>NC_064568.1:1842500-6842500 GCF_937001465.1 Orcinus orca
ATTTAACCCACATCCTTACCTACTTTGCTTAAGTATAAACGCTTAATTTCCCCCAGCTCCAGTGAAGGTAGGAGTCGGATATTGCCCCGTGACTGTTAGTGGTAGTCTCCTGCCGTGGCTGTTTCAGCGTCTCCCGAGGACAATGGCCAAGGCTAGAGGTTCTCAGAAGGCATGGGTGTCATTTCTGAGGCTCACGTGCAATCATAAATTCCTGATTCTAGAGGCGGTTGCAGCTCTCCTGGGGATCAGCTGCCTGAGGAGTGCTCCTCTGGTAGTTTCAGTTAAGTCACGGACATCGGGGGCCAGAATTTAGGACTCCTGCTTTCTTGAAAGTTGTTCATCTTCTGAAAGTTACTGGGTCAGGCCCTGAGGACTGAGGGGCAATTAAGACAGGAGGTCGGTCTCAATAAGTAAATTGACCACGCGGTCACGTGGTGGCAGAGAGTTGAGCACAGATCGTATTGTCTGGTCGAGGCTGTGGAAGGCTACCCGAAAGGCTTTCTGGGGAAAGGTGGTCTCAAGAGCTGCGAAGTCAAATATTAATTTGTGCACTAACCCGATATTTGATAATTCTCTACTTGGCACTGGAGAATAAAACCGTGGGGAATAAAACTGTTTTCACAGAAATTATTAGGAAAGGGAGAAGAGAAATGAATATAATACATTAAAATGTCAAGTACAGTTTATCCTCGAACAGCACGAATGACGCGACCCTGCTCGGTTGATACTGTGGCTGCAGGACCGCGGATGCGGCACCGCGGATGCGGAGGGCCGACTGTTAAGTTATAAGCGATTTCCAACTGAGTGGAGGGTCAGTGCCCCTAACCCTTGAGATGTTCAAGAGTCAACTGTAGTGGTAAGTACTCTGAAGGAAAAATAAGGCAGAGTAAAGGATAGACGGCAAACGGGGAGAGGGTGTTCCGCTTTCCTTCAGATCAAGTGGTCGCCTCCGAGGAGTGATGTTTGAGCAGAGACCTGCCTGAAGCAGGACCCAGCTGTTGAGTAAATGGAGCATTGATCCAGCATCCAAGTGGGAGAATCATTCCTTCAGACTCCTCCCAGGGGTGGGATGGCCCTGACACACCATGTGGCCGAGCTCTTGGGTCCAGAGTTCCAGTACTGATACTGTGTTCCGTCGAAGGCCCTGGACGGCGGGGAGCCACTTGCAGAAGGGCTCAGGCGCAGTGCTCTTGGGGCTGCCGAGGAGTTTTGTGCCCAGGGAGGTGGTCCCCCTGGGTGTTCCCATCCTACTTAACGTGCGTTCTCCTCTCTTCCAGCTTGAAGGATGACCTCGAGGAAGAAAGTGCTACTGAAGGTTATCATCCTGGGAGATTCTGGGTAAGTGTCCCTCCTAAATTTGAGCCAGCACACTGACCTGGGTTTAAATTTCACCCGCTTGGAGCTCATGCCCTCTGTGCTGACATTTGCTGCTTCCGTCTCTAATAGCCGTGGCATTAGGGCCCTACGTTTCCGTGCTCTTGGGAGCACAGCAAAAATCGGAATGACCCCTAGTCAGGTAGTCCTTTGTTCCCCAATTTGGGGCATGATTTAGGGAAAAGGGTGGCTGTTTGAACTCAATTAATGATAGTTTCATGGGGGCTTCCCTGGTGGCGCAGTGGTTAAGAGCCCGCCTGCTAGTGTAGGGGACACGGGTTCGAGCCCTCCCTGTGGCTCCGGGCAGATCCCACATGCCGCGGAGCAACTAAGCCCACGAGCCACAACTGCTGAAGCCTGCGTGCCTAGAGCCTGTGCTCCGCAACAAGAGAAGCCACTGCAATGAGAAGCCTGTGCACCATGAGGAAGAGTAGCCCCCACTTGCCACAACTAGAGAAAGCCTGCGTGCAGCAGTGAAGGCCCAACGTGGCCATAAATAAACAAGCAAACAAATTTATTTAAAAAAAAAGAATCCGCTTGCCAATATATGGGACCACGGGTTCGATCCCTGGTCTGGGAGGATCCCACATGCCGTGGAGCAACTAAGCCCGTGTGTCACAACTACTGAGCCTGCGTTCTAGAGCCCGCGAGCCACAACTACTGAAGCCCATGTGCCTAGAGCCCATGCTCCACAGCAAGAGAAGCCACTGCAATGAGAAGCCCACGCGCTGCAACGAAGAGTAGCCTCTGCTCACCGCAACTAGAGAAAGCCTGCGTGCAGCAAAGAAGACCCAACACAGCCAAAAACAAAGAAAGAAAATATATTTTAAAAAAATTCATGGAATCCCTTTCCCAAGCTGGTTAGACTAGGGAGCGCTGTTTATGTAGGCTTGTTGCCGTTGGCGCCGTGTCCACGAGATGGAGGTTTGGGGTGCACTGTGCAGCACACGCAGACCCCCTAGACACTGCGGGCTTGGTTCTGGACTGCCGCGACGAAGTGCATATCGAAGTGAAGGGAGTCACGTGAACTTTTTGGTTTCTCAGGGCATCTAAAAGTTAATGTTTGAACTATACTGTACAATTAAGTGTACAATAGCCTTATGTCTAAAAACAGTGTACAAACCTCAATTTAAATGCTTTTATGGCTAGAAAATGCCAACCATCATCTTAGCCTTCAGGGAGTCGTAATATTTTTGCAGTAGTAACATCAAAATCACTGATCGTCATAACAAATATACTAATGAAGAAGTTTGAACTATTGCGAGAACTAACAAAATGTGACACAGACATGAAGTGAGCAAATGCCATTGGAAAAATGGCACTGATAGACTAGCTTGACACAGGGCTGCCACAGACCTTCAGTCTGTGAGAAGCGTAGTTTGCACAGAGCGCATTCAAGTGGGGTATGCCTGCATCCTCCTCCTGCTGTGCCTGAGTCAGTAGAGCCTGGGACTGGAGAACTGTGTTCGGGTCTTAGATCTGCCGCTACTGCGTAACTAGCTAGTTCTTTCATCACTGTGAAGGTTCAGGGGGTTACGGGGGGAGCTTTTCAGACTTGGCATCTGAAGTGACCCATGAAAACTTAGACCAGAGGCTACATATTTTTAAAAACAATATGATAATAAATTGCAGGTGCACGTCCTTCTTCCAAAGTTCTTTTCAAAAGGCAGTGATTTTTCTACCGTGGCTGGCTTTCTTAATCACCCGAGGAGCCTTTTAACAATTAGCATTTGCCCAGACCAGTGGGTAGGACCTGGTTGGCAGTGCTTAAATACACGCGCACTCATCTGTCCCCCCTTCTCTCTCCCTGTCCCCGCTTCCGCTCACATACATTCTCCTGGTGCCTCTGGTATGCTGTCAGGATTGAAAGTACTGCTTTTAGCCTGTGTTACCCAAACTTGCCTGATTACACATTTCCTGTCTTTTCCCCCTGGAAATTCTGGTGCACGTGACCAGGTGAACACTGCCTTGGGCTGTTTGTATTTCCAGGTCCCCTCTGCATGTGAAATGCATGTGTTCCTTTGTGAAAAGGAAGGTATTACTGGCTGTGAGGAAGGCTTGCGTTGTCTTTGGCCTGTCCTAACTACCTCATCACCAAAAAAAAATCACACATTGTCTCTTGCTGAGTTTTCTTACTGGAAAATACCTCTGGAGGAGCATACTTTGAGGTGGATTCTGGTTTGGTGGAATACTGGTGCTTTTTTCCGCTTCAGATTTTAAACTTGGAAGCGGCAGATTGGTTAACTGGCGTAAATGTCTGCTCGGAGCCAGTGGCTTCCTCTGGCTATTTGCTTGGACTTTACAGCAACCACTAAATGGAGACACACCCAAGGCGGCAGAGATATTTTTGGACTAGTGGAGCGATCTTATTGCTGGGGCTTCTTTTAGAAGGAGAGAAATAACACTAGGCTCTACCAACTACACCAGAACCTAGAAGCAGCTTTTCCAGATCTGGCCTGCATCTGTACCCTGTGTTTTTGTCCCAGGAGAAAGCATGTCGTCAGGCGAGTGAACTGGGAAGTTTTCCTCCTCTGATGGGGGTGGGCAGGTTCCTTCCGAGCTGCAGGTGTCAGAGTCAGTTGTCAGTGCCTTCCTAGTTGACTTACACTTGTGGTTTTTCTCCAATTTCAGAGTCGGTAAGACATCACTCATGAACCAGTATGTGAACAAGAAATTCAGTAATCAGTACAAAGCCACAATAGGAGCAGACTTCCTGACAAAGGAGGTGATGGTGGATGACAGACTAGTTACGATGCAGGTAAGCGCACGCCTCACCTTGGCCAGCCAAGCCTTGGTCATTCCGTCTTCACCCGTCTTTCATGCCCAGGCATCTTCCCCTCCCCTCCCTGTTCTTTAGATCTCACTATTATATTCATGGATAATTGGCTTATAGATAGGATTGCCATATAAAATGCAAGACATCAAGTATGTCCCAAGTACTGTGTGAGACGTACTAAAAATTTTTCATTTTTTTCCAGAGTTCAAATTTAACTGGACTTCCTGGTTTTCATTGTCTTTTTGCTGTAAATTTGGTAACCTACAGGTTCTTGTCTTATGTCTCCAAAATGTGTAACTTGTCTCTTTCCTAATACCCTCGCCTAGTTCTTCAGGCCAAAAAAATCGTCGTGTCTCTCCTAGGTTCTTACAGCAGCTGTTAAATTAGTTTTCCTGTTTTTCTGGCTTCTTATAATCTGTCCTATCTGTAGCCCTTAAAGTTGTGTTTCTATTAAGCCAATCTGGTTTTTCACGTATCAGCTTAATCTGATTTCAAGGGCTTCCCTTTCAACAGTTAGGATAAAAACAGATTCCTTCACATGGCTCTTTAAAAGCCTTCACATTCTGGCTACAAACTATTCTTCACTTTTTCATCTCCTGCCAGTCCTTCCGAATCATGTGCTGCTCTTACAAAGCTGTGGTTGAACGTGTCTCTGCTTGCTAGGCCCTTTGGTCACAGCTGCACCCATCCTGAAGTCGCCAACTTTCAGCCCAGATGTTGTCTTTGGAAGCTCCCACCTCCACACCAGTTGTTCCTTACTTTCTCTGCTAAATGATGTCCTGGGGAGACTGAGACATGGGGGTCCTAGCGAGCACCGGGCTCGCTGAAATGTTTGGATGGTACAGGTTGCAGATAGTTTTTACATGTGTTGACCTCAAGCTGTCACATGCTCCCAGGGGAACTCAGACCTCCAGGATGGGGCTAATGTGGCTCCCCCATACCGCAAGCACACACACAGAGGTGCTCAGTGGACAGCTGGAGGTGGGTGAGATAGGTCAAGGGGATTAAGAGGTACAAACATCCAGTCATACAATAAATAAGTCCTGGGGAGGTAATGTATCGTCGGCAGGATCGTAATAACTCTGTGTGATGACAGATGGTAGCTAGACATCGTGGTGGTCCTTTTGTAACTTACAAAAATAAAAAAAAAAATCACAGTGTCCGTACACCTGAAACTAATATAATACTGTACATCAGTTATACTTTAATAGTAAGTGTGTGTGTGTATAAAACTAAAGTTTGAATAGGCCAAGCTTGAGAGAAAAGGAAATTACCAGATAACAGGAAAGAAGAGAGAACTGAAAGCTCATCATAAGCTCAGGGGCTCCTGCCATGGTGATCTGTGAATTTATAACGGGGACTTGAGTTCCGTCTGTCATCAAGGACAAGAGGCATGAACTGCACAAGATGCGGGCCCAGAACCCCCCTGCACACATAGACACACACTCATTAGGACCTTGGAAAGATGGGAAAACAGGACCCAAAACCTCAGCCCACGCAAGTGGCAAAGCTGGCATGTGCGGTGCAGGCTGGGGCTTTGCTACTTGCTTCCTGGTTGCAGACTCCCAGTCCCACTGTGCCCGTGTGTGGATTCTCAGTTTCTGCTCTGCCAGGCACAGAGAGTTTAGTCTGGAGGATCTGACATTAACCCTCTGTCACTCCTGGCAAATACAAAGATAAGACCACCCTATAGGGACAGAGGATGAGCTCAAGGGGGAATAATGGCCTGCAGAAAATGCTCACAGTGACTAGAGATTTCTTGGAATGGAAACCATAAATGAAAAGGGGCACTATAAAAAACGAGGATATGGGAAGCTTAGAACTTCAAGAAGTGAAAAAACAGTCACTGAAATCAACTGAGCAGTTAAACCTCAGATTAAACATAGCTGAAGAAAACAGTAAACTTCAAGATTAAGCTGAGCAAATTACCTCAAGAGTAAACTCGGAACTGGAGTGCCAAAAATCAGAATCCTAAAAGCAACTGGAGAGAGAAGACAGCTTACAGATAAAGGAACAGCAGTTAGATAAGTTCTCGGCTGCAACAGAAAGCAGAAGGGAAATGGGATGTCTTCAGGGTGCCGGGTCAAACGCCACCTGAAGATTTCCCGTGTCGCGTAGCAGGAGAAGCAGATGGAGAGCCACGCTGTGGTCCTGACAGCCGGGTGGGCTGATGAGAAGCGAGACTCTGTCCCTCCTGGCTCAGGGGCCATTCTGATAGAGCCCCACAGGTACCACGAGCTCAGATCTCGGAGTTTCCCGGAGTCGACCCCATCTGGAGAACCCAGGGCACCAAAGCAGAGTCTGGAAAGGGTGGGAGGAAAGAACATGGTCCTCAGGTTGAAACAAAAGGCTGGCCCTTGTGCTCCTGCAGCCAGTTTAAAAGACTAGAATTAAATGAAAACCGTCGTCTCCGGACAAAGGCGTCATCATGTTGGATCTTGAGGAATCCTCCCCTGTTTTTCACGGGCCTTCAGCACTTGCAAAAATAGATAATTCAGATTAAGACAGCAAGGCAAGAACCAGTGGAAACCCCCCTGGCCATTCAGAGTGGTCTTTGTATTTAAAGAAACCAGGCAATCTTGTGTATCTGTGGAGAAGAAACTAAGCAGGTGGTGTAGGTCAGTAGAACTTCTAAAAATGAAATGCAATAACCACAGTTTGGAAATATAGAGAGCGTTTTTAGCAACAGATAGGATACACCACAAGAGGGCTGAAAGGAAGAAAAATGGTGGGAAATGGGGAAAAGAGGTAAAAACAGGATTCAGTGAGTAGGTCGCTCGCACTTAATTTTAATTAGTCTCAGACGAGCGAATAGGTGAAAGTTACTTGCTGAGGATTTCTCAGAACTGATGTGGCACCAGATCCACAGATTCAGGAGGAACACAGAAGTCTAGAGGAACCATATGGAAAAAATTCCTTTAAGACAAGCTTGAAGGCAGCCAGAGGAAACAGAACGACCTGGAGGAGCAGTGAGGCTGCCAGTGGGACTGGCAGGCTGTGGCATGTGAGCCGGGGCTGTCAGCAGGGTGTTCTGAGCCCTGGAAATGCCCGCCTCCAAGAAGGAAAGCGAGCGCCTCCTTAGGCTCGGGCAGAAATCCTAAGAGACGCACTTCAGGCGGAAGTGGAAAGGTCTGAGATAAAATAAACTTAATTGTATGCATGCATCTGTTTTTAGAATTATGACCCTAATAGTAAGAGTATGTAGCTTCAAACCAGTACAAGGAAACCGAGATTGGAACTGTGTAATTTAATGTGTGGGGAAAGATGAGTGACCGTGTGCATTTTTAAAATTTCTTACGTTGTTCAGGAAGAAGCTAGAAATCAATCGGTATTAAACATTAGATGGAGTCAAGTGTGCGTGAAAAACCTAAAGGTAACTTATGAAGCCACAGTAATGTAAACAGTATGACATTGTCACAGATCCACAGATCAAGGGGACGGAGGGCACAGAAACAGGCACACCTAGCTGACACTGGGTGGGCAGAGGAGGCTTTGCAGAATGGGGAAAGGACAAGTCAGAGGACAAGTCGTACTGTAAACAGGCCTCTGGGCCGGCGGCTTTCCATTTGCTGAGGAGTAGCCAGAGTGTTCAAGACCTGATGGAAGAAGCACGAAATGAAAACCTGTAAAATGAAAATACAGGTTCTTTTGGGTTTTCTTAACTTTAGGCATTTAAAATAGAGAAAGCACAAATCATAAAAGGTTAAAGATTGATAGTAGACCACAGTAAACATCTGAATAACAAGATTCTAAGTAACAAACTACAGACTGGGAGAAACTGTTAATAATGCCTAATAG
Organism: Orcinus orca; assembly: GCF_937001465.1. Classification (NCBI taxonomy): domain Eukaryota; kingdom Metazoa; phylum Chordata; class Mammalia; order Artiodactyla; family Delphinidae; genus Orcinus; species Orcinus orca. The sequence continues at coordinate 1,850,449 of NC_064568.1, forward strand.
TATCCATTCGGCAGAATGACCTAGTGGGTAACAGGCAGCTCTCAGGAGAAACCACGTCCTGTGGCCTGACGTCAGGGAATTGCAAATTTAAAAGGCTGACAAAATCGAGTTTTGGCTACAAGTAGATAGAATATTCTCAAACCGATGGTGGGAACATATCCGTGCAGCCTTTCAAATGGAGACTTTTGTTGGCTCTCCAACGTCACACACACACACACATCCCTGACAAGCAGCCAGTCTGCATCTGGGTTCAGAGCCTAGGAAACTGTGGGCCCGACGACAAGTGAGGAAGAATGCTCACTGCAGCCTCTGTGCAGTCACGAAAAGCTACGGATAATGTAGAGGACCAGGGAGTCAGTGGTGGTGTTTTAAGGCACCGGGATACTGTACAGCTGTTAACATCTGGAGGAAAAATCAAAAGATGCAGAGGATCTGGTACATGGTATATGGGGTTATGTTACGGACACTGTCTTGTGCCACGGGTCTCGGCCGCTCACTTCTGGGGGGGGGAGTGGAAGGAAGGCTGTGAGGAAGGGCTGACTCTCTTCCTGAAGAACTGATGTAGAAACAGCAGTGTTAATAGTTGTCACCTTGGAGTTCTGGGTGGGTAGATATATTGGGTGTATTTTGAAGGTAGAAAATAAAGTATTTCAGTTAAAATATTACAAATTTTGAAAGATCATAGGCACAAGACTGTACTTTTGTAAGTGTTAAGTTAAATTAATTTTGGAAACTTGCTGAGAATAACCCCCAGTTTTTCAACTTTTCTTTTTAATTCCTTACTTTGCCTTCTCAGTATCTGAGTTCCAAATACCCATTTGGTTCCACCAAGAGTCATAAAGTTCCTGTGTAATTCTGCTCTTGGGATCCTGTCCTAAAGAAGCAATCTGAAACACAGGAAAGACTCTCTGTGTTAAAGCTCATTACTGAGTTACTTATAATTATGGGAAATTGGCAGCAATATATTTTTTTAAGCAATATTTTTTTAAAATGAGTGAAGTGGTTTGCTGAGTGTTGGGCAGAGTAAGGATGTGCGCTCTCGCCGGGGAGGGTGCTGTGTGTTTTGTGGGGCGGAGAGGAGTGGCCTGTGCACTGAGATTCCAGCTGCGTGAGTGACCCTGCAACGCGGGCACCTAGAGAAAGATGTGTGCTCGTGAAGACCTCTGGGTGGGAGGACACCAAGAGTTTCGGGGCATTTTTTGGCTTTTGCTTTACTTATCCAGATATTTACATAGTGACAATGTTATTTCTCTAATGGGAATTTTGTTGTTGTTGTCCAAGCCTATATTTGTTTATAATTTTTTTTTTCCTGTGTTTCTCTTTATAGAAGTAGTTGTCAGTTTTTACCTGCTGTGACAGAGTTCTCGATTCTCCCTCCACCTTGGTCTTCTTTTATGGGAAAAGGCTCTTTTCTCCACTCAGGGACACGCATTCAGGGTAGGACGTCGGACAGCAGGAGAGCACAGAGGTGACCCTCACAGGGTCCGGCTGCTGCCGCGCTGTCCACAGAGACCGTTTGTCGGCACGTGTGCTCTGCTGCTCACGTGGGGCGGGGCGGTGCCCTTCCCTGCCCACTGAGAGCAGCCACAGTCTTCGGCTTTGTTTCTTTCATTGCCCTTCAGCCTTACCATCACTTCTGGTTCCCAGTGGCTGCTTCCTTCCACGTAGTGTGAGCACTGCTAGGCCCCGCGTGGACATTACCACAGCCTCCTGACTCCATGCCTGCAGGCACGCTGAACCCCCGTGGCCACTAGGACGTGTCCTTTTCAGGAAGGTTCTTCCCAGAGTGCTTGGAGCACGCGTGGGCTCAAGGTTCCCGGGGGGTGGGGGGTGGGCAGGGGTAGGCTGCCGTGGTCGGGCCCCTTGTGGCCAGAGCTGTGACCCGGAGTCTGTGTGCTGGTTGTGGAGGGCCCCATACGTCGGAAGAGAGGGCTGCGTGGGCCCTGCAGAGCTGCCTTCCTTGGAGGGTAACCTCTGGGCTGGGGTGGGCACTCTTTGCCCCGCACTGATGGGCGACCACAACAGCCCCCTTCCGCGTGCACTGTCCTTGGCCTGTCTGTGAGCCAGAGTTTAGCCTGTGTAGTGGCACTGCTTTATGGGAACTTCTTTAAGGGGTTCTAATGCTGCCGTTTCCAGCTTTAGATATTTCCAGACAATATTTAAGTCCTGGCCCTGCTCCTGTCTGCCATGATGTTGTTTGAGCCCGTCCCCAAGGGAAAACCAGCCTTCAGCATTTGCATGTTACGTTTCAGGGCTCCTTTTGGAGAACATTCTCGGCGGTTCTGTGGGGTTTAGAACATCATGAGTTGGGTAGTATTAAAGAAATGCAAATCCCATGATACTGCCCTGTTCTGCTGTGTCATCCTTCTGTGTATTCACTCACTGCGCAAGCATCCTGTGCGCTTCCTGTGCAGTGAGGCTCTTCCTACCTGAACTGGAAGCTGTCTGTGGCCGCGCTGGAGTTGGCGTGTCCCCGAGTGCTGTGGGCTGCCTGGGAGGAGCTTCGGAGAGGAGCTCAGCCCTGCTTCTGCAGAAGCCACTTCTGGAGATGAAACTGTCGTGGCTCAGTCCACACTCCGTGTTGGTCTAAGTCGCAGGCCTTCGGTTCACTGGCTGGTGGTTTGGACATAAGGTTGAAATTTTGGGGGGTTATGAGGATTTTCCAGATTCTCATGTTGCTCTGAAGCTAAGTGGTTTCCTGCAGACAGTGGAGCCAAGAGGTGAAGACTCCTGTCAGCTGGAAGTAACTGCGAACCGCTTTGGACCCCGGCACCGTGGCTCGCCGCGGGTGTGCGGCCATTCTGGAGAACACTAGTCCTCTCCAGGCAAACCGGGGGCCCTGTTGGGATCTGGGGCGTTGAGGAACTGCATCCTTGCTCTTGGACCTGGTGTGGCAGTGAATGGTGGGAAGTTCTTTGAGCTGAGCGCCTGGTGGTCCATTGATGAGAAGCGACTTCGATCTGTCTTCCTTGGTGTATTCTCACATTGCTTGTCCCTTTATTCCTCTCCCCCTGTCTCCTTCCCACCCCTCCCCCTTTTCTGGTACTTTTGTTTCCTTTGTCTCTTAATTAAGGTATAATATAACTAAAACATACTGGGGTTTTTTTAGGTCAACTTTATATATATAGTAAAATGCATACATTTAAATGTACAGTTTGGGAGTTCCCTGGTGGTGCCGTGGTTAGGACTCAGTGCTTTCACACTGCCGTGGCCTGGGTTCAGTCCCTGGTTGAGGAACTGAGATCCCGCAAGCCGCACGGCACGGCCAAAAGTAAAAATAAATGTACAGTTCGATGAATAATCACCTCCCTAGATTTCCATCACCCCGAGGAAGTCCCCAGGGTACAGAAATCTTATGTTTACATTCAGGTTTTCCATAAATATCTACCCATGTGGCCACCACCTCGATCAAGATTAACGTTTCTCTAGCGTCCTCCAGATGCATGGGACACGTCCACTTACACTGCTGTCTGTCGGTGTGCTCTGGACACTTGGGTGCTGAATTCTGTTCCTGATGAGTCCTGAAGTGATTGTCTCTGGGGGGGCCCCTGGCGTCCTCCACACACCCCACTCCTGGCACTCCGCCCCAAGGAACGACCGTTTTGTCTCTCGCAGATCTGGGACACGGCCGGACAGGAGAGGTTCCAGTCTCTGGGTGTGGCCTTCTACAGAGGCGCAGACTGCTGCGTCCTGGTGTTTGACGTGACTGCCCCCAACACGTTCAAAACCCTTGACAGCTGGAGAGACGAATTCCTCATCCAGGCCAGTCCCCGGGATCCTGAGAACTTCCCCTTCGTTGTTCTGGGAAACAAGATTGACCTCGAAAACAGACAAGTAAGTGCCAACGATGCCGGGGGTCATCACTATGGGGCTTGAGAACCTGAGAACCTGCCCTCGCTTGGGTAAGGGCTACTGAGTCACAGGAAGGGCCTTCTTGTAAAGGGGCAGCTAAGTTTTGGATGACAGGTGCTGTTTTTAGATTTGACTGGTAAGAAACTATATGCCGCAGGGATCTACACCCCATGTCTCTGGCTGTGTGTGCCCCATGCGGGGGTGGATGTGGGAGACAACTAACTAGCCACCTGCCCAGCCCTTGGAATGGGGCCTTGCTCCCTAACCTGTAAAGACCTACCATCCTGGCCTCCCCGTGGACAGACGGGCAGCGAAACTCTGCAGAGGTTGGTATTCCCTTGGGAATTACAGCAACAAAGCTGGAAGCCCGCTGAGTGGGGCTGCCTGCACTGGCAGCTCTCTCGGTCCTGGTGACGGGATTTCCCTTGAGGCCGGGTGATATTTGGTCTTTGGGACGCAAAGGCAGACTTGCACTTCGTCTGGCTCATGCACTCTTAGATCGGGGATGCTTCCTGAGTCTGATGCTGTGTTCATCTGATGAGGACACTCAGATGCCAGATGACGGTGTGTCTGCGGCTGTGGTGCCCAGGAGGAGCTTTCTAGCATTTTCCTCTCCTGTGAGAGCCCCCTGCTTCTGGGGTACTGCGTGAATTTGGAGGGTTCTGTGCTGAGGCCAGACCGACTCTGGGGGTGCACTACCTCCTGGTCAGCTGCCTTTGGGGACCAGGGCCCAGGAGGCCAGTTCACATCCCCATGCTGCCCCTGCAGCTGTGACTTCGGGTCATTATTACCTTTACCATTATTACCTTTACCTTTGCCATTATTACTTCGGGTCATTATTACCTTTGTCATTATTACCTTTGTGACTTCGGGTCATTATTACCTTTGCCTCATTATTACCTTCGGGTCATTATTACCTTTGCCTTACCTTCGGGTCATTATTACCTTTACCATTATTACCTTGGCCTCGTTCCCGTTCCCTTTCTGTGCTGGGAAGGAGGGGATTCGAGTGTGAGCTTCTCAAGTGCTCTCTCAGCGCCTCAGGGGCCTCCCTTGATCCTCGTGTGTACAGGAGATGCTTTGGGCTTTGAGCAAAATTGCTCTAGGTTCCTTTCAAATAGCACTTGTCTGGGGAACGTAGGCTCTTAAGTGTAGCTAGGTGTATTTCTGACCACTCATCTCTTTTTCTCCCTTTCCTGAGTGGCCTGGTCCTTCTCATGCCTGAAAATGGGCTAGGGTGGGGAGAGGTCAGGACATGCGAGGCAGGGTGAGGGCCTCGGGGCTCTGGTGCCTAGGTGTGTGGTCAGGTGAGGTGCCGTGAGCAGTCACAGAAGGGGCTGCAGAGCTGAAGACCAAGCTGCCAGGCCTGTCCTGTGCTGAGGGCTGCCTCTGAGGTCCCAGGAGGGACGCTTACTTCTTCCTGGGCTGGCGTCTTACTCCCTTCAGAAGCTGCTTCTAATCTTAGTGCGGCTGAGGGTCCGAAGGTGTGGGTGGTAGGCGGGGTGCTTTGGCTCCTGGCTCTACTGTGTGTAGGGGTGACCGGGGCGGCGGGGGGGACAGTCCTTCCCTGGTGGGATTCCCGCTGTTCCCTGCACACACATGCCCTGCCTCTTCTTCCAGGTGGCCACAAAGCGGGCACAGGCCTGGTGCTACAGCAAAAACAACATTCCCTACTTCGAGACCAGTGCCAAGGAGGCCATCAACGTGGAGCAGGCCTTCCAGACGATTGCCCGGAACGCGCTGAAGCAGGTGGGTGTCCAGCGGTGGTCTGGCTACCTCTGGTGATGGGCCGCTGAGCCAGCCCCGGCCTGGCTGCCTTGTCCTTAACCTTCTTTCCTCGCTGACTCTTTTCCATGTAGCCAGAAACCCCTGTGTTTATCCAGGAAGGTAATGGCACAGTCTGCTAAGGCTTCCAGAAATTCCGCTCACTTGTGAATAACCTCAACCGTGCGGGGCAGCAAAGACCTCAGCCGAGGTCTCCCTGGTCTGACCAGCTGCATTGTTCTTTCCTTGCAGCTGTCAGGTGGCCAGGCCACTAGATGGCCCTGGTCAGACTGGTCCTTCTGTTTGAGGAGGGGATAAACGGGAATTTGAAACCCATCATTGGATCCAGTTTTTTTAAACAAATTAAATGTATAATTATTTATGTATGTATGTATGGTTGTGTTGGGTCTCTGCTGCTGCGCTCGGGCCCTGTCTAATTGCAGCAAGTGGGGGCCACTCTTTGCCCTGGTGCGTGAGCTCCTCACTGCAGTAGCTTCTGTTGCGGAGTGCGGGCTCTAGAGTGCAGGCTCAGTAGTTGTGGCACACGGACTTAGCTGCACCGCGGTGTGTGGGATCTTCCCGGACTAGGCTCGAACCCGTGTCTGCTGCATTGGCAGGTGGATTCCCAACCACTGCACCCCCAGGGAGGTCCTGTTTGGTTTTTTTAATCATATCTGAGCTGTAAGAGATTGCGGGCTCTAGGAATTGTGTTCCTTGGATAAAGTTTTCCTACATTTTTTTTCTTTATTTATTCAGTTGTTCCCCCGAAATAACAGTGGCTTCTTGTTGGCAAGGGCCAGTTGAAGACTTTGTGACTCAGCAGCTCTGTTGGGGCCAGTGCATTGAGGCAGGTTCCAGCATTGTCAGTCGTCTGTAGTGGGCAGGTGAGGGGTGCGGTCGGAGGCAAAGGGCCCGTGGCAGCTGCAGAGGGCAGGGTGGTTCTGCAGCTCCTGGGAGCAGGTTTACAGAAGGCGTGCTTCTCAGCAGTCGGGGCACCTGGCCTGCGGGCTGTACAGGAGTCGTTTTTCACCAGTTCCCTGTTTGCTGGCATCACTGTTGGAGTTTTCCTCTCTGAATATTGCTGTCCCTAGAGCCTCATTACAGTGGCGAGCTGGCATCTTGGGAGTGAGATTGTTAGACTGCAAGGTGTGTGTATTTTTGCGGGCAAGCGCCACCTGGCTTCCCAGGGACAGCAGTAATCCTTCAGTTCCTGCCAGCGCGCTGTGGGCCTCCCCCTGGAGCTCCGCTGACACTCTCCACGGCAGAGCCTGTAGGCAGCCCTCCCGTGGGACCCCGCAGTGCTCAGGAGCGCTTTTGAATTGAACCTCACTTCACCTGTTACTGCAGTGGATTTTTTCAATTCCTTTGGCCATAGAGAATTTTTTAGTTGAGTATGCAGTATTCACATACGTTGGGGTCTGTCCTGGCCGTCTGCCTGCTCCTTGCCTGGACCATCTTGATTTCACTGACTCTGCGTCTGACCCCTGATCAGGCAGGCCTCCCCTCACTAATTTTATCTTTTTGGTTCATTTTATTCATTTTTTCTTTCTTCACCCTCCCTCCAAATAAGACCTTATTGAGATTCTGATTGGAATTAGTCTCTCTGGGTGCCTTAACAAATACCACAGACTGGGTGGCTAAAGCAATAGACTTTTATTTTCTCTCAGCTCTGGAGGCAGAAGCCCATAATCAGGGTGCCAGCAGATCCGATCTCCGGTGAGGACTCTGTTACGACAGGAAGTAGCTAAGTGTGTGGGAAGGGCTGAGGGCATCAGATAGGGTCCAGGGTGGCCGCCCATGGCGCACACTTTCTTTTGGGGATGACAGAAGTGTCCTGGAATCACGGCGTGGTGGCGGCTGGCAACTTTTGAATATACCCAACAACACGGCACACGCACACTGCTGTGTTCAGCAGAGCTTTTTTTAAAATATGTAGTCCTAGAGGTTGTTACTTTTATAGCAATTGTGAATGGAATGATTTTTCCTAGAGAACTTCTGATGGATAGAACCAGTCCCTGCTTTCCCGAATCCTTGAACAGTTCCTGCTGCACAGGTGCTCAGTGTTTAAGTGACAAATTACTTCTCTACATCAGGAAGTAGAAGGCTGCTCCTCCCTGGAGACATGCTCATCAGCGCAAGGCCCGCTGAACTGACCCCAGTCTGTATCCCCACCAGACAAAGGGATCCGTCCTCGGCTGGGCTCTGCGTGTGCAGATCTGGAGATACAAAAAGGAAGCTAGACCCTGAGTCCAGAAAGATGAGAGCAGGTAGGGGGCCGGAGGAGCGCCCAGGAAGAGCGCCCAGGAACCTTGAGGACATGCTGGCTCAGAGCGGCCAAATCCAGGCCACGGGAGCGTCTACCTTCTTGTCAGACGTTGGTAGAAGCCTCGGAGCAGGCGGCGGCCCCCAGGCTGACGTCACACGGAGGGCGCGTTGGCCGTGTCCTGCCTGCCTACTCAGTGTCACCTTGCCCCATCTTCCGCTCACTTGGCTTCGAGCACCTTCTGCCAGGGCCCTCACTGCACTGCTGGGCCTGCTCCGTGCCCATGCCCCCCATCTGCCCGGGCTGAGCTCGGGAGTCTCCCCGAGCCTGGACTAACCAGCCTGTCTCTCTCTCCCTGCCCAGGAAACGGAGGTGGAGCTGTACAATGAATTCCCCGAGCCCATCAAACTGGACAAGAACGACCGGGCCAAGGCCTCAGCAGAAAGCTGTAGCTGCTGAAGCGGCAGAGAGAGCAGAGCACAGAGTCCTTCGCGCACCAAGAACACAAGTAGGCCTTCCACCACGAGCCCCTCTCCCCTCCACACAGTCAGTCATCTCTCACATCCAGCTGCCAAAAGAACCCCCAGACACAGTCTCCCCTGCACACACACACCCGACAGCCCAGGCCTGTGCCGGCTCCATCGGGGTCCCTGCGTCAGCCCTCAGATGGCAGCAGGACGGGCCGGCTGTAGAAATCGTTCCGGTTTGGAGTCGGCCTCGGAGACGACTTCTTTTTGTCCACTGGAGAGAGAGAACTGTTTACAGTCAACCTGTGTCTAATTAGTTCTGGTTTTTTTAACTTGTCTTGTGGTCTTTTTACCCCCCCACCCCCGTGAAGGCTACCACTTGGGAAGGCGGGTGCCCTGCGCTTCATTACAGGCTCACACCCAGTCTGATCAGGCTGAGTTTTGTATGTATCTGTTAATGCTTGTTACTTTTAACTAATCAAATCTTTTTACAGTATCCATTTATTATGTAATGCTTCTTAGAAAAGAATCTTATAGTACATGTTAATATATGCAACCAATTAAAAATGTATAAATTAGTGTAAGAAATTCTTGGATTACGTGTTTAAGTCCTGAGATGCAGGCGTAGAGATGGAGGGTGAAGCCTGTCTGGATCGCAGAGTGTTTAGCCACTCAGATTTCAGAAATCCAGCTGGAGGCAGTATCCTGTACAGTAGACACGAGAATCATGTACGCCTTTTAATCAAAGACTTAGGAGCCAAAAAGCTTTTCATCTCTCCAGGGGGAAAACTGTCTAGTTCCCTTCTGTATCTAAATTTTTCCAAGAGGTTGATTTGCATAATACCATGGTGTGTGCAATGGAGAAACGGCTGTTTCAGAAATATAAAACTATCATTTTTCTTTTTTTTCTCTGCTCCACACTTTGAAACTCCCTTATTAGATCAGCATCCACGTACAAGAGAGAAAGGAAAAGGAAAATCCTACCAGACCTGTCCTAGGGACTTTACCTTTGTTCTGGAAGGTGCTCCTTTCGGGGCTGTGGCATCCTTAGGTGAGCAGACCTTCTCTCCTTCTTCCCAGTACAACCCGCCATGCCTTCCCTGTGTCCTGGGTGTGGAGCCAGGCAGCTGTGCCCCCAGGACCTGCCCCGCATTGTAGCTTGCTTCTCAGAGCACCTCCCTCTCTCCAGAGGCCTGCATTCTAGGGTGTGGGCCAAGTTCTTCTGTAAAGAGATGAACGTGATGCCAATAAAATGTAACAAGAACAAAGACCATCTGTCTTCGCCCTGTCTTTTTTCCCTCCAGACTCGGGCTCAGGAGAGACCCTGTTAGCTAATCACTGCCGTTGCTTTTTCTGGGCCCGCAGGACTCTGAGGCAGAAAGGCCTTCTCCTCTCCAGCCCTGCATACCTGCCCCTGGCTTTTGTCTTTTGCATTTTTAATCACAGTATTGGGGGGGGACCCTGCATGGAGAGAGCATTGTCCCTTTAGAGGAGCAACCACGAGCTGCTGGGGACCCATGGACCACCACGCACAGCCTGGGAGTGTCACTCGGTCTTTGTGCTGCCTTGTTTTTAATGCTGTGATGGTCGACCGTCACATAGTTCTGGATCAGGACAGGAAGACCTGGCAGCACCAGCCCCATGTTCCAACATAGATAAGCAACAGCCGGGACTGAGTAGATGCCGCCCAGAGCCAACTGTACGAACTAGTCGTGTTTCCCGCAGCAGGACAGTGTAGGTTTTGCAGACGTAGCCTTTGGATTCTACTTGGGTCCACTTCTCAAGCCCCTCAGTCGTGTCTTTCCCCCGCTGCTCTTGGCCCGGACTTCACGTGTAAAGTAGCGTCCTCAGGAGCTCACAGCCACAGTGCCGCCGCGGCCAGCGGGGCTTACCCCTGCTGCGGCCCCGCACCCTGGGCTGGGCTTGGTGGCTATGCTGTTTGGCCTCAAGAGGAGCACAGTCCTTCCCAGCTGGCGGCCTCGTGCTGGGCCGTGCTGTGTGGACCAGGCTGCCGTTCTCAGAGCGGGTCCCTCTCGCCCTAACCCTGAACATGACGTGGAAATGGACTTTGACCTCTGACCTCAGCCATGCCCTAAAACTGGTGACCATCCTTACACTGACCTGCTTTATTTTTGAAATGAGCCCGAACATAACCTTGTGGCCCTGATCCCAGCCGTAGCTAGCTGATTCGAAATTTGACTTTTAACCGACCTTGACTCTGTGCTCAGCTTCGTCTTGTCACTGACAATCATCCTAAACATGGTCCCCCTTGAAATGACCTTGAATCTGACCCTCCTCCTGACCCTGTCATATTCAAACTTTGAAGTTAACACTGAACCCTACCTCCCATGACAGCCTTCCTCTCCAGCCTGAGACTAGTCCACACCATGTCCCGTCAATGGCTGGCCGACCTTGATCTCACCTTATCTACCTAAACTCTGTACGCACAGCTACACTTACCTAGATTTGGTTTCTCCACAGTAAGAAGTAAGGCTGAGACTGAACTCTGCACTAATACAGCATCTTTTCCCACACTCCTACTAAGAGTCAGCATCAGCACGTGCTTTTGAGAGAAACAGGTTTGCTCCAGCAAGCAGTAAGGTTTGCTTTTGAGGAGAATGGGATTTGGAGTGTTTGCACTAATGCAGATTCTTTTCAGTAACACAGTTGAGTTCGTTTGAATTTGCTGTGCCTCCCGGTAAGAATGTGAATTGAGACGAATGTGTGCTGCTGTGTTTACATTCATCTCAGTTTGTTCTAACAAGAGGAAGTTACTTTTGAGAAGAATGGGAATGATTTGTTGCACGGATACAGATTCATCTCAGTAGTACTCCTCAGCTTGATGCAAACCCAGTCGCCCTGTGAACGTGCATCGCTGCGCTTGCGTTCAGTTCACTCCAACAAGCTGTAAGGAGTCTGGGACTGACGTTGTTGCACTGATGGGAGTTCTTATCAAAACCTCTATTCAGATTGGTCCTAATTCCTCCTACCTCTCAGTAAGAAAGTGCCTTTAGATGAACGTGTGTTGCATTGCTTCCGTTCATGTTAGATAACACTAACCAGCAATAAGGTTTTATCTTTGAGAAGAATGCCTGAGGCCAAGCTTGTCTGCACGTATCTAGTAGCACTGGTTAGAGCTGAACGTAGGTCCATCACGGTTTACGCTGACCTGCAGTGGTTGAGACTAAGCTGCTTACAGTAATACGGATTCTCCCCATTACACTAATTACACTCATCCTAATTGGCTCAGGCTCTCAGCAAGAGCTTGCTGTTGAGGTGAAAGTATACTGCTGAGTATATTCACCTTGTTTCATTAATCCTGACCCAGACCCTGCTTCTCAGCCAGACACACTCAGGTTGAACCTCTTGCCTTGTCACGACCCTAAAGATCTTCCTGGACCTCACGCTGGTGTTGGCACGTCTTTGCCTTCCGAATGACCTGACCACATGATGTCCTAATTTTAGGTGACTTCCTGCTTCACCTCACACCAGATGTTTACCTTGAAACTGACCCTGAGCCTGACCCTGATCCAGTCTCTCACCCTAGGGATATGTGTTCCTTGTGAATTGCCCTGATTTTTACCTTGTCCTGAACTTGACCCTGTGTCACACTTACGTTACAACCTTGGAATGACCCTCCTGATGCTGCACGTTAACCAAAGTCAGTGCTGAACTGGTCCTTGAATTTGATCATCTTGAAGTTGACCTTGAAACTGACCCTCACCCCTGGCCCAGATCATGCTGCCAGTGTCTCACACTGAGAAACTGACTTTAACCTTGAACTTCTCAACTGCAATCTTGTCCTTCATACCGGGACGCTCCTGACCGTAATCCCCGTGAAGCAGCCTTGGTAAGCTTCAGACTAACCTGGACCTGACCTTGGTCCCGTGTTCTGTGCCTCGCTCTTCAGCTTGATCCTGAACTTAACCTTGAACCTGTGCCCTGAAAATCACCTGGCCTCAATCCTCCTTGAATTTCACATAAGCAAGAACTTGACCTCACATTTGAAAGTGGCCCTGTACAACTCAACAACAAAAAAAAACCCAGTAGAAAAATGGGCAGAGACCTTAATAGACATTTCTCCAAAGATGACATACAGATAGCCTACAAGCACATGAAAAGATGCTCAATATCACTAATTATTAGAGAAATGCAAATCAAAACTACTCATACCAGTCAGAATGGCCATCATTAAGAAGTCCACAGGAATTCCCTGGTGGTCCAGTGGTTAGGACGGCATGCTTCAACTGCAAGGGGAACAGATTCAATCCCTGGTCGGGGAACTAAGATCCTGCATGTGTGGGGGCAAAAAAAAAAAAAAAAAAAGCTGTTCTTAAAAAAAAAAAGTCTAGGGCTTCCCTCCCTGGTGGCGCAGTGGTTGAGAGTCCGCCTGCCAATGCGGGGGACACGAGTTCGTGCCCCGGTCTGTGAGGATCCCGCATGCCACGGAGCGGCTGGGCCCGTGAGCCGGCTGCTGAGCCTGCACGTCCGGAGCCTGTGCTCCGCGGCGGGACAGGCCACAGCGGTGAGAGGCCCGCGTACCGCAAAAAACACACACACACACACACACACAAAAAGTCTAAAGGTAACAAATGCTGCAGAGGGTGCAGAGAAAAGGGGACCCTCCTGCACTGTTCGTGGGAATGTAAGTTGGTGCAGCCACTATGAAGAACAGTATGGAGGTTCCTCAGAAAACTAAAAATCGAACTACCATATGAGCTGGCAGTCCCATTCATGGGTGTATGTCCAGAGAAAACTCTAATTCAAAAAGACACACGCACCCCAGTGTTCACTGCAGCACTGTTTACAATAGCCAAGACATGGAAACAACCTAAATGTCCATCGACAGATAAATAGATAAAGAAGGCGTGGTACATAAACACACTGGAATACTACTCAGCCATAAAAAAGAACATTACGGGCCAGGATCTTTGAATATAGGTGCAAAAATTCCAAACAAAATATTAGCAAGCCGAATCCAATAACACATAAAAAACCATCATACACCACAATCCCAAGTCTGAATCCAAGTGGGATTTAACCCAAGTTCACAAGGAGGGTTCTCAACGTCTGCAAAATCAATGTGATACATACCACATTAACAAAAGAAAACTCAAAAACCAAATGATCATCCCAATAGATGCAGAAAAAGCAAAACCAAAATTCAGCATCCATTCATGATAAAACCTCTTACCAAATTAGAATAGAGGGAACACATCTCAACATAATAAAAGCCATTTATGACAAACCCACAGCCAATATAATGTGAAAACCTGAAAGCCTTCCCGCTAAAATCTGAAACAAGACAAGGATGCTCACTCTCACCACTTCAATTCAACATAGTATTGGAAGTCCTAGCCACAGCAATCAGACAAGGAAAAGAAAGGTTATGCAAACTGGAAGGGAAGAGGTAAAGCTCATTATGTACAGATGCCATGATACTGTATATAGAAAACCCTGAAGACTCCACACAAAAATCACTAGATCTAGTAAATGAATTCAGCAAAGTAGCAGGATACAAGATTAATATTCAAAAATCAGCTGCAGGGACTTTCCTGGTGGTCCAGTGGTTAAGACTCAGCCCTTCGACTGCAGGGGCCATGGGTTCCATCCTTGATTGGGGAGGTTATGCATGCCACGAGGTGAGGCCAAACAAAACAAGACAAAAAAATCGGTTGCATTTCTTTACACTAACAATGAAATATCAGAAAGGGAATGGAAAAAACAAGTAACTTCTAAAATAGAACCAAAATCCTAGGAATAAACCTGACCAAGGAGGTGAAAGACTTACACCCTGAGAACTACGAAACATTAATAAAGGAAATTAAGAAGGATTCAAAGAAATGGAAAGATATCCCATGCGCTTAGATTGGAAGAATATTGCTAAGATGGCGATACTACCGAAAGTAATCTACAGATTTAATGCCATCCCTCTCAAAATTCCCAAGATATTTTTCACAGAAATAGAATAAATAATCCAAAACTTTATATGAAACCATAAAAGACCCGGAATTGCCAAACCAATCCTGAGGGAAAAAACAAAGCAGGAGGCATAACTCTCCTATACTTCAAACAATACTAGAGAGCTACAGTAATCAAAACAGTGTTGTGGGGCTTCCCTGGTGGCACAGTGGTTGAGAGTCCACCTGCCGATGCAGGGGACACGGGTTTGTGCCCCGGTCTGGGAAGATCCCACATGCTGCGGAGCGGCTGGGCCCGTGAGCCATGCCGCTGAGCCTGCGCGTCTGGAGCCTATGCTCCGCAACGGGAGAGGCCACAAGAGTGAGAGGCCCGCGTACCGCAAAAAAAAAAAAAAAAAAAAAAATGTTTTATGGGTACAAAAACAGACATACGGATCAATGGAACAGAAAAGAGAGACCAGAAATAAACCCACACACCTATGCTCAATTAATCTCTGACAAAGGAGACAAGAATATACAATGGAAAAACGACAGTCTCTTCAGCAAGTGGAGTTGGGAAAGTTGGACAGCTGCATGTAAATCAATTAAGTTAGACCACTCCCTCACACTACACACAAAAATAAACTCAAGATGGCTTAAAGACTTAAGACATGACACCATAAAACTCCTAGGAGAGATCATACACAAAACATTCTCTGATGGGACTTCACTGGTGGCTCAGTGGTTAAGAATCCGCCTGCCAATGCAGGGGACATGGGTTCGAGCCCCGGTCTGGGAAGATCCCTCATGCCCTGGAGCACCCACCGCGTTGCACACTTGCCTTCTCCCTGTGAGTGTCACTTGCACGTGCTGGCCAAGAAGCGTGTGACTGCCACCTGGTGCTGCCGGAGCCCTGGTGTGTGGCAAAACGAGGCGATGGAGGCGCTGCTCCACCAGGCAGGCTCAGTCTCCCGAGTTTCCTGACATCTGGGGAGAAGCGAGCTCGCTGGCGGGAGTCCTGCCTCAGTTGGCACTGCAGGGCTAGAACCGCCCCTGTCGCTGGGCACTCGCCATTTTGCCGGAGCTCCAGGGAAAGGAGCCAGCGCTGGAAGTACGTTACCACTTAGGGTCTAGTCTAGCTCATGGGCGAACCTTGAGTCCCTACTTTAGGCCAGAGGGGAGGAAGGGTAAGGGCTGTAATAAACCCCTCGCTTTAGAGGAGGAAAGCCAACTGGCTGAACTGGGGTCTGCACGTGTATCTGTATCTGTTGCTTCTACTTGGAGAAGCCAGCATGGCTGTTAGTTCAGAGAAGCACGCTGGGGCCTTCCCTGGCAGTCCAGTGGTTAAGACTTCCTCTTCCAATGCAGGGGGTGTAGGTTCGATCCCTGGTGGGGGAGCTAAGATCCCACATGCCACACAGCCACAAAACCAAAACATGATACAGAAGCAGTATTGTACCAGATTCAATAAAGACTTTTAAAAAATGGTCCACATCAAAAAAAAAAAAAAAGACCCTGGTTCTCTCTCCAGTCAGCCCTCCACGCCTGGAAAGGACTGTTTGGGGGTTGTCTTGTCCAGGGGTTGTGGAAGGACAGGGAAACTGCCTGCCATCCCCCATTTCTGGCGCTGGGATAGGATCCTCCAACTCTGAGATCAACTCAGGTTACCCTGGGGATCATGAGAATCCTGTCAGGTCACTGATTCTCTGGCTATTCTCGCTGTAAAAACGGAAACTGCTAAAGCATATGAAAAGGATTATACACTATGTCCAAGTGGAATTTATGCCTAGAATTCAAGGATGATTCAACATACTCAAGTCTATCGATACACGACATTTACAGGATGAAGACAAAAAAACATGATCTCAACTGATGCAGAAAAAGCATTTGAAAAAATTCAACTAGCAAGTTTCTGCAAAGGAAGCCATGAACACAATGAAAAGACAGCCTACTGAATGGGATAAAATATTTGCAAATCATACAGCTGATAAGCGCTTAATATCCAAAATATATTTAAAAACTCATACAATTCAAAAGCAAAAGAACAAACAATCCAATTTAAAAATGGTCAAAGGGGCTTCCCTGGTGGCGCAGTGGTTGAGAGCCCGCCTGCCGATGCAGGGGACACGGGTTTGTGCCCCGGTCCGGGACGATCCCACATGCCGCGGTGCGGCTGGGCCTATGAGCCATGGCCACTGAGCCTGTGCGTCTGGAGCCTGTGCTCTGCAACGGGAGAGGCCACAAGAGTGAGAGGCCCGCGTACCGCAAAAAAAAAAATAAAAACAGGCAAAGGATCTGAAGAGACATTTTTCCAGAGGACACACACAGATGGCCAACGGGTACCTGAAAAGATGCTCAATGTCACTACATCGGGGAAACGAGGCAAGACCACGATGAGATACCACCTCACACCTGTCAGAATGGCTATTTATCAAAGACAAGAAATAACAATGTTGCTGATGATGTGGAGAAAAGGGAACCCTTGTGCACTGTTGGTGGGAGTGGAAGAGAGTATGCAGGTTCCTCAAAAATTAATAACAGAATCATGCACCGCACGTTTGTGGGGAACCTGGAGCTGAACCGTCTGCAGACGAGCTGCTTCTGGGTCGGGCCTCGAACGCAGCAGAGCGGCTCCCTCGCCGCGATCTACTGAAAATCGGCCCTCGACACAGGGGTTTGTGAAAAAGTAAAACAAACAAGTAAATTAAAAAAATAGAACTATCAACCCATCCAGCAATTCCACTGCTCAGTATTTATCTGAAGGAAGTGAAAACACAACTCGAAAGACGGCTGCACCCTCATGTTCACCGCAGCACTATTCACAACAGTCAAGACATGGAAACAACCCGAGTGTCCATCAACAGATAAACGGATAAAGATGTGGTCCACGGATGCAATGGACTCTTAGCCGTAAGAAACGAAGGAAATCCCGACATTTATGTCATCGTGGATGGACTTTAGGGCATCAGGCTAAGCGAAGTAAGAGAAAGACAAATACTGTATGATCTCCTTGATATGTGGCATCTAAAAATAAGTAAATACGCCAAACCCACGGACACAGAGAACAGACTGGAGGTTGCCAGAGCTGGCGGGGGTTGGGGGTGGGCGGTGGGGCTCGGGGGTGGGGGGTGAAATGGGTCAAGAGGGCCAGGCTTCCGGTTACAACGTTGGTCCTGGGAATGTAACGTCCTGGATGGCGACCAGGGTTAGTCATATTCGACTGCATATTTCAAAGTTGCTGAAACAAGCTGTCTTACCTGACGCGCGGCAAGCCACAAGCTGAGATGCCGAGGTCGGAAAGCCGAGCGAGGAGACAGGAGAACAGACGCCACGGCAGGCAGGGCGCCCGGGTGGTTTCGGGATAAGGAATAAGGAAGCAGGGCGGGGTCTGCGCATGGGGGGCGCGGAGAAAAGTGATGGAAGAAGGGTGTGAGCCGGTGGAGCTAGGCCCCCGGCCTCTGCAGGTTCAAAAGGCCGCCCCGGGAACAGCTGCGCAGGCCCAGTTGGAGGGCCGGCGGTCCTAACCGGTTTCAACCGGCTCAGCTCTAACCGGGTACAGCTGACTCTGGGCTTTCCGGACACTGTTAGGCTGCGTGGAGGACACGCAGGTCTTTTTGTAGCAACAATTAAAACCGCCTTGATGGGTCAAGGCAGGTTACAGGTGAAATGGATTTAACTAAGCAGTCCCTGCAGTTTCACTAAGAGACTAGACCTTACAAGTTCTCATCAGAAGAAAAAGAAAATTTGTAACGATGTATGGTGACGGATTTGACTACACTTACTGTGGTGATCACAGTATATACAAATAGCGGTACACCTGAAACTAATGTCATGGTAGGTGTCAGTTACCAGTGTTTAAAACTTTAACCCCTTTTTGTGAAACAAACACTGAGTCAACTAGCAATAGAAGGAAACTGCCTCAACATAATAAAACCCACATATGAAAACCCCACAGTCAACATCATACTCAGCGGTTAAAGACTGAAAGCCTTTTCCCCAAGGTCAGGAACAAGACAAGGGTGCCCCCTTCCATCACCACATTCCGCAGAGCACCGGCAGTTCTATCCAGAACACTTAGGGCAAAAAAGAAATAAAAGGCCTCCAAATTGGAAAGGAAGACGTAACAGTATCTTTGTTCACAGATGGCACAGTCTTATATGTAGAAAACCCTGAAGAGTCCACGATATAACTAGAGATGATAAACTACTTCAGCAACATCGCAGAATACAAAAATCAACACACAAATCAGCTGCATTTCTATATGCTAACAATAAACAATCCAAAAAAAAATTCCATTTATGATAGCGTCAAAATTAATAAAATAGGGCTTCCCTGGTGGCGCAGTGGTTGAGAGTCCGCCTGCCAATGCAGGGGACGCGGGTTCGTGCCCCGGTCCGGGAAGATCCCACATGCCGCGGAGCGGCTGGGCCCGTGAGCCATGGCCGCTGAGCCTGCGCGTCTGGAGCCTGTGCTCCGCAACGCGACAGGCCACAGCGGTACCGCAAAAATAAATAAATAAATAAATAAAAATGGTCAAAAGACTTGGATATCTGTCCAAAGAAGATACACAGGTGGCCAATAAGAACATGAAAAGATGCTCAATGTCACTAGGCATTTGGGAAATGCAAATCAAAGCCACCTTACACCCAGTAGTATGCCTATTATTCAAAACAAAACAAAAGGGACTTCCCTGGTGGTGCAGTGGTTAAGAATCCGCCTGCCAATGCAGGGGACACGGGTTCAAGTCCTGGTCCAGGAAGATCCCACATGCCCTGGAGCAACTAAGCCCGTGCGCCACAACTGCTGAGCCTGTGCTCTAGAGCCCGCGAGCCACAACAACTGAAGCCTGCGCGCCTACAGCTTGTGCTCTGCAACAAGAGAAGCCTCCGCAATGAGAAGCCCGCGCACCGCAACCAAGAGTAGCCCCCGCTCGCCACAACTAGAGAAAGCCCGCGCGCAGCAACGAAGACCCAACGCAACCAAAACAAAAGAAACAAACACCCAAAAAAAACAGAAAATGAGTGTTCCCAAGGATGTGGAGAAATTGGAACCTTTGTGCACATGGAAATAATGTAAAATGGTGTGCCTGCGTGGAAAATAGTTTGGTCATTCCTCAAAAATTTAAACATAGAGTTACCATATGAGCCAGCAATTCCACTCCTATGTATTTACCCAAAAGAACTGAAAGCTGGGACTCAGAGAGATGGTCGTATAGCAAGTTCATAGCAGCATTATTTGCAATAGCTATAAGGTGGAAACAACCCAAGTGTCCATCAACAGATGATGAGTAAACAAAATGTGGTTTATATATGTATAACGGAATACTATTCAGCCACAAAAATGGAACAAATTCTGAATAACGCTGTGACATGGATGAACCTTGAAGCCATTTTGCTAAGTAAAATAAGCCTGACATAGAAAAATAAATATTGTATGACTTCACTTAGATGAAGGCGCTAGAACAGGAAAAATCCTATCAACCGAAAATAGAATAGATGTTGTGGGCAGTGGGGGAATGGAGAGTTGCTCTTCAGTTGGTACAGAGTTTCTGTTAGCAATGACGGAAAAGTTCTGGAAATAAACGGTGGTGATGGTTGCACAACATTATGAATAGATGTCATGACACTGAACTGTATACTTAAAAACGGTTAAAATGGTAAAAAGTTTGTTACGTGCATTTCATTTTTGTTTTTAAAAAAGGGGAAAAAAGGAAACTGCCGAGCTAAAGAAGTCAAAGGCACTTATTAGTGTCTGCAGCTCACGAAACGTGAAAAGAGAGCTCAGCCTCACAGAACCCCAGGGGCCCCTGCCTCTGCCCGCAAACATCCTCCATCCTCTGTGATGTCCCTGCGCGGGGTGCCCTTTCGGCAGGAGGGCCCGTGCGTGGACAAAGCCACACCGCACACGAGACAGCTCGGCCAGCTCGACTTCTGCTGCCACTCCCCCGTGTATATAGAGAACACGAGCTTCTTCCAAGGTGTGGGAGGCCGCAGTGGTGTGGGGCTAATTTCTTTGGCCATCAAGCCCTAAAAGAGCCAGTGGGCAAGGCCTGCCAGCCTCACTACCTGAAGGAGGTGGAGGCAGAGGGGGCCAAAGAACACCCCCTCAGGCACCCCTCCCTCCCCCGAGAAAGGCCCCAGACTCAGATTGCCGCCCACCCCCCCCCCACCCCCACCCCCGCCTTGGAGTGGCTCTCACCCACCTGGCATCCCAGAAGCTGGGAAGCCTGCCCCCTGGACCACAGGGAGCCCCAGGGCTCACCTCCTCCCGCTGGGGGCAGGGCAGCGTTTCCACTGCCCCGAGGCAGGCATTCTTTCTCTGGTAATGCCCCCATCCCCCACGGAAATCCTAGTACCCGTCAATTATATCCCAATAAAACTGGAAGAAAAAATCCTCATGCCTGGGCTCTACCTTTGGCACTGTGGATTTCACTGTCCTGGGAGAAGGCGCTGGGAGTTTTTAAAGCTCACCAGGTGATCTGAGTGTGCAGCCAGGTTGAGAACCACTCTTCTGGATTGTGACCAATCAGCAGAGGCCGTGGCCCAAGGCTCCTTAGGGAACTAGGAAAGGAGCCGGCGTCACCGTGGTCATCGTGTTCCAGTGTCCGTGGTCCTGCAAGATGACGGGTTGGCAGCAGACAAGTATTAGAGGGCACAGCAGTTGGTTTCTACTTCTGTTTTGTACGTTTCTGGAAAGGGGAAGAGAGAAACCCCCTTCCCTTCTCAGTCAAGGCCTGAAGCCCGAGGAGCTACCGTCACACGCCCCTCACTGTGCGCAGGAACCGTCCCCCTGGGAAGTCACACCTGGACCTGGAGGCGCCCAGGGCTCCCCGGAGCAACAGGGCCCTGAGCTGCCCGCTGGGGCCCCAGAGCAGGGCGCTGGCTTACGCACAAGTGCACATCGCGGGGTAGCACATAAACCATCCAGAAAGGGGCCAGGAACGAGGTGCAGATTTTCAGGGCTGAGTTTGGGAATCTCAGTACTGCGCGGATGCTGCCTTGGAAGCCAAGCTGCTGTGCTGCTCTTTCCACGCTGACCTCTAGGTCCAGGGGGTGGGAGGGGCTTTTGAGAAAGTCGGCTCACAAGTCTGGGGCCAAACTCAAAGCAGGAAGAGTGCACCCCGCGGCTGGCCTGGCACCTGGTGCTGAGAGGCCCAGAGACCCCCACCTCCCTCTCCATCTCCTTCTAGACTGGTTGCAGGATCAGTTTGGTAAAGAATCTTTGGGCAGCCCTTGCTCCTCAGGGAGAAGCAGGTGAGGGAGCTGGGCCAGGCAGGGTCCCACCCTGAGGAGCCCCCAGCCGGCCAGTAACACGGAGGGATCTCTGGGGCTCAGGCACATGCAAAGAACAGTGTCCAGGGGGTCTGCACACAGCAGGCTTAAGTGGAGTTTTCATAAGATCACGGGCAGACAGGGCTGAATCTGCGCTGAAGTCCAGGCTAGCAAGCCAGGCAGGTCAACCCTGAGCTGCAGACGTGCCTTGTCTTACTTCTTACAATTTTTTCTTTAATCTAATTTTTTTTTAATTTTATTTATTTATTTTTGGTCGTGTTGGGTCTTCGTTGCTGCGCATGGGCTTTCTTGGAGTTGCGGCGAGCGGGGGCTACTCTTCGTTGTGGTGCGCGGGATTCTCATTGCGGTGGCTTCTCTCATGGCAGAGCACGGGCTCTAGGCGTGTGGGCTTCAGTAGTTGCAGCACGTGGGCTCAGTAGTTGTGGCTCGCGGGCTCTAGAACGCTGGCTCAATAGTGGTGGCGCACGGGCTCAGCTGTTCCACGGCATGTGGGATCTTCCTGGGCCAGGGCTCGAACCCGTGTCCCCTGCACTGGCTGGCGGATTCTTAACCACTGTGCCACCAGGGAAGTCTTTTAATCTGAATTTTGAATAATGTTGAGAGAAGAAGAGATTATAGACTAAAAAAATGTCGTTTTGCCACTTGTCTTCAGAGTGTTCTGCAGCCCGGGGCCTGCCTTCTACCTGGCATAGCAGCGGGCGCTGGGCTCATTGCCCCCTTATGGGCGCACTGTGCCCCTCAGATCACCAGTCCCTCGCAAACCATCTCATTCATTGATATTTTCTACCTGGCCAGGTAGGCCTGTAAGTCTGTGAACACCGGGACAGATAAAATTAATTAATGCTTTTGTTGTCTTCTGTTTTGGTTTGGACTTTTTTTTGTTTCCTGGGACAAAATTGGAATAGAAAAGCATCCCAGACAGGTGGACAAGAAAGGCACAGAGGTGTGCAGTGTGGTGGTTCCACACGAGGACAGATCTCTGGTGGTTTACCATCAGGCAAATCTGCAAAGCTCTGGTCCCCAGTGTCCGGTGTCACCACAGGGGCTGGTGGCGTGGATTCCTGACATACAAAGGCCAGCAGGTGCCGACTGTACAGGCCTTGAAGGCAGCATCGGGAGTGGCCAGTGAGGACCAGTTAAAAGGTCACTCTGGAAGCCAGCTCTAGTGGTTGGTGCAGTGACAGGTCAGGTGTGCACCAGCGGTCACTTGGCCATATCCCGGGAGAAGTCAGCTTTCAGGTTAGCCAGTCCTCTACTGGGGCTGTGGACATCTAAAAATCTGTGCAGGGTGCGGGTCTTGGGAGGAAACCAGCAGTTGGTCTCCTTGGCGGGCGTAGATGTGGCCTAGGCTGTTCTCTGAGTCTACCAGGCAGAGGTCAAAGACCAAGGTCAGCTTTGCAGAGCTTCTGCCATAGCCTGGCTGGGATCTATGGGGGCAAGCGGTCCCCACAGCGGGACGCCTTCCCTGGTGGCTGCCCGGCGGCGTCGGGGGGAGTCTTGCAGCGTCCTTCACAGAACCTCATCTCAGAGCCTCGTCCAGTGCAGCCCCGTGGGGAGTGACCAGAGGGATCTGTGCCCAGGGGACGAAGTCCTGGGGTCTGGCCTCGGTGCCACCCCAGGGAAACCTTGGCAAGGCCTCAGGAGGACCTGTGGCAGGAAAGCTCCAGTGCAGGTCCTGGACCAGCAACAGGACCCAGGGGTCCAAGCTCTCCAGGCTTTGGGTCAATTCCTTTTCCCAAACCTGCCCCAGCATCGACCCTTTGTTAAACGAGAGACTCCCCCCCGCCCCTTCCTGGGCCTGTCGAGAAGGGGGTCTGGGGGGTCCCCGTGTTGACATGCGTCTCCGGGCTTGAGGATCCGCGCGTCTGGTCCCCGGGGCCGCGCAGCCGGTGGGCTGTTGGGAGGCTGGCAAGCGGTCTCCATGGAGACGGGGCGGGGTGCGCGCCCAACGCCCGCCGGGCAGTCCAGCCGCACGGGCGAGGCGGGAGGGAGGCGAGCGCGGAAGGGCCGGGGACGCGGGTGAGACCACGCGGCGCGGCCCTTAAACCCGGAGGGGACTTGGGCAGCCGAAAACGCAGAAGCTGGGCGCCGGCTCCCGCTCCCCCTGACGCAGAGACGAGCATCCTTCCCGAGCATCCCGGGGACCCTTTCCGCTCAGTCCCCTCCACAGCGATTGACCCCGGCCGTGGTCGTTACTCACCCTAAGGGTGAAGACTGTTCCTTCCCGAGAACTGTCCCGCTCCCCACACAGAAAGCTGCCCCAAGGCCCCAACCTCTCTCCCGTTTGAAATGCTAGTTCCTCCACTGGAGCCAACTGCTCACTTGTCGAAGGCCTAGGGTCTGGGGGAGGGCAGGGGAAGGTGGTTTCTTGGACCTAACCCCCAGGCTCTCCAGGCGCGCAGTTTAATACCTTGGGCAGAAAAAACGGGCCGAATCTCTGTACTCCCTGTGAGGGCCCTTTCTCTGTCACTTATTCAAACAAATGTTTATTGAGCATCTACTGTATGCTAAGTACAGAGAATTCGGTGACCCACACACCAGACAAGCTGACTCCAGGTGGGGAGGAGAGACTAGGCTATAAATGCAAAAGCTCAAGTAGTGATAAGCACTTTAAAGAAAAACTTGTCAAAGTGATGGGGAAAGATGGGGGTGGGTGGCCCTACTTCAGACGGGGTGTTTAGGGAAGGCTTCCCTGAGGTGTTACTCACCTGACTGGCAAGAAGGAATAGGGCCTGAGAGTCCAAGGAGGAGGGAACAGCAGCACAAAGACACCGCGTGGGGTGGGCCGGCTGTCCAGGGCAGGGACAGGAAGGCAAGCCGCATAAGGCCGTGGGGAGACGCCTGTATTTTATCTTAAGTGTGATGGGAAGCCGCCCGCGTGTTTGAGGGGTGGGCAGGATCTGATGGGGTCCAATGGGGGCTTTGAGAAAACCTTGGCCTCTGTGAAGATGTGGCAACAGGGAGATCCACTCTGAGGCTTTCTCAGTCTTCTGGGGCAGATGGCGCCTAACAGGCAGGTCCAGAGTGAGCTTAGATGCCTCAAGACTGCTTGGGCCTCCTCCAGCTGCCCTTCCGCCGTTCCCTGGCTCCGGGGCCTGGCCCGGATGGAAAGACTTCTGCACCCAAACCAGGTTGGAGCTTGGCGAACACCTGTCCTCATCCTGGGACCTAGCCTTGGCCTTGCTGCCCCTCCCCCCGCCCTGGCTAACTGAACAGATGAAGTGTCAGGAAGGGCAAGACCCCTGCACTAGGAATCAGACTTGGAGCGCAATCCAGTGGCACGTTGTGAGCCCTGCATCTTCTCTGGACCTCAGCTTCTGCATGTAAGGTGGGGACAGGACACAAGACAGGGTCGAAGGGTCCTTCCCACTGGATCCATCGACGGTCCCAAAGCGTTCAGGAATTAATATCTGATTAGAGGGAAATAAAGTAAGGGAACTCATTTTTGGAGAGCCGTTTATGTCGAGCTCTAGACTAGGTGTTGGTTTGGTGGCTTGTTTCCCCCTTTCACAAATGTAATTCTGAGTCCTAACGGACCTAACTCCTGAGTTTGGAGTTAGATTCCTTTCTAGATTCTCATCATTCAATGCTACACAAGACAGACAAGCTCTTGGGGGTGGGGGACAGATGCTAAAACAAAAGATACTTTAGCTACAGAAAACTTATGAGAAAAGGAATGAGGATGACAGGACTGAAGGAGCCGATGGAAGTCAAACCAGGGGTGGGAAGTGGGCTCTGGGAGGGAGGCCGCGGGGAGGGCAGGGGCGCCAGGACATAAAGTCTGAAGAGGTCAGCAGGCCCGAGTGCTGCAGGACGGTCGGGGAGCCCTGGAGGGTCCTGAGCGGGGAGGGCGGGGGCCCGGGCTGGAGGGTGGCAGCCCCCCCGGACAACGGCAGTTAGGGAGTGGAGTCCCAGCCTCTCAGGGCAGCTGTGAGTTGTTCTTGACCAGGAGAGAATGTCGGGATCACCAGTCACACTGACATGAGCATCTGCGAGCCTCGCAGGCCCCTCGGGCTCTCGGCTCGGCCCTGGAACCGCGCAGACTCGCACTGGGACGGGAAGCCCGCCAGAGTTTGACTCCCATCTCATTCATTCAACGAATATTTATTGAGGACCTACTACGTGCCAGGCCTCGTGCAGCATGGGTTGATCGGGTCCCTGCTCTCCTGGGGGTGGCAGGCATGAGAAAGCGAGAGGTGGTGTAAGACCACGTGCTAAAAAGTGGGGTGGGGGGGCCGCCTTGAAATGAGGTAAACAGCAAATGCTCTGCCATCTCTTCCTGGCCAGGGGTCACCGGGGACCTTACCCAGTCTCTCCTGGGTCCCGGTTTTCCACCGCAGGCAGAAACGCAGCCCCGGCCGCACGGGATGGGTGGATGCCCGGCGCCTGGGCCCAGGCTGCTCTCGCCCCCTGTAGGGCTTTGCGCGTCCCCCCCTCCCCGCCCAGGCCCCCACGGGAGCGTCTCCACAGCTGAGGCTACTTGTAAGAAAGGAGATAAAGCCAAGATTCCCTTGTCGGCGCCTCTGCCCCGCAGGGCGATGATAGAAGATGGTTTCTCTCTTTGTAGCGTTTTGTCCTGGTCGCCGGGGCCCCTCCCCAAATGGTCTCTCCATCGCAAACCCGCCCGGGCTCCTCCGGCCTCAAACCCCGGGCCTTCTGGAGAAGAGATGTCAAGCTCTACCACAGCCGCAGGCTGGAAGACAAGTCTGGCCTCGCCCACTGGGCCGGCTCCCTCGCCGGGGGGCACTGGAGCAGGCAGCCTGGGTCCCAGGAGACCCCTGCCCCGCAGACAGGGGGGCCGGGAGCCCGCGTCTCCTGGGCCAGGAGAGTCGCCGGCTCCCCTGTCCTTGAAACAAGGGCCCAAACGCCATCCAACTCCACTGCTCCCCCCAGACCTGGCCCAGCCAGGCAGAGACCCCTGCAGGGGAGGCCCCTGGGGAGGCTGGGCTGGGCAGAGGCCGAAAGGAAGGGCAGGGGAAGGTGGGGACGGCAGGGCCAGGCTGTGAGGGGGGCAGGATGCCACGTCCCTTCACACCCCCAAAGGCTGGTGGCCGCGGCCCAGAAGAGATGGGGGGGTCGGGAAGCCCTGAGGAGGCGGCCAGGTCACGGGGGCGGGGGGATGGCGGTGCCTGAAATGGGGCGGGGAGGTGGGGACACACACAGGCCAGGCTGGGTGGAGTCACAGAAGCCGGGATGCGCGTTCATGGGGGACGCGGGTGCGGGGAGGAGGGGGCGCTCGGAGGGCTGCACGGTCGCGGGGCAGCAAGGCTTAACCCGATTTATAACAGTGAATCTGGCGGCTACTTCTGGGCTCGTGAACAAAGGACAGTCACGGAAACACCCTAGTAACAGCCCCGCCTGCCCCGCAGGAGGACACGACCAGACGGCTGGCACTGCAGCCATCAGGACAGGCGACCTGGACGTGGACCCGGTGTCCAGAGTCAGCGACACGCAGCCCTGTGCGCGCACAGCTCGCGAGCTGGGGCCAAGGGCGGGGGCTTTGTTTTCACTTCACATCCTTCTACTCCCGTTGGGTTTTATACCACAAATAACTTCACCAAGAAAAAACTACCCAGCACTTGAACAAATGAAAGGAAAGAAAAGTAAAAGTCCTGGAGAAGGTCCCCAGCTCGGGCACAAGCGGAAGAGGGAGGTGGTAGGACCCCTCCTGGAGCCGAGCCACTGTTCACGTCCCAGGGTATGGGCTCCACTCTCCACGCCGCGCCTCTGATCAGCACTGCAGGCCCGTCTCTAGGATGGGGTCCTTACTCGGCACCCACGGTCCTCAGTCCCCCGGAGTGGGGGCCTCCCTCACTCTGACCCTGACACACAGCGCCAGGGGGTGGCGGGTCCTGCCGAGGCCTGGCTCCTTCCACACTGAGAAGCACCTAAGTCCCTTCTTGACAACCTGCACGTTAAGGACAGCAGCACTTTGGGGGTGTCTGCAGAGGTGGTGGGCAGCCGGGGCCCCGGGGACAGGACAGGACAGGACGCGGTGGCAGCTCAGTCCCCTGTTACACCTCCTCTAAGCGTCAGCATCTACTCGGCCG
This sequence comes from Orcinus orca, assembly GCF_937001465.1. Classification (NCBI taxonomy): domain Eukaryota; kingdom Metazoa; phylum Chordata; class Mammalia; order Artiodactyla; family Delphinidae; genus Orcinus; species Orcinus orca. Next base: position 1,878,037 of record NC_064568.1, read on the forward strand.
CTCCTTTGATCTCAGCCTCCCGCCTGGCGGTCCCGCCCCCGCCCCACCGCCAGCCCTGGGGGTGAGGGGCCAGAGGCCCTCACCACGTCCCCATTCAGGGCTTCACAATACACATTTGCATCTTAAAGGCAACCTCCCCACAGCCTCGTCTGGTGAATTCCCCTTTGTCTCCCCTTAAATACTGAAAAGCACTTAATGCCTCTTATTTACATTTCAAACCCCAAACTGGGCCCAGCCCAGGCTAAGGCTGGAGCCAACCTCTCGGTTTAAAACACCTTCTGGGGAGACAAACCCTTTGGCCTCTTAACTGTTACCCCAGCAGCCCAGCCACAGCCGACTGGGCCTTTCCTACAGCAGGCTGGCGACCCCACAGCCCTCTGGGCCTCCCCGCCCGGGGCTCCTGCCCAGGCTGTCAGAAACACTCCGAGGTGGAGGTGCCTCTGTTTGCCCTTTTGTGCGTGCACCCCTTATACAGATGGCAACACTGAGACCACCCGGGGCCCAGGCAGGTGGGTCACACAGGGAGTTTGGGGGAGGGGAGCTCCTGACTCCCAGAGTCCACCTTCCTGCTGCTGCGTCGCCAAGCAGGGTGTGCCCGGGGCTGGGGGCCGGCAAGGAGCAAGGCAGACCCAGCTACGCTCTCGGAGCCCCCCCAGAAATAGGCAAAACAGGGTCAGATGATCGTTAAGTGCTATGAAGAAAATAAAGCAGGGTAACGAGACAGGAATCCCAGAGAGGCGTCTTGGCCCGGCTGGCCTGGAGGCTGCACTGAATGGGTTCTGGGTGAAAGGAGCTAGCCACACAGCAGGTGCGAAGGGCCCAAGGTGGGAGCCCCTGGTGTGTGGGAGGAACAAAAAGCCTGGAGAGGGAGGGCGGCAAGCGTGGCGGCTGGGGGAGAAGTGCACACAGGCACCTATGGGTGGGGGGAGAGGGAAGAAGAGATGAGGAGGGGCCCATGCTTTCTGCACGTTTGGGGAGAAGCAGGATTGCAAGAGAAAATGGGGAGTTTTTGTTTCAGCGAGGACACAGAAGAGATGCTTTTTAGACATCCCAGGGGAAGCGGTGGGCAGTTCGCGGCGCCTGTTACTCGGGAGAGAGACAGAAATGGGCGTCACCAGTGTACGGATGGTGTTTGGAACCCAGGACTGGAGGAGCCTGCCTAGGGAGAATATGCACCCCCGGCCCTGGGGAAGGGGTGGCCCTCTCCACCAGGCCCTGGCCAATTCCAGGTGCTCCTTTTCCCATATTTTGGCATTTTCCCATTGGCCACGTGAGGCCTTCCCCACCTGTGACGTCCTTAGAAGGATGGCAGGGGGCTACCCAGGCGCGTTCGGTTCAAGAGGCATCCCTGAAGGCCTAGCGTCCTGGAGAACTGGGTAAAGCTGCTAACTGCCACCCAGGCCTCCGTGTCCCCACTTGTATCATGAGGTCACTGGGAGGAAATCACCTCCCTGCCCACTCCCCAAGCCTAGAATTAGTCTCCCTGAGCCCTGGGCCCCAGGCGGCAACCCGCCTCCGGGCAGGCCAAGGAGCCCAGCAGGGCCGGTGTGTCCTCCCTGTGGACTGCCCTGCCTGCATGTGTCCATTCCCTGCTTTGATTCCTTCTCTCCTCCAGTTACGGCCAGGCCTCCCCCAGGGCAAGGGAGCCTCCCGGCACCCTTCACTGAACTGTTACTCAGGCCCTGCACCCTCTGCCCACTCCCCCCAACCCACCCCGGTCAAATCTTCAGATTTTTAAAAGGGAAATCTGAAATCTGGACTGCATTTTTACTGAAATCGCCTGATTTTTAAATCCTGGAAGTCATTTAGGTCTTAGTAAAACACCAGGCGAAACAGGCAGGGTCCAGGCAGAGGGTCTCAGAAGCCGGCTCTGAGGGAGCTGCACTGGACAGACCGGCCCTTCTTTCTTGAAACTCTCTCCTCCTCGGCTTCCAGGACACCAGCCACGCCTGGCCGTCCCTTCCCCTCTGACCGTTCTTTCTCTGTCTCCAATGGGCAGCCTCCCTCTCCAGCCAGCCCCACGTCCTTCCTTCCCCTCCGATGACCCGGGGAGACAGCCCTCACCCCGCCTGCTGCTGCAACCAGCTGCAGATTCACATTTCCAGCGACCTGGCCCCCTCCACGGCGATGGCTGGGCAGGTTTCAGTCGGGGGTCCTTCTGGGCTATCACCCTCTGCTCTCCCTTTGACCTTTCAGAGATCCAAGCTGGAGCCCCTCGTGCCAGTCGCCCGGGGGCCCTGGGCCAGCTCTCTCGTGGGCGCCCCTGCTCCCACTCGACCTCAGCGCGCCCTGGTCCTCCTGGGAGGGCCGCCACGCCCACCCCCAGCACACCCACCCTCTGCTCACTCCCAGGGCTTCTCCTCCCAGGCAGACCCCTCGGGGGCACGGGGTCTACACCTCGCTGCTTCTCACCCTGCACACACCCTGCATCTTCGGAACCCGAGGTCTTTGCTCAAGCCATGCAGTATCTGCAAGCTCCTTGCCACTGCTCCCCATTCCTCCCAAGGCTCAGCTCTCACAGACCCGTGTGTCCCCCCCCCCCCCCCCCGCCCACGTTAGGAACTTCGGATGGTCTTTCGTCACCTGGGCTGGGCTCGCTAAGCGGCCCTCCTCCCTGGGAGAGGGTCTTGGCCTTCTCTGCAGGAGCCCGGGCTGAGATCCATCTTCCCTCTCCTACGGGCTGTACTCTCTGCCCCCTTTTGTGGCTCAAGCCCCTGACCCCCGCAAACACCCCACCAACCTCAATTTCCTTCTCCCCTGGGGCTTATTCCCCAGCTTGTCGGAAAACAAATGGGGGCCGGACAAGCGCTGTGACAGGGGGAAGCACAGACCGCTCAGGGGGCCTGCGGGGTCAGAAGGCCCGAAACGCACCCCGCTTTTTTGGCTTTCACGGCCTGCACCTCTTCTCACTCCTGGAGCTCCAGTCCAACCCCCACCCCGTCCCACCCCCTCTCCTCCATGCTCGGGCCTCAGGGAACTGTTTATCCTGCCGTGGCCGTGGCCGCGGCCGCAGGATCCGGGCCTAAATCACTCACCCCAAAGGGATCCGCCCTCCTCCCGGAGCGTCTCCCCGTGGCCTCAGCTCCCCAAGTGGGGGCTCCTTTGGCTTCGAGAAAGATGGTCCAGCGCCTCCTCCGCACCCCCAATACTGGACCCAGCGGCAGGGCCACCAGATTTGCACAAGCCTCCGCGTGGTACCCGGAGAGAGAGCCCCCGCTCTAAACTGCGCTCCCCACACGGGAGGGGGAGGGGTGTGGCCCGGAACGAGGAGCAACTCCCCTCCCCCATCCTCTCCGGGAAACCGTCCGGAGTCCGCGGCCTTTCCCTCTCTCCCAGCCGGAGCCGCCATTTGGCTTTGGGGGGAATGATGGAGGCTGCTCACCCACCATAAAATGGGGCACTTGTAGCATCTGCGACGGGGGCGGGGGCGGGGGAGGGGACGGCGGCTAGGAAATGTCCCCAGAGAAGCACCTGCGGTCTTCTCCGCCGCCTCCCGCGTCCTGCCCAGGCCCCCGAGGCGTAAGGAGACCCCGGGCGCGCAGAGAAGGGCGCCAGCATCCGCTCTCCTCTTGCACTCTGGCGGAGACCCCCCTCGAAGCCGTCCCGGCTCCCTCCACACTGCCCTAGCCGACCGCGTGAGGGCGTGCCCTGTGTTAGTTCGGACAAATTAAAGCGCGTCTAGCGGGCAGGCCAGGGCCCCCCCGGACGCGGTCTGGCCTTGGGGGCCCGTGGACCACTCTTGGCTGACTGCCGCCGAGCTCCGGGCCGCGGGGCCTCCCCGGAGGCCCGCGCTATTCGGCCCTAAACGGGGTGCCCCCCTCCTCTCGCGCTCCCGCAGCCTAGGGTGCGCCCCTCCGTTCCCCTCTGCCGAGCCCTCCCTGGGCGCGGGCCGCCTCTCCGCCACGCCGCAGGCTCGGGCCCTGTCCGGGGCGCACGGCGGCGGGCGCGGCGGCGCCGGGGAGGCGCGGTCTGGGAAGCCAGCGGCCGGGGAAGGGGCTCCAAGAAGCACAAGTTGGCGCTGGCCCCGGACCAGGCTGTTGTTGTTCTCAACGTGGTCCGCCGTAGAACCATAAAAGCAGAGCGGGGCGCCCTCCTCGCCAGAGCCCAGCGCGCACGCCCAAGGAGCTCTGGCGGAGGCGGCGACGCTCGCGAGGCCGACTAAACCCGCTCCGAGACGGTCCCCGCTTCGGCTACCTCGCGTCGGACTCCTGCGCTCCGGCCGACCCCGCGCCGGCCCCGGCTCGGGACCCCCGCTCCGGCCGGCCCGGCCCCCACCCCAGCCCTGCCGCCCGGCCCCAGGCACGGCCGCGGCCGCTCCCGCCTGGAGCCGCCGCGCGCCCCCAGCCCCCCGGCGCCCCCGCGGCCCCTCGCCTTTCTCTTCCCGGCGCGGCCCCCGGGCTTCCGCGCCCCGCCCGCCACCAACCCGCTCGCCACCATGTCTGTGGAGCTGGAGGAAGCCCTGCCGCTAACGACCGCCGAGGGGGCGGCCAAGAAAGCGGCCAAGGCCGGCGGCTCGACCTCGCTGTCCCCGTCCAAAAAAAGGAAGAATAGCAAGAAGAAGAACCAACCAGGAAAATACAGCCAGCTGGTGGTGGAGACCATCCGCCGACTGGGCGAGCGCAACGGCTCGTCGCTGGCCAAGATCTACGCGGAGGCCAAGAAGGTGGCATGGTTCGACCAGCAAAACGGGCGCACCTACCTCAAGTATTCCATCAAGGCGCTGGTGCAGAACGATACGCTGCTGCAGGTGAAGGGCACTGGCGCCAACGGTTCCTTCAAGCTCAACCGCAAGAAGCTGGAGGGCGGCGGGGAGCGGCGCGGAGCCCCAGCGCCCGCCTCCGCCCCGGCGCCTGCTGCGCATAAGGCCAAGAAGGCGGCCCCGAGCGCGGCCCCTGCGCGGCGCGCGGACAAGAAGCCCGCCAAGGGCCCGCAGCCCGAGAAGCGCTCGCACAAGAAGGGTGCCGCCTCCAAGAAGGACAAAGGCAGCAAGGCCAAGAAGGCGGCAGCCGCGGGCGGCAAGAAGGTGAAGAAGGCGGCCAAGCCCAGCGTGCCCAAAGTGCCCAAGGGCCGCAAGTGAACGCGGGGCCCCGGCGCCCGCTTTTCCACCCCGACTGCACGTAGGTTTTGCGCGGGGCACCGGCCCGGGCCGCCGTGCGCGCTCCGACTTCAGGGGACCCGGGCCCGCACCGGCCTGCCCATCCCCCGCGTGGGAGCGTTTTTTTGTTTGCTTTAGATTTTTGAAACGGCCCTGGCGATGCTCCTATTGGCTCTCGCCCTTGGCAACGGGTGTCGCCTTGGTTACCGGGCCCCGAAGGCCGCGCCGCGCCTGCGCGCGAGGACGCGAGGCCGCTCAGTCCTTCCCGCCCCCGCCCTGCCTGTTTCCGGGCGCGCGCCGAGCAATCGCGCGGGGCCGCGCGGCGCTCTTTTTCTCGTCGCCGTTTTTGGGGCACAATAAATTGTTTAAACCTTTGAACCGCTCTTGTTTTCTTCCGAGTGGAGTAGGGTTGGGCGTGGCCGCCTCGGGGCTTGGGCTGGACGGGGGAGCGGGTCCCCAGCATCCCGGATCCGTTAGAGGTGCAGGCCCGGAGCCCGGCATGAGAGGGGGCCGGTTAGTACCCGAAGGAGGTGTGGAGTTTACCTTGGTAGATAGGCAGTTGGGTCCACCGCCTGGGGGGCGGGGGAGCGGGGGGTCTGCGGGTTAGAGACCTTCACGTCTCACAAGGTCACCGCACGCTGGGCCCTCACAGAGCTTACTGCGAATTCAGTGAGACTTCGTGTTACTGTGACAGCGACAGTGGAGCCAGGTTTTGGTTCACTCACCACTAACAGGTGTGGTCTGAGCAAGGCTCTGACCCTCCTGGAGCTTGTAAGTTACTCTGGAGTGCACACGGGACCCAGGGTTACAGACAAATTGGCAGGAATGACCCTCAAGCCTGGGACACCCTCCCACCCTTCGTGTCCATCTTATGGAATAGTTGTGCCTCTAGTTGGGCACTAGACTTGAGGCCTATTCTGACAGATGCTCCTATGAAGGGACAACCCTCCAAAACAGGGAGAGCCCTGGAGCAGTGGAAAGCCAGACAGCATTCTAGGGTAGTGCATATGCACAGACCAGGCTGAGCAAGTAGGTGAGAGAGCTGCAGGGGATCTCGCCTAGAGAAGAGGCCCTGGCCGGCAAGTGACCCTGACCATGGCCTGGCAGCCACTACCCTCCTCTGGCACACAGGCTGGGTAACAGGGCAGACCCTTCCCACGTTGAGCAAGTGACCAGCCAGTCCCACTTCAAATCTCTCTCCACCCTGCTGCAGGTTCTCCCCACTGCTTCCTGCCGCAGGGAACTGCAGGGCCAACTGCCAATGTGTTATTGCCCTGCCCTGGCCTGGGCCCAGGGCACACAGCAGCGGGCCAAACCAGCACAGGTGCCTGCCCTGCCCACGTTTCCAGTGTGGGAGAAATGGGGAGACAGAAGTCACAGGGGTGCCACATCATTGCCCTCAAGGCAGAAGCTCGGAGAGAGAGACTTGAGAGCCAGATGGGGCCCTGATCCGGCTGGCATTAGGGCAAAGGCTGTTTTCAGTTCTTGGGAACTCCACCCACCTTGTCAGCCCCCGTCCTGGCCACTTACTGATCAGTAACAGCATCATCTACTTTGCAGTTTTGATTTTGGGGCAGTGTGCCCAGTACCCTGCTGCAGGGCCACCGTGCCAGCCTCGGCCGGTCCCAAGCTGCCTGCAGAGCCAAGCAGTAGGCCACCAGCAGCTAGCAGCAGTGAGAGGCCGCAGCCTCCCCAGGGTTCTGGGGGATGGCGCTCCTGGCCAGCTAAACAGGAGCCCTCCCATTCCACACCCTCTTTCCCTAAACCAGAAACCCGAGCCCAGATGCCACCTGGGCTCACCCCAGTTGTCCAAGTCAGCATCTGAGGCTGGGGCCTGGGGCTTGGGTTTCTGACACTCTCCTAGGTTGCCCTGAGGTTCAGAGAGGGTTGGAAGGGCTGCAGGGACCTGGGCACGTGGACACTGCTCCTTCCTGCCCAACCCTTCACACTGAGCCACCTCCCCTTCCCAGAGTCCTCCCTGACCAAAACTCCACCCCTACTGACTCTCTATCCTTTGAAGACATCCCGTGAGCTCCAAGGCCCCAAAGTGCCCTTCAGGTTGGCCTTATGCCACACTGTCCTTCCAGATTTCCCACTGAAATCCGCCCTTCACTGCTCACACCACCTGGCTCTTCCAGCAGCCTCTGGCCCTGATGCTGCCCCCCACACCCTTGTCACCACCGCCCCCCTCCATTCTTTGAAGTCTTAGCCTCTGGCTTGTCCACGCCAAGGCCTATCTTCTCCAGGTAGCATCTCTCATTCTTCTGATAATAAAAAGCACTTTAATTTTCTTCTGGAGACAAACCGCTCCCCTACTCTCAGGCCACATGGCTCTGGGGGGTCTGACCCTACCAGTCCCAGGGATGGTTGTGTGACCAAAGACCTGGCTGTTGGGTGTTTAGTCTGTTCCTTGGCCACAATGATTGGAGAAACTGGTTCTTGACCCCAGTGAGTTCAATGAGTCAATCCTGAGACTTCCTGGAACTAGTGAGAAAGAGGTGCTCTCTCACCCAGGATCACTAAGGGTAGGGACACTGGCGCCAGAGCTGCCAGTGGCCATCTTTGTCAACACATAGGGAAAACCCACCTGAAAAAAGAGTCAAGACATAAAGGTGGAGCCAAGAACTAAGGACATTAATGCAGCGTCTGGATCCAGCCATGCCTGAAGCTACATAGACCTGGCTATTCTGTGAGCTGATACTTGCTTTTCACATAAGCTAGTTGAAATTGGGTTTATGTCCCTTGCAATCTGGTCTCTCATTCCTTTAACTCGCTTTATCCTCCCATGCCCATATCCTGGACCTTGTCATCTATTCAAATCGCTCTTCCTCAAAACCACTCTCCTAGGGTCCCACTGTCCTCCACCCACAGGTCCCCCACCTTCCCAACTTGCTCACTCAGACCCTTCGGCCGAGCTGCATCTCTGTAGGTGGGTCCCACATCCTGAAGTTGAACGAACACTCGGTGTGTGCCAGGCACTCTCAGGAAGGGCAGAGACCTCAGCCTCAAGACAGCCCAGCGAGGGAGGTGTTCCAACACTCACCTTACTGGTGCTGAAGGTGTATTTTCTGCCCTGACACCACACTCAGCTCCTGCACAGAGCGGGGGAGCTCATTTACTTACTGTGTCTCTTGGATTTGGCTTCAAGGGGCCTCAATTTCCAGGTGAACACTGAAGGCACGTGACACTGAGGCCCTGGAGGAGGTATCCATTGTGCAGCAAAGGAGACAAAAGACTAGGTGGTTTTCTTGTCTGTAAGATAGGGCACAGCAACAGCCCACGCCCGCACCCACCGATGGAGGGGACTTGGGTGGGGGGCCCACAGAGGATGAGGTCAGGGTTCTGAGCCTGGGTCCACCATGGTCTTTCCTCTGGAAGAGAAAAAAACAAGAGAAAAAACAAGACTGTTTTCTCCAAGCCTCAGTGCCCTCACCTATAAACAGAGCCAAAAAAGATTTCTCTTACTCACCTGTTGACCAGGGCAGTCTGAACACACCACCCCTGGCCAGGGTCTCAGGTTTCGGTCTCTTGCACCCCTTGGGTAGCGCTCTCTCCTCCTGTGAAGCCGCTTCCTTCCTCTCACAGGGCTGGGACCCTGCCTCCCTGTGAACCTCCTCAGGATCTCGGGTCTGCTCTCCGCACTCCTGGGTTCTACTTCTCCCTGGGCCCCGGACAGCTCTGCACACACTGCAAAGGCCCCTTTCCAGGTCGAGCAGCCTGAGCGACCCAAAGGATGGGGTCTCCACCCATTCAACTGCTGGGGACCAACCCAGCTAAAGCTGTCCTCTGCCAGGGCAGGGCCTGGCACTTAGCACAGGACTGAAACCCAAGTCCATGTTGCCTCTGACCTTGGCGATGAGGGTATCCTGCAGAAGCTGAGACCTTTCATCCAGAGCTCAACATGTCCACACCTGGCCCAGTAGTCAGAAAAACTGAAGCAGAGTCCAGGGAAAGTAGAGTAATTGCAGGCCCAGGTGCCACTTCCCAGCAAGGAGGTAAATTAGCAGCTCACCAACCAACATGGTTGCTCCCTTCCAAATCTGGCAAGAATCTGCCTGTGGCCCACCCTACCGGGAAACCTAGCAGCGAGGGCGCTCTGGGAGAGGTAGTGCAGTGCAGCCAAACTGACACAGTACGAAGCCATCATGGTTCCCCACTACAGAATGGGTGCGTGTGAACTGCACCAGGGTCTCAGACACAGAGGTGCACAGGCCCCAGGCCGGGCAGACAGCCTGCCCAACTGGAGGACACAGACCCCCCTGAAGAGAGGCAGTGATCACCCAGTCCTGCTGATGTTCTCCAGGCAGCAATGCAGCGGAATGTGGACAGAGCTTCCCACCTTCTCAGACCTATTAGGAGCACCTCCTGAAAGTCTCTGATTTCCCCTCCCGAGGCATGGAGGGGCGTGGGCCATCCAGGGAGGCCTGGCAGGAGGGTGCCCCGGCCAGCAGTGGTCCCACACGGGGCTCAGTCATCAGAGCCACCTCCTGAGAATTTTTTTTTTTAATTATTTCTTTTGGCTGCGTTGGGTCTTTGTTGCTGCACGCGGGCTTTCTCTAGTTGCGGTGAGCAGGGCCACTCTTCGTTGCAGTACGTGGGCTTCTCATTGTGGTGGCTTCTCTTGTTGCAGAGCACGGGCTCTAGGCATGCAGGCTTCAGTAGTTGTGGCGTGCAGGCTCAGCAGTTGTGGCTCGAGGGCTCTGGAGCGCAGGCTCAGTAGTTGTGGCGCACGGGCTTAGTTGCTCCGCAGCATGTGGGATCTTCCCGGACCAGGGCTTGAACCCGTGTCCCCTGCATTGGCAGGTAGATTCTTAACCACTGTGCCAGCATGGAAGTCCCTGCTGAGAATATTTTATGTGGAAACTATAAACTTCTTTTTGTGAAACCTCTCACTTTTAAAATGTGGGCTTAAAAAAAGAAATACTCCACCTCACACCCATTAGGATGGCTACCATTAAAAAAAAAAAAAGTGTTGGTGAGGGTGTGGAGAAACTGGAACTTTGTGCCCTGTTGGTGGGAATGTAAGATGTTGCAGCTGCTGGAAAATGGTATGGAGGTTCCTCAATCAAACATAGAATTGATCCAGCAATTTTACCTCTGGGGACACACCCAAAAGCACTGAAAACAGTGACTCAAAGAGAGATTCGCACACCCATGTTCATAGCAACGCTATTCACAACAGCCAAAAGGCGGAAGCAACCCAGGTGTCTGTCAATGGATGATGGACGAACAAAGTGTGGTCTCTACACACAATGGAATATTATTCAGTCTTAAAAGGAAGTTCTGACACTTGAGACAACACGGATGAACCTGGAAGACAGCGTGCTCAGTGAAATAAGCCAGTCACAAAGGGACAAGTATGATCCCACTTACATGAGGTCCCTAGAGGAGTCAGCTTCACAGAGACAGGAAGTAGGATGGTGGGTGCCAGGGGCTGGCGGGGGATGGAGAGTTAGTGTTTAATGGGCTCAGAATTTCAGTTTTGCAAGATGAAAAGAGTTCTGCGGATGGATGGTGGTGAGGGTTGCACAATAATGTGAATGTATTGTATTTAATACCACTGAACTGGACACTTAAAAATGGTTGAGATGGTAAATCTTACGTCCTGTGTATTTTACCACAACTAAAAATAAATAAACACTGTATGGCCCAAGCAAAATCACGTGTGACTCCATGTGGCCTTCGGTCCCCACCTCTGCGATCACTCACCTTGATCTTCTGTGTGGGCTGTTCTGGCTGCATCACGAGACAAGAAGCTTCGAATGGTGGTGTCCTGATGGAGCCGGAGCCAAAGTACGCCACACAGTGATGACAGCAGAGACCAGGCTGCCCGTGCTGAGGGCCTGCACCAGGGTGACCACCTCCTCCCACAGGGCTGCTCCTAGGACCCCAGAGCCTCGCACAGTGCACCCTGCACATATGTGCTTCCCTATTCTCACTCACCTCCTCTTGCCTCTCCCAGCTCCTGGCTTTCTTCCGGCTGCCTCCATCAGGGGCAAAAAGTGTGGCACTGGGGCCCTGCCCCAGCCTGGCTGCCCTATAAAACTTTTTGTGTTATTCAGTGTGATTATCCAACCCCTTTCACTGAAGCCCCAGCTCCTCCAAACAGTCCTTCAGCTTCCGCTGCCTGCTGGGAGTGTTGCCTGCGGAGCCTGCAGCATGCCTCTCTTCCCTGGAGCCCCGGGACGCAAGGGGGATCCTCACCCATCACCACATGAGGGACACCATGACAAGAGGTAGGTTCTCGGTCTCCAACAACCAGCGCCTGTGGCTGTGGGATCCTGGGAGTTCAACTGTGAGCACCTACTCTCCTGATTCAGAGACGGGCAAACCAAGTCTCAGAGAGAGCCAAGGACTTGGTCAGTTTTGTATGTACTAGGGACCCTTCCATACAGCCCGAGCCAAAGCTCCTTTCCCCAGGGAATGAGGTTCCACACCTCCCATCGCGGACTGCTCCTCATTCTGGCTAAGAAGAGGTAGAGAGTCTGAGTCCACGCATTACCCTCTCTGGTTCCCACCACCGACCTACCCTCTGGGCTCTCCTGGCAGCAAGCAGGGTCTTGTCTAAACTCTGCAAACTGAGACACCGTTCCCAGGCCAGGAGCCCCTCAGATCTGCCCTCAACTTACCTATGCCAAGCTGTGCGCTGTGAGCCAAGCCCCTCCCTTGCCTCCGTCTGTTCTGCTTGCTTCTATACAAAGCAGGACTGTGCTTCAGGTACACAAGCTTTGCAGGAAGAGATGGATCCAGAGGGACCGCAGACAGCAGCGGGGGAGACACCCGTCTACTAGAATCTGGAGTCTAGGGGACCCTCTGCCTGCTCTAAGGCTTCAGAGCAGGAAAGGGTCCCCTAAGGCCTGGAGCAAGCCTGGTCATCGTGCAGGTAGGGTGGGGTGAGGAGGGCCTGCCAGCTGGGAGCCCAGCTGAGAGGCCAGACAGCCTCATTCAAGAGCTGTACCTCCTGCCCTGAGAACAGTTGGGGTCCTGGTCTACTAGATCACACCATGAAAGGAGACCCAGCGCAGCCAAAAATAAAAAATTAAAAAAAAAATGAATAATTAAAAAAAAAGGAAGAGCAGGGCAGGACAGGATGCTATGCTGCTCTAACAAGCAGGAGTAAGTATTGGCAAAAGGTGGGAAAACGGTAATCACATGCCCCTGAAACTAGTGAAAATTTGGAGAGCAACTTGGCAATACCTAGTAAAGCTGATGACTCAGATAGGGGGAGAAAACTGCCGAAGGAAATGGCCAAGATGATACCATTTATGTAAACCTGAATATCACAAAACAATGTTTTGATACTAGAATGTGCTTTTAACATCACATTTATGTCAAAGTATAAAAACCTGAATGAAAAGGACACAGGCTCCTGAGAACACTCTAGTCTGCCTGGTAAACGACCCCACCAAACTGAACCCTGAAAAAGAGTGGGGAAAAGCGAGGAGAAACAAAGGGAATTTTACTTTTGTCGCTCATTAGACTTGAAGCAAATACGACAAAAGTCGTTAACAGTCAACATTCTGGTAGTAAGGTATCTGTAAGATCTCTTACTACAACCCCGTGCCAAAGAGCCCAGACAAAACTGCAGGCCCGGGGAAAGCGCCCCGCGCCCCTCGCGCCGAGGTTGCTCTCCAAACCCCACCCGCCACTCCGTCGCCGCCGCCGCCCCCCGGAAGAAGAGTTTGGAGGCCTAGGGTCTGGGGCGGGGATCCCGCCCGCCGGCGTCGCTCGCCCCCATTGGCAGGAACAGCGCCGGCGCCCCGCTCTGATTGGTGAGGTTGCGATCCCTGATTTGCATAGGCCCGGCAGCGGCGTGCGCGAGGCGCCACATCCATCCCGCCGCCAGGGCCGCGTTTGGCGGGTTCCGTCTCCCGGACGCCCGGATGCGGGGGGGAGGGGGCGTGCCCGGCGCGGCCCTCCTGGAGGCTGTCCCCGGATCCCTGGGAAGGCCCCTCGGCCTCGGCGTCCCCACCGTGGGCGGCCCGCTCCTCGCCCCCCGAGGCGTGGCATCCGGTTAAGCCTGGAGTGCTGCGCGCGCATTAGTGCGCAGCTACATTATAGGAGCCTTGGCAGGCCGCCTGTTCACGTGGGCCGAAAGCGGTCCGTGCCTTCACGGACCCAGTCATCTGGGTGGGGAGGCGTACAGTCACAACCACCCAAACATCTAATTACAGAGTGGTGCCTGGGACGAGCCTGCAGAACAAACCGCGGGGGCGCTGACCAGGCTGGGGCGGATGGCCCCCAAACCCGTGTCACCCTCGGTGCCCTGCTCCACCCAGGGGCCGCGAATCTGGGCAGGGCTCGCACCCAGATCCTGCACTCCCCATGCAGGGGTCTTGGCCTCTGCAACCCCTCGTATTTGGCAGGCACTCTGGCTGGTTTTAAGCTAAAAGATTCGGGCAACTTCCAAGTGTTAAGAGTGAACAGAGACTCAATGAAGAGTGCCCCACCAAGTCTTTTTGTTTCCAGAAAGGCAGTTTTGTCCACAAAAACCCCAGTGCCCCACATTGTGACAAAACCATTCCCTAGGACTATGCCAGGAGAAAACAGTGAGATCCCAAGTTCCTCCCACCAGCAGCATTTTCTGAAATGTAAACAGTTTATCAAACACTTTATTCAGAAAAAAATACAATGTTTTAAGAACTTAATTCCAAAGCACTGAAAGAGCCCGAAGGCTAAACAGAAAACAGCCTCTGCTAAGCACTACCAGGTCACGCTGAGAACCGCCAGCAGGGTCAGACTCTGAGGGAAGGTCCCTGGGCCACCAGGAGACAGCTGTGGGCACAAGGCCCCCCCGCCCCCCATCATGAGTTGATGGTGGTACCTCTCCCTTTTCCCAGGCTGCCCACCCACCCCACTGGGGTTCCCCGGTCACAGTCAGGACACCTCCTCCCCCAAGAAGCCACAACTGTTAACACCGTGCTACCTCCTCCAAGGATCACCCCCCCCCCAACCTGTCATCACCATGGTATTCAGTGCAGCACGCCTTGGCCTTGGCCTCTGTAAGTCCTGCGCTACTGGGTGTGAGGCCGCTTGGCCACAGGCTCCTCCTCCTTCTCCCGCTTCAGCCATCGCTCCAGGAGGTCAGCGCCTCTCCTGTGGGAGAGCGGGCTCTTCTTCAAGAACTGGCTGGACCACTGGGGCACATCTGACTCTGCCTTTTGGGGTGCTTTGGTGTCTTCCTTTTTGGGTGACTTTGTGGCCAGCCATTGCAACATCTTCTGGCTGCTGCCACTTGCCTTGGGCTCCTAGAAGAAAGAAGGAAAAGCTCAAACCACCAGCTCAAGCTTGTGGAAACAGGCCAACTCCAAGGAAAGAAAGAGGGGAAGAGGCATTAGGTATTGACCTAGGCTTGGAAAATGTCACCAAGGGCCAGATGGGGCCCCTAATCAGGAGTGGAACAAGAGGAGCAGAGTGCGTTCCAAGGGCTGCAAGGAGTAGGGAGCAGCTCTCAGAGGAGGCTTCCCAGAGGTGTGTGGGACCAGCCAGAGAAGAGAGCTGCTGGGCACTCCAAACACGGGCAGACAATGAAGCAGTGTCAGGGAAAAGTGTGTGCTTCAGCAGGACCAGGCAGTGTGGTGTGGGGAGGAGAGTCGCAGGGTGGGAGTCAGCCGAGGGCCGGAGCACAGCTCTCTCCCGCGGCACGGCCCTCCGCACAGCCCCCCACCAGCCCCGCTCCCTCCGCTTTCTCTACACCTTCGCCAACCCCAGACTGAAGCTTCTGAGTTCACACGATGCCACCTCTCCAGAATGTGAATTCTTTTTTTTTTTTTGAATTCTTCTGGAGGAAAGACCATGGCAGAAATGGGGCAGTCTCTAGTGCAAAAGGAATGCATACAATGACATTTTTAGAGACGGGTAATGAAAAAAAGTGTCAGGGGTGCAGGAGTTCGACAGAACTGAGAGAAAAAAGATGACACTGACAGTGAGTATGAAAACTTAGTAAACTTAGAAAAGTGGGGAAGGGGGCAGCTGTTCTAGCCATCACTGTCCTTCACACTTCTCAGGCACCCTAAGACGCCTACTTTGGAACACTCAGATCCATGTCTTACTTCAGGTCCCTCTATGCCACCTACAAACAGTTGCTACTCCTAAATCTTCACCCCGGGTATCAGCAGGGGCCAGCTTCTACTCTGGAACTTCCTTCTCACTGAGGCCTCTTGCCTGTTCACCTTCCCTTCAAAATACATCATCTGGATCCCTGCCAATTCTAAGAAGTTAAAGTTCACGGCAGGAATGTTCTCAGATCCCCCTGAAGGAGAACGACGATTGGAATTCCTCCATCTTGTAGCTGGGAAAAGAGGTGCAGAAAACAGACATAAATCACACATCTGGTTGGCGAGAGATACAGTTATGGTCGAGGGCTCCTTGTCCTTCTCACAATCACCCTCTAGATTAGGAATCCTCAAACTTGGGTTATTATCAGACCCACCAAGGCAGCTTCTTAAAGATACAGAAGCCCAAGCCCAGCCCTGAATACTGAAGCAGTAGGTCTAGACAGAGGCTGGCATTTACATTTTGAAACAGGTCTCCTGAGGACTCCCGGGTCGCAGCCAGCTTTGAGAGTCACTGCTCTGGTCCACCTTGCCGTGCACGAGGAAGGTGAATTTGGGGTGGTTTGTATTCAATCTCTGATTGTGAAAGGTCATGGCATAAAATTAACAGGTCACACTGACAGAAGACAGAAAGCTCAGAAAGGACTATCATAGTCATAGGCCCTACCTTTTTGACCACCGAGTCAACAGGAAGCAGACACTCAGGAGTGTTGTTTCGGGAGTTGTTCACCACAGAAGAGACTGCATGGAAGGTGATGTTCTCTGTGGGGTGAATTAACTTCAGAGCTTCTTGAGCTGAGACCTCCCCAAAGTCCAGCCACTTAGAGACTGCCTCCTCTCCATCTAATATGGCAGGCATCCTAGCCCGCGAGGTGAAGACAGTGGTTGGGAGCCGCGGGGGGGGTGGGGGGGGTGGCGGGGAGAAAGGCCCGGTCAGTTGAAGCGCAAACTGCCCCAAGCAGCAGCTCACCCTCTCTCCGCGCCTCACGTGCCAGTTGCTGCCCGGTGTCCCCCCCCCCCCACAGGGCACAAAACTCAACACCAGGAGACCCAGCTTAACAGAGTCAGATGGCAAAGACAGTGCCCCGTGCTATGAGTGGATCCACTCCAGTGTACACGCTAGCAAACTGGTGACCTTTACGACACTCCAGCCTAGACTTAAAGGGAAAATAAACCCTGGAAAACTTGTCTATCAACAATACTCTCCAGCCTTATCACCCATGGAAGATTTATCTAAGAAAGAGCTATTTATATAATTGTGAACAAAAGGAAACTATGGCTCAGAAAAGCAAAGAGCCTGCCTCAGATGACTCCTGGTACCCAGCAGATGTTAGGAAAAGATCCCTTGTTTAGCCCCCAATGTTATGTTCTAGGCCAATGCAAAGAATGTACACACTTCATTGGTGGGTGGTACAGATAGGAGATAAATGCGTTAACATCTATTTTAATAATTATTATTACTTCAACAAGTCAAACATTTTATTTTATTTTAATTTAATTTATTTTTTTGGCCGCACTGCATGGCTTATGGGATTCTTAGTTCCCCGACCAGAGATCGAATCCAGGCCCTCAGCAGTGGAAGCACGGAGTCCTAACCACTGGATCGCCAGGGAATTCCTCCAAACATGTACTTTTAAAAAGTATTTTAAGGGACTTCCCTGGTGGTGCAGTGGTTGGGACTCCAAGCTCCCAATGCAGGGGGCACAGGTTCCATCCCTGATCAGGGAACTAGATCTCACACACATGCTGCAACTGAGAGTTTGCCACAACTAAGAAGCCCACAAACTGCAACTAAGGAGCCCGCCTGCCACAACTAAGACCTGGGGCAACCAAATAAATTTAAATAAATCAATAAATATTTTAAAAAAAGGGTATTTTAAGATCTTTTAAATCCAGATGCATTTTATGATGAATGGCATCTCTGCACTATCACAGTTTAATTGGCAATAATTGGCAGCACTTTATTTTCTTAACTATGTATAAAATAGTGGTACAAAATCTTAGATTAGATGAAATAGGAATTTATTTTAAGGTGAATTAGCAAAAACTAGAACTATTATATCCCATGAAAGCATCATTTCAGACAGAACGCTTAGGACAAGAGGGCTAAAACAGGTAATCCAGTTTGTGCAGCACTGCATTCTTTTCAGCAAAAAATCATAAAATTACTTCTGAGGACACTCAGATCTGGCAAAAACTGTGAAAATGTTACACTAGTCAGTTCTGCTAACGTTTTTTACTTTATTAAATATCTTTTAAAATATTTATTTATTTGGCTGCGTTGTGTCTTAGTTGCAGCACACAGGATCTTTGTTGCCTTGTGCGGGATCTTTGCTGAAGCATGTGAACTCTTAGTTGCGGCATGCATGTGGGACCTAGTTCCCTGACCAGGTATCGAACCCAGACCCCCTGCATTGGGAGCACAGAGTCTTAGCCACTGGACCACCAGCGAGGTCCCATAACGCTTGTTTTTAAAATGAAAATCTGTTCCAATGTGATTGATCTATTATTTTTTTAGAACATAATGCTAATTTTGCCTTTGCTTATATACGGTTTTGTCTGTGAGAAACACAAAGTGAACACAGAAAACTGCACCCTGCTGAACTGAGCCTTGTAAGAGTACACAAAATGCACACATCTCAAACACTGACGGCTACCTTGGCTCACTGCATATTATCCTCCGAAGTGCTCTGCTCTTACTTTGCATTTGTAAACTTTTCTCTATATTAAAAAAACTATTCGTTCAACATCTGAAACACGTCTAAGCTTCCTGGCTCAAACACGCTAAGCAGTGCATGCAAACAGAAAACTTGTAAGTCTTGATGAGAAGCGTGAAATAATAATAAAGCGTCTTGAAAGCAAGAAGAGAACATGTGACATCTCCTGAGCAACAGACATAAAGGATCCACAACAGTAACAGGGCTGGGAGAAAAGGAACATCCACGGCTGGAACAATTGCAAGAAGTGTTATAAAGTCAATACCAGCCAGGTCTGAAGGAATAGAAGCAATGGCAAGATTTAGTATATGGACTGAAAGCCGAACAGTAAAAAAAACTAAAAAACTGGAAGCTTTCTCACAAAGAGAATGCCCTCTCTATACACAAAGACCACAAAAACACCACAGAGGTGGCTCCTCTTAGCGCTAGTAATGGCTGTTTTGGTGGCCTCAAACACTGCTGCAATTTCCAGAGCTCTCAGCTGTTGGGAGAAGACATGAGCACAGATGAAGATGCTGCTAAGGAATTTCCACTAGTGATACTGAAGTTAATTGGAGGAGGCCATACATTGCACCAAAATGTTCAGTTTTGATTAAATACGTAAAGGCACGCCTCGAAGGAACAACGTTTCAAAGGCAGATGAACATGCCCCAGGATTTAAGACTGCAAAAGATGATAATTTTGCAGAATCTTCCTTCTACCACTGCACAACAACACAAGCTGCAACTCTTCCGACGCTCACTTCCACAAGTCAGTTTCAGGTCTTTCTAAGGTAAAATGCCATATTTATTGTAGTATCTATGTACTTCTTAACCACTTAATGCATGGAACGATAGTACTGTTTTTACTAGATTCCTATTTTCTTTTTGTTTTACTGTGCCACTGACAAAATTTTTAAGTGTAGTCCCCTTAGTCCCACATTTCCCATAAGTCCTATGGTTCTCATAGTGCAATTCTGCATAGTGTGGTGATTTTTAGGAATGCATGTCATGTTACAGCCAAACTGACTGTATTTTGTGAAGCAACTGTCTTAGTTTCCTACTCTCTAAATCTGTGCGTACAGAAGTTGCCTATCTAAAAGCAAAGAGGACAAACCCTGCCCTGAATCCTTTTGGACCCAGGCATGAGAAGTGTGACTTGCCGGTGGTGGATGTCATTCAAGCCTTTGCAGGAATCCACTGTGATGATGGTGTAAGAATACAGGCAGTCTCCTCCCTCCGGGGGCTCCCAGCAGTCAAAGAGCCCGGCCATCGTCAGCGGCCTCCAGTTGTCCCAGACTTTCTCCCAGTCCTCAGGGCCGTCTGCAGCACCCATGCTCTCTGACTGGAAGCAAAATCCATGGTAGATTAGATACTCAGCAGCCGCCCTCCCCTCTGCAGGTTGGGTACTATTACAGACTCGAGAGCACGGCAATCATTTTAGAAGGAATTCAGCCCGTGCCTTTAGCATGGGTCCTCTTGATCCACCGTCGCGGAAGGAAAGAGGTTTGGTGGCAGATACTCACTGAGGCAATAGATTTATGGCTCCTTAACGCTTTCACAATACAGTTTAACACCTTCAGTGGATATTCCAGCCTTCCATGACCTGGATCATGATTCCGGCTTTCAATTACAATGTTAACTTGAATTAAGCCCAGCTATTTCTAAATGATGATGCTCTTATGCAATTTCATGCCCCTGTATCTCGCAGAAGCAACTTTCCTCTGCCCCAAAGGTCTTTCCTTCCCTTTTTCATCATGCCAACTCCTACTTGCCATTTAAGATTCAGTTCAAGGCCTAGAATACAGAAAGCTGGAAAGTGTCACCTCCACCCTAACAAAAAAAAAGGTAGAGGGCTTCCCTGGTGGCGCAGTGGTTGAGAGTCCGCCTGCCGATGCAGGGAACATGGGTTCGTGCCCCAGTCTGGGAGGATCCCACATGCCGCGGAGCAGCTGGGCCCATCCGGAGCCTGTGCTCCACAACGGGAGAGGACACAACAGTGAGAGGCCCGCGTACCGCAAAAAAAAAAAAAGGTAGAGAATCTAAATAACCGTAACTTAAACTCATCAGAGAACTGAGGTCACAGGGCAACCAATTAGCCTGAACTTTATGGAAAGACAGGGTCATCCAAGAGGAGATGAGACACCAGTCCTGGCTTCCCAGTGGTAACAGAAGGAAAACAAGGCCTCCTTCAAACAGCAGGTAAGAATTCAGATAAAATTATCAACAAATTGCTCGATGCAGAGTGTGGGCTAGCCTGAGGGCACAGAAGCCCTGGGGGCTGCAGACTTCAGGGAAGTTTGCCTCAGCTTGCAGACCACCCTCCACAGGAGCTCACGAGAGAGACTGGGGGCAGGAGACTGGAGAAAGCTTCTTTGCCAATGTGTGCTAGACATGGGGAGCTCTTTTGCCTCAGGGATGGTGAGAAGCCTTACCTGGTCACTTCTCCTCTAAGGAACAAAAAGCTTAAGGGGCCAGGGTAAAAGTGATAAATCCTATCGCTCCTAAGATACAGGTAAAGACCCCCTGAGGCTGGAAAAGGGCAAAAGAAAAAACCCTCTACGCCCCTGGAGAAGCAGGATCACTGAGAAAGCCTGAGCCTGAGAGCCGGGGACACAGTTCTGCTTCAGCCTGAGACTGAACCAAGGCCACGGAGAGCTCTCTCCACCTCCCTGTACACCAGATGACAAGCAACAGCAGTCTGCTTCTGGGGGAGGGGCAAGAGCATGGAGAGATCCTCTCGAAGGCACAGGCTCAAAGGGAAGTAACAAGAGCTGCAGGGAGCAGGGCTGTTGAGAAAAACCCTCTGGAAAACCAACCCTTACCCTGAACACAAGGTGACAGCAGAGAAATATTTAAAGCCTGTGATGCACAACAAAACCAAACCCAGTTCAGCTCCGGACAAGATCAACTCAACCTCGGACATTAATGGCCTAATAAAAGAATAAACAGGGGCTTCCCTGCTGGCTCAGTTTAACAATCCGCCTGCCACTGCAGGCAACATGGGTTCGATCCCTGGTCTGGGAAGATCCCACATACAGCAGACCAACTAAGCCCGTGCACCACAACTACTGAGCCACAACTACTGAGCCCGCGTGCCACAATTACTGAAGCCGACGCGCCTAGAGCCCATGCTCCGCAACGAGAAGCCACCACGATGAGAAGCCCACGCACCGCAAGGAAGAGTAGCCCCCGCTCGCCACAACTAGAGAAAGCCCATGCGCAGCAACAAAGAATAAACATATCCATTTCCAGACATAAATATTATTGATCTCAGTCTCTGTCCTATCTACTATGTCTGGCAATCAATAAAAAATTATAAGACATACAAAAAGCCAAAAATGAACTGCCAAGATATATACAAATCAACGGGACCAGACTCAAGAGATTACATTTCCCAAATGCTGAACTATCAGACAGGAATTTAAGTGTAATTACTATATATACATATTAGCTATGTATTACGTATATATATATAATAGCTCTTATAGAAAAGGTAGACAACATGCATGAACAGGCAGATAAGCAATTTCAGTGAAATAAGACTGAACTTAAAAACAGGTCAATAATCACTCAAACTGAAACACAGAGAAAAAAGAATGAAATATACAGAAAAGAACATCCAAAAACTACGGGACAATATCAAACTAACACATATATAATTAGAATGTCAGAAAGAGAAGAGAAAATGGGGCAGAAGAAATAGTTGAATAGATAATGGCTGAGAATTTTCAAAAAAACAGGAAAGACATCAAACCAAAAATCCAAGAAGCTCAGAGAACATACCAAACACACAAAGACATAGACACAGATACACACTGCTGATGATACCTTTTCTGTTTTGATTTGGGGGAAGTAGATGAAGTAGGGCTGCGTCTTGTTTGTTCCCTGACATCGCTGCCACTCATAGAAACCATCTGCTAAAACAACACAGCGCCTTCCCTTTCCCAGAGGCACCTGAGGGAAAACATGAGCAAGATATGGTCTTAGTGACAGAAACATATTTCACAGACTTAAAAATCTCAGGTCTGCCAATGTGTGACCTCAGAGCAGTTAATTCCTCTGTATGTCACATTTCTTACGTATAAAGTCACACTTACACAGATGCTGAAAAGATTAAATAATGTACATAGCAGGAAACAGGCACTGTGGTAGCCAGTCTCCAAAGCTGGCCCCACAGAGAACCACGCCTACCAATATTCACATGCTAAGTAGTCCCCTCCCTCAGTGATGTCAGGCTGGCTCTGTATGACCAATAGAACGCAGCAGAAGCGAAGCTGTTATGATTTCCAAGGCAAGGTCACAAAGCCCTGCAGCTCGTGCCCTGCTCTCTGGGATGGTGAACTCTGGGTAAGCCAGATGCCATGCGAGATGCCTGACCACCCTGACACCCCCAGCAGGCACACGGAAAGGCCTCCAGTTGTTCTACTCAGCCCAGCTGAGGTGTCACACATGTGGGTTAAGAAGCCACCTGGGACATGCAGCTGTCATCTGATTAGAACTACATGAGAACCTCTGGTTGAGTAAAAACTGTCTAGTTGAGCCCAGGCAGCCCATGGTTTATTATGAGAAATAATAAACTGTTGTCTTGGCATGCTCTGTCACACAGTAATAAACAGAACAACACTCTACATTAGTAACTGGGAACACACTTTGGAACTATTTCTCAGGTATATAAGGCACTAATAGTTCTGTTAGATAAAATAACGAATATGTGCCTTTCCCCTAGACCAGCTACCTACCTTAAAGGACCGTTTCTCCATTATGGTATCACTACGACAGTTGCTAGTGTTGAACTGCAGCTTGGAAGGATCAGCTTCTTTAAACCAAGATGGGACCAAGCCCCACCGCATGGGAGCAATGACACGCTCAGATGAGTCTGCGCCCTGCCACGAAAAAGGTTAAGATCCAGTGAGGAGATCATAATGAAATTTAGAAAACCTAATTCAGTACATGCATTACATTACTACGAGTCTCAAAATACAAAGAGGATTATTAATAGGGAAATATTCTACTTGAAAACAATTTTAATGATGTATCATGATGTGAGTAACTTGAGTTCTCTAGCAATCATATTTATCAGAATGTATGACGTTCTGCTTGGGCAGGATGGGGGATACAAAGAGGTTTAATTTCTGTAAACTTTTAATTAGTGCCTACTGCAGGAGAGACATAGTACTAGGCCCTGCACTTCACATGGCCCCAGCTCTCAAGAAGCACACGTTACAGGCAACCATCATGTAAAACGGTACATGCTATGATTAAGGGATACACAGGGTAGTACGGGGGCACATGAAAGGTGCTTAACCTCAAAGGGCTTGCACTATAACTTGTGAGGCCGCACAGACATTAAAAATATGAAGTACTAAGATACTATAGGCTAAGGGCCATATAAGTGGTACAAGGAGTGGCAAAAAAGTTCAGCGGAGAGTGCTCTGTGAGAGATGGAATGGAGAAGTATTATCAGCTCCTTGGGAGGGGCAGAAGGGGAGGGAATAGGGTGAGGTGGATCTTGGATTGGCTCCCACAAGAGGTACAGGAATCAGACAGAGAAGAGATGGGAGGAGAGACCAGATATGAAATTAGGGGCCGTGTCAAGAATGTGCAGGAAGTGGTTTTGTGCAGCCAAGTTATAGCAAGCCTGAGGATGCTATTTTTAGGAAGGCCTGCTTACAGGACTGGCCCTCAGTTAGGATCTGAGAACGTGGATTGTGTTTCCACCTTCCCCTAACTGATAAGGATGGTACACTATGCCTACTTTGTGCAAAAAATGAGGTTTATGCCGAGCACCTGCTTTCCTTCTAGGAGTCTACCATTTTGGTACTTGCTAGGCAGAGAGTGCCTACATGACCAGCCCCCAACAAAAACCTTGGGCTTAAGTTTCTAATGGGTTTCCCTGGGCAGAAACAGTGCACAAAGTTACCACATTTTTCACTGCTGGAGAGAAAACATGCTTGGTGTGTCCCCTCACAGGAAGGAGAGACTATAAGGAAGCTTGTGCATAAATTTCTCCAGATTTCTACTTGTTTCTTTTCCCTTGCTGATTCTATTGTGTATGCTTTCACTGTAATAAACCTTAGCCACGTCATATGCTGAGTCCTTCGAACGCATCTCCAAATGTGGGGGTAGTCTCGGGGCCTCACCCTCAACACATGGTTGTTAAACTCTTTTGGGGTAACTAGCCCCTTGAGAATTTGATGAAATCTACAGATTAAAATGCGCGCGCGCCCGCGCGCGCGCACACACACACACACACACACTATTCTCACGGTGTACTACACTGAGCTGGAAGACACCAGTGAGCAGACAGTGCATTTTAGGTTCTACTAGGGTGGTACAGTAGGTCTGGTGACAGTAGTGAGAATAAAAGACATTCAAAAGATAGAAAGAAAAAAAAAAAAGAAATTGTGGTGTCAAATGGACAAAGAAAACAGGGATGATTAAGGTTTCAGGCCCAGAAGCCTGAAATAATGATGGTGCTATTGAACAAAAGAGAAAAGTCCAAAAAGAGGTTTGATGTGGGGAAATATCACACACTGAATTTCAGATAACAGTGGGAAGTCTGTGGCAGCTTGGAAAAATGGTCCCGAAGTCTTCGACGCTTCTCCCATCAAGAGCTGTGTGGGGGACCTATGTGCCCTTTTCTTGAATCTGGACGGGCCTGTGACCTGCTTCTATCGAACAGAATGTGGCACAAGTGACACTGCATGATTTCTAAGGCTAAGTCAGAAAAGGTTTTTCAGCTTCCTCCTTGTTTGCTGCGACACTGCCTTTGCTGCCCTGAGCTGCCATATAAGAAATCCAGCTACCTTGGTAAAAAAGCCCAGGCTTTGTGGAGAGGCCACATGTAGGGGCTTTGGTCAGAAGCCCCAGTTCAGAGCCAACATCAACTGCCAGATAAGACAGTGAAGATGCCTCTAGATCAGATGTTGGTAAACTTTTCTCTAAAAGGCTAAATATTAAGTACTGTAGACTTGACAGTCTTTGTTATAAACGCTATTATAGGGACAGAGCAGCCATAGACAATAGATAAATGGATGTTGCTCTGTCCCATAAAATTTCATTTACAAAAATAATCAGAGGGCCCTAGTTTTCTGCCTCCTGCTCTAGATGATTCTAGCCCCAATGCCTTCTCAGCTGAGGCCCCAGACTCCAGGGAAGAGACAAACCATACCTGCAATGCCCTGTCCTAATTCCTCACTGGTGAACATAATATAAAGGTTGTTCTGAGTTAGTTCTAGAATAAAATCCACAGACAGAGGTTTACTATGTCCAACAAGCATGTGGAATTAAAGCTTAGGAGAGAGGCAGCATGGTATACAGAATGGGTCAGCAAACTTTTTCTTTAATGGACCAGACAGTAAATATTTTTGGCTTTCTGAGTCCACACAGTCTCTGCTGCAACTCAACTCTGCCACCGTTGGTAGTGTGAAAGCAGCCAAAGAACAAGTGAGCATGGCTGTATTCTAATAAAACTTTATTTATAAAAACAGGCAGTGAGCCAAATTTGGTCTGAGGACCACGGTTTGCCAACCTCTGGTATAAAGGAAAGAACATGGCCTTTGTAAGAAGACCCTGGTTCAAAAGTCCCTTCTCCGCTACTTATGAGGTTAGATGTGTGGCATGGAATAGGCACACTAATTGTAGTTTAATATTTTTTGAGGTTATGATGAAAAAGAAACAGCAAAATCTTCTATACAAAGGTGACTGGTAAAGCCATTAGGATAAAAGTTTCTTAGAGAGCAAATCAATCACAGGATCAAACCTGGGGGTACAAAAACAAAAAGGAGAAATGAGGAAAAAGTGCAGTCCAACAAAAAGTTCCTAGAGAGATAAAAGCAGAATGAAAAAAGTTGAAAGGATGGAATTCCAAGAGGGGAATCGTCAGTAGTCGTGTCTTAGAAGGGCTTCCCCTTTTTTTTCTCTTAAATTTATTTGGCTGTACTGGGTCTTAGTTGCAGCATGTGGGATCTTTAGTTGCGGCATGCGGGATCTAGCTCCCTGACCAGGGATCGAACCCAGGACCCTTGCACTGGGATCGCGGAGTCTTAACCACTGGACCACCAAGAAAGTCCCGGGCTTCCCTTTTGTTTAAAGCTAATTCCTCCACTGTGCTCTTCACAGGATCCTGTCCCACTTCTTTCAAAATCTTGCCTGTATTAGTTAATCCCCTTGCCATACACACACACACACACACACACACACACAACACAGAACCATTCTTGTTATACATGGCAGGTAGGCTGTACAAAGTTGCCATGACACTGAAGTAGGGAACACTGAACTGCAGCTCTTAGGGGAAACACCGTTAGGTTGCCAGGAACCTATAGTGAGAACATCTTCATCAACTGATCAATATACAACCTTGTCTTCTGTGTGTTTTTGTTTAAAATATTTATTATTATATGTTAAACTTTACTTAACATATATTGTTGGTTCATTAATGTTGAATTCATGACCAGCAGCCACAGTAACTCAAGCCTGAACGAAGCGTCTCTAACACATGTATTTTCTCTGTAAGGCATATTACGCCCTTCTTGCATTTACGAATTCTAGCCTGCACTTTACCACTATGCTTGGGGACAATTTTAAACGCTAAGATCACCAACAAAAAGCATAGAAATGCAAAAAACATGGCGATAAACAGATCTCAAAAAAGACACTTGTTTCTCGTATGAAAAGTGAAACAAGAAAGTAGAACTTCATCTCGGTCTCAGTTAGGGATGCGCATTTGGGCAACCTGACTATTGCACCACTCTGTATGCCCACGAATGGCTACAAAAGCATCATGAGTATTATTTTGGGCGTTACAAAGTAGGCAAGTAGGCAAATTTACCAACAGAATCTACGAAGAATGAGGGTCAATTGTATGTATATGTACATATATACATATATGTTTCCTTCTCCTTAAAGACAGAAGCAGCCTTTAAAACCAATAAATGAGCTCGCAGGATAACTAAGGAAAAGGTGGCCCTGGAAGACATGGTAGGGTAGAGAATGAAGGAAGAGAAAGAATGTGTGAAAACACAGAACTTTTGTAGATCCTCTTTCCCTTCCGGAATCAAATGTGTCAAATGTGCCTTCCAAGCAGAAGGGCCCCCAGTACAAACCATAAATGAAAATAAGAGATAACATTATCTCACAGCCAACTAAACAATCTTGCATCAGAAATTTACAAGACAAAGCTCTAAATCTGAGGTTCTGGACATGGGGCAATTCTGACACTGCCCGCCCCCACCACCTTCACTTCACCAAGCCCGGGGGTGAGGGCTGGCCCACTGGCATCCAGTGGGTATATCGAATGGGTATTTGGCAATGTCAGGAGACATTTTTGGTTATGATGACCTAGGGAAAACTGGCATCTACTGGGTAGAGGCCAGTGACGCAGCTAAACATTCGACAACTCACAGGTCGGCTTCCCACAACAATTATCCCACTTAAAATGTCAATAGTGCCAAGGCTGAGAAATCATGCTCGTAAAAATTCCACTGATCACCTTTAACCTGAGTGTGTTCAATGGACAATTGTAAACCAAACCCAAATACAGGGCTGCCCCATACCGGGAGCAATGAATAGAAAGCGGCTTCTAAGCCAAAATACTGAAAATATTGCTCAATATTAGTCATCTTTTCCTCTACCCTCTTGGACTTGTAACCTGAACAGCTGGTAGCACTGGGGGTAGATAAATGAAAGAGGAAGTAATTTGCAAGTCAGTGGCTTCAAATGCAAATGTTACAATCTATACACATGCGCTGACATTGATGATACGGATTAGTGACCTGAAATAGTTCTATTTTCACTTTACAATTTACTATTTTCATTTTCAGATAAATGACACCTCAAATATTTATCAAAATTAGGAAACCCCTAGCAACCTTTATAAAATTTATTAGAGATGTGGAGTCAAAACATTCCATCAGCAAACTGACACCACTGACAGAAGAGGAGGGCTATGCTGTGCTTAGGGGCTCCACCTTCCCCGTTCCTAGTTCAAGGAAGTATCCACTGGAGTGGGAACAGTGGACTGGACCTCGGTACCAGCTCTTCCCTCACTGACTGGGTAACCCAGGACCACTCACAATCTTTCTACACTTCTGTCTTTACATCTGTTAAAGTTTTCTTCCAGCTAACATTCATTCTATAATTTTAATGACGTGGTACAAAGAGAACCGAGGCTAAAAAAATAAGAAACCTCAAACAGTTAATCCTTCTTTCTCTTCAAATTATTCCTCCCTCTGAAACGTTTTATTTTTTCCTTTTCCAGTCAAGGTTCCCCATGATATTGTTTTTACTTTGATTTGCCTCTCATTAAAAAAAGTTCTTTTAGTTTCAACAAGTATGCATCCACTAAAAATGGCTCAAGAATAAACTATTTCATGTAAATGGCTTCATTCAACCAAAAAGATCAAAGGCGTCTGGTATTTTTTTTTTTCAAAATAATCTGATCCCCATAACGGAAAAATGAATCTTTTTTGACTACCATATTATCACAACAGTTCTGAAGAGTATTTAGCAGGGTAGTATAATCAATTGTATCAAGTGACTTAAGCATTATGGATCAGATAGAATAAAAATCCAGGATGGAAACAATCAGGATTTTAAAAAACATATCAAGGATATTTAACATATTTAAGACATGGAAAAACTACTGATTTCTGGAATGAAGCTTTTTTTTTTTTTTTTTTGGTGATACGCCGGCCTCTCACTGTTGTGGCCTCTCCCGTTGCCGAGCACAGGCTCCGGACGCGCAGGCTCAGTGGCCATGGCTCACGGGCCTAGCCGCTCCGCGGCATGTGGGATCTTCGCAGACCGGGACACGGACCCGTGTACCCTGCATCGGCAGGCGGACTCTCAACCACTGCGCCACCAGGGAAGTCCTGGAATGAAGCATTTTTATTACACTGCAGGTATGCATGCATACGGGCACATACTCCCTCCCTTTCAGGAGATAAAGCCAAGAACCAAAACATGAGTATAAGTTATCGGCCACTCCAACACTACAGAAGTAGATTCCACAAAGATAAAGAATGCAATTAAACTTCAGAACACCAAACCAAATACCTCTGTTCCTAGCTTCAGTAAAAGACAAACATAAAAAGACTGAAGACGCAATCAGAAAGAATAGAAACTTAAACGTTCAAGAAACGTCAGAGGTGTTTTTAGACTAGCTAGTCTTAATCCTGCCCTAAGCCCAGAGATTCTGACTTCGCTTATGGACTCATAAGGGGCATGGAAATCCTTTTTTTTTTTTTTTTAAAGATATTGAAAAGTCCCTGATGATCAGTGAGGTGTGAAAGACGCTACCTTAAAGTGTTTTCAAATGCATATGAACCGGCCAGGCACCAGGGCTGGCGCGCCTCTTGCAGAGCAGCACTCAGCTGGGGCCCCAGGAACAGTGACCCGTCCCGGAGGCCTCAGCACAGGCGCAGCGACGGGCGCAGGGCAGGTCAGCGCTCACCTTCTCTACGTGCAGCCGGGACAGGAGCACCGGGCTGCTGGACTGCGGGCTCTTGTTGTACGACGGGCAGTACCGGTCCGGGTCCCTCCACTCTGGGAGCCGCCGCTGGCCCTGCCGGTCCCGGTAGGCGCAGGCCCGGGCGAGGACCTCCTTGGACAGGTGGCAGGACGTCCGCCCGCACATCCTCGGCGCTGCGAACACCGCGGCCCTGGACGCGAGGACGGGGTTCGAGCGCCTCACACGCGGGTCTCGGGCCTCCGCCCCCAGGGTCTCCCTCCGCGCCCCGCCCCGCCCCACCCTACCCCCACCCCAGGCCCGCGCGCCGGGCTCACAGGGCCACCTCCCGCCCCGCGGCCCGGCCGGGCGAGGAAAGGAAGCTTCTCAGCCGGGGGCTCCCCCTGCCTAGCCGGCCCCGGCCTCCCCAGCTCCTCCCCGCTCCCTCCGGGACCGCTGACCCTGAGGACCGCGCCCCACCCCCACCCCGCCGCCCGTCCGGTCTCACTTCCCCCTCAGGCCCGCCGCCCTCCCATCCCGCCTCGGCTCCGCTCACCCCCGCTCAGACCCCGTCCGTCCCACTTCGCCTCCTCCTCAGGCCCGCCTGCTCGTCCGCCTTTCGCCTCCTCACCTCCACCTCAGACCCAGCGGCTGCGTCGCTCTCCGCGCGACCGCGCTCCCCGCACCAGGCCCCGCCCCCAGCAGGCCGGCCCCGCCCCCCAGCGGCCGGCGGTTCCGCCTAGCGCTGGGGCGTCTTCCCCTCCCGCATCTTGCAGAGCGTTGGGACTGCGGAACCTGACTCTCCTGAAGGAGCCCGAGCAGGAGCCCCTGATTGTCTCGGGGACTCGTCCTCCGTGTGGGCCGTTCCCCTGCGGGGTTAACTCCCTCCCAGGGCGAACCTCGGGAATGGGCCGGGAAGGGTCCCGAGGGTGCAGGCTGGCAGAGACCCTAGATGCGACCCGGAGGCCTATAGCCCCTTCTCCGTACAGCGGGAACCACGACTCCAGGGCACCAGGTTCTCGTAGAGGTGAAATCGGGAAATTTTCTTTACTTCGCAGCCCTACTAACGGCCCATAGTTTCGGGCAAAAATTGAAAAACCATCAGGAAAACTGCCATGGATCACGCAAGTCACTCTGAAACTTCGGTGGGCACCAGAACACTTTCCAAGGCCCCACCTTTCCCCCACCCCCAAACCTGAATCTCTAAGGGTTGAGGCCTATGTTTTTTAAAACTAGGCTTTACAGGTGTATTTCAGCCACAAAATTGGCAAAACACCTGGCTTGTGTTTAAAACCCCAGCAGAGGAAACCAGGGACTTCTGCTCTGTAAGGGCTCTTCCTCCGGCAGAAGTGCAACGGCCACCTCAGACCTGGCACTAGGCAACAGCCGGGTAATCCACCCAGACCCTCCGGCCTCACTGATCTCCTACAAAAGGAGGGTGGTTTAAGGGCAAAGACTCAACGCCTGCCAGCTGCTGTCATTCCCTCAGCAAACCTGCACCGCTCCTGCCCCTGGGCATGGGGCTCGGGCGGGGGCCAGTGAGAGGGTCCTGCCTCATGCTAAGTACAGTGGCAAAGGACTGCAGGTGCAAACGGGACGCAGAGGTGTCCTTGGGGGTAGGGAAGCCGGACCCCTAAGCACGAGTCTGCAGAAGTAGCAGTCATTCAATAAATACATGCTGATTTTATTTATAGGGATAAGATGGTTCCTTAGGGGATCAATTCAAGAGGTGGTGCAAGCACTTTATTCATTTGAGATGTCCCTTCCCTGGCAGGCAAGGCAGCAAGTTCTAGGACAAGCTAAAACCATCCCCCTCTTTCAAAAGTTACCCTCAGCAGGGAGTTTTGGGGCAGGGGTTAAATTAAAAAAAAAAAAAAAAACCCTCATTGATTCCTAATTGTTTTTGAATACAGTTGGCTTGTAAAGGACTTTCCACTGGGTTCATAAGGTAGGCCTGACTTCTGCACAGTGTTGGGGGGAAAGGGTAGGACTTGGTCCTATGCAGGCTGGCCTCTTAGCCCACAGACGCCAAGACGATGTCCACCGGCAGCTCCTCCGAACTTCTGGCTGTCACCTGCATTGTTACTGCGTCCAAAAGCAGCAGCCGGGAGCGCACCAGGATGTCATGACCCCCCCGGAATACGCCTGGAAGAGAAGAGAAAAGGACAGGTGTGTAAGGCAGAAGGGGACAGAGAGCTGGGCTGAGAGGGCCACCTGCAACAACTGGCGAAGGCAGCTCTGGGGCTTGAGATGGGAGGGGCCCGCAACCAGGAGCACTGGCTGAAATCCCTGCGTGAGGCCCTGGGCAGGTCACTTTACCTCTTGAGCTGCAGCATCATCAATGATCTCAGTAGAGATCACTCTACTAGCCGTATTTCACGCTTCGGCCAAGCTAAAATGAATTAGTGGACACATATGGCTTGTGTCTGACATCACAGGGGCGCTCACACACGCTAATGGAATCTAAGAGCACAGACGAAGGGACAGCCCCACCATGGCAAAACCACAGCGCAGGTGTCTGCAAAACCCGGGGGACTAGGTTGCTTCACTGTGGTCAGAAATGATGGGCTTGGGGGCTGTCAGCTGTGAGCAGGGCACTGAAGCAGAACTACTTCCTAACCCTGTTTATAAACACTCAGAAAAAAAATTTCCTTTCGCTCATTGTTTTAGGTGTGATAAGTGTATTGCCTCCCTTTTAAACAAAGGGTCATTAGCTTTTAGAGAAGCATACAGATCAGAAACATTTACATATGAAATGTCTATATATGGAGTTTGCTCTAAAATAATCTGGGGGTGGAGAATGAGTATAGGTAGAGACACTATCTGTGTTGCAGATGGAGGATGAGTACTTGGGGGGTCCCATTTTTGTGTAAATTTGAAAATTTCTGTAAGTGCTTAAAATCCCACTCCTATTAGAAAAGACCAACCAACCCAATAGAAAATTAGACAAAGGATCTGAAAACAATTCACAGAAAAGGAAATACAAATGGCACTTTGCATTTGAGAAGATACTTAACTTCCTTCAATATACAAGAAATGTAAAGTAAAACTATGCGGAGGGTTTCCCTGGTGGCGCAGTGGTTAAGAATCCGCCTGACAATGCTAGGGAACACGGGTTCGAGCCCTGGTCCGGGAAGATCCCACATGCCGCGGAGCAAGTAAGCCTGTGCGCCACAACTACTGAGCCTGTGCTCTAGAGCCTGCCAGCCACAACTACTGAGCCCGCGAGCCGCAACTACTGAAGCCCGCATGCCTAGAGCCCCTGCTCCGCAATAAGAAGCCACCGCAATGAGAAGCCCACGCACTGCAACGAAGAGTAGCCCCCGCTCGCCGCAACTAGAGAAAGACTGCGTGCAGCAGCAAAGACCCAACACAGCCAAAAATAAATAAATGAATTTATTAAAAAAAAAAAGACTAGGACAATCTAAATGTTCATCAATACATGAACTGGTTCTACAAAACATGGTCCATCCATAGAATGGAATAGTAATAAACTACAAAAAAGACTGAGCACACAGTTTGGGATGATGAAAAAGTTCTGGAGTTGGATGGTGTGATAGTTGCACAACAATGTGAATGTACTTAATGCCACTGAACTATACACCTAAATATGGTTAAAATGGTAAATTTCATGTTATGTTAAAAAAAAAAAAAAAGGAGGAAGCTCTGAGTAGCGATAAGGAAGTTCTCCAAGATGCACCGTCAAGTGAAAAACCAAGTGCAGAGCAACGTATACACCACCTGTATGTAAACATTTGAGTTTAAAAAGGGAAGTGCGCACACATTTGCTTTTACATCCGCACGATCACAGGGAGGATATATAGCGTGCTTTATAATATAACACTGGTTGCCTGGTGGAAGGGAAACTGAATGACTGGCAGCAACTGTTGGGAGGGAGACATTTCGCTGCAGGTCTCTTTATGCCCTGTGAACATTCAACACTGTGAATTCTGAATTCCCAGGTTCCCAGGGGGCGCCCTCAGCCCAGGATGCGGTAGCATCAAGGCCCTTCCCACCAGAAATGCCGCTTACCTGCCAGGAGCAGCGTGTGCGTGTTCTTGTTATCTGGCACTTTGTCTGACCTCTCACAAGGGTGCATTCCTAAGAACTTCACAATATTGCCCACAGCCTCTGTGGGGAGAAATCCCGGTGTTATTAACCCACGATATCCCCCTGGTGCCACCACCACTCCCCCATCCCCTGACCCCACTCTGCAGTTTTTAATGAAGTGGCATCTGAAGTACGTGCTCTAGACATGGCCCTGGATCTTTGGGGACTTGAGGGCAGGGGACGGGGGAAGGAGCTCTTCAACAGTAGCCAAGGATCTTGTAAGGCAAGCAAGCCGGAAATGGCATCCCCGGGATTTACCTTCAAGTGTCTTGATGGTGGACAAGGTGAATGTTTCCTCCTTCTCAAACTCATCCCCTACCTCATCCCAGGCTGCTTCAAAGTTCAGCTTCATGACCTTTTGGATGTGATCAGCTATCGTGACTTCCAGATCTTCCAGCTGGGGAGATGCAGGGGCGCGTTAGGCACACAGCTCTAGGGGAGAGACACCTCCGAGCCTCTGCTCCACTCTGGCCACTCGCCCCTTCCCACCACGCAGCCACAGGTGCTCACAGCCAAGTGGTGGCCCCTCGGCGGAAAACCCTCACCCGTTTACAGCCATCCCTCAGTATCTGTGGGGACTGGTTCCAGGACCCCCTCGGATACCAAAATTGCAGATTCTCAAGGCCTTTATATAAAATGCTGCAGTATTTGCATTTAACCCACACACATCCTCCCTTATACTTTGAATCACCTCTAGGTTACTTATAATACCTGATACAATGTAAATGTTATGTAAATAGTTGTAAGTACAATGCAAACACTATGGAAATAGTTGCCTCGTGTGGAAAACTCAAGTTTTGCTTTTTGGAATTTTCTGGAACACCCCCCACCCCAATTCTGAATACTTTCTATCTGTTGGTTGAACACATGGAGGCAGAACCAACAGATGTGGAGGGCCCACTGTCCTCATCCTCGGGTGGCAGCTATGAGAACACATCACTCTGAAGCCTAGAGTAAGTGCCAGACTGGACGGGAGCGAGGCCTGCATCCTGTGACTCAGCCGTGTCCTCCCTGGGGCCGACACGTTGTACTGCCCCCCACCTTGAACTAACTACATAAAAGTTCCCCATTCATTCACCCAACAGCTCTTCACTGAGCCCCCACCCCTGTGCACGTGTAAGGTGTTCACAAGCAGGACTCAGGTCCTACGGTAGAAGCTATGCCTCAGACCCAGCCCTCCTGTCCTGGGGCAGTTCCTGCCCTTAGGTCATTGCTGGCTCAGGGAAGGCCCATCCTCAACAATGGACCTGGGAGGACACAAGTGACCATCAGCTGTTATTCGGTGACTGCCCCTCTGGACATGAGGGCTCTGATAATCTCCATGCCAGGTTTAGTATCAGGGTCTGCACTCAGATGGCACTGAGCCACTGTGACCGGGGCAAACCCCAGAACAACCCTGCACTCAGTTCCATGCAAGCTCTGAGAGCTGGAACTGGAAGGGACGTTTCAGTGCATGAAAGGACTGCCCAGCAGATGCAAACTGATCCAATTTCTCTAGAAAGCAATTTGACAGTATGAATCAAAGTCCTTTTTTTTTTTTGGCTGTGTTGGGTCTTCACTGCTGTGCACGAGGTTTCTCTAGTTGTGGCGAGCGAGGGCTACTCTTCATTGTGGTGCACGGGCTTCTCATTGCGGTGGCTTCTCTTGTTGCGGAGCATGGGCTCTAGGGCACACGGGCTCTAGAGCAAAGGCTCAGCAGTTGTGGCGCACGGGCTTAGTTCCTCCACGGCATGTGGGATCATCCTGGAGCAGGGCTTGAACCCGTGTCCCCTGCACTGGCAGGCGGATTCTTAACCACTGCGCCACCAGGGAATTCCCTCAAAAAAATCTTAAAATCAGACTTAGCCTTTGACCTAATTATTCTACTTCTAGGAATCTGTCCTAAGAAGATAACTTGAAATGCAGATAAAAATTTGTACCCAAAGGGATGCTTAATGTAGCATTTAAAAAGTGAAAATTTGGGAATTCCCTGGCAGTCCAGAGGTTAGGACTCCACGCTTCCACTGCTAAGGGCCCAGGTTCAATGCCTGGTTGGGGTACTAAGATCCCACAAGCCGTGCAGTGCGGCCAAAAAAAATTTTTTTTTAAAGTGAAAATTTGGAATCACAAATGCCAAGCGTTTAAGGAATATGAGGTCAAGTGAGTTAGGATATATTAAGATAAGGGAGTATCTTAAAGTCATTAAAAATTGTGTTTATGAAGTATTTGTAATGGCAGGAAAATACACTCTGGTTCTAAGCGAGCACAGCAAGATCTGTAATGTACAGAATAACCGCAATGATACAGCTGCCCCCGCACCCCCCCAGTCATTCCCAAGGACTATGGGTAATGTTTTCCTGTTTCTGTATACTTTTTGTATTTCCCAAGTTTTCTTTTTACACACAAACATGTATATATTTTTTAAGTTTAAAAAAAAATTCTTTCAAAACCAAAACCAGCAAGAAAATGCTTCAAGACTGGCTGTCAGCTCCTGAAGCCTCCTTGCCCCAGCTTCTTACCACATACTCATCCTCATAGCCTTCGTCGTCGGTCTCCCCGGTGGTGGGATCGCAGTCCTTGACAGTGAACTTCATCATGCAGCTGAACGTGCAGCCCACTGCGGGGAGGGAAGGCCGGGCAGTCGGGCGAGGTCCTCTGTGGGCGCGCGGCCACAGCCTGCCCTTTAGGCCTCAGCTGCATCTGCACTAGCGGCACATGCCACCCGGCCCCACAAATCTGGACAGAGGGCACCGGCTTGTAGAAGGCAGGAGAGCCAGGTTGCAGCCCCCAGGAGTTGCCCTCACAGGGAAGGAAGACAGAGGAATGCAGAGATGCTGCAGGGTGGCTCCTGGAAAAAGCACCTGGTTTCTTTGGTTGGAGTGGACCTGGGACAGTCCATGTTTGTGCCTATCTCTGGGCCTTCCTCTGTGCTCTCTCCTGGTACAATGAGAGAGTCCTGGTTTGAGGACCAGGCGTCCTACCAGCCACGTGAACTCAGACAAGCCATTTGACCCGAGTCTTACTTCCCTGCTCCCCAGGGGTCTATGAGGAGGAAGTGAGCGGATGCGTGAGAAGCCCCAGGACTTAGCCGTCCTTCTCTTCTTCTCGGGACTGACCTCAAGGAGCTGAAGCTCTGACAGGAAACAAACAGCTGGCGCACAAGCCACCCACCCCACCCCCAGGGGCTCCCACAAGGCCAGGGGGGCATCTGCAGAGGGGCTCACCCGCCGTGGGGTCTTCCTTGGGCAGGGCCACCAGCGTGTAGCAGGTGCCGGGCTGATTGTAGGGCAGGCTCCGGGCGGGCACGTAACACAGCACCTCGTAGGCCTCTGTGGGCTCCATCTGCACTGTGACGTTCTCCAGAGTCTGGTCGTTGAGCGTGTTCGTGCAGTCAAACTGGACCAGGGAGCGGGGGTGGGCGCTGAGACACTGCCCTGGACCCAAGCCTGCTGCACAGGAGCAGCCAGGAGGTCCTGCCTCTCACCCCAGGGCCACGCCGACGCCCATCCCAGGCCCCCGTCCCAGGCCCCGTGTCTGCACGTGGACACACAGGAGCCACAGAGGCCCTGCATCAAGGACTCGAGGGACACAGCAGCTGGTCGTGGATCTGGCGTCGGGCTGGGCTCCAAGCACCGGTGTGGGGTGCCAGGGCCCTGCGGGAGGGCCTCCCCCCGGCTCACCTGGAAGACCATGTG
Organism: Orcinus orca; assembly: GCF_937001465.1. Taxonomy (NCBI): domain Eukaryota; kingdom Metazoa; phylum Chordata; class Mammalia; order Artiodactyla; family Delphinidae; genus Orcinus; species Orcinus orca. Next base: position 1,915,118 of record NC_064568.1, read on the forward strand.
CTCAGGGAAGGTGTGTTTGGTGCAGCGGATCACGTACTCTGTCTCCGACTCAGTGAGGGCCACGGGCTCAGGCGAGGACTTGAAGAGGGGCCCCAGCCCCTGGAACTCGGGCACTGCCGCCAGCTGCTCTGAAACCCCCAGGCCACACGCTCACTCAGCTGCTCAATCCTCAGGCCTGGTCCTCAAGCTCTCCCACCCACTGAAGTGGTCACTCCAGACTTCCCGAACAAACCCGAGCGTTTCCTCACCTCCCTCACTGCTCAGCTTGTGCCACCCACATGAAACACCCCGCCCCGCTGTCCCACACAAGATGCCAGAGCAACCAATGGACATCAGGCCCAACGTCCCAGGCCTAAGCCATTTGGAGACTCCCTCAACCTTAGAACCTCAGCAAGGATTCTTAAAAGAGGGAGACTGGGAAAAGGCTACGAGGAGCTGAATGCTGTGATGGCCACGGAACCAGGTGAAAGAACAAACTGGTCTTCCACATGGGGCAGTTAAGGCGGTGGCCCAAAAGGAGAGGCTGCAGATTCAGAGTGTTGCAGAAAACCCAACTTGGTGTGGACGGTGGGCGTCTGGTAAGGCCTCTCCCTGCGGCCCACAGCCAGGTTCCAGCCCTGGTGAGTCCAGGTGAACAAGGCGTCTGGCAGCTGCCCCTATTCTACGGCAGGGGCAGAATTCCCCACAGAGTGGTCATGAATCACCTGTGTCAGAATTACCTGGGGGTGAGGGCTTGTTAACAACGCAGATTCCTGGACCCATCCCAGATCGACTCTCAAAATTTCTGGGTTTGGGATCCACCAATCTGCATTTCTAACAAGTTTCCTCAGATGACTCTGATGTGTACTGATATCTGAAGACCACTACTCAAGATTTTTAACTTGTCTTCCCAGTTAAATTGAACTCCATGTGGAAAAGAACTGTGCCTGAGGCCAGGGATTTGATATTCTGCCTGAGCAGGTACTCGATTCACATTTCAGGGACAGGGAGAGAAAGAAGGCATTATTATTATGTGGCCTCTTCTCCCCCCACAAAGAGGCAGCCTGTGTGCCTGCTTCAGCCGTCTGAACGTGCAGGCGATAAGAAGCCCAGAAAGAGCCAGCTTACGTATTAGGAGGCACATTCAGGCCCCCTGTGGGCATCAGCCGCCAGAGTGCTTTTCTATGGGAACTGATTTCATTGGGCATCAAGTTTGCGGACACGCTGCCCCTTACTGCCTGGGGGACTCTGTTAGTAGCTATAAACTACTGCCCCTGAGTTTCAGACTCGTCATCAATAAAATAGATACAATAATCTTGTCCACAGGGTTGTTGTGAAGATAGAAGAGGCAATAAAGGTCAAGATCTAGCAAAGAACCTGGAACTTAACACGTGATCAATAAACATTAGGCTTCGGAAGGTTGTTTACAAATGGGCTTGAGTCCCTGGAAGAGGCTTCAAAGGAGTCTTCCCTGGAGGGCGTGGCAGAACAACGGCCCCCAAGATGTGCACGAGCTAATTCCCAGAACCTGTGAGTACGTTCCCTCACTTTGCAGAGATTACGTTGCATCTTGAGCTGGGGAGCGTCTCCTGAATTATCTGGGTGAGCCCAAAGTGACCACAAGGTCCTGGTGAGAGGGAGGCAGGAGGGTCAGAGGCAGAGAGATGTGACTGTGGCTGTGCTTCTGGCTTTGAAGACAGAGGACGGGGGCTCTAGGCAGCGAACGTAGGCGGCCGCCAAAGACGAACCCCTCAGAGCCTCCAGAGCGAGGCTTGGCACCGCCAACACGGCGGAACCCATTTTGGATTTCTGTCCTCAGAACAAGGTAATACATTTGTGTTACGTTAAGCCACTAACTTCACGGTAACTTGTGACAGCAGCAAGAGAGAACTAACACACAGGAAAAGTTTCAGATTACAGTGATCCCACTCAGCTCAGGATCCTAGTTTTGCTGAATCTGAGACAGTATGTTGATGGAAGACAGGGTTCGGGAAGGGAATGGAAAAGGTGGGATTTAATTTAACTCAACGATAATCAGGAGCCTACTGTGAGGAAGGAAGGCACTAAGTGCAATGACAGAGAATATAGACGACAGAATGTGGAGAACTGCACAGGACCACGGAGGAGAAGAGAGGAGCTTGGGGAGGGCATCACCAAGAGCGAGGGACACGTGCTAGGCCTCAAAGGTAGGAATCTAGTGGATAACATGGTCTGGCAACTGGACGCGCAGCCTCTTCCCTTAAAAAAGGCAGAGGGACAGATGAAAACCTAAACAAAACCCTGCAAGACAACGTGGACGGAACACGTCTGGAACCCGAGACAAAGGACTGTGTCCCTTGAGTCAGCTATATGGCATCAGACATCCGGAACTGGCCTGGGCCTCAGGGAACTGAGCCTGAGAACCAGGGCCGAGGCAGCTCTGAGCCAGTTGGAGCTGGATCTTAATTCCACCGCCACCCCCGCACCTCCCCTTCTTGCTGTGCAAACTTGGGCAAATCACTGTCTCTCTCTGAACGTCCGAATCTTCCAATATCAAAAGGACCCAATAACCTCCACCTGAGGGTCAAACATGCTGTCTAAACACTCTCAGAGCCCAGCACTCAGGAGAGACTCAACCGATGACAGTTCCTACTCTTAATTCCCTGGAGAAGAACCGCTACCCTAGCCGTGGCCCCGGGAAGCCCCGCCAAGCACCACTACTCACCTTGGAAGATCTCCTGCCGGGTGGCTGCCACCTTCTCAGGCTGCTTGGCTGCTGTGATGGGGGTGCTTTCTGCAGGAACAAACATGAATGGTGACCCACAACTCCAGGGACGGGCCAGGGTAGTGTTGACCACGGTGCTGTTACTCAGGGATTATAACTTCCACCCCGGAGAGTGTGAAGTACAGAGCACGTGAGGAAGAGAGCAGGTGTCTGTGCCTACGTCTTCATTTCCTGTGGCCAGAGGCAGATGGGATAACTCCCTCCGCCCAGTACAGCCCCATCCATCCTGGGCAGGTTTAGTGACTTTGCAGCCAACGCAGACCCTCCAGCGGAGGCCTGGACCGGAGGGCCTATGAAAGGAGTGCAGGTGTTACTTACCTGTTCTCTGCTCTGCCATGGGTGTGGTGGCCAGGGGCACAGACTTGAGGTCAAAAGGCTTTTCCGATGGTTCTAGAGTATACTGCTGCAGAGCCCTCTCCAGACCAGGGATGGACACGGTCAGACCTAGAGGCCAGTGGGAGACTGAGGTCCTGGGGTCGAGGTTGTAGGACCTTGGGAAACCACTTAGGCCTCTGAGGTCCCACTTTCTCATGACATCGTCCTTTGCAGGACTGATGTGGGGAGTAAACGGACATAGGAGAGGGACTTATAAAGGGTAAAGCACTCTGCAAATGGAGGCTCTTATGACTAACCAGTGTTTCAATTCACTGGGCTGTTTCCTCCCACAGGGCTGTGAACGCAGGGCCCTGGGTCTCCTGAGATCACAGTGATGCTGTGCAGTTGCCATGAAAGCCCAGCCGAGAGCGTCTTGCCTCCGAATTCCCCTGCCTGGCGAGACTGCAGCTCCGTTACGGGGCTGGGTCAGAGTCAGCCGGGAAAAGACTCACCGTTTAGGATATAGCCTGCATTGAGGGCCTTCTGCTTCTGCTCCAGGACACTGAGATAGAAGGTGGCCCGGTCCCTTACTTCGTTGTCATCGTCCATCACACACCTGTGGCCAGAACACAAGGTCCTCCTGACAAGGGCCCCATAGGGTGGCAGGAGGGATGCTGCAGGGCTTCAGCAGAGATCAGTGAGAGGAAGCAGGTCTCTTAAAGCTCAGTCCTCGGATGTGGACCCAGGCATCAAATGCACAGAAGGGCCCGCGGGACTCTAATTAACTAGGAGGTGGCCGTATTCATACTCCCTGGACCCTCTCCCCAGAGCCCACCCAGTGAGGGAGGCAATCTCCTATATCCACAGCATACATCACAAAAGAATTTAATATGACCCAACAATTCCACTCCTGGGTATACACACAAGAGAACTGAAAACACGTCATACAAAAAGTCGCACACAACTGTTTACAGCAGCACTAGTCACAACAGCCACGAAGTGGAAACAACCCAGATGCCTATCAACGGATGTACCGGCAAACAAAATGTGGTCTATTCATGCAATGGAATATTATCTGCCCATAAGAAGGAATGAAGTTCTGGCACATGCTACAACACGGATGAACCCTGAAAACATCATGAAGAAGCCAGACACATGAAAGGCGACATTCTGTATGCCTGAGTTTATATGAGGTGTCCAGAACGGGCAAATCCAGAGCCAGAAGGAAAGCGAGTGGCTGACTAGGGCTGGGGGGCTGGGAGGAATTGTGATGACTATTCATCGGTACACTGTTTCTTTTGGGGGTGCTAAAAATGTTGTCGGGGCTTCCCCAGTGGTCCAGTGGTTAGGACTCTGCACTTCCACTGCAGGGGGCACAGGTTCCATCCCTGGTCGGGAACTAAGATCCCACAAGCCATGCGACATGGCCAAAAAAAAAAAAAAAAAAAAAGTTTTCAACTTAGACTGTGGCAATCATTATGCAACTCTGAATATACTAAAACCATCGTATTATACATTTTAAATGGGTACATCGTATGGGTCTTGAATTATATCTCAATAAAGCTGTTTTTTAAAAATAGAAAACACCTCAAATTAACGCCTAGGTGGAGGGATTTTTGCATGACATTATTTTTCATGCTTTTCTTTTTTTTTTAATTAATTAATTTAGGCTGTTCAGGGTCTTAGTTGCGGCATGCAGGATGTAGTTCCTCGACCTGGGATAGAACCTGGGCCCCTTGCATTGGGAGGGCAGAGTCTTACCCACTGGACCCCCAGGGAAGTCCCATACTTTTCTGTGTTTCCATTTTTTCCTATAATCAATAGTTGTGTATCTTTTCTCCCCTTTTTCAATTAAAAAGATACAAAGGACAGCGGCCTGGGCCCAAGGGAACACTTGTCCACCAGGCCCGTGGCCTGGACTCACCTCTTCAGCAACACCAAGATACTGGGCAGCATCTCTTCGTTCTGCGCTCCGAACTTGGCCAGAGCACTGACAGCGCCTGTGTTTACGAAGCAAATACGATTTACTGCCAGGGCTCGGAATGGGCCATCCAGAGCCAAGCAGCCCCGACCCAGCAGGCCCAACCCAACACCATGAAACAAGGAGCCTCGGTCACGTGGGCACCACCCGGCCTCAACTCCTTGCCTCTCACGGGGAAGGCAGCCCTGTTCTTGCGTCCCAGGAGTCCTTTTCAGTATTAACTAAGAAGAGGCCACGAGAGCTGCCCTCAACTTCTGTATCCAAATGGCCTCAGCTCACAGTGAAGCAGTACACGACCATAAACAAGAGAACAAACTACCACTGAATGAGTAACAACTGCTGAAAGAGGAACATCTGTCCAGAGAGGGCTTGAGAAAAAAAGAGCAATAAATTAAAAGTAAAATTAAGAATATGATGGTTGCACGTTGAATTGCACACTCATTTAAAAGAGTTTTATCGTATGTGAATTATCTCAACAAAGCTATTACTAAAAATAAAAAACTAAACACCAAGAAGAAAGAAAGAAAGAAAGGAGGAAAGAAAGGAAAAAGGGAGCGAGAAAGAGAGAAAGAAAGTTAAACGACGACATATAGTGACACTTAAAAACAAAAAAATCACTAAGCCGAATTAGAGGTTAAGAACCATTCACCTAGATGATGCCCAAACATCTAAGGTCCTTGCTACAAGATTATAAAACACCGAGCTTGTGAGGCAGGTGCCCGTGTCCCCCCGGGGGCTCAGGGCCCTTTGCTGGGGGGTCTACTGCAGGGCAAGCCCGGGGCCCAGGGGCAGCCCTGCTGACCCACCTGCCCGGACCTCCTCATGCTCCAGGACCACTCGGTTGTAGATGAAGCGGATGTACTTGGAGGGGTTGTTGGTCTTGGGCCCCTCCTGGCCCAGGAGGTGCAGGATGCGCGTGGCCAGCACGGTGAACTCGCAGTCCTCGATGAACTCGCACAGGTGCGACAGCCCCGTCTCCTTGCTCTCCGAGTTCTCCTCGATGATGCTGATGATGCAGTCCACAATGGCCCGCTTGTACTCAAAGCCGCCCTGCAGCACGAGGGGCGAGCTGAGTGCCGAGGCTGCTCTCTCCAGAGCCTAACGGGACCCGGCACAGCGGTCCAGGCACTGAACCCCGTGACGAGGGCCCGGCTCTCCCGGCCTCTACCTCCCTTTTGTGCAAAACAAAAGGCTCGGGCATAATGCTCGCTGGGGCCCTGCCGGTTCTAAGAGTAGATGGCTTAAGAGAAATATTTGGGACTTCATTTTCTTTCCAAGTTTGAGATAAAGGCAGAATGGGTGATGTGGATGCTGGAGGAGTGGGGTGTTAGTGTTTAATGGGAACAGAGTTCAGTTTTACAGTATGAAAACGTTCTGGAGGTTAACTGCACGCCAGTGTGAATGTACTTCACAATACTGAACTCTACACTTAAAGACAGATAATAGAATTCTATGTCGTGGGTATTTTATGACAGTTTAAAAGAAGGCAGAATAGGGCAGTAGAGAGACAAAAGATCCCGGGTCAAATCTATGCTCTGCCACTTACAGACTTTAATAACAGAAGTGGCAAGTGAGATACCCGCTAGGCGCCCGGCCGTAACCCGGCAATGCGCAGCACACGGGATGGGATGCTGGCGCATGCATAGTGCCCATCCCATCTAAAGAGTGAAATCACCACGCAGCCTAGCGTTGCCAGGTCTTAGAAGTTTTTAAAGAGAAACTGGAAATCTATCGAGGTGGTTTTCCTGATTTTTAAATAACGGCTACTAATTCAAAATGTGTAAAACTCTGCACAACCGAAGTAGAACTTGTCTGTGGGTCAAACCTGGCCCCTGTTCTCAGATTAGTTTGTTTTACGGCCGTGATAAGTCACTCTCTTTGTCTGAGCCTCAGGTACCTTCATAACAAGGACCATTAGTGTACTGACCTCATGGGTTATTGTGAAGAATAAATACGCTCTGTGAATTACACACGCGCCTTACATTTCAATAAGGCTGTTCGGTCAGCAGGTGCCCTCGCTATGATACCGGTTCTGCAGCCTGCCCGCCGACTGGGCACTGACAGGTTCAGAGTAACTGCAGGGCTTTGCCTGCAGCGGCTCATGGCTGACACACCCTGGGCTGAGGGACAGACCCTTTTCTAGCAGACAGGGTCTCGGTGTCTGAGTGCTGTGTTCTAATGAGTGAAGCTCTCACGCTGTCTTCCGTGGAGCCACACGTTGTCCTGGGAGGCAGGGAGGTCCGGGAGAAAACCACGGGCTCTGGAGCCAGACACTTACTGACCAGGTGGCCACAGGCAGGTGGTCTCAGATCCCTGATTTTTAAAGGGAGAAAATAACGTCTACGACAAGGCCTGTTATGAGGATCACAAGATGGTTTATGCTGTGTGGTGTCTCCACTGTGCTGGGCCGTCAGCTGAAGGCACCCTAAGCCCTGCTCCCTTCTCATATTCCTGGGAACCCCAAAGGCACCCAAGGCAACGGTTCCTCTACTGCCTTGGTCCAAGGGCCCATCTGGGGCTGGGGCAAAGGGCCACCAAATATCTGGGGACCAAATCTACTGCATGAACACTCTGCTTCTGCTCCTCTGAACGGACCAGTTTTGTTGAGACGACCAAGAAAGGTGGCCCATGTGAATCACTAATTCACGTCAGGAACAAAAAGAGAACCAATGTCACGTTATTAGCCTCAGTTTCCCAAGAAACCACCCTGGAGCTCCTGGAACGGCTGGAATATTTCTACGCGAGATGACACCAGACAGAACTGTTTCCCATCTTCTACACAAGCATCACCTTGGGGCATCTGCTGGGTCTCTAGAGCCCGGGTAGCGCGCCATTAGGGTTATCAGTGTGATCACAGTGACTGGTGCATGTTTACACTGCCAGCCCATGAGGAGTTTCAAGGGCCGCGGGCACTGGGAAAGCAGCCGGCCAGCAGGTGGACTGGGTACACCCGAGAACTAGTTGGGTGTGGAGCCAGCGGCCAGGCCACCACCTGCACAGGAGACCTGGCGCCCGAGCGCCCTGCTCTTACCTCCTCACGCAGCATGGAGAACAGGAAGCTCATGAGCACAGCGTGCTTGCGAGGGTACTTCTGACACAGTGCGCTGATGGCCTGGACCACCACCACCTGGGCCAAAGAGACATGCGTTAGCGGCAGCCCTGCCACCTGGTGGTTACTTCATGCACCCAGTGCCAGCAGAGTCCTTCCTCAGGCAGGGCCGGGCCCTGGGAGCAACAGGCCAAGACGCGAGGGGAGCCCCACCTCCACCCTCGGCGGGCCCACAGCCCCGAGCCCCCCAGACAGGGAGGCATGCACAGAAGTCCCGAGGCCCAGATCCAGACTCTGGGTCCCTCTACTCAGACTTCAAGCAAAGTCCGCCAGCCCCTCCATCCCGCCTGTCCTGCTTCTCCCCTCCCCCACCATTCCCACCCCTGAGCCTTCCAGCTCAGGCTGCCCCTTGGGGTGCTCTGGCCCCAGCCCTCTACTCTTCTCAGTCTCTTTGGCAATCTCATCTCCTCCCGTGGTTTTAACCACCTCTTCTATGCCCCCAACGCCCAAATCTCTGTCTCTGGTCTGAGTTCAAGAGCAGTGCTTCCAAATGTCTACCACACAACTGCACCTGGTGCCCATGGGGACCTCAAACTTGGCCGCAATCACCACCATTACCCCCGCTTCCCTCCTCTCAGCCCTGACCATCTCCCTCCTTCCCCAAACGCATCCACAGCACCGTGAACCCCAACTAGAACACGGACTCACCTCTGAGGACGTTCACGCCCTCAGCTGTCACATGGCGCCCTGTTCCCCAGGGGCTCTGAGACCAGCCCCCCTCCCGCTTCCCAGGCCTGCGGGTGCCTTCACCTCTCTGCCCAGCTCCCACAACCAAGCCTCAGTCCAGTTCACCCTCCAGCAGCTTGGGAAGGATCTCTCTACATGCAAGTCTCGCTGTGTCCTTCCACAGTCTACAAAGTATTCCTACAACCCACAGGCAGAGTTGATTCCACCTACTTTGTATCATTCCTGCTACAGAACTCACCATGCTCTATCACAGTCATTCACATTGCCGTCTGTCTGCCTCCTGCCCTGATTAAAGCTCTCCAACAACATACTAACGTTTATGTTAACTGTTGTGAAATAACATTGTTACAGAAGTTGAGAACAGCGTGTAGGGAGGGGAGGAGGGGATGGGTGCAGCTATGTAGGAAACGGCAGGGAGTCTCCTGGTGGTGGTGCAGTTGAGCTTCCAGTATCTTACGCAGTTTCTCACACACACACACACACACACACACACACACACACACACACACACACACACACACACACACACACACACACACACGTGTAACTGGTGAGTAAAATGCGGCCTGTGCCTGTGCTGTGACACTGTCCTGTGGCCCTGTGGGTGCTGGAGGACGAGGCAGCTGGGGGAGGGGAGCACGGGAATTCTCAGTGTATTTCTTTACAACCTTCTGTGAATTGTTTGAAAATAAAAGTTTAGAGAACACTACAGAGAACGCTTTAGCAGCTTCCTTAAAGCCACAGCTCTTTATCACGAGCCCCCGGACCTCACACGGTCTCGCCACCACCTGCTCCGACTTCATGGCCTCCACTGGCCGCGAAGCCCCCAACCTGGCACTTCAGCCCCTTCCTCTTGTTCCCAACACACTTGCTTCTGCCTTTTCTCCCATGTCTTCCCAGGTACCTCCCCGGGGCAGCTCCTCCTGGGAACCTCTACCCTGTGGGGTTTCCTCCCTGCACTAGTGTGTGAAATTACCGTGTCCCACCTCGTTGACTGTCCACCTCCCCTCCTCAGCAAGCAAGCTCCACGAGAGCAGGACAGGTCTGTCCACTGCTCTGTTCCCCTTTCTCCAAACTCTGCCCAGCACATGGCAAGCGCACAAGAAACACTGAAGAACTTAACAAGCTGGCCTGGAGGCTCCTGGCCTCGCTGGACAAAAGCCGGAAGCAGCATCGCGCTCACCTCTGCCAGCCCTCTGCCCCACCAGCCCCCCAGAACCTCCGCCCCGGCTCGGAGCGGGGACGCGGCAGGCGGGGGCTATGGACCTTGAACTCATCCGAGATCTCTGACATGAAGGAGGAGATCTGCTTCATGAGGCGGTCGATGCTGCCCTCGCTGCCCGTCTTGAGGAGAGTGGTGATGGCCAGCGTGGCGATGCTGCGGTTCGAGTCTGTAACCAGGTTCTCCAGGTCCAGGTTACAAGCTGTCACCGCAGATGGATGCTTCATGGCCACCTGTTTTGATTCGGGAGGAAAGACATGAGGACAGGGACGGGGTACAGCAGGTCCCCCACCGTTCCGCTGGTCCTTCGGGTGAGCTCAGGTCACTGCCGGAGGACAGAGGCGGGCCAGGGCTGCACCTCCCGCAGGGCGGGAGCCGGGAGACTCCCCCAGCCCCACTCGGCCCACTCCGAACTCACCTTGTTGAGGGTGCGGACGGCGGCATAACGGAGCGCAGCCTTGGGGGAGCTGCAGAAGAGCTGGAGCACTGCGGGGAGACAAATAAGGGTGCTGGGCTGCCGGGAAGCCCAGGGGCCCCCACGAGGGGCAGGGACCGGGCACAGCGGCGGGGCACACATGCAAGGGCTCTGAGGCTGCGTCCAGCTGTCTTCCTGCTGGTGCCACCACCCCAACCAAGGAGACAGCCGTTCTCTGCGTGGGCACCTGAGCCTCGCACGGACCCGTGGGCACACTTGCAACTGCCCAGCGGTTCACACGTGGGAGCCTAGAGTGCCGGGCAGAGGGCTGAGCACACGCCTGCAAAGCAGCTCCCGTATCTCTCCATTTCAAAGACACAGAGGCCAAGGCACAAAGGGGCAGAGCGACTGAAGGAACGAGGCCAGCAGCCAGGAAGTGGCAGATCCAGGACTGACATCCGGGGCTGCCTGCCCCGGGGCCCAGGCCGTTGCCCTACCCGGGGTCCCGGCAGAGCATCGGCCGCCCCAGCCCGTGCCTTGGCCTCAGGAAGCTCAGGCTCCGGGTGCACTCGCTGGAGCGGAGAACATGACTGCTGTTTTCTGCAGTGTCTACGTTCCTCTCCTCATAACTTGGCTTCCATTCTCTTATACTTTTTCAGCACTTATTTACAGTTTTCTTAAACAACCCTTATTTTAAAAGCTCTCTCTGTTTGACTTTCGTTATTCTGGAACATGAGTAATATAACAAGAAAGAACAAACATTCGAACCAGGGAATGAATTCATTTAGTTCTTTTGCTTCTGTCGCCAAGGAGGAGGAGAGACTTCTCTCAGCAAATGTGAACCCCATCTCTCCGCCTGACAGGCTTGCAACCTTATTCTGGAGAACATGAGAAAAGCAGGAGGGCCAACCATTCCTCAACCTCTGCAGCTGGAACTCTCTGGCAGAACATCATGGCTTCCATTACTAGGCCTGTCCTTCTGGGACGCTTGCCCCTTCCCTCCTGCTCCAAGTCCCACTTCTCAATGCACCCGCCTTCCAGGACCGAACACTTAGCCCACCGTCACGTGCCTGCTACCCCGACATGTAGTGAGATCTCAACGCTCAGCACAGGGGCCTGCACGATCAAGGCACTGATCACTCAGCAGCTGGCCCGACAGCAGCGGGAGCCCAGCGGATTCTGCTGCACGACCGCCCAGAGTGCAGGTGCCGCGTGCACCACGCTGCCAGTGTAACGGCACGATTGCTATCCTTCCCGCAGAGAGGACAGCTGGCTCGCCCAGGCTCGCCCAGCTGCCCTGCCACAGAGCCAGGACTGCAACCCACGCTCCTGTCCAGACTCTGACCAAGCCCTCTTTCTCCTCCCTGAGACGGCCCGGGCCCTGGCTTCATAAATGCGGGCTTCCTCCGCCGGGTCCTCCTGCCACGGCAGCCACCCGCAGGCGGAAGAGCGCCTCTGAACCTCGCCTCCGCCACCCGCCAGAGCCCAGGTGAGAGGCCCTGGCCCGGCAGGGAGCAGGTGCTGCCTGGGGACTGATGCCCTCTCTTAACCGTAGCGTGCGGCCCGCCTGAGGGCATTTCCTTTCTTTCCCGTGCCCCCTGGCCCAGGGCCTAGCTTCTGGCAGGCACAGGCGTGCGGGGCTTGGGTGGGGAGCGCCTGGTCACCTGACACGGCTGGGGCCAGCTCCTTGGCACTGCAGCCCGGCAGGTTGACGATGGCCGAGGCGGCTTCGTACACCACCATCTCGTGCTTGTTGCGCAAGCAGCTCTCGATGAAGTCGAACAGCGGGCTGTCGCGGCTGCGGGACAACAGGTGGCAAGAGGATGCTGGGGGGCCCGTCCGGGAGACGGGCAAGGCCTCACGTGGCATGAGGGAGGACACAGTGCCACTACCTGCCGTCCTCCTCCTCCAGCTGCCGGCTGGCCACGCGGATCATCATGCAGTAGGCGAAGGGGGACTTGAGGCCGTGCCGCGTGAACTTGCTGATCATCTTGCTGACAGCCAGGCGGTCGTTCTTCCGCACGTGGTACAGGAGCCCCAGCGCGTGGTACTAGAGAGCGGGAAAGGGCAGCAGAGCACGGGCTTGTGAGGCCGGGCCCCCTGGCCGTGGGGCTCTGAAGGTCACGGTCCCTCTGGGCTCTGGCCTCCTCGTCTCTGGGATGGGCATCGTGGTCGCTTCCTCCAGAGCCTGGGTACGACCGTGCCCAACAAGCCACCTGGGTGTCTGCAGTCCTCATCCGCCCCGTTTCAGCAAGGGCCTCGACAGGCAGCGTGAGTGCAGGTGTGGAGAGGACAACAGGTGCCACAGATGGAAGACCAGGAGGAGACCAGGTGTCTCTGACCAGATAGAGAAAGCGGGAGCCAGGCCTCGAGGGGGACACGTGTCGTAAGGTGCTGTGCAGACGTGAGCCCTCACAGCGTCAGACCTTACGTGTGACACCGTGTGACAGGTACTTCTGCCCCCACTGCCCTTCCCAAGGACTTGTGGCTGCTGCCGGCAAGGCTAGGTCTGCAGAGGGAAGGCACACGGAGTTACCTCCTGTCCCCTCTGCTCTTTCCTTATTCCTTACCAGGGTGACACTCAAGGGCCTTCTATGTGGGAAGCTTCTCTGACCCTGGGAAGGGTTGGAGGGGCCACAGCTGGTCCTGGAGATGAGACCCAGCACAAAGGGCACAGAGGGAGGGAACAGATGCCCACACAGGGAGGCTGCAGGTAGGCAGATGGGCAGAGGCTACAGAGGCTCTCATTTGATCCTCACAGCTTTGTGAGGCGAAGACTTTCTTTCCTGTTTTACAGACAAGGAAACTGAGACTCACGGAAATAAAGGGGTTCCTGGCTGAAGTCACTGAGGAAGAGATCAGCACCCGAAAGCCCCACCAGGATGCTTCCGTGCATCACTACCAAAGCCAGCTGGGCCAGGTCAGCTGCGTCGCATACCCCAAAACAACACCCTGGTTATCAAAACACTCGATACTTCGGTACCAGCTAGTAACGTCTCCAACCCAACTCCCCCTGCAAGTGGTGCCCTGGATTCTTTCCCCAAACCCCCCAAGTCTCCCCACAACGACAAAACGATTAAAGCCTGCTCCAGCCAGGGGCCGCCAGGATCTCCGTGGTAAGAGTCCATGCTGTCTGGCCAGGACAGTGCCACCAGCCTAAGTATCTTCAATATCACTGCTTTGCTCACCTGGACCATGATGTTATCACTGGATGCCGCCTCCTGGGCCTCGTTCACCCAGCGCTTGACCACGTCGAAGCTGCACTTGAGCAGGTGCTGTGGGGCACAGGGCGCATTGAGGGGTGGGCGGGCAGGATGCTCTGCCATCACACCTCCCGGTCTGGCCACAGTTCAGCTGGCTCTGGGTCTTCCCTCAGAAACAGCCCAGGGCCCCTCTGTCGTCCGGGTCCTCTGAGAAGTGCACAGACTCGGGACAGCTCCCACCCTCACTCTCCCTGCCCTGGCAGACTTCCTGCCAGGCTCAAATTCCAAAAATCTGTCACCCCAAAGGATGGGTCAAGGCTGTCCAACTGGCCCCTCAATTAACCCAGAGTTCCCCGGGAGCTCTTCACTGAGAAGGGGGTGGGACTCTCAGATCTGGGGATATGAAGCTTTTCTTTTCTTTTGGAAAGCGACTTTGATGTTTCTTCAGTCTCCCAATCCAGCGCCCGCCCCCAGCCCCTGCTGAGGCTACACACCAGGGAAGACACCAGAGCAGAGCTGGAGACGCTGGGCACCTTGTCCACGATGGCCTGCTTCATGTAGCGCTCTATAGCCTGTAGCATGGTGCTCTGCGGGGACAAGGGGTGGGCGGGAGGGGGCCCGGTCAGTCCCGGCCGCCCTCAGGAGTGCAGGAGACAGGGTGTGGAGGAGGGACGGCCAGGAGGGAGGAAGCAGGCTCATGTCCTGCGTCCCCACACCCCTCCCAGGAGCCGGGGGACGAGCTAGAGCACGTGAAGGGTGAGACCCCGCGGCGACCGAGCTGGCCAAGGGGGACTCACGTCAGTGATCTGGCAGAGGGCGCGCACGGCCGGGCCCCGGTAGCTGTCCTCCTTCCCAGTCATGTCCTTCGTCAAGCTGCAGGGACAAGGCGATGGCCTCACGCAGGGGCCGGGCCTGCCCCCCCGGCCCCGCCCTGCCCACCCCAGGTCACCACGCCAGTCTCCTAACGGGCGTCCTCCCTGTGCTCTTAACCCTTCCCCACCAAACACCACACAGCAGCCAGAGGGTTTTTCATAAAACTGAAAACCGACCGGGTCACTCCCCTGCTCTGACTGAAACCTTCCAGAGGCTTCCTGCTGCCATCCCCATCAGCCCCTCACAGAGACGTCCCCAAACAGGCCGTGCTCTCCACCCCAGGCCCTGGCACCTGCGTCCCCTCAGCCGACCGCACTGCCCCCCTCACCTCCACCTCTGTCCTGCTACTTCTCACTCAGCCCTCAGGACTCCACTCAGACAGTTCCAGGAGGCCTTTCCTGACCCAAATTCAAGTTGGCTGTCCTCCTGATCTGCTCTCAGAGCTGTCACACTTCCCTAATGCCTGTCTGCTGGGTTACTTCTCGGTAAATTCTGGGGCTGCAGAGGCCATGCCTGTCGTGTTTGCTGCTCTATTCCCAGAGTTACACGGGGGCTGACAGACGATAAATATTGTCTAAATGAACCTACACACGAATGTATAACGTCCCCCCCGAAACTGTGGCAAGAAGCAATAAAATAACTGAGCCCAGGGATTATATTTCAGTCCACTCTGTCCCCTGAATCCCTCAGCCTAACACTTAGTGAGCAAAGCAGTCCTTAGTGAGTGAGTCTGCCTGTGCTCCCCATGTATATATACCCCTACGTGTATCCTCCCTGGGCTTTCTCTTGGTACTCGCTAGAGTCTTTGTGAAACTTCCGGCTGCCTCAGTTGACTGAGAGGAATCAAGGGAAGGAAGGCTCTGTGCCTAAGTTCAGGCCAGAGAATTAAAAGGGAAACTGCCCACCCTGGAGGCCGCCACTGGTGGGCAGGGTGACTGAAGGACGAGGGAGACAGGAGAGCAAAGCAGAAAAGGGCACGGGCGGGCTTCCCTGGTGGCGCAGTGATTCAGAATCTGCCTGCCTATGCAGGGGACACAGGTTCGAGCCCTGGTCTGGGAAGATCCCACATGCCACAGAGCAACTAGGCCCGTGAGCCACAGCTACTGAGCCTGCGCGTCTGGAGCCTGTGCTCCGCAGCAAGAGAGGCCGCGATAGTGAGAGGCCCGCGCACCGTGATGAAGAGTGGCCCCCGCTCGCCACAACTAGAGAAAGCCCTCAAACAGAAACAAAGACCCAAACACAGCCAAAAATGAAAGAAATGAAAGAAAAGAAGGAAGGAAGGAAGAACTGAGTTAAAAATTAAAAAAAAAAAAAAAAAAAAAGGGCGCAGGCAATGCGTAAGCCGAAGTCTGAGCGCCTGGTACTCGTGAGAAGATGGGCTCTGTGTCGGTGGATCATTCAGAGACCAAGACTCGCCTGCTGGTCACAATGATGACATCCTCTGCGATGCAGGACATCTCCTTGATGGTCAAGTAGCACATCCGACGGAGGGTGGGCTGCGCAAGAGATGCGAAAAGCCCTCTGACCCCTGGCACAGCATGAGGCAGCCTTGCTGACAGGAGGCCCTCCCACCACCCTGTCAGAGCTGCCCCCTCTGGAGGAGGGCTGGGGTGGGGACACTTACATCGTTGGACTGAAAGAGTTTGGTCATGGCAAAGAAGGCCTCGGTTGCTTCTGTGGTCCCCAGGTGCTCCCCCTGTTATAATCAAGAAAGAAGTCTCAGCTTGGGACAGACGAGCCAGAATGCTCTTCCTGCCGGATCAGCCCAGGCCAGACCCTCGGACCCTGCAGAGGCTCCGTCAAGGGCGACACATCGGAGTGGGACGCTGAGGGGACCCAGAGCTGGGCCGCTGGCTACAAATACACAGGGGCTGTGCCCCTGCCCCCAACACACCCCAGTACCATCTTCCCCACCCCCAAGCCTCACCCTGTTACCTGGTTTATGAGGTAGAGGATCTTGGTGAGGATGTGGGCACATTTCCGAGGATTGATGGGAGTTTCGTTAAACACGCGGGCCTAGGAAGAAGCGACCAAGGATATTACCTTCTGGCTGAGTTTATTTCCCTTCCCTGACTGCCCTCAAGCACATCGAGGTCTGAGAAGGCCCAGTGTAAATAAATACACTTGCCCAACCTTATTTTCATAAGGAAAGAGTCTTGTTTTGCTTTTTTCTTACTTTACCTATTAACAACTCCTGAAATTTTCCCTAAATATTAGCTGAGGATGTGCTGACTTAGTAACTAATGGATAGTCAGACAACGCTTATTTTTATTTATTTATTTATTTATTTATTTTTTGCGGTATGTGGGCCTCTCACTGTTGTGGCCTCTCCCGTTGCGGAGCACAGGCTCTAGACGCACAGGCTCAGCAGCCATGGCTCACGGGCCCAACCACTCCGCGGCATGTGGGATCTTCCCGGACCAGGGCACGAACCCGCGTCCCCTGCATCGGCAGGCGGACTCTCAACCACTGAGCCACCAGGGAAGCCTGGCAACGCTTGTTAATTAACTAGAAGGAGAAACGAAGACAAAGAAAAAGACAGGCCTAATGAACCCTCCCCGGGAACAAAGTGCCCCCGTCTTTCCAGGAGCAGGTCTCTCCCCTGCTGTCCTTTAAACCAGCACTCTGAACGCGCCCGCACGCCGACTAGGAACACTCGTGACGGAAGAGACGGGAGCAAATGACACTTGCCTCCTGGAGCACTGCGCTCTTCTCAAGGTGCTGGAACGGGTTGGAGCCTCCACCTACAGTCAGAGCACAGGCAGGACTGAGCACAGGCTGCGACCCTGAATTTCAGAACTCTCTCAGACGTAGCCAAGGGAAACATGTCCCAGTGCCCAACGTAGTCAAGTTCCAACTCCTCTGAGTGGCAACCAAAGCTCTACAAACTGCCAGTAGATCCAGCCATCCTCCTGCAAGGGGAGCTCCCTCCATCCCAAGCCACTGACTCACAGTCACCCAGCAGCCCTGGTACAGTCCTTGTGTGCTTCTCATAGTGTCACATCTTGCATTCATTTATGCAACTGGTACTTAACTGAGTTCCTACTACGTGCGGGACCACCACTTCCAGCGACTAGAGTCTGTGCTTGGCACATATCACACGTGTAATTAGTTACACACCTCAGTATCTGACTGACGTCTGTTTCCTCCACTACGTCGCGACCATTCTAATATTCCGGGCTCGAGCACTGAGCGTCTCACTTGTTCTACTGCAATGTCAGGGCACAGTACAGCCTGGCATGCAGTAAGCGCTCAATATATGTTTACTGGGTAAATGCATGAGAATCAGGGTTCTCAGCCACGGGACACTGTGCTCCCCAGTCCGGTCAGCACCGACGTAGCCCCAGCGAATCCCCACAAGAGCATCGCGCGCGGCGCCCTCCCCTAACAGATGGGGAAACTGAGGCCCAGAGAGGCGTGCGACCCGCCCAAGGTCACCCAGCGGATCGCGGTCCGAGCTTACGAGTGTGGGGCAGTGGAGCCTGCTCGGGCTCTCCAGGGCTTGCCACTGACCGGCGGCAGCCCCTCGCACAAGCTCCCGTCCCTCCCGGGGCCTCGGGTCGGGACAGAGGCCGCCGGGGAGGCCGCCGAGAGCCTGGGCATAGGTCCGGCCTCCCCCACGCCTCGCCCCCCTCACCCGATTCCTCGTCCTTCTTGTCAAATTTCTTCAGCATGGTGGTGCCGGCGGGGGCGCGAACCAGCACCTGGCACGGGACTGACCGACTGACTACGGTGGTCCTCCGGAGGTTCCGCACGGGCCACTTCCGGCCGGCCACGTCGCCCGGCGCTGTGCGCAGGCGCACTCCGCGCTCCGCGCATGCGCACATCCGGGACGCTTCGCCCCGTCAGGCGTAACCCCGTCCCTGCCGGGAGGGGCCGGGGCTTAATTCGGGGCCTTACGCTCTCCTCTCGGTGCATTCGTTCCCGCCTCATGCCTGTGGCGGGAGTTTAAATGTGCTTTCGGAGGCGAGGCCCTAGCACGCTGGCCCGAGCAGCCGCCCACCTCCGAGGTGCTACCTCTTCTGGTCACCTCCTCCCGGAGGCCCGCCAGCCTCGCCTCACTTCAGCCCCTCCCCTGCCGGATTTCTCTGCCTACCTCGAATCGCCGTCTGACCCACTAACTACATTCTTACTTTACCGCTGACTGTCTTTTATTCCCTGCGGTGGATGATGTTGACATACAGTAGGTGCTCAGACAATCGTTGCATGAATGGGCTTCTACAGTTCAACTCTGCCCACCCCCCTCACATCCGCTCCCGGTGCGAACTGCTTGGTACTTGGCTAACTTCCAGGGATCTGACTAGCGTGAAAGGTCGGCGCGGCAACGTCAACTTGCTCTTGAAATCTGTGGGTATTTATGGAGCACCTACTGGATGCGCCGCCTGGCGCTGGGGGAGGGAAAGGACACGAAGGAGAGACGGACGTCGCCCAGGGTTACCTCCACGGACCTGGGAAGACACCCCGAGGCCAAGGTGAGGACTTGCGCGACACCGAGACGGAGTCCCCTGGCCCGAGGGGAGGAGTCCAGGTGAGCCGGGGCGCGGGCGGTGCCCAAGGTGCGGGGGGCGTGGACCGCAACGCGCCGGGACCCCGGACGCACAGGCGCCCGCCTCTGCAGTCGTGCTTTGCAGAAGCTGGGGCCCGGGGGCCGCGGGGAAGGGGGGGCGGGGGTCTTGCGCCAACGTGAAATTGTCAAGAGCCGGAAAGATGTGCAAAATCTTTAACCAGTAACCCCACCCCTTCCTTATCCGGAGGAAATCATCCAAAGGAAGAAAATCAAGTTGCTCACTGCAGCAGTTTGGAGCAAGATAATTGGAAACACCCTAAATGCCCAGCAGTAAAGGGATGATTAAGGGGATTGTGGTGCATCCATCGGATGAAACATTGCACACCCTTCTAAAGGGATATTTCTGAGGACTTGGGAGGCAGTGTCCAAACTTCTTAAACAAAATGAGACGTTAAAGGGGAAAAGCAGGGTGTAAAAGTGTTCATAATTAAGGTGAAATAAGTATGCCGCATGGTTAAAAGCCAGAAAAGAACCCCAGAGTTTTTCGTTGTTGTGTTAAGACCGTGAAGTACAGATAAAGTGTGTTGAGATAAATATCCTTTTATATTATGATATTAATTCTATAGAACTATATACCAAGGGCAATTTTTATAATACTTCATTTTTATAATGAGAATTGTGGGTTGTGAGTCCAGCTTTCTGTATAAGCTAATACGTAATTGTAGGGTTTTTATTATTTTTAAACTGTAATATACAGTCTTTTTTAAAAAAGTATTTGCAAGGTTCATCCATATTACAGCATGTATCAGTACTTCATTCCTTTAAAAAAAAAATTTTAGTTATTATTTATTTATTTTGGAACCGGGGCCCCCTGCCCTGGGAGTGTGGAGTCTTACCCACTGGACCACCAGGGAAGTCCCTTTAATATACATTCTTCATGATAATTGCTGAGTCCTTTGTTGAAACACAGGATACTGAAAGTACAGGAGAAATTAGGGAATCTGAATAAGATTAGTAGGTTGTACCAATATCAATAACCTGCTTGTGGTATTTTTTTAATTAACATTACTCGTTTTGAAAAATTGAGATATAATCCACATATCTTAAAATTCACCCTTTTATAAGTGTACACTTCAGTGGTTCTTAGTATATTCAAACAGTTGAGTGTGCATCACCACTACTTCCAGAACATTCTCATTACCCCAAAGAAATCTGTCTCCATTACTAGTCATTCACCATCCCTCACTCCCCGCCCCAGCCATTGATCTACTTTCTGTCTGTGGATTTGCCTGTTCTGGGTATTTCATGTAAATAGAGTCATACAATGTGGCCTTTTGTGTGTCTGCTTCTTTCACTTAGCATAGTGTTTTCAAGGTTCATGTCACAGCATCAATCAGTATTTCATTCTCTTTTATTGCTGAATTATATTGCATTTATGAATATATATATATACACACACACATATTTTGTTTATTTAACATTCATCAGTTAATGGACACTTGGACTGTTTCCACTTTTTGACTCTTGTGAATAATGCTGCTGTGAATACTTGTGTACAAGCTTTTGTGTGACACATGTTTTCATTTCTTTGGAGCATATAAGAGTAGAAATGCTGGTCATATGATAACTCTGTTTAACTTTTTGCAAAACTGCCTGGTTTCCAAAGCATCTGCCCCGCTTTATTTTCCCACTAGCAGTGTATTAAAGTTTCCAATTTCTCCACATCCTCAGTAACATTTATTGACTTTTTGATTATAGCCATTCTAGTGGGCTTCTCATTGCAGTGGCTTCTCTTGCTGCGGAGCACGGGCTGTAGGCGTGTGGGCTTCAGTAGTCGCGGTGTGTGGGCTCAGTAGTTGTGGCTCTCGGGCTGTAGAGCGCAGGCTCACTAGTTGTGGCGCACGGGCTTAGTTGCTCTGCGTGTGAGATCTTCCCGGACCAGGGCTTGAACCCATGTGCCCTGCATTGTTAGGCGGATTCTTAACCATTGCGCCACCAGGGAAGACCCACAAGTATCTTTTTGAATTAGAGTTTTCGTCTTTTCCTGATATACCCCTCAGGAGGGGTATTGCTGGATCATATGGTAGTTCTATTTTTAGTTGTTTTTTTTTTAAAGGAACCTGCATACTGTTCTCTATAGTGGCTGCACCAATTTACATTCCCACCCACACTGTAGGAGAGTTCCTTTTTCTCCACATCCTCTGCAGCATTTATTATTTGTAAACTTTTTGATGATGGCCATTCTGACTGGTGTGAGGTGATACCTCACTGTGGTTTTGATTTGCATTTCTCTAGCGATTAGCAATGTTGAACATCTTTTCATGCGCCTGTTGGCCATCTGGGTATCTTCTTTGTAGAAATGTCTATTTAGGTCTTCTGCCCATATTTTGATTGAGTTGTTTGGTTTTTTTATATTGAGCTGTATCGAACAGCACAGTTTTATGTTATCTTCCAAAGATTTTAAATTTGCCTTTCACATTTAAGTTCTGACTTCATCATAATTTTTTTTTTGTATGGTGTGAGGTAAGGAGTCAATTTCATTTTTTTTCCATTTGGATAATCAATTGCCTAACACATTTTATTGAATAATCCTTTCTTTCCACACTGATTTGCAATGCCATTTTTGCCCCCTATCAAACTTCCATTTATATGCTGTTTGTATGTTATCTATCAAGGGCCATCTCTGTGGGTCTGTTTCTGGGCTTCTGTATCATTGTCAGTCTGTCTATCCCTGTGTCAATTCCGTACTGCGTTAATCATCATAGTCAGGATAAGCATTGATGTTAGTATCTAGGAAGGCGAGTCCTTCCATCTTATTCTCAGAGCATGTCTTGCCTCTGCTTGTTCCATAGATAAACCATGGGATTTTAATTAGAATTGAATTAAATCAGGCTTCCCTGGTGGCGCAGTGGTTAAGAATCCACCTGCCAATGCAGGGGACACGGGTTCGAGCCCTGGTCCGGGAAGATCCCACGTGCTGCGGAACAACTAAGCCTATGCGCCACAGCTACTGAGCCCGCGAGCCACAACTACTGAGCCCGCATGCCACAACTACTGAAGCCTGTGCGCCTTGAGCCCGTGCTCCACAGCAAGAGAAGCCGCTGCAATGAGAAACCCACACACTGCAACGAGGAGTAGCCCCCCCTCACCGCAACTAGAGAAAGCCCGCGCACAGCAACGAAGGCCCAACACAGCCAAAAATAAATAAAATAAAAAATAAATAAATTAAAAAAAATAAAGGTAACCTTGGTACTTGCATTTCCCCCAGTGTCTCTGACAGGTGCCAGGTACTGTGTTTATGGGCTGCACAAGCTCTCTAATTTAATTCTCACAGTCTCCATTTTCCAAGTTCACTGAAGCTGACAGAATTTGATGATTTGACAAAAGTTGCCCGGGGGAGGCAGCGGAAGAGCCAAAGTTTGAACCCAAGTCTGTCTGACTACAAGTTTTTTTTTTTAAAGATGTATTTATTATTTTAAAATTTTATTTATTTTTGGCTGCATCGCGTCTTAGTTGTGGTGCGTGGGCTTCTCTCTAGTTGTGACGTGTGGGTTTTCTCCTCTCTAGTTGTGGCGTGCAGGCTTCAGGGCGCGTGGGCTCTGTAGTTGTGGTGCAGGGGTTCCAGAACGCATGGGCTCTGTAGTTTGTGGCACGCAGGCTCTCTCGTTGAGGCACCCGAGCTCAGTAGTTGTGGCGCACGGGCTTAGTTGCCCTGCGGCACATGGGATCTTAGTTCCCTGACCAGGGATCAACCCTGTGTCTCCTGCATTGCAAGGTGGATTCTTTACCACTGGACCACTAGGGAAGTCCCCATGCCTCTAGCTTTAATGCACCAAAGCGTCTTCCTCTCAGGCATTTAGCTGTTTCCAGTTTCTCCACGGGTAAACGACTTTGTGATAAACATCTCTGGTATACATTTTGCCCCTGTTTCCAGAAAGTTCATGTCAGTTTTATTTCCCCAGCTAGTTCTAGTGTCAGCATTTACCAATCAGTGCCCCCGTTGAACAACCAGCAAAAGAAACTGACATTTCCACAGCCGCTTCTTTGCGCCACATGGGACACCAACTCATTCTCTTACGTTATCTCATTTGATCGTCACAACACCACCAGGAAACTGAAGCTCAGAGAGGTACATTCATTTGCTCAAGATCACACAGCAAGCTAGGGACACAAAGCAGCCAGAGGGTTAACAACTTCTTAAAAGCTTCCAGGACCTCCCTGGTGGTCCGATGGTTAAGACTCCGTGCTTCCACTGCGGGGGGCATGGGTTCAATCCCTGGTCAGGGAACTAAGATCCTGCATGCTGTGAGGTGCGGTCCTCCCCCCCAAAAAAAGTAGAAAAGCTTCCAGAGGATTCCCCTCACACTGGGAATAAAATCCAGACTCCTCCCCGTGGCCTGTGAGGCCCTAACACCCTGCATCCTGCCTCACTCTCCTGCCATGGTCCCCTCCAGCCTCTCTGAGATTCTTCCTGTTCCTCCAGCTCTCTGTGACCCTGCCCTGTGGGCAAGACCTCTGCCCAGCCAGTCCCCTACAGCTTTTACGTGCCTGTTGCTCTCCTGCTGTGGTCAGCTGAAAGGCCACCTGCTCAGAGAGGCGTTCCTGACTTCTGTGGCTAAAGTACCACCCCTTCTCTTTTCCACGGTCTTGTTTTACTTTCTTCATGGCAGTTTATCACTGTCTGAATTGATCATTTGTTGGCCTGTCGTATTAGTTAAGATTCTCCAAAAAGACAGAAATAATGGGATGTGTATGTTTGTGTGTGTGTATATACAGAGGCAGAGAGACAGAGAGGTTGAGATTTGCTGTAAGGAATTGGCTCATGCAGTTATGGGAGTGGGCAGGTCCCGAGTCCTGCAGGGTGAGTCAGCAATGTGGGGCCCCAGGAGAGCCAATGATTAAGTTGTGGTCCGAGTCCAAAGGGCTGAAGAGTAGGAGAGCTGAGTAGTGGTTTCTGTCTGAGGACTGGCAGGCTTCAGACTCAGGAAGAGCTGATGTTTCAATTTGAGTCCAAAGGCAGGAAAAAAGCTGATATCTTAGTTTGAAAGGCCGTTAGGCAGGTTTAGTTCCCTCTCATTCAGTTTTTTTGTTTGTTTGTTTTACTCAGGCCCTCAGCTGTTTGGGTGAGGCCCACCCACGTTGGGGAAGGCAGTTGGCTTTACTCAGTCTAGTGGTTTAAACATAATCTCATCCAAAAACACCCTCACAGAAACACCCAGGGTAATGTTTGACCAGATATCTGGGTGCCCCGTGGCCCAGTCAAGTTGACACATAAAGTTAACCATCACACTTGTTTACTGTCATCTCTCCACCTTCAGCTGCTAAGGCAGCTCCTTGTCTGGCATATTCCTGACATCTGGCACATAATAAGTGGTCAGTAAATAGCAGTGGGATGAATGAATGACAGAGCCCAGACTCCAGCCCTGCTCTGAGCGATCCCACATTTATTCGTTTTCTGCAATGAGACATTCCTTCATGTTGATCACTGCTGGTTGACTGAGGAGAAAAACATAACATCTGCAGTCAAATCAGTGTCTGCACGCAAATGCATGGTGTTCTTTTTGTGTGATGAAAGAGCCCCGGCCTGGGAGTGTCAGGCAGCTCAGCTTCTTGTGGCTTCTCGGTTCCCAAGCAACAAAATTAACACCCATCCTGCTCTTCTCTGGCTGTGTGGCTGTAAGCCTGAGAGGCCTGCCACAAAGCTTCAAGGTTCCCCAGAGACAGTTTTCCTGTCACTGCAAAGTAGGAGGAGAAGCAGTCCTCTGCAGGCTCTCACCCTCCAGGAGGGGTGGCAGGGCCGGATTGTTTATTAGTGACTCACCAGGAGCTGGTGACAGTAAATAGAAAGGGTTGAGCACATCTCCACCCGCCAGCAGACTGGAGGACAGTGACAGAATAGTGACAGCTCGATAAACCAACAGGGAGTGCCTGTGATGAGCCCTCCGAGCCCTACACCCACCCCACGGGGCCCACCAACCTTGGGTTGTACGTGGTTCTGCGGATTTTGTAGTCAGAAAGGCCCCAGAGCAAGTTTGCCTTTGCATGAACAGCTAAAAGACACACGCACGGTATCGTGGCGTGTACACAAGTCACACTGTGTGACTAAGGCGGGGACACATTTCATGTGCAGGGACCTGGTACTGGCATCCCCCTGGAGGGTGACCCTGGTGCAGCTTGTAAAGGGCCCGTGACTTGGCAACCCCCAGCAAGTTCAGCCCTGGGGCGACATGCATGTAGTTAACAGTACGGAACAGGACACTTCAAATGGCTAAGATGGTAAATTTTATGCTACGTGCTTTTCACCACAATAAAAATAAAAAACCATCCATTTCTTGTCTCACAGTTTGTGCGGCTAGGAATCTGGGCCCAGCTCAGCCGGGTCCTCTGCTTCAGGCTCTCTCACAAGGCTGCACAGGGGCTGGGGTCTCATCTGAAGGCTGGGGAAAGGTCTTCCAAAATTGCGTGACTGTTGGCCGGATTCAGTTCCTTGTGTGCCACTGGCCCGAGGGCCTCTGTCGTTCAATGGCTTGGGCCAGACGCTGCCCTCGGCCCCTTGCCATGCGGTCCTCGCCACATGTCGGCTCACTTCCTTAGAGTGTGCAAACCAGGAGGGCAATAGAACGAGTCTACTAGTGAGATGGAAGTCAGAATTTTTTGTAATCTAACTACAGATGTGACATCACATCACTTTTGTCATGTCCTACTTGGTAGAATCAAGTAATCAGGTCCAGCCCACGTTCAGAGAGGGCTTTGCACAGGGTTTGCACAGCGGCTCACCCGGCAGACCTCCGCACCTCTGTCAATGGTACCACCCAGTTGCCTCACCCAGAGACCGAGATCCATCCTCAACACCTTCCTTCCCCCGTCTCCACAGCCAGTCCATCCGCATGCTTCTCTGTCTCTCCAGCAAATATATCCAGAGTTCCTGCTTACGGACCAGGCTGTGTTCCCAGCTTCTTCATCAGCAATAACCTGGACAGGCAGGCTCCCTGCCCTCCTCGTGCCCGCAGGCTTGTTGAGGCAGTAGTTTTAAACTTGTTTCCTTAGTTGTAAAGTTAATTTAAAATGGAATTGGGTAAATGAGGACCAAGTGAACTAACGTGAAGTAATATGCTTCAAGCAGTGTCTGGCACACAGTATATGCTCAACAAGTCCTAGCTGTGATTGTCGGAGAAAGTGAGAAAAGTAAGTGAGAACAAAAGAGGAGGCTGTAGGAGAGGACAGCGTGGCCTCCTCTCCCTGGGTGGGCAGGGAAAGCTTCTCTGTGGAGCCACATTTTGCACGAAGCCAGAGGGATGAGAAGGAAGTAGCCAGGCAGGCATCCCGGGACGGAGTAGGTGGTGCAGAGGCAAAGGGGGCGCCAGTCTGGACTTTGGTGGTGGAGGTGGAGAGAGAGAAAAGAAGGCCCTTGCAGATCGATTTCAGAAATAGACGTGATATGATTTGCTGGGGTGGGTGAAGCAGGGGGAAGGAAGGGACCAGAGGATGCTGTGTTTCTCTCTCTAATTATCCTGTATCACCTACCACAGTGCTGAAGCCGGGACGCCACCGGTTTGGGGAAGTGGGGGGATTCCCAGCGGAGAGGCCCAACAGCCATTTCCCGTGGTGGCTTGAACCCACCCAGCCTCTCTCTCCCCACTGCCACCCCCGGTCCACGCGCCAGCCTGTCTCTCTGGGCTTCTGCAGTCGCCTCCGCCCTGGTTCCCTCCTGGTCCTCCCTCACTCTGCAGCTCCAGTGGCCTCACCTACACGAACCTTCTCCAGTCACTCCCTGGCTAGCAAATTGTCGCTTAGTCGAAGAGTTCAACAGATGCCTATTGGCGTATGGATTTATGAGTTGTTGGAGTCAGGAGGGGCCTCAGCCGTCCCTATTTCAGCTCCTCAGTCAAGTGGCCTTCCTGCTTCCACATTCCTCACCCCCTGCTCCGTCCTTGCCAGAGGCAGTACATGGTGTGTGGTGACGGGGTCCAGTCTAGTGGAACCTGCATCCAGTTCAGTTAAGTTACTTAAGTTCTGGGGAC
Source organism: Orcinus orca (assembly GCF_937001465.1). Taxonomy (NCBI): domain Eukaryota; kingdom Metazoa; phylum Chordata; class Mammalia; order Artiodactyla; family Delphinidae; genus Orcinus; species Orcinus orca. Next base: position 1,942,194 of record NC_064568.1, read on the forward strand.
TCTAGACATTTTGTCTCTGGGAAGAGCAAAGTTTCCTGTTTAATTAGCGTGTTGGGGGTCTCCAGGACCACCCTCAGCTTCAGTGATTTGCTAGGAGGACTCATACAACTCAGAAAAAATGTTAAACTCGTGGTTACAGTTCATTATAGCAGAAGAATAGAGATTAAAATCAGCAAAGGAGGGACTTTGGAAGTGGCGTTGTAGTGGTTAAGAATCCGCCTGTCAATGCAGGGGACACGGGTTCGAGCCCTGGTCCAGGAAGATCCCACGTGCGGCGGAGCAACTAAGCCTGTGCACCGCAACTACTGAGCCCCCCCCGGTCCACACGCCAGCCTGTCTCTCTGGGCTTCTGCAGTCGCCCTGTTTCACTCCTGGTCCTCCCTCACTCTGCAGCTAGAGTGGCCTCACCCACACGAACCCACTCTGGTCACTCCCTGGCTAGCGAGTGGTCACTTAGTCGAAGAGTTCAGTAGATGCCTGTTGACGTATGGAGCAAGCCTAGAGCCCATGCTCCGCAGCAAGAGAAGCCGCTGCAGCAAGAAGCCTGTGCACCGCAATGAAAAGTAACCCCCACTCGCCGCAAGTAGAGAAAGCCCGCGCACAGTGACGAAGACCCAATGCAGCCAGGAATAAATAAATAAATAAATAAATTTATAAAATCAGCAAAGGAAAAAATGTACAGAGCAGGGTCCAGGAGTGACCAAGTGAGAGCGTCTGGCTGTCCTCACCCAGAGGAGACCTGCAGACAGCACTTAGTTTTCCCAGCGACCATGTGTGACAATGTGCACAAAACGTGGCCAACCAGGGAAGCTCATCTGAGCCTCAGAGTTCGGGGATTTTTTGGAGGGCCAGTCTCGTAGGCAGGGAGCAACCCCATGACTGACCACAGGTATTCGGTCTCCACTACCAACCCCCCAACCACGTCGAACTAAAACAGTGTGGCCCAAGGTCCCAGGCAAATAAAAATAAGCATTCACCATAAATCGCATTGTTAGCATTAGCTGTCTGGCGTGGCCCCAGACTCCAGGTGCACAAAGGCACTCTTACCAGGCGGGATATTCCAAGAGTCTATAGGTTAGCTCCCAGGAGCCAGTCAAGGGCAGTGCTTTCCATGGAATGTGCGGGGTTTGGGCTACCCAAGCTTGCTGAGTTATCCCTTTACTGCATACTTGATCTGAACACTTACCATGTGTACCAGCCAGGGTCCAGCCAGGAAAACTGAAACCACTGTAGGTATTTCGAACTGACAGAATTTAATACAAGGAGTTGGTCTCCCAGGTGATTGAAGAGCTGGGAAGCCACGCAGGAGTCAGGGAACCCAGAAACCAGCAGCAGCAACGGGGAGACCTCTGCTGCCCCAGGACAAGGGGTGGTGTTGCCTGAGCCCAGAGGCTGACTCAGGTGTGGGGCTGCCTGCTGGGCACTGGGGCACAGAGGGAGAGCTGTCGGCAGGTGCCAGCACGACAGAGGAGGGTCAGCTCCCACCCCACCCCCTGCCAGGGAGAAGGGGAGAAGAACCCTGGTTTCTCTCTCCTCCTGCCTGCCCAGCCCCCACTGGTATCTCCCATTGGCTGGACCCAGCTGTGAGCAAGGCGGGGGTTCCCCAGGAAATGACTCAGACACCATTTACTTAGGGCCTGTTCTAAGGTGCCTGACAATGTGCCAGCCATGGTCACCCACCCCACCCCACCCCACCCCACCCCGTGTGGCCCTGCCCGAGAACTGCCCTGCAAGCAGATATCGCCTCTGCGTTACAGGGATGAGGACGTTTAGGGACTCAGATAAAGAAAAACAAGTCTGTGAGGGAGATGGAGCCAGAGGGGTGGAGGAACGGAGATAGGGCTGCAGAGAAGGCACAGAGGGCTTCTGCAAAAACCTTCCAGGCCAGGAAGCCTCCCCTGTGGCACCCCCCCGAGCTGGCAGAGGTGGACGAGCGAGGTGCCCCTCCAGCATATTCCATACTCAGTTAACACAGCCAGGAATTTCCTCCTGCCTGAGCCTCATGTCCTTCCTCAGTCCAACTGTCCCCACCCAGGGGACACCTTCACAAGCTCTGTGACCAAGGACAAGCCGGGAAACGGCCCTACTGACACCTCTGGGATGACCTTAAAGATCACGGAGAAAATGACTGGCACCCTCTCCATCACACACACAAGTAGCACAGAGACTAGCTTGGAGAGAAGTTCAGTAAACTTCTGAATGAACTATCGACTCTAATTTGTGTGGGATGCCGGGCAAAGTGCGAAAGACAAAGGGAACTATGTTGCAGCTCTTTGCTTTGGGCTCTGGGTCATAGACTCACACATGACCATTCATAATGGAAGGTAAACTGGTGTTTCAGCTACTTACTGCTGAAGTAAGCAAGTCAAACTTATTTTTAAAGTGATTTCATATTTCTCCTGGCTCTGCCCTCTGGGCTGGGCTCAGCTGGGTGGTTCTTCCGCCCTACCTGGTATCTCCTGTGGTGGAAGGTGAGTGAAGAGAGCGTCTTCTCTCACATTTCTAGGGCTTCAGCTGGAATGGCTGGAAAAGGGGGCTGGCTGGGCTCACTTGTCCCTCTGTGTGGTCTCTTCTCTTCATCATGGTAGCTGGACCTCTTTACAGAGTAACTCAAGACCTTAAGAGACAGTGTCCCAAGAGGACAGACCCCAGCATTCAAGTACTTACCAAGGCTCTGTGCCCAGCACACTTGCTACCGTACCATTGGCCAAAGCAAGTCACATGGCCAATCCCGGAATTTACACTTGAGGGACCACAAAGGGGCTGATGTTCATTGGAGACCACTGATGTACTGAACCACCACAACCAGGAAGAGTACTGCATACAGGAGTAAATAAACTGCCATGGATCACCCAGGAGGAAGCTATCCATTCGGCTATGAAGATGCCATGAAGGATTTCACTCGTTCATTCATTTAACAAGTATTTCTTGAATGTGCAGATGCTGGGGATTCAGTTTGGACACATTAGGTGAGCTCTTGCTTCTGTGGGGTATCAAGTAACCTATACACAGATAAGACAATTTCAGATGATGACAAGTGCTGTAAAGAAAATAAAATAGCACGATAGGACAGAGAGTGAGCAGGGGTTGAGGGGTGGATGCTTTAGCTATGGGGGTCAGGAGAGGCCTCCCTTGCAGCAGGTAGCTTAGCTGAGACTTAGATGATGAGGGGGAGCCAGGCTTGTGGAGATCTGGGTCAGAATGTTCTAGGAGGAGGGAACCAAGGGCAAAGGAAGGAGCAGGAATACACCTTGACTAAGACTCAACTTGACGTGTTTCTTCTTGACAGAAGAAAGGCCAGGGTGGCTGGAGTATAAAAGAGGGGAGGGAAGGTCAGAGGGTGCAGGCCAGGCCTTGCTGAGCCTCTGGGTGCAGCCCAGAAGTATTGCTTGAGTGTCAGAAGCTGCGACCTGTAGTTCCTTGCCCATAGGCCTGTCCCTTTCCTATGCTCCTCTGCATTTCCAGAAGCATTCTAAGAAGCTCGCTAGATCTGGGAACTGCCAGAAGGTCAGGGGAGCTCAGAAGGAAGCTAAAAAAGTATCCTAGCATTTGAGGGCTAGCATCCCTGTGCTGGAAGTGGAGAGGCCGTGCAAAATCTCCTGCCACCACCGTCTTACACACAGACATGCTGCCTTGACACAGATTCCGGGTCCCTGTTGCCCATTTCTAATTATAACCAACATTTGTTTTCACATATATCATCCCACGTAATCCTCACGTCCAGCTAGAGAGAGACGGTCCAAGGAAGTAAACATTTGAGCAACTTTTGTGCTAAATCTTGTGCTAAGCCATTCTGCGCATGATCTCAGTTTACCTTCCCCACAAGCCTGTGCAGGCTTTACGACTATCTCCATCTCACTGTGGAGGATATAGGCTCAGAGTCACACAAGAAAGAGCAGCGCTGCAATTCCAACCTGAGTCCTTTGATGCCGAGTCACAGGCTCCACCCCCTGCAGCTCTTGCTGTCTCCTAGCAGGGCCTGCCCTGGGCAGGTGTCCAGGTTGCGCATTCTCCAAGAGCTCCATCTCCATACAAGGACCTTCGTGAAAAGAAGGATTAAAAAAAAAATGTATTTTGTTTTATCGTATTACCCTGAATTTGTCTTCCTTTATCAAACCAGTGCACCTGTGGTATACCATGAGCAGATATATAGTGAGAGACTATTACACAATATGTGTAAAAATTTCCCTGTGTATTTACTGTACTTTTTCAAATAAACAATTGGAGCTATTGCTTTAAAGCAAGCTGCATGGCACAGCCAAAAACAAAAAGCAAAAAAATAAAATAAACTTATCCTTTTTCCTGACTTTAAAATATATCTATACATTCCAAAAAGGAAATATATGTATCTCCAGCCATATATATGTATATATAATTCTGTAGTCATCTTTAGGATAGCACTATTACAAATGCAAATGTGTTGAAAGTGTTAATTATCTAAATATTTAAAATATATCACGATTTTGAATACCAATTTGATATTTCTTCATATTCTAAAACCAAATTAGAAGTGGCTGGAGCCTCTCAACCCGAGAGGCCCCCTGATCCAGCTGATTTGAACCATATCAAGTCTTGGATTGAGTTTGTTTTTAAAACTGCAGGGAAAGTGACCTGCTTGGGTCATGTTCAATCTGCAGTCCGTGTTTAGACATGGCACAAACATCCTCCGCGAGCTTGGTGGAGATTGCCAGGGAAGTCCCGGGCCTCCTTCCTGGAACATCAGCTTCAGACCTGCTCCGGTGTCCCCTCCATGTGTCGGACCCAGCACCCCCCCTGCCCAGGGCGGGGCTGGAACCGGGGGTGAATCACCCTCACTGAAGCTGGAGCCGGATCACATGTCCACATGGTCTCTGATTTGCTTTCCAAAGGTCAGCAGCTTGAGGTAATGTGTTTCAGGGACGACCCGATCAGCTAGAATTTAAAACAGAGACTTTCTATAATTGGAAAAAGAACATAGAGCCTCTGGCAACTGGGAAAACACAAATTAAAAGTTTTTCCCTCTACTCTTTTTTTTAATTAATTAATTTTTGTTGAAGTATAGTTGATATACAGCTATACAGGTATACAGCAAAGTGATTCAGTTATACATACATATATACCTATTTTTTCAGCTTCTCCGTTATAGGTTATTACAAAATATTGAGTAGAGTTCACTGTACTATACAGAAGGTCTTTGTTGGTTATCTAATGTATATATAGTAGTGTGTATATGTTAATCCCAAACTCCTAATTTATCCCTCTCCCAGCTTTCCCTTTTGGTAGCAAAAATTTGTTTTCTATGTCTGTGGGTCTATTTCTGCTTTGTATATAAGTTCCTTTGTATTATTATTTTTTAGGTTCCACAAATAGGTGATATCATATGCTATTTGTCTTTCTCTGTCTGCTTACTTCACTTAGTGTATGATCATCTCTAGGTCCATCCACGTTGCTGCGAATGGCTTCCCCCCTACTCTTGATTTGTATTCTTTGCAGTATAACAGTAAAGGAAATAGAAATTAGAAACCTCAACCATCCAAGCCGCCTTCTTTCTAGTCCTTGTCCGTATAGGGGTTTGGGTTGACAAAGCTGATAACATTTGTTTCTTCTTTTCTCCTAATGTCACTGATTCCAGAAAAGAGTACCTAGCTTCTCAGAGGGGAGGAGTTACTTTTTATCCTAAGATGCTGTAATATTACATAAAGTTTGGGGAAATGGAAAACAATTATTCATAAGCCTGCCATCTTTACTGAACCACTTCAGGTTTTGCATTTTCTATCTATACTTTGTTCACTGCGTCCATATTTTACATAATAGAACTATTTTGGTTATTGCCCGGAAGCATTCACAGGTTTAAAAAAAAAGAATACCTACTCCTACACTCTACAAAACTCTAAAAACCTGTTTTGAGTTCTCCTTACCAGTCCTTATCCACATGCATATTTCATTTTTCCAGTTGTAATTGAAGCATGAATTCAATTTAATATTTTTATCGTATTTTATATTATAAAACATTTAATGATTCCTTATACTCGTTATCATTTTTTTCTGAAATTTTCTTTAAGACTTGAAAGAATTACAAAGGTAATTCATGCTTATTTTTTACAATTGAAATCATTCAAAATTTTGTGAAAGAAAAATTATGACTACCCCACACCCTACTCTAATTCCATCCCCTGAAGTAATAAATAAATTTTAACAGCCTGAAGTGCTCAATCCATATTTTTTCCTCTATCTTTCAGATATAAACGATATATCAAAAAATATACACTTTTTTTTTTACAAAAATGGAATACTATGCACATTTCTTGACACCTCACTTTTTTTTTTTAACCATAGCATGCATTTTCCTCAAGGCCGACAGATACTAATTTAACTTATTCTTTGAAGTGGGTTTATAATATTTTACATTAAGGATCTATTGTAATATATTATATTTTCCTGATGATAAACATTCCTATCAGTTCCAGTTTTTTTGCCTCTAAAAACAGTACTGCAATAAAACATCCATCTACGTATATTCTTCTATACTGGTACGTTGGGACTTCCCCGGCGGTCCAGTGGTTAAGATGTCACCTCCCAGTGCAGGGGGTGCCGGTTCAATCCCTGGTTGGGGAGCTAAGATCCCACATGCCTTGCGGCCAAAAAATCAAAACATAAAACAGCAGCAATATTTTAACAAATTCAATAAAGACTTCAAAAAAAAAAAGATATACTGGTACTTTTATATCTGCGAGCCTGATTCTCCAAAATGGGATTTGCAAGGTCAGAAAACATATTTATTTGTATTTTTAAATTTTTTAATCAACTTTTTGCAGATACCATGTTCATGCAATAAAATGCTCCCCTTTTTTTTTTTTTTTCGGTACGCGAGCCTCTCACTGCCGTGGCCTCTCCCGTTGCGGAGCACAGGCTCCGGACGCGCAGGCTCAACGGCCATGGCGCACGAGCCCAGCCACTCCGCAGCATGCGGGATCCTCTCGAACTGGGGCACGAACCCGTGTTCCCTGTATCGGCAGGCGGACTCTCAACCACTGCGCCACCAGGGAAACCCAAAATGCTCCCCTTTTCAGTGTATGAGTCAGTGAGTTTTGACAAGCGTATTCACCAGTATCACCAGTATTCACCAACACAACCCAGATACACAACTTTGTACCCCGCAAGGTCCTTGCACCTTCGCAGGAGAGCCTTTCCCCCACTGCCCATGCAGTTTCCCATTTCCTGGGACTTCATGTACCTGGGATCACTCAGTGTGTAGCTGCCCGGGTTTGGCTCTTTCACTTGGCCCTACAACCTGGACATTCATCCACCTCGTGGCTCATCTAGGAAGTTTCTTCCTTTATGCTGCCGAGTGTAATGTTGAGAGAACCGTTACTTTCCAAAGAGGTCATAGCTGGCCACATTCCTACCAGCAATGAACAGGAATGTCTTCTTCCCTGAATCTTTGCAAGCACTGGGTGTTCTCATTCTTTTCAGTTTTTGCCAATTCCACAGATGAAAATGAGTATCTCATTATTGCCTGAGTTTGCATTTCGCCGACTGCCGAGCTTGTGCTTCTTGGATTTCCTCTTTTATGAATTGTCTGTACAGATCATTTACCTATTTTTCTATTGGATTTTGATTTCTAGCAATTCTTTGTTTACTAAAGATGTTAACCTTTGTTGTAGATATTATCATTTTTTCTCTGATCTATCCTTTGTCTTCTAACTTTTTAAGTGTTTTTTGGTCATAAAACTTAAAATTTCAAGTAGTCAAATATGAGAATCTTTGCTTTTATAGCTTCTGGGTTCCCTGATAAGCATAATGTCTATGTACTTTCGTGTTCTGTTTCTTCACTTAAGACGTAAGCATTTCTCATGCATTACAGTCCTCAAAATTATAATTGTTAATGGCTGCACAATATCGCATCCAGGGATAGCCCATAAGTTAATGGAAATTATTCTTCTCTTGGATACTCGATTTTTCACCTTTTAGTGAAACATCTTTGTGCACATGCCTTTTTCTAGTTATTAATTTAATTACTTTCAACAAATTCCCAAGAATAACGCCCTAGGCTTTGAATGTATTATGTGGGGGGTTTTTTTGGGTTTTTTTTTGGGTTGCGCCATGCGGCTTGCAGGATCCTAGTTCCACAATCAGGGATTGAACCCAGGCCCTCAGCAGGGGAAGTGCAGAGTCCTAACCACTGGACTGCCAGGCATTACCCATTATGTCTTTTATAAAATATATCAGTAATCTAGAGAAATACTGGCACAGCATCATTAATGATTTCATATTTGAGTGTAAAACGGGGCTAATGATAGACCTAGAGGGTCAAGGGATGACACAGCAGCCCCATGTGTGCCTAGAACCCTCTGCTGTCTGGTTTGTGGTAGAAAAAAACCAGAAACGATGTTACCTGCTCTAGGCATCCCCATACCTCATTTAGGGGTCCCGTCTCTCCCCTCTCCCCGCTCCCACCTCGTCTTTACAGCTGCGTAAACAAGCTCGGAGCTGAGTGGGTAGAGCCAGGACTGGATCCCAGCTCTGAACTGACTCCAAAGCCTGGTCCTCGGGCTGTGTCCGTGAATAAAGTAATGTTTGTAGAGCACAGATCTCGTTACAGTTTACAAAGGCCCTTTCACAGCCATTAACTACGGGATTCCCTCCCTGCTTTTCTCAGCCCAGTGAATACCTTCTCATTCTTCAAGACACAGGGGAAATATCTCCTCCTCCCAGCAGTCTTCCCTCATTCTCTCGGGATGGTCTTACCATTTACACACTGTATTTTAGTTTGTCCTTTACAGCAGTCCCTCTGACTACGCCCGGCTCCTCTGGCCCAGTGGGTCTCTCTGGAGGAGGGCAGGAAGTGCCTTTGCAGGTGGAGCCTCAGGAGGGGTCCAGCATGGTGAGATCAGCTTGGTGGCAGGAGGGAGGTGGGCAATGGAGCTGGAAAGGCTGGCTGGGGCTGGGTCACTGAGAACCTTGCTTGCCACACAACAGGCTGGACTCTGTCCCCGGGTGAGTATGGAGCCGGTGGAGGGGCTTAAATATGACTCCACTTGAGTGAGTGGTGGTTGTGTGCAGGCTGGTGACAGTGAGGGCCTAGCAGAGGCAGCTGGGCTGAAAGAAAAGGAAGGGTCTGGATTGCAGAGAAAACCTGGATTTTTTTTTTTTAACATCTTTGTTGGAGTATAATTGCTTTACAATGGTGTCTTAGTTTCTGCTTTATAACAAAGTGAATCAGTTATACATATGTTCGCATATCTCTTCCCTCTTGCGTCTCCCTCCCTCCCACCCTCCCTATCCCACCCCTCTAGGTGGTCACAAAGCACCGAGCTGATCTCCCTGTGCTATGCGGCTGCTTCCCACTAGCTATTTTACGTTTGGTAGTGTATATATGTCCATGCCACTCTCTCACTTTGTCCCAGCTTACCCTTCCCCCCTCCCTGTATCCTCAAGTCTGTTCTCTAGTAGGTCTGGTCTTTATTCCCGTCTTGCCCCTAGGTTCGTCATGACCTTTTTTTTTTCTTAGATTCCATATATATGTGTTAGCATACAGTATTTGTTTTTCTCTTTCTGACTTACTTCACTCTGTATGACAGACTCTAGGTCCATCCACCTCACTACAAATAACTCAATTTCGTTTCTTTTTATGGCTGAGTAATATTCCTTTGTATATATGTGCCACATTTTCTTTATCCATTCATCTGTTCATGGACACTTAGGTTGCTTCCATGTCCTGGCTATTGTAAATCGAGCTGCAGTGAACATTTTGGTACATGACTCTTTTTGAATTATGGTTTTCTCAGGGTATATGCCCAGTAGTGAGATTGCTGGGTCGTATGGTAGTTCTATTTTTAGTTTTTTAAGGAACCTCCATACTGTTCTCCGTAGTGGCTGTATCAATTTACATTCTCACCAACAGTGCTAGAGAAAAACTGGATTTTGAAACAATAAGTCTTGGCCACTGTAGTGTCTGGGGCTATTCGGGAACGCCTAGATGGATTTCTCCCTTGAGAACTTTCCAGGCCAGCCAGGGTGGGCTGTATACATGCTTTGGGGGTGGACATGGCATCGAGCTAAGGGCTTGAGACTGGGTGCAGGCTCTGGGGCCGGTCTGCCTGGGGTGATACCCGACCTCTCTGTGTATGAGTGCCTTTCAGCATTAAAGTGAGAAGAGCATCTCGCTGTGCTGTTGGGAGGGGTAAGAGCTGAGGAAGGCAAAGTGCTTGACACGCGGAGCACCCAATAAATATAAGATATCATGGGTATCAGAATATTACAAGTTAGCCCAGGGAGGGGAGTGCTCCCGTTGGCCTCAAGCAACCATAAGAGTGAGTCAGAGAAGAGCCAGAGGGAGGGCAGGGCGCCTGCACCCCAGAGACACAGACGCAGAGAATCTAGGGGCTTCCTTGTCAGGGGTGCAGAGGAAAATGGGATTCCATGTGCACACCATAAACGCACAACTTATGAATCTTGTGTCTTCTCCTTGTGGCCAGCTCCCAAATATTTGTTAAATGAATGAATGCTTCCAAAATGTTTAAAACATATTTGCAATTTTTTTATTTAAAAAAATTTTTAATACAATTTTAAAGGTTACTTTGTATTTATAGTTATTACAAGATGTTGTACAATACGTCCTTGAGCCTATCTTACACCCAATAGTTTGTACCTCCCACTCCCCCATCCCTATGTTGCCCCTCCCCCCAGATTATGTTTTTGTGAAAAAATGCTTCATTAAAGAAACTTTAGATAATAGACCTTGTCAAAGCTATTTAGTGAATTGAGTTATAGTCGCACCACTTGCTCTAATAGAGTGATGTGGTAACTTGGGCAGCCTTTTCAAATGACTTGTATTTATTGTAAAATTATTCAACCTAACAAAAATTGTCCAATATATTGATACAAGTATCTAATCTACCCAAGCATCCTATTGAACAACAGCACACATGGCAGATTTCTGTGAGGTAGGGTCAGAGGCCATACCTGGTACCATAACTTCTAGGTGGTATCATGTTAGGGTGGCCCCTCCTTGCAGCTGTCTAGGCCTTTGCTCACTGTGGGTTGGATCCAGAACAAGGGCTCCCCCACCGGAGGGAGGGCCAGAGCCTGCAGCCAGAGACTCCCCCCACTTCTAGAGTTGGAGTGTGGAGGACAGCATGCCGCCCTGCTGTGCTGGGTATAGATGCCACCATGCTCAGGGATCCTGAACTCCAGAGTGGGGCGTGGCCCTCTGATCTGATAGGCTCCATGCAAATGAGCAACCCCTGGCACGTTGGTCCTAGGGATGACAGGTGCACCTCTGGCCCTGCTGTAGGTCTTAGGAACATGCAAACAGCAACCCCCACGTATTGTGTTATGTTGACTCACCCTCGGATAGGGCAGTCCCCAGGGGCTGGTAATCGGTAAGACCCTGCACCATATTTCATAGACAGACCCACTCAACACACGTCGATCAAAAGGAGGAGAAGCATAATTTCTCATAATCCCACCACTGCATTTTGTAGAGGTTATGTGTGTGTTGTGTATGTATGTATATGTTGTTATGTCTTACATATGTGCACAGACACATATTTTGAAAAAATTAAAACAAAAAATTACAGCAATAAAAATGGGATAATACTGCACATATTGTTACATACCTGATTTTTTACTTAAGCAGAAATTAGTGGATATGTTTCTGGGCTTGTCACTTTTTAACTAGGTTTTCTTGAGCAAGTTACTTCACTCCCTATGTGTTAGTATTCTCATCTATAAATACAAGTATTTTATCACAGTGAGTTATAGTGTAAGGATTAAATGAGATAATATATATGCTTGATTGGAGTCCAGTAAATGTTAGTTACTATTATTAAGTGATTAAATATTCTTCTCCAAAAGTTTAAATGGCTGTATAGCATTCCACTGTATTGATACACTGACATCTGTTAAGTAAATATATATCAATATAATACAATTATATTTACATGTAATTTATATTATATTTACTTATATATGTGATATATCTCTGGCATATGAATTGATATATTGATATAATGGCATATGTATATACTGCCATATGTTTATATGTATGCTATTATATCAATACATATATGTATTATACATATAAAACCAATTCCTTAAGACATTTAGGCTGTTTCTTTTTTGGTATTATAAACAATTATCTTAGTCTTATCTGGGCTGCTATAGCAAATTATCTGGCTGGCTTAAACAGCAGACATTTATTTCTCACAGTTCTGGAGGCTGGGAAGTCTAAGATCAAGGTGTTGGCAGAGCTGGTATCTAGTGAGGGTCCGCTTCCTGGTTTGCAGACAGCTGTCCCCTCATTGTATCCTCACATGGCAGAAAAGGAGCATGCTCGCTCTCTGACCTCTTCTTAGAAGGGCACTAATCCCCCTCATGAGGTATCCACCCTTATGAGCTAATTACCTTCCAAAGGTCCCACCTCCCAATACTATCACACTGAGGATTAGAGTTTCAGTACAGATTTTGGGGGGACATAAACATTCAGTCTGTAACAACAATCCTTCAGTGAATATGCATATAACTAATAGTTGTACACATCACTGAATATTTCATTAGGATAAATACCCAGAAGTGAAATTGATGAGTTAAATAAAATCTTATCTTAAATATTTTTCCAGTTGTTCCATATTTTATTTTTAAAACCAAAGTTAACTCATGCTGGAATGCTGTGGAATCAGGAAAAGCATGGTCAATTAATTTCACCCATTTCTGAACGCTTCACAGAAGGGAGTGGTACAGCGTCTATGATTGGGAGACTCATCTGTGTTGCGGTAGGAAGTTGTGCTGAGTTCTGAATCACCGCTGTATAGTATTCCACCGCCACACCTGTTTTACTGCCTCCTCTTAGTTGCTTCTACCTTCAGTGATGCATTACTAATATCCAGATTCTACTCAACATCTTAGGGTTACATTTGTAGGCTAAGAGTAGAAAGAATAACTGCTATTTCCTCTGGAAAATTTCTTTTATGAAAATCCTAATATTGTAATGGACTGAAATTATTGCATAACTGAAATTATTGTGTAACAGCCTCAAAACTCTTAACTTGGACACATGAAATTTTTTTCATTTCTCTCTCAAGAAACCTTAAAGGCTGCCCCAGGTGCTCTGATGAGAAGAAAATCATCAATTGAAAATTTCAGGAAAACTTTCTCCTTTGAAGAAGGTTGCTTCTGGTACTTCCCTGGTGGTCCAGCAGCTAAGACTCCACGCTTCCAATGCAGTGGGCTCGGGTTCAATCCCTGCTCAGGGAACTAGAGCCCGCATGCCGCAACTAAGATCCGGCGCAGCCAAATTTAAAAAAGAAAAAGGGTTGCTTTTATCTTGCTGTACTCTGTGCCCAAGTTTATTCCCCAAAGCCTGGAACTGAAAGCACTCTTGGAGATCCCAGTCCAACCCTCTCATTTTACAGAAGAGAAAGCAAGTCCAGAGAGGGGCAGTGGGTGGTCCACCATCACCCTATTAGCTGGTGGCAGAGGGGACCTGGAACCTCTGTCTTCGGATGCCAAGTCCTGTGGCCTTTCTCCTGGAGCACACACTGTGTCCTAAGCCATGACCTTGGCCAGCCCCTACCTTTGCTCTCTCTCCTTCCTCTCTGGGTCCTTAAGATTACTGAGCAGACAGCCCCTGTGCGAGCCCAGATGACTCAGAGTTGAGGCCTAGGAGGGGGCAGGGTGGGGCAGTAGGTGGTTCAGGATTGGCCAGTTACTCACTGGACTGGGTGAGACACTCAGACCGGGAATTGGAGAAGGCCCAGTTGAGCTGGGCCAGAAGGACTGGGTGTCGGCCAGGACCAGCTGAGAAGCCTGAAAAGGCAGAGAAGGGCCCTGCCCACCAGACAGGATGCATGCACTTTGAGTTCTAAAAAGCTGTGGAGCCACTGAAGGTTTTTTGTTCATTTGATTTTGTTTATTTGTTTGTTTTGGTGGGGGAAAATATATATAACTCGCCATTTTCAAGTGTGCCATTCAGTGGCATTAATTACAGTGTTGTGCAGCCATCAGCACTATCTATTTCCAAAACGTTTCCATCACCCCAAACAGGAACTCTGTCCCCATGAAGTAATAGCTCCCCACTCCCCCTTGCTTCCAACCCTTGGTAACCTCTCGTCCACTTTGTGCCTCTATGAATTTTCTCACGATAGGTATTTCATATAAGTGGAATCGTATAGTATTTGTCCTTCTGTGTCCAGCTTATTTCACTTACAAGTGTTTTAAAGATTTGCCCATGTTATAGAATGTGTCAGAATTCAATTCCCCCATCCCCCCCACCTTTTTTTTTTTTTTTTCGTGGTACGCGGGCCTCTCACTGTTGTGGCCTCTCCCATTGCGGGGCACAGGCTCCGGATGCACAGGCTCAGCGGCCATGGCTCACGGGCCCAGCCGCTCCGCGGCATGTGGGATCCTCCCGGACCGGGGCACGAACCCGTGTCCCCTGCATCGGCAGGTGGACTCCCAACCACTGTGCCACCAGGGAAGCCTGGAGGCCATCTTTTAAATTTGGTCAAAACCAGTAAATACCATGCAATTTTACATATATACACATACATAAATATATATTTACACTCTTCATAATAATATAAATATGCAACATATATACTTACACATACAGACTATAACCGCATTTTTTATGGTGATACAATGTAAGAAAGCAGTTGGATTTTTTTCTAGATGCACCAGCATTTATTGCTTTGACTTTTCGGTTTGATAAATTTACAATAGGAAGAGGTGATAAAATTATGGTACTTAGAAAATATTATATGAAAAAGTATATATAGTAAAATATTAAAGTACAAGAATAAATCATTAACCGCTTTATATGTTGCCGTTTTCTATAGACTAGAAATTTCCTTGCACCAGTTAATGCTTGCCTTTTATAAAGATTTGTATAGTACAAACCACAGTTTATGTTAGTTGGCTTGTCCTAGATTAGGAGGACCTGAAATATTTTGCTTATGGACTCTGCCAACTCATTTGTATCTGTTTCTCAGAAGCACAGTTCCAGGACACAGGCTGATTATCTCCGAGCCTGCCTGATAAAGTGAAATATCTAAAAGCAAGCAATGTTTATAGTTGCTCTGATTCAGCACAATTTAGATTCTCTTTTGGCAAAGAAAACTAAATAATGCTCTGCTGCTTCTCAGCCACGGTCAATAGAGAGGTTTGAGCTCCTTGTGCAAATGACCATCCTTGCAAAGGCAGCAGCCTCTGGAGACGGTGGTTACCCTGTCTTTAGGTCAGCTGCACACAGCACGTTCATTTGCTAAATCAGGACTGATTTGTACTGTTGTAGTTTTAATTTGAAACAAAATGGAGAAATAAAAATTCAGATGGAGACTTAAAAAGAAAGGAAGGTCTGCCAGTCACAAAAAGACAAATGCTGTATGATTCACTTGCATGAGGTCCCTAGAGCAGTCAAATCCATAGAGACAGAAAGGAGGATGGGGGTGTGTGTGTGTCACGGGCTGGGGGAGGGGGGGGGGGAGTTAGTGTTCAGTGGGGACAGAGTGTCAGTTTGGGAAAATGAGCAAGTTGTGGAGCTGGATGGTGGCGATGGATGCACAACAGCGTGAGTGTACTTAATGCCACTGAACTGTACACTTAAAAATGGTTGAGAAGGTAAATTGTATGTTAAGTCTATTTCACCACAATAAAAAAATTCAGAAGGAGAGTCTACCGCCAGTCCGCGTGGCTTGGTACATTTAGGCCATGGTTTGTTAAACAGAAATCTGCTTAGTTTTCCTTTACTGAACACTGAGCCTTTTATTTTCAATTGTATAAATCAGTTTAAAACATAGAGAGGTGGAGATTTGGACTTTTTTTTTTTAGATGATTAATCCTTCCAGATTAAAGTTATAGTCAGACTCAGCTCAGATGCTGCAGATTCAGTGATGTCAGTACTCAGGGCCATGACTCTGCCCTGTAACACGGCGTGGCCACGTGATGCCAGCCTACTCCCAGACCATGTGGGATTAAAATAGGGATGAGTAACAAAGAGAGATCTGGAAAGCCCCCCCCCCAGATACTTGGAGATTAAACAACACACTTTAAATAACATGTGGGTTAAAGAAGAAATCTCAAAGAAACTTTTAAATATTGTGAATATACAAAGAACTCTTAAAACTCAACGATAAGAAAAGGAACAACTCAATTTAAAAATGAGGGCTTCCCTGGTGGTGCAGTGGTTGAGAGTCCACCTGCCGTTGCAGGGGACATGGGTTTGTGCCCCGGTCCGGGAAGATCCCACATGCCGCGGAGCGGCTGGGCCCGTGAGCCATGGCCGCTGAGCCTGCGCGTCCGGAGCCTGTGATCCGCAACGGGAGAGGCCACAACAGTGAGAGGCCTGCGTACCAAAAAAAAAGAGCAAAACAGCTGAACAAGCACCTCACCAAAGAAGATGTAGAGATGGCAAGTATACATGTGAAGAGATGCTTACCGTCATACGTCATCAGGGAACTGCAGATTAAAAACGGTGATGAGATAATCACTACACGCCTGTCAGAGGGCCAAAAACCAAAGACTGACAACACTGGCGAGGACCTGGAGCATGAATTCTCACTCATTGCTGGTGGGAAGGCAAAATGGTACAGTCACTTTGTAAGACAGTTTGGCAGACTCGTACAAAACTAAACATACTCTTACTGTATGATCCAGTAATCATACTCCTTGGTATTTACCCAAAGGAGGTGAAAATTTATGTCAACAGAAAAACCTGCACGCAGGCATTTATAGCAGATTTATTTATAATTGCCAAAACTTGGAAGCAACCAAGACATCCTTCAGTAAATGAATGGATACATAAACTGTGGTACATTCAGACAACGGAATATTATTTGGCAGTAAAAAGGAAGGAGCTATCAAACCATGAAAATCTGTGGAGAAAACGGAAATGCATATGACTAAGTGAAAGAAGCCCATCTGAAAAGGCTACAAACTGTATGATTCCAACTCTCGGACACGCTGGAAAAGGCAGAACCAGGGAGATAGTGAGATGAGTGGTGGCTGCCAGTATTTCTGGAGCAGGGATGTGGGAGCTCTGTACTCTCCACTCAATTTTGCTCTGAACCTAAAGCTGCCCTAAAAAAAAATGTCTGGAATTAGGTAATGGTTGCATGGCTTTGTGAAAGTACTGAAACCCAGTGAACTGTACACTATAAAAGGGTGACTTTTTAAAAAATTTTATTTTATTTATTTATATTTGGCTGCATTGGCTCTTCGTTGCTGTGCACAGGCTTTCTCTAGTTGTGGCGAGCGGGGGCTACTCTTCATTGAGGTGCACGGGCTTCTCACTGCGGTGGGGCTTCTCTTGTTGTGGAGCGTGGGCTGTAGGCGTGCGGGCTCAGTAGTTGTGGTGCACGGGCTTAGTTGCTCCACGGCATGTGGAATCTTCCCAGGCCAGGGATTGAACCTGTGTCCCCTGCATTGGCAGGCAGATTCTTAACCACTGCACCACCAGGGAAGACCTAAAAGGGTGACTTTTATAGCATATCTGGATATTAAAAATAGCTCTATTCTTCCCACTTATTCTCATAGAAGTCTTGGATTGGATGGTAAGAGTGAACGAGATGGCAAGTCTTGAGGTATTTTTGCCAAAATGATTAACTGACCACGAATGTTGGAGAATCAGTGCTTTGTTATAGAGAGTAAAAATGACCTGGAATAATGACTCTTTGTAAGGTCCTGTGGGTTGTTTTCTGATATTCCAGTAATAACTAATAAATGGATAGCACTTTACAGTGTAAAAAGCGCTTCTGACATACATTATTCTAAACTCACAACCCTCTCTGGTGAGGTAAGTGTCAGCCTTCCCCTTGTGTGGTGGTTCCATTTAAAAACTATTTGTATTAATATCGATTCTGGAGATTCCACATTGTCTGCTGTATCATTGCAAAGGCAGCATAAAACCCATGCCAGTGACGTTGTCACTGGAATGGTGTTGGGAGGTACTTAGGAAACAGGAAAAGCCTGTGGAAGATGCCTTGTCTTAGCAACTTTCTAGTGAGATCTGAGAAATGCTGGCTCTGAGGATCACGGGCGGTTTGGGCAGTCTCAGGAGTGGTGTGGACGAGGACAGTCCTCGTGCACTCCGTAATGATCCCCTGTAGGCCTCTGCTAGGAGCTGCTACTGTAAACCGTAGTCACGTCTTGCCTCCCCTTGACCTTGGAGGGTCTACAGTTTAGAATCATGTAATGAAACTAAGCCGTGTGTTTTCCAAAATTTCCTATGATTTGACTTTTCGGAATTCTCTTCTTTTCCCTATTGCAGATCTTAAACTACAGTTTTATTGTTTATGTCCCTATATAATAACCCAAAGTTCTGTCCTTTATAGAAGAATGTATAAAGGTCTTAAAAGATGGTAGGAGAAGAAAGTAGGTAAGGGTCTGTGGTTATGATGTGAACAGCCTTGAGGAGATTGTATTTGCTAGCCTCTCCGTGAAATCTACCACAAAGGCTTTAATGGGGTCTCCAAGAAGGACCCATGGATGAAACCCCGGAAAAGCTAAGACTGTTGGCTAATGTCCCCTAACCTCTCTGGGGAAAGTGATTTATTGGCTCTATTCAGCTGGGGCCACTACCTAAGGGTACTGGAAAGATAATAGTAAGGAAGGGGAAAGGGAGTGATGAGGAAATAAAAACCAGAAATCAAAGACAACTTTCACCTCCAGTGGGGTCTTAGATCCCCCTGAGGCCCAGTCAACACATTTGGGGTTGTTTATCTTGAGAGGGGGTTTTACCGTCTGTGTTTTTCTTCCCATCTTCCAATCATGAAGGGCGTGTAAGGTGCTGCATGCAGGAGTGTGTGTGTGAGCACGCACACAGACACACACAGAGTGAGTCTGTTGCTCCGCACTTGAGATGCCGCCTATGGCTAAAAAGACCTTCCACCCACCACCTACACTGGATTTTTAGACATACACGACATGCAGGGGCTGGACCTCTCCAAAGTCCCTTCTGCTAACACTTCACCCCCTCCCCACCCCCACCCAACAGCCCTGCAGACAGCTGCCCCTAAGAGCAAGGCAGCAGGAAAAGCTGGTGGACCTGCGCGTCTGCAGACATTCGAGTGCCCCAGCGCCAGCCCTGCTCCAGCTTCTTCTGTCTGAAGACTCTGCACACAGAAGATGGAAGCGGCAGGAACTTGGTTCTGTCCTCTTATTTTCCCCTCAATTTAAAACATTGTCAATCCTCCAGGATAGCTGACCATTGTGTTGATTCTTCAACAGCTTTCTTGCCATATTTAAGAAAATCTTGGGTTTTACGTTTAATGGCAGTAGTGTATTTCTTGAGGCTCTTTTCTTCCACCCTGATTATCACACAGATTACTCTGACAGCGGACCCTGAAGGCCCGTCAGAGCCCAAAAGCAGACCCCAGGCCAGGCGACAGGCTCTGAAGATGCTGCCCTGGGTACTTTCCTCTCCTCCTCCGCCGATAGACGGGTCCTTTGGATCTCACTAGGTTTCCACACTGGCTCCACTGGCACAGCCGTGACTCCCTTTTGTCACATCCACCTATCCTTTTGACTCTTCACATTTGTGTACTTCCTCTGCTCTTATTTACTTCATGTTTATTTTTAGATTAACTCACATTTTATTCTTATTTTAAGTGGAAACTTTTGGAAGCAGCCTAAGTGTCTTTTGACAGATGAATGGATACAGAAATTTTGGTACATATAAACCACTGAATATTATTCAGCCGTAAAAAAGGAGGAAATCTTGCCATTTGCAGCAACATGGATGGACCTCGAGGGCATTATGCTCAGTGAAATAAGCCAGAGAGAGACTAATACCATATGATCTCCCTTATATGTGGAAATAAAAAAAATCAAGCTCATAGAAACAGGACAGATTGGTGGTTGCTGGGTTGTGAGGGGTTGGGTAGGTGAAAATCAGTGCAGGGGGTCAAAAGGTACAAACTTGCAGTTATAAAATAAATAAGTCCTGGGAATAGAATGTACAGCATGAGGAATATAGTTAATGACACTGTATTGCGTATTTGAAAGTTGTTGAGAGAACAGGTCTTTTTTTTTGGTATGAAGTGTTTTTTTTTTTTTTGAAGTAAAATTGATTTACAGTGTTGTGTTAGTTTCAGGTATACAGCAAAGTGATTCAGTCATACGTACATATATATCTATTTTTTCAGATTCCTTTCCATTATAGGTTATTACAAAATATTGAGTTCCCTGTGCTATACTGTAGGTCCTTGTTGGTTATCTAATGTATATATAGTAGTGTGTATGTGTTAATCCCAAACTCCTAATTTATCCCTCCGAGAGAATAGGTCTTAAAAGTTCTCATCACAAGGAAAAAATGAGTAACTGTGGTGAAGGATGCTAACTAGACTTTTGTGGTGATCATTTTGCAATATATACAAATATGGAATCATTGTGGTGTATACCTGAAACTAATATAATGTTATATGTCAATTATAATCTCTATAAAAACAATGTACAAAATCTGCGACTTTCTCTCAGATGGTTCAGCCATAAAATAAAACATCTATGTGTGTATGTCCAAAAAAAAAAAAGAGGAGACCCTACTGTACAAGTGAGAAAAGAGCATCACTTGTATATTGTGTTATCACAATAAAATGATAACATCCAAGACGGCTACTCAACACAGGGTAGGTAAAGTGTCACAGAGGAGTTAAAGGCTGGTAAGCACCAAACTGAGGCTTCGTCCTTGAGATGACACTTTATTACCATACGGCGCAATTTTAGTTGATGCCCTGTCATATACCACCTAAAGCATCCAGGCATCTCTCGCTGTGAAAAACATTAGGGTGCTAATGCCTCCTAATTAAATATCTAGATCCCACCTAGAGAGGTCGTGCTTGAATCTATGAGATTTCTAAACCTCATAGGTTCAGGACTACCCTGGTGGTGCGGTGGTTAAGAACCCGCCTGCCAATGTAGGGGACACGGATTCGATCCCTGGTCCGGAAAGATCCCACATGCTGCGGAGCAGCTAAGCCTATGCGCCGCAACTACTGAGCCTGCTCTTTGGAGCCCGCCAGCCATGACTGCTGAGCCTGCATGCCACAACTACTGAAGCCCACGTGCCTAGAGCCCATGCTCCGCAACAAGAGAAGCCACCGCAATGAGAAGTCCGCTCACTGCAACAAAGAGTAGCCCCTGCTCACCCAACTAGAGAAAGCCCCCGCGCATCAACGAAGACCCAATGCAGCCAAAAAATAAATAAATAAATTTATTTAAAAAAAAAACCTCATAGGTTCAAATAATAAGATTACAAATGACTAAATAATGTAACAAAGGTGGAACTGCCCAGCAGAGTGTGGCACGTAATAATCTCACAATAAATTCTGACTGAATTTTTATGTGCAAACTATGAAATACTATGTAAATGAGGTGATTATTATCGTAGCATGCGTGGGTTGATAAAATGACAGTCCCTGATGGAATGGGGCTGGTCAACCTGGAAGAGAGAAGAAAGTGGCCGTGGTCAACTCAGGAAATCCCTAGGAAACTAGATGTGGATTTGAAGTGTCCAAAAGGAAGAAAGGAGGAAGCACAGAAAAGATCGAATTCACCACTCACTTCAGTTTGGTCCAGAGCTGTCTTTGAATTCTGTGCCACTCAAAGCAGACTTCATTTTGGATAAATCTTCAGCACCAGTAACTTTTAGAGTCAGTTGTAGTCCCCAGAGAACTTTTATTGCATTAAATGAGGAAACCAACTCCTAAATAAAGGGAAAAATTACTACCAATCATTCTTCAAATGCAAGAGAAATACTATGATTGCTTATTCATGTGTCCAAAATATTTTCTTTACTTGTAATAAATCAGTGTAGAAAAAAAATTTCTTTTTTTAATTAATTAATTTATTTTTGTCTTTGTTAGGTCTTCATTGCTGTGTGCAGGCTTTCTCTAGTTGCGGCGAGCAGGGGCTACTCTTTGTTGCGGTGCACAGGCTTCTCATTGTCGTGGCTTCTCTTGTTGCGGAGCATGGGCTCCAGGTGTGCAGGCTTCAGTAGTTGCAGCACGTGGGCTCAGTAGTTGTGGCTCACGTGCTCTAGAGTTCAGGCTCAGTAGTTGTGGCGAGCAGGCTTAGTTGCTCCATGGCATGTGGGGTCTTCTGGGACCAGGACTCGAACCCGTGTCCCCTGCATTGGCAGGCAGATTCTTAACCACTGCGTCACCGGGGAAGCCCTAGAAAAAGAATTTCATGACATGTGTCAGGCTAACAGAAATTGATCTTAATCACAGTTTACCTTGGTAAAACAGTGTGGAATTTGCAAAGCATTTTCATATATTATAACTATTTGGCCTTCACCACAGACCTTTGAATATCCAAAGCTTCTTTTCTTTAATATCTATTTGGTATAACACTTCATAGGTATAGATTTCATGCTCCTCGAAATCCTATTACCTGCCTTTATGTTTTTGCTATGGGTTGAGGGGAAATTATAAGAAACTTTGTGTATCAGTTTCTCCATTGGCAGTTTGGGGAACCGCAATGTGCATAAAAGATAATCAAGATAATTTTGGTGAGTGAACGTTTTATAAGGTAATCTATCGAAATGCAAACTGAATTTGGAATTGTAACTCAGTTCTACAGACCATTGCACTGTGGGTGCTGCCCCCCAGCCGGGACTTCGGTGCTGATGGGAAAGATAACTCTCTGAGCTCAGAAGGACAGTGCAGGCTCTGCCAGCTCGTACAATCTGCAGCTTTCTGGCCAGGATTGCAGGAGCGCGGCTTCTGCATCTGCCAAGGCAGAAAGAACAAGAGGCTGAGCAGATGAGAGTCAGGAAAGAAGAGGCCTCCCTGTTACCTGAGGTTGCACTGGCTTGGGCTTGTCCAGAAGCTATTTCCCCCGTCAAAGTCACTTGGAGAGCACTGACCATACCAGAATAATCAGCATTCTCGGTGGCTGGCTGGAGGGTGAGTCAGGATCCTAAATTCTGGCTGCAGTGCTGGGGAAAATGGCAGCATCGTGAAGAAAGTACGTCATGAAGTCAGCAGCTTCCGAGGGTCGAAATGCTGAGAAGCATGGGTTTGTGATGCAATAACGCGTCTGAATTCCTCCTCTGAATGAGGCAAAGGGTTTGTTAAAAGCAAACGTAAGGATGCCTGGCATTTGCCCTGCAGCAGGCAGAGGCTTTGATGCTGTCTGGCTGGCATCCTGCATGCCACCATTAAAACATATAGTTGGCATATAACAGAGGCAAAGGTGGTTCTACAGAGCGTTGGGGAGAGGGCAGCCGTCTCCGCAAACGCAGTGTGGGCAGCCTGAATGAAACCCCTCTGTCCCTTCATCCAAATGCAAGTTTCAGAAATTCTTTATCAATTCCGACTCTACATCACTTTGAGAAACAGTTATCACTAAACCATCAATAAGCCCAACATCGTATAACTGACAGAGGATTGGTGTCCAGAACATATAAAGAACTCTTTCAAGTCAGTAGGAAAATGGTAAACAACAAAATAGAAAAAATGAGCAACTCAGCCTTTCTCACAAGAGGAAACTTGAATGGCCTACAAATGTATGAAGTATGTTCAACCTCACTGTGATGTGGGAAAAAGACAAGATACCGGGTGGAAACATGTGCACACAAAAACCTTTACACAAATGTTCACAGCAGCTTTATTTGTAATGCTTGAAGATTATGTAACCAGGTAGGGCAGGTGGTCTCTGGAGAAAGAGAACCAGGCATGGCTTTCTTGACATAAGAGAAGCCATTTTGGGTCTAAGCCATGTTGGTATCGAAGCCTGGCCACAGTGCTTGCCCTTGAACAAGTCTCAGTAATTAAGGATCTTAAGGGAAGTGAGGGAATGCAAGAATAAAGGAAAAGCAGTCAAGAAACAATAGTTCAGCAATAAAATAGAGTCCTAGTTCTTCCTCAAGAGTTATACATAACATACATGTCTTTGAGTTCTGCAGGAACTCAACGTTGCAGCCGTTCAGTCTCTTGAGCGCAGAGGTGGATGCACAGACCTGTGCATGAGACACACTTGTATAGAACTAAACAACACACACACAGAGTACTAGTAAAATTGAGGACGGCTGAACAGAATCAGTGGGCAGTATCGACTTCAATATCCTGATTGTGACATTGTATTATGCAAGATGTTACTATTGGGGGAAGTCGGGTAAAGAGTACATCTGATCTCTCTGTATTATTTCTTTCAACTACACATGAATCTACAGTTATCTCAATAGAAGCAAACAAACAAGAGAGACCCCATGTTTCACCCATCAGATAGGCAAAAATTAAATCATCTCACAGTATAAAATGTTGGCAAAGATTTGAGAAACATGGCACCCTTAGCCACTGCAGCTGGGAGTATACTTTGGTATGGCCACTTTGAGAGTCACATGGCAGGCAACCAGTGAAACGTAAAATACAGCCTGTTCACTGCCAGCACCTCTCCTCTGGGTTTGTATACCGTAGAGAAACTCTCCCACATGTGCCTGAGGAGACCTGTACACAGGAGTGCTTATTACAACATTATATAATAGCAAAAGAGTGGAAATAACATAAATACCCTCCATTAGGGAAATGGATATGGAAATGGATAAATAAAATATAGTATATCTATAATACACAGCAGTAAAAAATAATGAACTAGAAAAGAATACAGATATATGTGTGTATATACATTTATATGGATAGACAGATCTCAGAAACATAATACCAAATTAAAAAAGCAAGATAGGGGCCCCGGTCTGGAAGGATCCCACATGCCGTGGAGCGGCTGGGCCCGTGAGCCATGGTCGCTGAGCCTGCGCGTCCGGAGCCTGTGCTCCGCAACGGGAGAAGCCGCCACAGTGAGAGGCCCGCGTACCGCAAAAAAAAAAAAAAAAAAAAAAAGCAAGATAAAGATTGATATTTATTCATTCAGCAACTATTTGAGTGCCTTTCATGTATAGGGAGCCATTCTAGGAGGTGGAAGTATAGCAGAAAACAGACAAAGCAAGACAAAGTCCCTGCCTTGCAGCTTTTAGGTTCTTGTAAGGGAACACAAACAAGTAAGCAGATAGATATGATACTATGTATGTATTGTTTGATATATATAAACCATATATAAAAATTATATAAACCTATATTTATATAATTAAATTATTCATATTATAGATTATATATAAATTTTATATAATTTATACATATGGTAATATATAAGTTATAGAATATATAATACAATATTATAAATTTTACATATTTATAAAAATTTTATATTTAAATAGTCTGCCCAAGTTTATACATTTAATGTATACATACATTTATTTATGTAATATAAAAAATGGACCAGAAGGATATATACCATTTGCATGATATTGGGAGGAAGAGAAAGAAGTGGGACTTGGGGTGGGGATGGTTAAAGGGAACATTAGCTGTAACTGTAATATTTAATTACCTAAAAGCCATTCTTCAGCCAGGTATAAATTCAGACATTCTCTTTTGTAGTTATAATACATAATTGGAGGACATTTTCATAGTCCTTATGAAAATGTAGAGTCTAAAAGTTTATGTTTCTTAAATTGAAGTCTGAGTATATTTCTCAAGATTGAGAAATTGATTATTGATTCATCCTTGCCAAACTCATAAGTTACTAATTTATAAACTAGAATGGCCATTTGTGTAAATTTCCACAGAAAAGGGCTGGAGACACAATGAAGAAATGTATAGTATTAGATTTGGGCCCTCCTTTTCTTACCTCCACTGCAGTTAACTGGACTAATCAGGGCACAAGCACAGCTAACAGCCCTTATGACATGTGGGTGGCACCTGTTTTCATATTAAAAACATCAGTTTTTTTTCACATTAAAAAAATGTATTGAAGTATAGTTGATTTATAATGTGTTAATTTCTACTGTACAGAAAAGTGTTTCTGTTGTGTATATGTGTGTGCGTGTGTGTGTGTGTATATATATATATATATATATATATATATATACACACACACACATTCTTTTCCATTATAGTTTATCACAGGATATTGAATATAGTTTCCTGTGCTGTATAGGAGGACCTTGTTCTTTATCCATTCTATCTATACCAGTTTGCTGCTAATCCCAAACTCCCAATGCATCCCTCCCCCTTGGCAACCACAAGTCTATTCTCTATGTGAGTCTATTTCTGTTTCGTACATAAGTTCATTTGTGTCATATTTTAGATTCCACATATAAATGATATCATATGGTATTTCTTTCTCTTTCTGACTTACTTCACGTATATGATAATCTCTATAGGTCCAGTCATGTTGCTGCAAATGGCATTATTTCTTTCTTTTTTATGGCTGAAGAAACATCAGTTCTTTTTAGCACTTGAAGGAACTCTGTGCAACTCTATAGGTCTTCTTTAAATTTAAATTTAAAATGAAACTAAAATGAGACTAAATACTATGAGATTAGACTAAATGTCCTTCTAGGTTTTAGATCCTAATTCACCCAATTATATAATAGTTCTTTTAAAATTTAATCTTTAAAAATCAATTACATTATGTTTATAGATTATGAGAGCTACATGATCCAATTTTACACTGTATAATGCTCTCTCAAAACACAATGTAAGACATCTTGTAAAATACTCTTTGGGCACAATTTAAACACACCATTATCTTGCTATTCACTACGTATTTCAAAGTTTAAATAAAGTAGATGCTTGACATGAAATTACTTTAAAATATATATATATTTATTTATTTATTTGGCTGCACTGGGTCTTAGTTGCAACACGAGGGATCTTCATTGCGGCATGCGGGCTGTTAGTTGCGGCATGCGGGATCTTTTAGTTGCGGCATGTAGGATCTAATTCCCTGACCAGGGATCGAACCCGGGCCCCCTGCATTAGGAGCACGGAGTCTTAACCACTGGACCACCAGGGAAGTCCCGAAAGTACTTTTTTAAAATGAATGCATCTACTTTTCTATTAATAAAAAAAAGATGGGTGGTTTTATTTTGAAACTTTTAAACTATTTGCAGATAAAGTTTTTCTTTTACCAGTTAGTTTGCAGAAGTAGAGATAGTTTCAACATAAGGTCACAGAGGAGGAAGCCAACCAATGGAAAGCTCACTAAATGATTAGTCAGTGTTTCATACTTTCCTTGTCATCAGCTATCCTTCCCCACTCTGTCACTTTAAGGAGTCAATGGGAAATTGCAGGATTCAGTCTCAATAACTACTGGGAGGCTGGAAGCTTTGTGTGAAGCACTTCAGCCGCCCTTGTTTGAAGACTGCCCAGTCATTTATTTACTCTCTGACCTTGGGCAGATTACTTAAATTCTCTGGACCTATTTCCCCATAGGAATAATAAAAGTACTTATCTCACAGGGGTTTTGTGAAAACTTACAAAGAGGTTATAAACAATGCCTGGTGTATAGTAAGCACTCAGTACATAATGATAATAACAATAATGATGGATAATACTTTATAGTAATTACTTTATGCCAGGCACTGTAACAAGAACTCTCTCTATATTACCTATTAGCTATTTTTTTTAAGGGAATTCCTTTATTTTTATTATTTATTTATTTAGTTTTGGCTGTGTTGGGTCTTCGTTTCTGTGCAAGGGCTTTCTCTAGTCGCGGCAAGCAGGGCCCACTCTTCATCACAGTGCACAGGCCTCTCACTACCGCACCGCTCTTATTGCGGAGCACAGGCTCCAGATGCGCAGGCTCAGTAGTTGTGGCTCACGGGCCTAGTTGCTCCGCGGCATTGGGATCTTCCCGACCAGGGCTTGAACCCGTGTCCCCTGCATTGGCAGGCAGATTCTCAACCACTGTGCCACCAGGGAAGCCCACCTATTAGCTATTATTAGTACTGTATAACTGCTTCCTATTTCAGGATTTAGCTTAGTAAGCTATGTTTCTGCTTTAGAAGCCGACATGAGAGGTGGAAACAATTTATCCTCCTTATCCTTAGTTGCATACTTTCCAAGCAAAGTCAGAGACTATTTCCCTGTTGGCATGGAAGGGTTTAGAAGGATATACACAGTGTCATCTCCATTTAACAGCACGATCTAAGGCCTGTGCTGGACAGTCAGGCCTTTTAGGCAGAAATTAGGAGTCGGCAGATATTGCTGCTCAACTGGCACTCATTTGAAAGAATCCTGAATCATGCTGAATCACAGCATTTTAGCTGGTCCTTTGAGGACACTGAACACTTCTTTTGGCCCGTGTCATCCTGCAAGATCTTCAAGGGCATGGTCTGTGTCTTGACTCACCTTTGTAACCCCTGCAATGCTGCGCACAATACCCTGGGTTAGACTGAACATTGGAGGGCAGGAGGGGATAAAATACATCTCCAGGGGAGGGAAACATAATAGGAGCCTCTTCCTTCAAATACACTTGGCAGCTTATCTTTTGAGTGGGGTGGCCTTTTCCCTTTATTTTCAAACATCGCTAGTGAAACAGGTGTACCGAGGCACATATCCACGCAACACGAGTCACTGTAGTTCAGCTCCATCCCAGACCTTCTCTGGGTCAGTCAGAATGCCTCATGACCAGACTGGCTCTATTAATAATAGTCATTACGGAAAGCTGGACGCCAGGTCGAGAGTAGTCATTGCGGAAAGCTGGACGCCAGGTAGAGAAAAGCCATTAGCTGTTCCTCCCAGAGCCAAACAGCAAAGACCGCATCATGTTTCCATTCCTCTACTTAAGTCTTTTAAACCTATAGAAGAACATTATGTCTAATATCTTTATTTCACACCCACCTTATTTTATTATTTTTATTTTTATTTTTATTTTTTTGCGATATGCGGGCCTCTCACTGTTGTGGTTTCTCCCATTGCGGAGCACAGGCTCTGGACGCACAGGCTCAGCGGCCATGGCTCACGGGCCCAGCCGCTCCGCGGCATGTGGGATCTTCCTGAACTGGGGCACGAACCCGTGTCCCCTGCATCGGCAGGCGGACTCTCAACCACTGCGCCACCACGGAAGCCCCACCCACCTTTTTTTTTTAAGTTTTTTTTTTTAATATTAGGAACATTCAGTCCCTGCGTCTATAATGAATAGCAGATATTTTATGTAGCACTGTGGTTGGAATGGTAAACAAAAATCAAGTCAGAAAATATTAATTTATGGTTCCTACGACAATTTTAATTCATCCTCCTGGTGTGGCGTGGAGGCACCCAGGCTGGACTTCCTACATAGACTCTTGTGTTGCGCTGACTCACTGTTAGGGCTTAGGAAATCACTAGTTGTGTCTGCAATTACCACACTACGCCTTACCTCAAGATATTATAAAGATTCAGCAGTTAGGGAGGGGAAGTCCATGAAGCTGTATAAGCTTCTTGGTAATAAAACTATGTAAGCACAAAATACCATTTTATTATTGGTCACTCTCGTGTTGTAACTTAATGCATAAAGTGCCAGGCAACTCAGTCTTATTGGAAATGGGGACTTTTCATACTTAATTTTAAAATATTTTTACTTTAAATTGCCTTAACAACAGTTAAAAAAAAATCATTGGCCCTTAAAATAGTCCATCCACTCTGATAATTGCTACCCTCTCTTGAGCACTACGTTGAACACAATCTGCTAAATGCTTTACAATAATTAAGTGATTTGAATCAGGTTTAACCCTGACTGTCAGCATCTGAGCTCTTAACCACTCTGCTATACTACCTCCTCACAACATGATTTAAGAAGCCATACAGCCTTGCGACTAGGATTCAAATGAGGTGAAACCGGGGGCAAATGAATAGCTCAAGTCTACACAGCCACCTGCGGAACTAACGCTACAAACAAGGTCTGATCACCCCAGTTTTAACATCTTAATAACAAGATAGGAGCGCTTACTTTCCAAGTGTAAGTCATTAAAAGAATGAAAAATACACTCCTGGCATGCATCAGCCAACATGGGCCGCAGACTAACCTCAAGAGCACGCCAAGTTTAGTATGAGACTGAAGTGATTTTAGGGCCTTTTAGGGCTCAAGAGACTGAGGACTCTTACTTTTTTTTAAATTTTATGTTTTTAATAAAGGCCATTCCCAAATGGGACACAAAATTCTGTAACTTCTGACTTTACCACTGAACAGTTTGACTTTATTCCTCCATGACAGAATATCTATGCTATATATACAAAATGTCTTGTGGAGAAAATCTAAAGGCTTTTCGGGACCGTGACAGCCCAGGCCGGGTGGCCCTCCTGTCGCAGGGAACGTCACTCATCACATGCTCCTCCGGTGACAAGGGTGTTGGGACCGAGGTCGCGGGCCGTCCTTCCACCCCCGCCCGCTCCCCAGTGAGGGACTTTTATTTGAAAGGGGGTGTTATCAGTCCTGCAAGTGGGAGCTGCGAGGCCTCCGGGGCTCTGCCTGGGCCGCAGAAAAACCCAAACGAATCTCAGGCCCACGCAGCCACGGCCACCTGCGTGACTGGGCAGTCCGACTTCCCCAAACCGAGAGGCCCCGGAAGTGGGGCCGGGCTCCTGCAAGGTCCGCGGGCACACGCTTTCCGGAGCCCGCCACCGGGAGAAGTCCTCCCGGCCCCACGCGCACCACAGCCGCCTCCCTGAGACCCCATCTCGGCGCCCCTCGGCGCTGCTGCCAGAACGGTCGCTGAGCCAGGACGCCGACATCCCCGATCCAGAGAAGCCGGCTCTCGGGGCGGGAAGGCCTCACGCGGGGCACGGCGGGAAGGGCCGCGCGCTCAGGGGAAGAGCCCCGCCCGACGCGGCGCGTCGGGCGGGGCGGCTCTCCCCACAGGCGGCCCTAATTGGACGGCCGAGCCCCGCGCGCTGATTGGCTGCGTGGGCGAGGCGGAGGCGAGCCGTGCGCAACGGCGTGTGTGGGGCCGTGTGCAGACCCGCGTGTGGCGCAGGCGAGGACCCTGAAAATAAACAGCCGCTGCCTCGCGAGCCGCCTCCTCGGCCTGCGTCCGAGTCTCCGCCGCTGCGGGCCCCTCCGACGCCGAAGGTGAGGCCGCGAGCATGCCGGGGGCCGCGGGCGAAGGGTCTGGAGCAGGGAGGCGGCGATGGCGGCCGCACTCCGGCCTGCGCCGCTGCTGCGTCAGGCGGGAAACGGGCCGCCACCGCCCGGCCCCGGACTGCGCCCCGCGGCCGGCCGCCCTCCCGCCCTGCCTGCCGCCCGGGACGCGGGGCCGCCGCAATCGGGCCGCCGGGCCCAGGCCGCAGCCTCGCCGCGGACGAGGCCGCGCGTCCTTGGGGCCGAGGCGGGGGCTCCGGGGTCGCGGAACGTAGGGCGGGGGTGGATTTGGCGGGAACGTGCGAGGAGGGGGCCGTGTGTGGGGGAGGGCCCTGGAGCAGCGGGGGGCACGGGGGCTGGGCCTGGCGCGGGCCATGTGCCAGGGGCTGTGTGGGCTTAGCTGGGGCCTTGGCGAAGTCCTCCGTTTAGGGTGGGGGGACACCCCGCCGGAAGGCCCGTGTGGCTTCGGGACTCGCTCTGCCTACTTCCCGATAGCTTCTCGCTTCTTGAATTTTTATCGTCATTGACATGCTAAGTTACTTGTTTTACGGTGCTGTTCGGGAAGGGGCAGATAAGGCCCAATTTTCTTGAGTCAACACTAATTTAAGTTACGGAGGCTTTTGAAAAACCCCGTTATCAGAAAAAAGCATGAATTTGTCAAACTTCCAAAATCATGGCAGCAGTAGTAACCTTTGCATCATCTCTTGGACAGGTGAAACGAATACAGTTTAATCTAAAAACGAGGCGAGAAAATTAATTAGCCAAACTCCATTTGGATTTTCCAAACGTGAAAACCTATTTTAGAATGGCATAATGGCCCACATTTGGGTTTGGGTGTTGATTTTATTATGGGTAAAGCTTGTGCTTGTTGCCACATGTTAACCACATGGCCGCAGCTACAGGGCACTTCCATAGGAAGTGACTACATCTGGTTTTAGGGGTCTTAGGAAAAGAAAACATTGCTCAGTTTTCATCTGTGACTTCAGATAGTGTGTTTCAGGCATTATTCAGAAGGATCCACAGAAAGGGTAGGGTAAAGAAGCCAAGAGTCGGGATTAGTTTTTTTTTTTTTTCAGGAGGATTAATTTACGTTCTCATCTTGTACCCCCAAATGACAAGCTTTTAAAAACAGTTTTTTCCCTTTTTCCTATTGTTTGACGCAGTTTGGGGAGAGAAACATAACCAGTTAATTTCTGCATCAGTGAATTAACCTTAATTTAAATTAAGAACTTTGTTATTCGTTTGCTCAAGCCCTATAAGTTGAGTGTAAGGTTTTGAGGTTCTAAAGAGATGGATGAAAAGAAGTTCCTACCTCTTAGGCTTTTTTTTTCCCCTCTGCAAAGCAGTTATTTTCAAATGCTTCTTAAAAATTACTGTGATGGAGGCTTAATCAAACACCTACAAAGTGCCTCGTACATAGTTTCACGCTGTTTTTAGTTTGTTGAGCCTGATTCTTGTCTACAAGGAGCTCTCTGTACTGGAATATAAAAGGAATAATTTATTAGGTTCCCAAGGGCTGAATTAAGGACTTAAAATTTTTGCAAATCGCACCTCTTGGCAACAGTATTTGAAAAAAGCTAACAGTATATATTTATGTACTTATCTAATATGTCACAGATAAATTGGGTACGTTTTTCTCAGCAACCAAAGGTCCACATTCCTTTTCATATTGATAAGCTAGGTATTTCATACGTGCAGTCTCTTTAAAATATTTTGAGCCAAATCAGTGGAAAACTTAAGGGGCATTTATTACACTTGTATTTGAACATCTGGAACAGGCCGAATGCTATCTTTTTTAAGGTATTATAAGTGAGTTTTGTAATACAGTTTTGTGATTGGATTCTTTTTACCTTTCTTAAAATCTAATTGAAGTCTGTGGTACCTAAATGGAGGCTTAAGATGGGTACTTAAAGGCAGTAGAACCACAGTTTGACTAATTGGAATGATTGGTCTGTTGTCTAAACGCTTGACCACAAGAGAGATTTTGCTTTTTTTTTTTTTCTTCCCCTTGCAGGAGTGAGAGTTTCTTTTAAGAATTGCTGGCTTCTTTCCTCTTCCTAGCCTTCTGACAGTAAGTGGAGAGCAGAAGACTGATGCCAAGGCATCCTGGCCTGCTCTGTGGAGAACACTCTTTCTGTACTGTCTCATTTAATAGAACTCTTATTCTGGCAGTGTCAGATGCTGCTGCAGTAAGGGCATGCTGTTGAGAGATTCACAGTAAAGTGTACACCATTTTCATGTTGTAAAAAACTGCTGGAATAATAAAATGGAGCTTGTGGCTACCAGCATTCACGTTGTGAGTGGATGGGCTCTGTTAATCAGGACAGAGTGCAGTATGGTGGTCACCTGGAGTTGCTCCATAATTGCAGATGAGGGTGTTAACTAGTGAAGTCAGGTTGCCAGTCTTTGGTCTGTGGTGACACTCCTAAGTTCTGCCTCAGGAAAAAGGTTAAAATCTAAAGTGGCTTTAAATTCATTCATGGGTGTGGATTTTTAGAAACGTCTCGATTCTAGTTTTATTTTGACTTCTCTAAATTGGTGTGCTTTTCTGATAGCATTTTCATGTACAGTATCACTTAAACCTAACAAAAGCCTCTGCAGAGGACTTGGAGCCAACTGTTGAAATCCTGACTCTAGAACTTTCTGAATCGCTTCTCGGCCTTTTGGCTAAGATCAAGTGTAGAACTTTCTGTAGGGCTAGCCAAAAAGTTCTAGAAATAAGATGTTATGGGAAAACCCGAGCGAACTTTGTGGCCAACCCAGTAGTTGTATAGCTTTGGGAAGTCATTTGGTCTCAGATCCTCAGTTTCTTTATTGTAAAATGGGGACAAGGATACATGACTAGCAAGGTTGTAGGGATTACAGATAATGTGTTTATCAATCCTTGACTTACAGTAGGTATTCAGCTACTGATTAAAACCCTTCAGAGCAGGCAGAAATGGGTGTGAGTAGCATTGCTCCCAGGACTGTACTCTGTTCTACAGTATCCTGGCCAGAACGCAGGTAGTGCACAGTATAACTTGCTTCCTTCCGTTCTATCTGTGGTTTATCTTTACTTCAACAGTTGGAAGTGTTTCAGTACCATGTTGGAACTCTGAACCAACTTATTAGGGTGTAAAAATGGGTGAGTGCATTCAAGGGGCAGAAGCTCCACTGTGGTCTCAGTGCAGTTTAGGTCAACGTGGATGAGTCGGGTAACCCTGAGTTTGGGGAAGGTGACTGGAGACACAGCAAATGTGAGTCGATGTGGCTGTGTTAGGAAAACAATCCAACCCGATCCTTATCAACTGCTTTATGGCACGCTCCCCACTCCCGCCTTGCCTGTTGCTACTTATTTTAAATGTATTTATAGAGTCATGGTCTCTTAGTCGTCGGAACGCATTGTTAGTCTTGACCGTATGCCGTTAAGATTTAAGTAGTTTACTGGCTTTGTTCTTAGTGTCAAAAATATGGCAGAATTACATTCACGAAGACATTTGTATTACCATTTGCGTTTTGGTACCAATTCCAGGATTTAAGCCTTAAAGCCTAGACGAGTGCAGTATCTGTAAAAAAGAGGCCTCATAGCTTGGCTTACACGGCCTCACAAGTGCGTCTTTGCAAACCGTATCTTGACGGCCTTACTCCTCCTGCTGCCTGGCATGCCTTGTGCTCCTACCACATCTCTACATGTGATTTATGTCAGTGAAAATTCAATACACAGCAATCGAAATGGAAACAGATCCTGATTTCTGTTGTTGAAAATGTGAAGTCATTAGGAATTCACCCTTTTTCTTGTCTTACCTCTAATCCATTCCCTTCAGGAAGTAGATTTTATGAGATGGGAAGCTTGAGTATAAGCAGAGTTGGGCCCATTTCAAGCCTGCTGTGTAGGTTGGTTTTGTTTGTTTGTTTGTTTTGGCTGTGTCGTGCGGCTTGCAGGATGGATGCCCAGAATCCTAACCACTAGGCCACCAGGGAATTCCCTGAACTGAGTGCTCATCTATCTGTCTACAATCCAACTTAACTGGGAGAAGAGTGGAAAGGCAGGAATAAATGTGAGCAGTGTACATATATCCATACGTTTTTTAAAATTGAGCACCTGTTAAGCACAAGGCACCTGGTAGTAATCTCATTACAGATCAGTTTTATCTTCCTCAAGACAGGAGAGGGGTCAGGTGTCTTGAGGTAACGCAGCAAGTGGTTAAGCTCGGTTAAGTGGTTAGCCCTATAGTCCCCAAGTCTTTTTATACTGTGTGAGGATACATGGGTGTAGATACAGAAATGATTTTTAGCAGCAAAAGGAAGAAAAATATGCTCTCCTACTGCCTGGCAACAGTGAAAATACGGTATTTGTTTTTTAAATTCGTATATATGTTTTGTAGCATTCCATAAAATGTTGCTGAGACTCTGGATGGCAAATTAGAGGTCCTGGCTCAGTTGCTGATTTTAGTGACTAGGAGTAAAAATTTCTCAGTTACATGTGGGGATTTTACTAGACAATCTGAAATACATACTGAATTTAGAGTGATTGTACTCAATCCTTATTGAGTATGTAGTTGAAAATACATCGTTAACTTTTTTTTTTTTTTTTGGGGGGCGGTGCTACACGGCTTGTGAGATCTTAGTTCGAACCCGGGCCCCGGCAGTGAAAGCGCTGAGTCCTAACCACTGGACCGCCAGGGAATTCTCAGCATCACTACTTTAAATTAATGGTGCAGCACCTCTTGTGATAGCAAGAATTCAGGTGTTTTATTGTCAGTACTTTCTGGATTGGATCGGGTCTGTACCAGAAGCACAATTGGTTTCATTCAGCAAATGACTATTGGTGGCCCCCCCCCAAAAAAAACCAACAACAACAACCCAGCAGTTAAAAATACTGTTATACTGCTACTAAAAGGATAATTGTATGGGGTATTATGATTCAAAGGTGAATTACTTGGTGTCTGCTCTGAAGGAATATGATAAAAAGCAAAATGGTAGTGCAGAGTGCCCTGGGTCTTACTAGGGATTAAGGATAGCTCCAGGCTGGGTGGTGTGGTCAGGTTCTTTTATAGAGTTGGCCCTGGAAGGCTGCAAAAGGTTGTGACAAGCGGGAGAGGCGGGGGCAGGGCAGGGCAGTGCTGCACACAGCCAAGAGCAGTGGGAGTCAGGGAGCCATGATAGGTTTGCAGCTTTGTCTTACCACCTCTAGTTTTCCTAAGGAATAATAGCGTGCCATTCTCTAGAGACCTTAGAACTAAGGACATTTGTATGTAAGATGAGTAC
The DNA here is from genome assembly GCF_937001465.1 of Orcinus orca. Classification (NCBI taxonomy): domain Eukaryota; kingdom Metazoa; phylum Chordata; class Mammalia; order Artiodactyla; family Delphinidae; genus Orcinus; species Orcinus orca. Next base: position 1,978,314 of record NC_064568.1, read on the forward strand.
CAGGATCAGTAGTGTGCCTTAAAAACATAGTGGGAATCAGTTGGGTTAATGTTACTAAAGAGCTCTCTGTCATAAAGGAGTAAATGCAGACCAGCTGATTGAGGTCGGCTTGGCCAAAGAGAGAAACAGTTGGTGGAAAATCCACACTTAGCTTATCAGTTCTTGAGTAGCTAAATTTTTTAAACTAATATTTGTAGGCTAAAAGTAAACGTAAAATTTTAACTGCTGTCTTTATTCAATACACTGACAAACATCTGATGATTCATTGTAACGTATTTCCTTTGTACTTTACCATTATGAAACAAGAGGTCCTTTTAAAGCAGCAGTCTAAAAGGGAGGTTGCCCGGAGCTATCATTTCTTTATCTTTGACAATGCATATTGAATATTGGGTTGTCATTTTTCTAAAAGATAAGTATCTTATGGAAATAAAAAAATTATAAAATACTTAGAACTTGTCAAATTGCCTGGATTACCTTGTGAAAGGAAGTGATCGTTTGTGCAAAGAACTCCTTGGGACCAAGAGTTAATGTGCTCAATTGGTCCCGAGTAAACAGAAGATGCAAAATGAAAATGGGGTTGAGGGGAGGATGACATACCGTAAGCTGCATTTTTCTGTGATCATTTTATGTGCCATTCGTTTTTTAATCATTAGTATTCTCTCTGGTGGAAACCAGCCCTCCACATAACTTAGAATGCCAGCACCCGTATAAGAAGGCAAATGTAATTTTGCAAGAATACGTTTTTAATCTTCGCTGACTGGTTTCATCTGACTAGAAATGTGCATTATGCATTCAGGCACTTTCCCCTACCCCCTTTTGATAATAAGTTTATATGGCAAGTGGCAAGAGTTGGTAGAAAGATTCCTCTGAAGATTTATCCTGGCTCTGATTGCAGAGAGTTGGGATAGGTAATGAGTTCTTTTCAATATTTGATGATGGAGACTTGAAACTTGAGCATAATTTTTAGTCACTAGATTTCTCTACAACGTGTTTTAAAAACTTTGTTTACCATTGTTTGACACTGGAATTAAGGGTAAAACCGTTTAGCTATGGAAGTGTGGAAATGTAAAGGTTACATTGTTTTTAACTAGTTTGTTTTTTAAAGGCCACTTTACTGGGACTTTGTCCTGCAACATTCCATTCTGTTCTATTCCATTCCATTCTATTCTATTCTAGAAATAGCTCGTGCTTATTTTTAGGTTGTTACATAAGAAGTATAAAATGCATTTGCTTTAGTTGGAGTTTTGCTTTTATTTTGAAACAATACCCAATAAAGGAGTCTACTATGAAATTCCAAGTAACCTTGTTTTAAATGTAAAATTACAGAAAAATTTGGAAATGGGAGAATAGAAGAGGGAAAAAATGGTCCCAGTGCTACTGGCATTTTACTTTGGTGTTCCTCTTTGTCTTTTTTCTAATATTTTTAACATACCCTACCATCTAGAGACAAAATTGCCTGCATTTCTTCTAACGTGTCTGCTCTAAATACTGAATCACCACGTAGTGCTGCAGTTTAATTAGGCACTGTGTTAGGTGCTAAGGGCGCAGAGGAGAATGTTTCTTCGTCCACTCCCAGAATCCATACTACAGCTCCACTGGGTTATTCCAATTTTATAACCAGTAAATGACTTCCAGTTGCCCACAGTAAAGTTTACTGGCTTGTAACCATGAAAATGTCCATTAAGTTGGACCTGGAATGAGGTATTACTGATTATTTCTAATAATGGATATTCATGGATACTAACCCTGTAAGTCCCGTCATCTCATTAATAATTGGATTAACATGTATGCATAATCTTAATGATTGTAAAGATCACAAGTTTTATGAAAATATATGTTTTCAATGTGTTTTTCACTTTTAATATATTTCATAATAGATATATAATGCCTACATATATAGTTATGTGATTGTTTTTCTAACCAATATATTGGTTAGAAAAAATGTATTTTTTTTCTTCAGAATAATTATCCAGAAATACACTAAACGGGGAATAAAAGCTAAAAGTAATTTCAAGTGGTTTAATGTTGTCATTTTTAATGTTTTGAAGATCTGGCTGCAGCCATGAGCAGTAATGAATGCTTCAAGTGTGGACGATCTGGCCACTGGGCCCGGGAATGCCCCACTGGTGGGGGCCGTGGTCGTGGAATGAGAAGCCGTGGCAGAGGTGGTTTTACCTCGGATAGAGGTATTTTTGTCGAATAAAAAATTTCGAAGTACTTCAGTATTCGTAAGTATCAAGACTGGTCTAATTAGCCAAATTCTTTTTGTTTCTGCCCAAAATAGGTTTCCAGTTTGTTTCCTCATCGCTTCCAGACATCTGTTACCGCTGTGGTGAGTCTGGTCACCTTGCCAAGGATTGTGATCTGCAGGAGGATGGTAAGCATTTAACACTTCCTCTCCGTCTGAGCACGCTCTACTGTGTTGGAAGACATTTTCCACCTCTGAGGGTGTGTGCTGTGTGGTTTGACCTGTAGCGGCGTCTGTAAGGTTTTATAGTCTTGGTCTGCTTCTTTTCCTTATTGTTGAAGCCTGCTATAACTGCGGCCGGGGAGGTCACATTGCCAAGGACTGCAAGGAGCCCAAGCGGGAGCGAGAGCAGTGCTGCTACAACTGCGGCAAACCTGGCCACCTGGCCCGCGACTGTGACCACGCAGACGAGCAGAAGTGCTATTCTTGCGGAGAGTTCGGACACATTCAGAAAGACTGCACCAAAGTGAAGTGCTATAGGTGAGTTGCTGGCATGCTGCTGGCGGAGAGCTCATTGCAGGGGCTCCTGGAGAGTGAGTTGGCTGTAAATGGGAGGGCCTTGGCGGTAGTACATTCCCTGAGGTGGCTGCGACCGTAGGAGAGGTTTCCGGCCTGCGTAGCCCAACTGTCTGCCTTGGGCAGTGTCCTACCGTGATGCCTGGTGGATTATAGCAGCTGGGCGGCACGGAGCACAACTTTGGAATTTTTAATGGTCTCAAAATAAGAATGTTGGGACTTCGCTGACGGTCCAGTGGTCAGGACTCCGTGCGTGCCTCCACTTCAGGGGGCATGGGTCTGGTCCCTGGTCAGGGAACTAAGATTCCGCCTACTGTGCAGGGTGGGCCCCCCCCACCAAAAAAAAATGTTCTGTTATAATAATTTGGGGTTTTCAGACACTTTGTAGAAAACCGTGTAATTCATACACACAAATCTTTTGTCATGAAACCAGAAGACTCTGCCTGTCTGTGACATATAATAACATGTACACGTGAAAGTGTAAAATTTTATATAAGTTTTGATATGTATATAACTGAAATCTTAGGGGTTAATTTGTGTGAAAGTATAAAACATTGGCCAGTGTTTTGGTTGTGGTGTTGGTTGGGCTCTTATGGCAAAGGTTTTGGTTTTATGCCTTAGGCTGCACAATTGGGTAGCTTCGCTATCAAATTCCTCCTTTTTGGTCTTAGTTTAGGGGATAATAAGACTTACTGTCCTGAAAACAAAACTGTACTGGTTTATTGTTGCTTTTTGTTCTGCAGTAACTATTGCTTTAGTCCAGTTGGGCATTTTCTGAGCGCTATTATGTTGTTCTACTTTCCTTTCTTTAGGTGTGGCGAGACTGGTCATGTAGCCATCAACTGCAGCAAGACGAGTGAAGTCAACTGTTACCGCTGTGGCGAGTCAGGGCACCTTGCACGGGAGTGCACGATCGAGGCCACGGCTTAATTACTGTCCTCTGTCGCCCCTCCTTTTCTGATTGAATCCTCTTCACTGGCCAAAGGTTGGCAGATAGAGGCTACTCCCAGGCCAGTGAGCTTTACTTGCCGTGTAAAAGGAGGAAAGGGGTGGAAAAAAACCGACTTCCTGCATTTAACTACAAAAAAAAGTTTATGTTTAGTTTGGTAGAGGTGTTACGTATAATGCTTTGTTAAAGAACCCCCTTTCCGCGCCACTGGTGAATAGGGATTGATGAATGGGAAGAGTTGAGTCAGACCAGTAAGCCCATTCTGGGTTTCTCGAATATGTTCCCATGTAGGAGGTAAAAACCAATCCTGGAAGTGTCCATGAGCTCTTCCATAAATAACTTTAATTTTAGCATAATGACTGCCTTGGATTGTCTGACCTCAGTAGCTGTTAAATAACATCAAGTAACATCTGTATCAGGCCCTACATAGGACATACAGTTGACTGGGAGTAAACAAAATAAAAACCAAACATGCGTGTTAACGGCTGTGCGAGAAAACTTGGGATAAAAGCCTGAACAGGAACAACTTCCCCGCAGCGTTGATGCTGGGTAAACAGATGGCGATGGCAAAGGTGTAGAACACATTTTTTCAAAGACTAAATCTAAAACCCAGAGTAAACATCTATGCTCAGAGCTAGCATAATTTGGAGCTATTCAGGAATTGCAGAGAAATGCATTTTCACAGAAATCAAGATGTTATTTTTGTATACTATATCACTTAGACAACTGTGTTTCATTTGCTGTAATCAGTTTTTAAAAGTCAGATGGAAAAAGCAACTGAAGTCCTAGAAAATAGAAATGTAATTTTAAACTATCCAATAAAGCTGGAGGAGGAAGGGGAGTTTGACTAAAGTTCTTTCTGTTTGTTTCAGATTTTCATTAATGTATATAGTGCAAAATGCCATATTAAACAGGGGAATGTGGAGGACTGAAAGCTCACAGTTTGGACTTTTCTTTTTGTACTAAGTCATGTCTTCAGTAATGAAAAATAGCTGTTACAAGGAAGCACAGGCTTCAGATACTTTGGGGTCAGTTGTTTTGCAGGGATATAGAAAATTTAATTCGTTCTAATCCATTCATTATAATGATGGCCTTTAGCTCTGTGTTCATTCTGAACAGTTCTAATACCATTGCCGTTTTAGCATTTCATATTTTTCCTGGGCTTTACGGGGATCTGAAATGTTGGATTCCTTCTTTTTTTCCTAGGGTCTGAGCTAGAGTTGAGATGGACCTTCGAAGTTACCTGGTTTAATAAACTCACTTTATAGGTGAGTTACTAGAAGCTTAACTTGCTTGAAGGGTGCCTAGAGCCGGGAACTTGAAGTAAGCTTCCTACCCTATGCCCTCTATACTTTTTTGTCATCCCCCCACCCCACCCCAAACTACATACAGTTAGTGGCACATGCTTCCCCAGGTTAGTTCATTTGTTCCTCCTTCACACCGCCACGTGATTTCACCTTGGATGTATCGTGCATTTTTCACCCTCCATGTAAAGTCTGGTCAGTTTGTGTTGGTGTATCACTGCAGTGTTAAGATTTGGTGTTTCAGCTGTGCTGTGCTAATTCCAGCTTGGTCAAATTAATAGTCCAGAGTAGGCAAGAAAATGAAATCACGACATGGGTTCATTTCCTTTTGAGTACAGGCTTACTTTCTGTTTGAATTTTTTTTAGTTTCTAGCACAAGCATGAGACAGCGTAAGGGAAGCCCTGTTTTCAAAGACATCACTGTTACATGTAATTAAATTCAGGGTTGGGGGCCCGTGCACATGAGGTTATTTTCCCCCAATGTTTCCAACCTCAAGTGGGAAACATAAAACAGCAAACGAGATATTTAAAACTGCTTTGTTCCAACGTAGCACGCTACGTTTGTAGTACCTAGCAGTTGCCTTTTGTTCGAGACCCTTTGATGCACATAATTAAGGACCTATTTGAAACAGACCACAAAGTGTGCTTTCATAAGGTAGCATTTCTTTGCATTGACCTTGATGACTGAACAAGTGCAGTGAGAAAATGTGTTTTACAGGGATATTGAGCTAATTGCTAGGAGCCAATGAGCACTTTGTGTAGGCTTTTAAGTGCTGTCAGGCTTGGTTTTAAGGCTACGTTGTGTTTTTTTTAATGCTGCTTTAGATATCTTTTTAACTCTTTATTTTTTGGCTGCATTGGGTCTTGGTTGCTGTGTGCGGGCTTTTCTCTAGTTCTGGCGAGAGCGGGGTCTGCTGTTCGTTGCGGTGCGTGTGGTTCTCATTGCAGTGGCTTCTCTTGTTGAGCACGGGTTCTAGGCCTGTGGGCTTCAGTAGTTGCAGCAGACAGGTTCAGTCATTGGGGCACACAGGCCCTAGAGTGCACAGGCTTCAGTAGTTGTGGCGAGCGGGCTTAGTTGCTCCGCGGCATGTGGGATCTTCCCGGACCAGGGCTCGAACCCGTGTCCCCTGCATTGGCAGGCAGATTCTTAACCACTGTGCCACCAGGGAAGTCCTTAAGGCTACTTTTTAAAAACAGTTTTCAGATAGTAACATTGCCTTGATACATGAATGGTTTTGTCAAAAGTGAGGCTTGTTTGGAGGTAGCATCTTTCACCTGTTAGCGTTTGCCTCCCTTTTGCGTAGTTGTAGAATAGCTATTTCTCCTCAACTTCTTGAAGCTTCTTGATCAGGGACTTCAGTGAGTGGACCAGGAGGAGCTCTTGCCTACAAGCCTGTTTTGAAGGGTTTTGTAAGTAGTATTTAGAATAACCAGTACAGCGAACACTTACGTGTCCCCACCCCTAGATTTAACAGCGAACAGTTATCCAGAGGTGTTTGTGAGTAAGTTGTAGGTGTGACTGTTTTGGCATGCATCTTGTGGGAACTAGGATGTCCTCTCTCAGCACCACGATACCACTGTCATGCTTAAGAAATTTGACATTATTTCCCTAGTACCATCTGATCCCTAATACAACTGTTGAGATAGCCCCAGTTGTATCAAAAAAGCCTTGCATAGCCAGTTTTCCCAAACCAGGATCCAGTCAGGGTTTGTAAGTTGCATTTGGTTGGTACGTTTCCTCAGTCTCTCCTGACAGTTACCAACTTTTCCCGCCTCATAAGCTTGATTTTTTTTTTTTTTTGAAACTGGCACGATTTTCTTGAGTGTCCTGTGTTTACTAATTGATTTTCTTTGGTGTCATTTCACTGGTTTATATCCCCTTTATTTCCTGGTCTACAGGCTTGATGATTAGGGTCAGCTTGAACTTGTGTTGGCGAGAATGTCTTCAAAGTGTGTAATGTTGTATTACATCAGTTTTACTCTTGATACAGAACTTGATCATTTAAGGCAGTCTCTTTTTTTTTGCTTTGTAGTGGTGTGCATTTCTCTTGAATAGGAATATCTCGGTCTTCATTATCCATTCACTTGATGATTTTAGCATTTATTGACCCCCGTGCAGATATTGATTTGAGTTCATAAACTTGTTAACGCAGTTGGGAGAAATGGAGAATTCGCTCCCTGGTTCAGCAAAACCGGGTGGTACTGAGTGATACAGTGCCCTTCATGGTTTTGAGGTTCCCGGTAAATACTGAATATTACCCATTAAGGAAAAGTTGATTTTCTTAATAGAAATAGTCAAATTTCTGTTGAGGTTGTAGGGAAAAGAGTGCCTTGAAGGATTTTGTCTGGGAAGATTGTGGCTGTTGAGCTTCAGTTATTTTGATTATTTTATATGTTAAATTATTCATGGAATAGTCTGTCCTTAGCATGTAGCAGTTCCAGGGTCAGGAGGTCAGGTTCCTGGCTTCTAATCATGGCAGTGAGACATTGTGCCCCGGGAGATCAAGTCCACCTAGCTGCAGGTGGCTAGCTCATTTAATTCTCTATTCCATCTAATTTAGATACACATAGCAAAGAAAGCCACACTGTTAATAGTTTTTAGCTGTGACGAACCACAGAGCCTGCATCTTACTGCTTATCTAGCAAAACAAGTTTTAGAAATGCTAATTTTACTGGTCGGTGCATTCTTGCTTTGACACTTTAAAAGCAACTGAGAAGGGCTTCCCTGGTGGCGCAGTGGTTGAGAGTTTGCCTGCCGATGCAGGGGACACGGGTTCGTGCCCCGGTCCGGGAAGATCCCACATGCCGCGGAGCGGCTAGGCCCGTGAGCCATGGCCACTGAGCCTGCCCGTCCGGAGCCTGTGTGATCCGCAACGGGAGAGGTCACAACAGTGAGAGGCCCGCATACCACAAAAAAAAAAAGCAACTGAGAAGATTCTTCCCTTTCCCTGCCGTAGATAAGTCAGGAATTCCAGTCCTCCCCGCAGAACCTGTATGCTGTGTTGCAGTGAAAGGCCACAGTGATGGAATGAAGTTAGTGACTTGGTAACATCCGAGGCCCCTGTGCATAGTGTTTTGTGTTTTCAGGAGTCCAGTGCAGAACAAAAAACTGCACGTTTACCTTTGATTAGTAGCACAGGGCTTTGGGGTGGTTTACTCTTCCAGAAAACATTCAGAATATGCTGTCTGTTACAAGTACATTTGTAACCTTGTCTACTCTAAGTGTTGGAAGCAAAATCTTGAGAATTTTGGGCTGTCAAAGAAGTTTTCAGCACATATTTGTCTTTTATCATCTGTCTCTTATTCCCTGTTTTGGGACGTGTTTGCCTTAATATGAATTAGTACTGGTTGCAACAGTCTTAAGTTAAACTTCATAATTTTTAAAAAACTTTTGTTTATCTTTCTATTTACTTATTTATGGTTGCATTGGGTTTTCTTTGCTGCACGTGGGCTTTCTCTAGCTGTGGTGAGCGGGGGCTACTCTTCGTTGCAGTGTGCGGGCTTCTCATTGCAGTGGCTTCTCTTGTTGTGGAGCACGGGCTCTACGCGCGCGGGCTTCAGTAGTTGTGGCTCGCGGGCTCTAGAGCACAGGCTCAGTAGTTGTAGCTCACAGGCTTAGTTGCTCCGCGGCATGTGGGATCTTCACAGACCAGGGCTTGAACCCGTGTCTCCTTCATTAGCAGGAGAATTCTTAATCACTGCACCACCAGGAAAGTCCCTTAACTCCATAATTTTAAAACTGGAAGAAAGTGTGAGTTCTCCAAAAGATTCTGACTACATTGTTTTTGTACTGGACTCTGATATGTAATAAGCATTAGGCATTCCATTTGCTGTATGTGACCTGAAGTATTACGGGCTGCATCTCTGACCTTTAAGTGCGTGCCATGCAGAGCATGTAACTGCTAAAGCCGTTTAAAAGCGTCAGTCCTAACAGCAGTGTTATGGAGTAGGTGTTAAGGAACTTCTTTACTAGAATTATGAGATGTTGGCACTTGGCTTGAATTTCTCAGAGTGGGTCCTGAGCAGTATTTTATAAGCTTCCCGGTGATTCTAGGGTGCCGCTGGATTGACAGCTACCGGGATAAGGAAGCAACGTCATGGCCTCAGTGTCATGGTTGGAATTTGAGAACAGCTCAGTCCAGAGCTGATGCTGTAAATTACAGTGGTTTATGTACATGTAATTATCCTTCTGCTTGCCGTAGAACTGAAAGAGCATTCATTAAACGTAACTGCTTCCCATCTATCCATTTCCACCTCCACTACAAACCTTGGCAAGGAGTTTAACTACTTGTAATCTCTTAGTAAAGGTTTTGGGAGCAAGTTGTGGTGTCAAACCTGTCTCCTGAGCTAGCTGATACGTATGTGATAGCAAGGATGGTCATAGCAGTGTCTTCAAAATCATAAACGTCTTTTTCACACTTCCATTTCTACTCTTACACTTGAAAAAATTCCTAAGTGGGCCTGAGGCGACCACAAGGCAGCTGCACTGAGTAGTGTGCGTGCGCTTCCGTCCATCCGGGCTCCCCGTTTTCATCATTGCATTTTCCATGGAAGACACTTCGCAACATGATGTGAACCATGGCCTGGAACCTGACTACTCTTGTCTTCCCCAGAGGACATGACTACGTCACCAAGCTTGGGCAAAGATAATTTGGTGGCAGAGGTAATGAATTCAGTGACTTCTCAGTAGGACTTCCCCCAGTTCACTGAGATGGACTTCTTTCATAAGCACGGCTACCTGCGCTTGTAGTCGTCCTCCCTCGAGGCTTTTCCTTCCCACGGTAGCCATCCACTTCCATCAGGTTCAGTTTACATGTTACTAGTTGCAGTTAGCTTGCCCTCTTGTGCCCCCTGTCGTGGTAGTCATTGGAGCGAGGTTATTGCATTCAGGGCCTCCACTTAAGGTGGATGCATGTGGGGAGGAGTGGGGAGCAGTTCCCCAAAAGGAGAAGGGGGAACTCGTGTCATTCGACCTACATTTATACTTCCTGGTCAGGCCACAGAGATTCATGCATTAGGCACATTTTCTCAGTACTTGGTGCTTAGGTGATGTTCCTGCCATTTATGAGCCTGCCTTATTTGATCATTGGAGCTTTGGGGAGCCTTCGAACCAAGAACTGATTAGACCTGGATGAATGTTTCAAGGTCAGGAGAAGATTTCTGGCTGATGTAGAGGGATGGGCATTTCTTTCATTGCCTCCAGGTGGTATTTTTAATTTGGGAAAGTGAAACTGTGCAAATGATATGGTCTGTTTACCACAGATGAGGTGACACTCATCTCCAAGCTGAGACCATTTGCTTATCCACTAATGTTTTGGGTGAAATATTCTACAACGTGAACCTGAGCAGATAAGACAGGTCAGAGTTTTCAGTCACAGACCCCAGGAGTTATGTGTGACTTCTAAAAACCGGGGCTAAGTAATCTCTCACCTCCCCCAAGGGTTATTGGTGCCTCTGTACCCAGGCCTCCAAAACCCTTCTGGGTTTAGCAGCAGGGCCTTGCTCGTGTTTGAAGCTATGTAGCATCGTGCAGGCAGCATGGGCTGTGGTGTTGGACCTCATTGAAATCTTGGCTCTAGGTCAGTTGTTCACTTGTATTTGAAACTGAGCAAGTAGCTCTAAGCTCATCTGTAAAGTGGAAAAAAAACCTATACTGAAGAATCACTATGATGGGTGACGTGAGACGTTGTTGGTAAAGGGCCTAGCACTTGGTAGAATAATCAATGGTACGTATTGTTTGTTTTCAAACTCTTCCTGCTGTGTCACCAGATTGCATGCCACTTGAGAGGAATACCTCTCAGTGTTGGGCAAGTCTGAAATGGGACTGGATGAGCCAGCTCTGGGACACCTAGTGTCCAGCCGCTAACTCTGGAGGCTGGAAGGCAAAAGCTGATGTGGGTGAAGCTGGTGAGCTGGGAAGTGGAGGAGGTGGTGCTGCAGGGAACTGGAGAAGAGCCCTGTCCCGCCAGGGATGACAGCAGCTCCCTGGCTCTGCTCTGCCGCGGAGACACTCCAGGGCTGGGGTGCGCAGGGGGAGCCAGCTACTGTTCTAAAGTGTGTTTAATGCATTCTGGGCTAAACCTGAGCCACATTTTGAAAATCAGTTTTTCTTGGGCATTTAGATCTTGATTCCCAGTTAGTTCACAATTTAAACTTTGGTTAGAAACGCGATTTGGCTTTGACAATTTGAAACAAACACTACATATATAATGGATTAAAGTTTTGTTAATAACTAAAATTTTTCTTATAACTTCGGGATGCTCCAGTCATACCCCTTCCTAAGGATTTTACCATACTCCATTTTTATTCTTTTCTTGGATGTTAATACTCCTATGAGACCCAAAAGAATGCCATCTCATCATGAGCATGGGAGTTTCTGGTACTTTTGGCTGGTTAACTCTAGTTTGGGGCACAGAAGCGCAAAGTCGATTAAAACCTGAGATTCTAGAAGTGAGGTTGAATCCTCTTTCAGAACAGTTCCTCTTAATACATTAATAATACATGATGAGTCTCTTTTAATTACTATCTTTCAGACATTTTAAATGTTGGAACCCTTTTTTCAAGAAACGAAGGGTTCTTAAAATATGTTTTTATAGTAGGCCACAGGTGTTGAGCATGCTTTTTGTTCTTTGTATAGTTTATGAATTTTCTGGATTGTTTGATACGTTTCTATTCACTTATTCACAGGCAAAATAGGTACACACCTGTATAATCAGAAGTATGCATAACTTTTTTGGTAAACGTTTGCCTTTTCTTACCAAAATTACAAAGTGACGGCCTTTTATGAATTTTTTTTTTATTATTTTTTTCTCATATTGTCACATCCTTATTTTCCCCTAAGAACAGAATGTTCCAACATCTATTCTGATTACAAGGAATCAACCACTGTATTACTTTCCCATCTACAAAGTCTTTTGCCATATAAGGTAATGTTCACAGGGTTTGGGGATCAGGACACGTACAGAAAGGGGGAGGGTATGCTACTACCTCAGGCTGCACTCTGTTCCCTCAAGATTCACAGCCATCTCACATGCAAAATGCATTCACCTCATCCTAACATCACTGAGAGTGCCAGCCTACCACAGTCTTTAAGTTTCATCTAAATGTCATCAGCTTCACAGTCCCCAATCTCATTGTCTTAAGTCAGGTATGGGTGAGATCTGGGTATGATCCATCCCAGGGCAAAACTCCTGTCTGCGGTTTTATAACTTGTTTTAAAGTTATCTGCTCCCCCAAATCAATGGGAGGCATAGGACACCACCTCTGACAATGGGAGACAGTGGAAGGAAAAGGCATCACTGGTCTCAACCAGTTAACAGAATCCAGCAGGGCAAACAGTATTAGGTTTTTTTTTTTCTTTTTTTACGGTACGTGGGCCTCTCACCGTTGTGGCATCTCCCGCTGCGGAGCACAGGCTCCGGATGTGCAGGCCCTGCGGCCATGGCTCACGGGCCCAGCCGCTCTGCGGCATGTGGGATCTTCCCAGACCAGGGCACGAACCCATGTCCCCTGCATCGGCAGGCGGACCCTCAACCACTGCGCCACCAGGGAAGGCCTTTTTTTTTTTTTTTTTTTTGCCGTACGCGGGCCTCTCACTGTTGTGGGCTCTCCCGTTGCGGAGCACAGGCTCCGGACGCGCAGGCTCAGTGGCCATGGCTCACGGGCCCAGCCACTCCGCGGCATGTGGGATCTTCCCGGACCGGGGCACGAACCCGTGTCCCCTGCATCAGCAGGCAGACTCTCAACCACTGCGCCACCAGGGAAGCCCAACAGTATTCGGTTTTAAGGCCTGAGCATTTCCTCTGCTTGAGCTGCCTCCCCCAGAGCCATCCATTCTTTCCCATGAAGGGTGGCACTGGTATACGGTTGCCTACTTTCATCAGTCTGTTTGCTGCCCCTACGATTTCGGGAATTGAACAGCCTTTCGTTTTGTTTCCTCTCTGTCCCTCGAAGTCCAAGCTGGCAGCGGTTCTGCTGGTGTAAAATGTTCAGCCTAGGGGGTCTCCTGTGTATGTCATGGGAATTCACTCTGTTACACAAGAGGTTTCTCCACGGATCATTTCTGGATAATCCCTTCTCTCTTCCTGGCTTCTGCTGAAATGGTTGAAGGGACCCATGAGTCACACACCTAATCTCTTCCAAAAGCCATCTGTCCTTTTAATCCTTCTGAGACACTAGAAAAGGGCTGCCCACCCACACCCTTGGCGGTTCCTCCAGAGCACACGTCCCTTGATAGTGAATCTCCTAGTTTTAGCGTCTTTTACAGTTTTACTGTGGATATATAGATAAAATATATAGACATATAGATGGTTGATACTAGGATATAAGTACAGAGACGCTTACTAATGCTGTTACAGCACACAGGGTCGGTAGGAAGCAGCATCAGCTGGGGCTGTTGGCCCGAACAGAAGGCAGCACAGCCTTGTTGTATGTGCCCTTTATTCAGCCATAAAATCTTCCATGTCAGACCTGTGCCTGAGGTGGGTGTGGAGGTGGACATAGAAAACAAAGAGAGGATTACAGTAAGGGCAGGCCTGTCGATCTTAAACATAGTGATTTAAAGGCTAAGAGAGCTTTTTTTTTTTTTTTTTGCAGTAAGAGGACCTCTCACTGTTGGGGCCTCTCCCGTTGTGGAGCACAGGCTCCCGATGCGCAGGCTCCCGATGCGCAGGCTCAGCGGCCACAGCTCACGGGCCCAGCCGCTCCGCGGCATGTGGGATCTTCCCGGACCGGGGCATGAACCTGTGTCCCCTGCGTTGGCAGGCGGACTCTCAGCCACTGCGCCACCAGGGAAGCCCCTAAGAGAGCTTTTACAAAGCCCTGCAAGCCCCTGAGCCTGGCCAGCTGACGGTACATGGGAGTTAGGTGAGCCCACACACTAGATCTGACTGCAGTGCATGGGGCTTTTGTATTTGAAATAGTTGAGAACTTTACATAGATCTGTTTTGAGCAGTTTTTGTGTGTAGTGTCTCCTTTAAAACCACAGCTCCTTAAGGCAAATATCCCAGTTTCCTGGATGAGGTAAGATGAGAACAGGAAGGTAAATACTCAGGCCAATTTCACAGCAGAGTAAAAATTAAACAGAGAGGTTGAGTATGTCATCTGAGGCCACAGAGCTAAGAAGCGTTGGAATCAGGTTATGAATCCAGGCTGTCTGAACTGCCTTAAATGATAAGCAGGCATGAACAGGGGATTAGGTGGCTGGATGGAGGAGAAGGGTTCTGCAGGCAACAGGGACAGTTGATGTGGACAAAGACAGGATCAGTGTGAGCCCTAGAGAGGAAGGACACTTAGCAGACTGTGGCAAGGTAAGTGGATCAGGAAGGATACTCTTGAGTTTCAAGTACCAGAAAGTCTGACTATTGGCTGCAACACTAAAGGGAATTTATTGGTTCATACAACTGAAGATTGAGTAGTGGGCTCCAGGCAAAGACTCAACAACTCAGTGATGTCACCAAATACTAAGGATTATCTGCCTTTGGAGTCTGAAAGTGGCTGTCAGCCTGGAAGGGAACCCCCCAATTCTCAAAATACTTCATTTCTTCCTTCACGGTGGCTGCTCCCATAGTCACCAGTCAGCAGAGAGGGGAAAAGGGAAAGGCACGTCCATACTTTTCAGGGCACCGCCTAAGTGGCACACATTCCTTTCATTCAATTACCATTGGCCATTATTTACTGGCAAACCCACACCCAGCCGTCAGGGAGGTGGGACGATGGAGTCTAGAAGAACGGCCTAAACTTTTAAGGAGAAAACTTGTCATGGTTCAGGCACGAGCTCCTGGTGTCTATCCCAAATACATGTCTGTCCTGACTGATCCTGAACCACACACGTCAGCTGCTTCTCCCGCTGGCCTGTGCTTCCCGCCCGCAGCCGGAGTTCCCGGCATCGGTTAGGCCCCGTGGCGGAGCAAGTCGCCACAGCGAAGCACCATGCTTGCAAAGGGGGAGCCGCTGGAAATGGCTGAAGTGGCCACTGGCCCCCGCCTTAATGTCACACCACAGCTCGCTCCATCACTGACACCCTGAGGGAGGAGCCACCAGAACCTCCCTACCGGTGGCCTCTCCCCTGCCTCCCTGGTCCTGATCTGTGGCCCTTCTGATCCCCGCAACGTGCCCAGCAGACACCGACTGACTGTCCCTCTCTCATCTCCCCTGGACCTTACATTTCTTATTTTAAAAGGGTGACCTCAAGCCCTGGTCCAGCTCCGACAGACCCCTCGATTCCAGGAGGAGAAAATCTCAGAAAAAGCACAGGCCGCCAAGTAAACGCCTGGGAGGCGAGTGGGGGTTGGCGAGGCCGAGCCAGCTCCTGCCCCTGGAGAGCACGCAGACGGGGGGAAGGACCCAGTCCAGCGGCCCCGTCCACTCAAAGGGATGAGGACGAGTAACTTCCACAGGGCGTGTCTGCTCTCGCAGAACCAGACAGGGCAGGAGGGATGCGCACCTATAGTTGCACACACATCTCGGGTAGCCTCACACACAACTGCGGGACCGCGTGTGCAGTACCAACAGTTGCCGCGGGACGTCTCGCCGTTGTTATCGCGAGAGCAAAACCAGCGCCCCGCGCCCAGTTAGAGGCACGTCGGTTCCACTGCGCAAGCGCCCCTATTTTCCGTAAGGGCGTGTCGGTGCGAGGTCCAGACGCCGAGGGAGGGCCGCCTACGGGAGCCGCCTGCGTTTTCTCCCCCTCCCCGGGTCAATTCTCCATTTCGCTTCCGGTCCCTCACTTCTGGTCCTTCCCAGTTATCCTTCCGACTCAGAAGCCGGTGGTGCGGTCACCTAGAACCTTCAGTTCCCGTCCGGGTCGGCCGCGCCTGGGGCGGCGAAGCTCCCTGGGCTAGGCCCGCGCGGCCTGAGGGCGGCGCCCTCCCTCGCACCATGGTGAGTGGGGCGGGGAGTGAGGGAGGCAAGTGGCGGGCCGGGTCCGGGGCGCCCAGGGGACCCCTGCGGGTTACAGGATCCGCGGCTGGGACGCGGGGGTCTTCGCGCCGCGTGAGCCCAGAGGCCGGAGGAGGCTGAGCCTCGGCGCCGCCGCGCAATCCGAGGCCGTGCTTAGTCCGGACGGCGCGCTGTAGTTCCCCACCGGGAAGCCGAGGCTCCGGGAGGCGCAGGGCCGGCGCCGCGTCCCGTGGGGGGCCCAGCAGCGGTTCCTGCGCTATTTGCCTTGTGTCTGCTCTCCGGCTCCCCAACGGGGAGCTTCCCGAGGGCAGGGTATTCCCACCTCTGCCTCCTTAACGCCTGACGCGGTGTCTGGCGCGTTGTCGGGGTCCAGGGATGGACGAGTA
Source organism: Orcinus orca (assembly GCF_937001465.1). Lineage (NCBI taxonomy): Eukaryota > Metazoa > Chordata > Mammalia > Artiodactyla > Delphinidae > Orcinus > Orcinus orca. Next base: position 1,994,616 of record NC_064568.1, read on the forward strand.
GCTGGCGTCGTGTGACCGCAGGAGGGTGTGATCGCTGTGGTCGGGCGCCGGTGGTCGGCTGCTTCATTTGTTGTAGAAGCGCTCACGACGGAGCACGCAGAGTGCCGGCACAAGGGAGATACTCTTACATGTTGGTTACCATGATGGTCTCATTAAGCGAAGCACACGACGCCGTAATAAATGGTAGAAGGTGTATTGGATGCCACTGTAGACGATGAGCCCAAGATCCGGAGGACGAGAGAAACCGGTGGACAAAAAGCAGCCCTTTCTATTCTCCAGCCCTCGGAGGATATGCCCCGTATTACTGCTTCATACTAGCCGGCTCAGCCTCTTGATTCTGCCTCTTGTTTCTGAACTCTGACAAACATAGGGAATCGCCGGTCTCCGTTCCCTAGCAGGACAGAAGGATCCCTGGGCCTGGATGTTTCTGGCAAACTGTCACCACACACATTCATATTTGTGGGTTTCCATCACCCCTGGTACATGCCCTTATCACAAGATTTACGGTTTTTTTGGGGAAATTCCTATGAGTTCCCTCAAAAGGAAGAACCGTGACCAAATTCCTAGTACCCAGCGTGGTGTTTCAAGCATGGAGTAAGCATTGAGAAATATTAAATTAAATACTTAGAATCTGTAGGCTTTAATGAAATAGGTAGGACACAGCCTCAGCCCTCAAGATGATGGCTTCTCCTGGGAGAACCTCTGTTTTATTCCTTAGTAGGTATTGTGTTCATTTATCTACCAAACAAACTTGACAAGTTTGTTTCTGTGTCCATTGAAAGGGAGAGTCAAAAAGATTTAAATTGAGCTCGCTTTTGCTGAGCATCTGATGACTTCATGTATTTATCTCATTAAATCATCGTGACATCTTTATGAGATAAAAGGTATGATCCCTGCTGTAAAGGTGGGGGAACTGAGGCTTAGAGAGACAACTTCTCAGGGATGGTAAGTTGGAGAGCTGGGAGTGAAACTCAAGTCCTTGACTCAGCAAGTACTCTTTCTACTTACACTACGACCCAGAAAATGTGTTCGTGCCTAGCACTGTGTTTCAGGGATAATTGACTTGACATTAGTGCAACAGTATTTATATAAAACTCACTTTGTAAAAGTCAGTCTTTCCTCCCTCAAATTTCACTGGCAGGGAACAGACAGTTGTGATGCTGGGTGGAAATTGTGTGGTAGGTATAAACCCAGACAAAGGGGGGCAGCCTGGCAGGGATGAAGGGGCCACAGAAGAATTGTCTGGGACGCTGATAACACAGGTAAATTCTGAAGGATGAGTGGCCGGATGCACGGGGTTTGGTAAAGAAGTAAAGAATTTAGGTAGAGAGAGCAGCATAAGTAAGGTCACAGGATGTGGGCATCTTGTGATTGATGTTGCGATTGTTACTGTGTTCATGTACTAGTGTAGGCATTCCACTTGTGCCTGTGTCCTTGTGAAACTTTTCTCTACAAAGTAAATGAAACGTTTTTCTAGAAAGTAAAAGAAAAAGCTCTTTAAACATGGATGTTTTTCTTCCCTTCTCTCTCCTTTTAGGCCCGAAATGCGGAAAAGGCCATGTACGTATCAACTCGATTTCGTCTGTAAATTTCTGTTTGGTCTTTTGATATAGCTTTCTTTCTCTACCTGTGTTGAAATAGTATTCGTATAGTAGTTGCCCATACATTTGTTTTCCCCATAGTGTTTTCTGACAGCTCCCAGAACTTATTCTGGATGAACATTGGCTCACCTGGGGTGGTGCAGGGGCTGTTAGAGTGACAGCCCATAATATTAGTCTTTTTAACATCTGGATGTGTTGCTCACCACAGTGGCCTGATGAGTAGAGTTTCCCACAGTCCAGTCCTTACACGCCGTATGGGTGAAAGGAACACAAATCCTTAAAGCCCTACTTTTTGGAACATGGAAGCCCATAACTTCTCTGTGGTTTCTTGATTGCAATATGTATATATGTTTATGAGTGATGGTTGACATTCAATATGGTCATGAGCAGATTTACCCATCCAGGAACTTGGATGATAAGAGATCTTCGAGCAGGATCTAACGGAGTCTTCTGTGTTCCCGGTAGGACGGCCTTAGCAAGATTTCGCCAAGCTCAGCTGGAAGAGGGAAAAGTAAAGGTTGGTTTAAATCTTCCTCATGAATATTTAAATTATTGAGAAGAAGTGCAGTACAACTCCCTCCTGAACAGACTTCAGACTCCAGATCTTCCTCTTTCTCGTCCATGCTTTCCTGTGTCTTATGAGTCTGTACACTTGAATCCCAGGTAGCTGGGGCAGTGTGATGATCTGACTGCTTGTGCTTCTGTCTGCTCTGTAATATGATGATTGGGTTTCCATGTTATCCCAGCACTGTCTAATACTGAATAGTACAAAGTGGGGTGTGCTGTGAGGAGCAGCTCTAACCTGAAACCAGTAATGACCTTAGCTCATGGAGACTCAGCCAGGTTAGGGGTGATATGTACTGTTGTTTGGATATTTTTGTTTTTTTTTTTTAATTATACACACACCCGCACACACACCTGTATACACACAGACATGCATGTATGTTTATGTTTGTTCTAAACACTGAGAGCTGTCATTTCCTAAGGTAGTATAAGTATGCCATGAAATGGGTGTAACCGGTGTACTTCGCCATCTCTCTGTAACAACTGACCCTGAACAACACGGGTTTGAACTGCATTGGTTCACTTATACATGGATTTTTTCAACGGTAAATACTACAGAACTGCACGGTTTGTGCTTGGTTGAATCTGTGGATGCGGAGGAAACACAGATGCTGAAGCCCGACTGTAAGTTGTACTTAGGTTAACCCCCATGTTGCTCAAGGGTCAAGTGTACTGGACTTTTACGTTGTTTCCAGTGGCTGCCTGTACCAGGTGCAATGCAGTGAATGTTTTTCCCTGTGTAGTTCTTTCCTAAGGAGCGGCTGCAGCGTGAGCCATAAGGCTTGAAGAAGAGCACCTGCAACTGAAGCTGCAGATGTCTTTAGCCTGTTAGACATTTCAGGCTTCAGGCCTGAGTCAGTCATGAATGTTGCACAAAGCTTGTAATTTCATACAGTACAGCGGCAGCATGTGTTTTGCTTTTCCTTAGGAACGAAGACCCTTCCTTGCCTCGGAGTGTACTGAGCTGCCCAAAGCCGAGAAGTGGAGACGACAGGTACGTGCTGGGTGAATCTGATCTTACAGGAGAACAGGTCTCTGATGGCTTTTGTACCTACATGACTCTTCAGCCAGAATTCTAAGAATTTTTAATTACTCATTTTGAATTATATATTTCTTATGCTTTCAGACTTACTCAAAAGTCATAAAAATATATTGCCTTTTATTTTTTTCACAGATCATTGGAGAGATCTCAAAAAAAGTGGCTCAAATTCAGAATGGTAAGCTAGCTTGTCTGTTTAAAGTGCTCGATTCTCAAATCCACAGTTAGCCTTGGGGACGTCAGCCTCCTCTCTCAATAATCAATAGGACAAGTAGGTACAAAATGAGTAAGAACGTAGAAGAACTGAACAATAATATTGATCAGTTTGACCTAGTTGACCTTTATGGAACACTCCACCTCACAGAAAAGAGTACCTTTTCTTTTTTTAAGAGCAAATGGAATATTCACCAAAATAAAGCATATTTTAGGTTATAATATGAATGTTAGCAAACTTAAAATAATTAAAATTTCGCAAAGTATGTTCACTGATTTTAACACAGTTAACATAGAAATGGATAACAAAAAGACATCTGGAAAATTCCTAACTATTTAGAAATTAAACATACTTCTAAACAACCCATATATCTAAGAGGAAACCTCAAGGAGATTAGAAAATATTTTGAATTGAATGAGAATGAAAACATAATGTCAGAATTCAGGGGACAAAAAAATTTATGGCATGCATGTAAAGCAGTGTTTAGGTGAAAATTTATAGCATTAAAATAAAAGAAAATAAGAAAGGTCTCAAGTCAGTGATCTAAGCTTCTACCCTAAGAAACTAAAAAGGAAGAGCAAATTAATTCCAAAGTAAGCAGAAGGAAGGAAATAATAAAGAGAAGAAGTCAATGAAATTGGAAACAAGATGAATAGAGAAAAAAATAGAACAAAAGCGGGTTCTTTAAAAAGATCAGGACTTACCTGGTGGCGCAATGGTTAAGAATCCACCGGCCAATGCAGGGGCCCACGTGCCGCACGCAGCAGCAACGGAGACTCAGCGCAGCCAAAAATAAATAAATAAAATTAAAAAAATAAAAAGATCAGTAAAATCGATAAACTTCCAGTCAGACAGACTGATCAAGAAAAAACGAAGACACATGGGACTTCCCTGGTGGTCCAGCGGTATAGAGTCCGCCTTCCAGTGCAGGGGACACAGGTTCAATCCCTGGTCGGGGAACTAAAATCCCGCATGCCGCAGGGCAACTAAGCCCGTTTGCCACAACTAGAGAGCTTGTGTGCCACAAACTACAGAACCCATGCTCCCTGGAGCCTGCACTGCACAACTAGAGAGAGAGAGCCCACACGCTGCAACAAGAGAGAACTCCGCACACCGCAAAGAAGAGCACACACGCCGCAACAAGCCCCGCAAGGAAAGCCCGCGTGCAGCAACAAAGACCCAATGCAGGCAAAAATAAAAACAAAAACCAAAAAAAAAACCCTCAGCTAACTGGGAATTGAAGGGAACTTTTTTTCCCCCTGATAAGGCACTTCTACCAAAAAACCTATAGCCAGCAATAGGTTGAATGCTTTCCTCCTAAGATCAGGAACAAGGTGGAGATATCGATTCTCACCGCTTCTATTCAGTATTGTACTGGAATTCCTTTCCAGTACAATAAAGCAAGAAAAGGAAATAAAAGGCCCAAAGATTGGAAGGGAAGAAAAATGCTCTATTCTGAGGTGACATAATTTTCTATGTAGAAAATCCCAAGGAATCTACAGAAAGATTTCTAAAATGAATAAATGAGTTTAGCAAGATCACAGAATAGAAAGTCAATACACAAAAATCAATTCTGTTTCTGTGTACTAGCAGTGAACATTTGGAACTAGAACTTTTATTAGAGTGTTATTTACAGAAGCATCAAAACACAAGAAATACTTAGGTATAAATCTAACAAAATATATATATGATCTGTATGCTGAAAACTATAACACAGTGATGAAAGAGTCAAAGAACCAATCAAATGGAGACATAGACAGTGTTTGTGGATGGGAAGACTCAATATAGGAAAGGTGTCGATTCTTTTTCTTTTCAAAATCTATCACAGTCAAAATCCCAGCAGTGGTTTTTGGTTTATGTTGACGAACTGTTTCTAAAATTTAAATGGAAAGGCAAAGGAACTAGAATAGCCAAAACAGTTTTGAAAAAGAAAAAAATTGGAGTATTCATAACACCTAATTTCATGATTTAATGTAAAGCTAAAGGTATTCAAGACAATTGGGTATTGGTGAAAGATAGACACACAGACCAGTTGAACAGAGTAAGAAGTCCAGAAATAGGGGCACACGTATGTGGTCAGTTGACTTGACAAAGTACAAAAGCAATTCAGTGGAGAAAGGGAGGGTTTCTCCCTTGGAATAGCCCCAACTGCTCCCGGCTCCCATCCGCCAACGACAACACCTCAGCAAACTCCCTGTCGTCATCCCTTTAAATCCGTCCCTTAGGGACTTCCCTGGCGGCCCAGTGGTTAAGAACCCGCGCTTCCACTGCAGGGGGCATGGGTTCGATCCCTGGTCGGGGAAGTAAGATACAGCGTGCTGCGCAGTGCGGCCAAAAAATAAGTAAAAAATAAAGACTATAAATCTGTCCCTTAGGCTCAGTTCTCAGGCCCTAGTCTTTGTCAAAGATGTTCCCACTTAACAAGGTGGGAACAAGCCCTTTCCTGAAAGGACTAGACTAACACAGACTGCCGCCAACCCTGATGCTGACGCTGCCTCACTGCATCTTGGCTGACATTGATTGGACGCTGTGTCCCCAACTCTAAGAGTTTACTGTTTCAGTGGTGGTATAAATGGAGCTGCAGGATTGCTTCAGTTTGTATTTCTGTGGTTGCTAATGAGGATGAAGTTCCCCCCCCACCCCAGCGCTGCTGAAACTGTGCATGATTGTTGCCCTTCCATGATTTCGGTGTGGGTGTGTTTTCTTACAAATTGAAATAGTATCTTTGTGTTATGCACCTTTTTAGGTGTTGACAGTCATTCTTAAGGCTACAACATTGACTGGTATTTTCAAGAAACGATAGGATGTTTTTGTTTTCTAGCTGGTCTAGGTGAATTCCGAATTCGTGACCTGAATGATGAAATTAACAAGCTGCTAAGAGAGAAGGGACACTGGGAGGCCCGGATCAAGGAGCTTGGTGGTCCTGACTATGGGGTAAGCAAGCCGCAGCCCTGGGGGCTGAGCTCGGGTGCTGTCTGCCTGCAGGTTGGCTCCTGCTGCCCCCGCAGCCCTGCCACAGAGTAGGCACTGGAGAGATGAAAGGAGGCTTGAAAGTGCCTGTTGCGCGTGGACAGGAAACGTGAAAGCACGGGCCAGTGGTGCTTAAAGGTCCACAGCGCAGGCCTCAGTACGTGTGCTGGCCAGGTGTTCCAGAGTGAGCCGCTCAGGCTCCCTGGGCCTCTGTTTGAAATGACCTTGGCCCCTCACAGCCTTCTCTGAACTCCTTGAGAATTGGGACAACCATTCCATTGTCGGCTTCTGTACTCAAGGGGGCCCTGGGGACATGGCTGTGTTTCCTTTCTCTGGATTCTTTAATGCAGTATTCTAGAACAGTGACTTTCAAGCTTTTAGGCCCATGACCCACTATAAAATAAACACACACACACACACTCACTCACTCACTGACTCACTATATCACAACACGGTACTGAAAAAATACTTGGTATATGTTGCTGCACTTTGATATTTTCTATTCTGTTCTATCTTTTTTATTTTTCTGTTCTATCTTGATTTTTTAAAAATTGATGATTATGGCCCATGTAATGGATTTCACAACCCGCCAGTGGGTGTCAACTTTGAAAAATGCTGCCCCAGGCCCTGCCCCATTTTCCCAGGTCATTTGAACCAGTAGTATGTAGTCAGTGGACTGTAGTATGTTATGGAAGAAATATGTGCAGTTTTTCTATGTATTTAATGCAAAACCACAGTTCTCACGTTAGTACCTGGCCTAAAAATGAGGCATTTATTCTTGTTGCAGAAGGAAAGGCACTTCCACTCCTGGAGTACCTGTGCTAGGAACGTTCTCACTGCATCTTCAGTAGTTCTGTGACGGTGATTTTGCTCCCTGTCAGACTGCTTTAGTGCAGGGGTTTATTACCCTTCCTGGAAGGGTTACAAAATTAATATGTACAATATTCTTAAGTTCCACTACCCAGAGTCAACAGTAATGTTTTTATGTATTTCCTTGTAGAGTCTTTTTTTTTTTATTAATTTTTTTTATTTGTTGGCTGCGGTGGGTCTTCGTGGCTGTGCGTGGGCTTTCTCTAGTTGCGGTGAGTGGGGGCTACTCTTCATCGCGGTGCGCGGGCTTCTCCTTGCCGTGGCTTCTCTTGTTGCAGAGCATGGGCTCTAGGCGCGTGGGCTTCAGTAGTTGTGGTTCGCAGGCTCTAGAACACAGGCTCAGTAGTTGTGGCGCATGGGCTTAGTTGTTCCGTGGCATGTGGGATCTTCCCGGACCGGGGCTCGAACCCGTGTCCCCTGCATTGGCAGGCGGATTCTTAACCACTGCGCCACCAGGGAAGCCCTAGCGTCTTTTTAATGCTAAAGAATTTTATTTTCATTTTCTATGTACAAAAGTAACATTTAGGGAATTCCCTGGTGGTCCAGTGGTTAGGACTCAGCACTTTAACTGCCGTGGCCCAGGTTCTGTCCCTCGTCGGGGAACTAAGATCCTGCAAGCTGCTCAGTGTAGCTGAAAAAAAAAAAAGTGACACGTTTAGAGTTTGTTTTACAAGATGGTGGTGATGGTTGCATGACGCTATGAATGTACTAATACCACTGACCTGGACACTTAAAAATGGTTAAGACGGCAAATTTTATGTTACGTGTATTTTAGTACAATAATAAGAGAAAAAGTAATATATTGTTATTAAGTTCAGAAAAGTATAGAGCAGAACACCATGCAGTCATGATCCTTTTAACTAGGAGCAACTTCTGGAATATTTCTGTCCATTGTTTTTCCATGAGTCCTGTAACTGAGGTCATACTCATGTATGTACAATTTTGGTTCTAGGTTTTATACTTCTTTTCAAAATGGTAACTTTGATTGTATAAAGAGTACCTACTTTTATGTAAAAAAAAAAAAGAATATATAACAAAAAATATAAAAATTCTAAAGTATAAAAAAATTTTATATATTCTTTGTGTGGTACAGATTACATTATATATTTTCCTACCACTGAGAAATGACTGCTATTAACATTTTCTACTTATTTTTCTAGAATTTCTTCTATATACATATATATTTATTTTTACAGATAATGGTTCATTATTCTAACTATATGCTTTGTTCACTTAACAGTTTATCAGACACATATGTTCATGTCAGTAAATAATCATTTATATAATCGTTTCAAAAAGCATTTCTGAGCTCATAGAAAGTTCCACAAATTGTATAGAGAAATCCTATGTACCCTTTATACAGATTTACCAGTTTTTAACATTTTTCTCTATTTGCTTTATCATTTTCTGTGTGTACCTTGAGATTTATTTTCTCTGAACCGTTTGAGGCTTAAATACATCATGTTCCTTTACTCCTTAATACTTAAGGGGTATTTCCTAAGAAATACTTTTGTGTGTATTTCCTAAGAATAAGAATGTTCTCTTATATAACCATGGTAGAGTTTAAGACATTTAACTTTGATAAAATCATTTGGCTGTTTTATTGATTTTCATCCTTTATGGCCTTTCCCCTTATAGTACAGAGCCTTGTCCAGGGTCACATACTGTATGCAGTTGTCAACATCATCATTTTTAGTGGAGAGAATTCCATCTTCTGGATATTTCATTTGTCTTCTACTGCTTGTCATTTACGTTTTTTGCAATTTTTTTAAAGCTTTTATTGACTTAACGTTATATTGTGTTTTTCTAAGTCAATAAAAGAGTTCCATACGAACCATCATTTTTAAGCTATAGGATATATTCCATCCTGAATATGCTATAATTTACTTAAATCATCCTCTTACTGTTAGGTATTTAGGTTGATTTTTAAGGGATTAAAAAAAGTACCTAAATATATTTCTGTTGTACATGAATATTTTCTCCCTTTAGCATTATTATCTTAAATCTATTTGCAAACATGGAAATACTGGGATTAAGGATCAGATCCATTTTCTCTTCTTCCTTCCCAATAAGAAAGTTGGCCCTAAAATGCTGGATCATGAAGGGAAAGAAGTCCCAGGAAATCGAGGTTACAAGTACTTCGGAGCAGCGAAAGACTTGCCTGGCGTCAGAGAACTGTTTGAGAGAGAACGTAAGTAACTGGTGTTCGCCGGGGTGTTAGCCTGGAAGTCTTGGTCCTGCTTGTAACAGTAGACATGCCATCTGCAGGGCACTCTTCCTATGCCATTTCTTAGCCGCACAGCAGCCCCGTGTCCTCAGAGGATTATCGTTCTCAGGTGGGCACACAGTTGGGGTGAGAACGGGAACCCAGAACTGACAGGTGTCAGATTGTAGGCTCTGCCCATACCCGTCTGAGTGTGAACGAGGAATCTCCCTGTTTGCAGTTCAGTCAGCTTCATTTTCAGTTACGTGTTTAGCTGAAAAAACTTAATTGAAGGACACATGACACCTTGGGCCAAACCCCAAAATGCACAAGTGGAAGAGAATGAATCCAAGCCGGGTACCCTCTCCACTCCTGCCCTTCCCTCCACAGCCCTGGGAGCCTCCAAAATGCAGTTGGAAACCGCTGGTCTGGAATTTCTGTGTATCTTAATTTTGACTTTTCAAGAAGCAGTCCAAGCATTTTATAGAAAGCAGTGTGGAAAGTAGAGAAGGATGAGACCAGGATTCCTCCCACTGCTGGCGTTCTGCTGTTTCCTTCCAGTCGGTTTTCCTGTTTGTTTAAAAATACAATTCTGCTCATTCTTAAATTCATTACGCACACACTGGTTTTGCATGCATGATTGACATCACTTAAAATAATTCAGAGTTTAAATATCATGCCGTTTATTATGAATGCAGTATAATTTTATTATAGATAAGTTGTAAAATACAGAAAATCAGAAAAAACACCCACGTTTTCACAACTTATAGATGATGGTTGTTGACATGTTGGGGTGTATCCCCTTCCAGAGTTTTAAGGCTCCTAAAATGAGAGTGTGCTGTGTATGTTACTTTTTGTTTTTGCTTTTACATTGTTTCTAAATTTGTTTTTATTTATTCCAGTCATAGAGTGTTTTTTTTTTTTAACCAAGAAAGTGCGCAACTTAGTCTTAATGCGTATAATGGAAATAGTAGCACAGGGACTTCCCTGGTGGTCCAGTGGTTAAGACTCTGTGCCTCCACTACAGGGGGCACGGGTTTAAACCCTGGTTGGGAAACTAATATCCCGGATGCCGCACGGCAAAAAAACAATAAAAATAGTAGCACAGTCCCCTTGACCCCCATCCCAGTGCCCTGCTAGAGATGACCCGTCACTGTTATTATCTGTTTCGAATGTTCCCTTCCAGCCTTTTCCATGCACTTCCATGCTTATTTTATCAACTAAATTACATCAGCATAAGTGACAGGTGACTCAACCCCAATTACTTTAGGCAGAAAAGTCTATAAATTTATTGGCTCACATAACTGACAAGTTTGCCTTCAGGAATGGCCGGTTCCAGGTCAGATTGCTCCGTTTTGCAGTTTTGGCTTCCATCCTGTGAGCTTTTTTCTCTGTCTCACTCTCCTCTTGTGGTGGCTGGTTGTCCGTCATCGACTTAAATTTTGTTCTCTCTCAGCAACAGATTCCCCCCCCTCCCCCAACAGTTGAAGCAGCATTCCCAGAATTGAGTCTGGTTGGCTTTGGTTGGATCACAGCTCCATCCTGTGGCCGGAATGCATGCAGTGCTCTGAGCCTGCTAGGTTTCAGCCCCGTCCTGGATGCAGCCCACGCGGTGGAGGGGTGGACAGGGTTGTGTGTGCAGTCCGTCCATGTCCTCTCATGGTTCTCCTTAGAATGCCAAGTGATGTGACGGATTAGAGAGTCTCAGGGATTAACCGTACTTGGTGTGACCATCCCTCCTTTGGTATTTAGTTATTTCTAGATGTTTATAATTATAACATTTTTGCTGATCTGGTGCTTGAAACAATATTATTTTTATTTTTTTGTTTCCCCCCCATTACTAATGAAATTGACAATCGAATGCAGTTACTAAATGAAATTTTCATACGTAAGAGTTTTTTTCCTTCAATTATCAGCTTTCATTCTTTGACTAATCTGTTGGATTGTCATTTCCCTTTTGATTTTCAAGTATTACTAAATATTCTGAATAGTAATTCTTAGTCTGAAAGTATTTTCCTCAGGAATTTCTCATTTATCTTTTGTGTTTGTAGTTTCTTTTGTTTTATCTGTATTCTTAGTTTTTTCATTAAATATTATGGCATTTTCTGTGTTGTTAAAGCATCTGTGAAGCAGCATTACTGGGGCTGCAGGATCGCCTCCCCTCCGCCATGCTTGAATTGCAGATCACAGTCCTTGGCTGTCCAAGTTTTCACTGTTGTATGAATAACGCTGTGATGCACACCTCTGTCCGTAAAGCTTTGCCAGCTTTTGTTTCTGTTTTTTAAATTAGGATAGATTCCTTCTAAATGGACTAATTGGGTCAAAGATTTCAACACTGATTTAATTTTACTTATTTATTTTAAATTTATTTATTTATTTATTTTTGGCTGCATTGGGTCTCTGTTGCTGTGTGCAGGCTTTCTCTAGTTGCAGCGAGCAGGGGCTACTCTTCGTTGCGGTGCACAGGCTTCTCATCGTGGTAGCTTCTCTTGTGGAGCACAGGCTCTAGGCGTGCGGGCTTTTAGTAGTTGTGGCTCATGAGCTCAGTAGTTGTGGCTCAGTAGCTGTGGCGCAAGGGCTTAGTTGCTATCCGCAGCATGTGGGATCTTCCGGGACCAGGGCTTGAACCTGTGTCCCCTGCATTGGCAGGTGGATTCTTAACCACTGCGCCACCAGGGAAGCCCTTAACACTGATTTTAAAAAGGGTGGTACCACGTATATAATCCCATTACTAGTGTAGAGAAGTGTCTATTTCATGATATTTTGATGAACACACCTACTATATGCCTGCGTAACATTGTATGAGGAGAAGGCTTGAGTGAGATTATGACGGGGAATTCAGCTAAGCTGGTGAATTCTTTCTTTTAGCTCTTCCTCCTCCAAGAAAGACACGCGCTGAGCTCATGAAGGCGATCGATTTTGAATACTACGGTTACCTAGATGAAGACGATGGTGTTATTGTGCCTTTGGAACAGGAATATGAAAAGAAACGTAGGTCTGCGGGCATTTCATTTCATTGCTGCTGGCATCTGGTTTCTTTTCTCTCCCTTGGAAATGGGGTTTTATTTTTATTTTTATAAGGAACATTGTTTTTTTAGGGCTCTTTAAAAAATTGAAGTAGTTGATATACAATATTATGTAAGTTACAGGTGTACAGTATAGAGATTCACAATTTTTAAAGGTATATTCCATTAGCAGTTATTATAAAATATTGGCTGTATTCCCCATGTTGTATAATATATCCTTGTATAGCTTATTTTATCTTTTTTGAATCCAATTTTTTTTAATTTAATTAATTAATTTATTTATTTATTTTTGGCTGTGTTGGGTCTTCGTTTCTGTGCGTGGGCTTTCTCTAGTTGTGGTGGGCCGGGGCCACTCTTCATCGCGGTGCGTGGGCCTCTCACTGTCGCGGCCTCTCTTGTTGCGGAGCACAGGCTCCTGTCGCGCGGGCTCAGTAGTTGTGGCTCATGAGCCTAGTTGCTCCGCGGCATGTGGGATCTTCCCAGACCAGGGCTCGAACCCGTGTCCCCTGCATTGGCAGGCAGATTCTCAACCACTGTGCCACCAGGGAAGCCCCAGCTTATTTTATCTTAATAGTTTGTACCTCTTAATCCCCTACCGCTAAATTGCCTCTTCCCCCTTCCGTCTCTCCACTGGTAACCACTAGTTTTTTCTCTATATCTGTGAGTCTGCTTCTTTTTTGTTATATTCACTAGTTTGTTGTATTTTTTAGATTCCACATATAAGTGATATCACACAGTATTTGTCTTTCTCCATCTGACTTACTTCACTTAGTATGATAATCCGTAGGTCCATCCATGTTGCTGCAAATGGCATTATTTCATTCTTTTTTATGGCTGAGTAGGATCCCATTGTGCATATGCATGTGTGTGTGCGTGTGCGTGTGTGTGTCTGTGTGTGTCTGTGTGTGTGTGTTTACATACACCACATCTTATTTACCCATCCATCTGTTGATGGGCACTTAGTTTACTTCCATATCTTGGCAACTGTAAATAGTACTGCTATGAACATTGGGGTGCATGTATCTTTTCGAATTAGTGTTTTTGTTGTTTTCAGATATATACCCAGGAATGGAATTGCTGGATCACATGGTAGTTCTAGTTTTAGTTTTTTGAGAACCTCAGGGTGCTGAACTGGGGAGGATCTGGGTGTGTCCGCTAAAAGCTGCCCTCCCATCTGATTCCTGTCTGATTCCTGCCCGCCGGGGCAGGATGAAGGTGACCCTTTCCAGCAGGGAGGCCTTGGCCTCGCCCTGCTTGGGGTTTGACGCTTTCTTAGAGGCCAGAGTGAGTAACGCCTGCTCTCCCTTGTGTGCAGTCAGAGCCGAGTTAGTGGACAAGTGGAAAGCAGAGAGAGAGGCCCGGCTGGCAAGAGGGGAGGAGGAGGAAGAGGAGGAGGAGGAGGCCGACATCTACGCCGTTGCCGACCAGGAGGTACTGGGGGGTGGCGCGGGACCCCCTGGCGCTCACCGCCTTCTCTGTGCCGCGGAGGATGGGGGCGCGGCAGCAGGAAGCGCAGACGAGGGGCCAGGGTCGAGGCCCGGCTCTTGCCCCTGCCGCCGTCTGAGGCTTCGGCCTTCTCTCCTAGACGGTGGGGATGAAGGGCACCTTCCGGGTTCACAGGGAGGGTTCCAGAGAGGAACGGCTGTGAGGGCACTTGTTAAACTGCTTTACACCGGGGATGACTTAGGTGCATCTCAGAGATGGGCCCTCCTGAACATGCTGGAATCGGATTTATAAACACATCTGAAGCCAGTGTGTTTTAGCTCATGACCTCATTGTTTCTGCTTAAATGGCAGTGTCGGTAACTCTTCTGTAGTCTTAACCACCGTCTGTTACAGCTGGAAACCAGCCCAGAGCAGAGAAGGGACTTCCTCAGGGGGTCCCGGTTGGGGATGGAGCTGTAATCCCTCAGGCAGAGCCCCCTTGCTCCCAGCACCCCTGCAGGCCTTGCTCCCTGGGCAGGTCCAGGATGGAACTGATTTGCTCGACTGAGCAAGGGGAAGGGAAGCACCCATGCCTGGACTATGGGTCAGGCCCTGTGTGACGTCACATGGCTTGCCATGATGTCAGTGGCAAGGAAGCAGGCTCAGAGAGGCTTAGTGACTTAGTCACCGTCACACAGGATCTAGCAGACCTGAGGTTCGTGCCCTCAGGCAGGCATTTGAAACAGGATGGCAGCGTGTCCTAGGAAGATTTTCTCTAGGTGCAAATAATCCATTTGCTCTTTCAAGGGATGTTTGTTTAATGAGTGGCTACTGTGAGGCCCACTCGAGGGGCAGGACAGCAAACACGCTTCGCTTGTAGCTTGAAGTCCTGGGGGACAGTCTGGTCAGCAGACACCGTGGGAAATGGCAGCTGTGATAGGAGCTCTGGGTAGCGACATGGTGAAGGCAGGGCCAGTGAAGGCTTTGCTGGGGACGTGACCCTTCAGCTGAGATCCGGAAACAAGGGGGAAGTAACCAAGCGAAGAGGCAGCAGGGAACAGCGTGAGCGGACGAGCCCATGGGAGCGCGGGGGACAGAGGACGGGCCGGTGGCTGGAGGGCAGAGTGGAGGCTGCGGGAGGGGAGGTGGGCCAAGCAAGGGCCCCGGCTCCCCTGGGGAAGCATTTTCCTTTACCATGAGAGCGATGGAAAGTCATCAGAGGATGTAAAAATTGTTTATCCTGAAATGCTTAAGATTTACGGGAAGTTGCACAGCTGCTGCCGAGGGTCCTGTGTCATCCTTCACCCAGTGTCCCCAGTGGCTTGCACAGTGACAGTGCAGTGTCCACCGAGGGACCTGACGTGGTGTGACGCACGTGGGCAGTGCTGTGTCTTTCATCACATGTGTGGATTCTTTGGGGCTACAACAGCCTTCCTTGTTGGAGTCTGCCCTGAGGAGTGGAACTTCCACCCTGGGCTCGCCTCGGTGGATGCAGCCCGACTTTCCCAGCGCCCTGGGACCAGTTTCTCCTACCAGCGGCGTCTGAGAGCTTCCGCCGCCGCTTTCCTGGCAGCTGGTGACCTGCGGCGGGGGGTGGGGTCAGGGTCCGGCCCAGAGACCTGCTGGCAGTGGACCTGCCTCCACACAGGCCTCCTCTCTCCTCATGCCTCCAGGGCTACGTCATTCCTTAGGTTATGAGCGATCTCTGCTGACTCACAAGCAGCCTCTGAGTGATGCTTTCTTCTATATATGCTTTTTTCAAGTTTAATTAAAAAAATAGATAATGTATTCTCAAGACTCAAAACACAAAAAGTATACAGAGATTTAACACAGCTTATCTTTCGCAGCCCTGTCCTCTGTCCGCTGGCTCTCACTGAGATCACTGGCTTCTCTTTTCTTCCTCGTACAAGAGGTCGCGCAAAACACAGTGTTCTGTTGCTTCTTGTACTTAACGCTGTGTCTTGGGTGTCTCTGTGTCTGAGAACAGAGCTTCCTCGTCGCTGTTTTTCCTCTTCAATGGCTGCAGGCTGGTGCACGTTATGGCGATGCCAGCACTTACTAACGGTCTCCTCTGCGCGGCCTCTGGTTGTGCTCTTTTGCAGTCTGATGAGGAGGGCGGCCAGGAGAAAGGAGGGGAGGACGGGCAGCAGAAGTTCATCGCTCACGTCCCGGTGCCGTCGCAGCAAGAGGTAGGACAGGCTGGGGGCCGCCTGGCCTCCGAGGGGCCCCACGGGGCGCTGTGTGGTTTTCTTGGTCCTTCCTGTCCCTTTGGGCGGCTCTCACTCCCTTCCACAGGGCGTTGGTCCCTGGGCTCAGGTTAGGGCGAGGCATCCAGACAAGGCAGCGTTCCGTCTACCTTGGAGGCAGCAGTCCAGCACTCTGTCGCTCACCTGCTCCCCCGGCGGAGATCAGGGCCCTCGGACGCAGGGAGCTGGGCTCCCGGCCGGGCCCAGGCGGCGTGTTGGCCTTGTGGGGCCTGCGACCTGAGCCCTCCGCTCTCCCGCCCGCAGATCGAGGAGGCGCTTGTGCGGAGGAAGAAGATGGAGCTCCTGCAGAAGTACACCAGCGAGACGCTGCAGGCCCAGAGCGAGGAGGCCAGGCGGCTCCTGGGCTACTAGGGCCGAGCTGGGGCCTCCACCCAGCGCCGTGGTGGGTGAGCAGCCCGGGCTGCCTGCTGCTTCTCCTCCTCCCTCCCTCCCCTGCTCTCGCCTGTGTGCTGACCAAGGGCCGTTGGCCTGCCGGGATGCCCCGGTGTCACCTCGTACCGGTGTTTTGCTGACGTGTGAACCCACTTACTTCTGTCTTGAGTGTGTAAGACACGCTGCTCCCTGTCAGCCTTTGAGTGTCTCACGTAGCCTCCTCCTGTCATTTGGTGGGGAGGGCGACCAGTTAGTGACACTCCTAAAAAACGCAGATGTGTTTGTAACTCCTCTGGAAGAATGAGAAGGTGTGTGGGCCCCGAGCCCACATCCCACACGTCGCAGCCCGCGGATCTCCACCTTCGGGGCAACCCTGCCCTCAGTTCAGACCCCTCAGCTGGCCTTGCTCCTTCCTGCCCAGGTGGCAGGAGTTTGAGTTTGCTACTGCTGTCTAGGACTGGTTCTGCAGAGAGCTATTTTTATTAAAGATTTTTGTGTGAAAGGCAACCTCCGGGTTTGGGCTGCCTGTCTTGAGGCCGTGTCTGCACTGGGACCTAAGTGAGGTTCACAGTCACCGCAGGGGACGGGGTTCCGAAACACGCAGCCCTGGTGTGGGAGGGCTGGGACCAGCGGCGGCCCGTCTGGGAGCTGAGGAGGTGGTGGGGCCGTCCTCCCATGGCCTCCGCACCCACGGCTGCGGATGAGGGCTGAAGCGGCAGGGCCCGTGGCGCCGGCCTTTGGGGAGCACACAGAAGATGCCCGGGAGTCGGTCCAAACCCATCGCCGAGTCTTTCCCTCCCGGTGGGGAGAACCCACAGCAGAGGCCGCAGCTCCAGGCAGAGTGGGGGGGCTCCCCACCCTCGGGAGGGGTCCTGGGCATGTCCGGCGGGCCTCCTGAAGGAGACTGGGGGCAGCGGAGCAGTGCCAGCCTGAGCGAGGGGCTGACCGTCAGTGTGTGACCTGCCTTAGGATGTTCCCGAGCCAGGGTGGAGGGGGTCAGGCGGAGGCCGGGCAGGGTGGGGAGTGGCCGTGGGGAAGGCGACCTGGGGCTTCAGAGCTGGGAGGGGAGGGGACGGCCCACGACTGGGCTGGGGGCGGGGGTGGGGGGGCTTCCCTTCCCTGGAGGCAGGGCTGGAGGCGCCCCTCGGCCGAGCCCCTGGGCAAGTGTGTGCCGGGAGCAGAGAGGGTCAGGCTGGAGCGCTGGGAGCCCCGGGGCTGGGCAGGGTCAGACTCAGCCCTGGGACCCACACCCAGCCCGGGGCTGGCCCCAGGCAGGGGCTCAGGAGCGAACTTAGTGGGGACTTGGAGCAGGTCCCTCTGGACACCGGCCTCAGGTGCCCTGTCTTAAAGGCCAGGACTGGACCTGGTGCCGTCCGAGTTCCCCCCGGGTGTGGGCAGTCCCATGGGGTGGGCAGAGGCGAGGGGGGGCCTTGGGACAGCCAGCCCCTGGGGAGCGTTTGGAGGGCCCAGCTCAGATGGCCCAGTTACAGGGTTGTCGTCCAAGGGTCACTCAGGTGGGGATCCTCGCATTCAGTGAGAGCAGGAGGTTCAAACGACAGGTGTTTCTTGTCCCTGGAAAGATGGTTGGCAGGTGCGTGGAGCTCGGCCCACCTGGACAGTCCCCCTAGTCTCCTCCCGACGACCCCCCAGGGTCTCGCGGTGGCTTCCCCGGATGGGACGTGGGCAGCACAGGAATCCGTGTCTGGCATCTGAGGAAACTGGGACTCTGCTCATGATGCACAGGTGTCCCTGGCAGAGATGGGCCAAACCCCAGGCTTCTTCCTGTACTGCAGGTCCCGGTTATGTCTGCCAGGGGCTGGAGAGGAGGCCTCTGCAGGGCTCCCCCCAGGCCTGGAACAGCAGGGGAGTGTGGCCACTGGTGGGGGTGTGGTCTCCACGGCCCAGCTCCACGGAAACTTTGACAAAATCTGTTTCATGGTTTATATCAGCTTTGGCTCTGCTCACAGTTTCCCAAACATAGATACACATGTCCATGGACTTCGCTCCCCTTTCCTCTCCCCTCTGCCCCACCGGCCCGGTTAGTGAGTCTGAAACACCAGTCTCCACCTGTCATGCCTTAAGACTCCTACACCAGCCCCACCCGGGCCCCGCAGCGCCCTTCTCCCCTGCACCCCAGCCCTCTGCACTCTGCCCCAAGCCCACGTACTCTGGCTCGGGCAATTTGGAAACCTGGACGAGACTAAAACCTTCCAGGGCGAGGGGGCCCATTTCGTTTCCTCCCAGACCACCCCATGCCCACCCCATCCTCTGCTACCACCAGCATCTCACTGCTTCCTCCCAAAGCCCCTGCTCATACTAATGGAAGCAGTGACAGCAGAATCCAGCCGGGGGACATCAGGTCCACTACAGAGCAGACAGGTCCACGGTGGGGGTGGTGGATTTTCACATCTGCTCCCCTCCTGCCTCACCCTCTCGCACTCTCCCCCGCAGAAGAAGGCAGACTGTAGAGGAAGGGTCTCCTGTAGGGCTGCCCCTGGCGCTTTTCTGCGTCACCGAGCCTGCGTTTCGCCCCAGGGAGATGAGCTGTGCCCCAGGTCCCTCTGCTGGGGCCGGGTAGGACTGTGTGAAAACTAGCAAGTGTGAGGGGCTGGGAACTAGGGGAGGAGCCTCAGGGCAGGGGAGCAGAGGCAGTGGGAGTGGTGAGAGGGGCTTCCCGACGGGCTGGGGCTTGTCCCTGGCGTCTGTCTAGCAGGCCCACTTGGTGCGGGCAGGGGTGGCTGGGGGCCAGCAGGAAGCTGCGAGGGGAGGAAGCCAGGGCACCCCTCCAGGGCGGGCACAGCGCCTGGGGTGGGAGGGCACCGCGGGGCTGGTAGAGGTTGGGGCGGAGGTGCTGAGCCCGGTGACCCTGTGTTTCCAGTCGGAGCCTCGTGTGTGCGACTGGTACCTTGGAATGAAGCAGCGCTCCTTTGGCCTCCGTTAGGAGGTTTGGGGGCACTGGGAGGGGAGGGCGGACGTCTGATGTTTCTCTGGCCACCAGGCGGCTGCCCCAAGGAGTCCTCCCAGCCCTCAGCCAGCACCAGCCCAGGGCACCTAAGTCCACAGCTGCTGTGGCATATTTTTGCATTCTTGCTGCTTTCAGTTTTTTAACATTTTGCAGCAAGCACTCTTCTGTATTAAGAACACAGGGCGTCATGGCTGGTGTCTGGTCTTCCTGGTGTTTTCCACCTTTGTTTCTGACCAGGGGCACGTTTTCATCCGTAGCCTGGGCTCTTTCAAAGAAAGAAAACTCGGATGATATCGTTAGAGGCTATATATTTTAATAATGATGACTGTAGAAGGAAAGGAAAAGATGAGAAAAGAAGGAAGGAAGGGGGAGAAAGTCTCTCACCACTTGGAGGAGTTCTGATCCACGCAACGCTGGGGTCACAGCAGGTGCTTCCGTATATCAGCTAGGATGGTGCCACTGTGTGGCAATAGCACAAACAGTGAAAATTCGTTCAGCTCACCCACCTTTAGCTTTAAGAATGTTAAATTCTTGACACATTGAAAAGATTTTGGGATGTGCATTACTTAAAATTTGGGGCCTTGGACTTCCCTGGCTGTCCAGTGGTTAAGACTCCGCGCTTCCAATGCAGGGAGTGCAGATTTGATCCCTGGTCGGTCGAGGAACTAGGATCCCACACGCCATGTGGTGCAACCAAAAAAAAAAAAAAAAGCTGGGGGGCATTAAGTGAGACATCATAAACATTTTTTAATTACTCCATTTCAAAGGCGCATAATTCATTTTCAGATAAAATTCCACTGTGCTATCCAAGAATTTACCACCAAAGAGAGGAAATGCAGATATTTTTTAACAGCATTCCTGAGATATACATGACATACCATAAAAACCTACTGTGAGTGTACAACTTAATGACTTTAATAAATCTCCTGGGTCATGCAGCCCTCACGACAGTCCAGTTTTAGAACGATTCCATCACCCCACAAATGCAAATGGTGGCTGTGTTTTCTGGCAAAGTCCACACCCGGGCCAACACTCCCCACCGCAAACCAGTTCCAGGCAAGGCCAGTGGAGAGGCCAGTTCAGCTGGCCATCCACTTGCCCAGCACGCCCACAGCTGCCCAAGCCTCCTCCCTCTCCCCGTGCCTGTGGTTGGTGGGACGTTGGCCCCTCCTGGAGCCACCTTTCCCCTCCTCCTCTCCACCTGGTGCTGTGGGTAGCCACTGGGGCAGACGTTGTTTTCTGGGGTCCTGGGCTTTGACGTGTCCCCGCTTCCCAGAGCCAGCCCAGCAGGGGGAAGCCTTCCATCCCATGTCCTTCAGCCTACTTCTGCCTTGGATGGAGGCTATGTCCTTGGCTCCAACGTGATGTAACAAAGCTGGGCTCCCACACCTGCTTTCCCTGGCACTTGGGGAGCTCCTGTCTGGTGCTGTTGGGTATTTCTCATGGGAGTGGAGATCAGTAACTCTTCCCCCATCCCCGTGGGTCTGCGTTTGCCTACTGGTCCAGTGTCTTCCCACTTGGCCAGTAAAGCTGGTCAGGGTCCTTGGGGGTCCTAGTCCTGGTGAACTTGCTTTCTGTGGTCTCCTTAAGCTACAGGAAGGCCGTCTTCCCTTTTTTACTGGAGAGGATATGGGTTTTTCTCTGCTTTGTTCACTGATGGATTCCAAGGCCTCAGAACAGTACCTGACCCATAGCAGGCGTTAATCGAACTTTAAAATTACACGGAACTGAAGTTCTGCGGCCCCTTTGTAAGGGTACTGTCTGAAGAGGGCAGGGGTGTCCTCAATTCCCTTCCATCTGGGTAACTGGGGAGACTTTGGGGAATAGGTCCTATGTGATCTATTTTAAGCTCCTGAGAGACATTTGGGTCTCACTTCTCCGAGGAGCCCTGGTTCACCAGGCCATGTGGGGAACGGGTCTGCCCTAACACAGAACTCTCCATGAACCACCCTTGTTCCTCAGCTCAGGTCAGTCTTATCAGGTGGGTCAGTTCCCCCAACTGGACCCAAATCCCCAACTGAGCCAGCCCATCCTGAGACGGTTGGGCAGCTGCTTCCACCACTGCTAGGCTGCCTTTTGGGCTTTGGAATCCCCCAAACCTGGCCTCCCACCAAACGGGGCTCCCTAATTCCACTCTCCCAGAATCCTGGGGGGGGTCACCTTGAGCACACAGCCCCACAAGGATTCTGGCCTCCTCCCCAGTTCTGTCGCCAGCTTAGTTTTTGGCCTCATGGAAGCCTTCTCTTTTCCTCCTTGTAGTGTGCGCCAGGCCTTTCCCTTCTTCAGTACAGGAAAAATGCTACCGCCTCTCCCATCCTCTGTTAGAGGGATTCTGCAGCCCCTTTGGTGTGAGCACCGAGGTGACCCAGTGGTCTCCCTTCCCCAGAGATCCATTCTAAAGGAGGCCATTCTGGGCCCAACGGCTGGGTTAACAGGCTACCCTTCCCTCGAGCCCACTCCTTTCTGTGGGTCTGGGAGAGACCAGGTAGGAGAACCCAGGTTGGTAGGAGAAGCCAGGCAGCTGGCTAGTCCTAGGTGAGCGGGAGGGGCGGGGGCGGGGGGAGGAGGCGGAGGCGGAGGATAAATTGGCGGTGGGGGGCGTGGCGGGTACGGGGGCTCGGTGCTGTGGGCGGGCTTAAGGGCGGAGCCGAGGAGTGTTAACGGGCTGAGGGCAGCCCTGAGGGCGCAGTCGGGATGGGGACGGGGTCGGAAGCAGAGCTGGGGGCGGAGTCTGGCCGGGGCGGGTCTGAAGGTGGATTCTGATTGGGTCAAGTCTGAGGGCGGAGTCTCATTGGAGGCGGGCCAGAGGCAGCGCCGAGGGCCCAGTAGGCCTGGGGGCGGGACCGAGAACAGCGCTGGAAGAGTACGGCCGGGGGCGGGCCAGGGGCGGTGCCCAGCGCTGCCCTGAGGGCCGGACTGGCCTGGCGCGGCGCGGAGGGCCGGGCCAGGCGAGTTCGGGGCGGGGCTGCGGCCGCGGGGTCTGGCCGGCCGGGCTGGCCGGGGCGGGCCGGGGCGGGCCGGGGCGGGGCGGCCGGCGGGCGGTGGCGCCCCTTCCCCAGGTGTTGCGGCGCTTCCACGTCGCCAGGCGGCCCGCGGCTTGCGCGAGCCCAGGCCGCCCCAGCGTCCGGAGCGCCGGCCCTTGGGCTCCCGCGGCCATGGCGGGGCCGGGCCCGGGGGACCCGGACGAGCAGTACGATTTCCTGTTCAAGCTGGTGCTGGTGGGCGACGCGAGCGTGGGCAAGACGTGCGTGGTGCAGCGCTTCAAGACAGGCGTCTTCTCCGAGCGCCAGGGCAGCACCATCGGCGTGGACTTCACCATGAAGACGCTGGAGATCCAGGGCCAGCGGGTCAAGGTGGGAGGCCCGGCTCGGGGCCGCCGTGCAGCCGGGCCCCATGGCGCTAGGGGTCGGCCAGGGCCCTGGAGGGTCTCCCCGGAGGGGTCGGGGTCGGGGGCCGCGGCGAGCACCCGACTGGTCCTTGGGGGCTGGGGTCCCCTCTGGCCCCCTGTCCGAGCAGGCCTGGGCCTGGGCGTTGGGGCCGGCCTCTGGGCTCAGAGCGCGGGCCTCGGGGCGCTGGGGTGCGCGTGCTGGGGGGAGTGCGGAGGAGAGGCCCTGCCCTCCGAGCTACACGCCGGGGGACTTTGCTCCAGAATAGCGTCTCCGGTGCCTGGCGGCAGAGCGCCTCGGGTGCGGGCACGGGGGGCGCCTGGCAGGCCTACCCCCGCCCCACCGCGGTCGAAGGCCCCAGCTCGGCCCTCGGGGGGGGACCCCAGGCAGAAAGGGACACCCCCACGACTAGGAGGGACCAGGAAGTAGTTGCTTCTAGGACCGGAGGGCCAAAACTTTTTGTCAGAATTTCCGGCCTGGCCACGCCTCCCTGCAGTCTCTTTGTGGACCTGGTGGTGGAACTTTACTCGGCCGGGGCGGCCCGGGTCCCCTCCCCCAGCTGCAGCCCGATAGGAACTGAAAACTTCACGGGCCCCGGAAGGTGGGGGAGAGGACCGAGGTTTGGCAGTGGCTCCGCACTAAACCGGCAGGATGTGGCTGCCACAGAGTCCTGGCAGTGGTCAGATAACTAATATTTGTGATTAGTGAATCAGTTTCTTAACCTGGGTGTCAGCTCTCCCGAACGGAGTGAGAGACCATTGTTCTTGCTCGGGAACTTGACTGAACTGCGCCGGACGGAAATCCTTTCCCCTCTTTGGTGGATTTGAGTTCCCACCGACTCCGGGACGGCTCCTAAGAGCCCTGGGCGGGGCAGCACAGGGCCAGGGCATCTCCTGGTATCTCCGTGTTTTCAGGTGGAGCCGGGTGATTGAGTCCCGTGAGCCCCGATACTGTGGCACCGGGCCTCCCTGGGCTGCTGTGGGCCTGCTACCGGTTGGCTTTTGGCAGGATGCTTAGCTCTTTATTTCTGCAAAATTGGGATAATTTCTCCCTCCCGACCCAGCATGGAGAAAACGTCAGCCAAAAGCCTTTCCATGCACACGGTGCCTTTGGAGTTGATGTGACAGGGGAAGCGGAAACTCCCTGCCAGAAGGGTTGCTTTTTTTTTCTTTTCTTTTTTTAACAGTCTTTTGGGTTTCTGTGTGTTTTGAGTCTCCTTAGGATAGGAAAAAAGAACAAGGTGTGGCAGGCAGCTTTGAGTCATTATTCGGGACCACCCTTTGGAGCAGGTGGCGAGGGAAGGCTGTGGGATGGGGTCCACGGATAAGTCTGTGCCCTGAGACACTGCCAACAGCCACGGGGAAGTGGCGAGTTGAAGGATAGGCGTAAACAATCGGGCTGCCTGCTCCCGCTCCCCTCCCTTCCCCCTCTCCTCCCCTCCCCTCCCCCTCCCCTCCCCTTTCCCCTTCCCCTTCCCCTCCCCTTTTCCCTTCCCCCTCCTCTCCCCTTCCCCCTCCTCTCCCCTTCCCCCTCCTCTCCCCTTCCCCCTCCTCTCCCCTTCCCCCTCCTCTCCCCTTCCCCCTCCTCTCCCCTTCCCCCTCCTCTCCCCTTCCCCTCCTCTCCCCTTCCCCTCCTCTCCCCTTTCCCCTCCCCTCCCTCCCCTCCCTCCCCCTTCCCCCTCCCCTCCCTTCCCCCTCCCCCACCTTCCCCCTCCCCCACCTTCCCCCTCCCCTCCCTTCCCCCTCCCCTCCCCTCCCCTTCCCCCTCCCCTCCCCTTCCCCCTCCCCTCCCCTTTCCCCACTCCCGGTGCTGACAGTGGTCAAGGAGGGGCTGGGTGTTCCTGTTTACCTGGCGAGATAACCTGTGCCGGAGCCCTGGGTGCACTGTGTACCGAGCACAGGTTATGCAATGCAGGGCAGGCACTTCGAGATTTCTTTTCCTGCTAGTCACCTTCAGATTGTTCTACTTGGGAGGCAGCCGGGTGGTTCTGGGATCAGGAGAGCAGTGTAGGCATGGTAACCCCCCTAAGAGTTAATAGCGGCCACCCCTCTCAAGAGTCTGATGTGTGCCAGCTGTTTTACAGATGTGTTCTTGTGATTAACCCCACCTCACACGGGGCAGGCTTCCCCAGGCACACAGCTGGGAAGTGACAGACGTGCAAGTTTTCTTCCAGCTTTTCAGGCTCCAGGGCGTTGGGGTCTTTCCCTACACCAGACTGCTGCTTCTGATTGCGTGGAGTGGGAAAGCCTGTGCACGTATTTACTTCTTGATCTTGCAGCCAGAGAATCCTGAGGCCCAGGCACTGAAGAGGCTGTGAATTGCAGTTGGGTGGGTGGGGTGAGAGGACAGCCTCCCTGGCCCTGGGTGCTGGGCTCTCGGGACTCAGCGGGGGCAGGTCATTTTTCCTCACCCATAAACTATATCTGGGGTGTCTTCCAGCAATGTGATTTTAAAGAAATCAAGTTTATTGACGTTCAGCTGACACACAGTAAATGTGCCTCGTTTCAGGTGTCGAGTTCTGTGAATCTTGACAGACCTGTGCAGTCCTGTCACCACCACCACATTCAGAGCATAGATTCCTTCCATCAACCCGGAAAGTTCTCCCGTGTCCCTTTGTGTCAGCGTCCTCCCTTCACCCCAGGCCCTGGCAACCACTGATCTCTTTTCTGTCCCTATAGTTTCAACATTGTGGTTTTTAACTGGAACCTTTGAGGAACCAGAGTTTGTCGTCGTTGTTTCTGCAGAAAGCATGTTCACATCAGGGATTTAGTTTAAAACCTTCCCAGGCCCGTCTGGGGTCCAGCAAAGCATCCAGCAGGATCTCAAAGCTGCCTATCCTGTGCTTGCTGGCTCTTGTTAGCTCTTGAGGAACCTCAGGGAGAGATCACCTAGCGCTTTTCCAGCTGCTCTGTGCTTGGGGAGCTGCGGACTGAAGCGGGGAGGCCGAGAGACCGCAGGTTAAGAAGGGCCTTAACTAGCTTACTTTTATCCAGTTTTATATTGAGGTTCCGCATGTCCTTGACTGAAGAGTTCTGCTGCTAAAAAAAATTAAAAGTGGGGAACATCACAGATTGAATTAAATCCCTTTATTTCTATAGTCACTTCCTCTTGCGACCAGAATGACATCCCAACAGCTGACCTGGAGAGCTGGGCCCCTGTCTGCCTCGGCCACTTCATCTCCCTGCCCCTGCCCCACACTCAGTCCCCAGCCTCACTGGCCCTTTCTGTCCTTCCAACATGCCTGCCTCAGGCCCTTTGCATCTGCTGCCCTGCCTGCCACATTCCACCCCCAGATCCCCATGTAACAGCTGCTTCATCATTCGGCTGTCACTGCACAGGCCACCTCTTCAGAGAGGCCTTCCCTGACCTCCCAGCCCCTCCGTCCCATTACGGGGTAGGTTCATAGCATTTACCAGGACTTGACATTCCCTCGTTTGTGGTTCTCTTCCGTACGGTTTCCGCTCCTTGAAAGTGGACACCGCCTTGCGTACCTGTGAATCCCCACACCTACAATAGTGTCAGACACACGGTGCTCACTACCTGTGTGTTCATTGATTTTTATTTATAGGGAGGAAGCTGAGGCCACAATAAAGGAAGTGACCGACACGCCCAAGGCCCCACACAAGTCAGTGGCAAAACCAGGCTTTGAACCCAGGGTCTCCCTGGCTCCTTGTTGCAGCGCCTATTTTTACACTTGACTACACTTCTGAGTCCCTCTCAGTTCGTAACGATGACCCTGAGATCTGCACGTTAATGACTCTAGCGAAAAGACAGCTGTGGTCACCGCACTTGGAGAGAAGCAAATGGAGTTGGGCATTTTCTAGATTTTCAGGAATGAGGGTGGAAACCCCAAGGAGTTTCAGGGTGCTGTCAGCTAACAGAGCAACAGGCAGCCCTGGGCAGCTCCCGTAGCAGCCCTGCTGGTGGGAAGGCTCTGGCGGTGGCGTGAGCCCCCGGGTGGCCCTGTGTGAGTTCACTGGGCTTTAGCTGTGCAGGCTGAAGCTGGGGGCAACTCTGGGAGCTGCTGGCCTCTCAGCGGTGATGTCTCTGCAGGAGAACCCTGGACTAGGTGTCCAAAGGTCTGTTGCAACCTCATCCTAGCCCTGGCCAGTTCCTTGTCCCTTCTTGGAGCCGCGGGCTTCGTCCTTTTTGAAATGGAACGAATGATCTTTGCTCTGCCTACTTCTCAGGGTTGTTGGACGGCTATGGACATGCTCAAAATAGTTAAAAATTCCCCTTGTATGTTTTTGGATAATTCATCCACATGGTTCAGAATTTCAAAATTTCAAAGACATAAAAGGGCGTACCGTAAAAAAACACAACCACCCTCCTTTCCATTTCTGACGCCCTGTAAGAGAAGGCAGACAATGCTACCCATCTCTTGTCTATCTTGAAAGTGCTATTGTGAATAAAACCAAAGAATTACAAACATAAGAGATTATTTGATTGTTGCTGTTGTTAGCATTTTCCTCCCTAGGGATTATTATTAGGATTATTTCTTAACCTGCCCCTCCCCACCTCCCCATCCCCCGGGAAATCTCAGCCGGTTCTAAATCCTGAACACATCCGAGTTCTGCTCACCCACCCTTATCTGGGACGACACAAAGGCCTGTTATGTAAACTGGTCTGTGCACCTCACAGGGGACGCGCACACGGGTCGGCCCTGAACAGCTGCGCCCCTTTATTCGGCCTTCTGTCGGGGTCACTGTCCCCATGCTGGGAAGGCAGCCAGGGTCCTCCCACACAGAGCTCAGTCTCTGCCCTGGGGCCCAGGCTCCACGTTGCGGGACCTTGCGCTCCATCGCTCTCCTGGTCTGAAAGTGCTTCTTTTTTTTGTTGTTGTTGCGGAGCACAGGCTCCGGACGCGCAGGCTCAGCGGCCATGGGCCAAGGGCCCAGCCGCTCTGCGGCACGTGGGATCTTCCCGGACCGTGGCACAAATCCGTGTCCCCTGCATCGGCAGGCGGACTCTCAACCACTGTGCCACCAGGGAAGCCCAAGAAATCTGTTCTTGATGCCGGTGACAATCATCCTCATGGCAAAACGAACCTGCCTCCTGAGGTTTCTGCCAGTTCCGAGGCAGCACGTGCTGTGGGAAATGGTGGAAAGGGGGCCAGTGGTAGAACCTCGGGCCCCAGGTCACAATCTTGGCTTTGCCGCCTGGGGCACGTCGCATCACCGCTCCTGATCTGTTCACCTGTCAACCCCGAGCTTAAGGACCTGACGCACAGCAGAGCATCAGCAGGTGGGAGCTGACACGGGCGTGGGTCCCCAGAGAGAGATGGTGGCCTGGGGCTCGGGAGGCTCAGCTTCTCAGCCTGGCTGCCCAGCTGCCCTTGTGCACTGATCTGCTTCCCCAGCTATGAAATGAAGGCAGAATCCCCATGTCCATGCCGTGGAGGGCCGCTGTGTATGAAAAGGCGAGCCCACTGGGGTCACAGGGGGGTGGCATCGCCCAGACCGGGCCTTCTCACAGCTCAGGGCCTCCACCTGCCTCCTTTCTTTGCTTCCATCCCTCTGGTGTTTCGGCCTGTTTGCGTTTTCCTTCCTTCTGTCAGCCCTGTGTGGCCCTTGCAAAGAGGCTTTGGGCGTGAGGGATCGTGAAGCTTAGTAGTTAGGGGGCAGCCCTCCCTCCCTGAGTCCCCCATCTCCTGAGTTTTCACCACTGTTCTCGTGCTCTGTTCTGCCTGGTCCTTGCAGCCACCCGGTGAGACCCCATTTCACAGACGGGGAGATAAAGGTCATGTGCGGCAGGTCTGAACCAGAACCTTGCCTGCCAGCTCCTCGTGTGGCGCCTTTTCCTCATTGCTGTTCACGCCCTCTACCACTACCAGCCGCCACACGCACGTGTGTGAGCTCATGCGCGCGCAGGCGCACACAGACACATGTACATGAACACACGCATGGAAAGGTTTGGGACCAATGTGAAGTCTGGGCCGTCGTGTATCACTTGCATTTTACATTTTCTTACATTTTGATTAGCGGGGTCACATCAACATACTGATGCCATCTGCTTGTTAAACAAATCCTTATTAATTCAGATTAGTTGGCAGAAGTGGTGCTTATGGCCAGTGTGAACAAAAGAAAGTGCCTGCCTTCTAGAATGGCCTACGTAATGCTGGGGTTTTTTTTTTTTATAAATTTATTTATTTATTTTCGGCTGCGTTGGGTCTTCGTTGCTGCGCGCGGGCTTTCTCTAGTTGCGGTGAGCAGGGGCTACTCTTTGTTGCGGTGCGTGGGCTTCTCATTGCAGTGGCTTCTCTTGTTGTGGAGCACGGGCTCTAGGCGCGCGGGCTTCAGTAGTTGTGGCTTGCGGGCTCTGGAGTAGGCTCAGTAGTTGTGGCACACTGGCTTGGTTGCCTCGCAGCATGTGGGATCTTCCCGGACCAGGGCTCGAACCCGTGTCTCCTGCATTGGCAGGTGGATTCTTAACCACTGCGCCACCAGGGAAGCCCCGTAATGCTGTTTTATTGAACGTACAGCCAGTGCTGGTAGGTAGAGGCGTCTGCAACCTGCTCTGGGGATGTAGTGAGTCGGGACCGTTAGTCACTAGCAGCGCCCTTCTCCGTGGGTTACATAAGCATCCCCTCCCTTCTTACCTGTCCTGCTTGGCCTTGCAGGCCTCCCTCTCCTACCCCAGGAAGAGGTCAGAGTAGCCCTAGACCAGGTATGTGACTTTCCACACAGGTTGTTTAAAAGGCAACAACCTGGAGCTTAGATGTGTCGCTAGGACCTGTCCCTCTCAAAGTGGTCTCCTTGGGAAACTGCATAAGTATTTCCGGTTGTGGGATCACAGGGTGGGTCTGATGACTCAGAAGGGTCAGAGGCCACTGGAGCAGAGCCTGCCACGCTGTCAGGAGGCCTTTGGTCCCAGATGAGATCTGACTGTGAAAGCAGAGTCCAGGCTCACGTCAGGCCGGCCTTGCCCGAGGGCAGTCGCCATGTGTGGGTGACAAGGTTCATCCTGATCCCAGAGGCCTGCAACGGTGACCTCCACCTCACGGCGGACAGTTGGCGGGTCATTTCCCTTCCGCATGTCAGTTTCCTTGGGCGCCATGTGAGGAGGCTGGACCACATCACTGAGGGATTCCATTTTCCTTGAGGAAAGTTCCTTGTAGTTTCAAGCCAGGTAGTCCCCACCTCTGCCTTTTTTTATGTCTGAGAAGTGTAAAAATCAGATTTTTTTTTTTTTTTTTTTTTTTTTTGCAGTACGCGGGCCTCTCACTGTTGTGGCCTCTCCCATTGCGGAGCGCAGGCTCCGGACGCACAGGCTCAGCGGCCATGGCTCACGGGCGCAGCCGCTCCGCAGCATGTGGGATCTTCCCAGACCGGGGCACGAACCCGTGTTCCCTGCATTGGCAGGCGGACTCCCAACCACTGCGCCACCAGGGAAGCCCCAAAATCAGATTTTTTTTAAATTAAAAATACTCTGTTTATATTTTTCAGTGAAGCACTTTTATTGTTTTGGTTTAACTTGTTTTTTACTCTCGGGTTTTAAATCTGTAGTGGGGACACGAACAGTGGATGATTTCATGATGAAAAAAGTGGGTCACAGGATAAACTTCAGTTTGCCAGCTATGAATTGTCAGTGTCTGCCATGTTTGCATTACAGATGAAATACATGGGAAAAATCAACCTTAATATTGAAATCACAAGGTAAATACCTCAGTGTAAACCCCAGCTCTGCGGTCTGCATCAGGTTATTTTCCCCAGAATAAGCTCTTGACCAGTATTGGCTGAATGAAGGAGCGAGGGAGGGAGAGGGCGGGGCGGGGGGCGGGGAGAGGCGGAGGGGCATGTCTGCGCCGGAGGTGGGTCCGGAACCTCAGCTTGCAGAGTGGGGTCCATGCAAGAGCCGGGGAGATGGAAGGCCCCCGTGTGCTAGGATGCCTGGGGCAGTTTGCTCTGTGTGTGTGTACGTGTGTATGTACATCAACACGTTATTGTTTTGCTTTACGTAAGTCAGCCTTACCTGACCATCCTGTCCAAAGTAGTACTCCACCAAGTTCCTTTTTAAAAAAATCTTTATTGAGATATAATTCATATACTGTGAATTCCCCCATTTAAAGTGTGCAATTCAGTGTTTTTTTCCTGTTGTTTTGAATACTCACCAGGGTCAACTTTAGGGTATTTTCATCACCCAGACAGGAGCCTGGTAGCTATCAGCAGTCATGCCTGTTCCACTCTTCCCCAGCCCATCTCTGTGGAGCTGCCCCTTCTGGACACACGTGTACATGGAACCACACACTGTCGCGGGGTCCTTGGGTCATGTTTTTGAGGTCTGAGTTACTTTTCATCCCTTCCTCGCCCTGCTTAGTTTTTCTTCCTAGCACTCCATCCACCCCCCAAGTCACACTCACCGTGTCGTTCTGTGCGTCTGCACCTGACACTGTGCCTTCCCCGTGTGTCCTGGCAGGTGAGTAAAGCACTCTCTCCAGGTGATGGGATATTCCCATTCATCCTCTGTGAACTCAGTAGGTGTAATCAATATGAAAAGTCCCGTGTTCCTGAAGCTCTGTGGGATTTGCTTGTGTTGCTTCGATTCATTCCTTCTTGTCCTTCTCCCTGTTCTCTGGAGGTTGCGCAGGGCGGGAGCTGGGCTTAGGGTCTGGCCTCCGTAGTGACAGCGTGTTCTGCTGTGCTGTGTTCTGGCAGCCCGTGCCCCACCTTCCAGATCCCTGATTTACTTTTCAGCTGCCTCTATTCCGATGTTCATTTCATCTTTTAGTTTCTGTATTCT
Source organism: Orcinus orca (assembly GCF_937001465.1). Lineage (NCBI taxonomy): Eukaryota > Metazoa > Chordata > Mammalia > Artiodactyla > Delphinidae > Orcinus > Orcinus orca. The sequence goes on from NC_064568.1 coordinate 2,026,256, forward strand.
GACAATTACGTTTTTCATTTCCCAGATCTCCAGTTGGTACTTTTTCCCATCAGTAAGATTTTCATTCTCAGGATATTATTAACACTTCTGTTCTTCCCAATTTTTCACTATGAAAAAGTTTAAAAATATAGGAAAGTTGGAAGGATAACATAGTGAGCCCCATATATGCTCTACATAGATTTAACAATTGCTTGTGTTTTGCTGAATTTGCCTTATCTTTTTGTATGTGTAATATAAATTTTTTTATTTGAAAGTAAGTTGCAGATAGCATGATACTCCACCCCTGGATACCTCGACATACAGCTTTTGAGAATAAGCACAGTGTGTTATCATACCTAAGCAAATCATTGTTTCTATCAGCATCTACTTAGTCCATTTTTAAGTTTCCCCAACTTCCTCCAAAATGTCTTTTATAGAGTTTTCCCCCTTGAGCTGGAGTCCAGTGTGGGTTTAGTCCAGAACGATGCCTCACTTCTGTTTTGATGACTGTTGTTTTTTAAGAGTCGCTTTCTGGATTTGTCTCCCGTTTCCCTCGTGGTGTCTTTTCCCTTGTTCCTCTATCCTTTGTATTTTCTGTAAGCTGGAGGTTGAGTTTAGAGGTTCAGAGACACTCGGGTAGAAGGGTTTTGGCGAGAATGACTCACGGGTAATGTTTGCACCCACACTGCCCCACGGCAGGCGGGACGTGATGAAGGTCCCCCGCTGGAGGTGAGGCCAAGCTTGATCTCCACTCACATTTATTGTTAAAGATTCCTTTTTGCTCCATTTTCCTTTGTTTCTTGGGTTATAATTTAAGAGCCAGGGCCTTGAGCTGGCCTCTTCTCTCTGGAGCAACAGACAAGTTAAGTGAGATGAAAAGGGAAAAACACCTGAAACTTAGAAGGTGCTCTGTCGAGCTTAACTGTGGTTGTTGGCTGGAAGTTTCCATGTGACACCCAGGACAGAAACTGCACGTCAGTGGGTTCAGGGTTTGTTCTGTGAGTACCTCCTCTCTCCCAGGTGCTGTTCTGAGTACCTACAAAAGGAAGACACATGAGATGTGTCCCTGTGCCTCGGAGCTCATGTCTGGCTTGGGCGACAGACGTGCAAGCACCTAAGTAGCATGAGTGCCGTCCATACTGCTGCTGCAGGGACTGAACTGCCAAACCAGGAACCGAATCATGCGGCCTTACAAGCACACGTGTGTTTACTGTGGCCATAGCAGGACCAGATATCTGAAATTCGGACTGTTCCTGCTCGGGTGCCGTGCTGTCACGGGGCTGCTTGCCTGGTGCCCAGGACACAGACGATGCGCAGTCCTCTTCCCGGGCTTGGAGGTGGGCGTTGAAGGAGGACAGTTCCCAGTGAGGAAAGACAGGGGCTGTGCTCCAGGGCCGTGTTCGTGTGCAGCCCCGCAAGCAGGAGAGGGCCTGGTGTTCATCCAGTCAGGGGAAGTGGGGCCCCGTGGGGCGTGGGAGCCGCCTTCCGGTCATGCTGGAAGGTATGCTCTGGGCCAACGAGCGAATGGGTTGGCTTTGTCTGATGCTGGGTGGTGGCCCAGCCGCAAGTCCTGGTCCGGGTGCTGCGACCCCTGCTCTTGACCTCCCTGGGGGGCACAGACTGCTGCCTGACGTCCTGCCTGGGTTTCGTCCCCATGTACCCCATTGTGCCTGAAGGGGCTACAAGCAGGTAAGAGGCCACCTGTGAGTCCCACCTTGGTCGCCAGCACAGGGCCACCAGCTCCCCAGGCCCTCCTCGCTGCACCGGGAGCTCGGGCTGCCCACATCCCCCATGGGCGGAGGCTGGGCCTTTCTTCCCGCCAGGACTTAAGGACAGGCTGACTGATTCTTGCAGGAGGAGGGGGTTTCATGAAAAAAGCACAGGACATGGTCTGTGGAGGAGCCGTGCACACAGCGAAGGGCACAGGTTTCAGAGTCAGACTGAGCTCTCCTTTCCTGTGCCCTGGGACCCGTCTTGTAAAAGGCTCTGAGATGCACCTGCAGGGCTGCCTGAGGATGGAATGTACCGAGACAGGGAGCTCCGGCACAGTCAGCCTGGAGGGGCTCACAGCGCGTCTGTCACCTTCATCACCTGGGTTCCCACCACTGTTCCCAAGATGCTGGAGGTGAAACACAGATGCCAGGAAGCCATCTGATCACCCTTGGTCCCCTGGTTGGCGGAGCAGGGCGGGGAACCAGGGGTCCCGCCTCCCTTCTTCCAGTGGTGGTAGCTCTACAGGGAGAGCTGCATGGTGACAAGGGACACAGAAAGTTGCCTCTGACCCTGGGATCCTGAGCAGTCGGGGCGGGAGGAACCTGGGCCCAGGAATCCGTCCGCAGCCCTTGTCAGCCGCTGGGAGGCGCGTCTGTGTCAGGTCCGCGCGGCCCCCGTCCAGTGTTGCTGCCCCGGTTCTCCTCACTTAGGCTCCATCCCCTCCTGCCTGTCTCACCCGCTAACACATTGGAGGTTTTGCAGGGTCTTACCGTCGCTTCTGGCAGTGCACCTGCCTCTCGGCCGAGGCTTGTTTTCAAGCCAGGGGCTGAGCTCTTCCCTGAGGACTGAGGCAGAAGTGACAGCGGCTGGCCGGGGAGTAGCTTGCAGACCACCTCCTGGTTCAGACTCCCCACATTCCGAGACACGATGAACAGCAGCATGGGGGCTCGTATTTGGGTCTCTCCAACCAGTTCTTGGAGTTTTGTCTTGAGAACTAATTTTTCCAAAGCCCCTCTCTGGTATGAAGAAACAAGGAGCTTCCCACTGCCGGCCTCATCCTGTGGGAGAAAGGCTGTTCCGATAAAATCCTCTTCTGTTTCCCTCGGGAGGGATGGTGCTGGACAAAGGTTCTGGGACCTGAATCGCCAACTGTGAAGTTGATTTTATTTATTAGGTTTATTTAACCTACTAAGCAGAATTGACTTCCCACTGGGACACATGGGAACCCTCTCTGGAGAGCAGCCCTTGCCCCGCCAGCCTCATCTCGCTCCCACTGGCCTGACCGCAGGACCCGCCCTCAGAGGGCTTCCTTCCCGGTCAGGCGCCTGCTCTGCGCCAGGTTGCAAAGGAATGAGATGGGGTCTGTCCCCACCAGAGCCCGTTCTTTGTTTTATTTGTTATTTAATTTTTGGCTGCGTTGGGTCTTCGTTTTTGCACGCGGGGCTTTCTCTAGTTGCGGCGAGCGGGGGCTAGTCTTCATTGCGGTGCGTGGGGTTCTCATTGTGGTGGCTTCTCTTTTTGCGGAGCACAGGCTCTAGGCGCGTGGGCTTCAGTAGTTGTGGCGCACGGGCTTCAGTAGTTGTGGCTTGCGGGCTCTACAGTACAGGCTCAGTAGTTGTGGCTCACAGGCTTAGTTGCTCCGCAGCATGTGGGATCTTCCCAGACCAGGGATTGAATCCGTGTCCCGTGCATTGGCAGGTGGGTTCTTAACCACTGCGCCACCAGGGAAGTCTCCAGAGCCCGTTCTTGATGGCGAGAGGCAGAGTTACAAACCAGGAGCCCCGCACATACAGCCCTGGGCCAGTTCCCACCGTGAACCGTTTCGTTTGGCCTGCTCAGTGGTGATTTGCTGGTTTGTTTTTTATTGAATTTCCTTTAGGCAGGATATCCTTTTCTGTCACCTTGCTGCATTTTATGTTCCCTTCCTGGCCCCCAAAGGCACCCAAGTTTGGGACAGGTGACATCCTCTGTGGTGTATGCTGTCATAGAGGCAAGAGTAAAGGGCTGTGGACCACGAAGAAAAGAAAGCTGAGTCCGCTTGGTGTGGGGCCCAGGCCTGTGCATCGGGGAAGCTCCACTGACCAGGTGACCTTGAACTGGGGCCCTGACGGTTAGGTAGGAGTTCACCAAAAGGTCAAGAGGAATGCAGTCTATCCTAGAAAAGGAGATAATGGCAAAATGGTAACACCCTTCATGGGTGTGGGGACCCAGAGGGACAGTGTTAACTGGGAGGTGTTAGGTGTGGAGCTTAGAAGGGAAAATAGCCTCGTCCCTCACCTCGATACCATACTTCCCCTTGAAATTCCCACCCCACAGGTCTGAAACTCACCTGACTGACCCCTGCAGAGCTGGAGGGGGGCAGCTGCCCTCTCCCGAGCATCCGTGCTCTGGGAGCCCTTTTCCATCCTGGCCGGGCCTCAGTCCTACCCTCTGTGCCCCAAAGATGCTTCCGGACTTCACTCTGGGTATCAGCAGGCCAGAGAATTTCCCCCAAAGTCAGATGAGACAGGCTGGCTGGGAAGGTCGGAGAAACTGGCGATGTGCCCGGTGGGAGGTGGGTGGCAGGTGGGCGTCGGGGAGGGGGCTCGGGTGTGATCCGTGAACGAGGCCCCCGTCTGTCTGTCCAGTGAGTGCAGGTGGAGAACTTCCAGGTGGGGAAGGAGGTGGGCGGGGGTGGTGGCTTCAATTTGGCAGGCAGGTGCTCGTCCAGCCGATGGACCGTGTATTCATCGAGCACCTTCTACCTGGCTTATGCAGAAAGCCAGCCAGACACAGCCCCTGCCCTCAAGAGTCCCACGTGAGGTAGGGACAGTAAACATTTAAGAAGTGTGCGTGCACGCCTGTGTCCAGCCAGGCGGTGCAGAGGCTGAGGCCGGGCCGTGGGGTGCGGGGCTGGGATGGCGAGGGTCTGGGACGAGCGTTTCAGGCAGGGGCCTTGATGCGACCTCCCGGGAGCTGGGCACGCGGGGTGGGCGACGGCAGGAAGTCGGGGCCTGTGGGGCCTGCAGGCGATGCGGAGGGCTCGGACGATGCACTTGAGGGTGGAGGCCGGAGAGCGGAGGGGCTGCAGGATCTCAGCCGGGTTCTGGCGGCTCCACAGTGGCTGCTGTGCGGGGCGTGGGCCGGGCGCTGGGCGGGTGGAGGCCGTCCGCAGGGAGCCTGGCGCCGGCTTGGCTGTGATGCGTGTGAAGGAGCGGGAAACGCAGAGCAGAGGGGCCTCCACACCCGTGATTTCCTGGGCGCTGGGCTCCTGCCGAGGTCTGTGCTGGGGAGCAGGCAGGCAGATGGGCTCGGACCCAGCACGACGTCGAGATGCCTTCCTCGGCCAGTCACTGCACCTCCAGAGCCGGCTTTCTCCTCTGTGACGTCGGGCTCACGGTCTCTGCCCACAGCCCCGTGAGACCCCGGGCGAGGCCGGCACCCGCCACGGGTCCCCGCACTACCCCTGCACAGGTCCCCACTGCGTCCACGCGGCACTTCTGCTCTGGTTTCTAATTTTCTTTTTTTTTTTTTTTAAGTTTTTGGCTGAGTAGTTGTGGTGCACGGGCCTAGTTGCTCCACGGCATGTGGGATCTTCCCGGACCAGGGATCGAACCCGTGTCCCCCGCAATGGCAGGCGGACTCCTAACCACTGCGCCACCAGGGAAGTCCCTGCTCTGGTTTCTAAGGCAGAGCCCGGGCCTGTGCTGCCCAGGAGATGGCTCAGGACGGTGCTGCTCTGCTCGTCTGGGTCTCCGGTAGCTCAGGTGTCTGATAAGCCTCATTAACCTTCTCACCAGCCTCCCTGGGGCCCTGCCTGGTGGAGGAGCTGTGCTTAGCTGCCCGGAAAGCGGGGCCGCTCCCAGCCTGCCTTCACCCAGCTCTTGGAACACAGCGGGCATTCGGGCCAAGCCATAGGGCTGCCTCTGTAGGACCGTCCTCCACCCAGCAGCCGGCAGCTTTACAGACATAAGTCGGGGCACGTCCCGGCTTTGCCTGGGCTCCCTGAGGACAGCCGTAGGCAAGAGTGTGCGCGGAGCTCATCTGTTTCTAGAACAGAGAAGGGAGGAAAGGCTGTGGAGGCTGCATTCTCATGTTGGTCCCTCTGTGGACAAGTGGGGCTTGATCGGGCCCGGCATCCCCTGCCCTGCACTGGCTGAGTGTCCGTCCATAGGCTGGCGGGTCCCTCTCATCTGGGTCACGAGTCCCGAGTGCTCGGTGGTTTCCAGCGGGCCTCCCGGGCTAGGATCAGGGAGGCTCGAAGGCTGTTTCTGTGCTTGGCTGGTTACTGTGACAATGGCTAGAGCACAGGGTGCTGCTGAGACACGTGAAGTGGAATGAGAGGCGTCTGATACACATCCCCTGCTTCGGACGATCTGCCCCCGTCTCCCACCACGGTGAAGTAACACCCACCTTAGGCCGTGGCTCCGGCACCGCCGACGGCCTCGCCTTCCGGGGTGCTGCTTTGCTGCCATCTGGCCACGCCGCCCTTGCTGTGTTTCCATCGTGGCAGACAGGCTCTGTCCTGCCTCTGGGCCTTTGTCCCCTGCGCCTGACCACTGTCCCCACGACTGGCAGGAGCCTCAGCCCAGGGGCCACCTTCTGTGACCACCCTGGGAGGTGCTGTCCGGGGAGGCCCTCCCGTTATCTTTGCTTTCTTCAGGGTGCTCGTCCCCCCTCTCTGCAAGTGTCCCACTGGCCTTCTTCTCCTCTGCCTCCTTTTAACTGGAAAGGGAACTCTGTTCCTGTTTCACCCCCTGCAGCGTTGCCAGTCTTTCCAACAGGGACTGGGACATGGCTGACGTTCAGTTCGTACTGAATGAACAAATGTGTGGTCGTGCACACAGCCCGGTGTGCCTTTCTTTGAGCCCTTTACGTGTTCCACTTTGCATTAAAGCTCCTTGGCGTGTATTAAAAACGCCAGCCCCAAATGATGCCAGCTCAGTAATACCGTTAAGGGGATGCGTTTATCCAGCCCTTTCTCTGCGCTCGGCTCTGAGCACACTTGAGTCTATCATTCACCCTTACGGCACCATTTTTGACAGATGAAAAGTGAATTAGGTTTTAGCCTGCAGACACCAAGGTGGGAAGTGACGGGACTGGTTCAGGATCTCAGGCTGCCGGGCCCGAGCACTGACCCTGCTTTTCTCTTCCCCTGGCTCTGATGTGGGGAAGTAGGATGAGAGTATTACCAGTCATGAGAAGGACCTACTTTCCAAAAATATTTCCTCCATTACTGTCCAGATTTCACGAGTTGGTTGACCCAGATACCGTAATCTGTAGCTATTGTGTTGGGTTTTTATTTTTAATTGTTATCGGTTACACTTGTGTATGATGGTTCAACAAGGCTTGGTCTCCAGATACTCCCCTCTGCCCCCAGCCTCTAGGGTCAACCACTTCCGGCTCTTCTCTGTTTCTCCTTCTCTTGCTTGTGTTGCTACCCCTCCTCCCCCAGGTACACGCATCATCTATTGACTTCCTGCTTTGGAAGATGAGGGTTTAACTCTCAGCACTACCCTAGCCCCCATCACACACACGCACGCGTGTGCACGCACGCACACGCACACACACAGACACACACTTTGCATCCTCCCAGTAGAGGTGTGTGGTAATGTTGATTAGATCAGCATTAAGTTCCTTTCAGTTCTATTCGCAAAACATAGCCCCAATTTGATCACTTCTCCCTAACTTCACTGCTACGACTGTAGTCTTTTACCTGGATTATGGCTACAGCCGTCCAACTGAGCTCCCCGTTTCTGTCCTTCCTCTTTTTTTTTTGGCTGCGCGGCTTGCGAGATCCTAGCTCCATGACCAGGGATTGAACCCACGCCCTCAGCAGTGAACCCATGGAATCCTAACTACTGGATCACCAGGGAATTCCCTGTCCTTGCTCTCTTTTGATCTGTTGTCCATACAGTAGTCAGAGTGATCCTGTTTAAAAATAAATTTGATTGGCTCAAAACTCCCTGGCTTCCCCTTCACTCACAGTGAAGGACAAAGTTCTTGCTGTGGTCTCCAGGGCACTGCATGATCTGGCCCAATTCCTCAGTCATCCCTCATTTCTCTCTCCCTTTTCACTCTGCTCCCAGCACACTGATCTTCGTGCACCAGTCAAGTCTCTGCCTCAGGGCCTTTGCACTTGCTCTCTCTCTCTCCCTGGAATGCTTGTCTCGCAGGCATCTGCACAGCTAGCTAACTTTCTTCAGATCTTTACCCAACTGTTATCTCAATGAGGCCTTCCTATCTAAAACGTCATTCCTCACCATACTTGATAACTTCTTCCCCTGCTTGTTTTTTCCATCTTATCACTATCTAGCATACTGATTATTGTATTACTTATTTTATGATATTTTATTTATATTCTGTATTTCCATATAAACAAATATATATCCGTATTATTATTATCTTACTTAGCATCTGTCTCCTGCCCTAGACTGTAAGCTTGAGCCCAGGAATTTGCATCTGCTTCCTCTGCTCTCTCTGGTACCTAGAACGTAGAGCAGGTGTCCAGTAAGCGCTGTTGAAATGGCTGAATGAACACATTTTGGTTAGTGAGAGCTGTTCACGGCTGAGCCATGTAGCACTATCTTTCATTCCCTGTGCTCCCTAGTTTTTCCTGGTGGTCGTGATCATCTTGTTTCTGCGTGGGGTCTATGTATTTACCATTAACTCAGCTCCAAATCCTCCCCTAATGGGCACACTCACCCTCTCCATCTACCCCACATACTGTGTGATTGTCCCCGCAACGTCTTGCTGCCTCTCAGTTCCATCTTCTTGAAGAAGTCTCTCCCAGAGCGTTCTTAATTTCTGTTTTAGATTTTCTGTGGCTAGAGGAATATCCTGTGGCTAGAGAATATTCTTACAGAAGAATACAATCTTTTGGGATTCATTGAGGCTTATCTTAATATTTAAGATCTTATTTAATCAAAGATTAAATACTTGGTATATTGATTTTTCTTCAAGTTCACTGATTCTTTTTTCTGTCTCCATTCTGCCGTTAAGCTCATCAAATGAATTTCCCACTTACTGTACTTTTCAGTTCTAGAATTTTGACCCTCTTAAAATATGTTTTTAGAAATAATTTCCGTTTCTCTAACTGAAATTCCCGATTTGCCCACTTAGAGTGACATTTTGCTCCAGTTCTTCGAACATATTTTCCTTTAATTCTCTGATTATATTTAAAATAACTGCTTTAAAGTCTTTGTCTACTAACTCCAATACTTGGGCCATTTTGGCCTCATTTTCTATTGACTGCTTTTCTCTCTTGGGGTCAAATTGTCTTTTTTTTTTTTTTTTTTTTGCATGTTTAGCAGGCTTTTAACTGTATACTGGAAATACTGGTTGATACTGGCTAGTGACTCTGCATCGTGTTGGAAGGGCACTGATTCATGTCCTAGTAGTCAATTCAGTGACTGACTGATCACCTTGAACCTGTGTGGCTTGTCTTCATGTCCTGTTAGGGCAGAGAGATGCAAGTCTGACAGTGTTTCTCTAGCCTTTCACCTTGACAGAACGCGGCCTCCAAACCTGAGAGCTTGGTTTAGGGTTTCTTGGCCAGGTGTCGGGAGGCCTGCCTCTTGCCATGGTCCTCACTCGTAGGGCACAGCCTTCCTGATGTCTCAGCTCAATATCTGGGTCCTTCGCAAGGTCCTAAGGAGGCCTCTTCCCCGTGGCTGGGTTGGAAGATCCCCCAGCACTGTTCAGCCTCCACCTCTGGTGTGTTCTCACCCCCGGAGGAGCCGCTCTCTGGTTAGAACCTGGGAGCCTCACCCTGTGTGCGGAGCCCGAGGGCTAGGACCCACCAGGGACCACCCCTCCCCGACCCATCGCTCCTCATTCCAGTCCCACCAGCTGCTCCAGGCTCCATGCCCTGCTTGGAGTCTAGCCGCCTGTCCTGTGGTCAGAAAACCGTCCCCAGTAGAGTGCTGGCAATCGTGAGGCGCCTTCCATGAGTTTTGCTTCTTTCAAGGATTAGGGTCTCGTGCTGTGTTGTTTACATCCTGAAAACAGTAGCCTCCCGTGTTTTTCTCAGTCTCCCGGCTGTTTAAGGAGGGAAGTCTCGACGGCCACTAAATGCTCTTCCAGAACTGGAGGCTCCCGACCGGCCCGCCTCCTGGCTTGCGGCTTGGCTGCTGTCTTGGGATCTCCCTACCACCCGGGGTTTCCCTTCGCCTCTCTTTTGAGTTGAATTCTCTTTCTGGATCCCCCATTTTCTTCGTGTTGGTTGATTTCAGCAGCTTCCTTAGAAAGGGTGACAGGAAGGTAAATTTTTTGAGGCCCCTATGTCTGAAAATGCCTTTGTTAAACCATCGCACTTGACTCAGTGATTAGGTGGAGAATTCTAGGCTGGAAATTATTTTCCCTTGTAATTTTAGGCATCGTTTCATTGAATGTCTAATGCAATATGGATCTTTTCTGTGAAGCCTTCAAACCCGTTTTTCCTTTCTCTCTTTTGTTTTCCCTGCAACTTTTTAGGGTCCTTTCTTCTTCCTCACTGTTCTTGAGTTCCCAAGGCCAAGTGTCTTGTGTGGGTCTGTTTTCCTCCATTGTGTACTTAGTGGGCCTTTTCAGTCAGTTCTGGGGAATTTTCTTGAAGCATTTCTTTGATTTTACTATTCTTTTTTTCCAAAACTCTTACTATCCTGATGGTGGACCTTCTAGGCTGGTTCCACAATTCCTTTTCTCTCTTTTCCATCTCTTTGCATTTTTTTCCCCTACTTGGAAATTCTTCAAGTTTATCTTCCAACGCTTATGTTGCATTTTTCATTTATGTTATATTTTTAATTTTCAAGAGCTCGTTTTTCCTTTCCGAATGTTCCCTCTACTTAAAATAAGAGTGTTCTTTTATCATTTCATGGCCCTTTTCTTATCTCTGAAAACACTGATGATTTTTTTGGAGATTGTTTTGAGAAACTCTGCCTAGTTTCTATTTCCGCCAACTTGCCTTTTCCCGTGTCTGCTTGGCCTCTGTGTTTGATGCTCCCCTCTGGGGTGTGGAGGGGAGTCCTAGGTCGTCTGGATCCCAGGCTGGTGTGGTGCCGAGGTCCCGCCTTTCACGTCACCCCTGCGTGAGCTGTGCCCCGGGGCCTGCTTCCTGGAGCCTCTCACCCTGCGGAGCAAATGGGACGTCTCAGGCGGGGAGTTTGGTTTGGCGAGTCGTGGCCCAGAGTGCATCAACCGGTGGACCCCTCTTGTGAGGCCCAGGAAGAGGTGGTCACCTCCACAGTGCCAGGGCCAGAAGCCCTGCCCGCAGGAACTGTCTGAGGCCTCTGGGTCTGTCCCCACCCTGGACGCCCCTTGAGAACGGGATAGAGAGGCACCCAGAGTGCTTGTGCCAGTGGAGGAGGGTGGATGGCCTGCGGCTCAGGATGTCACCTTCAGGGCCCCGAGGACCTGTGGTCTGCGGAGCAGAGAAGGCAGGCCCTGAGCCGCTGAGAGCCCTGGACCCGCCCATTCTGGTGCCCTCCGCGGCGCAGCCTCCTGGCCCGGGCACAGTGACCATCCAGGTTGGCCCCTGGCCCAGCTTCCGCCGCCCTACCTGGGGTCTCTGCCGCCATCCTGCTGCTGCTGCTGCTGGAAGCCAGGGATGCTCCCGCCCCGCCGGGCACCCATCCAGGGAGGCCCGGCAGCGGCCCTGATGGGTGCTGGTGCAGTGAGGACCTGGGCAGGAGGAGGGTTGGGACCGGGGTTAGGGTTAGCAGGCTGCGCCAGCTGATGGCAGAGGCCGCCTGAGAGGAGCCTCCCCAGGCCGTCCCTGCCCAGCGTGAGCGTCTTCCCTGGCGCCGCTGAGGCAGAACAGAGAGCCCGAGTGCTGGGGGCCTCCCGACGGTGGGGGCAGCGGGCACTCACGGCCCAGAGGGGCAGGCAGTAGACACGGCGCCAGCAGCGAGCCTGGTGTCTAGGGCAGAGAGGATTCGGGGTCCAGTGTGCTTCCCGCCACGGTGCAGAACCCACCCCCTTGTCTTGGGACTCTGGAGGTGGAAACGGGGCTGCCCACCTCCACGTTGCTCCCCCCGTCCTGCTCAGGCCGCTGAGTTGCCTTCCAAGGGCTCAGAAGGCCTCTCCGCTCTGTCCACCTTCTGGCCCGTCCTACGTGGGGCCTGCCGAGCTGTGGCCGGTGGCCTGCCCCCGGAAGCAGCACTTTGGGGGTGGGTCTGGGGGCTCGGCCTCCCCGTCCCCTGTGCTCGGCTGCACCCCCGGGTTCACGGGACCCCTGTTCCTTTAGCTGCAGATCTGGGACACGGCTGGCCAGGAGCGCTTCCGCACCATCACCCAGAGCTACTACCGCAGCGCCAACGGGGCCATCCTGGCATACGACATCACCAAGAGGAGCTCCTTCCTGTCGGTGCCTCACTGGATCGAGGACGTGAGGAAGTACGCGGGCTCCAACATCGTGCAGCTGCTCATCGGTGAGCGGGGGCCCCTGCGGTCCACCCGTCTGTCTGTCTGTCTCGGTCTCTCTCTCCTTTCTAAACAACGGGCAAACAGAGCACAGAGAGGGCTGAGCTTGGCCAGGTAGGAGCGGAGCCAGGACCATGGTCTAGAAAATTCGGGGACTTCCCTGTTGGTCTGGTGGTTAAGACTCTGAGCTTCCACTGCAGGGGGCACGGGTTCGATCCCTGCTCAGGGGACTAAGATCCCACGTGCCACGAGGCGCGGCCAAAAAAAAAGAAACTTCGGATCCTGCTAATCACTTGTAAAGTTACAGTCAAAGTGGAAATGAGACGACGCAGGCCAGGAAGCGGTCGCCACGTGGCCGCACCTTGGTCCAGGCTAGTTCGGTCTTCATCATGTGTGTTCTCATAACCCTGCCTGCTCCTCATGTGTCAGGGACGGGGCCGAGGGTCAGAAAAGTGAAGTCATTTATCCCATCCACATAGCCCGTGAGCATGTAAACGTGGCCGATCGTGATTCAGTGGCCTGCTCTGTCGGCCACCCTGCAGGGGGTGCTTCTCAGGTGTCCACGCCCCTCCCAGCCACTCTGAAGTCTTGGTGGAGGGCAGACGCCGGCACCACCCACAGAGCATCTCACTCGGGAGCACTGGGTGGGCCCACGCGTGTGCATTTCTAACAAGTTCCCGGGTGACACAGTGATCCCACTTTGAGAACCGACGCTGCAGGGGGTGCCGTGACCTCCATTTTACCTTTTCCTCCTGCATAAACTTCTCGGGCCTGGATTCAAGAAGCTTTGGACCATGTGTGTGGTCCCTGGGGTGCTCGTCCCAACAGTCAGGCTGATTCCTCTAAGGTGAGCGAGTGCAGATGGGCCTGGACTGGGGTGTGGGTGTTCTAGGCGGACTGGACTCCCCGGGCAGGAAGGGAGTCCTCCCTACGTGGCCTGATGCTCCCCTTTCATCCAGGACTTTTTAATTTTTTTTGGCCACGCCGCTCGGCTTGCAGGATCTTGGTTCCCTGACCAGGGATCGAACCGGGGCCCCCTGCAGTGGAAGCGCAAAGTCCTAACCACTGGACTGCCAGGGAATTCCCAATCCAGGACTTTTAAAAGAAAACATTCTATCATAGAGCACTCTATACAAGGACATAAAAGGAACAGCGTAACAAACCCCAGATTCAGCAGAGCCGGCAAGTCCTGTCCACGGTCATTTCAGCCCTCGGCCCCTCCCCCGACCTCATACTATTTTGAGGCAAATCCCAACACCAAATGATTTCACTTGCAAATGTTCCAGCATGAATCTATAAAAGATACAAACACTTAAAAATATATAATAACAGTACGCTTTTCACATTTAAAACATACTGACATCTCCTAATACAATCAACTTAGCTGATCTGTGGTCAGATTTATAATTGCTCATAAATGTCACATGTGGTTTTCTTTTCAGTTTGTTGAAATCAGCATCCAAATAAGTTCCTAACATTGAAATTGGTTGCTGCATTGTTTAAGGTTACCAAAGAAATTGTAGATTTTTTTTTTTCTCTTTTTTTGGCCATTCTGCGTGGCTTGTGGGATCTTAGATCCCCGACGCGGGATTGAACCTGGGGCCTGGCAGTGAAAGCAACAAGCCATAACCACTAGACCGCCAGGGAAGTCCCTAGATCTTCATAGATGCTTATCTGTTTTTTTGTCCCTATAATCAGATTATAAAAGTCAATCACTTAGAGACTTAAAAAAAATTCTTGTAGAAATTGGACCAAGGAGCAATTGACCAGATTATTTAAAACATAATGAAACATCTCACACCTCGTGGGAGAAGGAAAGGTGTGCTCTCAGGGGCAGCTGTAGTCTGTGCTCTCATTATCAGAAAAGCAAAATAATCAAAACCCACAATCTTACAGAGAATTAAAAAATTCCAAAGGAAAATATGAGAGCATAAATAATCAGAAAAATGACAAAATTTTAGCCAAAAAAAAAATAGCAAGGCCAGATTTCTTTAACTTCAGCATTGGTGGAGTGCCCACTAGGTGCTAGCTTGTGTCCACTGTGTCATTTAATGTCTGCTCTGCAGAAGGTGGCGTCGTAGATGGGGGACTGAGACTCAGAGATGGAGTGAGTTACCCAAGCGTCACACAGCAGGTGACAGGAAGCTGGCGTCTCTACCTAGGTCTTCTTCCAGCTCTAAGCACCCTGTTCTTTTCACCAAACCTTCCCGCTTCTATTTCTTAGGAAAAAGCAATAAAATGCACAGGCCCCTGGCAAAGATAAGGAAGAGATGAGATGAGGGACTAAAGGATGGGATAAGAGCATTAAAGATAGACTCTCCCGGCTCGCTGCCTTTAGCTGTAGCCGTGCCCACCTGGGCCCTGGGCCTCACCACTGCCCCACCTCCCCGCAGGGAACAAGTCGGACCTCAGGGAGCTGAGGGAGGTGCCGCTGGCCGAGGCGCAGAGCCTGGCAGAGCACCACGACATCCTGTGCGCCATCGAGACGTCGGCCAAGGACTCGAGCAACGTGGAGGAGGCCTTCGTGAGGGTGGCCACGGAGCTGGTCATGCGGCACGGGGGCCCTCTGCTCAGCGAGAAGGGCACTGACCACATCCAGCTGGACAGCAAGGACGTCGGAGAGAGCTGGGGCTGCGGGTGCTGACCGGGGTGCAGGGCAGGCAGGCGGGGCTGCCCCACCTCCTCCCGCCCTGTGGCCTCCTCGCCCAGCCCTCCAGAGCTGGCCTCCAGGGTGCCAGCCAGATAAAGGCCTGGAATTACCCCGCCTGTGGCCTGGATGCTTGATGGGAGCACTGCCCTCCAGGAAGGAAGAAGCAGGATTCCTCCCACGGGAGGCCCTGTTGGCACAGGGTAGGGTGTGGGGCCCTTCCTGCCAGCCAGCTGCTGTCCCCGCCACACGCGGCACGTCCCAGGACTGGCGCGAGCCCAGCGGTGTGGACCTTGGCCCAGGGGCTGGGAGTGGGCCTCCCGGGCTACATGCTGCCTGGTTAGGACCGTTTCACACGAGGCCGCAGCAGGGTGTTGCTTTCCAGGGATGTGGCCGGAGCTCCGGGCCCTCCCAGGGCATTCCAGGGCCTCCTGTGCAGGAGCAACGGCCCAGCAGACTCAGTCCTGAGCTTCGTCCCGGGGTTTCCCTACCTCCCTCCTTCCTTCAAGGCCAGCTCCTGCCTCAGCCGGGCCTCCCTCTCCCATTTCCATGGAGCTTCTTTTCACCCGGACAACGGTGGGTCACGGCCCACAGCGCTCGTCTGCTGGCTTGGGGCCCAAAGTTTTGCCACTCAGGTTGCAAAAGCAGTGAATCCTTTAGCTCTGGCTCTCGGAAGCTGGGGGTTAGTGGGAATGAGATAGGAGTGCGGACATTTAAGGGAAAAGTAAACGCTCGCACCCCTGAGCCCAGCCTGTCCCACCTGACTTGCAGAGATCCTTCGTGCCACGTTCAGAGTGCCAGCTCCCCCGCCGCTCCCAGACCAGCTTAGAGAGTTTCCCGCACAGAAAAGGCGAGGCCCCGGCAGGCCTGGGTCTGGGCCCACCCACTCTAATGGTCTCTGCATACGCTGGACACTGAGGTTAGACAGCAGGGGACCAGGGTCACTGGGGCCCTTGGAAGCAGCACCATTCTCTGGGTGCAGCTCAGAGGAGTGCAGGGACTGGACTGGGGGAGCAGGTGGTCTTCCCAGGCCAATCCCAGTCGCTCCCATCAGCCCAGTTCAGCCCTGCAGGCCCCCCGCCCCAGTGTGGGGCCCCAGGAAATCAGCTGCTCTCAGAGACATGGGTGAGGCCACATCAGGGAGACACAGCCCAGGGCCCCTGAGAGCCCAGAGGTGCCGCACAGCTGCAGTCGGGCTCCCTGCCTTCCATCCCAGCACCTGGTCTGCGTCACACCCTCCCAGGCAGGCCTGGACACAGAGCAGGAAGTCAGACCTTGCCAGGCAGCCCCAGGAGGCGGGTCAGGCAGGGCTGCTGGCCCTTCCAGCCGCGGAGGCTGAGCCTGGTCCTTCCCTGGAGGGGAAGGACGCTGGCCTGGACGGGCCAGGAGCTGCTGAGCAGGGGTCAGCCCGCTGTCGGCCGAGTGGGCTGGGAAGTGGGAGCAAGAAGGCTGCCTGGCTTCCCTCCCCCGTCCCTGCTAATGGGATGGGGCCCAGCCCCTCCACCTGCACTGAGGGGTTCCCCAGAGAGGGGCCCCCTTCAGGCCAAGGGCAGAGGTCCTCCAGCCCCATGACCTCTCTGCAGGGGACTGATGTTTGGGCAGAGCTGGGTGTTCAGTCCAGGCCCAGCTGGGAGAGGAGTCTCACGAAGACCGCCTTGCACAGACCTGCTGCTCTGGGGGGTGGGGTGCATGCAAGGAGCAGCGGCCGGGACTGCGCCCCAGTTCCAGCGAGCACAGGTACTGACCCCGGGCCCAGGGCTGCCTCACAGGGCTTAGGGAAGGAGGGAGGCCCCCAGCTCACCTCCTCCAGAAGGAGCCCTGCCGGGCTGCCGGCAGCATCCGGCAGTCCGCATCCAGGGTGCACAGGTACAGGAAACACCGGTGACAGGGGCTCACCTGCCACCTTGGGCTGTGAGCCATCCCCCTACTCCTGTGCCCGGAACCCTGCACAGGGGAGGTGGCCTCACGGTGGCCCTTCCTCACCCAGAACCAAGGAAGCAGCACTTCACTCTCTCCTTTCACAATCCCAAGGCCCAGTGGGTCTCCTGCCACCCATCCTCCGCACGGAGCAGCCTCGCTCCAGGGCTGTAGCCTAGAACTCAGGGGTCATTTCGGGCTCCCCACTTTCTCCCCCACCCTACAACCGTGCCCCTGGCCCCTCTGCCCAGATGGGCCCCATCCCCTCCCCTGGATGCCTCCTGACCTCCTTGGCCTGGGCTTCCACCAGCCCAGGCACCATCCTGCTGCTGTGAGGGGGGCAGCTATGAAAGGTCCCTCCCCCATCCTGACACCTTCCAGTCGCCCCCGGGCCCTCAGGATGTCCATCCTCACGCGGGTGTCCAAGGCCTCACACAGCTCCGTTCCTTCTCCCTTGCACCGTCTTGCCCACAGGAGCAGCTTCTGTCCAGGCAGACCCCTTCCTGCCCTGCCCCCCTTACCGACCCAGCCCTTGAATACGTGCCATTTAGAATCCCACAGATGACCAGCTGGTCCTTTGCTCATCGTACCCCCTGGCAAGAATGCGTTCCTTCCCTACCCACCCTTGGCCTGCGAGGTTCCCGTCCTGGGCTGAAGCCATTTCCTACTGAGGCTTCCCGTCCTCCGTCTCAGAGCCAAATGCTAGCGCTCAGGGCCTCCCTGGGCGCGCTGCTGGCTGCCTGCTCTGGGGTGCCCTGGCAGGTAGGGGACTCACTACCTCTCTGGGCCTAAGTCCTCTGTCAGATGGGCCCGGACGGATGGACTTGGCCAAGGGACAACGGGGAAGTGTGTAAGACAGCACGGCCCCGCCTCTTCCCTCTCCCAGGGCCTCTTCCTTTGTTTATAAGTTACCCAAGAACAGGAGCAGGTGAGGTCAGGGGTCAGGGGCCAGGAGAGGAAGCCCGGCAGGAGGGCCAGGAAGTGTCCCAGCCATCGGGCGGAGGAGGGCAGTCTGTGGCCTGGGCTGAAGGACCAGAGGAAGGCTGGTGTTTTATACTCCTGGGAGGGGGACAAGCAAGGGACAGGGATCCTGACTCCTGAGCCAGAGAGGTGGGCCCGGTCCAGAGGGCGGGTGGGTGTTGGGGGTGGAGCTCAAGGACACAGGCCCCAGCAGGCGTGAAGCTGGAGGAAATTCCTAATTCACATTGAATGCAGTTACTTCTCCCCGGAGGGCTGCCGAGGCTGGGGCCTCAGAGACCTCTGAGCCTGCACCTGGGCTGGGGTGGGGAGGGCCTCAGCCCAAGGATGCCATTGCATTTGGGGATTTTTCACATTGCCTATTTATGAATATATAAATCTTTATAGCGAATCTATTTTTTAAAACATGGAAAAGTTGCCTTTATGGAGACTTAGCAGAGCCAGAGTGTACGCATTCCTAAACTATTAAACGTTTCTGTAATGAGCCGGCAGCGCCCAGACTGGTTCTCTTGGCTTGGAGCTCAGAGCTGGCTCCAGTGCCCACGGATCCACAGATGTCCCACCTGCCTGGCCGGCTCCCCCGACTGGCCTCCAGGCCCACACACTGCCCCCTGCCCGTCTGTTGCCCAGAGCCCTGTTAAGACCATCGGGACCCCTGGACGGAGGAGCAGACAGTGCCTCAGGGGCAGGGAGGAGCTGGGGTTGGGTCCCATCTCTGCCAGGGATACCTTGGGCAAGACTGCACCTCTCTGGGCCCCAGGATCCCTCATCTGGTTTCGTGTTGGGGAGGCAGGTTGGGAGGTGCTACTTGGTGAACGCCAGGGGCACCAGCCCAGCAACACTGCGAGGCACACACGTGTTACCATCCCTCCACCCTTGATTTATTCAATGAGCCGACATGCTCGGAGTAGGGAGTTCCCTGCCTGAGTCCTGCAGCCATGAGGAAGTACAGCTGTTATTGCAAGTCAGGGTCTGCAAGGTCCCGCAGGGCAGGATGGGTCTTGCTCATCACTGTTCTCCAGCGCCGAGCCCGGACCCATGCGCACGGTAGGCGCTCAGAGAGCTGCTGAGCACCTGGACCAGAGCCTTGACCCCAGGGACCCCATGAGTCCACAGCCCCCCGAGATCAGTGGAGCCCGTCCCTGGTCCCTCACAGAGGGGGCCCCTGCTGATGGGAGGGCACAGCCGCTCAGGGCACCAGGTGTGCTGTGCCCACCTGCCCAGCCTCCCCCAAGACAGGCTGACAGGCTGGGGGTCACACCAGCCTCCACTCAAACCCCAGGTCGACCCAGGCTGGTTTGTGACCTTGGACGAGGCATTCCTCCACCAGAGCCTGGTTTCTTCGGGACACTGATCCCTGCACTGCCTGCATCCCATCCCAGGAAGCCATTGCGAGGCGTGGGGAGCCGGGTGTGGGATGGGTGGGTGGGAAGGAGAGGGATGGTCCAGGTGGGCCACACTCCAGGCACCTGCCATCCATCTTTCCAGGGACAAGAAACACCTGTCGTTTGAACTACCTACTCACACTGAATGCGAGGAGCCCCACCTGAGTGACCCTTGGATGAAAACCCTGTAACTGGGCCATCTGAGCTGGGCCCTCCAAACGCTCCCCAGGGGCTGGCTGTCCCAAGGCCCCCCCTCGCCTCTGCCCACCCCATGGGACTGCCCAGACCCGGGGGGAACTCGGACGGCACCAGGTCCAGTCCTGGCCTTTAAGACAGGGCACCTGAGGCCGGTGTCCAGAGGGACCTGCTCCAAGTCCCCACTAAGTTCGCTCCTGAGCCCCTGCCTGGGGCCAGCCCCGGGCTGGGTGTGGGTCCCAGGGCTGAGTCTGACCCTGCCCGGCCCCCGGGGCTCCCAGCGCTCCAGCCCTGCCTGACCCTCTCTGCTCCCGGCACACACTTGCCCAGGGGCTCGGCCGAGGGGCGCCTCCAGCCCTGCCTCCAGGGAAGTGAAGCCCCCCACCCCCACCCCGGGGCCCAGTCCTGTGCCCTGCCCTCCCCTCCCAGCTCGGAAGCCCCAGGTCGCCTTCCCCACGGCCACGCCCCACCCTCGCCTGACCAGGCAGCTACACTGTTCTGCTGACACGCCCAGGACCCCTCCCGAGGGTGGGGAGCCCCCCCACTCTGCCTGGAGCTGCGGCCTCTGCTGTGGGTTCTCCTCACCTGGAGGAAAAGACTCGGCGGCGGGTTTGGACCGACTCCCGGGCGTCCTCTCTGTGCTCCCCACAGGCCGGCGCCATGGGCCCTGCCGCTTCAGCCCTGATCCGCAGCCGTGGGTGAGGGGGCCACGGGGGTCACGGGAGGACGGCCCCCCAGAAAGGAGCAGGGCAGAATTTAGGGGCACCCCACTTGGGGAC
The DNA here is from genome assembly GCF_937001465.1 of Orcinus orca. Classification (NCBI taxonomy): domain Eukaryota; kingdom Metazoa; phylum Chordata; class Mammalia; order Artiodactyla; family Delphinidae; genus Orcinus; species Orcinus orca. The sequence goes on from NC_064568.1 coordinate 2,046,229, forward strand.
TTGAGGCTGAAGGGGCTCAGTTCTGAGGGCCCAGGGCCAGGAAGCTTCCAAGGGAGCGCTTCTCAGGTCTGATGGGGGATGTGTCTGGCCTGTGCCTGTGAAGTGACCACGGGCCTGGGCCTGAGTCCACCTCCATGCGGGGCAGGAGGACAGCACCTCCTCACAGGGTTCACAGGGTACAGGAGAAAGGCCCGTGTGGGGGGGCTTTATGCAGAGCCTCCCACATATTAAGTGCCCAGCGAGTGGATGCCAGCTGATTCCTAATGCAGAAACCAAACTCTCAGCCTCCGGACTATTCATGTTGATTCATATGTTTTATTTGTCCCGTTGATGTATATTTTAAAAAAATTTAAATTTAGTTGCCAATGCTTAAATAATTCAGTTTAACATAAACTTCTTCCAACCTCTCTGTAAGAACGGGCACCTGGCCACCTTTCCACGTGGCAACATTCCACTGGGCCTCTGGATGGAGCGTGGGATCCCTGGTTTACCACAGTCCCCACCACTCCCTATTGTCTACCAGCCCCAAGTTTGGGGCTCCTGGTCCAGCCTCACCTCTGTGGGTCACTGCCCTCCGGTGGCGCCTGGTGCCCACTTGGCCTCCCTCGTGGCACCCTCTGACCCACAGCCCCACTATGTGGACCTCCTTGCTGGGGGGATCTTTGGTATAATTATATTGGATTTGGGTTGGCCAGTGATGGATCTGAAATTATTATCTCATATGGTGGAAAAAAGTTTAAGCTTTTAACTGCTGGCACCAGAAACCCACTGAGGGAGAGAAGCATCTTGTTTGAAGACTTTGGTGACCGTTGCTTAGGGTAGAGGTGGGAGCCCAGAGTTTGCAGGTGTCTGATGCCAGCATCCGGAGGGGAGTTGCTTCCATGAGAAAGGGGGGAATTGGTTGTTTTGTTTCTGAAGAAGAGGCATAGAGAGGAGGAAAAGGAGAGAGAGTGAGAGAGAGATGATGACAAAGGACGGGGCGGGGTGAGGCCAGGTGGCCTCATGGCCAGGTCAGGGTGGCCAAAGCCCATTTTGGGAACAGTGATGTGCCTTCCAAGGTCTGTCACAGGTATGTCTCCCCTCCTCCCACCTGGGGTCTGTTCGCTGCTGCGTTGTTAGGACAAGGTTTTTTGTGGAACTTAGACCATTGATGTGAGGGTGGCCTGGACTGTGTGGCGGCCCGTCTGGGAAGGAGGCACCAGCAGCCAGGAGGGTGTTAGAACGGGACTCCCGGGACCTGGGGAAGTGCCCGGGGTGTCCAGAGATGGTGGCATTGGGGGTGGCTGGAGGAGGTGTGGAAGTGGGATACACCATTTTGCTAGGAACTTGGTGGATAGAGAAGCCCCAGTCAATATCTGTCAAAACAAACATGGTCGCAGGTTTCCAGGATGAGACAGACTCGGGTGCTAAGAGGGAAACATCTGCGAGCCTGGGTAACGGCTGAGCCGCTGGTTTATTTTGAGCTACCGGTGGTTGGAATGCCCAGGGCCGGGGCCGCGATGACCCGGGGGGCCCCGGCTCAGGCTCGGGGCACGGAGACGGTGCACAGCAGGCCCGCCAGGAGAGCCAGGCCCAGCGCGGCCACGACGGCCAGCGCCGCGTCCCACCAGGGCCCCGGGTCGGCCCAGGTCGCCCGCAGGATCCAGCCGCAGCTGCCCAGCTCGGAGCCGCTGAGCTGCCCGAACGCGCGGCCGGAGGCGGGGCCGGGGCCGGCACAGCGCACGCGCAGCAGCTCCGCGGGCGCGCGGTCCTCCAGCCAAAGGCGCAGGTACGTGACGCCGCAGTCGCAGCGCCAGGGGTTGTGCGCCACGTCGAGGCTCTGCAGCTGCGGCAGGTGGTCGAAGGCTCCCGGGGGCACTGAGCGTAGGCTGTTGTTGGCCAGCAGGAGGTGGCGCGTATGTGCCGGGAGGGCGGGCATCACCGCAAGTCCCCGGCCCCCGCAGTCCACCAGCAGCCCCATGGTGTCCAGGGCGCGGCAGGCGCACGCGGCGGGGCAGTCCTCGGAGGCCTCGGCGGCCGCCCAGATCAAGAGCAGGGCAGCCCAGATGGACATCGGGGAGGACGGGCTGCGGGGACAGTGGCCGTGAGGTCCTGGCGGCCTGCACCCGACCCAAGGGCTGGTGGGACCCGACCGGACAAGGGACCACTCACCTCCCTCTCCGGCCGGGCTGTCTCCTCCGTGAAATGGGTGCTGGGATCAAGGAAGTGAAGCGTGCGGGGTCCAGGCCGGTTGACCCTCCCCGGATGGTCAGCAGGCAGGACCGTGACGGCCGCTGCGGTGGGAGCACGGAGCGGGCTTAGTCCTTCCTTGGGAAGAGGAAGGACCCTCCCGTCCTCTGGCAGAGACCCAGCCTGTACTCCGCGGTGGGGGGAGCAGATGCCTGCTAAAGAATCCCAGGCCTGGCCCCGCCCCCGCCCCGAGGCCGGGGAGGGCCTCCCAGGCTGCTCCCAACACCCACCCTCAAGCCTTGGTCTGGCAGATGGTGTGCACGCCACAGACCACACCTCGGCCCACGGATTCCAAGTAGCTTGGCCCCAGCGGCGTGAACTCTCACAAGTGGTCTCTGGTGTGGAAGGCGGCTGGCTGAGGATGCTGACGGGGGCATAGGGAAGGGGACCCAGAAGGGGCTGAGCCTGGAAAGCTGTTGATCGAGGCTCATGCTTGGAGTTGGGAAATTGAGGCCCAGAGACGGAGAGTGACTTGTGCAGGGCTGCCCAGCGCTCCACGTCAGAGACCACATTGGCACTCAAGTCTCTGCTTTCTGCCTGGTTCAGTGCCCCTCCAGGACTCAGTGCGGGCTGTTTCCCCTCGTGAAGACAAGCTTCCGATGAACGTTTGTTGAATAAACCAATGAATCTTGACTCAGCCAAGGACCTGGTGCCTCAGGGCGAACGCCTGCCCGTGCCCCCCACCCCAAGGAGGGACAGGAGCTGGACTTGCCTGCCGGCCTCCTCTCTCCCTGCCCGGCCTGGTCCCACCACCTCCCCTGCCAGGGGCCCACACAGTGGGAGGTGGTGCTGGGGTGATGAGGGCCGCTTACCTTTCAGGCCTGCTGGCGGGGCGCCCCTTTCCCGGCCTGAGCTGTCCTGGCTGAGGCCACAGTGATCACTCTGTGTGGGGCAGCCGATGGCAGCCCCTGCCCGAGCAGGAGGAAGGAAATGGTGAAAACGGCCTGGCTTATCCCTGTGTGCAGCCCCCAGAGGGCCTATCTCCAGAAGTGGGGGCCCTCGGGGTCCCAGGGACTTGCGCACAGAACCGCAGGTCAAGCCCAGTTTATGGAAGGGTACAGTGCCTCTCACTGCACCGCCAGTGCCCCATGATCCTCAGCGTGCGGGAGAACCAAGGGGGACCCCGGTCCCAGAAGGTGTGCAAGGCTTCCAGGAGGAGGGTGCCGTTGTATCTTCAGCGCCTTTCAACACTTTCTGATCCTTCTTTTTGACAAAGAGCTGCATCAGTCTCAGGCTAGAAGTCAAGACCAGAGTCGTATGTGCATTGTATTTATTTCTATAGCGACATTCTACTCGGGGGAGTGACATCAGCTTCCCATCTATGCTAGTGATATAAAGTTCTCTATAAAAGATAAATGTATCTTTAATTATATTTTAACGTTATAAAATATGAATTAAAATCAAGCTGAACAGTGAAATATTACAAAGAATTATATTGGGAAATTAAAACATTAATGTATGCTTTTTATTAGAAGTTATAAAAATGTCAGCAATATGAAATATTAACTTAGTCAATAAGGGATTTGCAGAGATGGCAAAAGTTGCACCCGTGGCGGGCTGGGGGGACTGAGGTGTGGGAACCCCTGGGGTATAGCAATGCTCTGGGAACAGGGAGAAGGGGTTCTAGCAACCAGAGGGGCCCAGGAGAGGAGCCCAGAGTGGGGGGCTGCTGAGGAGAGGGACTCCTGGCCATCCCCCATGGCTGTGGCCAGCGTCAGCCAAGGATGTGTCTCGGGCCCCCAGTCCGGACGGTTGTAAACCCTCTAAAACTCAGAGGGTTCGGGCTGGAGAGCGAAACTGAGGCCCAGAGCTGCCATGCTGCCAGCCGAGGGGACACTGGACCGTGAACAGGACCAGGTATCACCCCCGCAGGAGGGAGGGAGCCCGCACCCTCTCCAGCTGATCCTTGTTCTTAAAACAGGGTCGTTGCACCGGAGGTCACGGCGCTGGGCAGGAGAAATCAAAGTCAGGGGGCTGAGGGCGCTTTACCCCCGGCACCCCAGACCCACAGGAATGTTCCTCATGTTCAGGACAGGCAGCAGGTGTTGGCCCTGCGACTCCCGGGCTGTTCCTGACCTGACCTCATGTGGTCGGGCCCACGCTCTCTCCTCCTCTGGGGCCTCTGAGGTTTCCTTCTTATTTTCAACACGTACAACTTAAAACCACAAAAAGCGACACAAATAAGAAATCGTTTTCATTGTGGAAAACCTGACCTCTGCAGATGAGCAGAAGAAGATGATAAAAATTGTCCTCGCCACAACAGTGAGAGGCCCGCATACCACAAAAAAAAAAAAAAATTGTCCTCAACCCCAATATCCAGCAAGACTACCTTTTATTTCTGTCCTGTGAGTATTGTTTTCTTACCCAAACAGGGCCACACAGGGTCCACGGCCTTGGGGACCCTGCTTTCACGCCTGTGGACACAGCCCCAGGTCACCAGCATTCACGTGGCTCCACTCTGCATGCATCTTCTACGTGGGGATCCTGGGCATGCAGGGCTCGCCTGCTCTCCTTATCTCCCCGCAACAGGCGTTTGTGGGGACGGGGCGGGGGGTAGCCTCTGGGCTTCCGGAGGGGACACCCGCTTCCAGGGCTGCCTGAGCTGGCCGGCCTGGCTGACCACACGGTTCCCCCGAGGGGAGGCTGAGGCATTCCTGCTCCGGCCTCTCGGGCTCCTTGCTAGGTCCCTCCCTCCCTCCCTCCCTCCCTCCCTCCCTCCCTGCCTGTGGAGGCCCCTCTCTCTGGCTCCTACTGTCTGTAAACGTGCTCAGGCCTCCTTTATTCTGGAAAAATCCTGTGTGCGTGTGCGTGTGTGTGTGTGTGTGCGCGCACACAGGCCTCCACGTCCTGCCTTCCCACCTGCTCCAGCGCAAGGTGTTCCTGCTCCTGTAGGAATCCCCAGGAATGGCCCCCACCATCCCACAGCCTGATCCCTGGATCCAGAGAATCTGGTGCAACCTCAGGGCTGTGTTTCATGGGACGGCTGACCCCGAAAGAGGGAGGTTTTCCAGAAGGCCTGAGCTGAACGTGGGAGCCCTTAGACGCAGACAGCCTTCTGCGGCTGGTGCAGAAGAGGAAGCGAGAGACGCAGCACAAGGGGACTTTGTTGCGGTCTCCTCTTCGTCGGCGGGGCTTGGTTACAGCAGCAAGAGAAGATCTACACAAAGGCCGACTCTGCTCTTGAGCTCTGAACTCTGCCCCCTTCACCGGTTCAAGGTCATGGCTGCTGCAGCAAGCCCACTCCCATCGCCCTTCCTGCTTCACTGGACCCTTCCCATCAGATTACAGATGCCTAGAACACGGCGCTTCTGGAAAGCCCACCCCCTAAGTCCACATCTTCCTCCAAATGCCTCTGCTTTCTCTGCCTCTTCCACAGCATTTTGCAGGACCTAAAATTATCTTCTGTTTACATTTTGCGTGCAGTTATGAAATGTCTCCTCCCACTGGATGCGAACTTCAGAAGGGTAACCGCTGTTTAGGACACACCAGTGCCTGGCACAGAGCAGGTGTAACAAGCATCTGTCAGCCTTGGGGACCATGTCTCCGCTGGTTCCAGCCAATCCGCTTCTCTCTAGGACAGCTGTCTCCTGGGTGCCGGGCTCCGCCTCTGCTGACAGAGGTTTGACCTCATCTTCAGTGTCCTCAGGTTAAAATCAGCTCCTCAGCGGAGTCCTCCCTGGCCTCCTCTCCAGCCTGCCCTGTCATTGCCTTGTAACCGGAAGCTTCATAGCAGGTCATCCTCGTCCCCTCTCCCCACCACAGGCCGTTCTCTTTCTGGAGCCCACCCCCAAACTCCACCTGGCACTCTCCATCCTTTCAGATCCACCTAGGGCATGACCTCTTCCAGGAAGCTCTCCTGGACCGCTCCCCCAGTAGAGTAAGTGGTGCTGCTGTTTGCTGTCTGTCTGCCCACGAGCCCAACAGCTCCGGGGGACCATGGTGGCCACACGGGAAGTGTCCTGGGCGCTGTTCACAGAGGAGGCGCGACTGAAAGTTGAGCAGGGCTCTTAGGCGGTTTCAGGCGGTAAGTGCCTAAGAAATAATGAGAAACACAAGGGGCAGAGCCCCCTTTCCCCTGCCCTGACCTGGAATTGGAGGCTTAGTCCGTTCACTGTGTTATAAGGGAGGACGCTGAGGAGGACCTTTATCCTGCGGGCCCAGGACCCTTCAACTATCCCCCCGAAGCAATTCTTCCTTCTCGCAGAAGCAGAAACCCTGCTTGTGAGTCTGAGGGCGATCATCACCTAGACACATCACACCTGTAACCTGCCCCCACGGGTTCGCTGGAACCCTTGCACCTCCTCCAGGCCGCCTGGAGCCTAAAAAAGATGTTTCCCTGAGTTGTTTCGCAGGAACTTGGAGTCATCTGTGTCCAGTTTGAGCTCGAGCCGGTTAAGACTGGTTAGGACCACCGACCCTCCAACTGGGCCTGCGCGAGTGTCCGCTCCCTGACCTTTGACATCAGAGGCCCCGAACTCCACCCTCCGAAGATGTTAATGAGGCCTTTTTCTGAGCATGCGTCCCAAGAAGAAGCCTGGAGCGGAAGGATCGCTCCGCACCTTTTTCTTCTGTCCAATCACCGTTCCCTCCTCCGCAGCCTCAGCCTTATCCCATAGATACCCCAGCCCCTCGCCTTCCGGGAGGGGGATTTGAGGTTTGCTCTCCCGTCTTCTCCCTTGGCGGCTCGTGAATAAGCCCTCTCTCTGCTGCAAACCTGGCGTCTCAGCGCACGTGGGTGACTGTCACTTACTGTGTCTTTGCAGACACGCGCCTCCATCAACAGGGCTGTGTGGGGCTGGGCTGCGGGGCTACGCCTGGCTCCCGAGCCCGGTGTGCTTCGCGCCAGCTCTGTGGTCTGGGAGAGTCTCAGCCTGCCTCTGCCTCAGTTTGCTCGTCTGTAAAGTGGGGAGAATGAAGCGTGAGGCTTGAGCGCGGCCGGCGTTGATCGAGGGCTGCTGGGAGCCGGCTTCCTCAGGCGCAGGGGTGGCCTGAAGCCCCTGCGCTGCCCCCGGAGTCGGAGGGCTTCCGTGTCGGGACGCGGCCTGCAGCCCTGACACGGGCCTCCCCGCGCTGGTCTCCTCAGGCTCAGCAAACACACCTGGTCGGAAGCGAACAACGTTGCCGCATCTTCCGTGAACTTACGTCGTGCTTCCGCCTCTGCAGGGCAGGTAAGGCTGCTGTCTCCGCTAACGTAGAACACACACTTTCCTTCTTAAGGTCAGTTACGTAACTTTAAAAAGTGAGCCGATTCTAGGGAAATTGTAGAGTTGGTAGGAGCACAGGTGGTGGGGGGACATGGCTCATCCCCAAGGAGGGGACTGAAGCGAGTCAAAACCTCCCCCACAACGCCCCAACCTGCTTTGAGCGTTTGGACCCTCTCACCTTCACTCCGAGCCGTCGCCACCTGGTGGTGAGAGTGTGAAACTACAAGATGTTTTCATGGCCGGGGTCGGGGAGGGTGGGAGGGGGGAGGCAATTCCAGGCCAACGGAACGATTTTGTTGCCAGAAGGTGAGAGAGGACAGTAGTTAGAATTTCCTAGAAAACACATTTAATGAGTTGCAGACCATTTGAACAACCCCAAAGAAGCCTCTCTAGAAAAAGGCAAAAGGAGAGTGGTGGACGGGGAGGCTGTTCACAAATATCCCATTCCCCTCCTCTTCCAGAAACACGGCAGGGTTCGTGCCCCGCCCCTGCCCCTACCCTCCTCTGCCCACCCAGGGCCAGCTGCAGGCCCTGCCACCAGTGCAGCTGCCTAGGGCCCACTCGGAAAGGCCCTGGACTTGGGGTTTGGTGCTCTGCGGCCACTGTCCCGAAATTCATAATCATTGTACCTTTGCGTTGTCCTGTCGGTGAAGTCCAGTGGGACAGTGGCGCATGCACCGGGCACTTGGAGCCTCGGCTGCACAGTCTCCGCTTCCTGTCACCTCCCCGACTCCTGGCTGCCTGCCCCCCTGGCCCCCCAGGCCCCCAGGATGCCCTTGGCCAGGGTGTGTTGCGTCAGTCTGCGGCTGGTGGCAGGGGGATCCATCAGGCCTGCGTCTTCCCCCAGTATCTCCGTGCCCTTGAGAGCTCCTTCAACCGGCTCTGTGTCTGGGGTGCGGGGAGCAGGGTTGGTCCTCCTTCTAACCTGCTGGTTATCACTGTCAGGCCTCCGAAGGTTACTAATATACCTAAACACCTGCCAGAACACTCCCAAATCACCCTGTGTGCTGAGGAAGCATGGTTTTTCACTAGGAAGTGTATTTGTTATCTCTTGCTGCTGCATAACACATCATTCCCCAAACTAGCAGCTTAAAACAGTAACACGCATTCATTTATGAGCTCAGTTCCTGTGGGTCAAGCCCTAGGGAGTGGCTTAGCTGGGCAGGTCTGGTTCTGGATACTGCAGTCAGGACCTCAGTTGGGGCTACGCTCATCTAAAGACCTGACCTGGGCTGGAGGACACGCTTCTGAGATGTGAGCTGGGCCATTGGCTGGAGGCCTTGGTTCCTTGCTGGCTATTGACAGAGGACGCTGATGTCCTGTCACATGGTCTTTTCCACAGGGCGCCTGGGTATCTTCTTGACATGGGGAGCGAGGAGGCTGCCCAGGCTTTTCACGCCCTGGTGTCCGAGAGCACCCCAGCAATTCCGCCGTTCTCTGTTAGAAGTGAGTCACGGGACTTCCCTGGTGGCGCAGTGGTAAAGAATCCGCCTGCCAATGCAGGGGCCACGGGTTCGAGCCCTGGTCCGGGAAGATCCCACGTGCCGCGGAGCAACTAAGCTTGTGCGTCACAACTACTGAGCCTGCGCTCTAGAGCCCGCGAGCCATAAATACTGAGCCTGCGTGCCACAACTACTGAAGCCCGTGTGCCTAGAGCCTGTGCTCTGCAACAAGAGAAGCCACCACAGTGACAAGCCCGTGCAATGCAACAAAGAGTAGCCCCCGCTCGCCACAACTAGAGAAAGACCATGCGCAGCAATGAAGACCCAATGCAGCCAAAAATAAATAAAATAAATTAAAAAAAAAAAAAGTGAGTCGCTAAGTCTAGCTCACACTCAAAGGGAAGAAAATTTGGCTTTATATCTCAAAGGAGACTTTGTAGACAGTTTAACAGGAAATTTTCAAATTCAGATATCAATCGTTGCAAGGCCTCTGTCAGGAAAACTCTACAGCTTTATTGAGAGGCCCTCTGAAGGGATAATTGGTTAATGGAGCTCCCAGGAGCCTCAAGTGACAGGAAACTTCCAGGTCCAGGTTGTGACTGATTTTCAGGCCCTGTTTTTGGTGAGAGTTTCTCAGGAATTGTGCACTTTGCTGCTTCTGACGGAAGGAAGCCCTGTTTCCCATGATGTCAGCTCCCCGGGCTCCACATTTCTCCCCTGGAGAAATCACCCCGGTCTTCAGCTCAGCAAAGGTGGGCCCCACCTTTCTGTGAAACTGTACCCTTTGACTCCCTTTCCTGTCAGTGACCTCAGACCTCGGTGCCCAGTGAAGGCCCTGCCTGTTTATCGTGGTGACAGGGTGGTTAAGTGGTCATGAGTGTGGGCTTGGGTCGACCAGCCCGGGGCCTGAATCCTGGCTCGATGGCTGGGCTGCATGGCCATGGGCATGGCCCCAAATCAGCATCCTCGTCAGTCAGGGTGGAGGTGGGAGGAAACCCCACGCCTGGCTTCTGTCGGTCACAGACCCAGGCCTTTCTCCAGACGAGTCCGTGGTCTTCTCAGGATCTGTCGCCCTGAGGCCTTGGGCCAGGCTTCGCTGGGCTGGGAGCAGCCACCTGACCTCGGGCCAGGGCAGAGCATTAGACAGGTGCTTAGGTCACGTCCAAGTTCAAGGTCTGGGATTGAGGGGGTCCCAGCCTCTCCCCGCTGGGTAAAAGGGAAGGTCACCAGGCTGCAGGCCGGCAAGGCTAAGGGTCCAGGAGGCACCTGACGCCAGGGCTGACTCTGCCCAAAGGTGGCTGAGGGACCTCCTGTGCCCATTCTCCCTTTCTCCTTTTTTGAATAGACAGTACTTTTTAGATCAGTTTTAGGTTCACAGCAAAACTGAGTGGAAAGTACAGAGTTCCCCTTTATCCCCACAGACTCCCCCACTAATGTGGTGCATTCGTTACACCTGATGAACATACAGCATCACCCAGAATCCAGACTTTACATGAGGGTTCATGCTTGGGGTTGTACCTTCTATGGACTTTGTCCAATGTATATCTGGCATTATTGTGTCATATAGCATATTTTTGCTGCCCTAAATTCCTCTGTGCCTCACCTGTTCATCCCTCCCTCCTCACCCAGCCCTTGGCAACCACTGATCTTTTCACTGTCTCCATAGTTTTTCCATTTCCAGAATGTTATATAGTTGGATTCCTACAGTTTGTAGCCTTTTTACATGGGCTTCTTTCACATAATAATATGCACTTAAGGTTCCTCTGTGTCCTTTCACGGCTTGATAGTTCATTTCTTTCCAGCACTGAATAATATTCCATTGTCTGAATGGACCGCAGTTTATTTATCCATCACCTACTGAAGGACATCTCGGTCACTTCCAAGATTTGGCAACTCTGAATAAAGCTGCTGTAAACATCTGTGCGCAGGTTTTTGTGTGGGCATCGCTTTTCAGCTGATTTGGGTAAATGCTAAGGAGCACAATTGCTGGATCATGTGGTAAGAATATGTTTAGTTTTTAAGAATTTGCCAAACTGTCTCCCAAAGTGGTTCTACGGCTTGTGGCTTTTCTACCAGCAAACTGGCATTCCATCAGCAACAAGGGCATGAGAGTTCCTGTTGCTCCACATCCTTGTCAGCACTTGGTGCTGTCAATGTTTTGGATTTTGGCCATCCTAACAGGCGTGCAGTGGTAGCTCATTGTTTTAATTTGCATTTCCCTGATGACATATGTCGAACATCTCTTCGTTTGCATATTTGCCATCTCTGTATCTTCTTTGGTGGTTTGTCTGTTCAGGGTCTTTGCCCATTAAAAAAAAAATCAGGTTGTTTTCTTATTATTGAGTTTAAGAGTTCTTTGTATATTTTGGATAATAGTCCTTTATCACATGTGTCTTTTGCGAATATTTTCCCCCAGTCTGTGGCTTGTCTTGTGGCGTATCCTCTTGACAGTGTCTTTCTCAGAGCAGAAGTTTTTAATTTTAATGAAGTCCAGCTTATCAACCATTTTTGATGGATCATGCCTTTGTTGTATTTAAAAAATCATAGCCATACCCGTGGTCATCTAGATTTTCTCCTGTGTTGTATTCTAGGGGTTTTAAAGTTTTGCATTTTACATTTAGATCTATGATCCACTTTGAGTTAATTTTTATGAAGGGTGTAAGGTTTTAAAAAATTATTGGAGTATAGTGGATTTACAATGTTGTGTTAGTTTCAGGTGTACAGCAAAGTGAATCTGTTATACATACATATATATCCACTCTTTTTTAGAGTCTTTTCCCATATAGGCCATTACAGAGTATTGAGTAGAGTTCTCTGTGCTATACAGTAGGTTCTTATTAGATATCTATTTTATATATAGTAGTGCGTATATTGTCAGTCCCAATCTCCCATTTTATCCCTACCCCGCCTTACCCTCTGGTAAGCATAATTTACATCTGTAACTCTATTTCTGTTATGTAGATAAGTTCATTTGTACCATTTTTTTTTAGATTCTACATATAAGGGGTATCACATGACATTTGTCTTTCTCTGTCTGACTTACTTAACTCAGTATGACAATCTCTAGGTCCATCCGTGCTGCTGCAAGTGGCATTATTTCAGTCTTTTTTATGGCTGAGGAATGTTCCATGGTATACATGTACCACATCTTCTTTATCCATTCCTCTGTTGACGGACACTTAGGTTGTTTCCATGTCTTGGATATTGCAGATAGTACGGCAGTGAACATTGGGGTGCATGTATCTTTCCGAATTATGGTTTTCTCTGTATATATGCCCAGGAGTGGGATTACTGGATCATATGGTAGTTCTGTTTTTAGTTTTCTGAGGAACCTCCGTACTGGTTTCCATAGTGACTGCACCAATTTACATTCCCACCAACAGTGTAGGAGGGTTCCCTTTTCTCCACACCCTCTCCAGCAGTTGTTATTTGTAGACTTTTCTTTTAAAATTTATTTTTATTTTTGGCTGTGTTGGGTCTTCGTTTCTGTGCGAGCGCTTTCTCTAGTTGTGGCAACCGGGGGCCACTCTTCATCGTGGTGTGCGGGCCTCTCGCTATCTTGCCCCCTCTTGTTGTGGAGCACAGGCTCCAGACGCGCAGGCTCAGTAGTTGTGCCTCACGGGCCTAGTTGCTCCACGGCATGTGGGATCTTCCCAGACCGGGGCTCGAACCTGTGTCCCCTGCATTAGCAGGCAGACCCTCAACCACTGTGCCACCAGGGAAGCCCCCTATTTGTAGACTTTTTAATGATGGCCATTCTGACCAGTGTGAGGCAGTACAATTCCACACTGTCTTGATGACTGTAGTTTTGTAGTAAGTCTTGAAGTCTGATACTGCCAGTGTTTCAAGTTTGTTCTTCTCTTTCAATATTGAGTTGGCAACTCTGGGTCTTTGGCCTCTCCATATAAACTTTAGAATCAGATGGTCAATACCCACAAAATAACTTGCTGGAATTTTGATCAGAAATGCATTGAATGGAGAGATCAACTTGAAGAACTGACATCTTGATAATATTGAGTCTTCCTGTCCATGAACATGGAATATACCTCCATTTATTTCATTTAAAAAATAAATTTATTTATTTTATTATTTTATTTTATTTATTTTTTGTTTAGTTTTGGCTGCGTTGGGTCTTTATTGCTGCATGGAGGCTACTCTTCGTTGCGGTGCACGGGCTCCAGGTGCATGGGCTTCTGTAGTTGTGGCACGTGGGCTCAGTAGTTGTGGCTCACGGGGTCTAGAGCACAGGCTCAGTAGTTGTGGCGCACAGGCTTAGTTGCTTCGCAGCACGTGGGATCCTCCCAGACCAGGGATCGAACATGTGTCCCCTGCATTGGCAGGTGGATTCTTAACCACTGTGCCACCAGGGAAGCCCTCCATTTATTTCTGTAATTTATTTTATTAGAGTTTTCTAATTTTCCTCATATAGATCTTGTACACATTTGTTAGATTCATATCTAAGTATTTCATTTTTGAGGGTGCTAATGTAAATGGCATTGTGTTTTGATTTCAAATTTCACTTGTTTGTTGCTGGTATTAGAAAAACGGTTGACTTTTGTATATTAACCTTGTATCCTGCAATCTTACTATAGTTGCTTTTTAATTCCCTTTTTCATTGATTTTTTTGGATTTCTATGTAGATGACCATGTCATCTGCAAATGAAGGCAGTTTTGTTTCTTCCTTCCTAATCTTTATTGCCTTTTGCCTTAGTCACAAGATACTATACACTGGGGGGCTTAAACAACAAGTATATTTATTTCTCACAGTTCTGGAGGATGGGAGTCTGACATCAGGGTGCCAGCATGGTCAGGTTTTTGGCTGGGCCCTCCTCCTGGTTTACAGATGGCCCCTTTTCTCATCGTAGCCTCACATGATGGAGACACAGAGAGAGGAAGCGTGTTCCATGTCCGTTCTCATAAGGGCACTAATCATCCTGAGGGCTGCACCCTTGTGACCTAATCATCTCCCAAAGGTCTCATCTTCCAATACCATCACTTTGGAGATGAGGGTTTCAACATGTGTTGGGATACAGATATTCAGTCCATAGTACCTTTTATTTCCTTTTCTTGTCTTTTGCATTAGCTAGGACTTCCAGTAAGATGTTGAAGATGAATGCTGAGAGGGACATCTTGCCTTGTTCCTGGTCTTAGTGGGAGTGTCTAGTTTCTCACCATTAAATGTGATGTTCACTGTAGGTTTTCTGTAGATGTTCTTTATCAAACTGAGGAAGTTCCCCTCTATTCCTAGTTTGCTGACAGTTGTTTTTTTAAAATCATTAATGGATGTTGGATTTTTTTTCAAATGCCTTTTCTGCATCTATGGATATGATCATGTGATTTTCTTCATCCTGTTGATGTGATAGATTACATTAGTTGATTATTGGATGTTGAAACAGCCTTGCATACCTGGGGTAAATCCCACTTGTTCGTGGTGTATAATTCTTTTTATACAGTGTTGGATTCAACTTGCTAATATTTTGTTGACGATTTTTCTGTCTGTGTTCATGAGACATACCGTCTTCAGTTTTCTTTTTTTTTGGCTGCACTGCGTGGCTTGCGGGATCTTAGTTCCCCGACCAAGGATTGAACCTGCACCACAGCAGTGAAAGCGCTGAGTCCTAACCACTGGACCTCCAGGGAATTCCCCAGTTTTCTTTTCTTATAATGTCTTTGTACAGTTTTGGTATTAGGGTAATGCTGGCCTCATAGAGTGAGTGAGGAAATATTCCCTCTGCTTCTATCTTCTGAGAGAGATGGTAAAGCTTTGGGAAAATTTCTTCCTTAAATGTTTGGTAGAATTTACCAGTGAACCCACCTGGGCCTGTACTTTCTCTTTTGGAAGGTTATTAGGTATTAATTCAATTATTTAATAGATATGTCTATTCCGATTTCTTCTTGTGTGAGTTTTGGCAGGTAGTGTCTTTCACAGAATTGGTTCATTTCATTTAGGTTCAGATTTGTGGGCTTAGAGTTCATAGTTTTCCTTTATTATCCTTTCAATGTCAATGGAATCTATAGTAAGATCGCCTCTTTTATTCCTGATATTAGTAATTTGTGTCTTCTCTCTTTTTCTGTTTTTTTCTTTTTGGCTGCGTTGGGTCTTCGTTGCTGCACACGGGCGAGCGGGAGCTAGTCTTCCTTGTGATGCACGGGCTTCTCACTGCAGGTGGCTTCTCTTCAGGCTTTAGGCACGTAGGCTTCAGTAGTTGTGGCACACGGGCTCGGTAGTTGTGGCTCGCGGGCTCTAGAGCGCAGGCTCAGTAGTTGTGACACACAGGCTTAGTTGCTCCGCAGCATGTGGGATCTTCCCGGACCAGAGATCGAACCCATGTCCCCTGCATTGGCAGGCGGATTCTTAACCACTGCGCCACCAGGGAAGTCCCTCCTCTCTTTTTCTTAATTAGCCTGCCTAGAGGCTAGTTGATTTTATTGATCTTTTCAAAGAATCAGCTTTTGGTGTCATTGATTTTTTTTCCTCTATTTTCCAATTTTTAATTTTATTGATTTCTGCTCTAATTTTTATTTTATTGAAGTATAGTTTATTTAAAATATTGTGTTAGTTTCAGGTATACAGCATAGTGTTTAAGTATTTTTTCAGATTATATTTCATTATAGGTTATTATAAGATATTATCTTATAATTATAAGGTATTATCTTATAAGATATTATCTTATAATTATAAGATAATGGGTGTATTCCCTGTGCTATATAGTATATCCTTGTTGCTTATTTGTTTTATGTATATGTAGTTTGTATCTGATAATTCCATAATTATCCATAATTCCATAATTTCTTACCCCCTCCCCTCTCCCCTTTGGTAACTACAAGTTTATTTTTTATATCTGTGAGTCTGGTTTTGCATGCACATTCATTTGTATTACTTTTTAGATTCCAGATAGAAGTGATATCATATAGTATGTCTTCTGTCTTATTTCACTGAACATAATATTCCCTAGGTCCATCCACGTTGCTGCAAATGGCAGTATTTCATTTCTTTTTTTTATGGTGGGGTAGTATTCCAGCGTGTGCGTGTGCGTGTGTGTGTGTGTGTATTAATCCAGTTGGCTGTTCATGGGCACCTAAGTTGCTTCCACGTCTTGGCTGTTGTACATAGTGCTGCAATGAATGTTGGGGTGCATGTGTCTTTTCAAATTATTGTTTTCATTGTCTTCAGATATATGCCCAGGAGTGGAATTGCTGGATCATCTGGTAGTTCTAGTTTTAGTTTTTTGAGGAAACTCCATACTGTTTTCTATAGTGGCTGCACCAATTTACATTCCCACCGACAGTGTACAAAGGTTCCCTTTCTCCACATCCTTGCCAACATTTGTTTTTTGTGGTCTATTTGACAGTAGCCATTCTAACAGGTGTGAGGTGATATCTCATTGTGGTTTTGATTTGCATTTCTGTGATTAGCAGCGTTGAGCATCTTGTCACATGTCTGTTGGCCATCTGTATGTCTTTGGGAAAATGTCTATTCAGTTCTTCTGCCTATTTTAAAAATCGGTTTTTTTAAAAATTTTGAATTGTTTGAGCTGTTTACATAATTTTGGATATTAACACCTTAATGGTTATATCACTTGCAAATATCTTCTCCCATTCAGTAGGTTATCTTTTCATTTTGTTGATGGTTTTCTTTTCTGTGCAAAAGCTTTTAAGTTGACCTTTTAAACAAAGGTTCCATTTGTTTATTTTGTTTTTTCCTTTGCTTTAGGAGACAGATCCAAAAAATTCCTATGATTTATGTCAGAGTGTCTGCCTGTGTTTTCCTCTAGGAGTTTTATCCCTCTAGGAGTTTCCCTCCAGGAGTTCCAGCCTTGTATTTAAGCCTTTAATCCATTTTGAGTTTATTTTTGTATATGGTGTGAGAAAATATTCTAATTTCATTGTTTTACATGTAGCTGTCCAGTTTTCCCAGCCCACTTATTGAAGAGATTCTTTCCCCCATTGTAAATTCTTGCCTCCATTGTTGTAGATTAATTGGCCATAGGTGTGTGGGTTTATTTCTGGGCTCTCTGTTCTGTTCCATTGATCTATGTGTCTATTTTTGTACCAATATCATACAGCCTTGATTACTGTAGTTTTGTAGTATAATCTGAATCACAGAGCATGGTACCTCCTCCTCTGTTCTTTCTCAAGATTGTTTCGGCTATTCAGGGTCTTTTGTATTTCCATACAAATGAAAAAAATTTTCTAGTTTTGTGAAAAATGCCATTGGTAATTTGATAGAGATTGCATTTTAACAATATTCTTCAGTCATTCTAACAATATTCTTCAGTCATTTTAACAATATTCTTCCAGCCATGAACACGGTAAACCTTTTCCATCTGTTTCTGTTGTCTTTGATTTCTTTCATCAGTGTCTTACGGTGTTTTGAGTACAGGCCGTTTGTCTCCTTAGTTAGATTTACTCCTAGGTGTTTTCTTCTTCTTCTTCTTTTTTTTGCTGCACTGTGTGGCTTGGGGGATCTCAGTTCCCCAACCAGCGATTGAACCCAGGCCACAGCGGTGAAAGCCCAGAATCCTAACCACAAGGCCACCAGTGAACTCCCTATTTTATTCTTTTTGATGTGATTGTAAATGGAATTGTTTGCTTAATTTCTCTTTCTGATAGTTCATTGTTAGTGTATAGAAATGTCATAGATTTCTGTACATTAACTTTGTATCTACGAATTTACCAAATTCATTGAGCTCTAGTAGTTTTTTTGGTGGCATCTTTAGGATTTTCTGTGTATAGCATCATGTCATCTGCAAACTGTGACAATTTTACCCTTCCTTTCCAGTTTGGATTCCTTTTATTTCTTTTTCTTGTCTGATTGCTGTGGCTAGGTCTTCCAATACTATGTTAAGTAAAAGTGGTAGAGTGATATCCCTGATCTTAGAGGAAATGCTTTCACCTTTTCACCATTGAGTATATTAGCTGTGGGCTTATCATATATGGCCTTTATTATGTTGAGGTATATTCCCTCTATATCTACTTTCTGGAGAGTTTTTTTTTTTATCATAAAAGGTTGTTGAATTTTGTCAAAAGCTTTTTCTGCATCTATTGAGATGATCATATGATTTTTTAAAAATTAATTAATTAATTTTGGCTGCATTGGGTCTTCATTGCTGCGCATGGGCTTTCTCTAGTTGTGGTGAGCAGGGGCAACTCTTCATTGCAGTGTGCAGGTTTCTCTTGTTGTGGAGCACGGGCTCTAGGCGCACAGGCTTCAGTAGTTGTGGCACATGGGCTCAGTAGTTGTGGCTTTCAGGCTCCAGAGCACAGGCTCAGCAGTTGTGGCGCACGGGCCCAGTTGCTCTGCAGCATGTGGGATCTTCCCGGACCAGGGCTCGAACCCATGTCCCCTGTATTGGCAGGCGGATTCTTAACCACTGCACCACCAGGAAAGTCCGATCATACGATTTTTTTATTCTGCAGTTTGTTAATGTGGTGTATCACGTTGATATTTTTGTGTGTGGATATTGAAATATCCTTATTACATCCCTGGGATAAATTCCACCTGATCACTGAGTATGATCCTTTTAATGTATTGTTGGATTTGGTTTGCTAATATTTTGTTGAGGATTTTTTCATCTATGTTCATCAGTGATACTGGCCTATAATTGTCTTTTCTGTGTGTGTGTGTGTGTGTGTGTGTGTGTGATCTTTGTCTGGTTTTGGTATCAGGGTGATGCTGGCCTCATACAGTGAATTTGGAAGCATTCCTTCCTCAGCAATTTTTTGGAATAGTTTGAGGATAGGTGTTTAACTCTTCTCTATATGTTTGGTAGAATTCACCTGTGAAGCCATCTGGCCCTGGACTTTTGTTGGGAGGTTTTTTTCTTTTAATTACTGATTCAGTTTGAGATTTCAGCACTGGTAATTAGTCTGTTCATTTTCTCTATTTCTTCCTGGTTCAGCCTTGGGAGGTTGTACATTTCTAGGAATTTGTCCATTTTTTTCTAGCTTGTCCATTTTATTGGTGTATGGTTGTTTGTAGTAATATCTTATTCTCCTTTGTACTTCTATGGTGTAGGTTGTAACTTCTCCTTTTTCATTTCTGATTTTATTGATTTGGGCCCTCTTTTTTCCTTGATGAGTCTGGCTAAAGGTTTATTGATATTTATGTTTTCAAAGAACAAGCTCTTAGTTTCATTGATTTTTTTCTATTTTTTTTCAGCCTCAGTTTCATTTATTTCCACTCTGATCTTTACGATTTCTTTCTAACTTTAGGTTTTGTTCTCCTTTTTCTAGTTCCTCTAGGTATAAAGTTAGGATGGTTGGTTTGAGATTTTTTTTTTTTCCTAAGATAGGCTTTTATTGCTATAAACTTCCCTCTCTGAATTGCTTTTGCTGTGTTCCATAGATTTTTTTTTAACAGCTTTATTGGAGTATAATTGTGTTCCATAGATTTTGTGGGGGGGGGTCGTTGTGTTTTCATTTGTCTCCAAGTATTTTTTATTTCCTCTTTGACTTTTTTTTTCAGTGATTCATTGGTTGTTTAGTAGCATATTGTTTAGCCTCCACATGTTCGTGTTTTTTTGCAGTTTTTCCCCTTGTAGTTGATTTCTTAGCTTTTGTGGTCAGAAAAGATGCGTGATACAACTTCAGGTTTTTTAAATTTGATGAGGTTTGTTTTGTGGCCTAGCAAGTAATCTGTCAGGGAGAATGTTCTATGTGTACTTGATAAGAAGTATATTCTGATGTTTTTGTATGGAATGATCTACACATTCTCTTAAGTCCATCTGTTCTAATGTGTCATTTAAGGCTAGTGTTTCCTTATTGATTTTTTTCTGTCTGGATGATCTGTCCATTGATGTAAGTGGGGTGTCAAAATTCCCTACTATTATTCTGTTACTGTCAATTTCTCTGTTTATGTCTGTTAATATTTGCTTTATGTATTTAGGTACTCCTATGTTGGGTGCATATTTACGGTTGTTATATCTTCTTGGATTGATCCCCTGATCCTTATGTAATGTCCTTTTCTGTCTCTTGTTGCAGTCTTTGTTTTAAAGTCTATTTTGTCTGATGTAAGTATTGCTATCCTGACTTTCTTTTGATTTCCATTTGCATGGAATGTCTTTTTTCATCCCCTCACTTTCAGTCTGTGTGTCTCTTTAGATCTGAAGTGAGTCCCTTGTAGGCAGCATATATACGTTTTTATATCCATTCAGCCACTCTGTCTTTTGATCGGAGCATTTAGTTCATTTACATTTGAAGTAATTTTTGATAGGCATGTAATTATTGACACTTCGTTTAATTGTTTGGGGGTTTTTGTTCCCTCATTCTTCTCGTCCCTTATGATACGATGACTATCTTTAGTGTTGTATTTAGATTCCTTACTCTTTTTGTGCGTGTATCTATTATAGATTTTTAGTTTGAGGTTACCATGAGGTTTATATATAGCAATCTATATATGTGTGATTATTTTAAGTTGCTGGCCTTTTAATTTCAAACAAATTTTAACATCCCTGCATTTGTACTCCCCTCCCCTCATAATTACTGTGATTTTTTTTTTTTTTTTGGCCTTGCTGCATGGCACGCGGGATCTTCGTTCCCTGACCAGGGGTGGAGCTTGTGCCCCCTGTCTTGGAAGCGCGGAGTCTTAACCACTGGACCACCAGAGAACTCCCACTGTGATATTTTTGACATCACATTTTCTGTGTTTTTGTGTATCCCTTAACTGCTTACTGTGGATATAGATTTGACTACTTTTGTCTTTTAAGCTTCCTACTAGCTTTGTATGTGGTTGGTTTACTACCTTTAGTGTGTATTTGCTTTACCAGTGAGTTTTTTCCTTTCATAATTTTCATGTTTATAGTTGTGGCCTCTTCTTTTTTGCTTAGAGAAGTCTCTTGAACATTTCTTGTAAAGCTGGTTGGGTGGTGCTGTAAAACTTTTGATCTCTCCCTCAAATCTGAATGAGAGTCTTGCCAGGTAAAGTATTCTTGAGTGTAGGTTTTTCCCTTTCATCACTTTAAATATATTGTGCCTCCCCCTTCTGGCCTGCAGAGTTTCTGCTGAAAAGTCAGCTGATAGCCTTATGGGAGTTCCCTTGTGTGTAACTTGTCTCTTTTCCTTGCTGTTTTTAATGTTCTCTCTTTATCTTTAATTTTTGCCATTTTAATTAGAATGCGTCTTGGTGTGGTCCTTTTTGGGGTTGCTCTTGTTGGGATTCTCTGTGATTCCTGGACCTGAATGTCTGTTTCCTTTTCCAGGTTAGGGAAGTTTTCAGCTACGGTGTCTTCAAATAAATTCTCTGTCCCTTTTTCTTTCTCTTTTCCTTCTAGGACCCCTATAATGCTAATGTGAGTACACTTGATGTTATCCCAGAGGTCTCTTAAACCGTTTTCATTTCTGTTCTTTCTTCTCTTCAGCTTCAGTGATTTCCACTACTCTCCTCCAATTCGCTGATCTGTTCCTCTGTATCATATGATCTACGGTTGATTCCTTCCACTGTATGTTTTTCATTTCATTTATTGTATTCTTCATCTCTGTTTGGTGGTTCTTTATATTTTCTAACTCTTTGTTAAAAACTTCTAACTTCTTACTCTGTTCATCTATTCTTCTCCTGAGTTCTTTGATTATCTTTATGATCATTACCCTGAATTCTTTCTTGGGGAGATTACCTATCTCCGCTTCACTTAACTCTTCTGGGGTTTTATGTTATTCCTTCATTTGGAACACATTCCTCTGTCACCTCATTTTGCCTAATTTGCTATTTTTATTTCTATGTATCTGGTAGGTTGGTTACATTACCCAACTTTGGAGAAGCAGCCTTTTGTAGGAGATGTCCTATGTGTCCCAGCAGTGCACTCTCCTCCAGCCAGGCTATATGCCATAGGGTGCCCACTATGTGGACTGCATAGGTCCTTCTGTTGTGTCAGGCTGACTACTGTGGGTGGTCTGGTGGGCGTGGCTGGCCCTGGTCCAGTTGGTTGCCTTTTTTCTTTTAATAATATTAGCATTAGCTGGATACGTGGTTTCCCAGCTATAGATGATATTTCCCAGCATCCCTTTCAGCTAGGTATGGCCAATGGGATGAGAGTAGAGGAGATGTGAGCCAGAGTGCCTGACCCTTCCCTTCCTCTCCCCTCCTTCCTGTGGAGGGCAGATGCAGTGCTGGTGAATTGGCTTCCACCATGCCAAGGAGGATGACACCCTAGGGTAAGGCAGAGCAACAAAGTGGAAGGAACCTTGATCCCTGGGTGACTACATGGAGCAGAGCTGCTCTGTCAACCAGGACCACTGGACTGTTACAGGAGAGAGAGTTCTATCCTGTTTGACCCAGAGTATATTGGGATCTCTCTTATCGGGGTGGTTTAGCCTGTACCATAACGAATCCAGACCCCAAGCCTGGAGTTTCCTAGCCAGAGACAGCTGGAAGTGGTAGGAATTGTGTGAGATATGAGATTAGAAAACAGGCCTCAGTCCAGTGTTGGATGCTAATTTGCTGTGTGACGCTGGGTAGCTCCTCCAGCCTCTCTGGGCACCTCTACATCCTAGTCCACGTTATAAACTTGCCTCCAATGAGATGAGATTCGTACAAGACACAAGGCTGGGCATTGTCCTCCAGCCCTCCCTGTGGCTCCTGCCCAGGAGTGCCTGCTGGTCCCGGGCTCCCCTGATCTCCTTCCCCCAGGGTTCCCCTTCTGTGTCCCGATGACTCTGCTCCAGCCCCTTGGCAACCCCTTGCTCCTAGAGTCCTGCAGCCAGCCTCCTGTCTCCTCCTCTCTGCTCCACCCTCTGGGAGGCAGGTCAGAACCCTCCAAGGCCCCCATTGCCTGGGGGATGGAGTCCTAAACCCTCGTCTGTCATCAAGGGCCCCCTGACCTGCCCCGTCCCTGCCAGGCATCTGCCCTCGTCCCACCGTCTCTGTAGTGCTTCATCCTCCTTGGCTCGAACTGATCCCTCTCAGCTGAGCTCTCAGAACTCTCTCTTCTTTTTTTCTTTTTTTTTAATAAAAATATTATCAGGGCTTCCCTGGTGTCGCAGTGGTTGAGAGTCCGCCTGCTGATGCAGGGGACATGGGTTCGTGCCCCGGTCCTGGAAGATCCCACATGCCATGGAGCGGCTGGGCCCGTGAGCCATGGCCGCTGAGCCTGCGCGTCCGGAGCCTGTGCTCCGCGAGGGGAGAGGCCACAGCAGTGAGAGGCCCGCGTACCGCAAAAAAAAAAAAATGAAAAAAAAAATTATCAAACCATTACCTTTGATAATTGACTTTATTTGTGGAGTTTTTTGTATACACA
Organism: Orcinus orca; assembly: GCF_937001465.1. Taxonomy (NCBI): domain Eukaryota; kingdom Metazoa; phylum Chordata; class Mammalia; order Artiodactyla; family Delphinidae; genus Orcinus; species Orcinus orca. The sequence continues at coordinate 2,069,335 of NC_064568.1, forward strand.
AAAATTCTAATTTTTGTATATTCACATATGCCTTCACATTCTTACATAGCTTTGGGGTTGGCAGTTTTAATTAAGAACCCTCTCTTCTACCTCAGGGTAGCCCGGATTTCACCCGCGTTGCATGACTTGCCATCGTATCTTTCTCTCCTATGAGAGGTTAAGGTAGATGAGGCCAGGCAGCTTGTCCTCCTCCTTCCTGTGACCCCATGAGGCCTGGTACCTACTGTGTGCTCAGGAAAGAGGGGCTCTGGGTTCTGTACTAATGGGGGCCCTTTCTGGCACCGCACTTTTGCTCTCACTGTTACCTCACATGAAATGCCCTTCCCTCCTCTCTGCCTATCTAAATCCTATCCCTCTTCTAGAGCTAGTTCAAGGCCAGCTCCACCAGGAAGCCTGCAGTGATCACGCTGCCCGCCTTGGAGTTCCCCCAGCCCTGCCTGGGCTTCCACAATTCCTGAGGCATGAGTAGTTTCCCCGGTGGACCTGGGGACACAGAGTCCCTGCAGCAGGCATGCTGTGGGGAGGAAGGGGAGGAGACCCTGGGAACCCAGGGAAGAGATTCTGGACTGGACCGGGCAGAAGAGTGTACAGCTCTACTCCAAGGGCAGGGGAGACTGCAGCAGGTACAGGCTGATCCAGCAACCTTAGGGCAGTGTGGACCCTGGCAGCAGGAATGCAGGGGCTGCTAGGGAATCTGGGAGGAACCCAAGGAAGGGATGGCTGCCGGGCTCTGAACTGGGGCCAGTCTCAGAAGGAGCCTGCACCTCCAGGGTTCCGAGGATGTGGCCAGGCTGTTGCTTGAGGCTGGTCTGATGGTGGCCAGGCTGCCCAGGGGGCCCACAGACCGGGCTAGCAACCTCAGCAGGAGATGAGGAGGGAGTTGCTGAGTGCTGGAGCTGCAGAGGCTGGTGCCAAGGGCTCTCTACGCAGGAGCTCACAGCCAGCCAGAGCTCGGTGCAGGGCATCCAGCATGGCTGAGGGGCCAGACGTCCCCTCTGAAAAGGAAGAGTGGGCAGCAGGGCGGGTCAGTCTGCTCATTCTGGCCCACAGAGCTGCTCCCCCGCCTCCCTGGGCCCTCCCCAGCCCTGTTCAGCTGTCCCCCCCCTCTTGCTGCTCTCCCACTGAGGACCCTGGGGAAGGGACCTTCTAATGCACAGTTTCTGACCTCCTTCTTGGTGCCAGGGACCATTCAGGGCACTGGACATACCTGAGCCCTGCCCAGCAGTGCCCAGTGAGGCCAGCGAGCAAATGCTCCTCAGCCGTCTGTCTCCCCGCCAGCCTGTGAGGCCCTGTCAGGCAGGAGCCGGCCTTGCTCCTCCTGATTTCATTGGGCACAAGCTGGCACTGATGAAATTCTGCTGCCCTGAACTTTGTCTAAACAACGGGGCCACGTGGCCTAGTACTTAAGGGAGAGACCTGAGGTTTTGGCACGGCTGGCCCTTGGCCTCTCTGTGCCTCCATCTTCCCATCTGTGGAATGGGTATGATAACAGCCCTTCCTCCGCAGTAAGCCCAGGACTGTGGGTGAGTCTAAACTGCCCACAGGGAACTGCCTGGCTCCCCTGGGGTCTGGCCACACTGGCTTCTGTTTGGCCTTTTCCCTGGGGTGTGTGCTCCCTGCTCTTGTCAACTAGCACCTTCAGCTTCCCGAAGCCTGTTCCTGAATGTACCCTTTGCAGGTGGGCAGGGCAGGAATGAGGTGGCATTTTGCAGCCCAGACACTTAGGACAGAGGTGCTAGGTCAGGATGCCCTCCAGCTGCAGCCAGGCTCTGGAAGATGGGGTCGGGGGCTCACCTACCATGTGCAGGGTCCCTGCAAGCGTCCAGTGTGCTCAGCAAAATCTTCCCCAGGGCTCTTTTCGATATGTTCTTAAAAAGAAATGGAGGGCGGGTGGCACTTGGTGGCCCTTTCGAGCTTCTGTGTGGCTCCCTGTGTCAGATAGTGTCCCCCTGCCCATGGTCCCTCCCTGGCCCCCACCCCTAGGGTGGCCGCACTGCCCAGACTCTAGGTGGGTGATGGAGCAGCACGCAGGACCCATTTCTTCAGAGATCACGTGCTTACAGATAACTGTCCTTGTGCCCAAGTAGGCACTTGGGAAACGACTGTGAACAGAGAGCCTCTTGATGCGTCAGCTCCTTTAATCCTTGAAAGAGCTTATTTTATTCTCATTTTAAGCAGTGAAAAAAGCAATTTTGGGGACTTCCCTGGTGGCGAAGTGGCTAAGAATCCACCTGCCAATGCAGGGGACACGGGTTCGAGCCCTGGTCCGTGAAGATCCCACATGCCGCGGAGCAGCTAAGCCCGTGTGCCACAACTACTGAGCCTGCGCTGTAGAGCCCGCAAGCCACAACTACTGAGCCTGCATGCCTAGAGCCCATGCTCCACAACTAAAGAAGCCACCGCAATGAGAAGCCCATGCACCACAACAAAGAGTAGCCCCTGGTCACCGCAACTAGAGAAAGCCCGCGCACAGCAACAAAGACCCAACACAGCCAAAAATAAATGAATTAATTTTTTAAAAATTTTTTACAAAAGCAGTGCTGAGAAAGTGAGAAATCTGCCCAAAGCCACCCAGCTGGGAGATGGAAGAACCAGCATTTGCCCGCAGGCTCCATGGCCCAGAGCTGTGCTGGGAACCACTACCCTCACAGCCCACAGGTGCGGGGCTGCCACTTGCCACTGTCCCAGGCTGTGTCACATCAGGCTGGGCCTCGGTAGCCCTACATCCTGGGCAGCCTGAAGCGCAGGCAGAGCCCACTTCAAACCCTGAAGACCTGTGTTCACATCCTACTTCCAGCTCATAGTGGCTGTGCAATCCTGGCTAAGTTAGTGTCTCTTAAGAAAAATTTTTAAATGGTTTGCTGATGCTATTTAGAAATATTGATCTCTGTCTTATGATTTTTTAAAATTGGGCACCTTGCCAAAGGATAACAATACTTTGCCTTTAGATTCTCTTCGGTATTCTATGTGGATAAATGTGATACATAATTACTAATCACTTTGTTTCTTCCTTTCTAGTCCTTACAGCCTTTCTTTTTCTCTTTATTTATTTATTTATTTATTTATTTATTTATGGCTGCGTCGGGTCTTCGTTGCTTTGTGCGGGCTTTCTCTAGTTGTGGTGAGCAGGCTGTAGGTGCATGGGCTTCAGTAATTGCAGCATGTGGGCTTAGTAGTTGTGGCTTGCAGTCTCAGTAGTTGTGGCGCACGGGCTTAGTTGCTCTGCGGCATGTGGGATCTTCCCAGACTAGGCCTCGAACCCGTGGCTCCTGCATTGGCAGGCGGATTCTTAACCCCCGCGCCCCCAGGGAAGCCCACATCCTTTCTTTTGCTTGTGCTACTGCATTGGCTAGAACCTCTACGTGGCACAAGCAGTGATGACAGGCATGCTTGTCTTGATTCTGATTTTTAGAAGGATTCCTTCTAACATTTCACTAATAAGCGTGAGGTTTGTGAGAGGTAGTTGGCTGAGACTCCTAATCTGATTAAGGACGATCCCTCCTGTTCTTAACTTGCCAAGAGGTTTTATAATAAGAGGAGCTGTTACTGACTGTTCATCTATTGAGATGAACACGTGGTTTTGCTCCTTTTAATCTGCAGTGTGCTGTACTGTGTTAATAGATGTTTGATCTTGAATCATCCTGAATTCCTGGGATAAATCCAATTTAGTCATATTGCATTTCTTTAAACACTGCCAGATTTGGTTTACTAATATGCCATTTAATATTTTTGCATCCATATTTGAATATGACATTAGCTTATCATTTTCCTTTCTTATTGTATTTATTGTCCTCTGGTTTTGAGATCAAAGTTATATTAGCTTCATAAAATGAATTAGAGAGCCTCCCCTTTTTTTGGATTAGCTTCCCTGAGCTCTTTCTACATCTGGAAGTAGAGATGACACCTGCCTACGTAGGGAAAGCTCAGAGCCAGTCTCGGACACAGGCTGGGCTCCCCAGCCCCGCCCCCCAAGCTCCTCCCCTGCCCTGGCTGTGCCAGCTCCCGTGAGCCTACCAGGTCCCGGAGCCTCTGCAGGAGCCGCAGCACGTCCTCCAGCTTCTCCTCCAGCAGGGACAGCCGCACCCTCTCTGTCTCCACCATCTGCAGCTCCAGCCTCAGGCGCTCATTCTCGTCCACCTTCTGCTGCAGCTCTGCCTGTGGGGACCAACCGGCTCAGCGCCTGCCCTGCTGCCCTCTGCCCCGTACTCACAGCACCGTCCCCAGGCGGGGCCCATGGCCTGCCTTGACCCTTTCACAGAGGTCGTCTCATCTGGCCCCCCAAGCCTGCCAGGTGGCCGGGCACATAGAAGCCCCACTGTCTCCCCAGGGATGGCAGCGAGGCCCAGAGAAGCTGAATACCGGGCCTGAGGCCACACAGTGAGTCAGGCTGATGTAAGAATACACATCCTTCCTTTTCTGGTGGAAGGACTCCATCCTCCCTTCTCTTCTCTATCCATCTGCTTTTACTTTTTAAAGTTTTTTGGCTGCAAGCAACAAACCGATCTGGCTAGTTTGACCAGAAAGGGAATTCACTGGCAGGCTAGCGCCTTGTTCCCAGAAGGGACTGGAAGCTGGAGAACCTCAGGATGAGGCAGCAGAAACATCTCGAGCCTCTTGTCCGGTGCTGCAGCTGAGAACACTCTCCAGCCATTCCCCCCGCCCCCCCCTCACTCGGGACAGAGAGCCCCAGGAGAGGGGCCCCACTGGCCCAGCCACAGTCACTGGCCCACCCCTGGCCAGGGCGCACTGACGCTGTTGATCCCATCAAAATACCAGAGGGTGGATGGTGGGAGGTCGCAAAATGTTGCATGGCCACCTGCCTTCCGAAGCAGGGATGGCAGGAGTGAGGCAGCCCCCTCTCTTAGCACCGATGGAGGGAAAGAGAAGCAGCTGAAGGCATGGTGCCATTGGACGTTCAGCTTCAGGCAGGAGAGAGGAGGCCTGGGAACATAGTCAGTAACTGAGCTCTCCAGACGCCTGTTTGAGATTTAATTAGAAAGGAGTGGTCGCTATGCCCTTTGGAACTGTATCAGATCACAGATACGTTTAAAAAACAAAAGAAAACAAAACAGTATGGATTTAGAATTTCAGGTATATAAATATAAAACTCTTTTATCAAAATCAGTTTGCAAAAGTGCATTGTGCTAGAGGGCTTAGGGAAATAATAACTTTCCATAGCATTCCATGCTTGATTACTATGGAACAGGGAAGTTGCCATGGTGTAGACAGACGAGAAAAAACATGCTAAGTGGTCTTGTTGAGATGGAGACACCTCTCTTGGTGTTGCCCGGCGCCACCCTTCTCCTCCACAACAAACTCACTAACTTTCCTTGAGGGAAGTGTCCCTCATCCATTTCATCTGACTTTGATGGAGCTGCCAATCATGGGACCCTGCCCGCCTACCACGTGGGTTAGCCCTGGCACGGACGCATGACTGAGCCCGGACCATTGGAGCTCTTCCCTGAGACTTAATGTACTGGGCTATTATTGTTCCCCCGGGGTTTCTTCAGTGGGCTGACGGGAGCCTAGAGCTGCCTGTGGTCCTACCTTCCCATCCCCCGCCACATGGAGCAGGCCCCTCTGAAGTAGGGGAAAGTGAGGTCAGCACCCAGAAAAATACAGAGCAGATAGGTGGAGGCGGTCTGAGTCCCTGCATCCATCTTAGGGAGCTGAAGTGCCTGAAGCCCGTCTTAGCTGTTCTTTTGAAACTGTTCTCCCAGCTCCGTATTCTAATAACTTCCTGTTTTTCACTCGAGCTGATCTGAGATGTATCCTTTAGCTTGCAGCCAGAATATTCTTCATTAGACCTAAATCATCTTCTCTCTGAGTCTCGGTTTGTGCCTCTGGAAATGGGGCACAGCACTTGGCTGAGGTCCCTCAGTTCCGCCTGTGAGAGACTCTAGCATTGCTCCAGCTCTCAGCCTGTGGGACTCAGCTGACCTCCTCCCCTGGTGTCCCCAGGGTCTTCCCACTGCAGCCCTGGGTCCCCAGCTGCTCCAGCTCCCCCAGGGCACGGGCATGGTCGGCACTGCCAAAGTGGGTGAAGTAGGTCACGAGCTTCTTGGCCGTCTGGTCATCACACCTGCAGCGGAGGAGAGTGCCAGCACTGAGGGAGCTGCTTTCCAAAGTCTGCTCCAGCCTGGGGGGGGCGGGTGTTATTACCAAGTCTGTCTCCCCTGAAAGCTGAGCGGGGCTATGGCACCCCCTGCTCACCCACCCCCGCGGCCCCTTATCTCATCAGAGCAAAAGCCAGAGGCCTCGCCCCCTCTGCCCCGTGACCTCCCGACCTCCCTCCCACCCACCTTCACTCATTCTACTCCAGCCACCGCAGGCTCCTTATGGCCCCTCCTGCATGCCTCTGGGCCTTTGCACTTGCTGTTTCCTCTGCCTGGAATGCTTTTCCCTCATTTCCTTCAGGGCTCTGCTCAAACAGCACCTGCTCAGAGGCCCTCCCCTGCCCCGCCTCTCCCTCACACCTGTCACCACTCACTGGAACAGAGGCTCCAGGGCAGAGGGCCTGTCTTGGTTAATGCTGTTTTCCTGATGCCCCCAAATTTGTTTGGCACAGAGTAGGTGCTTAGTATATGTTTGTTGACTTAAAGGGTTGGTGATAACAACGACCCTGGAAAATCAACGGAACCTTACAATATCATTTAAAAAGTCAAGGCCGCCCCCCAGTGGAGTACCTGCTGGGATCGGGTACCCGTGGGGCATTTTACATCCTCGATGGAGAATCCTCACAAAACCTCTGTCAGACAGGTGTTACTGTCCCATCTGAGAGACAGGAAGACTGAGGCTCAGAAGTTGGGCGACTTGGCCGAGGCGCCCCAGGTGTCGGGAGCAGTGGGTTAGGAAAGGGACTGATGTGTTGAGGGTCCCACTAGAGCTTCGGGGCAGGTCCTGGGACCGCGGCCAAGGGAGTGAGAGTCAGTGGGGATTAAACCACCAGGAACTGTGCCTTGGCTCATCTCATTTCACCCTCACGCATGCCGGGCGCCGTCTTCTCCCCTCCCCCAACAGATGATGGGACAGAGCGTCAGAGGGCATGGAGGTGACCCAGCCTGGACGTGAATCGGGGGGGGGTCAGCCTCCCACGTTCAGGGTCTGTCACTGCACGGAGGGGCCGCCCTGTGCTTCCAGGACGACTGTGAGAGCCCGGCGCCCTGGTGCCCGGTCCTGGGCGTCCTCACCGGCACACGCACCCACGCCCGCAGCTGGAGAGGCCGGCCAGCAGGGCCTTGACCTCAGCCGGTGGCCCCTGCTCCTGCTGCCACTTCTCACTGTCGTCCTCCTCGTCAGAGGCGGCCTGGCCCTCGACCGAGCGGAACAGCTGCTCGTCCACTGCTGGAGAAGCACGGGCTGCAGATAAGGGACAGAGGGAGGGGAAGCAGGCAGCTCTCCGGGGGGGGTGCAGGGGGGAGGGGAGAGAGGCCCTGGTGCCATCTCCCCTGCCGGTCCCTCACCGCCTCTGCGGTGAGATAGTGGCTCTCCCACCCCCTTGGGCTGTGCCGTGCGGCCCCCTCCCGTGTGCCTGGCCCGGGACCCCCTCCCTGGGTTTCACACGGGGACACTGGGAGCGAGGAGCCTTCCTCTCTTCTCTGCTGAGAAGCCGGGGCCCATCTGTGCCCTCAACGGGCGTGTTATTTCCCACTGAGGACATGGTGATCCCAGCCAAGGGGGCCAAGACCCTCTCTCGGGCTGGGCCGGGGCTCTGCAGGGCACGGGCACCCAGTGAACCGATCTTCAACTCTCAGGGACCTCATTCCTCCAACGCCCAGGGATGTGCAGGGACGGGTGTCACACGTGTGACTCGATGTGATCCCCGACGTGGCCATGCCTCCTGGTGCGCTCCAGCCGGAATGAGCGTCAGAAACCCCGGGCTGTGTCCTGCCCGCCTGGGGTCCGGCTGCCCCGCGTCAGGCCCCGTCTCCGGGGGCACCTCCACTCCACCCTGGCTCGGGGGACATGTGAGTCCAGCCTGGCCGGTCAGAGCGCAGACCACCCAGCCACATGACTGGTGCAGGCAGGGCCAGGGATCCAGCGTAGCCAGGGAGAGTCGGGCCAAAACTTGACTCAAACTTCCAGAGAAGGGTGACACCGCTGTTCCTCCAGCCTGGGGTCTGGAGGGCGTGGGTCTGAGCTGCTGGGGGCCGCCTTGTCAGTGTGACGGGAGCCCATGCACAGGACGGCAGGTGAGGCCGGGAGGGATGGGGTCTGCTGAAACTCTTGGGCCTTTAAGTGAATTCTGTGAAGCAGCAAGTGCCCTTTAACTAGAGCCGGTTCAGGCCGAATGGCCTGACACTCCCGGACAGTGTCCTGACTGGCACGGCCGTGGAATCCTCCACCTTCCCGCCCCCAGAGCATCACTCTCAGCAGCTTGGGGGTGGGCCTCGACGCCTGTATTTCTTTCTTTCTTTTTTTTAAACAAATTTATTTATTTATTTATTTTATGTTTGGCTGGGTTGGGTCTTTGTTGCTGCACGCGGGCTTTCTTTAGTTGCAGCGAGCGGGGGCTACTCTTCGTCGCGGTGCACGGGCTTCTCATTGCGGTGGCTTCTCTTGTTGCGGAGCACGGGCTCTAGGCGCACGAGCTTCAGTAGTTGTGGCACACGGGCTCTAGAGCAAAGGCTCAGTAGTTGTGACACACGGCCTTAGTTGCTCCGCGGCATGTGGGATCTTCCCGGACTAGGGCTCGAACCCGTGTCCCCTGCATTGGCAGGCGGATTCTTAACCACTGCGCCACCAGGGAAGTCCCTGGGCACCTGCATTTCATGAGGCTCCTGGGTGATCCTGGCCGGCTGGCAAGTTTGGGAACCACTGGCTCAGGTGTCCTGATTTTGGACACCCAGCTGGGTGGGCTCAGGGCCGTTCTGTTTTGTCTCAATAAAGTGTCCCAGACCCAAGAGAACAGGGTTGAGGTGACTGGTCCATGACTTTTTGATTATGTGTGTTTCCAATATTGATCATTTGTTTTTCGTTGTGGGAATTTCCTGATGATGATGATGATGGTGGGGTGTGTGTGTGTGTGTGTGTGTGTGTGTGTGTGTGTGTGGTGTCATTATCGTCACAGTCGTCCCGGTGCCCGAGGCAGGGGCAGTAGGGGCTCTGACGTCGGGTGGGAGGGATGGCACCCAGCAGCCCATCCACTCCTGCCTGCAGCTGAGCTGCAAGAGCCCTACTGGCTCAGACAGCTTTTCTCTCCTTTCCTCCTGATGCTCCACAGCCACCAGACCCAGGTTCATTAAGATGATGGGCCTCTTTGCGCTCTTCTTGAGGGGTGACCGTCCAGCCCTACTTACACACCTCTTAGGATGGGGAGATTACTCCACCCCAGCTCCCTGGCCCGACCCACCCCTACACGTGATTGACAAGAGACATATTCTCCCATGCTGAGCCAGAACCTGCCTCCCTGGATCCCAACCTCCCCCACTGGGTGTCTGCTCTCAGGCCCGGGTGTAGGGGGGGCTGGGGGCTGGGGGCTGCGGATGCCCAGCCTCAGCAGGTAGGGGATGGGGTTCTGTCTGGAGGCCAGATTGCAGCATCAGCTCAGACAGGACCCTGGGAGGAGGGCTGGGGCACAGCCTGGTCAGTCGTGAGCTGGCAGCAAGCCTGGGTGTGCGGGACAAACCTTCGTGCAGGGGTCTGCTCCCTGAGCTGCTGTCGGAGCCCCAGCCTCCCTCTGGAGGGAGGTCTGGGCCTCTGGTCCCACCATCCTCAGGTTCACCACTCTTGGCTTGTGGCTCTGGGCTGGCTCGTGGTGAGGTTGGGAGGTGGCTGTCCTCCGACCTGTGGGTGTGGGAAGACACAGGTGTTGGGAGGGAGGGGGCTCAGCCAGTTTCCTGCGGGAGAGCATGGGGTATGGGCCCGCCCTTCCCCACTCCCTGCTCTGCACAGCTAAGCTGTGATATGCCTGCAGAAGCCCCTGTGTGGTCTCCGTGGCTGACCCCATTGGCTCCCTACCCAGTGGCCAGCATGGCCGAGTCAGCCTTCCATGGTGGATATTCACCCAGCCTCCCTTGTAGCTAAGACGTAGGCTTGTAACTGAATTTTAGCCAATGGGACTAAAGGCAAAATCTTCTGAGGAGCGTCTGCATCCAGGGGGGCTGGGCAGGGGTCCTTGATTCCGACCCCAGCGCTGCCAACAGGAACTGGCAGTGGGACTTGGGCTCCATTTTGCAGGTGGGTCACTGGAGCCGATGCCTCTGAGGTCCTCCCAGCTCTGATTGGGTTCTTGCGGTCGGGCCTCTGTGAGAGGGCAGGGACCCGGAAGCCATTAGCTTGTCCAGGAGCTCCTCTGGCCACGTGCCGGTCAGGGGTAAACACAGCAGCTGTCCCGGAGTAACTGGGACACGGGGAGAAGGCACTACAGAGAGCCTGAACAGGCGTGGGCGCACAGGGTTGGTCAGGTGAACTCACCACCCAGAGGACCACCTGCTGAGCCAAACAAGTGGGGGTCTGCAAGGTTGTACATGAGGCCCAGGGTGAGCCATCCGCCGCTTGGGGCCATCCAGCACCCCTTCCCCAGGGGTGACAGCTCCCCGATTGTCCCCTCCCCCAGCCACAGGCTGCTCACCTGCACAGAGGAGGGCGTAGTACACAAATCAGCATAATCCCACCCCCAGCCACCATGATTGGCTAAGGGCTGCACAGGTATAGCCAATGAGATGCAAGGAGCTGTAGGCTTGGGGAATTTCCCGGAAACAGAGGCAGCCTCTCCCCAACCGAGCAGGTGTGCCGTGGGGAGATGTGACAGCCACCTGTGGAGATGTGACAGCCACCTGTGACTCTTAGGGGGCCACCTGGAGATGCTGGGGGCTACGGATAGAGCCTAACAATGACGGCAATAGGAACCTTGGTAACATTATTAGAGTTGCTGGATCAGGCTCTGCCTGAAGCTAGAGCTAAGCCTAACCTTCTGTGGTTTTTTTTTTTTTTTTTTTTTTTTTTTGTGGTACGCGGGCCTCTCACTGTTATGGCCTCTCCCGTTGCGGAGCACAGGCTCCGGACGCGCAGGCTCAGCAGCCATGGCTCATGGGCCCAGCCGCTCTGCGGCATGTGGGATCTTCCCAGACCGGGGCACGAACCCGTGTCCCCCTGCATCGCCAGGCGGACTCTCAACCACTGCGCCACCAGGGAAGCCCTAACCTTTTGTGTTTTATGAGCCGGTAACTCTGACTGATAAAGTCCTGCTTTCAGGCTCCCCCAGTGCAAGCCGAGAATGGGAAGGTGCTTGGCAGTAATCAGTGTGAGACCCCCCTGGATGGGGATTCTTGGTTCAAAGAGAAACCGTGTGATTAGAGCTTAGGTCATATCATTTGAGGTCTACTTGGGCAGGTGACAGTCCCTCTCAATTCCAGAGGCTCAGACCACAGCCAAAAGAAGAGAAGACACAGGGGTATAGGGTCCCTGTCTCCAAGGCTCAGGGGAGGAGGCAGGTAGCCTTTATGTGGCCCCAGAGGGCAGTGCTTGACCAGGATGAAGGGGGAGGGGGAGCAAAGACGAGAGAGAGTCAAAAGAAGGCAGTTTCAGCTCCCTTTGAGGAAAAACTTTCTCACAAGGACTGCTGACCAAGAATGGAATGGGCTGCGTTGGGAGGTGGTGAGCTTCCTGGCAGAGGAGGTATGTAAGCAGATAAAGGACTTTAATGGGTGGAATTTTGAATAGAGTCAGACTAGGCAATGTCTAAGTCTTCCCACTGTGAGGAATTAATTTTTTCCCTAAATTATTTAAGGGCTTCAACAAGCAAAATGAGATGGGGGGACAGCCCTTATTCAAAGTTTCCTAGCAGAGGCCGGGCCTCCCCTCCCTGCATCCCCTCAGCCACTGGAGTCTCAGAAGCCGCGTCCAGGAGCGACTTCCTGCGTCAACACAACAGTAAATCTTTCAGCATGCTCGCTTGGCGCCAGGCACTGTTCTAGGGCTTTGAACATTTCCTCACAACAACCCCACAAGGTAGGTACCATCATCCCCTCCATGTTGCCAGAGTAATTGCCTCAAGCCGCACAGCTCGGAAGCGGAGGAGTTGGGTTTACACTCAGGCCCGTCTCCAGGCCCGCGTCTCAGTGGCCCCACCAGGTGCAGCGGAAGCTTGCAAGGCAAGCTTGGAATGGCCCAGCCCAGCTGCTGTCCTCGTTAGGTGACCACAGGTCACATGCAGCAACGTGGGGAAGAGGAAGCCAGCGAGGACAGAGTTCAGAGAGTGGGACGGATGAGGACACACTCTGGAATTTTCCAAGTGCAACGGGGCTGCAGAGAAACAGAGTGGGGTGTTACTCTCGTCCAGCAACTGGTCTCTAACAGCCTGTATCGCTGCCCCTCTCTCTGCTGGGTCGATCTGCAGGATCGTTCGCGTGTCACACAGATGAGCTGTAATATCTCCACCTTGAAACAAACGCAACAACTCTCCCACCATGTGGCTCCTCCACCCGCTTCTCTGCCTGCTCTGCTCACATCTTGTCACCCGGCACCGCCACACTGCCGGGCCTGCAGAGGCAGGGCTGACCCCACATCGCTCCCTCACTGGATGCCTCCCTCCCTCGGCTTCCGGGAGACGCTCAACCTCCCCTGCACCCTTTCTTGTCTGCTCTGCTCCTTCCTCCTCTTCATCCTGGCCCCTAACCCCCGCGGCCCTCGGGCACCACCCGAGGACCTCCTCCCTTCTTCGTGTGCGCTCCCTCTGTAAGGTCTCAGCCGTGCTGTGGCTTCAAGCACCAGTGGCTTCCAAATCTGCCTCTAGCTCTGGCTTCTCAGATCTGGTTTCCCAGTGAGCGCCCCAGCGCAGCTGCTGCCTTGGCATCTCCACCTGGATGTCCCACAGGCATCTCCACCACCTCCTTGTCTTACTCCGTCTGCCTCTCCTGCTCCTCCCGTCCCCGTGTAAAGCGCCGTCACCCACTTGGCCACTCAAACAGTGTCCGTTGGGTTTGGCCACCTGGAGGTCATACGCAGGGCCTAGTCCGGGGGGGCCGCAGCAACGGTGCTGGGCGGAGGGTTGCAGTATATATGCTATTCTGTGGCACCTACAGTGCCTGGGTCCGTGCAGGCGGGGGTGGGCGGGGAGAGGGGCGCAGTCCCTGCCCTCAGTGGTCCTCTGGGTGGAGACACGGGACCATCAGGCAGGGAGAGCAGAGACAGCCCTCATTCTTCAGGGCCGTGCCTGCTGGACGCAGGGCTGGACCTCCCCCAGACAAGGAGGGCGCTGGGTCTGCAGGGCGGGGCGGGCGGCCTGAAGGAGGCAGGACCTGGGGTTGAGCAGCGTGAAAGAGGCCTGGGCGGAAGAAGAGAGGTGGCAGGTGTTTGGGGACAGACGGGGGCAGCAGGGCCAGGGTAGCGGGCTCGCAGAGCAGACCAGAGAACGGGGGAGCTGGCCCTGAGCTGGCACCCAGCTCTGGGCTGGGCCTTGGTGTGCTATTCCGGGCAACCCTCATCCCTGGGCTCTGAGGTTGCTGTTTCTCAGAGGATGAAAAGATCATGTCACAGAGGTGTTGGGGGCAGGACGGTGATGCGGAGCTGCCCACGGCCCACTCCCTGCTTCACAGGCCCCACTGAGCTTCATACTACAGGTGGTGGAAGCATGTGTTAGGCTGACCCAGATGGAATTGCTGACTTCCTGCTTTTGACCTGCACAAGGCCACCTGAGAGTGGTTCAGACTAAGAGGACACGTCTGTGTAATATTTCTTGATTGACCGACTGCAAACCCTCACTGCAGTAGTTTGTGAAAGGCTTTGTTGCAACAGTCCGGCCTTAGAAATCTGACAGCTCTTGGCCCTGGGACTGGACCACAGGGCCCAGTGGTTTAATGAGGGTTTCCCATAAGAACGAGATCCCTGGGGTTGGCTCTGGGGAGATGCAGTGACCTGGGGGCAGGTGGAGGTCACCTGTGGCGCCCCCCTGACTTGCAGCTCTAGCTTCTTTGAATGCTCCAGCCCCAAAGTCACAGAGAGGACCCTGTAACCTGATAAGTATGTGTCTCTTTCCACCCACCCCCAGGCCATCAGCACTTGCTGTCACGGCCATTTTCTGGAAAACAGCTCTGACCCTGCTCCAAAGCCTTCTGTGTCATCCCATGGCCGACCGGACAAGTCCAGATCCCCCCATATTCCAGCCGCTCCCCAAGCTAGTTTCCGCAAGTGATGAAGCTAAGATCGGAGGAGGAAGGGATATATTTTGTTCAAGAGGGTCCCACAGGTGGCGAGAAGCCCCCCTGCCCACCTCCACTTCTGCACTCCAGTCCCCACTCTACTCTGGCTGCCAAAGGGAGCAGAGGTCAGCTCTGACCTCGTCCATCTTCCCTGTGAAATGCTTCAGTGGCTCTCTGTGGCCAAGAGAAAGAACGCCAGTGTCCTTAACACAACCTCGAGGGTCCTTCACGGTCTGACCCGGCCCAGCCCTCCAGCTCATGGCTGCTGATGCCGCCTGCGCATGGCAGAGCCAGACCCACAGACCCTCTGGCGCGTTGCCCTCTAGGTCCTTGCACGTGATGACCACGCCAGCACCTTACTGTGTTCCAGACGCTGCTCTGAGTGTTTTTTTCCCTTATATATACAGATTTAATTTTTTAAAATTGAAGTATAGTTAAATTACGTTATATTAGTTACAAGTGTACCGCAAAGTGATTCAATTATACTTGTGTGTATGTGTATGTATACACACACACACACACACACATATTCTTTTTCAGATTCTTTTCCTGCATAGGTTATTACAAGATACTGAGTAGAGTTCCCTGTGCTCTACAGTAGGTCCTTGTTGCTTACCTATTTATTTTATAGATAGTATGTACGCTCTGAGTGTTTTAATGAAAAAAGTCATCTATTCCTCCCAGCAGCCCTAAGAAAAACTTATTCTCATTCCTACCATTTCACAGATGAGAAAACTGACGTCCAGAGCTGGGGAAACTTGCTGAGACCGCACAGATCCCTCGAGCTGCAGTGTGTACCCATTCCGAGCTAGTTCTGCCTGGAAAACCCTGCTGGTCCTTCAACCACCCACCTGCCGGGTCCCCGACACAAATGTCGCTTCCTTTCAGAACTTGCCTCCCTACCTGGATGCCCTGAGCTCCCACGGTCTCCAGCGGCTGTTGTGCTGCGTTTCCCCCATCAGACGGCGTTTCCTGGAGGGCAGCCAGCACAGGACAGAGTGGCCCGTCAAGGTTTGTTGAACGATGAATGCGGGAACGGATGAATGACACCACTGGCAGCAGTTCACGGTGACTAGCGGGAGGGCAGGTCAGGCGAGGGCAAGCCCAGCGCCCCGGGGGGGATTCCAGCTCCTCCCGTCCCTCTGTCCTTGGATTGTTCCAGAAAGACAGGAGAGCCCTAGCTTTGGAGCCACAGACCGGGGGCGAGTCCCATCCCCATCACTGCCGAGTCCCATGGATGGGGGCTGACAGAGGGGTGGACCCTCCAGGTGAGAGGGTGAGAAGACCTTCCCAAACTGCAGGCATTTTGGGTCACTGGCCCTATTGTTGACTAATACAGATTTCCTTTCATAGGAAACATTATCACCAAGAGTAAAAAGCCACTGTCTCTTGCCATAAATAGAAGGTAACCAGAAAAACAAAGACAACAAAACAGCCAGTTCTAGCTAGCTCCTGTTTTCAGGCTGTTCTTTCTTTGTTAAAAAGAGAGGGTGGCTAAGGGGAGTTAGAGATTCACCCGGTCAGCCCAGGACCTGAGACAACCAGGACTGCAAAGGCCGGCAGAGGCCCTCGCTGGCCTGTGACCCCACGTCCACCCCTGCCCACCTCGGGCCACTCTCCTCTGGGGTCACGGAGGGGCTGGGGGACCTGCAGAGACACCTGTCACCCCACAGGCACAGCGGAGCACCTCCCTCTCAGCTGCAGGCCCTCCTGGGGAGAGGCAGGCCCGCGGCAGCCCACGGTCCCCTCACGCCCGGACAGACCACGTCCTTGTGCCAGCAGGGCGTTCCCTCCAGCTGTGCACCTCTGCGTGCCGCCCTGAGCCCCGAGTGAGCCTCCCTCTGACGCCTTCTTCCTGCTGGAGCCCGGCGGCCAACACGATCTGACAAGGGCCAGATGTTCCCCTCTACTCCTTCCAGCCCTGGCAGCTCACGCCCAGCTCCAGGCCTCCGACGGACATAGCCTCCCTTGGTTCTGTGATGCAAAGGGGGGTTCTCGGGAGCTGCCTAATCTGGGTTCCACCCCACAGGACCGTGGCTTTCCGATGTGACGCTCCGCAACTGCCCCTGCCCCCCGGCCTCCATCTCAATCCTCTCTTCATTCACCAGTAAACACTGATGGGCCCTGGGGTCCCATGAAGATGAAAAGAAATAACGGTATTTTTAAACACGGGGAGCTCCTGCCTCCGTTTAGTATTCAAGGGGATTTTAGGTGGCATTCGGATGAACAGGTTGTGTGAGTGTGTGTGTGTGTGTTAAACAGTTAAGTATTTAGTATAATGTGTACTAAAGACAATTAATGAACCATTTTAGTTTTATGTTTATGACAGCGATAAAACTTCCTTTTAAATTAAGTAAAAAGAGTGAGATGATTTAAGGAAAAATAGTAACTAAAGGATAACAATACGGGTGCTCTGCAGGTATGGTTAAAGCTGACACAGCTCCTGGGAGAGTGTCTGAAATTTGGCGAACGCTTGGACAGCAGCACGTCATAAGCTGTGGGCACTGTCAGAGCCAAGCTCTTGCCGTGTCCCTCAGCCACTCGTTCTATCCCCCGCACAGCAGAGGACCCCACCGCTAACATACTGACACCCTCTTTTTATAACATTCCTGTGCTATCCCTAAATGAGTAATAGACCCTGTCTTTACATATACTTTGAAGAAATTAATGTGATGCCTTGTGATTTAAAGGAGAAGGGAATTTTATAACATACATTTCAATAAGTAAATGCTCAGATATAAAGAAAATTTCAGATGCTTAAAACTATAATGGCTAAGTTTGAATTTGAGAGAGGTAAGGTAATGTTCAGTGGAATGTTGTTGACACTCTTTCCCTACAGTTGACGTTTTGAAATAAGGACTAGGAAAAGATATTCAGATAGATGGTGGAGGGACAGATGGACAGACAGATAGACAGATATGCAGACTCCCTGGGACGCAGAGTAATGAATGCCAGTGGACACAGGAACTCCTCACCAGCTGGTAAAGCTTCACAAATGTTGCTATCATCTGTGATGTGGTTACGCAATGATGAGCCACCCTTGGAAAATTCCAAACAAGTCAAAGTATAACCTTCCCTCAACTCACACTGCATTGCATTCTTGCAAAATTCTTTGCATATTAAACCTGCGCAAAAAAACTGTGTTTGTATGGAAAGCAAACTTAGGACCTAGGCTCAGATAATTGCAGTGAAAGCAAGTTTTTCGCAGTACGAACACACAGCAGGGCATTTGGAAGTCATGTGGGGTACAAGGCAGTCCTGGTGGGTTGTACAGGGCCTACCTGGAGGCCTGTATCCCTGGAATCCACCCCCAGGTGCTGGCAGCACCGTCCTCCTAGTCACTGAAACAAACAGTCCCTCCCCACAAATTTCCAGAACGTCTCTGGGGGAGATATTGCTCCCATGAAGACACCTTGTTCTCACCACATTCACAGGCTGCAGGGATTAGGGTGTGGGATCTCCGGGGTCATTCCTAGAAATTCTGCCCGCCCGCACAGTAGCCATGGTGCTGCCACAGCAGGACAGACACTTCATTGGAAAGAAAGGAGAAGTGAGTTGTTCGAGGCTGTACCCAAGCCAGTGGTTCACGGTTGTAACAACAGAAACCATCATTGAAGCAGGAAAGGAATTGGTGGGCAGGACACCCAGGAGCTAACAGAGTCGATGGGCAGCTCGGAGGGCCAGGCCTGGGCAGAAAGCAAGGGAGGGCAGACCCAGCCGGCGCAGGAGCAGAATTTCTAGGAATGACCCCCCAAGATCCCACACCCTAATTCCTGCAGCCTGTGAATGTGGTGAGGTATCACTGCTGGGATGGTGTTATGTTATATGGGACAGCTGACCTTAAGCTGTGTCACCTCATCACACGTGTCCCTTTAAAAGCAGAGAACTTTCTTGGCTGGTGCAGAAGAGGAAGTTAGGGAAACGTGAAGTGTGAGAAGGACTTGGGTCGTTGCTGGTTAGAGGATGAACAGGGACACAGGAGATGGCATGTAGAGAGCGACCCCTGCTGACAGTCAGCAAGGGATGGGGATCTCAGTCCTACAACCACAAGGATCTGAATTCTGTCAACCCCTGGGTGAGCTTGGAAACAGATTCTTCCCCTCAGCCCAAGGTCAACAGCACCTTAATTTCAGCCTTGTGGGAGCCTAGGCAGAGAACCCGGGCAAGCCTGCCTGGACTTCTGGCCTGCAGAATGTGAGATCATAAGTGGATGTTGTTTTGAGTGCCTCCGTTTGTGGTAATTTGTTATGGTTGCTAGGAACCAAATACAGCAACCCAAACAATCACACCCCATCTGTCTTGTTGGCACAATCTCAATTATTCCGTCAGGCACTGAGTGGCCAAGTGCTTCCAGACAGGAGATCTGATTGGTTTAAGCTGATCATGATTATTCCTTCCTTTTGCCAAGGATTGGTTTAGGAACAGGCATGTGATGTGATCCTGGCCAATGAGAGATGAGGGGAGGTCTTCCAGGAGGGTCTCTGGGAACAGAGAAGTTGAAGAAGGAAGTTATTTTTCTGTCTCTGGATGTGGCAGTGATGCCTGGGCCATGGCAGCTATCTTGTGACCATGAGGGGCCTTTGCTGATAGGCCAAGATGACAGGCTAAGAGTCGAAAGATGGAGAATTGGGTCCTTGCAAACATCACTGAGCTGCTGTCCCCTGGACTTCTCATGCAGGATTATCAATGTCCCTGTGGTTTAATCCATTGTGAGTTGAGTTTTCTGTTACTTGCAGCCTGAAGCACTGTCACTGATAAACACTTCACAGCACTGCTTGGGCGTTAAATGAGGTTGTGTATGTGAAGTCGTTAGTGCAGTGCATCATAACCACAGGTGCACAGAAACGCTGGCCTCTGTTCCCTCCTGCCTCAACCCCTGGTTGAGTCAGGGTTCACCCAGAGAAGTGGGGCCAGTAGGGGATGCCCATCTACATCCACGTCTATAGCTACAGTGCTGTCTCAAGAGCTTTGTAACCAGGAAGTGGCCTCTGTGCTCAGCGAGTCTGAAATCCAGAGGCAGGGGAGCGCACAGGCGGCCTAGACCCTTGGGCACAGCAGAAACTGTGTCCACAGGCGGAACCTCTTGGTTTCAGGGAAGCCCTCAGCCTTGCTTTAAGGTCTAGCAAGTGATTAAATGGGGCTCACCCAGATTAACCAGGATCATCTCCCTTACTCAGAGTCAACTGGTTAAAGACTTTAATTCATATGTAAAATGCCTCAAGGCAACCGTAGGTTAGTGCTTGAACGACTTGGGCTGGAACCAAGTAACTCAGCAAGGTGACCCAGCCAGAGACCATCACACCCCTGCATTCAGCCTTTTCTGAAATGGATAGAAGACGTTACTCTCATTTGCTTCCCTCTCTGCATTCAACCCTCTGACACCCAGTAGCCCCCGAGCTTTGGGAAGCTGCAGGGCAGACAGGACATGCAGGGCCTGGCCAGGGCTGGCCAGGAGTGGGGTCGCCAGGCAGCCAGAGGTCCTGGAGGCTCGCACACCGGCTGCCTTTGCTGTGTGGCGTTTCCTGAGTGAAGGCTCGCAGGAAACAGAGACGGGTGTGTGAAAACAAAAGAACAACAGTAGGAAGAAGAGCTTGAGGGGGGGCCTTGGAGGAAGAGCCGAAAATAAATCCTGAAGAGGGGAGTGTGCAGACAGGCCTCGGGGCCTGGGAAGCCTTTCTGACTGTTCCTCGTTTCTGGTCCCTACCTGAATGCGGGGCACCGCCTCTACTGGGGGGTGGGTGCAAGGGGGTGTCTGAGCAGGCCCCCCACAGTCCGAGCTGCTAATCTGGCTCTGCAGTTCATCCCACAGATGAACTGTGTGCCGGAGACACTGTACTTACCAGAATGGCCCGACCTCCTGGAGCCTCCCTTCCCCTGGGCGACATGGACCCCGGTGAAGTCACAACAAAAACAAGGCCAGAGGCTGTGAGAGATGACAGGGAAGCAGGCTGGCCGGGCCGCGGCCTCTGAAGATGTCATGGGATGTAGCCAAGACAGCTGGGTGGACGCGAATTAGTCAGAAGCTGCCTGGGAGCAGTCGGGAAACCCTGTGCCTGAAGTGGACCAGGGAGGGGTTTGGGGTTCAAGGAGCAGAGAGGTCAACATGGCTGGAGGGGTGCACAGCGGGCAGAGTGGAGGAAGCTGGGGCCAGAGTGGGGGCCCCATCTCTCAGGGCCACGGTCATGGCAAGGAGGCCCTCAGCCCAGGTATCTCAGGATGTGACTGTATTACTGTATTTGGAGACGGGGCCTTTAAAGAGGTGATTAAATAAAAATGAGGTCCTAGGGTGGCCCTCATCCAATGTGACTGGTCTCCTTGTAACAAGAGGAGGTTAGGACACAGACATGCACGGAGGAATGACTGTGTGAGGACGCAGGGAAGAGACGGCCGTCTCCAGGCCAAGGAGAGAGGCCTCAGGGGAAACCACTGCTGCCCACACCTTGATCTTGGACTTCCGGCCTCCAGAACTGCGAGACGGTGCCCATCTGTGGTTGATGCCGCCCAGACCGTGGTATTTGTCACGCAGCCCGAGCTGACTAATACACTGCCACTAACACACTGTAGCAAAGCAGCCACCTCCACCGTGCCCTCCCGTTATTCATCCCGTGTACTGTCACCTATTGGTCAGCGGTCTTCCCCCAGGACGTCAGCCCCATGAGGGCAGGGACCTTGCCTCGTTCATGGCTGTTTCCCTTGGACCCAGGGCAGCACGGCACTCTGGGCATGTGACAAAATGTGGTTGGATAAAGAACAGTCAGTGGTTAATTCTGACAGAAAATTGTGAAGAGACCCCACAGAGAATCTCTGTCCCCTCCCCGCTTCAGGGTCTCTGATGTCGGTGGCTCCAGCCTTCTCTAAGTCACCCCTGTCCTCTCAGGAGGATTCAGGGCAGGTGATGGGAGCCTCAGGCGTTTCCCATGGTCCGAGCACCTGCCCGGTCAGGAGGAAACACCTGCCTTTCTGGGCCAGGCCCTCTGCCCAGCAATGGCCACAGGGGCAGAAAGGAGGGGCATTGGGTGCCATTGCTGCCCACAGGAGCTCCCAGTCGAGTGGGACTGCAGAAGCCACCTCCCCTTCAATCCATCCGTGAGACCCAGGTCCTGTGAACCAGAGTGGCAGTGATTGGTCCAGAGTAGTCACATGACACCCCGCCAACTTAGCCAGGCAGCATATTCCAGCATCCCTGGTACCACTGATTGGTTCAGGGATGGGCGTGACCCATGTCAGGATAATCAAGAGTTAATCTAAGGATTTTCTTGGAGCTACTGGGAAAGAAATGCTCATTCTAGTGGGTTACCCCAGTAGAGGGATTGGTGCTAAGCCTGGGCTCGGAGGCCCAAGCATCCCCTTTTTCATCTTCCCTTTGCTTGTTGCCACACTGCAGCCTTCACTCATCTTGGATTCTCACTTCTAAGAGGAAGGTCACGAGGTGGAGTCTGTTGCTTTTGTCTCATGGCATCCTCCTCCTGTCTCCTGATAACAGCACCCACTTTGCTTTCAGGAACTGTCCCGCCCCCTACCTAGCATCCACCTCTCCCAGACCACAGGGTTGAGCGTGCGTCCTAGTTCTGGCTGGCTGGCGTATCCTAGCGCCCTGGCCACAGCGATGGCCTAGACGTGGCCTGTCACCCAGGCTGGGCTGGGCAGCGTTCTTCCCTGAGACTTTATCTGCAGGTGCTGGGAAGCAGTATGCAGGTCACTGAATTTGGAAAGTTACGGATCTGGGGTCACTGCAGCCTGTCCCCTCCCGTGTGGAGCCGGAGTGCGTGAAACCAAGCAGGGACAAGCAGAGGTTCGGGATGGATGGACAGTGCTGGTGGCACGGGATTTAAAGTCTGCTCCCTGCAGGTAAGCGCCAACTGATGACAATGAAATTGGTGGACTACTTACTGTGTGCCGGGCACAAGTCGAAGTGCTTTTTACACGTTATCTCACTTAAGTCTTGCCTATGATGTAGGCACTAAAACTAACCTCATTTTCCAGATGAGCAAACGGAGGCAAAAACAGGTAGAGTCAGAGCCTCTCAAGAAGGGTCAAGGCACCAAAGAAGATGGATAAAGCAGGCAGTGGCCAAAGGCGACCGACTGGTCTAGCACTTCAGACCACCCCGGGCCCTGTGCGGCTGCCCCTGACCTGGGAAACCGATATCGTGGTCCTCTTGTCACCTGTCTGTGTGCCTGAGGCCACCCACCTGGCTTGGAACTGGGAAAGCAGGGCTCGCAAACGTAGGGTCTCAGAGCATCCCCAACTAACCTCGAAGGCACAGAGCCGAGGCCTGTTCCCGAGCCCCGAGGGAAGCAGCGCGAGAGCCCAGGACCCTTGGGCCCTTGAGGACTGAGTCCAGCCTGGGCTATGCCCTGACTGCCTGGGTGACCTTGGCCAGATCACCTCAGGGAGGGACTCTATCCATCGAACAACTCAACAGGTGGTCCCCGGCTCCTCCCCCCTCACTGCCTGCACTCATTCCCCGGCTCGCTGCCCTCTGGGGCCCCGCCCTGGCTGTTGGGCTCACACAGACGCACACTTGTGGTTTCTGGGCAGGCCTTGCTTTTCTGGATAGAAACGAACAGATGTCCTGTGCTTTCTGCCTTTAATAGCGTGTGGAGGCCACGTGTCTGAGGCACATCTCAAAGACTCATCACAGAGCCCGCCCCGGGCTTCTGGGCAGGAGCAGACAATGAAACCCAAACCGCAGTGTGTTCCAAGCACTGTTAGGTGAGTTCCTGTAACTTTCGGCGGAAGGGCATCCCCAACTGATGAACCCACCGCTAGAGATGTCTTCCCAGCTGCCCCTGGAAGGTCATCTTTACGCAGGTGTGGTGTGACCGCCCACGTGCCATACTGGCCGTAGTGGGTAACCTGTGGCCAGTGGAGCTAGAGGTGTCGGGGATGCAGTGAGAAATTGTAGGTGGGACTTGAGTTTAGGTCCAGGCGGTGTGGCTTCTTAGCAAACTCTGGCTGCAATTTCAGGGTGACGTAGCAGGGGGATAAAAGGTCCGGTAATCCCCCATCGGTCCCGGCCGGACCCTGAGGACTCAGGAGGAACCACAGTCACCTGACATCCCCCTCCTCAGCCTGTACGCAGTGGGATCCTTTGCTGAACTGGGCTCCTGGGGGTCCGTGACTGTGAACGTGACCAGGTAAGATTCTCGAGGCACGGTTCTCACTCCCACTGACCCCTGAGGTCCTGGCTCACCATCCAGCCCGCAGCGCATAACGTGCCCACGACACGTCGGAGCGCTCTGTTACGCTAGGGTGAAAGCCACTCGTGTTTGCTCTCCCCAGCCCAGCACGAGGTGAGGACACCACGGCTGGCTCTGGGTGACCCCTTGCTGGCTCCTCCACCCAGAGGTAGGTCCCCCTTGTCAACCTGGCTGCTGCCTGTGGCTCTAATGCCTGTTTCACCCTGCAAATCCTAAGGTGCTGTCCTTGAGGAAGGCTCTGACCTAGAATGGAGAATGGCAGGTTGAGGCTCTGCCCAGCTCCAGGTAAGGCCTCCAGGTGTGGGGCTGGTGGTCCGTCCCTTCTCAGGCGCTGGACCCAGAAATGGTCTCCTCACCAGCCTCCTTGCCTCTCACCTTCCCTCCTGCCCATTTGTCCTTCACAGGCAGCCTGAAGCATTGCTCTGAAGCTCAAAGTGATCACTTCACTTCTGTTTCAAGCCCTTCTCTGTCTCCCTCGTTCTCTGGGGTGAAGGCCTCGTGCCTCAGCCTGGTGCTCAGGGCCCTTCGCCATCCTCGCCTGCCCTTCCAGCTTTCTTTCCTGCCACTTTCCACCTCAAACCGCCAGCCACAATACGTCTTCCTGTTCCCAAGAGGCACCAAGGCCTTCACACCTCCAAGCCTTTGCACTCACGGCAACCTGAATCTGCGATACCTCAGAAAACTCCTACTCATCCTTCAACACCCAGCTCAGATGATGGCATTCCCCCGAGAGATGCCCTAGCCATCGTCACTCACGCTGGGGTCAGGGTCCTGTGCTTGCCCACACTGTGCAATTCCGGTAGGACCCTGACACTCAGCTGACACTGTCCACTCCTTGTGGCGGTCGCCACACACATAGGGTTCTCTGGGGCCAGACTCTGTTCATATCAGCAACACCAACGACCACTACCATTACTATTTATGGGGGGTACTGTGATAAGGGATAAATAAAATAATAATCTCCAGCATTCGTCGAGAGTTTTCTCAAGGCTAAGCGTTATTCTAGGTGCTTTGTACATATTAGCACCTTATCTTCAAATTCCCTATGAGGTGAATATAATAATCATTATTATTCTTGTCACCCTCATTTTACAGATGAGGAAAAGGAGGCTCACAGAAGCAAAAATGACTGAGACATGGGCTCCCCTGGTGGCACAGTGGTTAAGAATCCACCTGCCAACGCAGGGGACACGGGTTTGAGCCCTGGTCCGGGAAGATCCCACATGCCGCGGAGCGGCTGGGCCTGTGCGCCACAACTACTGAGCCTGTGCTCTAGAGCCCGCAAGCCACAACTACTGAGCCCATGTCCCACAACTACTGAAGCCTGTGCGTCTAGAGCCCATGCTCCGGAACAAGAGAAGCCACTGCAATGAGAAGCCCGCGCACCGCAACAAAGAGTAGCCCCCGCTCGCCGCAACTAGAGAAAGCCCGCACGCAGCAACGAAGACCCAACGCAGCCAGAAACAGTAAATAAATAAATAAATTTATTTAAAGAAAAAATGACTGAGGCAGGTCTGAGACCAGAGCTGCCTGCTCAGCCTGCACCTCCCTGCCCCCACATCACTGAACACACACGTCCAGGGCAACAGGGCCCCACCCCACTTCACAGATGAGGTAACTGAGGCACAGGGGGAGGGGCCAGCTCAAGGTCCCACCGTAAAGATCTGGAAGAGCTGGGATTCAAGCCCAGGTTGGGCCGGGCCTCCCGAGCTCGGCCCTCCACCCACCGAGCCCCCCTCTGCATCTCAACGGCCCGGGTGGGCCTGCAGCAGGTGCTGGGCCAGCAGTGTCCCTTTGTGAGCCCGGGGTATTGTCCCCTGGACAAAGGCCTCAATTCCCACTAGCGGCCACCCACACGCTCACTTCTAAGGATAAAGGAATCCGCAGCCAGCCGCCCCCCAGCTCCAGAGCTCCAGATGGCGGCCCCCGCCCGTCTGCTTCCCTCCTGACCCACTGACTCTGCGCCCACCCCCCATCAGGCCGGGCTGCTGCACTGGGGCGGAAGAAAAGAGGTGGCCCTCCAAGGCCTCATCTTTGTGTCCTCAGCATGGTGGCCGGCCCAGTGAGCTGCCCTACGCCTCCCTCCCCCCCATCCATCCCAGCCTTTTCATCCTTCCCAGACAAGACACAAAGCCACAGAGGCGGCCCCTCCTCCGGCTCCAGCTGAGCTAGCTTTTCTGTCTTCTGGGTGTTGGAGCCCAGCCCCTGCCCAGCAGTGCTGGCCCCAGGCAGCTGCCCAGGTGTCTTAGAGGCCCAGCTTCTCCTCCGTGGCGCAGAGCAAGGGGCGGCAGGGCAGAGAAATGGCTGAGACACGGGGCTTCAAGAGAATCTAGTCACCGGGTGGAGGATGGTTCCCCTCGAAGCAGGATCAGGCCATTGGACCACTCAGGGCTCGCCTGGTGCTGGACTCCCGCACGCCCATGCCCTTTCTGCCAAGACGTTTTTGAGGCTGCATCCATCCATATGCTTGTTGGTCCGTTCACTTGTTCATTCACCATCTTACTGGGAGCCCTGGGCCTGCTGCTGGGCCAAACAACGTCAAGACATCGTGCTTCCCTAGGAGGGCTCACGGGCTGGGCCAGGAGGCCAGTAATCCGGATCCTTTTGGCCCATCCTCCCAGCAGGTTCTGAAGCACTGAGACAGGCAAGGTTGGTGACGGTGCAGAGTGCCCCCAGCTACCCCAAAGCGTTCAGCAGCCTGGGAGAGCTGACTCTGAGACAAGCCTGTCCTGCGCTTAAGCAGGCTTCCTTCCGGGCCCTCCACTCAGAGATTCTCCAGTTGCCACAGGTGGGCTGTTCCCGAGACAAGAAAGGGGATTTGGGCTGTGACTTCCCGAGAGGAGCAAAGGTAGGGGTGTGTGTTATTTAACACACCTGGGATACGTGCTCCCGTGATTCTCCTGGGAGGATCTCAGTCTCAGAGTTCGACAGGGTTGGCTGTGGGTTTGTATATGTTTGGTGGGTAAGTGACTAAAGTTTGGTCAATCAGAGCACCCAATCATCCCGGCCCCCTGATGGGTTCTGGGATGAACATGTTTCCAGGTTTGTCCATTGAGGCTCAGCCTGGCACTCCAGTGGGATAGCTCAGACAAGAGGTGACCTTTCGAGATGTAAGTGCCCCAGAGGCTACCAGGGGAGAGAACTTGCCTGAGAGTGAAGCAGAGCTTCCATATCCTGGTGACATTGTTTGAGTACCTGGATCCAGCCAGGTCTGAAGCTGGACATGCTTAAACTTTACTGAGAGCCAGCTTTTTTAAGCAAGTCAGTTTGAGTCAGGCTTTCTGGCACTCATCTAAGAGACCTGGCTGATAGGAAGAAAGAGAAAACAGAGGAGAGAAAGGTGGAGAGGGTTTGGGTGTAGTTTGGGAGAAGTGACAGGGAAACACTCTAGATGGATGGGGGCAGAGGTTAAGTGACACTGTATAAATCGTGACGTCAAGTATTCCAGATGAAACTATTTGCATCATTGCAATGTAATCCGCGTCTTCCCCTCTGGATCATCTGTCAGGGTTACTGTGCTCACAAATGTGCCGGGAGGAGGGACTCTCTTGTGCGATTTGGAGGAGTTGAGTCTCCCATCTAGGACGAGGTGGACCCAGGATACCAGCCGTGGGAAGCAGAAGCTGATGGGGTTGTGGTGGACCGGGTAATCCTCCGCAGACTGGGCTGGCTGGGTGAGCCCAGGGTCTTTGCCCAGCTCCAGGAGGCTGCAGGTCACGTTGACATGTGGAATCCTTGTATCTGATCCAGGACTCCCATGGTTCTGAAAGCAGCAGTTGCTCTCTTGGGGCCCCTCTGCACAAAGCATGTTTGTGTCCCAACATGTGTGTTCATGGCCTGTTCCACTCGGGCCCAGGAGACCCTCAGAGGGCAGTGGGCATTACTGTACCAGTTCTGTGTACCCAGGTATCCGCACAGGGCT
Source organism: Orcinus orca (assembly GCF_937001465.1). NCBI lineage: Eukaryota > Metazoa > Chordata > Mammalia > Artiodactyla > Delphinidae > Orcinus > Orcinus orca. The sequence continues at coordinate 2,096,601 of NC_064568.1, forward strand.
TTGTCCATAGAAGGTGCTTAGAAAACGTGGAACGAATACATGAGCGTTTCCAATGGCTTAAATATTTACTGTCTGTTCTCTTAGGTTCCTGGTCAGGATGGTGGATTGAGGTGCTATGGGAAGCTCTCTTTCTATGTACAAACACACAAAAGTGCTGGATAGAATATAACCATTTAAAATAATCCAGTCAAGGTCAAAAACAAAAAGGTAAGATGCCCAGCTTGTGTGGGAACAGGAGATGGAGCTGAATTGCCCCTGAGGGATCAGGACTTGGGTTCTGAGGCCCAAGTGGGGAAGGGGCAGGAGACCCTGCGTGCTGAGTGAAGACAGGGAGGCCACTGCACGAAGCCCGGGGCCATCCAGGGCCGTCTCATCCACAGACAGAGGCGAGGAAAACCCTGCTGACTGACCGTGGGATGTTATCCTAAGGAGTGGAGCTCAACTTCTCCCCGCCTGTGTAGTGAGAAACTGAGCTAGGAAACGCATTTAGAAACCAGCCCAGAATCAGGCCCTGGTTGAGGCAGAGGGCAAGCTCCATGACCCTGGAGATCAGGGGGACCCTCCAGGATCCTGGCTTCTGCTAAAGCTAGGCTCATGGGCAGCAACCACAGAGCACACTGGGAACTCATCATCACGACGGGAAGAGCTGGGCAAGCTCGGGGTTACAGCACCCCCAAAGAGACGTGACAGGAGGAGGTTTACCTGAGAAACGGGGAAAGGACTGGGTAGAACCCACAGCAAAGGACTGAGTGGGAGGGAAAAGAAGGTGCAGGTTTGGGAAAGAACTAAATAGAAGTCTGAGCAATGAGGAAGAGAGTTGCTGAGGTTGCCCTTGAGGAGGTGGCAGAGAAGGGGAAGGAGGTTTGATTTAGGGTTGGGAAGCTCAGCTGAGCTCTGCATCCATCAAGCTTGGCTATGTGACTAGTGTTCTCAACTGTTCTATCCCCTCCCCTTTCCTTTCTCCAAAGAGGGAGAACTTTGGGGGCAAGTCAGCCCACAAACCTGCAAGCTCTGACTACAGAAAACGGGGAGAGGAGGTTTGCTTCTGGGGCTGGGTGAGGTTTAGGGACAGGGAAGCAAGTGACAACCATCCCCTAATCACTGTGTGAAGGTCACTCTCTGGTCCTTGGTTTCCTCATTCACTGGGCATCTCCTTTGGAGCCTCTGCAATATCTGCTCCCTTTTTCCTTCCTAAGAGAGCCTCAGGTTTGTTTGGGGTATCAATATCACCAGACTCTCTTGCAGGTAGGGGCAGCCACGTGATGCAGTTCTGGCCAAGTTGATGGAGGTACAAGTTCTGGCGGCAGAAGGTGGGGGAGCCTCTCCCTGAATAGAATGGCAAAGCTCACTAGAAGAAAATCCTTCCCACCCCCAATATCACTGGTCCTTCTTATGCCTGGACAGCAGACATGAGGCCTGGAGGTGCAGCAGCCATCTTGTAACCATAAGACAGCAACAAAAAAGGTAAAGTGGAAAGACAGAAAGAACACAGGCTGTGGGGGCAGACAGACCTTCCTTTTCCACTTTCTGGCCGTGTGGCCTTGGGTACGTCACTTAACTTCTCGGAGCCTCACTTCCCACAACCTGTAAGATGGGGATAAAACCTCTCCCTTGAACAGTCCTTGTGAGGATTAAATACTGTGTTGAGTATGGATCCACTTTTTCTCCTGTAAAGAGCTATCCCAATGTTTGGAGTTATTTTTACAATCATGCTGTGACAATTACTTTAGAGCAAAAGAAAGAAGAGACCCTTTATTTCTCCTCTTGGAGAAAGTTCCAAGGCGGGATACGGGCCTTGAGCCAACGGGCCCTGCTCTTTGGCCGATCAGCTATGCAAACAGGAGGTGACTATCCAAACATTTGGAGCTGCAGAAGGCTAGCCCAGAGCCGGCCTCCTCTCTCCACCGTGGTGCGTCCTCGTCTCCCCGCTGGGAGCACCTCAAAAGTCAAGGACGTGGTCCCCCGGATGAGGAACTAGGTTCAGAGCAACCCTTCCGGCTGCCCTGCCCACCAGTCTGGGCCAGACCGCCTGCCTTTCGGGCTGAAGTCGGACGGCAGCCTCTTGCCCGGCTCCCACTGTCTTCTGCCCTTCCCCTCTCCTTCCATCTCTTTGTCACAGCTGTAGCCAGGGTGATTTTTTTGCAGTGCAAGTCTGTTCTGTCGCCCCCTTGCTAGAACTTTCCCATGGCTTCATGCTCTCTCGAGGGAAGGGCCGAAGACCTCATCACAGCCATTGGGGTTGGCCTGGCCTCAGCCTGCCTCTCCAGCTCTACCCCTCCAGCTGCTGTTTTAGCTGCTGGACCGGGCCAAGGGCCCTCCTGCCTCTGCGCTTGGCCCACACTGTTGCCGTTTTCTAGCACGCTCTCCCCCCTCCCCCTCCCTGGCCCATCTCGCCAGGTAACGTCCCACCCTCAGCACTCCACTCCCGGGTCAGGTGTGCAGGCGCTGGCTGAGCCTGCAGCAGGCACGCCGAGGGCCCTGCTCTCCCTGACAGCAGGCAGCCAGCTGTTGCCACACATACGCTCACGTGGGGACCTCACACGCTCACGAGTGCTGCTCAGGGCGAGGACTGCGGAATGTCTTGTTCAGAATGACACCCCCTGTGGCTGGCATAGTCCCTGTGCAGAGCTGGTGCTCAGTAAATGTGGAAGGCAGGCAGGCCGGGTGCCTTGTGGTTTGAAAGGGAGGGAGCTCTGTTTACCGAGCACCTAAGTGAGCCAGGCAGGGCCTCACTGCCTCTTCACAGCCTCCCTGGCAGGCAGGGGCCCCAAGCTCTGTTCCATCCAAGAGGAAACAGGGACTCCGAGGGGGGGCGTGACTTGCCCAAAGTCACACATCTGTCAGAGGCCCTGCCAGGACTTGAACCTTGGTCCCGAGCCCAGCTTCCTACCCTGGTGGAGCTAGCACAAGGGATCACTGCGCCTCTGTTTCCTCACCTGGAGAATGGGGACATAACGGTACCTACCTCACAGGTCCGGTGGCTGTGAGGACTCAGTGAGGTTAAGTGCTTAGTCAGGTTAAGTGCTTAGCTCAGAGCCTGGCACACCTTAGGTGCTCGGTAAGTGTTAGCTGTTATCATCTTTGTTATTGCACGGATCAAAGAACAAATAAGAACAAATCTATCCTATTACCCCCAGCGAATAGGCAAACGGAGGGGCTTTATGGGTGAGCAGGCCCACGGATGGATGGGTGGGCGAATACCTGAAGACGTGAACAACACGGGGACGAGTTGAGGGGAGGAAAGCGCACCTGAGGTTCAGGAGAACGGGAGCTGATCTGGGGCACCCGGGCCGCCGGCTCACCTGTAGCGCCGCAGCTCGCCCTCCAGCCGCCGCACCCAGCGCTGCAGGCCGGGCACCTGCCGCGCCAGCGCCTCGAGCTCGCGCACGCGCGCCAGGCTGCGCAGCACTGCCTGCCGGGCCTCCTCCGCGCGCCGCCGCACCTCGGCCTGGCCCCGGCGCAGGCGCCCCGCGCGGGCCTCGGCTGCCGTCAGCGCGCCCCGCGCCTGCCGCAGCTCCCGCGCCGCCGCCGCCGCCTCGGGCCCGCCGTGCGCCGCCTCCCGGGCGCCCGCCTGGCTCTTCCAGAGGCCGACCTGCCGGAACAGGGCAGCAGGGCAGGCGGTGAGCGCCTCGCGCCAGACCCCACCCGGCCCAGGGCGCGTGAGCAAAGCAACCCGGCACGTTTCTCGCGCTCGTGCTCGCCGACCTGGGCCCATCTGAACTCATTTAACCCTCGCCCTAACTCTACCGAGGCGGGAGCTCATGTCACTCCCTTTTAATGGATGCGGGCCACTGAGGCACAAAGCCCATATTCTGTTGTTTGCACAGTTCCAGTGAGTCCCAAATGCCTGCACTCTTCTCTGTCCGCCTCCGGCCCTCAGGGCACGCCGCTCCCTCGTGCTCCTCCACGCCCTAGACTGGGGAGCCCTCTACGGGCGTTCCCGGCCCTCCTCGCTGTCTGCTGCTAGGCAGCCGCCTCCTTGAGGGTGCGGTTTTCTTCTGTCGTGTTCACTGCTGGGCGTCCGGCGCCTAAAACAGGCCTGGCACACAGTAGGTGCTCAGCAAATACTTGGGGAACTAATGATCCTGGACAATCTTACTCCACACAATGGCAGTACTTTCCCGCCCCGGACTTGGCTTCTCCGATGCCCGCTGGCCGTGGCCCCTGAAATCCGCGCCTTGCACCCCTGCGCACTCCCTGGCCTCTCTCTACCCCTCAGGGCTGTGACCCCGGGCTGTGTGGGGAGCGGGCAGGGCTACTAGAACGTCAGCTCCCTCCTAGCCTGTGGTCCCTTGGGTCAGAGGCCGTCTGGTCCTCGTCTGACCCCCAGCCCCCCATGGCCTTTGACACACGGCTGGGCACAACGCCGAAGTGCTTGTTGACTGAATTGCAGATGCCTGGGCTGGGTCCATGCCTCTCTCAGTGTCTGGCCCCCGCAGCGCTGAGTGGCCAGACCTGCCTGGTCGACAGTGACACTATCTAGCATTGGCACACCAGGCCTGGCCCTGAGGGAGGCCCTCCAATGTTCGTTGAGTGACTGCACCGAGCTGCCTGTGTACCTCGTTAGCTCCTTAAGGGTGCGGACAGGCCTTCCTCACACCTTATCTCCTAGGCCTCCTGGAATCCTGGCACCGCGGAGAGCTCCGGAGGTGTGTGTGTGTGAGACTGACCAGGTTTCCTGCGAGGGTCCACGGCTGGGTCAGAGAGGCAGGATGAGATGGGCTGTGTGTGTGTGTTGGCGGAATGGTTTTCTCTGAGGGACTGGAGTTTTAGGGGGCTGGAATGTGTGATGTGAGTAGGGGAGGGGACTAGAGTGTGTTGGAGTGGAATGGGGTGGCTAGGGACAGGATGCAAGTAGGCTGAAGTGGGGAGGGCTGCCCTTCACCCGCCCCCGCGGCGCCCCCCCCACCCCGTCCTCTTCCTCTGCACAGCAGGGGCTCTGCAGCCAGCCCGCTGTCAAATGCCCCCCGCCCCCCGCCCCATTCCGTCGTCACCCTCCGCCCCGGGACCAGGTGCACCTGCAGTGCTAGGCAGCGCGCGTCACTGCTCTGCAGCGCGGCCCGCAGGTCCTCCACCAGCTCACGCAGGCTGCTGTTTTCTTCCTCCAAGCGCGCCAGGCGTTCGCTGTCCGGGCCGCCGTCGGAGCCGGGCGTTTGGGGCGCTCGGCGGCGGCGGCGCGGACGGCGCAGGCGGATCTGCGTCTCGATGTGCTCGCTAAGAGCGCCGCGGGGCAGACGGGGCCCGGCGCGGGTGCCAAAGTAGCCGCAGAGGCGCGCGTGGAACTGGCGGAAGGTGAGCTCAGGCGGCTCGGCGCGCAGTGCCAGGCGCGCCTCCTCCTCCGCATCCGCGTCCCCATCGGTGGCCACCCCAGCGATCACATCCCCGGAGTTCGTGTCTCCCGCGGCTGTATCCCCGGCAGCCTCCCAGGTGGCGGCAGCCTCCTCGGCGCGCAGCCCCAGCACCGCGCAGAGCGCGCGGAAGTCGGCGCGGGGCAGGCGGCCGGCGCCTCGGCAGTCCAGGTGGTGGAAGACCTCCTGTAGATACTGGTCCAGGCCCGTGGCCAGCACCACGATCTCGTTCTCCACGCCTCGGTCCAGCCCGTAGTGGTGCGCCAGGGCGCTCAGCAGCCACTGTGTGCGCCGCGCTGGTCGCTGGTACGGGTCGCCCGCCGCGCCTTCCACGCCGGTCCCCGTGCCCGGGCCGCTGGGCTCCATCGCCGCCAAGCGCCGCTCCTCGGGTCCCTCCGCCCCGCCACTTCCAGGGGCGGCCCCAGAGTTTCTTGAAAGGAGGGGCTTAGCGGTGGCGGTCTGGTTGGAGCGGCGCCGAGGGCCGTGTCCAGCAGCTGCGCTGGCCTGGCAGGGCGTTTGTGTTTTCTCCGGGTTGGCTCTGAGGGGGCTTGGTTAGGGGACCCAGGAGCCCCGAGACCCCCGTGGGGCCACCACTGACTGGTCTCCCTCCTGATCTCGCTTCTCTCGGTGACCCCTGCACTCTTCTCCCCTCATCACTCCCGGGGTGTCCCTGGCATCCCCTCTTTTCCTCCCATTCCCGGGTCTGTCTGCTTTCAACTCCCCCGCTCTCCACCTAGCTGCGTTGTGCAGAGAGTGTGCCCCGAGACGGGGACAAGGGGTGGGCTCGGGATAGGAAGCTGGGGAGGGCTGGAGGGTGGCCCCCTGGTCCCGTGGCCCCCCGGTCTGTTCCGCGCCCACGCGTCACTCCACCCCTTCTCGCCAGAAAACCTTTCAAGGGTAGCCCCGCAAGCTAGCTGGGGCCGTACTCCTGTAAGTACGGAGAAGCCCCCCTCCCCTTAAATTCAGCGACTGGGTTCCTAAACCCGCTTCTCACTCCACCAGGGCTGGTGCAAAGGGCCTCACGTGGTAACTAGAGCAGAGGAAAACCCAGCTCCGGGAAGTGAGGGGATGCGTTAGGGCCATCCCGCTGGATAGAAGCCGATCTGAGCCGGACCCTTGCTCTCTAAGCTCTGTGTGTGTTGAAGCGGGGGCGGGGGTGTGTGTAGGAAAGCCGTGGCCTTCCGTCTTCTCACCCGTTTGTGCCTGGGGAGTGGATTGGCCCTGCGACCGGAATTCCACCTCTGAGCTGGGGTTAGGCTACCAGGTAGCTGTTTGGCCAACACTTCCTCTGGTGCCTTAGAACACCGTTCTGGAAGAGGAAAGAAAAATCAGCCTCTCAGGTGAATGTAAGGCTGCTTTTCCTTTTTTTTTTTTTTTTTTGACAAGAGGGGTGTAGAGATGTCCTAACCTGATACCTGCACTGGGAACCCTCATCCAGCCTCGCAGGAGTAAGAGGCAGATTTCTTCAACTGCCTTTGGCTATACGATGGGCAGAATCTGGCCTGTGTACAGCTCTAGGAATTTCAGTGTTAAATCCTGGAATTTGAAAAAGCACTAAAATTCTGTCTCCTCTGCTGCAGTACCCCAGAATAAGCACTTTGTCCATTTGGCAGATTTCTACTCATTCTTGAAGACTGTGCCCACCACTCACCTCTGCCAGGAAGGAGTTAGATGCTTCTCCCCAACCATTTTGGATGTGCATTTAAAAAAAAATGATTAAAGTGGTAGCAATTTGACAAAAAATTTTACATCAACTCCAATGCTTGGCTTCTGCCTTAGAAAAAACACGTGTACAGGATGTTCATTGCATCGTTGTTTATAATAGTGAGAAACTGGAGACAACATTTTGCCCATTGGTACAGCAGCCGGGATGAATCACCACAAAAGGATGAGAGAAAAAAGCGACAATAACGATAAACCCACACGAAACGGTACTAAAGATTTTCTGGGAGGACATGTGTATGTAAGCGCATAGAAAAAGATGGAGGGATTCACAAACGGATTCAGTCGTTATTTCCAGGGGTCGGAGGAGTTTGGCTTTCAGTGTAACATCTCTCTTTTTGACAAAGGAGATGTTTTTGTTTGTTTCTTTTCTCTTTTTCTTTTGGGGGGGGAAGACATACTTTATTTGCCATTTACAGACCACAAAGTTCACCCATTTAAGGTATATTAATAAGTGGTTTCTGGTATATTTATAGAGCATATAACCAGCATCACAATTTCATTTTTAGAACATTCTCATCACTCACCACCACCCCCCAAAAAAACCCTTGTACTAGGTAGCCCACCCACTGCTCCAGTTTCCTACCCTCCACTCCCAACTCCCAGCCCTAGGAAACCACTATTTTCTGTTTCTATGGATTTGACTATCTTGGACATTGTGTATCAAACAGAATTATACAATATGTAACCTTTTGTGACTGGCTCCTTTTTGAGAACGTTAACAATAATGTTTTCCAGCGTCAACCAGGTTGTAGCTGGCATGCGGTTCATTCCTTTCTATTGTTGAGTAATATTCCATCGTATGGATGGACCACGTTTTGTTTATCTGTTCATCTGTCGATGGACGCTTGGACTGTTTCCACTCTTTGGCTGTTATGAGTAATGCTGCTGTAAACATTCACGTAGAAGTTTTTGTGTGTTCATATATTTTCACTTTTCTTGAGCATATACCTAGGGGTGAGGTTGCTGGGTTGTGTAGTAGTTTTTTTTTTTCTTTTTTTTTTTTTTTTTTGCGGTATGCGGGCCTCTCACTGTTGTGGCCTCTCCCGCTGCGGAGCACAGGCTCTGGACGCGCAGGCTCAATGGCCATGGCTCACGGGCCCAGCCGCTCCGCGGCATGTGGGATCCTCCCGGACCGGGGCACGAACCCGTGTCTCCTGCATCGGCAGGCGGACTCCCAACCACTGTGCCACCAGGGAAGCCCTGTGTAGTAGTTTTATGTTTAACTTTTGAGGGCCTGCCAGGCCATTTTCCAAAGTGGTTGCACCATTTTCGTTCCTACCAGCGGTGTAATTCATGTATTTCTCAATGGGTAAAGGAATACAGATGTTCTCAGTCCTGGACTCCTTCCCTTCCTCCCCTCCAACACCTCCATCTCAGTTCGCGGGGCCTCCAGCCTCCCTCGGCAAATCCCTACCGTCTTGGGTTCTTCTGTCACTTTCACGCCACATCCGGTCTGTCAGGCCGTGCACCTTCAGAGCTCACCCCCAATCTGACCCCCTTTTCCTGCGCCACTGCTACCCTGGACCAAACCCCCAGCATCTCTCACCTGTATCATTGCAACAGCCTCCTCCCAAGACGTGCCCTTGAATTCCTACGTCTGTCCTCCACGGCCAGAGGACGCCCTCCTTCGCTCAGCACCCACTGTTATCTCCCTCTCTCAGGGACTAAAGGCCCAGTGTAGTGTGCGCCCGTGTCCCCCGTAACCTCCCTCAATGCCTCCCTCACTGACCTCCTTGCTGTTCTTCTAACTCACCCCAGGGCCTTTGCATCTGCTTCCCCAGATGTTTACAGCCTGCCCCCTCACCTCCAAGTCCCTTGCTCCAGCGTCAGCCCCTCAGTGAGGCCTTCGGTGACATTGCAAGCCCTTTGCGCCCCTAACAGACTCTCTTGCCTGGTGCGTCTGTCTGTCTCCCTGTAACGCACTATCAGCCATGACGGGAGGGACGCTTCCTGTCTGTCCGCTGGGCTTGGTGTCGGGCACACTGAGAGAAGAGCTCCAGCCCCCTTCTGGGCTGCCTGCCTGCAGCTGCTGCCGGGCACAGTGTGGCATGAGGCTCTCCATGTGCTTTCTCTGCCTACAGGTGAGACGTACTTTTTAACTTGTATTTTAAGAAACAGCATTGTACCCCATTGCCACTTATTTGCAGGCCTGCCACGAGGGCTGAGCTTCACAAGGCCAGAGACCTGGTACCCCCATGCCCAGCATAGGGCCTGGCATTAAGTAGGCACTAATTATGTCATTTTATAGATGTGGACACACTGCATCAGAAGGAAAACTACATGTAGCTGGCATCCCTGGGATTCAAGCATCCTTGTGCCCAGAGATGCTGGAGTCAGCGAGACTCCAGATGTTAGGTTGATTGGACTCCCAGCTGGACCGTAGAAACTTCTAGGCCGGGAGTCCCACCGCCAGGGACGTTGCTGTCTGTACTTAGAACAGGACTCTGGGGACTTCCCTGGTGGTCCAGTGGCTAAGACTCTGCACTCCCAGTGCAGGGGTCCCAGGTCCAATCCCTGGTCAGGGAACTAGAGCCCGCATGCCTGCTGCAACTGAAGATCCCACATATGCCAACGAAGATCCCGCGTGCCGCAACTAAGACCCAGTGCAGCCAAATTAAAAGGAAAAAGAAAAAAAAAAAACGGGACGCTGGAACTTGACTCTGGACTTTTTTTCCCCCCACCTCTTTATGGGAGTATAAATGCTTTACAATGTTGTGTTAGTTTCTCCTGTAGAGCAAAGTGAAGCAGCGTGTATATACGTATATCCCCATATCCCCTCCCTCTTGTGGCTCTGCAGATGAACCTGATTCAATTTCATGTTAATGCTGAGAGCTGGTGACCCAGGGGAGACTACCCCCGTTGCTGCAGCTGGCGATGGCTTTTGCGGAAGGAATCCTTTGAACAGGAACCTTTCTGGGCCAGTCAGTATCGAAAAGAAAGACTTTAAATATCTTGACGTGGAACCATCGCCTGGCCTCTGCCCCCCGCAGCTCCTTGGGGGCAGGGGAGTCCGGGTTGATAATGGGGCGCTGTCAGGCCTGTCTGTCTGCGGGCAGTGTTACCAGGCGCCTCTGAAATCATCCCGGTTGGACCCACAAGCTTTTTGTTTGAGGCTCAAAGTGAGCAAACTCAGAGGTCTCCTGCGCTTTTGTGTGAGCTGGGGGATGGGTGTGTGTCTGCGTCGGGGAGAGCGGAGAGGAGTGGTTTTTCTGAAGTCAGCTCAGTATTGTTTGAGCCATTCCTAATAGTATATTGTTCACAGTGTCTACAAACAGCCCAGCAAAATGCTAAAGAGCAAAAAAACCATCCCCCCCTTGTGCCAACAAGAGAAGAACACAGGGTTCTTTTGATGTATTTGTTTTCAGATGTTTTCCATGCATTTAAGCATGAAAGGACTTTTGGGGGTGGTGAAAACATTCTATACCTTCATGGGGGGGGTAGTTTCATGACTGTATACTCCTGTCAAAGCACTTAAAAGGGTGAATTTTACAGGATGTCACTTGTACCTCCTTCAATGTGACATAAAGAAACAAGTTGAAATGCGGCTGTTGGGATCTGTCTCTGCACATCACCCATCTTCCTAAATGGCTCCGCCATCATTACCATTCCTGGGTAACGTTATTCTCAAAGGCTGGTCCACACTCCCTCTTAGGACTGACCCGGAAGGTGCTTTGTCGTCCCAATAGGTGCACATAGCGGTGGTTTGCAGTTTTTCTCCATTCCAACAACACTGTGAAAGGTTGGCTCTATTTCCTGGGTGCTTTACTGCAGGGCCAAGGAGTGCGGGCATTTTATAAGCTCTTGATGTTGTCAAACTGTTTTTCAGAAAGCTTGTGTCATTCTGTACAGTCCCCTGGAGTGTCTGGGATTCTCCGAGAGCCATCAGTTTTAGTGTCAAAGCGTTTACATTTTTAGGAGTCTTGGTTAGTGGATTTGCTTAGTGTTCAGACGCCAAGTTTGACTTCTCTCTATTAAAAATGGGCCTGGGTTAGGCAAAGATTTCTTAGATACAACACCAAACACATGGTCCAAAAAAAAGAAAAAAAATCAATACATTGGATCTCATCAAAATTCAGAACTTTTGCACTTCAAAGCGCAGTGATAAAGACGCCATTAAGAAATGACGGGACAAGCAGGCAACTGGGAGAAAATCTTGACAAAACACATGCCCAGTAGGGGCCTTGTATTCAGAATTGACAAAGAACTCCAACAGCTCAATAAGAAGAAGACAAACAACCCAATCGAAAAATGGATGAAAGACAGGGACAGACATTTCCCAAAAGAATATATATGGTTGGCCAATAAGCACGAGAAAGGATCCCAGTACCGTTAGGTATTAGGGAAATACAAAACACAACCTCAATGAGAGACTATTTCGCCCTCACGAGAATGGCGATAATAACTGACGGACAATAAATGTTTTCGAGGATGTAGAGAAATAGGAACCCTCATACGTTGCTGGTGGGAATGTGAAATGGTGCAGCCACGTTGGAGAACAGTTTGTCAGTAAAAGACAAGCATAAAGCCTGACCCATACGTGTCGCTTACTACGTGACCCAGCTCTCCCACTGCTAGACGCCTCTACTCAAGAGAACCGAAAACATCTGTACACACAGAGACCCTCCTGTGAATGTCCTCAGCAGCATCTTCATAAATGTCTAAATGTCCATGAACTGACGGCTGGATAGACAAAATGGATGTATGGCTCCATGTATAGGAAATGTTCAGAAAAAGGCACCTTTTTAGAGACAGAAAGTAGATTAATGGTTGTCTAGAGCTTGGGGTGGGAACAGAGGTTAATTTTAATTAATTATAGTACTTTTGGGTGAAACTTGTGCACGAAGGATCTTATTAGGGAGATGAAAATGTTCTAAAACTTATTTATGGTGATGATGTCACCACTTGGTGAAGTTACTAAAAATCATTGAATCATACACTTGAAATGGGTGCACCGTATGATATAAAATACACCTCAGTAAAGTTGTTATAAGGTGGCGGGGGTGCTTTGCTTAGGAGAGGGATGGCAAGAAGAAGACGGGTGTATGCTTCCAGCTGCCAGAGTCTTGCAATAACTTCAGAAGCTCTCTGGGTGCCGTGGGAGCTTTGGCGCTCCACTGCCCTGGAGGAAGAAGGAGCAGGGACAGATCGCCCTCAGATGGCTGCACTCCACGGGGTGCCCCTTTGCAATGTGACTTTGCCCTTCCTCCTGTCCTATTCTGACTTTGCCAGCCCTGAAGCCATCTTTGCTGAGGGGAGGGGAGACCCGCCCCTCGTGCCTGAGTCTCAGGTGACACACCTTTGCCTTCATTCCATCCCATGATGCCCTGGCTCTTGACCTGGACACTACCTCCCTCAGGGAAGTGGTTCCAGATCTTGGCTATGCAATGGGATCTTGGTGGAGGTGACTTTAACAAACAAGCGTTCTGTTCCAGTTAATTATTTTTGCACAACGAATAATCCCCAAATTTACTGGGTTAGGACAGCAGTAACTTACTTTGCTGATAAATCTGCAATTTGCAGAGGGCTTCATGGGGACAGCTGGTTTCTGCTACACATGGTGTCAGCCAGGTGACTCAAAGGCTGGGGGCTGGAATCCCCTGAGGTCTGGCTCTCACATTTTGGGCAGTGAGGCTGGCAGTTGGCCGGGAGCCCTGCCGGCTGTTGGCCAGAGCATCTACACGTGGCCTTTCCATGAGGCTGCTTGGGTCTCCTCACAACATGGTGCTGGGTTCCTAGAGTGAGCGCCCCAAAGAACAAGGCAGAAGCACATGGAATTTGTATGACCTGGCTTCAGATGTCACCGAGTGTCACTTCCACTCTACTCTGTTGGCTGAGGTGGTTCAAAAGTTCTGTCGGGGTTCAAGGGGGAGGGGACTAGACCCACCACGGGATGTGAAGAGTGTTGACATCACACTGTAAGAAGAGAGGGTGGGAGGGAATCTGTTGAGGTGTTTGGAAAATACAATCTATCACCGGTTCCTAAGCCCCACCTCTGGAGAATCAATTCCACAGGTCTGGAGTGAAGCCTCAGGATTGAAGATTTGACATGATCCTGGGTGATTCTCATGCACATCCAGGACCAGGGCTCTTTGGTCTAAGACCTCTCAAGCCTGAGTTCAGGGCCGCCCCACAGGAGATGCTGGGGAGATTGGCTGCTGCCCTTGGTAACAGGGTGATCGAGGACCCTTTGGAGCAAAACCAGCCTCAGGCAGCAGGTGGCACCTGACGGGCAGGAGGCCTGCTGTCTGTCCCAGGGAGGGTGGTGTCACTGACCAGCTCTTGTTAATGGGGCCTTTTGGGAGCTGGTGTATCCTAGTAGCCTTTTCCCCTTGCAACCCTGGGTGTGTCTTTTTAGTACTTCCTTGCTTATGGACGGTAGTCTGCAGGCTGTTGGACAGGGTGTCATGGCACTCAGTGGTGAAACTTGAGTCCTTCTCCCCAGGGGACCTCACTGCCATTTGGAGACTTCCCCTCACAGCTGTTCTTAAGGTTCAGTTTTTTAGACTGATCGAACCTGAGGAATGTCGGAGGGCCCCCGTCAGTGGGAAGTATTCTGGAATACTGGACTACTGTCCCCAGCCCCTGGGGACGGCCTAGGGAGGTGGGCACTGGGTGGGAGGGTGCTTGCGTCCACAATTTTGCTCTTCGGCCACGGGTAGGTTGTGTCTCATCTCAGAGCCTCAGTTTCTGCAACAGCGAAGTGTGTGTGGAGATTCCGCACCCATTCGCTTAAACAAACTCCTGCCCAGGGGCTTGGTACCGGGGCCCCCGTGCGCCACTCCAGCCTCATCATCCCTTCCCTGAACTTGCCACACGTTTTCACTCCGCTTGGCCTTTGCATATGCTGTGTCCTCTGCCTGGAATGCTTTCCCTTGCTTTCCTCGGCCGGCAGACCCCACAGTTTGGCTTTTGTCACCTCTTCCGTGAAGCCTGCCCCAACCCCTCCGGGCAGTCGCTTCTGCGATGTGTCCCTCCGCCGCAGCCCCTTTGGTGGTCTGTGGTCTTCTACATCGGGAGCAGCAGCTAGGGGTCCCTTATCTGGGGGTGGGGGGCAGGGTGTCCGTCAGATAGTCTGGCTTTCAATCCAGTGCTGCCATATACCTGTGTGACCTCAGGCAAATAGCTTCACCTCTCTAAGCCTCGGTTTCCTCATCGCTGAGTTTGGCGCTCATGATGACTAAAAAGAATTCTCGTGATATTTGAAAGACATCAGTGACAGAAGCAGAGTCTGTGCCAGAGAGGATGGGGGGTGGGGTGGGGTCGGGTCATCTGAGTTTGCAGAGCCCGGTGCTTCCTTTGCCTTCATCAAAGAACGGGAGGGGGCCGCTGATGGAGCTGTAGTGGGGGAGCTGGCAATGCCTCTCCCCTGTACTGCAGGTAAGGCTCAGGCGCATAATAGGTGCTCACGTTCAGAGCAGGAATTCCTGAAAGACTGAATGGGGGCTTCCCTGGCGGTCCAGTGGTTAAGACTTCGCCTTCCAATGCAGGGGGTGTGGGTTCGATCCCTGGTCGGGGAGCTATGACGGCACATGCCTCACGGCCAAAAAAACCACAAAAAACCAAAACATAAAAAGCAATATTGTAAAACATTCAGTAAAGACTTAAAAAATGGTCCACATCCAAAAAAAAAAAAAAAAAAAGACTGAGTGGATAAGCGAATAACTGAAGGCATAAAGGCAGCTGGTTCTGCAATTGTATACAACTCTCTGCCGGACCTTGTCTGGGCACCTGGCCTGGGACCAGCGAACGAGGCGGGGAGCCCCGCCCCCAGGAGAGGAGCCCCGCCCCGGGGCTGTGGCCACGCGCGTCTCCTAGCAACCGCCAAACATAGCGGCGAGGCGGCTCCTGCGGGCCTCCCTGCCCGGGTGGACGCACCAGGTCCTCTGAGCCTCCTCGGTGAGGAGGCTGTGCAGCTGCTGTGCGAGCTGACCGACGCCGTCGTCTGAGCCCACGCGGCTGCCCAGCGCGTCCGCTCACAGGTGCCGCAGGTACCCCCCCATCCGCCCCGGCCCCCCGCTCCAGCTGCGCAGCCCCTTCTTAGCGTTCGCTGGCGTGCGGCGTCCATGGAGGGCGCTCGTGCCCGGAGCCCAGTACTCAGTGCTCGGTCGGGTCTTGCCTCGGGGTCCTCGCCCTCCTTGGCCTCAGCAGGCTCTTGCGCGTGCTGCCCCCAAACCAAGGTCATACTGTGCTTTGGCACAGCTAACCCGAGGCCCTCACCCCCCACCCATTCCCTTGTGATTCTTGGGGAATTGCACTCACCTGGAG
Organism: Orcinus orca; assembly: GCF_937001465.1. Classification (NCBI taxonomy): domain Eukaryota; kingdom Metazoa; phylum Chordata; class Mammalia; order Artiodactyla; family Delphinidae; genus Orcinus; species Orcinus orca. The sequence goes on from NC_064568.1 coordinate 2,111,939, forward strand.
CAGGCATTCCAGACGTGCTGAATGATTAACTTTGATCTTGAAAGGAGGAACAGCTGGGGCCGGGAGGACGGGACTCAATTTGGAGACGCTAGCTTTGCTGATTATCACGGTTACTGACGGCATCATTCTCTGAGGTTCATCTAATCTTTATTGAGTGTCCGCTGCGTGCCAGGCAGTGTCTGAGGCCTTGGCTGGTCAGCCCGGAAAAGGACAAGGCACGGGGGAGAGGAGGGGGCAGGCAGGGCTTCCCTCCTGGGGGCAGTGGTGGTGACGGCCGTGCCTTTATTTCCTTGCAGCCGGGAGTGCCGGCCGGGGGGGCCTCCCTGCCGCATGTAGCTGCCGGCCTGTGAGTGGGAGGACGAGGACCAGGCGAGCATGGGGACCATGTCCTCCATGGGCAGCTTTTACCAGTCCGGGAGCGAGTGTGAAGTGGAGGAGAACCCGAAGGTTAGGGCCTGGGCCCAGGAGTCGGCCACCGGCTACCAGTGCAGCGGCGAGTCCTCAGAAGGGCCTGCCAGCACCTTCGACTCGGACGTGCCCCACGTTGTCCCCTGCAAGTTCATCATCTCTCTGGCCTTCCCAGTGACCGCGGGTAAGTGTGACAGCAGAGAGGGGGTGTACCAGTGACCTTCTCCCAGGAGTGTAGGGCACCTGTGCTCCCTCAGTAGGGTGGCCAGTGCCAGGAGCAGAGGTCCGGAAAGGAACTGCCACTTTAGGGACCACTGTGGTCCAGGCAAGGAACAGTTTATGGGCTTCACAGACTCAGTCCTCTCAAAACCCCAAGAAGCAGGTGATGTTATTTCTGCTTTTTGAAAATAAAGAAGTGACGGAGAGGTTAAGGCATTTCCCCCGCCCATAAGCTGGTTGTGCATCATCTAATTCCTTGTTTAAATACAGACTCTCAGATTATTGGATCAAAATCTCTGAGTGCAAAGGTAATCAGCTACTACCCAAAACCGCTGTGTAACAAATACAAACAACTCCCCATTTCATTGGCTTCAAACAGAAATCCCTGTCCTGGGTGAGCAGGCCAGCTGACCTAGGCTGGGCTTCCTGCAGTAGCTCTGCCCTGCTTCTGTCTCTGTCATCCTCCTCTCGGATGTGTGGGCAACCCAGACGCATTCCTGTCATGGAAAGGCAGGGCACAAAAGAGGGCAAGCCCAGTCACCCCAGCACTCTTCAGGTCTTTGGACACCTCCCACCTGCAGGCATTTTATTGGCCAAAGCAAGGCACATGGTTGAACCCCAAGATTAAGGGCAGAGAAAAGTACTCCACTTTTTTTAAGGTGGACTGTCTTTTTTTATATCAGCTTTTTAATTGAAATATAGTTAATTTACAATGTTGTCTTAGTTTCAAGTGTACAGCAAAGTGATTCAGTCATATATGTTCTTTTCAGATTCTTCTCCATTGTAGGTTATTAGAAGATATGGAGTATAGCTCCCTGTGCTATACAGTAGGTCTTTGTTGTTTATCTGTTTTATATATAGTGGTGTGTATATGTTAATCCCAACCTCCTAATTTATCTCCCCTCCCCTACTATCCCTTTTGGTAACCATAAGTTTGTTTTCTATGTCTGTGAGTCTATTTCTGTTTTGTAAATAAATTCATTTGTTTCATTTTTTTAGGTTCTGCATCTAAGTGATATATAATATTCGTTTTTGTCTGACTTACTTCACTTAGTATGATAATCTCTAGGTCCATCCATGTTTCAGCAAATGGCATGATTTCATTCTTCTCATGGCTGAGTAATATTCCATTGTGTATATATACCACATCTTCTTTATCCATTCTTCTGTCGATGGACATTTAGGTTGCTTCCATGTCTTGGCTATTGTATACAGTGCTGCTATGAACACTGAGGTGCATGTATCTTTTTGAATTACAGTTTTCTGAAGATCTATGCCCAGGAGTGGGATTGCAGAATCATATGGTAACTCTATTTTTAGTTTTTTGGTGAACCTCCATACTGTTCTCCACAGTGGCTGCACCAATTCACATTCCCACAACAGTGTAGGAGGGTTCCTTTTTCTCCACACCCTCTCCAGCATTTACTGTTTGTGGACTTTTAATGATGGCCATTCTGACTGGTGTGAGGTGATGCCTCATTGTAGTTTCGATTTTTCATTTCTCTAATAATGAGTGACATTGAGCAACTTTTCCTGTGCTTGTTGGCCAACTATATGTCTTCTTGGAGAAATGTCTACTTATGTCTTCTGCCCGTTTTTTCATTGCGTTGTTTGTTTTTTTGATATTGAGCTGCATGAGCTGTTTGTAAATTTTGGAAATTAATCCCTTGTTGGTAGCATCATTTGCAAATATTTGCTCTCAGACCTTAGGTTATCTTTTGATTTTGTTTATGGTTTCATTTGCTGTGTGAAAGCTTTTAAGTTGAATTAGGTCCCATTTGTTTATATTTCCATCACTGTAGAAGACGGATCCAAAAACATATTGCTGCAATTTATGTCAAAGAGTGTTCTGCCTATGTTTTCCTCTAGGAGTTTTATAGTATCCTGTCTTACGTGTAGCTCTTTAATCCACTTTGAGTTTGTTTTTGTGTATGGTGTTAGAGAATGTTCTAATTTCATTCTTTTACACGTAGCTGTCCAGTTTTTCCAGCACCACTTACCACTTATTGAAGAGACTGTCTTATCTCCAATGTATATTCTTGCCTCCTTTGTCATAGATTAATTGACCATAAATGCATGGATTTGTTTCTGGGCTTTCTATCCTGTTCTGTTAATCTCTGTGTCTGTTTTTGTGCCAGTACCATACTATTTTTTTTTTGTGGTACGCGGGCCGCTCACTGTTGTGGCCTGTCCCGTTACGGAGCACAGGCTCCAGACACACAGGCTCAGCGGCCATGGCTCACGGGCCCAGCTGTTCCGCGGCACGTGGGATCTTCCCAGACCGGGGCACGAACCCGTGTCCCCTGCATTGGCAGGCAGACTCTCAGCCACTGTGCCACCAGGGAAGCCCTACCATACTGTTTTGATCACTGTAGCTTTGTTGTATAGTCCGAAGTCAGGGAGCATGATTCCTCCAGCTCCGTTCTTTCTCAAGATTTCAGGGTCTTTTGTGTTTCCATACAAATTTAAAAAATTTTTGTTCTCATTCTGTGAAAAATGTCTTTGACGGTTTGATAGGGATTGTGTTGAATCTGTAGATTGCCTTAGATATTATGGTCATTTTAACAATATTGACTCTTCCAATCCAAGAACATGTGGTATATCTTTCCATATGTTTGTGTAGTCTTTGATTTCTTTCATCAGTGTCTTATAGTTTTTGGAGTACAGGTCTTTTGCCTCCTTAAGTAGGTGTATTCCTAGATATATCAAGAAGTACTCCATTTTTTGATATGTCTTTTTTTGTTGTTCTGCCTGAAATATCTCCCCACGATGATTAATTTCAACTTCTCCTTGTAGTTCTGCTGATGGTTGCTTCAGATATTTTGGAGGCTATTTGGTTAGGTGTATACCATGTTTTAGAATTGACCTATCTTCTTGGTGAATTGAATTTTTGGTCATTGTGTGTGACCTCCTCTATCCATAATGGTGCTTTTTATCTTTGGTTGGTTGATAGCAAGCAAAAGAGCCTGGAAAAAGACATCTGCAAATACCACCCAAAAGGAAACTGGTGCTTATTTGATTACCTTTAATCCTCACATCTCTTGCAGCATCTCCCAGATTTGTTTTTCTTAGTTGGGAACTTATTCCAAAGGCGTTTACAAAATAGATTGCTGTGCAGCTCAACTTACGAGACCTCGCCTGAGAGTATTTTTATGGCGCCAGTACCTTCGAAGGATCTGTCTTTGGCTGGATATAAAATTCTAGCTTCAATGTTTTTTCCTTCAATACCTAAATAGTTATGAATTTATTTATGAATGTTTATGTAAATTGTTTACTTAAGAGAAATGAGGTCCTGTGTATCCTGTTCTACAACTTGCTCTTTAAAAATCTGATGACCTCTTAGATATCTTAGAGGACATGAGCAGACCTGGCTTTACTTTGTTGTTGTTTGTTTTAAACACCTATATCGTATTCCATCGTATGTGTCTAATTTATCCTACCCTGTATTGGTGGGGTTTTTTTGTTTTTTTTTTAACCTGCCTCTTACTGTCAAGACTAGGGGCAGGCAGGTAAGTGCCTACAGTAAAAAAATTTAAGGAGATGCTCACCTCGGAGTCACGCGCTATAATTCCGCACACTGGCTTCCAGCCCTGGGGCTGCTCCTCTGGTGGCTGGGAGGACCGGACATGCATCTTAACTCCAAGCGGGTGGCAGTGGGGAGTCTGCACACGGCACCTCCTCCAGCCTTGGGCTCTTCTTCGTTCCGGGGAATTGTGGAGACGGGTCTGCTTTCCCAAGTGAGGTTAGAACAAGTCTCATTACATCTGTATCTTCTAGGTCACAAAGGAAAATATTCAAGTTTGGTTGCACAGTACAGGAGACACCCTAAAATGGACAAACCTATTGCAAAGGTTCGCCATTACTACCACATCGAGTACTTCCTCCTGCCTGGTGATGGGGAGCCTAAAAAGGTCGATGTGGTGGTGTTTCCAGCCTTGGCCAAAGTGTTCCTGGATTCAGGAATAAAGGTGAATGTGTTGTGAGTGTGAGTGTGAGTGAGTGTGTGTGTGTGTGTGTGTGTGTGTGTGTGTGTGTGTGGCCTTGCATGTAGTCTGATACTCACAAGAAATAACAAGAGCCACAAAGGATGCTCACTTCCCCTGGAACTTGCTAGAAATGTAGGATCTTGGTCGCCACTCTAGGCCTACTGGATGGGAATCTGCATGAACCTAATAATACTGATAGCAACTCTATGATTTTCTCTGAAGGTATTTTTACCTAATAATTTCTTTGGTGTTTCAAAAGTTTTGGCAGCTCTTGTTATTTCTTTCTGTGTGTACACGTGAGTACGTGTGTGTGCACACCCGCCACCCGCACACACACGCACACTCCCGCCTGGGGCAGGGCTCTGGGTCAGGATGGGGAGTCCCTGGGGGGACACTCTTTGCAGGGAATTGCTTTTACTTTATTTTTCCGAGCAACCCAGAGGCGGGCAGGCCCCTGTCTGCGGCACCCATTTCCTGATTCCCTATGTGAGTTGGGAGCCAGGAGGGAGTGGGATGCACAGACAGACAAGCGGAAGGTAGGGCCTTCCACATCGTGGCAGCGGTCAGATCTTGGCCTCTGAGCTTTCAACGCTGAGAGTCTCTTGTTGTCCTTTTACACAGACCATCAGGCCATGGCAAGAAGGGGACAGGGTCTGGGTGTCGTGGACCCAAAGTTTTAACATCAACATGACAAAGGAGTTACTAAAGAAAATAAATTTTCACAAAATCACCTTGAGGCTCTGGGACACCAAGGACAAGGTTTCGAAAAAAGCCAAGAATTATCGATTAAAACCTTCTGGGTTTCTGGAAGATGCAGGATCTTTTGGTGAGTTCATGGCATTCATGTTTGATTTGAAATGTTTCCGCAGGCGTGTGGCTTCTCACTGGTAACAGCAGAAAAGCCAGCCAGCATCTCCTCGTTTGGTGCATCTGGTTTTCCTGGGGCCCACGCTGGTTTCTGTCAGCGCAGTGACACCCCCCTCCCTCCAGGGCATGTGTGGCGATGGGAAGGGCGCCCCAAGTCTGTGTGCCGCCCGTCAGCCACCACTCTGAGCAGTGCTGAGGCGGGCACCCACCACCGGCCTGTGTCCCAGGATGAGTCTGGTGTGCTCCCTGAACAAAAAAATTAGAGGCTATCGAGAAACGAAACAGAAAACTCGAAAGTCCCACAGCCCTGTTTCCATTAGGCCCTTCAGACTCTTCCTCATGTAAAAATTACTGTATCAGTGCCAGAAAGTCTCCTTTCGAACTCCCCTCAAAGGAGAGAGGCCTAGGTTGAAGTCACGCAGCTGAATTGAACCCTGTCTCCATCCCGAGCTAATGGTGACCTTGGGCACCTCCTTCGTCTGGCCAGATGCCTGGGGGCAGGGTGGTGGGAGTGCGCCCCCTTCCCCCCGCAATAAGGAGGATTGCATTGTGCAGAGGGAATTTTAAAACTATAATAAAATGCTGCCACTTAAAATATGCAGCAGCATTCTTGTAAGATACATCCCAGTTTTCAGAGATATTAGAAGGTAATGTCGACGTGCTCCAGAGAATGGGGGGAATGAGGTGCTGTTACAGCTGCTGATCGTGGCTTCCAGACAAGTACAGCCCTCCCCACTTTCCATGAGCAAAGTAGGCCTGGACTTGCTTGTAGCGAGAGGCAGCGCCAGAATCAGAACCCAGTTTTGTGTGACTGGAAAGTTTTTTCTCCGGTTTCCAGCCTGCGCTCCTCAGAGAGCCTTCCTGACCTTGGGGGCTTGGGGCTTCGAGTTTTAATCTTTCATTGCTGTCCCGGGTTTCTTAACCTCGGCAGTGTGGGCATCTTGGGTCGGATTGTTCCTTGTTGCAGGGACCGTCCTGGGCACTGGAGGGCTGTTAGCAGCATCCCTGACCTCTACCCACTAGATGTCAGGACTAGCCTCCCAGCTGTGACAACTAGAAATTTCTTCAGACGTTGTCTGCAGGTGCAAAATCGCCCCTGGCTGAAAATCACTGATTTGCCTCTAAACTACTAGTCCTGGGTGAGAAAATGGGATTCACGTTCTCTTTTCTCACTTGGACCAAAGGAAAGACCCATGTCCTCAGAGCGTGGGCTCTAAACCACCCACATTGGACGCACTTGGAGTGCAGCCTCAATGCAGATTCCAGGGCCTGCCCCGGAGCTGCCGAGCCCAAATTTCTGGTAAACATCTGCGTGGCAGTGGGCTTACCCTGGAGCAGAGGTGCCAGGGTGGGTGTACCAGGAGGACTTCCTGGAGAAGGGGCCATGGAGACAAGTTTGGAAGGGTAAATGGAATCAGCCGGCCGGAAAAGGGAGGAGGACGGGTGTCACAGGCCCTTCAGTGAGGGCCCATGGGCCTTTTGCTGTGACCGTCCTTGGGGCCACTGCACCTCCTTGAACCCTGTCCCACGCCTGGCATCACTGCCTCTTAAGTTAACTAATTTTTTCCGTTAAAAATATCAGTGTGTGTTCACTTTGCAAAACAATTTAGAGGTAGATTAGCCAAAGGGAGAAAAAATTAAAATCATATGATGTCTGAGCAGAGACAGCCATTGCTAACATTCTCCTGTGCATTTTACAACTGGGTACAAAATTTTAACAAAGACGGATCCAGTGTACATACTGTCTTAAGTCCTGCCTTTTTCCACTTAAGAAGTTATCTTTTTGTTTTATTTTGGAGGAGCTTTTTTTAATCAATATTTTTTTAATTGAAGTATAGTTGATTTATAATGTTTACCACTGTACACTAAAATGATTCAGTTATTTGTGTATACATTCTTCTTTTTAAAAATATTCTTTTCCATTATGGTTTATCATAGGATATTGACTATAGTTCCCTGTGCTGTACAGTAGGGCCTTGTTGTTATCCATTCTATATATAATAGCTTAGATCTGCTAACCCCAACCTCCCGCTCCATCCCTCTACCAGGCCTCTGCCCCTTGACAACCACCAATGTGTTCTTTGTATCTGTGAGTCTGTTTCTGTTTCATAGATAGGTTCATTTGTGTCATATTTTAGATTCCACATATAAGTGATATCATATGGCATTTGTCATTCTCTTTCTGACTTACCTCACTTAGTGTGATAATCTCTAGTTGCATCCATGTTGGTGCAAATGGCATTATTTCATTCTTTTTTATGGCTGAGTAATATTCCATTGTATATATGTACCGCATCATTTTTTTTAACATCTTTATTGGCATATAATTGCTTTACAATGTCGTGTTAGTTTCTGCTGTATAACAACGTGAATCAGCTGTATGTATACATATAGCTCCATATCCTCTCCCTCTTGAGCCTCCCTCCCACCCTCCCTATCCCCCGCCTCTAGGTGGTCACAGAGCACCGAGCTGATCTCCCTGTGCTATGCAGCTGCTTCCCACTAGCTATCTATTTTACATTTGGTAGTTTAAATATGTCAATGCTACCCTCTTACTTCATCCCAACTTACCCTTCCCCCTCCCCATGTCCTCACGGTACCATGTCTTCTTTATCCATTCATCCGTTGATGGACATTTAGGTGGTTTCCATGTTTTGGCTATTGTGAATAGTGCTGCTATGAACATAGGGATGCATGTATCTTTTTGAATTATAGTTTTGTCTGGATATATGCCCAGGAGTGGGATTGCTGGATTGTATAGTAATTCTATTTTTAGTTTTCTGAGGAACCTCCATACTGTTCTCCATAGTGGCTCCCACCAACAGTGTATGAGGGTTCTCTTTTCTCCACATCCTCTCCAGCATTTGTTATTTGTAAGACATTTTAATGGTGTCCATTCTGACCAATGTGAGGTGGTACCTCGCTGAAGTTTTGATTTGCATTTCTCTAATAATTAGCAGTATTGGGCATCTTTTCACATGCCTATTGGCCATCTTTATGTCGTCTTCGGAGAAATGTCTTTTTAGGTCTTCTGCCCATTTTTGATTGGGTTGTTTTTTTGTTGTTATTGAATTGTATGAGCTGTTTGTATACTTTAGAAATTAAGCCCTTGATGGTTGCATCATTTCCAAATATTTTCCCCCATTCCGTAGGTTGTCTTTTCATTTTATTTATGGTTTCCTTTGCTGTGCAAAGCTTATAAGTTTGATTAGGTCTCATTTGTTTATTTTTATTTCTGTTGCTTTGAGAGACTGACCTCAGAAAACATTGGTACGATTTATGTCAGAGAATGTCTTGCCTATGATCTCTTCTAGGAGTTTAATGGTGTCATGTCTTATGTTTAAGTCTTTAGGCCATTTTGAGTTTATTTTTGTGTGTGGTGTGAGGGTGTGTTCTAACTTCATTGATTTGCATGCAGCTGTCCAACTTTCCCAGCACCACTTGCTGAAGAGACTGTATTTTTCCCATTGTATATTCTTGCCTCCTTTGTTGAAGATTAATTGACCATAGGTGTATGGGTTTATTTCTGGGCTGTCTGTTCTGTTCCATTGATCCATATGTCTGTTTTTGTGCCAGTACCGCACTGTTTTGATTCCTGTAGCTTTGTAGTATCACCTGAAGTCTGGGAGGGCTATGCCTCCTGCTTCGTTCTTTTTCTTCAGGATTGCTTTGGCAATTCTGGGTCTTTTATGGTCCCACATGAATTTTAGGATTATTTGTTCTAGTTCTGTGAAAAAGGTCATGGGTAGTTTGATGGGGATCACATTAAATCTGTAGATTGCTTTGGGTAGTAGGGCCATTTTAACACTATTAATTCTTCCAACCCAAGAGCATGGGATATCTTTCCATTTCTTTGAATCCTCTTCAGTTTCCTTTATTTATGTTTTATAGTCCTCAGTGTATAAGTCTTTCACCTCCTTAGTCAGATTTTTTCCTAAATATTTTATTTTTGGGGGTGTGAGTTTAAAAGGGATTGTTGTTCGCATTCCCTATCTGATATTTCATTGTTGATGAAGAAGTTATCTTCTTTTTTAAAATTTATTAAATTTATTTATTTCTGGCTGCATTGGGTCTTCGTTGTTGCACGTGGGCTTTCTCTAGCTGTGGCGGCTCTTCGTTGCGGTGCATGGGCTTCTCATTGTAGTGGCTTCTCTTGATGCAGAGCATGGGCTCTAGGTGTGTGAGCTCAGTAGTTGTGGTACGCGGGCTCAGTAGTTGTGGCACGTGGGCTCTAGAGCGCAGGCTCAGTAATTGTGGTGCATGGGCTTAGTTGCTCCGTGGCACGTGGGATCTTCCCGGACCAGGGCTCAAACCCGTGTCCCCTGCGTTAGCAGGCAGATTCTCAACCACTGTGCCACCAGGGAAGCCCCAGTGTGTATTTCTGATTGAGTCCATGATGCTTTCTTCTCCTGCATTCTAGAGGAGGTGAAACATTTGGTTTTAAGTCAGAGAAGATCGTCTGAACAGGGCATTCACATCAAAGCGAAGCTGCATCAGGACCACACACCAGGGAAGCCAGAAAAAGCAAGAAAATGCTTCAGGTCTGGACATGGTGAGTGGAGACCCCGGCAGGGAAGGTGGTTGGTTGGCGTAGCTGGAGTGGCACATGTGCACTGGCGTCCGCCCCGCGCGTGCGGTGGCTGTGCTGTGCCCCTTCACCCTCCGAAGTGGGCGCGGCTCTCCCTGCACGACTCTTTCATTGTGGATTCTTGCCATTTCATTTTTGTGACTTACCAAAAAAAAAAAAAAAAAAACCCAAACCTTTCCTAGCCGTAGAAGTTAGGTACATCTTTTTTTGTTTGCTTTTCAGAATATTCAGTGAATATGCTGGGTTGGCCAAAAAATTCGTTCGGGTTTTTTCCGTAAGGTGTTACAAAAGCATAAAACAAGCAGGGAAAATAAGCTATCGTTCTGTCTCCAGGGACAAACGTAATATTTTGGTTATCATATTATGGCAACTCCTTTGTTTTTGTGCTAAGATTTTTTTTTTTTACACGGATGAGGTTATTCTGGGCACATAATTTTCTGTTCTGAGATTACTACATCACATGCACTGTCCTGTTTCCTTAAGAACTTTCCGTAAACTTCATCTGTGGTTACTTTGTAATATTTCCTCTGCTGGCGGCACTGTAATGTGCTTAACTATTCCCTGTTGGTGGGAACTTAGGAATCGTGGGGGGTGTTTTCTGTATTCTCTACGGTGCTGAAGTGGACAGTTGAACAGATGATAGACTTTTCTTCTTTTTTGTTCTCTGAGGGGTTAGATAAGGACCGAGGGGCCTTCTCTTGCCTCCATTTGTCCGAAGTAACCATAGTTATTCTGTGTATTCATTCATTACTCACGTATTATTGACAGACCTTTATACTGAATGCTTGGGGACTGTTGCCCGGGGGCTGGCATTGCGTGTGCCTTAGTGAACTCGTATAGAACAGGAAGTTTGGAGACGCTGGCTAACATTACTGGCTTCTCACCCAGCAGAAAAGGCAACTCTTCCCAAGACCACCAAGGACGATGAAGAGCTGCTCAGGACGGAAGATCTTGACACAGTACGGTAAGGATGGCCCTGTGTTATTTTGGGGTGTGGGAGTGGAAGCTCCTCTTGTACTTGCCCCACAGATTCTCACCCAGAGTCATGTCGATTTTTGGTAACTTCAGTTATGTTCGATCTCACGCAATCCAGCTGAGATGAACGGAACGGAGAGAGGCGTGCTGTGCCTTTGAGTGTGTGTTGTGTGTCGGGCCCCATGCTGTTGCGTGCGTTCCTGTATCGCATTTAATCGTCAGCATTATCACCCTGTGGGGTGGTATTACCATCTCCATTTCCTCCATAAAGTCACTGAGAGGTTACGTGATTTTTACAAAGTTATACAACTAGAATTCTTGGTCATCTTGAGAGTGTTGGTAACGCCAGGATCCCAACCCACACCTTCAGATAACTGAGTCCACAGCCTTTCCTGTTGGGAGTGTGGTTGCTCTTGGGGCCTCCTGTAGCCTAATGAGGGTCCAGCAAAGGAGGCTTCTCAGATGCTGTGGGGAGTCAGGGAGAATGGAGGCCCAGCTGGTGGCTTGACGGCATAGGATGGGAAGAACCAGAGAACATGTCATTTTTTTCAAAAATTTTATTGAATTATAGTTGATTTACAATGTTGTGTTAATTTCTTCTGTACAGCAACGTGACTCAGAACATGTTTTAAAGTGTTGATTAAAAAATTTTTTTGCAGGAATTTACAGATTAATTTGGGGAGAATTGACTCCCCCCCCAGAATATATATATATATATATATATATATATTTTAACATCTTTATTGGAATATAATTGCTTTATAATGGTGTGTTAGTTTCTGCTTTATAACAAAGTGAATCAGTTATACATATACATATATCCCCATATCTCTTCCCTCTTGCGTCTCCCTCCCTCCAACCCTCCATATCCCACCCCTCTAGGTGGTCACAAAGCACTGAGCTGATCTCCCTGTGCAATGTGGCTGCTTCCCACTAGCTATCTATTTTACGTTTGCTAGTGTATATATGACCATGCCACTCTCTCACTTTGTCCCAGCTTCCCCTTCCCCCCTCTGTGTCCTCAAGTCCATTCTCTACTAGGTCTGTGTCTTTATTCCCGTCCTGCCCCTAGGTTCTTCATAAACATTTTTTTTTTTTAGATTCCATATATATGTTAGCATATGGTATTTGTTTTTCTCTTTCCGACTCACTTCACTCTGTATGACAGAATCCAGGCCCATCCACCTCATTACAAATAACTCAATTTCGTTTCTTTTTTATGGCTGAGTAATATTCCATTGTATATATGTGCCACATCCTCTTCATCCATTCATCTGTCGATGGACACCTAGGTTGCTTCCATGTCCTGGCTATTGTAAATAGTGCTGCAATGAACACTGTGGTACATAACTCTTTTTGTGTTTTTGTTTTTGTTTTTTTTTTGTAGTACACGGGCCTCTCACTGTTGTGGCCTCTCCTATTGGGGAGCACAGGCTCCGGACGCACAGGCTCAGCGGACATGGCTCACGGGCCCAGCCGCTCCGCAGCATGTGGGATCTTCCTGGACCAGGGCACGAACCCGCGTCCCCTGCATTGGCAGGCGGACTCTCAACCACTGCGCCACCAGGGAAGCCCCTTTGTTTTTTTTTTATGTCTGTGTGGATAGTGATAATAATCCAATAGTAGTATTATCATCAACAACAGATTTTTAAAAATTTTTGAATTTTATTTTATTTAATTTATTTATTTATTTTTTGCGGTATGCGGGCCACTCACTGTTGTGGCCTCTCCTGTTGCGGAGCACATGCTCCAGGCGCGCAGGCTCAGCGGCCGTGGCTCAGGGGCCCAGCTGCTCCGTGGCATGTGGGATCCTCCCGGACCGGGGCACGAACCCGTGTCCCCTGAATCGGCAGGTGGACTCTCAACCACTGCGCCACCAGGGAAGCCCTATTTTATTTTTTTATACAGTAGGTTCTTATTAGTCATCAATTTTATACACACCAATGTATACATGTCAATCCCAATCGTCCAATTCATCACACCACCCCCAAGCCCCCGCCGCTTTCCCCCACTGATGTCCATACGTTTGTTCTCTACATCTGTGTCTCAATTTCTGCCCTGCAAACTGGTTCATCTGTACTGTTTTTCTAGGTTCCACATATACACGTTAATATACGATATTTGTTTTTCTCTTTCTGACTTACTTCACTCTGTATGACAATCTCTAGATCCATCCACATCTCAAAAAATGACCCAATTTCATTCCTTTTTATGGCTGAGTAATATTCCATTGTATATATGTACCACATCTTCTTTATCTATTCGTTGTCTATGGGCATTTAGGTTGCTTCCATGACCTGGCTATTGTAAATAGTGCTGCAATGAACATTGTGGTGCATGTGTCTTTTTTATTTTTTTATTCTTGGAGGGGATTTTTTTTTATTCAAACAGAAAGTCACAAAAATTATAATCATCCTCATCAGTTCACTCAGTCCCATGTAATTTTTTTTCATCTTGATCTTTTGTTAGCACTTTTATGAGTTCATCAGTTTTCCATTAGAGTTCTGAAAATGCTTATTCATTCAGTTCAGCAGTATAGTCAGTTACCAGAAACCTGTACTTGTCAGAGTCTTTTCCATGAATTCCTTGAAGATGAAACCCTTTTATAGGAACATTTTTGCAAAAGCATCAGAGTACACCCAGAACTGTCTGTAAATGACAAAAGACTTAAAACTGTCCACGGTTAAAGATTTGATGAAAGTTCATAATTATGCAATTGACAAGGAAATTTAGTTATTTCTGAGATATACACTTTAAAGTAATAACTAGAATTATGACTTATAACATTATACCAGAACATATAAGATTTTTAGAAATTTCATGTAATGTCTGAAACATTTATATTAACATATTTCCATACAAATAACCCAAAGAAAGTTTAGTATTAGTTGGGTTTTTTTTGTTTTTTTTTTATACTGCAGGTCTTATTAGTCATCAGTTTTATACACATCAGTGTATACATGTCAGTTCCAATCGCCCAATTCAGCACACCACCATCCCCACCCCACCGCGGTTTTCCCCCCTTGGTGTCCATACGTTTGTTCTCTACATCTGTGTCTCAACTTCTGCCCTGCAAACCAGTTCATCTGTACCATTTTTCTAGGTTCCACATATGTGTGTTAACATACGATATTTGTTTTTCACTTTCAGACTTACTTCATTCTGTATGACAGTCTTTAGATCCATCCATGTCTCAACAAGTGACTCAATTTCATTCCTTTTTATGGCTGAGTAATATTCCACTGTATATATGTACCATATCTTCTTTATCCATTCGTCTGTTGATGGGCATTTAGGTTGCTTCCATGACCTGGCTATTGTAAACAGTGCTGCAGTGAACATTGGGGTGCATGGGTCTTTTTCAATTATGGTTTTCTATGGGTATCTGCCCAGTAGTGGGATTGCTGGATCATATGGTAATTCTATTTTCAGTTTTATAAGGAATCTCCATACTGTTCTCCATAGTGGCTGTATCAATTTACATTCCCACCAACTGTGCAAGAGGGTTCCCTTTTCTCCACACCCTCTCCAGCATTTGTTGTTTGTACATTTTCTGATGATGCCCATTCTAACTGGTGTGAGGTGATACCTCATTGTAGTTTTGATTTGCATTTCTCTAATAATTAGTGATGTTGAGCAGCTTTTCATGTGATTCTGTATGTCTTCTTTGGAGAAATGTCTGTTTAGGTCTTCTGCCCACTTTTGGATTGGGTTGTTTGTTTCTTTAATATTGAGCTGAATTAACTGTTTATATATTTTAGAGATTAATCGTTTGTCCGTTGACTTGTTTGCAAATAGTTTTTCCCATTCTGAGGGTTGTCTTTTCGTCTTGTTTGTAGTTTCCTTTGCTGTGCAAAAGCCTTGAAGTTTCATTAGGTCCCATTTGTTTATTTTTGTTTTTATTTTCATTACTCTAGGAGGTGGATCAAAAAAGATCTTGCTGTGATTGATGTCAAAGAGTGTTCTTCCTATGTTTTCCTCTAAGAGTTTTATAGTGTTCAGTCTTACATTTAGGTTTTGAATCCATTTGGAGTTTATTTTTGTGTATGGTGTTAGGGAGTGTTCTAATTTCATTCTTTTACATCTAGCTGTCCAGATTTCCCAGCACTGCTTATTGAAGAGACTGTCTTTTCTCCATTGTATATCCTTGCCTCCTTTGTCATAGATTAGTTGACCATAGGTGCATGGGTTTATCTCTGGGCTTTCTATCTTGTTCCATTGATCTATGTTTCTGTTTTTGTGCCAGTACCATATTGTCTTGATTACTGTAGCTTTGTAATATAGTCTGAAGTCAGGGAGTCTGATTCCTCCAGCTCCGTTTTTTTCTCTCAAGACTGCTTTGGCTCTTCAGGGTCTTTTGTGTCTCCATACAAATTTTAAGATGATTTGTTCTAGTTCCGTAAAAAATGCCATTGGTAATTTGTTAGAGATTGCATTGAATCTGTAGATTGCTTTGGGTAGTATAGTCATTTTCACAATATTGATTCTTCCAATCCAAGAACATGGTATATCTCTTCATCTGTTGGTATCACCTTTAATTTCTTTCATCAGTGTCTTATAGTTTTCTGCATACAGGTCTTTTGTCTCCCTAGGTAGGTTTATTCCTAGGTATTTTATTCTTTTAGTTGCAATGGTAAATGGGACTGTTTCCATAATTTCTCTTTCAGATTTTTCCTCATTAGTGTATAGGAATGCAAGAGATTTCTGTGCATTAATTTTGTATCCTGCCACTTTACCAAATTCATTGATTAGCTCTAGTAGTTTTCTGGTGGCATTTTTAGGATTCTCTATGTATAGTATCATGTCATCTGCAAGCAGTGACAGTTTTACTTCTTCTTTTCCAATTTGTATTCCTCTTATTTCTTTTTCTTCTCTGATTGCCTTGGCTAGGACTTCCAAAACTATCTTGAATAATAGTGGTGAGAGTGGACATCCTTGTCTTGTTTCTGATCTTAGAGGAAATGTTTTCAGTTTTTCACCATTAAGAATGATGTTTGCTGTGGGTTTGTCATATACGGCCTTTATTATGTTGATGTAGCTTCCTTCTATGCCCACTTTCTGGAGAGTTTTTATCATAAATGGGTGTTGAATTTTGTCAAAAGCTTTTTCTGCATCTATTGAGATGATCATATGGTTTTTATTCTTCAATTTGTTAATATGGTGTATCACATTGATTGATGTGCCTATATTGAAGAATCGTTGCATCCCTGAGATAAATCCCACTTGATCGTGGTGTGTGATCCTTTTGATGTGTTGTTGGATTCTGTTTGCTAGTATTTTGTTGAGGATTTTTACATCTATATTCATCAGTGATATTGGTCTGTAATTTTCTTGTTTTGTAGTATCTTTGTCTGGTTTTAGTATCAGCGTGATGGTGGCCTCATAGAATGAGTTTGAGAGTGTTCCTTCCTCTGTAATTTTTTGGAAGAGGTTGAGAAGGATGAGTGTTAGCTCTTCTCTAAATGTTTGATAGAATTCACCTGTGAAGCCATCTGGTCCTGGACTTTTGTTTGTTGGAAGATTTTAAATCACAGTTTCAGTTTCATTACTTGTGATTGGTCTGTTCATATTTTCTGTTTCTTCCTGGATCAGTGTTGGAAGGTTATCCCTTTCTAAGAATTTGTCCATTTCTTCCAGGTTGTCCATTTTATTGGCATAGAGTTGCTTGTAGTAGTCTCTTAGGATGCTTTGTATTTCTGCAGTGTCTGTTGTAACTTCTCCTTTTTCATTTCTTATTTTATTGATTTGAGTCCTCTCCCTCTTTTTCTTTATGAATCTGGCTAATGGTTTATCAATTTTATTTATCCTCTCAAAGAACCAGCTTTTAGTTTTATTGATCTTTGCTATTGTTTCATTTCTATTTCATTTATTTCTGCTCTGGTCTTTATGATTTCTTTCCTTCTGCTAACTTTGGGTTTTGTTTGTTCTTCTTTCTCTAGTTCCTTTAGGTGTAAGGTTAGATTGTTTACTTGAGATGTTTCTTGTTTCTTGAGGTAGGCTTTTATAGCTATAAACTTCCCTCTTAGAACTGCTTTTGCTGCATCCCATAGGTTTTGGATCGTGTTTTCATTGTCATTTGTCTCTCGGTATTTTTTGATTTCCTCTTTGATTTCCTCAGTGATCTCTTGGTTATTTAGTAACGTATTGTTTAGCCTCCATGTGTTTCTGTTTTTTATGGTATTTTTCCCTGTAATTCATTTCTAATCTCATAGTGTTGTGGTCAGAAAAGATGCTTGATATAATTTCAATTTTCTTAAATTTCCTGAGGCTGGATTTGTGACCCAAGATGTGACCTATGCTGGAGAATGTTCCATGCGCACTGGAGAAGAAAATGTAATCTGCTGTTTTTGGATGGAATGTCCTATGAATATCAATTAAATCTATCTGGTCTATTGTGTCATTTAAAGCTTCTGTTTCCTAATTTTCATTTTGGATGATCTGTCCATTGGTGTAAGTGAGGTGTTAATGTCCCCCACTATTATTGTGTTACTGTCGATTTCCTCTTTTATAGCTGTTAGCAGTTGCCTTATGTATTGAGGTGCTCCTATGTTGGGTGCATATATGTTTATAATTGTTCTATATTCTTCTTGGATTGATCCTTTGATCATTATGTAGTGTCCTTCCTTGTCTCTTGTAACATTCTTTATTTTAAAGTCTCTTTTATCTGATATGAGTATACTTTCTTTTGATTTCCATTTGCATGGAATATCTTTTTCCATCCCCTCACTTTCAGTCTGTATGTGTCCCTAGGTCTGAAGTGGGTCTCTTGTAGACAGCATATATATGGGTCTTGTTTTTGTATCCATTCAGCAAGCCTGTGTCTTTTGGTTGGAGCATTTAATCCATTCACGTTTAAGGTAATTATCGATATGTATGTTCCTATGACCATTTTTTAAATTGTTTTGGGTTTGTTTTTGTAGGTCCTTTTCTTCTCTTGTGTTTCCTATTTAGAGAAGTTCCTTTAGCATTTGGAACTGGTTTGGTGGTGCTGAATTCTCTGAGCTTCTGCTTATAAAGCTTTTGATTTCTCCCTCGAATCTGAATGAGATCCTTGCCAGGTAGAGTAATCCTGGTTGTAGGTTCTTCGCTTTCATCACTTTAAGTATATCATGCCACTCCCTTCTGGCTTGTAGAGTTTCTGCTGAGAAATCAGCTGTTAACCTTGTGGGAGTTCCCTTGTATGTTATTTGTTGTTTTTCCTTTGCTGCTTTCAGTAATTTTTCTTTGTCTTTAATTTTTGCCAGTTTGATTACTATGTGTCTCGGCATGTTTCTCCTTGGGTTTATCCTATATGGGACCCTCTGTGCTTCCTGGACTTGGGTGACTATTTCCTTTCCCATGTTAGGGAAGTTTTCGACTATAATCTCTTCAAATATTTTCTCTGGTCCTTTCTCTCTTTCTCCTTCTTCTGGGACCCTTATAATGTGAATGTTGTTGCATTTAATGTTGTCCCAGAGGTCTCTTAGGCTGTCTTCATTTCTTTTCATTCTTTTTTCTTTAGTCTGTTCTGCAGCAGTGAATTCCACCATTCTGTCTTCCAGGTCACTTATCCATTCTTCTGCCTCACTTATTCTGCTATTGATTCCTTCTAGTGTAGTTTTCATTTCAGTTATTGTATCGTTCATCTCTGTTTGTTTGTTCTTTAATGCTTCTAGGTCTTTGTTCAACATCTCTTGCATCTTCTCGATCTCTGCCTCCATTCTTTTTCCGAGGTCCTGGATCATCTTCACTATCATGCTTCTGAATTCTTTTTCTGGAAGGTTGCCTATCTCCACTTCATTTAGTTGTTTTTCTGGGGTTTTATCTTGTTCCTTCAATTGGTACATAGCCCTCTGCCTTTTCATCTTGTCTGTCTTTCTGTGAATGTGGTGTTTGTTCCACAGTCTGCAGGATTGTAGTTCTTCTTGCTTCTGCTGTCAGCCCTCTGGTGGATCAGGCTATCTAAGAGGCTTGTGCAAGTTTCCTGATCGGAGGGACTGGTACATGACTCTTTTTGACTTATGGTTTTCTCAGGGTAGTGAATTGACATTTTTACATTTTGTAGTTCTCCCATCCATGATCATGGTGTATCTTTTCGCCTAATTCAGCTCCTCCTTTATGAATTTTAATAGGGTTGATTTTTTTTCTTCCTATAGTTGTTGTGGATAATTCCTGTAAAAGAATTCCTAAATATTTTAGAGTTTCAGTTGCTTTTTATAAAATATATTATTTTTTCCATCATAAATGATAATGCAAGTTTGTCTGCAGACTGCCAGCCTCAGCATGACTGGGAGCTTGTTAGAAATGGGAATCTTAGGGACACCCCAGGCTTGCTGAACCACAATCTGCATTTTATTCAGTGATTCATATGCATGTTGAAACTTGAGAAGCAGTGGGTTAGAGGAATGCGGTGTTATATTTTTAAAAGTCTGCTTACATGCAGTCCAGTAAATAAATTACTAGATCTGGTCCCTGATTTTTCTCACTTTCATTTATTTTTCTCTTTGTGAATTTTCTAGATGTGGTACTTCAAGACCAGTTATTGCTTTGGGAGGGGCAACCATGACAGAGATGGAGGAGTTAATTGAGAGGCCGTCATTTAGCAGCTTAACAAACTTGTTGGAAAAGCAAACATTTCAAAGTAAGTTAGGATGGGACTTCGGAAATTTATAGTATAAGTAGACCTGGAAAAGAATTATGAAATATTTCAAATTCAGGATACTTCAATAAGATTCAAATTTTATTCAAAAGTAAAAACTACTACATGCAATTTTAACTTACCCGGTCCATCTCACCTCATCCGTCCGTCCATCCATCCATCCATCCTATCCCATCCCATCCCATGCCATCCCATGCCATCCCATCCCATCCCTTCCCATCCTTTCCCATCCCATGCCACCCATGCCATCCCATGCCATCCCATGCCATGCCATGCCATCCCATCCCTTCCCATCCTTTCCCATCCCATGCCATCCCATGCCATCCCATGCCATCCCATCCCATCCCATCCCATGCCATCCCATGCCATGCCATCCCATCCCATCCCATCCCATCCCATCCCATCCCATCCTTTCCCACTCCACCAGTATTTCTGTGCTCCTGGTCCATGGTGTTGTGTGTATGGGAAACATGAAAATCTCTAATATTGACCAGAGACTTCCAGATAAATAATTACACTTCTATGTGATAGATGCTGTGTAGGGTGGGTATGTGGGATGTGGGGGTGGAGAGACTGTCTTTGGAAGATGAGAAGCCATTTGCTTCTTACTGTGGAATGAGGGAAATGGCACTCCTGAAAGCATATGATCTGTGTCCGACTCCCAGCAAGGACCCTCGGGTCCCTGAATCTACCTCCTCGTTCTTGGCCTAGATCTCCTCAGCAGTGTTTCAGCAAGCGGTTGTTTTTCCAGTATGACGTGGAAAATTCTAGAGCCGGGGCACTTGCTTCCCGTTTCCCATTTGTTGAGCTGTAACTGCTGCAAATCGTTTCCTTAACCCTCAGTCAATCTGCTTTTCCCGGTTCTAGTCCAACCCTGAAGCTTCTGGAGTCAGGCTCCTCACTGGCCGTAGGAGATGTAGGGGAGTAACATCAGTCCTGTTTTTCAGGCCCTAAAAGACTAGGAACACCTTGCAACTCCTTCCGAGTTTTCTCTTTCCAGGTTAAACAGCCTCAGTGCTTTTTAATGTCCTTTAAGCATTTTAATGAGGTTTTCAAGCCATGCTTCTTTTTTTGAAGTAGAGAAAAGTACACAGAAAAATGTACAACGATGTACCCACAATTTAGGTATTAATATTTTGCCATATTTCCTTTATTTCCTTCTTGTTCCTTTTTTCTTTTCTTTCTTTCTTTTCTGTTTTTTTTAAAGAAATAAGAGGCTACAGATACAGTTTATGCGCCCTTGGCTTCCCGTGCTTTTGAGAAGCGTACAGCCACCCTCGCCTAGAAATCGGTGTAACCCTCCCCCCCCCGCCCCCCTCTTTCTCACACGTTCATACAACATTGTAGTGATTTTTTTTTTGTATTTTTGTTTTTGCGGTTCGCGGGCCTCTCACTGTCGTGGCCTCTCCCGTTGCGGAGCACAGGCTCCGGATGCGCAGGCTCAGCGGCCATGGCTCACGGGCCCAGCCGCTCCGCGGCATGTGGGATCCTCCCGGACCGAGGCACGAACCCGTGTTCCCTGCATCGGCAGGCAGACTCTCAACCACTGCGCCACCAGGGAAGCCCTATAGTGATTTTTGGTTTCGTGAGTTACAGAAATGACTCCACGCATGCGTATTTAACAGCAGCTTGCTCTTTCTCTCGACTTTATTTCTAAGATTTATTGGTGTCAGTACATCTCAGTCCAGCCCCTTCTACCTTCTGTAAAGTGCCCTGTCGGCTAGTGCCCCCTTCATCCCTGCAGGCCCCGCTGAGGGATGTTTGAATAGTCACCAGTTTCCTGCTCTTACCAGGAACTGTCCTTGCACGGGGTTCCAGCGCACGCGTTGGAGGGTGTAGGGTGCATGCCCGGTGGGATCACGGGCGTAGGAAATGCGCTGTGACCGCTCAGGGTATGCTGCCTGTTGAGGGTCCCGGTTGTACTTCTTTGCCCTCCTGACAGCAACCCCGAGAATTCGCGCTTCTCCACATCACCCTTGCATAGTCAGGGGCCCAGTTCCTGATTATAGGGATGGAGACTATCTAGAATGCTTATCTGGTCAGCACTTAGGTCATTTTCCTATTCCCATTTCTTCACTTATGTCGTTCTGTTGTGTTTAAATTCTTTTTCTTGTTGATCCCCAAACCTTTTTTTTTTTAAGGTCTTTTGAATAACTCTGCGTAGTTTTGTGCACTGTAAACCTCACAGGCTGGGGTCTGTATCTTACCCTTTCCCTTCATGTAGGGTGTCTTGTTGTGTACCCCGGGTGTTCACCTCTTGCCGTCCAGTTTGTACTTTGGGTAACACTTGAGAGACCCTTCCTCAAACAGATGGCAGTCTAGTCTCCCAAATATTCTTCTAATGATTTTGAAGTGTTTGTTTTCCACCTTCAGTGTGCAACTCATTTTGCATACGGAACGAGGTGCCCTATAATTTCATTTGCCTCCAGATGGACAGTCAGTATCATTGATGGACTGGTCCATCTTTTCCCACTGATTTGAAATGCCACCTCTGGCCTCTGTTAAGTCTCCCTATGTGTGTGGCTGTATTTCTGGGCTTGCCTGCAATGGTCTGTCCTATTGGTCTCTCTGTCACAGAACCTATAGCTCATGGTTTTAGTTACCCACACTTATGTGTCTTATCATCTCCTTTTTCTTCTTGATCTAAGCTGGGTGCTGAGATGAGCATCTTATGTGCCTTTGCCCACTGACTCTTCTCGATGCCCTGAGGAAGCAGGTGCTGCCCCCATTCGACAGACGGGGGCGTCGAGGCTCAGAATGGTTAAGGCGCTTTCCCTGCAGGAGGGAGAGAGCTGATTCTAGAACTTTGGTGGTTCAGCTTCAAAGCCCAACCCTCAGCGCTGCGCTGAGGTTATAAGCCGACAGAGAGGAGAACTTGGGTATTGTGTGGTGCTGGTGTCGTCACAGCTGGCTCTGGGTAGTGGCGAGTTGGGGGATCAGGACCCCGTAATTTCTTGCTGCGTGTAACCGACGACTGCTGTCCGCGTTGGGATGCGTCTCCCGGTTGCTGGGATAGACGAGGAGCACAGACTCTGCCTCCAGGGAGCCCCCAGAGCCTTCCGCATCCCTGCCGCGTGAAGCAGCCACGTACAGCCTCTGGGACAGGAGCTCCTCTTAACGTTTATTCCCTTCCTCTGATTTCACAGTTAAACGGAAAGAATCAGACGCGGGGAGGAAAAGCCAGAGGAGGAGGGAGAAATCTCGCATGGAGACAGACTCCAGGCTGGCAGGCCACGGGAAGCAGGGCACGTTCGCCATGCAGCTGGCGGTGATGCCGCTCCTCGCAGGTAGCCACACCCGTTCCCAGCAGCGTCCGGTCTCCTTGACCCGTGTGGCTAGAACGCCGGTAAACAGGACACTCGCAGTGGCCGAGCCCCTGCCCTACGCTCTTAGCCACCCCCGCCAAGTGGGCGTGTCTCCACTATACAGAGCGGGAAATGGAGGCGCAGCGAGGTCAAACGCTTCGGCCAAGATGACGCAGCGAGTAAGAGAAGCCTGGGTTTGAACCTAGGTCTGATTCCAAAGTCCAAGCAAACGTGAGAATAAGAAACGTCATGGGCTTCCCTGGTGGCGCAGTGGTTGAGAGTCCGCCTGCCGATGCAGGAGACACAGGTTCGTGCCCCGGTCCGGGAAGATCCCACATGCCGCGGAGCGGCTGGGCCCGTGAGCCATGGCCGCTGAGCCTGCGCGTCCGGAACCTGTGCTCCGCAATGGGAGGGGCCACGACAGTGAGAGGCCCGCGTACCGCAAAAAAAAAAAAAAAAAAAAAGAAACGTCATGGTTTTGTTTGCTAAATAAGATGCTACTTGGTATAAACACGTTCCTGCAGATTTTTACAAAGACGTCTAGTAAAGGAAATGAGGAAAGGCGACCAGTATTTATGCCCTATCATTTACTTCTCACGGCCAACTCTGATCTTCCCAGTGAACTGGTGCTGGTGGTATAGGGCGTGGTTATCATTGTCACGATTTTTTCAGGGAGGAATCAAAACTCAGAGAAGTGAAGCAGCTAAACCTGAAGGCACACAGCTCAGTGGCAGAACAGGGGTTTGCTTCATTTGCTTTGTAAGATCTGTCACGGTTTATAAACTCAGTTTGATAAAGAATAAGTAGGTATTTATTATGTCCATATGTTTAGATAATGGAAGGCTCAGAATATATTTTGGGTAAAATTATGTGACTTTATTTTAAAAAGGGAATATGGGGGGAACTCTCTTCTTTTTAGAGAAAATAATTTCACACGTTTCATTGTGGGGTTTTTGGCCATCAGGGTGAACGAGTGCCCCCTTCTGGCCTATCTGGAGAAACTTAGGCAGACACGGAGGGTCAGTGAAACCCCATAGGGTCAGAGTCCAGTGCCGGGGGTGCCGGGAAAATCCTTATTTCCACAAGCGCTTGCGTTGATGTCGATATGTTTTGAGGAACTATTAACTTTTTTGTCCACACGTTTAGATGGATTTTTGAAAATTAGTTTCACCCAAAGTGAGTTTTCAGAGACTCTTACCCACTGCTGAGCCGTGTCCAGGAGGACCGGGCCTTTCACGCAGCGGCCACGTGGCCCCGCCTGGGACAGTGACTTTGGTTCATGCTTCTTTGGTCTTGAACGCAGAAGCAGCCGGTGCTGCTCCAGGTGGGCGGGCCCCAGGGGACCTGCCTGACCTGCTCCTTACTTTGCTGTGAGGGGAGGGAGATGCTGAATGGTCCTGGTGTGCCCGGTGTTACCATTTCCAGCAGGTGAAGCCAAGAGGTGCCTGGGCCTCCCCCCCCGTTTAATTTGTGCCGCCATGGCCCTGTACAGTGACAGTTATTGCAAGAGCGACAAACAGACTTTGAATCCTGGCTCAGCCCTTTACCAGCAGGTCGCCTGCTTTCTGTGAGTCTCAGTTTCCTCATCTGTAAAATGGGGACAGTAACTCCCACCCCAGGGGGCTGTAGGAAGGATCATGAGAGATAATGTGTGTAAACAGCTTGGTGGGGAGCCCTGCGCACGGCAGAGCTCAGGCAGGTTACTGGTGAGAGGTGGCAGCTGCCTCGCCCGGACATCTGGGTGGGCTGTGTGTAGGGCCCTGGGCCTCCGGCAAGGGGGGCAGAAAGATCCCTGCTCCCTGGCACCGAGGCCACAGCTTGTGGTCATGACTGCAAGTGGCCGTGGTGCAGCAGGCCAATTGTAGGTTTCTTTTTGCCATAAAATAGAATAGCATAAGATTATTCCACAACTAGAATGATTATTTTTAGTCATCTTCAATTTAATTTTTGTAAAATTATTTTATTGTGTTTATTTTTGGCTGCGTTGGGTCTCCGTTGCTGCGTGTGGGCATTCTCTAGTTGCGGCGAGCGGGGGCTACTCTTTGTTGCGGTGCACGGGCCTCTCATTGCGGTGGCTTCTCTTGTTGCAGAGCATGGGCTCTAGGCGTGTGGGCTTCAGTAGTTGCGGCACGTGGGTTCAGTAGTTGTGGCGCGCAGGCTCAGTAGTTGTGATGCACGGGCTTCATTGCTCCATAGCATGTGGGATCTTCCTGGACCAGGGCTCGAACCCGTGTCTCCTGCATTGGCAGGCAGATTCTCAACCACTGCACTGCCAGGGAAACCCCATCTTCAATTTAATATTAGGCCGCAGACTTTGCATACCTTAGTGGTAAATATTGTTGGCCAGTAAGTGTCTAGAAAGGTTCTGTGTTTGGAGTGAACTCTTATGTTTACTTCACAGAGAAGGGGCCACACTTTTAGCTACGCAGGACTGGTTTCGACACTGGTTCTGCTGCATATTGGCCAAGAGTCCTTGGACGATCACTTGACATCCCTGGACCTATCGTGTTCAAGTCCGGCAGCTGTAGGTGCACAGACCCTGTGGTGGCCACTTGCCCTTGCCTTGTTCCTTACGTGGGACAGTGGTTCTCACCTTGGGCACTTATGCCCCCGGGGACACTTGGCACTCTGTGAGGCATCTTTGGGTGTCACAGGTGGGAGTGGGACACTGCTGAATGTCCCATGATGCACAGGGTGGTCCTCATGACGAATAATTATCAGTCCTCAAGTGTCAGTAGTGCTGAGGTTTAGATCCCTGCCCTGGATCATGGCTGACATCACCTGAGATTTCTGAATGTTGATATGAGTAGGTGTTTGCACTAGAGAGTCTTTCTAAACTGGACAATCTTCTATGAAAAGGCTGGCAAAGTTCTAGAACACAAATCAGAATTGGCTATGGTCTTAATGAGTTGGTTTTGAAGAGAGTCACAGGGAGAAGTGGGGGGTCCCCAGGAGATGCCCACGGCCCAGGCAGACAGTGTACACCTCGGGCCCAGGACTTGTTCTGGAAGCAACTGCTCTTTCTGAGTGTGAGTGATGGGGCTCTCACATGCCCTAAAAATATATTTACCAGCATCATGAAAGAAATAGAATTGGTCTTTTTGAGCGCAGACCCTGTGCTAGGAGGGGCAGTGTTCCTGACACCTTCCCGTACATAATCCCTCTTCATCCTCTTAACCCTAAGAAAGGTGGTATCTCTGTCCATTTTGCACACGACGAAATCGAGCCTCAAAGAGCCTCTGACTTGTCGTAGGTCCCATGATGCCTAACAGTCGGATTTAGGGTTTGAAAAATCTGCCTGCAAATCGGGAGCATTTTTTTTTTTTTGGCCTTCACCAGTGTCTCTCCACCTGGTGAAATGTATGGGCCCCTTTTGCGAGAAAAGTATTCTCACAGCTGCGCACGTGCCCTGCAGTGGTCAAGTCACCCACCCTTTTCTGCAGTCGCACTGTTGCACAACTGTCACAGCAGGAGGTGTTCCAGGCTGGGTTTGGCTCGAATGTGCCACTTGTGTTCTATGTCAGTACCTACACTTCCCTCCCTGGATTACAACTGTGAAAGTGACGCCGCTGGGCACCAAACACAGACACTGGTGTTATTTGTTCCTGAATGTGTTCTAGTCTAAGAGAACTGCCTGGAGAAGTGCTCCAGAGCTTTCTGCAGTGAAGGACTTGTTCCGTGTCTGCTCATAGCCACACATGGCTGCTGAGCATGTGACGTGGGACTCATGTGATGAAGGAAGTGCCTCTTAATTAATTAATTAGTTAATTTATTGGCCATGCTGTGCGGCATGTGGGATCTTAGTTCCCCGACCAGGGATTGAACCTGTGCCCCCTGCAGTGGAAGCGCGGAGTCTTAAGCACTGGACCAACAGCGAAGTCTGAAGGAAGTGCATTTTAAATTATATTTAATTTTAATTAATTTAAACATAAATATCCACATACGGCCAGTAACTATGGGACTCGCAGCGCAAGTCTGGTGGTTCTGGAATTACTTGGAGAGATTTTAAAAATCCCAGTGTGGAGGCTACAGCCCAGACTAAGCCCATGAGACTGGGGGTGGGCCCCAAGCGTCATTGTTCCTGATTATAGCCTATAGATGATTCAGGAAATGCTTATTTCACAAGGTGATCATCAATATTAAATCACAAAATGAAATTCTCTTAGA
Source organism: Orcinus orca (assembly GCF_937001465.1). Lineage (NCBI taxonomy): Eukaryota > Metazoa > Chordata > Mammalia > Artiodactyla > Delphinidae > Orcinus > Orcinus orca. Next base: position 2,139,092 of record NC_064568.1, read on the forward strand.
GAACCTATGGGACCCCAGTTGAAAAAGTGGTGCAGACATACTGCCTGTAGATGTTTCCCAACTATTATTTTTTAAAGTTTTCCTCTTTTCGGTGTAATTTTATCTTTGGCTCTCAGGTTGCCTGATCCCTCCTGTGCTGGTTTCGGGGCCATTCTGAATAACATTCTAACGCTGTGTGTATCTCCCTGCAGGATGGCAAACTGTCGTGAGTCATGGCAGTGGGAGGTCGGCCAACGTCTTAGATTGTTTTTTGACCCTAAAAACAGAAGTTCCCCTCATGACTGAAGAGCAAAAGCGGGACTTAAACCCCCTAACCATAGAGATCAAGTGTGTTTCCTGCCTTCCATCACGGTCTGTGTCCTTCAGTGAACTAGAGGTAAGAGTGAGCCAGGCCAGCTTGTTTGAGAGCTGCTTTTCCCAGCCATCTGCCCATCGCCTGTCGCCCCTCACCCACAGTGGCCCTACATGAGAAGTATGATCATCAACCCCATTTCCTCATTTAGGATCTCACAGCTAGACAGCAAAGAGATTAGGTTCTTGGGATCAGGAGTTACCAAGTGTGAGGTCTCCTCTGCTACACCACAGGGTTCTTCAGGTGCAGGTAGCGACCCTCCACTCAGGAGGAGGCCTATGCTTCCTTGTTACAGCAGCAGTGCTTGCCTAGTCCTCGCTTATTTTGAACCAGCCAGTTTAGTGCTGCTGTTTACCTTGGGAGTCCCCTGTTCCTCTCCTGGTGGGTCCCTGTCCCTGGATTCTGTGTCTTGCTCTTGCTTTGTTTCCTCTTTGATTTTGCTGGAGCACATCCTCCTGTAGCTTTCTGAGAAGAGGTTAATGGGAGACACTTGTTTTATGATCTCTTATGTCTGAAAATATCCTTATTCTACCCTTATACTTGATTGATAGTTAGGGTATAGAATTGTAGGTTAAAAAATCATTTTCCATCAGTTTAAAAAATTTTTATTGGAGCATAGTTGATTTACAATGTTGTGTTAGTTTCAGGTACACAGTAAAGTGAATCAGTTATACATATACACATATCCACCCTTTTTATATTCTTTTCCTATATAGATAATTACAGAGTATTGAGTAGAATTCCCTGTGCTATACAGTAGCTCCTTGTTAGTTATCTATTTTATATATAGTGGTGTGATCTCCCAAACCCAGTCTCCCAATTTATCCCTCCCCCATCTCCCCTGGTAACAATAAGTTTGTTTTCTACATCTGTGACTCTATTTCTGTTTTGTAAATAAGTTCATTTGTACCATTTTTTTAGATTCCACATATAAGCAATATCGTATGATATTTGTCCTTCTCTGTCTGACTTACTTCACTTAGGATAATTTCTAGGTCCATCCATGTTGCTGCAAATGGCATTATTTCATTCTGTTTAATGGCTGAGTAATATTCCATTGTGTATATGTACCACAACTTCTTTATCCACTCCTGGATAAATTATCTATCCATTGATGGACAGTTAGGTTTCTTCCATGTCCTAGTTGTTGTAAACAGAGCTGCAATGAACACTGGGGTACGTGTATCTTTTTTTTATGTATATAAATGTATTTATTTATTTATTTATTTTTGGCTGCATTGGGTCTTTGTTGCTGCATGCGGGCTTTTCTCTAGTTGCAGCAAGTGGGGGCTATTCTTCATTGCGGTGTGCAGGCTTCTCATTGCGGTGGCATCTCTTGTTGTGGAGCATGGGCTCTAGGTGCATGGGCTTCAGTAGCTGTGGCACGTGGGCTCAGCAGTTGTGACTCGTGGGCTCTAGAGCGCAGGCTCAGTAGTTGTGGCGCACGGGCTTAGTTGCTCCGTGGCATGTGAGATCTTCCTGGACCAGGGCTCTAACCCATGTCCCCTGCATTGGCAGGTGGATTCTTAACCATTGTGCCACCAGGGAAGCCATGTATCTTTTTGAATTACGGTTTTCTCCGGATATATGCCCAGTAGTGGGATTGCTGGGTCATATGGTACTTTATTTTTAGTTTTTTAAGGAACCGCCATACTGTTCTCCATAGTGGCTGCACCAATTTATATTCTCACCAGCAGTGTAGGAGGGTTCCCTTTTCTCCACACCCTCTCCAGCATTTATTGTTTGCAGATTTTTTTGATGATGGCCATTCTGACTGGTGTGAGGTGATACCTCATTGTAGTTTTGATTTGCATTTCTCTGATAATTAGAGATGTTCAACATCTTTTCACGTGCTTTTTGGCCATCTGTATGTATTCTTTAGAGAATTGTCTGTTTGGATCTTCTGTCCATTTTTTTTTTTTTTTTTTTTTTTTTTTTTTGTGGTACGAGGGCCCCTCACTGTTGTGGCCTCTCCCGTTGTGGAGCACAGGCTCTGGATGCGCAGGCTCAGCAGCCATGGCTCACGGGCCTAGCCGCTCTGTGGCATGTGGGATCTTCCTGGACCAGGGCACGAACCCGTGTCCCCTGCATCGGCAGGCTGACTCTCAACCACTGCGCCACCAGGGAAGCCCTCTTCTGTCCATTTTTTAATTGCATTGTTTGTTTTTTTGATATTGAGCTGCGTGAGCTGTTTGTATGTTTTGGAGATTAATCCTTTGTTGGTCTCTTCATTTGCGAATATTTTCTCCCATTCTGTGGGTTGTCTTTTTGTTTTGTGTTTGGTTCCCTTTGCTGTGCAAAAGCTTTTAAGTTTAATTAGGCTCCATTTGTTTATTTTTTGTTTTTATTTTCATTACTCTAGGAGGTGGATCCAAAAAGATATTGCTGCAGTTTATGTCAGAGAGTGTTCTGCCTATGTTTTCCTCTAAGAGTTTAATAGTAGCCGGTCTTACATTTAGGTCTTCAATGCATTTTGAGTTTATTTTTGTGTCTGGTGTTAAGGAGTGTTCTAATTTCATTCTTTTACATGTAGTTGTCCAGTTTTTCCAGCACCACTTATTGAAGAGACTGTTTTTTCTCCATTTTATATCCTTGCCTCCTTTGTCACAGATTAGGTGAGTATAGGTGCATGGGTTTATTTCTGGGCCTTCTATCCCGATCCATTGATCTATATTTCTGTTTTTGTGCCAGTACCATATTGTTTTGATTACTGTAGCTTTGTAGTATGGTCTGAAGTCAGGGAGTGTGATTCCTCCAGCTCCGTTTTTCTTTCTCAAGATTGCTTTGGCTATTTGGGATGTTTTGTGTTTCGATACCAATTTAAAAATTTTTTGTTCTAGTTCTGTGAAAAATGCCATTGGTAATTTAATAGGGATTGTATTGAATCTAGATTGCCAAGGTGACTATCTATAAAAAGGTCTGCCTGAAAAGCTTGCCCTTGGCAGGTGTCTAGGAGCTTGAATTGTTCTCTAATGAGAGTGGTTCCTGGGCCTGACTGTTTCTGCCAACAGTGCTGACCATGCTTTCCTCCAGGGCGCCTGGCGTATTGGGACACAGGCTGGGGGAGCCTAATACCAGCCCCAGTCAAAACCCTGGGTGCTATGTCTCCAGTGAGCTCCCTGGTGGACAGTACGTCACCTGAGTTGTCACAGTCAGTTGTGCAGGAGCTCAGTGCATCCTGGGACACACAGTAGGAGGCCATGGGGAGATGGCGCCTGTCCCCCTGCTTTGCCTCGCAGCCCTTTTCCCTTTGCAGGCTTTGCCTGGTCTTATCTGACCTTTATGAAGCCCAGCTGTGGGTCCCACCACAGCTGAGTCCTGAGGTTCTCCTAGAGAATCACGGATCTGGGGGTGGCCCCGGGGCCGCCGACTCAGCAGTGTTTTCCTGCTTTGCGGGTCACTGTCCCTGTTTGTACAGTCCTTGTTTCCTCAAGTTGGTTTTTCTGTTTGTTTGGTCTCCATCGTCACATCTGTCTCAATCCCCTGGTTCGCTGCTCATAGGTAAGAGTGGGGGCCTCAAAAGCAGCCTTGGGTGCCGAGCGGGCTTGTGGGTTCTGAGCCTCATGCTGCGGTGGCCTGGGTGGGCTGGTGGTGGGGAGACCTCAAGTTCGATCTCTGGAGGTCTCTCCCAGTTGCCTGCCTGGAGGGTAAGGGTCTGGTAGCCAAGGGATGAAAAGGACGTGGGGTCTGCATTGGATGGTCCGTGAGCATCTGGTCACCTAATACATCTGGTTTGGATAGGAGCTGAATGCCATCAGCTGTCCCTCATTCCAGAGACCCTCTGGTTTTTTAATTTTTAAAATAGCAAGCAGAAAAGTAAAACTATCCTACAGAATCGACTCTTTTCTCTTGGTGTACAGTTCTGTACATTTCAGTTCATGTGTGCATCGGCGTTCTCACCACCACAGCCAGGACACAGAACACCTCTATGACCGCACCCCCCAAACGCTTTTGTACTAGCCCTTTATGACCACATCTTCCCCACCCACACTCACGGCAACCGCAGATGTGTTCGTCGTGATAGTTTTAACTTTTGAAGATTGTCGTCCAGATGGGGTTATATATTGTGTAACATCCACACTAACAACCTCTGCTGCAGCAGGGAACAACACGTACAGCCTTCTTCCCTCAGAACGATGCTGGCGAGATTCCCGCAAGCTAGAATTCATCCCTTTTTGCTGCTGAGTCGTATTCTGCAGCTGGATGGAACCACAGTCTGTCCGTCCGTTAACCCATGGAGGATGTTTAGGTTGTTTCTGGTTTGGGGCAGTTACGAATACAGCTGCTAAAACATCTGTGTACGTGCTTTTGCGTGAACATAAGCCTTCAGTGCTTTAGGATAAATGCCCACAGTTCTTTAGGATAAATTCCCGGGCTCTGTGGAGAGGCTATGGCTGCCTTCTCAGCAGCGGTGTGCGGGGGCTCCAGCTGTGCTTATCCTCCCCAGAACCTGGTATCATCAGTGTTTTATTTTTAATTTTGGCCACTCTAATGAGTATGCAGTGTTATCTCATCGGGGTTTACCATGCATTTCCCTGATGCAGAGTGATGTGGCGCATCTCTTAATCTGCTTATCTGCCACTTTATGGCCCCTTTGGTGAAGTGTCAATTCAAGTTTTTGCCCACATTTCAACTGAGTTCTTTTTTTAAAATAAATTTATTTATTTTTGGCTGCATTGGGTTTTCGTTGCTGTGCACGGGCTTTCTCTAGTTGCAGTGAGTGGGGACTACTCTTCGTTGCAGTGCGTGGGCTTCTCGTTGCGGTGGCTTCTCTTGTTGCAGACTGTAGGCTTCAGTAGTTGTGGCTCACGGGTTCCAGAGCGCAGGTTCAGTAGTTGTGGCACACGGGCTTAGTTGCTCCGTGGCATGTGGGATCTTCCCGGACCAGGGCCCGAACCCGTGTTCCCTGCATTGGCAGGCGGATTCCTAACCACTGCACCACCAGAGAAGTTCTCAACTGAGTACTTAGTTTTCCTGTTGTTGAGTTGAGAGTTTTTAAATCTATTCTGGATACAAGTCCGCTTTTGGATATATTCTTTGCAGATATTTTCTCCCAGTCTATAGTCTGCCTTTTTATTCTCTTATTTTAATTTTGATGAAGTCCAAATTATACATTTTTGTCTTCTGTGGATTGTGTTTTTGTGTCACATCTAAGAACTCTTTGCCTAACCCCTGGTGACAGGGGTTTTCTTCTATGTTTATAGTTTTACATTTGGATCTATAATCAATTTTGAGTTAATTTATGTATAAGGTTTAAGTTAATGTTCATTTTTTTTTGCAAACACATGACTAATTCTTCCAGCACCATTTGTGGAAAAGACTTTTTTTTTCCATTGAATTTCTTTTGCATTTCTGACAAAAATCAGTTGACTGTACTGGTAGAGGTCTATTTCTGGATCCTTTATTCTTCTTTTTCAAAATTGTGTTAGCTCTTCCAGTTTCTTTGCCCTTTCATATAAATTTTATTTATTTATTTATTTTTTTCATATAAATTTTAGAATCAGCTTGTCTCCATCTACAAAAACTTGTGCTAGGATTTTGCCTGGCTTTGCACTAAATCCATAGATCAGTCTGGGGAGAACTGACGTCTTACTGTGTTGAGACTTCCAACCCCTGAATTCAGCGTGCCTCTCCATTAGTTTAGGTCTCCTCTTTTCTCTCTCATCAGTGTTTTGAAGCTCTCAGGACCCTTTATTCATTTGCCTGCACAACAAACTAACAGCCTCCCGCCAAGCAGTAGGGGAGGGGAGGGCACTTGGGCCGGCTGGCTTCTCGGGACTCGCAACAGTTCCCTTGCTGGGCTCTTTGCTGTGACCCCCAGATCCAGAGATGCTGGGTCCTGCCAGTTCCTAAGTCTTTTGAGGATTTTGCAGAGAATGTGGCTGGTTCTCAGCTTCTCCATTACATGCTTGGGGTTTGGCTTCCTCACCTGTGCTGTGTCTGCACCACTTGCTCGTCCCTGTCCCAGCGCTCATGCTGGCTTCTCTTCTCTTCTCCTTGTCCTTGTATGTTTATGTCTTAAAAAAAAATTCCCTGTGGTTTTAGAGGGGTTCGGTGAGGGGTGTAACCAGATGTATGTGTTCAGTCTGCCACTTGAACTGCATGACGTGATGTTTAGTTCATGTCCCCAGTGGGCTGAAGTCGCCTGCACAAGGGACCATGGTGTCAGCGTCCCCAGCGCCTAGCCCGGGGCCTGGTACAAACAGGAGCTCAGTGACCATCATTCGAGCATGAGCGCCAAGGAACAGGACATTTTGATACACTGTTTGTATCACAGTTCATCTGTTCAAAGAGGATTCCCCTCACTCAGATTTTCAGTTGCCTGCCCAGCTGCTGCCACTGCACAGATTACAGGTTGGGAACTTGAACTTGCCAGAGGGCAGGTCCAGGAGAGAAAAGCAATAGGGAGTTTCCTTCCACTCTCTCTGTCTCATAGGGTTCCCACACCCCATTCCTTGGAACAGAAAGAGAGCTCTGTCTCTCCATGCCTGGTGCATAATTCTGGGATTCAGGCTTCCTTTGCGTCTAGTCTGGGACATGCAGGAAGAGAATAAAACCCAGGAAACTCACTGGGTTTGGTCTCTTTCTCCAATCTGCCCACTGCCTTTTACTTTTCAGAAGGTGTTCTCTGCATCTCTGTAGGGTTTTTTTTCCTCTAATATTTATTTATTTATTTATTTATTTATTTAGGCTGTGCCAGATCTTAGTTGCAGCACATGGGACCTTCGTTGTGGCATGCAGGCTGCTTAGTTGCGGCATGCGGACTCTTAGTTGAAGCATGCCTTCTGTTGTATTCAGTGGGAGGTGCAGGGTGGGTGTGCTTATTCCGTTTAACCAGATTTGAAAGCTCCTCTTTTATTTTTCTTTAGAATATCTATTCTTTTTATTGATATATTGTGGATACGAGTCCTTTGTCAGATATGTATGCATTGTACATACTTTCTGCCCATCTGGAGCTTGACTTTAATTTTCTTAATAGTGTCTTTGATGAAGTCCATCTTATCAACTTCTGTTATGATTAGTGCTTTTTGTGTCATATCAAATAAATCTTTTTTCCACCCCAAGTTTATGAAGATACTACCCTGTGTTTTCTTCTAGGAGAGGTATGATTTTAGCTTTTATGTTTAGGTCTATGATTCCTCAAGAATTAATTGCATTTTCCTAACCATAAAAATAGTGTATTTCTTCCTTTAGATTTCTTTAATTTTTCTCTGCAGTGTTTTGTAGTTTTCAGTGTACAGGTCTTCCACATCTTTCATTTCTTCCTAAGCATTTTATGTCTTGATGCTGTTGTAGGTGATATTTTAAAATTTTCAGTTTTAGAATTTTCATTGCCAGTAAATAGAATTATGATAGTTTTGACCTTGATGATATACTTTTACTTTTTAAAAACCAAACAAATAGATTTATTTTATGTACCTGATCATTCTAATACCTGTGCCTTTGTACATCTGGTTTTGCTAGTGGTACCTTTTTCCCTTAGGTGTTTTGTGATTTTTACTATGATCCCATGTCTGATGGAACTTTCTCTGTGGGAATTCTTTGAGGCCTAGGTTGGAAGTGGATTTCTCCAGAAGGTTTTCTTAATTATTTCTGCCAGGTACCCGGGAGCCCTACCAACCCAGGATTATTTTTAAATAAAATTTCAGCATCAGTGGTAAAAGAAATAGTAAGATAAATAGTACCCTTGGAGTATGCATTCGAACCACACACTTGTGTAACGGTGAGCTTCTGATGATAAAGTTGTAGCATGCGCAAGGTTTCCTGTTTCTGTCCCGACACAGCCCTGCCCCCCGCCTCCAGCTCAGCCTGCGAGTCCTCTTAAACCCAGACCCAAGTTCTGCTTGGTCACTTTATATGCTAAAGGTGAGCCGTGCCAGCCCTCCAGATGCGTGTCTGGGAAACACGGATTCTCTGTTCTAAAAGCCACTCCTCTCCACACTTTCTGTGCCCAGCCATGGGACGGGAAGAAGGCGCAGGGCCTGTCCTCGTGGCACTGGCCATCCGGGGGAAGTAGTTGCTTCAGCTGCCAGCTCAGCGCCGTACACGTGGCTCTCGGGCCTCACAGTGGCCTTGGAGAGTGGGCTCTGTCCTTGGGGTTTGTGAATGAGGAACCACAGGCCGCAGGGGCTGCAGGGGCTGCCGGGCGTGAGCCTGGGGCCGGGATTTGAGCCGCTGGGTGGGGGCCACCTGGAGAGGAGGGGGGCCGGCAGAGGGTGCCCGCGGCTGCACCCATGACCGCCGCTCCTGCTCTCTCGCAGCGGCTGTGCACCCCCGTGTACTGCAGGTACCAGTTCTACAGGACCCCAGTGCACAGGACTGAGGGCCAGCCCCATGGGACCCACGTCTACTTCCAGGATATCAACGTCATCTTCCTTGGGGCCATGCACCCCAGCGACCTGAGGGAATACCTGGAGGGCCCCCCGATGGTGGTGGAAGTTCATGACCGGGACCGCAAGTCAGAGGGGTATTCCCGCAAGCCCGCCCTGTTTGGGGAGGACCCGCTGGATTCATACCTCAACCTCCAGACCCTAATTTCCCCGAAAGAGACGGAGAACAACCCCTTTGAAACCCAGGATAAGATGTGGGACCCTTACGGGGTTGCCCAGGTCAGCTTTGCCGACCTCCTCCTTGGCCAGAAGTACTTGAACCTGGTTGTCCCCGTCCACAGCTGCGAGCCCAAGGCCACGCGCCTCGGCCATGACAGCAGGAGCAGGAAGGTGGTGGGGTTGCGGGTGCCCGGAGACGGCCTGCGGCACAGCCCGATGCCCCCGGGCGACTACCTGGAGGCCAGCTGCCTGCTGAAGCTGCGGGCGGGCGTGGCGGTGCCGCTGTGGGCCGGGACCGAGGCCCTGGACGCCCACCCCACGGCCTCCCAGTTTGGCCGCGTCATCTTCGTGTTCACCTCCAGTAAGCTCTCACTCCTGCACGGCCTGCTGCAGGACGTCGCCGTGATCAACGCCGGGGCCCTGGGCCTGGACTCCTGCCCCGTGGAGGATATCCAGCAGATCCTGTCCGCCTTGAAGATGCCGGCGAAGATCCAGGAGCGGCCGGACCTGGACGTGCTCACTGGCTTCCACCTGCTGGACGGGCGGGGCCACCTCCTCATCCTGGAGGGCTTGGCCGACCGGGGCCTGAGGCGGCTGTGGGAGAGCCACCAGAGCCGGTAGGTAGGTCTCCGCGTTTCTGGGTGGGGAGGGGTGGCCAAGCTCAGGTTCTGTGACGCCGACTGTGGGAGGGACCTGTTGATTTGGTGCCTCTCGGGGTTCGTATAAGGCACTTCTCAGAGCTCAGCAGCTGGGAGAGCCGCTTGCCTTTGGTTGAAGCGAAGACTTCATGGGTTTATGGAAGGGAGGCTGGTTCAGGAAACTGGGTCCTGCCTTCACACTCCCGAGGCGCCCCCCTGGCCAGCGGGGAGCAGAGTGTTCTGCCCGGCCCTGAGAGGGACACCACAAGGACACAGATGTCAGCTCGTCCCGAGGAGACAGGGCGGATTATTGTGAGGCTGGAGGGCTGCTTACGCTGCAGAAGTCCCCTTCCCTGGAGGCCAGGAGCCCCCGATGGCCGCCCCCTGGAGATGTTGCAGAGGCAACGGAAGTGTCCCCTTCTGGGCCGCAGCAGGTGGCCCCTCGTGGTCTTCCGTTCTTTAGTTGTGGTGATGGGATAACTCCCTTTTTCTTTCATGATTTGCAACTATCCTAGTTTGGATCAATAGGGCCTTCCTTCTCTGCTCTGGAGGCCCCCTATCTGTTCTCAGAGCTCAGATGCCCCATGACTCAGATGCTGACAACAGCAGGGTGTCCGGATGTTGACTGTGTCCACCCGGGGGGGGGCTGTCTTGATGTGCTGATGGCCAAGAGCACGGGGGCAGGGGAGGCGGGGAGGCCGCCTCGTGGCTGGTTATCCTCCCAGGAGGCCTGAAAGCATGCATACACACAAAAACGTGCACATGGATGTTCATAGCACCGTTATTTATAATAATCAGAAAGTGAAACGACTCAAATGTCCATCAGCTGATGAACAAAACATCCATACCATGGAATAATATTCAGCTGTCAAAAAGGAATGAAGTATTGATACAGATACTTCAACACGGATGAACCTTAAAAACGTTATGCTAGGGGACTTCCCTGGTGGCGCAGTGGGTAAGACTCATGCTCCCAATACAGAGGGCCCAGGTTTGATCCATGGTCCGGGAACTAGATCCCTCATGCATGCCACAACTAAGAGTTCGCATACCACAGCTAAGGAGCCGGTGAGCTGCAGCTAAGAAGCCCGCCTGCCGCAACTAAGGAGCCCGTGAGCCGCAACTAAGGAGCCTGCGAGCTGCAACTAAGGAGCCCGCCTGCCTCAACTGAGACGTGGCTCAACCAAAACAAACAAACAAACAAAAACTCATTATGCTAAGTGACCTGGAGGGCATTGTGCTAAGTGAGAGAAGTCAGACAGAGAAAGACAAACACTGTGTGTTATCACCTACATGTGGAATCTAAAAAATAAACTAGTGAATACAACAAAAAAGAAACAGACTCACAGAGAGGACAAACTAGTGGTTACCAGTGGGGAGAGGGAAGGGGGGAGGGGCAAGATAGGGGTAGGGGAGGAAGAGGTACAGACTATTGCATATAAAATAAATAAGCTACAAAGATCTATTGTACAGCACAGTGTAATATTTTGTAGTAACTATAAATGGAGCATAATCTATAAAAATTTTGAATCAGTATGTTGTACACCTAAAACTAATATTGTAATCAACTATGCCTCAATTAAAAATTATGCTAATAGGGACTTCCCTGGTGGCACAGTGGTTAAGAATCTGCCTGTCAGTGCAGGGGACGCAGGTTCAATCCCTGGTCCAGGAAGATCCCACATGTCGCACAGCAACTTAGCCCGTGCGCCACGACTACTGAAGCCCCCACGCCTAGAGCCCGTGCTCCGCAACAAGAGAAGCCACCACAGTGAGAAGCCCGCACACTACAAAGAAGAGTAGCCCCCGCTTGCTGCAACTAGAGAAAGCCAGCGTGCAGCAACAAAGACCCACCGCAGCCAAAAATAAATAAATAAATAAATTTAAAAGTTATGCTAATAAAAGGAGCCAGACATAAAAGGCTACTATTATATGATTCCATTCATATGAAATGTCTAGAATAGTCAAGTCCATAGAGATAGATCAGTGGTTTCCAAGGTCCGAGAGGAGGGATGCAGGAGAAGTGGGGAGTGATAAAAATGTTCTAGGATTAGACAGTGTTTGTGGTTGCACAACATTGGGAGTATACTAAAACCACTGAATTGTACACTTATTTTGGGGGGGTATACTATTTTATTCAAATTTAAATTTCACCATCAAATACTGAAGTATATGCTGGCCCTGTGTTTAGATTTTTGAAATAAAGGTGGACAGACAGATTTAAGGGTGCAATGTATTAAACACTGTACCATATATTAAACAATTAGAGAAAATCTAGGGGTGCTATAACTCTATATACCTTTGTACATTGAGTGGCGTTAAGTATAGGGACAAGCCCAGCACCTGGAGGAAGAGCCCATTGAGGACTGAACAGAGGCCCTTGGCTGCTGTCAGAATCTTCCCTTGACTTTCAACAAACCAAGGAGTCTGTCCGTCTACAGAAACCACCAAATCCGGGGCAAACAGCAACAGGATAAATGTTAAGGAATTGGCTCTTTCCAGTTAGGACTCCGGGGGCCGGTCTGAAGCACACGGGGCTGGCTAGAGCTGGGACGTGTTGCAGCTCAAGTCTGGGATCTGTAGGTCAGAGCAACAATCGATTCTAGAGACAGAATGGTGAGTGCATTCTGCAAAAGCCCCCAGGGTTTGCCGACAAGTTCCTAGGATGCTCTCCTCAAATGGCAGGAATTGGACACTTCAAAAGAGTGAACTTCACGGTGTGTAGGAAAGAACTTGGCCTTGCCCAAGAGAGGTCTGGCTTTTGCCCTTGGCTTCTGGGAGGTGATCTGTGTCATGCCTGATAGGAGGGTCTTTGGTTAGGTTGCGGGCTGACCACACTGGATCTTAGGCTGAAGCCTCACCAGAGAGTCACAGGATGGAGGTTGGTGGGGCTGGAAAGACCAGCGTTGTGACTTAGGGCAGGGGCTTTGGGTCATGCAGTGTCATGGGCACATTTTTGTGTGGATGCGTGCTTTCAGTTCTCCTGGGCAGATAACCAGCCACGAGGTAGCCTCCCCCTGCCCGCCACCCCCTGCTGTGCTCTTGGCCACCAGCACATCAAGACACGCCCCCTCCTGACATGGAGACTGAGATTGCTATGTGGGCCATCAATCAATCCATCATTAATGGAGCCCCAATAAAAACTCTGGACACCAAGGCTAGGGGGAGCTACTCTGTGTAGTGATTCTTTCATCATCTTAAAAATACCTTTTCCAAAGAAAAGTTTTGAATTTTGATAGCATCTATTGATTATTTTTTCTTTTATACACTATGCTTTTGGAGACATGTTTAAGAATTCTTCACAAAGCCTTAGGCCTTGAGTATTTTTTCTCTGTTTTCTTCTAAAAGATTCATGGTCTTATGGTTTACTTTTAAGTTTATGATTCGTTTTGAGTTAATTTTTGTATGAAGCGCAAGGTTTAGATTGAATTTTTCCCTTTTCTTAAAAAATCGAGGTATACTTTGCATGCAACAGTACGTTAGCTTTGGGTATACAACGTCATGATTCGATATTTGTATATGTTGTGAAATGGTCACCACAAGAAGTCTAGTTAACATCCATCATCGTACAAGTTACAGAATTTTTTGTGGTGAGAATGTTTACCGCCTACTCTCTTAGTCACTTTCAGATATGCAATACAGTGTCGCTAACTATAGTCACAGTGCTGTACATGACTAAATGGCCTTGTAACCTCTTGACCCCCTTCATCCATTTTGCTCACTCCACACACCCTGCCTCTGGGAGGGCAGCCACCAGTTTGTTCTCTGTGTCTGTGGGCTTCGGTTTTTCCTGTTTTGCTTCTGTTTTTAGATTGCACGTGTAAGTGAGACCATAAGGTACTTGTCTTTCTCTGAGTTGTTTCACTCAGTATGATGCCCTGGGGATGCATCCATGTTGTCCCTGCTGTCAAGATTCTCTTTTTTTCTGATGGAGTAACTTAGGTTGTTTGTGTATCTTGGCTATTGTAAATAATGCTGCATTGAACACGTGATGCAGATACCTGTTCGAATTAGTGTTTTTGTTTCCTTAGGGTGAAAACCCGGAAGTGAAACTGCTGGATCATATGGCAGTTCTATTTTTAACTTTTTGAGGAACCTCCAAAGTGTTTTCCATAGTAGCCATACCAGTTTATTAATACATCCTTACCCACAGCGCCTGTGGGTTTCCTGTACTCCACATCCTCACCAAAATTATTATTTCTTGTCTTTTTTATAATAGCCATTCTCAACAGGTATGAGGTAATGTTTCACTTTTGTTTCAATTTGCACTTCCATGATAATTAGTGACGTTGAGCATCTTTTCCTGTACCTGTTGGCCATCTGTTTGTCATCTTTGGTAAAATGTCTATTCAGATCTTCTGCCCACTTATTTATTTATTTTTCCTTTTCTGTGATTTTATTGACTTTAAAATTATTTTTTTATTGAAATATAGTTGATTTACAATGTGTTAATTTCTGCTGTACAGCAAAGTGATTCAGTTATACATACATACATATATATATATATATACACTTTATTTTTAGCACCTTCATTTCTTTGCTTTTTTTAAGTTTATTTATTTAGTTTTGGCTGCGTTGGGTCTTCGTTGCTGTGCACGGGCTTCTCATTGCAGTGGCTTCTCTTGTTGTGGAGCACAGGCTCTAGGCACTCAGGCTTTAGTAGCTGTGGCACGAGGGCTCAGTAGTTGTGGCTCGCAGGCTCTAGAGTGCAGGCTCAGTAGTTGTGGCGCATGGGCTTAGTTGCTCTGCGGCATGTGGGATCTTCCCAGACCAGGGCTCAAACCATGTCCCCTGCATTGGCAGGCGGAGTCTTAACTGCTGCGGCACCAGGCAAGTCCCCACACATTCTTATTTTTACATTCTTTTCCATTATGATTTATCATAGGATACTGGATATAGTTCCCTGTGCTATACAGTAGAACCTTGTTGTTTATCTATTCTATATATAATAGCTTACATCTGCTAATCCCAACCTCCCACTCATCCCTCTCCCATCCCCCTCTCCCTTGACAACCACAAGTCTGTTTTCTATGTCCATGAGTCTGTTTCTGTTTCGTAGATAAGTTCATTTGTGTTATATTTTAGATTCCATGTGTAAGTGATATCATATGGTATTTGTCTATTTCTTTTTTTAAAAATTTATTTATTTGGCCATGCTGGGTCTTAGTTGCGGCATGCGGGATCTTCAGTTGTGGCATGTGGGATCTTCATTTGTGGCATGTGGGATCTTTTAGTTGTGGCATGTGAGATCTTTAGTTGTGGCATGTGGGATCTAGTTCCCTGACCAGGGATCGAACCTGGGCCCCCTCCATTGGGAGCACACAGTCTTAGCCACTGGACCACCACGAAAGTCCCTATCTTTCTCTTTCTGACCTATTTCACTTTTTATGATAATCTCTACGTCCATCCATGTTGCTGCAAATGGCATTATTTCGTTTTTTTAATGGCTGAATAGTATCCCATTGTATATATGTACCATATCTTCTTTATCCAGTCATCTGTTGATAGACATTTAGGTTGTTTCCATGTATTGGGTATTATGAATAGTGCTGCTATGAACATAGGGGTGTATGTATATTTTTGGATTATAGTTTTGTCTGGATATATGCCCAAGAGTGGGATTGCAGGATCATCTGGTAGCTCTATTTTTAGTTTTCTGAGGAACCTTCATACTGTTTTCCATAGTGGCTGTACCAACTTACATTCCTACCAACAGTGCAAGCGGGTTCCCTTTTCTCCACACCCTCTCCAGCATTTTTTATTTGTAGACTTTTTAATGATGGCCGTTCTGACTGGCGTGAGATGGTACCTAGCTGAAGTTTTGATTTGCATTTCTCTAATAATTGGCGATGCTGAGCATCTTTTCATGTGCCTATTGGCCATCTGTATGTCTTTTTTGGAGAAATGTCTCTTTAGGTCTTCTGCCTATTTTTTGATTGGGTTGTTTGTTTTGTTGTTGTTGTGTTGTATTAGCTGTTTGTATATTTTGGAAATTAAGCCCTGTCAGTCACATTGTTTGCAAACATTTTCTCCCATTCTGTAGGTTGTCTTTTCATTTTGTTTATGGTTTCCTTTTCTCTGCAGAAGCGTGTAAGTTTGATTAGGTCCCATCTGTTTATTTTTGTTTTTATTTCTTTTGCATTGGGAGATTGACCTAAGAAAACACTGGTATGATTTATGTCAGAGAATGTTTTGCTTATGATCTCTTCTAGGAGTTTTATGGTGTCATGTCTTATGCTTAAGTTTTTAAGCCACTTTGAGTTTATTTTTGTGTATGGTGAGGGGGTGTGTTCTAACTTCATTGAGTTACATGCAGCCGTCCAACTTTCCCAACACCAGTTGCTGAAGAGACTGTCTTTTTTTCCCCGTTGTATATTCTGTTTTTAAAAAAAATTAATTAATTAATTTATTTATTTATCTTTGGTTGCATTGGGTCTTCTTTGCAGAGTGCGGGCTTTCTCTAGTTGCTGTGAGTGGGGGGCTACTCTTCGTTGTGGTGCGTGGGCTTCTCATTTTGGCAACTTCTCTTGTTGTAGAGCACGGGCTCTAGGTGCGCGGGCTTCAGTATTTGTGGCTCGCGGGCTCTAGAGCACAGGCTCAGTAGTTGCGGTGCATGGGCTTAGTTGCTCCATGGCATGTGGGATCTTCCCAGACCAGGGCTCACTGTGTCCCCTGCATTGGCAGGCGGGTTCTTAACCACTGCACCACCAGGGAAGTCCGTCCTGTTGTATATTCTCACCTCCTTTGTTTAAGATTAATTGACCATAGGTGTGTGGGTTTATTTCTGGGCTGTCTGTTCTGTTCCATTTGTCCATATGTCTGTTTTTGTGCCAGTACCATGTTGTTTTGATTACTGTAGCTTTGTAGTATTGTCTAAAGTCTGGGAGAATTATGCCTCCTGCTCTTTAAATTTTTTTTTCCCCCTCAGGATTGCTGTGGCAATTCTGGGTCTTCTATGGGTCCATATAAATTTTTGGATTCTTCTAATTCTGTGAAAAATGTCATGGGTAATCTGATAGGGATCACATTAAATCTGTAGATTGCTTTGGGTAGTATGTTCATTTAAATAATATTAATTATTCAAATCCAAGAGCATGGGATATCTTTCCATTTCTTTGAATCCTCTTCACTTACCTTTATTAATGTTTTATAGTTCTCAGCGTATAAATCTTTCACCTCCTTGGTGAGGTTTATTCCTATGTTATTTTTTGGGTTGCAATTTTATTTTATTTTATTTATTTTTATTTATTAGTTGACTATAGGTGCGTGGGTTTATCTCTAGGCTTTCTATCTTGTTCCATTGATCTGTGTTTCCATTTTTGTGCCAGCACCATATTATTTTGATTACTGTAGCTTTGTAGTATAGTCTGAAGTCAGGGAGTCTGATTCCTCCAGCTCCTTTTTTTTTTTTTTTTTTTTTTTGCGGTACGCGGGCCTCTCACTGCTGTGGCCTCTCCCGTTGCAGAGCACAGGCTCCGGACGCGCAGGCTCGGCGGCCATGGCTCACGGGCCCAGCCGCTCCGCGGCACGCGGGATCCTCCCGGACCGGGGCACGAACCCGTGTCCCCTGCATCGGCAGGCGGACTCTCAACCACTGCGCCACCAGGGAAGCCCTCCAGCTCCTTTTTTTCCCCTCAAGACTGCTTTGGCTCTTCGGGGTCTTTTGTGTCTCCATACAAATTTTAAGATGATTTGTTCTAGTTCCATAAAAAATACCATTGGTAATTTGACAGGGTTTGCATTGAATCTGTAGATTGCTTTGAGTAGTATAGTCATTTTCACAATATTCATTTTTCCAATCCAAGAACATGGTATATCTCTCCATCTGTTGCTATCACCTTTAATTTCTTCCATCAGTGTCTTATAGTTTTCTGCATACAGGTCATTTGTCTCCCTAGGTAGGTTTATTCCTAGATATTTTATTCTTTTTGTTGCAATGGTAAATGGGACTGTTTCCATAATTTCTCTTTCAGATTTTTCCTCATTAGTGTATAGGAATGCAAGAGATTTCTGTGCATTAATTTTGTATCCTGCCACTTTACCAAATTCATTGATTAGCTCTAGTAGTTTTCTGGTGGCATTTTTAGGATTCTCTATGTATAGTATCATGTCATCTGCAAACAGTGACAGTTTTACTTCTTCTTTTCCAATTTGTATTCCTCTTATTTCTTTTTCTTCTCTGATTGCCATGGCTAGGACTTCCAAAACTATGTTGAATAATAGTGGTGAGAGTGGACATCCTTGTCTCATTCCTGATCTTAGAGGAAATGCTTTCAGTTTTTCACCATTGAGAATGATGTTTGCTGTGGGTTTGTTGTATACGGCCTTTACTATGTTGAGGTAGGTTCCCTCTATGCCCACTTTCTGGAGGGTTTTTGTCATAAATCGGTGTTGAATTTTGTCAAAAGCTTTTTCTGCATCTATTGAGATGATCATCTGGTTTTTATTCTTCAATTTGTTAATATGGTGTATCACATTGATTGATTTGCATATATTGAAGAATCGTTGCATCCCTGAGATAAATCCCACTTGATCGTGGTGTATGATCCTTTTAGTGTGTTGTTGGATTCTGTTTGCTAGTATTTTGTTGAGGATTTTTGCATCTATATTCATCAGTGATATTGGTCTGTAATTTTCTTGTTTTGTAGTATCTTTCTCTGGTTTTGGTATCAGGGTGATGGTGGCCTCATAGAATGAGATTGGGAGTGTTCTTTCCTCTGCAATTTTTGGAAGAGTTTGAGAAGGATGAGTGTTAGCTCTTCTCTAAATGTTTGATAGAATTTAACTGTGAAGCCATCTGGTCCTGGACTTTTGTTTGTTGGAAGATTTTTAATCACAATTTCGATTTCATTACTTGTTGTTGGTCGTTCATATTTTCCTCCTTTTCATCCTGGTTCAGTCTTGGAAGGTTATCCCTTTCTAAGAATTTGTCCATTTCTTCCAGGTTGTCCATTTTATTGGCATAGAGTTGCTTGTAGTAGTCTCTTAGGATGCTTTGTATTTCTGCGATGTCTGTTGTAACTTCTCCTTTTTCATTTCTAATTTTATTGATTCGAGTCCTCTCCCTCTTTTTCTTGATGAGTCTGGCTAATGGTTTATCAATTTTGTTTATCTTCTCAAAGAACCAGCTTTTAGTTTTATTGATCTTTGCTATTGTTTTCTTTGTTTCTATTTCATTTATTTCTGCTCTGGTCTTTATGATTTCTTTCCTTCTGCTAACTTTGGGTTTTGTTTGTTCTTCTTTCTCTAGTTCCTTTAGGTGTAAGGTTAGATTGTTTACTTGAGATTTTTCTTGTTTCTTGAGGTAGGCTTTTATAGCTATAAACTTCCCTCTTAGAACTGCTTTTGCTGCATCCGATAGGTTTTGGATTGTTGTGTTTTCATTGTCATTTGTCTCTAGGTATTTTTTGATTTCCTCTTTGATTTCCTCAGTGATCTCTTGGTTACTTAGTAGTGTATTGTTTAGCCTCCACGTGTTTGTGTTTTTAACGTTTTTTTCCCTGTAACTCATTTCTAATCTCATAGTGTTGTGGTCAGAAAAGATGCTGGATATGATTTCAGTTTTCTTAAATTTCCTGAGGCTGGATTTGTGACCCAAGATATGGTCTATCCTGGAGAATGTTCCGTGCGCACTTGAGAAGAAAGTGTAATTTGCTGTTTTTGGATGGAATGTCCTATAAAAATCAATTAAATCTATCTGGTCTGTTGTGTCATTTAAAGCTTCTGTTTCCTTATTTATTTTCATTTTGGATGATCTGTCCATTGGTGTAAGTGAGGTGTTAAAGTCCCCCAGTATTATTGTGTTACTGTCGATTTCCTCGATTTATAGCTATTAGCTATATATATATATTTCCTCGATTTATATTCTGTCAATTTATAGCTGTTAGCAGTTGCCTTATGTATTGAGGTGCTTCTATATTGGGTGCATATATATTTATAATAGTTATATCTTCTTCTTAGATTGATCCCTTGATCATTATATAGTGTCCTTCCTTGTCTCTTGTAGCATTCTTTGTTTTAAAGTCTGTTTTATCTGATATGAGTATTGCTACTCCAGCTTTCTTTTGATCTCCATTTGCATGGAATATCTTTTTCCATCCCCTCACTTTCAGTCTGTATGTGTCCCTAGGTCTGAAGTGGGTCTCTTGTAGACAGCATATATATGGGTCTTGTTTTTGTATCCATTCAGCAAGCCTGTGTCTTTTGGTTGGAGCATTTAATTCATGTTTAAGGTAATTATCGATATGTATGTTCCTATGACCATTTTCTTAATTGTTAATGGGTTTGTTTTTGTAGATCCTTTTCTTCTCTTGGGTTTCTCACTTAGAGAAGTTCCTTTAGCATTTGTTGTAAAGCTGGTTTGGTGGTGCTGAATTCTCTGAGCTTTTGCTTGTCTGTAAAGCTTTTGATTTCTCCCTTGAATCTGAATGAGATCCTTGCCGGGTAGAGTAATCTTGGTTTGTAGGTTCTTCTGTTTCATCACTTTAAGTATATCATGCCACTCTCTTCTGGCTTGTTAGAGTTTCTGCTGAGAAATCAGTTGTTAACCTTATGGGAGTTCCCTTGTATGTCATTTTTCGTTTTTCCCTTGCTTTCCTTTTTTCTTCATCTTTAATTTTTGCCAATTTGATTACTGTGTGTCTCGGCATGTTTCTCCTTGGGTTTCTCCTGTATGGGACTCGCTGCGCTTCCTGGACTTGGGTGACTATTTCCTTTCCCATGTTAGGGAAGTTTTCAACTATAATCTCTTCAGTATTTTCTCTGGTCCTTTCTCTCTCTCTTCTCTTTCTGGGACCCCTATAAGGCGAATGTTGTTGCGTTTAATGTTGTCCCAGAGGTCTCTTAGGCTGTCTTCATTTCTTTTCATTCTTTTTTCTTTAGTCTGTTCTGCAGCAGTGAATTTCACTATTCTGTCTTCCAGGTCACTTATCCATTCTTCTGCCTCAGTTATTCTGCTATTGATTCCTTCTAGTGTAGTTTTCATTTCAGTTATTGTATCGTTCATCTCTGTTTGTTTGTTCTTTAATGCTTCTAGGTCTTTGTTCAACATTTCTTGCATCTTCTCAATCTCTGCCTCCATTCTTTTTCCGAGGTCCTGGATCATCTTCACTATTATGATTCTGAATTCTTTTTCTGAAAGGTTGCCTATCTCCACTTCATTTAGTTGTTTTTTTTTTGGGTTTTATCTTGTTCCTTCAATTGGTACATAGCCCTCTGCCTTTTCATCTTGTCTGTCTTTCTGTGAATGTGGTGTTTGTTCCACAGTCTGCAGGATTGTAGTTCTTCTTGCTTCTGCTCTGGTTTGCAATTTTAAAAGGTTTTTTTTTTTTTTTTTGCTGTATGCAGGCCTCTCACTGTTGTGGCCTCTCCCGTTGCGGAGCACAGGCTCCAGACGTGCAGGCTCAGAGGCCATGGCTCACAGGCCCAGCCCCTCTGCGGCATGTGGGATCTTCCCGGACTGGGGCATGAACCATGTCCCCTGCATCAGCAGGTGGACTCTCAACCACTGTGCCACCAGGGAAGCCCGCCACCAATTTCTGTATGTTAATCTTGTATCCTGCTACCTTGTTGAATTAATTTATCAGTTCTAGTTGTTTTTGTGTGGTGTCTTCAGGGTTTTCTATATATAGTGTCATATCATCTACATATAATGACCATTTTACCTCTTCCCTTCTAATTTGGATACCTTTAATTTCTTTCTCTCATCTGATTGCTGTGGTTAGGAATTTCAATAGTATGTTGAAGAGAAGTGGTGAGAGTGGGCATCCTTGTCTTGTTCCAGATTGTAGGGGAAGGCTTTCAGCTTTTCACTATTGAGCATTAAATTGGCTGTAGGTTTGTCATAAATAGCATTTACTATTTTGAGATATGTTCCCTCTATACCCACTGTGGTAAGAGTTTTTTTCGTGAATGGATGTTGAATTTTGTCAAATGCTTTTTCTGCATGTATTGAGATTATCATGTGGTTTTTGTCTTTTCTTTTGTTTATGTGGTGTTCTTGTCAAGGTATTTTTTGTCTTTTCTTTTGTTGTTGTGGTGTATCAGATTGATTGATTTGTGTATACTGAACCATCCTTGTGAACTTGGGATGAATCCCTCTTGGTCATGGTGTATGATCTTTTTTACGTGTTGTTAGATTTGGTTTGCAAATATTTTGTTGAGAATTTTTGCATCTATATTCATCAAAGATATTGGCCTGTAATTTTCTTTTTTTGGTGGTTTCTTTGTCTGGTTTTGGTATCAGGGTGATTGTGGTTTCACAGAATGTCTTTGGGAGTGTTCCCTCCTCTTCAATCTTTTGGAAGAGTTTGAGAAGAATCTGTGTAAGTTCTTCTTTGTATGTTTGGTAGAATTCGCCTGTGAAGCCATGTGATCCTGGACTTCTTTTTGTAGGAAGTTTTTTATTACAGGTTTGATTTCACTTCTAGTGATTGGTCTGTAGAAATTATCTATTTCTTCTTGATTCAATTTTGGTGGGCTGTATGTTTCTAGACAATTCCATTTCTTCTAGGTTGTCAAATTTGTTGGTATATAATTGTTCATAGTATTCTCTCATGGTGTTTTGTATTTCTATGGTATCAGTTGAGATTTTTCCTTTTTCTTTTCTTATTTTGTTTATTTGGATTCTCTCTCTTCTTGGTGAGCCTGGCTATAGGTTTGTCAATTTTGTTTACCCCTTCAAAGAACCAGCTTTTGGTTTTGTTGATTTTTTTCTATTTTTTAAAAAAATCTCTACTTTATTTCCTCCCTGATCTCTATTATTTCCTTCCTTCTGCTGACTTTAGGTTTTGTTTGTTCATCTTTGTCTAATTCTTTTAGGTGGTAGGTTAGGTTGTTCATTTGAGATTTTTCTTGTTTTTGATGAAGGCCTGTATTGCTATGAACTTTCCACTAAGAACTGCTTTTGCTGTGTCCCATAGATTTTGTATGGTTGTGTTTTCATTGTCCAGGAAGGTGGTGGCTGGGGCTCTCGCCCACTCCTGGCGCCTGGGCAGGTGCGTCAGTGGCCCATGACCAGTCTTGTTCAGGAGGGAGTTGGTGGAGGCTCACAACCACTCCTGCGTTCTGGGCAGGAGTTGGTGCAGTCCCTCAACCACTCCTAGGGTCTGGGAGGGTTTTAGTGGGGGATTGTGACCACTCCTGGCATCAGGGTGGATGGTGGTAGAGGTCTGTAACTGCCCCTGGAGCCTGGGCAGGCAGTGTCTTGCCCTCTGGGAGCACACATACATGGAAAAAAGGCTATAGTCTAGGTCCCACCTCTCCCCTCCTACACCACCCAAACAATGCTGACCGGCCTCTGAGGCAGCTCAGGCTTCCTCCGCTTATATCCCCAGCCGTGGTGGCACCGGATTCATCCCCCCGCCCCCCGGTCTGTCTCTACACAGCCAACCCCAGTCCTCTCCCTGGTTCTGATCTCTGGAGCCGAAGTTCCAGCACCCAGCCCCTGCCAGCACTGGGGATGCACATGTCAGGCTGGTGAGTGCAGGTCTGCGGTACTGACCATCTGTGCAGTTCTCCCTCTGCTCTGGCTGCCACGAACTGACTGCTGCATTCTTCTCAGAGGCTCTGAAGCTCCCCTTCTGTCCTGGCAGATCTCCCTGCCGGTGAGGGGGCTTCCCAGGGTGCATGAACCTTACCTCTTTCACAGCCCCCTCCCAGGGGTGCAGGTCCCATCCGGATACCTTTCTCACTTTCTTTTTCATTTTTCCTACCTGGTTACATGGAGATTTTCTTGCTCTTACAGCAGTCTGAAGTCTTCTGCCAGCGTTCAGTAGATATTCTGTGAGAATCGTTCCACATGTAGATGTATTTTTGTTGTAGATGTGGGAGAGAGCGAGCTTTGTGTCCTACTACTCTGCCATCTTGATCAGTCTCGTGTTTTCTGTTAGCAATTAACATCCTTTCTTTTCAACTGAAAGGAGTCCCTTTAACATTTTTATAAGGCCAGTTTAGTGGTGATGAACTCTGTTAGTTTTTCTTATCTGGAAAACTCTTTTATCTCTCCTTCAATTCTGAATGATAACTGCCAGGTAGAGTATTCTTTGTTGGAAGGTCTTTTCTTTTGGCGCTTTGAATATATCGTGCCACTCCCTTCTGGCCTGCAAAGTGTCTGCTTAAAAATCTGCTGATAGTCTTATGGGAGTTCCCTTGTGTGTAACAAGTTGTTTTTCTCTTGCTGCTTTTAAGCTTCTCTCCTTGTCGTTAGCTTTTGGCTTTTTAATTATAGTGTGTCTTGGTGTGGGTCTCTGGGCTCATCTTATTTGGAATTCTGTTTTGATGTGGCTGGTTTCTCTTTTGCCCTATGTGAAGGGGTCATTCAGCTAGTTTTTAGTTTTTGTTTTTGTATCTTTCCCCCCAGAGGAAATTGTTCCCTATGGAGCTGTAGATTTGGTGTGTCCTTGGGAGGAGGATCTCCCTCCCAAGAAGCTGTTCCCAAGGAAGATCTTCCCAAGGAAGATCTTCAGGATCTTCCTCCGTCACCATCCTGAACTGGAACCTAGGTTGAGTTTTTGTTGTGTTTCATTTAGCCTACATATATCCAATAGCTACAGCATCATTTGTTGAAAATATTATATTCCTTTACTGAATTGCTTTTGCATCTTTATAAAAAATCGGTTGGTCATAATTGTGTGGATCTATTTCTGGGTTCTCAATTCTGCTCCATTGATTTCTGTGTCTGTCCCTTCACCAATACTACAAAGTCTTGATTACCGTAGCTATATAATCAAAGTCAGGCCACTTTATTCTTTTTCAAAATTGTTTTTGTTGTTCTAGATCCTTTGCCTTTTCATATAAATTTTACAATATGCTGTATGTATCTACAAAACATCTTTCTAGAATGTTGATAGAAATTATGCTCAACCTATGTATCATTTGGAGAGAACTATTTGAGCCTTCCAATCCATGAATATTTATTTAGATTTTCACTTATTTAGGTTTTTTTAAAATTTAAAAATTTTTAAAAATTTCTTTCATCAGTATATTCAGCATACAAGTCCTGTACGTATTTGGTAGATTTATATCTAAGTATTTTATTTTTTGAGTGATTTTTAAATGGTTCTGTGTTTTTTAATTTCAGTTTCCAGCTGTGCATTGCTTGTATATAGAAATATAATTGATTTTTCTATGTTGATTCTACAGCCTTGCTAAACTCACTTATTGGTTTGAGGAGTTCTGTTCGTTTGATTGATTGTTTTTGGTAGATTCCTTGGGATTTTCTACACTGACCAAGATGTCATCTGCAAATAGCAATAGTTTAATTCCTTCCTTTCCAGGCTGTATATCTTCATTTCCTTAGGGTGCTAGCTAAGACTTGAAGTACTATTTTATATAAGAGTTGTCACATCCTTGCTTTGTTTCTGGTCTTTGGTGGAAGGCAGTCTTTCCCCATTACGTGTAGGTTTTTTGTAGATGTCCTTTATCAACTTGAGGAAGTTCCACTTTATTCCTTATTCGCTGAGAGTTTCCTAATTTGCTGGCTCACACAGTTCACAAAAATCAATCCCAGACAGAGTAAAAGCTTATTTGAAATAATTATGGACTCACAATAAGTTGCAGAAATCATAGAGAGGTTCCAGGTGCCCAACACCCTGTCTCCCCCAGTGGTGACATCTGACATATTGATGGATGCAGTACAGTTAACTAGACCACAGTTGTCTGTTCTTACTCAGGTTTCACCAGAAATATCTTGTTCGTTTTATTTTTCAGATTCCACACATAAGTGAGAACATACAGTATTTATCTTTCTCTGTTTGACTTATTTTTCTAAGTTTAATACCTTCCAAGGTCCATCCATGTTGTTGCAAATGGCAAAATTTCGTCCTCTTTAATGGCAGAGCAATATTCCACTGTATCTATATATCATGTCTTCTTTATCCATTCATCTGCTGATGGGCACTTAGGTTGCTTACATATCTTGGCTATTGTAAATTGGGGTGCATATATCTTTTCAAAGTATTGTTTTCATTTTCTTTCCATACATACCCAGGAGTTGAATTGTTGGATCATATGGTAGTTCTATTTTTAATTTGTTGAGGAATCTCCATACTGTTTTCCATAGTGGCTGCACCAGTTTACATTCCCACCAAGAGTGTAGGAGGGTTCCCTTTTCTTCACATCCTCACCAACACTTTATTTCTTGTCTTTTTGATGATAGCCATTCTGTGAGGTGATACGTCATTGTGGTTTTGATTTACATTTCCCTAATAATTAGTAATATTGAACATCTTTTCATGTACCTGTTTGCCATCTGTATGTCTTCTTTGGAAAAATGCCTATTCAGGTCTTCTGCCCATTTATTAATTGGGTCGTTTGTTTTTTTAACACTGAGTTGTAGGAGTTCTTTATATATTTTAGATATTAACCCCATATCACATATCATGTGCCAATGTTCTCTCATTCAGTAGGTTGCCTTTACATTTTGTTGACGGTTTCCTTTGCGGTGCAAAAGCTTTTAAGTTTGATTAGGTCCCATTTGATTATTTTTGCTTTTGTTTCCCTTGCCTGAGGAGACAGATCCAAAAAATTATTGCTAAGACCAGTGTCAAAGAACATATTGCCTATGTTTTCTTCTAAGAGTTTCAGGTCTTATATTTAGGTCTGTAATCCATTTTGAGTTTATTTTATATATGGTATGAGAAAATGTTCTAATTTCATTCTTTGACACGTAGCTGTCTAGTTTTCCCAGCACCACTTATGGAAGAGACTGTCTTTTTCCCGTTGTATGTTCTCACCTTTCTTGTAGAAGAAAAATCTATTTTTAAAAAGTTGAATTGTAAAGCTTTTAGATAGTACTACAGGAGGACATATTCATGACCTCAGAATAAAGAAAGACTTCTTGAGTAAGACAGAAGTAGAAAAAATAAAGGAAAAAATGACAGGTTTGGCTATATTAAAATTAGTAACTTCTCTTCACCCAAAGACCATAAAAATTGCGAAAAGAAAAGCCACAAACTGAGAAAAAAGTATTTGCAATGTATGGAGCTAGTATTCTGAGAGTACAGAAACGCCTGTGAATGAATGAGAAAACAGTAAAAACATCCCAGTGGAGGAATGGGCAGAAGACTTGAACAGGGACCCCCCACAAAGGGGAACCACCCCCACCCCAACACACAGACTCAGGGTGGGATGCACAGGCTCCGTGCAGATTCACCGGGTTCAGGAAGGTGGAGGAACCTGAGCCCAACACAGCGGGTGGCTCAAAGGTGGGGGGCGGGGACGCAGAGTCGGTGGGAGGGGCGGGTCGGTAGGGGAGGGGGAGGAAACAGAGATGGGGCGGGGACAGCGAGACACAAGCAAGCCCAGGCCAGTGCCAGCGTTTCCGCCACCAGTGGCCCTGGGAAAGTGCCGAGCTCTGTGGCGGGCAGAGCGGCAGCGGCGTGGGGCCCCTCTTTTTTCTTGCAGGGTCCCGCAGGCAGAGCCCGGCTCCTACAAGGCGCTCTACAACTCGCAGCTGCGCTTCCGCCGCCGCCTCTACGCCGACCTGGAGACCGTCCCGTACCACGTGCACCTGTCCCGGCCGCTGGCGCAGCTGATGAAGCACGCAGTGCTCTACGTGCGCAACACGGTGCCGCGGCAGGTCTTTCAGGCACTGAGCAGGTGCGGCCCGGCCCGTGCCCCGCCGTCCCGCACGCTCTGCCAGGGGGGCTTCGGAAGTGTGCGGCGGACAGAGGGCAGCCTAACCCGAACCACAGCTGTGCCTGCTGAATGTGTTTTTAAAAAGGGGGGGTTGGGGCGGGAGAGAGGGGGGCGTCCGCTCACCCTGGTGGGGGTGGGGGTGACTACTCAGTCCTCGAACTGTGCTGACATGAGGCTCTGTGCCTCGTACCCTCTGCCTGGGCGGGAAGGAGCTCTGTGGTCCACACCCCCGACGGCCAGCCTGTCGAGGCCACTCCCTGGTGGGGTGTGGGTTGGTGCGAGGTAGGGAATAAGGCCATCGGGACCGAAAAATAATCAAAGCAGAAAGTGGGAAGCCTTTAACTGCGGGGGGACTGAGAGGGGAGAGGGAAGGGGACATCTCCCCACACCCCAACCCCGTGGGCTCAGCACGTGGCATCTAAGCTTCTCGTGCACGAGCTGGGTGACCCGGGATCAGCTCATCAACCTCTCTGTGTTTTCGTTTCCTCTCATAAAATGGAGACCGTCTGACCTGTCGTGCCGGGCAGGCAGGCTGAGTGGGCCTCTTCTGTGTTCCAGGATCTACTGCATCTGCCATTACAGCTCCAGGCTCAGGGAGGTGATCACCGGGGACCTGCTGCCCTCCTCCTCCATGATCAAGGGGCTGAGCCAGGAGTTCGGGCTGCCCATTTCCCCGGAAGATCTTACAGAGGGAAAACTGCTGGCTATGTCCCCTCCTCCTGCCCCCAATCTGGAGGACTTCCAGAGCCGGAATTTCACCCTCACTTCTGAGATCCAGGCCCACCAGGAGAAGTGCCTGCAGTGGCGGAACACCATGGTCCTGAAGAACAGAGACCAGAAGTACAGCCTGATCCAGGTAGGCGCTCCCACCCCCAGGCATCCCGGGCCTCCTGCGGCCTGTGTCTGTTTCCCTGGGCAGGGTTCCCAGGCGGGATGGGCAGGAAGTGCTGCCTGCAGGGCACAACTGTGCCAGGAGCTTTGCCTCCCAACCCTGGAGTATCTTGTCCTTCTTGAAAGGTGAAGAGGAACCCTCTTATGTGTAATTCCTTTCCCCTGGCCCTGGAGTTCATCTTAGAGAAAGAACTGTGTGTGTGTGTTAACATTTTGCTTAAGCTGCTGAGGGCATGGATGCCATATGATGTCCAAGCAACACAGGAGACAAACTAACCTGTGTGAGAAAATGTGCGTAGAGGAGAAGAGAACAGGAGACTGAGAAGCTGGTGAGGTGATGGAAGGTCAGGTGCATGTGGCCTGAACGGCCAAGGGCCTCCCTCAGCCCATACCAACCAAAAAGGCTTAAAAACGCCAACATCTGAGGTGTGCCTTGAACTCGTAGTGTGTATGAGTGAAGCCCACCCATGGGCTGTGTGGGTGAAGCCACTGCCTGGCCCTCCCACCCCAATCTCTAGTAAAAGTCGTCTTAGAAGTCTCTAAGTTTTATATATGTGCCTTCTTTATGAAAATCGACAAGGAGGTGGTGGTTTTTTTCTGTCAGTGTTCAAGTTTTTAGCTTTCTCAAAAGAACCGGTTCTTTGATTTATCAATCAGTCTACTTTTCCTGCTTTCCTAATTCATTAACTTCAACTTTTACAATTTTATTTATTTATTTATTTTTGGCTGCGTTGGGTCTTCGTTGCTGTGTGGGCTTTCTCTAGTGGCGGTAAGCGGGGGCTACTCTTCGTTGTGGTGCGCGGGCTTCTCATTGCGGTGGCTTCTCTTGTTGCAGAGCATGGGCTCTAGGCACGCGGGCTTCAGTAGTTGTGGCATGTGGGCTCAGTAGTTGTAGCTCACGGGCTCTAGAGCGCAGGCTCGGTAGTTGTGGTTCGCGGGCTCTAGAGCGCAGGCTCAGTAGTTGTGGTGCACGGGCTTAGTTGCTCCGCGGCATGTGGGATCTTCCTGGACCAGAGCTCGAACCCACATCCCCTGCGTTGGCAGGTGGATTCTAAACTACTGTGCCACCAGGGAAGCCCCAGAAGTAGAATTTTTTTTCAATCTTTAAAAAAAAATATATATATATATATATATATATATATATATATATATATATTTATGGCTGCGTTGAGTCTTCGTTGCTGCACGTGGGCTTTTTCTAGTTGCGGCGAGTGGGCGCTACTCTTCGTTTCGGTGCACGGGCTTCTCACTGCGGTGGCCTGTCTTGTTGTGGAGCACAGGCTCTAGGCGTGTGGGCTCAGTAGTTGTGGCTCGCAGGCTGTAGAGCTCAGGCTCAGTAGTTGTGGCACACAGGCTTAGTTGCTCCGTGGCACGTGGGATATTCCTGGACCAGGGCTCGAGCCCGTATCCCCTGCATTGGCAGGTGGATTCTTACCCACTGCACCATCAGGGAAGCCACAGAAGTAGAATTTTTGGGTCATTTAATAAGTTTATGTTTAACATTTTAAGAAACTGTCAAGCAGTTTTTCACCGTAGTTCCACTATTTTATGTCACCAAACGCAATGCACGAGGGTTCCAGTTTCTCCACATCCTCACAAATGCTGGTTGCTGTCAATTTTTTTTTTTCTTTTTTTTTTTGCGGTACGCAGCCATCTCACTGTTGTGGTCTCTCCCGTTGCGGAGCACAGACTCCAGACAAGCAGGCTCAGAGGCCATGGCTCACGGGCCCAGCCGCTCCACGGCATGTGGGATCTTCCCGGATTGGGGAACGAACCCGTGTCCCCTGCATCGGCAGGCAGACTCTCAACCACTGCGCCACCAGGGAAGCCCAGTGCGTGTTTGTTTTATATATGTGTTTATAGGTATTTTTCTGTGTATGTGTTCATGTGAACCGCCTAACTTATATCTACTACCCCACTTTCTTTTTGGTAACCCTAGGTTTATTCTGAAAGTCAGTGGCTCTGTTTCTGTTTAGTAAACTAGTTCAGTTGTATGTATGTTTCCCTTCCTCCTATAAGTGATATTATAAGCTATGGGTCCTCCTCTGTCTGACTGACTTCACTCAGTGTTTGGGCATCCCGGGTCCATCCATGTTGCTTCTAATGGCATTATTTCATCCTTTATCCTGGCTGAGTAACAGTCCCTTGTATACACGTCGGACCTGCTGTTTATGTATTCATCACTCGCTGGCCTAAAGAACGTTTGGGTGCTTGTGTCTTTTTGAATTATGCATTTTCCCGAGTAATGCCCAGGAGTGGGCCTGTAGTAGTATAGGGTCGCTCTCTCTGTAGTTTTCTAGGACCTGGGATACAGTGCTTTCTAGTGGCGGTCACCAATGTACATTTCCACTCACCGAGTTGGAAGCTTCCCTTTTCTCCACGCTCATTCCCCATCGATTGTTTGTAGACTTTTTGATGCTGGCCATACTGCCTGCTGCGAGATGATGCCACTCTAGAATTTTGATATGCATTTCTCGGATAATCAGTGACTTTCTGCTTCCTGTCGTGGTCGGGGTTTTTTTTTTTAAACAGTGTGAGTAAACTTTCCCTCCTGCAATTTGGATTCTTGAAAGTCCGTGTTTTTCGAATGTTTTTTCGGTTACCTAACCCAGGTCATTTTTGAAGACACGTGTTATTAAAAGCCCCATAGTCTCTGTGAGTATTAGGTGCCCTGAAGGATCGGTTGTAAAGTTGTTGTTCCGCGAAACGTCCACAAGGCGGCAGCATTTCTTCGTGGCCAGCTCCAGTTTGTTGGCAACCAAAAGCCTTAGGAAGAGTCATCTTACTAGGCTGTGAATTAGAGGGGAAGGTGCCAGAGGCAACACCCAAGGGCTTGTGTGTCACTACCTCTTCCCTGTTAAGCTTCACGCCCCCGAAAAGTCCAAACCCTGGCTAAAGCTGCGGGTGCTGCGGTGTGTAGGTGGGGTGACTCCTGGCAAGGAGGCCGGATGTGGGAAGCCCACCAGCAGCAGCCGTGGAGGCTCGGTCACGTTTTGAATCTCCTGCAGCCTAGATGGTCCCCCATGGTTGGCGTGCACTTGGCTTGCTTTTAGCTCTCGGAAGGCCCACCTAGGTTCTGAAGGTTTGGTTCCCCCCAGAAAGGAAGAGACACGACAGCTTTAAGGGGCTGCATTTGCAGGCACGTCCTCTTCACGTCTCTCGGCTCCACCTCAGTGCACCCTTGGGACCCCAGGCTGCTCAGGCTGCTGGGATGTGACACCAGCGCCTATCACCGGGGCCCGAGGCGAAAAGCATGCCCATTTCTTTCCTTTTACTTTCTTTTTCAGCTTAATTCTGATGGTATGTTGTACTGGAGTTGATTTCCAAAGTGGGGTTTGGTGTAGTGTACAGCAAGCTGATTGAGTTACACATGTAATACAGCTACTATTTTTCGGATTCCTTTTCCGTATAGGTTATTGCAGAACGTTGAATAGAGGTCCTGGTGTTGTACAGTAGTCCTTGTCGAGTGCGTGTTTTATATATATGTTTATAGGTATTTTTCTGTGTATGTGTTCATGTGAACCGCCTAACTTATATCTCCTACCCCACTTTCTTTTTGGTAACCCTAGGTTTATTGAGAAAGTCGGTGACTCTGTTTCTGTTTAGTAAACTAGTTCAGTTGTATGTATGTTTCCCTTCCTCCTATAAGTGATATTATATGCTGTGGGTCCTCCTCTGTCTGACTGACTTCACTCAGTGTTTGGGCATCCCGGGTCCATCCATGTTGCTTCTAATGGCATTATTTCATCCTTTATCCTGGCTGAGTAACGGTCCCTTGTATACACGTAGGACCTGCTGTTTATGTATTCATCACTCGCTGGCCTATTTGTTTCTGTGTCTTGGCGTTTGTAAATAGTGCCGCAAAGAACGTTGGGGTGCTTGTGTCTTTGTGAATTATGCATTTTCCCGAGTAATGCCCAGGAGTGGGCCTGCAGAAGTATAGGGTCGCTCTCTCTTTAGTTTTCTAGGAACTGGGATACAGTGCTTTCTAGTGGCGGTCACCAATGTACATTTCCACTCACCGAGTTGGAAGGTTCCCTTTTCTCCACGCTCATTCCCCATCGATTGTTTGTAGACTTTTTGATGCTGGCCATTCTTCCCGCTGTGAGGCGACGCCTCGTTACACGTTGGATTGGCATTTGTCAAATAATGAGTGATATGCATCTTGTCGTGGTGTGTATTTTTTTATTTTAAACAGTGTGAGTAAACTTTCCCTCTTCAAATTTGGCTTTTTGAGGGTGTGTGTGTTTCTAATTTATTTTTCGGTTGCCTAACCCAGGTGATTTTTGAGCACACGTGTCGTTAAAAGCCCCACAGGCTTCCTGAATATGATGTGCCCTTAAGCACCGGTTGTAAAGTTGTTGTTACGGGAAACGTCCACAAGGCGGCAGCATTTCTTCATGCCCAGCTCTGGTTCCTCGGCAACCAAAAGGTTTAGGGGGAGTCATGGTGCTGGGCTGTGAATTAGAGGGGAAGGTGCCAGAGGCAACACCCAAGGGCTTGTGTGTCACTACCTCTTCCCTGTTAAGCTTCTACGCCCCCGAAAATTCGAAACCCTGGCTAAAGCTGCGGGTGCTGCCCTGTGTAGGTGGGGTGACGCGTGGCAAGGTGGCCGGATGTGGGAAGCCCACCAGCAGCAGCCGTGGAGGCTCGGTCACGGTTTGAATCCCCTGCAGCCTAGATGGTCCCCCATGGTTGGGGTGCACTTGGCTTCCTTTTAGCTCTCGGAAGGCCCACCTAGATTCTGAAGGTTTGGTTCCCCCCACAAAGGAAGAGACAGGACAGCTTTAAGGGGCTGCATCTGCAGGCACGTCCTCTTCACGTCTCTCGGCTCCACCTCAGTGCACCCTTGGACCCCAGGCTGCTCAGCCTGCTGGGATGTGACACCAGCGCCTATCACCGGGGCCCGAGGTGAAAAGCATGCCCATTTCTTTCCTTTTACTTTCTTTTTCAGCTTAGTTCTGATGGTATGTTGTACTGGAGTTGATTTCCAAAGTGGGGTTTGGTGTAGTGTACAGCAAGCTGATTGAGTTACACATGAAATATAGCTACTGTTTTTCGGATTCCTTTTCCATATAGGTTATTGCAGAACATTGAATAGAGGTCCTGGTGTTGTACAGTAGTCCTTGTCGAGTGCGTGTTTTTTATATATATATGTTTATAGGTATTTTTCTGTGTATGTGTTCATGTGAACCGCCTAACTTATATCTCCTACCCCACTTTTTTTTGGTAACCCTAGCTTTAATCTGAAAGTCGGTGACTCTGTTTCTGTTTGGTATACTAGTTCAGTTGTATGTATGTTTCCCTTCGTGTTATAAGTGATATTATATGCTATGGGTCCTCCTCTGTCTGTCTGACTTCACTCAGTGTTTGGGCATCCCAGGTCCATCCACGTTGCTTCTGATGGCATTATTTCATTCTTTTTGCTGGCTGAGTAACAGTTCCTTGTATACACGTAGGACCTCCTGTTTATGTATTCATCACTCGCTGGACTACTTGTTTGTGTGTCTTGGCGATTGTAAATAGTGCTGCAGTTAACGTTGGGGTGCTTGTGTCTTTTTGAATTACGGATTTTCCGGAGTAGCGCCCAGGAGTGGACATGCAGTAGTATAGGTTCGCTCTCTCCTTAGTTTTCTAGGAACTGGGATACAGTGTTTTCTAGTGGCGGTCACCAATGTACATTTGCACTCACCGAGTTGGAAGGTTCCCTTTTCTCCACACTCATTCCCCATCGATTGTTTGTAGACTTTTTGATGCTGGCCATACCGCCTGCTGTGAGATGATGCCACTTTAGAATTTTGATATGCATTTGTCGGATAATCAGCGACTTTCTGCTTCCTGTCGTGGTCGGGGTTTTTCTTTTTAAACAGTGTGAGTAAACTTTCCCTCCTGAAATTTGGCTTCTTGAAAGTCTGTGTTTTTCGAATGTGTTTTCGGTTACCTAACCCAGGTCATTTTTGAAGACACGTGTTATTAAAAGCCCCACAGGCTCTGTGAGTATTAGGTGCCCTGAAGCACCGGTTGTAAAGTTGTTGTTCCGCGAGACGTCCACAAGGCGGCAGCATTTCTTCGTGGCCAGCTCTAGTTTGTTGGCAACCAAAAGCGTTAGGAAGAGTCATCTTACTAGGCTGTGAATTAGAGGGGAAGGTGCCAGAGGCAACACCCAAGGGCTTGTGTGTCACTACCTCTTCCCTGTTAAGCTTCACGCCCCCGAAAAGTCCAAACCCTGGCTAAAGCTGCGGGTGCTGCGGTGTGTAGGTGGGGTGACTCCTGGCAAGGAGGCCGGATGTGGGAAGCCCACCAGCAGCAGCCGTGGAGGCTCGGTCACGGTTTGAATCTCCTGCAGCCTAGATGGTCCCCCATGGTTGGGGTGCACTTGGCTTCCTTTCAGCTCTAGGAAGGCCCACCTAGGTTCTGAAGGTTTGGTTCCCCCCAGAAAGGAAGAGACACGACAGCTTTAAGGGGCTGCATTTGCAGGCACGTCCTCTTCACGTCTCTCGGCTCCACCTCAGTGCACCCTTGGGACCCCAGGCTGCTCAGGCTGCTGGGATGTGACACCAGCGCCTATCACCGGGGCCCGAGGCGAAAAGCATGCCCATGTCTTTCCTTTTACTTTCTTTTTCAGCTTAATTCTGATGGTATGTTGTACTAGAGTTGATTTCCAAAGTGGGGTTTGGTGTAGTGTACAGCAAGCTGATTGAGTTACACATATAATACAGCTACTATTTTTCGGATTCCTTTTCCGTATAGGTTATTGCAGAACGTTGAATAGAGGTCCTGGTGTTGTACAGTAGTCCTTGTCGAGTGCGTGTTTTATATATATGTTTATAGGTGTTTTTCTGTGTATGTGTTCATGTGAACCGCCTAACTTATATCTCCTACCCCACTTTCTTTTTGGCAACCCTAGGTTTATTGAGAAAGTCGGTGACTCTGTTTCTGTTTAGTAAACTAGTTCAGTTGTGTGTATGTTTCCCTTCCTCCTATAAGTGATATTATATGCTGTGGGTCCTCCTCTGTCTGACTGACTTCACTCAGTGTTTGGGCATCCGGGTCCATCCATGTTGCTTCTAATGGCATTATTTCATCCTTTATCCTGGCTGAGTAACGGTCCCTTGTATACACGTAGGACCTGCTGTTTATGTATTCATCACTCGCTGGCCTATTTGTTTCTGTGTCTTGGCGTTTGTAAATAGTGCCACAAAGAACGTTGGGGTGCTTGTGTCTTTCTGAATTATGCATTTTCCCGAGTAATGCCCAGGAGTGGGCCTGCAGAAGTATAGGGTCGCTCTCTCTTTAGTTTTCTAGGAACTGGGATACAGTGCTTTCTAGTGGCGGTCACCAATGTACATTTCCACTCACCGAGTTGGAAGGTTCCCTTTTCTCCACGCTCATTCCCCATCGATTGTTTGTAGACTTTTTGATGCTGGCCATTCTTCCCGCTGTGAGGCGACGCCTCGTTACACGTTGGATTGGCATTTGTCAAATAATGAGTGATATGCATCTTGTCGTGGTGTGTATTTTTTTATTTTAAACAGTGTGAGTAAACTTTCCCTCTTCAAATTTGGCTTTTTGAGGGTGTGTGTGTTTCTAATTTATTTTTCGGTTGCCTAACCCAGGTGATTTTTGAGCACACGTGTCGTTAAAAGCCCCACAGGCTTCCTGAATATGATGTGCCCTTAAGCACCGGTTGTAAAGTTGTTGTTACGGGAAACGTCCACAAGGCGGCAGCATTTCTTCATGCCCAGCTCTGGTTCCTCGGCAACCAAAAGGTTTAGGGGGATTCATGGTGCTGGGCTGTGAATTAGAGGGGAAGGTGCCAGAGGCAACACCCAAGGGCTTGTGTGTCACTACCTCTTCCCTGTTAAGCTTCTACGCCCCCGAAAATTCGAAACCCTGGCTAAAGCTGCGGGTGCTGCCCTGTGTAGGTGGGGTGACGCCTGGCAAGGAGGCCGGATGTGGGAAGCCCACCAGCAGCAGCCGTGGAGGCTCGGTCACGGTTTGAATCCCCTGCAGCCTAGATGGTCCCCCATGGTTGGGGTGCACTTGGCTTCCTTTTAGCTCTCGGAAGGCCCACCTAGATTCTGAAGGTTTGGTTCCCCCACAAAGGAAGAGACAGGACAGCTTTAAGGGGCTGCATCTGCAGGTACGTCCTCTTCACGTCTCTCGGCTCCACCTCAGTGCACCCTTGGACCCCAGGCTGCTCAGCCTGCTGGGATGTGACACCAGCGCCTATCACCGGGGCCCGAGGCGAAACGCATGCCCATTTCTTTCCTTTTACTTTCTTTTTCAGCTTAATTCTGATGGTATGTTGTACTAGAGTTGATTTCCAAAGTGGGGTTTGGTGTAGTGTACAGCAAGCTGATTGAGTTACACATGTAATACAGCTACTATTTTTCCGATTCCTTTTCCGTATAGGTTATTGCAGAACGTTGAATAGAGGTCCTGGTGTTGTACAGTAGTCCTTGTCGAGTGTGTGTTTTTTAATATATATATATGTTTATAGGTATTTTTCTGTGTATGTGTTCATGTGAAACGCCTAACTTATATCTCCTACCCCACTTTCTTTTTGGTAACCCTAGCTTTAATCTGAAAGTCGGTGACTCTGTTTCTGTTTGGTATACTAGTTCAGTTGTATGTATGTTTCCCTTCCTCCTATAAGTGATATTATATGCTATGGGTCCTCCTCTGTCTGTCTGACTTCACTCAGTGTTTGGGCATCCCAGGTCCATCCACGTTGCTTCTGATGGCATTATTTCATTCTTTTTGCTGGCTGAGTAACAGTTCCTTGTATACACGTAGGACCTCCTGTTTATGTATTCATCACTCGCTGGACTACTTGTTTGTGTGTCTTGGCGATTGTAAATAGTGCTGCAGTTAACGTTGGGGTGCTTGTGTCTTTTTGAATTACGGATTTTCCGGAGTAGCGCCCAGGAGTGGACATGCAGTAGTATAGGTTCGCTCTCTCCTTAGTTTTCTAGGAACTGGGATACAGTGCTTTCTAGTGGCGGTCACCAATGTACATTTGCACTCACCGAGTTGGAAGGTTCCCTTTTCTCCACACTCATTCCCCATCGATTGTTTGTAGACTTTTTGATGCTGGCCATACCGCCTGCTGCGAGATGATGCCACTTTAGAATTTTGATATGCATTTGTCGGATAATCAGCGACTTTCTGCTTCCTGTCGTGGTCGGGGTTTTTCTTTTTAAACAGTGTGAGTAAACTTTCCCTCCTGAAATTTGGCTTCTTGAAAGTCTGTGTTTTTCGAATGTGTTTTCGGTTACCTAACCCAGGTCATTTTTGAAGACACGTGTTATTAAAAGCCCCACAGGCTCTGTGAGTATTAGGTGCCCTGAAGCACCGGTTGTAAAGTTGTTGTTCCGCGAGACGTCCACAAGGCGGCAGCATTTCTTCGTGGCCAGCTCCAGTTTGTTGGCAACCAAAAGCCTTAGGAAGAGTCATCTTACTAGGCTGTGAATTAGAGGGGAAGGTGCGAGAGGCAACACCCAAGGGCTTGTGTGTCACTACCTTTTCCCTGTTAAGCTTCACGCCCCCGAAAAGTCCAAACCCTGGCTAAAGCTGCGGGTGCTGCGGTGTGTAGGTGGGGTGACTCCTGGCAAGGAGGCCGGATGTGGGAAGCCCACCAGCAGCAGCCGTGGAGGCTCGGTCACGTTTTGAATCTCCTGCAGCCTAGATGGTCCCCCATGGTTGGGGTGCACTTGGCTTGCTTTTAGCTCTAGGAAGGCCCACCTAGGTTCTGAAGGTTTGGTTCCCCCCAGAAAGGAAGAGACACGACAGCTTTAAGGGGCTGCATTTGCAGGCACGTCCTCTTCACGTCTCTCGGCTCCACCTAAGTGCACCCTTGGGACCCCAGGCTGCTCAGGCTGCTGGGATGTGACACCAGCGCCTATCACCGGGGCCCGAGGCGAAAAGCATGCCCATTTCTTTCCTTTTACTTTCTTTTTCAGCTTAATTCTGATGGTATGTTGTACTAGAGTTGATTTCCAAAGTGGGGTTTGGTGTAGTGTACAGCAAGCTGATTGAGTTACACATGTAATACAGCTACTATTTTTCGGATTCCTTTTCCGTATAGGTTATTGCAGAACGTTGAATAGAGGTCCTGGTGTTGTACAGTAGTCCTTGTCGAGTGCGTGTTTTATATATATGTTTATAGGTATTTTTCTGTGTATGTGTTCATGTGAACCGCCTAACTTATATCTCCTACCCCACTTTCTTTTTGGTAACCCTAGGTTTATTGAGAAAGTCGGTGACTCTGTTTCTGTTTAGTAAACTAGTTCAGTTGTATGTATGTTTCCCTTCCTCCTATAAGTGATATTATATGCTGTGGGTCCTCCTCTGTCTGACTGACTTCACTCAGTGTTTGGGCATCCCGGGTCCATCCATGTTGCTTCTAATGGCATTATTTCATCCTTTATCCTGGCTGAGTAACGGTCCCTTGTATACACGTAGGACCTGCTGTTTATGTATTCATCACTCGCTGGCCTATTTGTTTCTGTGTCTTGGCGTTTGTAAATAGTGCCGCAAAGAACGTTGGGGTGCTTGTGTCTTTGTGAATTATGCATTTTCCCGAGTAATGCCCAGGAGTGGGCCTGCAGAAGTATAGGGTCACTCTCTCTTTAGTTTTCTAGGAACTGGGATACAGTGCTTTCTAGTGGCGGTCACCAATGTACATTTGCACTCACCGAGTTGGAAGGTTCCCTTTTCTCCACGCTCATTCCCCATCGATTGTTTGTAGACTTTTTGATGCTGGCCATTCTTCCCGCTGTGAGGCGACGCCTCGTTACACGTTGGATTGGCATTTGTCAAATAATGAGTGATATGCATCTTGTCGTGGTGTGTATTTTTTTATTTTAAACAGTGTGAGTAAACTTTCCCTCTTCAAATTTGGCTTTTTGAGGGTGTGTGTGTTTCTAATTTATTTTTCGGTTGCCTAACCCAGGTGATTTTTGAGCACACGTGTCGTTAAAAGCCCCACAGGCTTCCTGAATATGATGTGCCCTTAAGCACCGGTTGTAAAGTTGTTGTTACGGGAAACGTCCACAAGGCGGCAGCATTTCTTCATGCCCAGCTCTGGTTCCTCGGCAACCAAAAGGTTTAGGGGGAGTCATGGTGCTGGGCTGTGAATTAGAGGGGAAGGTGCCAGAGGCAACACCCAAGGGCTTGTGTGTCACTACCTCTTCCCTGTTAAGCTTCACGCCCCCGAAAAGTCCAAACCCTGGCTAAAGCTGCGGGTGCTGCGGTGTGTAGGTGGGGTGACTCCTGGCAAGGAGGCCGGATGTGGGAAGCCCACCAGCAGCAGCCGTGGAGGCTCGGTCACGGTTTGAATCTCCTGCAGCCTAGATGGTCCCCCATGGTTGGGGTGCACTTGGCTTCCTTTTAGCTCTAGGAAGGCCCACCTAGGTCCTGAAGGTTTGGTTCCCCCCAGAAAGGAAGAGACACGACAGCTTTAAGGGGCTGCATTTGCAGGCACGTCCTCTTCACGTCTCTCGGCTCCACCTCAGTGCACCCTTGGGACCCCAGGCTGCTCAGGCTGCTGGGATGTGACACCAGCGCCTATCACTGGGGCCCGAGGCGAAAAGCATGCCCATTTCTTTCCTTTTACTTTCTTTTTCAGCTTAATTCTGATGGTATGTTGTACTAGAGTTGATTTCCAAAGTGGGGTTTGGTGTAGGTGTACAGCAAGCTGATTGAGTTACACATGAAATATAGCTACTGTTTTTCGGATTCCTTTTCCATATAGGTTATTGCAGAACATTGAATAGAGGTCCTGGTGTTGTACAGTAGTCCTTGTCGAGTGCGTGTTTTATATATATGTTTATAGGTATTTTTCTGTGTATGTGTTCATGTGAACCGCCTAACTTATATCTCCTACCCCACTTTCTTTTTGGTAACCCTAGGTTTATTGAGAAAGTCGGTGACTCTGTTTCTGTTTAGTAAACTAGTTCAGTTGTATGTATGTTTCCCTTCCTCCTATAAGTGATATTATATGCTGTGGGTCCTCCTCTGTCTGACTGACTTCACTCAGTGTTTGGGCATCCCGGGTCCATCCATGTTGCTTCTAATGGCATTATTTCATCCTTTATCCTGGCTGAGTAACGGTCCCTTGTATACACGTAGGACCTGCTGTTTATGTATTCATCACTCGCTGGCCTATTTGTTTCTGTGTCTTGGCGTTTGTAAATAGTGCCGCAAAGAACGTTGGGGTGCTTGTGTCTTTGTGAATTATGCATTTTCCCGAGTAATGCCCAGGAGTGGGCCTGCAGAAGTATAGGGTCACTCTCTCTTTAGTTTTCTAGGAACTGGGATACAGTGCTTTCTAGTGGCGGTCACCAATGTACATTTCCACTCACCGAGTTGGAAGGTTCCCTTTTCTCCACGCTCATTCCCCATCGATTGTTTGTAGACTTTTTGATGCTGGCCATTCTTCCCGCTGTGAGGCGACGCCTCGTTACACGTTGGATTGGCATTTGTCAAATAATGAGTGATATGCATCTTGTCGTGGTGTGTATTTTTTTATTTTAAACAGTGTGAGTAAACTTTCCCTCTTCAAATTTGGCTTTTTGAGGGTGTGTGTGTTTCTAATTTATTTTTCGGTTGCCTAACCCAGGTGATTTTTGAGCACACGTGTCGTTAAAAGCCCCACAGGCTTCCTGAATATGATGTGCCCTTAAGCACCGGTTGTAAAGTTGTTGTTACGGGAAACGTCCACAAGGCGGCAGCATTTCTTCATGCCCAGCTCTGGTTCCTCGGCAACCAAAAGGTTTAGGGGGAG
This sequence comes from Orcinus orca, assembly GCF_937001465.1. Lineage (NCBI taxonomy): Eukaryota > Metazoa > Chordata > Mammalia > Artiodactyla > Delphinidae > Orcinus > Orcinus orca. The sequence goes on from NC_064568.1 coordinate 2,179,949, forward strand.
TCATGGTGCTGGGCTGTGAATTAGAGGGGAAGGTGCCAGAGGCAACACCCAAGGGCTTATGTGTCACTACCTCTTCTCTGTTAAGCTTCTACGCCCCCGAAAATTCGAAACCCTGGCTAAAGCTGCGGGTGCTGCCCTGTGTAGGTGGGGTGACTCCTGGCAAGGAGGCCGGATGTGGGAAGCCCACCAGCAGCAGCCATGGAGGCTCGGTCACGGTTTGAATCCCCTGCAGCCTAGATGGTCCCCCATGGTTGGGGTGCACTTGGCTTCCTTTTAGCTCTCGGAAGGCCCACCTAGATTCTGAAGGTTTGGTTCCCCCCAGAAAGGAAGAGACAGGACAGCTTTAAGGGGCTGCATCTGCAGGCACGTCCTCTTCACGTCTCTCGGCTCCACCTCAGTGCACCCTTGGACCCCAGGCTGCTCAGCCTGCTGGGATGTGACACCAGCGCCTATCACCGGGGCCCGAGGCGAAACGCATGCCCATTTCTTTCCTTTTACTTTCTTTTTCAGCTTAATTCTGATGGTATGTTGTACTAGAGTTGATTTCCAAAGTGGGGTTTGGTGTAGGTGTACAGCAAGCTGATTGAGTTACACATGAAATATAGCTACTGTTTTTCGGATTCCTTTTCCATATAGGTTATTGCAGAACATTGAATAGAGGTCCTGGTGTTGTACAGTAGTCCTTGTCGAGTGCGTGTTTTTTAATATATATATATGTTTACAGGTATTTTTCTGTGTATGTGTTCATGTGAAACGCCTAACTTATATCTCCTACCCCACTTTCTTTTTGGTAACCCTAGCTTTAATCTGAAAGTCGGTGACTCTGTTTCTGTTTGGTATACTTGTTCAGTTGTATGTATGTTTCCCTTCGTGTTATAAGTGATATTATATGCTATGGGTCCTCCTCTGTCTGTCTGACTTCACTCAGTGTTTGGGCATCCCGGGTCCATCCACGTTGCTTCTGATGGCATTATTTCATTCTTTTTGCTGGCTGAGTAACAGTTCCTTGTATACACGTAGGACCTCCTGTTTATGTATTCATCACTCGCTGGACTACTTGTTTGTGTGTCTTGGCGATTGTAAATAGTGCTGCAGTTAACGTTGGGGTGCTTGTGTCTTTTTGAATTACGGATTTTCCGGAGTAGCGCCCAGGAGTGGACATGCAGTAGTATAGGTTCGCTCTCTCCTTAGTTTTCTAGGAACTGGGATACAGTGCTTTCTAGTGGCGGTCACCAATGTACATTTGCACTCACCGAGTTGGAAGGTTCCCTTTTCTCCACACTCATTCCCCATCGATTGTTTGTAGACTTTTTGATGCTGGCCATACCGCCTGCTGCGAGATGATGCCACTTTAGAATTTTGATATGCATTTGTCGGATAATCAGCGACTTTCTGCTTCCTGTCGTGGTCGGGGTTTTTCTTTTTAAACAGTGTGAGTAAACTTTCCCTCCTGAAATTTGGCTTCTTGAAAGTCTGTGTTTTTCGAATGTGTTTTCGGTTACCTAACCCAGGTCATTTTTGAAGACACGTGTTATTAAAAGCCCCACAGGCTCTGTGAGTATTAGGTGCCCTGAAGCACCGGTTGTAAAGTTGTTGTTCCGCGAGACGTCCACAAGGCGGCAGCATTTCTTCGTGGCCAGCTCTAGTTTGTTGGCAACCAAAAGCGTTAGGAAGAGTCATCTTACTAGGCTGTGAATTAGAGGGGAAGGTGCGAGAGGCAACACCCAAGGGCTTGTGTGTCACTACCTCTTCCCTGTTAAGCTTCACGCCCCCGAAAAGTCCAAACCCTGGCTAAAGCTGCGGGTGCTGCGGTGTGTAGGTGGGGTGACTCCTGGCAAGGAGGCCGGATGTGGGAAGCCCACCAGCAGCAGCCGTGGAGGCTCGGTCACGTTTTGAATCTCCTGCAGCCTAGATGGTCCCCCATGGTTGGGGTGCACTTGGCTTCCTTTTAGCTCTAGGAAGGCCCACCTAGGTTCTGAAGGTTTGGTTCCCCCCAGAAAGGAAGAGACACGACAGCTTTAAGGGGCTGCATTTGCAGGCACGTCCTCTTCACGTCTCTTGGCTCCACCTCAGTGCACCCTTGGGACCCCAGGCTGCTCAGGCTGCTGGGATGTGACACCAGCGCCTATCACCGGGGCCCGAGGCGAAAAGCATGCCCATTTCTTTCCTTTTACTTTCTTTTTCAGCTTAATTCTGATGGTATGTTGTACTGGAGTTGATTTCCAAAGTGGGGTTTGGTGTAGTGTACAGCAAGCTGATTGAGTTACACATGTAATACAGCTACTATTTTTCGGATTCCTTTTCCGTATAGGTTATTGCAGAACGTTGAATAGAGGTCCTGGTGTTGTACAGTAGTCCTTGTCGAGTGCGTGTTTTATATATATGTTTATAGGTGTTTTTCTGTGTATGTGTTCATGTGAACCGCCTAACTTATATCTCCTACCCCACTTTCTTTTTGGTAACCCTAGGTTTATTGAGAAAGTCGGTGACTCTGTTTCTGTTTAGTAAACTAGTTCAGTTGTATGTATGTTTCCCTTCCTCCTATAAGTGATATTATATGCTGTGGGTCCTCCTCTGTCTGACTGACTTCACTCAGTGTTTGGGCATCGCAGGTCCATCCATGTTGCTTCTAATGGCATTATTTCATCCTTTATCCTGGCTGAGTAACGGTCCCTTGTATACACGTAGGACCTGCTGTTTATGTATTCATCACTCGCTGGCCTATTTGTTTCTGTGTCTTGGCGTTTGTAAATAGTGCCGCAAAGAACGTTGGGGTGCTTGTGTCTTTGTGAATTATGCATTTTCCCGAGTAATGCCCAGGAGTGGGCCTGCAGAAGTATAGGGTCGCTCTCTCTTTAGTTTTCTAGGAACTGGGATACAGTGCTTTCTAGTGGCGGTCACCAATGTACATTTCCACTCACCGAGTTGGAAGGTTCCCTTTTCTCCACGCTCATTCCCCATCGATTGTTTGTAGACTTTTTGATGCTGGCCATTCTTCCCGCTGTGAGGCGACGCCTCGTTACACGTTGGATTGGCATTTGTCAAATAATGAGTGATATGCATCTTGTCGTGGTGTGTATTTTTTTATTTTAAACAGTGTGAGTAAACTTTCCCTCTTCAAATTTGGCTTTTTGAGGGTGTGTGTGTTTCTAATTTATTTTTCGGTTGCCTAACCCAGGTGATTTTTGAGCACACGTGTCGTTAAAAGCCCCACAGGCTTCCTGAATATGATGTGCCCTTAAGCACCGGTTTTAAAGTTGTTGTTACGGGAAACGTCCACAAGGCGGCAGCATTTCTTCATGCCCAGCTCTGGTTCCTCGGCAACCAAAAGGTTTAGGGGGAGTCATGGTGCTGGGCTGTGAATTAGAGGGGAAGGTGCCAGAGGCAACACCCAAGGGCTTGTGTGTCACTACCTCTTCCCTGTTAAGCTTCTACGCCCCCGAAAATTCGAAACCCTGGCTAAAGCTGCGGGTGCTGCCCTGTGTAGTTGGGGTGACGCCTGGCAAGGTGGCCGGATGTGGGAAGCCCACCAGCAGCAGCCGTGGAGGCTCGGTCACGGTTTGAATCCCCTGCAGCCTAGATGGTCCCCCATGGTTGGGGTGCACTTGGCTTCCTTTTAGCTCTCGGAAGGCCCACCTAGATTCTGAAGGTTTGGTTCCCCCCACAAAGGAAGAGACAGGACAGCTTTAAGGGGCTGCATCTGCAGGCACGTCCTCTTCACGTCTCTCGGCTCCACCTCAGTGCACCCTTGGACCCCAGGCTGCTCAGCCTGCTGGGATGTGACACCAGCGCCTATCACCGGGGCCCGAGGCGAAAAGCATGCCCATTTCTTTCCTTTTACTTTCTTTTTCAGCTTAATTCTGATGGTATGTTGTACTAGAGTTGATTTCCAAAGTGGGGTTTGGTGTAGGTGTACAGCAAGCTGATTGAGTTACACATGAAATATAGCTACTGTTTTTCGGATTCCTTTTCCATATAGGTTATTGCAGAACATTGAATAGAGGTCCTGGTGTTGTACAGTAGTCCTTGTCGAGTGCGTGTTTTTTAATATATATATATGTTTACAGGTATTTTTCTGTGTATGTGTTCATGTGAAACGCCTAACTTATATCTCCTACCCCACTTTCTTTTTGGTAACCCTAGCTTTAATCTGAAAGTCGGTGACTCTGTTTCTGTTTGGTATACTTGTTCAGTTGTATGTATGTTTCCCTTCGTGTTATAAGTGATATTATATGCTATGGGTCCTCCTCTATCTGTCTGACTTCACTCAGTGTTTGGGCATCCCGGGTCCATCCACGTTGCTTCTGATGGCATTATTTCATTCTTTTTGCTGGCTGAGTAACAGTTCCTTGTATACACGTAGGACCTCCTGTTTATGTATTCATCACTCGCTGGACTACTTGTTTGTGTGTCTTGGCGATTGTAAATAGTGCTGCAGTTAACGTTGGGGTGCTTGTGTCTTTTTGAATTACGGATTTTCCGGAGTAGCACCCAGGAGTGGACATGCAGTAGTATAGGTTCGCTCTCTCCTTAGTTTTCTAGGAACTGGGATACAGTGCTTTCTAGTGGCGGTCACCAATGTACATTTGCACTCACCGAGTTGGAAGGTTCCCTTTTCTCCACACTCATTCCCCATCGATTGTTTGTAGACTTTTTGATGCTGGCCATACCGCCTGCTGCGAGATGATGCCACTTTAGAATTTTGATATGCATTTGTCGGATAATCAGCGACTTTCTGCTTCCTGTCGTGGTCGGGGTTTTTCTTTTTAAACAGTGTGAGTAAACTTTCCCTCCTGAAATTTGGCTTCTTGAAAGTCTGTGTTTTTCGAATGTGTTTTCGGTTACCTAACCCAGGTCATTTTTGAAGACACGTGTTATTAAAAGCCCCACAGGCTCTGTGAGTATTAGGTGCCCTGAAGCACCGGTTGTAAAGTTGTTGTTCCGCGAAACGTCCACAAGGCGGCAGCATTTCTTCGTGGCCAGCTCTAGTTTGTTGGCAACCAAAAGCGTTAGGAAGAGTCATCTTACTAGGCTGTGAATTAGAGGGGAAGGTGCCAGAGGCAACACCCAAGGGCTTGTGTGTCACTACCTCTTCCCTGTTAAGCTTCACGCCCCCGAAAAGTCCAAACCCTGGCTAAAGCTGCGGGTGCTGCGGTGTGTAGGTGGGGTGACTCCTGGCAAGGAGGCCGGATGTGGAAAGCCCACCAGCAGCAGCCGTGGAGGCTCGGTCACGGTTTGAATCTCCTGCAGCCTAGATGGTCCCCCATGGTTGGGGTGCACTTGGCTTCCTTTTAGCTCTAGGAAGGCCCACCTAGGTTCTGAAGGTTTGGTTCCCCCCAGAAAGGAAGAGACAGGACAGCTTTAAGGGGCTGCATTTGCAGGCACGTCCTCTTCACATCTCTCGGCTCCACCTCAGTGCACCCTTGGGACCCCAGGCTGCTCAGGCTGCTGGGATGTGACACCAGCGCCTATCACCGGGGCCCGAGGCGAAAAGCATGCCCATTTCTTTCCTTTTACTTTCTTTTTCAGCTTAATTCTGATGGTATGTTGTACTAGAGTTGATTTCCAAAGTGGGGTTTGGTGTAGTGTACAGCAAGCTGATTGAGTTACACATGTAATACAGCTACTATTTTTCGGATTCCTTTTCCGTATAGGTTATTGCAGAACGTTGAATAGAGGTCCTGGTGTTGTACAGTAGTCCTTGTCGAGTGCGTGTTTTATATATATGTTTATAGGTGTTTTTCTGTGTATGTGTTCATGTGAACCGCCTAACTTATATCTCCTACCCCACTTTCTTTTTGGCAACCCTAGGTTTATTGAGAAAGTCGGTGACTCTGTTTCTGTTTAGTAAACTAGTTCAGTTGTGTGTATGTTTCCCTTCCTCCTATAAGTGATATTATATGCTGTGGGTCCTCCTCTGTCTGACTGACTTCACTCAGTGTTTGGGCATCCGGGTCCATCCATGTTGCTTCTAATGGCATTATTTCATCCTTTATCCTGGCTGAGTAACGGTCCCTTGTATACACGTAGGACCTGCTGTTTATGTATTCATCACTCGCTGGCCTATTTGTTTCTGTGTCTTGGCGTTTGTAAATAGTGCCGCAAAGAACGTTGGGGTGCTTGTGTCTTTCTGAATTATGCATTTTCCCGAGTAATGCCCAGGAGTGGGCCTGCAGAAGTATAGGGTCGCTCTCTCTTTAGTTTTCTAGGAACTGGGATACAGTGCTTTCTAGTGGCGGTCACCAATGTACATTTGCACTCACCGAGCTGGAAGGTTCCCTTTTCTCCACGCTCATTCCCCATCGATTGTTTGTAGACTTTTTGATGCTGGCCATTCTTCCCGCTGTGAGGCGACGCCTCGTTACACGTTGGATTGGCATTTGTCAAATAATGAGTGATATGCATCTTGTCGTGGTGTGTATTTTTTTATTTTAAACAGTGTGAGTAAACTTTCCCTCTTCAAATTTGGCTTTTTGAGGGTGTGTGTGTTTCTAATTTATTTTTCGGTTGCCTAACCCAGGTGATTTTTGAGCACACGTGTCGTTAAAAGCCCCACAGGCTTCCTGAATATGATGTGCCCTTAAGCACCGGTTGTAAAGTTGTTGTTACGGGAAACGTCCACAAGGCGGCAGCATTTCTTCATGCCCAGCTCTGGTTCCTCGGCAACCAAAAGGTTTAGGGGGAGTCATGGTGCTGGGCTGTGAATTAGAGGGGAAGGTGCCAGAGGCAACACCCAAGGGCTTGTGTGTCACTACCTCTTCCCTGTTAAGCTTCACGCCCCCGAAAAGTCCAAACCCTGGCTAAAGCTGCGGGTGCTGCCCTGTGTAGGTGGGGTGACTCCTGGCAAGGAGGCCGGATGTGGGAAGCCCACCAGCAGCAGCCGTGGAGGCTCGGTGACGGTTTGAATCCCCTGCAGCCTAGATGGTCCCCCATGGTTGGGGTGCACTTGGCTTCCTTTTAGCTCTCGGAAGGCCCACCTAGATTCTGAAGGTTTGGTTCCCCCCACAAAGGAAGAGACAGGACAGCTTTAAGGGGCTGCATCTGCAGGCACGTCCTCTTCACGTCTCTCGGCTCCACCTCAGTGCACCCTTGGACCCCAGGCTGCTCAGCCTGCTGGGATGTGACACCAGCGCCTATCACCGGGGCCCGAGGTGAAAAGCATGCCCATTTCTTTCCTTTTACTTTCTTTTTCAGCTTAATTCTGATGGTATGTTGTACTAGAGTTGATTTCCAAAGTGGGGTTTGGTGTAGTGTACAGCAAGCTGATTGAGTTACACATGAAATATAGCTACTGTTTTTCGGATTCCTTTTCCATATAGGTTAATGCAGAACATTGAATAGAGGTCCTGGTGTTGTACAGTAGTCCTTGTCGAGTGCATGTTTTTTAATATATATATATGTTTATAGGTATTTTTCTGTGTATGTGTTCATGTGAAACGCCTAACTTATATCTCCTACCCCACTTTCTTTTTGGTAACCCTAGCTTTAATCTGAAAGTCGGTGACTCTGTTTCTGTTTGGTATACTAGTTCAGTTGTATGTATGTTTCCCTTCCTCCTATAAGTGATATTATATGCTATGAGTCCTCCTCTGTCTGTCTGACTTCACTCAGTGTTTGGGCATCCCAGGTCCATCCATGTTGCTTCTGATGGCATTATTTCATTGTTTTTGCTGGCTGAGTAACAGTTCCTTGTATACACGTAGGACCTCCTGTTTATGTATTCATCACTCGCTGGACTACTTGTTTGTGTGTCTTGGCGATTGTAAATAGTGCTGCAGTTAACGTTGGGGTGCTTGTGTCTTTTTGAATTATGGATTTTCCGGAGTAGCGCCCAGGAGTGGACATGCAGTAGTATAGGTTCGCTCTCTCCTTAGTTTTCTAGGAACTGGGATACAATGCTTTCTAGTGGCGGTCACCAATGTACATTTGCACTCACCGAGTTGGAAGGTTCCCTTTTCTCCACACTCATTCCCCATCGATTGATTGTAGACTTTTTGATGCTGGCCATACCGCCTGCTGCGAGATGATGCCACTTTAGAATTTTGATATGCATTTGTCGGATAATCAGCGACTTTCTGCTTCCTGTCGTGGTCGGGGTTTTTCTTTTTAAACAGTGTGAGTAAACTTTCCCTCCTGAAATTTGGCTTCTTGAAAGTCTGTGTTTTTTGAATGTTTTTTCGGTTACCTAACCCAGGTCATTTTTGAAGACACGTGTTATTAAAAGCCCCACAGGCTCTGTGAGTATTAGGTGCCCTGAAGCACCGGTTGTAAAGTTGTTGTTCCGCGAAACGTCCACAAGGCGGCAGCATTTCTTCGTGGCCAGCTCTAGTTTGTTGGCAACCAAAAGCGTTAGGAAGAGTCATCTTACTAGGCTGTGAATTAGAGGGGAAGGTGCCAGAGGCAACACCCAAGGGCTTGTGTGTCACTACCTCTTCCCTGTTAAGCTTCACGCCCCCGAAAAGTCCAAACCCTGGCTAAAGCTGCGGGTGCTGCCCTGTGTAGGTGGGGTGACTCCTGGCAAGGAGGCCGGATGTGGGAAGCCCACCAGCAGCAGCCGTGGAGGCTCGGTCACGTTTTGAATCTCCTGCAGCCTAGATGGTCCCCCATGGTTGGGGTGCACTTGGCTTCCTTTTAGCTCTCGGAAGGCCCACCTAGGTTCTGAAGGTTTGGTTCCCCCCACAAAGGAAGAGACAGGACAGCTTTAAGGGGCTGCATTTGCAGGCACGTCCTCTTCACGTCTCTCGGCTCCACCTCAGTGCACCCTTGGGACCCCAGGCTGCTCAGGCTGCTGGGATGTGACACCAGCGCCTATCACCGGGGCCCGAGGCGAAAAGCATGCCCATTTCTTTCCTTTTACTTTCTTTTTCAGCTTAATTCTGATGGTATGTTGTACTAGAGTTGATTTCCAAAGTGGGGTTTGGTGTAGTGTACAGCAAGCTGATTGAGTTACACATGTAATACAGCTACTATTTTTCGGATTCCTTTTCCGTATAGGTTATTGCAGAACGTTGAATAGAGGTCCTGGTGTTGTACAGTAGTCCTTGTCGAGTGCGTGTTTTATATATATGTTTATAGGTGTTTTTCTGTGTATGTGTTCATGTGAACCGCCTAACTTATATCTCCTACCCCACTTTCTTTTTGGCAACCCTAGGTTTATTGAGAAAGTCGGTGACTCTGTTTCTGTTTAGTAAACTAGTTCAGTTGTATGTATGTTTCCCTTCCTCCTATAAGTGATATTATATGCTGTGGGTCCTCCTCTGTCTGACTGACTTCACTCAGTGTTTGGGCATCGCAGGTCCATCCATGTTGCTTCTAATGGCATTATTTCATCCTTTATCCTGGCTGAGTAACGGTCCCTTGTATACACGTAGGACCTGCTGTTTATGTATTCATCACTCGCTGGCCTATTTGTTTCTGTGTCTTGGCGTTTGTAAATAGTGCCGCAAAGAACGTTGGGGTGCTTGTGTCTTTCTGAAGTATGCATTTTCCCGAGTAATGCCCAGGAGTGGGCCTGCAGAAGTTTAGGGTCGCTCTCTCTTTAGTTTTCTAGGAACTGGGATACAGTGCTTTCTAGTGGCGGTCACCAATGTACATTTGCACTCACCGAGTTGGAAGGTTCCCTTTTCTCCACGCTCATTCCCCATCGATTGTTTGTAGACTTTTTGATGCTGGCCATTCTTCCCGCTGTGAGGCGACGCCTCGTTACACGTTGGATTGGCATTTGTCAAATAATGAGTGATATGCATCTTGTCGTGGTGTGTATTTTTTTATTTTAAACAGTGTGAGTAAACTTTCCCTCTTCAAATTTGGCTTTTTGAGGGTGTGTGTGTTTCTAATTTATTTTTCGGTTGCCTAACCCAGGTGATTTTTGAGCACACGTGTCGTTAAAAGCCCCACAGGCTTCCTGAATATGATGTGCCCTTAAGCACCGGTTTTAAAGTTGTTGTTACGGGAAACGTCCACAAGGCGGCAGCATTTCTTCATGCCCAGCTCTGGTTCCTCGGCAACCAAAAGGTTTAGGGGGAGTCATGGTGCTGGGCTGTGAATTAGAGGGGAAGGTGCCAGAGGCAACACCCAAGGGCTTGTGTGTCACTACCTCTTCCCTGTTAAGCTTCACGCCCCCGAAAAGTCCAAACCCTGGCTAAAGCTGCGGGTGCTGCCCTGTGTAGGTGGGGTGACTCCTGGCAAGGAGGCCGGATGTGGGAAGCCCACCAGCAGCAGCCGTGGAGGCTCGGTGACGGTTTGAATCCCCTGCAGCCTAGATGGTCCCCCATGGTTGGGGTGCACTTGGCTTCCTTTTAGCTCTCGGAAGGCCCACCTAGATTCTGAAGGTTTGGTTCCCCCCACAAAGGAAGAGACAGGACAGCTTTAAGGGGCTGCATCTGCAGGCACGTCCTCTTCACGTCTCTCGGCTCCACCTCAGTGCACCCTTGGACCCCAGGCTGCTCAGCCTGCTGGGATGTGACACCAGCGCCTATCACCGGGGCCCGAGGTGAAAAGCATGCCCATTTCTTTCCTTTTACTTTCTTTTTCAGCTTAATTCTGATGGTATGTTGTACTAGAGTTGATTTCCAAAGTGGGGTTTGGTGTAGGTGTACAGCAAGCTGATTGAGTTACACATGAAATATAGCTACTGTTTTTCGGATTCCTTTTCCATATAGGTTATTGCAGAACATTGAATAGAGGTCCTGGTGTTGTACAGTAGTCCTTGTCGAGTGCGTGTTTTTTAATATATATATATGTTTACAGGTATTTTTCTGTGTATGTGTTCATGTGAAACGCCTAACTTATATCTCCTACCCCACTTTCTTTTTGGTAACCCTAGCTTTAATCTGAAAGTCGGTGACTCTGTTTCTGTTTGTTATACTTGTTCAGTTGTATGTATGTTTCCCTTCGTGTTATAAGTGATATTATATGCTATGGGTCCTCCTCTATCTGTCTGACTTCACTCAGTGTTTGGGCATCCCGGGTCCATCCACGTTGCTTCTGATGGCATTATTTCATTCTTTTTGCTGGCTGAGTAACAGTTCCTTGTATACACGTAGGACCTCCTGTTTATGTATTCATCACTCGCTGGACTACTTGTTTGTGTGTCTTGGCGATTGTAAATAGTGCTGCAGTTAACGTTGGGGTGCTTGTGTCTTTTTGAATTACGGATTTTCCGGAGTAGCACCCAGGAGTGGACATGCAGTAGTATAGGTTCGCTCTCTCCTTAGTTTTCTAGGAACTGGGATACAGTGCTTTCTAGTGGCGGTCACCAATGTACATTTGCACTCACCGAGTTGGAAGGTTCCCTTTTCTCCACACTCATTCCCCATCGATTGTTTGTAGACTTTTTGATGCTGGCCATACCGCCTGCTGCGAGATGATGCCACTTTAGAATTTTGATATGCATTTGTCGGATAATCAGCGACTTTCTGCTTCCTGTCGTGGTCGGGGTTTTTCTTTTTAAACAGTGTGAGTAAACTTTCCCTCCTGAAATTTGGCTTCTTGAAAGTCTGTGTTTTTCGAATGTGTTTTCGGTTACCTAACCCAGGTCATTTTTGAAGACACGTGTTATTAAAAGCCCCACAGGCTCTGTGAGTATTAGGTGCCCTGAAGCACCGGTTGTAAAGTTGTTGTTCCGCGAAACGTCCACAAGGCGGCAGCATTTCTTCGTGGCCAGCTCTAGTTTGTTGGCAACCAAAAGCGTTAGGAAGAGTCATCTTACTAGGCTGTGAATTAGAGGGGAAGGTGCCAGAGGCAACACCCAAGGGCTTGTGTCTCACTACCTCTTCCCTGTTAAGCTTCACGCCCCCGAAAAGTCCAAACCCTGGCTAAAGCTGCGGGTGCTGCGGTGTGTAGGTGGGGTGACTCCTGGCAAGGAGGCCGGATGTGGAAAGCCCACCAGCAGCAGCCGTGGAGGCTCGGTCACGGTTTGAATCTCCTGCAGCCTAGATGGTCCCCCATGGTTGGGGTGCACTTGGCTTCCTTTTAGCTCTAGGAAGGCCCACCTAGGTTCTGAAGGTTTGGTTCCCCCCAGAAAGGAAGAGACAGGACAGCTTTAAGGGGCTGCATTTGCAGGCACGTCCTCTTCACATCTCTCGGCTCCACCTCAGTGCACCCTTGGGACCCCAGGCTGCTCAGGCTGCTGGGATGTGACACCAGCGCCTATCACCGGGGCCCGAGGCGAAAAGCATGCCCATTTCTTTCCTTTTACTTTCTTTTTCAGCTTAATTCTGATGGTATGTTGTACTAGAGTTGATTTCCAAAGTGGGGTTTGGTGTAGTGTACAGCAAGCTGATTGAGTTACACATGTAATACAGCTACTATTTTTCGGATTCCTTTTCCGTATAGGTTATTGCAGAACGTTGAATAGAGGTCCTGGTGTTGTACAGTAGTCCTTGTCGAGTGCGTGTTTTATATATATGTTTATAGGTGTTTTTCTGTGTATGTGTTCATGTGAACCGCCTAACTTATATCTCCTACCCCACTTTCTTTTTGGCAACCCTAGGTTTATTGAGAAAGTCGGTGACTCTGTTTCTGTTTAGTAAACTAGTTCAGTTGTGTGTATGTTTCCCTTCCTCCTATAAGTGATATTATATGCTGTGGGTCCTCCTCTGTCTGACTGACTTCACTCAGTGTTTGGGCATCCGGGTCCATCCATGTTGCTTCTAATGGCATTATTTCATCCTTTATCCTGGCTGAGTAACGGTCCCTTGTATACACGTAGGACCTGCTGTTTATGTATTCATCACTCGCTGGCCTATTTGTTTCTGTGTCTTGGCGTTTGTAAATAGTGCCGCAAAGAACGTTGGGGTGCTTGTGTCTTTCTGAATTATGCATTTTCCCGAGTAATGCCCAGGAGTGGGCCTGCAGAAGTATAGGGTCGCTCTCTCTTTAGTTTTCTAGGAACTGGGATACAGTGCTTTCTAGTGGCGGTCACCAATGTACATTTGCACTCACCGAGCTGGAAGGTTCCCTTTTCTCCACGCTCATTCCCCATCGATTGTTTGTAGACTTTTTGATGCTGGCCATTCTTCCCGCTGTGAGGCGACGCCTCGTTACACGTTGGATTGGCATTTGTCAAATAATGAGTGATATGCATCTTGTCGTGGTGTGTATTTTTTTATTTTAAACAGTGTGAGTAAACTTTCCCTCTTCAAATTTGGCTTTTTGAGGGTGTGTGTGTTTCTAATTTATTTTTCGGTTGCCTAACCCAGGTGATTTTTGAGCACACGTGTCGTTAAAAGCCCCACAGGCTTCCTGAATATGATGTGCCCTTAAGCACCGGTTGTAAAGTTGTTGTTACGGGAAACGTCCACAAGGCGGCAGCATTTCTTCATGCCCAGCTCTGGTTCCTCGGCAACCAAAAGGTTTAGGGGGAGTCATGGTGCTGGGCTGTGAATTAGAGGGGAAGGTGCCAGAGGCAACACCCAAGGGCTTGTGTGTCACTACCTCTTCCCTGTTAAGCTTCACGCCCCCGAAAAGTCCAAACCCTGGCTAAAGCTGCGGGTGCTGCCCTGTGTAGGTGGGGTGACTCCTGGCAAGGAGGCCGGATGTGGGAAGCCCACCAGCAGCAGCCGTGGAGGCTCGGTGACGGTTTGAATCCCCTGCAGCCTAGATGGTCCCCCATGGTTGGGGTGCACTTGGCTTCCTTTTAGCTCTCGGAAGGCCCACCTAGATTCTGAAGGTTTGGTTCCCCCCACAAAGGAAGAGACAGGACAGCTTTAAGGGGCTGCATCTGCAGGCACGTCCTCTTCACGTCTCTCGGCTCCACCTCAGTGCACCCTTGGACCCCAGGCTGCTCAGCCTGCTGGGATGTGACACCAGCGCCTATCACCGGGGCCCGAGGTGAAAAGCATGCCCATTTCTTTCCTTTTACTTTCTTTTTCAGCTTAATTCTGATGGTATGTTGTACTAGAGTTGATTTCCAAAGTGGGGTTTGGTGTAGTGTACAGCAAGCTGATTGAGTTACACATGAAATATAGCTACTGTTTTTCGGATTCCTTTTCCATATAGGTTAATGCAGAACATTGAATAGAGGTCCTGGTGTTGTACAGTAGTCCTTGTCGAGTGCATGTTTTTTAATATATATATATGTTTATAGGTATTTTTCTGTGTATGTGTTCATGTGAAACGCCTAACTTATATCTCCTACCCCACTTTCTTTTTGGTAACCCTAGCTTTAATCTGAAAGTCGGTGACTCTGTTTCTGTTTGGTATACTAGTTCAGTTGTATGTATGTTTCCCTTCCTCCTATAAGTGATATTATATGCTATGAGTCCTCCTCTGTCTGTCTGACTTCACTCAGTGTTTGGGCATCCCAGGTCCATCCATGTTGCTTCTGATGGCATTATTTCATTGTTTTTGCTGGCTGAGTAACAGTTCCTTGTATACACGTAGGACCTCCTGTTTATGTATTCATCACTCGCTGGACTACTTGTTTGTGTGTCTTGGCGATTGTAAATAGTGCTGCAGTTAACGTTGGGGTGCTTGTGTCTTTTTGAATTATGGATTTTCCGGAGTAGCGCCCAGGAGTGGACATGCAGTAGTATAGGTTCGCTCTCTCCTTAGTTTTCTAGGAACTGGGATACAATGCTTTCTAGTGGCGGTCACCAATGTACATTTGCACTCACCGAGTTGGAAGGTTCCCTTTTCTCCACACTCATTCCCCATCGATTGATTGTAGACTTTTTGATGCTGGCCATACCGCCTGCTGCGAGATGATGCCACTTTAGAATTTTGATATGCATTTGTCGGATAATCAGCGACTTTCTGCTTCCTGTCGTGGTCGGGGTTTTTCTTTTTAAACAGTGTGAGTAAACTTTCCCTCCTGAAATTTGGCTTCTTGAAAGTCTGTGTTTTTTGAATGTTTTTTCGGTTACCTAACCCAGGTCATTTTTGAAGACACGTGTTATTAAAAGCCCCACAGGCTCTGTGAGTATTAGGTGCCCTGAAGCACCGGTTGTAAAGTTGTTGTTCCGCGAAACGTCCACAAGGCGGCAGCATTTCTTCGTGGCCAGCTCTAGTTTGTTGGCAACCAAAAGCGTTAGGAAGAGTCATCTTACTAGGCTGTGAATTAGAGGGGAAGGTGCCAGAGGCAACACCCAAGGGCTTGTGTGTCACTACCTCTTCCCTGTTAAGCTTCACGCCCCCGAAAAGTCCAAACCCTGGCTAAAGCTGCGGGTGCTGCCCTGTGTAGGTGGGGTGACTCCTGGCAAGGAGGCCGGATGTGGGAAGCCCACCAGCAGCAGCCGTGGAGGCTCGGTCACGTTTTGAATCTCCTGCAGCCTAGATGGTCCCCCATGGTTGGGGTGCACTTGGCTTCCTTTTAGCTCTCGGAAGGCCCACCTAGGTTCTGAAGGTTTGGTTCCCCCCACAAAGGAAGAGACAGGACAGCTTTAAGGGGCTGCATTTGCAGGCACGTCCTCTTCACGTCTCTCGGCTCCACCTCAGTGCACCCTTGGGACCCCAGGCTGCTCAGGCTGCTGGGATGTGACACCAGCGCCTATCACCGGGGCCCGAGGCGAAAAGCATGCCCATTTCTTTCCTTTTACTTTCTTTTTCAGCTTAATTCTGATGGTATGTTGTACTAGAGTTGATTTCCAAAGTGGGGTTTGGTGTAGTGTACAGCAAGCTGATTGAGTTACACATGTAATACAGCTACTATTTTTCGGATTCCTTTTCCGTATAGGTTATTGCAGAACGTTGAATAGAGGTCCTGGTGTTGTACAGTAGTCCTTGTCGAGTGCGTGTTTTATATATATGTTTATAGGTGTTTTTCTGTGTATGTGTTCATGTGAACCGCCTAACTTATATCTCCTACCCCACTTTCTTTTTGGCAACCCTAGGTTTATTGAGAAAGTCGGTGACTCTGTTTCTGTTTAGTAAACTAGTTCAGTTGTATGTATGTTTCCCTTCCTCCTATAAGTGATATTATATGCTGTGGGTCCTCCTCTGTCTGACTGACTTCACTCAGTGTTTGGGCATCGCAGGTCCATCCATGTTGCTTCTAATGGCATTATTTCATCCTTTATCCTGGCTGAGTAACGGTCCCTTGTATACACGTAGGACCTGCTGTTTATGTATTCATCACTCGCTGGCCTATTTGTTTCTGTGTCTTGGCGTTTGTAAATAGTGCCGCAAAGAACGTTGGGGTGCTTGTGTCTTTCTGAAGTATGCATTTTCCCGAGTAATGCCCAGGAGTGGGCCTGCAGAAGTTTAGGGTCGCTCTCTCTTTAGTTTTCTAGGAACTGGGATACAGTGCTTTCTAGTGGCGGTCACCAATGTACATTTGCACTCACCGAGTTGGAAGGTTCCCTTTTCTCCACGCTCATTCCCCATCGATTGTTTGTAGACTTTTTGATGCTGGCCATTCTTCCCGCTGTGAGGCGACGCCTCGTTACACGTTGGATTGGCATTTGTCAAATAATGAGTGATATGCATCTTGTCGTGGTGTGTATTTTTTTATTTTAAACAGTGTGAGTAAACTTTCCCTCTTCAAATTTGGCTTTTTGAGGGTGTGTGTGTTTCTAATTTATTTTTCGGTTGCCTAACCCAGGTGATTTTTGAGCACACGTGTCGTTAAAAGCCCCACAGGCTTCCTGAATATGATGTGCCCTTAAGCACCGGTTTTAAAGTTGTTGTTACGGGAAACGTCCACAAGGCGGCAGCATTTCTTCATGCCCAGCTCTGGTTCCTCGGCAACCAAAAGGTTTAGGGGGAGTCATGGTGCTGGGCTGTGAATTAGAGGGGAAGGTGCCAGAGGCAACACCCAAGGGCTTGTGTGTCACTACCTCTTCCCTGTTAAGCTTCACGCCCCCGAAAAGTCCAAACCCTGGCTAAAGCTGCGGGTGCTGCCCTGTGTAGGTGGGGTGACTCCTGGCAAGGAGGCCGGATGTGGGAAGCCCACCAGCAGCAGCCGTGGAGGCTCGGTGACGGTTTGAATCCCCTGCAGCCTAGATGGTCCCCCATGGTTGGGGTGCACTTGGCTTCCTTTTAGCTCTCGGAAGGCCCACCTAGGTTCTGAAGGTTTGGTTCCCCCCACAAAGGAAGAGACAGGACAGCTTTAAGGGGCTGCATTTGCAGGCACGTCCTCTTCACGTCTCTCGGCTCCACCTCAGTGCACCCTTGGACCCCAGGCTGCTCAGCCTGCTGGGATGTGACACCAGCGCCTATCACCGGGGCCCGAGGCGAAACGCATGCCCATTTCTTTCCTTTTACTTTCTTTTTCAGCTTAATTCTGATGGTATGTTGTACTAGAGTTGATTTCCAAAGTGGGGTTTGGTGTAGGTGTACAGCAAGCTGATTGAGTTACACATGAAATATAGCTACTGTTTTTCGGATTCCTTTCCCATATAGGTTATTGCAGAACATTGAATAGAGGTCCTGGTGTTGTACAGTAGTCCTTGTCGAGTGCGTGTTTTTTTTAATACATATATATATATATATATATATATGTTTATAGGTATTTTTCTGTGTATGTGTTCATGTGAAACGCCTAACTTATATCTCCTACCCCACTTTCTTTTTGGTAACCCTAGCTTTAATCTGAAAGTCGGTGACTCTGTTTCTGTTTGGTATACTAGTTCAGTTGTATGTATGTTTCCCTTCCTCCTATAAGTGATATTATATGCTATGGGTCCTCCTCTGTCTGTCTGACTTCACTCAGTGTTTGGGCATCCCAGGTCCATCCATGTTGCTTCTGATGGCATTATTTCATTGTTTTTGCTGGCTGAGTAACAGTTCCTTGTATACACGTAGGACCTCCTGTTTATGTATTCATCACTCGCTGGACTACTTGTTTGTGTGTCTTGGCGATTGTAAATAGTGCTGCAGTTAACGTTGGGGTGCTTGTGTCTTTTTGAATTATGGATTTTCCGGAGTAGCGCCCAGGAGTGGACATGCAGTAGTATAGGTTCGCTCTCTCCTTAGTTTTCTAGGAACTGGGATACAATGCTTTCTAGTGGCGGTCACCAATGTACATTTGCACTCACCGAGTTGGAAGGTTCCCTTTTCTCCACACTCATTCCCCATCGATTGATTGTAGACTTTTTGATGCTGGCCATACCGCCTGCTGCGAGATGATGCCACTTTAGAATTTTGATATGCATTTGTCGGATAATCAGCGACTTTCTGCTTCCTGTCGTGGTCGGGGTTTTTCTTTTTAAACAGTGTGAGTAAACTTTCCCTCCTGAAATTTGGCTTCTTGAAAGTCTGTGTTTTTTGAATGTTTTTTCGGTTACCTAACCCAGGTCATTTTTGAAGACACGTGTTATTAAAAGCCCCACAGGCTCTGTGAGTATTAGGTGCCCTGAAGCACCGGTTGTAAAGTTGTTGTTCCGCGAAACGTCCACAAGGCGGCAGCATTTCTTCGTGGCCAGCTCTAGTTTGTTGGCAACCAAAAGCGTTAGGAAGAGTCATCTTACTAGGCTGTGAATTAGAGGGGAAGGTGCGAGAGGCAACACCCAAGGGCTTGTGTGTCACTACCTCTTCCCTGTTAAGCTTCACGCCCCCGAAAAGTCCAAACCCTGGCTAAAGCTGCGGGTGCTGCCCTGTGTAGGTGGGGTGACTCCTGGCAAGGAGGCCAGATGTGGGAAGCCCACCAGCAGCAGCCGTGGAGGCTCGGTCACGTTTTGAATCTCCTGCAGCCTAGATGGTCCCCCATGGTTGGGGTGCACTTGGCTTCCTTTTAGCTCTCGGAAGGCCCACCTAGGTTCTGAAGGTTTGGTTCCCCCCAGAAAGGAAGAGACAGGACAGCTTTAAGGGGCTGCATTTGCAGGCACGTCCTCTTCACGTCTCTCGGCTCCACCTCAGTGCACCCTTGGGACCCCAGGCTGCTCAGGCTGCTGGGATGTGACACCAGCGCCTATCACCGGGGCCCGAGGCGAAAAGCATGCCCATTTCTTTCCTTTTACTTTCTTTTTCAGCTTAATTCTGATGGTATGTTGTACTAGAGTTGATTTCCAAAGTGGGGTTTGGTGTAGTGTACAGCAAGCTGATTGAGTTACACATGTAATACAGCTACTATTTTTCGGATTCCTTTTCCGTATAGGTTATTGCAGAACGTTGAATAGAGGTCCTGGTGTTGTACAGTAGTCCTTGTCGAGTGCGTGTTTTATATATATGTTTATAGGTGTTTTTCTGTGTATGTGTTCATGTGAACCGCCTAACTTATATCTCCTACCCCACTTTCTTTTTGGCAACCCTAGGTTTATTGAGAAAGTCGGTGACTCTGTTTCTGTTTAGTAAACTAGTTCAGTTGTATGTATGTTTCCCTTCCTCCTATAAGTGATATTATATGCTGTGGGTCCTCCTCTGTCTGACTGACTTCACTCAGTGTTTGGGCATCGCAGGTCCATCCATGTTGCTTCTAATGGCATTATTTCATCCTTTATCCTGGCTGAGTAACGGTCCCTTGTATACACGTAGGACCTGCTGTTTATGTATTCATCACTCGCTGGCCTATTTGTTTCTGTGTCTTGGCGTTTGTAAATAGTGCCGCAAAGAACGTTGGGGTGCTTGTGTCTTTCTGAAGTATGCATTTTCCCGAGTAATGCCCAGGAGTGGGCCTGCAGAAGTTTAGGGTCGCTCTCTCTTTAGTTTTCTAGGAACTGGGATACAGTGCTTTCTAGTGGCGGTCACCAATGTACATTTGCACTCACCGAGTTGGAAGGTTCCCTTTTCTCCACGCTCATTCCCCATCGATTGTTTGTAGACTTTTTGATGCTGGCCATTCTTCCCGCTGTGAGGCGACGCCTCGTTACACGTTGGATTGGCATTTGTCAAATAATGAGTGATATGCATCTTGTCGTGGTGTGTATTTTTTTATTTTAAACAGTGTGAGTAAACTTTCCCTCTTCAAATTTGGCTTTTTGAGGGTGTGTGTGTTTCTAATTTATTTTTCGGTTGCCTAACCCAGGTGATTTTTGAGCACACGTGTCGTTAAAAGCCCCACAGGCTTCCTGAATATGATGTGCCCTTAAGCACCGGTTTTAAAGTTGTTGTTACGGGAAACGTCCACAAGGCGGCAGCATTTCTTCATGCCCAGCTCTGGTTCCTCGGCAACCAAAAGGTTTAGGGGGAGTCATGGTGCTGGGCTGTGAATTAGAGGGGAAGGTGCCAGAGGCAACACCCAAGGGCTTGTGTGTCACTACCTCTTCCCTGTTAAGCTTCACGCCCCCGAAAAGTCCAAACCCTGGCTAAAGCTGCGGGTGCTGCCCTGTGTAGGTGGGGTGACTCCTGGCAAGGAGGCCGGATGTGGGAAGCCCACCAGCAGCAGCCGTGGAGGCTCGGTGACGGTTTGAATCCCCTGCAGCCTAGATGGTCCCCCATGGTTGGGGTGCACTTGGCTTCCTTTTAGCTCTCGGAAGGCCCACCTAGGTTCTGAAGGTTTGGTTCCCCCCACAAAGGAAGAGACAGGACAGCTTTAAGGGGCTGCATTTGCAGGCACGTCCTCTTCACGTCTCTCGGCTCCACCTCAGTGCACCCTTGGACCCCAGGCTGCTCAGCCTGCTGGGATGTGACACCAGCGCCTATCACCGGGGCCCGAGGCGAAACGCATGCCCATTTCTTTCCTTTTACTTTCTTTTTCAGCTTAATTCTGATGGTATGTTGTACTAGAGTTGATTTCCAAAGTGGGGTTTGGTGTAGGTGTACAGCAAGCTGATTGAGTTACACATGAAATATAGCTACTGTTTTTCGGATTCCTTTCCCATATAGGTTATTGCAGAACATTGAATAGAGGTCCTGGTGTTGTACAGTAGTCCTTGTCGAGTGCGTGTTTTTTTTAATACATATATATATATATATATATATATGTTTATAGGTATTTTTCTGTGTATGTGTTCATGTGAAACGCCTAACTTATATCTCCTACCCCACTTTCTTTTTGGTAACCCTAGCTTTAATCTGAAAGTCGGTGACTCTGTTTCTGTTTGGTATACTAGTTCAGTTGTATGTATGTTTCCCTTCCTCCTATAAGTGATATTATATGCTATGGGTCCTCCTCTGTCTGTCTGACTTCACTCAGTGTTTGGGCATCCCAGGTCCATCCATGTTGCTTCTGATGGCATTATTTCATTGTTTTTGCTGGCTGAGTAACAGTTCCTTGTATACACGTAGGACCTCCTGTTTATGTATTCATCACTCGCTGGACTACTTGTTTGTGTGTCTTGGCGATTGTAAATAGTGCTGCAGTTAACGTTGGGGTGCTTGTGTCTTTTTGAATTATGGATTTTCCGGAGTAGCGCCCAGGAGTGGACATGCAGTAGTATAGGTTCGCTCTCTCCTTAGTTTTCTAGGAACTGGGATACAATGCTTTCTAGTGGCGGTCACCAATGTACATTTGCACTCACCGAGTTGGAAGGTTCCCTTTTCTCCACACTCATTCCCCATCGATTGATTGTAGACTTTTTGATGCTGGCCATACCGCCTGCTGCGAGATGATGCCACTTTAGAATTTTGATATGCATTTGTCGGATAATCAGCGACTTTCTGCTTCCTGTCGTGGTCGGGGTTTTTCTTTTTAAACAGTGTGAGTAAACTTTCCCTCCTGAAATTTGGCTTCTTGAAAGTCTGTGTTTTTTGAATGTTTTTTCGGTTACCTAACCCAGGTCATTTTTGAAGACACGTGTTATTAAAAGCCCCACAGGCTCTGTGAGTATTAGGTGCCCTGAAGCACCGGTTGTAAAGTTGTTGTTCCGCGAAACGTCCACAAGGCGGCAGCATTTCTTCGTGGCCAGCTCTAGTTTGTTGGCAACCAAAAGCGTTAGGAAGAGTCATCTTACTAGGCTGTGAATTAGAGGGGAAGGTGCGAGAGGCAACACCCAAGGGCTTGTGTGTCACTACCTCTTCCCTGTTAAGCTTCACGCCCCCGAAAAGTCCAAACCCTGGCTAAAGCTGCGGGTGCTGCCCTGTGTAGGTGGGGTGACTCCTGGCAAGGAGGCCGGATGTGGGAAGCCCACCAGCAGCAGCCGTGGAGGCTCGGTCACGTTTTGAATCTCCTGCAGCCTAGATGGTCCCCCATGGTTGGGGTGCACTTGGCTTCCTTTTAGCTCTCGGAAGGCCCACCTAGGTTCTGAAGGTTTGGTTCCCCCCAGAAAGGAAGAGACAGGACAGCTTTAAGGGGCTGCATTTGCAGGCACGTCCTCTTCACGTCTCTCGGCTCCACCTCAGTGCACCCTTGGGACCCCAGGCTGCTCAGGCTGCTGGGATGTGACACCAGCGCCTATCACCGGGGCCCGAGGCGAAAAGCATGCCCATTTCTTTCCTTTTACTTTCTTTTTCAGCTTAATTCTGATGGTATGTTGTACTAGAGTTGATTTCCAAAGTGGGGTTTGGTGTAGTGTACAGCAAGCTGATTGAGTTACACATGTAATACAGCTACTATTTTTCGGATTCCTTTTCCGTATAGGTTATTGCAGAACGTTGAATAGAGGTCCTGGTGTTGTACAGTAGTCCTTGTCGAGTGCGTGTTTTATATATATGTTTATAGGTGTTTTTCTGTGTATGTGTTCATGTGAACCGCCTAACTTATATCTCCTACCCCACTTTCTTTTTGGCAACCCTAGGTTTATTGAGAAAGTCGGTGACTCTGTTTCTGTTTAGTAAACTAGTTCAGTTGTATGTATGTTTCCCTTCCTCCTATAAGTGATATTATATGCTGTGGGTCCTCCTCTGTCTGACTGACTTCACTCAGTGTTTGGGCATCGCAGGTCCATCCATGTTGCTTCTAATGGCATTATTTCATCCTTTATCCTGGCTGAGTAACGGTCCCTTGTATACACGTAGGACCTGCTGTTTATGTATTCATCACTCGCTGGCCTATTTGTTTCTGTGTCTTGGCGTTTGTAAATAGTGCCGCAAAGAACGTTGGGGTGCTTGTGTCTTTCTGAAGTATGCATTTTCCCGAGTAATGCCCAGGAGTGGGCCTGCAGAAGTTTAGGGTCGCTCTCTCTTTAGTTTTCTAGGAACTGGGATACAGTGCTTTCTAGTGGCGGTCACCAATGTACATTTGCACTCACCGAGTTGGAAGGTTCCCTTTTCTCCACGCTCATTCCCCATCGATTGTTTGTAGACTTTTTGATGCTGGCCATTCTTCCCGCTGTGAGGCGACGCCTCGTTACACGTTGGATTGGCATTTGTCAAATAATGAGTGATATGCATCTTGTCGTGGTGTGTATTTTTTTATTTTAAACAGTGTGAGTAAACTTTCCCTCTTCAAATTTGGCTTTTTGAGGGTGTGTGTGTTTCTAATTTATTTTTCGGTTGCCTAACCCAGGTGATTTTTGAGCACACGTGTCGTTAAAAGCCCCACAGGCTTCCTGAATATGATGTGCCCTTAAGCACCGGTTTTAAAGTTGTTGTTACGGGAAACGTCCACAAGGCGGCAGCATTTCTTCATGCCCAGCTCTGGTTCCTCGGCAACCAAAAGGTTTAGGGGGAGTCATGGTGCTGGGCTGTGAATTAGAGGGGAAGGTGCCAGAGGCAACACCCAAGGGCTTGTGTGTCACTACCTCTTCCCTGTTAAGCTTCACGCCCCCGAAAAGTCCAAACCCTGGCTAAAGCTGCGGGTGCTGCCCTGTGTAGGTGGGGTGACTCCTGGCAAGGAGGCCGGATGTGGGAAGCCCACCAGCAGCAGCCGTGGAGGCTCGGTGACGGTTTGAATCCCCTGCAGCCTAGATGGTCCCCCATGGTTGGGGTGCACTTGGCTTCCTTTTAGCTCTCGGAAGGCCCACCTAGGTTCTGAAGGTTTGGTTCCCCCCACAAAGGAAGAGACAGGACAGCTTTAAGGGGCTGCATTTGCAGGCACGTCCTCTTCACGTCTCTCGGCTCCACCTCAGTGCACCCTTGGACCCCAGGCTGCTCAGCCTGCTGGGATGTGACACCAGCGCCTATCACCGGGGCCCGAGGCGAAACGCATGCCCATTTCTTTCCTTTTACTTTCTTTTTCAGCTTAATTCTGATGGTATGTTGTACTAGAGTTGATTTCCAAAGTGGGGTTTGGTGTAGGTGTACAGCAAGCTGATTGAGTTACACATGAAATATAGCTACTGTTTTTCGGATTCCTTTCCCATATAGGTTATTGCAGAACATTGAATAGAGGTCCTGGTGTTGTACAGTAGTCCTTGTCGAGTGCGTGTTTTTTTTAATACATATATATATATATATATATATATATGTTTATAGGTATTTTTCTGTGTATGTGTTCATGTGAAACGCCTAACTTATATCTCCTACCCCACTTTCTTTTTGGTAACCCTAGCTTTAATCTGAAAGTCGGTGACTCTGTTTCTGTTTGGTATACTAGTTCAGTTGTATGTATGTTTCCCTTCCTCCTATAAGTGATATTATATGCTATGGGTCCTCCTC
This sequence comes from Orcinus orca, assembly GCF_937001465.1. Classification (NCBI taxonomy): domain Eukaryota; kingdom Metazoa; phylum Chordata; class Mammalia; order Artiodactyla; family Delphinidae; genus Orcinus; species Orcinus orca. The sequence goes on from NC_064568.1 coordinate 2,204,303, forward strand.
TGTCTGTCTGACTTCACTCAGTGTTTGGGCATCCCAGGTCCATCCATGTTGCTTCTGATGGCATTATTTCATTGTTTTTGCTGGCTGAGTAACAGTTCCTTGTATACACGTAGGACCTCCTGTTTATGTATTCATCACTCGCTGGACTACTTGTTTGTGTGTCTTGGCGATTGTAAATAGTGCTGCAGTTAACGTTGGGGTGCTTGTGTCTTTTTGAATTATGGATTTTCCGGAGTAGCGCCCAGGAGTGGACATGCAGTAGTATAGGTTCGCTCTCTCCTTAGTTTTCTAGGAACTGGGATACAATGCTTTCTAGTGGCGGTCACCAATGTACATTTGCACTCACCGAGTTGGAAGGTTCCCTTTTCTCCACACTCATTCCCCATCGATTGATTGTAGACTTTTTGATGCTGGCCATACCGCCTGCTGCGAGATGATGCCACTTTAGAATTTTGATATGCATTTGTCGGATAATCAGCGACTTTCTGCTTCCTGTCGTGGTCGGGGTTTTTCTTTTTAAACAGTGTGAGTAAACTTTCCCTCCTGAAATTTGGCTTCTTGAAAGTCTGTGTTTTTTGAATGTTTTTTCGGTTACCTAACCCAGGTCATTTTTGAAGACACGTGTTATTAAAAGCCCCACAGGCTCTGTGAGTATTAGGTGCCCTGAAGCACCGGTTGTAAAGTTGTTGTTCCGCGAAACGTCCACAAGGCGGCAGCATTTCTTCGTGGCCAGCTCTAGTTTGTTGGCAACCAAAAGCGTTAGGAAGAGTCATCTTACTAGGCTGTGAATTAGAGGGGAAGGTGCGAGAGGCAACACCCAAGGGCTTGTGTGTCACTACCTCTTCCCTGTTAAGCTTCACGCCCCCGAAAAGTCCAAACCCTGGCTAAAGCTGCGGGTGCTGCCCTGTGTAGGTGGGGTGACTCCTGGCAAGGAGGCCGGATGTGGGAAGCCCACCAGCAGCAGCCGTGGAGGCTCGGTCACGTTTTGAATCTCCTGCAGCCTAGATGGTCCCCCATGGTTGGGGTGCACTTGGCTTCCTTTTAGCTCTCGGAAGGCCCACCTAGGTTCTGAAGGTTTGGTTCCCCCCAGAAAGGAAGAGACAGGACAGCTTTAAGGGGCTGCATTTGCAGGCACGTCCTCTTCACGTCTCTCGGCTCCACCTCAGTGCACCCTTGGGACCCCAGGCTGCTCAGGCTGCTGGGATGTGACACCAGCGCCTATCACCGGGGCCCGAGGCGAAAAGCATGCCCATTTCTTTCCTTTTACTTTCTTTTTCAGCTTAATTCTGATGGTATGTTGTACTAGAGTTGATTTCCAAAGTGGGGTTTGGTGTAGTGTACAGCAAGCTGATTGAGTTACACATGTAATACAGCTACTATTTTTCGGATTCCTTTTCCGTATAGGTTATTGCAGAACGTTGAATAGAGGTCCTGGTGTTGTACAGTAGTCCTTGTCGAGTGCGTGTTTTATATATATGTTTATAGGTATTTTTCTGTGTATGTGTTCATGTGAACCGCCTAACTTATATCTCCTACCCCACTTTCTTTTTGGTAACCCTAGGTTTATTGAGAAAGTCGGTGACTCTGTTTCTGTTTAGTAAACTAGTTCAGTTGTATGTATGTTTCCCTTCCTCCTATAAGTGATATTATATGCTGTGGGTCCTCCTCTGTCTGACTGACTTCACTCAGTGTTTGGGCATCGCAGGTCCATCCATGTTGCTTCTAATGGCATTATTTCATCCTTTATCCTGGCTGAGTAACGGTCCCTTGTATACACGTAGGACCTGCTGTTTATGTATTCATCACTCGCTGGCCTATTTGTTTCTGTGTCTTGGCGTTTGTAAATAGTGCCGCAAAGAACGTTGGGGTGCTTGTGTCTTTCTGAATTATGCATGTTCCCGAGTAATGCCCAGGAGTGGGCCTGCAGAAGTATAGGGTCGCTCTCTCTTTAGTTTTCTAGGAACTGGGATACAGTGCTTTCTAGTGGCGGTCACCAATGTACATTTGCACTCACCGAGCTGGAAGGTTCCCTTTTCTCCACGCTCATTCCCCATCGATTGTTTGTAGACTTTTTGATGCTGGCCATTCTTCCCGCTGTGAGGCGACGCCTCGTTACACGGTGGATTGGCATTTGTCAAATAATGAGTGATATGCATCTTGTCGTGGTGTGTATTTTTTTATTTTAAACAGTGTGAGTAAACTTTCCCTCTTCAAATTTGGCTTTTTGAGGGTGTGTGTGTTTCTAAGTTATTTTTCGGTTGCCTAACCCAGGTGATTTTTGAGCACACGTGTCGTTAAAAGCCCCACAGGCTTCCTGAATATGATGTGCCCTTAAGCACCGGTTGTAAAGTTGTTGTTACGGGAAACGTCCACAAGGCGGCAGCATTTCTTCATGCCCAGCTCTGGTTCCTCGGCAACCAAAAGGTTTAGGGGGAGTCATGGTGCTGGGCTGTGAATTAGAGGGGAAGGTGCCAGAGGCAACACCCAAGGGCTTGTGTGTCACTACCTCTTCCCTGTTAAGCTTCTACGCCCCCGAAAATTCCAAACCCTGGCTAAAGCTGCGGGTGCTGCGGTGTGTAGGTGGGGTGACTCCTGGCAAGGAGGCCGGATGTGGGAAGCCCACCAGCAGCAGCCGTGGAGGCTCGGTCACGGTTTGAATCCCCTGCAGCCTAGATGGTCCCCCATGGTTGGGGTGCACTTGGCTTCCTTTTAGCTCTCGGAAGGCCCACCTAGATTCTGAAGGTTTGGTTCCCCCCACAAAGGAAGAGACAGGACAGCTTTAAGGGGCTGCATTTGCAGGCACGTCCTCTTCACGTCTCTCGGCTCCACCTCAGTGCACCCTTGGACCCCAGGCTGCTCAGCCTGCTGGGATGTGACACCAGCGCCTATCACCGGGGCCCGAGGCGAAACGCATGCCCATTTCTTTCCTTTTACTTTCTTTTTCAGCTTAATTCTGATGGTATGTTGTACTAGAGTTGATTTCCAAAGTGGGGTTTGGTGTAGGTGTACAGCAAGCTGATTGAGTTACACATGAAATATAGCTACTGTTTTTCGGATTCCTTTCCCATATAGGTTATTGCAGAACATTGAATAGAGGTCCTGGTGTTGTACAGTAGTCCTTGTCGAGTGCGTGTTTTTTTTATATATATATATATATATATATATGTTTATAGGTATTTTTCTGTGTATGTGTTCATGTGAAACGCCTAACTTATATCTCCTACCCCACTTTCTTTTTGGTAACCCTAGCTTTAATCTGAAAGTCGGTGACTCTGTTTCTGTTTGGTATACTAGTTCAGTTGTATGTATGTTTCCCTTCCTCCTATAAGTGATATTATATGCTATGGGTCCTCCTCTGTCTGTCTGACTTCACTCAGTGTTTGGGCATCCCAGGTCCATCCATGTTGCTTCTGATGGCATTATTTCATTGTTTTTGCTGGCTGAGTAACAGTTCCTTGTATACACGTAGGACCTCCTGTTTATGTATTCATCACTCGCTGGACTACTTGTTTGTGTGTCTTGGCGATTGTAAATAGTGCTGCAGTTAACGTTGGGGTGCTTGTGTCTTTTTGAATTATGGATTTTCCGGAGTAGCGCCCAGGAGTGGACATGCAGTAGTATAGGTTCGCTCTCTCCTTAGTTTTCTAGGAACTGGGATACAGTGCTTTCTAGTGGCGGTCACCAATGTACATTTGCACTCACCGAGTTGGAAGGTTCCCTTTTCTCCACACTCATTCCCCATCGATTGATTGTAGACTTTTTGATGCTGGCCATACCGCCTGCTGCGAGATGATGCCACTTTAGAATTTTGATATGCATTTGTCGGATAATCAGCGACTTTCTGCTTCCTGTCGTGGTCGGGGTTTTTCTTTTTAAACAGTGTGAGTAAACTTTCCCTCCTGAAATTTGGCTTCTTGAAAGTCTGTGTTTTTTGAATGTTTTTTCGGTTACCTAACCCAGGTCATTTTTGAAGACACGTGTTATTAAAAGCCCCACAGGCTCTGTGAGTATTAGGTGCCCTGAAGCACCGGTTGTAAAGTTGTTGTTCCGCGAAACGTCCACAAGGCGGCAGCATTTCTTCGTGGCCAGCTCTAGTTTGTTGGCAACCAAAAGCGTTAGGAAGAGTCATCTTACTAGGCTGTGAATTAGAGGGGAAGGTGCCAGAGGCAACACCCAAGGGCTTGTGTGTCACTACCTCTTCCCTGTTAAGCTTCACGCCCCCGAAAAGTCCAAACCCTGGCTAAAGCTGCGGGTGCTGCCCTGTGTAGGTGGGGTGACTCCTGGCAAGGAGGCCGGATGTGGGAAGCCCACCAGCAGCAGCCGTGGAGGCTCGGTCACGTTTTGAATCTCCTGCAGCCTAGATGGTCCCCCATGGTTGGGGTGCACTTGGCTTCCTTTTAGCTCTCGGAAGGCCCACCTAGGTTCTGAAGGTTTGGTTCCCCCCACAAAGGAAGAGACAGGACAGCTTTAAGGGGCTGCATTTGCAGGCACGTCCTCTTCACGTCTCTCGGCTCCACCTCAGTGCACCCTTGGGACCCCAGGCTGCTCAGGCTGCTGGGATGTGACACCAGCGCCTATCACCAGGGCCCGAGGCGAAAAGCATGCCCATTTCTTTCCTTTTACTTTCTTTTTCAGCTTAATTCTGATGGTATGTTGTACTAGAGTTGATTTCCAAAGTGGGGTTTGGTGTAGTGTACAGCAAGCTGATTGAGTTACACATGTAATACAGCTACTATTTTTCGGATTCCTTTTCCATATAGGTTATTGCAGAACGTTGAATAGAGGTCCTGGTGTTGTACAGTAGTCCTTGTCGAGTGCGTGTTTTATATATATGTTTATAGGTATTTTTCTGTGTATGTGTTCATGTGAACCGCCTAACTTATATCTCCTACCCCACTTTCTCTTTGGTAACCCTAGGTTTATTGAGAAAGTCGGTGAGTCTGTTTCTGTTTAGTAAACTAGTTCAGTTGTATGTATGTTTCCCTTCCTCCTATAAGTGATATTATATGCTGTGGGTCCTCCTCTGTCTGACTGACTTCACTCAGTGTTTGGGCATCGCAGGTCCATCCATGTTGCTTCTAATGGCATTATTTCATCCTTTATCCTGGCTGAGTAACGGTCCCTTGTATACACGTAGGACCTGCTGTTTATGTATTCATCACTCGCTGGCCTATTTGTTTCTGTGTCTTGGCGTTTGTAAATAGTGCCGCAAAGAACGTTGGGGTGCTTGTGTCTTTCTGAATTATGCATGTTCCCGAGTAATGCCCAGGAGTGGGCCTGCAGAAGTATAGGGTCGCTCTCTCTTTAGTTTTCTAGGAACTGGGATACAGTGCTTTCTAGTGGCGGTCACCAATGTACATTTGCACTCACCGAGCTGGAAGGTTCCCTTTTCTCCACGCTCATTCCCCATCGATTGTTTGTAGACTTTTTGATGCTGGCCATTCTTCCCGCTGTGAGGCGACGCCTCGTTACACGGTGGATTGGCATTTGTCAAATAATGAGTGATATGCATCTTGTCGTGGTGTGTATTTTTTTATTTTAAACAGTGTGAGTAAACTTTCCCTCTTCAAATTTGGCTTTTTGAGGGTGTGTGTGTTTCTAAGTTATTTTTCGGTTGCCTAACCCAGGTGATTTTTGAGCACACGTGTCGTTAAAAGCCCCACAGGCTTCCTGAATATGATGTGCCCTTAAGCACCGGTTGTAAAGTTGTTGTTACGGGAAACGTCCACAAGGCGGCAGCATTTCTTCATGCCCAGCTCTGGTTCCTCGGCAACCAAAAGTTTTAGGGGGAGTCATGGTGCTGGGCTGTGAATTAGAGGGGAAGGTGCCAGAGGCCACACCCAAGGGCTTGTGTGTCACTACCTCTTCCCTGTTAAGCTTCTACGCCCCCGAAAATTCCAAACCCTGGCTAAAGCTGCGGGTGCTGCGGTGTGTAGGTGGGGTGACTCCTGGCAAGGAGGCCGGATGTGGGAAGCCCACCAGCAGCAGCCGTGGAGGCTCGGTCACGGTTTGAATCCCCTGCAGCCTAGATGGTCCCCCATGGTTGGGGTGCACTTGGCTTCCTTTTAGCTCTCGGAAGGCCCACCTAGATTCTGAAGGTTTGGTTCCCCCCACAAAGGAAGAGACAGGACAGCTTTAAGGGGCTGCATTTGCAGGCACGTCCTCTTCACGTCTCTCGGCTCCACCTCAGTGCACCCTTGGACCCCAGGCTGCTCAGCCTGCTGGGATGTGACACCAGCGCCTATCACCGGGGCCCGAGGCGAAACGCATGCCCATTTCTTTCCTTTTACTTTCTTTTTCAGCTTAATTCTGATGGTATGTTGTACTAGAGTTGATTTCCAAAGTGGGGTTTGGTGTAGTGTACAGCAAGCTGATTGAGTTACACATGAAATATAGCTACTGTTTTTCGGATTCCTTTCCCATATAGGTTATTGCAGAACATTGAATAGAGGTCCTGGTGTTGTACAGTAGTCCTTGTCGAGTGCGTGTTTTTTTAATATATATATATATATATATATGTTTATAGGTATTTTTCTGTGTATGTGTTCATGTGAAACGCCTAACTTATATCTCCTACCCCACTTTCTTTTTGGTAACCCTAGCTTTAATCTGAAAGTCGGTGACTCTGTTTCTGTTTGGTATACTAGTTCAGTTGTATGTATGTTTCCCTTCCTCCTATAAGTGATATTATATGCTATGGGTCCTCCTCTGTCTGTCTGACTTCACTCAGTGTTTGGGCATCCCAGGTCCATCCATGTTGCTTCTGATGGCATTATTTCATTGTTTTTGCTGGCTGAGTAACAGTTCCTTGTATACACGTAGGACCTCCTGTTTATGTATTCATCACTCGCTGGACTACTTGTTTGTGTGTCTTGGCGATTGTAAATAGTGCTGCAGTTAACGTTGGGGTGCTTGTGTCTTTTTGAATTATGGATTTTCCGGAGTAGCGCCCAGGAGTGGACATGCAGTAGTATAGGTTCGCTCTCTCCTTAGTTTTCTAGGAACTGGGATACAGTGCTTTCTAGTGGCGGTCACCAATGTACATTTGCACTCACCGAGTTGGAAGGTTCCCTTTTCTCCACACTCATTCCCCATCGATTGATTGTAGACTTTTTGATGCTGGCCATACCGCCTGCTGCGAGATGATGCCACTTTAGAATTTTGATATGCATTTGTCGGATAATCAGCGACTTTCTGCTTCCTGTCGTGGTCGGGGTTTTTCTTTTTAAACAGTGTGAGTAAACTTTCCCTCCTGAAATTTGGCTTCTTGAAAGTCTGTGTTTTTTGAATGTTTTTTCGGTTACCTAACCCAGGTCATTTTTGAAGACACGTGTTATTAAAAGCCCCACAGGCTCTGTGAGTATTAGGTGCCCTGAAGCACCGGTTGTAAAGTTGTTGTTCCGCGAAACGTCCACAAGGCGGCAGCATTTCTTCGTGGCCAGCTCTAGTTTGTTGGCAACCAAAAGCGTTAGGAAGAGTCATCTTACTAGGCTGTGAATTAGAGGGGAAGGTGCCAGAGGCAACACCCAAGGGCTTGTGTGTCACTACCTCTTCCCTGTTAAGCTTCACGCCCCCGAAAAGTCCAAACCCTGGCTAAAGCTGCGGGTGCTGCCCTGTGTAGGTGGGGTGACTCCTGGCAAGGAGGCCGGATGTGGGAAGCCCACCAGCAGCAGCCGTGGAGGCTCGGTCACGTTTTGAATCTCCTGCAGCCTAGATGGTCCCCCATGGTTGGGGTGCACTTGGCTTCCTTTTAGCTCTCGGAAGGCCCACCTAGGTTCTGAAGGTTTGGTTCCCCCCACAAAGGAAGAGACAGGACAGCTTTAAGGGGCTGCATTTGCAGGCACGTCCTCTTCACGTCTCTCGGCTCCACCTCAGTGCACCCTTGGGACCCCAGGCTGCTCAGGCTGCTGGGATGTGACACCAGCGCCTATCACCGGGGCCCGAGGCGAAAAGCATGCCCATTTCTTTCCTTTTACTTTCTTTTTCAGCTTAATTCTGATGGTATGTTGTACTAGAGTTGATTTCCAAAGTGGGGTTTGGTGTAGTGTACAGCAAGCTGATTGAGTTACACATGTAATACAGCTACTATTTTTCGGATTCCTTTTCCGTATAGGTTATTGCAGAACGTTGAATAGAGGTCCTGGTGTTGTACAGTAGTCCTTGTCGAGTGCGTGTTTTATATATATGTTTATAGGTATTTTTCTGTGTATGTGTTCATGTGAACCGCCTAACTTATATCTCCTACCCCACTTTCTTTTTGGTAACCCTAGGTTTATTGAGAAAGTCGGTGAGTCTGTTTCTGTTTAGTAAACTAGTTCAGTTGTATGTATGTTTCCCTTCCTCCTATAAGTGATATTATATGCTGTGGGTCCTCCTCTGTCTGACTGACTTCACTCAGTGTTTGGGCATCGCAGGTCCATCCATGTTGCTTCTAATGGCATTATTTCATCCTTTATCCTGGCTGAGTAACGGTCCCTTGTATACACGTAGGACCTGCTGTTTATGTATTCATCACTCGCTGGCCTATTTGTTTCTGTGTCTTGGCGTTTGTAAATAGTGCCGCAAAGAACGTTGGGGTGCTTGTGTCTTTCTGAATTATGCATGTTCCCGAGTAATGCCCAGGAGTGGGCCTGCAGAAGTATAGGGTCGCTCTCTCTTTAGTTTTCTAGGAACTGGGATACAGTGCTTTCTAGTGGCGGTCACCAATGTACATTTGCACTCACCGAGCTGGAAGGTTCCCTTTTCTCCACGCTCATTCCCCATCGATTGTTTGTAGACTTTTTGATGCTGGCCATTCTTCCCGCTGTGAGGCGACGCCTCGTTACACGGTGGATTGGCATTTGTCAAATAATGAGTGATATGCATCTTGTCGTGGTGTGTATTTTTTAATTTTAAACAGTGTGAGTAAACTTTCCCTCTTCAAATTTGGCTTTTTGAGGGTGTGTGTGTTTCTAATTTATTTTTCGGTTGCCTAACCCAGGTGATTTTTGAGCACACGTGTCGTTAAAAGCCCCACAGGCTTCCTGAATATGATGTGCCCTTAAGCACCGGTTGTAAAGTTGTTGTTACGGGAAACGTCCACAAGGCGGCAGCATTTCTTCATGCCCAGCTCTGGTTCCTCGGCAACCAAAAGTTTTAGGGGGAGTCATGGTGCTGGGCTGTGAATTAGAGGGGAAGGTGCCAGAGGCCACACCCAAGGGCCTGTGTGTCACTACCTCTTCCCTGTTAAGCTTCTACGCCCCCGAAAATTCCAAACCCTGGCTAAAGCTGCGTGTGCTGCGGTGTGTAGGTGGGGTGACTCCTGGCAAGGAGGCCGGATGTGGGAAGCCCACCAGCAGCAGCCGTGGAGGCTCGGTCACGGTTTGAATCCCCTGCAGCCTAGATGGTCCCCCATGGTTGGGGTGCACTTGGCTTCCTTTTAGCTCTCGGAAGGCCCACCTAGATTCTGAAGGTTTGGTTCCCCCCACAAAGGAAGAGACAGGACAGCTTTAAGGGGCTGCATCTGCAGGCACGTCCTCTTCACGTCTCTCGGCTCCACCTCAGTGCACCCTTGGACCCCAGGCTGCTCAGCCTGCTGGGATGTGACACCAGCGCCTATCACCGGGGCCCGAGGCGAAAAGCATGCCCATTTCTTTCCTTTTACTTTCTTTTTCAGCTTAATTCTGATGGTATGTTGTACTAGAGTTGATTTCCAAAGTGGGGTTTGGTGTAGGTGTACAGCAAGCTGATTGAGTTACACATGAAATATAGCTACTGTTTTTCGGATTCCTTTCCCATATAGGTTATTGCAGAACATTGAATAGAGGTCCTGGTGTTGTACAGTAGTCCTTGTCGAGTTCGTGTTTTTTTAATATATATATATATATATATATATATGTTTATAGGTATTTTTCTGTGTATGTGTTCATGTGAAACGCCTAACTTATATCTCCTACCCCACTTTCTTTTTGGTAACCCTAGCTTTAATCTGAAAGTCGGTGACTCTGTTTCTGTTTGGTATACTAGTTCAGTTGTATGTATGTTTCCCTTCCTCCTATAAGTGATATTATATGCTATGGGTCCTCCTCTGTCTGTCTGACTTCACTCAGTGTTTGGGCATCCCAGGTCCATCCATGTTGCTTCTGATGGCATTATTTCATTGTTTTTGCTGGCTGAGTAACAGTTCCTTGTATACACGTAGGACCTCCTGTTTATGTATTCATCACTCGCTGGACTACTTGTTTGTGTGTCTTGGCGATTGTAAATAGTGCTGCAGTTAACGTTGGGGTGCTTGTGTCTTTTTGAATTATGGATTTTCCGGAGTAGCGCCCAGGAGTGGACATGCAGTAGTATAGGTTCGCTCTCTCCTTAGTTTTCTAGGAACTGGGATACAGTGCTTTCTAGTGGCGGTCACCAATGTACATTTGCACTCACCGAGTTGGAAGGTTCCCTTTTCTCCACACTCATTCCCCATCGATTGTTTGTAGACTTTTTGATGCTGGCCATACCGCCTGCTGCGAGATGATGCCACTTTAGAATTTTGATATGCATTTGTCGGATAATCAGCGACTTTCTGCTTCCTGTCGTGGTCGGGGTTTTTCTTTTTAAACAGTGTGAGTAAACTTTCCCTCCTGAAATTTGGCTTCTTGAAAGTCTGTGTTTTTTGAATGTTTTTTCGGTTACCTAACCCAGGTCATTTTTGAAGACACGTGTTATTAAAAGCCCCACAGGCTCTGTGAGTATTAGGTGCCCTGAAGCACCGGTTGTAAAGTTGTTGTTCCGCGAAACGTCCACAAGGCGGCAGCATTTCTTCGTGGCCAGCTCTAGTTTGTTGGCAACCAAAAGCGTTAGGAAGAGTCATCTTACTAGGCTGTGAATTAGAGGGGAAGGTGCCAGAGGCAACACCCAAGGGCTTGTGTGTCACTACCTCTTCCCTGTTAAGCTTCACGCCCCCGAAAAGTCCAAACCCTGGCTAAAGCTGCGGGTGCTGCCCTGTGTAGGTGGGGTGACTCCTGGCAAGGAGGCCGGATGTGGGAAGCCCACCAGCAGCAGCCGTGGAGGCTCGGTCACGTTTTGAATCTCCTGCAGCCTAGATGGTCCCCCATGGTTGGGGTGCACTTGGCTTCCTTTTAGCTCTCGGAAGGCCCACCTAGGTTCTGAAGGTTTGGTTCCCCCCACAAAGGAAGAGACAGGACAGCTTTAAGGGGCTGCATTTGCAGGCACGTCCTCTTCACGTCTCTCGGCTCCACCTCAGTGCACCCTTGGGACCCCAGGCTGCTCAGGCTGCTGGGATGTGACACCAGCGCCTATCACCGGGGCCCGAGGCGAAAAGCATGCCCATTTCTTTCCTTTTACTTTCTTTTTCAGCTTAATTCTGATGGTATGTTGTACTAGAGTTGATTTCCAAAGTGGGGTTTGGTGTAGTGTACAGCAAGCTGATTGAGTTACACATGTAATACAGCTACTATTTTTCGGATTCCTTTTCCGTATAGGTTATTGCAGAACGTTGAATAGAGGTCCTGGTGTTGTACAGTAGTCCTTGTCGAGTGCGTGTTTTATATATATGTTTATAGGTATTTTTCTGTGTATGTGTTCATGTGAAACGCCTAACTTATATCTCCTACCCCACTTTCTTTTTGGTAACCCTAGGTTTATTGAGAAAGTCGGTGAGTCTGTTTCTGTTTAGTAAACTAGTTCAGTTGTATGTATGTTTCCCTTCCTCCTATAAGTGATATTATATGCTGTGGGTCCTCCTCTGTCTGACTGACTTCACTCAGTGTTTGGGCATCGCAGGTCCATCCATGTTGCTTCTAATGGCATTATTTCATCCTTTATCCTGGCTGAGTAACGGTCCCTTGTATACACGTAGGACCTGCTGTTTATGTATTCATCACTCGCTGGCCTATTTGTTTCTGTGTCTTGGCGTTTGTAAATAGTGCCGCAAAGAACGTTGGGGTGCTTGTGTCTTTCTGAATTATGCATGTTCCCGAGTAATGCCCAGGAGTGGGCCTGCAGAAGTATAGGGTCGCTCTCTCTTTAGTTTTCTAGGAACTGGGATACAGTGCTTTCTAGTGGCGGTCACCAATGTACATTTGCACTCACCGAGCTGGAAGGTTCCCTTTTCTCCACGCTCATTCCCCATCGATTGTTTGTAGACTTTTTGATGCTGGCCATTCTTCCCGCTGTGAGGCGACGCCTCGTTACACGGTGGATTGGCATTTGTCAAATAATGAGTGATATGCATCTTGTCGTGGTGTGTATTTTTTAATTTTAAAGAGTGTGAGTAAACTTTCCCTCTTCAAATTTGGCTTTTTGAGGGTGTGTGTGTTTCTAATTTATTTTTCGGTTGCCTAACCCAGGTGATTTTTGAGCACACGTGTCGTTAAAAGCCCCACAGGCTTCCTGAATATGATGTGCCCTTAAACACCGGTTGTAAAGTTGTTGTTACGGGAAACGTCCACAAGGCGGCAGCATTTCTTCATGCCCAGCTCTGGTTCCTCGGCAACCAAAAGTTTTAGGGGGAGTCATGGTGCTGGGCTGTGAATTAGAGGGGAAGGTGCCAGAGGCAACACCCAAGGGCCTGTGTGTCACTACCTCTTCCCTGTTAAGCTTCTACGCCCCCGAAAATTCGAAACCCTGGCTAAAGCTGCGGGTGCTGCCCTGTGTAGGTGGGGTGACGCGTGGCAAGGTGGCCGGATGTGGGAAGCCCACCAGCAGCAGCCGTGGAGGCTCGGTCACGGTTTGAATCCCCTGCAGCCTAGATGGTCCCCCATGGTTGGGGTGCACTTGGCTTCCTTTTAGCTCTCGGAAGGCCCACCTAGATTCTGAAGGTTTGGTTCCCCCCACAAAGGAAGAGACAGGACAGCTTTAAGGGGCTGCATCTGCAGGCACGTCCTCTTCACGTCTCTCGGCTCCACCTCAGTGCACCCTTGGACCCCAGGCTGCTCAGCCTGCTGGGATGTGACACCAGCGCCTATCACCGGGGCCCGAGGCGAAACGCATGCCCATTTCTTTCCTTTTACTTTCTTTTTCAGCTTAATTCTGATGGTATGTTGTACTAGAGTTGATTTCCAAAGTGGGGTTTGGTGTAGTGTACAGCAAGCTGATTGAGTTACACATGAAATATAGCTACTGTTTTTCGGATTCCTTTCCCATATAGGTTATTGCAGAACATTGAATAGAGGTCCTGGTGTTGTACAGTAGTCCTTGTCGAGTGCGTGTTTTTTTAATATATATATATATATATATATATATGTTTATAGGTATTTTTCTGTGTATGTGTTCATGTGAAACGCCTAACTTATATCTCCTATCCCACTTTCTTTTTGGTAACCCTAGCTTTAATCTGAAAGTCGGTGACTCTGTTTCTGTTTGGTATACTAGTTCAGTTGTATGTATGTTTCCCTTCCTCCTATAAGTGATATTATATGCTATGGGTCCTCCTCTGTCTGTCTGACTTCACTCAGTGTTTGGGCATCCCAGGTCCATCCATGTTGCTTCTGATGGCATTATTTCATTGTTTTTGCTGGCTGAGTAACAGTTCCTTGTATACACGTAGGACCTCCTGTTTATGTATTCATCACTCGCTGGACTACTTGTTTGTGTGTCTTGGCGATTGTAAATAGTGCTGCAGTTAACGTTGGGGTGCTTGTGTCTTTTTGAATTATGGATTTTCCGGAGTAGCGCCCAGGAGTGGACATGCAGTAGTATAGGTTCGCTCTCTCCTTAGTTTTCTAGGAACTGGGATACAGTGCTTTCTAGTGGCGGTCACCAATGTACATTTGCACTCACCGAGTTGGAAGGTTCCCTTTTCTCCACACTCATTCCCCATCGATTGTTTGTAGACTTTTTGATGCTGGCCATACCGCCTGCTGCGAGATGATGCCACTTTAGAATTTTGATATGCATTTGTCGGATAATCAGCGACTTTCTGCTTCCTGTCGTGGTCGGGGTTTTTCTTTTTAAACAGTGTGAGTAAACTTTCCCTCCTGAAATTTGGCTTCTTGAAAGTCTGTGTTTTTTGAATGTTTTTTCGGTTACCTAACCCAGGTCATTTTTGAAGACACGTGTTATTAAAAGCCCCACAGGCTCTGTGAGTATTAGGTGCCCTGAAGCACCGGTTGTAAAGTTGTTGTTCCGCGAAACGTCCACAAGGCGGCAGCATTTCTTCGTGGCCAGCTCTAGTTTGTTGGCAACCAAAAGCGTTAGGAAGAGTCATCTTACTAGGCTGTGAATTAGAGGGGAAGGTGCCAGAGGCAACACCCAAGGGCTTGTGTGTCACTACCTCTTCCCTGTTAAGCTTCACGCCCCCGAAAAGTCCAAACCCTGGCTAAAGCTGCGGGTGCTGCCCTGTGTAGGTGGGGTGACTCCTGGCAAGGAGGCCGGATGTGGGAAGCCCACCAGCAGCAGCCGTGGAGGCTCGGTCACGTTTTGAATCTCCTGCAGCCTAGATGGTCCCCCATGGTTGGGGTGCACTTGGCTTCCTTTTAGCTCTCAGAAGGCCCACCTAGGTTCTGAAGGTTTGGTTCCCCCCACAAAGGAAGAGACAGGACAGCTTTAAGGGGCTGCATTTGCAGGCACGTCCTCTTCACGTCTCTCGGCTCCACCTCAGTGCACCCTTGGGACCCCAGGCTGCTCAGGCTGCTGGGATGTGACACCAGCGCCTATCACCGGGGCCCGAGGCGAAAAGCATGCCCATTTCTTTCCTTTTACTTTCTTTTTCAGCTTAATTCTGATGGTATGTTGTACTAGAGTTGATTTCCAAAGTGGGGTTTGGTGTAGTGTACAGCAAGCTGATTGAGTTACACATGTAATACAGCTACTATTTTTCGGATTCCTTTTCCGTATAGGTTATTGCAGAACGTTGAATAGAGGTCCTGGTGTTGTACAGTAGTCCTTGTCGAGTGCGTGTTTTATATATATGTTTATAGGTATTTTTCTGTGTATGTGTTCATGTGAACCGCCTAACTTATATCTCCTACCCCACTTTCTTTTTGGTAACCCTAGGTTTATTGAGAAAGTCGGTGACTCTGTTTCTGTTTAGTAAACTAGTTCAGTTGTATGTATGTTTCCCTTCCTCCTATAAGTGATATTATATGCTGTGGGTCCTCCTCTGTCTGACTGACTTCACTCAGTGTTTGGGCATCGCAGGTCCATCCATGTTGCTTCTAATGGCATTATTTCATCCTTTATCCTGGCTGAGTAACGGTCCCTTGTATACACGTAGGACCTGCTGTTTATGTATTCATCACTCGCTGGCCTATTTGTTTCTGTGTCTTGGCGTTTGTAAATAGTGCCGCAAAGAACGTTGGGGTGCTTGTGTCTTTCTGAATTATGCATGTTCCCGAGTAATGCCCAGGAGTGGGCCTGCAGAAGTATAGGGTCGCTCTCTCTTTAGTTTTCTAGGAACTGGGATACAGTGCTTTCTAGTGGCGGTCACCAATGTACATTTGCACTCACCGAGCTGGAAGGTTCCCTTTTCTCCACGCTCATTCCCCATCGATTGTTTGTAGACTTTTTGATGCTGGCCATTCTTCCCGCTGTGAGGCGACGCCTCGTTACACGGTGGATTGGCATTTGTCAAATAATGAGTGATATGCATCTTGTCGTGGTGTGTATTTTTTAATTTTAAAGAGTGTGAGTAAACTTTCCCTCTTCAAATTTGGCTTTTTGAGGGTGTGTGTGTTTCTAATTTATTTTTCGGTTGCCTAACCCAGGTGATTTTTGAGCACACGTGTCGTTAAAAGCCCCACAGGCTTCCTGAATATGATGTGCCCTTAAGCACCGGTTGTAAAGTTGTTGTTACGGGAAACGTCCACAAGGCGGCAGCATTTCTTCATGCCCAGCTCTGGTTCCTCGGCAACCAAAAGGTTTAGGGGGAGTCATGGTGCTGGGCTGTGAATTAGAGGGGAAGGTGCCAGAGGCAACACCCAAGGGCTTGTGTGTCACTACCTCTTCCCTGTTAAGCTTCTACGCCCCCGAAAATTCGAAACCCTGGCTAAAGCTGCGGGTGCTGCCCTGTGTAGGTGGGGTGACGCCTGGCAAGGAGGCCGGATGTGGGAAGCCCACCAGCAGCAGCCGTGGAGGCTCGGTCACGGTTTGAATCCCCTGCAGCCTAGATGGTCCCCCATGGTTGGGGTGCACTTGGCTTCCTTTTAGCTCTCGGAAGGCCCACCTAGATTCTGAAGGTTTGGTTCCCCCACAAAGGAAGAGACAGGACAGCTTTAAGGGGCTGCATCTGCAGGCACGTCCTCTTCACGTCTCTCGGCTCCACCTCAGTGCACCCTTGGACCCCAGGCTGCTCAGCCTGCTGGGATGTGACACCAGCGCCTATCACCGGGGCCCGAGGCGAAAAGCATGCCCATTTCTTTCCTTTTACTTTCTTTTTCAGCTTAGTTCTGATGGTATGTTGTACTAGAGTTGATTTCCAAAGTGGGGTTTGGTGTAGTGTACAGCAAGCTGATTGAGTTACACATGTAATACAGCTACTATTTTTCCGATTCCTTTTCCGTATAGGTTATTGCAGAACGTTGAATAGAGGTCCTGGTGTTGTACAGTAGTCCTTGTCGAGTGCGTGTTTTATATATATGTTTATAGGTATTTTTCTGTGTATGTGTTCATGTGAACCGCCTAACTTATATCTCCTACCCCACTTTCTTTTTGGTAACCCTAGGTTTATTGAGAAAGTCGGTGACTCTGTTTCTGTTTAGTAAACTAGTTCAGTTGTATGTATGTTTCCCTTCCTCCTATAAGTGATATTATATGCTGTGGGTCCTCCTCTGTCTGACTGACTTCACTCAGTGTTTGGGCATCGCAGGTCCATCCATGTTGCTTCTAATGGCATTATTTCATCCTTTATCCTGGCTGAGTAACGGTCCCTTGTATACACGTAGGACCTGCTGTTTATGTATTCATCACTCGCTGGCCTATTTGTTTCTGTGTCTTGGCGTTTGTAAATAGTGCCGCAAAGAACGTTGGGGTGCTTGTGTCTTTCTGAATTATGCATGTTCCCGAGTAATGCCCAGGAGTGGGCCTGCAGAAGTATAGGGTCGCTCTCTCTTTAGTTTTCTAGGAACTGGGATACAGTGCTTTCTAGTGGCGGTCACCAATGTACATTTGCACTCACCGAGCTGGAAGGTTCCCTTTTCTCCACGCTCATTCCCCATCGATTGTTTGTAGACTTTTTGATGCTGGCCATTCTTCCCGCTGTGAGGCGACGCCTCGTTACACGGTGGATTGGCATTTGTCAAATAATGAGTGATATGCATCTTGTCGTGGTGTGTATTTTTTAATTTTAAAGAGTGTGAGTAAACTTTCCCTCTTCAAATTTGGCTTTTTGAGGGTGTGTGTGTTTCTAATTTATTTTTCGGTTGCCTAACCCAGGTGATTTTTGAGCACACGTGTCGTTAAAAGCCCCACAGGCTTCCTGAATATGATGTGCCCTTAAACACCGGTTGTAAAGTTGTTGTTACGGGAAACGTCCACAAGGCGGCAGCATTTCTTCATGCCCAGCTCTGGTTCCTCGGCAACCAAAAGTTTTAGGGGGAGTCATGGTGCTGGGCTGTGAATTAGAGGGGAAGGTGCCAGAGGCAACACCCAAGGGCCTGTGTGTCACTACCTCTTCCCTGTTAAGCTTCTACGCCCCCGAAAATTCGAAACCCTGGCTAAAGCTGCGGGTGCTGCCCTGTGTAGGTGGGGTGACGCGTGGCAAGGTGGCCGGATGTGGGAAGCCCACCAGCAGCAGCCGTGGAGGCTCGGTCACGGTTTGAATCCCCTGCAGCCTAGATGGTCCCCCATGGTTGGGGTGCACTTGGCTTCCTTTTAGCTCTCGGAAGGCCCACCTAGATTCTGAAGGTTTGGTTCCCCCCACAAAGGAAGAGACAGGACAGCTTTAAGGGGCTGCATCTGCAGGCACGTCCTCTTCACGTCTCTCGGCTCCACCTCAGTGCACCCTTGGACCCCAGGCTGCTCAGCCTGCTGGGATGTGACACCAGCGCCTATCACCGGGGCCCGAGGTGAAAAGCATGCCCATTTCTTTCCTTTTACTTTCTTTTTCAGCTTAGTTCTGATGGTATGTTGTACTAGAGTTGATTTCCAAAGTGGGGTTTGGTGTAGGTGTACAGCAAGCTGATTGAGTTACACATGAAATATAGCTACTGTTTTTCGGATTCCTTTTCCATATAGGTTATTGCAGAACATTGAATAGAGGTCCTGGTGTTGTACAGTAGTCCTTGTCGAGTGCGTGTTTTTTATATATATATGTTTATAGGTATTTTTCTGTGTATGTGTTCATGTGAAACGCCTAACTTATATCTCCTACCCCACTTTTTTTTGGTAACCCTAGCTTTAATCTGAAAGTCGGTGACTCTGTTTCTGTTTGGTATACTAGTTCAGTTGTATGTATGTTTCCCTTCGTGTTATAAGTGATATTATATGCTATGGGTCCTCCTCTGTCTGTCTGACTTCACTCAGTGTTTGGGCATCCCAGGTCCATCCACGTTGCTTCTGATGGCATTATTTCATTCTTTTTGCTGGCTGAGTAACAGTTCCTTGTATACACGTAGGACCTCCTGTTTATGTATTCATCACTCGCTGGACTACTTGTTTGTGTGTCTTGGCGATTGTAAATAGTGCTGCAGTTAACGTTGGGGTGCTTGTGTCTTTTTGAATTACGGATTTTCCGGAGTAGCGCCCAGGAGTGGACATGCAGTAGTATAGGTTCGCTCTCTCCTTAGTTTTCTAGGAACTGGGATACAGTGTTTTCTAGTGGCGGTCACCAATGTACATTTGCACTCACCGAGTTGGAAGGTTCCCTTTTCTCCACACTCATTCCCCATCGATTGTTTGTAGACTTTTTGATGCTGGCCATACCGCCTGCTGTGAGATGATGCCACTTTAGAATTTTGATATGCATTTGTCGGATAATCAGCGACTTTCTGCTTCCTGTCGTGGTCGGGGTTTTTCTTTTTAAACAGTGTGAGTAAACTTTCCCTCCTGAAATTTGGCTTCTTGAAAGTCTGTGTTTTTCGAATGTGTTTTCGGTTACCTAACCCAGGTCATTTTTGAAGACACGTGTTATTAAAAGCCCCACAGGCTCTGTGAGTATTAGGTGCCCTGAAGCACCGGTTGTAAAGTTGTTGTTCCGCGAGACGTCCACAAGGCGGCAGCATTTCTTCGTGGCCACCTCTAGTTTGTTGGCAACCAAAAGCGTTAGGAAGAGTCATCTTACTAGGCTGTGAATTAGAGGGGAAGGTGCCAGAGGCAACACCCAAGGGCTTGTGTGTCACTACCTCTTCCCTGTTAAGCTTCACGCCCCCGAAAAGTCCAAACCCTGGCTAAAGCTGCGGGTGCTGCGGTGTGTAGGTGGGGTGACTCCTGGCAAGGAGGCCGGATGTGGGAAGCCCACCAGCAGCAGCCGTGGAGGCTCGGTCACGGTTTGAATCTCCTGCAGCCTAGATGGTCCCCCATGGTTGGGGTGCACTTGGCTTCCTTTCAGCTCTAGGAAGGCCCACCTAGGTTCTGAAGGTTTGGTTCCCCCCAGAAAGGAAGAGACACGACAGCTTTAAGGGGCTGCATTTGCAGGCACGTCCTCTTCACGTCTCTCGGCTCCACCTCAGTGCACCCTTGGGACCCCAGGCTGCTCAGGCTGCTGGGATGTGACACCAGCGCCTATCACCGGGGCCCGAGGCGAAAAGCATGCCCATTTCTTTCCTTTTACTTTCTTTTTCAGCTTAATTCTGATGGTATGTTGTACTAGAGTTGATTTCCAAAGTGGGGTTTGGTGTAGTGTACAGCAAGCTGATTGAGTTACACATATAATACAGCTACTATTTTTCGGATTCCTTTTCCGTATAGGTTATTGCAGAACGTTGAATAGAGGTCCTGGTGTTGTACAGTAGTCCTTGTCGAGTGCGTGTTTTATATATATGTTTATAGGTGTTTTTCTGTGTATGTGTTCATGTGAACCGCCTAACTTATATCTCCTACCCCACTTTCTTTTTGGCAACCCTAGGTTTATTGAGAAAGTCGGTGACTCTGTTTCTGTTTAGTAAACTAGTTCAGTTGTGTGTATGTTTCCCTTCCTCCTATAAGTGATATTATATGCTGTGGGTCCTCCTCTGTCTGACTGACTTCACTCAGTGTTTGGGCATCCGGGTCCATCCATGTTGCTTCTAATGGCATTATTTCATCCTTTATCCTGGCTGAGTAACGGTCCCTTGTATACACGTAGGACCTGCTGTTTATGTATTCATCACTCGCTGGCCTATTTGTTTCTGTGTCTTGGCGTTTGTAAATAGTGCCACAAAGAACGTTGGGGTGCTTGTGTCTTTCTGAATTATGCATTTTCCCGAGTAATGCCCAGGAGTGGGCCTGCAGAAGTATAGGGTCGCTCTCTCTTTAGTTTTCTAGGAACTGGGATACAGTGCTTTCTAGTGGCGGTCACCAATGTACATTTGCACTCACCGAGCTGGAAGGTTCCCTTTTCTCCACGCTCATTCCCCATCGATTGTTTGTAGACTTTTTGATGCTGGCCATTCTTCCCGCTGTGAGGCGACGCCTCGTTACACGTTGGATTGGCATTTGTCAAATAATGAGTGATATGCATCTTGTCGTGGTGTGTATTTTTTTATTTTAAACAGTGTGAGTAAACTTTCCCTCTTCAAATTTGGCTTTTTGAGGGTGTGTGTGTTTCTAATTTATTTTTCGGTTGCCTAACCCAGGTGATTTTTGAGCACACGTGTCGTTAAAAGCCCCACAGGCTTCCTGAATATGATGTGCCCTTAAGCACCGGTTGTAAAGTTGTTGTTACGGGAAACGTCCACAAGGCGGCAGCATTTCTTCATGCCCAGCTCTGGTTCCTCGGCAACCAAAAGTTTTAGGGGGAGTCATGGTGCTGGGCTGTGAATTAGAGGGGAAGGTGCCAGAGGCCACACCCAAGGGCTTGTGTGTCACTACCTCTTCCCTGTTAAGCTTCTACGCCCCCGAAAATTCCAAACCCTGGCTAAAGCTGCGTGTGCTGCGGTGTGTAGGTGGGGTGACTCCTGGCAAGGAGGCCGGATGTGGGAAGCCCACCAGCAGCAGCCGTGGAGGCTCGGTCACGGTTTGAATCCCCTGCAGCCTAGATGGTCCCCCATGGTTGGGGTGCACTTGGCTTCCTTTTAGCTCTCGGAAGGCCCACCTAGATTCTGAAGGTTTGGTTCCCCCCACAAAGGAAGAGACAGGACAGCTTTAAGGGGCTGCATCTGCAGGCACGTCCTCTTCACGTCTCTCGGCTCCACCTCAGTGCACCCTTGGACCCCAGGCTGCTCAGCCTGCTGGGATGTGACACCAGCGCCTATCACCGGGGCCCGAGGCGAAAAGCATGCCCATTTCTTTCCTTTTACTTTCTTTTTCAGCTTAATTCTGATGGTATGTTGTACTAGAGTTGATTTCCAAAGTGGGGTTTGGTGTAGTGTACAGCAAGCTGATTGAGTTACACATGAAATATAGCTACTGTTTTTCGGATTCCTTTCCCATATAGGTTATTGCAGAACATTGAATAGAGGTCCTGGTGTTGTACAGTAGTCCTTGTCGAGTGCGTGTTTTTTTAATATATATATATATATATATATATATGTTTATAGGTATTTTTCTGTGTATGTGTTCATGTGAAACGCCTAACTTATATCTCCTATCCCACTTTCTTTTTGGTAACCCTAGCTTTAATCTGAAAGTCGGTGACTCTGTTTCTGTTTGGTATACTAGTTCAGTTGTATGTATGTTTCCCTTCCTCCTATAAGTGATATTATATGCTATGGGTCCTCCTCTGTCTGTCTGACTTCACTCAGTGTTTGGGCATCCCAGGTCCATCCATGTTGCTTCTGATGGCATTATTTCATTGTTTTTGCTGGCTGAGTAACAGTTCCTTGTATACACGTAGGACCTCCTGTTTATGTATTCATCACTCGCTGGACTACTTGTTTGTGTGTCTTGGCGATTGTAAATAGTGCTGCAGTTAACGTTGGGGTGCTTGTGTCTTTTTGAATTATGGATTTTCCGGAGTAGCGCCCAGGAGTGGACATGCAGTAGTATAGGTTCGCTCTCTCCTTAGTTTTCTAGGAACTGGGATACAGTGCTTTCTAGTGGCGGTCACCAATGTACATTTGCACTCACCGAGTTGGAAGGTTCCCTTTTCTCCACACTCATTCCCCATCGATTGTTTGTAGACTTTTTGATGCTGGCCATACCGCCTGCTGCGAGATGATGCCACTTTAGAATTTTGATATGCATTTGTCGGATAATCAGCGACTTTCTGCTTCCTGTCGTGGTCGGGGTTTTTCTTTTTAAACAGTGTGAGTAAACTTTCCCTCCTGAAATTTGGCTTCTTGAAAGTCTGTGTTTTTTGAATGTTTTTTCGGTTACCTAACCCAGGTCATTTTTGAAGACACGTGTTATTAAAAGCCCCACAGGCTCTGTGAGTATTAGGTGCCCTGAAGCACCGGTTGTAAAGTTGTTGTTCCGCGAAACGTCCACAAGGCGGCAGCATTTCTTCGTGGCCAGCTCTAGTTTGTTGGCAACCAAAAGCGTTAGGAAGAGTCATCTTACTAGGCTGTGAATTAGAGGGGAAGGTGCCAGAGGCAACACCCAAGGGCTTGTGTGTCACTACCTCTTCCCTGTTAAGCTTCACGCCCCCGAAAAGTCCAAACCCTGGCTAAAGCTGCGGGTGCTGCCCTGTGTAGGTGGGGTGACTCCTGGCAAGGAGGCCGGATGTGGGAAGCCCACCAGCAGCAGCCGTGGAGGCTCGGTCACGTTTTGAATCTCCTGCAGCCTAGATGGTCCCCCATGGTTGGGGTGCACTTGGCTTCCTTTTAGCTCTCAGAAGGCCCACCTAGGTTCTGAAGGTTTGGTTCCCCCCACAAAGGAAGAGACAGGACAGCTTTAAGGGGCTGCATTTGCAGGCACGTCCTCTTCACGTCTCTCGGCTCCACCTCAGTGCACCCTTGGGACCCCAGGCTGCTCAGGCTGCTGGGATGTGACACCAGCGCCTATCACCGGGGCCCGAGGCGAAAAGCATGCCCATTTCTTTCCTTTTACTTTCTTTTTCAGCTTAATTCTGATGGTATGTTGTACTAGAGTTGATTTCCAAAGTGGGGTTTGGTGTAGTGTACAGCAAGCTGATTGAGTTACACATGTAATACAGCTACTATTTTTCGGATTCCTTTTCCGTATAGGTTATTGCAGAACGTTGAATAGAGGTCCTGGTGTTGTACAGTAGTCCTTGTCGAGTGCGTGTTTTATATATATGTTTATAGGTATTTTTCTGTGTATGTGTTCATGTGAACCGCCTAACTTATATCTCCTACCCCACTTTCTTTTTGGTAACCCTAGGTTTATTGAGAAAGTCGGTGACTCTGTTTCTGTTTAGTAAACTAGTTCAGTTGTATGTATGTTTCCCTTCCTCCTATAAGTGATATTATATGCTGTGGGTCCTCCTCTGTCTGACTGACTTCACTCAGTGTTTGGGCATCGCAGGTCCATCCATGTTGCTTCTAATGGCATTATTTCATCCTTTATCCTGGCTGAGTAACGGTCCCTTGTATACACGTAGGACCTGCTGTTTATGTATTCATCACTCGCTGGCCTATTTGTTTCTGTGTCTTGGCGTTTGTAAATAGTGCCGCAAAGAACGTTGGGGTGCTTGTGTCTTTCTGAATTATGCATGTTCCCGAGTAATGCCCAGGAGTGGGCCTGCAGAAGTATAGGGTCGCTCTCTCTTTAGTTTTCTAGGAACTGGGATACAGTGCTTTCTAGTGGCGGTCACCAATGTACATTTGCACTCACCGAGCTGGAAGGTTCCCTTTTCTCCACGCTCATTCCCCATCGATTGTTTGTAGACTTTTTGATGCTGGCCATTCTTCCCGCTGTGAGGCGACGCCTCGTTACACGGTGGATTGGCATTTGTCAAATAATGAGTGATATGCATCTTGTCGTGGTGTGTATTTTTTAATTTTAAAGAGTGTGAGTAAACTTTCCCTCTTCAAATTTGGCTTTTTGAGGGTGTGTGTGTTTCTAATTTATTTTTCGGTTGCCTAACCCAGGTGATTTTTGAGCACACGTGTCGTTAAAAGCCCCACAGGCTTCCTGAATATGATGTGCCCTTAAGCACCGGTTGTAAAGTTGTTGTTACGGGAAACGTCCACAAGGCGGCAGCATTTCTTCATGCCCAGCTCTGGTTCCTCGGCAACCAAAAGGTTTAGGGGGAGTCATGGTGCTGGGCTGTGAATTAGAGGGGAAGGTGCCAGAGGCAACACCCAAGGGCTTGTGTGTCACTACCTCTTCCCTGTTAAGCTTCTACGCCCCCGAAAATTCGAAACCCTGGCTAAAGCTGCGGGTGCTGCCCTGTGTAGGTGGGGTGACGCCTGGCAAGGAGGCCGGATGTGGGAAGCCCACCAGCAGCAGCCGTGGAGGCTCGGTCACGGTTTGAATCCCCTGCAGCCTAGATGGTCCCCCATGGTTGGGGTGCACTTGGCTTCCTTTTAGCTCTCGGAAGGCCCACCTAGATTCTGAAGGTTTGGTTCCCCCACAAAGGAAGAGACAGGACAGCTTTAAGGGGCTGCATCTGCAGGCACGTCCTCTTCACGTCTCTCGGCTCCACCTCAGTGCACCCTTGGACCCCAGGCTGCTCAGCCTGCTGGGATGTGACACCAGCGCCTATCACCGGGGCCCGAGGCGAAAAGCATGCCCATTTCTTTCCTTTTACTTTCTTTTTCAGCTTAGTTCTGATGGTATGTTGTACTAGAGTTGATTTCCAAAGTGGGGTTTGGTGTAGTGTACAGCAAGCTGATTGAGTTACACATGTAATACAGCTACTATTTTTCCGATTCCTTTTCCGTATAGGTTATTGCAGAACGTTGAATAGAGGTCCTGGTGTTGTACAGTAGTCCTTGTCGAGTGCGTGTTTTATATATATGTTTATAGGTATTTTTCTGTGTATGTGTTCATGTGAACCGCCTAACTTATATCTCCTACCCCACTTTCTTTTTGGTAACCCTAGGTTTATTGAGAAAGTCGGTGACTCTGTTTCTGTTTAGTAAACTAGTTCAGTTGTATGTATGTTTCCCTTCCTCCTATAAGTGATATTATATGCTGTGGGTCCTCCTCTGTCTGACTGACTTCACTCAGTGTTTGGGCATCGCAGGTCCATCCATGTTGCTTCTAATGGCATTATTTCATCCTTTATCCTGGCTGAGTAACGGTCCCTTGTATACACGTAGGACCTGCTGTTTATGTATTCATCACTCGCTGGCCTATTTGTTTCTGTGTCTTGGCGTTTGTAAATAGTGCCGCAAAGAACGTTGGGGTGCTTGTGTCTTTCTGAATTATGCATGTTCCCGAGTAATGCCCAGGAGTGGGCCTGCAGAAGTATAGGGTCGCTCTCTCTTTAGTTTTCTAGGAACTGGGATACAGTGCTTTCTAGTGGCGGTCACCAATGTACATTTGCACTCACCGAGCTGGAAGGTTCCCTTTTCTCCACGCTCATTCCCCATCGATTGTTTGTAGACTTTTTGATGCTGGCCATTCTTCCCGCTGTGAGGCGACGCCTCGTTACACGGTGGATTGGCATTTGTCAAATAATGAGTGATATGCATCTTGTCGTGGTGTGTATTTTTTAATTTTAAAGAGTGTGAGTAAACTTTCCCTCTTCAAATTTGGCTTTTTGAGGGTGTGTGTGTTTCTAATTTATTTTTCGGTTGCCTAACCCAGGTGATTTTTGAGCACACGTGTCGTTAAAAGCCCCACAGGCTTCCTGAATATGATGTGCCCTTAAACACCGGTTGTAAAGTTGTTGTTACGGGAAACGTCCACAAGGCGGCAGCATTTCTTCATGCCCAGCTCTGGTTCCTCGGCAACCAAAAGTTTTAGGGGGAGTCATGGTGCTGGGCTGTGAATTAGAGGGGAAGGTGCCAGAGGCAACACCCAAGGGCCTGTGTGTCACTACCTCTTCCCTGTTAAGCTTCTACGCCCCCGAAAATTCGAAACCCTGGCTAAAGCTGCGGGTGCTGCCCTGTGTAGGTGGGGTGACGCGTGGCAAGGTGGCCGGATGTGGGAAGCCCACCAGCAGCAGCCGTGGAGGCTCGGTCACGGTTTGAATCCCCTGCAGCCTAGATGGTCCCCCATGGTTGGGGTGCACTTGGCTTCCTTTTAGCTCTCGGAAGGCCCACCTAGATTCTGAAGGTTTGGTTCCCCCCACAAAGGAAGAGACAGGACAGCTTTAAGGGGCTGCATCTGCAGGCACGTCCTCTTCACGTCTCTCGGCTCCACCTCAGTGCACCCTTGGACCCCAGGCTGCTCAGCCTGCTGGGATGTGACACCAGCGCCTATCACCGGGGCCCGAGGTGAAAAGCATGCCCATTTCTTTCCTTTTACTTTCTTTTTCAGCTTAGTTCTGATGGTATGTTGTACTAGAGTTGATTTCCAAAGTGGGGTTTGGTGTAGGTGTACAGCAAGCTGATTGAGTTACACATGAAATATAGCTACTGTTTTTCGGATTCCTTTTCCATATAGGTTATTGCAGAACATTGAATAGAGGTCCTGGTGTTGTACAGTAGTCCTTGTCGAGTGCGTGTTTTTTATATATATATGTTTATAGGTATTTTTCTGTGTATGTGTTCATGTGAAACGCCTAACTTATATCTCCTACCCCACTTTTTTTTGGTAACCCTAGCTTTAATCTGAAAGTCGGTGACTCTGTTTCTGTTTGGTATACTAGTTCAGTTGTATGTATGTTTCCCTTCGTGTTATAAGTGATATTATATGCTATGGGTCCTCCTCTGTCTGTCTGACTTCACTCAGTGTTTGGGCATCCCAGGTCCATCCACGTTGCTTCTGATGGCATTATTTCATTCTTTTTGCTGGCTGAGTAACAGTTCCTTGTATACACGTAGGACCTCCTGTTTATGTATTCATCACTCGCTGGACTACTTGTTTGTGTGTCTTGGCGATTGTAAATAGTGCTGCAGTTAACGTTGGGGTGCTTGTGTCTTTTTGAATTACGGATTTTCCGGAGTAGCGCCCAGGAGTGGACATGCAGTAGTATAGGTTCGCTCTCTCCTTAGTTTTCTAGGAACTGGGATACAGTGTTTTCTAGTGGCGGTCACCAATGTACATTTGCACTCACCGAGTTGGAAGGTTCCCTTTTCTCCACACTCATTCCCCATCGATTGTTTGTAGACTTTTTGATGCTGGCCATACCGCCTGCTGTGAGATGATGCCACTTTAGAATTTTGATATGCATTTGTCGGATAATCAGCGACTTTCTGCTTCCTGTCGTGGTCGGGGTTTTTCTTTTTAAACAGTGTGAGTAAACTTTCCCTCCTGAAATTTGGCTTCTTGAAAGTCTGTGTTTTTCGAATGTGTTTTCGGTTACCTAACCCAGGTCATTTTTGAAGACACGTGTTATTAAAAGCCCCACAGGCTCTGTGAGTATTAGGTGCCCTGAAGCACCGGTTGTAAAGTTGTTGTTCCGCGAGACGTCCACAAGGCGGCAGCATTTCTTCGTGGCCACCTCTAGTTTGTTGGCAACCAAAAGCGTTAGGAAGAGTCATCTTACTAGGCTGTGAATTAGAGGGGAAGGTGCCAGAGGCAACACCCAAGGGCTTGTGTGTCACTACCTCTTCCCTGTTAAGCTTCACGCCCCCGAAAAGTCCAAACCCTGGCTAAAGCTGCGGGTGCTGCGGTGTGTAGGTGGGGTGACTCCTGGCAAGGAGGCCGGATGTGGGAAGCCCACCAGCAGCAGCCGTGGAGGCTCGGTCACGGTTTGAATCTCCTGCAGCCTAGATGGTCCCCCATGGTTGGGGTGCACTTGGCTTCCTTTCAGCTCTAGGAAGGCCCACCTAGGTTCTGAAGGTTTGGTTCCCCCCAGAAAGGAAGAGACACGACAGCTTTAAGGGGCTGCATTTGCAGGCACGTCCTCTTCACGTCTCTCGGCTCCACCTCAGTGCACCCTTGGGACCCCAGGCTGCTCAGGCTGCTGGGATGTGACACCAGCGCCTATCACCGGGGCCCGAGGCGAAAAGCATGCCCATTTCTTTCCTTTTACTTTCTTTTTCAGCTTAATTCTGATGGTATGTTGTACTAGAGTTGATTTCCAAAGTGGGGTTTGGTGTAGTGTACAGCAAGCTGATTGAGTTACACATATAATACAGCTACTATTTTTCGGATTCCTTTTCCGTATAGGTTATTGCAGAACGTTGAATAGAGGTCCTGGTGTTGTACAGTAGTCCTTGTCGAGTGCGTGTTTTATATATATGTTTATAGGTGTTTTTCTGTGTATGTGTTCATGTGAACCGCCTAACTTATATCTCCTACCCCACTTTCTTTTTGGCAACCCTAGGTTTATTGAGAAAGTCGGTGACTCTGTTTCTGTTTAGTAAACTAGTTCAGTTGTGTGTATGTTTCCCTTCCTCCTATAAGTGATATTATATGCTGTGGGTCCTCCTCTGTCTGACTGACTTCACTCAGTGTTTGGGCATCCGGGTCCATCCATGTTGCTTCTAATGGCATTATTTCATCCTTTATCCTGGCTGAGTAACGGTCCCTTGTATACACGTAGGACCTGCTGTTTATGTATTCATCACTCGCTGGCCTATTTGTTTCTGTGTCTTGGCGTTTGTAAATAGTGCCACAAAGAACGTTGGGGTGCTTGTGTCTTTCTGAATTATGCATTTTCCCGAGTAATGCCCAGGAGTGGGCCTGCAGAAGTATAGGGTCGCTCTCTCTTTAGTTTTCTAGGAACTGGGATACAGTGCTTTCTAGTGGCGGTCACCAATGTACATTTGCACTCACCGAGCTGGAAGGTTCCCTTTTCTCCACGCTCATTCCCCATCGATTGTTTGTAGACTTTTTGATGCTGGCCATTCTTCCCGCTGTGAGGCGACGCCTCGTTACACGTTGGATTGGCATTTGTCAAATAATGAGTGATATGCATCTTGTCGTGGTGTGTATTTTTTTATTTTAAACAGTGTGAGTAAACTTTCCCTCTTCAAATTTGGCTTTTTGAGGGTGTGTGTGTTTCTAATTTATTTTTCGGTTGCCTAACCCAGGTGATTTTTGAGCACACGTGTCGTTAAAAGCCCCACAGGCTTCCTGAATATGATGTGCCCTTAAGCACCGGTTGTAAAGTTGTTGTTACGGGAAACGTCCACAAGGCGGCAGCATTTCTTCATGCCCAGCTCTGGTTCCTCGGCAACCAAAAGTTTTAGGGGGAGTCATGGTGCTGGGCTGTGAATTAGAGGGGAAGGTGCCAGAGGCCACACCCAAGGGCTTGTGTGTCACTACCTCTTCCCTGTTAAGCTTCTACGCCCCCGAAAATTCCAAACCCTGGCTAAAGCTGCGTGTGCTGCGGTGTGTAGGTGGGGTGACTCCTGGCAAGGAGGCCGGATGTGGGAAGCCCACCAGCAGCAGCCGTGGAGGCTCGGTCACGGTTTGAATCCCCTGCAGCCTAGATGGTCCCCCATGGTTGGGGTGCACTTGGCTTCCTTTTAGCTCTCGGAAGGCCCACCTAGATTCTGAAGGTTTGGTTCCCCCCACAAAGGAAGAGACAGGACAGCTTTAAGGGGCTGCATTTGCAGGCACGTCCTCTTCACGTCTCTCGGCTCCACCTCAGTGCACCCTTGGACCCCAGGCTGCTCAGCCTGCTGGGATGTGACACCAGCGCCTATCACCGGGGCCCGAGGCGAAACGCATGCCCATTTCTTTCCTTTTACTTTCTTTTTCAGCTTAATTCTGATGGTATGTTGTACTAGAGTTGATTTCCAAAGTGGGGTTTGGTGTAGTGTACAGCAAGCTGATTGAGTTACACATGAAATATAGCTACTGTTTTTCGGATTCCTTTCCCATATAGGTTATTGCAGAACATTGAATAGAGGTCCTGGTGTTGTACAGTAGTCCTTGTCGAGTGCGTGTTTTTTTAATATATATATATATATATATATATATATGTTTATAGGTATTTTTCTGTGTATGTGTTCATGTGAAACGCCTAACTTATATCTCCTATCCCACTTTCTTTTTGGTAACCCTAGCTTTAATCTGAAAGTCGGTGACTCTGTTTCTGTTTGGTATACTAGTTCAGTTGTATGTATGTTTCCCTTCCTCCTATAAGTGATATTATATGCTATGGGTCCTCCTCTGTCTGTCTGACTTCACTCAGTGTTTGGGCATCCCAGGTCCATCCATGTTGCTTCTGATGGCATTATTTCATTGTTTTTGCTGGCTGAGTAACAGTTCCTTGTATACACGTAGGACCTCCTGTTTATGTATTCATCACTCGCTGGACTACTTGTTTGTGTGTCTTGGCGATTGTAAATAGTGCTGCAGTTAACGTTGGGGTGCTTGTGTCTTTTTGAATTATGGATTTTCCGGAGTAGCGCCCAGGAGTGGACATGCAGTAGTATAGGTTCGCTCTCTCCTTAGTTTTCTAGGAACTGGGATACAGTGCTTTCTAGTGGCGGTCACCAATGTACATTTGCACTCACCGAGTTGGAAGGTTCCCTTTTCTCCACACTCATTCCCCATCGATTGTTTGTAGACTTTTTGATGCTGGCCATACCGCCTGCTGCGAGATGATGCCACTTTAGAATTTTGATATGCATTTGTCGGATAATCAGCGACTTTCTGCTTCCTGTCGTGGTCGGGGTTTTTCTTTTTAAACAGTGTGAGTAAACTTTCCCTCCTGAAATTTGGCTTCTTGAAAGTCTGTGTTTTTTGAATGTTTTTTCGGTTACCTAACCCAGGTCATTTTTGAAGACACGTGTTATTAAAAGCCCCACAGGCTCTGTGAGTATTAGGTGCCCTGAAGCACCGGTTGTAAAGTTGTTGTTCCGCGAAACGTCCACAAGGCGGCAGCATTTCTTCGTGGCCAGCTCTAGTTTGTTGGCAACCAAAAGCGTTAGGAAGAGTCATCTTACTAGGCTGTGAATTAGAGGGGAAGGTGCCAGAGGCAACACCCAAGGGCTTGTGTGTCACTACCTCTTCCCTGTTAAGCTTCACGCCCCCGAAAAGTCCAAACCCTGGCTAAAGCTGCGGGTGCTGCCCTGTGTAGGTGGGGTGACTCCTGGCAAGGAGGCCGGATGTGGGAAGCCCACCAGCAGCAGCCGTGGAGGCTCGGTCACGTTTTGAATCTCCTGCAGCCTAGATGGTCCCCCATGGTTGGGGTGCACTTGGCTTCCTTTTAGCTCTCAGAAGGCCCACCTAGGTTCTGAAGGTTTGGTTCCCCCCACAAAGGAAGAGACAGGACAGCTTTAAGGGGCTGCATTTGCAGGCACGTCCTCTTCACGTCTCTCGGCTCCACCTCAGTGCACCCTTGGGACCCCAGGCTGCTCAGGCTGCTGGGATGTGACACCAGCGCCTATCACCGGGGCCCGAGGCGAAAAGCATGCCCATTTCTTTCCTTTTACTTTCTTTTTCAGCTTAATTCTGATGGTATGTTGTACTAGAGTTGATTTCCAAAGTGGGGTTTGGTGTAGTGTACAGCAAGCTGATTGAGTTACACATGTAATACAGCTACTATTTTTCGGATTCCTTTTCCGTATAGGTTATTGCAGAACGTTGAATAGAGGTCCTGGTGTTGTACAGTAGTCCTTGTCGAGTGCGTGTTTTATATATATGTTTATAGGTATTTTTCTGTGTATGTGTTCATGTGAACCGCCTAACTTATATCTCCTACCCCACTTTCTTTTTGGTAACCCTAGGTTTATTGAGAAAGTCGGTGACTCTGTTTCTGTTTAGTAAACTAGTTCAGTTGTATGTATGTTTCCCTTCCTCCTATAAGTGATATTATATGCTGTGGGTCCTCCTCTGTCTGACTGACTTCACTCAGTGTTTGGGCATCGCAGGTCCATCCATGTTGCTTCTAATGGCATTATTTCATCCTTTATCCTGGCTGAGTAACGGTCCCTTGTATACACGTAGGACCTGCTGTTTATGTATTCATCACTCGCTGGCCTATTTGTTTCTGTGTCTTGGCGTTTGTAAATAGTGCCGCAAAGAACGTTGGGGTGCTTGTGTCTTTCTGAATTATGCATGTTCCCGAGTAATGCCCAGGAGTGGGCCTGCAGAAGTATAGGGTCGCTCTCTCTTTAGTTTTCTAGGAACTGGGATACAGTGCTTTCTAGTGGCGGTCACCAATGTACATTTGCACTCACCGAGCTGGAAGGTTCCCTTTTCTCCACGCTCATTCCCCATCGATTGTTTGTAGACTTTTTGATGCTGGCCATTCTTCCCGCTGTGAGGCGACGCCTCGTTACACGGTGGATTGGCATTTGTCAAATAATGAGTGATATGCATCTTGTCGTGGTGTGTATTTTTTAATTTTAAAGAGTGTGAGTAAACTTTCCCTCTTCAAATTTGGCTTTTTGAGGGTGTGTGTGTTTCTAATTTATTTTTCGGTTGCCTAACCCAGGTGATTTTTGAGCACACGTGTCGTTAAAAGCCCCACAGGCTTCCTGAATATGATGTGCCCTTAAGCACCGGTTGTAAAGTTGTTGTTACGGGAAACGTCCACAAGGCGGCAGCATTTCTTCATGCCCAGCTCTGGTTCCTCGGCAACCAAAAGGTTTAGGGGGAGTCATGGTGCTGGGCTGTGAATTAGAGGGGAAGGTGCCAGAGGCAACACCCAAGGGCTTGTGTGTCACTACCTCTTCCCTGTTAAGCTTCTACGCCCCCGAAAATTCGAAACCCTGGCTAAAGCTGCGGGTGCTGCCCTGTGTAGGTGGGGTGACGCCTGGCAAGGAGGCCGGATGTGGGAAGCCCACCAGCAGCAGCCGTGGAGGCTCGGTCACGGTTTGAATCCCCTGCAGCCTAGATGGTCCCCCATGGTTGGGGTGCACTTGGCTTCCTTTTAGCTCTCGGAAGGCCCACCTAGATTCTGAAGGTTTGGTTCCCCCACAAAGGAAGAGACAGGACAGCTTTAAGGGGCTGCATCTGCAGGCACGTCCTCTTCACGTCTCTCGGCTCCACCTCAGTGCACCCTTGGACCCCAGGCTGCTCAGCCTGCTGGGATGTGACACCAGCGCCTATCACCGGGGCCCGAGGCGAAAAGCATGCCCATTTCTTTCCTTTTACTTTCTTTTTCAGCTTAGTTCTGATGGTATGTTGTACTAGAGTTGATTTCCAAAGTGGGGTTTGGTGTAGTGTACAGCAAGCTGATTGAGTTACACATGTAATACAGCTACTATTTTTCCGATTCCTTTTCCGTATAGGTTATTGCAGAACGTTGAATAGAGGTCCTGGTGTTGTACAGTAGTCCTTGTCGAGTGCGTGTTTTATATATATGTTTATAGGTATTTTTCTGTGTATGTGTTCATGTGAACCGCCTAACTTATATCTCCTACCCCACTTTCTTTTTGGTAACCCTAGGTTTATTGAGAAAGTCGGTGACTCTGTTTCTGTTTAGTAAACTAGTTCAGTTGTATGTATGTTTCCCTTCCTCCTATAAGTGATATTATATGCTGTGGGTCCTCCTCTGTCTGACTGACTTCACTCAGTGTTTGGGCATCGCAGGTCCATCCATGTTGCTTCTAATGGCATTATTTCATCCTTTATCCTGGCTGAGTAACGGTCCCTTGTATACACGTAGGACCTGCTGTTTATGTATTCATCACTCGCTGGCCTATTTGTTTCTGTGTCTTGGCGTTTGTAAATAGTGCCGCAAAGAACGTTGGGGTGCTTGTGTCTTTCTGAATTATGCATGTTCCCGAGTAATGCCCAGGAGTGGGCCTGCAGAAGTATAGGGTCGCTCTCTCTTTAGTTTTCTAGGAACTGGGATACAGTGCTTTCTAGTGGCGGTCACCAATGTACATTTGCACTCACCGAGCTGGAAGGTTCCCTTTTCTCCACGCTCATTCCCCATCGATTGTTTGTAGACTTTTTGATGCTGGCCATTCTTCCCGCTGTGAGGCGACGCCTCGTTACACGGTGGATTGGCATTTGTCAAATAATGAGTGATATGCATCTTGTCGTGGTGTGTATTTTTTAATTTTAAAGAGTGTGAGTAAACTTTCCCTCTTCAAATTTGGCTTTTTGAGGGTGTGTGTGTTTCTAATTTATTTTTCGGTTGCCTAACCCAGGTGATTTTTGAGCACACGTGTCGTTAAAAGCCCCACAGGCTTCCTGAATATGATGTGCCCTTAAACACCGGTTGTAAAGTTGTTGTTACGGGAAACGTCCACAAGGCGGCAGCATTTCTTCATGCCCAGCTCTGGTTCCTCGGCAACCAAAAGTTTTAGGGGGAGTCATGGTGCTGGGCTGTGAATTAGAGGGGAAGGTGCCAGAGGCAACACCCAAGGGCCTGTGTGTCACTACCTCTTCCCTGTTAAGCTTCTACGCCCCCGAAAATTCGAAACCCTGGCTAAAGCTGCGGGTGCTGCCCTGTGTAGGTGGGGTGACGCGTGGCAAGGTGGCCGGATGTGGGAAGCCCACCAGCAGCAGCCGTGGAGGCTCGGTCACGGTTTGAATCCCCTGCAGCCTAGATGGTCCCCCATGGTTGGGGTGCACTTGGCTTCCTTTTAGCTCTCGGAAGGCCCACCTAGATTCTGAAGGTTTGGTTCCCCCCACAAAGGAAGAGACAGGACAGCTTTAAGGGGCTGCATCTGCAGGCACGTCCTCTTCACGTCTCTCGGCTCCACCTCAGTGCACCCTTGGACCCCAGGCTGCTCAGCCTGCTGGGATGTGACACCAGCGCCTATCACCGGGGCCCGAGGTGAAAAGCATGCCCATTTCTTTCCTTTTACTTTCTTTTTCAGCTTAGTTCTGATGGTATGTTGTACTAGAGTTGATTTCCAAAGTGGGGTTTGGTGTAGGTGTACAGCAAGCTGATTGAGTTACACATGAAATATAGCTACTGTTTTTCGGATTCCTTTTCCATATAGGTTATTGCAGAACATTGAATAGAGGTCCTGGTGTTGTACAGTAGTCCTTGTCGAGTGCGTGTTTTTTATATATATATGTTTATAGGTATTTTTCTGTGTATGTGTTCATGTGAAACGCCTAACTTATATCTCCTACCCCACTTTTTTTTGGTAACCCTAGCTTTAATCTGAAAGTCGGTGACTCTGTTTCTGTTTGGTATACTAGTTCAGTTGTATGTATGTTTCCCTTCGTGTTATAAGTGATATTATATGCTATGGGTCCTCCTCTGTCTGTCTGACTTCACTCAGTGTTTGGGCATCCCAGGTCCATCCACGTTGCTTCTGATGGCATTATTTCATTCTTTTTGCTGGCTGAGTAACAGTTCCTTGTATACACGTAGGACCTCCTGTTTATGTATTCATCACTCGCTGGACTACTTGTTTGTGTGTCTTGGCGATTGTAAATAGTGCTGCAGTTAACGTTGGGGTGCTTGTGTCTTTTTGAATTACGGATTTTCCGGAGTAGCGCCCAGGAGTGGACATGCAGTAGTATAGGTTCGCTCTCTCCTTAGTTTTCTAGGAACTGGGATACAGTGTTTTCTAGTGGCGGTCACCAATGTACATTTGCACTCACCGAGTTGGAAGGTTCCCTTTTCTCCACACTCATTCCCCATCGATTGTTTGTAGACTTTTTGATGCTGGCCATACCGCCTGCTGTGAGATGATGCCACTTTAGAATTTTGATATGCATTTGTCGGATAATCAGCGACTTTCTGCTTCCTGTCGTGGTCGGGGTTTTTCTTTTTAAACAGTGTGAGTAAACTTTCCCTCCTGAAATTTGGCTTCTTGAAAGTCTGTGTTTTTCGAATGTGTTTTCGGTTACCTAACCCAGGTCATTTTTGAAGACACGTGTTATTAAAAGCCCCACAGGCTCTGTGAGTATTAGGTGCCCTGAAGCACCGGTTGTAAAGTTGTTGTTCCGCGAGACGTCCACAAGGCGGCAGCATTTCTTCGTGGCCACCTCTAGTTTGTTGGCAACCAAAAGCGTTAGGAAGAGTCATCTTACTAGGCTGTGAATTAGAGGGGAAGGTGCCAGAGGCAACACCCAAGGGCTTGTGTGTCACTACCTCTTCCCTGTTAAGCTTCACGCCCCCGAAAAGTCCAAACCCTGGCTAAAGCTGCGGGTGCTGCGGTGTGTAGGTGGGGTGACTCCTGGCAAGGAGGCCGGATGTGGGAAGCCCACCAGCAGCAGCCGTGGAGGCTCGGTCACGGTTTGAATCTCCTGCAGCCTAGATGGTCCCCCATGGTTGGGGTGCACTTGGCTTCCTTTCAGCTCTAGGAAGGCCCACCTAGGTTCTGAAGGTTTGGTTCCCCCCAGAAAGGAAGAGACACGACAGCTTTAAGGGGCTGCATTTGCAGGCACGTCCTCTTCACGTCTCTCGGCTCCACCTCAGTGCACCCTTGGGACCCCAGGCTGCTCAGGCTGCTGGGATGTGACACCAGCGCCTATCACCGGGGCCCGAGGCGAAAAGCATGCCCATTTCTTTCCTTTTACTTTCTTTTTCAGCTTAATTCTGATGGTATGTTGTACTAGAGTTGATTTCCAAAGTGGGGTTTGGTGTAGTGTACAGCAAGCTGATTGAGTTACACATATAATACAGCTACTATTTTTCGGATTCCTTTTCCGTATAGGTTATTGCAGAACGTTGAATAGAGGTCCTGGTGTTGTACAGTAGTCCTTGTCGAGTGCGTGTTTTATATATATGTTTATAGGTGTTTTTCTGTGTATGTGTTCATGTGAACCGCCTAACTTATATCTCCTACCCCACTTTCTTTTTGGCAACCCTAGGTTTATTGAGAAAGTCGGTGACTCTGTTTCTGTTTAGTAAACTAGTTCAGTTGTGTGTATGTTTCCCTTCCTCCTATAAGTGATATTATATGCTGTGGGTCCTCCTCTGTCTGACTGACTTCACTCAGTGTTTGGGCATCCGGGTCCATCCATGTTGCTTCTAATGGCATTATTTCATCCTTTATCCTGGCTGAGTAACGGTCCCTTGTATACACGTAGGACCTGCTGTTTATGTATTCATCACTCGCTGGCCTATTTGTTTCTGTGTCTTGGCGTTTGTAAATAGTGCCACAAAGAACGTTGGGGTGCTTGTGTCTTTCTGAATTATGCATTTTCCCGAGTAATGCCCAGGAGTGGGCCTGCAGAAGTATAGGGTCGCTCTCTCTTTAGTTTTCTAGGAACTGGGATACAGTGCTTTCTAGTGGCGGTCACCAATGTACATTTCCACTCACCGAGTTGGAAGGTTCCCTTTTCTCCACGCTCATTCCCCATCGATTGTTTGTAGACTTTTTGATGCTGGCCATTCTTCCCGCTGTGAGGCGACGCCTCGTTACACGTTGGATTGGCATTTGTCAAATAATGAGTGATATGCATCTTGTCGTGGTGTGTATTTTTTTATTTTAAACAGTGTGAGTAAACTTTCCCTCTTCAAATTTGGCTTTTTGAGGGTGTGTGTGTTTCTAATTTATTTTTCGGTTGCCTAACCCAGGTGATTTTTGAGCACACGTGTCGTTAAAAGCCCCACAGGCTTCCTGAATATGATGTGCCCTTAAGCACCGGTTGTAAAGTTGTTGTTACGGGAAACGTCCACAAGGCGGCAGCATTTCTTCATGCCCAGCTCTGGTTCCTCGGCAACCAAAAGGTTTAGGGGGAGTCATGGTGCTGGGCTGTGAATTAGAGGGGAAGGTGCCAGAGGCCACACCCAAGGGCTTGTGTGTCACTACCTCTTCCCTGTTAAGCTTCTACGCCCCCGAAAATTCGAAACCCTGGCTAAAGCTGCGGGTGCTGCCCTGTGTAGGTGGGGTGACGCCTGGCAAGGAGGCCGGATGTGGGAAGCCCACCAGCAGCAGCCGTGGAGGCTCGGTCACGGTTTGAATCCCCTGCAGCCTAGATGGTCCCCCATGGTTGGGGTGCACTTGGCTTCCTTTTAGCTCTCGGAAGGCCCACCTAGATTCTGAAGGTTTGGTTCCCCCACAAAGGAAGAGACAGGACAGCTTTAAGGGGCTGCATCTGCAGGCACGTCCTCTTCACGTCTCTCGGCTCCACCTCAGTGCACCCTTGGACCCCAGGCTGCTCAGCCTGCTGGGATGTGACACCAGCGCCTATCACCGGGGCCCGAGGCGAAACGCATGCCCATTTCTTTCCTTTTACTTTCTTTTTCAGCTTAATTCTGATGGTATGTTGTACTGGAGTTGATTTCCAAAGTGGGGTTTGGTGTAGTGTACAGCAAGCTGATTGAGTTACACATGTAATACAGCTACTATTTTTCCGATTCCTTTTCCGTATAGGTTATTGCAGAACGTTGAATAGAGGTCCTGGTGTTGTACAGTAGTCCTTGTCGAGTGTGTGTTTTTTAATATATATATATGTTTATAGGTATTTTTCTGTGTATGTGTTCATGTGAAACGCCTAACTTATATCTCCTACCCCACTTTCTTTTTGGTAACCCTAGCTTTAATCTGAAAGTCGGTGACTCTGTTTCTGTTTGGTATACTAGTTCAGTTGTATGTATGTTTCCCTTCCTCCTATAAGTGATATTATATGCTATGGGTCCTCCTCTGTCTGTCTGACTTCACTCAGTGTTTGGGCATCCCAGGTCCATCCACGTTGCTTCTGATGGCATTATTTCATTCTTTTTGCTGGCTGAGTAACAGTTCCTTGTATACACGTAGGACCTCCTGTTTATGTATTCATCACTCGCTGGACTACTTGTTTGTGTGTCTTGGCGATTGTAAATAGTGCTGCAGTTAACGTTGGGGTGCTTGTGTCTTTTTGAATTACGGATTTTCCGGAGTAGCGCCCAGGAGTGGACATGCAGTAGTATAGGTTCGCTCTCTCCTTAGTTTTCTAGGAACTGGGATACAGTGCTTTCTAGTGGCGGTCACCAATGTACATTTGCACTCACCGAGTTGGAAGGTTCCCTTTTCTCCACACTCATTCCCCATCGATTGTTTGTAGACTTTTTGATGCTGGCCATACCGCCTGCTGCGAGATGATGCCACTTTAGAATTTTGATATGCATTTGTCGGATAATCAGCGACTTTCTGCTTCCTGTCGTGGTCGGGGTTTTTCTTTTTAAACAGTGTGAGTAAACTTTCCCTCCTGAAATTTGGCTTCTTGAAAGTCTGTGTTTTTCGAATGTGTTTTCGGTTACCTAACCCAGGTCATTTTTGAAGACACGTGTTATTAAAAGCCCCACAGGCTCTGTGAGTATTAGGTGCCCTGAAGCACCGGTTGTAAAGTTGTTGTTCCGCGAGACGTCCACAAGGCGGCAGCATTTCTTCGTGGCCACCTCTAGTTTGTTGGCAACCAAAAGCCTTAGGAAGAGTCATCTTACTAGGCTGTGAATTAGAGGGGAAGGTGCGAGAGGCAACACCCAAGGGCTTGTGTGTCACTACCTTTTCCCTGTTAAGCTTCACGCCCCCGAAAAGTCCAAACCCTGGCTAAAGCTGCGGGTGCTGCCCTGTGTAGGTGGGGTGACTCCTGGCAAGGAGGCCGGATGTGGGAAGCCCACCAGCAGCAGCCGTGGAGGCTCGGTCACGTTTTGAATCTCCTGCAGCCTAGATGGTCCCCCATGGTTGGGGTGCACTTGGCTTGCTTTTATCTCTAGGAAGGCCCACCTAGGTTCTGAAGGTTTGGTTCCCCCCAGAAAGGAAGAGACACGACAGCTTTAAGGGGCTGCATTTGCAGGCACGTCCTCTTCACGTCTCTCGGCTCCACCTTAGTGCACCCTTGGGACCCCAGGCTGCTCAGGCTGCTGGGATGTGACACCAGCGCCTATCACTGGGGCCCGAGGCGAAAAGCATGCCCATTTCTTTCCTTTTACTTTCTTTTTCAGCTTAATTCTGATGGTATGTTGTACTAGAGTTGATTTCCAAAGTGGGGTTTGGTGTAGTGTACAGCAAGCTGATTGAGTTACACATGTAATACAGCTACTATTTTTCGGATTCCTTTTCCGTATAGGTTATTGCAGAACGTTGAATAGAGG
Source organism: Orcinus orca (assembly GCF_937001465.1). NCBI lineage: Eukaryota > Metazoa > Chordata > Mammalia > Artiodactyla > Delphinidae > Orcinus > Orcinus orca. Next base: position 2,244,225 of record NC_064568.1, read on the forward strand.
TCCTGGTGTTGTACAGTAGTCCTTGTCGAGTGCGTGTTTTATATATATGTTTATAGGTATTTTTCTGTGTATGTGTTCATGTGAACCGCCTAACTTATATCTCCTACCCCACTTTCTTTTTGGTAACCCTAGGTTTATTGAGAAAGTCGGTGACTCTGTTTCTGTTTAGTAAACTAGTTCAGTTGTATGTATGTTTCCCTTCCTCCTATAAGTGATATTATATGCTGTGGGTCCTCCTCTGTCTGACTGACTTCACTCAGTGTTTGGGCATCCCGGGTCCATCCATGTTGCTTCTAATGGCATTATTTCATCCTTTATCCTGGCTGAGTAACGGTCCCTTGTATACACGTAGGACCTGCTGTTTATGTATTCATCACTCGCTGGCCTATTTGTTTCTGTGTCTTGGCGTTTGTAAATAGTGCCGCAAAGAACGTTGGGGTGCTTGTGTCTTTGTGTATTATGCATTTTCCCGAGTAATGCCCAGGAGTGGGCCTGCAGAAGTATAGGGTCACTCTCTCTTTAGTTTTCTAGGAACTGGGATACAGTGCTTTCTAGTGGCGGTCACCAATGTACATTTCCACTCACCGAGTTGGAAGGTTCCCTTTTCTCCACGCTCATTCCCCATCGATTGTTTGTAGACTTTTTGATGCTGGCCATTCTTCCCGCTGTGAGGCGACGCCTCGTTACACGTTGGATTGGCATTTGTCAAATAATGAGTGATATGCATCTTGTCGTGGTGTGTATTTTTTTATTTTAAACAGTGTGAGTAAACTTTCCCTCTTCAAATTTGGCTTTTTGAGGGTGTGTGTGTTTCTAATTTATTTTTCGGTTGCCTAACCCAGGTGATTTTTGAGCACACGTGTCGTTAAAAGCCCCACAGGCTTCCTGAATATGATGTGCCCTTAAGCACCGGTTGTAAAGTTGTTGTTACGGGAAACGTCCACAAGGCGGCAGCATTTCTTCATGCCCAGCTCTGGTTCCTCGGCAACCAAAAGGTTTAGGGGGAGTCATGGTGCTGGGCTGTGAATTAGAGGGGAAGGTGCCAGAGGCAACACCCAAGGGCTTGTGTGTCACTACCTCTTCCCTGTTAAGCTTCACGCCCCCGAAAAGTCCAAACCCTGGCTAAAGCTGCGGGTGCTGCGGTGTGTAGGTGGGGTGACTCCTGGCAAGGAGGCCGGATGTGGGAAGCCCACCAGCAGCAGCCGTGGAGGCTCGGTCACGGTTTGAATCTCCTGCAGCCTAGATGGTCCCCCATGGTTGGGGTGCACTTGGCTTCCTTTTAGCTCTAGGAAGGCCCACCTAGGTCCTGAAGGTTTGGTTCCCCCCAGAAAGGAAGAGACACGACAGCTTTAAGGGGCTGCATTTGCAGGCACGTCCTCTTCACGTCTCTCGGCTCCACCGCAGTGCACCCTTGGGACCCCAGGCTGCTCAGGCTGCTGGGATGTGACACCAGCGCCTATCACCGGGGCCCGAGGCGAAAAGCATGCCCATTTCTTTCCTTTTACTTTCTTTTTCAGCTTAATTCTGATGGTATGTTGTACTAGAGTTGATTTCCAAAGTGGGGTTTGGTGTAGTGTACAGCAAGCTGATTGAGTTACACATGTAATACAGCTACTATTTTTCGGATTCCTTTTCCGTATAGGTTATTGCAGAACGTTGAATAGAGGTCCTGGTGTTGTACAGTAGTCCTTGTCGAGTGCGTGTTTTATATATATGTTTATAGGTATTTTTCTGTGTATGTGTTCATGTGAACCGCCTAACTTATATCTCCTACCCCACTTTCTTTTTGGTAACCCTAGGTTTATTGAGAAAGTCGGTGACTCTGTTTCTGTTTAGTAAACTAGTTCAGTTGTATGTATGTTTCCCTTCCTCCTATAAGTGATATTATATGCTGTGGGTCCTCCTCTGTCTGACTGACTTCACTCAGTGTTTGGGCATCGCAGGTCCATCCATGTTGCTTCTAATGGCATTATTTCATCCTTTATCCTGGCTGAGTAACGGTCCCTTGTATACACGTAGGACCTGCTGTTTATGTATTCATCACTCGCTGGCCTATTTGTTTCTGTGTCTTGGCGTTTGTAAATAGTGCCGCAAAGAACGTTGGGGTGCTTGTGTCTTTCTGAATTATGCATGTTCCCGAGTAATGCCCAGGAGTGGGCCTGCAGAAGTATAGGGTCGCTCTCTCTTTAGTTTTCTAGGAACTGGGATACAGTGCTTTCTAGTGGCGGTCACCAATGTACATTTGCACTCACCGAGCTGGAAGGTTCCCTTTTCTCCACGCTCATTCCCCATCGATTGTTTGTAGACTTTTTGATGCTGGCCATTCTTCCCGCTGTGAGGCGACGCCTCGTTACACGGTGGATTGGCATTTGTCAAATAATGAGTGATATGCATCTTGTCGTGGTGTGTATTTTTTAATTTTAAAGAGTGTGAGTAAACTTTCCCTCTTCAAATTTGGCTTTTTGAGGGTGTGTGTGTTTCTAATTTATTTTTCGGTTGCCTAACCCAGGTGATTTTTGAGCACACGTGTCGTTAAAAGCCCCACAGGCTTCCTGAATATGATGTGCCCTTAAACACCGGTTGTAAAGTTGTTGTTACGGGAAACGTCCACAAGGCGGCAGCATTTCTTCATGCCCAGCTCTGGTTCCTCGGCAACCAAAAGTTTTAGGGGGAGTCATGGTGCTGGGCTGTGAATTAGAGGGGAAGGTGCCAGAGGCCACACCCAAGGGCTTGTGTGTCACTACCTCTTCCCTGTTAAGCTTCTACGCCCCCGAAAATTCCAAACCCTGGCTAAAGCTGCGGGTGCTGCGGTGTGTAGGTGGGGTGACTCCTGGCAAGGAGGCCGGATGTGGGAAGCCCACCAGCAGCAGCCGTGGAGGCTCGGTCACGGTTTGAATCCCCTGCAGCCTAGATGGTCCCCCATGGTTGGGGTGCACTTGGCTTCCTTTTAGCTCTCGGAAGGCCCACCTAGGTTCTGAAGGTTTGGTTCCCCCCACAAAGGAAGAGACAGGACAGCTTTAAGGGGCTGCATTTGCAGGCACGTCCTCTTCACGTCTCTCGGCTCCACCTCAGTGCACCCTTGGACCCCAGGCTGCTCAGCCTGCTGGGATGTGACACCAGCGCCTATCACCGGGGCCCGAGGCGAAACGCATGCCCATTTCTTTCCTTTTACTTTCTTTTTCAGCTTAATTCTGATGGTATGTTGTACTGGAGTTGATTTCCAAAGTGGGGTTTGGTGTAGGTGTACAGCAAGCTGATTGAGTTACACATGAAATATAGCTACTGTTTTTCGGATTCCTTTCCCATATAGGTTATTGCAGAACATTGAATAGAGGTCCTGGTGTTGTACAGTAGTCCTTGTCGAGTGCGTGTTTTTTTTAATACATATATATATATATATATATATGTTTATAGGTATTTTTCTGTGTATGTGTTCATGTGAAACGCCTAACTTATATCTCCTACCCCACTTTCTTTTTGGTAACCCTAGCTTTAATCTGAAAGTCGGTGACTCTGTTTCTGTTTGGTATACTAGTTCAGTTGTATGTATGTTTCCCTTCCTCCTATAAGTGATATTATATGCTATGGGTCCTCCTCTGTCTGTCTGACTTCACTCAGTGTTTGGGCATCCCAGGTCCATCCATGTTGCTTCTGATGGCATTATTTCATTGTTTTTGCTGGCTGAGTAACAGTTCCTTGTATACACGTAGGACCTCCTGTTTATGTATTCATCACTCGCTGGACTACTTGTTTGTGTGTCTTGGCGATTGTAAATAGTGCTGCAGTTAACGTTGGGGTGCTTGTGTCTTTTTGAATTATGGATTTTCCGGAGTAGCGCCCAGGAGTGGATATGCAGTAGTATAGGTTCGCTCTCTCCTTAGTTTTCTAGGAACTGGGATACAGTGCTTTCTAGTGGCGGTCACCAATGTACATTTGCACTCACCGAGTTGGAAGGTTCCCTTTTCTCCACACTCATTCCCCATCGATTGTTTGTAGACTTTTTGATGCTGGCCATACCGCCTGCTGCGAGATGATGCCACTTTAGAATTTTGATATGCATTTGTCGGATAATCAGCGACTTTCTGCTTCCTGTCGTGGTCGGGGTTTTTCTTTTTAAACAGTGTGAGTAAACTTTCCCTCCTGAAATTTGGCTTCTTGAAAGTCTGTGTTTTTTGAATGTTTTTTCGGTTACCTAACCCAGGTCATTTTTGAAGACACGTGTTATTAAAAGCCCCACAGGCTCTGTGAGTATTAGGTGCCCTGAAGCACCGGTTGTAAAGTTGTTGTTCCGCGAAACGTCCACAAGGCGGCAGCATTTCTTCGTGGCCAGCTCTAGTTTGTTGGCAACCAAAAGCGTTAGGAAGAGTCATCTTACTAGGCTGTGAATTAGAGGGGAAGGTGCCAGAGGCAACACCCAAGGGCTTGTGTGTCACTACCTCTTCCCTGTTAAGCTTCACGCCCCCGAAAAGTCCAAACCCTGGCTAAAGCTGCGGGTGCTGCCCTGTGTAGGTGGGGTGACTCCTGGCAAGGAGGCCGGATGTGGGAAGCCCACCAGCAGCAGCCGTGGAGGCTCGGTCACGTTTTGAATCTCCTGCAGCCTAGATGGTCCCCCATGGTTGGGGTGCACTTGGCTTCCTTTTAGCTCTCGGAAGGCCCACCTAGGTTCTGAAGGTTTGGTTCCCCCCACAAAGGAAGAGACAGGACAGCTTTAAGGGGCTGCATTTGCAGGCACGTCCTCTTCACGTCTCTCGGCTCCACCTCAGTGCACCCTTGGGACCCCAGGCTGCTCAGGCTGCTGGGATGTGACACCAGCGCCTATCACCGGGGCCCGAGGCGAAAAGCATGCCCATTTCTTTCCTTTTACTTTCTTTTTCAGCTTAATTCTGATGGTATGTTGTACTAGAGTTGATTTCCAAAGTGGGGTTTGGTGTAGTGTACAGCAAGCTGATTGAGTTACACATGTAATACAGCTACTATTTTTCGGATTCCTTTTCCGTATAGGTTATTGCAGAACGTTGAATAGAGGTCCTGGTGTTGTACAGTAGTCCTTGTCGAGTGCGTGTTTTATATATATGTTTATAGGTATTTTTCTGTGTATGTGTTCATGTGAACCGCCTAACTTATATCTCCTACCCCACTTTCTTTTTGGTAACCCTAGGTTTATTGAGAAAGTCGGTGACTCTGTTTCTGTTTAGTAAACTAGTTCAGTTGTATGTATGTTTCCCTTCCTCCTATAAGTGATGTTATATGCTGTGGGTCCTCCTCTGTCTGACTGACTTCACTCAGTGTTTGGGCATCGCAGGTCCATCCATGTTGCTTCTAATGGCATTATTTCATCCTTTATCCTGGCTGAGTAACGGTCCCTTGTATACACGTAGGACCTGCTGTTTATGTATTCATCACTCGCTGGCCTATTTGTTTCTGTGTCTTGGCGTTTGTAAATAGTGCCACAAAGAACGTTGGGGTGCTTGTGTCTTTCTGAATTATGCATGTTCCCGAGTAATGCCCAGGAGTGGGCCTGCAGAAGTATAGGGTCGCTCTCTCTTTAGTTTTCTAGGAACTGGGATACAGTGCTTTCTAGTGGCGGTCACCAATGTACATTTGCACTCACCGAGCTGGAAGGTTCCCTTTTCTCCACGCTCATTCCCCATCGATTGTTTGTAGACTTTTTGATGCTGGCCATTCTTCCCGCTGTGAGGCGACGCCTCGTTACACGGTGGATTGGCATTTGTCAAATAATGAGTGATATGCATCTTGTCGTGGTGTGTATTTTTTTATTTTAAACAGTGTGAGTAAACTTTCCCTCTTCAAATTTGGCTTTTTGAGGGTGTGTGTGTTTCTAATTTATTTTTCGGTTGCCTAACCCAGGTGATTTTTGAGCACACGTGTCGTTAAAAGCCCCACAGGCTTCCTGAATATGATGTGCCCTTAAACACCGGTTGTAAAGTTGTTGTTATGGGAAACGTCCACAAGGCGGCAGCATTTCTTCATGCCCAGCTCTGGTTCCTCGGCAACCAAAAGTTTTAGGGGGAGTCATGGTGCTGGGCTGTGAATTAGAGGGGAAGGTGCCAGAGGCCACACCCAAGGGCTTGTGTGTCACTACCTCTTCCCTGTTAAGCTTCTACGCCCCCGAAAATTCCAAACCCTGGCTAAAGCTGCGGGTGCTGCGGTGTGTAGGTGGGGTGACTCCTGGCAAGGAGGCCGGATGTGGGAAGCCCACCAGCAGCAGCCGTGGAGGCTCGGTCACGGTTTGAATCCCCTGCAGCCTAGATGGTCCCCCATGGTTGGGGTGCACTTGGCTTCCTTTTAGCTCTCGGAAGGCCCACCTAGATTCTGAAGGTTTGGTTCCCCCCACAAAGGAAGAGACAGGACAGCTTTAAGGGGCTGCATTTGCAGGCACGTCCTCTTCACGTCTCTCGGCTCCACCTCAGTGCACCCTTGGACCCCAGGCTGCTCAGCCTGCTGGGATGTAACACCAGCGAATATCACCGAGGCGGGAGGCGAAAAGTGTACCCATTTCTGTCCATTTGCGTTGTCAGTTTAATTCTTATGGTATGTTGCGGTAGGGGTAATTTACAGTGTGGTGTTTGGTGTAGGTGTACAGCAAGCTGATTCTCTTATTGATATTCATGTATCTATTCTATTTCGAATTCTTTTCACATATAGGTTATTGCTGAACGTTGAACAGAGTTCCCTTTGCTTTACAGGAGGTCCATGTTGATTATCCATCAAATGTGTGTGTATATATATATATATAAATATATACACACACACACACAGACATATGCACTTTATATATACACACACACATACGTATATATATATATATATATATATATATATATATATATGGTTGTGTGTACATGAAGGTCGACCTCCTAATTTATCCTTTGCCTCTACTTTTCCTTTTTGTGAGCCCTACGTTCGTTTTCCAAGTAAGTGTGTTGCTGTTTTGTAACACTGTGTGTTACACAGTGTTCATGCTGTGTTCATGTGTGTCTAGTGTTCAGTCCTAGGTGTAACTGATATCATATGCTATTCGTCTTCCTCTGACTCACTTCACTTACTGTATGATTATCCCAGGTCCATGCATGGTGCTGCCAATAGCATTATTTCATTGTTGTTTATGGCTGATTAATAGTCCATTGTATATATGTACCATATTGTCTGTATCCAGTCGTCTGTCGGTGGACATTTTGGTTGTTTCTGTGTCCTGGCTGTTGGAAGTATAACTGTGGGGCGCCTGGTTCATTTCCAATTATGGGTTTCTCCAGATACACGCCCAGGAGTGCTCCTGGGGCTGGGCTCCTTTTACTTTTGTTAGGAGCTTCGATACTGTCCTTTATGGTGGCTTTTGCCAATGTACATTCCCACGAAAATATAGGAGGGTTCAGCTTTTTCGCTCCTCGAGGGACGTGGCCCTCACTGGGCTGCTGCCTGGCTCTGGTAACCAGCATGCACCCCGCACCGCCAGGAGCCAGCATCCTGCCCCCAAGACTGGCAGCCGGTCAGCCCCACCGAGGTCCGCTGTCAGCCCATCTAGCCACGTCTGCTCGCATTTCCAGGAGCCGAGGAGACTCACGCACTCCCAGAGCTACCTGTCAGCCACAGTGGAGCCTCAGGATTCAGATGAGGAGAAGAGAAAAGCCGAGAGGAAGTCCCGTGACACCTGGCTCACACCCAACGGGTTCCAAGTGACTGGTCTTCACAGCACGGGCAGGACACATCACCTGGGGCTGCCACCCCTTGGCGCCGTCACAGAGGTGGGTGGCGGGAGTGGGTCTCCGGTGGGCGTCCGCAGGGGCCTCCCCCTGACCTGCTGCCCCCCAACGTAGGAGTGGAGGGAGAAAGCGCTGTTTGCTAACATACTGGAGTCAGTGCTGCACCGAGAGAGCAGGGGCTGGGACCGGCGCCCCCAGGACTTGGATCTGTACACACAGCTGCCGCCGGCCCCTCCCGCGCCAAAGCCCGGGACAGGTAACTGTGGGCAGCACTCGTTCTGTTTTAGCAGCCACACTCCTGGGCTGGGAAATCAGGATTCGGCGGGGGGCTGGCTTCAGAGTGCAGGCTGGCCGGAACTTCTGGTTCCAGCTGGATTCACTTGCTGTGTGATGGCGGGGGCAGGTCCCGCCACCGCTCTGGGCTTGGTTTCTATGAAAGGGAGGCCTTGGAAGGTAGGGCTAAGGGCTTTCAGGCTTCACACTGTGTTACCCATGACCAGCCTCGGCAGGCTCTGGGTGCTGCTGGGCCCTTCCGGCTCCCAGACACAGCTGGTTGTCACCCGTGGGGGCAGGCGGGGGCCTGGCCACACCACCCCTCCAAGTTTTCTTCATCCCCCGTTTGTGCAGAGGGACCAGAAATCATTTATAGGTAGAGAACCAAACCTGTGAATTAACAGAACCAGAATCTTCAGGGAGAAAGAGCGGTGAGTTGATCTGGCCACAGACCCCTTGCCCAGAAAGAGACCCCTTGCCCAGAAAGCTAGACTGGATAAACGGTGGAGTGCTTTCCTTCCCTGACTCCTAAGGGCTGCTGGTAACAGCTCCGTGAAACCGGAGGACGTGCTGACAAGCTGCTGAAACTGGTCTACTCCCCTCCTCTGGGCTGTGCCACCTCCCCTTCAGTAGAGGCCCCAGGCTCTGGGGCCGCAGGCAGGGTCCCAGGCTCAGGGTCACTGCTGTGGTCCAGTGCAGGGACAGCAGGCTCGCTGCTCCGGCCCTTCCCAGCCCCAGGGCGCACACCTGAAGACACATGGGTGAGAACAGCTCCCCGCAGACTGCTGTCCTGGCACCAGGTGAGAAGCCATGACCTCTCCATCTACGCCAGCAAAGAAGCTGCAGTGTCATCGGGAAGATGAGCTGTCAGAACGCCGGCAGCAGGCCTAGCCCCGCAGGTGGATGACGGCTCCTCCTCCCAGGACCAAAGCCTGGCCCCCTCAAGGCAAGGCCTGTGATGGGCAAAGCACTGGGAACCGCCCGAGCAGGAAGCCTACCAGGTGAGCACACCAGGGCAGGTGTGTAGAGGCCCGTCTGTGCCGCCGGAAGATGCTGCTCGTCCTTGTCAAGTGGCAGAGAAGCACCAGCTAGGAGCAGCACCTGCTGTCAGGCAGCAGCAACATCACCTGCGCAGGACCAAACCTGCACAGCACCGTGGCCCGGGCACCTGCCCCTCTGCTCCTGGAGCCCTCTTCTCACACATGAGGACAAAGGGCCCTGGAAGCCACCACCACAGGGGGGAGCGCAGGGTCAAGAGGTTGTGAGGCTGGCTCTGAGGAAACAGGTGACCAGTGCAGCAAACACTAGAAGGGGAAACACAAACTGTCCTTCCTTTGGCTCCTAGCTTAAAGAATGACACATACGCGGTTTTCAAGCTGTTTCTTGGAGAACGTGTGGTCTGGCAGAAATGGCCACCCTGCTGAGACGCGGCCCTACCACCCCAGGCCAGCTTCCACCCCGAAGCCTCCCGGTGAGGCGAGTCTCAGCAGCTCCGCGCTCTCCCCGTGTCGGCTCAGAGCCCGGGATCGTGTCAGGCAATAGTGCCCACGGGGGCCTGGAGAAAGCCCGTCAGAGAACTTGGTCAGCTTGTAATAAAGCAAGTTCTCTACCTTCTGGAAGGCGTGTGTCAGGCGGACAGCAGCAGGGATGCTGTCGCCCTGCTTCAGGATGTCCAGTCCAGAGGGTGGGCACAGACGTAGGCTCGCTTCTCTAGGACCTGCTGGGACACTTTCTTGATCAGTTCATCGAGATTTTCCGGAGAATCTGGGAGGGAAAGAGGAAGAGTAGGTGATCTTTGGAAAAAAATGTTCCAGCAATTCCTGTTATCACGAAGTCAGCCCTCTGGTGTGAAGGAGCCCTGAAGGTGGCAGCCCCGTCCCCAGGAAGTGATTGTGGGCTGCCCCCTGGCGACCCCACCTGCTGGAGAAGCCATTTCGTCATCCCCAGTGCAGGCGGTGACAGCCGCGTCAGCACGGTGGGTGTGGGGTGCCAGTGCTCAGAGTTGCGTGGAGTCCCGCGCTCCTCCCTCCGCAGGTCAGCTGGGTACAGGGGTCCCCCCAAGAGGCTCTCACCTGGCATCAGGTCCCACCCCCCCACTCTCCCCCAACCTGAGCCGCCCACTTACACTTGTCCAGCTGAGACAGAGCGAAGAGATTCTGGTAGTAAGCTTCCGTGCAGAAGATGTTGGCCAACAGAACCTGCCAGAACCAAAGTCCGAGAGGATGACTGCTGAGGACCCTGGGATCGCTGGGCCTTAGCGCTGCCCGGCCTGGAGCCTGACCTCTGAGCTTCAAAGAACTCGGTCAGCCAAAGCGGGCAGCTTGACCAGAGTCAGGTGGCCTGGCTCAGAAGCCATGGCAGCCGTGAGCCAAACCAGCTCTGTCCCCAGGGCAAGTGACTCAATCCCCGCAGGCATGGTGCACGTCAAGACTGCGGGTGTGCACCCACCCTGCTGGCACATGGGGTGAGGGCGCTGGGTTTCGGATTCGACACTCACTCCCCCTCCCCGCCCCCAGGCAGGAAGGTGAAGGGCAGTGGCCCTGTGTCCTGAACAGCACAGACCCGCCCATGGGAGCTGAGAGCACCAGCTATGGCCACGGACACAACTTGGCAACCACACCCATTTCTGGGTCAGCTGGCGTGGACCCGTGCTCACCCTGACCCCCGGGACACAGCCCTGGACGCGCCCAGCCCCTCCCTTCCCCACTACCCAGCCTCATTAAAGTGCAGCAGGAGGACCCCTGCAGGGAGGCTGCCTGTGCAGGGGGGAGGGGCGGGCCCACCTCATGGTCGTGGTTCTGGAGCCCCACGCGGATAGAGCGGCTGGCCCGCGACAGCACGGCTGTCATCCCGTACAGGTTGATGAGGATGTTGGCCACTCGCTTCAAGACCAACTGCTCCTCCACGATGGTCTGGGAACAGAGGGCAGGGTGGAGACTGGCCACCCGGACACGACTCCAACACACTCTTCCAGGCCCACCTTTGCTCATCTCTGAGCCTCTCTCTACACCCTGGGGGAGCAGGGCTAACACTGCCTTCCCTTCGGGTTTTCCCTTAGCTCTGTCCAGGTCTGGGCAGGAGTCAAGACAAGACCATGTCCCAGAAGCCGGGCTGAGACCACCGGCCAGTGCTTATTACCACCTTTGGATGCAAGAAACACAGATCAGGTCCTAAGAGTAAGGTCCAGGTGGGGCTGCCCCTCCCGGCTCCAGGGAGCCTCTGGTCACCTAGAAGGTGCCCACCCAGCAGGGGCTCCCCCCACGCTCCCCAGCTAGCTGAGTGGTCCCCAGGGCAGGCAGCCACAGCCAGCCCTGCTTCCCCAGCCCTCCAAGGTGACCAAGATTTCATGGCCTGGTCCCCACGCTTGGCAAAATGTCATCTCACAGATGCTGGCCCGCTTCGCTGCCCCCAGGTACCTTGCCAAAGCGAAGCAGCAGGGTCTCCACCGTGCGGCTGAAGTAGTGCACGTTCTGCTCGAGCTTGTGGGCACTGTCCTGGGGGGCCGGGGGGAGGATTCCGCTCAGCACCGCCCTCCCGTGGTGCCCAGGCCCTGCTGCCAGGCTTGGCTGTTCTCCACCGTGACAGGGTGGAGAAGGCACCTGGTGACCCTCGGACTGCCTGGTCCTCCCCGGTGCCCCCACCACGCCCCCTCTGGGAAGGGGATACCCCTGGCTGGACCCACTCACCTCCATGCTGGGGTGCACGGCTCCGAGCTTCCCTGTCAGCCCAAGGTCCACAGTTCGGCCCAGGGAGTCCCGAACCCTCCGGCTGACAGTCTCCATGATGGTGGTCACATTGCCCTGTTTAAGCTGCCTGCAGAGAACCCAGGCTCTGTAAGCAGAGGCCCTGCAGCCGGCTCCTGCTGCCCAGCAACACGGCCCCGCCTCCATGCCAGCAGCTCTAGGGAACCCGGGCAAAAGCTCCCTGACTATGCAAAGCCAGAGGGGCCAACCCAGGACCTGGACAGTTCGTCAGGGAGCAGCCATCTCCTGTACAGCCCGAGGGGACACCCGGGTCACACCTGCTTCCAGGTTATTCTCTCCCCGAGAGCCTGAGAAGTCCTCTGGGCCAGCCATGCCTGGGCGCCGGCAGGGACTACTCACTGTCCTGGCCCCAAGGGTGGGGGCAGGAGAGGAAACCAGTCCTGTGTTGGCCTTGGAGCTGACGTCTCTCCTTGCCCCGGTTCTAGACGGGAGCTGCAGGGGAGGAGGGCAGGGCCCTGGCGGCTTCCCTCCCTCCAGCCAGCCTGTGAGCCAACTGAGCCCTGCCAGGCTGCACGCCTGGTCTACGGATGAGGCAGCGCCCTTCTCTGGCTGCCCTGGGACAGGCCTCTGCTGGGCAGGGTGGACCCGAGGGGCAGAGGGTGGACGCGGTACCTACTTGACCCTTGCAGTCAGGATGCGGCCGGCATGCTGCAAGCCTGTCAGGGCGATGTACATCCGGAGAATCTCGTTGGTTCCCTGTGGCCAACATTATCCAGGTCAAAGGCTGCCCACGTCAGGGCAGCCCTAGCAGTGCCGCGTGTGTGACTGGCTAGGCCCTGCTGCATCCCGCTCACTCTTCAGCAGCAGCTGGGAGCAGGGCTGTGACCGGGGGCCAGGGCAACACGTGGGCTACTGCTTCCACGGGACAAGTTGGGGCTGACCAGATGGCGGCGGCCTCCCTCTGGGACCTACCCCATCCCATGACCAACTGTGCATGAGTCATTCCTTTTTCCAAGCTTCCGATTTTACTTCTTTTAAGCAGAGAAACAGCCCCCTTAAAAGAAGTGAAGGGTACTAGTACCCAGGACACAAGTCCTTAGTGGACCCACTACTAGCTCAGTCCAGGCCTGGCTCCTCGGGAAGCAGCTGGCCGCACCGCAGTGCCAGGTGCCAACACCCCGGGGGCTACCTCTTCCCTGCTGCCACCCCTGGGCACCCCCCCCCCCAACCGTGAGCCATGTGACCTCGGGGACGCAGACCAGGGGGCTTGTGCCTGTCGTGCACAGTGGTGCTGAGAGTCAGAGAGGCGGGGCTGGACTGGGGCACACTGCCAGGCCGCACCACGGACGGAGACTCCGTGGGAGCAGAAGTGGCAGCAGGGAGAACTCCAGGCTGACCCAGGCCCGTCCCGGGTGGTCTTGGCTTCACGCTGAGGGCCCTGCACCCCTCAGAGCCCCTGAACCCGTGCTGACCACCCCACCAACCACAGAGGACTGCACTCGCCCGGGCCAAGGGGAGGGGCCTTGGGAGAGGCAGGCCTGGGGCAGCAGGGTCGTGAGGTGGGACCTGTCCCTGGGGCCTCGGGCTGGCCGCGCCCTGTCCACTAAGGGAGAGGACACAGGGGACACCAGCAGCCCATGCAGTCTTTCCCCTGGAGGGGGAGCCCCCCAGGCGCCCAGCCTCGCACTGGTCCCAGGGTCTGCCTCCGCACACCTGTGTCCAGCCTGAAATCCTGGCCGGCCTCCCTCCACAGCCGCTGGCCGCACCGCTGCCACCTACGCCCTGGGCAGGCTTGGGGCATTTCCACGGTCACGAACGCAAGCAAGCCATTCTCTGCTCCAAACTTTGTTACTGCTTCCCGGCCCTCACAGTACGATCCAAATAGGCTTCCATGGCTGGCTACTCTCTGGCCTTCCCGCCCAGCCCCTCTGCCCTGCCCACCCTGCCCCACCAATACCCCAGCCCCGCCGAGCAGGACCGGCCGCTGCTCCCTCCGTTTACCTGGTGCCGGCAGGTAAGGTCCCGTCAGGACCTGGCACACACCACTCCCCTGCCCTCTGCCCCCAAGGCCAAGTGCACTCCTTCCTGAGACCCCAGCCCCTCACCACACTGGTGTTCTGGAGTCATCCTCTCTCAGCCAGGCTGCACGACCAGACCAGCAGCGCCCCAAAGGCGACTCTGGGGTCCCAATGCCCTTTCCTCCCTGCTCCCAGCCTGTGAACTCCCAACATCAGAGGTGCCAGGGAACACCCTTGGGGTGACCCTGCCAGCTGCCTCATCACCTGGAATGGGCACTGGAGGCTGCACCCCGGCCTCCCAGGCGGAGACCTGCGGGCAGTCAAGCGAGAGGACGCACCAGCCGGCCTGGGCTCTGCGGCCTGGCGCCAGGACCACGAGGCTCTGGGGTCTACAGCGGGGCGGGGCCGAGAGCCCGGCGGACGGCGCACTCACCTCGAAGATGAGCAGGATGCGGCTGTCGCGCAGGATGCGCTCGTACGGGTAGTCCCTCATGTAGCCTGAGCCCCCGAGGACCTGGAGCGCCTCGCTCACACACTGCCAGGCGGCCTCGGAGCTGAACACCTGCCGTGGACCCGGGGCAAGGTCAGCACGGGGCCGTCAGCCCCAAAGCCCCTTCAGGAGGAGGACCCTCTGCCTCGGGGCCAGGTGGCTGCGGACGGGGTGGGAGGCTCCACGCGGAGAACTGGGCTTTGGGATGAGACGACCCAGGTAGGAGCCCTGACTGTCACGTCTCACTGGTGGCCAAAAACTGACTCCCCTCCCCAAAACAAGACAGAAGCACAGGGAACTCTCTGCTATTTGCTATTTCATGAAAGGAAGTTTTGATACCAAAATGCAGGAAGACCACAGACTCAGGACAGCACAGTCCTTCCCAAGGAAGCCCAGCTGCTTTGTTAGGAAAACAGGAAGTTACAATACACAGTGTGTATCCTCTTCTTTTGCTGTCATCACCAGCAGCTTGCTGGGAGACACTGGCCTCTCGTAAGCTGGACGCTGTCCTCTGCTGCTGCTCCTACGCTACTCTGCTCTCCCCGGCTGCATCCCAGGGGTGCCTGGCACGGTGGGTACCTCGTAAATACCTAAGCAGCGACAAACTAAGGAGGAAGACGGCAGGCACGCTGTGCGTGGGGTTACCTTCACCATGGCGGCCTCGATGGAGCAGTCAGGGAAGCCCGGCTGGTCCAGCATCCCCGCGGTGAGGTAGGCCATACTTTCCATCACGTAAGCCTTCTGAGCCATCAGGGCAAACTTCTCCTGGAGCGTTCAGAAAAATACACAATCAAGAAAGAATCTGCCTGTACTGAGACTCAAACCTGCCGAGCAGCAGAGAAGGTAATTCAGACCAGGCCCAGTGCCCAAGAGCACCAAGGCCCGGCACTCGTAAAAGGGGCCACGTGCTCATCTTCTCCCCGAATCACCGCCTAGGAGTCGGCAGTACAGACCCCCAAGCACACTTTCAATGCCCATGGGGTAGAGTCAGCCCGTGCGGTGCTTGACCCTCCATACCTGAATCAAGCCAAACTCGCTGAGGTTCCTGTTGAACTGTTTCCTCGTGCAGGCGTACTCGGCGGTCATTTCTGAAGAGGAGCAGAGTTATCAAAGAACAATTTTCCGGCTGTCTTAAAACGATTTCCTCAGTCTATCGTCACCGCCCTTCAAACACTCAGGCAGGATCTACGAGAAGCGGGTCTGCTGAGACCGACACCCTGAAAATGAGAGTCTTGCCTTCCAACATCTCCGGGTTCAGGAGTGACTGTCCCCTCTGAGTGGCACCCAGGGTGGGGGACAGAGCAGGATCAGGAGCCAGTCAGACACGTCTGGACCCAACTCTTGCTCTTAGCAGCCGAGCCTGGGCCACGTGGTCTCCCTGCCCTCATCAACACTATTGACCTCAGAGACACAGCAAAGGCCACGGGACGCCCTGCACAGAGAAGCAGGCTCACACCCGGCACATGTGTCCGTCTGGCAGCAGGAGGGTGGCCTGTGGCTTCCGCGCCAGCCCTGCAGGCGCGCACGTGCCCACAGCGGACCCCCTCCCTGCAGCCAGCACTCTCCCAACACTCCCCACGGACATTCACGCATAACCCACTCTCACAGCGGGCTCGCACGGTAGACACCCAGGGTGGACAGGCTCCCACATTCCCCCATTTCTGGGCCTTGCGATCTCAGGGGCTCTACATCCTCTGGGGACAGACTGACCACGAGAGCGAAGCCCTTGCATTGAGGAGTTTTCCAGACAAGGAAGCACAGTCCAGATGGGCTCAGGGCCTTGGGGGAAGCTTAGCAGAGGGAGACAAGCCCTGAGCTCGCAGTCTGATCGGGGAGTGTGGTCTCGGGCAAATCACTCCCCCGCTCTGAGCGTCCGTCCCTTTGTCTATAAACGAACTCTGCCCTGAACTCTGAGCAGCTTCCTGAGCACCCAGTGGGGAGCTGGCCCCGGGTACGCCCGCACCACAGCCAGGGCCCTGCGTGTCCCTGTGGTCCCTCGCACAAAGCAAAGATGGCAGTGACGTTCCGTGCCCCCCTAAACCCCTATCAGGCTGTTTTAACTTCACTGGCAAAGGGAAGTCTAGGGTTCAGTGCCCATAAAAGAGGAAAGGGACAATCCAAAGGCTGAGGGACCAGGGTCCCCAAGCTGACCCCGCGGCTCACCCACTGTGCAGAGTCATCCACAGACGACCAGTGCTCAGGCTTTTCGGTGTCCAGCCCACATTCAGGTGTTCACTCAGCAGGCAGAGCAGCCACCCCTCTCTACCTCCACCAGAAGGTCCCCCGCCTCCCCCATCCTGTGCGTGTTGAAACCTCAACACTAGCCCTTCAGGGGCAGCCTCAGTGCACCCTTCAGTCTAACTTGAAGCCCTGATCCTAGACTTGGACAGGACTGGCTGTCAGCGGCCTGGCTCAGCGCTGGCTCGCCCGCCCAGGGACGTGGCAGAGCCCCTGGGCCGGAGCAGGCAGGGGCACCAGGGGCAAGTCTGCCGCAAAGGGCTGCTGTCCCTGACTTACGTACCGATCAGTTTCTTGAGCATCCCAGCCACGGCACTGCCCATGCTGAACCGCCCGCTGTTGAGGATGTTCATGGCCACCTGCAGAGAGAGGAGGGCTCAGCGCGGGTCCAGCTGGGAAAGCTGAGGGCCCCAGAGGGCTGAAGGGGACAGACCGCAACAGTGCTCATCTGCTCTTACCAAAAGCTTTCCTGAAGACAACAGGCAGCATCCAGATGGAGTTAACCATCCTGCCAACCCTCCCCGGGCCAGGAGAGAACAGTCCCAACACCTCAGAACCAGGCAATCTGTCACTGAGATGCTCTCACAAACATCCCTGAAGGCACCCCCCCAAAAAAAAAGAAATGGGACACCCTTATTCTAAAGGAAGTGGCCACTTCCCTCAGCCTCAGGGGAAGAGAGCAGAAACTAAGACGGGCTGGGTACCCACTGCCAACTCCTCACTTTCCCAGCAACGCTTCAGCGTCAGGGTCCTCCTTTCACAGATGAAGAGCCAGAGGTTCCAAGTGGTGAGCCAGTCACAGACAGAGCACGCAGCTGCCTGACATGCACGCCCATGCACCCTGCACTGAGCCAGTCCCTTTCACAGATGTGACGCGCTCCTCCCCCCGCAGTGCCTACAGTAATGACCCTAGCTAAGGAGTTTTGTCAGCCTCACGCCCCTCTTCCAACCCCAACTTTCTCCCTAAAGCCGATGGCAAGCACACACTGCTTCCCAAGTACCAGACTACCCGGGTTTGGGGAGGCACCCCCTTACAGACCTAGAGACCATAGCCACCCCGGCAGCAGGGGAGGAGGGGCATCCCAGGCACACAGTGGACGTGTGGCCACCAGCACAGGCTCCTAGAGGACGCTGTCACCTGCCCACCTCTGCTGAAGCCTGCGAGGCCCAAGGAGGAGGCGTCAAGGCAGGGCTGGGGCCTGGGGGCAGCAGGCAGCCTGGGGCTCAGCTTCACACGTGGCACTGCTTGTACTGACTGCTCGCCTGCGTGACTTGGATTAACCAAACGTGCCTCTGAATTTGAATTTATGACTACTTGCTAAATAACCTGAATGGAGACTCTCAAAACAGATCCTGTGGGGCTGGGGAGACTGGAAACACCTGCTCCAGCCACTGGGCAGGCAGCACTGGTCCTGACAGGCGAGTCCGAGGCGGGTGGGCAACTCGGTGGGCACGGCCAGAAGCTGGGGCTCGGCGAGGTCACAGTGCAGTGTGACCTGTTGTGCCTCCGCTCGGGCCTGTGACCTGTAATGTCAGACTCCCTGTGTCTCAGGACATGGAGGGGGGACGAGGAGGGGGACACCGGTCCTGCTTGACCTGCCAGGACTGCAAGCAGGAACTGAACCCCCACCCTTGGTCCCTTCTCCCAGACTGGTTCTTAAAGGCCGCCTCACAGCTGCATGAACAAACTTACGTCACAGCCCCTTCGTGGTTGATTCTCAGCTTCACTTACCACAAGAACAAGAGGAGGAGAGGACTGGACACCAGGCCCCAGTCCCCAGGAGGATGGAAGGCCTGGCCGGCTCGGCCTTACCTGAAAGGGCTCGTGAGCCTAGGCGTTCCCTCCCACCCAGGCCTGATCCTGCTGCGTGGTCACCTTCCTACCGCAGAGCAGTCCCCTCCCACAACTACACTCCAGGTACGAGACACGGCCGTCCCCGCAGCCCCCGTCGCTGACTGCCTCTGCGCCCCGATGAACCTCCTACTTGACCGCACGCGGCATCGGCACTCCCCAGGCCTGTGGTCATCCTACCCGCCATCGCTGGGATCACCCTAGCGTGTCGCGCTTTTCAGTGCTGAGGCTGACTGGCAGGCAATCCCACTCATCACAAGATAGGGCTTTAGAAATCTGTTTTTCTTTTGCATACTAAAACCATCACTTCTCACCTAACACAATGGAAAAAAAATTTTTAATGCAGAGTTGGAAAGGACTGGGGAAAGACCTTACACACAGTCCAACCGTCCAGCAGGCAACATGGCAACATGGACCAAGAACTTAAAAATGACCACGTCCTCTGACCCAGAAACTTGACTGGTATTTAAACTCAGGAGGTGATGAGAGAAGTGTGCAAGTTATGTATAAGGATACATGCCATGCAGTGCAGTCCCGAGTGGGGAAGAAGGGAAACTGCGCTAAATGCTCGATCCTGGAGACCCAGGGACAGTGAATGTGGCGTCACCACATGAGGAAATGCTGTGTGGTTCTGAACCTCAGCAAATCAAATTCCCCAGCATGAAAAGACTATGAGGGCTTGTTGATAAGTGAAAAATACCAGCTATCACCTCTTACACACACACACACACACACACACACACACACACACACACACACACACACACACACACACACGCAGAAATATTTCAGTGATGTAAGCTATTTAAAAAGATCTAGAAAGACAAGCACCAAAAGTGTGAACAGTGGAGACAGTAGAAGCAAGAAGAACTGCAATCCGGCAGCCTGTGGAACAAAAACCACATTCACAGAAAGACAGACAAGATGAAAAGGCACAGGGCTATGTACCAGATGAAGGAACAAGGTAAAACCCCAGAAAAACAACTAAATGAAGTGGAGATAGGCAACATTCCAGAAAAAGACTGCAGAATAATGATAGTGAAGATGATTCAGTACCTCGGAAAGAGAATGGAGGCAAAGATCGAGAAGATATAAGAAACGTTTAACAAAGATCTAGAAGAATTAAAGAACAAACAGATGAACAATACAATAACTGAAATGAAATATACACTAGAAGGAATCAATAGCAGAATAACTGAGGCAGAAGAACGGATAAGCGACCTGGAAGACAGAATGGTGGAATTGACTGCTGCGGAACAGAATAAAAAAAAAAGGATGAAAAGAAATGAAGACAGCCTAAGAGACCTCTGGGACAACATTAAACGCAACAACATTCACATTCTAGGGGTCCCAGAAGAAGAAGAGAGGGAGAAAGGACCCGAGAAAATATTTGAAGACATTATAGTCGAAAACTTCCCTAACATGGGAAAGGAAATAGGCACCCAAGTCCAGGAAGCTCAGAGAGTCACATACAAGATAAACCCAAGGAGAAACATGCCGAGACACATAGTAATCAAATTGGCAAAAATTAAAGACAAAGAAAGATTATTGAAAGCAGCAAGGGAAAAATGACAAATAACATACAAGGGAACTCCCATAAGGTTAACAGCTGATTTCTCAGCAGAAACTGTACAAGCCAGAAGGGAGTGGGCATGACATATTTAAAGTGATGAAAGGGAAGAACCTACAACAAGATTACTCTACCCAGCAAGGATCTCATTCAGATTCGAGGGAGAAATCTAAAGCTTTACAGACAAGCAAGGCTCAGAGAATTCAGCACCACCAAACCAACTCTACAACAAATGCTAAAGGAACTTCTCTAAGTGGGAAACACAAGAGAAGAAAAGGACCTACAAAAACAAACCCAGGGCTTCCCTGGTGCCGCAGTGGTTAAGAATCCGCCTGCCAATGTGGGGGACACGGGTTCGTGCCCCGGTCCAGAAGGATCACACATGCCGCGGAGCAGCTAGGCCCGTGAGCCACAATTACTGAGCCTGTGCATCTGAAGCCTGCGCTCCACAATGGGAGAGGCCGCGACAGTGAGAGGCCCACGCACCGTGATAAAAAAAAAACCCAAAAAACCATAACAATTAAGAAAATGGTAATGGGAACATATATATCAATAATTACCTTAAACGTGAATGGATTAAATGCTCCAACCAAAAGACACAGGCTCGCTGAATGGATACAAAAACAAGACCCATATATATGCTGTCTACAAGAGACCCACTTCAGACCTAGGGACACATACAGACTGAAAGTGAGGGGATGGAAAAGGATATTCCATGCAAATGGAAATCAAAAGAAAGCTGGAGTAGCAATACTTGTATCAGATAAAATAGACTTTAGAATAAAGAACGTTAGAAGAGAAAAGGAAGGACACTATATAATGATCAAGGGATCAATCCAAGAAGAAGATATAACAGTTGTAAATATATACGCACCCAACATAGGAGCACCTCAATACATAAGGCAACTGCTAACAACTATAAAAGAGGAAATTGACAGTAACACAATAGTGGGGGACTTTAACACCTCACTTACACCAGTGGACAGATCATCCAGACAGAAAATACGGAAACACAAGCTTTAAGTGACACAACAGACCAGAGAGATTTAATTGTTATTTATAGGACATTCCATTCAAAAACGGCAGATTACACTTTCTTCTCAAGTGCACACAGAACATTCTCCAGGATAGATCACATCTTGGGTCACAAATCAAGCCTCAGTAAATTTAAGAAAATTGAAATCATATCAAGCATGTTCTCTGACCACAACGCTATGACATTAGAAATAAATTACACGGAGAAAAACGTAAAACACACAAACACATGGAGGCTAAACAATATGTTACTAAATAACCAAGAGATCACTGAAGAAATCAAAGAGGAAATCAAAAATACCTAGAGGGCTTCCCTGGTGTCACAGTGGTTGAGAGTCTGCCTGCCGACGCAGGGGGACACGGGTTCGTGCCCTGGTCCGGGAAGATCCCACATGCCGCGGAGCGGTTGGGCCCGTGAGCCATGGCCGCTGAGCCTGCGTGGCCGGAGCCTGTGCTCCGCAGCGGGAGAGGCCACAACAGTGAGAGGCCTGCGTACCACAAAAAAAAAAAAAAAAAAAAAAAATACCTAGAGACAAATGACAATGAAAACACGACAATCCAAAACCTATGGGATGCAGCAAAAGCAGTTCTAAGAAGGAAGTTTATAGCAATAAAATCCTACCTCAAGAAACAACAAACATCTCAAATAAACAATCTAACCTTACACCTAAAGGAACTAGAGAAAGAAGAACAAACAAAACCCAAAGTTAGTAGAAGGAAAGAAATCATCAAGATCAGAGCAGAAATAAATGAAATAGAAACAAAGAAAACAATTGGAAAGATTAATAAAAGTAACAGCTGGTTCTCTGAGAAGATAAACAAAACTGATAAACCTTTAGCCACACTCATCAAGAAAAAGAGGGAGAGGACTCAAATCAATAAAATGAGAAATGAAAAAGGAGAAGTTACAACAGACACTGCAGAAATACAAAGCAACCTAAGAGCCTACTACAAGCAACTCTATGCCAATAAAATGGACAACCTGGAAGAAATGGACAAATTCTTAGAAAGGTATAACCTTCCAAGACTGAACCAGGAAGAAATAGAAAATATGAACAGACCAATCACAAGTAATGAAATTGAAACTGTGATTAAAAATCTTCCAACAAACAAAAATCCAGAACCAGATGGCATCAGAGGTGAATTCTATCAAACATTTAGACAAGAGCTAACACCCAACCTTCTGAAACTCTTCAGAAATTTTCAGGGGAAGGAACACTGCCGAACTCATTCTATGAGGCCACCCTGATACCAAAACCAGACAAAGATACTACAAAAAAAGAAAAGAACAGTTCAGTATCACTGATGAATACAGATGCAAAAATCCTCAACAAAATACTAGCAAACAGAATCCAACAACACATTAAAAGGATCATACAACATGATCAAGTGGGATTTATCCCAGGCATGGAAGGATTCTTCAATATAGGCAAATCAATCAATGTGATACACCATATTAACAAACTGAAAAAGAAAAACCATACGATCATATCTCAATAGATGCAGAAAAAGCTTTTGACAAAATCCGACACCCATTTCTGATAAAAACTCTCCAGAAAGTGGGCATAGAGGGAACCTACATCAACATAATAAAGGCCATATACAATAAACCCACAGCAAACATCATTCTCCATGGTGAAAAACTGAAAGCATTTCCTCTAAGATCAGGAACAAGACAAGGATGTCCACTCGCACCACTATTATTCAACATAGCTTTGGAAGTCCTAGCCATGGCAATCAGACAAGAAAAAGAAATAAAAGGAATACAAATTGGAAAAGAAGAAGTAAAACTGTCACTGTTTGCAGATGACATGATACTATACATACAGAATCCTAAAGATGCCACCAGAAAACTACTAGAGCTAATCAATGAATTTGGTAAAGTAGCAGGATACAAAATTAATGCACAGAAATCTCTTGCATTCCTATACACTAAGGATGAAAAATCTAAAAGAGAAATTGAGGAACACTCCCATTTACCATTTCAACAAAAAGAATAAAATACCTAGGAATAAACCTACCTACAGAGAGAAAAGACCTGTATGCAGAAAACTATAAGACACTGATGAAAGAAATTAAAGATGATACAAACAGAGAGATATACAGTGTTCTTGGATTGGAAGAATCAATATTGTGAAAATGACTATACTACTCAAAGCAATCTACAGATTCAATGCAATCCCTATCAAATTACCAATGGCATTTTTTACAGAACTAGAACAAAAAAAACTCTTAAAATTTGTATGGAGACACAAAAGACCCTGAATAGCTGAAGCAGTCTTGAGGGGAAAAAACGGAGCTGGAAGAATCAGACTCCCTGACTTCAGACTATACTACAAAGCAACAGTAATCAAGACAGTATGGTACTGGCACAAAAACAGAAATATAGATCAATGGAACAGGATAGAAAACCCAGAGATAAACCCACACACCTATCGTCAACTAATCTATGACAAAGGAGGCAAGGATATACAATGGAGAAAAGACAGTCTCTTCAACAAGTGGTGCTGGGAAAACTAGACAGCTACATGTAAAAGAATGAAATTAGAACACTCCCTAATACCATACACAAAAATAAACTCAAAATGGATTAGAGACCTAAATGTAAGACCAGACACTATAAAACTCTTAGAGGAAAACACAGGAAGAACACTCTGACATAAATCACAGCAATATCTTTTTTGATCAACCTCCTAGAGTAATGGAAATAAAAACAAAAACAAATGGGACCTAATGAAAATTCAAAGCTTTTGCAAAGCAAAGCAAACTACAAACAAGACGAAAAGACAACCCTCAGAATGGGAGAAAATATTTGCAAACGAATCAACTGACAAAGGATTAATCTCCAAAATATATAAACAGCTCATTCAGCTCAATATTAAAAAAACAACCCAATCCAAAAGTGGGCAGAAGACCTAAATAGACATTTCTCTGAAGGAGAGATACAGATGGCCAAGAAACATATGAAAAGCTGCTCAACATCACTAATTATTAGAGAAATGCAAATCAAAACTACAATGAGGTATCACCTCACACTAGTTAGAATGGGCATCTTCAGAAAATCTACAAACAACAAATGCTGGAGAGAGTGTGGAGAAAAGGGAACCCTCTTGCACTGTTGGTGGGAATGTAAATTGATATAGCCACTATGGAGAACAGTATGGAGGTTCCTTAAAAAACTAAATATAGAATTATCATATAACCCAGCAATCCCACTACTGGGCATATACCCAGAGAAAACCATAATTCAAAAAGACACATGCACCCCAATATTCATTGCAGCACTATTTACAATAGCCAGGACATGGAAGCAACCTAAATGCCCGTCAACAGACGAATGGATAAAGAAGATGTGGTACATATATACAATGGAATATTACTCAGCCATAAAAAGGAATGAAACTGGGTCATTTGTAGAGATGTGGACGGATCTAGAGACTGTCATACAGAATGAAGTAAGTCAGAAAGAGAAAAGAAATATCGTGTATTAACGCATATATATGGAACCTAGAAAAATGGTACAGATGAACTGGTTTGCAGGACAGTAATTGAGACACAGATGTAGAGAACAAACGTAAAGACACCAGGGAAAGCGCCAGGGGGTGGGAGGTGGTGGTGTGATGAACTGGGAGATTGGGATTGACATATATACTAATATATACTACTAAAAAGGGTAACTAATAAGAACCTGGTGTATAAAAAAAATAAAATTCAAAAACATAAAATAATAATAAAATAGGTAAACAAAAAAGTGTGAACAGTGGATGGCAACTCCCCAGGGACGGGCTTCAGGGGACTCACGTGTTCCCTCATCTGTGTGTGACATCTGCACACAGACGCCCATTGTGTGCCCTCCACCTCCCCTACCCTCTGCTCCACACTTCCCAGGCAGCAGTGGCTGGAGCCCTGGCTGACGGTCCTTGGGTGATTCTTGTAATGCTCAGGAGGCCAGGGAGGTCCTGCTTTGATCCCTGTTCACAGCCAAGGTGGGGGCAGCTTCCCACTGTGAAGACACTTACCCAGGCCACCCAGTAAATTAGGGCAGAGCAGCAATATAAAGACAAATAGCCCAATTTAAAGACGGGCAGAGATTTGGAAAAATGTTTCTTCAAAGGAGATAAACAGCCCATGGAAACAACCTTAATGTCCACTGACAGATGAATGGATAAAGAAGATGTGGTACATATATACAATGGAATATTACTCAGCTATAAAAAAGAATGAAATAATGCCATTTGCAGCAACATGGGTGCAACTAGATTTTATCATAAAGTAAGTCAGAAAGACGTATTATCTGAGGTAAGTCAGAAAGAGAAAGACAAATACCATCTGATATCACTTATATGTGTAATGTAAAATATGGCACAAATGAACGTATCTACAAAACGGAAACAGACTCACAGACATAGAGAACAGACTTGTGGTTGCCAAGGGGGAGAGGGGAGATGGAGAAAAGGATTGGGAGTGTGGGACTAGCAAATGTAAACTATTATATACAGAATGGATAAATAACAAGGTCTTACTGTATAGCACAGGGAACTATATTCAGTATCCTGTGACAAACCATAATGAAAAAGAGTATTAAAAAAAAAGAATGTCTGTATGTGTATAACAGTTACTTTGCTGTACAGCAGACAATGGCACAACACTGTAAATTAACTATACTTCAATAAAATATTGGGTTGGCCAAAAACTGACTTCAGTTTTTAAGTAATAATAAAAGACACATTTTTCATTTTCATCAAGAGCTTTATTGAACAACATATTCACAGTTTTGTTCAACTACCTCCACCATTTTTCAGGCAAATTCATAATTCCATCTTCGCAAAACTTTTTATCTTTTTGAGCAAAGAATTGTTCCAGGTACCTTTTACAGTATTCCAGGGAATTGAATTTTTTCCCATTAAGAGAATTTTGTAAAGACCAAAATAAATGGAAATCTGAAGCCTGGTGAATATGGTGGATGAATCAGAACTTCCCAGCCAAGCTGTAACAGTTTTTGCTCGGTCATCAAAGAAACATGTGGTCTTCCATTATTCTGATGGAAGATCATGCATTTTCTGTTGATTAATTCCGGATGCTTTTCTTCAAGTGCTGCTTTCAGTTGGTCTCACTGGGAACAGTACTTGTTGGATTTAATCATTTGGTTTTCCAGAAGGAGCTCATAATAGAGGACTCCCTTCCAATCCCACCAATATATACAACATCACCTTCTTTGGATGAAGACCAGCCTTTGGTGTGGTTGGTGGTGGTCCATTTTGCTTGCCCCACAATCTCTTCCATTCCACATTATTGTACAGTATCCACTTTTCATTGCCGGTCACTATTTGTTTTGAAAATGGAATGTTTCATTACATTCCAGTAGAGAATCCATGTGGAAATATGGCCAAGAAGGTTTTTTTCACTTAACTTATATGGACCCCAAACATCAAAGTGATTAAGATAACCAAGCTGGTGCCAATGATTTTCAACATTTGATCTGGATATTTTGAGTATGTCGGCTATCTCTCTCATGGTATAACGTTGATTGTTCTCAATTAATGTCTCGATTGATATCTATCAACTTCAACTGGTCTACCCGACCGTGGAGCATCGTCCAGCAAGAAATCTCCAGCACAAACTTCACAAAACACTTTTGACATGTTTGATCGGTCACAGCACCTTCTCCATACACTGCACAAATATTTTTTTGCGTTTCAGTTGCGTTTTTACCTTTCCTGAAATAATGAAGCATAATATGCCCAAAATGTTGCTTTTTTTTCTTCCACCTTCAATATTAAAATGGCTACACAAAAATTCACCAATTTTGATAAGTTTTTTTAAAAAATGCATGCTGATATGACAGCTGTCAAAATACGATCTAGCAAAATTGTTTCGAATGAAATTAAAGACAACTAAATGCTACTAGAGCCATCTTATGGAAAACATCGAACGAACTTTTTGGCCAACCCAATAAAATAAAATAAACAAAGGGGATAAATAGCCAATAAGCACATAAAAAGATGCTCAACACGACTAATCATCAGGGAAATGCAAATCAAACCACAACGAGATACACTTCACGCCCACGAGGATGGCTGTAATTTTAAAAATGGACGATCACACATATTGGCAAGGATGTGGAGCAACTGGAACCCTAAGGCACTGCTGCTGCGAATGTGAGACAGTGCAGCTGTTGTGGAAGAGTTTGGCGGTTCCCCAAAAAGCTAAACATAGAGTCACCATTTGACCCTCCATTTCTTCCAGGTGTGCGCCCAACAGAATGGAAAACAGCATTCACA
The DNA here is from genome assembly GCF_937001465.1 of Orcinus orca. Taxonomy (NCBI): domain Eukaryota; kingdom Metazoa; phylum Chordata; class Mammalia; order Artiodactyla; family Delphinidae; genus Orcinus; species Orcinus orca. The sequence continues at coordinate 2,271,407 of NC_064568.1, forward strand.
CAAAAACGTGCATGAGTGGTCACAGCAGCATTATTCAAATGGCCAAAAATTGAAACAACCCAAATGTCCATCAGCTGATGACAGATGGACAAAACATGGTCCATGCACATGATGGAACGTTACTCAGCTATAAGAAGGAGTGACAGCTGCTAGACTTGGATAAACCTTGAAAACATTATGCAGCATGAAAGAAGCCATACAGGAAGGACCACACATGGATTCCATCTAAATGAAACATTCAAAATAGGCAGATGGGGCTTCCCTGGTGGTGCAGTGGTTGAGAGTCTGCCTGCCGATGCAGGGGACACGGATTCGTGCCCCGGTCTGGGAAGATCCCACATGCCGCAGAGTGGCTGGGCCCGTGAGCCACGTCTGCTGAGCCTGTGCGTCCGGAGCCTGTGCTCCACAACGGGAGAGCCCACAACAGTGAGAGGCCCGCGTACCGCAAAAAAAGAAAAAAAAAAAAAAATCCGCCCGTCAGTGCAGGGGACACAGGTTCAAGCCCTGGTCCGGGAAGATCCCACATGCTGTGGAGCAACGAAGCCTATGCGCCACAATTACTGAACCTGTGCTCTAGAGCCCACGAGCCACAACTACTGAACCCACGTGCCACAACTACTGAAACCCGCACGCCTAGAGCCTGTGCTCCACAACGAGAAGCCACCGCAATGAGAAGCCCTCGCACCACAACGAAGAGTAGCCCCCGCTCACCGCAACTAGAGAAAGCCCACACACAGCAACAAAGACGCAATGCAGCCAAAAACAAAAATAAAATACATTTATAAACAAACAAACAAAACAGGCAGATCCACAGAAGCAGAAAGTGAAACAGCGACGGCCGAGCTCTGGGAGAGGGAAATGAGAAAGTATGGGGTGTCTTGCTGGGGTGATGGCAATGTTCTAGAATTAGACCGTGGAGATGGTTGCACAAGCACAGTGAATATACTAAAAACCAACAAAGCATTCATTTGAAAATGGTAAATTTTGTCATGTGAATTACCTGTTATTAAATATATTCTTACTCTAAGAAAAAAAAATCAGGGTAAGCACTGAGCACCCAGGGCTGTGCGTCCTGAGCTTTGCAGGGCCACTGGGCTGCTCTCTCCACTGGCTGGGGGAGGACTCTACCCCTAGGTGAGGGAGGGTGAGACTGAGCGCTGCTGCACCCCTGCCTCCCAAGGCTGACTTCTCTCCGCTCTGCTGACCTCCATGCAGAGAGCCATGCATGGCCGCCCGGCCAGCCCACCCCAGTGCACTGCCAGCAGGGAGGTGACGGGAAGCTGGGCCAACGCACACGAGACTGCAACAAAGGTCAGCACACGCAGGGCAACGCACCTTAAAGCCGCCTCCAACTTCTCCGAGGACGTTTTCCACGGGCACCCTGGTGTTCTCAAAGTGGACCTCGCAGGCTGGAACACATGACATCCAGGACCTCAGCTGAGGGGGACGAAGCGCTCTACCCCCGACCCCCACTCGAGGGACGCGGTTCATTCACTCACTCGCTCATTCATTCAGACCCTCCACAGTCCGAGCTAAGGGACCCAAGAGGCTGAGCCCCGTGAGGACCACAGGGCAGCTCCAGGTGGGCCGAGGGCCACTTACAGGATACCAGCCTCGAGTGAGCTGAGTGCCGACTGGGCTTCGGTGGGGAGGAGGGAGAAGGGAGGAAGGAGGAGTCCCAGGCTGGAAAGATGGGCGTCTGCTGTACTGCAACACTGACCCAGGACCCCCAGCACCACCTCCCTCCAAGGCTGAGCGCCACAAGGTGGCGACGACCTCACCTTGAAGTCATCACTGCCCGATGTGCAGAGGGATTTTGCCAAATGTTCAGGTGGAAACAAAACTACTTAAGTCTCATGTTATCTTGATGTTTGATACCTTTTTATCAGATAAAATCTCACCTCGTCTCTCTCTCTCTCATACACACACATGCATGCACGTGCCACTCACTGTTGGAGCCTCGGATGCCTAACTTATCCTCAGGTTTCCCGCTGGTGATTCCACCAAAGTCTCTCTCTACTATGAACGCTGTGACCTTGTCCTTTACTGAGCCATTAGAATCAACAACCTCTGTCTTTGCAAACACAGTAAAAACACTGGCTAGTCCTCCATTGGTGATCCAGACCTGAGGAAAGAAAGCAAGAGGGCTCCAGAGAAAACCAAACTACTACAAACTGGCCACCCTCAGCACCAGCTGCCCATCACAGCTCAGGCCAGAACGGGCTCAACCCAGCATCCCCAGAGCATGGATTTCCCCAGCAGACACAGGTGGCCCTGCACTTGTGTCAAGCAGCTCTGGCTCAGCATGAAACAGCTGGGGGTGGGAGGGAGGCAGAAAGGAGTGAGGGAAAGCCGGAGGGGGAGGGGAGGGGGAGGAGGAGGGGAGAGAGGAGGATGGGGGAGGGGAGGGGAGGGGAGGAAGGGGAGAGGTGGGGAGGGAGGGGAGAGGAGGGGAGGAGGGGAGAGGAGGGGAGGAGGGGAGAGGAGGGGAGGAGGGGAGGGGGAGAGGAGGGGAGGGGGAGAGGAGGGGAGGGGGAGAGGGGAGAGGAGGAGAGGGGAGGGGAGAGGAGGGGAGGGGAGGGGAGGGGAGGGGGAGGGGGGGAGGGGAGGGGAGGGGGAGGGGGGAGGGGAGGGGGAGGGGGAGGGGGGAGGGGAGGGGAGGGGGGAGGGGAGGGGAGGGGGGAGGGGAGGGGGAGGGAAGGGGGAGGGGAGGGGAGGGAGGGGAGGGGAGGGAGGGGAGGGGAGGGGAGGGGAGGGGGAGAGGAGGGGAGGGGGAGAGGAGGGGAGGGGAGGGGAGGAGAGGGGACAGGGAGGGGGAGGGGGAACAGACTTCTCAACAAACTGCTCCATGTAGAACTTATTTGGATCTTAATTCAAGCAACTTGTTTGTAAAAAATAAGTATGAGACAATCAGGGAAATTTGAACGTTAAGCAGATAGTAAGAAATGATCAAGGTTTAAGTGTACGCCGTGACTTTCTCAGGCCCGTCCTGCAGAGATGCACTGAGCTCGTCACGGCTGCCATCCAGGACTGCAGCGTGACGGAGGAAGCACTGAAGCCGGGAGACGGGGGTGGACGTTCACGACACTGAACTTTTGTGTTTCAAAATCCGTGTAATAAAAAGTTAAAAGAATGGACACACGAGAGCAGCTCAGGGAGGCGGGCAGCACTACGGAGGCCTGCGGGCTCAGGAGCCAGGACACCTTGGTTCCCGTCCTGCCACTAAGCGGACGGTATGGTGGCGGGTCATGTAACCTCTCTGAGCCATCATTTCTTCTTCCAAAAAGGAGGCGCATCACCCGAGGATGACGGTTAAGGGGTGATGTGCCTGCCCTTTATGATCCCTGGAGCATGGAAAGTGGTCAGTGCGTGGTGGTGAAGGTCAGGACGGAGACCCTGACGCGGCCACGGAGGGCACGCAGCTGTACCTTGGAGCCATTGAGGACGTAGTGTTTCTTATCTTCACTTAACGTGGCCCTGGTCCGGATGGAGGCAGCATCGCTCCCACTGCGGCGAAAGAAATACGCGGTTGAGGGGTAACGCTGGAGACAAGGCCCCACGGAAAACAAAGGGCCAGCTAATAGACATATTCAGCTTTGCAGCCACAGACAATCTGTAGACAGACGGGCATGTTCCAGTAAAACTTCATCTATGAAAACAGGTGGCGAGGTGGGTTTGGCCAACCCCGCTCTGTCACATCGGGTGAGAAGGCGGCAGCGACAACGTTTGGGAGGTCTAAACACGGAAATGCCGGCTCTCGTGGGCTCTAAGCTCCCACGAGGCGAGCGCAGGGGACCCAGGTCCCCAGGTGCGGAAGCAGGATGGAAAGGGGCTGGATAACGGACTTGCCCTCATGGCGGCTGTGAGACTCGGGGCTCATCACCCCATCTCACTGAACCTCAGTTCACAGCCTGTGAAGTGGGCACAATACCACCTGCCCTTTATACCCTGAAAGTCGCTGTGAAGCCTGAATGCATTACTGTATATAAGGAGGGTTGCAAAGCACAAAGAAATTACAGGTGCTGTCAGCCATGTTGTCTCATTTGTAAAGGTCACCAGGAAAGAGAAGTAAGGTAGAGATAAGAGAGCATGAAGAGAATGGGTGAGAAAAGCTGTGGACGCAACTCCCGGGAAGTCTTCAGGGAGGGAAGAAGCCAGCCACCCCGCTTCAGTAAAAAGAAAAGCCCCTGGACCCTGAAGCTGTGGGTGATGCGCAGGGCTGACCTGGCTGGCTCCGTCAGGCAGAAGGCGGCCACGTGCTCCCCGGAAGCCAGCTTGGGCAGGTACCTGGCCTTCTGCTCCTCGCTGCCGGCCAAGATGATGCCCTGGCAACACACACAGGCTGCTTTCAGCGGTGGCAAGAGAGAAGTGTGTGAAACGTGCTTGCAGAACACAGCCCCTTCTGGAACACGCTTCCTTCACGCAAGAGCTGGCAGCCGCAGTAAAAAATGGGGAGCTGTTGGAGGGTCTGGGGAGCTGGGCTGCCAGGGAGACCCCCAAACGCACAGTCCAGGGTGGCCTGGCACAGCTCCAGGAAGGGCGTCAGTCTTTCCAGCAATTCTTCCACTTCCCGGCAGGGTGGCCAGAGCCGGGTGGCTGGAGCCACAGCTGGTACTTGGGCAGTGCCACGCCCGGGCACCAAGCTTGCTGTGCACTCAGCCCCCTCGGTTTCTACACTGAACAAGAACCACCCAAGGAATGAGCTGTGGGCCCCTGGACCTGCCCTGAAAGACTCCAAGCAGCGGAGTAGGAGGACAGGTGCCAACAGCAGGGGGGACACGCTCAGGCCCCGAGGGAGCCAATCAAGAGGTGGGGTCACCCCCAGCCCGTGGTGAAGGCAGGCTCCATGGAGGCAGTGGCATCTGGCCTGGGCCTGGAAGGATGGGTCAGAGGCGATGGGGCAGGAGGAGGTTTCAAAAGGAAGGACAGGGCCACCGAAGGGCACTGAGCACGGTACAGCGAGGCTGCAGGACAGTGAGGCTGCAGGACAGCGGGCCTTCCTCCGAGACGCTGAGCCGGCTGCCCCCTCGCCACTGCGGAAACCCAGACCCCTGACCTTGAGGCCGATGGCCTGGTGTGCTGCCAGCGTCACGGCGATGGAGCAATCCAGGCTGATGATCTCCCCCAGCCGCGCGTACATGGTGTTGGAGAGGCCCAGGCCACCTAGGGCAGAAACAGGCCAGCTTCACTTACGCTCCAGCCCCAAATTCCTCCCAGGAAAGGCAAGTGGCTTTATAAAGTCAGCTCCCCAATTTTTAAAAATCACAACACAGAATGGTACAAAGGAAACAGAAATTACCCATGAACTTGTCACTCAGAAAGAGCATTTTTGTGCACATCCTCTCAGACTTCTTCTAGGCATGTAAGCATATACAGGTGTATATTTTAATATTAAAATGTAATATTTAATACAAAAACATATAAACACCTAAACACACATAAAGTTACTTGAAATGCTGTGAATACCTCCTATCACAGATCTTGGGCTTCACAGACATGAACCCCATTCCGAAACCCACCCCCAGCATCTCGTGGCCTCCAGGAAAGGTCTCTCTGCCTGGGATACTGGCATCCGGGGTTGGGTCCTTCTGTCGCAGGGGTGCATGCCCATGTGCTGTAGGACGTGGGGTGGCATCCTTGACCTCTGCCCACTAGAAGTTCCCCCTCCTCCACAGTTCTGACAACATAAATGTCTCTAGATGTTGCCAAATGCCCACCCAGGGTCGGGGGCAAAGTCAGTGTTCTAGGAGCAAAAAGAGAAAACACTAAAAACGCAGACTCCGCTGAACTTGGGTATTCTGCATTTTACCTTCAGCTTCCGGCGGTGGTGGGGTGGCCTTGTGTGCACCTTACAAAAATGACTACCCGAGGCCTAAGGTCACGTGCGGCCCAACTGCAGGGGGCGCCTTCCACACAAGGGGAGGGCCGAGTCCCTGCAGGGGTGCGCAGCGTCCCCTGCGCTCAGTGGGGACCCAGGGAAGGCCAGGGCCCTGCGGCACCCGTCACCATGCCGCTTTCAATCCAAACGCTTGTGCTCCTACTTGTTTCACATACTGAAGTCAGTGTTGCTTGCTAAAAAAAAGCTGTGTATTTTTTTCCCCATGAAAGTATCAGAATAATCATGGGGGGAGGACAATCAATGGGGACAGATGACAGGTGGGTGGAGACTGCTTGACAGGGGGAGGGGCTGAGGGGCCGGAAAGACCCGGGGGGTACCCAGGGAACTGGGGGCGGAAACCAGGCTGCCGGTGGAAAGGCCTCTTTTCCAGGATGGCGGTTTCCAACCAGCCTTCAGAACACTCCAGGACTGGGAACAATTCCCGAAAATGTTTTGGCCATGAACATAAGGTTGCTGTCGCCTTAATTTCCCCAGGAAGGATTTAAAAAAAGGAAAGACAATGAAATAGTCCCAAATGTGACCACTGTCATCTCATGAAAGAGCATTTTCACACCCAAGAAGGGGACATAAAACAGGAATAAGGGATGGATTTGTGCAATCTCACACACACACACACACACACACACACACACACACACACACACACACACACACCCCAACCACATACACGTGCTGGCATAAAACACAGAGAGATGCAAAAAGACATATTCCAATTTCACACAAAAATTGTCTGGAGGAAAACTTAACTGCTGCTTCTCCTCAGTCAAGAAGTCGTTTCCTAACGCTTCTGAAGGGGAAACATAATCACCAAACCGGCTGTGTCTGCCAGCTTTCCTCCACTATCTGTTTTCTCCAAACACTTATTTTTCTCAGCTCATGATACCAACTGCCGCTCTGTGGCTCAGCCCCACCTGGTCTCTATTCTAATATTCGACGTGGCCCCCACCTTACGGCAGACAGTTCCCCGGGGCCTGTGAGTTACCGACAAGTGACACCGACAGGTCTCCAGGTGTGGGGAGAGCTCAGTCCCCGGTCCCCAGAGGCTGCAGGTGTAGCTCCCCCCAAGAGGCCTGTGCTGCATCCCGCCACCAGAGGGAGCAGCAACAGCAATTATTTCATGTTTTCTGCACAGACTGGAACTCCTTCCATACATTTGGAAACGCGGTGACAGGTATTTCATAGGATGACGAGTAGGAGACGTCCTTTAACAGTTTAATACACTGTGACAGACACACATATAAACGAAGATTTAACCTGATTAAAATATGCCTCTCAATTAAGGAAATCAGGCATCAAACTCGTTTGTTCTATATTTTCACATTTTGTCTCAGACTGCAGCAGCTGCAGGATAGGTCCCAGTGGGACTTCCTGCACAGGCAGCGAGGGCCCCCACCCTTGGCTGTGGGGTGGGGTGTGCGGGGGGCACAGGTCTCACTGAGGTAAACCCGGCAGAGGCAGAACGTCAAGGACAGCTCCCGCGTCCGGGCCTCGCCGTGCAGGCCTAACCCACGGCCTGGCTGGGAGAACGTACCTGGGTGTCACACACCACCTAGAGCTCTCGGGTCCAAACCACTGACCCTGTGCTCATGAAGCCGGAAGCCGCCTCAGCCTGGGCTCGGCGGGAGGGCTCAGAGAGCAGGGGGTGCGGGGTGAAGGCCACACGTCCTCGTCAAAAGATCCCGAGAGTGAAAATACAGGGACGTGCGTCTGTGCCAGTGCTCGCAAGGGACTGTGTTTTGTCTCTGCTCCTCCCTCACACACTCCGTGCCTGTCCCCTCGCTCCCACAGAACTGAGAGGACCACCCCTATATCAGGCAGGAGACACACAAGCTGCACGACGGGCTCAGTCTAACAGGGCACAGCCACCGGGCGGGGATCCTGGGGGGAAGGCAGGGCCTTCCACTGTAAACCTCCAACAGCAACGAGCACGGCCCAGAGGACAACGGGCCTGCTCGCAAGCTCCCGAGACCAGGGCTCCACCTCCCCGAGGCGGCCCACGCCCCACAGCCGTGCACCCACCCCTTTGGCCGCTGGGCCCTGGCCCCTGGGCGCGCAGCGCGTGGCCTTCCCTACACACAAAAGCATTTGCGGGCCTGGGGCAGCTCCTCTGCCAGAGAGACCACAGGGCTTCACAGTGGAGACCACGCTGCACCGGCCCGAGCTGGCCGGAGGTGATACCCACCCCTCCTCCCCCACCCAAGGGACCCAGAGAGCACAGACATCCTGCAGGGTCCCTCCCCACCTCCGAGGAGGAAGGCAGGGAACTGGATAGTTCTTCCTGCTGAAAAGCCTCTTGGGCCACACACTCACCAGCCAGCCACCCTGGATTTAACCCACAAAGGGACGTTTTACAGCCTGACCTTGGACTTCGTGCATTTTCAAAGGCCACCTTTCTGGAACAGAACCCTTTTTTGGACAAGTACGGAGGGTTTTCTTAAAAGCCAAACTGGTTGGGTGGTGGTTTCCTTTACTTACCGTATTCTTCTGGGACTTGCATCCCAAAAAGCCCCAGGCTCTTCAGTTTCTCTAAAGTTTCATTTGGGATTTTTCCCTCTCGGTCGATTTTTTGAGAGTCCACTGCCAAGAGGAAATATTTTGATTAAACAAAATATAACCTATGTTTACACAAATAGAAGTAAACAGAACAACTGTTGTATGTTATACAATCCCAGCGTCAGAAACTTCAGACCTGGAAATTGTCTAGCCATGGTTATTCAGCATGCGTTCAATTTTACCTTATTCGCCCAGGAAGAATTGCATTTCAGAAAATTACCACTACCAGGTAATGTTCTGTTTCTTGATCTGGGTGTATTCATTGTGTAAAACTGCAGAAACTATACATTTATGAGACCTAAACTTTTCTGCAGGCATTTATTACTAAACTTGAATTTTTGTTTTATCACCTGTACCTTCTAGAAAATTAGACAATAAACACGCAGCTGCCAGCACTGCCCTAAAACGTTTGGCTACGTGGCCAGACTCCAGGCAGCTTCTGGACCCAGCTCCACCAGTGTTCAGAACCACACCCTTTCCCCAGAGTCCACAGGTTCTTGAGAACAGGTCAGTCTGTTTACCACCAACACACATAATCATCACAGCAAAACTCAACCATCACTGTGTTAGGTCTGCAGCTGCACTTTTATAAGAATCAGGTAAAAGTGTTTCCGTCAGCTGCCAACAAGTTAAGCTTCATCACTGTTATAAACCATAAAACAACCATAACCACGCTTGTAAATTTTTATACATATGGGTCACTAATGAGAAAGATAGGTTCCCCAAATGGAGTCCAAACCCCTGGTTTTTTTTTTTTGCGGTACGCGGGCCTCTCACTGTTGTGGCCTCTCCCGTTGCGGAGCACAGGCTCCGGACGCGCAGGCTGAGCGGCCATGGCTCACGGGCCCAGCCACTCCGCGGCATGTGGGATCTTCCCGGACTGGGACACGCACCCGTGTCCCCTGCATCGGCAGGCGGACTCTCAACCACTGCGCCACCAGGGAAGCCCCAAACCCCTCATTTTTTACTTTTACAATTCTACTGACATATGTAATTGGCACACAATAAACTGCACATATTTAGAATAATTTTTTCAGTTCTGACAGATGTTCACCCATGAAACCATTCGCACAATCAACAAAAGCATTTCCTTTTCCACCGAAATTTCCTCATGTCCCTCTGTGATCAATCCTTCCCTCCACCTCCATCTCCAGGCAACCACTAATCTTTTCGGCTACAGATTGGTTTGCATTTTTTGAGTTTTTATATAAATGGAATCACAAGGTATTTTTTTTTGATCTGGCCTAATTTGGCCTAATGATTTTGAAGTTCATTCATATTGTTGCAAGTATAAATACTTAATTCCTTTTTATTGTTCACTACCTACTGTATGGGTATAAAATTGTTTATCTATTCACCCCTTGAAGGACATTTGGTTGGTTCCCAGTTTTTGGCCCTTAGAAATAAAGATCCTGTGAACATTCATATTCAAGTTTTGGTGCAACTACATGTTTTCATTTCACTTTGGAGCGCAGTGGCTGGGCTGTATGGTAGGGTATGTTCAACTCTGAAGAAACTGCCAGGATCTGGGAAGACTTCCTTCCCGCAAGATGGAGATACAGGGACTGGATTTATCTCGCTGCCTTAGAATACAGGATATTAGATACACGGAGGAAGAGTCATGTGTTACTAGTAGCAAAGAATCAGTCCGAGACCATGCATTCTCAACAGGGCAACATCACCCCCAAGGGGGTGAAAGCGGTTCTGGAGGAAGGGGAGCAAAAAAATATTTTTTTATGTATAAAGCACAGCAACACGTATAATACATAAACAGACAATAATATAGTTGTGGCATTAAAATTTCACAGAGGGATGTGATTAGGGTAAAAAGATGTCTAAAAAGGCTCTGGGGGAAGAGAGAGCAGTAAAAAAAAGTTGAGAACAGTGCCCTACAGGCTTCCTCTGTTCCTTCTAACGACACTTAAAGGCAAGTCTCGAATGGATCAAACTATTCCAAGTAACTTAATCGAGCCCTGGAACAAAGCTTAAGACCATACTACAGGGCTTCCCCGGTGGCTCAGTGGTTGAGAGTCCACCTGCCGATGCAGGGGACACGGGTTCGTGCCCCGGTCCAGGAAGATCCCACATGCCGCGGAGCGGCTGGGCCCGTGAGCCATGGCCGCTGAGCCTGTGCGTCCGGAGCCTGTGCTCCGCAACAGGAGAGGCCACGGCAATGAGAGGCCCGCGTACCACAAAAAAAAAAAAAAAAAGACCATACTACACACACACACACACACACACACACACACACCACACACACACACACACAGAGCACCAAGAATGTAAACTCCACAATGACTGGCATCCAAGAGAAAACCACCAGGCACATGAAGAAGCAGGAAAATATGAGTGACAATGAGAAGAAAATCAATCAACTGAACATGACCTAGAAGTAACAAAGGTGCCAGTGGAAAAGGGTATCACATGAGTTATTACAGGGGCTTCCCTGGTGGCGCAGTGGTTGAGAGTCCGCCTGCCAATGCAGGGGACACGGGTTCGTGCCCCGGTCCGGGAAGATCCCACATGCCGTGGAGCACCTAAGCCCGTGCGCCACAACTACTGAGCCTGCATGCCACAACTACTGAAGCCCGCGTGCCTAGAGCCCGTGCTCCACAGCAAGAGAAGCCACCGCAATGAGAAGCCTGCACACCACAACGAAGAGTAGCCCCCACTCGCTGCAACTAGAGAAAGCCCACATGCAGCAATGAAGACCCAACGCAGCCAAAAATAAATAAATTTATTTAAAAAAAAGAGTTATTATAACCAAATGCTCAAAAATGTAGAAGAAAATATGAGCATATTAAGGAGAGACATGGAAAAATAAAAAGACACAAATCAAATTTCCAGAGATGAAACAATGCTTAAGATGAAAAACACTGGATCGGATTAACAGCAGACCAAATACCGGGGGGAAAAGAAGATTAGTGAACATAAGACATAATAATAAAAGCTATACAAAATAAAAAAGACAAAAAAACAACAGAGCGTCAGTGAGTCGTGGGACAACCTCAAGCAAATATATATATCTATATCTTTATATATGTGTATCTTTTTTATAGATACGTATGCTTTATATATAAAGTCTCCAAAGGAGAGCAGGGAGGAAGGAGTGTGGGAATGTGGTATGGTTGGTGATAAAACAATGTTTAAAGAAATAATGACCAAAATTTACCAAAGTTGATAAACACACAGATCCAAGAAGTTCAAAGGACCCTGAGAAAAATGTGAAGAAAACTACACTAATATCAGTTTCTCTAAAACCTCTTAAAAGCAGCCAGATACGAAGAAACACACACGAAAAAAACCGAAGATAATATGGTAGCAGACATCTCATCAGAAACAATGCTAAAACAGAAGAGACCGCTAAAAGAAAAATGTTGTCAACACAGAAATCTTTTCTGATGAAACAGACTTTCCAGATACATAAAAGCTGTAGATACTCACCCCTGCAAAGCTGCACCACAAGAAAACTGAAAAGAAGTCCCTCCCACAGAAGAATGATGGTACCAAGAGGAAGTCAATACATAAAATGGTAAATTTTATTCCATGTACATTTTATGACAGACAGACAGAAAGGAAGGAAGGAAGGAAGGAAGGAAGGAAGGAAGGAAATAAAGTATTGTAGGGTTTATAAAGAATGTAGAAATAAAATGTATGAAACAGAACATGGGCTGGGAAAGCAGAAATGTAAGGTTCTTACACCATACATGAAGTGGTATAATATTAGCCGAAAGCAGATTTTGATACATAGTATATGTTTACATACTATAAATTCTAAAGCAACCACTTATAAAACACAAGAGGCATAACTAATAAACCAACCAAAAAGATAAAATGGAATCATAAAAAATACTCCATTAATCCAAACAGAGCAGGAAAAGAGGGAAAAAGGTCAAAGATAATATGGGACAAATAAACAGCTAGATGCTAACGTTAAACCCAACTATATATGTATCAATAATTACATTAAAATAATCATATATCAAAAACCAATGAAAAGGCACAGAATGGGGGAGGGTGAAATGGGTAAAGGAGATCAAGTGTATGGTGATAGGTGGAAACTGAAGTTTTGGTGGTATGGCATAATATACACAGAAATAGGAATATAGTGTTGTACACAGGAAACTTACAATGCTACAGACCAACATTACCTCGATAAAAAATAAATTAAAAAAAGGAGGGCTTCCCTGATGGCACAATGGTTAAGAATCTGCCTGCCAATGTAGGGGACATGGGTTCGAGCCCTGGTCCGGGAATATCCTACATGCTGTGGAGCAATGAAGCCCATGTGCTACAACTACTGAGCCTGCGCTCTACAGCCCATGAGCCACAACTACTGAGCCCACGTGCCACAACTACTGAAGCACACGTGTCTAGAGCCCATGCTCCACAACAAGAGAAGCCACCGCAATGAGAAGCCCACGCACCACAACAAAGAGTAGCCCCTGCTCACTGCAACTAGAGAAAGCCCGCACCCAGCAACGAAGACCCAACGCAGCCAAAAATAAAAAAATTAAATTTATTAAAAAAAGAAAAAAGGAAAAAAGACTGTCAAATTGGATTAAAAAAACAATATTCAACTACGCTGCCCATAAGAAATCATTTTTTCATTTTTATTTTAAACTTTTATTTTCACATAATTTTAAAGAAAAGTCACAAAAATAGTATAGGGTTCCCGTATACTCTTCATCCAACTTCTCCTAACAGAAGCTAATAGAACCATGGGGAAACTATCAAAATTAAGAAATGGACATTCATACAATATTACTAAGTTACAGAATTAATTTGAATTTCATCAGTTTGTCCATTAATAGCCTATTTCTTTCCTGGGATCCAATCCAGGATCCCAACTGTATTTAGCTGTCATGTCCCCTTAACATCCTCCAGAGTGAATCCAACAATACAAAAAAGGATAATATATCACAACCAAGGGGAACTATCCTGGGAATGTAAGTGTTGTTCAGTGTTCAAAACCCAGTCAATGTAATTTACTACGTCAACAGAATAAACAGTAAAAAAAACATAATCATCTTCACAGATGCAAAAAAACACTGGACACAATTTGATACAATTTATGATGAAAACACGCGACAAACCAGAAATAAAGGGAAACTTCCTTAACCTGGTACAGGGCACTCCAAAAAAATGTACAGCTAACTCATACTTAATGGTAAAAGACGATGTTTTCTCCCTAAAATCAGGCACAAGGCAAGGAAGTTGGCTCTGACCACTCCTATTCAACATACTAGAGATGTTAGCCATTGAATTAAAGAAAAGAAAGGGAAACCAGGCTGGAAAGGAAGACATGAAACTGCCCTCATCACCAACCATGTGACTGTCTATGTACTAAACCCTCTGGGATCGATCAAAAAAGTTGCAAGAGCTAATAGATGAGCTTAAGAAGGCTGCAGGATACAAGGTCAATATACAAAAACCAACTGTACTCACTGAAGAGGCTACATTAAGGGAACAACTAAACACATGAAAAAATGTTCAACATCATCGGGCATCAGGGAAATGCAAATTAAAACCACAATGAGGTAACACTCCACATCTAACAGAATGGCCAAAATTTTTTATAAAACAAAACCAGTGACAACACCAAACCCTGGCAAAAAAGGCACAGAAACTGGATCACATACACTGCTATTGGGAACGTAAAACGGTACAGCCAACACTTTGAAAATAATTAAACACAGAACTACCTCAGGACCCAACAACGGCACTCCTGGGCATTTATCCCAGAGAAAAGAAAATATGTTCACACAAAGCTTGTACACCAATGTACACAGAAGTTTTATTCGTAAGAGCCTCAAAACTGGAAACCACCAAGATGTACTTCAACGTCAGAACAGTCAACAAATTGTGTTAACCCGTAACATGGAAAACTACCGAACAATAAAAAAGAACAAACCACTGATACACAGCAACTTACAGGAGAATTATGCGGAGTAAAAAAGGCCAATCCCAAAGTTTATATACTGTATGGTTCCATTAATATAACATTTTTGAAATAACAACATTATAAAAATGGAGAACAGACTAGTGGTTTCCAGAAGCTGGGGAGGAGAGGGCAAGAAGGGGCTATATCTATAAAAGGAACGCATGAGGGATTCTTGTGATGTAACTGTTCTGTACCATGATTGTGGTGCTTGTCACATGAATCTATATATGACAAAATTACATAAGTACATACACAATCAGTAAACGTACAACTGGCAAAATCTGAATAAGGCTGATGTCAATTTCCTGGTTGTGATAACATTCTGTGGTTATGCAAGACGTATTCCATAAAGCTATGCATTGGGGGAAACTGACTGGGTGAAGGGTATAACTGATCTCTGAATTATTTCTTACAACTGCATGTGAATCTACAATTATCTCAAACTAAAGTTTTTTTAAAGCAAATAATGTCATCATGAAATGTTATCATATTACATACATATTAAATTTAATGGGTATAACCCTGAGGTTGAATTAAGAAATCCCCACGAAAACACCCACATCTGCTGAAGTTCAACTAAAATTGATTTTCAACAACAAAAGCTATGACACAATGGGTGACATTTTTCTTTCATCTTGTTTAGTTCCTAAATCTCCTTTAAACGAGTGTGATTTTCTTTTATTAATGAAATATAGATTATGAAGAAAAATTTCAGAAATAGAAACAAGTATATACAGAAAAAAGTGAACTTCCATACCACTGTAAAAATAATGTGTAAAAAATCAACTGTATTACTATATGCAAACAACGAACAATCAGAAATTGGAATTTTAAAAAATACCATTTACGATAATGTCAAAGAATTTTAAATACTTACGGATACATTTTACAAACCATCAAAAAAACATTAAGGATCAGTTGAGAAACCATCAGAAACTTTTGTCAAAATTTGTCCAAGGTTGGGACTTCCCTGGAGGCGCAGTGGTTAAGAATCCGCCTGCCAATGCAGGGGATATGGGTTTGATCCCTGGTCCGGGAAGATCCCACATGCCGCGGAGCAACTAAGCCTGTGCACCACAACTACTGAGCCTGCACTCTAGAGCCCACGTGCCACAACTACTGAAACCCACGCGCTGCAACTACTGAAGCCCACGTGCTCTAGGGCCTGCATGCCGCAACTACAGAGCCAGCATGCGGCAACTACTGAAGCCTATGCTCTGCAACAAGTGAAACCACCACAACGAGAAGCCTACGCACTGCAACGAAGAGTAGCCCCTGCTCACCGCAACTAGAGAAAGCCTGCACACAGCAACGAAGACCCAATGCAGCCAAAAAAAAAAATGTTCAAGGTCTATACACTGACCATGACACACAAAATGCTGCTGAGAGAATTATATAAGAATCAAATAAATGGGGAGATATCCCATGATCGTGCATTTGAAAATTCAGTATTGTTATAATCTCAATTCTCCCTCAAACTGATTTACAGATTTATTGCAACCCCAATCATAACACACAAAGGCCTTTTTGTTGAAGCTGAAAAGCTGATTCCAAAATTTATAAGCAAATGCAAAGGACCTAGAGGAGCCAAACAACTTCAGAAAAGAACAAGGCTGCAGGACTAACACTTCTTGCTTTCAAGCCTGTTACAAAGCTCAGTAAAGAAGGCAACATAATATTTGCATCAAAATAGACAAACAGAACAGAGGATTCAGAAACAGACCCTCACATAAATGATTGATTTTTTTCCATTTTTTTATATTGTGGCAAAATACACATAAAATTTACTATCTTAGCCAGTTTTAAGTGTGCAATTCAGTAGTGTTACGTACATTTACATTATTGTGCAACCATCACCACCACCCATCTCCAGAACTCGTTTCACCGTTCAAAACAGTTAACTCTGCCCTCATTACACAATAACTCCCCATTCCTCCTCCCCCCCACCCCCTGGCAACCACCATTCTATTACTTTGTCTCTATGGATTTGACTGCTCTCAGTATCAATACTTCATACAAGTGAAATCAATCAGTATTTGTCTTTTTCTGACCAGCTTATTTCACTTAGCATAATGTCCTCAAGGTTCATGTTGTAGCATTGGTCCAAATTCCCCTCCTTATAAAGGTTAAATAATATTCCATTGTATGCATATACATTCTGTTTACCCATTTATCTGTTAACCTGGTTGTGTCTTTGGATCTAAACTGAATCTCTTGTAGACAAGATATAGCTGGATTATTTTTTAAATCTGGCAACTTCTGACTTCTGATGGAAGAGTTTAATCTATTTACTTTTAATTAGTGATAAGGAAAGACTTCCGTCATTTTGTTATTTATATAGCTTTTCTGTCCATCTTTTTTTTGCATTACTGTCTTCTTTTTACTTGATTTTTTGCAGTGAAACATTTCAATTCCTCTCTCATTTGCTTTCATGTATATTCTTTAGGTATTTTCTTTGTAGTTACCATGGGGATCACATTGAACATCTCAAAGTTGTAACACTCATGTGAATTTACACCAGCTTAACTTCAATAACATACTAAAATTCTGTTCCTTGAAAGGCTCCATATCCACCCTTTTCTTTTATTGTTGTTGTCACAAAATTACATCATTATGCACCATGTCCAAAAACATAAATAATTGTTTCAAACAATTTTTAGTCTCTTAAATTATTACAGAGAACAAAATGTAGAGTTACAAAGTTACAGTGATACTAGCTTTTAGACTGATGTTTTTCTAAAAAATATATTAGACTCTTAAATCAAGTAGAAAACAAAAACTACAGTTATAAACCATTGTTACAATAATACTAGGTTTTATACCTGCCCATGTATTTACCTTCAATGAGATCTTTATTTCTTTACATAGACTTGAGTTACTGTCTAGTGTCCTGAGCATTTCTTGTAGGGCACAGCCAGTGGTAACAAACTCCCTCAGCTTTTATCTGGGAATGTCTTACTTTCTCCCTTACTTTTAAAGGACAGTTTGCCAGATATAGCATTCTTGGTTGAGAATGTTTTCCTTTTAGCACTTTGAATATATTGGCCCACTGCTTTCTGGCCTCCAAAATTTCTGATGAGAAATCTACTGAAAATCTCATTGAGGATTCCTTGTCTGTCGCTTCTCTCTTACAGCTCTCAAGACTCTTTTGGTCTTTGTCTTCTGACAGTGTGATTATATAACGTGTCTTGGTGTAGGTCTCTATGATTCATCCTATTTGGAGTTTGCTTAGCTTCTTGTATGTTTATATTCACGTCTCACGAAATCTGAGAAGTTTTCAACCAATGTTTCTTCAAATAATCTCTCTTCTCTTTCTGAGACTCCCACAATATGTATGCATTTAACAGTGTTCCACAGGTCCCTCAAGTTCACTTTTCTTCAATCTTTTTCTTCCCTGTGCTTCAGACTTGATTATTTTCCATTATCCTATCAGCAAGTTCACTGATTCTTCTGCCTTCTCAAATCTATCTTTGAATCTCTCTAGTGAACTCTTCCTTTCAGTCACTGTACTTTCCAGCTCCCAAATGTCATTTTGTTTTTTAGGTTTACTCCCTCTTTATTGATACTTCCATTTTGTTCACACATTCTTCACTTCCTGCATGTCTTGTTAGTTAAGCATCTTTAAGATGGCTATTTTTAAGTCTTTGTCTAGTAGGGCCTCCATCAGGTCATTTACAGGAAGAGTTTTTTATTGGTTCGTTTTTTTTTCTTTGAATGGGTCATACTTTTCTGCTCTGCTTTTGCTGAAAACTGGACATGTGAATTAATAATGTGGTAACTCTGGAAATCAGATTTTCCCTCTTCCCAGGGTTTGCTCCTTTTTCTTTTTTGGCCGTGCTGTGTGCCACGTGGGATCTCAGTTCTTTGACCAGGGATCAAACCTGTGCCCCCTGCAGTGGAAGCACAGAGTCTTAACCACTGGTCCACCAGGGAAATCCCCAGGGTTTGCTCTTTTTTCCTTAATCGAAACATGTGACGTATAACACTAAGTTCAAGGTGTACAACATGTTGATTTGATACATTTATATATTGCAGTAGGACTGCCATCATAGCCTTAGCTAATACCTCTACTACATCACACAATTCTCATTTCTTTTTGAGGCGGTAATAATTAAGATCTATTCTGTCAGCACATTTGATATTTATAGTACAGTGTTGTTGTCTATAATCACAATAATGTACATTAGATCTCCAGGACTCACTTATCTACTAGTTCCAAGTGTATACCCTTAAACAACACCTCTCCAATTCCCCCATTCCCCAGCCCCTAGTAATCCCATATTCAACTGTTTTAGGAGTTCAATTTTAGATTCCACATATAAGTGATTATCACAATACTTGTCTCTCTCTGACTTATTACACTAAGCATAGTATCCTCAAGGTCCATCCATGTCGTTGCAAATGGCAAGACTTCCTTTCTCATAGATGAATAATATTCTATTTTACTTACATATATCTTGGTATCTTACATCTTCTTTATCCATTCAACAACTGGAGAACACTTAGGTTGTTTCCACACCTTGGCTATTGTGAATAATGTTGCAATAAACATGGGAGTGCATATTATCTCTTTGGGTATTTTCATTTTTTAAAATTAATTAATTTATTTATTTTTGGCTGAATTGGTCTTCGTTGCTGCACACAGACTTTCACTAGTTGTGGCAAGTGGAAGCTACTCTTTGTTGCGGTGCATGGGCTTCTCACTGTGGTGGCGTCTCTCGTTGTGGAGCATGGGCTCTAGGCACATGGGCTTCAGTAGTTGCGGCACACAGGCTCAGCAGTTGTGGTGCACGGGCTTAGTTGCTCCACGGCATGTGGGATCTTCCTGGACCAGGGACTGAACCCATGTCCCCTGCACTGGCAGGTGGATTCCTAACCACTGCACCATCAGGGAAGTCCCAGTGTTTTCATTTCTTTTGGGTATATACCAAGAAGTGAATTACTGGATATGGTAGTTTGATTTTAATTTTTAAAGGAGCCTCCACACTGTTTTCCATAGTGGCTGACAAATTTACAATCCCACCAACAGTGCACAAGGGTTCCATTTTGCCACATCTTTATCAACATTTGTTATCTGTGGTCTTTTTGATGATAGTCATTCTAACAGGTGAGAGGTGTTATCTCATTGTGGTTTTGATTTGCATTTTCCTGTTTAGTGATATTGAGCACTTTTTTCACGTATCTGTTGGACATTTGTGTGTCTTCTCTAGAAAAATGTCTATTTAGTTCCTCTGCCCATCTTTTAAACTTTTTTTTTTTGCTATTGAGTTGCATGAGTTCTTTATATATTTTGGATATTAGT
Source organism: Orcinus orca (assembly GCF_937001465.1). Classification (NCBI taxonomy): domain Eukaryota; kingdom Metazoa; phylum Chordata; class Mammalia; order Artiodactyla; family Delphinidae; genus Orcinus; species Orcinus orca. The sequence continues at coordinate 2,291,105 of NC_064568.1, forward strand.
CCCCTATCCAATATACGCTTTGCAAATATTTTCTCCCATTTCTTAGGATGCCTTTTCATTTTGTTGATTATTTCCTTTGCTGTGCAGAAGATTTTAGGTTTGATATTCCACATGTTGATTTCTATTTTTGTTGTTTGTGCTTTTGGGTTTTGTTTTGATTTTTAATTGTTGTAGGCTTTGTCTATGCCAAGGATCAGCCTGAGGTGTAAACTTAAGGTCTTTTCAGGTCTTTCCTGAGCCTGTCTCTTTCCCAGTTCATTTGCCGCCCATATATGCATTTGCTTTAGAAGGTCCTAGTATTCCATCTGGCTCCTGAAAAAACAAAAAGAGGGACTTCCCTGGCGGTCCAGTAGTTAAGACTCCACCCACCCACTGCAGGGAGCACACGTTTGATCCTTGGTTGGGGAACTAAGATCCCACATGCCGCAAGGCCAAAAAAAAAAAACGCAAAAAGAAAATGAAGAGGAAAAAAGGCACTAGCCCTTTAAATCCCTTAGAAGTGACTTCTGCCAGAGGGGGAGGGGCTTGCAACACTAAGAAGCTGCAACACCATGGCCTCTGCCTCTTTGTCTGCACCTCTGATCAGAAGCGGCAATCAGCAACCAGCACAGAACCCTAATACCTGATGCACAGGGTCCGTTTTGCCCACTCTGGCTCCCACAAGCTGTGTACAGGCTGCTCCAGGAACAAGTGCATAGCAGCTTGCTTTGGGTCTGGGGGTGGGTAGCTGCTTCTGTGCTCAGAGCTGAAACTGATTGAAATTAACCACATTTTTGTCCAGGCACCCTGCCCCCCAATCCAGACTCCAGAGCTCCTCAACAGTTACAACAGACAGATTCTGCCAGTGCAATTGTTGTCTGGGGGGGAGACAGATTCCTGCTGCTACATACTCTGCCATCTTCCGGGAATCTTATGGTCAACTGGTTTTTGGTTTTTTTTTTTTTTTTTTTTTTGCAGTACGCGGGCCTCTCACTGTTGTGGCCTCTCCCGTTGCGGAGCACAGGCTCCGGACGCGCAGGCTCAGCGGCCATGGCTCACGGGCCCAGCCGCTCCGCGGCATGTGGGATCTTCCCAGACCAAGGCACGAACCCGTGTCCCCTGCATCGACAGGCGGACTCTCAACCACTGCGCCACCAGGGAAGCCCTCAACTGGTTTTTGACAGAAGTATCAAAGTCAGTTAAATAGGGAAAGGATCATCCTTTCAATAAATGTTGCTACAACGATTGGATAGCCACATGCAAAAAAGAGATCCTCAAATGTTACCTCACATCATGAACAAAATTATCTGGGAATGGATCATAAGTCTAAATGTTAACAGATAAATATAAACCTTCTAAAAGAAGATATAAACGAAAATCACCATGACAAATGATCAAGGGATCGATCCAAGAAGAAGATATAACAACTGTAAACATTTATGCACCCAACATAGGAGCACCTCAATACATAAGGCAAATACTAACAGCCATAAAAGGGGAAATCGACAGTAACACATTCATAGTAGGGGACTTTAACACCTCACTCTCAAATGGACAGATCATCCAAAATGAAAATAAATAAGGAAACACAAGCTTTAAATGATACATTAAACAAGATGGACTTAATTGATATTTATAGGACATTCCATCCAAAAACAAAAGAATACACATTTTTCTCAAGTGCTCATGGAACATTCTCCAGGATAGATCATATCTTGGGTCACAAATCAAGCCTTGGTAAATTTAAGAAAATTGAAATTGTATCAAGTATCTTTTCTGACCACAATGCTATGAGACTAGGTATCAATTACAGGAAAAGATCTGTAAAAAATACAAACACATGGAGGCTAAACAATACACTACTTAATAATGAAGTGATCACTGAAGAAATCAGAGAGGAAATCAAAAAATACCTAGAAACAAATGACAATGGAGACATGACAACCCAAAACCTATGGGATGCAGCAAAAGCAGTTCTAAGAGGGAAGTTTATAGCAACACAATCCTACCTTAAGAACAGGAAACAGCTCGAATAAACAACCTAACCTTGCACCTAAAGCAATTAGAGAAAGAAGAACAAAAAATCCCTAAAGTTAGCAGAAGGAAAGAAATCATAAAGATCAGATCAGAAATAAATGAAAAAGAAATGAAGGAAATGATAGCAAAGATCAATAAAACTAAAAGCTGGTTCTTTGAGAAGATAAACAAAATTGATAAACCATTAGCCAGACTCATCAAGAAAAAAAGGGAGAAGACTCAAATCAATAGAATTAGAAATGAAAAAGGAGAAGTAACAACTGACACTGCAGAAATACAAAAGATCATGAGAGATTACTACAAGCAATTCTATGCCAAGAAAATGGACAACCGGGAAGAAATGGACAAATTCTTAGAAATGCACAACCTGCCAAGACCGAACCAGGAAGAAATAGAAAATATGAACAGACCAATCACAAGCACTGAAATTGAGACTGTGATTAAAAATCCTCCAACAAACAAAAGCCCAGGACCAGATGGCTTCACAGGTGAATTCTATCAAACATTGAGAGAAGAGCTAACACCTATCCTTCTCAAACTCTTCCAAAATACAGCAGAGGGAGGAACACTCCCAAATTCATTCTATGAGGCCACCATCACCCTGATACCAAACCAGACAAAGATGTCACAAAGAAAGAAAACTACAGGCCAATATCACTGATGAACATAGATGAAAAAATCCTCAACAACATACTAGCAAACAGAATCCAACAGCACATTAAAAGGATCACACACCATGATCAAGTGGGGTTTATTCCAGGAATGCAAGGATTCTTCAATATACGCAAATCAATCAACGTGATACACCATATTAACAAACTGGAGGAGAAGAACCACATGATCATCTCAATACATGCAGAGAAAGCTTTCAACAAAATTCAACACCCATTTATGATAAAAACCCTGCAGAAAGTAGGCACAGAGGGAACTTTCCTCAACATAATAAATGCCATATATGATAAACCTACAGCCAACATCATCCTCAATGGTGAAAAACTGAAACCATTTCCACTAAGATCAGGAACAAGACAAAGTTGCCCACTCACACCACTATTATTCAACACAGTTTTGGAAGTTTTAGCCACAGCAATCAGAGAAGAAAAAGAAATAAAAGGAATCCAAATAGGAAAAGAAGAAGTAAAGCTGTCACTGTTTGCAGATGACATGATACTATACATAGAGAATCCCAAAGATGCTACCAGAAAACTACTAGAGCTAATCAATGAATTTGGTAAAGTAGCAGGATACAAAATTAATGCACAGAAATCTCTGGCATTCCTATACACTAATGATGAAAAATCTGGAAGTGAAATTAAGAAAACACTCCCATTTACCACTGCAACAAAAAGAATAAAATATCTAGGAATAAACCTACCTAAGGAGACAAAAGACCTGTATGCAGAAAATTATAAGACACTGATAAAAGAAATTAAAGATGATACAAATAGATGGAGAGATATACCATGTTCTTGGATTGGAAGAATCAACATTGTGAAAAGGACTCTACTACCCAAAGCAATCTACAGATTCAATGTAATCCCTATCAAACTACCACTGGCATTTTTCACAGAACTAGAACAAAAAATTTCACAATTTGTACGGAAACACAAAAGACCCCGAATAGCCAAAGCAATCTTGAGAACGAAAAATGGAGCTGGAGAAATCAGGCTCCCTGACTTCAGACTATACTACAAAGCTACAGTAATCAAGACAGTATGGTACTGGCACAAAAACAGAAATATAGATCAATGGAACAGGATAGAAAGCCCAGAGATAAACCCACGCACATATGGTCACCTTACCTTTGATAAAGGAGGCGAGAATATACAGCAGAGAAAAGACGGCCTCTTCAATAAGTGGTGCTGGGAAAACTGGACAGGTACATGTAAAAGTATGAGATTAGAACACTCCCTAACACCATGTACAAAAATAAGCTCAAAATGGATTAAAGACCTAAATGTAAGGCCAGGAACTATCAAACTCTTAGAGGAAAACATAGGCAGAACACTCTATGACGTAAATCACAGCAATATCCTTTTTGATCCACCTCCTAGAGAAATGGAAATAAAACCAAAAATAAACAAATGGGACCTAATGAAACTTCAAAGCTTTTGCACAGCAAAGGAAACCATAAACAAGACCAAAAGACAACCCTCAGAATGGGAGAAAATATTTGCAAATGAAGCAACTGACAAAGGATTAATCTCCAAAATTTACAAGCAGCTCAATAACAAAAAAACAAACAACCCTATCCAAAAATGGGCAGAAGACCTAAATAGACATTTCTCCAAAGAAAATATACAGACTGCAAACAAACACATGAAAGAATGTTCAACATCATTAATCATTAGAGAAATGCAAATCAAAATTACGAGATATCATCTCACACCGGTCAGAATGGCCATCATCAAAAAAATCTAGAAACAATCAATGCTGGAGAGGGTGTGGAGAAAAGGGAACACTCTTGCACTGCTGGTGGGAATGTAAGTTGATACAGCCACTATGGAGAACAGTATGGAGGTTCCTTAAAAAACTACATATAGAACTACCATATGACCCAGCAATCCCACTGCTGGGCATATACCCAGAGAAAACCATAATTCAAAAAGACACATGCACCCCAATATTTATTGCAGCTCTATTTACAATAGCCAGGACATGGAAGCAACCTAAGTGTCCATCATCAGATGAGTGGATAAAGAAGATGTGGCACATATATACAATGGAATAGTACTCAGCCATAAAAAGAAACAAAATTGAGTTATTTGTAGTGAGGTGGATGGACCTAGAGTCTGTCATACAGAGTGAAGTAAGTCAGAAAGAGAAAAACAGATACCGTATGCTAACACATATATATGGAATCTAAGGAAAAAAAAAAAAGGTCATGAAGAACCTAGGGGTAAAATGGGAATAAAGACACAGACCTACTAGAAAATGGACTTGAAGATATGGGGAGGGGGAAGGGTAAGCTGTGACAAAGTGAGAGAGTGGCATGGACATATATACACTACCAAACGTAAAACAGATAGCTAGTGGGAAGCAGCCGCATAGCACAGGGAGATCAGCTTGGTGCTTTGTGACCACCTAGAGGGGTGGGATAGGGAGGGTGGGAGGGAGGGAGATGCAAGAGGGAAGAGATACGGGAACATATGTATATGTATAACTGATTCACTTTGTTATGAAGCAGAAACTAACACACCATTGTAAAGCAATTATACTCCAATAAAGATGTCCAAAAAAAAAAAGAAAATCATCATGACCTTGGGTTTGGTAGATATTTTATGTACAATACACAAAGCATGAACTACAAAAGAAAAAACGTGTACCTAATCAACATTAAAAACTTTTGCTCTTTGAGACACTGTTAAGAAAATGAAAAGTCAAGCCACAGACCAGGAGAAAATTTTTGTAAAACATATACCAATTAGAAGTCTTAAATCCCAGTTTCTAAAGACTGCATAAAATATTTGAAAGACACTTCACCAAACAAAGACATACAGATGGCAAATAAGCACATGAAAAGATGACCAACATCTTGTTAGTCATTAAGGCAATGAAAATTACAACCACGATGAGATACCATAGCACACCCACTAGAATGACTAGAATTGAAAAGACTGACCGTACCAAGTGCTGACAAAAATGTGGAGCAACTGGAACTCCAATGCACTAGTGGGGATGTGAAGTGGTGACCACTTTGGAAAACAGTTTGGCACTTTCTTAGATTTCAGCATGAACCTACCATATGATTCAGACACTCCATTCCTAGGTATTTCCCCAAGAGAAATGCAAGCACATGTCTATACCAGACTCACAGAAAAATGTTCACGACATCCCTTTTTGTGATAGCTGAAGTCTGGATACCTACCAGTTGTCAATGAATAGGTTAATGGATAAACAAATTTTGGTATATGCATACTGATTAAGAAGAAGAACTATTGATGCACACAACACGGATGAAATGCAAAGTTAGGCCAAAAAAGCTGGACAAAAACATACATAACATATGAATCTATTTAAATAAAATTCCAGAAAATGCAAATTAATCTACAGTGACAGAAAGCACATTAGTGGTTGCCTGGGGACAGAGAGAGAATGAAAGGGGCACAAGAAAACTTTTATGGGTTAAAAACAAAATGATACAAAAGTCCTTGAGGGATTGGATCAAGATGGTGGAAGAGCAGGACGTGGAGCTCACCTTCTCCCCACAGATACATCAAAAATACATCAAAAATACATCTACGGGACTTCCCTGTTGGCACAGTGGTTAAGAATCTGCCTGCCAATGCAGGGGACACAGGTTCGAGCCCTGGGCTGGGAAAACCCCACATGCCTTGGAGCAACTAAGCCCATGCACCACAACTACTGAGTCTGTGTGCCACAACTACTGAAGCCCACACACCTAGAGCCCAGGCTCTGCAACAAGAGAAGCCACCGCAATGAGAAGCCCGTGCACCGCAACAAAGAGTAGCCCCCACTCTCCGCAACTAGAGAAAGCCTGTGAGCAGCAACGAAGACCAATGCAACCAAAAATAAATAAATAAATATATATATATATATATAAAAAATTGAAGTCAAGGTCTTGAAGAAATATTTGTACACATATGTTCATAGAAGCATTATTCATAATAGCCAAAAGGTGGAAGCAACTGAAATGTCGAGCAAGAGATGAGTGGGTAAGCAAAAATGTGACAGATATAGTCCATTGAATAGATATTATAGATTTATGAACAGACATATAGATATATAACTATGATATAGAGACATACATGGAATATTATTCAGCCTTAAAAAGGAAAAGAAATGGTGACACAGGGTACAACACAGGTGAACCTTGAGGACACTGAGCTGTGAAATAAGCCAGTTATAAAAAGACAATACTGTACGATTCCACTTCAGTGAGGTATCTAGAGTAGTCACATCCTTAGGGACAGAAAGCAGACGGTAGTTGCCAGGGACTGGGAAGAGGGGTGATGGGAGGTAACGTTTAATGGGTACAAGTTTTCGGTTCTGAAGATGAAATGAGCTCTGAAAATGAATGCCGGTGATTGCACAACAATATGAATGTACGTAATATCACTGAACTGCACACTTCTAAATCATTAAGATAGTTAAATTTTATTATGTATCTTTTACCACAATAAAAAATTTTTAAAAAACTTAAAAAAATAAATTTAAATGAATTAAAAATTTTAAAAAATGCTTCTACATGTGGAACGACTCTTACAGACATCTACTGAATGCTGGCAGAAGACCTCAGACTTCCAAGAGGGCACGGACATCTCCATGTAACTGGGTAGAGCAAAGGAAAAAAGAAAAAAAAGAGAGAAGGGAATCAGGATGGGACCTGCGCCTCTGGGAGGGAGCTGTGAAGTGGAAAGGTTTCTGCACACTGGGAAGTCCCCTCACTGGTGGGGACAGAGGGTGAGCTCCAAAGCCTTGGAGCAGAGTGCACCAACAGCGGTGCAGAGAGCGAAGTGGAAAGAGACCTGCACAGAGGGTTGGTGCCAACCGACACTCGCGAGACTGAAACAATTGTCACTACCCACTGGGGCGGCTGGCGGCTGGGTACTGAAGCTCGGGCTACTGAGGTCAGACCCTGGGGCGAGGACTGGGATTGGCTGGATAAAGACAGCCTGAGGGGGCTGGGGTGTAGTGCGCCACCACTGAGGGAGTTCGGGAAGAAGCCTGGGCCTGCCAGAGAGGCAAGGCACCACTGCTAGGGGACGTGCGAGGAGAGGGGCGGGCCCACCATAGGAGCTTCTTTCTCCGAACGCTCGCAGGCGGCAGGTCACTGCCTACATGAGCTCCAAGGGCAAGAGCAAGCTGCCATCTTGGACTCCAGAGGTGGGCGCAGGCTGCTGCTGCTGCCACCGCCAACGGTCTTGGGAGCAGGTGCAGATCACTGCCCCCACCTTCCCAGGAGCTTGCGTGCCTCACCCTGCCGAGGACCTTGCGACCTGGTGCCAACCGCCCAGGGGCATGTGACCCGCCATCACCGCTGCGGAGGGACCCATGACCGGAAGCCAACCACTGCTCCCGCCTCCCTGGGAGCCCACGTGAGCTGTGCACCTGCGTACATGCACGGCCCTACCAAAGGGATATGAGCCAGCATATGCTGAGGAAAGAGACAGCAAGCAACCACAACAAAAACTGCCTTCACGCCAAAAAAAAAAATTAAACCCACACAAGCTACACAGGGACGCTCCTGCATATAAGTAGCCCTCCAAGATTACAGTAGGCAACCGTTTCTCCTAAATTCACAGACTAAGAGAAATATAAGCAAAATGAAGAAGCAGAGGAATCACTCTCAGTTAAAAGACCAAGAAAATTCCCCTGAAGGAACAATGAAACAGACCTCTTCAGTCTAATAGACACCAAGGGACTTCCCTGGTGGTCCACTGGCTAAGACTCCATGCTCCTAATGTAGGGGGCCTGGGTTCAATCCCTGGTCAGGGAATTAGATCCCACATGCCACAACTAAAAGTTCGCATGCTGCAACTAAAGATTCCCCATGCCAACAAAAGATCCCACATGCCGCAATGAAGACCCAGCACAGCCAAATAAATAAATAAATAAAAATTAACAGACACTGAGTTCAAGAAGGAGATAATGAAAATACTGAAGGAATTAAGAAAGGTTATTGACAGAAATTCAGATTACCATAAAAATGAACTAGAAACTATAAGAAGGACCCAAGAAAAGTTAGAAAATTCATTTGCCGAGATGAAAGCCGAGCTCAAGGCAATGAAGAGCAGAATGAATAATGCAGAATAAAGAATAAGTGACCTGGAAGACAGACTAATGGAAATTACCCAATCATAACAGCAGACAGGAAACCAAATGCAAAAAAATGAAAGCAATATAAGAGACCTATGGGATAATATAAAGTGGGTCAATCTACACATAATAGGAATTCCAGAAGAAGAGAAAAGGGGATTGAAAATGTATTTGAAGAAATTATGGCTGAAAACTTCCCAAACCTAAAGAAGGAAACATATCCAGATACAGGAAGCACAGAGGGTCCCACACAAGTTGAACCCAAACAGACCTACACCAAGATATATTATAATAAAAGTGGCAAAAGTTAAAGAGAGGATTCTAATGGCAGCAAGAGGAAAACATTTCTTTACGAAGGAACCCCCATAAGGCTATCAGCTGATTTCTCTACAAAAACACTGCAGGCCAGAAGGGAGTGGCAAAATATATTCAAAGTCTTGAAAGACAAAAATCTGCAACCTAGAATACTCTACCCAGCAAGATTATCATTCAGAACAGGAGGAGAAATTAAGAATTTCTCAGACAAGCAAAAACTAAAAATACAGCAATACTAAACCTATCCTAAAAGAAATACTGAAAGGTCATCATCTCTAAACAGAAAAGAAGCAAGAAGAAATAGGAAAGAGGAAATCACAATTGGAAGTAAATCACGTAAACCAGCCAGTATACAGATCAAAAAGAAAAGAAAAAAAACCTATTTGTGAAAGCAATGATAAACACAATGAATAGCAAAAGGATAAACATGAAGATGCAAAAAGGGACATCAAAATTGTAAAATGTGGGGAAGGGGAGTAAAAAAAAATGCAGATTCTTTTTTTTTTTAGAATGTGTTTGAGCCTTTATGACTATCAGTCTAAAGAAAGCAGATATAGGAAAGGGTTAACATATAATAATTGAGAAACAGGGCAACCACAAATCAAAAACATAGATTCACAAAAACCTAGTAGAGGAGAACACAAGCATAAAAGGAAATCATCAAACCTCAAAAAGAAAAAAAGAAAAGGGAACAAAGAAGAAACAAGGTTTGAAATGGCAATAAATACTTATGTGACAGTAATTACCTTAAATGTCAATGGACTAAATGCTCCAATCAAAAGACAGACTGGCAAACTGGATTAAAAAAACCAAGAGCCTACCATATGCTGCCTACCAGCGACCCACCTGAGGGCTAACACATAGATTGAAAGTGAGGGGATGGAAAAATACATTTCATGCAAACTGAAATGACAAGAAAGCAGGATTTGCAATACTCATATCAGATAAAATAGATTAAAGCAAACGTTACAGAGAAAGATAAAGAAGGACACTATATAATAACAGGATCAGTACAAGAAGAGGATTTTACACTCATCAACATATATGCACCTAATATAGGACCACCCATACATACAACAAACACTAACAGACATAAAGGGAGAATGGATAGGAATACAATAGTAAGAGACTTTAATACCCCACTCACATCAATGGACAGATCTTCCAGACAGAATCAATAAGGCAACAGAGGTCCTAAATGATACAACAGAACAGTTAGACTTAATTGATATTTTCAGGACACTACATCAAAAAAAACCAGAATAGGGCTTCCCTGGTGGTGCAGTCATTGAGAGTCCGCCTGCTGATGCAGGGGACACGGGTTCGTGCCCTGGTCCGGGAAGATCCCACATGCCACAGAGTGGCTGGGCCGGTGAGCCATGGCTGCGGAGCCTGTGGGTCCGGCGCCTGTGCTCCGCAACGGGAGAGGCCACAACAGTGAGACACCCGTGTACCTCAAAAAAAACCCAAAAAAACAGAATATACAATCATTTCAAGCATACATGGAACATTCTCTAGGACTGACCACATCCTAGGGCACAAAACTAAGCTCAGCAAGTTTAATAGGAGTACAGAAATTATTTCAAGCATCTTCTCTGACCACAGTGGCATGAAACTAGAAATCAACAACAGGATAAGAAACGAGAAAAAAGACTACATGGAGACAAAATACCATGCTACTAAAACACCAATGGGTCAATAAGGAAATTAAAAAGGAAATTAAAAAATACCTTGAGACAAACGACAAGGAAAACACAACTATGCAAAGTCTATGGGACACAGCAAAAGCAGTTCTTAGAGGGAAGTTCGTAGAGATACAGGCCTTCATCAAAAAACAAGAAAAATCTCAAGTAAACAACCTAACCTACCACCTAAAAAGAATTAGAAAAAGAAGAACAAACTAAACCTTACATCAGTAGAAAGAAGGAAAGAATAAAGATCAGGGTGAAAATAAACTAATTAGAGATTAAAAAAACAATAGAAAAAAATCAACAAAAATAAGGGCTGGTTCTTTGAAAGGGTAAACAAAATTGACAAACCTCTGGCCACGCTCACCAAGAAAAGACAGAGAACCCAAATAAACAAGAAATGAAAAAGGAGAAATCTCAACTGATATTGCAGAAATACAAAAGACCATAAGAGAATACTATGAACAATTACATGTCAACAAATTTGACAACCTAGAAGAAATGGACAATTTTCTAGAAACATACAGCCCACCAAATTTAATCAAGAAGAAATAGGTAATTTGAACAGAACGACCACTAGAAGAGAAACAGAATCGGTAATAAAAAAAACTTCCTAAAAACAAAAGTCCAGGACCCGATGGCTTCACAGGTGAATTCTACCAAACATACAAAGAAGAACTTACACGGATTCTTCTCAAACTCTGTCGAAAGACTGCAGAGGCGGGAACACTCCCAAAGACATTCTGTGAAGCCACAATCACCCGGATACCAAAACCAGACAAAGATACCACCAAAAAAAGAAAATTACAGGTCAATATCTTTGATGAATATAGATGCAAAAATTCTCAACAAGATATTAGCAAACCGAATCCAACAACACATAAAAAACATCATACACCACGACCGAGTTGGACTCATCCCAGGTTCACAAGGATGCTTCAACATATGCAAATCAATCAATGTAATACAAATTAATAAAAGAAAAGTAAAAAATCACATGATCATCTCAATAGATGCAGAAAAAGCATTTGACAAAATTCAGCATCCATTCATGATAAAAACTCTTACCAAAGTGGGAATAGAGAGAACATATCTCAACATAATAAAAGCCGTTTATGAGAAATCCCGATATAATACCCAATACAAACAGCCAATATAATACTCAACAGTGAAAAGCTGAAAGACTTCAGACAAGAAAAACAAATAAAAGGCATCCAAATTGGAAGGGAAGAGGTAAAACTGTCACTACATGCAGATGACATGATACTATATATAGATAACCCTAAGGACTCTACACAAGAACTACCAGATCTAATAAATGAATTCAGCAAAGTAGCAGGATACAAGATAAACATTCAGAAATCAGTTGCATTCCTTTACACTAACAATGAAATACCAGAAAGGGAATGTAAAAAAAAAAACCTACCGTTTAAAATTGCACCAATAAAAAAAAAAAAACACCTAGGAATAAACCTGACCAAGGAGATGAAAGACTTACATGCTGAGAACTATAAAACATTAATAAAGGAAATAAAAGAGGAGTCAAAGAAATGGAAAGATATCCCACACTCTTGGATTGGAAGAATTAATATTGCTAAAATAGCAATACCACCCAAAGCAATCTACAGGTTTAATGCGATCCCTATCAAATTACCCATGACATTTTTCACAGAAGTAGAATAATCCAAAAATTTATATGGACCCATAAAAGACCCAGAATTGCCAGAGCAATCCTGAGGGGGGGGGGGGAAATCAGGAGGCATAACTCTCCCAGACTTCAGACAATACTACAAAGCTACAGGGACTTCCCTGGTGGTCCAGTGGCTTCCCTGGTGGTCCAGTGGCTAGTCCCTGGTCAGGGAACTAGATCTAGTCTAGTCCCTGGTCAGGGAACTAGATCCCACATGCTGCAACTAAAAGTTTGCATGCGGCAACCAAGTCCTGCATGCTGCAATCAGAGATCCCACAGGCCACAATTAAAGATCCTGTGTGCCACAACAAAGATCCTGCATGCTGTAACTAAGTCCCGGTGCAGCCAAATAAATAAATATTAAAAAAAAACCAAAACAAAGCTACAGTAATCAAAACAGTGTGTTATTGGTACAAAAACAGGCATACGGATCAATGGAACAGAATAGAAAGCCCAAAAATAAACCCAGACACCTATGATCAACTAATTTTCAACAAAGGAGGCAAGAATATAAAATGGGAAAAAGACTTTCTCTTCAGCAAGTGGTGCTGGGAAAGTTTGACAGCTGCATGTAAATCAATATAGTTAGAACACAACCCCACACAATACACAAAAATAAACTCAAAATGGCTTAAAGACTTAAACATAAGACATGACACCACAGAACTCCTTGAAGAGAACATAGGCAAAACATTCTCTGACATAAATCCTACCAATGTTTTCTTAGGTCAGTCTCCCAAGGCAACAGAAAGAAAACCAAAAATAAACAAACAGGACCTAATCAAACTTACAAGCTTTTGCACAGCAAAGGAAACCATAAAAAAAATGAAAAGACAACCTATGGAATGGGAGAAAATATTTGCAAATGATAGGACAGACAAGGGCTTAATCTCCAAAATATACAAACAGCTCATACAACTCAACGACAAAAAAAATGGACAGAAGCGAAAAATGGACAGAAGACCTAAATAGACATTTCTTCAAAGAAGACATACAGCTGGCCAGTAGGCACATGAAAAGATGCTCAACCTCTCTAATCATTAGAGAAATGCAAATCAAACTACAATGAGGTACCACCTCACACTGGTCAGAATGGCCATCATTACAAAGTCTATAAATAACAAATGCTGGAGAGGGTGTGGAGAAAAGGGAACCTTCCTACACTGTTGGTGGGAATGTAAATTGGTGCAGCCATTATGGAGAACAGTATGGAGGTTCCTCAGAAAACTAAAAATAGAATTAACGTATGACCCAGCAATCCCACTCCTGGGAATATATCCAGACAAAACTCTAATCCAGAAAGATACATGCACCCGTATGTTCATAGCAGCAGTATTCACAATAGCCAAGACAGGGAAACAACCTGAATGTCCACTGACAGATGAATGGATCAAGATGTGGTACATGTATACAATGGAATACTACTCAGCCATAAAAAAGAATGAAATAATGCCATTTGCAGCAACATGGGTGCAACTAGAGATTATCATACTAAGTGAAGTAAGTCAGAATAAGAAAGACAAATACCGTATGATATCGCTTATATGGGGAATCTAAAATATGGCACAAATGAACTTATTTGCAAAACAGAAACAGGCTCACAGACATAGAGAACAGACCTGTGGTTGCCCCAGCGCAGGGGTGGAAGGTAGAGATGAACTGGGAGTTTGGGGTTGGTAGATGCAAACTATTACATATACAATGGATAAAGAACAAGGTCCTACATATAGCACAGGGAACTATATTCAATATCCTGTGATATACCATAATGGAAAAGAATATAAAAAAAGAACCTATATATGTGTATAGCTGAGTCACTTTGCTGTACAGCAGAGACTGGCATAGCATTGTAAATTAGCTATACTTCAATTAAAAAAGGGGGAAAAAAAGACCTTATTTAGAAAGCAGAAAGAGACTCTCAGACATAGAAAACAATCTTATGGTTACCAAAGGGGGAAGGTGTAGGGAGGGATAAATTAGGAGCTTGGGATTAACACCTACACACTACTATACACAATACAGGTAACCAACAAGGACCTACCATATAGCCCAGGGAACTACACTATTTTTTAACAACCTATAAGGGAAAAGAATCTGAAAAAGAATATATATCTATCTGAATCATTGTGCTGTACAGCTGAAACTAACACAACTTTGTAAATGAACTATAATTTTTTAAAAGTTTAATAATAAATTTTAATTGTTAAACTTAAAAAAAACTTTTAGAGGTAACAGGTATGTTTATTATGTTAATTGTGTTGATGCTTCCTTGGCAGTAAAGTTTACATGCCAAAATTTATCAAACTGTACACTTTAAATATGTGCAATTTATTGTAAATTAATTATACCTCAATAAAAATTGGAAGAAAAAAAGAAAAGCCTGACAAACCAGATAGTAAGTATAAATAGAAGAACAAGGAACTAAGGAACTAAAAATAGATAGGAGTAGTAAGATAACCACTAGAACAAAAATAGAAACAAAACGTATTTATACACAACTCAGCAACTTTTAAAACTAGAAACATGATAGCTCTGTAGATCAGCAGTTCTCAAAGGGTGCCCAGGGGACCTGCCAGACTTCCAGGGAGTCCACAGGAGAAAACTATTTTAATAAAAGAAAGATGCTCTTTGCCTTTTTAATCCTAGTTCTCTCATGAGCCTACAGTGGAGTCTTCCAGGGCCTATGTGGTTTGTATCACAGATTAAATGTAGAAACAGATATAAGAATCCAGCATCTTCCAATAAGCCAAAAAATTTGCGAAACTGTAAAACAATGCCACTCTTCATCAAAAACACTGTTTATTCATTGCAGCACTATTTACAATAGCCAAGACATGGAAGCAACCAAAATGTCCAACAACAGAGGAATGGATAAAGATGTGGTGGACTTCCCTGGTGGTGCAGTGGTTAAGAATCTGCCTGCCAATGCAGGAGACACGGGTTCGATCCCTGGTCTGGGAAGATCCCACATGCTGTGGAGCAACTAAGCCCCTGTGCCACAACTACTGAGGCCGTGTGCCACAACTACTGAAGCCCGTGAGGCTAGAGCCCATACTCTACAACGAGAAGCCACCGCAAAGAGAACCCTGCACACCACAACGAAGAGTAGCCTCCGCTCGCCGCAACTAGAGAAAGCCCGCGCGCAGCAACGACGACCCAACGAAGCCATAAATAAATAAATTTATTTTTTTAAAAAGAGATGTGGTACACATATACAATGGAATATTACACATATACAATGGGATATTGCTCAGTAATATACAATGGAATATTACTAAAATTGAAATAATGCCATTTGCAGCAACATGGATGGACCTAGAGATTATCATACAAAGTCTAGTAAGTCAGACAGAGAAACACAAATATCACTCTTATATGGAATCTAATTTTTAAAAAAATGATACAAATGAACTTACAAAACAGAAACAGACCTACAGATATCGAAAACAAACTCATGGTTACCAAAGGGGAAACGTGGGAGGGAGGGATAAATTAGGAGGTTGGGATTAACATACACACACTACTATATATGATAGATAACCAACAAGGACCTACTGTATAGCACAGGGAACTCTACACAATAATCTGTTATAGGGTTTCCCTGATGGCCAGTGGTTAAGAATCTGCCTGCCAACGCAGGGAACACAGGTTCAAGCCCTGGTCTGGGAAGATCCCACATGCCGCAGAGCAGCTAAGCCTGCGTGCCACAACTACTGAGCCCGTGAGCCACAACTACTGAAGCCTGCGTGCCTAGAGCCCATGCTCCACAACAAGAGAAGTCACCGCAATGAGTAGCCCCTGCTCGTTGCAACTAGAGAAAGCCCGTGCGCAGCAACGAAGACCCAACGCAGCCAAAAAATAAATTTATAAAAAAAATAAAATCTTGTTAAAAAAGTAATCTGTGATAACCTATAAAAGAATCTGAAAAAGAATGAATATATGTATAACTGAAACACTTTGCTGTACACCTGAAACTAATACATTATAAATCAACTACACTCCAATAAAATAAAAAAAGTAGTTTAATAACTGAAAAAAGACATTGTTTGTGTTAACATGTGATGGGCTTATTACTTTTAAATGAAGTAATAAATGAACACAGCATTTTAAAAATTCCTCAGTTTTAATTTGTCAAAGGGCACCAGTTGATAGATAAAACCCACACAAACAAAACTCCTTGGGGTCCTGAGCGGTGGGGAAGCACTGCTGTCAATCTGTCATTGCTCAACCCCCCAAAGGACTCCCGTAGGCAGAGGTCACTACCCTCACTAAGGGCAGTGACCCCTGAGTGAGGGACCCTGCACTCCACACTGGTGCCCTCAACCTATGGTCTGGTCCCTAGATCATGCCTGGTTCCTAACAAGCTAAGTACAGAAATCAAGATTAAACCTTCAGAAACATTTACAGCAATTTTACATTGCCACACAACCAAGCACATGATTGATGTATTTTGTATGTTTTTTTAATTCCATTTTTCGAATTGTTCATTTTTACTGTATTTTACAAAAGTGTTAGCCTGCAACAGTTTGAAATGTTTCAAGTGGTCCTTCACCATAGATACATTAAGAAGCACTAAAGTCAGGACTTCCCTGGTGCTCCAGTGGCTTAAACTCTGTGCTCCCAATGCAGGGGGCCTGGGTTCAATCCCTGGTCAGGGAACTGGATCCCACATGCAGCCAAAAAAAAAAAGGGGGGGAGGGGCACTGAACTAGATATCATATAATTAAAGAGCAGTTGGACTTATTTATTTTTGGCTGCGTTGGGTCTTCATTGCGGCGTGCCGGCTTTTCTCTAGTTGCGGTGAGCAGGGGCTACTCTTCGTTGCGGCGTGTGGGCTTCTCATCGCGGTGGTTTCTCTTGTTGCAGAGCATGGGTTCTAGGTGTGCGGGCTTCAGTAGTTGTAAAATGCGGGCTCAGTAGTTGTGGCGCACGGGCTTAGTTGCTCCGCGGCATGTGGGATCTTCCTGGACCAGGGCTCAAACCGCTGCAATTGGCAGGCGGATTCTTAACCACTGCGCTGCCAGGGAAGCCCTGGAACGATCTTTTAAGCAAAATATGTCGATAGTACTATTTCTCCATGATTAACGTACACTGCTCCTAACATAAGTATCAAAGCATTGCCATTAAAATGGAAATCGCTAATGGTAAAGAAAATCATACATACCCTCTTCAGTGAAGAATTTTTCTACAGGTCCCACAAACTGATTAATTTCATTAAGTTCATCTTGGCTAACTTCCGGAAATGGGAAAACTTCTTTCTAAAAATGATAAACATGTAGTAAAAATTTAATTTTTGGCAACCTCCCATAGTGGCAATATCAACCCAAAGGGAAGGAAAAAGACTTGCTAGTTTCCACATCGGCTGGCAGGGCCTTACTCGCTGAAGGAGCCGGAAAGCAAACTTCAGAAGGAGCTTAAGACAAGGAATGGCGTTAGACTCCAGCACCTTGGTTCATCCTCCTCCCTGACCCAAAATTGTTCCTAATTTTGGTCAGCTTGCCCCATGGAGCAGAGAGCCTGGACTAACATTTCAAACCCCAGTCTGAGCCCTGATTTGCAGCTTACTAACTGGGCAGCCTTAATCACATCCCATCACCTGTCCACACTGCCGTTTTCTCACCTATGATGAGCAGGTAATATTTACTCAAGGTCGTTGTGAGGACCATGGAAGATAATGCATGAGCAAGCTCTTTACCAAAACACAGAAATCCACCTCAGTTATCCTGTGAGCTCAAAGATGCTGCCACCGACAAGAACGTACTGTGGTCACGGGTCTGACATCTTGCCAGGTTCCCACCTGGCTGCTCGCTCCAGCACCCGCCCGTCCCACCTAATGAGCCCTGCTCCGTGCGCTGAGCAGGGCCACCAGAGGAGGCCCAGACGAGGAGCCAGATCAACCGGAATGCAGCCCTGGCTCTGCCGATTCTTAGATGTGTGATGGGCAAGTCACACCCCTTCTCAGTGTCAGTTTCTCTCCTGCTACAGGTGATGCCTCAGAAGGCAGCTGTGAGGCTCAAAGGAGATGAGGTGTCCTGAACACGAAATAGCTGCAATTATCTGTATCGGGTACTGGCTCTGCTCCTGTCCCCACAGCCTGGAAAGCGACTCCGCTTCAAGTCTACCTCAAACTGATAGAGGAGTGGACAATGTTTCCAACTGACCCTGGATTCCCAACCAGGCCATGGCTATATGCTGCCTAAAATCATCCCGCTGTGCCCTCTGGCTTTTGGGCTCCAACCCCCGTTAGCTGCCAGCGTGACCCGAGTATCTGGATTTGACTGACACCTGCTGAGAAGTGATGTCCCAGGCCCTAAGCCGCCCCCAGGAGCCCTGCCTCTCCTCACAGCACCTCTCACCAAGCATCTTGAGAAAGGTCTTCAAAGCAGAGGAGTCCTGTCTGCTCTCGAGCCCTGTATATAATCAGCCAGTCTAGTTACAGGCTCCCAAATCTACTTTCTTCTTTCCGGCCACCTGTACAGGTGATAGGTGGGTGCCATGCCCAAACTTAAAAGAATCCCTGCCTCCAGGCCACCTTCGGCCCTGCCCCTAAGGTGGTCTACAAGGAAATTACACTGAGCTGTCACCACCCCGCAGCCGCTTAGAACAAAGCCGGCTCTTTAGCCGACTGTAGAGGCCACGTCCACTGTGCCGGCCTGCACGGGCTCACCTGGGCCTGGTGCAATGGCTGTGTTAGAGGGAGATGATTCTGGTACCAGCGAGCAGCCAGGTGAGAGGAGAGAACAGGCTGGGAACCAGGTGGTCTCAACTGCAACCAATGGACAACTGTCCCCAGGAGAGAGCTCTCATGCACATGTGAGAACAAATTTCTGATGGCAGTGTTCAGAGTCTAAATGGGGTGCCTCATGGGCGATGGGTTCAATTTCATCAGCACTTTTCAAATTTTTGAAAGTACAACCGGTTTTTCAAATAAATCCAGTGCAGAAACCAAATATGCAAAACAGATGCAAGCCAAGCTGCTCTGGCTGAGACTGTGAACGGGGAGAAAAGTCACCCACTTGACTCCCCCACTAGTCCCTGCAGCAGCCCTGGGGGTGCTCTCAAGAACAGCCTGGGTCCAACTGAGGGCAGGGGGACAACTGCCAGCCTGCGTGATCATGAAGGTCTCCTTCTATTCCGAGATTCTAAGCATCTCGGATACCACGTTGCCGCTCAAACCCCAACAATGCTGCGAGAGACGATGTCTGCCTGAACCAGGGAGGTACCGGCGGAAGTGCTTAAAAGCTGTCAGATTCTAAATAGAACCTGAACGTAGAGAAAACGGCATTTGCTGTTGGATTTGATGTGGCTTATGAGAACAGGAGGTGTCAAAGCTGACTCCAGGTATTTGACCTGAACAAGTGGAACAGCAGAGTCACCACCCTCTCCGATAAGAAGAGCGGGAGGAAAGACAGGATTGGGTGGGCAGACCAGGAGCTCAGCTTTGGGTGGGCTAGACTGGCGATGCCTAGTAACATCCAAGTGCAGCTTTTGAGTAGAAAGGTAGATATGAAGAGTATGGAGTTCAGGGAGAAATCTCAGCTGGAGAAATAAATGTGCATCCTCAGGATACTGACAGCATGATACTGAATTAGATTATCAGAGGAATGCTTGTAGATGAAAAGAGAAGTCCACAGACTAAGCCTTAGAAAACTTCAACTCCGACTGAGCTGGTTGGAAATGCTGTCTAATGTTTGGACTTGTCAAGGAGCCAAGAAGGAATCAATGTCCTTGAGTAGCTGAGAAAGCTTGGGGTACAGTTGGCCTTTGCTGGGAGTGGAC
Source organism: Orcinus orca (assembly GCF_937001465.1). Classification (NCBI taxonomy): domain Eukaryota; kingdom Metazoa; phylum Chordata; class Mammalia; order Artiodactyla; family Delphinidae; genus Orcinus; species Orcinus orca. Next base: position 2,311,373 of record NC_064568.1, read on the forward strand.
GGTTCCCCACATCAATGCAGAGAACGCAGACCACACGGGCACACATGTGGGGAGGAGGGGGTAAACGTGGTGGTAGAAGTTCTTACCTGACTGCGTGTATTTTCTCAGTGAAACAGGAGGCAAAGCCGACAGGTGAGAGTGCGGATGGGGGAGGTGGCGCCATAGGTTTGGAGAAAGAGGAGCATGAAATGAGACAGGCTGGGACCTGGGACTCTTTGCTGCAGTGCTGTAATCATTGCACCTGGACACACCTCTCCTTGAGCAACAAAACACAAAGAAGCTGTATGGGACTAAAAATAACTGCGTGCATGCGCAGTTGGGGCAAATTCTGGATCCAACAGATACAAAAAGACCAAAAAAAAAAAACAACTGCCACTTTTGAAGAGCCTGGAGCAAAAACAGGGTACCCCACATGCCCCCTGCACACACCACCACCTAAGGGGTGGACAAAACACCTAAGCCACCCCTCCGGCCTGACCCCTGGACACATTTCTACCCTCACCCCATATAAGAAACCAGTTTGCCCCTCTCAGGGATTGAGCAAGCAAGGGAACATGCTGTTTGTTCTTCTTCCCCCCTGCTGCAGCAGAGGCCCCGTTAAAGCCTTGCCTGAATTTCTTGTCTGGCCTCTAGTAAATTTCTATTTCTTGGGGAAGGCCAAGAACCCTGGTCGGTAACAGAGAAATGTGTGTTCTTTCTTCCCCAAGCTGCTGGGAGCCACGGGGGTCCCACGACAGAGCACCACACAGCCCCAGGTTCTGGAGGAAACGGCTTCCCTAACTTTTAAGACCTAGCTTCGTACTTCTAGCAGGGCAAACTACTCCAGTCAGAGTGTCTGCATCTGTGCCTGACGACCTTAGAGAATGTCCTAGAAAAACCAGGGAATAACTCCTAAAGTAATACAGAATCAGTCAACATTCCAGCCAAGCTCAAAGCACTTTACACACATTTTTCTTTGGCTTGTGGGCCACCTGTAGGAGGGGGCGAGGGCTGTTTTTACTCCTATTTTCTGTATGAGAGCACTGAGGCACTTCACAGGAGCTATTAGCCCAAGGTCACAAGACTAGCAGGTGTTGACGCCAGCACCGACTACTCATTCTGCTGCTTCATGAACCTGTACCGCATCTTAACAGTTTAAAAAGCATTTCCACGTATATTCGTCTCGTTACAACACATCTGAGACGCAGAACACATCGCAAGCTCCGTTTTAAGGGTGAAAGAACTGGGACTCAAAGTCACAGAGTCAAGGTCAAATCCAAGCCTTCTGACTATAAGAGTCCGGTGAGTGCTTAGTAACACTAGGTCGTGCGACCCGTGGAAGGGACGGGCGGGGAAGGCACCTTTGAGCCGGGCTTCTGGGGAACCTGAAAGGTGGGGTGAGCCGTTGAGACTCGGCCGTGGAAGCCAACAGAGAGAGGAGCGGCATGGTCTGTGCTTAGGAAACAGAAAACCCCCTCCAGACCCCCCAGTTCGCGGCCGGAGTGTTGAGTTGCGGAACACTTAGCGACCACCTCGCCTAGGGTTTCCCAGGGTGTCCCGGCAGGCGTTACCTGGAACACAGGTCGAAACCATAGCTCCTCAGAGCCACAGGGTTAGCATACCCGCCCGCAGGTGCGTTTCTAAGGCAAGTGTGGGGACTCTAACCAGGCTCGACCGGGCCCTTCCCGCAAAGGGCAAAAGGCGAGGAGGAAGGGCAATGGCCGGCCGGGGCTCGGCGTTACCTTCTCGATTTTGCCCAGGAAGAGCTCCTTGGCGAAAGCTTGGCTCGGTGGACTGGTGCGCAGCAGGCGCCGACTCGCGGTGAAAGCCACCAGGGCACGGCCCAAGCGCGCCGCCGCCGCCGAGCGCAAGAAGAGCCCGCAGCCGCTCATGCCGTCCCGAGTCGCTCTCGTCGCCGCCGTCGCCGCCGCCGCCGCCGCCGCCGCTTTCCCAGCGCCTCAGTCACTTGCCCCGGGATCGCGCCTCCCGATGACGCCACCCATCTGCGTCGGCCCGCCGGCTGCCAACGCGCTTGCGCGGCCTCGGGCCCTGGCCGGGGCCGCGGCCAATCTTGACGGTTTCGCGAATGGGCGGCTTCGCGATTGGGCGGCGGCGGCGTGCTGTTTTCTAACACCTGCAGTGGTTTTGCCTAAATGCCGTAAATTACCAGCCGGGGCAGCGTCTCTGGGAAACGGAACCTAAGCGGTGGCCCAGCTGCCTCCACTTGCCTCACTCTCGCCAGCTGGGGCGACGAGGACATGGTGGAACTACAAAGCGGGGGGTGGGGGAAATTCACGATATTGGTTATCTCTGGAGGGAGCGCACACACGGGTTACGGTCCTTGCTTTAAGTGGGTGATTAGTGAGGATTCCTTTGGTTTTGCTTCATAGCTTACGTATTTGTCAAATATGGGGGGTGGGGAGAAGAAAAGGAAAGAGATATTCCACCAGAGAGGTCTGGATAAGACCCTGTAGTTACTACGTCCCTGGGAAACGCCAACCTGAAGGGCAAGGGTGGGGGAGAAGCTGGAGCTGGGACCGGTGGCAGGGACGGGATAGGGGGGAGGGCGCCCCCCTCCCCACACCCAGCGATGCCCTGAAGGCCCTCCTCACCTGTGCCTGCGCCCTGCCTGTCGCATTTACAGGGCAGTAACAATACGCCTTTTTCTCATTGGAAATGCTCTGCCGCCGTCAATATTCAGAGAGCAGTGGGAAACGCATTCAGCTCAACGTGCTGTGCCAGACCCAATAAAAGGTACACTTGTTTGGGTAAAGACTTGATGAAAACGCAGTCCTTCTCGGGAGGGACTCGAACCCAGCCAAAACTCAGATTGGGACTCAACCCCCACTCCTGCATCGCAGATGTGGACGCGAACCCACTGTCTTTTAATTAAAACCTCTCACCTGGTGTTAGGACTTAACTGAAGCTCAGCTTCTTTTGTCTGGTTGCAGAAGGAAGTCGGTGTGAGGCAAAGTGATAGGTAAAGAGTGAGTCTGTTAGCATAGGACGCTTGTGAGAGATACAAGCGGGCTGGCAAGAGAACTGAGCCCTGAGAACCAAGAGGACTACATCTTTATCGTCCGAGAAAAAGTGGGGAGGGGAGAAGACCACCTTCTTCCTCATTCTTAGGCAAACGTCAAGGCTTACATCATTAGTTCCTCCTGTGACCCTATATGGTCTGACCAGGGCTGTCATGGCGCTATTTAATTCACATTTATATTAGCAAAAGGGTAGTAACATAGACTAAAACATGGTAATTAATCTCAAGTTTCAGTATAATGTCCCCTTTCAGCTAGTTTCTTTCCGTTTCACCTATATTTCTGTCTTGGCTACACATAGAAATGCTATTCTTAAAGGATGATTAACTCCCTGACTTCATGTAACAAGATTCAGACCCCATGTCTCTTGTCTTGTGCTTTAACTATCAGGGTTTCTGGCTTGAGTGTGCCTGGCGCTTGGAGGCACCTGTCTTCCTTCAAGGTCATGTAGATCGTTGCTAGGTTACTGGATTCCTCTCTTGAGTGGTCATTAGCTTACACAGTCTCCCAAACTCCCTTAAAATTCCCTCTGTGTCTTTAATCCCCTAGTGGGATTTCTAAACTGACTATTTGATTATCCTACTCTATCCCGATCAATGACATAGCATCAGGGAAAAAAGAGCTCAAAAACTTTCTTGGTTGCAAAATACCTGTACTTGCAGGCATCTTCTGCAATGTGTTCTCTTTTGTCTTTCACTTTTAAAGGCTTGTCACCTAGTTTCTTCATCAGTGGTCAGTATTTGCCAGTTTCAGCATTCAGCTTCTCGAGAAGGCATTTGGTAACAAGTGCCTTTGTGAATTAACTCTGCGGGTGAAACAAGGAAAAAGTGCCAATGCTGGATTTTAAGTTTGAGCTTGTGTACCTTTTGGCCAAAAGAAATGTAGTCAGTCCAATCAAGTCATCCGATAATGTGCTGGTTCCTCTTTAGTGGATCCTAATTTGGTTGGATCCTCCCTAAATTAAACAAGTGAGAAATTCAGTGGCACACAGTTTCCAAAACAAAAATTAGAAAAACATTAAGGCATAATTCCTACGTACTCTAGTAGCATGTACAATGGGAAAAGTTTTGGAGTTCTCCAACTTTGCCAGTTTCTAAATTCAGTTTTCTCATCTGTAAAAATGAGTATAATATCACTTCCCTCACAGAACTTTTGTGAGGATTAACTAAATCCTTACAAAAGCATCTACCACAGCAAATGATCAATGTTTTTCTTGTAATAATATAAAAATAAAAAATGGTTACCCACTGAGATTTCCATCTTATACTTGAGTGTTAGCCTCTGAGAAACAGGATGCCATTTTTAAAGTTTGCTTTACACACAGAATTTCCACATTTCATATTTAAAACACTCTCACCGAGTACCTCTGAATGTCCTTCTGTATGATCACGTCAGTACAACTGGTTCTCATACATGACTTACCAGCAAATAATCTGGCACTCTTGTGTGGCCATCGTGTTGGTGTTAGCATACCAGGATGCTTGGCTCTGGGCCTCTGGCACATCCTCTGAGTAGGAAACTATTCCTACACCCCTCAGCGTGAAAGCCATACACCAGGGAAGGTCATGGAGACATTTACGAACACAGAATTAGAAGAAAGGGGTGGCGTTGTCTCCTGTCCTAAGGTTACAAGGTCAATAGTCAGTCATGTGAAAAATGAGAGTCTAGTCAAGGTTCCTGCCTCGTAGCCATCAGCGTCCTAACTGAAGGCTCACAGATAAATCATGCACAGTTATCACCAGTGCATTTCCTGCTGAGAGAAGTTGGCTGACACCTCACTGTCCAGACATCAAATAGCTGCAAGAAGAGAGGTGTCCCTCAAAGAATAATGTTGTCTCATACACTAAATTATGTTGTCCACTACTACTTCCTTCCTTTTTGACGTGTATTTGTCCACTTTATTACGGAAACATGCAAGTCACTGGCTTGTTGAAAGCCACAAAGGTAACGAGGTGTTATGGGTTGAATTGTGTCCCCCAAAATTCATTTGTTGAAATCCTAACCCCCAGCGCCTGAGAATGTGACCTTATTTGGAATGAGGGTTTCCTATTGCATTGTGTTGCAGGTGTAATGAGCTAAGTTAGGAAGAGGTCATAGTGGGGTGGTGTAGACTCCTAGCCCAGTACAACCGGTGCCCTTACAAGAAGGAGAAATGTAGACAAAGACGTGCACACAGGGAGATGCCATGTGAGGGTGAAGACAGAGATCAAGTTAACGCTTCTACAGGCCGAGGAAGGCCAAAGAGGCCAGCAAACTGCAGAAGCTGGGAGAGAGGCCTGGGACAGATTCTCAGCCCTCAGAAGGAACCAACCCTGCCAACACCTTGATCTTGGACTTCTAGCCACCAGAAGTGGCAGACAGTAGACTGTTTAAGCCCCTGGTCTGTGGTTCTTTGTTAGAGCGGCCCTTGCAGACTAAGACATGAGGGCCTGTGATTCTTGGCACACGGCCACGTCAATAAACAGGGCCTAACAGCGACCACGGGGCTGGGGCCGTGTCTCACAGCCCACGCACCCAGGTGTCCTGCTACGGTTTAGAATCAATGGCTTCCTTCTAGCTTTTAAGAAATGAGTGGTCATTCTCTGCTGCCTCCTCTTCCACCAGCTGGAAGCAGAGGACTCGGCCCTAGTGGGCGGCGGGACGAGACAGGAAAGGCCTAGGTCTTTGAATATTGGTCTTTTCCTCCAAAGGAGGAAAGCCAGCCACGGAATAGGGACACCCATGTTGAATATTAACAAGAGCAAGAAATATGTGCTGTATGAAGCCACTGACATTTGGGGGTTTCTTACAGCAGCCCCCAACTAATAAAAATACCTTCCAAGTGTCAAGGAAAACACTATAAGGAACAGTATAAACATAAAGGGTCATCACTTTAGGGGCCAGTCACACCTGCCATGCAGGTCAACTGAGCCCCAAGCAACCAGATTGGATGAGTGCCCTTCTATGCCAGACACTGGCTGGCTCACGTGCTTCACGTGTGTCAATATCATTTAATCCTCTAAACGAGCCTGTGAATTCAGACACTTTATGCCCATTTTGCAAGTGGGAAACACAGGCACTGAAAGCTCGCAGTCCTTAACAGCAAAGCCAGGCTCCGGGCCCCGCCGGCTGGCTCCTGGGCCTGTGTCCTCATCCCCCCGGCTGCGCTGCCTTCCTGAAGGCGGCAAGGCAAGACTGGGCGGGTGAAAAATGACCTCCTTCTCTGTCAGCACTCGCCCCCATTACTGGCTGACCTGAAGTAAGGTGAAATTACCCTGACGGAGGTCAGAAACCCCATCAGGCCTTGGTGTCACTCTCCACCTCTGCCAGCTCGATGGGGTGACACACCCTTAGGTCAAGTTGCAAGGAGGGTCAAGCATGGCTCTTGGTACTTAGGTGCCCCTTTTACGTGTGTCCTGGCTCTTCTTTCTTTTGTGGGATTGTCAGTCTGAATGTTTCGGACTGACGTGTCTGAGAGGTCCGTCTGCTCAGTGATGCGTTTTCACCAATCCCCTTCATCACCCTCCTCCACCGCCAGCCCTCGGGCAAGGCACGTCCTATTCCAGAGGCCCAGTCTCCTCATCTATCAGATGATGAAATCAACACAAAACATGGATTTTTATGCAAATTAAGTGGTCTAACATTTAGTTCTCCTCCCACGCTACACACTGTAGACTTCAGGGTCTAGCAACCCTGAAAAAAAGAGTCTAAAAATAGGGGCTCTTAAGTTGAGACTTGGTCCTAATGATAACAGTTTTTCAAAATCTCAGGAGAGCTGAAATTTTAACCGCATTAACAACGACAAAAACAAAATACCTCTGATTTTTCCTTATGCTTCAAAAGCCAAAGGAACCTAAGATTCAACCAAGTTCTAGAGCGTGTGTCCCCCACTATTACAGTATGAAAAGCATGTTAAAATAACATGCAACAAACGCTGTGTTGAAACGGCCAGCATTCCCAAAGCAACTGCTGTAATATAAGAGCCAAACAAGCACATTCACTCACTGGGTCTTATCTGTTTGCACAAAAGCCAGTAGAGCCTGAAATCTTATTTCAAGATGCCCAAGTGGCAGAGCCAGCATCCTTAACTCATGGGAAACTGCCCTAAAGGAAGATGCGATGCCAGTCCTTGCTGAAGGGACTTGCTGTGGACTATTCTTCTTCAACTCAAACAAATAACTCCCAGGAAACATACTGGGGGACGCACAGTCCATCACCCTGATGCCTGCAGTAGCGGAATCCTGACGCACAGCGAGATCCGGCTGGGTCATTGTCGGGAAGCTCTGCAGTCAGCTTCTTGCCAGAAAACCCTGGGAGCCCCTGCAAAGGCGTTTGGCACTCAGCACTAACATTTCTTTGAAACCAACAACAATATTTTTTTGTAATCCTTTAAGCCAGTGACTGTGGGGCTGCAAACCAGATAATGAAGCGTTACGGGGGAGAATTCGTCTTAATGGTTCACTCACTGATCCCGGGAGGTAGAGACAGCTCAGGCCCCAAGTCGGTCCCTGCGTTTCAAAAAGCTTTCAGTGCTCACTCAGCATGAGCTGAAAAAGAATAAAGTTTGCTCGCCATTAAAGCTCAGTAACAATATCTAGCGGACCACACTGTGATTTCCTAGGCAGAGACTGATATCAGCTCTGCTCTCCACATCTGTTCACTATCATCTCTACCCTGCCTGCCTCCAAGAAGGGACCGGCCTGTATATTCACACACCATGGTGAGAATGAAATGCACGAAAAAATCCTCTTTCCGTCATTCCTGGATGTTGTAAATGCCGATTACAGGACCATGGAGAGTCGGCATTAAGTCAAAAATTATTCGTAATTGCTGTGTCTTTTCTCTTTTAAGGAAAATTACTCCTCTTGAGTTTTTAAAATAAATTTTATTTATTTATTTTTGGCTGCATTGGCTCTTCATTGCTGCGCGTGGGCTTTCTCTAGTTGTGGCGAGCAGGGGCTACTCTTCATTGCGGTGCGCGGGCTTCTCATTGCGGTGGCTTGTCTTTGTTGCGGAGCACGGGCTCTAGGTGCGCGGGCTTCAGTAGCTGTGGCACGTGGGCTCAGTAGTTGTATTTCGTGGGCTCTAGAGCGCAGGCTCAGTAGTTTTGGTGCACAGGCTTAGTTGCTCCGCGGCATGTGGGATCTTCACGGACCAGGGCTTGAACTCATGTCCCCTGCATTGGCAGGTGGGTTCTTAACCACTGCACCACCAGGGAAGTCCCACTCCTCTTAATTATTTAATAGAACTTGGCATTTACTCAAATTCATTTTTTTCCCAGTTGTAATTTGTAGGAGAGATAACCAAGTGAAACTCATCTGAGGACCTCATTTTGTATTTTTTCCCTGCAATACACTGTAATTAATAGTTGTTTTTTTTTTTTTTTTCTTTTTCTTCTTTTCCTGAAGATCCAATATTCTCTCGCTGGCCAGGTTGCAGTATGTAAACTGTATGTGCCCAGCACTGCCCTACAAACAACTCCCGTCCTGGCTGTTGGTTACAAAAGGCCGCCAGCAGTGGGTTTTCAGGAAGTCTAGCCCAAGGTGTCAGACATCCCGGTTTGGACTCCAGGTCACAAGGAAAGGGCCATTTGGGGTGCTGCTGACTAAGAAATACGCTATAGAATGAAGGCTGGTCCCGCCCAATGTGGATGAGTAAGTACCTCCCCAACTTGGATGCAAAGTCCGGTTAAGCGTATGAACCCAGCTTGTGAGATAAAGCAGCCTTTCGTCACCAACACTTTTCCTGTGGAGAGCAGAGATGTTTTTTAAGAGAATAAATGCTCAACATACATCATCGCTGTATTACGCTAGCTCCTTATGGGTGTTAAAGATAATGAGTTTAGCTTGAGTCCATGACATGCAAAATGGGTTTTAACCAGCAAAGTGAGAAGGAAGACCGTGGGGTAAAGGATGGCCTTCAGACCTGAAGTTGATGCAGAGGTATTTCCCCTTTCAAACCTCTCCCTCGTTATGGCTTTGATGCCAGATAAGGCTACAGGACCTACCGGAATACTACTGTGACCGAGCAGGACACTATGGGGTCTTTCTAGAACAGGACCAACACCCATGTCCTCTGCCTGCCTTTTTTTGTCTGTAGAAAAACTTTAGTCGAAGAATACATTTAATCAGAGAAGTGAAAAAATGCAGAAAGAAAAGCAAACAGTCAAGCGAGACAAAATAATAACAGTTTAGCCATTAACCGAAGTCAAGGACCTTTAGTTCCTCCTAAAGGGCTATAGGTAATATTCTGACTCATGTCCTTTGAGCTGTTTTGCAGCTACTGAAACCCTCATCAGGTGGGAGAAGTTAACTGCCTGCTGCCCGCAAGCCCACAGACCCCAGACCAGCTGGAACCAGAAGGTTGATTACACCGACTCCCAATTACCTCACCACCAACTAATCAGAAAGATGTCCACGAACTGTCCACGCCCCACAAACCCCTTCACTCACCTTGTCTTTATAAACCTTTCCCTGAAAGCCTTTTGGGACTTTGGGCCTTTTAAGCACTAGCTACCTGACTCCTTGCTTGGGGACTGCAATAAACGCTGCACTTTCCTTCACCCCAACCTGGTGTCAGCAGATCCTGCCCCACACAGAGGTCCTAGCCGTTGTCATTACTGTCATCACCCTCAAGGGCAGCCCTCCTGAGGCTCCAAAGGCGTTCACTTCAGTGACACTTCATCCAGTCATCACAGATGACAGCCACTGCACGCCTGGACTGCCAGCATCCTGTTTCCCACAGGATGCACTCAAGCCCAGGCCTCCCCACAAGTAGCTCCCGAATCCCCTCATCACTGTGGGGCTATCTTCTCGCACCACTCACGGCACCAGTTTTGCATCCGTCAGAGTCCAGGGGACAGAAACCTCAGGGTAATTTGATCAGGGAAGGTTTAATACAAAGACTTTTAAACTATTTAGGGGGGATTCAATACTAAGAAGGGATAGAAAAAGGATTCTCAAAAAAATACCCTTGAAAGAGACACACTGTGGGATGTGGGCCCTTCCGAAGACCGCACTTCACGCTCATCGGAGCTCTGCTTGCAGCCGGCTGCGTGCCCTGGGCTCCGAAGGGCCTACAGTCACCAAGTCAAAGGCAGGCGGGGACCTCAGGCAGGAGCAGCAGGCAGGAAACCTCCCACCTTGGGCGGGCGAGGGTGCTGAGGTTTGGGGCAGGGAACCGCTTCCTGGGTCGGCGAGCGGTAAAGCCTGGCCAGATGCTCACAGTGCCAAAAAGTCAGCCGCCTACCGAACCTGGAAGAAAATCCTCCTCCGGCAGCGCCCACACACCCTCCATCGACAAAGCGACAAAGCGAAGCATCATGCCAGGCGGCAGATGAGGTAGAGTCCAGTCTGGATCACAGAGCTGGGCCAGGGGGGTGCAGCGGGGCCAATATATTTGGTAACACCGGAGTGACTGTAAGCGCAGAAATGCACACCCTGTGCTGCCTTTTGTGGAGGAAAGGCTGGGAAGAACTCTGTGTATCTTTGCTTAACTCTGTGAAAGGACACATGGGAATGATCAACCTAGAAAGGAACACAAATGTTTACATGGAGCCCCCAGGATGGAGATAAGGATGGAGAGAGCAGTGAAGTGACAATTTCTGAAAAGAGCTTTGCTTTTTTTCCTTTTGGCCATGTGGCTTGAGGGATCTCAGTTCCCTGACCAAGGACTGAACCCGGGCCACGGCAGTGAAAGCGTGGAATCCTAACCACTAGACCACGAGAGAACTCCCCTGAAAACAGCTTCTTATGCGGTTTTGACTTTTGAACCGCGTGTCCAAGAAACAGAATTAAAATAACAAAAAGCAAACCTTAACCGGTCTCACCATAGATCCACCATCACTAAGGACTAGCTGGTCCACTTCAGAGGTGGAAGGGCTTCCTGATAATGCAGTTACCACACCCCCGGGGGGAAGGACCCCGAAAGGACAGGTTCTGTATTACAGGGTGCAGGTCACACTTTGAGCCAGCGTCCACTGTGTGGTGGTGTCATCCCCATGGTCAGCACACACAGGTGCAGAAATGACAGGCAGGCTGGCTCCTCTCACCATTACACCCAAGGGCCTGCGCACAGAGTTTTTACATCCCATCCCAGCAGCTCTGAGCTCTGCATGTTTGGAGGTCTTAGATCCTGGGCGGGTGGGGGTGGGCGCTTCCACCGGAGGAAATGGAGCGATGGTCCTGCTCAGAGGGAGGTGGGACGGCCACCTGGCCCCTGGGCTCCCTGTTGCCCCCAAACCACCAGGAAGCAGTAGGGTTTACTCTACTGGCTGGACGGGTGGGTCCCAATGACCAAGGGGAGCGTGGGCTGTGGCCACACAGTGGGACAAGAAGGGTTATGTCTGCAACCCACGAGGTCCCCTGCGGCACCTCTTAGTACGTCCATGCGCAACAGCAACAGCTAACGCAAAACTACAGCAACCAAAACAGGGAGGACACTTGAAGACTCCGACCACTCGGGATGATGGTTTGACTCCTCCCCCCAGACACGGAAGCCTGGCTGGGTCACGGAGTACGGTTGACCCCTTAATATCACGGGTTTGAACTGCGAGGGTCCACTCATATGCAGATATTTTTCAGTAGTAAATACTACACACAGGGTGGGGTGGGGAGGGTAAATTAGGAGGTCGGGATTAACACATACACACCACTGTACATAAAACAGATACTCAAAGGACCTGCTGTCCCAGGGCACTCTACTCAGTACTCTGTAAAGGCCTATATGGGAAAAGAATCTGAAAAAGGATGGATCTATGTATATGTATAACTGAATCACTGTGCTGTACACCGGAAACTAACACAACTTTGTAGGTCAACTATACTCCAATATAAAACAAAATTTAAATTAAAAATTAAAAAAATAAAAACAAACAAAATACTACAGTACAACACAGTCCGAGTTGGTTGAAACCACAGATGTGGAGGGCCAACTATAAATTATAGGTGGATTAACCCCGACATTGTTTAACGGTCAACTGTGTATTAGTTTACATTTATGCGACATTAGATGTTTGCTATTGCTTTATTCGCACTTCTGCTTTGGTTGTCTGTAGTTCTGTATTTATGCAGGCTTTATCAGGTTTAGAAAACCTTGCTACAGTCACTTCATAAAAAAGAATTTGTAAGTTTTCCTTCCATTGCTGTGATCTGAAACAGTTTAAGTAGCATTGAGATGATCTGAAATTTAAAAGTTTGCAAGAATTCCTCTATGAAAGCAATGCGGACCTGGCAAGTTGATTACTTTCTTCTATTTCTCTTACGGATATTTGTCTGTTTAAAATCTCTGTCTCTCCAGGGGTCAGTTTTGGCTAATTAACCATTTTGTCTAGGTTTTTCAGGTTTATTTGCATAAAGTTGTTCAAAGTAGCACTGCTTTACCTTTTTTCCTTCATTGTAATCGTTTCTTCCCGCCTATCATTTCTTATTCTGTGTGTTTGTGCTTTCTTTTCATCTTGGTCACCTATAGGTTAGGCAACTTTATCTGATTCTCTGACAGCACCTCGTTCGAATAGGGCCCTTATTTTAGCGGCTCCTTTCTTTCCCTTCGTCACCAGGCCTCCGAGAACCTCCCGTTTCCAGGGTGCTTCCCTCTTCTCCGGAAGCAGGGCTTCTGCACCTCTGGTCTCAGAACTTTCTCAGTCTCTCCCCCTTGATTCCGAAGCGGCCAGTACTCTCACCCACAGGCCCTCATGTTTCCTCTGAGGTCGGTCTGTCCTTACGGGTGTGAACCCTAGTTGATGACGTCTCCTCTATTCCGTGCAGTCCTCACCTGGGTCTACATTCTGGTGTGAGATTCCCTGGCAACTCTGCTAGTCCAAGATGTTTGTTTTCCCACCGACCTCTCATTGAGATTTGTGATCTTTGGTCTTTCCTGGTTACACTGTAGGTCTGGGCTATAGGTGGTTTTGTTTGTTCTTTTTCTGAACAGTTCTCAGGATGTGGGAAGAGATTCCGATTTAGGTGGCCTCCATTACCCCCTGGTGGGGTTTTTTTGTTTGTTTTTTCTTTTGCGGTATGCGGGCCTCTCACTGTTGTGGCCCCTCCCATTGCGGAGCACAGGCTCCGGACGTGCAGGCTCAGCGGCCATGGCTTACGGGCCCAGCCGCTCCGTGGCATGTGGGATCCTCCCGGACCAGGGCACGAACCCGTGTCCCCTGCATCGGCAGGCGGACTCCCAACCACTGCGCCACCAGGGAAGCCCTCCCCCGCTGGTGTTTTTATTTTCGAATGCTTTATTCCCTATTAACCCCGCGGAAGATGACACCTGAAGAGCTTTACTCCCCATCTTTCAGATTTAGATGGGACTTTTTCCATATAGGACACTGGTCACGTCGTGGAGGTGCAGGTGGACCGTGGTCAGAAGTAAAAGAAAGGGGAGAAGGCAGTTCCCTAAAAGGGCCTTAGAAGTCTCAAAGTACACGTCAGAAATGGGGAAACCATCCTTCACGGCAGCCGGTACATCTTTACTGCAGACCCACTCAGTGCTGAAAGGTGAGGTGGGTTCCCGTGGGAGGGGAGCACTGAATGAATACACCCAAGGAGAGGCTTCTCAGGTGACGCCGTGGCTGCCCTGGGCCACCAAAGTGGTGTCACTGTTCATCCCAGGAGCTCTGGCCTAAAGTCAGACTCAGGGGTGCCCCACTCCCCCAGGCCCCAGTCCCTACCAGAGTCACCAAATCTGCTCAGAAACTCTATGATTTCCAACCATCTGTTCCTTATTCACCAAAACAACACTATGTGATGGCAAGCACATCAGAGGCCACCCATACGATGGGCCAGTGCGCAAACGTCATCAACTGTTGCATCTTTTATAACATCAGGATATATTAAGGAAATACAATTTACACATACAAACTTCAACTAAACAGTATGCTGTAGAACGCAACAGAGTTCCACCGCTACAGACGTTTGGGAAATGTGGCACAGACTATCTTTCGGAGACTTAAAACAAATGTCATCTTTCTAAGAGGCTCCTGAAACAGAGCAGGACCCTATGGCCCTTGCCCCCCATGTCCTCAGCCTGAGTCTTGTCTGTAGAAAAACTTTAGCCAAAGAGTAAGTTTAATCAGAGAAGTGAGAAAACGCAGAAACAGAGGAAAACAGTCAAAGGAGACCAAATAACAATAGTTCAGTCATTAAACAAAGTCAAGGACCTTTAGTTCCTCAAGGGTTATAGATAATATCCTGAGCCATATCCTGCGAGCTGTCTTATAGATACTGAAACCTCCACTAGGTGGAAAAAGTGAACTACATGATGACCAGACCACAGTCATGACATAAGCTGTCACAATTCCTGGAACTGGCCTCAAAGAAATGGGAACAAACCGACCCTGGAACTGAAGACTAACTGTACTTAAAACAATCAAGATGATGCTGACCAGACCACTGCCGGACTGATCTCAAGACGACTGTCAGAGCTGACTGTGCTGTTTCTGCCTGGAGCCCCCTCCCTCTGTCTATAAAAGCTCTTCTGCACTGATTGTCATGGGGGAGGGAGTTGACCTTTGGACAGGCGTCTGTCCCCCACCATCCCCTCCCATGCTGGCCTCCGAAATAAAGCAAACTTTCCTTTCCACTAACCTTGCCTCCTTATTGTCTTTTGAGCTGCGGGCAGCCGGATCCCACTTTTGGTAACAGAGTTGAGACGTCCTGCAGGACAGAGACACTTTAACTCTGATCAGACCTGGCGTCTCCTGGATGGCTTCCACTGTGAAACTCTTTCTTCACGAGGGGCACCGAATAACACTTACAGACTGTTTGGGACACACATCAAAGATCCGAACTACTAAAGTTACCATAAAAAAAAAAAATCTGAACTAGGTAACCGAGAAACACGCCCAAAGACAGGGTGGGAAGGAGGGAGACTAAACGCTCAATTACAACTGTTTTGGCGTGGTGGGATTGTGGGTAATTTTTCCCCCCGCCTGTTACGAATCTATTCTTTCCAAATCCTCTGAATGTTAAAAACATGTTTGATGAAGTTAAAACACAGTGATTAAAAGCCTCCAGCCATCGCCCAAATTATTCCTTGAATTAACAAGGAAGCGGCAGGACCCAGTCTTTCCCTGCCTCTGGCTCGTGCCGCTTCCCTAGGTCTCTGATCTCACCGTGAACCACCAAAGTGCATTGTGCATTTCAGCACTAAGTCTCCTTCTTCGGGTGTTGGTACTCATCTATTCACTCAACGAACACTGGCTGAAGCCCTTTGTGCCACGCATTAGGATTACAGCTGTGCAAGGACCTGACCTTGTTGACGCTTTGGCAATGGAACAATCACATCACTGAATATACAAGTATGCAAACGCATTGCAGAGAGGGTAGTGGCTGAGCTGAAATTTGATGCAGGAAATAGAAGCTAACTTAACAAAGATGCAAGGAAGAGCATCCTACCTTCGGGGAACGGCCAGGGTCATACTTGCACAGGCCCGGAGGCAGGGGGAACACGGCTTCCCTGGGCGTCTGAAGGGCTAGTGTTGCTGGAATGAAAGGGGACAGCGAGGGTCAAGGGCCAGACCATGCAGGCCTCACACAGCCTACGTCAAGCGTCTTCTGTTATTTTCTTTTTAATGGCTTCAAGCAGGCAGCATCTTAAAAAGACCCTTCTGGTGCCAGTGGAGAACGGGGTCGAGGGACCCACCGTGGAGATCAGGAGCCCAGGTACCGACCGGGTGACAGACAGACAACAGCCTGACGGCAGGTGAGAGATGTGAAGAGGCACAGGTAGATTCAAGAACACACAGGAGGTAAAAATCAAGAGGGCTAGGGACTTCCCCGGTGGTCCAGTGGCTGGGACTCTGCGCTCCCAACGCAGGGGGCCCGGGTTTGATCCCTGGTCGGGGAACTAGATCCCGCATGCACGCCGCAACTAAAGATCCCACATGCTGCAACGAAGACCTGGCGCAGCCAAATAAATAAATATTATTAAAAAAAAATCAAAAGGGCTTGGTGACAGCACAGACTTGGGGAGTGAGGGGAAGGACAGGTGTTCTGGAACAATTCCTAAATTCTAACTTACACCCCTCACAGGAATGCTATTCATCAATGCGGGGGGCCCAGGGAGGCCCCAGCTCCACGTGTGTGTCCGTGTGCGACCATGGATTTGGTCCTCCTGGAGAGAGTTGCTACTGAAAGATCCAAGGGATGTGGATGTTGGGAGCAGAGGTCTGGGCTGGAGATTCGAATTTGGGAATCTCTATAGGAAAACAGAAAGCCAGCCGAAGCTGTGGGCTTGTGTGACGTTGCCGAGAAGTAGGAAGAAAGGAAGAGGGTTTTCTGCGTCCCTGAGTCCAACACGTCATGGCTCCGGGAGGGGTGTCAGCCTGCAAAGGAGACACAGGAGGAGCTCCCCACCTCCTCCCCCGGAGAGGAAGGAGAGAGTGTGCGACCAAAGACACCACATGTTTCACGAAGGGACGTGTGAACAGCGTTGAAAGCTTTGAGAGGTCAAATAAAACGTGGGCTAAAGGACACAGGCAGTGAGCAGGAAACAATCTCGGAGAAGTTTCACTGTGTCACCTGCATCCCCAGCTAGATTCTCGGTGGCAGGAGCAGCAGAGCACCAAGCGAACAACTGTCCCTCAGTTTGGGAGGCTGACGATCTACACACCCTCAGATCAGCCAGTGGTTCTGCTGTGACCCCCGCCCCCTTCCAACCACCAATTCGTTTTCGGATGCACCTTGACGGGAGCAGTCCTGTGCTGGCCACCGGACACACAGAAGGGGACCACACGCACCCTTTGCCCCAGGAGCTCGCAGTCTGCTGGGGAGACAAACCCGAAACCCAGAGGACGGTCGCACCGCAGCACTGGCTGAGCGGCTCGGGTGCCCCGAGCGGCAGGTGTCAGCAGCCCCGTGTGTGGTGGCATCACGCGCTGAAGCAGACCTAAGTATTCCCAGAATTCCGGGAACCGGCTCCCCTCCCTCGGAGGCCCCCGAGGGCCTGGGAGAGGGACGGCCTCCCCGCTGCAGAGACCTGAGACCGTCTTCCCATAGGGACCCACTTCTCTGTGAAGGGTGGGCCACAGCCCATGGCCGCTGACGTCAACCTCTTTGTGTTTCCCACAAATTAGGTCTACCAGTCTTACTTGGCTTTATGATACGTACTGAAACTTTTAAGGGGTATTCTCTGGAACTGAATTTGGCTCGAGGAAAGGAGAAACAGTACAAGCCAATCACGTTCCCACAGAACGCCTGCTCTCAGCAGCATCGGAATTCCTTCCCTGGCTTCCACATCATGTGATGGGGTCCGGGCCCTTGGGTGCTTCTCTGCCCCCACCAGTCGCTCCCAGCCCACCTGCACACTTCATACGGTCCACCTCCTGTCTCTTTCTAACTCAACGAAAGCACAAAATTTTGTCGAAAGTTGCTAGAAATTATAAATACCTCTGAAATCTTCTACCAGTGCCTACGTTGTGACGCGTACCTTTACCTTAAGCCGTCCATCAGCATCCTCAAGTTAACGTCTTCCCGGAAAGCCGGAGCCCACAGCAGTCACGACAAGGGATGGGCCACCCTGTCACCTGGAGATCTCTGTGTGTGGCCAACAGGGAAACTGCTGGACTTCCCAGAAAAAGTAAGAACTCGAGGGTTTTGAAGCATTTATTTGATTTCTCCAAGTGATCACAGCTATGGTTTTACATCAGTAGAGTCTGTTACTACTTACACACAGAACGCATAGGAAAACAAAAGCACTTCTTTCCTCCCCAAAGTTACATCGTGGGTGCCGGCCTTCCTGCGAGCGAGGCGGCCCTTGAGGTCTGAAGAGCCTGCATTCAAGACCTGGTTCTAAGTGTGTGAAACGACTCGAGGTGAATGACAGTGCCCCAGAGTAGATGGTCCCACACACGACCTTGGCATGACCGCAGGCGGGTCACACGGTGACGCCCCCCCACCCGCCCTCGCTGTGCCCATTCACCACCCTCACCTCACGCCGATTCATTCTGCAACCCGCTTCCTGGATTACTGTTGTTGTATTGAAAATACTTACAAAAGGACTCGTTTTTCAGGCAGGAAGGGTGATGGTATTTTACAACGGACTGTAAGATGCATGCTTACCTGTAGGGACATAGCTTCGTACGGTGCTGAGTCAACACCTAGGGTCATGTTTAACATCTGCTGTCTTTTCAGCTCATCTTAAAGAAAACCAAGAGGTTTCTGCTACATGCAGTGCGAGATGGAAAAATCGCTCTACACAGGATGACTGAGGATGTTTTTAAGCAAGATGTGCACATCATATTAGGATGAACTTTATTTTTACATTGTTGTGCAATCCATTCATAAACTTAAAAAGAAAAAACAAACATGATTTAATTGTTGTCCCAGAAAAGATGTCTGTGACGGTACCAACTGCCTTCTCTAAGGGTCACCTGCTGAAATAATTTGTGACGTGAGCAAAATGCCCCACGTGTATCTTGACAGCGAGAAAGGATGACACACATCCCGGGGATGCTCAGCCTCCCACCTCCTATGCCAGGGCGTGAACCACAGGTGCCCACAGCTGCAGCTCTGGGACGGGCTGGGATCCCAAGAGCGCAGTCTCGAGAAAGCTACATGGGGCCACAAGCTTTCCAGGAGCATCTGCTTCCCAAACGAGTTCGGGGCAGCCTGGCTCCAGACTCCTCCAGGGAACAGTGTACCTTTTGGGAACACTTATTCCATGACAAGTTTGGAAATGAAACACAAAGACTGATGAAACCTCACTGACCAGAAGTCAATCCAGCAGAAAGTTGGGAACACAGGGAAAGACTCCCCCCACTTTAGGGACCCAGCCCGGTGACAGTCTGGAGGTGGGGGTCCCGAGTGGCCTGCAGAGAGAGGGCACCCTTCCCACCGGCTCTACCCAGCTTGGCTCTGTTTCCATCAGTGACTGCCCTTCAGGAAGGGCGACCTGGTGTCAATCAGCCTGCCTGCATCTTTTCTGGAACAACCTGGAGTTTACAGTTAGATCCTACGATTGGTACAGAGGGTGAAGAAAAGCCGACATACTTAATATGTTATCACTTTACTTCAACTATTTGTCAACAGTAACACTGAGAGAGTTTGCAAATACACAGAACACAAAGTGTGGCCTCGTGCCTGACGCCAGAGGACATGCAGTACAATTCGATTGTTCCTTGTCATCACAACGCCCTTTAAACCACAAGACAGAGAACGCCTCGGGAGCGGGACTCTGGAGGGAAACCAAGGAGTTTCGGGGTCCGCGGAACCGGGGAGCCTCCCACCAGCCCGGCCTGGACCAAATCAGACACGCCCGTGCTTTTCGTTTCTCTCTTTCTGAGCAGATGAGAGAGAAGGATGACACGGACGGGAAGATAAAGGCGGGCAGGTTAAAGTCACACTTCTTTCAAAAAAGGAAAAAAAAAAAAACCAAAAAAGCTAAACTCTAGATTGCTGTACTTGCTCTCTATGGAGATTAACAAAGTGCTCGGTTTGCAGATTTGCTGGTTTGGTGACCTGGATGATGCGACAAAGGGGGCGGTGGGCGGGCAGAGCCCCGGCCGCCGCCAGGGTGGGCCCCCCTCCGTCGTCCCGCTGCCGCCTGTCCAGAGCCCCGCGCCCGCGGAGTCCCGCGCCAGCTTCGCCCTTTCTGGAAGAGCTCCCTGCCCGGCAGGTGCCGGGGGCGATCCTCGGGTCCACGGCTTAGGAGCACAGCACTGGCTGCTGCAGTGGCTCGAAGGGCTGAAACTACAAAGTACGGCCCGTGGGTGACTCAGGCACAGAACCAGGCGCGTGCGGCGCCAGCCCCGGGGGAGCGGATGGTGTCACCACAACATGGAAGCGACAAGAGCACAGCGGAGAGTCATGTGATGCCCCGGCAGCCGCCTGACCGTGAGGAGGTGGCGGGGCCGCACTGGCGGGGCCGGGCACTCGTCGGCTGGGGTCAGATGGGCCACGGCGATGACACGGGGGTCGTGCTAGCACACGGCCACATGGAATCACGATGATCACGGCCACCACTCAGAAAACAAAACGGGAAACACACACACCGCCCTGGGTTGCTAAACGCTAAGAGAAGCCTTCGGGTTCCGGGGCGTCTGCCTGCTGCGGTTGGAAACAGGATGAGGGAGCTATGGTGCTGGGGACACAGGATGAGTTGGTCGTTTTCATGTTGGAGATGAATACCTCGGCCGTGTATGGGGCCCCCCGCAGAGGGCTCTGAATGAGTGTGCATTAAATCAAATGCATACAGAAGAAACATGGATCATGGAAATTCACAGTTATTGCAGCCATTAAAGTGTCTAAGAATCTGTAACCAATAGTCCAAGGCAACCAGTTCTTAACTAGCTGTCTCGAGTTGCTACTGTAGAGTTTACTGCATTTTATCTATTTGCTTACCTGAAATAACAGAGCAGTTATAATACTGATTACTTATGTTAGTCTTCTGTTAATAAAATAAGGATTTATACAAAGCAATATCGGACTTTTAAAACAGTTAGATGCTATGTTACTTGGCACAGTTAGTAATGATCGTGTAAAGATTTCCGCCAGTCCTAGGGGGGCTTCTCTTCTTTTTATGAAAATACGGAAGAATATGAATTTCGTCCCTAGCATTTAAGTTTTTGGTCTACCCTCTCACACGTTTGTCTAAGGTACTGTCTTCCTATCAGGTAAGTGGAGCTCCTTGTAAAGTCTATATTGCTAATTTCGTGGACTGAAACGTTTGCCTTTCACACACAAATACTACCTATACAGTATATATATATATATATTTATATATTTATATATTTATATTATATAAAGTTTACTTACGTATTTTCATCAACCATATCAGGTCTACTTAATTTTTGCCCATTGTCAATAAAAGAGCAATAATGCAGCAAGTTTTGGGTTTTTTGTTTGGTTCTGTCTCTGGTTTTTTGTGTCGTCTCTTCTTTTCCTAGGCTGGGTTCTCATCTGCGTGTATAGTGAGGGAGCAGAGAGCTGAGGGCTGCAGGTGGGGGGTCGGGGCGGGGAGCTCAACATCTACTTGGCCGGCGGCACTGTTTCAGGGCTGATGGTGGCCGAGGCCCACCTCCCGGGCTGAGGTGGATGGAGCCCGGGGTGCCACCACTAAATGAAACTGGGGGCGGGGGGGTTTGTTCCCTGTGACACAAGCCCCGGGGCTTGGGGGGCTCCATCCGGGCCGGGAGCAGACGGGGAGGTGGAAACAGAAAGTGCTCTGGGGCTGGTCTGGGGCCGCCACCCCTGGGCGCGCCTGTGTGGTGTGCACTTGCTCTGAGGGGCCCGGGACCCCCGCCCAGGCTGTCTACACAATTGTGCTGATGCCGCTGGGTTTGGCCTTGCTGCTGGGGAGGGGTGGCGGGGCAGGGGGCTGCCCGTGGTGGTGCACGGCATGGCCCACGTGGCCCGGGTGGCCGACGTGGGCCGAGGGCAGCGGCGGGTGGCTGTGCGCGTGGGCCCCGTAGGCGGGCTGCCCCCCATGGGGGCCGTGGTGGTACTGGTGTGCGTGCTGGATGTGCTGGGGCGGGTGGTAGTGGTGGTGGTGATGGTAGGGGGGCGGGTTCTGCTGGAGGGGGCAGTACTGGCCGTGATGCCCGTGCACTGGTGCCTGCAAGGGGCCTTCCGTGGGCCCCTGGGGGTGGCCGGGCGAGGGATGAGGCGGGTGGGGGGGCGGCTGGGGAGGGGCTGGGGGCAAGTGGGCCTGGGGAGGGGGCTTCCCTCTCTTACTCCCAAATAGGGAGCCCAGGAGGGAGGAGGAGTTGGGCATGGCCTGGTGTGGGCGAGATGGACAGTCTCGTGTTGATGCAGCTCTCCGGCGCATGTGAGGACTGCTAATGATGGACCCCTAAAAAGGAAATTCATAGAAACCAAAATTAAAAGAGCTTAGAGCACTTACATCAGAATGATTCTTAAGAAATGTCAAAAAAAAGTTCGCCCACTGACTGCTAAGCCTTAGTTCAACTCGCTAGCCGCAGAGGCCGGGCCGTGTGAGGCTGGACTCAGGCGCCACCTCCAGACACTGCCGTGCAGGTCGGCTGGGGGGGCCAGGAGGGGGCCTTCGGGGAGAAAGGTTGGGCGGGGGACGCAGCCGCTGCGGGTCAAAGTTGACCTCTGCCCTTGGCCCGATGAGCACCCTGTTGCCGGAGGCGGCCGGAGCTTTGAGATCAGAACCGTGTGTCTGCGGGTGTGTGTAAGTGGCGTGTGCTGGGTAGGGCGGGGCGGGCGAGCTGCGTGCAGGGGAAGGGCCGGTCCTGCCGCCTCCTGCCCTAAGCTCTCCTGGGTCCTCTCAACGTCCGAGGGCGTGTGCTCTGCCTGTGCCGGTCCCGAGGTTTCTGGGGAGGTGGTGAGGGGGACAGGAGGGGCTGGGCACCGCCTAGGCATTTCACTGCAGCTACCTACTGCAAACCAAACACGGGAAAGGAAGGAAACAGAAAGGTCTGCAAGCTGAGGTTAGATGTGAACAGGGATATCGAGATGGCTGGAGGATGAATGAAATCTCATGAAATCCACACTGAATTCCTCTCGCTCTCATGGCTCTCCTCCCCCGAGCTAGCTGAGCAATTCCGTGGTGCCCTGACTGCAGACACACAGCAATCGAACCTCCAGGAAGGAAGCGATGGGGATGGCGGAGCATGGAAGTCCCGAGGTGGCAGAACCCGACAGCGAGGGGGCGGGGGAGGGTGCCCGGCGGCCGCCGCCTCCGGCCCAGGATGAGTGGGAAGCCGGGGTGTTAACCATGCTCGGGACCGCGGGGATGGGTTAGGCGGAGACTAAACCACAACATCCAGACCCACCCCCTCCGTTGCAGCGCAAACAAGCGGTGAGGGGCATGGGAACGCCAGGCGGGCGGCATGCGCGGACGAGGCAGGCGGGGGGTCTGAACCTCTGTGCAGAAGGGGAGGAAGAGCAAAACAAAAAGACACCAGGAGGCGACACACGACAGCCAGCTGGACGGGGGCTTCCGACTTACTTCCACATTGCTCTCTAGCGATCCCGCACTGCTGCGACGCCCTCGCTTCCCTGCCCAGAACATGCAATACCACAGGTTAGACGCGACACGGGGCGGGGCGCTGCCGCCGGATGGCCCGGGGGAGCCGGTGGCAGGGCAGTAATGAGTTAACAAGACAATGGGATTCTTAAAAAGCAAAAAAAAAAAAAAATCTTTTTCAACCAGCCCAACTTTAACCCCCTCTCCGGGACCGGGAGCCTGGGGGGAGGGGCCTCCGGGGGGCTGGGGTGGGCACACAGGCCCAGCTGACCCCGAGCTCCAGGGGGCCTCAGCCGCAAGGGCAGCTCCTCCCACAGCTAAGACGAGCTAAGCGTGGTCCTGCCCGGCCTGACCTTCGGTGGATTTCACATACGTATGTATGGACATACGCACGCACACGCACACACATCTGCCTCCCCGGCTGCTGGTGGGCCTGACGGTTAGGAGACTAAACTCCACATCCTCTTTCTCCTGGTGGAGCAGAGGGGCCGTACCCTGGGGCCGTGTTTGGTTTGTGCAGTGTCTGGCCAGGGACAGGGATGCTGGGACTTCCTCCCAGCCCAGGGCCTGGAGTCCTCTGTGGGCACGGCCCACTGGGACGCCACACGCGTTCTCCAGTCGTGAGCCCTCACTGCCAACGCCTCTGTGTCCCCCGCACATGGCACGTAGCAGGCACGCAACCTGTGTTGGCTGTGCCAGAGGAGACTGAGTCTTCCTCTTGGTTCTGGACGTCCAGCGCCCGCCCTGGCCCCTGCAGGTCCCCCGGACGACTTCTCCAGGCATTTCTGCAGGACACCGAGGCTGAGGCAGAGAAGGGGCTCCAAGACGTTCTTCCAGCTTCCACCTGTGCAGGCCTGGCCAAGCCCCACAGTGCAGGACAGGTGTCCCTCTGTCCACACCAGGAGGAGACGGAAGCTCTGGCCGATGGACTGACCGGCTCAGTCCCCACAGTGAGCAGGTTCACACCGTGTCTGCCCGTCCACCTGAGGCAGGAAATCTTGGCCACGCTGCCTTCTGAGCTGGACCCGGGCTGGACCCAGAAGCCTGGAAGATGGAAGTTGCTGCCTCGCGCCGCCCTGTGGCCCACATCCCGGGCCCACGCTGGGTGCAGAGGGTGTGTCTGGATCCTTCCGGCCTCATGGTGGCAGCTGCGCGTGCCTGGGACAGGCCCTCGGGCCTGGGCTCACGACGGCAGGCTCAGGGGAGCTCCGGTGACTTTGCCTTGCCTGCTGACCCCCAAACCTGAGTTCTAGCTGGGAGCCTGGGGTCCACTGAAGGCCGTGCTGGACCCCGGCCTCAGAGCCCGCTCGGAACTGCGCCACACAGCGGATGAGGTTGCTGAAGACCACGGACCACCGGGCGGGAACTGGCCCTCGTTCCCAGCTGAAAATGACCCTTCCCTTCCTCCTCTTTCCGCCGGTATGAGAAGACGGGTGACCTTTCCTTCCTGCCTTCGGTCCCAACACGGTGGCCCGGGGACATGGAACAGAATTAGAGTCCAGCCTCCAGAAGGGGGCTCTGCAGCTGGAGGGGTGACCCTACCTGGTATGTCGTCCACTCTTTGCCTCAGTTGCCACATCTGTCCACTAGGCATGGCCCCCGCTCCCTGGGATGGCTATGCTCAGACCTCTGCTGTCCTTGGGGTGCCTCAATCTGCACTCTAGCCCCTATAAGGCTGGGGACACTCCTCTGACTAAGGACCAGGGACAGAGAGGGAAGACAGAGGCCCCGCCGGGCTAGCAGCACACTCCAGCCGGCCTGCTTCTCCCAACAGGACTGGGCCAGGCCCGGGGCTGGGGGCTGCGGCTTCATATGCTGCCCCCGCTGGAGCTGAACAGGCCCCCCTCCTGCCCACGTGGGCCAAGTCTCAGGAGAGCTCTAACTTGGATGTCTTGAGTGATTCTGAGTTTCTCAGACTTCACCTTTTCAACTTCTCAACTCAGCAGGAGATACGGGATGTCCCCGCAGGAGCCCTCTGCACTCCAGTCCCAGGCACAGCCAGGGACACCTGCCCACGGCAGACGCACGTGTGGGTGTTTGCACACCTGCATACCACCTACTGACGGAGGAGGAGCCGGGCCAGCTGCTCCCACTCACGTATCCCCACCACTCGTTCCTTGCCTGCCCTGTTTGGGGGTCCCCCCCAACCATCTCCGGATCCTGCACAAGCCTCAGGTGAGCCCTGCCCCAGCTGGCGCCTCTCGAGGGCCAGAGCAGGCCCTGCCAGCCCGGCCACGGACAGCTTGGGAGCCACATCCAGACGGGGCGCCCAGTGCGGCTCTTCCCAGCATTCCTGGCTTCTCAGCGTTGGGACAGCAGGCAGACAGGGCTCTGCCCGAGGCCTCGCACCACGGCCCTAGCAACGCTGAGGGTGACAACAGCCAGCACGCGGGCCGGGCCCCACCCCCAACGCTCTGTGGGTATTGCCTCTCACAGATTCTGGAGGGCAGCGCTAGTCCCACCTGCATCTGGGGAACCCAGGCCCAGAGGTGTGACTCGACCAGGGCCCGGAGCCAAAGACCCCGGAATCGGTGTGCTGCGCGGCCCTCTGATGGGCTCTGCTTGGGCCCCGAGCGTGGCCCCCACCCCAGGAGAGGCAGCCGCTGGCCCACTGGCTGCTACACGTGTGGAGCGCCCATCGTGGGACAGCAGGGTCTGCTTTGGAAACTGGCCGCCAGGAGCCGCCAGCTCTTCCCCAACAGGTGCAGGACGTGGCAGTCTTCCAGTTGTGACCCGGGTAACGAAAGCAGACCCTGCGGGCCCGGGAGATGTCCTCTCCGTGGGGACTGGTGTTGGGCAGCTCGGCTGGTGAGGGGCTGGGGGCCTCGGGGTCCGTGGACAGTGTCCACTGTGACTTGACTGATCTGCAGCAGGAGCTAAGACTCAGTAGTCGCACCTGTGTCAGACGTCCTTGTGGGTCCTTGATCTCAGGCTGGCAGGGCTCTCGTGCCACTGAGGCGAGCAGGGGGCCCAGCTGAAGGAAGACCACGTGGAGACAGGGGGCGAGGCCTCGCAGCTCAGCAGGGGGGCCGGGCTGGGGGCCAGGCACCCCCCCCCCACCTCTAGGAAAGTCTGCCGCCCCTCTCTTCCTGGGCCGTCAAACCACGACTGCCTCCCAGATCCCAGAGGCTCGTACCAGGCCGAGGGCACATCCCCGGGTGCTGTCTCCTGGATGGATGTGTGGTCGCAGGTCTGGGGCAGCTGCTCTGGGAGCGATGACAAGCCGGCTGCTGGGCGTCACTGGCCCTGAGCCTCACCTCTTCCCGACAAGCCCATCTCGGCCGGGGCACGGCGGGTGCGGGAGAGCTTCGCCCCGACCCAGTCCAGCACATAGGGGCATGTCTCCGGCATGTTCCGGCAGGCAGCTGGCATTGGCCCGCCTTCCTCTGGAGGTCGCAGGGGGGCTGTCCCAGCCTGGGGCTTTGGCGGTCATCGGGGCTCAAACACCCACCTCACCGCCCCTCTCACCTCTGGTGCAGGGGGCGCTTTCCCGGGGATTCTCTTCACGGTGCTTTAGGACCTGAGAGGACTCGCTGCCTGGAGTCCTTCTCGGCTCAGAATCCCCAAACAAAAATGGCAACGGTAACGATAAACAGAAATCAGCCAGACCTCGGAGCTCCGCCCTTCACATGGCCATGCACCTGGGCACGCGGCTCTGTCTGGCCCCTAAGCAGAGAGTGGACGGCTGAGGCCCTGGAGTGGCTGCGCTGAGGCCACTGCTACCCGAGGGGGCTGGGCAGGACCCAGAGAGGCCAGAACCTGCCCCACTGCACAAACTCAAACACAGGCCCTGGGCCCCCAGCCTGCAGAGGCCCCGAGCAGTCTGGTTACGATTAGCTGGGTGTAACAAGCCACGGGGAAAACCAGTGGTTCTCAACCACGGCAATTCTGCCAACCAGGGGTGGTATTTCTCCCCCAGAGGGCACCTGGCAATTTGGGGGGACATTACTGGTTGTCATGACTGGGGGGTGTTACTGGCATCTAGTGGGCAGAGGCCAAGGACGCTGCTAAGCGTCCTGCACAGAGCAGTCCCCACAGCCAGGAATGATCTGGCCCAAGATGTCAGCAGAGCCGGGGTTGAGAAGCCCTGCTTGACTCTCACGCTGGCCATGCAATTCGGATTTTCACTATGGAAAAAAAAAATGACAAGACAGAAACAAAGAAAAAAATCCAACTCAAAAAAAAAAAAAAGGAAAAGAATTCTGGGAAATGAATAAGCTGAAGGGAAGGATGGGGTCATCAGCAGCTTCTCTACGGGGCCCAGAGCTGGTCAAGCGGTGATGCCTGAGGCCGGGGGCGTGGGCGAGGCCCTGGTGGGGAGGGGTCCGCTGGGCCCTGGAGAGGAGGAGGCCGGTCTCAGCCTGAGAGGGTCTTCGCCAGCAGAGCCGCGGTTACGTCAGGCTCCTGCGGCTGGGACAGCTGGGGCCTCGGGGTGGGAGCCTGGGGTCCTGGCACAGCCACGTGCCCCCGTGTCCGGCCCCCTCCGCTCCGCCGCAGCCCCTGAGCTTCCTCATGGGAGAAGCTGCCTGGCTAGATACGCCTAGTGGGGGGCTGAAGAGCCACCGGCGTGCATCCCCTCACCCCGTGGCTCCTGGCTCCTCCGACCGACGGCGCTGGCAGGCAAAGCAGGCTGCAGCAGCGCTCCCCTCCCCCCGCCCCAGCCGAGGTCAGGCAGGGCCGCCAGCAGAAGCTCCCTGCTCACTGATGCTCCACGCACGGCCCCCGCGCCAGGAAACCTGGGCGGCTGGAGGGGTGCTGCTTGCTTGCACGCACGCTAAGAGGCTGGCAGCGAATCAGACACACACAGAAACAAAGAAACAACGAGAATCACGTTTCCGCCAGGGCTTTCCCCTGATGTCCCAGGGCCAGGCGTGGCCGCGTCTCTGGCCTGGACGGAGGCCTGGGTTTCCCAGGAAGGGAGACCTCTGTGGGGAAAGCAAGACCTGGGACAGTGGGAGACGGGGTCCCAGACACAGCAGCAAGGGCTTCACTCCATCTCATTCACCAGCGTGAAGCACAGGGACGGGGCAGCACAGAGCACAGGGGACACACCCATCAGCGGGGCCCGACTCACTGCGCGAGAGCAAACTTCAGAAAACAAATAAGAGAATAAGATAAATACGCAAGGGAGACCAGGGCTAACCTCCCGGCTGTCCTGCCTGTGACCATTCGGCCCCGTTCCCTTTGGCCTTTGGGGGACACCCTCTCCGCGTGGCCACATGCTGCTGTGGTTTGGGGACGGCCACCCAAGTGAGCTCCGTCCGAGCCCCTCCACTGTCCGAGCCTCCAACACAGCCACTTGCGGCCGACACAAGCCCCGCCGGCCACGGGCGGCCGAGTCCCGCGTGCGCTGGGTAGGGGGCGGCCCTGGGCCCGGCTCTTACCCGCTTCTGAGAGGTCGCGCAGGGAGCTGCTGAGGGCGCTGCGCTTGAGGCCCTCGCCGCTGGCATAGCTGTCATCCAGGCAGGCCCGATTCAGTGTCCCGCCGCCCGGCTCCTTTTTGAGGCTGGAGCACTGGGACATGCTGGGCCGCACGACGCCCTTCTGCTTCTCGAGCTCCGCTGGAACAGAGTCCGAGGGGCCCAGTGAGGGGAGGATGGCCCCCAGCCAAGGGGGGCTTGGAGAGGGCAAGGGGCTGGGCCCCCCCCCCCCGGAGGGCAACGCAGACGACTCGGGGGGCCCTCTGCTCAGGGTGGCACCGGGCTGAGCCGCCACCTCCTTCCAGGGGGCAAGTGAGGGGCAAGGTCGTCTGGGAAAGGAATGGAGCGACGGCACCTGTGACCAAAGGGGCTGAAAGGAGACCCCGGAAAGGAGGCTGGAGAGGCCAGAGTGCCCGAGGTCTGCAGGAAGGTCAGTCACTTTCCTAGGAGGTGGATTTGCCCGCGTCTGGAGAGGAGTTAACCCGGCCTGGCTGTGGATGGAGGCCAGGGGTGGGGGCACCCATGTACCTCCAGGAATGAGGCTTAGAGCCAGGAGAAGCGGGGGTACCATCGGCTTTAATGAAAACCAGGGGATGGCCCTAGCCCTGACCCCTCCGGGTGGTCGGGTGCAGAAGACACAAATACCAACCATGCTCAAGTGCAGAGGGCTCAGGTCCAGGGCTCTGGACACGGGGTGACCATGGCTCCGAGAGGCCCCCCTCAGGGCACACGATGTAGTTCCCCGGGCAGGACAGGCCTGGGCCTTGGAAGCCCGGCTCCCACCCAGAGACCCCTGCCCACCCCTCCTTCCTCTGTGCCTCCTCCCGTGACCTGGGCAGGTGGGCTGCCTGGTCACGTGGCCGTGGGAAGGCCAGAAGAGGCCGAGGGCGTCTCACCTCTGGGCTCTCACCACTGTCTTGGCCCCCAGATGGGAGGCCACGCCTGCACCCTGCAGGCCCCCGCCGGGCACCCGTGACTTACTCTCTATCCTGTGCTTTTCCATCTCCTGCACCTCCGCGATGGACTCCCGCAGGTCATCAGTGAATTTCTTCCGGTCTTGAGGATTGGGAGCGTTAAAGTTTATTAGCACTTTGATGTCTGCTCCGGGGACGGCGGATGTGAGCCGGATGCCGTTGGGGTAGTCTGCAGAAGAGGAGGAGAGCGCGGGCCTCAGGGCGGGCCCTGCCACCTCCCTTCTGGCTGGCAAAGGACCAGCGGGTCTCCATGCAGCCGGGGTGTGGGAGCACGCTGAGGCCAGGCTCCCAGAGGACGCATCCCTCCAGGGAGGAAAGGCTTCACGGTGCAGCCCGGAGGGACCACCAGGCAGTCTCTGCCTCCCGACCTGGGTCTGTGTTTGCTCCGTGTTCAAGTTGAGGGCAGATCCGACTGATCTGAGGCAAAGCCAGGGCCCTCGTCCTTCCCCACCGGAAGGGCGTGGAGCCTGGACTCTTTAGGTCAGGATCCTTGGTCACTCGGCCAGGCACCGAGCCTGGGAGGAGGGGAAGGTGGTGTCCCAGCTGGGGGACAGTCTTATCCAGTCACTTGGGACTCTTCTGTCCTCTCCCCACTGGTCTCCAGGCCACCAGCTCCCTTGGGGTACACTGTGGGCATCCCACACCCAACAGAGCCTTCTGCTCAGACCTGCCCGGTGCCTCCTCCGTGCTCTCGGGGTCTCTGGGGCTTTGGCATGCCGGCAGCCTCTCTCCTCAGTGGGAATCGAGCATCCACCACTGAGTGTATGAAGGTTCTTGGCCCAAACACCAATCCCACCACGGTTCAGACCCGGGTCAGGGCGGGGACCTCAAACGCCTAGAGGCCTGTGTGGGTTTCCTCAATGCAGGAAGCGGGCAGGGTAAGACTACGGCTGCTGACTCTGTGGAGGGTGTGCAGCCCGCTACTGCCCGCCATCCGCCCAAACCTAGCTTTACAAGAAGAGCCACGGATACCTGAGCCTTATGGGAAGATGTTAGTATGAGCTCAACGAATTTCAAATAAAGTTCAAATACAACATAACTGAGCTGCGACCGACCAGGGGCTGCCAGCTTGAGACCCCGGGTGCGAGGCATGTCCTACAGAAGGTCGGGGTCGGCTCTCACTAGCACTGCCTCCAGGGCTGAGGGCTGAGCCCTGGGAACCTGAAAGCGGTCTGGGCGCGGCCTCTACAAAGGACTCAGTGTGCCCGGGCTGCTGCTGAGTGGTCACTACCACCACCACCCCTTCCAGGAGGGGCCTGCCGGCCAGGACAGTGCACATGGCACCAGCCCCCCCGGTGCTGCCTGGGAGAAACCAAGGCAAGGCCGGCCTTCCGGCCTGGGGTGGAGTGATGGCGGGGCCTGCATCCTGAGCTCCTCATGGGCACGTGAGAAGCGAGGAGGAGCTGGCAGGTCCAGTCCCGTTTAGCACAGAGAAGCCCTCAGGCCCTGTGTTCTGGGATGGCCCAGCCACGGGTCCCTGGCACCTTTCAACCTGCAGAGGCAAGGCGGACGGGACAGGACTGCGGGACCTTGCTGCTGGACATGCCCTGACACTCCATTGTGGCGGCCCTTCCCTTGGCTCCTCCGGAACATGGGGGGCAGCAGGACGCCCCCCACCCCACCCCAGGAGCACTGGCTCAGCCTGCAGCTCGAGGTCCTCCGACAGGGAGGGGACAGAGAGGGAGAGAGGAAAAGGGAAGGGCGTGGGTGGTGGGAAGGAACAAGCCCGAAAGGACCCATCAGCGGGGTTGCAGGGGCGGCCAGCTCCCCGCTCCAGGATCCCTAGGCCCAGGACCCACTCACACCCAAAGGCCTGAACAAGCACCGCCCCTGGGCCACGGGCTGTCCTGGCCTTTATGTGAACGGCTTCATCTCATCCTGAGGCAGGCACTACCATCACCCCATCGATGGACCAAGGGAACCGGGCCGGAGAGGTCCAACAGCCAGAACACATGGCGCTGAAACCTGAGCGGATGGACCGGGGCTCCGCTCATGACCTCTGCCTGCGGTCTCTCCGGCACGACCCTCACCTGATTGTTTGGCCATATCTGTATATCACCTGTGCCATTCACTCGATGTTTTCCTATCAACATTTTATCACTCTGCACTAAATTTAAAAATCTTATCACCTTCAAGAAGTAACGGTAAAAGTAAACCCGATGAGTCCTACATACAATGATACTGAATTCTCCCTGGTTACCCCCAGCCGGCAACCTGCCCTCTGTTGGGAAAGTGGGAATTAGAACACTGGAGAGGCCACCCTGGGGTCGTCCCTGATGGAGCCAGGAGGAAGAAGAGGGGACGGCGGAGGAGAGCTTCCTCGCTACACGGATGGACCAAGTGAGGCCGCCTCCTGCCGCGGGGTGCAGACCATGTGCGGACGGGCCCAGGGATTCACTCACACTGGTTCTCGAAGAGTAGGACCTGCATGCCGTACAGGGAGAAGGACTGTCGGAAGCTGTACGTCACAGAGTTCTTCTTCTTCTGGAAGATCTTGGTGACCTGGGGGCAGCCAGAAACAGAGGCTGAGCCACTGGGCCCGCGCGGCCGGGAGCAGCCCTGGGCGCTCAGGACTCTAAGTGGACCCTCAGTTCGAGTTCTCCTGTGTGAGGACCCTCCTGCGGTTCCAAGGTCAGGAGGCCCGCGGGGCGGGGGAGGGCCGACACAGGGACGGACACTCACGCCCGACATCCCCATGTACGGCCCAAAGGCACCGTGAAACCCTCTGAGAGATGAGTTCTACAGAGAAGGACACTGAGGCCAGAGGTCTGAAACGATCTGCTCAAGGTCAGGAACTCTGAAAGGACTTGAACCCACACGTCTAGATTCCAGCCTCAGGAACCCGAGAAGAGCAGCTGGTCCTCAATCAGGTGGGGAAAGGGGATAGGGTCTCGGGCAAGAAGGGGGCCTGCAGGAGGCAAGAGCTCCAAAGGGCAGGCCCCCTGCTCCCTGCGGGAACATCTACATCTGTGCTACCTGTTTTGGGGCAAGAGCTCAACTTCCCTTTGGGGAGCCCACCTCTGCCATGTTCAGCCCATTAGTCCTGGGGCTGAGACCCAGGCCAGCGGGACAGCACCGCCCCCGCCTGGCCCCAGGGGCGGGCTTGGGCAGCAGCGAGACCTCTGCTCAGTCCCGAGAAGAGGATTCCCCCGCGGCCGAGGGGACAGGATTAGGCCCGGACCTGCGGAGGCTGACTCCCCCTTCCTGGATGAGCCTGCCTGAGGTGGGAGCCCAGGCAGCCGCCACTGGGCGCAGCCGTTCCGGGGTCTGCACACCCAGCCCCTCACCCGTGGGGCCCACGTACCACCAGAAGGTCATTGAACAGGAAGATCTCTCGCTGGTGCAGCCCAAGCTTCTGGGGCTTATTTGGGTCTGGAACCTCGAAGAGCCGGCAGTAGCAGACCAGGCGCCGGTGTGGCAGCGAGAGCACCTGTGTGGAGGGGCGGCGTCAGCTCCACGCACCCGCGGGGACGAGGGACTCCCCCACCCTGCCCTCCCTCGGGCCTCCGGAGGCCCCTGCTCCAGGGAGACCGCCTTCCGACTCCTCTCAGCACTGGGCTCGTGGAGCCCCCGCCATGAACCACGCGTATCTTCTGAGCCCCCAAAGCACCTGTCATGTGCGCCTCGAGCCACACACATAGGAGGCTGCAGAGCCTGGGCTTCCCCGCCCCCAGGCCCTCCCTCCTGAAGGCTCTCAGCCCCGACAGCTGGGTCTGGAGGAGCCCTGCAGGGTCCCGAGCTGGCAGTCACCACCTCGAGGAGCTGGTCCCTGCCTTCTGCACACGCGGCCGTGGGCACACATGGCCCTACATGGGGCTGCTCTCCAGGCCTGAGCTCAGCGACCCACAGATGAGAGGGAGGGGACGCGGGCCCAGCCTGGTGCCCTCAGGGGGCAGCGCTGTCCGTAGAAGAGTGTGAGTGAGAAAGGAGGGCAGGACGCAGGGCTGGGGAGGTGGGCGAGGGCAGGTCACGGGCGTGCCAGGGGTCTCAGGCCTTCTGCAGGGGCAGCTGACCCCGCTGCCAGGGTGGGGTAAGGAGCAGACCACATGACGGCCAGCAGGCACACTACTGCCAGCCCTGGCGGCGAAAGGGACCCGAGAGGCACAGCGTGGGCTGCGTGGGGAGGGGGAGACCTCAACGCCACACCAAGGTCATCTGTTCAGGTACAGGGTGTTGGGGCCGAGGGACAAGCGGGATCTCTGAGCTCAACCAGACAAGACGGGAGGGGACCACCTGCTCCGGGCCTGACAGCACAACCCTCCCGCGTGCTCTCAGAGATCTGAGGTGGAGATAACTGTGAAAATCAAATTTCTTATGGCTCCGGAAATTAACTCATGCAGCCAGAACTGTGGGTCTGGGAGCCGCGAGCTGTGGGGGAGTGGGGATCACGGAAGGCGGAAGCCGAGGGGAACTCACACAGCCGAGCCCGTGGTGCAGGGATCCAATCTACAGGGGAAGCAGTGAACAAACAAGAAGAGATGTTAATGTTCCAAATACACATCTGGGCCCTGACAGAGACTCCGGGGAGACACCCCACCCACAGCGCCCCCCAGGGCGCCCCCAGCGGGCTCTGACGGGGAGCCCAGGCTGCCAGGGAGCCACTGCACAGCCCCGGCCATCGGTTTATTAAGAGCCTCAGATTCTCATCAAAGGGGACCCAGAGAGAAGGGCTGTGACTCCCTTAAAAAGCCCCAAACCTGACATAATCCACTAACCCCACCTGGAAGGGAACAGGTTCCACAGGCACTGTGGCTACTGGCCAAAGCCGAGCCAGCAGGGCAGCCTGGGGTCGCGGGGCGGGTGGGTCTTGGGCACCCCGGGCCTCACGCGGCGCCCCCCCCCCGCCCCCAGTGGGGACGGAGACCACCTACCGGCTTCTTCCCCACGATGAGCTTCTCCACCTTCTGCACCTGCGACACGTGGTCCTCGTTGGTCTCCAGCTCCCGCTTCCGGATCCGCTCGTAGATCCCGATCAGCATCTCCCGGGGGATGTCCTCCCCGTCGTCCACGCCTGGTAGGGGACAGCGGCAGGGCTCACCCCAAGGCACCGGCTTCTAAACCAAATCCGGACAGCGGTCCCCCTGCCAGTCCCCAGCTGAACCAAAGGCCTCCAGACCCACCGCAGCCAGCCCTGCCCCGTCCACCACACGTGTGCTCGGAGCGCCCGCACCAGGGACCAGGCTGGCACTGCCCCCGGATGAGTGTGCAGGGGCCTGTGCCACCTTGCAGCCACGCCCAGGGGGCTCAGCACACACGGCCCCGCTCAATCCCGGCCGCCGCCCCGTGGGGCGGTCACCACAGTCCCCATTGCACCGACGGGCTGGCGGGGGCCTGGGGATGGGGCTGGGGTGCAGGGAGGCTGTGCGGATGGGGCTGCCCGGCCCGCATCCTCACTTTGCCCCTTGTCGGCCTGAGTCATGGTCTCTCTGAGCTACGAGTCCTCTCCTCAGTGACACAGGTCACCAAGAGCACGGTGACTTTACAGGGCCCAGGGCGGCTCACGGGGTCACCCTCACACCCCTGACACGAGAGCTCAGGGGGTCTGAGTGGCTGCTGTCCCAGTTCTGCGACTTGAAGCCGGGTCACTCTGACAACAAGCTTGCGCCCTTTCTGCTGCACGGCCCCAAAAGTGCCGTCAGGAAGTCCCAGCCCCGCTCATGACAGAGACGCGAAGCCCCCCACCCACCCACCCACCCCCCGCCGCCCTCAGTGTGCGGGCTGCTGGCGGTACGTGGGGCAGTGGGACGGCTCAAGCCCTCTGGTGCGCTGTCCGGCACCACCTGCCAGTCAGAAATTCAAACACCCTCGGGCCCACTGAGTGGATCTGGGGGATTTGTCCTGTGGGGTGTGACATTCAACGCAGAGCTGCTTCCAAATTGCACAAAACGGGAGCTAACCCATTTGCACACTCACAGGGGACTGGCTAAGCGGTCCGCATACGAGGACTCCTGGGACAGGGATTACTGTACGCCCGCAGGAACGAGGAAGGCCACGGCAAGCCTTGGCAACAGCCCTTAGATTTACCGAACCAAAGAGTGAGGCGCCGAGCAGAAGAGGGTCAAACCAGCCGTGCACATTTGTACCGGCTCCCACGAGAAGCTCCGCGTGGCACAGCAGGGACTCAAAGCCGATGACCTCCAGGGATGGGAAGGGCCCTGCTGTGCACCTTTTATGCTTTCTGGCTTTTTTCTAATTAGCTATTTTCTCAGAGCAGTTTTAAGGTCACAGCAAAATTCAGGGGAAAGCACAGAGAGCTCCCATATACCCCCAGCTCCCCGACAATCAGCACCCCGACCAGAACGCGCCTTCGTTACAACTGAAGAACCTACCCAGTCACCAGAGCCCACGGTTCACACGAGGGTTCACTCTCGGTGTTGTCCACCCTGTGGGTCTGGACATATGGACGAGGCCATGTGTCTGCCATTATAATACCGTACAGAATTTTCACTGCCCTAAAACCCCCTCTGTGCTTCTCCTTTTCATCCCTCCCCCACGACCGCCGGCAACCACTGGTCTCTTGACTGTTTCCACAGCTTCGCCTCCTGCAGAATGTGGCGCAGCTGGAATCAGATTGCAGGCTTTCAGATACGTTGCTTTCACTTAGCGATGTTCCTTTAAGGTTCCCCCGTGTCTTTTCATGACTTGGTAGCTCATTTCTTTTCAGTGCTGAATAATATCCCACTGTCTGGACGGACCAAGGTTTATCCATTCATCTACGGAAGGACAGCTTGGTTGCGTCCTAGTTTTGGTGAATACGAATAAAGCTGCTATAAACATCCGTGTGCAGGTTTCTGTGTGGACGTAAGTTTTCAGCTCATTTGGGTAAATTCCAAGGAGGGCAACTGCTGGGTCATGTTACTTCCTGGTTTTTGAACTATGTGAGGATAAGACCCATTCAAAACATACATTTAAAAAATCTGAAGGCAAATAGCAATAAATGCAAAATATCGCTTGCCTGGCTTCCAGGTTCCTCCCCTGCCTATCCCTGAACTCCCGGAGGCCCCCCCGCTGCTGGACCCGCTGGGCACACTGAGTGATTCCAGAGAAAATGTGTGTCCGGTGCATGTTGGGGCAGGGGGGCACTCTCTAAAAAGAACAAGCTGGGACGTGTGCTCAGCGCAGAGTGCCGACCTGGCTTTGGGAGGCCAGCGTCCTGCCTCCTCTGACACACACTTGCTGTGTGACCTTGGGCAAGTTCCCTCCCTCTTTGAACCTTCTGAAGCTCAAGGAAGCTGGGGCAGAGAACGCTAGAGTCCCTGGCTCGAAGAAAACAGGTGATTGGTGGCAACAGCCCAGGCTCGCAAGAAAGAATCAGTGGCTTCCTCTCCTGGTTCTGGGGTGCTCAGCCCCTGCCCCGGGAACTGGGGTGACAAAGCCCCCCTCCCCCAGACTGCCGGGACGGCGGATGCAAGGATGCGCACAAACCATGAAGCCGCAGACATGAGGGCGGCTGACCAGCAGGTATCTGATCCAGCAGCCCTGTCTTCCCCCGAGCCTCTGTCCACGGGCCTTGTTTCTGTCTCATTTCTCACACAGGAGAGGCCCCAGTTACATGGCTGAGCTGCTAAACCAGAGAAAAAATCAGAGTCCCTTAAGCTCCCCAGGGTCGCCAACAGCATGCAGCTCACGGCCAGCTTTCCCGGCAGCTACACAGCAACCACCTGCATCCAGGGCCACGGGGACGCCGTGGAGACCAGACCTGACCAGGCCCAGCGAGGACAGGGCCTTGAGGTGGGAGAGAGGAGCGGAGGGGGTGCAGCCCCCCGGACCATCAGTGTCCACTGACCGCCCTGCTCCCTCACCTGTTCTGGCGACTGGATCTCTTATCAACGAGGTTCCTAGGAACCACAGCTAAGACCTGCCCCTCCCCGGGGCCTGCGGAGGGCCGCACGGGGAGGGCCCTGAGCCCAGCTCCCTGCGGGACCGCCTGTCAGGGTGGGGCCCACCCCCAGGGAGCGCCAGCACAGACCCTCCGCTCTGGGGGACGTGACGACAGAGCAGTTTTACAGAAATGAAGGACAAAATGAGAAATTTAAACAGCTCGAAAAGTTGGACTTGATTCACATCAGTTGTTTCCCTTTTATAAAATTATGATGCCATTTCTAAAGGGACTTCAGTCCCTTACAGCTGTTTCCCAAGGACAGGGACAGTCCCCCAGCCCGGGACTCCACGGACAGGAGGGACCTGCCAGCAGCAGACACGGAGACAGCCGTTCCCTTTTCCATCCCTCTCCTGCCTGGCTACACAGGAGGAAGCCTCCGTCTGGCTGCCCAGCCCCTGGTCACCTGCCCCACGTGGGCCCACCTGCCAGGGAGGAGAGGGCAGCCTCGGGCCCTGGGCCTAGCCAGGGACAGCTTGGCTGGAACCCACAGTGGTTTTGCCTCTTCACGGCACTCGTTTTCGTAAATGATGCCCATGTGTGACAAATGCTACTGGTTTCCCGCTTACACTGACGACGTAAAGTTCGTTTTAAAAATACATATGTTTCATAAGAAGACAAAAACAAAAAGACAAGTCTGTTCCAAGAGGACCACTGAGGGAGGGGTATGGTGGGCGATGCTGTGTGGGCAGCAGTGATGGGGGCAGGACAGTGCCAGCCCCCGCCCAGCCCCCATCCCGTCCCCACCCCCCGTGCTCGGAGGCCCCGGGGCGCCCAGCACCCAGCTTGTGGTCCATCCTCCCTCTGCCCCTGCAACCAGGCCTGGATCCACCGTGTGCGGCCCGGCCCCAGGCGCTGAGCCCAGCTGCGCTCTCAGGCCTCTGCCCTCTGGCGCCCTGGGCCTGCGGAGCCCTGCAGTCCTCTGAGACAACATGCCGCCTTCCCCTTGGAGTGCCCCCGCCACAGCATTCAGCGCCCTCTACGGGAACTTGCACTGCATGGGCTCCTTTGGGGAGGAGCCGCACCCCTCCTCACGTGAGGCCGCGCTACGCGCACCTCTGTCAGGTGCGTGCTGGCGGGGAGGGGGCGGGCGTCCCGCCGCGGCCAGGGCAGCTCACCTCGGAGGTTCTTGACGAAGTCCTCTAGCTTCATCTTGCGCTCGGGCTTGACATTGGGGCTGTACATGTCCGTGTTGAGCAGAATGATGGCAAAAGCCAGGATGAAGATGGTGTCTGGGTTCCGGAACTGCCGC
Source organism: Orcinus orca (assembly GCF_937001465.1). NCBI lineage: Eukaryota > Metazoa > Chordata > Mammalia > Artiodactyla > Delphinidae > Orcinus > Orcinus orca. The sequence continues at coordinate 2,349,823 of NC_064568.1, forward strand.
ACCACCCCGGGGTTGCAGATGCAGTACCGCTGGCTGGGGGAGGACGGGGTGGTGCTTCAGCCAGGGCAGGAGGCCAGTCTGCCCCTCACCCATGAGCGGCCCTAAACAGCTGAAGCTGGTTACTGACCTCGGAGCCTCCGCCTCTGGTACACGGGGATGTCGCCTGTCTGGCAGAGCCGGCCCTGACCGTCCACTCACCGCCCCCCCACCATGTGAGTTAAGTCCCACCCGCCCGTAGTTCGGCCGGCATGTGGCTGCTCAGGGCTGAGGACCATGTCCCTCGGCCCCCGCGCAGCCACGCGCTAAGTTCCGGCCAATGCGATGTGGGCACCTTCGAGGCTGTGCCTTAAAGGCAGGGGGTGCCCTGCGTGCTCTCTGCCTGCCTGGAACGTGAATGTGATGGGTGTTGAATCTGCTCCCGGGGACCTCAGATGACAGGAGCCCAGGCCTCCTCCACGCCAGCTCAGAGGGCGGCCCACTTCCGGGGCGTTTCAGACACGGCAGCTGTGGCGGACGTCTTTGTTGCGGCAGCCGAACTAACAGCCTCGCTACAAACTGCCTCACAGAGTCATCTGCTCACGTCCTCACTGCCTTGAATACGCCCCACCCCCCACCCCACAGTTCCCTCCACTGGCGACCTTGTGCAGGGGTAGGTGGGTGGGGCAGGGATGGAGAAGAGGAACTGGGTGGGGCACCGTGACCGTGACCGAGGCCCACAACCCGCAGGCAGCAGCCATGGGCGCTTAGATGATGTGGGCTTCAATTTCGTCTTCCCTGTTAAGTGCCACCCCCTCCAGGAAGCCCTCCTGAGTGGAAGTGTCTGAACGCTCTCCTCCCAGGGCCCGGGGTTCCTCCTCCTGCGACCTTGCTCCTCTGTGAACCCACCACCCCTGCTGAGCCCAGAGAACTGGGTCTCCCACACCCAGCGCAGGGCACGGACTCCCTACGCGGCCAGCGTGCACACCATCCCAGCATGGAAGATGGCACAAGGACAGCCTGCCTTGACTGCAGGCTCTCTGGGGGGCCAGGCGCTGGGAGGAGTGCACCCACACGGCCTGAGTGGTTTAATCCTTCCACCCCCTCCAGGGTAGGTGCGTTCATCAACCCCTCTCTACTGGCAAGGACGTGAGGCACAGAGAGGTTAAGTAACCAGAGCAAGGTCACACAGTGGTGCAGGTGTCAGAACCATGCCCTCTGTGTCACTGAGGGAGCATCTGCCCCTGTGAATGAGCAGACGAGTGATGACACAGACGGACTCACGAACCAGTGGGGAGAGGACCACGAAGACGTTCGAGGCCCTGGCTCCAGCACTGAGCCGCACAGCACGTGGCAGAGGAGGGGCTGCCGCCCCCCGCACCCCTGTCCCCTGATAGCTCATGGCCACCTGACCCTGAAGGGGGGGTCTGCCCTTGAGCCTCGGTCTTCGAGCGGGGACGCTTTTTCTTCCTGACACCTGCCCCGCCCCACCTGAAGGCCTCGATCAGCCGCTCCACCTTCTGGGCCTCCCCCTGGACCCGGATGTGCGCCTGGAACTTCCGGAGAGCCTCGTCCAGCTCCATGGCGGAGAAGTCCATCTCGTCCACCACGCAGCTGAAACGAGAGGAGAAGGCCCCGTCAGTGTCCCCTGCCCACCTTCCCGCCGGGTGCAGAGGCAAGCACGGCCCGCAGAGGGCGGAGGGAGCACAAGGGGTCAGCGCAGGGAGGCCCGAGAGGGAGGGCGGCCGGAGTGGGCTCCCTCCTCCACAGGAGGAGATGGAGGTCTGGGCACCCACTGGCCCTGCAGCCACCGCGCCCTGGGCCTGCCCCTCACGTCAACGCTTTCCCAGGCATTTCTGCGGGGCCTCTGGAGGAGCTGTGCTGCCCTCACCTGCCGATCCCACAAGGGCAGAGCTGGGGAGGCTGCAGGTCACAGGTACCTCTTATCACAGCCCCACCCCCAGCACAGCCTGCTCCTGCCTCTGACCATGACCCCGAACAGTAGATGGGTCTGCAACAGGGACCCTCGCCTGACCACCCCCCGTGGGGCTGCAGAGACCCCGGCTGTGGGCCCCCCTCCCCTGGGCGACGCTCTGAGCACTCAAGGCTGTTGGGGCAGGGTGAGGGCAGGGGCCCCGCAGGACAATTCGCTGACCAGCATCCGAGTAGGATGCCTGGGGGCGGGTCTCGCTGCTTCCTGAGGCCGCTGCTATTTTCTGATCCGAGGAGAACAATGTGCGGATTTCCTACGGACTCACAGCAGCTCGGAGGGGGTGTGGGGGGAGAGCAGCGGTGGCTGCAGGGGAGGGGGCCAGACCACATGGTCTTGGGCCCCATTCACGGAGCAGCTAGCATGCTCTCCTGGGACGGTTCCTCCCGGATTTCGAAGGGGGAGGGGCACCAGCCACACTATCAGGGCGGGGCCAGAACAGAAAGGCGGGGCTGGGAGAGAGCAGCCCAAGCGGGACAGACGCCACAGCCGGCCACGGGCCAGGCACCACCAGCGGCTCGCTGCCTCTCCGGTGTGTGTGTCTGTGTGACTGAGTGAACACTAGTGTACTTATATGTGTGTGCACGTGGGTGTGTCTGTATGGGGGGGCACCCAGGCCAAACCCCCCGCCCCTCCCCAAGCCTGGGTCTGCTCATCTGTGAAACAGAGAGGCCACAGCCCACGCCCCACTCCTCCCAGGGGCGCCCGGAGGCGGCAGGTGTGCGTGGCCAGGCCGCCCTGCCGTTTTTGCTGAGGGTCAGTCTTTACCCTGCTCTGATCCCGTTCCTGGCCCACCGGCTGGGTCACCCATCCCGCCTGCAGTGTCTGGGTCGGCAATGTGCCCACGGCAGGCCTGGAGCTGCTCCCCCAGGTCCCGACAAAGGGGAGCAGGGCACCTGTTCCAAGCCGGCCTCCTGCTGGCCCTGGCTCCTTGTCTGCGGAAGGGGTTATGGACCCCTGACACCCCCGCGGACGAGGTGAGGACACAGCCCGCACGTAGCACCTGCCCAGTGACCACAGGACCCAGGTGTGGTGGCTTTCTACTCAGGACAGTCTGGAGGAGGACCGGGGGTGCAGGGTACGTGCGGGCAGGACTTCTCAAAGCTGTCAGCAGTTCCCAGGGGGCTGGGAACCTGTTCTTCTGCAGGGTTCCAAGTAGCTGAGAGTCTATGGCCCCCAGCCTGGTGGGCCCCTCACCCCATCTCCCGCCAGGAGAGGGAGGAGGAGGGGGGCTGAGCTCCCCGGTTCCCCTCCTGCTGCCCCTGCAGGAGGTTGGCCCAGGGGTCGCTGGGCCGGGGGAAGGGGCTGGCCCTGCTGGATGGGGCCAGCGGTGCTGGCAGGGCATCTCCCTGTGTCTGGGAGTCAGAAAGACAAAGGGGAGCGGGGAGCCTGGGGTGTGCGTGGGGCGCCCCCAGCCCCACTCACTCGAGCACGTCGCGGTTGAACTGCTTCTGCCGGTTGCCCAGGAACTCCCCGATCATCTGCCGGCTCAGGCCCTTGCGCTGCAGCAGGAAGTGGGCCACCCCCACCGGCGTGTCCGGCACGAAGCCGCGCTCGATGAGGTACTGGACGCCCTTCTCGGGCTTCCTGGGGGACAAGAGATGGGCTCAGCCGGGCACTCCCACCCCTCCAGCTCCCCCAGCCCTCATCCCCTCCTCCTCCACGGCACCTTGTCCTGCCCCACCCTGAGCCCACAACGCAGGGGAACCGGGATGGCTTGGGCCCTGCAGGAGGGCTGGGCCAGCGCAGGAACACGGAGGGTGCCGGGGGCTGGGGGGGGCACAGAAGGGCCCCACCCCTCCCCGCTCCGTGGTCCCCTCTGTGCTGAGCTTCCAGGCAGGCTGGAGGGCCCCGCCCAGCACACGCTGGCCGCCTGTGGCACGTGCTCCGCGCCGTCACCGTCTGAGGACCCTGCACGCCAACTCAGTCCCCACACTACTCCCTGGGGTTGGCACGCTTGTCACCTGTGCTGCCCGACAGCCACGTGACCTTGCTGGGGACTCGAGTGCCCGTGTCGTGAGACTTGTGTGTTAACACAGTCGGGCGCCTGGAACGCTGCACGCAGTAGGTGAGCAACGCCTGGAACGCTGCACGCAGTAGGTGAGCACCGGGAAGGTTTAGGATAAACCTCAACGGACGGCAGAGGACGTGGAGGCGCAGTGCCGGCCCCACCTGCAGTCAGAGGCCTGAGGCGGGGCTGTGCCGGCCCCACGGGGCTGAGCGTCCACCCAGACCAGGAGCCCGGGGGCCGGGGCGCCCTCAGGGGCTGAGCAGTGAGCCAGCAGGTCCCTTCTTCCCGTCAGCCTCGGGGCCTGGTACCGGCTCAGCTGACCTCACAGGGGGGCGGTGGTCGAAAGAGACAGGGCAGGGGGAGGCGCCACTGAACCCTCCCTCTGCACCTGTGACCCTCGGAGGGCGGTGTCCTCTGACGAACCCGGAGCCTCGGAGCTGCGGAGCCCTTGGGTATACCCGGCACCCCACGCCTTGCCCCAGTGGTAGAAGTCAGTGTCCTGCTGGCCCCTGGGGACATGGAGGTGAGGGCCAGGATCTACCTGCCACCACCAGCCGTGCGCTGACAGCGGGTCCCGCAGATGCCGTATTTCCACACGCAGGCCAACCTCCAGCCTCAAGATGACCCTGCTATTTTTATCCCAGGTGGCCACACACCCCAACCTTGCGCTCAGAGCTGGGCAGGGAGCGACTGCCAGCCGCCTGGGTCCTGGCACAGAAGTGGTCACCGAGTGGCCCCGTTCCCCCACATCCCCGTTCCTCCCGGCAACCCTGGGGTCTCCAACCAAGAACTGCCCCAGCCCCAGGCCTCTCCAGGCACTGGGCTACTGGTGCTGATGCAGCAACCGGGGGTGGGGTCGGGGTGGGGCGGGTCACGCTTCCTCACCGCCAGCTCCACAGCGGCCCCCACAGGACCCTAGCCCATACCTGACCGCCCCCCACTTCCACAGTAGCCCACAGATGTGTTTTCTTCGGCCCACACGACGTTAACAGAAAGAATTCCAGTTGGTCGCCAATGTTTAGAAACCGGGAGCTTGGACACAGAACCCGGATTTCCGGCTTCTCTTGAGAAGACAGCGTGGCAGCCCCCGGCCTGGATCCCATGTGAAAGTGACTGGAGAGCCCCCTCGCGGGCACCCTTGTCACCCGCCCGGGCCAGCCTGGCCCACCGAGGCCCTGACACCATGCCTGGTCCAGCCCAGCCTCGTCCTGCCGCCCTGGGGTGGCTGCTCCCCTCTCCGCCCCAGCTGCTCCTGCCTGTGTTCACAGGCCAATGGCATGCAGCCTCACAGCTGCCAGGCCCACGCTCAGGGCCCACAGCCTTGTGGGAGGGGCAGGCTGCGCAGGGGCCGTAGGATGAGGACTCCCCACGGCGTAAGTGCCGCATGCCAACTCTGTGCCGGGCGGCACTCTGGATGACAGCGGCGAGCACGGGTGGCCTCGAATGCCTGGCACGGCAGCTGCCACGGCCCAGTCTGAAGGGCAAAGTGGCCGAGCGAGGGTGGGAGGGGTTCTGGCAGGGGAGGCAGAGGTCTTCTCTGAGCAGGTGACACAGTGACAAGGGTGCTCAAGGAGCTTTTTGGTGGAGGCAATGGCGAAGGCAAAGGCCCTGAGGTGGGAGTGGGTTTTGTAGGATCGAGGCCATGAGGCTGCTCCAGGGCTCAGAGTAGGGCCCTGGGGGAGGGGCAGCGGGGTGGACAGGCCGCAGGGGCATCTGGCTCTCCTCTGAGTGGGATGAGAAGCCTGGCATGCTCTGAACAGGGCAGTGGAGGGACCTGGGTCCCCATTTAAGAAGCCGCCTCTGGCTGTTCTACGGGAGCCCAGGAAGGAGACCCTCGCAGGCACCCCAGCACTGGTGCAGGAGTGGGGGAGGAGTGGCGGGCTCAGGACACCGTCTGGGGGCAGCGATCACAATATATGCTAGTGAACCCGCGTGTGAGCCCGAGGGATCCAGCTCTCAGCCCGAGGCCAACGGGGCAGGAGCCGCATCCACCTGGCACCTTTCACAAGATGCTGCAGGAGAGGAATGTGGACTGACCGGGCCACGACCAGAGACGAGGGGCTCCCAGCAAACTGAGAGGAAAGGTGCTGCGGCTGGAGGTACAGGCGGGGGTTCGGGCAGGGGCTCCAGGCTCGGGATGCGCGCGGCCGGCAAGGGGAGTGATCTCCCTGACCGTGGAGAGCCAGCACTGATGTGAGTCCCTGGCCCGCAGGATCTTGCTGGCCCCCAGCTGCCCCACGTGTACTCCGTGGGCCCTGCTGGGCAGGGGTCCTGGGTCCACTGGCCCCTCACAGGGCTCCGTGCTGACCGGAGCAGCCCAGATGTCCTGCGTGGGTAAGTCACACACTCGGTCTGCTGCTCACCCACAGCCCTGCCCACCGCCCTGGGGCAGCGAGGGGCACTGGACGGGCTCGGGCCTAGGCAGGAGGGTAGAAGGCACGTCCTGTGGGGCTCCGAGATCCCCCAGAGCACCCAGGGGACGCCATGGAAAGGAGCCTCTGCCTGCCTTGTCCCTGAGACACTTGATGAGCGCAGCAGGCCTGGCCAACACGCAGCGGACGCGGCGAGTGAACAGAGAAGTGCACCCGGCTGTGACAGAGCCCACCCGACCTGGCAGACGGGCTCGCCGCCACCCCCAGCAGTGGCTCCCCCTTCCCTGCCTGCAAGCTTGAACGGGGCTCCAGGCCCTCGGGACTGAAGAGGCGCAGCCTGGGGCCCTGCTGACTGTGCACCCTCAGGGGCCAGCGGGGGCCCGGCGCACACAGCGCATGTCCGGCCAGAGAAACAGAACGTGCTGTGTCTGGGGCTGGGGCCGACGTGGCTCTGGGAAGGGCTGCTTTGGCCCATGTTCCCAGGACTCTGCCCTAGAACCTTCAGGGCCTCCCAAGTCTGCAGGACAAGTTCCGGCCCCTCGCCCCTCATCCACTTCTCCATTCACCCCAGGCATCCATCCAGCGCCTGCTCTGGGTGGGTGTGGCACCAGCACACCTGTGGTCTAGACAAAGTCCCTGTCCTTGAACACACATCCTCACTGGAGTGCAATGAACTCCCAGGAGACACACTCACAGGCATGGCTCAGATCCCAGCTCCGCTCTCTGGCTGGGTGACCTAGGGCAAGTTACTTAACCTCCCTGTGCCTCAGTCTCCCCACCTGGGTAGTGGGGACAGTGACAGTGCACACAGCAGAGTCACTGTGCAGATTAAATGAGTTAATGCCTCTAAGCCCTTGGAAAACATGCTGGGTTTATGGCTGTTTAAGAAAAGGGTCAGCACTAGGGCAGAGCTAAACCAAGGGGAAGCCGTAGTGACCACAGAAGGCCTGGACTTCAGATGGATGGGGTGAGAAGGCGCGGTCCAGAAAGGCCTCCTCGGGAAGGTGGCATTGAACCTGGAGCCAGGAAGAAGGTCCCTGGGGGCGGGAACGACCAACGCGAAAGCCTTACTGGACACGTAACAAAACGGGGCACACCAAGGGGGGAAAGTGGTGCGGGGGTGGTGGTGGGATGAATTGGGAGAGTGGGATTGACATGTATACACTAATATGTATAAAATAGATAACTAACAAGAACCTGCTGTATAAAAAAATAAAATTCAAACAAAAAAACGGGGCACAGAAAGGCGGAGTAGCTGTGCACCAGGCTGTCCAGCGAGGGAGAGCCAGGTTCTTACCCCTTTGCTCGTAGAAGCCCGTAAAGTTCCACTCTATGCTCCCAGCCCGGGACTGCAAATCTGCTCTGCCCACCTCTGCGCAGCCAGCTCTCCCCATCTCTCCGGGTTCCCCTGACGACTCCTTCTCTAGCTTTCTGACCTCCACCCTCCAGGACCAGCATCAACGAGGTGCAGAGGCGACATTTTCACCATCTACACCTGACGCGCTTCTGCATCCCGGGCCCCCGGGCCTCTGCCCCTCACCCCCACTGCCCGTCCGCTGGGTCTGCGAGCAGCCTCTGCTGTCCCCAGGTCCAGCTTTTCTCGTCGACTGTGCCAGGTGAGCACGTGCAGACCACAGTGGTGCTGCCCTCCTCGCACCTCTGTCCTCGAGCCTGAGCCCGGGGCTCTCGGGAGGCGGTTACTACGAGGCCGGGCTCTGCACCTAAGGACCACCCACCTGCCGGAACCCCTCTCCTCCCAGCAGGGTCTGCAGGGGCCACAACGGCTCCTCCTGTCGCTTTCCCTTGCTATAGCAGCTGAAGAGACATGGACGTGGGCGTCTGCCCAGCACCCTGTTGGCCTCTGGATTTCCCACACCCCCCTCGAGCTCCGCCCCCTGATCCCACGGGCTGCCCGTACTCCGGTCAGAGTGCTGCACCCCGCTGACCACGGCGAGCGGTTCAGAGGGCGCCGGCGGGAGCCTCTCTTCCTGCAGGGCTGCCATGAGGCTGGACCATGAGCCCGGACTACTGGCTGCCCTCCTGCCCTGAGGGCGCGATGGTGGGGCACGGCCAAGAGATGCCCAGTGGCTTTTCAGGTACACGAACCAGTAAGGCCCCTCTGCTTGAACCAGTATGATCAGATGCCCATCATTTCCAATGAAGAAGGGCCTGAGGCACACAGAGACCAGCACGGGGTCTGCAGACACCGGCAGCGCCCGAGGATGCCCCGAGGCTGGAGGCCGAGCCATCCCCGTGCTGTTCTCACTGGCCGCAGGGGCGAGGGATGGATTCACCAAGTTCAGCACCCAGAGGCCCTGCGCCCAGATGTGCCCTTCAACTCCGTAATCTAGGCTCGAACCCCTCCAATATCCTGCAGAGAAGCGGCCACCTCCCATCGGCTCGCACACCTGCACGGCCAGCAAGCCCATCGCCTCCCCACACTGCCTATTTTATCCAGCTCTGATTTTCACAAAGTTCTTTCTGATATTAGAAACCCAAGCTGAACGTGGCTGCCGGGGTCTTTTTCGCACTTATCCCAGAGACAAGGTGGAAGAATTACCCTCTGGCCCTCATGCACTATTGGTGTGAACGTAAACTGGTACACCCACTGTGGAAAACAGTATGTAAGTTCCTTAAAAAACGAAAATAGAGCTACTATATGATCCAGCAATCCCACTCCTGGGCATATCCAGACAAAACTGTAATTCGAAAAGATACATGCACCCCTATGTTTGTAGCAGCACTATTTACAATAGCCAACACGTGGAAACAACCTAAATGTCCATGGACAGAGGAGTGGATAAAGAAGATGTGGTACAGATATATACAACGGGATGTCAGCCATAAAAAAGAATGAAACATTGCCATTTGCAGACCTAGAGCTGATCATACTTCGTGAAGTCAGTCAGACACAGAAAGAAAAATAGTACATGATATCACTTATACGAGGAACCTAGGGAGTTCCCCGCTGGTCCAGTGGTTAGGACTCCGTGGTTCCACTGCAGGGGGGCCCGTGTTCGATCTCTGGTCGGGGAACTTAAGATCCTGCAAGCCGTGCAGCATGGCCAAAAATAAATAAATAAGTGGAACCTAAAAAATCATACAAATGAATCTATATACAGAACAGAAACAAACTCACAGACATACCGCAGAAAACAAACTCATGGTTACTAGGGGGAGGAGAGGGGGGAGGAAGGAACAAATTAGGAGTATAGGATTAGTGGATACTGGGAGTTCCCTGGCAGTCTAGTGGTTAGGACTCAGCGTTCTCACTGCCATGGCCCCAGGTTCAATCCCTGGTCGGGGGACTAAGATCCTTCAAGCCGTGCAATGAGGCAAAAAAAAAAAGAAAAAGAAAAAAGAAAAGGATTAATGGATACAAACTGCTATCCATAAAATAGATAAGCAACAAGGATTTACTGTAAAGCCCAGGGAATTATATTCAATATCTTGTAACAGCCTATAATGGAATATAATCTGAAAAAAACAACCCCAACTAAATCACTTTTCTGTATACCAGCACAATATTATAAATCATCTACACTTCAGTTTAGAAAAAAGAGAAGGAACTGGCATGGCTGGAACACCCGTGGGGCCTGCCCCGCACTGCCTCCCTCCCTGAGGCCCTCGGCACCAGCCAGCCCAGACCCGCGACAGCACTCTGAGGGTGGCGTGGGCCGGAGGAGTGGCTCACGTCAAGGGGAATAGGACCCTGATCTGCAAAGACCCAACTCAGAGTGCTCGTAAGAGAGCCACAGTCACTTAAACCGTCAGCACGTCCAGCACCAGCAGACGGCCCGGCACAGCCAGCACTTCTGGTTCTGCAGCCTCGAGCCAGCGCCTGGGGTCCCGCGGCCGGGCTCCCAGCAGCCACGCCTCCCAGGCCACCGTGAGAACTTGGCAAGATGCTGCACACGAACTGCTCAGCACCAGCTGGCAACTTAACACGCATCTACGCAGGCTGGCTGTCACCACTGTCCCCTTCACTGGTCACAACAAACGTAACGCCCAAGGCGCACGGAATCGGGAGCCCAACACGGGCTTTGCCGCTTACTGGGAGGCTGGCCGATCCCCGAGCCCCATGGATGTTGTAAGGATGGAACCTCGGAGCACCCCAGCCTCACTGCGCGGCTCTCTGCAGCAGCTCCAGCGGGCAGTGGCCGGAGGAGCAGGCAGGTGGCGACCCGGTGCTGGGCGGAGAAGACCTGCCTCCAAACCAAACGCAGGCCCTGGGCAGGGAGGGACCTCGGAGGCCAGGTGAGCAACTCCCTGCCCGTCAGGAGTCCCGGCACACCAAGTAGTCTCCAAGGCCCGACTTACATGCTCCTCAGACAAGAGGCCCTCAGTCCCTTCCGACGGCACCATTTCATCAGGGGCGGCTCTGGGGAGGAGGACACTCGTCCAGAGCAGGGAGAGGGCTGGCCTGGCCCATGGTCACCTGGGCCCGCGCCCGAGGGCGAGAGGGAAGGGCGTGAAGGAGCGGAGGAGGATGAGGTGAGGGGCACAGGAGCAGGGCCCTCCGTGGGCAAGCAGGTGACAGGCCCGGTGAGGTCCCGCTGGGTGCCCCTCCGGGCTGTGGGGTGCGGACCCCAGCTCCCACCGCTGTGGCGGACACCGCAAATATGAGGCTCCGCCCCCTGGACTCTCAGTGCACACGCGAGGCCCAGTGAGCGGGCGGGGCCACGGAGGCCATGCTCCAGGCCGCAGTCCCTGCACTGGGCTTTACGAGGGTGTGTTCAGGGGCCAGGCGGCGGTGGCGTGAATCCCAGTCTGGCCATCCACCGACCGTGGGACCTCGGGCAAGCTACCTCTGGGCACCTCAGCTCACCCAAACTGTAAAGCGGACTAGTGACGGTCCCCTCCCTACGGTCTCCCGTGAGCACGGTGGGCTCGTACAACAGCACCGGGCACATGTCAGTGCACGCGGGCATCAGCCACTCCCGTGCTCCATGCTGCTCTGTCCGCTAAGCCACCTCCTGGGTCCTCTAAGGCCCGAGCCCCAGGCCCCCTGCACTGGCTCCGGACGCAGGAGCCCCGCGGACCACAACAGCTGCCACCCGCTGCACCCTGGACAGCGGCTCCTGGTTTCACGGTCTCTAACCCTCATTACGCCCTGTGGGGGCAGGAACCTCATGGCCAGTTTCTGGGCGCAGCCAGCAAGGCTCAGGGTGCACAGAGGTGCCGAGTCCCTGCAGCGGATACGCTGAACTGGGGCTGAAACCCTCCTGCCTCGGCTCCCGGCCCCGGCCCGGTGCCCAGCGCTGCGAGCCGGACGTGCAGTCCTGGAGCCTGGGAGGCCATCTGGATGCCAGGCAGACTGCGGCAGCCTCCTCTGTGGCCCCGGGGACAGCCCCTCCCCACCACCCTGTTTCATTTCTTGGGTTTCATTTGTTTTCCCTCTCTCCTCCCCAGCCGGCTACTCACCCACTTTGGATCCAGCGCTCAGGCCCTCCACATACCCCCTGGAGGGGGCGGGTGTCTGTGCTGGAAAGCTCCCTCCCAGGAGTGGGTGGGACCTGAGAACTGTTCGAAAGGCAGCCTGGGTGTGGGCCTGGGTAGGGGCTGGGGAGGGTGGGAAATGGTGGGGGGAGAGGAGACCCACAGGGAGAGCGTGCAGAACAGAGGTGGGCAGTGGACAGGTGGGGGTGAGAGAAGGGTGCCAGGAAGGGAAAGGACAGAGGCGCTAAGGTCCGGCCCCCCAGGGAGGGGCCCCGGCCTCGGGCAGCAGGCTGCTCAGTGTGCGTCCTCGCCCAGCGGCTCCAGGGCCTGCTCAGGGGCATCCGGCTCCCAGCTTCACTAGCCCCGCACAGGGCCTGGCCCTCTATCTACTCGGGTCGGACCGCCAGCCCTTTCTGGGCCTGGTGAGACTCGGGAGATGGCCGGTGGCCACAGTGCTGTGGTTGCGCCTTCAATCCTCCAAACAACCCCCTAGGTGGACAACCAAGGCCGAGGAGGAGAAGACTGAGGACGGCCAGAGCTTGTAGCCGCACGACCTCCCAACACCTGCCCCGCACGCCACTCGGAGGAGCCAGCCTGCCACCCGCCCCTCTCTGCATGCGAGACCCGCGTCATCCAACGGCGGGCTCTGCAGCTGGGGGACCATCCTGGACCCGCACTGCCAGGGACGCAGCCACCAAGCACGTGTGGCCGGTGACCGCCTGCACTGCGGCTTGCCACCAGGGGAGCTGGACGGACTGTGGTTACCTTCAATCTGAACTTAAACACCATCTGTGGCTGGACCTCACCTCTGTCCCTCGACTTGTAAAGGGGCGAGGTCCCCCAAGCTCAAGGGGCTCCAGTGCAAAGTCCACCAGGAGTTTTCATGGTCTTAACGAGCTGACTCTGCAATCCATGTGGAAGAGTAACTACCAACAAGGGCCAAGACCACTTTTTAAAAGAACAAAAGAGTGGTTTCTGTTCTAATACAAAAACATAGAAAACTGAAAGTCTGATGTTGGCAAAGGAACACACAGAGCCTCTACCCATTAGCATGGAGCATCGCAGGGTCTTTATTCTGTTCAGGGCTGAGTCCAGGCCCCCTACACAGGGCCTGGCATGCAGCAGGTGTTCAATAAATATGTGCCAAGTGAACGAAAGGATCCAAGCACAGGCCCTGTTCACGTAGGAATTAGATGGGATTTCAAGTCAACAGAGAAAGGACAGACTCCTCAGTACACCGTCTGCAGACAACCAGCTAATTTACAAAGAACTATAAAAACTACACCCCTCACCTTGTACCGTTCTCCAAACCAAACGCCAGGTTAAAGTCCTAAAGGATATAAAACAAAACTAAGAAAGTCCTGAAGAAAATATTTTAAAACTATATTATGACCTGGGGCGGAGCCTTTTAAAATGAAACATAAAAAAAACAAAGTAATAAACAAAGAGAACACTGATGAATTGACTACATATATATAAATATTGAATCATTATGTTGTATGCCTGAAACTATGTTACATGTCAATTCCACCTCGATAAAAAAAATGCAAAAAAAATTAGTAACTTCTGACCAACAAAGCATACACAAAGTTAAAAGATATATAATTAAAACCCACTGAAACTGTACACTTTATAAAGGTGAATTTTATGGTCTGTGAATCCTATTTCAGAAGTTTAAAAAAAAAAAAAGGCGGCCAGTGACAGGAAGAAAATATTTGTAATTACAAAGGATTAGTATCCACAATATATAAAGAACCACTTATAAATCAAAATGAGAAATAACAGAAAAATGGGCAAAAAAATAGGAACAGGCATTTTGTAGAAGAAAAAACCCAAATGGCCGAAAGACACACATACGGATGCTGCATCTTAGAAGCAGGCAGAGAAATCCAAATTGAAACAATAGAGACACTATTTCTACGCTTTGATTGGGGTGGGAGACAAGGCTGAGTGCTGTCCACCGTGTGAGGAAACGGGCCCTCCAGGTCCAGCTTCAGGCTCTACTTCAATGGACAACACGCCCACGTGAGCCCCAAACATCGCCTCCTCCAGCTATCCCCTTCCCCAGAGACTCGGGAGCGTGTGGGAGGGGCAGGTCCACGGTCACTGTCATGTGGTTGGTGACTGTGAAAACATGGGAGCGAGTGGCCAGACCACCCTGGACAGCCGCACGTGGACCCCACGTAGCAGCACACAGACCAGGTGGCCCGTGGCACCAATGGGAATGGCCTCCAACAGCAAACCGCGTGGCAGCATCACAGGGGGGCAGTGTGTGTGGCCTGGGCCCAGGTAACGTCAACAGGGGCCACGGGGACAGCAGAGAGGCTCGGGCCCAGCTCGCCACACGTCTGGCGCTGCTGAGCATCCTATACACCCGCTCATCTCCAACTCACACTCCGCGAGGTGGACACTATTGGGCTCAGCGCCACCATGCAGATGAAGCCGCCGTGGTAGAGACCGAGCTGCCCAGGGACACAGACAGGAAGTGCAAGGACCGGGGTCTGCACCCAGGCGGCCTGGCCTGGAGCTGCGCTCTGGACCACACATGCACAGAAACCCTAGCTTGAAGGCTTTCAACTTCTACGCAGAGTGGAGAGCGTATTCATGCGTTACAGGTGTAATTAAAAACTAACAGAGCCAGAAAGAACCTACAGAGACCAAGGCTGCTCGGGTGAGGGATGCAACTTTTTCTGGCCTCCACCCGTCCACCCAGCTGGGACTCCCACGTCAGGACACAACGTCTGCCAGGGACGAGGGAACCCTGGGCACTGGGGGAGCCCCCAGGTCATCCCAGCCTCCCCCATGAGGGTCCGAGATGATCCGGGAACTGGCTGTGCCTGGAAGCAGGTGGGGGCAGGCTTTCGGGACCGACCTCAGGATGGGCTTGGCAGCTCACGACCTCCCCGTTCAGCGCGCTGTTCTGGCCACGGACTGCGTGGCAGTGGGACTGGTCCTCACACGCAGATGGAGTCTCAGGAGAGCACCCCTGGCAGATGTGACGGGTCCAAGACTCTTAGTCCTTAGCTGATCGAGGACCAATGACGCCCAGCCCCTAGTGGCTCCTGTGGGACTGCACAGTTCCCCCATACCCGCCCTTCAGGACAGGTCTCTCTGAGTCCCCCAGCCGGCCTGCCAGTTGCACCAGGGATGGCTCAGAAGTGCCCCCCAAGACTCTCCACCCCCGTCTAGCAGAGGAAGCGGGGAGCAGGGAAGCACAGTGTACAGGTGTCAGTAGCCACCAAGCAGGCTGGCCACATCCCCTCCACGTCCCCCTCCCCGGAGGAGCCAGTGCCAGGCCGGCATCTGGTGACCCCAAATCCAGAGGCCCTGTGGATGGAAGTGAGGAGAAATCCGAGGTTTAACAACCAGAGCCGCCAGCGTCTTCTCCGAGGGACTGCTCAGCCCGCCTGCCCTTCCACTTGCTATTTTCAGCTGTGCTAAGAATAGTGAGCTTTAAATACCAGCCTCCTGCCCCAGACCTGCTCTCAAGGCTGCCCCGACGGCGCCTTGCCAGAATGTGGCGTGGCGGCCACGCCACGGACCCAACGTACAATCTCCCAGAGGGCGTAGGGCCTACCAGTGCCCTGCTCCCGGGTGCGGGCCCGAGTCCAGGCTGCACGGACACGGGCACGGACCTGCACCCGGCCCGCCCCTGCTCAAAGACCCCCGTGCCCGCACCACCCAGGGCCAGACGCTGGGGCCAGTGTGGTATAGCAGGCGCCGCACCATGCACCCCCCCACACCAGCCCCCACCCCGGAGCCGCCCCTCATCCCGCCCGGGCCGCCAGCGGCCGGGGACTCACTTGTTGAAGAGGTTGAGGCCGATGCGGTAGTGCCGCCGGCGGATGACGTCGTTGCTGAAGGTGGGCGAGTCCCAGCTGTTGCGGGTCTCCTTGTGGTAGGTCTGCTTGCTGAGTGTCTGCTCGCGCAGGCTGTCGCGGGATGAAGACTCGGAACTGCAGTTGATGGTGTCGTTGGAGTTGGACGTGCTGTTCAGGCTGTCGTTGTCCCCATCCGAGTAGTCTGACTCGGACTTGCTCTGCCTGTTGGCCGAGCCATTGATAGCCAGGTGGCCATCCAGGGGCCTGGGCGCCCGGGCCCGTGGCTCCGGCTCCTCCCGGGGGAGGCCCCTGGGGGGCCCATGGGGGCCGTGCTTGGGGCTGCCCTGCGGCCCGCCCAGGCCGCGCTCATAGGCGCTCTGCCTCTTAAGCGAGCTGCGGTCCGAGCGGTCGCTGAGGTCCACGGAGCTGTCGCTGGGCGGCTCGATGGTGAGCAGCGGGAGGTGCTCCCCCCGCAGCCGCGGCTCCTGTGGCCCCAGCGAGGGCGTGCTCCGGCAGCTGGTGTCCGTGTCCCCCTTGTCGTCCTTGTGGGCCAGGGCCCAGTAGTCCTGGGCAGCACCCCCGGGCCGCAGCCGCAGGTCCGACTCGGCGCTGGACGGCCGGCGGCCCGCCTGCATCGGGGGCAGGGGTGGCGACAGCTCCTCCTCGTCGATGTACAGGGTGACGTCGCTGTACGAGGCGGTCATCTCATCCAGCTGGCGATGCTCGGCGCCATGCAGGGCCGGCGAGGGCTCGGCGTCCCGGGTCCGCCCCACGTCGGGCGCGGGGGCCCCCTCGGTGTGCAGGCTGCGGCAGTTGAGCGCATCGTCAATGGACTCCGCCAGCGACTTCACCTGCCGTGAGAAGGCGTCCTCCAGCTCCGTGATGGCATCTGCGAAGTC
The DNA here is from genome assembly GCF_937001465.1 of Orcinus orca. Taxonomy (NCBI): domain Eukaryota; kingdom Metazoa; phylum Chordata; class Mammalia; order Artiodactyla; family Delphinidae; genus Orcinus; species Orcinus orca. Next base: position 2,366,331 of record NC_064568.1, read on the forward strand.
GCCAGCCGGGGCAGGGGCCTGGAGGGCAGGCGGCGGGCCCAGGTCTCTGCACTCGGCCGGCACCAGGGCCTCCAGCGGGGCACCCTTGTCGGTCACTGAGACCTGCTTGCCCTCGAAGTAGGAGCTGTGCACCTTCTCCGGCCCCTCGAAGGAGAACTGCATCCTCATGTTGGACAGCACGATGCGGCGCGACATGCGGTTCTCGGACATGGAGCTGCGCAGCCGCTCAAAGTTCTTGTTCATCTGGTACTGGCGGAAGGCTGTCTGGATGGTGCGGGCCGCATGGCGGGTCACGAGGCGGCCCCCATACTTCCGTTCTAGCATCTCCACCTGCGGGGGAAGGAGAGGAGCGTGAGGACGGCCCAGGAGGCCCAGCGCATCTCAGGGGTCAGACCCAGTTAAAGCAAGTGTTCCCTGCAGGACTTCTCAGAACCTTTAAATGGTGGTGGTTTCCCGAAGTTCTCTGGCCACAGTAGCCTTTGGCCCTGGTGTACCTGGGGCATGCAGTTGAATGAGACTTGGAGGTGGTGGAAGAGGTCAGGCAGCCCCTCCAGAGAGAGGAAGCTTGCGGCAGGTGCAGGTTAAGAGACTGGCCCGAGGGGCTTCGCTGGTGGTCCAGTGGTTAAGAATCCGCCTCCCAATGCAGGGGACGTGGGTTCGATTCCTGGTCAGGGAACTAAGATCCCACACGCCGCAGGGCAACGAAGCCCATGCGCTGCAACTACTGAGCCCGCACGCCACAACTAGAGAGAAGCCCGCGCGCTGCTACGAGGAGCCTGTGCGCTGCAGCAGAGGATCCCGCACACCGCAAGGAAGATCCCACGTAGCGCAACTAAGACCCGATGCAACCAAAAAAAATAAATGAAGAAAAGCGAGAGACGGGCCCGAGACCCGAGCAGGCCCTGGGTGCTGAGCACTGGCCGCAGGCCTCCAGCCCCGCTTCCGCCTGCGGCACCGCCCGAGGGCCTGGGTCTAGTCCTGGCCCTGCCCTTGGCAGTGGAGTGACTCTGAGAAGCCTTGGACCCTGCGGTTGCTCAGTCCCATCAGACGGACCTCGCAGGGCAGCGGTGGGCACAGGTGAGACAGGCCCTCGGCACATGCCAGCTGGGGGCTGAGGAGGTGCAGGACCCTCAGCTGCACTCCTGGGAGATGTAGACAGTTTGTGGGGGGCCCCAAGTCCCCTCCGTGGCAGATGGGGAAACTGAGGCCCAGAAAAGAGGCCCAGCACACCCCTGGAGGCCTCCAGACGCAGAGCAGGCTCTGTGAGCCTGGCGATGGGGCCGGGCTGCAGGCAGGCAGGGGCGCTGGGACTCCCGTGTGCCACGTGGGCCTGTGAAGTCCTAGGCTCATGCTGGCCGAGGACTCCGGACAGCCCCCAAGGGCCGCTCCCCGTGCCTGCTTCCCGAGTGAGGCCAGAACCCGCTCTTCAGAACCCGGGAAAGCCCAGGATAGGGAGCTGGCTGGTCGGCCAAGCCGAGCCCTTGGGTGCTGGGCAGAGTGGCCCCTGATGTGGGTGGAAAGGCCTCGGTCCCTGGGAGTGAGGCGTGCTCACATCCCGAGGGGGCAGAGCACCGCTGTCTGCTCCATGCAGGCGCCACGCCCACACCGGTGGCAGAGGGACAAGGTCCCCACCCTCAAGAGGCCAAGGCCGTCCAGAACAGAGGCACACGCGTCACTGAGCAAACCCCAGGCCATGGCTGAGTGGGGCAGACGGCTGCTCAGAGCCGCCTGAGGGTGGGCCAGAAGGGGGAGGGGGGCTCCGTGCCTCACTCAGGACTCAGGGTGGGTCCTGGTCTCCCTGAGGGATGCCAGCTCCCCCCCCCAGCCCCGCCCGCGACACAGATGTGCAGCTCTCCGGGGCCCACAGGAGGGGGAGCGGCAGGCAGGGCAGAGCGGCCCCTCGCACGAGAGGAGTTGGGGGGTGGGGTGAGGATCAAAATGACTTTTCAAAGCCCGTCCCTGGAGTCAGCCAGGGCGGGTCTGTTTTTCCTCTCGCCCTGAAGTTACTGAACGGCATCCAGAGAGATGACCTCACTTCCGCATCTGTGAGCAGCGTCTGTTTTCTGGGTTTGGAGTGGAGCTCTGAAAGCCCACGGCGCCGGCAGAAGGCCCACGGCTGAGCTCTGGGAAGCCCTCTCCTCTCCGCCCTCCAAGGCCTGGGCTCCGGGCCCCTCGTGTGGGGAGGAGGAGGGGCACCGCACAGCTCAGAGTGCGCTCCACGGCTCCTTGTCGCCTTCTGACTCTGGATCTCGCGACCCCAGGGGCGACACTCCTGGCCTGAGACCGTTCCCCAAGTCTGGGTCGGGACAGGAGGGACTTTGGGAAGGCAGACGTGGGCTCTGTGCTGCATCGGCAAAGCCCCCTCAGCCCCTCCTCCTGGCCTCCCCCCAGGGGACACACAGACCCAGGTCCGCTCCTACTCAGCTCCCGGGCCCACCGTGGCCACTCATTCTTCCTTCCGGGCCAGAACCAACACAAGGCCCAGTCTGAACGCTAACTGGGGGTGCAGGGCAGGGACCCCAACCTGTCTGTGCTCGCCTGCTGGGCATCACCCTCACCTGACACAGCGTCTGGTCTGCAGAGGGACCCCAGGAAGTCCCCCGCCCCCTGCAGAGGGGGGCAGAGGCTCTGACAAGTGAGGGGACGAGGAGCTGAGAGGCTCACCTCACCCTCCCACAAAGTTGAAGTGCTACCCTTGCCAACTCAGGCCTCCTGCTCAGACAGGAAACTGCCAGGAGGTGCGGAGGCTGAGGCCCACTAAAATGGGGCTCTGCGTCACCCAGACTCTACCCCCTCGTGGAACCGGGCACCCTACCTTCATCTGGAAACTCCTGGGTCATCTGTCCTGTTCCTATTTTCACCTTGACTGCCAGGAGGCTCAGCAGAGAGTCGAATGCTCGGTGGCCCTCAGCATCACCTCCCCACCCCTCCCCTCTTCCCGGCCATCCTTTCCGCCAAGTGGTTCTGCCTCTGGCCTTCGTGCCTGCTGTTACCTCTTCCTGGAAGACCCCGTCCTCAAACACCCAGTTCTGATACCACCTTGGAGAGGTCCCCCGCACCTCATCCAAGCTGTCTCCTCCCACAGGTGCTCAGCTTCTCTCCCCTCTTTCTTCATCCCCGGAGTTTGTATCACGCTCTGGAATTAACCTGTGTCTTTACTGTTAACCTGTCTCTGGACCACAGCGTCTGCTTGAGGGCTGGGGCTGCACTCTGTTCCCTGGTGACTCCCCGGCGCCCAGCATGGGGTCTGGCACATGGTGGGCATCAGGCTAATGTGCGAGGGATGAAAATGAACAGCTGTGGCCACATTAAGGCTGCAGGAAGCATATGATTACCTCCACAGGCCTCTCTGAAGTTTTAACCTTTCCCACTTCTATTTTAATGTCCTGCTGCAGACGTTTGTTACTATAAACTGTTTTTGATCCACTTTGGCTATGGGTGAAACTGATAAATGGAACAGAGGCCCCTGCCGTGGACCTGGCCACAAGGCCAAGCGCCACGAGGCCAGGGGTCTGTTTGCTCCCCAATATTTGCCTGACGGGGATCATCTGCTTCAGGCTTTGGCCACTTGCGGGCCCCACCCCCTGTCACTCCCAACTCACGGGCAGACAGATGAAGACCAGGGCAGGTAGGCAGGGCTGTCCACGGTCACAGGGCAGCGCCAAGAACAGGGAGAGGGGGCCGGTACGGACTGTGTCGGGGGAAGACCCGCCCTGGGCAGTACCCACACACCGCACCGCTCCCCGCAGAAGTCTGGGGCTACACCAGGCCCGGACCTCTGCTCTGTAAGAGACAAACAGTTAGACTGGGGAGCAAACAGAGGGTCCAGGCCAGGGTAGGTGTGGGAGGTGAGAGGGCAGGGCGACTTCTGCAGCCTGGCGTCTGAGGGGCTGCCGGGCAGATCCTGCAGCCAGGCCGGGGCAGAGGCAGCCGCCCGAGCTCACAAGGAGACTGCGCACAGCTCAGGGCACAGGAGCTGGGGACAGCGACAGGCAGGCCGGCCCTGCACGCCGGCAGCCTGGGGGTGCTCCTGAAGCCTGGAGCTTCCTGTCAGAGCTTCACACAAGAATTCTTAGTACAGTGCCTACTACGTGCCTGCACTCTGAGGGGCTGGGAGTGAGAAGCCTCTGTCCCCTCATGAGCTCTCACTCCCTCTGCCCCCCACCTGCCACCCAACTGGGACCCCTCCCCTCTCTCCCATCAACCTAAGAGGCCAAGCGAGCAGGTCATGCATGCCCGTCACTCTGTACACACGTGCCAGCCCCACAGTGGGTCTGGGCCAAGGCTCCGGGGAGGAAGGGCAACCTGCAAGGAGGCGATTTCCCCCAGGACACGGGGCTGTACACTGAGGGGTGGAATGAACAGCCTGGCCTCACTGGCTGGGGATGGGCTCGCTGTTCGGTTCAGAGCACGTGCTCTTTCTGTGAACTGACCGTCCCCTCCCCGAGGGCCCCTCCTGCAGACCTCCCAAAGTTCAGCTCTCTCCTGGATCCCAGGACCTCAACGGCCGCCACGGAACCCAAGCACACTGGTGGCACCAGGTCCTGACACCCAGCGTGGGCCCCAGAGCCCAGAGAGGAGGGCTGTGAACCGGGCAGAGGCCGAGGCCGGACAGGAACGTCCCACATCGGCTCCTTCCCTCGGAACCCTCCACGTTTCGGGAGGAGCCAGCCCAGGCTGAGGCAGAGGCCACGTCCGCGGGGAGCAGCCCCTGCCTGGGCGCGGCCGTGGAGCACACAGGGTCCCCCGCGGCCCTGGGCGGCCCCAGCAAAGGGCCGCGTCGTCCGAGGCCGCGCAGGCACCGCAGCCTCCCCCAACCCCCAACGCCTCTTCCCCGTGGCCCGCGTGGCTGGCTGCCTACCTGCTTGTCCTGCAGGTCGGAGGAGAGCTCATAGCTCTCGGAGAGGGACCGTGAGCGCTTGATAGCCTCCTCCTCGGCCTGCTTGCGCAGGATGGAGGTCGAGTGCTGCAGCTTGGGCCTCCGCGTGCGCTGCTGCCCGGGCGGCCCCGCATACAGCCCATAGGCACTGCCTGGCGTGTGCTCGGAGTGGTCCGGGCCCAGGCCGGAGCCGGGCGCCGAGGGGCCCTGGTGGTAGGCGGAGGGGCTGTCCAGCGACGTGCCAGTCTCGCTGCTGGGGGCCTCGCCCTCGACACTGCAGAGAGAGGACGGGCCTCTGGTGAGCGGGAAACCAGAGCCCAGGGCCCCGCAGGCATCCCCCCACCCTCCTACAGGTGGTCCCCAGGGGCGGCGGAGGCCGAGGGCCGTGACCCTCGCCTCCCCTTGCGGTGATTCCACTTTCTCTGTACAGCTCGCCCCTCCTCACAGCCAACACCCCTCCCTGAAGGACTCTGTTCACTGTGCGTCTCCCACGGGAAGGTCGGCTCCGTGGGTCCACTGACGAACCCAGGACCTCGAGCGGGCCCGGCCCAGAGCAGGTGCCTAGTGACATTCACTGACAGACAGTGGGTCCCGTCCCCTCCACTCCCTCACTCCCACTGCCTGGTTTAAGTAAACCACTCTTTTTTTAAAAAAAAAAAAAAAACAATAATTAACAAAACAAGTCTTCACTGCATACCTACGGGAGAGTCAGGCATTGTGCTGGTGTTTGTTATGGGCTGAACTGGTCCCTCCCCACCAACATTTTCATACTTCAAGCCCTAACAGCCAGCACCTCAGAATGTATCTGCATTTGGAGATTGTCTTTAAGGAGGTAACTGAGTTAAAATGAGGTCCTGAGGGTCCTAATCAAACTGACTGGTGTCCCCGAAGGCGAGATTAGCCCTCCAGAGGACAGATTATTAACCCCTTTTCCAGGTGAGGAGACTGAGGCCCACACAGCACAGGCCTTGTCCGAGGTTGCACAGGTAGAACATAGGTGAGTTGGGATTAAAGCCCAACACTGGGGGCTCCCCTCCACCCCACCGCTCTCGTCCCAGGCCTGTGCAGATCCCTCAATCTTCCAAGTGGTGGGGGAACAGAGGGGTGGCTTACTCGTCCCGAACTCATGACCTTAGAAGACTTGGGACACAGAGAGAAGAGAGAAACATGCAACCGAGTTTCTGGCAGCTTCTGGCGGCCTCTCCCGAGGCGCCCTGCCACTCCCCGGTCCATCGGATCCCTGGGGCCAGGGTGGGGTCCCTCTGGAAGTGGCCCAGAGGAGGGAAGGGCTCACAGACCCCGTGAGCTACAGTCGTCCTCCAGAGTCCCGCCTTCAGAACAGTGGGAATGCCCTGCCTTCAGCAGCCTCTGTGCCCGGCCCACCTGCCCAGCTCCGCCCCCACTGTCCCCACGGGTCCCAGGGCCTGCAGAGCCAACTGCCCAGCGTGAAACATGCCTCCTGCGGAGGGGGCATGGGCACGCAGGCCCTGGAGCCAGCACACCCCAGCCCACCTGGCTGTAAAGCCCAGCACGTGCTGCCCGGCAGGCCATCTAAGAAGAGTGCAGGCCTTCCGCTCTGGCCCACGGGGACAGACAGCGGGTCTCCTGCAGCAGAGGACATCCCAGCCAGTGCCCAGGAGCTGGGGTGTAATGAGGGTCCTTCCACGGGGAAGAGTCCTGGGTGCCTGGCCTCAATGTGGCTGTGAGTCAAGGGCTCACGCTCATCGCAAGGCCTGGCCCCTGTCCGTGACCCAGGTGGGCCGCCTTCGGTGCCTCAGGCCCACCACCACTTGAGACCCTCCTTGGCCGCGCGTGGTCACCCGGCAGCAGCTTCCTCGGGGCCTCGTGGGCCTGTGTGGGCTGGTGGACGGGGACAGGGACGGGCAGCACTGCAGACTCTCCCGTTCTCCTGATAAGGCCCACCACCCGGGACGGACAGCTGGAGGGGAGAGTGAAGGAGCCCACGGGCCCCAGAGGCGATGGACGCCCCGGAGGTGCCCGTGGGGGCCCCAGCCTGCGCCACGCCTCCCCTGCAAGCACTTCTGTCAGAGCCCCTTCTGTCTTTCCCAGCAAGAGGGTGACAGCAAACAGAACCATGTCCTTGAGGAGAAGCAGCTGGGGCTCAGCTCGCCAGGATTTTAAATCGTCTCTGAGCCCTGAGTCTGCAGAGGCCACGGAGACAGGGCGGGTTCCGTGCAGGTCCGAGCGGAAAGTCCCTCCGTGCCTCACGGGCCCCTCCTGCTGGGGGCCTGGACTCTCCCCCAGCGCCCGACACCCCCCGACAAAGGGGGTGTCCACCCTCACAGGGAAGGGGCTTGGCCCCTTACCCCTACCCCGCCCGCGCTCACCTGATCACGGAGCGACGTGAACAGGTGTCAACAGGTGAAAGGCCGTCCCCCTATCCCCCCGCAGTGGGCCGGGCTGGGCCGGTGTGGGGCAGAGGGAGCTGAGGAAGGACAGGCAGGGGACTGCCCCTGACCCACGGCCATGCTCTGCCCTGCGGAGGGGCCAGGCCTGGCCGCCCCCCTGAGCTCATGGACAGGACATCTGTGCGGAGTCCCTCCGTGTGGAGGCTGGGCCCCAGCAGGAGGGGCGCACTCGGGATCGGATGGGGATGGAGGTGCTTGGGGGGATGCAAGGGCTTTCTGGGGCTGTGCCAGCCCGGGGTTCCTGCTCTGCCCATGACCTGGCTCCCGACCGTCTCAAGCCAGCAGGTTTCAGAAGGTGTCTGGCGGAGAGGGCCAGGCCTCCTTCCAGGCCAAGAGAAGGGGCTGACAGTCACCTGCAGCCTCTCCCCTGTGAGCCCGACCTTTGAAACACCCCTGCCTGCCCACTTGTCAGCAGGTGTTCCAGGCCACCGCCACCGCGGCTCCCGGGATTATCACTCACGCCCCCGCCTCTCTTCTCCCCACGGCAGTCAGAGCAATCCTGACCAGACGGGAGCCACATCGAGGGCCTCCCTGCTCCCCGTCCCACTGGGAAGACACCGTCCTCCTTGCAGTGCCCTTCAGGCCTGACCTCGGCTGACTGCACGCCGGTCCCTCTTCCGCCTGCTCGTTCTATTCCAGCCTCACTGGCTTCCTTCCTCCCTTCTCCAAGGGGCCAGGCAGGCCTCAGGGCCTTTGCCCTGGCTGTTCCGTCTGCCTGGAACGCCGTTCCCCGGATCTCAGCACGCACCACACCTTCACCTCCCTTGGGTCTTTACTCAGTGCCACCTTCCAATGAGGCCCCCACTACTCGCCCAAGTTAAAACCACACAGCCCTCTCCCCAGCACCCCTAGTCCCACACTCAGTGGTCTGCCCACCAGCACGCTGTATAGTGTGATGTATTCTTCCTGTCTTTCCTTTGCCGGCTGCCCCCCACATCAGTATTGGAGCCCTGTGAGGACGTGGGTCATTTTTCTGCGTTGCTGGCTGACGCTCCCCAAATGCTGACACATGTGCCAGACTAACGGGGCCCAGCGACACCTGCTGAGTGAGTGCAGGCACTTCCCAGGCCAGCCACCTGCCGGTCCCAGAATGTGGCTTCTTACATCACCCCGCCGGTACATCCCACCTGCCCCAAACCTAACCGGTGACGGTCGCCCATCACCATGCAGTGACGGAGCCAGAGTCCCGAGCTGAGTCACCAAGTTAGTCCCTCCCCGACGGCCAAACCCCACTTGGGGACAGATGGAATGGGGCCTCACCCCATTCCACCTGTCACCAAGTCCTGCCGAATCTACGTGAATGGGGTCCCTTGAGCTGTGCAATGTGGCAGCCCTTGCAGGCCCCAAATCCAAACTTCAAACCATCCCGATAAGAAATGGCCAGGCCATCCTACTGCAACCAGTATGACTCACTGTCCTCCAAGAAATGAGTGGACAAAAGCGAGCAGAGCACGTAGTGTAAGAACCCATCTTGAGCCAGAGAACATCACTCCTTCATGGTCCCAAACACAAGCGACATAGTATTAGACACCGAGAGAGTCTCCTTAACCAGAGCCAAACCCCTGGTGAACACAAGGACAACGTCTGACGTGAAACGCCTGCTGATGACAAGCACGGGCAGCCACAGATGCTCTCAGGACACGCTGCTCTAAATATTTCAGGGCAGCAGCTAGACCTGGTCATTGACCTTCAGTCCTGCAGATGCTTGACCTGAACCCATGGAGACGTTTACCCACATCCTGGAGCTCAGGGCTCGAAGCCCCTCTGTCCTGGTTAGCACTCGCCTCTGCCCCCAGCTCCTTCCTGGGGGAGAAGGGTCTGTCCCCTGAGCAGAAGAGGCACCCCACAGCAGGATGCCCACTGCAGGCTGCCCCAGGGACACAGATCTCTGGCCCGGCTCCCAGCCTGCCCTGCATGCCTCTTCCTCACCACCGCGCTCGACGGACGGGAGCTCCACCTCTCGCCAGCCAGGTCCTCCTTCTCTCTTGGGGAAGCTTCTCCCAAAGCCTTTGTCCATCAGCCAGGACCGGACACCCCCGAGTCGGTCCTCAGCTGCACATTGGAATTCGTGATCACGCACAGACTCCCGGGCCATGTGTAAATCTAGGAATGGGCAGGCGCCTTCCCAAGTCCCTGCCATTCCCTGACAGTTTAGAGTTTCTGGGACGTTCCATGACAGTTATGGCTGGTGCCAGCACTCTGAGAAAACGCTCCTGATCCAGCAATCCCTTTTCTGGAGATCCACGCGAAGGAAATAAGACCAATACGCAAAGAGGCGAGTACAAGGAATTCCACCGCAGTGTTGTTTCTAATTATAAAAACTTGGAAATAATCTAAATGCCTGTCAACAAGGGATTGATTTAAATTAATTATATATCAATATACTGGAAACAACGTCAAGATGGGGGAAGGTTTAGCTTGATGGCTGTTCTTATGAAAAAGACTGGGGGACCTTTTTGGCTGACCTGAGTTTAATACAAGCCGAGAAGCCAGCCACTAACAAGAACGAGTAAAAAGCCAGAAGCAGACCCAGCCCTACCGTCCATGACAGGTATCGGATCACAGCGGAAGACCGTCTGAGCCCCAGATGGGTTCTCAAGCCTGGGCGCTTTTGCTCCCACCTTCTCCCGCCAGCCCAGGACAGACATCGCTAATCCACCACAGACTCCCTTCTGCACAGCTGCCAGCACGGCGCACCACAGACCACGATGGACGCCAGCTGGGGCGAGAGAGGCCCCGTCTGCCAACCCCAATTACAGCACAAGGCGACCTCCCACCAAGGGCTGAGACCGTGTAGCCAGGAGAGCAGCGGCCAGAGGGGATATGAGGTCTGCGGTCAAGCCTCTGACGGGCTGACAGGCAGAGGACAGAGCAGATCCTGCTGCAGACAGAACTGTGACCTGCATCGCCCTGCTCGAGAAAAAATGCTCTCATGTGGTCAGGGCTGCTCTGGAGGTGATGAGCTCCCCGTCACTGGAGGTGTGCAAGCTGCGGCAGGTCAGACACCTGTCAGAGGTGTGGCTGAAGGACTCCTGCACTGGCTAGAAGCCGCCATCCATCTGCACCCCGCTGCCCTTCACTTGCATTTCTTGGCCTCTGAGGCCACACCCAGGTATCAGCTCAAGTCCCACTTCCTCTACAAGGCCACCCCCGCCTGCTGCGGCCCCCGCTCCCGCACTCCCGGTCACCGTGGAGATCACCTGGGCGAGTGTGTGTGGGGTCCATCCACCCCACTGGGAGTTCTGCTCTGTGAGGGCTCAGTCCCTGAAAGCCTCAGCCTCCGGCAAAGACCGCGACCCAAGACTGGCTCCTTCCCGAGAGGCCAAGCTCCGCACATGCACAACGGGGCCCCGAGGCTACAGAGCAGGAGGGGGCTGTATGTGTAGGGGAGCTGCACACAGAGGCGGCCACAGTGGCCCGGCCCTACCCACACCAGCCTGGGGACGCCGAGCTCTGCGTCGCCGAGTTACCCCAGGCTCCTCCTCCCCTTCTCCAGTTTTCCAAACATGTCTTCTTGCACTAGAGGCTGGTCTGTGTTATGTTTACGTGGGGAAATGGCTGGATCACAGCGCCCGGAGCTTCCGACAGCCCTGGGATGACGGAAACCACATAAGAACAGAGGACACATTTGAAGCCTCTCCGCCTCCTCTCTGCCAAGTGAGGGGCTGGACGGGCTCCTGGCCGCCGCCTCCTAGCCAGACGTCTGGGCTGGAATTCTGGCTCCACTGCTCACCAGCTGTGTGACCACAGGCAGGAATCCTTCCGTGCCTCAGTTTCCTTTCCTGTAAAATGGGGGCGATTAGAGAGCCAACTTCACATGCCTGCTGTGAGGCTTTACAGAGTCGGTACAGGAAAAGTCCTTAAAAGTTGCTCGGCTCATAAAAGCGCTTTCTGATTGCTGTCTCCAGTTATTCTCTGACTGACAGGGCCTTACCTGCACGTGCCAGCAGTTAGAAGGGTCACCTACCCTGCCTGCTATAGGGCCCCTCCTTCTGCGGACACCCCCTGCAGCACTGAGCCACGGAGGCGGGTGAGGGGCTCCCAGGGGAAGGCAGGGGGGTCCTAGAAAGGGGCTCAGGCCCCACAGCCGAGACGCCACATCCTGACTCTAGCTGGGGAGAGTCAGGGCACAGGCCCTCGGCCTCTTGAGCCACGGATGTCTAATTATGGCCTGTGAGGTCATGAATGACTTTTCTTAAGAAAGATGTTAGAGGAGGCTCGGGGCAGAAGCAGGAACCCACTGCTCATCCCCAACACTGATAATGCTGATGACAGAAATAATACTAACGTCTGCATAGTCAGTGGTGTTCTAAGCTGTACGTGAAGCTCATTTAGTCCTCTTGACCGCCCAACACACCCCATAGGCACAGAGAGGTTGGGCCCATCCTGAGGTCACACAGCTCACGAGTGAAATCAGAACCCAGGTAGCCTGGCCTCAGAGCCGACAGACGTATGCCCTGTGCTTCTATGACTTCTGAGTGAAACACACACACACACACACACACACACACACACACACACACGTTTGGGTTATACAGCAGCAACTCTCCTCTGTAAACCTGCTGGGTACAGGAGCTGTGTTGGGTGTTTAACCTACGTGGCCTGTAACCCAACCACCATCCCTGGGGACCGAGGCGGTGGGGGTGGGTGGGTGCTAGGCCACTGTCCCTTCTGTAGATGAGGAACGTGGGGCTGGTGGAGCTGAGTCACTGGGCCAAGGTCACCCATGCAGGGGACCTGACCCCAGGCGGGTGCACCTGCCAGCTGGCAGCCCAGAGAAAGCGTGTGCGGTTGACATGTCGGGGGCAGAGCTGGGGTTCAGGGCCTGGGGGTCTCGGAGTCGTGCATAGTCATGAGATAAGCCAGCCCGGGCTGCATGGTGCCAGCTGTGGTCACATGGCATGGAAAAGCCACCCTCTTCCGAGAGGGCCGGCGCCACACAGAGGAAGAGCGATCTGCAGGCCTGCCCATGGTTAGACGTCCAGGGCTCTGTTCAGGGTTTCTGATTTCCAGAAAGGGAGTCCAGGCCAGAGACAACTGACGCGCGGCCTCGCAAGCTCCCCCTGGGCTCCTGTGACTCTGCTGCCTAGGCCACGTTAACAGGTGTGTCGCCCAGAACGCGGAGGGGACGGTCTTGCTCTGCGCTAGCTTCTGGGGGAGGAACGCAGGCAGACCAGGGCACGGTCTGGAGGGGAGGGGAAGGGGGCAAGGAACTGGTGGCCGTGTCCTCCATCCTGGGGCAACAAGGGCAGGCAGGTCTCAGGGGCCACAGGCAGTGGGAAGGCAGCCCGGAGGCTTCGGGAGGTGAGGCGTTTAGCAGTTCAGCTACTGGGGAAGGGCTGCCTCGGGGCAGTGCAGGCTTTCCATCGGGGTCTGGAAAACCAGTCTTCAGGGACTGCTGTGGCTTGGGGTGGGTCGTCACCCACATACACCCACCCAGCGTGCCACGTGGGAGCCCTGGCACAAGCTAAGTGCATGTATTTAATCCCTGCCGTGGCCCTGTGGAGAAGGCACGGCTCTCCCCCCTCCGCTGACGGGAAAATGGAGATTCAGGGTTCAGGGCTCGCCCAAGGACGCAGAGCTTGAAGCAGAGTCAGGATGCAAGAGCAGGTCATTCTCCCAGTCTTTCCCACTGACACATGCCTGGCCCCGAGGAACAGCATACAAGGACACGGGGTGGATGTGAAGGGAGAAGTGAGTGTGTAAAGGGACAAAGAGCTGGTGTGCCAGGAAGACGGGGGCAGAGGGCTTCCCCAGGGGACCGGGGAGGCCGCACCTACGCTGCTCACCCACCCTCCTCCCTGGTCTGGGTGGAGGCAGCATCTCCAGGGAGGACTAAAGCCTCGCAGCCTGGACCACAGTTGGTAAGTGGTCCTCAGTGAAGACGGATGCCCAGCTGGCAACCGAAGGGACTTATGGATCCCGGCGGACACCCCGAAGCCCTTCCCTCCCAGGGAGGAGAAGCTGGGCACCCCCTAGACCGAGGCCGGGCAATGCTAGGCACCTCCCCTGGTGGGCAGGTTGGGTCAGTGTGACCTAGAAGGACCTCAGGAGGGCTGCAGGGCTGGTGGAAATCTGGGGAGGGTGGATGGAGGGCCGGGCGGGCAAGTCCACGGGGAGCACGCAGGGCCTCCAGACCCCGCCGAGGCCTCAGAGGGGCTGGGGGAGGCGGGAGCCACATCCACCTCAACGCCCACCTAAACATCCAAGGTCCCTTTTGGCTGCTTAACGAGGAGCCCCATGTCCAAAACGAGGGAGGCGACGAGCTTTCTGGACAATCTGGAGGCGGCCCTAGGGCTTGGCAGGCGCAGGAGAATCAGCAGAGTTCCTGCTTTTACCCAGTTCCTACACTTGCTTTAATGAGGCTCTACAGTGATCACAAAGGAACTGAATAAACGCGTGTCCAGCCCCAGGCGCACCCTCTTTGCTGCCCAGCAGACCCCTGGAACACAGGCTCCGCTGAGCTCCTGCGTGGCCCCCACCCGCCCCTGCAGTCGCCCCATCTCAGCCGATAGCAACTCCATCCTTCCAGCTGCTCAGGCCAAAAATCTGACGGCCGCTCTTGGCAATTCTCTTTTTCTCACACCCAACTCCCCGTCTGTCAGCAAATTGGGCCGCTCCACCTTCAAAACAGAGCCAGCACCTGACTGCTTGGCCTCCCCCCCACTAGCCCGGTCTGCGCAGGCCTCACCTCTTCCTGCCTTATGGCCACAGCCTCTCCAGCAGGCTCATCCGGCCCCTCTCGCCCCTTCATTCAGCAGCTGGGATCTGTTAAAACACAACTCGGACCAGGTCCCTCCTCTGCTGTCCCTCATGGGGCTTAGAGCCAAGGCCCCACAGTGACCCAGAAGGCTCTGCAGGACCGGCTGTCCCCCTGCTACCCTTCCTCCATGCCCCCTTGGCCATCCCACCCCCACCCTGCTGGTCTGCTGGCTGTTCCTCCACATTCCTGACACTCCAACCGCAGGGCCTTTGCACGTGCTTTCCCTCTGCTGGTGTCTTTTCCCAGACGTCCACCTGGCTCACTCCCTCACCTCCTTCGGGTCTCTGCTCAAAGGCTGCCCGAGTCTCAGCGAGGACCCCAGCCCTCCCCCAATCTTCCCCTGCTGCACCTCTCTACAGTGGTATGCCACCGCCTTGCCACCATCTGTGGGAATGTTTGTCCTGTGACATCTAGGCCTCAGAACAGCACCTGGCACATAGGAGATGCACACACTCTGAACTACCCCTACCAAGCCAGGGAAGCCGTTTTAAAGAAACCCAGACTCCCGAGGGCTGCTCTGTCTGCCACGTGGACTGCAAGGTCTGTGGGAGCGGGACCTGAGCCCGGGTGGGCACCAACTTACAACAAACTGTCTCAGCCGGGTTGGCTGGACCCAACCCTCAGATAAGGTTTCAGATCCTGGCTGGGGATGGCGGGATACGGAGCCACTGAGACCCAAAACACGCCCAAAGTGCCAATTTCAATGCAGAAAATCCACGCAAACATGACTCAGAACTGTCTAGAAATAGGTTTTTAAAGGAAAGCTGGAAGCTTTTCTACCTCCCCGCCCCTAACTTTTGGGCTCAAAAGGGACAAGGACCCTCTGGCCGGACACTGACACCCCTCCCTCGCGAGGTGGTGCCCAGGTGACAGACACGAGATAACTGCAGAGGGCCTGGGGCACGTGGCCCCCAGACTGGGCTGGTCCCTCGATTCCCTTCAGAGAGTCGGCAGCCGATTCCCACCCAAGTCTGGAGATCCCGAGAATTCAAAGGGTCAGCCAGCAGTGCGGCCCCTGAAACGGGACTTCAAGAAGAGCCCTGCTGGTTGTGACCTGTGGCCTGTTTGGAATCCTGACTACCAAGCCAAGCCCCCCGTCAGACACAGAGGAAACGGGGGCTCAGCAGGAGAGACCCGGCCACACCCCTCCCCTCCCGCCACCCCACAGCCCTGGCTCTGGAAGCCCACCCACAGGCAAGGTGCACACCTGAGGCGGAGGGCCTGAGTCCAGCTCACGTGGCTCTGTTTGGTCGACACAGAGCAGTGGCCACCATCTTCTTTTTCTTTCTCAAGTGAGAACTAGGTACCAGGAGTGTTCACTCACCCGAATTTCTGGCTTTTCTTAGATAAAATCAGAAGAGATCGCATTCCTGCGTGGCCTCCATCGCTGAGCTCAGAGGCAGCCACCTGCAGTGCCCTGGGCCCCCGCCGGCCGCCTGCCTCGTGGTGGACGCCTGCCTGCCTGCCCCGCAGGTGCCGAGGGCACAGAGCTGCAGCCACGGGCCCAAGTCCCCCGAAGGGGTGACTTCCCCTGGCCTGACCTCAGGTTCCCAACAGTAAAACAGTCCAGCCAGGGCCCTGCAGCAGCGGCCTGACGGCTCAGTCCCCTCCAGGGCCCCCAAGGGACATGGCGTCTGCAGGCCGAAGCCTAAGGATTTGGCCTGACCAGCTCCCTTACTGAGGCTTTAAACATAGCCACATAGCTAATAAGATAACTTACTACAGAGTGTTGTTTTTTTAAGAAAAGAATGGTGATCTTAAAACCTCACCGGTTTTAATCTCTCTCAAGATTTTCTCTGGACCTGAAAAGTCTTATTCACCAAACCATGGATGGGGCAGCTGGGCTGCGTGGGGACCGCAATGTAGACCCCAAAGCAGCCGCCCGTGGGAAGGTCTGTCCTCCCCCAGGAGCCCCCGTGCAACCCCCTCCCCCAGGCTGGTCACTTCATTCCGTGAACTGAAGCCAACTATATGACACACCCAGGTCAGGGCCAGGGACGCGGGGGGACACGGACGATGACGACGGATGGCGTTAGGAACAGTCATGGGGGTGCATCAGGCGCCCGAGGCGGGAAGCTTCCTGGAAGGCACAAACCCTCTGCCAGGACCCCAGGCGGAGCAGCGGGTGGCGGGGGAGGGCTCTTCCCGGCTCAGGACACTGTGTGTGTGGAGGCTAAGCAGCGGAGGTCGGGGTCCACTGTGTGCACAAGGG
The DNA here is from genome assembly GCF_937001465.1 of Orcinus orca. Taxonomy (NCBI): domain Eukaryota; kingdom Metazoa; phylum Chordata; class Mammalia; order Artiodactyla; family Delphinidae; genus Orcinus; species Orcinus orca. Next base: position 2,382,614 of record NC_064568.1, read on the forward strand.
ATGGGAAAGCTCAGTCTGGCGGGACACACACGGGGCAGCAGGAGCCAGTGTTCAGGACCTTGCAAGGCTTGTCAGGGAGGGTGCAGTGGACCGCAGGGTCGAGGCAAGGCCAAGGGAGGGTCTAGGGTTTACCTGGGGTGGGACGGATGGCAGTGGCACCCTAGAAAGGGAACGCTAACTGTGGAGCACAGGCCCCTCAGCCCCTGAGTCACTGCCTCCGCCTCCCCCCATCCTTCCCCTGCGGTGACCCTTGGGGGCACAAACAGGCCTTGACGATGATGGGATGGGGGAAAGGGCTGGTCCCAGGGACAGTGATGAGCCAGAGGTCACCGAGAAGCTGGGGAGGCTAAGGATGGGGCTGAGAGGGCCCGGAGGCGAGGGAGGGAGGGAGCTGGGGCAGAAGGAGGACGGGTGGGTGAGAGGAGGGGATGGGCGGTGGCTGAAGGGTTGGCGCTCCAGGGAAGGCCTGTGGTGTGCCAGCCGGCAGGGACCTGGGCACACCTGAACAGTACAGGAAAGGGCCCTGGAGGAGCACCAGAGGAGAGGGCCCCAGCAGGTAGGACCCGGCAGCCCGGTAGGACCTCTCCCCTGCCTTGCTTCTCCGAGGGGCCGGGGCGGGGTGGTCAGTGGGCTGCCCCCGACCCCCAGCTAGCTGGGACTTGGGCAGGGCCAGTTTCGGGAGCCCGAGGTCTGAATTAGACCTAAGCAAGAGAAATGGGGTTCACTCCGACCCTGTGTCCAGCTGCAGGGAGGGCCCGCAGCCCTGACACTGGCCCTGGGTCTCCACCCCCGTGCCTCTTGCCTCTGTGACCCGCAGACCCCTCAGATGGCCCCTGAGCCTGGAACAGCCCCTCCCAAGCCGCCCAGCCACCGTCCTCCCTGACGAGGGCGGACAGGTCGCTGGCCCGACTGCCCCATCACCTCCGGGGAGAGGGCTGTGGCCGCAAAGCATCCGCTCCCCTGCCCCGAGGCCTGCGCTGCCGGGGATGAGGTCCAGCTCAGCTCCGCCTCCCGCCTCCCGGGCTGCGGACTGGCTCTACTGGCACCAAGGCCTCCAGAAGTGGTTTTTATATACGTATAAAAATATAGGACTCAGAACAATGAACTTCTCAGAGTGGGAGGCTATTTTTAGAGCCCTGCTAACTGCGCCAACATTCAGCATCTCCCTGTTTGTCAGATGCTGCTGGCGAGATGGGCCTCAGGCAGGAGCGGGGTCTCCTCAGGACGCGAGCGCATCAGGAGAGGGGAGGTGTTGGGACACCCGAGCTGTGGGGCGTGGGGGCCACCGCATGGCACTCCCCACCCCAGGTCCTGAGTGCCCACACGGCCCTGCAGGGCACTCACCACTCTACGGTGTCCCGACGGGAGTCGGCAAGAGTATGGGCGGATGGCCCACACCCCGGGGTCCAGCCACCCTCCCCAAGCCTCAGTTTCCCACTTGCAGAGCAGGAGCGAGGCCGCCCCCTCGGGGGTATGGAGTCGGGGACCCGTTGCCGGGCAGGAGCCCTACAGACAGCCAATGCCGAGCCTAACTGGACAGGAACCCCTCCAGGGGGCGGGGCAGCGCCCTTCCTCACACAGGCCTGTTGTCACCAGCGCACGGCCAGAGGGAAGGAACAGAAGTCCGCTACGCAGCCAGGCCCTCGCCCTGTGAACATACTTCCAAGTCGCTCTTCCGGCCCTGGGGAGGTGGCGGCTCCAACATCCCTGGCGCAGGCCTGACTCCTAAACATAAAGAACGGCTGTCTACCCGCCTGCCTGCCGGAGCCCGGGCTGGACCTCCCGGCAGCTCATCGTGAGTCACTCCCATTAAAATAGCCGGGGGGGGACGGAGGGTCAGAGGTCAGCACCAACAGCCTGCAGTCAGATCCAGCGAAGGCCAACCCATGGGGCTCAGGGCACGGCAAACGCAGGGCATAAAGGCCACCCTGGCAACAGGGAAGGGAAAGGGGTTCTCCAGCTACCAGCCCCACCTTCCCCCACCTCCACTGTCTCCACTGCATTGAGCAGGCTGGTTATCTGACTGCCTTTTCTCCTGCATCCTGTGTCTCTGCCTTGGAAAGCTGGGTGGGGGCTGCATGCTGCTGGCCCCTTGCTCAGGCCCCCAGGGCTGACAACAGGGCTCAGGGAGCTCAGTGAGCATTTGCTGAATGAGTGAATGAACGAATGAGCGATGATGCTACACGAGTGATGCCACCAGTGGCTAAGGAGCCCCAGTGAATCTGGGAAGTAGCATCCCTCGTTCGTTCGCTTATTCACTCAACAAACAGAGATGAGAAGGATGAGGCCCACTGCACGATCAGGATCCAGAGCTGGGCATCAGGCGAACCTCCCAGCCTCCCCTCCCACACCTGTGCCCTCTCTTAGCTACTCCTGGACCAGGGGCCACGTGCCCCTAACTTTCCCTGTAAGACCTTTGGGCGGCGCCCTCAGCCCCTCGGCCAGGCATTTCACTGGGGCTGCCTCAGTCAGGCCCAGCAAGCCCGCAGCCGGGCTCACTCCTCCCTCACTTACAAGCGGGGGCACCGATGCCTGGGGCGGGGGGCAGACTCATCCGACTCCCCCGACACACCCACAGCCGTGACGGGGCCTGGGACTCTGGACCTGCGCCCACGCCTGCTCCCTGGCCCTGCCGCCCGGCCTCGGCAGCACCAAACAGCCGCAGACTCGGGCGAGTTTCTCTGAGGCAGAGACGTGTGTTCTGCACCCAGAACGCCGCTCCCCAAGCCTCGAGGCTCAAAGGAACAGGGGCCGCGTGCAGGCCACCTCTGCCCGCGCCCACCTCCCCAGCCCTGGGAGGCCTGCTGGCCGGCCCCGATGGGGCCTCATGGGAGGCAGGCGCAGGGACCCCTCCACAGGCGGCAAACGTGCGCGTTTACCTGGGCTGGAATCCAGCTGGCGGGGAAGCCACAGGCTCGGGTGGAGGCAGGGTCGTGGGGAAGGGGTGAGGGCTGACACAGGCAACCCCCAATCCAGCCCAGCCACGGCCTCTGCTTGGCGAGGGGCTGCTCACGTGGCATCACCAGCAGTCCCAGGGGACCCCAACCTGCCTGAGGATCTCAACCCACATCCCAGGGACCAGAGCACCAAGCCAGGGGACAGGCCTAAACCAAGGGAAATGGGGCCTCTAATGACAGTCCTGCAGCCAAACGCAGGACGGGCAGCCTTTCCAGAGAAAGGCTGGAAAAAGCCTTTTATTCTCCCCAGCGCCATCTGGGCGAGGACCAAGGGAAGGGTGAGGCCCAGCCATCTGGGACCCTGCGCCTCACCCCCAGGACGGCTGGCTGGGAGGCCTGGCACCCACCCTGCCACTCCTCACATGGGCACCTGAGGGGCAGAGCTCTCTGGGAGACAAAGGTCTCTGCAAGGGGAGCTCACGAGGTCTCAACACATAGCTCCAGATGGGCAGCTAAGGATCAGGCCACACGGGCCCATATTCCAGCTTGGTAACAATCAGACGGAGCTGGGCGGCAGCCACACCCATCAGAGGGCAGGCGGTCTCCCACCGCCACAGTCCTCACCACTCCCTATAGCCTGCCCACACCTGGCCTGCTCCTCTCCCTCACACCGCCTTCCTTTCAGAGCATCTGCATTTGCTTGCCATGCTTGCAAAGGACCAACATTCACAACTCAAAGAGCAGAAAAGTCAGATCTGCAGCTCCGGGACCTGCTGTTCCCAAGGAACCTGATTTAGAACACCAAGTCCCGAGGGGCAGGGTTCCAGAATTCCCACAGCTCTGCACAGCGGTGGGAACGCCCAGGCCTTCCACTCTGCCGCACCCTCTGAGCGTTTGATATTTGCAAGACCCACCGCAGTGGGTCCACATGGCTGACGATCCACAACCACACAGCCGTCACGGCCACCAAACTTCAACCCACCAGACGTCCTCCTTCCTCAATGTCACGCGGCTAGGATATAACTTAAAAAGCGTTCATCCAAACCTGGATGCCCAGGTGACGTCCTGGGGTTTGCCCACCCTCAGCAGCCCCCTTCACCTGTCTGTGAAAGGAACGGTGCCCTGCAGCTCGGGAAGCGCCCACAGGGAGTGTAGGGCGGCTCTGGGAGGAGGTCAGACCAGGTCGAGCTCCAGCTGCCCCACTGCCGGGCTGAGTGACCCCGGGCAGGTGACCTCACCTCTCCAGGCTTCCGCTGGCTCATCTTAGCAATGGGTATCACTCCTGCCCGCTACCCAGCAGGCAAGGGGGAATCAAGTGAGCACAGGCTTTGCCAACTGCAAGCCCCCGTGTGAGCGCGGGGGGTATTTCTGCTCTGCACACGGACGGACAAGGGCTTGGCCAAGAGCCTTTGCCGGGGCCTTTGTTGAGGCCGGAGAGAGATGTGGGAAACGTGGTCTCCAGTCCAGCACCAACCTAAGCACTCCCTGCTCGGGAACCAGGAACACCTTGGTGCAACGCACAGAGCTTCATCCTTTCACTCCACCCACAGGTTACCTGAAAGTTTACAAAACCGCTCCCCTCACCGGGATCTCATGTGCACGCAGCATCACCTCTGCCCCGTGTGTATTTTCTTCTTGGCCACTTCCTACAGCCTGCCCTCTGCCAGACACGCATCCCGGGCTGAGCCAGGGCGGTCCTGGTTGGTTTCGACCATTTGACTGCATGAGGATGACTGGGGCTTCCAGTCCCTGGGTGCACTCGGAAAGATTTTTCCAAACACACACACACACACACACACACACGCACACACACACACAGACACAGACAGACACACACGCATGCACACAGCCAAAAATCTTCCCAGCTGAGCCAAATTAAATACAGAGGCCTCTAGTTATTTCCATACGCGCAACATGGACTTAAATAAAGCAGTTCTCTGTGGCAGGCTCCAGCAGACTGGGCTGGGCCGGGCCCCAGGGACCCTACCCACCCCCCTCCTGGCAGGGCAGGCAGGAGGCACCAGCTGGGGAGGTGGCTCGGGGGAGCGACCGGGCAGAGAGGGGACATCCGGCATGCAGGCCTCCCGTCTGCAGCCCACCCTGTCGGCCAGGGCCCGGTGCAGGGCCCTCTCGGAGCCCGGGACGCTCTCGGCCCAGCCGTCCAGTCCCACCCTAGACAGTGGGCCACCAAGCTGTTCTCGCTCCCTCCGCTGCGAGAAAGCACTTTCCAAATTGCAAATCATCCAAGTCCTTGCCGACCTAAAATCTTTGTCACGGTCCGACTCCCTGGGGCAGTGCCCATGCCCGCTCCCACGGGGCCCTGCCCACCCCTCCCCTTGTGCTCCAGGTTGTGGCACTGTCCATGCCCTTCCCGGGGCACTGGGCGCCCATGACGGAGGGGGCACAGCCCATAAGAGGCCCCCGGATGCCCTGCCCGATAGTGAGCTGACCCTGGGACGGGCACACACGTTGTGCGTCTGTGTCCTCAGGGCCAGCACATCCTAGGATGAGTGAAGGAAGGAAGGAACTGACAGTGACAGGAATCACTGCACAGCAGCAGGTGACAGCCACGCCCCCAGCGTGCTGAGCGTGTCACAGGGAACTGACTAACCATCCAACAACTTTTTCCTTAATAGATCTTTACTCTTTAGAGTAGTTTTAGGTTCTCAGCAAAACGAAGCGTCGAGTACAGGGTTCCCATACACCCGCCCCGACACGTGCACAGTCATACCCCCATCAACACCTCCACCAGAGCGGCACCTCTGTCACAGTCGGGAACACGTGGACACCGCGCTGTCACCCAGGGGTCGCAGGTCACTGAGGGCTCACGCTCGGAGCTAAAGGTAGAGGCAAGTGCTCTATCACCTACCCATTTAGTCGACAGAGAAACTGAGACACAGAGGTAATGTAACTGAGTGAGTGGGGGAGGGGAGAAGGAAGGAGGCCGACCAAGGCACCGGGCTGCCGGCCGATGGGCCACCGTGTTTCACACCCGCACCTCTGCAATCCCTTCCCCGGGACGGGGAGCCCACCCCCCTTGCCTGCCCCCCGACCCCCTCCTGCCTCTCAGGACCTGGACCTGCAGCATCGCCGACAGGCCCCCACCCACACGCGGCAGCCGGAGCCGGAACAGCGAGGGCCTGGGGAAGGATGCTGCCCCTCAACCTCCTGTAACAGCGGCACACGGCCCTCCCCTGTCTGGCACCTGGCAAGCAGGAGTGCGCGACCTCGGGCAAGTGACTAGGCCTCTCTGTGCCTCAGTTTCTTAGCCATAAGATGGGGGTGTTGTCCAGCTCACAGGGCTGCTGTGAGGGCCACGTGGTAACGCACCCAAGTCCTCACCTGGGGCCTGAGAATCAGGACGTGCTGGGGGCTGCGTCCCACGGCGCCACGGGGACTGGGTGGCTGGAAGGCGGTGGGTGGGTGGCAGTGGGAAGAGACCTTAAGGAGAGGCCTTTGCTCAGAACCAGGCGTCAGACCATGTGACCCAAGACCAGCTCCCGCCTGAGCAGAGTGCGGGGTGCGCTGACTGGGTGGGCACCGGTTCAGAGCAGGAGTGGGGTGGGACTCGGGCATACCGTGGCTTTTTAACTGAATCTGGTTGCGCACCCTCTGTGTGCCCAGCACTGTGTCAGACGCCGGGGCGGTGACAGGGATATGTTAACATGTTCCTAAGGACCAGACCAACTCATATTTCCTGAGCACCCACCGTGTGCCAGGCTGAGACACAATGCAGGGCGGTGAGGGGGGGTGGTGTCAGGATGACTCCAGCCTTCTATCCGGAGCCCGAGCCAGGGTCGGGCGGGGAGATCTGGGGAGGGGAGGCCGTAAGGAGCCAGGGTAGAAGCCGCAGGACACAGAGGAGGGACGAGGGCCTGGTAGAGGCCCGGGTGGGAGAGGGGCTGGCCACGAGGGCTTGGAAGGAGCTGCAGTGGTACATGTGGATGTCTCTTAAGCCAGAGGAAAGAGCACTTGGGGGCCACGTGTCAGGCCATCCAGAGGCCAGGCAAGATGAGAGGCCACTGTGTTGGGGGACAGGGGCACAGAGGCCACTGCTACCCCACCACCGGGCGAGGGCAGCCCCGGGGCAGCAGGCAGGGCCCCGTGGGGACACTGGGCAGGGAGCCCAGTCCTGCCTGGGGGCCTGCGGGGTGAAGGCCAGTGCCTTGGGCATCCCACCCGACGACCTGACGGAGGGGCCTCGCAGGCCTGGCCTCCCCCGGGGGCTGGCGTCACTCGGGTCTCAAGGCCGGGAAACCGGGCCAGGCTCTGGGTTCCCAGGCTGGGCCACCACAGCCAAGGGCCATCGGAGGAACGCGGATGTGCCCCAGGGACCCACCCCAGCCACACGACATCTCCACTGCCAGACGTGAGGCTGACCGCACGACAGGTCCTTGATTTAAAATCAACAAAATGTCTGGGATTTGCCTCAGGATAATCCGGAGGCAAGGAAGTAAAACTGCCCATGGGAGCCATTCTGCCATTCTCTCTACTTTGGATATGTTTGGAGTTTTCCATAAGAAAGAGTTTAAAATAGTGCCAAGAATCTGCTGTCCACATCAAGGCCTAGCATCTTCCTGGGCCATTCTCCCATTTTTACTGCATGGGGGAAAAAGCCCAAACCCTGCATATTTGATTTATGGCTTTGAGAAAGTCAAGGCCGGAGGGAACAGAGAAGCCGCATCTGCAGGGCCGCACCTCGCCCTTCTCACGGCAGAGGAAAGAGCTGTTTCCCAATCACTTCCTCTCTGGCCCCAGCATGGCACTGAGCTACCCTGGGGCCTGTCCAGGGTCTACACGGGGAAATAAGACCGATTCATAAGAACCCGGGAGCAGCCGGCAGTTCCTGAACAACTGCCACCAGCCCCTCCGCGGGGGAGCCGTCCTGACACTGTCAGGGGACCCGGAGGGCCCTTCTCATGCCGGGTGGCCTCCCGGGTGACCTCACGGGCCAGCAAACATGTTTATGAGATGCCAGGTCACTAGCCAGAGCTGCAAGGGTGCCGCACCCACCGCGACGTGGACTCTGTGCTCTCCACACGTGGCTGCTGGGAGAACCCAGTGCTGCTGTTTGGCCTGGGGTGGGGGGGGTCCCACACATTCCTGTCTGCCCCCTGCCCCTTCCTGCCTCTGCCTCATCCTCCATTCTTGAAAGCCCAAGCCCTCGCCACAGTAAGGTCAGGGAGGGGGAAAGGTATACTTTAACCTGAAGACCAAATCTACACTGTACAAAACTTGAATATGTTATTTTCATTTTCTCGCCTCAGTTTCCTTGTCCGTAAAATGGGAATAATACTTCACAAGGCTCTTGGGAGGTTCAAATAGGACAAGTGTGTGTAAGATTCAAAGGCCACCCGAATGTCAGATATTACCATTTTTATTCTGTGGCCCATTCCAGTCTGGATCAAACCTGTGCCAACTCCAGACCCACCAAACCCAGACAAGCCCTTCCCCTTCCTTGCAGGTGCCCAGCTGCACGTTTCCCAGTCTCCGGGCAAAACACTCCACTGTCCATCCTCCGTGGGAGGTTTCAATCCTCAGCTGTAAGCAGAGGCTAGGAGCACACACACAAGCCCACGGGGCGTGTCGCCCTTCACCAAGGCTGCGATCTGGGTCCTCCAGTCACCGCTGCCGTGCACCACGAGCAGCCTTGGCCCTGCCTGCAGTCAAAAAGAGGGGCCACCCACTCCTGTCGAGGAACAGCGCCGTGGAACCCCTCAACTCTGAAAGAGTGAGAAGCTACCGTCTACCAGGTGTTTACATGACACGTTTAAGCACTTCACGTGGATCAACTCATGTAATGAGCTCTTACTGTCACTCACCTTTTGCAAATGGGGAAACCGAGGCACAGAAAGGCTAAAGAACATTCCCAGGATCACAGAGAGTGTGAGGCCCAGGGCAGGGTCACAGGCTACGGTATCTGCCCCCCAACCGCTGGACCAAACGTCCTCCCTCAGCAAATGACCACAGGGGTCCCGCAGTCTTCACAGAGGTGGAAACCGAGGCCCAGAAAGGGGACGTGACGTGATGCCTGATGCCAGGGCTCCCAGGGACGCCTCCTCTCTCTGGAATAATCAGGATAATAATCAGGATAAATAATAACACTGACAATGACCATAACTGATACTTACTGAGCTCTTTCTATAACACAGTAAGGCACCATGTTTCACTTGGACGACTGCATCCAGTTCTCACACCACCGAGCCTCCCAGCCAGAGACAGAAAAGCAAACACCGTTTGCTTCCATCTTCCATCTTCAGGCATCGGGAAGAAAGTGCACACAGTGGCAGACAGACACGGACCCTGCCTGGACCACAGCCGTTTCAGGAAACCCAGACGAGGAGGCTGCCTCCCAGCTGGGACTCTTTCAAATTTTCCAGTTTTTTTAATGGTCCTCCTCTCCTCCCATGGGATGGAATTCAACAGCCCACATGCATGTGTGTCCCCTCATGACGTCAAAGGCCATGCCCTTGGGCTTCCTCACCATGCACAGGCCAGCTATGTTCGCACGGGTCCCTCAGCAAGGCAGGGGAAGTTGGCTATTGTCCCTGAGACCCCGTGCCACACTGAGACTGGCCTGGGGGTAAGCGTGCTACCCTCAAAATGCGTCAAGTACTTGGGACCAAGGGCATCCTCCAGCATCCTGCTGGAGTGTCTGGGGAAGTAGCTCTGGGGTCTGTCAAGACATTAGGAGAATGGAGAGAGACGTCATCAACCTGCCTATAGCTGGCACGTTTGGGGACACTCTGGGAATCCTCACAGCAGGGGATACTAGACTCCTGTTCTGTGGTTTGGGAAAGATGCAAAAGGTTCTACTTGCGATGTGACATATTTTGCTGAAGATTATTTAGTCCGAGAGGGAGCAGAGCCTGGCTGTGAGGAGTGCAGACCTCAGAGCCAGGCAGACGGAGTTCAAAGCTCAGCTCTCGGGATTACTGGCTGGTGACCCTGGGTAAGGCATGTAACCTTCCCCCAACTGAAAAATGGGCCCAGCAGAAGCTCTTTCTCATAAACTGCTTTGAGAACTAAGTACTTCGTACAGAGTTCACCAAATGGCAACCGCTGCTGTCATTATTATTATACCAACCTTTGAACAAAAAGGAAAAAACAATGTCGTCATAGTTTCCCCATCTATACAAAGAGGGAGGGGACTCTGGCCATGGTTCTACACCTGGGCCTTAAGTTCACATGAAACTGTCTTCGTGTTAGGAAACTGCAAACCAAGGAAATGAAATGGAAAGAACAGTCCTTTCCATCAAGGAGCAGAGAAACTACAGCCATGTACGAATAAGGCATTAAAAGCTATTAAAGTCAGAGCAACTAGGACCAGGCCCAGCGCCCCATGCAGACTCCAGAAACCAGCAAGAAGGAAAGCACTGAGGATACATAATGATGGGCCGAGGGCTGCTGTTCCTTGTTGGGCATGTACCAGGGGTCCTCAGTCACCAGGCAAAGCTGCACAGGCCCCACAATGTACTTTGGGGTCCCACCTCACAGATGAGAAAATCCAGGCTCAGACAGGGGAGGCAATATATCTGAAGCCACGCAGCTGGGAAGAGTCAGGGTTCTGTGCAACCCCGAGGTCCAGGCCCCGGGGCTCACGGCTTCACACGAGTAGTCTGGTTCCCCTACCTCGAGCCCAGGGCCTGGCAGAGCAGGTGCCTGGTGAGTGAATAAAGGAACACAGGAAGTGTGACGTGGCTGCCCCGGGGCTGCACACGTCTCTCCAGAGAACACAGTGCCCTCCGGCCCGGAGAGCGTGTACATCCACGGGTGCACTGCTCGCCGCGACGGCCGAGCACAAAGCACAGCCGGCGGCTCGGGGGCACACGCCCAACCCAAGTGCAGGCAAGCAGGCAGACGAGCAGCAGTTACCACGCCACGTCCTCCACCACGACTGCCACCACTTTCCCCTCACGCAGCAGGAACAGCCAGATTCTCTAAGGCCACACCGACGACTTCTTCAAGAGCTGTAATGGCCTTTAAACTCGTTACGATTTGCTTTTTGAGAACAAATGATAAATCACACTCAACAGCCTTTGCACACCCTCCCCCCGCCCCCCAGGAACACACAGTTCCAGGGCACCCGGGCTATCTCCACAGGACTCTCTCCTGGCTGGGTCCAGACCCATCAGCCCTGTGCTGTCGCCTTGCGTCCGTGCTTACTGGGCGGATATTCCACACGTCATCATAATGCAGAGGAAATTTACAAAAGAGGAAGGAAGAAAATCCAATGGGTCCCTGGTGGTGGGAAGCACCTAGAGCTGACCTGGGCCAACTGTGCGTCTGACCGAGGACGGGGCAGCCAGCGCAGCGAGGGCTTTTAGCCACCCGCTGGGAGGGCCTCGGGCCCCTCCATGAACCAGCAGCACCACTCCCTGTCACAGATGGGGAAACAGAGGTTCGCAGGGTGTGGAAACTTGCATAAACTCACAGAGCTGAGCTGGGGTTTGGAATAACGGCTGTCCGCCTCCCCAAGCCCTTCTTTCCTGACGCCCTGAGCCGCCCTGGACCCACGGATTCTCCCAGCAAACCACGATGGCACATTCCAGAGCCCAGCCAGATAACACCCGTACAGGCGCACACGTGTATACTGAGCGCCTGGAGCCCTGTCCATACTCTTCCAGAAGGACCTATTTGTCTAGTCATCACGCTGTTTGACTGTGCAGCCGGCAGTCCTGTCCGTGTTTCGGAACCAAAGCTGTGTAAATATTAGCACAACCAGCTCAGAGTCCGACTTCCTTGAGCGAAAGCCCAAGGATGGCGGCAGGGCTGGCAGGGACCCTCCGCAGGCCTCCAACAGATCGTGTGGGTTCTACTCTGGGCTCGCCTTATAATGCTCTGGTCATATCCCTGGATTCCCTGCCTCTATGTGCCCATGTGGAAAGGTAGGGTGGGAGAGGCTCGAAGAGCAGAGCACCCAGGACAGGTGCCAGGCATGCTGTTGGCCGGGGGGCGCGGCCGTGCCGGGACAGGTTGCCTTGGACCTGTTACACGCTGGGGGTGTCCCGAGGCCTCTGGAGCCTGCTGGGTCCTCTCTGTGTTTAGAGACGGGGAGATGGCCCTCCCAGAAGGACTCTGGGCTGGGGGCAAGCTGGCCAGCCCAAGGAGCACCCTGCTAAGCCACCACAGGCCAGGGCTGCGCTGATCCTCCCCCGCCCTCCCCCAGGCACTCCGCAGCAAATGGGCCCCACCTGCTCGGAGGCCCGAGGGTGAGCTGCGGGCTGGGCCTGAGTAGGGCTTAATCTCCAGGGCACCTGGCCCGGCGGAGACCAAGGAGCAGCTGCTCATCACCAGCTCTGACCACAAAAGGGCCCAAGCAGGCTTCTCTATATCTGGAAGATTTAGACTGGCTACACGGAGGGACTTCCAATGAGAAGAGATGCAGGACGTAGGAACATGCAGAAGAGGTGGCCACGGACATCCCAACGGGAAGGGTGGCACTGGACAAGTCCTAACGGACGGAGAGACTCCTCAGGCTCTCTCTGCTGGCGATGGAGGAGGCCCAGCCAGCAAAGCATGCCGACTACCGTGTCCCCGCCAGCCTGTGGCCCCAGGAGTACAAAGCCTCTGAGTTTTGCTCACTGCTGTGTTCCCAGTGCCTAGAGCAGGGACTGTATACAGCAGGCACTCACACCACAGAGCCTTGGTGCTGACAACAGAAGGCTCAACCTCAGTTTGCTCCCCTGCAACATGGGGATGCGGTACCGCAAGGACAAGAATGCAAAGGAATACGGGGTGGACAGCTGCGCACGGCAGCGGCACCGGCACGTGTGGGATGCGAATATCATGACCCCCCCCACCCCCCACCCCCACACCGCTCTCGGACTGATGCCATTGACTCCAGACAGCTGGTCCTGCAGCTGCAGCCTGCCTGGCCTCCGCCCCAGACGCAAGTAGCCATGGTCCCTGGGAACCACACCCCACAACCCCACGTGGAGCCTCAGTCCCAGGGCCTCGGCCCCTGAGGTGAGGTTGGGGGGCGCGGAGAGGAACATACATGCGTTCTCAGCGCAGCTGCCAGACACACGCTGCAGAATTTCTGAACTCAGAGATCAAACGGCTGAAGGTGGGCTCCCGCCGCAAGGGGCCCGACACAAGCCAGGACAGTTTGTCAACAAATCCCCTCCGCCCCACAGCCCTGCTCCTCCGGGGGGCCTGCAGACAGCTCAGGGGGCAGCTGTGCTGGCGGGAAGAGCGAGGAAATCGATATTCCCAGCACATACACACTCTCTCCCTCTCTCTCCATAAACACAGGCCCTTGGACGCTCAGCCAGCCACCCGCAGGCCCCGAAGAAGAAGAGGGATGATCTCTAGGGCACACACTCATGCCCGCCAGACTCCATCCCGGGCCGCACCAGACACACGTCAACAGACGCCCCCAACCCCACCAGCGGCCCCCTCGCAGCCCCGCTCAGACACAGCAGCAGCCACATAGAACTCGACCTTCCTGCTCCAGGTGCCCCGGTGCACTCCCAGGCGTCCCCGCCAGAGCACACCCGGGCACCTGCGCACAGCCCCGCACACTCTCCCCGGGGGCCTCCCGACAGAGCGGACACAGGCCCAGGGTCCAGCATCAACAGGCCTGACACCTCCGCCGGCCTGCCACCAGACACAGCAGAGACGCCCGCTGACCACGCTCCCTCCCACAAACTCCCGGCCCCCTGCGGGCCGCCTGCGCCGGATACCAACTCCCAGTGGTCTCCCCACGAGACTCGCCCACACGGGCTCCCATCCGACAGTCGCTGACGAGCGCGAACGCACACCCTCCCCCGTTCTCGGGCCGCTCCTGGCCCGCACGCACACTAACGGGGAGCGCTGCCCCCGGAGCCCCCCAACCCCTCGCTCACACTCACTTGGACCCGCGCCGCACGACCGCACAAGCCCACCCCGCTCAGCCGGTCGCCCCGCCCCGGCCCTTACCCGCTGTCAAGCTCCAGCTCCAGCAGGGACTGCGTCCGCTCCGAGTTGCAGTGCAGGCACCACATGGCGGCCGTGGAGGGAGCTGGCGGGGCCGGGCGCCCGGGACCCAGGCCGGGCCAGCGGCGGCCGGACCCGGGCCGACACCCGACCGCCCGCGCCCTGCCCGCCCGCCACGCGACCACCTCGGGTCGCCCGGCCCAGCACCCGCAGGTCCCCGCCGCTCCCGACCCCAAGTCCGAGCCACAGGCCAGCCGAGTCTGCCCCGCCGCCGCCCGCCGCCCGCCTGGCGCAGCGCAAGGCCAGGCCGGAGGAATGTGGCCCCGGCGGGGGCGGGGCCGGGGCCGTGGGCGCGGGCGCGGGCGCGGGAGGAAGGCGCGAGGGGCGGGACCGCGGGCGGAGGGGCGAAGGGCGGGGCCGTGGGCGGGGCCGTGCCGCGGGCGGGAGGGAGCGAGGGGCGGGGCCGCGAGCTGGAGCGGGATTCTCCCAAGGCGGCATCATACCCTGTCCCAGACATGGGCCTTCTCCTGGGAGGGCTGCGCCCTCCCTCCAAGACGGAGCCCCCAGTAGCCATATGTCCCTCCCAAGCGTGTAAGCACAACAAATACAAAACCCCAAACCAGCCAACTGCAGCCTACTCTGCCAACGGCGCCAAGCTCTGCCACTCCTGACTTTGGCCTCAGTTTATAAAACGGGGCTTTTGCTTTCCCAGACAGTGCGGGTCTGGGCTCTGACACCCCTGCCCTGGAGATAGGGGAGTGGGTCCCAGCCTGAGGCTGGGGATACCCTTTAGGGGACTTTTGGGGGAGGATCTGATGGAAGCTGCTTCTTTCTCCCTAAGCCCACCCAACCCTTTGCCCTCCCCTCACCCAGAGACAACTTCCAGACCCCCACGGCAAGCTTAAAGTAATACTAATTAGCATTTTAGAGCTTTTTACTGACATTTGGTCCTCAAGACAACATTGTGATGCAGGTGGAGTTATTACTGACCCCACTTTCCAGAAGAGGAAACTGAGGCTCAGTTTACCGGGGTTAACTCTGAGAGGCTCCCAGGCTGCACAGCTCTCCCTCCTAGAAGCAATCGCACCTCGCTGTTCTCAGTTCGCACATTTTTTGTATCGTCTGTCCTCCGGCTCCTTGAAGGCAGGCACAGTGCCCAGCACCCACACTTGTGGAATGCCCAAATGTAGTTGGGAGACCTCAAGCAGAAAGACACGATCAAAACCCCACCTGTCCTGGGCCGCCCCACCCGCAGGTACATCTCCTGGAGGGCCAGGCAGCTGGCAGGTCTGCAGGGGTCAGGAAGCTGTGGGAAGCTTCGCATGCAGGGGCATCCGCTTGTGCCCTTCTGACTCTTTCATTTGGAAGGGGTGGTGCGACGGGCCCGTTGAGGAGCATTATTCCCAGATGGGGAACTGGGGCGGGTGAACAGTGAAGGGAGAGGGCTGGGCTGGCCCTGCTTACGGCCGGGAAAGGGCAAGCCCTAGAGCCAGTTTAGTGCTCCAGGGTTCCGAGGCGGGAGGCTGAGCAGGAATCCACAGCCCATCTCCACATGCCTCCTCTTCACTTCTGATGTTTTCTTTGCTACATTAGAAATAAATGAAGACCCGCGAAGGAAGTCCCGCGCGCCACCTGAGCGGGCAGGGGTCCCCAAGTGGGTCTCGGAGACGGCGGAGGCCTTTTGGCGTTGTTTGACCCCGTGACCGCCGGGGCCTTGACCTGCGAGGTTGGAAAAATTACAGGGTGCACAGGCGGCCTCGGCTCTACAAACAACCAGCTGGGTGTTTAAAGCCCTAAGTAAAGACGAAATCAGACGCGTGGGAGCATTTTTCTTTTAAACAATAAAGGTCATCATTCGGAAAAAAATAAAATAAAAATAAATGAAGACACAGGATGGGAGAAAATATTTTCAAATTATGCATCAAATAAGGGTCTAGTATCCATACTAGATAAAGGACTCTTACAACTCAATAATAAAATGGCAAATAACCCAATTTAAAAATGGGCAAAGGACCTGAGCAGACATTTCTCCAGAAAAGATATATGAATGGCCAATAAGCACGTGAAAATTTGCTCAACGTCACTAGTCATTAGGGAAACGCGAATCAAAGCCACAGTGAGGTGTCACCTCACGGCTACTAGGATGGCTGGAATCAAGATGGACAAAAGCCCCTCCACACAGTGTTCTGGAAGGAGAAGACCTTCACATGCTGCATGCTGGCTGGGGGTGGGGAGATGGGAGGGGATATAGTTGATAGGGTTGAAACAGTCCAGTTGGGGAGGGGAGTGGAGAAGTCCCACCCCCACTTGAACTGCCCTCTAAAAATAGGCTGTAATAAATGGAGCCAAGAGCGTCGCCCCTCAGCTGCTGGAGCGCTCCAGACACGGGCTCTGACCGCCTCACGACCCGGATTCTCCAAGAATTCCAGGCACTTCTCCAGGCCCAGGGCCTCACCGCCCGCCAGGATAGTCTTGGCGACATAGTTCCGGCTGGGATTTAGAAAAAGGGCGTTGAGTCTCCCTGTAAGCATTTGGACTACCAGAGGATGGAGTCCCTGGAAACCAAATGCCTCTTTCATTCTCTCCTTTTATCTTCCTGCAGAGTGTGACTTCTGCTTCTGGCTCTCAGTTAATTTCCTCACAGATTAATAATTTAAGGAATCGTGAGGCAAGTGAGAAAGCCAAGCCTGGAGAGGTAGAGAAAGCCAATTTTTCTGCTGGGCAGAAATGACTAGACTGGGTAGAAGTCTTACACGTGCCATTTGGGCAAACTGCTTAGGCTTCTGAGCCGTAGTTTCCTTAGCTGTAAAGCAAGGCTCATCAGCCGCCTCTCCGCTGGCTAATCCACCGTGCCCTTTCCTTTAATTTAGCAAACATGCATCAGCGCATATTCCAGGCTGCTGTTGTGAGGCACAGTGGGGAGACATTGCCGTGACAAGTGTCCCTGGGGATGATGTTATGACAGTCTGGAGGAAGCCGCCCATAACTCTGCCCCACAGGAGGCTCCAAAGATGAAGGGACATTTAGGCTGGGCCTTGAGAGGTGAGTAGGAGCCCACCTAAAAGGCTGGAAGATGCCAGAAGTGCATGAAAATGTTGACTTTCACTGTATCAACCTGGGTTTCAGTCCTAACCTACTTACCTTGGCCCATTTCACATGCCCCCAACCTGACTCCATTCCCATCTCCTGGGCCTCTGACAGCCTCCCACCTTCCACTGCCTCCTTGCTCTCCTCTGACCAGACATGTGGCACGCATGCCCCCAAAGGCCAACCTTTGCAGTCCGTCTCCCAGAGGCCTCCTCCTGTGAGGCCTGGTCAGGCTCCTCTTTCCGGCCCTCGCCGAACCTCAAGCAACACTCCCCACTGTGCTGGCTGGTAGCCAGGACTTGGGTTTCAGCTTTCAATGTGACTTTACCCAGAAAGCCACCCTGACTGGCCCCCAATCCAAGCCAGAAACTCCCTTTACATGCTCCCCGGTTCCTTGCCAGGGGCAGAGGAACTGTGCTGTCCTTGCCAGGCAGAGCTGGCCTGCGTCCTTCTCTGCAGCATCCCCTGTGCCCACTATAGGGCTGGGACACCGAGGTGCCCAGGCAAATCAATCAAATGCAAACTAAGGCCTGGGGGCAAGTCCAGCCCCCTGCATGCTTTTTTAAATAAAGTTTTATTGGAACAAAGTCACACTCATTCCGTTATGTATTGTCTACGGATACTTTTGTGCCACAACGAAGTTGAAGAGAGACTAGGGCTCGCGAGCTTGAAATATTTCTGTCTAGTTCTCCACAGAAAAGGTCTGTCAGCCTGACATAATGATGCTCCCCTGAGGGAGTTCTGCATTAGCTCCACGTGAATTCTCTGCCTGTTCAGCCAACCCCCAGTTCCCTGCGTCAGGGCTGCGGACGAGATCTGGGAAAGAGAGTCCACGTGTCATGGGGAAGATGGGCTCGAAACGATAGGGCCGGGCCAGGCAACCTTCAGACAGATGGCCACAAGATGGGACCATCCACTGTTCGGAACAGACACTTACAAAGAGAGCTACCTGCCCAGGTGCACAAAGACGCAGGTCCAAGGGTATTAGTTGTCTGTAACAGCAGAACGCGGAGAAGGACACAGACAACATCTGTCAATTGGTTATGTAAACTGCGGTACAGAGGAGCCCTACGTTAAAAGAACGGCAGCAGCACTGTACACACTTGCAGCAAACGGTCTGAGACACAACATCGTGACAAAAAGTGCAGACAAGTGTGAAATGTACAGACAATAAAACATACAGAACACTAGTACGCTTATGTAGCATAATACGCTCATAGGCTGTTTCTTAAAGGAGACCCAAGAAACGGGTACTGGTGGCTGCCTCTGGGAAGGGAAACGGGGGTTCCAGAGATTCCTGGGGACACGGCTCTGCCCTCTAAGCTTGGGACACAGGGTGGGAAGGAGGAAGGAGCACTTTAGAACTACAGTGTTTGCAAAATTTTAAATAATTGTTTTAAAAGTCAGGGAAATGAAGAAATCCATGATAGACGTAACAAGCCAAGGGACTACAGGTCTTCTAGCATCTTCTAGGAGACTCTGAAGCCCACCAGAGCCAGTCCGCAGAGGCCCCAAAGGCCAGACTGTACTGAAGCCGCCTCTTGGGCCACTCTGTGAGAGGTTGTGTCCTATGACAGCCATAAAAACAGGTTATGGTCAAGCCCATCCGAGCTTCCCTCCTAGTGTCTGTTGATCACTAGTAAGTTACTCTTCGCATCACTGAAAGGATCCTCCCCATGTCACAGCCACAGCTCTGTGACCCTCCCTCCAGCCCAATCCTTCACTCCACAGACAGGGAAACTGAGGCCCAGAGAGACGAAGGGATGAGCGCAGGCGTGTGGCCAGGTCCTAGAAACAGTGACCCTGACCCAAGCGTCCTACCTGCCAGGCCACAAGCCCCCGCTGCTGGGATGGCATGGCAGGGATGGGGACTGTCCAGCATACAGCCTGCGTGTGGGTGAGTTGTGGGTTCCGTATGGAATGGAACTTATTTATCTGAGTGTCGGATGCCATGGAAAACCACAGACACTGCACAGAACAGAGAACTCTGTAGCGTGACCTCTCTGGGAGCCCAGTCAGCCCCCCAGAGGAGAAATTTCCCAGGTAAATAAAGCTGCTCTCATTAAGTGCCAAGTTATTTTAACAATTTCAAGCAGTTTTCATAGAAACCTCTGCAAATCACGGACTTCCCTAATCTTACTAAACAAAGTAAACGAAATGACCCTGGGATAACTTATCTTGGGAACCTGCGGTCACCCGGAGGTGGTGTAGGGTTGTTTACCGTGAACCAGACTATTTACCTGCTCAGGTACTACCTGGGTGACATCTAGCCCCCGACTCTTTCCAGCCCCATTCCCAGCTACCATCCCTCCCATACAGTTACTCCCAGAATGCACCAAGCACTTTCCTGCCCCAGTGCCTTTGCTTATGCTGTTCCCACTTCCTGGGTTGCCCTCTTCAGCTGCTTGGCAACCTCCGACTCAACCTTCAAGGCCCAGCCCAAATGTCACCTTCTCTTTGAAGCCTCCCCTAATGCCCCCACCGCCCTAGGCTAAGCAAGAACCCCTCACCCAGACTGTGGGCACCTTGAGGGCAGGGACAATGGCACTCCATCACTCTCCCAGTGGTGGGGCTCAGGTGCAACTACTGCTTCACATAACCAGCCCGGTTCCAGACACCTGTCCTGGCACCAGGGGAAATGGGTCCCAACCACAAAAAACTCACTGGTACTTGGGTTGGCCAAGACCTGACCCACGCTGGTGAGATGAAAGCGGCCTTAACCTTAGTGTACCCTAGAAGTTGAGAGCCAGAAGGAGTCACCCAGTGACCCAGTGCAGCCTGCTCTTATTCAGATGAGGAACCTGAGTCCTACAGTCCCCAAGTCAGTCTGGGGCACGGCCAAGAACAGGGCATCCTTTCCTCAGCTCCTTCCCACTGCTCTGGCAAAGGAAGCCACAGAGGTAGGGAACCATCGTGGTTGGCGGTGTACAGAGCTCTTTTCTTGTGGTCTTTAAATGAACACTAAAAATTCGATGCAGTTGTTATTAATGCCAACAGTTGACAAATGGGTGAACAGTCCTGCAAGGGCCTGGGAAAGCTCCTCCAGGAGGGTTACAATCATGGAACCACATGGTTGGGACACAGGGTCAGATGCAAGAAGAAAGAAAACCCCACATGGGATGGGGTGGCTCTGTGGAGCTCTGACAAACCTAGCACGACGATCCTCAGTGACTGACAAAGTCAACAGAACAGCCAAGAACGATCACCTCCTCTAAGAAGACCTCCTAGCCTGGATCCCCAGAGCACTTGTCACCCCTGCTGCACAGCAGATGCTGGTTTGTTATAAAAGTGAAGGAAGATGGGGGTGGCGGCCACAGGTGAGACCGTGCTCACCGCATCCCTCCCCAGTCTGGGCACTCGTGGGGAACACCCCCTCCGCCCTCACCCCTCTGCTGGGCCCAGCCAGGTGAGCGGAACTGCTTGCCCTGAAGCCCCGGGGGAAGGGCCTGCAGAAAACAGACCTGCGTCTTCTAGGTGCGGCCGCTTGAGTTATGAGTCTATTCAAGTGGATGGGAAATGGCCATTGGCCAGATTTCTTGCAGGGTTCAAGGGGCCTGACAACATCAGGAAGAAATTCAGAAGCAAAAAGCTGAACTGCTTTCACCAGTGATGGTCTCCTCCCTGAGCCCCCCTCAGCCCCGAAATTACCCTGTTCATCACACTCCCTGTCAGGGAGCCCTGCCGGCCCCAGGACACAATCAGAAGTGCCCCTCACACTCAACCCTCTTTTCCTGGCTGGTGGCACAAGGAAGCCACCGCCAGATCTCAAGGAGGGAGGGGTATGCTTATGCCAAGTCCCTCCCTTGGGGACAGCTCCAAGAAACTGGCTCCAGACTGTTCTAGGACTGCCCCGTGCCCACTCTCTGTGCCTGAGAACAGCCTAAGCCGCCCCCAGGTAAAGCACACCCCCGTTCTCTCCATCTTGTCTAATTCCCTTTAAAGCCCATCTCACCGCCTGTTTATCTGGCTCGATTACTTGTTCCCTTGTTTACTGTCTATCCTCTACCAGAATGAAGCGTCACCACGGTGTCCCCAGCATCCGGAAGGCGCCTGGTCTACAGCACGTGCTCAATAAACAATGAACAAACAAATCATGTAGAACCAGATTCATTCTGCTTCCGGGCCAGCCGCGGGGCCAGCCCCCTCCATGCTACCCACTCACATCCTGGTCCTATTCAGTCTGAGCCAACGCCCCTCTTCTCATGAAACTGGTTTTCAGAGACGCTGCTTCTCATAACCAGGGTGCCCAGTACTTAAGGAACCTGTCAGCTAAAGATTCTCTAAAGAGAGGTAGCCCTGGGGCAAAGCGAATGACCATTCTTGAGGCATTTGGGTTTCTTTCCCAGGAGCTGCGTTTCACCTGCAGGGCCCACCTGCACTAAAAGGGGCAGAGAGGGGGCTGCTAGGCCTTGCCCTGCCATGGACCTCCCCGCTGGCGGCACTGATTCTTAACTGTCATGCCCATACCGCTACCAAGGGCCAGCCCAGCCGAGCCTCAGTGGCCCTCTGCTTTAATGAATAGAGCGTTCATTTATAACAAGTGCTTGGGACGCCTGTTTTGCAAACGGATGCCACTAAGTGCTCCAAAAACAACAGCTTCTCTTAAGTGGGTTAAACGTTCCCCTCTGCAATCGTCTTTACGTTATTGATTTAAACAACCCCTTCTCTGGTCCCGGTGGGAGGAAGACTTCAACCAGCCTGACCCGGCCCCACAGATTTGGAATCAATGGGTGCGGGAGATGTGCAACATCTGATTCACTATTTGAATAAATAGATAACCGGCACATGTGCGTTCCTGAACATGACCAGCAGCTGCCCCCCAGGCACAGCCTGGGTGTCTCAGAGCATCCGAGACACATCAGATGTGGGCCCTGCCCTCGGGAAGTTCGGTGGGGAGCGGGTGGGAGGCAACTCACATCGGTCGGTGCCAGCCCTGCTTCCAAACACGTTCACGAAATTCTCTACAAGGTGGGGTCACATCTCAGTTTCTCACAGAGGCCCTGAAGCCCAGAGAGGGTAAGTAATTTGTCCAGAGACACACAGCCCATAAATGATGGAGCCGGGAGGAGAACCCAGGAGAACGCTGTGTCCTTGCCCCTCCACCAGCAGTTCTCAGAGTATGGTCCCAGAACAGCAGCCACCGCAGTCCCAGCTGGGAATTCTGAGAAATGTGCATTCTCACCCTCCAGGTGATTCTGACATCTGCAGAAGTTTGAGGATCTCGTACTGTGCCAGGGCACTACAGTGGGTGATCAATGCAACCAGGGGATCAACCTGGCACAGAAGCAGGAATGACTGCGAGCTGATGGGGTGGCCATCAGGGAGGGCTTCCTGGAGGAGGTGAAGCCTGCATCGGGATTTGTGGCACGAATGGGAGTTCACTGAAGGGCACCCCACGTACAGGGAACAGCATATATGGGAGCGTGAAGTGTGGGGATGGGTGTGCTGTGAGGAATGAGGCCAGAGGATGGGGCTGGGGTTTCATCCTATGGGTGTGTGTTGCTGGGGAGGAAGCCGGCAGAACTGGCCTGGATTTATCCCCAGGTTAGTTTTCCCAACAACCACATAAGCACCTGTATACCAATTACTTAATACTATTCTTCGTATCGGGCGCACGTTATATCTGCTCCATCTGTGAAAAGCCAGTCTCGCTGAGCATAAATTGAATTTTCCCATAAAAAGAAATCGCCCAAACCAATACACTGTTATAAAATCCTGCTCAGATCTTGTTATCAGAAGAAGGCCTACGCTTTAGGCTTGCTCTGTCTTTCTTTAAAAGAGAGATTAGCAAGTATCGAGAATCCACGTTACAGAGGGCAGCCAGAAAACAGAAGAAGGAGGCTCTTCATGTTCTGGTAGGGAATGAGATACAAGATATATTATACGTGAAAAGGCTAAACTTAGAATGCTGTATGTGCCTAACAAAAAAGGGAAGAAGAATACACACACACACACACACACACACACACACACACACACACACACACACACACACACACCACACGCTGATAGACACACAAAGTATCTCTGGATGGTGTTTACCTCTGGGGGGCTGGGGCTGGGAGAGGGCTCACTGTTTGTCTTGTAGCCTTTTATATCTTTCACTGTTTAACCATGTGACACATTACTTCCTATAAAATAAGGAAATAGAATTAAGCTTTTTTTGGAGTGAAAAAAAGGCATTAAAGAGATATTAGCCCCGACCAACACTCTGGGCTCAGTGTAATCGGAGGGGCTAAAGGAACTCCAGGAGGGGAATAGCTTTCTCCCGGGTTCGTACGATTGGCTCCGTGTCACCCAATGCAGCATCTACGGCTCACCTGGAATCATTTCACGCCCACCTGTGGCCTGGGTCTTACAGTTCCAGAAACCCAGGACTCTGAGAGTACACTCTCTGCAGCAAGAAATAGCGCCCTGAAGCACATAAGGAATTCACAGCAACCTAAGGCTGGGGAGGGCTGTCTGGTGCCAGGGGGGCTGAAGGCGGGGTTCCAGGGCCCTGGTCCCCTCCCTCCTCTTGGGAACAAAACCTGGCTGCTGCCTCACTGTGCACCTCCTGCATTGTGAGTGAGGAGAAAAGGCCCCCGGGGGCACCTCCTGCGCGGAGGCGGGTGCCTGCTGCTGGACGGCCGCTATCTCTAGGAATCACTCATCAAGTCCCGTTATTTAGTCCATAAGGAAATTGAGACACAGAGAGGTTAGTGGCTGGAGGCTGGTTAGAGGCTGGTCGTGGCAGAGCTGGGATTCCGACCTGGGGGACCATGTGTGAAAAGTCTAGGGCTGAGGGGCTTCCCTTGTGGCGCAGTGGTTGAGAATCTGCCTGCCAATGCAGGGGATACGGGTTTGAGCCCTGGTCCGAGAAGATCCCACATGCCGCGGAGCAACTAAGTCCGTACGCCACAACTACTGAGCCTGTGCTCTAGAGCCTGTGAGCCACAACTACTGAGCCCACGCACCACAACTACTGAGCCTGCGTGCCACAACTACTGAAGCCCGTGTGCCTAGAGCCCGTGCTCCACAACAAGAGAAGCCACAATGAGAAGCCCGTGCACCGCAACGAAGAGTAGCCCCAGCTCGCCACAACTAGAGAAAGCCCACGTGCAGCAGCGAAGACCCAACACGGCCAAAAGTAAATAAATTAAATAAATTAATTAAAAAAAAAGTCTAGGGCTGGGAATAGAATCTGACCCCATGAAATAGTAAAGCTCGAGGCCCACACTGGGCCCCTCCAGGTTCCTGGAGCACATCCGCCAATGAGCATCTCTCACACAGCACAATCCACAGACAATTCTGGTCTCTCTGGTAATTTCCATAAATGACTGTAATTTATGTGTTAATAGCACAGATATCAAGGTTTGGAACCCCCTGGAGTGTTAGAAACGTAATTTGTAATTACAAGCACACAACAATTTGTTCAATGTCAGCGATGTGTCCAGTAATTATCACGCTGGTGAAGAGGAACCCATATCGAGTACAGCGGGGTGCACGGGGGCCGGGGACAGAGAGCCAGCGCTGGGGGTGCTGGGCTTGGGCCTGCGCGGTTTCCCTCAAGGCCACGTCCTATTCCAGGATCCCTCCTTTCCCTCCCGCAGTGCCCCGTCCTGGGGGCATTTGCACCCGGTGGGCCTCTCACGGGGCTCGGCCCTGCCTGCAGGCACCCAAGCATGGACAAGTAGGCACCCCTTCCAGGGGGCATCCCTAGAGGAAACTGCCCCCTGCCCTCAGGAGGGGCCCTGTGTACGGGCCTGTTTCCTGTCCTTCCTGGGCAGTCTGGGGACAACGCTACCTTCCAGTAAATTCCCTCTTGCTTTGGTCAGCCAGCTTGCTGTAGGCTGCTTGCAATCGCGGCTCCAGCTTCTGCCCTTGGTCTCCCTTAGTGACCACCCATGGTTCCGAGGCAGGGATGGCTGGTTGCACTCCCAGTGGCAGTGGGTGCCCTTCCCTGAGCACCAATTCGGTGCTGGGTGCTCCAAGGGACTCCCATCGGGTAAGCAATCCTTCCACCTACAGAGAGGGTACCGTCCACATCTTACAGAAGGAATAGGCCTCAAAAGGACCAAAGCACTTGCCCAAGATGCCAGATCACACACCAGCCTCGGGGAGCCGGGATGTGATGCCAGCGATGGGCCAGGTGTGAGCGTTCCCACTCTGGGGCTCAGCCTCTGGTGGGTAGGGCACGTCTTCACTCAACACACGTCGGCTCCCTGTGCTTCCAGCCCCCATGCCAGTTGCGGGGGCCCCGGGGGAGCAGGGGAGGCACTGCCAGGCCCTGCAGGCCTCCTGGGTGCCCAGCCCTGGCTGGGCCAACCTTCCTTGGGCACTCAGTGTGTGCTGACGCACGCCCACCCTGGGAGGGGGTACCTCATTATCTGCATGTCACTGGCTGAGGCTGCAGAGCGGGGATCTGGACCGCAGTACTCCCCTGCAGAGGGTGGTTTCACCCAGCTGTCCCCCTGTCAGGCTTGGTGGCAAATTTAGATCGGCTTAAAACGTCAGCTCAGGTCACAACTGATGGATGGTCCTCGGAGGGGATGAAAGACGGGGTGCTGGCAACTGCGGGCTGGAGCCACCGAACCAGCAATCTGGGTGCCACTTGGGGTGCGGGTGAGGGCAGGGGGAAGCGTGGCCCCGCCCCGGCCTGACAAGAGCTAGACCCAACCCCACCTGACCTGCGCTGGTCCCTGCTGGGCCAGCCCACCGGTCACCTCTGAGGGGCTGGCGCCACCTGTCGCCCTGCTGGAGAACTGCAATCTGGCCTTCCCAGCCCCAAGCCTCCTGGACGGGGAGGTGCCCAGCCACGGGGCAGGTGCCCAGAGGGGCAGCTGAGGCAGCCGCTGGACCCCACGGTAAGATTCCTCATTCAGATCTCCTCCTTCCGGCACAACCTAAGACACCCTCCACCCTGCCGCCCCCATCCCCATCATACAGCGGGAGGGCAGCTGGATCAGGAAGCAGAGCCAGGACTCAAACCCAATTTCACTGACATTTCTATCTAACAAGTCACTGACCTGCTTCGAACCCTGGCTCCTCGCTGCTTAAGAAATAAGCAGCAAACTCCTCACCACACCCACAGCTCCCATGGATTCAGCCTCTGCCTGCCTCTGCCCTACGTCTCGGCTCCAGCCTCATACCCGGCAAGTTGGCTCCTGCCCCTGGGCCTTTGCACGTGCTGTTCCCACTGCCGGGTGCATACGTCTCTCTCTTTTCACCTACTTATCCCTGGCTCCACTTTCAAGGAAGGCTTGCCTGACCTCCTTACAGGCCCCACTGAGCAAGTCCTCCCAGCCCCTGGTCCATGCTGTTCGTGGGGGCATTTCCCTCTCCTTCACTGGACACCTCCGTGAGGATAGAAGTCACGTCTGCGGGACTCACCATTTGTTGCCAGCCTGGCACACACTAGGTGCTGGAGAAATATATGTGCATGAGATGAGTTCATATGAGTTCCTGTCCCCAAATCAATACGCCTTCACAAATAAAGTGGCCCTGCTCAAGGGGCTGGGCACAGAGGTGAGGGTCCTTCCTACTTGAGCTTTGGGGGGAGTATTAACAGATGCTAAAGTGGAGGGTCTCTGCTGAGGAGTCCTGACCAGAAGCAGCTAGAGCTGCAATGTGGATGCATGCACATGGTCTCTGAGCCATGGCCCCATTCCCTCTGAGGGTCCACTGGGCTGGGTTTACCCAAGCTGCTCCCACAGACAGAGGAGAGTGTTTGGAGCTGCCTTTCCCCTGGGTTTACCAGCAGCGTCCTGGAGGGAGATTCTAGAAAACTGAGCAGAGGGAGACCGCGTAAGTGGAGAGCAGACACCTCACCAGGCACCTCTCCTTCACTAGTGAGCATGCAGGGCCTGCGTGTGAATTTGGAAAAAGCGCCCTCTTCTGGTGGACACAGCCTCTCAGGCCTGTGGCTTGCTAACAGTGCATTCTTCCTTTGCCAACTGCTCTTGTGCAGTGCACAACCTGAACATCTGCACACGGGCAGCGCCTGGACCTCTGCCCCACTGGGTAACTGGCCACCCTCCCGACACCAACGGTGGATCCTGCTCTTGCTTCAAGGGGGCAGGGAGCCTTTCTGATGAAGCCTCCTAGTCACGCACATAGGGTACGTTGCCACATGTGGCCACCTGCTGCCTTCCTTTCTCAGAGGCTGGGAGAGATAAAGCCCTGCCCCCAGCCCTCTGGGAGCTTTCCCTGGCAGAGATAAGAAGCCGGCAGGTCCAGGAGTCACAAGGCCCACAGAGAACATATCAGTGAGACTTAGCGCTGATCTCGGCTGTTTCCCAGAGAGCACCATCAAAGCCCAAGAGGAAGCAGTGAGAACTCCAGCCTACATCACGCGCTCCTTCCCTGGGCGGGATGGGTGAGGCGTGGCTTGCTGGGTCCTCAAGAAGACAGACCCTTGGTCCTCTCACTGGGGCCACCACGTGCCCTGGGTTTCTGCACTGAGTCGGGAGCCCAGAGGAGGCTCAAGGTCACCCGATGGACAGCTGGCAGCGGGCTGGGCCTCAGCCAGGTCCCCAGGCTCCACCCTTGCTCCAGACCCAGATCTGCTGCAGTGGGGAGGAGGGGGAGCCGGTCTCCAACTGGGCCTTCACTGGGCACAGAGGGACCGTTCTTTGCAGCTCAACAATCCCCCTGTTTGCCCCGTGCCAGGCTGCAGCCTCCCTCAAGTCCTGCTGACGAGGAAGATCTGGGGCCAGCTTCCACAAATATGCGCGCCTTCTGCAGGGAAGCAGCCATCAGGCTCTCTAACCGGGTGGGTGGATTTAAAGGCCCAGAGGGAAGTCAGGATAGGGGCAGAGCAAGTTGCTGGGTGCTCTCTTTAAAATATGGCAGGGGAACAAATATATACATAGGAACATTTCTGACCAGATACCCCCAAAATGCTCATCCTGTTTGCTCTGGGGAGGGGGCGGGGGGCATACATCGTTTGCACTGTATACTCTTATAATGTTGAACATTTTACCACATGCCTGTATTTCCTAAGCAAGTATTAAACTCATAGGAATAAATGCATGCATAAAGCCCAGGAAGAAAAGAAATGCACAGGAGCTCAGAAATTCAGAGGACGCAGTGAACTCAGGTATCGACCTTCCCTGTAAAAACAAAAGCTAAGTGCCCAAGTGCCTGCTGGGAGCGGACGTGTTTGGAAGCCCTTTCATGCACGGTGGCATTTCAGAGCAGCCTGGAGAGGTGGGGCCTACTATTGTCACCCCACCATGGCACGAACGTGGAGACAGAGCCCAAGTCTTACCCACTAGCCTAGGCTGAGCTGGGCCCAGAGCCGCCGGCTCTTGTTCCCGCCCTGATGCCCCCCACCCCCACCCCGCAAGGACCTAGAGTTCTCAAAGAGCCCCAGGGAGCAGCAGCTCTGCGCCAGAGGGACTGTGCCTTTGGGCAGGGGGTGAGCAGAGCCTGCGACTTCCAGGGTCACGTAGCCAGCCTGCTGAGATGCTGGGGACCGTCCTCCCAGCCCAGGCCCCAGCTGGGCCATAGCCCATCTCTGAGCCTCAGTTTCCTCATCTATTAAATGGGCGAATCTTCCCTCCCTTGCAGGGTTGGAATAAAGATCACCCGAGGGGAGGTTCCCGGCACATAGGCGGTGCTCAGCGCACACCCACTTCCTCTCCCTCTTCCCTGCCCCGAAGACTCCAGGAGCACGAAGGTACCGGCCATTGCGGGGGGGAGGCACCAGGATCTGGAAGGCAGACTGGAGGTTGGCAGTGCCACCACCGCCCGCCCCCCCCCCCACAGTGGGCAGGCCCGAGGACGCGGAGTCCCTCGGGAACCGGTGGGCAGGTGCGTGTACATGTGTGTATGAGCCCGGGTGAGTGTGCACAGGGGCCTGAGACCGGCAGGTCCTTGCTCTCGGCCGCCGCCCTCCACCTCCTGGCTCTCGACTTCCCCCAATAGACCCAGATGGAAAGAGCTTGCGGGGGAGTGAGGGGGGGGGACACTTCATTTTCCAGACAGAAGTTCCCAGAGCTGGGCAGGGAAGACACAGCCAGGGCCACCCGGCCCTCTCTTACCTTGCTCCAGTGCCCCGGCTGCGGGTCTCCTGAGGCAAACAGTGCAGCCTTGCTGGCCTCTGGGGGTCTCCTCCGCAGCCCACAGAGCTGAGCTCCCTCGGCCCTCACGGGGGTCTGTGCAGTGGACGCTGCGGGTCATAAGCCCTGAGCCCCTGCTTAATCCGCCAGAGCCCGAGTCAGCGCCAGCTGGACACGTGACGGGCCCCACAGACCTGTTTGTCAGGAGTGGCAGCTGGTCCAGTGGGGGAGGGCTGGCCGCCCTGCCCTGCCCCCGGGCGCTGTCCCTGCCGGGGCTCCCAGGCCGGAGCCTGCGGTCCTGGGCTCCTGCCTGCCCGGGAAAGGTATGAATATGCGCGGGGTGGGGCGGGCAGGGCAGGTAGGGGAAAGGGACACACATGTCACCAAACGGCGCTGGGCAGGCTGGGAAATGGGGTGTGCGTGCGTGTGCGTGTGCGTGCATGCGTGCGTGTGGGAAATGGGACCCTTAACTCATGCCCTTTACTAACATCAATTCCTCGTAGATTAAAAATCTAATGCAAAAGGTGAATTCATGACCACAGGGTAGGAAAGGATTCTTAAAACACAAAACAAAAATAGAGTGAAAGTGGGCTTCCCTGGTGGCGCAGTGGTTGAGAGTCCGCCTGCCGATGCAGGGGACGCGGGTTCGTGCCCCGGTCCGGGAAGATCCCACATGCCGCGGAGCAGCTGGGCCCGTGAGCCATGGCCGCTGAGTCTGCGAGTCCGGAGCCTGTGCTCCGCAACGGGAGAGGCCACGGCAGTGAGAGGCCCGCGTACCGCAAAAATAATAATAATAATAAATTTTAAAATAAATAAATAAAGTGAAAGATTTGATAGAAATTAAGAACTGTGAAATTAAGATGTTCATTCCAAGACCCCAGGAAAAGTGAAAAGTGCAAGATATTTACAACATATACAAATGACAAAGGACTGGAATCCGGAATACCTAAAGAATCCTCCAAACCAACAAGAAAACAAAAAGACAGCCCAAGGTAGGCAAGAAGCTTGAACAGTCACCTCACCGAGGAGGAGATCCAAACAGCCAATAACCGTACGAAAATGCTCAACCCCATCGGTAGTCAGGGAAATGCGGATTAAAACCATTACACACCCACCAGGAGAGCAAAGATGGCAGAGACTGACAACAGGTGGTGCCGCTGGGAGTGGGGGGCGACTGGTCGGAAGGACCACAGTGTTGGTCTGCTCTATGACATTGAACATGTGCGTCCCGTGTGGCCCAGTTCCAGACAGATGCCGGAAAGGAGGTCATACGTGCACCAGGACGTGGGCAGGTTCAAGAACACAGCCCCGAACTGAAGACACCCTGTGTGTCCATCACAGAGACTGGATAATAAACCATGGCCTAGCGATGCAGTGGAATACGAACAACATGGCCGTGACGAGGACAAGCAACAGCTCCTCGTGACTTTAAGAAGAAGCCAGACCTGAAGAAATATCTACAGCTTAGGTCTACGTAGAAACGAGTCAAAAATAATGGGCTTCCCTGGTGGCACAGTGCTTGAGAGT
The DNA here is from genome assembly GCF_937001465.1 of Orcinus orca. NCBI lineage: Eukaryota > Metazoa > Chordata > Mammalia > Artiodactyla > Delphinidae > Orcinus > Orcinus orca. Next base: position 2,413,089 of record NC_064568.1, read on the forward strand.
CCGCCTGTTGGGAAGATCCCACATGCCGCTGAGCCTGCGCGTCCGGAGCCTGTGCTCCGCGACGGGAGAGGCCACAACAGTGAGAGGCCCGCGTACCGCAAAAAATACAAAAATAAAATAAAATAAAATACTTTGCAAAAAAAAAATAAAAGCAAGGCCATGTGGTAAAGAGTTGTTCAGACAGGTGGTAAGACAGTGACAAGAAAAACAGTATTATCACAAATGTCAGGCTGGTGAGCATCCCTGAGGGGCAACATTGAGGGGGAGCCCACGGGGGGGGGCAGGGGGCTTCTGGCAGCGCGTCGTCTCGGCGCCCGGGTGGTGGTCTCACAACGTGTGCGTTCCTCTTATTTCTGCTGAAGCTGCTGTATGCCTGTCTTTTCGCCTTTCTGTTTGACAGGTTACCTGTCACATATAAAACAGAAAGGTATGTGTGGTGTGGCACGCAGAGGGGACAGGCAGGGACCCCAGCTATGACGGCAGTGCAGACGTCAGTGCAGCACCACATAGGGCACCGGAGCTGGATGGGCATACCTGCTGTTTCATTTCACAAACGAGAACCGAGGATCAGAGACAGGAAGGAAACTGCCCAAGTTTGCACAGCAAGTGGGAAGCCCGCAGGGCCAGGACTGGAATCTAGGTCTCCCGGAGCCCAGACAGGGTGGGGGGGCTCCTTCTCATCCCCCTTTACAATGGAAGAGCTCTTCCATTGCAAAGCAGCTTTAACACCGACCAGGGCAGACTCATTCTTTTTAGCACTCACTGAAATTCTGTTTGTTTACTTTTTTGTTGCCGGTCTCCTGCTGCTGAAATCAAAGCTCCTGGAGGGCAAGGCGTTTTGTCTGTGTGGCTCCTGTGCTATCATCACAGGCGCTCCATAAATATTTGCTGAATGAGAAAATCAACAGAGCTGGCATTTCTATTTGGACTTTGAGGCCTTAGGAATACTGAGTGGCTTCTCAATATCCCCAAAGGAGAAAATGGAAACTAGCTGTATGACATTGACACACTTTCCAGAATTACCTTCATAACTGCCTTAGGAGATTGGCCCTGTCATCACTCCCATTTTAGAGAGGAGGAGACTGAGGCTTACGGAGGTGCAGGAAGCTAGGGAGCTGAGAGCTGGGACTGGAACCCATCCCAGCGGCAGGCTGGCCCTCCGCTGGTCCATGCACCTGACACAATCAGGATCTGCTGCTTCAGCCCCTCCTCCCGGCCCCCAATCCTTACAATTTCCAAAGTGCTTTCCGGACTCTTTCAAACTTCTTCAGCTCAGGGAGGAGAAGGGACTTGTCTAAAGCAACAAGGAGTTCAGCTCTGACCTCAGGGCTTCCCAAGTTAGTGTGGCCGACAGTGACCCCAGTGCTCCCGGATTGGCCATAAGACTCTCAATTTCCTTCCTGCTTCACGCCAAATCCTCAGGCCCCTTGGCCAAGTCCAAATCCTGGAGGAGCCGGATAATGGAGTGTTCCCATAATACCCCGAGGCAATTGGCTTTATTAAAACAGCCTGGCACTGAGCATTTTTCCAAACCTATATTACCATCCTGATAGCTTTCACTAAGTCCTCAGATTAAAAAAAAAAAACACAAGTAATTGGCTCTGGGAGCCCTGGAGCTAAAATGGCCCTCCAGGGCATCTCGCCTAACGGAGGCACAGGAGTCTTCTCGACTGCCGCAGCTTGCATACCTCCAATGAGGACAACTCACTACCTTTTTTCTTGTTTAGATCCACCTCAGCTGAGCACAGCAAAGCCTCACATTAGCCCCTGGCGCTGGGGACCCGCAGGTGCCTCAGCCACTGTTCCGCCCTCAGGGGATTCAGTCTGGTGGACGACGAGACTGTCACCCCGACAGGACTTCCTTCTAAAGAGGCAGCAGATGAGGCCCAAACGCAGGTACCTGGTCACAGGACCCCTTTGCAAGCCTTCCTACCTCAGTCCACACAGCCCGCGTGGATTCGCGGGGTCGGTCCCCTCTGAGCACCCTAAGCCCCCGCGCCTCCCCAGGCCATGTGGGTGCGCAAACTGCCAGGCTGTCGGGACACTAGGGCCCAAGTCACGGAAAGGACTCCGGCCAGCGGCGGGTGGGCGTGCAGCATTCTCAGCGGGTCCCACTGGCCCGTGCGGCTGACATCATTGTTTGATATTATGCTTCTAGAGCCTTCATACACGTGAGCAGATGGGCTTGTGGTTTCGCAGATGAAATGGGCTGATACAAGTGAGACCCCGTGAGGAGGTCGCGCACGGAGTAGGTGCTTAAAAGATGCCTGCTGGGTGTGAAGTGTAATCATACTTCAGAAGGATCAGAAGGCCACATACACTCAGTTCTTCGAAGAGTCACCGAGAGCTCGGCTGCCTGCACGCTGCCTTTCCAAGCCGGCACTTGTGTGGCAGGGCCACTGAAGAGCTCAGGCAGTGGCGGGCGGGTGTCCTGCATTCAGGCCTACCTATGTCCCTGCACACTGTCCCCACCCCCCAGTTCAGTGACAATGGGACCCCCAGGGGAGGCAGACACAGAGACTCTGTGCAGATTTTGCTGAAGAGGTGACACCAATGGGTGAAGGCTGAGCAAAGGTTTCTGGGTGGCGCAGGTGGGGTGGGCATACCTGCAGGAGCCAGGACGGGCAAGGCTGAAGGCTGGGCCCGGTGGGAAGGCAGCAGGCACTGGAAGATGCTGCCCCCAGAAGCGGGTCTGAGTCACACTTCACAGTGTGGACGCCAGGTCTGAGCAATGGCAGTAGGTGGAACCCTGGGCCTCATACAGGGACCTGCCCCAGTGCCTTCACCCAGCCTCTTTCATGCAAGAAACATCATCTCCTGATAGGTGCAAGCAACCCCCTTCCCTACCCCCTAATTATGAGGGACGGGGTGGGGTGGTGATGAGACATCTGGTCAAATTCATAGCCTCCCTAGCCGATGAGTATTCAGCTCCAGCTTGCACACCCCCGTGACGGGGAGCTTACTACGAGAACAAAGGATGGCTGTGCTCTACTAGGGACGCCTAGGTGCTTAGCACCCCAGCAGTTAGAACACTGGTTGGAGGAAAGCTGAGGACACAGAGGGTCCCAGTGCTGGTTTGGCCTTGGCATCCTCTCTGCACAATGGGGCAGGGGCATGACTGAGCTCACGGTGTCGTTGTGGGGCTGGCAGCCACGGGGTGAGCAAAGAAGTGCTGGAAGGGCAGGCAGCCACGGGAGAGGGTGGCAACTCTCCTCACGAGACTCAAGATTACTTAATGCCTGCAACCTGTGCGGGAGCCAGGGTTCCCCTTCCTTATCCCTCCACTGCAGGGGCCTCTGGGGGGAACACCGAGTCCTCTGAGCCTTCCCCAGGCAGCAGCTCCCCAGGGATGGCTAGACTGCTGGAGAGCTGGGGACACTGGGGTGCTGTGTGACCTTGGATGTGTCCCTGCCTCTCTCAGTTTCTCCGTCTCTAATAGGAGACTGGCCCCCAGATGCCCCATCTAGGGCTGATGCTCAGTGGCTGGGCCGTGGCATTGTGGCCCCCTGAATACCTCTTAGCTTGTCCTTTCCTGTCTCTGGGGCGTCTGGGGCTGCTGCTTTTCTCTCCTTTCAAACCCAACTGCTGCACATGGGATCTCTGACCACACATGGTTTCAGAGGCTTGGCCACCGTGCCAGCCCAAGGGAGGAGCCAGGCATAAAGCTGGGGGCAGGGAAGGGTGACCAGAGGTCACCTTCGTTCCAAGTTGCTCCCAGGGGCTGTGTCGGCTGGCACGCACGCTGTCTGGTGCTGCCTGACCACCGAGCGGAGCAGGGGCTCCCCAGTGCAGAGCAAGTGCCCCACACCCACCCCATGACGGAGCATGCCCAGAGTTAAACGCAGAAAGCTGACCAGGCAGAGGGGACCGCTGGCCTGCAAGCCTCATCTCTCGGACAGGCCCGGGGGCGGGGACACCCACTGTCATCTTTCTGCTCCGTTTGCTCTGGAAACAGATCAGCTGTGACAGCCGAGAGCTTAGCAATTTAAAGGGGCAACTGCGTGGCAGAAACTTGGGAGGGGGGTGTCCCCGTGACTGTGGGGGGGCAGGGGGACAGCCTGGCCACACCTCTCGCAACCGGCCCTGCCTCCTCACAGCCCAGAGGCAGCTAGTTTGGGCAGGGCAGGGCTTTCCCGCACTCAGAGCCCCCTGGTCCATGAGGGCTCCCCCCCCAGGCTGTCAGGTGGAACAGGATGTCCTGATACCTGCGACAGCCCCATCGTCACTTCTCAGACTCCTGCTGCCTCCTGCCCCATTTGGGACTGGGTCCGGAGATCGCAGTGGCTCTTCCAGCCCCCAGGCACAGTCCCTTAAACCGACTCCTCGCCCACTGGGGGTCTGACCCAGGGGATCCCCAAGACTACCAGCCAGCCTCTTGCCCACGTGGTAGTGGGAGGAGGGGCTGCCCAAGGTCACGCAAGGGGTCGGGGCAGGGCTGAATTCGGGGCCAGCCATCCAGCCCACCCCAAGAGCGTCTAACTGGCTCACAGCGAATTCCTGAGATGCTTCAACCTCCCGCCCGCAGGCTCCGGACCCTGGACCCGCGGCAGGATTTCTCCGCGGAGAGGCGGGAGCATGGCGGAGGGGGGAGAAAAGGGAGAGAGTGTGTGTCCTGGGGGGCGGGCAGCTTCCCCCTGCGACCCTCGCGACCTGGGTTCATGTTTCCCAGTCCAGGCAGCCAGCTGTATAGACGCGGAGACCCTCAGCCCCCCTCCCCCCAGATCGCGCCTTCCATGTCCGCAAGGTTTTGGAGAAGCGATCCGCAGAGCCGCGGAGGCTCCATCTCCTGCGACCCAGGGAGCGACACCGCAGAGCCCCGGTTCCGAAGGCCCGGCGCCGCCGCCCCCGCCCCATCCCCCCGAGCCCGGCGCCGCGGGCGCCCGACCCTGCAACCCTGGGGCCCGCCGCGTCCCCGCGACTGCGGCCTCGGCCCTCGTCCCGGGCCCGGCTCCGCAAAGCCACCCGCCCGGTTCCCGAAAGCCGCTCGCGCGTCGGTGCACCGCGGCCTCCGCCGACCCCCGGCCTGGCCCCCGGCCCCCGGCCCTGGCCGCCCCGCCCGCTGCCGCGCGCGTCCCCCGCCGGCCCGCCTCCTACCTCGCGGGGCCGCCCGCAGCCTCCGAGCGCGCGCCGTCCCCGCCGTCCCCGCGGCGGACAGGAGCGCGGGCGGGCGCACGGCGCGGGGGGGCGGGCGCGCGGGAGCCCCAGCCCGAGCCGGAGCCGGAGCCCGAGCTCGAGCCCGAGCGCCGCCGGCCGGCCGGCCTGCCTGCCTCCGCGCAGTGACCTTGGCGTGCGCGGCCTCTCCGCGCCCAGCCTCAGTTTCCCCGGCCAGGGGTGTGGGCGCGGGGACGGGTGCCGCCCCGGCCGCCGACGTCACCCGAACCCCGGCCAGTTGAGGGCGCCCGGGTCGGTGGGGCCGCCGAGGGGATAGGCCGGGGAGCGGGGTCCGCACAGTCGAGCGCGGCGGAGGGGCGCTGAGGCCCCGGCCTTTCGCTCAGACTCCCCGAGACCCCCTAGGTAAACACCTGGGAGCTGCAGCCGCAGGCCCCTCCCACGGAGAACTGCGGTCCCCGCCGGCCATGCCCAGCCCCCTCCCCGAAGCCTCCCCAGTTCTCAGATGAGAAGACCGAGGCCCAGAAAGCAGCGGCCAGAATCGCACAGCGCGGTGGTGGGGCTCTGTGTCCCCTCCAGGACGCGCGCTCCTGGCAGTTTGGGGAAGGGGGTCCGGGCCTGCCGGCGCCGCCCCTTATCCTACAGCAAACATGGACTCGGCACCCACTGAGTGCAGGGGACGGGCCTCGGTGGGGCGGCACGGCCTCGGAGAGGGGCCAGTTCGTGGGGAAGGAGTGGAGTAGGCAGGAAAGGCCTGGCCTGGAAGGGGCAGGAAGGGGGAGGGCACTCCAGGAAGGCTGTACCCAAGGTACAAGCAAGCGGAGGAAGGCGCGCGGCCCGGTGTGTAGGGAGATTCTGACAGCCCTGAACACCACATTAAGGGACTCTTCGTTTCGTGGGCAGCCGGGAGACCCCCACCAGGTGGGAGCAAGGGCAGCCGCAGTCTGGGCTGGGTTAGGGCGCGCCCCCTGGTGGCCACAAGGGGCGAGACAGGAGGCCGGGGGACGGGCCGCAGTGGTCCAGCCTGGCGAGTGATGTAATGAGTCAGGAGACTGGAGTCTCTGCGGGCTCTGACCTTGGGCAAGGAACTTCCCCTCTCTGGGCTTCTGGAGGGGGGAGGGAGCCTGACTTTCCACTCTGAAATGTCATGACCCTGGATATTGGGGCCAGGTGGAAGTAGGCAGTGGACCCCCCCAAGGAACAGGCAGATCAGAGGTGAGTGGTAGACATTCTGTTCAGCACTTTATGAGGTTAATTTCATTTACTTGAGGTGTAAACTATTATCCCAATTTCAGAGACAAGGACAGCGCAGCACAGAGAAGGTAAGTCAACTGCCCACACTCACATGGCTGGCTAAGTGGCTGAGCTGGGATTTGAACACAGGCCTGTGGGGCTGCAGAGTGTAAGCTAAGGTGGGTGCCTGACCACCTCAGTCTCGTCTCGCAGCATTTATGAGCACCCGAGCTGCTCCTGGAATATACAATGCACTGGTGATGGGCAGAGACGGGTAAGGAACGGTCCAGCTCCCAGTGGGTCTTCCTCACCATTGGTGCTCACAGCAAACAAGACAGTGGTCCCCCCGGGGGATGGGCTTTCAGGGCGAGGCATTAGCCCCCGCCCCCCCCCCGAAACCCTGTGTTACACTCTCCTGTATCATTGGACATTTTGTTTTTAAAAACTACGAACTAATTTTATAATTTCAAAAACTTAAAAAAAAAAGAGCTCTTGAAGGAAAGATTCTTGTAGTTTTAATAATTAAAAATGCTTTCCTAGAGAAACTCCATCCTTTTGTTGTCAGTGCCAGGAGTGAGTTACCTGGCTGGCAGGAAGGCAGGTGAGGGACCTGGGAAGAGCAAGGGTTTTAGAATCTGTTCAGCCTGGGCAGGTCCCACCACCTCTCTGAGCCTCATGTGAATTCATCTGTAAAATAGACCTGATGATAAAAATCGTCACCCTGCCTCCTTTCAAAGGCTGCTCTGAGGATCAACTGTGATAATGTGTGAAAACGTTGTGTAAAATGTACTGTATAAATATTTGTATTCCCAGAAGCTATGGAGGAAAATATTGGTAAATTTAACTATATAGAAATGAAAACTTCTAAATGGAATAAAACATACCACAAAGTCAAAAAAGACAAAGCGTAAACTTAAAAAGAATACCTGCGGCACATATGACAGAAGTTAATTGAGGAAAATGAGATGAAAGTTACTTTCCCGGATACGTAAAAAACTCTTTCAAAGCTATAGGAAAAAGATGACTAACCAATTAGAAAAAAGAGCAGAGGATAGAAACAAGTGGCTCAGGGAAAGATACTCAATCTCACTTGTAATTAAATGCATATTGAAGAAATACAAACTGAAACACAGCATGCTTGTCATTTTTTGTGTCTACCAAGCTGGCAGAAAAGAACAAGTATGATGATGCTTTTGCTACTGAAGGTGGGAGGAGATGAACGCATCCAGAGTACTGGAGGGTGAGGTGCAAGATGGGGCGACCTGTTTGAAGGGTGATCTGGCAAAGCCATCCAGCATGCTGGCATGAAGACGCAAGGGCAGTTGCACACAGCACTGTGTCAGTCAGCAAACTAAGAAGAGAGACACCTCTGGTGTCCAACACTGGGGGAGGGTGAGCCGGCACGAACACACCCACAGGCCGGGACTTCACGGGAGTATCTCCAGGAGGCATTTCTGCTGAAAAATGCAGGGGACAGGGCTTCCCTGCTGGCGCAGTGGTTGACAGTCTGCCTGCCAATGCAGGGGACACGGGTTCGTGCCCCGGTCCAGGAAGATCCCACATGCCATAGCGGAGCAGCTAGGCCCGTGAGCCATGGCCGCTGAGCCTGTGCGTCCGGAGCCTGTGCTCCTCAACGGGAGAGGCCACAACAGTGAGAGGCCCGCGTACCGCAAAAAAAAAAAAAAAAAAAAAATGCAGGGGACAGAACACTGTGTATGTTGTGATCCCCTTGTGCACACTGTAAAAGGTTATACATATATGCGTACTGTAATTTCCTACTTCTTCTCTCCGAGAGGACACCCACATACCCAAACGATACCTGCCATTCATGGCTGCCTTTCGGGAGGACGGTGGGGTGTGTGCAATGCGTGTGGGAGGGGCTCTTACTTTTCATTTGATACTTTTCTGAGGGTTAGTTGATTTGTAAAAAGTTGCCAGGGATTATCTGGACTTAGGCACAGGCTCACGGGCTGATTAAATCTTCTTTATGTGCCTTTAAAAAATTAAGCAACTGTCTTTAAAGTGAATAAAAATGACTGGAGTCTTCTTGTTACCTAAAGTGCGCCAAAGAGGGATTGCTCGACAGATGCCTGTTACGATATATCCGTCCGGTGGAAACCTACGCGGCGGTCAAAAAGGATGCAGCTTCTGTACATGACGGACGAGGAACAATCTCCAAGGTATTTTTGTAAGTGGAAAAAGCAAGGTGCAGTACAGGGTATGGTGTGTTACCTTTTATGTAAAAAAAGAGCAGGGTATAGGGTACCTGCTTGTGTGTGGATGTGTCATCTCTGACAAAGATGCTTAAGAAACTGGTACAGTGGTGCCCTGGGGAAAGGTGTGGAGAATTGGGGGCCAGCGTGGGTAGGAGAATGGCTTTTCACTGAAATGTTCCATTTAAATATCTTTTGTGCCCTCTGCATGTACTACTGCTTAAAAAAATTATGTTTTAAAAAGAATCATTTCTGAGACTGCACGCGTAGTTGGGAGGCCTGCTCTGACTCGGGCTGGGGCTCACTCCCTGTGTGACCGCGGGAGGATCGTCTTCCTCTGAGCCTCGAGGTCCCCTCAATCGAGCAGGCAGGAAGCCTGAGATAAGGCAAGTGCCAAGGCTCCGTGCAGCTCTGACGTCAGACCAGACCGAGAACCTTCTCACTGGAAGAGCCAACCTGATGTGGAATGCTGCCGGGAGGTGGGGCTTCCCGGCCTTGCGCTGTGGGAGCGGAAGCCGAGGGTCAGCTTCCTTGGCCTATGGAATGCATGACTTCTGAGGCCCCTCCAGGCTGGCCACCATGCTCTTCCCTTTTCCTTCTCCCACCCACCGCGCCCTGCCTGGAAACTCCTGGTTCATCTTTCCTCTCCAGATCAGCCCTGGCAACAGTCCCGTCTGTCTGGTTGGAGATCAGTTCCTCGGAGCAGGAAGAGACGACCCAGCACTGGGCACCCATGTGGGAAGGAGACGTCAGTGGGGGCAAAGCCTCCTGCAGGGAGACTGAACCACTTACCCCACCGGGGATCAGCCATGGCCTTGATCCTGCCCCTCTCCTCTCCCCACCCCCTGTCGTTACCCAGAACGTTCCCCATTGCCCAGCAAACCAAACCGACGCTCTTCAGCGGGACATTCACGGTTCTGCACTTTCTGGCCTCAATTTATCCTCCTAGCCCATCCCTCCACCCATCATTGTCCCTTATTTAAAGCAACTTTCAAAAATACAGCTTCAGGGCTTCCCTGGTGGCGCAGTGGTTAAGAACCGCCTGCCAATGCAGGGGACACGGGTTCGAGCCCTGGTCTGGGAAGATCCCACATGCCGTGGAGCAACTAAGCCCGGGCGCCACAACTACTGGGCCTGTGCTCTAGAGCCTGCGAGCCACAACTACTGAGCCTTCATGGCACACCTACCGAAGCCCGTGCGCCTAGAGCCCGTGCCCCGCAATGAGAAGCCACCACAATGAGAAGCCCGCACACTACAATGAAGAGTAGCCCCTGCTCGCCACAACTAGAGAAAGCCCGTGCACAGTAACGAAGACCCAACGAAGCCAAAGATAAATAAAATTAATAAATTTATATTAAAAAAAATACAGCTTCAATCACATCCCTTCCCTGTTCAAAACCCTTCTAAAGCTCCCCATGACCTGCAGGATAAAGTTGAAGCTCCCAGTTCAGCACCAGAACTAGTTTCTGCCTCCCTGCCCACCCCCCCATCTTCAGCTGCTTCCCCCAAAGTCAAGCTACACTTAATGTCTTGTGAGTACGCCACGCTGTTTCACAACACTGAGTATTTGCACATACTATGCCCTTTGGTTCATCAATATACAAAGAGTTCTAACAAATCAATAAGAAAACCATGAAAATAAAAGTGTCCAGCTGATTTAACTAGGTAGCTCAGAGAAGAAGAAATACAAATGGCTTATAAACATACAAAAAGATATATAACCTTACTGATAAAGAATCGCATACCATAATAATGAGATACTATTTTCACCCACCAAACTAGTAAAAATTCCTGACGAGTGCTTTTTGCCTGTTAGCTCAAGTCCAAATCCATCCTTAAGATCCAGCTGCAAAAATGTCACCTCCTCTAGACATCTTGGCTCGCACAATGCCCTGTACATCCTGACACAGTTCTTAGAACAGGACCAGGCACATAGGAGAAATTCAATAACTGTTAGCTATTGATTGTAAAAATAACCACTGCCATGCTGTCCTGTAATCATCAGCTAATGAGACTATTCATTGCCCAAAGTCCCCGAGGGCGGGGATGGAGTAGGAATCATCTCTGTTTTGCCAACATCAGTACAGGGCCTGCGACAGAGCCGTGCCCAGTAAGTGGCTAAGCACTGGGGACAGGTGAGGTGCGTGAGGGGGAGGGACAGCTGGAGCCGGGAGCCGGCCCTCGGGGCTGCTCTGCTGGGGAGAGGAGATGCTGCGGAGGAGGGGGCGGGTGCAAGGCCAGGTGGTGGGCACATGTGGTGTCTACTCTGCATCAGGCAGGAGCTGAGCTGGGCTCTCTACCCACACTGTCTCTATTGCTCCTGCTTCTAGAGATGGGTGGCGCCCCCTCCATTTTACAGGTGAGAAAACTGGGCGGGTGCTGAACGACTTCCTAAGTGGCTCTTATTTACTCCACGCGGCCTCCGTGCTGGCTTGTGGGCACTCACAGATGCACGGCTTTGGACTCATCACTTTCTCTATAAGGGCCTCTACTTTCCCGTCTGAGAGATGGCTCTATATTAAGGGTTTCTCAAACTTAAGAACTGGTGGACCCCTAAGAATACAGTTTGCAACGTTCATCAGACCCCACTTTAGGGAACAATGAATCCAGAGTTAAGTGAGACCACACTGGAGGGTCCCTTGAAGACCACGTGTTCAAAAACAGAATAGGAAAGGCAGCCACAGAAACCAGACAGCAGAACTCAGTTTTTAGAGAGCCGTCCAGGTGGTCTGGAGAAACTGGAACCCTCATACAGTGCTGGTGGGAATAAAAAATGGCGCAGCCACTTTGGAAAACAGTTGTGTGTTTTTTAAAAAGTTAACCATAGAGTTACTACCTGACCTGGCAATTCTACTCCTTGGTATCTACTCGAGAGAAATGAAAACATATGTCCACATAAAAACTTGTAAGTGAATATCCCTAGCAGTATACTCATAATGGCCAAAAAGTAGAAACAGCCCAGATACCCAGCAACTGGGGAAACAACCCAAATGTCCAGCAACTGGGGACAGTAGATAAACTACATGTGGTCTATCTATACAACGGAGGGAGTCTTAATCAGCAAAAAAAAGGAATGAGGTTCTAACACCTGCTACAGCATGCCTGAAGCTTGAAAACATTAGGCTAAGCGCAAGAAGCCAGTCACAAAAGGTCACTTACTAGATGATTCCATTTATATGAAATGCTCAGAAAGGCAAGTTTATTGACACAAAGTAGATTAGTGTCTGTCGGGGGCTGGGGTGGGACAAAAGAGTGACAGAAAATAGACACAGATTTCTTTTCAAGATGATGTGAAATGATTTTAAATCATGGTGACGATTACACAGCTCTGTAAGTATACTAATCATCATTAAATTGTACACGTAACACAAGTGAATTTTATGATACAAAGTAAACCTTGGTAAAGCTTCAAGAAAACCCATGATGACTAAATGTAATGCAAGCTTCTGGATTGGGGAAAAACTTGACATAAAGGACATCATTGGGATAACTGGTGAAATGCAACTCTAAATTGTATTTTATTTATTTAGTTTTTACTTTTTGGACACACTCTGTGGCATGTGGGATCTTAGTTCCCTGACCAGGGATTGAACCACCACCCCCCCCGGCATTGGAAGCTCGGTGTCTTAACCACTGGACTGCCAGGGAAGTCCCTAAATTGTACTTTAGATCCTAGTACTGTGACCATGTTAAGTTTCATGAATTTGGCTATTGGACCGCAGATATGTAAGAGAGTGTCCTTGCTCTTAGGAAACATGCTGAAGTACTATTTAGGAGTAAGAGTCATTAGGTTGCATGTTTTTTTGTTTTTGTTTTTTTTGCGGTACGCGGGCCTCTCACTGCTGTGGCCTCTCCCGTTGCTGAGTATAGGCTCCGGACGCGCAGGCTCAGCGGCCATGGCGCACGGGCCCAGCCGCTCCACGGCATGTGGGATCTTTCTGGACCGCGGCACGAACCTGCGTCCCCTGCATCGGCAAGTGGACTCTCAATTACTGCGCCATCAGGGAAGTCCCAGGTTGCATGTTTGCGATGACCTCTCAAATAGTTCGGGGAGAAAAAAATGTTTTTGTGAGAGACTGAAATCGGGTGAAATGTTACTTATGGTGAAGTGGGTGAAGGGTACACGGGAGAATTCTTTTTTTTTAAATTCTTGCAGGCCTTCTTCAAGATTGAAATGGTTACAAAATAACTTGTAATGAATCCACACGTAAAAATATTACTGAGTGGAACTTGAGTACCCCTGAGAATAAATCCATGGCCCCCAAAGGAGAAAAGGCGCTGATGCAGTTGTGAACACACCTCCCACAGGGGGTGTCCCTGCTCATCCCATGTCTAGGTACCCTCCCACACCCCTCCACCGCCCGGGCGCTACCCATCCCATTCCTGGAGATTCCACCGATTCCCAGGCTGGGAGCCCCTGAATTATTTTAGGGGTTCTTGCATTCCATATACGCTGCTGGTAGACCAAATACTATGTTTCACACATTAACATCTTTCAAACCAAAACGGATGCTGTGCGATGAATAAAATTCACAGACTTCACATTCATGTAAAATGGGTTCTCAGTGGCTCACCGTGATTTTTCAGCCACGGATACTAACCCTTATGTGCACTGGTCGGGGGGGTGGTATGTGTGGGATTTGGGGAGATGAAAAGGCATCCTCCCTTTACCAGAAAAGCTGGCAAGTGCACATGGAGCCATCCCAACTCCCCACGCCGCTGCTTCGTGGCGGGGAGGACAGGGTTGGAGCGGCGAGGGGGAGGCCCTAGGGCTCCCACCTCAGCAAGTCTCCGGGGGCCTGGCTGCCCAGTTCCCACTCTGGCACTGCGTTTCCCCAGCCCGCCTGCTCCCAGCGGGTCGGGAGCCTCTAGAGGGCAGTTACTGGGATGGGGCCGAGTCACTCTGAGTCTCAAGTGGCCAGCACCAGGCCTGGGTGACCATGAAGGTGAGGGCTGGGTGAAGGGCGCTGGCTGGGGCCAGTTGACTCCTGGCCCTCCACTTCTTAGCCATGTGGTCACTGAGCACTTGGAATGGGGCTAGCTGGGGAGCTGACTTCTCTAAAATTTGAATTGCTTTCAGTAGTTGACATTTAAATAGCCTTCTATGGCCAGCGGCCTCCGTCCCGGGCAATGCAGCTTGTAGAGGCTTAACGGAAACACAGAATGGAGCCGACGCAGAAGGTGAGCTGGCCGGTTGGGACGCCCTCCACTCCCAGCTGGGATCTGGGGTTCCCCCCGCCCCAGCAAAGCCTGGAATGCCTGGGCAAGCCTCACCCCCGCATCTGGCCTGCTTCAGGGACTCGCCCGCTCAGTGGGCACAGAGCTTCCTGCAGGGTGGGTGCCGAACCAGGGGCTCTGCATGCCGTGGCAACGTAAGGGGTCTTCAAGGGTAGTTCTACCGGGTAATTTTTGGCTCTGTATCCAATGATTTTAGAACTAGCTCCCCTGACCCCAACCCTTGTAAGGTAAGAACGTGGCAAAATCCTAATGACGCATACTCTGTGACTGCAAAATATGGCCACAGATTCCCTGCATCCCGGTACCCAGGCCCCTCAGCTCTAGGACTCGTCCCCTCCTCCCACAGGTGGGGTCCGTCTCTCCTCCCCCTGGCCATGGGACTTTCATCGCACAACAGAATGTGGCAGGAGGGATGGTTGTCTGAGTTCCGAGGCTGCACCTCAAGAGCCTTGAGGCTCCACCTTCGCCCCCTTGGAACGCTGCCCTCAGATGCCACGGCCGCTGGCTGCCCACTGAGGGCCAAACTGCCGGGGGGGTAGAGAAACAGAGGTGCCCCAGCAGCAACTGCAGCCATGTGAGTGGGGCCACCTGGCACCTTCTGGTGAGCCCAGGAGGACCAGCAGGGCGGCCCGGGTTCTAGCCGGCACAGTCACACACTGCGGTTGCAGCCACGACATTTGGGGTGGTTTGTTACACAGCAAACACTAACTGAAACAGGAAATGGCACGTCCATCACTAGTGTGGCTGCCCAGGGGTGGGGGGGGGGCGGTCACAGCTCAGGGCTCAGCCCACGCCCCAGAAGGCAGACCCAGGGACCTAAAGCGTTCCCTGGAGGGGTGGGGGACCCACAAGCGGTGTCCCGGGCCCCAGGGGAACTTATGTGCCCTTTAAACAGAACAGAGTCCTGAGCGGGGCTAAGCGTGGCAGCCTTTGGGAGACGCCTGCACCCTGCACCGAGCTGGGCTCTGATCGGCCTGAACTGGCCGAAGTGCAGAGGGCTTCTGGGTCGGCAGTGCCCTGCAGCCCAGCCTCTCCTGGGGCGTTTACGGGACAAGGTTACAAAGCCCTTGCCGTGGGTGGGTGTCTTTCTCCCCTTTTACAGGGGAGGAGACAGACTCAGGAGCAAAGGCGCTTGTCTGAGTCTTGCCCTCTGTACTTGCCCTCCTCCAGATCCGGCTTCTGGGTCCAAAAGCCTCCACGCTGCGGTCAGGGGACACCCTGCAGACACTCCTCCAACTCCCAACTGGGGCCACAGGGGAAGGCAGCAGGACACTGCCACACCGGGGGCGGGGATACCGACCCAGCCCGATACAATGAGGATGGGGGCACACGGACCCCCAGAAGAGGCCCGGGAGCTGTCAGCAAAGGACTCCGCCTTCAGCAGCCATGCAGCGTCCACAGGCAGGCACCACGGAGGCCCTTCTCCCGTAACTGGCCCAGCAGATGATGGAGCAGTGGCGGCGCCAGCTGGGGGCCAGCTGCCACCTGGGAGACGGGACGCCAGGGATCCTGGTCTGACCTCCTCATCGCTTGGGCAGTGCCTGGCACACTGCAGGTGCTCAGCGGAAAGATTTACCAATAGAGTAACTCACTCGATCCCCTCCCAGGGCAGGAAGGGGAGTCATCGGGGAGGGGACGTCCAACCGCCCAGTGGGAAAGAGACGCCCCCGAAAATCCCATCCCGTGGACAGGGTGTTCCATCAGTCCGCTCAGTGACCCCTGAGGTGGTGAGGCAAAAGCCATTTCCCAGATAAAGCAACTGAGGCCCAGAGAAATGAGGTGACTTGCCCAAGGCCATACAGCCTGGACGGCAGAGCTGGATCTTGGGCCCAGCTTCCTGGGGTCTATAGCTGTTCGTCCCTCCGAGCTGACCATGCAAAGGAAGGAATCGTCACAGCCAACATTCACTGACACCTGTGAGGTGCCTGGCACTGCACCCGGTCCTTTCAAGGTTTTCTCATTTGCCCACTCTGTGAGGTCATAGTAGGTCCATTTTGCAGATATAACTGAGGCCCAGAGCAGCTCTGTGGCTTGCCCTAGGTCACAAAGCAAGGCAGCAGGCCATCTAGGGCTGGGACTCACGCCGCCAGACTTCCCCAAGTGGCGACAGCGAGGCAGAACACGCTGTGCTCCCAATGCCTCGGTTTCCTCTTTTTGCAAGGAAGGTGTGGGCAGAATGACCTCTGACCTGGTGTGATGTCATCAGGAGGGTGGGACTCTCTCCTGGGAAGTCTTAGGGCTGAAAAGGGAAGTGAGGAGCGGCTGTTTCCCCATCCCGCCCACTCCCCACCCTGGCCCTATGCCAGGTGGGTGGTCACCTCCCTTTGACCCACCTCCTCCGGAAACTGCCCTGGAGGTGCCCCTGTGCCCACAGCAGGAGCATAAAGCCAGCCTCCAGTCCCACAGCCTCACACCTCACACCCTCCTGCTAAGATCGCCCCAATCCGAAACCAGGAGGCACAATAATGAATACACACATATATGTGTGTGCGTGCATACACACTCACATATTACTGTATATTTTCTCTACTTCAGGACACATCACAGGAGAGCTGGGCTGGCAGTGTTTTGGGACCAAGGGGCTGAGATGCCCCGTAGCTGTATCCCTCGGGGCTGCCCTCCTCTCTGCCTGCGTGGCACCAGCCTCCTGCCCATCCTCTGCCTCCGGTCACCCCTGCAATCCATCCTCCATCTGAGGTCCTGAGGCATCTTCTTCAAACGCAGGTCTGATGACCATGAGGCAGTGGAGCAAATGGTTCAGAGCCTGGGCTTCGGGGTCAGGATGATTTGAGGTGTGAGGACATTTGTTAATGATGTGAACTTGGGCAAGTGACTATCTCCCTAAGCCTTGGTTTTCTCACCTGCAAAATGGGAATTATAAGAAACCCTAGCCTATGGTGCTGACAGGAAGGGATGGTGCAGGTCAAGTCGCCGAGCACAGCGCCTGGAGGGTCTTATCAGATCACGGCGGGGAGGCTGGATGTCTGTGCCTGCCCAGCCTCCCAGCTCACTTCCAGTAAGGCACCCCACTTTTCTCTGGGGGATCCCCCTCCTCCACTCTTAGTCTATCTAACTTGTGTCCAGGGACTCGATCCCTAACTTGACAGTATTCCGCCCCCTTACCAAAGTGACTGGTCCAGGGATGGGCATATGACCCGAGCCTGTACTGGGAGTTTGTTGGAACCGTTTCTGTTGGGCTCATTAGCTGTCAGAGTATTGTAAACCTGGAGCTGTCAGTCCCGTCACGAGCAGAGATACTGCCTGGGAATGAAGTCGGGAAAGAAGAGAAAAAGACACCAGTGTCTCTGACAAATAGTGTGAGCTCCTGAATCAAACTGTACCTAAAGGCCTGTCTGCTTCAGAAGTAGAAGGCAATGAATTCAGCCTCAGCTTCAGCCAGTCTGGGTTTTTGTTTGTTTGCTTTCCTCACTTGCCACCGAAAGAATACCGGTTAATCTAACCTCCCTGCTCAAAAGCCCCGACGGCGCCTCTGTGCCCACAGAGAGAGCACAGCACCCCGGGCTCCGGCCCACCTGCCTTGCTTTCTGGCCCCAATCTGGCCCTCATCCCTTCCAGACCCAACACCACCCAACTCTGACTGCTGCTCCCCAAACACACGGGGACTCGACCTACAGAATCCACCCACCGTCTCCTCCCTCTCTACCTGCCCACTCCACACCCAGCACAGGTGCCTGTGCTCCCCTGAAAACCTCTCCTAAATGCTACCCCCCTACCCCCGAAGAGCCACGGCCACCCGGCTCTGGCCTGCTGCCACGCTTGATTATATCCCTCGGGCAAAGGCCACTGGTGCTTTGCTTTTGTCTCACTGGATCTTTTAGGAGAAGAACACCCTGGATTGACTTGGGATTTGACAAATTCAAAATCTGCTCTTAACTCACCAAGTGCATTTCCTGACCTTCAGGTCTCACTGGCCTGGTGCCTGCCCTCAGGGGGCATATACCCGGAGCCAAACAGTTTCCCATTTGTCTCAAATCCATGGTTGCAAAAACGACAATTTAGAAAATGTTACAGTCAAACTGAGAACAGTAGTTTTACTCAATGTAATCACTGACCTTTACGGAGCCACTGCTATGTCATTACACGTGGACACGCCCAAGTATAATGTTATTTAATCCTCACCTTGTGAAATGCTACCCTCATTTTGCAGAGGAGGAAACTGAGGCCCAGAGAGGCACAGGGGGCTGCCCGAGGAGTCACGGCAGCCGAAGGGGGAGCTGGGATCTGACCCTCCCTCTTCCTGCTCCCACCCTGGCTTATCTCAGCCGCCCGGGAACACACTTGAGGAGCAGTTTAGAAGGGGTTTAAAAATCCGCCGCTTAAAGCTCAGAACCAAGCTTGTTTCCTGGCTGCCCAGAGCGGGTGGCCGTCCATACCCACTGCGGCGTCGGGATCCCTGGCTTCACAATTCACACCTGGCCTCTGGCTCTGACGCGCCCCTGTTTTGCAGGCATCAGGTTTCAGATTTACCGTGTTTGCTGCCAGTGTGAGGGGAGGCCTGGTGGTTAGTCTTCTGGGAAGGTGTTTCAACACGCAACCGCTCTGAACACGGTGGCTTCCCCATGCGACCCTGCCACGGGGCAGCCCTGCAGCCTCCTGACGGCAGAGCAGAGGCCGCTGAGCCCGGCCAGCGGGTTAGCAGCACCTTCTAACTGCAGGGAAATACGATTGACGGGCGTATTTAGAAAAGGCGTGTTCTAATCAAGCCCCCGGTTCATCCTCTGCAAACAGGGGATGCGGAGCTTCCAGGGGCTGTTGTGGCCAGAACGAGGCCAGATGGAGAGTTACAGGCACACGGTAGGTGCTCGCTAAGTGCTCTCTTTCTTGTCCTCACAGCCTAGAAGCCGGGCCATCTATCACCCAAACACAGGCCCTGTCGCTCCCTCACCGCCACCCCCCAGGCATCCTGACCTCTGAGCCTGGGCAGGAGCTCCAAGAACCCAGCACAGCCAGGTCAGTCCCACCGTGTGCGGATCCTGAGCTGACCTGAGCCCCAGACTGGACCCCAGGGTCCCTCACTTCTCATTCCCCAGGCCAACTCCAAGACCTCAAAGTCTAGCTGAGCTGCCACCTCTTCCAGGAAGCCTTTGGGGAACCTGACCGGATGTGAACTCTGACATTCTTCCTCTGGGCTCCCACTGGCCTTGGAGCTCACCCCTGCTCAGCTCTGACTGCCTGTGTCGTAACTTCCTCTTTTCCTGTCCCATCTCCCCCAGGGCACTGTCAACATCCCAGGACAGAAAGAGCATGCGGCTCGCCACAGCCTGGCCCTGCAGCCAGCCCATCGCAGGGTTGGGGAACACTCCCGACATGCCAGGCACCCATGTGGAGAAGGCCAAAATGAAGACAGTAGAGAGAAAGCAGCATGAGGGTTGAAAAGTCCAAACCCATTACATAAATTGAACTCCTGGATCCAGCCATTCCTGAAGCTAGTTACCCCTAGACTTTTCAGTTCCATGAGCCAGAGGCGCCCCTTCAATGCATAAGCCTGTTTGTTTTGGATTTCTCTGCCACTTGCAACTAGAAGGTCGTCTACCATGAGGCTTGGCGAGGTGACCTGAAGCACCCCAGGTCACATATCCAAGAAAGCAGCAGAGTGACACTCACACCAAAGTCTGAGCTCTCAGCCTGCGTCAGCAGCCTGACCACAGCCCAGCGTCCAGGCCCAGCACTCTGGGTGCGGCCCAGAGACCCTGCTCTGCCGGGCCGTAGCCCTCTCACCTGTTTCCTAGAAGCAGGTGATGTCACGCTGATGGGGATTTCTGGGCACCGGTTTGCTCATCCATCGACTGCGGCTAACGACTCCTCCTTCACAGACTCTCAGTGAAGGTCAGAGGATGCCTCACGCTCGCCTGGCCCACATGGGGGGGGGACTCGGAGCGGAGGCCACGGTGCGGACCCTCCTTCCCTCCCTCACCTGGCGGACGGCCTGCAGATGCCGTGCTCAGCAGACCCCCGCCCCAGCTCGGGGGCCACATGGAGCTCCAGGCACACCCTGCCCACGCCTGGCCGGTCCTCCTGCCGTGGCAGTAGCCCCACTTCTGGGCAGGGGTCTTGAAGGCCGAGCTGCTCTGGCTCTCTGATGGTGTAGGTGAGGGTCCTGCATAGCCCCAGCTCACTCCAAGCCCAGGGGAGGGGCTCCAAACAGGATGAGGCCAGCAGGCCTCTGGGAGATGGGCCCAAGGCGGTTCCGTGGACTCCGTGTCCCACCCAGGCCATGCCCCGGGGGAAAGGGTCACCTGGAAAGTATCCAGGCCCGAGGAAAACTCTCCGAGGATGTGGGCTCTTCAAGGTGTGGCAGGGAAGGAACACCCATCAAACCTGAATGTATCTGGTGACCACAAAGCAGTCTCCTTTCATGCTCGAGCAAGCGGAGCCTGACCTGGCCCCCACAGGCAGGAGTGCAGAGCCGGGACCCCCCAGCGTTATGAGACCCTAATGTCTACACAGCCGCGACCCCCTCACTTGGAGGGTCAGGAGGAGGGATGGTTGGGCATGAGGACCGATCTTAGCAGAGCCAAGTTGAGGAGGGTCACGTTACAACTGGGACTTGGTCTGGGGCCTTCCAGAAGTTTCAGGGGAGGGAGCGGCTGGGACGCCCTACATCCCTCCTCACAGCCCGGCTGCAGACGCGGAGCTCAGCCCCACTCGCCACGCTTCTGCTCAGAGCTCCAGGCACCCACGACCCCGCGCCGCGCGGGCCCTCGCTGCCCGCCACCTGCTCCCCTGGCCAACTTCACATCTACCTACTTCTTGATGTTTTAGCTTTGCTTCACCCTAAGCATTGATAACCGTGAAATCATCAATCTGGTATACTAGCTGGCTTTGTTTCAAATAGGCCACGTGTACCTATGAAAATCACTCACGTCCGCCCTGGTGCCCCTTCCCTGCTATCCATCCCCCTCCCCTGACTTTTTGTCTGGTTCGTTTGTCCCTTTTGGATCCCCAGACAGCACAGTGCTTGGCACACAGTAGGTGCTCAATAAAAGTGGAATCCTTGAACTTACGGACAAGCAAGGTGCTGAGACGGCAGAGTCGTGGGGTGCTTGGCTCCTGGCTCCACGGCCTGTGCACAGGCGAGGACAGGAGGCCTCGGGAGTGAAAGCAGCTTGTCCGAGGCGCCGGCACAAGCGCCGGCCCCAGAGCCCCGCATGCCCTCGGGGTGGCCTTTGCCCGGCTGGACCAGCGTGCATCCACCTGGCCAGGCTCCGCAGCTGTGCCCTGGAGCCCAGCAGAAGCAGCTCACTGCTGGAGATGCCGAGCTGGGGGCCGGAGCCCTGGGCTCTGAGCGGTCTGACCACTGGGGTCCTCCGTGACCCCTGGCCCTCTGGATCATCAGGCAGCTCTATGGATGGGTCAGGGGAAGCCTTCGCTGACCCCAGCTCAGAGGGCAGCCTTGGAGCTCTCACTCCTGTAGCCAAGCCTCCTCCACCCCAGTCCCGGCTATTGGGGGCTCATGGGGCAGCAGCCCCTCCTCAGGACTGGAGTCCAACCCCTGCAAAGGGAGAAACAGACCCAACAATGGGGTCATCATGGGACCCACTGACCCCTGTCCCCTGTACTTCCTGCCCCGACAGAGGCTGCATGATACACCGAGGGGCTGGGGGTAGCTCCAGGTTCAAACCCCAGCTCCCCTATGTACGCCGGCCGGGGGACGCCACATGGACGCCCTCACGTTACCAGAGGTGGCAGCCATTCTGCTTCCCAGTTGCTGTGAGGGTTAGAGGGGGAAGCAGGACACAGCGGGGAATCTCCCCGAGGGGCAGGTGGCCCAGGTCCCCTGCGCGCCAAAGGGGACTTCCCGAGGGACGGCACCAGCGCCACACTGAGCTGCTCGTTCTGCGTGTACAGAGCTGCCCACCCACCGGGACTGTCCCCGAGTCCCTCCCGCCCCGGGATCTGCCAAGCCTCATGGCTCCATGCTGCACCATTTCAGAAAGAAGGTGAAGCTGTCGGCGGGGCTGGGGCTGCCGAGGGGACACGCGCCGGGCCACTGCGGGGCCAGTGGGGGGAGAGCTGCCCAGGCAGTGTCCTCTCGGGACAAAGCTGACCCTGATGGACTGACAAACAGGAAGCCCGGGTCCCAGAGCCCGGCGAAGCCTCCTGCACCCTCGGCCCAGTCTCCCTGTGCTCCAAGTGCGGGCTCCTCAGGCGAGGGAGTGGGGGGGATGCACCGACCACACTCTGGGGGCCTCCGGGGCCTCAGTTCACTTGGCTGTGAAGTGGGCCTGGGCCAGAGTTCCTCTTTCCCGGGCGGGAGGGGGGGTCGTGGGGCCCCAGGCAGAGAACCAACCAGCCCGGGTGGGCTGAGGGGCCCTGGCTGTCCTCCCTCCAGGGCGTGGGGGTGGGTCTAACCCCCAGGGGAGCGAGCGGACTTCCCTCCTGCAGCCGTGGCCGCCCTTCCAGGCAGCTGTGGGGAAACACCTGGGGCACCTGGGCCAGCTGGGCCACACCATCCAGGCAGTGAGAAGGCACAAAAAACAGTTCCAAGAAACAGCCAAAACCCCAACGAGCGCGCCAGAGACCCTCACCCCAGCCGCTGCCCCAAACACTGACGGCCCCTCGCAGGTCACCCAGGTGGCCGAGCCCCTCTCCCTGCTCCTGGGCAGGCGGTGGGTACTCACAGTGTCACCACGGAGAGGGCGGCGGTCTTCCTGGAGCCCCAGCACCCTGCCTGCCTCCGTGGCCCCTCGGGACCAGCTGTGGGCCCTCCCCCCGCAGGGCCTGACCGACTTCCTCCCTGCTCAGTCGGCGTCCAGGAAACCACGCCCCGGGCACCCTGGGGCCCCCGCCCGCCCCCGACAGGGCCCGGACGCTGCCCAGTGGGCTCTTTCAAGGTCTGGCCCGTCCAAGGGGCCCCAGACCAGGCACGCCCCACGGGCTCTGCTCAATAAATAATACAGCTTCCTGCCTGGCCGGTCTCTCGTGGCCGATCGCGTTTCGGGGCCACTCGAGTTTCGTCGAGGCTGCTTTGTTCAGAGCGCCGGCCCGGCTGGGTCTCTGGCCACACGGAGCTAACGCTCTCACTGTGGGCCAGCCTGAGCAGGCAGGACAAAGGCGTGTGACAGGTGGCCCTGGAGGGCACTACCCTACTTACTCTGAAAGCTGCTTCAGCCCAGAGGGGATCGGGGATGGCAGGGGTGGGGCGGTCAGCCTGCCTTCCTTGTGGCCGGGCGGGTCTCTGAGGCCTCCACACGTTCAACTCCCCGTGCCCACACCAGTGGGGTCACCTGGAGAGTCCCTGGCCACTCCCCGCCACTGTCCGGCCCATCTCCCATTCCTGGAGGCCCTGCCCAGGCCCCTCCTCCAGGAAGCCCTCCCCACTGTGGGACCGATCACTGCCACCTTCTGCCAGTCTGTCTCCTTGGGGTATCCATCGTCATCTCTCTCCTGACTGGTCTCTCCAGCCCCGCCAGCCCACACCCTGTCCCCTCCACCGTCTCATTTCCTCGCAGCAGTGATTGTTTTAAAACAGAAAGCACGTCATGTCATTATCCTGCTTCAAACCCTGCCCTGTCTCTCTTCCAACCTCAGTCAACTCTCAAGTCCTCAAAAGAATGTGGTCCTGGACCCTGGGGACACCGCATTCCTTCTCTCCCTGACCCTTGTCTCTAAGGTTACGCCTCTGGGTCTTTGCACCTGCTGTGCTCGCTGCTGGAACGTTAGTTCTCCCCCAGCTCTGCACAAGCTCACTCCTTCCTGCCGTGCTCAACTCAAGGCCACCCCCTCACACAGGCCTTTCTTTTCTTTGCCTTGTTTTAAAACAGGTTCATCGAGATACAATTTGCATTCCATAAAATTCACCCATTTAAAGTGTGCAATTCACGGGACTTCCCTGGCGGTCCGGTGGTTAGCGCTCCGCACTTCCACGGGGGGTGGCACGGGTTCGATCCCTGGTCGGGGAACTAGGATCACGCATGCCTTGCAGCACAGCCAAAAAAATAAAAAATATAAAAATAAAGTGTGCAGTTCAATGGTTTCAGTATATTTAGAGTGGTGCAAACATCACCACCATCTAAGTCTGGAATATTTTCATCATCCCAGAAAGAAACACCCATTAAACAGTCCCTCTCGGCCCCACCCAGCCTGGACAACCATTAGTCTATTCCTGTGTCTGTGGACTTGCCTCTTGCGGACGTTTGTGTAAGTGGAACCACACACTCTGTGGCCTTTCCTGACTGGCTCACGTCGCTTAGGCTGGTGTTCTCAAGGTGTGTCCGTGTCATAGCGTGTACCAGCACGTCACTCCTTTTCACGGCTGCATAACATCCCGTTGCACGGATGGACCCACTCATCAGCTGAAGGACACTTGGGAGCGGCCTTTCTGGATCACCCAGGTCACGTGGCCCCTCCTGCCCCTTCGCTCTATCACGCCTCCCAGTTTAACCCTCTTCCCTGAATCCCCGTCTGAAGACCTCTTCATCTATTCGTTTTACTGTTGGTCTCCCGTCCGAACCTCAGCCCTGTGAGACCCTGGCCGTCCACGTACTCACTGCCGGAACCCCAGGGCGCGGCGCACAGTAGGCATTCAGCCTTTCCCACGCCTGCTGGGGTTGCTTGGCCCCCGTCATCCCCCCTGCCCGGCTCTCTGAGGGCAAGCGCGCTCCCACCAAGAAAGGTCTCCCCAGTGACCCCGAGAGGGAACTAATAACGCTAGGCCCGGAGCCCCAGGCTCCTCCTCCGCCCTGGGGATGGTGCCCCTCCCAGGTGGATGTGAGAAAGCAGCGTGCCTGCACAGAGGCGACGGAGCAGCGCGTGATCAGGGGGCAGGCCTGCAGGGCTGAGGCTCAGGGAGGCCCACGTATGAGAGGGGAGAGAAGCTGCCAGAAGAATCCACATGAGCTTCGGGCAGCGCCCAGAGCAAGGAGGCGGCAGCTCCTCTGCCCTGCCTGGGATCTCCCGCCCTGGCTGCACTCGGCTCTGGTGCCAAGAGAGGGACCAGGAGAGCCTGGCGTGTGTCCACAGGAGAAGGTGAGGAGGCGACTGGGAGTCCCGGCCACTGCAGGCTGTGTCAGGACAGGGGCGGAGGTGGGCCGGGGGCCTGAGCACAGGGCCAGCACCCCCAGCCCAGAGTGGGGGGTGGCATCAAAGGAAGAGAAGTCCCAGCTCCAAGTGGGAAAGGATCTCCGCGACCGAGAGCTGGCCAGGCTGGGAGGCAGCGCGCTTCCCGCCCCAGGACGAGTGCACGCAGGCTGCCTGCTGAGGGGCATCAGATGGCTAATTGGCCGGGAAGCTCCCTGGGAGCTCCCGGAGCTTGGCTGCCAGCTGCTCCCCTGCCCTCCTCCCCAGATTCACCACAGTGGGGGAGGGGCCGGGGGCAGGGTCTGCATCCCAACTGGGCCACCCCGCCCCCCTGGCAGCTCAAATGCCCTTCTGGCCCCCAGGGCACAAAGCAACCTCTCGTTCCCCAAATAATGCCAGGTGCACCAGTGATTTTCCGGCCCGACCCCAGAGGCAGGCAGGCCCGCAGGCATCGACTCAGTTAATTTCAGAACCACCCTAAAAGTCACTCCCGTGGTAGAAAGGGCTGAGCTGCTTCCAAACTCTGGGCAGCCTGACTGCCAAGCCTGACCTCCCCCGCACTCCATCACAGTCCTCAGGACGCAGACGACTCTCGGAGGGAAGGCAGGGGACGTCGTCAGTGGTGCCGAGCTGACAGAACCCCCTTAGGATCTCCCCAAGAAGCCCGCCCGGCTGGCACCGCTCCCCTCACTCTACAGGCGAGGAAACGGGCCCGAGAAGTTCAGCATCTGGCCCGTGACTGCACATCTTACAACCTACCGCTGCTGGCTGGGACGCCGTGTGCCCAGCTCCCGGGAGATCTGTCCAGGAGACGCCCCGAGCCCAGGGGTCCCCTCTCAGGGACCTCAGGCCAAGTCCCAGGGATCCTGCCACCGGCTTCTTGGCTGCAGCCTCCGGGGCCCCGGGCAGAGGGCCAGGGAGGGCCAGCCAGCAGCGGCCTGTTCCCCACTCACCTCGCGCTTTTCCAGACGTGAGCGGCCCAGCCAGGGCGACCGGCACACGCGGAGGGGAATCTGAAGACGCAAGTGGAAAACTATGCGCTGTCCGATCACAACCCTCCAATTTGTCCCTGTGGCTGCCGCCAGCCCCGCCTGGGGCCGCAGACCTGCTGACTCAGGTCTCCCACCCGCCTCCGGCAGCCAAGGGGGCTGGGATCCCGCCGAGGGCCTGCTCCAGCTGTCTGTCCGTCTGTCTCAGGGAGTGGCCTTTGCCCTCTTGGGGGCCCTCCAACAAAATGGGGTGGGGGGTGCACAGAGCAGGGTGGGTGTGCTGAAGTCTGAAGCCCACCCCGTGCATCCCACACCGGGACAATCCTCCTTGCTGACCACACAGCACCCTGTACTTATGGGCTCTAAGTGGGGGGTTGGGGAGAACCCAGGGCCAATTACGGTGCCCTCACCCACCCCAAGCCGGTCCTCTGTCATTGACAGCCAGGCGGCCACCCTGCCAGTGTGCACACTGGCCCTGCACTGCAGGCCTGCCTGTCGCTTCCGTACGGCCAGCAGTGCCCACAAACACTGAGTGGGCACTGACCTCGAGCCCCACAAGCCCTCGGGTGGCTGTGCAATTACTCCCACCCTGAAGATGAGGAAAGGCCTGGAGAGGCCAGCCTGCAGGGCTCCACGAGGCTGGGCTGCTCATCCTCAGAGCTGGTGAGCCCCTGGCAAAGTGTGGCAGGGCCTCCCAGGCCTGGGCCCACTGCATCCTGTAAACAACCCTTGAGGCTTCCAGAGTGCCAATCCCGGAAACTGCAGGAGAGAACAAGACGCAGGAAAATCCTGCTGCGGTTACAGGGAAAGGCACCCAGGGACTCACCCCCTGCTTGGCCTGGCCTCCAAGGTACCCGCCTGAGGAGGTCTGTCCCAGGGTTTGAGGAGGGACAAGCGGCTGCTGACTCACTCCAGGGGTGAGCTTTCCTCTGCTTTCCTACAGCCAGCCTGCATCCCCACCCAAGAAAAAGCCTCAGCCCTTACTGTCTGCCCTGTTTCCCTAAAGCCCGGCCCAAGGCCCGTCCCTGCAATGCCTCTCACCCACCCATCTACCCAGGATGAGGCCCAGGGTCTCAAACACTCTCCCCCAGCTGCAGAGACAACTGTGGTCCTGGAAATGATAGCTTCTTATCATCGTGAGAGCGACCTGGGTGTCTGGGTTTCCCTTTTCCCTTTGGCTGCTAGGAAGCTCAGCAATTTTCATCTCAACAAAAGGACCTCAGGGCCCTGCATATCTCTATTCTATTTTTTAATTTTTCTGCTAGGTCATGACACCCTGTTCTAAATTGTGTTTTTCCTGATCCTGATGTTTTATTATTTATTTTATTGTAGGTATTTCATGTAAGTGGTCACAAATATTCTGGGAAGGAAAGAAGGAAGAAAGGCAGGAAGGAAGGAAGTAAGGGAGACTTTATATAGTTTACACACCAGGTAATGAGGGCGGGAAGAAAGAGGGAGGAGAATCTTCCAATCCCTTATCCTTCCTAAAACCTCCCCTTGAAATAAAAAACATGCCCGAAGGAAGGTGTTATCCAAATAGGTGGGGCCTCTAAGCCCTTCCCAACCCCTCGACAGAGGTGGAGCCCAGCCTTGTCTGAGATCACACAGGATCCATTGCTCGCTGCTCCTGGCTCTGAACTCTGTCAGCAGCTGCTGAGGCTGGAGCCAACCCGGGGGTGGGGCTGGGATTGGTGTTGTGGGGGTGGGGGGGAGTGCCCCCTCCCCAGGGGTGGAGCTCTGCTCTACCTCCTTCTCCACCCCCACTGCACCTGGCTCTGGGCACCCCCCCAGCTCACGGAGGGGGAAGTCAGCAGCTACCTCTTACCCAACGCTGGCCGCATGCCAGGCTCCGCCCTCTGTTCCCTCACTTAATCCTCCCTTTGAGCCTCCAAGGATCTGCAGGTGGGAAACTCTGGCCCGAGAGGTGAAGCCACTTCACCCTCAAAAGCCAGTGACCCTGGGCTGCCTGGTGCCCAAGTCCGGGCTCAGCGACTGCGTGGACAACAGTGTGAAACAGTCCTGCCCGCGTTCTGAGCCCATCTCACCGAGGGGTGACAGCAAGGGAGGCTGGGGACGGGCCCAGGTCACTCAGATGTGCCCAAGGCTGGTGCGCTCTGTGATAAGCGCAGTTCCCGTGCACGCTGGGGAGACGGCCAGCCACACCGAACCTGCCAGGCATGCTCCGGGGCACCTGGGCACCCCAGACCCTTGGCCCACTGTCCTGCTCCCTCCTCATCAGAGGCTCAGAGGAGAGCGCCAGGGTGGCCTTCCGTGCTTCCTTCCCTGCTCCCCCAGGGCGGGCTGCCCTGGACCTCGTAGAGCCAACGCAACTGGCCAGCCCAGTGGCCGCTTGCCTCTGCCCGCTGGGGCACAGCCAGGCACGGCTGCATACACACGCACACCCCCTGGTACCTGAGGGTCCTCACGGAGATGCAGTACTTCCACATAAGGCTCCACACGGCGCTGCCACCGCCCTTCATGCCTGGCTAGGGGGGAGTGGGCAGCCGAGGGCCCACGGCGCTGCCCTCCGGCCCTGGTCCGCTCTGGCTGGGGGTCTGGCTCTCAGGTCGCTTCCTTCTTCATGGTGGGAAGAAGAAAGAAAAGGCCCAAAGCCTGGGGGCCTGGAGGAGGCGCTGGCTCCACAGGCCACCGCAGGTCCCAGCCGCCGGCCGTGCAGTCCCCGGGCAGCTGCTCCAGACCCTCCTGGCTGAGCGGCCCTCGTGCACCAGACCCCGTGGCTCCTGCACAACCTTCGCCGGCTTCCTGCCAGGGGACGGCGGTGGCCCGGGGCCAGGGGAGCAGTGAGTCACTCAGGGCGGGCTGGGTGAGGGGCGTCCGCCTGGAGCCCAGGGTCTGGTCCTGCGTCCAGAGGCCGGCCTGGGACTGGGACTGGAGAGGCTGAGCCCGAGGAGGGAGGTGGGCGGGGAGGCAAGGGCGGGCCCACATCCTCCCTCATCTCCCCAGAGGCCTAAACCCAACACCCGCCCGCTGCAGCCCTAGCCCTGCCCACCGAAGCTCCGGCCAGGACGCGGAGAGGGGCTGTCTGCTTCCTGGGAGAGCGCCAGCCCTCGAAGATCTCCGTCTGGTGGGGGAGATGAGGTTTCCAGCCCTGGCCAGGCCACCTCCCTGCTGCGTGACGAGCCTGGGGGTGGCTTGCCCCTCCTTGACCTCAATTACCTCCACCCCACCCACCCCCCCGACCTCGGCCTCATGGAGCCCTGAGCACTGGCCCAGAACTGACTAACCAATTCTCCCAACTGCTTTCCGAGGTGCATTTGATCATCAGCTCCGTTTTACACGTGAGGGAAGTGAGGCACAGACAGAGGCGGTCAGTCACCGAGGCCGCAGACCTAGGAGGCAGCGGAGGTGGGATGTGAGCCGTGCGATGGGTTCTCGGAGCCCGCACTGGAGCAGCCAGCGGACGCCAGCTGCTCCATGCACAGGTGGGGCAGGAGGAAGGTCGGAGGGCTGGGCCCCTCTCAGCAGTTGTGGGGTCTGGGCCTGAGCCGGGTTTGGGGCATTTCCAGGCAGGGCCCCAGCTGGAGCCTCTGCCCTCGCCCCCTGCCAGCTGCTCCCAGGCCCAGCCCAGGGCAGGCAGCTGGGGCTTCCCAGGCGAAGCCCCTGGGGACAGTGACTCACAGCTCAAGGCCGGTGCTCACAGAACCCACTTCTCCCAGCCCACGGCCCCCAGGAAGTCCTCCAGAAGGCGGGTGGGCCCAGACCCCAGCACCCTGCAGCCCTGAGCCTCACACCCAGTTGCCAGCGCCATCATGTCCAGTGGCCGTCAGGGCCCCCACTTCACCCACGAGGAAACCGAGGCTCAGAGAGGGGCATCACCTGCCCACAGACAGTCAGGGAGGATGGAGCTGGGCCTGACCGGGTCTCCGGGTCAAAGCCTTGTTCCGTCCCTGGGCCCCCCGCCCTGGCCTGTGCAGGATGGGAGTTCTGTTGTGGATTCCAGCCCGATTCCCACAGTGAGGACAGCAGCTGCACGCCTGTCTCTCCCCCAAGCCAGGAAAGAACTTTTTATCTGAAAGGAAGATAGGCTTCTACAAAGGCCATGGCCTCCCAGGGGGCCTCGTGAACACAAATTCTCACTCTGTTATCAGACACCACCACAGTAGGCCCCTACCTGCCACAGGACCTCCTCCACAGCACTCTGGGGAAGTGGCTGCCCATCCTCAGCTTGAACACCCTTGAATACCCCCAGTGACAGGAACCTCACTACCTTTCAAAGTTGCACATTCCATCATGGGCCTCCACTGACCTAGGGAAACTCTCCTTTGGATAGAGCCTGTCACTTTTCATACTGGCTTTACTTCCTGTGCCACACAGAGCAAGGTCTCCCTTCCAAGGTCTATCCTCCTACTAGTGGAAGTTTCCTCAACATCTTTTGTGGGTGGGGGCAGGCTCTGTTTACACATCTCTACCCATCCCTATATTCACACATCCATTCACCCACCCACCTGTCCAACTCACCATCCATGGACCCATTCATCTATTCACATGTCCACACACATCTCCCTCCCTCTGTTCCAGTCATGCATCCATTTATCCTCTTATCCAAACTCCCCATCGATCCGTCCATCCCCTCAGCCATCCACCGCCTCACTCACCCCCCCGGCCTGGGCCCCTGTCCCCACGGGGTCACGAGGTGTAACAGGTGGTGGCAGCAAGCTCGTCCTCCTCCTGTCTTCCTGAACCCTCCTCCCTGCCAGCCCTCGCCTCTTGCTTGGTCCCCAGGTTTCCATCCATGACCTGTCACGTCCCTGGCAAACTGGAGCCTTCTCTGTCTCTGCCCCATGCCTTGTGTGGCCCCCGGCCTCTGATTTCCCATGTCTCATGGGTCCTACTGCCCCAGGCTCTGGGGCAGACCGCCTGGTCCTGGGCTCAGCACTGACGCCCAGCTGGAGGAGTATTTGTCACAGGCTTGCTCTGTGCCAGACACCAGTCATGGTAGGCACCCGGTAGAGGGGAGTACGTGGCCCTTTTGCCCTGGAGGTGATCTTAGAGAGAGGACCATTTTTAAGACCAGAGGCCCAAGACCCTTGAGGGGGCCTCCTTCAAGTCGCTCTCGTCCTGGAGGACACACCTGTCCCATCATCAAAAGCTCTGGAGGTCCTGGGCCCCATCCTTCATTCCTCCTCTTGGCTGTGTCCACCTGGTCCATCTCCTTCCCAGCAGCACCGAGTTAGGGCTTCCCTCCCTCCACTTTACAGATGGGGAAACTGAGGCCAGGGGAGGAGCACGGCTTTCTCAGCTCCCACGGAGTCACTTGCTCCTCAGAAGGCTGCTCCTTGGTGAGGATGGGCTGGGGAGACTGTGTGAGGGTTTAGGAATCCCTTGGGGCACAAGAGGAGCTCACCCCATGGGCCCACCCAGCAGGGGCCAATCCAGGCGCCATCACCCACGCTCTCCTTCACCGGCGGCCCTTGACGATCTGCCTTTCGAACCCCTGGCAGCCCCACTCCATGGCCATCACTCTGGTCCAGCCTCGAACCTGAGCTGCACATGGCCCTGCACTGGCCTGCCACCAGCCCCAGGGCTGATGGCAGTGGAGGCTGTCACATGGCCGAGGGCCCGGGGGGGTGGCCTAGGGGTGTACAGGGGCTGCCCCACCGATTCCACACTGCACCTGTCACGTCCCCTCTCTGCTTCCTCCATCCCCGAGGGGTGGGTGTCATTATCCCCATTTTATGGCTCCAAGTGTTGCGAGGTTTCCTGATGCCGACGGTGGCTTGTTCTCGAGAACGGGCGCAGACTCCTGGTTCCCCTCTGATGCCCTCGTCCCTACACGCATCATCCGCTGAGCCTCAGTTTGCTCCTCTGCGCAATGGGACAAGCATCCCTCCCCTCCCGGCTGTGGTGACGGATAAGAGCTACCAGGCCAAAGAACCGTGTGACGCTGGGTGTGAGACTTAACCTCTCAGGGCCATCTCCTGCAGGACCGGTGAGCCCCCGTCAGCATCATGTTGAGAGACCCTGGCACCGCTGGGCATGTGTGAGGTGCTCAGTGACTGCTGTCCCCCCTCCCCGCCCCCGCAGGACACGGGGCCACAGCAGCAGGCGGGGAAAGGGCATGGAAACCTTCACACCCTCTGCTGGTCCCTCTCCCAGCCTCACGGCCAAAGCCAGACTCTGCGGAGAGCTGCCCGGGCCTCCACCCTCGGCCCAGTGACTCACATGGCCCACTGGGGGTGAGGTCACTGCCGCCCAGGCAGAGAAAAGGACACACCTGTTCCCTGGGAGACACCAACGCCACGGTGCACTTGGCCTGCGAGGGCTTCTGCTCGCTTGAGGGCGGCAGCAGCCCGGGGGGGGTGGGGGGCAGTGGGTGAGGACCCGGCCGGAGGACGGGGGCTGGGGGCGTGGCCCGCCTCTGGGGGCCAAGTGAGGGTCTGCGAACCTCAGTCCAGGCCCAGTGGGCTCTGTCCCCTCTGCTGGCATGGTGAGGGGCGTCCGTGGTCTTAGGGCTCTGAACCCCCCGCAACTCCCACCTCTGACTTAAGGGGCTACTCCATGTCGGCCCGTCTCATCCAGCAAATGGGCGTCCCCAACCCACTCCCTGGCGGTGAGCTGGGGGTGATGGGGTCTCTGAGGCCAGACCTCGGCCCCCTCCCCCTGGCTGGGTCCGTGCGCAGCCTCTGCAGGCTCCCCCTGCCTTCCGCCAGTCCCGTCCCTCCCCGACCCCCCATCCACCGTTAGGGTCCTTCCAGCACCCAGCACCCTCCCCACTGCTGACCTCGCCAGGCAGGCAAGGCCCCTTCCCATCTGCCACCTGCACTCCACCCTGCTCTGGGCCACGGACTGCATCCCCAGGCACCCCGTTTCCGGTGGGTGTGGCCAGCGGGAGGCATGGCAAGACCCCAGGCGGAGGAGCGCACTGCCCCACCCCCTCCTGTCCTGCGCCCTCGCAGCCGCAGTGCCTGGTGCGTGGTCTCTGCACAGGGCTCTCCCTGGGTTCTCGTAAAGGCTCCCTCGCCCGCCCTCGGGCCCAGGGAAGGCCCCCCTCCACCGTTGCCAGCCCAGGTGCTACACCTTCCCCTTAACCCCGCCCCTGGGCACAGACCCCCACGGTCAGCACGGCCCACCAACTCCTAGTGGACCCGCTGTTTCCGCCAGGTCTCCATACACTGCCCTTCAAGGTGCAACTCAAAGGCCACCGCCTCCAGGAAGCAATTGTCTGTTCGCTCCTTCTTCCATTCCACACGTATTGATCGCCAGACACCACGTGAGGACTCGGTGAGGAAGACGGGGAGCCTAGGAGGGGACCCTCCGGTGGGAGGGATGCCCAGCACCATCGAGCAGGTAAACAGAGATGACGTCGGCAGCGATCGGGGCCTCAGGGAAGAGAAACAAGGCAGAGCTTCTTGCCATGAGCTCACCCTGGTCCCCCTCTCCCGCCCACATACCCCCCATTCGCTGGGCCCGGGCTGTGACCTTGCTCACCCTGCAGTACCCTGTCTGTCCCTCTGCCTCTGCTCTGAGAGCCTGGGGCGGGGCGGGGAGAACATGGTGACTCAGCTCTCTGCACATCATCCGAACCAGCCTCACAACAGCCTAAGTAGCAACAGTCCTTACCAGGTCCGTTTTCCACAAACTCACAAACCGCGGCTCCAACACCTTGCCTGGGATGATACCCAAACCCAGCGCTGCCTGCCTGACTCCACGGCCGAGCTCTTTCTCCTGCTTCAGGCTGAAAGCGAAGTGCGTCACCGTCAGCTATATTTGCAGACTCTTCCAGTGGTGCCCAGAGCGGCGCCCAGCACGAGGCCGGTGCTAGACCCCCCGTCAGGTGGGCTGAACATCAAAGACCGTAATCGTCCTGCTCCTTAAGCAGCGTGTGCCTTGTGGGGAGGGGACCCCGGATGCCTCTATTTTCCAGATGGGAAAATGGAGGCCCAAGGCTGCTAAGAGCGTTCGGTCACATGGGATCCTGAGTTCCGCCTTCTCCTCTCAGGCCCAGGAGGCCACTCAGGAGGCAGGTGTGGGGCAGAAGCCAGAGAAGAGTTTCACCAGGTCCATCGCAGGGGGCACGGGGGCCAGCGGCCAAGCCCCCGCCTGGGCATGCAGGGCCTCACTCTGCCTGCCAAGCCGAGGGGAGGCTGGAGGGGGGGCAAGGACAGAGCAAGGACCAGGGAGCAGCTGCTGCTTGGACCCAGGTGGTGGCCCAGGAGGTGGGGACAAGCGATTGGATTCTAGAACCACTCACCAAGCAGAGCCAGCAGGGGCTGCTGATGGACGTGACGGGGGGCGGGGGAAAGAGGCGTGGAAGGCGATGCCTGGGATTCTGGTCTGAACTACGGGCGGATGGGGGCCCCGCTGATGGCAGTGGGCACATGGGGAGCAGGCATGGGGGGTGATTGGGTGGGACAGAGTGGTGAGGACTACAAGTGGTCTAAGGGGAAAATCGTTGCTCTGTGGGAATGAAGGCTCTGGATTTTCAGAAGTCAGAAATCCAGATTTTTTTCATAAAGGCTCTTGGGTTTTAGATGTTTGTGATAAATTCAAATTTAAAATGCCATGTGGGCTAATCCGGTGCACACCAAATAAAGTACACCTGGAGATGTCTGGCCCTCAGGCTACCTCTTGTACCCTTTGTTCCTTCTCCCTCCGTCAAGATTCACAGAGCTGCCACTTCCTCCAGGAAGCTGCCTGTGATCACTCCAGCTCTAGAGGTGCCTGTGCCTCCTCACAGCACTGAAACCACCAGATTGGCAGTGACTTGAGGGTGGGTGTGGGTTTGCTTATCAATTTCTCATGCCCGCAGCAGACACTCTGGCCGAGAGCAGGCGTTATTGAATGAGTACCTACTGAAGGATTCTCTCTCTCCCTTGATCCTCCCACCTTTCATTCTGCAGATGAGGAAACTGAGGCCCAGAGAAGGGAGGTGACCCGTCCACGGTGGGCTCTGGGGCCAGGGCCTGCTTGCTGTCCAGCCTGTTTGTCAGCTGCCCCCGAGACTGGGCGAGCAGGAAGTATGCAGGTGATTGCACAATCTTACCAGGTTTTGCCACCCGAGGGAAAAACAAGATCCTGGGCAGCCCCTGAGTGTCCAGGGAGGGTAGGGAGCCCATTCCAGGGCGACGGGGGCCACCCACTGGTGTCAGGGCAGAGCCAGACCCCTAGGACTGAGCATCGCTGGGGGTGGCCTGGCTGTGGACAGAGGGACCCCCCCGAGGGCGGGGTCTGACATCGGTAGTCAGTTAAAGTGACAGCCAGCCCTCCTGGGCTCTCTTCTGAGAGTTTCGACCCACTTCCCTTTTGGCCCTGGAAGGGCAGACTGTGCCAGGGACCTTCAGGGTCTGTGCTCAGATCTGCCACGTAGAGAAATCAGATGACGGAGGCGATGGAGGCCCCGCCCAGTTCCCAGCACTGGCAACGGAGAAACGGAGTCTCCGAGGTGTGCAGTGACCTACCTAAGGTCACACAGCCTGGGGGCAGCAGATCTGGGGTCCCGACTCCGAGTCCTATATCCTTTCCAGGCTGCTGAGCTGCACTGGCCCTGGCGTCTTTAAAGCCACCCCCCACACCCTTCTCCCCCACCTCGGAGTCCTCATCCGCAAAACAGGAAGAGAGGCAGAAGCCGTCCCCGCGGTGCTCTGTGCACATCAGCGCCCCTGAGGGCCGATGCTGTGTGAACGTGCTCGTGGTGTGTGGTGCCGTGTGCAGGCTCGTGACTACAGAGCCACACTCTCCTTAGCTTCTGGTCTCTGAATGGTCTGGGTGCGGCAACCTTTCCAACCTCCAGGGAGACACATCTCACTTTCATCCAAGAGAAATAACACCTAGTGGTTACTGGGTGCTCACTGGGGCCAGCGCCCTACGCGTGATGAACTCAGCAAATGCTTAGGTTCATCCTACAAGGCAGCTTCTACTATTATCTGCAGGGCATGGAAACCAAGGCACAGGCAGGTTTACAGACATGCCCAGGGGGATACAAACAGGAAATGGGAGAGCAAGGATTTGAACCAATTCCGCCCCCAAGCACCCACGATAACCACCATGCGACACGGCTGTCCTAGTACGGCACGGAAGTCCTTCTCAAGGTCTAACCTGAAGGACCCCTAGGTCCTTCTTAGGCGAAGGGGAAAAGCTCCGCCCATGGCCCCCATTCTGTGCTGAAAGGCCTAAGTTCTTTGGCCCCTGGCTCCCAGCTCCCTGGGTGCTGGCATGCGGGTCAGGTTACCCCAAACAGGAACCCTCCCCTTGACTGTGTGTGTGTGTGTGTGTGTGTGTACAGAGGCCTGGTGAGGACCGCCCCACCCTGGGCCAGGACCTCACCTCCTCACTTGCTTCCCTGCATCCTGTTTCCCAGCGCCCAGCCCTGTTGGGGCGAGGCCCTGCCTGAATCTTCTCCGTCGCTCATCTCCGTGCACAGGCAGTTCCCAAGGCCCTCTCCGTGGACGTTATAGCATGTAATACTATTTAATGTTTTCCTTTAAGATCAACTGGTTTAAAAAGCTGCCCCCTAGTCTGATCAAGCTTCTAGGTCTAACTCCCAGGTTGTAGGCACTACAGGAGACAGAGGAACAAGCTGACGGGCGGGCAAAGCCACGGCATCCGGTGCAGGCACGTGGTTCACAGCGGGACTTTAAGCCAAGGGACTTGAGACCGGCTTCCAACTAGGTTCAAATTTGCAAGAATGAAAAGTTAAAAACAATGCGCAAAATGCCAAACGCGCTGGCTTTCGCCCCCGAGTATGGTTATTTCAAAAGGAAACTTTAGATCACTCCCCTACGTGGAAAACTAGTATCACTTGCTGTAAGTAGAAGGTTACCATGAAAACAAGACAGTGCGATCCGATTTCAGGAGGATTCTGTGTCCTGCCAAGGGTGCCTTGCAAACCTGCCCGCCTCTGTTCCGAGAAGCCCTGGGCAAGAGGTGAGCGCCTGCGCTCTCGCCCTGGGCCCACCGGGGACACTGGGCTGCAGGTAGGTCCCTGAAACACCTTTTCTCACCTTCCGCTTTTCGTGCATCAGGGAGGGAGGGGTGGTGAGCGTCGGAGCAGAGCCCCCTCCTCCCCGCCCCCCGGCAGCCGCAGTCTCTGCAGCAGAGAGGGGCTCGGTGGGGACTCAGCCTCGGTGGCAGCCTGGGCCCTTCACAAGCTCAGAGCTGGGGCAGAGATGAAGAAACTGAGTCCCAGGCGGGGCAGGCACTGCCCAAGGTCACACGGAAAGTCTGGGGGCGGGGGGAACCAGGAATGACAAAACTCCAGATTTTCTGACCTTCATGATCATGGAACCTTGTTCACAGGTATTCACTGAGCACCGACTGTGTGCGAGGCACAGAGGATGGGGGGCAGGGGTGAACAGGACAAAATCCCAAAGAGCTGACACTTAGAGGCGGGGGACAGAGGACAAAAGCTAGGCAAACGAATGAGATCATTTCCGATGCTGCTGAGGAGGATAAAGAAACCAGGCTGGAGGGCGTGAACGATGGCAGTCGGGGAGGTGGAGGCGGAGATGCCACTCAGGCTGAGGCCCGAAGTGCCGAGAAGGAGGGAGGGGGAGACCGGGGGCCAGGGCGCGCCAGAGAAGCAAGAGCCTGAGCACAGGCAACCAGCCCTCAGCAAGTCCTGACTCTTTCTTCAAACTTTGTATTTTGAGTTAATTTCAGACTTACAGAAAAGTTGCCAAGAAGCCTACAAAGAATTCTGTACACCCTTTGCCCAGATTCCCCCCATGTTAACAGTGTATCCTGATTATCGTACTCCTTCTCGCCGTATGTGTGTGCGCGCGCACACACACACGCATACACGCTTGCGATCGGAATTCTCTGAGCGTAAGTCGCCCCCCTCGAGTCCCTGCTACGTTGACGTGTTCCCTGAAAACAAGGACGTTCTGTGACATAACCGAAGGACAATTCTCAAAGTCGGGACATTCACATTGGTTCAATACTGCTATCTTATCCTCAGATCTTATTCAGAGTTGCCAGCTGACCTAGCGGACGTCCTCCACGGAGAACAGTCCCTGATCTTAAGCGTCTTTTGCAAACATGCCGAGGGAACTGCGTTCCCAGGACGGCCTTTAAGGAGAGCACCGGTCCGGCCCATTGGGGGTGGACCATTCAGCTCACGGGCTGGCTCGCTCAGGGCCTGTGTGTTGGATCCTGACGCCAAGGGGAAATGAGCACCGTATACACACCTACCAAGATAGCCTCTGTATTTCTGACCCAAGGGAAAAAGTTAATAAACCTTTAAAACGGAAAAAATGATTATGAAAAGAGCCCACTGTTACTTGATCTCTTCGCACGTTTCTGTCGGCCCTCACAACCCACCCTGCAGGGCACAGGTTGCAGGCCCTTGAAATGACCGTCCCCGCTGCACAATAACGCAGGGTTGTAAAACAAACAACAGCCTGTCTTTATGTGCAAGTTCAATGTTTTGTTGGTTGCTTGATCGCTGAATTTTTGGGGGCCAACTTAAATTCCACACCCAGGCTGAATGCCTCACTTGCCTCACCCAGATCCCAGCCCTGCCCACCCCACGCCACACACATGGGTTCTGCTGCTGTGCACATACTGTGCTCAACAGAGACCCACAGTGAGCCGGAGAATGGGTCCTTGTACCCACTTCACGGATGAAGAAAGGGAGGTCCTAGAGAAGTCTGCCAGCGCTGCCGTCACAAACACCACAGACTGGTGGCTGAAACCACAGAAATGTATTGTCTCGTGTTCTGGAGGCCAGGAGCCTGAGATCAAGGTGCTGGCAGGGTTGGTTTCCCCTGAGACCTCTCTCCTCAGCCTGCAGACAGCCCCCTTCTTGCTGTGTCCTCACATGGTGTATTAGGGTTCTTGAGAAAAAAAGAACCGTTAGGATGTACGTGTGCGTGTGTGTGCGTAACTATATACACACGTGTATACAGTTAGTTATTATCCACACATACACACACACATATATATAAATACACAGATATATTTATTTACTATAAAGAATTGGCTCATACTGCTATGGAGGCTGACAAGTCATAAGATCTGCAGCTGGTGAGCTGGAGACCTTGAGCTTCAGAATAGCTAGGAAAGCTGATGAAATTCTGCTAGTCCTAGTGCCAGGAGGCTTGAGGTCCAGGAAGAGCCAATGTTTCACTCTGAGTCCAGATGCTGGGAAAAACCTATGTCCCAGCTCGAGGACGGTCAGGCGGGTGTAGTTCCCTCTTATTCAACGTTTTTGTTCTAGTCAGGCCTTCAACTGATTGGACGAGGCCCACCCACATTGGAGAGGGCAATCTGTTTTGCTCAGTCTAGTGATTTAAACGTTAATCTCATCCAGAAACACCCTCACAGACACACCCAGAATAACGCTAAGCCGAACCTCTGGGCGCCCCAGGGACAGTCAGGCTGACACACGACATTAACTGTTAGACACGGTCGGCCCTCGGGGTGTGTCTGTGTCCTAATCGCCTCTTCTTATAAGGACACCAGTCCTATTGGATGAGAGCCACCCTAGTGACCTCATTTCACCTTTGTTGCCTCTTTAAAGGCCCCGTCTCCAAACACAGTCACATTTTCGGGCACTGGAGGCTATGGCTTCAACATATGAATCTGCCCCCGTAACAGGCCCTGACAGGAGAAGGGTCTCAGCCCAGAAGCGCGCAGGCCCGGCTCGTCCCTCCTCTGAGGTGCCTGCACACGTGGAGCCCCTCAGGCAGGCTGACCCATCCATCCGACGGCTGCCAAGACGTGGCTGAGGTGCAGACGGTCACTCAGTATGGATTAATCTCACGTGCTAAGTCCGGCAGTTATACCGAAGGCAGGAAGTGTCTGTCGGGGGAGCCCAGTGGGGTCTCGTCCAGGCAACAGCATTCCCCTGAATAAACTCTCCATGACCGTAACACCCATCTCCTGCCACCCTCCGGCACCAGCGGGACCTCGCTAAGACACAGAAGGCCTCCAGCAGGGGAGAAGCGGTCATTCGGAAGTCCGGAGCCCTGGAGCCCACCCACGCCTGCAGCGTCCGCTTTACACGCCCTCTAGATGCACCTGGCAAGGACACACTGGTGTTCCACCCGAGGACACTCGTTCCTCTCTCCTGGGCCAGGTTCAGCTCCGGCTGCTGGATTCTTAAACATTCACCGATTATTCAGCTGAAGACAAGCTTCTCAAGGCCCCCAGCCACTGGGTCAAAGTGAGCCTTCGGCGTATTTCTCACCCACGCCGCACTCTGGTCCAGCTGGAGCGCCTGAGCCAGGAGGACACACTTTCGGGGAACAACGGGCATCCTGCACCGCCCAGCACGCACAGCCCTTCCTGCCTGCCCGCCCATGGCGCCTGGGGACCGGCCCTCCCGCACGGGGTGCAGTGCCGCTGGAGCCCCTGTGTCTCTGGTTGGCCTCACGGGATCTCTGTTGCTCACCCCAAAAGACTCTGTCCGATACAACGCTCTAGCTCCACCACCCTCACTTCCTCTCCATGCCTTTTCTGCCAAGGGTACTGCTTCTCTCTGTTGGTGGGAAAACCCCCTTCAGCCCTCAAGACCCGTCTGTGCTCTACAAGAACCCCTTCTGGCTTTCCCAGCCGAAATGCTTGCTCTCTCTCCTGAATAACATTCACGCTTTCTCTGAACTTACTTCATTAATAAAAAGAAAACCCCCCATTTACCCAGAGCCAACTGTTTCCCAGGCACCCTTACACCCATTGGGTCCTCTTCCTAAGTCCATTTCAGCTCAGGACCTGAAGGTCAGAGAGCAGAATTGACTGGGGTGTCACTGTGCCCTGAGACGGTCCCAACTGTGATGCTCTAACGAACAGAATGCAAGGGAAGTGATGCTCTGGGACTTCTGAGGCCTGGTCATAAAAGCTGGCATGCCTTCTACTTGGCACTGTCTGCCCACACCCCACACGCCAACCTGCTTTCTCTCTTTTTCTCGGGACACTTGGTCTGGGAACCCAGCCACCATGCTGTGAGGAAGCCCAGGCTGCACGGGGAGGTCCCGTCTAAGTGTTCAGCTCACAGCCTGCAGCAGCTGTGAGGTGAGTGGCTGGGAGGGCGAGGCCTCTGAGGACCCAGCCCCCAGTCTTCAAGAAGCCCCATCTGATGCCGAGTAGGACAGGCCCCACCCAAACTGCAGACCTGTGGGAAAAACAAACACTGTCATCGTCTGAAACTACCGGAAGCGTGCGGCAATTTGTGACGGAGCCACGGCAGGCGGAGAAGCTGCCCAGAGCCAGAAGGGGCTAGAAAGTGAGGATAACAAGTGCGGCTGGGCCGCTTCGTGGAGCTGGTCACGTGGAGTGCACTGACCACATCCCCCCTCTGTGACCTTAAGAAGGTCACTTGCCCTCTCTGGGCTGCCGTTTCCTTGTCTGAAACATGGGGAAAAGAACAGTATCTATTTCAGGAGGCTGTTGAGATGACTCACGGAGACACCGCGCGCGCAGCGTTCGGCACCTAAACGAACACCCACGGAAAGTAACAGCAGTCCTAACGATGATCTAAGGGACCGGCCACATCGGATCCCCAGCCAGCTGATGTCAGCGCCCTCGCTGGCCCCTCAAGTCACAAAGCCTCAGGGGCTGAGCCTGCCGGCTGGGAGCAGACGCCTGGGCTCCAGCGTGTGTGCGGGCACCCTGCAGCCTCCGACCAGCCCTGAGTCTCTGTGCCCAGCTTCCCGGGCTGTGTGCTCAGAGCTGCCAGACCACCGCGTTCACTGACTGTGACTGAGGTTGGGGAACCCTCTTCAAAACGAGTGTCTTTACAGTGTTTTCG
Source organism: Orcinus orca (assembly GCF_937001465.1). NCBI lineage: Eukaryota > Metazoa > Chordata > Mammalia > Artiodactyla > Delphinidae > Orcinus > Orcinus orca. The sequence goes on from NC_064568.1 coordinate 2,454,617, forward strand.
ATACACCTGGCCTCTGTTATTTCCAGCAGAAGGGGCTGGTGAAACCTGCCCATCAGGAAGCAAGTTAACAGCTGGTCTAACCCGAACTAGTCCTACATCTAAAAGCAGATGGGGGTACCCACCATGTGCTTGGAGGGGAGGCGCCAAAGTCAGGGTGTGGGGTGAGAAAACACGGAGTTACAGTCACCCTTGAAAATTCGTTACCGCGGAGGACCTGGAACTACACAGACCGAGGGAACGGCACGTGCTGTCTCAGCTTCCACTCCAGGATGCCTGATGCTGTGCAGAGCTGGGGTGCACACCCACACCATTTACAGTCTTCTCCTCTCCTGTCCTCTCTCTCTTTCTCTCCTTTATACATTAAAAAGATCATCCGGCTTTTAATACCAGGTGTAGGTAAGAATGTAGAGACACGGGACCCTCACTCATTGCTGCTGAGGAGGTGCACTGTTCACCACTTTGGAAAGCAATTTCGCAAAGCCCAGTAAAGTTGAAGGCACTCATATACCGCCCTGATACAAACCCTGCACACACCACACGTGTGTGCAAGGAGTGAGTGAAGGAAGCTCCCTTACTGCAGCCCTGCCTGCAGCATCAAAAAAATGGGAAGCCACCGAAATCATCAACAGCAGAACAGTGGAATACTTTACACCAACAAAAATAAACATGAGAACTATACACAGCCACACGGATGACTCTCACCCATAAAATGTGGAGTGAGAAGAGCAAGTTGCCTCTTGAAGAGCTGTCTGAACACCCATGTTCACAGCCGCGTTACTCACAGGAGCCGAAGAGCGGAAGCCACACATGTCCATCAGTGGATGAAGAGATAAACTAAATGTGGCCTACACACAGAATGGAATATTATACGGTTTGGAAAAGGAAGCAAATTCTGACACCCGTTACAACATGGATGAACCGGAAGGATATTATGGCGAGTGAAAAATCCCGAATGACTCCACTTATGTGAGGTCCCGAGAGCAGTCCAATTCATAGACAGAAAGCAGGAGGGTGGGTGCCACGGGCTGGGGGCGCGGGGTGGGGAGTGAGTGTTTAATGGGGACCGAGTTTCGGTTTGGGAAGATGAAAAGGCCCTGGAGATGATGGCGGTGATGGTTTCCCAAGAGTGTGAACGTAATGCCACCAACCGGTACATTTACAAAGGGACAAGATGGTCACTTTTACGTTATGTGTATTTTACCACAATTCAAAAGTTTGGAAAAGCAAGTTGTAGGTTATGACGCCATGCACGTAAAGTTCTAAAACTTGTAGAATGAGCTTTGTGTTAGCCAAATTATAAAAATGTGCATGTGAGATAAACACAGCAGATGGGCAGGGTGGGGGCACTACTGCTTAGGCTTAGCTCTGGGGGGATCGGGGTGAGACGGGATTTGAGGGAGGCCCACAGGGGCCGTCCACCGCGTCATAACAGTTTATTTCTGAAGCCAGGTGACGGGTATACCACTCTCTACTTTGTCTTCCCACCTGAACTGTTTCACTAACCAGAGCGCCCTGAGGTCCACCAGGCTCTAGGGCCTGGGGAGCGGGCTCTGTGCCTCCCAGGATGGGCTCTGGGCCAAAGCTAGGGGCTCTGCGGAATGGCCATCACCCCAGGCACAAGGCAGCGGCGCCAAGAACTTCCTTTGCGCTTTCTAGTTGAAATAAGCATCTCTGCTCCTCCTGGAGCCTCAGCCTCTGGCAGGGCTCCAGGATTATTTTACATGAATTTAAGATCACTAATGAAGAATAATTAACAGCTTCAAGGGAGCCTGGCACACCCTGTGTTTAGAAGTGGTTAATTATGCATTGTCTGCAAAACACCCTCTTCAGACTCGAAAGTTTTGGGTCGCTGTTTTAAACAATGGAATATGGCATCAGGAAAAAAGCCAAGTGGTTCCATGTGCCAAGTTCCTGGGGTTGGATCTCTTTGGACAGAGGTGACCACGGCTCCCTAAGCCCCCTACGTGAGGTGCCTTAAGTGCTTCCCTGGCACTGACACTGTCAATGCCCCGGAGGGGCCATGGCAGGTGGGCTAGCTCCCTCCCCCACCGTCGGCGAGCAGTCGGAGTCCCGCCAGGATGCGGTCTGGCCATAGAGCTGGAGTCTCTTGTCCACCTGACCGATGCATCACCATTATTTATGAACACCAGTCAATGTAAAGAGGACTGTCCCCAGCCCTGAGCATCTCATTTGCCAGTCGAATCTCCTTGGCTGGCCCTGTGCAGCCTGTGAAATCCCTCGGTCCCCCTGACAGACCATGTGACTCTGGGCCAGCCACTTTTCGCCCATGCGTCTCTATTTGTTCACCTGGAAAATGGGACAACTACATCCTCCCCTTCACGGGGTTGGTGGGCTTAGAACGATGCCTCCCACATAGCAGGTACTCCGTGAGCCTCTGCATCACACTGCCCACCCGGCCTCCCTTTCTAACCTCACTGCCTGACAGGCACCCTACACTTTAGCCTCATCTGTGACCATTTCTGAACCACGCCAGACTCGGTCCTACCTCCACACGTTTGCTCATGCTGTGCTCCCTGCCTACTGTCCCTTCCTTATCTGAAAAAATCCTGCTCCTACGTTCAGGCCCAGCTCAAATGACACCTCCTGCAGGAAGCCCTCCTAGATTTCTCCCAGACCAGACGGCCTCCCTCATACTGCTGGTATCTTTGTGCCACCTCTATTTATCCCCCATCCTCAACTTTCATGGCTTGTTAGTGGGTCTCTTTCCCCTTGTAGGCTGGGAGCTCCTTGAGGACTATGTCCCATTTCTCTTCCGGTCACAGCTGGGCCTTGAGAAAAGAGCACCTGCTCTGAATAAGAACCTCCCATGGTGGGAGGAGCCGAGGGGGCCCTCACTGGTTGGCCTGGAGGCTGAGCCAGGTCTCTCACAAGCACCACGTGACTCCCAGAGGGACTCTCAGCTTGCTACTCCCACGCTGAGAGCCCCTCTGGGCTCCCCACTGTACACAGCAGGAGGCCCAGCCCCTGGTCCTAGACTCAGGTCCCCAGCGCCCCTCTCAGCTCCATGGCTTCTCACCACCACCCAAAGACACAGGCCCTTTGAAAGCCTCTGGGGTTTTTCACATGCCTTTCCCTCTGCCTAGAACACCCATCTCCCCACCTCGGCCCAGCCAACTCCTGCAGACACTTCGTTGCCCGCTTAGCTGTCAACTCCTCCATGAAGCCCCACATCCAGATCCACTCCTCCTACCGTGTCCACCTGAGCCCCTGTGGGGTGGGGACATGCTCCCTTCATCCCTCTCGCCTCAGGACCCTGGCACACTCCTCTCCTGAGCTGCGGGGCACTCGAGACAGAGTCCACCTTGGAACAAGAGAGACCTGGGTCCAAATCCTGTGGCCACACTTACGTGTCTGCCTGCCCTTGGGTCTCACCTGCTCAAAGTGGGGCTTCGACACCCCTCTTGCGGTAGGGCTGAGGATTGACCAGAGTGTAAAGTGCACCCTCGGCAGACACTTAATAGCTAACAGCCAGAACATTCCAGGTGCCCCGGGCCCACGGGAACAAGTTCCCAGGATGGTGGGAAAGGCTGGTCCACCTGCACGAGTGGAAGACGCCCCGGGTACAGCCGGTGCTGATCAGAAGCGGGGTGGGCCTCTCTCCCTGGCACCCACCCAAGAGCGGGGACTTCCTTTCTGAGGCTGCTGTGAGACCCTCAGGACCTGCCCCCTTCGGAGACAGCCTTGGAAGAGAAAAGAAAAGTTCCCACACTTTCCCGGAACGGCTCGCATACTAATAGCCACGGACTTCACAGAGTGTGAAATCAGGAAAAACTAACTCCCTCGGGATAGCCGGTATTCTAACTCCCTCCTCCAAGGCCTTTAATTACAGGCCGTTGAAGGCGCCCTTCCTGCTGGCCTGGGCACCGGTGTTCCTCAGACAAGGTGTGTGTGTGGACAGAATGCACGTGCGGAAGACACTGTCAGTTTTACTAACATTCGGGGTCATGCCTGCATAGTTTCAGGGAGTAGTCCCCAAGTGCCACTACCCGTCAACAGGGCCAAATCCCTAAAGATGGGGAAATTGGGGCTCAGAGAGGGAAAGTGACCTGCCCAAAGTCACAAAGCAAGCGGAGGGACTTGAACTCTGGTCTCCTGACCTCCACACCAGGGATACGCTCATTCTGCCCAAGTAAGGCAGATACCCTCATTACCCCAAGTGTGTCTCAGATCTCTGCTTGGGATGGAGGCCGTCAAACCCCTTAGTCACATGAGCCGCCAGTGAGGTCAGGGGGCATGGACCCTGGCAGGGCCAGGCCAGGGTGGAGGGTGCCCTCCTGTGGGGTGACAGTGCTCCCAGCAAGTCCGCTCCGGGGCGATTCTCAGCAGCAAGGAACAATGAAACTCAGCGCATGGTCACAGAGCACTCGGGGGTGACCCCTTCTCCGCAGAAATGCTACCAGCTTCAGGGCTGCAGGGAGAGGAGGGGACAATCCAGCCAAGTTGCCCAGTGGCCCAGAGCAAACGCCAGCAGGGGCCCTGCCCCAGGACGAGGAGGCCCTGTGGTCGCCAGGCAGGGGACGGGCCCGCCGGCTCGGCTGCCCCACGGCAGAGGCCCTCCCGGGGCACGTACCTTTTATAGACTCCGTGCAGCGGCTGCAGGCACAGGAACTGCCAGTAATCCAGGCAAAGGGCCTTGAACTTGAGCATTTTCGCCTTTCGGTCTCCTGCCGGACCCCCGTGGCACCTCCACCGAGACTTGGAGAGGGGCTGAGGGAGCTGGGGGACGGGCCGCTCCGGCCACCCCGGTCCCCGCTGCCACAGTGGCCTCACTCACATGGCCCGGTGCTGCCAGCCGCCCCTCCAGCACAGCCTCCGATACAAAGAGCAGCGCACACAAAAGCCCAGCGACTCCTCCGTCAGGCTTGCCCAGGCAGCCTCAGGCTGCCGCCGCCGCGGGGGGCTGGAGCTTCTCGGGGCTTCCCCGGGGGTTCCCGGGGCAAACGGGGGCAGCCCTGGCTGTGCTGAGTGGTGGGGGCCCCCGGCCCGTCATCCTGGGGGCCTGGATGCCGGGGCTCCTGACGGCGGCTCCGAAATCTCCCTCTTCCAACTGGTCCCCAGGTCCCCAGTGGCTGCGCCGGCACCTGGCCGGGCAGTGGCCCAGCCGCTTGCCTGGCCCGAAGTGGCCGAGCCTGGGAAGACCAGGGGTGTGGGGTGCAGGCAGGGAGGGGGCGAGGTGACAGATGCCGGCCTCCTCGCCAGGTCAGTTATGTTTGGCGGAATCCCTGCTCGGCCCCGAGAGCGGAAACTCACCACGTCGCCACATGGTGCAGTGGGAGCCGCTCTCTCTGAAAGGCAGCGGAGAAAGACTGACAGGGCCACCGTGGTTGCCTGGGTGACAGGGACACATTGATAAAATCTAAAATGGAACCTCGATGACAGCCGCTCATTGGCTGCCGGGAGGGGACTCCCGACGCCGGGGCGGGGGGGGGGGCCTGGGCTGAGGGGCCGTGGCCAGCGGGGCATTGTCAGGCAGGGACGGGGGCCACGGGCAGAACGGGTGGCTCCGCGGCCCAGGACCCAGCGTCACGGCGGCCAAGCAGAACCACTGGGCCCCTCCTGGCAGGTCTGGCTTCTACTCTGGGCGCCCTGCGGCCCTTTCCCTACACACTAGCCACAGGGATCTCAAACGTCCCTCTCTGCTCTACCTGGTGCCCCTGCTGCTCTCAGAATAAAGGCCAAACTCCCGACTGTCCACCGGCCCTCCGTGCCCCGACTCCTGCCGACCGTCTGCGCTCTCAGGTTCCTGACGCCCAGCCCCCTGGCTCCCATCAGGTCCCTGAAGCCACCCTCTCTTCCAGGCCTTCCGGGCAGTGCCCTTGGCCAGAGGTGCCCTCCCCGGCCCCTCTGCACCCACCGGATGCTACCGCCAGCATCACGTCCGAGCCCCCTGCACGCCCTACCCTGACTTTCTCTGCCAGACATGCCCTCCTCTGAGATGATCCGTTGATTTACTCATCTGCTCCAGCCCCCAACTGCAGCGCAAGCATCCCGGCCCTGCCTGGCTCAGGGCAGCACCTGGCCCACTGCAGGCACCCCATCATTTTGTTGCAGGAGCGAAGGGTCCTCCTGAGCACACCACACTCACCCCGCCTGCTACTTGGGGTCCCTGGTCTGCTCAACACTGTTGACAAAGCAGTGGTCCCATCGCATCCTGTGAGGAGGGCTCGCTCCCCCTCCCCCAACCACAGATGAGGAAACAGCTCAGAGAAGACCCCATCACCGTGTGTGAGGGACGACGTCCAGGCCCATCGGCCTCAGACAGGAGCGGCTGCCACCAGAGCGCTGGGCCTGCGTGTCCTGCGCCGGCGGCCGGGCATCCAAGGCTGGGCGCGGAACTGGGCCTGATCGCAGCACCCCCCGCGCCCCGGCAAAGCCATAAACGAAGTCACCGGCCTCAGGAGGGAGTCTCCTCCGTCCGCCATCTCGGATGCGCTGCTTCTAGAGCAGCGGCTCTCCCCCCGGGGCGATTCTGCCGCCACCCCGTGCCCCGAGAAGCAGTGGCCATGCCTGGGGACACCACGGGTTGTCACAATGGGGAGGGCGGCGCTACGGGCCTCTAGTGGACTTAGAGGCCGCCAAACACCCCACAGTGTACAGGACGCCCCCGTCCGCCGGGAGTGATGCAGTCTAGCGGCTCTGCAGGGTGGCTCTCCGTAGCAAGGGCCGCCGTGGATGGCAAGAAGGGAAGGGCGTTCGCGATGGCTCAGTCGAGCGGGGAGCGTGAAGCCCAGTGAGGGGACGGGCACGGACAGCATCATCAGGACGGCCGAGCTGGATGCAGCGTGGGGCACAGTCCACCAACCCGGCCTGGGGAGAGGGGAGCTGCTGGGTAACTGGGCTGGTGACGAGGCAGGCGAGGAAGGAGGGCAACATGGCAGTCTGCCGAGGGTGAGGGGCCTGTCTGCCAGCCTCCCCGAAGGGCCGTCCGCCCTCCCCCAACAGGACATCAGCTTCCCTCTCACGCCTGTGGCAGAGGAAGCCGGCTGTTCCTTTGAAAGGAGGCAATTACTGGCTGGGACCTTTGTTTCTGAATTTCCCAGGCTGTAAGCAGGCCTCCAGAACCTCCGTGGGACTGGCCACCAGAGCCCGAGGGCCGGCTTTCTCAGAGGCTCCCACAAAGCAGCAAAGCCAGCGGCCTCGCTGCGCATAAAGGGCAGAGGTCAGGCGGCCATGCCGGGAGGGAGGGGGCGGCTGGGTCTGGCACCAACAGTCCTCTGGTCCCTGGATCTCAGTTTTCCTCATCTGTGAAATGGGAACACTAAGCTGGGCTCTGCCTATGTCCCAAGGGGATGAGGACAGCTCTCACGTAGCACCTGCTGCTTCTCAAACGTGCTGGACGCTCCACCTCTGAACCTTTGCACTGGCTGTCCCACTGTCTGACGCTCCCTACTCCAGATAGCTGCACGGCTCACCCCTCGCCCGCCTTTCCTGCTGCTGTCTGGTTAAACAGCGCCGCCCCCAGAAGGCCCTCCCTGACTACCCTCCCATCGCTATCCCCTTTACGCTGCTTTATTTCTCTTCATAGCACTTGTGGACAAGAAGTGTTGCTGGTACTTCAGTAAACAGAGAATGCTGCTGCCATCAAGCTGTCAGCCACTGCAGCAGCCCCTGAAGGTGCACCCTGAGGGGATTCAAGATGGAGAAAAACAGGACACCCGCCCTAGACAGTGGAGATGCACATCTAAGCAATAATTTCTTCTTATTCCTATGGGACTCTTGCATTGTCCCATACGTAGAAAAGCACTGAAATCACTAACTTGAGATGTCTGGGTTTCTGTGATCAGCAGGCATCTCTGACGGCAGAGCACATCTTTCCCAGCAAAAAGCCCTCTACCTCCTGGCTTCTCCCTCCCCTCTTGGCAGCAGGTCCCTCAGGGCTGTCGCAGAGGCTGTCTCCCAGGCCACAGTCCTCAGTGAGGTCCAGATAAAACACAGCTTGCAACTTCTGGGCTGTGTGCTTTTCATCAGTCGACACGCTTGTCACCACCTGACATATATTAAAACCCGATTTCTCTGTCCGTTTGCTGCCTGATACAGTAGCTCTGCAAAGGCAGCAGGACAGGTCCCTGTGGTTTCCTTATTCCTCCCACACCCGCAGATGCTCAGGAAATAATGGCTGAGAAGCAGGGGGGAAGGCAGAACCAAGGGGCCCTGATGTCTTTGCTCTCTGAAGGTGCAGGGTGTCATTGCCTGTGAGGTCAAGTGTGGCCAGCCTCAAGCAGCGGTGGTTACTGTGGCCAACCCCTGACCATGACCGCCATCACTTATGTGCCCGAACTGGAGTGAGGCCGTGGGTGTGTGTGGACCCACGTGCAGAGGGACGGTATAAGGGTACGAGTGCCGAAGTAACAGAGTGTGCAGATGTCCGGGAGTCTGCGTGTGTGTGTGTGTGGTTGTGCAGGAAGTGTACACACATGGGCGAGGAGGGTGCTACAGCATCAGGCAGTGTTCACACCAGGATCTGGGTTCAAATCCCAGCTCTGCTCACCAGCTGAGAGTCCTGAAAATGTGATGCCTGTAAAATGGGCCGACAGCTGTGCGCGGTCGTGCAGAGGTGGGACGCTGCCAGCTTTCTGCCAGCAGAAGCGACAACCCTTACTGCTGTGTGCTGTGGCTGCACAGCGTCTGTGTACGGCGTCACATGAGAGTGTGAACGTGTGTGGACCACCCGATTCTCCGTCCTCCAGCAGTGCCCCTGAGGGTACCCAGCCCCGAGCTGCTCAGGGAAGCCGCGCCCGCGTGCCCACCCTCAGCCGCCTCAGGCATCTAGCTGGTCGCTAGACCATCTCATCCCCATATAACGCCTGCCACCCGACAGCTGGGGCCCAGCCCCTGCTTGACGGCTCCAGTTCGGGGGCGCGCTGCCTTTGTGCAGAAGCTCCCTCTCACCGAGGCCGAGCTCCCCAGTGGGACTTGGGTCTGCCATCCGCCCGCCCCCTCGCTTTCCAGGCCCTGGGTCCACATCCACTTCTCAGGGCCTCACAAAGTCTGCCCTCTCCTGGGAGCGGGCACCCCCAGCCCACTTCTAGTCACCCCCACGTGTAGCGCAGACGTCCCCTCCCAGCCCCCCGTCCACGCCAACCCCACTCAGGACCAGCTGCCCATTCCTGGTCTTCATGCCCACCTGCTGCCCCATCCAGGGGCCTCCCCTACACCCCAGTGTACAGCCCTTCCTTCTGAAGACGTCTTACAGAAACATCAACATACAAGACCCTCAGACCACCATCCCCACTTCCACCAAGTACAGTATGGAAACTAATAGACACTGTCGGCTTCTCCCTTGGGCTGCAGCCTTGGTCGTCATGGGAGCCACGGTTGTAGGCCGGCCCTCGGGGGACCACCAGCCTTGAATCTCGGAGGAACTATGGGCTGAGCCATGGTCCAGGAGGGACCACTTCTAGCTGGACTTGTTCTCAGGGGATGTGCCAGCACTATCTCCGGTCCCTGGGGGAATTTTAGGGCCAAATGAGGGGCTAATTTCCCCCACGGCCTCTTGGGGCCGACCCTAGGTGCTGATGGGGAGAGTGGGCCAGCGGTCCTGAGCAGGTCCAGGGCGGATGGTACAACAGTACCTGTATCGGTCAGTGGAGAGGCTGCTTCCGGTCTCCAGGGAGCTCCTGAGGCGGCAAAGTGAGACGGGATTACCGGCGACCCTAGACAACAAGCCCCCCCCCCGGGCCATGCCAGCGCAGGCCATGCTGGGTGGCCCCAGGTCAGGTCCCGGGGTAGGTGAGCAGCCCTGGGGAAAGCCCGCATGCAAGAAACCATGTGCTTCTTTGTCCTCTGACAGGTCAGCCAAGACACCGCCCTGTGCCCACCCCACACGCCAGTGCAGGGGCTCAGTCCCAGGGGGCCCTTGGCAACGACAAGTCCAACTGCTCCCTGTTCAATGGGGACGCCGAGGCCCAAGGCCCCACAGGGAGTCTCCCAGCGGAGGCTCTTTGCAGGCAGAGCTGCACCCTGGGGTATGGCCTGGGCCTGCCAGCTGGCAGGTCTGTCCACAGCCCCCGACCACAGACAACCCCTTCCCAGCATGAGCTGGCCTCTGCCCCCTCACGCTCCTCTCATCATTCCTGCCCCAGGGCCTTTGCACTTGCCGTTGCCCCTGCAATGGAATGCTCTGTCCCCATCACATTTGACAGCTTTCCAACTCCAGGAGGCCTTCCCTGTCTATAGCAGCCCTCCCCCGCCCTTCAGTACCCTCGCCCCCGACTCGTTCTCTTTCAGAGCCCCACGTGAAACAGGCCAAGTCATCTATCTGTTTGCTCGTTCACTCCTGTCTGCCCGTCAGAGTCCCCTCCTGAAGGCAGGGCCCCGTGTGTCCTGCTCATTGTCCCACTGAGGGGACCGGCCATGACGGTGCCTCCTTTGATCTGTCACCTGCTACAAACCTGGTCAGAGGTGGAGAGGGCAGTCGGGGGCGGGGGCGCTGCTGAGGCCCCACAGACGCCCGTGAGGAAACAGGCTCCGAGCAGGTAAGTGCTGTGGGTCCCCTGCTGTACAGACTGGGTGGCACGGACACTCGGTGTGTTTGCCTGAGACCAGCATGTCCTCCCCAAAGAGGCCCGGACCACGGGCAGGGGCCAACACCCCCATGCCGGGAGCCCTGGCAGGGAGGCTCGGGGTCCCGCTGTGGGTCTGGGCTGCGAGCCAGCCCGCCTGGGGTCAGATCCCACCCCACCCCCGAGCAGTGACGCGCGTTTGCTACAAGGGCCTCTCTGCTCAACGTCCTCATTTGTAAAGTGGAAGCGAGAGTACAAAGCTCCTGTGGGCAAATAACTGATCTGAAACGATGTCGAGAAACACGAGCCTCTGCTGGCTCTGCCTGGCGCCATGCCCGGTGACCGAGGCCTTCGGGCCTGGGGCGCCTTCCACGAGGCAGGGGCCCAGCTCCCCGGCACACCCTGTCCCTGCCCTCCTGCGCAGCGGCTGCTGTGACACACGACACGCCCCTGGAGGCGGTGTCATTGGGCTATACACCTCTCCTCCGATGCCACGCTGCTTCCCACGTGGGCCACAGCCCTCCTGCTGCGGGTGCCCCGCATGCCTCTCCCCACCCAACACCCAGAGGTCCAGGGCACCTGCTCCGCGTGGGCCTGAGCTTGGCACCGTGGGCCTCGCCCTTCTGGGCCACCGCTGGGAGCCCACCACGGGTCACCTGAGCTTCGCCCTCGCTCCCTGACCCTCCTTCCACATCCCCGCACCGACCTTGGGTTCTGCTACTTCCTGTCCGGCTGAAGCATCGTTGGGTGCCGGACCCCACGTGCAGCAGATGGGATGCCCCAGAACCTGCCTCAGGCACACCCCATTTCTCCAGCGTCAGCTGAAGAGGCCACAGACGGCTCCCCCCTCCCCTGGAGCCAGAGCCCACTTGGGGCCGCACACCATCGGCTCAGCGCCTCTGCCTGTGTGTCAGCAGGCCTGGCCAGGGATCAGAAAGAACAGAGGACATGAGGGATGGTGTCAGGATGCCCTCGAGTCACCTTGCTGGACTGTCACTGTCCTGTGCCCACTCTGAGGTGGACAGTGGCTTTCGAGGATGGAGAGGGCGGGGCTGGCAAGACAGGCCTTCCCTCCCTCCCAGGCCAGGAACCGTGCTGGGACCTGTGCTGGGAGAGGTGAGGAAACCTGGCCTCCTGGAAGCCCCAAGTCTGGACAATCCCCCAGCTGGCTGCTCAGACATGGACATGCCATGCGAGGTAACACCAATGTGATGTGACAGGGACACAGCCAATGGTGCTGGGGTTCCTGGAGCGCACTCTGCCCAGGCCCAGGGCTGCCCTCCCCAGCTCCAGTCCTGCTCTGACTACATCGTGATAACACGGCACCATCTCGTCCTGCTGCAGCCAGTCCACCTAGTGAGTGCTAGGTTCTTTCTCCAAATGCTTCCTCTCCTAACCCCTGCGTGAACCTCACGAGGCACATGGAATCATGACCCCCCTTTACAAAGGCTGACCATGCGGCCCAGGGGCTCCCTGTACATGGAACACCACTCCATTCCCTGCCTTTTCATCCTGTAGCAAACTCCTATTCACCCTCCAAAACCCTGCTCAAAGGTCAATTCCTTTGTGCAGACTTCTTTGCCTACTTTATCCCCCTAATCAGACTCCTTCCTTCCTTCCTTTTTTCCTCACTCCCTCCTTCCCTCCCCACTTCGTCCCTCTCCCACTCCTTTAATGACAGTGAATATTTTTTGAGCAGTTCCTATAGACTAGGCATTGGTATTAACAGTTGACCAGTGTCACCTCATTTGGTTGTCAGCACAGCCTGTGAGGGAGGCACGGGGACACCCCACCACATTGTGACACTCGGGTCCAAGATACGGAAGGGTGCACAATAACTCCCCCCCAGGCAGTAGTGTCCACGAGGCACACACGTGCAGACGGGGACCCTCCCAGACGTGCAAGGCTGACCTGGCCTGCTGTGGCCCAGCTCTAAACCCTGTGACAAGCGGTGGTCCCTGCCTGGGCTCCCCATTCCTCCCCACCCATGTCCCGCCCATCCCGGGGAACCCCTCGGTGGCCTGAACCCCTCGGCAGTCCCCCTCTCAGTGTGCTGTGGACCCTGACAGCCCAGCTGGGACTGGCTCTGAATGGGGACCTAACCTCTGCCCTGTGCCCTACTGGGTCCACGCAGCCGTGCTGGCCACACACTGAGGCCCACTCTGCCCGTCACCCTCCTTCCCCGCTCAGCCCAGCTGCCAACAGGAGGGGCACGGCCCAGCGCCTGGATTGGGAACCAATGGCCTGGGACATGCCAGAGTGCCTCTTTGCCTCAGCCTCCCCATTTGGAATGCAGGGCGGCGGTAACAGCTCCACCTCTCACAGTCACTGTGAGAAAGGTGAGGTGCTGCCCACGGAGCAGAAGCGCCTTGTATACCAGAAGGTGTAGAGCAGGTGTGTCTGCGGTATCACACGCTATTGTATGATTACATCCAATAACGTTTAGTGAGATGTTAGAGACTAGAGGTTACGATGTGAATTCTAGAGCCAAGAGGGCCGGGGTTCAGATCCCAGCTTTGTCACACACTAGCTGTGTGACCTTGGGCAAGTTAATGAACCTCTCTGTGCCTCAGTTTAGGGTCCTCTTTTATTGTGTTTTAGGAAGATTAAATAGGTTAATACATTTAAAGCACTTAGAAGAGTGCCAGGCACAGAGTCAGTATTCCATAAATCCAGCTACGACCAGTATAGAACTCAAAACAGTAGCACATTATGTATTATATGAAGGTGTGACATGGACAGTATACGAATGACCTTAATGTGTTGCATTAACACACCAATTCTATATTAATAGATGTTTGTTTTACCCACATATCTAAAATCCTCATTTACAGGGGAAACGGGCTCTGAGTGGCGACCGCGCAGTACCATGGTCTCTTTTATTTATTTATTTTTTTGCGGTACGCAGGCCTCTCACTGTTGTGGCCGCTCCCGTTGCGGAGCACAGGCTCCGGACGCGCAGGCTCAGCGGCCATGGCTCACGGGCCCAGCCGCTCCGTGGCATGTGGGATCTTCCCGGACCGGGGCACGAACCCGCGTCCCCTGCATCGGCAGGTGGACTCCCAACCACTGCGCCACCAGGGAAACCCCACGGTCTCTTACTGAGGTGTGGTGGCCCCACGTCCAGAGCTCTGTCTGCTCTGCTGGGCTGCCGCTCCTCCCCCAGTATCTCTGGAGGCCCCTGGACCAGGCTCGCGGACGCGGCACTCTGGGTCAACTGGGCAGGGCTCCAGCCCTCCTCCCGCCTCCAATGCAGGCTCCGGGGAAACAGCCCCTTCCGGCCACGCTGGACAAGGCGACTGCCCTGGGGACAGTCCCTCCCGAAGCCCCTGTCCCCAGCCCTACGTGACCGGGTTCCTGGGGAGGCCACTTCCTTCCCACTCAGAGTACGTGGGCTGCTCCAGTCCTACTCCCTGGCATGGCTCCAAACGGCGCCGGCCACCTACAAAGCTCAAGGAGGGGAAAGACGGCGCTGCGCTGTGAGTCAAGAGAGGGTCCCCTGGATGCGGAGGAGGGCTATGACTGGCAGGGCCCGAGGGGGCTCCTGCGGGGCTGGTCAGCTTCTGCTTGGGGGTCTAGGTGCCGGTTACGTGACTGTGTTCAGCTCGTGACGATTCAACAAGCTGTACACCGGATTTCAATAAAAATTTACATTAAAAAAAACAACCAGGGCTTCCCTGGTGGCGCAGCGGTTGAGAGTCCGCCTGCCGATGCAGGGACACGGGTTCATGCCCCGGTCCGGGAAGATCCCACATGCCGCGGAGCGGCTGGGCCCGTGAGCCATGGCCGCTGAGCCTGCGCGTCCAGAGCCTGTGCTCCACAACGAGAGAGGCCACAACAGTGAGAGGCCCGCGTACCGCAAAACAAAACAAAACAAAACAACCAGCCTGGTTCGGCCCCAGCCTGGAGCAGCAGTAAAAACCCAAGGCCTCAGAGCTGGTGGTCTTCCTCTCCCGCCAGCCCCTTCCTCCGCAGCAGCTGTGTGGGCTTGGGAAAACCCCTTCTCCTCTCTGGCCTCAGTTTCCCTCTGCTGAATGAGAGAGCGGCAGTGCTTCCATCCCTGGCCGTGCGGTAGACACATGGGCGCTTCTAAGAAATACAGATGTACTGACGCCTGGGTCCAAACCCAGATGGATGAGTCAGAACCTCTGAGGGCTGTGCTCCTGCACCTTGGGTGTTTTGTTTGTTTGTTTTTGTTTTTTAACTCTTCACTTTGAAATAACCACAGATTCACAGTAAGTTGCAAAATAAAACGTACAGGGAGGACCCATGCAACCCTCCCCCAGCCTCCCCCAGTGATAACATTGTGCACAAAAAAATGCTGCCCACCATCAAGCCATCGGCCACTGCAGCTGACCTGACAGTGCGCCCTGAGGGGATTCAGGATGGAGAACAAGAGGAGACCGGCCCTAGAGAGTTAAGACGCATATCGAAGGGTAATTTCAATGAGCCCAGACTCTTGCATCTTCCCATACACAGAAAAGTACTAAAATCATTAACTTGAGAAGTCTGTCTTTTTGTGATCAGTAGTCCTCTTTTGATGTTGCATGCGTGCGTGCGTGCATGTGTGTGTGTGTATCTATGCAATTTCACCAGATGTGTAGCTTTCTGCGACCCCCCCACGATCGAGTTCCAAGACGGTCTATCACATGGCACTGGCATGCCACCCCTCCCTCCAGAGCCACGCCCACTTCTCCCCCCATCCTTCACTCCCAACAGCCAGCCATCTGTCCATCATTTTGCCATTGCAGAATGTTATACAAACTGAATCGTACAGGATGTAAGTTTTTAAGACTGGCCTTTTTCACTCACCGTGATTCCCTGGAGGCTTATTCAAGCTGTTCGTGTGTCAACAGTCCCTTCCTTTTTACCGCTGAGTAATATTCCACAGCATGGCCGTACCACAGTTTTTTTAATCCATCCCCCCTGGGAAGGACATCTGGGCAGGTTCCAGGCGGGGGCATTGTCAGGGATAGAACTGCTATGAACCTTCTCCTACAGGTTTTTGTGTGAACGTAAGTCTTCCCTTCTCTGCAACAAATGCCCAGGAGTGCCACAGCCAGGTTGTCTGGTAAGAGTACCCTTACTCTGAAAACCCCCCACCAAACTGTCTTCTAGAGTGGCTGTACCCTTGTACATTCCTAGCAGCAATGCAAGAGGGATCCAGTTTCCCTGCATCTTGGCCAGTGTTTCGTGTTGCCCATATTTTTACTTCCAGCCGCTCTGATGGACATGCAGTGAAACCTCACTGTGGTTTTAGTTCAAGTTTCCCTAACAGCTTACAACGCTGACCATCATTTCATGTGTTTATCTGCCACCTGCCTATCTTGTTCGGTGAAACAAAGGTGCACCTTCATTTTTAAAAGCTGCCCAGATGGGTCTAACATGGAACCAGCTAAACCTCTAGGGCCCTCCGAGCCTAGAAAGTTCTGTCAGTTTTACTTTGTATTTTTAAAAATTATTTATTTATTTGGCTGCGCTGGGTCTTAGTTGCTGCACGTGGGATCTAGTTCCCCGACCAGGGATCAAACCCGGGGTCCCTGCATTGGGAGCACGGAGTCTTAGCCACTGGACCACCAGGTAAGTCCCAGTTCTGTCAGTTTTAAAAAGAACATGTTCACTGGTGTAAGAATTCTTCCTGGCACACTGTGCTTTCTGGAAGGGCCCTAGGGCGGGTTCCAGACTGCCAAAGGTGGCTCTGAGCCATTGTGCTCAGGCCAGAGGGTGACTCTGTTTGTTCCTGAGAAGAAATAGGGAGAAAATAGAGAGAGGGTCAGGATGGGCAGAGGGCAGGCTCTCCATGTAGCCCTCGGCCAAGGGAGTCTGCTCAAAGCCCACAGGGGCCTGAGTGGGCTGGCTGGCGGGGAGCAGTGGGTGAGGGCATGGCCTGGGAGGGACGTGGGGCAGGGCGGCTCCAGACTCCTGGGCCCTGGGTTGGAGTTATTTGTGGATTTAGCCCCGTTTCCAGAGGGGCAGGGGAGGCCGCACGCCTCCCTTTTACCAAATAATACATAGCCACTGCGTCAGCTATGGAAAATAACAACAGAGCACAGCAAGGAAAATGAAGTAACCCACCTTCCCAGCTCCCTGGAGACTTGCCGGTGCTGTTGTCTGAGGCCTCTCTAAATGTGTGCCTGGGACGGGGACTGGGCCTGTGTGTGTTGTGGTTGCACAAAAGTACATTCTCTTCTGTGGCCCGCACTCCCCGCTCACTTAACACTTCTCCGTGTTTTTAGGTCGTCAAACATTCCCCTGCGTCACCCTTTGGAAGCGGCCCGGAACCCTGGGCGCACTCCCCGCTGCCCGCCTCGGGGTCAGGCCTGTGTCTCTCCCCACCCTTGGCTGCTGGGCTGTCCTTCAGTGAGGTCTCTGTGCAGGCACCAGATGTGCCTCTAGAACCCGTTCCTGGGATTTCTGGGTCAAGGCGAGTGATGTTTTCACGGCTCTGGGTACACATGGATGCAGACCCAGTAGGCTGGACCAGTGCTCTTAGGGCAGTGATGGGGGTGCCTGGCCATCCCCAGGGCTCCCGAAGTTTCTGTCTGGGGCACAGCCTGAGCACCCCTGCTCCTGAGCCCCCAGCCAACCCCAGACAGAGCGCCTGTCCGGGGTGGGCTCACCCCTCGCCGCTGCCCCGTGTGTCGCTGTCCCCCTTCTCCTCTGGGGCTCTGGAAGCAGGGACACAGAGAAGGTAGGAGGTGGCCAGGCTGCCCCGAGGTCGCGTCCCATTATCCCCGAGGGCCGAGACTGCTGTCTCCTGTCGCCTGCCGGGCGCCCCGCTCTGGTCTGCCTCAGGCTCGGGCTCGTCTGTGGAATGGGGCCGCCTCTTGCCTTGGAGACTCCGGTGCGGCTCCCGGGAGCGGACGGACAGACGGACAGGGGGCGCCTCGTAAGCCAGACCGACCTGAGGAGCTGCCCTGCTGGCTCCCCTCCCCCACGTCTAGCTGTCTCGCCCAGGCCCCCAGTGCCTGCCCTGGGCCTGCCTCTGAGAAAGCCACAGGGGCCCTGCCCACCCACCCGGCCTTCCTGTCCTGGCTCTGGGCCCCAGACAGCCCTGCCTGCGGGCACAGTGAGTGACTGTCCCCGGGCTGGCCTCCACGCCCCTCCGTCCTGCCAGGCTGCCCTGCCCAGGAGCTCAGCCCGAGTCTGGAAAAGTCTCCGCTGCGGGGGGAGGGGGTGTCTCTGCCCAGGGCCCCCACTTCCGGACAGAGGTGTGGAGAGAGAGCTAGGGCGGCGGGCAGCGGCCCTGGGGTGCGACCTGGGGCGAGGGGTACCAAATCCCCCTCTGGGCCTCATCTGCACCACAAGGAGGTTTGTCTAGAGAAGGGATAATTAGGGGGTAATGGTGGGGTGTCTCGGGCCACTTGGGACAAGGAATTGTTCATCACCCCCTCCACGCAGCCCCCGCCTTGTGCCCAGCTCTCTGAGAGCATCATCCTCACTCATGTCACCCTAACAAGGAGCCCACTTTACAGATGAGGAAACTGAGGCATCATCAGATCACAGGGAGAAACACTGCGAGTAAGATGCATGGCTGCCCATGGAGGGAGGGGCGCACCCCAGCTGGGTCTCTCCGACCAGGTGTGTGAGCCAGTGGGGGGCAAGGGCGGGGCTCTCCTCGGACACAGTGACTCAGCCCAGACCTCAGCTCAGCGGGGGCAGCGTGCAGGGGGTCAGCCAGGGCAGGGTCTGAGTGTGTTCAAGGGGAGGGTCCCGGAGTGGGACAGGGAGGGGCACAGGGGGCCTGGCTTGGCGTGGGAGCCTCCCTGGCTGCTCCCACCTGCCGAGAAGCACCCCCGAGACCCCAGCACCCGGCATCCCAGCTTCTTCTGTGACCCCGAAGCTCCCACCAGGATTCTCTTCTTGAGGCAGAGCAGCGGCCGAGGGTGCAGGGCCACCGGCCAGAGCATGTCCTGCCTCTCCGGCTGCTGGGAGGAGGGCTGAGGCCTTCCCACTCGGCCAGGAGCCTTGGCCGGGCCTGCGGCCAGGGCCCTCGGGTGCCGTGTCTGGGAGCCACATCCTGTCACTCTTGGACCTGGTTCGCTGATGGGCAGGGAGCACAGATGCCTCAGTCCAGCCCAGCCGGGAGGGGGTCCGACCATGCTGGAACTCTCTTCAGATGCCAACATGATCTTATTTTACCCTCAAGCCTGCCTGGGGAGCTGGAGTTTCGTATCCCCATTTTACAGATGAGGAAACCGAGGCTCAGAGGGACTGAGACCTGCCCGAGGACTCCCAGCTGGCAAGCGGCCACACCAGCTCCTGACCTGGGTCCCCTGCCCTCTGCTCCAGAGTCCCCACTGTCCACAGTCATCCAGGCAGCTGACCCCCAACCCCCTGAGGGTGAGGGATGAGCTCAGGCACATGTTTCCCGAGAGCATCCCTTCCTTGGGGGGGCATCCCTCAGATATCCAGAAAACAAGCCAGTTCACCCCAAAACCAGCAACCTACAGACTTGACAAATTTAATTTTTAAATAGCTAATGCACTCTCATAGTTCATAAGTACAACAAAAAAGATATCCAGGGGAAAGTCACCCTCCCAAAGGTACCACGTCCACCAAGGTGCCCCTGTCCCCCAGGGAGTCCCACCACGAGCTTCTTGTGCCTTGCCACAGAAATTCCTAACGCAGACACAAGGACGGGGCCCCGCCTCCACGGCCCCTGCAGGGGCTGGGTGAAGGGCAGCCGTCCTCTGTGGCAGGGCGAGGTTGGGGGACCCTGCCTGCTCAGCGCCCCTGACCTGGAATGCTGGCAAGGGCACGGCGGGCTCCGCCCAGCCGCCTCCCCTTCCAGGTCTGACCTGGGGCCCGCCGGACGGCATCCCAGCCACAAACACGCTTTCGGATCCATGCTGGCCTCACACGGTCGTACAAATACGCATACAAGACACCTCTTAACTTACATCTGAAACTCTCACAACACTGTCAATCAACTATATTTCAATGAAAAAAACAAGAGACCTCTGAACCATCACACATGCACATGCTTGCACAGCACACGTGCACACAGGCCTGTAGGCACGTATGCGCGTGCAGGCCCTCCTGTGGGCGGCTGGAAGCACCTCACCCGGCCTCGGGCCTGGTCTCGGGGTCACACGCAAGCGAGAGTCCAGCTGGGATGTGCCCCAGGCCCTGCACTCGACAACCACAGTCAAGGAAAATCCGCCAGGGCCTTTCCATGCAAACCGGGTGTGTTAATTCCCTTTAGCTGAATGAAAGTTAAAAACAACATGGAATAGTTCCAGAACCCCCTGGAGCTGGGGGCTTCTGGGGAAACTTCAAGGGGAAACCAAGGCTGGGGCGCTCGAGAGCAATGAGGCCGCTGTGCTGAGCGCCGGGCACCACCTAGCTTCTGTCCTTGCAAACGCCCTATTCTCTGTTCAGGAGTTTTGTTTTGTTTTAGCAGCGGTCTTCACAGGCCTCACGGTCCCCCTGCTCAGCCTCCTGCGTGCTGGCACCGTGGCCGTGCCGTCCACGTGGCCCCGTTGCTGCTCTGCGGCACCATCTCTCTCAGGGTTTACCGAAAAGTGCTGCAGGCCGCGCACCGGGGGACGGTGCCAACCCCTTCCAGGCCTACCGGGATGCGGGTCTGGCCCGACTCGGGCACAGACGGAACGTTTGTCCCAGCAGATTGTCTCCCGTGTGGTTCCTGCGGCCACGCAGCTGTGGCATCTCTCACACACCCTGCACTTCCATGACCCCGCCGCTGGAGGTCCCCTGAGGGGTTGGTGTCTCCTGGACGCCCTGCAGAGGAGCAAGCTGGGTGCAGAGCTGGGAAGGAGCTCATCCCCAGTCTCAGCAAGTGAGGGCTCCTGGGTGCCTCTTTGACTGCAGGGCGTGGGGACTGGGGAGTGGGTGGGGCAGGAGGGAAGGGACGGGAGCTGGGTTCGCACAGCTGCTGGGGGACCTCAGCCTGCAGCAGCAGGAGGCCGACCCCAGCTCCGTGGGGGGACACTTTCTCGAGGGCTGCAGAGGGGCCTGGAGGCGGAGCCTTGGGGGCTACCAGCCCCTGGGTCCACGGTTGTGGTGGTCCCTGGGTACAGAGGGAGCCCTAACCCACCCCCTCTGTTCACGAGGAGGCGGAGAACTCAGCCTGGAGGCCACGGGCGGGGGCGTCTGTTTCAGGGGCAGCAAGATGCCATCACAGCATGCGCTGTACCCCATGCGTCTGGCCTCTGCTCAGGACGCAGACTGTTCTCCTGGCAGATGGCTGAGCCCGGGCGGAAGACCTTGGGTGCCCTCGGCCCACGGGGTGGCTGGCGGCTACAGCAGAGGGGAGGATGTACCCTTGGCCAGCTGGGCAGAGCTGAGCCCCGGGGTGCAGGGCAGAGTGGGTGGATGGAGAAGCAGCGTCCTCACTGGGGCATGAGGGTGGGGGCATCCCAGCCTCTGACCTGCCCCCCCAATCTAGAGGCATACCAAGCTGGTGCTCCCCGGCCCCTCCTTGGCCCCCAACAGGCATCTCCCTGCACCGGGGGGCCCATCTTGGTGATAGCACTGCCACCCACCCAGACCTCTGGGCACAGTGGTCTGCATGCCTTTGATGCCTTCCTCTCCCCGCCGCCCCCCAGACTCAGGCCGGCCTGCAGCACGCACCCCTGTCACTCTGCTCCGTCAGCTGCCTGGCCCCCCCATCAGACACCTCCAGGTTTTCCCATCATCCCGTGGCGGCGCTGGATAAAAGGAAGAGAGAAAATAAACTTCAGGCTGAAGCCAGCAGCGTGGGGCATCCTTCACTCGCTGACACTGCAGCTGCCCCAGGCCAGAGGGCCCAGCTCAGGGGCCACCCCCTCCGTGCCCCCGCCAGGGGCTCCACCCTCAGGCGGTATAGGGAGACCTGTGGCACAGCAACTGTCCCCGGGTGCCGCTCCAGGAGTGGGCACCCAGCGGCAGGCCCGGTGGACGCAGGCAGGCGGCAGTCTGGTGGGAAAGCTGGGATTGAAAGGACAGAGGCGGGCAGTGGACAGAAGCCAGGCATGTGGGCACAGGAGGGAGCAAGGGGGTGGGGAGGCGGAGGGGGCAGGGAACGGAGACCCCGCGACCTGATGTCAGAGGGACAGACATGGCCCTAGGCGAGGGTGAGCAGCCCTGCTGTCCCCAAGCCCGACTCTGCGCCCTGGCTTTCCACCGGGCCACCCCAGGGAGAGCCCTGCCTTCTCCGGTATCACGTCCCTTCTGGACCTGGGGCTCCTGAGCCGGGACACCTGTCCAAGCGCTAATGCGAGGCCAAGAGCGTGTGTGTGGAACAAGGACCGGATAGAGGCAGGGCTCCTGGAGGGTGGAGCCTGCCCAGGACTCTGGGGTTGGGAGGCTCCTGAGGCCAGGAGGGAGGGGCACCAAGGGGCGGAGCCCAGGACCCAGCCCCTGCCCGGGAGGTCTGGAGCTGAGCCCTGCTCTGCCTTCAGGGCACTCTGTAAACTGGGAAGTGCGGTGGACAAACGTGAGGGTGCTCTTTCCTCCAGCTGCAGGATCCAGGCATCATCGCCCCTGCGCTGGCTGAGGGGCTGCTCCCGCCTGAGCACCCACATGCTGTCTGCGGTCACCTCAGGGGCCGGGAATGGGGACGTGAGACCCGCAGCAGGGCACGCCCGCCCCCAAGGGGGAGGCTCGGCACAGCCAGGAAGGGGGTCCCCTCCGGAGGTGCCGGTGAAAAGGGGGTGAGGTCGCTCTGAAGAAGGTGATGAGTTTTCTTGGGTAACACGAAGTGCTCCAGGCAGCTTTTAAAAAATTTTTAGTATATACCACTGGGAAAAGAGGGAAGACGAAATAACAAGAAAAAAGATTCTTGTTAATAGGTCCCAGCTGGCTAAGAAAGAGGGCGATAGGAGAGCCCGGGTGCGGGGTGGGAGGGTCAGCCAGATTCCTCGCGTTAGGGCCCCGCGGGCTTACACAACACACGCGGCCACAGAGCCCTCCCCGCCCAGCCACAGAGCCCCTGGAACTCGGGGCAATGACTCCAGGTTCAGCTCCGGGGCCAGGGCCCGGCCACCCAGCCGAGGGCTTGCCTCCCTGGCGCCTGGCTGTGGGCGTCCGCCCAGCGCTGAGTTGAGGCTGCCAGCTCGGCATGCTGCCCTCTAACGCCAAGCATACCCGGTGCAGCATCTCCAGCCTCAGTTTACTGCCCCCTCCCCAGTAAACGCACATTTGAACCCCCTCCGAAACGCGCAGGGCAGTGGCTCAGGTGGGGCTGACCCCGTCCGCCCAGCTCCAGGGCTGGCGAATCAGCACACGGCCTTCTCGGGCCATGGATGTGGTCTCAGGAATGACCACGAACCCCAGGGCTGACCATCAGGAGGTCAGGGGTCCTGAGGGGACCAGAGCCCCCACGTGGGAACACATCCCAGGCGGGAGGCAAGCAGGACATGGCAAAAAGAGCGCTGGAGCCCCCAGACCCAGCCACGCCGAAGCCTGAGCCCTGGGCCATTCACCAACAGTGACCATTAAAATCACTTCCGACTTGACTTTCTGTCCCTTGCAACCCAGAGAGTTCTGGTTGATACACTCCCTCCGCCCCAGCTGGGCTTCCTTCCCCTTCCCAGGCCTGTGTTTCTGAAGTCCCAGCCTGTCCCCAAGTCTATCCCTGTGCAGTGAGAGTCCAGGAGAGGAAGGTGACAAGGATATTTATAAGTTACAGACCCATCATGTGGGTCACTGAATCCTTAAGGCCACCCTGCAAAGTTTCAATCATTGGCCCCATCGTACTGAAAGGAAACCTGAGGTTCAGAGAGGTTAAGTCATCTGCCTCAAGTCACACAGCCACTGGGCAGCAGATAAGGGGTTCCATCCGAGTAGCTACTGAGGCAGGGGGTGGTAACGGGAAAAGGCCCTGATCACCCCAATACCTCAGCCCCCACTTCTGCTTGGCCCAGCCGGTTTCGGGGAGCTCGTCCGAGGAACCCAAATCGCTCAGCAACCCCGGAGATGGTCAGGGACTGAAGCCCGACCAAAGATGAGGGATCTGAGGGAGGCCAGGGCGCCTGCGGCCATGCCCCCTGGACTAGGTAGGGCCGGAATTGATAACAGAGCAAATGTGAGAAGACACTTGTGTTATCTTGGCCTGGTGAGGCCTTCGAGAGAGCCCCGGGCTGATGATTCCAGCGAGAGCCGCACTGATTAAAAACGTACTGCTTCCCTTATTAACCATTCCAAACAGATGCCGGGACCAGCTTGCTGAGGAATGAAATTAGCCACACTCTGACCGCCGCCCGAGGAGCCCAGGGGCTGCTCCGATGGGACCCTCTCATGGGGACTCCTCCGGGGTCATGCACTTCTGGGAACAGGGAGCAGGGGGCATCTTGGGCTCCTGGAGCCCTCAGGTCCCCAGCTCATCCCCTGGAAATCGGATAAACCGGAGGGAAGGCCAGGGACCCCGCTGGGTCTGTCCAGTGAGCCTGGTCCCGAGGTACGGGTGGGCCGGGCCCCGAGCCGGCACCACGCGTGGGCTGCCTTGGACCCTGCTGCCCGCAGCCTCGCCGGCCTCGTCCCGGCTGCCCCGCAACCCGTGACGAGGCCCTCTGCCAGAAGCCGAGCCACTGAACGGTCAACGTGCAGGAGGACAGACCCATCAAGAACACGCGCTTGCTTTAACCTTTCAGTTTTAGTTGGCTGCATTAATTTTAGTCTTCAAAATGGCACTCGAAGGAACGGTCAGTCTGCGTCTGTCCCAGCTCCTGCTGCTGGGTGGAGGAGGGACGTGGGGACTGAGGGCAGGAGAGCCAGCTGCCCGCACTACCGCTGTGCTGACAGCACTGGGCAGCAGGGCAGTCCCGCAGGTCCAGGGAGCAGGCCGCCCGGCCGAGGGCAGCTCGGGGTGGGGGCCAGGGAGCCTGGGTCTCAGCTCTGCCAGGGGCTCTGGGAGCATGGACCAGACCCTGCTCCAAGGTCTCAAACTGGGTGCCAGGGACCGACCAGGCCCCAGCTGGCAACTAAAGGGAGGAGGCTGGTCCCAGTGCCCTGGTGGGGTTCAGCCTTGGGGAGAAGGCTTGTGACCACACAGGCCTCCCATGGAGGCACTGAGACAGGGTGTGGCGTGGTCGCTAGCCTTCCTGTCCCACAGTCACCAAGGGTCCAGGCATCAGACCCAACACCTGCCCCAGGCCTTTTTTCTCCAATTAAACTTTTAATTTTGAGATAACTGTAGATTCACTTATAGTTGTTAAAAATAATACAGAGAGATCCTATCTACACTTTACCCTGTTTCCCCCAACGACCTGCAAAACTACAGGACAACATCACCAGCACAATGCTGACGGTACCAGCCACCATCCTGGACAGATTTCCTGTTTCATGCATACTCGTGTGTCTCTGTAGCGGAGGGAGGGCTTAGTTCCACGTGGTTCTATGTGCATGTTCACGTCAAGACGCGCAATAGTTCCGTCACCGCAAAGACCCCTCGTCCAACCCCCCGTCTTGATAGCTCCAACCTGTGCTACCCTTTCTCTGGTCTAAAATGAAGTTCATGAATCATATGATCTATCTACACACATATTTTAAAACAAAAATCAACAGAATGCCCTAGTTGTAACAATACAGAGAGAAAAACAGGAAAGCACTTTATAATGAAGTGACCTGCGTATTAGGGGTGGGCACACAGGGAGGCAGTCAGTCGCCCGCCCCTCTAGGTGACAGCGGCTACACACCCAGGCGGGTACAGGGGTTTGCTCGCCACTCGGGTGCCACGAGGGACGCCGCCCTCGGTGCCGTGATGCTCTCAGTGGTGACAGCTCTTGGCAGAGCTCTGAACATATCAGAGTCTGATCTTCCCCTGACTGTGAGGACAGCAGCCGCATTCCTGGAAAGGTCAATGTGCTGACAATCACGAGAAATGTGTTTAGTGGTTTAGGTGTCACGTGGAGTGAGGCGCAGATTCAGATAACCACGCGCGGATTTTCACTTTCATGAGGATCTGGGGAGACATTCGCAGGTCTCGGCTGTGCAGGGCTGCCCCCTACACCCTAGGGAATGGGCTCCCCGGGCTCCACCAACCAGACACCTCTCCTTGCATCCACCCTGAATGCCGCCCACGTGCCCGGCGGCCCCTGCTGAAAGCCCCTAGCACACTGTCTAACCCCGCACTGGCAACTCCACCTGTGTCTGTGTCCTCTGGGCAGGGGTCACTGCCCCCCAGGATGCAGTCCATGCCCAGCGCTGAACAGAAGCTAATAAATGTGCCAGCAGAACGGATCTGGACCGACAGCCAGCCCAGGACAAACAGGCTGCTGGGAGGCCTGGTGTGATCTTATCCTCGGATGCCCCAGGACCAGACCCGCCCACCTCCGCTCTCCTGCCGCGGCTTTGCTTCCTTCATGGAGACCACTCTGCCAGCCACCGGTCAGGGCTTCCCGCTAGAGGGAGAACATCACCTCCTTCAAGGGCTCGCTGGTTACCAGGTCCCCCCAGTGGGCCCTCAAATCCAGAACTGCAAAGCAGCGATCGGAAACTCTTTGTGTAACTGGCTGGGTGGTTGAAGCACTTCAACAATAAAGTATTTACATCGACGCACAGAACTTCCCCAGAAGGACCCCAAGAAAGTGGACACAGTGGTGGCCTCTGGGCAGAGGGACAGCAGAGGGAGGCGCCTTTGCACTGTGTACAGACATTTTTGTACCATGTGGATGAATTATCTCTCAATTATACGAATAAACAAAGAACAGCCAAAAAAGATGGAAGCAGGTATTATTGGTGTGATTAAAAACTGAGCACCTACTGCGTGTCACGTACCCCCAAGGACCCAACTCCTTGGGCTACTTATATCCTGGAGGACTGGGTTCTGGTGGGGAGACCAGAGCCTCACGCCCACGCCCCCCTCCCCTCCCCTAGGACAGAAACTTGGACAAGGCAGTGGAGGCATCAGCCAGCAGGTGTCCAGCAGACCCAGCCCTCCCCAGACAATGCCAGGGGTCCTCGGGGCTGAGTGGTCCATCAGCAGAGAAGGAGGCTGAACTTTACCACTCACACCTGCCTTTATTCAAGAAAGGGTAACTCCAAACCACAATGAGGTGCTACTTCACACCCTGAGGACTGCTATCGCAAAAACAAACAAACAAGAAACACAAAACAAAATAGCAGGTGTGAGCGAGGATGTGGAGAAACTGGAACCCTTGTGCAATGGTGGCAGGAATGTAAAATAGTGCAGCTGCTGTGGAAAACAGTATGGAGGTTCCTCAGAAAAGTTAAACATAGAATTACCATATGATCCAGCAATTCTTCTGGGTATATACATAAAAGAATTGAAAGCAGGGTCTCAAGGATATATTTGAACACCCATGTTCAATTATTCACAGTAGCCGAAAGGTGGAAGCAACACAGGTATCCACAGACAGACAAATGGATCAACAAAGTGTGGTCTATACACACGATGGAATATTATTCAGCCTTAAAAGGAAGGAAATCCTGACACAGGCTACAACGTGGATTAACCTTGGAAACATTATGTTAAGCGAAATAAGCCAATCACAGAGAGACGAATACTACGTGATTCCACTTATATGAGTCCCTAGAGCAGTCAAATCCACGGAGACAGAAAGGAGGATGGTGGGTGCCCGGGGCCTGGGGCAGGGGAAGGGGGGCTCGTGTTTAGTGGGGTCTGAGCTTCAGTTTGGGAAGATGAGAAAGTTCTGGAGATGACGGTGGTGATGGCCGCACAACAGTGTGAATGTACTTCATGCCACCGAACTGCACGCTTAAAAACGGCTAAACTGGTAAATTTTATGTTATGTGTATTTTACGACAGTTTTAAAAAGAAGGTTATTGGTGTCTTGCCAGGCCAGGGCCTACACGGATGCCAGGAAACAAAGGCAGGGCCTTGCCTGGGAAGGTCCCAGTCGGTGGGGGAGACAGAGAAGCAGGTGGCTGGGAACAACAGAGGGGCCTGCACCGTGGCAAAGGGGAGGACCAGTGACGGGGAATTCGGCGAGGAGACAATTCGCCTGGGGAGTCGAGAGAGAGGCGTGATCGCATCTCGAGGTCTGAGGTGAGGGGGAGAAAGGGCCCTCCCGGCAGAGGGACCAGCAAGGGCTCTCCCAAAAGGGCAGGCAGGACGGGCGTGGGGTGGGCCTCTGGGGCCCTATTTGAGGTGTGTCCCCGCTTGAGACTGTCAGTTGCAGGCGGCAGGGCCTGGCCCAGCACACAGACTGGGTGCTTGACAACCACTGTGGAGTGAGTGAATGAATGAGCCGGTGGATGATGACGCCCCCGGGGACCACAAGTGATACACAGGACGGGCTGTGTGGGAAAGAGCCAGAATGTCTGAAACTCAGTTTCTGCTTCTGGTAGGCCCTGGTCCCTCTCCCCTCCACCTCCTGTGTGAGTCCGCATAACAGAACCGTCAAAAGCTGACCCTGCCGCTCTCGTTCCAGATGAGGTCACAGGCCCAGAGAGGGCAAGAGGCTGGCCCAGGGTCACACAGCAAGGCAGGGGCAGAGCTGGAGCGCAGCATCCTTCCCCTGCTCTGTGAGCTCCAGGGAGGGCCAGAGCCTCAGAGACCAAGGGGCAGGGGTGAGTGGAGGGAGAGAGAGAGAACAAGAGCCAGTGAGCAGGTGGGCGGGGGGGGGGGGGGTGCGGAGCAGACACCGGCTTTGGGGAAAGCAGCAGCCTCAAGGTGAGCCTGGTGGGCACTTAGCACCTGGCCACAATGCCTCCTAGGTCCCTGCAGGTGGAGACAAAACCAACTTCATCCGCAGGCCCCAGGTGCTGGGCTCCCTGCCGCTGCCAGACAAGGCACCCTCAGCGCCCTGGACGAGGGCCGGAGCCGTGGCCACGTTCTAGTTCCCGGGGGAGCACGCGTGGGGGGAGGGGCAGAACCCCGTGGCCGGGGGTCAGGAACCTGATCGGGGACAAGGCACCAGGGGCCGTGTCTGTCACCCGGCTCTGCCTGGCCGCCCTCTGGCCCTGCTGTCTGCCCACCTTCTGTGTACCTGCGTTTTCCCTCAAGGGCGGACAGAATGGGGCTGCTGAAGAGTGGGGTCTGCGGAGGAAGGACAGACCCCACAGGAGATGCTGCAGGAAAGCGCTTTGCCAAGGGCGGGCGGCAAGGACGAGCCCCACCCCGGTCCCGGCTTGGTAGCGTCCCTCAGGGCGAGCTGGGGGTCCCTGTCCACACCCCTGGGCACCAGCCAGCCCAGACCAGAACTGAGTGTGAAGGTCAGCCTCACGGTGGAGAGGGGATGGGTCCCTCTCACCCGGGCCACAGAGCTGCCTGGCAGGCCACGAGCCGGGGCCTCCTGGGGACCACCCTGGCTCCCGGGCCGGCCCTGAGCAGACCTGCGGGCAGCAGCTGCGGACGGCCCCAGGCGGTGCGGAGGGCCGAGGGCCTGTGATGAGGACGCTGTTGCTCTCCGGGGACACATGTGCCCCGCTGTGGGCACAGGAAAAGGATGGCTGAGAGCCCTGCCCGGTCTCCCTACCCCCAACTTCCTTCTACAGTCCAGCGATGTAACCACGGCCGCCACCTCAGATCAGAGCCCTCCGTGGCTGCCCATGGACCCTGCCTGCAGGGAGAGCCCCTCCGCCTCCTGTCCTGGCCCCGCCCACACCTCCGGGCTCACCTCTCACTTCCTTGCTCACCCTCAGGGGTGCGGGGCTGGAGGCAGACCCGACCACTTTGAGTAAAAGCCTGCGGTACATCACAGAGCACTAGAGCCGGGCTCTGGGGCTGCCCTGTCTGCGTGCAAGCCCAGCTCTACCCCTCACTGGGGCACGTTATTCGGTGATTCAGTCGCATTGTCTGTACAAAGGGGATAACAACAGCCCCACTTCCCAGGGTCTCTGTGAAGGTCAAATGAGCTAGCGCCTGCAGAATGCTTGCAACCTGAGGCCTGAGGTTTGCATACCTGGAGCGCCCTCCCCTCCTTGACCACCTGGCAACCTCCTTTCACCCTCCACGCCTACTGTGGGTTGCAGGAACACTCCCCACCTCCAGGTCATCGTCCTGTCCCGGTCCTTGGCACTCTATACTGACACCGTCTGTTCATGGCCTGCAGGCTGCCAGAAGGCAGAAACTATTTCTTACTGGGCTCTGCACCCCCTTGCTTAGGGCAATGCCTGGCACAAGATCCCTCATTCATTCAACCAACAAAGATTTACTGAGAAACTACTATATGCCCAGTGCTTTTCTAGGTGCTGGAGATGCAGCAGCTAACACACTGTCAACCTCTCTGCCCTGGTGCAGCTGACACTCTAGTGGCCAAGATGGACCAACCAACCCCAAAGTAGGGACACAGCGGCAGGCCAGACGGAGACAGTGCTGGGCAGGGAAGGGGCGGGGGAATGTCAGGGTGGGATCTGCCATCTAGATTTGGTGGCTCCAGGCAGAGTGAATGAATGAATGAGCAAATGAATGAATGAATTATAAATGAGCGCCTCACTTCAGCCCCCTCCCCGCCAGCAGCTCCAAGAGTCTCACACACTCACTGCAAACTCCCTGCAGCCCGACTCCCTATATTCCAGTAGCAGGAAGTGACGTGCCCGTGTTAGGTGTAGTTACTGTTGGGAGGGGGCTGACATTAATTAAGACACCGTTAATTAAGCTGTCAGTACAGTAATGGCCTTGGTTGTTAGCAAATTTGATTAAGGAACTGACTCTTGGAGGCCTCACGATTTCCCCATCTCATTAATAAATCTTCTCCCGCTCCCGCTGTCACCCCTTCTCCCGTTCACTCGGCCACCTCCATCAGTGCCTGAGCTCCCAGGTGGGGACCCGCCTCCTCTCAGTGCCTACGCAGTCTAGATTCCAAAGCTCTCTTGGGAGCCCAAACGGTGGAGGGGAAGAGACTGGAGGACAGGGAGGTGGGGAAGGGATGGGGCGGGTCGCTGGCAGGGCTCCTTCTGGAGCACGTGTGTCCGGGCCTGCTGTGCAGCATATTGAGGGAGGGATGTACCGCCAAGTGCATGGCAGGAAGCAGCCATGAGACCTCAGTCAAGTTGCTACCCCTTTCTGAGCCTCAGTTTCCTCCTCTGTAAAATGGGATCATTAACACCCCACTTTATGGCAGTGGCGAGAACCAATGAGGCAAGTGGCATGAGAAGCCTCGAAGCCCAGTAGTGCAGCTCTGATGGTGGCTACGGTGGTCCTGGGCTGGCGTTTCCAGCTGTCCTGAAAGTTAAGCATCTGGAGACACTCAACTCCCCAGCCCTCCCCACACTGAAAGCCCGGGGAACAACAAGGTTGGAGCGGCAGGTGAGGGATACCCCTGGTTCAGGTCCCCAAATCTTTCTATAAAGCAGTGTGACCCCTCCTCTTCAGCCACCCCCTCCCCAGTCTCTCTGCAATCTCTGGTGCCTGTGGGTTTGGTGGCAGCACGAGGGGGGACGGCCTGGGTGTTGTGCTGCCAGACTGTGGGAGCCTGAAAGCCAGGGCAGCATGAAGAGACCCACAGGAGGGAGGCAGGGAGCCCAGAGTGCCCGACGCGCTGCCCTTCCCACCAGCCCAGCCCCTCTCCCAGGTGAGCAGGTGAGACAGGCGTGGTCTGTGGGTCCTTCCAGGGGCCATGTGTTAAAAATGCAGGTTCCTGGGCTCCCGGCAGACCGAATGAGTCTGTACTGGTATCCAGGAGGGGTACTGAAATCAGTATGGTAGCTGTGTCCTCAGCAATATCATGATCGGATAGGTTTGGGCAGTGATGCCAAGGGAAATGGTTGCATCTGTGAACATCAGCCACAGCTGTGCATCAAAATCCCATGGAGAACTAAAACGATCCTGAGGCTTGGGCGCTCCCCGGACGCATAGACTGGAATCTCTGGGGATGGGACTGAGGCACGGGAGCTTTAAAAAATTCTCCAGTGCTTCTAGCGTAGAGCCTGGGCTGAGACCCCCACCCTCAGGCCAGGACACTCCAAGTTTCCTGGGGAGCTTTGCTGAGCCTCAGTTTCCCCATCTCTAGAATGGGAGTCTTAGTGTCCGCCCAGCCAAGGCTGCTGTGCGGATTCCACCGAGACCAGGCGCTGGGCCTAGTGCAGGCAACATCCGACGTCACATTTCACCCTGATGACACCCCCTCTCCCCCGGGGTTTAACAGTCCCTGAGAGTTGAGAATTTCTCTGACATCGGGCTCCTGGGCCCAGGCAAAGGTGTGGCAGAAAAAAGATGGCTGCCTCGGACCTATTCCCAGCAAGAGCAGAAGTTCCGTGCCGGGAAAGGATTTACTATTTGTTTCCCAGAAAAGCCGGGGCCTTGTCACAGGGAGGGAGAACTCTGGCGTGTTCTGCTCGCATCAACAAACCAACCCGTGGGCTTTTCCACTTAAAAAGCAAATAAACATCATAGCCAACGAAAGACCCAGGCCACCCTCATGACCCCAGGGGCTCCCGCCCGGCCGGCTGACACAGTGGCAGGAGCAATGTTTCCTTTCCTTCACGCTCCGTTAGCGAGAGAGCTGTCTGTCCCCTGATGGAGGGGAGTGGGTGCGGCTTCACTAGGGGGTCCAGCGGCCCTTGTCATGGTATAGGGGGGTTCAAGGCCTTGGAGTGCCCCCAGATGTCCCCCTACATAATGTTCCAGGCCTCACCTTTCCAGTCCGGGGGACTGAACCCAGCCTGAGGGTCCAGCTCTGCCCTCTGATCTTACAAGGTCTGAGGTCACTGAACAGCCCCAAGAGGCCTGGCCTGCGCAAGGTACCTAGGGCAGGAGGAGACGTGGGTCTGTGTCTCAACCCCTACGGCTTCCGGTCCCAGAGGAGGGGTCCTGTGAGGCCAGAGACCAAAGGCTGCGCACCCCAGAACAGAACATCGCAGAGCCCCGGAGAGCTGCGAGGGAAGCTGGCATTCTAATGTGACGCCCCAGGAAGCCTGGCTTAACGAGGCCCAGGCTTGGCTTTCCATAAATACCCGGACCTGTGATGTCACTGCCCCGTGCAGACTTCCACAGCCTCTGCCGCTGGCCTGGGGCCCAGCAGACAGGTGTTTGCTTCTGGCCCACAGAACACCTGGGTGGCACAGAGGGACACTGTTGCTCCCTGCTCACAAGGGCAGGCTGGACCTTCACCTGTCCCTGGAGGGCACAGCACCCTGTGCCCACCCTGACCTTCCTGCCAACCTTCCATCAGCGGTGACTGAAGAGCCGGGCACGAGAAGCATTTTCCAAATGGACACAGGTGGGCTGTACCAAACGCCACAATGGTAGCAGCAGGTCGGGGGACCCTGTACGTAGATTTGGGGTGCTACGTACCCTCAGAGACAGGGAATTTTACAGCCCAACAGAGTCCTGCTGACTAACAGCCTTTCCTCATCGTCACCACTGACAAACACCTCCACTGCAGGGAACAAATGCTGGCATCTCTGCCTGGAGGCCACCTCCCTCTGCAAGCCACCTGCACAGCAACCCACCCCTCCCCGCACAGAGCCCCCGCTCCAGCTCCAGGCTGGGCTGCGGCCCCTCTGGCCTCGAGTCCCAGGCATAAACCTGCCACCTATACTCACAAATAGCGTCTTCTGCACGCCATCCTGTTTGGGGGCAGTTTTCCCTTCTCTCTCCCTCTCCAGTGGTGAAGGCTCAACGTGGTTGGAGGAGCGCGATGCTCAGGCGAGAAGTGGAAGGGAATGAAATTAAATCGAGGGCGAGTCACATTCCCGGGGGTGGCAGGCTGCTCCACGGAGGCTGGGCCAGGAGCAGGGGGTGGCAGCAGCGGGCTACGGGGGGCCCAGGTAACGCAGGGCTCACGCCGAGCCTGGCAGCCTGCGAAGACGTCGAGTCACCATGGTCGCCAGGTTGGGCGTGGGGGGGGGGCGCGTGGGCCTCGCTGCTACCTGAGACCACCTCGGGCTTTTTCCCTCCCGTACATCCGGGGTGGCGGGGCGCCGCGGGGAGGGGAGGGCTGGGGGAGTGTCCGCACCCGCTTTGCTCTCGCAGCATCCGGAGGAGGGACCGGCGCAGAGACTCCCCCGCGCCCCAGGAGCTACGTAGTGCGGCCGCGCTGGACCAATCGCCGAGGCGCTCGTCGCCATGGCAACCGCAGCATCAGGCGCGGCCGCCCAGTGGCGCCCTCGCAGCAAAGTCACCCACCAGGCGGAGAGCGCCCGCGCCACGGCCGGCACTCGGAACCTGTAAATCTGTTCCCAAAATGCATGCGCTGCCCCGGAGCCTACGATGACGCTGCTTCCCAGGGTGGCTTCTCTGCCTTTGCGACGGAGACGTGCGAGGCACGGAGTGCACGGGGTTGGCGTCTTGGAGTCAGGCCGACAGATTCCCAGACTGGCTCTGCCTCTCAAAGGCCCTGAGATCTTGGGCAAGCCGCCTCTCTTCTGGGAGCCTTGATCTATGATACTGTAAACTGGGATCACAGCAGCTGTGTCACAGGGTTCCAGGAGGGCTTACCACACACATCAGCCGCACAGATGCGGAGCTGCTATCATTCGTGCCGGCCATGTCCTGGGGCTAGCGAAATCTCTGGTCTAGCTGTGGTGCCCGCTCATTCATTTACCCACTCACTCACTCATTCCAAAGGCACTGCTGTGGGACTGGCAACCCAGTGGTGAATAAGGCAAAGTTATCCGCCCTCATTCATTCATTAGAATGCCCCGTTTACATTCTACGGGGGAAACAGGAAGTCAACATGTAGTCAAAGATCAAAGACATAATTTTGCATAGTAATAAGGATCAGGATAAAAATAAAGCAGAAGGCGGGAGGGAGGGGGAGGGGAGGGAGGGAAGCCCCCTCCCTCACATCAGAGGTGGGGGGGGTCAGGGAGGGCACACGTGGGCTGAGACATGTATGATGGAAGATCTAGCGGGGGAACATTCCAGGCAGAGGGAAGATCTAGTGTCAAGGTCCTGAGGCAGAAATGAGCTTAGTGTGTTTGAGTACGTTTGAGGACGCCAGTGTGGCTGGAGTGAGTGAGTCCCCGGGAGGTGACGATGAGAAGGTCGCCATCCATCCTCCTCTCCCAGATTCACTTTAAACTGGTCAGAGTCTGTTTCCTCACATGTAAACCAGGAACTCCAAATCTATTTCATATATACATACATATATATATATATATATACATATAATTTTTAAGCACATTATAATCCTCATAACAACCTCAGTGGGATATAAGATTTTACAGAAGAGGAAACTAAAGCCAGAGGTTCAGCAACTGACCCAGGGTCACACAGCTGGTGGGCGGCACACCAGGGCAGTCTGGCTCCAAAGTCTCGGCACTTAAGCTCTTGCAAAACTTCCTCACTGGGACAACTACATGAGCAAATGGGTAGGAATGCCCCTGCCCCTTGGTAGCAACTCAGAAGGCCATTCTCTCCTTCCCATTTTCTCTGGGCTTTCAGACCCGCTGAATTTAGGTGAAGGAGGGTTGCTGCATCGTCTAGTTTTGTTTTAGTCTTTCCTTTACAGTGGTGGAAACAGAACTCAGAGAAGGCAAGTGACTTGCCTGAAGTTGCACAGCACAGAGTGGCAGGGGTGGGACTGGGAGCCAGTTCTGGCTGTACACCCTCACACGGAGCAGCAGTAGAGATGAGGGCTGGGCCACGGAGGTGAAGGGCATCAGAGCTGCAAGAGGCTTCCTGAATGACACCTGTCAAGGACGCATCTTCCTCCAGCAGGTACTTCACTCCCCGAGAAGAAGGCTGTCAGGTAAGTGGGCTGAACTTGTGGCAGAGCCCACCCACCTCTCCCCCCACTGCAGCTGCACAAGATTTTGAGAACAACGCAAAAATCACAACAACTATGACCACGAGGCTGGTTTTGTTTCAGCTCCGATGTTTAGTGACTCCTCAGAGGCTCCCCACTCAGAGGGGGCTCACCTCCCTGCATGGCAGAGCCAGGACTCAAACCCCCATCTCTGTGGCTTCCAGGCCTGGGCCCTAGCATCTCTCCTCAGGACCTCCTCAGAGTGGGGATTATTTTATCACATCCATTTTCCAGAGGAGGAAACTGAGGCTCAAAGGAGTGCGGTGGGTGGACCTGATGGCAGGGCCGGCTCCAGTGTCCCTTTCCTGGGTCTCCACTTTCAGAACCCTGGAGCCTCCCTGGGGGTCATGATATCACCTGCACGCCCACTGCTTTTTGACACTTCCTCCTCACAAAGTTACATGTGTGTTTCTTACATGTTAGTCTGTTATTTCGAAATAAGGCAAATGGAGAAGACCCCGGAGTTCAGACGCAAATGCCGACTGTAGGTGTTTACAAGGCACGAAGGTGGGTTTCTAGCACACGGTCAGGTGCAAGGGAGTCTCCGAAAATTGTCGAGCTGAGATTAGAGACCCACAGGCTTGTCCTTTTGGAAAGTGACAACGGTCACTCAGCAAGGAGGTGTGCCCACATGTGCAGGCGTGTGTGTGTGTGGGGGGGGGCTTTGCCTGCATCACACCACGCCTGCACCATCACCATTGGAGGGTGGGTTTGTCAGCACACTTTCCAGATGTGAAGGCTGAGGTCATGAGCGGGTCCAAGGGCACACAACGAGGAAGTGGCGCTGCAGGACTTTGTACTGAGCGGTTGGTGGGGCTCTCCCAACCGTAACCAGATGCCTGAGGTGGGGAGCACAGGTCAGCCGGCCTCTCCAAAGGCAGGCTCACCCACCCACGCCCTCCTGCAGGCCCGGGACTGGGGCACATCGGAACTGGCGTTGGGACAGGTCCTCACCCCAGCAGTCACCCACTCTCTGGGTCACTCCGGAAATGCCGGCATTCACCCCCTGCCCCCGACCTGGTCACTGTGGACCCCTGGAAGGAACCCAGACTGGGAGGAGAAAGCAGAGGCCAAAGGTGGTAGGAAAACGTTTCACACTCAGGGCTTCCCGCCTCCACTGGAAAATTCCACCCTGCAGGCGGACAGGCACATTCACACAGAGAGCATACTGCTCCTGCAACCTGGGGCCACTGCCCCCATCTGTCCCCACCGTGAAAGGAGCACAACAGCGTGTGATGGAGGAAGGACACAGAGGGCTGGAGCACAACAGCGTGTGATGGAGGAAGGACACAGAGGGCTGGAGCAGATCCCCAGGTCACGGGACCTTCCAGGCCACTGCTGGTGGGGGAGGGGGTGGGGAGGGGTCCCAGCATCCTCCCATCTACATTCTGACTCTTCAAATCTCAGAATCACAAATCCTTCAAGGCCTGGAATTTTTTTTCATTCTTGCTTAAGCTTTACGGTTTAAAGGATCAATCTTAAATTCATAAATAACATGAAAATCTCTTCTCCTTAAACAAAACAAGGTCCCCTTGACCACTCCCCCAATTCTCACTGCTGTAGCCCACCTCTGCAGAGGTGCCCACTGTCATCTGTCAGGATGTACGCTCCAGAATGTCTCCTATGCATTTAGCTACATACACGTGCCTGTAGGAAGTATCAAGTACTATGCAGACCTTAAAAAGTGGTATCATATTAAGTTACGAAATTAAAAAGTAAATACACCAAAAGGCATAAAGATGCAGACAGTGAGCTCTGGGTATGCCCCACCCACTATGAGAGTTGGAACCCAGTGGGTCTGATGGCAGCCATGGCCACCTCTGCTCCATCCCCACACCAGCCCCCCTCCTCACACCCCACAGTGAACTCACTCCTGTAGCAACTCTCTCCGTGCAGTTTTCCTACGGAGCTAGGTACTCACAAACGGCAGGAACACTCATGCATGCTTCTAGACTTTACATAAATGGAATCACGCCACGTGTCATTTTCCATGAAGCTCTTTCGCCCTCAACATCCACTCAGGACAGTGAATCCTGGAATCCCTAATCCACAGGCTCTCCTGTGCAGTTGCCAAAGCACAGGCGTGGACTCGGCTCTTGCAGCTGGGGAGGGTCCCACAGGCTGTGAACAGCCCTGGCATCCCCGCCCCCGCCCCACCACGTCCAGGGAGCTGAGGAAGGGAGCAAGCAGCCACAGCAATGATCTCTGAAACGTGGGCGGGCTTCTGGGGGCTGGGCACACCCCATCTGCTGTGCACCGGTTACTACCCGTGTCCTGTCCCCTGTCCTGGGGGAGAAGGGGTCCCTGACACGTGGCTGAAACGCAATGGCTGCTGGTTCTTGGACTCATTCTGGAGCCCCGGCTGACGGTGAGCTAGAAACCACCTGGCTGGCATCGGTCTCTGTGCTCCCGCCGCCGGGCCAGGCTTGCCGAGGACGCACGGTCCCAGGAGCCCGCCCGGGAGAAGCGAGGGAGCCGGGGCCCCGCTGATGCTGGTAGCACTTGGGATGTGCTGGCGGGAGGGAGGAGGCATGGAGATCAGCGCTGCAGGGTGTGTCGGCTTCTGCGGGACTGGGACTCGACTTGGCATCCTGATCACCCAGAGGGCGAGAGCAAGCGGGGGCAGAGGGTCCCGGGAGCCTCCACTCAGGAGCCTGGGAGCCAGTTCCCGCGGGATGCAGGGTGGGTGGGAAGGTGCAGGTGGGGCAGCGCTGGCCGGCCCAAGGCCCGCGTGGGCGGCAGGACAGGAGGACCAGCCCCAGACGCCGAGCCAGAGGTAGACGGTCCGAGCGTGTGCGGGGCGGTTGGCCCCTCCCTCTCCCGACACGTGCGGTACCCCCTCTCCGCCCCCCTCAAGCGGCTGCACCTTCTCGGCAGGCAGTGCAGCCCGGCGGTCAAGACCTGAAGCCACCTCTGCCGCTAGCTGTGGGACTTGGGGCAGGTGACCCAAGCTCAGCCTCTTCCGAAAGCCTCAGCTAGGCTGGGCGTTGCTGCTCTCAAGCCTGGCTGGGCCTGGAGTCGGGAGACCCAGGCCAAGGCCTCCGCACAGCCCCCTCGCCTGCCGCCGGGTGCAAGTGAGAGCAGGCGGCGGCCCCCGCAGCCCCGGCGGCTTGTACAGACCCCACAGCGGCTCCCATCTCTCACCCTGCTTGTATTATTTGATTAATAGTTTCCTCTAAGTCTAAAATAATTTTCATTTAAAAGCAAAACTTCCAGTCACTATTACAAATCGTGGACCTGACAGGCTGGTTAGACCACCGAGAAATATTCAAATAAATATGGTTATGAAAGAAAAGCTGCCCACCTGAGACCCTCCCTTGGCCCCGGGGTGTCTGGGCGCCCCAGCCTGGGAAGCCCCATGCTGGTGCCAGGGAGGCGGGCAGGTGGGCACAGGGCAGGTGGCGGGGTCGGCCCTGCTCACGGGCTGGGTCAGGGTAGACCGGGGACCTGCTTGTGGCCACTGCTGGGCTGGTAACTGCTCCCTTCCTTTCCAGAAGGCTCACCTGCCCTTCTGTGTGTGTGTCTGTGTGTGTGAGGGTGTGTCTGTCTGTCTGTCTTCGGTGATTTGCACTGCTCCCTGGGACAGGGCTGAGGTCTCTGAGATCCGTATGAAGGGGGCAGCAACCCCCATGCCACCTGACAGCATCTCTAGGGGCTGGTCTGCAGGGCTGGTCTCCTCCCAGGTCCTCCTGGGAATCTACAAGCCGAGCAGGGCTGTGTGTGCCCTTGATGGCCAGGAGTGCAGCATCGCGGCCCCGCCGCCGGCCCGGGGGCCGGGACGGTTCCCTGATCACAAAGCGGCACTAATTCTCTACCCACTTGCCGCTTCATCCATAAAACACTGACTGAAACGCTGACTGACGCCGGCCCCGTCCAGGCAGTGGGGGTCCAAGGGGAGAAAGAGCCACGTCTCCCGCCTGGAGGAAAGGAATGGGCACATCCTGGGGCTGTGGTGGCCCGCCACCCGGCTCCCTGCCCCGAGCCGCCCATCCTGCGTTCACCCCTGCATCCCCTCGGCGCCT
Source organism: Orcinus orca (assembly GCF_937001465.1). Classification (NCBI taxonomy): domain Eukaryota; kingdom Metazoa; phylum Chordata; class Mammalia; order Artiodactyla; family Delphinidae; genus Orcinus; species Orcinus orca. The sequence goes on from NC_064568.1 coordinate 2,493,782, forward strand.
GGGGTGTGGGTGGGGCTGACTCTTCTCCCGGCTCAGGATCGGCCACGGACTCGAGCTGGGCCCTGAGAGGAAGCCCGACTTCACTGGTGTCGTTGGGAGAGGGAACCTCTGGACTTAAGCTTGAGCTCAGACCTGAGACATACAAGCTGGTGCTTCACACAGGCCCCTGACAAGGAGCCGGACTGAGAGCGGAAGAGGGACGGCCCTGGGGTCGTCACTGGATCCTCTGGACCCAGCCACGCCTGAAGCTTTGAGGTCATGTGAGCTGATAATCCCATTTCACTTGGGCCAGTCTGAAGTGGGCCCTCTGTCATTTACAACCCAAAGTCCCAATACCTGTGCCTTTTAACAGTTATAATTCTGAGTGAATATTGCAATATTGAGTGACTGTTTCCATAGAAGTTACACAGAATGTAAGTATGAGCGAAGGAGGGGTAAGTTCTTGGGGAAAAGGAAATGGGAAGGAAAAGTGGAAGTTGCCTGAAGGGCAGGATGTGGGCGCTGAGCCTCGAAGGGTGAGCAGAAACTCATCAGGCAGACAGTGCATGGAAAGGCGTTACTTGCAGATGGAACAGCATGTGCAAAGGCGTGGAGGTGAGAGGCAGAGAGTGATGAGCCTCAGCCTTTGAGGGCCTTGGGCTTCGGCTGAGGGGAAAGGGGAGCAGAGGAGGGGCGTGTGATTAAACCTGTGATTAAACAGATCCTTCATGGGGGATGGGTGGAGGGGGCGATTAGAGGCTGGAGGACGGTCCCTCTGGAGGGAGGAGGAGGGGGAGGTCTGCACACAGCGTGGGGTGGGATGGAGAGAAGGGGTGTCTTGGGGAGAAGTGTGGGTGAGGTATGTGGACAAGAGCGACACCCACGTTCCTGGCTTGGGCACTGGGTGGCGGGTGGCACCATGTACCTACACTGGGACACGGGAAGAGTTGCCCGGTGGAAGAGAGATGACCCTCCTCTTTGGATGTGTTGGGATGCGGTGCCTGGGGGTCAGGGGGAGCGTCCAGGAGGCTCTAAAGGTCTGGCTGGAGGCTCAGCTCTGGGGGAGAGGGGCGGGAAAGTGTGACGGGTCAGGAGGGGAGGTCGGCAGAGCCCTGGGGATACAGACATTTAAGGGGAGAAGCAAAGGCCAGCAAAGGAGGTGGAGAGACCCGGTGAGCCCCGGGGCCTCAGCTGCAGGCTCTCCTGCAGCTCACTGCCCAGCCCCCGCCCTGCCCGTCCTCCCTGGGTGTCCATCAACCACCCTGTCCTGTCACAGAGATGCAGGCCATGTCCCCGTGTCCCCCAGGGCCTGACATGACACAGGAACGACATTTCTTAGCAAAAAAGAATCTGAAGTAAGCTCTAAGCTTTCTGCTCATCACGGCACTATTTACAATAAACAAACTAAAACCCCAAACAAACAGGAAGGTGAACGCCCAATACTGAAGCTGCTAAAAACACATGATTCCTGGGGCTTCCCTGGTGGCGCAGTGGTTGGGAGTCCGCCTGCCAATGCAGGGGACGCGGGTTCATGCCCCAGTCCGGGAGGATCCCACATGCCGCGGCTGGGCCCGTGAGCCATGGCCGCTGAGCCTGCGCGTCCGGAGCCTGTGCTCCACAACGGGAGAGGCCACAACGGGAGAGGCCACAACGGGAGAGGCCACAACGGTGAGAGGCCCAAGTACCACAAAAAAAACAAAAACAAAAACACATGATTCCTGCCTGGCATGGGGCATCAGCCAGCCTTCAAAAGGGATGTTGACAAACAATGACGTTAACGATTGTTAGTTAAAAAAAAAAAAAAATGTAGGTTCTCAAAGTGTGTATTCGGTACAAACCTAAGAATGCGACCAAGACACAACCAGAAAAACACCACAACGACAGCTGGCCCTCGAGTGGGGGTCACTGATTGACTTTAGTTCCCTTTTCATTTTCATTTATTTTTCAAATGTTCTGCAACATACTTAACTATAATATGCGAAAAATATATTATTACAAAAAATTCCCCAGTCACCTAAAAGTGACTGAAACACCACTGATCTATCATATAAGGATAAGGAGACAGGTCCTGCGGGGCACAGCGTGCAGGTCTGGGGTCGGATGTGGGTTTGAACCCTGGCTCCACGCCGCCTGCCTTGGGGCCCATCCCTGGCTCCCTGCTCCCCTGGGCGTCCTGTCTGAGGACCGGTCCCACCTGGCCACTGGCAGAGGCTGCTGGGAACACCCCGGGTTGGGCGCCGGCAGCGCCTGGAAGCGGGGGCGCCCGTGACCTGTATTCCCCAAAGGTGGCAGCATCTGAAGGGGTAGGAAGGTCAGGGCACTGAGAAGGCGGCCCTGGAACCCTGGGTGCAGCTGGCTGGGCAGCAGGCCACAGCCCCGAGGCGTCCTTACTGGACTGAGTGCCCCGGGGTTGAGGACAGCTCTGTCCTCAGAGCCCCTTTTATAGTTTTCAAGTCGTGTTGTGGGCGTTACCCAAGTGGATCCCCTTGCCACCTTCTGACTCAGGTGTCGTTTCCCCATTTTACGGATGGGGGACGAGGCTGGACCACCTCTCGCCCTACCTGTGAGACTGTCCAAGATCGTCCCGGCCCGAGGGGCATGTGGGCTGCAGCCCAGGCCAGGCTCCGCTGGGCTGCAGGGGGCGGGGCTGACCCAATGGCACCTGGGCCCTGTGGTCTCCTCTCCCCCACTTCCAGGCAGCCATGGGCCCAGTTTGGTCACATGTTCATCTTTACCCAGGGAGGGGGTACTTGGAAGGAGGCTCCTCTCCAGGCCAGTGGGAGCCTGGTCTGGCTGGGGACCTGGAGAGATGCAGCCCCACCTGGTCGGATGAAGGCTGCTCCCAGGCAGACTGGGGTGGAGTCAGCTGGGGGCCCAGCAGGCATGGACTCTGCCATCAAACCTATCAGCTCAGGTCCCAACCCACCACTCACCTGCTGTGTGACCCCCGGCAAGTGACTACCTGTCTCTGAGTCTCAGTTCATACCCTGGGAAATGGGAAAAGCAGGGTCCTCCCAGAGAATGGACACAAGGAGGGTTGCCGGGCACACAGCTCATCATCAGAGCTGAGAGGCCTATCTGTCTCCAAGCGGTTCAGCCCTGGGGAGTGGCCTGGAGGAAGCTGGGTGCACAGAGCTACCCCCAGGGCTGGGAACCAGTGCCTGTCTTTTTCCTGGGAGGGGCCAGGGTCCTTCTCCGTCCTGACCAGGGCTGCCTCCCATTCCCCACACTGTGACGTGGCATCCTGCACAAACGCCAGTCAGGTCCAGGCCTCCCCAGATTCCCACACCTCCGCCACTCTGCTCACCTGCTGACACTCATCCCTTCCCCCACTCTGCTCCCTGCCTTGTTCCTGCCTCAGGGCCTTTGCACATGTGCTCCCTCCATCAGAACGCACTTCTCCCAGGTCTCTGCACATCTTGCTCTATTCCAGTCTCAGCTCAGAGCTCACCTGCCAGGGAAGCCTTTCCTGAGCACCCTTGCTGAAATGGCCCCCCAGATGCCCATTTCATTTCATCCAGAGCATTTAAAATGATCCTGTTTAATTTTTTTTTTTTCCCAACATCTGTCTTCCCTCAAGAGAATGTCAGGTCCACAGGGGCAGGGTCACCACCTGTCTGGTCACCACAGCATCCCTCAGTGCACTGATGGGGCCTGCACACAGTAGGTGTCTAATAAATGTCCACGGACAGAAAGGATTAATGAATGCCCTCAAGCCATGCTCCCTGGCTCGCCCCCAGCTGCATCAGTGGGAACACAGGTACACCCTGTAGCTTCCCATTATTTCCACACTCCTCACCCTTCGCGGGTTTGGTAAACCCCCCACCCCAACGAAGATTCTTCTTACAGTGAATCTGCGCTGGGTAATTATGCGTGCCTCCACGCTAATAACAGGTCTTGTGATTATGGTTTATTTCCCGTGATTTTAGTTAATGGACCAGATGGAATATTTGCATCTGGAAAGTTCCCCAGCTGTTTCGGGGAGCTCCCAAATTTGCTGCTCACGGGAGAAGACGCTGTTGGTGCAGGAAGAGTCCCAGAGGGCGGGCAGGAGGCCTGGAGGCAAGCCCTTCACCTCCCTCGGCCTCAATCTCCTCATCTGTAAAATGGGACGATAATACCTGCCTCACAGGGAAGGAGACAAAGAGCCCAAACCTCCATCGCCCGATGACCGTCAACATGCCAGGACCTCTGCACCAGTATCCAAGAAACAGTTTTCTTTAAACGGACTTTTTTTTCACTTGAATGCATTTTAAACTCATTTATTTATTTATTTTTGGCTGTGTTGGGTCTTCGTTTCTGTGCGAGGGCTTTCTGTAGTTGTGGCGAGCAGGGACCACTCTTCATGGCGGTGCGCGGGCCTCTCACTGTTGCGGCCTCTCTCGTTGCGGAGCACAGGCTCCAGACGCGCAGGCTCAGTAGCTGTGGCTCACGGGCCTAGTTGCTCCGCGGCATGTGGGATCTTCCCAGACCAGTGCTCGAACCTGTGTCCCCTGCATTGGCGGGCAGATTCTCAACCACTGCGCCACCAGGGAAGCCCTTGAATGCATTTTAAAGGGAAACTCTTTCACTACCCTAAATGGAAATCCAGGGCCGCCTGCCTCACACATATCTCGTGGGAGCGCGCCTCTGAAGCTTCACAGCACACCGATGGGTTTCTGTGGTCATTGTCTGTCTCTCCCAGTGGGTCGCCAGCTCCCTTGTCTGGCTGCTAAACTGCTGAGCCCATGGGGCTTAAACCAGTGCCCGGCGCACAGTAGGTCTCACTCGGTAGGTGGTAAAGGAACCAATGGCTGTGGTCTGCCAGCAGGGGAACTGAAGGGTCCAGAGGAGCCGGCCATCCACACGTTCGTTCATTCTACACTATTGAGTGAGCACCTCCTGTGCACTGGCGCCTGCCTGGTGCAGGGATACAACCGTGAACTGGGTGATGATGTCCTTTCGGTTCTGCTCGGGCCGCACAGCCCCTTCCTGGCCTCGGTGCCTGGCTCCTCCTGTCTCCTCATCGCTGGCCTCCTCCGTCTGTGCTCACACCCTGGTGGGCCCATCCAGCCCCCCGGCTTTGTAAACCACCCATTCGCTGATGACGCCCATGGTTACACTTTTAACCTCCACCTCAGTGCCAACTCCCGACTGGAGGTCCTGCTGCCTCCGAGTTGCTTTTGTTCAGACGGACATCCAGGAGAAGGCCAGCTCGCCAGGCCTAGCGGCCGCCCTGCCTACCCTGATGGCCACTCCTCTGCAGCCTTGTTCTCTCGGCAAACGACCACCTAACCCTCCCGATTGCCTCTCCGCTCTCGCACCCCAAGGGCCTGCTCTGACCTCTACCTGGCTCCACACCCCACTCTGGTCCCGGCCACCCTCTCTCCCCTGGATGACAGTGGAAGCCCCTCTGCTCCCCCGATTCCCACGGACTATCTCCAGATAGCAGCCAGACCACTCCTCTGGCTAAAATTAAGCGAAACCATGTCCCTGTTCAGCACCCTCTGGGGCTCCCACCTCGCTCAGAACAAAAGCCAAAGTCCTTGTAGTGACCCACCAGGCCCTTCGTGATCCTCTCCCCCTGCCCCCTCCCCCTCCCTGGCTCTTCTCCTGGCACCGTGGCCTTTTCTTTCCTCCAGTCTGCCAGGCCCTCTCCTGCCCCAGGGCCTTTGCATGTGTTGTGCTTTTTGCCCGGGGGGATATTCAGAATATTTGAATATATACTCAGAAACACCTCTGATACACTGAGCATTAACTCCTTCATTGTAGGTCCTGGGGGTGTCTGAGGGGGGCCGGGGGAGGGACAGGACAGCAGAGCTCCAATAGGGGCCAGTCTGGGGGCTCAGGCACAGTCTGCAACTTCTGACATGAACCATATTCAATATTTTAATGAGGGGGACATGCAGACGGACCTGACTCCCTGTGTCTGTCGTGGGCTGGGGAGAGATCTCCGATTTGGACCCCTGGGCCAGGAGGCCCACACCCTCCAGTGCTCGGCCAGGGCACTCTTGTGAGAAAGGGCTGAGCTGAGCCTGGGCATCCACGGTCCCCACGGCTGCCTTCACCAAGAACCACGGCCACGGGGACAGCACACGGGGACCGCACTGAGCTTCACCTCCCACAGCTGGCCTCCGATCCTGCTGCCTCCCCCAGAGGGGTTTTTATATAAGACACAGCTGAAGGGGGATGGCAGCGCAGCCATCCCGCCATAGGAGGGAAAGTAGGAAGCCCACTCTGGCTAGGTGAGGGACCCCGTGAGGACCGTGGTTGGGGAGGGGGACCACGGCTTGCTCAGCCCCAGCCAGACCCCAAACGGGTTTCCTTACACGAGCTTCAGATATTTGCGGCCAGGGGTTGCCGAGGACTAACTTGGATGGCTTGATGCAGTTATTATTTTTCACTTTTACTTAAAAAAACATACTTTTATAATACATTTGCAGGATCCAAAAGCGAAAATGTAAAAGGTGTATAGTGAAGGCTGGTCCCCAGCTCTAGCCCCACCTTCGCAGTTCTGCGGCTCCCATCCACAAAGGCAGACACTTCCATTAATTTCTTTGGCAATCTTCTTGTGTAAGCATTGGTTTTTGTTTTCAAAAACAAGCAAATATGGGGCAAAGAAACTGAATAGACATTTCTCCAAAGAAGATATACAAATGGCCGATAAGCACATGAAAAGATGCTCAGTATCGCTTGCTGCTAGGGAAATGCAAACCCAAACCACAGTGAGAAACTACTTCACACGCACTAGGATCAAAAACGGACAATAACAAGCGCTGGTGAGGATGTGCAGAAACACGCTGCTCACAAACTGCTGGTGGGGATGGAAAATGCTGCAGCCACTTTGGAAAACAGCGTGTCCATTCCTCCAAATATTAAACGTGGAGTTACCACATGACCCAGCAGTTCCCCTCCTAGACACATGCCCACGAGCCCTGGACACATACATTCACACAAAAACCTGTACAGAAATCCTCACAGCAGCATTATTCACAACAGCAAAAAGTGAAAACAGCCCATATGTCCCACTGATGATGGATAACTAAAATGTCTTATATACACACAACGGGATAGGATTTGGCTGTAATAGGAGCGAAGTACTGATAGATGCTACTACACGAATGGGCCTTAAAAACACGGTGCTAAGTGAAAGGAGCCCAGCACAAAAGACCAGGATTGTAAGATTCCATTTACCAGAAACATCTAGCAGAGCTGGAAGCACAGAGATAGAAAGTAGACGAATGGCTGCCGGGGCTGGGGGAGAGCGGGGACGGGGTAATGCTAGTGGATACGGGGTTTTTTTGGGGATGACAAAGATGTTCTACAATGGAGGGTGGTAATGGTCACACAAATCTGAATATACTAGAACCCATGAAACTGTACACTTCGAATGGGTGAACTCTATGCTATACGAATTACATCTCCGGCTGTTAAAAAATAAGCAAATGTGTATAAATAACACATTCCCCTGCGTTTTCACCAGCCGGCCCTTCCCATCACTCAGGTCTCTTCTCAGAGAGGCCTCCCTTGCCCACCTCTGTCCCCTCCCCCCTCCATCCTCAGAGCACTTATCACTCTCTGAAAGCACCTTGTCTGTTGACTGTTTTCTTCATTAAAGTGTTAGACTCCATGAGGACAAAGGGTTCTGTCTGTTTTATTCACTGATGTAGTCTCAAGGCTTAGGACTGTACCTGGCACACAGCAGGTTCTCAAAGAGTATTTGATAAATTAATGAATCTGTTTACGTGATGGATTAAGTTGCTGGGCTCCTTACTTGGGTGATTGGTCCTGCCCCTCTGCCACCAAGCCTGCTCACTTTCCTCCTCTCCCCCATCCCCTTCCCTCTGCTCCTGGCCTCCCTGAGAATACCCTCATTTGCAGAAGCAGGGGCTGGGGCTGGAAGGTCCTGGAAGGGCGGTGTGGGACGAGCCCATGATGCTCCAGGGTCCCCTGTGCTGCAGCCTCGCCCCTGCTGGCCTCTGACTCAGCCGTTCGCCCCTCTGTTCGTGCCCAGCTGTTCCCCAAGACCAGGCCCCCTGCCAACCTCCCTTTGGACTCAGGGGAACTCAGAGGGGCACATTTGGGAGGTCTGTAGGGATCTTCCTGAGAAAGCCACGTCCTCTGCAGGGGCCGAGGATGTTTGGACCTCCCGCAAGGTCCTCTCCTTGGTCCAGGAGGCTGTATGGAAGATGGACGGGCATAAGGCTGTCTGGGTGGGGCGGGGGTGGGCAGGGCCTGGAGCAGCCCAGCCCAGAGCAAGGCAGCTGGTGAGGGGGAGGTCAGTAACCCCACGCCCTACAGCCAGTCCTGAGAACCAGAGGGCAGGGCTGAGACCGGGAGGAGGCCAAGTGCAACTCCTTCTGGGGTCAAGCTGATCTGTGCTGTATAGAGTCGAAACAGAATGCCTCAAAAGGGAGTGAGCTCCCTGTCACTAGGAGTAATCAAGCAAGGATCTCTCAGGGGCAGAAGAAGGCCTCAGGAGCCCCTTGCATCCCTGAGGACCACGGATCCCAGGGATGTTCCCACGAAGTTCTCAGGGAAGTTCTGGGGTTGGGTCCAGCCTGACACCATGGGTGTAATACTCACACACACCAGCAGAGGGCAGCACTCGGCTGCTACATAGTCCTGGAAAGGGTGGCCTGCGCAGCCCCAAAACCTGGTACCCAAGGAGATCCAGAGACCCAACCCACCCAGCCCCCAGCCTCCAGCCCCCTGGTCATGCCTGTGGGTCCCCATCCTGCACTCCCGGTCTGGGCCTTGTTCCCAGCTGCCATGCCCTCTCCCACCATTGACGGCCCCAGATCCCTCTGCTCCTAAAGCCTCGTGCAGACCCTAGCCACCAGCATGGGCTCCGGCCCCGCGCCCTCCCAGTCCCAGCGCTGGCTCCTTCCCACACTGAATTCTCGGCCCAAATGTCACAGGTGCAGGGGCCTCCCTGACCACCCCCGGGCAAGCTCGCTCCGGTCCACAGGCTCCTGTCTCAGTACCTGGGTTGTTGTAGCACTTCCCAGCCAATAAATGGACCTGGTGACCTCCACCTGCAAACCGCATCACTCCTCGGGGCCCTGCCCGGGTGCTAAGTCCTACACGACCCTCTGGGGGAGGGGCTGAGCTGCCCCTGGTCAGCTGTCGCCTCTCACCTGAGGACACGGAGTTCAGCATTTACCAACTTCCACCTATCAGGTATTTTTCACCCAAGACGTTTTGAGGGCCTGTCTCCCACATCCCTGTGGGGTGCCTGTAGGCCAGGTCCTGCCCTTCCTGTGCTTGGGGAGCCCCCCCACCACAGGTCTGATGACACCAGAGCCCCAGGTTCAGGGGGAGTACTGGCTGGACACCATCTCCTAGGAGGCTGCTGGCTCCGATGAACTCAGCTTCCAGACAAAGAGCGATGTCTCAGGGAGGGGCTGACACTGCGGACCTGGGGAATCGCCCACGGACCCTCAGGCCCCTTGTCTGCTAAATGGGTGCAGGGCAGCACCGCCCCCGCCTCCGAGGTTTGCCAGGAGGAGGTGATGACAGGGGAGGGACCTGGACCAATGATCTGGGGCTCAGGGAAGTTCCTGCCGCAGACTCACCTTCTCAGACCCATAGTACAGATGCAAAAACTGAGGACACAGAGGTCAGGGGCCTGCCCATGGCCACAGGACTGGCAGAGGGGCGCAGGGATAAACTCAGGCCGACTGGCTTCAGCAACCACAAGTGAGTCCTGCACCCTCCAAGCTGTGTGACCTGAGGTAGAGCACGTGACCTCTCTGGGCCTCTGCTGGAAATTCAGGGAGGGTGGGAAAGTGGACTTAAATCACGGGGATGCACTTCGATGGTTCATGAACACAGACTCCAGAGACATCAAATCATTCGCTAGGAGGTACCATGCCTGGCGCATGGTGGGCGCTGTCATGCTGGTGGACACTATGACCATTAGTGTGAGCTGGGACGGGGCCAGCACCCTCCCCTCCCCGCCTGTCCTGGCTGACTGCAGCTCAATGAAGATGCTCCACTAGCAGATGAGCTAGAGCTGCCTCCGTCCCCGCCCCTCGGGAGCCTAAGCGCCTTGTGCATTCCAGGTGCTCGGCCTTCCCCAGAGGTGAGCCCAGCCCGTCGTGGTCCCTGCCCTTCCCGAACCCCCTCGTGGTTCCCAAGGTGTGGCCCCCTAACCCCAAGCATCGAAGCATCGAAGGTGAATCTGTGAGAGCAGCACAGTCTCAGGTCCACCCCTGCCCCCCTGAACCAGACCCAGTGGGCCGCGCCTCGGGGCTCGCACAGGGCTCCTCGCTGACGACAGCGATGCCGCCTTGGGAAGGCGACGGCACGGGCTCTGGTGGAGGACGGCTGAAAGGTATTTTAGAACCGCATTCCCTGCTTACTTGCAGGCCAAGCTCACTTCCTGCTCAGGGATAATCACTGCCATCCCCCCACCCCGCCCCAGCCAGCTGGGGCTTTTTCCGCCACTCCCAGGCGCTGGGCAGGCCTGGCGGGAACGCTGAGGACGCAATCACCAGCCTTTTAGGAGCGAGGCTTGTGAAGGAGGTGCGGACGTCTTCTCTCTGAGGATGCTTAGCGGGCCTTTCGGGGCGGGCAATTTGCAGAGCACTCCAGATGCCTCAGGACAATGGGGTCTGATTGGCAGGGGAGTGGGAGGGGCCAGCAGCTGCTGCTTCAGAGCAGGGAGAGGCAGGGGATGGAGGGGCGGAGGCACTGAAGGAAAGTCTGGGGGGTCCTGCAGACGCCTGGTTTCATTCTAGAGCCCCAAATAAGAGTGCTGAGCCAGCTGCACAGGAGACTGGCCGGGCGGGAGGCTGGGGTGAGACAGGAAGGAGGTGGCAAGGTACTCAGTCACCCGTTCACTCATTCATTCATTTGCACATCACCTCCTGGGAAGGCATCGTGAGGGAGTGGCAAGGGCTCTCAGAATCATCCAGAATCCATGTTTAAATCCTGGCTCCTCCACTACGAGGGTCCCTCTGCTTCAGCATCCACATCTGTGAACCAGGCTTGGTACGAGGGAAAGAAAGAATCCTACGGGCGAAATGTCCAGCACCATCCTGCCCCTTAGCAGGTGCTTACGGAACGCGGGCTCAGCTTTCCTGCCCCTCTTTCATCTTAGTCATTCTGACCTCTGTTGAGTACATACCATGTACCAAGAACAGACCTGGGCAGTGGGAGATGGACAAGACCCCCAGGCGGGCCCTGGCACTCAGGGAGTTCAAAGGAGGCAGGGGGCAGTGAGGGGAGGCCTCTAGGTGATCTCAGGGCAGGGGTGAATGTTCAGAGAGCTATTCACTCATTTAGTCACTCATTTCTTTGCTTATTCATCCAACAAAATGTCTTATGCCACTGCACACTAGGGCATAGGGTACAGACCCTTCCCACAAGGATTCACAGTCTAGCAAGAATCAAGTATTTTTGGAACACAGAAGGCAAGAAGCTGACTCAGCATCAGGAAGGCACCAAGAGGAGGTGCCATGCGAGGTGGGTTTTGAAGGATGTATAGGAGTTCCCTGGGGAGAGGAGATAACTGAGGAAAGCATAGTTTCAGAAAGGGAACAGCACGAGCAAAGGCATAGTGGCTGCCTGCCTGGTGCTTTGAACTACTGTCCTGGCAAAGGGAAACTCACTTGGCTCTAGGCCAGAATACTGTCTTCATGCCCCAGGGAGGTACAGAAGCAACCCCAGCTGCCCTCAGGGACCAGTTCTGGGCCTCTGCATTGCTGGGGAGAGAGTTGTCATTTATTGAGTACCAACTGTATGCCTAAGGTACTCTCCCTAAGTGCCTAAGGCCTTGACATACGTGGCCTCCCTTCATCTTTGCAAACCTTTGAGGGTGTCCTCCTGTCTCAGGAGGAAACTGAGACTCAGAGAGGGAAGGTGATGTGCCCCTCAACACTGCTGGTTGGGAAGAGCTGGGATCCCAGTCCGGTCTGCCCGACTCTGGACCACGCTCTTCCCCGGCCCAGCATTTGGACGTGGATCCAGTGCCCTCCCATCACTAAGTCCTCTGGATGGGACCTGGACTCTGCCTGGCTGACCACCCGTGCACCCCCCAAGGACCTGTACCTGGGGGTCCGAGCTGCTGACCACACCCATTTCCAGATTTCACGCCACTGCCCTGCTCTAGACGCAGCCTTTCCCTCTGTGAAATGGGCCAGGCCCTCAGCTCTGCATTCCCGGCACCCACTCCCCGCTCTCCACACCCACAAATACAAAACCCTGATAACCCATCTCTGGGCCTTTAAGGCCTTTTATATCTCCAGTCATGCTTTTCTCTACATTTTAATAAGCTGCCTGCAAAGCTGGTGACTGATGAGTAAGAACAAGGAGGGGCTGAACATTTTTTCTCTTGGGATCGCTTCTGGCTGCACACTGAACTTTAAATTGATCAGTAATGTGCAGGCCCAACATTAATTACCAGCCATTTGTCACTGGGGAGGGCGGGCGCCCGTGCCCCGTTTGCAGCCTGCTTCTTCAGGACCAGCTCCGGGCACTGTGGGAGATGCCTACTGGCTGGCCGGAGCCCCGGTCCCCAAGCCCTATGGGGGCTCCTGGAGGCCGAGACCAAGCATCCCAGGGCGATGGTGCCTGACATCTATCCTGCCCCAGGTGGCCCATGGCCTGACCTGACCCTCGGCTGGGCCTGAATAAGGTAAGGGGATCTCAGGAGACCCCCGAGTTTCTTCGTTCATTCAGCAAACACTGATTGAGTAGATATTATGTGCAGTCATCTTTCTAGCACTTGGGGCACAGCAGAGAATAGGACAAAGCCTGGATCTGGGGAGGCTGCTAACACAATAGGGAAGTTTGGGGATGTCAGAAGAAACACTGGTAAGATGGGGAGGCTGGGGGAGGGCAGAGTGACCCACTTAGATGGGGGCTGGGGAGGACCTCACTGAGGAGGGGAGTGTGGGAAGGAGCCATGGAGTTGCCTGGGAAGAGCATTCTGGGCAGAGGGAGCGGCAGTGCAAAGGCCCTGAGGTGGGAGCACGCCTGGGGCGTTCCAGGAACAGCGAGGAGGCCAGAGCGGCTGGCACAGAGGACGTGAAGGGGAGAGGACATCAGAGGTAACAGAACCGGCTGGTGAAGGCTGAGGGAGCCAGGGAGGATCCCCAGGGAGGGTGGGAAGGAAGCCTCTGCTTTGTGCTGACAGACAGTGGGGGGCGGGGGAAGGGCAGGAGAAGGCGGACAGGAGGAAGAGACCCCCAGGGTCTCGAGGGCAGACCCACCAGACCCCTCAGCTGGAGGAGGGAGGGGAATCAAATGAGGCAGAGGGGGACCATGGTCCTCCTTCTGAAGCGGGGCTTGGCCAGCTCCTGCCTCTTCTCTCCTGATATCAGCTTTCCTGATACCCAGGCCTTTGCACGCACTGTTCCCTCTGCCCACAACATCCTTCCCTTCTCCTCATCTGCCTGGTGAATGTTCAGCCTCAAGTTCCTATCCTCTGGGTGGAGGAGCTACTCCCCCCGCTGGGCGTGGCTCCCCAAGGTGAGGGGCTCCCCACCCCCGCCGCCCCTGCAGGGGATGGGGTCTCAGCACAGACCAGCACCCAGGACTTCTCCTGGAGCCCCGCCTCTCAGATCTGGAGCTGGGTCAGGGCCCGGGTCACCCATCCTCAGGTCAGTAGTTGGGGGTGAGGGTGGGGGACACTCGGTACAATGCCACCAAGTGCTGGTAGATCCAGCAAAGCCCAGAATTCCAGGCTGAGCGCGGCTGAATCTCCAGCTGAACTGCAGAGCCTCCCATTTTGTTCATCAGTTGATTCTGCAAATGTTCACAGAACCCTACCCTGGGCCCTGGCAACCAGGAAGTAAGCAGGAAAGACAGTACCTGCTGCCATGGGGTGGGGGACAGACGGTAAAGTCCCGCACAGGTGCACTAAAGAACCTTGCAGAGGCCGGCAAGTGCTGGGAAGGTAGAAGGGGGTGGTCAGTGGGGGGCGCCCCTCAGAGCCTCCTGAAGAGCTGAGACATGAACAGGCACAAGGCACCAGCCATGCCAAGACCTAGGGCACATGTGCTCTGGACAGGGAGCAGCAAGTGCAAAGGACCTGAGGTCAGAGGACATCCATGTGCTCAAAAAGCTGCAAGGGCAGCAGAGTGTGGGGGAGGGCATGGGGGGAAGGGGGGCTCAGGGAGCAGAGTGTGGGGGAGAGCATGGGGGGAGGGGGGTTCAGGGAGCAGAGTTTGGGGGAGGGCATGGGGGAGAGGGTTCAGGGAGCAGAGTGTGGGGGAGGGCATGGGGGGAGAGGGGGTTCAGGGAGCAGAGTGTGGGGGAGGGCATAGGGGAGGGGGGTTCAGGGAGCAGAGTGTGGGGGAGGGCATGGGGGAGAGGGGGTTCAGGGAGCAGAGTGTGGGGGAGGGCATGGGGGAGAGGGGGTTCAGGGAGCAGAGTGTGGGGGAGGGCATGGGGGAGGGCGGCTCAGGGAGCAGAGTTTGGGGGAGGGCATGGGGGGGAGAGGGGGTTCAGGGAAGCAGAGTTTGGGGGAGGGAATGGGGGGAGAGGGGGTTCAGGGAGCAGAGTTCGGGGAGGGCATGGGGGAGAGGGGGCTCAGGGAGTAGAGTTTGGGGGAGGGCATGGGGGGAGAGGCGGCTCAGGGGGTAGAGTGTGGGGGAGGGCATGGGGGGAGGGGGCTCAGGGGGCAGAGTTTGGGGGAGGGCATGGGGGAAGGGGTTCAGGGAGCAGAGTTTGGGGGAGGGCATAGGGGAAGGGGTTCAGGGAAGCGGAGTTTGGGGGATGGCCGGGCCGGTGCAGTGTGGGGTCTGGATTTTACACCTAATGCTGTGGGAAGCCACTGTTGGGTTTCAAGCCCGTGACACGATGTGGTTTGTGTGTCTAAAAGCTCCCCTGGTTGCTGAGAGGGTGGAAAGGAGCCAGGGGACCAGGTGGGGGGGCCAGGGTGGGTGGGGGATGGTCACGCCTGAGGAGGCACTAATGCAGGAGCCCCAAGTTCCAGGGCAGGCTGCGGAGGGGAGGTGCTACAGGCTTATAAAGTCCAGGAGTCAATAAACAGACTAACATGCCCTGCTCTCCACCCAGATCCTGGGAGAGCACTTCACAAGTAAGCACTTTCAAGATGACTCCTGGGGAGGGGAGGGAGTGCATGGGGAGGGGAGGGAGTGCATGGGGAGGGGAGGGAGTGCATGGGGAGGGAGGGAGTGCACGGGGACGGGAGCCCCTCATCAGCAGGTGCCTTATAAGCCCTGCCCAGGCCTCGAAGGCGTCCAGTCCCCGTGGTCGCACCTCTCTGAGAAATGGGCACCAAAGCACGGGCGTCCCAGGGTCTGTAAGCAGGAAGGGAGTAGACCGGTGCTGCGCACGCAGAGCTACGGCAGTGCTGCGGCCGCCCCATCCCCGCATGGGGTGGGGACCTTGGCGGGGGGGGGCAGGAGGGGGTTTGTCGGCTGCCATGACAATGAGCTACTCACATCACCGGCTGCAGTTGTCACCTGCTGGCTGCTGGGTTCTCGCCCTTCCAGGCCCTGGCACACGCACTTCTCCCTGAGGCTGCCTGTTTTCGGACCACGTAATAAACAGACTCTTTGTGGTCTGCCCCGCCCACTAAGGTGAGCCCCAGGAGGGCCGGGGCTTGGGGCAGGTTATTCAATTCCGTAGTCCCAGTGCTGAGGACGACACAGCCTGACACTGCCTGACTACAATCACGTTTAACCCCACAACATCCCCAGGGCTCAGGGGTTTCCGGAGGAGGAAACTGAGGCCTGAAGAGGTTCGTCACTTTGTCCAGCCAGGGGGCTTCCCCGGGGGGCGGGGGGTGACCTCAGAGGAGGCTCCGAGCCCAGCAGAAGCACAGCTTACTCCCCTGCTCTGACCCAGAGTCAGCGCCTGGGGCCCTGCAGGGAGCGGGGGAGGTATGGAGGCTGGGAGCCCCTCCCCGGCGCGGCCGTGTCCCCAGCCCGCCCCGGCAGGTCAGCTTGCGGAAGCGGCTGCATCGATCTCCCTAAGCCAGAGCTGTCTGCTCACTCTGATACTATTAATACTTACCATTAAATGGATCAATAGCTTCCACTGGCTTCCAATTTGTGTTTCCAGAAATTCATCTCCCAGACACCTTTTTAATTAACTCCCCTCCAACACACCCAAGGCGGCCATAGATCGCCCACGACAGGCCATGTCTGCAGACCACGGACCACGAGGCTGGAGCCTCAGGAGAGCCGCAGGTGTGTTTAAAGCTCACCGATCACAGTACCCCCATCACTGGCAGAGCCAGCCCCGCGCCTGGATGCCATGTACGTCTGTCCCCTGGCCCTCTCCACAGCCCGGGGAAGGGACTGGGTCCTCCATCACAGAGAGCGAGCCAAGGACTAGAGAGGTCAAGACAGTGCCCTAAGGCCCCCCAGCTGGCAAGAGCTAGGGCAAGTGAGCCTTTTAGGGCAGGCGATTTGCAAAAGCCCTCCAGATGCTGCAGGACCACGGGGTCTGGTTGGCAGGGGAACAGCAGGGGCGGGGGGGCATGACCCCAAGAGGGTCTGCCTTCCGCACCTGTGGGGCCTCCCACCCCACGAGGGCAAGGGCTTGTGCCTGTCTCCATCACTGCTCCATCCTCAGTGCCTGGCACGTGGTAGGTGCTCAGTAAATCCTTGCTACATGCACAGTACCACTTGCCAACAGAGCACTCCTTTTGTGCCAGGCATTGTCCTGTGTACCCTCCTACATCATCTTATTTAAGCTTCACAGCAATCCCCAAGGTGGGCACTGCTAGCATCTTCATTTTCTAGGTGGGAAAACTGAGGCACAGAGAGGTAAAACGACTCGCCTAAGGTCACACAGCTAGGGAGTGGTGGAGCTGAGATTCGAACCCAGGCCATCCGACTCGAGCTGTGCTTTTTAGTCACTCCACTCTCCCTTACCTGCTCCCCCAACCTGAAGGGCCGGGACTGTGTCCTGCGCCCCGTGTAACTTCCTGACATACACCCTTCATGTAGATGTGCTTACTAAATGAATAAATGAGTGAATTCTGCGCTCCCTGCTTTCTCTGAAACACAGCACAGTTGACCAGTCTGTGGGGACAAACCTGGAATGTTCCAGGCTGGGGATGAAGGAGAGGAAGGGGGTGAGTCGTCTGGGGGGCCCTGAGGTGACAAACCTCCCGGTGAGTGCATGCTGGGGGCCATCACTAGGGACCCTCTGAGTCCACCCGGACTCCCTCTCACCAGTCCCTTAGATCCAGGTTCTCTGCAGTCTATAAGGTGGGTTCAGAGCCACGATTTCGTTTTTATGTGGAGTCTTAAAACTTTCTAGTAAGTGGATTACAGTTACCCAACATGCAGGCAGAAACCACCCACTGGGGGCCAGAGCTCAGCCCTGGGTCTCCCCTTGTCCTCTCCCCCCACCAGCCCCCTCGGCCTGGCTCTGGACTCAGTTGCTCTCAGGGACCACAGGTGCGGGGACCATCACGGCTCCGCCCGTTCATCCCTCACCTTTGGCCTCCACCACATGCTGACCTGGACAACACTGGGTCCTCCTGGGGGGCAAAGCCTTCAGGCACCCCCCCCAACATGTGGCAGGGTTCAGGGGTCTTCCAGGCACGCAGCTGGTGGGGGATGAAGTGAGCGAGGTGGGTGGAAGGGACTTGCGAGGAGGGAACCCCTCCAGAGCTGCCAGATCTTCTGAGCCACGAAGAGAAGACAGAAACCCAGAGACCCATCTGAAATCTTTTGGTTTTCAAATGTCCATAGGTAATTCGAGTGTAAAATTAAAAAATTTAAAATTTTAACTCATACTCTGCAGACCAGAGGCCATTTTCCGGGGTCTCATCTGTGGCTTCTGTCCACTCGGGGTGAACACTCGGCTTGGCACTCAGGGCCTTTCACGGTGAGGCCCTTTTGAGTCCAGAGTGAACTTCTAGTCCCCTCCACCCAGAATGATGCTGCTTCCTTCAGGAAGCCGTCCCTGACTGCTCCTCCGCCCCGCCAGGACATAACCCGCCACGACCTTCGATTCTGCACACAGATTCTCCTGCCCAGGCCCCACCAGCAGCCGAGGCAGAACCTGGTCTGGAGCCCAGGGTCCTGACCACACATCCCAGGTCCCTTCTGCTGCCATCAGGGATAGTCAGCAGACAAGATACTGCCCGGGGACAACCAACCGCTCCCCGGGACCCAACCCCGCCAGCAAAGTGCAGAGAAAATAGAGGAAAGACATTTCAGGAGCATTGGGAGTCCCACAAAACACACAGTCAAGTTGACATTTGCATTTAAAAATATCATCCAAAAAAAAAAATATATCATCCAGTTACCAAAAACTACAACCCCCATGCACACATATGCACTCTCCCTGCCACCACTCTCCTTCTACACACCACCCCCACCCCGCCCCGTGTCCATTCCCCCTCCCCTAGCAGGGCATGAGGCTGACCAGTGAAGTATGGCCACGTGGGGGAAAGTGTGTAACAGAGCAGGGCGCTATGAGGCCTTCCTGGGACAGACCATGCTCCCTCCCCCAACACCATGTCCTCCGCCTGCCTCTCGTCTGTAGACAAACTTTAGCCAAAGAATAAATGTAATCAGAGAAGCGAGAAAATGCAGAAACAATGGAAAACAGTCAAACAAGACAAAATAATAACAGTTTAGCCACTAAACGAAGTCAAGGACCTTTAGCTCCTCCTCAAGGGCTATAGATAATATTCTGAGCCATGTCCCTTGAGGTGTTTTGTAGATATTGAAGTCCCCACCAGGTGAAAGCTACCACGTGATGACCAGACTGTAGCCATGACATAAGCCGCTCCATCCTGCACAATTCCAAGAACTGGCTTCAAAGAAATGGGAACAAAACAACCCTGAAACTGAAGATTAACCATACTTAAAACAATCAAGATGATGCTGATGAGACAACCATGTGACCAATTTCAAGATGACTGTCGCAGCTGACTGTGCTGTTCTGCATATAGCCGCCCACCCCCCGCTCCTGGCCTGTGCACCCCTGAAACTCCCCTTAAAAACTCTTGCCCCCTGATCCACAAGGGGGTATTAGTTCTTTGGGACATGAGTCCACCTTCTCTGCAGGATTGCCGGCTTCCTCAATAAAGCTGTCTTTCCTTTTACCCACACTTGTCTCTCAGTGTTGGATTCCTGGGCCTCAGGCAGCCGGACCTGAGTTCGGTAATAAATGGAGAGCCAGGGCTTCCCTGGTGGTGCAGTGGTTAAGAATCCACCTACCCATGCAGGGGACATGCGTTCGAGCCCTGGTCCGGGAAGATCCCGCATGCCGCGGAGCTACTAAGCCCATGTGCCACAACTACTGAGCCTGTGCTCTAGAGCCTGCGAGCCACAACTACTGAGCCCGTGTGCCACAGCTACCAAAGCCCATGCGCCTAGAGCCCGTGCTCCACAAGAGAAGCCACCGCAATGAGAAGCCTGCGCACCTCAATGAAGAGTAGCCCCCGCTCACCACAACTAGAGAAAGCCCACACACAGCAACGAAGACCCAACACAGCCAGAAATAAAAATAAAATAAATAAATAAATAAATGGAGAGCCAGCCTCGGCTGAGGGAATGGCAGAACCGCAGGACTGGGGGACCTGGGTCCCTGGGTGGCTCTGTGGAGCAGAGCCCTGGGCTCATCCAGGCTGCCTCTGAGCCCAACCCTGGACTCAATAGAAATGAGCGTGGATCCACTGCCTGGAGCCCTGAGCTGAGTCCTCCAGGAAGTCCTCCCTGCCCCCGTCAGCACCCAGGCCCACCCTCCATTGTGACCTCCCCCCAGGACACCCACGGTCCCTGGTGACTCTGCCTCCATGCCAATGCCTGAGGACACAGGGCCGCGCTAAGTCTTCTTTTTATTCCAGACCCAGCACTGGGCCCAGTATAGTCAGAGACTCCATTTTTGAGCACTTACTATGGTTTTGAGCTCTTTATCTCATGTTATCCTGACAACAACCCCATGAAATTGTACAGGTGAGAAAGCTGAGGCCGGGTGACACGCCCCGAATTGCACGGTAGCGGGAGGTGGGGCAGTGGTTGAAACCTTGACCCCCCCGCACGCCCTTCCTTAACCACTGGTCAGCACTGCCTCTTGGTAGAGCAGGGCTAATCCATGGTGAGTAACTAGTGAAGAATAAATGATCGTATTCTGCCGTTGCCTCCTGGAGACCAGGAGCCTCTCAGAATCAGAAACGAATTCCTACCCATTCCTACCCTGTGGGTTAGCACAGGGCCAAGCTCTGAGCACGTGCTCAATGTATTTATAAAACGAGTGACTGAATAAACATCTTGGTGGTCAGCCGTCTCCAGAAGTTAGAACATCTGGGAGGTCACAACCTTAAAAATCTAAGTACACACTTCCCCCAATACATCATGTCAAGCCTGTGTGAGAAGAGACACCAAACGCCAGCTCTGTGGCCCACTGAAGTCACCCAACCATGCGGAGTTAGCAGGAATAATGGAAGTAGTAAAAGACTCGGGTGGTTTTATGGAAACGCTTAAATCTTAATGAAATGCCAACCCAAAGTAACAATGGACATGTAAAATGCCACAAAGCTGGCATACCCCTGGCCGTCTCTCATCGCCTGTGTTTTGTTTGATGTGGAAAAGGGGTGAGATGGCTCGGGTGACCCCCCAGCACCACGCCGGACAGAGACCTGGGGCTTCCGCACACCCCCAGCAGATGTCTAAAGACAGTCATCCAGGAACTGAAAGAAAGTCCAAGCCAGGGCCGATCAGAGCAGTGGCTGGAGAAGAATAAAGCCAGTTCCCACTTCTAACCTTGAGCTCCAGACCCTCTAGAAACCATCCAGGTAAGTAAAGGCACAGGACATCACCCACATGAGCACCATCCCCGTGGCCACTACAATTAATTGAGTGCCTACCATGTGGCCAGCACAGTTAGATGCTTCCCACGTGTTTAACCTTCCCAGCAACCAATTCAGGTAATCGTTATCTCCACTGTATGCATGAAGAAACTAGATAGGCTCAGAGAGGTTAAGTCACTTGCCCAAGGTCACACAGCTGGTGAGAATGGTAGGATTAGGACCAGGGCTTTGCTCAGACCTGAGCTGGAACCCAAATCCGGCAGCTGGTACAATGTCTGCTGGCGTCATGGTGGCTGTGCTTTCTTACCACTTAGATTGGTTCTGCCAGGACTTCCACTGATGGTCGAAGACCCTGCTACTGACTGCCAGACCCCACAGAACTCTGGGCTGGTGGGTCTGATACTCCAGGGAAGCCCCACTGGGCATGGACGTGGTGGTGGAGTTGTGGCTTCACTGCCAGCTGGCTCAGAACCCGGCCAGCGAGATGCATGAGGACTCACCCCCACCCCCCGCCACTCCATGCACCAGCCTGGCCCACCTTGGCCCTGAGCAGAGCTCCCCAGCCCCCCACCCAGTGAGCCCTGGGGGACCAAACCCTTCATGCTGCCGCTAATATCACTGGAGCTTTTAAATCTAGAAAACTATAGAAAAGTACAAAAGAAACAAAAGTCACCCATAGGCCCACCACCTAGAAACCACCTCTCTGCCTTTTTGTTCATTTTCTCCTAGGCGTTTTTTCAAGGTATTTATTTTTTACCTAACTGACACACTGCTGGAGTTTTAAGTTTTGCCTTCACTTTTCTAGTGAATGTAACTTCACGGGCATCCTTCCACCTCATCTTCTTAAAACCCTAATTTTTTTTTTTTTTTTTGATGGTACGCAGGCCTCTCACTGATGTGACCCCTCCTGCCGCGGAGCACAGGCTCCGGACGCGCAGGCTCAGCGGCCATGGCTCACGGGCCCAGCCGCTCCGCGGCATGTGGGATCCTCCCGGACTGGGGCACGAACCCGCGTCCCCTGCATCGGCAGGCGGACTCTCAACCACTGCGCCACCAGGGAAGTCCTTAAAACCCTAATTTTTAACAACTCTCTTACACTCATACACGTGGCTGTAGTGTCAACTATGAAACGAAACATCTATTTTTAGACAGCAATGTTATCGGTCGTATTTTGTGATCATAAAGCAACGTGGCGAGGCATCCGTGTTCTTATCTATGAGGAGTTCCTTCAGGAGCATTCCAAGAGGCAGGATTCCAGGTCAAGCCTGTGGTTATTTGGGGATACTCGACACAAACGTCCACGCTGTCCTCCAGGCTGCGGCGAGCGTGGTCCTGAGCTACTTTCCAGCCGCGCACACGCACCTCCCCTCTCGCCCGAGGGCATCCCCTCATCCTGTCGTGAGTCAGTCTTGGTGGGAACCTCCCTCCTTAGCTCGGGCTGGACAAGCCCACCCCTCTGAGTCTGCAGTCCTGAGCTGCCTGGCTCCCAGGCAGAGAAGCTCGGGCTCCCTTGCTGGTCAAGTCTTCCTAGAGCCCATAAAGCTTCAAAACACCACAGCGGCTCAAACAGGGCAGGCTGCATGGAGATAAGCAGCCTGTGATAGAGTCTGTACAAATCACACAGATGAAACAACAGCCTATGGACCTCACAGCCGCTCTGCGGGGATCGGGGGAGGGACCTGCAGGTTACGGCCCCCCAGTCGGGAAATGCTTGGACGGGAAATACGAGGGACAGTGCACGTGGGTGGGTATGGTGTGGCCTCCTCTAAGCTCCGGGGTCACACGGCCAATACGTCCCTCTGGGGCCCTGACCTCAGACACAGACCTCCAGACAGCAGCCACGGAAGGGCATGTCCGGAGAGAGGGCAGTGTGTGGTGGAGGGGTTCAGACAGGGGCTGCCAGGGTCCTCACGGGCCCGGGTTCCAAGGCCAATGCTCAGACTTACGCAGAGGACTGCCCACCCTGGGAGGCAGGGGCAGCTGGAGTGGCAGCTTCCTCTCCCTCCTCCCCTCCCTCCTTTTAAGCGCATCTGGATGGCACGGCTGGGGGTGTACTGGGCTCTCCATCCACGCGGCCCCCCGGCTCACCTGGGCAGTAGCTCTGAGCCTGTTTCTTTACCTGAAAACACTGCACCTGCCTCAGGGGGTCATCACGAGGATTCAAGGAATTTTTGTTTATTAAATGCTTAGCATGCTTCTGGGCACATAGGATGTGTTATATACATATAGGCTGTTCTTTTTATTTTCCCTAGGTTTGAAATATTTTATAATCTAAAAACCCCACACAAATGTAAATTGGTGTAGCCACTATGGAAAACAGTATGGAGATCCCTCAAAAAACTAAAAACAGAATTACCATATGACCCAGCAATCCCACTCCTGGGCCTATATCCAGACAAAACTATAATTCAAAAAGATACACACACCCCTATGTTCCTAGCAGCACTATTCACAACAGCCAAGACATGGAAACAACCTAAACGTCCATTGACAGACGAATGGATAAAAAAGAGGTACATATACACAACAGAATATTACTCAGCCATAAAAAAAGAAGGAAACAATGCCACTTGTAGCAACATGGATGAACCCAGAGATTATCATACTAAGTGAAGTAAGTCAGACAGAGAAAGACAAATATCATATGATGTCACTTATATGTGGAATGTAAAATACAACACAAATGAACTTAACTACGAAACAGAAACAGACTCACATATACAGACAACAGACTTGTGGTTGCCCAGGGGGTGGATGGGGGAGGGAAGGATCAGGAGGTTGGGATTAACGACGCAAATTAGTATCTATAGGATGGATAACCAACAAGGCCCTACTGTACAGCACCGGGAACTATATCAATATCCTGTGATAAACCATCATGGAAAAGAATATGAAAACGAATGTATATATGTGTATAACTGAGTCACTTTGCTGTACAGCAGAAACTATCACTACATCGTCAATCAACTATACTTCAATACAAATAAATTAAGAAAAAGTAAAAATAGAAAACCCCCATATAATGGCAGCTGAGTGATTCCAACAGGGTGTCTGGACAAGCCGGTCCACCGGTTCCTGCTCCCTGGTCCCCACCAAGCTGCCCTGGCTCTGCCTTCCGCGGGCCTGGTCCTGCACCCACTACACCCCTGCCCACGTGGGTATCCCCCCGCCCTGACCCATCTCTGATTCTCTTTTAGCCAAAGTTGGCTTCTGTGTCTTGAACACAAAAACGCTGCCTGATACCCCATCATAGGCACCTTCTGGGCTGCTGAGCCTCTGACACTAATGCAGAGGGAGGCCGCTGCCCCAGCCTGTGAGATTTCCACTCTGCGTGACTGCGGTTTGAGATTTACGCTGGGTGGGCCGGGACGCCAATTAGAGAGGGGACGCCCATGAACCCATCTTAAAGAGCTTACCAGGGAACAGCCTCCTCGCAGTAAACAAGGATGAGGGGGGCTGGGGGATGACTGCACCCAGCTGTCACCCCATAAGAAGAAACACAGAGGGGCCTGGAGGGACACAAAGAGGACGGTCCAGGGAGCAGGCAAGAAGCAAAAGGGAACGCCGGCCCCGCCTGCCCAGCCGGGCTGGAGACCCCATTCCCTGCAGCCAGGGCTTGGGGTGTCCTGACCTGGCCTCTCCGGCCCCTGCAGCACCCTCCCAGCACACGCACGGGTCAACAGCCGTGCTTCCTGGATGCTGACCGCAGCCTGGCTTCCTGACCCTTCGACTGGCAGCCCCCGCACCCCACTCCCCATTTTCCTCATTGTGGCAAAGCCTGCAGCAACTCCCGCCGCTCCCACCACCCTATCTCTTAGTGTTGCTCTGGGCTCCTTCCTCGAGACCTGCCCAGAACCTGTGCCTCCAGACTTTCCAAGGATGTGTGTGAGCATCTAACCCCGTCTGAAAACTCTTTCTGCTTCAGAGAGCTGAGTGTGATGGACCCAATGTTTGTGTCCCCAAATTCACGTGTTGAAGCCCTAATCCCCAGTGTGATGGGGTGTAGAGGTGGGGCCTTTGGGAGGCAATAAGGTTACATTAGGTTGTGAGGGTGGAGTCCACATGATGGGATTAGTGTCCTTAGAAGAAGAAAAGCAGAGGCCGGAGTGTTAGATGTCTTCCTTTTCCTTTGTCTGCACAGCAGGAAGGCAGCCGTCTACAGGCCAGAAAGAGAGCTCTCACCAGACACTGAACACACCAGCACCTCCACCCTGGACAGCCAGCCTTCACAACTGGGAAAAATAAACTTCTGTTGCTGAAGCCACCCAGCCTGTGGGATTTCGTCACAGCAGCCCGAGCTGCCTAACACATGGAGTGACTCTGTTTTCTGCAAACTCCCCACCCTTTACCCCGGGCAGCCTCCCCACCTCCTCTCCCTGCCCGGCCCCTCCGCCTCCCCACCGTTCCCTGCACCTGCCGCGCCTTTGCATATGCTGGTCCCTCTGCCCGGGCTGCCCTTCCTCCCATCCACCTGCCAGCTGGACTCTTACTCAGCCTGAAAGGCAGAGCTGAGTCGCCCCCCCTCCCCTGTCCCCGGTGTCCTTCCTGACATCTTCTCCCAGCGCTGCTGGTGCACGAGTTAGCGGCTTCCTCCTGGGCCCCCAGCACTCAGAATAGCACTTGCAAGGGCAACACGCACCACTGCTGATAGAGCACCCACCAGGTGTCTGGAGCATTCTCACCACTGGGAGCCCACATGGAGAAGCGCAGCACACACAGGCCGGGAACACCCAGCTTACCAGCCAGCCCAGCTCACTGCAAGCTGGACGACCTCACGCAATTCCAGACCTTCTCTGTGCCTGCCTGAAAAGTGAGGCTGTCAGGACTGCTAACACCTGTGAAGGGCCTGGCATAGTACCCTGAGCAGAGTACCCAGCCCACAGTACCCTGCACACAGTACTCAGCACACAGTACCCTGCACATAGTACCCAGCACACAGCACCTAGTACATAGTACTCTGTACACAGTACATAGCACATAGTACTCTGCACACAGTACCCTGCACATAGTACCCAGCACACAGCACCTAGTACATAGTACTCTGCAAACAGTACCTTGCATAGTACCCAGCACACAGTACCTATCACCTAGTACCCAGCACACAGTACCCTGCACACAGTACCCAGCACAGTACCCTGCATAGGTCTTCAAGTGCTGCATAGGTGCCAGTGATCATTCTCAGTGGACAGACAACAGACAAGTAGACCTACGTGCAGAAAGCTCTGCCCCAGCCCTGAGAGCTGTGAAGGGGACAGTCTGTGTAGGGTGGTCAGGGAGGGCTTCCCTGAGGAAGTGACACCTGAGTGGAGGTGGCCTCGACACCGCCGAGTAACTCCCATGGCAGATACAGAAGCCTCTTAGGCTGTGAGTCCAGCCGTGGCAGGCCAGGTGGTCCACCCAGCAGAGGAGCATGTGCTGGCGGGCAGGGGTGCTCACAGGGAAGGAGCAGGGGCCGCAGGCTAGGAGAGTTCCACCACCCTGCCCCCACGTCCCTCTCCTGAACTCACTGCACAGGTCTGGCCTCAGGGCCCGGGCCCAGCGCACAGTAGGCATGGGAGAGGCAGGGGCGCCTGAGGGACTCTGGGGGAGCTCCCAGGAGCAGAAGCCCCCCACCTGCACCCCCTATATCGCCACGAGGCCAGGGGAAGCTGAGTGAGACATGAGACAGCGCTGTCACGTGAATCAGCGTCTGCATCTGCCCAATTTCCTCTTGCTGTGATTAAAAACCAGCCGGAGCATCACATACTCTCCCTGGCTTCGGGCTGCACAGCTGCACACCCATCACTGGGTGGGAGGTGGCCGGGCCTGAACCGCAGAGCCGCTCTCGGCGGCAGCGGGTGCTCTCGTCTCAGGCTCCCGCTGAGCACCTGGCGCTGCAGGGGTCCCTCCAATGCCACACCGCCCCCCCCAAGGAGGGTTCTGCTACCAGCACCTCTCAGTGAAGAAACTGAGGCTCAGAAAGGGCAAGTGACCAACCGAGGTCACACAGCTTGTAACTGAGCCCCTGTCAGCTGCCCCTTTGCCCAGATCCAGGGCGAGGGGAGAAGGCAGGTGGCAGTAATGAAAGGGCTGTTGCCGGGCAGGGGGGATTCAATTCATTTGGGCGGGTTCCATGTTGAAGAGACAGTGGTTAAACACACAGGCCCTGGAGCCAATCGCCCGCCCTTGCTGCCGCGTGACCTTGACCCACTCCAGGACTCTGGGCCTCAGCATGTGTGTCTGTAAGATGAGGCTCACACTTGCCCGCCTTGGGGTGGGGAGTGAGAGTTAGAGAAATCACAGCAGGTGCGGCACCCGGAGGAGAGCTCACCCCTAACCAGGAGGTGGGCAAGGCCCTAGGCAGGGGTGGGGTGGCCAGGGGGCAAGGCCCCCACCCTCTGGGAGTTCCCGTCTCCTGAGGGCGATAAGCAGGCGTGGACACACCGCAGGGTGGGGAGGGGTGGGTCCCAGCTGCGAGGGGCCCACGTGGCAGGGGCTCAGCAAATAAAAGGAAAGCGGAACCGAAGAGCAACCTGGGTGTCCCTCGGTGGGGGGCCAGCTGGATGTGCTGTGAGGCATTCCAAGCT
Organism: Orcinus orca; assembly: GCF_937001465.1. Lineage (NCBI taxonomy): Eukaryota > Metazoa > Chordata > Mammalia > Artiodactyla > Delphinidae > Orcinus > Orcinus orca. The sequence continues at coordinate 2,521,064 of NC_064568.1, forward strand.
GCAGGTCACAGGTGACATGAGGAGAAGTTCCGGGACCGCAGGGCCAGCTGCAGAACCCTCCGACACAGCACGACTCTGCTCGTGGGGGAGGGAGCTGTGCACAGAACACGGTCAGCTTAGCGCGTGTGGTGCCTGAAAACGCGCAGAAAGCCTTGTGAGGACACAGTCCAGACGACAGTGGGTACCTGTCTCAGGATGAGGGTCCGGCCAGAAACGGGTCCAAGTCACAGTGTTCCTCAGAGGTCTGGGCCCGCAAGATGTCCTCCGGCGGGGGGTCCCCATTATTCACTCCGTGACCATGGGTAAGTCTCCTCTGTGATGCGTTTCCTCATCTGCAAAGAGGGCACCGTGCTACCCTGTCTTGCCAGAGAGGGACACGCTGGCAGCTGGACCCAGGCACTCAGAACATCTTGGCCCCAATTACTGCATCCATGGCCAACAACAAATGCCCAGGGCCAGGTGCCGGGAGTGGGCACCTACCATGGGCCACAGCTGGCCCTAGGCCCCTTCCACCAGATGAGGTCGGTACTGGGATCAAGAGCCGCTGAATGGTAAACACCCTGGTCTGGTTGGTAAGTCGCCATTGCCCTGAGCCCCTCCCACAGCCTGGCCACCTGCGTGGACCTGCTGCCCACTTTCCTACAAGTCAGCAACTGAAAGGTTAACATCTGGTGCAGCGGGAGCCTCCAGGACCCTGCGAAATAGTTTACCCATCGCCTACACTACAGCCCCTGCCTCTCAGCTTTTCCCCTGGCCCAGTGTCTAGGGAAGGGGGCCTTCAGGGAAGGAATGAGGGACCTTAGGGGTGAATGAGGGGTCCTGTAGTACTTTAACCTCTGCCACTTCTCCCTGGAAGATGAACCAGCCAGAGGCAGCTGTAAATCCTCCTGGCTCAACGGGGAGCAATAAAAGAACAACAGTGACGGAAGGCCTACGATGTGCTAGGCCTGGCGCTGCCTGCCGGGGGTGGGTGGTGGGGACACTGGAGGTGACCGTCCGGGGCCCTCACGGACCAGGGAGGCCCGGTGGGGCTGTGTAGCCGGGGCGTGGGCTGGACCAGGGTGCAGTATTTTTGGCTTTGAGCACCAAGTGTTCTTTGTCACAACTACTCGGACTCTGCCAGTTTTCTCTCGAAAGCAGCCGCAGACAATACATAAACAGATGAGTGCAGCCATGTCCCAACTTTACCTACAGAAACAGAACAGAACAGAGATTCCAGATGTAAGCCCGCACACACATGGTCATGTGATCTTCAACAAGGGTGCGAAGACCACTCCATGCTGGAAGGGTAGCCTTCAACAGATGGTGCCTGGAAAACCGGATTCCACACACAAGAGAATAAAGTTACACCCATACCTAACAGCATATACAAAAATTAATTCAAAATATATCAAAGACCTAAACCTAAGAGATAAAATGATAAAAATCTTAGAAGAAAACATAGAGGGAAAGCTTCATGACAACGGATTTGGTAATGACTTCTTGAATATGACACCAAAGGCACAGGCAACAAAAAAATACTTAAATTGAAATTCATCAAAATTAAAAACTTCTGTACATCCAAGGGCACGATAATAGAGTGAAAAGAAAACCCACAGAATGGGAGAAAATATTTGCAAATCACATATTTGATAAGGGACTGATATCGGACATACAAAGAACTCCTAAAACTCAACAACAAAAACCCAAATAATTCAATTCAAAAATGGGCCAATTCAGGGCTTCCCTGGTGGCGCAGTGGTTGAGAGTCCGCCTGCCAATGCAGGGGACACGGGTTCGTGCCCCGGTCTGGGAAGATCCCACATGCCGCGGAGCGGCTAGGCCCGTGAGCCATGGCCGCTGAGCCTGCGCGTCCGGAGCCTGTGCTCTGCAACGGGAGAGGCCACAACAGTAAGAGGCCCGCGTACCGCAAAAAAAAAAAAAAAAAAAAAAAGGGCCAATTCAAAAATGGGCCTGAATATACATATATAAAAGACCGATATCCACAGGAAAAGATGCTTGACTTAGGGAAGTGCAAATCAAAACCACAGTGAGATACTTCACAGCCGTTAGGTTGGCTACTATTAAAACAAACCCCACAAAATCTCAAAACAAACAAACAAAAAGTGTTGGTGAGGATGCTGAAAAACTGGAACCTTTGTGCACTGTTGGTGGGAATGTAAAATGGTGCAGCTGCTCTGGGACCTGATATGGTGGTTTCTCAAAAGATGAAAATAAATCAGCCTGTGATCCAGCAATCCCACGTTTGGGCATACGCTGAAAAGTGAAAACAAGCTCTTAAAGAGACATACGCACACCCATGTACCAATATTCACAGTAGCTAAAACGTGGAACAACCCAAGTGTACATCAGTGGATGACAGATAAACAAGGTGTGGTCCATCCATACATGGAATATCATTCAGCATTAAAAAGGAACGACATCCGACACCTGCTACAACGTGGATGAACCGTGGGGACGTTATGCTCAGTCAAACAAGCCAGTCACAAAGGGCAACTACTATACGGTTCCACTCACATGAGGTCCCTAAAGGAGGCACATTCATAGAGACAGGAAGTAAATGGTGGGGTCCAGGGGCTGGGGGAGGGGGAGGGGGAGTTAGTGCTTGGTGGGTTTCAGTTTGGGAAGATGAAAGGTTCTGGAGATGACGGTTGGTCATGGCTGTACAACAATGTGAGTGTTCTTAGTGCTACTGACCTGTACACTTAAAAATGGTTAAAATGGTAAATTTTATGTCATGTAGTTGTTTTTTTTTTGGCTGCACTGGGTCTTCGTTGCTGCGCGCGGGCTTTCTCTAGTTGCTGCGAGCGGGGGCTACTCTTCCTTGCGGTGCGTGGGCTTCTCATTGCGGCGGCTTCTCTTGTTGTGGAGCACGGGCTCTAGGTGCACAGGTTTCAGTAACTGTGGCACACGGGCTCAGTAGTTGTGGCTTGTGGGCTCTAGAGCTCAGGCTCAGTAGTTGTGGTGCACGGGTTTAGCTGCTCCGTGGCATGTGGGATCTTCCCAGACCAGAGCTCTAACCGGTGTCCCCTGCGTCGGCAGGTGGATTTTTTTTTCCATAAATTTATTTATTTGTTTGTTTGTTTTTGGCTGTGTTTGGTCCTCATTGCTGCACGCGGGCTTTCTTTTAGTTGCGGCGAGCGGGGGCTACTCTTCCTTGCGGTGCGCGGGCTTCTCATTGTAGTGGCTTCTCTTGTTGCGGAGCATGGGCTCTAGGCGCGTGGGCTTCAGTAGTTGTGGCTCACGGGCTCTAGAGCACAGGCTCAGTAGTTGTGGCACACGGGCTTAGTTGCTCTGCGGCATGTGGGATCTTCCCGGACAAGGGCTCGAACCTGTCCCCTGCATTGGCAGACAGATTCTTAACCACTGTGCCACCAGGAAAGTCCTGTCATGTAGATTTTTACCACAATAAAAAAGTAAACAAAAACTAAAAACCGTATGCCCACGCGAACACATCTTTTAGTCCCTCCAACCCCATCCTTAAAAGGGATCCAGGGAACCGAGGGGCTCAGAGCTAAAGTTTCCTCAGCTGTAAACCTGCTTCTGCCAACAACTGAAGAAACAAACTTTTAAAGGTAGTTCCACGGTGATGCAAGCAGAGCGAGGGAGCTGATTGTGGGGTATGAACGGCGAGTGGAGATAATCTCAGATGCCTTGATACCATCACCATGCTGCAACTCATGGTTTATAATTTAATACAGAGATTCTAATAAACTGCAAAATCAGCTTAAGACCAGAAAAGTTCTGGCTTTTTCCACGACTGACGCTTTTTAGTAAATAAATGGTCAAAACCTTTCACAAAAGACAGAAAAAAGCAGCCAGTGGGCTGGATGTGGTGGTGGTTTCTAGACCGCGGTGCAGAGCATCTCGGACAGTCTGGCTGCGCAGAAGGTGGGTGTAGAATGAGGGCGGCTGCAGATACAACGCTCATGGTAGATGATGATGCAGCTGATCATGGGCGGCAGGACGACGTGCGGACCCGGATCCCTGACTACGGCACACGCTCTGGTTCCCGCAGGGTGACATGCGCACCTGGATCCCTGACTACAGCACACGCTCTGGTTCCCGCAGGGCAGCACAGCACTGCTGTTGGCCTCTGTAAGTATCCAAGACCATCCGCACCCAACCTCATTGGCTGAGCACAGCCTCCCCAGTTCTCTGCAGCCCTGCCTGGGACGCGGCCAAGGACTGGGGGGTGGAGAGGGGTCCGCCCCCAGTGGCTCTCACCTGCCCGGGAAGGCTCTGGAGTCTGTTTTTGGCCACGGCGGCATGTTCCTTGGAAGGCATCCCCTTTGGCACAGGGACACTGCACGCAGGCCTGCCGCCAGCCATTCCAGCTCAGGGACCAGGGTGCACACGGGTCCGGCCAGGCAGTCCGCAGCAGCAGTGACCTTCAGGGCCCAAGAGACAGGCAAGGACTCTGTCCTCTCCTGCCTCCCTCCCGGCCTCACTGAATCCTCAGAGCCACTCTGTGAGGTGGTGACCGTCACTGCGTCCAGTTTACAGGTGAGCAAACTGAGGCTTTGGGAGAGAGATCTATTGCCACCCAGGTCTCTCTGACTCCAGCCTGCGTTCCTCATGCCTGCCCTCTCCCAGGGGATCGAGGGAGGGTCCTCATTCCCAGATCCCAGCTCTGTGGCTCTTACGCTGTGTGCCCTCAGGCAGGCATGGAACCTCTCTGGGCTCCCTGCACGGCTCCCCAAGGCCACACGTGGCACACACTTCGTTAATGTTAATTCTCCCTCTTCCCCTCCCTGAGGAGGGGCTGCTCACTGTCTAGAGGGAGGAGGCATACATTTAATTATGAAAAGCTCACCATGTGATCTGCGATGGGGTTGGACAGAGCACTGAGCAGAGGGATCTCGGAGTTCCGGGGAGCGAGCGAGGGTAGGGCCAGCTGAGGAGTCTTGCAGACAAGGAAGCGGGGTCCATGAGACCCTCATGGCCCCCAGGGGCACAGCCCAGGCTTCCTTCAAAATGATGGTGAAGTCAGCCGCCTCAGCTGGGCTCCGGGCAGCCCTCAGTCACGAGTTAAATCCTAGCTTCCCTCTCTCAGAGAATGTACCCCACGAGGTTAGGGATTACATGTGGACCCAGGGAACCCCAGATTAAACGACATTTAAACAGATTTAAACAGAAGGCAGTTTTAAGTCTCACCTCCTGCCTGCGTACCCCCAGCGCCCTGCAGCCCCTGGACCGCGAGTTTCCCGTAGTCCTGCATCCCAGACAGGGACGGCATCTCAGCATCATCACACTGTCATTCTCAGATATGATGACAGTGCCAGCTGCCCCTTATCCTGCACCCACCCCAGACTCTCTACACCAGGGGTGAGCAAACCCCCGGGCCACCTCCAGCCACCGTCTGTTTTTGTAAGTAATGCCCATTCGTGTACGTTTCGTCTGTGGCTGAGACAGGTGCAGGATGGAGTGGTGGTGACGGAGCCCGTACGGCCCACAAAGCCTAATCCCCATTCTACACCTGTCTCATGGACTCCTCATGGCCTCCTGGAGAAGCGAGTGTTAGTTTTCTCGTTTCTCTGGAGGAACCCAGAGCTGGGAGAGGAAAGGCCAGCCCCAGGGAGGCAGGGCTTCTGTCCTGTTCCCAGCACACAGAGCAGGCTCGGGCACAGGATAGCTGCTTGGTGACTATTTGCTGAATGGATGGGTGGACGGATGGACAGACGGATGGCTGGCTGGGTGATGACGTGGCTGAATGACTGAGCTCGGTGTGGAGTTTGAGGCCACTCGCTGGCCTGGGAGGCGGCAGCCCTGAGCAGAGCTGTGCATCAGCGATAGCCCGGCATCTGCCAAGGTCTTGGGCAGCCAGGACACAAGAGGACCGAAGCCAGCCCTGAGAGGACAGAGCATCAGCCTGACCATCACGTGCAGCCGGGCAGGCACAAGACAGGCTGTTTTTGCCTCTGCAAGACGGCAGGCTTGGGGGCCTGGTCTGGGCAGACAGAAGGGAGCTAGCAGTTCCCGGCCCACAGGAAGAAGGCGCCCTGCTCCACGAACGCTGAATCAAGGGAGCACGGCCAGGACAGGCGCTGAGCTGGGCCTGCAGGACTCCCGGCTGTGACACGGAGGGGACGGACCAACCACGGTCTGCCTCGTGCGCTGGTGACGAGCAGCCCTCCAGAACCTCTCCCGGCCTCGGGGGACCGCTGAGGCAACAGGAAGCTGAAAGGGGACCTCCATCTAAATTAAAGGCCAGGCCTGTCTAGGCTGGGTGGAAACCATGCAGGTCACCCAGGGGCAGCAAGAGCTCCCAGCACCTGTCCTGGGCCAGGCTGCCCACAGGGCCCTCACCTTCCAGTGGGGAGACAACAGTTAGCCAAATGCAACAGGTGGTGACGTGCACCGTGAACAGCAACCCCACCCCGGGGAAGGGGACGAGGCTGCAAATGAAGCAGGCTGCCCAGGGGCGGCCTTTGTGAGATGAGGCTGTGAGAAGACCTGAAGCAGGTGAGGGAGCCACAAGGTGCCTGGGGGAAGGGCAAGCCAGGCGGCAGGCACTGCCAGTGCAAAGGCCCTGGGGCAGGAGCGTGCCTGGAGCCCAGTGAGTGACAGGAAGCCCAGGAATGGCTGAGGCCAGATAGTCAGGGCCGTGATGGTTACTGGGAGGACCTTGTCTCTGCCGTGATTGAGGAGGGGCCAGGGCAGGTGCCGAGCAGGAGGGTTTTATCAGAGTCACTCTGGCTGCTCGGTGTGGAATGGGATGACTGTGGGAAGGAAGGAAGGGAGGAAGGAAGGAAGGGAGGGAGGGAGGGAGGGAGGGAGGGACCAATGAGTGAATTAATTGAAAGAGAGGGGGTGATGGGGACAAGCAGCCAGGCAGAGCTCCATGCAGAGCTGAGGGCGGCCTGTGGGCCGCGCGCCCCTCACCATGCCCTGCAGGTGCTGCCCGATGCCTGCGGCACTGGGGCTCAGGGCAGGCCTCCAGCGAAGCCCAGCCCCCAGCTCCCCTGACTGCCTTCACTTTGCTGCCATGGACCCCGAAGCTCAGAGATGACAAGGTCACAGGGGCTCATCACTGGACACCTTCACAACCACAAAACCAGGCTCTGGGCCACCGAGGGGCCGGCAGCGTGCCCACTCCTCAGACACCGCAGGAGCCACTTCCGAGTCAATCACATCTAGAAAGAGAGCCTGGAGAACCTCGGGACGCAGCCTGGACCTCTGCTCCCCTGGAGCTCCCGTGAGAGGGGTGCTGGGGCTCCCGTGGCCCCCGGGACAGGGCCAGGGTTCACCACGCTCACAAGTTCCATAAAGACCATTCAAAGCCCTGGAAATTAATCTCCCCTAGGATGACAATTACATGTTAAATAAGACACCCACTGAGCAAACGATTAAGAAAAAACCCAGCCAGGGAGGCTCTGTGTGGGCTGATTCTGAGATGTGGGCTCAGCACGAAAGGCCTCGGAAGGCATCACCGGGCAGTGATGAAGGAGGAACTTGTTCTAATATTTGTGTCCCCACTACACCCGCAATTGATTTCAGACCTATAACCAGCCTCTGCAGGAAAGGCAGTCTTCGTCTTCTAATAAAAGGACGGTAACAGCACCACCGAGGGCCGGAGAGGGAGGAATCAGACGTCCTCAAGCTGGGGGGCTGGCTGCAAGGGGACGTGGCCCGTGGCCTCGGTTGGCCCCTCACGGGCGAGGCTGGCCTGGGTCAGTGGCCAGCACGCAACTGGGCGGGCTCAAGTCGCCATGTGGGCTGGTGACTTCTGAAAGGTTGCAGGACAGCTGCTCCTGTGGCTATCCTTTGACAAGTGACAAACCTGAGTGGCGGGTGGAGGGGGGGATGTGAGTAGCACCCCCCTCGCACACTGGATCGAGAAGGTGCAGGCTGAGGAGACGCCCAGGCTGTGACGGGCCAGGTGGGCTGGCAAGTGTTGAGAGCTCAGGAAAGGGCACTAGTGGAACTGTCCTTAGTGATGTAACTGGCCTAGGTCTCGGGGACTGACCCTGCCACCTGACCCCATCCCCAGGCAGCCACTGATTCATAAGAATTCGTTTGCACTTTCTAGAATTTTAGAGAAACGGAATCACACGGCACATATTTTAGCCTGGCTTCTTTTACTCAGCATAATTATTTTAGATCCATCTAAGTTGTTGCATGTGTCAACAGTTCGTTGCTTTTTACTGCCAAGTAGAATTCCATTGTGTGGATAGACTACTGTTTGTTCATCCACTCATCAGCTGACGGGCGTTCGTTTACTTCCACTTTCTGGCTATTATGAATCGGACTGCTATGTGCATTCGTGTACAGGTTTTTGTGTGAACGTGTTTTCATTTCTCTTGGGTAAATACCTAGGAGTGGAACGGCTGGAGCATACGGTAGGTATATGTTTAACCCTTTAAGAAACTGCTAACCTGTTTTCCAATAAGGTTACACCAGTTCACATTCCCACCAGCAGATCGTAAAAGTTTCAGTTCCTCCACATTCTCACAGGCACTTGCTGTGATAAGTCATTTTAATTGTTGCCATCCTAATAGGTATGTAGAAATTTATGTCATTTTGGTTTTAACTTGTATTTCTCTAATAGGTAATGAGGCCAAGCATCGTCCCTTTCACAGAGTCTTTCCCAGAGCAAAAGTTTTTCATTTTTGAAGTCCAAGTTTTTCTTTAATAAATTGTGCCTTTGGTGTCAAGTCTAAGAACTCTTTGCTTGGATCTAGATCTCGAAGATTTTCTTCTATTTTTCTTTCCCCTAAAGGTTTTATAGCTTTATATTTAAGTCCATGATCTACTTTGAGTTAAATTTTGTATAAGGTATGAGATTTAGGTTGACATTCATTTATTCAGCCTATGGATATCTAATTGCTTTAGCACCATTGTTGAAAAGGCTATTTTCTGTCCATTAAATTGCTTTTGCATCTTTGTTAGAAGTCAGTTGGGCATATTTCTGGGCTCTCTCTATGTTCCATTGATCCATATGTCTGTCCTCCTGCCAATAACACACTGCCTTAATTAATGTAGCGATATAATAAGCCTGTAAGTAAGTAATATAAGTAAGTGATTCCTCGTCCTTTATTCTTCTCTTGCAAAATTGTTTTGTTATTCTAGGTCCTTTATCTCTCCATATAAGTTTTAGAACAAGCTTCTATATGTCTACAAAATCCTAGATAGGATTTTGGTAGGAATTGCATTAAGCCTATTGAGCAATTTGGGGAAACAAACATCCTTACTATGTTGAGTTTGCCAACACAGTCCATCCATAATCCATGAACATGGTATAGCTCACTATTTATTTAGGTCTTCTTTGCTTTCTTTCATCTGCATTTTTATGTATCAAATCCTGCACGTGTTTATTAGATTTATGCATAAGTAATTTATTTCCTTGTAGAAATTATAAATTGTATGTGTTTTCAATTTTGGTTTCTACATGTTTATTTTTGGTACGTAGAAATGTAATTTTTGTGTGTGTTGATCTTGTTTCCTGCTACCATGCTGAATTTTTTTGTTAGTTCTAGGAGGGGTTTTTTTGGTAGATTCTTTGGGATTTTCTACGTAGAGAATCACCTTTTCTGAAAATAGGGACAATTTTATTTCTTCCTTTCCAAACTATATGTCTTTTATTTCTTTTTCTTTACTTATTGCTCTGTGATATGTTAAATAAGAATGGTGAGAGTGGACATACTTTTCTTGTTCCCAATCTTAGAGAGAAAGCATTCAGTCTTCATCATTAAGTATGATGGTAGCTGTAAGTTTTTTGTGGATCTTTAAAAAGTTAAAGAATGTTCCCTCTATTCCTATTTATCTGAGAGTTTTAAAAATTGTGAATGGTGGAGTTCCCTGGTGGTCTAGTGGTTAGGATTCAGCGCTTTCACTGCCATGGCTGGGTTCAATCCCTGGTCAGGGAACTGAGATCCGGCAAACCACACAGTGCCACTTCCCCAACAAAAAAAATTGTGAATGGGTGTTGGTTTTTTCTGCATCACTGATATGATCATAGGACTTATGCCTTCTTTAGGCTGTTGAGATGATGGATTATGTTGATTGATTTTTGAATACTGAACCAGCCTAGCATATCTGGAATAAATCCCACTTAGTCATGGTATAAATTTTTTTATACATTACTGGATTAGATTTTTTAACCTTTTGTTTAGAATTTTTGCATCTACGTTCATCAGAAAGTCACGTCTATAGTTTTCAAAGTCCAGGGTGCTAACCATTACACCTGGGGACCTGTTTGTAGTTTTCTTTTTTTGTATTTCTTTGTCTGATTTTGGTAACAGATAAGGCAGGTCTTTAAGAATGAGCTGGGAAATATTCCCTCCCTTTCAGTTTTCCAGAAGATTTTGTGTAGAATTTCTTCCCTAAATGGGTGGTAGAGTTCACCAGTAAAAACATGTAGGTCTGGAGCTTTCTTTGTGAGATTTTAAAATATAATTTCAATTTCTTTGATAGATATAAAGCTATTTAGGTTATCTATTTCCTCTTGAGTGAGATTTCTTAGCTTTTGTCTTTCAAGGAATTCATATATTTAAGTTTTTAAATTTACTGGCATAAAGTTATTCGCAACATTCTCTCGTTTTCCTTTAAATATGTATCAAACCTGTAATGATGTCATTGTTTTTATTCTTGGTATTGGTAGTTTGTGTCTTTTCTCTTTTTTCCCTGGATTAATCTATCTAAGGATTTATGACCTATATTGATCTTCTCAAAGAGCAAGGTTTTGGTTTCATTTATTTTCTCTATTGTCTGTGTATTTTCTGTTTCATTGATTTCCACTCTTATATTCATGTTTCCTTTCCTCTACTTACTTTGGGCTTAATTTCTTCTTCTTAAACAACAACAACAACAACAAGAAAAAACCCCAAACTTGTTTCTTAAGATGGAAGATTCGAGATCCTTCCTCTTTTCTATTATTGGCATCTAGTGACCTAAAATTTCCCCTACGTATGTATCCCTTTAGTAGCATTCCACAAAATTTGATATGCAATGTTTTCATTATCATTCAGTCAGTAAGACTTCGATTTCCTCGTTCACCCATAGGTTATTTAGAAATGTGTTATTTATTTTCCAAATATTTGGGGATTTTCTTGGAAATATTTCTGTTCTTGATGTTTAATTTCACTGTGTCACAGAACATACCCTGTATGATTTGAATCTGTTTAAGTGAGTTTTATCACATAGAATTTGGTCTATTTTGGCAAACAATCCAGGTGCACTTGAGAAGAATGTTTATCTGCTGCTGTTGGGTGGAATGTCAAACAGGTAAAGTTGGCTGAGAATGTTGTTCAAATCTATACCCTTACTGATTTCTGTCTACTTGCTCTGTTCTTCTTTCTCAAGATTGTTTTGGCTATTCAGAGTCTTTTGTGTTTCCGTACAAATTTTTAAAATATTTGTTCTAGTTCTGTGAAAAATGCCATTAGGTACCTTGATAGGGATTGCACTGAATCTGTAGACTGCCTTGCGTAGTATGGTCGTTTTAACAGTATTGGTTCTTCCAATCCAAGAACATGGTATATCATTCCATCTGTTTGTATTGTCTCCAATTTCTTTCATCAGTGTCTTATAGTTTTCTGAGTACAGGTCTTTTACCTCCTTAGACAGGTTTATTCTTAGGTATTTTATTCTTTCTGGCGTGACGATAAATGGGATTGTTTTCTTAATTTCTGTTTCTGATAGTTCATTGTTAGTGTATAGAAATGCAATAGACTTCTGTATATTAATTTTCAATTAATATGCAAAATTTTAAAAACCAAATTCATTGATGGGCTCTAAGTAGTTTTCTGGTGGCATCTTTAGGATTCTCTATGTATAGTATATCATGTCATCTGCAAACAGTGACAGTTTTACTTCTTCCTTTCCAATGTGAATTCCTTTTATTTCTTTTTCTCCTCTGATTGCTGTGGCTAGGACTTCCAAAACTATGTTGAATAAAAGTGGCAAGAGTGGGCATCCTTGTCTTTTTCCTGATCTTAGAGGAAATGCTTTCAGCTTTTCACCGCTGAGTATGATGTTAGCCGTGGGTTTGTCATATATGGCCTTTATGATGTTTGTCCATTATTTGAAAGTTTCAGGCATCCCATTCAGTTTGAAGCCTGATTTTAAACATCAGATGGGTTTTGTTCTCCAGCAAATTTCAGGGAACCCTGGGGGATACTGGAAGTTGATCCCACATTATAAGCAGAGACTCCCTTCACACCTGGACCTCCTCCCCATGCCCACAGCATGGTCACCTCTGCTATCTGAATACAGGAATGGGGAGGGGGTTGAAGCTCTGTTTAGAGAAAAGAAAAGTAGACATGTTTGTCTTGCAACCATTTGTTATTAAAATTTGATGTCAACGTTGGTGGCCCAGGTGAACTTACAGTGAGGAGATAACACCCTACACATCTAACCAGCTGGCCCCGTTAGTGCCTGCTCCGTCCAGAGGGCCGGTGGTGGTGAAGGAAAGGCTGGCCAGGGGTCCTATCACTCTGTCCAGGCTGTATCAGGCATGGATACACTTGTGTCCCCAGAAGAGAGCGCTAGAATCAGCAGGAAGCTAACTTCTTGTCAGTGGGAATGTCCTCAGTGGTGATGAGCTCTCCATCCCTGGAAGGGTGTAATCAGGCACTGGATGATCCCCTAGCAGGGGTATCACGGGGGAGGCTGAACCAGGTGGTGCTCTCTGCCCCTTCCATGTGGCTCAGATCCCACGACCTTGCGCTGGGATTGAGAATCCGGCCTCATTAATTTGTAAACCCTTGCTCCTTGCTAGGAGTGCATTTCCATGGAAATGCCAGTGAACCGCATGGTCCTGCTGCATCTCCCTGCATTGTCCCCTGTGGTCCTGGGTAACCAGCACCCTTGCCAGGACTGGCTCAGCTCTGCCTCTCTGAGGGGCCCAGGCTGTGCCTTATTCAGTTACATAACTGGCCGCTTTGAAGAGCCATGAGTCACACAGGTTAGCAAACTAGTTCAAGGTAATTTATGACTCTGGGATGCTTGGGTTTCTAAATACAACAAACAACGACAAACTGCAAAGGCTTCAAACTCCTTCCCCAAGGAGAGAGTGCCTGGCCCGGCCAGGGCAATGGCTCCGATGGCCCAGTTTGCAGGGAGGGTTCCCACACTACCAGCCCGGCCTAACCCACTGTGGGTCCTGGCGAGGCCCACCCTTGAGACTCAGTGACGACCACCTCACCTCCGCCATCCTTCCCTCCTTCACCTCTGCTGTGCACGATAAGGTGACAAGGATTTTTCTCCTGCCCTGTGGCGGTGTAGAAACTGCACTGCATTCAGAGTTGCCACATCCCAATAGGCTTGTCTTTTTATGATAATAATATTTATTTTGGGTAAGTCAGAATTCAGGCAGCAGAAACTCTGCAACTGGAAATTAACTACCTGCCCACTGGTGCCCTTGAACCCCCGGAGGGTCCTCTGCAGCCCCTCCTGCGGGTCACCTTCCTGTCCAGTGCCTGTGCCCTGAGTGGCAGAGCTGTTTCCCACTGTCTGGAGGGCAGTGTGGTGCCCGCCATCTCCTTGTTCCCATGTCCTTTGCACCGTGACTGGGCAGCTGTCTGGAAGCATCACAGGTGAGGTCCAGTTTCCCAACCTTGAACCTGCCTCCAGGACTTGCTCTGGCCTCTGGCCAACAGGTATGCTGGAAAGGACACTGTGCCAGTGCCGGGTATAGGCCTCGAGGGCCTTGTGGCCTTGTGTGCCCACCCTCTTGGGACTGTGTCACACCAGGTGTGACATTCTTCTAGCCTCCCAGAAGAATGAGGGACACGCAGCCCAGTCACCACCATCCCTGGTCACCTCAGCCAGCAGCCAGCCGACAGCTGACCCCCAGCCGCAGGCAGGCCCTGCTGCCCTGCTTGACCATGCACACTTGCGGGAGCCCAGGAGACCCACCCAGGCTGCTAGCTACTTGGCTAGTAAACGGTTATTGTTGTAAGCTGCTCCATGTTGGAGTGGTTGTTACGCAGCAGAAGCTAACTGATACAGGCACCGCAGAATTCTGAGCACACAGGCCTCCATGCACAGGCTCTGGGATTTATCGGCCGAGGCCTGGTTGCAGACAGACGGACTGGCCTCGGGGCTCTCGCCTCCCTGCCCTCACATTAGCCATCATGCAGGCTCTGTCCTACAGATTGGACCCCAGGCCTCAGTCCGCACTGTTACAACCGAGATACAGTCCCCGTCATCCCCGTGCCAAAGCCCTCTGGGCTCCCCTGCTTATGGGCCCTACTCAAAGCCTTCCAGTGGCTTCCCGTGACACTCACGATGAAATCCAACCTCCTCACCCCACCACACAGCACTCACAACCCCTGCTCCCCTCTCAGCTTCCTGTCTCCCACCCTCTCATGCCATTCCAGGCACACTGGCCTCCAACCCACAGAACCCAGCCCTACCCCAGGGCCTTTGCCCACGCAGCTCCCTGGGCTGGAATGTTCCCTGGCACCCACACAGCTCCTTCCCCACTTCCTGCAGGCTTCTGCTCCAACCTGCTTTAGCACATAGCCAGCAGACTGCTCCTTGTCAGACGGCCCCTGCCACCCTCCAGGCCCTCCTGCTGCTCTCTTTGTCTTCAGAGCACCTAGCGCCTGGCCCAACAATGCCCAAGCCAGCGAGAGCTAGGAAGGGGGCGGGTGGTGAGGAAGGTCAGCCCGGGGTCCTCCAGGGCAAAGAGCCTGGGTGTCCTGCAGCAGCCGCCTTCCTCTCTGCCCGACACCTGACGTGCTTCAGCCACTTCTAGGAGCTGGGGTCTCACTCAGCAGCACAGCCCAAGCCCAGATTTATGGCCGTGGCACGACTGCTTACAAGCCTCCCGTGGGTGACACGTTTGTCGAAAATACCTTCACTGAAGGTGGTACTAGAGGTCTGTTCCATGGAGCATAGGAGCCCCTGCTGTGAAAAATACTCTAAAATTAAAGACCCAGCATTCAGGGCCTTTCTCAGAATTGGTAGAGCTAATTCTCTCACTGTAGGGAGCTAGGACTCCCCTACAGCAGGCGGGAGGCCCCATGGCTGGCCTGGCCTGGCCGCAGAAGTTGGGGAGGGAGTTCTCTGGGGCCAGGGAGGCCCAGGGCAGGTCCAAAGCTCTTCTACACTCTGCAAGGGGGGACAGTCCCCATGGGGTCTGAGGCCTCAGATCAGTCACTGGGAGGCAGAGCTGGGGGCCATGTCCAGGTCTGGAGGGACCATGTGGCACTGTGGTGAGTAGCACGCATCTGGAGCCAGGCAGCCTGGCTTCAAACCCCAGCCCACTCTCCAAGCTGCTGAGTGACCCTGGGCGCTGAGCCTCAGCTTCCTCACCTGTCAGATGGGCACAAACAGTGTCTCCCTACAGGGCTGTGAGGACCCCATGAAATGCTTATTTAGACCAGGGCCTGGCACATCACGGCTGTCATCATCGCTATCCTCTTAGGTTTAGGGTCTGGGGGCCTCCAAGAGCCTCTCTGTGTGCGAGACTGTCCTGGAACCTGGACCCTCCTGACCCTGCGGACGGGGCCGGACAAGGATCCGGGCGGAGACGGCAGTGGGTTGGACTGAGTGCTCGCTCCTGGTCATGGGTCAGGGAAGGGAGGCCACCTCCGTTCTTGGCTCAAGACCTCTGAGTGGGGCCTGTGTCAAAGGGCCAGGAGGCAGGGAGGAGTAGAGGAGGCAGAGGCCATGACTCCGAACCCTGCACAGCAGGGCCGGAGCCCTCCTGGCAAGGACAGCCTCTCTGATCCAGGTTCCAGGGTGAGCGGGGTGCTGCTCCCAGAGCTCTCCATCTCGCTACCAGGTCAGGAGCTGGAGTTCACTAAAGCACAGGTGCTTTATTGTCAAAAGGACACGAGGAGGGATGCTGCAGGGGATGAGAAGCGGAAGCAGCGAGCACCTCTCTGAGAGGCGCCTTAGGGGAAATGTACCAGAAATGTCTCCGCGGCGGTTCAGGGGAGCCCACAGGAGGGAAATGGCAAGGCAGGCTGGGGGTCTGACCCCTCCACTGCCAGCCCCGGGTCCCAGCCCACCAGCCCTACTGTGCGCATCCGGACTTCCAGAGGAACGCAGACCCTGCCCTCGGGAAGTCCCGGCCACCCTCCACGTTGGGTCACCTCACATGGTCATACAGTCATGATGGACTCAGCCCCTCCTCCACGCTCGTGTTTCCACGAAAACATCCAGGGATCACGACACTAGGCGTTCTGGGGTCCTCACACACACCAGAAATTGCAACGGTAAGAAGAGGGAGACGGGGAGAAGACACAGACAGAAGCAGAAGCTTTGGGCGCTCACAAATCACCAAAGGTCTGAGGGCCTCAATCCTGAGGAATTTTAGAAAGGCTTCTTGATATGAGGCTGGAGAAAGGAGGCCCATTTAGTCAACGGTGCAGGAAAACTGAATATCCATGTGGGAAAGTGAACTTGGACCCCTACCTCACACCTCACACCACACCCCCAAGCCAAGTCCAGACATGTTAAAAACCTGCAATTGATAGTGAAAACTTTACAACTTTCAGAACAGTTTTCTATGAGGGATTATCTTTCTACAATTGGGGCTGGGAATAATTTCTTAAACAAGGGACAAAAAGCTCACTAGGCATAAAAAAAAAATGGGTAGATTTGACTACAATAAAATGAAGAATTTCTTTTTACCAGAAGACAGGAAAAAGACAAACCACAGACGACAAGAAGACATTTGGAATATGCACAACCAGCAAAGGATTAGCATCCAGAATATATACAGAACTCCTACGAATCCACAGGAAAAAGAAAAGCAAGGAGCCAAAAGCCTGGAGCAGGCATTTCTTAGAGAAGGAAACAGGCACACAAATGAAAACGTGAAAATACGCTTGGCTTTACTAGTGCACGCGGAAATGCAATTAACATCCCAATATTTCACTGTATGCCCACTAGACTGGCAAAAAGTGAGGCATCTGACAATACCAAGGGCCCAAGCGGGTAAAGACCTGCTGGAATATCTAGGTACTGCTGATGAGAGAGAAAACTGGTATAACCACTGTGGAAATCACTTGGGCATTTTCTTGTACGTGGACCATTCACACACCTTATAACCCTGCAAGTCCCCTCCTGGGCATGACACAAGGCACGAGCAAGAAGATCTCCTAGTAGCATTGTTAATAACAGGAAAAAAGAACCCAGAAAAAACCCAAAGACTCATTGACAGGAGAATGCAGAAATAAATTGTCCAATAGTCACAGAGTTTATTTTCACACCAGTGGAAACTAGCTACAGCTACACAGAGCAGCATGAAGAAAGCTTAAGAAAGGCAAAATGTTAATTGAAAACTGCAAATCTTAGAAGTCCACACATAGTGTACCATCTTTATAAAGCCCGAGAACAAACAAAACAATATATTGTTTAGATAGATGTAGTAAACCTATGAGCAAGAGAACGACAAACACAAAATTCAGGATAGTGGAGACTCCAGGGTGGGTCAAGATTCAAATTATTAAGAAGGTCCTAGTTCTGGAGTTGAGTGGTGTATCCACAGATGTTCATTATTTTACTATCCTTTATAATGGACAAAATGCATTAAATATTACAAAGACACAGGCAAGGGGAAAATAGAGGAGGAACACAGTGTGGATCCAGACAGATCCAGTATGACTGATTCCCTGTCACACAGTTCACTGTTTTCTCTTTGCATCCCAGTGGGTACCCAGAGGCCAGACCAGGAGGTAGAAGAACCTGGGCCTGTTTCTCCATAAGCCAAATAACAGGCTGCACCAGGAATGACAAATGGCTGGCACGCATTAACACAGGTCTCCCTTTCCTCACCCACTGCAGACATTACTAATGGATTGCAGCACTCTTTCACGTTGAGCACATATACAGCTTTGGACTCCTCCTCAGCTTCACACGGCAGGGTGCCAGTGGCGGTCGATCAAAGACGGAACACTAAATGATGCCTGACTTGGGAGAGTCCAGCCAGCTCTGGCCTGGAAGATTTGAAGCCCAGCTGGTAGGCAGGAGCTGCTCTGAAAGCCAGTGCCTCTCGAGGAGCAGCCCACTGGCTTTGGAGCTGGGCAGTGGAACCTCAGCTGCTACAGTGCCTAACCCTGTAGCCTCCGTTCTCTGGAGCCCCTCGCTGCCCCCTTGCCATCCTCCTGGGTCCCCAGGTTGCCACCTGCCCAGTGGGCAGGCTCATGTCTACACAACGCTGGTGAGTTTCGCTGGACTTGAAACCAGCTCCACTAGCACAGAGGGCGAGGCAGGATCATCCTCACAGCTAGTCTCCAGGGCACATCCCTGCTGAGCCTTATTCATCCCCCCAGACAAAGGGACTGCATTCCTCTCTCCACCTTTGCCTCCTCAGGCCCCAGGCCTTTGTCCCTTTGTTCCTGTCCTCCCCCTGCCTGGGGAGCCCCCATCTCCCCCAGCCCCCCATCTGCTCCCTCCCCAGCAGGAGTTAACTTCCTTCCTCTCGAAGTCCAGGACGCACAGGTCAGCTTTCTCATGGAGTACTTGTGTGCCGGGTCAGGGTCCAGTTTCTGTGGGTGTCTATCCCCCCCGTTCAGGGACCCCCTCAGGGTCCACCTCACAACTGGCATGAAATTAATAATACCACCAGGACAACAAAGATCCCTCGGAATAAGTGGGCTTTTCCAAGCCCGGTCCACTGACTGCATGAGCCTCACACCAGGGAAGTGGACAGTGGGGGACACACTTCACTTTCCTTCGTAACAACCAGAAAATCAAGGGCCATGAAGGGGGGTGACTTTCCAGCATCACGCCCACTTTCCCACCTTTTGGGGGGCTGGGAGCTTTCCTGCCACATCCCATCAGGGCCCTGAAGCCCCAGGCCTGTGTGGACACGCGTCCCTCCCCAGCACAGGGGACGCTGAGTGACCGGGGTCACTAGGCACCGAGCAGCGGGCTCGTCTGGTCTCACCCTGCCCTGAAGACTACTGTAATAACGCAATCACATCCGAGACATTACATCCAGCGACATGGTGTTTTAGGTGATTCATCTCGCTGCCATTTTATTCATCTTATACAAATATTAAATGGCTGCTGGGACTGTGGGCATAGGAAGTCTTGATTTACTAGAAAGAACTGTGGCAGGTTCTTAGGAAACGAGGACAGGAACTTAAAGCAACCAGACATCTCCAATGAACAGACAAAAGCGGTCGCCTGCTGCTTCATCCCCAACAAAGCCAGCCACGTGCCCACACAGGGTCCACCTGACCCCCAGGCCAGAGTGCGCCATGACACCCAACGTGTGGAAGGGCCTGGAACCTGCTATAATCATCACCGTCCAGACTCCAAACACCACTCTGCTTTTCACCTGCGAAGGCGCCGAAACAATACCGCTTGGGTTCACAGGAACACAGATGCCAGGTGTTCATTTCTGTTCCCGGCTGCTCCCGGGCGCATCCTCTTTCAAGCCTTGGACGCTCTGAGCACACTGCTTCTTGCTCTATGATTCCCCCACCACACCCCTAGCGGAGGTGGGACTGGAAGCTCACCTCCAGATGCTTCCTCAGACAAAACTCGTTGCCCTTGGAAGGCTCCTGCCCACTACTCAGAACAATGGACAGTCCTGAAAACTCCTAACAGCCCATAGTAGGTGCGCAGTGTGTAACAGAAGCAGGGCGGCGCTCTTAGCACGCACGCCCGAGCTACCGTTACCAGGCAACCGTTACTGCGAGACCGTGAGCGCACACCGTTAACCTTAGTACAAGACGGCTGCCGCGGCGATTAGAGGTGGGCCGGACGGCGGTCCTCGAGGCGGAGAGCGCAGTAAGAGGCGGATCACGGCCTTCTCCCCGGGGCTCTCCAGGCCCTCCCGCCTCGGGCCGGCGGGTGAGCTGGGCGTCCCGGGGGACAGGTTGCGTCCCGCAGGGCCCTCGCCACAGCTGCCCAGTGGCCGGGCCCAGGCCTTGAGGTGGCGGTGAACCTCTCCCCATCCCCGCCTGCGGAACCTAGTGGCGGCAGCAATCTGCATGGGTTGCGGTCCGTGGGACCTGGCACACGCTCCCCCGCCTCCCGTTTGCGTGGCCTGAGGAGCCTGCGGGCCGGCTGGGTCCTGGGCTCCCGGCTCCCTCGGCGATGACAGCTGGGCAGGGTCTGGAGACCTGGCCCTGAGGGCGCCGCCAGCTGAGATCTGCCTCTTCAGCCGGGCCTGGGCACTGGCGGGAGGACCCAGACGGATGCTCCCAGGCACGGTACCCAGCCCCCGCAGGGACCCCCTCCTCTTAGCCAGGCCTGGACCTCGGAGGGCGAAAGTCGAGCCTGGGGACCTTGCCCTTTCTTGTCAGAACAGAGAATAACATTTGTTTTGGTGGAAGGTTACAGGAACGTCGTTCCCTGCCCAGGTCCCGACCTCAAGAACAAAGGATCTGACACCGAGAAGTTCTCAACGGTTAGCCACGCCCCTCGCTCACCTTTGGGGTTTTTAAGGCATGAGCCACCTGTCTCCTTGCACAGCCCTGCAATAATCCTTTCTCTGCTCCACACGCCGACATCTACCTGTTGTTTGGATTCACTGTGCGTCGGGCACATGGACTTGCATTCTGTAACAAGTGGACATTTGTTGGGTGAAAAAATGACAGTAATGAGACACAAAAAGCAAGCCTTGAGGCTGGAAGGGCATCCCCAATCTGGTCTTCAAACAGGAGGTCTTGCTCCTTTGTGGTGTGGGTAGGAAGGGAAGAGGGGCTGCCATGAATTCTTTTGTAAACAAAGGACAACAGGGGGCGGGAAGAGGATGTGAGCCGGCACATCTCAGGAAACTGAGCACAGAGGCCACAGCAGCTGGACCCTCACCCTTGCCCTCCGGGGCCTCACACCGTCTCCTATGCCGAAACAGGGTGAGCAGCTCACAAGTTTCCTAGGAGAGGGTGGTCACATGACCATGGCCAATCAGCATATTCCATCCTCCTTGGCTACTGTGATTGGCTCAGGCCTAGGCATGTGACTAATCAGGTCCTACGGGTCAGGCCAGGCACTGGAATCTGGGGAAGAGAAGCTTTATTTCTGTTGGGAGCTGAGGGGACAGGACACCAGCCTGTGACTGTTGGTGACCCTCTTGCTTTCATAAAAGGGCAGCCCATGTGAGGGTGACACCAGTAAGCAGAGCTGAGAGGTCGGGAGAGATGATTCCTGCTGACTTCACTGAGCACCCAGATACAGCCTTGCCTGAAGCTGTCTGCCTTTAGACTTCTTAGTTACATACATTGTTCTCTCCCACTTTGCTTGCTAGTTTAAACCACTTTGCGCTTTCCGTCACTGGCTATCAAAAAAAATTCTGACCGTTCCTTCCAGCTGGCTAAATGGAGCACCCGGCACTGCCACAGTATGGATTTAGGCTAGCTTCAAGAAAGAACTTCCAGATAACACTACGAGACTCCATTCTAACTGGAGATCCAAGTGGATCTAAGCAGTATCTGTTGAGATACATTACCCCAATTAATCCTCATGGAATTAACCCAGTTAAGGTAGCAACCGATGCCCCCATTTTGGAGGACAAGACTGAAGCTCAGAGAAGGGAGGTAACTGGGCTGTAGTGACGAAGTGTGGCCGCAGACAGAACCCCCAGATCCTGCTGTTTGAACTCAGGGAAACCACATGGTATGGCTTGGCCATGGGATGGGGCTAAGGCACCCAGCGCCACGGCAGCTACTGTGGGGGCCTGAGACTTGGTGACCGCCACGCGGCTGCTCCGAGACTCACAAAAGCAATTCACACTAAAGACAGGAGGGGGACCTTCCTTTACCAGCCCCTCACACACCCTCCCAGCTCCCCCCACACCCAGCACACCTTTCTCTTGCTTTGTGTGACAATTAGAGTCATGCTCATGTGACCACAGGGGCAGTCCCCCATCCAGGGGCTGCAGCTGCCACAGGGGAGGCCAAGCAGCTCCTACTGGCCCCCACCTCCTACTACCATACCTGGGGACCTCTCCTTCCTTTGGGCCTTGGGAGACCCTATTCCCCACTGGCTCACCAGAGGTCTTTTCCAGAACATGCAGAGAACCTCACTCAGTTTGGAATGAAATGTATCCAGTCCTGCCCTTTCCACATCTCCCTTGAAACTCAGCGCATGTGCTCCTTTCTCTGCATCGCAGCCCTCGTGGCTGCCACAGGAAGAGACCAAGCTGACACAGAATTGACAGCTCAGCCCTGGAAGGCACATGTGAGGTGAGATCTGATAGCTGGGAAACTCTGTTTACAAGGGACCTTGCTCTTCATGATGCAGAGGCTTCAGAAGCCCCCTTCCAGGGTCTGGAAGCGGTGCTTGGGCCAAAATGAAGACGCAGGCATTGTGATGGCTGGGGGCTTCTGGCCATGGTGGGGTGGGGCGAGGTCCCTGAGGTTCTAAACGTCCAGTGTGTGCAGGCTCAGGGTGCACAGAGAAGAGAAGGCAGAGGCCTGCTCCGAAGGTGTTCACAGACCACATGTGGTCGAGCCAGACAGGCAGACAGGGCACCATAGCACCTGAGCTGCTTTCACGGGTGAAGGGGACAAGGGCAGAGACCCAAGTCCTCTGGGCAACTGGTTAAGGACAGAAAATTTTCAACTGAGACTTGAAGGCTGTATCAGTTAGTTACATGTTTGGCTGAAGTGACAGAAATCCCTACTGAGAGTGGCTTAAACTATGTAGGCATCTAACATTTAATGTTTAAAGACAATGTAAGAGGGGACTTCCCTGGTGGTGCAGTGGTTAAGAATCCGCCTGCCAGTGCAGGGGACATGGGTTCGAGCCCTGGTCCAGGAAGATCCCACGTGCCGCAGAACTAAGCCCGTGTGCCACAACTACTGCGCCTGTGCTCTAGAGCCCATGAGCCACAACTACTGAGCCCGCAAGCCACAACCACTGAGCCCACAAGCCACAACTAGAAGCCCACATGCCTAAAGCCTGTGCTCCACAACAAGAGAAGCCACTGCAATGAGAAGCCCCCACACAGCAACGAAGGGTAGCCCCCGCTCGCCGCAACTAGAGAAAGCCCGCGTGCAGCAACGAAGACCCAATGCAGCCCAAAAAAACAAATTTTAAAAAATGGTTAAAATGGTAAATTAAAAAAAAATAAAGACAACGTGAGAGAAGGGAGGTCCAGAGGTAGTCTGGTGGCCCAACAATGTCATCAGATGCCACCCACCTCTCTACTGCACCATTAACAGAATGTTGGCGTCACTCCCTCATGGATGCAGGGTGGCTGCCTCTGCTCCAGCCATCACCTCTGCATAGTTAACACTCAAACCAGAAGCAGGGGGGTACCCTCTTCCCTGTGCAGCTCTTTCTTTTCAGGAAAGAAAATCTCTCACGGAAGCCCCCACAGACTTCCTCTAATATGTCACCGGCCAGAACTGGGTCATGAGCCCTTGTCCTGACCAATCACTAGTGAGTAGGGGGGAAGCAGCTGCCATGACTGGCTTGGACCAACTGTGATTCCTCCAAATTGAGCATCCACGGGAAGGAGGCGGGTGGCCTGGGCAAAGGCTGCTGGGTAAGCAACCAACACCATCTTGCCATAAAGGAGAAATGCACAAAGGAGCTGAGGGTTCAAAGACAAGGGAACAGGAAAGCAGGAGAAGCTGCACAGGCAGCGGTTCAGAGGTGCCAGGGACGAACTGGGGGCTCGGGATCACCGGTGGTTCACAGCACAGGTGGGGAAGGTGGGCAGGGCCTCACAGGAGGTTTTCTGCCTGCAGAGAGGCAGGCCCTGGGCAATGGAGAGCTACTGAGAGTAAGAGAGCGAGTGCAGGAGCAGATGGGAAATCACGGTGCACGGAGGCCCCTGTGCTTAGGAGCTGGGCAGAGCCATTCAGTGACGGGCAGTAATGTCACTAATAGACTCCAGAGGCCTCTGTTCAAACAGATTGTAATTGACAAGAGACTGTAAACATGACCTTGGTAATGAATGAGCTGCTGGCAGCTACCTGTTTCTGGATATCAGAACGCACAGACTGAGCCCAATTCTTAGACAGCGCTGCCATCACACCTGCTTCACCCACACCTCTTCTCTCCCACCGGCCCCCAGCCCAGCCTCGGGCCCACACACCCCAAGGCGCCCAAACAAGCCAGCACTTTGTGTTATAATTTACACAGGGCGCCCCCATGTCCGAGGGCAAGGGTGACTGGGTTCCAGTTTACAGAGGAGAAAACAGAGACTGGACGCGGGTGAGGGGCTCACTGGCGAGCTGGGGGGTGGGATTCCAATCCACCATCCCCTTTATGACTTCAGAGCGGGACAGCCTCCCCACCCCCGCCAGGATGCTTGCTAGACGGGGAGGTCTTTTCTCTACACAGCGCTCAGCCCTGCAGAGGGCACACGTGGGACCCCACAGACTTGTCAGTCCTCCCTTATGACCTGCGTGGGCCTCCTGGGCCTGGCATGAGGAGTGCCCTGACCCATGGAGACCACAGTCCGTGGGTGCACACGTGGGCAGGTGTGCTCAGTTAAGGTCCCCCAATGCCCAGACAATCGCATCCTGGAACTGAGGGGGGTGCAGGGGTCAGGTGGCCATCTCCAGCCTTAAAGCGCAAACTGTCATCATCCAGGGGGCTGATTTTTTAAATTAAATTACACACTTACGACCCAGCACTCAAGCCCCTTTGTCAGCAACTGCGTAAGCTTCAGCCTCTCAGCTTTTATTTCTCTCTGGGACTGAGTTCTTAGCACCAAATTGAGTCCAATTATGGACATAAATACTGTCCCTTTCATGTGTCACCTTCAGTATAAGAGGCCACCCCAAACTCTCCCTCCCTTCCCCTTGTCAACACCTCCACAGAGGCTGGCAGGGCTCTTTTAATGCAGTTCTGCACATGTGTGAGCTAAGGATTTCGAATAACGAGAGAGGAGGGGCTGCCCCACAGGAGGGCAGGGTGGGCGGCGGTGATGATTCCCCTGGAAAACCTCAGATGGCAGAAGTGCCAGCAGTAGCCACGGGCTGAGCAGGTGCAGAGTAAGTGGATTAAGTGTTCATCCAGCAGCCTCTGGGATGGCCGGCCCTGGAACACGAGGCTAAGCGTGGAAGAGGGAGGGTCGCCAGTGCCTGGACCCCCGCCTTCTAGAAATCGGGGTTATGTGCCTTTGAAACCAGAACACCGGAGTTCTTCGGGGCTCCACCTCTTGGTTAGTTATTAAAAGCAAAAGGAGGCTCAGTTTCTTCATCTGTAAAATGAGAATATTGAAGTCTCTCCCTCTTAGGGTGGGAAGGGGGATTAAATGGGGCGACCAGTAGAGCACAGGAGCTGGCTTGGCTGGGCGAGCACCCAGGCACGCCGTTGCTGTACAACCACTGTCTTCCAGGATCGACACACTTCTCCCATGAAGTCTCAAACAGTAAATATTTCGGGCTTTGTAGGACCTACGGACTCTGTCCCAATTACGGCCCTCTGTTGCTGCAGGGCAAACGCAGCTTTTGGCCACGCTCTCACCCCCGCTCCCTCATTTTTAAAAATTGAGATATAATTGTCATGTATCATGGTGTTAGTTTCAGGTGTACAGCATGATTTGATATCTGTCCATATTGTGGAATGCTCACCACAGTAGGTCTAGGTAACATCCAGCACCACACAGAGTCACAACGTGTTTTTCCTTGTGACAAGAACTGTTAAGATCTACTCTCTTTGCAACTTCCAAATACACAACACGCCGTTGTTAATGTTCGTCGCCCTGCTGTACAGGACATCCCAGGACTTACTTATGGTATAACTGGGAGTTGGTACCTTTTGATCCTTTCATCCATTTCTCCTTCCCTGCCCCCCACGTCTGGCAACCACCCATCTGTTCTCTGTGTCGATGAGTTCCGGTTTGTTTTATTTCAGATTCCACATATGAGATTGTATGGTATTTGTTTTTCTCTGAATTTTTTCACTTAGCATAACGCCCTCAAGGTCCATGTTGTCGCAAATGGCAAGATTTCCTTCTCTTTTTAGGGCTGAATTAGATTTCATCACACACACACACACATATCACATTTTCTTCATCCATTCATCTCTATGGACACTGAGGTTGTTTCCATGTCTTGGCTTTTATAAATAACGCTGTAATGAACATGAGGGTGCAGATACTTCTCAGCATGGTGATTTCCTTTCCTTCAGATAAATACCTGGAAGTGGAATTGCTGGACCACGTGGTAGTTCTTTTTAATTGTTTTGTGGGCTTTCCATACTGTTTTCCATAGCGGCTGCAGCAATTTCCATTCCTATCAACAGTGCATGAAGGTTCCCTTTTCTCCACATCCTTGCCAACACTTGCTGTTTTTTGTCTTTTGATGACAGCCATTCGGACAGGTGTGAGGTGATACAATATCTTACTGTGGTTTTGATTTGCATTTCCCTGGTGATTAGCAATGCTGAGCGTCTTGTCACGTACCTGCTGGCCCCGTGAATGTCTTCTTTAGAAAGACGTCTGTTGAGATCCTCTGCCCATCTTTAAACTGGGTTGCTTGGTCTTCTGCTGTTGAGTTGCACGCATTCTTTATTTTGGGTATTAACCCCCCATCAGATATGTGATTTCTAAATACTTTCTTCTGTTCTGGAGGCACCTTGACCCCTGCTCTCTGGATGATGGGGTCCAGGCACTGGGGAGGTTCCGTTTTTCACCCTTGTGTTTCCAATAGTGGGCGGGGCTGTGTTCTGATAAAACCGTACATGGCCGTGGATCACTAACCCCCCTTTTCTAGGAGGCCAGCTACAAGGAGCGTGGTGGGCGGGCATGATTCCCCTGAAGTCACTGGGCAGACAGTCACGTGCTCAGGAATTCACATCTCCTGGCCCAGAAGTGATGGGCGATTGGTAAAGGGAGGACCTTGCCGCTAAAACACTGAGCAGGTACTCTCGTTCCTTGTTGGAACGACCTGGAAACCAAGTTGTGGGGAACAGGGAATTCCCTCAAGTCACAGAAGCTCAGTTGAGACTTCCTGGGATGCTGTGACGGGCTCCGAGCCACTGTCACTGAGGAGGGAAGGGCCTCAGGCAGGGGCGGGAGGACCTGCTGGACTGCACTTGCCCTGCTCGTCAAGGATCAGCTCTGTGATGCGGGGCACATGTGCTTTGCTTTGGGCATGTAATAGGAGAGGTTCTTTGGGGAGGACTGGCTATTTTCTCTGGTTGAGGGCCTACTGTGTGCCAAGCACAGCAGTCCTCCGACTCAGGGTTGGAAAGCCGGGCACGGAGAGGTCGGGGAACATTTCCAGGTCCCACAGCTGGCAGGGGCAGAGCTGGGGTCTGACGCAGACCTGCCGTCCAGGCCACACTCTCTCTCCTTTCCCCGGAGCCACCATGATCCCACACATCAGTGTCCCTCAGAGAGGCCTGGGGATCGGCGCGGGGAGCCTCCCTGCCTAACAGGCCAGGACACCGCTGTGGCAGGGAGGCCGGGGCGCTTCCCGAGTCCGTGATGCCCAGAGGCTGCTCTCAGTGAGGGGCCCAGCGCACACACTCTGGGCTGGGTCCTGGCTCTGTCCTAGGGGCATCACTGTGTCCTCTGTGCCTCAGTTCTCCTGTCTATGTGGTGCTGGAATCAGCAGCCACTTTACAAGGTTCTGAGGAACCTACAGAATCCTTGAAGCAGCGCCCAGCACGCAGGGGGCACCCTGGGGTCATCTGTACTGGTCTTCTTACCTTTTCCTCTCTCCTCTGCTGGATGAGAAGGAGGCCTAGTGGGGGCCAGGCCTGTCCTAATTCTCACCCCCACTCAGTGTCCAGCAGGGAGCGGTGCCAGGCTCGACTCTGTCCCCTGCTCCCCTGGGCATCACTGTTCCCGCACCTCGGTTGCCTGGAGACCGTCTTCCAGAGGCCTCTCTGTGTCTCCCCACCGCCTCACTGGCACCCCCCCAACCCGGGGGTTCTTCCAGCGCCCTCTGGCCCTTGGTCCCCACACCTTCTCCGTGCTGGGTGTGAGTGAGGTGATGGACATGCCGTGTCTCCTTGATGGTCTGGGGGAGCCCGATGCCCCAGTCCAGCCCACGGCCCCAAGAGCCCAAGGTGGGGAGCAGGGCTTGTCTTCATTCATCCATTAATTTGCTCAGAGATTCTTAGCATCTGCTTTGCTGGGTGGTTACAGGGGACAGAGAGACAAGGTGAACGCAGGAGAGCTGGACAGAGATGGGACATCAGCACAGCATGAGGAGGGGGTGAGCCCAAACTGGTCTCATAGCTCCTCTCAGCCTTGGTTTTCTCATCTTTAAAATGGGGACAGACTGTTGTGAGGTGAGCGGCAGCCTGATCCACTGCCAGACACCGTCCTACGTGCCTTAGAAGCAGGAACCCACTTAATCCTCATGGAAATCTAGGGGAGGTGCCAATGTCATCACCCCTTTCTGCAGGTGGGAAACTGAGGCACAGAGAGGTGAGGTGACAGCCCAGGTCACAGAGCCCAGGCCGTCCAGCTCCAGCATCCGGGCTCGTGGTCAGTGCCCGTGGTGGGTGTCCCTTGTCTCCTTTACCCTCCACTGGGACCCACGGCTGCAGGCTCAGCTCAGAGTGATTATTCGTGGGGAGCAGGGTGGGGGCACACTGGGGGCCCGTTTCTCTGAGCGCTGCTTTCCCAGGAGGCAGGCAGCTCAAGGAGCTGTGCTGTATTCACTGCTGGACACCCAGGCCCAGGTCCAGGCTGGCCACACTGCAAGGCCTGAATCAGTGTGTGTTGAGTGAAGTCCCTGCACTGTGCCCACTGTGTCCTCATCTCCACAGCACTCCTGGCTGCACGGCTGTCACCTCCATCAGGCTCTCTGCTAGGGACAGTCAGGGAACCAGAGCTGCGCAGCTGGAGACAGGGAGCCTCCAGGGGCCTGTGGCTGCTCCAGGCCAAATCACAGGGAGGCCTGTCCAGCTTCCAGGAACAGCAACGAGCTCTGTCCCTGGGGGTGTGCAAGTAGGTGTTGAGGGGTGTTTCCCGAGGGCAGCATCCGATGGGGCACTGGGGCTCAGGCTGCTTTCATCATCCATTCCAGGCCTGCACCCCTGCAGAGAGTCGGTCGTAAAAGACACTGACCGTGTGGCCTGGATTAAGCTGGTTCCCTGCTGTGTGACCTTGGGCGGCCACTGCCCTCTCTGTGCCTCAGTGGCCTCATCTGTGATAAAGAACTAGAAACAGGGCCCCAGGAGGGTTCACTAAGCTGCTCTCATCATCTTCCCCATCATCACAGAGGAAAGGGGGATGGAGGCCTGCTACAGGGTCACATCCCCCAACCCCCCACACCTTCTTAGCCACTGTGCATGCTGTTCCACCCAGCACACGCACACCCTTCCCCGTCCCCACCAGATCACACTGTGGAGGTGCTCCGAAGCCACCCCAGACCCCAGCTCCCCTCCCCCATCAGAGGTATCGCCCCTTCTCCTCGAAGCCCTCCACATCTGGCGTTAGTTGGTCTCTTGTGGACAGACACCCAGGCTCCCTCCTCCTCACAGCACCCTGAGCCCCCAACCTGGGACCAAGCACACAGCAGGTGCTGACAGCAAATTTTCTGTAAATACATCCTGTTTTAAACCAGCCTGAGAAGATACTTTGCAGACACTTAGAGTAAACAAGTTAACAAATGAACTGTATACCTTTTTAACATGTCCTTGATCAGCTGAATACTTTCATGTTAGAGTTCCTTTCCCCCATAAAATAGCAGGCTTCAGAAGTAGAAGGCATATAAGAAATTAAACAGAGCCAGCCACCCAGGAGGCCCTAAATATCCATCTCCCCAAATGGACAGCTCAGGCCAAGGCTTGACCAAGTCCTAGTCTCTGCTTTCACACTGTGTATGAAATTTGGTTGGTTTTTCAAATTACGTTTTTATACTTGTCAGCCTAGCAGGGAACCTGTCAGTTCCAAACTCATCTTTCTAGCGATAATCAAGTTACACCACGCATGAGACGGCCTGTTCCCTGAGTTATCTAATTAGAATCTGCAGATATTAGCAGGGAGAGAGTCAGTGCAGAATATTTCAAAACAACCTACGTCTCTGGGACTGAGTGGGGCTGGTGCCCCAGGAAGACATCAGCTCCTCGCTCGTTCGGTCGGGAGCATCTGTCTTCCTGCGTTAGATTTCCAGAGAAGCGCCCAGAGAAGAGAGTGGGCTGCAGCTGAGCTTGGCTGTCACCTATGGAAGGGTGGGCTGGAAATGTCAGACAGCTGCGGTCCTGGGAGCAACCGGACCCAAGGGAGCCACAAGAAATGTCCCCTCCAGGACTGCTGTCCTACTTAGGAAAAGGCCCAGCGGCTGTAACACAGGGCCTCACAGCAGAGTGGCAAATGGAAGCTGGCATCCGCCACGCTGGGTCTGGAGGCTGACAGTCCAGGACTGGTCCAGGAAGCCCCTGTCCCTGCTGCCCTGTCGTCCCAGAGGAGTTGCCTCGTCCCCACGGGCAGGACGGAGCTCCAACCTCAGAGCTTATGTTTCCAGGGGCAGGACAGAGGGAGAAGCAGAAAGCGCCTGCTTCTCTCTCCTGGGACATACTCTAGAGCTTGTGCACGTTGCTTCCCTACCTGTCCTCGAGGGAGAGCTTGGTCACACAAGCAGCCTCGCCGCAGAGGAGGTGGGACCTCTGTAGTCCCGGGCGGCCGCGTGACCAGCGGAAAGTCAGTGTTCGGTGCTCTGGGAAGTGGACAAGGCTACTGGGAGCCACCCGGACCCCTCGGCCCCGCCCCTTCTAGTGCGCCCTCCCCCCTCCTCACCACTCTCAACCCTAAAGTCATGCTGTATGAAAGACTGTCCATCAAATTGCACTAAGCAATTCATAATTCAGGAACCAGCTAAAAATCATGAGATTCTGGGTGCTTTTCATGAGTTTTGCTGGCAAATCGCTGGCGGGGCTCCCTTACTGACGGAGGCTCTCGCCCCTGCCCCCATCCCGAGCCCCCTGGACACCTGCAGCCAGACGCGTCTTGTCCAATGGAAGGCAGCTGTGTCACTCCCTGCTCGTGGGTCCCCTGCTCTTTAGAAAAAAACCCAAAGCCCTCCCTGTGGGACTGAGCTTGGACTGATGAGGGAAATAAGCACAGCCATGGCCCAGCCCAGGCCCAAGGCTCACAGAAGAGGAGGAGACGGTCTCGGGGGCTGAGAGCTCTGACATCGGAGCCGCCGGCTTCCAGGCCCTGAGCTGGGGAGCGTGAGTTTGGGGCCACCGAACACGGTGCACCAGTGGGGGTGGGCCTGGAAGCAAGGGGGGCCGGCCTAGCCCCTGCCTCCCAGCCTCGCTCCCCATTTCTGTCCTGCGTGTGCCTGACACCCCGGCTTCCTGCCGCCCGGATGCCTGCTCTCCGTTTCCTGTGCTCAAACCCAGGCCTCGGGGCCCCTCCCAGATGGGGAAAGGGGAAAAGGCCCGACTCCTGCATGACAGTCAGAAAAGCCAGCTGCACAGGAAAGTGACCCCAAGCCTCTCCGGGGGGCCACGCCCACCCCCCCTTCTCCGACTCCCCACACAGGCTGCTTCACGGGGCTTTGTTATCCTATAATGAACCTCTTGGTCATAATGAACACAGGGCACAGGACCAAAAGTTCCCCGCAGTCCTTCTGGAAACGTTCGGTGCTGTTCGTGCAGGAAGGCAATGCACAGTGTCTGCATTTCTGCCCTGAGTGCGGCTCCCAGCCTTTTCCCCTCAGCACCGCATGTATGGCTGCTGGGAGTTGCCGGGATAATTCTTTAAAGTCATTATTGCATTTAGTTGTTCTGACGAACTCCAAGCACCACGTCACTCCCTGCTTCTCAGACTGCAGCATACGCAGCCCCCATTCTGGGCAGGAGGGTGCAGAACAGAGCGTCTGTGTTGCAGCTTTCTGGAGCATCGAGTTCAAGATGAGGAAGAACCCAGTGCTTGACAAGAACTGTCCCCTCCCCACCAGCACGGAAGAAAAGACAGAGAGGAGCGGGGGAGGGGAGCGCCGCAGGAAAGACTGTCCAGCCTCTGCAGTGACACCCAGGCGGGGGCCGAGGGGCAGACCTGCCTCAGGCAGCTCCAGTTCGTCCTCGAAGCTCACCATGGAGATGCTGGATACCCTCCTGACTTGAATCTCGGGCAGAGAACAACCCCTCGTCCACTGGCATCCGTGCACACAGCGCGCACGTCCGGCCCTGCTCCCGCTCGCGGGAGGGAGTGTGTGTCCAGCCCCGGCCCACCTCCTGCACCTGTCGCCAGGCTCCTGGCTCCGCGTCCTCTTGCTCTGCATTTAAATGCAGGGAGTGCGGTCCGCCCTTCCTCCGCCGTCCAAAAGGGGTCACACTGGGCTCACTTTGCTGTGACGCTTCTTGCCCGGCAGCCTGAAACGTAGATGCTTTCTGATAAAGTTCGAGAATCTCCCAGCCACCCGCTGCCGGTTCTGGCTGCCAGAGGGCGAGGCGGGGGTCCCAGCGTCAGGGTGCCCAGGAGGGTCCCGCCCTGGGGGCGTGCGGCTTTCTCTGAGGCTCCAGTGTGGCAGCTGGTGCTGTGAGAGGAGGGGAGGCCCCGGGCCCCGCCGCAGGGCTGGGCTGGAGGTGGTGGTCCTCGCCTCTAGGCTGGCTGGGGGACCGGCGGGCTCTCTGGCCTCTGCCCTGACTCCTGGCACTCCTCAGGCCGCCCACTTTGTCCCCGTACAGCTGCGTGGGGACGCGAGGCTCCTCTGCCCGTGAACTCACGCTGGGGCCCAAGTCTGCAGCTGTCGTGTCCATCTCATCCTCAGAGAGGAGATATCCTGGCTCAGGTCCCAGGCTCGATCCCCTCCTGGTGGCCGTGCTGCAGGGCAGAGACCAGCTGCCCATGTGCCCCGGGCCTCCGTGTGTCCTGCGGCCTGTAAATGGTCCAACAGGTCTCCTCCGGTCAGTCACCTCAGATAACTTTATGATGTTGGGTGATTTAAAACCTTCATGCTGTGCACTTCATGGAAAAGTGCCTGGAGGCTGGAGGAGCTCTGCTGAGTTTCCTTAACGACCCTGATGGCCATCTGGGCCAATGTCACCTTGGCGAAGCTACCTCGGCCAGTGGTCCTGAGGAGCCTGGAACAGTCCACACGAGCCTCCTTGTCAGCAGGGAGGCCTCAGTGAGGCCCTGCACCATGGTGACCTGCTAACTACACTAAGTGACAATATTAACTAACAACGCTAACTATACTTACTGTGCTAATAATAATACTACCTACACTAACTATACCAACAATTCTAACGATACTAACTGTACTAAAAATACAAAAAAAAAATTCAGATAAAATGAGAAAAAGAACAAAGAAACTAAAGAAAAATAAAAGAGTAGAGAAAAAAGAAAAAATAAACAAAACAGCGGTAAAAAGCAAAAAACAAGCCAACTGTGGGTCCAATGCCATCAGGTCACCAAAGGCAGCTTCCTGGGCTATAAAGACCCAAAACCTGGGCCCAGCAGGGACTTCTGTAGGTTTTCTGTGAATACATCACAGTGGCACCTATGAGGTCAGAGCAAGAAACGGACCAGTCACAGCTGGGGATAAACCACAGTGGTTTTCTCACTAATCAGTCTCAAGACCCCTTTACTCTTTAACAAACAAACAAACAACCAAAAAAAAAAACCAAAACAAAAACAAACAAAAAAAGGACCCAAAGAGCTTTCTGTTTATGTGGGTTATTCAAGATTGATATTTACTTTATTCGAAATGAAAACTGTAGGATAATCCAGTGGCCTTTTCATTTCTAGCTTGAAAATCTGTAATAATTTTTGGCTTCTAAAGACCTCATAACATAGACACTTGAAATATTGAATTCTGTTTCCTTAAACTCTGGTCTCAGAATAATACTACAACTCAACTGACATCACGACACTACAGGAAAATATTCTGTTGCATAAGACATGGTAAGGTAAGTATTTTTATTATTTTTGTTATTATGTCGAATACATAGCATTTGAAAACCTGGGATGTTGAGGGGTGATTCCAGAACTTCCCTTGTGGAGCTCACAATCCAACTAACCCACACAGAGGAAACAATGAGAATAGAATTTAAATGGGAATTCATTTACTATCAATTCTAAGAACTATCGGCTCCAGGAAGTAATGCATATGAAGAAACTGCATGGAAGAGGAGTAGAGATCTGGCCTGGGTGTGAAGGTACATTGTTAGCATCTATAGAGCTGAGAGGAAAATAGCTTTCATCTGATTTTCTCCAGTAAGATCAGGAGATTTCTCATCAGAAACCTTGGAGGCCAGACGGCGTGGGCTTGATGTATTCAAAGTGCTGAAGGAAAAAAAGCTGTCAACCAAGAATCCTATATCTGGCAAAACTGTCCTTCAAAAATGAGGGAGGAATTAAGACCCTCCCAGATAAACCAAAGCTGAGAGACTTCTTTAGCACCAGACCTGCCTGCAACGAGGCACGTCCTTCAGGTTGAAATGAAGGATGCTGGACAGTAACTCAAAGCCTTGTGAAAAAATAAATACACAGATGATTAAAAAGCTGGTACTACTGTAACATCAGTTTGTAGCTCCACTTTTTATTTTCTACCTGATTTAAGAGATTAATGTAATTAAAAACCCAATTATAAGTCTGTTTTTGGACACAAAATGCGTGAAGATGTAATTCTGTGACATCAGTAACTGAAAGGGGGTGGGGTCAGAGCTGTATAGGAGCAGAATTTTTGTATGTTATTGAAGTTAAGCTGGTATAACTTGGCATTAGAGTGTTATAACTTTTGTATGTTAAATGTAATCCCATGGTAACCAGAAAGAAAAGAGCCATAGAATATACACAAAAGGAAATGAGAAGGACATTAAAATCGTTCACTACAAAAAATCCGTTAAGAGCAAAAGAAGATGGCCATGTAGGAAATGAGGGACAAAAAAGCCATAAAGTGTATAGAAAACAAACAGCAAAATAAAAGAAATAAGTCTTTCCTTATTAGTAATTACTTTAAATGTAAATGGATTATATTCTCCAAACAAAAGACTGATTGGCAGACAGGATAAAAACGTAGGATCCTACACCACGATCAAGTGGGGTTTATCCCAGAAAAGCAAGGATTCTTCAATATATACAAATCAATTAATGTGATACACCATATTAACAAACTGAAGTATAAAAACCATATGATAATCTCAATAGATGCAGAAAAAGCTTCTGACAAAATTCAATAGCCATTTATGATAAAAACTCTCCAGAAAGTAGGCATAGAGGGAACTTACCTCAACATAATAAAGGCCATATATGGCAAACCCACAGCCAACATCGTTCTCAATGGTGAAAAACTGAAACCATTTCCACTAAGATCAGGAACAAGACAAGGTTGCCCACTCTCACCGCTTTTATTCAACATAGTTTTGGAAGTTTTAGCCACAGCAATCAGAGACGAAAAAGAAATAAAAGGAACCCAATTTGGAAAAGAAGAAGTAAAACTGTCACTGTTTTCAGATGACATGATATTATACATAGAGAATCCTAAAGATGCTACCAGAAAACTACTAGAGCTAATCAATGAATTTGGGAAAGCAGCAGGATACAAAATTAATGCACAGAAATCTCTTGCATTCCTATACACTAATGATGAAAAATCTGAAAGAGAAATTAAGGAAACACTCCCATTTACCACTGCAACAAAACAAATAAAATACCTAGTAATAAACCTACCTAATGAGACAAAAGACCTGTATGCAGAAAACTATAAGACATTGATGAAAGAAATTAAAGATGATACCAAGAGATGGAGAGATATACCATGTTCTTGGATTGGAAGAATCAACATTGTGAAAATAACTCTACTACCCAAAGCAATCTACAGATTCAATGCAATCCCTATCAAACTACCAATGTCATTTTTCACAGAACTAGAACAAAAAATTTCACAACTTGTATGGAAACACAAAAGACCCTGAAGAGCCAAAGCAGTCTTGAGGGAAAAAAACGGAGCTGGAGGAATCAGATGCCCTGACTTCAGATTATACTGCAAAGCTACAGTAATCAAGACAGTATGGTACTGGCTCAAAAACAGATATACAGATCAATGGAACAGGATAGAAAGCCCAGAGATAAACCCACGCACCTATGGTCAACTAATCCATGACAAAGGGGGCAAGGATATACAATGGAGGAAAGACAGCCTCTTCAATAAGTGGTGCTGGGAAAACTGGACAGCTACATGTAAAAGAATGAAATTAGAACACTCCCTAACACCATATACAAAAATGAACTCAAAATGGATTAAAGACCTAAATGTAAGGCCAGACACTATAAAACTCTTAGAGGAAAGCATAGGCAGAACACTCTAGGACATAAATCACAGCAAGATCCTTTTTGACCCACCTCCTAGAGAAACGGAAGTAAAAACAAAAATAAACAAATGGGACCTAATGAAACTTAAAAGCTTCTGCACAGCAAAGGAAACCATAAACAAGATAAAAAGACAACCCTCAGAATGGGAGAAAATATTTGCAAATGAAGCAATTGACAAAGGATTAATCTCAAAAATATACAAGCAGCTCATGCAGCTCAATATAAGAAAAATAAACAACCAAATCCAAAAATGGGTGGAAGACCTAAATAGATATTTCTCCAAAGAAGATATACAGATTGCCAACAACCACATGAAAGGAGGCTCAACACCACTAATCATTAGAGAAATGCAAATCAAAACTACAATGAGGGCTTCCCTGGTGGCGCAGTGGTTGGGAGTCTACCTGCCGATGCACGGGACACGGGTTCGTGCCCTGGTCCGGGAAGATCCCACATGCCGTGGAGCGGCTGGGCCCGTGAGCCATGGCCACTGAGCCTGTGCATCCGGAGCCTGTGCTCCGCAATGGGAGAGGCCACAACAGTGAGAGGCCCGCGTACCGCAAAAAAAAAAAAAAAAAACTACAATGAGGTATCATCTCACACCAGTCAGAATGGCCATCATCCAAAAATCTACAAACAATAAATGCTGGAGAGGGTGTGGAGAAAAGGGAACCCTCTTGCACTGTTGGTGGGAATGTAAATTGATACAGCTACTATGGAGAACAGTATAGAGATTCCTTAAAAAACTAAAAACAGAGCTACCATATGACGCAGAAATCCCACTACTGGGCATATACCCTGAAAAAACCGTAATTCAAAAAAGAGTCATGTACCACAATGTTCATTGCAGCACTATTTACAAAAGCCAGGACATGGAAGCAACCTAAGTGTCCATCGACAGATGAACAGATAAAGAAGATGTGGCACATATATACAATGGAATATTACTCAGCCATAAAAAGAAATGAAATTCAGTTATTTGTAGTGAGGTGGATGGACATAGAGTCTGTCATACAGAGTGAAGTAAGTCAGAAAGAGAAAAACAAATACCGTACGCTAACACATATATATGGAATCTAAAAAAAAAAAAGAAAAAGGTTCTGAAGAACCTAGGGGCAGCACAGGAATAAAGACGCAGACGTAGAGAATGGACTTGAGGACACGGGGACGGGGAAGGGTAAGCTGGGACGAAGTGAGAGAGTGGCATGGACATATATACACTACCAAATGTAGTGTATATATTTTTTCACCCCTAATGACGGATCATCAAGATACATGAAGCGAAAATGGGCATAACTGAGGGAGAAATAGTCGGTTCTACATAAGAGTTGGAGCCTTCAATACCCCACTCTCAGGGATGGATGGAACAACCACACAGAGGATAAGTGAGGAAGCAGAGGACTTGAACAACATAATGAACCAACCAGATCTAAGACACACGTGACCCTACCCACCAACACAGCACACAAGTACACATGGGGCCTTCTCCAGGACAGACCACGTGTTAGAGTACAATTTATGTCTTAGTAGATTTTCAAAGATAGATATCATACAAGGTATCTTCTCCAACCACAGTGGGATGAAGTTAGAAATCAGTAACAGAGGAAAAGTGGGAAATTCACAAATTTGTGGAAATTACACAACACACTCAAAAGAACCTTGTACCAAAGAATAAATCACAAGGGAAATGAGAAAATACTTAGAGATGAGGGCAAATGAAACAGGACATACCAAACTTAGCAGTGCTAAGAGGGTAATTTATAGTTATAAATGTTTACACTAAAAAACAAGATCACAAGTCAATAACCTAACTTTATACAACTTGGGGAACTAAAAAAAAAAGAACAAATTAAACCCAAAGCTAGCAGAAGGAAGCTGACAATAAAGATTAGAGCAGAGATAAAATAGAGAATAGGAAAGCAATAGAGAAAATCAACAAAACCGAAAGTTGGTGCTTTGGAAAGATTAGCAAAGTTGGCAGACTGTTAACTAGACTGACTAAGAAAAAAAGGGAGACAAATTATTAAAATAGAAGTGAACGCGGAGGCATTACCACTGACTGTGGAGAAATAAAAAGGATTATGAACAATTGTACTCTAATGAATTGGATAACCTGGATAAAACGACAAATTCCTAGAAATACAAAACCTGCCTAGACCGAGTCACAAAGAAATAGAAAATCTGAATAGACTCACAAGTAGTAAGGTGACTAGATCAGTAATCAAAAACTCTGGACCAAAAAAAGCTGTGGACCTGATTGATGGCTTCACTGGTGAATTCTACCAAATAGTTTAAGAAGAACTTACTCCAAGCCTTCTCAAACTCATCTAAAAAAATTCAGGAGAGAGAACATTTCCAACTCACTCTATGAGGCTGGCATTGCCGTGATACCCCCCAAACATCTCTGGCCCATCTCCTAGACGGTCACCGGAGGATTCTTCTAAAACATCCAGCCAGAGGGAATTCCCGGGCGGTCCAGTGGTTAGGACTCCACACTCACGAGGCTCGGGTTCAATCTCTGATCGGGGAACTAATATCCCACAAGCTGTGTGGGGTGGTCCAAAAATAAATAAAAATTAAAATAAAAACAAAATAAAATATCCAGCCAGATGGGTTCTTCGCCCAGTGACCTGAATCTGGTTCCTGTAAGATCTTTCTATTTCCTGTTGTAAACAGAGGCGCAATGGTACCTCCAGAATCAGGCTGAACACATATGCACCCCACCCAAGAGCCTCAGCCCCCCAGGGATGGGCCCCACAGCAGATAGACACAGCTGAAGGGAGTATTAGTGAACTGAAAGGCCATCCTGAGGAAACGGCTCAGGATGCAGCACAGAGCCAAGGAGATGCAAAGTAAGAAACTGGCCCTGAGAGACGAGAAATCTCGGGGTGGGGGGAGGCAAGTGAGGATGGAAGACAGCCACGTGGATGTTCCCCAAGCTGGGAACGGCTTGCCTCCAATCCTCCCTCTGGATTCCAAGGAGGTGAGTCTCCAGAGACTGGTGGAGGGAGGAGAAAGGAGAGAAGAAGGTAGAAGTGAACTGAATGGTACTTCCTGTCACACACTGTTCCACCAGCAGCCTCTTCTGACAGGCCCACTGGCTGTGGGCTGAGATCTTTGCTCCCATTTCATTCACTGTATCTCACTGGTCTTCATGCCCTTAGGGGTTAGCATACAGAAGGTGTTTTTTTTTTTAATATACTTATTTATTTTATTTACTTATTTATTTTATTTTTGGCTGTGTTGGGTCTTCGTTGCTGAGCGCGGGCTTTCTCTAGTTGTGGCGAGCGGGGGCTACTCTTCGTTGCGGTGCGTGGCCGTCTCATTGTGGTAGTTCTCCTTGCTGCGGAGCACAGGCTCTAGGCGCACGGGCTTCAGTAGCTGTGGCACGTGGGCTCAGTATTTGTGGCTCGCGGGCTCTAGAGCGCAGGCTCAGTAGTTGTGGCACATGGGCCTAGTTGCTCCACGGCATGTGGGATCTTCCCAGACCAGGGCTCGAACCCGTGTCCCCTGCGTTGGCAGGACGACTCCCAACCACTGCGCCACCAGGGAAGCCCCCAGTATATGTTTAATAAAGACTGCTGAATGACTGAAATTTGAGGCCTGGAGAGTTCAGCGTCTGATCCCTGGTGACACGAGGGAAAAATGAGGAGAAAGGATTTGGATTCAGAGTTGTCTAAATCCAGTGCCTCTGCTCCTTCCATTCCATGGTGCTAAGCAAGATTTTGCTCACGTCCTAGGCCACCTGCTCAGCCTCTCGTCCAGGCTCTCTGGACACCGGACATCCTGCCGGACAAGGCCCCCAGCCCTTCTCTCTGGTTTGGAACCAGCTCCCAGTCCATCCTGGAGGCGAGCGGTCAGCTCTGTTCACCCAGCACAGCAAACATTGCCAGCTGCGTTCAATCACGGTAAGGACGGGCCTGGAAATCTGCATTTTCAACAAGGACGCCAGGAATTCTGACTTGGAAAGGTTTGGTGTTCCACGTCCTGGCTCCCAGGGAAGCTGGTTAGTATTCCTCAGCCTCAATTTCCCAGAGCTGAAGAAATGAGGCTAATAATTCGCATGCAGGGGTGGGGCTGGCACAGATGAGGGGAGGCCCCGACCCACGGTGAACACTCGTTAAATGATACTTAATTCCCACCGGTGAATATGAGTTCATTTGAAGGGGTTGATGAGAGCCAGGGAGAGAAAAAATAACTCTTTACCGTGCAGAAAGTCCTTGCATCTTAAATACAGTATCAGCACTCCTTCTGGGGCCTCCGCGCAGCTCATCATTCTTTTCAAACTCCAAACTCTGCAAACCTCTCCTCTTTCCCACTAAATAAATCATTAAAAGATTCAAAGCCTGGGCCTCGTAAGCTTCCCCTGGAATGGAGTGAAAAGCAGACACGTGCTCCCCGGGCACAAGGAGCAAAGTCCTACGTTTGCAAAATGGTCAAAAATGAGTCATTTCATTTGTGGAAAATGAATCCATCTGATCTTGCAAATGTTTCGCCTCGGGGAAAAGAAGTGCACGAGAATTCTCAAACAGCCTTCTCCTGGACAAGCAGTTTCCTACTGCTCGGGGAGGCTGAGACAGCCAAGCAGAAAGATAATGCCTCAGATCACTGGAGTCTAAAGAGAAATAACCTCCCCATGAAGGGGCCCTGGGGAGGGTGTAAGCAACAGGGGGTCTCCCAGGGTTCAGTTCCTTAACATTCAGCAAAGAATCCGCTCAGGGCGTCCGTCCATCAATACCTCACTTTGCCAGCCTAACGAAACCCAGACGTCAAAGGTGGCCCCTTGGGCTTCCCTGGTGGCACAGTGGTTGAGAGTGCGCCTGCCGATGCAGGGGACACGGGTTCGTGCCCCGGTCCGGGAGGATCCCGCGTGCCACGGAGCGGCTGGGCCCGTGAGCCACGGCCGCTGAGCCTGCACGTCCGGAGCCTGTGCTCCGCAGCGGGAGAGGCCACAGCGGCGAGAGGCCCGTGTACCGCAAAAACAACAAAAAAAACCCCCAAAAGGTGGCCCCTTCTGCCCACTATTTTTAGTGAGGGTTTGTTGTGGACGTAGGGATGTGAAGGATTCTCCACTGACCAAGGCGAATGGTCCACTTTTCTCTTTTCCTCCAAGTTCATGGCCTGAAAACATTTATGGGTCCTGAATCCACTAAAACAAACATTAGCTTGTCCATGTTCTATATGCAAGGTATCACGCTGGGGCTCCAGGGATACCTAGTGATACCAGGTAAATGCATTCCACTAAGGCCCTTGCGGCCTGCCGTGTGCCTGGAAGGTGCTGGCCTACCTGGAAACGACCCAGGGCCACATCCGGGGCCCATTACTCTGCCTGGGGAAGTAAGACAGGGGCTCACATCACTAGGACGCAAAAGCAGCATGAACTTGGATATCAAAAGCAAGCACAGCAGCTACAGAAGGCAAGGATGGAACCGAGCAGGACCCTGCGGGGCTCCTCCTGGGCAAGGAGCCTCTCTGTTCAGCCTCTACGACCTTCCCTGAGCTCCAAAGGGCAGTTCAAACAGCTGCCAATCAGGGCACGGAGGGGATGCAGAGACGCCAAGAAACAACAGTGCAGCCTTGGGGCGGGGTCCTGGTTCCCCCTCAAGAGATACACACAACAACATCTTGGAGCTCTTTACAGAACTAAAACCCCTACAGGTGGAAGACGTCAGCATTCTTCATTCCAGAGAAGACCACCTGAGGTCAGATTAAAGGAACCAGAGAAGCTCATCAGGAGACCACGGAGACCAGATTAAAGGACTACAGGTCCCGCACACACTGCAATCCTTATCAGCAACCCCACCCTTGAACCATGGCTATAAACCTCCTCACCAAATCCTCCTGGGAGGAGACGACACAGTTTTCAAGGGCAGGAGTCTGCTGTGACCCCTTTGCCTGGCAAAGCAATAAAGCTCTTCTTTTCTACTTCACCCCAAACTGTCTCTGAGATTCGATTCGGCACCGGTGCACAGAGGCCAGGTTTTCAGCATCAAGGGGTGGAGGGGAGGACAGCACTTCATCCATGCCCCCCTCAATCCCCCCGAGCTGCTGCCTCCTTCAAAGTTTCAGGGAGGCAGCAGCTTGGGGGGATTCCGAGAAAGGCACAGGTTTGCCCCGTGGAGGGGGCAGAGGAAACGGCCCGAGTCATACGCACAAGCCGGAAGGCAGGCAGGGAGTCACTGGACGCATTCAGAAGGCGAGGAGCACCGCCGGGTGGGAGCAAGCAGGAGGTCGAGGGGGACTTAGCGGAAAACCAGACTGCACAGGTGGGAGGTGCCGGCCGAGGGGCAACGGGGATCGTGGAGGAGAAGCAGAGGGTCCCTGCTTCAGAGCACTCCCTCTGGCGGCCCTGAGGGCCGAGGGGCTACGGAGAGGCCACCCGGTGGGGTCTGGGCTCACTGACAGAAGAGATCCCACGACACTCTTCCCTGGAAACCCAATTTTGCAGCTGTGCTGGGAGGCAGTGACCTGAGCATGGGGAGAGGACTGGGACCCATCAGGGGTTATATCTGAGCAGCCTGGCAGCTCCTGGTCCTGAGCAAAGGGAGGGCTGTGTGTGCGTGCGCGCGTGCGTGCGTGTGTGCTGTGCCCACACCGGCGAGCAAAGGGTGTGACATGTGGCCAAGGCCTGATGCTGGCGTCCACGGCCCCGGGGCTGAAACGCAGGATGGAGACGCAGTCCAGACCTGAACACGGCACCTTCAAGTCCTGACAGTTTCCACCCACGACCCAGGAGTGCACACAGCCAAGCGAGCTGGAGCCATCGGGGTGGGGTCCGCAGCCCTAGAAGAGCTGAAACGCAGCCTTCTCTGCCCGCGCCCCCATCAGTTTTCTTCCTTGCCTGGCGCCTGAGTGCCCGGCGTCCTGCCGAGAACCGTCTGGCTGGAGCTGGGAGCGTATGTTCACGCTGCACTCCGCCACCCGCGTCCCGAGGCCGTTCCTGTTCCCGCCAGGCAGCCAAGAGATGCAGCTCCGGGTCCCTGCACACGTCCTCCCCCCTCCCCCGAGGGGAGAACCCTCCTCCCTGGGCCCGGCTCCAGCGTCAGTGCCTTCAGAGAACCACCTTCCCGACACCCCTCCACCACCACCACGAGATGCTGAGGCTGGAGGTGGGGGACTGGCTGGGCGCCCAAGCTCTTCAGGGCCATTCGCTGGCCACCTCGAGGTTCGCTCATCCTACACACACCTCCCACCGCTGCTCATGGGGAGCCCGGCTGGACCCACAGGTCTCAGGAGACCTCAGTGCAGGGCCCCATCTCAGCCGCAGCACCTTCTGGGTGAGTGTGTCAGCCAGAGAGGGGGGTTCTCAGATCCCAACGGGGCGGGGGACGGGACCTCACCCCCCCCATCCGCGAGCCAATCTCCTTCCAGTGTCATTGCACACCCCCAGTGCCGGGACGCTCACTGCTCAGCAACCCACCCTCAGCTCGGACGGCTCTCGATTTTTAATAAGAGGTCATACACGGGCACGGTTCACAGCCCAGCAACAGCACAGGGACCCAGGGGAGGCTCGCGGCCACCCTGTCCCTGCCTGCCCTGCCCCCCACCTCCTGAGAGAACATTCTGTGGCTGCCTGTGTCTCCTGCCCTTGCCCCAGGATGTAACGTGAGGCCCACGCTCTCCTGCACCTGGCTCTGTTCACGGACAGCAGCCCTGGGCCTCTTCCCCGCCGGCAGCCGACAGCACACTCCTCTCCCCCAGCTGCATCACTGGGATGTCCCTGAATGCCCGGCCGGGCCTCCTCCTGCATCTCCTGGACACCCTCTGTCCCTCAGAGCGTCTCGCCCAGCCCCTTCAGGCCCTCATCCTTGTGACACCCTGTTGGGTCCCCTTGAGTGTGTGTGCCTCTGCTGCCGGCTGGGACCCTGCATGGCTTGGGGCCACCAGCCCCAGGCCCTCTACTGGCCCCGCCCGTGTCTCCTGGGCTACGCCACAGCCGAGTGCGTCGGGTACTGACTCCAGGGAGCCTCCCCGGGGTGCAGCCACCTTCACCTCTGCCTCTGGCTCCGCAGGCTGCCCAGAAGACCCCACCCTGCCTGACACTCCCAGCGCCAGACCCGGATGAGCATCTCCTCTCCCCAGGGGGTCACGGGAAGGTACCTACCATCCGGTCTGCAGCCAGTGGGCCCCGGGGCCCCTGTGGCTCTCTAATTGCCTCCTTGTCTCTCCTTCCTGCCCCCACTCTCTCTACCACCCATTGTCTCCCATCCCCCATGGCTTTCTCGGCCCCAGCTCAAGCCTTGAGACCTGCTGCACCAGCCCCTGGGC
This sequence comes from Orcinus orca, assembly GCF_937001465.1. Classification (NCBI taxonomy): domain Eukaryota; kingdom Metazoa; phylum Chordata; class Mammalia; order Artiodactyla; family Delphinidae; genus Orcinus; species Orcinus orca. Next base: position 2,565,432 of record NC_064568.1, read on the forward strand.
TGAGGCACTAACACCCTCCGCGTGGTCCACTCAGAGCCCCCAGCTGGTAGGGGTGGGGAGGCAGAGGGGTCTCCACCGCAGGCCCCGAGAAAGTACCATCAGTCTGCTCCACGCACCCTGGAGAGACACTGCAGTCCAGGCTGAGAGCCCGCGCCTCCACCAAAGTCCCCAGAGACTTGCCCCACCTGCCCAGCCTGGCCTCAGGGGCTGTCTGAGCTGAGACGATTCTGGCCCTACGTGGGTCACAGCCCAGGCGAACCCGGTCACCATCAGCCCCGATGGGAAGGAACCACCACCAGGCGGGGTGACTCCGTGAAGGTCACTCAAGGACCAGGAAAACCGACGCAGTAAACTGGCGCTCTAGCTCCAGGACCCCAAGCCAGCACAGCACGGCCAAGGTGCCCAGGTGGCGGGCAGGGCTCTGACCTGGCCAGACCCCGTCAGAGAGAAAGCGAAGCACATGGTTTCACCGACACCGCCCACTCCCAGGACAGAGGCACAGACGGAGGCTGACGACACACGTACCTGACGCTGCGGGAGCTTTCTCCTTCCGACCTGCAACGAGAGAGAACACACGCTTAGAATGCAGACCCTCCGCTGCCGGGGACCCAGGCGAGGATGTTAGACATGGGGCCCCTGAGCCCCGCTGCCCAGGATCCCTTCTCCAGCCTCAGCAAGCTGCCCGCACCCAGCCCCAGGGCCACCTCTAGGAGCTTTAGGGCTCTTCTCCCACCCCCCTCATGCCCATCACTTCGAAGGTAATTGTTTTTACAGGAGTTGGGAAGCAACCCCAGAGTTGCAGGGGGAGCTACGGTTCCAGAACTCTGTGTCCAGGCTCTGCAAGGCAGCACCCAGACCAGTGAATGAACGAATGCACGTGGGCGCTGCGCTGGCCTTGCTGCTGCCCCTGCTTGGTATTTGCAGCGTGTCTCCCCACTCCCAGCTCTATTTTCAAGTGCCCAGAAATCAATTCCACTGCTTTACAAAGGAGACAAGGCTCAATGTCAAGAAACCACACAATAAGATCGTATCACGCGCACCTGAACTTTCACATAGACCGAGAAACACGCGGAATCCATCAACAGCGATGACTTCTGCTCTATAAGCCGAGGAAAAGGGACTTTGGGATTAAACAGCTCAGGGCAAAAGAGGCTGGCGGGCTTCCTGGGCCTGAACAAGCTAAGGGCTGCGAGTAAGCACATTTGGGACTCTAATCCCTGAACATCCCAAACTGGATTTCACTGCCAGAGAGCCTGAGAAATAAAAACACACGTAACCCAAAGTCGGATGACTTTTCTTTCAGCAAGTTGCCTTTCCAGTCATCCTGAAGACTGGCTGCACGGCCCCCTCAGCACGGAAGCCAGGGGGTGGCTTCTCCCACTGAGCCAGGCTGGCTGACCTCAGAAGACCACCCTGTGCCCCCTCCCCCTGTCTGCTGCGTCGGAGAAGATGTCATCCCGGTTGCCTTTCAAGCTGACTGACAGGCCGGTGCAGGACCGTGTCTCCTGGATGCCGGCAGCTGGTGGCTGCCCAAAACGCCATGTACACGGCTCTCGCTGTAGCCACAGGCCATGGAGCGTGTCTCATCGTCACGCTCAGGTGTCTGTGTCACAGCCACAGGCCACATCCCGTCAAGCCTCGGGTGCCGCCAATGATGACGACGATGAGACACGCTCCTTATTCGGTCCTCACTGTGTGCCGAGCCCTGGGCTGGGCCCTGATGCATGTAATCTGTGATTTCCACAGCAACCTGGCAGGTCCAGCACGGTCCCCGCTGAGCACATGAGGGACCGAGGGTCCTGGAAGCTAAGTGCCACAGTCACATGACCGGCCAGTGCCCAGGTGCATTTTGAACCCAGATGTGCAAACTCCACCCTCTTCCTGCCAGGCTGAGCTCCCGACGCAACCTCAGTGGTCAGCAAAACACATTCTGCCGTGTTCAAAGTCTGGGCCGAGGTGACAGGGCTGGTGACGGAAGGGGACACGGGTTTGCAGGTGTGTGACTCCTGATCAGGGACTGGTTACCCAGGGATACTGTCATTTATAAGAAATGTGTATTTACATATTTGGTCTTTCAGATGACCAAAGTGCTACCAAATGCAAGTCCATGTGCCCGACGCACAGTGAATCCAAACAACAGGAAAATGTCGGCGTGTGGAGCAGAGAAAGGTTTATTGCAGGGCTGTGCAAGGAGACAGGTGGCTCATGCCTTAAAAACCCCAAAGGTGAGCGAGGGGCGTGGCTAACTGTTGAGAACTTCTCGGTGTCAGATCCTTTGTTCTTGAGGTCGGGACCTGGGCAGGGAACGACGTTCCTGTAACCCTCCACCAAAACAAATGTTATTCTCTGTTCTGACAAGAAAGGGCAAGGTCCCCAGGCTCGACTTTCGCCCTCCGAGGTCCAGGCCTGGCTAAGAGGAGGGGGTCCCTGCGGGGGCTGGGTACCGTGCCTGGGAGCATCCGTCTGGGTCCTCCCGCCAGTGCCCAGGCCCGGCTGAAGAGGCAGATCTCAGCTGGCAGCGCCCTCAGGGCCAGGTCCCCAGACCCTGCCCAGCCGTCATCGCCGAGGGAGCCGGGAGCCCAGGACCCAGCCGGCCCGCAGGCTCCTCAGGCCACGCAAACGGGAGGCGGGGGGAGCGTGTGCCAGGTCCCACGGACCGCAACCCATGCAGACTGCTGCCGCCACTAGGTTCCGCAGGCGGGGATGGGGAGAGGTTCACCGCCACCTCAAGGCCTGGGCCCGGCCCGTGGGCAGCCGTGGCGAGGGCCCTGCGGGACGCAACCTGTCCCCCGGGACGCCCAGCTCACCCGCCGGCCTGAGGCGGGAGGGCCTGGAGAGCCCCGGGGAGAAGGCCGTGATCCGCCTCTTACTGCGCTCTCCGCCACGAGGACCACCGGTGGCGGAGGGTGGCTTCTAACCGCGGAGCTAAGGGTCTCGCGGTAACCTCCCCGCTCTCAGGGTCTCGCGGTAACCTTCCCGCTCTCAGGGTCTCGCGGTAATGGTTTTGGTTGCTCAGTAACGACCGAGTGCTATGGGTCACGCGCCTGCCCAAACCCCTATTACAAAAATATATTTCTCACATGCAACTGGTCTTCATCCACAGTTTCCTGCTCAAAGCTTCCAAAACCCTTGGAATTTCCTGAGAGATAAGAGCAGTGGGAGCCGCACAGAGGGGGACAGAGCCCCCAGTTTGCCACTCAAGCACCCAGGCCCACTGTCACAGGCGGATGAGCCTGGGCTCCCCTGGCAGCACCCAGCCCGCCCCTTGCTCTCACCAGCGGCAATGAGACAGCAGGTAGTTCCCAGCTGCCTGAGTGTAAACCCCTGTCCAGAAGGACCCTGGACTCCCTCCAGGTGGGCATCAGCGCCCACCATCACGGCCACACTGCCTCCACACTGGCAGGTGATGAAGACAGGAACAGACCTTGTGCCCTCTCCCCCAGGGGCCGAGACAAGGTCAAAGCAGCCCTCTGTCAGCTGGAGAGTCTCCAAAGCCGTTCTCAGGAAGCCCTGGCAAAAGCCGGCACGGACGGGTGAGGTAGGCTGATGCCCGGAGGAGCAGGTCAGTAAAGCTGCCTGAAGCCCCCTGTCTCATGCAGAGGGAAGGGTGGCTTCCACAGGAGACGATGCATCCCACGCCCGGAGCCCAGCAAGGGCCTGGCACCCAGCAGGCTCCATGGCAAAGGCTGCTGTGTGAACCCATGATGGCGTTGGCCCAAACCTCACACACTAAAAGCCACACACAGCAGAGTCACATTTACACCAAGGACAGCACATTCAGAGGACCCTTAGAACTCCAGGGCATATCGCTGTCAGTCCTAGGACAGAAGGAGCAACGAAGAACGCAGTGGGGGTGGGCAGATGAGGCCTGTGTGCGCGTAGACGTGGCACTAGCGTGGACGGGGCAGCAGGCAGCGAGCACCCCAGAGCCCTCTGGTTTCCTGCCCATGAATGGGAACCAGGAACGGGATGACTTCCTAAACTGGCAGGAATGGAGGTGAGGTCACAGAAGCAGTCTCATACCTCTTAACCCAACCTCAGGGGACTGTCCCCAGTGGGTCATCCAGGGCCAGGATGAGGCTTTACATGTGTGATGCTCAGGTCAGAGATGCCTTAGCTTGGGATGCTCTAGACACACCTGGAGATAAGGATTCTGGCACAAGGAGTTTACTTGGGAGGTGAAGGCAAGGGAAGTGAGAAGACAAAGAGAAGTTGCCTAATTACGGCTGTTATCAAGCTGCCCCCCACTGTGGGAGCCTCCACTGCAGGCAACAAGAATTGATCCACCAGGGAGCCCTGGGGGCCAGTGCAGAGTTCCCACCCAAGGGGTAAGTTGCTGCAGTCCTAGCTGAGTCTGCTCCTAGGGGACAGTAAGTCTCCACACTCCAGCCTGCCACACAGGAGGCCAAGGGGTCTCCAGCCTCAAGAGAAGACCCCAGGCACAGAGGTGCTGGCGGTTGGAAGTGAGAGGCTGGGGTGAGGGGCTCTGCAGCCAGTGCTCCCTGGCCTAAGAGACAGCCCTGCCGTCCTTATGATAACACCATGGATAACTGAGCCGCCATGTGGACTTCACAATGTCAAGGGTACAAGTGATCATTTCATCCTCTTGGTTCACTTCTGTGGTGGACCCTGCAGACTGACACATTCAACATGTGTGCCAACCCCTCCTTCCATGGCTTGCATAAGTTAGCCTCTGGAAAACTGAAATCTACATTTCTCAGACACCCCTGCATCCAGAGTTCGGCAGGTGACCTGAGTTCCTCTGGACAGATGTCTATGTAAGATTTAAAAGGTGGAAGCAAACACCACAGGGTGGTGGAGGGATGGGGCTCCTGGCTGGCAAGGAACAGAGGGGTCTGGGCCTCAGCATTACAGAGAGTGGGGTTTCCATGGCAACAGGGTCAGGTGGGGGTAGGCGATTGTCCAGGCTGTGTTGTCCCTGGCTATGGGGCATCCAGTCTTGGTCCCCTGGTAGTCCTGGAATCTCAGTCCTAACACCCAGGAATAAGTCCTCTCCTGCTCAAATCAGAAAGAGTGGATTCTGTCGTCTACAACTAATCACTGTGACTGATACAAATTCAGATTCTGAAATCACCTCTATTGTTTTTCTTGTGTGGAAGAAATACAGAAACGTTTAAGATAAACAAGTAAAAATCATCTGTAATCCACCACCTGGAGGTACTGAAACACACTGAGACACATAGTAATCAAATTGGCAAAAATTAAAGACAAAGAAAAATTATTGAAGGCAACGTGGGAAAATAACATACAAGGGAACTCCCATAAGGTTAACAGCTGATTTCTCAGCAGAAACTCTACAAGCCAGAAGGGAGTGGCACAATATATTTAAAGTGATGAAAGGGAAGAACCTACAACCAAGATTACTCTACCCGGCAAGGATATCATTCAGATTCGATGGAGAAATTAAAAGCTTTACAGACAAGCAAAAGCTAAGAGAATTCAGCACCACCAAACCAGCTCTACAACAAATGCTAAAGGAACTTCTCTAAGTGGGAAACACAAGAGAAGAAAAGGACCTACAAAAACAAACACATAACAATTAAGAAAATGGTAACAGGAACATACATATCGATAATCACCTTAAATGTGAATGGATTAAATGCTCCAACCAAAAGATACAGGCTCACTGAATGGATACAAAAACAAGACCCATATATATGCTGTCTACAAGAGACCCACTTCAGACCAAGGGACACATACAGACTGAAAGTGAGGGGATGGAAAAAGATATTCCATGCAAATGGAAATCAAAAGAAAGCTGGAGTAGCAATACTTATATCAGATAAAATAGACTTTAAAATAAAGAAAGTTACAAGAGACAAGGAAGGACACTACATAATGATCAAGGGATCAATCCAAGAAGAAGACATAACAATTATAAATATATATGCACCCAATATAGGAGCACCTCAATACATAGGGCAACTGCTAACAGCTATAAAAGAGGAAATCGACAGTAACACAATAATAGTGGGGGACTTTAACACCTTACTTACACCAATGGACAGATCATCCAAACAGAAAATTAATAAGGAAACACAAGCTTTAAATGACACAATAGACCAGATAGATTTAATTGATATTTATAGGACATTCCATCCAAAAACAGCAGATTACACTTTCTTCTCAAGTGCACAGAGAACATTCTCCAGGATAGATCACATCTTGGGTCACAAATCAAGCCTCGGTAAATTTAAGAAAATTGAAATCATATCAAGCATCTTTTCCGACCACAACGCTATAAGATTAGAAATCAATTACAGGGGGGAGAGAAACGTAAAACACACAAACACACGGAGATTAAACAATACGTTACTAAATAACCAAGAGATCACTGAAGAAATCAAAGAGGAGATCAAAATATACCTAGAAACAAATTACAATGAAACCACGACAATCCAAAACCTATGGGATGCAGCAAAAGCACTTCTAAGAGGGGAGTTTATAGCAATACAAGCCTACCTCAAGAAACAAGAAAAATCTCAAGTAAACAATCTACCCTTACACCTAAAGGAACTAGAGAAGGAAGAACAAAGAAAAACCCCAGAGTTAGCAGAAGGAAAGAAATCATAAAGATCAGAGCAGAAAGAAATGAAACAGAAACAAAGAAAACAATAGCAAAGATCAATAAAACTAAAAGCTGGTTCTTTGAGAAGATAAACAAAATTGATAAACCTTTAGCCAGACTCATCAAGAAAAAGAGAGAAAAAAAATGTTAGGGCTTCCCTGGTGGCGCATTGGTTGCGAGTCCGCCTGCCAATGCAGGGGACACGGGTTTGTGTCCCGGTCTGAGAAGATCCCACATGCCGCGGAGCGGCTGGGCCCGTGAGCCATGGCCGCTAAGCCTGCACGTCCGGAGCCTGTGCTCTGCAACGGGAGAGGCCACAACAGTGAGAGGCCCACATACCGCAAAAAAAAAAAAAAAAAAAAAAAAATCTAAAAATAGAATTACCATATGACCCAGAAATCCCACTGCTGGGCATATACCCAGAGAAAACCATAATTCAAAAAGACACATGCACCCCAATGTTCACTGCAGCACTGTTTACAATAGCCAGGAGCAACCTAAATGCCCATCGACAGACGAATGGATAAAGAAGATGCGGTACATATATACAATGGAATATTACTCAGCCATAAAAAGGAACGAAATCGGGTCATTTGTAGAGACGTGGATGGATCTAGAGACTGTCATACAGAGTGAAGTAAGTCAGAAAGAGAAAAACAAATATCGTATATTAACGCGTATATGTGGAACCTAGAAAAATGGTACAGATGAACTGCTTTGCAGGGCAGAAATAGAGACACAGGTGTAGAGAACAAACGTATGGACAAACGTAAGGGGGGAAAGTGGTGCAGGGGCGGTGGTGGGATGAATTAGGAGATTGGGATTGACATGTACACACTAATATGTATAAAATAGATAAATAATAAGAACCTGTGGTATAAAAAATAAATAAAATAAAATTCAAAAATTCCAGAAAAAAGAAACAAATACAATCCAAACATCAAAAAAAATAATAATCTGTAATCCAGCACCTGGAGATACTGTAATATTTTTGCATGTTTATCTCCAGGCTTTGTCTTTTTGTTATTATTTTTATATAGTCAACATGATGCAGTTTATATCATTCTATTTATGCCAGCTCTGCTCACTTAATGTGGATTATCACATCCCAGGGGCCTTGTCCACGAGGCCTTCAGCTCCCTAGAGCAAATCAGGTTCCTCTCCATCCACCCTTTTTTATTTATTTATTTTTAAATTACTGTATTGAGGTGTAATTGACACAGCAAAAGCTGTATGTATTTAGATGACTTTGGAGATAAGTATATGTCTGTGAAACCATCACCACAATCAATGCCATAAACACATCCATCACCTCCAGAAGTTTCCTCCACCCCCTTTATTTACTGTTTTTTTGTGATAAGAACACTTAACAGAAGATCTATCCTCTTAGCCAAGTTCCAAGCATTTAATAAGGCATTATTATCTCTGCAGACTCTGCCATGCAAATCTCTAGAACTTACTCATGTTGCATGACTGAAACTTTGTACCCTTTGACCATCACCTGTCCATTTCCGTCTCCCCAGCCGCTGGCAGCCACCGCTCTACTCTCTTCTACGAGTTTGACTATTTTAGATTCCTCATATAAGTGGCATTATGTAGAATTTGTCCTTCTGACATTTCACTGAGCATCACATCCTCCAGGTTTATCCATGTTGTGACATGACAGGATTCCCTTTTTTTAAGGCGGAATAATCGTCCGTTGCATGTATATATCATATTTTCTTTATCCATTCATCAGTCAATGCACATTTAGGTTGCTTCCGTGTCTTGGCTATTGTGAACAATGATGCAATGAAGAGGGGGGCAGATATCTCCTTGAGATCTGATTTCAATTCCTTTGTGTACATACTCAGAAATGGGATTGCTGGATCATATGGTAGCTCTATTTCTAATTTTTTGTCCAGCTTTGGTGTCAGAATAATGCTGGCTCATGAAATTTGTTCAGAAGTGTTCCTCCTTCCAGTTTTTGGAAGAGTTTAAGGATTGGTATTAATTCTTATTTAAATGTTTGGTAGATTTCCCCTGTGAAGACATCTGGTCCTGGGTGTTTCTTTGTTGGCTTTTCTTTTTTTCTGGTCCTGGTAATTCAGCTCTTTCAATCTCCATATTCATTATTGGTCTGTTCAAGCTTTCTATTTCTTCTTCATTCCATTTTGGTAGGTTGCATGTTTCTAGGAATTTATCCATCTCTTCTAGGTGGTCTCACTTATTGACATAGAATTGTTCACAATAGTTTCTTACAGCCTTTGTGCATAGCATGCTTTGTCCCTGACTCTGGTGATGTTGTTCAGTAACGTCCCAGAAGTAGAAATACTGGCTCCGTCATAGAGCGTGAATATGGTTAAGGATCCTTCATACACAGGGCCACACTGCACCCCGGAAGACCTAAGCGCCACCACCCTTGAATGTGAGGGCTAAGAGACAAGAGATGAGTCTTTAGAGCAGCGGTGCACATGGATCACCTGAAGATCTGATTAAAATTCAGACTGTGATACAGGAGGTCGGGAGTAGGGCCTGAGATGCTGCATTTCTAACAAGTTCCCCGGAGAGTCCCCCCAGAGGCCCTCAGCCTGCCTGCTCTTTCCTGTCAGTACCTGGGCTCCATATTGACACAGCCCCTGGGCACCTGTGCCTCAGTCTCCAAGGCAGCAGCCCGAGCAGCAAAGCCTGTGTTTCCACTCTGCTTGCCTCAGGCCGTGTCTCCGTTTGGCTCTCAACTCCAGGCTCCATGACCCCTGATGGTTCTTAGGGGTTCTGAGTTGGGTTCTCCACTCGGTGTGGGGTGAACGTATCCCCTCAGACCCAGGATGCTGCACCGCCCTGGGTGGGGTAGGGGACATCTGTGACTACCTTTCCTGCCTGCCCTGTCTCTCCTCATCTTATGCCAATAGTACCTCTTTTTTATTTTGAAGACCCTCAGCTACCTACCCAGCCTTTCCTAGTCCACGTGGCTTAGGGGAAGTTAACCCTCTATAATACCAGAATCAAAAGGTGAGCATATAACCTAGTTCTGGCCAGTCAACAGATTTCATCGCCTTCGTTTCAGTCACCTGTTTGAGGGTGAACATGTGACCTGGGCCCAGCAAACCCATGCCAGGACTTACAACAGAACTATTGTGGACGAGAAGCTCTCTGCCCTCTGCGGGGGCTGCCAGGGCCACTACACGCAGCTCCCTGCCCGGAGAGTGAGGCCAACATGGAAAGCAGGGCTAGGGTAACTCCTGAGGTCATAATTTGAGCCCCTAAGTCAAGCTGGACCTGAAGCTGACTTGAGCTGGATGGGGGTGGGCCACCCCAGAGCTAGGACCAAAGCCATCACAGAAAGGCACCAGCTTGGGCACTGAGGCTTGTGTGTGTGTGTGTGTGTGTGTGTGTGTGTGTGTGTGTGCGCGCGCGCGCGTGCGGGTGCGTTCAGCACAAACTAAGGAGGCAAGAGGCTCCAAAAGAGAAACCCCACGAGTGTCCACAGCCACCTCCCCACACACACACGTCACCCACACGCACATGGGCACGGCACGCACACAGTCCGGGCCAGGGCAGCGGGGGTCATGGTGGGGGGACTGCAGCCGACAGAGAGGAGGGCCGCTCCAGTCCCACGGGACGTTTTACAACATTGCTGGTATCTTCGCATGAGATGCAAAACAATAAAAATACGAGACGCATTAGGCGACTGTTAAGTAGCTTAATGGGAGTGTGAGTCAAAACAGCATTTAAATATGGTACAGCGGCCGATTTGGAGTCTTTAAACAGCCTTTAAACAGCCTCGTGCCTCTCATCTCTCCTCGGGGAGGAAGTCCACACTGTCGTCACTGTCTTTCTCATATGTGAGTACAGGGCCTTAGTATGCACCCTCTGGGGGTCCACACAGGAGAGGTGGCCAGGTCAAGGTCACACAGCCTATAGGGGCAGAGTGGACACGCAGACAAAGGTTGTCTTACTAAAACCCTGGGTTTGACTCACCACCAGAGGCAGGTTTCCCGGGAAGCTATGGAGGCTGAAACTGCAGGGCCCTCACTTGTTTGGCCCCTTCTCATATCTGACACGTAATTCTGGGGTCTTTTTCTTTTTTCTTTTTTTGCGGTACACGGGCCTCTCACCGCTGTGGCCTCTCCCGTTGCGGAGCACAGGCTCCGGACGCACAGGCTCAGCGGCCACGGCTCACGGGCCCAGCTGCTCCGCGGCATGTGGGATCTTCCCGGACCGGGGCACGAACCCGCGTCCCCTGCATCGGCGCCACCACTGCGCCACCAGGGAAGCCCGGGTCTTTCTTAAAAAGCGCCACGCCAAACTATATAAGTTCTATGATTCAGGCCTCGCAAGGCATGAATCAGCCCCAACTCCCAACGGACCTGTTTCCCACTTCCTCTCCCCCAATCCCAAACCCAAGGGTGCTGTCATCAACTTGAAATAAGTACTGAAAGGCCTCCGTTTCCAGGGTATCTCTGCTCATCCTCATCTGCAGTTTCTTCCCTATTTCTGATGATTTAGACACTTGTCATGCAAACGACATCTACAGAGACCCATTCTGCGAAATGCTTACACGCCTCTTTTCAAGGTCTCCTGCATCTTAAAATAAAACCAAATCCTCCTGCTTCTTCCTGGGCCAGTGCTCGGGGTCCCAGGCTGCAGAAAGGGGAGCAGCCCACGAGGAGCTCCCTAGCCATCCACCTGGTGACCCACAAGAGCCGCCCCCCGCTCTTGGCCTTGGGGGCCCCGTCCCCTGCCTTCCAACCTGCCAGGGCTGGAGGAGGTCTGGAAGTCACCGTTGCAGATCCAGTGCTTGGACCTGACTGAGTTTCCACCCAGACATCTCCTCTCTACCTTCAGGCTTTATCAGACTCTCAAGGGCGTCTCAGTCACCAGACTAAAGGAACACGCCTGCCCTTCCCACCCTAGTACACCCCCCCAAAGCAGGCAGCACTAGATAAGAGCGTGGGGCCCCTCACAGGGGCTGCGGCCCTGCCCAGAACCACGTGGGGCTTCTTACCTTCCTGCCTGGAACAGGTGCCTCTCAGCATCCCTGGGTACCCCACGCCCCCAGGATTAGAGGACCTCACCTCTCTCAGGGTGACATGACAGAGGCTAATGATTTTGCAGAGCCGCTTGAAAAGTAACGGCGATGGTAATAATAATAATTTACTATTACTAAACAACTAACATTTACTCAGCACTTACCACATACCAGACCCTATTCTAATCAGTTTACAGGTATTAACTCATTTAATCCTCACTGCACCCTGGGAAGAAGGTAGGACCTCTATTTCATTTAACTCTTCCACTTTGGGGGCTGCTTTGTTTTAATTGCAAAAGGAATGCGTGCTCCTTGGAGCACATCTAACAGAAAAGGCACGTGCACAGAGCAAGTTCACAGTATCCCCGTGCCTGCTCTCTCCCTGTCCATCCCGGCTCCATTTCCCCTCTCTCAGCACAACCAGGGCGAGTAAATTCATGCACGCAGCCTGTCCTTATGCCAATACATGCAAGCACATATCAGAAGGCTCTCTTAGAATTAGCTTCCCCATTTTGTGGATAACAAAATGCAGCTCAGAGAGGGGAAGTGACTTGCCCAAGGTCACACAGCAGGCAGACGGAGGAACTGGCACTACTTGACTCCCAAGTTTAATGGCAAAGCCTGTGACCTTACCCACTAGCCTCCACGAGTCATCAGCTTTGAACCAAAGGAGTAATACTAATCATAACAAAAGAAAACAGCAGCACACATTCACTTAGTACTAACCATGGCAGCGTTTCAGGTGCATTACACACATCCACCTAGACTTCCCCCCAAGTCCTGCGAGCTGGTCCTATGATTTGCACAGCCTCCCCCCGATTTCACAGATGAGAGAACCAAGCCTTCACGAGGGGAAGACACTGGCCCAGGTCACACAGCTATCAGCAGTGACAGACCAGGATTCAGACTCAAGCCCTCTGACTATATCAGCCCAGGAAGGCAGTTGGGTGGGCAGGGGCAGGGCTTGGTCCTAAGTCAATGGACAGAATGGCCACTGTCCCCATCCTGAACTCACATGGGCTTTTTACAGTGCCTCCCACTGGCCATCTCAGGGCCTTTGCACACTGGGGGGTCCTCCCCTCCCCTAGGCCTAGATAATGCCCAGGGCTTACTCAGGCTCTGGATGAGCCCCTGGGTAAACCCCCCCGCTCCCCGCCTAATTCCTGAAGCCGAGCAAGGCATCTGTGCACAGCTGACATGGGATTAACACATGTTCAGGGAACAGTGTTCGGTGAATAACGTGTTGCTTCAGTGGGAAGGCTGAGCTGGGCTAAGGGGACACAGTGTGTGAAGGACCCAGAGAGGCCCTGGGCATGCGCGGGGAGTATGGCAGGGCAGCAGGCAGGGCCCAGCAGGAAGAAGAACAAAGAAGCAGATGAACGAGAGAATGCTCTTTCCTCCTCTCACATCATGACGGACACTGAGGTTTAACGAGTCCAGACAGTTCTCTCCACTGCCCTTGTTAAAATCTTCACCAAAGAGCTTCCAACTCCCAACAAGAGTGCGTGAACGCTCTGAGTTAGGATGCCACCAGCAGAAAAGGACACTTCCAATACCATGGCCAGGCTGTCCTGGCCGATGAGGCCGGAAGCTGGGCACCCCAGGACCAGCGCGCGGAATTACACGGTCAGCCGGCTGTCCGCTCCGGTGGGGAGAAGCCCAAGAGATTTCCTTCTGTAAATGTTCAGTCGTAAAAGATATTTGTGGCAAGACAATCGGTAGCCCTGGATCATGTTGAAGGCAGCGAACTGGAACCTTAGAAATGGTCCAACCAAAGCCACTGCCCTCTTTAAACGCATCTACTGTCCCCTTGGTGAGAATTCTGAACTCTTTCGGACAGATGATTTTCACAGGGGGGGAGGCACTCAGAATGACAATTACGTATCCCAACAGGCTCCATCAGATCCTGAGCAAGCGTTGTATCTTCAGTGGCGCTGATTTCAGCCTCACACACCAGGCCTCGCTTATCTCCTGGAAACTCTTCCCAGCAGTCACGCCATCAAGCTCTAGGGATGGCATGGGGATGGGTCCTTGAGAGTGAGATCTGGAATTCTGGGGGCTCCGTTTGTGAAGGAGACCAGTTTGTCTGCTGAGGACCCCTAGCCAGGGAGGAGTGGCCGGCGGGCCTGCCCGCGGACTTGACACGGCTGCCCCAGGGCAAGGGAGCAGGTAGAGTCAGGGAAGCCACGCCCCACAGCCCACAAGGTGGGTAGAGACTGTGGCTCTCCATCGCAAAAACTGTTCAATAACTACAGGTGTCTCAGGACGGATGGTTGTACCTAAAACACAGAGCTCCCTGGCCCTGGAGGCATGCAAGAATCTGGGTTGGTGGAAAGGGCATGCAGAATTAAATGGGGGACTGGGCCGTCTCCAAGGTCCCTGAGACCACCAGGAGAAGCCAGGATGCTAAGATGTGACTATTCCTCCGTGTTAAAGCAAGTCCAGAAAACTCCTCCTGGCCGGTCAGTGCCAGCCAATTGCGAGTGGACTGTGTGTTTTGTAGGTAAAATAGCTCCACGTCGTCACATGTGCTTCTGTCGATGCCTCTGTCATTTCACAGGAAGCATCTGCAAAGCCCAGCTCGCTGCTGGTCCTGGGACGGATGTCAGCAAAGCTCAGCAGGGAGCCGCCTGCTCGGGGCTGAGTGTGCACGAGGGTCCCCAACGGGTCATAGCGGGGAGCAAGTGTCCAGGCCGAAGGGTCAGAGGGGGCAATGAGAGAGGCTTCTGGGAGGAGACCTGAGGGCAGCCACCTCCTGGACGACAGCCCAAAATGTGTCTTCACCCCTCCAGAACCGGGGGAGGGTGCGCAGGCCCCCCAGATGCCTGCAGCAGGAGAGCTGCCACTCGTCCCCATTTGCTCATGTGTCCAAATCACATTTTGAAAAACAAAAAATGTTTGACACTTTCTTCTTCCCTCCTTCCCCCGCCGAGACCTCCGAGGACGGTGAGGTCTCAGCCTCCAGCCTGCCCAGGTGGGTGGGGGCCGGGGGCAGACGCAACCACAGCCAGGAGGTGCTGGTGCGGGACACACACAGTGGGTCTGTCTTCCATAAACAGTTGCTGAATGGAGGGACGAGGTGAGGACAGCAGTGCCAGGTGTGGGGCTTAGCGCTGAGAGAGAACATCCTGGAGCAGAGGGGTGATAGGATGAACTGGCGCTCCAGCAAGAGGACTTTAGCCCCTAGCAGTGGGTGCCAAGTAGACTGGGAGGGGCTGAGGACAGCAGAGATCACAACGACCAGCGGGCGAAGTGCCGCGTGCACTGAGGTCCTTGTTCTGAGGTCTCTGTACCAATTACCTTGTTCTTTCCTCACACAGTAACTCTGCGGGGAGGGGGGTGGTCACACCGCAGGCATGTGGTAGCTCAGGGCCCTGCATCAGGCAGGACGGTGTGTCCCTGGGGAGGTCCCTCAGCGTCCCAGGCCTCAGTTTCCTCATCTGTGAACCGGGAGTGATAAATGCCCATCGCTCAGGTGGTACCCTCTGACCCCAAAGACTGTATGATTTTTTCCCCCGCTCTGCAGGCAAAGACCGCCTGGGAGAAACCCTCACGTGCCTCGTTATTTTCAAGAGGAAGAAAAAATAAAAAACCCAAATGATTTCCTTGAAAGGCCAGTAGTAACCCAACTCCCTGGCATTTTGAGTTTTTTCCTTTCCCCAAGAAGTCTGGAAGGAATTACATAGTGTTGACAAAATCTGGAGAACTTCCAATGACTAGAGGATTCCCCGGACATTTCAGCTCCAGATCAGTCACTATTGAAACAAAATCCAATAGGCTCCTCGACGGGCACCTTGCTGGGAATTTTTCATGTACTCTGGCCACGTTAGGTGTGTGAGGAGATGGGCAGACCCCTGGCCTTTGTGCCCCTGCGCCCCCTCCCACTGGCACAGCTGAGCCGCTGACCCTTGCCTGCCCGCGGGGACCCAGCCGGACAGAGGCAGCCCTTCCTCCCGGCCCGGACCCCACACGGGGCAGGTGTGGCCTCAGTGCCCTGGGGACCAGACCCAGAGCAGCCTCACCCAGCTGGATGGAGGGCCCAGCTGCTCCTGTGGGAGGACAGAGCCTGGAAGGGTGGGCTTGCAAGTCCTCTGCCTCCTGGGGCTTCCGAGGACCGTCCCAGAGCCCTGTGCGGTCAGCGTGGCCCGGGGCTCTCACCCTGGCGGCCTCGGCCCTGCCCAACTCCCAGAAAGTTCTGTGTCCTGTTTCAACAAGAGGGTCTCAGCCTACCACGAGAACGCACATGGGCTGAAAACCACGCCGACACGGTCAGCCTCAAGCTCCTCCCAGGGCTGAGACCCGAGTATCCACCAGCCCTCTCGGTACATCTGCTCAGAGGCCTGACGGACGCCTCAACCTCAGCTGGATGAAGCGAACCCACCACGGCCTTCCTCTAGGGAACCACTGACTGAAACCGCCCACCTTGGCCAGGCCCACTTGCCTGAGCTGTCTCACAACAGCAGGTCCGACAAGCACCACGGTGCTATCACCGAAAACTAACAGGGAGAATTCGGGAGGGGCCAGAAGGAGGGAGGAGACGCCAGCCCATAATATGTCCTGCCAACCTCCCAGAGTCCTTCGCGCTGGAATCCATCTTGGCTTAGCCATGCGCACGCCACCAGGAAGGACCCTGAGTCAGAATGACTGGCTGGAGACAAGCCGGAAGCTAAGCGCATCACCATGAGCCCGAGACTGTGAGCCACGGGGCGGGGCAGTCCCCCGGGGTTCCCTCACCCTGCTGCTCTCCGCCCGGGCGCCCCTTCCCCATAAAGTCTCTTGCTTTGTCAGCACGCGTGTCTCCTGGGACAATTAATTTCCGCGTGTTAGACAAGACCCCGCTCTCAGGCCCTGGAAGGGATCCCCTTCCTACAACGTTCCTGTCTCAGCTGGGCCCGACCGCCTCCCCAGGAGCTCAGGCCGGACACCAGGGTCAGCCCGGCCCCCCTGCTCTCACGCCCAAATCGCATCCGTCCGCCGATAACTGGTGGCTCCGCCTTCAGAATCGCCCAGGATCTGCTCCTTTCCCGCCCACTGTGCTCACCGGAGCCGACCACCGCCTACCCCTTTCTCTAATGGGCGTGGTCCCCTCTGCCCTCATCCCAGAGCCTGCTCTCCACACGCAGCCGGACGATCCCACTCAGCCCACGTCAGGACGCATCCCTCCTCTCCACACCCTTCGCGGCCGCGCCTGAGGGACAGCCTGTGTGTCCCAGGCCTTAGTGACGGGCTGACCTCCTGCGACGTACTTCCCCATGTCCACGTGGCTCCCTTACCTCCTACAGGTCTGTGCTCAAGTGTCACCTTCCCCATGAGGCCTTCCCTGGCCTCCCCCTCTCACCATACTGATTCCGGGCTGGTCTCGGTTTGTCTGCATGTGACATGTCGCTCCCAACCACCTGTGCGCCCCCAGGAGCTGGCCACAGTCATTCCTGGCTCTGCCACTGACCAGCTGTGTGACCTTGGACGAGGTACTTAACCTCTCTGTGCCTCTGTTTCCTCATCTGTAAAATGTGCCTTCACTCCCGGTTGCTGGGGAAACTGAATGAGTTACTACGCACAACAGTCTGGGATATAGCAGATGTCCAATCAGCTTTCATTAAAATCATCATCACATGCTACGGGCCAGTGGTCGGGAGACCTGGGCTCTGGTCCACCTCTGCCCCGACTCTCCTTGTAACCTCAGGCAAGTCCCTTTCTCTAAATGCCATTTCCTTTAGCTGCAAAATGTGGGGATTAGCCAAGAAGTGGGCTGGGCCCCTGGGTCGCCCACTGCCAGGGCTTCAACCACCCTCCATGGGATGGGCCCTCCCTGATCTCCACGCTCTGACCCCAGCTGCCACCCCACCGTGCCACCAGGACATTCTCAGGCGGCTCAAACTCCTGCTGCCAGAGCAGACTCCTGGCTCCTCCCTTCCTGTCAAGTCCCCGGGCCCCTCTGCTTGCCCCTCTGCTTCCCCCTCCGCTTCTCAGTAACCCGTGTCACCACCCCCTGCTGAGCAAGCCAGAGGCATCCCCTGGGTCCTCTCCTTTCCTCTCCCCCAACACCCACCCTTCACAGACTCCTCTCGGCCCACATCTAGGACGCCCAATTCCCCCCACACCCACACCCACGCTGAGCCAGCACTCCCTCCACCCTGGACCTTGCACGAGACTCTATCTTCGAGAAGGTTCCTCCCTCGCTGTCTGAGGGCTGGCACCCTCTCATCCTTCAGGTCTTGACTCGGAAAAGCCTTCCTGACCCTTGCCTTCCCTTGTCACACCCTGTCACACCCCCTCTCCGAAGCTCTTGTTTGTGTACTTGTTTATTTTCTAACTTCTGCCTTGAACCTCAGCTCCGGAGGACAGGAGTCCCCTGTGCTGTGCCTGGCACACGGTAGCACCTCAGCAAATATCTGGTTATGAATGTACGACGTACAATCACGGCTGAAGCTATGGCTTGATTACCTCCACAGACAGGGAGATCATTACCAAAGGGAGACTGTCCATTCCATGGGTGGAGATGCCCACATATAAAGGCCAGAATGTTACTGTAGGTAAAAGGAGTAAACTGAGGCTCAGAGAGGAGAGGGAGTCCCTTAAGATCCCAGGACAGCAGGGATGGCATTAGAGCCACGTCCTAACTGCTGGACAGCACCGCCGATGCCCCAGGAGGTCCATTCTCCCAGAAGCAGGTGTCTTCAGGGGCCTAGTGGGACCCTGGCCTGGATGCTAACTGTCTGGCCCACTTTTCCAGGCATACTCCTCTTTGTTCCTTCCCAGGGCAGAACCGCTGCAGGGCACGTGCCCCCAGATGGACCCGGCCCCACTAGAAGTGCCCTTCAGAGGAAATATTGGGCAGTGGGCTTTGCCATCATAATTCACTCTGGCTTGGAAACTGCTCTACCTGAGTCTGACACAGTCACCAGGATTTAAAACAGGTGATCTCAAGTCCTTTCAGCACTGTGGGAGAAGGTTTATTCCTCTCCTCCTCGCCCCGAACGGCACAGGGGGAATCATCACAGCCTCTCCGATGTTCCACAGCTGCATCAACAGGCGGGCAGCCTCAAGGGGGCTGCGGGCAGCCAGACCCCCAGCACCAGGCAGCCACCCAGGGCCCATCTCAGGCCTGGAGAGTGAGGCCCCAGGCAAACTATTTCTGGGAGGAAGTTCGCCCCACTGTGCAATTTCCGCTCATGAGGAAGTTCTGAGAATATGAGTGTCCTTTCATAAGAATTTTACAATTTTGTCCTTAAATGTGACTTCAAGAAGGAGTTGCTTTCTTAAATGGGAGTCATTACATCAGACGGTCAAGTTCACACGCCCTCTCTTGCCCCTCCCTCCCTTCATTCTGGAGGAAAGGAAACTCCCTTTCACGGGGACTGACTCTGCACCAGAGCCCTGGCCAGGAGCTTTCAGACACGCAGTGACCCTGACAGGTATGGCAGTGAAGACCTGGGGCTCGAGAGGCCTCAGGCCCCAGGGCAGGCCATGACCTGGCCCAGCTTCCACACCAAGCGTTCATGGAAATCAAGCTGAAGAAGCCAGTCCCGCAGCTCCGCTTGATCACATCTTTGCACTCTTAGAACCGACCACAGCACGTGGCACACAGTAGGTGCTCCTAAGTAGAGTGGGCATGTGAGAGAGAAGCCACTGGGTGGCAGAAGTGAGCCAAGACATGGAGAGAGATACACACACACACACACACACACACACACACACACACACACGCACGCACAGACACATGCACACAGACACCAGGTGCTGATGAATGTGTTTGACGCCTGGATTAGCCTTACCTGAAGCCAGACCTTTCCCTGGAATTCTCAGTCCCATGAACTAATACATGAATCCCCTCCCCTCCCCCCACTTCTTTTTTTAACATCTGTTTAAATTGACCTTCCTGTCCCTTGCAAGAGTTCACATGTAGTTCAAACGCATAGGCGTGCCTGTGTGTCCCCTTCCGGACTCTGGCTACGGCCGAGCATGGACGATCCACTTTCCCTTCATCCTTCTACAGCGTGTTCCGTCTCCCTGAACCTTCTGGCTTCTCACTGCCCCATCCCCCCAGCCCCCAGGATTCCTCTCCTTGTTTCTAACGCTGTGGCCAGCTGTTCCCAGAGCAGGGCCTTGGATACACTGGGCACAGTACTTACTCAGGGCCTTTGCACCTGCCGCTCCCTTTGCCAGTCTTCCACGAGTCCTGCTCCCTCCTCGACTCCAGATTTGATCAAACATCACCTCCTGGAGAAATCCGCCCCGGCCACACCGCCCTAGAGGGCCTCTCAGTGCCCGCAACTCTGACGGCTTCCCCTGCTCATTCTCCTTCGCTGCACTTATTAGCTCGGCCTGAAATCACATCGTACTCATCTGTGGATTACCTGCCACCCCTGGAACATCAGCACCGTGAGGGTGTGCCCACTGAGCCCGGCCCTGTGCCTGCTCCGGATGGAAACGCTATTAAAATGCCGAAGCCTGAGTTTGAAAGAGATCTTCTCTTAGACCATGAATTGTGACAGAAATGTGTATAAATACGGTCATTACCAGAAATGAAAAGTCTCACCAAAAGGGTGTTTACAACTGCTTAAAATACCCCACACCTGGGAAGAAGTCATGGGGGGGGGTGGGAAAATCTGGGAATTGGGTTCTTCTGCGTTTAAAAGACTTGCCTGCTTCACAGTTCAAAAAAAAGAATCGGGCTTCCCTGGTGGCGCAGTGGTTGAGAGTCCGCCTGCCGATGCAGGGGACGCGGGTTCGTGCCCCGGTCCGGGAGGATCCCACATGCCGCGGAGCGGCTGGGCCCGTGAGCCATGGCCGCTGAGCCTGCGCGTCCGGAGCCTGTGCTCCGCAGCGGGAGAGGCCACAACAGTGAGAGGCCCGCGTACCGCAAAAAAAAAAAAAAAAAAAAAAATCAATATCTTGGGTTGGAGGCTCCTGGAGCTCTGGGAGGACCCGCTGATCAGCCTGGCTGAGACGTCTCAGGCATTCTCACACGCAGAGCGAGCGTCTGGAGGATGAGCTGCCAGTTCTCTGAGACCCGAGGACAAGGCAGAGCTGCTAGAGGAAGCGCCACGGCTGAGCCCAGCGGGGAGGTGCGGCCCGAAGACGCTGCCACGGCGGTGCGATCCTCCCCCATCGGTGGTTGGTCAGAACGCAGCACGCCCGCCCCACCCAGGAGCCCAGCTAGGCCCCTCTGTGTGGCCAAGGGGCTCCGGGCGGGGCTGCATCCATCCAGCCCGGCCTCGGGCACACCACCCAGGGCATACGGGCTCCGCAGCAGCTGCATCCCAGGGACAGAGAAACAGGAAGAGCGCAGCGCTGCCCTTCTTCCCTCCAAGACGGCGCAAGCGTTCTTCAGCTCTTTTATTACATTTCTCCTGCTTTATATTAAATCTCAGCATCTTGGACACTGAGCTTGGAGGGTTCCTGAGGTCAGCTGGCCCAGTCCTGCCCTGGATGCTTCAACATCCTTGTGGACTCACCAACTTCACAAAAGCAATAAATATTTCTGAGGAAAAAAAAAAAAAAAACTAACAGTGTGCTTCGGGGCAATAACTTTTCAGCTGCCGGTCACTTTCATACCTGCTCCTCACAGGGGTGGGGACCCCGCTAACGGGCCATCGACCCTGGAGCACGGGCTCTGCAGCCGCGTGACCCAGGGCCACCCCAGCCTGCAGATCCGGCCCCAGGGCCCCAGGGGTGAAGAGAGGAGAGCAAAGTGCAGCCTGCTGGGCCAGGCAGCAGGGACAAACTCCCCACCCTCCAGCCCCAAATGCCCCTCTGGAAGTGGGGGGAGCTGCAGAAATCTCCACGCCCATGACGGATGCCAGGAGTCCTTTCCTCAGCCTCCTGCGACAGCCTGCAGGCAGCTGGTGCCCTGACGTGGCTGCCAGGGTCCTCTCTCGATTGCAAACGCACACTCGTCCCCGTCTTCCCCACCCTCTGTCACCCTCTCACGGGACTCAGCCCTAGGAACTGCATTTGCCGTGAGAGAGGGGCAGCATCCAGCAGCAGCTGTGCGGTGCTAGCGATGCCCGGGAACGGGTCTGTTTGCTGCTTCGTAACAAGCAACTTCAATGACTATGGATGGCTGAACCACGTCCCCGTAGTGGGGCCAGACAGGCTCTAACTGCCCTTCGAAGGATTAAAACAAAACAAAGCAAAACAAAACTGTGCTCAGGCAGGAGACCAACTGTCTGCAAAAACCATCCATTTCTAACTGGCGTGAAAGAGGCCCTTCAGGCAAACACGAGCCCCACAGACAAAGTCCCAAACAAAGCCCCAAAGCCCAACTCCATAACGATGGTAATTACTGTCACCATTATTCTAATAGTAACTTGTATTTTAATAGTCCTTTGCACTATAAACAAAAGTCACTGCAGACATTTAGAGAGAACCGGCTGCACACAGGCGGACAGCCAGGTCATCGGAGGAAGCTCACCCATCTTCGGGGGACAAGGGAAGCCACAGCGTGAAAACTGGGTAAGGGACCCAAATATGAAGCAGAAAAGTTAAAGCCCAGCCCAGCCCGGGAGGTCAGAGAGGTCTGCCTGGAGGAAGCAGCCTCTCTTTGGAGCCTGGACAGGATAAGCAGACCGTTTCTAGGTAGAGGGGCAGGAAGGGTTCCCAGGAGAAGGGAACAGGATGAGGAAAGGCGGGAGCAGAGTGCTGTGTCGGGGGAACTCCAGGTACTCAGCATGGCTGGAGTCCAGGGATCCAGGGGGATGGGAAGGAACACACTGGCAAGGTGGGTACAGAGCAGGCACCACAGTCTGTGCAGAAGAGTTCGGATTCTACCATGAGGCAACGGGACGCACAGACGGATTTTACTTATTGTGCTCTGTACTGTGTGTGTGTGTGTGTGTGTGTGTGTGTGTGTGTGTGTGTGTGTGTTTCCAGCTGAGGAGGACGTGTGCTGCTGTTCAGCCTCAAAAATATTCAGACATTACAGCCTCCATCGCTCGTCTGCTGCCCCCTGGAGCCTGGCGTCCGAGTACTGCAACTAGCTTTTCATCTCAATTCTTTGATTAGGAAGAAATCCCTAGAAACGGAGGCACCGTGGGTTGTGTCTTGGCTTGTGATGATTTCAGAGCCACCTGTGAGGTGTGGGCAGGGCTGGCTCCTCCTCAGGCCTCCCTCCTCGGCATGCAGGCGGCCGCCTCCTCCCTGTGTCCTCACGTGGCTGTCCCTCGGGGCTCTCAGGGTCTTCATCGCCTCTTTTTATGAGGACACCAGTCCGACTGGAGCAGGGCCCAGCCACAGGACTCCACTGTAACTTAGTCACCTCTTTAAAGGCTTCATCTCCAAATCCTGAGGTCCTGGGGGTTAGGACTTCAACATATGGATTTGAGGGACACCGTCCAGCCCATACACAGTTGGATCAGTCACTGGGAGGCACCAGCAGGGGACGGGAGGGAGGTCGGGGTATCGATTCCCAGCTCCCCTACTGCTGGGCTGCAGATGCGTCAGTAACTGTGTTTCTCCACTTACAGCCCTAGCGTGAGAAGCCCCCCAAAGCCTCTGCTCTCACTGGGTCCTGGTGATGCGGCCCCTCCCAGGCCCCCTCAGCCAGTGGGTTGCCAGGCCCCGGGTGCTGCACCATCCCGGGTCAGCTCTGCAGTGCCGCCCACACCTCTGTGATTCGCCCCTTTGTGAGCCTCCCCTCACTCCCCTTGAATGGACCTGCTGTCTCCCGCCAGGATGCTGAGTGATAATCGCCATCCCACTGGCCATCTGCTGCTCTAGGCTCATTTCTACACGAATTTACAGTCGTCTGAAGCCTGTGACCCCAGAGGAGCAGTGCCCTCCGGAAACTCCAGGGTACAACCTCGGGGTGGACGGTCTGTTCCAGAGACTGAGATGTGGGAGTCTATGTTCCCCACATCCCCAGGTGTCCTGACCAGGGGAAACACATTTGAAATCATGACAGCGAGTGATTTCTAAGGTCAGACATCCACAGGCAATCAAGGTGAACCCTGACCTGAACCTCACACCTCATGCAGGAATGAACCCTGCACGGATCATGGGCTCACCTGAAAAGTGGAAACCCAAAAATCACTTAGGAGAAAACCAAGGTGGAACTGGCGAGTCTTACGTTTGACACTAAAAGCACAACCTACAAAAGGAAAAGTCAGTAAGCTGGACCTCAGTGAGTTTATCATGTTGGCTTCGTGAAAGACGCTACAAAGAGGATGCAAAGACAGGCTTTTTACGGGGACGAGTATTTGCAAGCCACACACCCGACAAAGGAGTGGTGGATATATTTATCCAGAATATAGAAAGAGTGTGCACAGCTCAACAGGACAAAACCAACCAGCTTAACTAGAAAATGGGCAAAAGACATGAATGGACACTTCACCTAACCAGACAGACAGGTGGCAAATAAGTACACAAAAACGTTCAACATCACTAGCTGTTAAGGAAACACAAGGGAAAACACGGGGAGATGTCACCACACACCTATGGTAAAGACGCAAATCAAAAATCGCATAATGCCAAATGCTGGAGGGAACCTGATGGGAATGCAGGACAGTGCGGCCACTCCAGAAAAAGACTTGGGCGGTTTCTTATAAAAATAAACACGCAACTAATACACAAACCAGCAATCACGCTCTTTGGGCGTTTATCCCAGAGAAACGAAAACCTATGTTCACACAAAAACCTGTTCAGAAACACGTATAGCAGTTTTAGTGTAACAGCCCCAAACTAGAAACAACTCAGATGCCCTTCCGTGGCATCCGCAGCGCAGAACACTACCAAAAAGGGAATGACCTACAGCCACTTGGAGGGATCCCAAGGCCATTATCCAGAGTGAAGAAAGCCAATCCCAAGAGGTTCCACACTGTATGATTACATTTATATAACATTCGTGAAATGACAGGATTACAGAGACGGAGACAGATGAGTGGTGGCCAGGGGTGATGGAGGCAGAAGGAGGTGAGCGTGGTTGTGAAAGGGCAACATGAGGGACCCGGGTGGTGGTGTAACTCTTCTGTATCCTGACCGTGGGACTGGATGTGCTACAGTGGCCCATCTCTCTCTCTGTCTCTCTCTCTGTCTCTGTCTCAGAATACTCACCCTTGGAGCCCGGCCACCATGCTCTGAGGACGCCCACGTCACAAGGAGTGGGTGTTACAGCCAACAGCGTCAGCCAGACGCCAAGGAAGGTTGTAAGCAGCCTCCCAGCTCTCCTCGCTTCCTTCCAAAGATCGTGCGCGTCCATGGTAGGGGTCCAGGTGGGCGTGACAGAGGGCAGCAGACCCAGCCCAGAACCAAGGGCTTGTCTCAGGCAGAGACACGCAGGGGTCATCGGGGGGGTCCTAGGGCCACAAATGGGACCCCTGCCCCCGAGGTCAGCCTCCACCTGGACCTGGAGGGCGGCCTGGGCCTGGGTGTCGGCGGATCACAGGCCGGGATGGCAAGCACTTCAAAGGCAACCTCCCCTGGTGCTGTAGAAATTGCTAGGTTTCTTGGGACCCACAGAGAAATCTTAGCAGACATGCAAATGAGCCCTCGTCTTCCTTCGGTAGAATGGGACGTGCCTGCTCCGTGCGCACAGTGGGATTTAAAACATCAACTCTGCCAACCCACGGGTGCGTCCACAGAGGCAGGAGGGGCACCTTCCTAAAGACGGCCTCCTGCCAGGGAAGGCAGGAGGCCCTGGCCGGCTGGAGGATGCCTGCCCGGCCTGGAGCAGGGAGAAGGCCCTCTCTCCATGAATCCTCTCTTATCTCCACTCTGGAGATAGGAAACACTGCCTGGCCTGTCTCCTGCAGGGAGGGGGCTTCCACACAGCACACCCCCAGGCCAGCATTTACGGCTCAAACCAACTTCAGGGCGAAGCTGCGTACGTGACTTGGGAACCCACTTCCAACAAGGCCACAGGGTCCCTGGGGCCTCAAGTGTTCCTGGCTGGAGAGTGACCAGGGCCCAATGGAGCCGTCCCCGTCAGCGGCACCCTGAGGATCATCCAGACCCAGGCCCTGAGGTCCTCACGATGGTATGAGGCAGTCACTAGGTGGAGCCCCATCTTACAGATGAGAAGACTGAGGTTCAGAGAGGTGACTTGCCAGGCATGGGCTGGTGTCTGACATCTGAACCAGCTAGGGATCCATGTGCCCCTTTTACAGGCGGGCACACTGAGGTCCAGAGATGGCACAGAAGAAAGTCAAGGTCACATGGCCTTGTGTTGCAGCAGTAAGAGCTGATGTTCTGAACAGCTGTTTGATGAAACTTTTTGGTGCCCTGGTGTCATGTCAAGGCTGTGAAGGTCCAGCTTCTAAGCTCAGGCAAACCTAGTGGCCCACCATCCTGCTCTTTCACCCCAGCCCTGCTCCAGCCCACCCCTCTCTCCCAGCCCACCTGCCAAAGAAGGGCCCCGGGAAGTGAGGGCTGCCTGTCGGCCAGCTGCTGGGTCCACCCCATGTCCAGCATCACTGCAGGCCAGTCCCTGAGCTTCAGCACAAGGCTGGCTGTGAGGTGGGTGGGAGTGAGCCCCCCAGTCAGTACAGGGGGAACTCTGGGCTCGGAGGGCCTGAGGGACCTACCCAAGGTCACAGGGCTGAGAGCAGCGCCCAGTGCCTGCAGCCCAGCCTCCCCCAGCCTCTCTGCTAGGAAGGCTCTGCCCTGTGCCCCCAGAAAGGGTTTTTATTCTCAGCAGCATGGTCTGAAATGACAGAGAAGATGACCCGTTCCCGGGGAAAATGGAGCAGAGAAGCGCCGAGCCCATCCAGAACAGAGCGGGCCAAGTGGCCTGTCTGTTTCTCTAATTCTAACAATTTCCACTTATTCCCCCACAGAGGACCTCTGTAATTTACCCCGTGGTCAGCAAGCTTATCCGAACATTAAAAGTTAATTTACTCTCTGCTTCTCCTGCCTGTTATAACCCGTTTGTGGGCTTTCTTTCCCCAAAAGCCTAAGGCCTGCATCCTTGTAAACATAAAATATTTAATTGGCAATTCCAAGGCCTGAGCTGGCCGATCACCCTCTCCCGGGGGCTCTGTGCGGCCCACGGCCACGGCCCAACAACACGTGGGCTCCTCGGAGACCCAGTCTGAGAACTCGCCCACTGGGGCAGGTGGGGGGCGGGGAGGCGCTCGCCCAGGGTCAGAGGCAAATCCAGCACCCGGCATCTGGTGGGGCGGCTGGAATATTCTGCAGCCATGGAGACTCCTGCCCTGATGCTCTGGGCAGCACTGAGAAAGGTCCGTGTGCTGACGGGGCAGCGGCACGGTGGACGCTCAGAGCCGGACCCTGACACAGGCCCTGGTCCTGAATTCCGACTCCAATGCCAGCTGGCTGTGCCCGTGTGTTCCTGCATGATCCTGAGCAAGTCCTCCAACTGTCCAAGCCTGTGCTCCTTGGCCACCAAGTGGGGTGAAGACTAACCGTCCCCAGAGCACTGTGACACGAGGAATGTGAAAGGTTAGGCCCCGTGCTCCCAGAGTGGGGTTATTATTCTGAAGAAAAGCTGAACCCTGTATTTTCTGCTGCTGGATAAGAAAAAGCACACTGACGAAAAAACTTACTAGGAGGAAATACACCAAAGTGATAACCGCACGGCTGGGGAATGCTGATGGGCTTGGGGTTTTTTTGTTTGTTTGTTTGCGGTACGCGGGCCTCTCACTGCTGTGGCCTCTCCTGTTGCAGAGCACAGGCTCCGGACGCCCAGGCTCAGCGGCCATGGCTCACAGGCCTAGCCGCTCTGTGGCACGTGGGATCTTCCCGGACCGGGGCACGAACCCGTGTCCCCTGCATCGGCAGGCGGACTCTCAACCACTGCGCCACCAGGGAAGGCCTGGGGGGTTTTTTTAGCCTAGACTTTCTAAACTTTCTGTCGTGATTCTATCCTGCACTGATAATAAAAACATATTGACATCAAAATAGTGCATCCGATCACTCACGCAATCAACAGGCACGTGCTGCCTGCAGGCGGCCCTGGGAGAGAAGTCCAGTGGAGCAGGTGACACAGAACAGACTGAGATGAGCCTCATGTCACAGAAGCTATGGGGTGGGAGGAGGCCCCTGGCCCAGTGCGGGCTGGAGAGGGATTGGGGAGCAAGAGGACTTCCTGAAGGTGACACCTGTCCCCTTCTCAGAGAGGGGGAAGACATTTGACAGGCCCTTGTGGAGAGGTTCAAGGGTGGACATGGGGGCTTGGGGCTCAGTCCCCTGCCCCCAGCTGTAATGACTCAGAAAACGCGACGTGACAAATCTTCATCCCAAGGTGTGGGCCAAGTACCGCGACTTCCTTACAGAGGACACCAGGGGTGGGGGCCACACACACCCTCTCTACAGAGAGATGGCCCCTCTGAGCCATGCCCCGCAGACAGGATGGGCCTGCATCCAACAGCCCGGAGGTGGGACTCCGAAGCCGACCTCACAGCGGAGGCCACCGAGGCGCGGAGCTCAGGGCCCTGTCCGGGTGGCTCAGGGCACAGCGTGGACCCAGATGTGTGGCCGCCAGCGCTGCTCGCTGCCCTTCTCCACCTGCTTGCAGGCTGGCCTCTCAGTTCCCTCCCCAACCCCGGGCTGCAGAGGCCAGCCCCGCGGTCAGCCCACACTTGGGGTGGTCCCACGCTGTCCGCTCAGGGGTCACCCAGGCTTCCTTTGTCAAAGTCTGCAGTGGCTACCGGAAGAGCTGCCTGCTGCCCCGAGGGGCCTGCTGGCCCAGAGTGACATCCCCTCCCCAGGCCCCTCTGCCCCCAGCTGGCTGCCCTCACAGCCTAGGCAGCAGGGCTGACACGGCCTCCGAGGGCATCCTTCTCGCTGCTCAAAGCCCCCCACAAGAGCCCCTTCCCTACAGGTAACTGGGACTGCTGGCAGAAGCAACCCTGCAGAATTCTTTCACCCCGGCTTTACTGGGTATAATTGACAAATAAAATCATATCTACTTAAAGTGCACGTGATGATTTGATAAACGTACATTATGAAATATTTACCACAATCAAATTAACTAACACATCCATGACCTCACAGCTAACTTTCTTTTCGGGGGGCTGTGGTGAGAACACTTAGAATCTACTCCCTTAGTAACTTTCACGTACACAATATAGTATCGTTAACTACAGTCACCAGGCTGGCGCTGTACACTGGATCATCACTGGAAGTGTGTGCCCTTTGGCCAACAACTCCCCCTCCCCCTAGCCGCTGGCAACGACCATTCTACTCAACAAGATTCCTCATGTAAGCAATACCATCTTTCTCCACCCGGCTTATCTCACTCAGCATAACGCTCTCCAGCCTCTTCCGTGGTGTCAGGAATGGCAGGATTTCCTTCTTTTTATGGCTGAACGGTATTCCCAACAGCCAAGCTAAGGAAACAAGCTGAGTATCCTTCCACCAAGAAGACGCGGCACACGGACACAGTGGGGTGTTACTCGGCCGAATGGAATTCTCGGGACCCACACCCCTTACCCTTAGCGAGCAATCTCCCAAGTTGCTTCAACTGTGAAAGGTCTACACACAGAAAACAGACTGGCAGGAAATTTCCCCCAATGTTAACAGCGTTTGCTTCATTTCAATGGGGCCCTCCCATGATTATCCTGTTCTATCTGCTTCCCCAGACTCTCCAAATCGGAAACAATGATCATGCGTCACCTTTGTAACTGCCAACAACAGCTTTTTTAAACAGAATTGCATCAAAATTCAGGGTTGGGATCTTCCTCAAACGAGGCAGTTGAGGTGGTAAGCTAAGCCTCCAAGGTCACAGGGCTAGTGCCCGGCAGGGGAAGGACTGAAACCCAGGTGTGTCTGGCTCCTGTCAGGCAGGTGGTGGGGAGGCAGGGAGAGGCGTCAGAGGAAGCTCTCGCTCCCTCTTGCAGGGACGGGGATGCTTGAGGAGAGATGGTGGAGCGAGAAGAGGGATCAGCGTGGGGGTCCCCACTTCCAAAGCCAGCCCGACACCTTCACCTGACATCTCACACCTTCCCACACTGTGTCACACTGCCTTTATGTCATCTGCTCTTTTCAGTTATTGCCTTGATGTGTGATTCTGGGTGAGTCACTAGACCTCTCTGTGCTTCCATGTCCCTGTTTCTAAGTTAGAGGTAATGATCTCTTGGGACGATCAAGGGAGATCATGAGTATGAAAGCTGCAACATGGGCCAGAAAACAGAAGTGTGTGCAGGATGGGGAAACTGAGGCAAGACCGCATCCCACGTTTCCTGAGTCCCACCTACTGCACCCCTTCAGGAACAAGAAGCCACATTGAACTGGCCTGAGGAGGGACCGCCTATGATCATCTCATTTCATCTTCACAACAAGCCCGCAAGGTGAGTCAAATCCTTCCCACTCTGTAGCAGAGGGGACTGGTGGTCCACAAAGAAATAGAACTCAGCTGGCCCAAGGCACACAGCCAGGAAGGGAGGTGACTGGAACTCACCCTTAGGGCCTCCGACCTTCCCTCCGCACCTGCCGACTGCCCCTGTACTCCTGCAGGCTACTTTGCTCTTTTAAAGCTGGGCAGGAGGTCGGGAGAGGGGACAATGGGAAGGGCTGATTTATGAGGATTTCATGCGCAAAGAGCAGACCCCCATGGTCACAGGCAGCGCCCTGGACAGAAGCTTTTCTCGTGATGGTTTAAGACAAAGCTTTCTCTGTAGGGGAAACAGCGTTTTCATTTCCAGGATTACAATAACATGGGATGTGCTCTAAACACCACAGCAAAACACCCCCGCTAATTCAGCCTCAGCTCCATGCCTCTGTGTTGCCAAGTCAGTTCATTTGTGACCACAAACACTGGCGTTCTAGATAGTTTTGCTACATCAAACTCCTACTGGTAGGACAAATGGAGAAAGAAGGGGGGAATTATTATAGAGCGCTTTAGAAGAAATATTACACTATTTTCCAATCCACAGTGACACTTCAGCCAACTGGTAGCCAAGTGGTTCCAATAGGAGTCTTGTTGTAACAACCAGACACTGTCACCATCCATCTACCCATCCATCCATCCATCCATCCATCTACCCACCCACTCATGCATCCATGCATCCACCCATCCATCCCATGTACAAAAGTCTATGCTAGAACCTCACACCCATTAGGATGGCAACTATCAAAAACACAGAAAATAACAAGGATGTGGAGACACTGGAACCCTGGTGCTCTGCTGATGACAATGCAAAAGGGTGCAGCCACTGTCGAGAACAGCATGGCGGTTCCTCAAAAAAAACTGAATATAGAATTACCAACTGATCCAGCAAGTCCACGTCTGGGGATATGACCAAAAGAACTGAAAGCAGGGTCTCAAAGAGATATTTGTGCACCCATGTTCACGGCAGCATCATTCACAGTAGCCAACAGGTGGAAACAACTCAAGTGTCTATCAACATTTTTTTCCTTAGTGACGACAGATAGACAGAACGTGGTCTATACATACAATGGAGTATCAGTCGCCTTAAAAAATAAAGAAATTCTGACACATGCGACGATATGCACGAAATGTAAGGGCACTATGTGACATAAGCGAGTCACAGAAGTGCAAACACTGTGCGTCTCCACCTGTGCGAGGCCCCTAGAGGAGCCAACTCCGTAGACGCAGAAAGTGGACGGGGCTGCCAGGGGCTGGGGGAGGGGGGCGGGGAGTTAGTGGTTAATGGGGACAGCGCTTCGGTTGGGGAAGATGAGGAAGTTCTGGAGATGATGGTGGTGATGGCTGCACAATGCCACCGAACTGGACACTTATAAGTGGTTAAAGTGGCCCATTTTATGTTACGTGTGTTTTATTACACAAAAAAGTCTGTGCTGAATACTTACTGCGAGGGGAGAAGGAACCTTGTAATGATAGTAATGACCATGTCTGGGAGCGCTCAGGGTGCCAGCCAGCGTTCTGAGCGCTGTACCGGGCAATTCCTCATTTGTTCCCCGCAGTGCCCTGTTAGGTGTGTGCCTTAATTACACCCATCTTACAGGTGCCTTCTCTGCCCATCTCCGTGTCCTGCGAGGGTGACTCACACAGATTCATCAGCTGGGCTCCCTGCGCTCTTGTCTGAGCTCTTCTAGCCAATGGGAGGTCCCGGCAGGAGACAGAGGCTGGCCGTCATCGCTCTGCTCCCCGCCTGCCGGCCTGCAGCTTTGCCTCCTGCCCTGAGCACGGAGCCGCATCAGGCAGGCCTCTCTTGGAGCTGCAGGGCTCACAGGGTTCCTCTAATACCAGACACGCACCCACAGACACAGGAACGTGGGTGCCCACACATGCACACACACCTTTCAGGCTGACAGTAGTAATGGCTCCCTGCTGCCGCTTGTCCCCGGGTGCTGCACCAGCCCCGCTGGTTTCCTTGACCTTACTCACGCCTCTGCCCATCATCCCTCGTTAATCCTCCCTGCGAGTGGGCCTTGGTTTCCCCGGCACCCCCCACCCATCTGTGTGCCCACACGCCCAGGACAAATTCCTAGTTGGGGCCTCCACAGACTGCAGAGACCCCTGATCCTATCTGGAGATGCCTGCCCTCCAGGCCTCCAGCAGACAGGGGTGTGAACAGAGCGCCCGGGACACAGAGAGCGTGCAGGAGTGTAAGGGTCAGTCATCCTGAGAACAAACAGACCTCACTGCAGCAGCACTTGCCGTGCAAATCACTAAGATGCATGGGCCTGATGTGGCAGCTTAGACGCAAGTCCAGGAACACATTTGCTGAATAACAAAGGATTGCAGTAAACTGACAGGAAGGAGCTGCCCGTTAGCAGAAGACTGACCTTGGTCACATGGCCCGAAGTCCAAAAATTAACCCTTCCTTCTTCCCTCCTTCCTTCCTCTCGTATTTACTCAGCACCCACTACGTGCCAGGTGTCAGGAATATGCCCATGAACACACAGGGCGTCAGGTGGGCATCTGCAGGGTCTCACCAGGGGCATCCCCCCGCCCCACGCTCAGCCTTCCCGCCCTGGACCCCTGGTCTGTGTCCAGGCCACACTGATGGTGGAACTGGGCTGCCCCTCAGGGCGGTGCCAGTCCACTCCCCGCCCCCCCCGCCCATGTGTGAAACCCCTTCCTGGGTGGGTATTGTCCAGACCTCAGAAGTGAGGGGGTAGGCATTTTCCACCATGATGCGCCATAGTGATAAGTCCCTGCTGGGCAGGGAAGATTACAACCCGAACAAAGCCCAGGCAGGGCCGCAGGGAGTGGGTGCCACCTCCTGCATCCCTCACGGCCTCCGCTGTGACTATGATGAAGGAAACCCTCGGCAAGCAGCTCGGGCATCAGAGCCAATGCTGCAGAAAGGAAGCAGGCATCAGGATGAGCAGCTGTTCCCACCACGTCCATGGGAATTCCAAGCCAGGAAAGACTAAGGAACAGTGACTGAGCCACGCCTGCGAGCACGCAGCATCACGTCGGGCTGGACAACTTGCAAAGCCCTTTCAAACTATCCTCACATTTCGGCCGCCCCCAACAATCCCGATCTCATTAGGCAGGCGCCGTTCTTATCCCTGGCTTCCAGTTAAGGAAACCGGGGCTCCGAGAGCTGAGGAAACTCGCCCAGGCAGCCGGACGCCAGTGAGAAGCGGCTGAGCTGAGCCTCAGTTTTCTGATCTCCAGAACAGGGACAGTGATGCTCGGCTTTTAGGAAGCTTGTGAGGACTGCACGGGATGCATGGGCGTGAAAGCCCCTTAGTGCTGGGCCACTTTGCAGGACTCTTTTCATGCTCTTCTGTGCTGCACACTCTCCCACTTCCACCCAAGTCACTAATTTTGCACAGAAAATGTCCTCCTGCTCATACTGCCCACTGCCCCCAAGGGAAATCGGGCCACTCCTGTCCTAAACAGTAAGGACATAGCATTAAGGTGAGACAGCATCTATCTCAAAATGCAGCCACCCTGAAACACTAGGGACTATTCCGTGCCACAAATTCTCCTCCATGAGGGATACAGCAGACTCATTCAGCCACTCAGCCCATCAGAACCACCAGACAGGACTACAAACATTCACCTGCACCAAGACCCAGGACTACAAAACTGCTGCCACACAGCTTAAACATGCCTCCTATTCGCACAGGAGATGCTTCCTGGCCACCCCATCCCTCTACCCATCATGCATCCATCCATCTACCCATCATGCATCCATCCACTCACCCATCCATCCATTCACCCGTCCATCCATCCATCCATCCAGTCACTCACCTATCCATCCAACCAGTCACTCATCTATCCATCCATCCATCCACCCATCCATCCATTCACCTGTCCATCCATCCACTCACCCATTCATCCATTCACCCATCCATCCATTCACCCAGCCATCCATTCACCCGTCCATCCATCCATCCATCCATCCATCCATCCATCCATCCATCCAGTCACTCATTCATCCATCCATTCACCCATCCATCCATCCATCCATCCACTCACCCATTCATCCATCCATCCATCCATTCACCCAGCCATCCATTCACCCGTCCATCCATCCACCCATCCATCCATCCATCCATCCAGTCACTCATTCATCCATCCATTCACCCATCCATCCATCCATCCATCCACTCACCCGTTCATCCATCCATCCATCCATTCACCCAGCCATCCATTCACCCAACCATCCATTCACCAATCCATCCAACCATCCACCCACCCATCCATCCATCCATCCATCCATCCATCCATCCATCCATCCAACCAACCATCCATTCACCCATCCATCCATCCATCTATCCAGTCATCCATCCATTCACCGATCCAACCATCCATCCATCTATCCAGTCATCCATCCATCCATCCACCCATTCACCCAACCATCCATCCATCCAGCAACCTATATGCCAAGAACAGTTATGAGGCACTGGGGACCCAGCAGTGAACAGACAGAGAAGAATCCCCACCTTGTGGAGCTGTTGGACTCATGGAGGAGAATAATAAACAAGTCAAGACAGCAGCACAGCAGTGGAGCACCCAGAGAAGGGCATGAGGGTGATGTGATGGGGTAAGCTGGGGGCACTATACATGGCAGGTGAAAAATGAGGACATTTGTACGTCCACAATCCAGCTCATTCCTCCTCCGCTACCTTCTGATTTTTTTGAGCTCCACTATTATTTTTACATCATCCAGGTTATCCAACTCACATTCTGCTCACAACTGGATTTCCCATTCGTTCTGTATATATGTGGATTAAATGTCCAGCGCCAGTCTTTTAATTTTTATCAGCATCTCCTTTCCTGGATTCTTCATTCTGATTCATCTGCAAACCAAACACATTTCTCTTGTTTGTCCATCTTTTTTTTTTTTTTTTTTTTTTTGCGGTACGCGGGCCTCTCACTGTTGTGGCCTCTCCCATTGCGGAGCACAGGCTCCGGACGCCCAGGCTCAGCGGCCATGGCTCACGGGCCCAGCCGCTCCACAGCATGTGGGATCTTCCTGGACCGGGGCACGAACCCGTGTCCCCTGCATCGGCAGGCGGACTCTCAACCACTGCGCCACCAGGGAGGCCCTGTTTGTCCATCTTTGAGGAAGTCTGCCTATTGCATTTATATACAAACAACAGCAAGGCTGTGTACATACATTATTCTCCGGGAACACACCCTTTCCCCCCGCTCAGAACCATGTGGACCTTTCTCCATTCCTCTCTGGCACTGAGTCGGCAGAGGTGAGGCGAGCCTGATATTTCTATCCTTGTAGGTGACGCGCTCTTTCTGCCTGGATGCCTGGGGGATTCTACCTTTGGTCTGAACGTGGACACATCTTGGCGTTGAGGATTTGATCAAATGATTCCAAAACATCGAATCAAGCAGGGCTTGTCCGACCAGCTGGTGCAGCTCTTCCATTCTCCGGTAGTAAGAACATCACGGGGTGCATCTTCTGTCTGATTGTTGGGACCGTCAGCTATGCTATGAGCACCACAGGAGTTTTCTTCTGTACCCGCTGCTTCTCTTCTAATTGCTTCTACCTCTTTCTCTCTTTTTTTCCAGCTGCATGCACTCTGGTTATCTTTTCTTCCCTTTCTGACACTTCCTCCATTTCAGCAGTGCTTCTTCTGTTGCTTGCTGCTCCTAATTTATTTACCTGCTCCTTAAAAATACCACTTTGATCTTCACTTCTTCTCCTTAGGTCTTCAATCTCCCTTTTCATCTCATTCTGATGTTTTTTACATCTTCTAATTTTTGAGCTCTCTAACTGGAGTTCTTAAGTTGCTTTATAGCATGAAACAATTATGAGAAATTTTTATGTTCTTTGATTTTTTTTTTAATTTTGAGGTCGGATTCTCTCTTTTTCTATCATGATATTACAAAAATTTTCAAACAGGGAGAGCAATTAAAAATAGCTTTAGGGGACTTCCCTGGTGGTCCAGTGGTTAAGACTCCACAGCTTCCACTGCAGGGGGCGCAGGTTTGATCCCTGGTCGGGGAAGTTCTGCATGGCGCAGGGTGTGGCCAGAAAAAAAAAAAAAAGAAAGAAAAGAAAGCAATTATTCTAGCAATGGTGAAGAGATACTTAAAATAAAAACAAAACTGAATAGAAAACGGCTTTAGGGGACTTCCCTGGCAATCCAGTGGTTAAGACTTCACCTTCCAGTGCAGGGGGTGCGTGTTCGATCCCTGGTCGGGGAGCCAAGATCCCACATGCCTCGCGGCCAAAAAACCAAAAAACATAAAACAGAAGCAATATTGTAACAAATTCAATAAAGACTTTTAAAATGGTCCACATCAAAAAAAAAAAACGGCTTTAGGTTGAACCCTATGAAACTGTGGATATGTGACCATTTTGATCTCTAAAACCAGCAATTTCGTGGTTCAAACTAATACCATGAAAACTCAGTTAAA
This sequence comes from Orcinus orca, assembly GCF_937001465.1. Lineage (NCBI taxonomy): Eukaryota > Metazoa > Chordata > Mammalia > Artiodactyla > Delphinidae > Orcinus > Orcinus orca. Next base: position 2,601,756 of record NC_064568.1, read on the forward strand.
TAGTTACTTACACACTTTTCTTGCTAAAAAAATAAGTTACCAGGATCACCATACTTCACGCCTAAAGATTTTAGCCTGCATCGCGTAAGGAGGACATTGTCCGATAAAAACCACGATTCTGTGTTGGTTACTTATCTGTCCCTTCCTTCCCCCTGTCTTGCCCTCTTCCCATCTTCCTTGCTTTATTTTACCCTGGAATGCGTCTACACAGCCCATTTCCTCTCACCGACACCCCGCTGGCTCTGATGTGGTGGGCCTGGATCCTCCGCTCTCTTGGGGGTCTGTAGAGCAAGGCTGAGTATCTGGGGTCCCAACCCCTTCCAAACACGAAAGGCTGCAAGCAGGAGGCACAGAGCTCAGGGGGACGGTGTGCAGCCCTTGTTAAGACACCCAAGCTTGGGAACCAAAATCCCAGGTCATACTCTGGCCCAGGGCAGCAACCCTGAGTCATCTGGAGTTGCCTGCAGAGGGCTGGGATAGCCAGGGAGGTGGAGGAAGGCATTCCAGCCCTTTCTGCCCTCTACCTGAGGAATCCCTTCTGCCCCTCTCGCCCTCCTCTTTCCCTGCCTACCCTCTTTCTATCATTCAGGGCTCAGCTGACACGTCACCTCCTCCAGAAAGCCATCCATGTTCCCCCCAAACTGAGTTAGGGGATCCTCCTCTAGACGCCCAGTGCCCTAAGGGTTTTCCCCATCCCTAAGGGATGTCATAGATGAACTATGCATCTATCTCCTCCTGTTAGGCTATGCGGGGAATGGGTCTGCACCACAGCCCTGCCGTGCAAGCACAGGGCCTGACACATACTTCAAAACATGCAAAACATAGGTGGTGTCAAAAAACTTGTATCTGGGACTTCCCTGGTGGTGCAGTGGTTAAGAATCCGCCTGCCAATGCAGGGGACATGGGTTCGATTCCCTGGTCTGGGAAGATCCCACATGCCACGGAGCAACGAAGCCCGTGAGCCACAACTACTGAGCCTGCATGCTCCAACTACTGAAGCCCATGCACCTAGAGCCCGTGCTCCGCAACAAGAGAAGCTACCGCAATGAGAAGCCCGCGCACCGCAACGAACAGTAGCCCCGGCTCTCTGCAACTAGCGAAAGCCCACGTGCAGCAACGAAGACCCAATGCAACCAAAAATAAATAAATAAATGAAATTTTTTTTTAAAAAAACAAAACTTGTATCACCAATAAAGAATGTGTATCAAGATTACATAAAGACATACATTAAATTACAGTGAAATTAAGAAATTCTGTCACCACAACACCATAAATAGACTGCAAAGACAAAACTCAGAGTGGGACAAGATAGTCACATACATAAATCTCACAAAGAACTCACATCCACAATGTATATTTTTTAGAACCTCCCACAACTCGGTAACAAATAAAACAATTTGTTTTTTAAAAACATAAGCAGGGCTTCCCTGGTGGCGCAGTGGCTGAGAGTCCGCCTGCCGATGCAGGGGACGCGGATTCGTGCCCCGGTCCGGGAAGATCCCACATGCCGTGGAGCGGCTGGGCCCGTGAGCCATGGCCGCTGAGCCTGCGCGTCCGGAGCCTGTGCTCCGCAACGGGAGAGGCCACAACAGTGAGAGGCCCGCGTACCGCAAAAAAAAAAATAAATAAATAAAATAAGCAAAAGGCCTGGATAGACATTTCACACGGAGGAAATTCTACAGGCTGGGAAACCTCTAACAGATGTCCAATATCCTCAGTCACTGGGAAAATGCAAATGAAAAAGCACAAGGAGGTCCCGGGGCTAAACTCAAACGTTGAGACAGGAACTTTAATTCTTCTTTGGTGGGAAAGCAAAAAGCTGTTTGGAAATTTGTTTCTACGAAAGCCTGCCCTTTGCAATTCCACTCCTAGGTACATACCCAGCAGACACGTACATACGTGCCCGCCAAAGTCACAGACTATCTAATGGCAGTGAAAATGAACCAGCCCCCAATTACACACAAAAACATGCGCCTCTCACACAATGCTGAGTGAGAGAAGCCAGACCCAGGAAATATACACTGTGTGACTCCACTTAATACAAATACAAAAACACCCACGACTCATCTATGCTGGTGGAGGTCAGGACAGTGATGGGGGTGGGGTAATGGCTGGGAGGGGGCATGAGGGAGAATTCTGGGGCATTGGGGATGTTCTCCATCTTCATCTCGGCGGTAGGCACATGGGTGTATATGAATGGAAAAACTCAATGAGAGTGCAGCGGAGATGTGCCCTTCACTCTGTGTAGGTATGGCTTAAGAAAAAGTTTTAAAATCATAGGCAAAACTAAAAAAATTCTTTTGTACGCATTATGTAATAAAACAAAGCCAGGAGAGGGTCAGACACAAGGACAGTTGTCACCTGTGGGGGGCAGGGCTGGGCAGCAGCCCAATACCCAGCACTGTGGCCACATCCCCCTCACACGCCCTGGGCCAAGCCTCCCTCCTCCTCCCATCTAGGGGCACCGGAGTGGAACAAGGCCATCACTGGGCTTCACTTCATGTCCTGCAGTGGAAGGTCACCAAGTCACCGCCCAGCAGTGTCAGACGTTTGCTGTGTGACCTTGAGCAGGTTGCTTCACTCCTCTGAGCCTCGGGTTCCCAGTCCTTGGGCCCTGTGGGAAGGTGTGTCAGCCTTGGCGGGTGTTGAATCCTAGCTCCGTCAAATGCAGGGATGTGGCCTGGGGGAGTGGCTATACCCAGCCCCCCGACCCCGGTCCTCAGTGGCCCCATGAGTAAGTGGGGGTTTTAATAACACCCCCAGCTGGGGGATCCAATGAGGTCTCACAGGCCCCGCCCCCAGCACACAGGAGGCCCTCAATGAGGGGAAGCTGCCCTTCTCCCAGGACGATCTCCGCTCTGCCTCCCACCTGGTCCCCCGCATGCCAGTGGGAGAGGTGTCGCACGAAGCTATCAGGGTTCCCATCTCCCTGCGCTGCCCTGGGGACCCCCGTCTCCAAGCATCCTCTCCAACCACGCAGAGGCTCAGAGCTGCCAGACCACCGGCTCCTTCCCTGGAGAACTGTGCTCAGCCCCAGGGAGCAGGGGACTCATTCGTGCCAGGGGAGATTACCCTGGGAGCTCCGGCAACCACTCTAGATGATTCCAACTTACACAGACAGAGCCAGGTCCCCGGAAGCTGCAGGCCCACCTGTCCCAGCCGTCAGAGCCCACTAAGGGCCTGGGCGCCTCTGCCCTGACTTTCCTTAACAAGGAGAGGTTTGCGCCCAGCAAACCTCTGAGGGCATGAAACAGCATTTCGGGAGTTTCAGGAAGGTTTCCATCCCACGGGGACATTCCTGGGAGGACGAGGGGAAGGAGGCAGGGCTCCAGGCCCTTTAGACAAATGCCATCCATGTGGAGGGCATGGGCTGTTTCGGATTAAAAGGATGACTGCCTGCTTAATGACTCTGGGAGGTCTTGGGGGAGGGGGTCAGCCCCTGAATCCATAAACACAGTGGGACTGACACCAGATACATCCTTCCTGGTAAGATTCACTCAACAAACATTGCCACTCCGTCCTCGGTACCCACAGGGTTGGTGCTGGACACTGGGGACAGAGAGGCAACGAAAGTCCCCCAGAAAGTAGGGACCTTGTGTGCTCTGCCCCCCGCTACAGTCTAAGTGTCTAGCACATAGTAAGGATGCAGTACAGGTTTGTTGAGTGACTAAGCCATCTCCCCCCTCAGGAGCTCACAGTAGGTGCAAAAGACAGAAGAACAGGAGAGCAGCGCTCCTGCCTTCGATGGCTGCATGCTGGGAAGGCCCAGCCTGGGGAGGTGAGTACTAAGTCCCTGTTTTCATGCCTGTGGCGACAGAGGCCTCACTGCCTGCTGGACAGCACGGACCAAGGAAAGGCTTCCCCACAGTGAGCACCTCACCCTTTTGTTCCAGAACCAGGTATTTCCAATGATTATGTGTTCCATAAAGTCTCCTGAACTGGGAAAGGGAGGAGGAAACACCCCTGCCAGGTGTCTTTCCTCTGCAAACCCCACCTTCTCCCTGCCCCCGTTCATCTTACAAAGACCTCAGATTCCGGGGCCCCTCAGGTATCCATCCTCCAACCCATTTAGGAGCATCTCCCCTGACAAGTCCCTCCCCCAAGGTAAGAGCCCAGCAGGCCTGGGGAGGATTGTCTGTCCTTGGCTCTCCACAGGCCCCAGGAGAAGGTCCATCCCCTGAGCAAATCCCTGAGGGCCACACCAGGTCCCGGAGCTCTGCCCCACCCCAGTTCTGCTCAGTAGCTGAACTCAACTCAAATCTAGCTGCCCAGCCTCCAAGCCTTTGCCCTTGAACTCACCTCTCCCTGGAATGCCCTCCCTCACTGCCCCCCATCCAAATGGATGCAAATATTGAAAGCCCGCCTCAAACGCCACATCCTTGCAGCCACAATCTCTCTGCTCCAGCTGCCTGTTCCCACATCCCTTCGCTTATGCCCCACAGGGCCCTGGTCTCATCTGAGCACCTGTGGGTTTCTTGGGAGCACAGCTGCTCAAACTCACCGAGAGCCCTGGGGAGGGGGTGTGGTTGAGAGCACTGGCTTTGGAGTCACGCCATCTAGAACCTGAATGCCACCTCTGCCACATTTATGCTGTGTGGCCTCAAAGACAGATTCCTTAACCTCTTTGAGCAACACTTTTCTCATCTGTAAAATGGGGACAATTGTACTTCTTACCAAGATTATTGTAAAGATTAAATAAGTCAAAATCCTGGAACACAGCCTCACACACAGGAGGTTCTAACAAAGAGGACATTAATAAGACTAACAATAATGGTCATAATGATACTATCATTCCATAAGCACCTGGTGAATTTCCATGAATGCAAGTGAAACCCCAGCTCCCACTGCCCCTGCACCTCGGGGGCAGGCCTGTCCCTCATCCACACCTGACCCTTCTGTGCACAGGCCCCGAGTTGAGCAGGGCTCAGGAAATGATTATAGCAGGAAGGCAGGCAGGCAGGGGGCAAAGGAGGAGGAAACCCCCTCCCATAACTGATAAACCAAAAGGTAAGACAAATGCCAAGGAGGCCACATTTTACAGCTCCGAGTCCTAACTAGAAATCAGAGGAAGAAGGTGTCTGCCAGGTCACACACACACAGACACACACACACACCCCCCGAAGGGCTGGGCTGCCAATCCAACGCCTTCCCCTAAGCCTGGCAAAATGCAACTCCGAGGCGAGGGTGGGTTTCTCGGGGGACACTGACTGGCCCCCGCCCACAGGCACTGGGTGGCCTGCCGGTCACCATGCCCAGCCACTGCGTGCTCCCTGCACCTTGCCACCCCCAGCGGTGCAGGGCTGGGTGTGCTCACCTGAGACGGCCCCTGCTGGACCATACACCTGCAGCCCCTGCACATCACTGGCGCCATCCAGGGTGTCCCAGCATCCAGGTCTCTGTCCCCCACAAGGATGGCTCACCATGCATCCACAGTTTCCTCCTAGGCGGGAAGGGGCCTCGCCTGGCCCGCCCAAGGGGGCAGCAACTCCCAGCACAGCAGCCAGGCCTCGGGGCAGCTCCTTGTGTGCTCACTGATGGCCCCGCTGCACGGGGCACCAGGAGGGGCCTGGCCCGCCGAGGCGGTACCCTCCGCCCAGCTCCCTCCGCCAGGCTCTCAGCAATCTCACTTTACATACAGGGAAACAACGCTCCAGGACATCAGAGAACCAGACTGTGGGCTGCAGGGCACATGAGGTCAGAGGCCCATCCACATCTGTGTCCCCAGGGCCACAGAGCCCACTTCAGCCAAACCCAGCAAGTGTTTCCTGCCCTGAATACATCACTAATCACATTGATCGACGGGCAGCAAATCAATCAAGGAGGTCAAGGTCACAGCAGCCCTCCTATTTTATTTGCTCCCCTGATGCCCCACCCTGGCTTCCTCCACCACGAAGTAGAAGGCGTTCCAAGAAAACCACAGAATGTCAAGTCCCACAGGGCTGGAAAGGATTGAAAAGTTCTGTCTCAATAAAGTGCTCCAAAAAGTCAACCGTCCTACCCCGAACAAGGTAGGAATCTCCTCTGCTGCATTCCTGAAGGATGGCTGTGAGCTGCTTCTTTTCTTCTTTTTTTTTTAAACATCTTTATTGGAGTGTAATTGCTTTACAATGGTGTGTTAGCTTCTGCTGTATAACAAAGTGAATCAGCTGTATGTATACATATATCCCCATATCCCCTCCCTCTTGCATCTCCCTCCCACCCTCCCTATCCCACCCCTCTAGGTGGTCACAAAGCACCGAGCTGATCTCCCTGTGCTATGCGGCTGCTTCCCACTAGCTGTCTATTTTACATTTGGTAATGTATATATATGTCCATGCCACTCTCTCACTTCGTCCCAGCTTACCCTTCCCACTCCCCGTGTCCTCAAGTCCGTTCTCTACGTCTGCATCTTTATTCCTGTCCTGCCCCTATGTTCTTCAGAACCATTTTTATTTTAGATTCCATATATATGTGTTAGCATATGGTATTTGTTTTTTCTCTTTCTGACTTACTTCACTCTGTATGACAGACTCTAGGTCCATCCACCTCACTACAAATAACTCAATTTCGTTTCTTTTTATGCCTGTGTAATATCCCATTGTATATATATGCCACATCTTCTTTATTGTGAGCTGTTTCTTGATTACCTCAGGAATGAGCAGCTCACTCTTGTCCTTTTTAATGCTCTATTGAAGTATAATTCACATACCATACAATTCACCCATTTAAAGCCAATGCTATTTAATTTATTCACAGAGTTGTGCAAATATCACCACAATTTTAGAACATTTTCATCACCTCCAAAAGAAACCCTCTATTCCCCCACACTGTCTCCACCCCAGCCCCCAGTAAACTAGCAATCATTCTGTCTCTATAGATTCGCCTGTTCTGAACAGTTCACATAAATGGACTCCATGTGGACTCCTGTGTCTGGCTACTTTCACTGAGCATCATGCTTTCAGGGTCCATCCATGCAGTAGCACATGTCAGTACTTCATCCTTTTTACGGCTGAATAATACTCCATTGTGTAGATGGACCACATGTTATCTAACCATTCATCTGTCACTCATCACGGACATTTGGTTCCACGTTTTGACTCTTATGAATACTACTCTTGTGAACTTCCGCATACAAGTTTTCACAGGGATCTATGTTTTCATTTATCTTGGGTGTATACCTAGGAGTGTCACTGCCAGGCCACACATATGGACTCTATGTGTAACCGTTCGGGGAACCGCCAGGCTGTTTTCTACAGGAGCTGCACCATTCTACCTTCCCACCAGCACTATAAGAGGGCTCCCATCTCCCCACACCCTGGCCAACCCTTGTCACCGTCTGTCTTTTGGATTACAGCCATCCTAGTGGGTGTGAAGTGGCATTTCATTGTGGTTTTTACTTGCATTTCCTGATGTTGAATGATGTCAAACATCTTCTCATGTGCTCACTGGTCGTCTGTATACCCTGTGTGGAGAACATGTCTATTCAAGTCCTTTGCCCGTTTCTTTAAGGGGCTGCCTGGTTTTTGGTTGTTGCTCTGCTCACGTTTCAGTTGGGTTGCTTCTCTTTTGATTATTGGATTGTAAGAGTTCTTTACATATTCTACATGCAAGTCCCTCATGAGATCAGCAAATGCTTTCTTCCATTTCGTGTGTTGACTTTTCGCTTTCTTGACAGTGTTTCTTGACGCACGGAAGTTTTTGATTTTGATGGAGTTCAATTTAACTTATCTATTTTTTTCTTTAGTTGCCCAGGCTTTTGGTGTCATATCTAAGAATCCTTTGCCAAATCCAAGGTCACAAAGACCTACGTCTATGGTTTCCTGTAAGAGTTTCATTATTTTTAACACTTACATTTAGCCCTCTGATCCATTTTGAGGTAGTTTTTGCTTCTGGTGTGAAGGAAGAGTCCAAACCCAGTCTTTTGTATGTGGATGTCCAGCTGGTCCAGCATCGTTTGCTGAAAAGACTGTCCTTTCCCCTCGGAATGATCTTGGCACCCTGTGGAAATAGCTGACCACAGACGTATGAGTTTATTTCTAGAATCTCAACTCTGTTCCATGGCTCTCCATGTCCACCCTCGTGCCAATACCGTAGAGTGGAGATGACTGTTGCTTTGTAGTGAGTTTTGAAGTTGGGAAGTGGGAATCCTAGGCTGCCTCTTTTTCAGTATTGTTTTGTCTCTCCTGGGTTCCTTACGATTCCAGTGAATTGCAGGGTCTGTGTGTTACCCCAATTCTTGATCAGTATGAACCCGCAGGAAAGACTGCACCCAGGGCTCCTGTAAACTTCCATGTCCTTCACTCTGAGGCAAGTTTTTCAGCCATAAAGGATCAGATTAAACCTGATCAAATCCAATCAGCACATTTAGTCATTACCAGGCTGTAACTCAAGTGACCGCTGCCCTGTGAACCTGCCTGGTGTGACCAAGTCCCCAGACTGGGACTGAAGAAAAGAGGATGGAGAAGACATGGCAGGCGCTGGACTCCTGGGCCATCTCGGGAACGGCCACCACCCGCCCCACCACCCAAGCCAGGGACAATGACCCCCTGGCTCAGCATCACGTTAACCGTGATGACCACACTCTGGCTCCCTCGGAAAAGCAAAGGACGACGATGGTGTGATTTTTATGCTAAAGATATTCTAAGCCTGAACGGCTTACGCGTCCTCAGTGGCAGGCAGGGCAGTCTGTACGTGTGAGGACATTCATAAATGCCCCTCTGCGGCCAGGGCAGGGCGGCAAAGCTACACGGATGATAAAAAGCCGAGATATCACGCAATATCCTCGGCACAGACACGCGGAGGTGTGGACGGAGCTCGGAGAAGGCGAGATGCAGCCTCTGCGTCTCGTCCCCAGTACCGCGGGCAACGCGTTCACCCTGCTCATCACATCGTTTCAACTGACTCCACGACTCCGTGGGGCTCAGGGGGCCCTTGACGGCCAATATCACTGCTTCACTGCTGGGGAGCGGCCGGGCAGGGGTGGAACCCACTTCTGCCAGGGGCTCGCTGGGTTTCTGAAAAACATCTTGTGACTTCCAGCCCGGGCACTGGGTGGGGCAGGGCCTGCTGGCAGAGCTCACGGAACAAACGTCCTCGAGGCTCCAGAATAACGGGTCCCCCAAAGCAACGTGCTGCTTTCAGCTCCCGCAGCCTGTTTTCTTCACGACTCATGAAGGTCCCCGGAACTTGGGCCGGGGACTGTGCCTGGAACAGGTGGAGCCACGCCCTTGGAGCTGGACCGCCTTCAAGAGTCCTGTCCAGCATCCCTGGAACCAGGCTGAAGTGGGTCTTCCCTATACATTCTAGGAACCTACCCAAAGCACAGAACCATCACTCTAAGATGCAAAACACACTGGTGGCGACCAGCTGCTCCACGGCAGATTAAACATATAACAATATCATACATGTGATACGATTACAAGAAATTCCGAAGCCACTAAAAAGGCTCTATAGGGACTTCCCTGGTGGCACAGAGGTTAAGAATTCGCCTGCCAATGCAGGGGACACGGGTTTGAGCCCTGGTCCGGGAAGATCCCACATGCTGCGGAGCAACTAAGCCCGTGCGCCACAACTACCGAGCCTGCGCTCTAGAGCCCGTGCTCTGCAACAAGAGAAGCCACTGCAATGAGAAGCCCACGCACTGCAACGAAGAGAGCCCCCGCTCGCCGCAACTAGAGAAAGCCCGTGCACAGCAACGAAGACCCAACGAAGAAAGGAAAGAAATGAAAGAAAGAAAGAAAGGAAGGAAGAAAGGAAGGAAGGAAGGAAGGAAGGAAGGAAGGGAGAGAGGGAGGGAGGGAGGGAGGGAGGAAGGAAGGAAGAAAGAAAGGAATGAGAGAGAGAGAGAGAGAGAAAGAAAGAAAGAAAGAACCATCTTCATCAAACGTGAGTCCCACACACCACTCGCCTATGTGACCTCCGTGAGAAGCACGAGGTCAGGTACGTTTAGGGCTCCCTACCTGGCAGGGAACCGAAGACTCCCAAGGGGCGGTGGGGTACAGGAAGGGGCTGCTGCAGAGGTGCGGGCAGAGTGAGGGGAGCCAGCCGGAGACGCTGAAGCTCCCAGGGCTGGCAAAGGCGGGGAGCTGCTCACCCCTCGTTCTCAGGAACAGGGGAGGGAGCGTGTACAGACCCTGAAAGGTTCGCCAGAGAGAGCTCCTCAGCAGGAGCTGTGGATGGAGGGACGGGGGCACGGCCCCCCCGGCCCAGCAGGGAGGGGACCGGAGCAATGGACACCCCAGCCTTACTCCACTCTGCCCACTGATCCCAGGTCCGGGCCTCCCACGGGTGAGTCAACAGGAGCCAGCGATGGAGGGCATCCCCCCCGGCACAGAGCTCGGGGGAGGGCAGTGAGCAGAGGGGTCCAGGTGCACAGGTGAATCTCGGAGAATCAGGACACGGGCCCAGCAGCACACTCCACAGACACGTTTAACTCCGTTCACTCCTGCCCCTTCCCGAAGTTACTGACCTTTCCTCCTGCAACGTTGGGTTCCCCTGACCTAGAACAGTTAATGACGTAGGACAAAGCGTATCATTCAGTAGGTGAAATGAACCTAGCGCACGGACTATATGACCTCAGTGTGGGGACAGAGGGAAACCTGCATTGTGGACAACTAAAGGGGATTTTCATTTTGTCCTTAGCGCTTCTTTTTTTGCCCCCAATTCAATGATTTTTAGTAACTTTCCTGAGTGGTGCATTAATCAGCTTTAAAACATTTTCTTCCCCCAGTAGGACCCCTCACGCCTCGCTACACACACCACACCCCTTTCTCATCACCAGCCCCCCGGCAACCACGAATCTACTTCTGTCTCTACGGATTTGCCCGTTCTGGACTCTCACACGATGGAATCGTACAATAAGCAGTCTTTTCTGTTTGGCTTCTTTCACTGCACACCATGTGTTCAAGGTTCACCTGTAACACAGGATGTATCTGTAGTTCATTCCTTCTTAAGGGCTGAGTCACCGTGCACCGTGCACCGTGCACCGTGCACCATACGGTCTGTGCATTCACACCGCTTACCAGAGCATTTCCACCCAGAAACCAGCGAGAGGAGCCCCACTCTCCAGAAAGACGGCCGACTAGGGGCGGCACTCCACGGCTGTGCGAGCAACCTCGGACCCAGCCAGCTCCAAACTGCCCCAGCTTGCCTCACTGCAACCCCTTTCCCCAAGCTTGCGCCTGAGCACTAGCATTTCCTTAGCATCTTCCTTTATGTCGGCTCACTTTTTAAACTTAAATACATTTATTTTGAAAAGAAAATTCATATTTACTCATATTCACACTTTAAACGTAAAAATACTATCACTTGCCCGAAAAGAGTGAGAACCCCCCAAAATCAACACCATGACAACCTGGCTCCAGGCTATGCTGAGCGGTTCTCCCTCAGGGAAGCAGGTGCAGGGAAGAGCTAGAACACAGTACCTTCTCAAGCGGGGCGGGGGGGTGGGGGTCGAGGCCTCTAGAAGCAGCGGTACAGCTGCTCGCCCACCACCCAAACGGAAGGTGCACCTGCCGCTTCTGAGGCCCTGTGCTGCCAACTCTGAAACTCCGGCTTCCAGCATCCCCAAGTGCGGAGGCTTGGAACCTCCCAGAAGCCGTGGTGGGAAGCTCCCACAGAATCCCTGGCATCCGCTGGTCAATTCCTTCCACGTGCACCCATGACACTCGGAGGCGTGCCAGGCCCCGAGCAGACATTTGGGGCCGGGGGGCGGTGGTGGAAGGGCAGTCTGGATCTGTTCTGACTTCTAGGTCCTTGAACGTTTGGGCCATTTCTTATTCCCATGAGTCACCCCAGGGTTGGGCTCAGCGCTGAGTATACAGCAGGTGTTCATTCAATGTAGAATGAATGACACACAGATGCGTGGATGAATGAGCTAGCTGGTAAGAGAGAAAAGACAGGCTAAAATGACCCACCTGAAGACTACTCACACAGTGAGAAAGGGGCTGAGTTCTGAGCACAGGGCCTCTTGTCAGGAGGTGAAGGAAATCTCGGTGGACAAGGCAGCTTCTGGGCTGATTTACAAACAAGACGTTTAACCTCTAGTGATGGCGGAAGGGGAAAAGTTTTAAAAAGACACAGGAACAGAAGCTGGGAAAAAAGGCTCCAGCGTTCCATCCACTCCTGAGGGACAGGGGCAGCAGGGAGGGCTGTTTGGGGAGGCCCCGGAATGCCATCCTTAAGGCTGTGCTTGGGTCCTGCAGACAGTGGGAGCCACTGAATGTTCTTGAGCGAGGGTGGCCTGATCAGACTGGGCTCTAGCATGACTCGTCCGGCAGCAGGTGTGCAAGGGAGGGAGACTGGAGACGGGAGGACTCCCCCCACCACCTCCACTCCCATCCCACGCCCGGTGACTTCTACACTTGCTGAAACCCTCCCAAATCACCGACAACACCTCCTTCTCCCAACCCACGACGTGCCATTATCAGAGGCCCCCCGACTACCCCCTCCGACGTGCACCTAAGATCACCCGCTCTGCCCCAAGGCCACCACGCTACCACGTGCCAGCAGCACCTCTCCCTGGACCACTGCACCAGCCACCCAACCAGTCTGGCAGCCCCTTGGGCCATGCACAATTCCTTCAGCCGCAGGAGGGGCCTCGTAATCCACGACACACCACGTCACCCCCAAACGCCGACACGAGCGCCCCAAGGCTCCCCTTCCACGCCAGCCCCCCAACGCCTGCTCTCAAGTTCACCAGCAAGAGGAAGCCGAGGGCAGCAGACCGGGACCACCGAGCAAGTGGTCGTGGCGCCTATTTCGTGCAGGTGCAGGAGCGCCTCCCTGAAGCCGCTCTCTGTGATGTCACCCCCAGGGACTCCCCCAAGCTGGAAACATCTCCAGGGCCCCGGTGGCCCCAAGCTGGGATGGCCCGTGGCCATCGGGGAGGTGGCCCCACATGGCCTCACGCCGGCGGGAAGGAACAGGGAGCAGAACACCAGGCGGATCGCCGCCTCATTAACATGCATTACAGTCTCACCAACTGCCCACCCCCGGCGGGTCCTGGGGGAACCAGCGGAGGACAGCCGTGAAAAACGGACTCATTAAGATGTTAAATAATTCAACAACGAGCAGCCCTGCCAAACCCGCGCGCTTTCTGCTCTGCAGCGGCATCAACGCTCGCCCAAGGCCTGGCCACCTCCGCGGGCCCGCCCAGCCCAGGGGATGGTCCTCGCCGGCCACGGAGCCACAGAGCAGCACGGCACCTCCAACAAGGAGGGAGATGGCGAGCCTTCATCTGCAGCTCATCGCTCATTTCAGCAAGGCCCCCCGAGGTGCTCACAGCTTATTTCAATAATGCTGATGTCGCCCAAGGCAGTCGGGGAACGTGACTTCGGGACGGGAACATGTCTGTGGAGAGAGAACCCGGCCGGGTGGGGCTTGGGCCAGTGTGGCCTGTCCACAGGGAGAGCATTGCTCCACTTCGGGGCCACATCTTTTGAGAGCCCCAGATTTCAAACCTGGAAAACATCGCCTAGGACAGAGGTGGCCTCTCACCAACACTGGGTGCCCAGGGAAGAAAACATCCTAATAATTACTCATTGAATCGAGCGACTAATTAATAATCAAGCCTATTTTCTGCAAAGTGAGGGCCAGCCTGAAAGCAAGGGCTGACTTACTTCTCCGGTTTCTTTTATTGTCTCGGAGCAGTTCCCCGAAAAGCAGCACCAGATTTGTCTGAAGGTGCATTTCAACCTTACAGAACCTTCTCCCCAAGTGTGAAGGGCGTGGCCCACCTGGACGCCCACGTCCTGGGACGTGTGGCTAAATGAGCCTTGGGGACGTCCAGCCACCCGCCCCTCACAGGCCCCTTCATCCAGATCCGTGTGGATGGGCTTCGGCTGCCAACTCCCGTTACTATAGTTAGCTGCCAACTTGGGAAGGCTTGTTTCTTAAACGGGCGTCACAAGCCACTTACCCCGTGGGGAAGAGAAGATGTGGAAGGCGGCGAGGAGTCCGAGGGAGGCCAGGGAGCAGAGGGCCAGTAGGGGCCCACGGTGTCTGGCTCTGAGGCCATGGGAAGGCCTCCAGCAGAGACCAACGAAGACAGGGTGGGGATAGAGGGGGCGTTTCTACCCCTGAGCGCTGTGCCAGGTCCCGGGGGCAGAGGCCAGGCCTTCCCAACCTGGCCAAGGTGGGATCACCTGGGGGCGGTGCCCAGAGGGTCATGCCTGCCTGGCCATGACCCCGGGGTGGGCACGGGGCCCAGGCTTGCCTGCTCCCTGGGCCATCGGCCTGTGCAGGCCCCTCTGGCTCAGTGAGAACAATGACAGGCCCAAGACCCTGCAGGAGGAGCCAGAGAAAAGGCAGAGGAGGGACAGAGCACCCTCACGCTCAGCCCTACAGATCTCTGTGAAGCAGGTGGGGGGGGCCCCCTCCACGTGAGCAGCAGAGCCGGGGGTCCCACCCTTGCAGCCCACCGGCCACCTTGTGCCCCATTCCCCACGCGACACTGGGTCCGGGACCTCGTGAGCTCACATGGCGCAAGCTCCCGGGACCTCCGGGAACAGATGCTCGGGGACCAGACACACGGTGGCCCTCCCGAGCACAGAGGCAGCTGCAGTCGGGGCCACACGCGGCTCAGGGACTGACTCCAAGGGGCTCCTGCACCAGCATCTGCCACAGAAAGGACGTTCCGCCTGCAATCCGTGATGTGGGAGACGAGGCTCGGCGCCCACGGTGACGAGGTTCACAAGGGACCCCAGGGCCAGGCAGCTGCCAGAGCCGGCAGCTCAGTGTGTTCCGGAGATGCGCCGAGACCCGCCTGGGGGCAGGAGCCCCCAGAGCAGAGAAGCAGGGGGGAGAAGCAGCAGCCGGCCCAGCCCACAGCCGGCATCCCCAAGAGGACTGTCTTTATTGTGATAGAAGATGCCTAACATGAAATTCACCATTTTGCAGCGCACAGCTCGGTGGCATTAAGTACATCCACGTTGCCGTGCAACCATCACACCCTCATCTCCAGAACCCTTCACGTTCCCAAACTGAAACCCTGTGCCCGTTAACCACTAGCTCCCCATGCCCCCGCCCCTGGTACCCACCATCTACTTTCTGTCTCTATGGATTTGACTGCTCTAGGGGCCTCATATAAGTGGAATCATACACTATTTGTCGTTTTGTGTCTGGCTTATTTCGCTGAGCATAATGTCCTCAGGGTCCACCCATGTTGCGGCAGGTGTCAGCATGCCCTTCCTTTTTAAGGCTGAGTAATATTCCATCGATAGACCACACTTTCTTTATCGATTCATCTGTTACTGGACACCTGGTTTGCTTCCACCTTTCGACTATTGTGAATAGTGCTGCTATGAACATGGATGTACAAATACCTGTTTGAGTCCCTGCTTTCAATTATTCTGGGTACATGCCCAGAAGTGGACTAGCTGGCTCATATGGTAATTCTACGTTTAAGTTTTTGAGGAACCGCCATACTGTCTTCCATAATGGCTGCCCCATTGTGCATTCCCACCAGCAGTGCAGAAATTGCAAGGCGCCAATTTCTCCACATCCTCGCCCACTGGAAAAGAGTTTCTAGAAGCAAACTCTGGGGTATGAGCTCTGTGGCAGGCGATGAAAAACATTCCAAGGTCAAATAGGTTTGGGAATCAGTGGGCATTGTTTCTTTCCCACAGGACTCCTGAGAACTGTTAATACCCCTGTGAGCTCAGGGACCAGACAACGTCAGTGCAGCTGCTCCAAACTCTGCAGGCTTTCATCAGACTTGTGAGGAAGCTGTGCTCCGAGAGGGTAGCCCAGGGACTGGCCGGGCCCCACGTCACAGGCCCACAGTAAGCACAGAAACGGAGTCAACATTCAGAAACTTTTGCGGCCATCTGACGCTGCCCCGACATCCAAGGCAGGATTTTGTATTTCACCAAAGCATCCATCTCGATGGCTTGAAAATAAAAAAAGGAACTGGGGAGGGGGTGGGGGAGGGCATCCCCGTAAACGTGCACATCAGGAGCTGGCCCGCCTGCCCGGCCATGCTTTGCAAATAATCACCCAGAATGTAATCTCTTAAGGAAAAAATAAATGCCTCGCTGCATAATTGGCCTCTTCCGAGCTGGAGCTGCAGATGCAGGAGGAAATCACGGAACGACAGAAGCTCAGGTTTAGAAGAACCCCTAAAAGGCTCAAGTTCTCCCTCTGAGATGCAAATCCTCTAAATTGTAGGCAAGTGGCTGCCCAGCCTCTGCCCATTCCCCTCTGCTGGAAAGGGGGGTCCCCAGCCCTTGGGCCAGCCTCCTCCTTCCCTGGTGAGTGACAAGGCTTTACCACACACTGAGCAGAACCCTCCTGTGCAGAGGGACTCCCGGTGGCCGGATTCCTCGGGGCTGGCAGACCTACCATGTGAGAAGGAAGCTGGGAATGGACGGGAGAAGCGGGCGGGTCCGGCCCTTCCCTGCCTGTCACACCAGATCCGGAATCCAAGCTTCTACATACGAGAGATACGCTTGGGACACCAGGGAGAGCGTGGCCCTCTGCAGAAGTCAAAACAAAGGCATTAGAGGGAAAAGGAAAAGCTTATTAATTTTTGGGCCCTATTCCAGACTCCACACCTGGCCCATTTCAGCATTTTCTGAATTGACAGACTCAGGCAGAAGGAGGGAAGGGAGAAGGACATCTTGTGCCCTAGAAATTCACTGCCCCGGGCCACCTACCGAGGTGACGCTGATTTAGAATCACAGGACATTAATTAGCTTTGGGAGGAAGAGGGAGGCCAGCGCCAGGTGGGGTTCAGAGAGGGGCTCTGGGGCTGGATGGTGGGGCTGAGTCCTCACCGGGCCACAGAGCCACTGGGCGACCTTGAGCAAGTTACTTAACCTCTCTGAACCTCTAGTTCTTTATCTCAGCAATGAAGACAATAAGAAGCCTCCTGAGACTGCCGGGAGGCGTAACTGGGGGAAGGCAGGAAGTGGTCCATCCAGGGCGGCACAGAGCAAGAGGGGGTGACAGGGGCCCTCAGAACTAGCAACCCTAACTCTCCACCCAGGCTGGAAGTCCCCGCTACAGCTGGTCCAACCAGAGGGAGGGAGGAGACCGGCCCTGCCCCGGCCCTCCAGGTCAGAAGGAAGAAAGATGCTCGCCACACCTAGGTACCAGGCCCGGGAGGAGCAGTGAAAGGGCCTGAGAAATCACGGGTCTTCGGCAGGTCCAGGGCCCAGGCCCAGCGCAGCCGGGATGCCTGCGCTCCCAGGAGAGATGCGGGACGGGGCGCTGCACACGCATGGAGGCTTCAGCCCCCTGACTTCACCCAGCCGCTTTTCCGTTGTTCCCAGGTGCTGGAATCGGCACCATTTACATACTCTTCGCTATTGTGTTAGGCAAATATTATATCCACTTCTGCAATGCCCGCCAGAGTGTGGTTTAGGGTTCAACCAGCGCTCAGAGTCACACAGTTGTCTTAGGCCACCGTCCACGGAAAAGGACCCGGGACGGAGGCACAGCTTCCCGGCAGGGCTCCTCCTCTGTGCACCACCTGGCGCCTCCACCTCTAGGGGACCAGTCAGGTGCGAGGAGGTGAGATACACACCTGGCAGGTGTGGGAGCTACCCTAGTTTGAAACCTTCATGCCCCATGGTGACCAGCACCTCCGCTCACAGCCCCACCGGCAAAGCGTCCAGGATCCCAAGGAACATGGCCAGCCCAAGAGCCACCAGGCTCCCGAAGCCCAAGCCTGGCGGCCCACCAGGTACGTAGGGCCCCACCCCGTCCACATGCAATTACCAACCGAGAGATGCTTTACCTTAAGCAATGCTGCCTAGCAAGAGAGGTGACAGTTACCTGGTTCCCAGGAAAACAGCTAGAAAGTTAAGCAAAGGTCAAATTCTCATGCAAAAGAAAGGGTTCCCATAATCCACACCTATGACTCTTGGTTAACACCATTACATAGACGTTAATGCGTTTATGGCCACTAGGATTGGCATTACCCCATGGGACACGAATGTCCCTTTTAGCCCCTAACCAAGTAGAATTCCCTTCTGACCCGTTCATTTTATGGTCCCCACAGTACCTTTGGATCCTGGGGATTTAATGTAACTTTACACTGAATGACATTCAATGCCTGTGTTTACTACACCAAAGACAGAACAGTATTTTACCAGAAGCATTTCCCTCCCTCTAAATGCATGACATGAAGAGTTACCACTAGATAGGATTTTATTAGATTTTGTTATGATTTGGGCCTACTTCTCTCTCTTTGGAACACATGGGCAGTGTAAAAACGAAAGTTCATCAAATAGGATTCAATATGCATATATTTACTAGGCAGGCTGTAAGCGCCAGAAACACTTCCAGTCACACGTTCAGCAAATATTCATTCATTCATTCACATGTTAGAAAACATGTGTGAGACACAGGCTGGGAGAGACTAAGAAAACAAAACAAGGCCCCTACCATCAAGAGTCTCAAAATGGGGATTCAGAAGGACACGTAAATGAGTGGCTTGTCAGGGCTCTGATGAAGGTGTATCCACAGGGCAATGAAAGCAAGGATGAGAGAGAAACTGCCTCTGCCTGGTGAAGGAAGAACTTAGCTTGGGTTCTGAAGAATGAATAGGAGTTCCCTACGTGAATGGGCATTCTAATCAGAGGGAACAGCATGCGCAAAGGAACGGAGGCAGGACAGAGACTCAAAAGCAAGAAAAGCTTTGATGATCTAGTGCATAGGATGCAAGAAGAATCTAGAAAGGCTATGTGATTCATTAATTCATCACTTCTTAATTAGACAGGCAAAACAACTTAGAAATTAAGAATGTAGACTCTGAAGCCAGTCTGCCTGGGTTTGAATCCCAAATCTGCCATCTAGTACCTGTGTGACCCCGGATTAGTTACTGAATCTCTCTGTGCCTCAATTTACTCATGTGCAAAATGAGAACAATCATACTCAGATCACTGTTCATTCGTTCAGCAAATAATTGCTGAGCACCTACTGTGTACCAGGAATCATTCTAGGCATGGGGAGACGTCAGGGAGCAAAACGAAGATTCCTGCCCCCTCGTAGCTCACACTCTAGTGGGGGACGGGAGAGGGAGCAGAGGACGCGCAGTTAGACAGGAGGGCGAGGGGTGACGAGGACAGGTGGTGCAGGGCCTGCACCCACGCACCCTGGGTGAAGCGGGAGCCGTGGGGCCCTGAGCAGAGAGGGTCGAGGGGCGACTTGGGTCTCGTCGGACACTGGCTGAGGGCTGAGCCGGGAGACCACTTAGGAGGCTGGTGGAGGCGTGGCCCAGGCGGGGGTGGGGAGGGGTCGGATTCTGGGCTATTCCCCGCCCCCCAAATCTGGAGCCCACCCCCAGGCCCAGCAGCCTCCCAAGTGGGGTGAGGCCAGGAGATGCCTTCCACCCTGACCCTCCCGGCCTCCTGCGCTGCCCACCCCTCACCCGCCCCGCAGCAGGAGCCCACACATCCTCCCATTCCCCTCACTCTCGGGGACGCTGCGGCAGGAGCTGTGATTTATTCACCCACGAGCCCCAGGCAGCCTGGCTCCCGCTAATAAATGAACTGAAAAGTCAGTCTTTTCTGCCACGAGCCCCAGGCAGCCTGGCTCCCGCTAATAAATGAACTGAAAAGTCTGTCTTTTCTGCCACGAGCCCCAGGCAGCCTGGCTCCCGCTAATAAATGAACTGAAAAGTCAGTCTTTTCTGCTCCCAGCACTACTGAGAGTCCCAGAGCCCGTCACGTGGGAACAAGGTGATGCTTTGATGACACTTGCTAAGAAGTGCAGAGTTGCTGTTTCTTCACACGGCTCACGGGAACACCCTGTTGTAAGAACTTCCCAGAAGCTTCAACTTCACTCAAGATCCCCATTTAGCAGACAGGGAACGATGGAGCAGAGAGAAGGAAGGCTCTGCAGACGACCTTGCTGGGCTGGGACCGAGCTAGGCTCCTCCAAGGCCAGGCCCACCAGCCAGCCTCCCCCTCCGCAGGCACCAGGCTCTGCGAGACCGCACCTGCCCAAACCCTGACACCAGCTGCATGACCCTGGCCGAGTCAAGTCCCTTCAAAGCCTCCCTTGGTCAACCGGACGCAGGTGGCAATGACGACCTAGGTGCAGGTGGTCAGAATGTAGGGCAGTGTGCGTGAAAGGCTTGGTGAGAGGGAGACATGAAGAATTACAGCAATGACTTTCACTGACTTTATATGGAAGTAGACCTTGGAACTTTGCCAAGCCAAAATCTTACTGTGACTTGCAAAGGCCTTAACATCTTTTAAAAAAAAAACTGATCTGGTTTTAAAACATTACCAACCCCCTTTGCATGGCCTGCAACGTGCCACATGATCTGTCCCTGCTGGTCCCTCCCTTTCCAGGTCGTCCCTGTCACCCCTGCCCTCCAGGCTCCAGACTCACTGGCCTCTTAGTTTTCCAAACAAGAAAACGTATGCTCCCCTCAGGGCCTCTGTGCATGCTGTTCTCCCTGCCCAGAGCCGCCCCCTCCACGCAGCCCCTGCCGGTCTCCGTCCCTGTCTTTCCTCAGACTTCAGCGTAAACATGAGTTCCTCAGCAAGCTCTCCCAGGCCGCTCCGGCTAAATGCAGCCCCTCACACATTTTCTCCCTGGGGTGCTGAGGACAATTTCTTTTCAGTCTGAGAACTCCCCAAGAATGTCTGTCTGTGTTTTTCTGTTAACCACTAAAGCCCAGCCTGGCGCCTGGCACCTGGTAGGCACGGGTACAGATTATAGAATAAATAATGATGTGACATTAGTTGGCACCACTGTGCACACATACAGAGAACTGCATACAGTGGTGTCAAATTCTGGGTTGCCTGCGTTCAAAACCCCCCTTGCCCTAAACAGCCCTTAGTTACGTGCCATTTTTTTTTTTTTGCGGTACGTGGGCCTCTCACTGTTGTGGTCTCTCCCGTTGCGGAGCACAGGCTCTGGACGCGCAGGCTCAGCGGCCATGGCTCACGGGCCCAGCCGCTCCGCGGCATGTGGGATCTTCTCGGACCGGGGCACGAACCCATGTCCCCTGCTTCGGCAGGTGGACTGTCAACCACTGCGCCACCAGGGAAGCCCATGTGCCAATTTTTAAGGCTATTGTTTCAACTTGCCAAGATCTGAGTATCATAACATTGTATCAGGACTGTATGCCCTTTCATGTATATACAATACATTATGATAACAGCAGTTGGCACAAACTGACTGCTACTTAAATGTTAACTATCACTAGCATTGCCAATATCATACACACAGACCGTTCAGCCCTCCAATGTGTCCTGAGTGCACAATGGGCCAGCCACAGCCGTCATGGGACACTGAGATGGCAGCCCCCACCCCAGCCCTCAAGCTGTTCACAGCCTCCTGGGTGACAATTTAAACAGCAGAGCAAGAGATGAAAGAGCGATGGAGGAAGCAAGCCTGAGCTGTCCCGACTGCCCAGGGTGACCGTCACATGCCTAGACCACAGGCCAGTGCACGAGACACAGGGGAGACGGCTGAGAGGTCAGCAGGGGCTTCGCCAAGGAGAACCTCACCAAGTGGGACTCACACTCATTTATTCATTCGTTCATTCTACCCTCAAACTCACCAAGTTTGATCCTGCCCCAGGGCCTTCGCACAAGCCATTCCGCCTTTGCTGGAATGCTTCTCCCAGATCCATCCCTGACTTCTCTTCTGCACGGCTCAGCTCTCAACTAGAAAGTTAGTTTCTCTGAGAGCCTCACTCAGCCCAGCTCACCTCAGTCTGGATGACTCTGCCTGGATCTACCACTTCCTAGCTGGGTGACCTGGGGCAAGTGACCCAACCTCTCTCGGCCTCACTTTCTTCACATGTCAAATGAGAACAGGAATAGTACTTATGGCGTTGGTTTGAAGTCTGAGTTAATATGTGTAAAATACACAGAACAGTACCCGACGTATAGTAAGCGCTCCCTCTTCTCTCCCTCCCTCTCTCTCTCTCTCTCTATATATGTATACACACATCATTGTTCCCTGTGAAGTGGGGATTATAATGCCTTCTTGGCTTTCACTATCAAATGCAATAATGATTATGAATGTTTTTATAAACCGTAAATTGTTATGCAAAGATAATCCTCATGTCATTAGACCTGGGTAATGATAGTACCAGCAACCCATGCCAGGTGGCTGGGAGGGTGAAATGAGGTGAACGTGCAGTGTTCCGCACGGGGGCGGGCACCTCGAGGGGTGCTATTTAAGTGTCTGCTGTGATTATCGCCGACGACGTGAAACAGATGCTCTCAATGTGACTTCTGGGATCTGAATGGAATTTTTTAAAAATACAAGCTTCCTCTAGCTCTTGAAAACTGGGTGTGTCTAATTTTATGCTTTAAAACTTTGGCATAGATTGCATCTCTGTGCCTGTGCATCTGTGTGCCTGTGTGTGTGTGCATGTTCACGTGTGGTCTTCCTACATGCGGGCTGGCGTGTCTCTCCCCAGGGGAGGCATCTCCGGGACACGCCCACTACCAGGAGGACAGAACAAGGCACCACGGCCCATGACTCCCCTTTGGGATGGAGCCCACTTTCCCCCGCAGGTCCCTTCCTGCCCTCTGTGCCCCCTCCATCCTGTGCAACCCCACCAAACACACACACACGTGCAGCACTGTCCCTCCACATGCCAGGTACAACCAGACTCTGTACCCCTACTCGTGCCGTCCCCCTGCTGGGCCCCTTTCCCAGGCCCCCCGAAGACCCCGACTCGCTCTCCCAGAACCACCTCCAAGCCCCCGTGGGCCTCCCCAGGCCTGCTCTGCCCACACCTTCCCAGCTCCGGGGCACTTCCGACACGTCCCTCCCACCGGGCAGGCGTCCCCTCCGCCCTCTGGACCGTCCTGGTGCTGCGGGGCTCCCGGGTGGGGTGTGGGCGCCCCGGCCCTGTGCCAGCAGAGCAGTCCCTGTCCTCTGCCTCGACCGGGTGGTCACAACCCCAGGTCTCATGCACTGCAGACCCGCCCTGCCCACCCCTAGGTGGGCTGTGACGTCGCTCCAAGAGGACTCCCACGGGCCTTCCCTTCCCCAGGAGCCCACCTCGATCCCCCATGCTGGAGGCACAGGAACTTTCTCTGAATTTATTTCCCCTCCTTGTTATCTTGTCCTGTTGCTGCCAACATGAATACATCCTTGCATCTGGACAAGAGGGGTTACTGGGGTATCCCCAAATCTTCCCTTCTGGGGGCTGGTCTGGCTGGGATAAAAAAAAAAAAAGAAAAAAACTCCCAGGCAGGTTATGTGTGCAGCGACGGCGGGCTGGAGTGACTCTGCCCCGCGGGAGCCTGACGCCCAAATCACAGCTGTCCAGTGCCCTGCACCTCGCAGCTCTCATTGTGCTTGACGAAAGACAGAAAATACGAGTGTTCCTTAATTCTTTTCCAGCATTTACAACTAATGAGAAACGCATCCTATCACTGCGGTCCTCGTGGCTTCTCACCATGAAAGCCAATAAATCTCCCTCGCTTTCCTGCGGCCGTTACTCACGGGATTTATTTTGAAACGTGGTGTGAGTTTGCTGGCAGCCGGCACCGCGGCACTGGGGCCAGAGGAAGTAGGGGGCGTCCATGTGGGGAGCAGGGGCCCCGATCCCACAGGCCTGGGGCGAGGCTCCAGGGGTCTGATGAAACGTGCCAGCCGTGTGTGTCTGTGCGTCCGACTGCCTTTGAGGGAGAAGATCCATCAGGCTCCTTTGTGGCATTGGAGACCCGGAGAAGGGCTCAGAGGGGGCCCCCGTCAGAAGTAGGACTGGGCTGCACGGCCCCTCCCTCACCCGGTTGGGGGCTCCATTGACACGTCCCCTGCACCTGGCTCTCCAGGGAGGCACCGGGGCCCGGATCTCCCGCAATGCTGGGGTCAGAGGGGGTGACCATACCCTCCCAGCTGGTGGTCTGCAGGTGCCGGCCATGTAAGGACCTGCAGGCACCTTCCTCCGTCGGCTCAGAGGAGGGGAGAGCCCAGATCCATCGGGAAACATCCCTGCTCACAGGTGGGATCTGTGCACCCCATACCACAATAAAATCCCCGATGAGACGGCCCAGGAGGACCCTCTCTGGGTAGATGCCCCCCATTGCTGGGCCTCTCTCTCCAGTGTCCCCCAATAATCCGAGCTGGTCACGGGGTGCTGGTGGTAGGGTGATGAGGGCTAGGGGGGGGACTGGGGGGCTGGCCACTGAACCAGATGGGGCCGTGAAAACGTGACAGCAAGAGGAGGGCATTCCCTTCTGAGAGGGGAGGGAAATGCTGTCTGCTGTTGCTGAGGCCAGGCTCCAAGCCTGCTGCCCTCTCTGCCCATGGACAGGGATCCAGGTCCCCTGGCGGCCTGGGCAGCTGAGGAACGAGCCCCTGGTGCCGGTGACAAAGGGCCAAGCCCATTATTCTTGCATCTGAGAAACATGTAAAGTCACTGCCACTATGGTTTTACAGACCGCTTGTCATCTGAAGGCAGGAGGCAGTAACAGACTTGGGGGGTTGGCGAGTGCACAGCGGAGACCCCCTGGGGAGGCAGGTCTTTAAAGCCTGCTCCCACACTGCCCCTCGGGCTCATCTGAGAAGCAGGCAGAGGCAGGAGAGAAGGGCCCCGCCGCTTGGGGACCCTCCGCAAGAGACACAGCTGCTGATGCCTTTGTCTCCTCCCCCAAGGACCCGCTGAGGGTGGCCGTGACAGTGGCTTTGCTGGCACAGCTGACGTCTGCTAACCGCCACTCCCCTCAGCCTGATACAGACAAGTTCAAGGCGAGACCACTCTGCCAGCTCCCAGGTGGACAGTGGGCGGGAGACACGGCCCTCAGACGGGCAGCTCAGCAAATGAGAGCCCAGATCCCGGTCTGGATGTCTCAGGCACCCCAGCCCCAGCGCGGCGTCCCTCACAGCCTGGCCATGCGGGACTGGAGACCCTGACGACCCCCATCTGCCAGAGTTTTCCAAATGAAACCGGCTACCCCGTCTCCTTAGCTGACATTTCCAGGGGCTGGGCCTCCGGCCAGGAGTGGGGCCCAAGTCTCTGCCCTGCTTTCACTCGTGGGGAAACTACGGTTCCAGGTGGTCCTAAAGGCGCCCCAAACCTGTCCTCCCCACTCACATCACCCGGAAAGTCTAGAGAGTTTTCCAAAAAGAAGAAAGGTGGTGCCTCGTGTGTATTAATTCACTCCAGCCACACATCGGCCCCAAGAGGTGGGTCCCACGTTCACCCCATTTGTCAGATGAGGAAACACAGCACCCAGGCTGTCTGGCTCCAGACCCAGGCTCTGAAGGACCACAGCCCGTGGCCTCCTGAGAGGAGCCTGGTGGAGAAAGTGGAAGAGAGCTGCAGTCGAGTGAGGTCTCCGGAGACCCAGGTGGGCCCTCTGCAAGCCTCCAGTCCTCACTCGCTCTGCATCCGCCTGCACATCCTCCAGCAGCCGGAGGCTTGCCACCTTACAAAGGCCTTCACCCCATCTTCAAGCACTTCCCTCTGCCATCGAGCTGAGACCCCCTCTGCCCCCTCTGCCCGTGACACCCCCAACACACACACACACACACACACACACACACACACACACACACACACACACACACACACACACAGATGCAGACCTGTGAAGGTGCCAACTCCACGCAGGGCCTGGGCTGGGGCCGCGACACAGTGGAAGGGGCAGGGCTGCCGCCTTCACCTCCCAGGCTGGCTCTCTGCACCTGGGGCTTCTGGCCTCTGCTGGACGCAGCCCGTGCTGCCCTCCTACCCCTGCTGGCCGGACCTCGAGGGTCCCGGGGGCTTTGGGGAGGGCGGTTCTGCTTGTCCGCGGCCGAGGACCTGGTCTGGAGACCCCAGGGTAGCCAGAGGCTGCTCCGAACTTCCTACCAGCCCCTGATGCTCCCACCCGTGGAGCAGCTTCCTGATGCTGGGGGGATGCTCTACCATGCTCCCCTAGATGCCCTGTCCCGAGGCGGGGGCCATCTCTGGGAGACCTCACCCTGTCCCCCCACCCAGAGCGGCTCTGCTTTTCTCCGATGTATACATCATGGTTCCATAGAAGGTTTCATTTGGAGAGAAGGTTCTGCTGATAAAAAATTTCAAATATAAAAAGTCTGGAAACCTCTGCCATCCAAGGTCCATTCCTATGCATGGACTGCCCTGAGTCAGGGTGGCCCAGAGCAGTCGCTCAGGCAGGGGACTCAACCCCTGTGGCATCCAGCTTGGAGGAGGAGGGAGGATCGGCTGACCCCCGAAGGCTGCCACGCCAGCCGACGACAGGGTGGAGGGCTGTCTGCACATCCGGGGCCTGCAGGTCGCCCCAGCCACGGCCAGCTCAGAGCCTCTTGGAGAGAGTGCGTGGGACCACCCTTCTGGAGAGAGGTCTTCCTCCTGTGGGTGGTTCCCAGCTACAGATGGCAGGAAGGAGGGGCTGCTGGCCTCTTGTCTCCCAGAAGCATCAGCAATGGTAGAAGCCGAGGTAAGGCAGATGTGCTTCACCGGAGACGGCAGGGGCCGAGGGCCAGGCAGCCACACTCCCCCAGCGCCGAGGGCCCTGAGACCAGAAGTTCCGAGAACAGCCTGACCATCAGGCTGATTCTCCTCCTGCAGGGCCTCCTCTCACAGTCCAGGATAAGCTGATACAGGTGTCCCTTGTCCCCCAACGGCCTCCCTCGTAGAAGCATGTGGATTTGCAGCTCTCCATTCCTGGGGAGGCAGTTTAGCAGAGAGGGAAGCAGCTCAGAACAGCGGGTTTCCACTCTGCCTCTTCCACTTCCCCACTGGGCGGCCCCGGGAGCCCCTGCATCCTTCTGGGCCAGGCTCCCTCATCTGTGGATGAGGCTGCACAGTGATTAGGAAAATCAAACGGCAGCTACATCCTTTCATTTCTCCACACGTACCTGTGCAGCACCTGCTCTGTGCCAGGCGTTACTCCAGGTGCTGGGGACACAGCAGTGAGCCAGGGAGGGGGCGGCCCCGCTTGTGACCAGAGCTAAAGACCAATCCCCAGCCGGTCTCACTCCACGCCTCGCTGCTGCTTTCTAAATAAGCAGCTGATAGAAAAAAGGAACTGATAATTAAATACAACGCCATCTATTTTTTTAACACCGAGAGATAGGTCCTCTACGCAAGTGCAGAAACAGCTGAACTGCAACAGTTACACACCAACAGCCCAGTGATTACCAGTTAGTGTAATTCACCCATCATTCCCACATCAGGCCCTGGGCTTGGCATACAGGGGTGCGAAATAAATGTGTGCTGACTCAATGAATGGGGAGGTCCTCTGTATCAGAATAATGTAACTCCAGAGAGTGGACAGCAAGCCTTTATGCTCTCGAGCGTGTGACCCAGGCACACGTCATACTGATGCCCGCTTCTGGTCCCAGGCTTGTGATAAACCCGTGGCCAAGGGCTGTCAAGAGAGAACAGAGGGCTTCCTTCCGCTCCAGACCTCCCAGCTATCAAGACCACCACGCAAACATCTCTCAGACAACACAGCACTGGGAAAGGTACCGCGGGGCTCTGGGGGTGGCAGTGTGTGTGTGTCGGGGGGGCTCCTGTGACACTGCCAACTGGGAACCCCAGCTCCACACCCACTGAGAAATCCTTAGCGCCAGTGGGGTCACACAGACGGAGTCCACAGTCTTGGGGAGCACCTATTGCTATGACGCCACAAAACAAATGGCCCCAATTTAGTGGCTTAAAGCAGCCACCGTTTATCATCTGTCCCAAGTCTACAGGGTACCTGGGTCCTGGCCTGGGCTCCGCAGATCTTGTGTCTGCGGTCAGTGGGCAGCTGGGCGGGGGGCTGGCCGGCCTGGGTTGGCCCAGGAGCAATGACTGGTAATAGAGACAGAAAGCAGGATGCTGGGTGCCGGGGGCTGCGGGAGGGGTATGGGGGGTGTTAGTGGTTAACGGGGACAAAGTTTCAGTTTGAGAAGATGGAACAGTTCTGGAGATGGACGGGGGGGATGGCTGCTCAACAGTGTGAATGTTCTTAATGCCACTGGACACTTAAAAATGGTTAAGGTGGTCCATTTTCCATTATGTGTATCTTATTACAATGAAAAATAATAAGAAAAATAGGGACTTCCCTACAAGACAAAAAATAAGAAAAATAGGGACTTCTCTGGCAGTCCAGTGGTTAAGACTTCGCCTTCCAGTGCAGGGGTGCAGGTTCATTCCCTGGTCAGGGAGCTAAATGGTCCACATCAAAAAAAAAAAAAAAAACTTTAAAAAAAAGAAAGAAAAAGAGTAGGGCAAAGGAAATACGGGCGTGGCAAAGGCCGTGCTGGAGCTTTTCAGAAGCCTCCTGTTACAGACCCAAGTCCAGTTGAAAATCCTCGCAGCCTGACACCATGCCCTGCGAGGCTCAGGCCTGGGGGCAGGCAGTGCCCCCAACAGGACCACCCGCTGCCAGCGGGGCAGCCCGGCTGCTGTGTGCCCCCCACTCCCCAGTCTGCAGCCAGGTGCAAAGTCTTGGCGAGCGAGCAGAAGGCAAGGTCGGGACAGGCTCTCCTGGGTCAGATGAGCAGCTTGCTAACTAGCATGACTGACGTGGGAGGGGTTCTCACCGGGCCAGAGGTGGCGCTCCCACCAGGATCCTGCAGACCGCCCTCCCCTATACAGACAGGTATGAACGGCTAGGAGGCCCGGTCTTCGTGGGGCTGCAGGGCCGATGCCGTCTGCAGGGGGTGGAGTCTCGCTGACCTCCGGACCGGACCGGGGCTGCTCCTTGAGTCCTGCCCCCCGACCCTGACTGCTCTCTCCAGGAACGCTTCAGAGCCGGCGGCTCGACTGCAGGTGGCTGCCTGTGGGCAGAATCCGGCCTAACTCCTGCTTTCCCTGGATCCCCCTGAGGGTTGCAGAGGAAGCTGCAACCTCATCCACAGCCGCCTTGACCTCCAAAGGCTACTCAAGTGCACCTACAGATGTGCACCTGCCTGGCTGGCTTTGCCCCATACCTCCCAGACACCCCAGGATGTTCTGGGGCCCCATTCCGCTCCCCCAGGTAACACGACCCCTGACAGCCTGTCCCCCTCACTTCCTCCACTGCCCAAGCCCTGCCTCTGGACCCCACAGGTCAAGCCCCCAGCTTCTGTCCAGGGACAGCCCGAGGCACAGGCGGGGCCTGGGATGGACGCCTGGGTTCCCGTGGCCCCGAAGCCCTGCGGGCTCTCAGGCCACCTGGCCCGACATGGCGCTCCCCTCCCCTCTGGCCTCACCCT
The DNA here is from genome assembly GCF_937001465.1 of Orcinus orca. Lineage (NCBI taxonomy): Eukaryota > Metazoa > Chordata > Mammalia > Artiodactyla > Delphinidae > Orcinus > Orcinus orca. The sequence goes on from NC_064568.1 coordinate 2,630,859, forward strand.
GTCAACAAGTGCTCCGCTCAGTCCTGTCCTTTCACCCAAAGCTGGGCCAGATACTTCTCTCTCATAAGTTTCACTCCACGAGCCTTCACCCGCAGTTAGGGGTGTCACAACCACTGACAGCCCTGATTCCATCACATGAGCAGCCTTCTCGGTTCTGTGCCAAGTAGAAATTTGATAAGTGGGCCCCATGCAGATCTCAGGGCAGACTTCCAGGATGGGAGGCGGGGCTCCGGGGCCTTCTTCTGGGCTCCCAGCCACCCCAGGGCCACCCCAGGCTCGTTCCTGACCTCCCACAGAGGCGGGACTGCCTCCCAGGCCCCAGGAAACGCGGCCACAGGGGCTCCTCCCTGGGCCCGGGGCTCCCACTGACCCTGTGGTCTTCCGTCCACGAGCCTGGGCCGTCTGCTTGACCACCCTCCCCAGCATCCTGCCTGCGGTCAAGGCCCAGCTTGTGACAGTGCAGGCTCCTAACGCCCTGGATGGGGAACCACCCCACCCCCAGCGGAGTCACCAGGACTGGGGTATCCCCACCTCCAGCTGCCTTTCAAAAGCACAGGCAGGGGATGCTTTGGTCTTAGAAACCGGGGCTCTTTCCAAGTTTCCTACTGCATCTTTGCAGCCATTGGAAATTCAGACTCTGCGCTAATGCAGAAGGACCTGGGCTTCTCCCCCGAGCTTCCTAACGGTGGTTCTCACCAGATCACCGCCTGCTGAACAAAGGTGCATCCGCACGGGCCTTCAAGGCTGCATGTATTCTGGCCTTCCAGCCTCCTCTCCCCACCCCCCACCCCCACTCCACCTGTGCCCAGACCCCCGTCTGAGCCCCTCTGGTTTCTAATCAGGCTCGCATGTCCACCCCTCAAAACCTGCTCCTGTGCCACTAGAGACTATCATACTAAGTGAAGTCAGACAGAGAAAGACAACATATGATATCACTTGTACGTGGAATCTAAAATATGACACAATTGAACCTATCTATGAAACAGAAACAGACTCACACACATAGAGAACAGACTGGTGGTTGCCAAGGGGGAGGGGCTGGGGGAGGGATGGAGCGGGAGGTTGGGATTAGCGGATCTAAGCTATTATATATAGAATGGATAAACAACAAGGCCCTACCGTATAGCACAGGGAACTATAGTCAATATCCTGTGATAAACCATAATGGAAAAGAATTTTTTAAAAAGAATGTATATGTGTGTATGTATGTGTATATATATATATATATATACCAGCTCCTAGACCCCCCCATGGAATGGCCACCTCTCTCTCTGCTGGGAGCCCCCCACCCTTCAAGACCCGTCCTCACCGTCTCCTCTTCCAGGGGACCTTGCCTGACGGCTGCAAACCATACATGGTGTCCTGCTTCCTCAGAGCTCTTTTCCACCCTGTAACAAGGATGGCTTACATTTACTGGGCTTCTCCACCTGTCCGGGGAGGTCCCCTCCTGCACTGTCACCTCCCGCACATCTGAGCTCTGAGACTTTATTCTGTTGTGGACTAAGTATCCTGTCTGCTGCTGCTGTGGTTAACATTGTACAGCCTGGCTCCACATTGCCACAAAGAAGCTACAGGAGGACATTTCCTTCTTGGCCTTTCTAGGGCTGGTCACAAGCCTTCGGGGACACCGCAAACAGCAACAAAAGGTCTGTGGACTCAAAGAAGACAAGCCAGGTCCTCTGGTTTGGACCAACCACAGAGGGGATGCCGCCCACACCAGCCACCATCACTGCCTGTCTGGACTGTTGCAATGGCCTCCACCCTCAGTCCCTCAGGCTCTTCCCCATGCAGCGTCCAGGGTGGTCCAGATCCAGATCACGTCCCTCCTCTGCTCAGAAACGTCCATGGCCCGCCCCTCCCTGGGGTAAAAGCCAGAGTCCCCCTCGCTCACCCTCAGCCACTCGGGCCTCCTTGCCATTCCTCCAACATGCCAGGTGCATGCCTGCCTCAGGGCCTTTGCACCGGCTGTGCCCTCTGCCTGGCTCGCTCTTCCCAGATAAGCACTTAGCTCACTCCCTCACTTCCTTTAGGTCTAAAATTCCAACAACGTCTCACCCACCCCAGTTCTCCCTGCCCCTGCTTTCTTTTTCTCCTCTCCACATTTCCTGTCTAACACACTAAATATTGTCCAAATTTATCTCAATTACTATCTGTTTCTCCCCACTGCAGTGTAAGCCCTTTAGGACAGGGATTTTCTTGTTTTGTGCACTGTCGCAACCACTCAGCACCTGGAATGATGCCTGGCATAAGCAGTAGGTGCTCGATAAATATTTCTTGAATGAATGAATGGTGTCAGCTGAAAGAACCCAAGCACACAGGAATACTTTAAATGTTGCTGTGATTCCCAGCCTAAAAAATGCAGGGGAAAACCTCGAGAAGCTGACTGTCACAGGCAGGAACCAGAGGACGGAAACCACAGTGTTTACACACCAGCATCTGCAAGAGTGACATATCTGGAGCCTGGGTGAGGAAAACAAAGGTCCCGATAAGGACTGCAAGAGATTCCTGAATTAAGGGCCCAAGCCAGGCATCCTCACCTGCTCAGAGGGCTGAGCAACAACTCCTGGACCTCGTGCCAGAATTAGAGACTGGGCAGCAGGTTCAACAAAAGCATCCCTCGGGGTTGAGTGCTGAGATCACAAAGCCCCCAAAATGGGGGATTTCTGACCTCAGGTAGCTTGCAGCTTAACAAGCACGGCAGCAGCAGCAAACACAAACCCCAGCTCACTAGAGATCAGATGCTATTTTAAGTGCTTTGCAAACATTAACCCATGTAAGCCCCAAACAGCCCTATGGGGTCGGTACCACTATTATCCCCATCACACAGATGTGGACACTGAGGCCCAGAGAGGTCTAGTAACTTGCCAAAGGGTACGGAAGCTGACATCATGAGTGGCAGAGCCCAGATTCGCACCCAGAACGTCAGACTCCAGAGAAAGTGCAAGGCGCCCAGAGAAAGGGCATGACACCCCCTGGGCAAATGATCCCTCCCTGGAAATAACCCCTCACCCCCGGACGGCGTTTAAGATGCAACTCCGGCCAACTCAGCTTGCACGTCGGTTACTGGGTGGTGCAGTGACACCAAGGAGGGGGTCGGAACAGCTCGCACCAAAGTCAAATGGAGCCTCAGTGATGCTTTATTATAAAATGCACTTCGGTACTGCCTTAGAGAACATGAAGTTCAACTCCGTTTTCATGAAAATTACATCCATCAAAATATTCGATAAGGAACAGTCAGCGTTTGGTTTCTAAAATGCAAGCTGTATGTGCACACCGGGCGATGCACCGGGTAATGGTACTCTTAAGCAACTCTATTTCTGAAGCATCAAGAGCCTCATTTCTGGGGAGTTCACAGCCTGCGGGGTGGCCATCGTGTATCTGTGCACTCGGCCTGCATGGCCCCGCGCCTGCTCCCCGGGGTGGGGGCTGGTAGACGCCCAGCAAAGGGTGCTGGAGGCTGAACTTGGAGGGCCGAGCAGATGGGGCACTCCCAGCAGTGCCCTGGGCCGCTCTGGATTCCTGCCCACCGCCTGCCACCCCTCCTCCCTGCTCCGCGAGCCCGGAGTGGTTCTGAGCACGTTAACCACCTGCAGCTGGGCCCGGACGCAGGCCTCGTGGGTCTGAACCCGAGTCTCGACACGATTTCAACATCCCGACAGAGGTCCACATGGAACAAGCCACATCCACGCAGCCCTCGCCTGGCTCTGCCCTCGATGACCCTGCACACCTGGAGACACATCCAGAAGGGCTGGGCTCAACCTCCACGTCCAGCAGCTCCAGGAGCTGCATCCGTTTTAATTAAAGACTAATTTTCCGGCACGGAGGAAGGAACCAGGAGTGGGTTATAACCTTTCCAAACCTGCTGGGTTTCATCAGAGAGCAGGCGGGTGGGAGGGAGACACAGGTGTCGGGGTCCAAGGGAGGGAGAAGTCACCGCAGCCTGGGCCCCAAGGACGGGGCCGGTCCCTGATCCTGGGGCAACAGGGCGCACCGTGGACAGGCCTGTATGTGAAATGCAGAACTGGCACCTGGATTCCAACGGCTCCGTCACCCCAGCTCCCGCCTCTGCCTGGGGTTTCCTCCAGGCCGAGAGCCTCAACTCACACGGGAGAAAGTCTGTACGAAGGACAGGTGGCTCGGGGACCCAAACAGTAAGAAGGGGCTCTTCTTGGTGGCTGGAAAAGCTTCGCGGGGTTGTAATGATTGAGTTGCTTCCCAAAATGAGGAGCCTGGTTTTCCAACTAGCTTCAAACTCTTAGGCCAGTGGTGTCCAATCAGAGGCAATTTCCAACCCAACCCCAGGGGCATGGGTAATGCCCAGAGACGTTTTTTCATTGATTTATATAGTTTTAAACAAAACTTGCATATATTTAAGGTGCATGACACGAGGATTTGATGTACATACAGAATGAAATGATTCCTACAGTCAAGCTAACTCACCATCCCCTCACAGTTACATTTCATGTGTGATGAGAGCCCGAAATCTACCCCCTCAGCATATGTCCTGTGTTCAATCCAGTCCTACCAAGTAGGACCATCATCCCTGTACCTGAGATCTCTAGACTTGCCATCCTACGTAGCTGCAACTTGGTGCCTGTCTGGAGACAGTTTTCATTGTCAAGACTGAGGAGGGCGTGCTACTGGCATCTAGCGGGTTGAGGTCAGGCAGGCTGCTAAATGTCCTAAGACACACCCGGTGGATCCCGGACAAGGAGTTGTTTACCTGGGGCAAGACATCAAGGGGCCCAAGGTCGAGAAACTCTGTCAATAAACAGGTGGACCCTTAGCTGAAGCTGTCTCAGGAAAAGAAATATTAAGAGTTACTATTATCTTATAACACAAAGTATTATAATGTGCTTCTGTTAGAGAAGATGTACAAGTTCTGCAGATGGATGTGATCGTTTCACAAGAAGTTAATGTACGTAATGTCACTGAACTGGACACTGAGAAATGGTAAAAATGGTATACTTTATGTTATGCAGACTTTACCATGGTAAAAAAAAATCTACAAACTATGTTATTTAATTACATCGTATATATTACCTGATTAATTACTTCATAATGTTGAGTGCACCATACACCAGTCCCATCATAACCGGGACACTGGTCCCGTCCTTACCCCCACTGGAGGGGCACGAACTGAAGCCTAGGGGGTAGAGTGACGCGTCCATGGCCCAGGTGGGGAGCCTGGCAGGCTCTGAACCTGGCACCATCCCACTGCTTCTTGGGGAAAGGTTCTGTTCTCATCAACCCCAAAGCAGCCTTCGGGACAGTTCACTCGGCAAACAGCACTGCCTCTGTGCCAGGCCCTGGGGAGGCAGAAACCCTGCCCCTCGGGGGGCTGGGCCACACTGGGGAGCCAGAGCGTGGACCAGGAACAAAACCCAAGGGGACACGCAGTAAGGCACGTCTGGTGGCAAATGCAGTGGAGAGAAGCCAAGAGCAGAGCAGTGACAGGAACCCGGGGGGACAGGCACCCACTGCGAAGCCATCACCGGAGTAAAGAGCTTCAGGGGCCCAGGATCCCCACCCCACCCCGAGGAAGTGGCCCCCACTCCTTCTCTACTCCTCAACCGAGGACCTGCTCCTGCCCTGGCACTCGGCCAACCTGCTGTGTGTTCATAGGCAAGTTGCATAACCTCTCTCTGCCCAGTTTCCTGTTCTGTAAAATGGGGATGCTAACCAAGATGTCCTTCAGTAAATGGATGGACACATAAACTGTGGTCCGTCCGTACAATGGAATATTACCCAACACTGCAAAGAAAGGAGCTATCAAGCCATGAAAAGCCATGGAGGAAACGAAGTAAAAGAAGCCAATCTGAAAAGCCTACGTACTGTGTGACTCCGACTCTGTGACGTTCTGGAAAAGACAAAACTAGGAAGACAGTAAAAAGATCAGTGGCAGACAAGGGTTGGAGGAGGGGATATTTAGGGCAGTGAAACTACTCTGTACGATACCGTTACGGTGGGTCCGTGTCATCACACATTTGCCCAGACCCACAGAATGCGCATCACCAAGAGTGAACCCTCACTAAACTGGACTTTTGCCACTAATAACGCAGCAGCGTTGGCTCATCAGTTGTGATGACCGTGCCCCACTAATTCAAGATGTTAATAAGAGGGGAAACTGGAAGGGGTACACGGGAGTTCTCTGCACTGAATGCTGAGTTTTCCTGCAAATCCACAATAGTATTTAAAAACTGTCTATTTAAAAAAAAAAAAAGATTAAAAAATGTAGAACCTGGAGAAACTGACAGAGTCAGGGGATGGCAGCCAGTGAGAAACAGAGCCAATAGGGGAACTGAAGCATCTCACCCCCCGCCCTGGAATCGCACCGTCTCCCGCACCCCGCTCACCAGGAGCCGCTGCCAGAAACCTACGGGTTCTTCTGCGGTTCTAAACATCACCCCCTGCCCGTCTGTGAGTCTTGGGCTTTGTTCACAGCGGCCCCCAAATCTGGGCTTCTGACCACCTCCACCCACCTCCCTCGCCCAAGCCTACCATCCCTCTGCTGGGCCACTGCTGCAGCCCGCGCCTTCCCTCCTGACAGTTTCCTACCACGGCCAGAGGGGTCCTCTAAAATGACGGCTTGGACCTTATTCCACTGCAAGCAGAGCAAAATCCCACCCCCCTCCCGAGTCCCCACCAACCGCTCTGCTTCACCTCCACGCCCCTCAGACACGCAGGCACTGGCACGTGACGTTTCCACCAGAACACGACTCGGCGCATAGCTGGCACTCAGTAAACACTGCTGAACATCCTAAGAAATGAAAAGCCCCCAACGTGCCGGACAGATGTTATCATCTGCGTTCTGTGGATGGGAATCAGGGAAGCACTGCCACCCCCCGGGGCCTGGATGATGACGAACGCTGTGTTTAAGCCGTAACTGTTCAGGAAGCGTACGCTAACTTGATCGCAGGAGACCCGTTACACTGTTGCTGTTCAAAACTCAGAGCTTTGGAACCACGTCCTCTGGTCCTTAGGGTCCCCGGCCCACCGCTGCTCGTCCTCCCCTGTGGGAAGCCTCCATCCCTCTCCTCCACCTGCGGCCACTCTCATTATTGATCGATGCTGGGAGGGGGCTGGCGGGACACCACCGTCGAGCTGGGGCTGCCCAAGGGACAGCCAAAGGGGCCCAGCTGTTGTGGAGCTCAGTGGGAGGACTTTCTGCATATGCAGTTATTAATGACTTTATTTATGTACCAATATTTAGTACCGCTTGCAATTAAGCAGATCTGCTTTCAAAATGACTAATTAGAACACTCACGCTGGCAGGGAGAACGCACAGCGTTCCAGCAGAAGTTGGCCCTGCCAGAGACGAGCCCAGGCGCTGGATCTCAGGGAGCGGCCTTGGCTCCCAGCCCCCGGAGGACCCTGGCAGTGGGGAGTGAGTGGGGCAGAGGTGGGGGGAGGGAGGGAGAAGGGCAGGAAAGGCGCAGTACTCCAGCCAGGAGCCTTCATTTGTACGATGCTTGTTAACTGTGTTCTCTGGCCTGACATTTTCTGCTACCTGGAAGCCAACAGAAAGGTATGGGGCTGCCTTATCCCAGGCTGACATTTTGGGGAGAGCCCACGGAGGGAGCCTGTACGGTGGTGCAGAAACCCAGATCAGTATAGGTTGGTGAGTAAAACTGTTATTAATCACCGATGGGCATCTGTCCTCACAGCAGCGTCACTGATTTCCACCCAGTAAGAGGCAAGGCTTTCTCTCTCATATTTTTCACTGAGTGACCAATTTTGGTCAGAATAGGTGCTCGTAGTAAAGGTGGCGGAAAGCCCTAGTTCCTGGGGGCATTGTTACCAAGCCTGGCGCAAGCCCCAGCATCCCAGGGGGTCTGAGAACTGGCGTCCCTCGCAGGCGCCTGAATCCGCCTTCACCTACCTGACCCACAACTCATGTTCCTCTTCTGTGCCAGGCACTGAGCCAGAGCTGAGGACACGGAGACCAAGATGGCCCAGAGGCTAACCCTGACCTTGACCCCAAGGTCCTCCAGGTGGGTGACATGGACATGGAAACAGACAACCACACTGCCCAGAGACCCGGGGAACAAGGCCCAGCCGGGGAGGCCTCCTGGAGGAGGTGGCTCAAGGCTGAGGGGAGGTGGGTCCTCTGGGCCGAGCAAGCCCATGGAGGCAAGAAGTGCGTGGTAGATACAAGGAGCCTCGGGACTGGCCCATCCTGGTCCCTGGGGGCTGGCCTCTCACCCCTCACTTCCACTGCTCTCTGCTCAAGGTCACCCACCAGAGGCCGCCCTGACCCACCTGCCTTAAAATGCAGCCCATCACTCCCCACCTCCCAGCCCTGCTGGACATTCCAATCCCCACGGACCTGCTTCTCTCCTGAGTGCCTGTCCCCCCGCTAGGACAGGGGAGCCTGGGGGACAGCACAGAACCTGATACCCCGTGGGAACCCCAAACACAGCCTGGATGAACAAGTGAGGAATAAAGAGCTTCAAATCCACCTGCAGCCCACGGGGCCGAGCCGCAGGGCTCCGCCAGGACCCTGGGGAGGGGAAGCCCATGGGGACGACGCCTCCACCCTGTGCGGAGGCAGGGCTGCCCCGTGCAGGCGAGGGGGCACTGCTTAGTATCAAGAGAAGCCGAAAATCAGGCTTTATGTGAAATCTCCTGATCTGTAAATGTTTCCAACTAATTCAGATTTTAAATTTATATCTCTGTAGGTTGGGTGTGGTCTTGGGAGCCCAATTTGCCAACTCAGAGGGTAAGGAGAGCAAAGCAGGGAAGAGGGGTTTTCACAGCAGAAGGGATGCAGTCTGATTTGCATATGGAAAGATCAGCCCAACCAGATATAGTGGACACTGTGGTGGCTGCCAAGGTCCCCCCTTGGGACGAGGCCCTCGTGCCACTCCTGCCAGGGCTGCCGGCTGCCAATGGCTCTCAGCTGAGTCCCTTTCGGGGAGCCACCTTTGGCCAAGGACATGGCTCCCTCCCCCAGGGGCAACCACATCCAACGTCTGGTCCATGCAGAGGGACAAAGGCCACCTCCCGGCCTCTATTAGGGACATCTCTGCAGGGTCATCCCAGCTCCAGAGCTCCTGGCGCATCGCTGTGGGAAGTCACTGATGGGATTATGTCCCCCGCTGCCCCCTGCTCCCCTCCCTCCGTGACCACCTGCACTGCAGTAACTGGTGGATGTGTGTCTGTCCCCGGGCTCCTGGGGCAGCCAGCTCTGTTCCCTTCATAATCCATGGTGCTCCAGGCTCCAAGCCTTGTCAGGTGTGGCCCTGGCTGCTGCGTCTGGGCAGGTCAGCTGGGAGCCAGCACAAAAGAGCCCTACTCTGGGGCTTTGTGCATTTGTAAAGTATCTGTCCCATTTTTTCTTAGGCAACTTTTGTAAATCATCGCATTTCCTATCTGGGGAAATCGGCAGCTCCTATGACAGCACGAAGCCGCTTTGCACTCCCTACTGTAAACTCAGGTGACGGGAACGAGGGTCTCTTCCTGTGGCTGTAAAATCGGGTCTGGAGCAGGCCAGCCCCTCCATGTGCTGGGTGTCAAGGGCGATGAGCACCCAGACCTGAACCCCAAGTACCCTGGGCCCTCAATCGCATAAGCAGACAATGATAAATAACAGCAATAATCATCACAGTGGCCAGTTTATATGGACCACAACCTACAGGCCAGCGCCTCACCCTCAACAATCTTCTGAGGTCCAAACAGTAAACGTATTTCACTGATGAGGAAACTGAGGCACACAGTGGTTAACAAAAGCACTCAAGGCCACAGTTGGTCCCGGAAGCTGGCGGGTCTGGCTGCGGGGAACAGCCCATGCTCTGAGTCACGAAGCCAGTCCAGAAAGCCCACTCCAGCCCACCCGCCCATGGGCCACAAGAGCACGTGGGAGCAGGCCTTCCAGAGCTCACGGGGGTGGGCACCAGGCCCTCCTGACACTTGGCAACCACTACGTCCTCCCTCCACGCCGGCAGGGTGGGCTCATTCACCCCCCCATCACAGATGAGGAAACCGAGGCGCTGAGAGGAGTCGGGAACAGGCCTCCTGGTCCCCGGCATCTCCCAGGGTCTCCTCTGGACGTCCCGGCAGAGAAATGGAAGGAGAGACCCCACCCCCAGCTCAGTGGGGACAAAAGAGACCCTTCCCTCTAGGCACAGGTGGCCCCAAGGAACAGGGAAGCCAAGGAGAAGGAGGCAGGGCGTCTCCCCCACAGAGGGGAGGCTGTGGGTTGGACCCCTCCTCCATCCAGTGTACAGACACATCTGGAGCACACAGATGACCCCACAGGGTCCCCAGCCCCCGAATGCCCACCTAAGAGAGGAGGCAGAGCCCAAGTCCCCGCAGCATCGCCACAGTGCCACAGCAGTGAAACCAGCTGGGCCTGCAGAGGGGCCGGAGGAAGCACCAGGAAGGCTTCCCAGAGGAGGTGACATCTGAGCTCAGTCACTGACCAGCAGGCAGCGGGGCAGACCAGGAACCTCCAAAGAGCTGTAAAGCCAGGAGGGGCAAGAGGAGCGCCATGAGGAGGTGAGAATGCCCTCCACGGGCGTGGGCGTGCAGACTCGGCCCCACTGCAAGCACGCAGCTGGTGCTGCCTTTCAGAGAACAATCCCTCGCTGCTGGGGTAGATGCGCCCTGTGAGCAGTGGCTCCGCTCCTGGGTGTGCATCCACCCGAGGGAAATGCTCACATGGGCCCCTGGGTGCCACGCAGGAGGATGCCGCTCACCAAGCATCCCCTGCAGCAGAGGCAGCCTGGGTGTCCGTCCCGCAGGAGTGGGTGGTGGGGTGCAGTGGACGCCCACTCCCCAGCCCCAGAGGATTCTGATCAGGGAGAAGCGACCAGCTGGGTGCACAAGCAAGGACACTGAAGTGCCTCAGGGCCGGTTGCCGGCAGCAGAGGGCTGCTCTCAGGGGAACCTGCGAAGCGGGGGGAGAGCAGGGGCTCACGGGGGTCTGCGCGGCCTGATCCACGGGGTCTAGATAGTGGATGCACCAGAGGTGTCTTGCCTTGGGGCGGGACCAACAGCTTTTGTGGCCCCATCGTGGGTCACTGGAGCCCAGAGGGGGCTGTGAGGTCTGGGGGGCTCCCCGGGTGAGGACCCCATCACCCAAGGCATCTCTCCGGAGAAGGCCAGCCGCACCCCCATGGCAGTGGCTGGTGGCAAAGGGATGTATCCACAGGAACCCTGTGTGCTGTGCACACAGAGGAAGGACACAGAGAGACAGGGGCCCCGAAAGGCAGAGGAGGGTGGCCATGATTCTTGGGGGGGACCAGGAGGGACTCGGGGCCGGGGAAATGGACGGGCAGAGCCGGAGAGAGGCCTTGGCTGGTAGCGGTGATAAATGCACCAGGCCAGCCCGGGTGTCATGAACTCACCTCCCCAGCCCTGCACGGAGGCCAGAAAAGGAGAGGGAGGCTGTGCGCTGTGCACCGTGCAGCAGGGGGGGCCACCTGCCCCCGGCAGTGGGGTCACGGACCCCGAGAAGCTCCCAAACCAAACAGCAGCCCTGAGTCTGGAGCTGCGAGAGCTCTCAGAAGCGGAGTTAATAACCGGAGCGGCGGAGGGCCGTTCATCACTGTCAGCCTGGGCGCAGGGCCAGGCGGCCGAGGGCACCCACTCCACATGAAGAGATGGGACACCCTCTGCGGGGGGCAGGCCGGGCCCGGGGTGGTGCAGGTGAGGTCGGGCTGCCCAGAACCAGCAGGGAAGGGAGAGAACACCCAGCCACACGCCACTGGTCACTCATGAGTACTTCCCGAGGGCCCACTGTGTGCTGGCCATGGGGGTTTCAAGACAGAGCTGACAGAAGGAACCGGCCCTCGTGCAGCCCACGCGCTGGGGGCAGCAGGTGACGAGCAAACGCCCAGGACGTGCTGCACAGGGGTGCGCTGAGAAGGAGAGCAGGGCGGAGGAAAGGGCTTGGTGGGGGGCGCTGGCATCTCAGGGGCCCCCGAGAGGATGAGAGGAGGCCGGCCACATGCCTCTCGGGCTCAGAGCCGGCACACGGGGATGAGGGGGTCATGCGGCCACCCTGCAATCAGCCCTCTCTTCCCCCGCGTCCTCTGCACAACACAGACACCAACACCTACCTTGGCCGGTTACGTGGAGGCAGCGCTCCTGTGTCTAAAGTCTCTGGCACATCAGTATACGATCCCCTGAAGCACTGCCGCTTCCGGGGAGACACCCAAAAGGATGGGAAGCAGGGTCTCAGAGACATTTGCACACCCACGTTCACGACAGCATTATTCACAGTAGCCGAGAGGAGGAAGCAACCCCAGTGTCCCCGACGGATGGATGGGTAGGCAAAGCGTGGTCCATCCATACAATGGAATATCATTCAGCCTTAAAATCAAAGGCAATTATGACACCTGCTGCAACATGAATGAACCTTGAGGACGTTAGGCTCAGTGAAATAAGCCCGTCACAAACGACATCTACTGTATGATCCCACTTATATGAGGGCCCTAGAGTCAGATTCGTAGCGACAGAAAGTAGAATGGTAGGTGCCAGGGGCTGGGGGAAGGGGAGGGGAGTTAGTGCTTAACGGGCACAGAGTTTCAGTTTGGGAAGAAGAAAAGGTTCTGGAGATGAGGGTGATGGTTTCACAAGAGTGTGGATGTACTTACTGCCACTGAATTATACACTTAAACATGGTTAAAATGGTATATTTTATGTTATGTACATTTACCACAATTTTTGAAAATAAGATAAACAAACCTCCTTGGGAAAAAAAAAGTACTTCCATACACAGTAGGTGCTCAAGTAATACCTGTTTCCTGCCAGCCTCCTCCTCACCCTAAGGACAGAGAAACAACTGCCCAGAGCAGGGGCACAGGGCCTGGGGCCGAGTTCTCAGCCTGAGAGCCAGGGCTGGACGAGGAGGCCTGCAGCCCAGCCCTTCCCTGCACTCGGTCCTCGCCCCTGAACTGCCAGCCAGGGAGGCCGCGTGCAAGAGGCCAGCGCAACGCAGCCTTTGAACAGGATCCCTGAGATCAGAAGATCTGCTGGAGTGGATATAAATAGCCCAAAGCTCCCAGTCTCGGCTGCTGAGCCAGCATCGCGGGCCTGACGGCCAAGGGGACCCAGCAAGCCTGGCTCCAAACTCACCTTCAGGGAGCGGCCGCCCCGCAGGCCCTGCAGCAGAGCCACATCCTCGCCGGCTCTCCAGGCCTCAAGTTCAGGCCCTGTGCTCCACCCCCATCTTGTTGCCTGTCACAGTTTCTCTTCCCAAACTCAGACTGGTTTTTAAACCAAAGCAGAATCATCAGCAGGCCCCTCCCCTGGTTTGCTGGATAAGGACTCAAGGAACCAAAGGACAGGGGGGCACACCTGGGTGGGGCACACCTGGATGTGGACACCTGGGGTGTGGGGGAGGGGCAGAGCTGGAAGCAAACTGTAAGAACACGCCCCCTGGTCTGTGACCCCAGTCTGGGGCCCAGTCTTGCTTTCACACGATCCCCATGATGAAATCTCATCAGTCTCAAAATCAACCTGCAGATACAGCACCTTCAAAACACGTGGCAGAGGCATTTTCCGACGGGTACACAGCACACCCTTCTCTTCCCCATCTCCCTCCCAACAGAACTGCATCCCCCTGGAGGGCGCCGACCGTGGCCGCTCTGCTCCAGGATCCCCCAGCCGCAGGCTGGCACTCACGAGGTTTGGGAAGTGCTACTTACCGACGGATAAATGACGAATCTATGGCTAATTCAACACACGGGGGAGAGGAGCGGGTCAGATACAAGCAGCTGCCTGCAGTCTCTCAGTCTGTCTCTCCGTCTCCCCCTCTGTCTCTGCCTCTTCTCCCACCACCCCAGGCAGTGCCCTGTCATCAGACACCCACCATCCCCTGAGGGTCAGTGTCCAGGGGACTTGGCCATCTCTCCACCTCTGTATCTCACACTGTGTGAAGTAACTGGCCCTCATCTGCTGAGTGATTATAAAGTCAGCAACTATCCCAACACTAGGGTCCTGGGGGGACCCACCTCCACCCCCACTGGCTCCAACGCTGAGGCCTCGGGCTCCCAGAGATGTGGTCAAACATCTTCAAATCACAGCCGTAAAACCACGCTCTTTGTAACCTTAGGACTGACTAAGAGGGATCAAAAGTAAATACAGTTGGCCTTTGAACAACACAAGTTAGAACTGTGCAAGTCCACTTATAGGGGGACTTTTTCCTATAGTAAATACTACAGCACTACACAATCCACGGTTGGTTGAATCCATGGATGTACAACTGCAGATACGGAGGGCTGACTTAACTTAGATTTTCAACTGCACGGAGGGTCGGCATCCCTAACCCCCACATTGTGCAAGGGTCCGCTGTACATTAACATGGACGTAAGCACGTGGTTTTATTCTCTCATGTAATAGTCTAGAGGTGGGTAGTCCAGGCTGTATTGGGCAGTCCCCCCCAGGTTGTCTGGGGCCCAGCCTTCTTCCAGCTCACTGCCCTGCCATCCCTACAGTGCAGCCATTGTCCTCACAATCCAAAATGGCTGCCTGAGCCCCAGCCATCACATTCTCATTCCAGCCAACAGGAAGGAGGAGCAACAGGCAAAGGACCCACCTCTTCCTTTTAAAGACACTTCCTGGAAGCTGCACACCACACTTCTGCTTACCTCTTATTGGCCAGAGCAGTCACATGGCCATATCTAACAAGCAGGGAGGCTGGGGAAGGCAGTCTTTATTCTGGTTGGCATCGTGGCCAGATTAAAACACAAAAACACACCAAAAACGCTAGATGCTAAAACGCTTTAATGCTAAAGAAAAAGGGAAAGTAGATATTGGGAGGCAGCTATTTGGACCATACATCCTCCCCACCTAGGTCAGGGATCACCCCCTTTCCACCTCCAAGACCCCTTTTACTATCTTCCCCATAACCTGCTAAGTAATTATGACTGCGAACTCCTGCAGAGTGAGCTCTCCTCCCCCTCACCCGTGCTGTGCTGACCCGCTCTGTCCCATGAGGAGGGCTGTGTCTCCATTCTTATGCCCACTTGCAGGTGAGGAAACCCGCCCAGCCTGCTAGGATGGGGCCAGAACCCAAACCCAGACCCGGGTGCTCCCAGCTCAGCAATTTTTATTAATCAAACTGCCCTTGGCAAGTTGGGGCATGAGAGGTCCACAGCCCTTGACCTCCCCGTGGGATGGACCTAGCTGCCTGAGAAACACCTGCCCTGGAGGTGTCTCAACTGTGGAAAGTGCCCCAGTATGTCGTGCAGGACTGACTACACCAAAGCTGGCCTTTCACAGACAGAAAGCCAAGCTCTGCCTGTGGTATGGCCAGACTGGGCTGAGCCCGCAGGCCCTGGAGGCCCAGACCCTGGCCGGGGTCCTTCTCATTAAACCAGGGGCTCAGGGCGCCCCAACTGGGTGCACAGAGAGGCCCCCACCAGCTTGCAGGCGGGGGAGGGCGCGGTCTGCTTCAATCAAATGAAAGCAAAGGAGAGCCGTTCAGGGAGAAAAACTGTGAGCTCTGGCTGAAGCTGTCACCTTGAGAGCCATCAAAAGCCAACCCCTCCCTAGAGGGACATGGCAGAACCAGGATGTGGAGCCCCTGAGGGCAGCGCGAGGGGGGTGCGCACTCACCCGGGACTCGCTGTACACCCCCCCGACAACCGCCCTCGCCCCCTGCACGGGGCGGGGGGAGGCCGAGGGGCATCTGCTTCCCTGCACCCCTACCCTCCCAACCCCACACACGTCCACACGTAAGGAGGCGCGTAAATGTTTGCTGAACGGCACCTGGAGTGAAGCTCAGCGGAGAGATAAAAGACCCACCTCTGCAGCGTAAACGGCCCACGCAGAGGCGGCAGCCGATGTGTGGACAAAACAGAAGCCGCCTTTCCCACCCCCTGGTCTCCTCCCGCTGAGGGGGACAGGACTTTTGGCATCTGGTGAATGAAAATCTGGGAAAATGGTGATGAATCAGCTCCCCCCCACTCCACAAGCCACCCTCACCCTCAGGGACCAGAGTCAGCAGGTTTCTTAACAAGAAGCCCATGCCCCATGGATGCCGGTCCTACTCGGCCACTGTCCTCTCCTCCTGGCCTGGGGCTTTCAGGTTTCTGGGGGACGAGAGAGAAGGGGCTGACTGAGTCCTACCCATAGGGAAGGGGCCTTTGCATGCCTTGTCCAGACCACTGCTAGCAGAACCACCCCCGCCAGAGGCCACGGAAACATGGGGGAGGCCAGCTGCCACCACCACCACGGCCCAGCCATGGGCAGAGCCGCAGAGCTCAGCCAGCCATGTCTCAGGACCACAGACACAGAGCAGAACGTAAAGAACACAGGTTTGGGAGTCACCCAGGCCCGGTCACGTCCGGCCCTGCCACTTACCAGCTGTGCAACCCCCAGCAAGGCACATCACCACTCTGAGCCTCACTTTCCTCATCTGTAAAGTGGGGCCACACAGCGAGCACACAGCAGGTGCTCAATAAACGCCTACTTCAGCCCATCTCACAGTGGAGACCCCCGTACCAGGAAAGCAACTGCCTCAAGAAGAAAAGCAGTGAAAAGCCGGCTGCAGGTAAAGACACCGGCCACTAGGCTTCTGATGAGCCTTCCCCGCCCGAAGAGAGCGTGGGCGCACATCCGCGCAATAACCGTATCTGTATGTATTTATTAATCACGTGCAGGCACAACTGCACTAATGTCATTCGTGTCGCAAAAGAATCCAAGAAAAGACAGTGAAGGGTGAATTTAAGGATCAATGGAAACAGAAGTCCCCACATTTTTCCCTGCACCTCAAAGGATGGTATCATTTGCCCCCAGGGGTGCACACACTCCATTTCGCAGACCCTGGACTTGCGCACGTGACAACAGGGGGCTGATCTTAAACATCTCATCTTTAATATAAGCAGTTTGCATCCTAACGGAAGCGTGATCTGGCGCTGCCTGCCCGATGGAGCCTAGAGGCAAGCACCCCAGCAGGGCACAGTCAAAGTAAGTCGGATGGGAGGCCCCAGGGGGCCCAGGGCTACAGCACAGATAAAAGAAAAGGCTCAAAACCACAGAAAGTTCCAAGACGGGAGCTGGCCCCTACCGGACACGTGGGGTTTCTAGAGGCAGGAATGGAGGCATGGGAAGGGTGTCTAAGGCAGAGCGACCAGCATGACCAAAGGCACGGAGTGTGAAAACTGCACAGTGCCTCCGGCCGCCCCACCCGGGGCAGGTTTCTGAGCAAGAAGGAGCCCTCAGGGAAACGCCGCGTCTGTGCCAAGATGCCCCGGGAAGGGGAGAAACAGAGAGAAGGGAGGAGGGACACGCATCTCTGGCAAGCAGGGGCTCCGCGCGCTCCAACCCCATCCCCCCCACCGTGCACGAGCCACTAGCCACGTGATGGCTCTGCCCCCGCAGGCAGGAGCTAGTCTGTGGGATCCCCCAACCCCTCGGAACAGCTTCCCCCCACGCAGGAGTGACGCCACTCCGAGCACCCAAGATGCCGGGGGAGGGGGCGGGAAGGAGGGCGCCGCGTTCTTAATTACTGCAGTTATCAAAAACGCATTAGCGGCGATGATTTCCTCCAGACCCCGTTCCCTTCCCTGGATGTTTTGACTGCTTCGCCATATGGCAGGAGTTAAAAATACAGCTCAGAGTGAGGGGGCTGCAGACGGAGTGGGCCGGCTACCTGAGCAGTGGGGTGCGGATCGGGTCCGGCGGGGCCCGGGAAGCACACTGAGCCGAGGTGCCCAGCTCCTGGTGGCCTGTGGCAGGACAGCGCCCTTCAGACACACAGCACCGCAGAGGGAGACCCACCAGGGGCAGGACAGGCTGTCACCCGCCACGCAGAGAGGGGAGCAACCCTTCAGCAGCCTTAAGAGGTGGAAGTGACAGCACAAGGCCTGGGCACCCCGAAGGTGGGGCGTGAAGACGGCTGCAGATCCTTGCTTCTCCTCCCGCTGAGGGTGCAGTCCAAGCCCCTCCCCTGGAACCTGGCCTTCAGATCTACTTGACCAACAGCATGTGGCAGGAGTGACCTTGTGGTACTCCCAAGGTCAAGCCACGAGAAGCCTCGCATCTCCCACCAGGCCTTGGAACACTGGTTCTGGGATCCCTGAGATGCCACGTGCAGATACTCTGGTCCACAGGGCCAGCCTTCCAGGTGTCTCCACAAGTCCCCTGATACGTGAGTTAAGGTGTTTTGGACCCTCCAGACTAGTCCATCCACTATGTGAATACCACTGAGTAACTTCCACTAATAACACAGGGAACAGAAGACCCAACCAGCCAAGCCCCCAAGCCCTGCCCTACGGAATCTGAGCTATAATAACAGGGGGCTTGTTTTAAGCCTCTAGATTTTAGAATCATTTGTTACTTGGCCACAGATAACTAGAACATTCATTCATTCACTCACTCACTCATTCATTCATGCAACACATATTCATTAAAACCTACCCTGAGACAGGGCCCCCTGCAAAAACAGCAGAGACCAATAATTCATTCTCCCTGTCCCCAGGGGAGCTTCTGGGCTGCTTCCTCAGAGCCCACCCAGTTTGTCTGGGTCCACACCCACGTACCCATCTCCCAGTTTGGCAGCTTTCTCTCCCAGGCCCGTCACTTCTGGGCTCACTGCCAACACTCCCCTGTCCAGTGCCGGCCCCTGCCTTCATTCTCTCTGGGTGAGGAGAGATACACGGGATGGTCTGCCTCTCCAACAGGTTTTATTTTACTCTAAAAGGTCCCCTAGATACTAAAAGAAACAAGAGAATGAAAATGGTGCACTAAATAACTATCACAAAGGAAGGTGGTAAGGGAGAAGTAGAGGAGGAAAAAAAGACAGAAAACATACAGAAAACAATAAAGTTGGGACTTTCCTAGTGGTGCAGTGGTTAAGAATCCGCCTGCCAGTGCAGGGGACACAGGTTCAAGCCCTGGTCTGGGAATATCCCATATGCCACGGAGCAACTAAGCCCATGCGCCACAACTACTGAAGCGCACGTGCCACAACTACTGAAGCCCATACACCTAGAGCCCATGCTCGGCAACAAGAGAAGCCACTGCAATGGGAAGCCTGCATACCGCAACAAAGAGTAGCCCCCACTCACCACAACTAGAGAAAGCCCACGCGCAGCAACGAAGACCCAACGCAGTCAAAAATAAACAAGTAAGAATAAATTTATTTTAAAAAATAGGAAAAAGAAAATAATAAAGTTGCAGGTGTAAATCCTACCTTATCAACAATTATATTAAATGTATGTACGTTAAACACTAATCAAAAGGCAGAGACTAGCAAAATGGATTTTAAAAAAACATGTAATCCAACCATATGGTGTCTACAAGAGGCTCACTTTTGATTTAAGACACAAATAGGTTGAAACTAAAAGGATGGAAAAAGATATTCCATGCAAACAGTAACCAAAAGAGAACTCGAGTGGCTATACTCCTACCAGACAAAGTAGACTTTATGACAAAAAGCTACTAAAGACAAGGAAGGATACCTTATTACAATAAGAGGGTCAACCCATCAAGAAGACATAATAATTGTAAACACATATGTACCAAACAACAGAACCCCAAAGTACACAAAGCAAAAACTGACAGAAATGGAGAAACAGACAATTCAACAATAACAGCTGGAGACGTCAATACCCCACTTTCAAGAATGGTAGAACAACTAGGCAGAAGATCAACGAGGCAACAGAAGATACGAACAACACTGTAACCAACTAGATCTAACAGACACCTGCAGAACACTCCACCCAACAGCAGCAGAACACGCATTCTTTGCAAGTGCATGCAACATTCTCCAGGACAGACCACATCTTAGACCTTACAGCGAGGCTCAATACATTAAAAAGCAACATATCACAGAAAGCATGTTCTCTGAAAACAGTGGACTGGAATTTAAAGGGTCCCCTAAAATGTCTAGAAGACAGCTCTCATGGGGATGTGCTTGGCTCGTCATTGCCCAAACCATGACTTTCCCCCCTCCTTCCCTCCTTACCTGGCTCACAACAGGTGCCACGGAGGATGCAGGTCAGCCTCTGGGTGGGAACTGAATGGGGTGGTCAGGGTGACCCCCAACATCCCCTTCAGGTGGAGGATTTTTACACACCTGGAAGTCTGAGGACTGCTGAGCCGGGGGATAGTAAAGCCTCTAAGAAGTCCCGACAGAGCTGTGCCTAGGCAGTGGGTTGCCAGGGTAGCGTGGGGGACGCTCCAGAAGCCTTGCTTCGCTGTAGGGAGCCCTCGTTCTAGTTTAATAGCATTAAGTCCCCACGACTTTAATACACGGGAAGAGGCTGTGACTGAGGCCACAGGGATCGTGACGGCACACCTTACAAAGGGCTGGATTCAAACTCGGCTACATTAGATGTGCAGAAGCTGGGTGGATAGCAGAGAAACAAATGCCAAAACCCAAGTCATCTGATTCTAAATCCCATGACTTTTCTCTAACATCAAACTTCTTCTCATCTTAGAAAGAGGGAACAACAGTGATTAAAGTTAGCAAGAATGAGGAGTACTCTGCACAGACACATATTAAGGATTTAATGCTCACAACCCCGCTCGGAGGAAGGTGATGCTTTATAACCCCATTTTATAGGTGAGGCACAGCCAGGACATGGCAGAGGGAGTGGCCCGACCCCAAGTGCGTGTCCTGACTATTGCTCTGTCCACATACTACATGGGTACCCCGACCAGGAGCTGTCTATAACCCCAAGCCACCCCCCACTCACTCACCAATCCAAGAAACACTGCAGAGACAAAGGCCAACACCTGGATCCTTTCCTTCTGCTAAAGCAACAATCTCTCCCTCCCATCTGGACAGGCAGTTGTTGGGGGTAAGACAGGACAGGGCTCATTCCTTCCATCCAAAACCCACGTGCTCCTGCTTGCCCCCAGCACCCCCAAGTCCTGCAGCGTCTCCTGCAGCCCCTGCCCGCTGGTCCCCGCCTCCCCCCAGAGCCAGGTGTCCCGCCCACACCTAAGTGCCTCCCCTGAGCAGCACCCTTCAGGGACTCCTGTCTCCTCCCAATGTCCCTCAGGGCCTCCCCAGCCTGCTGGCCCTGCCCAGCCCCACCTGTGGGTCCCCTCTCCCTCCTCTCCTTTGCTGTCCCCTCGGTCACTCTGCTGCAGACACGCCAGCCTCCTCGCTGTGAATGGACCACGCCAGGCACACTCCCCTCTCAGGCAACCCCAAAGGGAGACCCATTCGCTACTGTCCCCACCAGAGACACTGACGCCAGAGCCCCAAGAGGCTCCTTCCACGTGCCAAGGGAAGCAGGAAGAGCTGGGTCTCCAGACCAGGGCCCCGGGCGGGGTCTTACCCCTGGCTGACCACACGGGCCACCTGCCCGTTGATGTTCAACTTCAGGCTGTCAGGGACCCCCTCAGTCTGTCCCCACATCTCATCCACACAGGTGCTCAGCCCTGTAAGGGTCCCTGGAGGCTGCCCTAGTACCACTGGACAAGGGCTGAGGACTTGTCACTCAAGCACTGAGGCCATCCGGGAGGACAGTGGGGTTTCATGGGCACCTCATGCCAGCCTTGCCCCGCTGGACACTTCACAGGCACGACCTACCTTGACAGCCCCGCCAGATACGCCCCCCAGGACATCCTCCGCGGAAGCCCCGCCTTCTGGCTACAGTGAGCCCTATTCCCTGCGGTTCAGAGGCCAGGGCCAGGCCCAGGAGCCTTGAGGCTCCACAGTGTCTGACACTCTACGTGCTGAGAAAACAGGCCATTGAAGCCAACAAGATGGGGGGGCAGAGCCGGGAGAGGGGCACAAACACCAGTCCTCCCGTTCAACCAAGCGCCCAGTGTGCCCTGAGGGACTCACATGCAGGGAAAGGCCTGGGGCTGCCTCACCAGCAGGCCAGCAAACGCACACGTGTCTGGGGTGGGGAAATGGGCCAATTCAAAGAGAACTGCCCGACTGGCTGGTGCCTGACAGCTTAGGAGTCCCTCCCCTGCACGTGTCACCTCCTGCCCACCACCACCACCCCGCTGGCGGGGGCCACCACCATCATTTTTGCCAAAAGGGGACTCAGGCTCCTGGTGGTAAAATAACTTCCCCAAGGTGACCACAGTAAGGGAGAGGCCAAACCCAACACACAAAGGGAAAAGCCAGGGCTGCCCCTGGGTAGGCAGTGGTGCTGGGGGCAGTTTTGGTTCCTGGAACCAAAAGCCTGGGTGAGCTGACCACGCACATCCTGAAACGGCCCCAAACGTCTCTCCAAACACGGACATCACGCAGCGAACAGCTGTGGAGCCACAGTGCAGTGGCAAATTGCACGGGCTCTGGAAGCAGACAGACCTGGGTGCAAATCCGGCTCTGTCGCTGGGTAACCGTGGGCAACTGCTTACCCTCTCTGAGCCTCAGTGTTCACATCTGCAAAATGGGATGGCGGCAGTGCACACATGTCACAGGGTTGGGGCATCAGCAGAGATCCCAAGGAGAAGGTGGTCGGCACGCGGCACCAGGAACGGCTTGGTTATTTCCGTGGTTTAACTATAATTGAAGCGCTCTAAGTCTAGGTGCCCAGAACACAGGATTTCTGTCCTGTTCCTTTGTGAATCTTGTCTCCTCCAAGGAAAGCTAAGCATTTCACATCGAGGCTCAAACAGAGCACAGCTTGGTTTGGGCGTGAGCCAGGCTTGTTCACCACCTCACCCCCCCAACCCCACAAGGCTGAAGGCTGGGTTCTGAGCAAGCGCCCTGGGCTGTCCATGCCCGTCTGGGCCTCATGTGGCCCACCGTCCCCGCTCCCAGGCCTGGCAAAACCACCGACAGCACCTCCCTACCTGAAACACGCCATGCGCCCCCCTCCCCGCCTTGGTGCTCCCACGTGTGCGGTTCCAGACGCCCTCCCGGATGGCCAGGCACGTAATAAACAAATGCTGCACAACCTTCACTATGGCATCTGGGGGGTGCTCTGCCTGGTACAGTTCTTTCAACTTTTCCATAGGTTTGAAAATGTTCATAAGAAAATGCTAGGGAAAAACAATCCTTAAGGGTGCTGTCAATACCCTATTCCTCCCCCGAGCCAGTGTTCACCGCGTCCTGCAGTGCCAGGCACCCCGCAATCCCTCCACCTGGACCTCCTGGAACAGGGCCACCTCCCCATCTTACATGGGCACTGGCCTCTGGGCACCTGGGGCAAAGCCTGCCTTACTTGGACGGTCCTCCTGCTGGGAGGGGGCTGAGGCTGACGGGGTCCTGCAGACCCAAGCAGGGCTTAGCTGCTCAGGTGTCATCACGGAGGGTCCCCACGAGGCTGGGGGAGGCATTTGAAAAACTCCAGGCTGCAGCTCCCTACTCAATAAAAGATAAGCGCTTAGCATTTGTCACAACTGGTCTGGCATCTCCCGCCAACAGGTCAGGCCCCTGGAGGGGCAGGACTCAGATGCCAAAGGCCTCGCTGTCTCGGGATTCCTAGCCAGGCCGTCACCCTGTGAAGCTTGGTTCGCAGTCGGGGCAATTTCCACTGCAGCCTGGCCTGCGTCTACACGGGGTAGGGGGTGGTAAATTGGAGGCCCCCTGAATTTCCAGGCCCCGGGCACGGCCCCGGGCTGCCTCGTGGCCTCGTCTGTAGCTGCCGCTCCATTTCAGTGAGGTCCATTTATGCCCCTCCTTCCAGTTCCTGGCCAGCGCCCGGCCCGTCGGCTTGTCTTTTCTGCTGCTCTGTGGCAATTACACGGATGACACCTCGACAAGCTCAGAACAGTGCCCTCTCCAAGTTGGGCAAAGCATGGCTCTTTCTTACAGAAACAGAAAGCCAAGAACAAAAAGGAGATCAGCTGTCAAAATAATGTCATCGACAGAGGAGCTGACGAACAGCCACCCAGCGGACCAAAACTGCTGATGGCCCCAAACTCCCAAATCCGGGCCTCTTCGTCCTGGAGCCCAAATGCTCCCAGGGCACAGCCCCGAGGTCTCTGCAGGCACAGAGGCCCGAACCCGGACAGCGGAGGCGAAAGCAGAGCAGGTCTCCACTTCACACACCGCGCTGCCCCATCTGTCTCAACCTGAGCTAAATAAAGATGCATCCCACGATCTAGCCTCCAGGTTGTAAAAGAATCATCTGCCTAGGTTGTCAGATGGCTGGGAGAGAGCCTCAGGGAAGCAGCTCCTTGGCCTTCTGCGGACTCTACCATCTGCTGGAGAAAGAACGGCTTGCCCCGCTCCCTTGGACTTGAACACATTTCATCCAGCAGGGACCAGGCCCCGCCAACACGCTGCAGCCTGTTGCCCGCTGGGGGACGTCCTCCCCAGCGCTGGCTACTCAGCTCTATCTCAACTGGGAGAACAAGAGAATCACTGAACGAGAACATGAACACGGTATCTCCCTCTGCCACTCGCAGATCACAAAAGCCCGCTCAGCCTCTCGTGGCCCCCGCTCTCTGCTCCGAGGGGAAGAGGAAATGGAACAGAAGTGGCCAGGACCTCAGACCCTGTGGCCCGGGCCTGGGGCTCCGCGGCTGTTCTGAAGATGAACGCGCTTTCAGAGGCTCGTGGCCAGGACCCGCCCCAGGACAGCAGCTCGTGTCCCTGGTCCGGCCACACCCTCATCACTGGCCACCCTCGAGCTTCCCCCCCAGCTGATGCACCCCCGTCATGGTTAATGTCAGCACAGACCAGAGGAGCGCTTGTTTGGAAAGTCAACAGAGACTGAATGCCACTGGAAACCTCCCCCAGAGTGAGTCACCAGCTTGGAGCTTCAGAAAGACGTCCTCTCCAGTGATGTGACAGCATTCAAGGGCTGGAGGGGACGAGAGCACGAGAGAGGCAGCTCCACAGGCCTCTCTAACCTCTTCGGGCCAATGTTTACTTCTGCCGGGAAACCCTGGAGGAGCAGAGGCTGGGAGGGAGCGCCTCTTTCCATCCTGGTCCCCTCCGCACGGCAACCTCAGGTGATGCCGAGGACCTGGCCTCGGTGACAAGGGCCCACGAGGCAGGACAAGGACCACACGTGCTGGGCTTCCTCCAGCACTGGAGGCTGGGAGTCCCGCAGGATCCCGGGAGGTCTGATCACTGGGCAGCACGTAGGGCAGGTGGGAGACGGGTGAGAGCAGAGGGCCTGGAACCACACACCTGAGCCCCAGTCCCGGCTCCACCACTGGCCAGGTGAGAGGGCTGGAGCCGGTCGTAGGACCTCTCTGAGATTCAGTCTCCACATCCGTAAAATGGGAGAGGCAACCGTTCCTGCCGCGTGGGAGAGCTGGGACCATGAAATGAGCTGGTAAATGCAAAGACCTGGAGCAGTGCCGGGCACACAGGGCGCCCTCACGGATGGAGCCGGGACGCACGCACCTGCCTCCTGTGCATCCGGCTCTGGGTGCTCCCTGGTACCAGCTGTATCTGCTAAAGCCCAAGTTGCCTTTCTAATGGAAAACACAGGGGTCCTAATCAATCCCCTGTGCCTTCAGCCACTCAACAACACCTGCTGAGCACCTAGCATGTGCCCGAATCCCTAGAGGGATGGGAGGGGGCAGTTCGAGAAACATCATTAGAATGTAGCTAACTGAACACTGGATGTGAATTCTGATGTCAGAAAAGAAACAGTTCAATACCCAGTGTAACCAAAGGCATCCTATTTCTTTCCTTGTTATAACCCTGTTTTCCCCAGAGCTGAGAAACTCATGATGACATCCTTCAGCTGTGGTCAAAAGAGGACTTCCTGAGAAAGGGTTTAAAGGTCTCTGGGCTTAAGGGTTTCCCCCACGCCCAGGAACCCTCCTGAGGACTGCCTGGAGGAGGTGGTACAGAGACTGCTGCAGTCCCAATGTGAGCCTGTCCCATGGCATCTATCTGTACATCCCCCAGCAGGACACTGTGCCTGCCAGGCATGCAGGGGCACCCTGTCCAGTGGCCAGGGGGCCAGGGGCTCCTGACTCAGGCTGGAGCAGCAGGAGGCTGTTTAGGAAAGGGGAAGCCAGGCCTGGCCTAGCCTGCATGCTCGCCAGACCCTCACCCACAGGGGCCCCTGTCTGCAGGCGGGGGTGCCTGGGAGATGGTGGGCGCACCAGCACTGGGGAAAGTGGAGCGGAGCGCCCCAGCAGGAAGTAATCCCAATGGTGCTGGCTCCGGCTCGAACTGCCTGTCCCCTTGGGACGCCCACACACAGAGGTTCTAGTCTCGACTGCAGGGGGCCAACCCCTGCCCCAGCCCAGCTTCTGGGCCGTCTCCTCCAGGCTGTCACGCCCCCAACTCCACATCCTCTGCGTGGACGCTGGGCCCCCAGAGGTCTCACCCAGCTTCTCAGGAAGTGCATTCGCCTCCTACCTGTGCTCAGTTGGCCCCCGTCCCCAAATGAGAACCTGCCCGACAAGGGAAGAATGTGCATTAAGCACCTACTGTGTACTGTTTCCTCCACTCCCGTTATCTTCACTTAATCCTCAGAAAGAGCATGGGAGACAGCTATGCTCATCCCCATTTCCGTGCATTAGACGCCCCGAGGCTAAGAGAGGTGACTTGTCCCACAGCCTCCAGGGCCAGCGCAGAGCCAGCCCTGGGGCCCATCCACCTGCCCACGTCCCCTTCCCCATGCGGGGCTGTGTATTCCCTGCCTGGCTTCCCCACTCTCCCTTTTGGGTCTCCAGCACATCACTAATGGTTCCACATACAGTAGGTGCTTAATAAAAGCTGGTTGCTCTCAGGGGGTTAGTTACCCCATGCTCCTTAGGCATAAATCATTTTCTCCATGGATGGGCAGGGGCCCCCCAAATCCAGCTCACTCCCCTCACACTGCAGGGGCCGGAAACCCACGGATGTGACCCACCGGCCCCATGCAGGGGCCCTGTGGAAGGCGGGTGGTTCCAGCAACCTCCCTGCCCAAAGACGGGGCAGAGACGCGGAGCAGGGCCATTGGGCCTGGAGCGCTGTCTTGAGGGGGACCCCCAGTTCTGTTCAATACACTGGAGCCTCCCAGCCCCACTCCTCACTCCTCTCGTGTGGCCCCAAGGCCGCAGCACCTCCACTTCCAGGAGCTTGTTAGAAACACAGCCCGCCCCAGACCCACTGATCAGAACCTGCGTTTCAGCATGATCCCCAGGCACCTGTGGGCACGTGCAAGTTTGAGAAGCTCCCGTCCACCTAGAACGTGGGCCAAGGCCTGTGTTGCCACCGTTTCTCTGGAAAGGGATACTATCATAGGCTCTGAAGCCAGGCTGACAGAGCTGGGGACTCAGGAAACAAGTCCTGTCTCAGCACCCCAAGCTCCCTCCAAGGCTGCCACCCAGACCAGCACTGGGGGAGTCCCCACACAGACCTCTCAGCATCTTCCCACCGATACCTGGTCACCAGAGGCGACTGTGAAGGGAAAGAAGGAATCCATCCCCAGGACGGTGCTGTGAGGCACCGGCCAACAGTGCGTGTCCCCGTCCCCTAGGAAAGCGGGGCGTGTGTCCCAGCCCTGGTGCATTGCCTCCCCGAGCGACTGACGACTTCACTGGGCCCCTGGCTCTTCCTTAAGTCCTTGCTGGGGGGTGAGGGCTCAGGCTCTGCAACTAGCACCAGATGACCGCTGAAGAGACCAAGTGACAAAGGGGTCTTGGAGACACCAGAGAGCCGGGGGCCGGGGGCAGAGCTATGGAGGCGGGGGGGGGGGGGGGCGGCTGTTCTTTCTCTCAGTGCTGCCAGCTAGGAGCGATTCCATGCCTCCCTTCCAGCATAAACAGAGTGCTGAAGTGTGCCAATGCCCTGCCACCACAGAGCCACCAGGCTCACCCACGCCCTGACCCCACCCTACAACGCTCCTCTTCCAGGGCCCCCCAGAGCCCAGAAGCACCGCCCAGAACCATGCAAGAAGCAGGGCGGTAGCCCTGCACACACAGCCTGCACAGCCCGGCCTGGGGCAGGGGGGACACGGGGTCTCCGGTGACCAGAGGGCCAGATAACCATACCTGGAGTCCTGGGAATCAGGAGCCCCTCCCCCGCAGGATTTTAGAGTCAGGGTTAACTCCTCCCCCATCACTTCTGCCCACCCCCAGCCTCCCCGGAAACGTGACCTGAAGCTGCGGACCACCGCCACTCCACCCTCGCAACACACACACACACACACACACACACACACACACACACAGAGTTTCTCCTCACCCCTCCACCCCCCCAACACACACACTCACACAAACACACACACACACACACTCTCTCTCTCTCTTCTGCCTCGCCGAGATGGGCGCCAGGACTTCTGCGGAGCCCGGCCGCGCACGCGACTTCGGACCCCACGGGAGGCAAACGCGCGGCCAGGACGCTCTGTCCAGCGCGGCCGGGCAGTCCCGCCCCATCCCGTCCCCTGCTTAATCCTCGCTCCGACATAACCCCGGTAATCCTGGGGCGAGGCGGGCGGGGTATTAACCCAGAGCCGCGAAGGAAGAGACCGAGGAGTCCAGAGGGAGGAGGGCTCAGCGCGTCCCGGGCTGGAGGCAGCACAGAGTCCCTTCAGGAGGGGTGCGACCCGCAAGTGACCCAGGCCCGCTCGAGGGCGGGATCTGCGCCTGACGCGGCCCCTGCACTCCGGGTCTAGAGCCTCCGAGTCAGGAGTTCTGGTCCGGCCACCCAAAGCCCCAGGGCTGCGCCGGGACGGCCCCCTGTGGCGAGGCCGACCCCACATCCAAGCTCCCGAGCTCCTGGGTCGCTGGAGCCCGAGTCCCAAGCCGGCCGGCCGCGGAGAGCCGGGCGGGCGGGAGCGCCGGGCAGCGCCCCGGAGCCCCTTTCCCTGAGAGCTCGGTCCCGCCGAGCCCGAGCCCCAGGTCGGGCCGCGACCCCGCCGGGGGTACCACGGCCCCCCCCAGTCGACATCCTCCACGACCGGCCCCGAGGGGAGCGGGGCCCCCCAAGAAGTTCGCGCGCCCCCGACACGCTCGCCGCCCCCGGTCCCCACTTACTTGTCGCGGCGGCCTCCGAGCTCCGGGATGGCGCCGAGCGGCTGCGGGCCGGGGCCGGGGTCGGGGCGGCGGGCGCACGCGGCCAGGTGCCGCCGGTGCCGCTCCAGCAGGCCGGCGTTCTCGCGGCTCAGCCGCGCCACTTGGCGCTCCAGCTCCTCGATGCGCCGCCGCCGCCGCGCCAGCAGCTCCTGCTGCGCCGCGACGATCCGGGTCAGCTCCTGCAGGTACTCGGCCGCCTGGCCGGGGGGCTCGGCGGCGCTAGCCATGGTACCCGCCTCAGGCGCGCGGGCGGCGGGGCGGCGGCGGCGCGGCCATGGCTGCGCGGCGGTGACGGCGGCTCCGCGCGGCGCGGCGCGGGGCTCGGCCCGGGGGGCGCGGCGCGCGGGGCCGACGCGGCCCCGCCTTGGCGCCCTGCTCCCGCCTCCGCCCGCGCCCGCCCCCGGCGCCTCCACGCCGCCCGCGGCCCCGCGGACGCGCCGGGCCGGACAGTGCGTGGAGCTGCGGCCGCCGCGGGCGGGCGAGGAGTTTGCAAAGTGCCGGCTGCGGCGCTAGGGGAGCGGGAGCCGGAACCTGGCGGCCGGCGCGGGAGGAGCGGGCGGGAGGGGCGGGCGGCGGCGGAGGGAGGGCGCCGCCTGCCGGCCCCGCGCCCCACGCCCAGCGCCCGCTCCTGCCGCCGGGGTGCGACTCGCGCCTCTGCATAGCCGCCTGGGCCGCTCTGATGTACAAATTTCACAAAGTAGGAATTCGGCAAAACAGACCTTCCTACTACGTATTGTCAGCCGACGACTGAGCTGTGAATAGAAAATAAGGAACTCATAAGCACTTTGACATTTTTTCTAAGTCTGATAAAACGCGCGGTTCATTTTGTTGTACAAGCAAGACAAGTTTCCTAGACTGTTCCTTTCCTAGACTGTTCTAGGCGGTTGGCGGCACTGAGGCCTCCACGATGTGGATGTGGACCAGCCACCAAGGCCCAGGCAGGCACCTTCCACTCACACCCAGGGTCTGGTGTGATGGGCCTGCAGGCCAAAGACCCACTTCAAAAATGGCACGGAGACTTTAAGCAGTTTATTTTGCCCCTGAGCCTCAGGTTCCCCAGCAATAGTATTTTCTATTTCTTGACTTTTTAAAACCTTTATCATTTTCATAGTCTAAATTTCCTTAGGGCTAAACATTATTTTTCTATCTTCTTGAAGAGTTCGGTTATTTCCATAGTTTCTTGTTTTATAGCAAATGCATTTAAGGCTATAAATTTACCTCTGGGTAAAGCTTTAGCTACATCTCATAAGTTTCTAAAACTTTATAATAATGTACATTTTGATGATACAGTGTCTCTTTGTTAAGGCTGGCATCACACTGGCTTTGATGAAACTTAGTATGCTATACCTATGTTTGTTGATACCCCTTTATCTCCAGGAGAGGATAAGCCCTGCATGGAGAGACCCTGGACCCTCCAGGGCCCTAAGGCCTCCTTGGGTGGCCCCTGGGCATGGCCTATGGAGAGGGAGAGAATGGCAGTGGGGCTATTTAGAGGTCCTCAAATTCACCAAGCACTTTCACTAGGCTACTTGTGATGTTCTAGAAATTAATATTATTTTTATAAATCCTGTTATTACTTTGTGAAGGGCACAATTATATTACATCCTGCTTGTGTGTGTCAACTGTGTTTATCATTTCAGTTTATACATTGAAAATATACCAAAATCTTTGCAATCCTGTTTTAATATTTCCTCATTTTATAAAGATAACAGGAGCCTTCCCAAAAGGGATATGGCCTCGGCTACTCTTGACTTATTTGGGAGACCTGACCCTGGGGTCACACATGGGGTCTCTGCCAGTTTGGGAATGAAGGAAATTCAGATCTAAATCCTGGGGCATGTGAGTGAAGATTGTGGGGGGAGAAGATGATTGGGGGGAGGAGTAGCTTCCCCCTCCCCCCACCCCAACCCCATTTGCCTGTCCCCCACCTTCACCCTGCAACCTGCTTCCAGCAGTTCCGGGTTGAAGCTGACCTCACATTTCCATCTCCACGCTGCCTCTCCCCCAAGCCCCCAGATGCAGTGAGCTGATTGACACCACCCCCCGAATGAAAGACTAGACTCTGGGCTCTCAGCCACCCAGATGTCCCTTACAGTCTCCCCACGTAAGCCCATGACATAAGAGCATTGATGGGCAAGGTGGCAGAAGTGGACGAGGGGCAATCCAGGGTGCTTTAACACACCTGCAACACGAAGCAGTGAAAACACATGCAGGCTGTCCAGTTTAGACACTGCCTCTCATCTTAATTCCCACAGGGTACAACAAAGGAGAACTGTGCAATGGGCATTGTGGTGGCCAACCGGACCCCCATTTCAGGACGAGGCTCTCATCCCCCACCAGCCAGACATGTTGGCATCTAACGGCTCACAGCCACGTCCCTCTTGGGAAATTGCCCTGTGCCCATGGAATCTGCCTCACCCAAGGTTATGTCCCCACTTCCCTGAGGCCAGACAGTGACTGGTCCATGCAGGGGTACAAGAGCTTGGTGCCCTGTCCAAACTTGGGCAACCATTCAGGGTCATCCCAGCTCCAGAGCCCCTGATAGGACCCTCTGAGGCCTCTGCTGGGATCAGACCCAGGCCAGCCCTCCCCCTGCCCAGCAGTGCCCCTTCATGCCCACGCTGTGCTGGTCCTGAGAGCTCCGCCAGCAAGCCTCCTGCACCGAACCTCCTTTCCCCTCCTCTCCTGACTGTGTCACCCACTACTTGGACCTTGTGATGATTTATGGGATTTCTATGCTGTCCAGCAACTCTAGTGAAAATCTCCGTGCTTTGTATGGAGAGAGATTTTAAACCTGAAAAAACAGTAATAGGCTTTTCCAATATTATCATTACATGAATACAAGGCCAAGGAGTTTACATTGCACTGCAGGAAAAAAGATGTAACTATGTACTCTAAAGAAAATAAAGGTAACAAAAATTTGGAGGAGGAGAGAGGGGAAGGGGAGGCATATTATGATCATCTATTAATTTTTACTATTATTATCCACATTCAGCTGCTCAGTAAGACCATCTATCTTTTTAATATCACCATTTGTTGAAGAATATTCATTTTTCTCCTTAAAAACCTTCCTCTGAGAGCTCTCTGACTCACTGTTGTAATTTGGTTTGGCGCTTCCTTGGCCTGCTATGCAGCTGTCATCGGCAATTTCCTGGCATTACTCTTCTGGAATGGGTCCATGCTCTCTTGGATCTTATGTATTCTCTTTCTTGGATTCATTTTCTATTTTGCTGTGTACATCCTCTAGCAATTCTCCCAGAGACGGCCCGGGGGAAGGTCTTTGAGTCCTTGTGTGTCTGAAATGATTTATTTTGCCCTTACACTCAACTGACAGTTTTGCTGGGTATAGAATTCTAGGTTAAAAATCAATTTCCTCAGAACCTGGAAGGGTTTGCACCATTTTCCCCTATCATCCAGTGCTGCTGATACTAATCTGATTCTCGTTCCTTTGAGGAAGAGATTCTCTTGTGTGTGTGGGGGGGTACTGCATCCAGTCAGGACTTTTGGAAATATGGTGGGGGGCATATTTGATCATCACAATGACTGGGGACAGTGTGGTATTCAATGGGCAGGGGCCTGGTATTTAATGCAGGGAAGTCCCATCTAACAAAAGCTGCCCCGCTCAAATTGCCAAAAGAAGAACAAAGTTGGAGGGCTCACACTACATGATTTCAAGACTTATTATAAAGCAGGAGTAATCAAAGCAAGTGGTCCTGGTGTAAAGCTACACAAAAAGGTCAATAGAGTGCAGAAATAGACCCACACGTACGTGGTCCATTGATTTTAACAAAGATGCCAAGGCAGCCTAATGGGGGAAAGGATAGTCTTTCAACAAATGTTGCTGGCACAATGTGAAAGAATGAAAACTCATACCTGTCGGGATGTACAAAAATTAACTTGGAATACAGTGTATACCTAAATGTGAGAGCTAAATATATAAAACTTCTAGGGAGAAAAACCATAGGAGAAAATCTTAATGGCCTTGAGTTTGGCAAAGATTTCTTAAGTATGACACCAAAAGCACGAACTCTGAAAGAAAAAAAATCAATAAACTGGACTTCATCACAACAATAACAAAAACCCTTGCTTTTCAAATGTCACTGTTAAGAAAAAGATGGGCTTCCCTGGTGGCGCAGTGGTTGAGAGTCGCCTGCCGATGCGGGGGACACAGTTTCATGCCCCAGTCCAGGAAGATCCCACATGCCGCGGAGCGGCTGGGCCCGTGAGCCACGGCCGCTGAGCCTGCGCGTCTGGAGCCTGTGCTCCGCAACGGGAGAGGCCACAGCGGTGAGAGGCCCGCGTACCGCAAAAAAAAAAAAAGAAAGAAAAAGAAAAGACAAGCCACAGTATGGGAGCGAATATTTGCAATATGTACATTCAACAAAGAACTTGTGTATAGACTATATAAAGAACTCTTATGACTTAATAATAACAAGACAAACAACCCAATTAAAAATGGGCAAAAGATTTGAACAGACATTTTACCAAAGAAGATATATAAATGGCAAATAAGCACACAAAAAGATGCTCAACATCATTAGTCATTAGGGAAATGCAAGTCAAAATCACAATGATTTACACATGAAACCAAAATCGTAAGGAACAAAAGAAAAACGAGATAAACTGGACGCTGTTGAAACGAAAAATTTTTGTGCTTCAAAGGACATCGATCAAGAAACTGAAATGACAACCCTCAGAACAGGAGAAAATTTTTCTGAATCATACATTTGATGAGATCCTTGTTTCTAGAATACATAAAGAACTTTTACAACTCAATAATTAAAAATGACAACCCAATGTAAAATGGGCAAAGGATCTGTATAGACATTTCTCAAAAAAATATAATAAGTACATGAAAAGATGCTTGACACCATTAGTGATCAGGGAAATACAAATCAAAACCAAAATGAGATACCACTTTACACCCACTAGGTTAGCTAAAAATACAGAAAATAATAAGTGTTAGCAAGGATGTAGAGAAATGGCACACTCATACATTGCTGGTGGGAACCTAAAGTGGTGCAGCTGCTTTGGAAAATAGTCTGGCAGTACCTCAAACATTTAAGCATTTATACCATATGACCCAGAAATTCCAGCCCTAGGTATATAGCCAAGAGAATTGAAAACATACAGCCTCACAAAAACTTGTACACAAATGTCGTAAGAGCATGATTTATAAGAGCTAACAAGAGGAAACAACCCAATGTCCATCAGTTGATCAATAGATAGATACAATGTGGTCTATGCACGCAATGAATATTCTTTGGTAATAAAAAAGAATAAAATGCTGACACCTGCCACAACATGGATGAAACTTGAAAACGTGCTAAGCGGAATAAATCAGTCACAAAAGACCACATATTGTAGGATTCCATTTACATGAAATGTACAGAACAGGCAAGTCTATAGAGACAGAAAGTAGATTAGTGGTAGCCTAGGGCCGGGGGTGGGTGAGTAGTAGGTAGGTGAAGATTTCTTTATGGGGTAATGAAAATGTTCTGAAATTGACTTTAAAACACTGTGAAGGTACTGAAAATCATTGAATCGTACACTTTTAACGGGAGAATTGTGTAGTATGTTAATTATATCTCACTGAAGCTATTCAAAGAAAGAAAATACACACACCATATCTGCTAGAATGGCTTCAATTAAGGAGTCTGACCATTCTTCCCATGTCTCCATTGGGGCTCATCTGAAGCGGGTAGGAGGCGAGGAGTTGGGTAACCAGCTTCTTCAGGCTAAGCATGCAGCCCACCCAGGAGCTCCTGACCAGCTGGGGCCTCCACATAACTGCCGGGGAAGCCTTGCCTGCCTCTCACCTCAGTGCTGTTAATTTCTAGCTGGAAATTGTTGTCATTTTACACTGTGAGTGTGAGGCCTGTTCTTTCTCGATTAGCAAGTGCTAGAGGGGTGTTGAAGACCCATCAGCAGGTGGCCAAGTGCTTCTCCTTCCTATAATCAGGATTGAAGGGAAATGGCCCTCTCTGCCCTGTCATCCCATGATGTTTAATGCTCTTTGGCCCACATCTCCTCAAACAGCCTTGGGGACTTTGTCTCAGGTGTACCAGGGCCCCAGATGTGTTTTCCTAACGTCCCAGCCTCTGCCTTTTCATCTGTAAAATGGGGATAAGAACATCTGCTGATGTTGGAGGCTGTGGAATTCAACGTCCCTCTGAGAGGCTGCAGTTATTATCACTCCGCGGTCTCTGTAGGAACGGGGGTGGGGGGCTCTAACAGTCCTCCTCATGGGAGGAGCATGCCTAGTGGGGGTCACCTCATCCAACCTTGCCCTTTTACAGACGGGGCGCCTGCGGCCCTGAGACAAGGCCGCCCCTTTAGCCGCTGGGGCAGAGCTTCGGCAGCCAGGAGCCTGTCAGGGGCCCAGGAATATGTTTGAGATGGGGTAGAGGAGGGAGGAAAAAGACACACTGACACGTCAAAATGAATAAATGTTTAATTAAATGTCCACAGAACAGAACATCAGTCAACTAGTCAATTGCATCTTGACTCAGCGCCATATAGTTATATATAAATTCTATTTAATGAGGCATGTGGGTGCTTTTTAATCTGTCTGCCGTGACACGGTGTGGATGTGCCCACAAAGGTCCTAGCAGAAGGCTTAAAATAGCCCTGCCAGGAAAAGGAGGGGGTTGCCAAAGAGCCCTCATTTGTTCATTCATTCATTCTTTCTTTCTTTCAGCAAGCACTGAGTCTGCAGGGCCAGCAAAGGCCAAGTGAGGGGCCCTGATTCTCCCTCTGGGATCCTGTCCTGAACTTGATTCTCCATCCGTCCCCCCAGGCTCAGAGGGAGCAGGGCAGGCCTGACGTCACAATTCACCCAGTTAGTCACAGGGCAGGATAAGCACCCAGACCTCCCGCTGGGCCTCTGCGGGGAGGGGGCAGGCCCGCATCCCCCTGGACCCTCTCCCGGCTCCCCATGAATATTTACACAGCTGACCCTGGCCTCCCCCTTCCAGAAGTCTGCAAGGAAGCCCATTACAGATTCATGGGGCACTGGCTGCATCTCTGATTAGGAGAACAGGATTGTTCTAATTTTAACATCACTCCCTACTACCTCGACCGCCTCCCCTCCCTGTCATTCCTGTGAGGGAGGTTTTCACCTCCCTGGAGCGCGATGCAGCCCCAGCTCTCTTGTCTGTTACTTGGGATGAGTCATCTTTTGGAGAATTCTCCATGACGTGGGTGGCTTGAACCACTTGTTCCGGGGTCCCTGACAGACATTTCCCCCATTAAGCTAAAACGCCGACCCATTTAGCACCTGGAGCAGGATGGAAGCTGGAGGCCACGGCCCTGTTAACCATGACCCTGAGAATGACATCCAGCCACCTCCCCAGGTCGGCCAAGCCCCGCCTGCTTGCTGACTCATCTCCCCCAACTTCCCCCCTCCAGCCTAGGATTGCCAGATACAATAGAGGTTGCCAGTTAAACTGGAATTTCAGATAAACAACAAATGATTTTTTTTAGTATAAGTATGTCCTATGCATCATTTGGGACATACATAAACTAAAAAATCCTCTGCTGTTTACCTGAAATTCTAATTGCAGACATTTAACTGGGTGCCCTATTATTTTTATTTGCTAAAACCTGGCCACCCTTCTCCAGCCACATTGCCCCCCTGCTGTTCCACAGTCAGACCCAAAGCACTCCCACCTCAGGGCCTTTGCATACGCTGTTCCTTTGGCCTGGCATGCTCCTCCTGCCCCATCTTTCTTGATTCCTTGGCTCTGAGATCTCAACTCAAATATCACCGCAGAAAAGTCTTCCCCGACCACCAAACTGATTCAGGGTCCCCTCCACCATGCCATCATCCTCTCTCCTACCATCTTGCTTCTCATGGCACTTAGCACTATCTCCGCAACCGGGTTATCTATTTATACTTTTTCCATGTCCCCCACTACAGTGCCAACTCCATGAGAGAAGCCAAGCCTGCCAGGCAGAAGGCCAGGCACATGCATGTCTATTGGATGTGGCTGAATATTTACAAACGCCCCTGCAGGAGAGGCTTCACACTGCCCACAGTGCATCTGAGGAAGTTGAGGAGCGGAGCAGTGGACTACCCATCCTTGGTCTCTGGCTGGCCCTTTATATGCCGAGAGCTCTTCCCAGTACTTTCCATTAATTAACTCATTTAATCTCACATCAGCCCAAATGATGGAAGCACCATCATTGCCTCCATTTCCCAGGTAAGGAAACTGAGGCACAGAGAGGTTCATCAACTAACTCACTGTCACACAGCACATGAGAAGCAGAGTCAGAATTTGAACCCAGGCCTCCTGGCTCCAGAGCCTGCACATAGAAAACAGTGGCCTGGTCCAGCCCTTAACTTCACTTGCTTAAGTGTTTACAACAGACCTGCAGAAACCCTGCCCCAGACACATAACCTCAACATTCTCCTGACCTCTGCTACACACTTCCCTGCTACTGCCACTGCCCGCCCAGCGCGCACGCGCACACACACACACACACACACACACACACACACACACACACCTCCTTGTCCTCTCCCTGGTCATCTTTGCAAGTGCTGTTCCCCTTTCTTGGGAACCCTTCCCTCTTTCTCTTGTCCACCAGAAAAAGCTGTTACTATTCCACCAAGGTGCCTGAGCAAGTGTCCCCTCTTCCAGGCAGCCCTCCCTGACCATCCCCTCCCCTACACTTGGCTAGGCCTCCTCCGAGCTCCCTCAGGACTGCTCCCGCTCTGGCCCTGGTCTAAGCCTGGGCTGTCTCCGCATGGGACATGAGGTCCGGGAGTGCAGGGAGGGGTCGGAAGCCTCCTGGGGCCCTGTAGCCAGTGCAGGCTGGGCTTAGAGGGTGAGTGAAGTTCATGATTGCGAGGACCATCCCTCCCATCAGCAGGGAACCTCAACTGCTTTTGTCATTTCTGTCCTCAGCAGGACTTTGGTCCCCATCCCTGGCTATGCCAGGCCGACTGAAGTGGACTCCAC
Source organism: Orcinus orca (assembly GCF_937001465.1). NCBI lineage: Eukaryota > Metazoa > Chordata > Mammalia > Artiodactyla > Delphinidae > Orcinus > Orcinus orca. The sequence goes on from NC_064568.1 coordinate 2,668,670, forward strand.
TGGGACAGAGACGGCCACAGTCACGGCGGCTGGTTCAGGGAGGGGCTTCCAGAAATTAAATCCCAGTTGGGATTTTGGCTCAACAACTCTTACAACCCACCCAGAGAAAAGCACATAATGCCATTTGCAGCAACATGGGTGGATCTAGAAATCATCATACTAAGTGAAGTAAGTCAGATAGAGAAAGACAGATATCATATGATATCACTTCTGTGGAATCTAAAAAAAATGAGACAAATGAACTTACTTACAAAACAGAAACAGACTCACAGGGTTAGAAAGCAAACTTGTGGTTACCAAACGGGGAGTGTGGGGAGGGAGGGATAAATTAGGAGGTTGGGATCAACATACACACACTACTATATATAAGATAGAATACCAACAAGGACCTGCTGTATAGCACAGGGAACTCTTCTCAACATTCTGCAATAACCTATATGGGAAAAGAATCTGAAAAAGAATAGATATGTATAACTGAATCACTTTGCTGTACACCCGAAACTTATACAACATTGTAAATCAACTATATTCCAATATAAAATAAAAATTAAGAAAAAAATCTTGGGAAGAAAGAACAGCAAATTGAAAACGGAGCTGGCAATCAGCAGAGGGGCTACAGGTGATGTTTCTTTTCTTGTCTATATTTCCTACTTCAATTAACTCAGATTACTCTGTAATTAGGAAAGTGCACACAAGTCACCTGGGGGTCTTGCTGAAATGCAGGTCCTGATCCAGCAGGTCTGGGGCGGGGCCTGAGAGTCTGCATTTCTAGCAGGCTCCCGGGTGGCGCCCACCCTATTGATCCGAGGAGGACCAGAGTTTGAGTAGCGAGGAGGACCAGAGTTTGAGTAGCGTGGCTGTAGGGTGTTAGAAGAGGGAGTCGGAGGGGGAGGGGGAGGGGGGAGTGAAAGGAGGAGGGGGAGGGGAAGGGGTGCAGGACGCGAAGAGGAAGAAGAGAAATTGCAGAAGAGGTGAGACTTCTGCCCTGAGGGGGGAGCCAGGCAGGGGGAGAAGGGAGAAGAGACAAACAGAAGGGCAGACCGGCCCAGGGGCTGACGGGAGCATCCCCAAGGCCCCAGCGGACCTGGGGTGGGAGGAGCCAATGAGGCTCAGATGTTCCGAATCAGTCAGGAAAGTGGGGCCTGAGTGTCCTGCCCTTCAGAGCCTCACAGCGGCGTGCTGGTTAAATCGGGCCGCCCTGCCCCACTCAGCTGTGGCCTCTGAGGTTTAGCCTCTCTCCTGCCAAGAGCAGGGCAGCCCCCGGGGCGGCAGCTGTGCTCCCTGAGGCTGTGGATCCAGCGGGCGGGTAGGCGGGTAGGCGGGGCCGGGTGTTGGGTCTGCTCCCTTCCTGGACCCGCAGCCTTTTGGAGCTGGGGCACCTGATCAGAACCGAGGGGAAGCTGAGACCCAGAGAGGGGAGGGGACGGGCTGGACAGTCAGGGCCGGAAGCAGAAGCCTGGGGGAGCCTGGGGAAAGGACCAAGGGGCAGAGGTGAGGTGAGTGCACGTGTTTTCCCCAAATAGAGCCCGTCAGCTCGCCTTGGATGAGCAGTCACCCCACTGGCTGCCCTGAAGGGATTCCACTCACACAGACACCTACTGCTAGAGTGACCCTCTGAGCCAGTCTCTGGCCATGGCACACTCCTGCTCTGGCACCCTCCATGGCTCCCCATTGCCTGCAGGGGAAGTTTCACAGCTTTTCGTGTGCTCCCTCATAGAATTTGGGGAAAACTCTATCCCCCACCACCCTTTCTAAGTTGACACCTGTTGTATACTTTTATCAGTAGGAAGTAGAACATATGAAACAATTTACAGGATGAAATACAATGAGGATTAACCATAATCAGAATATTTTATGACAGGACTTGATAAAATAGGTTTTAATTATCAAATTAAATAACCTACTCCGAATCTGAAATTATGTGAAATTTTACTGAAAATGGGTTTTAATGTAGGTCGAAAAGTGAGAAACCTAAAAGAAAGTCCAGTTAGACTGGGAAGAATTAACTTTGCTGACTTCTCCTCTCTGGATGTCCTGAACTCAGAACATCTCAACCCAGTCACATGTGCCCCTGGGGAATGTTACAGGACCAGGGGTGGGGGTGGGGGTGGGGGTGGACAGGAAGCCTGGTTTGAATATACTGACCCCAGTCACCCCAAATCAGTATTTCCCCACATCCCCTAGCTTGGGAGCCAAGAGCTTTTTATACCCAAAACAACGTGCCATAACTCTATCCCAGATGGGTGAGGACTGGAACCCAGGCCACTATCTGTTCCTCCCCACAGGAGGCTAGAAGTGTCTGACCTTAGGCTCAAACTGGCCCCTCCGCCTAGACACCCATTCCCACCCTGGTTCTGACTCGCCTCCTCCCTGGAGCCTCTTCCAACCCTCCAAACCACCAAGGTCCCTTTCCCCACCTGTAGAAGGTGCTCTGAGCCTTGTCTGTCTCTCTGCCCCTCCACAGAGAAGACCCATCTGACTCATCACTGCCTTCTGCCCTGCCAGCTCCTTGGGAAGCAGGGCGTTGATAAAGGCTGCCAACAGCCCCTGGAGGTGGTAACAGCATCTCAACCTTCCTGGAGTAGGGAACAAAATTACCGACTTGACAGCCGACACGAATCTGTCTCCAACTGGGGTGCCCAAGAAACAGCCCTTGATCATTTTCCTTTGATTTAGACCATGAGCGCCCATTCCCCTCCCCACATGGATGGTGAATGTCATTTCAATGGTTCCTGAAAACTTAACAAACTGATTACAGTTATACACTTAAACTTCCTACCTCTGCCCGTCAATCTCCTCACCCTGGACCCCTGGACCCTGTGGGCAGTAGGGGCAGGTAGCTGGGGCTGCAACATTTGCCTACTTCTTCTGCACTTTAAGATGCTTCAGTCCCAAATCAATACTTCTGAAGGAAAAAAAAAAGATATATTCTAACATACACAGCATCTTTTAGCCACTCCCTCTGTGTCCGGTTGCCAGAGAAAAGGTGATACCTTCACATCTTTGGTTATAGGTGAGCTAAAACTAGTCCTTTCCTGCCTCTAAAATGAGGGGCTTGGAGTAGATTAAGGAGGATGATGGGACTCCTCTCCTCTGTCAACACCAGCTGACTGGCTGTGGCTGCAGGGATGCTGGATTGTAGGGAATCTGAGGCAGAGTCCTGCTTGAACAGGAAAGAGTGCTGGGAGCGATTAGTAATGTCTGCCAGGGCCACAGGAAGAGATTGGGGAAACACACGAACCAGAATTTTACCAGTTATGAAGAAATTCAGAGATTGAAAACTGGTGGCCCGAGGGTAGGTTTCTTCGGCCCACACAAGCTTTTTTTTTTTTTTAATATTTTTTAAACTTTAATTTTATTACCATTATTTATAAGGTGGAAGGTTTTACTGCCCCCCAAAGGATTTTTGGAGTCTCTAGAAAACTAGAAGAATGGGCCCCACTGGGCTTTGTCCCCACCTGGCCGCTGGAGGTCAGTGGGTGAGGCCATGCGCTCAGGTCGCCAGCGTCCACCCCCAGCCCCTTGCATTCGGGGGCCGCCTGCCTGGCCCATCATCCACGTTTGTGAGCCTGGACCTGATGGTTGATTTGCTTCAGTTGGCCGGGTGACTCCTGGGGAATGTGTCATGGCCCCCAAGAGAGTGAGGACAACTGTGCCTAACCACCAGGGAGAAGAAGGCAGAAAAGTTCGTATTTACTGAGCACCAAATGTTTGCTCACCACCATGCTGGGGGTTGTAATACAGGAGCTCATTCAGTCCACACGGCACACCTACGGAGGAGGTAGTGTGATAATTACCACTCTGCAGACGGGGAAACTGAGGCTCAGAGAGGTGACAGGAAGTACTCAAGGTCAAGGTCCCCCTGGCTGGTTAGTGGCACAGGCAGGAGATCTACCCGGTGCCTGGGTCTTGTCCACCAGGCTCTGGGCTGCTGCCCTTGGCCTCCTGATGTACCCCTCCGTGGAGAAGGACCCAGAGAGGGAGCCGCCACTGCCCTGGAGCCATTACACCTTGCAGCTGTGGAGCAATGGGAAAATGGGATTCCACTTTCCTGGTTCTTATAAATTGTCTTTATTTGCCATCAGTAAATACTCCCCACGTGAAAAAGTGGTCACCTGATGAGTCTGCTAATGAAATCTTCCACGGAAGTTAATGTGCTAATTACATACAACATAAAACAAAATAATAGACAATCACCAAACGCACGGTTCCTGGCTTTGTTTTCTTCCTTTCTCTCTCTCTCTGAGATTGCTCACTTTATGTGATGTTGAAATTGTGGATCTAGACAGGATCCTTGAGAATTAATCATAGGGTGAAAGGCCCACGCCATTGACTAATGCGTCCTCATGACCTGTGTCACTGCTCTGGGGAGGCGGGGGTGGTGGTGGGGGATGACCTTGACCTTCAGGGCCGGGGCCTGATGTGCTACTCAGGGGTGGCCCCTGCTAGTCCCTTCCTGTCTCTGGGCCTCAATTTTCCTGTCTGTATGATGTATGATGAGGGAGTTGAACAATAAGAAAAGACAACCCATGATTGCTTTGTGTTAATGACCTTGACTCTTTTGTTAAATAAATTTATTTATTTATTTAATGACCTTGACTCTTGACCCCTCCGTTCACATCTGTGGCTTTGCAGCTCCTCCCAGCCAAGGTAGACTATTCCTGAGCCTTGATTCTAGGTTCAGACTCGTGACTGGTTTTGTTCAAGGGACTGGAGAGCACAGGCTAGCAGGCCCGTCCCAGCCCAGCCCCTGGGGGGCTGTGTGTTCCCTCCTGCCCTCTTGCTCCGGGTTGTCACCATGAGCAGGACGTGTCTCACCCAGCCCACTGGGGTGACAACAAGATGAGAGCAGCAGCCCGAGGGTGAGGTTGACTGGGCCCCTCCCAAGAGGGAGGAAAACGGGGCCTCTGAGGTGCCTGCCTGAGTGCCTGGCCCAGGCTCTGAGCACCAGGCACCCTTCCAGCCTCTGCCAGGGCCACTGGAAAGCCCTGTCCAGCGGGATGGGCCAAAGGCGCAGCCCTGGGCAGGGCCCAGGAGAAAACAGACTGAAGGTAAGGGGCCACGAGGCTGCAACAATGTCAATCAGACTCTGTGACAAGTGGCAGAAACCTACCCTGAAGGGCTCAGCCAGAAGGGAATCCATGCCACGCTTTGTATCAGTCACCTACTGCTGCAACGACACCGCCTAACAAACTGTCCCCAAAGTCAGTGGTTTGTAACTATCATCATTTACTCTCAAGGTCACAAGTCTGCAGGTCAGTTGGTCTGGGATGGGCAGATTTGTCTCAGGTCCCTCTTAGATGTCTCTCCTCCTCCTGGGGCCAGCAGCTACCTGGGTTTCCTTGTTATTCTGTCAACTGCAGAAGGACAAGGAGGGTGAGCAGAAACTGGTGAGGCCTCTTTAAGCACAGGCTCTGAACTGACATGCGGTCACTTCCACCCACTTTCCATTGGCCAAAGCAAGTCACGCGACCATGGCGCCCCCTCCATGGGGGGAATGCAATCAGCCTCTGGGGGAGGCACTGGGAGGCTGAGGGCTGGGATGAGCATGCAGCCCACCTACCACCTCTTCCCCCGGAGCCACTTGGGGTGGCAGGCAGGCCAGATGCAGACAGGGGAACACTGCAGCGCAGGGAGGGAACACAATTCCGCTCTAGCCCCAGACGGGGGGCCTGCACCCCTGGCCACCTCACCTCTAAACTCCACGCCTTTCCCACCCCCCTGGATGCCCAGGTTCCGGGCTGTCTCATAGGTGGTATTTCAGACCTCGAGATGTAACATTTCCAGTATGCCCCCCACACCAACACACACACAGAAAAACAAGGGGAGACAGAGAGAGACACACAGAGTTATTTTCTGGCCAAACTTAGGAATTCTGGAGAAAAAAAAATCTATATGCAATACTATAATTTTAGCGCTAAATGGTGCTAAAAGCATTTTTTGGCACCCTTTAGAGAGTGAAAGTTGCTGGGTTAGTTTGGGAACAGAAAGCTGAAGCACGTCACTGGGTTTTGTGAACGCCCTCGCCTCTGGCCGGGTCTGGTTGTTTCTAGCAGCACATGCTTTAAGAGGACGGTGACGTCGGTGGAGAAGAGAGCCCAAAACTCTTGCTCGCATGCCTGGGCGTCAGGGGATGCCGTCCCGGGTTGGGGTGCAGGCTGGACACAATGACAGCCCAGCGACTCTGGTTGCCCGACCGTCCTTGCCAGGCAGAGCCCCACCGGGTCTGCTGAGCCGGCATTGATGGGACGGGAGGTGAACAGGGCACCCGTCCCTTCAGGGCACCGTTTCACCAGCTGCCTGGGACACAGCCGCTCTGTTCTGGCCCCAAACGTAGTCACATGTTGGCTTCTAGCAGCACGAGGGGCTGCGAAAGGCAAATTTTGCATTGAAATTCCAGCTGCTCTTTGCCCAGCTCCGCGTCAGGGGCTCAGACTCCGAGGAGGCCGGCAAGTGATGTCCGGGACAGCTGGTCTCCACCAGCAGCACCTCTGGGTGGCCTGCGACCTTGGGTGGCTACCTGTCTCTAAGCCTCCGTTCCCACCCCTGTGACACGTGATGCCAGGCCCTGCCCCACGGGGCACTCAGGATGACCCCGCACGAGTGCCCCGTGAAGGCCGCAGGCAGGGCCTGGGGCTGGGAGGGCCAACCCTGAGGGGCACGGGGTGAGGGGCCGGGGAACACAGAGGAGGGGCTGCCAGCAAGGCAGGTCCAGTTAACTAACAGGGCCGGTGTCCGGCTGTGACCAGGGGAGATGGTCTCAGGGGTGGGGTGGTGGAGCCAGAGCTGCAGAGAAAGGGGACGGCTGGAGAGGGAGGGGAGCCGAGAGGCCGTCTAGGTGACCCCAGTGATGTGTGGGCAGGGCTGCCACGTCCTCCGACAGGGAAGGCCTGTCTGGGGGCCTTGAGCAGGCAGCTGCGGGCAGACATTACGGCACCCCGCCCTGGTGCCTGCCGGTCCCTCAGGGGTGGGAGGGAGGCTGGGCTGCCCAGCTAGAGAAGAGAGGCTGGCAGGACACAGACCTGCTCCCCAAATGCACACAACGGCAAGCAATGTCACCAGGCCTGGGTCACTTCTGGGCAGGACGCATGTGATTCCGGCAATAATCACGCTCATCTTAAGAAATTATAGAGCTTTATTAAATAAACCAAGTAGAAACGCGCCTATTTACATCCAAGTTGCCAGTTTGAGCTCAAGTAATATGCAAGGCACAATTCTTCCTGTCTCCAGCTTTAAAAAAATAAATCGCATGGCCCAGTCCCAAAGGGCTGAGGCGGATTCACGTGTGCAGCTCGGGGTCCACGCCTGCCAGGCTCCGGGCCTTCCTGGGGGCGGCACGGCACCCCGGCCTCAGGAGGGGCCGCGTCCTGGAGGTCTCAGCTGCTGTGTGGACGAGGGCTGGGAAGGAGGGCGTTTTCCGAGTCGCCCCCTCCCCGGCCCGTCCTGGGAGCTGCCCGGAGGGAGGCCGTCCCGAGGGGCGGCAGAGGCTCAGATCCGCGAGGTGCTTTGTACAGAGGGAGGGACAGAGAACATGGGTCTGTGCGTGGGCGGAACAGTGGAACACAAGGAGAGTCCCTGTCTCCAGGCCAAGGACATTTCCCAGTTCCGATTCCGAAGTCCCTGTGCTGATAGCGAAGCCAGGACTGGGAGGATGAGCCGGGCCCCCTGGGGCCGAGTCCAAGTACACCGCTCGGGAAACAAAGCACCACAAAGGATGGCCATCCACTCACAGTGGCCCGAGGCGGGCAGGAGGCCCAGCTCCCAGCTCCCCGGAGTCTCGGGCGCCCCCGAGGCTGAGCCGGGCGCCCTGGCCCCGGTCCTGAGGCTCCTTGTGCAGGGACGGGGCGGCCCCTGTCACTCGTGTCTGTTCGCTGCAATCATTTCCCAGCAGCAGCCCGACGAGGGGAAAAGTCCAGTTTCCAGAGAGAGAAGAACCCACACAAGTAAAAAATCCAATAAAAAGTCCTTTCAGCCAAAAAAAAAAAAAAAAAAAGTCCTTTCCCTGAGACCACTGCTATCGCAGCATCTACAGACCCCTTCTCCACAGACTCCCACCGGCTCCAGGTCCTGAGAAGGGAGCGATTTTAGAGACCAAGAAACTAAAAGCCGAAGTGTACATCGTCCCGAAACCCCAGACAACCAGGTTGAGGAATGAGCCAAGGTCTTTGCCTTTGCAAGACTCTCAGTAGAACAAGACAACAACACAAAAACCCCCAGACAACAAACTTAAACTCCTACTTATAAGAACAAGCTCGTGAGCATGGCCTAAACTACAGTTACAGGAAGAGGGGCGGCGGCGGCGGCCGGGCTTGCTCCAGGCTGGACCCAGCAGGCCCGGCCCTGGGGTGGTGGAGGCACGGGGGTCCTGGCCCTCCTGACTAGTGGGAGGGGTACACCCGGCTCCACAGCCCCGAGGGAGGGCTGGCTCTGCGAGCAGGAAGCAGCGCGTTGAAAGGCGTTGGCGATGAGGCAGGAACATCTAGGGTGGGAAGAGAGCCCCGGTGAGCAAGGAGCCAAAGGGAGACCTCTACGTTCCTCACACCCCGCAGGGCCTACGCCAGACAACGGCTCTGAGGGGCTGCTGCCTAGCTACGCCCCCGGCTGCCGGGCCAGCGCACGAGGCCCACAGGGGCCTGCTGAGCTACGCACGCAGCGGCCTGGACCGTGCCCCTGACTTCCTGGCGCGCACGGCCTGCCAGGTCCCAGGATCCCACGGCCACGTCCCATCCACAGGACACACGGGGAGCGGGCCCGTCCATCTGGGCAGAGAAAGCTGCACGAACAGACTCCCACGTGTGCGAAGGGTCTGGAGTGCCCAGGAGGCAACGCGAAGCCCCCGGCGTGGCTCCAACAAACCGGGGAGGGGTGTGCTGGGGGACGGTTAGCAAGGCGAGCGCCCACTGCAAGCACAGCTGGATGATGAATCGGAGTTGACGTGGGGAAGCGAGCTGCTGAGCAGTCCACGGTTTTCCCTGGGGTCGCAGGCCTGAGAAGGCTGTGATTCTAGGGGTCCAGGATGCATGTAGGATCTTGTTACCCCAGGAACACCAACCTATATACACAGTTGTGTCCTCTTTCAAAAAACTCACGGAGCCCTTGAAGCCAGGCCATGGCCCCATAGGTCAGTAGACAGCCCCTCAAGGATTCCTTGTGGAGGGGAGAGAACCCTTGAATGGGAATCCGGAGACACAGGGATGCCACGGACAGCTGTGCAGGTGGGGTACTGCACAGCCTCAGGGGACACCACTCACAGAGAGAGGAGACCCTGGGGTTGTGCAGGGTCACCAGGGCTTCAGGACCACCAGAGGCAGGGGCACCACTAATAGGAATGAGTCCAGTGATTCTTCTCCATCCGAGAAACACCTCGTCGGGACCCTCCAGAACCCTCACCTCTGAGTCAGCCCGTCCAGCCCCAGCTGAGAGCCCTTCGCGGTAGCCCCAGCGGGTGGGACCCCGGCCCCACACGCCCACCCGCAGAGACAGGGCTCCCTGGCCCCAGCCCCTCCGGGACCAGCATCCGCCAGCTCCCGTTCCCCCACCAGCTCGCAGGCCTGCCCTCTGGGCCTCACAGCCCAGCTGCAGCTCATGCCCAGGGCCAAGCCTTCTGAGACCTGGGGATCCTCCCCCGCCGCCCGCTCCTCGGGGTGGCTACTCACAGTGCGGGCTGTGCCGAGGGCTGGCTCGCGGGGAGAGGACCGGTGGTGTGCTGGGCTCCCGGGGTGTGCAGACCGCGTGGTAGGCTGCGAGACGCACGGGTGGTTAGAGTGGGGGTGAGGATGGGGGAGCAATCGGGGGGTGGGGACACGGCACGCCCGCCTCACCTATGATCGTGACCGCCGTCGCGGCCAGCAGGGCAAACAGCGTGAAGAACATGACCTGGTAGGAGTCCAGGATGTGCTGGAAGAGGCCGGCGCCGTCTGTGGTCCAAGGAAAGAGAGTTACCGAACCGTGTGCGGAGGCCCTCACGTCGTGTGCGTGCTCAGAGGGTGAGGGGCCCCGGGTGAGAGACATATTCTGCATTTCTGCTCCTGCAGCCCTCAGACTCCCGGTTCCACTCCCACCTGGACCACTCTGCCCGTCCCTTCTGCCAGGTCCCTCCCAGCGGGTGTCCCGTCCTGTAACTCACGAGCACCAGGTCCCCGGCGATCCATCACGAAGGCCACGGTGACGGGGATGGTGATGGCCTGGTTAGTGGTGGGGCTGGAGAAGGTCAGGGTGGTGGACAGAGGCCCCTGGCTGCCGGCCGTGGGGTCCGAGATGCCGACTGTGTAGGTGACGAAGCTGGGCAGCCCCAGAGACTTCTCCTTCACGAAGGCCAGCACGGCCGGGGACCCTGACTTCACCTGGGAGAGACGTCAGGGCTGAGGGGCACACCCCACGTCTGCCTGACACACGTGAGCTGCCCTCCCGGGCCCGTGGGCCGATGGCGGGGACCCCACCAGTTCCCGCTTCCCAGGCAGGTGAGGAGGCCTGGGCACTTCTGACAGGCGTGCAATCCGCAAACTCAGGGGAGCACGCTGTCTATGCTGGGGCATTTTTAGGGAAAGGACAAATCAGTATCATGGAATTCTAATCAAGAGCTCCTTAAAAAAAATGCTGCACTGCGTGAGCGATCACCAAACTCCAGCTTCCCAAGGGAGCAGCCAGGAGCTCTGTCCATGGCCCGTGGCCAGCAGCCCAGCCTGGGGCCCAGCAGGAGCTCCACCACCAATAGCGACTTCATGCCTGTGTCACTGTGAGGACATTCAGCTACGTTTGCCGCAGCGAGACCAGAGAAGGAGCCGGCGGAGACACCAGCGAGCCCTTCGCACATCACCCCGACCTCCTCCCGGCCTGCCGGGCCGCAGGACCGGTGTCCTGCACCGCCACTCAACGAAGGGGGAAACCCAGGCCCAGAGATGGGGACACCATCGTCCCCAGGTGTGCGGCATCAGTGGATCAGTGATAGGTCAGAGGTTAGAGCTTTTCTTCCTGCCCCTCGTCGGTGGGCCCTCCTGCCCTGAATTCATTCGTGGACACGTGACACGTTCACTGAGCAGATGCCATGTGTCAGGCGGGCCCTGCACTCAGTGCTTCCCCCCATAAGTCACTTCCAGCCGGGGAAGACCGGGGGCAATCACGACCATTCACACGATTCTACGGGCCGACAGACAGCAGCAGTGCTATGGGGAAAAGGGTCAAGGGACTTAATTTTTAAAACCTTTTAGTTTTTTAATTTTGCGCCACGCAGCTTGCAGGACCTCAGTTCCCTGACCAGGGACTGAACGCGTGCCCTCAGCAGTGAAAGTGCGGAGTCCTGACCACTGGACCACCGGGGAACTCCCTTACAACTTTTAATTTTAAAGAGAGGTGGTCCAGGATTGCCACACCCCAGCTGGTCCTCCGTGCCTCTTGGTCCCTCTGAGGCCTTGGCTCCTGCCTGGTCACCACTCACCTCCAGGTTCTCCAGAACTTCCATGGCACCAAAGACCTTGACCTCGGAGCTGGTGTAGTGGTTGCTCAAAAGGATTTCAGCCTGGTCAGTGTAAAGCCCTGGGCTGAAGGGCACCTCGGCCCCGACCTGCTCTCCGGAGAAGTGGCTGCCTGGGAGAGAGGGAGTGACCAGCAGTGCTGTCCTCTTCAGGCTCAGGTGCTTCAGCTGCTTGTCCGTAAGCCTGAGCATAGTCACCGAGCAGAGGTACCGGCCTGTGGAGACGAGGGCGTTATTCCACCTCATCTCCTCTCCACCTAGGCCCTGATGCTAACCCTGCTCCCTGGAGGACTCCTACCCACCCTGCAAAGCCTGGTGAGGCATGCCCTCCTCCAGGGGCCTCCTGGGAAGTCCCTCTTCAGTGCCCCCCTCCCTTTGGACACCCATTGTGTGACCAGCTCTCCCCGTCTCTGTCTCAGAATCCTCTGTTCATGGATTCCCCCGGGGCAGGAATGCCTGCTCCAGCTCTGCACTTCAGGGCCCAGCCAGTCTGGCTCAGAACAGGGGTGAGGGAACGGTGAACAGATACCACGACCCAACCCTGGCCGTACGTGCGTGGGGCTGAGCCCCAGTACTGCTGACGCCCCAGGTGCGGCAGGAAGTTCTTTCTGTGGAGGCCCGCTTGGGACTATTCAGGGTCCATGCCTGACCCACAGTGGGTGGAAGAGCTGAATGAGCACTGTGGAGCGGTGCCTTGGAAAGCTCCAGATCCAGGAATCAGAACACCTGGGTGGGGCCCCTCCTGTGCTCCCACCAGCCAGGCCTCTAGGTGAGTCCCTTCCGTTCCTCCTCTCTCCCCACCACCAGCCAGCAGCCCCCAGGTGAGTCGCTTCCTTGCTGACTCTGTTCCCCTTGTCAAGTGGGGGTAATAACATCGCACCCCTTGCGGGGCTGTGCTGGTGAATCCACGGGGCCCGGGACCACCAAGTGCCTACTCTGTGCTAAGCCCCAAGCTCAGGTCTTGCACACAGTGTGCCCTCAGGATACACCGCCTGTATCCCACACGGCAGCCGGGCTGCTGAGGATGCTTTTGCGCTGCTGCCAGAGGGACAGAGACGCAGAGCGAACCAGGGAGAGGAGGGCCTCGCCTGGCCCCTGGCAGCTGCAGGCCGGTGGCAGCGGATTCTTAGAAAGAACTGAGCAACCTGTCAAATGGTCATCCCCAGCCCCTCTCACGACAACACTGACAGTCTCGTTGCACGAGCACGGGACTCAGCGTCTCGGCATGTGCACGAGCTGGGCACTGTGCAAGCTCATCCCAGGGCCTGTCCTGAGCACTCACGGCATCCGGTGAGGGGTGGCCCTCCTCTCAGAGTGACCTGGTGACACTCAGGTCACTCCACTCGGCCAGCACGCCACTCCAGCCCGTGGTGCCGGCTGCCAGTTCCACGGCTCTGGTTACCAGTTCCGTGGAGCAGTTACACTCCACAGACGCCCATGCCCTCAACTACTGGTTGAATAAAGTCCCTTCCATCCCTCTCAGAGCCCCGTCATGCCAGCAGAGCAGGGCATCACCCTTCCCATTTCACGAGGGAAGCAGCCTCCTCGCCTGCAGGCTCTGAGGCAAGAAGAGCAGGAAAGGCCTGGAACCAGGTCCCCAGCTCTGAACCGAGTCCTTTCCGCCAGGTGTAGGTGGCTGCTGAGAGCAGCTGGGAATGCCAACCCCTCCCGGCGGCTGCAGGGAACCAGAGGCCGGGGTGACGGCATCAGTCCCCAGGCTGGGCTCCTGACGGATACCGCCCCCTGGACAGACGGCCATCGCGGGCCAAATGAACCGCAGGCGAACCTGCCATGCAGGTCAGTGTTCACTTCCAAACCCCGCGGACTCACCCAGGGCAGCGTCAAACTCCGGTTCTACGGTGAAAACCTCACGGGCTGGGAAGTCGAAGATGTCTTGCTTGAACTGTAGCTGGCAGCCGAGGAGGGATTCTGGGTGCAGGGCTGCGATGCTTTCCACCTGGCCGGGGGAGCACTCACCTGGGGACGGGGGGTGGTGGTGAGAAGGCCGCGCACCCAGGCCCCCGAGGCCCCCACCTGCAGAGCCCCAGCACGAGGCATGAGAGCAGGCCACGTGGAGGCTGGCCGGCCCAAGAACCGGACCTGTGCCCACATTCCTCCTGAGGATGCCGCAGTTTATAAAAGCGGAGGACAAATGACTCATGATGTGGGAATGGGGGGCACCCTGTAGCATGGGCAATTGCAGCATTTTTTCAGAGCCCACATCCAGGGGCACGGCAGCGGGTCGAGCGGCTAGTGCATGTTGTCTGCTCCTGTCAGCAGGGAAAACGGGCGATTTATCCCTGGACATCAGGAGGGCACTAGTTCCCCACTAACACCCTGAGCATCGTTTGGGCAATGGCACAGTGCTGTCCACTTGCACTGGAGCAGGGAGAGAGGTGACCACGAGGCCGCAGAGGTGCATCAGAACCACGACAGTGGTACTGAATTCTACCAGTTAAGTGGTTTTTTAAAAACAGCCCGTATTGATGCATTTATTTCCGGCAGCTGCTGTCCAGGGCTGTCACAGGCAGGGGATGAGGCCGAACGTTCTATGCATGACTTGGGAGAGGTAATTATGAAAATCAGAATCGGCGGCGAGGCCTGCTAAGCCACATTTTCTGGGATGAATGGTGGCTTTCTCCACTTGGGTGCCCTCGGGCTGACGTTGCACCTCCAGCCCAGAAACAGGCAGTTTCGCGGCACTGGGCTTTCAGGAAGATCCCTTCACTGCTTCTGCCTGTGGAGGACTCGAATTTCTAAAGAGCTGGAAGGGGTGGGCCAGCGGGGGTTAGATGCCCGCCTCGGAGTCAGCGAGTTTGAGTAGGAAAAGCAGCCAAACCCCGTCAGAAGGGCCCGAGGCCCCTGGCCTGGCAGGGCCCACGCGGGACACACGACCCCTCACTCCTCACCTCTCAGGTTAGAGCTCCGGTCTCCCACGGTGACCATCACTTTGGAGGCCGCAACCTCCTGGAAGCTGGTCTGGACGGGGCGGGTGTACCGGGCCACGATCCTCTGAGGGACGCTGACCACTATCTGCGGGGGAAGCCAAGGCAGGCCCTCGAGAGCTGACCGTGCAGGCCGAGTGCCTGGGACGCAGGTACTGCCCTTCCCGCGGTACAGGGGACAGGACTGAGGCTCCGGGGCTACGTGACCTGCTCAGACGGGGCAGAGCTGGACTAGACCCCAGGCTGGCCTGACTCTCCCTGGAGCCGGCTGCCCCAGCAGCGGGGCAGGGCGACACCAGGCCTGAATGCAAGCAGCAGTCGGGGCGGGCTGCAGACTTTGGCTCTCCTGTCAGTTATGATCGCGTCTCTGCACATCAGATGGGTTACTTAATCTTTCAGCAAAGAGAGAAGGATCCATTTTACTTCACTGCCATTTATTCAGAATAAATCAGCCTGACCAAAATGCAGACCCACACGGCCCAGGGGTGGCGGCCGAGGCTCATCTCCCCAAGTTATCTCCCGGCTCACCCCTCCCATCTAACCACTGAGCACCTTCCTGAGGCAGGACGAGCCTCCCTAGGCCGGGTACCCCTTCCACCCTCCTGCAGGGCCAACACTCCCAGCTGTGGGCCACCGCCTCCCGGTGGAGGGCCGTCTCCGGCTCTGGGCAGGCGCCGAGCACTTCCTGCCCCCCACGGGCCTGCTTCCACCAGCACGTGAGTCCCTCGAGAGCAGGGACGCGGTCTCACTCCTCCCCAAGCTCCTGCAGACCCCGCAGCGCAGCCGTGGCCGAGGCTGAGCTGGAGGGCCGGCCTCTCCCCCTCCAGACTGACCGCAGTCACCTGCGGCCCCGCCCGGGTCCTTCCCGCTGCCCCCGCCTTCTCTGCTCCTGACTTCCGCTCTGCAGTCTCCTGCCCCGTCCTCCTCCACACCTGGCAGAGGGCCCCAGGCCTGGTCCCGCTCCCTCCTGCTCCGGTAGGCCCTGCGTGTTCCCGCCACCCCCAGAGCTTCAGACCCACGTCTGTGCTGCAGGCACCCCACCCTCCGCTGTCTCCAGCTTTGGGCCCCGGAGCTCCAGACGCGCCGGCCCAGCTGCGTCACCACCAGCCCCACCTGGAGGAGCTACAAACACCTCAAACTCCCCATCGTCCTCCCCCAACACTGGCGCCTCCTTCTGTGCTCCCCTCTCTGCAAAGGGCCATCCTCCCCCTCGTCGCCCCAGCCAGACCTGGAGACTCATCCCCAAGGCCTCCCTCTCCCAAGCCCCGCTTCCAAACGGTCACCAAGCTCTGATGACCCTCCCTCCGGAGTCTCTCCAAACCACCTTTAGTTTCGGCCTCCGCAGGGGTGCCAGTGAGGGCCCATCCTCTGTGTCTCAGCTGCCACCCTGCAGCTATGCCCCCTCCCTCAGGCTCTTAGACTCAGCCAGGCACCAGGCAATCTCTCCAAACATACTTCTGATCTATATCACTCTTGCCTTTAAAAAATCTCTGATGAATCCCTACTGTGTCTGGCATCGGTTTCAACATCTTTACCCACAACAGCAGCAGCAGCAGCTCATACCCACGGAGCACGTGCTCTGTGCCGAGTACCATTCTAAGGCCTTCGCACACATTAATGACTCATTTAATCCACACAACAATGTTAGCCCCATTTTACCAGTAAGAAAACTGAGGCACAGAGAGGTCAAGTAACTTACCCAAAGTCACACAGCCTCTCAGTGGTCCAGCTGGGATTTGCACCCAGGCAGCCTGGCCCCAGAGCTTAACCACTGTTGTGATCTGATCGCAAAGCTAGCCTCCGCTCCCACACACCCCGGGTTCCAGCCCCAGGGCTGGCTCTCGAACCCTGCCCACCTTTCCTGTGCGGTGCCCTCTTTTGCCAGCTCCCCCAGCCCTGCCCGACCACCCTCCGGGGCTTCTTGGGGGTGGGGGGGGACTGCTTTATTCGTCTCAAGGTGCCTCTATCTGCACTGGGCTCGCCCGCACTGCAGGGTCGCAGCACTAAACACACCCGCTATTAAGTTAAACTGCTAGATTCCATAGGGCACACGCTGCTCTAAAAATGAGACGCGTGGAACGCAGCCAGACTGCTCATCGATTCATTCTTGGCTGGAGATAAACAGAAGAGAGAGCGGTTCTGTTCACCTCCAGAAAGACTCAAAAGGTGACTTGCTGGGGGAGCTTAACTTTGCCAGTGATGCCAAGTCGCTAAGCGGGACCACCTACGGCCGCGACTCCCGGGGGACGCCCACGCAGGCAATCCTGCCCCCAGGGCTCAGCCGAAGCACGTGGGCGCGGGGATCACCCCCCAGGAGGCCGCCTCCGTCCTCCCACCACTGTGCACTAGGGAGCCGGCAGCCTGGGAGGGGGAACCTGCCCCCACCAGGCTCACGAATCCCCGTCCGCCTGCCTCCTGAGGTGCTGGACCTTCCTTCTTCCTGACAAACGGGAATCAGTCAGTACGGAATCTGAGAGTTCCACCCCGAAAGGCTCGGCCACATGGGCCCCAAAGCCCCACCTCCTTGTAGGTCTTCAGGTGCCCGGCGAGCTCGTAGTAAACGGTCACAGATCCCGCTTCCCGGGCCACGGCCACGCCCGTCTTGGGGTCGACGTGGAGGATGCTGTGGGCTGATGAGCTCCAGGTCCCGGGGATGCCTGGGAGGGGAAGCTGCACGTGACCCCTCTTTCCCGTGACTGACACTCCAGCCACTGCGTCTCACCTGGGTCACCTGGGCAGTGTGCTCGCCGCCCCCAGCCCCACGCGCCACTGTCCCACCGCTCGGCTCCTGTCTGCGGCCACAGTGCCTCCCCGCTGGGAATCTCTTGGTCATTTCCCACCCTGGGGTGACCCGGGCGCTGGCCCCCCAGGGCCGGCCCACTGCATGCCTCCCCACTGCACCGCCCCCGCCCGCCCACCCTGCTCAGCAATCCCCTCTGAACAAACAAGGCGGTGGCAGACTCTGAGCTGTCACTAGACGGCGGTCCTCAGTGAAGAGCCAATCTCGTCACGTGATAAACGCAATGAAAGGATTCGACAACCACATTCTATTTGTGGCAAATAATACGTGCTTTTCTTTAAAGGCAGCGTGCAACTTCCTTTTACAATGAGTTTAATTAGCTTTAAAACAAGGGAGCCAATTAGGAAAAAAATTAAGTAAACGATTGCACGTGTGGCTCGTGGATGCACGGGTGGTGCAGACAGTTGCCCCACCGCTTAGCGGCTTCCTCGACTGAGGTTCCCTCCTAGAGGCACCTGCCCGTGCAGCAGCCCCGCCAAGAAGCTCATCAACACCGAATAGTCAGGGACTTCCCTGGTGGTCTAGCAGTTAAGACACCGCACTTCCAGTGCAGGGGGCGAGGGACCAGGGCAACGATGATCCCACGCGCCGTGCGGCGCAGCCAAAACCACAACCAAACAAAACACCGAACAGTCAGCTCCTCAGCTGCACCAGCCAGTTTCCAGGGTCCTGTGGCTTGTGGCTACAGGGGTAGACGGTTTCCACAAGGGTGGAAAACCCCTAGAGCGGGGGGGAGGGGCAAGCTCCTCTGTAGAGGGCCAGATTGTAAGTCTTTGGGGCTGTGTGGGCCCGAGGGTCTCTGATGCCACCACTCGGCCCAGCAGATGCAGCGTGAAAACGGCCACTGATGACACGGAGATGCAGGGGTGTGGCCGAGCACCAATAACAGCCTGCTGCAGAAAGAGACGGCAGGCTGGCTCTGGCCGGCGCAGCGGTTTTCCGACGCCCGCTCTAGACCATCACCAAGCTCCACGTGCACACCTGTCACAGCGGGCTGAGAGCCCCGTCCCGCCTCCCAACCACAGAGATGGTTCCCTCGGCCAGAATCTCTCGTACCTTCCAGGCTGACCAGAACCGTGGCCAGACAGAGGACGTCCCCCACCACCACTGCTCCGGACAGCTCGGGGGAGATGGCCTGCAGGACAGGCAGCGGGACGAAGTCAGAGAGGCCGCCGTGCGCCGCGTCCCACGCTCTGAGCAGTGTCAGGCCCACGCTGACCGCGCGGACCACGCAGGTGTTGTTGGTGGCGCCCTTCCCGATCTGCACAAACTCGTCCCTGGGCACAGGAGACGTGGCTCTCAGTCTCGGGAGAGGCCCCAGCTCTGAGGGAGGAGCCAGAGAAGGGCCCCCGCACCCGCCCACTGCGCCCTGATGTCACCCGGGTGAGGGACCCGCAGGCCACACCGACCTGATTCACCCACCACCCGGGTGGGGCGGGGGGACCCAAAGCCCAGACAGGATGGCCAGCGTCACCATCCCCCAGAGGAAAGTGATGTGCCCTGTGCTCCCATCCCTTCCCAGTAGGGAACCAGGACACTCGGGGAGGCACAGGCTGCATTCTGCCGTGTTACTGGGACCAGTGATATCGCCCCTGCCCGCTTCCTCATCTGCCAGGTGGGGCTGACCATGTACCCACATCACAGGCTTGACGTGAGCCGCAGACCCGGTCAGCAGCTGGAAAGGGCTTAGGCCAGCAGCCGGCACACGGGCACACGGGGGGCACTCAGTGACGGCAGCCCCCGCGGGGCCGCAGGGACGGCTGGGCTGGGCAGGGAGACGGTCAGGGTCTCTGCTCCGTTGCCTCCCTGCCTACACCCCCAAGCCCTGACCGCTCTCTCGGAGATGGACGCTCCCCGCCACAGAAGGCCCGTGTGACTTCTGCAGGGGAGCTGGACAGGGGGCTCCGTTCCCTCCAGGGCAGCCTTCACGCCAGACTAGCAGATGCCCTGCTCTGTACAGAGCGCCACGGCATGCCACAGGCCCTGGCGACCACAGCCTCAGTTGGTGGCCCTGGGGACTAGGCCACGTTCTCCACGTGACAGGTGTGAACACAACAGCCTGGAAGGGTGACCCGCCCAAGCTCATGGACCCCATAAAGGGCCGAGCCCGGCTTGAACAGGGCCCAGCTCCAAACCCTGCTCTCCCAGGGCCCAGCCCTGGGTGTGTTCAGTCACAGGGGACACATCTGCTCCAGGGCCCATGGGAAGCCCACGCTGCAATGGTCACCAACACCAGGACATGAGCTTCTGCGCCCAGAGGGGACTCTCTGGAGCGCTACTCCTTCCTCCTAGGTCTGGGGCTCCTCCCTCCTGCTCTTAGCTTGGTCTGCGTCCCCCAGGACAACGGTTCCTAACCTTTAGAATCACCTGAAGGCCTCGTTACAGCCCAGATTGCTGGGCCCTGAGAATGTGCATTTCTGAGTGTCCCAGGCGGTGGTAATGATGCTGGTCTGGGGACCACACTTTGAGAACCGCTGCTCCAGTAGACTCAGACATGGGGGCAGGTCTAGCCTGAGGCCACAGCTCTCTTTCCTGGAGACCACCCCCTCTCTCCTCACATTAGGCCTGAGGCTGCATTTGTATTTCAGAAGCACCAGCCAAAAAGAACTGCCCTTGGAGCCCAATGGGACCTGGTATCCAAACCCCACTTCCTGGCTGTGTGGCCCTGGACAAGTGGCTTGACCTCTCTGGGCCTCTACAAATGGGTGACAGCGAGGAGTCAGTGAGACAGCACGCAGAAGGGCCTGAGCGTTGGAAGGTGTGTGTCTTCTCTGACCAGCTTTCGTAGCAGGTATAACTGGCGCTCTGCATCCACTGACCACAGGGCCAGGCCAGCGACCAGGGCTGTATGCATCTCCCCTGCAGCCCAGCCTTCACGGCTGCACAAAATCTTACTACAGACCTTCCAACCACAAACCCCAGCATCTGGGTTTTGCTTCCTGCCCACTGGGGCACCTCTGCTGAATGACGGCGTGCCTTCCGGTAATACAGACTCTCGGCCACGCCTCCCCTCGCTCCTGATGCCTGGCCGAGCCCGGTGCTTCCCCCGTGGCCCCTGCGAGCAAGGCGCACCCCCTGCTCTTGGGAACCGTGAGTAACAAACTCTCCTCTCAGGGGCGCTGGCCTCTCTGCGTGGCCATCAGTCACCTGCGTGAATCACATCTGGGTCTGATCGAGACGTGACTTCATGTGGGGAACGAGGGGGGCCCACCCCTACCTGTTAGTTGCAAAGTTGAGGACAGAGTTGTGAGCGTGGAAGATGTCTCCGGAGTTGTCGTGGAAGTGGACGGTGAAAGTCACGGTCACTCCCAGGGGCAGGGCCACCAGAGCCTCCTTGTTCTGGGTGTGCAGGGCGGGGCTCATGGAGATCCTCAGGTAGGAAACAGGGGACACCTGGGGACAGTGAGCAAATGCAGTGACAACTGCGCCAGGAACACCTCTCTGAAGATCCCCCTCCCGAGAACGGACGCCTGCCCCTAGCCGGTCCCCATCTCAGGAGGCGTGGGGGCTGGACCGACTTGGGGTCATGGAAAGAGCGGCTCAGCCCGCGACGGTGGCCCCCTCCTTGCATGACGGCCGGCCTCGCTCTCAGGAAACCCAACCCACAAGAGTCAAAAGCCATGACTGTAACAAATTACATCATTATTCATGTTGCAAAAATATCCTCTGGGCTTTGACTGCTCAGCTTCTTTGGAGGACCTGGCTCCAGGCATGTAAACTAGAAACAATGCCCGCTTGGACTGCAGGGGCAGCGTTGCCTGGGGGCCTCCGTACGCTACAGAGCTGCCAGGAACAGACGCCCCAGTTAAAGGGGAGACGGGAAGAGGAGGGGATGATGGGTTTCGGGAGCCCTAGACAGCAAGCTCTTTAGAGAGCAGACTTGGCTCTCTGACTCCAGGTAAAATCCATCCCGGCCGAAAAGCCAGCCCCCAAAAAGCCCAGTTTCTTTGACGAAGATCAGTGGTGCAGTGACCGGCACACAGCTGGTGCTCAAGACTATTTGTTGACACAGGATGGGGGGTCAGTCACTTTCACTTACTCGAAAACTAGGGTGGACGGTTCCCTGCTAGACACCCATCTTGAAACAAAAAGATGTTAGGAAGGAAATAGGCCCACGACCCAAGCAAAATCTAAATATTACAGTGGTCGTGTATTTTCTCTGTCATTGAGAATCATTTGTGCAAAGAAAACTCTGTTCAGGATAAATGCCAGGATCCGACCCAGGGACGCCCAAGGAGAAAGTCCTGTCTCTGAGGAGCACAGAATGGCAAGGGGACACGGGAGTGCCGGCTGGGACTGGAGGACGCCAAGCCGGGCCAGGCCGACGTGGGCCAGAACCCAGAGCCTGACTCTCAACTACTGTGTGACACTCTGAGTCTTGGTCTCCTTGCCTGTAAGACGGGTCACCTCATCCTACGAGGTGCCGTCTGTAATGTAATGGTTTCTGGGTCAAGAGCCAGCACACACATTCAATGCTGACTGGTCAGGACACTGGAGTGCCAGTCCCAGAAAACCATGGACCTCTCTGGGCCTCAGTTTCCCCATCTATGAGACGAGGTCATTGCCATCAATCATCTCCAAGGATCTTCGGCTCCGACATCCAGAAGATGCTGCAGCTTCTCACCTAGGACCTTTAATAAACTCTTGCAGACGATCTCTTGGCTGGAAGGCGAGTATATTCACTTACACACCTGCGAGGGGAAAGCAGTCCTGCTGATTTTATTACTCCAAAAAGGAGGCGGACGTGATCCTACCTTGACAGCCACTATGATGGTCTGGTTGGCCCCAAAAGCCTCTTGGGCAGTCACTTCGACCGTGGATGTCCCGATCATGGACCCCGACACCAGGAAGCCTTTCTCATCAACGTGCACGATGGGAACCTTCTCAGGCCCGTCCAGGACATGATAGCTCAGAGAGGCGGCGCCGTCCCTTCGGAAAACAAACCAGACCCGTGTTCACAGACAGCAGGAGTGTCACGGCAAGGGGCCCGGGGTTTGGGAGTCCCGCTGCTCCTGGGAGAAGAGGCCTGATCTCAGCCCCGCCGTGCACCAGGACGCTGTGCACAGCCCGCTGCAGCTCCTCAGTTGCCAACAGGAAACCTAACTTGTAAAACCAAGGCTTCCAAGGAGAGCGGCACCTTCCACGAGTCGGTCAGTGGGAGGGATGGGAGGGAAGGCTGCGGGAGCTGCGGGTCCCCTCAGCAGCACAGGCACTTGCTGTCAAAGACCCCTCCGCGGTAAACTGTCTTCAGTTTGCTGAAATAAGGCAGCCTGGTGCGGCGGGAAGAGGATGGGGCTCTGAGCTGGATGGAGCCCAAAGGCAGACCCAACAGCCCGCTGACAACTGCATCTTTAGGCACATGTGTCCCCTCTCTCGGCCTCGGCTTCCTCAACTGTGAAATGGGAGTTATGGCCCTGCCCTGTCCTATTCCCAAGGGCCAGTAACTGGATAAAAACGGGCCACTTGCTAAGAATGTGGTTTGGAAAACTACTGATAATATGCACTGGGGAGAAGACAAATTATGCAGTATTTTATGCTCTTTTACATATTCATAGATGTTATAAGGAAAGGAAGGAAGGAAAAGCCTCCCAGGCCTGGCCCCGCTCACCCTCTCTCTGTGCCGCAGCCCCACAAACGCCCTGCAGATGACTTTAAGCAAATGTCATTGCTTCTGCCTCAAGTTTCTCCTCCCTCATCAACCCCAGCCTCTTAACCTCCTATGCATCCTTTAAGTCCCAGCTCCAGCATCTCCACTGGGGGTGTGCCTCCCTGGATCCTCACGTGGAAGGCCTTCCTTTGGGCTGTGGCTTCAACGCTGTACCTCGTTTCATTACAGCCCTTCTCTCTCTCCACTGCCCTCTTCCCCACCGGACTCCTCAAGGGCACGGCTGTCACCCACCTCTGACCTAGAGCCCTGCACGGAGCCGGGAAGGGACACTTTTGGCTGTGCGTCCCCCACGTGTGTGTGTCTCCCCAGTGGTCCTTACAATGCCCAACTTTGCACCCGCAGTTCACACACAAGGCACCACTACCCAAAGCATCGTCTTAGAATGCCGGGCAGGAGGCAGGTTTGCAGGCAGGCTTCAAAACCCCGCTCCTCTGCGTTCATGCATGTCCCCACCACCCAGCAGGGGCCGAGATCCACATTTTCACGAACCCCCAGGTGACGCCCCGGCTCCTAGACTACACGGAACAGCAAGTCTTGAAGACACAGGGGCATTCGAGAAATTGAACACCTCCAGGCTGGCACTTTTCCCCCTCTGAAGCAGTGGATGTCCGCAGAAAGCATGAGAGGTTCTGGGCCACAGGGAGAAGAGGGACCCACGGGGAGACGCCGCAGACGAGCAGGGGACGTCCACAGTGACGGGAGGAGGGCAGAGGTCGCACCCGCTTCCAGCGCGACGCCAGGAGGGTGGTGCAGCTCGCCCGAGGCACCCACGGCTCCTGACGACTTGGACAAATGAGCCGTCGGATGTGAGCACAGCTTCGCAACCTGGACGAAGCCGCGTCGAGTCACCTACCTGTTTGTCTGGAGCTTGACAAATGAGTTGGGCGACATTAACACGTGTTCTGCTTCTATCTCAGGGTTCAGCAGCCGCAGCTTTTCAAACACCTGGAAGAGAGGGGGAGTTTTGTTTCCTGTGATCCCTGGAACCACGTCCAGGGTCTGCTTGTCTCCTGGGGGTGAGAGGGGCCGGTGCCAGCACCTGTTATGCAGCTGGTGATGTGGTGGCGAGGGCTGAGCTTTAAGAGGCCGAAGGCACGATGAGGAGGGACAGCAGGTGCGCTGGTGAAGCCCCTGGGGCTGCTTCACAGAAGCACGGGCCTCCCCTGAGCCCTCGGGACATATGTGTGTGGAAAGCGGCAGAGTGACGGGGCCCAGGGTCCTGCTCGGTGATGCTGCCAGGACGGAGCCAGGAGAAAGCTCTCAAATCGCCTCTCAGAGAGACATGCTGCTCCTTACATGCCCCTCGCAGATCCACCCCCTCAGCCCTGCCTCTCACCCTCTAGCCTGCCAGGCTCCGGCAGGATCCGCACAGAACTGGTACGGGGTGCCTGGTGACCTCACGCCAGCAGCCGATAAACCCGATGACATCGGATGGACTCTAATCCTGCCACGGAGGCAGCCCTTCCCTGGGGCTCCAGACCCCTCTCTGCACACAGCCTGACGCGCCCAGCACCCTTCAGGTACCTATCTCCAGGGACCCGTCCGAGCCTAGGTGCTAAGCACAGCTTTGGCTCCCCGCTGGCTTCTGCTCCGATCAGACCAGCTGGACGCTCCTAAGGGCCTGTGTCTAAAATCACCTGAGCTGATGGATGATTTTCCAAGAGGAAACTGGCCCGACTCCCCTCCCTCCGCGCACCGCCATGTTCTGACCGTACACTCAACCTCGATTTCCTCATCTGTAAAAAGGGTCTAGAAGTAATCATCCTCGCCACGCTTGTCTCACAGAGCTGGGGGATTCGTGCGACACGACGGAGTGGCAGTGCTTCCTCACAGGGCACGGAGCACGGCCTTGGGAGCCAGACCGGGCTCTGGACTCGCGTGAGCACTTCCGCCAGGCAGGCGGCATCCAGAGTGAAGCTGCCTCACTGATTACGTATCTCGCGGGAAATACACGCACAGGCAGGTCCCCTCCCACTTTCCTTAGGCATGGACCTCTGTGGTCCCTCTTGAGATGGACATGAAGGTACAAGGGGGATCTTCCTCTCCTGTTATGTGACCGGCAGAAAAGCACCACTGCCAGCACCATGGTGAACGGCCTCGGTGCCAGGGAGACGACGGGGGCTGGGGGGCCTGTGATACTGGGGGGCACCTCTCTATCGATGGGAGGCTGGCCCTTATCTCTTGCTGGTTTTGCCGTGTGGCATCATGCCATGCATTCATACTGGGCTTTTAGACAAAATCTCCCTATTTTTAAATGTTGGCAACAAATAAAAATTGTTTCAAAGCCCTGAGTGAGCCAAATAAAACACCTCTGTGGGCTGGATCCAGCGCCTCTAAGTTTCCGATGTGCTCAAAACCCATCTGCTGTCAGCCAGGGAGACCGCGGCGCAGAGAGGTTAGACGACCCGACTGAGGTCACAGAACCTGGCAGCTGCAAAGCCCTGTCTTTAATTTCAGGATAGGTGTCAGAACTTGCTTCCTTTTGTTTTCAGCTAGGAAGAGCATGTATCTGTGTGTTTCTATGTGTGTATTTGTCTGTGTGTGTGTGTTTGTATGTGTGTGTGTCTGTGTGTGTGTCTGTATGTGTGTGTGTGTGTGTATCTATGTGTGCCTGTGTGCCTGTGCAGGCAGGGGTGAGGGGGGTTGGCAGACAGGCGTTTCTCTTTGAAATCTGCTTCTTTGCCCCTAATGAGGTATGTGCCTGGTTTAGAAATGGTTTGCTCCTTCCTGACGAGGGGTCTTGAACCCATTTCTTTTCTCATGATACTTAGGGGCTGCTATCAGTTTTTCTTTGCAATTTAGGGGAACCCAGACATTACTGAGCCCCAGATTAGCAGAATGGGGTCCCTGAAGCTAAAAATGCTCTTCGTTGTTTTTACAGACGGGTCCAGAGGGGGCAGGGGTGGTAGAGGGAGACGTGGGTCGAGCCCTGGGCTGGACAGGGGTGGCTGGGCTCTGGTCCTGCCTGGTCCGAGTCCTGCTGGGTGCCCCCCCCAAGGGGCTCTGAGCAGGCCACCTCCCGTCCTAAGGCTCGGTTTCCATCAGTGAACGATGGGTCGCACCCTCTGTCTTCCAGGCACATCCCTCGAGGCCTTTCAGGACCCTCTGCTGCCCACTCCCCGGGACCCGCAGGGACACTTCACCCCCAGGGCTGCGGGCTCATCTAGGGCAGCCGCACCTGCAGCTCCTGCCCCGCAGGCTTTGTGGGAGCCGGCCTGGGGAGTGGGGAGAGTGTGTCTGCTTCTGCTAAGTGCGTCACATGTTTGTGAAATATATAGACAACTAAATGAATGCCCGGCTCAGACAATTTTCCAGGCTTTTCCCCCAAGAAGGCACCCCAGACTCTGAGCTCAGAATTATCTGCTATTCTGGGAGCACATTAAGCTACTTCAGACTTTCAGCCCTGTGCACATGCCAGGCCCCCCAATCCTGAAACATACCCGCTCCGTGAAGCCCTGGGTCACCCCATCTCTGGGCTCCCACAGCACCTCATACCCCCAGCCGCAACCCCCAGCCCCCTGACATGTGCCCACAAGGCCCCTGGGAGGAGCAGGGCTGCTGGGTTGGCCTTTGCTCTCCCGCTAACGGTGGCTTCTGCCCACCCGTCCTTTACCTGGATTTGGATCTCGTCAGAGAGCTCTTTGGCGAGGCCCAGCAGCTGCCCGGCTGTGGGGTCCTGGGCCTTGACCACCACCCTCAGCCCGGTGCGGCCCTTCACCCGACCGTGCACGTTCATGGCAAAGTTGTACTGCGACGGCAGCCGGAGCGATGCCTGCGACAGATGTCAGAAGTGTCCCCAAAGGGCAGAGCCGGACAGGAGCCCCAGACCCCCTGCACTGCCTGCATGCTCTCATCCTGCTGCCTTCCCGCCCCGTCAGGGCCTGCTACCTGGGGGCTGCAGCCCGTGGCCACCTCAGCACGAGCGCAGGGCGCCCCACGCTGCGATTCATGTTCACAGTAGCCTGTGAAAGAGGCTAGGCCAACCAGCGTTCTCACACAGGACCTCTCAGAGCTTCGGCTGTGCGGGGGCTCAGGCGAATCACCAAGAAGATGTTAGACTTGGGGTGTCCCCCCCAGAGCCCCCGTCGTGGGCTATCTGTGAAAAAGTCACACGTCCAGGTACCACGGGGACAGTCTGGGGACAGGACGCTGGTCCCATAGGGTCGGGGGGAGGCTCTCGTCCTGCACTAGATGAGCTTCAGGAAGCCTCCAGGAGACCCCCATCCCATGCCCGGCCCCCTCCCCCCCCCGTCCATGGATAGGACAAGAAGAAACCCCCAGTACCAACCCCACTCGGGTCCTGGGTGACCAAGGCCCACACAGGGTGGCAGCCTGTAGTCACCAGGGCCGGCACCCGGCCCATAGCCCACTGGCTGGGCGACCCCGGGCGCATCCCCCCTCCTCACGCATGGGCTCCAGCTCATACAAACGGGGGCAGCACGTTCTCTCCAGCTGAGGCTTAGGGAGGGGCCGGGGACCCCCTAGGGAGGCCTAAGGGGACAGGGGTGGGGTCCTGGGATAAACCTGGAGAAAACCCCAGGGCTGCCAGGCGTCATCTCGTAAAGGGGGTCGGAAGCTACAGACTGGGGACCCCGACCAGGACCCCAAGACGTTCTGGAACTTCTGTGACGTCCCCACCAGGCTGTCGTTTTTGCTGCCTTCCGCTAGCAGGTCACTAAGCCCCTGTGCAGCGCGGCTGGTCGGCAAGAATGTGCTTGAAATGAAAAGGCTGAGGACTGTCCTGGGAACCGTGAGGGGGGAGCTGGGCGACCTGGTTCCTGGACACGAGCAAGACTGAGAGGCCGGGAGGGATA
Source organism: Orcinus orca (assembly GCF_937001465.1). NCBI lineage: Eukaryota > Metazoa > Chordata > Mammalia > Artiodactyla > Delphinidae > Orcinus > Orcinus orca. The sequence continues at coordinate 2,696,367 of NC_064568.1, forward strand.
CCGGGGAGGGACAGTGTGGCCGCAGCCTTGGGAGAAGGAGTCAGGGAGCCACAGGAGGGCGTGAAGCACAAGACACGTGGTGAGAACCCTCCCACCCCAACACTGTCTGGGATGGAGTCGGGGGACTCTGGGAGGGTGGATACCTCGTGGTGCCGCCCCCGGACGTCCAAGATGTCTCGCTTGGTGACAGACCAGTGGAAGGTCAGGCCCGGCACGGCATTGCCGAAGGAGAAAGGGTTCTGGTTGTTGGTGATCCCAGTGACGTAGACAGGCATCTGCGGGGAGAAGCCAGGCCCGTGACCGCCGGGGTCCAGCGGCCGGAGCCCCACCCCCCGGATGCTCCGGGGCACTGCCTGAGCTGCCGCCCGCTGCTGGGTGCTTCCCCGTCTCCGCAGGGCAACGGGAAGCGCACCCAATTCCTCCCTAAGCAGCGGCAGGTGCAGCATAGGTCCCAGGAGGCCTGACAAAACAGCAAAGGACCGAGCGGAACACAGCACCAGCCCCGCACCTCCCGTCCTTCTTGGGCTGCGGGCTGTCGCAGCTCGGCCGGGAGACCCCATTCCTAAACGACTGCCGCTAGCTCTGGGACACCTGCAGCGCCCCCAGCCCCCGCCACACAGCTTACCCTGCTCCCCTCTTTCTCAGTCTAGCGGGGGTCCCTGCTCACGAGGGGTGGACTCGGTCTCCGACAATCTGAACTGACCGAGCGCCGACCAGAGGGAGCACGTGGAGGTGACGCGGCGAAAGGCGGGGACGGACCTGAGCCAGGCTGTGGGTCGGCGCCCCGTCCCGCCGCTTGCCAGCTGTGCAGACGCCCTAAGCCTGCCCCGTGCGCACCTCCTCTTCTGTGACGTGGACGTGACCCCGGAGCTACCTCTCGGGGCTGTTATGTGCCCCGTGTGGACTAACACACAGAAAGCACTGAGAAAGCTACGCACCGTCCAAACACCGGCTCCCGAGAGGTGCCAGGTGCCAGTCTAGGTGCGGGAGGGCGACAGACTGGTGGAGACACAGGCATCACCTGCCGACGGCACCCACACGGGGCGACAGGCGTCAGCGCCGTGCGTAAGAGGGGATGGCGCCGTTGGGGAGAATGGCAGGGAGCCTTTGGGCTGCCGCAGGAAAGGCAGGGGAGTGAAGCTGGACCCCCAGGTAAACAGGGTTCAGCAGGTGAAGGGCATGGAGAACTGTCCCAGCAGAGGGCACAGCTCATTCTGAAGCAGAACTCAGGGCCTGACCCCTGCCGAGAGGCTGCTCCCGGAGCTCAGACAGGAGGGCTGGAGAGGTTCCCGCCTCACCTGGGTCTCCGTCCTCATCCGGGTGATGGGGGCACGGATCCTCACGGCCTGGAGCAGCAACACCTCCACCTCCACGAGGTCCTAGGAAGAGGGCTTTGGGGCTCAGGCTGACTGTGGGCAGGTGCTATGTGCTAGTGACAGGAGTTTGGGGAAGGGACACCCCTCCCCCAGGAAGGAGGCTCCTGCCAAGGCCAGCTCAGAGTCACGTGGTCAGAAGGCACCCATGATGCTCCTCCTCCCTAGGAGGCCTGGCTTTGCGGGTGGCTCGCCCCACGTGGACCTGGCTGCTGCCTCTTCCCCGCCCCTGGGGGTGCCGGCCTGGTCCTCTGAGCCTACAGACCTGTCCGCTCCAGATGCTCCAGGTCAGCACTGCGAAGACTTGGGGACACTGACCAGGGACTGTTCCTCTCTAGGCCAGGCAGCCAGACCTCCCAACCCCAAATCCAGCCTGTCTGTCTCTGAGCAGAGTACCGGGACAAGTGCAGGAGCCAGGTAGAGTGTGATTAGAATAGACTATATCCTCCTTCATTCTGAATTCTATACTCCTGTTAATTTGGCCAAAGACTAACTTTACTGGCTTCTTTGTAGTGCTGCTGACACATGCTGAACCCAGGCTGCTAAAACCCTTAAGCCCTTTGCACATACACTCATGTGAGCCCACCTCCTGTGCCTTGTGATGTGGGCTAACTCCTGGCACGTAGTAGGTGCCCAGCTAGCATCCCTTCCCTTCCTTCCCTTCATCCTTCTCACTGCTGTCTTCCCTTGCTAGTCCTGGACTACTCCTCGGCTTTGGGAGCTGATTCTTAGGGTGACCCGAATCGCACAGATGGAACCGTGAGCTTCTGACCAGAGTCGCATACCCTTCTGGGACACGCGGACCTCAGGGCCTCAGGCTGAGCCCCCACCTGCCTGGGCTCAAGGAGACGCCTTTCAGATGGAGCTGGCGGTGCAGCCTTTCCATCTACCAAGGGGCACCGGGGCCTTCCCCCGGCCCCTCCCCCAGCCTGCCAGATGGGAGACGCAGAGAGGTGGCCCAGTGAGGTCAGCCTAGAGAGGAGGGTGGCCAGGAGGGACTGCATGGCCTTGTGTCCTCTAGACCAATCCCCAGCCAGTTGCTGTGTCAGCTGTGTCAGCCACACGGGCCCCCAGGAGGAGAAAACAAGCCCGTTCCTGAGGCTGCAACCCTTTCTTTAGAGGGAAACAAAGCAGGGCCTCCTTGGTCCTTAATTTTACTCTCACATGCCCAGTGGTTTCTCGTCTTTATAAAATAGATAGGTAAACTTGGAGTATCCACCCAGTGATTCAAAAGGACTTTGTGGCGTAAGCGGGATACTTGGAGAGAGAGTGGAACTGCTGGGAAAGGAGTAAATCGATGCACTCAGTGTCGGGTCAAAGTCAGCCCCACCCCCTCCAGAGGGTCCCAGCGCCCCAGAGCTGTGTGTTCAGGTGCTCCTAACTCGGCGGTGCTCCCGGACCGCTGTCAGGAGCCCAGTTTCTGTCCACAGCCACACCACCCAGGACAAAACGCCCTCTTCGAGCTGGGGTTCCACCATGGCCTGACCACCAAGCCAACGCTCCTGCAGGTCGCAGCAGGCCAAGGACACGGGGAAGAATCCAAGCACCCTGAGCTCTTCTCGAGAGGCAGACATGCTCTGCCCTGTCCTTCCCAGAGGCCCACGGAAGTGCCTGCCCCTGGGAAAGGCAGAAACGATCAGACTTAGAGACACCTGCTTTCACCTGCTTGGAGTCAGTGCCACCGATATGGGACAGGGGGACCCTCCTGGGTGAGGCTTCCCCTGAGTCGGCCTCCAGCATCTCTGCTGACCCAGGAAAATGGTCAGGAAATGTCCCCCACTCCAGCGAGGAGGCGGGGGAGAAGACTTTACTTCTAGCTGAGCAAAGATACTGGCGGATGACTCAGGCTTTCTTTTTCTCCTGGAAATATAAATCCAGGTCTGAAACACTACTGGTGTCCAGTTACCCTCGTGTACAGCAGCCAAGTCAGCACATGCCTCCAAAAACATACACCATAACCCAGCAAGTGTGTCAGAGCCTAGAGCAGCCCAACTCTGCTAGGAGAACATCTCCAAGCCCAGCTGGAAAAGAAGACCCGAAGGCGGGAGGGCTCTGATGCTGGCAATACTAGGTCGGGTCCTAGAGCAGCCGTGTGGTGGCCGAGGGTCACTAGCCCGTCCCTCGGGCCCATCACCTGCACACGAGCAGAGCAGAGGGTCCGGAGAGGACTCGGGGAGGCACGTAAAGCAGAGTCTGCTGTCCCAACGGCTACTGTCAGCCTGCACTGGAATGGTCCCGGGCGTGGGGCTTGGGGACCCTTCCCCTTAAGGAGCAGCCGGGGAGCCTCAGTCTGGAGGAGGGCAACCTCGGGGGTACGAGTGCAGGGCTGGCCCTGGTGGGGGTAGGTGACAGGCAGGGGCTTGGGCTCAGAGGGCAGAAGCAAGACCCTGGGAGAGGACGGCCCTTGGCAAGAGCCCCCGCCCAGCAGGCAGGGCTTCCTCCCAGCCCGGGTCACCAACCCCGCCAGCTGCCTGGGGAGCGATGAGCCTTACCCACGAGGCTGCGTCCAGGGCGGATTCGGAAGATGCCCACTGTGGAGCAGCCCACGCCCTTACCTGTGACACGACGACGAGCCTGCCGCTCTCGGCATCCACGGCCTGCACGACCCCCGACACGGCGCCGTGGCCCACGGAGAGGCCTCGCACAAGCCCGGTGCTGCCCACCAGCGCCACGCTCTCATTGCTGATGGAGAAGAGGATGTTGGACTGAGGCTGGGGGCCGCCCTCGGAGGTGATCTGGAGGGAGAAGAGCAGCGCCCGTCAGCCCGTCCCCCGGCCGGCCCACGCCTACCCTCGGGGGCAAGGGTGCCAACACCCCAGCACTCTCCACAGCCCGTTCTGAAGCCCCAGGCAGGGGACACGGCCGCGGGTGGGGGTGGGGCGGGGGCGTGGCCTTTGGTTCCTACCTGCATCGTGGCTCCGATAATCAGCGTCACCTTCCTGGGTATCAACCTAAACGGGGGAAAGACCTGGGTGTGGAGACACAAGGGAGAAAGGGGCCCGTTGTGTTCCAAGCTCCTGTAGCCGGACACAGTCACATTCAATTCCAGAGAAGCACGGTGCGCAGACATCACTCCTCTGAAGGGGGCGCTGCGGCCAAGCCTGGGGGAGCCCGAGCAGCCCCCACGAGACCTCATCCCACCCCTGGGCCCGAGGATCTGCAGTTCTCAGGGCCGTGTTCTGCTCCTGCGGAAGCCACCTGGGAACTGTAGAAATGCCCGCTCCCCGGCCTGCCCCGGCCCCGCCAGTCGGAGGTGGGGTCCTGCAATGTGTTTCAACAAGTCACCACAAGATCTGACACACGTCCAAGCTTCCAACCCACTGCTTTCGAGATTTCCCCAACTCCTCTTTGGAAGGGGTTGTCTCTCCACTAAATGTCTCCAGATTCCTACTGACTAATTGCCTTAGAAGAGCCCTCAAGTTCAACGGCCTCAACATTTTCCAGAGGAGGAAAGCAGGACTCGAGGGGCAGGGACGACGATGTCCCCGTCTCTGCAGCAGTGCAAAGCCCCCAGTCCTCCTCCTGTACCCCTACAAGCCCTGCTTTGCCGCAAGGTGTGCCAGTCGGCCCGGGGCTGCCTTGTGCGTGAGGAGTCGTCTCCGTATGGCTGCGTCATTTATAGGCAGACAGGACTTTCTTCTCAGCAGCAGAAGAAAGGTGCACTGCCATCTAGAAGCACCAACCACACCCGCCAACACCAAGCCCAGCGGCCCCATGTGGCCGAGATGGTGGAGGAGGTGGCAGGACCAGTTTAGTGCTGCCGAAGAATAAACATGGACACGACTTCCTGGCCCTGGCGGCTGTGGGGCTCCCGTCACAGTTGAGACGGTGTCGGGGCCCTGGAGCTCCCTCACCCAGAACGGCTGCTCCCGGAGTTCCCTCGAGGAGCGCACCGCCTCTAAGGCCCCGACTGTCAATGGGCACCTCCGCACACGAGCCCAGACCGGTCCGCACTCCTCCCCAGCCACCCCCTTGCTGTGCGGCAGTAGCTCCCCTCCCCTGAGCCACGCCACACCCCCTCCGTCCTGGAGAGACTGAAGTAACCCAGGCCCCTCCCTCCTGCGGCCCCAGGTCCCCGGGACCATTGAAGGCCCCCTTTTCATCAGAGGACACAGTAGGGCAGTTTAATACGGCCCCTCCACGTGGCTTCCTGGGCTGCCCCTAAAACACCCAGCCTATCACAGAAAAGCCCCAACATGCAACAGGGGCTGGGCCAAGGCCATGAAGCATGAAGAGGGACAGCTTTACCTCAATCTGCTGTGGGGCTGAGTTGATTCTCTGTCCAGCCTTATCGGTCACGGTTGCGGTGAGACTGGTCTGGCCAATGGCCACGCCACGGACGCGGAACACGGCGGTGTAGTCGTCTGGGGCCTCGTCGAGGGCCCTGGAACAGAGGGAGGGGCTGGGACTTCTTCCCCCGACAGACCTGTCGGCAATGCCCTGAGATGCCCTCCTCTGACCCCTGATCCTGCAAGGACTCACACCAACGTGACGATCTGGGAGGCTGCCCGGAGCTTCAGGTCCATGAAGGCCAAGTACTTGGCCAGGAAGGGCTTCTTGTGGAAGTCCAGCACGCGAACATATGCCTTGACCGTCTTCCCAATCTCCACCTACATCAAGGGGGACAGAGACTCAGGGGTGGCCTTTGAATGACCAATGCCACCACCTGTGGTACCCTACGGCTCTCTGCAAAAGCATCAACAACCTCAAACCCACAGACTCAAGTTGACTTTCAGACCATCAGCCCATCAACAAATGAAAATCAGTTACGTGCTTTCTGTATTCAAGAGGCCTCAGGGATACGTCGACGCATAAATGACACATCCCACTCTGAGAGAACTAACAATCTTGGGGGGGGGATAAATTAGAAGTATGGGATTAACAGATACACATTACTATGTATAAAGTAGATGAACAACTGGATTTACTGTATAATACAGGAGCTATATTCAATATCTTATAATAACCCATAATGGAAAAGAATCTGAAAAAGCATATATATATGTATAACTGAATCACTGTGCTGTACACCAGAAACTAACACAACATTGTAAATCAACTACACTCCAATAAAAAGAGACAACTAACATCTCCTTAGAGAGACAATCCATAGCTTAGAATAGCAACAGGCACACAGTGGGGGTTAAAAAGGGCTCAGTGACCCAAGAGTTCATCCTGGCACATAATATATACAGCGAGAACTCTGGGAAACATGAGTCAGAAATGCTTCGTGAAAGAACTCAAGTCTGGAGGCAAATCACCAGAGGAAATGAGATCAGAGGAGGACTACCTGAGGCTCAGAGAATATTGACTTTTAAGGAGTCCAAGTTGCTTGAATGTCCCCCTCTAATTACCAACTATTCTCTCCCCCCAGGGAGACAGGACTCTGACAGCATCCCTCTTTAAGCCTCACTGCAGTTACTTCAGGTATTTGGAGTAATATAAAAATCCCTCTTTACATTAAAGAAAAGCCCAGATCTATTATGTATTCATTTTGCAAAAGCACTCGGCATTAGTACATCTTACTCATCTGCCATTGAAATTTCTGAGAATCCAAAATGTACATACTGGGGAGAAAATTCACATTCAGCAATGCATGTACCGGGCTGGTTAGTAACTTGCACCAGTCAGAGGACAGGAATTCCCAAGCTGCAGCTAACGTGGGGACAACTTCCAGCGGGATTTACAGCCAGGTTTTACAGGTGTCAACTGAGATGAAGACGGATACCCTCGGAGGCCGCTCTGCACTGAGCCCAGAATGCTGGGTGAAACAGCACTGCGAGCTGCAGGTGGACACGAGGAAAACACCCCCTGAACCCCCATCGTTCTCCAGGCCTCCGCAGGGAGGGAGCCGTATCGGGAAGTTGACACTGACCTTGTCCACCACGCGGATGTACAGCTCCTGAATGTCCGAGACATAAACGTCAGCCTTTGCCGGGGCCGGGAAGGCTAAGCACAAGTCGTGGATCATGATGGTTGAGGTGCCCGGGAGCAAAGGGTGCACCTGCAAGGTCAGAGGTGGGCGTGGTTACACAGCTGCTCACGGCAGCAGCCTATCGCCCGTGGGACACTGTCTCCCAGAGACTGCAGACCAGGGCTTGGAAAACCTCATGTTGCCCTGCCCACCCCTCGTCACGAGCACCCACTGCCAGCCAGGGGAGGGGCTTGGGGTGTAAAATGTTAGTGCCAGGATAGATTTCAGAGAGCATTTATTTCAACTTCGCACAATTTACAGAGAAGAAAATGGAAGCTGCTTCAAGGTGGGGGTGGTCAGAGCTTGGCAGAGTGAGGACTCACACCCAGGGTTCCATATCTCCTGTCCAGGCCACCTGCCCCTGCAGCTCCCATAAGAGAAGAGCATCCCATGGGGTCTCCTGTGAAACTGCAAGTCAGAGGCTGGTAGAGGGTGAGACCACTGCTTTCCAAATGAAGCTCTCACTGAGAAATCCTAATCTGAACCCACAGACTCTCAGAACCTGGGAACGGGCCGAGGAGGCCACCAAGTCTTCCGTGCGAGCTCTCTGAATCTTGCCCATCCCCACATCCACCTCAACCTCTGCTGTGTTTGCAGTAGAGCCCTCATAAAATGTTTGGAGTGCAGGAATTCATCTAAGCTCCTGTCTTCCACGCTTTCACTGCCAAAGGCCCCCTTTAAGTCTTCTTCTCTCTCTACCTTCTTCCAGGGATCCCACCTTCAGAAAAGTCTCTCCCCAGACAAACTGCATCATCACCACTCTCTCGTGTTGGGGATGGACTTGCAGTAACTTGTCATATTGCTTAGGCGTGCATCTCAACTGAGTGGTCTTGGGGGCTGGGCAGGTGGAGGCATGGCATGGAGCTAGTGGGTGGGCCCCGTGGCTGCCTCCCATCTCTACCTGGCCCTGGCTTTGCTGCCTGAGATTTGTGGTCTTATATTCCCTGGGGGTGGGAGACGGGCGGTGGGTACAGTGAACTGCTCAGTGTTGGCAAAGCTACAATTTCAATGTCAAGAACCTGTGGGGGAAAAACGTCAGGAGACAACCAAATACTATCCTACTGCACCCAGGTTAGAAGCCTTCAAAGGCTGCCCAGAGTGAGCCCACATCCTTAACACATCCTATAAGAACCTGGCACGATCTGGCCCTTGCCCAGGACTCTGGTTTCACCGCAAAACACCCTCCCCCATGGCCATCGCACTCCAGCCATCTGGCGCCTGTCTACCCGCCTCAGGGCTGCATAGTCCACCTTTGACATCTGGGGGCTTGTCCTCCCCCTGTGCCCACCTGCTGGCTCCCACTCACCCTCAGTCCCATTCAAGTGTCCCTCCTCGGTAAAATCTCCCCTGATCTGGAAGGTCGGGACCTTCGCCCCTCTGCTCTCTTCTCCTGCTGCAGCTGTACCACTCTTCACTCCAACTCGATGTAGACCTCCCTGTGCAACCTCCCCCCAGGCTGTCTTTTCCCCTAATGCAGCCTCAGGACCGAGCCTCACACCTGGCTGAGACTCGGCCCCCGCCCAGCGTGTTGAGTACACTGAGATCCAGGGTCACAGCTCCAAGCCGCTGGTTAATGTAAGGAGACCTGCACCTGCACCAGCTCAGCTTCAGCCCTGGCTTTGTCAGCACTTGGGAATTTTTGAAAAAAGGGGTCTGCAAACCCCAGGTACCGTCATCTATTTGGGAAGTGCTGATTCTGGCCCACATCCTTCAGTGAACACATGGGGAGACAGGCCCACCCAGGGTGGGAACCCAGCCTTGAAGGGGCAGCACTGGGGAGGGAACACGGTGCCCGAGCCCCCAGTTTAGGGCTTCTTCTCCCACACTCAGCCACTTCCCAGAGCTGGATGCCACCAGCAGCCAGAAAGGAACCGTCGGGCAGGGGTGGCGGCAGGGGCTTGAGAACTCTGCCAGCAGCACTGGGCTCACAGGTACATCCACAGATGAAGGGGGCCCAGGGTATTTCACACAAGGACTCAAGTCGCTTAATAAAGATTCCAGAGTGGAAATCACGCTGGCACTCCGAACAACGGCTGTGTAGTTTGACCCAGGGCCACGCCAGCCTGCTATCAAATACGCCGAGGACGGGAGGCCACAGGGCTCCAGTTTTGCAGAGGACGATTCACTTGGCTTATTACGCATCCCCCAAAGAGAACCCGTTTAAAAATCACAGGGAGAAGCGAGAGCTCTAATCTGATCCTCCTGCAAAAGCTGCCGCTGTCAGGAGCGACACGTCCTTCATAACGCAGAGAAATGACGCGCTCGCTGTACCTACGGGGCCAGACCCGCGCGGGGGGCGCATGGAGGCGTTCCCTCTTCTTTCTCTCCTTCGAAAGAGCCACTTTGCGCATTTTAAACAAAGACATAAACGGCGGTGGGGAAATCGATTCCTTTTCCGCTTGATTTCCCAGCAGCTGGACGTCCAGGCGCCTTCCGGATGATGGAGCGGGAGACGGCGTCAGGCTGCCACCCACCAAAGGGCCGCGTGGCCCGTCCGCACATCAGCTCCTGCCAGCCCACTGGACAATGAACAGTGCTTTACGGGCGTGCCCACCCGTCACTCCAGAGACAAACCACTGGAGGAAACGAGGGGACGTGCCGGCCAGCAGATGGCGCAGGGGTGGGGGTGGCGGGGGAGGGATCCTGTCCCCCCCCCCCCCCCCCCCCGCCGACCGTGTATGTGTCACCACCCTCTTCTCCAGGCTCCAGACCCACCTGCTTCCTGACGGACGTGTGAGGGATGCACGTGCAGGAGGGGAGGTGGGTAAACCCACGCCCAGCATGAATTCTCGTTCCCAAGGGGTAAAGGTGCCCACTGAGAGCCCAGGAGAAGTCCTGTCATCTCCTTGGAGACGGGAACGTGTTATTGTGCATTAAGATGCCATGTGTGGAGCCGGGGCCGCTCTGCTCGCACCCTCCACCTGCACCCGCCAGGCCCCGAGGGGCCGCTGCGTCATCACGGCCCCTCGCTTCCCAGGGCCCATCACACTTCACACTTGTTCACTACAGAGGAGCAAGGACCCTGAAGATACTTCCAAACATCGCTGGCACCATCCGCTTCCATTTCCCATGCGTGCCCGTCGATGTCTCGTGCTGGCCAGGCCGTGCCATGCGAGAGGGTGGGGATCCATGCCCCCGGCAGACATGGACGCCCTTGAGGCTGGTGGGGGATGACCAGGGTCACACTGAGATAAGAAACTTCATCCAAGGGCCCCAGCCAGCCCGGAGGCTTCCCGCAGGCGAACACACCGCAGGCGGGACACACCCGAGTTCACGCCCCATGGCTACCACTTACCACCTGCCCCAACCCAAGGAAGGACCCCCTTCTGATGCACCTCCTCAGAGGTACAACGTCACCGTGACCAGCCGCATATCCCAGGACCCAGAGAGGCCCTGTCTGCTCCCCGCTGAATCCCCGGAGCCCGGACCAGGCCTGGCAAGTGACGGGCACGCACCTTTGCAGGGTGAATGCGTTAATGAAAGGCGTGAGGGCTCAGCACACGCTAGGTTGCTTCCCAGCTGCCGATCTTATAATCACACAGCTTCTGCATGGAGGGCTTATTTTGAAATGTAAAGAACTGGTGAGAAGACAGAAACCCTGAGTTTGAATCAGGTAAACGCTCCTATGTGTAAACTCGCCAAGAAGGAAAGAGAGGTGCATTGCAGAGGGTTTGGGTCTGTGTGAGCCTGCACAGCCCTGGGTGCATGGTGGGGGCATGACCACCCCACCACAGTCCCCGTGCGGTGCGTGAGCGCCAGACTCCCTTCCAGAGACGCTTGGAAGCCAACACACACCACCAGCCATTCTTGCCTCCAAATGGGTATCAATAGGAAAGAAAGAAACAATTCTCTCTGAGCTAATTGAAGAAATGTTGTGGGCTTCCTCGCCTCTGTGATTAAAGGAAATGAGAATGCTGCTAATTAGCAGATGGAAAATGCCATAGAAACGTGTAAACGTCCTTCAGAAACAGCCCTCCGAGAAGCTGCAAGGAGCTGTCATCGGCTGTCAACACTCCATGAAAAATCTCTCCCACACTTTACAGAAGAGGCAAAGGGAACCAGAACCCGATTCCACCTGGAGCCGCAGTGGTCTCTGCACAGGCCTGAGGTGGGGGGAAGCAAGAGAGCCTGGCGGCCAAGGCGCCTCCAGGATACCTTCTGGGCAAACACCATCCTGGTGGATCGGGCACTGAACGTCAGGCACAGCTGGCACGTCCTGAACTCGGTGCCAGACATGTCCTGGGGTCGTGTCTGCAGTGGGGCACTTAGCCCCACTCAACAAGAGCCACGGAGGATGACACATGTGGGCGAAGGCCAGTCCTACAACCTGGAGAGGGAACTGCTATAACTCTTTGGGACCATCTGTAAACTGGGGATGTCAGGCTTGTCTTGGCCGGGAGAAGCCTAGAGTCTGTTGCTGACAGGGACTGCACATTGTAGGACATTGCTAGACTAAGCAGGGGTTCGTAGGTTTTGGGAAGCTTGACTCTGACGCTGGAATCCCATCTTGAGTCAGACAAGCATGCTAGCCTGTGTTTGAATGCCTCCAGAGACGGGGAGCTCACTACCTGAAGCAGCAGCCTAGTCCATCACAGACTGTCAGAACCTCTTGTTCTTGGAAGAAGGGTCTCTTTCCGGCCACAGGGCTGCCCTCAGGGCTCACTCAAAACATGTGGTGCAAGGTAAATGTGAGTAAAAGGTGCCCAAGTTTTGTTAGTACTGCACACATTTTTCTGAACTTGAAATTTCCCTCTTTTATATAACAGGGGAGTTATTTTTAATCTCTAGAGGTAAAGCAAAAAAAGGCATATTTCAAGCAATTGGAATCATTTACAATTTGAGGTTTTCCCTTTAATGTTAAGGATTTGACAGTGAACACTTACATGGAAGAGGAATGGCCAGGGAATTATTCTTTCTTTTATAGAGGGAATATAAGTGCATGGGGGAGGGCTTCCTACCATCTCAGGCATCCAGCTGCCCCCAAGCTCCCTCTAACGACACACATTTGTCCACAGGTGCCGAGAGATGGCTTTTTCTTGCTCTGATCTATGGTGATAAACCCAAGAGGTCCCAACATCTGTAATTCTGCCTCTGAGAAAAACAGGAATGTTATGACGTGCTTCCTCACCCTTCACTGAGAGGCTGCCCCGTGAGAAAGCATCCTTCCAACAAGACAGCTAAAGACCAAAGTCGCCCACTGAAGGAAGGTAAGAAAATGTTAGGAAAACAAAACAACAAAAAAACTAGATCATCCTAGAAAGACACATGCTACCAAAACTGACTCAAAAAGAAACAAACAATCTGGATAGACATGTAAGAAGTGAAGAGTTTGAATTCATATCAAAAACTACCCATGAGGAAAGCCCGTGACCAGAAGGCTCCACTGGTTAACTCTACCAAACATTCAAGAGTTACTGTTACCAGTTCTACCCAGACTCTTCCAAAAATTAGAAGAGGGAACATTTCTAAGTCATTCTATGAGGGTGATATCACCCTGATACCCAAACCAGACAAAGATATCACAAAAAAGAAAATCACAAACCAAAATCTCTCAGGAATATGAACATAAACTCAACAAAATACCAGCGAACTTTAACCAGTTACACGTAAAAAGAATTATATACCATGAGCAAGTAGGGTTTATCCCAGAATGCAAGGTTGGTTTAATATCTGAAAGCCAATTAACGTAACACATGATATCAATAGAATAAAAAACAAACAAAAAAAAGATGATTTTAAGAGACACAGAAAAAGCATTTGACAAAATCCAACACCCTTTCCTATGTGTGTGTGTGTGTATAGGGAGAATAGGGAGGTGATTACTAAGGTATTTGGGGGTTTTTTGAGGCGATAAAAAACCTAAAACTAACTGTGGTGATGGTTGCCTGCATCTATGAGTACACTAAAAACCACTGAATTGTGACATTAAGTGGGTGAATTGTATGGTATGTGAAAGATACCTCAATAAAACTGATATTAAAAATAATAAAAGTTGGCGAGGGTGCGGGCCAGCTGTCCCTTAGCTACAGTCTCTGCCGTCTAGTTTACCGCAGTCCCCACCACGCCCTATTACCTCCAACGCTGAAGCTAAGCATCTGGTGACGGTTAGCCCAGCTCCTCCCAGTATGTTCCTCACACCCTGCTCATTTGCCTCACTTACTCTACACCTGTCCCACTTCAGAGACAACTCATGTTGTGGCCACTGTATCAAGACAGTCAACAGATGCAAAAAGAAAGTCAGAGAAAGGGACCAGTGGGGAGTTATGGCTGGAAACCCTGCAGAGAGTGAGATGACATACTCCTAATTCCCGGCTAGGACACACATTTACTGCACAACCATGGGCAAGGCAGCCGGGCTGTATTTCTGAAAGGAGATTGTGGGACCAGTCTCTGTGAAGGCTAAGTCCCTGGAATGCGTGTTTTGTGCTCTCGCCAGTGGTGAGGGCTCCCCCGCAAGGACAGGCAATGCTGAAAGCAAGCGCGGGCAGCAGGATGGCAGGATGGCTTTCTCCTGGCTTCCCTGGCTGCACCACAGGAACCCGCACCATGTGTCAAGCACGGAGTGCCCCCGCCTCTCTCGAGTCCAGGACAAGTCTCGCTCGGTGCTGGGATGACTGGAAAACTCCCCCAACACCTGGCAACCAGCCTTCACCAGGGGAAAGCAGGTCTTAGGCTCTGAGCAACCCAAAGGCCGCAGCAGAGCTGCAATTTCAGGACACCGCATGGGTGTCACGGTCTCTTGGTTCTTGGCTGCCTGCAATTGCGACTCACAGCAGTGGTTTGACACACTCAGCGGTCAGAGTTTCCTTTTAAAGAAAGTTCAGTTTTCACGACAGCATAATAACTCACTGTGCCAATATGCAGACATTTAGGACGTTGGTGTCTGTTTGCCTTTACTCTTTGCATAATCATAGGGCGATTCTTTAAAAATAAAAAAAATTAAACCACCTAAATGCTCTACAAGGAGAGAATGGCTGAGTACACATGACTGTGAGAAAATAATCAGCCAGCCTACATAGCAACACGGAGAAAAAAACCCTTAGAATAAAAGCACTGAAAAGAGTAGAATGCTCAATTCTTCCACACCATGGGCACAGCTAGGGAGAGGGTCAGGGAAGGAACATGGAGAAACAGAGAAAGCCGATATGTCTTTAAAGGCAATTTCCTTATGGTTCTTATACTGGCACTCATGTAATAATATTTTCATCTTAATTGAAAGGAAACCAATTAAGATGAAAATATTATTACTAGGTAATAATAATTATTATATAATTATTAAATTCAATTAATTATTAAATTAAATACTAATTATTATTACTAGGTAACTACAGTGCGGGTAGTTTGTGGAGATGGAATACAAACCACAAAGGTAGCTCGTGAGTTTCACAAACAGCGAATCAGAGAATCTGAAGACTGTTCAACACACCAGCCGAGACTAAGGGCCAGCTTCGGCAACAATCTGCTCACTAATACGAAGAGGAAGGCGGGGGCAGGGCCCCACTCACCGTGGCGATGCCCCGGGCTTCCTGATAGGCCACCCTGACCACATCTGCGCTGCTGGTGTTGAGGAAGAAGTAGCCAGAGCCTTCTCGGACGTGCAGCTCTGCCTGTTAGGAGGGGCCAGCTGGTGTCAGAGGCCTGGGGTCCCCCAGGGGTCACACCCAGGCACTGAAGCAGGGGGGAGGCTGTACCTGCACGCCCGGGTGGTTGTAGATGGCCACCTCTTCTGGGCTGACCCTCACGTCTTCCACCAGCAAGAGTTCGATGGAGGCTGACACGGGCATGAGGGGATGGTGCTGAAGGGGCAAAGCCAGCACTGTCAGATCCGGGGGGGCTGGGGGCCACCTCAGGCTAGCCCACGGCCTCCCCCAGAAGAGCAGGACGAGTGACCCCAGGGGCTGGCGCCCCCCCCGCCCCTCGGGACCTCGTTATGTCGGGGACACGAGCCCAGTAACACCCATCGTGCTTTGAGACCACAGCCCTGCGAGGCCTCCTGAAGTCCTGCCCAGGTGGGCGCCCCATCCCACCTGCCAGGCTCCCGGGATGGACGACTCACACGCACCCCAGGAAAGTGGGACAGCGTTGCAGGCAGTGGGAGCTGCGGGCTTAGGGGATGGGGCTGAACCAGCTGGGCACACTCAGCTGGGGCCGCGGCGGGGAAGAGGCTGCGGCCCAAAGGCCTGAGGGCCCCCGAGGCGTGCGCCAGAGACGGCGTGTGGCGAGGTCCCTCTGCCTTTCAGCTGGATCCCCCCGTTGCCTGCGCGCAGGGTGTGCAGCGGGGGAGACTGAGGCAGGGAGCCTGGTGAGGAGGCACCCCTGATCATGGAGCGGGGGGTGACCGGGGTGCAGCCCAGCGAGGGGCTCAGGACCCTGGGACGCCGGGCACAGCACAGGAGAAGCAGAAGCAGCAGGGCTCCCCGGCCCCCCAGGGCTCTGGTCAGTACCGGCTGCTTCACTCTAGCCATGTCCAGGTGGGACTGCTGGTAGCCAGTGGCAGTGGCAGAGATGGCCGTGGTGCCCGAGGCCTGGTGAACTGAAATGGCCTGCAAACCTGAGTGCGGGAGAGAAAGCGGCGTCGGGTTTGGGCCCCGCTGCTGTATCTGTGAGGCGGCCCCTCCTTCCCTCTGTCTAATTTGCAGCGTTAGATCTCCCACAGCCCTAAGAATAGGTGATGGGCTTCGCTTACACTGTGTGCACCATAAGAGTTAACGGGCCCTGAGCAAGGTTCCCGGGGCAGCTTAGAGGAGCTGGAGGAGACAGCTCAGCTCCCGGCTGTCGAGGGGTCTGTGATGGCAGCGTCACAGGGCGTCGGCGCCAGGCCGGTCTGTGTACAACCTGGGGTTTGAGATTCAGCCGCCGTGTGCCCCGAGCTGTCTCCCCATCTCCCACACAGAGAGGCCATTCCTACGTCACAGACGTGGGAGGATTAAAGGAGAGTCCTGAAGCTCCCTGAGCTTTAGTCCTGGACAGAGGGGGTCCCAGCCCTCCACCCACAGCTGCCGGCCCCTCTCGGCACGCGGCTCGTCTGTCTGGGGCCACCGCTCACCACCCGGCTCACCGTGCAACTTCTTTTGGCCGCTCCCATTGTCCCGGGACACCAGCTGTAAGGGCGGGTCCAGCTCGATGCTGGCCAGCGACGGCCTGGTGGACTCCCACTGGACGCTCAGCGAGCTGAAGTTGTCGAACCTGCGGCCCTGCTGGTCATAGGCGGCCAGGTCCAGCAGGGGGTTGCGATGGCTGGAGACCGGAACCTGCAAGAAGCCGAGGTTACCCGCTATGGCAGCACCCCAGACTGGGCGGGGTCGCCCCTGACCACACGGTGCAGCGGACCTGCCGGCTGCCTTGTAAGCTCGTAGGGGTCCCGGTGAGCCAGTGGGGGGCAAGTCGCGAACGGATGGTCACTACTGCCAGCCAGCAAGGTGCCCCCAGCCCTATGCAACCTGGCCTCCCGCTCCAGTCCGTGGTCCTCAACGGGGGCCTTGGCGGGGTCTGGAAGCATTTTTGGTTGTCACACTGCAGGGGGCGCAACTGGCGTCTAGTGTGTAGAGCTTGGGGTGCTGCCGAACACCCCAGGGTGCACTGGGCAGCCCCCCAAGAAGGGGCGATCTGGCCCCAAATGTCAGCAGTGCCGAGGCCGGGGGGCCCTGCCCTCGGCCTCCCCACCCGAGCCAGGCTGCTCTCCTCCACTCAGCCCTCCCCTCTCCAAATCCTGCCACCTCCCCCCGCCCCATGCCCACCTCAGCCCCTCCAGGATGCCCCGCCTCGTGGTTCAACAGGAACGCCAATTACACCCCAAAGTGTCCCAGAGCCACTGGGATGGCAAAGCTCTCAGCTGGCCTTGACCACCCCGGTGATGGGGGCGAGGACGGGTCCCGGGGGAGGGAAGGGACAGAGGTCCTCGGCGGCTCAGCGGCAGGCCCCTAGCATTCCACTCCAAAAGCCCACCTCCTGCTGCGCGCACCTGAGCAGCTCTGCTCCCCAGGACCCGCGGGGGAGCGGCCTCATTCCCCCAGACCGAGGTTCACCCCACCCTCCCGGCCCGAATGGCGCCCGGCTCCCACAGCCCGGACTCCAACCCACCTCCGCCCAGGCAAGTCACCCACTTTCTGGAGTTTCTCCACGTGAAGTGGGAATTGCACGAGATCCTCCTTCCAGGGCTCTGTTCTAAATAAGGGTCGCGTGAGAGCATTTTAAGGGGCCTGGCTCGTGTCACTCAGGCAGGAACCTGAGCTCAGCAGTATCCGTACTTCCCCAGGCACGGGTCCAGGAGGAAGGACTGAGCTTCTCTGGCCCTTGCAGTCAGGAGTGAGGGCATCGCTTGCTTTGGCCAGTGAAATGTGACAAGTGACTCGTGACCGTTCTGGGGGCAGAAGCTTGAATGGTTAGAACGTGATCTGCCGGCTCTGCTTCTCTGCCCACGTTCAACTTGGGGGCCGCTCCACCGCCCAAGTCTTGGAAGGAAGATAACGACGAAGTGGGGTCCCCAGCCCACTGCGATGCACACACTGCGTGAGCGAGAAGTGAGCCCTTACTGTGCAGGGGTGTCGGTACTGCCGCCGAGCCCACCTGGCCCGCCTGATGCAGTCAGCAAACTCCCACCTCCCTCGCCCCCGGAGAACTCTGGACCAAAGCAGGTCCCAAATTCTAAATGCAGGTCAGCATAATCACCTGGGGATGCAAAGGAGTTACAACCATTGTGGACACGCGACGGGAGCTGTGACTGTGGGCGGGGAGAACAAAGTGCGTATTCTAGAGGCCCCACTCTGTCCCCCAGATGCGACCCAGGGCGGAAAACTAACGTTCTTCCCTTCCTCTTCCTCCCCGGGGCGGGGCGGGGGCGGGGGCGGGGGCGGGGGGATGAACAAAGCATCAATCATGCTCGCAGGTTCACTGGTCCTGCCAATGGCAAGAGCATCATCCCCAAACGGGGAGGCTGAGGCTCAGAGATGTTATGTTGCTTGCCCAAGGTCACACAGGTTTAGGGGTGGGACTCTCTGGTCTGATTTTAAAGCCCACCGGCCTCGCCAGACGCTGTGCGGCCTCTCCCCAGCACACGAGTCAGGAGGCAGCTCCATTCAAGCCCCAGCCTGTCACCTTCTGGCAGTGAGCTGCACGGCTGATGCCCAGCTCAGAGGACTGGGGTCAGGCCAGAGTGCAGTCCCACTTTGTCTCTCCGACAGGTCAGCCCCGTTTTAGTGCCTGGCCTCGCCAGTGACCGACTCTGCAAACACGTCCTGGGCAGCCTCTGGCTTTGGAGACGTATAAAGTGAAACCGATTTGCACCAGGATGTGTGGCAAGGGTATATCTTCCTCAGGGTCCCCTGGTGAGACCACAAGTCTCAGGGGCCACACCTGACTGGCTTGCGGCTCTGGAATCCCAGCACGGATGGATCACAAGGCAATTCTGTGTCTGAGCAAAGATCTACAACACACGAGAGCCAATTCAGAGCCGCACTCGCTGCCTGACCGCCATCCTCCAGCCAAGAGACAACCCTGGGCTGACCCCGAGGTCACAGCCGACAGACGGCCAGACTCGGCTCCTTCAGCGAGTAGCCAACGTTTAAGTACAGGAAAGAGGCACTTGGATCTGTTTTTTCCTTTGAAATTGAGAAGGTTTGGCCAGCCTGGGGTTGAACAGGCTGGAGCTGAGGGGGCTTGGGAGGAGCACCCGCTGTTCAGGCCTGACCATCCCTCCGGCCCTGTCCTGGGCACCAGGCATGTGAGCCTACAGAATAAGGGCAGCGGGCGTGGGGGTTGGGGAGGGGTCCCTGGATCACTCATCCACCCACCATTCACTGAGCTCCCACCACGAGCTGGGCCCTGAGAGAGAGACTCACAAAGATGAAAATGAGTACAGGCACAGCTCGGAGATGCTGCGCTTCGCAGATCCCTCGTTTTTACAACCTGAAGGTTCGTGGCAACCGTGTGTCGAGAGATTCTGTCACTGCCATTTTCCTAACAGCATTTGTTCACTTCATGTCTTTGGGTCACGTTCTGGTAATTCTCGCAATAGTTCAGACTTTTTCGTCATTATTATATGTACTCGTTAGGGTGTCTGTGATCAGGGACCTCTGAAGTTACTGCCATGACTCACTGAAGGCTCAGAGGTCGGTTAGCATATTTTAGCTATAAAGTCCTTTTTAACTAAGGTCTGTACATTGTTTCTTTAGCCATAACACTATTGCACACTTAATAGACTATAGGATAATATAAATGTAGCTTTTATATGTCCCGGGAAACCAAAAAGTTCCTGAGACTTGTTTTATCGCGATATTCGCACTGTACTGCAGGGTCTGGAACCGAACCCACGCCGCCTCTGAGGCCGGCCTGTGCGTAAATTCTACAGCATTAGTTGATGTTAGGTGCTTGGGGGCGGGGAGGGGGAGAAGGGAACCGCGTAGGAAATGCTGAGTGGGGACCTTCAGATAAGGTCTAAGGCTGAGGAAGGCCCCCCCACACCCCGAGAAAGTAACGTGTGAATAAAGAGCTGCGGGTTCAGGAGGGAAACAACTCCAGCCAGGGGACAGCAAGCCAGAACATGGGACTGTCCCAGCATCCGAGCACTGATCGCGGGGGGAAGGTGACGGGCGGTCTCAGGGCCTGCAGGTCCCACTCTGACTCCCTCTGTCCGGTCCCGCTTATCCCCCGCAGGAACTCTGGAGGTCACTGTCATCACTCAAAGGAGGCAGCTGCACAGCGGGTGGGATTCAGGCCAGGCCTGAATCCGGCTCCCCGGCACACACACGGTGGACCCAGCAAGCCGGGTCTTCCAAGCATCCAGACTTATATGTTGTCTTTCTTTCCACAAGGGATAATTTGCTGAGTACATAAAAGTGATTTAAAATGTAAAACTTTCAGGACATTCATCTCAATAGCCCCCAAAGTCTTTTCCTGAACACACACAGATTTTCACCTTAGGGAAGATGGTCAGCCGCTCCATGACATGCACACCCAGGCCTGGGACGGGGAGGATGCGGCACCATGGCAACGAGCCTGCGGAGGGGCGCTGGGCTCTGAGCCCGGGCCTCCTCCCGCAGGAGGATGCTCCCTGCAGGCCCGCGGGGCAGGGGAGAGGGCCCTAAGCCGCACACACAGACTCCTCACTTTAACCAGTGCCGGCGAGGCCCCAGTGCTCACGGGACCAGCGGAGGGGCTCACACGCCTCAGAACTGAGGGGTCAGTGAAGCCCCCCACGATCGCCAGAGCAGCGGGAGAAAAAGCTGAACCAAGCTCACAAGGACAGGAGGCCCAGAGGCACTGGCCAGAGGGTGGGCTTGTTCCCAAGTCCCAGGCCCTGGAGTCTGGCGCCTCCCCTAGAGCTTCAAAGGGATGCAGCTTGACCAAACAGCAGCAGGAGCCGACTCCCAATCTCGCTGCCCCAGGCAGGCAGCTGGACACGCCCCGGGGCTGACTGCAGGCTGGGGCTGGGAGAGAAGCATCTGCAGGGCTGCCAAGGAGGCACCGGACTTGGAGCTGGACAGACGTAGGTTCTGCCTGCGGGTCCAGCCCTCAGGGACGAGGAGCAAGACACACACAGCGGTTCTGAGCACTGTGTGGGCAGCAGGGTTGCAGAGACCCTGGGCTGGCCCCGGGGCCTTTGCACTTGCTGTTCCACCTGCCTGGGGCACCCTGAGCTTGGCCCCTCTTGGCTGGCGCCCCGAGCACAGGCGTGAGCCTGTGTGCCCTCCTCACAGGGGCCTTTCCCTATAGTCTGAGGTCCCCTGTCTCCACAGGGCTTCGCACCCGCCCATCCACCACGTCTGCTGTGGGCCTCCTGTCGGCTCCGAGGCCCGAGCCTCGCCTGCCCTGGGTACTCTGCGTTCCAGAACCTGACGTGTGCCCAGCACAGGGGGTGAGATCCAACGAACGTATGCTGAGGGATGAGAAGAAAGAAGCCTGGTTCCCTTCCGAGAAGGGCCGCAGCCGGCCAGCAGGGCGTGTGCACGCCTGACCCTGACCAGGGGGCTTCCAAATCCTCCACGTCCAGCCGTCCGGTCTCGAGGGTCTCAGGGGTGGAGGCTGGACTGCTGTCACCTCACATCCCTGCTGTCAGGGACCCCAGTGACTTTCTTCCCTCTGCTCGCAGTGACCTTGGAAACACAGCGCCATCCCCCGCACCGTGGAGAAGGCTACCGCCAGCCACTCCCTCTGCAACTCCTGCCTTGAGACAAGAACCCCACCTTAACAGCCTCGAGCCACACAGGAAAGCGACGAGATCTGTACAGACCGCCAAGTGCCCACGCAGAGAGGCGGCAGAGTCCGGGCGCTGCCACCAGCAGCTGTGACGTGGGGGATGCCCCACACCTCCAGATCCCGGGCCTCACGTGTCACACGCAGACAAGTGCCCACCGGACAAGGCGAGTGTAGGGCTGAGGGGGCAGCACCGGGTGTCGCCTGGCCTACCCACGCCGCCTCCCCAGAAGGCCACTCACCACCTGCTTGTTCTGCTGCAGCAGCGGGCAGGACAGGTCCAGCTGGGGGCTGGCGTAGACGGGCGCCAGGGTGAGCCTGGAGGGCGGCGCACACACGAACTTCACCACAGCAGGCTCCAGTGCCGGGAAGGGGTTCGTGATGCTGGGCCTGTTCCCCACCGTGAGGGCGACGACCTGGCAGAGCAGAAGCAGCCGTCAGACACCCCACGCCCGAGTCCCTGCTCCGCTGGGAGCCCCCGGGACTCAGCGTGCTCTTCTGCAGAACTGGGATGGTGGTGATGCCCGCATCCCAAGCGGGTTACGGTGGTCCAGCGCCACACGCCCAGGAGAGAGCTCCCTCAACGTGCAAGAGACCTTCCGACAGGGGCCCTGGCACCCTCTACTAACAGAACAGAACCACTGCCCGCTCCTGGGCCCGAGGAAGAGGTGGGTCGGGGGAACAACATGCAGCTTCCCGGGACCCTATGAAGACCCCAAGGCTGATGAGCAAATCGACAAGCTTGTGCGTTTAGAATGAGGAATCCAGAGTGACTTGAAGACACCCATCACGAGGTGCAGGCGCCGCAGAGTGTGTCTGATGGACTGAGCCCCTGGGGGGGGACCAGCTGAGGGCTACGGAGGGCGGGGCCGGTGAGCAGGTGCTGGAGCCACAGCCCTGCCCTCCTTTCGCCTCTTAGACAAGCTCAGCTGGAGGCTGCAAAGACGGAAATTAAAGGTGCAAGAAAAGACACGGAGATTTATGCTTGCTTTCAGAGCTGGGACCTCCGAAATCAAGCCCGGCCCCCATTTTACGAGCAACACGGCTCACGGCCGGTCCTGAGGGAGCGGCCCCCGGCCCCTCAGTGACACTCACTTTCACACGCCAGAACAGTCCGGTCCAGAAGCCCCTCAACCTTCCTGACCACGAGGTAGGACAGAGGGCAGTGTCCTGGGTGACCCCCAACACCCCAGGAAGCGACCCCAGAGCACCAGGGTAGGGGGCCCTCAGGGCGACCCTGCTGAGGGTCCAACCCCTACCGTCCGAGGGGGACATAGATGACTGAGCCAAGCCAGGGCTAAGAAAGTTCTCTACGTTCACTTTTGACTAAGTTTATTCTTGTTGTGGTATTTATTATTTTTCTTATTCTTCAATTGATTTTGTTAAAAAAAACAATGAAGCCAGTGGAAGCGGGCCTCTCACTGTGCCTCTTTTCCGCTCACACCAAGCCAGTCTCGGTGTGGCCGTCTTCATAAGGGTGCCTGGGGGCCGTGTGTGTGTGTGTGTGTGTGTGTGTGTGTGCGTGTGTGCGTGTGTGCGTGTGTGTGTGTGTGTGTGTGTTTTAACATCAACTGACATGCTTTGTACTAGTAAATAAACACAGAAAGGTGTTCTTCACTTCCCCCAAGAAAGGGGCTCTCTCCTATGTCTCTTGATTCACGCTGGCCTCCTCACCCCTTGCGTTCTGTTTCCGGGCACCCTGGGAATGGAGGGTTACACCCCTACTATAACCAGACAAGTGTGCAGCCCTGAGCCTGGGACTGCCGGGCACAGGGGAACGGAGGGGCGAGCTGCTGCTCTCTCCAGCCGATGCCGGCCCTGCAGGGATCACAGGTGCACTGTGCTCAGTCCACCCAGGCTAATTTTTTTGGTTTTCAGCATTAAAAAAAAAAATCAAGACACTCCATACACCTGAAGCTAATATAATATTGTAAATCAACTATATTTCCATCTAAAAAAAAGATTTCGGAGAAAAAAATACTGGGATTCTCGGCTCATCCTGAAACACCGAAAAGATCTGCCCACCCTGGGTCTGCAGTCTCACTCATTTATAATACTGATACTTGCCTGACCCTGGAGGCCTCTGACTTTGCGAGCTCGATCTCAACCCACTCGGACTTGACAGTGGGGAGTGCTGACGCCCTGGACCAAGAGATTGCCCCGGGTGTGGAAAGAGAAGCAGGACTGGCCAGCGTGTAGCGCGGTCCCAACTGCCGCACCCCGCTAGGCCCAGATGGTGCTTTACTCAACCACCCTGATCCTCAGTCTGCCTGTCTGTGAAATGGGTACAACAGCCACGGCTGTCTCTCAGGGTTGCCTCGAGCAGTTAGATAAACTAATGCTGCGAGGCACAGTGGGGTGCTTGGGGGACGTGACTTTCCATCCCTCGCTCTGGGCAAGGCGGGTCTGGGGGCGGCCCCCCGCTCACCTGCTCGCCCAAGACCTGGCAGGTCACGAGGATCCAGTGTTGCTGGTGATTTCGGGCGGCAGGGGGCCCAAAGAGAGCCAGACTGACGCTGTCCATGTCCTCAGAGGTGACGTTGCGGAAGAACTTGGAAGGCTCCAGGACCCAGGGTCTGGGACCCCCCTCGAAAAGCATCTCTTTTGAGGAGCCGAGGGTCACCAAGGCGACAGAGGAGGGGTCCACAGCCTGTGGGAGAAAAGAGGGGAAGCGTCAACGTCTCCCTGGGAGAGGCGAGCCTGCCAGGGCTGGGGTGGCTCACTCTCTGGTCCTTGCTTTACTTGATGCTGGTTGTCCTGCCAGGAAATGATCTGTTTGGGCATCTGTCTCCCCAGCTGGCCTATAGGCTCATTAAAGGAAAGGCATGTCTGTTTCCTCTTGTATCTGCAGCGCCACCTCAACCACATGAGAAATGAAACACCTTACAGACAAACTGAAATATTTTTAAAAGAGTAAATTACAACTACACTGTGACACTATTTCTCTGCCACCTGATTAGCAATAATCCAAAAGTCTGAGCACACACACTGCTGGTGAGTCCGTAGGGAAACACGTACTCTTTTATAAAATGAATTAACTTGTTTTTTGAGATATAATTGACATGTAACATTATATTCATTTCATTAGTACAACATAGTGTTTTGATATTGGTATATGTTGCAAAATGGTCACCACAATAAGTCTAGTTAACATCTATCACCACACAAAGTTACAATTTTTTCTTCTTGTGATGAGGACTTTTAAGATCTATTCTCTCAGCAATTTTCAAAAACAGTATTATCGAGAAACGTGTTCTATCCCGCTGGGGAGACAGGAAAATGGCACAACCCCAACAGAGGGAAATTTGGCAATATCTACTAAAATGACAGTCACATTTAACCCTTGTCCAAGCAACATTCCTTCTAGGAATGGACTCCGAAGATATGCCTCCATGAATATATAAAACATACACACAGAGCTACGCATTACATTATTACCTTTAAGAGTAAAAGCTTGGAAACAGCACAAACACCCACCAGCAGGGGCCTAGTTAGGTAAACTGTGGTCTATCCATACGATGGAATGTCAAACAAAGATCTTCCCGTGTGGATGTGGAGAGATTTGCAGGTTATTTTCTTTATTTTCCAAGCAAAGAAGCAAAGTGCAGAACAGGATATCTAGCATATTACCCTTGAGTAAGAGAGGAACGGGCAGGGCATAAGAACATACAATCGTTCTTGCTGACTTTTGCAAAAAGAGACACTGAAACTGTAAAATGGAAACTAATCAAAATAGTTTTTGACAAGAGGCAGGGAAGGGATGGAAGTGAGGCTTCTGGGTGTACTTTGAATACGGGTTTAACTTGGGAACCACATAAACAACTTAGACAAAAAATAAGGTTAAAAAAAGCAAACCCTGGGTCTTCCCTGGTGGCGCAGTGGTTGAGAGTCCGCCTGCCGATGCAGGGGACACGGGTTCGTGCCCCGGTCCGGGAGGATCCCACATGCCGCGGAGCGGCTGGGCCCGTGAGCCATGGCCGCTGAGCCTGCGCGTCCGGAGCCTGTGCTCCGTAACGGGAGAGGCCACACAGCAGTGAGAGGCCCGCGTAGCACAAAGAAAAAAAAAAAAAAAAAAAGCAAACCCTAAAACTGAGAAGAAATGGAAACAAATGATTCTACCTGTGACAGGTTGATCATCTCAATGCTGAGAAGACCAAACCTGCATCAATCCCCTCTTCTTGGATTAATTGACCTTAACCTCTGGTGCTTCCCAATATCTTTTAGGCCAAGAGTTGCAAACACCTGTTAGCCCCAAGGTCCAACTCTGATTGGCTGGTAATGGCTATGGGGGTGGGGATCTGTGCTCCTGAGGCCGAATCAGTGCTTGGCAATAAAGGCAGCCAGGATTGATTAGCAATGTCTGCAGTGGGCACAGACAGGCACACACAGAAGCTGTGCCTGCATTGGACCAGAGTCCACAAAGGCAGAGTGACTTCTCGTTCAGAATCGCCAGTGTCCTAGGCATGTGGAGGTTACCAGGAGCCCACATCAAGTGAGTCCTTGACAGCTTAATGCCCAGAACACACAGAATACTTGACAGTTACCTCCGGGCCCGGCTCCCCCAAGCCCTACTCACCTGGACCCCTTAAAGCCCTGTGAGTGTTCGTGCAGATCAGGGCACAACAACCCATCTCAGACCTTCTGCAGCGGAGACGCTGTGGGGATGTCATGAGCCTGGGCTGAGCCAAAGCCTCCCCTACCCAGCCAGTGCCAGCCTCCCCTGTTCCCTCCATTTTGGCCCACGGTGTTTGCCAGCCTGCTGCTGCGGTCATCTCTGCTGACCTGCTCATCAGACCCCTGATGCTGCGCTCAGCTCTTTCCATGCTCTCACCCCCATGGGGGCTGCTTCCCCCAACTGCAGGTACAGACTGATAACCACTCAGCTGTCACCGCAGTCCTGGACCTGAAGCAGTGACCCAGCCAGATGCACCTCCGTATGGAGAGGCAATGTCACTGTGTGACGGCCTTAAGATGTCACATACCCTTGAGGATGGAGGCAGGTCGGGGCAAGGTGATGATCTGCCAACGCCTGTGGGGCTCAGGTCCCCTTGGTTGGGTGCTAAACCCTTAGTAAAGAAAGGGCATCACTTGTCAGTGAGAATTCTGTCCTTTTGACTTTTTTTTTTTTGGCAATATGAATAATTTTCTGAATTTGCTGTCAGTTAGCTCTCCAGGCATCCCTCCTTGAACACGTGTGCACAGGTGTGTACACACACACAATTCCAAGGAGCCCCCCACAGACTCTATCTTGCTACATGCCCACCAAAGAAACCATCAACAGGGCCCTTTTCCTGCTCGTGATGAGGGCCTTTGGCCCTTCCTCCCTGGACACCCCTCCCTCCTGAGACAGCTGCACGGCCTGCTCCCGTGCTTCACTCAGGCCTCTGCGCAAACCTCCCCCTCAGGGAGGCCTTCTTGGATCCCCCGTCCAAGGCAGGACCTCCTGTCACCTGTTACCTCCCTTCCCAGCTGGACCGCCCTTCTCACCACCTGTCATCACTTCCTGTGTGTTCTTAAGTGCATTTGCTTCTCTGTCCCCAAAGCTAGAATGAAGCTGTCACTCAGCTGTGTGACCTTAAGCAGGTTAATGTCTATAAGGCTCAGTCTCCCGTCCTATAAAATGGGTACAATGAGAACCCTGCCTCATGGGTTATCGCAGATTCAAGGGGGCATGGATGGGAGCCCTGAACACACATGTAGCATATGCTCAGTAAATGGCCCCCACTACTGTCAACTGTCACCCCCATTTTGCAGATGGAAAGAGTGAAGCCCAGCAAGCAGAAGCAACTCGTCCAAGTTCACCCAGCTGGCGGGCCCGGGTCTGTTCCGACTCCAGATGCCCTGCTCTCACCCGTCTCATCACCACAACCAGAACAGCTCTGCTATGGACAAAGTAGGTCACTGTAAACCTTGCAGGAGGATTGCTTCCTGACCAGCCCAATAGAAAGACTGTGCAAAAGTACCACATGTCCTATAATTAAAGCTGGAGAATGATCAATTATCACCTTGCTGTGCAATTCTCTTCCCATCCAGGCATAAAAGCGTCACCGAACCGTGTGCCAGGGAGATAGGTTAATAATCAGCATGGCTAATGAAGGACACTGATAAATGGTACTGGGGGCGTCAACACGCAGATACCAGGACAGGCCAAGCAGGAGAGGAGGGGCCCCGTATCGCAGTCGAGACCTTCTCTCTCAGGGACTCAATTTCCTGGTTTGCAAAACAGGAGGGCGTCTGGTCATCAAGAGGCCCTTAGCACCAGCAGTCTGCGTTTCCAGGAGATGGACTACCCGCCTCAGTCCAGGATCCAGAGAAAAGGAGAGGGGAGGGGAGGGGAGAGGCAGTCAGAGGTGACAGTCCCCACCCCCCCCGCCGCCCCGGCACCTGGCTGACCCAGAGGCTCCAGGGTGCACAGCCCACGCTGATCATCACCGGGATGAAGGAGGCAGGCGGGGACCCCAGACCCTGGCACTCCAGGCCCCCAAAGGGTAACCCGCAGGTGGGGTGACAATGTACCCCAAACTGCTGCAGCCAACCAGGCTGAAGAGGAAGTAGTGTGTTGGCTGTGAAGGGAGTTAGGGAACTGGCAAGACAGCCCCCCTCTGTCTGTGGGCCAATTAGACAGAAGAGGTTACAGGTAAGTCGGGCCGGGGGGTGGAGTGGGGGGCTGGCGAGTGGCACCTGTTAGATCTGGGGAGGGTCTTTCTTCTGCCGTGGGGGGCATCCTTACAATGTGCTTCCAAGACACGGCCACTCACCCTCTCCGCCAGCAGCAGGGGTCTCATGGGTGTGACTGTCCTTCCCTGACCTCACCTGCTGCCCACTGCTGCATGAGAACATCCAGCTCTAACCCTCGCTCGACCTGACCCAGGGAGCCTCCAGTCTCATGCCTCACCCCGAGATACACACACGCCTTCTGGTGCCCCACCAGCCGAGCTTCCTGCCTTCACACTCTCGTTCTGCTTCTGCGTTCACAGGTGACCTGTGCCCACAGGACTCTTCGTTACCTCTACTACACTTACTGCGTCTGTCTGCACGTCTGCATTCCTCACAGATGGGCAGCCTCCCAGGGCACAGAGGGTGTGATGTTTCCCTAGATCTGTCTCCCCACCCTGAACCTTGTACTAACAAAGCACCAGGGACTGTCTGCAGAGTGAACTGGCAAGCACAGGCTGGACAAGAACTGGTAGCTGCCCTTCCAGTTTCCACACTCCTCTCTTCCTCAGAGAAAGAACTTCCATTTTATTAGGGTGGTAAATTGCCCAGCTGAAATGACTCCCTCGTCTCTTACAGCTAGCTGTGGCCAGCAGATGAAGTTCCGGCCAATGAGGTGCAGGTGGAAGCTGCTCTTTTAAACTTCTGACAGGAAACTAACTCGGCTCAGAGATGAGCTCTTTCCCCTTCTGGCTATATGGAATGCAGATGTGATAGCTGCAGCTCCAGCAGCCACCTTAGAGCATGAGGCAACTTTGAGGATGAAATCCACATATTAGGACGATGAAGTAGAAAGACAGAAACCTGGGTCCCTGATGACTACAGGGCTGCCACACTAGACCTGTGTGAAACCTCTCATGTGAAAGAGGAACAAACTCTCTATTCACTGAGCCACTGTTATTTTGCGTTTTGTTACTTGCAAATACACCTAATCTTAACAGATATCAAGGCACAAGGAAGATGAGAGAAGAGACACATATCCTGTTCTTTTCCCTATAATTTCTCCAGTCAGGAAGCCACCTTTATTGGGGACATGTCCACCTTATCTTCATCCTTACATCCCAGCTTGGGACAGTGAGCTCAGGGGTTGGCCCCTGATGCTCCAACAAACACCCAGATAATCAGACCATGTGGTCACCTGGACAAGCACCCAGGAGGGGTCCTGAAGAACCTCCTCCCCAGGCTCCATCACACGGCTGGCTGTGGCAGGGCCTCCCCAGGATGACCGCTGCCATCTTAGGGATTTTAGTTTTCTCTCAGCCCTGCTCCCTGAGCCCTCTCACCTCCAGGGTCCTGATCAGTGAGAGGATCTTGACCTTTCAATTTTACGCTGCCATCTTTCCTTCCTCTGCCCTCCCTATCACCCTTTCAACGCTTTACTTTTTCCATGGCATGCATATACAAAATACATTACTTACTAGTTTATTTACTGTCTGTCTCTACCTCTGTCTCTGCTACAATGTCAGCTCATGAGGAAAAGGATTTCTGTGTGGTTTTTTGCACTGTTGTACCCCTAACGTTTAGAGCAGGGACCGGCACCTATGAGTAGGTATTCATATATATTTTGGTTTGGGGGATCAGGAGACCTTGGATTCAGCCCTAGCTAGGTAACCCTGGACACATTTCCCCACTCACTCCTTCTAAATTAAACAACTCTTCTCAAAAAATTAAAAACAGAACTACCACATGACCCAGCAATTCCCATAAATCCTTATGGGCATTTATCCAAAGGAAAGAAAAACACTTACTTTAAAGGAAATCTGTACCCCATGTTCATAGCAGCGTGATTTACAATAGCCAAGATATGGAAACAACTTAAATGCCCATTAATGGATGAATGAATAAAGAAGATGTGACATATATATAGATATAGATATAGATACAGGTATATAGATATAGATACAAAAGAATATTATTCACCCATAAAAAGAAGGAATTTGCAACATTGCCATTTGCAACAACATGGATGGACCTTGAGGGTATCACACTAAGTGAAATAAACCAAGACAGACAAAGACAAATACCTTATGATCTCACTTATAAATGGAATCTAGAAACAAAAAAACAAAAACCACAAACTCATAGAAACAGAGAACAGACTGGTGGCTGCCAGAGGCAGGAATTGGGGGCAAAATGGGTGAAAGTGGTCAAAAAGTACAAACTTCCAAGTACAAAATAAGTGAGTCCTGGGGATGTGAGGTACAGCATGGTGACTCTAGCTAATAACACTGTGCCGCATATGTGAAAGCTGCTAAGAGGGTAGATCTTAAAAGTTCTCATCACACACACACAAAACTTGTAACAATGCATGGTGATGGATGTTAACTAGACTTATTGTGGTGACCATTTCACAATAGATACAAATATTGAATCACTCTGTTGTCCTAAGGAAACTAACACAAGGTTATACATCAATTATATCTCAATAAGAAATCCACAACAACCCTTGGTTGTCGTCTGCTCTGTATCAGGCAGTGTGCCCAGGGCTAGGGGTGCAGCGATGAAGAATTCTTATGTCACTGAGCTAGCTTCTAATGGCTGAGGGGGAGAAGAAAATGCATCCCAAATCAAGGGGACCAGAGCTATCCTAGCGGCTGGGACTGGTGCCCGGGAAATGCAAGTGCTGACTGGCCCAGCCTGGGAGGCCCGCCCCACAGGAGGGGCAGGCCCACGATCCCCGGGCCTCCCGAGCGAGGCTGCCTGGCCGCACCCTGGAGGAAGGGCCAGGGTTTCCTTGTTCACACAGTAACAGCTAACCCTTACTGAGCGCTCAGTACCTCCTAGGGACGGTTCTCAGCCCACCTGGTTCGTGAGCTCAGCTCATCGTCACCACAACCCTGGGAGGCAGGTGCTGTATCAGCCCCATTTACAGGCAGGGAAACTGAGGCCCAGGGAAATTACATCAGCCAAAGTCACAGAGTTGGTGCTGGACCTGGACTGAAACTCGGGAGTTGGTGTCAAACAAAGGCAGCATGCTCTGAGTAGGAACACTCTAAATGCCTTCTGCACGAAGACGCACGGGGGACCCAGACGCTGACGGTTACCTGGCATCAGGCGAGGGGCACATCCAGACCTGACCCAGGCCCCGAGGCCCCAGAATCTGCACCACGTGCCAGGGCCATTGTCCCCACGCCAGGGTTCTGTGGAGACCCTGCAGGGTGAGTCTCTACTGGACCAGGAGCCCCTCTGTCCCGATCCGTGTGGGAATCATTTCATCCACAAGGATGTCGGCGCTCACCGTCTGCCACCAGGGAGGCCCTGCCCCTGCTCCATACTCCTAATTTCAGCTTGACAATCACCTCTGTAGCTGTCCCAAAAGCTATTCTGAACAATCAGTGTTTTAACACACATTCACCAGAGCAGATGGATAATTTGCACCAGGGAACGGGGGGAGGGCAGGGCCTGGGGCTCACCTTGAGGGGCAGGTAGGCGGCAATGGTGATGCGGGCACTCAGGTGGATGTGGCCGTGCTTGTAGCTCACGAGGAGCGCGGTGTAGCCCTGGGCCTCTGCCCTCACCGTGACACCGCTGCAGTGCTCAGGCCCCGGCCGCAGCCTCCCTGCAAGAAGAGAACCACAAGGTCACTGACACCTTGCCTCTGCCGGGAAAGACAGGACAGGCTGACCGCCCTCTTCCATTCTGGGCTTGAAACGAATCTTTTTAACTTACCATTTTAAAGTATAATTCCCATACCAAAGAGCACATGACACATTGTAAGCACACAACTCACAATTTTTCCCCCACAAGCTGAACACGCTCTGTTTCCAGGACCAGGATCAAGAAGCAGTACGACCTGCACACTACCCCTGGGATCTCCTGTGGACCCTTCTGGTCAGGAGCCCCGCCCCAGAGGAAAACCACTGTTCACTGACTTCTAAGAGCACAGCTGAATTCTGCTGGCTCTGGACTCCATACGAAGGGGACCTCCTTGGTACCTGCCCCCTTCAACTCAACACTGGCGGTGAGATTCCACCTTATGTTTCGCACGCTGTAGATCTTCCACTCACATTTGTGCGTTACGCTGCCGTGGGAGCAGACGGCGGTTTCTCCACGCTACAGGGACCACGCGGGGCTGCGACGAGTCGCGCTGCTGTGCGCGTGTGTGCGTGTTTCTTTGGGGACGTATTCGCCTCTTCAGAGGGGTGCACCCCGAGGAGTGGGAGTGCAGATAGTGGGAGTGTGTGCTCAGCTTCCCTCATTATCGCCAATTCCCTTTCCCAAAATGGCTGATGGACTTACACTGCCTCTAGTGGCTGTGAAACATCCCTGCCAATCCTTGGTAAATATTTTCCATCTTTTATTAATTAAAAAAAATTCTGGTACAATACACATTAACATAAACTTTTACCACGGTAATAACGTTTCCAGTTCAGTGGCATTAGGTACATTCACACTGTTGTGAACCACCACTCATCTCCAGACCACTTCTCATCTCGCAAAACTGAAACTCTGAACCCATTAAATATAACTTCCCAACTCTCACCCCCTCCAGCCCCTGGCAACCACCATTCTACTCTCTGTCTATATGAATTAATGCTGCTATAAACATGGACATACAAGTATTTCATCAAGATTCTGCTTGCAATTATTTTGGGTATATACCCAGAAATGGGATTGCTGGATCATATAGCAGTTCCATGTTTACTGTCTTTTTATTTTTTTGGCCGCATCGGGTCTTAGTTTTGGCACACGGGATCTTTCATTGCGGCATGCAGGCTTCTCTCTAGCTGTGGCGTGCGGGCTTCTCTCTCTAGTTGTGGCACGTGGGTTTTCTCTCTCTAGCTGTGGCACCGGGCTCCAGGGCACATGGGCTCTGTAGTTTGTGGCATGCGGGCTCTCTCACTGAGGCCCGCGAGCTCAGTAGTCATGGCACGCGGGCTTAGTTGCCCCAGGGCATGTGGGATCTTAGTTCCCCGACCAGGGATCGAACTCGCGTCGCCTGCGTTGGAAGGTGGATTCTTTACCACTGGACCGCCAGGGAAGTCCCCCACGTTTAATTTTTCAAGAGCCTCCATACTGTTTTCCACAGTGGCTGCACCATTTTACATTCCCACCAACAGAGCACAAGGGTTTTAATATCTACACATCCTCAGCAACACTTGTTTTTTTTCTGTCTTTTTGCTAGGAGCCATCCTAAAGGGGTTTAGGTGGTATCTCACTGTGGTCTTAATTTGAATTTATATCATGATTAGAGATGATCTTTTCATATACTGGTTGGCCATTTGTATATCATCTTTAGAGCAATGTCTATTCAAATCCTTCATCCATTTTTTTCATTAGGTTATTTATTATTGTCAACTTGTAGGAGTTCTTTATATATTCTATAAATTTATTTATTTATGGCTGCATTGGGTCTTCGTTGCTGCGCAGGGGCTTTCTCTAGTTGGGGCGAGCGGGGGCTACTCTTCGTTGTGGTGTGTGGGCTTCTCCTTGCAGTGGCTTCTCTTGTTGCGAAGCACCGGCTCTAGACGCCTGGGCTTCAGTAGTTGTGGCGCACGGGCTCAGTAGCTGTGGCTCGTGGGCTCTAGAGTGCAGGCTCAGTAGTTGTGACGCACGGGCTTAGCTGCTCCGCGGCATGTGGGATCTTCCTGGACCAGGGATCGAACCCATGTTCCCGGCATTGGCAGGCGGATTGTTAACCACTGAGCCACCAGGGAAGCCCCATATATTCTAGGTATGAACCCCATATCAGACATATGATTTGCAAATATTTTCTCCATTCCATAGGTTGCCTTTTATTTTTAAGACTTTTTTAGAGCAGTTTTAGGTTCACAGAAAAATTAAGAGAAAGGCACAGAGATGTCCTACGTACTCCCTACCCTCATATATACACAGCCTCCCCCATTATCAACATCCTCTCCCAAAGTGGTACACTTGTTACAACTGATGCTCCTACACTGACACACCACAATCACCGGAAGTCCACAGTTCACATTAGGGCTCCCTCTTGGTGTCGTGCATACTATGGGTTTTCACAAATGTGTAACGACATGTATCCGTCATTATAGTATCACACCGAGTATTTTCTGGGCTCTCTATTCTATTCCATCGGACTGTAAGTCTGTGCAAATGCCACTCTGTTTTGATTACTGTAACTTGTAATAAGTCCTGAAAATGGGAAGAATGAGATCTCCAAGTCTGTTCTTTTCTCAGCATTGTTTTTGCTATTCCGGATCCTTTGAGATTCCACATGAATGCTATTTTTCTAAATTCATTTTACACCTAAGAGTTCTTTTGGTGGAATCTTGAGGGTTTTCACATATAAGATCATGTTATTTGCAAACAGATAAGTTTACATCTTCCTTTCCAATTTTGGGTCTTTCATTTCCTTTTCTTGCTTAATAGCTCTGGCTAGACTTCCAGTATTATATTGAAGTGGTGATAGCAGGCAACCTTGTCTTGTTCCTGATCTTAGGGTAAATAAAAGCTTTCAGCCATCCACCATGGAGCATGATGTTAGCTGTGGGTTTTTCTTATATGGCTTTTATTATGTTCATGTAGTTTCCTTCTATGCCCAGTTTGTAGGCTGATTTTACCATAAAAATGTTTTGAGACTTGTCAGCTGATTCTTCTGCATCAATTGAGATAATCATGCGGTCTTCTTCCTACATTCTGTTAATGTGATGTATCACATCAGTTTTAGACTACTGAAACAATGCATTCCAGGCATAAATCCCACCTGTTCACGGTGTTTAATCCTTTTAATATGCTGCTGAATGCAGTTTGCTAGTATTTTGTTGAGGATTTGTCCATCCACGTGCATAAGGGATATTGGTCTGTACTTTTCTTGTAGTATCTTTGTCTGGCTTTGGTATCAGGATCATGCTAGCTTCACAGAATGAGTTAGGAAGTGTTCCCTCTAATTTTTTAGAAGAAGGATAAGTGTTAGTTCTTTAATTCACCTGTGAAGCCATCAGGTCCAAGGACTTTCTTTGTCAGGAAGCTCTTGATTACTGATCCAGTCACCTTGCTAGTAATGAGTCTATCCAGATTTTCTATTTCTTTGTGACTCGGTCTAGGCAGGTTTTGTATTTCTAGGAATTTGTCGTATTATCCAGGTTATCCAATTCGTTAGGGTACAATTGTTCACAATCCTTTTTATTTCTCCACAGTCAGTGGTAATGTCTCCACGTTCACTTCTATTTTAATAGTTTGTCTCCTCTTTTTTTCTTAGTCAGTCTAGCTAACACTCTGCCAACTTTGCTAATCTTTCCAAAGCACCAACTTTGGGTTTTGTTGATTTTCTCTATTGCTTTCCTATTCTCTGTTTTATCTCTGCTCTAATCTTTATTGTCAGCTTCCTTCTGCTAGCTTTGGGTTTAATTCATTCTTCTTTTTCTAGTTTTCTAAGCTGCACAAAGTGAGGTTATTGATTTGAGATCTTGTTTTGCAGTGTAAGCACTTATAGCTATAAATTACCCTTTTAGCACTGTTTTGCTGTGTCCCTAAGTTTGGTACGTCCTGTTTCGTTTTCCTTCATCTCTAAGTAATTTCTAATTCCCCTTGTGATTTCTTTGACAAAATTGTTCTTTATGAGTATGTTATGTAATTTCCACAAATTTGTGAATTTTCCACTTTTCTTCTGTTACTGATTTCTAACGTCCTCCCATTGTGCTTGGAGAAGATACCTTGTATGATATCTACCTTTTAAAATCTACTAAGACATAAGTTGTACTCTAACACGTGGTCTGTCCTGGAGAAGGCCCCACGTGCACTTGTGTGTTGTGTTGGTGGGTAGGGTCGCATGTGTCTTAGATCTGGTTGCTACACTGTGTTGTTCAAGTCCTCTACTTCCTCGCTCATCTTCTGTCTGGTTGTTCTATCCAATCCTGAGAGTGGGGTATTGAAAGCTCCAACTATTATTTAGAACCGACTATTTCTCCCTCAGTTATGCCCATTTTTGCTTCATATATCTTGATGACCTGTCATTAGGGGTGAAAATGTTTACAGTTTTATTTTCCAGCTGTACTGAATATACAGTGCTTTCTTTGTCTCTTGTAACAATTTCTGATTTAAAGTCTATTTGTCTGATGTTAGTATAACCACCATGCTCTCTTATGGTTACTGTTTGCACGGCATGGACTGTCTTTTTCAATCCTTTCATGTTCAAATTTTGTGTCTTTTTTTAAATTTATTTTTTATTTTTGGCTGCATTGGGTGTTCGTTGCTGTGTGCGGGCTTTCTCTAGCTGTGGCAAGTGGGGCTACTCTTCGTTGTGGTGCATGGGCTTCTCATTGCGGTGGCTTCTCTTGTTGAGGAGCACAGGCTCTAGGCGCACAGGCTTCAGTAGTTGTGGCTCGCGAGCTGTAGAGCACAGGCTCACCAGTTGTGGCACGCAGGCTTAGTTGCTCTGCGGCATATGGGATATTCCCGGACCAGGGCTGGAACCTGTGTCCCCTGCATTGGCAGGCGGATTCTTAACCACTGCGCCACCAGGGAAGTCCCAACTTTTTTGTGTCTTTGGAACTAAAATGAGTCTCTTATAGATGGCATGGCGGGATCATACATTTTTACCCATTCTACTAATCTGCCTTTTGTTTGGAGAATTTAATCCATTTGCAGTTAAAATAATTACTAAAGACATTTCTTTTACTCTGCTGTTTGTTTTCTATATGCCTTCTGGCTCTTTTGTCCCTCATTTCCTGCTTGGCCATCTTCTTTTGCTCTTAGCTGATTTTTTGTAGTGAATCATTTTACTGCCCTTCTCATTTCCTTTTGTGTATATTCTATGGCTATTTTCTTTCTGGTTACCGCAGGATTACATTTAACATCCTAAAGTTATAATGGTCTAATGCCAATTTACACCAGCTTAACTTCAATAACATATAAAAACTCTGCTCCTGTACAGCTCTGACCCCACCCCCTTTCAGTTACTGATGTCACAGAATTACACCTTTATGCATCGTGTGTCCAAAAACAGACTGTGTTTTTTAAAAATACATTAGTCTCTTAAATCAAAAAACAAAAAGTGGAGATACCAACTGAAGTTACAATAGCACCAGCTTTTCTAATCATCTGTGTGTTTCCTTAATTTCTTCACAGGGCTTTGTCCTTCATTTAAACCTGAAGGATGCCCCTCGTTGCAGCCAGGTCTGGTGGTAAAGGTCGCTCAGCTTTGGTTGATCTGGGAAGGTCTAAATTTCTCCCTCAGTTTTGAAGGACAGTTTTGCCAGATATAGGATTCTTGGTTGACAGCTTTTTTCCTTCAACACTTTGAATACATCAAGCCCACGCCATCCGGCCTCCAAGGTTTCTGATGAGAAATCTCCTGATCCTACTGGAGAAAATCAGATGAAAACTAACTTTCTCGGGCTTCCCTGGTGGCGCAGTGGTTGAGAGTCCGCCTGCCGATGCAGGAGACACGGTTTCGTGCCTCGGTCTGGGAAGATCCCACATGCCGCAGAGCGGCTGGGCCCCTGAGCCACGGCCGCTGAGCCTGCGCGTCCGGAGCCTGTGCGTCCGGAGCCTGTGCTTTGCAACGGGAGAGGCCACAACAGTGAGAGGCCTGCATACCACAAAAAAACAAAACAAAACAAAAAAAAACTAACTTTCTCTCAGCTCTACAGATGCTAACAATGTACCTTCACACCCAGGCCAGGTCTCTACTCGTCTTCCATGCAGTTTCTTCATATGCATTACTTCCTGGAGCCGACAGTTCTTAGAATTGATAGTAAATGAATTCCCTTTTTTGTGTGTGTGTGTGAAGAAGCGCTCTTTAATTGCGCAGGGACGGCCCACAGGTGTAGCAGGAAGGACCACACAGAGAACACCTTGATTCCAGGTCTAGCTTTGCTCAAGCCAAGCGGTTCTTGCTGAGTTACTTGTTATAGGAATCACCGCAGAGAGCTAGGCAAACAGAAGGCATTTGTGTTTTCCTCTTTTAATCCCTAGATCAATTGTTTCCAGACTCCAGTATTTTCCAGACCAGCAAAATTGTTCACTTTGTCTTATTGGACTGCTCGGTGAGCCGCTGGAACAGATAATAATCATTTGTAATTAGAACATCAATTCTTTGCAGGTAAGTAGGTGTCTTTGGGTTGTTTTAAAAGCCCTTTAATAGTAGTTTCCTTTAACTCCCAAAGAGACTAAATATTCCTCCTGTTATTTTCTTGCCTCTATCCTTGTGCCAGTAAGGCTTTTTCAAAAAAATACAGAGCACAGAGGAAAATGTGGGGCCAATGAATTCCCATTTAAATTCTATTCTCATTGTTTCCTCTGTGTGGGTTAGTTGGATTGTGAGCTCCACAAGGGGAAGTTCTGGAATCACCCCTCAACATCCCAGGTTTTCAAATACTATGTATTCGACATAATAACAAAAATTTAATAAAGATACTTACGTTACCATGTCTTATGCAACAGAATATTTTCCCGTAGTGTCGTGATGTCAGTTGAGTTGTAGTATTATTTTGAGACCAGAGTTTAAGGAAACAGAATTTAATATTTCCAGTGTCTATCTTATGAGGTCTTTAGAAGCCAAAAATTATTACAGATTTTCAAGCTAGAAATGAAAAGGCCACTGGATTATCCGACAGTTTTCACTTCAAATAAAGTAAATATCAATCTTGAATAACCCACATAAACAGAAAGCTC
The DNA here is from genome assembly GCF_937001465.1 of Orcinus orca. Classification (NCBI taxonomy): domain Eukaryota; kingdom Metazoa; phylum Chordata; class Mammalia; order Artiodactyla; family Delphinidae; genus Orcinus; species Orcinus orca. The sequence continues at coordinate 2,735,208 of NC_064568.1, forward strand.
TTTGGGTCCTTTTTTTGTTTGTTTTTGTTTTGTTTTTTTGGTTGGTTGGTTGTTTGCTAAAGAATAAAGGGGTCTTGAGACCGATTAGTGAGAAAACCACTGTGGTTTATCCCCAGCTGTGACTGGTCCGTTTCCTGCTCTGACCTCATAGGTGCCACTGTGATGTATTCACAGAAAACCTATAGAAGTCCCTGCTGGGCCCAGGTTTTGGGTCTTTATAGCCCAGGAAGCTGCCTTTGGTGACCTGATGGCATTGGACCCACAGTTGGCTTGTTTTTTGCTTTTTACCGCTGTTTTGTTTATTTTTTCTTTTTTCTCTACTCTTTTATTTTTCTTTAGTTTCTTTGTTCTTTTTCTCATTTTATCTGAATTTTTTTTTTGTATTTTTAGTACAGTTAGTATCGTTAGAATTGTTGGTATAGTTAGTGTAGGTAGTATTATTATTAGCACAGTAAGTATAGTTAGCGTTGTTAGTTAATATTGTCACTTAGTGTAGTTAGCAGGTCACCATGGTGCAGGGCCTCACTGAGGCCTCCCTGCTGACAAGGAGGCTCGTGTGGACTGTTCCAGGCTCCTCAGGACCACTGGCCGAGGTAGCTTCGCCAAGGTGACATTGGCCCAGATGGCCATCAGGGTCGTTAAGGAAACTCAGCAGAGCTCCTCCAGCCTCCAGGCACTTTTCCATGAAGTGCACAGCATGAAGGTTTTAAATCACCCAACATCATAAAGTTATCTGAGGTGACTGACCGGAGGAGACCTGTTGGACCACTTACAGGCCGCAGGACACACGGAGGCCCGGGGCACATGGGCAGCTGGTCTCTGCCCTGCAGCACGGCCACCAGGAGGGGATCGAGCCTGGGACCTGAGCCAGGATATCTCCTCTCTGAGGATGAGATGGACACGACAGCTGCAGACTTGGGCCCCAGCGTGAGTTCACGGGCAGAGGAGCCTCGCGTCCCCACGCAGCTGTACGGGGACAAAGTGGGCGGCCTGAGGAGTGCCAGGAGTCTGGGCAGAGGCCAGAGAGCCCGCCGGTCCCCCAGCCAGCCTGGAGGCAAGGACCACCACCTCCAGCCCAGCCCTGTGGCGGGGCCCGGGGCCTCCCCTCCCCCCACAGCACCAGCTGCCACACTGGAGCCTCAGAGAAAGCCGCACGCCCCCAGGGCGGGACCCTCCTGGGCACCCTGACGCTGGGACCCCCGCCTCGCCCTCTGGCAGCCAGAACCGGCAGCGGGTGGCTGGGAGATTCTCGAACTTTATCAGAAAGCATCTACGTTTCAGGCTGCCAGGCAAGAAGCGTCACAGCAACGTGAGCCCAGTGTGACCCCTTTTGGACGGCGGAGGAAGGGCGGACCGCATTTAAATGCAGAGCAAGAGGACGCGGAGCCAGCAGCCTGGCGACGCTCCCGGGGCCATGTGGGGCCATGTGGGGCCATGTGGGGCCATGAGGGATGCATCGTGCCGCTCTGAGCACGTGTGGTGTTTCTCTGGGGGGCGTATTTCAGCACTTCTGTCGGGTGTGTCCCAAGGAGTGCAGGATCTCACCTCCGGTCCTTAGCACCTATGTTCAGCTTTCGTCACTTCTGCCAACTATCCTTCCCCAAATGGCTGGGTCACGTCACACTGCTACTCACAGCTGCGCTGCATCCCTGCCAATACTTGGTATTTTCCACCTGTTTAAAAAATGCCATTCTGGTGGAAATTTAGTTTTCTTTCCAAACATTTAGAAAGAAATCATGCCGTGAAGCTCCGCAAACCTGTCCCCTAGATTCTGCAGCTAACACTTGTTTCTGTTTCTCTGCTGCATATCTATCCACCACCTCCCCGTCCATCAGTCCATTCCACTTTCTTATGCCTCGAAAAGTGAGCCGTGGGGCTTCCCTGGCAGTCCAGTGGTTGAGACTTCGCCTTCCAATTCAGGGGGTGCGGGTTCGATCCTTGGTCGGGGAGCTAAGATCCCACATGCCTCACGGGCAAAAAAACAAAACATAAAACAGAAGCAATATTGTAACAAATTGAATAAAGACTTTAAAAAATGGTCCACATCAAAAATATCTTAAAGAAAAAACAAAAAAATGAGCCGCAGGCACCAGTACGCTTCATCCTAAACGCTTTCGCACACACAGAATTATCTGCAGGTCAGTATTTCTTTAGGGTTCTTTTTCTCTTAAGGTCAAATTTACACAGGTGAAACGCACAGATCTGGAGCAGAGCACGCCAGGAATTCTGACAAATGCAGAGCTGGGACCTAGGACTGTGGAACCCAAACCCTGTCCACTATCCTTTATTCCGGGGACCTCCTGGCTGCAGCCTGTGGACGCCCCTCTAGGACGCGCGTGGGGGCCGGTGCAAGCAGCAGGCTCCTCTCCTGCCATTGGTGGGCCTCTCTCTCCCACACTGATGTTTGCTTCCACCCTAAACAGTGGCCTCACTGGGGACACAGTCCATAAAGCCCAGTTTCTCCTGGACAGTCAGAGAGGATGCAGCAGCACCTCCAGGGAAGGATGTGAATGCGATGATGTCCAGGGACGTTCTGTGACGTCCAAGCAGCTTCACGCTCAAACGGCTCTGTGAGTGCCGACGACCACGGTGGCGGCGTGGAAAGCCGCTCGGTCCCACAGGCGAGCCTACAAACACCTCTGCTGTCAAGCTTCCTGAACTCTGCCAGCATCACGTGGTCACTCCTCTGCTCCAAAACCAGCGGTGGCCCCCACTTCTGGCCCCTGAGGTCCATGCCCCCCCAAGCCCCCCGTGATTCCGGATTCGACAGGTTCCGCCACGCCAGGCCACTGTGCGTACACACCCCACGGGTGTGCCTGCGAACGCTGCTCCCCACCCACTCTAACCCTGCCCAGAGTGTACTCACCATCAGTCCTTGGTTTTCGTCACCTGCAATCGGAGGGCACTCCCTGGGTTGACTCCCCTGGGAGGCCCTGCTTCCCGGGGGACTAAGGATCCAGGGTCAGTGTCAGACACACCCAGCTCCACATCCCTTGTGGCCCGGGAACCTCACGGGACCTTGGGCAGCGCGACGCAGCCTCAGTCTCTTCGTCTGACACGTGACCCAACCACAGCCCCTCCTCCCACGGTGGCTGTGACGCCTGGTGAGGTCACGCACGCCAAGTGCACACACCACGCCCGGAAGGGTTGACACCCTATGAGACGGTGGCTGAGCATAGCTGCCACCATCACCACCGATATCACTGCCCAGCCCTGCAGGGGGTGCTTGGCTTCGATGGCCCTGGAGGGATGGACCGTGCAGTCACTAAGGTGTTATAGTTCTGTAACCCGTCAGAACCCCTATTGACAGTGTATCCTGAGCACCTGTCACATTCCAGGCACCGCGACGGGCATGGTGACATGCGCCTCTACTTCGGATGACACCCGTTTTAGAGATGTGGAAACTGAGGCTCAGAAAGCCGAGTGACATGCAACCACATGACAGTAAGATCCAGACCAGACCACTGCTGATGGTGGACAAGGGGACAAATGCCATTCCTCAGGCTATGACCTTGCTGCTGGTTCAGCCCCTGAATTAGGAATCTGGGGCAGCCCACGCTGAGAACCCAGGCCGTTGGCCCCGACCCTGCCGGCCGGCAGCCGCTCACAGCGCTGCTTTACCTGGGAGCGGCTGGAACACGCCCTGGTTCTCCATCTCCACCGCCAAGTCGAAGTGGGAGCAGTCGCTCAGCGTGACCACCTCGTCAGCCCCACCGGGCATGAGGCCGTGGATCCTCAGGGGCAGCTCCAGGCTCTGGCCCATGCTGGCCTCCACGGGGCACGGGGCGAACTCCATGCCGCTGGGCTCAATCACGTACACCTGGAGGACAGGGGCGTGCATGGTTGGCAGGCTCCTCGGAGGAGGAACAGCCGCTGCTCAGCTTTCCTGAGACCCTGTGTATGAGCACTGAGGACCCATCGGTGAGAAGCCTGAGCTTGGGGGACACGATGGTGTGTACTGAGGGCAGGGAGACCTTCAGGACAGAGCCGTCAGGGAAGGCCTCCCTGGGAGGCTGCTGTAGAAGCTCAGACCTGGGAGCCATGTCAGAGGCAGCCAGACAAAGATCTGGGAAGACGAGACGGTCCGTGCAAAGGTCCTGAGGCACATACGGCTCAGCACACTGGATGAACATGAAGAAGGTGAGTGTGCAGGGTGAGAGGGGCATCACCACCAACAACACTAATACTTACACCACACAAACTTTTCACACGCCAGGCTCTGTTCCAAGAACAGAATGAACTCATCCCATCCTCTCAGCTTCCTTGTTAAGAAGGTTCTATTATCAACCTGTCTGCCTGATGAGGAACCTGGCACGGGAGGTTAAGAGCCTGCCCGGCTGGAGCACGGTGGTGTCTGGACCGGGCGGCGGCCCTGGAAGCCAGGTTCTGACCACTACACATGCTCAGGAACTGTCCTCAGGCTCTGGGCTGAGCAGCCAGGTGAGAGGGGCACATTTACTGCGATAAAGAAGCTTGGGGGCAAGGGAGGGGGCAACCTGGTCACAGATTATCCAAATACTTGACAATTGTGCTGCAGTTAAGGGGTCTCAGTTACAACCCTCCTTACACGAGTTACATGGATCTTTAGGTAGGTGCGTGTGGATCGAAATAAAAGGAGGAGAAAAACCTGTACGTCAATGTCCCAAACAGTGTAGGAGAAGGTTGGGGATGGACGCGCTGCATACGGAGCTTTCATGTCAGCCCTAAATGAGGTAATAAAACAGGCTGAGATCAGGGTCAGTCGGTCAGGAAAGAGTTGGGGTCCGGAGGCCACCAGGTGGGGCTGGCAGAGGCTCGGCTGCCGGTGGCCACTCCCACCTTCGGCCTTTGCTGAGTTGGTCCCACGTCACTTGGGACGAACACCAGGTGTAGGGGCCCCGTGCAGGGACTCCCGACTTGGACCTGAACAGGAGTCAGAGGAAAGGAATGGGGCCAGTCTCTTGGGGTCTGGGAGCTTTCCCTTCACTGTGAATTTACAACCCAACGCCCAGTGGCCCTTCCAACTTGGAGATTCATAGCTTTCAGGTTGGGGGTATCTTCTAGAATGACTCCTTTGAATACCTCGTGTCTCTGTGTCCTCTGGTCTCCCTTCCAGAAACCCGGCTGGTTCCATCCCTGCCTGGTGTGGGATGGGACGACCATGTCCCTGAATTGGCCATGAGCTCAGGGGCAGGGCTGGACCTGACACGCGATGCCCTCACCATCACCACCAAAGCCAAGTGCAAGACTGAGGGCGAAAGGGTGTTTCTGAATTAAGCCTGAGGCTGGTTAAGACGGTGGCTGCAGACCACCACCCGAGCCTCCCCGCGGCCGACCTGGCCCAAGGTCTTACCTTCATCTCACCGAAATGTAGCGGGTTCTGCACATCATGTGCCTGGATCACACTGAGTCCAGTGTCACTGCCTGTGGTCATCACGCCCTTGACGGTGACCGTGGCAACCACAGAGCTCGAGGAAGACCAGCTGAAGTTCCCACTCCCACCGTGGGCCTGGGGAGGGAAACCATCATCAGGTCAGCCCACCTGCCCGTCCCTTGGTCCCTCTCTCTCTCACACGCAGTCGGCATCGCACCACCACGTGGTGACATGTGGCATCAGCCACCGTCTGGCCGGCACTGCCTCTGCCCCTCGCTCTCCCCACCCTGTCTCTTTCTGGTCCTCATATTCTGGGGACCTTGTGGCTTACACGCGCATATGCAAATGCCCATGACGGTGACCCCAGGACCCAGGGGCACCTCCCGAGCTCAGGCTGGAATGAGAAGACCCGCGCCCCAGAGCCGCGTGCGGGACTCGGCTTCCCAGCCCACTCCTGACATAGACCCCTGCCCGCTTCGAGTCATCTGCCATGAAGTCAAGGACAGTCCAGAGGCTTCCAGACCAGGGGCCACCATCCCAGGACCCTAGAGGGGCCAAGAAGGTGACACACCTGAGTGAAGAGGCAGTGGGTCCCAGTACCCACACAGGACACCTGTCCTCACTGCCGTGAGACAGCAAAAACTGATGGGACGGGGCAGGCCACATGGGCTCTAGCCCCGACGGGCATCGGGCCCTGCCACTAACGCCAGGTGCGCACATGAACAACAAAGACCAAGAACACCTTAGATGTGACAGAGTTGGAGACGCCTTCCCCTCGAATTCCAAATTTTTCTCTAAAGATCTTTACACTGTTTCCGGAAAACAAAAATTTTTTACAAAAAGAAACATGTGTGGAAGTTAAATCCATGTTCAGGACTTTCTTTATCATGCTTTCTTTACTATTTTTCAAGGTTTTTTCCTAATTACCAAAATACACTGCTGTGATAGAAACCTCAGACAAAACAGAAAGCATAAAGACTCTGATTTTGAATTCTCTCCCGACCACCAGAAGGTAATTATAGTAGAAACAGAATGGACGTAAAACCCCAACCCCATGCAGACACCCAAAGGAATGCACCCAGATGGGGTCTCACGGTTACCTTTATCGTGTACTGATAGGCGCCCGTCTTTGGTTGCCAGGGAAACGTCAAGATACTTGGATAGAGGGTGATGGGGACATGGATTTCCACCTCCTGCTGGTTCCACACAGGCACCCGCAACGTGTGGACACCTCCATCCTGCAGGGGGGGAGGGTGCCGTATGCCACCATGACAACCAGGTCAGCACTCGAGCAGGCCCCCGCCCCTCCCTGGGGACTGGTCCCCAGGTAGATTTTTCAGTTGTGGGGGAGTGGGAAGGAAGATGCCAGGTACCCTGCGGCCTTCTCCATCTCCATGGAGACGGCTTTTGGTGGCTCTGCAACAGCCACTCCAATAAATGCTGCTTGACTGCCTCTTCACAGCACCCCTGACGGGATGGACGTGATTATCCCCAGTTTACGGATGGGGAAATCTAGTCATGGGGCGTGACAGCAGCTCGCCCAAATCCTCCAGAACAGAAACGGTAGGGGTCTCCCTTTGGTAGGAATCTCTGCCTGGTTCACAGGCCGTTTCTGCCGCTGCCAGGTCCGGGAGAGGCTTGTGTGGGGTAGGAAGATAAGAACACCCACGCCAAGCTTCCAGTCAGTAAAATCTGCTCCCACCGAAACCGACTGGCCTTTCAAATACAGGGGGAAATTTTAAAACTTTGAAGAATGCAAGCACCCAAAACAGCCAAAGAGATGCTCGTGGGTCCTGGTCAGTGCACGGCTGGACACATGGGCCCGACACTGCTCCCGGCAAGGGATTCCACCCCCAGTCCCAGAGGTGCAGGCTCACTTTTACAGGGGCCAGCAAAGGGCAGAGGGAGAGGGGCTCTGGCCCAGCACAGGGACAGGGGACAGGCAAAGGCCAAACCCCCCACCCCCAGACACCACTGTGAGCCCAGAGCAGGAGGGACCCCCGTGGTGCCCACGACAGCAGTGCACACTTGGGGTCCCGACTCCCCCGGGCTCATGTCCAGCCTGGTTTGACATTTCCGTCTGCGAAAGTCCCGGGGGGGCTGGGGGGGGCCGAGGGAGGCGCCAACTTGCCTGGTCCACCACGGAGGTGAGGGCGGCCTCGATGGCCGTCTGGCCCCTCTTTGTCGCCCTGACGTGATGGTACGACCCGTTCTGGGAAGAAGCCAGAACCTCAAAGAACTCCGCAGGGAGCGTGGTTTCGATGTGGATGTTCTGGAAGGTGAGGCAGGAAGGTGAGAGGAGCTTCCAGGACAACTCAGGGATGTTGGGACGCAGGAAAGAAGCCGTGTGGCCCCGAAACAGCAGCCAGGCCCTGGATCTGAGCTCTGAGTGCTCTGGCCTCTGACCTCGGACCCCTCCCAGGCTGCCCTCCCCTCGTGACCCGAGGACCTGGCGCTCCGAGCCCGAAGGCTACTGTTGGCTCTCAGATCCTGCGGTCCCAACAAGGAAACCACCAAATACAGAAAAGGACATCAAAAGCCCTCAGAGCTAATTTCACCCAAAATGGTGATCAACCGAGTCTTTGTCTAGTAACACAAGGAAGGCAGTGGCTTCGGCAGAGAGGCTGAAGGGGAACCTCGCCCCCTCCTCGAAACCTCAGACCCCACGAGGAAGGTCCAGAGATTCTCATGATCCTGGGAATTTCTCACAAAGGACCAAACACGGCCGAGACTTCTTTCCACCTGCCCATTTGTGATGCTCTTTCCAGAGCCAGGAAGCTACTGAGCTTGGCCTCAGTCAAGGGGCCTTCCGGACAGGTTGCAGGTATTCCTGGCCCTGAGGCTCTGCAGTGCTGTGAGGTCCCCGGGCTAATGAGGAGGGGCAGGAGGGCAGCGGGCAGACGCCACCTCCGCGGCACTGCCTTTGTGACCCTGCTGCCAGGGGCCTCCTCTCCCAGCTCCAGCCCTGTAGGAAGCGGGGCCCCTGGTGCAGACGCACAGGCTGACAGGCTCTTGAGACGCCCAAGGGGTCCCACAACACTGTCTTCCATGGACCCAGCCGCACCGCTAGGAAGCACCGCAACTCAGCCTGCCTGCTCAGGGCCCCCTGTGTTTGGGGGCTGCTCGTTGGGCAGCTGCTCCAGGAGAGGCACCCCACCCCCCAACCCCATCAGGCCCGAAGGGGGACTCACATCCGACAGGTAGACCTTGTTGCCGGACTTGTCAAGCACTTCGACGGTGATTTCGTACAGGCGGCCGGTCTCGAGCACCCACCTGCCACCAGGGTGGACTGTGAACCCTACAAAACAGGCAGGCACAGAGCCTCAGCGCTGAAGCCACAGGGGCCTGTGGCTGAGGGAGAGGATGGCACTAGGCCTGGTCAGCACCGAGGCCCCAAGGCCACTCCTCTGCACTCCTCCGGGGAGGAACCAGCTGTGCATGATGGTGAGGTCTAATGCCCATATCAGGCCTGAGCCCTCAGAACCTGAGCTGACCTCAGATGCACCAGGACCAAACATTCCCCACCGGCTGCCCCAGGGCCCATTCACACTTGACCCTATCCACGGTGGCTCTGACCCACAGTGAGACTACACTCTGAATCCACAGTAGGTCTACACTCTGAGTCCATTGTGAGTCTGTGTTCTGAATCTATAGTAGATCTATGCTCTAAATCCACAGTGAGTCTGCACTCTGAACCCACAGTAGGTCTACGCTCTGAGTGCACAGTAGGTCTACACCCTGAATCCACAGTGAGTCTGCACTCTGAGTCCACAGTAGGTCTACACTCTGAGCGCTCTCCCTGTGAGCCGGCCCTGCCCTCCCAGGCCTCCAGCTCTGTTCCCACACACGATGCCGCCAGCTGCTGCCTGACCCCTGCAACGCCACGTGCTTCCCACCTCCACACCATCGCCTGAGCTGTGCCTCTGCCAGGATAGTGAACCCGCACAAGAGCAGCTTCTGAGAAAACGCCTGCCTCGAGCACCATCTCCCAGAAGCCCTTCCGCTGCACTCACGTTTACTAACTCTTTACCACTGTCCTGTCACCATCTGTTTGCAGTGGTCTCTCCCTGCAAAACCAAGCACAAGGCCCCCACTTCCCTCCTCCAGACTCAGTGCCCCACACGTGCCAGACAGACGGAAGGTACCAAGGGTTCTGAGCAGACGGCACTCCCAAGACACACAGGGCCACCCTGCCCGAGGTCACTACATGTCAGCGTGGGTCTCACCCAACAGCAGCCTCACTCAGCAGCCAACAAGAGGACCAGGGGGCTGCTGGGTATCAGCCAAACAGCTCTCTCACCCGAACCACCTCAGGGCACCCAACAGGAGAGGCGGCTCAGGCCCAGGTAACACGTGTGTCCAGACATCTTTCCAGGGGTCGTCTCTACGGCAGCTCCTGGGCCCTGGCTGTGCCCGTCCGGGTCCTCCAGGGCTGTGGACTCCTCCCCTCCTGTCTCGGCCTCAAGCCTCGCCCTCTCTTCCACCAAGGCATCTTCCAAACGTCCATAGCCATGGTGAGGTCTGGGCAGAGCGCTGGTATAAAACCAGAAGACACAGCCCTCCCCCACTCTACCCTATCCTGTTTCTCTCCCTGCAGAGCTGGCCACCAGCTGACCTTGGTCTACCCTCTGCTTATTCTGTGCACAGACAGGGGAAGGGCTGGGGGGGGCAGCCCCAGAAAGGGCAGGGTGGCACTGATGTCCCCGGCCTCCCCACTGGCAGAGCTGGCCAGAGTGAAGCATTTCCTGGGGGGCCGTTACTTTTATGTGACTTTTTAACTCCTGTGATCACAAACGACCCAGGATGCCCACTCACCCAGGTACCCGGGTTCCACCACGTAGATGGTGCTATTGGGTAACCGGGAAGCGCCCTGCATGCGGATACCTGGATTCTGAATTAAGGAACAAATAAACCAGCTGGCAGGTGTCGGTTTGGCTCCCACAGCTTCGTTATCATCAACATCACGTGAGAAGAGGGGATGGGAAGGTCCCGGCCTGAGGCCACGCACAGCACAGGCCGTTTCCAGACTCAGCGGCCACAGGGCACTTCCTCCACTCCAAAAGGGGGACCTCTGCAAGGACCCTGGAGACCACCCGGGGCATGCAAACCAGTTGGGGACACATGACAACCCACACGGAAACAGCCTCGGCCAGGCCCCTCAGATGAGACCAGAGAAGGTTCCGGAGGCGGGGTTGGGGCTCCTCTCCGGCCACCACCCCTCACCTCAAAACCTCTAAAGCAAGTCTCCCCAGAGGTGAGCGATTCCGCTCAGCTGGGGTGAGATTTTGGTCCTTTCTGATTTTCAGACCTTGGGGGAAAACGGGGCTATTTTTAGCCTCGCCAAGCTTTCAGGGAGAAAAGTGACTTGACTTCCAAACAGCACGTCTCCTGTGCAAGACACGCAGATGCGTGCGCGCTGCCCGGGAAAAGGATACTCCTGTGGCCAAGGACCAGGTTGCTCTGTCCCAGCTGCACTGCGGTGACCAACGATGTGTCCTGGGCCAAGACCGCCACGGGCCGGCCCGGGTCTCCCTCAGGGCCCCAGACGTTGTTCTGAAGCTGTAGCTCGTACTGATCGGAGGGCATTGAGAGTTCTGGTCACCCAGAAACAAAGCAGAACAGAGAGGGGAGAGAGAGCAAAAACGGGAAATGTTAGAAGTCAGTGTCGCCGCCCCAACCCCTGGGCCCTGCTGTCGGTACAGCCGCTTGATTTTCCCGCTTCATTTCCCTCAGCGCTTTAAGTTTTAATAGTACTCTCCATGGCTGTGGACAAAGCTGACACTCTCCATGAATTTTCAGAGGCAATCACTTTTTTGTGGATGCCGTGAGCACCTTTCTTTTTTAAAATTAAGCACAGCCTGTGACTCAAACTGCCAGCTGCTGGCCGGATACCGACATCAGACCCTTTCCTGTTCATCGCGGAAGCAGGTGAAGTCGGCTTCTGCCTCGAGGGGCCCAGGGTGGGGCTCACTGGACCTAGGCGTCCTTTGGGGGTTTCCAAATAACCCACTCGCTGTGCCTGCGTATGTGGCCCCGTTCCAGCCCTCTTGCATGAGACAGGGACAGGACGCAGGGACCACAGACAGCTTCCCTGCTCACCACTGGGGTCCCAGGCAGGGACTGCCATGGGAGGCGCCCAGGACAAGGATCCTGGAGGAGTTTCAGCTAGAACATCCTTCCAAACTCCCAGGAATTCTGAAAGGGGGGCAACTTGCCCACCTCTTGTCCCAGGGTATCTGTTGTGTGTTCCAATAAGTCCCCAAGAATGTGCCCTGGAACAGAGGGTTCTCAAAGTGTGTTCCCTGGGCCACCAGCATCACCTGGGAAACTGCAAATAACTGGCCCCATGCCAGACCTGCTGAACCAAACTCGGGGGATGGGGGAGGAGGGGTGTCAGGGGGCAGCCAGCACTCTGCATTTCCACAGGCACTTGCTGGAACTGAGAAGCCCTTCCAGTCCACACAACCCACTTCCTGGTCTCTAATGGGGAAGCCCAGCCATGCTGGGTTGAGACTCTTGTAGACGATGTACCCAGTGATCAGAACACAGCAGCAGTGCATCAAGGACACATGTCATAATAAAATAGTAAGGTAACGCCACTGCTCAGAGAGCAGCATTACTCGGTGCTCCTTCAGGAAGCACTAGTGTCCTCCCTTGTGTAACATTCTGCAAATGAAAAAGGCCCTTTCAGGAAATAAATAGACCGACTCTGGACGCACCTTGCACCACATGATGTAGCCCTATTTACAAAGCCCGAAGGTGATAAAGAGAAGGGCCTGTCTGGCGGACCCCTTCAACACCTCTTTTTTGTTTTTTGCGGTACGCGGGCCTCTCACCGTTGTGGCCTCTCCCGTTGCGGAGCACAGGCTCCGGACGCGCAGGCTCAGCGGCCATGGCTCACGGGCCCAGCCGCTCCGCGGCATGTGGGATCCTCCCGGACCGGGGCACGAACCCATGTCCCCTGCATCGGCAGGCGGACTCTCAACCACTGCGCCACCCGGGAAGCCCTTCAACACCTCTTGTATTGCAGGACCTCACTACTTCTCAGAGGCACTGAACAAGGAAGCCTTTGTGGATGTGAAAGGTCCCCGTCTGTCCACAGGCAGAGGAAGGCTGCTCCTGGGGCCCCAATCCAGCCCTGCTATCACCCGCTGAGGGTAACGGGTCATCCTGTAGGCTGCCCTTCCATGGCCAGGAGGCCCACGTTCTCCTAGGAGACCCGGTCTCTGACCCCTCCCGACCCTGGCTGACCCCCCAGATGTGCTTCTGATTGTCAGAACCCCCACTCCCACCCCATGCAGGGTCCGGGGAGGACCATGGAGCTCTGGGGGCGGAGGCTCCGAGCCCAGAATGACAAGGAGCCCACTGCCCTGCCTCCGAGCCCAGCCCATCAGGCAGCCCAGCATGCACTCGCCCTGGGAGGCCACGGCTCAGGGTGCGATGGGTCCTTTACCAGCTGAGGCTTGGACGCAGGAACCCCTGTCCCATACCCGTCCTTCTTCCAACCTCAGCACAATTTATCCCAGTAATTTCCAGCATTCCCGTCACCCGAGTTCTTTTCAGACATCGACTCCCTCAGCCAGCTCGTCCTCCCCACGTCTTGTTCGGTCTAATAGGTTGGTTACTGGGCCGGGCACATCTACAGCACCAGCACCAGGCAGCGAGCAGCAAGGGGAGAAGGCTGTGCCCCCTCTCTGTGCTGGGAACGCTGCCCATGGCCTCACAGACACCCCTCCTCCAGGCCCCTCTCTTCCCTCGCCTGCCCCACTGGCGGGGGTGTCTGCAGGTCATCACTGGAGCTCCAGGCGGGAGGAACCCGGGCAGCCCCCTGACCACTGCAGCCCCCCAGCAGTGCCCGCAGTACAGAGTAGGGGCTCCGTAAACGGGCCCGAGAGAAAGGAAGCCCCTACTTAACAGAAGGCAGGCAGACGTCGGGAAATAAAAATATGGAAGGCAAGAAGGAACATTACATGTTTAAGGAAGAAAGACTGAAAGAAAATGTGAAGAACTAATTTGGGGTAACTGCCCTCTCACCTGTAATTCTCTGAACCTTCTGCCGTGCAAGACAGGGGCTTGCCAAAATTCATGTTCCCTGTAATGATGTCATGCCCTGACTTTCCTGTCTAGCAGCCAGTTAAAAATGACAGGGATGGGAACTGTATCTCAATCAAAAAACAAAACAAAACAACACAACCCATCAAAACAAATGGACAGTGAGCTTCCACCCGATGTCGTGTTCCCGGTGGACCTTTGCAGGCTCCTCCCCCATCTGTTCCCCTAGAGCATCTGTCTGGAATCCACTCCAGCCCTGTGGCACCCGTTACCATGAGTCACGTAGGTGTGCTTATTTCTGGAGGCGTTTTCCATCTCATTACCACACAGATGCAAGAGAGGCAGCTTAACTACTTCCTGTCCGGGGGTATCTTTCATGCGCCCCATTCTTTGACTTCTACCGTAGGTCAGTGAGCAAACCCCAAAGCTCTCTGGGTGTCTTGGGATGTGCTGTCCATCTGGGCCATGCACTAAAGGGTAAGCTCAGAATCCCTCTTTATTAAATCCCCTCTAACCTCCCTGGTTGGGGCGCAGCTCCCCGCCCTCATCTGCCCTCACAAAGGGGCCACCGGCCCTGCCCTGGGAGAACAGAAAGCCCTTCCTGTGCTCCTCTGGGGCCCAGCACCACACGACCCTGCAGGACTGATTAAGGCCAAGGACCCGACAGCTTTCTGACTATCAGGCATTCTGTGCCTTGGTTTCTTCGTCCGTAAAACAGGGTATTAATGCAACCCACCTCACAGAGTCGCTGAGTCATAATGTGAAAAGCACAACACCTAGGAAACTCTCATGACGGTCAGATGTTCCAGACTGTCTCCATCAGGCCACAATGTGTTCGAGACAGTGCTCTGGTGGAGACGGTATTTCTGAGAAGCCCCGGTGGGTGCCCTCTGGTCTTTCAACTTGTCTCCACTGCGTTCCCCCTGAGGACGCAGGGGCAGGGTCCTGAGAACTCCACCGCTGAGCCACCTCCCCTTTAAGGGTCTCAGAAAGCCACACCCAGGTTCATCCCTTTGCTTTTAGACTCGGCATCCCTAAAGTCTCCGGTGCACGCCAGGCTCTGGCCAGGACCCCCAGCCCAGCTACGTACACAGCCCGCGTGCATGGTGACAGGGGCTAAAGAGCTGGACGCTGCACGCCCAGCACACGGAGACACTTGGAACCCCCAGTCTACTGCCCTTCAGCAGGGCACCCCGTGTGGGAGAGAACCAGGCCTCGGGGCAGGAGGGGCCTGTCCTCGGTTCTGAGGCCTCCCCAGGGCTGCAGCGCCCTGCCACACAGTAATGACTGACCAGACCCACTGCCCTCAGACTTTCAGACCCAACTATGGACGAAGCCCAGGCTGCTCGGATGCTAAAGCATCGACACGCTTCTTAACTGATGCCCTGCATTACAGACAGAGCAGCCAGCAACCTGGGGGAAGCACCTGCCCAGACACGCGTCCAAGCGCTCGGGCCTAGAACGGGACACTCTTATACCCGAGACACTAGATGACCTGTGCTCTGACCAAGAAATGTGTGTAAACTAAACAAAAAGATGATAACGACAGTAATTCTTAGGAGGCTTGGTGCTGCATTAAGAACACTCACCACTGAAAATGCATCACATGTACACGGCACTTCAGAATTTCCAGAAAAAATCCACGTCCATTAATTCATTCTGCCCTCAGCACAGGCAGAAAGGCTTTGAGGGCTCCAAGAGAGAAACTGAGGCCCCAAAGGGAGGAGTGTCTTGCCAAGGCTGCCCAGCAGTCAGTGGCAGACCCACTGGCAAAACCCAGTCCAACGTGAAGCTCATGGCTTCGGACATTCTTAAAACAAAGGGATATAAACCCAAAAAGATGGAAAGCAGGGTCTCGAAGAGATATTTGTACACCTATGTTCATAGTAGCACTGTTTACAACAGCCAAGAGGTGGAAGCAAACCGAGCGTCCATCAATGGCTGAGTGTCTAAAACCTGGTCTCTACCGACAATGGAATGTTATTTGGCCACGAAAAGGAAGGAGATTCTGACACCTGCTGCAACATGGAGGAATCTTGAGGACATTCAGCTCAGTGAAATAAGCCAGACACAGAAGGACAAATACTACATGATTCCACTTATACGAGGTCCCGAGAACAGTCAGATTCATAGAACAGAAAGTACAAGGGTGGTTGTCAGGGTCTGGGGAAGGGGGATGGGGAGTCAGTGTTCGATGGGCACAGGGTTTCAGTCTGGGAACATGAGAAAATTCTGGCGATGGATGGTGGTAATGGTTGCACAAAATGTGAATGTAATCAACGTCACTAAAATTAACACTTAAAAGTAGTTAAAATGGTAAATTTTAGGTTAGGCCTATTTCACCGCGATAAAAAAGGGGGGGCGTTGCCGTGAGTACGGAGCTGAGCTGGTGACCCACCTGTAATCTTTCCTTGCCTGATCTTCTGCACCTTGTAGCGGATGGATGTCCCCACCATGAGGTAGACGTCGTAAGCTGGGTTCAGAAGGATGTTCTCCAAAATCAGGAGCCTGACCTCCGCAGGGCGGACGTTCTTAGCACGAGGAAGAGAGGAAAGGTGAGGTGAGCCCGGAGTAGGGGTCAGTGTGAGCAAGAGAAAGGGTGTTTAGAACTTTTCAGTCTGCTCATGTGGGCACAGGGAGGTTAGGGTGAGAACACAAGGCAGCACCTCTGGACACCCCAGAACCCAAGGGGAGCCCTGTGGTACAGCAGGTAGCCATTTAGAGGTCACTGCCAAAGCATACCGAGTCAGGAGTGATGGCTACGGATACAGAGGCCACTAGGGGCCCAGGGGCTCCACCCACAAAAGCCCCAAAGGCCCGTGCTGGGGGCCATACTCATGCATCCCACAGGACCCTGACGATTGGAGAGACTATTCTTGGCGGGACAGCACCCCTAGGGCACTGCACAGATAGCAGACCGACACACGCAGGGCTTTCTGAGAAAGAGGCTTATCTGCCTGCGCAGAGGGGCCCACAGAAGGCTCTCAGGAAGCGGGGGCGGGGAGGGCACCGTCACAGCCCCTCTCCTCACTTGAGCGCGCCTGTTTCTTACAGAAGGAGTATATACCCGCCTCTGGTGCCCTGATTCTGGAAGCTGCTGCCAGAGAACGTGTCTCCATGCCCGTCTCTGGTGCCCAGCCGTGGGCTCTTGGGTCCCGCAGGACCGGAACCAAGGGAGAAAGAGTTCTTAATCAGCTACCAGCCCCAGGGCACAGCAGAGAAACCCGATCTTTATGGAAAGAGGCCCATTAGCTAATCATCACAGCTGCACCTGAGGGGCAGCTTCTAATTAAACACACATCTAAGGGCTGACAGTAAACCCTTCCTGAGGCCTTGGGGGTTGGAGGGACATACCTTCATGCCCTCCCTCTGCCCCACTCCAGAGCACCGGCATCTCTAGGAGGGGGGCTCTTATACGTGTCTAGGACCCCAGCTCTACCCCTGGTGCCCTGGGTTTTGCGGCTGCCGCCCAGGGGATGCCCCTGGATCACCTGGCCCTGGGGGCCCCTGGGCCCCACAGGACCATCAGAGACAGTGCTTGGGCTACGAACCCCGACACTGCACACACAGCTGACTGACACCCCGCAGCCATTAGGTGGAAGAGGCCTACCTGCTGGAAAGAGGCTTTGGCCTGGAGGGCAGGCTTGTCACATGTAGGGTCTACAGAGGGGCTCTCGGGGAACGTAGGCTGGGACATTATCTTTGTACCCCCATTGCCTCACTACAGCTCGTGGCATCTCCCAGACGGGAGCCTGCACCCTTGTCTGGAGCCCCGATTCTTGTGACTGCCGCCCAGGAGACACCTCCAGATCCCCTGGCTCTGGGGGCCAGGGAGGCTCTGCTCACAACCCCAGAGGGCTGTACATATGTGCGTCCTTTAAAAGCTGTTGTCTGGGGACTTCCCTGGTGGTCCAGTGGTAAAGAATCCGCCTTCCAATGCAGGGGACGCGGGTTCGATCCCTGGTCAGGGAACTAACATCCCATGTGCCGCAGGGCAACGAAGCCCGTGAGCCTCAACTGGAGAGCCTGTGTGCCCAAAGTACAGAGCCCACGTGCTCTGGAACCCACGCGCCACAACTAGAGAAGAGAAAACCCGCACGCCACAACGAGAGACAAGCCTGTGCGCTGCAACTAAGACCCGACAGCGGCCCCAAAATAGATAAATAAATAATAAGTTAAAATCTAAAAAACAAATTAATTAGAAAAAAAAAAGCTGTTGTCTGAGGGCCTGGCTTCTAACCAGTCTGGGTCTGGATCTAGGTGCTGACTGAGATCCTCCCCTTCGGGACAGAGAAAGACAAATAACATATGGTCTCACTTACATGTGGAATCTAAAACACAACAAAACACCCAAGCTCACAGACACAGAGAACAGAGTAGTGGTTGGCAAAAAGGGGGTGGGCAAAATGGGTGAAGAGGGTCAAAAAGTACCAACTTCCAGTTATAAAATAAATAAGCCCTGGGATGTCCTGTATAGCATGCCGACTATAATTAACAATACTGTACTGCACATCTGAAAGTTGCTCACAGCATAGATCTTAAAAGTTGCTATCACAAGAAAAATATACTCCGTAACTACATATAGTGACAAATGTTAACTAGACTTATTATGATTGTTTTGCAGTACATACAAATATCGAATCATTATGTTGTACACCTGAAACTACTATAATGTTGTATGTGAGCTATACCTCAATAGAAAAAAACAGTAAGTTAAATAATACCTTTGATACATTAAAAAGAAAAAACCACCACACAGAGCACCCACCTTGGGCCGGGCTCTGAGGTGGGTGCTTTCCACAGGCAGGACAAGGCCGCCTTTGCAGCTCAGCGGGAGCCCGGTCCCAGCCCAGTCCTGTGCCCCCATGGGGCCCAGGACACAAGAAGACAAACTCCCCAAACACTAACTGCAATCCCAGGCACACTGCAGGACTGTGCCGAACGTGGCTGCCTCACGTTTCCAAAACCCTCCAGGATTCCCAAACTACAGCCAAACGGCTGAAGAGAGTGAATTCTCATCTGTCACTTTAGAAATTAATCAGCAGGTGTACCGCAAACTTCCCGCTTGGGCTACAGGAACCAGGCAAACAAGAGGAAGACCCCAGGTCTGCAGCTCAAAAGGAGGCCCAGGCAGGGCAGGCCTGAGCCCACAAGAACCAGGCCTTGGCTAAACCCACTTCTCGCTGTCCTTTCTGCCCCTGCCCCACCTCCATTCCCAAAATGGGGCTTTGATGGAGAAGAAGGTGCTGGTGAGGCCAGACGATGGGGGGAGGGGGGGTCCGGAGTCCGAGCCCTCCACACGTGGGACTAGGCAACCAGTGTCAGGGGTGAAGGTGGGGCACAGGGTGAAATGGCTGGTGGACCCTGGGTGTTCCAAAGGCTCGGATGTGTCTCTACAGCGGGACAGGGGAGCTCACTGAAGATAAGCTAGTTGATGCCAACCCCACTGCTCCCGGACCTCCCTGGAAATTGAGGAGAGAAGATGCCTTGTGACTGTAGAGGTGGCGGCTCTGGTGCCCCGGCCACCTGTTCCTAAGCCGTGGCTCACACCAGACACCGTTCCCGGTAGGGCATCTCCTCTCTGCTACTAAACATGTGAGGGAACCAGTCGTCCAGATCCCGCCCTGGAGCGCAGGTGCCCGCCTGCGCCCACCTTGTACACGGCCTCCTGGATGCGCGCCTTCAGCTTGGAGCTCCCCGTCTTCATCCCGGACACCAGGATGGTGTCCCCCTGCTTGGCCGCCTTCTCCATCTCTGAGATGTAGGAGGGAGGGATGTACGTGGACTCCAAAAAGGTCAGGATGCTGGAAAAGGAACGTGCGGTCAGACCTGACGCCTGGAACCCGGGAACCTCACGCACTCACTGTCCGAAGCTCCTGTGCGTGGTGCCAGACCCCATGCAAGTGGTGCTGACCTAGTCGGTGCTGCCTGGAAACCTGTCCCTGGAATGTCCTACCTCAGAATTGTCAGCGTCCCTGTGAAACATGCAGATTCTCGGCCCCGGCCCGGCCCTTGGTCTGCACGAAGCCTGGGGATCCGCATTTTATAAAACTCCCAATGTGATTATGATAAAAGGCAGGCACTGAAATATGAAGACTGCCCCCTTAGTCGAAATGTTTTGGTCTCACAGACGTGAAAGGTGAGGCTCACGGAAGCTGATAGCAGGCCCAGGACCACAGGCCCAGCCAGGGCCCTTCAGGGCTCCCCAGGAGTCCCAGCCCCCTTTCTTGGCCAGCTCCTGCATCTGGGAAATGGTTCAACGACCACGCCCTCCAGTGTTAGAAATAGGGAATCACATCGAATCCTACCTTCCCTGGGGTTAGGCTGTGGGGAGAAGGGAGGGAGAATTCAGGATGGGGTGGAACCCCCAGAGCACAGGCTGGTAAGCGGGGCCAGCCTGAGTCTCTCCCTAGCAGCCCGCGATTTACAGATAAGGCCTCCAGTTCCACCCGAATGAGAGCAGTCAGTCGGACACGCTTTCATTCTCCCCAAGATCTGCCGGGCGCTATACTACGCAGTGATTTATTTCCTTGCCCAGTTTTACGACGTGTCACACACTGAATTTAATGAAAATCCAGGACACTCTGGTTCCAGCACCCCTTAGCACCTTGGACTTCGGTCGGCATTCGACTTACATGCCGGGTGCTTGGAAGCTCCGGGGGCCGTCAGGGCAGGAAACAAGCTTGGTGGTGCGAGCGGGGCAGGTAACCAGCGTCCCCTGAACATCTAGTATGTGCCGGGCCCAGAGAGGGGCTCTCACCCCCGTCAGCATGCTCGCCCACCCTGCCACCCTCAGAGGTGGGCACAGTGACACCTCCAGCTGCTGCAGGAGGAAGCTGGTGCTCAGGTGGTCACAGTCCTTGATGACGGCCACAGGCAGGACATCACAAGGCCGGGACCGGAATGCAGGTCTCTTGGACCTAAAGCCCACATTCCTGGCTTACTGAGACCCCAGAAATTCCAGAGCTCAACCACAGACAGAGGCTGACAGCCCAGCCCCCAAAGAGCTCTGACCCAAGAGGGCAACCTGGCTTGCACAGCGTCAGGGCATGAGGGTGCCCGTCGTGGAAATGGCCGTGAGCTGAGCCTGGATGTGTCCTGGAACCCTGAACTGGACTTTTGAAGGTGTAAACAAAAGGCCAGACTTGTAACTCCCCACAAAATGCTTATCAATTGCAAGGGAGTAAGAAAGTGACTTCAGAGCAGGGCACCTGGCAGACCCCACCCTACCCAAGTGATGACAGCGAACAAAATCATTGACGGACCAACAAAATCACGATACGACGCAACGAGAATACGGAATCTCGCCTCTGTGATGTTCCTGCAAAGATGCAGAACTCTGGGTCTAATCAGGAGGAAGGTCAGATAAACCCGAAATGGGGGAGGGTCTGTAAGATAACTGGACTACAGTCTTCATGAGTGCAACGTCCCAAACGTCGAAGAAGGACCGAGAAACTCTTCCACGCTGACGGAGACTAGGAGAGACAGGACGACATGCGGCAGGTGACCCTGGGGGTCATGTTCTGCTACAAAGGATACAATTGGGATAAACTGGCAAAACTTGAACAAGGTCTTGTGACGGCGGGCATCGGTGTTAATTCCCTAATTGTGATGACCGTCTTCTCAATGTGCAGGAAAACGTCCTCACAGGTAGTAAATGCACATTAAAATAATTGGGGGTTACGGGCACCAGGGCGGCAGCTTGCTCCCAGATGGTTCGGGGAATCCACTTTCTGTACTACACTTGCAACTTTTCTGTAGGCTAAAAATTGCTGCAAAGTCTTTAAAAAAAATAAGTCTTCCTCCCCCAAAAGGGACTACACTCTAACATTTTTATAATACAGCACGAGGCAATGCAGCATAGCAGAGGACATTAGCCCAGACCTTGGGTCTGCACCAGCACCGGCCAGCAGAACCTTCTGGGATGGAAATGCTCCACGTCTGCCCTGTCCAGTGTGTGGTAACACCAGCCACACAGCTAACGAGCCCTTGACATGTGGCCAGTGCAATCAAGGATCTGAATTTTCCACTGTACCTAGTTTAAATTTAAACAGCCAGGATAGGGTTCATGGCTACCACACTGCACTGTGAGAATCTATACACATCTGAGTTCAAGTTGTCGCTCCGCCCCTTACCAACCTAAGGCACGTGGACGGTGGGACGGAAGCCACACGGCCGTTGGGGGGACTGGCTGAGTCAAGATGGGTAATGAGTCTGTCTCACAAGGAGTCCGCCTGCAGGCCCACTTCCACCCCCGTGCTGGGGAAGGCAGCCTCCTGAACCTGGAAGAGGTCACTGCAGGAAGGTCACCCCAGCCGGAACTGTCTCCCCGTTAGCTCACCCCCAGCGGGGCCGCACCCCGCCCCTCGCCTGTACCCCGGGACAGCTCCCATTGTCTGGGACAAGCTTTCTCTTCGGCAGCTGGACAGGCCAGCCTCCTCGACGATGTCCCACAGAACACACCCCCGTGGGCTGCACAAGCAGCAAGGTTCCTGCACAACCGTGTGAGGCGAGGGGGATGATGATGATGGAAGCCCCCAGCCCTCATGGAGCCGGCGACAACCCCCTTCCGCCTCCCTTCCAAGGCAGGCGCCTCTTACCGGAGCGCGTTGTGGGTGTCCGAGTACCCGTCGGCCTCTGTGTCCTTCACGATCATCCAGTCAAAGACCAGCCCGGCCAGGGTGCTGAACGTGTTTCCTGTAGGAGCAGAGGGGCGCACCCGAGTTACCCCCCGGGGCCAGGGGCAGGGGACATGCACCAGCCCCTGCAGAGCAGGCAGCACTGCCTGCAGCCTCCAGCCTCCATTCAGCAGGGAGGGAGGGAGGGAGGGGAAACGAGGCTGAAAGAATCAGGGTCACGTGACCGTGAGGAGTGAGCCCTGGCCTCTCGGGGGAGCCGTGTCCTTCCCGCTGTACCTCCTGCCTGTGCGCACCCATCACCCCTCACGTGGGGAAGTGCTTTACGGTTTAGACGGTGGTTCCTGAGACTGTCACTCACTCCCCCCTCACCACCTCCCTGTGCTGGGAAAGGAACCCAGGCCGTGTGCTTTCATGTGCCCATCCTTGCCCCTCGGCCGAGATGCTGAGACCCCAAGTCCCGGGTGGAGGAGGTGGACGCTCGCACAGCCGGCCTCGGCTCTGAAGCCCTGGCTGCCGTCCGCGTGCCTTGGACCAGACGCCAGAACACGCAGAGCCCGGCACGTGACTGGGCGACCGCTGCCGGAGGAGGACTCAGGGAGGGTCTGAATCCCTCTGTAAACACCTTGTCAGGGTAACTGCAAGACCTGGTTCTACGCAGACACCCGGGAACAGGGCGGGGGGTGAAAACTGGGGGCTCAAAGGCCTGACCTGCTGGGAACTATGGTTTGCTTTTTCCCCAGGCGATGTTGATTTTACATTCCTTAATTGGCTCCCCTCATTTCAAATTAAGAAATGCAGCATACTATATGTCCAACTTGCAAGTTCAAAAGCCTGAAGACCCCGCTGCCTGGGCCCTGCTCCCTCTGGTGATGAGAGGCTGCCTCAGCCTCTCCAGCTGGTCTGTCCCGCTCCCCACACCACACCCTATCGCCCACACCCACTCCCCCTCCATCATCTACATTCCTGCCTGGCCAGCCCCCAAAACAGAGCATCTGGGGCCCAGGAAAGCTCTTTCTTCACTGCGAAGCGCAGAGCATTTAGAATCAGGCCCCACCCCACCTCTGAGGTCTCAGGGCTGTTGAGATCGACAGGAGAGAGTGCCAGCCAGCTCAGGGGCGAGTGCGGTCCAGCACGGCCTTCTGAGGACGAGAAGACCGAGGCTGGGGGAGGCCTCCTTGGGTCTCGTAACCTGGAAAATGGAGACAGGAAACCCTGTGTTCGTCCATTTCAGTGGTTACGCTTGGAGCTCAGTTTTTCAGTCAGAATCCCCGCATCTCTGTCATGTTCGGATGTGAGGGGAGGGATGAATGTGGGCTCATTCCTGGAGCAGAAAGCATCCTGGGGCTTCCAGAAGTTTCACCCACATGGGCAGGGGCGCATGCAGGACCAGCTGCCAAATTTGCAGGGCCGTATGCAAATGAAAACTTGGGGCTCCTCATTCCAAAGGCAGGGAAAGCACCAGAAGGACGCAAGTCAGACTTGGGAGAGTTGGAAGGAGACAGAGAAAGCCCCAGGCATGGGGCTGGCTGAGGGGGTGCTCCCTTGGGCGGGTAGGGACACTCTAGGGTGAGTCAGACCCTTAGAGGTACCCAGAGGCCCTGCCCTGCAATTTGGGGTACACATGGATGTGCCAGTTACAGGGGTCCCCTCCTGCCAGCCACTGGACCAACACACTGTGTCCTAGCTGAGCAGGCTCTGTGGAAACTGAGTCAGGCATCTCTCCTTCCCGCTCTGCTGATCTCCACACTAACCCTCGGTAGCCTGTGTATGGATATGTTAGGAAACCAGATGAGGGTGGGTGAGAGGCTCACTCCGGCCAAAATGCAGCCTCTAGAACGGACGTGCCCTGGGACAGGGATGGCCTCTGCCACACTCCACCCCGCATACCCTGGGGACACGCGCCTATCCCAGGCCCCCACTGGGGATGGAAGGTGGCCGTAGTCACAGGACAAGGCTGGGGAGGGAGAGGACAGGCAGGACCCAGGACACCAGGGGACAGGGCACAGGTGGCCAGGAACCCAGCCCAGGAGGCAGGGAGGTGGCAGGGAAGCAGGATCTCAGAATCACTGAGGCTCCAAGTCCCATCAGACCCCACTCACAAAACACGAGCACAAAAATAAATTTATTAAAATTTCAAGACGGCAACGGTGGAGCATTAAACCAAGCCTGGGGACCTTTGTAGCACGAGAGCCTGTGTGAAGCTAGCCCTGACGTCTGGATGACAAAATAAAACCACAGGAGATGGCACGTGACCTGACTACAACTTCCCAGAGTGGACAGTGGGCAAGGGCACCTTCCAGCAAAACAGGCTCCAAGACCCACACATTCAGCAGGAATTTGCAGGCTTGGAGGTAGGGGCGGTTCAAGAAGCTTCTGCCTAGAGTTTTGCCGTGTCTCTTTGAAAAGCAGCTGTTATGTACTCCTGAAACTAACACAACATTGTTAATCAACTATACTCCAATATAAAATAATTTTCTTTTAAAAAGCAGCTATTAGACCTACTATGTGCCAAGTGCTCACATTAACAAGGAAATCCCAGGGCCCAGTCTCCGGAGGCTGCACCCCCTGTCCTGGTCCCAGGAGGGCAGCCGGAAAACACTAAGCAATTCAACTTAACAAACATTTGCTGGATGCCTGCTGGGCCCAAAGTCCAGTGTCAGACAAAGAATGAATTGATCCCAATTCTGCCCAAGTGCAGAGCCTGACAACGAGTAAAAAGTGCCCCGTGCCCCAAGGCTGGGCTTGCGAATCACTGAGGGATTTCAAGGAGGGACAAACTCCACCTTGGGAGAGCCCTGGAGGAGAAAATATTAGAGGGGATGCCCAGAGGGCCTGGGCTTCAGAAAGCAGAGATCCGGAAGTGGGAGTGGACGGTGCTCTGAGTGGGAGGTGAGGCGTGGCATTTGGGGGACCAGAGCCCGCAGCACTGCCCCAGCACCAGGTACACGCGGGCTGGGAGAGAACTCTGAAAACATTAACTCGAGGCAGGAACCCTGCAGATGGCCTCAGGCCAATAAAGCAGACCCCAGCCCCTGGTGCAGACCACGGTGCCCAGGAAAAATGCAGCAGTTGGAGACAGGCAGTGTGGCCTAGTGGACAAGAGTTCCAGCCCCTGCTCTGCCGCCCACGAGCTGCATGACCCTGGGTGAGTCACTGAAGCTCTCTAGGCCTCAGCTTCCTTGTCTGTACAATGGGCTAATGTATAATTACCATCCACCCTCGTGGGGTAAAAGACTACACTTAGGGCTGGGCACCTAACAATGTTTGCTGAGCCACAAGCAGGTTAAAAACCAAACAAGCACCAACCTAGATAAGGTACATCCCTTCTGAGACTGGGGGGCCCTCCAAGGTTATAAAGGTCAAGTTCGTCTTTACAAAGGAGACTGACCAGTAGGGAGGACACAGGCTCAGGACACAGGAAGAGGGGATTTCTAAGGAACTAGTCCAAGCGCTTCTGGGTGGGGACACCCTCACAGTGAACAGGGAGGCAGGGAGTGAACCACCTGGTGCCACAAAGGTGGGCCTTGACCTGGGCTCTTCCTGAAAGGCCAGTGTATGCAGGCCTGGGTGAGCCAGGGTTCCCCCCGGAACTGGCCACATGCACCACCAAAACCTTAGGAGTGGGAGGACTGTGAAACGTGATCCCCTAGGGCCACGGGGCACCTGTCCCACACAGGAAGGTCAGGCAGCCACCTTCCATTCCTGACACATCCACCAGCTGCCCAAGGGGAAAAACCAAAGTGACTTAAAAATGAATAAACTATAAAAAAAAAAAAAAAGATGGAGAATAACACGTGATGGTGAGGATTTGGAGAAACCGGAACACTCATGCATCACTGGTGGGGATGTGAAACAGCACAGCCACTGTGGAAACGCTCTCCGGCTGCTCCTCAGAAAGGTACATATAGAGTTGCCCTTTGACTCAGCAATTCCACTCCTGGGTGTAGACCCAGGGGAAATGAAGGCCTGTGTCCACACAAAGACTTGAACCCATGTTCACAGCAGCACTACTCACAACAGCCCAAAGGGGGCAGCAACCCAACTGTCCACCCACTGATGGATGGATAAACAAATGTGGTCCATCCATACAATGGAACATCACTCAGCCACGAAAAGGAACGAAGCACCGCCACAGGACACAACGTGGGTGAACCTTGACAACATGCTCAGTGGAAGATGGCAGACACCAAAGACCACACGCTGTATGATTCATCCATATGAAAGCCCCAGAAGAGGCAAATCTCTACACAGAGAGTAGATGAGTGGCTGCCAGGGGCCGGAAAGAGAAAAGCACGAGAACCGACTGCTAATGGGCGTGGGGTTGCAGTTTGCAGTGATGAAAAGGTTCTAAAATTAGACAGTGGCGACGGCTGTACAACTCTGTGAATATACTTTTAAAACAAACCACTGAACTGTACACTTTAGATGGGTAAATTTCATGGTATATAAATCTCGATAAAAATAAACAAAACTTGGGTCGTGGGGAGGGACAGATTGGGAGTTTGGGAATGACATGTACACACTACTATATATAACATAGATAATCAACAAGGACCCACTGTAGAGCACAGGGAATTCTGCTCAATACTCTCTAATAACCTACATGGGGCAAGGATTTCAGAAAGAATAGATACATGTATAACTGAACCACTTTGCTGTACACCTGAAACCAACACAGCATTGTAAGTCAACTATACTCCAATACAAAATTAAAAAATTTTAAATAAACGAAACTTTATTTTTTAAGTGACAAGACAGGAAATAGACCAGAGAGGTTAAGAGCAGGGGTTGGCACTCCACAGCCCTTGGGCCAGATCCAGCGCCCACCAGTTCTTGTGAATAAAGTTTTATTAGAACAGCTACGCCCCTTCATTCCACACTGTCTGTGAGTGTTTTAGAGCCACGCTGACACAACTGAGCGGTTGCTGCAGAGACGATTGGGCCGGCAAAGCCTAAAACAATTCCTACCCAGCCCATCACGGAAAACACGTGCTGACTCCTGGCTGAGAGTGAACCCAGGACCCAACCAGGCCAGAGCTCAGATTCTGGCTCTGCTGCGAACGAAGGACTAGGAAGTGTGTGTGACTGGTCTGTGTGTGTCTGTAAGTGCACTGTGTGTTCTCTCTCAGTCTCTGCTCCTGGAAGTGAAACGAGTCAGGACAGGTGAGGCGCCCAGAGACGCCTGGCTCCAGTGAGCGGCATATGACCCCCGCCACCGCGTCGGGCAGGTGAGCTCCCATCAGCTCGCTGCACAAACTCCTCCTCGGCGCCCTCTGCCTCAAGACCAGGCGCAAATCCCACACCTGACACAAGGCCCCTTTATATCCTGTGTCCCTTGGCCTCTCCAATTTCAGTCTCAAGGATGAAACGGGGTCCCCGCCTGGCAGACCCCACATCCCTCGAGGCTCAGTCAAACATCCTGCCTTCTGAGAAATTGTTCTGACCCCTGACCTCCACGCCCCACCTCCAAGCCCCCTGGAGTTGCTCCCCCACCCAGTGGTCCCTTCACACTTTGCACCCAACGTGATTACAAACCGCACCTGCCGGGATGCATGTGGGGCCTGACCTACCCGTGGACCCCCTGGCCTGAGATGCTAGGGGCAGAGGCCCAGTGCGCCCGCCCCACCACAGCAGGACCCCAGGACCTGGCAGACCCAGAAGGCAGAACACACTCCATGGCCACCCAGCACACTGAGCACCCACCACACACCAGGCGGGGCTGACCCTTCACACTCACTCACCAGGTCCTCGTGACCAAGTAAGCATCATTATGTCAGCTTCACAGATCAGAGGGGAGTTCAGAGAAGCTGGGCAGCTTATCCGATGAATGAATACAGAGCGGAAGGAAGGCTCGGACAGATGCTTCGTAACACTGATTCTGCCCCCAAGGGACATTTGGCGATGGCTGGAGAGATTTCTGGTTGTCACAACTCAGTGGGTGCTACTGGCATCCAGTGCATAGAGGCCAGGGATGCTGCCAAACACCCTAAAATGTACTGGGTAGTCCCCACCACAAAGCATTATCTACCCCAAATGTCAATGCTGCCTAGACTGAGAAACCCTGATCTATAACAATGTTTTGAAAAAGCCGGGGCAGCGGGGGCTAGAGTGGTCAGGGGAGATTTCAAAGACAAGGTGAGTCCTGGCTTGGACGTGAAGTTTTAGAAGATCCTTCATCTGGAAGATGCCTTTTGCCTGACCTACTTTCTTCAACAAGAACCTTAACCTACAAATTTTCCCTTTGCTCCTTGACCAAGAGGTCAGGTTACAGCCAAGACAGTCTGCCAACCAGCAGAACAGACCTTCCACAAAGAATCCCAGCCCAGAACAAGCCAATGTTCTGCTATGAAGTGAAGGATGGTACGTGGGGCCGGCAGCATAGACGTGCTCTCTTACACACACACACACACACACACACACGCACGCGCGCGCGCACGTGCATAGGCTGCAGTCTGGATCAGGAAGCCAGCCCCAGACCCCAGAGCCTCTGTTGTTCACAGCAGTGACCCCGTGAGCCCCTCCCAGCTGTGCACAGGCACGGAGCTGGCCTCCAGGCCCTGTGGAGAAGTGGCCGTGTCCTCGCTGCCACCGCGGGCCTGGCGTCCACTTAGAGGTGGTCCTGACCTCTTCCGCGTTGCCCCCCTGGCCGGAGCAGCCTGCCTTGGGGGAGAGCGGGCCGCACACGAGGAGAGGGAGAAACAGAGCCCGCCAGGCCAGTGGCCTCACCTTCCGAGTCCAGGGCCTGGATCTTAAGCTCCAGCGGGGAGTCCTCCAGGTAGAGCTCACGGGTGGTGGAGACGATCTGAATGCCGTGGATGAGGTCCACGATGGCGTCGCAGCGCAGGACCTGGCCGGTGGCTGCAGGGGAGGGAACACAGGGTCAGCCGGAGGGCGGCCACCCCACCTCCAGCGCCTCATAGGTTGGGTGGTCTTATTCGTTGGCAAAGACAAGGGAAACCAACAATTCCCCCCAAGAAACAGGGCTGGTAGAACCGAGTCGACCCTCAGGACCTCCACGAGGCCCGAGAGTCAGCAAGGACGTCCAGGAAGTAAGGGCCTTCCAGACACTTTCACTGCCCATCTTGTACTTTTCCACCGCGAGCGCCAGCGTTTAAAGCTGTGTGCAGAACACTCTTCCTAGAATTCCTAGTTTTGTTCAGAGTGTAACCACTGAGCTAAATGACAAGGGTTCTGGTATGATAAGTTAGCCTCCAAAAGGACGATGCTGTTCTGAACGCCTGTCCCTACCCTGAGATTAGCAATTACACCCGGAATTTGTGCGTTTGTGTGTGTCTGTGTTTACACTGCAGTTTTTGCATAAGACTATCAACTACACTATAGTATAAAAAAAGAGTGTGCACGTCTACACGGATTTCTTACTTGCTCCATCAATAAAACACATAAATGGCATTACCTGGAGAATCCTCTAATGTAAAAAGTAACAGCTTGTGACACGAAATCATTCCGACCATTCTCCAGGCACCATATAACTACTTGTACACCCTTAACTTTGTGAGGAAGCCATTCAGCCCCATTTATCAAAAACCTTAAAAATATTCATAGGCTGTGACCCAGTAAAGCTGCGAATCTATCCTTGGCAGGAAATAACCTGAAAGAACCCAAAATTGTTCACCGAATGGAACTATTTATTTTCCTATTTGACACTGAAACAAACATCTGAAAACGATCTGAATGCCTCATATACGGGAATGCTTACAGCACAACCTCTGGTTAAGAATATTCTTCGGCCATTAAAAATACAGAGCGAAGTAAGTCAGAAAGAGAAAGACAAATACCGTATGCTAACACATATATATGGAATTTAAGGAAAAAAAATGTCATGAAGAACCTAGGGGTAAGACGGGAATAAAGACACAGACCTACTAGAGAATGGACTTAAGGATATGGGGAGGGGGAAGGGAAAGCTGTGACGAAGTGAGAGAGTGGCATGGACATATATACACTACCAAACGTAAGGTAGATAGCTAGTGGGAAGCAGCCACATAGCACAGGGAGATCAGCTCGGTGCTTTGTGACCACCTAGAGGGGTGGGATAGGGAGGGTGGGAGGGAGGGAGACGCAAGAGATATGGGAACATATGTATATGTATACCTGATTCACTTTGTTATAAAGCAGAAACTAACACACCATTGTAAAGCAATTATACTCCAATAAAGATGTTAAAAAAAATTCTATAATAAAATGGGAAACTTTTCATACCATGTTAGGTGGGGGAAAAGCATGACAGAAAATTCATTGTTTTCTAAGCATCTTACGACCATAATATGGCAAATTAAATATGGGGAAGTGAAACATTGCACAACTTTCTTCATTTTGAATCAACGCCCATTAAGAGTTATTTTGGTAACAACTAATAACTTAGAAATGAAAGCCAGCCTCCACGGGAGGGCAAGCAGGACAAGGTTGTGGCAGGAGGGACCAGAGTTCATGTTGCCTCCTCAGTGTCGCCCCAGCTCCATGGGCGTCCTCAGACCCAACAAGAGAAGGGGAAGCGTGGCCATGGGCTCTTCCGTCCCTGTGGCCCGAGGCCTCAGCGGGGTGTTTCTAGCCCCTCAGCCCCCATCCCCACCAGGGGCCACGCGGCGCACTGGGAGGCCTTACTGATGTCCTCCGCGAAGATTATGCTTGTGAGGCGGGCGGGCTGGGACAGGCGGGCCTGCACCACTGCCTTCCGGGAGCACTGCTGCTCGTCCAGGCCCAGCGGCTCAATGCTGGCCACCTCCGGCCGGGTCGATGACCTGCGGCGAGAAGAAGAGAAGTCACCCTCTGGAGCCACTGGAGAGGCAGGGCTGGGACCGGAAGCCAGAGCCGCAGCGCCCCCAATCTGTCCCAGACTTGCAGGACACAGCGGCCAGGCTCCACCAGCTTCAGACCCAGAGGAGACAGGCAGCCGAGGCCCCTCTAGTAGGAGCAGGACATCCTGAGGGCGAGGACCTCCCCTCCCACCTCAACCCCACCCCAGCCCTGAACATATCACACAGGCAGAGAGTCACTGCTCGGGACACTGGAAAACACCTCCATGTTCAACAGTCACCTGACAGGACTATTCCAAGGAACTGGAAATAACTATTGGTGGGAAAAGCGCCTACGGTCCCTGGGGAGGAGGAGAGGCCAGGTACCTGCTGACCTCTAGGCAGGACCTGGCACACGGCAGCCTCCCAGACGGTCACCTCCATCCCCAACAGGCCCTACAAACCCAGAGCTCACCGACAGAAACCTTGGCAACAGGCACAAGGCCCAGCGCACGGGGCCGAGGTTACAGGGAAGGTGGGCGGAAGGGCAGGTAAACACCTTCGCCACAGAGGGAGGATGGGTCATTCTTCACAGAAGCGATGGTTAATCACCCTGCAGCCCGAGGCAGGCAGAGAGCGCCGGACATGAGTGGGGATGACAGGCAGAAGCAGATGTCTGGCAAACGCAGAGACACCCAGAGACTGTTATTAAAATACAGAAGTGTGCTGGGGGAGTGTGGTGGTTAATTTTACGTGTCAACCTGGCCAGGCCATGAGGTGCCCAGCTACTTGGTGAGACATCATTCTGGGTGTGTCTGAGGGTGTTTTGGGATGAGATTAACATTTAAACCAGCAGACTGGGTAAAGGAGATTGCCTTCCCCTGTGTCGGTGGGCCTCACCCAATCAGTTGAGGCCTGAATAGAACAAAAAGGCTGACCCATCTGCAAATGAGAGGGAGTTCCTCCTGCCTGAAAGCCTTCAGAGGTGTGTATATACACACACACACACACACACACACATATTGTTTCTCTGGAGAACCCTGACCAATACAGGGAGAGCAAATAAGACAACGAAAGAAACTATCTACCATGTGTTAAGCCCAGAGCCAAATACTTCTGTCCATCAGATTACTTAACCCTCCAGGAGGCCTATATGGGAAAACCAAACCGAGGCTCAGAGAGGTTGAGTAATTCCGCAAAGCCACACAGCTGTACGTGGCGGGGCCAGTGATCAGAGCCAGGTCTGTGTGACTCCAGATCAGACAATCCTCCCACCACACGAGTGCTTCCCCCAGGGTACGGAGCACACAACACCAGAGGGCAGTGAGGCACCGATGAACTATCTTTAAATTGACTCTTTATGTCATTTAATTACTACACATTCATTTTTAATTGTTTCAGGAAAAACAAATGTATCAAACTTATGAGCTCCTACATGTTAATACTGAAGAGGATGTCCGATGTTCAAAAAAGGAGTCATTTTGAAGCAAACAGTAAGTTTTCGTATACGTGGTACACTAAAAAGGCAGCACTCTGACAGTGGCGTTCCCAGGACAGCTGTGAGGGGTGGGGTCTGCCCATCAGCCGCCATTTTCCAGTGTTTCTATAAAACAAGGACAGAGCGGCCTCTCACACCGATAGCTGGAGCTCTCAGAACCAGTCTGTCTCCACACTGGTTGGGGAGGACCCACATGAGGCACGGAGGGAAGCGGGGAGAAGGCACGTGGGCCGCGCCAGCTCCCTCAGCCTAACCGTCACGGGCTCTGGGCTCACGGCCCAGGCGGCAGGACGGGTCCAGGAGGCAGGACGGGTCCAGGAGGCAGGGCTCAGAGAAGGCGGGGTCTGCACAGAGCTGACAGCTGAGAGGCCCACCCAGAAACCAGCTCCGAAGGCCAGGTCACTTGGACACAGCATCACGTTCTGCCAAGGAAGCAGGTCCGGGCTCAATGGCTTTTCTGCCGGAAGAGCCTTCCTCTGTCTCCAGTTTAAACGAACGGCCGCTGCTCAGAACGGATGAGAGCTGCTCCAGCTTGCCCACCTGGTCGTTCTGTGCACCTCAGCTGGTGGTCAGCACGCCTGCCCACCCTCCCCACTCATGGACTCGCCCTAAGGCCCACGGGAGGAGCTTCAGGGGCCTCCCCGGGCCCCTGGCGCAGGCAGTGATGGTGACATGGCCTCACTCTCTGTTGAGAAGGTGAACGCCTAGGGCAGCAGGGTGCTGCCGCTCGCCAGCTGTGTGACATTGAGCAAACAATTCCACCTCAATTCTCTGTGCCTGTTTCCTCAGCTGTACAATGGCAATAAAAGTGGTACCTGCTGCAAAGGGTTGGGGCGGATTACATAGGATGACAGATGTAAAGCTCTTACTGCAGGGCGTCGCACAGAGTAAGCTCTCCAACTCAGGCACCAGAAGGAGGTGCCTAAATGAAGGGCTTCTGGCCCTGAGGTGTTTGGCGAGATTCTGACCATAGTCCTTTGCTTTTTAAAGAAAGTAAGAAAACATGGGCCCTTCTAGATCGTGATCGTTCATGTGTGACCTGGTGGGGCCCTACCCCCAACCGCAGACATCCTCAGAGCCACAGGCAAAGATTCAGGCCCGAAGTAGGGTTCACCACTGGCAAGAGCCTGAAGCTTCTGACTTCAAGTCTAACCTCTGCTCTGAAGTTCTCCCTCCCCCAGCTTCCCCCCCATCCCTCCACTGATGCTGACCCCTCCACTTCTCACGTCCCTCCCACCAGCTCTTGTGCGGCCCGGCCTTGAGGGCTCATGGGAAATGGTAACTCTTCCACGGACCCATCCCTGACCCTCCTCAACCTCCACTCAGCTCTCACAGCTGGTCCTTCCTGGGGTCCCTAATGCACCCATTCGTTCGTTCATTCATTGAATCCATATTCATTGGGTGATGTGCAGGATTCCAGGTACCGTTCTAGGTGCCGGGGACACAACGAGGTACAAAATACACATTAATCCCCACCTTCACGGAATTTACGTTTTAGTGGGAGGAGAACAAGGATAGACAAAATGACTGAGTGGAGGTGGGATCTCAGACAACAGTGCTTTGGACAAATAGAAGGCAGGGGAGGGAAAGGCTGTAGTTTCCAACTGGATGGTGAAGGGAGCCTCCCTCAGAGGCGACATGTGAGGAGGAGGGGCAGACACAGGATCCCTGGATATCTGGGAGAAGGGTGTTCCGGCAAAAGCATGGGCGAGGGCAAAGGCCCCGAGACCATGGCTGGTGTGATCCTTCTCCTTGTCTGACCCCCTCAGAGACTGAGCCTGAGGACAGCGCCCGTGCGTGCTCATTTCTTGCCCTCACTGCACCCAGCATAAGACTCTGGTGCGAGTTTGTTTGTTTGTTTGTTTTTGCGGTACGCGGACCTCTCACTGTTGTGGGCTCTCCCGTTGCGGAGCACAGGCTCCGGACGCGCAGGCTCAGCGGCCATGGCTCACGGGCCCAGCCGCTCCGCGGCATGTGGGATCTTCCCGGACCGGGGCACGAACCCGTGTCCCCTGCATCGGCAGGCGGACTCTCAACCACTGCGCCACCAGGGAAGCCCCGGTGCAAGTTTTTGTAGATGCCCCTTATCAGGTTATGGATTCTCTTCTAATCCGAACTTGCTGCAAATTTCTATCATGAATGACTGTTGAATGTTCTGCACCTATTGAGACCATTATATGGCTTTTCTTCTTCATTTTGTTGATATAAGAATTAATTGTTTATTGTTGCTCAAGCAATTACATTGATTGGTTTGTATTAAACCAACCCCGCATTCCTGAGATCCACTCCAGTTGGTCATAACACAACACCCTTTTTATATGTTTCTGGATTTGATGTGCTGCTATTTTGTTAAGGAATTTTGTACTCTGCGTCTGTGAATTTCTTTTGTTTATAATGTTTGAGGCTGGTTTGCAATCAGTGTAATGTTGGCCTCATAAAAAGGAGCTAGGAAATGATTGTTCTTCCTGCCTTTCCTGAAAGAGTTTATGAAGGATTTGTACTATTTCCTCCTTAAACGTTTCATAGAAATTACAAGTGAGGCCACCTGGGCTTGGAGTTTTCTTTTTTTTTTTTTTTGCGGTATGCGGGCCTCTCAGTGTTGTGGCCTCTCCCGTCGCGGATCACGGGCTCTGGACGCGCAGGCTCAGCGGCCATGGCTCACCGGCCCAGCCACTCCACGGCATCCTCCCGGGATCCTCCCGGACTGGGGCACGAACCCGTGTCCCCTGCATAGGCAGGCAGACTCTCAACCACTGCGCCACCAGGGAAGCCCTGGAGTTTTCTTTATGAGAAGGTCTGTAATTATAAACTTAATTTTACCAAATGTCCTAAGTGGACCGAGAGGCACCAAGGGCTCTCTATGCCTGAGAACCCTTCCCCAAGTCCTGCACAGGAGGTGGGGAGCCTGCGGTTCAGTTCTGGTGGGCATGTTGCTTCCTCTCCTCTCGAATTGCTCACCCACATCCCAGCGAGACCCCCTCCCAGATCACAGCAGCTCCCGACAAGGGCCCCAGGTGAGCAAACCCAGGGTATATATACTGCCCCCCCCACACGCACAAGCACACGCACACGCACACGCACACACACACACACACACACACACACAGCTGGGCAAACAGGAAGCAAGGCAAACGTGCACACATGAGTGTCATTCCTGCAGGGGACCCGTGTTGGGTTTTGGCTGCCCAGACTCCATTCCCCCTCCTCAGTAACAGCACCCAGCTTTTCTGGGGGTGCTGCTCTCCTCCACCCTCAGACCATGAGGCTCCAGGGCACCCATGCTCCTTGGACCCTGGGAGGCAGGTGGCTGGGGCCTGGCCGATCGGCTGTGCATCCCCCTGGATGGAGGTGTTCAGACCCAGCGTGCAAGGCTTGACAAGGGCTGCAGGGCTGGACCCGTCCTCTTGCTACCCCAGGGGGCACCCGGCTGAGGCCCGAGACCAGGCCCTGCTGACATCACTGAGCCCTGTGTGCGGCCTGAAACAAACTCTGCCAAAACAACATCCCTGCTTTATTTAAACTATTTTGGTTTGAGTTTCCTGTCACATGCAGGAAAGTCAGGAGAGTTGAGACAAATGAAATCCCCTGACAGAATTCTTCAAGACTTGTGGCCTTATTTCATTCAAACTACTGGTACTATATTTTTTAAAAAGAAAAAAAAATTGTCATTTATTATGTGCTTACTATGTGTCAGGCTCGAAATAAAACATATCACAAGTGTTTTATTTGCCTCCCAACAGTCCTATTGAAACCCCCCATTTGATACACAAGGAAACCCCTGCACGGATGTGAAGTAACCTGCCCAGGGTTACATTCCTGGATAACACCTCAGCCGGGCCTGGCTCTAGACTCCTGGTCCAGACACCACCTCCCGCCTTGTGGTGAATGCACCCAGATTGTTCAAAACAGAGCTAATGGCCTCCACCTACCTGGGGCTGCCCATGGGAGGGCCCAGGCCGCCAGACCTCAGTGAAAAATGGCTCCATCTCCTCCATCACCCCCTACCCCACATGCAGCCTTAATACTGCTTCTTAATGTGTCATCAACTTCCCTTAAATGCTACTGAACCTGGGTAAAACCGCCATTGATGAGAAGGTCTGGCACACTTCCCGTGCATCCCAGGACTGAGCTGAGTCTGTGACCTGGTTTTGAATGTGGTTCTGCGGTAAGTGGGGAATAACATGCAAAGTATGCAAAGGAATTAGCGGAAAAACTGGTTCTGCTATTTGGTTCCCTCTGCCATCCCCACCTGCAACATTCAAAGTCCCTGCCTCTGGACTTGGGTCTCTGGCCACCCACCGGGGCAGCTGCCTGGACACCTGCACCTTCCGCCCTTCCCGGCCCCCCATCCGGTTACATCCAAGTAACCTTCGTATCTTTTTCTTACTTTTTTCTTTTATTTGTTTTTTTAATTTTTTTAAGACTTTTTTTATGTGGACCTTTTTAAAGTCTTTACTGAATTTGTTACCATACTGCTGTTTTCTGTTTTCCGTTTGGGTTTTTTGGCTGCGAGGCATGTGGGATCCCAGCTCCCTGACCAGGGATCAAACCCGCACCCCCTGCATTGGAAGGTGAAGCCTTAACCACTGGACCACCAGGGAAGTCCCTTACATTTTTCTTGTAAATTGATTCTTCCTTAATGAAAACGTACTTTATTTATTTATTGGCCGTGCCCCACGGCATGTGGCATCTTGGTTCACCGGGATTGAACCTGCGCTCCGTGCAGTGGAAGTACCCCGCCTTAACCACTGACCGGCCAGGGAAGTCCTGAAACAATACTTTAAAAGGAAACTTTATATCACTAGTGTAAACAGAAAGCCTATACCATTTGCCATCCGAGGTAACGATTAAAACAAACAAGAATCGAAACAATGTTACTGCATTTGGCTGGGGGGGGGGCCAGGGGGACACTGTCACCCCCAAAAAAGAAACAGGCAGATATTACAGGGTATTAGGAAAAGCAGAAGGTGGTTGTAGGGGCTGGGGGACGGGGAGGGGTTAGCATTTAATGGGGACAGAGTTTCAGTTTGGGAAGCTGAAAAAGTTCTGGAGATGATGGGTAATGGTTATATAACAGTGTGAATGTCTTGATGCCACTGAACTGGACACTTAAAAATGGTTAATTTTATGATATGTATATTTTACCAAATTTTTTTTAAAAAGAAAAAATGGAAGCAACATGTTGGCACCAGAAATGAATTTTTTATCTTGAGGGTGTCTAATGGGACAGGGGAACCCGGGGACAGGGAGGGTCAGGCCAGAAAGCTACAGTGGAAAAAGGAGAAGTGACAGTTGTACAAAGAAGCAGTGAGTGGGGGCAGAGGAAGACACAGCCCTCCCTCCACCCACCTGCAGGTCCACCCTTCCCTGCCCCCCATGACAGAGGCAGGGCCTGCAGGGTGGAAGCCACGTCAAGGGGCAGAGCAGGCTTGGTTGGGGGGGGGGACCCACAAGGGAAGCAGGAAGAAAACCACCCACGGAAGCAGGATGGAACATCTACCCAGCAGCATGGTGCTCAGGCACTGAAAACTTAAGATCATGAAGCAACACAGAAAAACAGCTGGGCTTTAACACTTGCTGGTGGTTGGTAGAGAAGGAAGTTCCCAAGTGACCTGAATACCAGGTTTGAGCTTCGTGGTGGTGCGGGGGGTGGAATAAGTGATCAAAAGGAAAACAAAATGGTGACTGACTGTGTTACAGTCAAAGGATTATGGGAGACTTCCGTGGTGGTCCAGTGGTCAAGATTCTGCGCTTCCAATGCAGGGGGCGTGGGTGTGATCCCTGGTCGGGGAACTAAGATCCCACATGCCACTCGGCCAAAAAAAAAAAAAAAGGATTATGGGATACTTCTCTTTTTCCCCCTTTTCCCAACTTTCTCTCTCGTGTCATTTATATAAAGGATGCCTTAAAAAGAAGCTAATGAAAGATGCTTTGGAGCCCTTTCAATAACATGAAATAGCAAAAAAGAATCAGGAGTTTGCCACATAACCAGCAATCCCTCGTTGTGACTGGAGGGGTGCAATCAGGTCTGGCCAATTCGCCAGAGGCTGCAAACCCCTGGAAGAGGTGGTACGGGGGCACGGTCCCAAACTCAAGACCATCACTACTTATACGCGTCCCCCAGAGCACTGCCCTCTCTGAGGTTCCGACTGAAATGTGAACAGTTTTAACCTGATGCTCTCTACAGTTCCCCTGACCTTAAAATTGCCTGATTATTTGATGCTATAAAATCAAGAAACAGGAAAATCAGACTTAAAGCCCCTGGGGCTCAGGCACGCAGTGGTTCCAGTAAAGTGGGAGCTTGGCGGAAAAGTCCAAGGATGAGAAAAAATTTCCCCAAGGTCCAGGAAGGTTTTCATTTTCTCTGTTCTTCACCTCACAGACTTCACAATGAACTCCTTAGGTGAAGAGGCTATTTTCCTCCCAGGTATAGATGAATGCAGATAGAAAGCTTGCCTTTAGGCCCACTCTTAAAACTCCAGAGGGGACTCTTCAAACACTAAAGCAATACCTGACTGAACTAGGAAGCACACACTAAAAATAAGGGAAACATTTCCAACGCTTGACTGACAGAAGCTTTTCCTGTGAAGTTAAGGGGAAAATCACAACCACCAAACACCTCCAAGACACTTAAGGTAAGCAGTTACACATCTGCAATAAAAGCTATGGGTCAGATTCAAAACAAGTTATAAGATACTTAGCAATCCTCTGATGCATCAGTGATTAGGAATGTTTTTTTCCTTCCTCCTCAGAAACTATACAAGTAAATTAAAATCCACCAGCTCTTCTCAGAAAAGAAAATGCAGTCAGAAAAAAAAAAAAGTTGTTACTTCAGAAACGAAAAACACAGCTCTAGAATCTCAGAGGAAGCAGCATACGAATACACCGAAACGGATTCATTTGAAGCCAGCTGCTTTTAATAGCCAGCTTCCTCTTTCTTGCCCCCCATATCAAGAGAACAACTTCAACCAGAGAATGAGCACGGTCACCTGCAAAGTGTGGACTAACAGGTGACCTCCCCACACCAGACAGGGCCCTGCACAGGGATGAAGAAAAGTTAAAGAGAAGATGTGATATCAAGCCAGAAATACGACCCTCCAGAGGAGGCAGGCACTAAACCCAAAATGCATTTGTCTGATGTGGCGTGTCCTTATTTCAGGAGGTGACCTTCAGAACACAAATAGGTAGTAGTAATGCACATAAGCTAGAAGGTAGTCTGAGCTCCGGCACCAGGCTCGCGGATGTGCACGGA
Organism: Orcinus orca; assembly: GCF_937001465.1. Classification (NCBI taxonomy): domain Eukaryota; kingdom Metazoa; phylum Chordata; class Mammalia; order Artiodactyla; family Delphinidae; genus Orcinus; species Orcinus orca. Next base: position 2,774,755 of record NC_064568.1, read on the forward strand.
TGACTATCCCAACAGACTTAACACACGTTGGACTCTCTGTACTGTGATCACACCCTGTTACACTGTCTAGCCTTGAAACAGGGAACCAAAGGGAGGAGCAAGGGCGTAGCGCGTGGGGATCACCCCCTCCTTTTCATCTCCAGCAAGGTGGCGGGGAGGTGTGGTAGGGCCTTGGTCACACCCAGCACCGCCTGCACCCTGCTAGGAATGAACCTGCTCGGAGTGGAACCCAGAGGCCGCTTCAGGCTGCTGCTCCTCCATCTGAAGGACGGAAGGGCTGGACCACATCACCCAGCTACCGTGAGGTGGGGCGGACCTCTAGTTTCATTAGTTCCTGGGGTTCCCAGATCACATCCCCCACAAAAGGTGCAGAACTCCTGCGTCCCCCCAGGAAGCTAGGGATCAAGGCAACCCTGCTCTGTGGGCAACCTGGGGTGAACCACCAACCATTCCCTTGCATCTCTCATCTGTAAAACAGGTGCATCATCTGTTAAACACCTAGGGTTTCCTCCGAAAGACCTTTCATCAAAGGTTTCCGTTTCTCCCAAAGACGCTGAACGACTGATTCGACTCCCACACACACCTTCCCCACTTCTCCACAAGCCCAATTCCCACACCAGTCCGGCGCCAGGGATGAGTCCCGGTCACCAAACTCCGGAAAGCGGCGTCCCCAGCCTAGGTCTCTCTGCAGGGCCCTGACCACCTCTCCCGGAGCCTGGACGAGAAAGGCGTGCGACCACGTGGACGCGCATCCCGGGACCAGCTGCGCCACTGCGACCCTCTCCCTCCCGCAGGAGGTCCCTCCGGAAGCCCCGGGGCGGGCAGGGCTTCGCTGGCCCTTCGCCGCGGCCGCCGCACGCCCTCCGCGAGTCCCGCCGACAGCAGGGCTCCCGCCCGCACCACCTCCCGGGCGGGCCCCCTCCCGCCAGAAAGCGCGTAGGCCTCGGCGCCGCCATGCGCAGTAGGGGCGACCCACGCGCACGCCGCCGGATCACGCGCGACCAGCCGCCAGGCCAGTGGCCGCCCGGCCGCCAAGCCGGCGCCCGGGAGCGCGCGCCGGCGCACCTGCTGCGCGGGCCTGCGGGGGCGCGCGGCTCCCGACCTCCTGGCGCCGGCCGGGCCCGAAGGCCGCGCGCCGCAGGCCCCGCCAGACCCGCCCGAGGCCGCGGCCTCCTCCCCGCGCCCGCGCACCTGCAGCGCGCCCGCCCGGCCGCCCGCGCCCGAGGTCTGCCTCCCGACCCGGCCCCACGCCTGACCGCGCCTCACCAGCGGTAGCAGCCCTCCGAGGCCTCCAGCGTGAAGTTCACGCGCGTGGCCCGCGTGAAGGGCAGCAGCACCTTGGGGATGTTGAGCTTGGCCGCCGGCGCGCTGGGGCCCAGCGCCAGCAGCCCCGAGAGCGCGAGCAGAAGCGGCCACAGCCGCCGGCCCCGCGTCACCATCCTCGCCGCTCTTCACCTCCCGGGACCCGGAGCCCGGTCGCGCGCGCACGCGCGCGCGCTCCCCTCGTGCCCTCCGTCCCCGGCCGCGCGCGCCCGGCCGGCAGGTGATAAGCGCGGGAGGGAGGAGGGAGGGGGCGGGGCGAGGGCCGAGGCCTCGGGCCCCTTCCTGGGCCCCGGCGGGCCCTGAGCGCTGGAACTGAGGGGCCCGGGCTCCCACCCCCGGCCCCCGGCCCTACGGGGCGGAGGGAGGGGCTGGGGCGCGCACCCGAGGCCACGCGGGCCTGGGTGAGTGGGATGGGGCGCGCGCCCGAGTCACCGTGGGCGGGGGAGAAGGGATGAGGCGCCCTGCGGCGGTGGCGCCCCTCGACCACGCGGGAAGCACTGCACGGTTTTCTGGCCTCCACACTCGTATCCCTGGTTTCAAACTCTTGGTTTCAAACTCTCGGGCGACACTGCACGCGGATGTGGAGCCTCTCAGCCGTCCCGCAGCCATTCATTCGGCCCTGTTCAGCGCCTCTGGCCAATGACCCTGGCCAGGGCCCAACAAACAAGTCCGCCAGGCCCCTGAGACCTTGAGCTCAGACCATCAACACACAAAGGAACAGGCCCCCAGGAAATCTGGAATGCGGAGCGCATCCTGGCCCAGGCATCCAGTAGAGGGGCCCAGTTCCGCAACGGCAAACGAACTGCTAAGCCCTGGGGGCCCTGTGGGTGCTCCTTCCCCCTTCAACCTCCTCCAGGCCTTGCCAGGGAGGCATCATGATCCCCAGTTCTCCAGGAGGAAACAGGGTGAGTTGGCCTGAAGACCACGCAGCTACGAAGGGCAACATTGAGGCTCTCAGATCCCAAAGCCCTTCTTTGCGCTGCACCCACTGTCTTCCGGAAGCCGTGAGGAGGTTACCCAAAAGGCAGATTTAAGGCGCCAACGCTGCCAGAGCACATCCTACCCCTCCCCCGCACGCACGAGGGGGAGAGAGAGAGAGAGAGAGAGAGGGAGAGAGGGAGAGAGAGAGAGAGAGAGAGTTCAGCATCACTGAATTGTGCGTGCAGAAACCCTAAATCTTAAATTCACTTTACAGGTTGCGCCCTAGGTTTGTAGTAGTCTTTGTCACGAATTACAGGGGGGGTGAGCTCTGCAGGTACCCTGTGCACCAGTGCCTTTAAGATGTTAATCTGCTGCGGTGAGGGCCCAGCCTAGTGGGAGGTCAGGAAGAGGCGGGGTAAGTGCACTGGGGCCCAGCCTGTGTGAAGGGTCCAGGAAGTGTGCCCTGGATTGTAACCGGATACGCATATGAATGCCCCTGCCTGATGAGGGAGGGAGAAGCTGAATTTCAATCAGGCTGGGAAAGGCTTCTTGGAGGAGGTGGCCCCTGGGCTGGGCATAGACACCTCACTAGGCTTCAGAGAGGCCCAGATGGTCTGAGCGTGCCCCTCAGGGGTCATCCAGATTTTGGATGGTGAGGAGGGCTGTTTGGGGATCACCCTCAAAGCCTAAAGGCCCCAGACCAGAGATCTCTTGGAGCTGGGCTCTTCCCTGGGTGGGGAAATTCCAATGGGTTCTCTTGTCTAAAGAAACAAGAGTTGTATGGACAAAGCAGCCTCAGAGCAGGTATCTGTGAGGAATTTTTAGTGTTCTTGTTTGCATGTTTTATTGATTCATTTTTTAGTAAATAACAGATGAGTTTAAGCTAAAAAAGACTCAAAAGGGCTCATAGTAAAAGTGACTCCCCCTTACTACCCCTCACCCAGTACCCTTCCCAGAGGCAACTAGTATTTTCTGCTTGTGTATACTTCCAGACAGATTTTAGGCATATACAAGCAAATACCTGTGTGTATACAGTTAAAATTCATGATATATAAAAAAAAATTCATGATATAACTTATCATGTTCCAATTATGCCCACTTAAATTGGCAAACCAGGAGCCTCGCCCAGCAGGTAAATAAATACAAAGGACTAGGCGGAGTATCAGGGATCTTAAGCCCATCTGGCCTGTTAGGATCATGAGTCCCTATGGCCCCATATTTCCAGATCTTCTGATTATTGAGAAGAAATCAGTAATGTGGATTTGTAGATGAAACAGCTCAACTGTAAATGAATGCAATTGATTTATTAAAAACAAACATGCACACTCTTGGCCATTTATCCCAGGAAAATGAAAACGTATGTTTACACAAAAGCCCATACATAAAATGTTCAAAGCAGCTTTATTCATAATAGCCCAAACTGGGGCTTCCCTGGTGGCGCAGGGGTTGGAAGTCCGCCTGCCGATGCAGGGGACACAGGTTCGTGCCCCGGTCCAGGAGGATCCCACATGCCGCGGAGCCGCTGGGCCCGTGGGCCATGGCCGCTGAGCCTGCACGTCCGGAGCCAGTGCTCCGCGACGGGAGAGGCCGCAGCGGTGAGAGGCCTGCGTACCGCAAAACAAACAAACAAACTTAATAACCCAAAACTGAAAACAGCATAGAGGTCCTTCCACAGGTGATGGTTAAACAGACTGGGTGCATCCACACCATGGAATGCTACTCAGCAATAAAGGAACAAACTGTTGACACACTGGACAACTCAAATCTGCAGGAAATTATGCTGAGTGGAAAAAAAGCCAATCGCAAAAGGTTACATACGGCATAATTCCATTCATATAACGTTCTTGAAAAACAACGTTATAGAACTGGAGAACAGGTGAGTGACTGACAGTGGGTGAGGGCCAGACGGGGTAGGGGTGGAGGGTGATGTGGCCATAAAAGGACTTGTGAAATCTTTGTGTGGCTGGAAATGTTCTGTCTTGACTGTGTCTATGGTAAATCCTGGTTGCAATGTCCTATGGGGTTTTTTTATTGTTGTTTAATTGAAGTATAGTTGATTTACAATGTTGTGTTAATTTCAAGTGTACAGCAAAGTGGTTCATTTATATTTTTTTTTTTCAGGTTCTATTCCATTGTAGGTTATTACAAGATATTGAATATAGTTCCCTGTGTGTCCTATAGTTTTGCAAGCAGTCACCATTGGGGGAAACTGGGAAAAGGGTGCATGAGTCTCTCTGTACGTCTTAAATATGTCTCTCTCTATGTCTTTTTTTTTTTAAAGAATCAATTTTATTTATTTATTTGTATTTGGCTGCGTCGGGTCTTCGTTGCAGCGCACTGGCTTTCTCTAGTTGCGGAGAGCGGGGGCTACTCTTCGTTGCGGTGCGCGGGCTTCTCAGGCTCAGTAGTTGTGGTGCACGGGCTTAGTTGCGTGGGGTCTTCCCGGACCAGGGCTCGAACCCATGTCCCCTGCATTGGCAGGCGATTCTTAACCACTGCGCCACCAGGGAAGCCCTCTCTCTATGTCTTAAAACCGCATGTGAATCTACAGTTATCTAAAAAGAAAAAAGTTTACTTACACAAACAAAAAAGCAAACATACAAACAGGCCTAACAAAATAATCCGGGTGGACACAGCTTGCTGGCCACCTGTATGCTTTAATTTAAGGCGGTCAGGAAATTTCCCCAGCAAAACACTACGAACGGGAAGCAACAAAATGATGGATAGAACATTTTCCCATTTGAGATGTTTCCCTTTCTTTATATTGTCCTTAACTCTGTCACCCCCCCATTTTCACTTGCCAGTGAGCCTGGTAAGGGACCATGTCGGGGCCCCGGGGTCCATGCAGCACCCTCCTTCTCTGCCTTTGGGCGCCTTCTCTGGGTATCAAGTGCTATATCTGAGAGTCAGGGAGACAGTGGGCATGGCCTGAGCAGGCCACGCTGCCCCAGGCACAGAGACCCTCAGGGATGAAGAGACCCCAGATTTGTCTACCTGATAAATAAAATGAGATAGGAAAATGACTTGTATCGGTGACTTCCACGCTCAGTGACTTCCACGCTCGCTCGGAGAAACCTTACAGTATCTGAGTACCATCTGTGCTGTTATTTCCTATTTGTCTTTAAATCAAAGTGTTTACATATATTTAAAAAGGAAACTTTGTCACTCTGGTAAGTAGAAAAACAGTATCTGTTGCCAAACTAGAAGTAGCCATAAAATAAATACAATGAAACAAAGGGATGCCGTTAAGTTACAAGGAGACACTGTTTCCTGTCAAAGGCTCAGAGCCCAAGGCCTGTTCTCACCATTCAGAGGGAGAGGACCAAGCACTGGACGATAGGGGCCTTTCTTCTTGAGCGAATAAGGGTTGAGAAGGAATTTCAAAGGCAAGGAACTATTCCTAGTGGTATGTTGTCATATTAGAACCTATCTACCATCTTTTTTTTTTTTTTTTTTTGCGGTACACGGGCCTCTCACCGCTGCGGCCTCTCCCGTTGCGGAGCACAGGCTCCGGACGCGCAGGCCCAGCAGCCATGGCTCATGGCCCAGCCGCTCCACGGCATGTGGGATCCTCCCGGACCGGGGCACAAACCCGTGTCCCCTGCATCGGCAGGCGGACTCTCAACCACTGCGCCACCAGGGAAGCCCTACCATCTTTTTGCAACAAATAGATTTTTTAAATTGTGCAGTGGAGAAGCTCAAGCATTCACAAGAGTTGAGAGAATAGTATACTGAAGCCCCAAGCATGACCGTCCAGTCCCGTGACCATGCGCCTGCAGCCAACCCCAGCCCTCACCCGTATCATTTTGCAACAAATCTGAGGCATCCTACCTCTAAAAGATAAGGACTGTTTTAGATGTACACTCTAACCACAATACTATTATCACATCTAAAATATGAACAATAATTCCTCAGTCATAAAATATGCAGAGTTCAAACTTCCAAGTGTCTCATAAACATCGTAGCTTTTTTTTCACAGTTTGTATTTTCAGAATCAGGATCCACGTAAGGTTCACACGGCAATGGCTTGAAATGAGCTTTTAATGTCCAGGTTCCCCCTTCAGCGCTCTTTCCCTCCCGGCATTGTCTGTGTTGCCCCTTTCTGCTGGAGTAAAAGTTTTTCTTTAGAGCACCCTCACTCACACCCAGCACACCCCATATGCAGGACCCAGCCCAGCAGCAGTGGTTTCCCTGCCGCACAAGGCCGCAGCTACCTTCTGGTCACGGTCCCTGGGGACTGAGGAAAGGGGGTCCCACTGTAGGCCTTTAGCACTGTCTCTGGGCTGGAAACCTCAACGTTTGGGGAAATAAAAAATAAGAAAACGTCTGGGAGCACGGGAACAGTTTCAGCCTTGGCAGAATGCTTTCCCAAACTTCATCTTGTGTAAGATAATGGCGCCATTTAATTACAGAAATCGCTGCTTTTTATCAATGCGCAGACATGCTGCCTGCTCACAGGATCCAGTTTCTATCTGCTTTTACTCTCACTCAGGACGGCTTTCTTCCACTTGCCACATCCATTCTCTGCCCGAGTCAGGGACTGCTTCGGCCAGTTAGCTGCCCCCGGACCACTGAACACCTCATCCTCGCCCACCTACTCCCTTCGTCCCCAAAGGCATCGCTATGGGACAGTGGCTGCAGGATAAGCTGACTGCAGCTTCATACCGTCAGGCCCCCTTAGAAGTTCTGGCATGTGTGTTATCCCAGCCGGCTAAGTCTGACACCAGCAGCCCTGGAGGGACACACTGGAGTCCTTAGACATCACTAGGCCACCAGAACTGGAGTAGGGTACGTCCTACCCCTGGCTCCCCAAATGGCTATTTCATACCTCCAGTGTCGTACCTAGCTCATCAAACCTCTTAGGAAGGAAGATTTCTTTTAATACTCCTATATAAGAAAAAATTATTTTCTGTAATAAACATTAAATGAGGGAGTTCCCTGGCGGTCCAGTGGTCAGGACTGGGGTGCTTTCACTGCCATGGGCCTGGGTTCAATGTTCAATCCCTGGTGGGGGAACTAAGATCCCACAAGCCATGTGGTGTGGCAAAACAAAAACAAAAACAAAAAAAACATTAAATGCAACATAATAATGGCTGGGAAAAAATAACTTTTTAAAACTTGTTTGATTGAGCTTTGTATATACAAGCAAGCCAGCAAAAGCAAGTTTTTAATTAAAAAAATAAAATAAATATTACTTAATAGCCAAAAAGGGAAAGGTAATAGATTAATAATTTTTAATGACATTAATGCATTTTTTAAAAACGTATACTGACATATTGGCCTGTTGCAATAATAAATAATACCAGAGTGTACTGGTCCATTTAATAAATGAGAATAGCAACAAAGAAGAAATCTTTATTCTTAATCTAATATGAAAATTCAGTAAAATAGTTCAAGTAGAAGGTAAGATTTGCACTTAAGCGACAAAAATATTACCCCTTACAGTTTGCACTCTGTTTCACTGTCTTAAAATTTAAACCAGGTAAGAATCATAAGTGGGCTCATAGGATGGCTGAATAACTAACACGAGTTGTTTTCTCTGTCTTGACAATCACGGTGCCATCATTGATCATTTCGGATCTACTGTTTAGGCACAGAAATGTGTACCGTGGTGGGGGCTGGAGACAAGAACTGTGTCTGAGGCAAATTCACAGGATTCCAAAAGTTACTCTGGAAACAAACACAAATCCATATGTATGGGGCCTACTGTGTAACTAAGAGTTTTCAGAATTAACATCCATGTACAGTACATTGTGTGTAAAGCATACATTTTTAAAGTGTGTTATTTTAATGTTTATATGTTATTAAAATTCAACAGTGCACAGGCAACCAAAGTAAAAAGAGATAAATAGTACCACATCAAACTTCAAAACTTCTATGCATCAAAAGATGCAATAAATAGAGTTAGAAGGCCACCTGCAGAACGGGAGAAAACATTTGCAAGTCACATATCTGATAAGGGGCTAATATCCAAATATAGAAAGAACTCCTACAACTCCACGACACCAATATAAATAACCCGATTAAAAAAAAAAATGGGCAAAGGACTTGAATAGATTTCTCTAAAGAAGATATACAAATGGCCAATAGGTACATGAAAAGATGCTCAACATCATAGTCATTAGGGAAATGCAAATGACTTTTGCATGAGATCTCATCTCACACCCATCATGATGGCTACTATTTTTTTTAAAAAAAGGCAAAACCAGAAAACATGTTGATGAAGATGTGGAGAAATAGAGATCCCTTGTGCACTGTTGGTGGGGATGCAAAATGGTGCAGCCACTATGGAAAACAGCATGGAGGTTCCTCAAAAAGATATATAATTACCATATGATCCAGTAATTCCACTTCTGGAACCCAAACAATTGAAAGCAGGGTCTCAAAGAGATATGTTCATAGCAGCACTGTTCACAACAGCCAAAAGATAGCAGCAACCCAAGCATCCGTCAACAGATGAATGGATAAACCAAATGTGAGGCATACACACAATGGAATATTATTCAGCCTTGAAGAAGGGAGTACTGACACATGATACGATATGGATGAAACTTGAGGATATTATGCTCAGTGAAATAAGCCAGTCACAAAAAGAAAAATAAAAAAAAATCCCACTTATATGAGGTCCCTAGAGCAGTCAGATTCATAGAGACAGTCGGACGGTAGCTGGGAAGGGGAGCAGAATATGCCACCCCAAAACGTGCCACTCTCACATGTGGATCATTCTGAACTGAAGACAGTCGTGGCCCAAAAGACTCAGGAAGAGCTGTGTACCTCCCTTAACTGCCTAAAAGAATTAGAAGGCATGGTCAGGGAACGGAGCTGCCACCAGAGATAACCACAGAGTGTGGGCTGGCGTGATGAGCTGGGCGTTTGGCAGGGCCTGACAAACCTGTGTTCACCGAGCACTTGCTCTTCCCAGCTTCCTGTGACTGGTCTTCCTCCCCCTGGAGCCCCAGAGCCCTAGCCCTTCACCTTAGTTCAGCTGGCACACAAGCCTCCATTGCCTGTCTTGGAACCTCTCATGTCTATGTGAGGCTCCCATAAGTATGACAATAAATTTGTTTTTCTCCTGTTAACCTGTCATATGTCAATTTAATGAACAGACCAGCCAAAAGAACCTAGAAGGGTAGAGGAAAAATATTCCTCCCCTACAGTTGCCAAGGGCTAGGGGAGGGGGAATGAGAAGTGGTATTTAATGGGTATGGGGTTTCTGTTTTGCAAGATGAAATGCCTGGAGATTGATTGCAAAATAATGTTAATATGTGTAACGCTAATGACAGGGAAGTCTACTCAATGCTCTGTGGTGACCTAAATGGGAAGGAAATCCAAGAAAGAGGGGATATATGTATGTGTGTGGCTGATTCACTTTGCTGTACAGCAGAAACTAACACAACATTGTAAAGCAGCTATACTCCAATTTAAATATATATATATATATACACACACACACATACTTAATGCTAATGAACTGCACACTTAAAAATGATTAAGATGGGGCTTCCCTGGTGGCACAGTGGTTGAGAGTCCGCCTGCCGATGCAGGGGATGCGGGTTCGTGCCCCGGTCCGGGAGGATCCCACGTGCCGTGGAGCGCCTGGGCCCGTGAGCCATGGCCGCTGAGCCTGCGCGTCCGGAGCCTGTGCTGCGCAGCGGGAGAGGCCACAACAGTGAGGGGCCCGCGTACCGCAAAAAAAAATGATTAAGATGGTAAACTTTATGTTATGTGAATTTTACCACAGTTAAAAAAAATTTTTTTTAAACCCCTTAACAGTAGACACAGCAATTCTTTAGAACTTAAACCTACAGAAGTTTGCGGGGATTTGTGTCTTTTATCCCTGTGTGCTAAATAATAAATACACAGTGTGTATTTTATCACTGACATTATTTAATATTGCCTGTGCGTGATGGTCATAAAAACCAGACAAGCTTCAGTCCATCTTGTTACTGTTTTCAAAATCTCTGTGGACAATGCACCCTCACGTTGCAGGCGGCCCTCCTGCCCACCTTGGGCACAGCTGGCTTTGAGGCCTTTGCAAATGCTGGTCAGATGCTGGCTCTGCTCCCTACTGGCTGCGTGGCCCTGAGAAGTTAGTTAGTTACACCTTCATTGATAACATGTAGCTCCTCGTGGTATCTAAGGCACAAAGATTCCATTAATAACACATGTAGCATTAGGACAGTGCTTAGCACAGTAAGTGGTCAAGTATTCACTCCACAAGGAGGCCCTATTAACCGTCGGACAAAAAACACTACCCAGATTTCTTTAATTTGAATTGTTTCCCAATATTTAAAAATCAGGCTATTTTATATAAAATCTAGATTTATAATTTCTTTCAAAGCATCAGAAGTGCTGGCAACACTGGGCTTATATTTCCACACAGCAATGACATGCTGGAGATGAGTGGCAGCCACTTATAAAAGAAGGATTTGTGACCTCCCTAGTTTGCCACAGTTCCCACCACTCCCTTTTGGCCACAGGCCCCACCACTCCCTTTTGTACACGCCAGCCAGCTTTACATTATACATAAAAAAAATTCACACCCAAGAAACCAATACACGGTAGGAAATTCATTTCACGTACAGCTCCGCCAACGCAGTGATCAAGAGGAATTTTGTTTTTCCCCTAACTTCCCATATGTTCACTGAAGGGGGAGCCACAGTTATTCTGTCAACCTTGCAGCAGCCCTCAAATTGTCTGCCCTTCACCTGAGACACCTATCAGAGGGAGGGCGACTTTCCGTGTGATGCTCCAGTCTCCCTGCCCACGGAGCAGGCTTACTTAATCATTGAACAGATCAGCCAGGTAAGTTTAGCTAAACCGTTGACAATATCACAACATTTACATTACAAAGGTACACATTAGACTGTGACAACTATAATGTCCTTAAGTCATAACCTGACTTGACTGGATAATTTAGGTTTTGTGGTTTTGCACCCATAAGAAACTTAAATGAGCTCAAGGTTTAATTAACCGGGGGGAAGGTGTCTTTCCTGCCATTTTTACCACGTGGGCCCTGAATGCTTCTTGTATGATTGAGAAAGGCAGTGTCCGGAGGGAAACTAATAATAAAATTGACACAAGACACATGAACAGGAGAAAAAGAAGTAAATTTTAATTTGTGCTCATAGAGGTTTCATAGAAATGGGACCTAAGAAGTGGCCAAAGCAAGCAGCTTTTATATTTTTTAGACAAAGAAACAAATTTGAGAGGAATTGACAGGAAAAAGAAACTTAGGCTTTGGGTACTTAGTTAGGGAAGACTCTAAGCAGGGTTTGGGTTTGGAGTGGTAAATTAAAGAAGGAACAGGTTGTTGGTATAGACTCGCGGCCCTGAGTTCCCTATTTCTGGCAATAAGGGTGTCCTTCTACCTCCAAGTGCAGAGCGTGGACCTTTCACATGAGAAATTTATTTCCTGCTTTCAGGAAGACAGAGAGGAGGGTCACAGTGCCCCTCTCGTATCGGCTATGTCTTAAGGAACTTTAATTCAAGATAGTTACTATGCCATTAAGGCATATTTGGGGGTGGCCTGCCCTGGGTCCCAACAGCAGAAGTCATCTTTATTTGAGATTTCTTACTTTCTCTCCTACCATTATTATCTCATGGAAAAAAGAGAAGTTTGTGAGACTAAATCCAACTTCTCTTCACTTCATGAGAACAAAAGACCCTCCTAGGGCTTCCCCGGTGGCGCAGTGGTTGAGAGTCCGCCTGCCGATGCAGAGGACACTGGTTCGTGCCCCGGTCCGGGAAGATCCCACATGCCGCGGAGCGGCTGGGCCCGTGAGCCATGGCCGCTGAGCCTGCGCGTCCGGAGCCTGTGCTCCGTAACGGGAGAGGCCACAGCAGTGAGAGGCCCGCGTACCGCCAGAAAAAAAAAAAAGACCCTCCTATCAGCCAGGGAATCCCAAGGGATTTAAGAGCTCTGTGTAAGGATCCAGGGTTAAGGACCAAATATCAGAACAAATGATGCTCCTAGAAATTAGAAGGGCTTTAGGAGCTCTGTGCCACGAACTGGGGGCGGAGACCAATTACACATTTCCTATTATTTCATAGTAGGCAAGTAAAACCAACCCCATTTCACAGATCTGGAAACTGAGCGAGGCCAGTGGCTTCTAAAAGGTCACATGATCACTTGGTTGGTAGAATAACACTTAAAACCCAGTTCTCCTGACATCCAGGCCAGTGCTAAGGATATTTCCAATGACATGTGGGGGTTTTTTGTTGTTTTTTGAAAAATATTTATTTATTTTGGCTGCACTGGGTCTTAGTTGTGGCATGCGCGATATTCATTGAGGCATGCGGGATCTTTAGCTGTGGCATGTGGGATCTTTTTTTTTTTTTTTAGTTGCAGCATGTGGGCTCTTAGTTGTGGTGTGTGGGATCTAGTTCCCTGACCAGGGATCGAACCCAGGCCCTCTGCATTGGGAGCACGGAGTCTTAACCACTGGACCACCAGGAAAGTCCCGACATGTTTTTTTAAAAATGAGAATTCTTTTCCTGTTCCGTTCTTACTTTGAGTGTGAGGTGTCCATGAGAACAGGAACTGGGCCCATGTGTGTCATCTCTTCCACACTAATTAGTCTCAGTTTGATTTTGCTCAGGTCAGTTCAGGCACACACCGGAACGAGGATATTAGTCATTAAAAGAGATTTAAAAGGAGCTGCTGTGAAGAGCTCTGTTGTTTTCCAATACCAGTTTTCATCCCTGAGGTGGGATGAGACGTTTGCCTGTCACAGAACTCTGTGTGTCTTTCAGCAAAAATGGGCTGCATTTGGATGCTAAAGAGTTGACGTCCTGAGAAACGTGGGCTTCAAATATCATGTTCTTTTCCTCCTGGGCAGAAGAAAATGACACCCTGCCTGCACCTCAGCTGTTAACTTTCCAGATGCCATTGTCAACTGTGATCTTTCCATCCTCACTAAATATCAAAGCACAAGACACAGGAATTGGGAAAGTGTTTTCAAGAGACCCAGCAAATGCACGCTTTTATGCCCACTGTCATCTTACAGGCGAGGACACTGAGACCCAGAGACGTGGAGTGAGGTGCCCATGACACCACTGTGTCTGACTGAGACCTTGGCCCCAGGGCATGTTCCTGTATTTGGGGGCTGCGATCGAGGTGAGGTTAGAACACTCCACACACCCCAGGACAAGAGCATTTTGTTAGTTGGTTTAATTATTTCTCTTTTAAAAAAATCTGATCTTGTTTATTCATGTATTTATATTTTTTATTGAAGTATAGTTGATTTACAGTGTTTCAGGTGTATAGCAAAGTGGCTCAGCTAGATACATATATATCTATCTTCAGATTCTTTTCCATTATAGATTTTGTAAGATATTGAATATAGTTCCCTGTGCTATACAGTAGGACCTTGTTGGTTATCTATTTTATACATAGTAATTATTTCTTTTCAGTCAGGGAAATGGACCATGTTCCTGCTTAAAATAGCTTCATGGTCTTTAGACCAATGACTGGAAAACTGTGAATAATAATTTTTTAAAGAAACATGATAGATTAGGCAGAACATGCTAGCTTCTTGAAGAGTGTCCATGGAATCCTTGTTCGAACATGAATGATAGGCTGTGACTGTGAGCACAGACAAGCTATAGCACCGCCAGGGATGAAGGATTCATCACCACCTAAGCTGGCTGCTTGCTCTTCTGCCCCACTCAATCCAGGATCTGCCTTCCCACAGCTTCCCTCCATCCATCGGCCTAAACTCTCCCCTCGGGAGCACCGCTGAGGATGAGCCTGACACGGCCCTCGCCCCACTGCTTGTCCTCCACACTCCTGACACAGGCCTGCGGGAGAAGGGGACTCCGAGACACAGCTCAGCTTGAGGGTGAGGCCCCGACGCCACTCCGAGCCTGGAGGTCTGCACCCCAGTCCTGGATCTTCCACTACTGATGGCGGGACCTTGGCCAGGTCACCTCGACTTCCTTTCTGTCCTGAGAGAGCTGATTGCGCACCTTTATTGTTTCCTGAAACAACTGCTTAGAGTTGTATTAATCAGGGTTCTCCAGAGAACCGGAATAGGACGTTCATGCGTGTGTACGTTTCAAGACATTTATTTATTTATTTACGTATTTATTTATTTATTTTTAAAGATTTTTTTGATGTGGACCATTTTTTTTTTTTAAGTCTTTATTGAATTGTTACAATATTGCTTCTGTCTTATGTTTTGGTTTTCTGGCCGCGAGGCATATGGGATCAGGGATCGAACCCGCACCCCCTGCATTGGAAGGCAAAGTCTTAACCACTGGACCGCCTGGCAAGTCCCTCAAGAGATTTATTATAAGGAATGATTCACATGGTTAATGAGGCTTACAGATCCCAACATCTGTGGTCTGCAAGCCGGAGACCCAGGAGGGCCAATGCTGTGGTTCAGCCCAGTCCGAAGGTCTGAGAACCGGCAGAACCAATGGGGTAAGTTCCAGCCCAGGGGCAGGAGAGGACCCGAGTCTCAGCTCAGCACTCAGGCCGAGGAAATTCCCTCTTACTCAGCCTTTTTGTTCTATTTGGGTCTTCAGCTGACTGGACCGCATTAGGGAGGGCAATTCACCTTACTCAGTCTAGCGATTCAGGCGTTAATCTCATCCACAAACACCCTCACGCAGAGACCCAGGATGTTGTTTGACCAAATGTCTCAGCGCCCCCGGGACCTAACCAACATAAGAGCTACTAATTTTCCAGAAGCACTGGTTTCTGGGCTTCCCACAAATTATGAACTGCTGTGTTTTCACTCTCATCCAGTTAAAAATAGTTTGAAACTTCCCTTGTTACTTTGTTTTTTATTCATTGCTTATTTAAAAGTAGGTGGTTTGATCTTCAAATATTTTTGAGATTTTCTGGATAGCTTTTTAATTTCCTTTTTCATCGTAGTAAATACACATAACAGATATTATCTTCTTAACCATCTTGAAGTGTACAGTTCAGTGGCATAAGTACATTCACGTTGTTGGGCAACGATCACCCCCATCCATCTCCAGAACTCTTTTCATCTTGCAAAACTGAAACTCTGTCCCCAATAAACACTGACTCCCCATTCCTCTCTCCCTGAGCACCTGGCAACCACCTTTCTACTTTCTGTCTCTGTGAATTTGACTGCTCTAGGGACCACATATAGGTGGAATTATACAGTATTTGTCTTTTTGTGCCTGGCTATCTCACTGAGCGTAATGTCCTCAAGGTTCATCCATGTTGTTGCATGCATCAGAATTTCCTTCCTTTTTCAGGCTGAACAATATTCCGTTGTCTGCAGAGACCACATTTTGTTTGTCTATCATCTGTTGCTGGACACCTGGGTTACTTCTACCTTTTAGCTATTGCAAATAGTACTACTGGCACACAGGTGTAAAAATGTCTCTTGAAACCCTGCTTTCAATTGTTTTGGACGTATACTCAGAAGTGGAATTGCTGGATATAGTAATTCTATGTTAAATTTTTTGAGGAACTGTCATACTGTTTTCCCCAGGGCTGCATCATTTAACATTCCCACCAGCGATGTGTGAGGGTCCAATTTCTCTACATCCTTGCCAACACTTGTTATTTTCTGGGGTTTTAAAAATAGTATCCACCCTAATGGGTGTGAAAAATAGCTTATCTTTATTGATACCTAATTTAACATGATTTTTGAGAGTTATTTTATGGTCCAGCATGTGGACTATATGCAATGTATATTTCATGACTACTTGAATAGAATGTGTATTCTGCAAGCGTTCAGTCTATAAATATCAACTAGGACAGTTTGTTGACAGTGTTGCTTAAATATTCTGTATCCTTACTCATGTTTCATGTACTTTTTTGTCTACTGAAAGGAGGTGTTAAAATATTCAGTATTATATGCTAATAAGTTTGACAACCTAGATGAAAGTAACAAATTCCTTGAAAATCACAACTCAGTGAAATGGATACAAAAAGAAATAAAAAATCTGAATGATCCCTTAACTGTCAAAAAAAATTAAATTGTAATAAAGAACTTTCCCACAAAGAAAAATCCAGGTCAAATGGCTTCTCTAGGGACAGTAGATCAAACATTTGCAGAAGTAATAATTCTAATTTACACCATCTCTTCCAGAACATAGAGGAGGCGAAGATGTTCCCTACTCCTTTTAGTGGGCCAACATAACCCTGATACCAAACTCTGACAAAGATATTACAAGCAGAGAAAAGTATACATCAATATCCCTTTTAAACACAAAAATTATTAACAAAATATTGGACGATAGTTATAAAGCAGAAACCAACACACCATTGTAAAGCAATTATACTCCAATAAAGATGTTTAAAAAGTATATTGGAATATAGAATCCAGAAATATATAAAAATATAACACATCATGACCAAGAAGTACTTATCCCAGGAATGTGAGTTTGGTTTAGCATTCAAAACTCAGTCAGGGGGCTTCCCTGGTGGCGCAGTGGTTGAGAGCCTGCCTGCCGATGCAGGAGACACGGGTTCGTGCCCCGGTCCGGGAAGATCCCACATGCCGCGGAGCGGCTGGGCCCGTGAGCCATGGCCGCTGAGCCTGCGCGTCCGGAGCCTGTGCTCCGCAGTGGGAGAGGCCACAACAGTAAAATTCAATCAGTATATATCATCACATTAAGGAATTAAAATGGAAAAATCATATGACCAACTCATTAAGGCAGAAAAAGCATTTGAGAACATTCAACACCCACTCATGCTAACAGCTTTCAATGAAGTAGGAAGAAAACTAATAAAATGCATCTATGAAATACACATAGTTACCAACCTGCTTAATAGTGAAACGTGGAAAGCTTTCCTTCACATCAGCAACCAGGCAAGGATGTCTAATCTCACCACGTCGATTCAACACTGTATTGGAAGTTCTAGCCAGTGCAGCAAAGAAAGGGGGAAAAAAAGAACATACTGGGGACTTCCCTGGTGGTGCAGTGGATAAGACTCTACGCTCCCAACACAGGGGGCCCGGGTTCAATCCCTGGTCAGGGAAGTAGATCCCACATGCATGCCACAACTACGATCCAGTAAAACCAAATAAGTAAAATCAGTAAATAAATTTTTTAAAAAGAAAAAAAAAATATTGGAGGAAGAAATACAGCTGTTCCTATTTGCAGGCAACATGATCCTGTATACAGAAAACCCAAAGAATCATAAAAACAAAACCAAAAAACTACAAAAACTAGTAAGTGAATTTAACAATGTGGCAGGTGATACGGAGGAGGAATTTTTCCTCTGCCCTTCTAGGTTCTTCTGGCTGGTCTAAGAATTAAACTGACATGAGACAGATGAACAGGAGAAAATCAAACAAAATTTAATAACATGTATATATGGGAGAGACCAAGGAAAATGCAGGAATTCAATGAAGTGGCTGAATCCATCACCTTAAATACCATCTTCAGCTCAAGACAAAGAGGATGCTGGGGGAAGTAGTTTGTGACTTCAAAGGGGAGGAAGGCAATTCACACAGAGATGGAAAAGCACATGTTTGGTAAACAAGCTGTTGCTGGGCCAGGCAGAGACAATGGGACACAGAGAGGAATTTTAACCAACAGACTTTGCTGGGTTCCTCCTTGTGTACACACCTAGTTCACGTTATCTATAGTAATCTGTGGAGATAGCTCCCTTCCCGGAACAGGTCCTCTATCTACATTCTTTTTAGGCAGTTAGGGGGATGTCAAAGATTCTTCCAGAATTTTTTGGGCCTTGATTATTTTCAACTTGAAATAATCCCATGCCCAAGAGATACATATGGCATGGCAAATTTTGCTCCTCTACACAGGATACAAGATCAACATACAAAATTTGAGTTTACATACAGTAGCAGCAAGAAATTGGGAACAAAAATGTAAAAAGACATCATTTGTAATACCATAAAAATATCACATATTTAGAAATTAATTTGATAAAATAAATGCATGATTTCTACATTGAAAACTATGAAACAACGCTGAGAGGGTGGGTACACCATGTTCATAGATTGGAGGATTAAAAATTCGTCAGCTGTCCATCATCCCCAAATTCACCTACAATTAACGCAAATCCAAGAAAAAAACTCAGTAGGCTGCTTAGTAGGAACTGACAAGCTGATCCTAAAAGTTACATGAAAATGAAAATGATCTAGAAGAGACAAAATGATTCTGGAAAAGAACAAATTTGGAGGACTTCTACTTTTTTATCTGAACACTCACTGTAAAGTAATCAAGCTTTTATGGTATTGACATAAGAATAGACAAATATATTTGTGGAACAAAATGGAGTCAGAAATAGACCCTCACATACATAGGCAACTGAATATTGACAAAGATCCTAAAGAATTTCAGCTGGGAAATGCAAGCTTTTCGGAAGAGTGCACAAAAACATAAAAAAGTAATTTGAGATATAGGCAGAACCATAAATCTTCTAGAAGAAAACATGGAAAAATACGTTTGTGACCTAGGGGCAGACAGAGATTTCTAAGTAACAAAACCACACAAGAAAAAAAGTGGTAAAATGGATTTCATCAAAATTTTAAATTTCTCCTCTTTGAAGACACCAATAAGAGAATGAAAAGACAGCCACAGACTTGGAGAAAATATTTGCAAATCATGTATCTGATAAAGGAATTGTACTCAGAACAAGAACGCTCAAAACTAAATAAGAAGACAAAAAATCCAATAAAAAAATATACACAACAGATTAGAGCAAACACTCCACCAAAGACATATAGGTGGCAAATAAGTAAAGGAAGATATACACAACATCCTTACTCATAAAAGAAATGCAAATTAAAAGCACAGTGAGATACACTTACATAGCTATTAAAATGGCTAGAATGAAAAAGATGTACCAAACCAAATGCTGATGAGATTGTGTTGGAATTGGAATCCTTATGGAAAGCTAGTGGGAATGTGAAATTCTACAGACACTTTGGAAATCAGCTTGGAAGTTTTTAATAAGTTAAACATATACATACTATATGACACACGAATCTCACTCCTAGGTATTTACCCAACGAAATGACAGCATATGTCTCAAAAAGATTTGAATACAGATATACATATTGGCTTCAGTTGCTTTAGCCAAAAACTGAAAACTCCCAAATTACCATCAGCAGAGTGGGGAAAAAAAACCCTGTGGTTTCTCATAGAATGGAATACGTCACAATAATAATAGAACAAGGTATTAATACTTATAGAAACATGGATGAATTTAAAAATAACTATGCTGAGTGAGGAGGGTGGCAGGGAGGGTGTGAAGGAACTCCAAGTGAGGGAGCCTGAGAAGGAGGCTGAGTAAGGAAGGTAAAAGGGAGGGCGAGTGAGGGAGGGAGAGAGGGAGCCTGAGTGAGGGAGGGTGAGAGGGAGCCTGAGTGAGGGAGGGACAGAGGGAGCCTGAGTGAGGGAGGGACAGAGGGAGCCTGCATGAGGGAGGGTGAGAGGGAGCCTGAGTGAGGGAGGGAGAGAGAGAGCCTGCGTGAGGGAGGGTGAGAGGGAGCCTGAGTGAGGGAGGGAGAGAGGGAGGCTGCATGAGGGAGGGACAGAGGGAGGCTTCCTGAGAGAGGGACGGAGGGAGCGTGCGTGAGGGAGCGACAGAAGGAGACTGCGTGAGGGAGGGAGAGAGGGAGCCTCCGTGAGAGAGGGAGAGAGGGAGCCTGCGTGACGGAGGGAGAGAAGGAGCCTGCGTGAGGGATGGAGAGAGGGAACCTGAGTGAGGGAGGGAGAGAGGGAGCCTGCGTGAGGGAGGGAGGCTGCGTGAGGGAGGATGAGAGGGAGCCTCAGTGAGGGAGGGACAGAGAGAGCCTTCGTGAGGGAGGTGAGAGGGAGCCTCCGTGAGGGAGGGAGAGAGGGAGCCTTCGTGAGGGAGGCACAGAGGAAGCCTGCGTGAGGGTGGGACAGAGGGAGCCTGCGTGAGGGAAGGAGAGAGGGAGCCTCAGTGAGGGCAGGACAGAGGGAGCCTGCGTGAGGGAGGGACAGAGGGAGGCTGCGTGAGGGAGGGAGAGAGAGAGCCTGCGTGAGGGGGGCACAGAGGGAGCCTGCGTGAGGGAGGGACAGAGGGAGCCTGCGTGAGGGAGGGAGAGAGGGAGCCTGAGGGAGGGAGGGTGAGAGGGAGCCTGCGTGAGGGAGGGAGAGAAGGAGGCTGCGTGAGGGAGGGAGAGAGGGAGCCTGCGTGAGGGAGGGAGAGAGGGAGCCTTCGTGAGGGAGGCACAGAGGAAGCCTGCGTGAGGGTGGGACAGAGGGAGCCTGCGTGAGGGAAGGAGAGAGGGAGCCTCAGTGAGGGCAGGACAGAGGGAGCCTGCGTGAGGGAGGGACAGAGGGAGGCTGCGTGAGGGAGGGAGAGAGGGAGCCTGCGTGAGGGAGGGAGAGAGAGAGCCTGCGTGAGGGGGGCACAGAGGGAGCCTGCGTGAGGGAGGGACAGAGGGAGCCTGCGTGAGGGAGGGAGAGAGGGAGCCTGAGGGAGGGAGGGTGAGAGGGAGCCTGCGTGAGGGAGGGACAGAGGGAGGCTGCGTGAGGGAGGGAGAGAGAGAGCCTGCGTGAGGGGGGCACAGAGGGAGCCTGCGTGAGGGAGGGACAGAGGGAGCCTGCGTGAGGGAGGGAGAGAGGGAGCCTGAGTGGGGGAGGGAGAGAGGGAGCCTGCGTGAGGGAGGGAGAGAAGGAGGCTGCGTGAGGGAGGGAGAGAGGGAGCCTGAGTGAGGGAGGGAGAGAGGGAGCCTGCGTGAGGGAGGGAGAGAGGGAGCCTGAGTGAGGGAGGGAGAGAGGGAGTCTGCGTGAGGGAGGGTGAGAGGGAGCCTGCGTGAGGGATGGAGAGAGGGAGCCTGAGTGAGGGAGGGAGAGAGGGAGTCTGCGTGAGGGAGGGACAGAGGGAACCTGCGTGATGGAGGGAGAGAGGAAGCCTGCCTTAGGGAGGGACAGAGGGATCCTGCGTGAGGGATGGAGAGAGGGAGTCTGCGTGAGGGAGGGAGAGAGGGAGGCTGAGTGAGATAGGTTTGAGGGAACCCGATTGAGGGAGGAGTAAAAGGAAAAAACAATGCAAAACAATGAAAGAAATGAAAAAATTTAAAAAAAAAGCTGAATAAAAGAAGCCAGACACAAAGGGAGGTACACTGCATGATTGCAAATATATAGAAACATGTAGACAATGAAAACTCATCTATCGTAATAGAAAACTCATCAATGGGTGTCTGGGTGTGGGTTTCAGGAGAAGGGCCAAGGGTGGAATAGGGAGGAATTACAAAGGGGCAGCAGGAAAGATTTGGCGGTGATGGATACCTCAGTACCTTGATTGTAGTCTTGGTTTTCCTGATGTACATAATTAAAATTTTATTATACACTTGAAATATGTGCAGTTATTTTAAGTCACTTACACCCCAAAGCCGTTTTCAAAAGTGAAAAGAGGGGCTTTTCTGGTGGCGCAGTGGTTGAGAGTCCGCCTGCCGATGCAGGGGACACGGGGTCGTGCCCCGGTCCGGGAAGATCCCACATGCCGCGGAGCGGCTGGGCCCGTGAGCCATGGCCGCTGAGCCTGCGCATCCGTAGCCTGTGCTCCGCAACGGGAGAGGCCACAACAGTGAGAGGCCCGCGTACCGCAAAAAAACAAAAACAAAAACTGACATTTTATAAAAGATACACAAATGGCCAATAAGTATATGAAAAAGAGTCTACTGTCATTAGTCATCAGGAAATACAAGGTAATACCACAATGAGACAGCACTTCCCACCCACTAGAACAGCTGTACCAAAGGAAAGTGACAATCCCAGTGTTCCCAGGGCTACGGATCTACAGAAGTCTCACCTGTTGCTGGTGGGAGTTTTAAACGGTACAATGGCTTCCAAGAGTTGTTCGGCTGTTTCTTATAAAATGAAACTAACTCTATGATCCAGCAATTCCAGCTAGATATTTACCCAATTAAAGTTATATGTCCACACACACACACACAAATTTTGTATGCAAATGTTCATAGGAGCCATACTTATTATTGCTTCAGACTGGAAGTAACCTAAACGCCCAACAGCAGTAGGACTCATAACTAAATTGTAGTGTATTCGTAAAGTGGGTACCAGCCAGCAGTAAAATAGAACAAACCCGCGCTTCACATGAAGATGGAAACAAATGCTATAGGCATAGTGTTGAATGAATGAAGCCAGAGACAAAAACAATATCCAAAATATAGAAAGAACTCATACAACTCAATAGCAAACCCCCCCCCAACTAATCCAACTTAAAAAGGAGCAAAATACCTAAGACATTTTTCCAGAGAAGATATATGAATGGCCAATAAGTATATGAAAAATGCTCAACTTTACTGGTCATTAGGGAAATGCAAAGCAAAACCACAAGATACCACCTCACACATGTTAGGATGGCCATCATCAAAAAGACAAGGAATGAGAAGCAATGACCAGGATGTGGAGGAAACGGAACCCTGTGTACTGCTGGTGAGAGTGTAAAGTGGTGCAGCCACTATGAAAAACAGTATGGAGGTTCCTAAAATAATTAAAAATAGAACTGCCATATGATCCAGTAATTCGTCTTCTGGGAATATATCCAAGGGAAATGAGAACACTGACTTGAAAATATACCTGTACCCGCACATTCATAGCAGCATTATTTCCAGTAGCCAAGATATGAAAGCAACCTAAGTGTCCATAGATGGATGAATGGATAAAGAAAATGTGGTATATGCATATATATAAATGATGGAATATTGTTCACCCGTATAGAAGAGGAAATCCTGCCACCTGTGACTACACGGATGGACCTGGAGGGCATTATGCTGAGTGAAATAAGTCGGACAGAGACAGACAAACACTGTGTGACGTCACTTACATGTGGAACCGACAACAGAACAACAACTTACAGAAAAAGAGATCGGATTTGTAGTTATCACAGTTTGTGGCGTGGGGGAGGTGAAATTGGAGGAAGGTGGTCAAAAGATACAAACTTCTGGTTGTAAGATAAGTAACTACTAGGGACGTAACGTACAGCATGATGGCTACAGCGACCACAGCTCTATGGTGTATAGGAAAGTTATCAGGAGAATAAAACACGAGTCCTCTTTATAAGAAGGAAACATTTTTTCCATTTCTTTTTACTGTAGGTATATGGGATGATGGATGTTGGCTAAACTTCTTGTGCTAATCATGTCACAATCCATGTAGGTCAAACCTTTATGCTGCACACCTGAAACTCATCAGTGACACACGTCAATTATATCCCAATAAAACTGGGGGCGGGCGGGGGAGAGAGATTGGGATTCCAAGAGAGTCATTCCACATCTATGTCCCAGATGCCAGGTAAGAGTAGGTCTGCTTTCTTCCAGGAATTAGGTGAGAGTTTCACCTGCTCTGTCCCAGATCCGGAGAGTCCAGGGAACGTTGGGAATGAAACCCTAGGGCAGGCGCTGGGGCCTGATGTACCTGTGAGCAGTTGTTTCACACCTAGCCACCGCCAAACTTCGTGGCTCAGAAAACCATCACTGCTCATGGCTCTGTGGGTCAGTGTGGTGGTTCTGAGCTGAGCCAGGCCTGGCGGATCCTAGCCATAGTCCACGGGCAGCTCAGCTGGGCTGGCAGGTCTAGGATGGCCTCACATATGCCTGGCAGCTGGCCAGCTATTGGCTGGGACGACGACAGGAGTCACTGGGCCACGGGTCTGTCACCCTCCAGCAGAACCGCCTGGGGTCCTTCACACAGCAGCTGGGCTTCTTTCAGGGACAGAGGGGAAGCATGAGGGGCCTCTCGGGCCAAGGTTCGTTACTGGTGCAGCCTTGCCCCAGTGGTGGTAAAACCATGAAGGTAAGGGGTAAACCACAGATGCCGCCTCTCGATGGGAAGATCTGCCGCATCACCTCGCAACGGGCAGGGATATTAGAGAAACGCACATCAAAACCACCACCAGATACCACGTCACACCCACCAGGACGGCTGCAATCAAAGCAACAGAAAACAACAAGTGTTGGCCAGGACGTGGAGACATCTGAGCCCTTGTGCACTGCTGGTGGGAATGTGAAACGGTGCAGCTGCTGAGGACAACAGGACGGTGGTTCCTCAAAAGGTTAAAAATAGAATTAACATGATCCAACAATTCCACCTCATGTTCACAGCAGCACTCTTCCCAAAAGCCAAAATGTGTCCATTGACGGATTAATGGATAAGCAAAACGTGGCCTGTACATGCAGTGGAATATCATTCAACCTTAAAAAGGGAGGAATTTCTTCCTGACACACGTAACACCACAGATGAACCTCGAGGACCCTATGCTAAGCAAAAGAAGCCAGTTGCCAAAGGGCAAACATTGTATGATTCCACTCATATGAGGTCTCTGGAGTAGTCAGATCCCTAGGGACAGGCAGTAGGAGGGTGGGGGTCAGGGGCTGGGGGAGGGGGAGGGGGAGGTGTCGTTTACTGAGGACAGTTTCAGTTTTGCAAGGTGAAGAGTTCTGGAGGTTGGTTACTCAACAATATGAAGGTACGTAACACCACTAAACTGTACAATTACAAATAGTTAAGATGGTCAACTTTATGTTATGTGTATTTTACCAAAATGAAAACAAAAGAGGTATAGATATTGAGACTAGCAGACGATTGGGACTAATTTTGTAAAACTGTCGGACCTTGCCAGGTTACCTCTCTGAGGTTACCTGTGAGGCTGAACTTGCTGGGGCCCAGGACAGGCTGCCCCCAAATATACCTCAATAGCATATTGATTATTTTAAATTAAAGTTACTTAAGAAATGGCCGATGCAAGAGGGACACTTTGACCCTCTTCTCTGTCTCCCCGAAAGCAGGAAGTAAATCTTCCATGTGGAAGGTGCCTTCCCTATACCAGGAGAAACATCCTTATTGCCAGACGCAGGGAATTCAGGGCCGAGAAGCCTGTATAAACAAAGCTCATTACTTCTTTACTAATTTACTCCCCAAGCCCAAACTTAGCTTACATTCCTGACTAGTTAAGCACCCAAACGTGTTTCTTTGTCCTGTCAATTCCTCTCAAATGTATTGTTTCTTTGTCTAAAAAGTATAAAAGCTGCCTGCTTTTATGGAGGTCCATTTCTATGAGACCTCCGGACGTACAAATGAAACTTCTTTCTTTTCCTCCTGTTCATCTGCCATGTGTCAATTTTATTATTAGTCCGGCCACAAGAACTCAAGAAGGATAGAGGAGAAGTTCCCCCTCCCCGACAAACTTCCTTCCGTGATCTTTATTTCCCTTTCACAGAGGTGCAGACAGCTGAAGGCCTTGCTCCAAGATAGAAAGCTGGCCTTGGCCTTTCTCTTGGTCATGTGGTCCTTCAGCTGCCTCAGAACGGCAGCTATGGGCATCCGGGGCCACCTCTCACAGTCGGCAGGGGACTTTCTCCCCGGCATTCTGAGAATTCTCTTCGCCAGCCCTCACCTTGCCTGTGTCCTGCTCATCACTCTGGCCCCAGCTCAGACATCACCTCCTCCCTGCCCACTCCAGACAAAGCGGCCCCCCTAACTCGGTCTTCACCCGTCACCCCGTCTCATCTTTCCCACAGCAGAAATGGCTTATTTACATATTTCCTTAGTGTCTTTTGTGTGCCTCTCCCACCTAGAATATACGTTCCTTGAGGGCAGGAAGCAGTCTGGTTTGTTGCCGGTATTGCTCATTTCTGTATCCCAGTAGCTAGGATTTGCTCACAGAGTATTTCTGGAGTGAGGGAATTTGATCCTTAAAGTCCTATGAGATAGGGATAATCATCTTCATTTAATAGACGAGAAAACTGAGTCCAAGTAACTTCCAAGAATCACAGAACAGGTAGCTGAAGAATCTGGGGCTGAAAGACCACACGATACCCTATCTTGTGACCACCATGGTGCAGGAATTGCAGTCTGGCTCTTCGTGGGGAGGGGACACATTACCAATAAACCCGTCCCACAAATCCAGATGAGTGGGAAGGGTGTGATTCACTTGCAACCATGCAACAGCTGGTGGAACACTGCACAGGAGCGTGCCCTGACCCTCAGAGACCCGTAGGGCTTCCTCTTGTTCCCCACTCCTGTGCTGTGTTACACCCGGTAAGTCACTGCCCTTCTCTGGGCCTCAGTTCCTCTACCTGTACAATGAGGAGCCAAGGGAAGGAGGGGACAGTGTCTGGAAATGCTGTGCTAGGTCCATTTCAGATGCCCCATGTTCTTTTGCCTTTCCTGGTGACCTGCTTACCTGTGAGTGAGCAATACCTGGGGTACAAGTCACTTCCTGTCTGGAAGCTCGCCTCCTTGATCCCAAGGCAAGGCTGCACCCCGTGGCTCCCTGGGCCTCAGAGAGTAGAAGCAGGATGTGTCCTGAGGATTTGGGGCAAACCCTACCCTGAAGGGAACTGGCCCCTTCCTATTCACCCTTGTAAGGTCTAAAGCAGAGGGGTGAAGGATTGATCACTCTGACCAGGGGCTGGGGGTGAGGGCAGTGCAAAGACACCAGTCTGGTCGGGAGGGCCTGCCCTTCTTGAGTCTGGCAATACCTACTCTGGCTCACTTAATCCAAAAGTGGGGCTTACTGAAGGGTACCAGGGGCTCCAGGATGACTGGGAGCCTGGAGAAAAAGGCTGGCAATATGGGCCAGAACCCAGGGTGCTAGTGGTAGGGGGTCGGGCAGCAGGATCTTTACCAGAGGTCCTGCTACAGGAGCAGGAATGGGCCACTCTGCATGTCCCCACTTCAGGACAGTCAGTATGGCCTCCAACTGTAACCGAGAAGGACCCTAAGGGACCTTCCCGAAACAGGCCCCCAACCGTGTCCTCTGCCTGCCTCTTTTCTGTAGGAAAACTTCAGTCTCCTAGGCGTTCCCCAATTTCCAAAGAGTACATTTAATCAGAGAAGTGACAACATGCACAAAGAAAGGAAAACAGTCAAGCAAGACAAAATAATAAGTTTAGCCATTAAACAAAGTCAAGGACCTTTAGTTCCTCCTCAAGGGCTATAGATAATATTCTGAATCATGTCCTTTGAGCAGTTTCGTGGACACTGAGACCCCCACCAGGTGGAAGAAATTAACTGTATGCTGCCTACAAGCCCACAGACCCCAGACGGGCTGGAATCAGAAGGTTAATGATGTTCACTCTTGGTTACCTCACCACCAACCAATCAGAAGAATGTCCATGAGCTGATCACACACCCCGCAACATACCTCCCTCACTTCATCTTTAAAAACCTTTTCCTGGGCTTCCCTGGTGGCGCAGTGGTTGAGAGTCCACCTGCCGATGCAGGGGACGCGGGTTCGTGCCTCGGTCCAGTTAGATTCCACATGCCGCGGAGTGGCTGGGCCCGTGAGCCATGGCCACTGAGCCTGCACGTCCGGAGCCTGTGCTCCACGACGGGAGAGACCACAACAGTGAGAGGTCCGCATACCGCAAAAAACAAAAACAAACAAACAAAAAACAACCTTTTCCTGAAAGCCTTCGAGAAGTTTGGGCCCTTTAAGCATTGGCTACCTTGCCTACTTGCTTGGCGCCTGCAATAAACGCTGTGATTTCCTTCACCACAACCCGGTGTCAGCAGATCGGCTTTACTGCGCTCAGGCCAGAGGACCCGCATTTGCTTCAGTACCACGATCATTCATGACCGTGGCTCCCCGCTGAAGGATCCAGCCCTGGGTAACAGCAGCGGGTCGGCCAAACCTACCTCACAAGCCTCTCCACGATCCCCTGGCTGGGCTGGTGAAGGAGGATGTAATGGACGCTGTAGGTTGAGGCCCCCTCTGGGCTGAGGCGCTGTTTCTCTGGCTGTCAGAACGCTTGCCCACTGGCAGCTCATCTGCGCTCCTCCCTCATAGCCTGTCCTGGGTGGAAGTGGGGGGTTGCTTCACCCAAAGCGAATGCAGCACATCCAATGACCACACCCAGTGACAGGGACGTCAGGGTGTTTACAAAGGCCCGCTGTGTGTCCTTTCCCACCAGCCGCTTCAACTTCGCTCATCTCTGTGAAGGGCCAGCTCCGCTCCAGAGCTCCTTCCATCAGGAGCTCCTCCACCCCCGCATCCCCTGAGGCCTTTCTGCAACTGTGTGGCAGTTAAGTTGCTTGCTTTGCCCAGTCGTGCTTCCCTTAGTCCAAGACCCCCGCCCCCCTGTTGAGATTGGCTCCCTGGGAACCCAACCTGCAACGGAGAGGGTGGCTCTCCGTCCTCTGCCCTTGGCTGCTCTATATACTGCCACCAAAGGTCCACTCCACAGGGGCTCCTGGGCCACTCAGCTCTCCCCGCCCTCCTAACAGAAGCCATGCACTTTAGCAGTGCCCGGACGGCCAGCTAAACACATTTCCCACTCTCTTGCAGCCGCAGTCATGTGACTAAGTTGTGGCCAATAGGATGTAGGCAGAGTCATGTGAGTCACTCCTGGCCAATAGGATGTAAGCAGTCCTATGAGCCGCTCTTGTGCAGTAGTATAAAAGCACAGTCACAGGAGCAGCTCCTGGGGCGAAGACTCAGGAGGAAGGCGCTGGCCCTTCCCTTCCTATTTAGCTGCTTATGGAAAGGGGACAGAGGGCTGGCCATTGGAAGCTGGGGCAGTCGTTTTAGACCCAAGAAGCCATGCATAGGAGACGGCAGAGTGACATCCTGGATTATTCCAGAGTTGGATTACCTGTCCTGGGTCACCCACACTGACTTTTATGAGAGAGAGAAATAAAATTCTAGCTGATTTAAGCTTGCTGTTATTTCTAGTTTTAGCAGCCAAGCTTTTAACGCAATCAATTCAAAGGATTCTATAAAAGGAAGAATGGGTATTGAAAGGACAGTAAATAAAAGGGAGGGTTCTAATACACTGACAATACAGATGGGGTCCTTAGAGGGGGGCATCATCTCTTTGCCAGCCCCAAGTCTCGAGTTTCCCTCCCCCTGCACAAAGTTCCAGCACAACCAAGGCTTCCTGGGAAACTGACCCCTGATTAGACGGAATCCAGGCGTATTGATCAGCTTGGCGGTCCTGGATGAATGCCGAGGCTGGGAAACAAATTGGAATTAGTTGTCTTAGATGCGCCTGGCCTAGCTTCCCCTTTGCATTTTAAGTGGGAGGTCATTAAGCCTTATCCAATAATCAAGCCCAGGATTTTGCAGTCATAACTGCAGACCTAGGAGCAAACAAGAAAAGCAGAAAAGAAACCTCAGGAACGACTGCGCCTAAAGCGAGGAAAGCTCGTGGAAAAGACAATTTAACAACAAAATTAAGGGTAACGTGTGCTTTATTTAGCAGCTTGGGGGTACAAATAAAGTCCACGTCTAATTTTTCAAATTAAAACGGATTTGAGTGTGCACATACTAGGTAAGTTGTTTATCTTCCTGAATTTTTGGAAAACTTTGAGGAATTAGTCCAGCAATTCAAAGGAACTCTTGAAAGAGAGCTGCATCCAGCCCCTAGCAGGGCGCGATTTGGTTGGGATTACTTCCGCGCTGCCACACGCTGTTTCTGTGGAGCACCTGTCCTGTGCAGCCTGGCCGTGGGCCAGTGTTCTCACTGTTCTGGCACGGTGCTGTCCCACACTGTTTGAGGCTTGCATTCACAATCTCATATTCGGCCATCGTCCCCAAATCACGCCCAGCATGCCAGAGTTCCTAGTTTGGGTACAATATACGCTCCCCTCCCCCTACACAACTAGGCCTGGTGTGGAGCCCCAGTCAGAATGCCCCAGTGGTGATTTCTCCGTGGGTGGCTCTACGTGTCCGTTCTTGCAAGGTGTCTTCATTCAGGAACACCCCAGTCTGTCACACAGGTTTACTATAGTGGAATCTCAAAAGAGAATGGGCTGGGATCTCGCTTACTTCATGCCCAAGAGGTAATTTGGTCCCAATGCAAAATTTCTTAACTTTTCCCCAGCCACCAGCTTTGATAGCTAGTGGAGCCCATTATAATCTCCTCCTCCCAAGGTCTTGGGTGCCCCTCCACACTTGCTTTTTTGGATAAACTAAGTCAATAACTTAGTTAAGTAGACTGAGGTAAGCTAAGAGGAGCCACTTATAATTCTTCTCTAAATAATAACAATTTACTCTAAAGTGACTTTTTGAGTTCACCTAGACAAAGAAATGAAATATAACTTCTAAAAAGCAACTTCGAAACAGAACCCGCACCCTAAATTCCGGTAGTTGGACACCTGCAGCACTAAGTAAATGACCACCCATCATCACGGCACCCATCACAACCGGCAAAAGTGATGCCTGTGCTCTCTCCCTGTCCTTGACACCACATGCGGACTCATCCTTACAGAGCTGCTCAGGTATCTGGGCCAGGAGAGAACCAGCAAGGCAGAAAGCGAGATTCCACTGTGCTGACGTTCCAGAGCGAATCCTGAGGCAGCGACTACAGCAACGAGGCTGCAGACGGGACTTGCCAGTTCGTCCTCTCTCTGCCCGGTGTTAGCCTGCAGGACGGGGCCCCTTGGATTAAGTCAGCCCCCAGGGCCCTAGATCCACTGGTTTGGAGGAGGAGACAAGGAAGATAAAGGGCCTTCTGTGGACACCAGGTTCTAGAGCCCGCATACAAGACTCAAATGCATCATAGTCAACTTACGCTTGAAAATTCCCTAAAACACCTGAAATTAACAGAAGTTAAGGCCTTGGGAAGTTCCAAAGCTCATAATTAACTTTTTTCTCTTTTCAATTTGGCCTGGCTTGCCTTGGGACAGTGGAGACCAAGGTCTAATTTGAATGGGGTGGGAACCACAGAAGGCTTAGGGGTTAAAAGAGCTGTCTCTCTCAGGTTGGATTTGTTGTAAGTTCAGTGTGCCTATGATATAGCTCCTGAGTGTAAATGGTAACATGGGGTATAGTGGTCCTGGATGTAGTGTGTCATTTAACCTCACAATAGCTCTATGAGGTGGATAGTATTACTTTCCATCCACCCTTTATAGATGTGGAAACTGAAAGTCAGAGATGACCCGTGTGTAGCCTCAGGGCTTGAAAATGGCCACTTAGTGACCCCTCCTCAGTCCCGTTGGCTCATCAGATATGCCTGGATGGCTATAACCCCAGAGCAAGCTCAGCACAGGCTCAGGCTGGAGCCCTGTTGCCCAAAACATCACAGAATACTCTTTGCTCCTGGTTCAAACTGAGGGCTGTGGCAGGCTGTCAGAGTGAGGTACGTGCCAGTTAAGTGGATGGAAAGCGGGGACATGTCTCTGAGGGGCAGCGCTTTGCTTTGCTCCTGTAGATATTCCAGCTGTGAAAGATGGGGGTGAACAGAGCAGAAAGGCATGTCCGGCAGAGGAAGAGGCTGAGGCTGGGAAGCAGAGCCTGCTTCCTGGGGATTAGAGAGTGTGGCCGCAGTGTCAAGTGGGTGGGGTGTTCTGGGCTAGAGAGCTGGGGGCGCCAAGTCACGGGGAGCCTTGAGTGCCGCCGTGAGGGGTGAGCTTGGGGGGTGGGGTGGCCTGGGAGATGGCCCACCCCCAGAAGCCCTGCTCAGGATGCCCAGAGATCGTGGCTGCTGGATCCCAAACACAGGGAGAAGGCGCCACCACGCGAGACATCAGTGCAGTGGGCGCTTGACGTATAGGAACCCCACACGAGCCTACCAGAAACACCTCGCTGAGCCACTAGGTGGATTTCGTCTTCATGTGAAGCCTCTCTCCGTGCATCTTAGCAGACTGGGGCCGTGTGTCTGTGCATGGCAGGGACAGAAAATGCAGCTCACACTGGCACAAAGGGAGCTTAGGGGAGCTGGTCGCACTGACCTGGCTCTGGGCCCGGCTCAAACCCTCTGGGCCTCGTCCCTGCAGCTGCCCCGCTTTGCTGCCCGGTGAGGATGAATCGGCCTCCCTCTCAGCCAGCCTCTCTCGAGTTGCCCCAAAGATGGTCCCCAGCGCTCCTGATGTAGATTCTTCTTCCATTAACTTAGCAGCCTCAGGGGAGAAGCTGCCTTTTCCCAGAGTTCCAGGAACAATCTCAGGAAGGGTTTTCATTGGTCCAGCTCAAGTCACATGTCCTTGACCACATGAATTAAATGCCCACCCCTGGAGAACCCATTGGACGGGGGAGGAGTGGGGAGGACTGGTTCCCCAAATAGAAGAGATGAGCCCTTTTTTTATAAAGGCCACTTCCTTACCCCTCATTTTTTTATTTTGGTAAAATACACATAACACAACTTACCATTTTAACCATTTTGAAGTATACAATTCAGTGATTATGAATATTTACATTGTTGTGCAACCATACTACTAGCTCCAGAAGTTTCTCATCGCGCCAACCTAAAACCCTGTGCCCATTAAATAATAATTCTTCATTCTCCCTCCCCCCAGCCCCTGGTAACCACCATTCTATCTTCTGTCTCTATGAATTTTAGTGCTCTCGGGACCTCATATAGGTGGGATCTTAACGGTATTTGTCCTCTCATGTCTGGTTTATTTCACTTCGTACAATGACTTCAAGGGTCATCCACGTTGTAGCATGAGTCAGAATCTCCTTCCCTTTTTTTTTTATAAATTTATATATTTATTTTGGGCTGCATTGGGTCTTCATTGCTGCACGTGGGGCTTTCTCTAGTTGTGGCGAGCCGGGGCCACTCTTCGTTGCGGTGCGCGGGCTTCTCATTGCGGTGGCTTATCTTGTTGCAGAGCACGGGCTCTAGGCATGCGGGCTTCAGTAGTTGTGGCTCATGGGCTCTAGAGCGCAGCCTCAGTAGTTGTGGCACACGGGCTTAGTTGTTCTGCAGCATGTGGGATCTCCCCAGACCAGGGATCGAACCCGTGTCCCCTGCATTGGCAGGCGGATTCTTAACCACTGTGCCACCAGGGAAGCCCTCCTTCCCTTTCAAGACTCATCAATATTCCATTGTACGGATGGACCACATTTTGTGTATCCACTAGCCCATCTTTGGACATTTGGATTGCTTCCACCTTTTGGCTATGGTGAGCAATGCTGCTAGAAACATGGGTGTCCAAATATCTCTTTGAGACCCTGCTTCTAATTCTTTAGGGTGTACACCCAGAAGTGGAACTGGTTTAGTATTTTGAGGAATTGCCCAAATGTTTTCCACAGTGGCTGCACCACCTTACATTCCCACCAACAAACAGTACATAAGGCTTCCAACGTCTCCATATCCTCACCAACACTCGTCATTTTCTCTGTGTGTGTGTTTCATAGCCATCCTAATGAGTGTGAAATTGTATCTCATTGTAGTTTTGATTTCCATTTTTCTAATGATTAGTGATGTTGAACATCTTTTCATGTGCTTATTGGCCATCTGCATATCTTCTTTGGAGAAATATCTATTCAAGTCCTTTGCCATTTTTGAATAGCATTGTTTGGTTTTTTGTTATTGGGTTATAGGAGTTCTTTATATATTCTGGACAGGAATCCATTACCAATATGTAATTTGCAAATATTTTCTCCCATACTCTGGGTGGCTGAGATGGGTCCTTTTAACAAGAGGGGGTGCTGGGCAGGCAATTCCACTGACATCCACCCTATTGGTCTAGGTTTCTGGAAGGTGGGAATTAGTCTGCTCTTCCGTCACAGCAGAGGCACATCCAAGGCCCAAGGGAAAGATGGGAAAGATTCCACCCAAATTGATTAATTCGATCACTTTGGATTAGTCAGATCCCGTCCCAAATGGGAATTTGAAAGCCCAGTGTGTCCAAGGAATTATTCCCACTCTTTCTGGAATCAAGCCCAGGTGTGACTCTTTCCCGAGACTGCACAGATTATTTTTTTCCTAAAGTGTCTAATTCCTTATCAGTTCATAGCAGTCATAATTCAGATTCATGATGGAATTTCCCTTTATGGAAGGATTCTGTGAAAAATAGATAGTGTCAGGCTTTCCTTTTTTTACACAAATGTCTTCCCAAATATCTCTGTTTCTCATATTTGGTAGAGTGTGTTACATAGAGTAGCTTCTTTTTTCTTTTAATTGAAATAGTAACTTCTTAATAAATGTTCAAGATTGCGGCACATTTTATAGTCTGTAAAGGGGGTTTAATTAATGTTCTTTAATTTATGTGCTGACATCAGTCCTGAGAGAGAACCAACCAGGGATTAACCTGTCCATTTTATAATTCAGAAAACCGAGACTCAGAGAAGTGAAGTGACTTGCCCAAGATCACACAGGAATGGGTGGCAGATATGGGCTTTACACGCAGGCCTGTATTACCCCCCCGTCTCTGCTCTGAGTGCTGCATCAGGCTGCCTCCAGAGAGCGGAATGGAACAGAATTTTTCGTCTGGAGTAGAGTTCTCAGATAAAATACAAGATGCCTAGTTAAATTTGAATTTTAGATAAACAACAAAAAAATTTTTGTATAAGTATGTCCCATATTGCATGGATGTACTTAAAAAAACTCTTTGCTGTTTACTGAAATTCAAATGTAAATGAGCATCTTGCATTTTTATTTGCTAAACCTGGTAACCCTAATTTGAGAGACAGCTTAAGTGGCCCCTGAGGGCCAGAGAAGGACAGAGATTTGCTCAAGAGCACACGGGGGTTAGTGGCAAATCCAGGATTGAGGCCAGTCTGCCTGTTCTCAGGTCCTGCCCCTCGTGGTGAGGTTGCCAAGTGCTCTCAAGTCCCGGGAGCAGGGGTGATGGTGAGAAGAGCTGCTCCCTCTCTGAAGGATGCCTGCACCACCCATCACCTACCCAGCTGTCCTACCCACCAGGCAAAACCAGGAAGCAGATCCCAGCGCAGAGAGATGAGATGAGATGAGAAGAGCGAGGTCACACCAGTTTAGAGATGATGGTGTTGACTGAGATTTCCAGACAGGGAGCACAGTCTGCTCAGGAAGCGACTACTTAAGCAGGAGACTCCAATTAAGAAGCAATTTGAGTGTTTGCGGCAAATCCCCGCCCCAGCCAGTGCAGCAGAGAGACCCGTGGGCCGCTCTTGCCTCCTGCTCAAACAAGGGACCTCAGGGCTTCCCTGGTGGCGCAGTGGTTGAGAGTCCGCCTGCCGATGCAGGGGACACGGGTTTGTGCCCCGGTCCGGGAGGATCCCACATGCCGCGGAGCGGCTGGGCCCGTGAGCCATGGCCGCTGAGCCTGTGCATCCGGAGCCTGTGCTCCGCAACGGGAGAGGGCACAACAGTGAGAGGCCCGCGTACCGCAGGAAAAAAAAAAAAAAAAAAAAGAATCTCAGGATATGTTGTCTGGGATTTGCTTCAAATGGAGGCAAAGGTACAGTTGAAACAAGTTTGTCATCATGAGTTGATCGTTGTTGAGGCCAGATAATGGGGACTTGGGGCTCTTTTGTAGTATTCTTTCCACGTTTGTAAATGTGTGAAATTTTCCAATCTGGAAAAAACCCCTTCAAGTCCTGCTAACCCTGTGGGACCACGAAGTCGTACCCACCCCTGCTGCTGGCATCCAGCTTGGGCTCGGGAAGATGACACACGCTGAGTGACAAACTCAGCCCCTTGGTGGCAAGCTTAGGGCCGGCATTTAACCAGGAGCGATGAGCCGGGAGTACGGGATACACATCACATTCCGATCCATAAAGCTCGGTGCCCAGCAGCCCTGGCTGCGTGTGGACCAGCCAGGTGGCAGGTTCCCCAACTTCGGCAGGAGCCTGTGCCACGTGGTCCCCACTTGCTTTCAGGCTGCCAGAGAAGTGTTAGCTGTGACGTGTATGCACTTGTAGGAGTGGGATTGCTTAGCTAGAAATCTCCCCATTAAAGCCAGAGTCTCTTTTAATCTCCATTAAAGCCAGCACAAGGATGAGCTAAGAGCAGGAGTAAGAAGACACCATACATACTGGAAAGGAAGCCCAAGATAATGAGAGGAAAATGCCTTGAAACTATAAGGAAACTCAGTAAGTTCACAAAATTAAGGTATAAAAAGTCAATACTTGGGGCTTCCCTGGTGGCGCAGTGGTTGAGAATCTGCCTGCCAATGCAGGGGACACGGGTTTGTGCCCTGGTCTGGGAAGATCCCACATGCCGCGGAGCTCCTAAGCCCGTGCGTCACAACTACTGAGCCTGCACGTCTGGAGCCTGTGCTCCGCAACAAGAGAGGCTGCGATAGTGAGAGGCCCGCGTACCGCGATGAAGAGTGGCCCCAGCTCGCCGCAAGTAGAGAAAGCCCTCGCACAGAAACGAAGACCCAACACAGCCATAAATAAATAAATAAATAAGAAAGGCTTAAAAAAAAAAAAGTCATTACTTTCCTCATAAGTAGATTGTCAGCAGAAAGGATAATAGAAGAAAGGTTCTGCTCACAAAACGCTTAGGAGTCGATGGCGTGAGGAGTGTACAGGACAGACCTTTGCAGTAAGACTCCGTGGGGGTGTGACAGGAGCCACAGGGAGACACGCCATGGAGATGCTGTCCATTCTCACCTCCAGCACAGACAAAGATGGGTGCACAGTGCTCTCCCCGAGTCCCCCACCCTCCCCCAGGAGACTCACCTTCCCACGGGCCCAGGAAATCGTTTTACATCTTCTCACCTGTCCCCAGATGGCCCCTTCCTCCTGCTCCACATGCCCCCTGGCGGATGCCGTGTCCACACTGCTCAGAGGACACAGAGGCCAGCACTGCCCGTGTCCTCCCCCTGCCCGCATACTGGGCTCCCCAGCAGTACCGCCTCCTCCATGCAGGCTTCCACCCCTGCCCTCTGGCACCTGATGCATCAACAGCTTCCCCCTCTCTCCTGAGCATCCCTTTGCTTTAATAGTTTCATCTCGCAAAGCCTTCCTCTTGGCCCCGTAACTCCTCCACCTACTTCTCCATCTCA
The DNA here is from genome assembly GCF_937001465.1 of Orcinus orca. Taxonomy (NCBI): domain Eukaryota; kingdom Metazoa; phylum Chordata; class Mammalia; order Artiodactyla; family Delphinidae; genus Orcinus; species Orcinus orca. The sequence continues at coordinate 2,811,619 of NC_064568.1, forward strand.
CAGCAAATTCCTTCAAACAGTGATCTGCACTGACGGTTCCCACCGCCTCACCTACCATTCTCCTCTCAGCCCTCTCCAATTGTGCTCTTATTGTCTCCATAACCAAAAGGCTCTCAACACGAGTGGCTACTGCCTGGGCCTCATCCTCAGTGACACCCGTCCCAGCTTCAGGAGGAATTCTCTTCTCCAGGCTTCTGTGCCACCACTGCCCCTCTCCACCTCCGTTCCAGCTTTCCCGCCTCACTCCCTCTTCCTCCTGCAGCCTCAGCTCAAATGCCACCTCCTCCAAGAAGCTTTCCTGGACTCCACTAACGTGTTTATTGTCTGTCCCTTCCCCTAGGAGGTAAGGTCTTTGAAGGTGGGGATTCTTATCTTTCTCATTCACTGCTGTATCCTCACTGCCTACAACAGTGCCTGGCACATAGTAGGTACTCAGTAAATATCTGTTGGCTGAAGATTAGATCAGTGTGGCTCAAATGAGGGTAACAGGCTTTTTTCCCACCCCGAATTGACAAAATGATAATAAAGTTCATCTGGAAAAGTACATCTGTGAAGAATGGCCAAAATAATTCTGAAAAAGAAGAGTAGTGACAGGGGCCAACCCTAAAAAGACACACTCTGGTAGAAAAGAAGTAGCTAGATAGCTCAGTGGAGCGCTACTGAGTGGTGGTTCTCAGCCCTGGCTTCCCGTTAGGATTGCCTAAAGTGCTTCTAAAAAACAAATGAAAAAAAAGAAATACTTGGGCCCTATTCCCAGAGATTCTGATCCAACAGGGTGGCAAGTGGATATTGGTCTTTTCTTCCTTTAAAAATTTTTAGGGCTTCCCTGGTGGCGCAGCGGTTGAGAGTCCACCTGCCGATGCAGGGGACACGGCTTTGTGCCCCGGTCCGGCAAGATCCCACATGCCGCGGAGCGGCTGCACCCGTGAACCATGGCCGCTGAGCCTGCGCGTCCGGAGCCCGTGCTCCGCAGCGGGAGAGGCCACAACAGTGAGAGGCCCGCGTACTGCAAAATAAAAAAAATAAAAAAAAAATTTTTAGATCTACAAATTTTTAATTTTGTATTTTCTTAAATGCCTCCAGAGGATTCTGTTATGTAGCCAGGATTGAGAACAACTGGGTTGGCAAGTCCCGAAGCGGGTTTGGCCCACAGAACATGTAATTTTTGGTAAAGTGGCATTTCAAATTGGTGGCAAGAAGAAAGCTTCTTCAGTTAGAGATGCTGAGATAATTACTTGATCATTTGGGAAGACCATTGGATCTTTACTCCCGGCACCAAAATAAATACCATATGGATCAAAGTCTTAAATGTTACAAAATAAGAGGGAGGGGAAGGAAAAACCATGAAGGTTCTTGAAGAAGTTATGGATAAGTTTATAATCATGGTGGGAAAGACCTTCCAAAGCTGGTTATAAGCCTAAAGAGAAAAAGTTAGTAAGTTTAAGAACATAAAAACATTTGATTTCTGAATGTCGCAAAATATGGTAAATGACGTCAAAAGACGGATGAAGAAGTAGAAAAATCTATTTAGAACATGCGTGCCAATGAACTACATTTTCTTGATTAACAAAGGGCTCTAATCAGTAGAGCTGATTAGACACCAACTAAAATGATTCTGACACCAGCTAAAATTCTGCCTGCCAATTATGCTGTGTGGGTTCTTTTCCCCACACCAAGCAATTCTGTGACACCAGCTGGGTGTCCTACAATTCAGTTCTGACACTGTCTACCCAGAGGTAGTGTCAGATCCCACAGATTAAGGGCTCAGTCCTACAAGGCTGTCCCCTCACCCCACTTCAGAGGCCAGTCCCATGTTCAGGTGCCCCCCACCTCCGTGCTTCTGACCAACAAGGCTGTAAATCTGAGGTTCTGCACCCGCCTCTTTGGGTTTGATTAACTCGGCTCATGGAACTCAGGAAAAGTTTTCTTACTAGATCACCAGTTTATTATAAAAGGATATAATTCAGGAACAGCAAGGTGGAGGAGATGCACGGGGCAAGGTATGTGGGAAGGGGCGGAGCTTCCCTCTCCAGGCGTCCACTCTTCCCGAATCTCCCCAAGTTCACCAACCAGGAAGTTCCCTGAACCCCGTCTTTTGTGTTTTTATGGAGGCTTCATTACACAGTCATGAATAATTAAATCATTGGCCATTGGTGATTGAACTCAACCTCCAGCCCCTCTTCCCTCCCTGGAGGTGGTGGGGGCTGGGACTGGAAGTTCCAACCCTCTAATCAAGGGGTTGGCTCCCCTGGCAACCAGCCCCCGCCCCCTTAGGAGCTGTCCCAGAGGCACGTCATTAACATAACAAAAGACACCTTTAAGGCTCAAGTCAAGAAATTCCAAGGGTTTTTGGAGCTCTGTGCCAGTAACAACAGGATGAAGACCAGCTATATTATAAATCACAATATCACAAATAGGAAACATACAAACAACCCAACAGTAAATGAACCCTAATGTGCCTAGCAACATTATTCCAATAGCCAAGAGGTGGAAACAACCCAAACGTCTATCATCTGCTAAATGGATAAACAAAATGTGGTCTATCTATATAGTGGAATATTATCCTGTCATAAAAAGGAATGAAATACTGAGACCTGCTACGACATGGATGAACCTTGACAACATTATGCCGAGTGAAATGAGTCAGACACAAAAATCCATATATTATATGATTTCATTTTTATGAAATGTCCAGAATAGGCCCATCTATAGATGCAGAAAGTGGATTAATGGTTGCCTGGGGCTGGGGGAAATGGGGAAATGGGGCAGTGTCTCTTAGTGGTTACAGAGGGGTTTTTTTGGGGGGGACAAAAATGTTCTAAAATTGAATATGCTGACGGTTGCACAACACTAAATATACTAAAATGATTAAATTGTGCACCTGAAATGGGTGAATTGTTTAGCATGTGAATTATATCTCAATAAAGCTGTTAAAAAACCCCTGAGAGATGACTTTTCACTCTCCAGATTGGCAAAATTAATGAGTGTAGGGAGACAGACTCTGTCTTACATTGTTGATAAAAGTGGAAATTGGTGACACCTTTTTGAAGAGCATTTTGGCAATCTCCGTCAGAATTAAAAACACACAGACCTTTCTTCCCAGGGTTTCTACTTCTAACTGACCCTATGGAAATTCCGTACATCCAGGTATACCAAGGAGCTGCTGTCGGGGCTTTGTAACAGCAAAGAAACTGTAAATAAACACGCAGAGACAGAGAGTGCAATCCTACAATGGGAATAGAGTACAAGCATTAAAAAGAAGGTAGAGGGGCTTCCCTGGTGGCGCAGTGGTTGAGAGTCCACCTGCCGATGCGGGGACACCGGTTCGTGCCCCGGTCCGGGAAGTTCCCACGTGCCGCCAAGCGGCTGGGCCCGTGAGCCATGGCCGCTGAGCCTGCGCGTCCGGAGCCTGTGCTCCGCAGCGGGAGAGGCCACAGCTGTGAGAGGCCTGCGTACCGCAAAAAAAAAAAAAGAAGGTAGAGATCAGGCCGTGTTGATCTGGAGAGCTCAGCAGAGATATAGTTTAGGTGCAAAACTTGCAAGGTACAAAATAGTGGGCAGAGTGTGATTCTTTGTTAATCAGTAAAAACACTGCTATACCAAAGTATTCAGGAAGGAAATGCAAAGAGCGATCATCTCCAGGGAGAGGGACCGTGATAGAAAAGCTTTTAGTTTTTATTTTATTATCTTTTTGGAACTGTTTACATTTTCTACATGTGCGTGTACATTAAGTTTATTTTTTAAATGCCACTGGGATTATCTGTGCGGTGGCATTACAAGCCATTTTCATTATTTTTTTCTATATTGAAAAAGAAAACCTTGTAAAATCTCTTGCATTCCAGACAAATGTGTGATGGTTCTGTGTGTGTGTGTGTGTGTGTGTGTGTGTGTGTGTGAGAGAGATGTACAGCTGTTCCCCACAAGAATCCGCACAGAACTCATGCCCTCCCTCTCCGGGCCTGTTTACCATCCCCAGGGGAAGGGCTGGGACAGGTGGGTTGGGGGGGTCCACTTCACTGAGCGCGGGAACCTCTCTCCAGAGGCAGCTGCCACCCCCTCCTCGTCCTGCCCATCTGGTGTGAAGCCAGCTCATATGGGGGAGGTGAGCTTGGAGCTGGGGTCCAGGTGAGGAGGCAGGAGCAGGGTCCACTCCTCAGAAACAGCAAGAACACAGATGGGGATGGCTCCGAGAGGATGCTCTCTTGGTGTGAAGCAGCTGGGCCGAAGCCCGCTTTCCAAGCGAGGGCTGCAGGGGTCTCTGAAGCTGGTGCCCACAGGGGCCCAGCCCCTGCTAGCCACCTGGAGCGGGTCTGGAGTCCGGGCACCTGTGTCTGTGCTCCCACATGTGTTGATGGGCTTACACGTCTGTGTTTGACGCATGTGTTAGAAGTCGCTTTGCTGTCAAACTCCAGGGCCCTCACTGACACAGGCCCCTTCCAAGGTCTGTCTCTAATCTGTTTTCATAGTTTGAGTCTCCTTTTTTGGAAAAACTTCTCCCTCCCCCAATGAATAAACATCGGGCCCAACAAAACCTGAATCTGCCCCTGACATATTTATATCGTGCTCTCACACATCTATGTCTCTGTCTCCCTCCCTCCCTCCTGCCCTCCATCCTTCCTTTCCTCCTTCAAGATCTGTGTTCCAGGAACATCCCCCTCTGGGGCAGAGGCACCTCGATGAAGCAGACATCAGGGATCCACAGGGGCACACTGAGGGGCATCCCACCTTCATCCCGGGACAGTCCGGAAAACTGGTACTGGAAGAACGGAAGAATTGGCCGGGGTGGAGGGTTGCGGGCTGGGCGTGGTGGACCGCGCTGTGGGCGCGTATGCGTTGTTGTGTGTATCTGGGTGTGACGCGGTGGGTGTTTGCCTGTGGCTGTGGGGTGTGTGTCCCTGCGGGTGTGCAGCTGAGGGACACCCCGAGTGCCTGTGCGCTGTTTGTTGCTCGCCTCCTGGGCCCGCAAGTGACAGAGACCAGGCAGCTGTGGGCTGAGATGCCGTGGCTGTGGAGTGAGTTCCCTCAGGGCCAGTCCTCCCTGACGGAGCAAACTGCCGCTAGGAGCCCAGAGATGGGAGCGATGATTTCATCCCACCCAGGGCGCCCAAACATCCTGCTGGTCTCAGAAGGCCCTGCCAACCTGTCTGTCTGAGGCTAAGGCCCGAGGCTCTACAGATGCGCCACCCGGTCAGCTCTTGGACCAGCTCTTTGATTTGGGTACGGTTTGGATGGTAGGCTGAGGTGGCCAAGCCGAGTTTCAGGTTTCCATGGTGACAGGCCCTGTGAGTGCTCTGGGTCAACGGTACTGGGGACAGGGTTGATTTTCAAGTCTAACTCACTCCTGTTATAGAGTTGGCTCAGAAGGGTCTGCAGAAATCTCCAAGGTCACCTAGAACACCAGTGGTTATTCTCCGCTTATCCCCATCTCCCAGATGCACTTGCTACAGCTTTCCACTCTGCTTTGTGTCCCCTCATGAAGCTCACCTCTGTGGACATCATCACCTGGGCTTCCTTGGCTAGGCTCCAAGTTGGCTTCAACCAATGGGAGGCACCAAAGGAAGATAGCCAATGGGACCTAGCCAATGGGAGGCACCAGTGGGAGACAGCCAATGGGAAGCATCAGTGGGCATCCGAGGGTGGGAGGAGAGAAAAGTTGGGGTATTTTTTCTACCAACCCCCAGTTTTGGCAGTGGCTGAATCTCTCTAAACGCTGCTCTTCTCAGAGGATCCTTGACTCATACCTGCAGCTCTCACTTCTTCCAGAAAACCACTCCTCCCCCACTCTCTTCAGGTTTAGGGGATGAAGGCTTCCCACTGTTGCCAGCGCAAGTACTGTACCGTCCCCTGTTGATTCTCCTACACACCCTGAACACCTTCTCCAAACACACACTTCAGATAAATTACCCCTTCATTAAACTGTTTTCAATAAACCACTGAGTGGGTCCTCTCTTTTCTCCTGAGACCCTGCCTATTACTTACAGTTTCACGTTGTGGCAGGAATAAAATATACACTCCCCTTTTTCTGTTTCTTGAATACAAGCTCCTTCTGGCATCCATGCCTCTGCACTTGCAGTTTTCTTTGCTTGTTTAAAAAATCGTCTCTTCATCAATAAACAAATAGCAAAACACATTTTACATACTTGGCAGTGCTTTGGCCCTGATTCAGGGTTTAACGAATACTAGCTAATATAATTGTTGTTATTGTTGCTGTGGTGTTAAATATGGACAAAATTGCCAAGGTACAGCAGTGGAATGGCAAGAGGGGTGCTTACGTGAACTTAAAGGACATGGTTTTAAAACCATGTCAATTTAACTAGTATTAACTAATACTGAAATATTGGGTCTGTGCCAATTATTACTCACCTTTGGTACATTTCTACAGTTCATGTTGTCCTTTGTATAACTGTATTGTTCAAAAGAAGTGTTATGTTTTGGGGGCTCCTTATTCACTTTCAGTTGAAATATATTCCAAGACTTCATGAAAGGGGGGAAATAATGTAAATGTTCGATCATTCAGGGTCTCGTTTTGTCGCACTGACATTTAAAATAAGATATACATGGTTAAAAAGTGAAAAATAATAACCTCTTCCAAGGGGCCTTCCTAATCACTGTCTAAATCAGGGGCCCCCTCATTCTCTCTCACCATCACACCTTGTCCCTTTCACAACACTTCTCAACACTTTGTAATCATGATTATTTGTTTCCTGGGTAGGTTAAGATTTGTCTCTCCCCCTAACCTGTGAGCTTGACAAAGCCTTTTAGATCTTGCCTGCTGGGTTCGCTGCTTTGTCCCAGTGTGGTGTGTTGGTGAGCAGATAGACTAGGATTCTGTAACAAAGAGGCCCCCAAACACTCAGCACGAATAACATAGTTTATTTCTCCCAGAAGTAATAGCGTGTGTAGGTGGTCCAGGCTGGCATGGAGGTTTGAAGATGTTCTCAAGCCCCAGGGCTCCTCAGAGCGCCTCTCTCCTCAGCCACACAGGACACAACTTAAAAAACCCTCTTCCCCAGAGCAATCCCACTCTTTTTGGCCTCAGCTCTCCTATCCAGTCTGCCCCAGGTCTTTGTTCTCTCAACAAGAGGTTCATCCATGTGACTTCCCAGACCACAGAGCAAGCTCCTGAGATGAAGTCAGCCTCTCTCAATGACACAGGACCACTGTGTGCACTTTCTCCCTTGTTGTTATTAAATATTAATTTTTTCTTTCTGTGGCTATATTTTTTCTGTCCACATCCCTGACCTTTTGGCAAATTACTTCATTCTGTGCCCCAGTTTCCTCATCTGTAAAATGGGGATAACCATAGTTCCACTCCTGGTGGTGCTGTAAGGATCAAATGAGCATAAAGCTTTTAGAATTGAACCTAACACAAGCTATGTGCTATTTAAATAATAATTAGCATGATTATCTCTTTGGATTCTCTCAGCCTCCCCATGGGTGGAGGGGCAGGCATCACTTCATTTTCAGACACAGAAATGAAGGACCAGAGAGCCGAAGCCAGTTACCCAAGGCCACAGCGCTGCAGGCAGGCGGCGGTCTGGGTTTAATCCAGACCTGAACCTCAGTTACCTCATGATAAAATTAGGGTGATGATGGTAACCCTCATAGGATTAGGTTGTGAGAATCCAGGGTCATCGTGCAATCAGGTGATGGGCACGTGCAGGGCACTGTTCAAACGTCTGTGCCCTTCCCCTTCATGGTGCCCCCTCACCTCCACCCCCGTCACACCGACACAGCGATCTCAGCTGCCCTGCTCCTGGCAGCCCTGGGGTCAGCTGCTTCTGTTTGGTGGGTGGGGCAGCTGGGCCTACAGAGAAGCCCATTGTCTCTGTCCTCTGGGGCTCTATTGTTGGGGCCTCCTCCCAGGATCCAGCCCCAAGACACTCTCAGCTGTCGCCGGGCTCCTCTTGGCTTCCCGGGGCGGGGCCGGGGTGAGTGTGCAGATAAACAACTGTACCCTGAAGACTGGATCACCAGTCTGATTCTACTGGTAAGGTCACTGAGGCTCAGAGAGCCTAAAGAACTGTGTGGAGAGCGCTTGTCTCATGTCAGAGCCGCCAGATGGGGCTGGGCAGTGGGGGGTAGTGGGTGGCCTCAAGTCAGTGTGGTCTTGCATCCCATTAGGTCGGAGATGTCAGGGCCAGAACACACGGCCCCCACTTTTCCATTTTACTCGTGGAAACAGAGACCACAGAGCCCGGACGCTTGCCCAAGGCCACACAGCGGCTCCGCCTCGGAGTCCGCCGGGAAGCCCGGCGTCCCTAACACCCAGGACGCCCAAGCCTTGAGACCGCGCAGGAAGGCCTGGCGGCCGGGGGCGGGGCATAGACTGGCCCTTCCCACGGGGCGGGGAGATGCCTCCCGTTCCAACTCTGGGACGAGCGGTCCTCCCCATAAGGGGCGCGGCTTCCGAGCCGGGCGAGATCTCACTGGGTGTTAGTCTGAGGAAGGGGGGACTTCGCGCTTGAAGGGCGTTGGGTGGCGTGGCCTCCCTCCCGCAGAGGCGCTCTGTGCGGGACTCCAGACCTCTGTGCTGTGACGCAGGCGCGAGTGGAGGCGGGGCGGAGCCGAATCTTCGGAGCTCCGCCCCCAGTGGAGACGACAGAAGCTGGGGGCGTGTCCTGGGCGGGGCCGCTCCCCGGCCCGCCCGGTCGCGGAGCGGTGGCAGCGCTGGGAGGGCCCGGCCCCGGCATGTGAGTGCGGCGGGGCGGGGATGGGGGCGCGGGATGGGGCGCCGGGCCAAGCCCGGGGGGTTCCCGGGGGTCCCGGTGGGCGGGAGCACCAGTGCGCGGGCGGCCGGGCGAGCCCGACAGGTGCGGGCCCAGGTATGGCGGGTGAGGGGCGCTCGGGCCTCTTGTGGCCAGGCCGGCCCCGCGTGCCGGGCCAGCCCAGCTCCGCCAATCTGCGGCCCACGGGACGGGCGCCGGCGCGGGGCGCCGTCCCGGCGGGGGCTCGCTACAAGCGCAGCTCTGACGTCTGCCCTCGGGCCCCACCAGCTAAGCGGAGGCCCCCGCAGTGGCAGCCGGGTTTCTGTTCCCTGTGCGGCAGCTGCGGAGGTGTTATGGGGGTCAGCTGCGCGGCGGGGCCCCAGGTGACCCCATTCCTGGCTCCGGGTTGGGCCGCAGCCTGCGTGAGCCCCGACCTGCTGTTTCTGGGAACTGTCACCTCAGCTCTCAGGGAAAGGGCGCTTTCTGTGCTCAGTTGTTAAATGCGTTATCTCATTCTTCTCAACAGCCACACATTTTACAGTTGAGGAAAGCGAGGCCTACGGCCACAGAGCTGTTGATGTAATTGTTATCATGTGGAGGTGAGGTGCTGAGGCCTTACAGCCAGACACACCTGGGTTCACATCTGCTGTTCCACAGACCCGTGTGACCTTGGGCGCACCTGGTTCCCTCCCGGAGCCTCCGGTGGGATGGTGGTGCCTACCCCCCAGGGCTGCTGTGAGGATTGGGTTGAATGTTTCAGGGAGCTCAGTAAGGAACCGCTATTATTACTGTTGTTGCTGTTGGTAAGTGGCCCTTTTTCTGCCACCGAGGGAGCTGGTGGTACTGGGTCAGGGCTGTCTGCTCAATCCCAGCCTGCTGGCGCAGAAGGGGAAGCTGCTTCCCACGGTGAGACTGTTCCTGTCTGTGCATGTCTGTCTCTGTGCCCATGGAAGGCCACACCCAACCCAGCTGTACCAGCATGTGCCGGAGTCACGCTGGCCCATCGTGTACTCACCGCGCTACAACATAACCTTCCTGGGCCTGGAGAAGCTGCACCCCTTTGATGCAGGAAAATGGGGCAAAGTGATCAGCTTCCTAAAAGGTATGGAAGGCCCCACTCGGACCCTACATCTGCTTTCTCCAGCCCACCTGCCACCACCTGCTGCTCTTGCCCTGGCACAAGCGTCAGGCTCTCCCACCTCCAGTGTCAGCCCTGAGACAGCCTCCCACCCGTGCTGTCAAAAGGATCTTTCCAACACAGACTTCTAAGCATGATATGCTCCCGTATCACACCTTCACTGGCTCTCCATCGCTGTGGACCTGAGTCCTGTCTCTGCCCCTGGAGACCCAGTAGAAGGGGAGCTGATGCTTGGAGGAATGCATTGTCCATAGCCCACAAGCTCCTAGAGTCTGGGAAGTGGACAACCTTTGCTCCAACCTCACGGATTACAAATGAAGGAACTTGGGGCCCAGAGAGTTAGAAAATGTGCCCAAAGGCACACAGCTATGGAGTGGGGGAATGGGGCCTGGACCTCAGAGCCCCAGGCTCGTCCGCTTCATGGCTCATCCCCTGAGTGGGGTGGTGCTCTGGGGAGCACGTTGTTTCAATTGTGGTTTGTAATCTAGGGGTCTGGTTCATGTGGAAAATTCAGGCATCACAGTAGGCTGGTGAAAAAAAATATTCTAGTTCCTTGTATTGTGGGTTCTTTAACTGAGGGAAGTAGGAAATATTACCCGAAATGTTGCCTGGCATAGGATGAAACATTGCATATCTTTAAATCGCACAATCCCTCTGATGACACCTGGGGGAAGTTTCACTGTGGGGCTAGCCCGTCTTTAACACCTAAGCCCATCTCCCTTTTTAGCAAATCTAGAGCGAGCCTCAGGCTTTGCACCTGGCAGAAAATAGAGTCAAGTTAGAGATTAATAACACTGTTATTTGTTTTTATATTTTTTGTTTTTATTTTTGGTTAACTTCTGTTTATGGCAAGGGATACTGATTTTCCACTTGCAATAGTGACCAGAGTGCATATTCAAAGAAAAATATCAAGTAGAAAAGAGTACAAGTGGTGTGCAGCCATGGCAAGAGCTCTGGTGAGGTGAGCGGAGCCATCCTGCCTCTCCCCTGGCTGTTCTCATGCCTTCCTGAATGGGGTCCTTTATGCTCTGCTTCCAGTGGTCCTGAGTCTCTGTGTTCATTGCCCCTTCTTGGGCTCCTGTGTCACCCAGTAGCGCAACATAAGGGTTCCTTGTCCCCCTCACTCTGAGCTGACCATTTTCCTGAGTTTCCTCTGAGCATGTGGGTGGAAAGGAGCCAGGGCCACATGGTGAAGGGCCTTGGGTACCGCCAAGAAAACAGCTGGTTCCTTGCCGGAAGGCAGTGGGGAGCCATGGAGTGTTTGGGGCAGGGGGGATACCTGCTATATGTGGAGCTCTTTGTGAGAAGTGTATGGAACTAGTTGGTTTCTACCAGGGTTGGTTTCTAAGAGTGACACATTAGCATAGGTCTCCTAGATTCTGACCTTGTCCTTCGACTTCCCTAGAACCAGAGCATCATGGTCCTGTTGTCACTGTGCCCTAGAGCACTTCGTCCTCTCTGCCTTATTTCTTCTGTTGCAAAAGGGAGCAAGTCTTGTCTGGTGTATGCGTATGTGGTAATGAAATAACATGGTTTTTCCCAAACATCAGTCATTTGCAAACCACTCTTGGTCCCTTGCCATCGCCTCATACCACCTGTTCCATTATTTACTTCATAGTTTTTATTGACTTAGCCTTCGTTTTAAGAAACTTAAATAAACCTGTTTTAAAAGGAAACATTATGTCATCTAAATGGAAAAAGCCAGTTTCATTTGCCATAAATAGAAGGTCACGGTAAAAAATAAATGCAATGAAAACAACAGTGTTATTTCAGCTCAGGCAGCTTACTGTTGCTGTGTACTGTGAAACTGATTGCTCCTTTTGGGGGGTTAAAAAAAGGGAGATGAGCAAGGGTCAGGCAGGTGTTAAAGAGAGGCCCCCCCCCGTATACCAACCCCCCCATGATGTCATCCCAAGGTGGAGGGAGAATCGATCAGAAGAGCTTTTTCTCACCTTGAGAGTCAGCGTTAATGAGCTGTGTGCTACCTGCCTCTAAAAGGTGTCCAGTCACACTTGAGCTCGCCTCCCGGCTGTCAGTGGCCTGGGAAACACGAGGATCACTGTGCACAATGTCGTATGTCCCCTGGCCCGAGGGCCTGGCCGCTGTCCCCACTGGCCTGAGAGGTGGCCCGTTCTCAGACTGCCCACAAGCCACCAGGGCCCACCTTGTCCTGGGGCAGGGCTGCCAGCCTGTGGGAGGGGCTGGGGCTGGGCCTGGCCTGGAGGCAGCAGGGATGCATGGGGCCTGCTTTGTGGTTTCAGAAGAGAAACTTCTATCAGACAGCATGCTGGTGGAGGCACGGGAGGCCTCGGACGAAGACCTGCTGGTGGTGCACACGAGACGCTATCTCAACGAGCTGAAGGTACAGGGCCTGGGGGCTGCCAGCCAGAAGGAGGGGCTGGAGGAGGGGGCCGCTTAGCCTGGGGATGCACAGCCTCGAGGGGCTCCATTCCTGTCCCTGTGCAGGGGGAGCATGTGAGGCTGTGATCCCCGACAGGAGAGAGGTGTCCTAGAAAGGCAGATGCCAGGGGTGGGCTAGGCTAGTCCAGGGGATAGTGAGCTCCCCATCCTTGGAGTATGAAAGCAGGGATGGCCACTTGGTGGGGGTTGAACCTTCACTGGGGTTTTGGGCTTCTGCATCAGTGACTTTCAATCTGTGCTATGTGGACAGGCCTCAAAGACCCCTGCTGGGATGATGGGTGGGGGGGCCCCAGTCCCTTGTCCCCATTCAACCAAAGCTATTCCACTTTGGCCTATTTTTACCTCAGGCTAAAGTATAAGATGCTGTTTCAAGGGCTTCTGCAGCTAAAGACGTGTTGGAAACTGTTGGGCTGCAAACGAGTTTTTACGCCCCAGGGCCCAGCAGGGAACATAAACAAGTGGTGGGTGGTGTCTGGGACAACTGGAGCTCCTGCCCTTCCCAAGCTGGTGGCTGCCGCCCAGCCTCCACCGTGGGCCCAGCTTTCAAAGAGAAGCCAGAAATCCAGATGTTAAGTGACAGTTCCTGATTTCTTAATGTAGCAACTCATTGGAAGATTTTTGAAGCCCACCTGCAGAGCACATGGGGTCTGCCCGTGGTGACCTCCTTCTAGAGGAGCTGCATGGCTCTCCTCAGTGTGGTTCTGAGGGTAGAGGCGTTCAGTCAGTCCCCTGTGTGGGAGAAGAGGGCAGGCTGGGCTCGGGGTGGCATCAGAACCTGGTGCGTCAGGGATGCCACAGGTTCTCTGTCCCCAAGGGCGTGGAGTCCTGACCCCTGACCGCTAGGCTTCCCAGCAGGACTCATCTTAGACTCAGAGCTAGAGTGGGCGTCAGAGGTCACCAGGCTTCTTCCCCATAGGTGGAAACACCTAGGCCCAGAAAGAGGCCCCACCTGCTCAAGGTCACCTGGGAAGTCCAGCAGGCCCGGGGGAGACCCCAGGCAGGGCATCCGGTCAGGTCTTCCGGGTTCCAGGCCACGGCAGCTGCCCTCTGTCCTCCTCCACGCCGGCCTGAGCTGTGAGAATTCTAGATGGATCTGTGACAGTGTGAGCTCATGAAAGATTACCAGGAAGAGGTTGAAACCTGGCTCCCGGGAGAGCGAGGTGTGCGAGGCGTTGGCACGAAGCCCAGCACTTGGCTGCTCTGGTTTCCCAGGGCCCGGACATGCGTGGTCACAGCCCAGCAGCTCGGTCAGGAGGACATGCTTGCCAGAGTCCGGAGGGTGAGGGTGGGGGCAGGGAGAGACCAGAACAGAGTGGCGCCAGGCTGGAGCCAGTGCCAGGATAACGCTGGGGATGGGGGATGGGCTCCAGGGCTCCAGGGCTCCATCCGTTTGAGGGACTTTTCAGGGAACGGTGTGGGACTGACTGCATGCCTGGCCTTGGGACCCCAGAAGCCTGAAGGCAGCTTACTATGTGATAAGCAATAATGCAAACAAGTAGAGCCCCAAATAGAAAATTGAGGTCAAGGACAGGAGGAGACTTCAGATATGCCAACATAACCAAGGTGCTATGGTTGTGCCATGTATTTGGAGCTCCCTGGCAGCCAGAGCAAAAGGAGAAACATGATGATTTCCACATGACCTACTAAGGTGAAGAAGTATTCAGTCACGCAGCACGTCTATATCGAATACTGACTGGGTGCAAAGAAAAAAAAGAATAAGCAAGTTTCCCTGCTCCCATGGATTTGTATTTCATTAAAGAAGACTGAAAATAAAGAAGTAACCGTACAAGAGCATTTCGGAGAGCACCAAGGGCTATGAAGGGAAAAAAAAGGGTAATTAGGCAGAGGTATGTTCATTTAGCTTGAGCAGTCAGGGAGGGCCTCACAGAGGAGGTGAGGTGTGAGCAGAGATCAAAGAATGAGGAGTAGGTGATACTCGTGGAGTTTTAAAAGAAGAATGTCCAGAGTCTCAGGCCTGGAGAGGGAGGGGGCTTGGCCTCCCGAAGGGGAGAGGGTTGCTTGAGTGGCCAGGTTGAAGGGAATGAAACGCTGACGTGGCACGCGATGTGGTCAGGGAGGCCAGCAGCCCTGGTCCACAAGCCCTGCAGGCCTCAGGAGGAGTTTGGATTTTGTTCCAGGTGCCACAGGAGAGTGATGTGGGGTCCGGTGGCCCAGACGCTCAGGTGAGACCCATGCACGTTCCAGGCATTGTGTGGTGTCTAGGGGCTGCTCTCGGGAACAGCCCCCTGGCCCCTGATGTCCACGACGTTTCTTTCCTCTTTTCTCTGCTGCAGGACGCCCAGGGCTGCTTCTCCTCAGCGGTCTTGTGTGTGCCCTGCCCGTACTGCCCCATACCCGTGTTCCGGGCTCATGCCTGGCCCTGCACTGGTGTGGCCTTCAATGCTTAATACACTGGGCATTGAACGAGGTGCAGTGGGCTGATGTTTGCCAGATGACGTCCATTCAGGGAAACAAGTGTTTATTGAGCGCCTGCTGTGTGCAAGGCCCAGAGTCGGCCCCACTGAGGGTGGGGTTTGGGTCGGGCCAGGGCCAGGGCCAGGCTCCTGCCTTGTGCTGACCCTGTGACAGTTTGCCGTGGGGCGCCGGGTGGTGGGATGCAGACCTGACATGTAGTCCCTGTGTGCCCTGTGCTGGGCAGTGCTCGGGACACATTTATGTAGTGAGTGTTTAGAGGACCGGGCTCTGCTCTGGGTGTAGGATGATGGCGGAACAGAAGAGACTGAGTCCCTCTCTTGATGGGACGGAGTTGGTGTGTTAAAAGGCGCTCAGTGCCTTGGGGAAAGGACAGCAGGAAAGGGGGTGGGGAGGACCGCCCTTCAAAACAGGAGGCCGGGGGTCTCACTGCCATGTGACCGTGGACTGAGGGCCCTGAGGGAGTGGGCTCGGTGGGCGTCTGGGGGTAGGGCATTCCGAGCAGAAGGGTCAGCAAGTGCAAAGGCCCTGAGGCAGGAGTATCTCCAGTGTGTTCCAGCAGCAGCGAGGACTAAGCGACTGGATGGGAGGAATGGGAGGGAGACGGTAAGAGGTGGGGTCGGAAAATGATCGGGGCCAGGCCACGGAGGGCCTGTGGTCGCTGTGGCTTTGCTCTGAAGGAGGTGGGAGCCCAGGAGTGTTTCAAGCAGGGGGACGTGATCTGACCTAGATTTTAACAGGATTGCTTGGCAGCTGTGATGGGAATGGTTGCGACCAGTCTGTCAGAACAAAAGCAGGGAGCCTGGGAGGGAGCAGGTGGTTGCAATGATCCTGGTGAGAGAGCCTGGCCTTTCAGATGAGGCTGGAAGTAGCTGTGACCTGGGGGGGTACGTGGCAGAACTTGGGGTTTGTTATGAAGTTGGAACAATAGGATTTTCTTTTGTTCAGATTGGGTGTGGGGTCTGCAAGCCAAGGAAGCCAAGGACGCCAAGGATGTCCCAGAAATTGTGGCTGGAGCCCCAGGGAGTCTGGGCACAACTTGGGCCTCGTCGCTACCCTCACAGCGCCCGGCGCCTGTGGGAGAAGAGACACAGGCCCCCGTGTGTGCCACGGAGCAGCCGGGGGGGCGAGTCTCAGAGAGTCCCAGGGAAACAGGACGCCCGGGGTTACAGGATCAGCTTCTCCATTTCTGCAGAGAAAAAAAAAAGGCCATTGGGATTTTGGCAGGAATTGTGCATCTGTAGATGAATTAGGAGAGAACTGACATCTTTACAATGTTAGGTCTTCCAGCCCATGAACAGAAGATGTCTTTCCACTTATTTAGATCTTCTTTAAGTTCTGTCAGCGGCGTTTTGTAGTTTTCTGTGTATGAGTCTTATACCTGCTTGGTAAATTTATTCTTTTTGAAGGTGTTGTAAATGAAATTGCTTTCTTAATTTCTGTCTGGGGCTATGGCTTCCTCTTCTTTCATTCTCTGTCCCCTGCTGGCTTGCCGAGGGTGGGAGGGGGGCATCGACTCAGTGTTTTCCTTCAGGGGCTCGTTGCTCACTTACTTGTAGCGAACAGTGGTTCTCTGCCTCACGTGTGCCGGACCGGTGCTGGGTGATGGGCTTGGCGGGACAGATGGGTGGAGCTGGCTGTCTTCCCTTCTCTGGGTCTGCCCCTTACCACACACGCATACACATGAATGCATGTGCATATGCACACCTCTGCACACGTGCACGAAAACACACACACACACACACACACACACACACGTGTCTCGCAGCTGTCCAGCCAGACCATGTTCTCCCTCTCCCCAGCAAGGCTGTCGCGTTGCGTATCAGCGCCTCCCTGCTGGGCTGCTATGTGTCCGTGAGGCCAGGAGCAGTGCCATCTTGGGACCTGCAGCCTAGCAGGCGCTTAGTAAATACCTACCAAGTGCTGGGGCCCCTCCAGGGCTCTGCTTGGGGTCAGTGGAGAGCAGGGTCTGGACCTCGGGCATTCCCAGGCAGGCAGGAGATGGTCTAGGGGCGGGGTGCATGGATGCTTGCCCAGGGCTCGGGAGGTTATAGGGAAGGCCTGTGTCCTTATCTTGGTGCAGACGCCTTCTCGGTGCTCCAGACCCTCCTGCCTCAGCAGTGGAGGATGAGGACATCCAGCCCCATTTGAAGGGATGACTGATTCCCGGTGGATGGGGAGGCTGTGCAGTGCCTGGACAGCAGGAGCCCTGGGCGTCCAGTCCTGGCTCCGTCAGTGACTCCCTGTGACCTTGGAAGGAAAGATCCGCCCCCCAGCCACCTGCCTCTCCGGGGCCTCGGTGCCCCTCTGTGCAGTGGGCGGGCTGGGCCAGTTCTGGGTGGGCTCCGTGGTGACCTGGAGTCCCCTGCAGCTCTCCTTCTGGGCACAAGAGGGCAGCCGAGGGCCTTGGAGCACGAGGACCGAGGGCTGACTTAGCTTTAAGGAGAGTGCGGTTGTGAGCATCTCTGTGCTGAGCCCAGAGCTCAGCCACGGTGGGAGCTCCCATTTCTCACCCAAGGAGCTGCGCTCGACCGAAGTCGACCCCCCGCGCCACCCCGAAGCTGGCCCAGGGGGAATCTGCTTCCCCGCTGCTGCCTCTGGGCTCACCGGGCAGAGGGAGGCCAATGGCCCACATCTCTTTCCACAGTGGTCCTTTGCTGTCGCAACCATCACAGAAATCCCCCCTGTCATCTTCCTGCCCAACTTCCTGGTACAGAGGAAGGTGCTGAAGCCCCTCCGGACCCAGACGGGAGGAACCATAATGGTAGGTGGGGAGCTGGTTTGGGGGGGGAGCAGCGGCTGGGCTGGGCTCCTTCCCACCCTGGGTCTTTGCCCACCCTAGGCTCTCCATCTAGAATGCCTCGTGCTGCTGAGTAGTTGAGCAAAATCCTAAATATTCCTCAAGGCGGCAACAAGAACTCTTTCTTCCAAAGCCTCTCCTGTCCGGCTGGGACATTAGAATTCACTGTTCTGCCCCCAAGACCACCTGTTAGAGTTACCGTATTTGCTGGTGTATAAGAGGTATCCTCACCCCCTGGAGAGTATGTCCTAAAACTGTGACTCCGAGCTACTCAAATTTCAGATGGAAACAAACCCCTATGACATCAGCGATGGATGGTGCCCCTCCCCCCCATCGTGGGTGTGACAGTCACAAACACTTGCAGCAAAACTGGGTTTCACATTCTGTGTGTAGTTTTCTCTAAAATTCACCACAGACTGCTGAGTTGATTGGAGGTAGAGGAGCTGAAATGATTTGAATGTACAACGATCCAACCCAGACAGGGATCAATACCTGTTGACCCCTATAGTTTTCTTTGCAGCTTTGCAAATTTGTGCATTTTGAAAGTTTATTAGAATATTACTGCCCACCCCAAAATTATGATTTCCTATAGGATTTCAGTAATAAGGCGACAGTATTTCCAGGAACAAAAATTTGTCCATTTTCCCTTTAAAAGCTGCTTGAGAACCCTTGTCAGCTCACGTTCCATCCTAAGAACTGAACTTTGATTTCCTCCAGTCTCCTCACCAAATTGCACAGGGGCTTACGCACCGCATGTCTCATAAGCCAGCCCGTTCGGGGTTTGCTGGGGATGGGTGGGTGCTTCCTGTACCCCACCTCCCAGCTCATCCCCACCTTGGAGCTGGCTGGAAATGGTGTTTATGGGATGAGTGATTCAATGAATAAGTAAGTGCAGGAATTGGCCGCCCGCACCCCTCATCCTGTGCTTGTTTCCAAAGGCGGGGAAGCTGGCCGTGGAGCGAGGCTGGGCTATCAACATAGGTGAGTGCCCCGTGGCCTGGCCTGGGTCCTGGGGGCAGCAGCTCTGGTGCCACTGTGGACAGGGGTGGCCACGATGGCAAAGCTGCCTCCTGACCCAGGGATGGTGACATACCCACGCGGGGCCAGCTGACTTAGGCAGCCTGGAGCCCGGAGCCGTCCCTGGGAGCTGAGCGGGGAGGGGGGCCCTGGGAGGAAGGTGGGAGGGGGGTGTCTGGGCCTTGAGCCTGGCCCTGGCAACACCTCGGCTGTCCTCGCAGGCGGCGGCTTCCACCACTGCTCCAGCGACCGGGGCGGGGGCTTCTGCGCCTACGCAGACATCACGCTCGCCATCAAGGTGTGCCCGAGAGCATGTGGGGGGTCACCTCCGGGAGCCTCCCTGGAATCCCCCAATCTGGTGTGCTCACCCCGCATTGTAGAGAAGGCAGCTGAGGCCCAGAAGGGGCGGGAGCTCGCCCGGCCCCTCAGCCGGGCTGGGACCCAGACCCAGCTACACTTGCTTCTTCGTGTTGCCTGAGATGGCCCAGAGGCGACAGCCTTCAACAGTGGCAGGGGACCGGAGGGGGCAGTTTCCATGTCAATATTAAATTATGAGAAGGCTGACATAGAAATAATGACCCTGATGGTGGTGACAACGGCTAGCATTTACCGCGGGCCCGGCCCTGTGGCCGCCTCCATCCTCCAGGGCTCGCCCCTGCATCCTCACGTTTTACAGAGGAGATGAGGAAACGGGCCCAGAGGGGTGAGGGCACAGCCGGACGGGAGAGCTGGCAGTGGTCTCCACGTCGGTCAGACCGCAGCGCTGCCTCAGCACCCGCGCGTGGCCTCGTGCTCGGGGTCGGCATGGGCCCCGTGGCTCCTGTCCCCACGGGGAGGGACAAGTCAGCAGACCCTGCTCATTCGGAGAGGGGGACGCAAGGAGACCTTGGAGGGTGGGGGAGGGGAAGGAGGGCTTCTCAGAGGAGGAGGCTTTAGGGCTGGGCCCTGTAGGAAGGCGGAGATGGCAGAATGAAGTTCCAGGCACAGCCTTGAGGGGGGTTCCCCGCTCTGCACCCCAGCATTTCCCCGAGAATCCTGAGCTGTCGCGGAGGGCCAACTCTCTTAACCTCCTCACCTCTGGCCCTTCAGGGCACAGCACGTGCCCCTCCAGGGAGCCTTCCCTGAATACACACACAGGCTTCTCCAGAGCCACACAGCTCCCCAGGGCTCTGCCTGGTGGCCTGATCTCCCATAAGCATGTACAGGCTTCGGCCCACCCCCTCGCTAACTGGGAGCCTCTACAGGGCTGTGTCCTCTGGCCTGTGTGGTCCTTACCTCTCCCCTCTCCCGCCCTGGGCAGTTTCTGTTTGAGCGAGTGGAGGGTGTCTCCAGAGCCACCATCGTTGATCTCGATGCCCATCAGGTGAGTGCCTGGTGGGGCCCGGGGTCCCACAGGCCCGCCCCCCAGGCCACCTCCCCGCACTCCCCAGCTGCCTCTGACGCGCACCACCGTGCTGTGGGCTCCGCTCCCCCAGGAGCATCCCCCAAGCCCCAGGCTGGGCCTCTGCCGCCCACACCCAGGCACGCCCGCACCCAGGCACGTGGGGTGTTTCCTGGGGTGTGGTTGGGGGTGCCTTTCCCGGGGCACCTGCCTGTGAGTGGCTTCCGTGTGTTCCCCACAGGGCAACGGGCACGAGCGGGACTTCATGGGCGACAAGCGCGTGTACATCATGGACGTCTACAACCGCCACATCTACCCCGGGGACCGCTTTGCCAAGCGTAAGCTGCCCTGTCCCTCAGCCGCAGGGCCTCTTGCTTGGATGGGGCTCTCTCTGGGGCCTCTCCTACATGCTGGGACCTGCAGAGGCCCCTTCATTTATTTATCCTCGGCATCCCTGCGAGGGGAGACTGACGAGGAAACGGAGACCTAAAAAGGTCACTTGACCCACCCAAGACCACATAAACCTGCCCAATAAACACTGTGAGTCCTTCTTTTGGGGTAACCACCAGAAGACTAAAGTAGCCTTCTCTACTAGGTATGCAGCTGTCTGGTCAAAAACAGCGAAGGACAAAAAAGAAAAAAGAAGGAAAAATACATAAATATAAAATAAGACGGCAGAAATTAGTTCAAATATCATAGTTACTAAGTAAATGCAGGTGGATTAATTAAAAGGTAGAGACTCTCAGCTGAGCTTTGGAAACACAGGGACCTGCCCACCCTGTGGGGAAGGGACATTTGCGCAGTAAGAGCCGGCGGGGCCGCTGTGCGTACATCAGCCGCTTTGCCGCCCCAGGGACCCGTTTCTGAACTGAATGTCAGATGTTCTGGGTTTGGACCTAAGGGCACATGGGGTGTCCAGGCAAGGACTTACGGAGACAGTGGGCTCAGACACCTGACATGGGTCCCTGAATCCCCAGGGCAGTGTTTCATCTGTGATCCCCCTTCTTTCCTTTGGGTCCCCCTTGCCGCTTGTGTGCTCTTTTTTTAGCCTAGTTTTGGGTGAATAAGAGGTCGAGCACTGGGGAGTCAGATGGGGAAATGGGCCGTCCTCGCCCTCCCCAGCCTCAGTTTCCCACCCCTGCACATTGGGGCTACTGCTGTCTCCCTCGCAGAGGCCATCAGGCGGAAGGTGGAGCTGGAGTGGGGCACGGAGGATGATGAGTACCTGAGGAAGGTGGAGAGGAACCTGGAGAAAGCCCTCCAGGAGCATCAGCCCGACGTGGTGGTGTACAACGCAGGCACTGACGTCCTTGAGGGGGACCGCCTCGGGGGGCTGTCCATCAGTCCGCAGGTACCTCCTGACCCTGGGGCAGGGGAGGGTCCAGGGACACAGCAGCGGCAGGGCAGGTGGGCAGCAGTGGTGCTTCTCTTGAAGCCAGAGGGGAAGGGCAGAAGCAGCAGCAGTCTGGAGCAGGGTTAGACCTGCAGCAGGACTTTCCAGCCTTCCCCATCCCCCACACCAGGGTGTCGTGAAGCGGGATGAGCTGGTGTTCCGGCTGGTCCGAGGCCACCAGGTGCCCATCCTCATGGTGACCTCGGGCGGGTACCAGAAGCGTACAGCCCGCATCATTGCCGACTCCATCCTTAATTTGTATGGCCAGGGGCTCATCGGGCCCCAGCCAGCCAACGTCTCAGCACAGAACTCAGACACACCCCTGCTGCCCCTGGAGGTGCCCTGACGACACTGCCCTCTGAGTGGCTCCCTGCCTGCCGCCCACCCGCCCGCCCGCCCGCCCACCTGCCCCTCAGTGCTTCTCCTTTTCCAAATGAGGGGGGGGACCTCGCGCGCAGCTGCACTCTCCGCACTGGGTGTCGCGGTCTCCGGGCCATTCTGCGGGTGGGGGCAGAGGGCAGGGCCTGAGTCCCAGAAAGACCCACACGGTCACGGTCACGGCCTGACCAGGCGGCAGTTCTCCCAGGAGGGAGGAGGGCAGTTGAAGCTCCCAGGCGCAGGGAGGGCCCCCAGGGGTGGGGTGTTCTGGTTTTCAAAACAGTGCGACCGTTTCAGACCAAGGAAGCTTCCATCTCTTCCACAGTTGGGCCCCCTCCCTCCTCTTCTGCACCCTCTCCTCCTCCCTTCAGGGGTGGGAGACCTGAGGGGGGGCTGGAGCCAGGCGTCTGGGGTCCCTGGATTCCCAGCCAGCAGGCAGGGGCCCTGGTCCTGGATGTGAGGGGGCGGCAGGGAAGGGGATGCAGGTGGGTTTTCCCATCTGGCTTCTCCTTTAATAAAGCGAGGTCTGGACCTGCTGTCCGAGAGCCCCTCCCTGGTGGGGAGGGGAGGGGAGGCCTGAGGAGCCCCAAACCCCTGCTTCAGCAGCATCTTGCCCGTCCAGGGAGGGCGCCGGGTTTGGGGGAAAGAACTGTTGACTCAGGGACAGGCCTTAGCTCTGGAGGCTTGAGGGACAGAGGAAGGTGAGGCCTGGACCAGGTAATCGGGGAGGGACAGGTGGCCAAGCTGGGTCCCACAGGCCCCGAGGCCCAGGTGGGGACTGAGGCGCTGGTGAGGCCAGGCTGGCGTTGCTGGAGGGGAGCAGAGGGTCTCCATCCTGGCCTGCAGGTTGTACGCGTAGGGGGCTGGGGCGGGGCCCCGGCGGGGGCTGCAGCCTCCACTGGGCTCATCCAAAATGCCAGGCCCTGGTGTGCACTGCCCGGGGGGGCCCTGACCTTGTCGTCAGCTCTACTCTGAAGGGGATGCTCAGGACCCCACAGGAAGCGGGGGGGTCGGGGGGAGCGTCCACTGCTCCATTGCCTGGGTGTGTTCTTAGTGGTCAAAGCAGGTGGGGAGGGAAAGAGGGCCGTCCCTGATCAACCCCCCCACGGGACTTGTGCTCATTGCCATCTGGGGGTCTCCTGAATTCTCCTACCTTCTCCCTCACACCCCTCTCGCCGCTCCCTCTGCTGGAGGGGGCGGGGCAGGAAGGGTTCCAAGATCACCAAGTGTCAAACACGCTGAACTCCTTAGGCTTGGACGCCGCACCCGCCCCGCCCCGCCCCGCCCCACCCCACCCCGTCCCTGCCCCGCCCCTGCCCTTGGTCCCTGCATCGGACTCGAGGCACCTAACACCACTTCACCTCCGACACGGCCTGCAGCCTTGGGGGGCAGGCGGCGACAGGCTTGTCACCACGGAGCCTCTGCTCCAGAGAACCATAAAGGCTCTTTTGATCCGACCTGACTGCCGTGTGTTTTTTTAAAATTAATTAATTTTATTTTTGGCTGCCTTGGGTCTTCGTTGCTGCGCGTGGGCTTTCTCTACTTGCGGTGAGCGGGGGCTACTCTTCGTTGCGGTGCACGGGCTTCTCATTGCGGTGGCTTCTCTTGTTGCGGAGCACGGGCTCTAGGCGCGCGGGCTTCAGTAGTTGTGGCTCGTGAACTCTAGAGCGCAGGCTCAGTAGTTGTGGCGCACCGGGTTAGTTGCTCCGCGGCATGTGGGATCTTCCCAGACCAGGGCTCGAACCCGTGTCCCCTGCATTGGCAGACGGATTCTTAACCACTGCGCCACCAGGGAAGCCTTGCCGTGTGTTCTTGAGGTGAAGAATCCATACCTCCTAAGGATTAAAGGAAATAAAGATTGAAAGTTCACACGGCAAGAGGCCTGGCGTGGGGTAGCTGCCTGATAAACGCTAGTGTTTTAGCCCATGCACAGAGTCCCATGGAGAAGGTCATTATTCCCATTCTACAGATGAGGTCGCTGAGAGTCGGCGAGGAGTTTGCTTCAGGCCACATGTCTCGTGAATGGTAGAGCCAATTTTGACCTCAGCTCTGCCAGTTTCCAAAGTATGTGTTCTGAGCTGTGTCAGGTTAGGCAAGGGTGAAGGGTGCTCTCTAGACAGAGAGGGGTTCAGGGGCGGGGAAGGGTGGGGATGGGAGGGCAGGCTGGGCTGGGCTCTGCCCAGTGTAGGAGGCAGCTGGGGGCCCTGGTGGGGTGGTGTGTGTGTGTGGGGGGGGGGTCTTCCAGGCCTGGGCTGGGAGCACAGGTGCGGATGGGCTGGGTGGGGGCCGCTGGGGAGCAGGACCTTGTCCTCAGCCTGGCAGGGTGACCAGGGCACCCCCAGGGTTAGTGGCACAGCCTGGGTGGGGAATGGGCGCTTCCACAAGGGTCAGTGCCGGGGCAAGGGCAGGAGATGAAGACATCGGGGTGGTGGGCCCTGTGCTAGGTGTGAGGGGGATGAAGGTTGGCACGGCCCCGTCCTCTCTGTTTTCCAGAGGCAGACAGCGAGGCACGGGGGCTTGGTTCCTTGCTCAGAGCACACAGCTAGCAGGCGGAGGAGCAGGGTTCCAGCCGAGGCCTCGGTTCCAGAACCCGCAGCTCTTTCCTCCTCTGTATTCTGGGCCTTTAAGGACACCGTAGTCACCTGGAGGGTGGGCCCAGGAGTAAACACCTAGGACGCCACGAGCGCCCAGGGGGTGTTAGCAATGAGGGTGATTCTCCTGAAGGGCAGAGAGAAGAGCCAAGGCCAGTTCCGGTGAGGTGTTCAGGATCTGTTCTTAAGGTCTGTGCACTTTGTCCTCTTTGCAAATTATTCTCCAAGTTATCAAAACCCAGGGGGCACGCTCCAAGCCCTGGCTGTCCGGGCGGGTGGGGCAGCCCAGGGTGAGACTGGGGCCAGGCCGGGAGCTCTGGGGTCAGACACGTGCTCCGGGGAGAACCTCCAAAAAGGAGCCCGTGTGGGCCAGCCAGGTCCTGGCGGGCGTGGGATTTCTGCAACAGACGGCTCCAGAGCCTCCTGAATGTCTGAGCTCAAATGAGGCCCCTTCCCCCCACCATGTGCTGGGGAGCATGCTGGGGAGTGGGCAGACCTGGGACCCCAAGCCCGCCACGTGGGGAGCCCTGCAGGGCCTGGGCCTGGGTGTGGGGCCTTGGGCAAGTGACAGCCTCTCAGAGCCTCCTTCCTCAGCCCTCCTGGTGGGTCACATCCTGAGCCTGCAGGGCTGAGCAGGGGTGTCGGGTGACCCCGGAGGCAGCTCAGAACCTGGCACCACGTGAGTGCTGTGTGATCGCTGCCGTCCCTCTCCTCCCCCCCCCAGACCCCGCACCGTGCCTGGCGCTGGCGGGAGCCTGCTAGGCCTAGGGGAAGGGGGTACCCTCGCACCTAGGGGAAGGGGGTGCCCTCGCGGAGCCCTAGCCCTGTTCTCTGCCGGGGGCCGGTGGCGGGCTGTCAGGCAGCACTGGGGCAGCAGTGTCCCCCCACCTACCCCCTCCTGAGGCTGGTGGGGGCAGAGGCAGGAACGAATGTACCCAGCCTGATGCCTGGCGCATAAACAAAGGCGGGGGCGTTGGCAGGGCCCCCCAGCCTAGCAGGACTCCTGGGCAGAGCTGAAGGAGACGTAGGACACCTCCCTGGCTCCTCGGCCAAATGCTTGGGGTTTAGGGCCAGGAACTCCTCCAGGGCCGCCTGCCCTTGAGTTGGTTTCATTTAGCTCAGCCAACACTGGCTGGAGATGCTCCGCTCGTAGCCCAGGGCCAACACGGGGAAGCTCGGTGCCACCCAGGGAGCGATGTCGTCCCGTGATTGTTAGCCAGGCTGCGGGGGGCAGTGGTTAATCCATGCCTCACTGGACTGGCCTTGCGTCCTACCTCCTGCCGTTGCTAGCTGGGTGACTCGACCTCTCCGTGCCTTAATATACTCATCTGTAAAGTGGGATGATACCCCAAATGGGGATGACTGTCATGAGAATTAAATGAGTTAATATTTCTAAAGTGCTTAGCGCAGTCCCAGCATGGAGCATACACTTAGTACAAGTTACCCATCATCGTCATCATTACCATTTTACAGATGATGAGATCGAGACTCAGAGACGTCAAGTGACTTGTCCAAGGTCACACAGTCAGGCAATGGAAAGGCCAGGGAAGGGACCCAAGGCCACCTGACTAGAACGAGTGCCCTTTTCCCACAACCAGACCTTCTGGCAAAGGTTTGGAATGAGAGTATCTTGGGGGGCATGGTGTCCCCCTGCCCACCTGGACCTCTCAGCTGTTCCCTGGTTCACGCCTGGGAGAGGCAGGTGTCAGACCCCGATGTCCAGATGAGACAGCGGACCCCAAAGGGAAGGCATCCCTCCTGGGTCCTGCAGTGTGGTGTCAGGGCCAGGCTGAGGTACATGTGACGGTTTTAAGTGGCTGTCTGCTCAGGCGGCTTCCGCGTCCTGCCCCGGGGCCACCTGTTCACCTCTCGTGCACGTGGCACCCAGAGGCCACCTCGTGCATGGCAGCTGGACGGTGGGTGGGACTCACTGCAGGAGAGGGCAGGCTGTCCTCGTGGAGGGCCCGCTGGGATCCTGGCTCGCTGCTGGTGGTCACCACCGTCAATTTATCAATGGGGAAAGTGAGGCCCAGGGAGGGCTATTAAGGAGCCTGACACCCCTGGCGGCCAACTGGTACCAGAGCCCGCCTCCTGGCTTCCTCCCATGGCGGGCCAAGCATCGCTTCCGCCACCACCCCGGGCGTTTTCCTCTGCACCCCTTGTTGCCACCAGGGTCAAGGCACGGTTGACAGGGCAAGTGGGAGTCCTGAGCTCTGCCGGGACGGCGGGGGGCCTCTGGAGAAAGGACGTGGACTTTGGGGTTGGCCAGCCTTGGTTTGAACCTGCTCTGCCACTGGCCTGCGAGTGACCCTGGGCAGGTGTGTCCCCGCTTGGAAGCTGGCCCTCCCTCTGCAGAGGCCTGTGTGAGGTGATGGAAGTGGGCTGGCCTATACTCTCTGGGTCATTTGAGGGCAGAATTAGTGTCCAAAGCGTGAGTGTGGGATGCATCCTTCTGGCTTGCTCCCCACCCTCTCGCTGCACAGACAGAAATGGAGACCCGGAGAGACGGGGACCTCGCTGCATGTGGGAGCTCATCCATCGGGAGGCGGTGTACATGGTGGTCGGATCCTGGCTTTTCCGCCACCTGTGCGGCCCTGAGGAAGGCAGTCACCTCCCTGAGCCCCGATCTTCCCCCCGTGCGGTGCCCTGGCATCAGCACAGGTGCTTAGTTAACGTTAGCTAATGATGTCATTCAGGTGGGAACGAGACGGGTGTTCTCAGAGCCGGGACACAATGCAGCTTCTGGGTTCACGGCACGGTTCACGCACGAGCGTGTGTTCAACCGCTTTGTTCTCAACACAACTGTGTCTGTGGAGGAGGAAAGGGGCGCAGGGAGGGTGGGTCTCCACCCGGATATGGCCCCTGCCCACCCCAGAGGCTGGGCCCAGCATGCTGCAGGTACCCCACCTTTGGGTGCCCCCTGGCCATGACCTCCCCTCCCAGGGGGTGTGCTAGCGAGGGGTGGTCGGGGATCCAGCTAGGTGGCTGCTGGGACTTCCCACCCCTTTCTGACTCTGAGCGTGAGATTCTTGGCAGGTTCCCTGGCAAGCCTTGGAGGTCCAGGGAAGGGTCACATCCGAGGGGCGCTCCCGCGGGGCCAGGAGGAGTGGGCAGGGCCCGGCCAGAGACTCCTCCCTGCTGGGACCCCCGAGCCAGTGCTTGCAGCCCACCAGTCGTCGCGGTAACCGATACCCAGGCGGCCAGACGGAGTTATGGTGTGTGGCTGGGAGGCTATTTTGTCTAATATGTTAAAAGGCCTTTGGAAATTCCTGGAGCCCATCTGGTCCTAGTTACACCACAATATTGCTGTCTCTTCAGCTTGCAGACAAGGCAACACTTTTATTTCTCCTTTCGGAGCTCAGGAATGTGCCGAGAACACAGGCCGGCAAACGCCCATCTGGTTCCCCGAGATCCTCGATCACGTGAGGACCCATCATCCTTTTAAAGGCTGCGGCTCCTTCCCCGGGAGTCCTGAGATGCCGTGGGGGGCTAAGGCCTTGGAGGGGGGTGCCTGGCTGTGTTATGTGCCCCTGGCCTCTGTGCTTCCTCGCCCGTGCAGCAGAGACAGGAGCTCCTGGAGGGGGGCACACTAGCCTGGCATGTGGTGGGTACCTAGTCAGCACCAGTTTCCCAATCAGCTCCATGAACCCAAGAAAGTTCCTTAACCAATCCAAGCGCCAGTAGCCTCTGTCGAACGGGGTCTACAGCTCTGAGGGATGTCGATAATCATTCCTGACTCACCTGGCACCTCCGCCACCCACAGCCATCCCTAGAACCAGAGGAGAAACGAATACAGAGGCTCCTCATCTAAAACATCCATGTGGAGTCCAGGCCGGGCCCCTCGTGCTCTTCTTCCCGGGGTGCTGGTCCCTGTGGGTCCGTCGGGGCTCCTGCTGCGGCCGCGTCCGGAGGCTGGTGTGGCCGCTCGGCGGCCTCGCTCACACACGGCCCTCCCGCCTGGCCTGGCTCACGCTTAGCTGCTGCTCTGAACAATTGTTTAGAGCCGCTGGCACCCTCCTCCCTTCCTGGAGGAATTCCCACCCCTCAGTCCCAGCCTGTAACAGGCACGGTCCCCTGCCCCCCTCAGCCCAGCCCCCGCTGCCCCAAGAGTAGAATGTGATTCAAGGTCAATCACCCTAGAGGGCTGCATCTCCCCGCCCTCGGAACTCGGATGTGTCCACGGACTTGCTTCAAGAAGTGTGAGCTCAGTGCTTGTGTGTCTCCCGGGGGGAAGCTTCCCCAGCCAGGGGGCGATTCTCCGAGTGCCTCCCCTTGGCTGCAGCAATGGCGGGAGCACATTCTGAGCCGTGGCACCTGTTAGTCTGGGTTTCTGAAAGCCCCCGGTGAGCAGAGCCCCCAGGCAGATGGGGGCAGACATTCAGTGTGAGCGAGAAATGAACTGAGGGTTTCCACGGCGTGTTGCACAGCACAACCTTGACGGTCCTGACTGATACCCGTCCCCTTCCCCTGACCATGGGGATGGTTCAGTGATGCAGTGTGACTCAAGCTGGACCAGAGTCTTTACCTAGATTTTTAAATTTGGGGGCAGGAAGGGAAGGGACCTTGTCTAACGAGTTACAGAGCAGCCCTACTTCAATCACAAAGATAAAGCCTGTCTAAGGTACAAGAGAGTGAAATGGAGGGAGAAAAAGATAAAACATGATGGAGAAAGAGGGAATCCTGGTGGCGTCAAGATAGGGCTGCCATGGACAGCTGTGCAAGTTGCGCACTGCACAACTCTGAAGTGTCCTGTTCGCACAGTAATCGGGGTAGATGTGTGTATTTATCAGGATGGTTTTCCAGCAGGTGGCAGTAAAGTGTCTCAAGGAAGTGGAACCTTGCTCTACTTGGCACAGAACTGTTGTCCGGGATGGCAGCCTTGCAGTGTCACGTCCTCGAGTTCAGTCCTGGAGTCCCCAGAGCATCCGGAGCTCGAGCAGGACTTGGTGGCATTTGTTCTCGTGATGAATCCCTTTGTCGTTAAGAGTCTTTGACCAGCAAGATGCATCAAGCTTGTTAGCCGCTTTCCAAGCAAACCCTAGGTGCTTCTAGAAGTAACAGTCCAACAATAAGAGAGGAAACAGAACAACCATTAAAAGCAGACACAAGAACAGCATCAACAAAGTATCAGCTTGGGGCCTTTTGTGTAGGCGTGAGTAACCACCCCTCTCTCCACAAGCACCTAGTTTCTTGCTCTGCTGTGCTGTGGCCTGAACATGGTCGGCGTGGTTGTTTTTCTTTAGGAGCACAGAGGAGACATTGTGTGGGCTTCACTTCCTCTTGCATGGTTAAGTATAACTGTGTTGTTGCTTAAAAGGATAGACCAAAATTATCTGGAGAGGGCACATGTGTGTGTGGCTTAAGCTAGATAAATAATGTATCATTGTGAAAGGATGGTGTTGGCCGAGGTCCAGCCCCCAGCTGTCCCCTGCACAGGAGGGTCTGCCCAGAGGCCAGCGCCCTGACCCCACTCTGCCCGGCTCAGGAGAGCTTACGACTCGAAATGCTGGGAGCTTCCAGGAAAGGTTTGGGGAAGGCTGGGGGCTCTGGTGTCGGACCACCTGGGGTGGCGTCTTGGCGTGGCCTTTTCCAGCTAGATGACTCCAGGCAAGCGCTCCCTGCTTCGGAGCCGCAGTTGCCACTTCTCAAGAGACGGAAAACTGACACCCACCTGCCAGGTCGTCGGGGGGGTCAGGTGGGCATGGGAGCACCCTGGCACCTAGAGGGCGCTCAGCGCACGGGCTGGCACAGGGCGTGGTGGCAAGTCGCTTCACTGTGTGGAGCCTCAGTTTCCTTATCCGTCAGATGGAACTTCGCAGGGTGTGGGAAGCAGTCGGGCCCTTTCTGCTTCCGCTCTCTGTGCTCCCTGCCGGACAGTAAGCGCTCAGGGGTGGGGTCTGCCCCCCAGCACCATCCCCGGCACAGGGCCAGCTGGCATGCAGTAGGTGGTCCGTAAGCACTCCATCTGTGTTCCGGCGGCGAGGGGGACTGGCTGGTGCCCGTCAGGGTGGTCTGCGCCCTGCAGGCTGGGCGTGGGGACAGGCCAGGAGCAGTCTTTGCCAGGCAAGCCTAGAGACCACCTCCCCATCCCACGTCTGCGGGGGGAGCCCAACCCCCGCTCTGAATCCTGAGCAAGTGCCCCATCACTTGCCCATCCCCAGCCCCTGCCCAGGCCCTTCCCAGGTCTCTCCGTCAGGGCAGCTTGGCATCTGTGGGGCATGGAGGAGGGAGCCCTGGGCCCTTCCGGCAGCCCCGGGCCAACACCACAGTTGTTTTTCCACCTGGAGCTTCCAAGGAGCTGCTGGCAGCCAAGCTGGGGGGCTCGGGGTGAGACGCTGGCGGGCATGGGAGGAGCGCAGCTTCACCCTCTCCATCCACAGGGGTGAAGTGGATGGTGCTGGTTGGCACTTTCCTCTGACCTTGGGTGAGTGACTTAACGTCCTTGGTCTCAATTTCATCCGTAAAATGGGGATAACATCAGTGCCTACCTCTCAGCCTTGCTGTCGGCCCACGCAAAGCACTTAGAATAATGCCTGGCACAGAATGAATACTCCAGAATTGCGTTGCCATGATTATTATGATTGTAAGTCATCGTTCTTGTGGGTTCTACTCTTACAGTGAAGTAGGTCTGTCTGGCCTCGAGCCTCAGTGGACCCGGTGCGTAGGGAAGCTGTGAGCCAATAGACACGGGGTAGGTGGAAGCCCCTTCCCCCCTCCTGCTCTCCTTCCCCTTCTGTCTTCCTTCTTCCTTCTTTTAGCCTGGGAGCTGCCCCGAGAGGCAGGGGACAGCTCCTTTGGCCGTAGAAACGGTGGACTTATGGCCCCGGATATTGCCATGTCCCGGCCCCCTTTGCGCAGAATTAAAAACCGAGGCTGCGGTGGGGACAGGGCCGCTGCCGAGCAGATGTGAGGTCCAGCGTAGCTGAGATGTGGTCAGTCACATCCCTTGGGCCCGGCTGTGAGAACAAGCTGTCCCCACCCGCCTGGCCTCCGTCCCGCGCTGTTGTTTGGAGGAGACGGCAGTCATCAGCCCCTGGCGGCCCCCCTGCCCCTTGGCTTCCCCGGCTCCTTGGCCTGGGATAGCCCCTGGCTGACCGCATCATGCCCTGGGTAGCCAGCGGTAGGCCTGGTGCTCTCTGGCCCTCCATTCCCTGCTTCCACCCGAAAACTAGGGGATGGAGCTGTGGGTCTCCACGTGCCCTTCCCACTCCAGGCCTGGGGGACGGCGGACGGGGCGCAGCGGGCGGGGCGGGGCCCCGGGAGCCACCTCCTGATGGCATGTGAGAGGCAGAAATGGCCGTTGCCCTTTCAGGGAGAAGATGCCCAGGTGCGCCTCCAGGGGTGGGGCACCTCCCCCAGAGTCCCTGCCTGCACTCCTTCGCCACCCCCTCCTCCCACCCTGACTCATCTGGGTCTGGGCTGAGCGGCAGCTCCTGGGCTGTGGAAGGACCACGTTGCCCAGAATGGGACAGGGGCCCTCGGGAAGCTGGGGGGAGATTTATAACATTGGCCTGGGGAGCTTGTCCCGGGCCAGGTGGATCCTGGGGACGGGCTGGGCCCAGGTGGGTTCTTGTTACTGCCTGCTGGAACCAGCAGGGGCAGCAGGGCCCAGCCTTTGGGGCAGCAGGAAAATGGAGGCAGGAGCCCAGTTATAGGACCTGATGAACATGACCCAGCAGGGAGACAGCTACTAAGTGGGCACTCAGGCCCCAGGGTCGTGGTCAGGACAGGGCCCACAGCCCTACCTGCTGATGGAAGAGAGGCTGCTGTCCCCTCCCTCCCTGGTCAGGAAGGCCCGGGCCCCAGGCAGGGAGAGGCCGGCCTGAGGAGCATTGAGGAGACAGGGCCCTGGTGCTAATCCTGCCTGGGCTGCTTCCCGGCCGTGTGACCTTGGCCAGTGCCCTTCTCCTCTCTGAGCCCCCACTCCTCTTCCACAAAGCGGGGAAGTAATGCCCCCAACGTGTGCAACTTGGCCCTCGTGTGTACCAACAGCCCGCAAGCACTTGGTGCTCTGTGCCTCTGGCCACCTCCATCCCCCCTTCTCTGTCCGGGGAGCTGAGGATGCAGATGTGGGTAGTGTGGGCACCGGCTCTGGTTCCCATGGCCCTGGGAACCTCCAGGCCAGCCCTCGGCTGCCTCTCCTGGACGACGCCCACCCAGAGACAGATTCTCTGCCCGTGGGAACTTGGGTCCATCCCAGGAACGGGAGGGTAGGGGTCTGCCAAGCTCTCTTGGGCCTGGGACGGAGAGTGGGCACTGCCCGCCAGGTTCAGCGCCAGGGGCTTCTGGCCAGGGTCTAGAGCAAACAGCGGTGCTCCCCACTGAGGGCTGGAAAGGGGAGCCGGGGAAGCCTGCAGGCTGTGAGCAAATATCTCCCCAAAGGATGCTTGGAACAGGGCTGACTCGGGGAGCTCCCTGTGGCAGCTGGACACGCGGCCTGGGGAGGCGGGGAAGGGGAGCTGCTGAGAGTGAGGGGAGGACGTCTAGCAGGGCTTGGCAGATGGCGTGCGGAGCCAGGGAGCCGGGACCAGGCTTCCAGGCCTGGGGCCAGGACTCCTGGGGTCAGATCTCCATCCCTGGGTGGGCTGGCAGGACCCAGCGGACCCAGCCTGTGTGGCCCCGCAGAGCAGCTGTAGACCTCAGAATGCCTTTGAGTGTGTTGCAAGAAGGTGGCCCTTCAGCAGACACAGCAGGCGTGCTCAGGCTTGGTGGGGCGCACGGCTTCCCATGCCCGGGTGTCCTAGCATCACTAGACACAGCCGCCCTGGTCGTCCTCAGAGCTGGTGCTTCCCTTCCCCAAGGCTGGTCTTGGAAGGGCAGCCTCCTTGGTGGGGAAGCTGGATCACAGTGCCCCCACTGAACTTGACCTTGAGTGTGTTTCCCCCCTCACCCATGACTCCAGGCCTTGGGGTGGGCTGGGGGTGACCTTTCTCTGACGCCCTGACCCCAGTGTGCTGGGGTCCTGCCTGGGGTCCTGCACCAGGGCTGGACCGTTTAGAAAACCCTGTGAAGACTTAAGCACCATCAGAGGGAAGTGAGGCCCCAGAGTGAGACCACGGTGGTCACCGTGTGTGACCAAAGGGATGCCCAGCTGCCCCCACAGGTACCCACAGGCTCAGGCTGAGGCTGGCTCCCTCCTGCAGGTGCGTCTTCACCCCACGCCCTGGGGCGCTGCGGAAGCCCCGTCCCACCTGACCCCCATCTCCCCTCCCCACCCCGGGCAGCGCCAGGCTGAGACAGAGCGGCCCTCCCTCTGCAGCACCCCAGGGAGGAGCTCTCTGAGGAGTGTGCCCCCAGAGATGTGGGGAGATTTCCCTGACCCTTCTGGGCCTCTGTTTCCCCAACTCCAGCTCCAGCCAGGCTGTCCTTGGATGGATGGAGGGGATTACGAGGTCAGGGGCAGGGAAAGATGAGGCAGGGGACGGTGGCCAGCTGCCCAGGTGGGGACAGTGCTGGGGCCCCCTCAGGGAGGCCCCGCCCTCTGAGCATTCCATCCTGCCCAGACGGCTCCACAGGGAAGGTATCCACCCAGAGATAACGCTGCCTGAGCCCAGGCCAAAATCTTCAATTGGGGGAAGCTGGCAGTGTGACCAGGGACACCTGGGTGGCCACCAGTTGGACGATCCCCTAGCAGGCCCAGTGCCAGCACCCCTTCCTGACAGCCCCGCAGGACCCTGGGCTGTGGTGGTCTCGGGGTGAGGGCAGACTCGTCCTGGGGTCGGAAACTCAGGGAGCCTCGCGGTGGGCACCTGCCGTGGTTGTTACCGTGCTGTCTACTTCTGCTGGAAATTTGAGGTAGTAAAAAGTCATGAAGCAAATCCTAAAGAATAGCAAAGTGCTTTGTCTATTGTGGTGTGAAATTTCTCACTTTGAATCCTCAGCCCCGGACTGTTTTATTTATGACAATGTGGGGAAGTATTCTGCCTTCACGTGGGTGTAGACGGGCACTATGGTTTACAGTTTCGTGCAAATAAATGTGTGCCCCAAAGTGGAAACAGCTCAAATGTCCATCCGTGGATGAACGTGTACGGTAAATGTGGTCTGTCCACACAGCGGAATGTTATTTGGCCGTAACAAGGCCCAAAGGGCTGGCCCCTGTTACACTGTGGCCGGACCTGGAATGGCATATAGGAATACGTCAGTATTAAATAATGAAGTGTTTTGTATTGAAAATTGTAAAAAAAAAAAAAAAAAAAATCATGGTTTTAGAGTCAGTGTGCCCGTAGCCCCAAGTGTGAGATGTCTTCTCTGAGCCTCGGTTTCCTTGCCTATAAAATGTGGGTAATAATACCGCTTTCTCACTGGGTGCTCGTGAAGTGATCGGGGCAGTGTGAGCCTGTTAGTGAGAGCTGCCCAGCCCCCCTGCAGCCCCACCCTGAGCTCTGGGCCCCGCTGGCTTGAGGCAGCAAGAGGGGGCTCTGCTCTGGGACCCCTGGGTCCCCTCCTGCCTCCTTCTTGTACAGCTGCGTGCCCTTGGGTGGTTGTGCCTCTGGAAGGTCAGTTTCCCTGTCTGTGAAATGGGAATGAAGCCAGCAAGGCTCTCCTCTTCTTCCTCATGTCACGTCCTCGGGGAGGCCGTCCCTGGCTTCTGTTTTAAAAACAGCAACCAGTCTGTCCTTGTCCTTCCCTGATGGATTTTTTTTTACCTACCACTTGCGGACATGTTACCTATTTATTTGTTCATTTATTCTTTTTTACTGTCTCTCTCCTCTCTCTGTGTCTGGCTCCATGAGGGTCTAGAACAGTGCCTGGCAGTCTACTTTGTAAATATCTCAGGGGTGTTGAATGAACCCGTGTACTGTTGGCTAATACAGGAAGCCGGCATATTCCCACCTCAGGGCCTTTGCACGTGCATTCTTTCCCTGAATATGCACGCAGCTTACTCCATCATTTTATTTGGTTTTTTGCTTACATGTTACCTTCTCAGAGGAGCCTGACTCCCTGCTAAATATTCACCCTCCAGCAGGTGCCAGCTCTTCCTGCATTTCTCCTGCTGCCTGAGTCACCGTCGGACACACTGTCTTGTCCAGTGGTCTCTTCCACTAAGCCGTTAGGTCCATGAGAGCGGAGAATCTGACTTGTCGATTGCTGCGTCCCCAGTGCCTGGAGCAGTGACGGGCACAGAGTCAGTGCTCAGGAAGTATGTGTTGAATTAATATTACTTATTTCCTAGAGGTGTGTGTTATACATGTATGGAAACCCATAGAAAAATGTCTGAATGTCTATGCAGCAGAGTCGTGGCCATGAGTCCCTCTGGGCAGTGAGGAGAAGCCGTGATGGTCAATCCTGCGTCTTAAGGAGACATCAGCCTCCTCTGTGGTATGTTAGGGAGCACTGCCTAAGTGCCAGGCACCGGTGGAGGGGCTAAGAGTCCATGCTAACGCAGAGGTTCTCAAAGTGTGGTCCGCACAGCCCTGGCCATCCCCACGACTCTCTTAGAAGATCCGCAAGGTCAAAACTACCTTCCTAATAATCCTAAGATATTATTTGCCCTTTTCTCTTGCTGATACTTGCACTGATGATGCAAAAAATGGCGGGTCCAGCATGGATCAGGGCCACAGCACAGCTGCAATAGTGGTCTTTGGACTCTTCACCACCGTGCCCTTGCGCTGTGTCCTTGCTAAAGCGAGGACGTAACTAACTGTATTGCTCTTGAGCACGCGTCTTTTTCCTATTCTGTGTGAAGACATGGGAAGCACACAGAAAGCATCCCCAAGTATGATGGTTGTCTCAGGAAAAAGCACGTGTACGACTATTTGAGGTGCTAGCTCAACCACTTGCCTTTTTATGGAAAGGAAAACTGAAAGAAAAGCACGGGTTATTCAGACTTGGGCATCTGACAGACATATTCTTGAAAGTGAAGAGAGCTGTCACTTCAAGGGGAGCAGCTGACAGTAATTGTTGCCAGTGATAAAATTTGAGCTAGAAACTTAGAATATGGGAAAACTTCCATGTGCACTAGAAGCCAAAACTTTAAGGCTTTTCTGATGAGATAGGCAGTGTTATCAACAAATGTGAAGTTTAGTAGCTAGTTAATGAAATATGTAAACATTAGGAAGACCAGGAAACCTGTATTTCTCAAATGACTAATGCAGGTTGTTATTAATACAAAATCTTGTGTAAATAAAAGACCCATTCAAAGTGCAAGGTAGACAAATGGATTTTTGTGTAACCAAGTATGAAAAGTTCATTCATATGTTTTCAGATTCCATGTAGCAACTGAAGTTTAAGAAATTACCATTTGTTGAGTTTTGGTGTGAAAGCAAAGACAATTATTCACAGCAATCTGAAAAGGCTATTAGAATACTCCTTCCTTTGCTTACTACATTATCTGTGTGAGGTCAGGTATTCCTCACGACGTCCAACCAGAATCACATGTCACAGTAAACTGAATGCAGAATCCAGCTATCTTCAATTAAGCCAAACATTAAAGAGATTTGCAAAAGTGCAAAACAATGCCACTTTTCTTATTAATTTCTTTTGTTTTGCAAAGTGGAGCTCTTTTTTTTTTTTGTGGTAGCACAGGCTCCGGAAGCGCAGGCTCAGCGGCCATGGCTCACGGGCCCAGCCGCTCCGCGGCTTGTGGGATTTTCCCGGACCAGGGCACGAACCTAAGCCCCCTGCGTCGGCAGGCGGATCCCCAACTACTGCACCACCAGGGAAGCCCAAAATGGAGCTCTTTTTCTTTTTCTTTTTTTTTTTTAAAAATTAATTAATTAATTTATTTTTGGCTGTGTTGGGTCTTCGTTTCTGTGTGAGGGCTTTCTCTAGTTGCAGCGAGTGGGGTCACTCTTCATCGCGGTGCGCGGGCCTCTCACTGTTGCGGCCTCTCGTCGCGGAGCACAAGCTCCAGACACGCAGGCTCAGTAGTTGTGGCTCACAGGCCTAGTTGCTCTGCGGCATGTGGGATCTTCCCAGACCGGGGCTCGAACCCGTGTCCCCTGCATTGGCAGGCAGATTCTCAACCACTGCGCCACCAGGGAAGCCCCGGAGCTCTTTTTCATAAAAATACGTTATTTCTTGTTTTTTAAAAATAAATATTTTAGCAAATTTTCCATTTTAGTTTCTAATACAGTAAATATCAATGTTTATAATCCCATAAACATAAGCTCTTTGAGGTTTTCAATAATTGTTAAGAGTGTAAAGGAGAGGGTTGCCAGATAAAATGCAAGTATGTCCAATATTTGAGACACACTTACACTAAAAAAATTGCTTGTCATTTATCTGAAATTCAAATTGAACTGGGCATTCTGTATTTTTATTTATGTACTAAACCTGGCAACCCTAGTAAAGGATCCAGAGAGGAAACTATTTGCGGCCCACTGGGTTATACACCTGTAGGTGTTACACCGGGTAAGAATGCAGACAGAGAGGGAGAGCTTGCTTGCTCAGCGTGATCAGGGCCACGGTGACACCAGGGCCCAGACACAGGGCTCCACAGACGCCAGGGCCCGGGGTCCAGGCAGGCTGGGGGGTGGGGGACACAGCAAGGAGCAGGGGACACATGGGGACAACGGGGACTCCCACTGCCCTAAGATCTGCTTCGGGAGTTAGAACATCTCTTTGTCCAGGAAGTGGGGCTCAGACTTGTGTAGCTGGTGTTTGGCCATCAGGAGTGGCCCCCTTGGGTGTGACACCAAAGCCCACGTTTGACCTTTCTAGCATTTTCCGCAGCTGCAACACAAGGGCTGGCCTGCACAGGGTCTGGCGGTGGTAGATGCTAGGCAGGAAACCTCCTTCCTCCCTGGCCTCAGGGAAGGCTGAGATGGGGGGCCAGGGGCAAGGGCAGCAGAACAAAGGCCTTTTGTGCGTAGGAGGGATTCTGGCCGGCCCCCGTCTGCACGTGGGATGAGGGTCATCAGTCTGGCAGAGCAGCCATGGGTTGATCCAGGCTGCCTGCTGGGCACGGCCTC
Organism: Orcinus orca; assembly: GCF_937001465.1. Taxonomy (NCBI): domain Eukaryota; kingdom Metazoa; phylum Chordata; class Mammalia; order Artiodactyla; family Delphinidae; genus Orcinus; species Orcinus orca. Next base: position 2,849,792 of record NC_064568.1, read on the forward strand.
CCTGCTGGTACGGGGCTTGGCTGCTGGGTCACGTCTCTGCAGTGGTGGGCTCGCGGCCATCTGGGCTGGGAAAACGAGAGCCAGAGAGAGCCTGACAAGTGTCTTTCTGGGGTAACAGGGCAGAGCCGGAAATGTCCGCATCCTCAGAGATTCCCCCCCGGGCCAGCCCTGCCACTACTCAGATCAGAGGCCTGCTGGTCACTCCAGGTGGGACACAGTCAGGGCGAAGACCCTGTTGATCTGATGCCCACCGGGTGGGCCCAGCAAACAAGACAAAGGCTCCAGCCACAGGGCCCGCGTGGTGGCCCCAGGGCAAGGCCTGGGGAGCAGGACCCTTTCTCACAGCTGGCGACTTCCCGGGGCTGTGTGGACCAGGGGGAACAGCCCCCCATGCCCCTGATAATGAACATGGGGGCCTTGCCTGTACATGATTGAATTAATAATAAAGGCAGTCTGCTTTGTATCATCACCACGTGCCAAAACGTCTAAAAAGAGGTCAAGGATAAAATACTTAACTGTGCTCAACCATTGCTGTGGATACGGTTGTTTGAATAACATAGATGCGTGCTTCAGATGTGCGAATTTTGATGACGTATCTTTTCATAAGCATTATGTTGTATGTGGAATTTCATTGAAGTCCCCGTGATCCAGTCGCCCTGGCCCCTGTGGATTCAGCTCTAGGCATGTGTTTGGGGGGTGAGTTGGTGGCGGTTCAGAGTACTGAGGCCACTCATGGTGCATTTGGTGGCCCTACTGCCTGTGGTGCCAACTACTCGTGTTTAGGCAGTGATTGGAAATAATCGGTGACTGCGCAGTGATTATAAAGATGGAAAAGCAGAACTTGACTTACCTTTGTTCTTTCTATGTGACCACATAGAGCTTTTACTTGGGTTTAAAATCTAAAAACAGTGGGGAAAAAAAATGCAAACTCTGAGAGAAATGCTTTCACTTGGTGGGTGCATGTTTTTGTCCAGGCATAAAATATTTCCATTTCATGATTAAAAGTGGGGTCTTGGGCTTCCCTGGTGGCGCAGTGGTTGAGAGTCCGCCTGACGACGCAGAGGATGCGGGTTCGTGCCCCAGTCCGGGAAGATCCCACATGCCGCGGAGCGGCTGGGCCCGTGAGCCATGGCCGCTGAGCCTGCGCGTCCGGAGCCTGTGCTCCGCAACGGGAGAGGCCACAGCAGTGAGAGGCCCGCGTAGCGCCAAAAAAAAAAAAAAAAAAGTGGGGTCTTGAACAGATATCTGCACATCCATGTTCACAGCAGTAGTCTTCATAATAGCCAAAGGTGGACTGGCTTGGACTCCCCAGGGTTGATTCATTTATTCATATGAATGGATAAACAAATGTGGTCTGTATATATAATGGAATATTATTTGGGCATAAAAGGAAGAAATTCTGACACCTGCTGCAACATGGATGAACCCTGAGGACCTTGCTCAGTGAAATAAGCCAGACACAGAAGGACAGATAGTGTGTGGTTCCACTTACACGAGGCCCCTAGAGCAGCCAGACCCACAGAGACAGGAAGGAGGATGGGCGGGTGTATGTGTGTGGGGGCCAGGGATGGGGGAGGGGGAGTTGGTGTTTAATGGGGACAGAGTTTCAGTTTGGGAAGATGAGGAAGTTCTGGAGATGATGGTGGCGATGGCTGCACAACAATGTGAATGCATTTAAGGCCACTGAACTGTGCTCTTAACAACAGTTTAGACGGTAAATTCTACATTATGTGTATTTTACTACAATTATGCGCTATGTATAAATGACTACAATTTAAAGACGGTGGCCGTGATGTTCCCGTGGGGAGGGGAAAGGCAGGCCAGGGAGGCTGGCATGGTGGCGCCAGGGCCAGTGCTGCCTGCTCCCAAAGCCCCAGGGCAGCTAGCTCTGCCCCAAGGCAAGGGCTCTGCACGGCCCACGGGGTATTTAGTCCACCAGGTGGGGACCCAGTGCTGTTGTACGACGTCAGCAGAGCAATGGGTCCGGCCCGGGAGGTGCTGAGGGACGCTGTTGTCTGGAAGAGCCATCGGTGTTGAGATGAGACTGGACACTAGGCATGGGCTCGTCCAGCCCTGCCTTCAATCTTCTGCAGAAGTGGAATTGATATATTTACACACTTTATCAGGTTACTCGCCACCCCAGTCTGTGCGAAGACGTTGACTTCATTAAGCACTTTTCCCCGTGCCCATTGAGACGATGGAATGGCCTTTTGCGTCTCCAGTGACCCGGCCCACCTGCCCTACAGGTGAGGCCAGGCTCCCGAATGGGCCGTGCCTGCACGTGATGCCTTCCCTCTGCAGAGGCGGCTGGATTTGGTCTGTTCATTTTTGTTCAGGACTTTTGCATCTGTGTCTCTGGATGAGACTGGCCTGTGCTTGTCCTTCCTTGTACTTGGGGGAGTCTTCTATTTCTCAGCTCCCCCTGCCCCGCTATGCTCTCACCAGCTCAGCCATCTAAGCGGGACGGGGCCCCAAGACCGAGGGCCAGGTCGTCATTGCGGGTGCAGCTTCCTGGGTCTGCGTAGACCTGAGCCCATCTGTACAGCCTGGGGGGTTCTGGGGAGGCGGTGGCTCCTGATGTGTGAGGCTGCTGGCCGCTGGCAAAGTCATCAAGCGGGTGGAGACCCCCTTAGTCTGCGTGGCAGGTGGGGGCCTGACTTGGTGGATGGGGGGCTCCTGCAGCTGGGCCGCAGCCTGGTGCCCCGTGAAGCCCCCGTCTCTTCCTTCACAAGGCCCAGCTTCCTAATTCACTGCCACCGGTTCACTGAGCAGCCTGCATTCCTGGGGGGACAAAGCAGAAGGTCCTTTTCCTTCCGTCCGTGCTGCCCCCAGCTCTGCCGGCCGGCTGTTCCATGATCTCTACCTCCGGCAGATCTCAGAGGGCTCAGCTAGGGAAAGTCGGGTTCCGGCCACTGCAAATCTCCTCCCCTTTTTCCCCTCCCGGGTTGGATGTGGTCTGTGGCCCGGGACATGGTGGGAGGGTGCGGCCGGCCTTCCCCTGCTCCCCGCCCTCCTCTGCATGCAGCCTGCGGAGGTGGGGGATTGCAGGGAGGAGGCCGGCGTCCAAGTCTGCTGTCCTGTCTCTGCTGGTCTCTGCAGCCTCCTGGGCTGCACTGAGCGGCTGTCAGTGTCCCCAGTGTGGCCTCCATCGCAACCATCCCATTCACGGCACATGTGATTCTTCCAAAAGCGGTTAGGGAGAGGCCCCCCTCTGCGGAGAGCCCTGACCTGGGGCACCTGGGCCCAGCTGGACTCTTTCCCATCTGCTCGGTTCCTGCCCCAGCAGGGCCCCCTGCTGCTGTAGTCCTCCGATTACCAGGCGTCCCTCTAGGGTGGGAAACAGACAAGACAGCCCACGCCAGGCCCCTTTATTGTGCTGACCATTGGGCACCAGCGGACAGTCCCTGCAGCCGCCCTCTGCCCCGCCCGCTCTCTCCTGCCCACACGGAGGCGCAGGATACAGAGCCACCGGGCCTCTGCAGGACGTGACATCCAAATTGAGAGTGAGGGGCCTGTGTCCTTGCAGACCCACCTCATCTCCCAGAGATTTGGCTTCTGGGGGAGGGGAAGTTCGGCTTATGTCCTGTAAGAACAGTGCACAGCCCTGATGGTTGTTGAATGCCCTCCCAGCGCCCCACATCCTCCTGGTCGGCTACAGATTCAGATGCGTGTGTGGGGCGCGAGGGGTTCCTGGGGGGATGGCCGGAGCTGCAGGCTTCTGACTCTCTTTAGAACGTGGGCTTTGGGACTTCCCTGGGGGTCCAGTGGTTAGGACTCAGCGCTCTCGCTGCCGAGGGCCTGGGTGCGATCCCTGGTTGGGGAACGAAGATCCCACAAGCCGTGCGGTGCAGCGCCCCCCCAAAAAAGAAAGTATGTAAGAAAACCATAATCTGAAACTCTCATAGAGTGTGGGCTTCAAGGGGCATCTTTGTCCTTAGGTTTGGGTCCTGGCCACTAGTTCCTGGAAAAGCAAAAGTCTCTCGCAACACCCTGGGCTACTGACAGGCTCAGATAAGGCGGTGACTCAGCCCCGACCCCACAGGGTGTCCTGATTAGATCTGAGGCTGCCTCCCCTCCTCTAGATCCCCAGATAGGGATAATCCCCCCATCACTCCCTGTTGCTCTGACATCTAAGGACACAAGGAACAAGGATTCGGGTACAAGTAGTGACCCCAGAAAGCACAGTGAGGGTGGAGGCAAGAGAAGGAGGAAAGTCACCAGCAGGGGGCGTGTTCATTAGTGAGTCACCACCGGGGCAACTGGAGCCCAAGCCAGTTGGGGACCCTGGAGGGCCTGTGCAGTACACCCCTCAGAACTGCCCTGGCGGGAGCCGAGAAAACCAGGTGTTTGCCCAGCCATCCTGCCCCTTGCTGGCCGAGGTTAGCTCTGTGGCACTCGGGTGGCCCTGCACACGTGGGCCAGGTGCACCCCTGCGACCAGGAGCCATGTGGGAGCAGGGCTGACCACGGGGGCTGCGGTGACCTCCCACATGGGCTGAAGGGCGGCGGGCAGGGCACGGACGTTGTCTGCCACTGGACCACTCTGATACCCTCTGGAGACCTAATCAAGATACACATAAACAGACCTGGGGGGACATCGCAGCTCACCGCAGTCCTGTCTTTGGGTAACTTCTCATGCCCCCGGCATAAGTGTGTGCGTACTGGATTTTCACAAATCACACAGACTCATGCAACTGGCCCCCAGATCAAGAATCAGAACCTGAGCAGACCCCCGAAAGTCCCCCGTGTGCTCCCTCCGTCCCAGCCACCCCGAGGGTACCCGCTCCCAAGTGACTTCTTGGGCTGAGTTAGTGAGCGATGTCCGTGTTGTCGCGCGTGACCGGGAATTGTTCGTTTTCACTGCGATACCATCTGCAGGTGTGTGGGCACCCCCTGACTCGCTTGTCCGTCCCCTCTGTGGTGGGCACTCGAGTGACTTCCAGTTTGGGGAACTACGGGCAGAGCTGCTGGGGATCTTCTTGTCGGGCCGCTGGAGGACGCCCGCTCACCTCCTCTGGAGGAGAGTTTCCGGGTTATCCAAGTTCAAGTGTTCAGCTTTAGCCAATTCTACCAAACAGTTTTCTGAGATGATCGTACTGTGTGAAGCTCCCACCAGCGGCAGACAAGAAGCTGCTGTTCTCCCTGCCCACACTGGAGACTTCCGTCCTCTTCCTTCTGCAAACCCAGTGGGCGTGGGGCTCGTTGCAAGCACCATGTCCTTCTGCTCCCCCACGAGCCTCTACCACACTTCACAGACGACAGAACAGAGGCCCGGAGAGGGAGTCCCTTGCCCCATGTCACACAGCGTGCGGGAGGCGGGATGGGACTTGAGCCAGGCTCTCTGCGGGAGGTGTTCTGCTGGCAGGCGGCGGGTGGAGGGGACGTGGTCGGATGCTCCACAGATTTCCTGACACCAAGTGGTGAGTGGGACTGAGATGCGCTCCTCCCTTGAAGCTGTGCAGCAGGCCGGGTGATGACAGCCGCCCCTGCCTGTCCTCTGATCTGCCGAGGGGAGGCTGTGCCGCACCCCATCTTCTCAGGGCAGGGTCAGGGGAGGTTGGGGGGAGGACGCCCCTGCCCTGGCTGCTGAGAGCACTGGACGGCACCATGCTGTGACCCCGGGCAGGGAGCCTCTGGGCAGTGCAGCGACTCTCGGTCCAGCCTCTGCCCCTCCTGGCAGAGTCTGAGAGCCCGTGTCCATGACCTCCAAGCCTCTCAGGTTCCTCATCTGTTAAACGGGACTGGCGGCGACGCCTGCCTGGAGGGCTGGTGTGAGCCTTGCATGAGCCAGGGGAGGAACATGCTTTGACTGGCACTCGGGGGCGCGCGAGACTCAGATGGCAGAGCCTGGAGGCTGAGGGATGCTGGGATGCTGCCTGCCCGCCGCCCCTTTCTCCCACATGTTGGCATGTGGCTTTGTTCAGCGGCAGCCAACCTGTTGAAAGAGTCCAGAACACGCCCCTTAGTTCGGTCCCACATCTGCCCACTCCCTTGGCCTGAAATGGTGGGTCAGACCTCAGGCCGGCCACCCAGGGCATGATCTCTGATGGGAACAAGGCCAGGGCTCCCCTCTGTGAGACGGGGAAACAGAGAGGGCTTAGTCTGGCCGGACTGGAGCCCACCAGCTCCCGGACTCCCAGTCCACTGCTCCCCCCCTCCTCCACCCTAATGTCGGTTCCTAGTGGTCCCTGGGTCCCTCCCAGGGTCTGTGTCGGGGCTGCCACTTTTCTTAAACAAGCCCATGCTGCCCCTGTCCATCCCTGTCTTCCACAGAGAGTTTTGTTGATCTGGCTCTGTGCAGCCACATTCCCACTTATGAGGAACATAAGTGTGAGCAAAACAGTCATGCTCTTGACCGTCAGGGAGTTTGCTGTCCAGTGGCAAAGGCTGATGAGGCTGCTGACAATTATGGCACGGGAGCAGTGCCCGGAGACACAGCACACAGGCACTGTGGCCCCACAGTCTGGGTTGGGGGGGGCGAAGCCAGGAGGGCTCCCTGGAGGAAGTGATGTTTCAGCTAAGACCTGAAGGCTGAGAAAGAAGCAGGCAGGCAAGGATGTGGGGCCAGTGGGGAGAGGGAGGGTGTTTCTGGCAGGTGCCACAGCACGAGCAGGAGCTGGGAGGTTGCAGAGAGCAGGGTGTGGGCAAGCAAGTGGAAGAAGCCCCGTAGGCGTGCAGGGGAAGGGACACTGTGAGAGGAGAGTCAGAAACACTCTGCTCCTATGGAGGGTAGACGCAGATCAGAGCCCAACCACTGTAGGGCCTTGCCGGCCTGGCCTCCGGGCGTGGGCTTTGCTCCATGGCCCCTGGGAAGCCACAGAAGGGCTTAAAGGCAGGGAGTCACATGACCAGACTGTGCTTTAGAAATCAGTGATTGCCAAGAAGAAAACAATATCTTCGGGGGCAAAAGACACGAGCAGAAATTTCACTGAAGAGGAAATGCAGATGGCTGGCAAGGTGCTCATCCTCATTAGTAACAAGGGACATGTAAATTAAAACCACGCTGAGATACCATTTCACACCTACTACACGAGCTAACATTAACAGTGTTGGAGTGGAGGTACAGCGTCGGCAGCAGCTGGCGGGAGTGCAGGTTGGTTCAAACACTCGGAAGCAGCAGTTTGGCTTGAGCTGGTGAACTTGAAAATGCATGCACCCGTGACCCAGCGCTGCCTCTCCTGGACCCTGGCCCTAGAGGACTAGTACAAATGTCACGGGAAGACTGGTGTGAGAGCCATCAGATTAGCATCACTTGTAATAGGGAAAATCAGACAGCAGCCTAAATGTCGATAGACAGGAGATTCACCCAGTGTGGTAGGGGCAGTGGAATATTACACAGCACTGAAAGGAAACGCAGACCAGCTGCAGACTGACATGGGTGCGCTCATCGATGCAAATAGGAACATTTACACGGTGTTTGTTTAGGTCAAGTTCAAATACAGCCCAAACGACATAACAGTTTAGGGATGTACCCAGAGGTAGTCACCCTTTTCAGGAAAACTGGGGAGATGTTGCAACTGGGGAGGAGCCTGGGAGGGGACTTCTGGATCTGGAAGGCCCTGTCTTTCACAATCTCCCCTTCTGGCATTTTCACAAAATGGGAATCAGCCACTGGGCTCATGTCACATTCTCTCCAGCTGGCTTAACATTTTTGCAATGGGTGTAACCTGCTTGTTTTATTATTAGTCACCAGCCACAGGCGACAGAATTCCTATCAGGCCCACGTTGCTTCCACGGTGGTGCCTGGCCTCTGGTACCCAGCCCAGCAGGAGTCAATGACTGTGTGAGATCCGGGAATCTCTGGGCTCTCATTGGCTGGACTGGCTCAGGGCTTCCTCGGCTGAGAGCCAATCACTGATGAGCTTGATGAAGTCCCCTTGTGTCTATTGGGGCTTTTATAGAGAACATACTTTAAGAATGTGTGCTATTAGCTGACAGTATCTGAGTTGAATGTAGAAAAAAATCAACTTCAAATCCAAGAATGCAAATTTATCCTCCCTGTCGGGGTCATTCATGGATTCCTCTCCAGCATCTGGCAACGGACCCCAGTTTCCAATTAGAGGTTCACCCCCCAGCCAGGCTTTTGGGAGAGCATATGACTTGGGCTGAGCCAATCAGCACAGCCCATTCCTCTGGCTGCAGTGATTGGTCCAGGCCTGAGCATCTGACTTAAACCCCCCCAACTGGAGAGAACCTTACTACCAGTGGAGTATTGCTTCATTTTGTCTGGACTTGAAGGCTTGTGGGCCAGAGCTGCTGGGAATTTTGGTCCCCAGGAGAGGTGCTTCTGGTGGAAAATGGAGGAGAGGGGAGGAGAGCTCAGAGACAAGCGGGGAGAAACTTGCTCCTGGAGACATTTGAGTACCTGGATCCAGCTATGCTTGAAGTCCTCCCTTTTTTGGCTTAAGCCTCTTTGAGTCAAGTGTTCTGTGACTTGCAGCAGGAAGTCCAGACCGGCACCCCTCCCCAGCTCATCAGTGACACCTCCTGAGCCAGAAACCCAGGAGTCACCCCTGCCCGCTCTCTCCCCGGCTCCCAGCATCACACCAGCCTGTGTGGTCTCTCTCCTCAGTATCTCTCCAACCCTACCACGTCCTCATGTCACCACCCTCATCTGAACTCCATCATCTCCCACCTGGACTCTAGTACCAGCCTCCTCAGCAGTTCCCATTAATCCTCCGGCAGCTCCCACAGCTCTCAGAATAAACACCGAATGCTTCCGAGAGCCCACCGGGCCTCGTCAAATCCTGTCCTTCCACAGCCCTTCCTTCAAAGGAGTCCTCAGGGCTTCCCTGGTGGCGCAGTGGTTGAGAGTCCGCCTGCCGATGCAGGGGACACGGGTTCGTGCCCTGGTCCGGGAGGATCCCACATGCCGCGGAGCGGCTGGGCCCGTGAGCCATGGCCGCTGAGGCTGCGCGTCTGGAGCCTGTGCTCTGCAACGGGAGAGGCCACAACGGTGAGAGGCCCGCGTACCGCAAAAAAACAAAACAAACAAACAAAAAAACCCAAAGGAGTCCTCAGCTTTGTGTGCTCAGCCGGCAGCCGAGGGGCACTGCGGTCCGTGTGTATGGGCAGTTCAATAGTCACCCCAAAGAACTACTTCCAGCCTGGGTCACATCGCCTGAGGTCTAAAGGTTGGAACGTGGAAGGTGAAACTTCTCTCTAGGCTGCACAGAGAGCCCCGGGGTCCTGAGCTCAGCCTCTGGCCCAACCTTGGGAGAGGGACAGGCTGCGCTGACCACAGGGTGCTGGGCTTTGTCGGTGTGGAGAATAGTCGCCCTGCGCCCTGACTGCGGAGGAGCAGGGAGCTCTGCGGTTACCGGAGGGCAGGGCCGGAGCCCAGGAAGGAGTCGCCTCTCTGTGCGAGGAAGACTTTTCTCTCCACACCTAATAGCCCAGTTTCTGGCTCCTTCTTCCAGGTTCACCTGGGGCAGGAGGTTCCAGGCTCCTCCACTCAGGGAAGGGTGTTCTGGGCCCTGTCCCCTGGCAACCCTAGGTAGCTTACTACGTCCCTCTTAGAATGGAGAAAGCCTTTCTAAGCACAAAGGAAAATACTGGAAAGTTTTTCTACATCAAACTTTACAAGTTCTACATGTAAAAATATATATATATACAGAAACAAAGTTAAAACAGAGGTGTCTGCTGTATGTACTTGGCGGACAAAGGGCCAGTACTACTACTATACAGAGAAGTCTTAAAAATTATTAAGATGAACGCCTCAAGAATGAAAGTGAATGAAGGACATGTACATGGAGTTCTCAGAAGACACACAAATGGCTGGTAAACATTTACAAAGGCAATCGGCTTCAAACAACGGGACAACATCTTCCCCTGGCAGACATATCACAAGCATTTACAAATGTACATGCCCTTCGCCCTTGCAACTTCTGTGAGGTGGACAAATGTCCCAAAATACAGATTCAAGAATATTCTTCAAATCATTTTTCATGATAAAAAAATTGGAAATGATCAGTGGAGGATCAGATCAACTGTGGTTATAGCAGATAGTGGAATACTGGGCAGCTCTTGACAGTGATTGTGTAGATACATGTTTTGTTGTAGAAAATGGCCACGATAGATCACATAAAAATGTAGCAGAAAAAGTGTTCATTAGAATTTGATCGTGGGTATGCATACATACATTCATTCATGCAACAACTTATATGTATAAAACAAAAGGGGTTGGAAGAGGTTCTCTTGTGAAGGTGGATTTTTTGGTGTTGAATGTTTTTTTATGTGTTTCCTAACTTGTTTATTAAAAATCAGAGTCAGCCTCTCCCATTTCACAGATGGGAAAACTGAGGCTTGGAGTGAGCAAGAAATCTGCTGGGACCAGGCCTCCCGTCTCTGGGCTGCTCCAGTAGGGAAACGGCTCTGAGACCCTTCAGCCTAGTTCTCCAGCCCGCTAGGGAGGTCCCAGCCCCTGAAAGGAGTGCCCCTGGCCTCCTTGCTCTCCCCGCTGCCAGGCGAGCTGGCCTGATTGCAAGGCTGGGCGAAGTCTTGTCTAGGGTGGCCAGAACTTTTCAGAAGTGCCAGAAATTTCATCACACCAGGCGGAGGGATGGGCGGGGGTGAGTCACGAACGAGCTAGGCCACAGGAGGTAGGGGCTGACCATTCCCAGATGGGAGGCGTTAGGCTGGGCAGCTTTCCTGGAATAAGCAGACAGCTTGGGAAAGTGTGAGTGAGAGAAAAATTGTAACGGCTTCCCCCACCTCCTCTCTCTGCATACCCCCCTCCACGTGCATCAGCCCCTCCAGCCACGCTGCCAAGGGGGCGCCTGGTCCCTGTTCATACCCTGGGGATGGGGAACCCACTGCCTGACTGCAGGGTGCTTCCCTCCTGCCTCGGGAAGGGCAGGGAGAGCGTGTGAACTCGAGTCAGACTGCTCTGGGCTGGGGCCCTAGCTATGCCACCGAGCCTCAGTTTCTTTGTCTGTGAGATGGGGGTAACAATATCTAGTCCCACTGGGATTGTTTTGAGGATGGAATGAATTAATCAGTGTAGGGTGCCTATTAAAGTGTACGATGAACAGATACGAGTTTACTTTTCATTTATTTAAGGTAAAGCATCCTTGGGGATCATGAAAAACGGATCCCTGATGGCTCAGGGATCCAAAGGGATCCTGATGGCTAACTAACCTGGTGTCCAAAATGGGCCTGGGAAATGCCGGTAGGTAATGTCGCCACAGTGAAACTCGGGCTATTAGCCAAGGCTCTTGGGTGCAAGCAATAAAAGCCAAATTGAGATTGGCTGAAGCCCCAGAGGGAATTTAGTGGCCCCTGGAACTGAAAGGGGTGGGCTGGCTTCAGGCCTTACAGACTCACAGCTTACCGCATTTGAGAGCTCATTTCTCTCTTAGGTGAACGTCTGGGCCAGGTACAGTGGCTCCACGATGCTCAGGTATGCCTTCCACCCAAGTGTGACTTCCACCTGGTAGTCGAGGCGGTGCTGCAGCTCCGTGCCCACCCCAGGCCGCCGCCTCCAGCAGGAAGGAGAAAGGGAGGGAGGGGCCACACCACTTTTGCTCCCATTCAGTGGCCTCAAATTTTCACTTTCCTACCTGGATGCCGGAGAGGCTGGGACTGTAGTCTTTAGTCAGGCAGCCGTGGGTCTGTGTCACGTTTCTATAGTTTTGTTTCTTACGTGGAGAGTGGGGGACGGCTGGTCACGTCTGCCCCGGGTGGCCCAGCTTCCACAGGGGATGGGAAGGCCAGGAGGTGGGGAAGTTTTCAGGGCACGATCAGCTTTCCATGGGGTTGAGGAGTAGGAGGCCGGGGCTACGGACAGGAGCATGCGTGGGGTGGGCGAAGAGGCTTGAGAGGTGGGTGGAGTCCAGGCCAGAGAGGACCTGAATTGCGTTCCCAGGACTGCCTGTGTGCCCACAGATCTGAGCTCCATTCACGCCACCTGCCAGCCGCTGCCCTCGGCCACCCCTTGGGCCTGGGGGTTGTCTACCGCGGCCCACGCCTGGGGGCAGGGCCAGCACAGACCCTGGGACTCAGGGCCGTCTGAGCAGGGGATGCCAGGGCCTGGCATGAGGCATCGTGGGCTCCAGGTGGGAGGGACACAGTTGGAAGAAGGGCAGAGGCAGGCTGTGCTTTCTACACTTGGCAGCATCTCCGGGCACCTGGGGCTTAAAACATACTGATGCCCAGCTGCATCCTCCGGAGACTCAGCTCCCCCCGTTCTGGGTGTAGACACCCCCGGGTGATTCTAGAGGACGGATTTGTCCTACAGCTGAGGTCTGGGTGGTGCTGCCCTGGGGCTTGTTGGGCAGAAGTCTGACAGGCAGTGCCACCCCTGGGTGAGGAGCGCCTCTGTGCGAAAATCACTGCCCATCCGCTCTGAATATGTATCCTGTAGTTACGGAATATTCTCGAGTTTTCCATGCTGCCCAGTCATGGTGGCTACATCGGATGCTGAATGTGAGGCCAGAGTGATGACGGAGCCGGCCCAGTGCAGAGCTCACCCCTGGACAAAGGGGGGTCCCTTGGCCCCCAGAAGCAGCAGCAGGCCAGGTCCTGGCAGGGGGGTCAGGCCCACCATCCAAGGAGCCAGCTGCCCCCATGCTGCCGGCACCCAGGTGTGCAGGGAGACGGGGGCGCCATGCTGGCTCAAGCTGGTCTAGGTCGTGTGCCGTTAGGAACAGCAAGCATTTAACTGAGGGCTCATCACCTGCCAGACCTGCTCTAAGCATCTCCAAAGCAATCACAGGAGACAGGAAATATTGTGTAGACGAGGCCACTGAGGGCAGAGGGCTAAAGCCACCGTGAATGTCACACAGGGGCACGTGGCTTTAAACCAACCACGTGGCTACAGGGCCCATGCGTGTAACCCCTACGCTACTGCTGTGTGGGTTATTATTATTGTCACTCTCATTTCTCAGATGCCAGGAAAGGCACAGTAACCTCCTCCTGGCTACCCAGCGAGGATGCAGACCCAGGAAGCCCGGTGGGCCTCCTCCGCTCCACCCGGGCTGGCCGGGGGTGCAGGTGGGCCCCGCACCCGCCAGCCCTGGCGCCTCGATGCCCGGGAGGCTGCCGAGATGTCACCGATGTAACTCGGCTGCCCACTCTGAGCATTCTGTCTTGGCCTTATCGGCCTGGAACTCTCTCCAACCGTGTCTCGCCTGAGCCCCGGGCCCCAAATTCCTGGTGGGTGATGTGCACTCCGTCTGCGATAACAGCCCTGGCAGGGCTCCGAGGGGGCGGCTGCCTTAGTGCATCTCCAGCTCAGATAACAGGGAAGTATCTCACTTTCTCTCCTGGAAAGCGGGCCAGGCCTTGGGGGCGGGCTGAGGGGAGGCCAAACCTCCGCTCGGACACCTGGGGCAGGAAGGGAGCGCATCGGAGGGCAGAGAGTCGCCCAGGCTCATGTGAGGCAAGGCCTGGTGCCTTCCACAAGTAATGACGGAAGGAAGGATTCAATCTACCACTCACTCAATCATCAGATGCTACTGAGCTCGCCCCTGGGGCCAAGCCCTGTTCAAAGTACTCTTGGATTTCAGTTCAGTTAATCTTCTCAACAATCCCACCAGATTGGCCCTGATATCATTCAGCTCATTTTACAGTTGAGGCAATCAAGACCCAGGGACGTCAAGCAACTTGCCCAAGGTCACACAGCTGGTGGGTGGTGGTGGAGTTTTTACCAGGCTATCTTACCTACAGTCACTTATAAATGAATTTTAAAAAGGCCGCTAGTGACAAGTACTCTGAGGTGTAGAGAGGGGAAAGAGTGACCGAGGGAGGGGCAGTTGCTATCTCTGCTGGGGTCTTAGGGAGGGCTCTCTGGGGTGGTGACATTGCACCCGTATCTAATCAAGGGTGAGCCAGCCACGGGGACCTGGGGGAAGGGCATTCCAGGCAGAGGGAACAGCAAGTGCAGAGGCCCCAAGGGAGAACAAGCTCCAGTGGGGAAAATGGCCCAGAGAGCAAGGGCCTGGCATGGTTACACAGAAAGCCAGGGTAGCCTGGCCCCAGGCTCTCAGTGCAGGCTTTGCCCCTCCGTCTCATTTGTGGCTCCTCCGCGGCCAGCCCTATCTGAGCCCCTGGGCACTTTCTGGCTTTACCGCCTCCCAGCTGTGTGACCCCAGGCAGGTGGCTTCCCCTCTCCTTGCTTTTGCTCTTTGCTGCCTCACCCCAGTCCTGGGCTCCGGAGGCCCCCGGCATGGGGGTGGGGCACACTCTCGGTCCACGGCTGCTGCTCTGATGTGAGGTGGCAGCCGCTGGGCCATCTGTCTTCTGGCAGGGATGGAAGGAGCTCCCAGAGGTCCTGGGCTAGGCCTCAGGTCCTGGAGAATGTGGCCCCAGGACTGCGAGAGACACAGAGACTAAGGACAGAGTCGGAGGGAAATGCAGAGACCAAGGACAGAGTAAGACAGAGAGACAGACTGCTGTTAAAACTGAGATGGAGACCCAGAGGGAGACCCAGAGCAGGAGAGACAGGGTGGGTGAAGAGTGAGACGATCCAGAGAGACACGGAGACATGGGTCATCTGAAGGGGACACGGAGAGCTACAGAGAGACATCGATTCACAGCAGCAAAGAGAGATCGAGACGGAGTGGCTAAGAGATAACAAGAGAAAAAGTTGTGAACGCTCTAAATGCCGCTGAATTGTACACTTTCAAAGGTGAATTTTACACTGTGTGAATTTTACTACATTAAGAAGAGAGAGACAGAAGGTGGCAGAGAGAGGCAGAGATGGAAGGACAGACTTCTGGGATCCTGACTCTCTCTGGGACCCTAAGATGGTGGTGCGGAAGGGACCAGGGTGTGGGTCCCTGTGCCAGAGTCCGGGCCTGCAGGGCCCAGTGGGTCTGGGGCCAGTCCCCCTTTCACCGGGTCTGCTCTGGTGCCAAATGTTTGCCCTGATCTGCCAGGGCCTGATTTTGCTTGCGTGGGTTTTGGGATGGGGTTTTGAGCCCTTGGCCTGCAGAAAGCATCTGGGAGGTAGCCTGTTCCCTGTAGGTCCTCTTACCAGGCACAGGCTCCAAGGCTGCCAAACCTGGTGAGTGGGGACCCGACGATGACCCATCCTGCCTCTGCTCTGGGGGGGAGAGTTACGGTACTTAACGTTTTGAGCTGAGAGCCTGGACTGTTCACTGCCTGTTGGGCCCTGTGCTGAGGGCACGACATGGGGTTCTCCATGGCTCCCCACCAGCAGCCCAGGGTTAATCTGCCCAAGAGATGAGGAGGCTGGGCTCAGAGAGGTCAAGGGCCTTGGTTGAGGTCACACAGTGGCCACAGGCAGATGTGGAGGTTAGGGAAAGGACAAACCTAGGCTGGAGGCTGGGACCCGGTGCCAGCAGGCCGGGGTGAGGGTGGGGGAAGGGGTGTGGGGGCGCCCAGGGCAGGCAGCAGGGGATGGGAGGCGGCCAAGCTGGGCCTCCCTCCAGCCAGTGTTACTTCTAAGCCTCGCAGGCCCTCCCAACTTGCCCGAGGTGGCCGGGCCCATCTTCCCGGCGGGGACACTGAGGCCCAGGCTGGCTGAGGTTCCGGGCCAAAGAACGCTGCGGGCAGCAGGGCGGGGGCTGGGACTCCGCATTCAGACGGGGCGACGAGGGGGTGAGGCGAGGGGGGCGCGCCACGGGAGAACGGGGCTCGGGGCGCACGCGCGGCGCGGCCAAGTCCGGCCCCGGGTGCGCGGCTGGGCGAGGAGCGTCGGCGCCGGCTCGGCCCCCTCCCCGGCCGCGGCGGAGACCCCGCCCCGGAGGTGGAGGGGGCAGGGCGGGCAGGGGGCCCGGCGCCGGCTCAGCCCGCCCCTCGACCCGCCCCGCCCCGCCTCGCGCCGCCCCGCGCCGCCGCCGGACTCCCGAGCTCTAGACGCGCCGACGGCGGGGCAGACGGACTAGTGGACAGACGCGCCCGCCGCGGGACGAGCGGAGCGCAGCGCGGTGAGTGCACGCGGACCTCGGCACGCGCTGCGGGCTCCACGCCCCTGGGCCGGCCGTGGGGACGGCGCCCCGGCGGGCGGATGCGACACCCTGGCCGGCGCCCGGCGGCTCGCGAGGTGGCGGAGGGCCCCCACCCGCCCGGGTCCCGCCACCCCCTCCCTCTTCCGCGCTCCCCCACCCCGCCCCGCAAGTCCCGAACCCGGGTCATCGTCCCGGGAGGGAACTGGGCCCTCGGTCGGGCACCGCCGTCGCCGCGCGCTCTCCTCCCCTTCGCGTCCGCCCATCGCAGGCGGCAGAAGTTCCTCAGGCTCCGCGGGGCGGCCCCGCGTCTCCGTCCCGCATCCCCGCTCCAGACCCTTTCGCTCTCACGCACGCCCGGCCCCTCACACTCATCTGTCACACGTCGCTCTTGCGCACGCAGGCTTCACACACACGTGCCTGGCACACGGGCGTCTCCCAGACACGCACGCCTCTGTCAGCCCGCCGTCTGTGAAACGCGTGTGCCTCGTTAACACACACGCGTGTCTGTCACACACACACATGTCTCACATGTGTCACACACGTGTCTCTCACATCCCTGGGGCGGCAGACAGACCCCCTCCCCCCCCACCGTGAATCTTGCACACAGAGTCGTACACGCCAACAGCTTAAGAGTCCAGCGGACCCCGGCCCTCTCCCCTGGGCGAGCACAGCTCTCCGTGCCGTCCTGAGCCGGATGGGCCCCGAGTCGGGCTGGGGGAAGCTCTGGGCTGAGGCTCCCTTAGGGTGTGGGGAGCACAGGCAGGGGGCTCAGTAGGCAGGGGTGGCCCCGACTCCGGGGACCTCCCCATTCCTCATCACCCCCTGCCCCCCTGCATCCTCTCCCCCTTCCCACTCTCCCTGCAGGGGTGCCCTCCCTCCCTTTGCTGTCACAAGGTCTCACCCCACCTCGGTTTGTGACCACCACTTGGGCGGGTCCAAGCCAGCAGGTGTCGCCGTGACGGGCCAGAAATGGAAGGAAAATTGGGGTGGTGTTCGTCATCCAGAGCCCCTTGAGTAAGGGTGCCGGTCCAGGGCGCTGCCTGAGCAAGCCCTGATGCCTGGTCCTGGCACGCGTTTGTGGCCGAATCACTGGGGCTCTGAGCCTCACCTTCCCCACGTGCAAATGGGGGCAACGATCCCCGCCAGGAGGAAGGGAGGGCCCGGGAACTACTGCCCCCACCCTCGCCTCTTGGCGTCCAGCGCCCGCCCGTGTTAAGAGGGGTGGGCTGGGGAGGGATGAAGTGAAAGGCTGTTACCTCCTGCAGGCGCAAACTTGCCAGCCCCTACCGCAGCTGGCTGTGCATGTTTTGTTTGGCTCTTACCCTGTTGTTATTATTTTTAAAAAGTTAATTAGCTGCCAGCATTTACAAATTGGCAGCTTTCACATAAAAGTCCGGATTTCCGTCTTCTGAAAAATCACAAGGTCTGCAGCTCAGGACCCACATCCCTGCGAGGTGCCCTTCGCTAGTGCTGCTTTTCTGCTGCCCCTGGGCTGGGGCAGGAGACCATCTGGCCACAGTTCCCACCCGGCCTGCGTAGACCTCTGTGTCGGCTGTGCCTGCTGTGTAAACTGGGCCGTTTTTGCAGCAGTGCCCACCCCAGAGTGGACCTAGGGTAGTCCCCTCGCCCATGGCTGGTGAGCGTCGTATGGCCTTAGTGGTGGGAGCCATGAGGGGACCTGGAGCGCGGGGCCTCTTTGTGATGGTGGCCGGCACTGTCGGCTGGGCTCTGGTGGTGGGGGCTGGGGTCCCTGTGGGAGGGAGGCAGGGATCTCAGAGCCAGGCCGCGTCCTTCGCTTTTCTCCCCAGATCCCAGCCATGATCCTGCAAGGTCGCAGTCTTGCCCCTTTTGAAAGATGGGGAGACTGAGGCCCAGGAAGGGTCTCCCAGCAAACAAAGGGCACAGCTGGGATTTCAACCTAGGTTTTTCTGACTCTAAAACCAAGCTCTTTGCCAGCCTTTCAGTGAGTCCACGAGGGGAGGGACTTGGTCTCATTGACCCTGGGCAAATTCCCCAAACCACGTTCACACCTGACAGGCAGTAGGTGCTTAATGAACGCTTGTGGAAGGACTGAGGGCAGTGAAGCTGCCTTCTCAGCAGGGTTCAGGGTGGAGCTCAATTCAGGGCCTAAGGTGACAGTCTCACATGACCTAGAGGACCACCACGGTTCCATTTGATTGGCCTGAAAGCCCAGCACACTTTCCCGCTCTGCTCTCGAGTGACTGTGACCCCAAGACCAGTGTGGTGAAGACCCCAAGTCCCTGCAGGGCCTCAGGGGGACCATGGTGTGTCCTGTTGGGCGTCAGAATTCTGTGTTTGCCTTGCACGTGGGGCTGTGGGTGGGAGCATTTTTTCCTTCGCTCCCTGGCTGGCCTTGGTGGAGGAGGCGCTCTGCAGGGAGGGACGCGGGCCGAGGGACAGGCCCAGCTCCCGCGCGCGCTCCTTGGTGGCCTCTTGCTGGGTGGCGTGGGGTGGGGCAGCTGCTGAATTATTTTACGTCCTGGTTCCTGTGACTCTCTGCTGTCTCTGTTTACCACGTTATGCAGCTGAATTCATGGGATCTGAATGTCCCTGTGATGTGTGTCCTCCTGGAAGTTTGTTGACTGAGTGAACGAGGACCAGCCCTGTCGGTGGCACCCGGGACTTGGGGATGGTGGGCAGCCCCTGGCCTCATCCGTGTACCTCCTGGAGGTTTTCGTTCCTGCTGGGGAGGAAGGTGCTGGGCCTGGCCACACAGGTGGTGCAGAGGGTCTCTCCCTCCCGTCGGTGAGCCTCAGTCTTCCCTTCTGTAAAGTGGGTGCTGTCTGACCACTTTCTGGGGCTCACAGTACTGAAGTGGGTGTTGGGGATGGGAGCTGGGGGTCTGTTGCCTAGGAGGTAGGTGGTGTATCCCCTCTCTGGCTTCTTGAGCTCTGAGCACCCGCCTCCCCACCAACTGAAGGCCCTGCCCTGGGATGTAGTCCTAGCTCGCAGTGGGCAACCCAGTCCAGGCGGGAGAGCGGGGCCCTCTGAGAAGGGGATCTCTGAGCTGAGATGGGAGGGTGTGGGCAGAGGGTATAGCTGGTGCAAGGAAAGGACTTTCGGTGGGGCCTGGCTTGGTGTGTGCGAGGGACAGGAAGGGAGGCGGCAGGAGCGGGTGGGTGAGGGGAGGGGGGAGGAGGAGAGGGATGGGGCAGGACATTTGAAAGCTTCGGAGAAGTTTCTCTCCAGGGAGCAATGAGATGTGATTCCCATTTTAAGACGCCCTCCCTAGCTGCAGGGTCTAGAGGTTGTAGGCCTCCGCAGTGAGGATGTTGGCAGGAGTGCGGAGGCCCTGTCCCGGGCCCTGTGCCGGAGGGCAGGTCTCAGCCTTGAGAAGCCACAGGTAGGTGGGGAAGCAGGGCTGTGGACAGACACTTGAGATCCAGGGTGATATGCGCTGGTCAAATAGATGTTGGTGCAGCCATACAATGGGATATTATGCAGCTGTAAAAAATGAGGCGGCTCTGATCTTCAAGATCTGTTGAGAGGAAAACGAGGTGCTGAATGGTGTGTAAAATACGCTGCCTCTTGTGTCAAATAAGACGTAAATCCACGTTTGCTTAGAGGCTCATAGGCAAACACTGAGAGGAAGCCCTGGGGGGTTGCAGTGGTTACCTGTGGTTACCTGTGGTTACCTGCAGGGCATGTGCAGGTGGGGGACAAGGGTGCCAGGTGAGGTGACACTCCTGTTGTGTGCCTTCTTATATTTTCTGGATTTTGAGCCGTACCACTGTATTGCCTGTTCCAATATTACATTAAATTCAAAAGCAGTTGGGCAGTTGGTGGGTGACTGTTCATTTGTGGGTTTTAAGTGCAGTGTTTAAGGATGGGTTTTAAGTTCCCTTTACTGACCTTGTTGTCGAACACACTGACTTCTTTCTGGCGTGGTATACAAAGGTTTCCACTGTGATTAAAATTAGATGGGAACAAAGTCACTCTTTTGCACAGTTTGGCAATCGGACAAAAGAAAAAATGCCCCCTTTTTGTCTCCCCCTTTTCCTGTGGGTGTTTCCTTCTGCCGACTTGACTGCTGGCTTTTCCTGGGGTGGGCACCACAGCAGTTAGCGTCCCACCTCAGCCTGTTTCCACAGCCCGCCTCCCAGCCGGACCGGAGCCTAGTGACAGGTCCAGTCCCCCGGGGGTCTGTGCAGGTGGCCGCTGGGCACAGGGAAGTCCCCGCTTTGGACACCTGCCAGGCTCAGATCCCACCTCTGCCACTCACAGGCCATGCTTCCTTCGGGCCAGTGACCTTTTCTGAGCCTCAGTTTCCTCATCTGTCAAATGGGTGTCATAACCCCTCTCTTAGGGTTGTTGGAAGGAGGAAGTAAGTGATACCTACCAGGGTGCTGGTCACTGTTCTTGGGATAAAGCAGTACCAATACGACCTCCACTGCCCCCACAGAGCTTGCTTTCTGTCAGAGCTGGCCGTGTGCGCCTGGGCTAAAAAGCAGACGGAGCTGGCTGAGACCAGGGTGGGGGTGGGGCTGCTTTAGGTAGGGCGTCGGAGGAGGCCCGTGGAGTACGGACACTCAGGCAGAGGGCACAGCACGTGCAAATGACCTGGAGCAGCTGGAGGACAGGACCCCTGTGAGCAAGGAGGGTGGTCAGATCTGGGGGTGCAGGAGGGCTTTCAGTTTTATCTTGGGTGTGGTGAGGTTTCAGTTCGGGGAGGGGTGAGGTCTTCCTGGGATTTTCAGGCTCCCTCCACTCCCCGCCCCAGCTGCTGGGAGGGTAGCAGCCTGGAGGGTAGCAGCAGCCTGGGGCCTCCATCCGGGCCTTGTGGGGCAGTGGGAGTGGAGTTGCAGCCTCCCTCCTCGAGGGTGGGCAACCCTGGGCAGGGGTTGTGTGGGAGCAGCTGGGAGAGGCTGGCTGGACTCGGGGTTCCTTCCACATCAGGGACCTTGGTCCCTCTCCTTGCACACAGCACTCACAATAGCATCTGGTGTGGGCCGGCCCATGGTCCCTCCCTGGCCCTCCCGAGGGCCCCAGAGACCCATGTAGGCAATTCTGAAATGCTTCAGTCACGGCTGTCCTGGAGGAGAGCACAGAGGCTCTGGGAGCCTAGGCATGGTGAGGGAGGGCTCCCTGGAGGGGGTGATACTGGCGCTGTGATGTGAAGGTTGAGGGGTGGACAGTGGAAGGTGGGTTGGAGGAGGGGGGAAGGAAGGCTGGCCCCGTGCACTGGACCAGACATGGAGGACCTCATGTCTTGCTCTGAGGGTGGCAGATGGGCAGCCTCGGGGTGTTTCTGAGCAGGGGAGGGGCATGGCCAGAGTGCTGGAGGGGCCCTCTGGCAGCCCAGGTGTGGGGGGGGAAGTGGAGGGGCAAGCTGGCAGGCAGGAGGCTTGAGCGGTGACGGCAGGGAAACAGGCTCGGAGGGGGTGGGCCTGACTGCAGCTGCACAGCAAGTGAGGAGGAGGGGCTGGGCGGGAGCTAGGTCTGTCCACCTCGAGGTCCTGCCCCGGGCTGGCCTCCCTGGCTTATGGGGTACTGTGGCACGTACGCACCACTAATTCCTCTCCTTTGGGCCGGTCCCTTCCTGGGGCCCCTCTGGGGTCAAGCCATGCGTCATTTTGCCCCATTGTCCTCAGTGTTGTTGGAATTTGGAAACGTTGCAAAAACACCTCTGTCTTCTCATATACGGAGATTATTGCAGAGAAAGTGCTGGTTTGGGGAAAGGTTATTTCCTTCCTCGAGGGTGGGGAGCCTGGCTTTTCGGTGTGTGGGGGCTATAATGTGGGTGGCCACGGCGACCCCGCCCGGGTCAGTGTTGGTGAAGAAGTGGTGCGCCTGCCTGCCTGTCTGCTGGGGGCGCGGGTGCGGCCGGGGGGTGGGGGGAGCGTCGAGAGCCTCTGCGAGGCCAAGAGGGTGGGGGCCGCGGGAACCCATGTGCCTGGGAGTGGATGGCCGCCTGCGGCCACGGGAGGCTTTTGTCTTCAAGCAGACCCTGCTGGCCTCAGGCCATCTCACCTCCCAGGGCCTCAGTTTCCTCATCTGCGCACTGGGGACAGCCCTCCTGGTTCTGCTGTCATTTGGTGCCCGGGAATGGCCTGAAGCGTGGGAAAAGGGTTCTGAGGGGCTGGGTGATGGTGGGGTGAGGACCTCGCCAGGCCAGGGAAGCACCTGCCTGGGCCCAGATGACGGGGGCCTTGGCTTCTCCATCTGTAGCATGGGCCTGGTGGTGGTGCCCGCCTGGGAGGGTCCTGTGGAAAGCCCCCAGCGCGGCTCTTGGCACATATGCAGTGCTTAGTTAACACGTGTTAGCTCGGTTCTGTCGAGGGTCACGCCCTCCTTCTCCGTGATCACTGATATGCCATCGTCTGCATCAGGGCTGGCCCTGGGCCTTGTGCTCCGGGCTCACCCATTGTTGAGCCTCCCAGAGTTCATCCTGCCTCAGCCTGGGTCTCTCATCCAGCTGTGTCTGCGATCACCAAGTGAGCTTTTGGCGCTCCAGAAAATTCTGTTCTTAGAGTCTCCCCACAGTGGTCTTGACACACGTGCACAACCACACGGTACCCTCCTTGACCTGAAACACACACAGGCGCCTGTAAACACACACACTCACACACATGTTCTCTTTCAAGACCACCATGCTTCATTCTGGTTTCCATGTCAACTTTCCGAGGCCTCAGGAGCTGAGAGATTAGCCATCCTCCCGGGGATTCAGTGCTGGCCGAGCGCCCTCATCTGACCCCCTGCGTATCCTCAGAGCAGATGAATTCAAGTGTTGTCCGAACATGGGCACCGCATAGGGGGTCTTGTGCCCTTTCTTGGCAAAAAAAAAAAAAAAAAAAAAAAAGCCAGGGCATGTTGGCTTCCGCTTGTGCTCAAGCAACCATTAGCACAATGCCATCACGTTTTGTGCTGGATCGCCCCCACCTCCTGTGCCTTTACATTATAGTTAATAGATTTTAAATAGTTCCTCCCCTGTTTTACTTACACTTATACTAGAAGGAGGCCGTTTTCCACAACTGTAGATAGAATCAGGATCACTCGCTCTAAATCAGCAATACCCGTGAGAACAAAGATGACAGCCCCAGTGCAGGACTGAATCCCAGCCCCTGCTGTTCCCTGCCTCTGCCGGCCTCACGCCCGGTGCGCCTACCTCCTCTGTGCTACGAAGGAAGGTTGGCAAGGGTCAGGGAGGTGTTCGCTCCACACAGAGTGCTCTGCCATCCTGACTGCGTGAGAGGATAAAGGGGGATGATTACGCATCGCGGGGCCGCTGGTGCTTCTGCCTTCTCCCTGAGGTCTCACCTCACCCCGAGAGGTCATCTCTAGCCCGACTGGGAGAGGACCCTCTAGCTGGTCATTACACACCTTGCATCTTCTGGGGATCCCTTCCTGCTTTCTGGGCCCCCCCTTGGCACGTTTCCTCCTGGGCGGGGCCGTGAGAGGAGGCTGCTGTCCCTCCAATGGAGATGTCTTCTCTGAGACCAAGTTCCTGGTTCTCAGGTAGCGGCTGGTCCCCATTCCCACGTGGGGGCTGTGGTGTCCCCTACACCCCAGCTCTGTGCCCTTCTGGCTGCCTGGGCAGAGCCCTGGAGGGTGAAGGCAGCTTAGCCTGGGCCGTCCTGTGGCCTGGGGTCCATGCTAGTGGGGGACAGGCTGGAGCTCAGGGCCAGGGCTCCAGTGCCGGAAAAAGGGGGCGATGGCGCCTGGCAAGGTGAGGCTGGGCCCAGTCCTGGGAGGAGGTGGGGAACTAGGCCTGGCCAGATGGGAGGGTGCCTTGTAAACTGTAAAGTTCTGCACCCAGCTGAGCAGTCATTAATGTTACTTCTTTTGGGTCACACCACTGACACCACAGTAACGGCCGGTCAGGCCCTACTTAGCCACGGGACCTGGCGTGGAGGAAAGTTTGCCCCAGTCCTTGTACCACCCCCCCACCTAACGTGTTTTCTTTTTTAAAATTCTATTTATTTATTTATTTATTTTTGGCTGTGTTGGGTGTTCGTTGCTGCACGCAGGCTTTCTCTAGTTGCGGCGAGTGGGGGCTGCTCTTCGTTGCGGTGCGCGGGCTTCTCATTGCGGTGGCTTCTCTTGTTGTGGAGCACGGGCTCTAGGCGCACGGGCTCAGTAGTTGTGGCACACGGGCTCAGTAGTTGTGGCTCACGGTCTCTAGAGCGCAGGCTCAGTAGCTGTGGCACATGGGCTCAGTTGCTCTGCGGCAGGTGGGGACTTCCCGGACCAGGGCTCGAACGCGTGTCCCCTGCATTGGCAGGCGGACTCCCAACCACTGCACCACGAGTCCCCTAATGTGTTTTCTGAGTGCCTGACCTTACACTCTCAAAAGTGAGCGAGAATCGTTTAAGGGATTGCTGGGGATGGAAAGGTTGTGGTGACATCACGTGCCTGTCCCCAAGGAAGGACATGCCTGACCCAGATACACCCCCTCGGCGTGGCTGTGGCTTCCCATGCGTGGGGTGGGAGGAGTGACCCTTCCTTGGCCTCAGACCCCGGGGGGTCCCACAGGGATGGTGGAGCCTGAGCACATGGCCAGGTAGCCCACCACGACCTGGGCTCAGACCCCCATAGTGCTCTCCCTGCTCCTGGCGTCAGGAGAGGCCTTCCCATCGCTGTGGGAGAGGGTCTCCCTCTTGTAGGCTTATCTGTGTCTGAGGGGGTCCCTGCATGGTCAGTGCAGGGCTGGGGACTCCATGCCACCAAGGCTGCCTCACGCCCCATCTTTTTTGTCTCTGCTTTTCTCTGTGAGTCTGGATGATTCTCTCAAAATGACTTAAATGTGCCCACCCTCAACTCACAGTTTCTTCCCACCAGAGTTGGTCTGTGTTTTCTTCTAGTTCCAGTTCAAAATCCTGGGGAAGAGCTCTGATTGGCCCAGTTTGGGGTGGGGGAGCTCTGATTGGCTGAGCTGAGGGTGAAGAACTCTGATGGGCCCAGTTTGTTGGGGGAGAGCTCTGATTGGCCCAGCTTGGGCAAACCTCCACTCTGGGCCAGTCAGTCGGCTGTGGCTAGGGGTGGGGTCACTTAGTCCTGACAGTGACTGCAGCTCCAGCTGGTCCCTAAGGATGAGCATTGAATGAAGCCGGCTGCCACCCCAGGAGGTGTCCACTGCAGGAACAAAGTTCAGTAACTCCAGAGACTCAGATGTTCTAGGAATCTGGTCAGTGACACATACAGCACAGTTGCTACTCTTGCTTCCTCATCACAGCTGTCAGGAGTGTTCTGGTTGCAGGTGATAGAAAGTACACTTTAGCAAAAATGTCATGGGACTAAAATGTACAATGGCTGGCTTCAGGCTTGGCTGTATCTGTGGGCTCTAGAGATGCTGTGAGGGCTCTGTCTCCATCCTCCATGTTGGTTATTCTCAGGCGGGCTCTGCCATGTGGCAGTCGGGTGGCCCAGCAGCTCCGGGCTCCCTCCCTTCGGCCCAGGGGCTTCACCGTGGGCCCGCGCAACTGGGTTACAGGACCATCCCTCACCAGTCATTGTGAAGGAGGAAGGAGCCTCTGATTGGCCATTCTGTGGGCCACGTAGCCTGAAGAGTGGGAAAGTTGGGGTTCTCTTACCAGGAGGAGGGGGCAGAGAGCCGCACAGCATCGCCAGCCTGCTCTCCATAAACGGCCCCCACATTTCCTTCCCCATCCCCATTTCGCGTGGTGGACCCATCCCGAGGGAACGTGAGGATGTCCCAGTGTGAGTAGAGGCAGCTCTTCACCACCTGGGGTAGTTCCTGTTAGAATGGGGAGTTGGAGGTTGGGGTTGGCACTGCGGGGTCCTGGTCTCCAGCCCAGCCATACTTAAGTCCAAGTGGTCGGGAACTCCATGTACAGAATGCAGGGAGGTCAAAAAAGGCAGCCATGAACTCTGAGGAAAGGTTTCCCTGAAGAGGGAATACTGAGCTGGGTTTTTAGGGATGAACAGGAGTTTGCTCAGGGACAGAAGGGTGTGCCTGGCAGAGGGAACAAAGGAATGGGCAGACTTGAGGAGCTGTGAAAGATTTAGAGGACCTAGGGCAGGTCATTTAGTTTTTATACTGACTGTGTATTGAATGCCTGTTGTTTGCCCGGTGAGGTGCTGGGGTCTTTACGTCCCCTCCTTGAGTCCTCCCCGTGTTGCTGGGAGGCCATTGTGATTGGGCCCATGAGCAGATGGGAGTGTGTCTGTTCCGGGGTCATGTGCTCTGAGCCGCCCGGCAGTCTGGGGGGAGCTGGATTCACATTCGAACCCTGACCTCTGGGGCCCAGGGCTTGATCCCACTTGCTGCCCATCTCTGCTCCGGCTGGGGCGGCTGATGGCGTTGGGGGCCCTACGGTCATGCCACAGCCTGGGCTAGACCCCGCGGTTGGCTGCACACCAGCTGCCCTGCTGGCAGCCTTGAGAAATTCCTAAATTTCAGGGCCATGCGAACGAATAGGGGCGCTGGCCTGGCAAAGGCGCGAGAGAGTTGCAGAGCTTCCCTGGCTGAGCACTCTGTGAGGCTCAGAGGACACATGAGATGGGGCTTCTGAAGGGTGGACAGTGGTGGTCACGCTGTGAGGCTCCCAGCTCAGCCCCTGGCTTGCCAGGGGGTCTTAGGCAAGTTTTTCTCCGTCTTTGAAGGCCCTACGGGGTTGAGTGTTGGTGACACTCACATTTATAACTCATCTCGTGTCCTGTGTCAGCCCTGTGCTGGGGCCGTACAAATTACTCAATCCACCCAACCCCACCCTGCCACCCACCAAAAGCATCTGAGTGCCCATGTGGGCCAGACCCCGGGTCAGGGCTGAGCAGGAGAGCAGGGTCCCTGCCTCAGTCTCATCCACGTGAGATGTCAGCTCCTAGCGTGGGGAGGGAACCTGCCAGCCTCAGCCCCAGTGAGCATCCCGTCTGGTTAGAGAGGAGGTGGTAGCAGAGTGCGCCTCGCAGGGCGCTGCGTGAGCCTCGCTGAGGGGATGTTGGCAGGGCTGCCTGCGCTGAGGCTGGACAGGACACGTGATGCCTTCGGCGCTGACGGGCTCCAGTGCAGGTGTGAACCCGGCGGCAGCAGGAAGCAAGTCCTGGGTTCTAGGAAGCAGCGTGATCTGGGCAGAAGGTCAAGGTCAGGGGCTTCGGGGACTAGGGACCCCCTGCCCCTGCTGGGGCTGGAGAAGGGACAGGACCCACCAGGTAAGGGCGGCCCAGCATGCACGTGCATGCACATGCAGGCTCACTCTCCCACACACTCACACACACTCACACACACTCACACACACATACATGCCTAAACACGCCTCACGTGCACACACCTGCCCACACTCACACAGACTTAGATTTCACATACACACAGATGCACTTACACACCCAAACTCCCCCCCCCCCGACCCCCGGTCCCCCGGCGCTCACACGGACCCGCATGTACACGCACCTCTCACGCAGGGACCCTTGGTCTTTCAGCTTCCCTTGAAAACACATCTTGTATCCAAAGGAGAAGGAAAAGAGAACGCAGGAGACGGTCTGCGTGAGCTCAGAGGTAGGGTGAGGGCGGGGTCCGGGCCCCGCTCTGGGGACTCCCTCACCTCCTGGAGTGGTTTCTTAGTGTAGACGGAGCCCTGGACTCAAATCCAGGATCTGGGGAAGGAGTGAGAAGGGGCCGTGCCAGGGTTTGGGAGACTCTGGAGGAGGGTTGGACCCCAAAGTTTATCTCCCACCTTTGTCTTCCTTTCAGGGGAAGAATTAAATCCCCCAAAGACCAGTTTGTTCTGTGAGAGGGGTGATGGGTGAACCCATTCTCGGTGCCTGGTGCGGAGGAGGGGCCCCTCCCGCAGGGACCTAGTAGATGATCCCCTTCACCAGGAGACGCTTGCTCTTCCCCGAGCTCTTAGTCACAGAACGTTGACGTTTGTTGACTAGCATCTGCTGAACTGACCACGTAGATTTGTCTTCTAGTGCATGGCATTGACTTGTTGGTATTGCACTACGTTTGCATTCCTGAGGTAAACCCTGTTTGGACACAATGTATTATATCCCTGTAATATGCTGCTGGGGCGATTTCCTGCTATGTGACTTAGGGCCTGGCAGCTAGATTCCTAAGTGAGACTGGCCTCTACCTTCCTCTTGGAGTACCACGTCTGCTTTTGGTATCAGGACTTTCCTAGTCGCATAAAATGGCAGGAGGACCCCCCTTCCTTTTTCTAGATGTTGGAACAAGTTTTTAACAGGGTGGGAATTATTGTCCGCTCTGACTGTACCCTGTCTTGGGTTGGCCTCTGTAGATACTTTTAAAGTTCATCCCACAGCACCCTGCGAGGGGAACGTGATGCTTCTCGTTGAACAGACGGGCAAGGTGAGGCTCAGAGAGCCGGAGCCTCTGCTCCGTGGTCAGACAGCACGTGGCGGCTCCGCTGGGCTGTGAGCGCAGGCCAGTCTGACTCTCCCTGGGCCTGTGCTTTTCCCGCTGCTCACCACGGCGCAAGGATCGTCTGAGATGCTGGCCTGCAGGAGAGCCGTTGCCCTTGCTCTGGGTTTTCCAGGGAGGCTGGGAAGAGCACTGATGGCGCATCAGGAGAGCTGGCCTCGCTCCGCTCACCATCCGCTGGCCCACCCGCCATCCGTGCATCCGCTTGTCCATTACCCGCCCAGTCGGCCAGCCGTCCTTCAGCTCTTTGTCCCCGTGCTGATGCACCCACCATTAACCCACCTTCCCATCCACGCCTCCTCCATCTCGTCACCCATCTTTCCACCCACCCACCTGCCCATCTACTAGACATTTATCCACAGGCTGGTTACTCATCCGGCCACTTTTCCACCTTCCCATCCATCTGTCCTCCATCTGCCATCCATTCACTCACCATTTATCCATGACGGGACCACCATCCATCTGACACCCAACCATCTCTTCATCAACGATCCATCCACCTACCAGTTTACTTCATCAACGATCAACCATCCATCCACCTACCAGTTCACTTAACCATCCGCTGGCACTTTCTCCTCCATCTGTCTTCCACGTGATACCCACCCACTCATCTGTCCACTCATCCATGCATCCATGCATCCATGCATCCATCCACCTGCCCTTGGGGCTTGGCCTTAAGGTAGCGGGTAGTGTTTGGGTGTGGAGAGATTCAGGAGGGAGGGCACCCTGGTTTGGGATAATGATACAAACCAAGATCAGGAGTTGGGAACCAGAGTCTTCGAGGTTAGCGGGAATTGGGTGTATGGAGGGCGACGGAGGGAAATGGAAAGAAAAGGTGGGAGGGAAAGATAGGTGGGAGCTAGATGGTGAAAGACTTAGAATGCCACCCTTAGGAGTTTTCACTTTATCCTTGGTCCAAGGGTATTCAACCCGGGGTCCATGAGTGAGTTCCAGGGCGTCTGTAAGACCCCTAAAATGATAGGCAACACTTTTTTTTTATATATAAGCCCATATATCTGTTAAGACTCTTGGTTGCAAGTTGCAAGTGACAGAAAACCTGTTCCAAGTTAGCTTGAGCAAAATGGTTGCTTGAGCAAAAAGTTGCTTAAGCAACTTTGTCATTGCAAAGTTCAGCTTTTCAGTTAGCTTCAGGTATGGCTGGATCTAGGTACTCAGCAGCTGTCACTGTGACTCTGTTACCTTGGCTTTTCCTTTTCCCTTTTTATTTTTTGAGTTGACTCCAGCCTCAGACAGTCTCCGGCTGACAACAGGATGGCTTCAGGGACCCTCAAGGTTAAATCATCTCTTGTCTGATACAGTGGGAACAAGAGACCATTTGCCTGATGTCTCACTTGAATTGGGTCTCACGGGCTCAGGTTGGCCTCGTGTCCATCCCTGAGTTAGGCATTGTTGCGAGAGGAATGAGAAACACCGATTGGCCTGACAGTTGAGTGGTGTGGACCCCAGAATGAAATCCAGGGGCCCTTCTTGGAAGGAGGGTGAATGTGCGATGGGTGATGAGAAACCACCCCATGTCCACTACTAAGCTTTGTTCACACTTTCCTCTTTTGGTGGACGTGGGTAGATTACCCAAGGGCCAGAGGTGGTAGAGAACCATCAGGATTTCGAGCAGGGTGGGAGGACATCAGACGAGAAGTCGTCGACAGGCAGGACCACGGGCAAGCTGGATGCCTGTCTGGGGCCGGGTGGAGGGTATTGGGGACGCAGGAGGGGAGAGCAGTGAGCTCAGCCTTGGCCACGGGCAGGACGGTTTCTCATCACTCTGCCCAAAGAGTGTTTCTTCTCTCCAGAGTCATGACTTGTGGGGAAGGAAAATATCGCTCCCTCCTGTGCCAAAAGCAACATTTTCTTTTCTCAAAGGTTGATTATAAGTCACGGACATTCATCTGTGTAATTTTTCACCTGTTTATGTTGATAATGAGATTAGTGATTACATATGCAGGGTCACTTCTCACCCAGGGTTTAAGGAGCTTTTTATTCATTTTACTTATTTTTTCTTTATTAGCTAAGAGGGGGAAGGGAAGGGAACAAAACCTCGCTGTTGTACTGGAAGGACGATTTTCCCAGTGTTTTCATGCTCACCCATGGAGGGTCCCCAGGGGCCCATGAGCGTGAGGACACGGGCCGCCAGCACCCTCTGTGCATTCCACCTGGGCCTGACTGCTGTCAGCGCTTTGCATCCAGGGTTGGCCTGAGACCCGGTGTCCCTGTGCTCTGGACCCAGCGCCCCAGCCCCCCCTCGGGGGTCTCAGGCCAGCCCCCTGTGCCCTCAGCCTTGCCCGCTCTCCCCAGGCCAGACTTGTCGTTTTGCAAACGATCGCATCAATTATTGAGATTTTTGCCCATGAGGAAATGAAGGAAAATATTTAATGGTGGAAGCCAGGCTTGATCACTTTTCTTGCGGTGATTTGTGATTGTTTTTCATATCCCTCCCCTCCTATCCATTTCTTCTGCCAAGTAGTCTCTGGCCTCTGCTCTGTTTCCTTTTTCTGGACTATTATAATAGGCTCTTTTCTTTTAAAAGTCTCTGCTCTTGTGAAAAAATACATATAAAGACATACAAAAAGTACATGGAAGTCAGCGTACACCCGCCCCCCCATTGCCCTAACCCCAGCACCCTCCCCCCTCCGCGGTCTTTTCCCCATCTCCCCCCCCCCCCCCCCCCCCCCGCAGGTGCCGTACTCCCTCCGTGATGTTAAGGTGTTACCCAGCTCTGCGCTTCCTGGGGCTGGAATCTTCCTCCGCCTTCCTGAGGACTTCCCAGCGCGCTGTGGCCCATTGGTGCACTGCCCCCGCCCCGTTGGAACAGTGTCCACGCCGTCAAGACACTTTGCTACATTCTCTGGGGCCCTGGGCGTGGGTGACTGACTGACTGGTGTCCTCTTCTGACCTTGTCTCCTTCCTTAATTTTCATGACCCGTGCCCCTTTCCCTCTTGCTGCCCACCTCACCTCCTCCCGCTCCCTTCTTTGTTCCTTGCAATGCTGGCCGCAGTGGGTCCAGCTGGTTCCTGCCTCAGGGCCTTTGCCCATGCTATTACCTCTGCCTGGGATGCCTTTCCCAGTTCCTTGCACGGCCGCCGCATCTGCGCCAGGCAAGTCTCAGCCGAAGCGTCACCTCCGCAGTGAGGGCTTCTCTGCCCGCTCCTGCCAGGGGCGGGCCCCAGGCCCTGTCCCTCACAACCTCCTTACTATCTTCTTACTTACTTGTTCTTTGTCTCTTCTCTTCACCAGGATGTTGGCCACACGGGGGGAGGGCCTCTATGGGTCTTGTTCACCACCACATCGCAGTACCTGCTGTGGGGACTGGCAGGTAGCAGGTGTGTGATGAATATCGACAAACTGAAGGCCTCTGGCTGTGCTCCCCTGGCCGGGCAGACCTGGCTTCATGTCTGCGCACCACCTTTTACTGATGGTGTGACCGGGGGCAGGTCGTGTATCCTGTCTGGGCCTGAGTTTCCTTATCTGCAGAGCATGGTTAAATGAAATCAACATCCCTAGAAGCTCTCAGGCCAGCGCTTGGCATCATGTCGGTGCCGAGGAAGTGATAGTTAATATGAACCTGATCAACAGCTAAAATCCCTCCTAAGTTTCTGTGCCAAGAACACGTTTATTATTTTCCCCAGTGAATTAGATGACTTCCTCTTATCATACAAGGAGCACCAGGTCATCCTCTAATTTCCCTTTTGGCCTTGGGTGCCAGGAAGCTGACCACGATGGGGAGGTCTCAGGGGCAGCTCTTGTTTCCTGTTGGGTCTTCAGTGCAGCACTGTTTTTCCTTTCCGCTCTCTGCTCTTTGATTACTCACTCTTGGCTCCACAGTGCACGTTTTATTACTTTTTACTGTAGTAAAATACATACAAAACTGACCCTCTTAGCCATTTTTTAGAAATTTTAATTTATTTTTGACTACGTTGGGTCTTTGTTGCTGCGCACAGGCTTTCTCTAGTTGCGGCGAGCGGGGGCTACTCTTTGTTGCGGTGTGCAGGCTTCTCATTGCGGTGGCTTCTCTTGTTGCGGAGCACGGGCTCTAGGCGTGCGCCCTTCAGTAGTTGTGGCATACGGCCTCAGCAGTTGTGGCTCGCGGGCTCTGGAGCACAGGCTCAGTAGTTGTGGCGCACGGGCTTTGTTGCTCCACGGCATGTGGAATCTTCCCGGACCAGGGCTCGAACCCGTGTCCCCTGCATTGGCAGGCTGATTCTTAACCACTGCACCACCAGAGAAGTCCCAGAACGTCATTTTTAAGGCTGAGTAATATTCCATTGTGTAGAGAGACCACATTTTGTTTATCCACTCATCTGTTGATGGACACTTGGGTTCCCTCTGCCTTTGGGCCACTGTGAGTAATGCTGCTATGAACATCGGTGTGCAGATACTATTTTTAGTACATTACTTTCTTACCTTTCTGAGCCTGGGGTGATCTCAGCCCAGATTAGAAATTAAAGCTAGGTTTGGGGATCGTTTCTAGGAGCAGACTCTCTGACCTGCTGTTGCAGGGGTGTGTGTATGTGTGTGTGGCAGAGCCTGTGCCCCCACTGGTGCCCGGCCTGGTTCCTCCTCCTGGTGCACTCGTCCCCCAGCTGCTGCTAGTGGCTCACACCTGCGCACTTCTTCAGACGCCCTTGGCCAACAGGTGTTGGTTCCCCGCATGGGCCCAGGAGGTGATCCCCCCGCTTCGTCCCACTGCCAGCCTTGGCCAATGACCCACTGGTGTCCCTGAGTGGGATGAGCCCTGGGGTGCCAGTCACATTGCAAAGCCCCCCCCCCAACACGTTGCAGGCTGGTGTCGGACTTCAGCTGAGACCACATCTTTGCCATCCTGTTTCCCGTTCCCTTCTCCCAGGGGTTCTCCCAATAAACCACATGCTCAGAACCCCATCTCAGGCTCTGCTTCTGGGAGGTCCCGGCTTCAGACAGTGTGTAATTAACTCGAGTGTCCCTCCCGTGGTTGTGCGGCTGTGGGGATGCCGCTGGATTCTGATACGATTGACCTTTGAGCCCACCTGGGTGGGAGCGGGCTCCTTGGAGGGGGCACAATTCCCAGTGTCTGCCACTTACAGGAGAGACAGGTCCTAGCCCAGGAAACCAGGCCGTTCAGGCAGTGGCTTTGGGCCAGGGGGAGCAGGAACTCCTACCTCCCCTGGGCCTCCCTCCTTTGTGTGTAGACAGGAGAGGCCCAGGAGGGTTCCAGAGGATAGAGGGGAACGGGGGAGCCCAGTGATGCTGATGGAGAGTGAGCGTGGACCAGTGATACCCCGCCATCAGGCCCAGCTTCTGATTTTCCTAGAGAAGTTGGGAATCCAACTTAGGTGTAAAATGTTCTGATTTTAAGTGTTATGACATTAAATCAATTATAAATTAATAGCATCGCAATGTTTTAATAACAGCAACTAATTTCAAAAGTGCCGTGTGGGCCCCCAAACACACTCCATAGACAGACGGCCAGGCGGCTGGTTGGTGACCACCCTCTGGCTGGACTTGGGGGCAGCGGGCAGCCGTCTGGGCAGGCTTCTGGGAGAAGCTGGGAGCGGCACCGCCCCCAGAGATGGCGGCCGGCGGGCCAGGTGGTCCTGATGACTCGCGTGCTTGTAACTGGTGTGTCTACAGGGTCCTGAGTGTCTATATCCCTTCTGTCATCCCCAGCTGCTTGAGAATCTGTGTTTGGCTGTAGCTGCCTCTTGTTTAAAAGATAGATCCCCTGCAAACATTTTTAATGTTTTGAAACCACACCAGCACCAACCTGAGACGTTGTTCTTGTCTGGGGCTGCCCAGTAAAGATGTAGGATGCCCAGTTAAATTGGAATTTCAGAGAAGTGGTGAATAAGTATCTCCCAGATATTGCACAGGACATACTTAATGCTAAATCATGATGCACTGTTTATCTGGAATTCCTCTGTAACTGCATGTCTTGTATTTTTATTTGCTAGCTCTGGCAAGCCTATTCTTGTCAGAACCAGAAGGCTCAGAGAACCAGGAAAGGAAGAATTTCCTTCACCTTGTGATTCGGTGTCACGTGAGGCCAGACCCCACATTCGGTAGTGGTGGCACTGGTGATCAGTCAGTGCCCCAGGGCCACGAGGGGGGCACCAGGGTGGCCTTGCTTCTGGGGCCTTCTCTGGGTGGCCACTGAGGTTCATTATCAGGACGGGGTCACTTACTGTAGGGACGTGTATCTGTGTTTGCGGGCGGGAGCAGTGAGGGCGGCAGAGGTGCGGTCAGCTCTGACCGCCAGCCCCCCTTGCCCGGGCGCCCTGGGGTGGGGGAGGGAGGGAGGATACGGGACGGTGGGCGTGTCTTGCACAGAGCCCTCAGCCTCCTGTCTCCCTGGACACTCCTGGGAAGAGACCCTTGCTGAGTGTGCCCCTGCCCCGTCCCCCCACATCCTGGTTGTGAGACGCTGACCCCGGCCTACGTGAGAAGCCCGCTGCCCCCGCCCTAGCAGGGCTCTGGCCAGCCAGGGCCTCCGCCACCTGCCCGCTCCTGCCTTAAGCCTGCTTCAGCTCCGCACAGCTGGATGCACCTCGGTGTGGTGTTGGGGGCTCCCATCTTGCTTCCCGTCTAAGGCTTGCTGTCTCCGTCTCTTGGTTGTGGAGCGTGAAGCCCGGAGAGGATGCCCAGACGCCCGTCACCGGCTTTCACTGCTGGGCACGGTTGGCTGCGTGGCCTTTGTTTCGTGCTGAGTGTGTGAGGGCACATCGCAGGCTTGGTGGTACTCAGAGTGTCAGTCTTTCAGAAGCACCCCCGTCTGCAGCTGTCGGAGCTCGCGGAATGATGCTGTTCCTTCACGTCCCCTGGCCCGTGGCCCATCTCGGAGCCCGGGGAGTCCGGTGTCTCTCAGCTGTCTGTTCGCTCCAGGTCCGAGCGGGAATCCCGCACGCGGTGGCTGTCACGTCTCAGGCCAGTGTGAACCCAGCACAGCATCTCCCCTGCCCACGTTTGCTGTGTGCCGAGGACTCGGGGCCCTTGTCCTTTAGAAGGTCCCCCCTGGACCCTCTGCTGGGGCTGCTTAGTTGGGTCCCAGTGCTTGCGGGTCCAGCTGCCGCGTGACCAGCGGCCCGACACCTGGTGGTAGCGGTGTATCTGCTCAGGGGTTTAGGCAGGTGTGGCGTTGGGGACCCTGGTGGCATTTATACTAGTCTCCGGTCTGATGGGGGTGTCTGAAATGGCCTCATTCACATGCCAGTGTGTGACCAGCGGGAGTGCACACTGGGCTTGCAGGGTCTCCCGGGCAGGGTCCTCACCCGTTTTCCTGGTGGCTCAGGACTCCAGAGACCAAGGTGGAAGCTTGCCAGCTCCTGTGGGGGGGGTGTCGGCGTCCCTCTGCGTCCCCTGTGGGAGTGGTCACCATTCTGAGTCTCACTGGTTCATGGTTACAGCCCCCTGCCACCAGTCGCAGCAAAGGGGGGATGGGCTTGTGGGTTGGCTGGATGTGTTCGTGCCCTCACCTGAGCCCTCCTGCAGGCTAGTGGGGCTCCAGCGGGAGCTGTGGCCATGGGGGAGGGGGAGGAGTCATCACCAAACCCCTGCTCTGGAGGGAAGGAGCAAGGGAGGTGGGGAACCAATACCCTAACCCCTCTCCTGCCCTCTGACCCCCTGTCAGTGGTGGCCCCTGGGCACTGCGGGAGATTAGGAACGCAGTCAGAGGAGGGCAGCGCCCCTGTCCCTGCCGGTGCAGAGCCAGGTGGAGAAGGGCAGGGCAGGGAGTGGGTCTGGGGGCCGGTCACCGGCCTAGTGGCCTGTACCCGTGTCCTGTGTCCCCTCCACCAGCTGGACAAATACCCAGTGGCTGCATGGTGCAGAGTTCTCAGGGAAATGCACGGGGCAGGAGAGCTCGGCACTCACCCTGCACACACGTGTGGCCTGCTTGTGTACGTGCCCCTCTCCTGGTGTCCGCTCCAGGGCTCACGGAGGCCAGCTGGCACTGTAACAATCGTAGTCTTGTTAACGTGCGTGCATTACCCAGCTTCGTTCATCTGTGGGTGTCAGGAGATCCTGGGGGTCTTTCTCTGCGTCTGCCGGGTCCCCGATGGGCCCCTACCTCGGAGTGTGCGCCCCGTGACCCAGCCTCAGGCCCAGCCTCAGGGGTCTTTGTCACCACAGTCTGCCTGCCGGGGCTCCCCACTTCAGGGAGGTCAGGTCCCCTTTTTCAGCCCCTCCCGTCATGATTCCTCTTTTCATATTGGAGGGGGGCCGATTTGCAGAAACCACACATTCAGGGGGCCACTTCCTGCAGGGGCCGTGGGAAACAGCAGCTGGAGACCCCCGGGAGGGGCATGTTTGAATCTGAGAACCAGCAATGTAGAGATTGTGCCCTCCTACTTCTCACTCGTATGCGTGTTCCCAGCCCCGCTAGCTTATCTCCAGGGATGGGGAGCTCCCTCCGCACCTGCAGCCTGGTCTGACTCTGACCTGGAGAAAGCTTTCCCCACGTGGAGCTGAGGTCTCTTGCCCTCCACCCTCCGTACACACCTGAGGGGCCATAACCCGTCCTGAGCAGCTGGGGAGTTGTGCCAGGCGCCCCTGAGGCTGCTCTTCCCCAGGGTAGCCACCCCAAGGGACCCAGCCCCTCGCCACTGGGCCACCTCCTGCAGACACATCCCAGCCGGCCCCATCCCTCTCGAAGGTGGGCGCACCCCCTGCAGACTGACGGCGATTCTGAGCAGCATGCAGGGACCCGGACTTCCATTTTCCCAGCTGGAGACCACAGTGGGAATGACCATGGGGCTCCCAGTTCAGAGGTGAGCCTGGGGGGACCCAGAGCTCAAGCACGTCCAGCCACGTGTGAATGAGCAGAGAGTCCATGGCGTAGGCTTCGTGGGGAACCGGGAGGCCACACGCTGTATGACACCTCAGGGTGGCTGGGGCTCAGGAATTTTCCAGAGAAGTAAGAAGCTGGAATTTTCACGTGAGCATCTCCAATCTGTAAGTGCTGGTTACTCATTGAAAAGTAAAAGCTCACTGCGTGGGGGACTTCCCTGGTGGCGCAGTGGTTGAGAATCCGCCTGCCAATGCAGGGGACACGGGTTCAAGCCCTGGTCTGGGAAGATCCCACACGTCGCGGAGCAACTAAGCCCGTGCGCCACAACTACTGAGCCCGTGCACCACAACTACTGAAGCCTGCGCGGCTAGAGCCCGTGCTCCGCAACAAGAGAAGCCACGGCAATGAGAAGCCCGCGTACCGCAACGAATAGTAGCCCCCGCTCACCGCAATTAGAGAAAGCCCGCTCACAGCAACAGAGACCCAGTGCAGCCCAAAATAAATAAATTAAAATAAATAAAAATTTTTTAAAAAGCTCACTGCGTGGGACACACAGTGCATTCGTGGGCTAGGTAGTGCCCGTGGGCCCCAACTATGACCTGAGGTGTGGTAGAGCCTCTCCACTGTGTACAGATGCAGAGCTGAGAGGCTCAGAGGGGGCAAGGGCCTTGCTCAGGGTTGCACAGCAAGTGAAAACGGCAAGCGGGGGGCCGATGTTCTCTGTCTTTCCTCCGGGCCTGGATTCACATGTTTGTGGGCCGTTTGTGACGGTAGGGGGTCCAAGGGCCAGGCCCCGCTGGGAGCCGTGTGTGGGCTGTGGCGGGAATACTGCCTCCTGGATGCAGGGTTCCTGTGAGTGTGTGATGAGGAGGAGTGGGGGGGCACGGGGGGGAGGAGGCTTCTTTCTTAAATGACACTGTTGAGGGCAGACTGGAGGGAGGGCCTTCGTCCCTCCCATTTCCGTGGTTTGTCATGGGGATCTTGGGCCTCTGTCCTACGGGGCCCTCCACCCTCCTGAGGCGGCCGTTCAGCTTGCGGGGGACATGCGTGTCAGCTCTTGTCCAGAGACGCCCCCCCTCTCGCCTCTTTCCGCGCCCAGCACAGGCTCTTGTCCCTGGAGGCGCCCTTACCATCCTCACCCGGACCATCTCTGGGCTTCTCAAACTCGACAAGGCCCAAACCAGGCTGCCCATCTCCCATGCAGGCCTGTGGCCCTCCTCCACGGCTTTCCCTGCCTCAAGAAGCCCCAGCTTTGTCCTTCCAGGTGTTCAGGCCCAAACTTCTGCTCATCCTGGACTCCCTTCCTCACCCCCACCCAGGCCGTCAGCACATCCCGCCACGTCCTCTCCCGCTGCCCATCTCTCGCCCACCTTCCCATTCTCAGCGCGGCAGCAGACGAACCCTTTAAGTAGAGCGTCCCATCAGGTCATTCCAGGCTCCAGGGCTTATCTGGGCATTACCACCCTGGCCCTTGCCCACTGGTTCCGCTGTAGTGGCCCCTGCTGCTCCCCACCTCCCTTGTGCAGTCCTGCCTCAGGCCCTTTGCACTTGCTGTTCCTGCCACCTGACAGACTTTGCCTCCAGACATTCATGGGGCTGTGTTCACCAATTTGCTCAGGCCTCAGCTCAAATGCCACTTCCTTAGAGAAGCCTTGCTTGACCACCCTGGCCAAAATAGGCTCTCCCACACCCCGGCCTCTTCCTGTCCCGTTTCCTGGCTTTCATTCATTTATGTCTTCATTATCCTCATGACTGGCTGGCGTTCAGTAGCCTCTGGAATTGCTCCGCGCACCAGAGTGCCAGCGCTGGCAGAAGGTCCATGGGGCCTGCCTCACTTGCTGGTAAGCCCCAGTTCTGGAGGGTGCCGGCTTGGAGGGCCTGTGCCCTCAATCCTGGCTGACTGGCCTCGGAGGCAGACCTCCTCTCCTGCTGCGTGGCCGCTGAGTTGCTCCGTCACTGCCCTGCCCGACAGGGTCCTTGCGCTGCCGTCGCACTCTCTCCCCAGCTCAGCCAGGAGGCGGGCAGCACGATGGCTGCTTCTTTCTCCTCTCTGTTAAAGACTTTTAAGAAGTTCCTGTTGTTCTATGTTTTAGGTTTGAAATTTACAAACTTAAAATAGTAGAGATCTCACTTTATTGTCTTTTTTTCTAAATCAGACAATCGTTGTAGTGACTGCAAATGATAGTGCAGCTTCGGGGCCGGGAATGGGTGGAGAGGGAGCCCTTGTCTGTGACTGAGGAGCATGCAGCCCAGGGGTGCAGGCCTGGCCCCAAGTCACACGGGTCCCAGGACTGTGGGACCGGCGACTTTTGCGAGGATGGAGGTGGGGGGAGGAGCGAGGACAGTGAGAAGGTGACATTTGAGTGGCTTGTAGAGGGTAACAAGGAGGGGCTGCGGGAGGGTCATGCCAGGGCCCCTGGAGGGAGGGTTAGGGTGGCTAGCACAGGGAACCCAGACTGTTGCTTCCTGGTTGGGAAGCCAGGAAGCCATGCACATTGGGGTCAGCTGCTTTCAGATCACAGCGGCTTTGCAGAGAAAGGGCAGGAGTGGATGGCGGGGAGGGAGGTGGCAGGCGTGTTCCAGGGCAGATGGGGGTACAGCTCGAGCCAGGGCAAGGCTGCGGTGGTGGAGGGAAGTGGGCAGAGGGCAGAGAGCTGTTCACGCAGCTCAGTGGATGGGCGGGACTTGGTGTGTGTGTGTGTGTGTGTGTGCGCGCGCGCGCGTGCGCACGTGCGGGGGACAGCGGGTGTCCAGGATAATTCTGGGAACGGTGGTATTGTTTGCTGAGGCATCTGAGGAGGTTGGCAGGAGGCTCCCCTGCAGCATAACTTGCAGTGCAAGGGGATCTGTTAGGGGGTGTTCCTGGGCCCTGGGGTCCGAGGGCCACGGCAGGGGGCTTGGCTGTGTGCCGAGGCCTGGGAGGGCCTGGTTCCTGCCCAGTGTCCACTTGGCTTTGCCCTCTGGCTGGCAGCCACGGGACTCTGGGTGCATGGCTGGGGATCAAGCTGGGTTTCGGGGGGAGAGAAACTGTTTGGGCGCTGGTGACTGTGTGTGTGAGACCACTCGTGGTGTCCCGGCACATAGGTGAGGCTGTGGGTGAGACAGCGCATGTAACTGTGCCTGGAGGGCTGTAACCCGGCCTCTGCGTGCCTGCCACAGAGGGCGTGAGACCCCGATGCCCCAGGCGTGCCAGCCATGTGCCTGGAGAATGCATGTGACAGTGTGAGTGTGTGCGGGACCGTCGGCTGAGGGTCCTACCCGGGGACGCGTGTCAGGTGGCAGGTGAGAGTGGGGGTCAGCGGCCCTGGGCAGGGCCATGCTGGCAACTCTGTCAACACCTGAGCGACGGCAGTGCCTGTCTGTGCATCTGAGCAGGTGCGAGTGGGAGCGTGTGCGTAGGGATGTGAGGACGAGTGCATGCGTGTGAGTGAAGGTGGGGAGGCTGCCCAGCCGTGCGCACGTGCCGGTGTGTGTGCCAGGTGTGCACACGTGTCCCCCTGTGGCCGCCCCGTGGTGCTGATCCGTGTCCTTTCCGATTCCCCCAGGGCCTCGTGAGAGAGAACGGTAGATCTGGAGGCGATGCGTGGCCGGCTGCGGGGCATGGCATCACTCGCGGAGCCCGTGGGAGCCTGGCTGGCCGTGGCCGTGGCCCTGGCCCTGGGCCCAAGCCCCAGCACGGCGGTCCCGGGGCAGGACTGCACGGGCGTCGAGTGCCCCCCGCTGGAGAACTGCATCGAGGAGGCGCTGGAGCCGGGTGCCTGCTGCGCCACGTGCATGCAGCAGGGCTGCGCCTGCGAGGGCTACCAGTACTACGACTGCCTGCAGGGTGGCTTCGTGCGCGGCCGCGTGCCCGCCGGCCAGTCCTACTTCGTGGACTTCGGCAGCACCGAGTGCTCCTGCCCGCCGGGCGGTGGCAAGATCAGCTGCCAGTTCATGCCCTGCCCGGAGCTGCCGCCCAACTGCATCGAGGCCTTGGTGGCGGCCGACAGCTGCCCGCAGTGCGGCCAGGTGGGCTGCATCCACTCCGGCCGCAAGTACGCCGCCGGCCACACGGTCCACCTGTCGCCCTGCCGGGCCTGCCACTGTCCCGACGCCGGCGGCGAGCTCATCTGCTACCGGCTCCCCGATTGCCACGGAGATGCCGCCCCTGGAAACTTCTCTGACGCCGAGGAGGGTGACCCTGAGCGACACTATGAAGACCCCTACAGCTACGACCAGGAGGTGGCCGAGGCGGAGGCCGCGGCGGCCCTGGAGGGCGAGCTCCAGGCGGGCGCTGGGGGCCCGGCTGCTCTGGGAGCTGGGGGTCAGCCACCTTCAGCCATCCAGGCCACCCGCTGGCCGGCTGCCCTCCCCAGGCCCACGGCAGCTGCCGCCCTGGGTCCCCCAGCCCCCGTGCAGGCCAAGGCCAGG
This sequence comes from Orcinus orca, assembly GCF_937001465.1. Classification (NCBI taxonomy): domain Eukaryota; kingdom Metazoa; phylum Chordata; class Mammalia; order Artiodactyla; family Delphinidae; genus Orcinus; species Orcinus orca. The sequence goes on from NC_064568.1 coordinate 2,891,250, forward strand.
AGAGTGACGGAGGACAGACAGGAGGACAGAGAGGAATTGACAGTCAGGGAGCAGCCGGCAGCAGGTGGCCCCAGAGGCTTGGATGGACGGCCCACAGCAGGTCCAGCCCCTGGTCTCCCTGTCCAAGAGGAGGCGGCAGAGGCCAGGGCACGGCCCGAAGAGAACCTTATCCCGGAGGCCCAGGCCACCCCCCGCAGCGCTGGGCAGGAGGGAGCTGGGCCCATTCCCGCGTCAAGCACGGCCAGTGTCCCCGCATCACCGGCCACGCAGAGCGCTCCCGAGGGCCCGGCAGAGCCCAGCACCCACGCCATCCTGACCACACCGCACCAGGACGCGGCCCGCGTCCCACCCACCCAGGAAGTGCCCAAGCAGCCACTGGTTGTGCCCCGTTCTCGGCCAGAGGAAGACACAGACCCCAACTCTGTGCATTCTGTCCCCAGAGGTGACCCTGAAGGTAAGCCTGTTTCCTGGTTTCTCCAGGGACACTCATCCCAGGGAAGGGCAGCCTCGGGGCTCTGTAGCCCGGCCCAGGTCTGTGCACAGCTGCCTGGAGCAGGGGAAGCTGGGTCTGCGGGGCCAGGCCTCCGGGCTGGAGGCTCTGAGATGGGGCTTCCTCCTGGCTCAGCTTCTGGGGGTAGCATGGTGGGTGGATGGGTGGGGTCCCTGTCAGGGTAGGTGCTGGGCTACCTGATAGGGCTGTGGCCGAAGGCCTCTTACATATACCTTATCAGGGCTGGGGGACCCCTGCAGAGGGGTCCACAGGTGCCCTGGCAGGAAGTGGGAGCTCACAACCCTGATACAGCTGCCTGCTCACACCTCCCTGACAGTAGCCTCTGGTCATGGATGCTGGGCTCTTGGCCTCTGTGGTGGCAGCAGAGTGGATGCAGGCTCTTGTGGGGGCTCCTTACAAGAGCCCAGTACTGGGTCTGTCACCCCTTCCTGCCAGGGGTCCTGCTAACATACAAGTGGTTTCTGTCCCTCCTCTGCTCAGTACCTGCTGTGGCTCCCACCTACTCAGAGTAGATACTGAAGTCCTGTCAGGGGCCTCAGGCCCTGCACAGCCTGACCCTGGGGCCTCCCGGGACTTCTCTTCACCCTTTTCTTGTCCCTTTCGGCTGTTGTAACAAAAATACATAGACTGGGTGGCTGAACAGCAGACGTTTATTTCCCATAGCCCTGGAGTCGGGAAGTCTAAGATTGGTTGTCTGATGAGAGCCTGCTTCCTGGTAGAGCAGATGAGGCCACATCTCATCTGGGTTACATCAGAGGTGGAGCAAGCTCTCCAGCATCTCTTCTTAGAAGGGCACTAATCCCATCATGAGGCTTCCACCCTCAAGACCTAGTTTTCTCCCCAAAGCTCCGTCTCCAGATACCATCCCACTGAGGATTAGGGTTTTAACGCATGAGTTTGGAGGTGGGAGCATAAACACTCAGTGCCTAGCAACCCTCTCCCTCCGCTGTGCTTAGCTGCACGGGCCTCCTGGCCCCTTCCAGTACTTTCCAGCCCCAGGGCCTTTGCACTTGCCACTGCCTCTTCCTGAAGTGCTCTTCCAGGTGTCCATGAAGTTCGCTTCTTCCTGCCATTTGCTCTCTGTTCAAGGTACCTGCCTAGAGAGGCCTGCCCTGACCACCCCAGTCAAAGAGCACCCCACCTTCCTCTTACACTGCTTTAATTCCTCCCAGTAATACCTGGCATTGTAGCACATCGTTACTTGTTTAATTTTGTCTCCCCCGGTGGAATGTTAGAGCCATGAGTGGAGGGACCCCATCTGCCATCTTCTCTGCTGTGCACACAGTTGGTGCTCTGTGAACATTGGGTGAATTAATGAGGGAATGGGGGAGGCTCTCTGGCCACCCCTTTGCCAGTCATCCCCCCTCGTGCTAGTTCTCTGCCACCCCATGAGCACCCTACACTGTCATCCCCCTGTGTCCCACCCCTTTGCTCACACTCTTCCCAGTGAGCTCAGGCAGCACCGCTTCCAGGAATCCTTCACTGGGTCTTTGTGTCTTGCATGACCCTTCCTCCATCCCCACTCTGCAGCTCCCTGCCCCCACCTCTGAGGGAGCCCTAGGAGTTGTCTGGGTGTCTAGATATCTCTCTCCACAGCTGCGAGTCCATGTCTTGTTCAGTCCTGTGTCATTCACTCTGTAGACCCTTATTAGGTAGCAACTGTGGACAGGCCCTAATGGGCCGCTGGGAGGCAGGAACTGGCCAGTGTGGTCCACAGGCTGTGAGTGGGGGCTGCCCGGGTGGCATCTGGGATGGTTTCCTGGGGGAGGGGGCCCGTGTGTCCAGAGCTATGGCCCTTGCTGGGCGACCGCTGTGTGCTAAGGCCGAGACTGCAGGCTCCCGCAGCCCCCAGGCCCCCGCCCTGGCGGCTCCTTCCATCCTGCTCTCGGTGGACGGGCACAGAACTCGCCCTTGCTGAGCACCTACTAGGTGCCCGGCCCCGTCTGTGACTCGATCCGCCCACAAGCTGGGAGCTGGGCTCCTTCTCATTTTCAGCTGACCCGGTGAGAGGTGGCGGCGGGGACCAGGGCGGGGGGCTTCCGGGGGCTCCTCCCCGCCCAGCCCCCGAGCCTGCAGGGGGCGGGGCGGGGGGGGCGGGGCTGTAATGAAGTCCACGTGTGCCCGGGCGGGCTTGCAGGCCTGGCGCCGGGGATGGTGCGTGCAGCCTCCAGGGTTTCCAAAATAGACACGCCCCGGCCCCGGCCCCATCACCCGCCCCCTTGCTACCAGAGGCCTCTCTGTGGTGTGGGCCTTGGAACCCTGGAGAGATGCTTCGTTCTCAGGAGCCCCGGGTTCTTTCCTCTGCCCCAGGCTTTCTCAAATGGATTTTGGGGTGTGGCTGTTGGTGAAGGCCGCCTGGGGGTGGGGCCCCTGACTGAGTGCCTCTCATCCCATCAGAGGCCCCGCCCATGCAAAGCCCAGAGCAGGGCAGGGACAGGCTGTGCTTCTTGGAGCTCGGGAAAAGGGAGTTGTAGGAAGTTGGGAGAGGTGGGCCGGCAGGGTGAATTTAAATGGGACCCAGGAGTTGGCCCAGGCCGTGTAAGCAGAGGCTGGCTGCCGTCCACCACCCCCGTCCATCTTCCCTGCTTCTGCTCACCCAGTGTCCACCTGACACCCACCAGCGCATGTGCTCTGTAATTCAGGCGAGCGGCTCTCCGCCTTGTGCCTCATTTTCTCCATCTGGAAGCGGCAGAGAAGGCCCTGCTTCCTGGGGGTGTTTTGAGGATTAAATGAGCTAACTCATTCAAACTCGGCATGGGGCCTAGCACTGCTGAGTAATTAGAAATGTTAGCCGTCACTATTCACCATCTGTTCCTCGATCCACCCACTTAGTTTCTGCAGCAGATAGGTGCAGAGCACCCTCTCTGCACCAGGGGCCGTCCAGTGAGCCGGCTGGGCACAGCCTCTCCCCTTTGGGGTCTGATGGGGGTGGAGGGCGGTAATGGATGAGCCCACAAAGATTGTCCGTGGTCACAGCCATGCACACGGAGTGGGGAGGGTGGCCAGGGGATGCCTGCTGGGTGGGGGTCAGGGACCCGACGAGCGTCCTTGGGGCAGTGAGGGCCTTAGAGCCTTCTGACTGCTGTTGTAGGGGGAGCCCTGGGGGTTCCCAAGGGATGAAGGGGCCCTCAGTGGGGAGGACTGGGGAGGTGGTAGCTTTGTCCTGCTTGCCCGTGGGGCCGGCTGAGAGGCGCACCGTGGGGCGGAAATGACCCCCGGCCATGTTGCCATGGCAGCCCTGGGGCCTGGAGGAGGAGGTTTCCAGCCATTGCCCCAGGCCCGGCTGCAGCGGGGGTCCTGTCTTTGAGCCGGAGCTGTGCCAGGGATCCAGGCTGCCTCTGAGCATGTCCAGATGGAGCCTAATGGAAGCCACATGCCCGGCTCCCTGCCGGGGAGAAGGGCTCTGACGTCTGTCGTCCCTCAGGGGGCTTGTGAGGGCGCCTTCTACCACAGGGCTGGCACGATGGAGGGAGCTGGGGACCACCCCCCGCCCTCCTGGGCCACAAGGGTGGGAACCTGGGTCAGGGTCGCCCTCAGAAGATGCAGGTTCCAGCCCCTCTCCTGGAAAAGGGCTCCAGCAAAACCTGCAGGCCCCAGGACCCCGTGGCAGGAAAGGAGCCCCTTCCTCGGGGCCTCACATCACCGGATCCCGTGGGGCAGCGGTACTTGAACGGTTTGACGTTCCAGTTAATAGAGAAGCTTTAAAATTCAAATAACTGTATATTAATTGCAGACACCATATTGGCTTATGACCTGTGCCTGCACCATCGTAAGCCCTCTGAGATCACTGGCTCCTTTAATCATCACAGCCGCCCCCTTGGTGCACAGCAGAGGAATAGGGCCACATGCCCACGGACACACATGCAGGAAGCGGTGGATCCAGGTGCCCCTGCCGTTTCTTCATGTCTTCACCCCTGATAGTCATGTCTGGTGCCCGGCGTGTGCAGGGGCTGTGACAGATGCCAGATGGACCGTGTTGCCCCTGCCCTCGGGACATTATGGTTTAGTGGGGAAGAAAACGTGGTAGTCATAGGACGAGGACCGAGGAATGGGGTGGTTGTGCTCTGTGAGCCTCTTTGGGGGATCGGACTCCCCTGGGGATCAGGGAGGTCTTCCGGGCAAGTGCTGTTTGAGCACAAGGAGCTGCTGACTGGGTGAGAGGTGGGGAGCAGAGAGAAGAGAGTGCGTCAGGCAGAGGGCATAGCACGTGCAAAGGCCCTGCAGCTGGAGGGAAGAAGTTGGATTGAAAGGAGGCTGTGTAGCTGGTGTGAGAAGAGGCTGGGGAGTGGTCAGGGGCCAGGCCCAGGGCAATGGTGTTTACCCTCAGGATGAAGATCTGGGCCCTTCCCCAAGGGCAGTGGGGAGCCACTGCAGGTGTTAGGCAGGAACTGGCAGGATCTTATTTGTGTCATGCAGCACTTCCTCTGGGTGAAGGGAGGAGAGCACGGGAGCAGGCTCTCCCCGCCTCACCCTGCAGCCCCAGGAGCCAGCCCTGGGCCTTCAGTGTCTGGGGGTCTCCAGGGTCCCCCAGAATCACTGGGTTGTGGCTCCAGGGGGCAGAGGGAGACCCGCCCAGCCTCGCCCTATTCCCCAGAGGATTCCTACAGACCCTCCCCTCTCCTCTCCAGGCTCAGCTGTGGGAGACTTAAGCTTGTGTGGGGTCTGAGTGGTCCCTGAGCACAGCCTTGGGACCAGAGGGAGCCAGGCTGGGAGTCTGGACACCTGAGCTCATGTTCTGTGTGCCAGAATCAGCCACAGGAGCTCCTGGCTCCCAAAGCGGCCTGGGGAGGGGGCGCCCTGCGAGGAGAGCTTGCAGGTGGGCCAGCCGGCCCTTCCCCTCCTCACCCCCAGCCCACGGGCCTTGACCTGGGACGTCTGACTCTTCCAGGGCAGCGTAGGCTCTGCCGAGGGCAGCAGGGCCCGCAAACGAGGGGCCTGGGCTTCCCGCAGCCCCTGCTCACCCGTGGTGAGTCCCGGGCCGAAGCTCACACGCGCTCGTCGTGTGACCTGGGGCCTGGGCCGCGATGCCTCTGAGCCCCGGTTTCCTCACCGACCCCGCGTAGCCGGGGTTGGTCCCGCCTCTGTCTGCTGCTCTGCTAATGGTGCACGCCCCTGTCACCGGTCAGCTTCTTTCTGCAGAGCATCTTTGTAAGCACTAGAATTTTGTTGCAAACATTTAGAAGCTGGAAGACTTCCCATAAATTCCAGCTTTCTGGCTTTTGTTGAAAATCGGCAGCTGCGGGCACACCAGGCCCCTGTACCCTGGGCCATACACTGGGGGAGCTGAGAAGGGGCTGCCTGTCAGACTTGCGGGGAGGTGGGGGGGCTCTAAAGGTGATAAAACCGAGGAGAGCTGGGTCCTCTGCTGGGGGCATCTGTCAGGCGCTGAGTTTCACCCTGTGGCGACCTTGAGAGAGTCTGGTCCGCTTTAGGGAAGAGAAAATGGCACCCTGAGAGGGGAGGAGGCTTTTCTGGGGTCATAGTAGAGCCGGGCAGGGGGCCCTAGGCTCCCAGGGGAGGGGCTGGGCTCGTGGCTCCCATGGAGGGCGTGGGGCAGGAGGGGGTCTGAGTGGCTTGTAGCTGGGCCCCCTGGCTTGGGCTGCCCCAGAGCTTACGGCTGCATTTCACAGCTCCTCCCCATAGAGAGGGTCTGGGGCCAAGGCTCGGCCCGTGGTGGGGTTCTTTAATTTTTAAAAACTGTGTTTCCTTCCTTCCTTCCTAGACAGCTTTATTGAGTTATTGTTCATGTACTATAAAGCCCTCCCATTTAAAGTGTGCAGTTCAGTAGTTTTTGTCAGGGTCGTGAGAACATCGTCAGAATCTAATTCTAGGTCATTCTTGTCACCCGACTGCTATGCCGGTAGCAGCCACCTCCCACTCCCTCCTCCCAGCCCCCAGCAGCCTCCAGTCTACTCCCTGTCACTATGGATTTGCGTTTTCTGGACATTCCTGGACATGGAATCATACAATATGTGGCCTTTGTGGACGGTCCTCCATCGCCAAGCATAACGCTTTCAAAGCCCCCTGCACGTTGCAGCACGAATAAGTGCTTCATTCCTTTCCGTGGCGGACATTCCAGTGTGTGGATGGGCCCCATTTTGTTTATTCATTCACCAGGTGGTAGACACTGTGTTTGCACCTTTGAGCTATTGCGAGCACTGCTGCTGTTAATATTCATGACATACTTTTGTGTGGACGTATATTTTCATTTCTTTTGGGAATGTACCCAGGAGCAGAATTGCTGGGTCATCTGGGAACTCTGTGTGTGACCATAAGATGAAACACCGAACTGTCATCCTCAGCGGCTGCACCATGTTACATCCCCAGCCACGGCGCACAAGGGCTCCAGCTTCCCTACGTCTTCACCAACACTTGTCATCGTCTGTCGTTTTGAATGTAGCCGTCCTAGCGTGTGAAGTGTGAAGTGGTATCTCACTGAAGGTTTAATTTGCACTTCCCTGGCGGCTAATGATGTTGAGCATCTTTTCATGAGTTTACTTTAGAAAATTCTAGAAAACAGAGAATACACAAGTACGCATTCCATTGGCCATCGAAGTGATGACATCATTACTAAGTCACGTAGTGTGTGGAAGACTCCACTGTATGCTCATAGGAGAAAGGGTGTGAAGGAGGCAACCAGTGTTGCAGTGTTGTTCTGAAAATAATGTTGACCCCGTGGGTCCCCGATTAGGTCCCAGGGACCCTCAGGGCCTATAGGACCACATTTGGGAACCACAGGTCCTACGACGGCAAGCGTGCAGGTGTGTGCACTGTTTTTCTCACGTATAGCATATTGTGCACACCTTTCTGTCCTGTGCTTTCCTCCGTGAGCAGCCCCCCTTGGGACTCTCGCTGTCGGCACGTGGGGAGCTCCCTTCACCAGCCAGGGCTCCGCTGTGTGCACGTCCCAGCTGTTACTGACTGTCCTGGCAGACGGATGCTGCGTTGTGTCCATTGCTGGCAGTGAATGGCTTCCTGCTGCACCCGGTGTGGAATCGCTGGGTCTGTGTGCACATGCGTTCCTTTATTTTCTCTCTGTAAGCCATTTATCCAAGTGTAACCAGGAGAACCTATTAGAAGCATGCAAATCAGTAATACATTTCACAAAGGAACACCCCGTGTGCTCGGCACTCAGATCGTGAAACATCCCGAGACAACCCAGGTCCCCTCCTCCGTGCCCGTCCCGGGAACCGCTTCCCTGACTGTGACTGGCTCTCGGACTTTCGTACATGGGGCCACGCAGTCTGCTCTCGTGTGTGGCTTCTTGTGTTCAGCACAGCATTTCTAGGTCCACATGCTCTGGGCTCCGTGGTTGGTCCTCTTCGTGGCTGAGAGCTGCCCCATGGTATGGTCAGACCCCAGTTTGGTGGCTCCTTCTCCTGCCAAGGGCTGTGGGGTTGTTTCCAGCCTGGACCGTTAGGAAGAGCGTTGCCGTGCACCTGCCGTACCAATCTTTTGATGGCCGTCTGCACACTTTTCTCTGGGGAGGTGCTGGCTGCCATGGGCTCCGCTGCAGAGGCCACAGGAGGCCTACTTAAAACGCGGTACTTGCCAGCTCACCTCCATTGATGGTGTACCAGATTTTGCTCACACCTGCCATGTATGGGAATGCCTGTTTCCCCAGGTTATTTATTCAACAAATATTTATTGCGTGCCTACCGCACAGTGGTAGGTGCCAGGGATACAGCCGTGATCAAAATGGTTGAAGTTGGTACCCCTCACGAGGCTTGTGTTCCGTGGGATCGGGGCAGGGGCAGGGGGCACACAGTCATTCATTACGTAAAATCTGTGTTGCATGGTGAGAAGCGCTAGGGAGAAAACCGAGCAGGGGCAGCCAGATGTTCCCACCTTGGGTGGTGGGAGCTGTCTTGCAGGGGCGTTAGTTTGTGAGTGTGCCCTGCTCCCCCCCACGCCCCTGCCCCCGCCTTGGCTGTGGGCTCCCCAGCAAGTCTGGCCACACCCCCGCCAGCAGCACGTGGGCGTGGGGGGTGGTCTTTCTGCCCTCTCGCCAAACCCGCTCCTGTCCTTCCTGCCGGGGACACACCTCGGTCATGGAACGAATAGTCTCTTGCCTCAGTAGTGCGAGTCGCAGGCGACTGCAGAACGTCTGGGGCGCACAGTAGGCGTTTCTTGTTGATCCCAAGTCCACTGGTCAGCCGGGCTTGCTGCCCCAGGCTGGGAGTGGCTGCTGGGAGTGGCTGGTCTGGGACAGCCTCTGCCAGGGCGGCTGCCTCTGCTCCACAAACTCGTTCCCATCGCAGAAACAGGGCTCAGAGTGAAAGATGAGACGCGCACAGGAACTCTTGGGCCCAGGCTTGGAACTGGCTCAGCCACTGCTTTCTCCACGTTGGGCTGCCTGCCTGTCAGGAGGCCAGCCCGGGGTCGAGGGCTCCTCTTTTTTTTTTTTTTTTTTTTTTGCGGTACGCGGGCCTCTCACTGTCGTGGCCCCTCCCGTTGCGGAGCACAGGCTCAGGACGCGCAGGTTCAGCGGCCATGGCTCACGGGCGCAGCCGCTCTGCGGCATGTGGGATCTTCCCGGACTGGGGCACGAACCTGTGTCCCCTGCATCGGCAGGCGGACTGTCAACCACTGCACCACCAGGGAAGCCCCGAGGGCTCCTCTTGATGGGCATCGCCGGGGACGTGGGAAAGGCAGGGAGGAGGATGGGGGGGTCAGACAGTGAAGCTACCCCCGGCCCCGGCCGGTGCCTCATCTCAGTCCCCACACGACCTTACCATGAGTCCCTTCCCCTTCCCAGGGGACATGGGCCCACAGGCCAGCAGCGAGTAAGTGGTGGGCCCAGCTCTGGATCCAGGTCCTTCGGTGCTTCAGGCGTCTCTGGCCTGGTCCAAGGCTCCCCCAGGGTGAGGCTGCTCTGCCCCTCACTCTCTGTGAGACTTTTAGGCAAATCACTTCACTGCCCCGGGCCTCAGTTTTCTCATCTGTAAAGTGGGCTTACCGAGGGCTCCCTCCTAGAGCGTGTTCTCACCGGGAGAAAGCTGGTGTCGGGCCTCAGATGCTGGGGTCTGCCGCGTAGCAGGGCTCCACTTACACTGGTGTCCTGGTCGCTGAGGTTTCAGCCCTGGGGGCTGTGCCAGGAGGGCGGCGGCCTCTGAGCTCCGGCTTGCTTCCCATTCACATGCCGAGCGGCTCTCCCGAGGCTGAGCCAAGTCGCCCCACCCCAGCCTCCTGCACCCTGAGCCTTCCGGAATCCCGGGTGCCTCCGTGAACTGGAGGTCAGAAGTCTGGGCTGTGACCTTCCCTGGGGGACGGTCAACGTCGTCTGCCTGACAGCACCTTGTCCGCGCCGGGCCAGGGGCTGTGTGGCCTCGGGGTCCCTTGTCCTGCAGCAAATGGAGCTTTTAGGAGGAACTTCCGTCTAGCCGAGGTCAGCTTTGCGTGGACTGGGGCTCTGCTGGGCCCTCCTTGTGTACTCCAGGGTCTCTGTACAGGGAAAGCGGGCTTGGGGCCGAGAAGTGCTGGGGGTGAACCAGCTTGGTCCTCAGAGGGTGAAGCCGTGGGTGTGAACTCTGCCTCTGCTGCCCTGGCTGTGTGACCTCAGGTGATGGACTCACGCTCTCTGAGCCTCAGTGTCTGCAAGATGGAAGAGTAATCTCTATCCCCCCAGGATTACTGACAGGGGTAGGGAGAGGACGTCAGCTGGCTCAGAGCAGCTGCTGTGACTGTGAGCCCCTTCCTTTCCCTGCCCGAGGGCCCTGCACTCTGGGTGGTGGGGCATGGATTTATTTTCGCTTAAGTGAACAGATGTGGGTCTTTTCTGGTGGCCAGGAGTTGTCCCGCTGTTGAAAAGGCAAAGGGGCCAGGTCTCGTGTGGTGGGGTTGAGGGTGTTCAACTGCTCACTGGCTGCTCCCACCCCGCCGGTCACTCCGTCTGCCTCCAGGTGTGCAGGGGGTGCTGCCCCTCCACTATTTCGTCCCTGCCCTGTGCCTTTGTTCCAGCGTCTGCCCACGGAGTCAGCCCCCTCCTGAGGTCTCGCCTTCAGCGGCACAGCCTAGCTGCGGGGCTGACGTCCCAGAAATGGGGAGGGTCTCCTCCTTCACCCTCGCAGGGGCAGCGTTTATCACGTGGCTGTGGGCATCCCGGACGTGAATCGATCGGTGCGTCAAAGCCTCGTGACACCCATGTGCGGGGGGACGGTCATTATGCCCATTTCAGAGCTGAGGTGACTGAGGCACAGGGAGGTAACTGAGGGCAGCGAAGCAGATGTTTGTCGACCACTGACTCTCGGCCTTTGCCCCAGCACCTCCCAGGGTTTGCCCAGCTGCCTGGCACGAGTAGGTATTTTCCTGTTGTCAGCAGATCGAGGCTCCAGGGCTGCCCTGTGTCCCCAGCCCAGGAGGGGCAAAACAGGGCCCAGGGCAGGGCTGGCAGGCCCCCAGCCCCAGAGTCTGAGATTCTGGGGTTCTCTGGGGTCCATATGGTGGAGGGAAGGGGGAGCAGAACGAGCCAGTCTGGCTGGGGGGAGCCTGCCTGCCTGGGCCCAGTGCTCCCAGAAGCTGACGGGGTGGGCGGGGAGAGAAGGAGACAAGCTGTCTTGTCTCCCTTGCAGCCCCCCACTCCCTGCCCCACTTGAGTTCTCGTTCATGACAGTTCATGGGCCCCGTGCTCTGGGCCAGACTGTATCGGGTGCTAGGGGTGCAGTGGGAACCAGAACGGTGGAGACCTCCCCGCCCAGCACACTCCTGCCCGGGGTGGGGGTGCCTGCTGTGACGCTCAGGCCTGGGACGGACGCGATGAGGGAGCAAAGCCAGGTGCCCCCGGTGAGGCAGTTGGTGGAGGGGAGCCGCTGGTCGTGGGGATGAGGATGCAGCTGCAGCCGCTCCCGGGCTCCAGTTGTCGCCCTGGAGTTGGGGGCCCAGCGTGGCCCATCACTTTAAGTTTTCTGAAAGAAGCCTAGGATCTGGAATTTTATATAAAATCTCCCCATTTGTAAATGTTGGCAACTAATTCACGTATATCAAAGCCTCAGTAAAGCATGAAGTGGGCACCGGTTTGCTGCCAGTTTAGACTCACGGAGCGCCAGCTGCTTCTCATTATACGTCTGGGTCGCAGAGGCCCAGAGGCAGGCAGGGGGTTGGCAGAGACTCACAGCGAGCTCCGAGGGTGGGGTCCCCGAAGTTCCGGCTCCCAGGCCAGTGTGCTCCCCCCCAGACCTCCCTGCCCAGCAGAGTCAAAGCCCAGGAAACAGGTGGCACAGGCTCAAAGCCCCTGGAGAAAGTCACAGAGGGGACTGCAGGGTGAGGGCACAGCAGCGGTGGGAGCTGTCACCCCAGGCCCAGAGGGGAGCTGTGGCCTTACACAGAGGTGGCCATGCCTGAGTGGGGGCCAGGCTCCATCAGCAGTGGGCAGGGTGGAAGGTGAATCTGGGACGGCAGGTTTGGTGGCTGCGGAGGCACCGGGATCTACAGGACTCCACCTCCCAGGCCCAGGTGCGGCAGCGTGCTTCCTGAGATGGGCGACCCCAGGTCAGTGGGTGAGGGCGGCTTATGGTCAATCCCATCCTGGAAGTGTCGGAGCCACTCGCTGACCCCCAGGGGAGGGGAGGTGCCTTAGGAAGAGGTCCGGGCCGGAGGCGGAAAATGATCGGCCAGGCTTCTGTTTTTCCCCCCCTGGGTTGGCCTCACTTGGCAGGTGGGCAGCAGGGGGGTGGTGGGTGATCACCTGGGAAGGTCTCGCTATTCCTTGTCTGCCATTGCATGGCCCCTGAAGCCCGGATGCAGGAACAGAGAGGCCGAGGGTGTTGCCTGAGATGGCTCAGCCAGTGGGAAGCAGAGCAGGGTTCTGGCTTCCTAGCTCTGCTTCCACCTACACCCAGTTTAGGGTCTTCAGTGTGGGGGGGTCTCCTGGGCCCCTTGATTGGGGCTCATTGCTTCACTTTGAATATTCACCAGCCACTCTGCAGGCTGCAGGGGGAGTGGGACAAAGGATGGAGATCTTTGGGGTGGGGAGGGGAAGAGGTCTGGTCAAGGTCTAGTTGGGGCTGTGGCCCAGGTATGTGGCTTAAGAGAAATGGAAAGTTGCTGGGTGGGGTCCCTGGGAATTTGGTCTAGAAGAGCCCCAACCTGGCCGCATGGCATCCCACTTGGGAACGCTAGGAGCCTGAGGTCACAGACTTGCCGCCCCCAGACCCCTGGCCAGTACAGCCCTCCCACCCAACCCCCCGCCTCATCTGATGCCTGACCCCAGTGTGCCCACTGCCTGTTCCCCAGGCAGGATTTCCATGTTGCCTCCGCCCGGCCCAATGATACCACCTGGGGCTTTGCAGGAAGCCACACTGGTGACCTGCTTCCTGTTTGCCTCTAAGAGGAGAAGAAAAACATGTCCAGTTTCTTTTTTTTTTTTTTGCAGTACGTGGGCCTCTCACTGTTGTGGCCTCTCCCGTTGCGGAGCACAGGTTCCGGACGCGCAGGCTCAGTGGCCATGGCTCACGGGCCCAGCCGCTCCGCGGCATGTGGGATCCTCCCGGACCGGGGCACGAACCCACGTCTCCTGCATTGGCAGGTAGACTCTCAACCACTGCGCCACCAGGGAAGCCCGATGTCCAGTTTTTTATGTGATATTTTCAACTTTTGTATTTTTTTAACCAATCACTTTCATTAAGGTGGGAAATAAGGTTATGTTTACTTTTCTCTTATAGTAAATACTGGCCCGGGAAAACCAAAATTGCCTTAAAGTTAAACATCATCTCTTATTAAACTGTGTGCATGTACGATGCACTGGTAATTAAATTAAACTATCTGGAAAGAACAGTTAAATAGAATTAAGTCATTTACAAGATTCATGTATGAAACAAAGCGCTATCCCAAGAAGCGAAATGCCATCAGGCTCTGGTTTGAGCCGTAGCGTAGTCTGGGGTGGCCGCGGTTTCTTCAACTAATAATGAAAGAGAGGAAATTCGCAGTTCTTTTTGAGGACGAACAGAATGCGTCCCAAGTGTCTTGGTGAAGTTCTGGAAGTCCACACGTTTGGTTTGTGTGAAGTGTGAGTTACATTGGAAGGCTGTGCTGGGTGGGGCTGGGGGTCTGCAGAGGCCTCGGGGAGCACAGCAGGGGGTGGACATGGCTGGCGGCGGAGTGAGCCTGGCGGAGGGAGGGACAGCTCTCCTTTTAGGTGAAGGCCCGCCTGATGGGCATCCAGCCTCGGTCACACGCTTGTGCTAGAAGGGTGCTTGCAATGGTGTGATTCTAGACTGATCTCCCGGTGACGCGTTCATTCTTAGGATGTGAGCTGTCCGCTCCTGTGTCAAGTACTTGGATCTCTTTATTCTGTCCTTGTGCTGGGGAAGTTATTTTCTCAGAAAATGAGGCTGGTCCCATTCAGTTTTTCGGCATTTGCCTGCGGGTTCCATGTGGCCGGTGACTCTTTCTGGGGTGCATCCTCTAACCCAGATGCCAGGGCCGCATAGTCCTCTCGAACAGAGCTGAGCTTGTCGCAAGTCTTGGCGCTGCTCCGCATCAGGGCAGCCTGTTTGTGTACAAGCGGCTTTTCTCATTGACTGTGAAAGTACCAACAGACGTAGTCCATTAAAATGCCCATGACAGACGCACACCCCCTGCTCCCTGGGAGGCCATGGAGGGAGGGTAGGGCCTGTGCATGGGTGATCCAACCCTCACCACCCCACCTCCCAAAGCTTCCCGGGGACCAGCCTGAAGCCAAGCACCGTGGGGCCTCAGGGCCCCTCCACATGAGCAAAGCCCGCCGTCGAGTCCTCTCGTAACTGCAGCTTCACCAGCCGCAGCGCACCAGCATCCCAGAGTCCCACCTGGGACCCCAGCCGCCACCTGGCAGCTGGGACAGACCCTCTAAGGGCAGGGGGCTCAGGGAAGAAGTCTCAGCCCCGTAACGGTCCAGCGCTTGCTCTTCTTTCTCTGTGGTTTGAGATACACAAACCACAGCGTGTGCGCGGGCATGTGCGCACGTGTGCGTGATGGAAACATTTCAGCCTTGACACGGTGTGTCGCAACGGAGAAATAAAGACATCTCCTGTATTACTACATACTGTGATCCTACACCTGCCACAGTTACCAGTTCCCTTGTGCCATGTTTGTATTCTCCAGTTGCCCCCAAAGTGTAACGTATAGCCCGTTTAGTAAAGTAATATTTTATCAGGGGTGGTGAGATCTTTTTTGGTTCATATTTGGTTGTTTTTTCTCTTGAATTTCCTTCTTTTGGAAAGTATTTATTAAAGTATACTATAGATACTCTTGAATATCTTTCAATCTAGATTAATATAACAGTCCTCCCTTAAATTTTTTTTTATATCTGATTATGTACTTTTATAAAGTATTATGTGTGTAAAGCACACGCTTCTTCCTAAAATAGCTCAGTGGGTTCCAGGCAGCTCCACTCAAGTCAAGATACAAAACATCTCAAGCACTCCAGAATTTTCCTGGTGTCCCTTCTCAGCCAATTCTACTCTCCCTCCCCCCACTGCCCCCCACCCCTCACGGAAACCACGAGGCTGACTTTTATCACCATCAGTGACTCCTGCCTATTCTTGAATTTATTTTGTATAGTGGGAACCATATGGTGTGATTTTGCTTGCGTTTAACTTCCTTAGCTCAAGACCCTGTGTTTGAGACTCATCGAGACTTTTGCGTGTAGCAGTAATTCACTTAAAAAAGTTGCTCTTCATTTTTCCATTGTAGGAATAAATCATGGTTTATTGATCTGTCCTAGTGTGGATGGAGGTTTGGTCTGTTTCCAGTGTGGGGCTGTGATTAATACAGTGGCTGTGGACATCCTGTGTGAATTTGTCGGGTATTTACCAGGAGTGGAATTGCTGTATTGGAGGGTTTGGCAGCTTTAGCTGACGCTGCCAGACGGTTTTCCGAAGCCTCACCAGTTTCCGTCCCCGCCAGCCATGAGTGGAAGTCTTTGCCGACACTGGATGTGGTCTCTTTTTCACTGTCGCCAACCGGATGGCTGTGCAGTGGGATCTCACTGTGGTTTTAATGTTCATTCCCTCATAACTTACTACGTTGAACACGCTCTCATGTTACTGTTGGAATTCTGTCGTTCTTTGCCCGTTTCTAAATCAGGTTTCTCTGTCTTGCCGATTTCTAGGAGTTCTTGATAGATGCTGAGGATGCGTCTTTTGTTGGATCACAAGTGCCTTGTCTCGCTCTCTGACGTTTCTTTCCACTCTCGTGAGGACGTTTCCTGATGAGCACCTTGCACATGCTGTCTTCTGAGGAACGCAGACTCCGAGGTTTAAGGGAATACAATTTACTGATCTTTACTTTTCTGCTGTTGTGTTTTGTGTCCTTTGCAAGAAGTCTTTGCCTGCCCCAGAGTCATGAAGATATCTTCCTGCGCTGCAGGCTAGGCATTTAAACTTGTCTCACCTTTCGCATGAGGCCACATTTAGATTTGCTTCTCTGGACGGTGTGAGTAGGAGTCAGAACCCATTCTTTTTTCAGGGGATGTTCAGTTGCCCCCATGCTGGGTGTGGTAAAGACCTTCTTCCCCCACTGCACTGTTACCTTAGTCAGGAACCAAGGGCAGATGAGTAGGTCTTTTCTGGCCTCTCTGTTCTGTTCTGTTGTCAAGCTGTCTTTGCACACTGCCTCGATTTACTGGAATCCTCCAGTCATTTTTGATATCTGGTCATGTGGCTGCCCCTGGCTGGGGCATGTGATCTGGGCTGCTGCCTGCTCACCTGTAAAACCGTCGTGGGGATAGGACCCTCTTCCTAGAGCTGGAGGGAAGGTGCCGTGGCTGCAGGTTGGGGCCTGCCAGGCGGCTCGGCCAGGCCAGAGGTCCAGCTAGTCAGCCAGGGTGGCCCAGCGCCTCCCAGGCCGGGCTGGGGTGGTGAGCAGGTGGGCGGGGTGCTGACTTGGGCGGGGGGAGGGAGCCAGTCAACACCCCTACGAGGAAACTAGGCTGGGGGAGGTGCTGCAAAGGGCAGGGGGGGCTGGGGGCTGTCCTGCCCCGGGTGATGGATGAAGGCATCTCTAAGGGGCTAGGTTGGGTGGGCCCAGCAGGTGGGCTCAGCCCAGCAGCTCCTGCTGGCTCTCAGCCGTTGTGTCTGGGGTCCCGGGGCAGGAAGGCAACGCTCAGGATCCTTCTTGTTTGTCCATCTTCTAGTCATTGTAAAAGGACTCCCGGCACCACCAGGGCCTGCGGGTGACAACCCTGCTGCCGCCCCCCCCCCCCCCAGCAGTACAGAACATCAGAGCTGCAGCATTCCCTGGGGTGTTTGCTCAGGCCCCGCAAACATCCTGTCCAAACAGGGTGCTGGTGGAGGTGGCCGCTCATCACCCCGCAGGTGTAGTGTTTTTTTGCAGCATTTCCGAAGCCACCATTCTTTCGGGCTCTGATGTCCGGGAGAGGGGACTGTCTAGAGGGGTCATGACCTCCAGGTCGGATTGTTCTGGGCACCAGTGCCTGTGATCAAAGGAGGTTAGATTCCCTGGAATCTCAGGATCTTTTTATGACAGCATGTTTCTTGAATAGGTAATACCTGCCCACGGGAAGGAAAACACATAAAAGATACAAAAGAGGTAAACAGTGGATGTCAGCTTGCTCCCTCCCTCCCCAGGGCCCGGTCCCTCCCTGAGACACCTGCTGCTACCCGTTTCTGGGACCTCCTTCCAGAAATCCTCCGCGTGTGTCCACGTGTTACTTTAAAAAAGACCAACGGTGACTTAGTATACATACTGTTCAGCATTGAGCCTGTCTTCTTCATTCTTTGTGATATATTTGGAAACTGTTCCACAGAAGTGAGTGAAGATCTAACACGTTCTTTTTAACACTTGCGTGAGATTGGGCGGATGTAACACCAATCATTTCATCACTGCCCTGTCGATGGGGGTTGGTTGTTTCTGGATCTTTGCTGTCACAAATTCGGACGCAGCCAGGATCCGTGACTTACATGTTTGTGCCCACGGCACGTCTGTCAGCCATTAGATTTCTAGAAGGGGAAGCGCTGGGTCACTTTTCTGTGTTTACACTTCAATGCATTATTTTCTCTTTATTGTGGTAAAATACACATAACATAGATTTGGCCATTTTAACTATTTTTAAGTGTACTGATCCGTGGCGTTAAGAACATTCACACTGTTGTGCAGCCATCACCACCATCATCTCCAGAACTTTCTCATCTTCCCAAAAGTGAAGCTCTGTCCCCTTTAAACACTAACTCCCCATCCCCCATCCCTGGCCCTGGTAACCTCTATTTTGCTTTCTGTCTCTGTGAATTGGCCTGTTCTAGGGCCCTTGTATAAGTAGAATCATATAATAGTTGTCCTTTTGTGTCTGGCTTGTATCACTTTTTTTTTTTTGTGCGGTACGCAGGCTTCTCACTGTTGTGGCCTCTCCCGTTGCGGAGCACAGGCTCCGGACGCACAGGCTCAGTGGTCATGGCTCACAGGCCCAGCCGCTCCGTGGCATGTGGGATCTTCCCGGACCGGGGCACGAACCCGCGTCCCCTGCATCGGCAGGCGGACTCTCAACCACTGTGCCACCAGGGAAGCCCTGGGTCACATTTTTAAAAGGCTGTTTGCCTCTTTAGTCTTAGAATTTTCTAATCCTACTACATTTTCCGGTAATATTTTTGTCATGGAGTGTTTGTGGCTAGAAGAGCGTAAGGGACTGTCTCAACAGTTAAGGAAGGGCACCCCCCAAGGCACCAGCCCTGGGGACAGAAGCCACGGCTGCCCTGACCTCCTCCCTGGTTACCGCTGTCCTGGCTTCCGTGAGCACGAGTTCTTACCACCTCAGCAGGTGTTTTGCTTTTCTCTGGGTTTGAACTTCCCATGAAAGGCAGTGCACAGTGTCCTTCTGTGACTGCCTCTCCCCTGAGGCCGTGTCCCCGTGATTCGCCGTGTGGTCACCGCGCGCCCATTTGCACGGCCTGGCCATGTCCTAGTGGCCACCTTTTCCTGTCCTTGGGCGCTCCAGCTATTTCCAGTTTGGAGCTACTGCTTGTGGGTCCCCAGGTGGAGACCATGGGTGCCCGTTTCTCCTGGGCGTGGACCTGGGCGTGAAATCACCACGTCATCGGGTTTGCGTGTCTCTGCTTTCCTGGATGATGGTAGATCATCTTCCAAAGTGGATTTATCCTCCCTCCGCTCCTCAGGGGTGTCAGAGGTGGGACTCCTGCCAGAGTCAAGGTCGTGCTGTCTGGCTGGTGGGGCCTGGTGTCCTGACTGAGGGGCAGCCCATGGGGATGCATCTGGGAGCCAGGCTGATCCCGGCCCGGGTCACCCACGAGGCTGGTGAGAGCCTGCCAGCCAGCCTGCAGCTGTCACAGTGGGAGGCGGCCTTCACCTCACTGGCCACGGTGCTCGTGCCTAACCGGCAGGCAAGGAAGGCCATGCTCCCTCTGGCCGAGTGCAGGCAAAGTGAGCAGAAATGGGGGAGTCCATGAAAACCCAGAGCAGAGCAGGGAGGGGTTGCTGGATGCCACTCCTGCCTCTTCTGGAGGGATTACCGTCCTGTCCATCCTTTTATCAGCCTGTCCCTCTGTAATTAAGTAATTAACTGAAGAGTAGTCACCAAACACCTTTTTGTGCCAGGGGTGGGGCGGTACTGCCTACTGAGCTCCTGTCCTTTGCCCGACACTGGCTTCTCCCCTCCCCACTTTGTGAAATGCGGGCGGGAGGGGTGATTTGCCCATTTCACCGGCAAGGGCACAGAGGCTTGAGGGTCAGTGACTTGGCTACGTCCCCCAGGCAGGGAGGGGTGCCCTGGCTGAACACCAGTGCTCACGGTGATGGGTCAGACACGCCCAGGCTCACCTCTGAGACTCGGTAGAAACTGCTGTGTGGAGGTGATGTGTGTGCGTGTAAAGTTCTTCTCCCTCCTTTTCCTAAGTCTGTGCCATTGGGCTGTGTATCTTAAACCCTTAGATCGCTATTTATACATCTGGGAGATCAAGGTAATTGACCGATTTCACGTTGTCCATGTGAGCTTTGCATGAGATGGTATACACCACGGGCCTGGGGTGTGCTCCACCCAGCCCCAGGGTTTATCAAGTACTAGGTCTGTGCCGGGCACTGGGGACCCTGAAATGACTGCGAACCGTTCTTGGCCCCTGAGACCCTGTCCCTCTGCTGTCTGAGGCTGGCATGTCCCTGGCAGCGACGTTGTATATGTACCAAGTGCTGCTGTGAATGAGGCTGGACGAGGGGCTGTTTGTTCTGCCCGGGACGGAGGTGGATGCTGGCGGGACCACAGAGGATGGAGAGGCAGGGAGTGGTGTGCAGGCTGGCTTGTTAAGGCTGGGTAGTTAGGCAGGGTAGAGGAAGGGCGTTCCCAGCTTGGCGCGGCATGTGCAAAGATACGGTGCACAGAGAAGCCTGCTAGCTGGTGGAATAAGTGCTGAGATGTGAGTCTGGGCTGTGCTGTGAGGGCCCCGATTGTCGCTCCAGGCAGGGGTGCTTTATCCTGCAGGGCAGTGGCCTTCCAGTGGGGTCCGTGGGCCACAGGGATCCCCGAGATGACTCTGAGCTGGCGAAGGCCAGGGCATTATGAGCAAAACTAAGTAGGGTGCTGCAACGAGGGTTGGGGTGCAGGTTAGTTTAGATTCAAAAGTCAGGGACATCCTGCCTGAGGAGATGAGAGCCCCAAACAAGGGTAGCCCTGTAGAGAGTGGGGGTCGGGCAGGGCTCAGGGAAAGGGCAGAGGATTCCAGGCAGAAAGTACAGTGCGTGCAAAGGCCCTGGGGCAGGAAGAGCCTGAGGGGTTCAAGTGGAGAGAGTGAGTGAGAAAGGAGACGCGGTGGGGAGGTCGCAGGGCCATACCAGGTAGGTCTTGGTAAAGAAAGGGGGGACTCTGGGGGGCTGTAGGCCGTGGAGAGACACAGTCTGATTCATACTTGTCAATGGTCATTCTGACGCCATCTGGAAGATGGACCAGAGGAGGACACAGGGGAGCAGGGTACCTCTCGGGCCCAAGAGATGGTGGCAGAGTGAGGGGTGAGGTGGTGACAGGGGTGACTTTGGAGGTGGCCCTGCAGGTGACGGATGGGAGGAGGGAGGTGAGGAGGAAGGAATGGGCCCAGGAGGGTCCTGAGGTTGGCACAGGGAAAACCAGGGGAGAGGTGGTCCGGGCAAAATCGGCTGCTGAACAGATTCAGGCTGTGGGATTGCCGGGGTTGCCCGGTGGTGGTCGCTTAGCCAGCTGTGTGTTTGCAGGAGACGGACATGAAGGAGGGCGGCCAGGTGAGGTCAGCCAGGCTGGGGCGTGGATGGGAGAAGAAGCCCTGGGGCTCAAACTCTGAGGGGTTCGAGAGAGACAGAGGCTGGGGCCTCGGAGCGGGTGGGGAGGGAGGGGGCCTTGGGGTGGGCCTCTGGACGAGCAGCAGGGGTACACACCTTGTGGGCTTTGCCCGGCCCCCTCTCGCACGCCTTGGACGGTACTGGGCAACGCCGCCCTTGGCCCCTGTGTTGATTCCCACTCCCGCTCCAAGTGGGTGGCCTCCCCAGCATAAGGGGTCACGCCCCTGAGTTCCTTTGTTTGGAAAGAGGGGAAACCAGGATGGGAAAGGCCAGGAGAGAATGGAGGGCAGGCCGCCAAGCGCAGGCTGAAACCTGCATCTGCTCGGGAGGGGCAGGAAGGGAGCCCCATTCAGTCCACAGGGAAGTAGAGCCTCCTCAGGCTGGTGCTTAGATCTCAGAGAGGGCTTCCAGGACCGGCTGCATCAAGCTGCCCGTGCACAGACAGGAAGCTGAGGCCGGAGAGGAGAAATTAAGGCTCGGGACTTCTAACTCCCCGCCTGGTCTAGAGCGAGCCTAGCAGCGGTACTCACCGTAATACCTGTGGGGATGAAAGTGCCTGGAGTCACGCCTGGCTCGTGGCGAGCACCAGTGCATTCCAGCCGTTACTGTTCCCTTGACAGGACACCCATCTCGTGTCATCTAGCTGAGACCCAGGGGCCTGTTGGAATCTCCTAATCTCTGTAAGGCAATCTTGGAGAAGGCTTAGGGAGAAAAAGTTCAGTCCAGTAAAAGAAAGGACGTTCTGAGCTGAGCTATGCAGAAAGGGACAAGCTGCCTGAATGGAGCGAGATCCCCACCACCAGAGGTATTCAAACAAGGTGAGACCCCCATGGGCACGGAGTGTGATGAGAGAGGATTAAGCCTGGAATGGTGGCGTCACTCTCAGGGGCCACAGAGACTCAAGTCGCAACTCTGACGTTGTAGGGGAAGAGACAGACAAATGAAAAAGTAAGCTCATACATAAACACGAGGGTTTCACATAGTGATAAATGCTGTGTGGAGACTGGAAAGTGAGTGATGTGATCAGACTGGGGCTGTCTTTTGCCATACAGGTATTTTAGACTTTTATCCGGTCGGTTGTATTAAGGTTTTCCTTTTTGCTTGTGGATTTTATTTCTTTCTTCCCCCCAGCTGTATTGCGATGTAATTGACCTATAGTATTGTGTCAGTTTAAGGTGTACAGTGTGATGCTTTGATATACACATGTGTAGTGAAATGATTATTACAATAAAGTTCGTTCACACACCTGTCACCCCACACAGTTACCATTTTCTCTTGTTCTTGTTTGTGGCGAGAGCATTTCAGACCTGCTCTCGTTGGAACTCTCAAGTTGTTAGCTATAAGCACTGTGCGGTGCATTAGATCCCGGATCTTACTCGTCTTGTGACTGGAAGTGTGTGCCCTTTGACCAACATCTGTCCGTTCCTCCCACCTGCTCTCCCCCAGTTCTTGGCAAACATTCTACTCTGTTTCTATGAGTTTGGCTTTTTTAGATTTCACATATAAGTGATATTACAGAATTTGTCTTTCTCTGTCTGAGTTATTTCACTTAGCATAATGACCTTAAGGTCCATCCATGTTGTTGCAAAAGGCAAGATTTCCTTCCTTTTTATGGCTGAATAACATTCCATTGTGTGTGTGTGTGTGTGTGTGTGTGTGTGTGTACACCACATTTTCCTTATCCGTTCATCCATTGATGGATACTTAGGTTGTTTCCGTGTCTTGGCTATTGTGAATAATTTGATGAACATGGGGATGCAGATATCTTTTTAAGATAGTATTTTCATTTTTTTCAGATAAATACCCAGAAGTGGGATTGCTGGATCATATGATAGTTCTAGTTTTAATTTTTTTGAGGAGCCTCCGTAACGTTTTCTATAGTGGCTGCACCAATTTACGTTCCCATCAACAGTGCACAAGGGTTCCCTTTTTCCTACATCTTCACCAACGCTTACTATCTCTTGTCTTTTTGATAGTAGCCATTCTAACAGGTGTGAGGTGATATCTCTTTGTGGTTTTGATTTACATTTTTCTGATGATTAGTGATGTTGAGCACCTTTTCACATACCTGTTGGCCATTTATGTCTTTGGGAAAATGTCTCTTTTGGTCCTTTGCCCATTTTTATATATATATATATATATATATATATATTTACTATTGAGTTTTATGAGTTCCTTATATGTTTTGTATGTTAACCCCCTTATCAGATACATGGTTTGAAAATATTTTCTCCCATTCCGTAAATTGTCGTTTAATTTTATTGTTTCTTTTGCCGTACAGAAGCTTTTAAGTTTGAGGTAGTCCCACCTGTTGATTTTTGCTTTCATTGCTTGTGTTTTTGGTATGATTACCAAAAATTTGTTGTGAAGACCAGTGTTAAGGATCTTTCCCCCTATGATTTCTTCTAGGAGTTGTATGGTTTCAGTAATTCATTTTGAGTTGATATTTGTATATGGTGTGAGACAAGAGTACAGCATCATTCTTTGGTGGATTTTATTTCTGAAGAAGTCTCTCTTTATCCTAAAATTATTTTCCTTGGTTTTCTTCTAGTATTGACTTTATAGATTTGGAATTTATTTTTGTGTGTGATGTATGGTAGAGCCCATCATCAGAGAGTCAATCCTTTCCCCATTGAGTGTGAATGCCACTCTCATTATATACTAAATTCCCATATGCACATCATCCTGTTTCTGAATTTTATTCTGTTCCGTTGATCTCCTTATCTTTTTAATTATTAAAACTTTAAAGGGTGCTCTCTTCTTTTCTTTTTGGAAATTTTCTCAGGTATTTTTAGACATTTCCTAGTTGGGATGAATTTTAGAATCAACTTGACAAATTTCATGACTAATTATTTTGGGACTCTGGGATTCCACCTAAGCTGTAGGTTAAATAAAGGAAAATTGACATCTTTACGGTATTGAATCTTTCCATCTAGACACATGGTATATATTTCTAACAAAGTAAACTGTTATATATCTATGAGACATGTTTTTTTTTTTCTTCATGTAGATTTAATGTGTTTACATAGATTGATTTCCAGGTTTATTTCTTTTTTCAGTGGGATTTTTTTGTCTTACCTTTTCTATTTAATTGTTGCTGGTGTATAGGACAGCCACTAATTTGTGTATGTTGATTTTGTTTTTTGCCACCATATGATAATAATAAATTAGTATTCATTTAAGTACGCTGTTAATATTGATTCCTTTGGATTTTCTAGAAAGATGAACTCGTAACATCTGCCAATAATGACTGTCGTCTCTTCTTTCCTAATACTCCTGCTGCTGCTTTTTTTCTTGCTTTATTGCATCTGCTAGCCTCTCTAGGACACTGTTAAACAGTAGTGTCAGTCGGTACTTTTGTCATATTTCTGACTTCAGTGTGGTGTGTGTCTAATGTTTCACCACTGGGTGTGATGTTGCTACTTGTTTCTGGTAGACACTGGTTATCAAGAATTTTTTTTTCCTCCTGGTGCCTCAGAACAGCCCTCAGGTTGATACTGAAGCTTATTTCCCTGTCTTTTAGAAGGAAAATTGAAACTCAGAAGAGCTCAATGACTTGAAACGCCCACTAAGCCGGTGAAGAGGATGATTCTTAGTGAGCTCTTTCTGTTCCTAGAATCTTGCAGGCAGCTGACATTTCTTGGTGCATTTCTTCCTCCTCCCTGCCAGCTTATGTGAACTGCTCAAGGACATTTAGAGATCCTTGTAGGCTTCAGCGGCTGTGCAGCTGTAGGTCCTCATAACAGAGCAGGACACTGAGTCTCTAGGGAGGAGAAATGGCTGTACATGGTAGTACTAAGGTGTGGACCCAGGTTCAGAGTTATTCTGTGACACCCTGGTGTCCTCAGCACGTATGTAGGTGTCCGAGATGGGCTTCATCTTTGAATGTCGTTTATTTTCAGACCTCGGAGGCAAACGGCTGCATTAATTGCATTCCTTATTTCCTGGTTCCTTATCATCTTAGCAAGACTCTCTTTTTTTTAATTGATGTATTTATTCCCTTTTATCTCCTTTCCCCGTTGACATTTCTCCCTCCGCTTACCCTAGGCAACCGTTCTCTTCAATCCGTGTGGGTTTCTTTTTTTTTTTGCTTTTATGTGTTTATGCAAATGTGTACTGTAATTTTGCACACAATCTTTTCAATTCACGTATTGGATCTCACTTGGCTTTTTCCTGTTTCCCCTCAGTGCTCTGTCCTTTGCTGCTCTGTGTTGCTGTGTGTACGTGTGTCCAGCTTCATGATGTGGTGTGTACTTCTCGTCTGCCATTTCTGACATCTGTGGAGTCCTCCGTGGAGGACGTCCCCATGTTCTCTTCATACTCCTCCAGTGATGGACAGTCCAGTCTCCCTCCCACCCACTTCCATAAATCACACTGAAGTGAGCTTGTACTGGTTATATATGGGTCCGGGAAACAACTTCCTTGCAATACACACCCCGGAGCAGAACGACTGGGTCCTGGATGATGCCTGTGTTTAATTGTGTAAGAGGTGCTGGGTCTCCCTCCAGACTGGCTGCTCTAGTCGCCACTCCCACACCCCAGGGCATGAGGGTTCGCACCTGTGCCTGGCATTTATCACTCTTTCTCATTTTTCCGGTTTCATAGGTATTTTACTTTGGGGTTGGTTTTTTTCATGTTAATTTTCAGAAGGTTACTGTATTTCTCAATAGCAATTCTTTGTCAGTTTTAGAACATTCCCAAAACATCTCTTAACCTGTCAGCAGTCTGTTATATTTCTCCACAGAATTCTTTGTTATACAGAGAATTTTAATTTTGAGGTAGGAAAATTCATCCGTTTTTTAGCCTGTGGTCTGTGCCTTTGAGTTTTAAGACATTCTCCCAACCCCCGACTCCTGCCCTCCCCGGTCACAGATATTTTCCCCAGGAGCTTTCCTCGATGCTGTTGCTATTTCTTATGTCTTGTCCTGTCTTGGTGTCTTATCTGGTCCCTCGGAAGCAGAGCCTGAGCTGGGGGTTCTTGTGCACGTGGTTCATTTGGAGAAACTGCCCAGGGCGGGGGGCAGGGAAGGAGCTGGTGATGGTCCTGGCCCCACGGAGAGCTCTGGAGCGGGCGTGGCCGCACAGGGCTGTCTCCTTGGAGACGGGCTTGGCCCTTGAAGCCCCACTACTCAGTGATTGGCCATCCTCCTCCCGGCCCTCTCCCCCTGGGTGGACTTACCCTCCCAGGCAGCTCTGCAGAGAAGCCTGTGCTTGTGAGCTGCTGGTGGCAACAGGCCCAGGCAGCGGGTGAGTGAGTTCCCAGCCCAGTAATGCATGGGGATCTGGCCCGGCAGCAGCAGCACGTACTACACCTGCTGGGCCTAGACACCTGGGAACCGGGCACCTCCTCCAGCCGGTGACTCTGCCTGTGTTACCACCCACAGTGTCCACGAAGGACCTGATCGAGACGTGCTGTGCGGCAGGGCAGCAGTGGGCCATTGACAACGATGAGTGCCTGGACATCCCCGAGAGCGGTGCTGAGAGTGATGTGTGCAGGTAGGGTGGGCGCCGGCTCCATGTCCCTGTGTCCTCCTCCCCGCCCCGGGCCCCGCACTGCCAGGTGAGCACCACTCCACCTGCGTCCAGGTGCCCGCAGGTGGCTGGATATGGCTGCCTGGCTGGCTGGCCGGGCTCTCTCCGGGTGTGGGGAGCCCGAGACTTGCCCCAAGAATGAACTAACAGTGCAGACTTGTCGCCGGCCTGGTGAGCACGGTCGGAAGAGCACACGTTGGGACCGCTGTCACCTGGGGACGGCCAGCTGCTTCTCTTACCAGGTGCTGCGTTGCTGCTGGGCGGTGCTCAGCCCACTGGAATTTCCTACCTCAGACTTGAGCCGGGCCCAGCCGCTCCGCGGCATGTGGGATCCTTCTGTATCGGGGCACGAACCCGTGTCCCCTGCATCGGCAGGCGGACTGTCAACCACTGCGCCACCAGGGAAGCCCGTCAGCCCTCTTTCTTTCCCCACTTTGCTACCCTGGGGTCTTAGGAAGGCTGGCCTCTCCCTGTGCTCTGCTGTGTGCGCTGACTGCTTCTTCTGATGACAGTGTTCTCAGCAAAGGAAGCAGTTATACCCACACCCTCCTTGTGCCAGGCCCGGGTGACATCCTGCTCAGCCATTCACCCCTTCTTTATTCCAGGGATGCCATCTTGTCCAGCCTACTCCTCTTTCCAGATAAGGAAGATAAGGTTCAGAGAGGTGATGTGATTCACTCAAAGCCACACAGCTCGTTGGGAGCTTGGCCAGGATTAGACTCCATGTTTCCTATTGTCCCGCCCACAATGCCTCCGTTAGAAACATTTAAATTCTAGCCTTGTCCCTTTCCTTTCCCTTTGGTCATCCCACCAGTTTGGGCTGCCTAGGAGTCAGAGCATGCAGCATTCAGGAGGCTTGAAGTAGTGCGTGCTTGTATCCCTCTTGTGGTGGGAGACTCACTGCTTCCTAGCCAGCCAGGTCCATCACCAGATGGCCCTTGCTGGGACACGCCCTTCCTCAGGTGAGGCTGAACCCCTTCCTCAGGTGGGACTGAAGCCCACCTTTTCATCTCCCTGTTTTGTGTGCTGGCCCATCAGCTGTCTCTGCCTGGGGCAGCCCTACAGTTATTGGAGGCCTGACCAGGGACCCTGGCGGTCCCAGGCCGACCGCCCAGCCCTTCCTGAGATTGGGTCTCCCTTTCCTTCTCAGCCCTGTTGGGGGGCTTGGAGTACGGACCCCCTCCCTCATCTGGTCAGGGACACAGAGCCCAGTGGGACCCAGGCCTGAGTCGTCTTAGTTAAGCTGAGAACAAAACCCATGTCACTTGGTGAGGATGTGCTGGCCTTGCTGATGCCCTGGCGCCAGCAGGGGCCCCACCGGCGGTGGGCCGTGGCGGGGTCTTCTCTTCCCTGAGCTGCAGCCTCCTGTGTGAAACAGGGCCTGCGGTCCCTCCTGGCGGGTTCCCTGGGAGGATGGGGCACTTGGTGGGGCTGAGGCGCACCTCTGTTGCAGGACGGCCCAGAAGCACTGCTGTGTGTCCTACTTGAAGGAGAAGAGCTGCATGGCCGGTGTCATGGGGGCCAAGGAGGGCGCGGCGTGCGGGGATGAGGACAGCGACACCTGCGGTGTCTCCCTGTACAAGGCAAGCCTGCCCTGGGGCGTGTGTGGCCTGAGCCTGAAGGTCCTTGAGGGCCGAGGGGGTGGGCCGCCCTGTGGGGCTCCTCTGAGGGGAGGATGCTCACGCCTGGGGGCAGGGGAGCTCTGCATCTGCATAGAAAACATCACCAGTTATCATACGGACCAATTCATTCGGGAAATACTGTTTGAACACCAGTCTGTGGTGGCCCTGTTTTAGGCATTAAGAACGCAGAAGTGAATAACACAAAACTCCCTTCCCTCATGGGGCTTTCTTTTTCTTTGGTCTTTTTGTAACTGGCATTTCAACTGCGTGTGATGTCCCCAAGGTTCATCCATGTTGTTGCATGTGGCAGAACTTCCTTCCTTGTAAGGCTGAGTAATATTCTGTGTCTGGAGAGACCACATTTTGTTTATCCATCATCTGTCAATGGGCACGTGGGTTGATTCTTCCTCTTGGCTACTGTGAATATTGCTGCTGCGAACGTGGGTGTAAGAAAGCCCCTCTCTAGAGGACAGACGGTACGTCCACTTACATCACATTGGCTAGAACTTAGTCTGGCGGCTGCCTAGCTGCAAGGAAGGCTGGGAAATTTAGTCCTTATTCTGGAGAGGTCGTGTGCCCACTGCAAATGTGGAAGGAGGGAAAACGGACTTTGGGGGCTAACAGCTGGCTGGCTGTGCTGTAGAGGATGAGGGCAAACTTGGAACAGTTTCAGGAAGTATCACAGAAGGATGTTGTGTTTGGGGGAGAGAAAGGGACGGAGTTGAAGAAACCACAAGCCTGGATGACGGTTGAGGGACCTCTGGAGGAGGGCACCATCTGGCAGAGGCTTTTGACATCGAATTTTGTCTCATTGGGGTCAATTTTTCCTAAAAAATAACTGATATTAGCGAAAGGACCTTGGTGACTGGCGAGTTTAGAATTCCATTTGTGTTTATATGTTTGACCCTGGACCAGTCCTTTTTCCTCATCGTCAGCTTCTCCATCTATAAAATGGGGATAATAGTTCATGTCTTTCGGGGTGTTTGTGAGGATCAGAGGTAATGCAAACTGTTTACCAAGTATGTGGATATGTTCACTAAGTGGATATGTTCACCACTGGGAGATGCAGTCTGGAGTATCAGTGAGCTACTGCTGTGTAACAGACCATCCCAAACCTAGTGGCTGATGACCGGCTCAGGTCATGAGTCAGGGTAGTTGTGCTGACCTGGGCCATGCCCAGCTGACCTTGGCTGCCACCAGCTAATGGTTCTGCTGGCACTAGGTCTAGGATGGCTGTAGCTGGGATGACACTTCCCTGTTCCATGTGGTCTCAACCTCCAGCAGGCTAGCCTGGGCTTGTTTAGGTAGTGGCTGAGCAGGGTTCCAACATGGGGAATAGATGTGTGCAAGGCCTTCTGAGGCCTGGGCTCAGAAGAGGCGCACTGTCACTTCTGTCTCCTCCTGTTGGCCGAAGCAAGTCATGAGGCACAGTCAAGAGGTTGGGAAATGCACCCTGTCTTTCGACAGGAGGAACTGTACTATCAGACTGCAAAGACAGAGGACACAGTGAAGAGTGAACGACTGGGGCTGTTATTGTAATCAGTCTACCACAGTAGTTTAAACGAATCAAAGACTTTATTTTTGGAGGCATGCAGTCTGGGACAGGGGTGAATCTGTGTAATATCTTCAGGCACCCAGGCTTCTATATTTCTGCTCGATCATCTTTAGCTTGTAGTTTCCATCTTTAAGGTCACCTCATGACCCCAAATAGCTGCTGGAGCTCCAGCCATCACATCTGTTCCAAAAAGGAGGAAGGGGGAGAGCAAAAAAGATGTACTTTCAAGTTGAGTCAGCCCCGGTTAAAAGCTGTCCTGAAAGCTTCACCCAGTGTCTCTTATCTGTAACTTTAAGGGAAGTGCTGCCTTTTAGGTGGCCTGAATAGATTTGCAGTCTGCTGGTAAATATGGGAGCAGTTAATTGGTGTGGCTGTGGGTTAACTTGTAGTTTTTTCATAAGAGGCCATTTATGAATTATTGCAAAAAACTTGCACTAGCTGAGCCAGACACGGGAAATGGGGACAGATGACACCTTTGCCCCCGGAGAGCACATCCCGGGCACAATGTGGAGACGAGGGTGAATTCGCTCCCATTTGTCAGCCCCTCCCCAGAGCCTGGGGCTCCAGCGTGAGTCCCACAGGCTCACAGGCCATGCGGAAGGCCCTGAGCGGCCGGGCTGGGCAGTGACGGCTCTTCTCTCTCCAGCAATGCTGTGACTGCTGCGGCCTGGGGCTCCGCGTGCGGGCCGAGGGCCAGTCGTGTGAGTCCAACCCCAACCTTGGCTACCCCTGCAACCACGTCATGCTCTCCTGCTGTGAGGGCGAAGACCCCCTCATCGTGCCCGAGGTCCGCCGGCCTCCGGAGCCTGAGGCTGTACCACGGAGAGGTGCGTGCTGCTCCCCAGGCCAGGCATATGGGCCAGCTGGCCGACGGGGGAGAACTGCTGGGGCTTCTAGGCAAGGCTGGGGGTCCTCTGGCCTTCTGTGGGGACCTTGGTCACCTTCATCTGTGGTTCAAGGCACAAGTTCCGCTCTGGACAGAGTTCTTCTGTGGCCTCCCATGATGGGCTCCTGTTACTTTCAGGAGATGAGATTTTCAGGAGATGAGATTTTCTGAATGAGATGGTGGTCTCATTCAGTTTTCTACTTACCATCTGCTCTGCCCAGTTAGTACCACCCATCTCCCTCCACTCTCCACCCACCCACCCTCCTGTTTCTTTGTTCACCTACACATCCATACCTCTTCCTCCCCATCCACCCATCCATTTCACACATCCCCCTCCCATCCTCTGGTCCATGCACCACTCATTCCCCCATCCTCTCATCCATCTATTCACACATCCGTCCACCCCTCCATCCACCTCCACACCCAACCCTCCATCCACCCCCCCACCTCTCCGTCCCGTCCATCTGTCCGCCTACCCACGCACGCCCCTCTATCCACCCCTCCATCCACCCACCCCTCTATCCACCCTCCATCCATCCACCATCCACCCATCTATTCTTCCTTCCATCTACCCACCCATCCACTTACCCATCCATCCACCCATCCACCCACCCCTCCATTCATCCATCCTCCATCCTTCATACGTCCACCCATCCACCCATCCACCCACCCATCCGTCCTTCATCGTGCTGTCTCAGCTGAGCACACAGAAGGTTCTGGTGAAGACCTGATCTGGTTTCCTGAGGGCCTGTGGTCCCAACCACTTGCTGGGGCCAGCCTGGGTCTCATCATGAGCATGGACCCCTGCCCCAGTTTCAGAGGCGGAGTTGACGAGCCGGGAGGCCCTGTCGCTGGGCACGGAGACTGAGCTGCCCAACAGCCTGCCCGGTGACGACCAGGACGAGTGCCTGCTCCTCCCGGGGGAGCTGTGCCAACACCTGTGCATCAATACCGTGGGCTCCTACCACTGTGCCTGCTTTCCTGGCTTCTCGCTGCAGGACGATGGCCGCACCTGCCGCCCAGGTGAGGGCCCGGACGGTTGGGGCAGGTGCTGGGGCGGGGCTGATCTTGACCGCAGAGCGTGGTGTTCCTCGGGTGGGGACCGTGGGGGACTTCACCTCCTGCCACCCCACACTGTGGAACCCGCCGGCGCCGAGGGTCCCCAGCGATGGGTTTGTGAGGCCAGGCAGACGGGCTCCCTCCTGGGGCTCCATCTGCAGGGCAGCCCCAGCGGCCCACCCTGGATTCAAGTGCAGGGCCAGGACCTGGGCCACCGAGGCCCCCGCCTACCTAGCCGCGTCCCCAGTACCGGGCCCGCGGCGGTCAGGCTCCGGCACCTGGTCTGGAAGGACCCTCTCCCTGCCAGCTTCCCGGGGTAGATTCATTTGGGGCCACAGACGGGTCCTCCTCCACCCTCCCTGCCCCGATTAGCGGTGAGACGGATCTGGCCTGAGGTGCGTCCCTCCCTGAACCTCAGTTTCCTCTCCCGTGGGGTGGATGGGGGTGGGTAAAATGAGCCGCCCCCCAACCTCGAGAGCCCGGCATGGCGCCTGTTAGGGCCCGAGGCTGCCTGAAGACGCGAGACCCCCCTCCTGTCTGCTCTGTCCGTGACAGACGGTGACCGCCCCAAGCCGGAGGCCGCCGAGGAGTCAGCGGTGAGGCCCGAATCCTCCCAAGTGGTCCCCAACACCATCGCGCTGCCCGTGCCGCAGCCCAACACCTGCAAAGGTAAGCTGGCCGTGGGCAGGCGGGGAGCCCTCGGGGCTGGTCGTGTGCGGGGTGGCCCCACCGGGGCGTGCTGCTTCTCGGGCACGGGGGGTCGGTTGGCCTCGCCGTCGGAGGTTGGGTGAGGAGCTGTGAGAGGTGAGAATGGGGGGCGCAGCCTGGGGCAGGCGTGGGTGACCCCAGCATGGCCCATCAGCCGCTTTCAGCCTCGCTTTCTGTAAAGCAGAGAGTACAATCCTTGCTCGCCCAGGCATCACGGAGCCCGCGTTCAGATACGTGCGGGCGTTCTCTGCGACCTTCCCGTCCTCCCCTCCGTCCTCCTCACCCGCATCCCTGTTACTTGAGGGAGGGGTGTTTTGGGGCAGGTCCCAGACACCAGCCGGTGTGTGAGCGGGTTGAAGGGGTGACCTCGTGAAAGGGGCAGGAGTGGGGTGCCCTGTAGGCCGGAGCCGCATGGTCTCTGACTTCCGTGCGGTTTCCTCGCAGACAACGGGCCCTGCAAGCAGGTGTGCAGCGTGGTCGGGGACACCGCCATGTGCTCCTGCTTCCCCGGCTATGCCATCATGGCGGACGGCGTGTCCTGTGAAGGTGAGTCCCCCCTGCCGTGGGCCCCGCACACCTGAGTGGGCCTGGAGCGGGGGAGGTGTTCCAGGGCCAAACCTTGCTGTGCTGGTGAGCGGGGAGCAGGTGTGGCTGCCATGACGACCAGCTGAAACAGCTGCGTCTGCCCACATCACGTGCCAGGTGTGCGTGCAGCCCAGGTGGGCACACGGGCTGGCCGCAGCCCCGCCACTCCCTGGAGCAGGCCTCCGCAAACTTCAGGGTGCAACAGGGTCACCTGTGGGCTGGGACCACAGGATCCTGAGAAGTCCACACGGCCCCAGGGGTCTGACCTAGTAGGTCTTGGAGCCGGGGAGGCCCGAGACTCCCTGGGTCACGCTCTGACTAGCTCTGTCCTCGAGGGTCACCCCATCTGAGTGGCCTGACTGGGTTTGTGACCGCCTTGCTCCCGTCCCAGCCACGGGTGGAGCCGACAGAGGGCGGTGCCTGCCCTGTCGTCCTGCGGCAGGACATCGCTCCGGCTGGCCTCCATGGGGAACAAGGCTGGGGAGAGGCAGCCCCAGCTGAGGGCACATTCTCAGTTCTGAAACCAAGGAGGGACGGTGGATGTTGGTGACTCTGCCTTCACAGAAGGGCCGAAGAGGGTTTAAAAGCACAGGCCTCCCTTACTTACGAACCCGCTCAGTCTGGGTCTTGTCCCGATGGGGTCTCTGCGGGCTGGGACCTCCCCCTGTGAATTGGGGGGCATCGGATCCGACACCTGCTGGGGTGGTTCCCACAGTGAATGACACCTTGAGCACCTCCTCGTGTGTGGAGACAGGCAGGCAGACAGCATGCAGATGGTCTAGGAAATGCTTTAGTTTCAGGTTCAAGTTCAGGAGACATGAACCTGGTTTGGGTCCATGGGTAACAGGGTTAAGTCTGCCTGGGAAGAGACCCACATCCCTGTCAGAAGCCGAAACCCACCTCTAGCCAATTGCCCAGGACTGTTCTGGTGTGGATGAAAACCATCTTCATGCCCAGAGAGGACAGGACACTTGCCCAGAGCACACAGCATGGTGGTGACTGACAGGCCTTTCTCTCAGATGGTGGGGGCAGATCTGGCTTTGCTTCTCATCTCCCAGGGCCCTGAAGACATGAGGACTGTATCTCTTCTGGGTTGGGACTCCTTCAGGCCATGGGCCCGTGTCCCTATCCCTCCAGGCCTCCCTTTCTCTCTGCAGCGCCCCCAGTGGTAGAGGCTGTGGGGTCCAGGCCAGAGGATGCAGAGGGCGTTTTGTGGGTGTAGCCTGCCCCGCAGGGGAGTCCTGCAGATGACATTTTATCATCTGTTTAAAATAATCAAACAAGTTACCAGCAGTGACAGATCAAGAATTTTTTTTTAATGTCCAAATTTCAGGTTTTTCTTGAAACTTTGTAACATCTGTCCACAAGGAGCCCACAACCTTGGTCTCCCTTTCGACAGAGCACAGGCTCCGCAGTGCCCTAGAGCCCCCTTGGCCCCTTCTCCTGTTTATGTCTCCAGCCTGGCCCCCTAAGCACTTAGGTTTGCAACTCCTGCCATTGTGTGGCTCCCATGGCTGCCCGTGGAGGTAGAGGGTCTCCAGAGCATGGGTGGGAGACGGCCTCTGGTCCCGCCCGCTGTGTGACCCCGGACAGGCTGTCTACCCTCTCTGAGCTTCACTTTGCCACCTGTCTCTGCTAGGGCTCCTGCTGTGACATCTTTCAACTGGACAAACTCAGACTTGGGCCCAAAGCCCAGAGGGACCACTGATGGGCTGGGAGGTCCTGGGCAGGTCCCTGCCCGTCTGGGTCTCAGTTTCCCCATCTGTCACTGGAGGCTCCATGTCACTGGGGGCCACGCTTCTCTAACGGCCCTTCTGTTTTTCCTCCCGCGGCCGTCACTAGACCAAGACGAGTGCCTGCTGGGCACTCACGATTGTAGCTGGCGACAGTTCTGTGTGAACACCCTGGGATCCTTCTACTGTGTCAACCACACAGTGCTCTGTGCGGAGGGCTTTATCCTCAATGCACGCAGGAAGTGCGTGGGTAAGCCAGAGCCCCGCTTGCCGCCACTGTCACGGCTCCCTGCCCCGCTCCACGCCAAGCCCGCCACACTGCAGCCACATGCTAAAGGGCCTGCCCTTTGCATATGAGCTCTCAGCACGGCCCACCACCCCATGCTCCATGTCGTGCCCCTCGTGTCCTGCTTCTCCACCGACGCCACCGGGAAGCTGCTTTCCCCAGGGACGTGCCTGAGTCAGAACTTTGTCTGAGGTGTGACCTGGCTGGTCATTGAAATGAGGTCATTGAGACATGTGGGCAGCAGGATAGGGAGGCCTGGGTTCGAAGCAGGACCCCTTAGTATCTCTGTGGGCTTGAACTTCCTCCCAAGCCTCCGTTTTATCATCTGTGAAAAGGGAGCACTGAGGGCACTGCTCCCCGTTTGGAGGTTATGTGACATGTGTATCGCATAGCCAGAGCCCAGGGCATGGTGTGCATGGGACCTCAGCTGCTGAGATTGTCCTTAGATGCGGCCAGAGCCCCTTCAGAGGCAAATACCCCAGCTAGGCGTCCATTTGCTGTGTGACCCGGAGCAGTAGTGCTTGCGTCTCTGAGCCTGTTTCCTCACCTCTAACCTCGGGGCTCGGAGGCCTGGCACGGGCTGGTACCCAGGTCCCGGCCTGTGCACGGATGGGCTGGTGCTCAGTCATGCGCCTGCCCTCCTGCCTCTCGGTGCCCTTGTGGGCCAGGGCTGGGGCTCCAGGCCTGCTCTGTGGGCAGCAAGGACTTGCTGTTCTCCCATGGCTGGGGGTCTGGTGTTTTCGTTTAGGAAACATCATGGACCTGAACAGAGATAGACCCAGGGTAGCAGGGGCTCGGAGCAGACTGGGAAATGCTGTGGCAGGGACACAAGAGGCCAAGGGAGAGGCCACTCCAGCTGGCAGCGTCTGGACACACTCCCTGGAGAAGGTGGCGTGTGCATGTGTCTCCAAGGACGATGGGGATTTGGGAGTTGGGAGGGGCGTGAGGGAGGAAGGAACGGCTGCAACAAACATGTGGAGGTGGGAACTGCACTGCACGTGCCCAGACCCCCGTGTGTCGTCCTTGTGCTTGGGGACCACGCCCAACCTGGACATGTCCTCTTCCTCACCCTCCGCCGCCGGGCAGCGGAGTGGCCGCTGCAGACATGTGTGCCCCTGGCCTCCAGCCCCCGGCCCAACATGCGCCCTCTGGAGCCTGCTTGTCAGTGGCGGGGCAGCTCCTCCCGTCCGGCTCGTGTCTGTGTGTGTCTGGGAAAAGGCGGTCCACCCTGTGAGCACCCTCCCAGGACGCGGGTGTGCAGGGTTCCCTGGCGGCCTGGAGAGAAGACCTTGTCCTGAAAGGGGTCGCCGGGCAGCTGGAAAACGGGTTCTGGGATGAAAGCGCAGAGGTGCATTCCATTCAGCAAAGTTTATGGTCATTCTTTCAGCCTTTCCTTCCTTATCATCCGGCACGGACCCCAGTGTCCTCTTCGTCCTTGTGTTCCGCTTATGTGTTCATCTCACCTGTGAGCAGTCGTTCTTTCCATCACTTGCTCATCCACAGACGTGTCTTCTGCGGTGCGTTTGTGAGCTCCAGGCATGTTCTATTAACCCTGGCTGGTGAGATGGGAGACGGGTGCCCGGGTTAAGAGTGTGGCCTCTGCAGCCAGACTGGCTGGGTTCAAATCCTGGCTCTGCCGTTTTCTAGTTGTAGGACCTGAGACCAGTCATTTGATCTCTCTGAACCTCAGTTTCCTCACCTGTGAAAAGAGAGGACTAATGTCTACCTCAGAGGGTCACTGTGGCGGTTACATGAATCCATGTAAAGAACTTGCTAGTGTTTGATGCCATAATTGTGATTCAACAAATGTGTTATACTGAGGCAGCCTGCAGAGGTAGTGAGCCCCCATCACTGGAGGTATGTAAGCTGAAGTGGGACAGTATTGGGCGGTGCCAAGTCCACAGGACTTCTAACAGACAGGTGACCTCTGTGGGGAATCCCCTGTGCTTTGCTGTTGGCCTTTTGTGCCCTGTCCTTTGAGGAACATCTTGGGTCCTGGGAATAGTGTTCCAGGTGGGCTTGGCTTTGAGACGATGGGAGCCCCGTCTCTGGGGCCCACTCTGCAGCAGTGGGGAAAGGGCTGGGCGCTCTGGGTTCTGTTCTTGCTGTTGTCCCGTGCAGGCTGGGAGACTTCAGTCACATCCCCTCTGTGAGACCTAGTTCCTTATCTGTGAAGCAGTATCTCTGGGGGATCGAGGGCAGTTCCTGTAAGCCACCCGATCCCTAAGTGAGCCACACAGTCAGTGGTGTCTGCTGTCATCTCTCACCATGATTCCTCCCAGGCTAGGGTGGGCTCCTGGCCCATGATGTTTCTGGGCTCCTGAGAATGTGTCTCTCGCTGTCAATCCAGCTTATAAATCAGAAGTCTCTGTCTGGCCCAGCCAACCCTTCCTTGGAAACCACGGGCCAGAACTCTCCCTTTTCCTCCTCCTCTTCCCCACCCAACCAGCCTTGGCCGGGCCTGTACACCAGTTGGCTCACCTGTGAGTTTGGGACAGTCTCTTGCCCCACAGCCCTGTACCCCTCCTCTCCACGTGGTCCTGTCGTCCTGGTAGGCTCAGCTCAGACATGACTGTCCCTGAGAGCAGCTCTGACAGCGCAGTGCCCACAGCGGGCAGTGCCCTGGCCTGAGCCCAGGGCTGTGCAGCTTACCTCCCCAGCGTCTCCGCCTGACCTGTCCTCTCTCCCTGCCTGCCGACTGGCAGTTCCTTGGGGGCAGAGGCTGTGACACACCTCTAGGCCACCTGGGCTTAGCACAGAATAGCTGCTCGTTAAGGTGTGTCCAGTGAATGAACGAATCCACACGACTGCTGTACCTCCCCTGCCAGGTGGAGCGTGGCAGAGACACGGGGTGTCCTCTGCCCACCTGCAGGGACGTCTGACTTGGCCACCTCTCTGGGTCTCCTCCGCCCTCCCTGATGCTACTTCTTTCCCTCCTTTGCTGGCTTCTCCCCTCCCCACCTGCGCATCCCAGGCGTCAGTACTCGGCCCCCGGGTGACCTCAGCAGTGACCACTCCCACGTCAATGTCTCGCCTCAGACCCCTTCCATGAGCTCCGAGGCAGGCCTCTGGCTGCCGCTTCATCCTCAAGCCCAGTGTGACGTCAAGGGCTCCCAGCCTTCCGCTGTGAGCCTGCTCCTCCCAGCTGGCCCCAGCCCGGGTGCGGGGCCCCCATCTGTAGAGCTGCTCGTCCAGAAAGCTTTGCCAAGGCCAATGGGCTCCTCTTTTTCTCTCTCCTTCGTCGCATCCACCGTAGATCCTGTCGGTTTGACCTTCACAGCACTTCCAGGACCCGACTGCTTCTCTTCGCCTCTGTGGGCGGCAGCCTAAGCCCCATCATCTCCTAGTCTAACAGACCCTCACCCCTGGAGTATTTGCACTCAGCCAGGGGACCCTGTTACCAATAAGTCAGCCCACTTCCCTCCTCTGCTGGAGCCCTCGATGGCTCCCACCTCCCCCGCATCTCCTAACACTCTCCTCTCCCGCTCCAGTCACACCCCTCTGGGCCAGAGCCTGGGCCTGCCTGGCGGCCTGTCCCCTCTGCCTAAGATACATGCTCGGCTCATCCTGGCACCTCCTCAAATGCTTTGCTCAAGTGTCCTCTGCCCTGAGCATCCTTCGTGCCTCCGCCCCCTGCACCTCCCACTCCTGGTCTCCTTCGCTCTCTCTTGCACAAGACTCAGGACCACCGTCCCTCTTAGGTTTGTCTGTCCGCTGGTCCCCCCGCTCTGAGTGTCCCGCGCCATGGCAGACTTTCTGTCTGTCTTGTTCACCATGGACCCCTGGGGCCATGGCACATGCTCCATAAATCTTTGTTGAACGGGTGGTTGCACAGACCGTGCTGCTCTCTGGGAAGTGAGTACCTTGAGGGCAGGGCCGGCTGGCCGGCAGCGCGTGCGCCGTACCGGGAGGGCCCCGCAGCCTCTGACGGCCTCACCCTCCCCGCAGACATCAACGAGTGCGTGACGGACCTGCACACGTGCAGCCGGGGCGAGCACTGCATGAACACGGTGGGCTCCTTCCGCTGCTACAAGGCTCTCACCTGTGAGTCCGGCTACATGCTC
This sequence comes from Orcinus orca, assembly GCF_937001465.1. NCBI lineage: Eukaryota > Metazoa > Chordata > Mammalia > Artiodactyla > Delphinidae > Orcinus > Orcinus orca. The sequence continues at coordinate 2,930,038 of NC_064568.1, forward strand.
AAGGATGGCGAGTGCACAGGTGAGGCGAGCTGGCTGGAGGCCCTGCCCACCTCCCCACCCCCGCCCCACCTTCTGATCCGCCCCCAGCCCGCCTGCAGCCCACCTGGCCCGCCCAGAGCCTTCTCCCTTCTGGCAAGCTCCCAGCCCTGGGGTTTCCTGCGCCGGTTTAGGGGCAGAGGCTGGGGCGGGGGGTGGCCTCCGAGGTAAGTGTGTCTGGGTCAGTTATTCCCCTCCCTATGCCTCAGTTCCCACAGAACGGTCACTTCTGTCCTTTTTACCAGAAAATTCTAGCCGCCTCAGAAGAGAGAGAGGTTCCATTGAACCGTTTCAGCAGATGCTTCCCCAGTGTCGTTTGTGGGCCTGGCAGGGTTCTGGGTGGCAGGGGTACCGGTGGGGTTGTGTTCTTGTCTCTGGCCTCCTGATGGGGGGACCGGCGGGCCCACAGGCACGCGGGGCTGGGTGTTGCTTTAGGTGGGGTCCAAAGAGGCCGGCCCCTTGTGGCGGTGATGTTTGGGCACAGACCTGCAGGATGAGAGGCCCCTGGGAAGGGTGTTCCAGGCAGAGGGAGCAGCAGGTGTCATGCCCTTAGGGAGGGGAGGAGTCTTGGCACAAAAGGCAGAAAGGGCGTCTCGGGTGAGAGCACGCTGCCGGTGGAAGGAGGCTGCGGGGTTGGCAGGCCCAGATAGGCGAGCAGTTGGGAGTTTGTTTCACCTGTGACGGGAAGCGTTTTATTTTAACTGAAAACGTCTAGAAGAAAGTCACCCAGGAGGTGAGACCCAGAGCAGTGCTCCATTGTTGCAAGCCCGGAAAATGGCGGTGGGAAGCGGCTCTGAGGTCGGCGGGAGCTCAGGCAGGTGCTGAACGCACTCCATGCCGGGCCCCGAGCTGGGCGCGGAGCAGGGGTGGGGTGAGCTGGCAGGAGATGAGCCCAGGCCCCTCGGCGCACACCTGTGCACACCCACACATGCCCACAGGGCTCACACAGATCCACGGTGAGCCCCCTTTAGAGAACCCTGACACGTGGGGAGGGGGGCCGTCTCCCTGGACGCCCCAGCACCCCGCCCCTCTCATCCCAGGGCCTCCTTCTTAGACCAGAGTGGCTGGGCAGGGGCTGTGTTCTCAGCCTCCCGGGGGTCCTTGGAGGGGGTTCTAGAACCCAGCACAGGGTTGCCTAGAGGCTGGGCTCCTTTGGGAAAGTGGTGGAAACCTTGGAAACTGGAGGGGGTGGATGGATGAACAACACACGGACAGACCCACAAGGTTGGTCAGGCCTTCAGGAGGCCGAGGCGGTCCCGGCTGTGCCACTAGCCCTCTGTGTCCCCTTTCTGCTCCGTGCCTCAGTTTCCTCGTCCGGAAAGAGCCCGACATGCCTGCTGTGCGGGAAGCACAGGGGAAGCATGGGGCCTGCACTTTGTAAACTGGGTGCTGCACAGCGGGGAGGGGCACCTGTGACCTGCTGGTGCCACACCGCAGGCGGGGACAGCGGTGCCGTCCAGGTCTGGCAGTTCCATCGTTGGAAGCTCCAAGCCTGGCTGCCCAGAAGCAGTGCCCCAGCTATGGAACCCTGCCTGTGCCTCAGTTTCCCCTGTGAAGGAGGGGGCTCGTCATAGCCTGCTTCCGGGTACATGTAAGCACCGAGTAAATAAGTACGTCTCAGAGCCCTTGGGACAACGCCTGGTAGCACGGCAGAGTTCAGTGAGGGGGTAACGTTGTTGTTACTGCTGGCATGGGCCACGGCAGCTCCCTGTGACGCAGAAGACCCTTGTAACCGTCAAGGTCACTGTGGGGATGTGCGGGCAGGGGCCTGCCAGCCCGCCGGCCCCTGACCCCCGGCCTGGTCTGTGTGGCAGACGTGGACGAGTGTGAGCTGGGCACACACAACTGCCAGGCGGGCTCCGTGTGCCATAACACCAAGGGCTCCTTCTACTGCCAGGCGCGGCAGCGCTGCATGGAGGGCTTCCTGCAGGACCCCGAGGGCAACTGCGTGGGTGAGTGGGGCCTGGAGGGGCTGCCTGGCCCTGGGGGTCTTTAGGAGAGGTCGTTGGGGGGATAGGCTCTGAGGGCTTTGCAGAAGAGGGAGCCCTGGCTCGCTGCACTTTCCCCCTCCCGGCCTCAGTGTCCCTCTGTGAATGGATGTGTCAGTGCCTGGGCCCCGCGAGGCACTTGCAGAATGGAAGCTCTTATTATCCTGAACTGTCTGCTCGCGGCTGAGTTACTCCTCTTGTGGCCTCAGTTTACCCATCTGTGGGATTGGACTGGATGAAAGTGTATCACGTTTTTTTAACCTACCCAACAGCGCTTGGGTTCTGGGAGGGAAAGCCCACGGGTCCTGGGACTCAGGGACTGGATAGCCCGACCTGGACTGGTCTGGGGCCCAGGACTGGCCGCCTCCCAGTGCAGCCCTGGACTCAGATGCTGGGGCTCCAGGAGGGGCTCCAGCAGGCTCCCTGTCACCCGCACCCGCCTCCGCAGACATCAATGAGTGCACGTCACTCTCCGAGCCGTGTCGGCCAGGCTTCAGCTGCATCAACACGGTGGGCTCCTACAGGTGCCAGAGGAACCCGGTGATCTGCGGGCGTGGCTACCACGCCAGCCAGGATGGGACCAAGTGTGTGGGTAAGGCCCGCCTCCCCCTAGCCTCTGGCTTCCCGGGTGCCCTGGGCCGGGGCGGCTGGTGCAGGGGGAGAGTCCGGGCCTCAGGGTGCCCTGCTCGCCTCCCCCTGCAGACGTGAACGAGTGTGAGGCGGGCGTGCACCGCTGCGGCGAGGGGCAGGTATGCCACAACCTCCCCGGCTCCTACCGCTGTGACTGCAAGCCTGGCTTCCAGCGGGACGCCTTCGGCCGCGCCTGCGTCGGTAGGTGGGACTGGTGGCCGGGACCCCGTCCGGCTGCCCTGAGAGGTGCCCGCCTGCCCCAGGCCCTCCCCCCGGCCAGCCTTGCCCTGACCACATGGCCGGCCCGCTCTGGGCTGGACAGCCTTCCTGCCGTCCTGTCCAGCTGTGGCTCTGCTCTCGGTCCCCATCGCGCTCTTTTCTTGCCCTTTGCTGTGCCGTCTGTCTCTCCATGTCTGCCTCTGGTCTCTGTCCAACACCTCCTCTGCCGTCTTCCCCTGCTCCCTCTTCCCCCGCGTTCCTTCTGGGCTCCTGGGTCCCTCTCCTCCCCGGGGCTGGAGGCGGCTGGCGTCCAGGCCCCCTCCGCCCTCCCTGAGGCCCTGCACCTGCCGCCCGCCCCGCAGACGTGAACGAGTGCTGGAGCTCGCCCAGCCGCCTGTGCCAGCACGCGTGCGAGAACACGCTCGGCTCCTACCGCTGCTCCTGCGCCTCCGGCTTCCGGCTGGCGGCCGACGGCAAGCGTTGCGAAGGTACGGCCGACCCGGCCTCTGACCCGTGGCGCCCCGTGCAGGGCCCCAGGCCTCAGCTGCACGCTGTTTCCTGCCAGGGCCCCCCACTGCCATCTCAGACCCAAGGGCTGGGTGTGTGTGTTGTGTGCACCCCTGGGCGGGAGCTCCCGGCAGGCAGGGGCGGCGGCCCAGCCTCTGCCCCTTGGTAGGTGCTGACCCTGGTCATGACCGCGGTGCCCTGGGCTTCAGGCGGGGGGCAGAGTGAGTGAGATGAGAGGTAGGCCCGTGGCCACGCGGACGGCCCGGCGGCCACACAGCACCTGGCAGTGCCCTCCAGAGTCACCCCATCTTGGTTTTCCAGAGCCCAGAAATCTAGATATTTATGCGAAGTCTGCTGGTTTGTACATGTCGCTGGTGGATCTAAACTTAAACACACTGTGTGTTAAACCGAGCATGTGACCTCACCCATGTGGGGTGCGCCTGGGGCTGACGGAGGGGACGCGTGAGGGACTGTCACACTGTTCCCACCTGCGTTCATGGTGTGGTTGGGCCAGGTCTGGGGGGGTTGGTGTGGAGGGGTGCAGGGGTCCCGGGCTGCTCAGTGAAGTGGGGAGGGGCCCCGTGAGTAAGGGGGTGTGGGGTCTCTGGCCCCATTTGCTGGTGCCGTCTTTCCCAGCACTCCCCTGGAGGCGCGTTCCTCATTTCCCTCCTGGGGAGGTGAGTCTGCTGAGACCCCTGGGAAGGCCATGCACCTCTCTCTGATTGCCTGGCCTGGCCAAAGAGCTGGCCTCTTGTGGGACGGGACCAGCCCAGGGACAGGGGAGTGACCCCAGGCCTGGCTGTGTCAGACGGCACTTGGATGGGCTCCCAAAACAGACCCTGTCACTCCCTTTCACTCACGGGGGTTACAGCCACCCGTGAGCCCTCCCCCCGGCCAGGCTGGGTGCAGACAGCCGTGGGGATGGAGCGTCATTCCCACCCTAGTTGTAGTTCATTCGTTCACTTCTTGGCCCTTCTGCCTCCCCCGCCGCCCCTACTTCAGGCCACTTCTCTCCAGCTCCATCTGTGGCTGGACGGTAGAGACTCAGATGGAACCAGCGTGGCCCCTGGCCCCCGGGAGCTCAGAGCCTGGTAGAGGAGAGAAGCCACTCATTCACTCATTCACGGCTTCCATCATTTTGTGTGAAAGCTGTGTATGTTGTGAGGTCCCGAGGATCATGCGTCAGACAGTGGCCTCAAGGCCACGTGTGAGCTGACCCCGTCCCCCGCACTCTGCTCTGACCACACCGGCCTCCTCGCTCTTCTGTGCGTGCACAGGGCGCACCCTCACCTCGGGGCCTGTGCTCTCACCGTGCCTTCTGCCTGGAACGCTTCCCCAGATGCCCGCGCGACTCTAACACTGCAGCCCTCCCAGACGCACCCCTGCCCCTTCTCTGCTCTCTGCCCATAGCACGCGCCACCTTCTGCCGTACTAGGTATTCCGCCCCTTTAATCCCCCCGCTTCTTCCCCAGCACACACGTGAACATCAGCTCTATGACAGGGGGGTGGTTGTCCGTCTTGCTCGTGGCCCTGTCCCCACGCTCAGCACAGGCCTGGCGCTTGTCGGAGCCCGGCAGGTCTTGGTTGGATGAATGAGAGACAAGTCCCTGCCCACAAGGAACTCAGAGTCCAGCAGATGCCCCATCTCCCCCGTCCTCCACTCACACAGCTCACCCGCTGCCTCGCAGGCCGGCTCTCACCCCTCCCCCACCCCCATGCAGGCCGGCCCTGGGGGTCAAGGGCAGGTCCTTGTTAGCACCTAGGTGACATCTCCCGGACCCATCTCTACCCAGTGCTGTGGACCCTCAGTAGGGCAGCATCTAGCTCCCCGTGTGGGGATCTGAGCCCCACCTGTGGCTGCTTCCTCTAGGCAGTAGGCCGGGACTGCACCAGCAAGCTATAATACATTACTGCCCCTGCCTACTGCATGTCTCAGGCAGGCTCCTTGCCTTTTTCTGGGCCTCTGGTTCCCCGTCGGCCCGAAGGGAGGCTGGAACTGATGGTCTCTCAAGATAAGGCTCCGGGTGAGCCGGACCTTGGCCCTCTGGGCGGGAAGGACACCTCAGTGACCTCCGGCTGGTCTGTCTGCAGACGTGAACGAGTGTGAGGCCCAGCGCTGCAGCCAGGAGTGCGCCAACATCTATGGCTCCTACCAGTGCTACTGCCGCCAGGGCTACCAGCTGGCCGAGGACGGGCATACCTGCACAGGTACCTCTCCTCTGCCCAGGGCCCCCTTCCTGAGAGACACCACTTCCCGTGTGCCAGGCTCCTCGAGTCCCCACCGGGCTGGGGACACAGGCCACACGGAGGCCTTAGCGTCGTATCAGAGTTTGAGTCCCAGCCGGGCGTTTCCTGGCTGTGCCACCTTGGACAAATGCTTCCCACGTCTGACGTCAGTGGGATGAAGGATTAAGTTAATTACAGTTGATCCTTGAATGACACGGGGTTTAGGGCCTCCCCTCCCCGATAGTCAGAAATCCACATATAACTTTACAGGCGGCCCTTTGTATCTGCGGTTCCGCCTCTGTGGTTGAACCGAGGACAGATGGCGTAGTACTGTAGTATTTATTGGAAAAAGTCCTCGTGTAAGTGGACCTGTGCAGTTCAAACCTGTGTTGTTCAGGGGTCAGCTGTACCTTGTCCACACCCTGTCTGGTACCTGATTGGCCCTCAGCTGGCAGTAGCAAGTATGGGGCGGCCCCGGGAGGCAAGCCCCGGAATGCGGGTCCTGTGAGCTCTGTGGCCTCAGGCAGCTCTCTTCCTCTCTCAGCCCTGTCGTCCTTATCTGTAAAATGGGCCCCTAGGCTCCACTGCTGTGGCAGGATGACCCAGGGTTCACGAGGGGCTGAAACTCTCTCTGGCAGACATTGACGAGTGCGCTCAGGGCGCCGGCATCCTCTGCACCTTCCGCTGCGTCAACGTGCCAGGAAGCTACCAGTGCGTGTGCCCAGAGCGCGGCTACACCATGACGGCCAACGGGAGGTCCTGCAAAGGTGAGTGCGGGGTCCGCCCCACTGGGGCCTCAGGCAGCCTCCAAGCAGGCCCAGAAGCCTCACGCAGCTGGCTGTGCTCCCAGAGCTCTGACACCAAGTGCATAGGCAGAGAATGGCTGATGCCACTGGTGGCCGTGTTCACCGAGGTCTACGCCTGGGATGAGGCAGGTGGCAGTCTTTCTGCTGCTTGACCCAGCTTAGAGGCTTGGACTCTGCTCTGGGCCCTGCCCTGCGAGCGGGACGGGGGTCCTGTGGGATGGTTCTAAAGACAGGAGACCTACCCAGCCTATTCAAGAGAAGCCTCAGGGGTCCCAGAAGCTGGCCAAGCCTTCGTGGCTGCAGAGCTGTCTGCTTTTTAATTTAAAAAATAATCTGTCTGGGGCTTCCCTGGTGGCGCAGTGGTTGAGAGTCCGCCTGCCGATGCAGGGGACACGGATTCGTGCCCCGGTCCGGGAAGATCCCACATGCCGCGGAGCGGCTGGGCCCGTGAGCCATGGCCTCTGGGCCTGCGCGTCCGGAGCCTGTGCTCCACAATGGGAGAGGCCACAACGGTGAGAGGCCCGCGTAGTGCAAAAAAAAAAAAAAAAAAAAATCAGTGTGGACTCTGTAAAAGGTGAGGGTCTTACCTGCCGCAAACAGCTGTGCGGGAACGATGACTCCATGTGCCTAGAGCGTGATTTCAGTTTTGAACCTGAGGCCCTGTTCTGCTTGATGGTGGGAGCACAGCACGGGCTTCTTGGGCGGCTCAGACGCTGCCATGATTCTGGTCCTTGAAGGCGCTTCAGGCCGGAAACCTGTTCGCGTTCAGGACATCTCCCCCGACCCCTCCTCCCTGGCCTTCCTGGCGCGGGGGCTGGGGAATGGCCTGTGCTGGCAGCACAGAGGCTCCCAGGCCCTTGGCTACTGTACAGAGTGGAAGAGACGGGAGTATGTGACGCTCGGGTGGCACGTGAGCTGTGCGCCCACAGGCCGAGCTGCTCTGAGACCCAGGCCCCTGGGGCGGGCTGGGGTGGCTCGGACGAGGGTCTCCAGCTCTGGGCATCCCTCCCATCGCCCTCCTCTGCTCCCCCCAGACCTGGACGAGTGTGCACTGGGCACCCACAACTGCTCTGAGGCTGAGACCTGCCATAACATCCAGGGTGGCTTCCGCTGCCTGCGTTTTGAGTGTCCCCCAAACTACGTCCGGGTCTCTGAAACGTGAGTGCCCCCACCCGGCCTCGGCCAATCCACACTGCCCAGGGCGGAGGCCAGGTGACCGGCGCATGCCTTCACCACCTCCTGCTCTTTACAGGCCCCACTGCCAGGTCTGTGGTCTGATGACTATAAATGGTACAAGAGAGCACCTTGCGGAAAGCTTGGAGCATAGAGCATGAAAGGAGGAAAACACACACAAAAATCTCTTTCAAACACACACACACACACACACACACACACACACACACACACACACACACACACATTATCTTTTGCCGTGTAACGAGTTCTTTCCAGCACTTCGCATCTTAACGTGACAAGTAGTTATCATCTCACACAGTCTTGGAGGGTCACGAGCCAAGGAGCTGCTTAGCTGGGTGGTCCTGGCTAAGGGTCACGTAGGGCTGGGTCCTCTGAAGGCTTGACTGGGGCTGCAGGATCCCGCTGCCCACTCATGGCTCTGGGCAGGAGGCCTCAGCGCCTCACAATGTGGCCTCTTCATGGGGCCGGAGCTCTCCCAGCACGGGTCATGAAGAAGGCAAGTGAAGGTCCCAATCCTAAAAGTGACATATCATCACTTCTGCTCCTGGCCACACAGTCCAGCACTGCATGGGGTACCCTGGGAGGCAACATTCAAAGTGTGAGTGACAGGAGGGGACACACCGGGGCCATCTCGCAGGCTGGTGACCACACTCCCTAGTGATGCCTCTTGGTGTTTCGCCGTATTTCCTGTCCTTTCCTTACTAAACATGCATTTCCATAGAGGACTTGCTGGAGCGCCCATCTTGTTTTCTCTGCGCGGTGCTGTCATGTGGATGTGCTCGGTTGTTCGAAGCATGCTTTCTCTGCTTGGTCGCCGTCTTTTGCATCTGTGCGTGCAGCCCGCCTGGGGTGGCGCTTCTGAGCATGTATGCGCTCGTGATTTACTTGCCGGCTGTCCTGCTGACCCCATGACATGCTTGCTAATACACAGTGCTGGGGAGTGTCTACGTGCAGGTGTGTTGGGACGCTTGGGTGACTGTGTCTGGGTGACCCTGGGCAGGTGACCTCCCTTCCCTGGGTCTCAGCTGCTCCGCCTGCAACATGGGTGATGGTAGCGCCAGCCCCAGGGTGGGTGTCAGCACGGCATGAGTGAAAACACGTCATGAGTTTACAGAGTGTATGGCATGGCCTGGTGCTGCATTAGTGCCATGTGTTGGTGACGTCATATCCCAACCCTGCGTGGCTGGGCACTGTGGTCCCCCAGTTGGGGAGCTCTGCTCAGAACATCCACTAGACCTGCTGAGCCCTGGTGGCCATTTTGGAAGCACTGAGCTTTGAGACAGGGATTTGGTGATGGAGGTGACAGTGTCTCATTGCACCCAGAAGAGACCAGATTGTTGCTGAGCTCAGAAACCGAAGCCTTGGGCCCCGTGGGGTTTGGTGCAGGTTCTGTCATCGTGGTCCCGTAGCGTGGCCGAGTTCCCGGCGTCCTCTGGAGCAGGTGTGACTCAGAGCTCTCTGATCCTCGGAGAGGGGAAAGGGCAGGCCATCCCAAGTCAGAAGAGGAAATGGCTCCGCGGGAGAGTCAATCATGGAAGAAAAGGGAATCTGAGAAAAGATTACAACAGTAAAAACACCGAGGCCAGGGAATCCATGCACGTAGGCAGTGTGCGAGGGAAAGAATGCAGGCAGGGAGGTAAGAATGACGAGCTACCTGGCGCTGTGCTGAGAGCCCGCATGTTTATAACCTCACCCCTTCCCACCAGTGAAATCCAAGGCCATTAACCCGTCCTAGACGAGGAAGCTGAGGTCCAGGGAGGTCAGGTGACCCGGCAGAGGCTGCGAGGCTGCTGAGGGCGGAGCTGGGCTGGGGGCCGGCGCCCAGGCCTGCGGGTCGGGCTGGGTGAGTGTAGGGGTGGGAGCGAGCCCGCCGCTGACGCGCCCGCCGCTGACGCCCCCGCCGTGCGCCCCGCAGGAAGTGCGAGCGCGCGCTGTGCCACGACTTCATGGAGTGCCAGAACGCGCCGGCGCGCATCACGTACTACCGGCTCAACTTCCAGACCGGGCTGCTGGTGCCGGCGCACATCTTCCGCATCAGCCCGGTGCCCGCCTTCGCCGGCGACACCATCGCGCTGACCATCACCAAGGGCAACGAGGAGGGCTACTTCGGCACGCGCCGCCTCAACGCCTACACGGGCGTCGTCTTCCTGCAGCGGTCCGTGCGCGAGCCGCGGGACTTCGCCCTGGACGTGGAGATGAAGCTATGGCGGCAGGGCTCCGTCACCACCTTCCTGGCCAAGATGCACATCTTCTTCACCACCTTTGCCCTGTGAGGCGCGGCCGCGGACGAGCGCGTGGAGCCCCCGGTCCTCCCTGGCCCGGCGCCCCGGCCGCACGCCTCTTTCCGTGCTCCCTGCCGGCCGCGTGGGGGGCGGGCGCTGGGGCCAGTTTACTCTGACCCTGTAAATTAACTTAATTTTGCTGACCTGTTCCTCGCGTTTCGGCCTCTCCTGTGCCCCTGGAGGGAGCCTTGCGCAGGCCACTGCTGGTGCCCCGTGGATGGGGTCGGAGGATCCGAGGCTGGACATGACCAAGACTGGAATCAGCGACCACGTTGGAGATTTTGGACTCAACTGGGTGACCTGTCCCCAGTGATGATATTCTGTTTCATGTTCCACTGTGATTAGCTCTTCACTTTTTTTTAAAATCGTTTTTAAGTGTTCTTGTTTAATTATAAAAGTAGTACATGTATATTGCAAATATATAAATATATTCAAATAGTACAAAAGGGTTATGAAGTAAAAAAGTGAAAACAGAAAACCCGCTTCCTTTTGTGCAGCGTTTGCGTGTGCCAGCGGTGCCTGCGTGTCTTGGGCCCCCGCCTCGGGCCTCACCTTGGGTTGCTGAAAGGACGTCAGTGGGAGCGTGCTCGCTTCTGATCCTACTTCTTCTCCTCCGCCTGCGTTTCCCTCTTCCCTCCTCTCCTTCTCCACATGTGGGCCGCACCTGGCTTGTCACTTTGGACGCTGTCCAGAAGCTGGACATCTACGTTTAGTGTTACTTTTGTCACCTCCTGACCGAGTGCTCTTCGCACCTAATGACGAACGTGCGTGAGACTGTTTAGCGTAGAAATGAGCTAATGGTTAGCTAAATCCAGTTCTCTCTCGGACCGGCTGTTCTCCATTGGTGTTCCATCCTGCGGAGGCTGTAACTCCGTGTCCCAGTGTATTTGGCTATTGTCGGTATTCTAGCTTCACCAGTGGTGCCAGGGCTATGGGGACATATCACGGGAGGTAGGAGTAACCTGCAAAATGAGACTGGAGTGCCCTCCAGTCATTAGCAGTTCATCCAGCGAATCGTCTCTCGTGTGACTACATGTCTTCCAGGACAAGGCTGTTCAGGTTTGCAGCGTCCATTTCACTTCGTCAGGTTCCAAAGGCAGGAGTGAGCTCGGCTTCACCCTTTCAGCCGTCTGGTATAATGGAGCTGAGAGATGGTGTTGCCTGTTTCTCTAAGCCTCATGAGATACTAATGTCTTGGACAAACGTACTTGTTGCGTAACCCATTCATCCTTTCCCCTCAGCTGTGATTCCGATTCTCTCCATTTGTACCCCAATTCTTCCACGTTGGGAATGGACGTGGACATTAGGTTTGGCCATCGTGCTGGTCTAGATGAAAGGCAGCAATGCCCGTCCAGCGAGCACCTCCCCCCCGTACCCCGGCGCACTCTGTTCCTATAGGTAGAGTTAACCAGGGGGCCATCTCAACCAGCGGGCGACACACAGCTGCAGCCCTGAGTTTGCCAGATGGGGTGAAGGCATTGTCCACCCCATCAGGCCCTTAGGAATTCTGACACCAAGGTTTAAAACTCTAGTTATGATTTCTTGCTTAGGAATCAGCCCTGCTTCCTGCGTGCACAGTGGCAGCCTTGCTCCCGGGACAGCTGCATCAGATACAAAAAAGAAAGTTGAGACGGTGTCATGCCAGCATCCTCCCCCTGTGTGAAGAATTGTGCGGTCACAACAGAATTCTACCCCCACCCCCTGTCCCAGATCACCTAAAAAGCAGAGGAGTCTTTCTAGTGGGGACCTGCCTTGGCTCCCTGGTGTTGAAGGTGAACGTATACTCAGGAAAGCTTGAAAGCCAGCCCTTCGCGTCTTTATCTTCCCCGCCCCATGTCAGACGACTGGGGTCTCAGATGCCGTTCTAACTCTCTGCCTAAACATCATTCCAAGGGGGAGGTCTCTCTGCCTGCTGTTGACACTGTGGGGTGTAACGTGTGATCCTTGGTTTGAAGAAATGTGATTTGGTGGTCCCAACTGGCACACTGTCTCTCGTGCCCACACTCTTACAGTATCTGTAAGGGTCCAGGAGGCGTCCTAACACAGTTTCTGGTTATGCCCTCCCCATGGAGTCCCAGGTGGCATAACCTCCTCCCAGCCTTCATGTATGAGCATTGCCCACCAGGGAAGCTCCTCTGAGCCTTTGGTGTCCAGAGTTTTTATTGGAGCTGGTTGGTAGCTGGGGCACACCTATTCCCTGACACAAGGGAGCAGTACAATTGCTAATGCTTTTACCAGTGGTGACCTGGGGGCATGTCCTGGTGGAGGGGATGCTGCAACAGATGCGACGGTGCAAGCATTTGAAAAATACAACAGCAGAATAAGCTGTATTGCCCTGCAGAGGGACAGTGAGAAAGTTGGAGCTGTTAACGAGCAGGTATTGGCTAAGGGTGAGAGGCAGGGGCCCTCGGTGGCAGCTCCCAAAGAGGCGCCTGGCTCCTGCAGTGGAAGGGCAGACCGAGCCGTGTGGCAGGCTGAAGACCTGCGTGTGAGAGTCACAGAGATCCAGGGGCGTTTGACTGCTCGGCCAAGGTCTGCCGTGGGACGTTAAGGGCTGGTGTGGAAACCTGGGGTCCTCAAGATGGAGGAGACCCTCTGGAGGTGCAGAGGAGACCAGCCCTTTCAGTAAGAGCCAGCGCTGTTGGGCCTGAAGAGACTGCTGTCAGCCACCTTCCCTCACCACCACCAGGCAGCAGGTGCCCCCGCAGGAGCTGCCCTCGCCTCCTCTACTGGCTGCCAGGCTGATAACAGATTCAGTCTGTTTGGGAATTTTCCCTCCTGCACAGTGGAGTTCGTGTGTGATGCCTGAGCCGATGACACCCGTGTTTCCCGACACCGATTGGTTCCAGGATGGGCCTCGGATGTACCCGATGTCTTTGCGGGGGTACTGAGATGGAGGTGGTTTTCTTGACCCCCTGCCCTTGAACCTAAGGGGCTGTCGGGCCTGGAGCGGCCACCGCCACGTGACAGCAGGTGAAAGCCGAGACTGAAGTCTGGGTGGAGCCCCTGAGGGGGCAGCACAACCGCAGAGCCTGAGCTCTGAAACCTACCAGGCCTGAGGCCACCCGACCTTTGAATTTTCTGCCTTTATCTTCTCTTTCATGTAAGCTAGCTTCATTGTTTTCTGTCAAATGCAACAGGCAAAGTCCAACAGAATGCAGTAACAAGTGAGGAAGGGTGTGCCGGGCAAAGGGAATGGCATGTGCAAAGCTTCTGAGCTGGGGAAGAAGGCTGGTGTGCTGGAGACTTGAGGAGTGAGGGGCGTGGTTAGAGGGTGGGGGGCGGGTGGCCGGAGTCACAGCAGATGCAGATGTGACCCTAATTAATTCTCAGGGCAGTGGGGGTCTGTTGAAGCACTGGGGGCCACCTTTGCAGTTTATAAACATCCCTCTGGCTGCAGTCTGGAGGGTAGATAGTGGGCATGAGGGCAAGCCCTGTAGGGGGCTTTTTTTTTTTTTTTTGGTAGTATTTTTCGTTCTGTAATGGTCTTGTTTTAGGTGTCATTCAGTCTCTTAATTGCTTTGCATCGCTTTAAACTTGTATCGTTGTCACTGTGGGTCTGGTCTGTTGCTGCAGAGCCCTCCTTGGGATGCCCCCCTACAGTAAACCCTGTGATGCCTCCCGGCCTGCCTTCCAGAAAGGCAGCACCAGTCATGCCCTGTGTCCCATGGGTGGTCTCACTTGCTGACATGTGCCAAGAGGAGGAGCGGGCAGGGCCGTTGGCCTGTGTGCGGGGAGGGGGTAGTGGTGGTTCTGAGCATTGTACGTGGGTGCCCAGGCCTGCTTCATCCAAGTCACTGAGCTCCCCCAACATCAGGGTCCCTCCCGGAGAGCTGAGGGCCCGTGGGCTCCATTGCATGGCTGGCACAGTGTTTAGAAAAGTCTTGAGCCAACATGTAAACATGGAGAATTTTCACCCAAACGTGTAGGTTTTCAGCTTTTCTGGAAACCCCAGGCCTCTTCCTTCCTGTGGTTTCCCAAGGTAAAGCTATTCTTTTAAAATGTGTCGATTCGGTAGCCCCTGTGGCCCCTTAGAACCTCATGGCCCCTGCGAAACAGACCATATGGCAAAGCGGTGACAGCCTGGCTGGAGATGGTGAGCGTCCCGTCACGGGAGGTGTGCAAGTTGGGCCCAGAAGGTCCGCTGGACATGGGATGGGGCCCTGGAGTTTCTGTCTTGTCCACGTTCCATGATTTTGTGAGGCAGGCGTTGTCCCCTCCTGCTTTTCTGCAAGCCAGTGGGGTGGAGGAGGTTCTTTCCAACAGGCTGGACGTTCCAGGCACATGAGCCGGGCAACGGTGCCCCCTCGTGGCTGCAGCCCAGCCCAGGAGCTCTACCAATGACCAATGGAGAGGGATGGATTTGGACAAGTGGGATGGGGGAAGGTGTTTCTGGTGGCAGGGAGGGCCGTGGTACCTCATGGCGGCGCACGAGAGACCCTGACCATGGCCCAGTGTGGCTGGAGGGAAGGCTGTAGTGGGAGCAGAGGCTGGAGGTCTGGGGGAGGCCAGATGGGGAGGGCACCAGGTGCGGAGCGAGGAGTGGTCCTCGAGGGGACATGGGCCTGAGTGGCGCCCTGACTTTGGCAGCGTGATCACCCCTCCCTTGAACAGCAGGTGTGTCCGTGGCCCCGGTGCTGAGGTCTCCCAGGCTCTGCTCCTCTGCCCTATCTGTGGGACCAAGAATTCCCACCCATAAGAATCTTCCTGGCAAGTGAATTTACTGACCTGGCCTGGCCTGCCCTGCCATGGATGGGACCACCATTGACGGCCAGGTGCTTTAATGGTGGAACTGGGGGTAAATGGTGCCACGCAGAGAACTGACATGCCTGGGCTCCGCCAGCATCTACCGGGAGACACCACAGGGGTTCAGCCGCTGTGCTTGGGGCTCTGCATCGCTAAGATTGCTTTTCATCCTGCTGTGACCTGTGAGGGAAGGCTTCTGTTCCCATTCTACAGAAGTGGAAACTGAGGCTCAGAGAGAGCATGTGACTTGCCCAAGGTCATACAGAGACTCAAACCCAGATCTGCCTGACTGCAAAAGCTCATGGCTCAAGGGAATGGGAGGACAAGGGACGAAACACTTGCAAAAGACACAGATGACAAAGGGCAGTTATCTAAAAAACACAAAGAACTCAAAATTCAACAATAAGAAAATGAATAACCTAATTTTAAAATGGGCAAAAGATCTGAACACACACTTCGCCAGAGAAGATCTACAGATGGCAAACAAGCAGGTGCAGAGATGCTCCACATCATATGTCATTAGGGAACTATAGATTAAAACAAGGAAGTATCACCGCACACCGATTAGAATGGCCAAAATCTTGAATGCTGACAACACCAAATTCTGGTGAGGATGTGCATCCGCAGGCCCTCTCTCTCACTGCTGGTGAGAACACAAAACTGTACGACTACTCTGGAAGATACTTGGCGTTTCTTACAAAATTAAAAATACCCTTTAACATACAATTCAGCAGTTGCCATCGTTGGTATTTACCCAAATGAGCTGAAACTTATGTGCACCCAAAAGCGAGAACATGGATGTTTATAGCAGCTTGATTCATATTCGCCCAAACTAGGAAGCAGCCACGATGTCCTTCAGTAGGTGAACGGATGAATAAACTGCGGTACCTCCAGACAATGGGATATGATTCGGCACTAAGAAGAAATGAGCTAACACGTCATGAAAATACAGGAGGAACCATAAATGCCTATTACTAAGTGAGAGAAGCCAATCTGAAAACGCTGAAAACTGTACGATTCCAACTTTTATGACATTCTAGAAAAGCCAGAACTATGGAGACGGTAAAAAGATGAGTAGTCGCCAGGAGTTTGGGGGGAGGGAGGGATGAATAGGCGGAGACCAGAGGCTGTTTAAGGCAGTGAAACTATTCTTTATGGTATTACAATGGTGGACAGATGTCCTTATACGTTTTCTGAACCCATAAGATGTGAACCACCAAGAGTGAACCCTCATATAAATGATGGACTTTTGTTACTAACAGTGCAGCAGGGCTCGTCAGTTGTAACAAATGCAGCGCTGTGATGGGGAATGCCGATGGTTAGGCAGACTGTACACGTGTGCAAGTAGGGGGTGTGTGGGAACTCTGCACTTCCCACACAATATTGCTGTGAACCTAAAACTGCTCAGAAAAAGAAAAAATCACTGAGTTGCCCTAACCAGCCTCTGGAAACTCACAGTCTGGTGGGGTTTGGACAGAAACAGGTACAACCATTTGGACAGTCACTGCAATGATGAGGAAGCCACGGGGGCTGTGGACACTCAGAGGAGCTATTACACTGGCATCAGGGAAGGCTCCCTGGAGGAAGTGTTGTCTCCAGTGGGCTTTCACGGCCCAGGTCTGGAGTAGCAGGGCAGGCATTACAGGCAGAGGAACCAGCACGAAGAAGGGCATGGAGGTGTGAGGCTCTGGGGGAACAGCGGAAGTTCGAGGTGCAGAGTGGGGTTTCGAGGGCAGAGATGAGTCGCAGGAGGTGAGCTAGGCTGGAGGCGAGGTCTGGGTTTGCGCGGGCTCCTCTGGGCGCGAAGGTGGAGGTGGTGGTGGTGGTGGGTGGGGTCCGCGGCGACACCTGGCGGTAGCGCGCGGAACTGCGGGCGGCCGCGCAGGCGCAGACCAGGGAGAAGCTGTGCTCGCCTGGGCGGGCTGGGCTGGGCAGAGTGCTGGCCCTGTCCTGGAGCAGAAATCAGGGGGTCCGTGAATATAGATGCGCAAAATATGACATCTTTTGTTTGTCACTAACCTCTAATGGAAATGAAGCGTTTCCTTTCATTATGAGCACAGGCAACAAACCGCAGTAGCATTAGCTGTGTTGCCGTCACATCTCAGGAGTCTCAGCGGCTCGTCAGTACTTTGAAATTACCACCTGCCTCTGGATCGCGTTAGGAAGCATGGTGTTAGGAAGCAGGCCCACATTGTGCCGTAGTATAGACTTCTTTTTAGTATTTTGATAACTATAATTTCAATCTAATTGGCAGTTAAAAACCTACAGTGTCCTCCAGACCGTCAAAGGTGCCTCTGGCACACACACGTGCACACAAATATGCACACACAAACACACATGCACACGCAGACATGCACAAGCACACACACAGTGTTTGCGATCCCCTCCCAGGAGGAATGATGACACCAGCGAGTGCCCCCTGTAAGGTGCTGACCATATAATTTATCGTCTGCATCTGCACGCTTGGGTGCAAAAGGGGCAGCAGGTGTGCACAGACTCTCCCTCGCATCGGGGGCCTATGGGGCGTCAGTGGTTGTGTCTGTGGGTGGGTGAGCTTGAGTGTGGAGGAACCAGTGGAGTGCATCTGATGTGGGGGGTGCCGTGTGCGCGCGCACGCGTGTGTGTGTGTGTAGGGGGTCTGTCTCTGGTGTTTGGGTTCTGGCAGCGGCCTGACCTACAGCTCCGTGTTCAGCCTGGTCATTCTGGCCCTCACAGGGGATTTTGCTCAGGTGTTTCCAGGGGTGGCAGGTGGTATTGGTGGGGGGGTCTGCCCTGCCTCGTCTGAGGGAGACAGGTGGGCTCCGTGTCGCCTTCTTGTGTCACCAAACTCATCCTCCCTCCCGTGATCACCCCCGTTTTACAGATGCAGAAACTGAGGCCCAGAGAGGTTGAGTGTTTTGCGCAGGCCACACAGGGAGTGCAGCCATGGATGACGAGGGGCAGGATTCCTGGTGTTTCTGAACCTCGGTGTCCTTGCCTTTCATTTCAGGAGAGGAAGATGCCTGAGGCCGAGATAGAAGGGGGGTCTCAGCGTTGGCCCCTCTCCTGTGCAATTCCCATCCCGACTCCTTATCCTTCCCAGCTTCAAGTCCAAGTTCCACGGCCTGGTATCACTCCCAACCCATCCCGCTGCTCCAGCCACCCCAGCACTAGCCCTTCCCGGCTCCCTTGAACGCCTTCACACCTCCAGGCCTCCACCCATTCTGTTCCCTGTGCTGGGAGTGCCTGGCAGATTCACTCATCCTGCAGACCTCTGCTCTGACCACTCCACATAGAGTTGGTGCGTCCCGCTGTGCTCACCACTGACTTCACACAGCCCTGGGGGCAGCCCTTCTCAGGATTTACCCAGATAAACATGATCTCTGTTTCCCCAGCTCTTAGCACCGGGCACAGCATAAAGTAGGCACTAATAAATGTTTATTGAATGAATATACAAACATGTTTGCACACCCCCGCACCCACCCATGAGCTGCTCCAGAGAAAGGCTGGGTCCTCTCCGGCTACTCAGGTGGTCATCAGAGTTGGTTCAACTGTCTAGGTTGGGCCCAGAGCTGCAGTAGGAGCAGGGCTGGCCGGTGGTGGCGGCAGCGTTGGGCGGGGTCCCAGGCTGGGGTCTGGGAGCTGCACACCCGCCGCGTGCTCCTTGGGGGGGTCCCCCCGAGGGTCCCCCATGGGCTCAGCCCTCTGTGGTTCTTTCAGTCTCGGCCCTAAAAGGTCAGTGCTGGGCCACACCTTATCCTCTCCTCTGTCCATTTATCAGGTCGGAAGCTCAAGGCTGGTCCGGCCCAGCTGGGGCCAAGGTTTATGTGCTTGTCCTCCCTACCCCAGCCACTCTGACCCTGTGAAACACGCCAGGAAGGGCGGGGACAGGAAGGGGACAGTGGGTCTCTGCGCCTGCCCCGGGACACTGTCAGCCACGTCAGGATTTATGCTTCGCTGCCCCCACCCTGAGAGCTGGTCACCGGGCTGACGCCCTTGGGCTGACGCCCTTGGGCTGACGCTGGGCCATCCCTGCAGGGGGCCTGGCCAGGCCTGCGGGCCGGAAGCTTGCCAGGAGGTGGCAAGAGGGGCAGAGCACTCTGAGATCCCAGCTGCCCTCACAGATTGGGCCCAGAGTGAACACAGGTCCCCCGTCACTGATGCGGGATGGGAACTCCCGTGGTGGGGGGTAGCATCTGAGCGAGGGGGCCTGAGCTGAGCCCAGCCTGGTCCTGCTGAGACACTGGCTAGGACATTGGTCAGGGCTTCAGTTTCCTCAACTGTCAGTGGGCTTAATTCTTAGCAGCCACCCCTTGGGCCCCTCGGACAGTGTGCGTCCACATTGGTTAACGTGGGGACACCAGCTGTTTGTGTCTGTCTGGGGGGCTCTTCCCTACTTGTTGGACCGGCCACCCCAACCCCATGTTCTTTTGGGGAGCTCCCCTCCCCCATCCACATGGTCTTCGCCGAACGCCTTCCCGTCCATCTGTCCAGGCATCGGGGTTGAAGAGGGAGCCTCCTCAGCAGGGGTCCTCAGGCACTGGCCGTGGCTCAGATGTTCAAGGAGTCAAGGGAGAGGTGGTGTTAGGGGGCTTGCTGGCTGCAAACTGAGCTCCAGAAATCACAGTGGACAGGGTTGCGGGGAAGGGGCAGGTGAGCCAGAGTTGGATCGGGGGTGCACGGCGGTGGCGTCTCAGGTCACCCAGTTGCTCAGTTAGAAATCTGGAGTGGCTGGACTCCTGTCAGTCCCCACATGCAAACCATCAGTGAGCCCTGCCCGCTGGACCCTCAGAACATTCCAGAACGCGACCTCTTCCCCGGCCTCTCCGCCTCCCCTAACCCTCAGAACGCTTCAGAACCCAGCCAGCTCCTCTTCCTGTCCTGTCAGCAGCCCGGCTCCAGCCGCCAGCATCTCTCACCTGGGTCCTGGCAGTGGCTTCAGCCCCATCCCTGAGCCACAGCCCTCCTGTCTGCACAACCCTTTCTCCTCACTGCCTGAGCAGTTATGTTAAGTAACTGGCCTGTTCTCAGTCCCTCCCCGCCCCATGGCTTGCCATCACACCCAGGGTAAATGTCAGTTCCTTACTGTAGCCTGTTGAGACCGTCCTAGTTCCGCCTCCTGCGCACCCTGCGACCTGACCTCACATCCTTCGCTCCCTTCCACGTCCATCGGCACCTCCTCGCTGTTCCTCGTCCCGCCTAGTGCATCACGGCCTTTGCACTGCTCTTTCCTCTGACTGAAACGCTTGGTTCCCAGGTACTCCTAAGACTCCTGTCCTCCCTTCGTGCGGGTCTTTCCTCAATTGTCACCTCCCCACAGAGGTCTTCCCTGACCCCACATGTACAATAACCCCCCGACCCACTGCCTAGCATTCCCTGTCTTCTTAGCCTTTTTTATTTACCTTTAAAGCACATGCACTGATAATATTTTGTACATTTAGTTGTGTGATTACCGTCTGGGGTCCCTGCTAGACCGACCCAGTGGTGTGATGAGTGCTACGATGGGGGCGACTCGGGGCTCTGGGGGTGGTCTCGGAGCATGGCGCTGCCCCTCTCTCGGCCTCAGTTTCTCCTCTGTACCCTAAGGCCTGGGCCCTCCCTCTGGTACTGCCTGCTAATGTGATGTGGGTAATTCTGAGTCTTCGCTTTGTCCTGGAAGAGAGGTTGCCATGGAAACAGAGGCTGAGGCTCCAGCGGAGGGAGCATCCACCTCCCTTTGTTAGATCCAGGGAAGGCTGCCTTCTGGGGGCCCCGCTGCCTGGTTTCGGGGAAGAATGCTGCCTGAGGTCTGTGCTTGTTGAGGGGCAAGGCCGGCCATCCTCCTCACCCTCCAGCCTGCCATTCACTCCATCAGTTTGTGAGACACTTGATGGAAGGGCAGAAGTCAACGGACAGGGTGGAGGATCAGGGGCCCAGGGAACCAAGGCATCTGGACCCAACCCTGTGTTTAGGCAAGTCCCCCGCTCTTCTCTGCACCCCCAGCCCTGGCATTTCCATCAGCTCACAGCTCTGCTTTGACAAAATCGATGCTGGGCCCCCTCCCAGTGCCCAGGCCTACGGGGCAGTATGCAGTTATGCTGGGGGGTGGGGGTCCCCGCTAGGTTCCACCAAAGACGCGTCCTGAGAGGTCAGGGCGCCGGCGCGGCAGGAAGCCCTGCTCTGCCTCCCGGCCAATCGCGGCCGGAAGGTTCCTGACCCCGGGCTGGGGTGTGGCCGCTCTCTTCTCCGTCCTGTTGCTGCCCGGTCTGGAGGGGTAGGAAGCCCGGGCCCCCTGGAAGGGCCGCCCTTGGCACAGGTGGCAGGGCCCGGCCGTGCGGAGTCGCCCCCTCCCGCCGCCCCGCGCCCCATCCCCGCTCCCCTGCCACCTGGCGCCCCGTTGGGCTCCCAGCTGGGCTCCCCGGGTACCGCAGGAAGGTGGGAGCCGCACCGCCAGACGCCGCCAGGGGGCGCTGCGGCGCTGCGGGTCTCCCGGTCTCCCGGCTGCTCCCCAGGCCCAGGCGATGGACCGCCCACCTCACCCCTTGGTCTGGCTGCTTATCGCTGCCCGGGGAGGCGGGCCGGCGGCTCCGACCCCGACACCGCCGCGGCTCCCGCTTGAGCGCCCACCGACAGGTGCCCGTGGTGGAAGCCGCTCCTTCAAGGCATCCTGGGCCACTTCTCCGAAGGGCACGGGTGCGCAGAGATCTCTGGGCACCGATGTTTTTCCTGGAGAGCTGAAGGCTGAGTTCTCGAAGACGTTCCATGAAGGAAATTGCAGTCCCTTCGGTGTCTGTAATACTGCGTTTTCCAAATCCCAGCACCAGAATTCTGGGCTCCATGCGCTCTAAATTTTAGCACAGAGCCTTCAAATCCCCACTCTGCCACTAAGCAGCTAGTGCCGGTGGGCAAGCCCTTAACTTCTCTGTGCCTTGTTTTCTCAGCTGAGAGATGGCTACACATCACCATCTCTGTGAAGTGGGGATTATTATCGCTCATCACAGCGTGTTTGACTCATGGGCTCAGAAACCCAGAGACACAGTTGGAGGTGCAGAGTCAGGAAGCTGAGAGACGCAGTTTGTGTGAACCCTGATGGCTGGGGGCGTCCACGAGACATTTGGCCCAGACTTTTCTGTTGCTGGGAGGAAAAGGACCAGAGGCCCTAGGAGGTTGAGCCGTAGAAGGTGAAGTCTGTGTGGGGTCCAGACCGTGGCCTGGGAGACGCCGGCCAGCTGGGGGCTGTGTGCACGTTGTGGGGTGCTCCAAACCTGTCTCCCCCCACCCCCCGTAAACGGGATGCGGATGCCTCTCATGTAGGGCTGAGGAGGCGCATCCAGGATGCCTCGTGGCACACAGTAGGTGCTTAATAAACGTGGGTGGCTGCCTCTTCTAGTTCCGTCACACAGCAGGAGAGGGGTTTGTATGGGGGGGCCTGGGACAGGCCAGCCCATTCACCTGGAAGAGGGCAATGGAAGCTGCTGTCGGGCCATCTTGGAAGGGTGCTGGGCAGGTGGATGGCAGCCCTCACTTCCTCGCCTGGGCACAGCCCCCTGCTGAGGCTGCCATCCCCTGAGCAGCAGGGCACCATGGGCAGTCACTGCAGGACCAGGAAAGCACACCAGGGGCAGGTTCTTGTGAAAGGCACAGATTCAGCATGGGGACAGGATCATTGGCAACGACATGGGGGCTGCCTGGGTCCTAGGGAACTTCGTGACCATCTCACTAGCCCCCACACTGTACCTAAGAGGAGCTAAAGCCAGCGAGGATAAAGGACTTGCCCAGGGTCACGTGGCTACATGGAGGAGGGTGGGACGAAGCGGGGCTGAGCCCGTATGCCTCTCCTGCAAACAATATCCAGGCCAGGTTCACTTCTGCAGTGCTTTCGGCATGAAGATTTGCTTGTTGAGTGAATGACTGTGTCTGTCAGGCCACATTACCAAAGGTCTATGCTTGTAATGAGGGAGGGGATGTCCAGTTAGGCTTTGCTCTTCTCTGAGCTTCTTGGTTCCTGTGCTCAGCTCCAGATCCTTCAGTGGACTCTGAGATGGAGAGCAGCTCCTGGAGACTCCTTCCTGTGAACAGATGGAGTGGCTCAGCCAGGAGAAGCACAGCCCCAGGGGTTCCAGCTGCTGTCCCTAATTCTCTGCAGGGTTGTCCTGGGGCAGGAGGGCCTGGGAGGCCTCTGGGTTGGCACCCTTGGGCTGGGACCCTTGGGAAGATAGGGCCCAAACCTGTGAGGAAGTGTCCCCATTTTGCTCACAGCTGCCCCATAATGGGGGTTAGCAGGTTGGGATGGCCATTTGACAGGAATGCTCATGCAGCTGTTTGTCCAGAAGTCATTATTGAGCACCTACTGTATGCCAGACACTGGAGTTGACATTATTTTGCTGGAGAAAGGGACAGTGAACAAATTAAATTAGAATGTGATGGCAGGTGGTGAAAAGTATGAAGAGGGACAACAGAGCAGAGTCTGGGGCACATAGAACACGGGGGCCCGGGTTGGAGAGCAGAGGTGTCACAGGACCACACACCTGGATGATGGGAAGGTGGCTGCCATGTGAAAGGCCGGAAGGGTCCCAGGCAGAGGGATCTGCAAGGGCAAAAGCCGGGAAGTACGAATGTGCCGGTATGGCTGGAGTGGGGTGGGTGAGACTCCAAAGAAGGGCTGTGCCCCCTGCCCCAGGGCCCCCTTGCCTCCTGCCCAGTCACCCCTTCCTCACTCAAGCTGGCTCCAAGACCCCAAAGCCATCTCTAAGGGGCTGTGTCGATTCCTTTGGCCACACGGGGGCAACAGAGAACACCACAGGGAAGGACTGGGGAGGCTTGGCAGGGTCTGAGCGCCTTGCGGGCTCGCGGGACCCCCGTCGGGAACCAGGGCTGAATACTGGACCCCTCCCTCTCCGCTTCTCTGCACCCATCCTGCCACTGTCTTCTCAAGCTCCTCCCTTCTAACGAGCAGGGACACATGCTACAGTCCTGGCTCCGGCTCTTGAGGTAAGGTGGGTCCCCCTGGAGACTGGGATCTGCCTCTGTGAGGTGGGAACAGAGTTCCATCTCGAGGATTGCGTGGGTCCCAGTAACAGTGTCTGTCTGCCATCGTGTGTGCCTCAGCCAGTTAGCTATGTGGCCTGGGGCCACCTGCTTACACTCTTTGAGCCTCAGTCTCCCAACTGTAAAATGGGAACGATGGCAGAACAGTGGCGGGGGATCTTGTGCAAGAAAACTGACAAAATGCGTCATGCCCACCAGGGACCCAGCACAGAACCTGGCTCTCAGTAAAGGCTCCGTGGTGATACTGTCACGACAAGCGCATGCATGACTGGGGGGCGCAGAGCCGAGAGAGACCTGCAGTTCAGATGAGAAGCTGAAGCTTATGAAAAGGGAGGGTGGTTTGCCCAACTTTACTCGCCAGGAACGAGGCGGAGAGCCCCTCCAAGTCCGGCCACGGCCATCCTGCAGCTGACACAGGACTGGAATCCAGGACGCCCTCTTTGTGGCCACAGCTTATCCTGCCCTTCCAGAGAGCCTCCGCCTTCAAGGCCCCTGTCCCCAGCCTATCACCCAGCTCTGGACACTCCTCCCCATGGTGGCTGTCCAGGCCCTGCTTGCACACCCCCAGGGAGGTCGCCTCTCTCCCTGACAAGCCGGTGCTGGGCCTCTGTAGAACTCCAGGAAGGCGCTTGCGAGAGTGGCACTTTTCAGGCCATGGCGCCTGGGTTCCTTTTTCTCCCCAGCTTCCCCTGTGCCAGACTGTGGAGGACTAGAGACCTGGAAATCTTGGAACACCACATTCTTGGAAACCTCGTCCCTTCCCGCCTTTGAATTCTTAGAGCTTCCTCTTGGAGCTGGGGCCCCTCCTTTCCGATGGAACCTGTGGGAGCGCCCCTTGATTTTGATGTCCTTTGGGGTGAAGGAGGTGTTTCTGGAGGGTGGGCCGTCGGTGGGGGGGGCAGCTGGAGCTGATGGCGGGGGCGGGAGTTGGGACAAGAGAAGGAGGGGGTTTGGGGGAGTGGCGTGTGGACCCCCGTGGGGTGAACTCTTCTCCCAGTGGGTGCACCTCTCCCTGTGGTGGTTTGTGGGCAGTCTTCCGAGCCCCTTTTTCTCCACGTCCTTGTGAAACACCACAGCCTTCTTGGAGTAATTCCTCCGAAACCTCGAATACCTCCAGCGTCTCCCAGGGTATTTTTCTTGTGGTTAAGGTGGTATTTACAGTGAAAACAGCTATTGAAGCGAATCGCGAAAATAATGTCAGTGTTTCCACTTTTGACAAAAATGGGAAGGCAGGTGGTTTCTTGTCTGCGATAAGCGCATCTGCTCCTACAATAATTACTATTTGAGATAATTATGAAAAAGAATTTAAATACTTAAGGCATGCACAGGGGCCAGGACAACTTTCTTTCGCCTTATTCATAATTTCTCCTGCAAGTCGGAGTCTTGTCCCGACGTGGGCCGGGGGAGGGGCCCTGGGAGGCCGTGGGCCAGCGCCCAGACCCCACCGCTGAGTCTGGGTCAGGACGAGTGTGGGTCTTGGAATAGGATCCACCTGGGTTGCATCTGGATTTGTCAGGGCAGTGACTGTGGACAGTTTCCTCCGCGCCTCAGTTTCCTTATCTGTGAAATGGGGTTAATCCTTGAGTGTGCCTTAGAGGATTGTGATGAAGCGGCGCTCTGTACCGTGCACAGCAGGGCTCAGCATGGGCTGGGTCCCGTCCCATGCTGTGCGAGGCCTGGGCCAGCTCCTGCAGCTCCCTTGCCCACAGAGATAGAAACCCAGTCCTCGAGAAGCCCAATGAGTTTGCGTTCCCTCCCTCCAATCTCCTGCAGGACATCTCCCTGGAGTGCAGACTTGAGAAGTGGCAGGTCAGCAAATACCCGTGAGCTTGGAGAGGAGCCGCCTCAGGGAACCCTGGTCCCCGTCCCCAGGTGAGCCCAGAGAGTGCCTCAGGTGTCCCCGTCAGAGCTCAGCAGGGCAGGGCCGAGCTAGGATGTTGGGAAAGAAGTGTTCTTTCTGTCACCTGAGGTGTCTCCGCCGGACCTGAGTGACCATGTGCCAGGGATGCCAGGGGAGGGACAGGGTTTGGGTCAGAGGACTCCTGAGGGCCTCTGGTCTTAAGATTTAAGGGCAAATCAGAACCCAGGAATCCTGGGTCCTGGGGGAGGCTAGGGAAAACAGATGTGGAGGGTAGTGCCAGGGCTGATGAAGCACACACGTGGCCCAGAGAGGGGAAGGGCCTTGCCCGGGCTCATGGAGATGCCCTGGCAGAGCCCAGGCCTCCAGTGCCTCCACAGAGGGCTGCCTCTAGGGACCTTGGGATCACCGTGGGTGAGAATGAGGCAGCGGGCTGGCCTGGGTGACCTTGGGTGAAGAAGGTCCTGTGACCCACTGGAGCAGAAATCAGAGGAGCTGGCCCAAGCCTCACAACAAGACAAGGCAGGTGCCTCAGTTGCGTGCTGGCTCTGCCCTGACTCATCATCTGGCCTTGCACAGGTCCGTGCGTAACTCCATTCCACTTGCCCCGTCTAGGCAGTAAGAGGGTTGGACTGTAAATGAAAATGCCAAAGAGCAATGGCTTAAACAAGAGAGAAATTTCTCTCTTTCATATCTAAACCTAGGGGTATGTGGTACAGGTCGTGTGAGGACCAGCCTCCCTCTAGCTCCTGGCCCTACCAAACAGAGGTGGAGATCTGGTCCTTGGGGTCCAAGATGGCTGCCAGAGTTCCAGCTATCACATCTGACTTCTAAGCAGCAGAAAGGAGGAAGGAGAAAGGAAGAAAAGGGGGCAAAGTGTGGGTATCAGATGTCTTTTAAGAAAG
The DNA here is from genome assembly GCF_937001465.1 of Orcinus orca. Lineage (NCBI taxonomy): Eukaryota > Metazoa > Chordata > Mammalia > Artiodactyla > Delphinidae > Orcinus > Orcinus orca. Next base: position 2,956,444 of record NC_064568.1, read on the forward strand.
GCTCATGGAAGTTGATGCTGGACGCTGTTTCTTACATCCCGCTGGTCAGAGCTGAGTCACATGACCAGTCCTAGATGTGCAGAGGCTGGGAATGAGGTCTTCATACTGGGAGCCCAGCTGAAAATCAGAGAAAGAAGGGGAGGGTGGCGCTGGGGGCCACCAGCTGACTCTGCCGTAGGGTGATCTCGTGGGGCCTTTCCGCTTTGACTCTTGAGGGGTCTGAGGGTCTGGAATTGTGCAGTCTGCCATGTCCAGACTTCCAAGAAAACAACGTGGGCTAAATTGAAATAAGCTTTCAAAATTCTGAGATTCTAGCATTTCCAGATGGAGTGCCTGTGTGTGTGCGTGCCCAGGTGCCGAGGAGCAGGGCTCAGGTAGCAGATTCGGGGAGCTTGGGGACGGGGGCTGGTGGTGCCCCACGGCGGGCTGCTCCCTCGGCTCCTGGAATCCCCTCGTGCCGGCCTGTCTGCACATGTGCCTCGTGCACCGGAGGCCCGGGGCAGGGGCGGCAGGAGGGGGCCGCCCAGGAATGCCTGCTCTTTTTAAGGCAGAGTTGTCCGTGCAGACTCCGGAGGTCTGGCGCCATGGCCGGCTCGGGCGCTGGGGGGCGCCCGAGAGCAGACTCCAGGCACTGGGTTGGGTGGGGGTGGGGTCAGAGCCAGAGCTTCTACCTGGGGGCCTCCTGGTTTTGATTCAGGTATGTTTTGCAGCTATTCCGAGTAAGATTCTGTTCTAGGCACTGGGCACTCAGCAGAGAAGCTCACGGCCCCCGGGGAGCTGCCGTCAGTTAACAAAAGATATAAGTGAATAAACGCGAGCAAAACCAAGCAGGAAAGGGGGTTGAGGTGATGGCAGGGATTGCAGTTTTAGATCTGGGTGGTCAAGGAAGGACTTGCTGGGAGGGTGACACTTGGGCAAAAAGACTTGAGATAGAGGAGGGAGTGAGCCAAGTAAGCATCTGCAGAAGGTGTGCTGAGCACAGGGCACAGCCCAAGCAAAGGCCCTGAGGCAGATGTGTGCCTGGTGCATTGGAGTTACAGAGCAGGGCCAGGGTGGAGTGGGCTGGGCAGAGGGGAAGGCGGCAGGAGGCAAGGTCAGGGAGGTCACAGAGCCAGGTCATGTGGGGCTTGCAACCATCGTAAGGACTTTGGCTCTTACTGGGCGTGAGGCGGCAGCCGGCGGTCTGAGCAGTGGAGGGTCACACTCTGACCTAGGTCTTCACGGGGTGCCCCTTGCTGCTGTGGGCAGAATGTAGCTGAGACGCTGGCGGCTGTTTTCCTGCAGGCTGTCCCCCTGCCCCAGCAGCATGGAGCTCCAGCTTCCCATCCCGTCTCCTGAGTCTTCCTCCTTCTGGCCTCTCTGCCTTCTCCACAGCCACTATTCCAGCTCAGGCCTCAGCTTCTCTCACTGTGATTCTCTTGCTCCTGCTGCCTCTGGTTTTTCACCCCCTCAGGACGGCAAAGTGGCTGCAGAGGTTCCAGGCCTCCCATGTGGGGTTTTTAGCAGAGCCAGCAGAGGCTCTGGCCTTTGCAGGGATTAGGTCATTTCTGTGCCAGTTCCTGGGGCAGGAGGATACCGTGCTCTGGTTCCGGGTTATCTGGATCAATTGTTGAGGCAAGTGCCTGTGACTCTGACCTGTCTGTCTTTCCTGCCTTTTAAGGACCCTTGTGGTTATGTGGGGCCTACTTGGATAGCCTGGGTCGTCTCCCCATCTCAACATCCTTAACTTAACCACATCTGCCACGTCTCTTTTGCTGTGTGTGGTAACACATTCGGGGTCCCAGGGTTGGGACGTGGACGTCTCGGGGTGGGGGGCGTGATCTGCCTCTCGCGGCAGCCATGCCCTCTCAAGGCCAACATGCGGCCCCTGCCCACCGCCAGGTGTGGCCCTCGGGGGGAGTCTGGGCTAGTGGGAGTGAGGTGTGTGGTGAGGGGTGTGCCCTGACCGGAATGCACAGGACCGGACCTGGGACTTGCTGTGTGACCTTCGGCGCTCCCTTGACCTTGCTGGGCCTTGGTTGGTTTTCCCACCTGTGAACGAGGAGGGGGCTGGTGACGTGTTCTTTCAGAGGCTTTCCAGCCCGGGCACTTAAATGCAACCTTGAGCTGCAGTTTGAAGTCAGAAAGTGCTGGATTCCAAACCTGTTTCCATATGTCCCTCCCTGACCCTCCACTTTCCCATCTGTAAAGTGGAGTCCTTTGTCCCCACCCTGCCTCCTTCTCATGGTTGCTGCCAAGAGTGATAATGGCCCTGAACACGCTTTATTAAGCTCCAGGCTGAAGGGAGGATTTATTGAGCACCTGCTGTTTGCCAGGCACTGTAAGCCACTCTGTAAGCTGGATTCGTCACCGGCTTTCACGTATGAAGAAACTGAGCCCCAAGGCGGCCGTGTGAGCTGCCTGATGGGGCGGCAAGTGTGGGAGGGATCTGGATTTGAACAGACAGTGCAGCCTGGGGGAGCTGCTGGGCAGGAGGATGAGTTGGAACCCCTTGAAGATCTCCGGGTCACCTCCAACCTGCGGTGAGCGGTGGCAGCTCCGACCTGACTCCCTGCCTGGGAGCAGGAGGTGGGCGGAAGGCTGATGTGCTTCTGGGTAGGGCCGCCCGGGAGAGGCCGGCAGGAAGACAAGGGGGCCTCGGGCCCTGCCAAGGGGTATTGATTCCAGGCACCAGGCGCTGTGCTGGGGCCCAGCCAAGAGATGAGGTCATGAAGGACGGGGACGGAGACTCCGGGGGCCGGCGTCCCGGCCGATGACGTGATCGCCAGACGTGAGGAATCTCTCTCTGCCTGGAAGACGCAGCTCCTCTCCTTCCTTCTCCTTGACAACCCCCTTACTCCAGCCTGTGGTGCCCGGGGAGGGGGCCCACCTTGCTGTTGTTCTTTGTGACCTTGGGCAAGTCACTGCCCCCTCTGGGCTTCCTCCTGGCACCCCATGGCTCTGAGAGCACCTCCAATGGATACTTCGATCAGTTCCCACTCAAGATCCTCAGGCTCTGGAGGGTCAGGCAGGGAGGCTGGCATGCCCCAGAAGGGGGTCATCAGCAGCTCCCAAGACCCACCCACAGCTGCCTCAGTTTCCCCACCGAGTCCTTAGGGACAGGAGGTGGCTGTCTTGCCAGCTCCCTCTGGCCTGTTCCCATTGTGGAAGCCGAAGTGTGCAGTGGGGGTTGGAGCCCCAGGTTCTGCCACTTACAGGCTGTGTGGCCTCTGGTAAGTTGCTTACCCTCTCTGTGCCTGCCTCCCATCGTGAGGCTGTGGCAGTAGCTGAGAGATGTTGAATGGGCAGGTGGACACCGGCTGTAGGTTGACCCTCTCATCCAATCACACGTCCTCACAGCTTGAGTTTGGGTCCTGGCTTTGGTGCTGCTGGGCTGTGAGACCCAGGGTACTTCGGTGCCTTTCTCTGAACCTCAGTTTCCCCATCTGTAAAGTGGGGACCACAGTATCCCCCAGATTGGGTTGCTGGGGTTGTGAAGGAAGGCTGTGTGGGGCCAGCTCTGACACAGGGCTGGGCACCCAAGGCCACCGCCCCACGGATGCTGACCACTGGTGTCCTGCCTGCCCGGCAGGCCCAGCCCTGCCGCCACACCTCCCCTCCCCTTGCGCTGGCCCAGGGTCATGTAGGCCCCCCCGGGTCCCCCAAGAGTGTCCTGTTTGGGAACTCAGCTGGGGGTCAGCACATCACCAGCCAGGGCTGAGGATGGCAGACTTACCCATGGAGGTGGCAACCATATGTGTCACATCTCCCAGAGCCACGGCCCAGCACCCACCAGCTATAGAACCACAAAGCCATGCAGCTCTTTGAAGTTCCCATTTTAACTCAGGGGAATTGAAGTAACTTTTGAGGGAAAACCCCCAGATAAACAAAAGGAAAACAAGAAAACTTGCCTGCAGTTTCCTCCCCCAGAGATGGCCGTTGGCATTTCCAGTCTCTTCTGCTACGCCTGTGTGTATCTGTATTTAGATGAAAGGGACCACGCCATTTTTCCTTTTAATGGAACATAGTGCACGTCTTTCTGTGCTGGGAATCATTACTCCGCAGCATCATTTCCCATGGCCACCACGTAACACTGAGGCCTGGATACAGTGTAATGATCCACCCAGCCTAACCCTCCATTGACACAGTGTTGACTAGATTCCATACCCTTCCCCCGCCACCACCTCGTGCCCGCTGTAATTAAATGCATCGGATCACTCTTGCAGCTAAAATTGCCTGGTCAAAGGATGTGCATTTTTTTAAAAATAAATGTTTAAAAAAATTACTGGGCTGCGCCGGGTCTCAGTTGTGGCACGCGGGAGCTTCGTTGCTGTGCGTGGGATCTTTAGTCGCGGCATGTGAACTGTTAGTTGTGGCATGTGGACTCTTAGTTGCAGCATGCATGCGGGATCTAGTTCCCTGACCAGGGATCGAACCCAGGCCGCCTGCATTGGGAGCGTAGAGTCTGACCCACTGGACCACCAGGGAAGTCCCAGGATGTGCATTTTTAATGTTTGATTGTTGATACCCGTTCATATTCCCAGCAGCTGTGTGTTAGTTTTTATGCAAAATGTCCTGGGATGAAAAGTGATTGTGTCTTGTTTGTTTCCTCCTTCAAACACGATCTCCCCTGCTCTGGGAGAATTGATACCTCCTGAGAGGCAGACTTCATTCCTTCGTGTCAGCCTCACACTGTCTGCCTCTTCTAGTTCATTCTAGCTGGGCTGGCCACCTCACTGTTCTTCCAACTTGCCAAACATGTGCCTGCCTCGGGGCCTTTGCACCTGCTGTTTCCTCTTTCTGGAATCCTTCCCTCAGTTGTTTCCTCAACAACTCAAATTGTATTTACTGAGAGGCCTTTCTTGGCTGTCCTAGCTAATAAATACCTGCCCACCCTCATCTCTTTATTCTTCTGTTTATTCTCATCATAGCACTTTCACTTTTGGAATTTGTCTTTTTTAGGTATTTGCTTACTTGCATAAGGGGTACCGGGGGCACCAAAGGAAGGCAGTGGATTGGCTGAAGGTCAGCCCAGGTCTCTGCACGACAGACGAAGCAGGGCCTCCCCTGTGCCCTTCCCTGCAGTCTCCCGAGAGCCCAGTGCCTGGAAATGAGAATGAGAATGACCATGAGCTGGGAGGCAGGTGGGCAGTGACCTGAGAGTGGACACTCTGGCCTCTTGTTCAACAGAATACATGGGGCAGTTTGAGGGGCAGGGAGGGCAGCAGGCCTGGTTCTTTCTCCGAATCTCAGTTTCCTCAGCTGTAAAATGGGAATAATGCTTTCTAACTAGCATGTGCGTTGTGAGGAAGAAAGGTGATGTTGTATGTCAGGTGCCCAGTGCCATGTCTGGTACCCAGTAGTGGAAATATGCAGAGTTTCATCTTGGCCGTTTCCATGTCTGGGGCTCTGTTCTTTGCACCTGCATAGGGTACCTCATTTAATCCTCATAGCACCTGGGCGGTATGTGGTAAATCCTATAATACAGCGGCGGTCCCCAGCCTTTTTGGCATCAGGGACCGGTTTCACTGAAGACAATTTTTCTGCGGACAGAGGAGAGGGACGGTTCAGGCGGTAACGTGAGCGGTGGAGAGCTGCAGATGAAGCTTCGCTTGCTCACCCACCGCTCACCTCCTGCTGTGCGGCCCCATTCCTAACAGAATAAACATCCCTATTTTACAACCAGGTGGACTGAGCCCAGAGAGGTCATTGGCCAAGGTCATGGAGGCTGGAGCTAGGATTCCACTGCAGAAACTCACCCCCTTGTATAACCACTGTGTGACCCTGCCTGTTTTGTTTGTTTGTTATTTTTAGTTTAATTTTTTAATTTTAATTCAGTATTTTACTTTTATTTTTATTTATTTAAACAATTTTTATTGAAGTATAGTTGATTTCCAATGTTGTGTCAACTTCTCCTGTACAGCAAAGAGATTCAGTTATACATATGTATACATTCTTTTTTTTAATATTCTTTTTCATTATGTTTTATCATAGGATATTGGATGTAGTTCCCTGTGCTGTACAGTAGGACCTTGTTGTTTATCTGTTCTATATATAATAGCTTTCATCTGCTCACCCCAAGCTCCCACTCCGTCCCTCCTCCAACCTCCTCCCCCTTGGCAACCACCAGTCTGTTCTCTGTGTCCGTGATTCTGTTTCCATTTCATAAATAGGTTCATTTGTGTCATATTTTAGATTCCACATATAAGTGATACCATATGGTATTGGTCTTTCTCCTTCTGACTTTATTCACTTAGTATGATAATCTCTAGTTGCATCCACATTGCTGCAAATGACATTATTTTGTTCTTTTTTACGACCGAGTAGTATTCCACCGTATATATGTACCACATCTTCATCCATTCATCTGTTGGTGGACCTTTAGGTTGTTTCCATATCTTGGCTATTGTAAATAGTGCTGCTGTGAACATAGGGGTGCATGGTTCTTTTTGGATTATAGTTTTGTCTCGATATATGCCCAGGAGTGGGATTGCTAGATCATATGGTAGTTCTATTTTTGGTTTTTTGAGGAACCTCCATACTGTTCTCCATAATGGCTGCACCAATCTGCATTCCCACCAGCAGTGTAGGAGGGTTCCCTTTTCTCCAGCATTTATTTGTAGACTTTTAAATGAAGGCCATTCTGACCGGTGTGAGGTGGTACCTCATTGTAGTTTGATTTGCATTTCTCTAATAATTAGCGATGCTGAGCATCTTTTCATGTGCCTGTTGGCCATCTGCATTTCTTCTTTGGAGAAATGTCTATTTAGGTCCTTTGCCTATTTTTTTTAATTGCGTTGTCTGTTTTTTTGCTGTTGAGTTGTATGAACCGTTTGTATATTTTGGAAATTAAGCCCTGTTGGTCGCATCATTTGCAAATATTTTCTCCCATTCTGTAGGTTGTGTTTTTGTTTTGTTTGTGGTTTCCTTTGCTGTACAAAAGCTTGTAAGTTTGATTAGGTGCCGTTCGTTTATCTTTGTTTTCATTTCTACAGCCCTGTCTGTTAAGTGGTGGGGATGCCTTAGCAGAGGTGGGATCTGGTCTGGCTCCCAGAGCTCTGGGAGACCTTGTGCAAGGTGCATCATCTCCAAAGACCTCAGTTTCCCTATCGGCCCACATTTGTCAGTGATTCTCGGGGGGAAAGTAGGGTTGAGTCTTTGGGAAGCTTCTGGCAGATGGGGCACTGCAGCCGCAAGTGTGGGATAAAGGAAAAGCAGAGGAGGGAAAAGGAAACACTTAGGGGAAGGTCGAGGATCAGGGTCCAACTCCTGCACTCGCCACGAGGACACTGCCCTGCCCTCCCCACTCTCCAGCTCCCTGTCAGCTGTGGTCCCTCCAGGGAAAATGCCATCATGTCCTGCCTGTGGCTGGGCCACAGGTGGAGATGGCCCAGAGCCATGGACAGGCCACACACGGATTCAGGAGTTGGAATGGTTTTGTCACGTTGGCAGGAATGATGCGAGGTGAATTTAATTAGCAATAAATGTCAGTTCCAGCACTGGGATCCCCAAAGCAAGTGGCGTGTGGCCAGAGTCAGAGGCTATGGCTCAGCGCTGCCCCGGTGGCCAGCTCAGTCCCTGTGTGGCACAGACAAGCAGATGTGCCCCAGGCCATATTACTTAGGGCGTAGAGCCTGGAAGGGGGAAGGTGGTTGCTGCCTTCACCCTCGTACTCTTCAGAATCCCTTAAATGCTACAGCTGAGATCCTTGGGACAAGGACAGGTGTAGGCTGGGGGTGTCTGGTGGGGCAGCCAGGCAACAGAGACGTCACTTCACGGGGAACGGTTGGAGGAGGGGGGCCACTCAGCTTAGAGAGGCGAACCCAGGGTCCCAGTCACTGCCTGCTCTGGTGTCTGTAGGGACTTTCCTGAAATGAAGGGGGGTGGGGGGCTGGGGAGCAGGCAAGTCTGTGGGTCAGAGCGCAGGGTCAGGGCCCTCCACTGAGGGAGGCTGGTAGCTCTGTCTGAGAAGTGCTTTTTCCCAGTCCCAATTTCTGGGGAAGAGATGGGCTATCTTCAGAGATATGTTTTCCTTTCATCCATCTGTCCATCCGTCCATCCATCCATCCATCTGTCCTTCTGTCTATCTGACCATCCATCTGTCCAGCCACCACCCATCCATCTGTCCATCCATCCATCCATCCATCCATCCATCCATCCATCCATCTATCCATCCACCCATCCATCCATCCATCTATCTATCCATTCATCCATCCATCTGTCCTTCTGTCTATCTGACCATCCATCTGTCCAGCCACCACCCATCCATCCGTCCATCCATCCATCCATCCATCCATCTATCCATCCATCTATCCATCCACCCATCCATCCATCCATCTATCCATCCATCCATCTGTCCTTCTGTCTATCTGACCATCCATCTGTCCAGCCACCACCCATCCATCCGTCCATCCATCTGTCCATCCACCCATCCATCCGATATTTATCGATCTTCCTTGCATTAGGCTGGTCACAGCAGTGGAAACAGGCTCCACTTCTGCCCTTGCAAAGCTCACAGTCTGGAGTGAAGACTAAACAGGCAACAACACCTAGAGGGGTGAGAGTCAGGAGAGAGAGTGGGTGCTCTGACCCTGGAGGTGGGAAGGAGGGTGGAGAGACCATTTGCTGGGGAGGGATTTAGCTGTCACATGAGAGGTGGGGTAGGATGACCTTGGGGTCTGTCAGCGGGGAGGCGCAGGTTGGCGCAGTTGCCCTGATCTCAGGCTATTGTTGGCGGTACAGACCGCGAGTCCTAGCCCCCGAGGCCATGGAAGCATCTCTTCTAGGGAGATGGATGGGTCTTTGAACATCCCTGCTGGGATGCACGGAGGAGGGGAAGGCAGCGTGTGAGCAGGTCTTGGACCACCCAGTTCCTTCCACCAAAGCGACCTGAGCTTTCTCGTGCGTTGGGTGTTGAGGTCAGGGTTTCGTGCTTACACGAGCTGGACCCCACGTCTCTCTAGGGTCCTCTGTGGATGTGGTCTTCTGAAGACGTGAGCTATGACTCACACCTGGCCATTCAGAGAAGAGCATGTCCTGACCACACTGAATGTGGCTCAGGGATAGTCACATGACATGAGACACATGAGGTCACATGACAGGCCAGTCAGCGCCGGTGCTGAGGTTGACTCCCTCGGGGGGCCACCTTCTAGGGACTTGGGGCTGCTGGCCGGCATCTTACCACCGCAGGAGAGATCCTGCCTGAGGACGAGCCACACAGATCAAAACAGTGCTGAAATAGGCAAAGAGATAGTCCTGGGGACACCTTTTGCCAGATGTCCAGCCTTGCCTGAGTCCTGATCCACCACTAAGCTTTTCATTTACGTGTGCCAGTATTCCCTGCTTCTCCATTTCTCATTTTTCATGTATTTTTCCAGCTTTATTGAGGTATAATTGGCAAATACAATTGTAAGATACTTGAAGTGTCCGTCATGATTATTTGCTGTACGTGTACATGGTGCCTCCCATCTGGTTGATTTTACACATGGTCACCTCACACGTGTATGTTTGTGTTCTGCGTGTGTGTGGTGAGAACATTTAAATTCTACCGTCTTAGCAAATTTCAATTATACAACACAGGCTGTCAACACAGGCACTATGTTATACTTTAGGTCCTTATTGATCTTATCGCCAAAGGTTTGTACCCTTTAACCAAGCTCTCCCTAATGCCCCCGTGCCCAGCCCCAGGCAACCACTTGTCTACTCTGTGATGCTGTGAGTTTGACTTCTTTTTTTAAAGATTCCCCGTATAAGTGAGATCATACAATATTTGTCTTTCTCTGTGTGGCCTATTTCACTTAACATAATGCCTTTAAGGTCCATCCATGGTGTTGCAAATGGTAGGATTTCCTTCATTATAATGACTGAGTAATATTCCATTGTATGTATGTAAACCGCATCTTCTTTATCCGTTCATCCCTCGTGGACACTTACCTCGTTTCTATATATTGGCTGTTGTAGATAATGCTGCTATGAACATGGAGTGAAGCTATCCCTTTGAGATCCTGTTTTCATGTCCTTTGGATAAATACCCAAGAGTGGGATTGCTGGGTTATATGGTAGCTCTAATTCTAATTTTCTGAGGGACTTCCTTACTGTTTTCCATAGTGGCTGCACCAGTTTACATTCCCACCAACAGTACACAAGGGTGCCTTTTTCTCCATTTTTTTAAAAGCCGGTTTGCATTGACTGCCCTTTGCACCTGAAGTAATCCTGCCCAGTATACCCTCTGGCATTGTACTTGTAGAGAAACCAGGGAGGGAGACCCAGAGAGGGAGACCTTGCCTAAAGTCACCCAGTGAGCTGGTAACTGACATGGGAGCTGACCCAAGGCCCTGCCTCTCCGAGCCTCTTTGCCTTGCTTAGAATGGCCTCTGGGAGGGTAAGCCGGTAGGGGGCTGGGAGCCCCTGGAATCAGGCAAGGTGGGTGAGCCAGTTCTTTTGCCTCCCAGCAGGGGCCCATCTCTGTACTGGGGGCCCTGGGGCAGGACATGAAGCTAGAGCTGGGGTGGGTTGCTGTGCTATTGCCGAGGACCAGCGCAGGAGGAATTCAGCTCAGGGGCAGAGGAACAGCTTCCCACACACAGAACCAGATTCCACATGGGAAGAGCCTCAGTCTCGACTCATGCCTGAAGCTCAAACAAGCTTCTGTGTAGCCCAGGGTTTCTGGGGTCCCTCGGCCTTCATGGTTGATGGGCCAGGAGGAAAATGACAGCATTTTTCATCTTTTTTTTTGTTGTTTTATGTTTTGGGGATTCTTTGATGGTTTCAGTTGAAAAATAAATAGGAATTCAACCACTAAAAAAGTTTGAAAGACGCTGAACTCATGTCCACAGCCATTTTACAGATGGAAAAACAGGCTCCAAGCAGAGTCAGAACTTTGCCAGGGCCCTTCAGGGGGGAGGCACTGGCCTGAGACTCTGGTTTTCTGCCACCCCAGCCCAACCTTGGGCCACAGGCTTGCTGTGTGACGTCTGCCAGGCTCCATGCCCTCTCTGAGCCTCCGTGGGATCAGGTGGTCTCTGGGAGCTCTCCAGCCTCGTGCTTTGCATCCCTAGCCACCTCCTGGGCTCTCCGGTCCTCACAGCCACCTTCAGTGAAACAAAAAGTCATTTCTGTCTTTACAGAAAGGACGGATGAATCACAGGGTTGGTCAGTGAGGGGACTAATGCAGCGCCCCAGCCAACTTCGTCACTCCTGTGTGCCTTGAATGAAATTCCTCTTCCGTATGTGCCTTTCAGAAAAAGAAAAGAATAGAAGAACACAGGGTGAAGAATTCAGAGAGATGAATTGACCCTGATAATATCAAAGAGTTAATTTCTGAGGTCATTCCTGAGCTGTCAGGGGTCTGGAAGACTTTCTGTAAGCCATAAATAACGCATTTTAATAACGGGGACTTTGATTCCTCTCTGGGGGCTGAAACTGTATTGTGATTCGGGTGGCAGCTTGTTAGGGCGCCGGCACAGGGTTTCTCCAGCGCTTCTTAAGGGATTACATATTTTGGGTATGTTCAGGTCTTCATGGTCTACTGGAAACCCATCCTGCTGAAATGCTTTTGACCCAAGGAAATGGACTTGTAGTGGAAAACATTTTTTTCCAACTCTCAAGTTCATTGTTTAGCAGTTTCACCCTGCATTTGGTTGAAAGTTTTGATTAATTATTTTCCCCATTCCCCTGACCTTACAGCAGCTGCAGGACTCAAAGGCGACTCTGGTCTCCCACCTCACTGGGACCCACGTGTAAGGCTACTGTGGATAGTGGAATTTCAGCGTCTCGGGGAGTAAGAAACCCTGCCTTGGACAACCTTCAGGGCTGAGATCTGTCCAGACCAGGTTCAATCTGAAATGTATCTTCAAAGATCTGGGCTCTAGTCTTTGCCATGGTTGTGCTGTGTGATCCTGAGCAAGGCACTTAATGTCTCTGGGCCACGTCTCCTCCTCTGTGGAATAGTAACTTTAAGCCCAGTGATTCTGTGGTTCGATGTTCTTTGAGTTCTGGAGAAGAGCTGTTTCCTCTCCTATGAAGGGATAGTGACACCTCCATGTAAGGGGAACTTGGTTCCTTTTCATGGAGCTGAAGACAGAGCTACAGACACAGAGCTTATAGCTACCCTAAAAACTGTAGGGCTTTAATGCTCCATTCCAACCTTTGTATATATTTTAATTCTGTAAAGAGTGAAAGAGAAAAATATAGATTAGCATGATAGATACTGCCATTTACCTAACCAATAAGCATATCCCCCTTTTCTCAATAATAGGAATGTGATTTTGTTCAGAGCAGCACTATGCCAAGGCAAAGAGCTACTTTTCTTGCTTCCGTTGCAGCTAGGAGTGGTCATGGGAAACAGTCCTAGCCAGTGGGTTCTAAGCAGGTGCTGTTGGGAGGGACTTCTGGGAAACTCATTTGGCTGCTCATCCTCTGGCAATTCTTTTCCTTTCTGCTTGGGATTTGGATGTAATGGCTGGAACTCTACAGCTATTTTGTGAGCATGAGGACAAGGGGCATACCTGAAGGAAGGTAGAGGATAGTGCGGAGTAGCTGCCTAGGCCTGGTCTATATACCTCCTGGTTTTTAGTTATAAGAGAGAAAAACAAATCAGCATCATGTTTTAAGCCACAGTTATTTAGATTTTCTATCAGGTGCAGCCCCACAAACAAAAGCAATGACAACCAAGAACTTCCAACAAGGCAAAATGAAAACCTTTCTAGAGATCAAGTCTGGGAAGAAAGTAAGAATGCAGCTATACGGGCCACAGAATTCTACACAGCTTTAGAAGCTGACCTTAAAATTTGGCTTGAGCTTCCTAGTAGCCAAGTAAAGGAGGAAACACTGCCACTGACATGATTCTTATTATTCTCTGGCAGCCTCTGTGAGTTACCCCCTCTCCTGTGTCTTGAAGCCCTCTTTCTCTGCGGGCTCACTTCCTTCCCTGGCAGGCTGTTTCTTTTCTCCCTTTCTCCACACTTCCTGAATGAGTCCTCTACACCCCGGTCTCTGTTCCCCATCTTCTACTTTCTGGATTCATGGCCAAAAAGGAGTGTTGCAGACCTCTCACACTTGACCCTCATTCATTCATTCATTCTACAGATTTTCACTGACCACTTACTATAACCCAGGGGTAACCGCGGTGAAGAGAATCTCAGACCCTAATCCCCGCCCCTGCTTCGAGCTGATGGACACAGCGGCGTTTAAAGTCTGTGCACATGTCTGGTGTCCTGCACGTGCCCGTGGAGGAGGAGGACAGCACAGGGTGAGGGTGGAGAGCACGGCGGGAGGGAACAGATTGTCTAAATATAAGGTAGCCAGGGAAGACCTCGCCCAAGGAGGGGAGGGAATGATCTCCAGGAAATGTGTTCTGTTAGTGAGCACAGCAAGTGCAAAGGCCCGGAGGCAGAGGTACGTTTGGCTTGTTTGAGGACCAGCACAGAGGCAGAGTGGCTGAAGCTCAAGAGGGAGAGAGTAGTTGAAGATGAGGTTGGAGTGGGGGGTGGGTGTCTCTGGAACATCCCAGGTGGCTGTGAGCCAAGAGAGGGTGTGGAGCGGGGAGGGCGGTGACCTGGCTTAGGCTTTGGCAGGTACCCAGCCTCCTCCTGGAAACCCTCTTTGCATTTTCCTCCTGCCTTTCCTCTGACCCCTCTCTGTTCCCTTTGGGCTGGTTTCCTTCCTCTCTCAGGTGTCGAGGTTTCAAGGGCTCTGTCCTCGGTTCTCCTCTGCCTCTGACTCCTTCCCCTGCATCACCTCAAGACTGCCTGCTTCTCCCTTCCTCCCTCGCCATCGTCTCACCTCCCGTCACCCTGTCCCTCCTCCTGTCACTCGCCGGCTCTCACACTCTCAGCTCTCAGTCAGCCTCCTCCCTGGCCTCCCTGCCTCCAGTCTCTCTCTGCCAGCCTGTCCATACCCACAGTTCACCCTGTAACTCAAAACCAACTGTTCCTTTAAAAACGCTGCAATGTTCCGCCTCCCCTGCCCCCCACGACCTTCCTGCAGGTGGAGACCAAACTCCAGCACTTGTCCCTGGGTGCGAACCGGACCCTCGACCCTTGTCAGCTCCAGTATCAGCTATAGCCCCCCACCCCCCGGGAGATTCTCTCACTTCCCTGCAGGGGGCATCCCCTCCCACACCTCTGCACCCTCACACACCTCGTCCCCTCTGCTCAGAATGTACCTGTGCATCTTGCTGACATGAAAACTCTGACTCACTCTTGAATGAGAGTCAGTCAGGATGATTCTGACTGCATGAAAGCTATCCATCAAGGACATTTATTTTTACCTTACAGAGAGTCTGGAGGTGAGGGAGGCAGTGCCTATGTTCAGGGGTTCAACACAGACACCAGGGCCCTAGTTCTTGCCATCCTTCCAAGTGGACTCCTCTGCACGGTCACTTTCCCGTCAGGGTTGTGCCTCATGGTCCCAAAACGGCTGCCAAGACGCCAGCCAGGCACCGTAGACCCGAAGCAGGAAGTGAGAGAGCAGGGTACCCAGGGACTTTCTCCTCATGTGCTAGTCCCTTATCGGGGAGGAAACATTTTCCCAGAAGCCTCCAGCGGACTTCTCCTGGTGTCACATGGTCACCCCTTGGCCAGTCACAGGCAAATGATGATAAGAATGTCATGTTTAGCATGCAGCAATCATCCTTTGTTCTCTGGGTCGATGTGTTTTAGCCCCACTGAGAAATGAGGGCCTTGTTGCTAAACAGAGAGGAGGAATGACTATCGTGTGGACCCCCAGCCAAATCTGCCTTGTGAAGTCTGCTCCGATGCCCCTCCCCTGTCACATTTCTTCCCCCAAGCCCCCAACCTTGGAGTTGGAGAGAGCCTAATCTCCGGACCATATTCCAGTGACTACTGGACCTGGATTCAGTATTTCCTAGCCCTTATCTCATGCATCTATTTCTGTAAGCTCTATTTCTATAAGCCCTGTTACCCCCATTTTACAGAGAAGGAAGCTGAGGCTCGGAGCTGGGAAGGGCAGGTAGGCATTGAAGGTCAGAGGAGAGGAGGGACTGGCCTGAGGTCTCCCATCGAATCTCTACTGGAGATAGGCTGGACAGTGGAGCCTTCGGCAGTGATGGAGCTGTTACATGTCTGCACTGTCCAATATGGTAGCCACTAGCCACGTGGCTGCAGAGAGCTTGAATTAGGGCTGGTGCGACAGAAGACAGAATTTTTTATTGGAACAGACATGTGGCTAGCGACTGCTCCACGGGATGGTGCGGTGCTGGAACCAGGCCTGGAACTTCAGTGCAGCTGCAGACAGGAGGTAGGCGGGCCACAGACAGCCAGGTGGCCTCAAAACGTGTGAACTGGAGTTCACCACATCCCGGCCCTCACTGGGGGCTCCGGTTGAGAATGTGTCACTAGAAATGCAATTATAGTCTTGGAAAGGGCTTGGCAGGGTGAGGAAATCATTCACCCACCCTAATAAGCTCTGGAAATCATTTACCCTGAGGAGAATGAGAAGCAAGGCCCTGAACTGGTTCTGCTCAGAGCATTTGCTTGTGGAGTCCAGTCCACCCCACGAGTGGCAGGCAGTGGGCTCCAGTCTCCCACCTAAGATGCAGACTAGTTCATCAGGACCTGAGTGCCAGGAGTTGGGGTGGGGTGGAGGTCTAGAGACGCCATGCAGGCAGCCCCTCTTATCATTGCAAGGGAGAGTGAGGCCCAGACAGGGGTCTGCTCTTAATGGAGCTGGTGGTACCTTACCCATCTGTCATAGGACTGGACACTTGCCAAGGTCCTCATTGCGGCCACCTTAGCATCCACCCTTCCCTCCTTCCCACTAAGCAGTGGTCATGAGGTGTGGGAGGTCACTGTCTCCACCTCAGCACTACCATGGACACTCCAAGCCAGTAGGCACAATCCCATCTCTTTTACCATAGTGATGGACCACTAATGGGTGCCCAAACCAACCAGTGCACTGGGACAAGTCACCCCGAGGGCAAAGCCAGCATCCAAAGGACTGTGGAGAAGGAAGAGTCAGAGAAGCAAAGACAGAGCCTTGATCAAACCATGCTCAAAGTCATCTGTTTTGGGAATTTTCCATTATGTGATCTAGTAAACCCGCCTTATAGGTTAGATGAGTTAAAATTGGGTTTTCAGTTACTTGCCACCAAAAGCATCCTTCCTGCCACAACACGTGACATCCGTTCTGCCATCACTCCACAGATTCTCCTGAAGTAGTAGTGAGTGATCCCAAACTATAGGCGAAGAGGTCTGGAAAGCAACAGGTGCTTGTCCCAGGTTACTCGGTCCGTGGGGTAGCGGACCTGAAAGACAGCAACTGTGTGCTGTCCTGTTCTTTCATTTAATTCTCACAACATGTCGGTGCATTAGGGATTAGTGCCCTATTTTACAGACAGGAATATTGAGACTCAGAGGCAGAAAGGGACTTGCCTGCTTCTCATGACGACATGATGATGCCGGAGGAGAGCTGGGACAACATGTCAGTTATTCCGAGCCCCGGTTTAGAGATGTTATGTGAAGCGCTCTAACGGCACTTTTTTTTTTTTTTTTTTGCACGAGAATGCCCTAACTGTCTTCGCGTGGCTACTTTGGTATCGTGTGTTCCTTCCCTCCATCTTGGAGAACTTGGATGCTTCTTAGTTGGGAGCTGCACTGAGGTGGCCCTCTGGATCAGTGATTGCCGTGTAACAAACCACCCCCAAGTTAGCAACTTAACTCTGCACCCATTTATTCTTGCTCTCAAGTCTGTGGTCAGCTGGTTGGTTCTCATCTAGACCAGGCTCCACTCTGGGTGACCCGAGAGAAGGGAGTTTACTGAAGGGCCAGTGAAGCTCACAGAATCACTGGAGTCAGGAGGACCTAGTTTGGAATGTGGGCCAGAATATCTGCGAAAGTTGATGATGCTCAAACTCTGCTCCCTAACCGACACCACCCCTGAGGGAATTTCTCAGAGTTGCTCAGATTAGTGGACACCGTGAGACACACAGGACTGGATTCTGCTCTGCTGCCCATGGTGGTGAAATCCAAAGGCACCTGCGCCGGTATCAGTCAGCTGTTGCAGTGTAACAAAACGACCCCAAGCTCAGCTTCTTCAAACATAAGCTTGTGTTATTGCTCTCGAGTCTCTGGTTCAGCTGGGCAGTTCTGACACACTCACATTCTGGAATAATCATATAGCTGTTAAAATGAATGAACTTGAATGACAAATGTCAACATGGCTAAGTATAACGTTGAGCCAGAGAAGCAAGTACAGAAAGGATACTTACAATGATACATTTGTATAAAATGCAAGAGCAGTGTTTATGAAAAGGGAAGTACCTGGAGGGCTCTCTGGAGTGCTGGCAGAGACCGTGTTGTCACCTGACCGCTGGCCTGCCAGCTCCTCCTTGTTCAGAGTTCGTCAGCCTGTGGGGCTGCCCTGGGCAGGAGAGCGGGAAGCTGGTGCTGAGAGGTGGGCATCCCCTTCTGCCTAAGGGGACCTCCAGAATGGGGAAGGGGGCCTCTGAAGGACATCTGGGAGCATGGGGAGAGCCTGGACACTGCCCCAGATGACAGCCCTGCCCTCCCCAACACCCAGATCCCCTCCTCGTGTCGCCCCTCTCCTCCCAAAGCCTTCTCCGCCTGCCTTGCTGTCTGATTCAGTACCTCCCTCTTCTGGGCTATTCTAGAGCTCTTTGTCCTCTCTTCCTCTCTTAGGGTCCCCAGAACTTTGCTCTGTTCTGTGTGTGTCAGATCTACTGTAAGCAGGATCTGGAAGGATGGAGGGGCTGAGAGATGGTCTGGAAAGAGAGGTCGGATGGAAGGAGGGAAGGAAGGAGGGAGGGGAAGGAGGGAGAGAGGAAGGATGGAAGGGAGGGAAGGGCTAAAGGGCTGAAACCTCCCGGCCACATGCATTCCCTGCAGCATCCCAGCCCAGAGGAGGCTTGCCTGATCTTGGTGACTAGCTGGCTGTGGGATTTCTTAGGGAAAATGGTGATGATGACGGTCCCCCAAGTTTTCTCCATGTTGACACCGAATGTCCTTTGACCTGGTGTCTTCTGACACTGTGGAGAGTGAAGGACACTCCTCCCTGGGGGCGCCCCCCACCCACGCTCCCAGCAGCTTCCTTCTCTGTCACCCATCTCCTTCCTCTTGGCTCAGATGTGCTCAGACCATTGTTGTCCGTGGCCAGCAGGTCCCTCTGCCCTTGTCTCCACCTGCGTTCCTGCTGTCAGTCTCCCTGCTCCCTGCAGGCAGAGCCTGAGGCGAGGATTGGGTGCCTGGGGTTTCTTGAGAGAGCTCTCAGGGGAACCTGGGAGGGAGAGGAGCAGGGTCAGACGGGGAAAGAGACAGAGCAAGGATGCGTCTCAGGAGAGGTGTGGCCTTAGCCTGACCCATGGAGAGCTCTGCAGAGGAGAGGGTGCTATGGAGCTGCCCCCGTGGGGGGACTGGACCTCGTAAGGTCCATCACTGGTCAGTCACCGCTCCTGAGGGCGCGTGTGGGATGGACAGAAATCTCCCTGCTATTTATTTCCAGATTCTTAGGGTACTTTCTCAGTGAAGGCATGGCTACGAGCTGTTAGTAGGGCCCTCGCAGTAGCTGGGGCATGGGTGCTGCCCGCTCAGGGGATTTGGGGACCAGCAGCACCCACGACCTCACCAGCCTGGCTGCACCTGCTCCCTGGGGCCCGGGCTGTGCAGCAGGTGGAGGGCTGCCTCGACTTCTGCCTCCTCGGGGCACTGCTGGGCCACTACTTCTGCGGAGCCCCCAGCAGAAGGAGCGTCTTGGTCTAGATGAGAGGCTCTCAGTGTGAGCCCATTGAGGGGATTTTAACAATTGGGAAATGTCACACACTGCCCTGGATTTCTGGCCTCTCTTGGAATCAGGGAGATCCAGCCCCTTGGGTCCACACTCCTGCAGGGCCGTAGGGCAGCTGGTGCCGGGCACGGAGCCACCGTATGTGGGTCACTGGCTCCCCGCCCTGCACAGCCCCCTGGCCCACTCCCCTCATTTGTGGTGGCTGCTGGGCCCCTGTGGGCCTCTGAGGTTTGCACTCATGGCCTAAGTGGCCCCGCTGGCCTCTGAGCTCAGACATTCTGTGTCTCTGTGTTTTCAGTGACGTTCTCCTTACTGAGAGCCTACGGTGTGTGGCATTGCAGCTACTTCACGTCCAAAGGTGACAAGCAATTCTCAGTCTCTTACCAAAAAAAAAAAGAAAAAGATAAAGCTTTCACTCTGCTGGGGACGAGCATAGGACTAGATGGGGAGGGACACAGAACCTGGCTTGAGCAGCGCCACAGTGAGGCTGGCTTGGGAAGGGGTATGTGAGTGCGTGTTGAAGGCCTGGTGGGCACACGTGTCTGTGGGTGTGTGTTTGTCAGCGGGCAGGAGCCCAGGAAGGAGGATGCTGTGTTGTCCAGGTGGGAGGTGATGGCGGCTTTAACTCCAGTGGTTGCCATGGCAACTGAGAGCTGGGACTGCATCGCAGAGAGACCAAGGGGGCTTGGCGGTGGTTGGATGGGGGGCCAGAGGAGGTGGGCAGGACAGGATGGCTTCCAGGTGTTGGCCGGTGTACCGGGCTGACTCACAGATAAGCAGGTGAGGGTTCCAGAAGGAGCAGGCCTCGTCCCAACTGCCCTCTTGGCTGGCTGGCCATGTCCAGCCCGGCAGGGAGAGAGCTCGCTGACCCAGACCAGGCAGCCCAGCGGCGAGCCCTTGCTGTGCCGGACGGGGTGCGAACAGCCCACTTCTGGGGCGCAGAGGTGCTGAGGCCTGTCTGGGCTCAGAGTCCGAGCCCTTCTACTACCCTCTGTGCTGTCTCCCCCGGCCCCAAAGCCCCGGGATCCTGGGGAGTCAGGAGCCAGGCCCTTCCCTCTGCCCTCGAGGCCCTGGTGGTCCCCGGGCTGAGATACACGTGCACCCGCCCCGCAGCCCGGCCGTCACCCTCCCGAGCCGGCTTCTCGGATCCGCCTCCAGGAGATGAGCTCAGGGGCTATTCCTGCCCAGTGACGTCACCTGGCCCCGGGCTGTCCCCTGGGGCTGGGGACCACAGCCCTCAGACACCCCCTAGCCGCTCCCCATCACACTCCCACACCTGCGCTTTCCCCCCTTGACACACCCTGTACTCACTGTCCTGCCCCCCGCCACAGAGCACGCA
Source organism: Orcinus orca (assembly GCF_937001465.1). Lineage (NCBI taxonomy): Eukaryota > Metazoa > Chordata > Mammalia > Artiodactyla > Delphinidae > Orcinus > Orcinus orca. Next base: position 2,976,521 of record NC_064568.1, read on the forward strand.
CTCCCCAGTCTCACACACACACACCCCCGACACGCATTCCCATGCGCGCACGTGCCCTGCTGCACACTCTCCCTCAGGTCCGTGTTCTCACGTGCCAAGGGCCACGCTGGTGTCACACACACTACGCTTGCTTCTGCCCCTCCCCTGCCCCCAACGTGCACTCTCTCCATCCCTGATCCGCAAGCCCACCCATGAGTCCACGGCCCCGAGTGCAAATCTCCACGTGCATCCTCGTCCCCAAGTTCACACCTTCAAACCTGTAGGTTCCCCGTGACCACCCCCAGTACCTCTGAGACGAGAGCCACCCAAGGGGGCCCTGTTGTCTGCCATCTCCGCAGGGAGGAGGAGGCCTGTGACCCAGAGCATGGGGTCAGCCACAGGAGCAGAGGTGGGGAAGCCAACCCCAAGCCTGTGCAAGGGATAGCTTTCTCCGGGTCGAAGCTGGCTAAGTGTGGGAGTGAGCGCCCCATCACAGGAGGTGTGCAAACATGGGCTAAACTCCTGATGGAGAAGGGGTGGAAGGGCCTCAACCCAGAGACCCTGGGAGGCGGAGGGGATGGAGGAGCTGGGTCGGGCGGCGGGCTGTGGGGTGATGAAGGGGCCGGCCAGGGCAGGAAGGGGGCAGGGGGGGTGCTGGAGGGGCAGGTAAGGGTGGGGCCGGCTGGCCCAGAGGGTGAGGGCTGTCTCGCCATGGCCACCATAACTCAGCTGGGGTGGACAGTTTCCTTTCTCCTGCCTGATTTACTGCCTGCTTCGGAGGGGCGAGGCCCATTCTTTGAACTTCAAAGGGAGCAGTGAGGGAAGCCGGGGCAGTGGTGACAGCCCACTGAGCCCGGGGGGCCTGTCCGCAATCGGCCAGGAGGCTCCCGGGCCTGAGTCTGCCGGCCACTCACCAAGGCTTGCTAAGCCGCAGCCTCTCGGCCTGTGAATGTGGTCCCAGAGAGGAGGAAGAAGGGTCTAGTCCTGCACGTGTTTTCAGTGTCGAGGGCTGTGACACCGGGGTCACAGCGGTCCGTTCCACAGGGGTCCATTCCAGCGTCTCAGGCCTGGAAGTTCTGTCCAGGACCGAGAGGGGACCTGCCCCTTCTTAGGTTTTTAGCACGCTGCTCTGTTGTCATCTTCACAAAGACAGAAGCGAGGAGAGACATTCTTAGGTATTCCTTTCTGCTTTTTCAGGTGGGTAAATCAAGGCCCAGAGACATTAGGTTTGCCTTCCAGCCACACAGGAAGGCCTCTGGCCCCAGTCCCTGGTCTCTCCCACACACTGCCCCACGGCTTGTGCCCCTGGGTCCGGAGTCAGGCAGCATTTGTCTGTTGGGTTTTTCATCCGTTTTGCTGAAGGCCAGCCATGGCTGGCCTGGGCTCTGCCGCGGTGCCTGTGTAACCGCAGGCTGCCGTTTCCATCTCTGGGCCTCAGTTTCCTCCTGAGGATCCCAAGCTCCGTGGCAGGGGCCTTAGTGCTTGATCAGAGCAGCGTTTTCTTTGTTGCGTCCTGTGTTACATCGAGCATTCAGAGCAGGTGTGGGTCAATGTTCAAAATAGGAGGCTTCCCATAAAAATCTTGGTTTCCACCTTCTCTTAAAGAATCAGAAACTTTGGTCTTGTTGTTGTTCCCATCTGCTGGTCACAGGCCGGCCAGAGCTGGAAGTGGTTCCCCGTTAGGTGGAGGGCACGTTCTCCAGCCCCCGCACCCCCTTCCACACAGGGCCCTTGTTGATGTACTCCGCTGGCCCCTGGGATGCCTGAGTTCGAGACCCCCTAACTTGCCTAAATGGACCTGCTTTGGAATTCCTGCCTCATTTCTTATCTGCTGTGTGACCTTGGGCAAGTCACTTAGCCTCTCTGATCCTCAGAATGGACTGAAGCATGCAGCACCTGGAGAGGTTCTCAGCACAGGCCCTCTCGGCATTTCGTCTGTGCTTTGGGAACGTCTTGGTCTTGGCTGACGGCAGCTGGGTTGCTGGGGCCTGTAGGAGAGCTCAGTGCTTCCCCCTCACAGTGCGCACAGGAGGTGAGCGGCAAAGCAGGAAACGTCAGAGGGAGGCAGTGGGCATGGGAACAGCTTGGCAGAGGGACCTGGATTTGAGTCCTGCTTCCAGCACTTTCTAGCTAAGTGACCTTGGGAAAGTTACTTAACCTCTCAGGCCCCTGCTTCTGTGGGCTTCTCTTCCCTGGAGGCCTCACATCCGTGTGGTTGTGGGGAGGTCGGGGGTTAGTGCGGGAAAGTGCCTGGTATGTAGCTGGTGCTTCATGATCCAGGGCAGTCAGGGCCCCAGGAGGCACCACTGAGGGGAGCGCCAGGCATCGAGAGGACCTCCTGGAAGACCAGGGAGTTGAGGGTCTGGACAGGAGGTCTAAAGATGGGGGGAGGGGAGTCTGGGAAAGAGCGAGGGGCACCTGGGAAGACTGCAGCTGGTCTGGGAAGGGCCATAGGGGTGACTGGGGGCTGGCAAAGGGCCGAGAAAGTGAACTCAGGTGCCCGGACCACACCGTGGCATGTGGGGAGCCATGCGGGGTCTTGAGCAAGGGGGCACCTGTCTCTCTGTGACGTCAGCTGTGACATAAAAGGATGCACTTACCCTCGTGCCCCTCCTGTTGAGGTGGATACACACACTGTCCTCAAAGTTCCTACCCTGGGGCCGTGGAGACAGCAGGGCCACTGCAGCCTGGGTCTGGGTCTTTGGACTCAAATCCCTGCCTGCTACCCGGCCTCACCCTGGGTGTCAAGCACTTCCTGAAGACCTGCTGGGGTGAAATGAGCCAGGCCTTTGGGTTCAAGTGAGCAGGGCCCAGACCCCAGCTCCACCCTGTGTGGCCAGGGCAGGATTCCTCGACACCTTGAGCCTGGGTTTCCTTATCTATGCAACTCAGGGATGAAGCTTCTAGAAGTTTAGAAGTTCCCTTTCAGTGTAGGCATGTTCGAAGGCAAAAGCGTTTTTTGTAAGGGAGGGGGATGGCGCAGGTCCCTCCTCCCCTGCGGGTGAGCATGCGTCTTGAGCTGGGATCCCATGTGTGGCAGGTAGGGACGGGAGAAGGGGACCCTCCCGCCCTGTCCTCTGGTGCTGTCCCTGGACAGACACACAGGGAGACAGATGTTTGTCGAGTGCTTACTGTGTGCAGGGGCCTCCCCGGGGCCCCACCGGACAGACACTTCAGGCAGAAATGTGTCACTGGCACCCAGAACGCAGCTGCGTGGAGAGAGAGGTTGGTCGCGCAGAGGAAAACCCTCAGCTGGGAATGCGCACTGTCTTTCAGGAATGATTTGGGGGCCATAAATTTTCGGTAGCACGGCAATCTGCAGAGTTTTCATAACGCTGAAGAGTTTGGACTTGTCTCGAGGGGTAACAATTTCACCAGTAATGCATCAGCTCCAACCGTTTGTTATTGCAAAGGTGGATTTTTTCCCCCTTAAGGTGGATCCTCCTCAGATTTCATGCTCTGCTTTAACATGTTCCCTTTCACCCGAAACATGAATTAAAATAGCCCATGAGACGTACAGATGGAGGAGGAAAGAAACAGGGCAGAGTGTGTGCTGAGCGTGTGTTCTGCGTCGGCGCATGGCGGAGCACACACTTCGGCCGGGCCCCCGGCCTTGACCGTCCCCCCCCCCCACCGCCTTGGCAGCCCCTGTTGCGCTGGGTGGGGCAGGACGGGCCCCCCCTTTCCGGCTCCGTGGTCCTCACGACAGCTGCCTTAGATGCAGCCATGTGACATACCAGGAAAGGGAGCCTCGGGCATCCAGCAGGCTGCCCAGAGTCTCACAGGTGGGCCTTGGGGAGCGAGATTCACACTCAGGGCTGTGTGGCTTGAAAGTGTGTTTTGGGGGAGCAGAAATCTCTTTGGGGGCAAATCTCGTGAATCCCTGCTTATCTCCAGTGGCCAAGAGAGTGCTCTCTCCGGCTGGAGTGCCTGCTTCGAGTGTGGAGGAGATTGCAGGGAGGGGATGTTTTACATAGTTGATTCCGGGGTGATTTGATGGCTCCTCGAGCACCCTAGAAGCCCCGTTTCCATGGCGACTGTTGCTGTGCCGCTCTCGGGCATTTTGATCCACTCAGTAAAGCGGGCCCTGAAAGGATGCCAAAGAGGACACTTTCTGCTTAGAAGCGGGTCATTTGCATGGCATTTGCATATTTGGGGGGTGTTCTTCCCAAACTGGGGCCAGCTGACACAGGGAGTGCGTTGTCTGCAGAGCCTGACTTGACAGAATAAAAAGGGTCAGAATTCTGCTCTGTGTTGACAGAGGGGCTGAGGCTGAGCTGGAGAAGGGCAGCCTCGGGGCCCCATTGTGGAGCCCAGGTCCCTGCAGGCTGTCCCATCCTGCAGGGCTGGGTACACTGGTGGGAGGTTGAGGGGGCACCCCAGGAAGGCAAAGTCCCATTCAGCCAGCTCGAAGGTTCTCTGGGCAGGGCTGTCGAGATGAAGCCCTTTGCTTTTGCCTTTATTAGAACACTGGGTGCTTTATATGCGTTAGCTCTGTTCTCTAGTGAGTAGGGAGCGTTTATGCTGTTCTCCAGGTGCAGAAAGGGGCCGCCACTTGCTCCATGACAGGTAAGAGGACCAAGTAGAGATGGGTATGTGAACTCTGGGGGAAGGCAGGATCTGGTGAGCTCAGGAGGCACGCAGAGGGTGTTACAGGATGGGGACAAAGCCGCGGAGGTGGGTGTATTGGTCAGCTTGGGCTGCGTGACAAATACCACATTCTGGGCAGTCTCAATAACAGACACTTATTTTCTCACAGTTCCAGAGGCAGGGAGTCCGGGATAAGGTATCCGCAGAGCCGGCTCCTCCTGAGGCCTCCCTTCTTGGCATGTAGACGGCCGACTTCTCCCTGTGTCCTCACGTGCTCATCCCCCTGGGCTGTCAGTGTCTTCCTCTCTTGTAATAAGGACACCAGTCAGATTGGAGTAGGGCCCACCCACATGACCCCATTTTAACTTCATTACCTCTTAAAGAGCCCCATCTCCAAATACAGTCCCATTCTGAGGTCCTGGGGGTCAGAACTTCAGCATGTGAATTTGGGGGGACACAGCTCACCCACAAACGGTGGAGGTTGTTATGGGGGTGTCCGTGGCCACACTGAGAAGGGAACGAAGCAGTTAGAGGGTGGGTGGGTGAGAGCGCGGCTTGGGGAGCTTTGAATGCCTGGCTGAGGTCTGTGTGAGGGACACATGCCACAGTCCTCAGAGCAGGGAGCTTCAGGTCGCAGTGGACATCTGGAGCCAGCTGGGCTGGTGCGGCTGGGGTGGACTGGGTTGGAGGGCCTGGGGGAATGACATCCCTTCCAGCACACAGCTCAAGTGTGAGGTCCTCCTGTGCAGGCCAGCTTTCTGGGGGCTGATGGGCCTTCCAGTGCAGGGAGAGTCACCTGGTCTTTTAGCCTGGCTTTCCCCCCAAAGGGTGAGCCTCAAGCCAGGGTTTAGGAGCTGGTAGTTTATGTTGGGGTGGGATCCCAGGGACCAGGAGTAGAAGACTGGGGTGAGAGATGCAGGGAAGGGGACAGGCCGTCCAAGGGGTGTGCTGAGCTGCTCTGGGCACCAGGGGCCCATCCTGCTGGGGCCCCTTGGGATTGTGCCCGAGGGTGAAGAGGGGCTCCTGCCACTCGTGCTCAAGTCCGCCGTGGTGGGGGGCAGTGGTCCCTGCTCTCCCAGGTTTGCCCTGTGCCAGCGTGGCTCTGGGTTGGCCGTGCCCCACGTGGTAGCTTCAGGAAAGCCCATGAGAGTGAAGGCGGGACAGCCTGTGAGGGGCTCCGGTTACACCTTTACAGAGCTGGTGGTCATGCCGCGGCCGGAGTGAACGTGTGGCCAGAGCATGAGGTGGGGGCCCGGGGGTCCGAGGCACCTTCCAAACTGGCGAGAAATCTAAGCGATGGAACCGCCTGCTTCGGGGAGCCAGAGTCCCTGCCAATGTTCATTTTTTGGACAGAGGCTGACGGGCGCGTCTCCCGGGCCAGGCTCCGTGCTGTGCCATGTTGGCCACCACGCGATGATAGGTGCCGTGCCATGGGAGGCCACCCAGAGGACCCTGCTCCCCTCAGTGAGGAGCGGGCAGAAGCGATGCCCACCGGAAGAGGCATCCTCCTCCACGCGGTTCATCTCCACTCACTGGCTGCATGACGCCAGGGCAGCCACCACGCTGCACAGGTGCTGGTGCCCAAGATGGGTCCCCAAGCGAGTGCGTGAAGCTGAGCTCCTTGGCCAATGACAAGAGTGAGAAAAGGCCTTTGTCACGATGAGCCGCTGAAACTTCGGGGCTGTTTGTTACAGCTGTCAGTCTTCCCTGACTAACACACAGACTGCTTATCGGAAGTGCAGTGTTGCTATAATGACCTCAAGGATGCGGCACTGGCTTGGCTGTTGAATGACCGACCGTGTGGAAACTGATCAGAGTCTTTGAAATCTGGCATCTGTGTGACGAAGTGGTGAACCCTTCGGGAGCACTGCCGCCCGGGAGAACTTGGAAGGCCGAGCACGTGGGCGCTGAGCCTATAGCTCTGGGGGAAGTGATTGAAAAGAATTAACGGATTAGTGTGTCTTGGCCACTATTGGCTGCACTTGGCAAGATGTTACAGGAAAGAGAGGAGCTCAGGATAGCAACAGCTGGTTTGAAGCAGAAACAAAAGGGAATAGAGAGGAGGTTTTCAGTGCTGGAAAAGCCAGCGGCTTCTGGATCTGAAACGCTAGGAAATCAGGTTGAGAAAAACTTCAGGCTGCCTGAAGATTAGCTGAAGGCTGTGATATTTCCACTCAATTACATGGCCTTGGGATTGTCATGAGGAAGGGGAGAGGGAGAGACAGGAAGACAAGGAAGCAGGAGAGAAATGACCAGGGCTTGACAGTTACGTCTAGGAGAGAACTTGGGCCTGGCTGTGGGCACATAGAATTGACTGGAGGCAGATGGATCAGAAACCTAGGTTTGGAGGGAATTGTATTGCTAAAGAAACATTGATCCTGGACTAAAAAGAGTTTTGACTGAAGCTTAAAACAACCCTCGTGTCCCCCACTCTCTGGAAACTCACGGAGGAAAATGGATGAGTTCTCCGGGAGAGCAGAGCCGGGGTGTGGGCAGGGGCTGTCCTGCGTGACCCCTGCCCCATGAGTTCCCACTATACTGTCTTCTATCCTTCCCTCTGCCCAGTCAGAGCTTTCACTGTTATCTTACCATCACGCACTGTGTGTGTGTGTGTGTGTGTGTGTGTGTGTGTGTGTGTGTGTGTGTGTGTGTATGTGTAGGGGGGCAGCAAACATGTTTCCTCTCTAGTTCAGAGGCCACAAAGCCACGCGGTGACTGGACGGGACGCTGGGTACGGAGACATCTCTGTTACTTCCTGTCCCCCTGGGTGCTCCAAGAGGCCATATTCCCTTGCAGTTAGCCAGGGTCGTGTGACTGAGTTATGGCCAAAGGAATGTGGGCAGAGGGGTGCACCACCTCCAGGCCTGGCCCCCAGACCCTGCATTATCTTCTGGATCCAGGCCCAAGCTGGATGAGGCCAAGGTGACCTTGGGGACCACATGTTGAAGGGGGAGGTGCCTGGGTTCCTGGGTGTCCACGTGGAGCTGAGCCCTGGGCCCCTTGCGTGAGCTGACGTGATGGACAAGGATGTGACTTGGGGGCTCTTTGTTACAGGGTGACTCATCCTGACTAATGTACGCACCTATCTTGCCCGTCTCCAAACCTGGCTGGACTGCAAAAGCCACACTCTCCTCCTACGGAAGCCTCGGGGATAGCTCCGTTGCTCACAGGGCCATTGCGTCCCCTCACCACAGCCCCCGGGGCCCGCACGCCGGCCCTTGCCTGTCTTTCTGAGCCTTTGTCCCCTCTCGCTGCCCCTTGCTTTCTCTTCGGGTCACATTTTCTCTTCCTCAAATATCCTATGCTGTCTCCTCCCTCAGGCCTTCCTCCGGTGCCTTCTGCCTGGAAACCTCCAGCTCTGCTTTATCGTGTTCACCCCGCGACCCGTCAGATCGTACCTCGGATGTCGCGCCCTCAGGGGAGGGTTCCTGGCACTCGCAGACTGGATTAGGTCCCCCTCCCCGCCCATATGTCAGTTGTGGATCTGAGTTACAATCTCCCAGAAGCCACCCTGGCTCGGGCAGAACAGGAATGTTCTGGAAGTTGTGCTAATTAGATGCTGCTAATTGTCTCCCCCGTCGTTCCCCTCCTCCCGCCCTACAACGGAGCCCCAGTTTGGTTCAGAGGGACCGTGTACCATTGCAGCTCCTTTCCCAGACTCTCTGGCCGTGGGTCCCAGTTCTGGCCAATGTGACGTAAGTGGGAGTCTACTTGGTGGGTTCTTAAAAGGCCATTGTTTTCCTAAAATTGCCAGCCAGGCCTTGCCCCTTCCCCTCCCGTCTTCCTCCTGCGGCCTCTGCGAGGATGCTGATCCAGGAGCTGGCAGGAGCCCGTGCCCTTGCAGGCGTCCTCCAGCGACTATCCTCCCTGCAAAGGAACACAAACCCTGTCTAGTCCTGCATGGAAATGGGGCTTCGTTACGTGCAGCGGAACACATCGTGCCTCATGCAGAAGGCTTTTAGAGGTCCAACAGGATGGATGGGAAGTCCAGAGAACCATGCTTGGGACGCTTGGTACCCAAGGCCACTGCTGCCAGAGAACACAGCCTCGGTCAGGGCCTTAGGGACCATGCGAGGACGCTGCTCCTAGGTTCTCGGCATGAATCCAAAGCCTCTTGCCTCTCAAGACATGTTTCACATCCAGAGCCCTGGGCAGGGCAGTCCAGTCCTGCCTCTGTCAGGGCAGGGGGAGGGGACACTTCTCCAGTGGGAGGTCAGGGCCTGGCGACCACCTGCTTTGTACTCTGCTAACTTCCCCTGCTCTTGTCACGGTGATTCTAAGCCAGATCATGAGGCAGGGGGATGGGCACAATGTACAACATACAGTACGGTATTATTATACTGTAGTGTAGTCACCGTGCTGCGCATCACATCCCCAGGACTTACTCATCTCATACCTGGAAGTTTGTACCTTTTGACCCCCTTCACCCATTTTGCCCACCCTCCCATCCGTCACCTCTGGCAACCATCAGTCTTCCTCTGTTTCCATGAGCTCAGCTTTTTTGTTGATTCCACATATAAGAAAGATCATATGGTAATTGTCTTTCTCTGTCTGACTTACTTCACTTAGCACAGTGCCCTCAGGGTCCATCCATGTTGTCACAAATGGCGAGATTTCCTTCTTTTTAATGGCGGAGTAATATTCCATTGTGTGTGGGTATGTGTCTACACACACACGTGTATCTATACAAACACACACACACGCACATATATATACACACACACATACTTATATCTCCACAGCTGCTTTATCCATTTATTTGTTGGTGGACTCAGGTTGTTTCCATGTCTTGGCTATTGTAAATAACACCATGATGAACATAGGGGTGCAGGTCTCTTTTTGAGTTAGCTTTTTTTTTTTTGGTTTCCTTAAGATAGATACCCAGAAGTGGAATTGCTGGATCATATGATAGGTCTCTTTTTAGTTTTTTGAGGAACCTCCATACTGTTTTCCACAGTGGCTGCACCAATTTACACTCCCACCAACAGTGCACGAGGGTTCCCTTTTCTCCACGTCGTCACCAACACTTGTTATCTGTTGTCTTTTGACGACAGTGGCTCTAACAGGTGTGAGGTTATATGTCTCTGTGGTTTTCTTTTGCATTTCCCTGATGATTAGTGGCGCTGAGCATCTTTTCATGCGCCTGTTGGCCACCTGGATGTCTTCTTTGAGAAAACGTCTATTCAGATCCTCTGCCCATTTTTTAATTGGGTTCAGTTTTTTTGTGCTTGGGTTGTCCGACTTCTTACATATTTTGGATATTAGCCCCTTATCAGATATGTGATTTGCAAATATCTTCTCTCATTAGATGGTTTGCCTTTTTATGTCATTGAGGGTTTCTTCGCTGTACAGAAGCATTTGAGTTTGATCTGGGGGCACACCTTGAACGCCCACCTGCCGCTTGGGCTGCTGCCGTGTTCCTAAGACCACTCCGGGGACCCCACCCTCCCAGGAGCCGGCTTTCCTCACTTACCTGCCGGCCTCCGGACCCCCGCAGCCCCACAGGCTCGTCCAGCCTCCACACAGAGGTTCAGGCTGGGGCCGCTAGATTCGGAGACGGGTTTGCCGAGCCCCCCTGTTCTCAGAAGATGAAGTGGGGGAGCTGAGAACCGTCGGGCAGGGAGGCTGGCGGTGAGGGGTGTGGTCCAGGCGCCGTGCTGGTGTGCATCCCGGCCTCAAGTCCTGGCTCTGCAGTGTGAGCGCCACAGAAGTAGCGCTGTGCACGCAGCGGGAGCCCAGAGTCCCCAGCAGCCTCGCCTGACTCGCAGTGAGGTCTCCCCACTCAGGGGGAGCTCAGGCCCCCGGATCGAGGTGGGCTGGTGGGCCCTGATAGCAGGCGGCCTGCCACCCCATGGGAGCAGTGGCTGGTGGGGTGTCCCCGTGCAGGCGAGTGCTGGTGTGGCAAGGGGACGGGAGCAGGCAGGCGGGTGGGGGGGGGGGCGGTGCAGGAGAGATGCTGGCCTGTGGGCCCTGGAGGTGGCCCGGAGGGGCCTCCCGAAGACAGGATCGGATTGAAGGGTGCTGCACGTCTCCGGGCTCCTGGGAAAGGGTGGCGTCCCCCCGTTGACTGTGATTCAACTTCTGTCAGAGGAGGACTCAGAAGTGAATTTGAGATATCGAAAAATCTTTTAAAAAGTGTCTTGAACCTTGGGGTTGTGAATTAGGTATCATGCATGCTCCGCGCTCAGCTGTGGCCGTGGTTATTTTCTCATTGCTGTTTCTGTTCAGCTCTGGAGGAGGCAAAATGGGATTGTGTGTGTGTGTGTGTGTGTGTCCCATGCATGTGTGTGCCTCTGTGTGTGTGTGTTTGTGTTTGCTTTTAATGTGCGTCTGCAGGTGTGCATGTCTGTGCTTATGTGTCTTTGTGTGTGCGTGTATGTGTGTATACACCCGCCTATGTGTGTGCATGTGTTTGTGTGCCTTCCCGGTGCGTGTGTTGCCTACACCCAGCCTGGCTGTGCACAGCTGCCCTCCCTCCATCCCCAGCCCCAGAATGCTGTTTTGTTTCTCACCCTTTCATATTCAAATGCCAGCCTGGCTCCCAGCATCCCGGGGGATTTATGGGCTGATTGTGTATTGTTGAGCGGGGTGAGTGGGTGAGCTCATCACTGGCTTGTGATGGTAATTCCTGCCTGGACCGGGGACCAGGGCCCCCATCTGCTTCAGAGGGGCCTGCCTGGGTCCTGCCCCCCCGACGCCCCTCATTGCCTGGGTGCCCGGGCTGTTCATTCAGTCCAGAAACAGGGAATAAGACAAGTGACAACAGCAACGGCAGCGACATTTATTTACTGGGGCTAACTGTGCTGGACATGGTTCTCAGCCCTTTCAAGGTTCACCTCGCTTTAGGTCGATGTGAATGGGTGAGGAGGCAGAGGAAGATGCCCACGGGCAGACAGCTACCACCACGCTGGGTGCCTGGCTAGCGGTGGGTGGGAAGGGCAGAGCCTTTGGGCGGCGGGGTGCCCTCCTCCCTGTTCCCCGCCAGCCCCATCTTCTGCCCAGGCTCTCTCCCTCATCCGCGTCATTCTTCTTTATCACGTGGCTTACCTTAGCCCTGGTCTCCTCTCCTGAGTCCTGTACGCTGTCCTCTCTGCCTCCTGGAAGCTTCCCCATCCTCAGCACAGCCGCTGGGTTGTCTTTCCTAAAACCTCCTCCACTCCTGGCCTCATGCCTTGTGTGCCTCCCCCCTGTGCTTCGGCTGAAGCTCAAATTTCTCCTGGCATTTAGAACCCACTGGCATCTGGTCCTGTCGCCCAGCTTCAGCAGGGCTGTTCCGGGGCAGGTGGAGCAGGTAGAGAGCAGAGCTGGCGCCGGTACTGAGCTCCTCAGTGGGAGAGGTGTGTAAGTGGGGTTTGACTGGACTTGGATCTGACCCTGCTGTCCGTGGTGGGAGGTGGGCATTCAGGCAGGAATAGCTGGGAACAGCTGCTGCCACCCTCAGCAGCAGGATGGCCCAGCCAGAGGCTGCTCGGGCACTGACCCTCCATATCCTGGGCTTGTCTGACCTCAGATGCCCCTGCTCCACCCCTGTTTTCAGGGGAAGGGGAGGAGAGAGGCTCTCCTCAGGTCCAGACTGTGGGCCACATAGAGGAAGCCAGAGATTCATGGACACAAGGGGCTGGGTGGAATTTGACCATGGGGTGGATGGAAAGATGGATTGGGGTGGAGCTTTGGAGTCAGATTCTCCCGGGCTCGTCGCCCTACTCTGCCAGCTGCCAAGTCAGCAAACCTCTTGGCTCCTCAGTTTCCCCATCTGAGAAGTGGGACAACACCACTGTAACACAGAGTTGCTGCCAATGTCAAGGGTTCCATCAGAGAAGGGCCTGCATTTAAGGGCTGTTTTTTTAAAAAATGGCATTTCTACAGCAGGCAGCTGTGCATTTGGGACCCCCGTTTTTCTCAGTGGAGTCCTGGGACACTGTCATTTTCTGCCTTTGTATCTCTCTGAGCCTCAGTTTCCCCATCCGTGAAAGAGGCATGATGCTGGCCCCAGCCTTCTTACGGGGCTCTGAGCGTTAGCCAGCCAGCCTGCCCACCTCCACCTGCCTGATCCTGAGGCGTGAGTGTCCGAGGGCTGGGAAGAGGGGTTGGGGATCCTGTTACTGTCGGCGGGTCCAGCTCCCAGACCATGGGAATCGTATTAACCTTGGCCAGGGAGATCACCATCTGTCCAAACAGTGGGCGCTAGGCAGCCCGCTGCCCGAGCAGTCTGAAGCACCAGGCAGCATCGCCTGCTCCCTCCCAAGTACTTACTCAACAGACCCGCCTGGGGTCCACCCTCCCTGACCTCAGTCCTCCTCTCTGCACAAAGGGTGTCGACTGGCCTATGCCAGGTGGCAGCCCCGAACAGTTCCTCCCAGGCCCTTCAGATCTGATTATTTACTACTTCATTCGTGTGGACCTATTTTCTGCCCATCCCAGTGCTGTAGGCTGAGAATCCAGGGACGGACCCCCAGCCTCTACCCTGAAGTGCTCCCCATCTCATCAGGAAGACAGACAGAAAAGCCATCAGTGTCAGTGTGAGGCTGTAAGGATGAGAGTGAGGGTGGTTATGAGGATAATAATCAATAAAATATGACAATAATAATAAGTTACATGCCCACCATGTCCCAAGACGTTTCTAAGCACTTTACATGTACTGTCTCATGTAATTCTCACAACAGCCCTGGGAGGAGAGTCTTGTTATTTTCCATTCTCATTTTTCAGACGAGGAAACTGAGGTACAGAGAGGTTAGGAAACTTTCCTTGGGTCAGAAAGCCGGTAAGTGGTGGATCTCAGAGCAGTGAGGGAGCCCAGAAAGGGGGTGATTATATCCTTCGGGGGGAAGGGGAAGGCTTTTCTTAGGAGGAGCCATTTGACTTGGCCTTTGAAGGATATATAGGAGTCCACCAGAGGAGCAGTGGGAACAATGTGTGCAAGCCTGAGGCAACATAAAGAAGCCAGACTTGGCCCAACCAGGGCCATCTTTCTGGAAACCACAGGGCATCACGGGAACCAGGCAAGGAAGGAACCACAGCCTGAGAGACAGAAGTGGAGCAGGACCCAGGAGGGCCGTGCATGAGAAACCATCTCTGTACATGAACCGTGGTCTAAGGGGGAAGTAACGGTGAGGGTGCTCAGATACACCCCTCCCCAGCCACTCCAGGATCCTGGTCCTCTGTGAGGGGCAGCCCCACCCCAGGAGAGACACGGGGCCGGGGTGGAGGGTGGTCCTGTGCAGAAGAGCAGCACGGGGGGATGAGGCTTTGGGAGAACATGGCTCTTGCGTATTCACTAGCTCTTTATTTAATATTTTGATGTAGGGCATATATAGTTTTTCCTCCAAACTAGGATAGTCTGAGAACAAATGGGACCTCATTAATCCGTTGCCCCAGGTTGAAGGTTGTAAATCAGGACAAATGGTCCCACAGCACAGATGTGATCTACCATGCGCTTTACAACTATTAACTCATTTAATCCTGACAAACCTTATAAAGGGGGTTGCTATTACCCCCCTTTCCAGATGAGGAAACTGAGGCACAGAAAAAAAGAAGTTCGTCTACATTAGTACCCACTGTGTGTTAGAACTGAGCTGGGCCGTTTCACATAAATCCATCTAACCCTGACAACAGCTGTGTGAAGGATGTTTTGGGAACCCCATTTACAGGTGAAGAAACTGAGGCTCTGAGACCCAACCCGAGTCCAGGAGATCCCAAGTCTCAGCCCTCTCACTGGCTGACAGTCTCCTTGCTCAACATTCCAACCCAAATCTCTTGCTTGCTTTTTTCTTTTCTTTTCCATTTCTCCCGGGGGGATTGCAGCAGGGAGAGAGGTGTGGCGCCAGCAGAAAAATGCATGTATTCTTTTAGGTGAGACGGGAACAATGAGGGGTGGAGGGGCTTGGCTGCATGGGCCGGGGCTCTAGGTGGGCTGGGGAGTGGACAGTTGGCAGCGGAACTGCCGAGCTGGAAATCTAGGCTCAGTGCGCATTCTCTCCCTCTCTCTCTCCCTCTCTCTCTCCCTCTCTCTCTCTCTCTCTCTCTCTCTCTGCCTTTCTCTCTCTGAGGGAAGCAGGTGCACAGAGAGCACCCCTGTGGAGGGGGCAGTCTTTTCTGAGCAATCCCATCACCTAGGGCTGAGTTCTGGCCTTATGTCTGTCCTGCCCATCACTGACGTGCTGTGTGACTTCGGGCAGGGCCCTTCCCTCTCTGGGCCTCGATGTCCCGTTTGAACTCCAGGTTCAAGGGCCTCTTAGAGCCTTGGGCTCTGTAGCTGGCTGTGTAGTGATTAGGGACTCTGGATTCAGGGTTAGGTGGCCTGGGTTCAAATGCAGCCTCTGCCTTTTCAGATGTGTGTCCTTGGGTAAGTTATTTAACCTGCTTCCGTGTTCTGCCCTGGAAAATGGGCCAGTGATCGCGATGATGCTAACTATGATGATGGTGATGTCGTCTCACTGGGCTGCAGTGCCTGGCCCAGAGCAGGGGATGGGCTGTGTTTATTATTTTTACCTTCTAGGGTAAACGTGAGAACAGAGGCTCCAACGGAGGAGGCAGGCTGCCCTGGATGGGGTCTTGCATCCAAGTCCCTGCACAGGAACTGGGGTTGGCGGGGAGTTGGAGGTCTGGGGGTAAGGACAGGAGGGAGTTCCTGGCCAGGGGCAGGCCCAAGCTGACCAGGCACTGGACAGACAAGACATTGTGCAGTGACAGGAGCCCTGCCAGCTGAGGGAGCCTCACCCAGCCCCCTCCCGGGACCCAGTGCCTCCACTCCACGCCCCAGTGGAGGTGGGGCGTGGGCCCTGTGGCTAGAGCTGGAGGGGACCACCACCCCTGGCCAGCCCGGCGACTCTCCAACCTCAGCCATTTGGGCGCCACCTTGGGGATTTCTGCCCCGTGAGTGAGCATTACGATAATTTATTTCATGCTTGTCTTAATTTTAAATTTATTTTTTCATTTAATTTTGGGGGGGATCTGAGTTATGCTCACATGGTTCAAAACTCAAAAAAGTTTCATGAGCGCTTTCGGGACAGTCCGCCTCTGGCCCCGTCTCCCGCCACCTGGCCCCTCCCCACGGGCCAAGGCTATCATTCTACATCAGTAAATACAATACAAAGTATGTATTTGATGTATTTTCCCCACTTTAAAGACAATCCAAAGCGTGCAATGCACACCGTCCTACAAGGTGATTTTTTTCTCTTGATATGATTTTGTAAATCAACTTTTCTACTTAAATGAATTTAAATGAAAAATACATCCCGCCACTTCCTATAAGCAGAAGGTAGCCATGCCACATGGGAACAGAACAAGACTCATAAATCCCGGTGGGGTCCCGTTGTTGGTGAGGACCCTGCACTCGAGATCTACCTTCTTTCTGTTCCAGAGGGACCAGCAAATGTTAGAGGGAAGCTGAGACATCCATCACCAGGCTGGGTTTTTTGGTGAGATAATCAAAAGGACTAAAAAGATTTGGACGGCAAATATCTTTCCCACCTTGGAATTCGGGGTATTTAATGCAGCGTTTTCATCCCGTCAGTGGTGTAAGCTCACACTTCGGGAAAATTTCATCTAGTCCAACAATGTAGTCCTCTGAAACAGGAGTAAACTGAGACTCAGAAGGTGGGGAGGACTTAGAATGACGCAGTTCGTTTGTGGCAAAGCCTGGAAGAGACCTTAGATCTCCAGGGCCCCGGCTATACTCCCTGGGACAGGATGAATGGGGTTTTCTTGGAAAAACTATGCCTATTCCCTGCTCTACCTCCCAGCTCCTCCCTCACCTCACAACTTCATTTAGCCAACCTCTGCTGTTTAATCTAAGTCATATAATTTGCTGGTGTACAATTATTCATAGTATTCCATTTTGTTTCTGTGAGGTTGGTAGTAATGTCCCATCTTTCATTTCTGATTCTAGTCATTGACGTCGTCTCTATTTTTTTCTGGTCCATCAGTCTAGCAGTTTGTCAGTTTTGTTGGTTTTTTTCAGAGAACCAGCTTTTGGTTTCATTGATTTTTCCCTATTTTTCTATTCTCCATTTCATTAATTTCCTTTTTAATCTTTATTATTTCCTTCCTTCTGCTTACTTCAGAAGAGTTTGTTCTTCTTTTATCAGTGTCTTAAGGTAGAAGATTAGATTATTGATTTGACACCCCCCTTTTCAAAATCTAGGTATTTACAACTATAATTTTTTTTCCTTCTAAGCACTGCATTAGCTGCATCTCACAAGTTTAGGAACGTTGCGTCTTTGTTTTCATTCATTTGAAGTATTTTTCATTTCATTCAGAGTATTTTCTAATTTCCCCTACGATTTCTTCTTTGCTATATTGGTTATTAAGGAGTGTGTCGTTTCATTCCCAAATTTCTTTCTGTTATTGATACCTAATTTCAGTCCATTGTGGTTGGAGAGCATAGTTGGTATTATTTCTATCCTCTTAAATTTATTGAGGTCTGTTTTGTGGCCTAACATATAGTCTATCCTGGAAAATGTTCCATGTATACTTGAGAAAAATGCATATTATGCTGTTGTTGGGTGGAGTGTTCCATAGGTGTCTTTTAGGTCTAGTTGGTTTATAGTGTTGTTCAAATAATTTATTTCCTTTTTGCTCTTCTCACTTGTTGTAGTATCCATTTTGAATACAACAATTTTTATTGAGATTTCCAATTTTTATTGACTTGTCTATTTTTTTCCTTCATGTACTTTGGGGCTCTGTTGTTAGGTGCACATATCTTTATTTATAATTGTTATATCTTCCTGATGGATTGACTTGTTAAAAAGCCCTGTTTATTTCTAGTAATGTTTCGTTTTAAAGTCTATTTTTTTCTGATATTCATGTACCCATTTCAGCTTTCTTGTGATTGCTTGTTACATGATATATCTTTTTCCTGCCTTTCACTTTCAATCTTTTTGTGTCTTTAAACCTAAGGTGTTTTTCTTGTAGATAGCATGGAGTTGGAACTCATTTTTAAAATCCAATCTAACAACCCTTGCGTTTTGATTGGATTATCTCAATCACATTTAATGGTATAATTGATACACTTGGATTTACAGTCTGCCACTTTACTTTTTGTTTTCTGTATGTCTCATGTTTTCCCTGTTCCTCTATTCCTCCTTTACTGGTTTCTTTTTAACTGAATATTTTCTTATGTAGTATCTATGTTTCTTTGATAATTTTACTATATGTTTTTAAATTATTTCCTTAGTGGTTATTCTAGGGCTTACTAAATACATGTTATCTTTTCAAAATCAGCTTCATATTTATACTAACTTAATTCCAGTGAGAAATAGAAATGTTACTTTATGTAGTTCTACTCACTGTTTTCGCTTTTTGTGATATTGTTATACATATTCATCTAAAACTATTACAAGCCCAAGAATATATTGTTATAATTATTAATTTATAGAATTTTATGTCTTTTAAAGAAGTGAAGAGAAAAAAGAGGGTAGGTATATGTCTGTAGCTTCTGTTATGTTAACTTTCTTATCATTTCTCGTTCTTTTCATTTTTTCTGGTAGATATTATTTACTATTTGGAGTCATTTTCTTAGGCCACTGCAGCTTTGCTTCCACCCACCTTCTTGTACTTTTATTGGCATTTCTACATTTAGAAATAAATAAATAAATACATTTATTGGCATTGACTTTTCTATATTTTATAGGCC
Organism: Orcinus orca; assembly: GCF_937001465.1. Taxonomy (NCBI): domain Eukaryota; kingdom Metazoa; phylum Chordata; class Mammalia; order Artiodactyla; family Delphinidae; genus Orcinus; species Orcinus orca. The sequence goes on from NC_064568.1 coordinate 2,994,723, forward strand.
CAACAATACCTTATATACATATTACTTTATATAATTGCTTTTAAAATCAATTAATAGAAGAAAGGAGAATAAATATGAACTTATACTAACTTTGATAATTACACAATTAGTTTTATCAGTCCTTTTTTTAAAATGTGAATATAGGATTCTTGGTTCACAGTTTTTTCTTTGAGCACTTTCAATATATTATCCAATTGCCTTCTGGCTTCCACTATTTCTGATGAGAAATCAGGTGTTAATCTCATTGGGATTCCTTTGTAAATGATGAGTCATTTTTCTATTGCTGCTTTCAAGATTTTCTCTTTGTCTTTGGATTTCAGCATTTTTACTATAATGTGCCTGCTTGTGGATTTCTTTGTGTTTATCCTGTTTGGAGTTTAATGAGATTCCTGGATATATAGATTAATGTTTTTCAATAAATTTGGGTAGTTTTCAGCTATCTTTTTTTTTTTTTTTTTTTTTGCGGTACGCGGGACTCTCACCGCTGTGGCCTCTCCCGTCGCGGAGCACAGGCTCCAGACGCGCAAGCTCAGCGGCCATGGCTCACAGGCGCAGCCGCTCCGCGGCATGTGGGATCTTCCCAGACCGGGGCACGAACCCGCGTCCCCTGCATTGGCAGGCGGACTCTCAACCACTGCGCCACCAGGGAAGCCCTCAGCTATCTTTTTTTTTGAAAATTTTTTTGTTCGTTTCTGAGTCTCCTTTCCTTCTGATACTCCTATTACATGTATGTTGTGTTTAATGATGTCCCATATTTCTCTGAAGCTCTGTTCATTCCTTGTTAGTCTTTTTTCCTTTCTGCTCTTCAGATTTCATGATCTCTATCAGTTCATCTTCAAGTTCACTGATTCTTTCTTATGCATGTTCAAATACATGGTTGAGCCCCTTTAGTGAATTTTTCATTTCAATTATTGTACTTTTCAACTCCAGAATTTCTACTTGGTTCTTTTTTTTTTTTTTTTTTATAATTTCTACCTCTTTACTGAAATTCTCAGTTGCATGTGGCATTGTCATCATACCTTCCTTTACTGCTTTAATCATGGTTTCCTTTAGTTCTTTGAACATATTTGCCATTGCTATTTCGAAGTCTTTGTTAGGTTCAACAAATCTGGTCATTCTCACAGGCAGTTACAGTCACTTATTTTTTCCTTTCTCTGCTGTATGAGTCATCATGTCCTATTTCTTAGATTTGTCATGATTTTTTTGTTGTTGTTAGAAACTAGACATCTTCAATAATGTATTGTAGCAAATCTGAATGCTAGTCCTAACTTTAAGGGCTTGTTATTTCCTTGTTTACTTGTGACTTGCTGTATTGTCTCATTGAAGTTTATTTCTCCCAACTGCAACAGTGTGTACCTTCTGATATCATTCCTCATAGGGCACAGCCTTGGGTATGCCAGGGTCATCCTGGGATGACATGGTTTTTATAGGACTCTCTTTGACTCTCTGTTTCCCTGGCCACACCCAGCTGTTAAGCTCCACTAATTGCTGGCCGATTGTCCTATTGTCTTCAGCAATGCCCTGGGGCATACGTTTCTTCACAGGCTGAACCAATCAAAACCAGGCTCCTTCGTACAGATAGTTCCTGAGATCCGTGTTGGAGTTTTCTTGTAACACCCAGGAGGGCTCTTCCCAGCTTTCTCTTTCCATGGTTCTCTTCAGCAAAATGGCTGGTATACCACTTAACCTATATCACCAAAGAATTTATCAGTTGCCTCCCAATTGCCGCTCACCAGAACTTCCACTGTTTTTGAATGTGCTCTTAGGCTTGAGCTTCTCCACATTGATTGCAAATTAAATCAGTTCCTTTGAAAGAAAGTTGGAGCTCTCTTTTCTATGGCCTGCTTCTTCCTCCAAGCAGAATCTCTTGATGCGTAGCTCTGGTGCTAGGAGTGGGGCAGTGGTGAACTTCTCTTTGAATGACACCCCAAATTTAGGGCCTGAGTGCTTAGTGTATGCGGGGAAGCAGTCCAAGGTCTTGGCTTACCTCTCTTGGTGTGGAACCCTTGCCCCATGAGCTGGAGCAAGGGTAAGTGGGTCTCCGTGGATCTGTGCCCAAGGCAGAGGCTCCATGCCATGGTGGGGACTGAGTGAAAGAAGGAAGGAGGAGCCTTTCCCTCTCGGCTGCACTTGCCTGGAACTTAGACTCAGCAACAGGTAGCTGGAGCAAAACAAGAAATACTGATGCCTTTCTCCTCTTGGGAAGATAGCCCGTGACTAGGAGCTGGGGAAAAAGGAAACCCTGTGTTCTTGGCTGTACCAGTTTGTCTCACTGAGCAGGGAGTAGGATGGGATGGAGTGGATCTTGGTTTAAATACTACAGATTCTTGCTGTTCTTACTAAATCTTAGTATATTTTCTTGAATAAATGTTATTCATTTCCAGATACTTTAAATGTTTTATTTTATTTTATTTCTTTTAATTTCACCTATTTCTCTGGCGAGTGGTCCGTGGAAACACTCATGCTGTCAAGCTAGAAGTGGAACTCACAAAGATATTGTCGTAAAATAGTTTCTAGAAGCTGTATTGCTTTGCCTTTCATATTTAGGTCCATAGGTCACCTGACTTTGATTTTTGTATGTGATGTGAGGCAGGGGTCGAATTTCTTCTTATCCCATATTGAAGAAATGGTCTTTTCCTCATTGTTCGGATGAGTCTTCTTTGTCATAACTCAAATGTCCAAATGTGGCTGCTCTACCTATTTATCTATTCTTGTGCCAATACCACACCGTGTTGATTACGGAGGCTTTGTGATTAGTCTTTATATCTCTCTTGGCTGTTCTAAGCCTCTTGTATATCCATACACATATTACAATTATCTTGTCAATTTCCACCAAATAATCCTCTTGGACTTTGGAACTGCATTGATTGATTCTTTAGGAATTAAGAGTGAACACCTGAACATAGTTATTTAGGTCAAGAGTTGGCAGACTGTGACTAGCCGGCCATCTCTGCCCACAGCCTGTTTTTGTAGGATCCTCAAGCTAAGAATGGGTTTTACATGTTTAAAGAGTTGTTTTAAAATAATATGCAAAGGAGGCCAGGGCTTCCCTGGTGGCGCAGTGGTTGAGAGTCTGCCTGCCGATGCAGGGGACACGGGTTCGTGTCCCGGTCCGGGAAGATCCCACATGCCGCGGAGCGGCTGGGTCCGTGAGCCATGGCCGCTGAGCCTGCGCGTCCGGAGCCTGCGCTCCGCAATGGGAGAGGCCACAACAGTGAGAGGCCCGCGTACCGCAAAAAAAAAAAAAATTTGCATTTATGTTCATGAGTACTGTTGGCCTATAATTTTTCTTTTCTTATGATGCCCTCGTTAAACCAAGATTATGTTGACCTCATACAACTAAATTGGAGAGTTTTCTCTCTTTTTCTGTTTTCTGGAACATTAGTGGAAAGTAAACTTTGCTTCTTTCTTACGTATTTGGTAGAATTTTCCTGGGTTTTCAGGGTGGAAAATATTTAAATACAGATAGACTTTCTATAATAGTTATAGGTCTACTCACAGTTCTGTTTCTTCTTATCTCAATTTGACATTTTGTACTTTTCCAGGAATTTTTCCATTTTACCTATATTTTCAAATTTATAGCTATAAAATTGTCCATAACATCACCTTATTATTTTTGAATGTCTGCAGGATCTGTAGAGATGTCCCTTTTTTATTCCCAATATTAATAATTTGTGTCTTCATTCTCTCATTTCCTTCATCAGTCTTATAAGGAGTTTATTGGCTTTATTTTTAGGCTTTTCAACAATATAACTTTTGGCAGTATTGATCCTCATTATCATATGTTTCTTGTTTTATTAACTTCTGATCTTTATTATTTTCCTTCTGTTTACTTTCTTTGGATTTATTTTGTCGTTTTTCATCGAACTTCTTAAATGGTTCACTGATTTCTTTTCAGCCTTTCTTCTTTTTAAATGCTAAAAAATTTTAATTCATGTTTAAGCATTGCATTAGCTTTGGTCAAAAGTTTTGACATGTAACATTTTCATTATCTTGTAGTTAAATATGTTTCCTAATTTTCTTCATGATTTCTTTATTGACCTATTCGTTATTTGGAACTATATATTTTAACTTCCAAAAAATGAGAATTTCCTAGTTATTGATTTCTATCCTAATTGTATTGTGGTCAGAGAGTGTACTCTAGGTGATTTCAGATCTTCTATACGTGTCAAAACTTGCCTTACAGCCTAGAGTATGGTCAGTTTTTTGTCCAGCTGTGCTAGAAGAAAGAGAAGCATTTTGCACTTGTGTGTGCAGTGTTCTATATGTGTTAATTAGGTCATGTCTGTCTGCCATGTTGTTCACATCTTACGTATTCTCATTGATTTTTGTGTTTTTGTTTTATCAATTACGGAGAGAGGCACAATCTACCAATATGATCATGGACTTTTCTGCTTCTCCTTGTATTTCTGACAATTTTTGCTTTATATATTTTGAGGCCAGCTTGTTAGATGTTTTCAAATTTAGAATTGCTATGCAGTTCTGGTATACTGAGTTTTTAATAGCATGAAGTGCCCTACCTTATATGTCTACTAATGCTTTTTGCTTTAATGTCTACTGTGCTTGGTATTAACATAATTGTACCTGCTGACTTTTGGTCTTATTGTTTGCCTGCATATGCTCCATTGTTAATTTTCAATCTATTAATTATCTTTTATTTCCTTTATATCTTTTGAAAATAGCATATAGTAATAGTTTTAAAAATCCAATCTGACAATGTTTTTCTTAGAGTAGGAGGTTTTTAGTCAGTTTACGTTTTACGTAATTGTTGCTACATTATTGATTTATTTTTGGCCATGCCATGTGACATTCAGGATCTTAGTTCCCAGACCAGGGATCGAACCCGTGCCCCCTGCATTGGGAGTGCCAAGTCTTAGCCACTGCACTGCCAGGGAAGTCCCTACATTTAGGTTTAAATTTAACATCTTACCAAGTGCTTTTTAATTGTCCAACATATGCCATTTTCCTTATTCTCTACTTCAGTGACACTTTCATTTATTTAAGAATTCATAAATTCTTACTTATTTAAGAACTTAAAAAATTATCCCTTGTTAATTTGGAAAGTATATACTGTTTTAATATTCTTTTAGTAGTTACCCTAGAGATTACAATAGGCATCCTTCATTTATCAAAGTCTTCATCTATCAAAGGTACTTTACCCTTTCCTGGACCATGCAAGGACTTTGGCATATTTGAATTTAAATTAGCCTCTTGACTCTTATGCTGTTGCTGTCATTTATTTTAATTCCGTATATATTTTAACACTAATATTAATTGTAGTAGTAGTATTATCAGTATTCATTTAGACTTATCTGCATATTTTAAAAGTTTTTGTTTTGAGGTATTTTTAGAGTTACTTAGTAGTTGCAAAAATAGTTCAGAGAGCTCCTCTGTACCCTTCACCCAGCTACTCCCAATGATAATATCTTTATAACCACAGTACAGTGAACCAGACCAGGTGATTAACAGTGATGCAGTGCAATGAACTATAGACCTTATTCAAATTCACCAGTTTTTACATACACTCCTTTTATAGGGGGTGGGAAGGAATGTACTTATAGTTCTATGAAATTTTATCACATATGTAAATTCATGTAACCATCATCACAATAAGAATACAGAAATATTCTGTTATCTCAAAGAAACTCTCATGCTACCCCTTTATAGTCACACTCTTCCCTCAACCCTAACCCCTGGCAACCACCGATCTTTTCTCCTTAATTATAGTTTTGTCACTTTGAGAATGTTATATAAATGGAATCATATAGTATGTTACCTGGGATTGGCTTTTTCCTCCCTCAGTGTAATGTCATTGAAATCTATCCAAGTTGTTGCATGTATCAGTAGTTCATTTCTTTATATTTCTGAGTAGTATTCCATGATATGCATGTATCATTGTTTGTTTAATCATTCACCTGTTGAGGAACATTCTGGCTGTTTCCAGTTTTTGCCTGTTACTTATAAGGCTGCTATGAACATTGCCGTAAGGTTTTTTTTTGTTTTTTTTTTGTGGTACGTGGGCCTCTCACTGTTGTGGCCTCTCCCATTGCGGAGCACAGGCTCCGGACGCGCAGGCTCAGCGGCCATGGCTCACGGGCCCAGCCACTCCGCGGCATGTGGGATCTTCCCGAACCGGGGCATGAACCCGTGTCCCCTGCATCGGCAGGCAGACTCTCAACCACTGCGCCACCAGGGAAGCCCTGTGTAAGGTTTTTATGTGGACGTAAGTTTTTATTTCTCTGAGGTAAATACGCAGGCGTGTGGTTGTTGAGTTGTATTGCAGTTTCAAAAGAAAGTACCAAGCTGTTTTCCAGAGTAACCATAGTATTTTCCACTCCATGAGCAATGTGTGGGAGATCCAATTTCTCTATATCCTCACCAGCACTTTTCCTTATTTTTAATTTTAGCTGTTATAATAGGTGTATAGAGATATTTCATCCTGATCTTAGTTTGCTTTTCCCTAATGATGATGATATTGAACAACTTTTCATGTGTTTATTCACCATCCATATATACTCTTTGGTAAAATGTCTCTTCGTGTCTTTTGCCCTTTAAAATTTGATTGCTTGCTTTTCTGTCTGTCGTTTTAATGTGGAGTTTTGAGAATTATTTATATATTCTAGATATGAGTCCTTTGCCAGATACATGGTTGCAAATCCTCTATCCTGGTCTGCTAATTTTCTTTTCATCCTCTTAACAAGCTTTTGCAGAGCAAGAGTTTTAAATTTTGATGAAATTCAGTATATTGATTTTTTTCCTTTTACGGCTCATGCTTTTGGTGTCAATTTAAGTACTATGCACAAAGCCAAGGCTTTCTCCTAGGTTTTCTTCCATAAGCTTTAGAGGTTTATGTTTTGTATTTAAACCTATGATCTGTTTTTGCATTAAGATGTGAGGCTTAGGTCTAGATTCATCTTTTCACCTATGGATATCCAGCTGCTGTAGCATTTGTTGAGAAGACTAGCCTTCCTCCACCAAATTGCTTTTTGCCTATTTGTCAAAAATCAGTTGGCTAGGGCTTCCCTGGTGGCGCAGTGGTTGAGAGTCCGCCTGCCAATGCAGGGGACGCGGGTTCGTGCCCCGGTCCGGGAGGATCCCACATGCCGCGGAGCGGCTGCGCCTGTGAGCCATGGCCGCTGAGCCTGCGCGTCCGGAGCGTGTGCTCCGCGACGGGAGAGGCCACAGCGGTGAGAGGCCCGCGTACCGCAAAAAAAAAAAAAAAAAAAAAAAAAAAAAAAAATCAGTTGGCTATACTTGTGTGGCTCTATTTCTGAGTTCTCTGTTTTGTTCCATTGATCGATGTGTCCACCTCTTCACCAAATACCACACAGTCTTGCTTACTGTAGTGATATGGTAATACTTTATCTGATATTAAACAGCTATTCCTGCCTTCTTTTGTTTAGTGTTTGCATAATGTAACTTTCTCATCCTTTTACTTTACTTATGTCTTTAAGTGAGGTCCTTATAGAAAAGCATATAGTTGGGGTCGTGTTTTTATTTACTCTGCCAATCTGTCCTTTAATTTACACTTAATGTAATGCCGTTTCATTTTCTGTTTATTGCCTCTGTTTTTCGTTTCACCGTTTCTTTTTCCCGCTTTCCTGTGGGTTACTTGAACAGCTGTTAGAATCCCATTTTGATTTATCTGCAGTGTGCTTGTATCTTCTTGTATAAATTTTTATTGGTTGCTATAGATATTACATTATACATACATAACTTATCAGCAACTGCTGGTGCTGACATTTGACTAGTCTGAGCAAAGTGTAGAAACTTTATCTCTCTTTACATTCCTGTACCCTCCCTTGTTTATAATACAATGGCCTTAAATATGTCCTCTAGGTTCATTGAGAACTACATCAGACAATATTATAGTTTTGCTTCAACCATGTAACGTAATTTAAAAACCCCAAGAGGAGAAAGACCATCTTTTGTATTTACCTACATTTTTACTCTTTCTGTTCCTCTTTCCTGATGTTCCAGAAGTTCCTTCTTTTATCATTTCTTTTTTCTTCAAGAACTTCCATAAGCCATCCTTTTAAACAATTTCTCTTATTTTTCTTCTGAGAATGCCTTAATTTTCCCTTTATTCCTGCAGGATAATTTTGCTGGATACAGGATTCTAGGTTACGGGTTCTGTTCTTTGAGTGCTTTGGAAAATGTGCTACTTCTTCCTTCTGATCTCTGTGGTTTCTGATGAGAAACCCACTGTCATTTGAATTGTTTTTCTCTTTTAGGGAAGGTGTTGTATTTATCCTACTGCTTTCAAGATTTTTTTTTGCCTTTAAATTGAAGCAGTTTCATTGTGGTGTGTCTTGGTGTGAATATCTTTGAGATAATCTTATTTGGGATTTGTTCAGCTTCTTGAATCTGTAGGTTTATGTCTTTACCAGATGTGAGGATTTTTTAGTTGTTATTTGAATACTTTTTCAATCCCACTGTCTTTCTCCTCTCTTCCTGGGACTTTGATGATGTGAATGTAAGATCTTTATTATTTTTTTGATAGTCTCATACATCTTTTTTTCCCCCAGTTTATTTTCTCTGTTATTCGGATATGGCAGTGTCTACTGTTCTGTCTTCAAGTTCACTGATTATTTCCTCTGTCTTATCCACTCTGCTGTTGAGCCCATCCATAGGGTCTTTACAATTTCAGTTATAAAATTTCCATTTTGTTCTTTTATATCTCTTCTGTTTCTTTGTTGAGACTTTGTAGTTCTTCACTGAAGCTTTGGGTTTTTTCATTTGTTTCAAGTGTGTTCACAATTGCCTGTTGAAGCACTTTTATAATGGCTGCTTTAAAATGCTTGTCAGGTCATTCTAACATCTGTGTCATGTTGCTATTGGAATCTGCTATTGTCTTTTCTCATTCAAGTTGAGATTTTTCTGGTTGAGATTTTCTAGGTATGGTGAATTATTTTCAGTGGTATCTGGGACATTTGTGTGTCATGTTAGGAGTCTCTGGACCTCAGTTAACTATTTTGTTTCAGCAGGGCTCCTCTGACACTGCACTGCTGGGGTAGGAAGAGTCATCTCAGTGCTGTCAGGTGGGAAAGGGAATCCAGGTTTTCTAATAGGCTTCAGTTGATAACTTCGAGGCTCATGCCTTGTTATTGCTGGGCATTGAAGTTTCTCACTAGACCTCTGCTGACATATGTGGATGTGAGGGAGAGGGAAACTTTGTTACTGCTCCTCACATGGTCCCCTTCACATTGAGGGGGTGTCTCATCGCACCGAGGCAATGGTGAAGATCCTGACTCCTACTTGTCCACCTCTGACACCTCCCCAGAGGGGTGGGGGTGAATGCTCTGGCCTCCCACTCAACCTTTGCTGATGAGAATGGGGTGGGGGCACAGTTTTTTCCACGAAGCAGGAGGCTGGTTTGGCTAGAGGAAGGCAGTTACCTAACAGTTTTCTGCCTGGCTAGGTTTGTTCTTTCTTGGTTCTTTCCCTAGAAAAATCAGACTTTTGGAAGCACTTTTAAATTTCTGTACCTCTTGGTATTTCTGCTGGCTTTTCCTGCACCCAGTCTGAGATCTAGAAGACAACAAAGAAGACTCGGGAAACTCACTGCCACGTCTTCTTGAGTCTCGAGGTCTCTAGCTGGTCTGCTTCCTTCTCTCCAACTTTCAGAGTATTTATTCTCTATATGGAAGAGGGTTTTTAGTTGTCCTTAGAGGTATAGGCAGAAGTGCATCTACTCCATCTTGTCCTGTGTGAAATTTTGATTAGTAACTCATTTATTTACTTGTTATAATTCTTTCAGATTTTTATTTTTCTTTAATTAGTTTTTGGTAATTTGTGTCTTTTGATAATTTACTCTAAATTGTCTAATTTGTTGGCAAAAAATGTTCATAATGTTCCCTTATTATCCTTGTAATTATTAAAGGATGAGTAAGAATATCTCTTCTTTCATTCCTGATTTTGTTAATTTGTATCTGTATCTTCCATCTTTTTTTCTTAGTCAATCTAGCTGAAGTTTTGTTGATCTTTTCAAAGATAAAAATTTGAGATTCATTGGTTTTTCTCTGTTGTCTGCCTATTTTCTATTCCATTGATTCTGCTCTAATCTTTATCATTTTATTTCTTCTGCTTGCTTTGCATTTAACATGGTCTTCATTTTCTAGTTTCTAAAGACAGAAACTTACGTTATTGATTTGAGATCTTTATGCTTTCCTGATATAGGTGTTTAAAACTTTCAACATCCCTGTAAGCACTAGTTTAACTGCATCCCATAAATTTTGATATGTTTTGTTTTTGTTTAATTCAGGTCAAATATTTTCGAACTTCCTTTGTTGCTTCTTCTTTGGCTCATAGGTTATTTAGAAGTGTGTCATTTAATTACTAAATAGTTAGGGATTTCCCATATTTCTTTCTAATTTAGTTTTGTGGTTGGAGAGCATATTTCATATGATTTTCATTTTAAAAAATGTATTGAGACTTGTTTTGTGTCTTAACATGTGTTCTATCCTGAAGACTATGCCATGTGCACTTGAGAAGAATGAGTATTGTCTTCTTGTTGGGTGGAGTATTCTGTAGATGTCTGTTAGGGCTAGTTGGTTTATAGTGTTTAGTGTTCTATTTCCTTTTAGCTCATCTTCCTAGTTGTTCTATTATTGGAAGAGGGTATTGAAGTCCACCCACTGTGGCTGAATTTCTGTTTCTCCATTCATGTCTTTTAACTTTGTGTATTTTAGGGGTCTACTCTTAGATGCAAACATGTTCGTTTGTTTGTTTTTGATCTGGACCTTTTTTAAAGGCTTTATTGCATTTGTTACAATATTGCTTCTGCTTTTTATGTTTTTGATTTTTTGTCCCTGAGGCATGTGGGATCTTAATGCACCCCCTGCATTGGAAGGCAAAGTCTTAACCACTGGACGGCCAGAAAGTCCCTGCAAACATGTTTTTAATTGTAGTGTCTTCCTGATGGATTGGCCCTTCTACCATCATTAAAATGTTCTTGTTTTTCTCTAGTAAGAAGTTTTGTCTCCAACTATTATTGTTGAATTGCCCATTTTTCTTCCAATTATTTCAGTTTTTGCTTCATGTATTTTGAAGCAATACTGTTTTGAGGCTCTTGTTAGGTATCTATATATTTATAATTGGTATATCTTTAGTTGATCATTTTATTATTCTGACATGTTCCTCTTTGTTCCTTTAGTAACATTTTTTGGCTTTAAGTCTATTTAGTCTGATTTTAACATAGCCACTCTAGCTTTCAATGGTTGCAGTTTGTAGAGGATATATATTTCCATCCTTTTTCTTTTCAACTTGTCTCTTTGCATCTAAGGTTTGTCTCTTGTCAGCAGTTTATAATTGGATCTCACCTTTTTATCCAGTATGACGATCTCTGTCTTTAGATTGGGATGTTTAAACCATTCACATTTAATATAATTATCAATGTAGTTGGATTTACATTTGCCATTTTGCTATTTGTTTTCCATGTCTCTTGTCTTTCCTGTTTCTCTGTTTTCCTTGACTGCTGTCAGTTGCGTTAAGTAAATATTTTTTAATGTACCATCTTAATTTTTCTGTAGATTTTCCCCCTACATTTCTGAGTTATTTTTTTAATGCTTGTTCTAGGGATTTTAATATGCATCTTAACTTATAACAGTCTCCTTCAAATTAATACTAATTTAATGCTAGTAAAATATAAAAGATTTGCTCCAGTATAGCTCTGTTCTCCTCCGCCTACTTTATGCTGGTATTTCCATATATATTACATCTAGATATGTTGTAAAGCCAAGAATACAGCATTATAATTATTACTTTATGCATTATTTTGTATTTCTAAGACATTAAAAGAAGACATGAGAAATATATATTAATAGAGTCTTTTATTAAATTAAGTATTTACTATTCCAAGTGTTTTTCATTTCTTCCTGTGATTTGAGTTACTCTCTGCAGTCATTTCCTTTCAGCCTGGAAGACTTCTTTCAGAATTTCTTTTAAGGTAGACCAGTCAGCAGTGAATTCTGTCAGTTTTTGTTTATCTGGGAATGTTTTAATTTTGCCTTAATTTTTGAAGGGTAGGTTTGCTGGACATAGTAATTTTGGTTGACACCATTTTCCTTTTATCACTTGGAATAGGGCATACGACTGCCTCATGGTTTCCATCATTTTCTGATGAGAAGTCAGCCATTAATCCTATAGTTGCTCCTCTGTACATAATGAGTCAATTTTCTCTTTCAAGATTTTTGCTTTCTCCTTGGCTTTCAACAGCTTTAATGTGATGTGTCTATGTGTGAATATTTTTGTGTTTTCCAACTTGGAATTTGTTGAGCTTCCTGGATGTGTAGTTAATGTTTTTCATTAAATTTGGGAAGTTTTGGCCACTATTATTTCAAAAAAATTTTTCCTACCTCCTTCTCTTTCTTTGCTTCTTTTGGTGCTCCCATTACACATATGTTGGTATGCTTCATATTGCCTTATGCAGGGGTCCCCAACCCCTGGGCTGTGGACTGGTTCTGGTGTGTGGCCTGTTGGGAACTGGGCAGCACAGCAGGAGGTGAGCGGTGGGCGAGCAAGCAAAGCTTCGTCTGCCGCTCCCCATCATTCGCATTACCGCCTGAACCATCCCCGCCCCCTCCCCGGTCCATGGAAAAATTGTCTTCCACAAAACTGGTCCCTGGTGCCAAAGAGGTTGTGGACCACTGGCCTTATGGGTTTCTGAGGTTCTCTTTATTTTTCTTCAATCTTTTTTACTCTCAGTTCTTCAGACTGGATAATTTCTTTTGATACATCTTTAAGTTCACAGATTTTTCTGCCCCCTGAAATCTGCTGTTGAACTCTTACAGGGATTTTTTTCATTTCAAATATTGTGCTCTTCAACTCCACAATTTGATTTTGATCTTTTCCTATACTTTGTATCTCCTAATCAATAATCTTTTTGTTGATTCATTGTTGTCATACTTTCTTTTAGTTCTTTAAATATGGTTTCTTTAGTTATTTGAACATTTTTGTAATAGTTTCTTTCAAGGACTTTTTTGCTAAATCCAACATCATTTGGCACAGCGGGTCTTCCAGGGTGGGCCAAGGTTAAGGAGGCTCCCTCAGTCTGGAGCTGTGGGTGATGCCCGTGCCAACGGGCGCCGGTGATGGAAGTGATGATCTCAGAATTGGAAAAACAGGGAGAGCCAATGAGTCTATTATCCTGAGTTGTGGTTGTTGGTGGGGTAAAGCTATCCCTGACTGAGGCTGCGCATGTGAAGCAAAGAATGGAGAAGGTCCAAGCTCTTCACAGACTCCTGGTCACCTGATTTGAGGAAACAGGAAATGGCCCAAACACAAAGGCCACACAGCTTTCCACTGTTCTTATCTGAATCTCAGCAGTTTTTCAAGCATAAGAGCTTCTTGGGTTTGGAGCAGTGAATGGGGGTAGGAGAGGCAGGGAAGTAGGTTTCCTTAAAGACCTACGTGATCCCGCTGTCCTGGCAGAAAGAATTCCAGGTGATTTGTCCAGAAGGTGTCTCAAGCTGCCCCTCAGGACCACAGATGCCATTTGTGTACCCACAGGACTGAAACCATAGCCGTGGAAACTGAGGCCCAGGGTGGAGAAGGGGATTCTGAGTGGGGTGCAGAAGTAGGATGCTGGCTGTTCCCCCAGGCCACAAACCACCTCAGTGGAAACTTCTGTGACCCTTGAAGTGTCTGATCCATGAGAAGAGCAGATGCCCCTCCTACCCTGGCATCCCCTGCAGCATGGATGACACTGCCCCCACCCAGCTCCTCTCACTTCTCTCTCTGACCCCCGCACATGTTGGGCTTGTCCAACGCCAAGGCCTCTGCCCCTGCTTTTCTCGGCCTGGGGTGCTTCTGCCCAGTTCCCCACAGGCCTCACCTCCCATGTCATCCTCCTGAGAAGCTCTCCTGACCACCCAGCATAAAGTGCGTCTCCCTGGTTCTCCATCACGAATCTGAGTTTTCTTCTTTTTCAGTCTCTAATCCCCATCTGCAGTTACTGAAATCATTTACATATTTGTTTCTGGTTTGCTTCTCTCTTTATGGAAGGAAGTTCCCTAAGCTCAGGAACCCGGTACCGGGGCTGGTGAGGAGACAACAGTCACACCAACGGATGTGGGGTGAAGGCTCAAAGGGGGATGAGTGAGTTAATGCCATGATCCCCGGGCCCTTAGTGTGAAACTCCTCCTGCCACACAGGGGTCAGCCCTGTGTGGCAGGAGGACAGTGGCGGGGCCGTACCCAGCTGAGAATAGGGAGGTGGCTCTGTGTCTGTATAATCCCAGGCCATTTAATTACCCAGCGAAGCTCTACTTACTGGGGGCCTATAATATGCTAGGAGTGAATACAACCAATAACATTTCCTGCCATTCTATACACACAGGATAAATAGCTCCATCATATAATATCATTTAATATCTGATATGATAACAGCTGTTAGAAATAAAACAGGGAGATGGAGAAAGAGTTGGGGGGACCAGCTGCAATTTAAGGCAACATGTATACAATGGCATGATCTCCAGCCAAGGGAAAGAAGGAAACCCTGCCACTTGTGATGGCGTGGGTGGACCTGGAAGGCGTCATGCTAAGTGAGAGAAGCCAGACAGAGAAAGACAGCTACTGTGATATCACTTATACATGGAATCTAAAAAAGCCTAACTCATAAAAACAGAGAGTAGAAGGGCGGTTACCAGGGGCTGGGGGTGGGGGAAACGGGAGACGTTGTTTAAGGTACAAACTTGCAACCAGTGGATAAATAAGACCCGGGAGCTAATGCACAGTAGAGTGATGAGTTTAGTCAACAGTACTCTACTATAAACTTCAGAGTTGCTAAGAGACTAGGTCTTAGTAGTTCTCAGTACAAAAAAGAAATGATAATTATGTGACATGATAGAGGTGTTGGCTAAGACTACTGCTGTTGTGATCCTATTGCAAAGTGGAAATGTACCAAATCAACACTGGTACACCTCAGACTTACACAGGGTTTATGTTGATTATATCTCAATTAAAAACCATAACTTAATGCATATACCTCCCTGAGCTTATTACATACAAATATGGTAATATATAATCATAGAATTTCGCATTCATTGTATCTAATGTTATATAAAGTATATTATGTAGTATCTATATATGTTATAGTGTTGTATCTAGTATACGATACCAGGTATGTAATCATACTATAAAATTATATCATATGATAAATTATATGATGATTGCACATACGTGATTATCACATATAACAATGTAGGGTATTGTGTGTAAAGAGTACTCGGAATTAGAGAGATGGCATAATCATGACACAATAGTACCCCCTCTCACACCTCATCACAGTCAACCAGCATCAAACTCTGTGATCTTATTTTATCGTAATGTCTGTATCTGTGTGTGTGTGTGTGTGTGTGTGTGTGTGTGTGTGTGTGTTGGGAGTGGGTGGGAGGGGCGAGAGGTTACCTGGCATAATTTCAAGAAAAGGGAATCCCAGACTTTAAAGATACGGATTTTTAAGAAGTAACCACAAAACCATCATTGCGTCTGAAAGAATGACAATAATTCCTTAATATTTTCTACCTTGGAATGTATTCAGTCCTTCCTGTTCATGTTAAGTGTTTTTTTTCCCCACACCTGATTTAATCAAATCAGGATCCAAGCAAGACTCACGTATTCCATTTGGTTTATGTCTCCTGTGTGTCTTTGAATCCATAATATATTCTCCCTTTTTATTTTCATGCCATTTATTTCTTAAGCAAACCAGGTTATCTGTCCTTTAGACCAGTACGTGCTTTAGAATGAATGAATGAGTTAGTGAACAAATGATCACTCACATCCTCTCAGGCACTTTTTCAGGACAAGTGGGAGAGTATTGAATTCAAACTCAGGCTTTGGAGGGTGTGTACAGCCCATGGGGCTTGAATTTACTTATTGGTTGTTTTTTCCGGAAATCCTTATTTCCCGAAACTTGTCTAAGCAGCTGACCTCTGGCAGGAAATGTGGAAACGGCAGCGTCTCCCAGACCATCTGCAGCTCCCTGGACTGAGCAGGGATCCTCTGAGGGGCTGGGCGTTATTTATGGAGATGTCCGAGTGACAGGGGGAACTTCTGGCCAGGGACTGCCCGTGGTGTCACATCCTTAACCTGCTGACATCGGAACGCCCTGGAGGGAGCATTTCTCCAAGGAAAGGATGGTGGGTCAGGAGCCCCCATGGCGTCTTTTCAGAGCGATAATAGAGATATCAAAAGGGCAATCTGTCAGGCGCAGTCGGTGGCAGGGATCACTGCGGCTGGGCAGGTGGTGCAGAGGAGAGGGACGGGGCCCGGAACCAGATGTTACATTTCCTGAAAATAGACATGTCAGGTCTTTGGGGCTGTCAGGTGCCCCCTCATTAGCCCATCAGCCTGAACGGAGCCACGGAGCACTGACATCTCACTCAGCCGTGGCACCCGGCGGGGACCCGGGTCCAGCCTGGGACCCAGGCCTGGGCTTTGAAGAGGCTGGGGAGGTAGGGCTCCGATGGCCAGTCCTTTCCCCTTGGGGGAAACTGAGGCTGAGACCCCAGCAGAAGGTACTGCAGAGCCCGATGGGCCAGGGTTCAACTCGAGGGACCCGGAGGGATGATTCTGTCTGTGACTCGGGACCCATGTGGGAGGGTTTCTAGTGCCTAGCTGTTCAAGGCTCTCCTGAGCGGTCCCTGAGCTGCACGGCCCCTCCCCATTTTTGCCATATTATGGAGCACTTGTCCTTGGACTGACCTTTCTTTAAGCACATTCAATTTTTTTTTAAATTTAAACAAGTGGAAACTTGATAGACTATCTTAAAAACCCACACAAACCACCACCCCAGCCTCACCTACTAAAAATGAAAGGTAAGGGCAGAAATAAACTCAGTGACTCTTAAGCGACAGTGGTGCTGAGCCAGCAGGTCGGTCTCAGGACGCCTGGCCTGAGGTCTCCTCTCGGTTCTGACAGCAGAGGGCGGCGTGGAGGGTGCCGATGACAGGCAGGCAGCAGGCTCCCCACGGAGCCCTCGGGGGAAGGAAAAGCCACGGGGACAACCTGCTCGCCATGCACAACGCCAGCGACACCTAATAGCCAGGTCCCACCCAATGCCACGGTCCGGACGGGAAGCTCCAAGGTCGGCGAGGACCCCACTCAAGGCCACACAGCCACAGTGCTGCTGCCAAGAGTCTCGTGTCCAGGAAGGTCCCTCTGCTTCCCTGCGACCAGCCGGGCTGCAGTGACTGCTGTGTGGCCGTGACCCTGGGAGGACTGCCCGCCCTCTCTGGGCCTCGGTTTTCTCTTCTGTCCAGTAGGAACAAGAACCCTCCCTTTTCCAGGTTGGTTGTGAGATGTTAAGAGGAACCCATTCATTCAGCAGATACTGACTCAGCATCCTGTGTCTGGCACCTAGTAGGTGCTCAATACACAGAACCCCTTCACTTCTAAAAAGTGACTTTGTGGCGTAATAAACACCAAGTACCAGCACCTACTCCACGCCAGCACCTGCCTTGGGGCATCACCCATGCTCCACTCAACAGGTATCACGTAACCATTTAACTGACGAGGAAGTGGAGGTTCCGCCTGGCACAGAGCAGCGCTGGGACTCGGACCCTGACACAGGCCCAGGGAGACCAGACCCGCCCGCGGCCTTGATTCAAACATCCAAGCTGCCTGCCAGCGATTGCAGAGGCAGGTTCTGAATTTCCAGACCCCAGAGAAGAGCGAGCCTGTCTCCAGCCTCTTGGGGGAGAAGATGTGTAATTATTTCGGGCAGATTGAATGCTTCTGACAGAAAGAAGGAGGGAGGAGGGAACACTTAGCCCCACGTTGCAGGCCGCCGGTATTTCTCTTGCAACGAGCACTGCAGCCCGAGACGCTGTAATTAGGACCTGGTAATAACAGGCTCGGTATCTCCTGCACCCTGTCAGGGAGAAGAATCCATCTTATCGGTAATTGTAGGGTTGGCGGTTTCTGAACGTCTCTTTCCGCTAGGCCGGGCCTTTCCCGGAGGGGGGGGGGAGCTGGCAGGGCTTTCTGAGCGAACGCTGCCTGGGCTGGGGTGAAGGAGGGTTGGGGGAGGAGCCTCCCTCTGAGCTGAGCTCAGGGCCCCGAAGCCACTGTCTGGATCCTGGCCCCGGCCTCCTAGTCTGGGTTCTCTGTCCCCCACCCTCCCACTACCCACCCTCCACAAGCAGCCAGAAGGCTGCAGCTACACTGGGAGTCACACCACGTCCCTCCTCTGCCCCGCACCCTCCCTCACAGGCAGCCACAAAGCCCTCCGGTGGTCTGCAGGCCTGCATCATCTGGCCTGGCCCTCTCTGTCTCCTACCTTCCGCTAGCTCACTCTGCCCAGGGCCACTGGCCTGCTTCCTGGGCTCGTGCCTACACAGTCCTGCCTCAGGGCCTTTGCACATGCTGTTCCCTCCTCCTGGAATGCTTTTCCTCTAGAGACGTGCTCCCTCGCCTCCTTCAGATCCCGGCCTGGATGCTCCCGTCTCAGGATCATCCACTCCAGGGCCTACAGCACCTCCTTTATATTTATTTATTTTTTATTTTTTGCGGTACGCGGGCCTCTCACTGCTGTGGCCTCTCCCACTGCGGAGCACATGCTCTGGACGCACAGGCTCAGCAGCCATGGCTCACGGGCCCAGCCGCTCCACGGCACGTGGGATCTTCCCGGACCGGGGCACGAACCCGTGTCCCCTGCATCGGCAGGCGGACTCAACCACTGTGCCACCAGGGAAGCCCACCTCCTTTATTTTTCGTCCTCTATGTTTCTCCTTACTCTTTGTTTCCCCACAAGCCTCTCAGCTCCAGGAGGCCAAGGGGTTTTGTCTGGCCAGCTCACTGCTGTGCCCCAAGTGGCTGAAACAGTGCCTGTCACACAGTGGGTGCCCAATAAGTGGCTCACAGCTGGCTTGGCTCTCGGCCCACGTGTTCTCTGCTTCACCTGAAGTTCTGATCATCACCGAGGATGCACCCACAGGTCCCCTCCTCTAGGAAGGCTCCCTGGAATCTCCTCTAGGAAGGCACACCCTCCCTGCCCAGGCTTGTCGAAGACACTTGACCTCCCCGCACTCAGTCACCGTCTTTTCCTGAATCGGTCGCCATGGACTCCCCAGGGCCGGGGCTGGGCCAAGGCTGATGTCCTCTGGGTCTCTAGGGACTGGCCATGGCCCTGGATCCTAGCAGGTGCTAAATAGATATTTCTGACAAAATGTGGGCATGAAGGGGGTGAGTGGCTGGGGAGGTGGGTGACCAGGGAGAACAAACAGTAATGACCACTGAAATTAATCAAGAACGTCCCATGGCCAGGCGCTGCGCTGTGCGCCCTGCCTGCACCTGCTCACTCCTCAAAATAGCCCCGTGAAGCAGCTATGGTTAGCATCTTGCCCATTTTACCAAGAACAGAGGTTATTTTAACAGGTGAGGTCCAAACTGTTTTGGTAGCACACACTTATTGGTTAAAAAAAAAATGAGTCTAGATCTCTATTTTTGCCCTTTTTTCATCTATAAATTATATATATATTAATATTTATACGTATGCATGCACAAAAATAGAAATATTAAAGAGATGGATGTTGATGAAGAGACGGTTTTATGTGTTCTTCCTTTCCACACCGGATCTTGCACAACCTCTGGGTCTGCACATCCCATTTTGGAGCCAAATATGCCACAGATGCGTGATGCAATGAACGAGGGAATGAGTGAATGCCCATGAACCATGGTGTTCAAGAGCTGAGGCTCTGGGCTCAGATTGTTTGGTTGCCTTCTTCACTTATTAACTGTGTGTCCTTGGGCAAGTTACTTAACCTCTCTGAGCCACAGTTTTCTTATCTATAAAGCAGAGATGGAAATAGTCTTGGCTTCACAGGGCTGTGGTGAGGACTAGATGAGACGGTCTATATAAAGTACTTAGAACAGGGCCTGGTACCTCGTTAGCTGTTGCTCTTGGGAAAGTAGTTCTTCCCGGAAATAAGGCTGAAAAAGTGGCCAGGGTCAGAAAGTCAAAGACTGAGAACACTGGGGAGGAAGCTCGTCATCAAGTCCCCTCTGCTGTTTGTCTACACTGACATGGGCTGGAGCTGAAACCCGTCTTTGCAAACAGCATGTGAGGGGAGAGTGTGGAGATTGGGGAAGACTCAGCCCCGTCTCTAACTTGTGTGTGGACAGATCGGGCTCTCGTCTGCACGGTGGGATGGAGAGCAGTGCACAGCGGCTGGATGACTTAATGGCGTGAATGTGCTCTGCCAGTCGGAGGAGAATGCGCCGGGCTCTGGGTTGCTTGACGGGGTCATAACTCGTTCTTCTTCTGCCCAAATTGGCATCCTCACTTCCTGGTTTACAGGGATAATTTTTCCTCAGCCCGGCTGTGGACAGAGTACATCAGAATCACCTGGAAGGCTATACACGTATAAAACCAGCAACCCTGGCCTTATTACAGAGGGTAGACTCAGAACTCTGAATTTACAACAAGCTCCTCAGGACTGTACAGCACAGCCGACTTGGAAGTGGTTGTATTACATAATCCACATTGCCTGCTTTATAATGTTTAAGGGGCTGAGAATTTCTCTCTGTGAGGGGCTGTAGACCAGTAGGCAGGATCAGACAGGGCTAGGGTGGAAATGTACCAGCAGAGTGACTTCGGATCATTTGCTTTATGGCTGAGCCTCGGTTTTCTCATCTGTAAACAGGGGTAGTAAGAGCACCTGTTTTCCTAAAGCCTCTAGCAGAGGCCTGCCTGGTAAGTGCTCACCAAGTAGTAAGTATGCTTATTGCTATAATAATAATAAAAAATTGTTATTTGATGTAAGTATATATAAAATATAATTTTTAAATTATAACATAATTGTATATAATTGCTATAATTAATAATAAATTAGTTGCTATAATTAATACAGCAGAATCGACCCCTCCTCTGTCTTCAGGCACCTCTAAGTGTGTAACGTACTGTGCGTAGGTTAACCATTCTGTCTTTCTGTTCAATAAGGGAATGACTGCATTCCCAACAGCTGAAGCTGAAAAAATGATACAGCAAATTACTAAAACAGACACTTTTCAATGCAAATACACTCAAAATGTTTCACATTAAAATCGTTTTCTTTAATTACTTTAAAAGACAGCAGTGCTCTGTAGTTCACATAGTATTTTTTAAAAAAGCAGTTAAAAATCCCTCTAATAAGTACTTAATGAAAATAAATTTACTGAAGGGTAGCGATGATGCCTTTTGCAGTAACAGTAATATTTGGAGGGTAGGTGGAGAAGATATCAAACAAGAATGTAGGCATTTAAAACTGCATCTTATCCAGCCTTTATCTGTTTACTAAATCTTGCGTGTATTAGAAGAGGTGATTCAAGACACTCAGCTTCAGTCGTACTTCAAACGCCCAATAGACTTCGGCATCATTTGACATCAGCAAAGTCATCGATTGACACATATAATAGGAACTCTTACATGTTTAGGTCTTTTATTGGCTAGAGTCTCTCAGCGGAGGACTCTGGCCTTGTAAACCTTTTCTTTGTCCTCGTTGGTGTGTTATAATTTTTAATTAGATAAAAGGGCATCTTATTGTGGGTACTGTGATGGCGGCTGTTACTGATAAAATAAGAACACACTTAAGAAAAATTGAAACGTACGACTCACTATCACAAGAACTCTCTAAGCAGACTCAAGGGTGGTTTGAAGTTTCTCTATGTGATTTTTTAAATGTTTCATGCAAAGCGGTCATTGCCTTTGTAATTACCCGGATAGTTCATTTGAAAATTTTCTTGTCCTTTCAAAGCTAATACAATTGGAGTGAAATTGCAAAAAGAATACTTAGCCCTTGAAATCTTGTTCAAATGAGTGTATTTACAAAATCAAATGTTCAGTGAAAAATGCCTTGAAAACTTAGCCTAAGACCAGGGATTTGGCATCTGGGCTTTCCCCGGGTTAATGCGCAGAATTAGATGATGCGAGACATTTCTGTGGGCATTTTATCTTGAAGGGTGTTTGCTGGTTTCTGTAGTGAAAGAGCTGCATTTAATACCAGATGAGACTCATCATGATCTCAGCTACCCAAACTGATAATCAGAGAACCTGGTTTTAAAGAACAATGCAGGAAGGATGGTCGAGTAGAATCTGCAGACATTTCGTGATTATTTCTGGTACTGCATTTTTCATCGTTCATGGACTGACGGTCATTTATGAAAGATGCTGGGATTCATAGGAAATCACCACCACCAACTAGAAGAATTATCAGGGTGATGATTAACCAGGATTAAATTGAGCCTTTAGCAACGGAGGGACCAACAGAAACCACCGCAGTATGACCTTTTATTAGACCCTAACATCTTTGGGCCCTTTTAAATTGACTTGAACATTTAAAAATAGAAATAAATTCCGGCCTTAAAGACTAACCAAAAACAAAAAAAGAAAAAAAAAAATTCCTGTGACATCATGAGAGTTTATCAAAATTTTGACCAAGAGAATTTGGGATATGGGAAACGCAAATTTAAAAAGCTATTTTCCACATGTTTCTTAGAAAGGCAATGCTTTCGTTCTTCAGGCGTCCATGATTTCACCAAGTCCTGTCCATCCCTTTAGCAAAATGTCTTGTCTCTTGGCTCTCAACATCTGTGGATCAGTTTGTCTTTTCCAGTATTTTAAAAGCGTTCTAAATCCTTTAGGCCTTCAGTATGCTGGAGAAATACACATCCCAACTATTTGCATCTTAAAGAAATGCAGGCAGGCTACTTTCCTCTCCAACGATCTTCAGAGGAGCTGGAGCCCTAGCTTGAGTAGGATGAACTTGATCAGTGCAGCATCCGCCGTCGTAACCTTCACAGCGCGGTCCTGAAACCTCACCCCACAGGGGACTCCCAGTGCAGGAGGCCACGGACCCCACTTTGAGAAACAACTATTTACAGCTCTAGTCTGTTTTTCCTTCGGTGCTAGGTGCGCCACTGACAGCGTGATTTATTACCTTGTGGGTCACTGGAATGAGAGGCACACAGACATTTGTGGAATGTCATCGGTGGTATTTTCACGGAGGCTCATCACTAACGTGGTAACGCTGGCGCCAGATTTCACTGAAACCCCAGGCATCCCTGTCTTGATCACTGGAGTTCTTAACACATCCTGGTATCTGATAAGGCAGGTCCTTGACCCTCTTCTTCAGGCATGTCCTGATTCTTCTTGCATTCTACGTAATTTTTGTGTGTGTTATTTATTCGTGTTTTAAATTGATATATAATTCACATATAATAAAAATCCATCATCTTAAAGTGTTCAATTCAGGGTTTTATATTATATTCACAGGGTTATGCTTCCATCACCGTTATCTACTTCCAGAATGTCGTCACCCCCAAAATAAACCCTGAGCCCTTTAGCAGTCACTGCCTATTGCCCCTCTCCCCAGGCAACTGCAAATCCACTTTCTGTCCCTGTGGATTTACCTGTTCTGGACATTTCATATAAAAGGAATCACACAATACCTGGCCTTGGTGTCTGATCTCTTTCACTGAGCATAGAGTTTTCCGGGTTCATTCCTGTTGTAGCAGGTGCCAGTACTTCATTCCTTTTTTATGGCTGAATAATATTTCACTGTGTGGATAGACTGCATCTTGTTTATCTGTTCATCAGTTGATGGACATTTGGGTTGTTTCCACCATTTGACTACTGTGAATAGTGCTGTAATGACATCCATGTACAAGCTTTTGTGTGAACATATGTTTTCAATATATACCCAGGAGTGGAATTGCTGGGACATACGATAACTTATGCTTAATTTTGTGAGGCCCCTCCAAACTTTTTACCACAGTGGCTGCACCATGTTGCATTCCCACTAGCAGTGTCTGAGGTCTTCAGTTCCTCCACATCCTCGCCAGCACTCCTCATTGTCTGTCTTTTTATGAGAGCTGTCCTGGTGGGTGTGGAGTGGAATCTTCTTGTGATTTTGGTTTACTTTGCCTTATGACCAAGGATGCTGAGATCTTTCAAGTGCTGTTGACCCTCTGTACGTCGTCTCTGGAGAAATGTCTGTTTAGATCCTTTGCACGTTTTTAATTGGGTTGTCTTTTTCATTGTAGGAGTTCTTTATAAGTTCTGAATACTAGACCCTTGCCCGTCTGTTTGTGGATTGCCCCTTCTCCTGTATCAGTTACTGGTACCAGGATTTATCTTCCTGACTACAAAAGAAGCTTCAGTAACGACTTAGAGTGGCCACATGATCTGCTGGAGCGGGGAGGTTGACTTTGAACTTATACAGCTGGGGGATATCGGGAAAGTTATGTACGGTATCTGTGCCTCAGTTTCCCCTCTCTGTAAAATGGAGATGATAATAATAGTGCCGACCCCCATCTGTGGCCGAGGGGATTGCGTGACGTAAGGAATGTGAGGATGCCCGGAGGAGTACCTGGCCGGTGGCAAGGTCTCAGTCACTGTTCGGTTGGAGTTGCCATCCTCCTCCGCATCGCCACCTCCAACCTTCTCCACAGTGTGAAACAGATGACTGTGGATTCAGTGGATATGTGTCTGAATAGTGGACAAACCTCTCTGTAGCCCCCCCTTACCCCTTCTCTGCTAAGTGCCAGTCTTCACCTGTGAATTCACGCCTCTCCAGGGGTCAGCCCCATGGTCCTGGTGGGGCCACCGTAGCTCCAACCCTGACACATGTCAGTCTGTGCACCACTGTCCCAGCCACAGCGATTGGGTCCCGGGTTATCACGTGACCGAGGCCTGGCCAATCAGAAATAACCAGGCTCTACTCTAGGTCTTTTGAGTTCTCTTGCCCCCAAGGACCTAAAGCTGGAAGGGGTGGGGTGTTGACACCTCTGCATCCCTCTCTTCACCACAACAGGGGACCTGCCTGGGCAAAGAGCCAGTGCAGAGTGGGTGACCGCATAGAGGAGGTGAGAGAAATCAGTAGCAGTGACATACCTTGACCCCTGCATTAAGCCTCACCTGAAGGCAGATCTACTCTTTGCCTTTTCAATTGGTGAGAAAAAAATCCCCCTTATGCTTAAGGCAGCTTGGGATAGGCACCTGAACGTTTCCTAACCCATAGTTGTTCCAAGTCTCTGTGACATACAGATTTACATGTATTGCTACTTGCGTTTTTAAAAAGATTTGTTCCGCAAATGTAAAATACGGTGCAGCCGGTGCTGAAATCGCAAGATACTTGGCCTTTGACGAGCTTTTGAATGCCTGTCTCCGCACCTCCCCCCCTTCTGAAAACCGCTGGGTTACCTGCTTCCCTCCACACCCTGCACGCATCCTGAGCTGCTGTCTTGTGCCAAGCTGTCTTGTGCCAACACTGCCATCCTATGGCCACGCAGTGTGGGACTCAGTGTTTCCTATACCTTTTTCCTGTCCCAGGAAGGAATTATTATCACCTCTCCCCTTGTATCGCTTTTTATTAATAATCAATTCAGCCCAATTCAGGCAGTTTCCTTTTGACCCACACGCTGCCCTTCTCCTTGTCGAATCCCTTCTGGAAATCACACCCCCCAAACCCTTGATCTGTCCCTCTGTTTCTCTAGCCACTTGTGTGTCTCCCTTCACCCCAGAGATGCTCTACTTTCCTCATTATGACCAGGGAGCCTCGAAGATGCTAGTGATGTTGGCAGAGATGTGATTTCTTTTAGGAGCTCACCACACCTCCCCCAGTCTGTGATTAACCATCTGCGTACCCCCTCCCTCACGGGCAGAAGGCCCGATCCAGAGGAGACCCTAAAAGTGTTTGTTGAGGGAACACACTGCAAGGCTCTACCTGAGGCATATACAGTGAGCCTTCCTCTGGGCCAAGGCCCTGTGGCTTGGAGCTGAGACCCGCTGCCCTCCCCCCTCCACTTATAAGTATATTGCAGTGGTTCCTCTTCTCTCCTGAAATCGAATTCATAGATATTATTTACTACTTGCAACCCATAATCTAAACAAATCAATATATGCCCCAGTTGTAATATTAAAGAGAAGTAAAAGGAAAATCATTGTAACAAAATTATACATATTTCATCACGCGAGTGCTCGGGCAGGACTCAGAACAGAGGATAAAGTTGTCGAGTGATTGTGCCTATTTGTAATGAACATGTTTAGATTTAAGAGAAATAGGACACCCTTTAACTGAAAAATGTAATACTTTCAAACAAGGGCTAACACATGTATTTACACATATGCATAGGATGTACCATGTATACAACAGCTGCAGATGCAGACGGACGCAGGTGTGGTTTATAGTAACTGGGGAATGCAAGTGATGTTATGAAGCAGCGAGCAACTCTTGGCAAAGTCCTGGGAGAGAGAAAGCATCGCCTTCCCTCGATTTACACAGTGGTTCCACCCCTGGCAAGATCATATGTATTAAAAACAAAAACCTTGCAAAAAATAATAAAACTGCTTTGTGTTCAAATGCAAAATAGAGTGAGATTCTAGACTCTGGGAATCGCAGAGAGGGGTGCCGACAGCTCTTCCTGGTGGGACAGTCCTGTGTGTTGAGATGTCCAGCTTCTGGGATCCTGTCTGCTAAGTGGGAGTAGCTCCACCCCCCAACTACCGGGATGAACATAAACACCCCATAAAAGTCCACATGCCCCTGGGAGATAAAACTCCCTTTGAGAAATCCTAGTTTAGAAAGAAGTCTGGCAGCTGCAGGGGCCAGGGTTGACTCTGTACAGCCTCGGGTAAAGGGCTCCCTGAGCCTCGGTTTTGTCCTCTGTTGAATGGGGCTTTTTGATGTGAGGTAAGATGGTGAGTTGGTGCATGACAGGTACCCAACAGGTAGGAGCTCTCTCTTCCCTCCCCTGTAGTCCTCGGCCAGGCCTCGAAGCCCTCACTCTTCCTCCCACTCCAGGAAGCTGGGCTTCAGGCCCACCTAGCCCTGTGTGCTTCCAGAAGCTTCTGTGGGTTGGCCTTGCATTGCATCTGAGATCCCTTGCCCTCCTAAAGCCTCTGCCGGCCAGAAGCCTGAACCTCTCTAGCCGTCTGATTCCTTCACTCAAATGTTGCTGGAGCACCTGCTTGCTGTGCGCATGGGAAAGCCCGGGAAGGGTATGAAAGGAGCACAGACTGGGGCTCAGATTTAAGGCACAGCCGAAGCCCTGTGCTGTCCGAAGGCAGCACAGAGGGCTTCCTGGAGGAGGGGGTACCTGAGCAGGGCCCAGCAGGTGGGGAAGGTTTGGACATGGAGCTCTGAGGACAAGAGCATCGTGGGTAGAGGAAGTGTTGGGGTCAGTGGCTGAGAGGCCGGGACGTGGGAGGTGGTCCGAAAGCCACTCAGTTTGTCAGGGGCCGAGTTCAGGTCTGCTGTGCTCTGGCCTGTGCCTCCCTGGTGTCCTGGCTTCCAGCGCGCTCCTCCAGTCCTCCTCTGATCCTCTGCTAAGAGCAAGCTTCCCCAGTTTGCTGTTAACCTTGTCCAGCCCTGCTCAGACCCTCCATGGCTCCCATCTCGCACAGGGTGTTCAGCTCCTTGGTGACTTGGACCCACCTCCATGCTTCCTCATACCCTTTAGTTTATTTGTTTCTTCATTCAGTACATACTGAGCACCTACTACGTGCCAGATCCTGCTCTAGAGGCCAGACAATTAGTAAAACCCCAACACAGAGGTTCCTGATCGATGGGATTGACACTTTGGTAGGGAAGCAGACAATAAAGAAAACACAAAAATATAAGATGATGGAGTTAAGAGCAGGTAAGAAAAATACAGCAGGGTCAGGAGACAGAGAGCAAGGAAGGAGTTTTCTTAAATATGTATATTTTACAGGCCTTCCCTGGTGGCGCAGCGGTTGAGAGTCCGCCTGCCAATTCAGGGGACACGGGTTTGTGCCCCGGTCTGGGAAGATCCCACATGCCGCAGAGCGGCTGGGCCCGTGAGCCATGGCCGCTGAGCCTGCGCATCCGGAGCCTGTGCTCCGCAACGGGAGAGGCCACAACAGTGAGAGGCCCGCGTACCGCAAAAAAAAAAAAAAATTAAAATTAAAAAAATGTATATTTTAAATGTTAAGGGTTGATCAGATACCATTTTGTCATTCGTGGTTTTTTAAAAAATCCATATTTTGTTCCTGTGAAAGTTTTGTGTCTAATTCTGAGGATGAATTCTGACTGGACTTGGTTGATCTTGGCTGTCCCACTCCCCTTGGCCAGGGATTTGTTCAGGGATGGGCACAGGTCCATTTTGGCCAATAGTATTTAATGGAAGGACTGCCAGGGGCTTCTGGGAACAATTTTACTAGAAAGAGATATGCATGGAGAAAGCCTTTTGGCCATAGCTTCCCTTACTTTTTGCTTGAGCTGCTATCATGAGAGGATGTGATACTGGGGACTGTGGCAGCCATCTTGTGACCATGAGTAGAGATAGCATGGCATGCAAAGAGTGGCAGAGTGGCAAAGTAGAAAAACTTGTGACCTCAGTGACATCACTGAACCCCTGAACAAGAGCAGGGCCCCTATTCAGTCAACACTAAAGTTTTAGATAACACTTTTTTATTAGCGGGTGTTACTGGTTATAGGTGTGCTGAATTATGGCTTCCCGCAGGCCTCAGGCAGTAGAGCAGGCTGAGTGGCTGGAGTCCCAGGCTGGTAGCTTCTGACCTCAAAAGTGCCTTCTATTTCCCCCGGTAGCCAACCTACAATATCATCCCTCTGCACACCCTGGAGGGATGGGGCAGAGGTTGGGAAGCCCTGCTTGAGGCCCAGCAAGTCCACCATCCTACTGTTGTCAACCATGCCCATCTTCAGTGATCGCCCTCTGCTCCAGTTGTTTGGAATTACTCATGGTTCCCCAGACAACCCCAGGCCCTGTCTAGCTCCATGCTTTTGCACTTGCTGTTCTCTCCTCCTGAATTCCCTATTTGCTCAGCTCTTTCTGGCAAACTCCTACTCACCCTTCAAAGCCCAGTTTGAGATTCAGTGTTGCCTCTTGTGTGAAACTTCTCCAGACCTCTGCTCCAGTGTCTCTTTTGTGCTGCCCTGCCACTCCCTCCCATCGATGGATGGTCTCTCCAGTTGAGGGCCTTCCAGGGACTGGGTTTCATTTCTACCTGTGGTCCCTGTTCCTAATTCAAGGACCAGAGGGCTCAGCCCAGAAGCTAATGGTTTTTGTTGGTGAGGGAGTGAGCGAGTGAATGAATGTTCTCGGCTGCCAGACTGAGGGCAGAGGCTGGGTTGGCCTCTCCTCTGCAGAGCACAGCGCAGAGGTGGTGCTGGCACCGTGGTTGTTCTGATGATCTGGAGGTGATGCTCCAGGAAGGCGGGGTAGGTGGAGGCCTGCCTGCTCCCAGACCTCCTGCTTTCTCTAATCTCCGCTCTGTCCCTGCATCGCGGGTGGGCAGCTTCCCAGGGGCCAGTTCCACCCTAGTTCTTCCCCAGGCCTCTGCCAGCTGAGTTATACTCTCTGCCATCTCTGGGATTCCGGGAGCAGCCCCCCCCTTCCTTCGGGTGTGCTTGGGGGGTGGAGTGGGACACTGGAGAGGAGACGGGTGACAGTCCTTGCTGCTCTGGGGAAAATTAATTAGCCTGGGTTCCGCAAAGCACTTTAAAGACAAAAGAAAAGAAAGAAAGGAAATTCACGCGGCAGTCCCTTATCGGGACAGTTACTACCTGGAGGCTTACCTCTCCCCTCTGCTAGGGCAGGCTGTGTCCCCATTCCATTACATACCTGTTTTTCTAGAAAATCCAACTTCTGAAATCCAGGCACTTCGGTGCACAGAGCAAGGAGAGGCACATTTGGGTTCCCTCTAGGTGGGGCCCCAGCTGCTGAAAACCGGTTCCCAGTTGCCGCTGGGATGCTGGGCTTCACACAGGATTCAGGATTCCAAGGCCAGCGACCCTGGCCGGGCCTCGCCTATTTGAGCCTCCGGATTGCAGCAAAATGAGGGTGGTGATGCGTCCCTTGGAACCAGGGTATGACGAGTACTCAGTACACCGAGCTCCCGGCCTCTCCTGTCGGGACAGAGCAGACGGAGTCCGCGCAGCCCGCAGGTAAAGGCTGGGCCTGGAGTCTGGGCTTGGTTCCCCACAGGCCACCCAGCCAGCCTGCCCGCTACAGGGCGGACCCCAGCTCTGAACCGCAGAGCCAGCTGCCCGCTGCCAGGATGCCAGCTTCCTCCACACAGTAGGAAAGGCCTCGCCGGGCCACAGGCAGGCGACATAGTGGACTCTTGGATGACCAGAGTCATCTCCTTGAGATACCCTGGAATATTCCCTCTGCCCTTTCCTGAATTGGAAGCAGAGGCTCAGAGAGGTCCAGTCTGTGGTGAATGGATCCCCAGCTGGGCTTCCCGGCTTCACACCCCAGCTGGGCTGGGGGAGGGGTGGCCGACAGGGAGGCAGGTGAGGTTTGGCAGAGGGAAGCTCTGTGAGCTTTTTTTTTTTTTTACATCTTTATTGGAGTATAATTGCTTCACAACGGTGTGTTAGGTTCTGCTTTGTAACAAAGTGAATCAGTTATACGTATACATATGTTCCCATATCTCTTCCCTCTTGCGTCTCCCTCCCTCCCACCCTCCCTATGGGGCTTCAGAAGTTTGGCATGGTTCAGCTCAAGGTGGGTGACGCTTCCTTCTTGGGGACCCCTCCCCTTCTCGGGTGCTGGCATACCTGTCAGGCAACAGGTGGGCCTCAGAATCAGCTCATTTATGGTTCCAGGTGAGTGATGGGGGGCCCCCCACTGAGAACTGGGGAGGAGGGGCCTCGGGCTCCAGATGAAAGGCCAGAGGTGCCCCCCCCCGCCGTCTCCACCCCTCCCCACCTGGAGCTCAGGACGCAAGAGCATTCTGGGAAACCAAGGTGCTTGCTTCGCCATTCTGTGCCCCACGGGGGCCCGCCTCTCCAGCTGGGTCCCTTCTGCCTTGGAAGGGGCATAACAGGTGCCTGGTGGGTGCAGGCCTGCACAGGGCGCTTCAGGGCCCCCTGGACAGGATGCGCTGCTGGCGGACATGGTCTAGAGCAGGTCCCTCACCTCGCTCAGCCTCAGCGTCCTCTTCTGCAAAATGGGGGTAAGAACGAACGTCCCCCGGCCCCACAACAGCGTCACTGAGAAGATGAAGTGAGACGAGAAGTAGCTGAATCAGGGGCTCCCCGGCACTGGCCCAGCTTGTGCAGGCACAGGGGATGGAGAGAGAGTGAGCAGAGGGACGCCACGTCCTGAGGGCAGGCGACACGAGGGCTGTTGTTGGCGTCTGCATGCTGACAGACTCTGAGCCCGTCTTTGGCCCCAAGGAAGCCTGGAAGCAAGGATGACGGCGATGGGGCGCTCGCTCTGTGCCAGCCCCCATTTTAAATGCTTCACCTGTTCTGAGTCATCTAACGCCTCCACCACACCACCCAGGAGGCTGGTATTTTATGGCCGTTCTCAACCCTGGGGTGAGGGACTGAAGCCCAGGGAGGTTGGGTCATGGCCTGAGGATGCCACACGCAGCTGCAGAGTGCAGCCCTAGGACCCGAACCTGTCAGGCTCTGAAGCCACTACTTCTAACCATGGGATCACACTGCCTTCCAGAGAACAAATGCTCAGGATCTCTATACAGCAGAGAAGTATAGGATCAACGTCATAAAGCAGAGGGAAGCGGAATCTAGGAGATGCCCGTTGTTCTTCGCCAACTACAGCTTCTCCTGCTCACGCCCCATCAGTGGCTCTCCAGTGCCTATGGGACCAGTGCAGGGCCCTGGGTGCCCTGACCCCTATGTCCGCCTCACCCTCCACCACCCACGTCACCTGCTGGCCACTCCTTGTCCAGCCTGGTCTCGCCGACCCCGTTGCTCCACCGACACTGCTCTCTCTGCCCAGCCCCTCTCTCCCTTTCCACAGGCCCAGCTCCCTGGCTGCCTGGGCTCCCGGGTCCCTGTTGCCCCCCATCCCTCCTTGGCTGGTGGCTTCCTGGTCCTGCCAGCGAGACACAGTCGCTGCAGGAGGTTCTCAGACGTGCCAGGTTTAATACTGTGATTGCTTTATCACATTATTCTTTCTTCTTTTTAAACCCTTGAGGGTACCGTAGATACGTAAGTATCATATAAAGTCAGGAAAATAGAGAAGCAGAAGGCAGAGAAGGGCTCTTAAACTGCACCCCTCCCCAGGAGATGGCCGCGGTTACTGTACCTGGGGTCTGGCCAGCAGGCCTCCTCTCTTTTTTCTACTCGTGTGGTTTTCAAGCATTTCCTTAAACTTCCGCAGGCAATGGGAAGTCCCACCTTTTCCTTTCTTATTTCAGGACCTAACCGCAGGGGATGAGTAAGTCCTCCTGCATCTAACCTACATCCCTCTTATGGGGTTCACCGCAGGTCCTGCTCTCCAAAGCAGTGGACCCCCGAGAAGCTGCCGTCCTGGGTTGCAGTGGTGGGCAAGAAAGAGGGTCTTCACTGGAATCTGGTCAGAGGGTCAGGGGCTCCAGGAGCCCCATAAAATGAGGGATGGAGGGTCACTAAGTAACCTTGGCAACCTGGAAGACCAACTCCAGGGGGGCAGTGCCTCTGCCTATCCTGTCCGCTCCGTATCCCCATGGCCTGCAGCAGGGTTCCCAGGGCAGGCGCTCCTGCTTGTGGAATGAAAGAGGCAAGGAGTGCCATGTGGAGAGGCGGGGAGATGGACCAGACCAGGGAGGAGGAGACCTCGCCCACCGTCTAAGGCTTGGACATCAGGGGCTGGGCTGTCCCTGCAGGGTCGGGGGCCAGGGTAGAGTGGAGGGGCTTCCTGGCAGCCACCCAGCCATCATCCAAGAGGAAGTGGAGGCTACCAAGTCAGAATGCCTGAGGGCAGCCTGGCTTTGGAGCCATTTATCAACAGCAGCAATTCCAAGAATGCGGAGCCAGAGGAGAGAGGGAGGCTGGGGGAGCGGGGATGCCCCGCCTTTCTCCAAGAAGCAGAGAACCCAGACCCTTGGCATCTGGAGAAGGCAAGTCTCACCCGAAGACTCAGACTCACAGAGCAGTGGGGGACGCTGGCTTTTCGGGGGTGCCCACCGCATGCCAGGCACTGTCGTGACCCTTATGGCACTAAGTGCTGCCACAAGCCCCGAAGGTCACACCCTGGGGCCTGGCAGAGCCAGGACTCACACCCAGAGCTCACACATTGATGGAGAGCGCTCCGCTGGAACCCAAGCCAGGTGGGGCCTGCTGTCTGCTCAACTGCCTACATGGCTCCCATCTGCTCAGAGGAGAAGCCAAAGCCCTCACAGTGGCCACAGCGCCCATGTGCTGCCTCAGGGCCTTTGCACTCGCTGGCCCCACTGCCCGGGATGCTCCTCTCCTGTTACCTGCTTGGCTCACTCCCTCTCCTCCAGGTCCCTGCTCAGAAATCACTTCCTCCAAGAGGCCTTCCTTGGCCGCCGTGATGTGACCTGCTCTCAGACAGCAGCCACCAGTTACTTAAAATATGCGACTCAGAATCCAGGCGTGTCATGAGTGTCAAATAGGCACCCGATTTCCAAGACCTGGTGTTTAAAACAAATGTAAAACAAATCACTAATAATTGTTTGTATTGATTACTGTTGCCATGATAATATTTTGGATCTATTGGGTTAAATTAAATATATTATTAGTATTAATTTTGTCTTTCTTTTCACTCTTTTCCAAGTGGCTGTGAGAAAATTGGGAATGACGTGGGGCTACCTTCACTCCGACCTCTTTTCTCCCAGCGCTCACCCGCCTGCCTGTCACAGGCGCCCCTGCCTGTCTGTCTACGATCTGGGCCTCCCAGGAGGAGGACAGATCCACTCCTGTTCCCTCGGCTGTAGCCCAGCACACGGGGCAGTAGCTGCTGTTGAACAAGGCGCCTGCTCTGTGTCTGGCGTGGCCCTGGGCTTTGTTCCCTAGCATCTGAACTTGGGGTAGGGGTGGAGAGTCAGGGGAGGAGGGCTGAGGTCCACAGGGGTGGGGGGACAGGGCACGACGGGGATTGGGGTCCAAGCAATGTCCCTGGCTCGCTTTGTCCCTCTGCATTTTACTGTCTGTCCTCTGAGGCCCTCGTTCTGCGCAGAGGTTCTGATGGGCTCCCTGGGGTTGTGCCGTGAGCTCTGGAGGGCGGGAGAGGCTGGGGAAGCTGCCGTCTCCGCTGATTCACACCTGAACCGGGCAGCATGGTTGAGCGACCAGTGCCCCGGGGAACCGCCGCCTTTAACGTGGCCCCGCGGCGGGCAGTGGGAATGGAAGAGCCGGCGATTTGGGTAGGAGGTCCCCGCACCTTCTGGGGTACGGGGACAGGGGCCAGACAGAGGGGCCTGGGGACACACACAGGTGGACATGGCCTGGTCCTCCTCCTTGACAGGGCTCTCGAGAATTCCAAAGAAGTGAGGCAAGGGCAGGGGGTCCGCAGAGAGCGGCTGCAGGATTCCATTGGCGAGTGTGGCCTCTGCCTGGCTTGAGCAGAGGATTCCCAGAGGAAGTGACGTTTCCCCTGGGTGGGGAAGGCTGGGTGGCGCCTGAGAGCAGCTGAGCAAAGGCATGGAGGGGTGTGGCGTGGGCAAGGAGGTGGTGACGCTGAAGCCGAGGCCCCTGGTGGTGGTGGGAGCCCAGCCAGAGGGGTTGTCAGGGGCCCGGGTGCCCTCGAGGGGACCCCGGCCTGCCCCGGGGCTCCGTGGCAGCTGCTCGGGGTCTGCCGACCAGAGGGCCCAGGCATCCCTGCTAAGAGGATGCCAGGAGGTCGGCCAGCCCGCAGTTCGTCTCTGCGTACCCAGATGCCTGTCCAGCCACAGCTCGCACACCTCCACTCCCTCCAGGGTGGCCCATGGCTGGGAGAAACGTCTCCTCGTTTAGGGGGATCTCAGGGGGCGGGGAGGATGCTTGGACTCCGAACAACTTCTAAGTGTCTTGATTATTGAAGAAGCGTTCGTACCCTAGAGTGTTCAGATGCCTTAGAGCGGGGTTTTTCAAATGTCCCCTTTGTCTCTACCAATTTGGTATTGTTCTTTGGTCTTTGGTCATTTATATTTTGTTTTATGTTGTGAAAGAATGCCTGTCAGTTATTTTGTTGACAGACCTTCAGCGTGAATCTGTCTGGTGTTTTCTCATGATTAGAAGGAGGTGACGCATTATTGGTGAAGATGCTGCAGACACGCTTCCTGGAGCATCTTATCAGGGGTCTCCACCTCTGCTGTCGTTTGTATTTTTATTGAAATGGGTCCCCTTTTTAAATTCACTGCCTGACTTAATCTAACCATAAGAAACACTGTCCCCCGAATTATGATGGGTTTGATATGCGATAGCTGTTGAAATGGAAAAGCTTTTTTCCTGTTCCACGTAAAATCAACTCGATGCCCTCCAGGGCGATGTGCACCACTTTTGACAAATATTGCTTTAGATTGTGTAGGATCTTTGGAACTGCGCAATGTTGCTCTGGTTTATTTTATTATTATTGTTTTCAAAGAGTCCTCATAGCTGTCAGAACTGTTTGCCTCCTTGATCCCTCTTAGATTCAGTATGTTGAGAACTTTTAGGAGTTCAGGCCCGAGTCCTCCGTCTCTGCTCCTACCCGGCCTCCTCAGCTTCCCAGTTGCCTGGAGGGGTGTAGCTTGTTCAAACTGCACATTTCTTTTTTCTTTTTTTTTTTTTTTTTTGCGGTACGTGGGCCTCTCACTGTTGTGGCCTCTCGCATTGCGGAGTACAGTCTCTGGACGCGCAGGCTCAGCGGCCATGGCTCACGGGCCCAGCCGCTCCGCGGCATGTGGGATCTTCCTGGACCGGGGCACGAACCCGTGTCCCCTGCATCGGCAGGCGGACTCTCAACCACTGCGCCACCAGGGAAGCCCCAAACTGCACATTTCTTGACCCTGAGAAGCCTTGGCCAGTGTGAGATTCCCACACTGCCCCCTCAGCACCCTGAAGAGACGTTTATCACGCCTCGGCTGGTATAGAAATTCCAATCAGGAAAAGCAGAGAAGTCTGGGGAGCTCTGAGGTCTGGCTTCCCAGAGTCAACCACGCACGACCCGGGAGCTTGTGTGGATGTCTGTGGAAGCTGCCACGTGAGCCCAGGCCACGCCAGAGCCACGTCCACTCTGCCACCCCGTCTCATGGGAATTCCGCTCCCAGGAAACTCTTCCCCCAACGGGACGGGGAAGGGACCCTGGGAAACGCTGTTCCCAGGCTGTGTGGGGTGTGAGGCTGGGCAACAGCCATGTTTCGTCCCGTCGGCTTCCCCAGACGTGCGTAACGTGTTCCCTTCTGTTTAGCGATGTGACAGCACCATGCGTATACCTACCCTCCCACCAGCGGAAGGCAAAGTGCCCCCCACCCCCGAAGAGGAAGCGTGGCGTCTGTCATTGGGTCTCGTCCAGCCGAGCCGCGAGCCCTTTGACACTGCGACTTGAATGCTGAGATTCGCGTGCCTTGTATCACGACAGGATGGAGTTGGGGGGTCGGGGAGGAGAAAACTAATGGGTTAATATATGCAAGGATATTCATGTGAAAGCAAGAAAAATGCACGTAAATCCTAGTCATCATTTCTGCCGTCAGCCCTGTGGCCTCAGCTGCGTCTGGAGCTTCCTTTCGCCCTCGCCGTCCCGTGTCCCGTTGGCTCTCATCTGAGCGTGGCTCCTGGCCTCATGGCTGTGTTCCTGAGTGAACTGTGCCACTCGTGCTTCTGCCTGTACTGACTGGGCTGCTGTAGTTTCCTAATAACCACAGGGCACGGGTGTACCTAGAGGTGGCCCTGCGTCCAGAGGCCTGCCCTGTCATTCTGCTGCCAGCACCCCAGAAACCCCTGCTTTAGGAGTGCCAGGCTGCTCCCCTGATGAGCCCCGTGACAGGGAGCAGCCCGACTAGGAAGGGGTCCAGTGGGGAGCAGAAGACGGGGCATGTCCTGATGGGTGCCAGACAGCAGCCCAGCTGCCCCCCACCCCATGCGAGGTTTGAGCCCAGCTGCTCCAGGCGCTTCAGGAGGTGACCTGGGGTCTCTGGAGACCCGCTTGGGCCTCTTTTATCTTGCCCTGCCCCTGAGCCCTGCTGTCTGCCACCCAGGAAGCCGGGCCAATTCTGGGCTTGGAGTGTGGGGAGGGCAGCCTGGCAGGGCCGCCAGAGATGCTCTGTCTCTCGGGGATGGGGAAGGATGCACTGTGGGGTTCGGGCCAGGGCACGAGCAGTGCAGGCCGCGGTGGGTTCATAAAGCGCCCTTTCACTACCTTGCGGGGTGGTGGCAACTCGGGGGATCCACAGCAGCCTTGGGGTGTGGGGAAGCCAGTTCCCAGGAGACAGCTTCAGGCCCGTGTGGCATGACGTCTCGGTGGGTGACACTCCTCCAAGATGCGCACACACAGAGCCTGAAGCCGAGGCCTCAGGAACACTTCCTCTGGGCACCACGTCTGAAACTTCTCACCATCTTCCAGGACATGTTGCATCTTCCTTCCCAGGTTCATTGTCACTCTTCAGCCTTTTTTTGAAAGGCTAATGGCCTTTCTGGTGTGCTCTAACACACCAGACACCCCAATTACATTACTCATCTTCATGGTTACCGTTTGTCCACAAGGACAGGGTTATTTTTGTTTGTTTTTTATCCAATACATCCACTGCCATAACTTCAGCAGCTGGTGACTGCTTTGCACGTAGAAGGTTCTCAATAAAGACTTACGGAAGGAACACATGCTGTGTGCTTAGAGTAGGGATGTGGGAAGCTGTCTCTGTCCTCAAGGAGCTGACATTCTTGTGGTGACAACAGATGCAGGAACTGGTGACTGCCATCTGGGAGGCGGCAGAGCCTCTGGCTGAAGCCAGCCCAGGGCTCAGAAGAGCTGAAGGGGGCGCTGGGCCCCTGGCTGGCAGGGGAAGGACATCGGAGTCGGGGGAGGAGCAGAACATGGAAATTTAACATTAATACCGCAGGACCTAATTCATGAAAACATCTAATTACAGGATGCCGGGGTTTAATTGTAATTTTGGTAATGACCTGCAACTGCATACAAATTATAGGGTAATCAACTCAGACGTGCTTACAGTTGCTGTAAATGCCGTTTAATCTAACGTGGGGCGCAGACAAGGGCAGGCTGCTCGGGTCGTCCTCCATTTGGCTTGTAATGTCACAGCCAAGGAGGTGACTAGCACGATGCTGGGCTGCAAGTGCCAGCTGCCGTGCATTCCCCCTCCCCCGCCCCATGCATGAAGAGTGGCCTGTACATAGGCCCCAGTTTAAACTGCAGCAAGAGAGACTTAGGTCAAGCCCAGGCTGATCCGGAAGGGCTTGGAAGAGGAGGAGGGTCGGCCTGCTGGTTGGTTTGGGCAGGTGGGAGCCGGGAGATCGTTGCTTGGCTGGGTTGGCTTTGTTCGTACTCGCAGCGGGTGGACCAGTTAGAAGTTGGAAACCAGTGGCCATGGAGGTATTTTATTTGGGCTGCACAGCGTTCTGAAGGAGCGGATCTGAGAGCCTTGGACGGGGCGCCCGCTCTCTTGTAACCACATCCCATCTTGTCTCCTGTGGTCACCCTGCAGCCCACTGTCTTTCACCCTCACTTGCACCTTTACTGCCCGGGCCCTGGCGGCACTGAATCGCCCACACGCTTCCAGAGGCAGAGACTCTGGTAAGAGGAACATGGGCTTTGGGGCTGGACACCCAACGATTGAAACCCACACTCTGCCCCTTGCCGGCTGAGTGGCCCTAGGCAAGGAAAGGGATCCCTGAGCCTCTCCGTGTGTGAGAGAGATTATGCGCATGTATAAAATGCCCAGCTTTCAGGGTCAGCCGACACGTTCTCCAGCTGCAAGAGGCAGTCTAGCATCGTGGATGAGAGCGTGGGCTCTGGTGCCAGCTACCCGGGTTCCCATCCCAGCACTGGCATCTGTGAGCTTTCCAAACTTGCATACCCTTGGACACCCTCATTTCTCTATCTGTAAAATGGGGATGGTTGTAAAGAGTGCTGCCTAGCTCAGAGGGTTTATGGAATGAGTTCATGAATAGGAAGGGCTTAAAATAGTGCCTAGCACACAGTAGGCACTCAAGAAATGGTAGCTGTGAATACCTACCATGTGCGGGGAGCTGTGGGTAAAGTGGAAGACAGGATAGCTCACGTTCCCACACAGGCGCACGAGTCTCCTCTCCCTCTCCTTGAAAACTTTCCCTGGCTGATCTGCCTGGAAAACTTGTATTCATCCCTCAACACCCAGCTGGTTTTTCCCTCTTCTTTCCAGTCTTGGCTACTCCCCTCCTCCTCTGGGGTAATATCTGTTGGATGCTGGCTGCTCTGGTGGCATCCAGTTCAGGGGGCCATTGGCTTGTCTCTGTCTCCGAGTGGAAGTGTTCGGGAGCGTTTAGGTGGCTGGCCACCCGGAACGCGGCACCCAGGAGAACTTGCTAAACGTTGGTTGAACTGGTCCTATTGAATTAGCAAGCAAGGAGGCCCCTCAGAGGACTCAGTGCCAGGGTAGATGCTTTTTAATTCATTTTTTCTTTTAAAGGAAACATGTTTGTAAGGAAAAATGTATGTATTAACAGTAACTAATTATATAGGGTAAAAGTAAAATTTTCCTTCTCAACCTCTCGAATTCTCTAGAGACAGCCAGTGTTTATAGTTTCTAGTACTTCACCGCAGACATTTTCTATACATCTACATGCAGTATATATTTCTCTACAAATGGACCCTCAAAACACACATGTCTGCATCTCCTGTTTTCAGTTGCTACTATTTCTTGACCATCCTTCAATTTCAGATTTCACAGACCACCCCCATTTGTTTCAGTGGTGCGTGGAGTTCCAAGGTACCGATGCCTCTTGATTTATTTAGCTGGCCCCCTATTCACAGACACTGGGCTGTTTCTGATTTTTGCTCCCCCAAGCCAGGCTGCACAAGCGTCTCTGTACATACCCGTCGGCATGCGTATCTGCAGGTGGTGAAGCAGTGGACGGCGGTGAGGTCTCCTGAGTGGCCCGGCCTGCCCCCCACTGCTGGGCCTTTCCGTTGCTTTCAGTCCTTTGCTGTTTCGCGGGTCTTTTAGCCGCTTAGTGCTCGTTCTGCACTGCTTTAGAAAGGGCCTTATTCCTGTGGTTCCCTCCGCCGTTCAGGAGCTCCGAGGTTCTGATGGGAAACACCCTCGAGGGTGAGACAATGGACAGACAGGTACATCTCTGCCATCTCCGTCCGCTCTCACTACCAGCCAACTGGGGCAACTCTGCTTTGCCCAGTTTTACGTGGATTTTTTTTACTATAAATGTGGAGTTTCTCAGCTACGGAACCATGTCCAAAGGCTCTTCTCTCTCCGTGTTTTAGACCCAGGGAAACTGAGGCCCAGGGAGGGGGGCATGGAGGCTGAGGCCCTGCTCGGGCCTGGGGCGGGGGGGTCAGGGGCCCTTTGCCAGAGCAGCCCCCATCGGGGCCCTGCAGCCCTGTGCCCCGGCCTAATCCCGTTTTCTGCCCAGCTGAACAGCGGAGAAGGCTTATTTCTCATCCCATTTTAATGCAAAGGAGGCTGCCAGGCCTGGCTTGTTCTGAGCTCGGTGACAGTGGCCGTGAATGGGGACCCCAGTAACCGGGACAAAAATGTGACAGGGCCCTCCATCATGGCATTGTCCGACAATCAGGACATTATAGTTGCTCCTGGAACCCTCTCCGGGAAGGGCGGGGGCCTCCGCCTCGTATGCTAAGCAGACAGGGGCCGGCCCGCCTTGGGCCACCCGGCCTTGGCCTGGTCAGTACTTCCATTGTGTCAGGAGCTTGGACCTGAGCAATTCAAAGGGTCCCCCAGCTAGCCCCTCCCTCCCTCCCTCCTCCCGCCACGAGGCCTGGCCGTGTGCGTGCGGTGGAGGGGCTCCCAGACCGCCACCCGGGAGAGGCTGCTGCTGCCCCTGCCCTGCTGCACGACGGCAGGACAGGCGCTCCCCTCTCTGGGCCTCAGCGACAACAATAACGATCACCACCCAACAGCCGGCGTTTCTGAGTGGCATGGAGGGGCGCGGGAGGCATGGCTGGGGGCCCCCAGACTGCTGGGTGCAAAGCGGGGGCAGCGCTGTCCAGCAGAAAAGGGGCGCAGACCACACGTCATCTCAGACTTTCGGGTAGTCACGTTAAAAGAAAGTAAAAAGAAACAGGTAAGATGAATTTTAATAGGATAGTTTTTGGAAGTCCACCCAAAAAAGCATCTCAGCACGTAATCTATATTGAAAATACCGTTAACAAGACATTTCACGTGACTTTTTTCATACCGAGCCCTTGAATTCTGGTGGGTATCGGACCCACACTGCACATCTCAATCCCCTCGCAAGGGCCCAGGGTTCACACGTGGCTGCTGGCTGTCGTGCTGGACGGCTGAGCTCTAAAGGGGACCAGCGGGCACGCCCACACTCTGCCAGGGCTGCTCACCTACGCTGTGACCCCGGAAAGGGCTCTCCGCCTCTCTCGGGATCAGTTCCCCCTCTGGAGCTGCCTTCACAGCCGGTGACAGAGAGGAGAAAGGCGATCCCCAGGGCCCTGACTCGTGGCACCTCGTGCGTAGGCCCTCTGCCAGGCCCTCTCTGGGCCCCCTGATCATTCTGCAGCCACGCCCCCCACCACGGGCCTTCCCCCAGACCCTCCTCTCTCCAGGCACCAGCAGAGCCCACGCAGCTTCTGTCCCACTCCTCTTGGGGGCTGGGGTGGGAGCGCTGGGGTAATTCAGGTCGGGGTGAACTAGATGGGTATCTCCTAAGCCCGGCGGCAGTCGCAAGATGGTTTCCCTTTGCTAAACCTCCCCTTGCTGAACCCATTTTGCAGATGTGGAAACAGAGGCCCACTCACACAGAGACACAGGGGGAGGGCGTGGCTGAGCCACTCTTTGACCTGCCTCTTGCAGAGGTTTAGCTAGGACAGTCGTCCCCACTCCAGTTTCTTCAATGATTGGTGAAGCTCCTTCACTTACAGATGCAAATGCCACTACTTTCTAGGGTGAAAACCTAGGGTGGGGCAACTGGGAGGGGCCTGCGATCAGGAATCAGGCGGCCTCCGTGTGTGTGATCTACGACTGTAGGTAAGTCATTGCCCTCCCCAGCCGGTTTCGACGGGCAAGTCCAGGGTCTTGGCATCCAGGGCAGGGAGGGCGACATTTGCAACCTGTGAAGAGCAGTTCCCAGGCCAGGGGTGGGAGGGCAAAGGGAGCAGGTGTGGACACAGCACCTCTCTCTCCTCCCCACCACCCTCGCCAGACCCCATTGATCGCAGGAGGCTCCTGTCCTCAGAACCACAGGCTCGCCTGCTCTCAGCTCCCTTCCATTTGCGACTGGACAAGTTCCAGGGCCGGAGTGGGGCAGACAGTAATGGACCACAGAGTGAGTTATGCAGCCACGGGGGGGGGGGCCACCTCGGAAGAGGTGATGGGGGCTGGGGGCACTCAGGTGTGAAATGCCTCCGCCCTTCGCCTCCCTGCCTGGCCCCTCCCCGATGCCCCAGTCTCCTCGGAGCCTCCCTCCAGTCCTCTCCCCCTTCTACCCCAGGGGGGCCGGGCGGTTCCATTATCCAGAATTGGAGACTGAGGCCTGGAAGAGGGGAGGGGCATGTCCAAGGTCACAGAATAAGTGACCTGTAGAGTCTGAGGTCCTTTGTCCTGGCGCAGAGGTG
Organism: Orcinus orca; assembly: GCF_937001465.1. Lineage (NCBI taxonomy): Eukaryota > Metazoa > Chordata > Mammalia > Artiodactyla > Delphinidae > Orcinus > Orcinus orca. Next base: position 3,037,148 of record NC_064568.1, read on the forward strand.
CCTGGGGACCCTCCTAGCAGCCTGAGCCATGAGCCCTCCCCCTACCTGCTCCAGTGCTGCGGGGTCCAGCCCTGAGGCTCCCAAGTCTGCTCTCTCCCTGGCCTTGGTTTGGGTCTGCTGCTGGAGGGTGCTGGGCCCATGGCTTCACCTTTGCGTGCTGTGTGACGTTAACCAAATCACTTCTCACGTGAGTCTTTCCTCGTGTAAAATGGAGAATGATTTTTACACCTGGTCACAGAGCAACTGGGGACAATGTGAGAAAGCCTCTTAGGGCCTCTGCCCTTCGGGGCACGCTTGCCTGAGCCCTGACGCTTGGCATGCTGGATCCTGGAGCCCAGATTCAAGCGGGGGTCCTGACAGCCCTGGCATAGCCCCGAGGAGGGTGGACCTCTGTCCCCCTGACCCCCTGGAGCTTCTGGGGCCCAGACCCTGGAGTTGCCCCCCGACCACAGAGGCGGCCTGGGCTCTGCTGATGCCTGAAGGGAGGAGAGGATGCCCAGACACAGTCTGGGGGAAAGGCCCCTAGGTGGGGTGCTGCAGAGTGATCCGGGGTCCCAGGGAAGCCTGCTCAGGGTCACCGAGAGGCTGAGCAGCCCAGGCGGAGCGTGAACGCGTCCCTAGGCCCTGAAGCTTGTCGTCCGTCACCTGCCTGCAGCGCAAGGTGGGCACGTGGGGGCCACGCACTCATTCCTGGAGCATTTATTGAGCACTTGCTGTGTACTGAGCACCAGGTGTTGTAGACCAGTCCCAGCCCCCAGGAGCTCCCAGCCCACTGGGGACCCCATCAACTGAGTAGGGAGAAGGGAGCAAATGCCGGTGAAAACCTGTACCGGTGTTGGAGGAAATGCGAAAGTTATCGGTGGGGAACAGGGGCTTAAGGAGCGCCCTCCGAGAGGAGACTGGAGCTGAGGCTGGACAGCAGAGTTGGGAGAAGGGCATCCTGGGCAGAGGGACCACACGTGCCAGGGGCCTGAGTGGGAGCAGAGCCCAGGAACAGAAAGGGCCTGTGTGGCTGGGAGCAGGGGGGAGGGGCAGGAGTCAATGGCAGAGACAGACCACGGCGAGGAGTAACTTTGTTCCCGGTGGGGTGGGGAGTCCTGGGCTGTTTTAAGCAGGGCGATAACCTGGACAAGAGATGGTGGTGGTGCATCCACGTGGCAGGAGACGGGGAGGGAGAAGTAGATGGATTCCAGATCTGTTAGGAGAAGGGAAGGGCAGCCTCAGGGGTCAGACATGGGAGCTGAGGGAAAAATGAGGAGCACTGCTGAAGTTGGTCTGAGCAGGAAGGTCTGGGGTGGTAATCAGCGTTTCCACACTGGCCTCATCAGGTTGCCTGTGAGACCTTCAAATGGACAGGACACGCAGGCAGTGGGAGGCCTGATCTCACTGGGGTGGGTGTCTCACAGCAATGATGAGATCACTTGGAAACAAACACGGAGAGAGCAGGGAGGATGGGCTCTTAGCCGGGCCAACTTGAACTCGGGTCCCATTAATCAAGGTCTATACCTAGAATAAGGGAGGTGTAGTTGTGCTTTAGGCTGCTCAGACCCCTCCTGGATCCTGTGCCTGGGGCTGGTTGAGAGGTACCAACCAGCTTTGGGCGGAGTCTGCAGACACCATTCTATAAGTGGGGCTGGGGAGCTGCCGAGCTCCGTCTGGAGTCTCTGCCGGCTGCCCCAGGCAGGGGAGGAGGTGGGCCGTGGGCCCAGAGGGCCAAGCTGGGCTCCAGCGGCCAGAGCACAGAGAGTCAGGCTCCAGCTTGGTGTGAAGGATAGCGTCATCCCAGGCAGACTCAGCAGGGATGGGGCTGGCTGCCCAGTAAGGGGGCAGTTCCCTGTTCAGGGAGCCTCACCTGGAGGGTGATGCAAGTGGTCTCCAGCATTGGGTGGGGGCTGGACTCCGCGATCCGCAGGGCCCCTTCTGCTCAAAGATGCGGCCTCCAGCGGGGAACAATGTTCCCAGGAAGCAGCAGGAACCACCGCTGATTACAAATTGCTCTGTGATTTTTCTCCCGTTACCAGGGCGACAGCAGGCTGAGCATCTTAAGCAGCAGCGGGATCCTTTAAAGCCATAGATGATTTCTCTTCAGGGTTCTACGCCTCCTTCACTTCACAGCCTCCCCTTCCCCTTGTACCACCCTGTCTCCTTAACGCTGTTTGCTCCCTCCCGCCCTCCCTCCTTCCCTCTCTCCCTCCCTCTCACCAACCCTCTACTTGGCAGTAGGGATCATACCTGTTCCCTACTCACCTTCTAAATACTGTGCCTTCTCTCTGCAATTCATGCCAAGGCTTCTTGCTCGCAGATTCTCTGGGCCTCAGTTTCTCCATCTTTAGAATGGGAAGGGCATGAGCCTGGGCGACCCTCCCCGTCCTCACATGTCCAAATCAGCTCACCCTGCATATCCAGTACCAATACTTCCTCCTACAGGAAGTCTCTTGAGTGTCCTAGCCTGAAGCGAACACCCGTTCACTCACTCATTCATGTTCGCAGGCATTCATTACCCTGCACTGTCCAGTGCAGTAGCCACAGGCCACATGTGGCTACTGAGTCCTTAAAATGTGGCTGGTACCATGTTTTGAAATAATATTGAGTTAAATAACATACATTATTAGAGTTACTTGCATCGGTTTCTTTTCACTTTTTATTTTATTTTATTTTATTTATCTTTTTAAACATCTTTATTGGAGCGTAATTGCTTTACAATGTTGTGTTAGTTTCTGTTGTTTAACAAAGTGAATCAGCTATATGTATACATATGTCCCCGTATCCCTTCCCTCTTTTCACTATTTAGAAAATTTTAAACGATCTATGTGGCTTACCTTGTATTTCTACTGGAAATGACATTAAACTAACATGTGTGACCACAGAGTAGCAAGGACAGTAACAGCTGCTGTGGACAGAGCGTGGGGACTCGTTTCAGCTGACAAAACACCGTGACGTGGTGTCCATACCGTTAGTCTGACTGACAGGGCGAAGGGAGGGGCTTGCCGAAGGCGCCCTGCTGGGTGGTTGTGCTCGGACCCCATCTCGGTGCGGGGGCTCTAGAAAACAAAGCCCCCAGATGCAGGGGTTTAAGGCAGAGACCAGGAGCCTTCAGAGCTGGGTGGAGGCTTCAGAGCTGGGTTGCAGCTTCAGGGCGTTCAGGTTGGTAGCAATGCCAGTGGCCACCCCCGTGTCCAGGGTGTCAGGTCGTGGTAAGCCCCAAGGGGGTCCTCACCAAGCCTGGAGCCCGTCCTTAACCTCATCGCCCTGAAACTCTGGCATCACCACCTCCTCCGGTTGGATCTAACACCCAGGTCCCACCTGCTGTTCCGTCCTGGCCCCGCACGCGTGCAGCTTTGTAGCAGCTTGTGTGATACCCTCGTCCGTGAGTAAGCTTGGTATATACAAGCTTGTGTGTATGCACACATGTACACACACACATATACACATACATATATCCAGTGCGCGTGCACATGCACATATAATCCTACACACACATATAAGCTTGGTATATACAAGCTTGTGTATATGCACACATATACACATACACATATCCAGTGTGCGTGCACATATATGTATGCACATGTACATATAATCCTACACACATGTGTATACGTGCATGTATATACATATACACATATGTACACATTCACATAATACATGTACACATGTATGTATGTACGTATATAAAATTTGTAAAAACCATTAAAAAATGCCATGTAAGTGTCCAGACTGTGCCCTGCGGATGCCAGTTGGATGCCCGGGTAAGCCGGCTTCCGTCGCTGGATGGAGGATGGAATGCTTCCTGCAGCCTCCACGGCTCACCTGGCTCACTCTGTGTCCAGCTAGCGTCTGGCTCGGCGCCTCCAGTCCCCTGGACAGGAAGAAATGGAGGCACCGTATTCCTGGGACTTTGCATTGTCTCTGTGGCCAGTGCCAGGGCTGAGCACTTGTGAGGCGAGCTGGGGACCAATGGCAAGCATGTGTGTGGGCAGGTGCGTGCGCCCCGCGGGAGCCCAAGCTCTGGCCTTCGCCAGCTCTGTGGAGACAGCTGGGCTGGCTATTGTCCATCAGCCCCTCCAGACCCCCGCGCATCCTGGGGCTGACCCCGGGGCTGTCCATAGCGTGTGAGTGGGGCTCCCTGGCCCTCCTGCAGGGCGGCAGGTGGCTGCGTCCGCCAAGGCCTGTGACTCCTGCCCGGCAGCCCACTCCTCTGCTGCCGCTGGTCCCAGAAACAGCTTTTCTGCGCCTCAGGCCTCGAGAGAACAGCTCCCCGCTGCTGCTAGCCCCCAGGTGCCTCACCATCCCTACTGATTTCTCTAGCCGCTGCCCACGCCTCTGACACTGTCCCCTGTGTTAATTACCCACTTGACGGTGCTGTCTGTTTCCTGCCAGGACCCTGCCTGATGCACCAGGCACACCCCTTCCTGTAGCTGAGTCTTGCTTTCCGTAAAATGGGAGTGATCACAGGAGCTACACCTGGTTGAACAGGTTAAGTGAGAGAATTCATCCAGCGGCGTGGCCAGCCCATCACTAGTGCACGGTAAATGGCTGTTATTTAACTGGGCCATGGGGGTGGGGAGGGTACAGCAGTGGTCAATAGCGTGGACTCTGGAGCCAGACGGTCTGGACTCAAATTCCATCGCAGCCATGTCACAGCCGTGTGACCTTGGGCCAATGACTCAGCTTCTCTGTGCCTCACCTGTAAAATGGGGGTGGTAAGTATTAGAACACCTGTCACATGAGGACTAAGCACACTTCCCAGCTGGGCTGTGACTGCCATTCCCTAGTGGCCATGGACGCCCATGTGTGCTGGTGAGAGGCTAAGTGCCCGTGGTCTGTGGGGTGCAGTGGGCGCCCGCCTTCATTTACACCGTAGACGCTGACAAACACGGCACATGGGGCCTCTTCCATTTCCCCAGATTCTCCTCGGCTTCCTGTTCCACGCTGATGGTCGGGTGGATGTGGCCACACAGTCCTGGAGGGTGTGTGCATGTCCTCTCCTCTCTGGGTGAGGGGTCTTGGGTGAGGGCTCTGTGGCCTCTGGGCTCTCCCCATTCCCTCCCTCGCGTGGATGGGCGGGGCCTCCCGCAGGGCCAGCAGCATCGTGGCCCCTCCTGGGGCGGGCGCCCCCCTCCCCTGTCCCGGCCGTGTAACTGGAGCCGCAGCCCGGGGAGCCAGTCCCGCGCCGGATCGCACAGGTATCAGCTGACCACCTGTGTCCCGTTTTCCTTCACACGAGGGCAGCTAACAATGGCTGACAGTCCTCACGGGGGGCCCGGCCCCCCCAGGGAGAGGCCCCTGCGAGCTATCGGGCCACACGATCTCGCCCCTTAGAAGGCCAGCCCTCCCTGCTGACACGGTGCACAAACGGGGCCTTCACCGGCTGCCAGCGCCCGGGGAGCAGCCGGAACCCGGGCCCCCGTGCCAGCCGGGCCCGCACGGCGGCCTCTTCCCCTCCATGTGAACCTGCCTCTCCACACACCTGACCATTCTTCTCCCCTCAGCATGGATTACACCCCGTGAAAGCCCTTTGTTCCCGGCCCTGGACGAAACAGGGCCCGGCCCGGCGAGGGCCCGCCCTGCCTCTGCCCATGGAGCCTCCTGCCCCCCGCGGCCCTCGGGCTGTGACCGGCTTGGTGGGACACCAGTCCCAGTCCCAGGAGGCAGGTCGGGGGGTGGGGGTGGTGAGGCAGGGTGCTGCGGTCGCCTCAGGTGGCCCTGACTTTGTCTCTTTCCTGCCCCCAAGATGCTGGGCTCCTTTGCCCGAGGAATTTCTCCGCAGCAGCACCTGGGAGACTGGGATTTGTGGTCCAGCGGGGCCAAGCTCTCCTGGATGAATGGGGGAATCCTCCGGCCCTCGTTGAACCTTCTCTTCTTCACCTGCAGGTCGGTGATGATAACGGCTGCCTGCCTCATTGCTGCAGGCCTGCCTGTTCACGCCAGCGCACAGTAGGCCCTCAGCTCACACTGGCAGCGGTGGCGACAGGCCTGGCAGCCGCACAGTCAGGTGTGAGGGTGTTCACACGGGGCAGTGAGAAGGCCAAGCAGCTCCAAGCACTGGGCTTGAGACCTTCAAAGCCGCACCTTTCAGGGCAGTGGGGAGGGCGGCCTGAAGAGGCCCAGTTTCAGGCCAGGACTGGCGTTTCTTGAGAGAATTCAGCCTAAGCGGTGGCCTGTCCCCGAAACAGGCTCTGAGTCTGTGGGAGCGCCAGGTCCTGGGAGAGCCAGACCATCCAATGCAGGAGCTGCTTGTCACGTGCGGCTACTCACATTTAAGAAAGATAAAATAAAAACTAGTTGCTCACTCGCACTGGCCGCATTGCAAGAGCTCAGTAGCCAGGCATGGTTGTCGCCGGCACCCTGGGCACTACGGAACATTCTCTGCGGTGGCGCTGCTTTAGAGCCTGCGGAGAGTGAACCAGCACACAGTGGCTGGGCACCTGCCGTGTGCCAGGCCCCAGCCAGGCTGTCCGTGAGCTGGCCGGTTACAGGCGCCCTCCAGCCTCACTGCTGCTCTTCCCACGCGCGTGTGTGGGGCACGCACTGTGCTAGCACCGGAGGGAGGGGATGCCAGCTGGGCCCTGGGCAGGCTCGCAGCAGGCAGCGGATGCATGTGGGGTAACATGGCCCTGGGGTGTGATGATCCCTGAGGGAGGTGCCGGCCGAGGGCTGGGGACCTGGTGAGGAGGAGTCACCCCCACTGGGGCAAGGGATGCTTCAGTTTCTCTATCCCAAAATGTGCAGGATGGGCTGAGAGTGAGTTCCGAGGTTTCAGGTCTGAGCTAAGCACCCATGACTCCCACCACCAGGGTTCTGAGTGGGCTTAAGATGTGCTTCCATACCTCCGGGGACGGGGAGATCACTACCTTTACTTTGCCAAGACACAGCCCAACCTGGCTGTGGGAGACAGGTTAACAGTCCCCCAAAGATGCCTGGGTCCCAATACCTGGAACCTGAATATGTTACTTTGTATGGCAAAAGGACTTTGAATATGTGAACAGATTAAGGGTCTTGAGGTGGTGGGGGGGGGTTGATCCTCAATTGCACAGGTGGGCCTGATGTCATCTTAATGGCTTTCTGAGGAAGGCAGGGAGTGATGTGCTCTGAAGACAGAGGAAGGAGCCAGGAGCCACGAAATGCAAGCGGCCACTAGAAGCTGAAAGAGCAAGGGAACGGATTCTCTTCTCAGAACCTCCAGAAGGAAGCAGCCCAGCTGACACCTTGCCTTCAGCCCAGTAAAAGTGATTCCAGACTTCTGACCTCCAGAGCTGTAAGGGGGTAAGTCTGTGTTGCTTTAAACCGCTACGTTTGTGGTCATTTGTTAACAGCGAGAGGAAACTAATACACTAGCATAGTGCTCAGCATCATGGGTTTTGGCACTGGAAACAGGTTTGAAATACAGCTACTACCTCTCCTTTTTGCTTTTTTTAAAATATTTGTTTATTTATTTGGCTGCACCGGGTCTTCGTTGCGGCACGCGGGATCTTCGTTGCGGCATGTGAGATCTTTAGTTGCAGTACGTGGGATCTAGTTCCCTGACCAGGGATCGAACCCCAGCCCCCTGCATTGGGAGCATGGAATCTTAACGGCTGGACCTCCAGGGAAGTCCCCCACCTACTACTTTTTCTAAGTGGATACTCTTGGGCAAGTGGCTCCATTTCTCTGTGCCTCAGTTTACTGTAGCTGGAAAATGGGTCTCATAATGATACCCACCTAATAGGGTACCGTGCAAGCAGACTATTCAGAAAATGTCCCCTGTTGGCATCATTCTTATTATCTCTTGAAAGGCAATATGTGGTTTCCTGAGCGTGTAGTGCCCAGAACTGGACCATCTGGGCTGTAAAATTACTCATAAGGATTTCTTTATCTGTAAAATTACAGTGGTGATGGGATGTTATTAAGATTAAATGAGGGACTTCCCTGGTGGCACAGTGGTTAGGAATCCACCTGCCAACGTGGGGGACACGGGTCCGATCCATGGTCTGGGAAGATCCCAGATGCCGCGGAGCAACTAAGCCCGTGTGCCACAACTACTGAGCCCACGTGCCACAACTACTGAAGCCCATGCGCCTAGAGCCCATGCTCCGCAACAAGAGAAGCCACCGCAATGAGAAGCCCGCACACCGCAATGAAGAGGAGCGCCCACTCGCCGCAACTAGAGAAAGCCCGCGCGCAGCAACGAAGACCCAATGCAGCCAAAAGTAAATAAATAAAAATAAATAAACTAAAAAAAAAGATTAAATGAAATATACTGCATGCCTCACTAAGAATAGTGCCTGGCCCCTGGTAAGCATTAAATCAATGCTAATTATTATTATTGATGTTATTGTATTCCCAGCCCCAGCACCCCATCCTGGGGGCCCCGTGGGCGTAGCTGAGCGTGTGGCCAGGAAGGCTGCTGGGCAGTGCCCTGCCCGGGGGACGGGCAGGATGAGGGTCTGGCCGGGCCTGGCTGTCTGCATTCTCTTGCTTGCTCTGCCCCGCGCCCCTCAAGCTGTCCAAACACGGGCCGGGCGCCCGAGGAGGACTCCCAAGGAGCAGCCCTGGGAAAGGCTGGCTGTCCACAGTGCACGGCTGGAGGAAGTGGCCCTTGTTTGCTTTCCTGCAGCCCCGGGAGCTTCCTTCCCTCTGCGTGTTTGCTTTACTTCCCAGCAGCTGTCTGCTGTGGAGGGCTGGCCACCCAGTGGACCCGGGCCCTGGAGCCCCTGATGCTTCCAGAGCGGCAGAGGCCGCTCAGAACAGCTCAGCCCCGGTCTCAGCTCCCAGACTCGGCTGGATTCCTGGCCATTGAGCTGAGTTGTAAAGCAGCTGAAGCCAGCATTGCTGAGCGCCCACTGTGTGCCAGGCCCCCTTTGCAGCAGTCCACGTGGGTGAGCTCCTTGAACCCTCCCTGGGACACTTTGAGCTGGTACCTTCTGTCCCCATCGACAAGCCAGGAAGCCGAGGCGCAGAGCCACCAGGCAGAGCACCCAAGTTCTCAGCACTCTTGGGAGCTGGATGTGATCTCCAAAGCCGCCTGCTCTGTGCGGCCCGCCCTGGAGCTTTAACATACAATCAGAGGCTCAGAATGACGTTATCGGAGCATTTTAAAGCAGAGTCGTAAGATACAGGAATCCGATGATGGGAATTCTCAATGGTATTACAAGACCTTGTAGTAAAATCGGAGATCCTTATTCACAGCCTCCTTACATCTCACTACCGGGAGCCCCTGAATGTCCTGCGGTCCCCCTCCTGCTCAGTCCCTCCTAGGACGCATTTTCTCGCACTGCCCCACTGTGAGGCTCTCCCACCTCCCCAGCCCGCATGTCCTCCTAGCAGCCTCCCTCCCATCTCCCCTTCCTACTTGCCTGCATAAATTAGCACTCCTGCCTCTGAACATCTGGTGACAAACAGTGGCACTGATTCTACAAGTGCCACTGCATTTCTTGTGTGTATTTCACAGGGCATTCCCGGGGGGAGGATGGGGGGGTGTCATCCCGAGGCTGAGGCTGCTCTAGTTCCCTCAGCAGACCCCACCCCCCCTTCAGATCATGGCTGTGAAGGAACCTCATGCAGGTCTCAGCCAGGATCAGCCTGCAGTAGGTTTGTACCAAAATAAAAGCTGCGAGTGGGGACAAATGCAAGGTCGTCCAGGGCAGCTCAGACATTGAGGGAGGAGCCCCTGTCTGCGGCACCCTGTCGAGTGGTGCTTTAAAAATCCCTTGAATTCCTCCAGCAAAGGAAAGCTCACTACCTCAGGGCTGATCCAGGGTCATCCTAGGGGACGATCAACCCCCTTCCTGGGAGGTCCATCAAAATGTAAAAGCCACCATTTGACCCAGAAACCCCACTTCTAGGAGGCAGCCTCACGGCAAGGCTCACACCAGCGTAGAAAGGTAAACGTTCAGGGGTCTTTGTTACCGTGTTGTCTGTGATGGTGGAAAAGTGCACAGAGCCCTTTCCTGTGTCCGTCATCAGGAGGCTGATGAAATCATTTGGGTCCCTCCGTGCCATGAGATACTCTACGGCTGGTAAAAAGAAGGAGGTAAGTCTACGTACATGGATGGTGAAGTTAGCGGAACAGCCTGGGAAACAGGCCCGGGGCGGGGTGGAGATGAGAATGTGCATGTCCCTGTTCACAGAGACACAGTGCGGTCCTGGGGCTTCCCTCCCGGGAGTAGCATTTTGGAGGAGACATGCGTATTTCTACCTTTTACTTTAGACACTTCTGTGTGTTTTTAAACCAGGGAACAAGTATTAACTTTTGTTATTGAAGATATAAAGAAAGAGGGCGTCCCTCCTGTGCCCGGAGCGAGCACAGGAGAAGGAAGGGCTGCTCGATTCATCCCGTCTGTCAGCGCTGTCACCAGACTTAGGGCCGGGCCAAGCTGATGAGATGGACACGGCCCCAGGCCCGCTGTTCCAGCTGGTCGTTCCTGCTGCTCTAATAGCGAAACCTCGGCATCTCGGTGGCTTCATGCAGTCCAGGCCAGCCCCTTGCTTTTCCTAAGTCTGCAGAGGGCACATGTTGGGGTGGGTGGGGGTCGCCTCTGGGAACAGGGGCCTGCCTGGAGGGGAGGACGGGCAGAGTCCCCAGAGTGGGGATGAGCGTGGCAGGTCAAACCCAGCCCGGAATCGCCGGCTCAGGCCGCCAGCAGGCCGTTCAGGAGAGGTGGGCTGCCGCAGGAGCCAGGTCCCGGGGCCCCTTCGGCCACGGTAAGGAGTTTGAATTTATTCCAGTTGTGACGGGAAACCAGTGGATGAATGAACGAGGCAAAAGAGCAGACAGGGGTGAGAATGCAGCGTGGTCTGTCCCCGGCAGGGAGAGGCCAAGCGCAGGGCACCCCCCGAGTCCAGAAGCCCCCCAGACATAAGGAGACGACGCCGGGGAGCAGGGAGCTCGGCCAGCCAGGGAGCTCGGGAAGGTTTTCTCAGGTAGTGGCCCTGGTGGGAAACGAGGCCCAGGGTTGTAAGCAAAGCCATTCACAGCAGAGGAGACAGAAAAGGCCCCAAAGCACGTGCAGAGATGGGCAAACTCGCCAGTCTCACTTTCATCCACTAGACTGGGAAGGACAGGGCTGGGTGCTGCCAGGTGCGGGCATGGGTGTGGGCGTGGAGGACCCCTGGTGCCCTGCGCGGGAACAGCAGCTGCTGGAGCCAATCACGAGAGCCACCTCTGGGGCTCATGCAAATGAAGTGCCCCCGTCCTGGGACTCAGCAATTCTGCTCCTGGACACTTGTCCCAAGACTCCCTCACAGGTCCCTATGGCGCCCTGGGGTGCTGTCTGGGGCAGCGGGCATTGCAGGCACCTGGGTGCCCATCACTTGTGACTTGCAGGCACTGTGCCATGCACTTGACCTCATGATTCCACTGCAGAAAGAATCTCTCTTGTGCCCATTGTACTGCCGAGGAGACTGAGGCTCAGCAGGTGGGACCCCTGGCCCAAGGCTGAGTGTCCAGAGCTAAGGTCTGACTCAGAGTCAGCTGTCCTGGTGGCTTCAGCTCCTGACCCCACTCCCCGTCACAGGGGCAGCTTCTGCAGGGATGGTGGCTGTGAGGCTGCACAGGAGGTGGTCTTGCGCCCTGGCCATCGTCAGGAACCTGGTGTGAGTCGTGGCCCTGCTACTCAGCAGCCCCACAACTTCAGAAAAGTTGTCCCTTTGCTGGGCATCCTCAGGCTTCCCACCTGTGAGGTGGGCACAGGGGGACCCACCTCAGAGGCCTTAGTGGGTTTCTTTTTTTTTTTTTTAAACTTATTTATTTTGACTTATTTTGTTTTGGCTGTGTTGGGTCTTCGTTGCTGCGCACGGGCTTTCTGTAGTTGTGGGGAGCGGGGGCTACTCTTCGTTGTGGTGTGCGGGCTTCTCACTGTGGTGGCTTCTCTTGTTGCGGAGCACAGGCTCTAGGCGCGCGGGCTCAGTAGTTGTGGTGCATGGGTTCTAGAGCACAGGCTCAGTAGTTGTGGCCCGTGGGCTTAGTGCTCCACCACATGTGGGATCTTCCCGGACCAGGAGTTGAACCGAACCCGTGTTCCCTGCATTGGCAGATGGATTCTTAACCACTGTGCCACCAGGGAAGTCCCCTTAGTGGGTTTCTTATATCCAGCCCCTGACACAACTGATGTGTCTTCCCCTTCTCCCCAACTCCCCATGCACACGGGGGAACTCTCCCATCACCACCCCAAATTTCAATAAGAAAGGCTTCTCAGCCGGGGAATCATAGAAACTGGTTTTGCAGAAGTTGAATCCAGGCTGACTCAGTTGTGAGGCCTTCGCTCTCGGGCCTCCGTCCGCACCAGCGTTAGGCCAGATGGTCCAGGGGAGCTGACACTCTGACCCAAGCAATGCTTTCTGTTGGGGGCCAGGAGCTCTGGGTGCTCTTGATGAAAGAGCCCGGGGTTGGGGGGGAAAGGGAGACTCCCCAAGGGAGTGTGGACTAACCTGCACACCAACGTGGGGGCACGTGGAGGGGTTCACAGCAGCCAGAGGCCCCAGCCCTTTTCTCACCAGCAGAGCCTCACCCACATAACTGCCTTAGCAAAGACCCTTGGACCTGACACCCATTGCACTCCGCCCGGGCCCGAACAGAACAGAGAGGCCAGACACTGAGCTGCCGGCCTTCCTCGGGGGACAAGCTGGCCACCGGGCTGGGGTGGCTGGAACCTTCAGACCGTCAGGGAAGAAACAGGAACCAGCGGAGGGTGGCTTACGGTGAAGAGTCCAGGCACTGGGGCCAGACGGCCTGGTTCGCGGCCCGCCCACCTCCCACGGCTCCCTGGGCACGTGTGTCGCCTGCCTGTGCCACCACAGGGACAGCAGCGGGGCCTAGTCACGGGGTTGCTGTGCCCACGCAGCAGGGCGGTTGTTACGTTAGGCACACGACACAGGTGAGCCACTGTCGTTGTGATTCTTGCACGTCCCCCAAGGCCTCTGGGGGACACGTGGGCCACGGCATCCCATTCATCAGGACTGTCAGTCAGGAGAGGCGAAGTTATGCTACGGTAACAAAAGCCCAAATCCCGGGGGCTTAACACAACAAAAGTTTATTTTTCACTCTTTCAGCACGCCCCAAATGGCTCAGCTGTGGCTTTGCGCTGTCATCGAGTCAGGCTGATGGGGCAGCCAGTGTCAGGAACACTGCCAATTGCTGCGGCAGAGAGGAGGGAGCAGGGCTTGCTACTGGCTCTTAGAGTGTCTGCCTGGACGTGAGACACATCACTTCTCCTTGGAACTGACCAGTGCAGGTCACGTGGCCAGTCCCAAGGGAGGAGCACGGCCCTGGATGCACCTGGAGGATGGAGAGGCACCTTATGTATGAGCCGCGCCAGTGACTGCCTGCCCAGCCAGCCTCCTTCATCACCATCATCACTATTCATTATTCTAAACGCTGGGCTCAGAGGGACCGAGGAGGCGGCCCCAGGCCACAGGGCAGTCACCGGCAGAACAAGAGCCATTCCCTTGGTTGACGATTGTTTATTGAACAGCTACTATGTGCTAGACCCTGTCTTAGGCATTGGAGAAATCACACAGAACGGAGCCAAAAAGCTCTGTGTTTAAAACAAACTTTATTTTTTTCTGGTGGTCACGGGAACAGAGACATAAGCAGTCAACATAATAAATGAGTGAGGGATAGCCTCAGTGAGAAGGTGGAAACAAGAGTCAGGGAGGGGAGGTTGCCATCCCGGATGGAAGGAGGCCCTTCAGTTTTAAGTAGGGTGGTCAGGCCTCATTGAGAAGGTGACATTTGAGCAAAGACTGAAGAAGGTGCGGGGGTGATCCATGGGGATGTCTGGGAAGAGCATTCCAGACGCTGGGAGCAGTACGTGCAAAGGCCCGTTCTGTCACTCAGTCGACAAGCACTCATTAGGCCCTACTCGGGCTGGGCAAGTGCTGAGAGCACGGCACACAGAGCCAGATGAAATAATCCCTAACTCTGAAGACTTCAGAGCCCAGTGGGGAAGAAAGGAAAGGCCTGGTCATTAATGAATTAATCATCCATCCATCCACTAAGCATTTATTTCGTGCCCACAGAGTACCCTGCTCTGCGTGGGGTACGGGGGCTTTGGCACAGGTGTCTGTGCCAGCCTGGTGGGGAAGGCAGTTGCCATCCAGTGTGAGAGAGAAGCACAGAGGTCAGAGCTGCCCAGAGAGGGGCCCGGGGCTTGGAGAGCTCTGAGACCTGGGCCACAGTCCCAGGGAAAGATGACGAAGGCTGACTGTAACAGTGGGGCTGGAGGGGAGGGATTTAGGAGGTGGGATCAGCAGGACCTGGTGACTGATTGGATTTGGAGGCTGGGAGAAGGGATAACCCAGGGTGACTTTGGGGGTCCCACCTGGGGTAACTGGGAAGCTTGAGAAGGGAAGATTAAGAACGTGGGAGGCAAGATGAACAACACAGTCCTGCCGGACAGCGCAGGGAACTGTGTTCAATATCCTGTGATAGACCACAATGGAAAAGAAAAAAAAAGAAGTTGGGATGCAGAAACATCTTGGCACAAAATGATGAGTATAGGCTTGACCACATGGTGTCTGGTGGGACGTCGTGCTGTTTCATTGGAGGCCTGTGGGGTTCGAACCTGGGTCTGCCCTTGCCTGGCTGCACGGTCTGGGACAAGTCAGAGGCCAGTCCTTCTCTGAGCCTTATTTTGTCACTTGTAACCTGGGAATGAATATTATGTACTTTGCAAAGTTCTGGCATGGTTGGGGGCGGTTAACTGATGTCACCTATGTGCCGCATCGGTGGCCCTCAGCCTCAGCTGCTCACAAGAATACCAGGGAGCTCTGAGAGAACCCCACGCCCCAGCGGCTCCCCAGCCCCACTCAATCGCAGGGCGGGGGCGAGGCATTGTCCTTCCAGAGCTTGGCGGATGAGGCCAAGTGCAGCCAAAGTTGGGGACCACTGCGCCACCTGCTCTGCCTGGCGCACTGGGGAGCTTTTCGTTTTCAGGTTCGATGCTGTTATTTTCTGTACCACTATCTAAGTGGCAATATCGAGAAGGCAGCTGGAGAGCTAACTCTGGACGGAGGTCCAACCTGGTGCTGCAGACCCTGGTCTCCGGCCACGTGGGTCAGAACACTTCCCAGTGGGAGTCGCTGCCTTGGGCCTTCCTGAAAAGGGAACCCTGTGGGGATCGACTTCAAAAAATGGATAAGAAAGGAAGCAGATTGTGAAAACAGTTCCCACCCGTCAGTGTAACCGGGAGCTTTATTCCTCTCAAAGTAATTGAAAGTTTTTACACCAAATCGGAATAAAGGACAATTACAAAACACAGATAAGGAAAAAGAACACAAAATGCCTAAGTCCACCACCCGGGGGAAAATCACTGTGAATAACCTTACAGGCAAATCTCAGGTAAATATATTAATTATACACTTATAGATTCATATATATGTATGTATATACAAGTATTCGTAACTATAATACTTTTATTTCCACCAAAAATAAAACCAAACCCTTAAGCTTCAAGCAGACCTGGATTCACACCTGCCTTCACCTGTTAGGCAGGTAACTTAACCTTTCTCTGCCACGTGCTCCTCGTCTAAATGATAACTCCCACAATAGATGCGTCGCTGCTTGTGTTTAGACAGTCAGTTATTTTGAAAGACATTTAAATACTGCAGAATATCATCTTTTACATTTCCCCATGGAGTCGCCATTTCCAGTGCAATCTGTTCCTTTGTGTAAATCCAAGTTTCCATCTGGTGTCATTTTCCTTCCTCCGAAAAGACTAAATGCTAATTCCTTAGCATTTCTTGTAGTGTTTGTTTGCTGGTGATGAAATAGTTTAGTTTTTGTGTGTTTGAAAAAGTAACATTTTTTTCCCTCTGGCTTCTTTTAAGATTTTCTCTTTATCGCTGCTTTGAGCAATTTGATACGATGTGCCTTTACTGTGATTGTCCTCGTGTTTCCTAAGCTTGGGGTTGGTTGGGTTCTTAGACCTATTGGTTTATAAATTTTCATGACATTTGGAAAGTTTTCAACCATTACTTCTTCAAGTATTTTTTCTGCCTCCCTCCCCGCCTTCTCCTTCCCAGACTCCAATGACTTGTATGTTAGGGGGCTGAAAGTCGTCTCACAGCTCACAGATGCACTTTTCAGTTTTTTTAATTTTTTCTCTGTGTCTCTCGTATCAGATAGTTTCTGTTGCTGTGTCTTCAAGTTGCTACTATTTTCTTCTGCAGCGTCTCATCTGCCTTTATCCCTGTCTAGTATATTTCTTCATCTCATAGTTCTTATCTTGAGAAGGTGTTTTTAATCTTCCACATTTAAAATTCTTGAGCTCGTGGCAGCCAGTCACAGGAACTATTTTAACATCCTTCTCTGCTAATTCTGGTGGCTACGTCCGCTCTGGTTTGGTTTCGATCTGGTGGATTTTTTTTCTCTTCATCGTGGTTGTGTTTTCCTGCTTCTTTGCCCCCTGGTGATCTTTGGATGCCAGACATTGGGAATTTGACCTGGTTGGGTGCTAGTATTTTTGTGTCCTATGAATCTTCTTGAACTTTATTCAGAGACGCAGTCAAGTCACTTGGAAATGGTTTGGTTCTTTCAGGTGTTGCTTTTATGACCTGGTCGGTGGGTCTGGAGCAAGGCTCAGTCTATGGCTAGTCATCCCCGGCTCCTGAGGCCAGGCCTTCCTGAGTGCACTGCTCACCGCCCTGTGAAATGGGAGGCTTTTGGTCTGGCTGGAGGACACAGGCACCATTCCCTGTCCTGTGTGATACCAGGCCACCGTCTCTCTGATCCTTTCAGCTGGCTCTTCCCCGGCCTCAGATAGCATCCTCGCACACCTGCACAGGTTACCTGCTGGTGCTCAAGAGGGCCCCTCCTTGGATCAGCAGGTTCTCCCTCTGGGCACTCTCTCCTCCTGTGCTCTGCCCTTGAACCATGGCTGCTGTAGTCTCCGTGTACCCCAGGAGTTCTCTGAGCCCTGTGAGCTCCCCTTCCCCACAACCCAGCCTGAAAGCTCTCAAGGCAACAAGGTGGGTAATCATACGAGCTCACTGTGGGGGCTTCCCTGGTGGTGCAGTGGTTGAGAGTCCGCCTGCCGACGCAGGGGACACGGGTTCGTGCCCCGGTCCGGGAAGATGCCACATGCCGCGGAGCGGCTGGGCCCGTGAGCCATGGCCGCTGAGCCTGCGCGTCCGGAGCCTGTGCTCCGCGACGGGAGAGGCCACAGCAGTGGGAGGCCCGCGTACGGCAAAAAAGGTCCTTTGTGGCCTGAAGCCAGTGTCTTGATAATCGCTGAGTCATGTACTTTATCTGTTTGGTTGGTTTGTTTCAGGTACTAAATCGGTCCCTGTGACGCCATCTTGGCCAGAGCAGACAACCCCCAGTGATTCTGGGCCTCTGCACCTGACTTAAACTTGTTTCTCCTCTCTCCTCCCTCTGCCAGCCAAGGCTGATGTGCACCCTGGGTCAGGCCTCCTGCCACGCCTGAGGGAGGCCACATGGAGGCCCAGAGAGCCTTGGGTCTGGAGAGGTCCCAGCGCCTGGGGAGAAGGAGGGGTCACAGTCAGCACGGTCCAGGCACCTGGCAACACGTGTCACCCACCCCGCCGTTCACAGGTGAGAAAGCTGAGGCCCAGAGAGGTGGAGCCCCCCCAAGGTCACACAGCACGAGAAGTCAGGGCAGGATCTGAACCCAGGCCTGGCAGACCGTAGTATTAATAGCTAACGTGTTCAGTACTTACTCTGTGCCAGGCACCGATCGAAATGCTTTCTGCAGCACAGCCCTGTCAGGCAGGAGTGGTTGGCTCAGTATTGAACCAGCACTGCTGCTGAGGGTTCGAGAGAGCGAGCGCCTCTGGGACCTGAGTGTGAATCCTGCTTCTAGCTCTTAAAGCATGTGTGCTCTTGGACCAGTCACTTAAACTCAGCCTCAGTTGTCTCACCTATAACTAAGTGTTAGAGGTTGAATTTTCCCCCCACATTCATATGTTGGAGTCCTAGCCCCCAGAACTTCAGAATGTGACCTTATTTGGAATGAGGATCAATGAAGATGTAATTAAACTGGGATGAAGCCATTAGGGCGGGCCCTTATAAAAAGAGGACATTTGGGCGCAGAGGCACGCATTGAAGGCAGACAGTGTGCAGATACTCGGGTTGAAGAGTGTCACGTACCAGCCAAGGAGAGAGGCCTGGAACAGATGCTCCCTCACAGCCCTCACAGGGAACCAGCCTGCTGATGCCTTCATTTTGGATTTCCAGCCTCCAGAACTGTGAGGAAAGAAGTTTCTGTTGTTTAAGCCACCCAGTCTCTGGTACTATGTTACAGCAGCCTTGGTAAACCCATATGTCAAGGCTGATAACAGTACCTGTCTCACATGGAGAGGATTACACGAGAGCAGATGTGTGAAAGTGCTTAGAAAAGGGCCTGGCCCACACCAACACACAATAATTGATGAGGCAGCTTAGGCCCAGAGAGGTTAAGCAATTTGCCCAGGATCACACAGCTCCTGTGCTCCTGATCTCTTGATCACCCTACTGAACTCCAATCTAAGTTCTCTCCAAGTGCGCTTTGTGGGGTTCCTGCCACCCTGGGCCTTCTTCGCCTGTAGTTGGTGCTTAACCACATCAATCGATCATGCTTTCAGAGGTCAAAGGAAAAAACTGAAACAGCAGAGAAGGGGGCCAGGCTGGCAGAAGAAGGATCTTACTCAAGGAAGTAATTATATATTAAGTGGAAAAGTCCACCAGTGTGTTCAGTGATTCAGCACTGCCACATCCTTGTCAGATGTGCAGCCCTGGCTGCCTTCCAGTGGCTAGAGCTGTGTCAGAGTGTCTGCTGTAAGTCACCTCTCTGCCACCATCCAGGTCTGCCGGCTTGTGGGGGCTGGAAGGTGGGCTGGAGGCTGCTCTGGGCAGAAGACGTTCCCGTGGAGAGGAGGGCGTGGCGTTTCAGGATGCAGCGGCCTGGCCCCTAATTAAGTGCTAAATCACAGGCCCTGGGAGCCGAGCCTCAGTTTCCTTGTCTGTAAAATGGGTGTCACTGTGATGGGGAAGCCCCAGGACCTGTGGACGTTCAAGAGCCTGTTGCCGGGTGGCACCTCCCCAGCCGTGCCCTGCTGGAGGCCAGAGAGAGTCAAAGCAAGGCTGCAGAGGACACAGTCCTTCCCAGTCATCCAGGGCTGGGGAGAGGGTGGGAGAGCAGATTGCAGCAGCTGTGGGACAACCTCTCCAAGTAGACCTGAGTGGCTATAGCGTGTGGGGTACAGGGGCGGGTGTGTAGGGTGGGTGAGTGGATGTTGTGGACACTGAATTTTAGGGAAAATGTTACTAGAATGAAATGTGCCCACAATCACCACAACTCTGCTCCTGCCACCCCCTCATCTCTGCTCTGGGGAGAGGGACTATAATGCAGATCAGAGAGGTGGAGGGACTGCCCCTGGGGTGCACAGCCAGAAAGTGGTCAGGTCATGCTGCTGAGGACAGATGTCCAGAAGGCAAGGGCCCTGAGCACCCAGAGCAGGCCTGGCACAGCTGGGGTCACCAGATTTAGCAAATAAAAATAGAGGACACCAGTTAAATTTGAATTTCAGATAAACAGTGCATTAGTATAAGTATGTCCCATGTAATGCTTAATATATAGAAGAAGGTGGGGTTTCGGGCGGGAGACTCTCAAGCCAGACCGCCTGAGTTTCAGTCCTGACTCTGCCACTTACTGGGCCCATGGTCAGTCCCCTCAGGTTACTGGAAGCTCACCCTGGGTTTCCTCCTCGTCTTCAGATCACCTTCTTCATAGGACTGGAGTGAGGATTCCCTGAGATGACCCTTCTAAAGCCCTCAGATGGGGCCTGGGCACAGTAAGGACTCAATACATGCTCCCTATCATTCACTAAATTGGGGTGCACAGAGGAACTATAATCAACCGTTAGCCATGTGTCTAAGGCAGCAGGTCTCAAACACTGGGGGTCTCAGGACCCCTTAGCTTTTAAAAAAATTATTGCAGACCCAGAGCTGTTGTGTATGTGTATATCTATCAGTATTTACAGTGATAGAAATTAAAGCTGAGAAAAATATAAATACTTATGCATTCATTTTAAATGACAATGAACCCACTGTGTTTACAGAAATAATACATTTTTAATGAAAAATAGCTCTTTTAAAACCAATGAAATACAATGAAACTTAGCGAAAAGCGTGGCACTGTTTTTCACTTTTGCAAATCTCTTGAACGTGTGGTTAATAGAAGTCAGCTGGATTCTCACACCAGCCACCACTTTCCACCTCTCGCGATATCACACCTCACGTAGCCTCTAGAAAACGCCACAGAACGCCCGTGAGCGTGTGTGAAAAATGCAAGTATCCCAGTTATTACCATGAAAATACTTTGACCTTTCGATCTCCTGATCCTCTGAGAGAGGCGCCAGGACCTCGCTTTGAGAATCATTGTCTGAGGCTCGTTTGGGGCAAAGCCACCCCCCCGCCCCCCCGCCGCCGGCCCGCACGGCCCGTGAACCCACCCGGCCACAATGGCAGTGGGGCTGACCCGGACCTGCGGTGTCGAGGTGGTCCGGGCGCTGCTGCTGACTGCGCTGCTAGCAACAGGGAGCCCCGCCTGGCATCATCCGTGTACCCCATCTCTCCAGGTAAGAGGGAGCGAGCTGTGGTTGGAACCCTGCGTCTGGGGCTGAGGGCGGGGGCTTGGTGGGGGGCACACTGCTCTGTGGGGCAGGGCTCAGCCTCAGGGCTTGTCTGTCTTTACACACACGTTCACACGCTCGCTGCGGGCCTGCCGCAGAGCAGGTCCCAGGGACCACAGGTGAATGGCGAGGTCAGGCCGTGGCCTCGCAGGTGATTCAGGTTGCTTAGTCCGTGTCTCGCCTCTGGGTGGGCGTGCATCTTGTGAGTGACTCTGTGCGCCTTGGGGAGGCCTGTGCGCGTCTCAGGGCCTCTTGCGGGGGTCTGTCTGGGGCTCTGGTCAGGGCGGATGTGTGTCTGCCCTTCTCGTGGGTGTCTGGCCTCTCCGTGGGCGTGAGGCCCTCCGGGTGTGTGCAGGCCCTCCGGGTGTCTTGTTCAGTCCGCCTGTGACCGTGGGTCCGTGTGTGCTTGCACATGAGCATGTGGTGTGACACTTACTCTGGGTCAGAGGTGGCTTGCCGTCTTGGAGGCTAAGCTGGGGGTGGCTGCAGAGTTCTCCCGTTGTCTTCAACACATTCTTCTGGGGCCAGGAGCGTCGTCATGGCAACCAGTGGCCACCTTGTCAATGGAACAGATGTGCCTGTGACCACATCCAGGGGGCTTGAGCTGTCTCTACAGTCCTAGCCACTCCCTGAGCAGGCAGACAACCCTCAGGACAGGCCACCTCTTGTCCCCCAGCTCCTGGGCTCCAGAAGCCTGCCTAAGCCCACTGTCCCCCAGCCTGGATCGGGGCAGGGGCCGGGCTAGTCTGGGAACAGATCCAGGTCTTCATTCTTTCTTTTTTTTCCCTGTTTTTATTTTTATTAAAAATTTCTTTTTTATTGAGATAAAGCTAATGTACAATATTATATAAGTTACAGATGTACAACGTGGTGATTCACAATTTTTAAAGGTTGTAGTCCACTTACAGTTATTATAAAATACTGGCCATATTCCTTGTGTTTATAGTATCGCCTTGTAGCTCATTTATTTTCTACACAATAGTCTGTACCTCTTAATCTGCAACTGCTGTCTTGCCCCTCCCCACTTCCCTCTCCCCACTAGTAACCACTAGTTTGTTCTCTGTATCTGTGAGTCTGTTTCCTTTTTGTTATATTCACTAGTTTGTTTTATTTTTTAGATTCCACATGTTAAGTGATATCATACAGTATTTGTTTTTCTCTGACTTACTTCACTTAGCATAATGCCCTCCAATTCCATCCATGTTGTTGCAAATGGCAAAATTTCATTCCTTTTTATGGCTGAGTAGTATTCCAGTTTGTGTGTGTGTGTGTGTGTGTGTGTGTGTGTGTGTGTGTACACCGTACCTTCTTTATCCATTCATCTATTGATGGACACTTAGGTTGCTTCCATATCTTGGCAATTGTAAATAGTGCTGCTATGAACATGGGAGTGCATGTATCTTTTCAAATTAGTGTTTTCATTTTTTTAGATATACACCCAGGAGTGATTGCTAGGTCATATGGTAGTTCTGTATTTAGTGTTTTGAGAAAACACCATACTGTTTTCCACGGTGGCTGCACAAGCTTACATTCCCACCAATAGTGTACAAGGGTTCCATTCTCTCTGAGGTAAATAGCTCATTGTGATTTTTGCATTTCTCTGATGATTAATGATGTTGAGCATCTTTTTATGTGCCTGTTGGCTATCTGTACGTCTTCATTGGAAAAATGTCTCTTCAGGTCTTCTGCCTATTTTTTTAATTGGGTTGTTTGGTTTTTTTGATGTTGAGTTGTATGAGCTGTTTATATATTTTGGATATTAACCCCTTATTGGTCATATCATTTGCAAATGTTTTCTCCTATTCAGTAGGTTGTTTTTTCATTTTGTTTCCTTTGCTGTACAAAAGCTTTTTTTTTGTTTGTTTGTTTGGTTGGTTTTTGAGGTACACGGGCCTCTCACTGCCACGGCCTCTCCCATTGTGGAGCACAGGCTCCAGACGCGCAGGCCCAGTGGCCATGGCCCACGGGCCCAGCCGCTCCGTGGCATGCGGGACCCTCCCGGACCGGGCCACGAACCCGCGTCCCCTGCATCGGCAGGTGGACTCCCAACCACTGCGCCACCGGGGAAGCCCAGCTTTACTTCTTAATGGAGCCTTTTAATTAATTTATTTATTTTCTTCTCTGATTACTGTGTCTAGGACTTCCAAAACTATGTTAAATAAAAGTGGCAAGAGTGGGCATCCTTGTCTTGTCCCTGGTCTTAGAGGAAATGCTTTTAGCTTTTCACCATTGAGTATGATGTTGGCTGTGGATTTGTCATATATGGCCTTTATTATGTTGAGGTATGCTCCCTCTGAAGAGTGTTTATCGTAAATGGATGTTGAATTTTGTCAAAAGCTTTTTCCGCATCTATTCAGATGATCATATGATTTTTATTCTTCAATTTGTTAATGTGATGAACGCATTGATTGGTTTACAGCTATTGAAAAAGCCTTGCATTCCTAGGATAAATCCTACTTAATAATGGTGTATGATCCTTTTAATGTATTGTTGGATTTGGTCAATATTTTGTTGAGGATTTTTGCGTCTATGTTCATCAGTGATTTTGGCCTGTAATTTTCTTTTTTGCAATATCTTTGTCTGGTTTTGGTATCAGGGTGATGCTGGCCTCCTAGAATGAGTTTGGAAGTGTTCCTTCCTCTGCAATTTTTGGGAATAGTTTGAGATGGATAGGTGTTACTCTTCTCTGAATGTTTGGTAGAATTCACCTTGAAGCTGTCTGGTCCTGTAATTTTGTTTGTCGGGAGTGTTAAAATTACTGATTCAGTTTCATTACTGGTAATTTGTCTGCTCATAGTTTCTATTGCTTCCTGGTTCAGTCTTGGGAGATTGTACATTTCTAGAAATTTATCCATTTCTTCTAGGTTGTCTCTTTTATTGTCATTCATTCTTAGTCAACCAATATTAAACCCCAGCTGTGTGCTGGGCACTGGAGACCCAGTGGCTGCAAAGAGAAACAAAGTCCTGCCCCCAGGAAATTTAGTAAACATGTTAATTAAACCTCACACTTCCTCAGTTCTTGTAGTGTACTAGGCACTGTGTTTTGCCATTTACATGTGTTAGTTCATTTAATCACTGTGATAATTCTATTACTGCTCCCATTTTACAAATAGGGACATGCTGACACAGAGAGGTTATGTTACTTGCCCTAAAACCACACAGCAATAAATAGCAGAGGCAGACTTGAACATAAGAGTATCTGGCTCCAGAGTGCATGCTCTTAACCACCTATACTGCACAACCTTTAGTAAATGAGAGATAACATTTCAGATAGTGGTAAATGCCACAGAGAGACAAAAATAGTGGATGAGGGGTGCTGGAAGCCAGGGTGCTAGAGGTATATACTTGAAGTGTTGGCATTTGAGCTGAGTCTCATCAACCAGAAAGAGCCAGCCATGCAGAGGTCAGAGGGGATAGCACATGCAAAGGCCCAGGGGCAGGGTGGAACTTGGCATGTTGGAAGAACAGGAGGAAGGCCTCTGAGGCTGGAGCCTAGTGAGGGAGGGGCTCTGTGCTGTCACAGATGAACTCCAGAATCTCAGTGGCTCCCCACAACAGACGTGTTTTTCTTGCCCTTGGGTGTTCCTGATCAGCAGGTGGCTCTCCTCCAGGTGGCCATTCAGGGACGCAGGGCTCTTCCTTCTGGGGCTCCACTGCCCACACCTCATGGCCCGTTGTGTCAAGCTAGTGGAAGGGAAAGAGTGTGGGGGGTGCTGATGGGCTCAGAAGTGGAGCACACCACCCCTACTTCACGGTCCAGAACCTAGTCCCATGACCACTTCCAAGTGCAAGGGAGATGGGAAGCGTGGTCCAGCAGTGTCACCTGGAGGAAGAGGACCTGTGTGGCGGGAATTCAGCCAGATCCAACCACACCAGTGGATGGTGGGTTTGCAGACAGAGAGTGGTCCCGTGGGATTTGCTGATGGCTGGGGGAGCGGAGGAAGACAAAACCCAAGACTGACTCTAGGACCAAGCAGCTGGTGGAGGTGGCTGAGGCTCTGGGGTGGGAGTGGGGGTCCATCAAACAGAGTGGCTGTGTCCCTGCCACATGGTCAGTGCTAACACTGTCTTCTGCTCAGGACAGCATGTGCCAGTGTCTTCACAGGGGTCCTGTCTCAAGTCCCCTCCTGGTGCCACACCCATTGTTGTGTGGCTGGGCAGCAGCTCCCATTAAGAGACAGTCTCCTTCCCAATTCCTGGAACCTGGGCTGGCCCTGTGGCTTGCTTTGGCGCTTAGCATGTAGCGGAATTAACGTAGTGCCGGTGCTGGGCCTGGCCTCAAGGAGCCTGGCCCCTTCTGCTCCTATTTCTGGAATCCTTCTTCTCTGGTGTGAATGAGGCCTGCTGGAGGATGAGATCATGTGGGAAAAGACCCAGCCATCCTAGCTAAAGTTGTTCTAGATCAGCCTATAGCCGCCAAGTCTGAAATACAGATTCTCACCTGTATGTGGGAGTGATCAGCCTCCTAGGGGCTCAGGAAACATGTCACGGACTGGCTTGAAGCTGGCAGGGGACGGCTGTACCTCAGGTGGAGAAAACTTTGTCCCAGGACTCTTCTGACCCGGGTCTTGCTGAGGGAGTCCCTTGAGTGGAGGGGCATGGGGCAGGGAGCGTGGGAAGATTGGGGGGTGGTCCCAGGCCTTCTGCCGGGGCACAGCCCATCCCTGCGGGGCCGTGGGAAGGCTCAGCTCCCTCCCTGGGGAGCCTTGAGCTGATTTTAAACTTTAGTCCAGGGGGCACGTGAGAGTGTGCACACGCACGCGTACTCACATATGTATGTCTGAACAACACATTAGCCTTGGTCATCCCTCTACTGTGCTTGCTGTGTGGTCTGGGGTAGAATCCTGCCTCTCTCTGGGCCTCAGTTTCTCTGTCTCTGAAACAAGAGATTTGGTCCGAGTTCGAGGCTGCACGCCGCCGACACAAATGCCAAGTTCAGCTTGCAGTCATGTTTTGCGCCATCCTCGTGGTGTTTGTCAACATACAGAAAAAGTAGATTTTACTTTAGAAACCTAAATGTTCAGCCCTTCTTGAAAAACCAGAAGATCTGGCCACCGGGTGGCCCACGTTCCTATGTGGCCGCAACGGGCCTGTGCTGAGCGGCTCACTTCCCACAGTTTTGTTACACCTGGGCCCCGGCATCTGAGTGTTCAGCACACAGTCCTGGGGCTTTCTAATTTTTGATTCAGCCTCTTATGATTTGGGCCTTTTTAAAGTCAGTTTTCTGGAAAAGCCACTTTAGGAATAAACCAAAGAGGGGGAAAACACCTTTGCCCACCACAGAGCCAAATATTTATTACCATAAGCCATGTTTGAAGAATCTCATCATTATGGGAAGAATATAGTAATAGTAGTAGTGATAATTAATAATACTAATATTTAGCATTGATCCATTGCTCTGCCACTCAAAGGGCCGTGCAGTCATTACCGGGAGGGAGGACGTTCACAACAGCCCTGTGAGGGAGGGATTATTCTCCCCCTTTACAGATGGAGAAGCTGAGTCTCAGAGCACAGCTGAGCTGGGCACCTCGAGAGAAAAGGCAGGCCCCAGGCTTGGGAACTAACAGTATTCTAAGGGGCCACGGGAAGCCTGGCAGCCGACCTGGTCATTCTTCTCAAAGGCCTGGTTGCCCTCATGCCACGCCCGCTCCTCACCTGGATTGAAGGGGAATCATGGGGTGATTTCTGATATCATGTTATGTGATTAGCATTAAATGGTCATCTGGGGAGTCTGGTCAGAAACGCCCCCATTCTCAGGGGCCATGAGACCAGGAGCAGAGGGACCACAGGATTGGGAAGTCTCTGCTCATGGTAGACACTGTAGGTTTTCCAAGGCAGAGATAAACTGAGACATGGGGTGGGGGGCTTCAAGAAACTTCTGTATATTTTCTCCTCCCTTATCAGTCCACCCATCCATCTACCCATCTACTGACCCACCCACCTACACACCCATCCTTTATCCATCCATCTATCCATCAACTTGTCCATCCACCCATCAACTCATCCATCCATCCACCTACCCATTCATCCATCCACCCATCCATCCACTTATCCACCAACCCACCCACCTACCCACCCATCCATTATCCATCCATCCACTTATCTATCCATCCATCCATCCACCCACCCATCCATCCATCCACCCACACACTCATCCATCCATCCATCTACCCATCCACCAACCCACCCACTTACCCACCCATCCATTATCCATCCATCCATCCACTCACCCATCCATCCACCCACCCATCCATCCATCCATCCATCTACCCATCCACCAACCCACCCACTTACCCACCCATCCATTATCCATCCATCCATCCATCCATCCATCCATCCATCCATCCATCCATCCATCCATTCATCCCTCTACCCACCCATTCATCCATCCGTCCATCCATCCACCCACCCACCCACCCACCCATTCATCCATCCATCCATCTACCCATCCACCAACCCACCCACTTACCCATCCATCCATTATTCATCCATCCATCCATCCATCCATCCATCCATCCATCCATTCATCCCTCTACCCACCCATTCATCCATCCGTCCATCCATCCACCCACCCATTCATCCATCCATCCATCCATCCATCCATCCATCTACCCACCCACCTACCCACCCACTTACCCACCCATCCATGATCCCTCCATCTATCCATCCACTTAGCTGTCCACCCATCCACTCACTTATCCATCCATCCATCCATCCATCCATCCATCCATCCATCCATCCATCTACCCATCCACTGACCCACCCACTTACCCACCCATCCATTATCCATCCATCTACCCACCCATTCATCCATCCATCTACCCATCCACTGACCCACCCACCTACCCACCCATCCATTATCCATCCATCTACTCATCCACTGACCCACCCACCGATTATCCATCCATCCACCCATCCACTGACCCATCCACTTACCCACCCATTCATTATCCATCCATCCACCCATTCTTCCATCCATCCATCTACCCAACCACTGACCCACCCACCTATTATCCATCCATCCACTCATCCACTGACACACCCACCTACCCACCCATCCTTTATCCATCAAATTATCCATCCACCCATCAACTCATCCATCCATCCACCTACCCTTTCATCCATCCACACATCCATCTACCCATCTACCAACCCACCCACTTACCCATCCATCCATTATCCAACCATCTATCCACTTATCCATCCATGCTCTCATCCATGTATCTGTCCATCCATCCACCCACCCACCTACCCATTCATCCACCCACCCATCCACTCACTCACCCATACACCTACCCATCTACTGACCCACCCACCTACCCACCCACCCATTATCCATCCACTTATCCATCCACCCATCCACTCACTCATGCATCCATCTACCCACCGATTCATCCATCCATCCATCTATCTACCATCCACTGACCCACCCACTTACCCACTCATGCATTATCCCTCCGTCTATCCAACCATCCATCCACTAACTCATCCATCCATCTACCTATCCATTCATCCATCAACCCATCCACTTTCCCACCCATTCATTATCCATCCATTCATCCATCCACTGTCCATCCACCATCCACTCACTCATCCATCCATCCATCTACCCACCCACCCACCCATCCATGCATCCACCATCCACTGACCCACCCACTTACCCACTATCCATCCATCCATCCATCCACTTATCTATCCACCCATCCACTTATCTATCCACCCATCCACTTATCTATCCACCCATCCACTCACTCATCCATCCATCCATCTATCCATCTATCCATCTATCCATCCATCTACCCACCCATTCATCCATCCATCCATCCATCTACCCATCCACCAACCCACCCACCTACCCACCCATCCATTATCCATCCACCCATCCATCTACCCATCCAGCAACCCATCCACTTACCCACCCATTCATTATCTATCCATCCATTCACCCACCCATTCATCCATCCATCCATCCATCTACCCAACCACCAACCTACCCACCTACCCACCCATCCTTTATCCATCAACTCATCCATCCACCCATCAACTCATCCATCCACCCATCAACTCATCCATCCATCCACCTACCCATTCATCCATCCACACATCCATCTACCCATCTGCCAACCCACCCACTTACCCATCCATCCATTATCCAACCATCTATCTATCCACTTATCCATCCATCCATCTACCATCCACTGACCCACGCATTAACCCCCTCATGCATTATCCATCCATCTATCCAACCACCCATCCACTAACTCATCCATCCACCTATCCATTCATCCATCAACCCATCCACTTGCGCACCCATTCATTATCCATCCATCCATCCACCCACCCATTCATCCATCCACCCATCCACCCATCCATCCACTGACCCACACACCTACCTACCCATCCATTATCCATCCACCATCTACTCACTCATCCATCCATCCATCTACCCACGTACCCATCCATCCATCCATCTACCCATCCACTTACCCACCCATTCATTATCCATCCATCCATCCACTGACCCACCCACCTACCCACCCATCCATTATCCATCCATCCACCCATCCATCTACCCATCCACTTACCCACCCATTCATTATCTATCCATCCATTCACCCACCCATTCATCTATCCATCCATCTACCCAACCACCAACCCACCCACCTACCCACCCATCCTTTATCCATCAAATTATCCATCCACCCATCAACTCACCCATCTATCCACCTACCCATTCATCCATCCACACATCCATCTACCCATCTACCAACCCACCCACTTACCCATCCATCCATTATCCAACCATCTATCTATCCACTTATCCATCCACACTCTCATCCATGTATCCATCCATCCATCCATCCATCTACCATCCACTGACCCACGCATTTACCCCCTCATGCATTATCCATCCATCTATCCAACCACCCATCCACTAACTCATCCATCCATCTACCTATCCATTCATCCATCAACCCATTCACTTGCCCACCCATTCATTATCCATCCATCCATCCACCCACCCATTCATCCATCCACCCATCCATCCACTGACCCACACACCTACCTACCCATCCATTATCCATCCACCATCTACTCACTCATCCATCCATCCATCTACCCACGCACCCATCCATCTACCCATCCATTTACCCACCCATTCATTATCCATCCATCCATCCACTGACCCACACACCTACCCACCCATCCATTATCCATCCACTCATCTGTCCACTCATCCATTCATCCATCCACCGACCCACCCATCATTATCCATCCATCCATCCACTCACTCATTCATCCATCCACTCATCCCTTTACATGCCTACCCATCCTGACACCCACGTAAAGAAGAAAAAAATGGTCCAAGGGAAGAAGTCAACCAACTGTCCAGCCATTTTATTTGTCCATGCTGTGATCCAGGCCCAGTGCTAACATTGGGGAGTCCAACACAGCTTAGACACTGAGGGGCTCCCAGGGTGTGGGGCCATGGGGCTGTGGTCTCAGAGGTATCTGAGTTTCATCAGTGTCTATGGGCACGTAGTTCAGAGGTGCCATCTCTTGGTGGCTCAACACAATCACCAAAGGTCCTCGCTGTCTGCTTCACACCACGAGCTGTCAACCGCAAGCAGAGACAACCCGGGACCAGCAGATGCACGGGCACACAGCAACCTGAATCTCCCAGGCACATGGAGAGAGATACACAGATAGCTGTGTACATGCAGAAGCACACAAGACGTACACACATCAGCACCTGGGAGGTGCTCGAGGGTGCCGTCACATGGCAACCCCGAGCATCCGTAAAGTCTCTCTCTCTCTCTCTCTCTCTCTCTCTCTCTCTCTCTCTCTCACACACACACATACACACACACACACACACACACTCACAGGGAAATGCAAATGGACACACATTAGGACACCACACACTTCTGGAGGAGAGCTTTCCAGATTGAGAGGCACTCGATGTAGTTGGACCCAGTGTAGAGAGACCTCATCCACACCTCTCTCTGCCCTGGGTCTGTGACACCAACCAGCCATCCACTAACTCACTGCTGCTCGTGGGACCCCTCACCCCAGCTCTGCTGCCCCATAACTGAGGATACACGGCAACGGCAGGGCATCCTGGTGAGGAGCGGGCTCCCTTAGCTGGCTTCTGCTGAATGACGATGACCTGTCCCTGTGATGGTCATGTGATGCCGAGGGCAGGAGCCTGCCCACTACATGGCTCAACTCGAGGTCACTGCTCAGGGACCCTGCTCAAAAGGCCTGAGCTCAACAGGCTGTGGCCAGAGACCTGCTTCCTTCCTAGGGATACCGATGACACTGCAGCCCAGGCATCTGGGGCCACTTCTGCCCACAGAACTTGAGAACCCAGCCATGTGAAGGTCCCCGTGGGGCTGACCCCATACCCAGGCCTCGCCCCTCCTCACCCCAAAGGGAGTACTGGAATTAAGAAGAAGCACAAGCCATGGAATGATACAGGCAGACTCAATATAAATAAAATATTCATATAAAAATAGTCTCTTACAAAATATTCTCTCTTATCCAGTGGCTCACTTTCCAAAAGATGGAAACTGCTGGGAGTTTTAGTATTACCTTTCCTCTCTCTATATATTCCAAACTGGACTTTTCTAATGGTGACGTTTGAGCTGGGGAGGACTACAGGATGGGAAACGTATCCTGGAAAACGTCTCCATTTCTGGACCAGCTTAAATCTCTGGAGAATTAGCAGCAAACAGCAAAAAAATATAAGTGTGTGTGTGTATATGTCTACATAGGTATACAGGATGTCTGCCCTTGCACTTAAACATCTAGTGCGGCAAGGGGGTACTTGCGAAATCAACTAGTAGAAGTATCTGCAGAAAGAATCATTATGTACAGTGCTACTCAGCTCCTTGTCCTAGCGACAGAATTATCCCACAGGAAAGCAAGCGGTCCACTTTGATTGCAGAAAACGGATCCCGACGAGGTGGAAGGGTTCTTTTTAATTAAATAAATTAATATTATTTTTTATCAGAATAAATTGTTAAATATTGCTCTCTTGAGGCCCCGGAGTCCAGAGTTTCTGGTGCGAAGGCTCTGCTCCGGCCAAGGAGGCCCCAGGCAGCGTCTGGGGCCGAGGGAGCGGCGCTGGGTGTGGCGTGGACAACTCGGGGCCCTGGAGGGGTCCCCCGCAGGGGACCCCACAGCAGACAAGACAAGCTCAGCGCGGCTGCAGAGGTCTGGGCCGTGCCCGCGGCGTGGAGAGCGTCCGGTCCTCACCACCCCGCATGCGGCCAGTGGGGCCGCCGCCCCACCGCTCACTTGCACGTGTAGACCTCGGTGCGCTCGCTGCACGTGTTGCACTTGACGTAGCAGCACCAGTGGAACTTGCAGTTGCACTGCCACACGCGGGCGTACTGGTGGGTGTTGTAGCCGCGGCCGCAGCACATGAGGTCACAGCCGCTGGCCTGGGGGGCCGTCTTGTTGCAGGCACGGCCCTGCGTGCCCACGCTGCCCGTCACCGGGTCCTCCTCGCAGTAGTTGGGCGACTTCTCAATGTACACCAGGTCGGTGTCCATGGGCTTGCGGTAGGAGAGTGGCTTCTTGATCTTCAGGAAGGTGGGCCGCTTGTTGCGGCTGGCGCGCACGGGCTCCACGTGAACAGCCTCGTTGTACTTGTCCTTGAGCACGTAGCCCAGCTCGCGGAACTGCGGCAGCGTGGTCCAGCAGGTCTTGGTGGTGCATGAGCCCGACACGCCGTGGCACTTACACTCCAGCTTCATGTTCTCCTCCAGGATCTGCGGGGGTGGCAGGGAGAGCACAGCGCGTCACTGCGTGGCCGGCCGAGTGGGGCCCCTGCCCCGCCCGCCCCCTGCCCCGCCTGGCTGGGCTTGGCGTGTGTTTTTCTTTCTGGCGCAGGAAGCTGAGACCTGGATTCGAACCACTCTCACCTGCAGCCTTTGTGCTGTGCCTTCCCCAGGACTCGCCTCCCCTCCCTGCCAGCCCACCCTGAGTGGTCCTCATGCCGGCGCTTAGATCAGTTCAGGCCAGTCCAGACCACACATAGGTTCTCTCGGGGCTGCACAGGCTCAAAATCATTTTTGAACCAACATTTAAAAACCAGGAGACTTTCAAAGACAGACTGCCAGGTTTGTTGGCAAACAGAAAGCGCATCTGGCAACTCTGGAGTGATACTCAAATTATTTCATAACCAGTGCAGCTGGGCACTGACCTGCTGGCCACAGAGGCCAGCACGGCAGTCCTGCTGCATCTGGCTCCCCTCAGCCAGCATCATCGCATGGCATGATACCTGGAGTTCTATCAGCACCTGCCTCCCTCACGGGTCGGCATCCCTCAACTCGCCACAGTCCTTCCCACTCCCTATTGCTTCCCTGACCACAAGCTATGCTTTTTCAGAGGTCATCTGCTTTGATCACTTGTGGCAGCTTCTTTGATCACTTGTGGCAGCAACCTGAATCTCCCAGGCACACGGAGAGAGATACACAGATAGCTGTGTACATGCAGGAGCACACAAGACGTACACACATCAGCACCCGGGAGGTGCTCGAGGGTGCCGTCACATGGCAACCCCGAGCATCCTTAAAGTCTCTCTCTCTCTCTCTCTCTCTCTCTCTCTCTCTCTCTCTGTCTCTCTCACACACACACACACACACACACACACCCCACACACAGGGAAATGCAAATGGACACACATTAGGACACCATACCCTTCTGGAGGAGAACTTTCCAGATTGAGAGGCACTGGATGTAGTTGGACCCAGTGTAGAGAGATGTCCACACTGTTATGGACATCTGAGTCTGGGAACCCTGACTCTGATTTCACCTTCCCTGACTCCCAGCCTGGATGATGTTTTCCTTCTTCTGAGTTCCCAGCACCTCTCAGGCATCATCACAGCATGAGGGGCAGCATTGTACAGGGAGTGAAAAGCAGAGATTTGGACCCTGGGTTTAAATCCCAGATCTAACATGAACCTGCTGTGTGCCCTCAGGCAACTTGCTTCAGCGCAGCTGCAGTTTCCCCACGTGCAGAATGGGGAGGATGATAGTACTTCATTATAATCGTACAATGAGATGCTGGACAGAAATGAGGATGAACTTCTAACACACACAAGAAGCTCAGGTCTCTAAGATGTAATGTTGCATGAAAGAAGTTGGATGCAAAAGAGAATATACTGTGTGATTCCGCTGATAGGAAGTTCAAGGGCAGGCAAAGCTAACGACTGGTTTTCACTTAATCTTTATTTACATGTATAGGCAGTGGGCCAGAGATGGTCCACGTGCTGGATTTTGCTGAGCCCTGCTTTGGAATATCCCAGCAATAAAAGAAGACACCATTTACCAAACCCCCCATCGTATAAGATATTTATATTGCTTTCAGGGTTGGTTTGTTTGTTTTCCAATTTTTCTCCTCCCTCCTTTCTTTCTGTTTTTTTACAAACTGTATGTAATGTGTAAGGAGGTGTTTTTGGAACTAAAGCTTCTCCTACTTCCCCTCATCTTCAGCCTGATTTCATCCTAACGGACACTTGCTGTTGTGTGCCAGGCAGTGGGATGGGGATGTATTAGTGAACGTGGTTTCTGGGTCACTTTCCTGCTTCTTCATCCAGACTGCCAAATTGCCTTTGCCTGTTATATAGTGAAAGAGTAAGTGAATGAATGAGTAAGTGACTAGACATCTATTTGTCACCTGTGCACACCACACACTGGGCCCGTGCTTTTCTACGTGGCGTCTTATTTAACTCCATGGAGTTAGCGTGACTCCATTGAACAAGGCAAAAACCGAGGCTCGGCTGACTCCCGGAGCGGGTCTGTGAGGTGTTCAGGAACGAGGGTCTTACTGCCAAGGGGTGCGAATCGAGTGCTTGGTGGCTGCACGCTTGCTCTGTGACCTTGGGATTGTCACATCCCCTTCTGCGGGCCTCAGTTGCCTTCAGTGAACATGGAGTGAAGGCAATTCCATCTTTTCTGACAAAAGTTAGAGGGCTGGAACGAAATCAGATATCCCAAAATAGCCATTAGTTCTGCCTCTGGGTCTGGGCCTGTGCTGGTGCTGGGGACACAGAGGTGACAAGATAAGATTCCCGTCTCCAAGGATGGGCCCATGTCCAGGGTCCTCCCAACCCTAGATGCTCAGCTTCCAGGAGGAGGTGACCAGTGCTGGTCAGTATACTCAACAGAAGGGGAGGCCACGGTGTCTGCACTCAAGCCAGCGAGGCCGGGGCATCCGGAGTGTTTGGGGACAGGGATGGATTGCGGTCAGCTGAATGCCTGGTTCCAGGACACCTAGAGTGACAGAGCACATACTGTCCTGCAGCCTCCACACACGTGCAGCTGGTGGTGGGTGAGCAGCCCCCCCAGATCACACAGATGTCCCTTTTGGTCATCAGTGAGGAGATAGTTCCCAAATGTGACCATTCCGTGTTGGCCTAAAAAGCGTGGGGAAGAGCGAGGGGCAGAGGTGTGATGTGTGCCGGGGGCAGAGCTGGGCAGGCATTTCTGAGGCCGCACGGCCTGGCTGGTGGATCTTAGTGTGTCAGAGACTCCAACACGGGTGCCTGGGGGCAGGGGGCATTGAGAACAGATTCTGACGCTGAGTGTGGGTGAGGCCACACAGCACCTGGAAAGCTGAGATGCACAGAGCTGTGACTCAGAAGTGTCCCTTCCAGGATGTGTGCCCTAGAGAATCATATGCTTGTGCGCACAGGAAACAGGTTCAAGAATGTTCAGAGCATCAGCGTTCATTGTGGCTCCAAACTGGGCGGGACCTGATGTCCATCCACGGTTAAATGGATAAGCGGAGGCGTGTGGGCTCAGCGGGACACTCGAGGGCAGTGACCATGACCCGCTACGGCAGCAGAGGTCAACCTCAGAAATACAGTGGGGAGGGAAAGAGGCAATCGTGGATGATTTCCACAGAATGATTTCATGTGTATCAAGTTCAAAGGCGGCATAACTGGACTGTGTTGTTTAGGGGCACATACAGAGGCGGTGAGTGCAATGGAGAGGAAAGAAATGAGGGTCATAAATATCAAGGCAGTGGTTGTCCGTCGGGTAGGAGGTGAGGGGCTGTGGCGGGTGAGGATCACCCAGGGGGCGCCTGGGGTCCTGGCAATATTCTGTTCCTTGATATGAGTGCTTTAAAATTATTCTTTTAAATCCACGTGGATGATCTGAGTGCTTTTCTGCGTGTAAGCTGTACTTGCAATTTATAAAAATGCAGTGGGCACAGTAGCCCACAAGCACAAGAAAATACGCTCAGCATCATTCGCTCCAGGGAAATGCACATCAGCAGCACAGTGAGACACCAGTTCGCACCCACTGGGATGGCTACAAGAGGAAACACAGGTAGAACAGTTGTTGGCGAGGATGCGGAGAAAAGGGAACGAACCCTCAAACACTGCTGGTGGGAATGTGAAATGGTGCAGCCCCTGTGGCAGTGGCCCGGCAGTTCCTCAAAGTGTTGAACATACAGTTACCAAGTGACCCAGGGTTATGGTCGCAATGTCTGGGTCTCGCCCTCCCCACCCCTCAACTCATACGTTGAAATCCTAACCCCCAAAGTGATGGTATTTGGTGGGGCCTTAGGGAGGTTCTTAAATCATCAGGGTGAAGCCCTCGTGAATGGGATTAGCACCTCATAAAAGAGGCTCCAGAGAGACCCCAGCCCCTTCCAACTCGTGAGGACCCAGTGAGAAGGCCCCAGTTATGAGCCGGCAAGTGTGTCCTCATCAGGACTCAACCCTCATCTCGGGCTCCCAGCCTCCAGGACTGGGAGAAATCAATTTCTGTTGTTTCTCTGCCGCCCAGTCTGGGGCATTTTGTTGTAGCCACTCAGGCACACTAAGACACCCAGCAGTTCCACTCCTGGGCATATACCCAGGGGAAATGAAAACACACATCCACATAAAAAACTGATAAAACAAAGTTTATAGCAGCATTCTTTAAAATAGCCCCAAAGTGGAAACAACCCATATGACCACTGATGAACAGATAAATGAACCCAACTGATGAATAGATAAATGAAGTCCATCCGTTCAGCAGAATATTATTCAGCCCTAAAAAGGGGTGAAGTGCCGACACCTGCTACACCATGGATGGACCTTGAAAACGTGATGCTCAGTGAAAGAACCAGACGCACAAGACCACGTACTGCATAGCTGCGTTTATAGGCAATGCCCAGAAGAGGCAACTCTGTGGAGACAGACGGTAGACTAGTGGGCTGGGAGGAGGTTGGGGAAATGGGGAGAGACGGCTGAAGAGGGTGTAGGTCTCTTTTTGAGGTAAATTGATTGTGGTGATGGTTGCGCGTATCTGTGAATATATTAGTGTTGACCTGTACGCTTTGAGTGAGGGCATGGTACAGTATATGAATTAGACTAATTAAGTTGGCTTTTTAAGAAAAAGTCCCTGGTAGGATGTCGTGAAGAAGCATTGGGTTGTATTTGTGCGTCTGTGACACTGAATGTGTCCTCGGTGGTGGCCCCTGAGCAACGAGCCCCAGAGCCAGGGCCAGGCGCCCAGGCTGGGCAGGCAGCTGCCTTCCTCTTCTTCTGTGGCCGCCATGACCTGAGGCCGTGGCGGCATTTGTGTGGGCCCCTAATCAGATGACACGCGGCCCCTTCATGCCGCAAACTCTGCATCTTGAGAGCCTCAGTGATCACATTATGTCCGCATTAAGCTGGGCATAATCACAGCCGCCCTGGCCAGGGCTGGTCACCCAGGTGGGCACCGAGCCCTTTGCCCAAAGCAGGGGACAACAGCAGAGGAAGTGGGTGGGACAGAGCCACGCTGTGCTCCCACCGTGAGGCCAGCTGGCTCCCAGCTTCCAAGCTGCCCAGGGGGACTTCCGGGGCACCCCCCCTTACACCTGAAGACCTTGGGACACGCCGAGCACCTGCTGTGTGCCGGCACCATGCAAGGACTGCGGTCTCGGTAAAGTTAAGGCCATGAAGCTGCCGCCCTTGTAAAGAAGACATGCTGTGGGGAGAGGGGAGCAGGCACCCACTTCAGATAATAGAATAAGTGAGACGGAGAAGGTGGGAGAGGATCGGGGCTGGAGAGCGCGGGAGGAGGCAGGGGCGGCTACGTGACACTGACGGTAGGGGGACACCCGAGCAGAGGGCAGCACAGACCTGTCCCCTCGTTTCATCTCCACTTGAAAGACCGACTGAGGCAGGGCAAAGGGCCCGAGGCTTCTGCACAGTAGGGCCAAGGCCTTGCGGTGACCGGGCTACAGTGCAGGTGCCCAGGTGGCACAGGTAGGGGGGCCCATCCCAGAGGCTCTACCAACCATGTTAAGGAGGTGCGACTTTTTTTTATTATTCAGTGTTTTTTTGTTGAACTTTTAAGTTTTATATTTACGGAAAAATTGTGAAAATAGTACAGAGGATTCCCATACGTCCTGTATCCGGTTTTGCCTATGACTAACATCTGACATTAGTGTGGTAAACGTAAACTTATTAGTGTGGTAAATTAATTAATTAGCTAATATTAATTTACTATTATGAACTGAAGTCCATACTTTATTCAGATTCCCTTGGTTGATATGGTATGTCCCTTTCTGTTCCAGGATCCCATCCAGGCCACCGCACGGCATTTAGTCATCCTGTCTCCTTGGGCCGGGAGGTGGGGTTTTATTGTGTGTGGACAGGGCAGCCAGTGCTGCCAGGAGCAGGATTTACGATTTTATAAAGACCTCACGTTGTCTGTAACAAACCCACCACTCACGCTGGTGCTGGGGGACTGTGTGTGTGTGTGTGTGTTTGGGGGTGGAGGGTAATATGGGAAAGCTCTGTACCTTCTCCTCCGTTTTGCTGTGAACCTAAAACTTTTCTGAAAAAAGTCTATTTAAAAAAAAAAAAATCCCAGGAGAGAAGGAGGGAGTTTTTCTGGAGTCAAGATTTGGTTGTTTCTGCAGCTGACCGGCTGGATGTCCTCACTGGGCCTGGGTTTCCCCATTTTGAACTCAAGGGTTTGAAGTAAATGATTTACGAGGCTGCTTCTGACTCTGAGAATCCTGACCTCATATCCACACTGCTTTTTAACCCAGACCAAGCGTTTTCAGAGCTCTGACGGCATCTGGTAGTCTGACACCTGCTGAGAGATGGGCATATCCATCCCATTTCACAGGTGAGGAAACTGAGTCTCAGAGAAAGGAGGGGACTTAAGACCGCAGAGCAGGCTGGATCTCCTCCATACGTCTCTCCAGAGCACTCCCCACCCTTCCCCAGGAGGCTGGACCAGAGGGTGGCACCCCTGAGCTTGATCTAGTTCCCTGATGGCTATCGGTGAGTGGCCTGGCCCAGGGCACACCGGCCGAATGCAGCCGCGCCCCTTCCAGGTGGGTCTGGCCAGTGGAAGGCACTGGAGGGAGCCCTGAGGGCAGAGCAAAGTCCTGGTTAGTAGTCCTCCCGCTCCCCCCTGCTGGCCCACAGGGTGGCTGTGTTCCTCTAGCAGAGGTCATGGCTCCCACATCCTCTCTGTGAGTCCCCCTGGGTTCTAGCAGCCCGACCACCCTAAGGAGTAATGGGACCCCTGGCGCCAGCCCCAGGGTGCTGCACCATCCCCCTTGGTTCCTTTAACTTTGTCCTTTGTTTTATTAGCAACCTCTCCTTTACAAAACAGCTCTGTTGCAATATAATTCACATACCATACGATTCACTGTATTAAAGTACACGATTCAGTGGTTTTTAGTATATGCAGAGCTGTGCAACCATCACCACTAAGTTTAGAACATTTTCATCACCCCAGAAGAAACCCCATGGCCATCAGTAGTCGCTCCTGTTTCTCCCTTCCTCTCAGTCCCTGGCAACCACTGATCTACTTTCTGTCTTTATAGCTTTGCCTGTTCCGGACATATAAATGGACTCATACACTATGTGGCCTGTTGTGTGTCCAGTTTCCTTCACTCAGCATAATGCTTTCAAAGTTCATCCATGGTGTAGCAGGTGTCAGCACTTCATTCCTTTTTATGGCTGAATAATATTCCATTGTAGGGGTATGCCGCACTCTATCCACCCATTCATCAGTTGTTGGCCTGCAGTCTCTGTTTAAAACTCTCCCGAATTTCCTAGTCTGAATGTGCCTGTTGCATGGGCCCTGACCCCGGCGCTGCACACCATTCCTCATGGCAGAGCCAGGCACGAGCCCACCCTGGGACTCCCAGCCTGTCCTCTTTCCCCTTCGTCCACCTCTGGGCTCTGCACCTGCCGGCCCTTATCTGGAAGGCCAATCTTTACTGCCATTATAGAGGCTCAAACCAACAATTCCACCACAGAATATGTACCCTCCGGGGAGGCTCATGCATGTGTAAAATGACAGCCTCAGAGAGGCATTATCTGAAATATCAGAAGGCCGAAAGGATCTAAAGATCACCAATGGGGACTGGTTCTACAAATCGTGGTGCACGGAGAGACTGGAATGTCCTGCAGCTGCCGGAGAGAATGAGGCAGCCCTGCACTTTCTAGTGAGGTACACAGTGGAGAGAACGGAGGTGCAGGAAAGTATGCAGAGCAGGAGCTGTTTGTACGAGACAGAAAAGACCTGTGCGTGCGTGTTCCTAAGAACACAGAATAACATCCCTGGAGGAATACGTGAGACACTGGTAGGAGTAGCTGCCTCCGGGGAGGATACCAGGTATCAGGGGCCTTACTTTTCATAGGATTGTTCTTTGTACCATTTGAATATTCTACACTGTCAGAAAAAAAGTCACCTCCTCCACAAAGCCTTCCCTGATTGCCAGGGCAGTCGTTCACTCCCTCATGGTTTCCATAACTGTCCTGGGCTGTTGGGTAATTTTCACTTTGTCCCTGTGGTGACTGTCTACCTGTTAGCTTCCCCCATCAGGCCAGCAGCCCTCTGTGGTGGACATGGAGATATACCACCCAAACCCCCTTCGAGGGAGGTCTTGCTTCACAGCTACATGTAGAGATGTGCTGGTGAACAGACCCTCAAAAAAAAAAAAAAAAATGCCCTGTTTTGTAGTGTTTGCCAATTCCTGTGGGATACATCCTCCCACCATGGCCAATTTTAAGCTACTGGTGGTTTCCCAATCAGCTTGCAAATCTCTAATATTTATTTAATACTGCATCTTACGAGTGATAAGCCCTGGCACCAGCACACCATGGGACAGGGAAGGCTCCAGCTGTCAGATCCTGCAGGGTCTGTCCCAGCTCCAGATCCCTTCAGCCCTCTCTGGGGACAGAGAGAGGCAGGGGTCCCAAGGTCCGGCCACTCCCACCGCAGCTCCAGAGCACCCACCGTGGCTTTGCAGGCCAGCATCACGACTGCACTTCTGCCCTGTCCTGCTCCTCCCACCCTCTTCACTGACCCCTAATAAACAGCTTAGACCGAACTTCATCTCAGCCTCTCCTCCTGGAGAACCCTACCTGTGACACTCCTGGGGGGCTGGGGACATTCCCCTCCACCTCCTAGCCCCGGGCAGAGAGCCTGGCGTAGAACAGGTGCCGGCCAACTGCGAGGGGAAAGAAGGACCTACTGTGTGTCTGCTCTGATGTGCATTCATTCACTTGCTCACTCATTTTGCACTGAGCACCTACTGTGTGCTGCTGGCATCACTCCTGCTGTGGAGGCCCTGGGAGGACCATGATACAAACAGATGCTGCCCCTGCCTTCTCTGAGCCTGCAGACCCACACCAGAAGCAGCCATGGAATTAATACTCCCCCCAAATCTAATTACAAGTTGGTGAGTGCTGTGAAGGAGTGACACAGAGAGCGAAGAAAACCTGACCCAGGAGGAGCTGCTCTGTTTGCAGCAAGGGCCAGATACCAGGAAGGACATATTAGAATGAGCTAAACTCAAGACCATACAATGGAGAAAAGACGGGCTCTTCAATAAACGGTGCTGGGGAAACTGGACAGCTCCATGTAAAAGAATGAATTAGAACACTCCCTAACACCATACACAGACGCAAACTCACAATGGATTAAAGATGCAAATGTAAGACTGGATACTATAAAACTCTTAGAGGAAAACATAGGCAGAACATTCTAGGACATAAATCACAGCAAGATCCTTTTTGACCCACCTCCTAGAGAAATGGAAATAAAAACAAAAATAAACAAATGGGACCTAATGAAACTCAAAAGCTCTTGCACAGCAAAGGAAACCAGAAACAAAACGAAAAGACAACCCACAGAATGGAAGAAAATATTTGCAAACGATGCGGCCGACAATGGATTAATCTCCAAAATTTACAAACAGCTTATGTGGCTCAATATCAAAAAAACAAACAACCTAATCAAAAAATGGGCAGAAGACCTAAACAGACATTTCACCAAAGAAGACATACAGATGGCCAAGAGGCACATGAAAAGATGCTCAATGTCACTAATTATTAGAGAAATGCAAATCAGAACTCCAGTGAGGTATCACCTCACACCAGTCAGAATGGGCATCATTAAAAAGTCTACAAACAAATGCTGGAGAGGGTGTGGAGAAAAGGGAACCCTCCTACACTGTTGGTGGGAATGTAAACTGGCGTAGCCACTATGGAGAACAGTATGGAGGTTCCTTAAAAAACTAAAAATAGACCTACCACATGATCCAGCAGTTCCACTCCTGGGCATATATCCGTAGAAAAACATGGTTCAAAAGGATACATGCACCCCAAAGTTCACAGCAGCACTATTTACAATAGCCACGACCTGGAAGCAACCTAAATGTCCATCGACAGAGGAACAGATAAAGAAGACGTGGTACGTATATACGATGGAATATTAGCCATAAAAATGAATGAAATAATGCCATGTGCAGCAACATGGATGGACCTGGAGATTATCATACTAAGTGAAGTAAGTCAGACAAAGACAAATACCATAAGATATCACTCATATGTGGAATCTAAGATGATACACATGAACTTACAAAACAGAAACAGATTCACAGATTAGAGAATGAATTTATGGTTACCGGGGGGAAGGACAGATTGGGAGTTTGGGACTGACATGTACACACTGCTATATTTAAAACAGATAATCAACAAGGACCTACTATACAGCACAGGGAACTCTGCTCAATATTCTGTAATAACGTAAATGGGAGAAGAATTTGAAAAAGAACAGATACATGCATATGTATAACTGAATCACTTTGCTGTACACCTGAAACTAACACAACATTGTTAATCAACTATACTCCAATATAAAATAAAAATTTTTTTTATTCAAACTTGGAATAATATTTTTTTAAAAATTTCTATGGAACCTGAGAAAAGTGAAGAAACGTAAAAATGTAAAGGAAAAGAAACTAAAATCTTTCTAAATAAATACCTGACATTAAAAAAATAAAATCAAATCGATAACCAACAAGGACCTACTGTATAGCACAGGGAACTCTGCTCAATATTCTGTAATAACCTAAGTGGGAAAAGAATTTGAAAAAGGATACATGTACATGTATACGTATAACTGAACCACTTTGCTGAAACTAATGCAACATTATTAATCAACTATACTCCAGTATAAAATAAAAATTAAAAAAAAAAAATCAGCCAGACTTAGGGGGATGGGGCAATGGCAGTTCAAACCAGGGAAGAGCACACGCCAAGGCCCAGAGGTGGGAGGGATGCAGCCCAACCCCGAGAGGAACGAAGGAGACACGGCTGGGGCCGTGTGAGAAGAGATGGAGCGGGGAGGCGGCAGGGCTGGACGCTCAGGGCAGGGATGCACCTGGAGTACCTGTGAGCCAAGGGGCTTTCGTGCAGGGAGTGATGAGGTCTGACTGACACTCTGAAAGATCGTGCCAAAGAGAGTGGAAATTAGGTCAGAGAGTCAGAGTGGCAGGATGGAGATCCAGAGGGAATGTTCCCATCACCCAGGCCAGAGATGACGGCAGCTCCGATGAAGAGGGTGCAGTGGAGGGAAGAGAAGGCAATACTCGGTGGGGGAGGATTGCGGGGCCCAGGGGTGACTCATGGGCCTCTGATGGATACGGAGGCCGTACACTGAGACGAGGGACCGGAGGAGGGGCCAGGCTTGGGGAAGGGCTTGTGTTGAGGGTGTGATGAGAAAATTTGGGGCACAGTGAGTGGCCAGGAAAAGGGGCCTCTCGGGGAGCAGAAGGGTCTTTTGGTGCCACTGAAATCTGGCCCCAGCCAGCTTGGGTGTCCACAGTGGATAATCCCAGTCAGGATTCAGTCACCTCCAAAGACTAAATGAAACGTGTGGTTGAAAACAGCCAGAAGTAGGACAAACACCTATAATTTTTGGTATTAAAAAAAAATAAAGATTGCGGAAGCACAAGATAGGAGAGACTGAGAAAGACGGAAAGCTTTAGCTGACCACCAGAGCACTATGAACTCAGAGGCTGCGAAAAAGCCAACCATCCGAAGCCGTATTAACAGAGGTCTAGCGCTCACAACACCAGAGGAGATGGTCTTGCTCTATCGTTTCCAGAACTTGGCTACGCCCCAGCAGATAGACAGAACCAGAGCACACGTGGAGGGGAAGGGACTGGA
Organism: Orcinus orca; assembly: GCF_937001465.1. Taxonomy (NCBI): domain Eukaryota; kingdom Metazoa; phylum Chordata; class Mammalia; order Artiodactyla; family Delphinidae; genus Orcinus; species Orcinus orca. The sequence continues at coordinate 3,081,235 of NC_064568.1, forward strand.
GAGCCCAGGCTAAAGGAGCTGGAGCTGTCCCGCCTCGCGAAGGCAGTGTCTGGGGTCCTGGTCACCGCCCCATACATTCTGCAGGCCTGTCCTGGGGCAGGGTGAATAGGAGGGACTGTGTCTGTTCCGAGGACAGGACTGGGACCCCAGCTGGAGGGGAGTCATAGGCAACAGATCCCAGCTCAGTGAGATGCCAGCCGTCCCCACTAGGCTGACCAGCACTGGAGGGGCCGCCAGGGGGCGGGGGGGTGCTGGTGAGCACCTGTCCTGGGAGGGTGTGGGGTCTGCAGTGGGGATTCCTGAACCAGGTGGGGCAGGGCTGCTCTCACCCTGCTTCTCTGTCCCCCAGCCCAGCCCCAAACCTGTCTGGAGCAGTAGGAAGGATTTTCTGCATCGCTGGAGGGAAGAAAATCAATCTCCTTCTGACAGGTCCCCCAGGAAGTGCCAACAATGTACCAGGTGCTGCCCAGAGCCCAGAATTACCAGGGCGGGGCTCCCACGCCTGGGAGAGGCCTCCGGAGAAACTTGGCTCCAGAAAGATTCCTGATTCATTACACCCAACAGATACCATCAAGGTTGGCCTCCTGGGCTGTCCAAACTCTCGGGGCTGCCCAGATGATCTAGGGGTGAACTTACTGGAGGAGGAGGGGTTCTCTTACAGGGGAGGGAGGTCAGACAGCGACCTCTGGCTCCCACACGTCCCCGCCACATGGTGCTCCTGGGACCAGGAGCCTCTGTCACCTGCCACAGCATTCTGAGAGGCATCTGAGTATTAAAGCCAAAAGCTGTTTGCCAGTGTTGCATTCCACCGCCTCCCTTCACCTCTCCGCCAAACTGCAGTCCCCAGGAAAAAAACAGCCCAGGAGGATTTCCACCTCAGGGCAACCGGTCCTCCTACCTGCCCTCCTCCAGGAATGCACCTCCATTCATCCCGGCATGGCCCAGTCCATCCCAGCCTTTCCAGGGCCTCGGCAAATGCCACCTCTTCCTCAGAGTGCCCTGCCCGCGCCCCGCCTAGCCCCAGGAGGACTCCTCCAGCACGGACCTCTCCCGACCTCTCCCACTCCTGACGCCCTTCTCTTTGTGCCTTGTTTTACAGCGAGCGCAGCTGGGCCTCCGAGTTCTGCAAACTCTGATTCCTCGGTGAGCCTTTCCCCAGCCGCAGATGCTAAAGCAGTCCCACAGGTCATCACCCCCAGATCCTACGGGTCATCACTCCCAGTTCCCACGGGTCACCACTCCCAGCTCCCACCGGTCATCACACCTAGATCTCCCTGGTCATCACCCCCAGATCCCACGGGTCACCACCCCCAGTTCCCATCGGTCATCACCCCCAGTTGCCACAGGTCATCACCCCCAGTTCCCACGGGTCACCACCCCCAGTTCCCACAGGTCACCACTCACAATTCCCACCGGTCATCACTCCCAGTTCCCACGGGTCACCACCCCCAGTTCCCACGGGTCACCACCCCCAGTTCCCACGGGTCACCACTCCCAGTTCCCACCGGTCATCACCCCCAGTTCCCACCAGTCATCACCCTCAGTTCCCACGGGTCATCACCCCCAGTTCATACGGCTCATCACTCAGATCCCACGGGTCATCACCCCCAGTTTCCACGGGTCACAACTCCCAGTTCCCACCGGTCATCACTCCTAGATCTCCCCGGTCATCACCCCCAGATCCCACGGGTCATCACCCCAGTTCCCACGGGTCACCACCCCCAGTTCCCACGGGTCATCACCCCAGTTCCTACGGGTCATCACTGCCAGTTCCTACGAGTCATCACTCCCAGTGCCCACCGGACATCACTCCCAGATCCCATGGGTCATCACCCCCAGTTCCTACGGGTCATCACTCCCAGATCCCACGGGTCATCACCCCCAGTTCCCACAGGTCACCACCCCCTGTTCCCACGGGTCATCACCCCCAGTTCCCACGGGTCACCACCCCCAGTTCCCACGGGTCACCACTCCCAGATCCCTCCGGTCATCACTCCCAGTTCCCATGGGTCATCACCCCCAGTTCCCACGGGTCATCACTCCCAGATCTCACTCGTCATCACCACCAGTTCCCCCCAGTCATCACCCACAGTTCCCACCGGTCATCACCCCCAGTTCCCATGGGTCATCACCCCCAGTTCCCACGGGTCATCACTCCCAGATCCCACGGGTCATCACCCCCAGTTCCTACGGGTCATCACTCCCAGATCCCACAGGTCATCACCCCTAGTCCCACTGGTCATCACCCCCAGTTCCCACCGGTCATCACTGCCAGTTCCCTCTGGTCATTGCTAGGTATGAGCTGGTGACTCAGGCAAGTCAGGACCAATCAGAGTGAGTCCTGGGGATTTGGTGTGAAGAGAAGTCAAGAACTATTGGTAATTTCCTGCCAGAAGAACAGGATGGGATACCGAGGGCAGAGCTGTGGACAGCTACGGACAGGCATCTCGCAACGATGTGGGTCTAACTAAGAAAGCAGAGCTGAGAAACAGAGAATGAGGGGTGTGTGGACTTGGTTCCTGGGAGTATCATTTGTACCCTGGATCAAGCTGGCCCTGAATCCGTTAACCCAGGACCATTTGGTTCCATGAACTAACGTATTTCCTTTGTTTTTAAGCTGGCTTGAGTTGGGTTTCTGTCCTTTATGGATTAAAATGTCCTAACTGTCCCAGAGGTCCTTTCGTCTGTGCAGTAAGATGTTTTACATAGACCCAATAGCCAGTCCTTACTTCATGGGTTTGAAGTCACAGCAGGAAGCAGATCTGAGGGCCTTGGGGAGACCAGGCCCTGAAGGTGGAGGCTGCGGGTTAGCTGGGCATCTGCTGCTCTGTCCGTCTGACCCCCCCACTGTTGGCCAGCCTGACTCTTCTGCAGGGAGAGGTCAGTTCTGGGCCGTGTGCACCCCAGCTGGTGAGCAGTGACCCAGGCAGTCAGAATCAGTCTCAACATGGCAGCACACTGTGACAAAAGGCAGCCTGAAGCAGCGGAGAAGGCACCAGTGTCAGAGCCAGGCAGCCCAAGAACCTGCTTCGAATCCCACCTCTGGCCACCACACGCTGGTGATAGCAGAACTAGCCAGAGGGAACAGGGCACACCTCCTGTCTGGCCCTCCACGGCCTAACCACAGCTTGCCTGCTGCTGACCACAGAGGCTGAAAACACAGGGAACTACCTGATAAAAAGAGACCTGAGAGAGCAACTTCTTGTTTTCCGTCTTTGTATGCTGTGGTGTGAAAGCGTGATTCTGGGAGCTTAGGCAGCCATATTGTGATGCCGAGGCAAGAGAACCAGAGGCCAACAAGGTGACAGTCTGCAGACGGGAGGATGGGAACCAGCTTGGGCCTCGAAGAGATTGTTGAACGTCTGAAAGAAACTACATCCAGATTTTCATTTTGTAAGAAAAAGCCAGCTCCTGTCAATGAAGCCACATCTGGTTAAGCATTCTGTTACTTGGCACGCAAGCCTCTTCAGTGATCTGCTCCTTGTTGTAAAGTAGGAGCAATTCTTTCCTCAGAAGAAATGGTGGGGATTAAGGAGAGAAGGGCTATCAGGGCCTGGTGTGGCGCATCTCACACTATAGGCCCCTAACCCGTGAGTTCTTCCCGTTTCCACACAACGAATGCTGGGGGTGCCGGGGTGAGCGTGGCGTGGTGCTGGAGGGGCCGGGGGCAGGGTTATGGGGTGGAAGGAGCTGGCAGGCGCTGGTTCTGCTTCTGCCTCCACATTGCTGTGTGGCTGCGGGCAAGGCCCTTTCCTTCTCTGGGCCCCAGTTTCCCCTGCCTGCACAATGAAGGCGCCGGAGGGGGATTTCCAAGAGAGAAGACAGTGACACAGAAGGACAAGGAGGGCACATTCTCCCAGACGTTGCCAGGTAGGAGTCGACCTCTGGGTAGTGCGGTAGTGCAGAGACACGAGGAAGTGACCATCCCCCCGGGGCCACCGTGAGTGGCCAGTGGGCCCCCTGAAGCAGCTCGGCCCGTCGCCCTGCCTCCTGCCTCCTCCCACACGCAGATGCCTGTCCTGTTGTGACCCGCACCCGCAGCTCCTGCGGCGCGTCTGTGCTGCTGCCACCTGCACGGGAGAGCCTCCACGGTCACCTCCTCCTCCCTCACCCCATCTGCCCCACTCCCGGCAGCATCCTTGCCCGTCCGTGTTGCCGCTGTGCCTTCTCCCGCTCTCAGCTCCCAGCCACCCTCCCCCAGCAGGAGACCTGGCTCCCGAACCTTCTCCAAACCCACTCTCCACCTGACCCAAGGCAGCCAGGCCACCTGGGAGAGGCGGCACCAGCAGGGAGAACACAGAGAGCAGGAGGCATATCTGCTGGGTGCCGAGGCCTCCTCCTCCGGGGCTGTGTGGTTTCCACAGAAGGCCCTGCCTGGGCTAGACTCAGGGGACGCGGGCAGGAGGATGGTCCCCGCGTCCCGCTACTTCCCTCTTCCAGGGCTCCAGGCCCCAGCTGCCCGTGACCCAAACCACCTGCAACAACAGAGGCCAGCACTGGTCCTTCGTCCTCTGTGTGTGACACAAGGTGTCCCTCGCTGTGCACGTGCTACGGCCATGCCCTGTGCTGGGCCCCTCATGCCATCTGCCTAAGGAGCCCCACAAGGTGGGGGCCATGCTGGAGTCAAGGCTGAGGGCCTGGATGTGCTGGGCACCTCTGTGCCCCCTTCTCCGGCCCTGGAGGCTCACCTGTGTACCCTGCGCCCACAGGCTTCCTGTGCTCCAGCGTCTGGTCAGGCCCAGCCGGCAGTGGGGAGCAGGGAGTCCTGCAAGAGACTGGACGGCAGGAGGAGAGAAGGGCAGGGACATCTCTTCCCTGGATCCCCTCTCTGTAGGGCCACGTGGTGGCCGTTACCCCGTTCCTCTACCTGGGGCCACGGCTCCCGCCAGGTGGCCCCTCTCCTCCAGCTGCTCGCCCTCCAGTCCACAGCTCCCCTCTCTGCCCCACAGGCCCCAGGCAGTACGAGCTCCCCACGGCTGCCAGCCCCAGGTGGTGCAGCACCCCTCGGAGGACAGCCTGGATGCTACGTATGCCCTGTAAGTAACCCCTTCGTTCAAGTTCCTTCCGTGATCCCAACTGTGCCACTGACCAGACCCCGGCTGGGACACTGGGTGAGTGCCACCCCTCCACTGGCCTCGGTTGTGTCTCCTTGTTCAACAGAACACATCCAGTGGTGGCAGCATCAGGACCCAGTGACAAAGGCGTGGTGCCCGGCCGGAGGAGCCCTCAGGAAGGGCAGCTGTGTCATTATGGTGGTTAGATTACTGACGGCACTGCATGAACTCCCTGTGTTCTTGGATAAGAGTAGAGACAGCTGCTCACACAGAGGCCCATGCCTGCTCCACGCCAAACTGCCCTGTGTCATAACTTCCTGTCTGCACACCCATCCCTCCCGCCAGGCTGTGAGCCCCACGAGGGCAGGAACCGTGCCCAACTCCAATAAAAGCCACTGACAGCATCAGCTGGCATTCCAAGCTCTTAACAGACAGCAACTCGCTGAATCCGCACAGTAACCCTATGAGGCAGATTTCTCCCCATCATCCCCATTTTACAGGTGAGGAAGCTGAGGCACCAGGGGCCACAGATGGGAAGTGCTGGGCTGGTATGTGAACCCAGGCAGTCTGGCTGTAGCACTACGGAATGCAGCTGAACAGAAGGAAGGCAGGTGTGCCGGGATGGCGTTGCTCCCCCAGGCCACGGTCACAGGACTGGAGAGTGCTGTGGACGCCATGGTGCCCCCCCAGGTCCTCCTCCAGGACCACGCACTCGCTGCCTGGCTGCCCGGAGTGTCAGCCGCTGACACCCTCAGCCGCATCCCTCCTGGAACCGTCCTCCCATCACGGGAGGAGCCTCACCCGCGGTCATGGCCCCTCATCAGGGCAGCCCCGGGAGTGAGTGGCCTGGCCCAGGCCACTTTGCTCTGCCCTCAGGGCTCCCTCCAGTGCCTTCCACTGGCCAGACCCACCTGGAAGGGGCACGGCTGCATTCAGCCGGTGTGCCCTGGGCCAGGTCAATCCACTGGCTGATGCTGGGGACAACTCTAAAGGGCCATTCCAGCCCAGAGCCACTCATCGGACCAGCTGAAGCCTCTGTAGCTGCTGCATCACAGCCCAGCTTTGCTCCCACTTCCTGGGAAATGCCCTGCATGCAGCGGGCCTTTCCAAGGACGTTGACCTAAGACAACGTGGAAGCCAGCGGGCAGGCAGCCGTGGACACTGCCCTCACAGAACATACACAGGAGACGCGAGGTGTGAGCGCCGCCCTGGGGGGGGGGCTGCAGGCTGGGGGCCCAGAGCTGACAGCACCGCCCCTGCTCTCCCGCTGCCCCCGCCCCTCTTCCTCCTCCACCTGCCCTCCTCCTGCACGTCCATCCATCGTGAGCAGAAAGCTACCTTTCTTTCAGCTGCAGCTGTATTCCTCTGGGCAACTCAGATGAAAGAGGGGAAAAGACAGCTTTTTTTTTTTTTTAGTAAACATTTGGAGTATTTTCTTCTTGGTCACATTCTTTGAGTCACACTGGATGCACCGACTTCAAGCAAGTATTCCTGTCTGCCTCGGGTGGGGATGGCAGGGGAAGCTGCGTTCCACAGAACAAGGCCGCTGGAATGCAGCTGGGTTAGCCCGACGGCACGGGAGGCGTGGACTCCGGCCAGGGCCTCAGGAAAAAAAGGGGTGTCAACCCCATCCCGAGGGACAAGCTTCCTGGTTTAGACTGGGACCTCCTGTAAGGAGTGTTCGCCAGATCACGGCTGCTCGAACACTGTCTCTGGCTCCCAGTCTTCCGGGGGTTGAAGCCCAGAGTCCGTGGCCTGGCTCTCGAGGCCTCCACGAACTGGCCTCTGCCACCCCCGGGGTCTAGGGGGAACCGTTTCTTGGGGACCGACACCCCTCACCCCCAGACTTGTGTCTTTCTTGACGTGACTCTCACAGTCACCACCCCCGACACAAGCTCACACACAGATTCTTGGATGGTGGAAGCCAGCAGGGGGGGTCCCCATGAGGCCCCCCAGGGCCTGGGCAGCCTCTGCTGTGCTCGCCTGTACCCGGGGCCAGCGCGGCCCACTGTCAACGTGGAACAGACAAGCCCCACGGGCAACCCTGCCCCAGCCCAGCCCTGCCACCGCGCTGGCTGCGGCTCTCTCACCTGGGGGTGGCCTCTGACGGGGTCTGCCGCCCTGGAGTGTGGACTGCGGACTGAGTGAGGCAGTCAGGGACCCCAACTATCGCCTGAGGGGCAGGGAGGCCAGCGGGAGTAGGTGGAGCTATCAAACACACGCCCCTCCCGACCTCTGACGCATCAGCGGGTTGGCCTTGGCATTCATTCATTCATTCATTGACTCACTAATTCATTTTTCTACCACATGTTAATTTAATCCCTGGCCTGGGTGGGCCTGAGGTTGGTGGCCAGGTGGCAGAAAGAGGCCAGGCCCCTGCTCTCTGGAAGCTTACGCTCTTGGGGGATAAGGCAACCATGCATCCAAATGTCACATGGGCACGAGGCCAACGCCAGCCTCCACCATCAGCGGCTCTGAAGGAAAGCGCGTACCTGCCCCTCCTGTGGTCACAGTCCCCCAGCGGTCCCCCGCTCCACAGCCCAACTGGAAAATGTTTCCAAGACAATGGAAGAATCTGAGTCAGGTGGGGTGTTACAAAGCCCTGAGGGACTGTTCACGTTGCTCCGAGTACTAACGCTGCCACTGTTATGTTCTTAAAATCCTTATTGATTAGAAATACACAGTAGGTGAAATAACATCTTGTTGGATTCGCCCCATACCGTTCCAGTTTGTGGGAGCTTGGGGGCGGAGACTAGAACAATGCTGATGGCTGCTGGCCAATGCTGGGGTTCTGTGCTGGGTCCGAGGGGTCCCGTATCCCTCTCCACCTACACCCCGTGGTCCCGTACACCGTCCTCTCTCCACCTACACCCCGTGGTCCCGTACACCGTCCTCTCTCCACCTACACCCCATGTTCCCGTACACCGTCCTCTCCACCTACACCCCATGTTCCCGTACACCGTCCTCTCTCCACCTACACCCCATGGTCCCTTACGCCGTTCTCTCTCCACCTCCACCCCGTGGTCCCTCACACCTTTCTCTCTCCACCTACACCCCGTGGTCCCATACACCGTTCTCTCTCCGCCTACACCCCATGTTCCCGTACACCGTCCTCTCCACCTACACCCCATTGTCCCATACACCGTTCTCTCTCCACCTACACCCCATGGTCCCTTACGCCGTTCTCTCTCCACCTACACCCCGTGGTCCCTCACACCATCCTCTCTCCACCTACACCCCATGGTCCCTTACACCGTTCTCTCTCCGCCTACACCCCGTTACACCATTCTCTCTCCACCTACACCCCGTGGTCCTGTACAGTGTTCTCTCTGCACCTACACCCCGTGGTCCCGTACAATGTCCTCTCTCCCACTACATGCCGTGGTCCCGTAAACCGTTCTCTCTCCACCTACACCCCGTGGTCCCGTACAGTGTTCTCTCTGCACCTACACCCCGTGGTCCCGTACAGTGTTCTCTCTCCACCTACACCCCATGGTCCCTCACACCGTCCTCTCTCCACCTACACCCCGTGGTCCCGTACACCGTCCTCTCTCCACCTACACCCGGTGGTCCCGTACACCGTCCTCTCTCCACCTACACCCCGTGGTCCCTCACACCGTTCTCTCTCCACCTACACCCCATGGTCCCTCACACTGTTCTCTCTCCACCTACACTCCACGGTCCCTTACACTGTTCTCTCTCCACCTGCACCCCCTGGTCCCTGCTACCTCTTTGGCCTCATCCCCTACACCTTTGTTCACTTCACCCTAATCGCCATGGGCTCCTTGCTGCTCCTCCAACACACCAGGCATGCTCCTGCCTCAGGGCCTTTGCACAGCTCTCCCTCTGCCTGGAACTCTTCCCCACCCTCTCCATGGCTCCCGCCCTCCTTTCCTAGGGGCCTTTGCTCAAATCTCACCTTTGCAGGGACTCTCCCTGACCCCCGCCCTGGTTCGTTTTGCTCCCCACGGGCATCGGTATCTGACATAGCACACATTTCTGTCTTCGGTTTCTCTTGTCTCCTACCAGAATGCCAACTGCCCAAGGGCAGGGCCTCGGTTTGTCTGCTCCTGCCGTGGCCCCAGCACTCTGACTGGTGTCCAGAGCACAGCCAGTGCTCAGCGAATACTTGCTGGGTGAATGGCTGAGAGCAGGAACAAAGGAGCCCGACTGGAATGAGGAGGTGAGGAAATAATCCCTGAGCTGAGACAGGACCTGAGGAGGGCCAGGCTGGACAGAAAGCAGGAAAGGGCAAGCCGGGCAGAGGGAATGGCACGGGAGAAGGGCAGTGCGGAAGGGAGCAGGGGGAGGCCAGAAACGGGAAGGAAGCCAGCCGTCGGGGGGAGGGCCGACCCGCTGCCAGACAGGACGGGGTACTTGGCACTGCAGAGGCTCCCTCAGGCAGCCACGTGGGGGACAGACCAGAGGCCCGAGCAGCTGCGGGAAGAAGTAGGACAGTGGCTCAGCCAGGCAGGACCACAGATGGGGAGCAAGGAAGCACAGAAGCCGGAGGCCCGCTCGCCGCTTTCCAGGGGCAGCCCCCGCGAACCAGCTGACGGAGGCCGAGCCAGTGTCCACGGCACCCGCTGGGCTGCAGGCTCTGGCCAGCCCCACGGGGATGCAGAGCCAGAGTGCTCAGGGCGCAGGTCCCGCCTGCGTCTGTCCAGACCCTCCTCCTCTCTTGACCCACAGACATGGCTTTTTCAGGGACAGCCCTGAAGAGGATGGACTTCAAGGATGTGTGGCACTGACCACAGCGCGGCACAACAATCAGACCAGAAACACGCGTCCAGAAACACACAAAACTTGTCCATGCGTGTTCACAGCAGCACTATTCAAACAGCCGAAAGGCGAAACAACCCAAATGTCCATCAACGGATGAACAGAGAAACTAAATGTGGTCTATCCATACAGGGGAGCGTTATTCAGCCCTAAAAAGGGGTGAAGTGCCAACACCTGCTACACCATGGATGGACCTTGAAAACGTGATGCTCAGTGAAAGAACCAGACGCCTGAAGTCATATACTGTACAATTCCGTTTACACACAATGTCCAGAATGGGTAAACCCACAGACACAGCAGATTACTGGCTGCCCAGCGCTGGGGGAAAGGGGGATGGGGAGTCACTGCTAACAGGTACGGGGGTTCCTTTTGGGGCGATGAAAAGTTCTAGAATTGCTTGTGTTGATGGCTGTGCAGCTCTGTGAATCCCTCCGTGCACACTTAATGCCAGGCCCTTCTGAACCACTCCAAGCCCCCAGGGCTTCTGCACCTGCTGTCCCTTCTGCCTGTGACACCCTTCTTCCGGTTCCTCATCTTTCTCGTTCAGGAGGCACCAAGACGAGGCTGAGATGTTCAGCAAGCATTTGCTGAATGAACGAATGAGCGAATGAATGAATCCACCCTGGCTCGGGAGCCTGGACGGCCATTTCCTTCACGGTGGGGTCTGGTACAAGAGGCCCTGGCTCAGTCCATAGAAGATCAAGCTGGAGCCCCCAGGGAGGGGCTGTGGGACAGAGGACATAGGAGCGGACGCCCCAGAGCACAGAGGCATCCGCCCTCCGGCTGACCACCCTCTGTGCCCCTGGCCACGCCCAGATGAATTGCCCTGACCTCAGCAAGGCCCTGCCCAGTGACCAGGTACCACTGAAGCCCTCTGAAGCCCCCATCCCAGAGCAGGAGCTCCTTTTGTGTGGGTGTCCAGGAGGGTGGCTGGTCTGGGCCGCAGTTCCTGCTGCCCTGCAGCCAGGCCTGAGGACACGGGCGCAGGGACACCTCCCCTGAGATAGCCTCTTTCCTGCCCCCAGTGGAGTCAGGTTTTTTTCCAGGCCAGCGACTGGGAAAAACACCCTGGGTTATCTCTATCCCAGGGCAGTTTCCAGCCGAGATGGCGGGGGCTCTCCCCCGGGCAGGGGGTGGGCATGGTGGGGGGACGAGCTGCTGCTTACTGCTCCGTGGCAACAAGGAGCTGACACAGGATCTGAGCCCCGGGGCCGCGTGGCTTCTGATGCCCACCCTCCCGGCCAGCTCCGCGGCTCCGTCAGTCCAGGTGGGCCGGCCCTGTGTGCCTGGAGGAGCTCGAGTGGGCCAGGAAGGACCTGGAGCCTCTTACAGCAGAGGGAGGAGAGGTCTCAATGTCCTTACTTGGAGCCCTAGCTCTGCCACCTCCTGGCTGGGCGATCAGGGGAACAGCATTGAAACTCCCTGACCCCGGTTCTTCAACAAGAAAGAACAACAACAACAGAGACCATCGCTGAGGCAGAGCGCGTGAGGGGCCTGCTCACAGGAGGGAGCCGGAGGGGAGGGCTTCGAGGGGCCCTCCGCATTTTTGCAAGACGGTTCTCTGCAGAGGATGCCAACCAGCTCGGGGACCCAGGGAGTGAAGCTGGCTCTTCCCAGTTGGCCTGGGGGCAAATCGCAACTAAGAGCCGGTGGGGATGGAGTGAACGTCCCAGGAGGGAGGGAGCTCCCTGTCACCAGAGGTATTCAAGCCACATTGAGATCTGTGCCATCCAAGAGGGGAGCCACCAGCCACACGAGCGCCTGAACTGTGGCTAGTCTGAACGGAGATGTGCTCTAAGTGTAAAGCAACTACCAGATTTCAAAGACTTATGGAAAAAAAAAAGAACGCAAACCATCTCAGTATTTTCATATCGATTACATAGGGAAGTGACAATATTTTGGACATATTAGATTAAATAAAAGATATTATTAAGTTTACTGTCATCCTTTTTACCTTTTTGATGTGGCTACTAGAAAATTTAAGTTACCTGTGTGGCTCGTATTAATTTCTATTGGACAGCACTGATGAAAATCCTTGAGCTCAAAGACTGGTCCCAGGGCATCACCCGGGAGCTTGTTGGAAATGCAGACTCTCAGGCCTCATCCCAGACCTGCAGAATCAGTAGCTGCGTCTTCACACTCCTCAGGTGATTCGTGTGCAAATTAAAATCTGAGATGCCCTGCAGATGCCTTGGCTGGGGGTCTGAGGGACCCCGCTTTAGGGGTCAGTGAGAGCAAACGGCCTGAAGTCCAGCCGTATTCTGTGAAATATTAAGTAATGGATACCTTCGCCCCCTGAGTCACACACTCGGTCCAGCTCGCGCTCACCAGAAAGCAGACACAAACTTTCAAGAGAAAAGGGCAGCTTAGCGGAGACTAGGCTCTCTTAGAAACGAACGATGTCCCAGAATACACCATTAGTTGGCATCCTGCAACTTTTTTAAAGTCTGGGCAATAATCTCAGAAAACAACTGAAAAATGGATCTACGTGTTAAAAAAAAAAAAAGTAACCAACTCCCCCTAAATTCCTCCTCCTTTTTCTTTCTGAAAACTTGGCCTAGAGGCATTAAACAGCACTAAATATAGAAATGGTGAGCAAGTAAATCTCTCCGAGGTGCCACCCGTGGCCCAGGGCCTGTTTCACCGCTGAGCTGTAAACCATTGAGAGCTGGGAGCTGTAATCAAAATGCTGACAGCCTCCCAGCTGTGAACAGGCCAGGAGGATGCAGGGCTGGGACCCCCACCAAGGGGAGCAGGGAAGCGGGGTTGGGGGGGGCTTTCCAAACACAAATCGGCCCAGGTTCAAAGTCTGCCATTGGTTTTCCGGGACATAACCAAACCCACACACCCTCCTTATAGGGCCCAGAAGGTGATCTGCCCATATCTCCAACCGGACCCCAGACTCCAAACACACCATGTGGGACCTCATCTCCTCTCTCCCTCACTCAGTGACACTGGCCTCCTTGCCTTGGGCTCTTACATTTGCTGTTCCCTCTGTCTCAAATGCTATTCCCCAGACGGCACACTTCCTCACTTCCTGTTCAGAACTCGCCTTCTCAAAGAGGTCTCTCCTGACTCCCTAAGATAAAATGCCCCCTCCATCACCTTTGCCCTCTCGACCTGCTTTACTTTGTCATCCTAGTATTTATTAGTCTCTGACAGCAGATTCTATATATATTTGATTATTTGTTTGTCCTCTGCTTTCTCTCTGGAATGTCAGTTCCATAAAGGCAAGTACCATCTAATACCAGAGCCTAAAATGGTACCAGACACATAAATAGGTGCTTAATAAACATTTGCTGAAAGAATGAATGGATTTCCATCCCTTTCTTTCAGCTGTTCTGGTGATCTCACTGGGATAATGTCCAACTTGCCAGCAATGAGCTCAGCTTTTTACCCATCCATTCACCCAAGCATGCTTCCAAATAACTATCCATTCATCCATCTATCTGTCCATCCATATAACCATTCATCCAACCATCCTTCCAAACACTTTCTATCTATCCACCTACCCTTCCAAATACCTATCTATACATCCATCCATCCATCCGTATATCCATTCATCCAACCATTTTCTAATATCTATCCACCTAATCATAAATTTGTTCATCCATCCATATAACCATTCATCTAACCATCCTTCAAAATACTGTCTATCATCTATTTATCCATCCAACGATCCACATATCCATCTGCCCAACCACTCAGCCATCGACCCATCCAAACCAACCCCCAGATGGTTAGACCTCCTATCCCGGGGTCCCAGAGTTCCCTACCTTCTCCTTTACCCTACTCAGCTCATGCTGCCATGATTACACGCAGTAATTCACACTTTCCCTCTGTTATTAGAATGTAAGCACCTTGAAGCAGAAACTGTGTCTTATCTCTGATTTCCAGTGCCTAACAGAGGGCTGACATTTAGTAGATGTCAGTGAATGTTGGCTGAATGAATATATTTTTCCCTTCCCCTTATTTATTTGTTTTGCATTTCCTACTAGACTGTGAGCTCCCTGATAGCAGAGACCTTTTTTTTTGAATTTTATTTTTTTTATACAGCAGGTTCTTATTAGTTATCCATTTTATACATATTAGTGTATATATGTCAATCCCAATCTCCCAATTCATCCCACCACCACCTTCCGCCACTTTCCCCTCTTGTTGTCCATGCATTTGTTCTCTACATCTGTGTCTCTATTTCCGCCCTGCAAACCGGTTCATCTGTACCATTTTTCTAGGTTCCACATATATGCGTTAATATACGATATTTGTTTTTCTCTTTCTGACTTCACTCTGTATGACAGTCTCTAGATCCATCCACGTCTCTACAAATAACCCAATTTCAGTCCTTTTTATGGCTGAGTAATATTCCATTGTATATCTGTACCACATCTTCTTTATCCATTCGTCTGTCGATGGGCATTTTGGTTGCTTCCATGACCTGGCTATTGTAAACAGTGCTGCAATGAACACTGGGGTGCATGTGTCTTTTTGAATTATGGTTTTCTCTGGGTATATGCCCAGTAGTGGGGTTGCTGGGTCATATGGTAATTCTATTTTTAGTTTTTTAAGGAACCTCCATACTGTTCTCCATAGTGGCTGTATCAATTTACATTCCTACCAACAGTGCAGGAGGATTCCCTTTTCTCCACACCCTCTCCAGCATTTGTTGTTTGTAGATTTTCTGATGATGCCCATTCTAACTGGTGTGAGATGGCAGAGACCATTTTTTAGTCATCTGCTGGTCTCTAAAATCTTGTGCCTGACACAAAGTAGATATGTTATAAATATTTAGTGAATGATTGAGTGAATGAATGCACACAAGAGAAGAACTATAGCAAGAGTAGAGACTCTGGAGCCAGACTGCCTGGATTCAGATCCTGGCTATTTTTTTAGCTGTGTGACCTTGGGTGAGTTAGTGAACCTCTCTGTGCCTCAGTGTCCTCGTTTGTAAAAGTGAGATAATACTACTTACATCATAAGTCAGAAGGAGAAAGACAAAGACCGTATGATATCACTTATATGTGGAATCTAAAATACAACACAAATGAACCTATCTACGAAACAGAAACAGACTCACAAACATAGAAAACAGACTTGTGGTTGCCAAGAGAAGGGGGGGTGGGGGAGGGAAGGATTGGGAGTTTGGGATTAGCAGATGCAAGCTATTATATATAGGATGGATAAACAACAAGGTCCTACTGTATAGCACAGGGAACTATATTCAATGTCCTGTGATAAACCATGATGGAAAAGAACATGAAATAGAATATATATATATATTTATAACTGAGTCACTTTGCTGTATGGCAGAAATTAACACAACATTGTAAATCAACCATACTTCAAAAAAATTTTTTTTGAAATAGTACTTACTTCACTAGGTTCTTATCAGAATTTTATGAGTTAATATATATGAAGTACTTAGAATAGTGCCTGGAGTAAGATAAGGGGACACAGGAATTTAAAAATAAAATCTCTATTTACTACCGACCCTCTGGAACAAATACTGAAGACATAGGTGAGAGGAAAGCTTCTGTCTGAGCCTGTACAGTTCCCACAGAAGCCTCCTACAGCACTTTTTCCCCAGCCACGCGGGGATCATTTGGCGACTTACCAATATTATGTCAGGTGGTCATAAGTGCCATGTAGAAAAAGAAAACATGACAGCGGACAGGAAGTGGTGAGGCAGATGGGGGGCAATTTCAAATAGGGTGGTCAGGAAAGGCCTCCTTAAGAAGGTGATATTTGAGCAAAGACTTGAGGAGGGGAGGGGGTGGATGTCCAGATAGCAAACGCTCCAGGCAGGGGGAACAGCAAGTGCAAAGGCCCTGAGGTAGGGACACACCCGGTGTGTTTAAGGAACAATGTAGGTGGAACAGAGTGAGTGAAGGGGAAGTAGGAGATGAGGTCAAAGGGGCCCAGGGGTCCAGGTCATGAAGAGCCTTGCTGGCCTTTGTGAAGACTTCGGCTTCTCCTCTGATTGAGTTGGGAGCCGCTGTGAGGTTATGAGCGGAGAGGAGACGATTTAACTTACATTTGAAGAGGCTGCCGGGGCCAAGGTGGAAGCAGGGAGACGGGTTAGGAGGCTGTTGTGCTACTCCAGGTGGGAGATGATGGGGGCAGGGGTGTGGGCTGTGAGACGGGGAAGGTCCTGGACAGATGTTTTAGGCAGAGCCAACATGCTGGATGTGGGGTGTGAAAGGAGTCAGGATGAAGCCAAGGTTTTGGGCCCAGACAACCGGGAGGATGGGGCTGCTGTTTCCTGAGCTGGCAGGGGATGGAAGGCAGGAGCATGGCTGTGGGAGAAGGACCTGCAGCGAGGTTTGGAACAGGTGGGTTCCGGGCCAGCAGACGTCCAGGAGCGGGGGGCGGGGGGCAGCTGGATGCACGAGGTTTGAGTTTGGAAGGAGGTCTGGGCTGGAGACTGGACTTTGCGGACAACTGTGCAGGTCCCAGAGTGTGGCACGGGCTTCGGTGGGCTCTCTCCACAGGGAGCAGCTCAGATACCCCCGAGAGACCCAGATGGACCTCACCTGTCACAAAGTGAGGAGGGCCAATGTGGTATTGCAACAGCGTTCTCCCCAGCGACCCCCTCTTTTCAGTGAAGTGACAAATCCCCATGGATTCCCAGACCTCTCCTCCCCAAGTCCTCCTAGCAGGCTACACGAATGGTACGTGGGAAACATGGAGCTTCAGAGCTAGAAAGATCCTACAGAATGGAATATGGGAATTAAAACCCAACTGTGGCTTTAAAATGACTACGGCTGCTACCACCACTAATAACAGTAATAACAATATTCATACCAATAGCTACCGTCTTCTGAGCACTCACCACCCGAGAGTGTGGGCCTCGGTACTCCCCGGGCATCATCTCATTCACTCAGCATGATGGCTCTGAGAAGTGCAGGTTATCACGGCCTTTCTGCCACTGAGGGAACCAAGGCTGGGGGAGACTACCCAAGGGCACGCAGCAAACAAATGGCAGAGTCAGGGTTTTTCTGGCCACTTTTCTCAGCCGTGTCATTCCTGCTAGGAGCCCCCGGCCTCCCCCCAACCCAGGACTCTATGCCCCGCAGAGCCCCCCACCCTGCAGGCTGAGCGGTGCCCGGCCTGAGCCTCAGGTATGTCGCCTGAAAAATGGGCACATTTACACCGCTTGCTTGGAGGAAAGCTGTGAGGCTCGGCCAAAGAAAAATGTTAGAAAAGGTTTCGCAAATTATAAAGTGTTTTTACAAACGTTGTGAGAATCGTTATTTCAAAATACGACCAATCCTTCCAGGTCTAAACTAGACACACACACACAACTGAGGGCTAAGAAGAGACCCAGAGAGGACGGGCAGCGCGTGGGCTACAGAAGCAGGATGGCTGGGAGGGAATCCTGGCTCGATGTTTTCTACTTGGGGCACCTCAGTAAACCCACTCTACCTCCACTCTCCTCATCTGTAAAATGGGACTAACCACACCTTCCCTGGGGGATCATTTATGGAGAGCACTAGGTGTGGGGCAGCACATGGTGCATCAGGCCTTGGGAGAGGCGCGCAGAGCAGCTGAGGGCTGGCCTGACCCTGCCCACCCCCAGCCGGCCCTGGGCCTGCCCCCTCCACACGACATTCTGGGGAGATCCTGAGATCAGGTGAGCCCTTCATCTGCTGCAGCGGGGGCTGCCCTGGGACGCTGCTCAAGTCACTGGCTGGACCTCAGCTGCCCATCTGTGACATGGAGTTCAGAAGGACCCCCAAGGTGGTCGGGCCAGTGAAACGGATTCACTCGTGTAGACAGAGCACGGGATTAGTGTCTGGAAGGCACACCGCAGGGTGAAGACTTGAAGAAGGCCCTGTGTCAGGTAAGGGGTCCTTTTTCGGGACATAATAGTACCTGGATTTCTCCTCAAAGGACACACAAGTGTGCAAGATTAGGGCAAGTGACGCTGCCGCCTGGGTGCCAATTCCTCCTCACCCCCCGCCCCGCCCCTGCCCACCCTCCACCACTTGGCTCCCCGTCCCCTGTCTGGGCAGATTTGATAACACCAGAGAGTCCCACTCCCCCTGCAGAGGACAAAGGCGGTAATTGTCCCTGGTGGGCGCCTTTTGACTTGGTCTCACCGTGGTGTAACCGAGCCCCCTCGGCTGCACCTCACCTGGGAGGCCTCCCGGGGCCTCGCCATGCCGCCCCCTCCCACCTCAGCCGGTTTCAAATGTGCCCCCTCTGAAGGGCCAACAGCCATGGTGGGGATTCCTTCCAAGAGAAGTGACACGGCCGCTACCGGAGACCCCGCCTTGGGCTGGCAGGGGCCCAGGGAGGTGAAAGGATTGCTCCCCCGCGCTGCTGAGACTTTTCCGGGTCCCTTTAGTAGTGACACCAAAGCCCGAGCCCAGCACCTGCCGCTCCAAGCTGGTCTGTCCACCGGACCTTCCTGCAGCAAGTCACGAGCCACGTGGCTACCCAGCACTGGACGTGAGGACTGAGGGGGTGAATGCTCAATCTTATTCATCTGTGATTAATTTAATCTAAATAGCCCCACGTGGCCTGTGGCCACCACACAGGACAGCAGAGCTGCAAGCACTTTAAATGCATTTAATCTTTGAACCCTCACAACACTCTACAAAGCGATCACTGTCCCTGCTTTACAGATGGAGAAACTGTGGCACAGAGAGGCAAGTGAACATGCCCAAGGCCACACAGCTGAGAAGCAGGGAAGCCGGGAATGGTCTCCGGAGGCCGCCTCCCACACCGGGACAAGCCATCCTCAGTCCATCCCCATCCACTGCACAGCCGTGCCCAGGAAGGCAGAGGACACGCACTCCCAACCCCCAGGCCTGCCAATCCTCTAAGTCCCCTTCTGGATGCCAGCCTCGCACTCACGTCACGCCACGTCGCTGAGAGCACCCACTGGGTGCCAGGCTCCAGGCTGGGCTCTGGGAGATGGCGAGGTGTCTCTCACGCCTGCCCGGAAGGATGAGAGGATCCAGCAGGGGGACAGGATGTGGGTCCCCCACTGCCTTCCCTAGGCTGAGCCAGCCCAGAAAACCCGTGACAGCAGGAGGTGTGCCAGGTCTCTGCACAGTGTGGGCACTCCTGGGGACCTCCTTGCCCAGCCCCTGCGCCCCCCATGGCGGTCCAGGCCCCCTCTCCTGCTGGGGAGGGGCAATGCGCAGAATCTTCTTCTCCACATGGCCAAGCTCCCTCCTGGCCTGCAAGAGGCCTCTCTCAGGCAGACGACAGTGGCCCAAGGGCTGTCCCAGGGCCGCAGCGACCAGGAGCGGGGAGCACGAACCGTGCCGGAATAATCTACAGTCCCCAAACCACCAGACACTGGGGCCTTCTGGGGGCTGGGGACCCCAGAGTCTCCAAGTTGCCCCAAACAGGGGATTGGAGAATCTTAGGACAACATTTTGGAATGGCAGGATGTGAGAACTGGGTCTGAGGATAAACATATCTGAGTCCAAGAAGCCCCAGGGCTGGTGAAACAGTTCAGAGGTTAAGAACTGGGTCTGGAGCCAGACTACTTGGATTCAGACCGTAGGGCAGCACCTGCCAGCTGTGTGGCCTTGGGCAAATTTCTTTACCTCTCTGGGCCTCCGTTTTCCCATTTGTAAAATGGAGAGAACAACGGAGAACGTCAGCCTCACAGGACTCGTGGAGGTTAAGTCAGTATGTACCCCATCGTCTACATTCTCCCATCAAACAGGCACCTGCCCTCCGGCTTATCCCATTTTTCTCATCACAGCTGCAACCTGCATCTTCCCACATTCCTCTACTCCATGGTCCTGGTCCTGCCTGCCGCCCTCCCACCGCCCCCGCCCCCAGCCCTTCACTGACTGCAGGACAGTGACAGCCCCCCGAGGTGGCCCTCTCCGGGCTGAGTTCCCGAGCCCCTCCCAGGCTGGTGTGTCCAGCCGCCCGCTCTGGGCCTGCCCCAGGCCGCCCACGCCCACCCAGACTGGGGTGGGGAGGGGGTCTCAGTAGCCCAGAGCAAAGTGGGGTGCAGAGGACCAGGCCTCACGAGGCTGGGGACCCACAGACGTTTCCCTTCTCTGTGAGAAGGGCTGTTCCTACCCCGCCCCGGCTCCCCCCACCCCGTCCCCCCCCATCTCATCCCCTCCCTTCCCCGGCACCATCCACTGCTATCATGGCAGCATCACCCACCGGACCTGGCTGGGCCCTGCCCTCGCTGTGTCATCGGAGAAAACTGGAAAAAAACCCTCATGCCTCGTGGGCGTCCTCCACCCGGGCCCGAGTTGGTTCCCCTCCAGCCCCTCCTCAGTGGCTTCCGCTCCGGACCTGTCTGACTTTTTCCTCCAGGCCTGCACATCCCGGCCTGGCCATCCCAGTGGGCATTCCCCAGTGGACACGTCAGCCCCGCCCAGCCCCACCTGCCCCGGCCAGTCATGTGGGGAGGAGGGGGCAGGAGGACCTGGGAGCCAGGCCCTGGGTGTGAATCCTGCCCCGCCCCCTTGCTGTGTGTGAATCCTGCCCCGCCCCCCTTGCTGTGTGTGGCCTTGGCAGGGCCCTCCGTGGTGGTGTCAGTCTCTCATCTATTAAATGGGCCCAAGGAAGGGAGTCTGGTTCTGAAACGATTTTTCTCAGTACTGTCTGGAGACCAGCCTCCTCCACGGGGCAGCAGGGGCTGGGCAGGGGTTGCCAGGCTGAGAACATAAACAGACAAAACGATAACCCTGACCTAATATATGCACCTTATATAAAAGTTAATTCAAAATGGATCATGGAACCTTGAAGACATTCTGCTCAGTGAAATAAACCAGCCACAAAAGGACAGACACTGTCTGATCCTACTCACATGAGGCCCTTAGAGCAGTCAGATTCATAGACACAGAAAGTGGACGGTGGCTGCCAGGGCCTGAGGAGGGCGGAGGAGAGTTAGTGGTTAATGGCGACAGTTTCAGTTTGGGAAGATGAGAAAGTTCTGGGGATGGATGGTGGTGACGGCTGCACAACAGTGTGAATGTACTTAATGCCACTGAACCAGACACTTAAAAATGGTTGGCATGGTAAGTTTTATGTTATGGGTATTTTACTATAATAAAAAATAAATACATTTTAAAAATCAATTTCAAGGGGCTTCCCTGGTGGTCCAGTGGTTATGACTCTGCACTTCCACTGCAGGGAGCATGGGTTCGATCCCTGGTGAGGAAAGTTCTGCATGCTATGAGGTGCGGCCAAAGAAAATAAGAAAAAAAAAAAAAATCAAATTTGCGAACTAAAAATTTCAATTTAAAAAAGAAACAAACCTTAGTTGGTTGATTTAAAATTAATTAATTTTAAAAAACAAAAGACTTAAATGTAAAGCTACAAAGCTTTTAGAAAAAAAACACAGGGCAAAATCTTCAGGACCCAGGGCTCAGCAAACAGTTCTTAGCACAAAAGCACTATCCGTAAAAGGAAGAACTGATAAATTGGACCTTATCAAAGTTAAAAATTTTTGCTCTGCAAAAGAGCCTATGAAGAGGAGGAAAAGACAAGTTATAAATTGGGAGGAAAAAACTGCAAACCACGTGTCTGACAGAAGACTAGGATCCAGAACATACAAAGAAATCTCAAAACTCAACAGTAAAAACCTAATCTAATTAGAAAATGGGCAAAAGACACGAACAGACATTCCACTGAAGAGGACGTACAGACGGCAAATACGCACGTGGAAAGACGGTCCACATCACTAGCTGTTAGGGAAAGTCATTAAAACCACAGTGAGATGTTGCACACACCTCTCAGAACGGCAAAACCAAAAAACAGTGGTGACCGTCAACGCTGGAGGGGATGCAGCAAAACAGGACCCCTTGCACATTTCTGGTGGTAATGTAAGACGGCACAACCACTCTGGAAAAGTTTAGCCCTTTCTTACAAGGCTAAACGTACAACTACCGTACGATCCAGCAGTTACACTCTTGGGCATCTAGCCCAGAGAAATGGAACCCTGCGTTCACACCAAAACTGTTCACAGCAGCCTATCTGTCATAGCCCCAAACTGGAAACAACCCAGGCGGCCTTTTAACAGATGAACGGTTCCATGCTGTGAAACACCACTCGGCAATAAAAAGGAACAAACTATTCATAAATGCAACAAGTTGAATGAATCTTGAGGGGCTTATGCTGAGTGAAAAAAGCCAATCCCAACAGATTACACACCGTACCATTCCATCTATATAACAATCTTGAAATGATAAAACTGCAGAAATAGAGAACAGATTAGTGGCTGCCAGGGATTAGGAGGGGATAAAGGAGGGAGGGAAGGAGATCTGGCTCCAAAAGGGTAGCACAGGAATCCTCACAGTGCAATGTTCTGTGTCGTGACTATACTGCTATCAATACCCGGTTGGGATACTATATAATTTTACGAGCTGTTGGGGAAAACCGGGCCAAGGGCACATAGGATCTTTCTGAATTCTTGCAACTGCACATGAGTTGACAATATCTCAACATAAAAATTTGAATTTAAAAGTGCAAGAAACCGGGGCTTCCCTGGTGGCGCAGTGGTTGAGAGTCCGCCTGCTGATATAGGGGACACGGGTTCGTGCCCCAGTCCAGGAAGATCCCACATGCCGCAGAGCGGCTGGGCCCGTGAGCCATGGCCGCTGAGCCTGTGCGTCCGGAGCCTGTGCTCCACCACGGGAGAGGCCACAACAGTGAGAGGCCCGCATATCACCAAAAAAAAAAAAAAAAAAAAAAGTGCAAGAAACCCATTTAAGTTTTAATTTGAGATAAATAATGAATAAAGTTTTGCTGTAAGTATGTTCCACACAATATTTGGGACATACTTGTACTAAAAAATATTTGTTATCTTAAGTTTAACTGGGAGTCCTGTTTTTTTATCTGGCAACCCTACTCCTGGGAAATTGCCCCAGGTAAGAGGAGACACCTGTCACGTCATTCATTCACTCAACAAATATTTCTTGAATACTTACTATGTGCCAGGCACTGTTCTAGGCACAGGGGATACAGCTGTAAACTCAGGCCACCCCTACCCTCGTGGTACTGACATTGTAGTGGGAGGACAGAGGGAATAAAGACGTAAAGAACTGTGCAAATAAAATCGTTTCATATGGTGTTAAGTGTTATAGAGAAAATAAAGCAAGACAGTGTACAGACAGAGCCGAGGTGGAGAAAGGGGAGGAAAGTCAGAAAGTGAGAGAGGGCTTCCCCGGGAGGGCGACATCTGAGCAGAGACCTGAAGGAACAGCAGGAACTAGTTATGCAAACATCTGAGGGAAGGGCCTTCCAGACAGGGGAAACAGCATGTGCAAAGGCCCTGAGGCAGCAACAAGCTTGGCGGACTCCAGGAGCGTGTGGCTGGAGACATAGTTGGTGTCCAGTGGTCCTAAGAACCCTGTATTCCCTACCCCCACATGTCAGAACTAGAAGACCCTTCTGAGACACGAGGTCCCACCATGGGAGAAACTGAGGCCCTGGAGGGCCGGGATCTGCCCAAGGCCACCCCTGGTCCAAGTCCCTCAAGTTCCAGCTGGAAGCCTTTGCATCTGGGAAGGGAAGAACCCACACCTGCACCAGAGCTGGAGCAGGAAGGGAGGGCACGGCGGCCTGCGGAGGCCTCCTCACAGCCCGGCCTGGTCAGCTGGCTTCAGGCCAGGCAGGGCCTGGCTCCTCGGGCCCTCAACGTGCCACCACTGACCATTCTATCCGGTCAAATATGCAAGTGGCCCTCGGGACAGCAGAGGAGAGCATAGCTGAGCAAGCCTTATCGGGGCCCCGCCCCAGCTGCCAGAGGCCAGGTCCCTGGTGTCCCCTGACTCACAGGCCTGCCTGCAGCCAGGGCAGGGTGGAAATCCAGCTCCCAGGAGCACCCAGACCAGACAGGGCAGGGCAGGAAGGGACAAGACCAGCACCCTCCGCGCGCAGAGGCTGGGCAGGGACTGGGAGGTGACTCTCGTTTGGGTGGAATTCCATCCCCCTGAGCTCACCTCCCTTGGAGCACATTCCAGCAGGGGCCAGCCCCGTCCCAGCTGGGCCCCCATCCCCAGGGCTGCCTCTCTTGGGCTCAGTCACCACGCTCCCAGGAAGGGGTTGTGGAGGCCCCCTCCCTCCCTGGGGCCCCCAGAGCTCCCAGCACACTTTGCCCTCAGTGGCCGGCAAGGCCTCGACGGCACCCCCGGCCCGGTGCAGTAGCATCACCGAGGCGCGGAGAGCCCGGACCCCCGGCCCCGCAGCCCAGCTTCCAGAGCCAGGATGCAGCAGAAGCTGGCTCTGAGCTCAGTGCTCGGGGATGCATCTACAAGGACCCACCTCCCTGTCTGCTCTTCTGTGTCCCATAGCCCTCCTGCCCCAGTGCCCATTTCCTCAGGGCTGTGGCCGGCTCTGGGCTTTCCCACTAGACTCTTCCTGCTGGCCAATCCTGCCAGATGCCAGGGCTTTGGCAACTGCCTCGCGTTGGTGGCTGCCAGGAAGTGGCTCCAACCAAGACCTCTCTCCAGGCACCAGTGGCCCCTGGGCATCTCCATGTGATGCCCACAGGCTCTCCCACTCACATGCCCAAAAGCACCCTAATAATCATCTCCCCTCAAGTCCAAACTCCACACGCCCCAGTGCCTGACCCCAGTGAGGTAGAGTGCCCACCTATCCACCCCAAGTGCAACCCAAGGCGGGTCCTGCCTCTTCTGCTCCAAAACAGCTATCCCTCCTGCCTACCCGTGGTCCCTGCTGGGTTGGGGCACCAGCTGCCACCCTGGCAGGCAAGGCCCTGCACTTGACCCCAGCCACCTCTGCAGTCTCATCACCCATCATCCCCTCTCCCCAGATGCACGCAGTCCGCCCCCACCTGATCATGCCTTTTCAGGACTTCATGCTTTTATAGATGCCGTTACTTCTCCCTGAACTGCCCTCCCCCCCCACCTGCCTTGTCCACCTGGTGGACTCCTACTTATCCTTCAAAGCCCTACTAAAGGGTCCCTTCTTCTTGCCCCAAAAGTGTCCAGACTCCTCCGAGAAGAAACCGTACCCTCCTCTGAGCTCTTACGCACCTTCTGTGTTGCATTTCTCCTGCGGTGTTTAGCCCTGAATCATCATTTTTGCTCCTCTTAAATGCCTCTGTCACCAGACAGAGCACCTTGAGGGCAAGAAGCACGGTGAGTTCATATCCTCACTGCCCCAAAGGTGGGAAAGAAACGATTCAAAGCCACAAAGATTCCACCATCCAAAGATTTCAACCTGGGGCTTCCCTGGTGGCGCAGTGGTTAAGAATCCTCCCACCAATGCAGGGGACACAGGTTCAAGCCCTGGTCCAGGAAGATCCCACATGCCACGGAGCAACTAAGCCCGTGCACCACAACTACTGAGCCTGCACTCTAGAGCCCACGAGCCACAACTACTGAGCCCGCGTGCTGCAACTACTGAAGCCCACGCATCTAGAGCCTGTGCTCCACAACAAGAGAAGCCACCGCAATGAGAAGCCCACGCACCGCAACAAAGAGTAGCCCCCGCTTGCCGCAACTAGAGAAAGCCCGCATGCAGCAACAAAGACCCAATGCAGCCAAAAATAAATACAATTTTTTAAAAAAACAAAGATTTCAAACAGCAATTTAAAGTTTTCTTATTGGCTCCTTCGCACTACCACCAACTATGAGCTATACCTTCAACCATTAATAAGAAATACAATTCAAAGTTACTCCAGTGCAAATTTCTTGTGAATCATTTTTTGTTTGTTTTTTAAATTGCAAATTTAAAATTTAGATTAACTCAAGTTAATCTAAAAAAAAATGACTTCATTAAAATGTATCTATACTTAAAAAAAAACAAAAAGATTTCAACCCACCGCTTCTGACGCCTCTCTCCCTCCCAACCAAAGATCCTGATTCCAAGCCCCCCGTGTGAGGGTGTAAACCTAACATTCTACAGTCCCAACCTGAACCGTCTGTGATTTCAACGCCAAAATACTATGGCCCTAAAATTCCAATAGAGATAGACTCTGATTCAAAAATCACGTCCCCAAAGGACCTGTTGGCTTCCCCCATTCCTGTCTTCTACCGTGACCCCTCTGATTCAACCCTGCAGACCACACAATTGCACAAGACAGTGCGGGGGGGAGGCAGGGCACAGACACCCCAGCCCTGCGGCCACATCTGCAGGTGAAACCCTGGCTCTGCCTGGGCCGGACCCAAACCGGAGACCTGTGAGGGCAGCTGCCCCCCGCGGCGTTACTCCTCTTGATCTGCCAGCTGAGTCGGGGGCACCCTGCCACCCCAAGGGCCGCCGGGAGGACAAGCCCTGAATCTCCGCTCACTCAGCGGGCCACCACCTCGGCTCTGGGACACACACCCCTTCCCCACCTCCCCCTCCCCCTTTTCTCTCGCACCAGCTGCCAACAAGCCCCAGAGCCTGTGGTCAGGTTGAGTCTTGTCTTCTCACAGCAGGAGGAGGGAGCCGGTGATAAACACATCTGTGATCCTTCCCGAGACGCTCAGCCAGGGGCGGCTGCGGGCTGGCTCCTCTCCTGCTGGTTCCAGCTCCACTGTGCATGGGGCCCACGGAAGCCTGTTGTGGGCAGAGTTTCTGGAATGGGGTCCCGTGACTTTGAATAAATGGCAGGCTGCAGGATCCTGGGGGTCTCCAGCGTGTGCCCTCGCCTGGCCCTGACTAGCACCTGGGATCCAGAACAGACCAAGGATCATAGTGCCATTTGACAGATGAGGAAACTGAGGCCCCCAGAAGGGACGGAACCCAGAGATGATACACACTGAGCCTTACCTTCCCCAGGCTAGGCGGCTGCCCTGCTCCTGGCCGCTCGGATCTGTGTCTGGGCCCTTGGGGTGCCCCACGTCTGGGAGCGAGGGGTTAGGCTGGGAGACCACCTTCCTGCCGTGCCCTGGCCAAGGGGTGTGGCCACTGCCCTGCATAGCTGAGGGCCAGTCGGGATCCTTTCTGGGCCTCTGTTTGCACCCCCAAACCACAAAGGGGCTGGACTGGTGGTTAATCAGGCCTTTCCTGTGTCCACTGGGGAGTCCCAAATTCTACCTCTTGGCTCTGGAAAACATATAGTGCCTGGCTGAACTGCCCTTCCAGGAGGTGACCCTCAAGCGTCCTCCTGAACCAGAGTGGAGCTAGGCAGCAGGGGATGGTGGGAGTGCAGGGGGCACCCTGAGCTGGGAAAACCATTCCTGCTCAGAAGTGTCAAGTGAGGCCCAACCTGCGCACCCCACCAAGGACGCCCACACCCCGTTTCTGACACCGCCCAAGGCCTCGCTCTGCTGCCCTGGAGTCAGTCTCTGAGACTTCTGACCCGCTGCTCCAGAACCATCAGTGGCTCCCCAGTGACCGTAGGGGACTCAACCATTCACTCCGTACGTACATAGAGCGCCTCTATACACCAGGCCCTGGGGTGCAGCTGTGAATGTGATGCATGAGGTCTCTGTCCTTAACAAGCTTATGATCTGGGGAGGGGAGAAGGCCTCGGAACAAGGCACTGCCCGGGGAAAGGCTAGGAAGGGGTTGAGAAGGAAGCCTCTCTGAAGAGGGGATATCGGAGCTGGAACTCAAGCCGTAAGGACAGGGCAGCCCTGAGGGGAAAACTCACGGCTCTCACTCCCTGGCCTGGAAGGTGACCTTGCAGCCCTCTGGCTGCAGCCACCCCTTCAGGGACTCACAGACCAGCCAGTCTGGGCCCCTGGACTGGCCCCAAGCCCCTCCTCTGGGCCTTTGGCCACTACCTGGGTTGCCTCTACCTCTCTTCTCTGCCAAGCCAAACCTCACTCGTTTTCTGGGGTCCACCTACTCCAAAAAGGCCCCTGAGGTTGACCTTACAACATATGATGGTCCCATCATCTGCATCACCCCAGAGCTGCCCTGAACAGCAAGCACAGCCTCAAGCCTGCTGGCGCTGGTGGCTC
Organism: Orcinus orca; assembly: GCF_937001465.1. NCBI lineage: Eukaryota > Metazoa > Chordata > Mammalia > Artiodactyla > Delphinidae > Orcinus > Orcinus orca. The sequence continues at coordinate 3,108,923 of NC_064568.1, forward strand.
AGGAAACCCTCTCCCATGTGGAGAGAAGGGAACCCTCCTACTGTTGGTGGGAATGTAAATCGGTACAGCCACTATGGAGAACAGTATGGAAGGTCCTTAAAAAAAAAAAAAAAAAAAAAAAAAGAACTACCAGGGCTTCCTTGGTGGTGCAGCTGTTGAGGATCCGCCTGCCAATGCAGGGGACACGGGTTCAAGCCCTGGTCCAGGAAGAGCCCACATGCCGCGGAGCAACGAAGCCCATGCACCACAACTACTGTGCCTGTGCTCTAGAGCCCATGAGACACAACTACTGAGCCTGCGCTCTAGAGCCCACCAGCCACAGCTACTGAGCCTGAGGGCCACAGCTACTGAAGCCCAGATAGCTAGAGCCCATGTTCCACAACAAGAGAAGCCACCACAGTGAGAAGCCCGTGCACTGCAACAAAGAGTAGCCCCTGGTCACCGCAACTAGAGGAAGCCCGCGCGCAGCAACGAAGACCCAACACAGCCAAAAATAAAATAAAATAAAATAAATAAATAGAACTACCATATGACCCAGCAAGGCCACTCTTGGGCATATACCCGGAGAAAACCATAATTCAAAAAGACACATGCACCCCAATGTTCACTGCAGCACTATTTACAATAGCCAGGACATGGAAGCAACCTAAATGTCCATCAAGAGATGAATGGATAAAGAAGATGCGGTACATATATACAATGGAATATTACTCAGCCATAAAAAGGAATGAAATTGGGTCATCTGCAGAGACGTGGATGGACCTAGAGACTGTCATACAGAGTGAAGTAAGTCAGAAAGAGAAAAACAAATATCATATAATATCGCTTATACGCGGAATCTAGAAAAATGGTACAGATGAACTTATTCACAAAGCGGAAATAGACACACAGATGTAGAGAACAAATGCATGGACACCAAGGGGGGAAGGGGGGTGGGATGAACTGGGAGATTAGGATTCACATATATACACTACTATGTATAAAACAGATAACTAATGAGAACCTGCTGTACAGCACAGGGAACTCTACTCAGTGCTCTGAGGTGACCTAAATGGGAAGGAAATCCGAAAAAGAAACCCTCTTCCGCCTGATGTGCATGGAACCTTCCTTCCCCCAGCTGAGCGCTCTCTCCCTTCATTCTCACTGTGGCTGGACCAGGTAGCCACACAGGAGGAAACAGGGGGAGAGGGAAGCCACTTGTCCCTCTCCTGTCCACTCCCAGGGATGAGAGCTTCAAGGCCAGGAGGGACCCCATGACCTATGACCTCAGCCCTAGGAAGTGATCTGACTGTAGAAATCGGGAGGGATGAAGAGCTGAGAACCCTGGAGGAATGTGCCACCCTGAGCAGGAGCTTCCAGCACAGGGCAGGGCCGGCAGGGCCTTGCAATCTACCCCGGCCATCATCCTAGGACAGACCAGGTGAGCAGCCTGCTGCGTGACTCACCGTGGCCGCCTGGGAGGCTATGACACACCAGATGTGGCCGGAGACTGCAGAGGAGGGCGGGAGGGAGGGAATCCCAAGGCAGGAGGAAGGGCTGCTGGTGCCTCCCATTCGTCTGTACACGGGTGGGCAAGCCACCCCCCAACACCACTTACCAGACAGCTCCCTCCCTCGGTCTGGGGTCACACCCACCCCGTGCTGAGGACCAGCTGTGTGCTAGCCCTGGGGAAGGGCTCTCCTGCCTTCTCCCCGTGAGGACACTCCTGCCATCTCTGCTTCCTTCCCGGGAAGAAGCGAACGACAGAGCTCGGATCTGAACCCAGGCAGCCCACCGCCAGCCCGCACTGTGCAAAGGACACCAACCCGAGAACCAGACGCCAGGCTTCACACCCTGCCTTTGCTCCCGATTAGCACGTGACAATCCCCCTGTGCCTCCATCTCTTCACCTGCAAAATGGGACAATGAGGCCACCGTTCACAGGGACGCTGTGAGAAGCACAGGGAACTCAGCTTGTCCTGTTTCATGCACAGGACTGAGCGAGAGGACTGCTGGCCCACGGACATGTTCTAGCCAAACCAGGTCAGCTGGCACCCAAATGGGCAGCTCGAGGCCCACCCTTAGCCAGCATGTGTGTGTTTGAGCTCCTATAGCAATCCTCTTTCTTTTTTCCTTTTTCTACATTTTTTAAGAGTCACTGGTGAGGACCAATTTTAAATGCCAACGCGTAAAAAAAGAAGTGCTTGTGCATGAAAATCTGGGTCTAAAACCAGAGGATGAGACCACCCTGGGCCGGCATTCCCGCACAGCCTCCACGGGCTGGAGCCAAGCTGGGGGCCCCACGGACGGGGCCTGTGTTCCTTGGTCTCTACAGCCCTGGGCACGGTTTCCCCCATTCTCTTCACCGCTGCTCCTGCCTGGCCCCCCCAGTGGTGCCCACACACACCCTGTCACTGCAGTGGTCCGTCCTCCACCCCGGCGGCATGGAGCCCTCCCTCCCTGTCTGGCCTGGCCCATCAGAGCCCCTCCTTGCCCAGTACCTCCGGGGCCTGCGGGTCCTCACACAGGCAGGACCCACCCTCCTATGACAGCCCCACCCCATAGGCCCTCACTGCACTCTGCCGGCAAACCTGTCTGCTCCCTTGCCTCACGGGATAGGGTGTCCATCCCCTTTGTAAGCCAGCCACCTCCATTAGAAACATCCTGGGACAGCCTGGACTCTCTTCTAAGCTGAGCCCAGAATCTAGGAGGATCTGAGGAGGCGGTGAAGAGGGAATGGTCACCTCCATTATTTTGAGCTCCAGATCTTGGTTAAGGTGACCAAGGATACGTCACCAACCCTGGCATCCGCCCTACAGCAATGACTCCTACTGCACTCACCTCAACTCCTCCCCACAATCAGAGTTTTGTACAGCTGATTTTGTGGGCCTGAGGATGACAGTTCACATCCATCCCTCTTTCCATCTTGCTGAGTTACATCCAATGTTTAAACAGAGATTCGATTATTCAACCTTGTCGGTAACTGACAAGTGTCATGCCACACAGAAATCCTGACCAGCAGCAAATCGACAACAGATGCAAGCAGAATGAGGCTACGGGCAGAGCCCTGTGGCCCATCGCCAGACACCCAACACCAGTTGTTATGAATAAGACATTTTGCAGCATCTCTGCAAGAGCCGCCCGGCTCCCCTCCCTAGCTGCCTACCTTTCGGCCTGCCTCGTTATTGTGTAAGTTCATGAGAGTCCGGGCATTCTGCTTGATCTCCCGGGCATCCACAAAGACCTTGGCGAAGCCGATGCCGTAGCGGATGTCGGCAGAGCAGCCACCCCACTTCCAGCCCTCGTCCCGGTGGTACTGGCCTTGCTTCTCCTTGTCGCAGCCGCAGTCGCTCAGGTTGCCCTGGGTGCAGGCAGCAGTGATGGCGTGGGCCACGCCGGCTGCGATGATGGCATAGGTGAAGGCGGCCTCCCGGCTCCCTGCGGGGACAAGAGTGGAAAGGCTGGGCTCAGGTCCAGGGCGTCCTGGGATGGGAAGGGAGGCTGAGCTCACTGTCGGGGCACCACAGAGACTGACTGAGCGCCCGTTCCTCACTCCGAGAAAGCTCCGTCCCAGGCACCCCCATCACGCACATCCCCGTTGAAGCCCCAGTCACTGAACGCCCTTGGGGAGTCGACGGGGCAGCGGAGGAGAGAGGCTGGAGACCAGAAGAGGGACTCCTCTGTGGATGACCACCCACTCCCCCCAGGCTGATGTGGCCATGCCCGCTGCACACACGCACAGCACTCGTGGCACCTGGTGACAAACTGTAACGCAGCACTCTGACCACCACAGTGCACCCAGGCTCTGGAGCCAGAGGCCTAGGCTGAAACCCCAGAACATCGGTCTGTAGCTCTGTCACCCTCAGCCGCCACCACCCCCTCCCTGTGTCTCAGTCTCGTCGCTGGAAAGTGGGGACACAGCAATAGTCCCTTTCTCACGGGGATGATAAGAGAGTAGAGTTTGTCCATGTGAAGCTCTCAGCGCCCTGCCTGGCTCGTGGCACCTGCCTGACACAGCAGCTCCTGTGCTCGTGGCCTTGCTATCGCTGCTGTGTCACCTGCTGTTTCGAGGTCTGGACCCCCGTGGCCCCCTCACTCGACTGTGAGCATCTCCAGAGAAGGCTGGGACCTGCATCCTCGGGACTCCGACTGACACAGGGGACAAGGGCTGCGGGAGGGGAGAGGGACTGCTCGCGGGCAGGCAGGAGGGACAGGACAGCAAAGGGTCAGTGGGGGCCTGGGGAGCTGCTGAGGTGTCACTTCCCTGCAGGGCTTCCCAGCTACGTGGAGGTGGAGATGGCCCTGCTGGGGGGCTGGGAGCCACATGTTAAGAATTTACAAGGGCCCTGCAGGGCGGTGCTGAGCTGTTGAGTGGGGTGGAAGGGTCCTGAGTAGCTGGGGTGCAAGAGTGGGGGGCGGTCACTTAGGCCTGGTGCAGATACGCCCTGCCACCCAACCTCCCGGCCTCCCTGGGTCCCAGAGCGGCACCTCCTGCCGGGATGGAGATGAACCCAGACCCCGTGCCTAGTGTGGGCGCTCAGTGCGTTCGCTCTCGGAGCCAGGGTGGGTGGGGGTCAGGGAAGCACCCTAGAGGAAGAGGCCCCAGGGATGGAGAAGTCTCTCAGGACACCGTCACCCCGACTCAGGTGGACCTTCTCACCCGTCCCTCCTTCACTTCGCAGCCCCTCACCCAGGCTGCTAGGATGCCAGCAACCTGCACGCCGACCCCCGGCCACCGCATCCGCACCCTGCAGACACGTAGGCCTGTCCACCTGCTGGACCGACGGCTTCACTGTGCCGACGCCTGGCCCTGACATTCCACGGCGGCCCTGTTAATACAGGGGTGCTGGAGCCCATACGCCCAGATTCAATCCCAGCTCTGCCACTGACTGACCGTGACTTGGACCAGTTCCTCCTCCGCCTGAGCCTCCGTCTCCAGGCACCAGCTCACGCTACTGAGAATCAAACCCACGAGAAAAGGATACACTGGAGGAACCAGGCGACAGCGAGATTAGACCCTCACAGACATCAGAGAAAGAATCATCAGGTGCAGAGTATACAGAGAATAAGATGGGGGAGGAAATCTCTGTTCCACCACTTTCTAGCTGTGTGACCTTGGGTGAGTCACCTAACTGCTCTGTGCTCCAGTTCCTCCTCTACAAAATAGGATGACGACCGCTCACTTTAATTAGGGAGGTCGAGAGAACTAGAAAGAATTAACAAAGGTAAAGCATTTAGCAAAGGGCCTGGCATGAGACAGTGGCCCCAAATATTAGATTTATTACGATTTCTATTGACGATGGTAGTAATGGTCCCTTGTAAGAAGGCTGTGAGGTATGGAGTAGGAGTTTTCATTTGTTGAAGAAACTGAGGCCAAGAGAAAAGTCTGGTTCACCCAGGCCACCCAACTGGTGGGCAGCAGCGCTGAGCTGCAGTCGTGGCCTCTGGACACCCTGTTCAGACCAAGAACTTTCTCCAGGGAGCAAATGACTGCAAAGCACAGCGGCCCCACTGGCAGCCTCCGGCAGCTAAAGGGAAACTGTATCCCCTTTATCAGACTCAGAACAGAGCAGCAAATTGAGGAAGGGTCGGAGCCTGGCCCACCACCTGAGACTTGCCCTTCCCCCAGGCTCTTCCCTGGGGGTGGGGGTGGGGACAAGTGTGTGAGGTTCTACCACGCAGCAGGCGGAGGTCCCAGGTATCTCTGAGCCCTCTGAGCAGCGCATGCAATGCAGATGGCTTCTGCTCCTACCCAGGATCCCCCAGCACATCCCAAGGTGAGTGGGAGAAGGGCGGCTGCACCCGGCACACACACAACTCCCTTGAGTTCAAGGTGCACTCCTAGACCAGAGTGAAGTCCATCCTGGGCCATGGCCTTCCCTTCCCACCAAGCTGGCCCTCACCTCCGCAGCACCCACGGCCCCCGAGAAACAGAGGGACCGTTATTCTTAGCTTCTGAGCTCCCCGGGACCCAGGTACTGGCTGTTGCAGTCCAACGCTTCCAGATGCTAAAGGGTCACTGCTGACCCCTGCCATTGACCTTGACCTGGGCCTTGCCCACCAGTGTTAGACTAGGACTGCCCAGTCCCCATACTTCCCCCTCCTCACTGACCACCAGGAAAGCTGCCCTGGGCAGTGGGCTGGCCGTGTAACTAATGTCAGGCCTGTCAACCTGTCTAAGCCTCTGTTGCTTCCTCCATGAAATGGGCTTAGCAGCATCACGGGCTGGTGAGTGGACAGCGCCCGGCATGGGGTACGTGTTCCGTAAACACTGGCCGCTGCTGCTGTGATCACGATTACCACCAAGTCCGTTTTGCCTCGTTGAGCTCCATGATGCACTGAAGGACACGATAGCCTCACACAGAGGCCAGTGTGTGGGGCTGACCTAGACTCCGGCTGCCCAGCCAGACTTGGGGGGCCCCAAGGGAGCAGGGCCCGTGTCTGTCTGTCTCCCGTTGTTTACAGTCCCCACGACAGTGTGTGACAGATAAAGGAATGAGCAGACCTCACTGCCAACCCCACCCCGCCAGAAGCTGGGTGACCCTGGGCAAGTCACTGGGCCTCTCTGATCCTCCATTTCCGTATCTGTGAATCTCACCCAGCTGGCACCCAGCGGGTGGGGGTCCCAGGTATCTGTGAGCCCTGGGACCAGTGCATGAATAAACGATAGTGAGTATTATAATAATTACAATGGATGGAATTACAGGCCCCCTGAGAGGTACAGAGAGAAACTCCCCCGCTTCAGTTTTCTCCACGGCCCTCCTGCCATTTTAGACTTATTTGTTTGTCGTCTGTTTCTCACACCACAGCCACCACTCCTGCTGCCCCTACAGCATAATGCCCTTGAAGGCAGCGCTTTGTCATGTGCCCTTCGTGTCCCCAGGGCCTGACATGTAGGAGGTGCTCAGTACATATCTGTTAGATGAATAGATGGATAGATAAATGAATGAATGAATGAACGCTCCAAGCAGTGGCCAAAAACCAGGTGAGCTTCATTTAATGCTTATTACTGGCCAGGCTCCGCGCTAGGCGCTTTGGGAAAGTGTTCTGGTCACCTGTTTATAGGGAAACCAGCTGACTGAGGTTCAGAGAGGCTCTGACCAGGCAGGTGCAGAGCAGCGATGGGCTCCACCCGTTCAGCATGACCTCCCCCAGGGCGTCAGGACAGAGTCTGCCCAAGGCCTGGGGTTTCGGGGCTTTTCAGTGCGGGCAGAGGGTAGAAGGAAAGTAAGCTTTGTTAAGCACCTGCCAGACCCACCCTTGGGGGTGTTGCCCAACAGCCCCGTTCAGTGGCCACCATTCTCCACAGTGTTACCGATGAGGAAACCGGGGCTCTGAGGAGTAAACTGATTCACTGAGGCCGCCAACCCAGAAACCAGCCAGAACTGGGATTCCAGGCCCAAGCTGGCAGTGTCCTCCCTCAGCCCCTGCTCCAACCACCCTTCCAGCTCCTCGCTGCGTGGCAAAGCCCACGGTTGAGAGAGATTCCTTTGCCTTAAGGCAGCAACCCTGATCAAAATGCCTTTATTTCTGCCATTCAACTGTTACCAGTTAAAACATCAATAAATTTATAGGACGCATTCAAATAGGATGGCCTCCTGAGAACAGGGTTTGATGGCAGAAAGAAGGTAGACGAGCATCCCAGAATCTCACCATCGCAGATTCCTCGCGCGAGAGGCCATCTTAACCTCCATCCGTCCATGCCTCCTTCGCCCATCTCAGGTAAGCAGCAGTTCCTTACTGTATCTGTGGGCAACTGAGGCTCGAGGAGGTGACTTACAGAGGCAGAGCCAGGATGCAAACCTAGGGGTCACAGGCCTCCAACCACTGCGGAGGACACCCCCGACCCTGACCACGCTCGGAGCTCCCGGGACAACCCCACCCTCAGCCTGGGGAAGCCCCTCCAGTTGGGCAATTTCCCGAAGCTGTCTATTTGTCTCTTACTGGCTGTCTGCACGGGCAGTTCTAAGGTGTGTCTTATTGCTGCAGAAACAGAATGAGGTGATGGTCCCAATGGCACACGGTTCATAAGAAGAACAGCAAAGTCATAAAATGCTTACTATTTGCCAGTCTGTTTCCTAAGCACTCAATACAGATCAATTCGCTTCACTCTGGCGACACTATGAGGTGCGGAGCATTTTTATCTCCATTTTACAGATGTGGAAACTGAGGCCCACAGAGGCGTGTACTCTGACCAGGATTCAACCCTGGTCAGCCTGGTTCCAGAGTCTGACCCTGTCTCCTGCCTTAAGGTTACGACACCCACCCCAGTCCTACTGACTCCTGGCCCAGGCTCTTGCCCGACTCTTCCACATGGGGCCAGTAAGCAGAGGACACTGGGCTTGGCTTACTGCCCATCACTGACCATTGCCCCTCCAAGAACAGACCTAGCCCCCTCCTGCCTTGACCACCTATCTCTCCCTCCTGTGCACGAGCAGAGGAAGAACCTCCATCACACCTTGCCTCTCCTCGGCCCCCCTGACCGAGCCACGTGCCCTGTTCCTTCACTCAACAGATATTGCTTGAGCACCTACTATGTGCCAGGCACTGTGCTGGGGGCTGGGGAAACTGAGAGGAGGGATTCAAACATGGCCTTGGCTTCTGAGGGGGCAGAAAGCAAGACACATCACTCACTCAGCGGCAGCTGAGGACTCTGCAGACGCAGGACAGGGAGGTGACGGGAGCAGGGACCACCTGGGGTGGGGACTTTTGAGCCGGGAGGAGCCAGCCATGAGGCTGTCTGAGGGGAGAGGGGGCTCCCGACTGATGGGCAGACCCTGCGGTGGCCCTGACCCGGCCTGGGCAGTGGCGGGAGCAGGTAAGCCCACGGGGGTGGGAGGAAGTGAGGCTGTTGGGGCAGAGGCAGGTCCTGCAAGCCCTACCATCCTGCCCCAGCACAGGGCCCTCTGTGCCCAGAACCAGAGAAAAGTCTCCCAGAGCCACAGACATAAGGCCCATGGGTTCATCCTGGAACAAGAGAGGTTCACAGAGGCCGGGAAACGTGCCCAGGCTCATCAATGACTCAGCAGCGAGACCTGGGGGATTAGGACCAGGGTCTCCTGGCTCCCAGCGTGGAGTCCTGCCCTCACCTCCACCACAGCTTCCTTCACTCTCAATCCACCTGCATCTCCAGGTAACTTTCTACGCAGAAGCTCAGGCAGCCTCAGCTCAGAACTTGGGTAAGATGGAGCCTATTAGTCCCTCCGCCCTGCTCCTTACTCAGGGCGGGGTGACCCTGAGCAAGGATGCTGGCTCCCTGGCCTCAGCTTCCCCACCTGTGAAATGGGATCCACCAGGAGGACACGGCCAAGCTGCCCTGAAGACGAAACGAAACCTCTGTGTACAGAGAGGCCCCGTTCCCCAGAAGGTGCTTAGTAAAGACCGTTGTTATCACTGAGATGAACCCGGGGAGCCCGGCTGACGCCCTCCCCACATTCCAGCTCCATAACGACCCCGGCGGGTACAGAGGAAATAAACTGATGTCCAAGCCTGCCTGAAAGATTCCATTCCACCGCCCTGTGCAGCCACTGCAAATGGTTTGCACCGGAATATTATCTGGGTGTATTTACAGTATCTTACTGGAAACCACAAAGTGCATTGTATTTTTTTCTATTTTGCTATTTAAAGCCAATGGGTCAGAGGGTGAGCAATCTGCAGTGACACCAGCTGAAATATATGATGATTTGGAAAATACACAGACGGAAAAAGGTTGCCTTTGCCAGCCCCATGGCATGACACTCACAGCCCTTCTGGGCTCAGAACGCCACATCTGGCTGTCTTCGAGCAGAGGAACTAGGGGGCCTCTGGATGAAGAGACAGAAGAACGGGGGCTGCAGGGGGCACGTGTCTGGGCGGGGCCTGGCTGATGTAACAGGCCCACAGCGACGGACTCTGGTCTCCCAGCCCCCGCCCTTCTCTCCCACCTCCGTTCTATCCAAGCGTCTCTTCCCAGCAAGGAAGGCCAGACCGCACTGCTGCCACCCGCCAAGGGTCAACAACCAACTTACAGAAGATTATTCAAATACCTGAGTTTTTTTTAATACTTGTACAGAAGAGTAAATAGGACCATGAGTGTATTAAAATGTAAGTCAAAGTAGCCATGATTGACTGATACCATGTAAACTGTATCTTTCTTTTTCTGATTTAATAAAAAAATGTTTACAAAAAAAATGCTCAGGGCATTCCTTCCTTCCTCCAAGCCGTCCTGCCTCCAAGCCTTTCCAGACGCTGCTCCCTCAGTCGGTAAATGCCCTTCCTCTCCCACGGGCTTGGTGAAAGGCCATGTAGCTCAGTGGTTTCCGAGCAGGGCCCTGGGGGGCCAATCAAGCCAGGTTGGCAGCCTGGCTCCACTTCCCCGGGGGGAAGGATCAGGGGTGAGTTGACCGACCTCTCAAGGCCTCGGTTTCCTCCTTTGTAAAATGGGAATAATAAAGCACCTGCCTCCTAAAGTCATTAGGAAGATGAAACAAGCCAAGACCACACCTGGAAGGGATCAGTACGCAGCAGCTCTTACTAGGCGTGGCACTGGTTAACTGTCTCCATCAAGACACTGCTCGGGGCCCCCTGTCCGAGGGCCTTCCTGACATCCCCTCCTCGGCTTTCGGCTCAGCACCTTTGCCATCCTTACTCTGTGTTAAATTGAAAGATCAGTCTCTCCCCACAAGGTTGTGAGGACCCGGATTATTCATCTGCGAAGCCTCGACAGTTGAATGAATGAATGACTGTGCATGTAAAGGCGTGGGAGTGTGGGAGTGTGTGTCAACCATCAGAAAGCTGGCAAGAGAATGTTCTAACAAAAGACTCATCTCAAAGAATGGTGTCAGGAGAGCTAAAACCCAGGATGAACTGAGGCTTGCAAAAAAAAAAAAAAATGCACGCGAGACAAAAAGTCCTTTGTTAGCTGCGTTCTAAGCAAGAATAGGGAAAGAATAGGTCTTTTGCTCCGGCAAGATGGCGTATTGTTAAGAAATGGCAGAGAGAAAGTGGAGCTGGCCTGCCCCTCACTTCTGTGTCTCTCACCGGAAAGGTCTTCAAATCATCCCTCCAAGCAGTCATCAGCTCACCAGACATGTGCTCCATCCACCCACCCTGCCTGAGACAGACGAAAAGACGGAACCACTGTGCGAGGCATACGTATTCTCAGACCTGGGATCCTGGGCCCAGCCGGTCACCCGAGGGAGAGGGGCGAGCTGCTGAAGTGACCACTCGGGAAGAGAAGCGGTGAAACGGGACAGGAGCAGAAGCCCAGAAATGCATCCAAGTTCCCCGGTTGGTAGACAGAAGAGGGTGGCCCCTAGGGCCTGAATCCTAGGTCATCTGTCCCCTTCCCTGGAAAAATTCCACAGAGGAGTACCAAACAGGAGGTCGTGAGTATGTGAAAAAGAATGCAGCCGTCCCCAGGAGCACACATCAGGAAATCACCATTTCTTTGTTGATAATAATGCTAGACTCATAGCAAATTTCTATATGTGCTAAGAATTTGATCATCTTCCCACATCCTGTCTCTCCCCAGAGACAAGGGAGAGAGATTCTTCGGACAGCTCCCCTCCCAGGCAAACCCTGTGGGATGGATTTGTCTCCACTACTCTCTCCAGCCTCTTTCTGCCCTCCCTGCCCCCCAGCCTGGAGCCAGTGCCCAGATCACTCTGGATCCCCGGCTCTGGCTGGGTCACACCTGCAAGCCTGCTGCGGCTGCCCATCCCCACCACACCCTTCCTCTCCTGGGCTGTGGCGGCCCATTTTAGGTGACCCTGTAGGCAGCCTTCCACGCTCCAGTCCAGTGCCACCCGTGCCCTCTGCTCTTCTACCAGACCCCTCATTCAGCCCCGACTCTGCTGTCTGTCCCCAACAGACAGTGAGCGCCCCGAGAGCAGACCCTGTGGCCGATTCATCAGCCACTTACCACGCTGAAGATTCTAGTAAACATCTGTGGGACCAACGAATGAATGAATGAATGAATGGGTGGACATACTGTGGGTGGCAGGGGGGTGTCCCATGAGCACTTAACTTACATGAATTCAACCAAATGCACCCGGGGAAAAGTAAATTTAACATACGGTACGTGTGGGAATGTAAGTCAGTGCAGCCTTTATGGAAAAAGAATATGGAGAGTCCTCAAAAAATTAAAAATAGAATTAGCATACAGCAAGTCTACTTCTGGGTATTTAGCCAAAGAAAATGAAAATGCTAACTCAAAAATATATTTGCATCCTCGTGTTCACCACAGCACTATTCACAATAGCCAGGACATGGAAACAACCTGAGCCCATCGACAGATGAATGGAGAAAGAAGATGTGATACATACACACACACACACACACACACACACACACACACACACACACACACACACGCATATGTGTATAGATATGTATATACACACAATGGAATATTATTCACCCATAGAAAAGAAGGAAATCCTGTCATTTGTGACAACATGGATGGACCTTGAGGGCATTATGCTAAGTGAGATAAGCCAGACACAGAAAGACAAATACTGTATGATCTCATGTATACGTGGAATCTTAAAAAAAAAAAAATTGAACTAAAAAAAATAGCGTATGAGTACCTTGGATGGGGTGCGTTACCGTATATACGTTATATGCACACGTGAATGTCTTCCTACTTGTATAGAAAACTACGTATTCTGAATTTTGTGGCTGATTTCAGGGACTCTGCAGAGTGACGCTGACTCGTATAGATCTCATCGTCCACGTCCATATCAGATACTGGAACATGCCTCCGCTGTGCCCTTGCGGAAGGATGTCGGACTTGGTGGTGGATGAATATACTTTGGGTGGATTCCTGGTTAGTCCAAAAGCCACAGTACGAGCATGGCCAATCTGTGAGGGTCTCCAGAGCAGTGTTTCCTGGTGTGGGTGCCTTGGAAGAGCAGCTCCACCAGATGGCCAGTGAGTCTGAGGTCAGAGGAGTGTGGACCTCTAGGGAAGCCTCCTCTAGCTGCTCTCTCGTCTGCAGGACTTTTCAGAGCCTTTAATACACTGGCTCTCTCTCAAGCAGGGAGTATAGCATGCTGAGTTCCCAAATTTATCACCCAGGGAGCCCTCCTTTTTACCCCAGAGCAGCGGGTGGGGGTGGGGAGGGATAGAAACCAGTCCGCTGAACAGACTGGGGAACAGGTCCTCTTGAGTCACGCCATGGAGGGGGGATCTCCCCTAGGCCTTGACCTACTCAACATTTGATCCCATTTGAAGCCAACGCAAATGTGGGAGGAGAGCTAACAGGACGCTGGCCTAACATGGATCAAAATGCTCACATGCAGGAATGAACGATCAGTCTTATATTTTGGGTCAGAAATGGAAAGCATTCACTCAACAAAGAGAACAGAGCCCTTCCCATGTGTGCGGTGCACCCAGACCTGGGGCCACAAGACTAACAAGACCCTGGAGGGCTCAGAGCAGCTGGGCGTGTAGGGTAGAGAGGAGCTGGCCTGCCAGGGGGGCGAGCATCTCTCCATGTGTTTCCTGAGCATCTACTGTGTGCCAGGCCATGGGCCAGGTGCTGGGGGTCACAGAGAGAAGACGACTGACAGGTCCAGGCTCCATGGACTTCCCCACAGCCAGGGACCGATGGCAGACACACATAGTCTTGCAAAAGTATGCAAAGTCACTTCTGGAAGTGGTAAGTGCTATAAAGACAACAGCACAGCATGACCTACAGGGGAGGCTGTCTCGGCCAGATGGTCAAAGGAGGCCTCCTGGAGAAGGTGGCGTCTGGGTGGAGGCCTGCATAATGCTGGGGTATGCAGGTTACCCACCATCGCTCAGCAGTTTCTCCCCGTGGCCCTTCTGCTCTGACCTCTGCTCCAGAAGGAGCTGGGGCGGGGGTCTGCACCAGTACCTGGGGGTGCACCACATCCACTGAGCCCTTCCGGCTGGAGAGACTCAAGAATAACAGAGCTGTGATTTATGGAGCACGTCCTGGGTGCCTCGTGGGGTGTAAGTAATCTCAGCTGCCCACACCTGCAAGATGGGTATATTATCATTGCCGTTTGGTCCTGGTCCACAGCCAGGCAATGGGGAAGCTGGGAAGAGAAGCGGCAGGTAACTGCAGGGCTGAACTATAATTCTGGGCGGCACAAATGAGCAAATAAATAGAGGATGTGCCCTGGAGTAGTAAGTGATGAGGAGAAAAACATGGAAGGTGAGGGGTAGCTGGAGAATGGATGGTCTGCACTACACAGGCGGTCCTGGTGAGGGGCTGCCGTGTGAGCTGAGGGTGGAAGGATGGGAGAGCACCCAGGCAGAGAGACCAGCTGGGCCAAAGGCCCTGAGGTGGGAAGGACGTAGTCACGTGAGAGGGTGGGAGAGGGTGGCAGAGCTGGGGTGGAGAGGGGGTCGGGATGCAGGTCACGGAGGTCAGCAAAGCACCAGGGGACCTGCTGGCATTTTATTCTCAGAGCGAGAGGAAGGGTTTCACACAGGGAGACACCGTGGTCACAGCGACCGTGGGGAGACTCTTCGCTGGGTGCCAGGTGGTTGGGGGGGTACATTAGGGGGCTGATGGAGTTGGGTGACAGCTCTCTGAAGATGGAGATTTGAACAAGGAGATGATGGGGGAGGTGGTGAGAAGTGGACAGACTGGCGGACACACTTTGTAGAATCAAAATGATGAGCTCAGGTTAGAAGTGGGACCAAGAGCTTCTCCCCTTTCTACTCCACATCTCCCTGTCCTGCTGCACCAGGAATAAATCCGGAGCATCCCCAGCTCCTTGAGTTCCTCTTCAGAGGAGACAGGCACGTGGGCCTCCGGGAAGGGTGAAGGGACATCCTCTTGGGGCCCTAACCCACCAGGCGCTAGGGTCTTACGTCCTGTGAACGCTGCTGCCACCTGACAAGGTGGGCTGCGTGACTCGGATATCAGTGCTCGTGTGGCTGCCTCAGGGCCCACCAACAAAACGAGCTTGTCCAACACACGGCGGCCTCAAGAATCTCACGTGTGGCAGAACCACACAAACAAGAACCCCTCCAGCAGCAGGGAACTCACCGGCCATCTCAGTCTTGCCACAGAACACCCACGTGACTTGGTCAGCCTCCACGTGGCTCTGAGCTGAGATGTAGGTGGACATGCCTCCTTTCAGGGATGGAGAGGACCCATGAGGTGATGGACCCAGAGGAAGGGCTGCCTCTGCTCCTGGCCCTCACCCACCGATCCTCCACGAAAAGATGAAAGACAGCGGTGTGAAGCCCCATGGGACCCACCCTCCCTGGGGTCCTGCCTGATGCAGCCCTCACTCTTCTACCTGTGACACGAGCACACACAACCGGATGGAAAAACAGGCAACGAGCACGAATAGGCAACTCACAGAAGAGTCAACCTGCACGGCCAGTAAACATAGGAAGGGATTTCAACCACACGACTTCTCAGGGAAATGTAAATCAAGAGGACAGTGACGAAGCATTTTACACCCATCCCCCAGGCAAAAATGAAGACGTCTGGGCAATCCCGTGTGTGAGCGAGGCCGAAGGTCAACACTGCCGGCTGGGGGAGTGGCACGTGGCACGGTCACTGCAGAAGTCAGGCCCATCCTCATACCCTGTGACCAGCAATTCCATTCCTCAGCATACACCCCAGAGAAGCGCACACGTGGGCCCCGGGAGACGCGCACAGGAAGGCCCGCAGTGGCACTGTGACAGCAGGTGCTCAGAGACAACCCAGACGCCCCTCAACCAAGGCATGGGTGCACAGATGGGGTCTATTCACCACAGCTGAAATGAATCAACAACAGCTAAGAAGAACAACACAGATGAGCTTTGTTAATACTGAGGGGAAAGACGTAAATTCCAAAAGACTGCCTATAGTGTGATGCCTTTTCTCTGTAAAATTAAACACAACTCAAACTAAATAATGTACTTCCAGGGAATATATCAGTAGCATAACTTAGACATCAAGATTCAGGATAGAGAAAGTGTGACTTGGGAGGCGGGAGCAGGAGTTGCCTGAGGGACGTTCACAGGGGTGCAAGCTACCGGTCCTTATCCTAATTGTCATGCTGGTGGTGGATTCAAGGGGGAGTTCATTGTTTTATTTATGAAAATGAAAAACCTGGAGTGGGGTGAACACCTTTTTGGGTCCCCAAGGGCCACACTGAGCCTGGTTAGCAGTTGATAAACTTGTCGTGGGGTCACATAAGCCCTGGCATTTAAGACCCTTGAGAGCTGGCCTGTCACCTCACCTGAGGCTGCAGACCCCTGCTCGCCATGCCCTTAGCAATCACACGTCGTCTTTGTCCTGATGTTCCCTCTGCCTGGGATCCCATTCACTGACCCGTGAAATTCTTCCCACCCTTCAAGACCCAGACCAAGGCCATCTCCATTGGTCCAATCTGCTCTTTCCACCTGGGAATCTCACCTCCGAGCACCCACCACACCCCATATGCTTTTCCCCAAAGCGCAGACCAGGCTGCTCTCAGGCTGCTTGTTATGGGCTGAATTGTGTCCCCCCCCGCAGAATTCATATGCCCAGCCCTAACCCTCAGTAGCTCAGAATGTGTCTGTATCTGGAGATATGACCTTTAAAGAGGTGATTAAGTTAAAATGAGGCCATTCAGGTGAGCCCTCTTCCAACCTGACTGGTGTCGTTAGAAGAGGAGATTAGGACACACAGAGACATGAGGGCACATGCACAAAGGAAAGACCAAATGAAGACACAGGAAGAAGGCGACCCTCTACACACCAAGCGTAGGGGCCTCAGAAGAAGCCAACCTTGCCAGCACCTTGATCTTGGACTTCAGCCCCCAGGACTGTGTGTGGAAGTCGCCCCGCCTGCGGTCGGTCCTCATTCCGGCCGCCCGAGCTGCCTGAAAGCCCCACAAACAGTCCCCCTCCCTGGGAGATGGTGCAGGTGTGGCTCCCAGGCCTGGACAACAACAGCCCTATTGTCAGTGGTCCCTGTGATGGTTTGGGATGGACACACGCCCAGAAGTCAGGCCCCAGATCCAATCAGAGTGAGCTCCAGGGCTCTTGCAGGTGCTGCCACAGAAAGGTCAGGCTCTTTCCTGCAGGACCTGAGCCTGGAGGTTGACCCTCTGACAGACACCCTTCTGCCCCAGAGGAAGCTGATGCCAGTTCACATCCCAGGGCTCCCCAAGTCGGCACCCCGACCTTCAGTTCCCGAGGATGCACAATTCCCCTTCCCGCCTGAGGCAGCCTGAATTGGGTTTCGGTTTCCAGCATCCCCGAGGGCCTTGCCTGGTCCTGCCCTGGGGCCCTCTCCTCAGATCTAAGCAGTAAAATCCAGAACACTCAGGAGGGGAGACAGAAACATAGGCAGAGTGGGGACCGGACTGGGCGTGAGGAGGTGGAGAACGGTGAGCCTTTGGGTCTCAGCACGGGATGCAGAACCCGTGAAGGGCTCCTGCCCCCCAGCAATGTCAATCTCCTCCTTCCTGCTCCGTCACAGACCCTTAGCTTATCTCACAGCCGCTCAGAATTAAAAGAAAAAAAAAGACTACATTTCCCAGCTTCCCTTGCAGCTAGGTGTGTCATGTGACTAGGTCCTGGCCAATGGGAAGTAGGCAGAAGTGTGGGGTGGAGCTTCTGGGAAGTCTCTGCAAAGGCCAGTGATGTGTTCTGCGTCCAGAGTGTGGACTTGATGGCCAGAGTGCCCAAAGACTACAATCCTGATCCCTCACCCCTACAAGGCAGCCCCAGCTGGCTGGTCATTCCCAGAAAGAGGCAATCCCATGAGGGCAGAGCAGTGTTGAAGAGCCTGGAAAGCGTAAATCTGAGGCTTCTTCTTGCTGTCCTGGAGCAGGTTGCCTGTTTACACACGCGGAAGCCAAGGCTCAGAGGGGAAGTGACTCCTCAGACTCGCAGGGGTCTCATCTTGACCTCCCCTTCCTCTGCTCCCACTGCCACCACCTGAGAAACCCAGGCCAGGGGAACTCCTTCCTAACCAGCCTCCAGATTGTCAGTCTCGCTCTATCCTGGCAGCTCACGGCCAAAACGGGTCTCCACTGCTACCACTTTGCCACCTCCTGCCTGGAAGACTGGACCAGACTCCTCACTCCCACACTTGCCCCTCCACTCACCAGAGGAAAATCCAAACCCCGGACTTGGCCTGACAGGTGCCACAATGTCTGCCTCCTGGCTCCTTCTCTGACCTCTGAGTCTCTGTACTCCAGCCACGCCAGCCTCCGTGCTGTTTGTCAAACCACCAAGCACATTCCTGCCTCAGGGCCTTTGCACCTGCCGTCCCCTTTGCCTTCCCCCAGACACCTCCCTCACAAATCCAGAGGCCTTCCCTGACCACAGAGGCTGAAAGGGCAGCCTCCAGCCACAGAGAGCACTCAAGAAATTTTTGGTGAACGCATGAGTGAGTGAATGAATGAATTCTGTACCCACTCTTTAATGACTCTTCCAGAATTCCCATTGGACTGAATCACATAATGTTGTTATTTTTGTGGGCCTGAAACCACTGACTTGTGGCCATTTCATATAGTGCAACCTTACTTTGGCAGTCATGCCCCTGCTCAAAGTTCCCCGTTATCTCCTACCACCTAGAAATAGAAACTGCGAGCCGTGACCCCACACACCTCCAGGCTCTGGCTCCCATTCCCCTCCAGGTCCCGCAGGCCTGCTGTCCAGCATCGCAATCCCAGGGGTTTTCTTGGCGCCTCTGTTTGCTTAAATCCCCTGAGGCCATCCTACCCAAGTCCTCCTCTCAAAGAATGCTCCTTGCCCCAGGCCTCTGCTCCTGCTCAGTGTATACTGGTATTATAAACTGGTGGGGGCTTCCCTGTGGGCGCAGTGGTTAAGAATCTGCCTGCCAATGCAGGGGACATGGGTTCGAGCCCTGGTCTGGGAAGATCCCACGTGCCGTGGAGCAGCTAAGCCCGAGTGCCACAACTACTGAGCCTGCACTCTAGAGCCTGCGAGCCACAACTACTGAGCCCATGAGCCACAACTACTGAAGCCCACGTGCCTAGAGCCCATGCTCTGCAACAAGAGAAGCCACGACGAGAAGTCCACGCACTGAAACGACAAGTAGCCCCCACTCGCCGCAACTAGAAAAAGACCACGCACAGCAACAAAGACCCAACGCAGCCAAAAATAAATTAAAATTTAAAAAAAATTTTAATAAATAAATAAATAAACTGGTGGTGCATACTGGCGGTATTCCCCCGCCTCAGCCTGCAACGGATCCCTCAATCCTACAACTCTGGGCAGCTGGGGGCTTCTGGACAGCAGGGACTCCTTCATCCCAGGACTCCCTGCACTGGAGCCCTCCTGTTGCACCCTGGCAGGCATTATCACAATGCCACCAACAAGCTAGCTACTCCAGGACTGCGAGTGACACTGGCATCAGCCCAGTCCTAGGAGACCCTGCCACTCACTTTTTGCTGACCTTGGGCAAGTCCCCCTGAGCCTCAGTTTCCCCATATGTAACATCTCATATGTCAACAAAGACACAGCTCAAAATAACGCCAGAGCCCAGGTCTGGGTCCCAGAAACAGGGGGCATGGGTGTGAGCAGGAGAAGGCAGGAAAACCATAGCAACCACAAGGGAAGGTGCACAGGATGGTGGGAGATGATACCAGGCAGAAGGAATGCGTGGAGCCGAGGCCCCCAAGCAGGACCCAAACAGTGCCGTGTGCTTGGGAAACAGCATGAGGCTGGGTGGGCAAGGGGGACAGGAAGATGGGAGCGGATGAGGACAGAGGGCAGCGGTGGACCAGTGAGAAGTTGGGATTTCATTCTGAGGCCAGGGGGAGCCTCCCAAGGAGGTTAAGCAGGGAAATGACAGGATCTGATTTCCACTTACAAAGGACAACCCTGCCCGCAGGAGGGTCTGCAGGATGGCCGGAGGCTGGGAGGTGCCACCTGCGTGACCCGAGGGGGAGCGAGGGAGGGCACGGAGCAGTGGCCAGACTTGGGGTGGATCTTTTCAACATGAACTGGATTTGCTGATGTTGGGGCTGAAGGAGACAGAGAACCCAGGGGTGCCCTGTGAGCAGTCGAGCAGGCTGGGTGAACCACTGCAGCCGAGGGACCTGAGGCTGACCCAACTTTCAGGGAAGTTCACTGCTCGATTCAGCAGTGAGGCTGCAGGCTTTCCGGCCCCCCAGTCCAGACGCATACAAGCGAGAAGACATACAACATGGCCTTCCCCACATCGACTGGGGCCTCCTGGTAACCAACATTGTTCCCGCGCCCTTTCCACCAGGCTTTTACACCATTCCCATAAAACAGGGGTTGGAAATTCAAATGCCCACAGTGGCCAGGCAAGGCAATGCAGAAGGGTGGGGACTGTGGCAGTGAATGGGCTGCCCAGGTTCCACCTAAAGGGCGCTGTGTTCTCAGCTGCAGCCCATTAGTAACTAAGTGGACACAGGTGTAAGCTATCCGTATATCTGCCAATTTTTCAAAAGAAGCCAGAAGTCCGTATTTTTAGGCGAAACAGATAGTTTCTAAATTTGGGCTTCAATTTAAAAAACAGTATCAGTGCTGTATCAGCCAGTTAGCATTTAGGCCACTGGCTGCTGGTGTGCAACTCTACTGGGAACGGCTGGTGGTGGATTCCAATCGGAGAGCTGACCCTCGTCAGCAGACCTAAATTCAAGTTGTGGCACCTGCAGGATTCCTTAGCTAGGGCGTTCCAGGCTGCAGCAGAGAAGGGGGTCCCAGAGCACTCCCGAGGCAATTTGGTCTCCCCACTGTTTATAAGACCCCGCTTGGGGTGTCTGGGTGAGCACATACCCACTTTGAGCTCCTTTCCGAAGACGGTGCGCTCCCCCAGCGCCGAGCAGTTCCAGCGGCCATTGCGGAACTGAAACTGACACTCGTCCAGGCCCATTTGCGAGCCTTCTCCTATGACGATGATGGCGTCGGGCCGGCTCTGGCAGATCGCCCGCTGTCTGGGAGCCAGGCCTGGGATCTTGTTACAGATGATGCTCGCGCCCAGAGCTACCAC
This sequence comes from Orcinus orca, assembly GCF_937001465.1. NCBI lineage: Eukaryota > Metazoa > Chordata > Mammalia > Artiodactyla > Delphinidae > Orcinus > Orcinus orca. Next base: position 3,129,836 of record NC_064568.1, read on the forward strand.
CGAGGAGAAGCCACTGGAGCAGGGGACACAGAGAGATGGAGCGTTAGGCCAGCAAGGTGGGGGGCACACCTACAGGCCCTCCCTAGGCGTCCAGCCCTGCCCTCCCCCTGCTAGTGCTCCCAGCACGGGTCTCTCAACTTTTTTGATACTGCACCCCCAACCCATGCTCACTCATTTATAATTCCCATCGGTACTTGTACCACGTGTATATTCAATATTAGTGAGGCTTAATTTCTTTCTTAGACACAAAGAAAGATGATGCGTGTCACAAACATACTGTCAAATGAACTAAGCCAGTTGCCTTTGCATCTATGGGAGAATTCAATAGAGATGAAGTTTAAAATCATGCAAAATGGAACTGCACTGTTTAGGGGTCATCTCTGTGCGGTAAAACTGCAAAGGTAACCACCAAGTTTCACGTAGCGTTTGCCTCTGAAAGGGGGATGGGTGCACAGATGTTGATTAAAGAACAAAAACTGTTCAGACATGTTATATATGGACAACATAATGTATGTATGTATATGTTTTATTTTTTAAAAATCTTTAAAAAGCAACTGTGAATAAAAGTTGTAGTATTTCCTTCCTGCATGCCAATGGAATATGTGTATCCCACTCCAGGTATAACTGGCCTAGAGGACGCTTATGACTATCGCAGCAAGGTTCCTGTCTTCCCAACTCATTCACAGGTACGTACTAGGCACCTATCAGGGCACCAGGCTCCCAGGCACCATGCTGGGAGGCAGGCAAGGCCCTAACTTCGAGGGGCTATGGAGGGAGACCATGCAAATGTCTCAAATGAACACAACACAACATTCAGTGACATGCACTACAAAGAAAATAAATGAAGATGCTGTGATAACAAGTAGTGGTGGGTCTGAGAGGGAAGGGAGAGGGGCTGCTTTAGCATGGGTGGTCAAGGAGGGCCTCCCTGAGGAGGTAACAGTGCAGCAGAGACCTGAATGGTCAGGAACCAGCCATGGGAAGGTCTGGGGAAGAGTATTCAGGGCAGAGGGAACAGAAGATACAAAGTCCTGGGAAGGGAACAAGCTTGGGATCGCCAAGGAGCAGAAAGAACCCACAGAACCCAATGCAGAACCAGGGCTCGGTCGGGGGGGGGGGGTCTGGGGAGAGGAGACGGCTCAGGGCTGATCTATCTCGGTACATCAAGAAGCACTGAAGGGCTGGAAGCAGGTTACTGACAGGATCCCATGCCTCCAGCCCCAGCGGGGAGAGAACTGCAGAGCTCCAGAACAACAGCAGGGAGAGCGGGCAGGCCAGAGGTGGCTTGGCCTGGGTGGCCGCAGATGGAGGCAACCCAGCTCGCTGATGGATGAGGTGGAGCCGATGGGAGGGCTGGGGAAGGGTACAAGGCAAAGAGAGGCGTCAGTGTGGCTCGTGGGTATCTGGCCTGAGGGTGGGCCCATTTCCTAATATCAAGATAACCCCAAAGAGGCTCCAGTGGTAGCCCTGACAATGCAGCTAGCCCTCCCTTTACACAAAGATGGCCCACTTGTCTGGAGCTTCCTTTTGTATAATCCTTCAAAGGTCATCAAGCACCCTTTGAAAGAGAAAACCTCACTCTGGTTATAATAACGAGCTCCCATTTACATGGGCCATGGTCAGCCGCTGGGCTAAGTGCCTCGTCTTTCCAGTCCAGGCTCAGCTGTGGGAAGTTGTTCTGGAATTGGGATTTCTCAAGGCGAGGGTCCCCTGACCAGCACCACAAGAGCTGAGGTGACCCCACTCCTCTCGAAGCACATAACTGCCGCTCCTGCCACACTCCAGCCCTCTTCCTGCCTCGGGCAGGTCCCTCTCCCTGGAAGCTCTCTCACCCCCTGACCTTCACACGGTTGGCTTCTTGCCATCATCCAAGTGACCTCAAGGGTCCCCTCCCTGACCATCCCACCTAAGGGAACCTGCCTCTGCACCCCATCCCTCCTAACTTTCCATCACAATCTGTTTTGTTTACTTAATACTCTTGATTACTCCTGGTCTTCTGAAATGTTTTAATGTGTGTGTTTGTTTTTAACCTGTGTGCTTGCTTTTTTATCACCTGTCTTTCTCATTAGACCAGCAGCTCCTCGAGGACAGGGAGGCTGTCTGCTGGGCTTGCTAAATGGATTGTGGAGCTTCAAAAATGTCACTGCCTATTACACAGCAGGTGCCCCTAGTTATGCCTTGAATGCATCCGGGACCTTCTGCAGCATCCCTATTATATGCAAATGCAGTATGGCAGGTGCTACCACTAACTCTAGACCAGTCGGCCTTTCTAAACAGCCCTATAGGGCAGGAATCACCTTCTCCATTTCACATATCCACTTTGCGTAGCTGAGAACCGAGGCAGGCCTGGAGGCTAGCAGGTGATGGATCTAAAACAGGACCCTAGCAAGAGCTCTCCGTCATTCGTCTCAGCCACTCAAAGAGAGTCTAACACAGAGCTAGGATATTTTAAATGTTTCAGGAAGACGCAGCACAGAAAGAGGAGGTCAAGTGGAGATGTTCTGGCCACAAGTCAGGAGGCACCTGTCGACACCTAGTTGACCACCAGGAAATCCCTACACCGGCAGAGAGTGAAACTATATATTGGGGTAAAAATGCACAGGCACCATAGTCTCGCAGCTAAGAGCTCAGGTCTAGGGCGCCATCTAAGCTTCCTTCACCTAGTAGCTGTGTGACCTTGGGCAAGTTACATCCCCTCTCTGTACTTCAGTTTTCCCATTGCTAAAATGAGGATATTAACTGGACCTCACCTCATAGGGCTGCTGAAAAATTAAATGTGTCAAAACATGGGAAGTGCTCTGAACGTGTCAGGCACACAGTGAGTACTCAATAAATGAGCTGCTGTGGTAGTTATTATTATTGCATCTGATTGTTACAAAAAGGCTAGTGCTTGAGTCACTTGAACTATCCAAATAAAATAAGAATACCACAGGTGCCCCGCCATCCATCCGAGGAACCGAAAGGCCTCCCATGCCCATTTTACAGATGGATAAGCCGAGGTACAGAGAGCAGCAGCAGGGCCTGGCCCCAAACCACCCTGCAACTCCTCCCGACCTGGCCCTCTCCCCACCCCAAAGGGCGGCAGCGGGGCGGAAGGCCGGCGCCCTCCCTCCGGGCAGCTGGGCCCCTGCGGGGACTATGAGGTCTCGGCGCCGCCGGCGGGAGGTCGGGCGGGCGGGGCGGCCAGGGGAGTTATTTTCTGTTGTTTTCCCTTTCTCTCTCCCCTCCCGAGTCCCTCCGCCCCGTTTCTAATTAAAAAGGAGATAAAGCCGCACGCGGCCAGCGCCAATCAGCCCCACCGGCTTCCTGGATGCTGGATGCGCGCGGGACGGCGGGGCGCGGGCCAAGATGAAGATTAAAGCAGGGGAAAAAAAAGAAAGCCACCCAGATGCGGGCGAATCAATAACACTTAAAACACACCAGCAGGCAGGCAGCGCGCGAGCCTCGCAGCCGCCTCTCCGCCCGCGGTCGCGTCTCGGCCCGCGGTCAGGGCTGGCAGCCGCTTGGTCCGCTCTGTGCGCACCTGCTGGCCGCCACGGCCGGTCAACTTGAGAAATCCCCACGCCAGAGCCGCGGGGTGGTGAAACGGGGGAGTGGTAGTGACAAAACACAAAGGATCCACCACACACACACCATCGCCGCAGCCCCTGCAGTCCGACCTCTCCCCGAACGGAGCTGGGGGAGCAGGTTGCGTGAAACCTGCCAAGGTGGCCCTCGAGCGTCAGAACCTCTACCCATCCCTAAAGCCCCCGCCCCCACCTCCTGTGCTTCACGCGCATTATCCCCGAAGTACAAAGGGTGACTGGCCGCGCAAATGCAGCTCCAAGACGCGTCCCGAGCCGCCCCCTCCCACCTTCCAGCCAGCGCGCCGCCCCGGCCCCACCTCCTAGAAAGGCTGGCGTGAGGCAGGGAGGGCTGCTCCGCGAGCGAGCCGGCTGCCTTGGGTGCCCAGTTTTAGGGGGCGGGGTGTCCCGCCTCTCTCTGGCGCTGGCTCTGCGAGCTTGTCTCCCTGGGTGTCTCGGGCCATCTCTAGTTCTACCTTTGTGTGCGTCTGTTAGGGTGGTTGGCGCTGTCCCCTTCGCCTGGGATGGGGCTCCGGGAGTCCGAGGGTCCTTGGAAACCGGGTGGTGCCAAGGCTCTGAGGAGCGGTTTGTGTTTTTGCCAGCGAACGTCCCTCCCTCCGGGTACCTGTTCCCTATTCACGGACCGGCCCCGCCTGCCGCCCGGGGACTGCCCTGTACTAGGAGCGGCTGTGCCCTCGCCTCTGTGTACAGAGCTCCTTTCGGGCTCTGGGGGCTGAGCTCCCTGCGAGCGGCTGTGGTCCTGGCTGGGTGTTCCCGCTGGACCTGCTGTTCCCATGCCCTGGTCTGAAGGGTCCTTGGGAGACGCTGACCTTTGCAGCGGCTAACCCTCTTCAGAGTCCCCCAAGCTGGAGCGTCCCTACTGGCTGTCCTTGGTTTGGGGGTCTTCCAGCCTCAGGCGTTCTCAGGACGGCTGGTCCCCCTGCCCGTGTCTCTGGAGCTATGCGCGCCCCTGGGGCTCCCGCCCGAGGGGGGCCTTTGTGCGCCCACCGCTCCCGCACCGCGCCCACCCGGCGTCTCTGAGGAGCCAAGGAAGTTGGCGGCTTGCGGGCGGCGCAACCTCTCCCCAAGCCACGCCAACTTTGCCGGGACGCGCGTGCAGGAGGTGCGAGCGGCCCTTACCCGATCCGGAGGTAGACCATGCCCAGGCTGAGAAAGAGGTGGCCCAGGCAGCGCCGCGCTTTCCGGTTCATAGTCCCCGCTGGCCGCCGGGGCCGCGGGCCGGGCTGTGCTGATCCCGCGGGCCGGCCCTGGCGGGGCAATCAACATAGCCCGCCCGGGAGGCGCGGGCCGAGGCTTCCCGGGGCCGTCTGTCGTGCGCCCGTCCGCGCGCTCGGCGCCTGAGCCTCGCCGGGAGCGCGGGAGCCACGGAGCGGGAGGAGCGAGGGAGGAGCGAGCGCGGCACGGGGCGACGCCGGGCTGCGCGCGAGCGGCCGGTGCAAGTGTGCGAGGCGCGGAGAGTGCGGGGGCGCTGCAGCCGCCCGCCCCCGCCCCCGCCCCCGCCCCTCCCTCCCTCCCTCCTTTCTCCCGTCCCTCCCCCGCCCCTCCCCCACCCGCCTCCCCGGAGCGCCCGCCCCGCGCCCCCGCGCCCGCGGGACAGGGCCGCCTGCTCCAAGCGCGCTCGCGCTTGCCCCACGCGCTCCCGCGGCGCCCCCTCCCGGCTCCGGGGCGCCGAGCTGGGTCCGGGGCAGTGGAAGTCCGGAGGGGCTCCACCCGACGCTAACTCGTAAATTGCGGGGCGAGCGGACGCGCAGGGACTGCCCTCGGGTTGGCGGGAATCGGGGCTCAGCCGAGAACCCTCTCGCCCTGGCCTGCCTCCCCGTCCCCGCGGCCCGGCCGAGCGCTCGGAGCTGTGGGGTGTTAGGGCGCACCCAGGTTCCTCCCTCCCCTTGGCTTCCAGCCCAGCTTCAGGGGAGGGCGCCCCCTTACGCAGGGCTACTGGCGGAGCGGGGAAGACTGGCTCAGAGTATTCCTCCCCGCCCCCGTCTATTCGAGGCGGGGAGGCAGGTGGGTGCCCAGGTGAGACAGCCTCCTCTGGAGTCCCGCTCCTAGAGGAAAGTCGGAGTCGGGCTGAGGCCTGGATGCCCCGCACGCAACCCAGACGTGGGGCGCCCGAGTAGCCGTAAGGCTCCGGTCGCAGCCGGCTGCTCAGCGCGCTCTCGCGGCGACACCTGGCGGGCGCGACGGGCGGTGCAGCTCCGCCTCGCTCCCGGGGACAGCGTCCAGGCTGACCAGAGGTCTTGATCCTTTCCTGTGACAGACACCCCAGTCCAGTGAGCTAGGGGGCGGTTGGACTCAAGTTTCAGCTGAAGAAATCGAGGCTCAGGGGCGCAAAGGTGTTTTCCCACAGTCACCAGCTGGTGAATGGCAGCGCCAGATTGGAAACAAGGCGTGCCTGACTCTAGTTAACAGCCCCCCTCCCCAGGGCTATTACTTCTGAATTGCTTTTCTAAATTACACACACGTGGGGACTTCCCTGGCGGTCCAGTGGTTAAGACTCCGCGCTTCCACTGCTGGAGGCTCGGGTTCGACCCCTGGTTGGGGGAACTAAAATCCCACAGTCTGGGGAACTAAGATCCTACAACCGCATGGCACAGCCGGAAAAAAAAAAAAATCATACACGTTCCCTGAAAACCACTATTCTTGCCTTCATTCCCATTCCGCAGATCTCTGTGCCAGGCACCAGGGTGGGCACCGTGGATACTGTGAGGAACAAGGACAACGTCCTGCTCTCGGAGCTGGTGGAAGAGGCAGACCAGAAGTAAACAAATGTATCATTTGAGACATCACAGGGGCAACCGCAGACAATAAAGCAGAGTGATGGGAGAGGCACTACTGGGGCTGGAGGGTTGATTTTAGATGTAAGGAGGTGGCCTAAAGGACACGGGAGCCAAGGGCCCAGCAGCGCACGAAGGAGGAGGCAGTGCAAAGGCTCAGAGGTGGGCGGGGCCCCAGGAGGGCCAGGGGCTGCTCCAGAAAGAGAAGGAAGGGCAGCGGGCCCCAGGGAGGAGATGGGGGCATGCGGATCCCACAGAGTTGTGTGGGCACGTGCGGAGCTCAGCTTTCAGCACAGAGTTTGGCAGGAAGACGTTGGAGGGATCAAAGAAAGGGGGACTCATGTGACTTGTGTGTTCAAAGGCTGCCCTGTGGAGAGTCCACGGGGGCATGGAGAGGGCTGGGCAAAGTGGGACAGAGCAGAGAGGAGGCCACCCTGTGGTGCAGGTTCCAGACATGGGTGGCTTCACTTTGTGTGGCCTCTCAGTGAGAGGCGGGTCCTCCGTGTCTCCCTGCTTGAGTCTGGGCGGGCCGGTGAGGGCTTGGTAAGGTGACCGGTAAGGTGACAGAGTGACACCACAACGCGCCTTCTGTCTTGTTGCCTGGAACACTGCTCTGCAGCCCTGAGCCACCAGGGGAAGAATCTGCAGGCTGCCATGTTGTGAGGAAGCCCAGGCACATGCAGAGGCCCTGGGGGGCGTTCCAGTCCACCGTCCCCGTTGAGGTTCGCCTTGGAATTACCCCAGCCCAGGCGCCAGACGTGTGGGTGAAGGAGCCTCTAGAAGAACCCAGCCACCAGCCATCGTGTCTTCCCATCTTCTCGGCCGAGGCACTGTGGACAGTGGCTTCTGTGGTCATCCCAGTGTGCCCTGACCAAGCTCCGAGCCCCATAACCTGCGAGTATAATGCAATGGTTATTTTATGCCACTGTGTCTTGGGGTCCCTTGTTGCATAGCAATTGTAACTGGAACAACTAGGGTGGACATGGGGTGCAGACAGGAGGGAGGAGGCTGGCACATGAGCAGCTCTGATGGGACTTGGAAGGAGTCAGTGGGGAGGGGCAGAGGGAGAGAGAGAGAAGCGAGGAAGCCGCAATGTCCCCCATGCTGGCTGGGGTGCCTGCGTGGAGAGAGGTGGCAGTGAGTGACTGGGGCAGGGACGGAGCCACCCAGGATTTGGAGCAAAGTCACAGGTCTTTCCTGGCCATCTTCTTCCTCCTGTCTTTCTCCCAGCCCTGAGCAGTCTGCCTCCAGAACATCGCTGACATGTTCTCTTTCTTTTCTACATGCGCTGTCATTCTTAGACCAAAGATGCGCTCATGGCACAAATGTTAGGGGATGTTCAGAACCAGGACGTTGGAGCAGGTGCTGGAGACATAACAGTGGATCAAATAAATTCAGAGTCCGCCCTCCAGAAGCAACTAGTTTGAGGACCAATTTAATGATCAGTCACATAGGTAGCACGTGCTACGTGCCAGCTGCTGTCATTAAGAGCGTCAGTGTATGAACTCATTTAGTCCTCTAACAATACTATGAGATAGGTGTTAGTCTTCTAGCTAATACAATGATTGTCAGAATTATCATCATTTTACAGTATGGGAAAAATGAATCGTGGAGGGATTGGATATGCTCCCAAACTCCCATAGCCAGTACCTGGCACACCTGGCATTTGAACCTAGAGAGTTTCCAGCTTTAGCGTCTGCTCTTAGCCCCTCAATTACGCCGCCCACCTCCTGGAGAAGAGAGACTTAGGCCATTGCAATAGAAACGGTATCGGGCCTCAAGATGGGGGACACACAGAACTGTGGGAACGCAGAGAAGGGGGCTCCAAATCCAGCATGGGGCATCAGGGAAGGCTTCCTGGAGGAGGTATACCTAAACTGGGATCCGGAAGAAATGTGTTGGTGTGAACCAGGTAGAGTTTTTGGAGCCAGGGGAAGCAGGCCTGGAGAATGGAGGAACGGAGTGGGGGCGGGTTGCAGAGAGGAGGCCCAAGAGAGGGTCTGGGGATACATTCAGAGCGTATTCATAAGTTTGGGCCTTCTCAGAAAGGGTCGCAGGCGGGTGATGGCATCTGATTTGTGTTTCGGAAGGCTCATGGTAACTGTTATGGGACCAGTAGAAGGGGGCAGAAGAGAGGCAGAAGGTCTTAGTTACCCAGGGAGAAAAGGCCCAGCCCGGACAAGAGTCAAGGAGAGAAGTGGGTGGACCGGAGGTGGTGTGAAGGCAGGGTAGACAGGGTGAGGAAGCCCCAGGACAGGACCAGTGTGGCTGATGAGGACAACCCAGGAGAAGCTGGTCTGAGGCCCATGAACTTGGTTTTGGAGGTGCCGAGCTGGGTGTGTCTGTGGGTCACAGAAGGGACAGGGGGACGTGTGTGCCGGGCACGCAGGACGGAGGGTGCCCGAGGTCTCCACAGCTAGAAGTGGGCAGTCGTCAAGCCGAGGCGGGGATGGGGTGCTGTGCGGGAGCCACAGGGGCTGAGCGTGGTGTAAAGAGCCAGCTGGGAGCCAGAGCTTCAGGAACCGGTTGGGAGCCCCTGAGAGAAGCAGGGGAGGAGCAAGGAGCTTGCAGGGTCAGACCCTGCAGGGGAGGCAAGGACTGAGAAGGGGCCACACTCAGCTGCCTGGCGTTCAAAGATCCCCTCTTCAGCGGCTTTCCCTTTCAGCCACCCCTAGCGGGCCTGGGGCGGGGCTTGGGGCTGGGGGCTTTGGTGCCCCCTGCTGGATGCACAGAGTGGCTGCTTGGATCCCAAGACTGGCATTAGCAGGTATTAACACACTGGGTCGGCTGCTTGCCAGACACTGCTCTAAGTGTGGGCTGTAAGCTGGGTCCACGTTTATCTCTGTGACCTTGGGAGAGCTCCTTACATGTCTCCTTGCCTCGTCTGTAAACTGTGGGTAACAGATTCTACCTCCCGAGGGTGGTTGTGAGGTTTGAGAAGCTAAGGTAAAGTGCTTAGAAGGCTGCCTGGAGCACGGTGAGGGCCGTGGATGCATTTGGGACATTCAATTAATGGGGAGGCCACAGCCACCTCTTGGTGACACCACCGATCAGGAAAGGACATCATGTTTAAGGCAGTCTCTGCCTTCATTTGGGCTTATAGGAAAAGGTCAGCAACCCAAATCAGAGGGGAGGCTTGCATGGCTGCAGTATTTGGAGCAGCTGGGAGCAGGGGGAAGTGCATGGAGATTCCTGAGAGCCAGGCCCCCAGCGACCTGCTGCCTGGGGCAGCCTGTCGTGAAAGTGCGGGCCTTTCCAGCGTGAAGGAGCACAGGGCTGTGGGGTGTGGGGCAGAGCTCTCGTGTGGGAGCCAAGAGAGTGACATTCTCCTTTGTCACTATTCTGCATGGCTTCAAGGGAGTCGCTACATGTCACCTCCTCAGAGCCACCTGCCCAGGCCACTCAACCTCAAGTGGCCTCCTCACCAGCCTCCTTCTATCCCTTTGCCCGTCCGGCTCCTTCACAACGCTCGCTGCTGCAGGGGCCCTGCCTTCCATTCTGGGCCTCTTTTGTTTCTTCCTCATCCATGTCACCTGTACGTGAGCAGGGAGGGCAGTGACAGTCCCATGTGGGTTTTCCAAGCAAGCGAGCCTCCATTAGTTTGTGGCTGCCCGGCACCTGGCCCCCTTGGGACTGACACAGCAGTCTCCACTGGGGGAGCCCCCGCTGTGGGTCAGACCGGTGGGTGTGGTGCAGCCCCTCCCATGGAAGCTCTTCCTCCCTCTTCTCCTGTCTCAGGGCTGTGGATTCCCCCCCAGGTCCTCTCTCCCAGGACGGGAGCACATGGGACGAGAAGGGGGCCTGCAGGCCACACTCCCAGGGCTGGGAGCGGCAGCAACAGAGATGGGCCATCTGGTACAAAAAGGAGCCGCCGCTCCCTCAGAGCTAGGCCAGCACGGTTTACTGAGCCTCCGCTATGTGCCAGGCCCTCCCAGTGGACCCTTTCTGTGTCTTTGCCCCCTGGAAGCACTCTTCTCCCAGATAGTTTATCAGTGGTCACTCCATCCAGCTAGTCCCCAAGCATCCATCCTGCCCCTCACGGCACTTTCTAGACACCTCTTATCCTGGCTTTGTTTCTCTTCCTAGCATTCATTGTCACCACCCCCAACTTTACATGGTATGTTTATCTGTTGACTTATTTGTGTCTGTTTTCCCCTGCACTACTGGCCCTGTGAGGTAGGCATATTTGTCACTTCACTACTGCATTTCCCAGAACGATGGCTGGCACGTGGTCAGACCTCAGTGGAGGATCACTGGAAAATTAGTAATTGAGAGGGTCTCATTTACTCCTTATAACACCCTCATTTTCCAGAAGAGAAAACTGAGCTGCTGAGTGGCTAAGTCCCTTGCCCAGCACCTAGCTGGGTGCCCGGAACACAGTCAGTGCTTAATAGCTAACTGTCAATTCCCTTTCTGTCTCCCCCTCCCCATCTCCCCACCCCTACCAGGAATGGGGGCCTCCACGCTGTTTTCATCCACATCCCAGCCCTCCCACTCTCCGGTGAGTGATTCAGTGCTGAACACAGGGGGCCAGGACGGTAGGGCAGAAGCATCCTGACCAGGAGGAGTTGGAACGTGGGCATCAGGCCTGGAAAAGCAGCGCCTCACTCCTGCTGCCAAAGTCCTGTTGACTGCCCACCTAGGCAGAAAACCCAAAAGGCCTGTTTGCAGATTTGGGACAGAGATCGTGGAGCACAAAGGATGCAAGAGACTGTCCATTCCATACTTGAGGAGATTGAATACTGCAGCCGCTACAGGAGGCTCCGAAGACACACGGCCAGCTTGAGGCAGGGTCAGATGTGAAACGCTGCTGAGGGCGTTGGGGCAGCAGGTCCAGCCTTGAGTCCTGGCTCAGCCACTTGCTGTGTGACCTTAGCAAAGTGATTAACCTCCCTCAGCCTCGGCTTCCTCCTCCGTAAACTGGGATGATTATAATAAGGCTACCTCATGAATTCCACGCAGTCGTATGTGTGAAGCATTTAGCAGAGTGTCTGTTATATACCATGCATGAGACATACGATAGCTACTTGATGATGATGATGGTGATAACAGTGCAGGTGAAGAAGGTGATGATGATTTTGTGAAGGTGATGATGATTCCAACATGTATATTGGAATCCAGCCCTTAAGGACCTTCAGGAATCTTAAAGGTCATCTAAGTCAGTATTTCTCAAGCTTCCGTGGCATCAGGATAAATTAGTTACAAAAATAAAAAGATGCCCAGGTCCCCCTCCTGGACTTCCTGAAGGAGGTTGTCACCTCTCTGGTTATAACCAGCTCCCCAGGTACCGGCCACGTCGGGGGAGCTAGGCCTTCGGGGAACCCTGCTGCGCCCAGTCCTAACGCAGCGCCCATCCTCCCTCAGTGCCATCCCTGCTGAGTGGTGGCCACTGTGCGCAGACCTCTCGCAGGGAGCGCAGCTTACTTTACTTCAGGTGAGGCCCTGGCATTCGAGGACAGCAGCGGCAGGTTCACAGTTCTTCGTCAAACCAATGGGAAAGCAGCTGATGGGGGTCAGAGGGATCAGAGAAGGGAAGAGTGGGTCCCCACCTTCTCTGGGCCTTGATTTCTCCAGCTCAGACATGGGGCCAGGCGTGGCTGCCCTAAGTCTGCATCTCCCCAAAAGGGACTTCTGCAGACCCTTAGTTTTCCAGAGACAGGCTCAAGGCTCCAAGAGTGAGAATTTTTAAATTGTCGTTTCAATTCAATGGGAATCTAACATCCACGTACCTTGGACTATCGGGATGACAGCTTTCTGACTGAGGGCCACCCTCCGCTGAGTTCCCTGCTTGAGTTTGTCTCTGTGTTGATTGTAGTTGTCTATATTTAATCTGGAACTTGCTGATTTTAGAAGAGCCTGTACTTAGTTTTATGATAGTGTATATTAAACAATGGAATACAGGTAGACTTCTGAGTTACTGTGGGTTCGGTTCCAGACCACTGAAAATCCAGACAGTAACGCAAATATCACAGTAAAGCGAGTCACAAGAATTTTTTTGTTTCCCAGCGCATATAAAAGCTACGTTTACACTATACTATAGTCTGTTAAGTGTGCAATAGCATTAGGTCTAAAAAAAGTACACACCTTAATTTAAAAATACTTTACTGCTGAAAAATGCTAACCATTAACCGACACTTCAGTGAGTCATGATCTTTTTGCAACCATAACACCGATGATCACGCACCGCAGATTACCTTAACAAATATAATAATAAAGTTGAAATATTTCGAGAATTACCAAAATGTAGCACAGAGACACAAAGTGAGCAAATGTTGTTGGAAAATTGGCACTGACAGATTTGCTCAACGCATGGTTGCAACAGACCTTCAATTTGTAAAATCAAAACAAAAACAATATCTGCAAAGCATAATAAAACGAGGTATGCCTGTAATAAAAATTGGTCAAACCACCATTTGGTGCAGGGGAGGAGCACACAGACAGCTTTCTCAAATTCGAGAAACACTGTCCCTGTTGGTTTCCAAGGACCGTCATGGTTTATGAGCTCGTAGATGAGCCACCACATGGGATTTTCCACTGAACTTTGGGCTTAGAGTCATTACGAGCCATTTTACACTAACTATAGTGTGGGTGGGGGAATGGGGAGCTTGGAGTTCAGTGGCATCAAAATCCCCTTTGCTCCCTCTGGACTCCACCCTTCCCATTTGGACATCAAGGGGTTTGGACAAGTCTAGTGCCTCTTCTAGAAGCAAGCATAAGACTCGAGGCCTGGTTTGCCATGAGGAGTCGAGAGCCTGTGGTTTTATTTGTGAGACTTCACATCCAGGCCGGGAGCTGCGGGAACAGGAGGGCAGGAGCTCCCTGCTTTGGGAGGAGCTGGCGGCAACAGATAGGCAGACTCCCACTTCAGATCCCACCTCTGCCCGTGTGACCTTGAACGAGTGACTTATCCCCAAGTCTCTGTTTTTTTTTTTTCCCTCATCTCGAACGTGGAGGTGTTCATCCTCATGACGTAAGGTCACCAAAAAGCCTCTTCTGGAAAGCACCTGGAACTATTCTTAGACACAGCTGAGTGCTCGAGCCACACGCGGCCTCACTGATCACTGACGTGGGCTCTGGTCACCTTGGGAGGAGGGTGCTTATCACAATTCCACCCCCAAGGTCTTCCTCAGGATAATCTGTCCCTGGTGATTCATCTCGTGGGCTGGGCCCTTCCTCTCAGGCCTGAAATATCTCCCTCCCTCCACCGTTCCTGGGTCAGGCCTGTGACCCCCACCACGTGACTTCCTCCGGGGACTGGCCCTGGGCCCCTGCCCGCCTGCCAGCCCTCCAGTCCCTCGCTAGGGACCCATTCTGGGCCTGACATATCAGGCAGGGCTCAGCTGGGGAGGAGGAAACCCACAGCTTGTTGTGCTGGGGAAAAAGTGCATCCCCACGTCCTGCCCCGACCTGGGCCCAGCCACACCTCTGCCTTCAGCGGGCTGGGCTTCCGCTGCACATCCTGGCCTGGCCCGGCCCTTTATCACCCGGCTGCCACGTGGTGCCCTGCCCCTCGGGCACACACATTCCCAGGGAGGTTTCTGGGCTGGCTGGGGCAGAGGGGTTGGCCAGTGTACCCCCCAACTTTATGGAAACGATCTTCTTCTGGAGCCAAGGACAGCTCTTTGGAGAAGGTAAAGAGATGTGGACACACATCCCAGTTCCACCGTAAACTTGCTGTGTGACTTTGGGCAAGTGAGTCTACCTCTCTGGATCTTAGTTTCCCCAATTTTAAACAGAGAGAAAAATACCATCTCCAGTTGCTGTGAGGGCTAAATAAGGTAATACAAGTACACAGATGCCCAGGCTCTACCCCTCCAACCAATTAAGTCAGCATTTCTGAGGGGCAGGTCCCAGGCACTGGGCACAGCAAGGAGTGGAAAAATTGTAAAGAGCCGAAGTTTTAAAGTAAACCAACATGGGTTTGAATTCTGACTCTCTTATATAAGCCTTGAATAGATCGTTAGCTTCTCAGAGACTCCGTTTACTTGTCCATAAGATGGGGAAAATAGTGCTTACTTCCCAGGGCTGTTGGGAGAATTAAAGGGAGGAATCACTATCAGGTGCTTGGCACATAGCCCCCAAGTGACCCGTGTGAGGACAGACCCTTGTCTAGTCACCACTATATACCCAACAGCTGGCTCTGTGCCTGACCCACGGCTGGCACTTCAAACAAACATCTGTGAGTGAATAAATGCAGCTGTTGTCGTCACTGTATATTAAAAAGTGATGATGAAATATCAGTTATCATGAAGATAAAGCTTCTGTCTTTTGACCTAAAAACCTACATTTCCCAGCATCCTCTGCAGGCCTCTGCTCTGGCCAATGAGACTCAGGTGCAAGTCTCGGGGCTCCTAGTCCCTGGGGTTCCCCCTTCCTCCCCGACCTCTGGCCACCAACTTGAGAAGGAGGCCAGAATGGGAAACAAGGAGGATCTGGGGACATGGCCGAGCTGCCACAGCAGCCCAGAATGCCCACCTCTGGGCTTTATTTTTTTTCCCCCCCAAGTGAAAGAAACTTGTCATTGTTTAGACCCCTGGTTGGGAATTCTTGTTTCTAGTAGAAGGAAAACAGATGCTTTGAACTTCCTCATTGTCCTACTTTCTGTCCACAGTCCTCAGCCTCCAGACAAATATAGGACAAGAAGATCAGCAGCCGGTGTCACTAATTCCCTCCTCAGACCCCTGGGGCTGGGTTAGGAAACCTGCCCTGCCTCAAATCTGACCTCTTGGGCAGAGTTAGCCCTGTGTCCTGTCCAGACTCCTCTGGCCTCCCAGAAGGTTCAGGAAGAGAGAGTGACTGTCTCATTCCCCAGAGGCCAACCTCATACCAAAAGCTCCCATCTCCTGAGCAGTCTCTGGAGTCAGGAAAATCTAGCTCAGACTCTTGAAGCCTGCACTGGATTGACTCCTGCACTGATCTGCCATGGGCAAAGTGTCTTTGAACAAATCGCGATGTTCACATTTGTCAACTGAGGCTACGGCCACCAAGAGATAAATCTAAACACGGAACTCAGAGAGGGAAAAGCAAGGTAACAGGGATAGAGGTGAGTAATGCTTCCAAATAAACCCAGAACTAGGACTAAACATCCCAGGGAAGGGAGGTGGCAGAGTAAATGTAGATATTGAAGACCTTGGCATTATGAAAACAATAGCCCAACGGCAGAATGTTGGGCGTGGGCACGGAAGAGAGTGTGAGGGACTTACTTTTCTCATCCTCCACAGTAGGGAGAAATCGAGCCAAGAGTGAAACA
This sequence comes from Orcinus orca, assembly GCF_937001465.1. Taxonomy (NCBI): domain Eukaryota; kingdom Metazoa; phylum Chordata; class Mammalia; order Artiodactyla; family Delphinidae; genus Orcinus; species Orcinus orca. Next base: position 3,145,444 of record NC_064568.1, read on the forward strand.
TGTAATTTAAGAAAATAAATGACCCCCAACCTCTTAATGTTCTTCATAATCTTGGGGGAGTCTTGTAGGAAATAACATGTCATGGTAACAATAAGTAAAATTAGCAACTGCTTTTAGTTCATTTAAATTTTTTTATTTTGTTAAATTCAAGTATAAATAAGCTCCATGTATTTTAAAATTTAGCAAATAGAGTGTGATCCCACTTTATAGAATTCTTTCTTTTCCTTGCTTCCTTTTACCCTCCCTCCCTTCCTTCCACACAACCTTCCTCCTTTCTTCTCTCCTCCTTGCCTCCTGTCATATACATGCCTAGAAAGATATCTGGAATGATGCTGCTAATATTAATACTGGATATTTGGGGTACTAATATTCACAGTGATCCTCCACCCCCCATTTTTGCAGTATTTTCCTGTAAAGCTTGAAAGCATTTAGCAATTTTATAGAGAAAATAAAATCATTTTCCCCAAAATTAATAGCACCTATTTTTGTGGGGTTTTGTAAGCACTGAACAAGAGGGCCAGGAAAGCATCTGGCGTAGTGTGGCAAGCAGAATTCTGCGATGGCCCCAAGATCCCTGCCCTCTCATGGACATGCCCTGGACCTGCTTCTCCTACCTGGAAGGCCTTCCCTCTCCCTTTGGCAAATTTCTATTATCCTTCAAAAGCTACTCCAGTGTGAAGAATTTCCTGACACCACATTAATCAGATCCTCTCTCTGGACACATAGTCTGAGCAGTGGCAGCCCAGTGTCCAGGGGTGACTGTTCAGAGGTTTTGGGTACTGAGACCACCTGGGGCAGCCCAGCTGCTGCCTTGTTGACTCTTGTCTTCAGGCCTCCCTTAATTCCTTAGCTCTTGACTATCCGTTCAACAATTGTTTTCATGTAAATTCCTAAGGTCAGTTTCTGCAGCTTGCAATTCAAGTACCCAACTGTGGCCCTGTCTCCCCAATATTGAGTTCCAGGCTATTAAAGGTTTGTGGGTGAACCTCAGTCACAGTGAAGTCATTGTAAGAGGCTGTCCTTCCCTCAACCCAACCTTCTGAAAGACGACGAATGGGATTGACACCTGTGCAGCCTCATTCTGCGATGTCTGGGGCTGGAAGCAGGGCGCGCACAGATAGTTTTTACTTGCCCAGGAGTTAGGCCTTTACTGAGAGGAAACTGGGCTCGGTGCGTCTGAGCAACGTGCTCGAAGCCACACAGCTATGGACAGGCAGAGAGGGCCAGGTGTCCGTGCGCCTCTCCGCATTCAGAGCCAGGGCTCTCGCTCTCTTGTCCCAGGCTCTCCCCTGCGTCCACCCTCGGCCTGGCGCACCGACAGCGCGCAACACACACTCACTGCTCACGAGCCCCCGAGCCCCGCCACGAGCCCCGCCACGAGCCCCAGGAGACCGGGGTTATCAGCAGCTTCATTTTGCATAAGGAGAGACGGAGATTCAGAGGCCCCAGGGTCATCCAGTTGCCATGTGGGTCGAGTCAGCGATGGTCCAGAACCCAGGGCCACCCCTCAGCCCGCGCGGCCTCAGCGACGATGGAAACCCGGGGGAACCTTGCGGGTCGTGTGCGACAGGCTCCCCCAGAGCGGCCGGGTCGGTGACTGGTGGGAAGGTGCCGGGGGTCTTCTCAGGTGACTGGAGAAGGGGGCGAGGCTGCGGGTGGAAGCGGCTGTGCAGGACACAACCCGAGGGGGGCCGAAGAGAGCCGAGCCGGACCCAGCCACGACCGTAAGGCCCAACGCGGCAAGCGTGCCATTCGAATTTGTTCTACTGTTGGAGAGCAGCAGAGCACGTGGGCCGAGCACGTGGGCCGAGCACGGCCGAGCACGTGGACGGAGCCTGTCGGGCGGAGCCGAGCAGGGCCGAGTGGAGCCGAGCGGAGGCGAGCGGGGCCGAGCGGGGCCGAGTCCCGCGGAGCAGCGCTGGTGACCTCCAGGAGGCTGAGAGAGTCTCGCCTAGCGGAGGCGGTGGGAGTTGGTAGAGGTGAGGCAGCTCTGGAAGTCCTGTGATCCTTCGCATTTAGACCCCGTCTTTTCAGGCTAAACAGGGAAAGCAGGGCACTTCGTTCACCAAGCCCGCGAGGTAACGTCAGAGGAGTCTTTTCCTGTGGAGGCCCTTGTTTCCCCGTTTGCACACCTGAGGCCGTGGAGGGGGGCGGAAGCCGCTGGGGGCTCAGCCTGTCTCCGACTCAGGGGATGTCGTAGACCTTTCGCATTTTCTGGTGGGACTGGCTGTCACCTCTCTCGGTGGGGTCCCTCGGGTCCAGTTAACCTGGGAAGGGTTCTGGGGGATGTCGCTTAAAAGACTCTGCTTCTCTGGAGCAGAAATTCTCCGTCACGTTGTTCGGAGAGCGTGTCCTCGCCTCGTCGTGCGGTGGGTACTGTCCCCGGTCCGGAGCGGGGAGTGGGACACAGCCGACACCAGCTGAGCCTGGGCTGCGCCCAAAGGCCGGCGTTTTGACGTGAAGCAGGAGGCGCTCCCTGGGGTCTGGGCGGTGAAAGAGTCCCAGGTGTGGGCAACCGCCCCGAGCCTCAGTTTTCGCCTGCAAGGTGGGGAGACACCCCTGCCTCTCAGGCTGGTGTGCAGCCCGGAGCTAACTTCGGAATTTTCAGAAAGCAGATTTGGGGATGGTTGGGGTAGGGGATCAGGATTTTGACAGTATTATCCTGTGGTCTTTTATATAGTAAAATACCACCCCTTTTGATTTTTAATAAAAACTCATATGTACCAGGCACTGTTCTAAGCAGTGAGGACACAGACGCGAACAAACAAGTCAGTAATCCCTGCTTGTATCCTGGTAGGAGACAACTATTCCTGTGGTCTGGCCCCCAAATTCAGGCGGAAGCATAGTCTTGGATACGCTGTCCCCGTAGGCATCTGATCCCTTCTCGCAGTCCCAGCCTGTATTCCTACAGCTGAATTGTTCTGAAACACACATCTGATCATGTCACTTAGGTACTAAGAGCCCTTCAGTGCTATGAGATAAAGGCCTCCCTCAGGGCTCCCCCAGCCTATCTCTCCGGTGGCACCTCCTTTCTCTCCCCGAAATTTAAGGAACGCTTCGCTACATCCCTTTGCTCTGGGTTGGTTGTTTGTTTTTTCTTGTTTAGAAGTGCTGAGCTCAATACTGACACGAGATGGCGCCAGAACTGTACTCAAGGCTTTCTCTAGTGGCCGTTGAGCATGGGCTTCCTGGAAACTGGCTTGGTTGTTGGACCTTTTAGGAAGCCACTTAAAACTTGTTTTATTAGCAGCTTATATATTTTTAGCACAGCTGTCAATGAATTTTATGTATCTAATTAATTTTCCAGAGGTAAACAGAGATGGGAGTATTATACAGCTTACCTGCCCGCACTGTTTCAGTACCATCACAAAGCCCTCGGAGAGCGAGCCATGTAATTGTACTCAGAACCTGGCCCAAAGTCCGAACTCACAGCCTCTTCCCGTAACTTCCGTCGCCAGGATGATTTAGGGAACTTGGGCCAAGGTTGGGGACGTTCCCTTCTCTTTGTCCGGCTCTGTTTTTCATAAGCCAGGAAACAGTTCAATCAGAAGGATTCCCCTCCATCCCCCGATCGCATTTACCTTCCACCCACGCTAGGATTAGGTCAAAAGCAGATATTACTTGCGCTGCTTTCTCACCAAAATTTCTTTCATTTCAAATGTGTGAACATGCAGGCCCCTCCCTATCTTAGGAGGGACCACAAAATGGAATTTCATCCGAAATTCAGAAGTGGTCCTGACCTAGCCTCTGCTGCCAGCTCATGAGGAAACATGCCATCCTTTTTTAGGTGGTTTTTCTCCAAAGAGAAATTGTCCTGTGGAAGGAAGATTGAGGGGGACATTTTAGGGGCCAGGCTGGAGGCAGTTGACGCTACTTCCTTCCCCAGATTCCAGCAGCCTGAACTCAGTCCTATGGTCTAAAGTAATAGCAAGAGAGACTGGGAATGAAATCTGGACGGAGGAGGGGATTTGTGAGCATCCAGCAGATCTCGCCAGAAGAGTCCCGGGTATCAATAGAACACATATTGTATTCTGTGACAGCATGACTAGCTGAGAGAAGAATGAGAGTGGTTGGATCTGGGATACAGATTATTTTGGCTCTAGATTAGGCAGGGTTTGCTGAGAGATGGATGTGACCAATAAGGGATAAGAGAAACTAAAGTTGATTCCTGAGTTTTTGGTTTGGGCAACACAGGTGGTTCATGCCACCTGATACTGGACAGAGAGGGGAGGAGACTTGGGGCAGGAAAAATATTATTGGTTTTTCCTGGGGTTGGAGAGTTCTGTGTTTGCACTGTTAAGTTTGAGATACTATTAGATATCCATGCGGCGAGGACTGCAGGTCAGCGGGGCGGCAGGAAGTCACGGGCATCGGATAGTATTTACAGTTGACCCTTGAACAACACAGGTTTGAACTGTATGGGTCCACTTCTACTTGGATTGTTTTCATAGTAAATTCTGCAGTACTGCATGATCCCTGGTTGGTTGAATCCCCAGAGGCTGAATGTCGAATAGGGAGGAACCACTTATAGGGAGGGCCGACTATTAAATTACATGTGGATTTTCGACTATGTGGATGGTCGGTACCCCTAACTCCCTGCATTGTTCAAGGGTCAAGACAGGGTGACCAATTAGAGAAGCTTGGGGAGCCTCGCCCTGAGTCCTGGGGCACAGGACACTTAGAGACAGAGAAGTCTCTGAAAGAGACAGAGAACGGACGTTCGGTCAGTAGATGGCACACCAGGTAAGCGTAATGACATGGATTTCAGAGGAGATGATTTCAGGGGCCGCCTCAAGCCAAGCACCACTGGGAACGAGCAGAAGGAGATCGAGAGGAGACCATTAGATTTGGCACCAACGAGGTTACGGATGCTCTCGATGGAACCAGTGTCCTTCAGGTGTTGGGAGCAGAAGCCAGTTGGGTGAGTTGATGGCAGAATGTGGGTAGAGGACATGAAGGCAACACGTGATATTTTTCTGATTAAGGAGAATGAGATAAAAGGGTACCTGCCCAGGCTGTTAACATTGTTGATCTTGGAGCTGTGGAATTCATGTAATTTTGTAAAATCTGCGGGTTTTTTTCTCTTTTGTGGCCACTGAAATCTCTGCTGTGTTAGCATATTGGTCAGTTCATAACTGGAGAGAGATTTGCTTAAAAACATGGAGCTAATACGTCTTGTAGTTTAGACGCACTCTGTGTGTTGGGACATGCCTTCAACGTGGTGAGGCAGTTTATAACTTGTAGTCTTTGCTTCCTGCTTGTGCAAAATGCCTTTTCTAGCATGCCTACAGCCCTGAGTACGCTCACTACTGTATGTGTGCTTGTGGGCTTTTATATCCCCCAGGAATTCAAAGCCCCCTAGGGACACCTCATTCTCCAGATTTTACTTTTTAAAGGTTTTTGGTTAGCTTGTTTTTTACCCTGTTATCATCATCTCAGCTAGCTCAATTGCTGCTGATTTTTTTTTGACAGATGCACCTGGAGAAAATGCTTTTCACAGTGGGTGATTCTGAGTAAGGTAAAATAAGAGAAGGCCCTTGAGTGGGGTTATCTCTGGAACTTCCAGACAGGTGAAATAATAACAGTTCTCTTGGAACGGGGCTTTGAATGTGTTCCAGCCCAGTCCTTCCCCTTCAGCGGCTGCTGGACTGTAGATTTTCACCCTGATTGCTGGCTCTTGATTTTCAAAGATACCCACAGGTGGAGTAAAGGGAGTATAAATAGAGCTATTTATTTATTTGTTTGTTTTTATTTTTGGCTGCGTTGGGTCTTCGTTGCTGTGCGCGGGCTTTCTCTAGTTGCGGCGAGTGGGGGCTACTCTGTTGCGGTGCACGGGCTTCTCATTGCGGTGGCTTCTCTTGTTGCAAAGCACAGGCTCTAGGCGTGTGGGCTTCAGTAGTTGTGGCACACAAGCTCAGTAGTTGTGGCTCACGGGCTTAGTTGCTCCGTGACGTGTGGGATCTTCCCAGACCAGGGCTCGAACCCATGTCTCCTGCATTGGCAGGTGTATTCTTAACCACTGCGCCACCAGGGAAGCCCTAGAGCAATTTAAATGCCACAGAGCTGGCTGTTCTTACCTTCCTTGAATAAATGCTCTCCTGATTGTTACAAGCCTTGAAATGTCAAGAGTTCTGAAAGAGTTGATTTTGACTATTTTTGCTGGTGTTGTCATCACTTTTATGAAGCAGGGTATGTTGGGGGCACTTACTATGTCATCCCCCTGATGTCTTCCTAGCTCCTTAGTTTATAGTAACTCTCCAATCTGTGCATTTTCTCTTTTGCTCTTTTCTGCTTACTTCTTGTGTGTACTTTATGGGTTTTCTGCATAATATAAGTTCATATGTGAAGTAATTCATATGTTCTCCTCCCCAAATTGTCCAAAAATTTTTTGTACCGATTGTCTTTTGTCAGGTATTTTTTCAGATAGGGAAGGGAGTATTTGCACTTGAGCTTTCTTTGGTTCTGGAAAAGTAGACATGAAACCAGACTGTCATACACACAACAGGACACTTCTGACCAAGGATACACCTAGGTAGATTATAGGAATATTCACAAAGAATAGTTATTTGTGTTATTTATTTAAAAAGGAGATGTCAACCAGTTACATTCATTTTCAGTAAAGCATTGACTGTGGTGGAGGAAGGAAACGAATGTAGTAAAATTGGAAGCCAATTTCATGTAAGCTCAGAGTTTATTCCTCTAAGAAAAATATCCCATAGTTGTTTGAGGGCATTTCTAATGTAGTTTAGGCAAAGTTGAGAGAAACTGTGCTAGCGTGAACTCCCATGGACATAATGAGTGAGGGAAAGTATTCTACAATAGCTGAACCTGTGCAGCAGGAAAACTTTTGGGATGTAATCAGTGTGGGAAAACCTGCAGTCATAACAAACCTCGTAAGACCTCAAGAGATTAATAGTGGAAAGAATCCTATAAGTGTAATAAATGTAGGGAGGCCTTCACCCATTTTTGCCCCCCCCCCCGCTTCAGGTAATCACCAATCTGTTCTCTGTTTCTGTAAGCTGAGGTCTTGGTTTCTGTTTGTTTGTTTTGTTGTTCTTTTTTTTTTAGATTCCACATACAAGTGAGATCATATAGAAATTTTTAAAATTAATTAATTTTTTATTTTTGGCTGCGTTGGGTCTTCATTGCTGCGCACGGGCTTTCTCTAGTTGCAGCGAGCGGGGGCTACTCTTCGTTGCGGTGTGCAGGCTTCTCATTGCCGTGGCTTCTCTTGTTGCAGAGCATGGGCTCTAGGCGCACAAGCTTCAGTAGTTGTGGGACGCGGGCTCAGTAGTTGTGGCTCGCGAGCTCTAGAGCGCAGGCTCAGTAGTTGTAGTGCGTGGGCTTAGTTGCTCCACGGCATGTGGGATCTTCCTGGACCAGGGCTCGAACCCGTGTCCCCTGCATTGGCAGGAGGATTCTCAACCACTGCGCCACCAGGGAAGTCCAAGATCATATAGTATTTTTATAGTCCTTCTCTGTCTTATTTCACTTAGCGTAATGCTGTTAAGGTCCATCCATGTCACAAATTACAAGACTTCGTTCCTTTTTATGGCTGAATAATATTTCATTATATATATATTTCATATATATATCACATTTTAAAAATCCATTCATCCATCGATGGATACAGGTTTTTTCCATATCTTGGCTATTATAAATAATGCTGCAGTTGACATAGGGGTACAGATGTCTTTTCAAATTAGTGTTTTTGTTTTCTTTGGATGAATACCCAGAAGTGGAATTGCTGGATCATCTGGTAGTTCTATTTTTAATTTTTTGAGGAACCTCCATACTGTTTTCCATAGTGGCTGCACCAATTTACACTGCTCTTACTAATGTAATAAATTCATCAGAATGTGTGAAAGTTCCTGAGTTCCTTACCATGCAAGAACTCATACATGTGAATAAAAAATACGTGAGACATATGTAGGTGGAAAACCAATCTGGGAAAATCATCTGGAAATGAAACCTCTTTGTACATCACTAAATTTTTCTTGAAAGCAAACCCAATTTTTTTATTAATTTGGAAAATGTGAAACTCATATAAACATATTCAAAAATTGATATTATTTGATACCAAACTAAAGATAAAAACTTATAAGACCATAAGTCTTCAGTATAAGTTTGTAATTTTTTCCGTGTTAAATAATTCAGGTAGCAGAGTAAAAATTCCATACATTCGAATGGAATAGGAATATAATAGGATATAACTAACAGTTACTATTTTCTTAATATCTTACTTTTCTTTTAAACAACAAATTAAGAAAGACATTTTTATGAGGGTCATGCACCACATATTATCAAATCAGAATTGCTACAAATTATAAAATGTAACACTATTTTATGTACCATTAAGACTTTTAAAAAAAATTCCCAATTAAACTATGTCATTTCAATGATTATAAAATGTATCATGATACAAAGATGTTGAGATATGTGTCATAAGTGCATTGTAGAGTCTCCCACCTACATGGTAATTCAGTAATATTTCATTAGGTATAGAGAGAAAGAGCATTGAATTTGAGCCTTAATTCACAAAATGAAGTCTTTCTCCCTCTACCAAAAATCTTGTGCTAAGATCGTGAATTGGACTTCTTTCTGTGATTTTGTGCTTTTCATTAAATCCATTTTTGAAGTCTGACCTGATAACAAATGTCTAATATTTTCAACGTCTGTATGGTATAGGTTTGGTATCTGTTGATGATGTTTATCCCTTAAAATTGGTCACATTTTCCTGATTCTTTATATATTGAGTTATTCTTAATTATATTTAAACTTTTTGAATGTTATGTTCTCAGTCCTGTTCCCTACCTCTTGAGGTTTTGTTTTGCTGTAGAAGGCAATCAGCCTGGTTTGGTTCAGCCTGTGTGTCTAGTTCAGCTTCTGTGTGTTGGATCAAACAGCTCTGTTGCTTCGGGTGTGAGCCATATGTGTTCAGAGATTAGGCTGAGACACCTGCAGGGACATAGACGGATTAGGACCCCTTTGCAGGTTTTCCCCTCTGGAATTCCCTCCCACACTCTCTGACCCTCAAAGGCACCTCTTCTGTATCCTCCGGCCAGGCGGATGTGGTTTCTGTTACTACTGCCAGGCCAATTCATGGGTGAAAAAAATCCATGAGAGAAAAGAAATGGAAACCTTGTCCTCATACATATGTATCTGGTTTATTATTACAGTCTTTAGATCTTTGCTTATGTTTTAATTCCCATATTTATTTCTTTAATGGTTTCACGCTTCTCTTACGTATGTGGTAATTACAGGATCTGGACTTCTGGAGTCCTTTCCTCTTTAATTTCAACGGAGATTTGATTTTTCAGTGTATTGAAAGTTTAGATTTTTCACTCATATATAGCTGGCTTTACTCCGGAGAATATTTTACGAATGGATTGTTATTTGCTTCTTTCTTGCTCTTGAGGACTAACAACTAGAGAACATATATTCTTTATCACACACATTTGTTAATTTGAAGTCCCAACTATCAAGAAGGAAAACTTTCCTCACTATCAGATCCATATGAAAATTCTAGAAGTAAAATGAAAAATTAAAAAATTGAAATGAAAATACAATGGAAAAGTTTCGATTCTGCTATGGTAAAACCCATTGCTCTTGCCAATTACACATAAAATCTTTGGGCAAAATATAAAAGACAGCTATCTGAGGGCTCTGAAAAGTAAACAAAAGCAGGCCAGCTGTGGAGGGAGCCCATTGGAGATGCATCCTGCATGAGGGTGGGTTTCCCGTTTCTCTTCTCTCGTGAAGTAATAACAGAAACCATGTTGTTCTGGCAAAGAGGGAAAAAGAGAAGGGGCCTCTGAGAGTCAGAAGGGAATTCTGAATCATGAGGATAAGCCTTGAGGACAGTGTGCTCAGTGAAATCAGCCAGTCACAAAATGACAAATACTGAATGATTCCTCTTATATGAGGTCCTAATGTAGTGAGATTCATAGAGACAGAAGGTAGGTGGTGGTTGCCAGGGGCTGGAGGAGAGGATTGGGGAGTTGTGTTTAACGGGGACAGAGCTTCAATTATTTAAAGTGCAAAGAGTTCTGGAGCTGCATGGTGCTTATGGTTGCACAACAGTGTGAATGTACTTAATGCCTCTATACTGTACATTTTAAAATGGTGAAGATGTTAAATTTTTTTTTATGTATTGTATCCCAGTCTTTAAAAAGTAAATGCTTTGACTCTATGTCTATATTACCTGACATTAAAAAGAGACTTCTTGTGCTCATTCTTTTCATGGCATCTCTCTCACTTTGTATGTAAAGTGTTCTGGGACTTCCCTAGCAGTCCAGTGGTTGGGACGTCCCCTTCCAGTGTAGGGGGTGCAGGTTCGATCTCTGGTCGGGAAGCTGAGATCCCACATGCCTCACGGGAAAAAAAACAAGACATAAAACATAAGCAATATTGTAACAAATTCAATAAAGACTTTAAAATTTGTCCACATAAAAAAAAACCCTTTAAATAAAATAATAAAATAAACTGTTCCTATTTCAGCATACATATAATATGGACTTTCAAAAATCATTCTCCATCTTTGCATGAATTTGGATTCTTTAGATTATTAACATTTTATATACTTATGGATACAGTTGGATTGAGATCTATCATTTTCTTATGTGTTTTCTATTTGTCTCCTCTGTTTTTTGTTTGTTTGTTTTTGTTTTGTTTTGTTTGCGGTACGCAGGCCCCTCACTGTTGTGGCCTCTCCCGTTGCGGAGCACAGGCTTCGGACGCGCAGGCCCAGCGGCCATGGCTCACGGGCCCAGCCGCCCCGCGGCATGTGGGATCCTACCAGACCGGGGCATGAACCCGCGTCCCCTGCATCGGCAGGCGGACTCTCAACCACCGCGCCACCAGGGAAGCCCCATGCATTCACTTCTTAAAGGACATTTGTGTTGTTTCAATTGTTGTCTACCCATGAATGCACAAGTCTTTTTTGTGGTTGTGTTTCCATTTTTCTGGGGTAGATACATATGTGGAATTGCTGAGCAAAAGGGTAGCTGTATGTTTGACTCAATAAGAAACTGCCACAACCTTCCAAAGTCATTGCATCATTTTACACTCCCACCAGCGATATGTAAGACTTCTAGCTGATTAACATCCTTGCCACATTTTTGTTGTTTGGTCTGTAATTTCATATATTCTACTGGATGTATAATAGGGTATTATTATCTTACCTTGTTTCTGATCTTAGGAGGAAGACATCTACTTTCTCACCTTTAAGTATGATGTTAGAGGTGCATGTTTTGTAGCTCTTCTTTACCACGGTGAGGAAGTCCCCCTGTAGTGTTAGTTTGTTTTTTGTTTTTATGATGAATGGGTGTTGAGTTTTGTCAAATGATTTTTCTGCATCTATTGATATAATTATATGATGTTTTCTTTTTCCCTGTTGATATGACGGGTTATGTTCATTGATTTTCAAATGTTGAGCCACCTTTACACACCTGGAACGAATCCCACTTGGTCCTGCTGTTTATATCTTTTCATGCATTGTTGGATTTGATTTGCTAATATTTTGTTGAGGATTTTTGCATCTATATTCATAAGAGATATTGTCCTGTAGTTTTCCTTTCTTGTAATGTCTTCATCTGGTTTTGATATTAGGGTAATTCTGCCTCTTAGAATGAGTTAGAAAGTTTTCCCTCTGCTTTTATTTTCTGGAAGATATTGTAAAGAATTGGTATAATTTCTTTCTTAAATGTTTAGTAGAATTCACCAGTGCAACCATCTGGGCCTGTTGCTTCTTTTTTGTGAAACATTTTAATTATTGATTTAATGTCTTTAATAGATGTAGGCCCATTCAGATTATCTGTTCCTCTTTGTGTGAGTATTGATAGTTTGTGTCTTTTAAGGAATTAGTCCATTTTATGTACGTTATCAAATTTATGGGTTTAGGGTTATTCATAATGTTCTTTTATTATGCTTTGCATGTCCGTAGGATCAGTAGTGTTTACTTCTCTTTCATTTCTGGTAAGAGTTTTATCAATTCGAAGAACCAGACTTTGGTTTTATTAATTTTCTCTATTGATTTTGTGTTTTGGGTTTCATTGATTTAAGTTTTTATTTTTATTATTTTTTTATTTCTGCTTACTTTAGATTTAATTTGATCTTTGTTTTCTATTTCCTAAAGTGGAAGCTTAGATTATCTATTTTAGATATTTCTTCTTTTCCAATATATGGACTGAATGTTGTAAATTTCCCTGTAGGCCCTGATTTCAGTACATACCACAATTTTTGACAAGTTGTATTTTCATTTTTAGTTAGTTCTAAATAGTTATAATTTTCCTGAGATTTATGTTTGACCCATGTGTTATTTAGGGGTATATTGTTAATCTCCAAGTATTTGGGAATTTTCTAACTTTTTGCTGTTGGAAAAAGTTTAATTCCATTGGCACTCTGGAGCATATATTGTATGATTTCTCTTGTTGAAAATTCGTTGAGATGTGTTACTTGGCCCAGGATGTGGTCTATTTTGGTAAATGTTCCATGAGAACTTGAGAAGAATATAATTCTGCCCTTGTTGGATAAAGTAGTCTATAGATATCAATTAGATCTAGATGAATGGCTGGTGAGTTCAGCTATGTTCTGACTCATTTTCTACCTGCTGGATCTGCACATTAGTGATTGAGGGGGATTGAAGTCTCCAATTATAATGGTGGATGGATCAGTTTCTCCTTGCAGTTCTGTCAGTTTTGGATCATGTATATTGATGCTCCGTTACTAGGCACATATATATTAAAGATCTTTATGTCTTCTTGGAGTGTTTTATAACTCTCAGTCAACCAAGGTGATTAATGTGTCTTTCAAAACTTTGCTCTCTTTACTGTTTTTTGCTTGCTTGTTCACTCATTCTATCATTTGGGGACTTTTAAAATCTATGATTGTGGATTTGTCAATTTCTTCCCTTTATATTGTCATTTTCTTCCCTTTGAATTGTCATTTTTTCTATATGTGTTCTAAAGTTCTGTAAGTAGTTGTACACACAGTTAGTATTACTATGTCCTCTTGAATAATTTTAACCCTTTTGTTATTATGAAATACGCCCATTTTATCTGTTATCAGAATAGACATCCCAGATGTATTATGCTTACTATTTGTAAAGTGTTTCTTTTCTATCTTGCAACTAATTTTTAAAGGACTACCACTCATTGCGTTTTGATGCAGTTTCAAAAGCAATGTACACTATAATGAAAAGGCTGTGAAAATACTCCTCCATTTCCCAATTACATATCCATGTGAGATCAGATTTTCTCCATATGCTTTAGCCATGATACTATTTCACAAATATTGCATAGAGTAATATATATAGGAATCCAGCTCTTTTCTCTTAAGTCAGACATTAAAGAGCATTTTTAAAATGTGAAGCATTAAAATAAAGACTATTAGAAGAGACAAAGAAGGACACTACATAATGATCAAGGGATCGATCCAAGAAGAAGATATAACAATTGTAAATATTTATGCACCCAACATAGGAGCACCTCAATACATAAGGCAAATACTAACAGCCATAAAAGGGGAAATCGACAGTAACACATTCATAGTAGGGGACTTTAACACCGCACTTTCACCAATGGACAGATCATCCAAAATGAAAATAAATAAGGAAACACAAGCTTTAAATGATACATTAAACAAGAAGGACTTAATTGATATTTATAGGACATTCCATCCAATAACAACAGAATACACATTTTTCTCAAGTGCTCATGGAACATTCTCCAGGATAGATCATATCTTGGGTCACAAATCAAGCCTGGGTAAATTTAAGAAAATTGAAATTGTATCAAGTATCTTTTCCAACCACAGCGCTATGAGACTAGATATCAGTTACAGGAAAAGATTTGTAAAAAATACAAACACATGGAGGCTAAACAATACACTACTTAATAATGAAGTGATCACTGAAGAAATCAAAGAGGAAATCAAAAAATACCTAGAAACAAATGACAGTGGAGACATGACGACCCAAAACCTATGGGATGCAGCAAAAGCAGTTCTAAGAGGGAAGTTTATAGCAATAAAATCCTACCTTAAGAACAGGAAACATCTCGAATAAACAACCTAACCTTGCACCTAAAGCAATTAGAGAAAGAAGAACAAAAAACCCCTAAAGTTAGCAGAAGGAAAGAAATCATAAAGATCAGATCAGAAATAAATGAAAAAGAAATGAAAGAAACGATAGCAAAGATCAATAAAACTAAAAGCTGGTTCTTTGAGAAGGTAAACAAAATTGATAAACCATTAGCCAGACTCATCAAGAAAAAAAGGGAGAAGACTCAAATCAATAGAATTAGAAATGAAAAAGGAGAAGTAACAACTGACACTGCAGAAATACAAAAGATCATGAGAGATTACTATAAGCAACTCTATGCCAATAAAATGGACAACCTGGAAGAAATGGACAAATTCTTAGAAATGCACAACCTGCCAAGACTGAATCAGGAAGAAAGAGAAAATATGAACAGACCAATCACAAGTAATGAAATTGAAACTGTGATTAAAAATCTTCCAACAAACAAAAGCTCAGGACCAGATGGCTTCACAGGCAAATTCTATCAAACATTTAGAGAAGAGCTAACACCTATCCTTCTCAAACTCTTCCAAAATATAGCAGAGGGAGGAACACTCCCAAACTCATTCTACGAGGCCACCATCACCCTGATACCAAAACCACACAAGGATGTCACAAAGAAAGAAAACTGCAGGCCAATATCACTGATGAACATAGATGCAAAAATCCTCAACAAAATACTAGCAAACAATCCAACAGCACATTAAAAGGATCATACACCATGATCAAGTGGGATTTATTCCAGGAATGCAAGGATTCTTCAGTATACGCAAATCAATCAACGTGATACACCATATTAACAAATTGAAGGAGAAAAACCATATGATCATCTCAATAGATGCAGAGAAAGCTTTCGACAAAATTCAACACCCATTTATGATAAAAACCCTGCAGAAAGTAGGCACAGAGGGAACTTTCCTCAACATAATAAAGGCCATATATGACAAACCCACAGCCAACATCGTCCTCAATGGTGAAAAACTGAAAGCATTTCCACTAAGATCAGGAACAAGACAAGGTTGCCCACTCTCACCACTCCTATTCAACATAGTTTTGGAAGTTTTAGCCACAGCAGTCAAAGAAGAAAAGGAAATAAAAGGAATCCAAATCGGAAAAGAAGAAGTAAAGCTGTCACTGTTTGCAGATGACATGATACTCTACATAGAGAATCCTAAAGAGGCTACCAGAAAACTACTAGAGCTAATCAATGAATTTGGTAAAGTAGCAGGATACAAAATTAATGCACAGAAATCTCTGGCATTCCTATACACTAATGAGGAAAAATCTGAAAGTGAAATCAAGAAAACACTCCCATTTACCATTGCAACAAAAAGAATAAAATATCTAGGAATAAACCTACCTAAGGAGACAAAAGACCTGTATGCAGAAAATTATGAGACACTGATGAAAGAAATTAAAGATGATACAAATAGATGGAGAGATATACCATGTTCTTGGATTGGAAGAATCAACATTGTGAAAATGACTCTACTACCCAAAGCAATCTACAGGTTCAATGCAATCCCTATCAAACTACCACTGGCATTTTTCACAGAACTAGAACAAAAAATTTCACAATTTGTATGGAAACACAAAAGACCCCGAATAGCCAAAGCAATCTTGAGAACAAAAAACGGAGCTGGAAGAATCAGGCTCCCTGACTTCAGACTATACTACAAAGCTACAGTAATCAAGACAGTATGGTACTGGCACAAAAACAGAAAGATAGATCAATGGAACAGGATAGAAAGCCCAGAGATAAACCCACACACATATGGTCACCTTATCTTTGAAAAAGGAGGCAGGAATGTACAGTGGAGAAAGGACAGCCTCTTCAGTAAGTGGTGCTGGGAAAACTGGACAGCTACATGTAAAAGTATGAGATTAGATCACTCCCTAACACCATACACAAAAATACGCTCAAAATGGATTAAAAACCTAAATGTAAGGCCAGAAACTATCAAACTCTTAAAAGAAAACATAGGCAGAACCCTCTATGACATAAATCACAGCAAGATCCTTTTTGGCCCACCTCCTAGAGAAATGGAAATAAAAACAAACAAATGTGACCTAATGAAACTTCAAAGCTTTTGCACAGCAAAGGAAACCATAAACAAGACCAAAAGGCAACCCTCAGGGGCTTCCCTGGTGGCGCAGTGGTTGAGAGTCCGCCTGCCGATGCAGGGGACACGGGTTCGTGCCCAGGTCCGGGAAGATCCCACATGCCGCGGAGCAGCTAGGCCCGTGAGCCGTGGCCACTGAGCCTGCGCATCGGGAGCCTGTGCTCTGCAACGGGAGAGGCCACAACAGTGAGAGGCCCGCATACCGCAAAAAAAAAAAAAAAAAAAAAAAGACAACCTTCAGAATGGGAGAAAATATTTGCAAATGAAGCAACTGACAGAGGATTAATCTCCAAAATTTACAAGCAGCTCATGCAGCTCAATAGCAAAAAAACAAATAACCAATCCAAAAATGGGCAGAAGACCTAAATAGACATTTCTCCAAAGAAGATATACAGATTGCCAACAAACACATGAAAGAATGCTCAACATCATTAATCATTAGAGAAAGGCAAATCTAAACTACAATGAGATATCATCTCACACCAGTCAGAATGGCCATCATCAAAAAATCTAGAAACAATAAATGCTGGAGAGGGTGTGGGGAAAAGGGAACACTCTTGCACTGCTGGTGGGAATGTGAATTGGTACAGCCACTATGGAGAACAGTATGGAGGTTCCTTAAAAAACTACAAATAGAACTACTATATGACCCAGCAATCCCACTACTGGGCATATACCCTGAGAAAACCATAATTCAAAAAGAGTCATGTACCAAAATGTTCATTGCAGCTCTATTTACAATAGCCAGGAGATGGAAACAACCTAAGTGTCCATCATCGGATGAATGGATAAAGAAGATGTGGCACATATATACAATGGAATATTACTCAGCCATAAAAAGAAACGAAATTGAGCTATTTGTAATGAGGTGGATGGACCTAGAGTCTGTCATACAGAGTGAAGTAAGTCAGAAAGAGAAAGACAAATACTGTATGCTAACACATATATATGGAATCTAAGAAAAAAAGTGTCATGAAGAACCTAGGGGTAAGACAGGAATAAAGACACAGACCTAGTAGAGAATGGACTTGAGGATATGGGGAGGGGGAAGGGTAAGCTGTGACAAAGCGAGGGAGTGGCATGGACATATATACACTACCAAACGGAAAATAGATAGCTAGTGGGAAGCAGCCGCATAGCACAGGGGGATCAGCTCGGTGCTTTGTGACCACCTAGAGGGGTGGGATAGGGAGGGTGGGAGGGAGGGAGATGCAAGAGGGAAGAGATATGGGAACATATGTATATGTATAACTGATTCACTTTGTTATAAAGCAGAAACTAACACACCATTGTAAAGCAATTATACTCCAATAAAGATGTAAGAAAAAAAAATTACTCAGGAAAGACAGAACCAGGAAAATGTGACCAATACTAAGGTATAATAAATACATAGAAGCCAAACCTAGACTCAAAGAAGCTGTTATAAGTTATAAATATAACATGTTATATATTTATTTATATTGTAAATATTTATATATTTCTAATATAGAATATAAATGTGATCCATAAGTCAAGAAAAATACTCTAAAAATGAATGAAAAGATAGGATATCTCAGTAGAGAAATAGAAATTATAAAAAAACAACCAAATGGAAAATTTAGAACTGAAATATTTTACAACCAAATTAAAATCTTCCTTGATAGTCTCAATAGTGAATGGAGATGACAGAGAAAATCATCAACAAACTTGATGAAAGACCAATAGAGAAAAAGAGAAAATGGACTGAAAGAAGTGGACAGAGCTTCGAGGTCCTAGCAGACAATATCTAAAGGTCTAAGGTGTATGTAATTGGTGTTATGATAATAGAGAAGGAAAAGGGAAAAATATTTTTAAAAAAAGAATAGCCAGAAACCTACCCAAATATGACACGTGACATAGATTTATCAACCTGGAAGCTCAGCAAACCCCAAACAGGGTAAATTCAAAGAAAACCAAGCCTAGATCGATCGTAATAGAACTGCTAACACCCAAAGATGTAAATACCTTGGAAGCAGCCAGAGGTAGAGGATACATTAAAAGTGGGAAAACAATGATTGGAATGACCATGGGTTTTTCATCAGTAACAATGGATGTCAGAATGCAGTGAAAATATCTTTAAAGTGCTATAAGGAAACAAAACAAAACAAAAAAACCTGTTAATCCAGAACATTATATGCAGCAAAAGTATCCTCAACTGAAGTAGAACTTAAAGAAGTATTTACAAGCATATCTGCTCTACAAGATATGCTAAATAAAGTACTTCATTCTGAAGGATGAGGGAAACTTGGATCTTTAGGACTTAAAGGATAGCACAGAAATGGTAAATGTATGGGTAACAAGAAAACACTACTTTTATTCCTTCTTAGATTTTCTTTAAAATACACATGACTGTTTAAAGCAAAATTTCTAACACTTGGACTGGGGATTTTCTGTGTGCAAATGTACTACCTATAAACAATGATGGTGGTGTAAATGAACCTATATGATATTAAAAATTTGGTGGTTTATATGAATTGGTACTATTATTAATTCTAGGTAGATCATGAAAAGTTAGATATATACATTAATTTTCCTAGGGTAATAATGAAGTAAATAATTCAAAGACATACCACCAAAATTCCAATTGACAAATTAGAATACTGATATTATTCAAATAATTCAAAAGCAAGCAGGAAGAGAAGAAGAAGAACTGCAGCAGGAGCAGCAAAAACACGCATAGGGGACAAACAGAAACGAAGAAAAATGATAGATCTCAGTCCACCCATGCTAATAATTACATAAAATGTTGATAATCTAAACTGTCAGATTAAAAGGCAAAGATGGACACGGTGGATAAAAAACAAGTCCCTATTATATGTTTTCTAACATAGGAATATTAAATATGGAGTAAAAGAGATGCACCATTTAAAGAGTAAGTATAAGAAATCTAAAGTTGCTTTTTTTTTTTGCGGTACGCAGGCCTCTCGCTGTTGTGGCCTCTCCCGTTGCGGAGCACAGGCCCCGGACGCACAGGCTCAGCGGCCATAGCTCACGAGCCCAGCCGCTCCGCAGCATGTGGGACCCTCCGGGACCGGGGCACAAACCCGTGTCCCCTGCATCAGCAGGCGGACTCCCAACCACTGCACCACCAGGGAAGCCCTCAAGTTGCTATTTTAATACTAGATAAAGTAAACATAAAGATGAAGCATTTACGATAACAAGAGAGATATTTCCCAGTGATAAAGGCAAAACTTTATCAGGCAGGCATAACAAATGTAAACGTGTCTTCACCTATGCATATGACCTCAAATGCATGATGCAAAAATTGAGAGAAATCAAGAGAGAGAAATACAGTCATGGTGGAAGATTTTAACACCCCTCTGTCAGAAATTAATAGTAGAAAAATTCAGAAAAGACATAGTAGTTTGAACAACACTATCAATGACCTTGCTCTAATTATCGAATACGGAGACCTACATCCCAAAACTATAGAATATTTTTTTCATGCTCATGGTACACCAAGATAAGTCATATGCTGGGACATAAAACAAGCCTCAGTAAATTTAAGAGAAACAAAACTATACAGAGTTGTTTTCTCTTACCACAAGCAACTTGACTAGAAATCCATAAAAACAATATACCTAGGAAGGAAAGAAAAATAATCTGACAATTATAGAAAAAATTAATGAACCTAAAAGCTGTTTTCCAAGATCAGAAATTACAAATTCTTAGCTACGTTGATCCAACAAAAAAGAAAAAACAAATCACCGGTATTAGGATTTTAAAAAGGTTTAACAAAATGAATGGATAAACAAGATGTGGTATATATACAGAATGGAATACCACTCAGCCATTAAAAAACACTGGAAATTTTGTCATTTGCAGCAACATGGATGGACTTGGAGAGTATTATGATAATTGAAATAAATCAGAGAAAGAGAAATACTGTATGATATCACTTATATGTGGAACCTAAAAACATACGACAAACTAGTGAATGTAACAAAAAAGAAGCAGACTAACAGATATTGAGAACAAACTAGTGGTTACCAGTGGGGAGAGGGAAGGGGGTAGAAGCCATATAGGGGTAGGGGACTTAGAGGTACAAACTTATGTATAAAATAAGCTACAAGGATATATTGTACAACACAGGTAATATAGCCAGTATGTTACAGTAACTATAAATGGTGTATAACCTTTAAAAATTGTGAATCACTATATTGTACACCTGAAACATATAATATTGTACATCAACTATACTTCTTTTAAAACAAATGGGTTAACGCGACTTCCAGTTTCTGGTTCTTCATGTAAGGAGCTTGGAAGTCGCCACTCCATTCTAACAAATAAATGGCTCAACAGATTGAAAAACGATTAACTCATCTTGGATCCAACTGAGAAGGGAAGACACAGGGTAAACCACAGCCCCCAAGGTTGGAGAGACAGGCAAATCAGGAAGACGTGGATTAATAAAACAGAGGCTCACAAGTGGAAATTGCTGCAAGAACCAGTGCCAGGGTAGGAAGACCTGAACTGTAATTAAAGGATTGCTGGAGATTCAGTGTGGACAACTCAGAGAGTTAAAAACTCCAGGGGGACTCAGTCCTTGGTGGTGGTGGTGGAGAGACACTATATTGGGAGATTTACCTTCAGGAGCTCCACTGTATTCCCACAGTTAATATCAAAGAAAAATCCCCTCTGGCTTCCTGGAGGGGGAGAGGGAAAGGAACCATTTAAAAATAAACTAGAGCACTCTGTTCTTCTTTACAAACCCTGCCCTCAGAGGAACCTGGTTAACCGGTGGCTAAACTGGGGTATTATCAGAGCCTAACTGACCCAGGTAAGGGGAATACCCAACTGCAGCTCTCTCTAGCCATTCTGTCCCACCTTAACGGGCAGAAAAAAACTGAGAAACAGTTGTGAAGTTCACAGCCCAGAGGCATGGGCTCGCTGAAAGATTGCGACCTAATCATAGAAATAGAGAATGCTTCCCCTCCTCTCATACCTCGCAACCACATTTCTAGTGGAGTCACACATTTGATGACTATAATACAATATTGTTGTCTATATTCACTGTACTGCGCATTAGATCACTAGAGTTTATTTACTACTCATTCTAACTTTGTACCCTTAAATATCTGTCCTGTCCACCCACCCCCATCTCCTGTTAACCATCATTTTACTGTTTTTATGAGTCTGGCTTTCTTAGATTTCATATATAAGTGATATCATTCAGTACTCTACTTTCTGACTTATCTCGCTTAGCATAATGTGCTTAACACATTATGCTAAGTGAGATAAGTCAGACAGAAACAAATTATAAACAAATTTATATAAATAAAAATAAAGATAAAATAAATTTTTAAAGAATATTGGAAAGATCTATCTTATTTGTGTTCAAGGAAATAGAAGGGAATTTGGAAATCTTACTCTGAGAAATATTTGGTACAGAGTGCTTGATTACAAGATCAGGGAAAGGAAATGTAACAATAGATGGAAACTGACAATAGAAATTCTTTATTAGGAAGGAAAAGAAAGTGAAATGAACACCTTGAACAAAAAAGCAGGTGAAATGAAAACGAGGAAACAATAAAGTAAAGCAAGTAATAAACATGAAGGAAATGAAAAAATTAAACAAATACGTTGTCACAAATGGCAGGATGTCCTCCTTTCTCATGTCTGAATAAAAAATGCTGCAAGAACATGGGGGTGCCTATAGCTCTTTGAAATCCTGTTTTCATTTCCTTTGGGTATTTACCTAGAAGTGGAATTGCTAGATCATGTAGTAGCTCTATTTTGAACTTTCTGAGGAAACTCTATATTGTTTTCCATAGTGGTTGAACCAATTTGCATTCCTACCAACTTTGTACAATCTTCCACATCCTTGTCAGCACTTGTTATCTATCTCTTTTCTCCTTGATGATAGCCATTCTAACAGCTGTAAGGTGATATCTCATTGTGATTTTAATTTGCATTTCCCTGATTAGTGATGTTGAGCGTCTTTTCAAGTACTTGTTGGCTGTTTGGATGTCTTTAGAAAAAAAGTCTATTTATTTAGTTCTGTGCATTTTTCAATTGGATTTGTCGTTGTTGTTGTTATGCATTCTTTATATATTTTAAATATTCACTCCTTATCTGATACAGTCTTCCCTCAGTATCAATGAAAGATTGGTTCCAGGACCCCCCCATGGATACCAAAATCCACAGATGTTCAAGTCCCTTATATAAAATGGTGTAGTATTGGGCTTCCCTGGTGGCGCAGTGGTTGAGAGTCCGCCTGCCAATGCAGGGGACACGGGTTCGTGCCCCGGTCCAGGAAGATCCCACATGCCGCGGAGCAGCTGGGCCCTTGAGCCATGGCCGCTGAGCCTGCGTGTCCAGAGCCTGTGCTCCGCAATGGGAGAGGCCGCAACAGTGAGAGGCCCACGTACTGCAAAAAAAAAAAAAAAAAAAAAAAAGGTGTAGTATTTGTGTATAACCTACACACATATTCCCATATACTTTAAATCATCTCTAGATTACTTATAATACATCATACAATGTAAATGCCATGTAAGTAGTTGCCAGCATGTGACAAATTCAAGTTTTGTTTTTTGGAACTCTCTGGAATTTTTTCCAAAGATTTTTGATCTGAGGTTGGTTGAATCTGAAGATGCAGAACACACAGATATGGAGGACTGTGTATGGTGTGCAAACATTTTCTCCCATTCTGTAGGCTGCCTTTTCATTTTATTAATTTCATTAATTTTTTTTCTTTCCCTGTGAGGAAGCTTTTAAGTTGAACATAATCCCATTTTTAAAATTTTGCTTCTATTGTTTGTGCTTTTGGTGTCATTTCCAAAAAATTGCCAAGACCAATATCGAGGAGTTTCTTCCCTATGTTTTCTTCTAGACGTTTTACAGTATCAGTCTTATATTTCAGTCTCTGTCCATTTCAAGATAATTTTTGTGAGTGCTATAAAATAAGGGTCCAATTTCATTGTTCTGCATGTGTTTATCCAGTTTTCCCAAAATCATTTTTTGGAGAGACTATCCTTTCCCCATTGAATGTTCTTGGTTCCCTTGTTGAATATTAGTTGACTGTATTAGCAGGAATTTAATTTAGTTCTGGGCTCTCTATTCTAGGCAATTGATCTGTGTCTTTTTTCCCCAGTACTGAACAATTTTAATTACTATAGCTTTGAAGTATAGCTTGAAATCAGGAGTGTGTGTGATACCTCTGGCTTTGTTTTTTTTCCCCTCAGGATTGCTTTGGATATTTGAGGTCTTTTGTAGTTCAGTACAAATTTTAGGATTGTTTTTTCTGTGAAGAATGCCATTAAAATTTTGATGGAAATTGCATTGAATCTACGGATGCTTTTCAATGTTATGGTCATTTCAACAATATTAATTCTTCTGACCCATGAACACAGGATGTCTTTCCATTTGTTTGTATCTTCTATTTCTTTCAACAAAGTAGTGAAAAAAAATGTAGTTTTCAATGTACAGACATTTCACTCCCTTGGTTAAATTCATTCGTAAGTATTTTATTGTTTTTCATGCTATTGTGAATGGGATAATTTTCTTTACTTCTTTTTCAGATATTTCATAATTAGTGTACAGAAATGCAGCTCATTTCTATATGTTAATTTTATATCCTGCAACTTTATTGAAATCATTGATTAGTTCCAACAGTTTTTGGTGGAGTCTTGGGATTTTCCATATACAAAATTATATTATCTGCAAATAGCAACAATTTTACTTCTTCCCTTCAGCTTTTGATGCCTTTTATTTCTTTGTCTTGCCTAATTGCTCTAGCTAGGACTTCTAGTAGGACATTGAATAAGAGTGGTGAGAGTGGGTATCCTTGTCTTGTTCCTAATTTTAGAGGGAAAGCTTTCAATTTTTCTCCTTTGAGTATAGTTAGTTGTGAGTTTGTCATAAATGGTCTTTATTATGTTGAGGTATGTTCCTTCTGTATCCAATCTTTGAGGGTTTTTTAAAATTTATTTATTTATTTAAGGCTGAGTTGGGTCTTTGTTGCTGTGCGCAGGCTTTCTCTAGTTGCGGCGAGCGGGGGCTACTCTTCATTGCAGTGTGCGGGCTTCTCATTGTGGTGGCTTCTCTTGTTGCAGAGCGTGGGCTCTAGGTGTGCGGGCTTCAGTAGTAGTGGCTCTTGGGCTCTAGAGCGCAGGCTCAGTAGTTGTGGCACACAGGCTTAGTTGCTCCGCAGCATGTGGGATCTTCCCAGACCAGGGCTCGAACCCATGTCCCCTGCATTGGCAGGCAGATTCTTAACCACTGTGCCACCAGGGAAGCCCTCTTTGAGGGTTTTTAATCATGAAAGAAGTTGTATTTTGTCAGGTGCCTTATCTGCATCTATCAAGATGATTATGTGATTTTTATCTTTCATGTTATTAATGTGATATACTACATTTATTAATTTTCATATGTTGAAACATTCTTGCATCCCAGGGCTAAATTCCATTTGGTCATGGTGTGTAACACTTTCAATGTAGTCTTCAATTCAGTTTGCTAATATTTTCTGAGAATTTTCGCATCTATATTCATCAGGGATATTGGTTTATAGTTTTTTATCTTTTGTGTTATTATCTGGCTTTGATATCAGGATATTGCTGGTCTTGTAGAATGAGTTTGAAATTGTTCCCTCCCCCTCAATTTTTCAGAAGTTTTTGAAAAGAATTGGTGTTAATTCCTCTTTAAATGTTTTGTAGAATTAGCCAGTGAAGCCATCTGGTCCTGGGGTTCTTTGTGGGGAGGTTTTTGATTACTGAGTCAATGTCTTTACTCATTATAGATCTGTTCAGATTTTCTATTTCTTCCTGATTCAGACTTGGTAGGTTGTGTGTTTCTAGAAATTTATCCATTTCCTCTAGGTTATCTAATTTATTGGCATATAATTGTTCATAGTAGTCTCTTATGACCCTATGTATTTCTACAGTATCAGTTGTAATGTCTCCTCTTTCATTTTTGATTTTATTTATTTGAGTCTTCTTTTTTACTTGGTGAGTCTAACTAAAGGTTTTCCAATTTTGTTTATCTTTTCAAAAAACCCACTCTTAGTTTCATTGGTCTTGTCTTTTTTTCCTGGTCTCTATTTCATTTATTTCCTTTATGATCTTTATTATTTCCTTCCTTCTGCTAACTTTGGGCTTAATTTGTTCTTCTTTTTCTATTGTTATAAGATGTGACGTTAAGTTGTTTATTTGAGGTCTTTCGAATATATCAGTATATGCATTTATCTCTATAAACTTTCATCTCTACACTGCTTTTGCTGCATCTTGTAAGTTTTGATATGTTGTGTTTCCATTTTCATTTGTTTCAAGATATTTTATTTTTCTTTTGATTTCTTTATTGACCCATTATTTGTTCAGAAGCGTGTTATTCATTTCCACATATTTGTAGATTTTCCAGCTTTTCTCTTATTGTTGATTTCTCGTTTCATACCCATTGTGGTCAGAAAAGATAGTTGGTATGATTTCAGTCTTAAGTTTGCTAAGATTTATTTTGTGTCCTATCATATGCTCTATCCTGGAGAATGTTTCATGTGTACTTGAAAGGAATGTGTATGCTGCTGCTGTTGAATGGAATACTCTATATATATATCTGTGAAGTCCAGTTGGTCTAAAACATGGTTCAATTCCAAGGTTTCCTTGTTGATTTTTTGTATGGATGATTCATCCATTGCTGACAGTAGGATATTGAAGTCCTCTACTGTTATTGTATTGTTGTTTATTTCTCCATCAAATCTGTTAGTATTTGCTTAATATATCTTGGTACTCTAATGTTGGGTGCATATATATTTATGGTTGATATATGTTCTTGACCCTTTTATCATTATGTAATGACCTTCTTTGTCTCTTGTTACTACTATCAGTTTGAAGTCTATTTTGTCTGATATTACTATGGCTGTCCCCACTTTCTTTTGGTTCCCACTGGCTAGGATGTCTTCTTTCATTCTCTCACTTTGAGCCTATGTACGTCTTGACAGCTGTAATGAGTCTCCCGTAGACATCATATGGTGGGTTCTTATTTTTCTTATTCATTCAGCCACTCCATGCCTTTTGATTGGTAAATTCAATCCATTTACACTTAAAGTGATTATTGGTATGTAAGGACTGACTTTTGCCATCTTATCATTTGACTTCTGGTTGTTTTGTGTCTCCACCATTTCTTTTCTCCTCTGTTTCTGCCTACCTTTGTAATTGGTGGTGTTTTGTGGTGATAGGCTCAGTCTCCCCTTTTTCTATGTTTTGTGAATCCACTCTAGATTTTTGCTTTGTGGTTACCATGAGGCTTACATTAAACTTTCCATTGATAAAACAGTCCCTTTTTTACTGATAGCAGCTTATCTTCATTCACCTATAAAGACTCCACCTTTTTACTCCTCTCCTTTTATTTTCGATGTCACAATTTACCTCTTTTTATGCTGTGAATTTTTAAAATTATCATAACTGTAATTATTTTCAGTGTTCTTTCTCTTTAAACTTTATACTATAATTAAGTGGTTAACACAGTATTCTAATAGAGTTACTTTTTCTAATACTAAGTGTCTATTTTTCACCGTAACCAGCATGTTGTTTACGTTCATATGTTTTGTGTCACTAGTTAACGTCTTTTCACATTGTTTTGAAGAGCTCCTTTTAGCATTTCTTGCAAGGCAGGTGTAGAGGTGGTGAACTCCCACAGCTTTTGTTTGTCTGCAAACCCTTTATTTATCCTTCATATCTGAAGGATAACTTTGTGAGATGAAGAATTACTGATGGCAATTTTTATCTTTCAACATTTTGAATTTGTCATTGCATTCTCTCGTGAACTGCAGAGCTTCTGCTGAGAAATTTGCTGATAGCCTCATGAGGGTTCCCTTGTAGGTTACTTTCTTTTTTCCCCTGGCTGCCTTTAAGATTCTTTAGTTACCATT
This sequence comes from Orcinus orca, assembly GCF_937001465.1. Taxonomy (NCBI): domain Eukaryota; kingdom Metazoa; phylum Chordata; class Mammalia; order Artiodactyla; family Delphinidae; genus Orcinus; species Orcinus orca. Next base: position 3,172,526 of record NC_064568.1, read on the forward strand.
GATTTTTGACAGTTATGCTATGTTATATTATGTCTTGGAGAAGATCTTTCTACATTGAAGTAATAGGGTGTTCTGTTGGTTTTGTGGACTTGTATGTACCAGGTTGGGTAGTTCTCAGCTATCATTTCTTATATAAATATAAATATATATATTTATTTATTTTTAAAATTTTCTTTAGGTAAACTCTCTGCCTCCTTCTCCCTGTCTTCTCCTTTGGTACACCAATTATTCTTATGTTTTCTTTTCTGATAAAAACTGATAGTGCTCATAAAATTTCTTCACTTTTTAAAAATCTTAGTTCTCTCTCCTCTTCCAACCAAATCATTTCTAAATTCCTATGTCACTTATTTTTTCTTCCATCTGTTCTGCATTACCTATGGTCTCTAATGTATGCATCGTCTCGATCACTGAATTCTTCAGCTCCAGAATTTCTGCTTGGTTCCTTTTTTAAAATTTCAATCTCTTTAGTAGAGAACTCCTCTGCTCATTGATTTTATTCCTGAGTTTATTGAATTCCTTTCTGAGTTTGCTTGTAGCTCAGTGAATTTCTTCATAATAGCTATTTTGAATTCTTTATCAGTTTCATTGCAGTACTCCATGCCTTTGAATTCAATGGTTGGAGAATTATCATTTTCTTTTCGATGACATATTACCCTGATTCTTCATAGTGTTTGAGGATATGCACCTCTGCTTTCACATTCGAAGTAGCAAACACTCTCCTTAGGCAAGGATTTGGGCTTTTTTAGCTGTTACAGTTCAACAGGCTGGCAATTAGAAACCTTTCTTTTGTATTTCAGAAGGTGGCACTATAGCTCAAGTTTTTGGTTTCTCTTACTGGCTCTAGCTTTCAGAGCAGTCCTACTGACCATGCAAGAAGAGGTGGCAGCAGAGTGAAAGGAGGTGTGGCCTTAGCACCTGGGGCTGTGGGTGCCCTGGCTCTGTTGGGGGATCGAATGGGAGACTCTAGAGGTTCATAGGCAGACCTCCTGCTGAAATCCTGGAGCAGGCAGCAGGAAATGCATTCCTTCAATGCGCTTTGATATTCTTGTCTGCCTCCTTCCCTCTCCTCTCCCTCCCCAACCCCCATCCCCGTCACAGAAGTCTCTCCTCAGCAATCCAGGTGCTGCTGTAGAGAAACGGGTCCCTTCAGCTGCAGTGTGTTCAGTCAGGCAGTGAGTCACTCACCGCTTTTGCATCCCACTGCTCTGCCAGGGAGGTCACGGCTGTCCCCGTTACCAGCAAAAAGCGCAGTACCTCACAGTGGCACCCTGGGGAGGGGGACCTGCTTGGTGAGTTCCTCTGTCTTCTCTTCCTCCAGACTCATCTCTGTCCTGCTCTGATGGCACACCACTTTCTCCCATAGGGTTGGATGGACCTCCACAGATTCTCTGTCTCCCATGAATGGCGCCCTGTGTTACACTCTCCACGTTTCCCTTTTCCTGGTGTGAAAAGTGGGTGTGGGGCAGGCTCACCAACTCCCGTGGACCCACAGCCCCACTGAAGGCCTGTCTGCCGTGCTGGATGCACAGGTGGTAGAAACTCCTGGATGTTCTGGCGTAATGTGCAGAGGCACTTTGGTTTGGTTATGGACATCCAGTTAGTTGTAAATCGGGGGGGAGAGAAAAAAAGGAAAAACTCACACTGCCAAAGATGCTGTTTTTCCTCCACAGCAGTTCCTTTTACCAGGTGCATCTAGTTCAGCTATCAGAGAAAAATTACATGGCATACCAAAACATAATTTGAAGGGACAAATCAAGCATCAGAAGCATACATGGCAGAGATGTTGGAATTAGACTGGGAATTTAAAACAACTACGACTAATATGCTAAGGGCTCTAGTGGATAAAGTAGACAATATGTAAGAACAGATGGGCAATGGAAGCAATAGATGTCAATTATATCCTGTTGATTGAATATTGATGGGTTTAACTGTGTCCTAACTGATTTTCTGCCTTCTGGATCTGTCTACTTCTGATAAGGGGGTGTTGAGGTCTCCAACTATTATGCAGGATTCATCTGTTTCTCCTTGCAGCCCTACCAGTTTTTGCTGCATGTAACTTGATGCTCCATTTTTAGGTATATGGCATTAAGAATTGTTGAGACTTCTTGGAGAAATGATCCCTTTATCATCATGTAATGCCTTCTTTATCCCTGATAACTTTCCTTGCTTTGAAGTCTGCTCTATCTGAAATTAATATAGCTACTCCTGCTTTCTTTTGATTAGTGTTAGCATGGTATGTTTTTCTCCATCCATTTACTTTTTTTTTTTTAATAAGTTTATTTATTTATTTATTTTCGGCTGTGTTGGGTCTTCGTTGCTGTGCGTGGGCCTTCTCTAGTTGCGGTGAGCAGGGGCTACTCTTCATTGCGGTGTGCGGGCGTCTCATGGTGGCTTCTCTTGTGGAGCACGGGCTCTAGGCGCACGGGCTTAGTTGCTCCGTGGCATGTGGGATTTTCCCGGACCAGGGCTCGAACCCATGTCCCCTGCATTGGCAGGAGGATTCTCAACCACTGCGCCACCAGGGAAGTCCCCATCCATTTACTTTTTTTTTTTTTTTTTTTTTTTTTGCGTTACGCGGGCCTCTCACTGTTGTGGAGCACAGCCTCCAGACGCGCAGGCCCAGCGGCCATGGCTCATGAGCCCAGCCGCTCCGCGGCATGTGGGATCTTCCTGGACCGGGCGGGGCACGAACCTGTGTCCCCTGCATCGGCAGGCGGACTCTCAACCACTGCGCCACCAGGGAAGCCCCCATTTACTTTTTTTTTTTTTTTTTTTTTTCTCTTTTTTTTTTTTTTTTTGCGTTACGCGTGCCTCTCCCTGCCGTGGCCTCTCCCGCTGCGGAACACAGGCTCCGGACGCGCAGGCTCAGCGGCCATGGCTCACAGGCCCAGCCGCTCCGCGGCATGCGGGATCCTCCCGGACCGGGGCACGAACCCGCGTCCCCTGCATCGGCAGGCGGACTCTCAACCACTGCGCCACCAGGGAAGCCCTTACTTTTAATCTATATGTGTCTCTGTAATTATAGTAGGTTTCTTGTCAACAACATGTAATTAATTGGGTTTTGTTTTTTGATCCAATCACTATCGTTTAACTGGTGTATTCAGACTATTAACATTCAAAGTGATTATTGATACTGTTGGATTAATATCTCCTGTATTTGTTACTGTTTTATATTTGTTGCCCTTGTTCTTTGTTTCTATTTTTGTCTTCCACACTTCTTCTGCCTGTTTTTGGTTTTCATTGAGCATTTTATATGATTCTGTTTTCTCTCCTTTTTTAGCATATCAGTTACACTTCTTTACTTTTTTAGTGGTTGCCCTAGAGTTTGCAATATACATTTACAACTAATCCAAGTCTACCTTTTTTTATTGAGGTATAAGTGCCATATAACATTATATTAGTTTCAGGTATACAACTAAATGATTTGATATTTGTATCTATTGTTAAATGATTACCACAATAAGTCCAGTTAACATCCATCACCACACATAGTTATAAAAGTTTTTTCTTGTGATGAGAACTTCTAAGACCTACTGTCTTAGCAGCTTTCAAATATGCAGCACAGTATTACTAGCTAGAGTCACCATGCTGTACCTCACATCCCCAGGACCTGTTTACCTTAAAACTGAAAGTCTGTCCCTTTTGACCCCTTGAAGCATTTTGCCCCCACTCCACCCCCTGCCTCTGGCAACCACCAATCTGTTTGCCTTATCTATGTGCTTATGCTTGTTTTTGTTTTTGTTTTAGGTTCCACATGTAAGTGACATCACACAGTGTTTGTCTTTCTCTGTCTGACTTATTTCACTCAGCATAATGCCCTCAAGGTCCATCCATGTAGTCAAAAATGGCAGCATTTCCTTCTTTTTTATGGATGAATTATATATATATATATAATACATATAATATATATAGATTATAGATATATATGACATTTATTTATCCATTCATCCGTGACTGGACACTTAGGTTGTTTCCATGTCTTGGCTATTGTAAACAATGCTGCAATGAACATGGAGATGCAAATATCTTTTTAAAGTTAGTGTTTTCATTTCCTTCAGATAAATACCCAGAAGAGTAATTGCTAGATCATCCAGTAGTTCTACTTTTAATTTTTTGAGGAACCTCTATACTGTTTCCATAGTGGCTGTACCAATTTACCTTCCCACCAACAGTGCACAAAGGTTCCCTTTACTCCACATCCTTGCCAAGGTTAGTTATTTCTTGTCCTTTTGATAATAGCCATTCTAGTAAGTGTGAGATGATATCCCATGGTGGTTTTTTTTTTAATATCTTTATTGGGGTATAATTGCTTTACAATGGTGTGTTAGTTTCTGCTTTATAACAAAGTGAATCAGTTATACATATACATATGTTCCCATATCTCTTCCCTCTTGCGTCTCCCTCCCTCCCACCCTTCCTATCCCACCCCTCCAGGCGGTCACAAAGCACTGAGCTGATCTCCCTGTGCTATGCGGCTGCTTCCCACTAGCTATCTACCTTACGTTTGGTAGTGTACATATGTCCATGCCTCTCTCTCGCTTTCTCACAGCTTACCCTTCCCCCTCTCCATATCCTCAAGTCCGTTCTCTAGTAGGTCTGTGTCTTTATTCCTGTCTTACCCCTAGGTTCTTCATGACATATTATTTCTTAAATTCCATATATATGTGTTAGCATACGGTATTTGTCTTCCTCTTTCTGACTTACTTCACTCTGTATGACAGACTCTAGGTCTATCCACCTCATTACAAATAGCTCAATTTCGTTTCTTTTTATGGCTGAGTAATATTCCATTATATATATGTGCCACATCTTCTTTATCCATTCATCCAATGATGGACACTTAGGTTGTTTCCATCTCCTGGCTATTGTAAATAGAGCTGCAATGAACATTTTGGTACATGACTCTTTTTGAATTATGGTTTTCTCAGGGTATATGCCCAGTAGTGGGATTGCTGGGTCATATGGTAGTTCTATTTGTAGTTTTTTAAGGAACCTCCATACTGTTCTCCATAGTGGCTGTACCAATTCACATTCCCACCAGCAGTGCAAGAGTGTTCCCTTTTCCCCACACCCTCTCCAGCATTTATTGTTTCTAGATTTTTTGATGATGGCCATTTTGACTGGTGTGAGATGATATCTCATTGTAGTTTAGATTTGCCTTTCTCTAATGATTAATGATGTTGAGCATTCTTTCATGTGTTTGTTGGCAGTCTGTATATCTTCTTTGGAGAAATGTCTGTTTAGGTCTTCTGCCCATTTTTGGGTTGGGTTGTTTGTTTTTTTGTTATTGAGCTGCATGAGCTGCTTGTAAATTTTGGAGATTAATCCTTTGTCAGTTGCTTCATTTGCAAATATTTTCTCCCATTCTGAGGGTTGTCTTTTGGTCTTGTTTATGGTTTCCTTTGCTGTGCAAAAGCTTTGAAGTTTCATTAGGTCCCATTTGTTTGTTTTTATTTCCATTTCTCTAGGAGGTGGGTCAAAAAGGATCTTGCTGTGATTTATGTCATAGAGTGTTCTGCCTATGTTTTCTTCTAAGAGTTTGATAGTTTCTGGCCTTACATTTAGGTCTTTAATCCATTTTGAGCGTATTTTTATGTATGGTGTCAGGGAGTGATCTAATCTCATACTTTTACATGTAGCTGTCCAGTTTTCCCAGCACCACTTATTGAAGAGGCTGTCCTTTCTCCACTGTGCATTCCTGCCTCCTTTTTCAAAGATAAGGTGACCATATGTGTGTGGGTTTATCTCTGGGCTTTCTATCCTGTTCCAGTGATCTATATTTCTGTTTTTGTGCCAGTACCGTACTGTCTTGATTACTGTAGCTTTGTAGTATAGTCTGAAGTCAGGGAGCCTGATTCCTCCAGCTCCATTTTTCGTTCTCAAGATTGCTTTGGCTATTCGGGGTCTTTTGTGTTTCCATACAAATTGTGAAATTTTTTGTTCTAGTTCTGTGAAAAATGCCAGTAGTAGTTTGATAGGGATTGCATTGAACCTGTAGATTGCTTTGGGTAGTAGAGTCATTTTCACAATGTTGATTCTTCCAATCCAAGAACATGGTATATCTCTCCATCTATTTGTATCATCTTTAATTTCTTTCATCAGTGTCTCATAATTTTCTGCATACAGGTCTTTTGTCTCCTTAGGTAGGTTTATTCCTAGATATTTTATTTTTTTGTTGCAGTGGTAAATGGGAATGTTTTCTTGATTTCACTTTCAGATTTTTCCTCATTAGTGTATAGGAATGCCAGAGATTTCTGTGCATTAATTTTGTATCCTGCTACTTTACCAAATTCATTGATTAGCTCTAGTAGTTTTCTGGTAGCATCTTTAGGATTCTCTATGTAGAGTATCATGTCATCTGCTAACAGTGACAGCTTTACTTCTTGCTTTCCAATTTGGATTTCTTTTTCTTCTATTTCCTTTTCTTCTTTGACTGCTGTGGCTAAAACTTCCAAAACTATGTTGAATAGGAGTGGTGAGAGTGGGCAACCTTGTCTTGTTCCTGATCTTAGTGGAAATGCTTTCAGTTTTTCACCATTGAGGACGATGTTGGCTGTGGGTTTGTCATATATGGCCTTTATTATGTTGAGGAAAGTTCCCTCTGTGCCTACTTTCTGCAGGGTTTTTATCATAAATGGGTGTTGAATTTTGTCGAAAGCTTTCTCTGCATCTATTGAGATGATCATATGGTTTTTCTCCTTCAATTTGTTAATATGGTGTATCACGTTGATTGATTTGCGTATACTGAAGAATCCTTGCATTCCTGGAATAAATCCCACTTGATCATGGTGTATGATCCTTTTAATGTGCTGTTGGATTCTGTTTGCTAGTATTTTGTTGAGGATTTTTGCATCTGTGTTCATCAGTGATATTGGCCTGCAGTTTTCTTTCTTTGTGACATCCTTGTCTGGTTTTGGTATCAAGGTGATGGTGGACTCGTAGAATGAGTTTGGGAGTGTTCCTCCCTCTGGTATATTTTGGAAGAGTTTGAGAAGGATAGGTGATAGCTCTTCTCTAAATGTTTGATAGAATTCGCCTGTGAAGCCATCTGGTACTGAGCTTTTGTTTGTTGGAAGATTTTTAATCACAGTTTCAATTTCATTACTTGTGATTGGTCTGTTCATATTTTCTCTTTCTTCCTGATTCAGTCTTGGCAGGTTGTGCATTTCTAAGAATTTGTCCATTTCTTCCAGGTTGTCCATTTTATTGGCATAGAGTTGCTTGTAGTAATCTCTCACGATCTTTTGTATTTCTGCAGTGTCAGTTGTTACTTCTCCTTTTTCATTTCTAATTCTATTGATTTGAGTCTTCTCCCTTTTTTTCTTGATGAGTCTGGCTAATGGTTTATCAATTTTGTTTATCTTCTCAAAAAACCAGCTTTTAGTTTTATTGATCTTTGCTATCGTTTCCTTCATTTCTTTTTCATTTATTTCTGATCTGATCTTTATGATTTCTTTCCTTCTGCTAACTTTGGGGGTTTTTGTTCTTCTTTCTCTAATTGCTGTAGGTGCAAGGTTAGGTTGTTTATTCGAAATGTTTCCTGTTTCTTAAGGTGGGCTTGTATTGCTATAAACTTCCCTCTTAGAACTGCTTTTGCTGCATCCCATAGGTTTTGGGTCGTCATGTCTCCATTGTCATTTGTTTCTAGATATTTTTTGATTTCCTCTTTGATTTCTTCAGGGATCACTTCGTTATTAAGTAGTGTATTGTTTAGCCTCCATGTGTTTATATTTTTTACAGATCTTTTCCTGTAATTGATATCTAGTCTTATAGTGTTGTGGTTGGAAAAGATACTTGATACAATTTCAATTTTCTTAAATTTACCAAGGCTTGATTTGTGACCCAAGATATGATCTATCCTGGAGAATGTGCCATGAGCACTTGAGAAAAATGTGTATTCTGTTGTTTTTGGATGGAATGTCCTATAAATATCAATTAAGTCCTTCTTGTTTAATGTATCATTTAAAGCTTGTGTTTCCTTATTTATTTTCATTTTGGATGATCTGTCCATTGGTGAAAGTGGGGTGTTAAAGTCCCCTACTATGAATGTGTTACTGTCGATTTCCCCTTTTACGGCTGTTAGTATTTGCCTTATGTATTGAGGTGCTCCTATGTTGGGTGCATAAATATTTACAGTTGTTATAATTGGATTCCTCATTATGTAGTGTCCTTCTTTGTGTCTTGTAACAGTCTTTATTTTAAAGTCTATTTGTCTGATATGAGTATTGCTACTCCTGCTTTCTCTTGATTTTCATTCGCATGGAATACATTTTTTTTTTTTTTTTGCGGTACACGGGCTTCCCACTGCTGCGGCTTCCCCTGTTGTGGAGCACAGTCCCCGGACGCACACGCTCAGTGGCCATGGCTCAGCACATGGAATCTTCCTGGACCAGGGCATGAACCCGCGTCCCCTGCATCAGCAGGTGGACTCCCAACCACTGCACCACCAGGGAAGCCCTGGAATACATTTCTCCACGCCCTCACATCCAGTCTGTATGTGTCCCTAGATCTGAAGTGGGTCTCTTGTGAACAACATATATATGGGTCTTGTTTTTGTATCCATTCAGCCATTCTATGTCTTTTGGTTGGAGCATTTCATCCATTTACATTTGAGCTAATTACCAATATGTGTATTCTTACTGCCATTTTGTTAACTGTTTTGGATTTGTTTTTGTAGATCTTTTTTCTTCCCTTCCTCTTTTGTTCTCTTCTCCTGTGATTTGATGACTATCTTTAGTGTTGTGTTTGGATTCCTTTTTCTTTTTTGTCTATCTATTGTAGACTTTTGGTTTGCAGTTATCATGAGGTTTTGATATAGCAGTCTCTAAATATTCAAGATTAAGTTGCTGGTCTCTTCATTTCAAATGCATTTCCAATATCTTAACATTTGTACTCTCCTGCTGGTTTTGATATCATATTTGTGTGTGGATGATTTCCTACCTTTACTGTATGTTTGCCTTTACCAGTGAGCTTTCCCATTCGTAATTTTCTTGTTTCTAGTTGTAGGCTTTTCTTTTCTGCCTATAGAAGTTCCTTTAGCATTTGTTGTAAAGCTGATTTGGTGGTGCTGAGTTCTCTTAGCTTTTCCTTGTCTGTAAAGCTTTTGATTTATTCATCAAATTTGAATGAGAGCCTTGCTGGGTAAAGTATTCTTGGTTGTAGGTTTTTCCCTTTCATCACTTTAAATATATTGTGCCACTCCCTTCTGGCCTGCAGAGTTTCTGCTGAAAAATCAGCTGATAACAATATGGGGATTCCCTTGTATGTTATTTGTTGCATTTCCCTTCTTGCTTATAATATTTTGTTTGTCTTTAAATTTTGTCCGTTTGATTAATATGTGCCTCAGCATGTTCTTCTTTGGGTTTATCTTGTATGGGTCTCTGTGCTTCCTGGATTTGGGTGACTGTTTCCTTTCCAGGTTAGGTAAGTTTACAGCTATTATCTCTTCAAATATTTTCTCAGGCCCTTTCTCTCTCTATTCTCCTTCTGGGACCCTTATAATGTGAATGTTGGTGTATTTAATGTTGTCCCAGAGGTCTCTTAAACAGTCCCCATTTCTTTTCATTCTTTCTTTATTCTCTTTCGTGGCAGTGATTTCCACCATTCTGTCTTCCAGCTCACTTCCATTCTTCTGCTTCATTTATTCTGCTATCGATTCCTTCTAGTGTATTTTTTCATTTCAGTTATTTTATTGTTCAACTGTTTGTTTTTTATATCTTCTAGCTCTTTGTTAAACGTTTCTTCTATCTTCTCAGTCTGTGCCTCCATTCTTTTTCCATGATTTTGGATCATCTTTACTATCATTACTCTGAATTCTTTCTTGGGTAGGTTGCCTATCTCCACTTCACTTAGTTGTTCTTCTGGGGGGGTTATCTTGTTATTTCCTCTGGAACAATATTCCTCTGCTGCCTCTTTTTGTCTCACTTTCTGTGTTTGCGGTCCCACAGGCTTCAGGATTGTAGTTCCTCTTGCTTCTGGTGTCTATCCCCTGGTGGGTGATGCTGGTCTTTGAGGCTTGTGCAGGATCCCTGGTGGGAGGGACTGGTGCCTGCCCACTGGTGGGTGGAGCTGGGTCTTTTGCCTCTGGTCGGCAGGGCCATATCAAGGGGTGTGTTTAGAGGTGGCTACAGGCTCAGGAAGGCTTTAAGCAGCCTGGCTGCTGATGGGTGGGGCTATGCTCCCACCCTGTTGGTTGTTTGGCCTGAGGCATCCCAGCACTGGAGCCAAAGGGCTGATGGTTGGGGCCAGGTCTCAGTGCCAAAATGGTGACCTCCAGGACAGCTCACGACAATGAGTACACCCCAGAACCTCCGCCACCAGTGTCCTTGTCCCCAAGTGAGTTACAGTGAGCTACAGCTGCCTCCCACCTCCCCAAGAGACCCTCCAAGACCAGCAGGTAGGTCTGGTCCAGGATCCTATGAAGTCACTGCTTTTTCCCCTGGGTCCTGGTGCACACAAGACCTTGTATCCTCTAAGAGTGGCATTTCTGTTACCCCCAGTCCTGTGGAGTTCCTGCGATCAAGCCCCGCTGGCCTTCAAAGCCAAATGCTCTGGGGTCTCCTCCTCCTGATGCCAGACCCCCAGACTGGGGAGCCCGACTTGGGGCTCAGAGTGAGAGAACTCTCACTCCTGTGGGAGAACCTCTGCAAAATAATTATTTTCCAACTTGTGGGTTGCCTACCTGGCGGGTATGGGGTTTGATTTTATCACGAATGCGCCCCTCCTACCCTCTCGTTGTGGCTTCTTCTTTGAAAGTAGAATATCTTTTTTAGTAGGTTCTAGTCCTTTTTTGTCTATGATTGTTCAGCAGTTAGTTGTGATTTTGGCATTTTCATGAGAGGAGGTGAGCTCAGGTCCTTCTACTCTGCCATCCTGTCCTTGCACCTGGGATCTGCTTTTCTGATTCTTCTTGCTTTCTAGTAAATGCTGACCCCTGGCTGGACTGTAGCTTCATACAAGCAGAGGCCAGATAAGTCACCTCCCTGTGTCCCTAGGACATGGATGGTAGAGGTTCCCTGAATGTATCAAATGAATGGGATCCAGGACTAGTCACAGGTCAGTGACATCTTGATCAAAACGTTTCCTGAAAAAGTATGTTTGTTAAACATGCAAGGCTCTGCCTGCAGCTCAAAGAAGTCCCAAAGCGCCTCCAGACTGCACGGCTTCCAAAGCTGGTGGCTCCGGCTTCCTGACGCCAGACTCAGAACCGCACTCCTCACCCTGAGCCGGGCCTCCAGGCTTCAGAGAGCCAACAGCTCACTCTCTGGGGTGGAAGGCAGCCTCCTGGGCTCATGCTTCATGTCCCCTGGGCAGTGTGGGCTGGGACTCATTTCTAACAAATACAACACGTTAATGTTGACAGCGACGCCTGTGTGAAGGCATCTGCTCACAGAATCAGTGAGCTCCGTATGGACGCAACACAGAAAAGTTTAACAGATTCAAAGTGATCTACCAGTATCTTCAAAGGAGAATTTCAATTGAATTTTTCATAATTTATATTTCCTTATATCACAACATTTTTAATTAGGAAAAGCAAATTAAAACCCACTCAAAAATCACGTTTTCCTTTTAATTGACACTGTTTCCTCTCTCAGGTGCTACTTTGGTAATGATTAGGTCCCCACCTCTCAAGAACATTGCATCTGAACAGGCTGAGACAGAGCCAGTGTGAACACAGACCCCAAAGCAGGGCTTTTGGGATAACAAAAAGAGAAAAAAACAGCCTTTCTCTTCATTTACAAAGGGAGTCACTCAGAGGGTCCAAAGCTCTGTTTTCCAAACGTAGAAAACATGGAGCTCAATGCAAACTAGAACCCAAAATATATCAGAAATGAAGCATAGTGCTTCGTCACATCCTCCAGGTCTGATCATCCCGCCTCTTCTATAAGGAATGCCCCCCTCCAGCATTTTTAAAGGAAGATGTTTGTTTCTATTTCACTTTCCAACTGGGTATAAAATCTACTAAAAGGGATACAATGAATCAGAATAGATCAGCTCACTCACAAGACACTCCCAGATAAAGATTTTTGGTTGCTGAGATTATTCAGCACATTATTTCAAAATGGCCAAATTCAGGACAATCTGAGAATTCAAAAGTGGCGGCTACATTCGCTGACAGGTTATGTGAGACACACATACATACAACCCATGTTTCAGTGTACATGTCAAGGGGCCAAGACCCCTGATCACTCAATAAGTTATTTTGTACATTACAGTGCACAGAACAACAGAGGGAGAGACACTTTCTTGGAGAGGTTCATCCTCTCTGAAGGAGGCTGGAGACCAGGACCCTCATTAGCTAGACCCCTCCTCTTCTTTGGTTGTGGCAGCCTCAGAGACAGCCGTTTCCTCTAATCGATCCTCCTCCTCCTGGGGATAGAGGTCCGGGTACTTCTGCATGCACTCCTGCATGGCCCGGAACTGGTCTATACAGTCCGACCCCTTGACATCCTCTGTGCTGTAGTGGAAGCAGGAAAAGGCCGCCTTGAACTGTTCCCCACACGGGCCGCTGGCCATGCCCCCCAGGCACGGGCAGTTCCAGTTGATGTCTCCGTTGGGCAGGATCAGTCCTGGGACAGGAAGATGAGCAAGGAAGTGTGAGAGGTGCTGCCTGAGGTTTCAGAAAAAGCAAAACCAAGACCAGCCCTCATAGGCATAACGGTAACATGAACCACTGCCTGGCCGGCACTCACCGGTGGACCTGCTGCTCCCTCGGGATGGGGTTCAAATGCCCGGCACAAACCCAGCATTCCCGGCTCTGTCGGAAAGGTCACCATCAGCGACTCTCTCCGTGTGCAGCACTGCTCTGTGTCCTAAGCCGCCTCCCAGTGCTGTGGCCGTGCCTGTGCTCCAAGAACTACACAGGGAAACCGTTTAATCCAAAGCGGAAGTAACCGCTCGGATGGTTACTGAGAAGCTTTGAAAGCCCAAACACTGGAAGGAGTCAAGGTTCTGGTCTCCTCCTCTCACACAGATGGTCAGGAACCCCTGCGCCCCGGACCTTCTCCTCAAGCCCCTCCCGCTCCTCAGCTGCTCTCAGCTCAGCAGTGTCAGGACTGGTAAAAGCGAGGCTGGAAGATGTCCAAGGCATGATGGGCAGGAAAAAGCGAGTGGCGTGCCAGAGCACTGCGCTCCATTCTTATAAAAATGGAGAACCGTTCAAAAAATCCGAAGAGAGGGGCGGAAGAAAGAAGAAACTCCTAGGTTCAGCCTGATGGCCAGGGAAGCACGTGGGAACGAGGGCTGGAAAGCACACAGCCCTCACACCTGATGGAGACGCACTCAGTGTCCCAGGAGCAGTGGTGGCCAAGGTAGACACCTGGAAACCCAGCCGCGGCCAGGGATGTTGGACTCCCACCCCCGCCCAGCACTCACCGTGCTCCTCGTAAGGATCGTTGGGGTCGTCGGCCACCAGCTCCGCGTTGCTTGGAGTTTCATGGTCTTCTTTGGTCACAAATATGATTCGATCCTTTCCTAGTGTTTGGAGAACAGAGGGAGAAATGTTTCACCCAGGAGCTGTGAATCAGCCCTAAACCCAAGCAGCCAGGAAAACCTTGTTTGAAGACTGTCCCATTTGAAACCCCGAAGTGAGTTCAGTGGTGCTCCCCAGGCTGGGGACTCGCTCACTGCTGACTCTGGGGGAAGGTCTAGCAGCCGCTCCTGCATCACGTGCCTGTGACCAGACTGGGGAGGAGGAAGATGGCTCCTGCTGGCGCCATGTGCATCCTCGAGTGGGAGACGAGACGCCCCAAGCCATCAAATGCAGCTGTTTTCAGTCCCCAAGTTTGCTGACATCTAACAAACGGGTCTTCTTCCTCTGCTCAGAACTCCCATGAGCTCTGACGGCTCTGTCACTTCCCGTCCCTGTGAGCACCTGGTCCACTTGCTCCAGGCCCCTCAGGACCTGCCAGCAGGCGCCCTCAGATAACATTTTACCAATCGGGCTCCTCCGGAAGAGGCTTGGGGAAAGCACGAGGTTGACAGTAAACACCAGAGAGACGTGCCAGTGAGGACAGCAGAGGGGACAGAGGGAAGGTACTTGGTGTTTACACCCTCCCCTCCCTGTACAGCGTCTCCCAGGAGGGGTGACAGTAATGGCAGCTGACCCTCGGCACGCTCAGGACCACGGCCTGCTCAGAACACCTGAGGGTTCTCTCCAACACCTCCCATTCTATCTCAGAGAAGGTGGCTTGTCCCAAGTGGCCTGGGAAAGGATTGGGGCCGGGCAGCCAGGGCATGTTGAAGAACCTGAAGACCTTGGTAATTCTGGCCAGTGTTCAGAACACTTAAAAGCAGCCTGCAAAAGTGCTGCGTGCTAAGCAAAATAAATAAGCTGACACAATTGCTCAGCTCAGCTCTGACAGTTTTGTTTACCAAGGTCTCAGCCGGGCCCAGCCGAATGGGGAGGCTGGTCTCAGGCCAAGGCAAGGCGTCCAAGCCTGCTCGGTACGGGAGGCACCTGTGGGGCTTATGAGGCCCAGCCTCACAGAACAGAAGCTGAATCAAGCTCTCTGCACGTCCACACCACTGATGGGCTCCCAAGTGACTGATGCACAACCCCACCCAGAATGTTCCAGGTCCCTCCCACAGGCCGAGTCCTCCCAGGCACCTTTCTGGACATCCCCCAGAGAGATCGGTTATACTGGATCGAAGGATGTGATACTGTCATTTAGAATAAGAAGTATATATTTCACCTTTGACCCCATTCTTAGCACAGAGCTCCTAAAATTTTGGTTTCCCAAGTGATGAGAGCATAAAGATCTTTTTGTTATGTTAATAGGATGACTTGGGGGAGCCTGAGGATGGGGGCTGGTTGCCAGGAGAAACGGCCCTGGGATTAGAGGGTTGGAGCTTTCAGTCCCAACGTGCCCCCCCCCCACCCCCGCATCCCACCCTGGGGAAGGGAGAGGAGCTGGAGGCTGAATCAGCTGCCAGCGGCCGATGATTTAATCAATCATGCCTATGTAATGAAGCCTCCGCAAAAGCCCAAGCGGACAGGTGAACACGTGGAGGTTCGGGAAGAGAGGGCATGGAGGCTCCGCCCCTTCCCCACACCTTGCCTTGGGCGTCTCTTCCATCCAGCTGTTCCTGAGTTATATCTGTTAATATAATATTCTATCCTTTTATAATAATCCAGCAATCTAGTAAGTAAACTGTTTCTCTGAGTTCTGTGAGCTGCTCTAGCAAATTAATCCAACGCTAGGAGGAGGTCGTGGGAACCTCTGATCTACAGCCAGTGGTTAAGAAGAACAGATGACAACCTGGACTTGTGACTGGCACCTGCAGTTGGGGCGGGGGAGAGGGGTGTTGCAGGCCTGAGCCCTTAAACTGTGGGATCTGACACCATCTCCAGGTAAACAGTGACAGATTGAGCTGAATTGGAGGACATACTGCTGGTGTCAGAGAATTGCTTGATGTGGGGAAAATACCCACACACTGGAATTGGAATCAGAATCGTTAACGGCAGAACATAACTGCATCTTTTACACACGTGGGCCCTACTCAATGAGTTTCCCCACCCGTCGGCTCATTTAATCCTTACACCAACACTGTGAGGTGGGTATTACTAATCTCCTTTTTACAGAGAGAGGAAACGGAGGCCCAGAGAAGGTAGGAAACCAGCCCGAAGGCACATAGTATGTGAAGGCAGAGCAGGAACACAAACTCTGGTCTGAAAGATTGCGAGTGTGTCACCCTGTCCACTGCACGCCTGTCCCAGCAGGAATGTCTGAGAGTGCACACAGGACTGACAAAAGGACAGTGCTCACCGATCCCCGAGTCCCAACTGTGAAAAGAGAACTCATCATGACTGCCAACTAGTGGGGTAACCAGCTAGACTGGAAGTCTCATTACATTTCTCTGGAGAAAATATAAAAATGCTTGTTTTCACTTCCAAGATAACCTTAAAAAGTTGATACAAGCATATTCAGAAGGACGTGGATAACTACCTTATGCCCTCTTAGAGTTCCAAGTCAAGATTTTCATGATCACGGCCGATGGGAGAAAAGGCCTGGGGTGGACTTAACTCAGCCAAGGAGGGCCAGCGACTTCCTGGTCTCCACAGCAAAGGCTCCTCGGTCAGAGATTGGCCTTGGATGACCTTGGTCATCAGACGGTGGCACAGGGACAGTAACCTCAAGGACCCACCACTGGCACAGAAGCACATTCTCCACGCAAGGGGCAATTCAGTGAAATATCATCTACGAGACTGAATTAATGTTGTAAACTGAATGCTGTGAGAATTCAATCCACTCATCTGTCCAGTTTTAGAGTCACTGAAGCCCACGGGCACATGTTTATTAGAGCAGGTTCCTTAGACGTTTACATGACAGTAATAAAAGAAAAATTTAAAAATCAACACAAAAATATATTTCTCAAATTCAGGAAGCAGGGATTCCCTGATGCTGTACTCACTATAGGAGAATCAACCTTTTTAAACAACCTAATAAGGACTTCACCCTCATGACTTAAGCTCCTCTCAAAGGCCCCACCTACTAATACCATTCACCCTTGGGGTTTGGATTTCAGCATATGAATTTTGGGGGGACACATTCATATCGTAGCAATGGGAAAATAAGGAGCACATTCAGATACCCTCACAGCCTCCCTCTCCCTGATTCATAGCTCCTGCTCAGATGCCATCTTCCTTCATCACTCCCCATCACCCTTAACCTGCTTTTTCTCACCTAACAATTATGTATTTGTTTTTGTTTTTTTTTTGCAGTACACGGGCCTCTCACTGTTGTGGCCTCTCCCGTTGCGGAGCACAGGCTCCGGACGCGCAGGCTCAGCGGCCATGGCTCACGGGCCCAGCCGCTCCGCGGCATGTGGGATCTTCCCGGACCGGGGCACAAACCCGTGTCCCCTGCATCGGCAGGCGGACTCTCAACCACTGCGCCACCAGGGAAGCCCCAATTACGTATTTGTTTACCACCTGTCTCCCCCACTGAAATGTCAGCTCCTCAGGGGCAAGGATTTGTCTATTCCATTCACTGCAGTATCCTCGGAGCCTAGAACAGTGCCCAAGACATAGTGGGTAATCAGTATTTGTTGAAAAAGTGAATGGAGGAATGAACTCTGAATTCAGACATGAAGACCCCCAGACCCAGCAGAGGGCAGAAGACAGAACGGTTATCACTATGAAGTAGGTTAGAGAAAAAAAAACCTTGGATGGGTGGTCTCATTCCCCCTAGAACATGCGTGGGTCTTTACACAGCAGAATCTCTTGGTACATCCAACCCAGAAGGGGCGCCCGCCACCTCCACCGTGCCACGAAGGCAGACCGCCCACCTGTGCCCACTGCCATGTGATCAGTGGCTGGCACATCACAGGTACTCAATAAATGTTTGTTGACACAATAGGAGAGAACACGGTCAGCATTAGAAAAGGAAGAACAATGACAGGAACAGTGTGGCCCTGGGCCAGGGAGCGAGGCTGAGTCCACGCTGCCCAACACCTTGAACGCCCTGCTAAGGCCTTTAACCCCAAGGCTTGGGGGTGGACCCCTGAAGTAAATGTGCACAGGCAAGTGACTGACTCAGAACAGAGGGCAGCCGTGTGTATGGGTTCACTGGGTAAAGGTGCCGGGGATATGGCCCATCTAATGCTCTCGGCTTGCTGCAAGAACATAAGAAGGAAGATGACAAAAATAAACCAGGTAATTTCAAAGAGTTTAGGATGTGAAAGACACAAAGACCCAGAGAAGACCTCACTGAGGCGACATATGAGCTGAATCTTAGAGGATGAGGAGGTAGCCATGGGAAGAGCTGGAAGAAGGGTGCACCAGGCAAAGGGAAGGGCCAGAGGCCAGTGTGGCTGGTCAGTGATGGCAGGAGCCGGATCAGGCAAGGGGCTCGCTCACATCAGCCTTAATCTGGAAGGAGTGTGGGATCGTTTCTTTAAGTCCCATGGGAAGCATAAAGAATCGGTGGGTAGAAAAACAAGAAGTTGGGGACTTAGGGGACAGTGGCATGGATAAGATAAAAACTAGGGAAGGCCTAAAGTGAGTGCTTTTAATTCTCATCCCCAAACTAAGAGAGCTTTGATCCAGGAAAAGATAGGGATCTAAACACCTGCCTCTGCTTCCCAGAGAAACTGCAACCCCTAGAAACCCTCAAGAATGAGGATTATACCTTCATTATACCCAAAAGGTTAAAAAAAATTTGCTAAATGAAGAAGTAAATTTGACTTAGAAGAAGGACATTAAAAACAAAAGACTTGCTGTCTAACAAAGTGGTGAGGGCAGAGGACTTTTGCTCATGGCAAAGTTAAATATCAATCAATGGAAACTACTCATTAGAGACATCAGTGAGTTTTACGGCTTTATGACCCAGGGAAGGAGGATTCCAGAAGCAGAATGGGGTACTGGGAAAAGGCTTAGCATTTTAGACTGAGCTGTTCTCCTAACTGAAGCATGACCTTGGGTGGGACACTTCCATCTCTGGGCTTAAGATTCCCTTAATTAACTGAGGGAGCTGGACTATTCGCTAAAGGATTTCTGGGTGAGTTCCAACTCTCTCTGGAACTTTATAGTCTCAGGTGTCTACCAATCCCCTCACCTGGCACCGAGAAGGTGCTTCATGAATATGCGTGGAATAAATGAAGATCAACTTCTCATTTTACAAGACTGGACACTAGGCCCTGGAGGAGTTGGGTGGCCGCTCAGGGACAGAGCCGGTTAGTGGTTGTGCAGGAAGACCCTTGGACCCGGCTTGGAGACTTCTGAGGTCCCGGGTAGAGGTAACAAGCAGACAGACAGTAGGCGGGGACCAACTTTGTTTTATTTTGTTTTGTTTTCTGCACAGGGTGTCTTCTGAGCGGAAGGCTCCCTGGAGTCCACTGGGCACCAGACTGGGCAGTTCTGGAATCAGACCGCGGGCCTCCAACCCCAGCTTTGCGACTTGCCGGCCGTGTGGCTTACCCAAGTCACTTCTGGGTCTTGGTTTACTCTCCGGATAAAAGCAGGGCCTGACTTAGGAAGGTCGTCGCGAGATAGGCCACACAAAATTCCTGGACCGGGGTCTGACCCGTCGCAGCGGGCGGCACTCCCACCCGCAGCGCAGCGCCCACCGAGGGGCAACTTTCCGGGACAGTTGAAAGCAGTGCAAACGGGAACACGTGGTGTGTGGTGAGCGCCATAGTAACATTATAATTAGAATCAATAAATTCCTAGTTACCAGCCACAGGCAGGGCGCTCGCACAGCCCTGACCCCCGGGCCTAGGTTACGAGCGCCCCCATGTGCTGTTCCCTCCGAGGTCCGGGTTCGAGCCTCACAGTGACCTCGGCCGGCCTCGCTCCTACCCGGGCCTCGATTTTCTCATCTGAAAACCGGGGATGGCGACTCCGCCGCCGGGCCCAACCCGAGGGTCCCGAGGACTGTCCTCCGCGTCGGCAGTGGGGGCGCGGGGGTCCGGCGCGCTGCACAGACCGCGTGTCCCCTGCAGGCCCTCGTAGGCCGTCTCCACGCAGTACCATCTCCTACCTTCCTGCCGGCAGTAGGCCATGGTGCAGCCCGGCGCTCCGACCTCGCGGCGACTGTGGCGGCGGCCTCACGCCGTGACCTCTCCGCTGCAGGGCTGGCGGCTTGGAGGCCCGCGCGGTCCCGCCCCCTCCAGGCCTGCCCGCCGCGCGCCTGCCTCGGCGCGTCTAGCCCGGCCCTCTCAGCCGGGAACTACATTTCCCGGCAGGCCGCACGCAGCCCGGCTGCTCCTCCAGGCAATAGGAACTACATCTCCCAGAATCGCTTGCAGTGCGCAGGCGCATCAGTGAGGTACCGGTAGGTTGCAACTTTTGGAGCGTGCACCCGACCCTGGACTACATTTCCCAGGAGGCGGCGCGGCGAGCGAGAGCCGAAAAGCTCGTGCCCGCGGGGCGGTAACTGTGGCGCGTCCCGGGCTCTGGGATTCGGTTGGTTGTTTGCCGCTCTCCGGTAGGCGAGAGGCCGCGGGACTCCGCGCTGCGGCCGTAAGCACCTCTCGGAGCTGAGCCGAGCGAGGCGGGCGGCGACCCAGCCGCGGCATGGCCGCGAACGTGAGTGTCTTCTGGTTCGCCGGCCACACCCAGGCCTCCCCGTGTCCCGGTCCCCTCTCCCCGCGGGCGGGCCGCGGCCCCCTGCCCGGTGAACCCCTTCCTCTCCCGTATCCGGGCCTTCTGGCAGCCGAGCCGTCTGTCCGTTTCTCCTAGCTCGGCCGGACTCCTTGGGGCGCGCGGTGGCGAGGACCGGGCCTCGGGACGTGTGGCTTCGGCTCCCCGCAGCTTCTCCTTTCGTTCCCAGTTCTCGCCTGGGTTCTCGGATTTCTCCCATGTAAGGACCTTGAGGGCTGGACTGGGCCGCAGAGAAGGCCAGTCCACTGGGGCGGTGGCGAAGCCGATCCGCGACGCACTGTCCGGGCGGGCGGTGAGCTCCCCGCCCCAGGGGGGTATGTAAACCCCGGCTGATGCTGCTGCAAAGGGGCGTGGGCTGGTTTGGGAGCGGAGGAGTTAGGACGACGGGGAGAAGGGAGCATTTCCCTAAGGCCGGGCCGTCTGCCTCCTAGCATGGATTTGGTTGCAGACGCCCTGGCCGAAGGTGGTGCCCCTGGAACGGCTGCTGGCTGCTTTTTCCTGCAGCCAGCCGTATTTCAGGAATCTTTCTATTTAAGCCCAACATTCATTCAACAAACAGAGGGGCACCTCCCGCCAGGGTGCAGGGCATGGGAGGAGCTGGTGATTCACACTCGCCTTCTCTCTGAAAGTGTGTGTGGAGCCAGCTCACAGCCCTGCCAGCCCAGGCACTCCCTCCCTCCTGCTGTGGTGGAGTGTCCAGCCACTCTCCCCTGGTCTGTTACCTGCTCTTTTCAGGCCCCTCCTCTGTCCCCAAGCGCCCTCTCTGCCTCCCACACCCCCTGAGAAGCCAGGGCTGTGTCTCCCACAGCCTGGATTAGAGTTGTCTGGGAGTCCGAGAAACCTTAAATGGCGCACCTAGAGGTGGTCCGTGAGACGCAGGGTCCTCTGCCGGGAGAGACCCAAGCTGGCAGGACACGGGTCTGCCCCCATACCGCCACCACCATATCTTACAGATGAGGAACTTCCCCGGCAGGGGAAGGCACTTGCCCAGGGTCTCACAGCCAGTTTGGCAGGTCGTGGGAAGGTGTGGGGCAGGTTTTGGAGTCAGGCTGACCTGGGGGAAAATGCAGATTTTTCCTCAGTAGCTGTGTGGCCTTAATCTCTTGGGATTTTTGTTTCCTCATGGGAGCAGTTACTGTGAAGTTTAAGGGAGACTGTGTTTAGCATAGTGTCTGGGGCATAGTAGGTACTTAATACGTAAAAAAGAAAACAGTTTGTCTTCAGTTTTGGTGGGCAGAGACCTTGGATACATTGGGTCCTGACCTTTGCCAAAGAAAGTAGATGAATTAGGGTTCCCTCTGCTGCCAAACCTTTGTTGATTCACCCAGCAGTGGGGTGCACATTTACAGGGGCCACGAGGCCCCGTGAGGAAGAAAGATCTGAAGATGATGGGGCGGAGCAAGGAGGCCACAGGATTATTAATCACTGTAAAATCTGTCCAGTGATGGAGTTACTGTTACCATCTCCACTTTATAAATGAGTAAACAGGATCAGAGAGGTAGAGCAGCTTACTCAGTGTTACACAGCAAGTGATTTTCAGGGCCTGTATGTCGATCCTTGTTCCTACCACTCACTGCTCATTGATTCGAAGCTTGGAGTAGGGGAGTGGGCAGGGAGGAAATCTCCACGAACATCCATGTTTACTGGGCATTTGGTCCAGAATGTGGGCTGGGTGTGTCAAGCCACTCTGCACGCTCGCCAGCCTGAGGGGCACCTTCTTCTCCTAAGGCCATCTTTGAGCCCCTTATGTTGATGTTGGCTCCTAGCTGTGTGCTGAGGGGAGGCCAAGGAGGAAGCCAGGCCTTCCAGCCATCGACTTGGGGACTGCACTGGCTGTAGCGGGACTGGCTTCTTTTCCTGTCTTGCTTGCCTGCCTGCAGCGAGCTCCCAAGGAGTGAGGAACGCAGTCCAGAGCAGAGTGGTAGGAGAGTGGCCTCCAGTCTGCCCATATTTGAATCCTAAGTTCATCTCTTAGAGGCTGTGTGATCTGGACTGGTGGTATAACTGCTGAGCCTCTGTGTTCCTGCCTGCGAAATGGGGTCGTGATAGCACCCCCTTCCTTGGGCTTGTCCGTGTCTGGCCTGTGATAGACTGGAGTGTTTGCCATTGTCATCATGATGATGGTTGATGGTCACCTACCTGCCTGCAGCAAATTGCTCCACTAATGTTTCCAAATGGCCTGGAAAGTCAAGACCATTTCTGAACGCAATGGACATCTGGGCCCTGGCAGGCCTGGGCTGGTGGCATTCAGCGACAGTCAGAGAACATGGCACCAGCTTCGTTTAAGCAGAGACTGCCTTGATTCTCCTCTGACTCCCCAGTGCCAGGATGGGCTAGCTTACCCTGCATGCTCATCCGGGAACCGCTTACATCTTTGTGGCTTTTGTCAGCTCAGCCCAGCCCAGCCTTGGTATCAGTGATAGAGAAAGCTGACTGCATTCCCACCAGCCAGCACCGGCATGGGGCTCCCTGTGCCCTGGGCACTGAGCATCCAATAATTATGTCCTCTGGTTCTTACCACAACCCTATGTACTGGATTATTAGCCCCATTTTACCCATGAGGAAGTGCCGGGCACCGCGGGGTTCAATCGCTTGCCCAAGGTCTCATAGCTGCTGTGTAGCAGAGCCTGCATTCAAACCCAGCCTTCTGGCTCCAGAGTCCTGCTTCGGATGATGATGCTCTGGGTCAGCAGCGGACACGCTGAACTGTGCTTTGTTACTGGCTGGACAATCCTGACCCACTGACTCTGGAGTTTGCAGCCTACCATGACCCACCTAGAGCCGCCTAGCTGCCCTCCTCTCCTCCCCATGCCCTCCACAACCCAGCCAGAGCAGAGAGGCCGCTGTTCCCCCTGCTAGGGATGCCCTCACCCCAGGGTCCGCCTCCGAGAGCCCACTCAAAATGCCCCCTCCTTCAGGGGGCCTGCGTTGACCCTCCCAGCTGGAAGGGGTCACTCCTTTAACACTGGCTCTGTGCCTCTCACCAGGCACTCAGCAAGGCCTGGCACTGTTTGTCACCCTGACTCAATGGCCCTAAAGCCTCTCACCCCTACATTCTTACCCCTGTGAGGCCTGGCACTGCCCTAAGGAAACTCAGCCACTATTCGTTGAACTGAATTAGAAATATATCTCTAATAACCTGTTCGTAAAACAATTTGCTAATTTCTTAAAAAACATGCATCTTCCCTATGATCCATCAGTTCCACTCCTAGGTATGTACCTAATGCCCAGGGGAAATGAAAACACATGTTTTCCTGAAGACTCTGACAAAAATTCAATTAACAGTCAAGTTAAGAGGAAAAAAAGTTAATTCTGTTGGAGCCAAACAGGATTATAACCCGGGAGATAGACTCTCAGAAGCTCTTGAGAACTGTTCCACATGTTAGAAGTCAAAGGCACACACCGCAATGAGAAGCCCATGCACTGCAACGAAGAGTAGCGCCCGCTCGCCGCAACTAGAGAAAGCCCGCACGTCGCAATGAAGACCCATCGCAGCCAAAAAAAAAAAAAAAAAAAAGTCAACCTCCTCCCAAGGCTGTGTATACTGACTGAAGTCTCAAGAGCCATCCCCAGTCCACTCCACTTTCCACCCCCGCCATTTTATCCCATTATCCTGTAGTATGTTCTTCGTTGCACTTATCATTATATAAATGTATCTTACATATTTAAAAAAAAAAGAAGTCAAAGGCACAGTCGTGTACATTTTCAAATCAAAGGATCAACATCAAAATGACATACTGATATTTTCTATGAAGTTCATCAAAGACACATTGTCCAGTAGGCACGTACAAAGGAGCAGTAAATCACCATGACTGCCTGCAGAGCTGGGAAAGAACGCTATTCTTTTGAGAAGTTGCATTGCTTGCATCAGAAGAAAGGGAAAAAAATAATCTTTACTGTCGAGCAGGTGCTTCTGTCTTTGAGAAGGTCTGGTCAGTGTAATGCAGATGCAGACTGCACGTTAGGGAGGGAGAGAAGAGGCCCAAATGCACACAGAATTTTAGGCTTAAATTTTCATGTCCTGCCTTAAAATATAAATTTCATTTCATCTTTTTCCCTCTTTTGGTAGAATACATTAGGTGATCAAATATTTGATCCCTCGATGGGGTTGGTGGTTGCTTACCTGCCCTGCATCCTCTCCCTTGATGACAGATCTTAATAGCCTGGTTCTTTCTTTCCTTTTAGGGGGTTAGGCTAGTAAACTGCTTGGCAAGGACTGATGGTCAATTGTCCAATAGGACTTATGCCAGTTTTACCCTGCATATGCGTTGTGCATACCTATTATCTTATATAGAACTACAGGTATGATCAATAGTGTCAAATCGTTAGACATCGTTATTTTAGTTGGAGTTTTTTTTTTTTTTTTTTGGCTGTGTTGGGTCTTCGTTGCTGCGCGTGGGCTCTCTCTAGTTGCGGCGAGTGGGGGCTACTCTTGGTTGCGGTGGGCGGGCTTCACATTGTGGTGGCTTCTCATTGCGGAGCACGGGCTCTAGGCGTGCGGGCTTCAGTAGTTGCAGCACGCAGGCTCAGCAGTTGTGGCGCATGGGCTTAGTTGCTCCTTGGCATGTGGGATCTTCCCAGACCAGGGATTGAACCTGTGTCCCCTGCATTGGCAGGCGGATTCTCAACCACTGCGCCACCAGGGAAGTCCCTGGAGTTTTGAATATACAAGAGGCACAAGAGATTATTACTCTGTAAATGAAATCAATAAAGCCAACGACAATAACAAAGTCACAAGCAGAGCTTTAAGCCATGAATCCACAGAGTTGAGCCATTTCCCTGAGATTTCACCTGGACTAGGAAGGGGATCCTTCAGTACGGAAATTGTACTTGGTATGTGAGCTGTTAAATGAGTTGTATTAGAGGACTCATCCTATATGGAAACGCAGCATTTAGTCTGGGTTATAGCACAAGCTTCTCCTTGCAAGGTGGTGTTAAAAATCAAGAGCTATTCGATTTTGCAACATCACTTTCCCATCGTAGAAACTTCAGAATTGAGTAAATTAATCCTATAGAGTAAACAAACATAGAGGTGTATGCTGATGGGGAAACAGTTTATAGATTATACGTTTTCTAAGGCAGCACTGTTATCTAATACTACATGAGCTAAGGAACTTAGGGATGTCTGTTGGGCTGCAGTGCTGCTTGCAGTCTCTTTGGCTGTTTGACCAATGGTGCCTGATAGATTTCTGAGCATATCTCTGTTTACATATATTCCTGCCCTAGGACTCAAGATTCCCAAAAGACTTTGCCACCAGATATCTTGATATCCTGCTAACATGGATCTCTTGACTGTCATGGAGAGAGAAAGGAGGTTCATCTGCCTCATTGTATAGACAGTGGGGTAACATAATGCCCAACAAACAAAAAGCCTTTTACCTGCCAGCTGTTAAGACATTTATGTGCCCATCCTTGGGTAGGTGTGTCAGTTCCAATACCATATAAGAAGATAAAACCTAGGGATGCAAGTGTTCCCTCCCAGAGAGCTCTCATGGATAGCCGCATCGATTGGAAGTTTTGCTAACACGGTATTAAACCATGGTCGTTCTTGCAGGCTTTCCAAAAGCTGTCTGTATGGTATTTGACATGGGGGAGTTGTGGGCACAAGTTCCTTGTGTTTTTCTCTTCAAGACATTTGTAAGTTAAGTAAGAGATGGAGCTCGGGGCGGGGCGGGGCTGGGGTGTGGGTACTAGCGTAAGTTGTGTCTGGTCCCTAAGGACTGAGGGTAGTGTAGTGTCAGACAAGGCATGGACACATTAGCACATTAGAAAATTTGAACCTGAAAGGTTAGGCCAGAGGGAGGTTGATCTAAGTAAGTGGTAACATTGGGAACATCTGAAAAGTCAATGACAGGAGTTATGAGGGCCTGTGTCGGCCTTGTATTGTCTGAAGAGTTGGATGACAGATCCAGCGATCGGTTAAATTTGCCTCCCGTAGCTATACTTTGCAACAGCTGTACTAAGGAATTTTCCTTCCATCTTAAACCCTGGGGCAAAAGCATAGCTAGAAGTAAAACAGTAGCTGTCAGTTTTGACGGACATTTGGTAAATAGTACAATTGAACGGGTAGGATGGGTCTTGCAGGCCTGGTCTGGACTCTTGGGGCAGTTGTCTGCTGCTGTTGTCCCCTCATCCTAGCTTGGTGGTACTTGTCTTAGTTGAAACAGGGTGTTAGAAACGGGTCGAAGTCCATTTAGGTGGAGGGGCCTTTTTAAAATGAGAGACGTGAATCCATGAATTAATGTCTTTCGGTTTGGCTGAGCATGGATTAGTTAACAATAACAGATAAGGTTCTTACCCTTGTGGCTGCAAAGAATCATTTATTTGATGTCCTTTCCAATAAACAAAATCACTAGGTTATAATCCATGATCTGTAGGGTTTTCTGGGAGCTCGCTGTAAAAAGAGTTAGTTACTGATTGTTTTCTAAGTGCCTCAGTGAGACCCTGACAATAATGTAATGTTTCCCTCAAACCACCGTGGAGGCAAGTTTCCAAGAATACTGTTTTCCCCAGAAACCGTTTTCTCAGGCGCACAGTGAGTTATAGGGGGTGCGTGCTGGAGTGATGGCAGTTGTGCTCCAGACACTAGGTGGTTTTTTTTCAATCAGGTCTAAACCATATATCTGTGGTGGGATCAGAATTCCCTTTTTTGTGGCCATATTTGTTTCTCTTCTTTAGTGGCAATTTCTTGAGCCTGTAGAAGGAAATCTTTTACTGGGTTAGCAGGGTTAACTGAGAGCAGTGGCCGTTCTGGAGGCTGGATAGGATGCGTGTTTAAAGCTGCCTCATGGGCGGGAGCGTCACCGAGCTGATTTCCTCTAGTTTACATACTGTCAGATTTGGAATGCCTGGCGTAGGTGAAAACTGAAAATTATTGAAAATTACGGTTTCAATAATTGCTAACCGTATTGGCAGTCGTATAACAACAACTCTGCAACCTGTTTTCCATTTTTTTATTAGGTTGTCCTGAAGAGCTTAAAAACCTCATTGTTTCCATAACATTCCAAAGTCATGTGTCACTCCAGAGGCATGGTGACTGTCAGTATAAATATGTATTAACTGGTCTTTAGCTAGAGTTAAGGCAGTTAATTCAGCTTGTGCTGACTTTGTTCCTGGTAAGTAAAAGTTTTCATTATGTCTACTGTGGGCGTTACTGCATATCCAGCTCGGTAATGTCCTAATGCCGTGCTCATCCCTTAAGTAGGACCATCTATAAATTAAATTAGACCAGCATTACTGATATGGGCTTCCTGGAAGCAAGAAGATAATTGGTTAACAAAACAGTCATGGTTGTTTTCTTCCTGTGGTGCTGGAAGCAGAGTTGCAGGGTTAAGGTTATTACATGGAACCAAGGTAGCATAAAGCAACGATACTTCATAGGAAGCTAGCTGGCTTATAGAATAGTGCTGAGGGTGGTGAGAGTTTAGAAGAAACTCACCCGAGTGTGGGACATAAATAGTTAAAGGAGACCCCATTACTATTTCTTCAGTGGCTTTATGTGAGAGCCGTGGCTGAAATAGCCCTCGTACAAGGAGGAGGTCCTTTTGCTACCGAGTCTAATTTAATTTGGGAGCATAACAGCAAGTCATCTACAAACATTTTTGTAAAAGCATCAGTTATTGTATAGGCATAACTGTGTATAAATGACAAAAGACTTAAAAGCATGGTTAAAGACCTGATTACAGTGTAGTTATCAAGGAAATTTGGCTATTTCTGTGGCATACAACATTTTAAGATACTGTAAATCATGACTGACAACATACCAGGACATTTCAAATTTTAGGAACTTCATATAATTTCTAGAATGTTTATAGTAATATATTTAGCCATATAATATAACCTAACAAGATTTATCATTACTCATTTGACAATGTTTCTCATGTAATTTAACATACCAAATGAGCCTAATTAGTTTAAATATTTCTCTTTGAGCTGTTTAGGGGCCTTCTGAAGCTTCCCAAAGGTAGCTGGAGGCCAAAAGAACATTTAGAATTTGATTTGAGGAAGTTTGTGAACGATATCAAGAGGTTTTAAATGTTTGGCTAAGTAGAATCATAAGTCACTGTGAAACAATATTTATTCACTTAACCAAAGTGCTAGTAAAAGATTTCAAAAGCAAATACAGAAAGTTACAGAAGATTACTTAAGAGTTAAAGAAACTTTACAGTCTGTTATCAAAAGCAGATCAATATTTCAAGAGAACTTTGTCTTCTTAACAGAAAAAAACAAACTCTAGTTTTCACCATTTCACCTTTAATATTAAATTTCATTCATTTAATTAAATTCAGTCTGATCTTAGTAAGTCCTGGCCATGCATAAAACTCTTTTCTCAGGGTTCCCTTTTTAAAATTAGTTTTTAGAAATGTATGCCACTTTATAGTTGTCTTCCAACAAAGCACAGAATATATTTACTAATAGTCTCAAACATGTTTAATCTCTCTGTAATAAGAGATCAAAGTAGGTAAACATAGACTTCTTTAGCAATTAATGTTTCAGTATTTCTTATTAAGAAAATGATCTAGACATTCAGTGAATTCCATCATTTGACTTAATTTAGCAGAACGCTGAAGTTTCAAGTCACCAAAAATCTGGAGAAACAGTTTTTAGGCAGACATACCATAAAACAAAATTATTCTTAAAGAGTTCACCCCAAAACTTATTTATTACTTATGAAAATGTTATCATACCAAGTTAATTTTCTTGTTGACAAATTTTATAACAGAGATAACATGAGCTTATTAACTTTCAGTAAACCTAGGTACAGTTAAAGTATTACACTTAACGTTTGACTCTAAAGACATGTCTATTAATTAAACCATCGATTCTGACTCATTTTCATTCATTAAAGATTAAGCCTAGATTATGTGATCCTTTAAAAATTCGGGCGAGTGTAATTACATTTAGAAATATTTGATTTGTATGCATTTACTTTTAAGTCAATTAAGTAAACCTCTTTTACCAATTAATGTTGATAATACCATTTGGAGTTAGAGACGGATCGTACATACATGCAGACATGCACATATCCAGCCAGACACGGACAGAAGTCTCCTGGTTTTCCTGCTTGAGTTTCACAACGGCCTCCTCTTTGCACACACTGTGCGCCCCCCACCCCCGCGCCCCCCGTTTTTTTCCCCAGTTTTAGAGTCTATTAAGCCAAGGTTGTAGACTCAGGCGATGTGGGCTGTGTTTACATTTCAGGGACATGAGAAGAGTTGTAACTTCAGGCTTTCTCCTAGGAATACTTTTGTTCTCTCAGGGTCAGAGTTTTGAAAAGATGTTTTATCAAGCCAGCTTTCTCTACAGTGTTGGAATGTTAGAAGAGCTCCATCCTGGCCATTTAAGAGTTAAGATAAGTGTTTGCAAAAGCATCGGTTTCTTCATGAAGCCAGCCAGAGTGGCTGCCCATCAGGGGGCTGTTTGGCCTTTGAGCACGGTTTCCCATTATTAATTTGGCAGCCCAATTCAGATAGGATCCGAACAACTTTCTGAGGGCGGTGTGATGGATCGAATGTGTGTCTGTCTCCCTAAGGGCTTCCCCTTGGGTCAGCTTGACTCTCACGCGTCTTGGCTTCTCCCTCCGACAGTCTGAAACCACCGTGGATGCTCAGAGCGCAGGGTGATCAGCCTTTATGATGCGAACCTGGCGAGCAGAACTTAACTCAGTGGTTGTGGTGGGACTCCCTGGGCGACCGATGCGTGTTAAGAGACTTGATCCTCAGACACTTCCCCCAGGTTCTCAGTCGCCTGAGAACGGCTGGTGGCTGGAAGGAGCAAGTGTCCCTTTACTTCGGAGCTGAACATGCTCAGTCTCTCATTTCACTAGCAGTTTGTTCAGACCGTATATACATAATCTTTCCAATTTAAGTCAGTTTTTAAAAGAGACCAGTGAACCCCGTTCACTCCAAAGCTCCTCCAAGGTCCCTGCCTAGGATATGTTCCAGTACCCCCTTAGGACTCCAAGTCCCAAGAAAAACAGCTCAAGTAAAACTCAGGATGTCATTTAAAGCAGTGCTGTCCAGGTACCAGGAGAACCCACCAAAGTGCCTGAGGAATACGGAGGAGTGGGGCTCCAAGGGCCTGTGCTGGTACCAAGCACCCGTTTGGGGTGGACTCCAGGTGTCCTCTGCTGTCTGTCTCTGATATCCCACCACCTACGCCAAGCAAATGTCCACGAAAATTCAACTAACAATCAAGTGACAAAGAAAAAAGGGCATTTTATTTGAGCCAAACAGGATTATGCCCCAGGAGTTCTGAGACCCAGACTCTCAGAAGCTCTGAGAACTGTTTCGCCTGCTAGAGGTCGAAGGCATAGTCATGTACGTTTTTGGGACAAAGGATCGTAAATGAAAATGACATACTGATCTACATAAAGTTCACCAAGGATACATCGTCCAAGTGGTACGTGTACAAAGCGAGCAGCAAGTCATCATGACCCCCTGCAGGGCTGGGAAAGAACGCTGTTGTTTTAAGAAGTTACATTGCTAGCATCAGAAGAAAGGGAAAAAAATGGGCTTTATGGTCGAGCCGGCGCTCCTGTCTTTGAGAAGTCTGGTGAGTGTAATGCAGATGCAGACTGCATGTTAGGGAGGGAGAGAAGAGGCCCAAGTGGACACAGAATTTTATGTTTAAATTTTCGTGTCCTGCCTTAAAATATAAACGTTATTTCACCAACTTGTACATGAGTGTTCACAGAAGCATTGTTCATAATAGCTAGGAACTGGAAACAACCAGGGTATCCATCTACTGGTGAGTGAATCAACAGAAGTGATATGCTCGTGGGTAGAATTCTACTTGGCCATAAAAAGAAACAAATTACTGATACCGTGACATAGATGACCCTCAAAAGCGTTACGCTGAGTTAAAGAATCTGGACAGAAGGAGTTGATGCTGTGTGGTGATTCCATTCATACCAGGTTCTAGAAGATGCAAAACTAATCCGTAGTGATATGGATTCAAATCGTTGTTACCTCTGGGCGGTGGGGAGAGGGAGTAGTGTCAGGAAAGGGGCACAAGGAGCCTTCTGGGTGATAGACATGTTCTGTGTCTTGACACATGGGGTATGCACTTGTCAAAACCAAACACCTGGAATGTGCTTTTTTTTTTTTTTTTTTTTTTTTTGCGGTACGCGGGCCTCTCACTGCCGTGGCCTCTCCCGTTGCGGAGCGCAGGCTCCGGATGCACAGGCTCTGCTGCCATGGCTCACGGGCCCAGCTGCTCCGCGGCATGTGGGATCTTCCCGGACTGGGGCACAAACCCGTGTCCCCTGCATCGGCAGGCAGACTCTCAACCTCTGTGCCACCAGGGAAGCCTGGTCTGTGCATTTTTAACATACAGAATTAAAACTCAATAAAAACAGTATAAATAGGACTTCCTGGTGGCCCAATGGTTAAGAATCTACCTGCCAATGTAGGGGACACGGGTTCGAGCCCTGGTCCAGGAAGATCCCACATGCCGTGGAGCAACTAAGCCGGTGCGCCACAACTAGTGAGCCTGTGCTCTACAGCCCGCAAGCCACAACTACTGAGACCACGAGCCACAACTACTGAAGCCCGCACGCCTAGAGCCCATGCTCCGCAACAAGAGAAGCCACTGCAATGAGAAGCCTGCGCACCACAACAAAGAGTAGCCCCCACTTGCCACAACTAGAGAAAGCCCGCACACAGTAACGAAGACCCAACGCAGCCAAAAAAAAAAAAAGTATAAATAAATAGCAAAATTCAATTTATTTTTTGAAAACCAATTTTCTTTCTTTTTTTTTTTTATGTCTTTTTTCAGTATTCCAGTACGAGTAACAGGAAAGAACATGTCAGAATTACAACCAAGTCCCAGCCAGGCTTCCTGGAGCGGCTGAGTGAGACCTCGGGTGGAATGTTTGTGGGGCTCATGACCTTCCTGCTCTCCTTCTACTTAATTTTTACCAATGAGGTACGATGTTCGGGGTCCCTCTGTGCAGATTGAGGGTCCCTGCAGTATCAGGGAGCAAAGGCTGTGAATTCGGATGCTGGATATGGTAATAAGGGTCTAGATTTTATGGGGGCAGGAGCTGAATTAATCAGAGTTCTTTCTTTTGTGACCCACCTCACGGCTGATGTAACCAGGAGGGGGAATGGATCTGTTCGCACACCTGCAATCCTGGGTAGCATCAGTTTCAGGCACGGTTGCATCCAGGCGTTCATGCTGGGTCACTAGGAATCTCCATTTCTCCATCTCTTGCCCATTTTTCTCTGTTGTGGATGTTTCTTTGGCAGGCTCTTCCTTTGTGGTGGCAAAGGTGGCCCCGTAACTCCAGGGTCACATCCAAGCAGCTTAGCAACCCCCGGGAAAAGAGGAACCATCTCTTTCTAAATCAGTTTAGCAAAAGTCGCAGGGAGATCCCTCAGTGGCCTTAGTCCTCTCTCTGAACCGCTGCCTGTGGCCAGTGGACACAGGATGTGATTGCCGAGGCCTGGGTCACATGATTTGAACAGGTGTGCGATCGCCCCAAGTGAAGCAGGAGGGAAGGGGCGGAGAAGGCAGAGGAAAATGGGGGAGGGGTGCAGGGCAGAAGAAGCAGCAGCTCTTCCTGGCACGGGCGGTGCTGAGATGGGTGCCGGGTGGCCTTCCTGGGAGAGCGCACGTCCTGGGTTCCTCTTGCCCAAGGCAGAGGGCACAGCTGTGTCCAGTGGTTGAAATCCTCACTCCCCGCTGTGCACAGGGCCGCACAGTGAAGACGGCGACCTTGCTGGCTGAGGGACTCTCGCTGGTGGTGACCCCCGACAGCATCCACAGTGTGGCTCCAGAGAATGAGGGGAGGCTGGTGCACATCCCTGGGGCCCTGCGGACGTCTAAGGTAGGCTTGGCGGTGGTTGCTGACCCGCGGAGGCCGGGACACATCGCAGGATATTGTCTGATGGAGGATTTGAAAGCGTGGGCCTTGGAGACGGGGACACTTGGTGTGACTCCCGCTGTATCTCTCAGCAGCCGTGTGGACCCATCTTTCCTGAGTCTCAGTGTCTTCCTCTGTCAAATGGGGAGAATAATTGTAACAGACCAGGGCCCGGTTCTGAAGATTGGGTGGGATTCAGTAGCTACCCTCCTGGCACAGTCTCTGGCCCGAAGCAAGAGCCTCACAAAGAGGCGCTTTAACAGTGATGATGGATTTGTGTGTCTGGTGCCAGGTCTTCTGTCTGAACACCCGACACGCTGCGTGGGTACCGCGCACTTGGGCCGAGCAGCCTGAGCTGTGCACGCGGCTCGTGTCACAGGCTTGCAGGTTCAGCACTCGGGACGGGCAGCTTCCCTCGTCTCCCCATGCGAGCAGCCGCGGAGTTCTCTGTGCTCTTCTGCGCTCTGGACCTGTTTCTCCTCCAGCCTGGCTTCCCCAAGCTGGGCATTCTTGTCCTTTATTTTTCTTGTTTGATTCTATCTGAAGCTCTTGTCTGATCCAAACTACGGGGTCTACCTCCCGGCTGTGAAGCTGCGGCGGCACGTGGAGATGTACCAATGGGTGGAAACCGAGGAGTCCAGGTGAGGGGCTGGTGGGTGAAGAGTTGGCTGGGGCTGAAGGAGGCGTGGGGATTAGGGTGACGTGCAGGTGGCGCTCACTTTGACACTTCTGAAATTTAAAGTATAAAATCTTCCTATCAGAGAAATGTCGAGTTATCCCCCAATTACTGGCTGATGGTCTTGTTTGGAGGGGGCAGGAATCTCCTGCAGAGGGGCTAGGAGGAGAAAGCGGGCTTGGTTAGCTCCCTTCGGGGAAGTTGTTTAGGGCTGCCCCAGCTTAGGCTCAGACAGACCTGTGCCAAGTTGTGTCCCATCTTCTCTTCCATGGTGTGCGGGGCGGCGGGGGGCGGGGGCGTCCTGGGTCATGTGCTATCGGATCTAACAGGAGCCCCAGGCAGGCTCTCATGGACCACAGGTACTAAGAGTGAGGGTGGAGAGGGGACTCGGGGAGCCCAGGTGGCTCAGTTTGGGGCAGGGCAGCCTCAGGGGCCTCCACAGGGCTGTCACAGAGCAGAGGGTGCAGGCAGATCGCTGAGCCCACAGGGCAGGGCTGGGACACAAGCTAGGGGAGGCCGGTTTCAGCTCAGGATGAGAAAGCTCTTTTCTCTAGTGAGCGCCTTTGAGGCCTGGAGCTGGCTGTTTGCCAGGGAGCACCCTGTTTCTGGGCTGGTGTGGACCAAGCCTACTCCATCTGGGGAGTCTGACCTGGGAGCCCCGAGGTTGCTTCCAGCCGGAGATGCTTAGAGATGGGGATGCCTCGGGAGTGATGGGCTGACTCTGGTGCTGCCTGTGCTTTCCCTGCAGGGAATACACCGAGGACGGGCAGGTGAAGACAGAGAGGAGGTACTCCTACAGTGAGTACCGGGCCCCGGGCCTGCGGGCGGACAGAGCACCTCCCTGCACACCTGTGGGCTCTGTCCTCACCAAGCATCAGGCTCCTTGGGTGCTGGTCCTCAGAGCCCTGCTCTCCCATCCATTCAGCGAGGCTCCAGTAGCCGCCCCTTTGGCTCCCGAGTGGTCGCAGGCTTGGATAAGAGGACGTGCGGCCAGTGGGCCTCAAACCTGAGGTTTACCGTGGTTTCTGCATTTTTCCCTCTGCCTGAAACAGACACTGAATGGAGATCGGAAATCGTCAACAGCAGAAACTTTGACCGAGAGATTGGCCACAAAAACCCCAGGTGAGAGCTAGGTCCCCAGGCCTGAGCGTAGCCCTGTCAGCCACTAGCAGGTGCCCAGCCTCAGCCTCCTCATCTGAGTAATGGAATTGAGTTGCTTCTGTCTCGTGAGCTGATGAAAATGTGGGACAGGTTTCCGAGGCCAGGTCCTGTGCTGGGCACCAGGAACAGAGGTGAGACCTGACACCCCTGGCCCCAGGCAACCTCCCCTCAAACAGGTCACGGGTGTAAGGCTGGACTGAGTGCCTGGAGGGGTCACCAGCGGTTGGCGTGGGTGGGAGGACAGTCAGCAGGGGCTTTCAGGAGGCAGCAGCGTTTGACCCGGCCCTGCGGGGGTTCCGGCAGAGGAAGGTTAGCTCAGGGGCAGGATGGGAGTGGCAAGACAGGCGTGACACTGGGCTGGGCCAGGGAGGGCCTTGAATGTGCACAGTAGGGTTTTGGGTGTTAGCCCGGCTGGGAAGGGTCAGGAGGGTGTGAAGTCCGTGGAAGGGCCGTCTGAAGGCTGGGGGACAGAATGGGACATGCTGGTAGGGGTCCAGGCAAGAGGGTAGGAAGCTCTGGGGGACAGGAGGCCGGAGGAGCCTGCTCCTCCCGGGCAGAGGCTGAGGCAGGGGGGGAAAGACCAGACTGTGGGGCTGGGCTGGACGTGCAGGAGCCCTCTGGGTTGGGACCCTGCCCAGCACAACCCACAGGGACCCAAGCAGCGCCTGCCCAGCGCCCTCCTTCACCAGAAGCTCCCCCTCTCCCACAGTGCGATGGCCGTGGAGTCATTCACCGCAACAGCCCCCTTCGTCCAAATCGGCAGGTTTTTCCTCTCGGCGGGTGAGTCTCAGGCCCCTTTAGGTGAGCCAGCATCGACCCGGGTCCCTGCACTTTCACCTGGCCGCCTCCCAGGAGCCGGGGCCCTAGCACTCAGCCCTCAGATGCTTAAAGGGGTCCCCTGCTGTCCTGGGCATGGGGTCAGCCGGAGCTTTTCCAGCATCGTACTCTGGGCCGAGGCCAGAGGGCAGGTGTGTCCCCAGGAGGTGGGGAACCATGTAGAAGCCCTCCTGAAACCCATACCAGGGAGCAGCTGCTAGGTGCTGCGTCCTTATCGGGCTGACGAGGCAGAGCTGGGAGCCCTTGCTTGGCAGCCCTGGAGCCGGCAGCGCAGAGAAGGCCCCAGGACTCCACTTCTGAGCCCCACTGGCACCCAGCCCTGTGCCCGGGGTCGTCCGGTTCATCACAGGCCCCGAAGGGACTCTAAAGAGAGGCTTGCAGGGGCCAGGGTGGCGCCGCTGGCCGCAGAAGCTCCTGGGGCTCCGTCCCTGGGCCTCCGTCCCTGGGCCTGACCCAGGAAGCAGGGGGAGAAGACACTTAGGTGGCAGACAGCCAGGGGGACGGGGAGAGACTGTGTGAGCCGGGGCCTGGCTTCTGCTGTCTGCTCTGGCGCTCAGCTGGTGCCGGCCATGCCAGCCAGCCCCAGCCTCGTGCTGTTGCTGCAGCAGGGGAGCCAGGCCTGGACGCAGATGACCAGACCCAAGGTGGAGTGGCTGCCAGGCTAAGGCCCTTGCGGAGCTGAGGGGAAGAGGGGACGGGGAAGGCTTCCTGGAGGAGCTGAAGACTGAAGGGGGCTGGCACTGCGGAAGAACGGAGTCGGAGGGGGACTCCGGGTGGGAGACGGCGTGTGTGGACGCCCCGGGTGTGTGGGGTCCCCAGGGGGCGAGCCAGGAGGTGGCTGCATGGCTGGGCTTGTGAGGGTGTTTGGAAAGGCCGTCAGGCCGAGGGTCTGCAGCCAGGAGCTGCAGTGGACTCAGCACTGTTTCTAACTGCCCGCCTCTCTCAGGCCTCATCGACAAAGTGGACAACTTTAAGCCACTGAGTCTGTCCAAGCTGGAGGACCCACACGTGGACATCATTCGCCGGGGGGACTATTTCTACCACAGTGAAAACCCCAAGTACCCCGAGGTACCCAGCGGGCTTGGGCGCTCAGATGGCAGAGGTCAGGGCCCCAGAGTCCCACCGCCGACAGCGCGTGGGACTCAGAGCGCAGCTTCAGACTCTGGTCCGGTTCCGGTGAATCACAGCTACACTCGGCCAGGGAAATTGGAGGGG
This sequence comes from Orcinus orca, assembly GCF_937001465.1. Lineage (NCBI taxonomy): Eukaryota > Metazoa > Chordata > Mammalia > Artiodactyla > Delphinidae > Orcinus > Orcinus orca. Next base: position 3,209,387 of record NC_064568.1, read on the forward strand.
AGAGACTTTCTGGGTGATGGGGCCACCTGGGAAAGGGCAGAGGTCATGGGAGTGGGGCACGCCGTGGGCCCAGCTGACAGCTCCCACCTCCCTCACTTGCTTCTCTTCCACCCCAGGTCGGAGACCTGCGCGTCTCATTTTCCTACGCAGGGCTGAGCGGCGATGACCCCAACCTGGGCCCAGCTCACGTGGTAATCAGCTCCCCGGGCCGACTCAGGGGGGCCTTCCTGGGCGCAGATGCTGGGGCCCAAGCAAAGGCTATGGGCGCTCCCCCCCCGCCCCCACCGTGTGCACACGTGCCCTGTGCACGTCCACGGGCCCCAGGCTGAGGGCGCGGTGCTGGGGGTCTCGCAGCTGGGCCCGATGAGGTTCTTTCAATCACGTGCAGTCCCTCTGCCCCCAACCCCGGCTTCTGCTCTGTAGAGACTGGGTCCCACGTTCCTGACCCCGTCACCCCGGCCCCAGCCCCAGCCCCTGCTCAGCCCTGAAACGCGCTTCTGCCCGGGGTCCTCCCTGGAGCTTCGGACGGAGCAGCAAAACGGGAGCCACCGTCCCCTGGGCCGACATGGAGGCGGAGGCTCGGGGTGGCGTGGGTGTTCCCGCTCGCTGCCTCGTTGGCACATGGTGAGGAGAGGAGCTGGGCCCGCGGGTGGTTGCCCCGCAGCTCTAAGCCTGAATTCTCTGACCAGGTCACCGTGATTGCCCGGCAGCGGGGCGACCAGCTGGTCCCGTACTCCACCAAGTCCGGGGACACCTTGCTGCTTTTGCACCACGGGGACATCTCAGCAGAGGTGAGTGGCCACTGTGCACCTGTGCTCTGCCCTCCAGTGGCATGTCACAGACTGCCACCACGGAGGCAGACCCAGGCCCCGAGGCCAGAGAAAGCTGTAGAAGGGGTTAGGTCTCCCTGTGTGTGCAGCCCACGTCCCCGAAGTGGGGAGCAGCCTGGTGTGAGGGGCAGACGCTGAGCTCACAGACATGGAGACAGCAACCTCCTGTGGCAGTGGGCAGCAGGGGATGTTTTTGCTGAGTCCCAAGTGAAGAGAAGGGGCCAGCCAGTCGCGCTAGCAGGCCAGGGCCCTCCTTGTCGGGGCCAGGACGCCGGGTGGCCCTACCCAGGGAGGGGCGGGCAGAGGCCCGTGAAGGCTGTGTGAGCTGGGGTGAAGGGGTTGAGCTACGTGGCCCCAGGACCAGGCGAGTGAGGGCGGGCGCCTCCAGAGAGACCAGGGCACCCACCCCATCCGTAAAACGGGGTCACGCCTCACCCAAGCCCCGAGGAGAAGGGGTGCAAAGACGTGCCATTAGTTCAGTGCCTGCCTTAGAAGTTAGCCTCTCCTGTCCAGGCAGGAGATCCTTCTCTGTAGCAGAAAATGCGCTTGTATGTTGTTGATGAGCACAGCGTGTCCGTGGAGAGCTGTCCTAAACCTGCCCTCTCAACCCATAAGGGTTTGGAAGGTTAAGGTAGTGGGCAGGCGGCAGGGCTTAGCTGTGACCTTTTGACCCGCTTATTGGGCCTTCAGCTGTCGTCCCCTCCCTTCGGCCCCCAGTCCAGGAGGCGCTGGGCTGTGCCTTCTTCTTGAGCTTGGGACGAGGGTGTGGTCAGGCTGCGGCCCAGTAGCCAGTTACCAACCTCAAGGCAGGGCTGGCCCCTCCCAGCCTGGTGACTGTGAGTCACCCTTTCTCAGGCAGCTTTCAGGGCCCCAGGGAGTTTCTAGAATTAGGAGGCCCAGCCCAGGCCTCTGTCCCGGGGCTCCAGCCTCCCGCAGGTGGGGCCCCGGTCTCAGAGCTGCCCCCCAGAGAGGAGTGCTGGGGCTCGTGGCTTGACGCCGCGTGAGGACAGATGACCCCTGGAAGGCGCTGCTGCGGCAGGAGGGTCAGGTTTATTCGGTGAGACGGTGGGCTGGTGGCTCTTGGAGGAGGCGGGCTGTGATCTGAGGGCCCAAGCCTGCCTGCGCTGTGCTGCCAGGTGGGCGAGGCACGTAGGCCTGGGTAGTGCCCTTTCCTCCCTCTGGTCTGTCCAGAAACGCAGTGGCTCCTGGGTCAGCCCGGGCCCCTCGGCTCTGGCCCTGCCGACTGGGTAGGCTGGTGACCCCCGGAGCTGAGACGTGACGGCCCCTCCCCGCTTGTCCTCCAGGAGGTGTTTCGTCGGGAACAGAAGAGCAACTCCATGAAGACGTGGGCCCTGCGGGCGGCCGGCTGGGTAGCCATGTTTGTGGGCCTCAACCTCATGACGCGGATCCTCTACACTCTGGGTAGGTGGAGAGAGACAGGGCCTCCTTGGCTTCTCCCGCCGCCGCTCTCCCTTCCTGGTGGGGGGCACTCAGCCCATCCTGTGCCCCCAAGGCTTTGGGACGAGAGAGCAGGGGAAGCAGGATGTGGGTCAGGATGCTTCCAGTGTAAGACCGGGCGGATGCTGACCCCCGAGGCTGCGGGTTTCCCCGCTCCGTCCACCTGCCCATCCCCTCAGCCCTTCACCCCTTCACCGCACAACCAAATAGCCGTGCTGAGGAGGCTGGCCGGCCCGTGCCAGGCCTGAACAGAGCTCTGGATTCCTTTCCTGGCCTAATTTGCAGAGTTCTGTGAAATGTTTGGCAAATAGGAAACACTCAGGAACTGTTATGCTTCACCCCGACCCCAAATCCTGGGCTAGACTTGGCACGGCCGCTGGCAAGTCTGGAGCGCAAGGGAGAGCGTGCCGGGCTGCCCAGGGCCTGGGGTTGGCGCACTTGAGCCCCAGAGGTGCCCAAGCAGCCCAGCCTGGCTCAGGAGGACCAAGTGCCTGGGGTGACTGAGTGCTGGGCCTTGGCCGCTCTCCGGGAGGATGGGGCTTTTCGGGGGACGCCCTGTCCAGTGAGATGGTTCTGTCCACCGTCTCTGGGCCCGGAAACCCGTCCCCCACTTACCCTCTCCAGCTGGGGAGAGTCTGGCTGCAGTACACGCAGACTGTCAGATCATTTTATAGCTGGGAAAACTGAGGTGAAGGGAAAGGAAGGCTGCTTCCCTTGGACAGCTGAACTGTGCTCAGAAAGGCAACCGCGTCTTGGGCACAATCGCTAAGTCCATCGTGGCTGTGACCTTGGACAGGCTGTTTTCCTCTCAGAGCCCAGTTCCACCATCAAGTTTGTCTCATAGGGCCCTCCTTTGACTCTCCGACTGGTTCTCTCCACACTGGAAGGCTGATCCTCCAGAGTCAGAACAGACATGAGAGCACAGAGGGACAGTGCAGGGGAGGGACTCAGGAATCTGCAGCGCAGGGCGCCCGTTCACACCTCCACTCCTGTGATGAGCACTTTCCGAGTGCCTGCTGTGCGGAGGACGCTGCTCCGGGCCCCGGAGGCCACGCAGCCAACAGTACGGACTCGCTGTCCTCTCTGGGCTTAGCACAGAGACTAAGACCTGAGGCTCTGCGCTCAGACAGTCTTTTTTTTTTTTTTTAAATTTATTTTTGGCTGCATTGGGTCTTCGTTGCCGTGCACAGGCTTTCTCTAGTTGCTGCAAGCAGGGGCTACTCTTCACTGCAATGCATGGGCTTCTCATTGTGGTGTTTTCTCTTGTTGCAGAGCACAGGCTCTAGGTGCACAGGCTTCAGTAGTTGTGGCACGCGAGCTCAGTAGTTGTGGCTCACGGACTCTAGAGCGCAGGCTCAGTAGTTGTGGCGCATGGGCTTAGTTGCTCCGCGGCATGTGGGATCTTCCCGGACCAGGGCTCGAACCCTTGTCCCCTGCATTGGCAGGCGGATTCTTAACCGCTGCGCCACCAGGGAAGTCCCACTCAGACAGTCTTAAGTTTAAATCCTGGTTATGCCACCTTCTAGCTGTAAGTTTAACTCCCAGGCCTCAGTGATCTTGTGGGTGAACTGAGGTTGAGAGCAGTACCGGCCTATGCTGCGGAGCAACTAAGCCCGTGCGCCACAACTACTGAGCCTGCGCTCTAGAGCCCATGTGCCACAGCTGCTGAGCCTGCGTGCCACAGCTGTTGAAGCCTGTGTGCCTAGAGCCTGTGCTCCGCAACAAGAGCAGCCACCACAGTGAGAAGCCCGCGAAGCCCGCGCACTGCAACGAAGAGTAGCCCCCGCTTGCTGCAACTAGAGAAAGCCTGTGCGCAGCAACGAAGGCCCAACGCATCTAAAACTTAATTAATTAAAAAAAAAAAAAAGATTAGTACCGGCCTTACAGGGTGGGCGTGGTGTGGTGCAACACATGGTCCCATGGTCAGTGCTCAAATGAGACGTGTGCTTGTGGGGGCCCTGCCGTCGTGGCAGACACCCAGGCCGGCCGTGCAGACCCAGCGGCACCAGGCCCCTGGCCCATGGGAACTGAGTGCAGATCCCCCCAGTGAATGATGGCTATGGAACGCCTGCCTGCAGAGGCCAGGAGGCCAAGGACGGCTAATTGCACAAGGGGTGACGGATGCGAGACTGTATCACGTTGGGCGGTAGACTGCAGGGTCCTCGAGGTGGGCGGCTGGGGCCTGTTGAGTCCCCTCAGCCCCTCCATGGAGCTGGGTGCACAGGTAACTGGTAACGGCTTGGGTGACCGAATAGGTCCCTCCAGGAAGGGCTGAGGGGCCCAAATAAGCCCCCCAGGGGGTTTGGCCCAGCCTGCTTTGTGAGGGGCAGCAGCCAGGTGCTTGCCACCATCCCCGGAGAGTCTCCGTTCTGCCCTCAGCGCACAAGGTCTCAGAGCACCACCACGCGCCCTCCCTGGGGCTGGGACGGGCTGCAGTCAGGAGCAGGGCTCCTCCTCGTGTGACCTCCCAGCTCCCTCAGGCCACATGCCCCCCCACCACTTCCTCTTCCTCCCCACCTGGTCCAGAGACAGTGGCTGGCGGGGCGGGGAGAACAGCAGAGCACGGGGGCCTGGGAAGCCTCACTACCTCTCTCTTCCCCACAGTGGACTGGTTCCCCATCTTCCGAGACCTGGTCAACATTGGCCTGAAGGCCTTTGCCTTATGCGTGGCCACCTCGCTGACCTTGCTGACCGTGGCCGCTGGCTGGCTTTTCCACCGGCCCCTGTGGGCGCTCGTCATCAGCTGCCTGGCCCTGGTGCCCATCATCATTGCTCGGACACGGGTACCGGCCAAAAAGCTGGAGTGAGCCGGGGCTCCGGCACCCACTGGACACTGCCTGTGCCTCGGGACCCAGGTCATCCCCTCCCCCAAACCCACGTCGGTCTTGGATTCCGCACGCGCCCCACTCAGGTGGCAGCCTTGGCAGTGTGCATGGGTGTCGGGTTGGCGTCCATCACTTAGCACTTCGCACCCCTTCTTGCCAGCGGGCAGCTTTGGTGGCAGGAGGCGGCTCCTGTCTGGCAGCGTGACACGCGCCCTCCTGCTTGTTCCCTTTCCGTCTCTTGGGGCCGTGCGGCCGCTTGCGTGTCTCACTTAGCTGATGTCTGCCGCGGTGGTGACACTCAGACCTGGGGACGGTGTCCGGCTCCACCACAGCCACCGCCGTGCCCGCCTCCCAGGACAGGGCAGCAGGGGCGCCACAAACCCACTCTGCGCATGGAGCTTGATTCGGTACTTAAGAGAACCGGGGGGTGTGGTGATGAGGAAGGTGGACGTTTGTTGGGCTTTGCACGCACATTACCATTTGGCAGAATCTTTGTGGCGTGTAGGACCCCCACAGGCCTGGTTGTTTCTTGCCACTTCATTTCTCTGCACATAGCTCCCCGACCTGCCCTAAGAGGGGGCAGTTTCAAGTCAGATCTAGAAAACAAACACCTCTGGAATGATTTACGTCTCAGACTGTTACAGAAAAAAACCCTTTCATCTGTCAGTTGAAGGTAGTTCAGAGCACAGAAAGTTCAGTGGGGCTGTTACTTACCTGGTCGAGAAAGTTACCTGTCGGTGTTCTGGGTCCCTGAGAAGCTTTTCAAAGCTTCAGGTGCTTTGAAACCAGTGTTAGCAAAAGGCTCGTTTTCCCTCTGGGAGGAGATGGGCGTCTCTATCCGGGAGAGAAAGGCATTTCCTTCCATCCTCTGGCATCAAAACCCAGATTTTCTTGAAGATGATTTTGAGTTTTTACTCAGTTATCCTCAGTGGGCTCCTTCGTGGTGACACCCCACCCACCAACCAAAATCAGGCGTCAGAGGCTGCAGATTGGAAAGCTCTCTGGCCTGGCTCTGTTCATCACAGGTGTGCTTTTGACATTAGCATCTGGGTCTCAAGTGGCTGCTTCTGGGTGATTTATGTGTTCAGTATCCACAGCTTTATTCCTAAATCATATCTACCCATGCTTATTTAATTCACAGAGTTTAAGTTTCCCAACTACTCTCAACACCCTTTGAAAGATCAAGTATGTTGTAACACTGATGTCTTAAAAGACTTGTGTGTCCTTTACCTTTTAACTATTTGGAAACTGTTGTGTTTTGCTGGGAGTGGCTGCTTTAGTGGAATAAGTATTTGGCAGCTGAATAGGGCTTAGAACTTCGGAAACTCAAGAGCTCATAACCTCTCTCGTTGTCCTGGGGCATTTGTGGTATAAACTGAGATTTTTCATGTTCAAAACAGCCAGCCCCAGCGATGAGTTATCTGGGTTTAAGGACTGAAATAGTGTTGTTCACTGTTGCTTGTTAAATGAACAGTTTCTTCGATCTCTCAACTCTTAAAGATGCTTTTGGAAAGCACAGTGACGAGATGATGGCTAAATACAAAATCCTTGATATTTGGTTTGTGTAATATTTTTCTGGCACAGATTTTAAATTACTGCCAATTTCTTCAAGTGTTCTTAAATACCAAAATCATGTTAAGAAATATATCAGGCCTTTGGGAAATCATGACGAAACTTGTATTATCTTTGTATTTTTGATAAAAATTCAAAATAAATTTCGAAATATCTTTTGATACAGGAACTTGCCATTATCCCTTTTTTTTTGCTTTCTGTCTGAAATTTCTGTCTGAAAGAATTCAGCCATAGAATTTATTCAGAACCCTATGAATTTTTGGAACTTAGGTTCTAAATTGCTTTCAGTGGTTAAAATTGGTTTCAGTTTTTGAGAAGGCACCTCAGTATCTCTAGCACTTAGAAACCTGCTCTGGTTTGTGTGGACTTACGCGGCTCCCACCTTTGCCGGTCTTCAGATCGTTCTCAGAGGTGGGAGGGAGCCGGCGGGACCCGGCACAAAAGGCATCCCGCATCTGCCGCTGACGAGCTGTGTGACGCTAGGCATGGCAGTGACCTGAGCCTCAGCTTCCTCATCTGTGACACGGGGACAGTGCCTCTCTATGGAGTGAGATAAAGCCCACGAGCGCCTGAAGAAGTGGGCGGCCGCGAAGTGTCCGCCCTGCAATTTGAACTTCTTTCCCCTTGTTACAGGATTTGAAGCAGGTGAGTGGTAACTTTCCAAAACCTGAGGTTTCACTCCATTTCCAAGATGCATCCTAGGAGCTGCCATCTGCCTGAAGAACTAGTTATTCCTGCAGAGACAGGGCAGTGCTCTTGACTCAACTCCCAGAAAACACGGTGCTCACTTCCAGGAGGGTGAGAGCCAGCTCTGGTGCACACAGTGCCAGACCAGGCGGTTTCCATGGCAACCCCCACGTGTTTCACAACAGGAGCCTGCCTGCCAGTTCTTGCTGCATGAGTCACACCCCAAGTATTTTGCTTGTTTCCCTTGGATAAAACTGACTCAAAATTTTAATGGCTCCTGTCAAAGATTAAATCATATCTCCTGGATTAAACATAGAAATAAAAAAATTCCATGTGTGTAATGGCAAGTTCCCAGCCTGTGGGAAAACAAGATCTGATCTTTAATGTAGTCACGACCTGTATACAGTCACTGTCATCCAAGTGTTCTTATCTGATGTAAAATCTGAAAGAAAACATAGTCACGTCTTTCTAGAGAAATGCTTTATTTTTTTCCTCAAAATGTTATAAAAGTTATTTCTCCTAAATATCTACAGTGCATAAGGCTTTATAAATGTATCCAGTAATGAATAAAATTCCGTTTAACACTGATCCACTCTTCCTGACATTTCTCTAATTCTCATCGTTTGTCCTTTCCTTTCCTGACTTTAGCTCTTTGTTCTAGTCTTCTGCCACCACGAAGTGTTACCTGGGAATGTAGGTCCAGCCATGTCACCCTGAGACGGCCTGCGCTGACCTGCTCTCCCCCCACAGCGTCAGGCGGCTTCAGGGACCTGACTGAGGGCAACGAGGGGCCTGCAGAGAAGGGGCCTGAGTCTGCAACAGCACGCGTGTCAGACGCAGGAGGGATCTATCCGGGAGCAAGGTCTGGGGCACGGCTGAGCCACCGAGGAGGTGACTACTCACATCACAGCTTCTCAAATGGGAACAGGTGGGAAGCTGCCTCCTTCTCCTCCCTCCTGCTCTTCCGGGGGCACTTCCGCTTCTCCTCTACCTCTCGGTTTTGGGGCCAGGAGGCTGCCAGGATCCTGGCCACTTCCGCTGGAGAGCTGGTCCCCTCCTCCTCGTCTGAAGAGAGTCCTCCTCCTGCGTCTGCGTGGGGAGCGGCTTCCTCACTCTGGGGGGGACAGTGGAGGAAGCCCCGTCAAGAGGCAGTGACGCCCCAGCAGCGCTGAGCCGTGACCCGGAGGACAGGGCTCAGCCCAGCAGGTCCCAGAGCGCTTGCTGTGCACACAGGGCTAGGGCCACAAAACTGCCCTTGGGGAGCTACGAGCAATCCAGGAGGTAACTGCGTTTTCTTCCTCGTTTCTAAACAGAACAAGTGCACGAATGCACAGCATCAGCGCTCAGTGCCCGCTGCTGCGAGGACGGGCTGGGGAGGGAAGGGGTAGCCGTGCGTGGGGTCGCAGCTGCCCCCAGAGCGTGTCTGTGCGTCTCTGACCACTCCACGTGACTGTGTCCGGGGGGCCTCTGTGCCCCCATGGGAGCCCGCAGGGGCTGTGAGAGGGGCCTGAATGAGCACCTGTGGGCCTGAAGGGTGGTCACAGCCCCAGGGGCAGCACAAGGCCAGGAGATGCAGACACCTGTCCCCCGCCCCGAGTGGGCTCAGCACCAGATCCAGCCCATAGCAGGCACCCTCTTGTGCAGACAGGGCGGGGCTGGCAGAGCAGCCGAAGCCTGACTCCAGGACACCTTGGACACCTCCTCAACGTGGACAGGACGCAGGGCCTGGGAGACACAGGTCTGTGGCACCGGAACAGAGCTGACTTGATCTCTGAGCAGAATCGGCCCCTGGTTCCCTAACTCCGCCCCCCTCCAAACCTGGCGTGTCCTCCAAGGACCACCCTGACCTGAGCCCCGTAGCGAAGCCTCAGCCGCTCCCGGATGAGCAGCCCTTTGACCAGCAGCTTCCAGTTCCCCAGAGCCCGCTTCTCCCTTTTCTGCAAAAGCAAACAGAATGGAAAACACTGTGCACTGCCGTTTCAGGAACATAAAGATACAGGTAATGCTTCAGGTTAAAATAGTTTCTCAACCATACCAGGTGTGATTCATAAAGTGCTACACATGAAAGGCACCAAAACCAAAAACCTCTTAATTGTTACCAACTCTAAAGTGTTTAGTGGAGGAGGGGGTCCGGGACCTGGACCACGGGCAGCTCCCTTTAACAGAGGTGGGTGTCGGCAGCAGGGGTAGCGGGCCCCAGAGCCCGGATCCAGGCAGACAGTGGACAGAGACAGGTTTCTGAGGGGCAGGCAGGTCGTTGCTCAATGCTGCCTCCCAGGAAGGAAGAGCCAGAAAGAGGGCTGAACCCGGGCTCTCCCCTTCTCTTACACGTGGAGTGAGGGAGGCTGGAGGGAACACCAGCTCCGCTGTGTGTGCTTCCCCACCTTTCTGCTTCCCCCTCCTGGCCCCTCCCAGGCCCTGCCTGCTCACCTCCTTCTCCTTCTTCTCAATGAGCGCCTGCTCGTTCTCCCAGGCGGCCAGGAGCACATCTTTATATTCTTCACAGATTATGTAGCCATCGGTTCTGTGGGGATCAACACAGATGGTCTCTCGAGTCTGGGCCTGCTCTGGCCTCTCCACTCCCCTTCGTGGGGGACAGTGGGCTGCTCCTAAGCACTTGGGGCCCTGAAGTACTTCCAGGGTCAGCAGTCCACAATCCCGGCCACAGCTGCTGGCTGACACCACCCATGCAGAAGGCAGGCCCGTGGACCCCAGGCTATGTCCTCTTCCCCAGCCCCTCCCCACCCCCACTGCAGGGCAGGACAGAGGTCACCAACCAGGAAGGATGCTGACCCTATTCAGTCACCCTGACCACCCCCAGAACACTGTTAATCCACATCGTTAGGATGCTGGTTTCGCAGCTTTCACTGGTTTTGCAGCCTCTGGTTGGAAGCCAGAGTAAAAGTATAAAACATCGAGGGTTAAGGCTGATTTTGCAAATCCAGAGTAAAACCTTAGGGCTTCCCTGGTGGCGCAGTGGTTGAGAGTCCGCCTGCTGATGCAGGGGACACGGGTTCGTGCCCCGGTCTGGGAAGATCCCACGTGCTGCGGAGCGGCTGGGCCCGTGAGCCATGGCCGCTGAGCCTGTGCGTCCGGAGCCTGTGCTCCGCAACAGGAGAGACCACAACAGTGAGAGGCCCGCGTACCGCAAAAAAAAAAAAAAAAAATAAGAGCCACTGGGCCTCAACCCCTGCCAGCCCCACACCAACCTCCCGCCCCTTCTCCATAACTTCCCCCCACCCCTTCTGGCCTCCACGGGAGGCCCCTCACGCACATGGGATGGGAGTAGCCTTTGTGGAAATCGAAGCCCGTAACAGCCTGGGCACAGTCAATGTTCAGCTTTCGGGCCACGCGGTGCAAGTTGGGCAGGTTCAGCTGGACGCAGCCGACAGGCATCATGCCGGGCAGGAAGAGGTACACGTTGCCAAATTCGTTCCGGGGGACCTGCGGAGGGTGGCACACTGGGTCCGGCGGCCACAGAGGGAGGTGGCCTGGTACCGACTGAGCGTGGCCCTTACCTACCAGGTGGCCTGGTACCACTGAGCGCGGCCCTTACCTTCCCGTCCACAGCCACTGGCGGCTGGTACTCCTCGGTCTGCCACTTGCCAAACAGGCCCAGGTCATTGTAGTCCTGCAGTTGCGGCTCAGCCAGGCGGGCTCTCCGGGCCCGGTTGGAATAGCCTTTTACAACCTACACCCGAGGGGACAGCCACAGTTAATAACAAAGGCAACCACTTCCTGAGCATTCACTGTACACCGGGCACTGTTCTCAGTGCTTCTGTGTATTGATTAATCTTTTCAACAAACCCAGGAAGTAGAGTCTATTATCGCCTCCATCTTACAGCAGCCTAGGAGGTGTAAACAGTTCACCTACAGTCACACAGCTTGTAGAGCGTGTGTCTTGAACAGCTATGCTGTGCTTGGTGTCCATCACTGAAGGGGAAATTGGGACTCAGAGATGTTCCTGTGGCCGGTGAGTGACGGGGCCTGCTTTTGGCAGTGACCGGCTCCCCGTGCCTCAGCCCCTTCCCACCAACCAGAGGCCCCTGCACCCTGGCCCAGCTCCCTGGGTCTCACAATGCGAAGGGCTCCTCCGAGGGATCTGACAAAGAAAAGCGACTGTGTCTCATGACTGGCCACCGTCCTCCGCCGGCTGAAGCGGGCCCTATGTCCCGTGACAGCCTGTGTGGTCTGCACTGAATTCATGCGTCTGTGGGCAGCTGACCAGCTAGAGAGGGAATGAGGCATTGGGGCTGCACGCTGCCATCTCACTAGCTCTGGCCTTGGACAGGTTTCCCTTTCTGAGCTCCTGTTTTTTCATCTGTACAATGGGCATCCTGATGCTAACTCCTGTGAGACTCAGCAAAGATAACATACATGCAAAATGAAGGGACAGTGAGGGCGGGTGGGCCTGTCCACGCCAGGCAGGGCTCCGGCCTCTCAGAACAAATGGGTGACATGGTTCTGACCCACAAGGCCAAGGTTCTGACCCACAACACCGAGGCTTGGAGGGCTGCTTGCTGGCCTAGATTTCCTGTGTGCTCGGGAAGGCCCATCTCTTACAAGGTCCTCAGTAAAGATGCTCTTCTCCTCTGATCCTCTCAAGCCAGAACAGTCTGTCCCCACGCGTGCGCGGCAGCCCACAGTCCCGCGGCTGTTACCTTGTAGGGCACTTCTCCAAGCCTCACCACTCGGGCCTGTTTCAGCCACGTGTCCTTGGAGTGCAGGGTGTGCACGCAGTCCCTAAGGAGCCAACGGGAGACAAGACAGGGTTCATGCCCACTGAAGCACCCCGTGCCCAGTAGCCCGCAGGGCCCAGCTGCCTCCTCTGGCCCCCCAGGAGAAGGGGGAGCTCGGCCCTGGAGCGTCTCCCGGGGCACCAGGGGCCTGCGTCAGGCCCACGGTTAACAGGCACCTGCTGTCTCGCAGGGGAATGCATCCACTCACAAATCCCAAACTAAATGGCTTCCCGTGGTGCCTTCCCCCTCCTCCCGCCGAAGGGCCCAGCAGCCGGGGGCGGGGGGAAAAGCCAAGCAGCACAGGTGCAAGCCCCCCAGGGTCTGGTCTGCTCCTGAATACCAGAGACGGGGAGGGAGGGGCGAGTGTCCAGAGAAGGGGTGGGGAAGCCAGAAGACAACAACACGGAGACTACAGTAAGCTGACAAAGTACACAGGTTAGGATGAATGCACACAGAGCAATCGGTTCCACCTGGCTCTGGCTTCCGCTCTCCTTCCCGAGCTTAGAGCCACACCCTGCCTCACATTCCAGCTGCTTCCTGCTGAGCCTTCAGCAAGGCCCGCCCTTCAGTAGGGCTCCAAGGAGCAGGGGCACTAAGCTCCCTGTGGTGCGGACATCCGGCCCTTTGCCTGCCCCCGGGCTGAGGCTGACGTCCAGCACAGTGCACCGGACAGGGTCACACCTCCTCTGTGCCCCTTCCTAGCGGGGTGACCCCCGATCCATCAGGAACGGTGAGTGCTGCCTCCCTGCCTCACAAGCTGCTGGCGGGACCAGAGCCAAGGGCTCCACACGCGTACCCACCGCAGGGGCACATCTCTGCCTGAAAGAGTGACTGTCACAGTCGTGGTCTTCCGGGAGGAGCGGAGAAGGGGCAAGCAGGTGGGCATCGTCTGGACATTCATAAGGATAGCAGAGGGAAGTGGGCACAGACAGCCCGTTCAGAATAAATCTCAGCTTCTAACCACTTTACATCTATTAGGACACTACTCAAGAAACAAAACAAGAACTGGCGAGAATGTAGAGACAGTGCGACCTTCATGCTCTGCTGGGGGACATAAAATGATGCAGCCACTGCAGAAAACAGTGCGGAGGTTCTTTACAAAGTTAAACAATCATCATGTGATGCAGAAATCCTACTTCTGGGCATATACATCCAAAAGGACTGAAAGCAGGGTCTCAAGAGATGTCTGTGCACCCATGTTCATAGCAGCACTAAAAGCAACAGCCAGAAGGGGAAGCAACACAAGTGTCCATCAATGCATGCCATGGATGCCAGTCACAAAAGGACAAATGCTGTAGGATCCACTTCTATGAGGTGCCTGGAGGAGTCAGATTCATAGAGACAAAGTAGAGGGTGGTTACCAGGGCCTGGGTGGGGGGAGGGGGGTTAGTGTTGATGGGGACAGTTTGGGAAGACAGAAAAGTTCTGCAGATGGTGGTGATGGCTGCACAACAATGTGAATGTACTTAGTACTACTGGACTCTTAAAGCGGTTACATGGTAAATTTCGTTCTGTATATTTTATTACATTAAAAACAGGAAAAGTCTGCCTCGAAAGCTTTCTCCAGGCAGGGACCCCCTTCCCACCAGATGTCCCCTGCACGTGAGGACACCTGTGCTGTATCCTCCATTGAGGTCGCCAGGCCCTGGACGCTGACTGTCGGCAGCTGGGCCCCTGACCAGCCAGGGGACAGAAAGCTCCCACAGTGACCCTAACCGGAGGGTCAGGGATGACTCCCTTCGGGGCTGAGCTGCAGGAAGTAGCTCTCAGGCAGAGGACTTGAGCCACCTACTCCTGTGAGTTTCCCTAAGTTTCCTTTTCTGTCTTCCTTTTCTCATTTATTAAGAACATCCTCTATTTTGTGGTCTTGCATCTTGGTCTTGGTCTTTTTAGAGTTTCTAAAAATCACTTATTTTCTTTCTATTAACATTTCTTCCATTTCTTCCATTGTTAATGCTGACTCACCTTAAGTTTATTACATTTTTTCTCAGTTTTAACTTTGTATATATTTTGTTTTCTATGCTGTTCCCTTCCCCCCCTTCTTTGGCAATGTTTTTACTGTGGGGAAAAAACATAAGATAAAATTTACCCTCTGAACCATTTTCCGAGTCTACAGCTCAGTGGCATCAAGTACATTCATACTGTTATGTAACCGTCACCACCATCATCTCCAGAACTTTCTCCTCTTCCCAAACTGAAACTCTGTCCCCATTAAAATATCTGCTCATTTTAAGTTTCATTATCAAATCCTTTATTCCTTCCTTTTGCATGTTTTTTGACTTCTGTTTTGCGGGGTGTTTTCTTATTACCCCATATAATCCTTATCTGTCCTACGTATCTTTCCCCCCATAGCTTTTCTCCCCCTGCTGATCTTTTTTTTTTTTCTTCTATTTATTTATTTATTTTTTGTGGTACGCGGGCCTCTCACTGCTGTGGCCTCTCCCGTTGCGGAGCACAGGCTCCGGACGCGCAGGCTCAGCGGCCATGGCTCACAGGCCCAGCCGCTCCGCGGCATGTGGGATCTTCCCGGACCGGGGCACGAACCCGTGTCCCCTGCATCGGCAGGCGGACTCTCAACCTCTGCGCCACCAGGGAAGCCCCTTGCTGATCTTGTAATCCCCGTGGTTTTCATTTCCAGGCCGCAACCTCTCTGCCATGCCCCCCGCCCACAAACGGCACGCGCACACCGTGAAGCTCGAACCCCAGCCCGGCGAAGGCTGCTAATCCCAGGCCGCCGGGCGTCTCCTCACCTGGAGTAGACAGCCTCTCCGCGGCAGTACCCGAGGATGGCGGCCGTCTCGGGGTAGATGGCCTCATACTTGAGGAGGTGCCTCTTGAGGGCGTACAGAGGGTGGTTCTTGTACATGCCTATGACGGTGGGCAGAGGCTGGTCCAAGTGCCTCGCCTGAAACTGCAGAGGCCGAGAGACGACGTTGGGCGTGGTGCTCGGAGAGGGAGGGAGGTTGGCGGTGACCCCCGAACTTGCCCAGGTAACTGACGGTGCCGTGGGGCTTTCGGGGCCCCAGGGCCGCCGCACCACGCTGTGACCTGGCGTTCTGTCCCACGGGTTTAGGTGCCTCGGAAGCTCCGCAGGGGCCGGTAATCCTGCAGCTCGCAGCAACAGAAAAGTCAGCCCTACCCTCTGACACCTCGGCCGGCCCGAGCAGAGCCTTCCTCGGGAGGAGGCCTCACCTCAAGTGACACCACAATTCTGTGACACGGGTTCAGCGGCTCGGCTCCCCCGGAAACCAGAATGAGCACTCACACCTTCTCCGTCCACTACGATCAACACCTGTTCTCCCCGTTGCCTCAAGGAGCCTAGCTCTTCGCAGGCAAGCCCACTGCTCACCTGCATCCCACTCACCAGGTCTCTTGCATTTCCCCGCAGCATCTCTTCAAACCCCGACAGACAAGGGAGGAGCGGCAAGTGGGGAGCAGGAGGGACCCCGCTTGGCCAGCTTGCATGACAAGCCCTTGAACCAGGTCAGTCACAACACGCTCTGCACGACTCCCACGACCCTGTCACCTCTGAGCCACACCCTGAGCGATGCAGTGCAGAGGGACGACTCCCTGCCCCGGGGAAGTGGGAATAATTCTCTAGCAAGTCTGCCCACCCTGCGCTGTGGGCAACCCTGCGCTGTGGGCAGCCCTGCACAAGCCCCCGGCCCTCTTCCGGGCCCACGGCTGTCCCACGACTCAGGGACGCGCTGCTGCTCCAGAAGCCGCCCCCCAGGGTGGCCCTCAACAGACAAGCCATCTCCTCAGCCCTCCTCCTGGGAGCTGAGTGTTCCGGGTCGGGGCAGGGGTGCTGGCGTGCACACCTCTGCGCGTGTGCACGCTGAGAAGGGGGACCAATTATGTTACTGCGTGTTTTCCTCTTTCACTCAGGACTACTTACCTGACGTAAAGCTCCAAATTTATAACTGGGCAATAACTGAAAGTACACAGGCTTTGAAGCCAGAGCAACCTGGGTTCAAATACAGGTTGGCTCATCTCTCAGATTCTAAACGTTTAGCTGGTAAAATTAAGGCTACGATAACCCCAGCTTTGTACTGTTGCTGTGACAATTAATTGAGGTAAAAACACAACACGGGGCTGGGCATCCAGCAGGTGCACGTGCGCAAGGCCTCACCTCCTGGTCCTCCTTCTGCTCCCTCTCCACCAGCGGGCTCCGGTAGGGTCGCAGGGTCTCGGCCCACCACGCGGCATCAACCCGGCACTTTCGGGTCACCGTCATCCAGGCAGGGTCGTACCTCTGTGTGACATCGCGCAACCAGCCGTCGCTGTCGATGCCCACGATGTAGGTCACAGGCTTGGTGGCGTACTGGTAGCAGGTCAGGGGCTGGCCCACTACACCGTGCACACAGTCCACGCACACCCACTTCTCCTCCTGCTCAGAGAACACCTCCAGCCACTGGTCCACACCAGCTGCTCTCCGGCCGTCTGCTTCCTCACCATCCACGGGCATCTTACGCTTGCCTCTCTTACGCTTACTGCCGGAAGCACTTACAGATGCTTCTGGAAAGCCAGGGGGCTGACGGTCGCTTCCACGCTGGGACCTGGACTCCCTCTTGGACCCCACCTTCATCCTCTGAGGGGCGGCGGCCCTCCTCTGCCTTGGAAGGCCTGGCTCAGAATCCTCGTCGGATGGGCGATGGCTGTCCGAGCTGGAGAGCTCAAAGTCAGAGCTGCTGCTGGCCTTGTCACTCCCGCTCTCCTCTTTGTAAGACACCCTGGCGGCCGCCTGCCGCTCCCGGCCCCGCGAACGCCTCTGGGTCCCCTCCGTCTGCCCCCCGGCCTTGCCCTCTTCTTTCCTGCTGGAGGAGGGCTCTCTCCGCTTCTTCCTGGTGGCAGCCGCCTTGCTCCCCTTCGCTTTGTCAGGTGCACTGCCAGTGCCCTCAGAAGACATGTCCTCTCGTCTGCTTCCTCTGCTGGTCTCTGGTTTGCTTGGCTTTCCAGGAACTTGGCTGGAAGTTTCTGAGGAGCCTCCAGGACCCTCTGTGGATCTCTCCTTGGAAGGTTTCTTTCCCTTAAACAGAATAGGAAATTTTTGTGTTTTCTTTTTTTGCTAGTGATGCAATAAAGACTCTGGCATCTAATGGGGCTAAGTCACACTGGAACACCAGCGTACACAAGACATTCCCGGCTCAGACAGTGACAGGCTGGCTACCCTCCAGGATTGTAAGAAAGCAGTCACTAAATTCTGCAGCTCCTTAAATAAGGCCACACTCTAATTCTTTTCAATACAAAGTGTAGCACAGGGAAAAGAGCACAGGATGTGGAAACAAACCCGGGTTCAAACTCCACTTCTGCTTTCTCATTTTTTATGTGATTCAGATAAATTATGTAACCTCTGAGTCTCAGTTTCCTCAGCAATAGTACTCACCTTGCACATAAGGCATTTTGCAAACAAAGTCACAGCATTAAGAATTCAGAAATTATTAAACTTGACTCCTGGACCGAATTTCGGACAATGCCAGCACCCCAAGGAGCACAGTGTTCAGCCTCCTTGGATGATGGCAGAGCTCTGAGTCCTCACCGTCCTCTCTCCACACTGCTGAGGATGACCAGTACCTTTTTATTCTACCATTTACAGAACAGAAACCAGAGCACGAAGGAGCCCAGGCTCTCACAGGCCCCTCTACGCACGCAAAGCCCAGCTGCTAGATACCCAGCCAGGCGCCCAGTCTTCCCAGCACAGGGCCTGTGCCAGGCAGGCTCAGAGGAACCCTGCTCCACGAAGACTGATTTTTAAAAATCGTCTGATGAGCAGATCTGTTTGCTCTAAGTCTCATAATTTCTCACTCCTCCCTGACCAACTACTCTTTTCTCTGGAAGCCCCGGGAACCTCACCTTCGCTGCTGATAACTTCAGAGGAATTGGCTGTAGAGATAGTACGAGTCGGGTAGGGAGATGTAGGGCCCGGAGAATCAGTAAAAATATCTATGATGAGAAAGAACAACATGCTTATCCTCAGGAAAGAATTAAGCGTTTGCATAATTCCGTGCTGTTTGTTGTGGTGCCTATTGATAAAAGGGAAACAACCAACTTGTCTAACAGTAGAAGCCTGGGACCCTCAACACTATTAAAATGATGCTGTAGAGATTTATCTTTGTAGAAAAATGGGGAAAGGTAACCATATATTAAAGGAAAATAAATGTTTGCTTTTTAATGAGTTATGTTAATTTTTGTAAGAAAAAATCGTGTCCAGACATAAACATGTATGTATATTTGGAAAAGCACCCATATTGGGTTATGGGTGTTTATAGGTGTTTGTTTTTTTTCCAGCTTACCTATCTTCTGATTGTTCTGTTTTCAACATGTGTTGTGTTTGTGATAAAACAATAAAGCAAAATACCACTTCGAGAGAAAAGGCATCATCATCATCAGGCCCGAGAACCCCTCCCGTGCACTCAACCTCCCCAGAGCAAATATTTCAACCAGAGGCTGCAGCTCTAAAAATTCTGTGAACTTGGAAGGATGGGAGCCTCCTCATGGGAATTAACCTCCAAAACAACAACAGTGGGACAGCACATGAGCAAGATCTTCCCACACAGACCTCAGGGTCCTGGCGTCCTCATGAATCACTAGTCATCTTCCCTCCTCGGAAAGCAAGAGCAAAAGTCAGAAACAGGAAGGCAGGTTTTCTGTGAAAAGCCAGTTATATTGAAAAAAATAACTACTTTTGCCTTGTTTCTTCTGGAGTTAAAAACGGCAGATGAGAAAACATCAAAGAAACCCAAATTGAGGAACTCTACAAAATTCCTAAAAAGCACTCCTCAGGAGTGTCCAGGAGGACTGGGACACTGTCACGGCCTGGAGGGGATGGGGCGCTGGGGTGACAAGATCACGAATGCCTGGACTGCATCCTGGGACAGGAAAAGGGCATCAGTGGGAAAACGTGGAAGACAGAACTCACCCCTACAGTGTGGCTGACAACACGCTCTTAACGGGCACAGTGCACACCATACGAGTGTTGGTTGGCTCCTCACTTTCTCTGTGTGTGGGTGGTGCAGGGGCACGGGTGTAAAAGGCAGGGAAACCGAGCACCAGCAGGCGGCTGAATGATGGTTTAAACCTAGAACCTCCATCCGGAACATCCCCACCTCGTCCTCCTCACAAGACCACAGGGAAGACTGAATAAGGTCAGGTACACGACAGCACTCTGGAAGCGATCTTGTGCCTCACAAAGACGCGTGGGCACCACCTTTCACAAGTACGTCACTGAAGAAAAAATTTAAGTTACAAAACTGTATGACCCCTACACTAAATACAAGGTGAGCCAAGTGAAAATGACGAATCCTAGAAACATACAAATTACCAAAACTAACTCAAGAGAAAACAGAGACTCTGAAGAGACCTATAAGGAGAGACTGAGTCACAAATCAAGCCCTCCCAATAGAGGGGGATCAAGACAGCAGAGTATGAGGACGTGGAGCTCACCTCCCCCCACAAACACACCCCAAACACATCTACACGAGCAATAACTCCCACAGAAAACTAGCTGGAAACTCACAGAAGATCTCCCATAACCAAAGCTGCAAGAAAGATCTCCATGTAATTGGGCAGGATGCAAAAAAGAAAGGTACCAGGTTGGGACCGGCACTCCTGGGAGGGATCTGTCAGGAAGAGAAGGTGTCCGCTTGCCCTGGGGAGTCCCCTTCCTGCTGGGAAGCCCACTGAGACAGACAGGAGGGCTGGAGAAGCCTAGACTCTACTCAAGAGGAGCATGCGGGCTGGCTTGCTAACAACCAGGACAGAGAGACCTGCCCTGGTGGTGGCCGCCTCCCCGCACTTCCCAATTCAAAGGGGCGAATGCCCTGGCCCCGCTCACTCCACACCACGGCCTGGCGTGAGATCAGTGCAGAGACTGGGTCTAGCTGCGCAGAGGCAGACAGGGTGCCTAGGATGTGATCCAGGTGGGACTGTGAAGACTCCCGTCAGTGCACACACAGGGGCGACGGGGCACGCTGGGAAGACAGTGTCAGCGCATGCCACACGTGGCACCTCAACAAGGTGCAGCAGCTAAGCAGTGAATTTCACGTAGAACCTACAAGATGCTGCCACGAGAAACTCGCTTCATGGCGAAAGACGCACACAGACTGAAAGCGAAGTATGAAAAATATTTCATGCAAATGGAAACAACAAGCAAGCGGGCACAGCAATACTTAACAAAAGACAAAGCAGACTTCAAAACAAAGACCATACAGAAAGACAAAGAAGGATATTACATAACAATAAAGGCATCAATACAACAGCGTATTACACTTGTTAACATATACGTTTCCAATACAGGAGCACCTAAATATATAAAACAAATATTAACAGACGTAAAAGGAGAAATTCACAGGAATACAATAACAATAGAGGACTATAACATCCCACCTACATCAATGAACAGATCATCCAGACAGAAAATCAGTATGGCAACAGAGGTCCTAAATGACACAATGGACCAACTGTACTTAATAGATATCTACAGGACACTAAATAAGAAAAACACCAAATATACATTCTTTTCAAGCCAGCAAGGAACATTCTCACGGATAGACACATACTTGGTCACAAAACAAGCCTCAACAAGTTTAAGAGGACAGAAATATTTTCAAGCATCTTTTCTCACCACAACGGTAAGAAACTAGAAATCAACCATAGAAAGGAAAACAGGAAAAGAACAAACACATGGAGACTAAACAACATGTTACTAAAAAGCAAGTGGGTTGATGATGAAATCAAAGAGGAGATCAGAAATATCTTGAGACAAATGAAAATAGAAACACAATCTTACAAAATCTATGGGATACAGCAAAAGCAGTTCTAAGAGGGAAGCGCATAGCAATACAGGCCTTCCACAAAAACAAGAAAAATCTCAAACAAGATAACCTACAAACAAGATAACCTACAAACAATCTCAAACAAGATAACCTAAAAGAATGAGAAAAAGAAGGACAAACAAAACCCAAAGTCAGCAGAAGGAAGAAATAATAAAGATCAGAGAGGAAATAAAAGACATCAAAAAAGCAACAGAAAAGATCAATAAAACCAAGAGCTGTTTTTGTTTTTAAGATAAACCAAATTGATAAACCTCTAGCGAGGCTCACCAACAAGAAGAGAGAGAGGACCCAAATAAACAAAATAAGAAATAAAAGAGAAACAACTGAAACCACAGAAAAACAAAAAATCATGAAAGAATGCAAACAGTTATATGCCAACAAATTGGACAACCTAGAACAAGTGAACAAGTTTCTAGAAACATACAGCCTGTCAAAACTGAGTCAAGAAGAAACAATTTGAACAGACCATTCACTGGAAGTGAAATACAACCTATAATTTAAAAAACTCCCTGCAAACAAAAGTCCAGTACCAGAGAGCTTCACTAGGGAATTCTACCAAACATACAAAAAGACAAAAACAAAAACTTAAATCTGTCCTTCTCAAACTATTCCAAAAAAATGAAGAGGAGGGAACACTCCGAAATTCATACTATGAAACCACCATTACCCTGATACCAAAACCAGACAAAGACACTTACAACCCCAAATCTTTGATGAATATAGACGCAAAAATTCTCAACAAAGTATTAGCAAACTGAATCCAACAATACATACTAAGGATACCACACTCAAGTTGGATTCACTCCAGGGTTGCAAGGATGGTTCAAAATATGTAAATCAATCAATGTGATACACCACATTAACAAAAGAATAGATAAAAATCACATGATCATCTCAATAAATGCAGAAAAAGCATTTGACAAAATTCAACAACGATTCATGATAAAAATTCTCACCAAAGTGGGTACAGAGGGGACATAACTCAACATGATAAAAGCCGACCATGTCAAATCCACAGCCAACATAATATGCAACAGTGAAAAACTGAAGGCTTTCCCAATAAATTCAGGAACTAGACAGGGATGTCCACCCTTGCTGCTTCTATTTAACATAATATTGTAAGTCCTAGCTACAAGAAAAAGAAATAAAAGGCATCCAAATTGGAAGGGAAAAGGTAAAACTATCACTATTTGCAGATGACATTATATTCTATATAGAGAACTCTGAAGTTTCCACATAAAAACTATTAGAACTAATAAATGAATTCAGCAAGGCAGGAGGATGTAAGATTAATATACGGAAATGTACTGTGTTTCTATACACTAACAATGAAATAATCAGACAGAGAAAGTAAAAAAAGCAATCCTGTTTATTAAAATTGCATCCCCCCCCCCAAAAAACCCAAAAAAACACAAAACACAAAACCTAGGAATAAACTTAACCAAGGAAGTAAAAAGATCTATTTGCTAAAACCATGAAACACTGATTAAGGGAACTGAAGATGATTCAAAGAAATGGAAAGATATCCCATGCTCTTGGATTGGAAGAATTAATATTGTTAACATGAACATACTACCCAAAGCAACCTACAGATTTAATGCAATCCCTATCAAAATACCCATGACATTTTTCACAGAACTAGAATAAATAATCCTAAAACTTATATGGAACCACAAAAGACCCAGAACTGCCAAAGCAATCCTGAGGAAAAAGAACAAAGCTGGAGGCATAACCTTTCCAGACTTTATACTATACTACTATACTACAAAGCTATAGTAAACAAAACAGTGTGGTGTTGGCATAGAAACAGACATATAAATCAAAGGAACAGAATAAAGAGCCCAGAAATAAACCCACACACGTATGGTCAACTAATCTATGACATAGGAGGCAAGAATATACAATGGAGAAAAGACAGTTTCTTCAACAAGTGTTGCTGGGAAAATTGGACAGCTACATGTAAAACAATGAGATTAGAACATTCCCTCACACCACATACAAGAATAAATTCAAAATGGCTTAAAGACCTAAATGTAAGATCTGAAACCATAAAACTCCTAGAAGAGGGCTTCCCTGGTGGCGCAGTGGTTGAGAATCTGCCTGCCAATGCAGGGGACACAGGTTCGAGCCCTGGTCTGGGAAGATCCCACATGCCGCGGAGCAACTAGGCCCGTGAGCCACAACTACTGAGCCTGCGCGTCTGGAGCTTGTGCTCCGCAACAAGAGAGGCCGCGACAGTGAGAGGCCCGCGCACCGCGATGAAGAGCGGCCCCCACTCGCCGCAACTAGAGAAAGCCCACGCACAGAAACGAAGACCCAACACAGACATAAATAAATAAATAAATAAATAAATAAAAATTTTAAAAAACCCCACAACTCCTAGAAGAGAACATAGGCGGAACACTCTGACATAAATTGTAGCAATATTTTCTTGAATCAGTCTTCTAAGGCAAAATAAATAAAAGCAAAAATAAACAAATGGGACCTAATTAAACTTAAAAGGCTTTACACAACAAAGGAAACCATTAACAAAATGAAAAGACAACCTACTGAATGGGAGAAAATGTTTGCAAATGATGAGACTGACAAGGGTTAATATCCAAAATATACAAACAGCTCATACAGCTCAATAACAAAAAAAACCAAACAACCTGGGCTTCCCTGGTGGCGCAGTGGTTGAGAGTCCGCCTGCCGATGCAGGGGACACAGTTTCGTGCCCCGGTCCAGGAAGATCCCACATGCCGCGGAACGGCTGGGCCCGTGAGCCATGGTCACTGAGCCTGCGCGTCCAGAGCCTGTGCTCCGCAACGGGAGAGGCCACAACAGTGAGAGGCCCGCGTACCGCAAAACAAAAACAAACAACCCAATCAAACAATGGGCAGAAGACATACGGATGGCTAACAGGCACATGAAAAGATACTCTACATTGCTAATTATTAGAGAAATGCAAATCAAAACCACAATCAGCTATCACCTCACACCTGTCAGAATGGCTATCATCAAAAAGCCTACAAATAACAAATGTTGGAGAGGATGTGGAGAAAAGGGAATCCCCGAACACTGGTGGTAAGAATTTAAATTGGTGCAGCCATTATGGAAAACAGTATGAAAGTTCCTTAAAAAACTAAAAATAGAACTATCATATGACCCAGCAATTCCACTCCTGGGTATATCTGGAAATAAAACCTCTAATCAAAAAAGATAACATGCACCCCAGTGAACATAGCAGCACTATTTACAATACTCAAGACATGGAAGGAACCCCAGTACCCATCAACAGATGACTGGATTAAAAAGATGTGGTATATACATACAATGGAATATTACTCAACCACAAAAAACAATAAAATGCTTTGCAGCAACATGGATGAACCTAGAGAATATTATGCTTCGTGAAATAAGTCAGACAGAGAAAGACAAATATGGTAATGATATTGCTTATACGTAGAACCAAAAAGAAATACAAATGACAGTATATGCAAAGCAGAAACAGAGTCACAGATATAGAAAACAAACTTGTGGTTACCAAGGGGGAGTGAGAAGAGGAAAGGGACAGATTAGGGTATGGAATTAACAGATACAAACTACTATACATAAAATAGATAAGCAACAAGGATTTGCTGTATAGCACAGGGAATTATACCCATTATCTTGTAATAAGCTATAATGGAATATAATCTGCAAAAAACACTAAATCACTATGCTGTAATCTGAAACTAACACAATATTGTAAATCAACTATACTTCAATCAATCAATCAACAGAAAATCCATGAATGCAATGCACTACGTTAGTAGAATGAAGGGGAGAAAAATCACAAAATCATCTCATTTGACACAGAAAAAGCATCTGACAGAATCCAAAGCACTTTCATGATTAAAACACATTCAGAAAACTAGAAATACGGAACTTCTTCAACATGATAAAGAATGTATATGAAAATCCACAACTACCAAGATACTCAGTCATGAAAGAGTGAAAAGCTTTCCCTCCCAATATCAAGAACCAGACAAGATGCCTGCTTTTGTCACTGCTATTGTACACTGTGCTGGAAGTTCTAGCCAGAGCAACTGGACAAGAACAAGAAACAAAAGGCATCCAAACTGGAAAAGAAGAAGTAAAACTAACTCTATTCACAGAGGTCAAGATCTTATATATAGAAAATCCCAAAGAATGCACAAGAAACTGTTAAATGAACTCAGCAAAGCTGCAAGGTATAAGATCAACACAATCAGCCGTTTTTTTAATACACCGTCACTGAACAATCTGAGAAGGAAATTAAGAAAACAATACCATTTACAACAGCATCGAAAAGAATAACATACCTAGAAAAAACCAAGGATATGAAAGACAGGTACACTGAAAACTATAAAATACAACTAAAAGAAATTTAAAAAGCAAATAAAAGGAAAAAGCCATGTTTACAGACTTAATATTGACTAGATAGCAATGCTGCCCTAATCAATGTACAGAATCAATGCAAACCCTATCAATACTCCAATGGCCTTTTTTTTTTTTTTTTCGCGGTACGCGGGCCTCTCACTGTTGTGGCCTCTCTCATTGCAGAGCACAGGCTCTGGACGCGCAGGCTCAGCGGCCCAGCCGCTCCACGGCATGTGGGATCTTCCTGGACCGGGGCATGAACCCATGTCCCCTGCATTGGCAGGCGGACTCTCAACCACTTGTGCCACCAGGGAAGCCCCTCCAATGGCCTTTTTTGCAGAAATGGAAAAGCAGACCATCAATTTCACATGAAACTGCACAGGGCCCCACATAGCCAAAATGGCATTATGAGGTTGTACTCATACTTCTGATTTCAAAACTTACTACAGATTCACAGTAATCAAAACAGTGTGGCACTGGCATAAGGACAGACATGTAGACCAATGGAATAGAACAGACAGCCCAGAAATTAACCCAAGTGTCTATGGCCAATTGATTTCTGATAAGTGTGCCAAGACCATTCATCCCCATTGAAAAACTTCCAATAAATAGTGAAAATAATACAACAAATACAATGAATAGTTGAAAGACTAGTCTCTTCAAGAAACGGTGCTGGGACCACTGGATATCCATGTGCAAAAATAATGAAGTTGAACACCTACCTTACATCATATAAAAACATTAACTCAAAATGGATGAAAGACCTAAATGTAAGAGCTAAAACTGTAAAACTCTTAGAAGGAAATACAGGAGGAAATCTTCATGATCTGGGATTTGGCAATGAATTCTTGATATGACACCAAAAGTACAAGAAACAAAAGAGGACTTCCCTGGTGGCACAGTGGTTAAGAATCTGCCTGCCAGTGCAGGGGACACGGGTTCGAGCCCAGGTCTGGGAAGATCCCACATGCCGCAGAGCAACTAAGTATGTGTGCCACAACTACTGAAGCCCGCACACCTACAGCCCGTGCTCCGCAACAAGAGAAGCCACCGCATTAAGAAACCCGCGCACCGCAACGAAGAGTAGCCCCCACTCGCCGCAACTAGAGAAAGCTCACGCACAGCAACCAAGACCCAATGCAGCCAAAAATAAAATAATTTAAAAAAAAAAGAAAAATAGAAAATTGGACTTTGTCAGAATTAAAACTTTTGTGCATCAAAGGACTTCATGAAGAAAGTAAAAAGACAACCTACAGAATGGGAGAAAATATTTGCAAAGCATATATCTGATAGGCGTCTGGTAACCGAAATATATAAAGAACTCTTACAACTCAATAACAAAGACAAAGAACCCAATTTTAAATGGGCAAAGGACCTGAACAGACATTTCTCCGAAGAAGATAAACAAATGGCCGATACGCATATGAAAAGACATTAACCCATCATTAATCATCGGGAAAATGCAGACCAAAGCCACAGTGAGTACCACTTCACACCTGTAAGGATGACTATAATCCAAAAAATGGAAAATAACAAGTGTTTGTGATGATCTGGAGAAACTGGAATCCTTGTACTTTGCTGGTGAGAAGGTAAGATGGTGCAGCTGCTATGTAAAACAGTTTGGCATACAATTACCATATGACCCAGCAACTCTACTTCTAGGTATATACCCGAAAGAACTGAAAACAAGTACCCAAATAAATATATGTACACACAATGTTTATAGCAGTACTCTTCACAACAGCCAAAAGATGGAAAACAACCTAAACGCCCATCAATTGATGAATGGATAAGTGAAATGTGGTCTGTCCATACAATGGAATATTATTCACCATAAAAAGGAATGAAGTTGATACATGTTACAAACGTGAATGAACCTTGAAAGCATGCTAAGTCAAAGAAGCCAGACACAAAAGGTCATATGTAGTCGTCCCTCGGTTATCTTTGGGGATTGGTTCCAGGACCCCGCCGGACACCAAAATCCGCAGATGCTTAAGTCCCTTATACAAAATGGCAGAGTACAGCTGGCGCTCCCTCTATCCTTGGGTTCTGCATCTGCGGATTCAACCAACTACAGATATAAATCTGGTTGGCAGTCGGCTGAATCCGTCAATGTGGAACCTGCAGATAAGGAATGCTGACTGTACTGTGATTTCTTTTATATGGAATATCCAAAATATGTAAATCCATAGAGAGAGAATGCAAATGGGTGGCTGCCAGATACTTGGGGAGGTGGGAAAAGGAGCAAGAATGGGAGTGACTGTGTAATAGGTACAGGGTCTCCTCCTGGGATAGTAAGAGTGTTTTGGAAATAGATAGAGGTGGTGGATGCACAACACTGAAAATGCACCGAGTATCACTGAATTGTTTACTTCTTTAAAAAAAACTATTTCTTTGCTTAATAAAACTACACAAACAAAACAGTACATGCACAGATATACGTGGGAACAAAGTCTGGGAGGATGACACTGAAATACGAGTGTTTTTCTCTGGGTGGTGATATCACCACACAATTACTGTCCAGATACCCACACTTTTTCAAGCCAAATTGGAAGAGACGTAAGATGCCAGTCATTTGGTCTCTAAAGATACAAAAAGTCTCTTTCCCTAAACGGAATCTGAAGTTCAGACACAAGTATATGCATCAACAGAAATCTTCCAGGGATAAAACCACATTTCTACCTATTTTTGTTTTATTGAGACAGAGCCTTACCTAAGGGTATTTTAAGCATGCGACAAAGCCTGTCTACTCACAAACTCTTCGCCAAGACTCCTTTTGGACAGAACCCTACTCACTGCACGGCCACCTGCCAGCATCTTCACCCAGCTTGGAAGGTAAGGAAACACTTTCTTAAGGATTTCAGCAGCCAATTTGAAAAAACATTTCCTTGGGACTTTTAAACACG
Organism: Orcinus orca; assembly: GCF_937001465.1. NCBI lineage: Eukaryota > Metazoa > Chordata > Mammalia > Artiodactyla > Delphinidae > Orcinus > Orcinus orca. The sequence goes on from NC_064568.1 coordinate 3,237,621, forward strand.
ATTTTTGAATACTGTAAACAATTCGAGGGCAGCTGACCAAAAATTAAGTGCTTTAATACACCAGGACACCAAGTAAGAGACAGGAGAGAGGGCAGCTTTCAACTCACACGTGGGCCCAATCCTGTCTCCAATGCTTACCAACCGAATGACCCTAAGAAAGTGATTTAGCCTCTCTGAGCTTCAGTACCTGTTTTTATTTTATGAGAACTGAGCAAGGAAATATATGTAAAACAGCTGGAATGGTATGTGGCACATGACTGCCATATTCCCCAGCTAACAGACCTAATGAAAACAGTGCTGCCAGGAGTCACTCACGTGGACCAACTCTTCACTGTCTCTCGCAGAGTAAATAGCAAACCTTCTCTCCAGCATCGTCTGCAGGCCATCCTGCTCATTGGTTGAAAGGTCTGCATTAACTGTAAATGTTCCAATGAACCTGGAGAGAAATCAGGCATTCCTTTGCGTCAGATGTCAGGGCAAAGAGGAACTCTGTTCTTCTACAGCCGAAACACAGAGCGGGGTGTCTTGGGAGCCCCGCCTGCCAGTGCCCCTCTTCCCAGCCTGTCTGGCCAACTCCTGAAGACCCAACTCACACCCTCCCCCTGGGGAGCCTTCCCAGCCCCTCAAGGAGGGTCTGTGGAACTGACCTGCACCCAGCCTCTGAGACACAAATCCTACACTACGCTCTGCAGCACAGGCCTGAAGGCCCTACCATTTCGCCAGGTTTGACAGGTAGCTGACGTCCACGTCTTGAGGTGGCACTTTGGTAAAGCGAGTTGGGACGATGGAGAGGCCGATGGCACGCAGATCTGGCTGGTTGCAGATGCTATTTCGATAGAAGCCATTTGCAAGCAGACACAGAAGGTGAACCTGGGGAGAGGGAAAAGGGAAGGCTGAAAACCAGTGGGATTTTTGCTGCCAAATTCAAAGACGTTTTGCGGACAGGAAATATTTGTTGTCATTTCTACATACAAGAAAGTAAAAATACTAACGCTGCCATCTCCCAAGACTCTGTCTTTCATCCCCTCTTCTCTCTAGGTACTCCTTCCCTCAAAGAAACAATCACATCTCAAAGCTGCAAAATACAAACTTCCTTTTTCTCAAGAGGTCTTATCTTTTAGAGGTACTGATACAGCCTGAAGGATTTGTGGATGAAATGTTACAAAGTCTGGTGTTTGCTCCAAAAAGATCAGGAGGAAACGGAATGGGGGAGAGCCGCTGTCGCAGCTGGGATGGGATAAGCCGTGTGCACCTCAACCCCACCCCGGTGTGTGTAATGCCTCCGCCGCAGACCCACACGTGTCCCCACGCCTGCGCGCCACCCCAGCCTTCCCCAGCCTCCGGAAACAACCACGAAGCTGTCTGCTCCTCCTCCCACTCAGCTTTGCATCATTTCCCCTCAAGGCAGTCCCCCTTCTTCCTGCCTACAGCCGGCCTGCTGCAGCCCATGCTCCGCCCTTCTCCCCTCACTTAAGCTTCACATCTTGGAGTCATAGTCATCCTCGCCTTTCTTTCACCTCCAACACCAAAGGGTAAAAGAAACCCAGCCACCCGGCTCGGCGCCCAGGCCTGTGAGGGCGCCAGGCCAGCTCTCCCCTCGTCTCTCCACCCTGACTCTGTGCTCTTTGCACCCCTCGGCTTCTGCAGCTGCTGCAGGCAGTGCCCCTTCCACCCTCCGCATCACTACACTCTCCCTAGCTGCCTGCTGCCGGTCAGAGGAAAACCAAAGTCTGCCCTTGCCTCACTCTCCATGGGCCTCCAGCGCATGCTGCCTCCTAGATGCAGGCCCCCTGGCTGTCCCACCAGCCCGGCCACCACTCGGCCTTTCTGCGTCTCCCTGTGCCATCCTTCCTCCTGACCCGCCCCATCCTCTCTCCTAAATGAGGCCTTCCTCGGCTACTGAGGCCCACACTGATCTCTTTCCTTGTGCTATGTCTCGAGTCTCCCTGTTTTGATGTCTTTCCTGTTCCCTGTGTGAGATCAGAAACTCCTGAATGGTAGGAAACAAGCTTCATGCAAGTCTCTCTCCCCACAATGCCAAGCACCTTGCTAAGGCCCCGGTGTATGTTCAGGAAGTACCAGCTGAAGCCAGAAGCCACAGCAACTTTAGCTGAGATCAGAACCAACGTTATTAAACAGCTGAGAGAAGGGATGGGAGGACAGTGCCTGGTATTAGCCCCTGCTGCCCGCCCGGCACTGAGCTACGTGCTTTACATGTGCTATCTGCTTACTCCTCACGCCCATCCCCCCAGGCAGACACTGTTATCACCCCCACTTCAGGACCGAGTCAGAAACTCACCAGGTCACACAGTGAGTGGAAGCCCAGAGGCAGGGCTGACGGAAAGCCCAGTTCCCCTGCGTACCACCCTCCTCCTTCCCTGCCGTACCTTGTGTGTGTCCTCACGGACTTCCTTATTGAAACGTTTCATCATCCTCCGAAGATATGTCTCAAACTCCGTTTTTATCTTTTCACTGCAATGCACATTGAAAACTCGGAGGATGAAGGGTCAACGCCTTTCAGCTGCAATGACTGAGGCTGTGCTACTCAGCAGACCTGCAGGCTGGCTGTTCCCACTCCTCCTTACCCGTGAGCCCTGGCCCAGGACGTTCCCTCCCCTTGCTCGACCTGCGCCCACCCGCCATCCAAGCATGCTTCAGAGCCCGCCCTCCAGGACGTCCCCTCTGACTATTCCGCCCCCAAGACTGACCGGCTCCTCAGCACACACTGCCTTACGTCAAGTTAGCGCACGCTTGTTTGTGCGATGCTGTTCTGCTGTAAAATCTCTCTCATGTCTGTGTCCCAAGCATCCTGAGGAAAACCTGAGGCTTCCTGACTGCTATTATCTCCCTCCTTCAGGCCTAATAACGTGCCCATCACACGGGGGCCTCAGGAACCAATTAACTACCAGGAGACGCACTCCATATGGCCGGGCTGCCAGGGGCTGCCGAGGGCCTGGGGACCCTGGAGAGGAGTGGGGGCCCCTAGCTGCAGCAGGCACTGCCGCAGGCCCTGCAGTGACATGGGGAGACGAACAGCAATGCCGGGTCAGCCTGAGGGACGCAGATCGTGGCGCATCCACTCACAGCAGAAATGTTACTTAACCTCTCTGAGTCTCCGGCTCCTCATTCGCACACTGTCCTAAAGACGGAGTAAGATGACGGGCAACCTGCAGAGCCCCTGGCACACCTCCTGCCCTAGCCAGGACACAAAGGTGTCTCCTTCAGTCCTAAAGGTGAGCCCAGGGCTCTCTCCCCTAACGCTCCTGACAGCTCTGAAACTCAGCCCGGGTCTCCTATGTGTTTTTCATTGAGGAGCAGCTGCCAGTGATGATACGTGACAGAAACTAGAAGCAAGTGCTTAATCGTACCTTCTTTCTCTTGCCTTCACCTGCTCCGGTGTTTCAATTTCTATCTCCACGGGCTTCACGGGCAGAGCGGATGTAGAGAAGGCTGCACTTTCCCCCACGTCACCCGGCACGGGCTCACTAACTTCTATAAACAGTAATTTTTAAAATCAATGATAATAATTATCGTTATAATAGATACTGTACCAAACAAAATCGAGGTTCTGCTGGGACGGAGCAAGTGAGGAATGGGTGTGAGGTAGGAAACCGTAGAGACCATGTTCTGAGTTCCTAGGAAATGCCAGGCCCTGTGCTCTTACAATCTAACTGTCTCATTAACCTGCACAAGAACCCAGAGAAACAGCCCTCAGAAGAAGAACCTTAGGCACAGAGATAGTGAGGTGAATTAGATACAGACCCCTGGTATCATGGAGCTAATGCTCATCTGTGTGTGATTTAGAAGAGACTTAGGGAGCAATTTCCTATTCTCTGTATCACTATGGTAACGCTCACAAAAATTTGCTTTGTAGAGAGGCATGACTTCCCCATTCAACTGTAAACTTGTACTGAATACACAGCAAGGCATGCATCTTCATCTTTCTCCGCTACACTGCTTATAAACACCAGCTGAAATAAATTAAATTTGCTGAACTGTGAACTTCATTAGCAAAGTTCCTTTCAAAGCAGCTCTGGGCCTAGAAGCAATGACACCCCACTGGCAATGACAATACCCAGTGCCAAGACCTTGGTTTCTATGTACCTGTTCCTACTAAAATGAACCAGGGCTTCTTAGAGAAAAAAAAGGCCAATTCCAGGTGTGCAGCAAGGGAGTATAGAGAGATCCTGGAACATCTTATTGTGCCAAAGAACAAAAACATTCTCAGAAACTAATGAAGCCATGTCAAAAGGACTCTGTAGGGTAGCTAGCTCAAAGGGGCTCCTGCTCGCCAAATGTGGGACGATCCAAAGATCAGAAAATGTAATGATAACTGATAACATGGAATTTTTAAGTCCATAGTGATACCCAAAATAAATAAATACAATTCTTAAAAGGCAGAGCTATTCTTTACAGATCAAAGTCAGCTAATAAATATACATGAGATGACAGAATCAAAATATTTGCAGTGCTCAATATAATAATCTTTGATTCAGTCAAGATCATTGACGCTTGCTAAAACCATTAAGTAGAAAGTGACCGGGGAACAGGATATTCACACAGAATCAGAGTCCCACTAGAGATGGTAAATTACAAAAGGAAAATGTACCTTTACATTGGCACAATCAGGCAGTACCACAGACATGATCAAACTTAGCATCGGCAGCGGTACAACCTGACATTAGATGCCTCTGAATGGATGCACTGTGAAGTACAAAGCTCTGAAGTGTTCCTGCCAAAAAATGTTTAATCTAAATATAACTAAGTCTTTGGTCTCCTTACAGTTTGTAAGGAATCCAGGGGGCATTCAAACAAGGTTCCCACCATCACAAACCACAATATGAGACATTCTACAAAACAGGAGGCCAGGACTCCACCAACACAAAACAAAACAAAACAAAAACCCAGTGCTATGAAAAGCAAAAAAAAAAAAAAAAAAAAAGAGAGAGGAAAAACAGTTATAAAGGATAGTTTTGTAACAATTAGGGACTTAATTTAGGTATGATAATGGTATTTCACCATGCAGGAGAATGTCTTACTCTTAGGAAATGCATGCTGAAGCATTTACAAGTGAAGAGTCAGGATGTCTGCGACTTACTTTCACGTGGTTCCACAATGCAGATTTACAGAAGGAAAGATGCTGGTACATTCAAACGGCACAATGGTAAAGTTAGTGAGTCTAGGTGAACAGTGTATGGACTACATGTTCAATTTTTTTGTAGGTTTGAACACTTTCAAAATAAAAAGCTGGGAAAGAAAAGTCACACTAGGGATGGTGACATTAGGGGCTATGTATTGTGAGTATGTGATGCAGCAGGCCCAACACATTTTCCCACAACAACCTGGAGCCTAGACTGTGCCCAGCTCACGGTAAGTGTTCGGTGTTTACCAACTGTCACCAGTGGAAAAACTCAGCTCGGACAGCTGGAGTTACTCACTCACCCAGCTGCACAAGTGGCAATGCTGGCCTCTGAGCCAGGTATGAGCACCCGCAAAGCCCGGGCTCTATGAGACGATGCGGCTTCTCTATCTCATGATCCCCTCCATGGAGCACCACCAGAGGAAGAGAATATACAACGTTCTTTGCTAACCTGGTCATGACTTTTTCCTTACATCAAAAGCAGGTCCCCTACTGCAACTTTGTTTTTATTAGTTTCAAAAGAAAAGGACAGGATTGCAGTGACATGACTCCAAACAGAATCCAACAGAAAAACAGCATCAAACAGTTCTGAGAACAGAGGAAGACACTTTACCTTCTACCTCTTCCCAGTCCTCCTCACTCTCTTCCTCGTCGCCCCCTTCACCCCCACCTTTGTCCGCAGCAGCCTCTTTCTCTGGACGGTGCACCTTCTTGAGGGCACTCGGGAAGTCCCTGTGTAGAGATCACAGGAGGGAAGATGAAGAAAAGCTCAGACATCCTAGGGCTATGTTTAAACTAAACTCAACTGTAAGGACTCCTTCTATTTACTGAGAAACTGTTGCAATTAGTTGATGATTTGTGAGCTCTGAGCCTCACTTCCTCCATTAGCCCGGGTCTCAAGTTCCCATCAAGATGTGCTCTGATCACAGGTCGCACACTAGATGTGCTGTCAAAACAGGAGGAACATGATGAACCTACAATCTAGAGCTGTGTGAAGGGAAACAGCTGTGTCTGTAAATGATACAGGGCAAGTTAGAAAAAAACCACAAAAATAATGTGAGTCCCAGAAGTAAAAGCTGCGATGTCTGTGTGCACACACGTGCAGCCAGACGCCAGAAAGAAGAGGAGAGAAGTCACATTTGCGGATCCTACCATGAGCCAACTCAGAAGATTGTTTCCCCACCTCTGGGAAATAAGACGAAAGGAGACTGAGGTTGGTAGAATTTTAACTTCTAAGTAAGTGGGGATGTAACTGAACACAGGTGTGTCATAAGGAACACGGACAACTGGAAGGGTAAGGAGAGAACTACATAGATACGGAGCTGGCTAAATACTGGCTCAAGAGTCAACGGTTGCTAATATGCAATAAAATTGCGCAAATTCACACATAAAATATGTTCAGGGAATTGAGTTACTTACAGCTTTTTAAGACTGGACACATGGTATCCAGTGAGAATATGACCCAAGATTTTAGCACAGACATTTAAAATAACAAGCCTCAGGCTTCAGCTCTAAAAAGACAAACACTCCCTTTTTACCCTGCCACTTCCTCTCAACACCACAGCAACAAAAATGTCCCCTTAGAGTAAAAGTGGCAGAAATGGCAACTCTTAACTGAGAGGGAAAGGGGGACCAGAGCTTTCCCTGGCAACATCCTGGTCTATCTGTTTGTGAATTTCTATGCAGAAAGAATTCAACAAGTGCGGAGCGGCAACTGGGAAGCAGTAAGCTCAGAGGCATTCGCGGGAAAAGTCTAAGAGATGAACGATGGTGGAAAATCCACATGCTTCCTTGCGCTCCTTCCCACAGCTGCCCTGTCCTGGCCTACTTTCTGAGCCAGGACTGGAGGTGCTGGAAAAGCTGACACTAAGAATGAGGGTTTATTTCTGAAACAAAGAAGAAACTACTGCCTCTCTGTTTGTCCTCTTCCTCCCCCCTCCCCAATTTCCCTAGGAGGCAGATGATCAAGTGTTGATTGTTCACCACATATTAATATGCTCATTCACTGTCAAAGGCCCTGCCCTAGACACCACGGGGCATAAACAAATGAACCAGTGTGGGTCCAGCCGTCTGAGCTCACAGTGGTATATGGCACGGAAACAAGTAAGTGTAACACAAGGCGGATCAGTTACACTCTTACGAGATGCAGCAAGAAGTCCGAGGAGGAAAAGGGGGAGGAATCAATTAAGACTGTGGAGGGGATGACTTCTGCTCTGCATCTTGAAGGTGGAAGAAACCGTTCCAGGCAGAAGGAAGAGCGTGAGCACGTGTCAAGTGAAGGAGGGAAGTCCAGCTGGGCAGGGGCGGAGCGCACCCGAGGAGAGCAGGACAGGACACGGCCAGACGTCAGGGAAATGCCTCGTGTATGAAATGTCTTCGTGTGGTATAAAGAGTACTGGACCAGGAGTCAGAAGACCGAGGTCTCATCCTGGTTTTGGCCACCATCTAGCTGTGTAACCATGAACAAATCACTTTCTGAAAGCTGTCGTCCTCATCTGAAAAGTTTGGGAGGTAAACTATATAATTGCCAAGACTCTTCCCAGCTCTTACTAGTGGTCTGAGCTCTACCTAGAAGAGTTCAAAGATCCCACCTTTTCCACAGATCCCAGTGACAAGCAAAAAGAGTAGGTTTTCTTAGTCACACTTCCCTGATGGGAACAATCAAGACCTGCTCAAGAGGTTTTCAGCCATCTCACCTGGAATCTTCCCCATCACTGAGGGCTTCATCCTTAATAACCTGAGGGTTTTCGGATTTAACAGTCACTTTGGCCGCTTTCTTTCTTGCTGGACCATCTGCTGGGCCCCCAGAATCACCGAAGCCTCTCTTCCTCTTTCCTCGTGAAACTTTTGAGAGAACACTCTTCTTTGGAGGTTTCTCATCTTCGAAGACATCTAGATGACCACACAGAACATGAGATAAGGGACAAAAGGAAAGGTGGAGACACGGTAGCTTCATGGGCAGGGTCATGAGAAGTCCTCTCTGGTAACCTCCCTCTAAACCTCCGTCACCATCCCATGTTGGGTCAGCAACCAACTTTCAGCCTCTTCCCACCTCCAGCCGGTCTACACTCTACACTCTTCCTTTATCAGCACTGTATTCTACTCCTAAGACTACAGACACACCACCACATGACTCATACAACCTAAACTGCAAACCTTAAATTTCAGCTAATATCCAGCAAGGAAGATTCATCAATCCATTAATTAACACCTTGCTTATTTACTACCTGCCAAGACTAATTATTTATTTTAGGGATAATCCACTCCTATTAAGTGAAATGATTCAAGTTCATAAACATGTCCAAGTGTCCAGTTTTAGCACAACCGATTTCTCCTAATCTAAGTTCCTGTCATCTTTCAAAGCCAAACACTACTCAAAACACATACATTATGAAATCTTTCCAGTCTCACCTCAGTGCCACTCTCAGCAAACTTAGGGTTGGAATGAGTTAGCAGTAACTCAAAAATAACTTTATTTTCTCAAAATAATTATTGTTTCTTTTTTTTGTTAAAGGGAAATATAAAAAATGCATAAACTGTTGGTTTTAGTTCAACTAGGGTATCTAAAAGCATGGTCTGCTTATTAACATATATTTCTGTTATATATATTTATAATATGTATTAATATGACAGGGAAATATTTTCTATTTTATTATAAATATATTCATGCAAATTATCTTAAATCATCTTCTTTTGCTGCTGCAGAACTCTGCTTCAATTAACTGTGGAAAACAAAAATACCCTAGCCTTCACTGAGGTTCCAAAAGGAGCTGCAATATTAACCTAAAATATCAAATTAATTCATTCCTTTCATCTATGGTTTGTCCTGCTGACTCTCTGGATAGGTATTTATATTCCCCAAGAATACAATTTTGCATGGGGAAAAAAGACTCTCCCTTTTGATCTAAACAAAATCATAACTTAATTTTAATAAATTTCACCTTATAACAGCATTTGTTTTAATGCTGGTTAAAATCACTGATTCAGTTCTGTTTCTTTAAAATGTTTTATAAAAGAAGAAATTTATGCATTCCCAGGTTTTAAACATTTTAATGGAAACAAAATATTTCAAAATTAGTTATTTATAATCTGGAAACAGATTTCTTATTTCAAGGCCAGAATTTGCTTAAAAGTTTATGACTTGACAGTTTGGTAGGGCACCCTTAAAAACAGGATTTCTAGATCTTACAGTGGTTTTTAGCCCTTTGTTAATACTCCACTTTACTAATCTAAAGATGCAGGTGGGAGGTTGCTCCAGAAGCACTATTTCTTCCTCACCAAAATCACTTGGTTGGTTAAAAGGCACAGCTGTGTATTTTTGTGTTTTGAAGAGAGAGGTTGAGGAGTTAAAAGTGAGAACAAGGGAAATAAACTGTGAATCAAAAAACTGTTCATAGTATCATTATTCATAATATCCAAAATTTTTAAAATCTGAATGTCTATCCATTAGATAAGCATCAATTATGGTACAGTCACACAATGATATGTAATTCAGCCATCTTTTAAGACAAAGGAAAATGATATATGATAAAATGCTAAAAATGCAAAATTATTTTAATAGTATACTTTCTACTTCACACAAAAAAATACACAGACTAGAAGGAAATACACTATTATTTAGTGGTGGCTGTTTCTGGATGGCAGACATACGGATGACATTTTTTTCTTTATTCTTTACTGTTTTTTTTTTTGTTTTTGGTGCCACAGTATCAAGAGGCTATTATCCAGATATTCCATGCAAATGGAAACAAAAAGATAGCTGGGGTAGCAAGACTTGTATCAGACAAGACAGACTATAAAACAAAGTCTATACTAAAAGACAAAGGACATTATACAATGATAAAGAGGTCAATACAAGAAGATATCATTCATAAATATATATGAAGCTAACATAGGAGCACCTCAATATATACAGCAAATATTAACAGAAATAAAGGGAGAAATTGACAGCAGTACAATAGTGGGGGACCTTAACACCCCCACTTACATCAATGGACAGATGGTTCAGACAGAAAATCAATAAGGAAACAGTGACCCTGCGACTTCCCTGGTGGCACAGTGGTTAAGAATCTGCCTGCCAATGCAGGGGACACAGGTTTGAGCCCTGTTCTGGGAAGATCCCACATGCCACGGAGCAACTAAGCCTGTGTACTACAACTACTGAGCCTGTGCTCTAGAGCCCGTGTGCCACAACTACTGAAGCCCGCACGCCTAGAGCCCGTGCTCCGCAACAAGAGAAGCCACTGCGATGAGAAGCCCACACACTGCAATGAAGAGTAGCCCCCCACTCGCCACAACTAGAGAAAGCCCGTGCACAGCAACGAAGACTCAACACAGCCATAAATAAATAAATAAATGGGGGAAAAAAGGAAACACTGACCTTAAATGACGCATTAGACCAGATGGACTTAATAGATATCTGCAGGACATTCTGTCCCAAACCAGTACAATACACATTCTTTTCAAGTGCACGTGGAACATTCTCCAGGATAGATCACATGCTAGCCCCAAAACAAGTCCCAACAAATTCAAGAAGACTGAAAATGTATCAAGCATCTTTTCCAATGACAACAGTATGAAACTAGAAATCAGTGACGGGAAGAAAAAAGAAAAAAATACAAACACATGGAGACTAAACAAGATGCTACTAAAAAACAAAAAAAACCAATGGATGAATCATGAAATCAAAGAGGAAATCAGAAAATACCTTAAGACAGTGAAAATAAAAACACAATTTTACAAAATCCACAGGATGCAGCAAAAGCTTCCTTCTAAGAGGCAAGCTTACAGCAATACAGGCCCACCTCAAGAAACAGGAAAAAATCTCAAACCACCTAACCTACCATCTAAAGGAATTAGAAATATTACTCAGCCATAGAAAGAATGCAATTTTGCCATTTGCAACAACATGGAGGGTATTATGCTCGGTGAAATAAGACAGAGAAAGACAAATACTGTGTTTTCGCTTATATGTGGAATCTAAAAAACAAGACAAATGAACAAATGTAACAAAACAGAAACAGACTCAGATACAGAGGACAAATTAGTGGCTACCAGTGGGGACAGGGGTGGGGGGAGAGGCAAGATAGGGGAAGAGGATTAAGAGGTACGAAGGACTAGGTATAAAAGCAGTAAGTTACAAGGATGCAATGTATAGCACAGGGAATATAGCCAATACTTTATAATAACTTTATATGGAGTAGAGTCCAATATCAGATCACTATTGTACATCTGAACTAATATTGTAAGTCAACTATAATTAAAAAGAAAAAAAAGAGGCCATTTTCCAGGACTCTCCAAGATCTAGAGCTGTCAGCCCTCCATATCCCCCTGGTTCTGAATCCACAGATTCAACCAACCTCGGACTGAACTTTGGTTGAATCTGCAGATGTGGAACCCGAGGATACGGAGGGCTGACTGTACTACACTGTTACGTAAAGGATTTGAGCATCCGCACATCTTAGTATACATGGAGGTTCTGAAACCAATTCTCTGCAGATACCGAGGGACAACTGTCTAACCAGCCTCCTTGACCTTAACCAAGTAATTTCAGCAGGGCATGAATTAACCACTGGGGCTTGATTGGCCAGCCACTGATTTACTAAAAAAAAAAAACACCTGCTTAGAACTGCCAGCAGCACCTCATAGCACTAAGAATAAAATGCAAACTCCTTAGTTTGGTCTCCAACCTAAGGGTCCTCCTACTCACGTCTCTCACCTCAATTCCAAAACATTCCCTCCTATGGGTCTTTAAACTTACTGATTCCTCTGTCCAGAGCTCTCTTCCCCCACAATGTCCTACAAAAGGCTCCTTCATTACAGTCAGTAATTGGCTCAAAGTGTCAAGTCTTCACACAGGAGTTCCTTGACCACTAATTCTGACAGCCGCTTCTTCCCTGTCCCCATGTCAGCTTTATTACAGCAACCTGTCCTACCTTCTTCATAGCTCTTATCACCATGTGAATTTATTTTTTAACTTACTTGTCCTACCTACCCTTCCCCAAAGATTACAGGCATCATGAGAGCAGGAACCTTGCCTATCCTGTTCACCGCTATAATTCCAGTGCCTAGCACAGGGCCTGAAAATAGCAAGTGCTCAGTAAGTAGCTGTTGAAGGAGTTAATGAACTACATCGATGAAGGATTTAACATTGAGATTAAATATGGAGAAACCAGAAGTGCCCTAATGGAAACAAAGATATAACGTGGAAGACTATTTTCTTTGTCCCCAGCTGTTGGAAGCAGCCAAGTGTCACGTTCATGTGCATGCACTGAGGTTCTGGTAAAACCCACACTATGGTGCTGTTAGACAGTACACTGGAGAGTCACCAAATCAGTGTCACCTGCGGCCAAAACCACAACCAAATTGCTCCTCTACCCAACCACATCAAAGCTGATAACTCTTCCCGGAAGCTACATTGGAAACTTACTGCAGCTCCACTGGCTCGCAGAGCGTGAGCGAAGCTTAAGTGCATCCTTGCCTACGTGTAGGCTGAATTGATATGAGCTACCCCATCTGATTACTTCACCTGGACCATACCAGGAGCCTTACGGGATGAAAATTCACAGCCACCCAGCAGGTTAGAATTAAGTTTCACAGACGAGGTCCAGTGAGGCTAAATTATTTGCCTCTCATATATAACCCAAACACATATAACTACTAAATGTTGGAGCTATACCAATCTGGTGCCAAGGTGAAGTGTTTAGCTGGGAGGAATGCTACCCAGGCTGGTGGCATTTCCGATACCTTTTGATTTCAAAAAAATTTTTTAATTGCCACGTATTCAGAATACATTCCCTCTGACTAGAATGACAACCCCTTTTCACAGCCGTTTGCTGAAATATTACCTATTCTTCAAGTTGCAGACCAAACATAACTTCTTCAGAGAGCATTTCCCAATTTCTCCCAATTATTCCTTCAGAAGTCAGAAAGCCTTATACCTTATCCCATGAAACCACACGCTGTCTTGGATATTTTTTTGGTAAATGTGAACACTACCCTACTCTGATCTCCAAGAAACCTCTATCTCCCATGTCACCTAGCTCGTGTGCAGCAGACATTAGGTACTCATAAAATGTTATAGGAATGAGTCAACGAATAAAATGGAACTTGTAGTATTAACTGTGAGGTAAATCACCTTTTAAGTTTAGAAATGGTTACCATTTGACTATTTCCTAATGAATGATGGCCTTAAAATATGTACAGAATCACAGAATTACTGAATCTATGTCACAGGAGCCCTTGATGGTGACCTAGGCTAATCGTCTACCCAGTTATATCAGGTACCCCAGAAATCCGTTCTACAGCATGCATTATGCAATTATTTATAATATTTATTGAGTACTTAGTATACGCAGAGAAGGGGGGAGGACAAGATAGGATACAGCAAAAAAATAAGACATGTTTACATAAGCTTAAATTCTGGTAAGACAGGTCAAAAAGGAAGCAAATAAATGAACAAGATCATTACAGATGTGGCACAGGCTGTCAGAGCCTCTGTCACGAGGGGTACCTGGGAGAGACCACCTTAGGCAGGATACTTGAGGAGTGCCTGGGTTGAGACCTGGAGGAACAGAAGTGAGCCACGGCAAAAGCCACGGAAGAACGTTCTAGGGAGAATGAACATCAAAGGCAAAGGCTCAAGTGAAAAATAACAGCGTATCTGAGGAACCAAACGGAGGCCAACACGGAGGGTATCTGGCAAAGAAGACAGTGGTAGCAGACAACAGAACAAGCAGGAGCCATATCCCGTAGGATCTTGTAGGCCATGGTGAGGAATCTGGATTTTATGCCAAGAGCAATGGGAAGCCACAGAGGATCTGAAGTAGGAGCATGGCAAGATCTGATTTTTTTTTTAAGATCACTTGCGCCGCTGCATAGAGAACTCTTGCCGTGGTGAGGGATGAAAAGAAGTAAGGAGGCCAGTGAAGAGGCAATCGCTAGTCGCTCAACTGAAAAGTGAGGGTGGCTTGGGCAGGGGGTGCGGCCACGGGAATAGAGAGAAGTGGAGAGATTGGAGATATGGTTCTGAGGTTGAACTAACAGGACTTGCTGAAGGACTGGAGGTGTGCGTGTAAGGAAGAGGAGGGGTCTGCTTAAAGAAGTGAAGGGATCAATTCCTGAGAAGGGAAAAGTGGGGAAGGGGCAGGTTTAACTGGGGAAAATCAAGAGTTTTGCTTTGCCCAGGGCAAATATAAGAAGCCTATTCAATATGCACGTGAAGAAGTCAGGTGGGATCCGAAGCTGGGGCTCTGAGGTGAGATTTGGCTGAAGGTACTATTCAGGAGATCAGCACACTCCAGCACTCTAAGTCCTGGCCCGTTCGTCATGTGGGGACACAAAACAATCGCAGTGCCTCTTGCCTATGCACACTCTGCATCTACCAGGAGGCCGGACTTGATCCTGCGGGTGACGCGGAGCAGGAAGAGGCTGAGCAGGGGAGCTCGCGGTCCGGCCGGGCTCCGCGGAACCGCTCAGGGCGCATCGCTCCCGGCACGGAGGGCAAAGGCGCAGCGACGTCGGGGAGGCCCGGGGCAGCCGCATGACGCCTGCCTCCCGCGGTCACCGGAACGCCGTCTCGCTGGCCCAGGTGGGCGCGGGGCTGCCTCGCCCGCACCTGCAGGAGGCCGGCCTCGCCCTCCCCCACCCGGCCTACCTCCCGCCCTCCTCCAGCCTCTCCCCCTAAGCCCGGCTCGGCCTCGCTCTCACCCGCCTCCTTCTCCTCGCGCCTGGCTTTGCTCTCGCCCTTGGCCGTCTGGCTGCGTGACTCACGTCCCCGCGGCCCCCTGCCCGCGGCCACCTGGCCGCGCAACTCGCTTCCCCGCGTCTCCCTGCCCGCCGTGCGCTTCCGAGCCATCTTTGCCTGGGCAGGAGTGGCGGACGCTGGACGCACCTCGCCGCCAAGGGACGCAGCGCGCGCGCTGGCTCCGCCCCAAGGCGGGGCGAGGCGCGGCCACGCCCCCTCATGGAGACGCCAGGTACCCAATTCCCCCCGCCCCAACGTCGGCGCCCCTGATAAAGCTCCGCCCCAGCCCCAAAGGACCAATGCCAACTGCAGGAAGCAAGAAGCAGCAAAACCGATTATTTCTACTTCCGGTGCATTGCGTCCTCGCCTTTCCAGAGACCGGAGGGGGTTCTCGTGCTCTCGCGAGAGGCGGGAAAGAGCGCAGGGTTTGAAAGATGGCGGATGACGTGGACCAGGTGAGTGTCTTCTGAAGAACTCGCTTCGGCGCGGCTTTCCCACGCCCAGGCCTGGCTCTGCCCCACTTTGCCTGTCAGGGTTGCTTTCTCCAAGCTCACGGCAAGGTGGCCAATTACGCCGCCTCTTTCTGGGTCTTCACGGCCTTAATCTGCGTCTTGGTTAACCGCGCCCCCTCCCAATTTTGCCTCAGGCCCTGAGATTTTTTTTCTGTTCGAAGTCCGCTGGAAACTAGTTATTCCTCACTCTCGTCGCTTCCTTTCTCTTGAGTCTCACCTTTTTCCGTAGGGTGGGGAACAATTATCCTTGCCTGCCTCACGGACCTGTCGGGATTCTGATAGAAAGCCTGATAGTACAGTTAAGGAGTTGTTATCGTTACTGAGCGCAGCAGTTGTTGCACAGTCAACAAACACCTAGTGAGCATCGTCTTTGTGTGGTTGGACACCGTTCTGAGCACCAGGGACACTGGCATTGACGTACGTGGTCCCTGGCCCCACTTGAAGTTTATATTTGGGGAAGGACGGGTAAAAAGTAAACATAAGTGTGCGCGATATGCGGGGCTGTGATGTGGTATGAAGGTAACAAGCAAGGAACTGGTATTCAGAATAACTGATGGTCCTGCAGGCTTTCTCACCCGCTCTCCTTTTTTTCCAAAATGCTCTTCCTCAGATATCTTTGTGGATCAGGTTACAGCTTGTTCAGCTTTCTACTGAAATCTCACCTCCTCAAAGAGGACTTCTCTGGCCACCTGGCATCAAACGGCACTCTCCAGTCTGCTTTATTTTTCTTCCTAGCATGTTATTGGTTCATATGAAGTATATGCTTCTTTATTTAATGCCTGTATCCCCCAACTGGAATGTGAGTGCCTTAAGAGCAAGAGTTTTGTTCACTGTTCTGTCCTCGGGGTTTAGAACGGTGCTGGAAGCACTCAACGGATATTTATTGAGTGAATAAATCGAATGATCAGGGAGTCCGCTTTGAAAAGGCAGTGTTTAAAACTACGGGATGAAAAGGGTGGACAGTGGGTAGTAGGGCGCAGTCACGTATCTATCCTTACAGTGTTATGATTACTTATTTATGTGCCTCTCCCCACTAGAATGAACTTGAGGGCAGGGACTGACTTCTGTATCATTGTAATCTAGTATTTGGTTAGCTGGTCCTTAACAAACACCTCTTGAACTGGGGATGGGGACTACGTGAGTCAGTATTTTTTCTTCTTTTTTTTTTTCCTCTTTTACTCTATGTTAGGGCTGTAGAGCCTGTAACATTCAGTCACCTTCCTCCACTGGCCTTATGTACTTACTGAAGCAGCTCTCCTTGAATAATCTTATCAGCTCTCCTGGCTTCAAGCATCCCTTCCATATGGACCCCGGTCATCCTAGCCTTGGTCTCTTTGAGACTTGTTTCCAACAGTTCTTTAATAGTAATAAAAAGAACCATTTATAAGTACTTTTCTGTTTGCCAGATACTATTTAAAATATATCAGATACTTCAGTTAAATACATTAGCTCTAATCCTCACAAGAATTATGAAGGGAAGATTGTGGATTCCTCATTTTGTAAACAAGGAAACTGAGAATTAAGGATGGCATGATTTTTTAATCCCAATTCGTAAGTGTCAGAGTCAGGAATTGAACCCACACTGCCTGACTCCAAAGCCAATGCTTTCAACCAGTATTCTATACTGCCTGCTAAATATATTCATCTTACTGACCAAATGGCACCCTAAACTCAACTTGCCCTGTACTGAACTCATAATCCTCCCTCAAACATTCATCTCTGCTTAGCATTCTGACTAGTATGTGGTAGTCATTAAATGTAAGTTCTTCAAATTACTAAATGATATTTGAGATAAAGCTGAAGTCTCTGAGAGAGTGACTCCCTACACACTGAAATGGGGTCAGACAGTTTGGATTTTGAGGGAACAGAGTGCCGTCATGATGATTTTGTCATATAACTCCTTTCTGTATACGTATGTTTCAACCCTCATTGATCTAGCACTTACTCTGTGTCAGGCACTGTTCGATGCCTTCAAGTATGTCATTTAAGCCTCACAACAACAGTGTTAGGTAGGCACTGTCGTTATACACATTTTGCAGATTAGGAGACTGAGGCATAGAGGGGTTAAGTAATTTGCCCACAGTCATGCAGGGCACTGATGGTTCATACACTTTACTCTCTAGTACTGTATTACTAAACCTGTTTCTTTTATCAGCAACAAACTACCAACACTGTAGAAGAGCCTCTGGATCTCATCAGGCTCAGTCTAGATGAACGAATCTATGTGAAAATGAGAAATGACAGAGAGCTTCGAGGCAGGTTACATGTGAGTAAATTTACTAAATCTCCTTGAAATCAGATTATTTCCTTACCGTTGCTCCCTTGTCCCACCCCTTTGAAATGTAAAAACTGTCCACTCTGGAAGAGTGTTTGAAGGTAGACAAGGAGGAGGGGGAAAGTCAGCCATATTTCCAAAAGCTAAATGCAACTGTGTTTTATTCTTATTGTTAACATTTATTTCTCTTAACGGAAATGGTGTGTTTATTAAAGAATATTTTCATTTCTTTCATTTTATCCTGTTTATTTGTAAATAACATTTATTTGTCCTCCATTCTCATTTAAGTGTTCTTTAAATTACTGACATATATATAAATTTGTGTTTTGTTGTGAAAAATTTTAGACAGCACAGACATACATAGAGTAAAAGGGAAAGTGCCATTTCTTCTTTTGAGTCTATAGTCTTTCAGGTCTTTTCTATATATCTACACATATATACAAGAATGTGTGTCCATATGTATATATTTGCACTATATACACCACCTCTAAAAAAAATAAATGGGATCTTGCTATACATTTTGGGGATACCTTTCTTTGTCACTTAATTGTTCTTGGAAATTATTGATCATGAGTGCATATAAATCTCCTTTATTTTTTTAAATGACTGTAGAATTCTGTATATGGTAGCAGTGATATTAGGATTGTTTTCCATTTCTTACTACTATAAGCATGTTTATACATCGACCTTTGTGTATATCTGCAAATATTTCTATGGGATTGGTCCCTTGAGGTGGTCCCATTTATTCATGAAGAGAGTATACTAAAGGTTTTGCCTCCTCTTGATAACTCGTTACTTTCCTAAGTTGTTTTTATAACTACCATTCTACCCTAAAGTGATTAAAAATAGCTACTTTTTATTGAGCATTATTTATATGCCAGGTACTGTTACTCTAAGTGTTTTGCATGTAATATCTTATTTAATCTCTGTAACAATTCTATGAGGGTAGATACTCATTATCCCGTTTTACGTTTGAAGAAGCTCGGGCTCAGAAAGATGAAGTTACTTTGCTTAAGGTGACACAGCCAGTAAAAAGAGGGCCAGGCTAGGAACCTAGGCAGTCTGACTTCAACCCCCTCTTAAGTACTATGACTCTACCTAACATGAAACCTAAAGGTAGACAACCCCCTGTGCTTGGAAAGGAAGTCGGGACCTAGTAGTCTTAAATTACAGAAAGGAAGAAGAATCCCGGGTAATGGAATAGTGGCAACTTCGCAGAGAAAAATAGAATTGAACTTAATCTCTTGGGCCAGTGGCAAGTAGACAAACACCCCAGGACAGACGTGTTGCCTTAACTCTTGGAGGCTTCTTCAGTTCCCTGCCTACACTCAATTGTCTCTGTACTGAATGACCCTCAACCTTTTGTTTTCTGGCCCTTATCTGTAGATCTTTGCCCCCGTTTGTTGCTTTGCCTAGCAGTTCCCCGTGTTGCTAATTGGCTATTTTTATTTTGATGTGCGCTGGTGAACCATTTAACACTTGGCTAGAAGTAAGCATAAGTGGGTTCTAAACAAGCCACTCCCTCCCTCCCACCCCCTGGAGCTTCACATTTTAGTACAATGCATGAGCCTTAGAGCTTGGATTGAGGACATCCCTGAATATCTGAGTTGCAATATTTGTTGATCGAGCCCACAGGCTCGTGCCGAAAAGCTGGTGTTCTGGTGGGTTTTGGTGAGGCTATAATGTGCAGGGTGTTGCTCTACTTACTTTACTTTGTGGTGTTTAGTTTAGGACAGGGTGTGTTGAGTGACAGGGTCTTGTGCTTTTAGGAGACTGCATTGCTGTCATCTTAGCAGTTAAAGAATTTTATTTCCTTTACTGTATCTTTCTTGTCACGCTATTACAGATGGAATTGAAAGAAGTATACTGAGAGGTATATGAACTGGCTTTTTTTCATAATTAAATATTATAAATATTTATGTGACTGCCTTAGATAACAAATAGGGTGGGCACTTTAAAAATAATTTCAAATTATTTTGAGTAATTCAGTTTTGACCATAACAGTTTTATATTTGTATCAGGTCAATTAAGTTAACATGGAGATGATTGGCAGAGAAACAGTATATTAGCACAGCAGGATTATTTTTTATTTGCATGTAAAACTTTGTGGTGTAAGTATTATGTGTTACTTGTAATTGAGTGATTTGCATATTGTAAGCCCTGTTTATTATTTCCTAATTTGCTTATTACATTTCTTGGTCCCTCACCTTCCCACTTCAGGCCTATGATCAGCATTTAAATATGATATTGGGAGATGTGGAAGAAACTGTGACGACGATAGAAATTGATGAAGAAACATATGAAGAGATATATAAAGTAAGTCTTGCAGTTCCATTCATCGCTTTTAAAATGTCAGTTCTTCTCAGAATCCAACAGTTATTTATGGAAAGCCTGTCGTGTTTTGATACCTATTCATGGACTCAGTAGAGTGTAGCAATTAAAAAAACCAAAGGCATTGGGGTTGGACAGACCTGGTTTCCAGTGCTGGCTTGGCCGCTTCCTATCTGGGGTACGTTGGACAAGGGAAGTACCTTTGCAGATGTAACTTCCTCACTGGTAAGCAGGAATACAGTCACTTCTGTCGTAGGGTTGCCAAGATTCGTTGAGATATGGCTGTGTAAGATGCCTCTGTGTGCTGGTATATAACAGTAATACTGGACAGTGTTTTGTTTGATGTGGACTTACGTATCAATACTTACTAGAAACTAAAACTGAGAAATTTTTAAGATATTTAATTAAAAATAATAAATCGATTACATTTTGACATAAGTAACATTTTTATGAATAATAGCTATATTTTCTAAAACAAAATATTCAGTGAGAAGTGTCTTTGTTTTATGTTTTGCAAATGCTTGGCTTAATAGACAACAGCTAGTTACTCACATCTTTGTTTCTGCATTTAATCTGTTGCGCTATATTGTGAATGTCACACAGATAGGTAGTTGGAAAGGGAGGAGTATTTCTTGTGGATACTTGCCTTTGATACTACACCCAAACTCAGCAAGCGGTAGTTTCTTAAAGGCTAGTTGTAGTGTAGAATCTGAAACTATATCAGTGAACTTTTCATTTTCTTGTTATATGCAAATTCATTGGTCTACCTTGCGCTTGGAATGGATTTTTTATACATGCGTGATTTTGTAACATCAAGCTCTGGTCATTTGGAAAATATTGGTTCACTGCATTATGCAGATCTTCCAGATATTGGCACATTTTGTTGTTCAGTCTTTTAAGTATTGAGAAGCCACTCTGGCCCTCAGGACCGCCTGGATTCACATCTTGACTCCCTTGCTTACCAGCTATATAATTGTACCAGTTACCCAACTTGTCTGTGACTAAGTTTCTGTATCTGTAAAATGGGGATGGTAATACGACTCACTTCATACAGCTATTGAGGATTCATTGAGAGATTCCGTGAAAAGCCTTCAGGTGGCGACAGGCACATAGTAAGTGTTCACACGTCAGCCTTTGTTGGGTTTTGTGGTTCTGCTTTATCCCGGCTTTCCTCCTCTTTTCAACCACTCCCGACTCCGTGGCTAGTTTTCTTTCTCCCTCTGAACGTGGGATTTTTTTTTTAATCTGCTTCTTTTCCCCCCTCAGATGTCAATTAGTAATTACTGTTTGTTATAAGCCATCAGTCTGTAATAATAGTACAGCATGAAAGCTTGAGCTCTGGCTTAACAGATCTCGGTTCAAATCCTGGCTGCTGGTGATTAGTTATGTGACCTTGGGCAAGTTCTAGAAATTTTTTAAGCCTCAGGGACCTCCTCTGTAAAATGCCAATACAATAATTGTGCCTTCCTCCCAGGATTACAGGTTGCAGTGAATTTGGTGCTTGTAAAGCTGGTGGCAAGTGGTGATTGGTGGCCATTATGATTATGGATAAATCTGTGTCTCCAGCTTTTTTCTTTTCTGAGCTTCACTCTCTCATTTCCAATATTCTTATTGAAACTATGTCCACGTTGGATGTTATCTCAAACTCAGTACATATAAAACTAAACTTCTGGTGTTCTTCACCTTCAAAATGAGCTCATTCTCAATTCCCTGTTTCTGTTCATGATTTTCTCAGTTATTTGGACGTTATATCTCAGAATTTTATATAACAAGTCAGCCGAAAACTTAGTGGCTTAAAAGTACACACGTTTATTAGCTCACAGTTTGTGTGGGTCAGGTGTCCAGGCTCAGCTGGGTCCTCTGCTTCAGGGTTTCTCACAAGGCTGCACAAGGGCTGGGTTCTCATCTGAAGGCTAAAGTGGGGAAGGTTCTGCTTCTAAGCTCACTTTCGTGGTTGTTGAGAGGATTCATTTGCTCGAGGGTTTTGGACTGAGAGCACCTCAGTTCCTTGCTGCAGGGCCTCTACCACTGGCAGCTTGCTTCATCAAACCCAGCAAGAGAGCTGGCTAGCAAGGTGGAAGTGACTATCTTATGTAACCTAATCATGATAGTGACACCCACTAACTTTGTAGATTCTACTAGTTAGAAGCAAGGCACAAATTTTATGCACACTCAGAAGGAGGGGGTTACACAAGTGGGTGAACACCAGGAGGCAGGGATCCTTGGGGGCGATCATAGAAGCTGCTTACTTGTATCTCCAGAAAACTATAATTGAATTAATAGAGAATCATTTCAGATGAAGTGGTTTCCATATGAAGGTAAGGTTGGAACTTTTTAGTTCAGAAGTATGACCACTGAGTGAGGGATTTGAGTAAAATATATCAGTTATTTTGATGAGCGCTGACTCCGTCACTGAACTGGCTATGGTAAGACTAGGTTGCCTTTTGCAACTAGAAGGAAACCAGAAGGCAGTGCTGCTTCCTAGTAGCAGACAGCAGACATGATCCTTGTTTCTCTGAGAGTGATTCTCAGAGTGTGTTCCTCGAACGAGGAGTATGTGCACACCTGGAGTGTGTTAGAAATGCAGGTTCATGGGCCACACCCTGGCCTACTGAGTGAGGATCTCTGGGCAAGGAGCCAGGAAACAGCCCTAAAGGTGATCTTATGCACATTGAAACTTGAGAACCACTGCCCTGAGAGTGTATTATCTGGGAAAGAGTTGGATACATTCATGGATGACACATAAGTGTACTTGATTTAGCATACTACATTTATAGGTACTACTTGAATTTACTGTTGGGGCTTCTCCTTTTATGTTAGTTCCAGTACCCAAGAAGCTCATAAAACATGGTTCTTACATTTTTAAAAAGTTCTGAAGACATAGCTATTACCAATATTTTCTGCCTGGTGGAGAGAGAGTTCTTTGTCGGACCTACATGTGGTCAGTTGTGGTACAGATTCCTGTAAGCTAAAAAGGATAAATTAATTGTCATTGCCCCACCCACCTCCACTGTAGCACAGCAGGGACAAGGATATCTGCTGCCATAAAAACTCCCTTTCAGAAAAGGAAAGAACGGGAACGTAGAGCAGTTACTGGTCCTTCGCACTGATGGATCCCCTGGGGAGGCAGTAGTAGAAGAAATCCCTTGGTTAGGTCATGTATGTCCTGTGTGATATTTGGGACATCCTAAAAAAAATTCTTTTTCATTTATCTATAATTCAAATTTAATTGGGTGACCTGTATTTTTATTTGCTAAATCTGGAGGCTGCAGAACGTTCACAGAAACGTCTCACTTATGCTGGAAGACTCAAATTGTCAAAGGCTTTTTTCAGCCAGGCTATGTATGGGTTCTTTGGCAATACCATTTCTTTAAAAACTTATGACTTCATATATTTCTGATCTGTTTACTTCCAATCAATTCTTTGGGCCAGTCACCTCAAAGTCTTTTTCTGTACAGAACTTGTAGACATCTTTATTTCTTTAGTTCCTCACCTCTAATTTGTGTAACTACCTCTCCCACAAATTAACGTTGACTACCTTGGGTCATTTGCTAAAGTAAATTTGGGTGGGAAAGGGACACCCTTAATCTGATCTTCCCCTCAGGGCTGAGCTTGTTTACCTGAGAAAATTTACAGGGCCACTTTGTTCCTTAACGCATTTTTCCTGCTTATTGTCCACAGTTGGGAGTCTAAAAACAGTTGGCTTTTATGACATCATGAATGCTGTTTCTTGTAATCTCTACTTGAAAACCAGCTAGTTCTCACCTAAGCTCATCTCTTCCTTACACTGCCCTGCCCAGTGCATCAGGTTAACAGCAACACTACTAACGTTTGGCTTTTTCCAACCTCTTCCCCAGAACCTGTAGGTTTGGGACATCTTTTGGGCTTTTTCCAGCCTCTTCCCCAGAACCTGTAGGTTTGGGACATCTTTTGGGCTACCTTTGGAGTCAACATTTACTTAATGTTTTGCCGAGGCATGAGAAAATTTCAGACCTTCCATATCTGTTTCCTTACAGCCTAAGGCTTGTTCCCTAGGCTAATGCAAAAGGTATCCATTCTGTATATGAGTGCAGTAGCACATAGAAGCAACACAGGAGGGCTTAGCACAGTAGGATTTTATTTGTACCCACACAACGGTCTTTAGTGAGGTTTTAGGTCGGTACAGTAGCTTTCTTCCAGGTGCTCAGTCAGGGACCCAGGCTTCCTGGCTCTGCCATCCCCAGGGTTCTCCATAATCTGAGTCCATGGTCGCGGGAGAACACAGAGGCGCCTTTGTGGGAGGTTGCTTATCACTTCTGTTCACTTTCCATTGGTTAAAACCCAGTCCGTGGCACCATCTGGTTGGCAGGGAGCATGAGAAATGTGGTCTAGCTGTGTGCCAAGAAGAGGGACAGAAAGGGCTGGGTGGATAGTGGACGCCTCTGCCCCAGTTGTGTTCCAGGAAAAGAAACAGTTAGTAGATGGTTCTTTGTGCCACAAAGGTAAGTGAACAGGTTTTTTAAGCAATTTGTTTGTGTTATGATGAATCTGTGGTTTTTTGTTTTCAAATTTCTTTCTCGAAAAATAAATAATACTACTACAAATTTGTATAAATGTGTTCTGTGTTTTTTTTCCTCTTCCAGTCAACAAAACGGAATATTCCGATGCTCTTTGTCCGGGGAGACGGTGTTGTGCTAGTTGCCCCACCATTGAGAGTTGGTTGAAACAAAGAATTTATCCTGTGTGGAAAATAGGAGATTTTGTATGATTGCCTCTTTAAATGTAGAAGATACTCAAAAGAGAAACCGGCGTACGTTTTGATTTTAAGAAATAACCAAGAATTCTTCCACTTCTGAAATAAGTTGATTTGCAGATAACTCACAAATTCTTAAGCTAAATGGCATTTTTATTTTTGTCCAACCCTTCCAATAAATGTGATCACCAAGATGCAGAACTTTTTCAGGAGTTGATTTGCTCCATTGTTTTTTCGGACAATTTCTGGGTTTCTTTCTTTGAATTAAATTTGATGTTTCCTTTTTTGATTTTTAATGCAGTCTCCTGTCTTGTGAATTCTTTCAAATAAGCACATGTGTTCCATTCACTTTATTTGTACACTTTTGTGTTGCATCTACTGTGTTTGCGGCACCAAGTTGAGTCCTGGGAACGACAGTTTTGTCCATTTGCTTCCCTTCCTGGAGTCTTCTGGAAAGGCAGTTGTTGAAGCCAGTAACTGCAGCACAGTGAGGTCAGGGCTGATGGCGTCATGCAGGTATGGGATGCCGTGAGAGCACAGAGAAGAGCACCATGGGTGGGCGGTCGTGGTGGTGGGGCTCTCGTTGTAAACATTGGCACTGCAGTGAAACATGGGAGGCTGGTTCTCTTTTCTCTGGCCGGATTATTTCTAAGGCCAGGCTTCAGTGGTTGTTAATCCATTATCTAGCACAATATGCTTAACATATGCACAATATTTTAAGCCACGTGCAAGAAAGATGCTTTCTTTAAGGCGTTGTGTAATAAAGTTTCATTTTATTTCTTGTGCCTGTCCCTGCAAGTTAGTGGAGAAGAAAAAAACAAGTGTGGGCAAGCTGACAGATGCCTTACCTTACGTGAGTAGACAGGAGAGAACCACTCACTTCTCCCAGCCGCACTTTGTCCACAGGCTTCAGTAGTCCCAGGACGCAACCTGTTTATAGCAGCCTGTTCACTGTTGAAGGAATGGGACTGTGGTTCTGATGGTAGCAAGTGGTTGATCCTTTAGATCACCCTGTCTGAGTAGAATGCTTGCCTAAGTGCTGAGGATGGTGATACATGTAATAATTGCCACCTTTTGTCGAACAGAGTACACCAGGCAAAGGCATTTTGTGTACGTCTTCCTATTTAATCCCTGCAGCAGCTCTCCTGCAGGATGTTACGAGAAACTGAAGCTCCATGAGCTTTCGTTGCTTGTCTGTGGGTCTGAGGAAGTACCTGTGTGAGTGAGTGGGCCAGGCGTGTGGTGCAGCTCTGGCTCCTAATGTCCACCACAGCCATGACGGCCACTCTGCGGTTCTCTCCACGTTGCATTTATTTTTAGTGGCATGTGCTATCTGTGCCTAATTCCTGAATACTTCTACTCCGTTCTTGGTCATCTTTCTCTTTTTTCTCCTAAAATTGATAGGTTACAGCAGAACTTTTTTTGGCTGTGAGGACTTGTGTACATGCACACGTTTCTGAAAACCATGAACCTTACAGTCAGACACAGTTGCCATCGCATGCACATAAAACTCAGCAGCCCCTTACAAATGTCCACTTACTCCTGTCTGCTAAGATACAGGGAGGGGGCAACAAAAGATTTAACTGCAGGATAACCATCTGCGTGTTACCAGATGGGGGTTTTGCGAGCCCTTTTGGAGCTCACGCTACCTGCCTGGAGGGTTGGAGCTGGGACCCAGTCCACAGCAGGGGCCGCTCAAGCAGCGTCCTGCCACAGATCCCCATCAAGGCTTTCTCTCCAGGTCTGCAGGGGCGCTGCCCTCTGATAGGGCCCCCGGTGCCATACCTTGGACTTCTGGTGCCACATAGCACACCGAGCTCTGGCCAGCTGGACGGCCCGTTGTCGTTGGAGCCGGTGACTGGTGGTTTCTGCAACGCGGTGTCACGTAACTCAAGGGGAGCCTTCTACCCATTTTTCCTTTGGAAACCTCTCAAGCAGATGCCATACCTGGATCCCCGCGTTGGTGGATTCCTGAAAGAGATTGTCGTGAATTGTCACGGCTTCCCACAAAGAAAGATGGACAGACAGAACGTGGAACTACACACTCAGCTTTGAGATGAAATGTGCCCAAATTGAAATCTGAGTAACTGGAGTATCGCAAATAAGACTAAAAGCATTAGCTACAAGTGGGCAATTTTCACACATTTTAAATAGTGGTTTTTGTAGATCTGCCCAAACTAGGCTGTTTTCACACTTCATTTTATTACATATACAGGCAGACCGCGGGGCTGTTGCAGGTTTGGTTCCAGACCACTGCAGTAAAGCGAGTCACAGGTTTTTTGTTTTCCCAGGGCATGTAAAAGTTATGTTTACACTATACTGTAGTCTATTAAGTGTGCAATAGCATTAGGTCTAAACAATGTACATGCCTTAATTAAAAAATACTTCATTGCTAAAACATGCTAACCATCCTCTGAGCCTTCAGCCAGTCTAAATCTTTTTGCAACAGTAACATCAAAGATCACTGATCACAGATTACCATAGCAAATATAACAATGAAAAAGTTGGAAATATTGCAGGAATTACTAAAATGTGACACAGAGACATGAACTGAGCAAATGCTGTTGGAAAAAATGGCGCCAATAAACTTAATGCAGGGTTGCCACAAACAATTTGTTAAAAAAAAAACGCAATAAAGTGAAGCACAATAAACAAGAAATGCCTGTAATATATACCTACATTGATATTAGCCTGTAGTCAGAGGGGAGGAATGTTCCATTGTGTGAGCAGTTGCCAGCTGTGAGCAATGCTCACCTGCACTGGACAGGGAGAGTCACTGAAAATTCCAGGAGTCATCCTGGCAGGAACCAGAGGCTCATTGATGTTTTTGTTCCTCAGCTCTGCTGAGCTATGTGGATTTCATTCTTGGGCAAGCCCTGCCTGGTAGCAGATCCAGGCTTACAGCCTACCTGCTTGCCAGCTGCAGTGATCTCATTCTCGATTGGCTCACGTGCTGGTCCATGACTAGTCATCGTGGCCAAGAGAATACAGGGTTCTGATTGGAACTAAGAGTCAGATTATCCCTGCCTGGGGCATGTGGTCTGAGGGTGGAGAGGGGTAACTTCTCTAAAGGGAACCAGGGAAAAGAGTGGATGGGAGCTGGAGACAAAGAATGCCTGCTACGTAAGAATAACTTGTAGTCTCCTCTAACTTCTACAAAAATAAGCCATTTTGATACTTGATTATTAGTAACAAATTTCTTGGAACACACCTCATAGCAGACATTATGATTTGAAGCCATCACTCTGGAATCTAGTAGGAGGCCCTCGAGCACCCTGAGCGGGGTCGGTCAGTGTGTAAGGAGCTTAGATGTGTTCCATGACTGGGCCTGATAGTAACGAGTCCTCTTGGGGGGCCAAGGTGGGGACCTGCAACGCAAGAGGGTATTTGGCTGAGAGTAGGTATTGGAGTCCTCAGAGCTCTGAGGAGGGTGGGATACTTGCATGATATGAGTGAGAAACAGCGAGCCCCACCCAACAAGTGGCTTTTTGTGAGCAGGGACCATTGTCACAACCCCAGCCCAGGGCTTGGCCAAGAGTGTGTCCCCAATAAATGCTGAATGGCTGAGTAATTAAACCATAAGAAAGCCAGTGACAACACTATGGGTGGAAAGGCTAAATGGTACTCTTTTTTTCAGCTTTATTGAGGCATAATTGACAAAATTGTAAGATATTTAAAGTGGACATTGTGGTGATTTGATATAAGTATACATTGTCAAAGGATTCCCACCATCTGGTTAATACATCCATCACCTCATATTCATCTTTTGCGTGTATGTCTGTGTGATGAGAACTTTAAGTTCTCCTCTCAGCAAATTTAGATTATGTAATACAGTGTTGTCAACTTAGTCACCATGGTTTACATTAATTGTCAGATATTACTCATACCTGAAAGTCTGTATGTTTATACCAACCTCTCCCTGTTTCTCCCACCCTCCAGCCTTTGAAAACAATTTTTCTATGAGTTTGACTTTTTCCTTTTTTTTAAAAATTCCACATATGATACATGCAGTGTTTGTCTTTGTTTGGCTTATTTCACTTAGCATAATGCCCTCAAGGTCTATCTACATTGTTGTAAATGGCAGGATTTCTTCTTTTCTCGTGGCTGAATAATATTCCATCATTTAAATATATATGTGTGTGTGTGTGTGTATATATATATATATATATATGTATATTGCAACTTCTTTATCCATTCAGGGCAAATGGTACTTTCAAAGTACCATTGCACATTGTTTTCCAGATACTTGTGATGTCCTGCCCACAACTGGACACTTTTTGCCCTTCTAGCCATCTTGCCCCCATTACCATTTACCTGAGAATAGCAGTATATGCCAACAGTAGATACCTAACTATTTATCAATTTACATGGAAAACTAACACCAGAAAATAAGAAAGCCAAGCGTTTTATTTTTTTAAATTAATTAATTTATTTTTGGCTGAGTTGGATCTTCATTGCTGCACGTGGACTTTCTCTAGTTGTGGCGAGCAGGGGCTACTCTTCATTGCAGTGTGCAGGCTTCTTATTGTGGTGGCTTCTCTTTGCGGAGCATGGGCTCTAGGTGCGCGGGCTCAGTAGTTGTGGCACTCGGGCTCTAGAGCGCGGGCTCAGTATTTGTGCTGCATGGGCTTAGTTGCTCCGCGGCATATGGGATCTTCCCGGACCAGGGCCCAAACCCGTGTCCCCTGCCTTGGCAGGCGGATTCTTAACCACTGAGCCACGAGGGAAGTCCGCCAAGTGTTTTAATTCCTTTTAGATCCATTGCTCAATTTTAATACCTGGAGCACATAGGTTCTTATTTTCTTGCCTGCTTCTAGAAGTTTCCTGGATGTAGAAGTAGCATGCCCCAGCGCAGGTTCTGATATTGATTACAACAGAGGAATTTTTTCTTGGCAGTCATCCTACCCACCTACAGTGCTATGGGGATCTGGGCTCTAGGTGTTGACAGGACTCCCGGAGTTGCCCTTGGTGGGTTGGAAGACTGACCACAGAGTCTGGAGATGTGGTCAAGTCAGATAAACCTGGCTACAAATCGCAGCTGTGCCACGGGCCAGCTGGGCAAATTACTTATGCCCTAAGGTCAGCCTGTAAGGGTTGGAAAGCTTTTCTATAAGAAGCCCAGGATGGAGCCAGGAACGTTGCAGACACATCACAGACCCCCGGTTCAGAAGTCACAGAGAAGGAGGCAGTACTGGGAGGCCTGTTCAGTTTGCTCTGGTCACTTACTCATCTTACTTCAACTATCCCCACTCTTTCTCCCCAGATAGATTCCAGGAGGACCATGAATGTGAAATAATTCAATTCAGTCAATTAAAATTTATTCTCAAATGTCTTCTCTGTGCCAGGCTCTGTCCATGGAGGACTGAAAACACAAACAGTGCACAGTGCTAGTGCTGTGAGGCACGTGGAGGGTCAGGTGTTGAGCACACAGCGCGACTCAGTGGAAGGTGGTCTAAGTAGGTAATGTTTGAACAGACATCTGAGCAGCAGGAAGGAGCATTAGTCCAGGCCCCTGGGAGCCGTGCAGAAGCTCTGAGGCGAGAGCAGTGTTGCCTGGTCAGGGGTCTGCAGGGAGACCAGCAGCAGGAGGGGGAAGACCTGAGGGCCCACACACAGTCCCTGGCGTTGCGTGATGTGTAGTCCGCACAGTCCCTCCTGATCAGACACTAACACTTCACTTCCTTTTCCTTCCTCCCTCCCTCCCTCCCTTTCTGTCTGTCTGTCTGTCTCTCTCTCTCTCTTTTTTTAATTCAAAACTTGTTTATTGGTATGGTTTCCCACTCAACTTGGTTCAGAGTGCTTTTAGTGCTGTCTGTGTCTGTAAGCTCTGCTTTTCCTTCTGTGGCCTGGTGAGGACAGTGGAGCAGCCAACGTGCAAAGCTGCCATGTGCGTGGCTCCAGTGGTGATTTCGTGGCTCACTGGGCATCTCACACCCATGAAGCAGGACCTGGGGCTATGCACCAGGCACTTCTCCTTGTGTTTCCTCTTCTCTTCTGGAGAGAGATGGAGGGCCTGAGCCAGAGGCATGTTCCCTCTCGTGGGAGGTGTTACCCCCAGTAAGGGCCTTCCCTTCTCAAAGGGAGGGATCTTCCTCCTTGAGGCAGGGGACGGCTGGGAGTCTGTTCCCTTGAGGGGAAATGACTGCTCTCCCCTCAGGTGGCCTGGTGGGAAGAACAAGGTGGAAATAGCTCTCTCATCCGTGTTTTGTGAATTTTGGCAAGACTCGCACCCTTTCTGGCCTCACATGAGGGAAATACAGGGAGAATTTGACCACCCGGCCATGGGCTTGTGCTCCTAATGCAGCGCCCAGCTCAGAGCGTGCCTCCACTGCCATCTCAGATGTCAGCAGCAGGTGGCGCTGTGCTCTCTGCTTCTCTGCCTCCACGTTTCTTGGTTTGCAGTCAGCGCTGAATCGTGCTGGCCAGCAAAGCCTGCGCCACTTATTTCCTTAAATAAGTGGAGCTCTAACCCAACAATATCTGTTGCTGCCAGGATCAAAGAAGGAAAGAAAACAGCGTGCTGTTAGGCCCCAGGGACTAAGTTGTAGGGTGAAATGTCCCTCGTGCCCACATCTTAACTGAATTAAAATGAGATTGTTGACAAGACCACATCCCAAACAACATGCCTTTTGTCAGCACTCTGTCCTGTGTGTGCATGTGGTCGACAGGTGGTCGGAGAGAGCTCTTATCAGGGTTTGAGTCCAGATGCTGCTGCTGTTGAGCAGATCCTCTTACCTGCTCACAGCCTCAGTGCCTTCATCTGTGCAGTGTCCCTTCAGCTTAAGCATTGTGTGTTGGGGGGCAGGCTGCGATCATTCTGTTACTGATTAAAAGAGCCTCAGTTTGGAGTTCTTGAAAAACTCTTGGTTATAGTATTCGAAAGCCAACAATTGTGTGCTAGGTGAACGGTACAGATCTGGAGTCAAGAAGCCTTGCATTCATTTCCCCGTACCACTGCTTACTAGGTGAACAACAGGTCTGGCCTCTACTCTTCAGTTTCTTCCTCCATAAAGCGAGGATGGTAGCCGTGCCCACCTCATGAAGAGGCTAAGCATTCACTGGCATCCACCCAGGGTCTGGCTCAGGGCCTGCATGCAGTAGCAGCCCAGAATATCTTTGTTTTCCTTAATTAAGCCAGCGGCTCCAAGTACCGTTCTTGTCTCCTCCTGTCTGCATTTCAGGCCTCTGTGGTTGGTCCATAGTACAAAAGACCAGTCGTAAATATTTCTCTGTCTTATAATAAGGATCAAAGCTGTTCTTTATGAGTTCATAGTTTCTGCCTGGCTGAGTCTCCTACAGCATTAAAAAAATAATAATCTCATTGATCTCTTTTTGCATTGTTTTTCCTTAAAGGCTTTTCCAGGCTGAGGACTGCTAGAAAGTGGGTCGGATAAAAGCTAATAATGAAAAGGATTTGGAAATCAGATGAGAGGTCAAGGGGTCTTCCCTTGTGCAGAGTCTTGACCCTCTCCCTCCTTGATTCTCAGCAGTGTTTTTCTCAGTTCAATATTAGGGTACAAGAGAAATGAGTGGAACCAGGTCTATGAACAAGGTCACCCAGCAGCATCACGAGACAATGACATCACTGTCAGCTCTTGCCCAGGAAAAACCCAGGGCTCAAATAACCGAGGGAAAGGACAGGTCATCTTCATGGCAGGTTGACAGAGCTGGTTGCAGGCTGCCATCAACTATCAGGCCCGGGAGTGTTGCTAAAAATTACCCAGGGCCACACCCACCTCTGCTCAATTTGCGCTGGGCAGCCTCCCTGCCCTCGCATGCTCAGGACATGAATATCACCAACAGGTGTTTTTTTTGTTGTTGTTGTTCCATTTCCTAGAAGAAAGGTTACCAACTGCCAGAATCAAAATAGAATGTGAATTGTGTCCCAGGAATCCTGTCCGATCCAAGCACACTCATATTGTGCAATGACCTTGAGGGGATAGAGCAGATAAGCGAAATCTCAAAGTTATTTTCACTTTGTTGGAATTGACATCACAGAAGGCCTCTCATCAGCTTCTGTCTCCAGGCTGGTTATGTTTCCGCAGCTGCTGCATGTCAAGTGAATCCTGTTTTTAGTGCCCTGGAGGGACACTGTTGCTTAGGTGAACCTGAGGCAAAATCCCTCACGTGAAGAATCCTTTTGTTAAAGTGAGTGGTTGCTCTCAACTTTATCCATTTCCCAAATTCATGGTTTTATACATTTTTTTTTCTTGGCTTAAATTCTTCATTATTCTTAATGGTATGATAGAGTTTTCCATATGGTAGTGAAATACCTATGGTAACTTTCCTGAAGAACAAAAAAAAAGTTAAATTAGAGAATTCAGAGCTTTGTAGATTTGTCTTTCACATATATGATGAATATTATCTTTTTTTAATTGTAAAAAACTATAAAATTTATCATCTTAACCACTTTTAAGTGTACAGTTCAGTAACACTAAGTATGTTGACATTGTGCCACACACATTGTGTTTTCTTAAAGCAAAGCGCTCCTGGGTGTGTTTATCAACAATTAGAGATGTCCCCTATCTGCCAAGTGTTTCTTCCATGAGGTAATACCTTATTACTACGCCTACACTTACTTTTTCAGGATTTCAAAGCTCTGGAAAGTAATTCTGAACAAAATCCATGGGCAGTACTTAAAACATAGGGAACCCTAAGAGAAGGCTGTGAAGATAATTCATCCTTTATTTGTCACAGTTCTAACTCATTTGGATAGAAAGCCTGTGGACCTGCATAAGGAGGGCTGGCCTCGGGACTGTCAGATGAGGGTCATGGTTAAGGCATTCACGTCATGTCGTCTGTGCTTAAAGTCTCCAGTGGCTTCCCATCTCACCAGAGTGACCTTTGCATACCTGACCCATCTCATCCCGCCCTGATCCTACCCCTGCCCACCTTTCTCACCTCACTTCCTCTGGCATTCACACTGGCCTCCTTGCTGACCCTTGAAAATGTCAAGCTCATTCCCTCTCAAAGGCCTTTGTATTTACTCCTACCTCCTTCTAGAACAATCTTCTCAACTTGTGCTGAGCAATAGAAACACTTACGCAAGTCATAGCATTCTCAGTGCCCAGGCCGCATCCTATACCAATTAAATCATCATCTCTGGGGCCTTAATGATCAGTATTTTTAAAAAACAAACTCACCAGGGGACTTCCCTGGCTGTCCAGTGGTTAGGACTCTACGCTTCCGCTGTAGGGGGCACAGGTTTCATCCCTGTCAGGGAACTAAGATCCCGCATGCCACGCAGCCAAAAAAGAACAACACAAAACAAAACAAAACTCAGCAGGAATTCCAATACAGCCACGTTTGAGAGCCAATGTCCTGGATCAGTGGTTCTCAAAGTGTGGTCCCAGATCAGAAATAGTAGCATCACCTGGGAACCCCACTCTAAACTTACTGAATCAGAAACGTTAAAAGTAGAGCCTGGGAGTATGTATTTGAACAAACCCTGCAGGTTCTGTCACGTGCCTAAGTTTGAGAACCATTGTCCTATATCCTCGGTGCTCAAGAGGTGGCTTGTGGGCCAGCAGCGTCAGCATCACTTGGAAGCTTGTTAGAAAAGCAGAACCTGACACCAGCTGGTAAATGCAACCAACTGAATCAGAATCTGCACTTTAACAATATCCCAGTGCCTCCTGCACATTAACATTTTAGAAGCTTTCTAGCTCTGTCCCCTGCGAGAGCCTAAGAGCAATAATGCACTGGTAGCAGGAGCCTACCTGGCACCTAGAGCTTGGACTCTAAGTGTCTTTTAATACCAAAAGGCTTGTTGGAGAAAAGGCTTATTCCATGGCTCGTGCAGGGAAAATGCAAGATGAGTCTTAAACATCTTGTGCCAGAAAGCAAGGAAATGCTTAAAGAATGATGGGGACACGTCAGAAAAACACAGGGGCTGGGATAAAGGGGCTCTTGTTGGCCAAATAGGAGACAAATCTGGCAGTAGTGGATTATAACCTGTTGAATAAAGTAAAAGCCAATGGGTTTGTAGTGCTATAAGGAAATAAATTATTGTGTAAATAAATGAAAGAGAAGGAAAAACTCTTCCTTGCAGTAGAATGCCAACTAATAAGCATAGAAGGAAAGATGGAGTAAGAAAATCAGCCACGAATGCTAAAACTGATGGGTGAAAGTTTGAGGAACAGAATATTTATATTCTAAAAGTACCTCCCCACAAATGATTTATTAATTACAAAGGGGACAATAGTAACTTTATAGTGGAGAAACCTGGCAGAGACCACCTTCACCCAGCAGTCAAAGTTAGCATCACCCACCCTGGGACAGACCAGCACCACGTGCCTCCCGCTGTGCAGTGCTGAGGAGGGCAGAGTGTACGTTCAGTGGCGTTCCTGCCAAAAAGGCATAACCGAATCTGCTCCTCAGGAAGCATCAGGAAACCCAAATAGAGCAACAGGTCACAAAGTAACTGACCTGCATGCTTAAAAAATGTCAAGGTCGAGAAAGACAAAGAATGGCTAGGGAAGTGTTCCGCATTAAAGGAGACTAAAGAGATGTAAGGACTAAATGCTGTATGAGATCCTGGACCCAGAAAAATATATGTCATTTTAAAAGGTCATTGTAGGAGCAATTGACAAAATTTAAATACGGACTGTGGTTGTGTAAGAGGATGTTCTTTTTTTTTAAGATTTATTTTTTTCTTTTGATGTGGACCATTTTTAAAGTCTTTATTGAGTTTGTTACAATATTGCTTCTGTTTTATGTTTTGGTCTTTTGGCGGCGAGGCATGTGGGATCTTAGCTCCCTAACTAGGGATCGAACCCACACCCCCTGCATTGGAAGGTGAAGTCCTACCACTGGACCTCCAGGGAAGTCCCGAGAATGTTCTTATTTTAGGAAATACACACTGAAGTATAGGGTAATGGGGCATTATGTTTGCAATATGTACTCTCAAATGGTCTGAAAAAAGTATGCGTGTGTGAGTGTGTATGTATATGTGTATAACATGTAATATGTTTAGAGAGAGAGAGAGTAAAGAGGGCAAAACATTAACAGTTGGTGAATCTAGAAGATGAGAGTTTCTTATTCTATTTCAGAACTTTTCTATAATTTAAAATTATATCAGAATAAGAGTCATATCCCCTCCCCTTGAAAAAAGACCTATGAGAACAAACACCAAAATAAACCAGGCAAGCAGCAGTGATCCAGAGCACTCTGGGTTCCGAGTTAAGTCCGACTGTCTCCTGGTCATTCAGGTCTGTACTCCTCTGTCACCTCCTCAGAGAGGCCCCAGCTGGTCACCCCATCTAATGCAGCCCCCAGCCACCACTGTCAGACCCTCTCTGTCATGTCACCTGCTTTCTTATTCTCATAGCACTTGGTTGGCATGTAAAAGTATTCTTGTTTATACACCTGTCTGCTCATTTACTGTCTCTTCCCACTCGGACATGAGCTTCATCATCATAAGAGATTTTATCTATCTTGGTATACCCCCAGTATGGTGCCTGACAGCTAGGAGGCACCTCACGTGTGTGTGTTAAATGAATGAACAGACAGACCTCAGTTTCCTCATCCGCAGGACAAGGGGCTGCTCTACGATGCACCACCAGACTCCTTCCAGCCTAGACACTGATGGAAGGAGTCTGGCAATGTAAGAACTACTGTTTAAAGAGCATCTAAAATGTCCTAGGCTTTTACTTACAATCTCTCATTTAATCTTCACAATGACCCTTTTCCATTCATTCATTTAGCAGACACTTAGCAAGTGCCTGTTATCCACTAGGCACTAAGAAAACACTGATTAACACAACAGACACAGCCCTTACCCCCACGGAGCTTCCCAGGTTAGCCAGAGCTGGCTGAGAAAACTGAGACTCAGAGAGGTTGCCCAGCTTGCTGAAGTCACACAGCAGGCGCAATGCAGAGCTGGGAAGGTAACCATCATCTCAGTCCTACTGCTGGGGACCTGCTGCCTCTAAGGAGCTGCTGCTGTGAGTGGGTCCACTCTTCAGGGGGCTCCCTCAGAGCTGTCACAGCTCCTATGTCCCATGACCTCAACACTAACCCTCACTATTCCCCTTTCCTCAGCAAATAAACAAAATGTGCTGTATCTCAGCCATTTCTGGTTGTTTCCATGGCTTCTTGGTCCCATTTACTTCAGATAAGCAAGGCTCTGTTCTGCTTCACTGGGCAAAGGTTAAGTTCAGTTTAACCTAAGAAATAATCTAAGTGGGAGATGTAATCAAATAACCTTACCAGAAGAATAACTGAAAAAGCAAAAAGCAAGAAACAAAATAAAAACCCACTTCAAAAATGTTTAATGATGAGACCGAGCATGAAGAGTTAAAACAATGTAAGAGGGCAGGGAAACTTCCTAAAAGATGTTTGATTTTTTTTCAGCTCATTGATCCTTTCCCTCCTTGAAAGCTTTCTCTGCCAATTAATCACTCAACTTATTACCAGGCCCTGTTTCCCTGTTTATAATTTTGAGCCTCAAGAATCCCTCTGTAAAGACCACAATAAATTTCCCTAGTTAGCAAGACAAACATTTATCTTAGCGAATCAATTACTATGCCGGGAGGTCTTGGATTCCTGGGATTTAGTTCATACCTTTGCCCTTGATTTGTTGGGCGACCTTCACTTCTCTGCGCCTCGGTTTCTGAAGCTGCACAAGGAAAACAGTGTTGTGTTCTGAAATTGCTCTGGGTTCCCTGTTGGAAAATAGAAGAGGGTATTTGGCCAAGGATATGATTTATCTATGCCCATAAATGCCTCTCCTCCTCCTTCTGGAAGCTAGCTAATTATGTTTAGAGTTGAAATGCATTCTCTCTGGGCATCTAAAGTAGATTCCTTGTGGGAATGTCTAGCGAGTGGGTGAATAAAAGAGACACATTAACAGAGTTTTGTTATTCTAGAGAAAAATGTCATATCTCTATTTTTTGTGGCCACAAAGTTCAGAGTTAGGGAGGGGGGTGGACAAGAAAACAATATTGTTCTTCGGAACTACATTTCACAGATGACTTACTTGTGAGAGAAGCTTTTCTTTCACTGCTGATCAATGCTTTTTCAAGCAAGCCAGGCAGCTAACTGGCAACCGAATAGGTGATGAAATGACCACCTTTGTGTTTAGTGACTTCCCCGTCATTGGAGGTAACCAAGGATAGGCTGAAGGACCCCTCAGCAGAGGGTGGAGTAGAGAAAGTTCAAGCACCAGAAGAGGGTTTCAACTAAGTACCATTCATCCCCCTCTAACCCTGAGATTTAGGAATTCTAGTCCCTTTTGGTGTCACGTGCTCTTCTGAACGGACAGTCCCAGGTATACAGCAGAGCATGGGACAGATGGCGGCGATGGGTGAGGTCATGGGAAAATTTGAGATTCAAATCTCTTAAAGAAAGGATGGCTTTATATCCACTACAAAGCATGAACCAGAATTAGGATCCCAGAAGAAGAGGCCGAGTAGGGTATTGTGTATTTGAGGGCACATCATATGTATCTGAGAACACACCTTTCAACAGGAAGTGTTGCATGGACCATGGACTCTGCAGCCTAAAAGGAATTTGTTGCAGCCACTGAGACCCCTCTGCATGTAGCTTTCAGCCATAGAAGCCCCATCACTGATTAGAGGCAGGAGGAACCCCAGCCTCAGAGACCCAGAGAGGGTGAGCATGGTGGTGGAAATTGGGGACGGTATCAGCTTTTAATCAGGCACTTATTTTAGAGTAAATAACAACCACAATAATAATAAGAGCTGCCAATTATTGATCATCTACTATGTGCAAGTATGATGCATAGTTTGCCTCACTTCTACAATTCTTCAAGGTAGGTGCCATATGCCTATTTTGCAGATGAAGAAACTGAGGCTTCCAGAGAGCAGAAGTGACCTGCCTTGCAAATAGTGACACCAATATTCAAACTCAAGTCTGTCCGATTCAAGATCCATGTTCTCTCCACCGTGTCAACAGTCTTGATTTAGAAGTAGGGATTATTAACCCCATTTTTACAGATAAAAAAACTGAGCTCCGACAGTGCAAGTAATAATGGAAAAACTGAAGTTTGACTAATTCCAAATCTCTGCCAGGTATCCTGTGAGAGGAACCTTGTAGAACCCCAGAACTGGGAGACATCCGTAGGGCAGTCTGGACAAATCCCTTCAGTCTACAGAGGAGAACCTGACTCAGAGGGGGAAGCTAGCAGCTCAAGGACATGAGGCAAGACGGCGGCAGGCTGGGCAGGATGTGCGGGTGAACGGCCTTCGGGTGGAGTGGGACTGGATCTGTGCTGACCACCTCCTGGATGCCTTTGGGCTGGCAGTGAGGCTGCAGTGAGGCCTGTGACCTTGGAGAGTATCCAAGGGGCTAGAGCAGTGAGGGCTGAACTTCTGTCAGGGAATCTGGTTCCCTGTGTGAGGACGTGGACCAGCAGGCAGGCCCTGGGGTTAACAGCTCACCAAGCCCAGCAGCTGCTCATGCTGGCAGACCTGGGAAGAGTGAGGGGATCGGTTGAAAGGCAGGGAACACAAGTGGGGCTTCTTTGGGGAGCTGAGACATTATTCCCAGATGCCCCTGCTCATCCTGCACCTTCTTCAAAGGCTCTGCCTGCAGTGTGAGGCCTCCCTGGATCTATCTGAACTCCCTTTTCCCCCTCTGGCTGCAAGAGCCATTATCCTGACTGCCCTTTCTAGAAGACATTTAGGTGCCTGGCCCTAGGCTTGACACTCCATGTACAAAACCTGACATATAGCTTTCCCAACAATCCTGTGACCATGCTATAATGAGCTAAGGCTCAGAGATATTAAATGACTTGCCCAAGCTCACACAGCTGATAAGTGACAGAGCCAGGATGGCAACTCTATCAGGATAGGGATTTCTGGCTTCTTTGGTCACTGCTGTATTCCCAGTGCTTGGCACGTAGTGGCCACCCAGTACAGATTCATCAAGTA
Source organism: Orcinus orca (assembly GCF_937001465.1). Lineage (NCBI taxonomy): Eukaryota > Metazoa > Chordata > Mammalia > Artiodactyla > Delphinidae > Orcinus > Orcinus orca. The sequence continues at coordinate 3,277,250 of NC_064568.1, forward strand.
AATGTCTGACTCTAGTGCCACGCCCGTTGCCCCACACCTAGCTGCCTCTTGAAAACCCCCATGATGGGAGAATTCAGTTTTGAGTGAAAATAGATTTAGAGGACTTCAGTCAAGAATGAATCCATGAAGTCCTTTTCTATGAGTACTTTTTATACTTATCAAAATAAGACAATGAAGAAAGCTCCCTGAATAGAATGTAAATTGCATTGTGCACGTTTTTACAATTAGTAATCAGGGCTGCTACAGAATTAATTTCTTCCCCAGGCAGGTTCAATGAGATGCTCGTTAGCTCATTGTGCTTCTTTGCTTTCCTACAGACAACATGCATGCTAACAGGTAGTTCTTTTTCGTTTCTGAAATGGTGCCTTTTTGAAGTGGTTCAAAGCCATTTTGATTTTACGACTCAGAATCTCTAAGTCACTTTCCTCAAGCCATGAATTTGTGACTATATATTCCCAGACTCGGGGAGTACAGAAAGGGTAACCTGTATATCCTCGAATTTCCAAAAGGGAAACTTGTAACGAGGTCAGCTTACAATATAGCTCCTTCTGTTGACTGGCATGGTCCAAGTTCATTGAATATTTGGTTTATTGGATCGTAACCATCCATCCACTCATGGGTTCTCTCATTTTCAGCAACTGGAATTCTATAAATTACAACTGAACTCCATCTAAACTTTACTGACCATAATTATTTTTTTCTTTCATGATTCAGGATGTAGTTTAACACCTCACAGAGCCCTAGGCCAAAATAGTGAATTTTGAATTAAAACTTCTCAGAGCTGAAAGGGATCCTACAGATCCCCTAATCTAACTTTTCCTAAATTCTGTTTCACAGAACAACTCCCCAGTAAGAGAGTGTACCTAGAAAAATTTCCTCTCTCAAGTAAGTTTGGGAACTGCTGTGTGCTCTGCCTTCCTGTCAGAGTCACAATGCATAAGAGCAGACTCAAGTTTCCAAGAAGTCTTGCAGTAAATATGGTGGTATTTAACTTTGTCCCACCCAGTGTTCCCAAAATTACTGGACCGGGGGATGGGGGGGATTTTTTTTAACTTCTGAAAAATGCCTACTGGAAAACACTTTGGGAAATATCACTCTAGTCAGACCTCACACACACTTGCACACATACCCACCTTCCAATTTTACAGATGTGGAAAGTGATGTTCAGAGAGGGGAAGAAAGTGGCCTGAAGCTGTACATGTCTAATGGCAGAGCTAGGCCTGGAACCCACACATTTCTTAGCTCCTAGGTTCATAATTCATATCACCTACAATGCCCAGGTAAGATTGGTAGATGAGAGATAGCCAGGTAATAAAGTATGGATTGACCCAGCTTTTATTGTACCAAATAAACTGTTTATTTTATTTTATTTTATTGGAGTATAGTTGATTTACAATGTTGTGTTAGTTTCAAGCATACAGCACAGTGATTCAGTTAAGCCATACGTATATATATATTCACTCTTTTTCAGATTCTTTTCTCATATAGGTTATCACAGAATATTGAGTAGAGTTCCCTGTGCCATACAGTAGGTCCTTGTTGGTTCTCTATCTTATATATAGTAGTGTGTTTATGTTAACCCCAAGCTCCTGATTTATCCCTCCCCCTGCCACATTTCCCCTTTGGTAACCATAAGTTTGTTTTCAGTACCTTTAAGTCTGTTTCTGTTTTGTAAATAAGTTCATGTGTATAATTTTTAAAACATTAGATCCCACATGTGAGTGATATATGGTATTTGTCTCTGGCTGACTTATTTCACTTAGTATGATACTCTCCAGGTCCATCCATGTTGCTGCACATAGTATTTTTTCCTTCTTTTTATGGCTGAGTAATGTTCCATTGTATATATATACCACATCTTCTTTGTCCATTCCTCTGTTGATGAACATTTCGGTTCTTTCCATGTCTTGGCTATTGTAAATAGTTGAACATTGGGGTGCACGTATCTTTTCAAATTCTGATTTTCTCCAGATATATGCCCAGGAAAACTGGTTTTTTGAAGCTTATTATATTGAAAAAGATAGCTATGGAACAAGGAAACTTTGTGTCTGCCTCAGGTGGCTTTCTCCATTCTGGAGTACAGGTCCTAACATGGCTACTTTACTTCTTATCCAGCTGTAGATTATTTCTTATAAAGCGAATTGGAGTAGTTGGAAGACGGGGTAGGGCCGGTGATCAGGCCATTTTGTTGGAGTGACTGATTATCATTGTTAGTAACAACAGCCATAGCCACTTACTGAATAGGGACAGGATACTTCATTGGTGGCAGTGAGCTTGGGAGCCACACACACTGAGTTTGAATCCTGGCCCCATCACTGAATAACTGTGTGATTAATAGTACCTATATTTTCCTGGCACTGCAGTCTGAGAGGATTTGATGTCATGATTTCTTCATCGGGAACATTGGGTATCAAACACAATAGTTCCTGTCTTAGAACAAGGAGGTTTTCCAAAAGACGCACAGAGGCTCACCAGGCAGCTATCTCATAAACCTGGGGGAGTTTGAGCAGATAGCCCAGGAGGGGCCTGTAGGTTGGCGCACAGCGGTAAGAGTGGGGCAGGGGTAGTGATTTGGGCAAAGATGAGTGAAGAGTTGCTCAATCCACACAGAAGATGAGGCACATGTTTTTCAACAATAATTGAGGCAAAGAACAGCTATGGAAGACAAATAGATTGTCTTGACCAGGATTTTTTTCATTGACAATTGACAAATAACTCCAACAGGCTTAGGAAAAAGAAAGGAGCCGCAGGAGGGGCTGACTAGACATGGCTGCATGCAGGGCTCGAGTCATATCAGCAGGACTCTCTCTCGCTCTATCCCTTGGCTCTGCTTTAGTTGTGCTGCCTCTGTTCTCAGCCAGGCGCTCCCTTCATGCTGGCAAGATGGCCACAGAAGCGCCAAGGGGACATTCTACAACTTAGCCGTATTACCCCTTTCCCCAAATTTCAAACAGAGTTCCAGGATTCATTATGATGGGCCTGGCCCCAGGTCATGTGCTGCTTTCAGTTCCTGGGACTGATTGGCCAGGCCTGAGCCACTTGCTTCCTCCTGGAAATGAAGCAAATGTGGGGCTGGGACCCTCACCTCCTGCCTTTATTTCCTCCTGTTTCTTTCAGTTCCTGACCCTTGTCTCTGTCTTCAGTTGGCCCACTGCTTCCCGGGCTTCACAACCACACATCATTCTGGCCCCAGGTAAGAAGTGGCCACATCCTAGAGGGGTCTTCTGGATAGACCTAGGACTTTCTGTTGGCTCAAAAGTAGATTGAGATAGAAGGAGGCAGTGTGGTGTGTGATGCTAGGACAGTAGAGGAGTTTTCATCCTAAGTGCCAGTTTTTTAAAGTGGCTGTCTTGCAGAGGATGGTAAAGCTGAGTCCAGACTCAGAGGGAAAGGAAGCCATGATTGATTAATAATATGTGCCAGGAGCACTGGATTAGGCGGTGGTAGCAGATGTGCCATGTATTTGCGAAACCTCATTAAAGAAACAGCATGGATCATGGAGTGTAACAGCCCTGTTCACCTCCACCTCCACCACTTAGTCCTGTGATCACATTGCAGTTACTTCGACTTAAAGGCAACAGTTCCCACATTTGCACAGTGAGGACATTCATCCTGAAGAACTTCTAAAAGAATCAGTGGAGACAGTGTACATAGATAGGTGCTAACCATGTTGCATCATAAATGGAGCTTTGGTTTTTTTAGAAGTAGAAAGACATCTCACTTTTCCAGGGGTCCACTGCCCACAGTGCTAGCATTGCCTAAGATACCTCAGTTAGGAAGATTTACATGGGTTTGAACTTCTGTTTTTCGGAAGAGTTTGAGAAGGATAGGTGTTAGCTCTCATCTAAATGCTTGATAGAATTCGCCTGTGAAGCCATCTGGTCCTGGACTTCTGTTTATTGGAAGATTTTTAATCACAGTTTCAATTTCATTATTTGTGATTGGTCTGTTCATATTTTCTATTTCTTCCTGGTTCAGTCTTGGAAGCTTGTACCTTCCTGAGAATTTGTCCATTTCTTCCAGGTTGTCCATTTTATTGGCATAGAGTTGCTTATAGTAGTCTCTTATGATCCTTTGTATTTCTGCAGTGTCAGTTGTAACTTCTCCTTTTTCATTTCTAATTTTATTGACTTGAGTCCTCTCCCTTTTTCTCTTGATGAGTCTAGCTAAAGGTTGATCAATTTTGTTTATCTTCTCAAGGAACCAACTTTTACTTTCATTGATCTTTGCTATTGTTTTCTTCGTTTCTATTTCATTTATTTCTGCTCTGATCTTCATGGTTTCTTTCCTTCTACTAACTTTGGGTTTTGTTTTTTCTTCTTTCTCTAGTTGCTTTAGGTGTAAGGTTAGGTAATTTATTTGAGATTTTTCTTGTTTCTTGAGGTAGGATTGTACTGCTATAAACTTCCCTCTTAGAACTGCTTTTGCTGCATCCCATAGGTTTTGAGTCATTGTGTTTTCATTGTCATTTGTTTTGAACTTCTGTTTTTGAAAGATGCACTGTTGGTTTCTCACCCTTATCCCATCAGGCCTTTACAGTGCATTGTATCCAGACCCAAATTCCGACAGCCAGCATCTGCTTCTCATTGCCTCTCCTGCCAACAGGGTGACAGCCAGCACCACCATCTGAGAACTTACAAAGAGTCTGACTTATCTTCATAAGATCCCACATTACCTTGTCTTATACCAAGGGACTCACTTAATGACAAAGGATGTACAGCAATGGGCACATGATCCCAGGACCCACTGATCTTCCCAGGGAATGTGTCACCAGAAGCTACTGTTGGCCCAATAGAATGTCGGAAGGGCCTCTTAGAAGCAAAGTTAAGATGCCAGCCTAGGAGTGATATTCTGCAGGATTGGGGTGCTGTGTTTTTTATTGAGGTAAAAGTCACATAACATAAAATTCACCATTTTAGCCTTTTTAAAGTTACAATTCAGTGACCTTAGTACATTCCTAATATTATGCGACCATCAGCACTATCTCATTCCAGAACATTTTCATACCCATTCAGCAGTCAATCCCCACTTCTTCCTTACCCCAGCCCCTGACAACTGATTTGCTTTTTGTCTCTACGGATTCACCTATTCTGTATATTTTGTATAAAAGGAATAATACAAGATATGGCCTTTTGTATCTGGCTTCTTTCACTTGGCACAGTGTTTTCAAGGTTGATCCATGTTGAAGTATGGATCAGTGTTCATTCCTTTTTATGACCAAATAGCATTCCATTGTATGGATATAGAACATTTTGTTTATCCATTCATCCATCAGTGAATATTGGGTTGTTTCTGCCTTTTGGCTATTGTGAATAGTACTGTTATGAAATTCTTGTAGAAGTTTTATCTTGAACACCTGTTTTCAGTTCTTTTGTGTATATACCTAGAAGTGGATTGCTGGTTCACATGGTAATTCCGTGTTTAACTTTTTTTTCTTAATTTTTATTTTTAAATTTATTCATTTATTTTTGACTGCATTGGGTCTTCATTGCCGTGCGCGGGCTTTCTTTAGTTGCGGTGAACAGGGGCTACTCTTCGTTGCAGTGTGCAGGCTTCTCATTGCGGCGGCTTCTCTTGTTGCGGAGCACAGGCTCTAGGCATGCGGGCTCAGTAGTTGTGGCTCGCGGGCTCTAGAGTGCAGGTTCAGTAGTTGTGGCGCACAGGCTTAGCTGCTCCACAGCATGTGGGATCTTCCCAGACCAGGGATCGAACCCGTGTTCCCTGCATTGGCAGGAGGATTCTTATCCACTGTGCCACCAGGGAAGTCCCTGTGTTTAACTTTTAGAGGAACAGCCATACTCTTTTTCCCAGCAGTTGCACCTTTTACATTCCCACCAGCAGTGTATAATATGAGTTCCAATTTCTTGATATCTTCAGTAACATTTGTTATTTTTCATTTTTTAAAATCATAGACATCCTAGTGGGTGTGACGTGATATCATATTGTTGTTTTAATTAGCATTTCTCTAGTGATTAATGATGATGAGCATCTTTTCATGTACTTATTGTCCAGTTCTATATCTTCTTTGAAGAACTGTCTATTCAAGTCCTTTGCCCCTTTTTTTAACTGGGTTGTTTTGTTGTTGTTGAGTTGTAGGAGTTCTTTATATATTCTAGATATTAATTCTTTGTCAGATATATGGTCTGCAAATATTTTCTCCCATTCTATAGGTTGCCTTTTCACTTCCTTGATAGAACCCTTTCTTACACAAAAGTTTTAATTTTGATGAAGTCCCATTTATATATTTTTCTTTTGTTGCTTGTGCCTTGGTGCCATATCTAAGAATTTATTGCCAAATTTAAGGTCATGAAGATTAAATCCTATGTTTACTTCTAAGAGTTTTATAGTTTTAGCTCTTATGTTTAGGTCTTTGATCTATTTTGAGTTCATTTTTAAATATTTTATTAGGTAAGGTTCTAACTTCCCTCCTTTGTGTGTGATTAGCATACTGCCTTGATTATCATAGCATTGTAGTAAGTCCTGGAATTGGAAAGTGTGAGTCCTCCAACTTTGTATTTTTTTCAAGATTGTTTTGGCTAATCAAGGCCCCTTGCAATTATATACGAATTTTAGGATCAGTTCATCCATTTCTGCAAAATAGGCAGATGGAATTTTGATAAAGGTTGCACTGAATCCGTTGATCACTTTGGGAAGTCTTGCCATTTTTAGCTGTCTTTTGTTTTTACTAATTGCCCTAGGCAGGACTTCCTATACAATATTGGATAGAAATGGTAAGAGTAGACCGCCTTGTATTGTTCATGATCTTAGAAAGCATTTAGTCTTTCACCATTAACTATGATGTTAGCTGTGGGTTTTTCATAGGTGACCTTTACCATGTTGAGGAATTTCCCTTTTATTCATAATTTGTTGAGCTTTTTTTTTTTTTTTGCGGTACGTGGGCCTCTCACTGTGGTGGCCTCTCCCGCTGCAGAGCACAGGCTCCAGACGCGCAGGCTCAGCGACCATGGCTCACGGGCCCAGCCACTCCATGGCACGTGGGATCCTCCCAGACCGGGGCACGAACCTGTGTCCCCTGCATCGACAGGAAGACTCTCAACCACTGCGCCACCAGGGAAGCCCTGTTGAGCATTTTTTATCATGAAAAGATGTTGGGTTTTGTAAACTCCTTTTTCTGCATAAACTGAGATGATCACAGTTGGGTTTTTTCCCCCTTCATTCTATTAATATTGTGTATTTGGTTGATTACTTTTTGTATGTTGAACCACCCTTGCATTCTTGGGATAAATTCAACTTGGTTATGTATATAATCTTCTTAATATGCTTCTAGAATCTGTTTGCTAGTATTATGTTGATGAATTTTTGCATCTATACTCATATTAATATGTTGGTTTTTAGTTTTCTTTTCTTTGATGTCTATTTCTGGCTTTGGTCAGAGTAATACTGGCTTCATAGAATGAGTTAAGAAGTGTTTCCTCTTCTGTTCTTCGGAAGAGTTGAGAAGGGTTGTTCTTGTTAATTCTTCTTTGAACACTGTAGAATTCACCAACGAAGCCATCTGGTTCTGAGATTTTCTTTGCTGGAAGATTTCAATTACTGATTTAATATCTTTATTTGTTGTAGGTCTGTACAAGTTTGTTTCTTCTTGAGCCAGTTTTGGTAGTTTGTGTTTCTAGGAATTTGTCCATTTCATCTAGGTTATCTAATTTGTTGGCATGCAGTTGTTCATAGGCATCTTTTATAATCCTGTTTATTTCTGTAATGTCATTAGGATGTCTACACTTTTATTTTTGCTTTTGGCAGTCTAGCTTCACAGTCCAAACTCTTAACCACTGTGCTATGTTGTCTCCACCATTCCTGCTTTTGGTAATTTGAGTCTTCTCTGTTTTTTCTTAGTCATTCTAGCTAAAGGTTTGTCGGTTTTTTTTTTTTTAATCTTTTCAAGGAACCAACTTTTGATTTCATTGATTCTCTGTATTGTGTTTTGATTCTCTATTTCATTTATCTCTGCTCTTACCTTCAATATTTTCTTCCTTTTGCTTGCTTTGGTTTAGTTTTTCTTCTTTTTCTATTTCCTTAAGGTGGAAAGTTGGATTATTTTAGATATTTCTTCTTCTTTAAAGCAGGCATTTGGATTGGTTCAAGATGACGGAGTAAAAGGACATGCTCTCACTCCCTCTTTCATGAACACCGGAATCACAACTAACTGCTGAACAGTCATCGACAGGAAGACACTGGAACTCACCAAAAAAGATACCCCACATGCAAAGACAAAGGAGAAGCCGCAATGAGACAGTAGGAGGGGCGCTATCACAATAAAATCAAATCCCATAACTGCTGGGTGGGTGACTCACAAACTGGAGAACACTTATACCACAGAAGTCTACCCACTGGAGTGAAGGTTCTGAGCCACACATCAGGCTTCCCAACCTGGGGGTCTGGCAACAGGAGGAGGAATTCCTAGAGAATCAGACTTTGAAGGCTAGCAGGATTTGATTGCAGGACTTCGGCAGGACTGGGGGAAAAAGAGACTCCACTCTTGGAGGGCCCACGTAAAGTAGTGTGTGCATCGGGACCCAGGGGAAGGAGCAGTGACCCACATAGGAGACTTAACCAGACCTACCTGCTAGTGTTGGAGGGTCTCCTGTAGAAGTGAGGGGCAGCTGTGGCTCACCAAGGGACAAGGACACTGGCAGCAGAAGTTCTGGGAAGTACTCCTTGGCGTGAGCCCTCCCAGAGTCTGCCATTAGCCCCACCAAAGAGCCCGGGTAGGCTCCAGTGTTGGGTCGCCTCAGGCCAAACAACCAACAGGGAGGGAACCCAGCCCTACCCATCAGCAGACAAGTGGATTAAAGTTTTACTGAGCTCTGCCCACCAGAGCAACAGCCAGCTCTACCCACCACCAGTCCCTCCCATCAGGAAACTTCCACAAGCCTCTAAGATAGCTTCATCCACCAGAGGGCAGACAGCAGAAGCAAGAAGAACTACAATCCTGCAGCCTGTGGAACAAAAACCACATTCACAGAAAGATAGACAAGATGAAAAGGCAGAGGACCATATACCAGATGAAGGAACAAGATAAAACCCCAGGAAAACAACAAAGTGAAATGGAGATAGGCAGTCTTCCAGAAAAAGAATTCCGAATAATGATACTGAAGATGATCCAGGACCTTGGAAAAAGAATGGAGGCAAAGATCGAGAAGATGCAAGAAATGTTTAACAAGGATCTAGAATAATTAAAGAACAAACAAACAGAGATGAACAATACAATAAATGAAATGAAAACTACACTAGAAGCAATCAGTAGCAGAATAACTGAGGCAGAAGAACAGATAAGTGACCTGGAAGACAGAACAGTGGAATTCACTGCTGCGGAACAGGATAAACCAAAAAGAATGAAAAGAAATGAAGACAGCCTAAGAGACCTCTGGGACAACATTAAACGCAACAACATTCGCATTATAGGCGTCCCAGAAGGAGAAGAGAGAGAAAAAGGACCAGAGAAAATATTTGAAGAGATTATAGTCGAAAACTTCCCTAACATGGGAAAGGAATTAGCCACCCAAGTCCAGGCAGCACAGAGAGTCCCATACAGGATAAACCCAAGGAAAACACACTGAGACACATAGTAATCAAATTGGCAAAAATTAAAAACAAAGAAAATTATTGAAAGCAGCAAGGGAAAAACGACAAATAACATACAAGTGAACTCCCATAAGGTTAACAGCTGATTTCTCAGCAGAAACTCTAGAAGCCAGAAGGGCATGGCATGATATACTTAAAGTGATGAAAGGGAAGAACCTACAACCAAGATTACTCTACCCAGCAAGGATCTCATTCAGATTCAATGGAGAAATCAAAAGCTTTACAGATAAGCAAAAGCTAAGAGAATTCAGCACCACCAAACCAGCTCTACAACAAATGCTAAAGGAACTTCTCTAAGTGGGAGACACAATAGAAGAAAGGGACCTACAAAAACAAACCCAAAACAACTAAGAAGATGGTCATAGGAACGTGCATATCGATAATTACCTTAAACTTGAATGGATTAAGTGCTCCAACCAAAAGACACAGGCTCGCTGAATGGATACAAAAACAAGACCCATATACATGCTGTCTACAAGAGACCCACTTCAGACCTAGGGACACATACAGACTGAAAATGAGGGGATGGAAAAAGATATTCCATGCAAATGGAAATCAAAAGAAAGCTGGAGTAGCAATACTTATATCAGGTAAAATAGACTTTCAAATAAAGAATGTTACAAGAGACAAGGAAGGACACTACGTAAGGATCAAGGGATCAATCCAAGAAGAAGATAAAACAATTATAAATATATATGCACCCAACAGAGGAGCACCTGAATACATAAGGCAACTGCTAACAGCTATAAAAGAGGAAATCGACAGTAACACAATAATAGTGGGGGACTTTAACACCTCACTTACTCCAATGGACAGATCATCCAGACAGAAAATTAATAAGGAAACAGAAGCTTTAAGTAACACAATAGGCAAGATAGATTTAACTAATATTTATAGGACATTCCATCCAAAAACAGCAGATTACACTTTCTTCTCAAGTGCACACGGAACATTCTCCAGGATAGATCACATCTTGGGTCACAAATCAAGCCTCAGTAAATTTAAGAATATTGAAATCATATCAAGCATCTTTTCTGACCACAACGCTATGAGATTAGAAGTCAATTACAGAGAAAAAAATGTGACAAACACATGGAGGCTAAACAATACATTACTAAATAACCAAGAGATCACTGAAGAAATGAAAGAGGAAATCAAAAAATACCTAGAGGGCTTCCCTGGTGGCGCAGTGGTTGAGAGTCTGCCTGCCGATGCAGGGAACATGAGTTCGTGCCCCAGTCTGGGAAGATCCCACATGCCGCGGAGCAGCTGGGCCCGTGAGCCATGGCCGCTGAGCCTGCGCTTCCGGAGCTCCACAATGGGAGAGGCCACAACAGTGAGAGGCCTGTGTACTGCAAAAAAGAAAAAAGAAAAAAAATACCTAGAGAAAAATGACAATAAAAACACAATGATCCAAAACCTATGGGATGCAGCAAAAGCAGTTCTAAGAGGGAAGTTTATAGCTGTACAAGCCTACCTCAAGAAACAAGAAAAATCTCAAATAAACAATCTAACATTACATCTAAAGGAAATAGAGAAAGAAGAACAAGCAAAATCCAAAGTTAGCAGAAGGAAAGAAATCATAAAGATCAGAGCAGAAATAAATGAAATACAAACAAAGAAAACAATAGCAAAGATCAATAAAACTAAAAGCTGGTTCTTTGAGAAGATAAACAAAATTGATAAACCATTAGCCAAACTCATCAAGAAAAAGAGGGAGAGGACTCAAATCAATAAAATTAGAAATGAAAAAGGAGAAGTTACAACAGACATGGCAGAAATACAAAGGATTGTATTGTATTAGAGACTACTACAGGCACCTCTATGCCAATGAAATGGACAACCTGGAAGAAATGGACAAATTCTTAGAAAGGTATAACCTTCCAAGACTGAACCAGGAAGAAATAGAAAATGTGAACAGACCAATGACAAGTAATGAAATTGAAACTGAGATTAAAAATCTTCCAACAAACTAAAGTCCAGGACCAGATGACTTCACAGGTGAATTCTATCAAACATGTAGGGAAGAGTTAACACCCATCCTTCTCAAACTCTCCCAAAAATTTGCAGAGGAAGGAAAATTCCCAGACTCATTCTATGAGGCCACCATCACCCTGATACCAAAACCAGACAAAGATACTACAAAAAAAGAAAATTACAGACCAATATCACTGATGAATATAGATGCAAAAATCCTCAACAGAATACTAGCAAACAGAATCCAACAACACATTAAAAGGATCATACACCATGATCAAGAGGGATTTATCCCAGAGATGCAAGGATTCTTCAATATACACAAATCAATCAATGTGATACACCATATTAACAAATTGAAGAATACAAACCATATGATCATCTCAATAGTTGCAGGAAAAGCTTTTGCCAAAATTCAACACCCATTTATGATAAAAACTCTCCAGAAAGTGGGCATAGAGGGAACCTACTTCAACATAATAAAGGCCATATATGACAAACCCACAGCAAACATCATTCTCAATGGTGAAAAACTGAAAGCACTTCCTCTAAGATTAGGAACAAGACAAGGATGTCCACTCTCACCACTATTATTCAACATAGTGTTGGAAGTCCTAGCCATGGCAATCAGAGAAGAAAAGGAAATAAAAGGAATACAAATTGGAAAGAACAAGTAAAACTGTCACTGTTTGCAGATGACATGATACTATACATAGAGAATGCTAAAGATGCCACCAGAAAACTACTAGAGCTAATCAATGAATTTGGTAAACTTGCAGGATACAATATTAATGCACAGAAATCTCTTGCATTCCTATTCACTAATGATGAAAAATCTGAAAGAGAAATTAAGGAAACACTCCCATTTACCATTTCAACAAAAAGAATAAAATACCTAGGAGTAAACCTACCTTGGGAGACAAAAGACCTGTATGCAGAAAACCATAAGACACTGATTGAAAGAAATTAAAGATGATACAAACAGATGGAGAGATATACCATGTTCTTGGATTGGAAGAATCAATATTGTGAAAATGACTATACTACCCAGAGCAATCTACAGATTCAATGCAATCCCTATCAAATTACCAATGGCATTTTTTACAGAACTAGAACAAAAACCTTAAAATTTGTATGGAGACACAAAAGACCCCTAATAGCCAAAGCAGTCTTGAGGGAAAAAAACGGAGCTGGAGGAATCAGACTCCCTGACTTCAGACTATACTACAAAGCAACAGTAATCAAGACAATATGATACTGGCACAAAAACAGAAATATAGATCAATGGAACGAGATAGAAAGCCCAGAGATAAACCCACGCACCTATGGTCAACTAATCTGTGACAAAGGAGGCAAGGATATACAATGGAGAAAAGACAGTCTCTTCAATCAGTGGTGCTGGGAAAACTGGACAGCTACATGTAAAAGAATGAAATTAGAACACTCCCTAATACCATACACAAAAATAAACTCAAAATGGATTAGAGCCCTAAATGTAAGACCGGGCACTATAAAACTCTTAGAGGAAAACATAGGAAGAGCACTCTTTGACATAAATCACAGCAAGATCTTTTTTGATCCACCTCCTAGAGTAATGGAAATAAAAACAAAAATAAACAAATGGGACCTAATGAAACTTCAAAGCTTTTGCACAGCAAAGGAAACCATAAACAAGACGAAAAGACAACCCTCAGAATGGGAGAAGATATTTGCAAATGAATCATCAGACAAAGGATTAATCTCCAAAATATATAAACAGCTCATGCAGCTCAATATTAAAAAAACAAACATCCCAATCCAAAAATGGACAGAAGACCTAAATAGACATTTCTCTAGAGAAGACATTCAGATGGCCAAGAAGCACATGAAAAGCTGCTCAACATCACTAATTATTAGAGAAATGCAAATCAAAACTACAATGAGGTATCACTTCACACCAGTTAGACTGGGCATCATCAGAAAATGTACAAACAACAAATGCTGGAAAGGGTGTGGAGAAAAGGGAACTCTCTTGCACTGTTGGTGGGAATGTAAATTGATACAGCCACTTTGGAGAACAGTGTGGAGGTTCCTTAAAGAACTATAAGTAGAATTACCATATGACCCAGCAATCCCCCTACTGGGCCTATACCTAGAGAAAACCATAATTCAAAAAGACACATGCACCCCAATGTTCACTGCAGCACTATTTACAATAGCCAGGTCATGGAAGCAACCTAAATGCCCATCGACAGGTGAATGGATAAAGAAGATGTGGTACATATATATAATGGAATATTACTCAGCCATAAAAAGGAACGAAATTGGGTCATTTGTAGAGATGTGGATGCATCTAGAGACTGTCATACAGAGTGAAGTAAGTCAGAAAGAGAAAAACAAATATTGTATATTAAAACATATATGTGGAACCTAGAAAACAGTACAGATGAACCACTTTGCAGAGCGAGACACAGAAGTAGAGAAAAATGTATGGACACCAAGGGGAGAAAGCGGCAGGGGGTGGGGGTTGTGGTGTGATGAATTGGGAGATTGGGATTGACATGTATACACTGATGTGTATAAAATGGATGACCAGTAAGAAAAAATAAATAAATAAAAAATAAACATAAAAAATAAATAAAGTAGGCATTTACAGTTATAAATTTCCCTCTGAGCACTGCTTTTACTGCATCTGATAGGTTTTGGTTCTTCTTTGAGCCATTGGTTGTTTAAGCACGTGTTGTTTAACCTCCATGTATTCATGAATTTTCCAGTTTTCCTTCTGTTATTAATTTCAAGTTTCATTCCATTGTGGTCATGGAATAAACATTTTATGACTCTGTTCTTTTGAAATGTGTTGAGACTTTTTTTATGGCCTAACCTATGTTCTCTGCTGGAAGATGTGCTATGTGCACTTGAGAAGGATGTGTATTTTTCTGCTGTTTGGTGGAGTGTTTTGTTTGTGTTAGGTCTCATAGGTTTATACTGTTGTTCAAGTCTTCTTTTTCTATGTTTATCTTTTCCCTAGTAGTTCTATCCTTTATTGAAAGTGAGGTGTTGAAATTGCCAACGATTATTGTAGAACAGTCTTTTCTCCCTTTAATTCTGTCCGTTTTTGCTTTGTAAATTTGGGGTTTTGTTATTAGGTTCTATATATTTATAATTGTTATACTTCTTGGTAGATTGACTCTTTTATCTTTATTTAATGTCTTTCTTTCTTGTTACAATTTATGTCTTAAAGTCTATTTTGTCTGATATCAGTATAGCCACTCCAACTCTTTGAGTTACCATTTACATGAAGTATCTTTTTCCATCCTTTCACTTTCAGCCTATTTGTGTATTTGGATCCAAAGTGGGTCTCTTGTAGACAGCATATAGACATTTTTATTGTCACAAATTACATCTTTGTACATTGTGTGCCCATTAATATATTTTAAGAAATTTTTTTGTGTAGTTGTCCTTTAAATTATACAGCAAAAAAAGAGGAGTTACAAACCACAAATGCCTTAATACTGACTTTTATATTTACTTATGAAATTACGTTTACTGGTGTTTTTTATTTCTTCTGTAGACTCAAGTTACAATTCAGTATTCTTTCAGTTAGCCTGAAGGATCTCCTTTAGCATTTCTTGTAGGGTAGGTCTACAAGCAATAAACTCTCTGTTTTTGTTTATCTAGAAAATCTTAATTTCTCTTTCATTTTTGAAGGATAGTTTTCCTGGCTGTAGAATTCTTGGTTGACCATTTTATTCTTTCAGCACTTTGAATATATCTTCCCACTGCCTTCTGGCCTTCATGATTCCTGAAGAGAAATTAGCTGTTAATCTTATTGCGAATGTTGTACGTGATGAGTCATCTCTTGCTTGCTGCTTTTAGGACTCTGCCTTTGGCTTTCAACAGTTTGAGTACAACGTGTCTCAGTGAGGATCTTGAGGTTCACTCAGATTCTTAGATGTATATATTTATATCTTTCATCAAGTTTGCAAAAGTTTTGGCCATTATTACTTCTGATATTCTTTCTGTTCCTTTCTCTCTCTGCTCTCCTTCTGGAATTTACATTATACATCTGTTGGTATGCTTAATGCTGTTCCACAGGTCTCTTAGGCGTTGTTCATTTTTCTTTACTGTTTTTTCTTTCTGCTCCTCAGACTGGGTAATCTCAATTGCCCTGTCTTTAAGTTTTCTGAATCTTTCTTCTACCAGATCCAATATGCTGTTTACCTCTCTAATAAAATTTTCATTTTAGTTATTGTACTTTTCAACTTCAGAATTTCTCTCTAGTTCCTGTTTTAATTTCTATCTCTATCTCTGTATTGATAGCCTCTATTTGTCAACACATCATTCTCATTGTTTCCTTTAGTTCTTTGAGTATATATATATGTATATATATATATATATATTTTTTATTTTTTTTATTTATTTATTTTTTTTTGCTATGTCAGGTCTTAGCTGCGGCACACGGGATTTTCGTTGCCGCATTCTGGATCTTTGTTGTGACATGCAGGATCTTTAGTTGTGGCATGCGAACACTTAGTTGCGGCATGTGGGATCTAGTTCCCTACCAGGGATCGAACCCTGGGTCCCTGCATTGGGAATGCAGAGTCTTAGCCACTGGACCACCAGGGAAGTCCCAAGCACGTTTTAAGTAGTTGACTTATAGTCTTTTTTTAAAGTGAGCTCAGTGTCTTCGCTTCCTTAAGGAACACTTCTATTCATTTCTTTTTTTCCTATGTATTAATCATTTTCACTCTGGGGCACTGTCTTTCAAGATTCAATGTGCACTTTGAAATAGCAGCCATTATGGTTGGTGATGGGTCTACCCCACCAGGTAGACTACATGGGAACCAAGGAGTGGAAGTAGAAGAGGCCCTGTCTGTCCTCATTTCCTTAAGGAAGCTTCCTCTCTTGCTTCTGACTGTTTTCCTTTCTTCTCAAGCATAAAATAGTGGGCACTTAGATGGACATAATGGTTTGCTCATTTAGTGGCTGCCCGTTGTACTTGGAAAGAAAAATAAAAACCAAAAGCCTCTTTCACACAGGGGTCCTCTGTAGGACCCTGCAAAATCTGACTCCAGCCTCCCTTCAGGCCCCATACCCCTCTCTCACTGGACCCATTCTTCCTCCAGCTTTGTAGCATGTGATGCCATGTCCCGCCTCAGAGCCTTTGCAGACGCTCTTCCGCTCACAGTGCTCTTCCCATCATTTGTTGTGTGGTGAATTATTAGTTATCCTTCAGATTTTACCTTTAAAGCCAGTTCCTCAGAAAGGCCTTCTCCGAGCCTTCTAATATAAATCATTTGCCTCCATTGTTCTCTTTCAGAGGGCACTTTGCTTGTTCATTTTCTGCTTACAGTCAGTTGTCTTGGTACATTTATTGTATATTATATAAATGATTAATATCTTTCTTCAACAACCACATAGAAATGTTGAGATGGGCCTTGAAGGTCTCCAAGCAGATGGATGGCAGTGGCAAGGCTCTTAGTGTTCAGAGGTAGGGAGGGGGCCTTGCAGGAGCACTCAGAGCTCTGGGGTGTGGCTTTTCTCCTGGTGATGGGGATGTGGGGTTGGGGAGCGGCTGCATTTCCAGGAACTTTGACAGCTGTCTTCTGTCTTGACCCTATAACCCCTAGTGCTTCATTTCTCTGTTCCTCTTGACAGCAAAAGTCTTCAAAAGAATTGTCCTCACCTCCTCTCTCCAGTTACTCTCCTCCTACTCTCAAAATCAGGCTTCTGTACCTGTTACTTCACTGAGATGGTCTATCAAGGCCAGCGATGACTTCCAAGTTGCTAACTCCCATGGTTGATGGTCACTCCTCATTCTTTTTTGACCACTCAGCAGCAGTGGACACTGCTTTGACTCTCTCCTTGAAGCTGTCTCTCCCCTGACTCCTCTGCTCCGACCACACTCACTCCCTTGGTGATTTCATCTTATCTCATGTAGAAGGTTTTAAATGCCTCCTATAGGTTGACAACTCGCAAATCAGCATCACCAGCTTGGGTCTCCTCCCTGACTCCACACTCTATATTCAGCTGCCTGCTTGCAAGCTCACTCCTGCCTCAGGCCCTTTGCACTGTTTCTTTCCTGCCTGCAGGACTCTCCACAAATGCCCCTGAAGCTTGCTCCTTTATTTCTTCAGATTTCTGCTCAGACACTAGCTTCTCTGCAATATGTCCCTTGGCCACCCTGTATCAACAACAGCCCATGTCCTCAGAACTTCCTGTGCCCTTAATCTGCTTTATTTTTTTTCAAAGCACCTCCACCATCCAAAATTCTCTCTGTTCAATATTCTGTTTTCTCTCTATTCTCTATATTCTGTGTTCTTATTTGTTTATTATCCACCTCCCCTGACTAGAACGTAAGTTCTGTGGAAGTGGGAGCTGCATGTCTGGTTCACCTCAGCAGCCCCTGCACCTGGAACAGGACTGCTGAAGGAATGGATGGGGCTGTGCTCAGTACATAGTTATAGACAGATCAGTGAGTATGGGAATGTATCTTCCTTCCCTGTGGATCGCACGGATATGTTGAACTCTCCAGTGATTAGAGTTGTGAACTGGGAATTTTTTGTTTTTATCATTTATCATGAAAATACGTGTACTTCTGTTACTCTAATTATGGGGATATACAAATATTCGTATATTTAATATTGCAGCTTATTTTGGAGAAAACTATGAAGCATGTGTGTACCACAGTTAACTCTAAGTATACTTCTGTTCCTTAGGCTTTTTATCTTATTTATTTCTATTTAAGTAGAATATTGTTTTATCATGATGCTGTACGCCAATAAAATTTTTATGTTATCACCTCAAAAACGATGATTTTTTCTCTAGAGTTGCACTTTAAACTAAATTTACAGTAGTCTTCACAATAATGTCATATCACCTTTGGCTGAATGAACTTCAATGAATTGGATTTAAAAAAACCAACATCACTGGAATTAACAAATTTTCTATTTGAATCATGTAATGCCATTGATATAAAACTATCTTCATTTAATAGTTCTCAGCATGCTTCTTCTAATGGAACCAACACTTATCACTGTCGTTTTATTTTTCACATGTACGGAAGAAAAACCTGAAACTGAAAATGGGTGATATTATTATTATTATTTATTTATATATATTTTTTGCGGTACGCGGGCCTCTCACTGTTGCGGCCTCTCCCGCTGCGGAGCACAGGCTCCGGACGTGCAGGCTCAGCCGGCATGGCTCACGGGCTCAGTCGCTCCGCGGCATGTGGGATCTTCCCGGACCGGGGCACGAACCCGTGTCCCCTGCATTGGCAGGCGGACTCTCAACCACTGCGCCACCAGGGAAGCCCCAAGTGAAATTATTTTTAAAAATACAGACATTTGATGTAAATGAAAAGTCATGCTTCCAACTGGGATTCTAAAGAAACACCTCATTCCTGACTCCCTACCGACCTCTTTATGTTTTAAAGGCAGAAAAGCAAAACATTCACACCTTCAAAGATCCTGCTCCTCCTTTGAAAGCCTGATGCTGCTTGCAGAGGGCAGCAGGGCTCTTCTGCTTATAGACCTGAGTCTCTGACACTGTCTCCCTGAGGGACCTTGGGCAAGTCCTGTCCTCTTGCTGGGTCTCATTTCTCCCTCTGTAAAGCTTCCCAGGGCGTCCAGCTCTGGCATCCTATGGTTTGTTTCCACCCGGGGAGATGGCGTGGCACTGGTGTCTGACCTCACTGGGAAAACATGCCAGATAAGCTGGCCCCCCTATCTCCACGGCCTTCATCTTCACCTCCGTTCGTTCACATGAACAACACCAGAGTTTCTGGGACAGCGTCCCTCATTGATAAAATGTCCCATAACTTCTCAATGAGCCCACACACTGTAACCGCAGTGATAACGGGCTATATCTGGCTCGCTCAGAATCCTGACTGTGTTCCACACGGTGCTGTGGCTGTGGTTATCTGCTGTGCATGAATGGCCAGAGGCAGAAAAAGCACAGCAGCCTGTGCTGTAGAGAAGTGGAAGTGATTAACTTATGTCGCAGGCTCCAGTGTTGGTCTCAGCAAGTGGGAGGCAAAATGGATGTTGACAGCCGCCTCGGAGCTCACACCCCTGCGTCAGCACTCTGCAGGAAACAGATGGCTTCAGGGCCGCTCTCAAGCCTGTCGACAGCTCAACAGCTCGTGCTTTCTGATAGAGTTGTCAGAAAGCAACAAGGACAGTCCCAGGAAGTCAGTTTCCTGGCCCTGGAGGTGTCCTGGTGGAGCAGGGTAACCGACAGATGGGATGTTGTAGAAGAGGTGCAGATGCCCTGGGTGGGGAGACCATGTCTATTCTGTTAGCGCGGTCCCTCTCCTCCCTGCTCAGGGGCTCAGGGCCAGGGCTTATCTCTCAGGCACCAGTTACGGTGAGCAAGCTAGGCTAACCCTTAGAAGGAGAGCCAGCACCCGGGAGTCAGGGCGGGGCCAAAGCTAGAGATCATGAGAAAAGGGGAGGAATTCAGGGCAAGGCGATAAGAATTCACAGTAGGGCAGTGAGATAAAGTGAAAATAAGTAGACATCAAATAGGATGGGAGGTCAGAAACAGGAAGTAGTCACTTTTATAAGCCTGTTAGGTTGTGATGCCTGGTACACTGGCCCGGCTTTTAAAAATGCCCCAAAGTGGGTGCTCTTTGTGTCTTACTAACACTGCATGTTGAGCGTCAGTTCAGAAAAACAGATGCTTCATTCCCCGACACACACCTGAAATGAAAATACCTTTGTTATCTTCTTCTAATGTCGAGTACCTACTTTATGCAGCATCCATGAGAGAATCTGTACTACTTTTAGCCACTTAGATGTTACTGTCTAGACTGATTTGAGAAGAAGCCATAAAGTGGCTTTCTAATCTCTCATCTCAATACAGCCAAGCAATAGGCTATATCAGACCCATGTGGGCTGCCCACATGGTCTCGTCTCTGCTATCCAATTTCATGGAGTTGAGTGCAGCAGCGGAGGGTGCAGTGTGATCTACGTGGTGCACAGGAGCCCACAGCACCAGGCTGCCCACTCTGCGTCCTCATTCCCCTGACAGCTCCACACTCATCTTTCCAGTCAGGCCAGAAGAGCATTAAAAGCTCTATGTTCCACATCCCCACACACCCCGATCTCAACCCCTCTGGGCTTTGGCAGCAGTCTGCAGAGATCACGTTCTCTCTTTCTGCCCAGAGCACGTCCCAGCGAGAGCCTGACCTGGGCGGGGTGATCTGAGGAAACTGGATGACTTCCCGGCCTCTCATGAGTCAGGTGTTCATAGCCTCATCTTTTCGAAGTGAATTCCTGGAACGTAACGTGTTTTCTGATCATGCAAAAACACCTCTACCGCCAAGTGGTATCCTTTGGGGTCACATCAGTGGACCCTCTGGGCAGCCTGTCTTCAGAACAGGGAGTCGGGCTGGGAGAGACAGGCAGCAGTTGCTTGTGCCGGGCCTCTGGGGCGGTGGTGAGGAGTTTGGATTTTGAGCAGTGGGAAGTTACTAGAGTGTTTAAAGCTGTGGCAGGGCGTGATCTGATATTCATTTTAAAAGATACCTCTGTCATCAGAGGGCTATGGAATCGAAGGAATGGGAGGATGAGGGGAACCGTTTAGGAGGCTACTGGATTGCCCGTCCGCTCATTTGTTCACTCACTCTCCACGCATGTGCTGCCATCCAACCCTGTGGACAGAGGCACTGGACATCAGGTTCCCTACCTTTCTTGAGCTTATGGCAGAAGGACTATGAAAAAGTAAACAGACAAAGGGAAGAGATCCATTCCAGAGTTCCTTGACGACCTAGGGGTTAGGATTCCAGGCTTTCACTGCCTCAGCCCATGTTCAATCCCTGGTTGGGGAACATCTCGCAAGCCATGTGGTGCAGCCAAAAAAATAAAAATAAATAAATAAATGTAAAAAAATTTCAAAAAGAGGAGAGATCCATTCAGACTGTGATGCGTGCTATGCAGAAGATAAAACAGGGTGCTCTGATAAAGAGCTACTAAGGAGGGAGGTGAGGGTCACTTTGGAGGGTTGAAGGGATGGCCTTTCTGAGACCTAAATAACGGGAATGATGAGTCATGTGACAATGAGAAGTGGGCACGGGGGTGTTCTAAGCGGAGGAAACACCAAGTGCAAAGGCCTTGAGGCAGGAATGAGCTCACGTTGTGCTCGGGGACCTGCCCAGGCCACTCCTTGCTACCGAGGTTAGGAGTTGGGTTTGCCTCTGCGGGGGTGAGAGCCACTACAGGGTTTTGAACAGAGGCACCAATGAGCCACAGACTATAGCCTGAGGGCCAAGTCCAGATCAATGCCTGTTGTTTATAAATAAAGTTTTATTGGAACCCAGTCTTGCCCGTTCGTCTACGTAGTGTCTGTGGCTGCTTGCAGGCTGCAGTGGCAGAGCAGCATAGTTGTGGCAGAGGCCACCTGGCCCACAAAGCCTTTAGGTATTTTGATACTTACTCTCTGGCCCTTTACAGGGTAGTTTGCTGACTGCTGGTCTAGTTGCTGCTGTCAGAGGTTATTCTGGCTACTGTGTGGGTAGCATCCTGGACTAGAGCTATGAAGCTACTGCAGGACACAGAGGACAGTGAGCCTTTCCCTTAGCATCTCTGGGTGCACACAGCTCTGAAGACAGAGAGCGTGTGCGGGGCGTGCTGCCTCGTGCACAGTGGCCAGCCGAGCTGATGCTGCTTTGCCTGGTGAACTTGGCAAGGAGTTCATCGCTGCTTGTGGGCCCTCCACCCAGACCATAACTGCCTGTCTTTTGTCTGCGGCACCTTGTCACCAGTTTGGAGCTTAGAGACAGTGCAGGCCAAGCAGCTGTTTCCTATTACCTGCTCGTCCCATTTCAGCAGCCTGTTGTGACTGCCAAGTGTGCCCACACCACTCCCAATAGACAGCAAGACATACTGTGAGAAAGGGATCTCATTTCCAAATTTTAGGGCGATTGGTTTTGTTTTGTTTCTTGAGAAAAACATTAAGTAAAATAGTTGAATACTGTGTTAGAAACCTAAACGTCTAGGTTTTTTGTACCATGGGATCTTATTTTCATTCCTTTGGTTGTAACTGATAAATATTCACAGAATAAGTGAGTTAGTACACTTTTTAAGAAGAAAAACCATTTGTGTTACCTAAAGAAATGGTGAAGATGAGGGCAGGGACAAGAAGAGAAGATTCGGGGTGACAGATCAGCTGTCCCCAAATAGCTGTCTGTAGGTGGGAGGTCAAATTTATTTGAACAAACATTTATTGAGTTTCTGCTCCGTGCCAACCACTGCTGGGTGCTGGAGAATCTGAGGTCCCTGATGTCTGGAGCCTCACCGTCTGGTAACAAATATAACAGTGACAATATGACAAGATAACAAAAGTAAAGCACTTAATAATAGTTCTTACATTCCCACAACATCCCTCTAACATAGGTATTATCACTGCAATTTTAATTGAGACTTGAAGAGTAAATGTCAGAGTTGGGATATGAAACCACATCCTTTTGTCATTAGAGCTTTTTGCTGCCCTTCCGATTGGAAGAACTAAACCAATCAGTGTAGGTTCCAGCAAGGTAAGTTTCAGCTCAGGACAAAAGGGGCTACTTTGGAAGGTGATGAGCTGTGTGTCAAGGGCAGTGTGTAAGTAGGGGCTTACGGAGGCCTGGCTGGATCAACAGCCTCAAGGAATATTGTCAGAAATTAGTCTCTCTAGGGCTTCCCTGGTGGCGCAGTGCTTAAGAATCCACCTGCCAATGCAGGGGACACAGGTTCGAGCCCTGGTCTGGGAGGATCCCACGTGCTGCGGAGCAAATAGGCCCGTGCACCACAACTACTGAGCCTGCACTCTAGAGCCCACGAGCCACAGCTACTGAAGCCCGCATGCCGCAACTAATGAAGCCCGCGTGCCTAGAGCCTGTGCTCCGCAAGAGGAGAGGCCACCGCAGTGAGAGGCTCACACACCGGGATGAAGAGCAGCCCCCGCTCGCCACAACTAGAGAAAGCCCGCGTGTAGCAACGGAGACCCAACACAGCCAAAAATAAATAAATAAAATTAATAAATTTATTTAAAAAAAAAAAAAGAAATTAGTTTCTCTCTGCGCCTTGGCTCCGCTTTCCTCTGGTTTGGCTTCCAAAACAGGTAGGTCCTTCAGCTTCAGGCTAACATTCTGTCTGCTTGGTAGCCTCAACACGAAGAGGACACCTGTTCTCAGTAGTTCCAGCAAAAGCCCCAGGATTAACTCTGACTGGACTGGCATCTCTGAACCAATCCCTGTGGCTGTGAATGTGGGACTCTCATTGAGTCAACTCTCCCAACCACATGGACTGAGGGCAGCTCTCGCCCCCATCTCCTGAGCTCCCCCAGTGCCGCTCCTCCCAGTGATACAAAAGCACGGGCTCTTCGGGGTCTTTGGATGGAAGGTCATGGTATCTAGCATAGTGGAAGGAGGGTGGAATTGGAGTTCAACAGGCTTGGCTGGTCACTTACAGTGTGACCTTGAGTAAACACGCTTCTCTCTCTGAGCCTCATCTGTAAACTGGGTGTTCGTAGCCCCTTCCTTCCTGGCCACAGGCAAGAGTAAACTGGTGCTTATATAGTGCCTGGCCCAGGAAACGATGCCCAACATCCTCAGGGAGGGATTTACGCGAGAGGGGATGTGGAAGAGCCTGGGCTATTCTCAGGACGAGGATGCAGGGTGAGTAAAGCGTCGGTGGGTTGCCAGCGATTCGGCCAGGTTGACAGCCATGAGGCCAGGTCTGGCTGCACAGTGGATGCTGTCTCCACACTGAGCTCCCGGGAGAGGAGCCACTCGGACGAGGCTGTTTCTAAAGACCCAGCCAAGCCTATTTCCCTCTCCAGCTTCTCAAGCTCCAGCCAAATCACCAGAAAACAATGTTCCCAGAATGAACTGGCTCAGCTCCTTGCAGAAATGCTGCCAGAAAAGGACAATTAGCTCTGGGCCCTTGGCTTTTGTAGGGGTCTGCGTTAGACCCAACTGAGGGGGAGGAAACACATATTCATGGTCTTCTTCCTGGCACCGTCAGGAGAAAGGCGGGTCAGTGCGGCCGCAAGCCCGAGGCCGCCTGCATGTGAACCTGGCTCTGCCCACCACCAGCTGCGTGACCGCGGGCAGGATCTCACTTTAGAACGGGGCAATGGTGGTAAAAACGGCATCTACCTCAAAGGTTTGTTGTAAGGATTACACAGGTCATATATTAGCTCCAGCCATTATAGGTCAAAAATTGGGCTCTATCAGCAATTTCATATGGTTCAAGCTAAAGTTCTTGACGCAGAGTAGGTGTTAACTATGGGCACATGCTATCTGTGGCCCTCACGACAGTCTTACCAGGAGGGCGCTGTTGCACCTGTGCTATGGGCGAGGGGGTAGCCAAGCAGCGCGGCCACCGTCCCAGAGCCTGTGTCCTGTGCGGCCAGTAGGAAACCGAGCATCTGAGAGAGACATCCCCTCCTGGGTCCTGCAGAGGTGACCTTGGCCTGAGACCCTGTCTGATGATTGTTCTTGGCTTACACGTTGCAGGCTCCTGCAGCAGCATTGAAGGCATGATCCTTTGTTCTAATCGGAGTCCCTTATCTGAGGATCCAGGTGATCAATTTCTCTTAGAAGTCAGTGCCAGGAAAAGAAATCTGTCTCGCCTAATAAACTGGTACATTTCCTTTTATCAGAGAACCCTAGGAGGGCAGAGCGAATACCTGGGCTGGGTTTCCAGAGATGGTGAATTTTTATTATTCTCTTTATTATACCTACCATGGAAGATCATTAATTATGTACCAAGACATCACACTAAGTGCACCACATGAACGTTCTCTTTGCTACTCAAAGTGTGGTCCTTGGACCAGCAGCAACGGCATCACCTGGGAGCTTGCCAGAAATACAGAATCTCTGGCTCCTCCCGAGAAGTGCTAAATCCAAATCTGTATTTTAACAAGATGGCCATGTGACTCATAGGTACATTTAATGATTGAGGCATCCTGCTTTGCGGCATTTAATCCCCACCCCATTCAGGAAGTACAGATTGTTTTACCCCTGTTTTACAGCTAAGTAGTCGGGGGGTTCTGACTGATTCCAGAGTCTGCATTCTTGCCACTGTGCTGCCCAGCCCTTGAAAAGTACGAGGAAACATGTAGCAAAGCCCTAGAGGTGGGTAAGTCTGAGAACCTTGGAACAGCCAGGTTGCTGACGGTGTTTCTTGGCCATCTTAAAGCTCTGGGCGCCTTTCCCAGAGATTCAAGGAACTTAGATCTGGCAGAACTCCTTAGGTGATCACATTCAGGTGACAGCTGGCAGCACCAGGACCAAACCCTAGTGTGAAGGGGAAGAGGCTTTGGCGTCAAATCAAAGCCCACTGCTGAGCATCCTCAGGCCTGTCGATATAACCTCACTGAGCCTCAGTTTCCTCACTCGTAAATGGGGTCAAGTGTATCCACTGAGTCAAATTATTGGAAAGATAAAACAATCTTATGACACTAAATTCCTTCATCCAGCGCATGACAAGCTTGGTATGATAAATGTTAACTAAAATGAATGAGTGAGTGATAAATGAATAACACACACACACACACACACACACACACACACACACACACACACACACACACACACACACAGGAGCCCTCTTCTTCATAGCATGGAGTTCCCACACTAGGCACAAGTAATTTGAAACCAACATAAGTGCTGAATTTTCCCCATGAAGTGGAAACTGGGCAGCCATGTGTTGAGGTGAAAAATATGATCCTGCTCTTGAGTCTGGTGGGTGGGTGGAATCCAGCCCCATGGACCCTTTCTCGTCCCAGGACATGTTTCTCCTGTCTTTGCCTGGTTTGGTATCAGGGTAATACTAGCTTTAAAGAATGAATTGGGATGTCTTCCCTCCTTGTGGTGATCAGCTTTATGTGTCGGTGTGGGCTAGACTGCAGTCCCCGGTATTTAATCAAACACGAGGTGTTGCTGTGGAGGTACTGTTCAGATGTGGTTAACATTCATAACCAGATTAAGTCATTTAGATCACCTACGACAGCCTGCTTCAATCAGTTGAAAGGCCTTAAGAGCAGAACTGAGGTTTCCTTGAAAGAGAAGAAATTCTGCCTTTGGGCAGCAGCTTCGGTTAATGCCCAAGAGTCCTGATAGCCTGCCCTGTGGCATTCAGACTTGCCTAGATGGCCCCCACAATTATGAAAGCCAATTCCTTGTAATAAATCCATATATTTTTATTCTGCTGTTTCTGTTTCTCTGGTTGAACCCTGACTGATACAGACTTTGATACCAGAGTCTGCATTGCAACAACATGGATGGACCTTGAGGGCATTATGTTAAGTGAAATAAGCCAAACAGAGAAAGACAAACACCATATTATCTCACTTACATGTAGACCATCAATGGCCATTTAGGTTGTTTCCACGTCTTGGCTGCTGTAAAGCTGCAAAGAACATAGGTGTGCATATGTCTCTTTGAAGGTGATTTCCTTTCCTTCAGATATGTACTCAGAAATGTAATTGCTGGATAATATGGTAGCTCTATTTTTCATTTTTTGAGGAACCTCCATACTGTTTTCCATAGTGGCTGCAACAATTTACATTCCCACCAACAGAGCACAAGTATTCCATTTTCTCCACATCCTCTCCAACATTTGTTATCTCTTCTTTTTGATGACAGCCATTGTACCAGGTGTGAGGTGATATGTCATTGTAGCTTTGATTTGCATTTCCCTGATGATTAGTGATGTTGAACATCTTTTCATGTACCTGTTGCCCATCTGAATGTCTTCTTTGGAATAATATCTATTCAGTTCCTCTGCCCATTTTCTAATCAGATTGCCCATATTTTGCTACTGAGTTGTATGAGTTCTTTATATAGTTTGCATATTAACCCTTTATCAGATATATGATTTGCAAATACTTCCTCCCATTTTGTAGGTTGCTTTTTCATTTTGTTAATGGTTTCCTTTGCTGTGCAGAAGCTTTTTAGTTTGATATAGCCCCACTTGTTTATTTTTGCTTTTGGTGTCAAATCCAAAAACTCATTTCCAAGACTGATGTCAAGGAGTTCACCCATATGTTTTCTCATAGGATTTTTATAGTTTCAGGTCTTATGTTCAAGTTTTTAATCCATTTTGTGTTGATTTTTGTGTATGGTATAGGATAGTGGTCCAGGCTCATTTCTTTTGTATGTGGCCGTCCAGTTTTCTCAACACCGTTTATTGAAGAGACTATCCTTTCCCCATTGTATATACTTCACTCCTTTGTCATAAATTAATTGACCATATATGCATAGGTTTATTCCTAGGCTCTCTATTCTGTTCTGTTGATCTGTGTGTCTGTTTTTATGCCAATATCATACTGTTTTCACTTCTGTAGCTTTGTAATATACTTTGAAATCAGGAGGTGTGATGTAGATTTTCTCTTTTTAATATCATTGTTGTGTGCTACTTATTAATTTTTTCTTTCTGTTTGCTTTGGGTTTATTTTGTTCTTTTCCTAAGTTCTTGGTATGAAAGCTTAAATAATTGATATTTTTATAACTTATGCATTTAATAAACTTTAACCTTTTATAACCTATGCTTTTAATGCTATAAATGTCTTTCTCAGCACTGTTAGCTGTCTCCATTAATTTTGATGTACTGTATTTTTTCATTCAGTTCAATGTGTGTTTATTTCCTTTGAGACTTCCTATTTAACCCATGGATATGGGTTATCTTCTATATCCTTGCTGGTTTTCCATTAACTTCTAGCAATTGTTGACAGAGAAGAGTTGAAGTCTCCCACTATTATTATGGATTTGTCTATCTCTCCTTTCAGTTCTGTCAGTTTTTGCTTTACATATTTTGCAGCTCTTGTTTGGTGCATACACATTTAGGATTGCTATGTCTTCATAGTGGATTGACTCTTTTATCATACAGTGTTCCACTTTGACTCTGGTAATTTCCTTTTCTCTGGGGTCTACTTTACTGGATATTAATATAGACACTCCTGCTTTGGTTTAAGTAATGTTTGTATGATATAACTTTTTCCATTCTTTTACTTTCACCCTGTCTATATCAGTATATTTGAAGTTAGTTTCTTATAGATATCTTAGGGTTGGTTCCTGTTTTTCAAATTACTCTGCCAATCTTTGTTAATTGGTATAGTAAGGCCAATAAGTAATTTTCTGTTTATTCTCTCTGTTTTCAATTTTTTGGTTTGCTTTTTCCTGACTGCCTGTGGGTTACTTGAGCATTTTTTAGAATTCCATTTTGATTTATCAGTAGTGTTTCTGAGTGTAACTCTTTGTATAGATTTTTTTTTTAGTGGTTGTTCTAAGTATTAAATTGTACAAACCTAACTTATCAGTCTACTGAAGTCATCATTTTACCAGTTGAAGTACAGCAAGCTTAGCACACTTTATGACTCTTTACCCTCACCTATTTATAATATAACTGTCTTAAATGTTTCTTCTACATACATGTAGAACCATGGCAGCCAGTGTTTTAATATTTGCTTCAACCATCAAGCATAATGTAGGAAACTCACAAGGAGAAGGAAAGTCTTACCCATATTTTTGCTTACTTGTTCTTTGTCTTTTCCCTGACGTTCCAAAGTTTCTTCTTTTGTCATTTCCTTTTTTGTTTAGAGAACTTCCTTTAGCTATTCTTTTAGAGTAAGTATGCTGGTGACACATTCTCTTAGCTTTCCTGCACCTGAGAATGTCTTGATTTTGTTATAGGATTCTGAGTTGTCAAGTTATTTTCTTTCAGCCCTTGAAAAATACGGTGTCATTTCTGTCTGGCTTCCATGGTTTCTGTTGAGAAATCTGCTGTCATTCAAATTCCTTTTCCTCTATAGGTAAAAAGTAGTTTTTCTCTGACTACTTTCAAGATATTTTTCTTTGATTTTAGTTTTCATAATTTTTTTTTTAGTTTTCATAAATTTAATTGTGATATGTCTTATTGTGGATTCTTTGGAATTATCCTGTTTGATATTCACTAAGTTTCTTAAATCTATGGGTTTATTTCTCTTGCCAAACTTGGGAAATTTTCAGTTGTTCATTCTTTTTTCTCTTCCAGCTTTACTGAGTTATAATTGATACACAAAAAAGTTCAAAAAATTAGTGTGTATAAGTTGGTGAGTTTGGATATATGTATACAATCGTGTTACTATCACCACAATCAAGGTAATAAACATACTTATCGCTTCCAGAAGTTTCCCATGTCCCTTTTTGTCAATTTGTTTCTTTACTTGTCTGTTTCGTGGTAGCAACTCAACATAAGATCTACCCTCTTAAATCTTTAAATGCGTAATACCACATTATTTCTCCTAGTTGCTTTTTCAGCCCCATCCTCTTTCTCTTCTCCTCTGGGACTCTGATAACACAAACTTAGATCTTTTTTTATAGTTCCCCCGATCCCTGAGGCTCTGTTCTACCACTCCCCGCCCCCACCAGTCTATTTTCCCTCTGTTGTTCAAATTGGGTAATTTCTATTGTTCTGTTTTCCAGTTCACTCATTCTTTCCTCTGTCCTCTCCATTCTGCTGTTGCGTCCGTCTTCTCAGCATTTTTTTAGGTTATTGTTTTGAATTTATATCTTAAAGTTCTAAAATTTCCATTTGGTTCTTCTTTATATCCTCAGTTTCTTTGCTGAGGCTTTCTGTTTCATTTATTTCAAGTTTACTCATAATTGCTTTTTGAAGCATTTTTTAATAATGGCTGTCTTAAAATCTTTGTCAGATAATTCTACCATCTCTGCCATCTTGGTGTTGGCATCTACTGGTTTTCCTTTATTCATTCAACTTGGAAACATCCTGATTCTTGATATAAAGAGTGGTTTTCTATTGAAACCTGGACATTTTTGTATTATCTAAACCTTCTGTAGATCTGTCTTTCTTTGACACCATTTCCACAGGGGAAGGTCGGGGGCAGCTCTTTATTCCTGATGGGAAGATATGGAAGTCCAGTTTTCTGCCTAGCCTTCATTGACACCCAGGTTGGGAGGGGTCCTCATTGCTGCTGACTCAGTGTGAGGGCCCTGGCTCCCCATGTGGTCTCTATTGATGGAAGCAGCTTCATTACTACAGGGAAATGGTGAGAGTCCTGACTCTCCACTAGACCTTTCCTGGTACAGTTTCTCTGATGTTTAGCTGGGGTAGAACTGTTATTGTCTAAAGGTTTTCTGTCTTGCTAAGCTGCTTTTTTCCTGGTCATTTGGCTAGAGAGAGCAAGCTTTTGTTGGGGCTTTTTCGTTTGTGCCCATTAGTATTTCCAAGTCACCAGCTTCTTCTATTCCAAGTGTCTTCTCAGGACATTTTGATCCCTCCGAGCTTGGGAGGTCTGTGCCCACATTACTTGGGGGTACTGTATCAACACTGCGAGGCAGCCTGGACGAGCAGACTGCATGGGCTTCATGGGTGCTGTCTGCCTCAGGGGGTCTCCTGAACATGGAGAGAGATGACCATGGTTTGTAGAGGAATACAACATGAATGATAGAAAAAGAAAAGAGTAATTTGTACTTTCTTCAGGTATGTTTTTGATGTTTAAAGAGTGATTTTTTTCATGTGTCCAACCTTTATTATTTTTTCTTGGTATTATTATGAAGAACTCTCAGTCAATATAGGAAAAATGAGAAACTAATGTTAAGGAAAAAGAAAAAGTTAACCTAAATCCCACCACCAGAGAGGACTGTTAAATTTTTGGTGTATGTCCTTGCAGTCTTTTTTTTTTAATATACATACACACAAGTATAAATCTATATGCATCTATTTTTAAAATGAAATAGAATCATTGTGTTGTTTTTTTAGTTTCATATTTTGAAATAATTTCAAACTAACAAAAAGTTGTAAGAATAATTCAAAGAACTTCCATACCCCCTTCACCCAGATCCACTTGTTGGTTACATGTTGACCCATTTCCTTTATCCTTTCTTCCCTCCCTCCCTCCCTCTTCCTTTCTTTCTTCCTTTCTTTCTTCTTTCTTCCTTCCTTCCTTCCTTCCTTCCTTTCTCTCTCTCTTTCTCTCTTTCTGTCTCTGTATACACATATGTATATATTATATAGCACATATTATATATTTAGTATACATTACTTACATTAGATATTATATACTGCTATATTACGAATTACCATATACAATTTCATGTTTTCTTAACCATTTGAGAGTAAATCACAGACATGATGCCCTTTACCCCTAAATACTTCACTGTCTGTTTTCTAAGAATAAGGACATTCATTTGCATAAGTACAGTACGATTAACAGTGATACAATATTATTATCTAATCTACAAACATTGTTTAAATATCACCAGTTGTCTCCATAATATTTGTTTAGCAATTTTTTTTCTGGTCCAGTATCCAATCTGGAATCATGCATTGTATTTAGTTTTCATTTCTCTTTAGTTTCCTTAAATCTGGAACAGTTCCTCAGACTGTGACTTTCTCGACTTGAGGCGTACAGGCCAGGTATTTCACAAAGTGTCCCCCAATTTCGGTTTGTCTGGTGTTTCCTCCTGATTGACTCAGATAATGCCTTTTAGCAGAAATACCTCCGTAGTGATGTTGTGTCTTTCTCTATACATCTTATCAAGAGGCACTTGATGTTAATTTGTCCCATTATTGGTGATGTTAACTTTTATCTCTTGGTTAAAATGGTGTCTTCCGGGTTTCTCCACTGTGAAGCTACTATTTTCCCCTTTGTAAACGGTAGATAATTTGTACAGTGAGAGTACCCACTCATAATGTAAATATCCTCTACCTCATCAAATGTTCACCCACAAGTTTAGCATCCATTGATGATGCTTGTGCAAATCAGTTGTTACTGTGATGGATGCAAAAGGTTATTTTCTCATTTGATTAATCTACTCTGCATTTATTAGTTGGCATTCTGTTAAAAGGATGTGATTTCTTTTTATGTGCTGTTTTCACTTAGAAAATTTTGATGCCTATTTCAATATCACAGTGCAGTTCTGGCACCTAGAGTTATTGCAGATTCCATAGGTTAAGGGCACAGCCGTCAACAAGGCTGCCCTCACTTCAGATGCCAGCCACGATTTGGGGGTCCCCAGGTCACTATTCTGACCAACTAGCTGCAAATTTGGGAGGTTCTTATGACTCCCTCATGTTTGATACTTTGCTAGAATGACTCCCATAACTCAGGAAAGTGCTATACTTGTGATTACAGTTGACTATAAAGGATCTAGATCAGGACCAGCCAAACGGAGAGACACGCAGAGCGAGATCTGGGAGCATTTTCTCCCTACAAGCCTTTAGGGGCGTCTGCTTGGTGCCAGGTCCTACGCTGAGTTGGGAGAGACCTGCTGCCTGGCCATGAGAGGGAGGGAAGACCACCCAGGCAGAGGGAATGGCCTTGCAAAGATGCAGAGTCACAAGCAACGTGGTGATGTGCCCAGCAGGATCGGAACATTGTGTGTAAGGCTGGGGGACGGTGTTGTGTAGATCCGAGGCTGTGCTGTTGGGCTGTGCACTGAAGTTTGCACCTTGTCCTTTGGACCATGGGGGAGCAGGGCCTGTGGTAGGAAATGAGCAGAGATTTGTGCACCTGGTGGAGGGTGGATTGCAGGGAGAGGCTAGAGACTGTGGGAGGTCTTTAAAGAAAAGGTGGGAGATGATGAAGATACACGCTGAGGTGGGAGATGTGGGCATGGGGAGCAGGGGTAGATCAGTGTGAGGAGTGATGTTCCAGGAGAGGCATCAAGCACCACGATGCGAAGTCTGAGTACCCTTTCCTGGCTCCGGGTTCTGCCGGTGAGAAGCCATCTCATTGGTATCAGTCTTAGAGACCAGTGTGCCTCCTCCTCCCATCTTACCTGGTTGCCAGTTTCCCCAAACAGGATAAGCCTAAAGAAATCCATACAAAGCCACATTGTAATTAAACTTCTGAAAACAAAAAAAAACAAGCAAAATCTTGAAATTCAGTCAGATGCAATGTAGCTGATTTACAGAGTTAATAACTCCACCAGTGCACACAGAGCAGCACACCCTTCATTAATGCGCTATTTTTGCCAAGTTTTTGGTATCAAAGTTATGCTGGTTTCATAAAAGGAATTTGGAAGCTTTCCTTTTTTACACGCTGAAATGCTTTAAATAGCATTGGAGTTATCGTTTCTCTAAGGATTTGGTTGAATTCACTTATGGGCCTGGTTATTTCTTTTTTTTTTTTCCTTTTTTATGACATCTTTATTAAGTTGTTCCTATGAAACTATCACCATAATCAACACAGCAGACATTCCCATAACCCCCAAAAGTTTCCTTGTGCCCCTTGCAATCCATCCCTACTCCACCCCTGTCACCAGGCAACCCTGACCTGCTTTCTGCTCTTCTAGATTAGTTTGCACGTTCTAGAATTTATGTAAATGGAACCTTATGTACTCTTTCTTTATCTGGCTTCCTTCACTCAGCATAATTATTTTGAAATTTACCCATGTTGTGTGTATCAATAGTTCATCCATTTATATTGCTAAGCAGAACTCCATGGGATGAATACACCACTGTTTGTCTGTACATTCACCAGTTGAGAGACATTTGAGTTGTTTCCAGTTTGGAGCTATTATAAGTAAAGCTGCTGTAAACATTCGTGCCCAAGTCTTTGTGTGGACATATGGTTTTTTTCTCTTGGATAAATACCTAGGAGTGGAAAGATTGGGCCATATGGTAGGTGTATATTTAACTTCTTAAGAAACTGTCAAACTGTTTTCCGGAGTGGCCGTTCCATTTTACATTCCCACCAGCAGTGCTCGAGGCTTGCAGTTTCTGCACACCCTCGCCAGCACTAGGTGCGGCCAGTCCTCCTATGAGTTTCTGAGTTGTTGTGATTTGACAACATCCTCAGTTTCTTCTCCCTCTCTTAGGCTGGGTTGCCTAGATGACAGTTGGAGGCAAAGCTTAGGTATTGCTGTTTCACTGCAGGGCGGGCTGGGGAGTACAGACAGAGGGAAACGAGCAGGGAAGCAGGAAGGAGAGAAAGCAAACACAGGTGTGCCTTGCTGAGCTGCTCACAGCTGTGCGAGAAAGAGCAGGAGGTCACTGAGCCGCGGGATGTCTCCAGAGGAGGCGTGTGGAACTGGAACACCTCGGAGGAGGAGCAGATGAGAGAGGAAGGGAGAGGAATTTATCGCTGACGCTTTTCTTCCTTTTTTTTTTCTTTAATTAATTAATTTATTTATTTTGGGCTGCACTGGGTGTTGGTTGCTGCGCGCGGGCTTTCTCTAGTTGCGGCGAGCGGGGGCTACTCTTCCTTGTGGTGCGCAGGCTTCTCATTGCAGTGGCTTCTCTAGTTGCGGATCATGGGCTCTAGGCGCACCGGCTTAGTAGTTGTATCTCGTGGGCTCTAGAGCACAGGCTCAGTAGTTGTGACGCACAGGCTTAGTTGCTCCACGGCATGTGGGATCCTCCTGGACCAGGGATGGAAACCATGTCCCCTACATTGTTGGCAGGCAAATTCTTAACCATTGCGCCACCAAGGAAGTCCCATCACTGACACTTTTCCATCTCCCATCTTTCACGGGTCCAGATTTACCCCATGGCGCCATAACTCCCATGAAAGTGTTGTGTGGCCCCTTTGGACAGCTTCTGGGGAAGCCAGATCCAACAACCCAGGGCACAGTGCTTCATCTGAGTCTGCAAACTAGAGCCTCTGCATGTCCAGTCAGGTTGGACCAGGGCGTGTGGTTCCTGCCGTGGAGGGCAAGGGAGGCCATGCCCAGGCGCAGACAGGACTGTGGGAGGCTGAGCCCCCCAGCAGTTAGGACATACGTTGGTAGCGGGACCAGGGGTCCCCTGAGCAAACAAGGAGGCTATGGTGAGGGCACAGGAGTTGAGCACAGCTGGAGAGGACTGTAAGTTAAGTTGGTGTAATCTTCTGAGAGAGTTTACATCCATTAGCTCCTCTGATCTGTGACACAGCCCAGGGGTGTAGGCAGGGGTTTATAGCCCCGTGGTTCAGATGAAGGAAGTTAGGTCTTACCTGAGTGACTTGCCCAGGATCATACAACATGTGGGTGACACACTTAGGACTTTGGTCTCTGGGCCCGGTGCTCTTTCCATGTGCTGTGTGCATGCCAGATATTCTCAGATGTACATATTGGGGACTGTGTCTGGTTTGGGGGCACCTCCTAGAGTGGGGGTCCCCAACCCCTGGGCCACGGACCGCTATCGGTCCGTGGCCTGTTAGGATCCAGGCCACACAGCAGGAGGTGAGCGGCGGGCGAGCAAGCAAAGCTTCATCTGTATTTACAGCTGCTCTGCATCGCTCGCATTACCACCTGAGCTCTGCCTCCTGTCAGATCAGCGGCGGCATTAGATTCTCATAGGAGCTCCAACACTACTGTGAACTGCGCATGTGAGGGATCTAGGTTGTGCGCTCCTTGTGAGAATCTAATACCTGATGATGTAAGGTAGAGCTGAAGCGGTGATGCTAGTGCCGGGGAGTGTCTGCAAATCCAGATTATCATTAGCAGAGAGGTTTGACTGCGCAGAGACCATAATAAATCAATTGCTTGCAGACTCATATCAAAACCTTATCAGTGAGTGGCAAGTGACAGTTAAGCTGCATCTTACAGAGTAGACTGGACATAAGCAACATACTTCGGGTGTCACTGTCTCCCATCACCCCCAGATGGGACCACCTAGTTGCAGGAAAACAGGCTCAAGGCTCCCACTGATTCTGCATTATAGTGAGTTGTATAATTATTTCATTATATATTACAATGTAATAATAATAGAAATAAAGTGCACAATAAATGTAATGAACTAGAATCATCCCAAAACCATCCCCCCTGCCCCAGTCCATGGAAAAATTGTCTACCACGAAACTGGTCCCTCGTGCCAAAAAGGTTGGGGACCTTTGTTCTAGAGGACAGAGAAGCACATCCTGAATCTAGTGTTTCTTCTTTTTTCAGCCATTTTGGGGGAGTGATGCAGCAGGAAGTCCTGATAACAGGGCTGCCATGGGAGGGACATTGGGGATCTGGAGTTCTAGTCCCACCTGTGTGGCCTTGGACTCATAATTTTTCCCCCTTGGGCCTCTTTTCACTCACTCACTCAGCAAACCTTTGGAAAGAGTGTATGTGCTGTGTGCCAGACACTGTGCTAACTGTGGGGAATTTCAAAATGAGTGCGGTGGTCCCTGCCCTCGTGGAATTTCTAATCCTGACCTGCTACGTGGCATACCCCGTAGGGCTGTTGAGAGAATTAAATGAGTGAATGCATGTAAAGCACTTAGAACAGTGCCTGCACACCACAGATGTTCCATAAATATGATGATGATGACGATGACGGCTATTGGCCTCATGGGAGAGGTGCTTCCTAAAGTCTTTGTATGTAAGTAAGTGGGGAGTGGACAGTGCATCCTGTGGGTTAAGAACACACGTAGACTGTGGAATCATAAACCCTGGGGTTTGACTCTCAACTCTATTAATTATTAGCTTCTTGAGCAAGATACTTACTTTTGTGCCTCAGCCTCCTCATCTGTAAAATAGGACCTCAATTTGCATTTTTGAAAATAAAATGAAATGATTCCCTTGAGATGAATTGTTTGCAAAAATGGCCCCAATTTTTCACCCACCCGTATATCCACACCTCCTGTCAAGTGGTAGAGTCTCTTCCTCCTTCCTCTTGCATATGGGATGGCCTTGTAACTTGACTTGGCCAACTGAATATACCTTCAACTTTGAATGACTGTACTTTCTCACTCTGGGACCCCAACACCACCAAATGAAGAAGCTCAAGCTAACCTGAAGGATGGTGAGAGATATAGGATCAGTCATCCCCATCAACCGAGCTGACAGTCAGTCAATCCCCAGAAGCAAAGCCAGCCTACTGGCCTGCAGTCAACCACAGACACGTTAGAGAGACCACTCAGTACCAGAAGAACTGCCCAACTGAGCCCAGCCTATATTACCAATCCACAGAATTGAAAGCTAAATAGATGGTTGTGGTTATAAGTCACTAATTTAAGGCTGTCTGGTTACACAGCAACAACTAGCCAATACAACATGTAAGATGCTTAGCACAGTAATCATGGCTTAATTAATGGAAGCCATGATGATGATGATGATGGTGGTGGTGGTGGTGGTGGCAGGGTCCAAGCTCAGGCCACTGTTGGGAATATAAGAAAAGGTGGTGGGCTTCCCTGGTGGCGCAGTGGTTGAGAATCTGCCTGCCAATGCAGGGGACACGGGTTCGAACCCTGGTCTGGGAAGATCCCACATGCCGCGGAGCAGCTAGGCCCGTGAGCCACAACTACTGAGCCTGCGCATCTGAGCCTGTGCTCCACAACAAGAGAGGCCGCGATAATGAGAGGCCTGCGCGCTGCGATGAAGAGTGGCCCCCATTTGCCGCAACTAGAGAAAGCTCTCGCACAGAAACGAAGACCCAACACAGTCATAAATAAATAAATAAATAAGAAAAGGTGGTTTCCCTGACCTCTGCCCTAAAGGAGCTCATGGCATGACATTACTCATGGGATAAGAAAGGCAACAAACAATTACTTCCAATGAATGCTCACTCACTCATTTATTCTTCAGAGTCTTGACCAATTATGACCTCAAGCCCCTGCTAAGGAGATTTGACTTCACATCCACTGTGAAGCACCATTGACAGGTTCTAAGCTGGGAGTGGTGGGATAAGAGCTATTTTAGGAAGATCCTGCAGTGAGCAGGAAGGATCAGAGTGAGGCAGCCTGAAGGGGAGAGAGTGACAATATCAGTCCCCTCCTTACACCTCTCATAGCACCCATGTCTCTTAGAATATCTGACTCCACAGAGCCTGGTGCGACTGCCCTCCCACCCTGTTGAACCTCTCTCCCCCATTCTCACTCTGCTCCACCACACTGGTTTGGTGCCTTAGATATGTCCTGATTTGTCTTCCCTCAGTGCCTTTGCACATGCTGTTCTACTGCTTCCCCTCCCTTCCTGTGTCACTTGTGCTCATCCTTCAGATCTCTGTAACTCAGATGTCACTGAACCCTTAATCTAAACTGGGTCACCCTGATAACCCACCTAAAAACCCTCTGCTTTTCTTTTGCAGCAGTTATGTGGTCTGTACTTACATAGGTAATATATGAGTGATGACTTGGGGTATCCGTCTCCTCCAGCAGACTGTGAGTTCTTTTGGGTCCACCTTGCTCACTGCTTTGCCCCAGAGCCTGGCCCAATGTCTGGTGTGTACTAGGCATGAACAGAATAGTAGTAAAATGAATGGGTGCCCTTGAGTGAAAACCCTTTGGGGCAGAATACCTATGCTCATCCAGAATCTCTCCGTCCTGATGTGACATGGGAGGAGAGAGAGGTCACAATCCTTAGAGCTCTTCCCTTGGGAGACAAACTGATCTCACCCTGGAAGTATCACCCAGGACCCCGGCACCAGTTTTATAGCCTGAGGACACATTTAATCCAACTAATAAATAATCCATCCCACCAGCCCTGGTGGCTGAGCGGAAGGTTCTTAAGGAGAGACCAACACTGATGTGGAACATTGAGTTCCCCAACTTCAAGGACACAGAAATCTCCTGCAGGGTTTTCATCATCTATTTGAACAAGGAATGCTTTCCCCAAGCCTTGCTTCGTAAACAAGTCTGTGATCAGAGGCAAACAAACAGCCCCTGTGTGGACATCTGACATCTGGAAGACTTCATCTAGGCAGCAGCAGGGAGACTTCACAGAGAAACACACAGAGCTGAAAGCAACAAAAACCCTTGTGGCCTTATTTTATTGTCCCCAAATAGGACAGTCACTGACATCCCTCTCCTTCTTCCAGAATCCTTCTTTTCACTTGGAGCTGGCTTACATATAGCTGTTTGTGGGCTTATGTGTCCATCTTACTAGATCATAAGTTCCATGAGGGCAAGGACAGCTTGCTCACCCATTGTTTTCCCACCCATAGCTCAGTGCTTGGCACAGAATTGGCTCCATAAATGTTTGCTGATTGGATAAGCAAAGGTGAAATGTTGAGCTATAAGTGGGAATGGAGAGGGCAAAGAGTCTGCGAATGGGCTCATGTATACAGAAAGGTAAAGTTAAAAGCATAGTAGAGAAAAGGAGTAGAGGCTGGTGGGATTGGGAGCCTCTGGATCAAGCCATACCTGAAGCCTTTGCCATCACTGGAGTTTTCAGTCATTTGCACCAGGATATTCCCTTTGTTAATTAACCCATGTCCTCACAAAGAGTTTTTCATAAAAGTTCATAGCATCTTTATTCATAATAACTAAAAACTGGAAATAACCTAAGTGTCCATCAACAGGTAAATGAATAAACCAGTGGAGATATACCCATACAACAAATTCATCTAACAGAATACTACTCAGCAACTCAGCAATAAAAGGAAACTACTGATACATACAGCAATATGGAAGAATCTCATAGACATTATGCTGGGCGTGATAAGCCAGGTTCAAAGGACTACATATCATGTGATATCATTTAAAGGAATTTCTAGGATGGCTTAACAAAACTATGACGAAAGGATTCAGATTAGTGATTGCTTTTGGGAAAGTGGGAGTTGACTGCAAAAGGACATGAAGGAACTTTCTGAGGAGCTGGAAGTGTTTTATATCTTGAGCTGGATAGTAGTTACATGCATGTACACATATGTAAAAGCCATCAAGCTGTACATTGAAACGGTATGCATTTTACTGTGTGTAAATTATACCTTAAAATTTTTTGTGATGTATTGTATTTGATTCTCTCTGAAGTCTTTCTAATTCTCTTGAGTTTAGGATTCTGAGGTAGAATACAGCTCACTATTACTCATTTCTCTGGGGTCCTTTGGAGGCAGTGCCCTCTAGCCAGAAGAGCACCAGGATGAGGGTCCAGAGATCTGGGCACTGGACAATGGCCAGGCCGAGGGGAGCAGATCCCGAGTAAAAGCAGAAGAAGTCAACTGACAAGGAGAAGCAGATGCACAATGAGAAGGAAGAGAGGGAGGAAAATAGAATGAGAGAGACAAAGGAAGACAAAGAGAAAGACTGGGAGAAGGGCAAGAAGTCAGAGAGCCAGAGAGAGACA
This sequence comes from Orcinus orca, assembly GCF_937001465.1. NCBI lineage: Eukaryota > Metazoa > Chordata > Mammalia > Artiodactyla > Delphinidae > Orcinus > Orcinus orca. The sequence goes on from NC_064568.1 coordinate 3,317,775, forward strand.
GAGAGATACACAGAGACACAGAGAGACTGAGCAACAGAGGGAGACTGAGAGACAGAGACAGAGACCCAGAGAGAGACAGAGACCCAGAGAGAGAGATGAGGAGCGAGCGCAGGTTCCTGTGTGTTTTGCCTTCGCTGGGCTCTCAGTGCTCACGTCCACATCCCTGTAAGGGTCACTTGGATGCCACACTTGTCCTTGAACCTCCCCAACCTCCAGCTGTGCCTGCTTGCCTCATGCTGACTTCCTTGTACAGCCCTAAAAGTGTCCCCAAAGCTGTGTGGTCGTTCCTTCCTTGCGTGTAGGCCTCACCCCAAGGACTGGGAGTGTCCAGAGGCCAGGAACCTGTTATCATCAGGCTCATCCTCCAGCCTCCACACCTGTCCCCAGTGGGCCTGGGTCCATCGGGTGAGTCGATTCGTTAGAGGCATTTGGAAAATGGAGCTCACAGGGCTCAGAGGGCTCAGACTGCTTAAAGCCAAGGTGTGGGAGAGACCCCCACTCCAGCAGGGGCTGGTGTGCTGAAGAGACTCGTGCGTGGGTTTGCTATGTGTCTGTTGCACAATTTCCCAGGGGTCATTGAACTTGGGCCGAGTAACCAAAACCAAGATCCTCCTGCCTCCGCCTTCCTTCCAGACATCCAGAAGCCCTGGGGTCTCAGCTGAGTGGATTAACTAGTAAATCATTACATAAGAAGTCGTATGTGAGTCTTAAGGGGTGGCAGCAAGTCTGGGTTTTGCTGGAACTTCTCTCATCCGCTGCCAATACAGCTTCCTTTGAGGACTGCCCTAACCACATGTTGGCCGTGCCTCAGTATGGTGTCTAGGATGGTGGGGCCCAGGGTCTCTTCAGTGGACTGATGCTTGCCTGACAGCGCAGCCCTGAGCTCAGGAACTTTTCCATCTCTTTGTTCCCAGACGCCCAGTCTGAAGCCCTAGACCTTTAGGAATGTGTTTTGCCTGAGTCCCAGGGAGGGGGCGGCGGGTGAGGCTAATGAGGTCTGAGTTCTCTTCCGTTCCCTCTGGCTGGGATGTGGTTCTGAGTGTGGGCGGAGGAATTTGTGAGCGTGGGTCTCATTTGCATCTTTGGTGACCCTCAGGCAAGAAGGGAGGCCAGAACTCGGTGTCTGTTCTAACGGGAGCCGAGCTGGGGGTTCTAGTCCGCAGGCAAGTGGGTCTTTGCAGAAGCGGGGAGGAAGCAGGGCTGGTTTTTACTTCTCCTCCTACCTATCTTTGTTTCACAGACCACTGCCTGAACAGCTCTCTTGGGGTTAGTTAAAATCTTATTTTTGAGCAAGTTCTGGTCCACCACTGACTGTGTGACCTGGGGCCACCCATTTGCCATCTTGGTGCCTCTTCCAGCTTGGTGACTGAGGGTCCTTTGAGCCCCAAACCTGCCAGTCCTCTGATAGGAGTCATAGTTTTCCCCACTTTTCAAGAACAAAGGACAAGAATGGATTGCTTGGTTTCTCAGGAGAGGGGGCAGGCAGGCGGGGGATTAGCATGATGACTACCCCCTCCCCGCAAGCTGTAGAGGAAGAAATCCCAAGTTTGAAAGGGATTTGCAGACTGAAATGGCAATGCAACTGTATCTGTATCTGCAGTATCTGCCCCAAACCTCTCCCAGGTTCCACGTGCTGTATCCCATCATCTGTTCGCCCCAACACTCTCTCCTCCTCAGGTATGTCCTCCCTCTGTAGGGCTGGCTGCAATGGCCAGTCCTTACATTCAGAGGGCTCTGGGTGCACCGGGACCTGTGTTAACTGGGGTGTGTGATCGCATCAAAGTTGGGGAGACTGAAGCACAGAGAGTTTAGACAATGGGGCTCGGAGGCTCTGCCCAAGGTTCTTCTTCCTCCCCAAGGCTCAGCTCTCAGCTGTGCCTCGTAGCTGGTGTGTGTGCATGTGTGTGCGTGTGTGCACATGCATGTGTGTTGGTGTGTACCGTGTTGGGTTTCCTGTGTGTAGAGGCGTGTGTGTGTATGTTGGAGTATGCGTTGGTGTGGTGGAGTATGTGTTTAGTGTGTGTGTGTTGGTGTGCCTATTGGTGTGTGTGTGTCAGTGTGTGTCTGTGTGAGGAGTATATGAGCTACTGCATGTAAAGCCCTGGGCCTGGAACACAGTAAGGTCTCGATAAATGTGGCTCATTATGAAGGCTTGGGCCTTCTTACGTTTTTTTACCTTATTTTCTTTATTGAGATGCAACATTCAGTAAATGCACAGATCTTAGTTGTAGAGCTTGACCAGTTTTCGCATGTGTGTCATGCATGTAGCCACTGGCCATACCGAGGTGTGGGGCACCTCCAGCTCCCAGAACCTCCCTCCAGCACCGATTCCCCTACTCACTGACTGTCATCACAGATGGGTTGCGCCTGGATGTGGACGGCACATGAGCGGAGCTGTACACCGTACACTCCCCGTGTCTGGCTTCTTCAGTTCAACATATTGTGAGATTCATCCATGTTGTGTTTAGAACAGCTTTTTCCTGTTAGGTCGATGTGAGGTATTGCAGTGTACGAACCTGCCACCATGTATGTATCCATTCTCTTGTGGGTGGCCTTTTGGAAGGTTGCCAGTTTGGGCTGCCAGGAATAAAGTTTCTGTGAACGAGGCTTTTGTGGACAGAGCACTGATTCCGGGAGGACGTCCACGCGGAGGAGAATTTGCTGGGTCACAGGGTGTTTGCACCTTTGGCTTTAGTACATGCTACCAAACAGTGTTCTGGAGTGGTGGTAAGTTCTGACCCAGACAGCAGTTATTGAGAGTTCCAGTTGCCCCGTGTCCACATCTTCCAGAGCAGGTGCTGTGGTGGAGTTTGGGGTGCCAGGTGTCTGTTAGGGCTCAGCACCTGTGAAGAGAAAGTGGGGGAGAAGAACTGGGCAGAGGGAGAAGCTGATCTGCAACGCGGGCCAACAAAGCCCCAGTCGACCAGCAGGGAGCCCTGGGGTGAGCACTGCCCATCACAGTGACCACTGTGGTGGAACTGGCAGACCTCTCAACCCTGCCTCTCTTGGTCACTGGATGTGGACCGCCCTGCGACGGCCATGGCCTCAGAGGGGGCAGCTCTCGGTAGCTCAGGCAGATGTTGGCAGGGCTGACGGCTCCCTGCGGATGGCACTTCCCAGGGCTGTCCAGCAAGCATCCCTGGAAGGGAGATCTCTCCGAGTCCACCACACACACTAGCCAGTGAGGGGGAGGGGTGCAATGATATCCTACTGAGATTTAATCAGCGTTTCCATGATGATGCATGATGCTTTTCTGCTTATTGGTCATTTGAATGTCCTCTTCTGTGTGGTGGCTGTGCAAGTTTTTGCCCATTTTTGCAATTGGGATGTTTATCTTTTTCTTACTAATGTATAAAAGTTCTTTATATATTCTGGATATGAGTTCTTATTCATAGATGTACTGCAAACATCTTCTCTCAACCTGTTTTCTTTGAGGAATTTTTGCATACCTCAAGGTCATGAAGATATTCTATTTTTTTTTTTCTGGGATAATGATCATTTTACTGTAGATCTAAGGCCCATCTAAAATTAATATTTGTGTATGGTATGAGGTAGGTTCATTTTTTTCCCCATATGGTTATCCATCTGAGCTAATATTACTCTTTAGACCCTCTTTCCCCCACTGCGTTGTAGTGCGTCTTTACTGTAAATCAGTTGATTGAATATGTCAACACATATTCAAGCTCTTTCTGAGCTCCCTATTCTGGTCCATTTGACTATTGTTATGCCGTCCCACACTGTCTTACCTACTGTGGATTTACAAAAACTCTTGACATCTGGTAGTATAAGTCCTCCAGCTTTGTGTTTTTGTTTTCTGAGGTTGGTCTTACCTATATTCTAGGGGCTTTGAATGTCCATATAAATTTTAAAAGGAGTGTGCCAGTTTTCTCAAAAATGCCTGCTGGGATACTGATTGAGTATTCAGTATACTGAATACAGATCTTCCTCACTTTACAGTGGGATTACATTCTGATAACCCACTGTTGAAAATATGGCTAAGGGGCTTCCCTGGTGGTGCAGTCGTTAAGAATCCACCTGCCAATGCAGAGGACACAGGTTTGAGCCCTGGACCAGGACGATCCCACATGCCGCGGAGCAACTAAGCCCCTGTGCTACAACTACTGAGCCTGTGCTCTAGAGCCCACGAGCCACAACTACTGAGCCCATGCGCCGCATCTACTGAAGCCCGCACGGTCTAGGGCCTGTGCTCCGCAACAAGAGAAGCCACCACGATGAGAAGCCCGCACACCGCAACGAAGAGTAGCCCCCGCTCACCGCGACTAGGGAAAGCCCACGCACAGCAATGAAGACCCAACATAGCCAAAAATAATAAATAAATAAAAACAAAATAAATTTAAAAAAAGAAAATATGGTTAAGTCGAAAATACATTTAATACAGCTAACCTACTGAATATCATAGTGTAGCCTAGCCTACCATACATGTGCTCAGAACACTTACATTAGCCTACAGTTGGGCAAAATCATCTGACACAAAGCGTGTTTTATAATAAAGTGTCGAATATCTCATGTAATTTATTGAATACTATACTGAAAGCAAAAAACAGAATGGTGTCTGGGTACAGAATGGTGGTAAGTGTACCGGTTGTTCGCCCTCCTGATCGCGGAGCTGACGGGCAGCTACAGCTGCCACTGCCCAGAATCACGAGAAAGGATTGTAACCACGTAACACTAGCCTGGAAAGAGATCAAAATTCAAATTTTGAAGTACAGTTTCTACTAAATGCATATTGCTTTCACACCATTGTAAAGTCAAGAAATCCTAAGTCGGGACCATCTGTATACAAATCTATTTGGGGAGAATTGACATCTTAATAATATTAAGTTGACCAATCAATGAACATGGTATAGCCCTCAATTTATTTAGGTGTCCTTTAATTTCTCTGCAATGTTTAGTAGTTTTTAGCATAGGGGTCTTGCATAGGGGTCTTTGATTAGATTTATTCATAAGATTTGATGATTTTTGGTATTATTATAAATGACTTTTAAAGTTTCTCATTTTCTAATTGTTGCTAGTATATAGAAATTCAATTAATTTTTGTATGTTATTATATCCAGCAACCTTGCTAGATTTGCTCATTCAAATATTTTGTAGATTATTTTGTATTTTTTCCATGTACAGTTTTATCATCTGTAATATCATCAGTGACAATTTGTTTGTTTCCTTTCCAATTCTTATTTGTTTTATTATTTTTCGTGCCTTATTGAAATGACTGGGTCCTGCCATACAGTCTTGAATAGAAATGTTAGTGGTTGACATCCTTTTCTTGATCCTATCCTTAGGAGAAGAGCATTCAATATTTCACTATTAATGATGATGTTAGCTCTGTGTGTGCATGTGTGTGAGTGTGTGTGTACGTGTCTGTCTGTCTGTCGGTATGTGTCTGTGTGTTTACCAGATACCCTTTATCAGATTAAGGAAGTTCTCTTTGATACTCTTTTTTCTGAGAGTTTTTATCATGAATAGGCATCGAATTTTAACAAATATTTTTCTGTATCTGTTGATTTTAGCTCACAGCTACAGCTGCAGCTCTCAAAATCTGGGAAGTGCTTTGTGGCTGATCTCGGGCCAGAGGTTTCAGAGGGAGTGGTGCCCTCCTGGGGGCCGGATGAGACAGCTGCAGGAGGGCAGGGGAGTGCGGAACCTCTGCAGAGACAGGGCAGTGACACGTGCTCGCCTACCTTAGTCCTTGTGAGCTGCTGCCCTGCTCACTCCCAGTAAGGACTTGGGCTCTTTTTTCTGAAGGGAAATTAGTCCCTTTTGTATAACCCTGTGCCAGGCACTCTGTCAAGCATTGTGGGGGACACACGACACTGGTACTTACCTTCCAGGGCCCACAGGGTCCCCATGTGTCATGCCTTCATGCAGCTCTTAGGAGGAACCCGATTTGGGCTGGAACCAGGGGCCTGTGTCTCTCTCCTCCACCCCCACAGCATCCCCCTGCCAGGGACCAAAGGCCCTCTGGAGCGGTCGGGCCATGCACAAACAGGGAGAGAGCAGTGGAAAATGCATCAAATGATCCCACCCTCACCATTTCATCTCCTGCCCAGTTGTCTTGTGGATTCTTGGCCTTCCCAATGCGGTCTGGGAAGACTTATAAAGTTTCCTTCCAAAACCACAAGAAGCCAAGAACGGGAGCTGCCCCAGGCCATTTCTGTCCCTGGGTATCCTTTCAAAGGATTTCTGGATAGATGAGAGAGATTGTGGCCTGTGGGCAGTCAGGGGAGAAGGCCTATCGTTGTTTCAGATTTCTGGCTTGGCTCATATGTTCAGACTGTCCAATTCCCACACTAGATGCCTCAATTCACTGGGAATAAAAGCCTTGCCTCCAAAAAATGGCCACCACATTTGTTGCTTCTGCTGCCTCTGCTCAGGCTCCCTCCCTGTTTTCCACAGCAAGTCTTAGTCCCAGCCAGACAAGTGTGGAAGTTAAAAATCTTTAGCTTACAAGTGCTAGAAACAAATGGCAAACTAGCCCAATCCTGAAAAGAGGGTAAATTTATTGGTTCACAGATCTAAAAATTCTAGGGGGAAATGACTTCAGGTGTGGCTGGATCCAGGTGCTCAAACATTGTCCTCAGGAATGTGACCCCCTCTGTCTTTGGCTCTGGTTTCTCCTGTATGGGCTTTATTCTCAGGCAAGCTCTTCCTTTGCAATGGCAGAGAAGATCTGGCATACATCCTCCCAGCTTGGTAGCTCCAATACAAAGACAACTCCCCTTTTCAATAGATGAGGCAAAAATCCCAGGAAAGGCTCTCATTGGCTCAGACCAATTCATACGCCCATATTGAGAATCAGCCTCACTGGAAACACATGGTCTGAGAATGTGGGAAGGGTGGATCCTGAGAGGAGAAGAGGGTTTGCAACCAGAATTAAATGTGCCAGGCAGACAAAATCCTAGGTGCCACTTCCAGCTGCCCCTGCCCACCACTATGCCTTTGTTCGCATGTTTTCCTTTCTGGAATGTTGTCCTCTTTCCCGTGCTTAATGTTTCCATTCCTCCGATCCTCACCTTCCTGGAAACCTTCCCCAGCCTTCCAGTCCACACAGACCTCCCCCTTCTTTGAACTCACCGTGTGCCAGTAGTCTGTGCATTTGAGTTTATTTTTAAATGAATATAATTTGACTTCCTTCTGATTATATCACAATAATACTTGTTCCCCAAACAAATCAGAAAGTACAAAGATGAAATCCTGTTGCCCCTGTGGAGGTGACACTGTGCCCAAGCCTGAAGTTTGAGTAGAAAGTAGACAGGAGAGGAGCAGAGCCAGGAGTGTTTCAGGGTAGGGGAGCAGCACATGCAATGACTCGGGGGGGCTTGAGGAAGCAACAGCAGCTCAGCGAGCAGGAATGGAGTGAGAGAGGGTCAGGGCTATGAGAGGAGCTTGGCAGAGGCCTGAGGGCCATGGCAAGGAGGTCGGCTTGTATTCTGCATGAGATGGGAAGCTGCTGGAGGATTAATCAGGGGGCAGCGTGGTCTGGCTGGCATTTGGGCCAGCTCTCTTGGCTGTGGAGTGGAGAAGGCAGAGGTGATGCTGGTTCTGCCCGAGGTGGTGGCCATGGAGAGGGAGAGGAGCAGGGGAATTGGAGTGGGGGGTAAGGGTGGGGGAGAGAGGCTGAGGCGATTGCCAAGTTTCTGGCTTGAGCAGCTGTGTGGATGGGGTACGTTTACTGCCATGGGGAAGATGTATCAGACATTCTCTCCTGGATGGACCCAAAGTGGATTGCTACTCACATTTACGTAAGTTGCATAGAGTTGCTTGGATTAGTGCTCTTTTCCCCACTCAACTGAGTATCTTTCCATATCCATAACATGTCTTGATAGCATCCTTGGCAATGCTGGCATACTATTCCGTATAATGTACTACGATTTTTTTTAACCAATGATCCACGGATGGACACTTAAGTTGTTTCTGTACTGCCCATTTAGTACTTGATCAGCTGCCAGATTGCTTTATTTCTCAGTGTTTTGCCCCTTTATCTCGCCTACAATTTTCTCAAGTCCAAGAGCTGTCCCCTCTCTGCTCCTCTCCTCGGTGTCTTGCATTTTGGTCACTAGATGGTGCTGTTGCATAGCATCCCCTTGTGGTTCCAGCCCACTCCAGTCTCAGGGCTGAGAGCTCAGGAGAAGGGCACCCAACCTCCCAACTCTGACCCCCACCGAGAACGGGACTGCACAGCCTTCCTCAGAGACCCACAGGTTGGTGGACCTCACATTCTCAGTGCCCAAAGAACTGCCCTAGGGGTGGGACTTCCCTGGTGACGCAGTGGTTAAGAATCCGCCTACCAATGCAGGGGACACGTGTTCGAGCCCTGGACAGGGAAGATCCCATATGCCGCGGAGCAGCTAAGCCCATGCGCCGCAACTACTGAGCCTGCGCTCTATAGCCCAAGAGACACAACTACTGAGCCTGCGTGCCACAACTACTGAAGCCCGCACATCTAGAGCCTGTGCTGGGCAACAAAGAGAAGCCACCACATTGAGAAGCCCACGCACCACAACCAAGGGTAGCCCTCACTCACTGCAACTAGAGAAAGCCCACGCACAGCAACAAAGACCCAACCCAGCCAAAAATAAATAAATTTATTAAAAAAAAAAAAAAAAAGAACTTCCCTAGGGGTGACCTGATGCCCACTTGCAAACGGATGTTTCCATGCTTCCTTCCCTGCAGGAATGAGGGGCCGGCCCTTTGGACAGTGTCTTCTGAAATGTGGTGTCCACATTGCTGGTGGTGCCTGAGACGGTTTGAGGGGGTGCCAGGACCTACATTACCAAAGCTTCTTTGGGTTTTTTTTTTTAAAGATTTTTTTGATGTGGACCATTTTTTAAGTCTTTATTGAATTTGGCAGAACGTTATTTCTGTTTTATGTTTTGGTTTTTTGGCCCCAAGGCATGTGGGGTCTTAGCTCCCTGACTAGGGATGGAACCCGCACCTCCTGCATTGGAAGGCGAAGTCTTAACCACAGGACTACCAGGGAAGTCCCTGGTATGTTTTTAGAAGAATATCAGTTTGTATGTCAGATCCATGATTTCACAGATACTATTATTATTTAGAATAAGGTTAAATTAAAAGAAAAGTTTTTATATTTAATTTAAAATTTAAGTTTAAAGAAAAATCACAGTACAGGTAGCACACAAATAAATTACTGACTTCATTGAAATTATGGGATTCCAGCTATGGGTCTAGATGAGAAAGTATGATGGACTCATAAAATCTTACAAGGACTGAATGTAAAAGCTTAGACCCTGGAAAACATCAAATCTTAAACTCTTGGAGCCTAGAAGTAGAATCTTTGAACCACGGTATCTTTGATTGGTTTTCAAAAATACCATGGAAAGACAATGTTTCATAAAGTATTCTTAAAATTCTTGGAATCCATGAGAATCCTGGGAGATTAGACTTAGGGGATCCTGGACTCCCAGGACCCTCGTGTGAAGGAGTCTGCTTGAGTTCTCTTCTTCGGCAGAGGAGGAAATAGCAGTCTAAAACGAGAGGTGGGTGACTTGCAGGGAGCCCTGCTGATTGGTGGCCCTGAAGGCTCTACTCCTACCTTCTGCCTCACCCTTCCCTGGTGACCTGGATCCCTGTGTACCCCACGATGCTCAGGGCTTCCAACAGCGGAGCCCCACCCAGGCATCCTCACACCAGCTCTTGCTTTTCTCTCATTTACTCATCCTGCCTCCTTCCCGGGAGCTCCTTCTCTATGCTAGCTAAGCTGATGGGCTAATGAATCCATACCCCGTCATAGTAACAGGCAAATGAGTGATATGTGTCAACACATGTCCTCCCTCGCAAGTAACATGTGCTTCCTACAGAATGTTGCAATCGCCAGGGTGGTGCTGACAGTGGAATTTGAGGCAGTATGGCCAGTCAGTGAGGACAGTATCTGGAGGGCCTGGCGTCTTTGGGTGTCCTTCAAGTCACTACCTACTTAGAGCTCCAACTTTTGCTCTTTGTTCCCACCTGGAAGTGAGGTGACTGGATTGGGGACTGCAGAGATTGGGAACCCAGGGAAAACTCCTTGCTATTATGTCCTTCCTGATCTCCATGTTCAGAGGTCCGCTGGAGGTGAAGCTCAGTAGCTTCTAGAGTCCTGAACATTTACAAATCCTTCCCATCTTTCAAGACTCAACTCAGTGTCAACTCCTCTGGGAAGCCTTTCAGGATTATCCCCCCACAGAGCTGAACATCTCCCAAGGGCTTCATATAGGTACCCCTCATTTTTCTCCCAGCTGTATACTCCTGTTCACTGACAATCCCCATGGAGTGATTATTCCCCAATCTCTTTTGCTGTCTTAGAATTAGTGACCCAGACTTTGCCAACTCAACGCCCACAGGGGCCAGTTCAAAATGTGGGGGATGGCAGAAAACCAGAGGATTTATCAGAGCGGTCATTCCTCACCCCACCTAGTGAGGCCATCTGGGAATGAGGGCCCAATGTTACCAGATCTTACTGTTTTTCTAGAAATCTGGATTTTTTTCTTTTTAACATCTTTATTGGAGTATAATTGCTTTACAATGGTGTGTTATTTTCTACTGTATAACAAAGTGAATCAGCCATGTGTTTACATATATCCCCATATCCCCTCCCTCTTGCGCCTCCCTCCCACCCTCCCTACCCCACCCCTCTAGGTGGTCACAAAGCACCGAGCTGGTCTCCCTGTGCTTTGTGGCCGCTTCCCACTAGCTATCTATTTTACATTTGGTAGTGTATATATGTCCATGCCACTCTCTCACTTCATCCCAGCTGTAGAAATCTGGATTTTTAAACTAAAACCTACTGATCAAAATATGTTGATAATTTTTTTTACATGAAAATCTTTCTTTTCAGGCTAAATAAAGCACATTAACAGATTTAGCCCCTGAACAAATACTTTGGGGCCTCTGCCTCAGGCCCTTGTTGATTTGGGTTGGTGTCATCATAGATGACAAGGTAGTTTTTAGCAATCACAGTGGCTGCCTTGGCCACTTATTTATCCGCTGCCTGTTACAGCATCTGGAACCCCACATTGTTGAAGACTTGTTGCAGAGGTTAAGTTTGTCAGTCCTAAGACATGACTCCCAAATTCTTTGACACCCCTTTCATCAAGACACATAGTGTAACGTAGACCCTCCTCCCCCTTGAATTTGGGCTTTATTGCTTGACCAATGGAATATGGCAGAAGTGACACTGTGCCAGTTTCTGGGACACTGGCTCTCGGAACGCAGCCACTCTTCCCTAAGGAAGCCCAAGCAGCCTGTGAAGAGGCACTGAGGAGAAGAACCAAGATCCCACCCGCATCCCTCGCTGAGCTCTCCCAACAGCTGTAGGCACTTCATCTTGAAAATGGATCTTCCAGGCCCCCAGTTAAGTGGACCCAGCTGACACCAAAGGGAGCGGAGACCAGCTTTCCCCACAAAAGACCTCTGACAGATGAGGAACCTGAAGGTCAGAGAGGCCCTGTAGCTTGCCGCAGGAAATGTAGTGGAGACATAGTGGAGCTGGGGCTTTGGGGAGTGGGGAGAAGAGGGCTGCCTTTGCATTGGCCTCTGCCCACCCAGCCATCCAGTCTCCCCTGACCACAATTCCTCCAACTCAGCCCCCAGGCTGTGGATCCCCACTGATGCCTGAGTCCTTCTGCAGGCAGGTTTGGCTGGGCAGGGCTCAGGCCAGATGGACTTGGGCTGGCTGGGAGGTCTGGGAGCCAGGCCTGGGGAAGCTGGGGACAGCCAGTGGAAGCCCTGAGGTCCTACGTGCGCCAGACCCCTTGGCACCAGGACTGCTTGCAGTCCCCGAGATAGGGGCAGTGGGTGAAAGAGCTTGCACGCTGGGTCAGGATGCTGCAAACACCTGCGCATCAGCTCTGGCCAGGGCCGTGAGCCTCACACAAATCACCTCACCAGCTTCCCTCCCTGAAACCTAACAACAGTAACAGCACACATCTGCTGGGTACTTACCAGGGGCCAGCACTCCTATGAGAATCTTATGCATATTAATTAATGCATCCTCAACAATCCTACCAGGTCTGTCCTGGAGTTACCCCCATTTTTCAGATAAGCAGACTGAGGCACAGAGAGGTTAGGTAACTTCCCCAGGCCACACAGCCAGGGAACTGCGGAGCCAGAATTTAATCCCAGGAATTCTGGCCTGGAGTCCACACCCTAAAGCACGTGACACAGCCCTGTCCTCACAGCTGCGTGGCCCCGGAGGCTGGGCTCTGATCACCCTCATTATGTAGATGAAGAGGCCGAGGCTGGACAGTTTCTGCTGGAGACTCAAGGCTCACAGGCGTGTCTGGACCTCAATCCAGCTGCTAAGAGGGGCGGGGAGGGGGCGGAGGAGCTAGAGGGCAGGGAGACTAGAATAGAAGGAGGGGTCCAGCCCACCATCCTATGGCCATCCCCACCCGCTCAGCACAGCGTTGAGGGAGCCTGCAGGGGACGGTACACCTGCGACGAGAAATCTGCTTTGTGATGCCCCTGCTCCCAGCAGGGCCCTGCTTCCACCTCCCAGCTCTTGCCTTATGTCAGAAGGGTCCAGAATAGAAAGAATGCAGATCCTCCTGCCAGGGGCTGTGCCTGAGAAATCTGTGGCCCCTCACTAAGTCACACACCGATGAGCTGGCCTGTGTGCTCTGTGACCCTCGCCACCCCCCAGACACGGCCGCTGCTTACATGCCCTTGCCAGGTGAGGAGACCCAGGCTCGGCAGGGTCGAGTCTCAGGTCCAGTTAGAGGCCAGTCCGCATTCCTTTTGTTTGCTTGTTTGTTTGTTTTTAACTGTGGGAAAATACATATAACATAAAATTTACCATTTTAACCATTTCTGAGTGTGCAGTTTAGTGGCATTAAGAACATTCACACTGTTGTGCAACCATCACCACTATCCATCTTCAGAACCTTTCATCTTCCCAAACCAAAACTCTGTCCCCGTTAACCACTAACTCCCCATTCCCCTCCCGCAGCCCCCTGGGAACCACCATCTACTCGCTGTCTCTGTGGATGTGACTGTTCTATGGGCTTCATGTAAGCGGGATCATGCAATATTTATCCTTTTGTGACTGGCTTATTTCACTGCGCACCATGTCCTTGGGGTTCATTCATGTTGTAAGCATGTGTCAGAATTCCTCCCCTTTGAAGGCTGAATAATATTCCATTGTACGGATAGACCACATTTTCTGTATCCATTCATCCGTCAACGGAGCCTTGGGTTGCTTCCGCTTTTTGGCTATGAGTAATGTTGCTAAGAACAAGGGTGTACAAATATCTCCTCAAGACTCTGCTTTCAGTTCTTTTGGATGTATATCCAGAAGTAGAATTGCTGGATCATATGATAATTCTATTTTTAGTTTTTTAAGGAACTGCCATCCTGTTTTCCACGGCAGCTACACCATTATCTGTTCCTACCAGCACTGCACAAATGTTCCAATTGCTCCACATCCTTCCAGCAATGGTTTCTTTCTGGTTTTTTGTTCTTCGGTTGTTCTGTTTTTCTAGTAGCCATACTAATGGGTATGACGTGGTGTGCCATTGTAGGTTGATTTGCATTTCCCTAATGAATAGTAATGTTGAGCATCTTTTCAAATAGTTCTTGGCCATTTGAATATCTTCTCTGGAGAGTTGTCTATTCAACTCCTTTGACCATTTTTAAAATCTGGTTGTTTGCTTTTTGTTGTTGTTGAGTTGTAGGAGTTCTTTATATATACTGGATATTAACCCCTTATCATATAGATGATTTGCAAATACTTTCTCCCATTATCTAGGTTGCCTTCCTTTAGTTTTTAAAGTAAACCTCTTTTTTTATAACCTTTGGTTTAACATACACACAGAAACATGCATGGAACACAAAAGCATGAATCATCACAAAACGAACACACCTGTGTGACAGAAATTCTCTCCCCTTCACCCCTGCCCCCCAGTCCCTTCCTCTCCCCTCTTTCCCAGAGGTCACGACGGTCCTGACTTCTAACCACATAGATTAGTTTTGCCACCTTTTAGACCCTGTACGTGGAATGGTGCAGCGTGTGTTCTTTTCTTTTCCCGGCTTCCTTCGCTCTTCAGTCTTCGAGAGTCATCACTGCACGTAACTGCAGCTTGGTCTCCTTCGTGGCTGTGTGATATTCCGTGGATGGCCTGCCACAGGTTCCCCTTCACCTGGTGATGGACATTTGGACCCTCCCAGGTTTTGACACGGACGACTTCCTGGAGCTGCGTCAGCCAGGCGTCTGCTGCCTGTGCCTGTGGTGGCTGAAGTGGCCTGGGAGGGGGGCGAGGTCATGCTCCTCTTGTGAGAGGAGGTGGGGGAGGATGTGAGGAGGCACTAGAGCCCCCTGCTGCGGCCAGAGCTGGGGTTCCACCCGGGACCACCTGGCCTGCCGGCTCAGCCAGGCCTGCTCATAGACTCTTTCACGATCCCCTTCACATGGCATGCTGTTTGTCCTCTGCCTGCCCTTCCCCAGCAGGCTCAAGAATAAGTGCAGAGCCAGGACGCTGCCTGGCCGACTCCACTACACCTCTGTCTCCTCTCCACCAGCCCAGGAGGCCTCCAAGCTGGAACCTCCCCCTCCTCGCCCCAGGGCCCAGCACAGGGTCTGGCCCAGCATCTGCCCTGTGGATTCTGGTCAGGAGAACCAAGTGGAAATCAGTCTGGTTTGGGCAGGGAGGTCCTGGGTGCTACAGAGCTGCAAACTCCATGGGGGACCCTGAACAGAAACTCCCCCCCTGGGCCTCTGCGTCCCCCCCTACCCCACCATGCGATGATGTTGCTGCGAGGGGACGGGAGTTTGTCCCTGAGAAGTGCTCCTCTGAGGGCTGGGTGAGCGTCCACTGTCACGGTTGCTGTGTTTGGTACCTCCATTCGTGGTTGTCATGGACACGAAGGCGGCATCACCTCCCAGCCCTGCCAACTGGAGCTGGGTGCCCTCCCTGCCCTGTCAATTATTCTTTTGTGTTTCTAGCCTCCCTTGAGCTTAGTAAAATACTACCCTCCTGATAAAGTCTTGGTCTGCAGGACACTGCCCCCTCCCTTCTGGACTGTCCTTTGAGGCTCTCAGAGGCAAACAGATCGCTCCTGTCTCACTCTTAGCTTTCAAAAATTTAAGTAAAAAAGTTTTAAAAGATGATAGACACCTACAGTACAAAATTCGAACATTTCAAGGGGAAAATTGAAAAATCAGGTATCTCTCTCGTACACCTGTGCCCCTGCCGTCTGGTCCCCTCCCATGTGGCTCCTGTATTCCCAATCCCTTGTACCTGTTTCCAGAAATACAGTATTCTGTCACCAACAGGAACCCTGCATTTACATCACACGGATAGGACTCTCTCCACACACATTCTTTACCTTGTTATTATTTTTCTATAGCAAAAAAAAATCAAATTGAGCAAAGTAGCCCCCAATCAACACTACTTTAAATTTTTTTTTATTTTGAAATACTTTAAGACTCACGAGAAGTTGCAAAAATAGTCCAGAGAGTTCCCGTGCACCTTTCCCCCACTTCCCCCAGCTCCTCCCACTGATAACATCTTACATAATCATAGCGCATTGTCAAAACCAGGAAATTGACATTGGTGCAGTATTGTTAACTCAAAATCAGACCTTATTTGGATTTCACCAGTTTTTACATGCAGTAATTATTTTGTTTTCTGGTACATAGTTCTGTAAAATTTTATCACATGAATAAATGTTGTAACCATGAGGATCTAGAACTGTTCCAATCACCACAAAGAAATTCCCTCATGTTAATGCTCTATAATCACACCCTTTACCAACCCTATTCCCTAGCAACTGCCGATCTGTTATCACTATATTTATGTCACTTTGACAGTGTTATAAAAATGGAATCATACAGTGTGTAACCTTCTGAGGTTGGCATTTTTTGCTCAGCATAATGCCTTTGAGGTCAGTTTAATTTGTTGCTTATCACTAATTCATTCCTTTTTATTGCTTTGTAGTATTCCATTTAATGGATGCCCCACAGTTTGTTTATTCATTCACCTGTTGAAGGACATTCGGGTTGCTTCCAGTTTCTGGTGAGTACAAATCAAGCTGATCCGAACGTTCATATACTGGTTTTTGCATGAGCCTAAGCCTTCGTTTTTCTAGGAGAAATACCCAGAAGTGCAATTGCTGAGTTGTATGGTAAGTGTACGCTTAACTGGCTAAGAAACTGCCAGTGTACTTTGCAGGTTGCTGTACCTTCTTACATTCCCGCCAGCATGTTTGAGAGTTCTAGTTGCTCTGCGTCCTTGTCAGCCCTTGATACTGTTAGTATTTTTTCATTTTAGCCATTTCAGTAGGTTTGTAGTGCTATCTCATCAGAGCCCTATTTTGCATTTCCCCAGTGGATAGCGACGTGGAACATCTTTTCTTGTGCTTGTTTGCTGTCCATCTATCATCTTTGGTGAACTCTGTTCAAAATTTTTGCCTATTTTCCAGTTGAGTTGTTTGGTTTCTTACTCCTGGGTTTAGAATGTTCTCTGTCTACTCGAGATACGAGTGCTTCTTGGGATACGGGCTTTGAAAGTACTTTATCCTGGTTTGAGGCTTGTCTTTCCATCCTCTTAACAAAGTCTCTTGCAGAGCACACATCTTTCATTTTGCTGAGGTCCAGTTTATCCCTTTTATCTTTTTATGGACAGTGCCTTTGCTGTCATGTCTAGACACCTTGCCTTTACCTTACTGTGTCCATATCAACATGTAAAGAGCTTCCTCAGTATGTCTCTGTGGCTGCAAGTATGCCAATGTACAAATCAAGCATAATTTATTTAACCATTCCCTGTGGGGACCTAGCCATCCAAACTTGTACTATGCATCAGTGCTGCGGTAAATAATTGTGAGCAGACATAATTCTTACGCTGGGGCTTCACGTGCCTGCGGGATAAATTTCCGGAAGTGGGGTTGCTAGTCAAAGGGTTCGAGCATTTGTAATATCCTGGTATCTTTCCCCGGCCATCCCACTACGATGCCTGCCTGATTACTGTTCCCCCCACCTCTTACCAGTGCAGGATTTTATCAGATTGTTTGGTCCTCACCAGTTTGAGGAGTGAAGAGTGGTTCTCCGTGTGGTTTTAGTTTAGCTGTCTCTTTAAGAGCTTCCTGTGTTTTCTTTCCTGTGACTGTTTGGTTCCTCTCCTGTGGGCACTTTCCTCCCAGGCTCCCGGACTGATTGATGAGAGGAGTCCACCCTTCACTTTCTGAATGGGGTGGGCAGTGGGACATAGGGACTCCCTCCCAGCCCAGCCCTCACTCACGCCTTGCTCCTGACCTGCTGCCCTGCGTCTCCCCCTCTGTGTGGGCTCAGTGTACCCCTCTGTGAAGTGGGGATAAGCACAGCACCTCCTCAGAGGACTGTGGAGGGCATTTCTTCTATGCGTGAAGGCACTGAGAACAGTGCCAGGCTCAGTGAGTGCTATGGAAGTGTTAGCTCTGTACTTAACTATAGTTAATAATACTGTGTTGTACATTTGAAAGATGCTAGGAGAGTAGACCTTAAACACTTTCATCACAAGAAAAAAAATTGTAACTATATGTGGTGATGGAGGTTGACTTATTGTAGCGATCATTTCCCAATATACACACATCTCGAATCATTAGGTTGTACACCTGAAACTAATACATTGTTGTGTGTCAATTATCTCTCAATTTTTTTAAAAAAGAAGTGGTAGCTCTTTTATTATCATCTGTAAGGACCATGACGTCAAACAGGTGTCTTCCTCCCCTCGAAATGGTCATCCATCCCCTGCTGGACTCTCCCAGTAGGTTGTCTACAGACAACCACCAGACGGTTCCACGTTGTCATGGGAACCTCTGTGAAGGCTGCATCCTGCTGCTGGCTGTAAACCATGGCCTTCCAATTGCTCCATTCCAAGGGAGATCCCTCTGGCCATCTCCCTCCTGCGTGCCCAGTTCTGTGCCAGGGACAAGCCTGTCTGAAGCTTGACCAAGGACAGGGTGGGGACAGGGAACTGTATAGTCAAAACCAGGGAGAGAAGCTGCTTGGATGTGGCAGCTCGGGGCTCTGGAAAGTGCCTGGGTGTGAGGGTGTTGGCCTGGGTGGCATCTTAGCACGAGGTTTGTAGTCTTCCTGCTGCCCCTGGTCTTTTTCTCCGTGACCTTCTGGACCCCTCACCCTCCCAGAGACGAGGGAAGGGAGGCCCAGAGAGGACCAGTTGGAGAAGCAAGCCAGTGTCCCCACCAAGAGTATCTTGATTTGAATCTTGGCTCCTGGCTGTGTGACCTTGAGAGAGTCACTTAACCTATCTGAGCCCCAGTTTCTCCATTTGTAAATAGGACTGACAATAGCATTTGCTTCCTAGAGCAGATGTGAAAACTAAGTGAGATGGTGCCTGTGAAATACTTAGCCTGGCTGGGAGAGTGCCCACTTAGCAGTAGTGGTGGTGGCGATGGTGGCAGCGGTTGCTGTGGTTATCGAGGAGGGGTCTCTTTGTACCTACTGTGCCCTCTACCTGGAGCACTTTTCTGCTCCCTCCACCTGTCCTATCCCTCCCACAGTTGGCATCCAGACCACAGAGGGCACACAGCCCCTTCCTTGTATGGTGCTGTTGGGCCAGGAAATTCCCAAACTGCCTTCACGAGAGCCTGGAAATAGAACGGCTCTTTCTGGCATCTCTTCTCTGCTCTGTTCTCCCAGGGGTGTCAGCGAGAACACCCAGGCCTCATTAACTCACGGGACATCTACATCGTTTCACTTGCCAGAAATTCCTCACCGCCTCTTCACCAAGTGGTTGATTTCATGGGAAGCTATTACAGTGGCCACATCTTTATCAAGGTGAGCCTTCATTCCCAAGAGTTGCGGGAAGGACTCAAGCATCTGAGAAGCATCTTGGGGCCCTTCTACCAGGCAGTGAAAGAGTTGGGTTTATGGTCCAGCTTCTCTATTGCATGAGTTGAGTCTCTTGCAGTTTGTTGCTTGCGACAGAAGACCTGGTCAAAGGGTAGAGGGACTTATTAATTCCTATAACTGGCAAGCCCTGGGGTTTCAGGTATGGCTGGAACCAGGTGCTCAAACGATGTCCCCTACTGACAGATGAAGAAATTGAGGCGTATAATTCACCTGGGTGCACAGCAGGACTGTCCCTTTGGTTCACTCTGGTTTCCTCTGCGATGCTTCATTCTCAGGAAGCCTTACCTTGGTTGATGGGAAGGTAGCCGCCAGCAGCTCCAGGCTGCACTTGACGAGCAGAGAGAGAATGCATATTTCCCCCAAGCGTTTCAGCAGAAGTGTCACCAAGAGTTGTCACTGACCATGCTTGGGACACCTGGCCATCCCTGCACAGTGAATGGGCCAGGGGATCTGGGCTGTGAATGGTCACACCTGGGGCATCCACTCACCTCTGATGTAAAGGTTGAGCGAGGGCTGCCCTGCTTGAGTCGCCCAGAGAGCTACATTAGGGGTCAGCTTCAGAGGTCATAGTGGGAGGCGTCCCTGGGAGTTGGAATCCTTGGGCTGGCTGTGCTGGACAGCAGAGGCCCAGGGGTGGAGCAGGGAGGAAGGGGATTCTGCTGACCCCACGGCTGGCTTGGGTAGGGGCAGGTGGGAGGAGGTGGCTGTCCCCACCAGCCCCGCACCACCCTCTCACACAAGCTCACCAACCAGGGTGCAACCCTGGCCCAGAGCTGGCATTTTCAGCCACCATTTATTAGACACCTACCACGCATCAGGGACCTTGGCCTTGTTTGGAATCCTCGCAGCAGCTCTGAGAGGGAGCAGGTATATGGCCATTTGGCAGATGGAGAAGTTCAAGTTCGTAGAGCTGGTTTGCCCAAGGTGGTGAGGGGGTAGAGCCAGACCCAGACACGCTGTGATTCAGTGTGGGCCGGGAACAGAACTGGAGTAGTTAAACGTAGGGCAGGTTTGCAGAGGAGGGCACAGCTGGTCAAGCTGGGGCTGGGCTGTATGGGACGGGGTGAAGGGGGTCATGCGAAGTATTCAAGAAGGACAGGATGCTTCAGCACAGTCTGGAAGGATTTCCACTAGAAAAATGGCAGTGAGGAGGGTGAAGGATGTGCTAAGCAAGGGCCCAGGGTGGACACAGGCCCAGAGATGTGAGACTGCACGTGCACATGCACATGCACCTGCACTGTGTGGGGAGCTAGGAGCTGCTGGGTATTTCTGGGGTAGAATGCAGAGTGGAGGGAGAAGCTGAGGCTGGGCCCAGGGAGGGACTGAGTCAGAGTCCTTGGCCCTTAGATCCCCACGGGGGTGGCCTGTAGTGACAGAAGCTGCTGGCCAGGGAGGCTAGTAGCTGGAGCAGGGGATTCTCAGCTCATTGCTAGGACGGGAAGGTCAAGGGACAGAGACCCAAACCCAAGAGCTCACCTGTGTGGCATTTCCAGATCACCCTCCAGTGTGGGTGGGATGGGGAGGGTCCCGTCTTCCCCAGCAAGGCCCTTGGAGAATGCCCCAGTCACCAGTGAGCGTCCACTCTACGTGCTCACTCACAGGTGCCCTCACTCCCCTGGCCCTCTGAATACGCAGTAGAGACCCATAAGGGGGAGGGTAATTATCCGAATTCTTTAGAGGGGAAGCTGAGCATCAGAGAGGGAAAGCAACTTGCCCCAGGGCACACAGCCAGGAAATGGTGGAGTGGGATTCAGGCCAAGGACTCCCTGACTCTTTCTCCTCCCGGCCACCCAACACCCCTGAGCGAGCTTTAAGCCAAGCTGGCCCATTGCCACTGGGCCTCTGGAGATATCTTGAGAGACTTTCATTGAAAATGTTCGCCCTATTATTTGTTTGTTTTTTAAAAAATTATAGACCCGGGCTTCCCTGGTGGCGCAGTGGTTGAGAGTCCGCCTGCCGATGCAGGGGACACGGGTTCGTGGCCTGGTCCGGGAAGATCCCACATGCCGCGGAGCGGCTGGGCCCGTGAGCCATGGCCGCTGAGCCTGCGCGTCCGGAGCCTGTGCTCCGCAACGGGAGAGGCCACAACAGTGAGAGGCCCGCGTACCAAAAAAAAATATATATATATATATATATATAGACCCAATAAATACTCATGGTAAAATACTAAAACAGTACAGAAGGATCTAAAGTGGAAAATAAAAGTTTCCTACCTCCCTGGCCCCCATAGTAGACACCGAGGTGCCCAACCCAGAGATCCCCTGGGGGAGGGTCCTATAGAAGTGATTTTGGAGAGGTCTGAGTTTGCTCAGTCTGCCAAGCATCACCTGGGGCACAGGTTTACGTGCAGATTCCTGCCTGGGCCCTGACCCAGAGGTGCTGGCTCGTGGAGGGTGTGGGAGCATGGAGAGGGGGCTGAGAACCTGCATTGTAACCAGTGCCTCAGGGAATTCCCATGGGAACCACTGGCCTGGGAGCATCTGGGAGTTCTTCCCAACTCTGAGGTTCTGGGAAACAATCTGTGCCCGGAGGCTAGGATCAGCCACGATTACCCAAGAGCTGCTTGGTCCTCCCCTTAAGGCAGTTCTGGGGGTGGGGTGGGGATTGTAGTGTGGGCTGAGGGGTCTGAGCCTGGGGAGGACGTGAGGGGCAAGGGGAGGGGCCAGGTGAGTGGGTGGAGTGAGGGTGGGTTCCTTTAATTCCGTGTTAGTGACTGCGGAGGGATGGGGGCTGCTGGTGTGCTCCCTGCAGAGATCATCAGACTGGTCCTGCCTTCTGGGGACTGGAAGTAAAGGAAACCCACGTTCTGGGTTTGAAACCTGAGTGATGCAAAGGGAGCTACAGGCTCGGGGAGGGAGGGAAGTCTCGAAAGTGAATCCATTCACAGAGGGAAACTGGCCCGGCCAGCACCCCGTGGGTGAAGGCCTGGAGGGGTGCCCTTCATGTGGGGCAGTGGTGGGCTGGCACTAGGGGTGTGTGTGGAAAGAGGCATGAAGCGTGTGGGGGTGGTGGCTGACAGGACGGATGTGGGTGTGGATGTGGAAGGCACGAGGAGCAGAGCCAGGGGCTGCCTGTGGGGGAAGGTGAAGGGCGTTGGGAGGTAAAAGTGTGAGCACTTTCCATGTTGGTTACAGCTCGGCTGGACGGAGGCCTGAGACTCTTGTCTCTTGAGCCCAGACCTTCGTATTAACAGAGAATATCTGCTGAGTACTTGCTGTGTTAGGATCGCTGATGCCTTTACCCAGTGTGGCTAATGGTGGACTTTCTGGCAGCCTGACAAGCCATTGCAGGATATGTTTTGGTCCAGGAGGCTGATCCCTGCCATCTGACCACACCTGGACCCCGGGGACCTGGGGCCAGGAGACTGCCCGAGGTCACACAGTAGCAGTTGGCAAACTCTGAATTGGAACCAGGGCCTCTCAACTCTGAACCAGCCACTTGGCAATGGGTGGCAGATGCATAGCACGGAACACGGCTTTCTAATCAATCCTGCTGCCTTGGACTTGGCCTTGGATCCTTTATAACAGGGGTCCCCAACCCCCAGGCTGTAGCGGTCCGTGGCCTGTTAGGAACTGGGCCGTACAGCAGGAGGTGAGCGGCGGGCGAGCAAGTGAAGCTTCGTGTGCTGCTCCCACCTCTCCCCACCGCTCCCCACCGCTCTCCATCGCTCGCATTACCGCCTGAACCACCCCACCCCAGGCCCCCCACCACCCGTCCATGGAAAAATTGTCTTCCACGAAACCGGTGCCTGGTGCCAAAAAGGTTGGGGACCGATGCTTTATAACATGTGCACGGGCAGCCTCCACCAGGCACTGAACGCTGGCTCTGGAAGCCAGATCACAGGCTGAATTTTTAGTGACAGGTGCCAAGATGCAGGGGCAATGGAGCAATCCCTCACACAGGTAGTGGTCCAGCTGTGGCACAGGTCCAGTTGTCGCCCCTTCCACTTTCTCTGTCCAGGCTTTTTCCTGTTTCTAAGCCTTTTCCTCCAGTCTTCCTAAAGATTCCATGAGTACCTGACATCCTTCCCATAAATTCCTTTTCATCCTACAATGGCCAGTCTTGGCCTCATTGCCTGCACCCGTGAGCCCTGCTGGTGCACATGGGAAGTGGGTTACTTAACCTCTCTGTGGCTGGGTTTCCTCATGTGAGATACAGGAACAATCATAATAGTACCTCTTTCACAGTGCTGAGCCGAAACAATCCATGCAGAGAGCTCAGCACAGTGCCCACACACAGCAAGTGCTCAATACACATTAGCTGTCAGCATCACATGTACTCCAGCTTCCAGAGAGCTCCAGGGAAAGACAAAACTAAGGTTCTTAAAGCCAGGTGTGTCTTTGTGCCCTTTAAAGTTACCCCAGGGAATTCCCTGCTGGTCCAGTGGTTAGGACTCGGTGCTTTCACTGCCAAGGGCCCAGGTTCAATCCCTGGTCAGGGAACTAAGATCCTGTAAGCCATGTGGTGTGGCCAAAAATAATAATAATGATAATAATAATAATAGTTACCCCATAACCCCAAAGGGCTACACCCACCTGTCAAGGGATGCTGGAAGTGGTAGCAAAGACGATGCTGATGGTGATAAAGATGATGATGACAACAGCTAACACTTCGTGGTATGTTTTTACTGCCAGGCCCTGTTCTAAGTGCTTTACAAAAGTATCTCATTTAACCCTCATAGTCACACCAGGAGAAAGGAACTATTATTTCCTCATTTTACAGATAGAACATCAAGTAAGGTGCAGAGAGCTGAAGTGACTTGCCTGAGGTCATGTGAATTGTAAGCACTGTGGTGGGGTTTGACCCCAGCAATCCAGATCCAGAGTCTATGGCACGAGGATGAAGCTGTGGAGACCACAGCAGATGCTCCATAGTGGTTGCTTGTGTGCAAGGCAGCCCAGATAGAGGGGAAAGTCCCTGCCTCCATGCCCACGGGAAGCAGCAGGCCTGGCAGCCCTGGCTGAGTCGCCAGCTTTAGATACTGGGGATTCGGGCCCATGGTCAGAGCCATCCTTGGTGGGAAAATGTGGTTCCGGGGGGACTGCTTCTGCCCCCCGTGGCTGCTGCCCTGTGAGGGCCCAGCAGTCCCGCTCCAGGCGGGAACACAGCCTCCCAGAGAAGGCGCCCACCTGCCCCAAGCCCCTGGGCCTGGCATGCTGCCGTCTGCCCTGCAGACACTGGTTTGTGCCCAGGAAGCAGCAGGTAGCCAGATGTGACCACTGTGGCTCAGAGGGCTGAGGTCACTTGCCTGGGGCCGCACAGCGACTTGGTGGTGGAGCCAGGACTTGAACGCACGCCTGCCAGCTCCAGGGCCCCTGGCTGTAACCGAAAGGAGCATGTGGCATCTGTTAGGCTCACATCTGGCTGACAGTGGCTTGTCTCTGTGTCCTCTTATAACAAACAGTAAAAAAGCCCATCACTGACATTTATGGGCTGTTAGTTACTGCGAGCAGGCCCCGCACGGTGACATCATTTAACTCCCCCAACCACCCTCAAAGGGCCGGAACATTTTTACGCCTGTTTGCAGAGAAGAAGACTGAGGCACGCGACAGCATGGTAGCAGAGCGGATGCGTGCTTTCCTTGCCTGCCTAGCATTCTTTACCCCTTTTTCTGGGAGGGGCACCCCAGTTTCCACAGCCTCAGCGTTGGCTGTCTGGTCAAGACTGTCAGTCAGGTGCCCTGTTCTCCTCTAGGACCTGGGCACGTGACCCAGGCTTGGCGGGTCGGACTCTCTCTCGGGGGATTCTGACTCTTGAGTCCTGTGACACGTCTTCTCCTTGAAGACTCTGTCTGCAGGTCCTTGCCCCTAGGCCCCCTCACCTGAGCCCCGCTGATTTTGAGACTTTGATTCCAAGAGTGACCTCCTATCCTTCCAAGAAGGCCCCGTATCTTTGGCTGGAATCAGCTGAGCCTCTTCTGTTGCTTGCAGGCCAGAGTCCTAGCTAATACGAGGGCACGCCCGAAGGTCATGTGGGCAGCGCAGGACTCATACCAGATGGCCTGACACAGAGTCCAGTCTTGGCCGCTACTGGGCTGGGGCCTCTCAGGTACCTGGGTCCCAGGGACATCACCCACAGTGTCTGTGACATTTGCATTCCCTACCACAATAAAGCCACACTGCCTTTGTAATGGGAAATGTCTTAAACTACACAGAAGCGGATTTTCATCGTCCTCAGTTTTCAGGTCTTCACAAACTGCACAGACCAGATCCTGGTACCCAAGGCAGGTATGTGCCCCAGTTTCAGATACTCACCTGAAGGCCATTTTTCTCCTTGTCACCACCCAGACCTTTGCTCAGAGCCCCCCACTGCTCCGGAGTCGTTGGCAGAACCGGGGCCAGCAGGACCCTCTCCAGGGGTCGGGGTGGATGGGGTCCAGCGTGACAGAGCTTCTGAGAACCCAGGAGATCTGCTTGCTCTGTCTCCATAGCTTTGGCCATTCTCATCCCAACTCCACATTTTTGTCATACCCCCGTCGCTCCTGTACAATCATTTTCTTAATATTTTGTGTTCAGTTGTCATTTATTCATTCTTTACTTAAGGTCATTAAAAAATTTAGAAGACTTCATTCATATCTCTGCTGGAAAGGGCACTGGTACACTGTGCACAAGTAGAACGCGGCAGTGCCCAGAAAACCACGTGCATCACAATCCAACCCGACACTGAGGCTGCCCAGGGCGCCAGGCCAGCCAAGTCATTGCCAGGGAGGTCTGCAGGGTTTAGCAAAGTGTGCCAGATGCCCAGCACCGCACCAAGCCTTCCTCCCTGCATGTAATCAGAAAGGAGGGTTCAACGGGAGTCAGAAAAGAATCACTCTCTGCGTGTGCACTGATGTCATCTAAGGCCATGTTGTGTGCTTCACATTTCGGGACACATGGTCCTCATGCCTGGTGAAAACAGAGAGGGAAAGCATCTTATCCAAGTCTACACAGCACATCAGAGAACAAGAAGCTGGAGTGGGGCCATCCTATTTACATTCTGGCTCTTTCTGTGGCACCTCGGTTTCTCCCTTTAAAGCATTTCAGATGCTCCCTGCAGCTCCTGATGGTCTGGGACCACATTTTAATCTCCAGCATCCACTCCCCTTCCATCTGTTGGGTTTGGGCCCTCCCCTGCGTCCCCCACACCCACAGCACGCACAGCACCAGTTGGTGTGGGCTCTGCAAATGCAAACTCATTTAAATGTCAGCTGGAGCAACACGAAGCTAGCAAGGCAAACAGGTGACAAAAATAGATGTGACAATCACAGTATCCTAGACTGTCAGCGGGTGCTTCCAGGCCTTCTTAACCCTTCCTGGGGCAAGTAGCCCTTGAAGAATCACGATAACTCGGGCCTCCCACCTAGAGAGCACTCGCAAACACACTCACACACACACACAATGTTGCCAGTGACTTTGGAGGGGTCGCGGGCCCATCCCACCTCGATACCTCACGTTTCTTATTTGTCTCATGGCCTGGGGTTCCAAGAAAGAATTTGTTTGCAAAAAGCGACCTGATGCCAAGTATTTGGAAATGACCAGTCTCGGTGACTTTTCAGGCAGCTCCCCGTTGATGAGCCATGCAGAAGGGCTCAAGTCCTTGAACCAGAGCAGCCGTTCAGGGTCCACCCTTTGTAACCAGAAACTTCGCCCCCTGACTTATCTCCCATGGATGAAGAGCCTTGGGGGTTTATCTTAAAGGCGGGGGCACTTCTGTAGAGTCTGTAAAACTCTGACCACTTTGAAGAGGATCCAAGGTGAGATGTCAGCAAGGGAGGGGACACCGGTCTCCATTCCCGGCCTCCGGGGCCATGACCCCTCTCCTGCCTGCACAGTCCCAGGACACCATCTGCACAGAACACAAAAGCAGCCACGCCCTTGGGCTTATGCAACTTCAAGGTCCTGGCCAAGGTCCTGAGTGGCCTTCATGTGTGTGCCTTGCCTTTGTTCTCTCAGTCCCACATCTGCACACAAGGAGAGCACCAGCAGTTGGGACTGCAACCAGCCCCACACCACGCTCTCCTCCTTGTTCTAGGACTTCCCATGCATCAGGTCTTGGCATGGCCCCATTTGAAACCTTCTCTGTTGTCACGTGGCTTTGTTTCTTAGCAAGGATTTGGGTAAAAAGATGTCCCCCTCCCCCCGACAGGAAGTGGTAGGGACAGAAGCTGAAAAATAGGGCTGGAGAGAGAGGCCCCTGGGACAGGAAGGATGGAGGAGTGATGAGAGGGGAGTGAGGGATTGTTGAAAGTGGCCTGCAGGGAGAGGAGAAGTACCCACGATGGCAGCTGGCCAGGTAGCCACAGTCTGAGGACTGAAGTAGTGGGGGACAGGTATGGGGGGCCTCGTGGCTGGGAAGGGGCAATTTCAACTTGAGACTGGGGGCCGCCATGAAACCCAATCCAGAGGCTCATGGCACGGTGCTAATGTCCTCGGGGAGCTGGCATGGTGCAGGCTGGGCTGAGAAGCCAGCTCCCGTGGCAAGCTGGGCCAAGAGGCACATCCTGCCTGCTGGGTCCCTGCCATGGCCCCTTTATCCCCTTGGGTTTCCTGCACTGTGTTTGCTGTAGAATGTGTTCCCTGGCCAGGACCATTGGGTTCTGATGTACCACCAGGCTCAGGGTCTGAGGAGGACAGATGCCCACCCTTGGGGGCCTCAGTTTCCTCATCATCTCTAGTAATGCTGGGGGTCAGAGATGGGTGCTGGGTGTGGAGGGTCCATCCAGGGTCAGGGAGTAGCCCACGTGCCTCCTCCTCGCAGCCTGCCGACCCAGAAGATGCCCTCCTTGAGCCCACAACTTAGAGGCTGCAAACTCAAATGCCTGTGTCCTTTGGGAACAAGGGTACATTGCTGGCTGGTGGTGCATGTTCAGCCCCGGGCCCATTCCTCCCATTGCTGAGAGGCAGGCAAGCATAGACTCTGGAGCCTCTGGGTCCAAATCTTGATTCTGCCACTTACCAGCCGTGAACCTCTGCATCTCAGTTTCCTTATCTGTAAAGGGATGGATAAAGCACAAGATACATCATTGGCAAATAGCACCTTCTGTTCTCTTCCTTTGCACCCATGGCAGACATTACTAATTGATTAAAACATCAGTTTTCTCCTTTCCACCGAGGAAAACGTTGCAAAATGATCAAGAAAATTCTTTCTCACTGAGCCTCAGAATCTTGCTCTGTGTGCAGAGCTCCAGGTAGCTACTCCCAATAGAGAAGATTTGGCATTTGAGATGAAACCATTTGCCATCCCTCTTATAATGCCTATAGAGCACAATTCCTGGCACATAACTTGTTTAAATGTTCTGTATACGTGTCAGTTACCGTTCAGAATCTACTCATTGCAGAAATCCTTGTCCAATATCCCTAACTTCTGCTTACTCCCTTCCAGTGACAGGGAGCTCACTACTTACCTGGGCTTGCCATTCTATTGCTGGACAGTTTGGATGATTAGGAAGTTCTCAGATCTCCCTCCTTACACCTCCCTTTTCCCTTAAATAGTCTATAATTTTATGGCTAAGTGCTTCCTCCTTTCCTGGATTAGCTGTCATTACGGATTGAGGTGATTTATTTTTAGGTGATATATTTGAACCACCTGATGAGTAGAACCTCTCAGCTTGCATGCATTTGATCCCAGACTAGCTAAGCAGCTTCAGTATTTGATGGACATGTTTGGGGGAGTGTGTGTGTGTGTGTTAGAATGTGTGGGTGACGGGGCGAGATTGAGAGAGGAAAGACAGAGTGAGAGAGAGAATGTACTTTAAAGCCTCATGATACACCAGGCCAATGTCACTTCTTATATAAGCCTAATAACTTCTCCGAGGATTGGGGCTGCATTCAGGGCCCCATCATTAGCCGATTAAGCCTGATTATTCCAAGGGGAGGGACAGCAGAGAGGGATGTGAAGTTACATAACTCTCCATTTATTTGGATTTAATCCACGCTTCTAAATTTAGGAGCTGAAAGGCTTCAAAGATGAGCCATGTCGTTTGGAGGTGGTGCTAGCTACAAGGGGGCCCAGTGAGTGTTGGAGCCCCAGGGTGCCCACAGGCGAGCTGGGGCTTCTTTGCAGGGGGCAGCTCAGGGGCCTCATCTCCTGGTGCCGGGAGAATGTGTGGGAAGCCAGGGCTGCCGGGACATTTCACACCCGCAGCAGGTACAGAGGCAGTGGCCAGGGTGGGGGAAGTGTGACACTCGGGGTGGACAGAGTGGTGATGACAGGTGAACCAGAACCCAATGTCCTGATGGGCGGGGCAGTTCTAGAAAAACCTGGACAGTCGTGGTCACCCCTGGGCTACAGCCATGTTCATATGTGTAGTTAAGTGTGGCCACTTCCAAACGGATCTCCTTTCTCTGGGGCTCAGAGCTTTCTGCAGGGGCCTGGAGAACTGCCGCCCCCTCTCCCCCGTCACTCAGGTTGTGCATTGCACAAGGGCACCGCCGCTAAGTGCGCACCTCTCACATCAAAGAGAGCACAGAGTCACATATGTATGAGGACAGTTTTTAACAGGTGGCCTCAAAGGATGCTCTAACAGAATTGTTATTACAACGCTTTTCTGGAAGCTGGAAGTCAAGTGTCTTGAGCAAAGGGAGCCTTTTTCTGATTTGCACAAAGGCAGTGGATGGGCAAGCGGCCTCTACTTTCCACTGGTGCTGGCTGGATCTAAACTCGGAGTTCAGGTCACAGCGATCCTGCTCAGAGGGAAGACGCTGGAAACCAAGGATAAAAGGCAGCTACAGAGCTGTGACTAGTCATTCAAGGTCTCAGAAATATTTCCCAGGCCATTGAAAAGAGGTGATAACATTCATGTAGCACAGGAGATAATAAAGTGCAGACAGATCACTTTATTAACGTTAAAGAATTCACACCCATTTTAGGAAGGGCTGTGAAACTGTGTTCTAGTAAAACATGGGCCAGACTAGGGGTCAGCCACCTTCCAGCTCTCCCACACAGGATGAATCATGTCACCTCTCTGGGCTGCGGTTGGATCAGCTGAAAAATGGAAATCAGGTGGCTCCATCGCCATTTAAGAGGCAAATGGAAAAAATGGCCATGAAGGACCCTGTGCCAGAGTCTGGATCACAGTGGGTGCTCTATAAATGCTTGATTTCTCTCCCAGCACCACTTTAAGTACCAGGCCATCTGAACAGTAGAATGCGGTATTTTCTTTGAAATCCTATATATTTAAAACAAAAATCAGTCAATATCCTGGCTAAAAAAATCCTGCATACCTGACTCCCTGCCCTCCAGGCTAAGCTTGCGCCCATGCCTGCCCCCACCCCCGCCAGTCTCCCCCAGCTGCCTCCACTCCACGTCTTCCCTCAACATGCCAGGCCACGGCCACCTCAGGGCCTCCGCACTCGCTGTTCCTCTGCCCGGCGTGCTCTTCCTTCATCTTCCCAGGATCGGCTCCTTCTCACTGGTCAGGTCTCAGCACACATTTTGCCCCTCAGTGTAAAGTAGCCCCTGGCGCCTCCTACAACCTCACTCTGTTTTCATTTTCTGCATGTCTTTATTGCTTTATTTCTTTATTTCTTTGCTCACTTGTTTATTTTCTGTCTCCATCACCAAAATCTAAGCTGCTTGAGAGCAGAGGGTTTTGTCTGCCTTGCTCACTGCTGTATCCCAAAGCACAGGGGTCTAGTGAATAGCTGTTGGCGCAGGAACAATGTCTGGGGGGAGAGTGAAGAGAGCTGCTCCTCCAGCCCGCACACTTCCCTCTCTCCCCCAGGGACTGATGCTTTTTTTGTCCGTTTCTCTCCTCTTCCACTAGATGACCTCCTATGTTCTTTCTTGATTCCCTTGCTTGTCCTACAGAGAACTTAAAACTTCTCATTCTTTCTGTTCTCAAGGTTAGAGTGACTTGAGCCTCCATCTTTCTCATCTTTCGGAACCTCTGCCTGTTGGGCTGGGCCCTCTTCTCTTTGACGGCACTGGGGGCCACAGGGAGCAGATGTGGGAGTCACGTGTGGGAGGAGCCCCCAGATGCAGTGGGATCCTCATCCCTGAGGCCGTGAATGGAGGCTAAATAACCACATCCTTGGGATGCTCCCAGCCCCACCCCCTGGGAGAGCCCCAGCCCTAGCTGCTGCTGTACATAAAGTTACTTCTCTTCTTAAAACCAGGTTTTGACAAATCTGCTATGCAAGGGCTTCAGTGAATTGGTCTGGCTTATGCCAACTGTTAACTGGACTAAAGAACTTGAATGGCATTTACTTTACAGTTTACAGGTCTCTTTCATCAGTCGTTCATCCAGCGAATGTTTAATAAGCACCTACTATATACCAGAAATGGATCTAAGTGCTTTGCATATAATAATTTGTTCATAACACAGGTACTTTTATTATCATAATCCCCACTTTACCAATGAGGATCCTGTGTTCCGGAGCTGGGTTTACTATAAAGCCCAGTGTCTTAATCTGTTCTGGCTGCTATAACAAAATACCATAGTCCAAGTGGCTTATAAGCAGCAGAAATGTATTGCTCACAGTTCTGGAGGCTGAAAGTCCAAGATCAAGGTGCCAGCACGGTTGAGTGAGGGCCCTCTTCCAGGTCTCAGACCTCTCGTTGTGTCCTCACATGGTGGAAGGGGCTAGGGAGCTCTGTGGGATCTGCTTTATAAAAGCACTAATCCCATTCATGAGGGCTCCACCCACATGATGTAATTACCTCCCAAAGGCCCCACCTCCTCGTACTATCAGGTTTAGGGGTTAGGATTCAACATATGGATTTGGGCATGGGGGACACATTCAGACCATAGCACTCAGAAAATGTTTTCAGGGTTTCTCCTGTACACGGGCTCCTTGCTTGTTCCCAGGTGGGGCCCCAACGCTATGTTCACCGGTCATGTGTGCAAAATTTGCAAAAGTAATATATTTCACCTGCAAGCAGCCAAGCCCTCTCTTTCTACAATGAATCTCATCCATCCCTCTTTCTCTCATGTTTAGTGGTATTGGAGAGGCTGTGGGTATTTGGGGGATCCAGCTTAGGGGAAGTTAAGTTGGAGATACATTTAATTTGAGTTTACTGAGATAAACGTATGTGGTTAAAAGTATGGTTAAGTTATTGCCAGCCATCCTGGTGTAGAAGACAGCTTTCAGGAACACCCTACAGCTGCCCATGCCCACTGGCCTGGATTGTAACTCAGAGATACTGGTCCAGAGTTCGTATCACCATATGAAGATGCTCTGTGTCACCCAGCACAGAAAGCATGCAGAAGGTGAAGGAAAACCAGGTCTGAAATTCAAGGAGCCAGAAACCATTCTGTAGAAAATTCTTCCTATCATCAGGCATGTGAAATTGTAAATGGAGGATTTGCTTCTCGGTGCTGTTGTGGACGCCTGGTCCAAACCAAAGTTCTCTCCTGCAAGAATAGACTGGATAAAGCAGCATATACAATTAAAACACAGTACATTTTTTTCCCTCTTTTGGGATGACCACACGAAATGCAATTTATCAGAATTTCTGTGTTTTTAGGGCACAAACTTATAGCTGTGCTATGACCAAGCGGTCTGTAACAGGTCATATATGAACCTGATGGGCATTTTTCTAAATCTGACATTGGTGCTAAAATCTATGTGTTTATATAAAACACTTACAAGTACACATTGTGAAACTAAAAGAAATGTTCCTGAACAGTCTGTAGTAATAAAAACAATTCAATAGGGCTCATCAGAGAAAAGGCTGGGTTATCTTTTAATTCCTTATAGATAATATGACGAAAGTGTCATCATATAAAGGTGATCAATGAAATGCTGGGGGGAAAGGATTATAAAGGCATCTCAGGTAGTTAATTAATACAAATATTGTGTTATTTTTCTGGGTTTTGTGATGTTTGTGGCGTTTGCCAGCTTTCCAAAATTTCCAGTTTTCTATGATTACTTTTCTCATTCTAAATCTCACCTATTGTACCTAATTTTCTATTCTTTTTCTTAAAGGGGCCCCCAAACGCTATAGGCTTTGGGTTCCACCTCTAAACTGTCTCCATCATGTCGCTACCAGGACAGGGTGGCTTCCTTACGCAAATACAAGCTCAAACAATCTGCACTCTTTTTCTGCCCTTTTAACACAAAAGGTAGCTTACAACAAATACACCGGCAGCTGTGGCAGTGCCAGCCGCGTAGCAGGACACGCGTGAGAGCGGGGACAATACTGCAATAGTCCGGGGGAGAGAGGATGGTGGCTGGACACGCAGAGTCCACGGGGGTGTGGAGGAGCGGCTGGATTTGGACTCGGTTCTGAAGAGAGTCAACGGGAGTAACTGACGATGTTGGGGATGACAGAAAAAAGAGAAGACATCGAGGACGATTTCGCGTTTCCCCGGGACGCTATGACCTGGGGAGTCGGGGTTCTGGGAAGGTGGCTGTAGGTGGAAGGAGAACCGCCGCTCTGGCGAGCGGGGGGGCGGGGATTCGCTGCCGCGCGCTGCTGTCCCCTAGCGCCCACCGGGCCGACGCTAACGCGGGGCCGGCCGAGACCGCCCAGAGGCGTCCCAGGCCCGGCTCCAGCGGCGGCCGCGGCCGGCCAAACCCTCCCCGCGCAGACGGCCGGGCGCGGGCGGCCACGTGCGGCCCCGCGTGCTCCCAGCCCCTGCCTCCCCGCTCCCGGCCGCTGCCAGCTCCTGGGCAGGAGCAGATGCTTGCAGATGCGCCCCGGGGGAGAGCCACAACTGGGCTGGAGGAGGGGAAGCTTGACCTGGTCAAGGGACCTCTCTTCCCTGAACCTCCCTTTCCCAGTGTAGGCGCGTGAGTGCGTCCTTCCTGGAGGAGACTGTGGTGGCTTATTGAGCTTTTCCGGGGCTAAGAAGATGACAACAACAACAGCGATGGTGAAACAGTAATAGTAAAAATGCCAGACATTTACTGAGTGCTCACTCTGTGCCAGGCACCCTTTCAAACACTCTACTTATAGAATCCCCCCAGCAACCCTGTGATGTCAGCCCTTTTACTGTCCCCATTTTACAGATGAGGGAATGAAGGCAGAGCAAGGGGCTCATGTGATGATTACTATTACTGCTCATAATCATGAAGCAATGGCTAGCAGTGATCCTGATGGGGCTATGGCTTACTGAGGGCTTGCTCTGCATAAGCAGTCCACATGCAGGATCATGCTAAAGCCCTGCATCCCTTCTGTGGAGGGTATTTATATCATCCCCATTTCACAGATGAAGACTGAGCCTCAGTGGTGTGAAGTCACTTGCCCGTGAAGACACAAGCTGGTCAAGTGGCAGAGACGGGACGCGAACCCATGACTGTCTGAACGAACTCCCAGACATGATTGCTACTGGCCATTCCTGAAGGGGTCTCTCACCTGTGATGAGGCATCTCCTCACCCATCCCTGTCCCTAAATATGGTAGGACAGTTATGGTCTGTGACCACAGGGTGATCATTCTGGCTCCAAGGCTACGCCAAGGAAGTGGCTGCTTTGCCCAAGGGCTCACAGCTGGCAGCGGACAAGAGGACTATAAGTGGGGCTCAGGACCAGCCCCCCACCACTTGCATGGTGTCCTGAACCTGCTTCCTGCCTCTGCGCTCAGATGAAGGAGCCCAAAAAAGCCACTTCTTGTAAATGTCCTTCTCTTGTAGATTCAGGCTGGTCAGCCTGCTGAAGACACCTGTCTTCCTTCCCTACCAGGTGCCTGGCAGTCTTGCCGTGTCCCCTGGATCTGCTGGCCCGACCCTTCATGAACTGTGGAGGCCTGACTAGGAGGCTCCCAGGGAGGCCTGCTACACTTCTGAGGGTTTGGCACCTTGCCCATTCGTCCTGAAGTCTCCCAGTTCTGGCCCCAGCCCACCTGAAAACCCCCGCTTCACTCCCATGCCACACAGACCCTCAGCCCC
Source organism: Orcinus orca (assembly GCF_937001465.1). Lineage (NCBI taxonomy): Eukaryota > Metazoa > Chordata > Mammalia > Artiodactyla > Delphinidae > Orcinus > Orcinus orca. The sequence goes on from NC_064568.1 coordinate 3,352,450, forward strand.
AGTCCTAGCCTAGAGAGCCCCCAGGGCTTGTCAGAAAACTGGATCATCAGGATCTGTTGGGACAGATGGGGGTGTCACGCAAAGTCACACAGCAACTGAGAGGCTGAGGCCGCTGTCTGCCACCTGGAAGGGGGTGGATGGGAGGCTCCTGCCTCCCCACCCTGAAGCTGGCTGCGAGGCCCTGCAGTGCTGTGCAGCCTCCGTGTGCCTGATATCAGCTGTGTGGCTCTCTTTGACCCGCAGTGCTGGGCTGCTGGGACACGAGTTGAGGATCAGCCTGGGGGTCAGCTGGGGCCCTTAGGCACTGGCCCGGGACTGGCTGGCTGGGGTCCTCTGCACTCAGATATCTTCCCCCACCCACTACTGTGGCCTTTACCTGAGACTCAGAGGTTCCAAGGATAGAGTTGGAGTTGGGATTCAAGCCCAGTGCTCTCTGACTGGGCTACCATCTCTGCTACCACTTTTCTCAGTTTGAAAAGTGGGAGGCATCTTGGTGTGTGAGAAATTCCTCTCGCATCCCGACCCTGGGGATAGAGACTCCGAGCCAGCATGGGAAGGGCCTGAGGAGACAGCTCGCCTGGGCCCCCAGAGGTGGAGTGTGAGGCCTCAGCAGCCTGCAGTGTGGCCCCTGCTTGTCTCAGGCATGGTTCCTAGAAGACCCAGGAGCCTGAGCCTGGGAGGGGACAGAGTGATCGTCCCATCTATTTAGCCAGTGTCCACAGGACATATGTCAGCAGAAAGTCCACGCTCTCTTAGAGGAATGCACTGTCACATTCTGTACGCTCAAGCATGCACACCCTTCTCACCCTAGAGAGAGCTAGATCTCTCTCCCCACCCTTAGCCCATTTCAGCCTCACATCAAGGCTGCCTCCTCCAGTTGCCTATGCTGTGCACTGCACAACTCCAAGGGGCCCCAGTCACATGGACAGTGCTGTGAATGGCACCCACGGAGTTGGCTAACACAATGGCCCTGCTCACAGTGACCTGGGAGTGAGCCAGGGAAATTTGTCCCATTCTGTTGCTGGTGGAAACTGATGCTCAGAGATAGCCAATGACCTACCCTTGGGTCAAAGAGTGAGTCAGTAGTTGGAACAAAATCTATGTCATCCTTTGTCTCCCTTCCCCCAGGCATTTTAAATAGAATTATTTCTTTCTAAAACTTAAATTTACTTTTTTGTTGTTTTTTTGGAGTCCTCTTTTTTTTATACATATATATATATATATTTTTTTTAGTAGACATATAGTTGATTTACAATGCTGTGCCAGTCTCTGCTGTACAGCAAAGTGACTCAGTTTTACCCGTATATACGTTCTTTTTACAATATTCTTTTCCATTATGGTTTATCCCAAGAGATTGGATATAGTTCCCTATGCTATACAGTAGGACCTTGCTGTTTATCCATTATAAATGTAATAGTTCACTAGATTTGCTTTAAAAACAAATCATTTTAAAACTTCTGTCTATTTTGGAAGAGGAGCCATGTTCATGTGACAAGAATCATAAGGGTTTGAAAGGATGTGAAGAGCAAGCAGCTCCCTGCATCCCTGGCCCGTGGGCAGCCACTGCTGCTGCCTTGTGTACCTTCCAGAGAGAGTTTACACACCCTTCACACGAATGGGCACACACTCACTGTTTTCACTGCAAACGTCCTGCAGTTTAGCAGAACATTTCAGGCTGTCTGATTCTTTGTTTTACGGTAAACAGAATTCCATTATGTGGAGCCCTGGATGGCTATTTAAGCAGGACCCACTGGTGTTCACTTAGGGGGCTTTGGACCTCTCAGTACAGCAAACAGTGTTAGATGACACCCCCAGCACCCTCTTCTCTGCACATGTATCATTTCATGAGTCTGAAAAAACACCTGAAGGATAAATTCTTTATTTCTTTTAGGTCAAAATGTTTCATTTTTGAAACAAAAATAAAACATCATGAAAGGACACATGCTAAATACAAGAGAAGATCCGAATTGCCCATCCCTATCGATTCTACTCCCTGAAGGTGACCAATGTTTCACATGATTTCACAGCTTGCTTATGTGGCTTAATAGATGTGGTTGGTTGCAGAAATGGCCACAATCCTTCACACAACCCTGTCTCCGTGCACTCTCTCGTGCCTTTGCAACTCCTCCCATCAAGAGGCAGAGTCTAGTTCTCCCTGCCTTGAACCTGGACCTGCCCAGATGCCTTGTATTGGCCAGAAGAATGTGGTGGAAGAGATGGTGTGCCAGTTCCGAGCTAGGCCTCAAGAAGCTTTGCATGCTTCTGCTAACTCTTCTGGAGCCTTGCTGACGGTGGGAATAAGCCTGGGCTAGCCTGCCGGAGGATGAGAGACACGTGAGCAGGGGTGTCAGCTCAGTCGCCCCAGTCAAGGCCCCAGAGAGCGGAGAGCCCAGCCATGACCAGCAAAGCCGCCTACCCAACCCACACCTGGCCTCAGGTGTGCGTAGGAGCCCAGAGAACTGCCCAGAGCAGCCCAACCTGATTGCTGACCCTCAGGTTCTCAGAACCATTAGCTAAATTTGTAGTGGTTTTTAGCCACAGAGTTTTGGAGGATCTGTTTTGCAGCTCGGTTGTTGTAATAGGTCACCGATACAATGTATCTTGGAGATACTTCCCCTACAGGTATCTGAATCAACCTCATCTTTCTCATAGCTACAGAGTATTCCATTTTTGTGGAGGTGCCATGGTTTATTTTTCCAGTGTCTTCTTGGTGGACCTTTGGGTTGTTTCTTTGCTCCTGTGCTTCTGTCTCTTCATCTGTAAAATGAGACTGACGACCTTGCCTTAAAATTAATTTTTGGAAGTTGGCATTATTTGGTGTAGAATGGCTGACGCTTAGAAAGTGCCCAGCACGTGTTTTCTTTTCCTCCTTCCTGTGGGACGACTTCCACTCAGACAGGAATAGCAAACAGGTTGGTCTCAATGCCCGTTGTCTGGTGGGTGCTCCCAAGAGCTTGTTCTGAGCAGGACTGTGAGCCTGTGTCTGAGTCAGGGGCAAACACTGCCATGATTGATTACTGATGCCTGCCGTGTGCACCAGGGAGGATTGGTGAGAGGGACATGTGCTCTTCTTCATACGTGTCTCCATCTGAGCCTAAGAGACCCTCACTCCCATTCACTCAGAGACTCTGAGAATCCATATGACCTTCAAGACCTAAGAGGAGGGCACTGGGAGGATTTGGACCCAACTCGCTGTGTGACCCAGGACAATAGGCCCTTTCCTCCTGTACTTCAGTCTCCCTATTTGTCAAGAAGCAAGTTGATGGCAAAGCTGGGACTCAACCACAGGTCACCTGACTCCCACCCTGTCCTCAGTTACTGGAGCCTGGACCCTCACATGGTGGTCTGGCCTGGGGTGGTTACAGCTGGGAGTGTGCCCCGCCCATGCTATGTGTGCCCAGAACCTCCTGAATATCCAATAGGTTTTGGCTGTGGTCTCCACAGGACACGTTAACCTGGGAGGCCATCTGCTGGGGATGGCAGCCAGGTTGCAGACTCTCAGGAGGACTGGTCCCCTTCCCATTATACTCACCCTGATGTATAGCCCTTTGTGGGCAGGGGAGGTGCCAGCTTTTTGTGGTGAGGGTCTCCTATTAGACTGTCCACCTTGAGCAGTCCTGAGCTTATTTATATTTATGTATTACTTTTTCCAAAAGTACCTACAAGTAAAATTTATTTTAAATTCCCCAAGAAGGTTAAAAAAAGAAAGAATAGTATAGGATAGCAGGATAAAATAATTTATATATCATGAGAGAAGGTTGAGAAAAAGACATCCCTTCTCCACTTTCTCACTTACTTCCCTGCCCCCATCTCCTGACTCAGAGCTGGGGAGGGCAGATGAGTGGTGTTCGTGCCTCTGCTTCTCCTTCCCTTGCCCTCAGCAGACATTGCTAATCAATTAGAGGATTTTTCCTCATTGAGTCTAAACACAACCTCAGGATCCTTTTCAACACAGTTGTCCAGATAGCCATCCTCCACACAGCAAAGTTAAAAACTATTTCATCCGTGGTTTAGAGTATACCCTTCCTAAGGATAAATGTATCTGCGGGAGAAAAAAAATGAGTGCCCTGCCCCTCAGAAAAAGTATATGAGGGAAAGGACTGAGGCTTTAGTGGTAGAATTTCTAGCATTAGCCTACGGTTGGGCTAGAATTTAGGATTAGGAGAGAGATGCATTATTTCACTGTGGAATGTCCGTGCTTCTAGAGATATGATATTTCTCTCTCTCTCATCTTTTTTTTTCTTCGCATACATGTTCTTCTGCCTCAGTCTTTCTAACAGCTTCCTTGTCCTCATTTAGAACTGGAAGTGTCCTTAGAAATCAACTTGACCAACCCTATCCTACAGCCCTAGTGGTAGATGGAGATTCTGAAGGAAAGAGACTTCACCACACACATTTTACCACACTGGTTTAGTGCTGTCTAGAAATAATTCCTCCTCCTCCTTCATCATCATCATCATCATCATCATGACTTCCCCACAGGCTCTGCCTGCCTTTCCTGGGGTCACCTCACTGGAGAAAAAATTCCTGGGAGTTGGCCATGTAGGGAATGGTGGTGGGAACCAAGCAGACAAGAGCTCCTTGAAATCTGACTCAGACCTCTCAACTCCAACCCCTCCCCACCTCTCATGGCAGCATCCTTAGCAAAGTCACAGCGCCTCCATCCCCCAAGGCCCGACCACTTCTGCCCACGGCAGGGCCAAATGCAGGGACCTCAGGGCTCTGCAGAGGTGAGGTGGGGAAGGTAGGGCTCAAGGCTTAGAGGAAGCCATATGCCTGCTCAATTTGTGTGCCGGAGAGGAGAGGTCTTTCCAAGTGTGTCTTTGGGAGAAGAGTTATAAGATGGTCAGCGGACACTGCCCCTCATCACTTCCTACCTGCTCTGCTTGGTCTTTTGTTCAGTTGGCACCCTTTTATCGAGCACATACTACAAGCAGGCACTACTCTAGGGGCCAGGGTTACAGCCATGAGCAAAACTAACACATTCTCTGCAAGTTACATGCTGAATGGATGAGACAGAAAACAAGCATATGAACCCATGAGTATGTAATATGTCAGGAAGTAACAAGTGTTCAGAAAAAAAATTGAGCAAGATAAAGAGATGAGGTGATGGAGAGCGTGGGATGGCCGAGGACGGCCCATTGGAGCGGGACGCTTGAGCAGACACTGGAGCAGTAACAAGGAGCAGAGATCAGGGGAAGAGGAGGAAAGGGTGGTCCAGGCGGAGGCACAGCAGGGACAGAGGGAGAGAGGCAGGACGCAGCCTGGTCTATGCAGAGGACCACAAACGCTGGTCTCACCGAGAGTCCCCATGACTTCATCCACACGCCACCTGGACTGTTTTGACCTCATGATTTTCTCCCAAGAACTCACTTATGTTTTTAAACGAATAAATTTATTTCAAAAGGGAACTTCGTGGTGTTATGTCAACTAGAAAGTGAGCATCACTTTGCTGGAAAAAGAGAGGTGACTGGAAGTCAAGATGCTGAGACAAAGGGAAGCTACTACCTTCCAGCTGGAGGCTGCTGCCTGCTGGGGCTCAAGCCAGACCTGACCTCTCCTACACTGAAATAGTTCCACAATTGTCCGAGAGGGGTTAGAGACACAGCAGACCAAATAGAGACGTAGCCTTGCTGAGGTCTGGCATTCTGGGGGAGTCGGGCTGTGGGATCCAGTGTCTCCATGGGAGCCAGCATCATTTTATACACCCCAAACTCTATGGGACACTGAGTCTGGCCGGGTCAGGCTCAGGGGGTTCTGGGGAGGCCGGCTGAGGAGCCTGGGCTTTCCCACAGGGCAGAGTTGCAAGCAGGGGTGTGACGTGGTGCATCGTTGTTCAGGTTTTGGTCGGACGGTGCCTAAGGGTCACCTTCTCACGTAGGGGTACCTAGGACTGTCTTTCTTCCCTGGAGTCCACGTAGATGAATTGATCCCTCACCTTCCTACAGAGTGTGGTCTGTGTCCACAGGGAGAAGGCATTCTCTAAACCTGGAAAACTGCCTACGGTGGGAGCGGCAGAGCTGGGGGCAAGAGGTGGGGTTCTTCAGACAGCTCTCAGAGTTAGGGCACCACACGGCTCTCAAAGTCCCCGGGCACGTGTGCAAATTGAAGGATCTCTGAGTTGTCCAAACGCTAGAGATGGTGAAAGAAATGCAGTGGATTTGGGAAACCAGAGTTCCAACCAGTGGCTTTGTTCTAGTTTCCCCTGCCTCCCCTCCTTCCTCCCTTCCTTCCTTCCTCCCTTCCTTCCTCCCTGTCTCCTTCCCTTTCTCCCTCTTCAATCTCTTTCTCTCTCTCTCTCTTTCCCTCTCCCCCTTTCTTTTATTTTTTTAAAAGTATTTATTTATTTTGGCTGCACCGGGTCTTATTTGCAGCATGCAGGATCTTTAGTTGCAGCATGCGGACTTCTTAGTTGAGGCATGCAGCCTTCTTAGTTGCGGCATGCAAACTCTTAGTTGTGGCACACATGCAGGATCTAGTTCCCCGACCAGGGATGCAACCCACGGCCCCTGCATTGGGAACACGGAGTCTTATCCATTGGACCACCAGAGAAGTCCCTCCTTTTCTTTTATTTGAATACAGCCATATTTAACAATGTTTCATGACCTAAAACATTTCTTTGGGTAGAGGTTGTCTGGAGTACGTGTCTTTCCCATTTTATGGATAGGTCAGTAGAGGCATAGTGAGGGCGACGTAACTCCATGGATACTCAGGGGAGAACTGGATCTCACATATTTGGAATCTGTGTCTCATACCAGTTAAGAGACTGTTGGAATAATCCAGGAGAGATGGCGGTAGCTTGGACATGGTGGTCACTGGGGAAGAGGAGAGAAGTGGTCAGATACTAGATACGATCTGGCTGTGGTACAGGAGGGAACTAGCGGTGTCAAAGGTGACTCCAAGATTTTGACCTAAATGAAGGAAGAGTAGATTTGGGGTCGGGTTACTGAGGACAAGTAAGGTTTGGGATGCCCACTAGATAAGACAGGGAGATGTCCTGGAGGCAGCTGGACACACAGGTCTGGAGCGGGGGTGGGGGGTGGTAGGAGATGCACACTTGGGGTGATCACCATGTAGACTCAGGAGGCCACTGAGAGGTACACGTGGGCAGAGAACAGCAAAGGACCGTGGACTGAGCCCCAGGGCTCCTGACAAGTGGGGGAGCAGAGAGGAAACCAACAAAGAGGGGGAGAGGAGCGATCCTAGAGCTGAAGGGAAGAGCTGGGAGAGCTGCTGGGGTGGAGCTGCTCTGAGAGACAGGGAGCAGGGAGAGGGGGCTGCAAAGGAGGGAGGTCCCATCCCAGGGAGGCTGGAGCACCTGGAGGAGAGCATGCAGCCCCCAGCGGCTTGTAAAGGCTTGAACATCGGATTCCTCTGGTACTCAGACCTCAGCGTTTTGCTGTAAATGCTTCTCCTACTCCCTCCCCCACAAATGTACACCTTTCTTTTTAAATAAATTTATTTGTCTACTCATTATTTATTTTTGGCTGTGTTGGGCCTTTGTTGCTGCGTGAGGCTTTCTCTAGTTGTGGTGAGTGGGGGCTACTCTTCGTTGTGGTGCGCAGCCTTCTCATTGCGGTGGCTTCTCTTGTTGCGGAGCACAGGCTCTAGGCATGTGGCCTTCAGTAGTTGTGGCACAGGGGCTCAGTAGTTGTGGCACACGGTCTTAGTTGCTCCGCGGCATGTGGGATCTTCGCGGACCAGGGCTCGAACCCGCGTCCCCCTCAGTGGTTAAGTGGATTCTTAACCACTGAGCCACCAGGGAAGCCCTGTACACCTTTCTTTAAAATGTTTTTTAACAAGGAAAACAAATGATGATCAATATCTTTCCAAGGGATTAAGTAACTAAAAACCAGCTTTTACTTGATTCAGAAGTTGATATCTTCAACACATCTTTCCAAAAATAACGATAAGCAAAAAAAAAAAAAAGTGCCTGAGGTTTCAGCAACCAAACTGACACCTGCATTGGCTTCCAGATTCTAATCAGAGCTGAGCAATGGAGTGAAGAAAGGCCTGCTTTCCCAGGGGTGCAGGCGCACCTCAGCAGATGAATTGGTGGGGTGTCTGGCCTCCTAAGCTGAGCTGGCTTCATGCTCCAGGCTGATGGGCAAAGCGACTGTCTGTAGTTGTTTTCATGGTTTGGGTTTGCATGGTCTGTGCTTCCCTGCACAGTGGGCAGCCCCCTCCTCCAGAAGACCCCTGATTTGACCACAGGGGTCCAGTCTCACTGGACTTTGGCTGAGGACTCCTAACAACTCGGACTGTCATTTGAGGCTCTTCCCAGCCTCCCAAGCCTCCGTGTCTTCAGACTCAGCCCTTCCCTGCATTATCTGGTAGTTTCCCACCTCTGAGCCTCCGCAGCTGCTCTTCCCTCCATCTGATAATACTCTTACCGCCACTCCTCCCATCCTTGCATATTCAAATTCTCACCATCTCTTAAGACCAAGGTGACCATGGAATCTGACTGACCTACCACAGTCCTGGTTTACACCTGTTGTCCTAATGTGATTATTAATAACATCCCCTATAGACTAAAAAAATCCTGCTTTATTTATTTTATTTATTTATTTATTTATTGTTTCTGGCTGCGTTGGGTCTTCGCTGCTGTACGCAGGCTTTTCTTTGCTTGCGGCGAGTGGGGGCTACTCTTCACTGTGGTGCACGGGCTTCTCGTTGCGGTGGCTTCTCTTGCTGCGGAGCATGGGCTGTAGGTGCGCGGGCTTCAGTGGTTGTGGCTCACGGGTTCTAGAGCGCAGACTCCCTAGTTGTGGCACACGGGCTCAGTAGTTGTGGCTTGCGGGTTGTAGACCGCAGGCTCAGTAGTTGTGGCGCACGGGCGTAGTTGCTCCGCAGCATGTGGGATCTTCCCGGACCAGGGCTTGAACCGGTGTCCCCTGCATTGGCAGGTGGATTCTTAACCACTGCGCCACCAGGGAAGCCCCAAAATATCCTGATTCAGACAACAGATTCTATAGTCACCTGACAAGAGGCCCAACTCTAATGCCTCCTCCAGGAAGTCATCCCTGCTTCCCCCAGCAAAGGTCTCGTTTATCCTGAACTTGCACAGCCCGAAGTCCCTCTCCTGAACGTATCACACTCTCGCGGGCACCTTCCTTGGCATGTGGCCTCTCTCCTGTGCTGGGCAGATACAGTCTCCTTATCAAAAGCATTTACAGACTTAGTGTTATGGGTTAGATTGTATCCACCACAAAAATGCATTGAGGTCTTAACCTCAAGTACCTGTGAATGTGACCTTGTTTGGAAATAGAGTCTTTGAAGATTTAACTAGGTTAAGATGAGTTAATGCAGCTGGCCCCTGATCCAATATGACTGTGTCCTTATAAAAAGGGGAAATTTGGACACAGACACGTACAAAGGGAAGGTGATATTAAGCCACACAGGGGAAGAGGGCCATGTGATTGGAGTGATGCCTCTATAAGCCAAGAGACAGCAAGGTTTGCTGACAAACACCAGAAGCTGGGAAGAGGCAGGAAGGATTCTCCCCTAGGGCCCTGCTGACACCCTGATCTGGGAGTTCTAGCCTCCAGAACTATGAGATGATACCTTTCTGTTGTTTTAACCCACCCAGTTTTTAGTACTTTGTTACGCAGGCTTAGGAAACTATTAGGTATAGTAACTACTCTTTTAAACAACTGTTATATTGAGATGCAATTCATATATTATAAAATTTGCCCTTTTAAAGTATACACTTCAGGAATTCCCTGGGGGTTCAGTGGTTAGGACTCCGTGCTTCCACTGCAGGGGCCCTGGTTCGATGCCTGGTCGGGGGACTAAGATCCTGCAAGACACACATTGTGGCCCCCAAAATAAATAAATAAAAATAAAAATTTTTAAAGATATACAGTCCAATGGTTTTTAGCATATTCACAGTTATGCAACAATTACCACTATATAACTTTAGAACATTTCGTCACCCCCAAAAGAAACCCAATATCTATTCGCAGTCGCTCCCCGTTTCCCTTTCCCCCGGCAACCACTAATCTGCTTTCTCTGTCTATGGATTTGTCTATTCTGGTTATTTCATACAATATATGGCATTCAATGTCTGACTTCTTCCACTTAGCATAATGTTTCCAAGGTTCACCCCTGTTGAGCCTATATCAGTGCTTCATTCCTTTTTATGGCTGAAAAATATTCCATTGCAGGGATAGACCACATTTTCTTTATCCATCCATTCTTTATGCATTCATGTTGATGGGCATTTGGGATGTTTCCACATTTTGTCTAATGCTAGACAAAATAATGACTAATGCTGCTGTGAACGTTTGTGCACAAGTTTTTGCACTGACATATATTTTCGATTCTCTTGGATAAGTAACTTTTTTAGTTAAAAGACAATGCCTGCACATGGTGAACAAAACGGCCAGCGGCAAAAAAAATGTTTACAACTAAAAGCCAGACTCTTTCTCTCCCTAGGTGGACTCTCCCTCCCCGGAGACCACCCGTTTGTTTCGTTCCTGTCCTCCCAGAGATATTTTCTGCACATACACACTCAGGTAAGTGAACGCTTATTTTCTCCGGCATGAATGCCCCCAGTGGTTCTATCTCTTGTTCTTCTCGCCTGCCAATACCTCTGGATCCTTCTGCATTGGTGTGCAGGACTGCACTCCATTCTTTTTGTTTATTTATTTATTTCATTTATTTATTTTTGGCTTCATTGGGTCTTCGTTGCTGCATGCGAGCTTTCTCTAGTTGCGGCGAGCGGGGGCTACTCTTCGTTGCGGTGCACGGGCTTCTCATTGTGGTGGCTTCTCTTGTTGCAGAGCACGGGCTCTAGGCGCGCGGGCTTCAGTAGTTGTGGCATGCAGGCTCCGTAGTTGTGGCTTGCAGGCTGTAGAGCGCAGGCTCAGTAGTTGTGGCGCACGGGCTTAGTTGCTCCACAGCATGTGGGATCTTCCTGGACCAGGGCTCGAACTCGTGTCCCCTGCATTGGCAGGCGGATTCTTAATCGCTGCGTCACCAGGGAAGTCCTGCACGCCATTCTTTTAGCGCCTGCCTCGCTGAATTGTTTGGACATACCCTTTGTTATTAAGCCATTTGAAGGTCATTTAGGCTGCTCTTGATCTTTGTCACTGCAAGTATGCCACCCTGAACTTGCCTGTGCACCCATGCAAAATTTTCTGGGGGGTAGACCAGAAGGCCCAGAGGTAGACTTGCTGGGACCTAGAATGTGAGCTTTGTTTGGTTTGAATAAGGAGATGGTCCTGAGTTTCTTGATATCGGGGCTGAGTCTTATTCACTCTCCTGCCCCACAAAGACTCATGAAAAGCACAGACATGTGCCCAGTGGGGAGATGGGCAGAGCTTACCCTGGACCCGTTTCTTCCCTTGAACTTGTGTGTTTTGAGCCCCGCAGGGTCGGCGGGAAGACATGCTGGATGGTAACTGCTAAGTCATCAGCCAGTTGGTGACCTCGAGTAGCTGTTTCAGCCCACCTACAGAAACTGTAGATCCTTTGCCAAACCGTTGCCATAAATGTTAAGAACCAAGCTCAATTATTCTCTTAAAAATAGTAACTTTAAAGAAGATGGAAGTCTTCAACTTTAAAACCAGCCAGATTAATAAAAATAATCTTTCTGAATTATGAACCTGGTATCATGGTATAAAGAGCCTTTTTTTTTTTTAATCTTGCTGACTCAAAGATAGGCTTTGAAAACAAGCCTCGTTGACTTTGCGCCCCTTTGTTTGCCAGTTCTACAAAGGTTTTATTGCAAATCAATTTTATTGTACAGTGTACCTTAAAAGTTGACAATCGAGTAAGTCAGCTGTATCCCAGCCCTGACCCTAAATTAGCCAGGTGACCTTGAAAGTGTTCCTTATCTTCGCTAGGTGGCAGTTTGCTAACAACAAAGGGAGGGGCTCGATAAGACTGAGACTTTGGGATTTTACACTTGGAGATCCAGCTAATTTCTATCCTTTGATAGCTGTCAGGTGCCCACAGGTGGTTGTGAAACCTTACCCAAAGATGAAGGGTTAATGTCAGATTGACTATCTAAAGCTTGTTGGAACCTGAAGTGCAAACAAAGGGTTAATGGCACATTTAACCATCAAAATGGGCCCTTTCGGGCCTTGTTTGCCTAGCTAAACTCAGAACCAATCCTATTAGCCTGTGCAGGGACCTTTGGCAGAGGTTTGTGGGTGGACATGGGGCTAGGGAGTGGCCCAGGGAGTGCAGATGAATTAGCATCTCTTCCCTGGCTCATTACCGGAGGATAAAGGCGCCTCCCGCAGCTCCCAGCAGGTTGGGAGCAGGAAGTTGGGTGGTTTGGACAGCAGGAATCTGGCTCCACAAAGGCTGCTGAAAAGCCTTTGTTCCAGGGCTTAACAGGGCCCCTTTCGTGGGCAGCTCACATCTCCACTGGAGCCAAGGTCCTCACCCAAACACTGATAAACAGCACAGTTGTGCCAGAATAAGCTTCATGACACTCCCCTGCCAGCCAGTCACTCCCCTGCTCAAGAACTGTCAATGACTCCCCATTGCCCACCCACTCTCTGCTGGGCACTCCAAGTTGACTACAGTCCAGCCTAATTACCTGGCTGACCTTAATGCCCACCACTTCTCAGAGTTTCATTTTAACCAACGTGTGTCCAGCATCCAGTCTGGGCCAGGCACTGTGCTAAGTGCTGTGCAAGCATCTCGTTTCATCTTGATGAGTGTTCTTAAAGAAGGTCTTAGTGGGAATTCCCTGGCGGTCCAGTGGTTAGGACTCTGCACTTCCACTCCTGGGGGCACAGGTTCGATCCCTGGTCGGGGAACTAAGATCCCACAAGCCACGTGGCAAAAAAAAAAAAAGGAATGTCTTAAACCCAAGGTGCAGAAGTGGGAACAAGGTCCAGAGCAGCTAGAGCAGCCTGTCTAATGCCACACAGCCAGGAAGCAAAGAGCCAATGCAATCTCCAGTCCTCACTCTCCCTCGCTGCCCGAGGTACTGAGCACCGTGTGGGCAGGGCAGTCATGGAGGGGGTGATGCCAAGTGGTGAGAGGGAGCAAGCTAGGCAATGAGGCTGGAAGAACATTCCAGACAGGGGGAACAGCAAAGACAAAGGCGTTTCTCTCTCTGGGCCTCAGTTTTCTCATAGGTCAAAAAATGTGTTTGTGTGTGTTGCAGGAAAGGGGACCCTTTCCAGGGCCCTAGAGTGGGGTCTTTTTTTTTTTTTTTTTTAGAGTGGGGTCTTGTCTATCACTCGGAAATGAATTGTCCAAGGAGACACACGTGCTGACAAAGCAAGAGACTTTATGGGGAAGGGGCGCCCGGGTGGAGAGCAGCAGGGTAAGGGAATCCAGGAGAACTGCCCTGCCACGTGGCTCGCCGTCAGGTTTCATGGTAACGGTCAGTTTCCGGGTTGTCTCTGGCCAATCATTCTGACTCAGGGTCCTTGCTGGTGGCACACGCGTCACTCAGCCAAGGTGGATTCCAGCGCGAAAGACTCTGGGAGTTTGGTTGGTAGGACATACGGACTTACGTCTCCTCTCTTCTTTTGACCTTTCCCAAATTCTTCTGGTTGGTGGTAGCTTGTTAGTTCTGCATTCCTTACCAGGACTTCCAGTTGTAAGATAACTCATGCAAGTGGTTACTATCGTGCCTGGTCAGGGTGGGTGGTTTTGGTCAGTGGTTCCCCTAACGTGTGTGTGTGTGTGTGTGTGTGTGTGTGTGTGTGTGTGGTGTGTGTAGATGGAAGGTGTTGCCTTCTGGTTCTCTGATTGGACTTGCACAGAAAAGCACCCTGGATTTCTCTGAATTTCCCCACAGAATCAGAGAGGAAGTGGTGGGTGCCTCTTTAAATTTCTGCCCTGGATCCCTCGCTTGTCTCACCTCCAGCCCCATCAGACTGCTGGCTGCACTCCCCGTGCAACCTGATTCAGGAAATCAACAAACAGACTGGCTGAGATGGCTGAGCTTGGGGTGGAGGGTGGTGGGGAAGGGGTGGAAATGGGCTTTTCTAGCCACAGGCAGCTGGACCTGAGCAACGGCTGCCCCCTTTGGACAGCGCACCGTCTCCGCTACTCCTTATGCCTTGTAAATCTGGTCGGTCTTACTCATTCTTGTCCTCTGCAAGGCCCCTGTAGCAACTTGGGTCTGCGACTCCCGGGCAGCATGTTTCACAAGGCTGATGAAGACCCATGACTCAATTTCTGGTGTACTTAACATCTTCGGCAGCCATGTGACATCTCATTTGCTGCTTTTTTTTCTTGCTTGCTCCTTGCTTTCTCCCTCCATCATCTCCTGGTCTTTCCCTCTACGTCCTCTCTCCTCAATCCCTAGCAAATCTCCCTTCCATCCCCACTTATTTCTCTATCACATCATGTCTAAATCTGCTTTGACATAAGAAGTCCATCAGGGGCTAGGGAGGGCTTCAGAAAGGTGGTAACACTTGTGCAGGGCTTTGAGGGGTGAACAGGAGTTTGTTAGGCAGAGAAAGAGCAGACTAGCATGCTTAAGCACTGGGCTGGATTCTCACTGGCAAAGTTTGAATCCTTGCTTCTCCACTCTCCAAATCAGTGATCCAGATTGATACATCATGTCATCCAGCCTCAGTTACCTCATCAGCACAATAGAATTTCTCTAGCACCTGCTAAAGTCCTGAGCTCAGCCTTTAGTGAGAAGATTTCTTGGTGCAGGCCTGGTGCCTGATTTACAGAAAGCACTCAGTAGATACCTGTTGAATAAATGAATGAATGGATATGCCAGGCAGAGGGGATGGCATCAGGAAAGGTCTGGAGGTGAGACCACGCACAGCATGTTTGGGGAATTGTCTCTGGGTCGGAACCCGTGGCAGAGCCTGATCTTACTAGCTCATGAGAGTCCATGTGCATGTCTCTTTCCAACTCTGCATTCAGTGATATCACCCAGTAGCTTGGAATCCACCAGTGGACGTCTTTCCACCACGGAAATTGGCAAACACTGCAGGTCAGAGCTTTCTTCCTTCCAGGGAGCCAGTTTACCAGCCCACCAGCCCCTGCAGCTGCGAAGATGGTTACAGTTAGATTCCAAGGGACCTTGGGCAGCAGGGCCTGGTGATAGTCTGTTCTCTCTGTTCGCTGAAGGATTCAGAAAGACAGTTAGTTCAACACTACGTGACCTGAGAAAGATGAAACAAGCCCAGAATTTGAGTTCCTAAAAAATCCCAAACATATTCTATTCTTTCGCATAACTCTAAAATTAAAAAAAAAAAGATCCTCAGCTTAATTAGAAAAAATAAAGACCATTTATTTCTACTGAATTAGCAAAACTTGAATTAGAAAATCACTTAATTTCCCAAGTTGAAAAATCAGAGATTTTTATTTATGAGAAACGGAGTGTGGGGAGCCCCACGTGAGAAGACAGCAAGAGCCAGTCCAGTCTGTACATGATTTTGCAGGAAAGGGTGTTGGCCTTTATCCTGATAGCAATGGGAAATCACTAGAGGGTTTGAAGCCAACAAATGATATGATCAGATCTGGCCTTGGAAAAGATCCTTCCCGCCGCTCTGTGAAGAGCCTGGAGGGGGCCAACATGGATGCAGGGAGCCCAGGCAAGAGATGAGAGGGTGTGGATAAGCATGTTTCTGGAGAGTCAAGGTTATGTGTTCACCTTACTTCCTGTTCCTCCTGGGCACTCAGCTGGACTACACTTCCCAGCATCCTCTGCAGTCCAGAGGGACCATGTGATTTACTTGTAGTCAGTAGAATGTGGTAGGAAGAGATGTAGGCCACTTCCCACCCGGTCATAAAACCCTCCCATACAATCCTTCAGATTGTTTCTCTTCGCCTCACACCTCGTGCCAAGGATCTGGGAAGGACTCCAAGGTCCAGGGGATGACAGAACCATGAGCTGGAAGGAGCCTGGGCTGCTGAATGGCTGTGTGGAGCAGAGCCCCCATCATCGAACCACGCTAAGCCATGAAGTCTGGGCTGTTTGTTACAGCAACTGACCTGACCAATGTAGGGGGATGGAAGCAGAAACAGGTGTGCAGAGCTGAGAACTTTTCAGGGGTAAAATCATGGGACCTGTGATAGATAATGAGTGAGGGAAGAAGAGGCTCTGCCGAACATGCCCAACCTTTGTACTGAATGGAGGTGCCTTTTACTGAGAACACTGGGGAGACCATCTCTCTGAGTGATGGTCACTCACTGAGTGGAGATGTCAAGGGGTGCTTCTCTTGGGCTGTACAACCCAAGACAGTCCAACAGCTCCTCTGGGAGCACATCATGGTGGTGAAGGTCACCTGCTGTTCACAGGGAGAGAGTACAAGGAGTCAGCGTGCTGCCCTTGACCAGAGCCTGCCCATGACGGTTGGGGGTTACTGACTGCTTCCCTCCCAGGCCAGCACACAGAACGCCATGTCTTTGGACTCCAAGCTATAGCAAGGCTAATGTTAGGGCATTATTTTTTTTTTCTCTTTCAACAATATTTCCTGAGTATCTGCTATAATAGTAATGTTAAAACTACTACTTATTGGGCTTCCCTGGTGGCGCAGTGGTTGGGAATCCACCTGCCGATGCAGGGGACACAGGTTCGTGCCCTGGTCCGGGAAGATCCCACATGCCGCGGAGTGGCTGGGCCTGTGAGCCATGGCCGCTGAGCCTGCGCGTCTGGAGCCTGTGCTCCACGGCGGAAGGGGCCACAGCAGTGACAGGCCTGCGTACCACAAAAACAAAAAAAAAACCTACTACTTATTGAGCACTTACCATGTTCCAGATCCTATGCCAAGGACTTTATTACATGACTTCATTTAATCTTCAGTCAACAGAGATGAGAACTGTTAGTGGTCCCATTTGACAGGTGAGGAAACTGAGGCTCCCAGAGCTGAGCCTGGCCCCCTCCTGGGTTCTCCTAGTGATGCCCCTCCAGTCCCTCACAGTTCTTGCTCCTCTCAGTTGGGAAGTGGCTGCTTTCTGCCACCCGACACACTGGCACATCCTGGAGCCCCCTTCCTTTGTCTTCAGGAAGCCAGGGGCCAAGACACCATATTTCATTTCCCTCCCCCAGAGGGACTGTTGCTATGCCAGGTCCCAGGGCCCAGATTAGTAGCCCAACCATTGTTGGCATGGTAATGTGATCACATGACCCAAATCATGGCCCCTGATGGGCACAGGCTCCCAGGCAGATGCTGCCTTTAGAAGGGGGCCATGGACCTGGCTTCTAGAGTAGCTCCTGGGCTAATTTGAAAACCATTGAAACCAGCTTAGTCCAAAAAGTAGCGTTTAAGGCAATCACAGAATCCACGGAGTTGGGGGGAGGTTGAACCAAAACCTAGAATCAGGCACCCGGTTGCCACTCTAACTCTCTGTGCATCGCTCATCTCTGCTTGAGGACTGTCACAGGGCAGAGGTGGGCAGTTGTCCACCCAGCATCCCTTCTTATTTAAAAGAGCCCTGATTTGGTTCAGCAATGTGCTCAGCTAAATGTTCTTTCCCAGCTTCCTTTGCTGCAGCCATGAGACAAACTTTTGGTCAGTGAGACATAAGCAGACATCTGCTGTGGGTTCTGGAAAAGTTTCTGGGTTTTTTGATCAAAGGCATAAAGTACAGCTGGCCTAGCCTTCCTCCCCTTCATTCTTCCTTGAGTACAGATATGATGCCTGGAGCTGTAGCAACCATCTTACAGCCAGGAGGGAAAGGCAAGAAAATCACACAATTCCAGCTCTAATCCCACTGAGTGACTGAAGCAATGCCTGTGGTCACCTCCCTCTAGATTTCTTATCACATGAGAAAAATATAACTTTATTTATCAAGCCGGATTTGTTTGGACTCTGCAAGTGAAAGCTGTCCTGATGGAGACAATTGTCACTTTCACTACAGCTGCAGAGGTGGAAACATGATTGCCCCAGCCCCTGAGTTTCACATTTCAGAGCATCTGAGCTCAACTTTCTGGGTCCCAAATTCAAAAAAACATTCCTGAGTTGGGACTCATTGGCCCCATTTTGATTGCTTATGCCTGGGCCAATCATTGGTGACCAGGGAGGGCAGGCTCTGATTGGTCCAGTTAGTGCCAACCCCTAGACCAATACACCCCTGCCAGCACAGCAGTGGGATGGGTGCCATTTGACATGACAGTAAGAAAGCATCTGGGGCAGATTGACCTATCAGTATCTGTTCCAGTCACTCAGCCAAGGGCACTGACAGGGGATATCCGCTCACCCCCTCTGGCTTCCATGCATTCCACCCTGTTTATAAGGCATTCACTGTGTGTGCTGCCGGTGCAGGCCGCAGGGCAGGATGGGAACGGGGTCCACAGTGTGGCCCATTTCCACTGCTAGACCCCAAGGGCAGCCTGGCTCTGTAAAGCCCTCGGACTCAGTTGACATGCTTGGGTTCAAACCTGGTCTCTGCCTCTTACTGGCTGGTGATGACCATTTCCCACCTGGACAGCCTGCTGAGGTGACTCCCCTTCCTGGCTGTGTGACCTCGGGGCAGCTGCCTCACTTCTCTGCGTGTGATCCCACATCTGTAAACTGAGGGGATAATCCTGACCTCTCAGTTTGTTGGAGTAAGATTTATGAGATAACTCTGGGTCATACAGGAGGTGCTCAGTCAATCCTAAAAATAAAATTTAACAGCCCCGAGGGAAGGTATGACAAGTCAGAGTTCCCTGAGGCCAGCCGCCCAGGAGGAGGTTGGGCACTGGGTGGGGTCCAGCCTCCTACCTCCCACCCAGAGATTTTGCTGGAGCAGGCAGACAGCAAAAGCAAAGGGGCTCCAGACACCTGCCTCGGGCCTGTGTAATAAGCCCATGGGATGGGTTGGCGGATGTGGGTCAATGGTGCATGCCAGTCCCCAGAGTGAGGGTGGCAGAAGGCTGTCCCTGTCCATCGGAGGGCTGGCAGCCACCAGGGCCACATCCATGTCTAAGAGAGGCCAAAGGCAGCTCTTGGGTCCTGTCAATGACAGCTGCTGGCCACAGAAGAGAGGCTGCCCTTTTTGTCCTCCGGGGTGCTGAGCAGGCTGGGTAGGTGGACAGTGGCTCCAATCCAGGCATTTGGACAACCTTCCCCTGCACTCCGGGCACCTCCTCAGCAACTAGCCAGGCACTGTGTGGGAAACAAAGCTTCCTGCCCGGCAGGCATCTACCCCCACGTCCCTAGACCAGGACATCTGCTCTGCCCCCCAGGAGGCTCACTGGCTGATGGGGGTAGAGACCACAGGCCAGATGCAGACAGCTGCCGTTATCAAGGATCTGCTAAGCGCCAGGCCCTGTGACCTGCACAGTCATGTTCACGTCAGTATTGCTCACCACGACCCTAGGAAAGAAGACCTGCTTTTATCCCCATTTTACAGAAAAGGTAACTGAGGCTCAGAGAGATGAGCTGGCTTGCCCAGGGTCGCACAGTCAGGAAGTGGGAGCTGGGATTCCAGACCAAGCCTGTCCAACCCCAAAGAATGGTCTCTTTCTCCTGCGTGGCAGGCCAGGGAGCAGGCAAAAAGTCAAAGTGGCATCAAGGTGTCATGGGAAGCAACTGGGCTGGCCATCAGAGGACAGCCCCACGTCCCCCTTGTCGCCACAGCCTGGCCTGGCTCTCTCCTTGAGCAGCCTGTGCTCCCTTTCCCCAGCCGAGCTCCCCTCCCCGTCCAGGTCTCCATTTCGATGCCACCTTCTCCGGGAAACCACCCTGGATTTCCCAGGTTGGGACTCCTCCTCTCAGCTCCCACAGCCCCCTTTGGCTGAACCTGTCTGCCTGCCTCAGGAGAATCTAAACTCCAGAGGGCCAGACAATTTCTGTCAAATCCCCACAGTATCTTCAGGATGTAGCAAGGTGCCTGGCACATGGTGGGCCCTCAATAAATGTACATGGACTCTGTGGAGTAAAGGACTCTGATCAGACCCTCTCCCCAGAGAGTATGGACTCTTTTCTGGGGGATAAGGACTGAATCTCTGGACCAAAGGCAACAGGACAGGGCAGACCCCAAGTGTCCCAGGGGTCTAAGGACTGCCTGTCAGGACCCTCTCCTCCCCCCAGACTGAGATGTGTCCCCAGAGCCTGGCCCATTGAATATTTTCCTGCCAGCTCACTGTGATTCATTCTCAGCCTCTGGCACGCCTGGGCCTACCCAGAGGCCGCAGGCCCCCAGTGCTAAGTTTAGTGACTGCAAAATGTCCCCATGAAATTCCAGGCAGAGCCAGGGGGCTGGTGGCACATTCCACAGAGCTTCCTTGGGCCTCCCGCTTAGCGCCCCAGGACCTGAAGGGAAACCAAGTGTCCTTCCAGTTAATAGCCTGGAAGGGCTGTGTCCCCATCTCAGGCCTTGACCCGTGGCCACAGAGCTCAAGGACAAAGGTGTCCTTTCATGTCAGCAGAGCTTGGCGTGGAGGAATGGAAGCCTGGGAGCCTTTGAATGATGTACCACAGGGAGAGGGGCCCTGTCGAGGTTCAGGGCCAACCCCTCCCCTTGGGAATCCTATCGACAGGTTGGACAATCCCCACCTAGGATAAAACTTACTGTACTAGGACTGGGGTCCTTCTCCCGTGCCTACCTGGGAGACAGAAGTGTCCCGGCTCTACCCTTTGGGCCTCAGACCCACCTTTCTCCTGCCCTTCATAGGACAGGACCCCCAGCCCTCTCCCTTCTCTGTAGCCCCCTCCTGATGTTTCCTGTCTGCTCTGTCCCTCTCCCAGAGATGAGCCAAAGACCCCCAAACAAGATTGAACAGGGGAGAAGTTATGAGATGTACAGGGGAAGGACCCCTTCCTCTCTTCTGAACACAGTAAAAACTGTGTATATACCATGGAGGCAGTGAATGAGATCTTAAGTTGCCTTAAATTCTTGGCGTGGGTTGAGCTTGTGGCCCATTAAGATCTTCAGATCTCATTCATGTGAACATGATCCCCGGAAAGGCCTCCCCAGCCTGTGTTTAGGCAGCTGGTTTCAATCAATCCTCCTCCACCTTGTATCTTTCTGAATATGAGAAACCACAACCCCCTCCTCACAAGTCAGAAACCTCGGTCTCATTGCTGGACTGTCAGCTCATCAAGGGTGGGGAAGGGCTATCAGGTCACTACATTCTCCACGGCACTGAGCACAATGCCTCCGCAGAGGAGGCACTGAGTTGGAGGTTATTTTTGTAATGTAAGTATGCACATACAGAAGAGGATTACAACAGTTGAAAAAATGATAATTTTTAAATAATAAAGCAAGTTATTAAGTCAAATCAATGGGGAAAGGAAAGCACTTTTAACAAATGTGGAAATGGGATATCAGAGTGGAAAAAGAGGAATCTCAACTGCTACCTCACTTCATAGACAAAAGTCAATTTGGAAATAATAATAATAATAGAGGCAGGAGAAAACTTTGGGAGATGATGGATATGTACATGGCCTTGATGGTGGTGATGGTTTCATGGGTGTATACTTATCCTCAAACTCATTGAGTTGTATACATTAAAATACGTAGCTTTTTACGTGTTAAAAAGCAGTTTGAAATGGATCATAGACCTAAATGTAAAAGTAGAACCAAGATTCCAGAGGACACAGAGCCGAATATCTTTGCTACATTAGGAAGGCAAAGGTTTCTTGTTCAGGACACAAACAGCACTGACCTTAAAAGAAAAAACTGAAAAATTGGACTTCATCCAAATTTTCTGCTCATTAAAAGACACCATTGACAAAAAAAAGACACCACGGACAAACCTAATAGGGCAAGACAAATACTGGAAAAAAATATTCACTCTGTGTGTGTGTGTCTGACAAAGGACTTATTCCGAGAACATATAAATAACTACAAATCAACAGTAACAAGATGAACAATCCAAACAAAAAATGGGAGAAGACCTGAACAGATACTACAAAAGAAGACGTATTAATGGCCAATAAGCACATAAAGTGGTGGTCAACACCAAGGAAATACAAAATAATAGAATTAAAATTATTACCAGATTCCGTGATATACCCACCAGAATGACTAAAAAAAAAATTTTTTTTTTGAAACTGACAACACCAAGTGTTGTGAGAGTATGGAGCAACTGGAACTGTCATCCTCTGATGGAGGAAATAGAAAATGTACAGATAATTTGGAGAACAGTCAGGAACTTCCTTATAAAGCAAGGCAACTAAGGAGACTTTTATGTTACTTTAAACTAAGCAGACATCCAGGGAATGACTGAATCATTCTTCTCCTAGCTATTTACCCAAGAGAAATGAAAACATATGGGTATACGAAGACTTGTACAAGAATGTCTGCAGTGGCTTTCTTCATGTTAGACAAACCTGGGCACGACCCACGTGTCTATCCCCGGGCAAGTGGATGGGTCCGCTGTGCAACATCCATGCAATGGACAGGGCTCAGCAATTAAAGGCATCAACTGTCGATGACCACATGGGTGACTCTCCAAAGAAGCACACTGAGAGGGAGAAGCCAGACCCAGACGATGCACGTGCTGGGCAAATCTATTTCTGCGAAACTCTAGGACGCGCAGAGCAAACCTGTGTGGAAAGAAAGCAGAGCACCAGCTGCCTCTGAGGAATGAGGAGGAACTGCAAAGGGCACATGGCAAGTTTGTGGGGGGCTGAAAACGTTCCATGTCTTGCTCAAGGGATAATTACAAAGGCAAACACAAATATAAAAATGCGTTGAAGTGAGCACCTCAGTTGCACACAGTTCATTCTCCCCTAATTATATTTGTCTTCAACAAAATATATCTTAAAAAATTTAAAAAATCAGAAATAATTTGTATTGTTAACAAGAATTTAAACTAATGATAGTAGAGCAGGCTGTGCATGTCTGCCGCCCAGCTTAAGAAATCCAGCGTTATCACTGTCTTAGAACCTGCACATTTTCCTCCCTCCCTCAGAAAAAGCAGGAGCTGAAATTTTGTGTTCATTATTCCTTTTTTTTCTTCTTAATCATACCACCGCTGCCCAATTCTGTTACTGAACACAAGTTCGTGTGCCTGATGTACAGTGAGGCCAAACAAACCAAAACGTCGGAGTTTAGAGCGAAGAAAGGTTTATTGCAGGGCCATGCAACGAGAAGAGATGGCTCGCGCTCAAAAACCCCGAACTCCCTGATGATTTTCAGGGCAAAGTTTTTAATAGGCAAACTTTGGGGTGAGGGCTGCAGGATGTGTGACTTTCTTCTGATTGGTCGGTGATGAAGTAGCAGGGCGGTATTCCAGGGATCTTGGGCTCAGCCTGAAGTTACCATCCTCCACCTGGGTGGGGCCTTAGTTCCTGCAGAAGAATTCAAAGATATTGTTAAGTATATCCCTTGAGGAGGAACCAGGATCGTGCTTTAATAGCTACACTATTGTTTCTTGACTGCTTCTCCCTTGTTTCTGCATTCCCTTACTTCCCTGATTGGTAACTGTTTGAATCTGCCCACTGGTACTCTGGAAGGTCTAGGAGGCGAAGCCTTTATCGTGCAAATAAGAAATGGGGGACCCGGAAAGGCTTTTGTGTTCTGGAGGGCCCCATAGGATCCTGCCTGGTTTCAGTTGCTTATATTTTTCTTGTTCTGTTTGGGCGCGGTACATAAATGGAATGGAATTGTTCTGCCTGTATTCTTCTGAAACTTGCTGTTTCCGCTCACATTGTGTCTTTGACATTCACTCAGGTTGTACGTAGCTGTACCCCGTTCACTGTCATGACTGTATGGTGTCTGGTGTGGAGCTGTAGTACAGTTTGTTTGTCTCCTGGGCTATTTCCAGGTGAGGGCACCTAGCGCTTGGGTGTCCTCTCGTGAGCATGGGTACAAACTCCTCTAGGGTGTAAACCCAGGATAGGAATTGCTGGATTATGCTAAATGCATGTCTTCAATTTACAAAACAATTCCAGCTTCGCTAGAAATTACCAAGTAGTTTCCAAAGTGACAACTCTTTGCAATTTACACGGCCACAGCTGAGGACGAAAATTCCAGTTACTACACATCCTCACCAAGCCTTGGAATTATTAGACCTTTAAATGTTTGAGAACAAAGACAGGAATCACAAACTCAGATGCCTTGCGGACCATAAAAGTAACCAGCACTTGGGCTGGGGAGCAGTAAGGAAAGGTGGGGACTGCAGCAAACTGAGTCACATGCGCCGGCTGAAAGAAGTGGCCTCGACGCTGCACCCTGACCAAGTGCAGACCCGCAGCTGTCAGAGTTCTGAAATGTTCCAAAGAAGCCAGAAACCCAGATTTTTACATGGAATCTGATTTTGAAATGTGAACTACTATTTCAGTTGAATTTATAGCTATTAGAACTTTTTGGAACTTTGGCCAGTGACCGCAGCTTTGCGTGGCTTGTGCGCTTATGTGCTCTGTAGATTGTCGTTGCTGATTGGCGGGGGCCCACTATTCTTCTTCTGCTTTGTTATTCGAAAAGTTCAGTTTTCCAGAAGTCCTGTTGTCTCAGAGGAACAGGGTCACGTGCTGCTCTAGTCCGCTGTGAAGTTAAACCTTACGTACTTCAAGCTACTGGAGGAAATCTTTCCCTCCCTCGTCCCTGGGGCCCCTTCTGTAACTTGTTCTCCACTCAGCAGCCAGATGGATTCTTTCAAAATAGAAATCAGGTGCTGTCGTTTCCCTTGCTTGACCCTCCAGTTGATTCCTATCATCCTCACAGACAGTTTAAACTCCTGGCCCAGGGCTCTTCATGGCATCTTTGCCCCAGGCTCTCCCTCCCTCCAACCCACCAATTCCCCAAGCTCAGCCTCAGCTCAGGGGGTGCGCACAGGCTGTTCCATCTGCCTGCATCTCCCTTCCCTTTGATCCTTCCCTGGCTGGTTCCTTCTTCGCCTCCAGGACCTGCATAACTGTCTCCTTCCCAGAAAGGCCTTCCTTGACCACTCATCTAAATAGCAAAGGCCCTCAGCCACACCCGGCGCCCTCCCTCCCAGCCCCTGCGGACATTGTCCTTGCGATCTCTCCTACCACGGGTCAGCCCCCTGACGGACAGGGATGTGGAACCTCCGTGTCCCCTGCCCCCGGTGTGGGACCCAGCACCTGCCATGTGCAGGACCCTGTGCTAGGGCTGTGGGGTTAAGGCAGGGACTAACCGTGGCCCAGGCCTCAGGGAGACAGGACCTGGGAGAGGAGGCCAGACCACCCACAGAGAGCCACAGGGCCAGGCCGGAGTGGCGCACGCGCGCAGGGTGCTGTTGGGCTGTCCCGACACGGCCAGTTGGCTGTTTGCCGCTGGCGTCCGCCCCGCTGGTTGCTGTGTGCCCTGGATAGAGCTAGAGGTGAGATCAGAGTCTAACAGAGCAGAAACGATTTAGGGGCAGATGACTCGGGGTCGGAAGCCAGCTGCGTGGCCTTGGGAAGTCTCAGTGTGGATGAGGGCCTCCTTGGCGCCATCCTGTGTGTGAAGGCACGGACCGGTGCCTGATGTAAGGCCAGGAGGGCGGAGTGGAGTGTGGGCACTTGGCAGAGTGGGGCTGGGGCACGCCTTCCTGGCAGATGGAAGGGAGCGAGCGGGAGCCAGGTAACCAGGTGAGAGTGGGGTGTGAGATGCAGGCAAGAGACTGGACACCCAGGCCTCACAGAAGCCTCGCGGAGTCCTGTCTGCCCTCTGACCCCACTGGGATTTAATTCAAATGCCCTCTTCTAGATACTGGAGGTGCTTCCTCTCTGAGCCTGAGAGGCTGCCATGGCTGTGGGCTTTCCTGGGGGAAACAAGGGGTGTCCTTCACCTGTGGAGCCTCCAGCGGATTAGGTGGCCCCTCTGCAGTCTCAGTGACCTCTGGGGCCACCCTGCAGGCAGGGGCCTCTGTGTGGGAACACACCCGAGAAGGCAGTAAAGGGACCACATTTATGGACCACCTGCTGTATCCCAAGCCATGAGGAACCAGAATTCAGAGATGTTAAGTTAGTTGCCCCGGGTGACACAGCAATGAGTTTGGAGACTTGAACTCTTCTGACCCTAGGCCCCAGGGTCATGATACAGAGCACTGGTTATATGCCCGGCACTGTGTGGTCGTTTAAGTGAGCAGGTGTTAGCACATCTAATCCTCATAGCAACCCCATGAGGCAGGAAGAGTAATTATCCCAATTTTTCAGAAGAGAGGCCTGAGGGTCAGAGAGAAACAGGTGGTAAGTGGCTAAAGCAGAATGATGATCGCATGTGTAGAAATAGTAGTAGTAGCAGTAGTGATAACTAGCACTTACAGAGCGATTACTCGGTGCCTGGCACTGTCCTAAGTGCTCCGCATATGTTAACCTTTTCAATTCTCACAGCCACCCTTCAAGATAGATGCTATTTTTCTCCCCATTTTAAAATCAGGAAACTGAGAAAGAGAGACATTAAGTCCTGGAGCCCAGGTCTGTTTGACGCTGGAGCCTGCATGTGCTCTGAGGCAGCCAACTCAGGCTCGTTCCGCTGCCCTGCAGGGCAACACCGAGACCGTCTTGAGAGGTGGCCAGACTCCCGTCCCAGGGGTGTGCAAACTGAGGAGGTCAAGGATGCTGTGGGATGGGTTCTGGGATGCCTGTGCCCTCTGCTGTCCACGCGGTGTGAGGAGAAGCATCCGTGTTCCACAACCCCCCTCACCACCCTGCTGGTGGCTTCTGCAGTCCAGGTGGGTAGGTGGGTACCAGCGGGCACAGCGGGAAGTGTGGCTCCTCTAACGGGGCTGAGCCTGGAATTCTGGAGGCTCCACAGGGCCCGGTCCTGCCCTGCCCTTGCCCTTGGAAGACCACAACCTCTCCTGAGCCCGGGCTGCGCACACCAACGAGCTGCCCGGCAGCCAGCAGGGTGGAAAACATTGCCCTCATTAGTCTAATAGGTGCACTCTGTGAACCGTGCATCTGGGATGGCCCCCAAACATTGCAGGTTCCTGTCCTCACAGGGACCTGGCAGGGCCAGCTGCTTGGTGAGAAGCCTGGTGCCTGCCTGGCTGGAGTCCACTGTGGGCCTCTTCCTTCCTTCTTTCCTTCCTTAGACCTTTACTGAGCACATACTCTTTGCCAGGCGCACTCTGCCTTGGGTCCTAACTTGCTGTTCATATCTTAGTTCCATTTCTTAAAGCTTCTGTGGTGGAGGCTTCTTCCTCTCCTCCAACCCGCTGTATTAGAGAGGAGGGCTCTGACGGCCCGGGTTCAAATCCAGGGACTGCCAGTTGCTCACTGTATAACCTCAGACAAGTTGCTTCCCACTCTGTAAAATGGGCCGACAACTCAGCCTGTGCAGGGTGTGGCCGTGAGGGCACAGGAAACTTAGACCCTCTGCAGGGACTTGCCCGAAATTGCCTGAGTGAGCCGTTGGCAGAGTCGGTGCTAGAATAAGGCCTCAGGACTCCCTTTCCTGTGCTTTTCTCAAAACAGGGTCTCCTGAGGCAGCTCAGCGGGTGGTGAAGAGCTCCTGCTTGGAAGTTTGAGGGACCTGAGTTTGAATCCCAACCACTTCCCAGCCTGGCTCAGGGCAGCTCATTCCACCTCAGTCTCTGCATCTGTTTTTGTTAGGGCAGCAGGCCCTCGGGGAGAGCCCGAGGGGAGGCCGGCCACGGTTAGCGTGGATGAGAGCCCGGGCTCTGGAGGCTGTCTTGGCTCAAAGCGTGGCTTGTTCGTTCCACAGTGTGAATGTGGGCAGGCTACTTAACCCCTCTGTGCCTCAGTTCCCCATCTGCTAAAACAAAGTTAACATAGAAACTCTCCTTGTTGAGGAATTAATGTAGGGGAAGTGCTTGGAACCGTGCCTGGTACAAGGCTTACAGGTTAAAGAAACAAACGCCTGCCTGGGCTCCTCCTGCGGGAGGTTGGATACCTTCCGTCCTAGAGGGTTCACGGCCTGGTCCCAGAGCCCAAGGGACGGGGTCTGGGCTACCAACCCCTGGCCAGCCCCTCAGCTGTCTCTCTGGGTGGAGGAAGAGCTCTGGGCTGGGCACGGGGAGCAAAGAAAAGATGGTAACGCTTGTATCCACTCATGATCCTTTTAAAAATTCCATTCTGAGTATGTGTTTTATAATGGACGGAATGTGCTAGTTCAGTAACACATGTCTATACTTCATAAATAAACATACGTCAATGGGGGCTTTGTGCTCATTCAAGGCTGGAGGATGTTTGACCTAAAATAATCACGATCATGACAGCAAACCCTTAGGCCCTTGCCAGGAGCACCTTACATGCACCTCTGCTCATCTGATCCCCCAGCAGCCCTAGGAGGTGACACTGTTGTGATCTGCACCTTCCAGATGAGGCAATGGAGGAAAGTGAGGCAACTCCCCAGGATCCCGAAGCCGGGCGGTCCAGGGTTCACACCCCCTGGTGACTGTTGGGCAGTGTTGCTGGTTCTGACCTGAAGGTCGCAAAATGAAGGAAGGGATCACTGTCCCTCACGTGGAGTAATTTTCTGTGTCCCCCAACACACACACACGCACGCACACGCACACCAGCTGTCCGCGCTCCTCTGGCTTTTTGTTGGGAAACTGCATGTCCTCCTACTAGAATAACTTTGGCCCCATTTCCTGGGAAATGAGCTGGCTCAGCGAGCTCGGGGAGCCGCCTCCCTGCAATGTCTGGGTCTCCCTTTATAGGTTTCTCCCGAGACCACCCTGGGGTGGAGGAGATTTCTGTTCGCTGCAGTAGGACGGGCAAAGAGGGTGTGAGTGACGAGCTGGGCGTGTGGTCGGTCTGTCTGTGGGAGGTGGGCTTACTTGCCTCCCTGCTTCCCCGCGTCGGAAGCAGGGCCCACCTGACTCCCCTTTGCAGCCCCCGCGAGCGTCCTCCTCTCTGAAAATAAAAACCGCCGTCCAGTCCCCGGAAAGGCGGCCAGGTGGCGGTTTGGGGGTCCTCCTGCTGGCTGAATTCTGAGTTACGCTCCTGAGGAGATTCTTAGGACAGAAGAGGAAGCCAGAGGGACTTTGAGAGGCCACACCTCAACCTCATTTGATGGAGGGAAACTGAGACCCCGAGAGACCCCGGGAGGCCCTGAGAGAGTCTCGGGCAAGCCTGGGGCAGGGTCTGGGTCATTTGATGAATGAGGGTGTGCAGGGCAGAGCCTACCCGCCCTGAGGACCAAACCCTAGGCGTGCAGACCCCCCACCCGGAGTCAGAGGAAGGGGCTTCGAGGACATGGCGGGAAGAGGTCGGTTGCCTGGGGCCTCAGAAGGAGGCCAGGGAGCAGCTGAGACCAGGTCCCACTCTTCCCCCTGCCACTTGGGGGGCGGCTGGGGGTAGGGTCCTCCCCGGGGTCCCCAGAGGAGGCCTGGCCGAGGCATTCGGATTCATGCAGACGGGCCTGCTCAACCACTTCAGTGTGGCCGTGGCAGATGCGCCCTCTACGAGCCTCAGTGTCTCCATCTGTACAACAGGAGTAATAACTGTCCCTGTCCCGCTAATGACGACGGGGCCATCCCCGTTGAGGGGTGTCGCCGGCTGAGCACCCATGCCTCGCCTGGCCAGTCCTCGGGGCAGCCCTGGGTGGCGAGGACCGCACTTAGAGATGACGAATCAGAGGCCATTTTCGAGCGACGTGTCCACCTTTGCACAGCAAGGACGCTGCCCGTTGCAGTTAGGACACAGGCTGTCAGTCTCCACGCGCAAGCTCTTGAACACTGTGCTACATCACCCAGCTGCCTTTTGCCCACGGAAACGAAGGGAGCATTGGGTGTGCACAGGCTAGCCGCGCACCGGCGCAAAGCAGCGCCAAGGAGCCGCGGTCGGTATCAGCACCGTGGATACGGTGACTCTCGCTTGCGGAGCGAGCCCTGTGGCTGCAGGTGTGTGGAGTCGCCCCAGCAGACACTGGGTAAGAAAGTGTGGCCCGGACAGAGAAGGGTTGTCTCTTCTTTCTTCTAGGATGTCATCATCAGTCCCTCTAGAGCCCAGTGCCGAGCCCGAATGAATGTCCCCACCCCGAGCCGGGGTGCGAGCTGCGCCCCCATGCTTGTGTCATTGTCCCCTCTCGTGGGCATTGCCATCTTCCCCATCGTGGGTGACCTTCTGCAGAGTGGAGTGCCTGCCCCTTGGGGTGCCTTCTTGCCAAATGCACACACTTCTATTTTTCAGCAAACTTGTTCAAAGTTAAGACATTCATACAGAAAAGGGCAGAAATGACACTGGGAGAGCTGTGTGAACTTTCACAACCTGAGCACACCTATGTCTCTCCAGTCAGGAAGCAGAATATAATGGGTGTTGCAGAAGCTCAATGGGGGCAGCTCTCCTGACTTCTGCCTCCTGAGTCCGTGAGGCTGTGCTTGAACTTCCTACCAATGGGACATGTGCCAAGTTCCCCTTTAGCCTCCTTTGCCCAGCAGCACATCTGTGAGATCCATCCAGGTTGGTGTAGAGCCATCCCAGCCGCTGTCTGGAGTCCTCTGCACAACCTGCTCGCGGTCTTCTGCCATTGGGCGTGGGTGTTTCCAGTTTGGACCTGGTACAGACAGCTCTGTGCATTCTCGAAGCCCACCTTCAGTGATCACAGCACACGTCTCTGCTGGGTGAATAGCTGGGGGGCAGCTGCCGGTCCCGTGTGCGTGGACACTCAGCTGTGGTAGATTCTGCCAATGGTTTCCAAAGTGCCCACCCCATTTTGCACCCCCATTGGCGTGTATGAAACTCCAGCCGCTCCACATCCTCGCCAGCGTGGTGCCCACTGTCTTCCTCATTGTAGCCACCGTGATGGCTGTACCTGGGTTTGCGATTCTTGTAAATGACACTGCTGCACAGTTCTCATTTTATTTCTTACTTTCCCCCATGCTGCCCCTGCATCCCTCCTAAGAGCTGGAAGCAACAGCTCCCATTTGCTAAACACTTCGTATACACACCAGGTAGTAGAGCTTAATTCTACCTCTATGATCTCATTTAATCCTCACAGCCACCCCGATGAGGAAAGTTCCATTTTACAGATAAGGAAACTGAGGCACAGTTCATCATTTTAGTTGGCAGGAGGAGAGGGCCTGAAGGTAAAAACCTTCAGCGTGTCTTTGGGTGTTCTGAGCCGACCCCTCCTTTGCCTAAAATGTGTCTGAGGGACAGGGAGGGCCCTCTGTGCCTGCACTGAATGCCCTGATTCTGGGAAAATCCCAGTCCTTCCCAGGCCTTTTACAGTCTTCCCAGCTATAAAATGACTGTGTCCAGCTTGGGGCACAAACAAACATGTGTTTGCTGCATTAACTGACATTCACCACCTTGTATGGAGCCCCTGCAGCGTGCCAGGTGGTCTTCACCTATTATCTCATTTAATCCTCACAAAAGTCCCTTCAAGCTCTACGCGAAAGTCTCCCAGTTGTAGCCAAGGACTCTGAGGTCCAGAGAGGGGGACACATGTGGGCAAAGTCACATATCAGGAGACAAAGCTGGGATCTGAATTGACGTGACTCACTGAGGTGCCTGATTCCCTCAAAGACCCTCTATTTGGGTTCTTGCCTCAGCTTTGCAGAAGCTACAGGACTGCTTAGGTGTTGGAGTGCATTTTAAAATTGTTCAAGAAAGATTATTCTTCTTTTTCCCCCCAGATTGAGAGGGAGCAAAATGTTAACCATAGAGTTACCATATGACCCAGCAATTCTACTCCTAGGCAGATACTCAAGAGAAATGAAAACGTGTGTCCACACAGACTTGTACATGAGTGTTCATAGCAGCATTACTCATAATGGTAAAAAGTGGTTAAAAAACCACATGTCCATCAACTGATGAATGGATAAACAGAATGCAGTTTATCCGTGTAATGGAATATTAGTCAGCCATAAAAAGGAGTGTGGTGCTGACACAGGTCACAGTGTGGATGAGGCTTGACCATCCTGCTCAGTGAAAGAAGCCAGTCACAAAAGGCCACACAGTGTATGACCCCATTTATATGAAATATGCAGAATACGTAAGTCTGTAGAGACAGAAAGTAGAGGAGTGATTGCCTAGGGCTGGAGGGAGGGAGGGAGAGATGGGGAACGACTGCAAATGAGTGTAGGGTTTCTGTTCCGTTGATGAAATGCTCTACAATTAGATTGAAGTGGTGGCTGCACAGCTCTAATTATGCTGAAAAACGCTGAACTGCGCATTTTAAGTGGACGAATTTTATGGCACATGATTATATCTCAATAAAGCTGCTTTTTTAAAAAACTAAAAGTAAGCGACTGAACGTGAAGTGTGCTGGACAGGACCCCCTCTCTGCACACTCGGCACGGCCTCTTCCGTTGGACACAGACCCCTTGCGGCCTGCACTGCCAGCTGTTTGGAGACGTAACGAAGGGTCATCAGAACGAATTCGGGGTCCAGGCTTCGCTCACCGTGGCCTCATTCGCAGGGAGCATTATCGGCCGCCTTCCTCCTTGTTTGTCTTCGTAGGCCCCAAACTGTCTCTTCTGGTTCATTCATTCTTTCATTTATTCATCAAGCATTTATTGAGCACCTACTGTGTACCAGGTCCTGTGCTGGTCGTGAGACAAATGATCAAGTCCCCAGCCTCGAGAAGTGAACATTTTGTCAGGGAAGCAGACCCAGGAAGGGCAAAGTGCGATCTGATGTGACACATCTGGTCGTACATTTGATGAGTATTTCTTGGGCACCTACTACGTCTGGGCCTGTGGTGGGGGCGGGGCAGTGGTGGTGAGAGAGAAGCAGCAGAGTCATGACTGGTGCACAGACCACGGCCACGCTGCCCAGGTTCAGGTCTCTGCTCTGCTGCTGAGCAGCTGCATGACCCTCTCTGTAATGTGGGGATGAAAATAGAGTCTACGTTCTAGGGCTTTTGTGAAAATTCAGTGACTCCGTCCACGTGAGCTGCTTGGAGTTGGAACAGCCTGGTGTGTGTAGGGTAGTGATTGTCATTGCTGTTGCAGTTTCGCTAGATGTGAACAGTCTAAGAGAAGCAGTGCAGCTGTGGGTTCCAGCCTGAAGGAGGTGACAGCTCAGGTGTGCAATAGGCATAACAAGAGGAGGGGACAGCTTGGCCAGGGTGACTGTAGGGGCGAATACACAGAAGAGGTGGGGCAGGGAGGAGAGGGGAGGCGGGATCTGTGGACCCTGGGGCTCCCGGCTCTCTCTGCACTAGCTTTGTGTCTGCTTTGGGGGTGGGGGTGGCCTCTCCCTGCAGGCCCCCAGGGAACTTCACAGCCTGGAAGTTGGGGGAGGCCTCCAGAGCCAGACCCAGGGACGGAGCCACTGCTCGCGGTCCACAGGTATTGGCCTCACAGGTTTCCCTCACTTCATCTTCACCACCTCTAGGAGGTACACATGTCGTTATCCCCATTGTACAGAAGAGAAAACGGAGGCTCAGGGGAAGGAAGCACCTGGCCAGGGTCACTCAGCCAGTGAGCGGAGGTGCTGAGGTTCACACCCACATCTATGTCCCTGAACCCCACATCCTTAGCCACCAAAGCAGAGGCTGGAGCCTTGGGTGAGGGTTAATTAATGGTTTAATTAATTAAACCAGGTCAGGTTAATTAATCAGGTCTTGCATTAGAAGGGGGTTAGACCTCCCGTGAGCCCCAGGAAGCCCCCCCCCCCCGGGCCTCAGTTTCCTTCTCTGCAAATGGAAGCAGCAACTGCAAACTCACCTAGCTGGTGGCCCGAGGTACGTGCGAAAGTGCCAAGCGCCACCCAAGCAACCAGGACAGACACCCTCTGCCTACGTGACCTCAGGCAAAGCCTCCTGCTCTCTGCGCCTCAGGTCTCTGATGGGGAAATGTGATTTCTAACTCTCTCATCTGGAGCTTCCTGACAGTGTTCACCTGGGTTTGAACTGGGGGGGCTGATAAGATTGTTTCAGGGTTACTGTTTGTGGGTGAAGCATGCAGGTTGATTGGGCGTACAGTTGCCAGATTTAGGAAATAAAAATAAAAGATACTAACCTATCTGATGAACTTAGGGGCAGGACAGGAATAAAGATGCAGACATAGAGAATGGACTTGAGGACAGAGGGGAGGAGGAAGCGTAAGCTGGGATGAAGTGAGAGAGTGGCACTGACATATATACACTACCAAATGTGAAATAGAGAGCTAGTGGGAAGCAGCCACATTGCACAGGGAGATCAGCTCGGTGCTTTGTGACCACCTAGAGGGGTGGGATAGGGAGGGTGGGAGGGAGACGCAAGAGGGAGGGGATATTGGGGTATATGTATACATATAGCTGATTCACTTTGTTTTACAGTAGAAACTAACACAACATTGTAAAGCAATTATATTCCAATAAAGATGTTAAAAAAAATACTAACCTAAACTGGAATTTCAGATAAACAACAAATACTTTCTTAGTATAAATATGTCCCATGCACTATTTGGGACACACTAATACCAAAAAAATTTGCTTGTTTATGGGAAATTCCAATTTAACTGGGCGTCCTGTGTTTGACCTGCAACCTTAGCGGGAGTAGGTTAACCGTCTGCCTGCAAGAAGCTGGTCTTGGTCTCTCTCGCCAGAAAAGCGTGGCCCTGGGAAGCCAGAGGTGGGTAGGAAGGTCAGAAGGAAAACATATCTCCCCCCTCACCCCACCCCGCAAGCGTCCTCCCTGCTGTGCTCTTGTTTTGCAGCTCACCCCTGCCTTTGGCTGAGCGGTGGCTGCATCAGCGCCCGCCGGAGAGATGTGATGGAAGACAAGCCTTTATCTGATGGGCAAGCTCAGAATGACTGTTTGGGTGTTTGGGGCAGGCTCCTGACTCCAAATTATCTGTGTCACCACTACCCCCTCCCCCGCTTGCTACTCCCCAACCATGACTGGAGCCCAAAGCACACCTGGGTTTGAGGCCGCCCTGCCTCCCAGGAAAGGCTGTGCCCCACGATCTGGTTTGCAGCTTGGCTGGGCTCCCAGAGCACGCCATGGGAAAGAGGCCCTTCTCTCCCCGGCCCCGTTTTTCCCACCTGTGAAATAGGATTGAATTCCTCCGACCACTCCTGCCTGGGGAGAGGATTTTCTAAGCCCCCCAGCACAGGCCTGGTGTGCAGCACTCTGCTCCCTGACCATCGCCCTCTGTCCAGCCACTGTGCACGCCCTGAGCTCCTCGAATGTGTCCTGCCCCAGGGGCGGCTGCATAATTTGGGAGAGTCCTCTTCAAAGGCGGGAATAAGGTATCGCTAAAGGGACTAAGATATAAACTTTTCCATTCTTCCGCAGTCTCTCTCTCTGCCTCTGTCTCTCTCTTCACCCATCTCTCTCTCGACCCTACATGGTATTTTTTATTTGCTACTCAGTCTTGCTTTCTCTTGGGCACAGAGAGACTCCTGGGGGACCCACACCCATACCTGGGGCCTCACCCTGCAACTCAGCGCTCATGCGCCCGCCAAGTCCCAGGTTCCCCTCCCGCGGGCTGCCTGACTGGTGCACCATGCCAGGAGTGGTTAACCAAGCATCTCCCCTTCCCGGGCTGCCACCTCAACCCTCAGGGTCTTGTACACTCCCTGCTGGGCAGTGTTCTCTACACTAGGTACCTTGACGCCCTGCTGGAGTAGTCCCCCAGGTGCTTTCTGGTGCTGCCAGCTTGGGGCCAGAACACTGCTGCTTTGCCCTTCTCTGAGACACTGTGGGCTTGCGACCCTGACCCTCTCTGTGCCCGTGCCCAGGCCCTGGGGAAAAGGCATCAGCGGTCACTGCACGGGGCCTGGGGTGCAGGGTATGGGTCATGGGCAGAACCTTTAATGTCCTGGGAGGTGACAGGAGGCTGCAAGTCCCCAATGCAAGCTCCACATTGGACTTCAGCAACACAAATTCAAAGATAAAATCGCTAGGAATTTCAAAGCAGCAACTGGGAGCTTTAAACCCCAAGCACGGAGCTCTTCTGTGCGACTGCACTGGTCGCACAACCATGAGGGCAGCCATGTCCTGCTCCCTCCTGCCTCACAGCCTTTGCAAGGACTGTTCCCTCTGCCTGCAATGCTCTTCCCTCCCCTCCTTCCCCAGTGCACACCCACCCCTGCCTCACTTCCCTGGGAGGCCCGCGTCAGTCCCGCCCCCTGGACTGGAGGCTCCTGAGAGCAGGAACCAGGTTTCTGGTATTCAGCCGCAGAGCACCCAGAGCCTGTCTCCCAGAAGGCGCTGGCTCAGTGCGGGGGTGCGGGAGGGCAGGAGAAGGATGAGTTACTGACTGAGTGAGTGGCCCAGGGCAGCAGGAGGAGGGTGTGTCCCAGGCAGCGGACGCAGCAGGGCAAGGCCTGGAAGGTGATGAGCCTGTGTGTCTGGCAGGGTGTTGCACCCTGGGTCCCTGGGCACGTGAAGGGCCGGTGGGAGAAGAGGCCAGCCGAGTTGGACTCTCAGGGGCCTTGAATGCCGGGCTGAGGACTCAGGCTGTGTCCCGGAGACAGCAGGTTCCCCAAAGGGATCCTAGCCATGGTGTGCTGCGGTGGCCGCTGTGCTGAGGGCAGGCTGGAGGCGGAGAGCCTGGGAGAGGCTGGTAGATCGACCAGACCCAGGGCAGTGAGCAGGGAGGAGAGCGCCATTTAGCGCCGCCCCCAGTGCTGGCTCCCACCCGGCCTAATCCCTTTCTCTGGCACAGGTGAGATGAGGTGTTTAAGGGTCAAGTGGCAGCTGAGCCCCACGCTCCGGGATTACCACGCGCTCATGTACTGCTCGGCCCCTGAGGGGGGTAGGCACACACACCAGACTGCAGCCACCTCTGAATCCCTCACCTGACCCAGCGTCCAGAGTCAGCTCTGAGTTTGAAAGCCACTCCACTCATGGAGTGAGAGCATCGGAGACCTTGAGGCCACAGAAAAGGGAGCCTGGAGAGAGGTGGGCAGATGTCCACCCAGGAGAGCAAGTGATGGTTCCAGGAGTTTTGAGGTTCAGAGTCCTGTCTCGGGTGGAAGGGCTGCCCTTTGAAAGCGGAGACATCCTTGACAGGCCGACGTGCTGGGAGAGAGGAGGGGCCGCAGAATGGCTGTGATTGTCACGCGAGGGCAGAGGTGATGGATCAGAGATCTCTGAGTTTATCCAACCACCTCAGGTCCTCAAGGAAGAGATCCTGACAAAGGGAGAAATACCGGGCGGGAGTGGACACCATGGGCTAGAGCATCCTGGTGTCCACTGAGGGGCACAGCTGACCGTGCCGTCCTCCCCGCCCAGCTGGTGCCCAGGAGGAACCAGGGGGCACCTTGCCCAACGCTGGGGAGAGCGAGGTGGTCAGTGCAGCAAGTGCCTAGAATAGCTTGTTAAGTAAGAGTTAGTTTAATAAGCACACGCCTGTGATGGGGCCGCAGGAGAGAGACCATCAGATATGGCTTCTGCCCTCAGGGGGCTTCCGCTCCTAATGCCAGGGAGTTAGTCTCCAGGCCAAAGAGGTCACTGTCTTGAGAGAGAAGTCCACACTTGGGGAGTCAGAGGAGGGAGGCCTGGAGCCAGGGATGCCCAGGGCCGACCCTGGGCTCTGCTGTGAGCAAAGGGAGACCTCCTGGCCTCCGTGTCCCCCAGCGTTACTAGAGCAGGGGTTCAGCCTGGAGGGAGCACTGGCACCCCAGGGGCTTCTTAACACCCTGGCCACGGCCCCACCCCCAGGGCACTGACTCCGAGGGGTAGGCGGACCCAGGAAGGAGCATTTCCAGCAAGTTCCAGATGCTGCAGGTGGTGGTCCCAGGACCCCACTTTGAGAGCAATAGACTGGAGTAATGATTTTGGAGCCTTGTTTTAACCCCATAACCTGTCTTCCTGACCTCCTATGGGGACGCGATGGGGAGCGCTGAGAGTATCACCCCTTAGCTGGCATGTTAACTGCCGCTGTGTGTTCTTCCTCCTCCATCCCAAGAACATGGGCTGAAGCAGCCCCAGGTCAGGCACGAGGGCATCAACAGGGTGCAGATGTGCAGACCCACAAGGTGCCCTCTCTGGGCCTCCATTTCCCTATCTGTGAAATGGGTTGTTACCGTGAGCGAGCGAGAAGCAAGCGGCTGCCTTGGGGTTGCAAGCAGCATATCTGTTGTCAGGACCGCTCGCTACATCCTTGGGTAACTGCGTTAGCTTCTGGTGCTTATAGCCAAGAATCCAGCAGGACTCGGCCCTCCAGTGCCCCAAACCACAGGCAAGTGCCACTCCCAGTGGGGAGGAGCAGACCAGGGCTATTTCGGCCCCCAGGATCCCTGCCCTCTGGCTTTGGGACAGGCTGGAGAATCCTCCCAGAGCAGTGGCTGCCTGGGCTTTGCTTATTTCTCTGCCCACCCCTTACAAAGCCCTCAGGCAGGGGCTGTACAGTGTGTGTGGGGGGGAGTGTTCGGTGTTCTGTTACTGAATTCTTCCCGAAGAAAGAACCCACTGTGTCGGCAATGCCTGGAGGCTGCTAGCGCAGGAGGGTCAACCCCCTTTCCCCTCCTGCTGACTGGTTGCTGAGGGGAGAGAGTTCTGCGGCCTTAGTTTTCTTTTCCCAAGGTCTCCTTCCTCCAGGGAGCAGCTACCAAGAAGTCACAACGGTTCCTGATGCCCACATCCTGTACTTGGCATTTGAGGCCCCTGGAATCCCATTCCCCCTCTTTCCTCTCTCTCATCCCTGCTCCTCAAGCCCAGCAGGGCTTCCACGAGCCAAAGCAGCCATGTCTGCCACTCACACGCTTTCCTTCCCACCTCCTAGCCTTTGCTGGGACTGTGAATGTCCAGGAGGGAAGGGTTTGGGACAAACAGGGCAAGACGGTCTTCCTATTGCACTCTGTCCACACCATATCCAGGCCCCCGGCACTCCCAGATGGAGGGGGACAACAGACACAGAATGGAATAGAAATTCAGAGTCCAGCCAATCTAAGGGGGCCTTGGTCTAGGTCCTTGATTCACGGTCACATGACCTCCTCCTGGGCACAGGCTCTGTCCTCTGCTGCCCGTTGCCTTGCTTCATGGAGTCTGGGGCCTATTTTATGGAGGAAAGGTCAAGTCTTTGGGAAGCCTGAGGGACAGGGGCTTGGCAAGGAGAGGCGGCCGGGGGTGCGGGCAGAGCGTGCATGTGCAGTCTTCTCTGCCCCCTGCCGGGTGGCCTTGGACAATCCACACCCCTCTCTGAGTCCAGTGTCCTCAACTGTAAAACCAGGCTTACGATGCTGTCCTTTTAGGGGCATCGATAAAT
The DNA here is from genome assembly GCF_937001465.1 of Orcinus orca. Classification (NCBI taxonomy): domain Eukaryota; kingdom Metazoa; phylum Chordata; class Mammalia; order Artiodactyla; family Delphinidae; genus Orcinus; species Orcinus orca. Next base: position 3,391,328 of record NC_064568.1, read on the forward strand.
GGCAGATAGTTTCATCACGAGGTTTAACCATTAGCCCACGGCAGATGGAGGGTCCAGGGGTCCTGCAGCCCAGTGCCCTGTGCTCCCACATGCTCAGGATGTGAGACTCTGGGCCCGACAGAGAGGAGAGGTGCCCTCCCAGGCCCCGAGACCACCCAGGGAGTGAAGGTACAGCAGTGCTGGGCTGACCTCTCGCCTTCTGAAGCCATCAGGAAAGGCCCTTCTGAGGAGATGATCTTTGGACTGAGACAGAAAGACGGGGAGGGACCAAGATCTGGGAAGAGCATTCCAGGCAGAGGGAACAGCCAGTGTAAGGGCCCTGAAGTGGGAGCCAGTGGGATGTTTCCCTAGGCCAATGGGGCAATGGTAGGAGAGGAGGTCAGGGAGCCCTGCATGCGCGGGCAGGTCATGCAGATGTGCGAGTGAAGCAGATGTAGGTCTAGAGAGGTCACATGAGCCACCCAGGCTCACACAGCAAACTCTGGAATGCAAGGCTGTGGTGGGAGCCGTGCAAGGCTGGGCTGGGTCCTCAGAGCCGCCCTCGGGGTCCCTGCAGACGTGGCCCAGTGGAGGAGGCTGTTGTTCTGATGCCCATGGCCAGAGGATGTCAGGGTCCGAGGCGTGATCCCCCAATGCCCTGCTCACCTAAGGCAGGGAACCCGGATCAGACCCCGGCAAGATGCAGCCTTGGGATGGTGGCCAGAGCAGGGAACAGAGCCCAGATCCCAGGGATTGGCAGGACAGAAGCATCAGAAAGGCCAGCTGCACTTTTGGTCCGGGGACTGGGTTCCAGGTATTTCCGTGTAACATGTGGCGTGTCAGCAAGACGTGCTTCTGGGACAAAGCAAGGTCTGCTGTGCCTGGGAGAAGGCATGTGGCCTTACACCCAGCACCTACTCACTCACCACTCATTCATTCATTCTTATTCATTCATTCACATATTCACTCACTTATTCATTCATTAAAAAAGTTTAATGGAGAGCGGTCGGAGTCAGATCCCATTTATAGCCACAGAGCCTCAGATCCCATCAAGGCCCTTACCAAAAGAAAAAATTCCCAAGAGAGACTTGGCCGCAGGAAAGGGTCCCCGGAGGTGATAATGACGTTTGAACTAAGGCTGCAGAAGGTCTTTTGGAGAAAAGGAAAAAGCATTCCGGGCATTGGTTACTGACTGCAAAGGCACAGAACTGTGCACCAGAGTGGTGGTAGTGGCGGGGCCTGGGGAATGACAGCATTACAGGGGGCAGGGCTGTGTGGAGGAGAGGGACGGGGAGACGGGTGTGACAGGCCTGCAGGGACTTTGTTCCCTGGCCCCCGAGGAAGCCAGTGTTATGGCTCCCTGACTGATGGCCCAGCTGGCCGGAGCCCCTGGGAGCCTCACCCGCTTCGGCAGCCCTGCCGCTTCTGTCTCTCCCTCCCGCCCTCCCGTGAGCTCCAAGGCTGGGACCACGTGTGTCCCCCTGCTCACCCTGAGTTGGGGTTTCGCTGTGGGGCTGGCTGCAGCCACCCATTTGCTGGAAGGAGACGTGGAGGCCCGAGGTGCTCAGCGCTCTCCTACCCATCCTTCCACAGCAGAGCTAGGGTCGGTCCTATACTTGGGTCATTAAATATGTACTGAACAGGGGCTGGGCCCCTCGAGGGGCTCAGTACCTGCAGACAGCGTCAAGACGACAAGACAGGGTTCATCCTCTCCCCGGTTTATAGTTCATGTGAGGAAAGAACATGCTGAGGACCTCCCTCATCAACACAGAGGCTTTGCCTTCAAAGTCCTCACGTTTTCTTACTGAGCCCCTCGTGTTCCTTTCCCAGTTCAGCCGGGTCTCACCCCGGCCTTAGTGTTAGCTGAAAAAGGGGATGGCAGCTGTAAACCAAAGCATTCACTTGAAAAGTAAGGGCTTTAGCTGGAAACAAATGTTAATCTGGGTGATCAATTTATAATGTATAATTGTCGAATCACTATGTTGTGCCCCTGAAACTAATATGATATTGTATGTCAACTATGCTTCAATTTTTTTTTTTTTTTTGCGGTACACGGGCCTCTCACTGTTGTGGCCTCTCCCGCTGCAGAGCACAGGCTCCGGACACGCAGGCTCAGTGGCCATGGCTCACGGGCCCAGCCGCTCCATGGCATATGGGATCTTCCCGGACCGGGGCACGAACCCGTGTCCCCTGCATTGGCAGGCGGACTCTCAACCACTGCACCACCAGGGAAGCTCTGCTTCAATTTTTAAAATAAGAAAAAAAAAAAAGACGTTAGTTGCTAATTAAAACATTTGCTAAAAAGCCAGGAGTTAACTACCATCAAGGTGTGAGCCCATTTTCCAGATCTTGGCTAAAAGTTAGGGTTGGCTAATAACTAAATATTAGCTGATAACTAAGGTGTTGGCTGAAACACTGAGCAGTTAATAGGTAACTAAGGTGATAGTTGATAACTAGGATGTTAATTAGAGACTAAGGTTTCTATAACTCGATAATGAAATGACTACCCAATTAGCATAAACTCTAAGAGATATTTATACATTCATGTTCATCACAGCATTATTCACAATAGCTAAAACGTATCCATTGACAGATGGCTGGGTAAACAAAATGTGGTCATACATCCAATGGGATAGAATTCAGCCCTCAAAAGGAAGCTAGTTCTGACACCTGTTACAACATGGATGAACCTGGAGGACATTGTGCTCAGTGAAGTAAGCTGGTCATAAAAGGACAAATACTGTAGGATTCTACTTACAGGAGGTCCCTAGAGCAGTCAGATTCATAGAGACAGAAAGCAGAATCCCCCTGGGGATGGGGGAGGGGGAGGGAGACTTGGTGTTTAATGGGGACAGAGTTTCAGTTTGGGAAGATGAAAAGGTTCTGGAGATGATGGTAGTGATGGCTGCACAACAGTGTGAATGTACTTAAGGCCACTGAATTGCACACCTAAAAGTGGTTACAGTTGTAAATTTTATGTTATATATCTCTTACCACAATTTTTAAAATTCAACCCAGTTAAAAAAATGCACAAAACAAAAGATATATGATGGCCAATAAGCACATGGAAAGATGCTGAACATCACTAGTCAACCAGGAAATGCAAATTAAGCCCCAACAAGGTACCAGTACTTTTGGAGCTAAAGTGAAAAGACTGACCATGTCAAGTGCTAGCCAGGAGGCAGAGCGATTGGAATTCCCAAACACTGCTGGTGGGAGCGTGAAAAGACACAGTCACCCTGAGAACAGTATAAAGTTAAACGTTGGCTACCGTTCAGTCTAGGAATTCAGCCTGTTGTAGGTGGGGATCCCCAAGAGAAATGAAAATATATGGCCACACAAGACCTAGACCCAAATGTTTATAGAGGCTTTATTCTTTTTTTTTTTTTTTTAATTTATTTATTCTGGCTGTGCCAGGTCTTAGTTGCGGCATGCGGGATCTAATTCCCCGAACAGGGATCAAACCCGGGCCCCTTGCATTGGGAGCATGGAGTCTTACCCACTGGACCACCAGGGAAGTCTCAATAGATGCTTTATTCTTAATAACCCCAATCTGAAAACCATCCAGATATCCCTCAGCTGGTGAGTGATCACACAGTGGTCCATCCAAAGCATCACTGCCGAGCAATAAGGAACAGATCAATGATGTGCATATCATGGGTGAACCCCAAAATCATTCTGCTGAGGGGGAGCAGCCAGACCCCAAATAGTACACACCACATGATCCCATTTATCTTAAACTCTAGAAAAGGCAAATGGAATGGATAGTGGTCCAAGGGGTGGGAGGTGGGAGCTGTCTGCAAAGGAACCTGAGGGTGATGTCTTTGGGGGGATGGGTGTTTTGTATCTTTGTGGCATTTACTACAGGGGTGTATACATGTGTTAAAACTCATCAGACTGTAAGCTTAAAAGGGGTATTGTGTGCCCCCAAATTCATATGCTATAGTCCTAAACCCCAGTACCACAGAATGTTGACTGTGTTTGGAGTTAAGGCCTTGAGAGAGGTACTTAGTTAAAAGGAGATCTGAATAGACATTTTTCCAAAGAAGACACACAAATGTCCAGCGGGTGCATGAAAAGATGCTCAGCATCACTGATCATCAGGGAAGTGCAAGTCAAAACCACAATGAGATATCACCTCACACCTGTTAGGGTGGCTATCGTCAAAAAGACAAGAGATAACAAGTGTGAGTTGCTTTGGCCAATGGGACCTCAGAAGTTTAGAAGATGCTTGCACACTAAGGCTTGCTCTGGGAAGGCTGCATCCAATGAGCAGCCCAGGTTGTCCTCCTGGAGATGTGTGGCTTGGCCAATAGCCACTGCCCCGACCTAAGGGGCCCCATCTTCCACCACAAGGCCCCACGGGTCTGCCGCTGCCTGAGAGAGACAAATGAGAGCAGCGGAAGTGCCCAGTTGAACCCAGATCAGAGAGCAGAGCTAAAAAAGTGGTTGCTCTTTTAAGCCACTAGGTTTTGGGATGGTTGTGATTCATCAGTAGATCACTGAGACATTTTTCCAGGTGTCAGTGCCTAGAGAGAGAGACAGGCAGTGCTGAGCAATGTGACATAGCAGCCGACTATACGGTGTCCTCGTGGGTAGCATCATGGGAGAAGGGACCAAAGGGGTAATTCTGGGGCTCTGGTTCGCTGACATCTGCAGCCCTGTGAGGAGGGGTCAGGGGTTCCAACCGCCTCTGAATTCTGGACCCCATAGAGTGTCCTAGCCTCCCACCTCACTGTCTATTTCCAAAGCACCCACTACCCTCAAAGGCTGCAGCTCACCATTCATCCATCCAGCACCTGGCTCCGGCCAGGCACATAGTAGGTGCCTTATAAATAGTTGTCCAATCATAGGGATACCTGTGTCCTCAGGTCCACACCCTGCACTCTGAGCCACTGCAGATATACTAAGTTTAAGCTGCCTTGTTCTACGGGGTCCACCACCCTAAAATGGATGGAGTGTTCATTTCCCTTCTTAGACTGAATTGGGTGTCTGTTTCCACACCCCGCCCACCACGTCAGGCTGGAGGAAGTGGCTCCAGGCCCACAGGGACTCACAGGCCCTGCAAAAAGCACTAGACAGGGAGCCACACACACCTCTATGCCAGTCTTGGCTCTACAGCTAACGAGGCACTTCTCATTTTTCTCATCCATATAATGAGGACAGTCATACCCACCTGAGGGCACAGTGCCAAGAGCCTGGCACACAGTAAGTGCTCAATAAACATGACTTCCCCTGACCCCCACCCACCCTGGTCTCCCTTCCTCCTCATTCATGGCCGCTCTCCCCCATTTCCTGGGTCAAACACCGGCCACAGAGCTCTTCCCGCTTTGGCTTAACCATGGCAAGTTGGAGTTGGCCACAATTAAGAACAAAACATCTGCAAGAAAAAAAAAAAAAAAAACTCAGAACAAACAAGCGCCTGAGCCTGGATGCCTCTGAGTGACATGTGAGGTTGGCGTACAGGGACAGAGGTGACCGTCCAGGGGCCGCCCAGTTATCAGGGGTCGAGCGGGTCAGGGGCCAGCGCAGGGTTCTGGAGCTGCCAGCCCTGCCGGCGAGTCCAGGTTCTGACCTTCCGTCATCGAGTCCCATCACGCCCTCCCCTCCCGCCCCCCCCCGCCCCCGCTGTGCCTGTTTCCCCATCTGTGAGATGTGGGGAGCAGAAGCAGGCCCTTCTGGCTGGTAATCCTCCAGTGTGCCCATCAGGTGGAGCGTGGAGCAGGGCTGAGGCAGAGAAGGCATTTTAGGGGGCGGCCGCCAGTGTTGTCCCATCCCAGGTGGGCCCTGTGGGGAGACGTTTCGCTGCCATGGCCCCAAAGCACCCTGAGCGCAGTCAAGTCCAGGGGAGGCTCTCCTCACCCCCCAAGCCTGCGTGCAGTAGGTCCTTTGTCAGTCATGGTATTTCAGCCCTGGAAAGTCATCTCACCCAGTGGTCTTGGCCTTTTTTGTGATAATAACTTTTAGCTTCCGTCCTCTTTCTTCAAATAAATTCTTACAAAGCAGCCCATTGGGGAAAAAGTAGCACAAGATCCCAAACCTGTCAGCCTGTCCTCCTCCCTCTGCCTCCAGCCGCCCACGCACACCCCCATGAACCACGGGGTATAAATCTGATCTCAGTAGTGATGACGCCTGCCTGCATTAATAGTGCGCCTGCTGGGTACTCTGCACCGCCTGAGCCGGGGGTCTCCATCCCCTCCACTTGTCAGTCACAGTCCTAAAGTGACATCTCACCCACCCGCTTCCCTGTGAGAAGACTAAAACAATAAAGAGAGACTAAGTCAGCCAGGGTCACCCAACTGGTTTGCAGCGTCCAGGATTCACCCCGAGGCCGTCAGCCCTTTGAGGGCTGTGCTCCTTCCACTGCCCCAGAGAGCATGGAGAAACTGCAGCCTGGAGCCAGGTGGGAGTAGTGACTTCCCGAGGCTACCCCAAAATCTGCTGAACATGGGTCAAGGCCAGCATGACCTTGGTGACTTCCAGGCTGGTCAGCTGTGCTGTGCCGATACTATCTGTGGGCCCCTGGCACGGGGAGAGTTTGCTGGGCAGGGTTTATACTGTCCTGGACTCTGCCAGGCAGCAGACTAACATCTAGAGCACTGAAACCACACCCACATGTAGGGTGTCTGGGGCCTGAAGGTTGCCATCGCCTTTCACCCTGAAATCCAGCTACCAGCATCCAAAGGTGGTCAGAATGGAGGGACTGTCAAGTCTAAACCTAATGTTTGCAGATGGGGAGACTGAGGCTCAGGCTTGCAGCCTTCCACTGGGCAACCTCTGTTGCCATTATTTCACAATTTTATGGGATAACGTTAGTCACTGCATCCTCCCAGGAACCCCAGCAGTCAAGGAAGGGGCAGCATTAATTAAGCTCTGACTGTATGTGTAATACGGCTTTAGGCGTGTTCCTGTCATCTTTTTTACCCCACACAACTGCTCATCTAGTGGAAGGGGACCCGGAGAGGGAAGGTGACTTGCCACCTCTCCCTGACTCTCAGACTCATTTCCCAAAGCCGCAGGGACCCACCATAGTAGCGCTGGTGTAAGCGGGAGGGCAGAGGGTGATTTACAACCCTGGAGATACCCACCAAACAGAATGTGGGCTCTACTGCACATAACATGTGCTTCCTGAGTGCATGGTGGAACGGATGAACCCCAGACTCATTGGGTGCCCCGTAAGTGTTGTCGAGTGAATGGATGGATGGGTGAGTGGAAAATTCTCAATTGGGTACATTAAAAGACTCCCGGCCCCTGTCCTTATTAGAGTGGAGGCCTGGAGCAGTCTGATCCCCTGCCCCCAACACCTTATTTTCTCTTTCCCCCCTTCCTACTCCTCCAGGAGAGCCACCTGCCCAGCTCAGTTTCTTGTTGGGAAGTGGTTGTCTCTGTCTCTCGCCTCTCAAAGCTGCTTTCGTGGTCCATTCTTCAGGGACATCCTTTTCTTGACTGAGAGATGAGCGCTAAGGTCTGCCTTGATTCCTCGTAGGGGCAGGTTTGCACATTGGAAGGCGTAGTCCTGAGAAGGTAGAGTCTGAGAACTTGGTGTGGTCTGGCAGCTCCAGGACTGGGGCTCAGCGTGGGGCTGGAGCTGGGGCTCAGTCGGAAACCAGAACTGGGAGTCGTCCAGGGATCGAGTTCACGCCCTGTCTAGAAACAGAATTAGAGCTCAGTCTGGAAACAGAGTCAGGGCTCAGTCTATGACCAGGATCAGGGCTCAGTTAGGAGCTAGGGTCACAGGTCATGTAGGGGTCAGGGGATCAGGGACAGGACTGAGGACTCAGTCTATAACTTGGGTTAGGATTCAGTAGGGTTAATGTTTGGGCTCAGACAAGGAGAAAGCTCAGGGTTGAGTATCCAGTCAGGATCAGAGCTTAGTTCATTCTGAGAACCAGGATTACGGATGAGTCTGTGGTTAGGGCCAGGGCTGCAGGGTCAGGCCTAAGTGTATGGCCGGAGCTAGGGCTCAGTCTGTGACCAGGATGAGGCATCAACCTGAAACCCAGTTCCATCTATGACCAGAGTCAAGGCCCAGGTTATGACCAGGATCAGGGCTCAGCCTGGAACTAAGATCAGGGCTCAGTCTGTTTTCAGGGTCAGGGCCCAGGCTACAGCTTAGTGTCAGGGCTCAGTTCATGACTGGGATGAGGGCTAAGTCTATGAACAGAACTAGGGCTTAGTTTGGGGACGAGTTCGGGCCTTAGACTGTGACTAGGATCAGGGCTCACTCTGGAGCCAGAACCAGAGCTCAATCTGTGACTGGGGTCAAGGCCCAGGTCATGACCAGGATCAGAGCTTAGTTTATGTCTGAGGCTACGTTATAACCAGGCTGTGTCTGGGATGAGCAGTCGTGTGAGACCACGATCAGGGCTCAGCCTGCATCTGTGCTCAGAAGTTCCTCCACGTATTCCTGCTGACACAGAAGAGTGAACAGAGCTTCCAGAACCATTTAGCTCCCTCCCTTCGTGGCACCAGCTGAATTTGCATTCTATTCCTTAAAGCCCTGGTTTCTTTCTAGTGGGCACTGTCCTGCCACTGCCCACACTGCCAGGGGAGCTGCCTCCACACCTCCACCCAGACCCCAGCCTCCCACTTCCCTGCCAGAGAGCCTCCTGGCTCCAGGGCTATTAAGGGAGGAATCTGTGTGAAGAAGACGGTAAACAAAATCCATGATGTGGGGCTGGGGCAGGCGCCCGTCCCTGCTGTGGCTCCGTGGGCTGACTCCAAGGGAAGCCAGCGGCACTGAGCGGGCGATGTTGACAAGAGACTTAATGAAATCCAGAGGGAGGGGCCCTGGCAGGGCCCACCTGGAAGGAGGCCCAGGATAGTAATTAAATTAATTCTGGGGTGTGCCCCAGCAAGCGCAGAAGCGGGAACTGCGGCCAGGGCCCATTCACTCGGAGCTCCAGGAGTTTGTCGTAATTACAGGGAAAAATAAGTTTTGGAACTTACGTAACCCCACTGCTCAGGCCCTGAGGGTTAGGCCCAAATTGCTTTTCTTTTCCAGGAAATTCACTATTGCACAGCTGCATCTGCACACCGGGGTCACCTCTGTGGCTCACAGGACGTGCAAGAGCACAGAACAAGAACTTGGTTCTCGACCCCATTTCTCAGATGAGGCCAGACAAGCTTCGGGGGCAGAAGCGTCTCGTGCAGAGTCATGTGATCTGGACATAGGACAGTCTTCAAGTCTCACATCCCAGTTATCCTGCCTGGAAACCTCTCCAGTGTGGAAACTGTGGGTGAGCAGCACAGAGGGAGACTTGCTCTGCCTGAGAGAGAGGAAAGGAAGGCTCTGGAACTGGTGCCCTCCTTTAAGTATGAGTGGGGGTCGGCAGACCGAGAAGGGGGAGGAGTGCACCAGGCAGAGGAAACAGCATGGGGGCTGGAAAGAGCAGAGCATGTTGGGAGGAAATGATCGTCCCCTCGGGCTGAGTGCCGGTAGAGGGCTGGGCTGGGGAGGAGGTTGAGGTGGGCTGGCCAAGAGGCCCAGAAGCCTCTTCAGTGGGAGGCACCGAAAGGTCTCCCACAGCTTGTCTTCTTTAATCCTCACAGTGACCCTGTGAGCGAGATGCTTCATTGTTCCCATCTGATGGATGAGTAAGTGGAGGCTCAGGGAGTTTAAGACACACAGCCGGGAATCAGAACCCATGCTTCACCGCTCCCAACTCTCCCGGCTTCCTAGTTCAGCTCAGCCCGGGTACCAAGGCATGAAGTTGCTCGGGCCAGGGTGGAAAACCACCAGGATCTCCAGGAAGAGGGAGAAGAGAGGAAACCGCTCGCCCAAGGGCAGGGCAGCGGCAGGGAGCCGGCTGCCAACCTCAAGCCTCTGCAGAGCCGTTTCCAGGGTGAGGAAGCCCAAGACGCATGGAGGCAGGGAAGGGGGGAATTATGGGGAAGCCGGTTCCACATGAATTGTGGGCTTCCTGGCCAGGAAGCGAGCATCCCATCCCAGGATGTACGTAGGCAGAGGATGGACAGGGAGGCAGGAAAAGGCAGTCCTGGATCAGATTCCTCCCAAATCTGCTCATCTGAGCTCTCAGGAGCCCCCACGTCTCCTGGGAAAAGCCCTTCCTGGCTGCTGGCAACTGAGGGATGACATCAAATGAAGCTCCAGGAAGAGGCTACTCCCACCCGAGGGATCCATTTGCTTCCAGAGTGTTTCCCTCTTCAGACGTCTCCAGCGCCTTGAAAACATCCCTGAATAGAACCTGAAGGAAAGGTCCTTAGCGTGAGGAGAACTCTCTGTGGGGTCCTGTCTCCCTTGAGCAGGAGGCAACAGACGCAGTAGCGCAGAGAAGAGGAGTGACCGATGGGGCATCACACAGCATGGTCCAGGTGGGCCTCCTGGAGGAGGCATGTGGCCAGGCTCAACCCTCCGGGCGAGGCCCTCTCTTTGGGTTAGAGGGTCCTTGACGTCGCCCTTAATCAGGAATGAGAGTGTTTGTTTTTGGCTGAATATCTTGCCGACCGCAGACAAGACAGGACGGAACTGCCCGTTGCAGATTTCTGGCAGCTTGGGAAACTACTGTGGGTCCTGCCCAGTCACCTCGCTTCCTCCTGGTGACCTAGTGCCCACCCCTGAGGCCTGGGGTCTGGCTGCCAGATTATATGAGAACCTTGCTTGTGGCAAAAGGTGTTGGCAATATTCACTGCCTTTCCTTTTTCCCCATCCTTCCAGACTCCGTGGTCCCTCCGCTCAGATCTCATCTCCATAGCTGTTAACCTGGGTGGTTGGTGTTTCATCAGACACAACAAGGACAAGCATCTTGGGCAAGGGAACAGCATGTGCTGTAGCCCAGAGGCATGACAACAGTGTGGCCTCCTCAGAGAAGGGCACATGTGCTCTGTGGCTGAAGCACGAGCCTCCTGCTGCATGGGTGAGGAGACAGATAGGCAGGTTTGGCCAGCTTTCCAAGGCCCAGAGCACTAAGGACCTGTGTTTTATCTTAGAGTGATGGGGAGCCCCAGAAGTTGAGCAGGGGAGTTCATGGTCAGAAATGTGTCCCAGAAAGCTCCCAATGGATTGGACATGTGAGAGCATGGAAGCTGGGAGATTGGGGAGGGAAGCAGACTGAGAGCCCAGCCCAAGCATGGTACAGAGGAAGAGACCAGACAAGCACTTCCAAACAAGAAAGGCAGGGCCAGGTGATCAGCTGGTTGTGGGCCTGAGATGTGGACATTAGGGCCCCCATTATACAGAAAAGAAAACTGAGGCTTAGAAGGAAGTGACTTGCCCATGGTCACTCCTCTAGGGAGTGATGGAGCCAGCACCATAGATCCAAGTACAGTGCTGTCTGTCTCTACTGCATCCCCCTTAGCAAAGTTCACCACCTTTGCCACCTGTGGCCGTGATTTGCGAGGTGATTCACTCCCCCTAGCCAGGCCCTGGTGAACTCCTATTCATCCCTTGATGCCCACCTCCTTAAGGTTGCCCTCTCAGACTGCTGCAAACAGAATCAGTCTCTTTCTTGGGACAGACAAACTCTGGGAAGTTTGTCTGTCCCACTGCCTGGGAGGGCCTTGGGGGCAGAGGGCCTATCTCATCTCTGTCTTCCCAGCACCCAGACCAAGGCCAGTATACAGTAGATACTCAATAACTGTCTATTAGAGAGAGATGAATGAACAAACAAGTGAGTGAATGAAAGAATAACACATACACTCAGGAGCACAGATGGTCAAAGACAGGTTGGTTTTTTTTTCTTTTATTTTTTATTGAAGTATAGTTGATTTACAATGTTCTGTTAGTTTCAGGTATACAGCAAAGTGATTCAGCTATACATATACATATATCCACTCTTTTTTAGATTCTTTTCCCATATAGGTCATTACAGAGTACTGAGACAAGTTCCCTGTGCTATACAGTAGGTCCTTATGTGGAATCTAAAAATATGGTACAAATGAACTTATTTACAAAACAGAAATAGAGTCACAGATGTAGAAAACAAACTTATGGTTACCAGGGGGGAAAGCGGGGCGGGGTGGGGGGGGAAATTGGGAGACTGGGATTGACATATACACACTACTGTGTATAAAATAGATAACTAATCAAAGACAGGTTTTGAAGTCAGACAGGCCTGGACAAATCGCAGCTCTGCATCTTGCAGGCCAGTGGCCCTGGGGCTTCAGCCCCCAAACCTTGGCTTGCTCCTCCATGGAGTGTGGGCAGTCGTCCTCGGTGTGCAGCCTGATGAGCAAGTTTGGGAACACACTGATGACAGACAGCCCAGAGGAGCGCTTGAGCACGTGCTCCATGAAGCCAGCAGGCCTGGGCTCAAATCTTGCCTCTGCCACTTAACATGCGTGAGTTTGGACAACATGCTTGACTGCTCTGTGCCTCAGTTTCCCCATCTGCAAAATGGGGAATAACAATGCTCGCCTCGCAAGGTTATTCTGAGGATCAAATGAGGAAATGCATGTAACATGTTTACAACAGAATGTGGAGAGTAGTGAGTGCCAGACACGGGCTTGTTACATGTGGTTGTTCATGACACGCCTGACACATGGTATGTGCCTGACAGGCGAGGGTCCTGCTCTCCCACCCCCTCTCCTTCATCCTGTGACCCAGGAGGGGTGCTGCAGGGACACAGCTGGGCCAGAGGGGGCTCTGATTAGCAGTCAAAGCCTCAGCCTGTCTCTGCGGAAACATCGGTGGGTCAAACACTGCAGGATCTCCTGCTCCTCCAGACAGAAACCCCACATAGACATCAAATTAACCGCCCACGTCAGCAATAATGGCATTCATTTCAGAAACTTCAAGGAGGAGGAAAATATGAAGCACGTCTTGCTGTGATGGGACTTCAACTTAATGGTTTCAGCCTCTGAGCTCTGCTCCAGAAGTGCCTTTTTAACATGCTCCTTTTAAATCCCAAACTGTTCCCTTCTACTCAGCAAGGTCGATGTTACTATGAGCATGATTATTTTACTTGCCTTTTTAAAAAAATATTTATTTACTTAGGCTGCGTCGGGGCTCAGTTGCGGCACACGGGATCTTCGTTGCGGCGTGCAAACTCTTAGTTGTGGCAGGCATGTGGGATCTAGTTCCCAACCAGGAATTGAACCCAGGCCCCCTGCCTTGGGAGCGCAGAGTCTTACCCAGTGGGCCACCAGGGAAGTCCCTAGCTGCTGTTTTTTTTGAGCTCTAAGTACTAGGTGATGTGCCCAAATTATATGATTAATCCCTTCAGCCCCATAATGGAGTGTCATTCCTGATAGAAAGGGGAGACAAAGGCTCAGAGAGGTTGCCAAACAAGCCCAAGATCACTCAGCACGGAAGCAGGGTCAGGAGTTGAGCCTACACGTATCTGACTCCAAAGGCAGTGCTCTTAACACCAGTTCTTAGTGCTGGCCACACGTCAGAATCAAATGAGGAGGGACTTCCCTGGTGGCGCAGTGGTTAAGAATCCGCCTGCCAATGCAGGGGACACGGGTTCGAGCCCTGGTCTGGGAAGATCCCACATGCCGCGGAGCAAATAAGCCCGTGCGCCACAACTACTGAGCCTGTGCTCTAGAGCCCATGAGCCACAACTACTGAAGCCCGCACGCCTAGAGCCCGAGCTCCACAACAAGAGAAGCCACCGCAATGAGAAGCCCGTGCACCACAATGAAGAGTAGCCCCTGCTCGCCGCAACTAGAGAAAGCCCGCACGCAGCAACAAAGACCCAACGCAGCCAAAAAAAAAAATTATTTAAAAAAAAAAAAAGAAGTTCCCCAGGAGATCTGCCAGGCAGCCAGGTTGGCAGGACAGGTACAGGGGATGGGGGCTCATACCCAGGGGAGATGCATCTGACGGGAGAGATGCAACCCATGCAGCTCTAACCCTTGCCCCCGCAGCTCCCCTTAGCCCCACAGGAACAATGTAATCATTCGAGACCAGACCCCAGGCAGAGAGCTTCCCAAAAGCTGCAACTCCACCAGGAGTCAGCAAGGAGGCAGCAGGTGCTGGGGCAGAACTTCTTCCAGGAGCCGCTCTTGGGCTGGAGGCTTGGCTGCATCCCCCTGATCTGGCCTGGGCCCCTCCCCAGCTCACAGCTCAGCACAGGCCTGGCTCTCCGACCTTTTATTCCTGTTTCAGCAGTGGGATCATTTCTTCAAACAAAATTTGGGGAATTTGGCTTGTCCAGACTTTGACTCAGGCCCATTCCTGTTGACATTACAATGAAATGTCTCTGAGCCTGCATCCTCCCACCAAAAGCTCTTCCCAAATCCACAAACGCAGGTCCTGGTTGCTCATCCACCTTCCCCGAGGCTGGCGGATTACACAGCCCCTGTAAGATGCTGGCTTCCAATCCTGGTTCTACCATTTCCAAACTGAGAGGCCTTGGGATGGTCGCTTAACTTCTGTGAGTCTCAGTTTCCTCATCTGTAAAATGGGCACCTACCTCATATTCATAGAAAGGGCGCCAAGATTGCAAGAGAGAACAGTGTAACACCCTTTGCCAGTGCCTAACATGCAGGAGGCACTCAATAACGACACTTGTTGTCAGCCTGATTGTGATAGGGGAGGGACAGCAAGCAGCCTAGACTGCAGGCCTCTGGGATTCATACTCCACGTGGTCCACAGCTCTGACGCTGAGTCATTGTCCTGCTGCCAGAGACTGACTCCAGGTGGCCATCCTATGGGTCAGAGGCCAGCACACCCACTGATGCACTCCCTTCCCCTCCCCCCAGGCCACCACACCAGCTTTAGTAATTAACACAATGAGCCTGGCCCTGGCCAAGAGAGCCACTGGGTGCCACTGCCCCTCACACCCCCCTCTAAAGCTCTCTCGCTCCACGCCCACTGCCACCACCGTAGTCCAGGCCCCCAGTGGTGCTCATTTCCTCCCTCCCACCCTGTCTCCGGGCTCAGCCCCTTCAGTGGATTCTCCACCCAGCCAAAGCCAGGTAGATCGTTATAAAGCACTGTGATCATCTGTTACCATCCTCCATGGCTCCCCAGTCCCTCCATCTCAGCCAGCCTCCGGAGTCCTCTTGTGACCTGGCCACAGACTCTTCATCACCTCTGGTTTCTACCATATGCTCCACCCACCCTGCACCTCTTGGTGCTGCCCAGGTGTGCCAAGCTCTCTCTTGCCTCTGAGTCTGAGCCTTTGCACATGCTGTTCCCTTTTCCTGCTGGAATGCCCTTTCCCCATCCCCTCTGCTGGTCAACTCCAGTTCATCCTTCAGCACAAGTGGCTGGAGGCTTCGATCTTCCCTATGTGGGTCTCCACAGATGACTTGGGCTTCCTGACAGCATGGTGGCTGTCAGGAAGACGACCGGATGGATGGTGCCTTGCCTTTATGACCTAGCACTGGAAGCCATTCAGCATCACTCTGTCTTTGCCACAGGCCACCCAGACCCAAGGGAAGAGAACATGTGGACCTTACCCCCCAAAGAGAGGAGTGTCAGGGCCATATCATAAGAAGAGCCCGCGCAATGGAAGATGCTGTGGCTATTCTTGGAAAACAGAAAACAAAAAGAGGGGGAAGGAAAATGTAAGAACTCAGCACACAGCTGGGGCCCCCAGTGCGGGGTCTGGTGTCCATGACCTCACTGACCTACAGCTAGTGCTTCGGCAGGTGGTATGGCTCTGACTCAGTCAGGAAAGTTTAGCAATGTTAGTCTCGTCTGCAAAGCGCATGAGGTGTCATGGGAAGATTTCTGTGTATATTGGAAACATTTACAATTTAAAGCTCTAAATGTTAGTGATCTTGAAAATTCCCCTGTGTGGCTGAAAGAGTAAGATGGGCCACAAGTGATTTCAAAGAGGTCTGGGGCAGGAGAGATGGGAAATTTTCCAAGTACACCTGGCCCGCTAAGGGTCACGTCCTCTGAGGGTTGTTGGGAGAAAAGGATCTATCTGGCATCTATCTTTCCAACCACAGGAAAGGCCTGGAATATTCTGGGGGATGTCCAATTGGTTCTGGCATGCACACACTCCATGCAGAGGTTACAGAAGGAAATTGTAAGATGGGGCTGAGGGTGCTGGTGTGAGCAGAACCAACCCAGATTTTCTCTCTTCTCTTTCACCCTGGGTTCTGCTTCCTCTTTCCTTTTGCCAGTTGGGCCCAGATAATTCAGATTTCCAGAACGTGAGGAATCTTCAGACCCCATGGTTTAGCCGGTGACACCCTATTTTGGCTGTTACAGCTGTGGGACTCCCTCACCCTTAAGCGTTCGGCTGTGCCATGTGGGTCTCCCTGGACCTCCAGCATTGACACCTGCTCTGTCTCCTTGGCCAGGAAAGGTGAAGCTGTGTGACTTGAATCATGTTCCCTCACCTCTCTGAGCCACTCCCAATAGCACCCTGAGCTGCTGGTCTCACGGAGCAGTTAGGGAATCACCAGACAAAAGTGCTTCATGAAGAAACTCTGACAGGCTGTACGGTTAGCGCTCATGGTTAATAATAATGGAGCTCCATCCCAAGATGAGAGCAAGGGTGCAGACAGACAAAGGAGGGATTTAGGAGCTCTTTTGATTCCAAGTGTGAGTGAAACTTTCACTGAGCATTTACTGAGCACCACCTGTATACCAGGGCCCAGGAAGCACCATGGACACAATGATGCACATGATGTATGTGGCCCCCGCCCTTGAGGGCTCACTATCTGGACTGTTCCAGAAACAGAACGTGAGGTCTAAGGGGAGACCCGAAAGATGGAGAACCATCCAGATGGGAGGCGGGAAGGGTTGCTTTCCTGATAGATGGAGCAGCATATGTGAGGGCCCAGGGTCCAGGGAGAAGAAGGGCTTCTGGAAGGTAGCGTTTCAGCACAGAGGTGGAGCTAGAGGGGGATAAATAGTAAGAGAAATGGATAAATAAAATATATGGCATGTTAGGATTTGGTAAGTGCTACAGAGAAAAATAATCAGGAAACAGACTGAGAGTGTGTAGGGGGTAGGGATGGGGGTGCCATTTTTAAAAGGGGGAAGCCTGGGCTGAACAGAGCCAAGGAAGTGAGAGTCATGTGAGTATTTGGGGAAAGGGCATTCCAGGCTGGGGGAAGCAAATGCAAAAGTCCTGAGGCAGGGGTGTCCCTGCACTTGGGAGGAATAACCAGGAGCCAGTGCAGCTGGAACAGAGAGCCCAGGGGAGCATGGTGGAAGGTGAGGTCTTGGAGGTAACAGGGCTCAGACTGCACAGGCTTTGTGGGCCACTATGAGGACTTTGGCTGTTATCCCAGATGAGGTGGGAGCCATGCGGGGGGCGGCCGAACAGAGGAAGGATGAGGGCTGACTTTAACAATATCCCTTTGGGCTCTGTGAGAAGAGGCTGAAAGGTCGAGGAAGGAACAAGGGAGGAAGCGAGAGAGATTATGGTGGCTGGAGCAGGTGGCAGCAGTAGATGTGGCAAGAAGTGATGGGTTTCTGGATGTGTTTTGGAAGTGGAGCCAACAGAAACGAGAGAGAGAGAGAGAAGAGAGGCATGAAGAGGGGAGGGGAGGGGGAAAAGAGAATGGAAAATCCATGGCACACACACCTCTGTTCCCTCCTGGGTCCATGACAGACATCATTAACTGAGACCTTTTCCCCCTTGATCCCAGATTGGTCCTCAAACTCCTCCTTAACCCAAACCTACAAGCCATTATTCCCACTAATCAAGATTGAATACTGAATAAGGTTGGAAAGCAGTCTAGGTTCACACAGGGATGGAAACCATTATTTTGGGACATCTACCACATGCCTGGCACTAGCTAGTTGCTTTTCTCTTTATTTGTTATAATTTTCAAATTAGTTAAGTAATTAAGTTCCACCTTTATTGAGATCTAATTGACATATGCTGCTTGTTTTTCACATTCTCTCGTTTCAGTACTCACGACACACACTGTGTGGTTGGCATCAGCAACCCCATTTCACAGATGAGGAAACTGAGGCTCTGAGAGGTATGGACACTGGTCCAGAATTTCCTAGTTAGGAAGTTTAGCACCAGGGTTCAAACACAGCGGTCATGTATTCCAGTGCCACCCCCAGCTCCCCACTGGACACCTCCCTCCCCACCCTGCCCAGGCCTCACCCACCACACCTGGGCCTCTTGGCCCTGCCAGGGTCTACATTCCGACAGGCTGGTAGAGAAAGGTGTGGGCAGAGCACACCTGCAGGCTGAGAGCCCTGCCTGCCAACACCCAAGCCATCACCAGGCGGGGAGTTTGGAGGGGTGCATGCTACGACGTTGAGAGCCGGGCGCTGGCTGGGGGCTGGCCCTGCCTGGCCAAGGTTGTCAGTCTCTTCTCTCCTCTGACACATCTACAAGTTCAGGGCCAAGAATTATTAAGGAAAAGGTAAAACTGAGGACACGGCACCGTCAATACCTGGAGGTGATGCCAAGCTCCTGGAGGTGATGCCAAGCTCCAGGAGGTGGGGCTGGCCGTCATCACCTGAGCCACTCTCTTCTCCAATGGGGCATCTTCCACATAATTAGAGAGTAGATGCGTCTGTCTGTCCTGATGTACTGTGGGGTCTCTAAGAGGGTACTGTGGCTTAGGAGGACAAAGAGAGTCATGATTCCATGGGGGGCTCCAGAGCCAGACAGCCTGAGCTCAGATCCTGGCTCGGCCACTTACCTGCTGTGGGGCCTCGGGGCAGTTACTTTACCTCTCTGGGCCTCTTTCCAGGTGAAGAGGGAAGAGTGATAGTATCCACCTCAAAAAGTTTGTGAGTATGGTGGGTAGTATACATGTGAAACATTTAGCACGGTAGGTGCCCAGGAGGGCGATAGTAGTACTATTACTATTAGTATTATTAGTATTTCATCATCATCATCATCATTATTCATCCCTGAGTCCTCAAGATCCATGTGGACCTGAGCAGGTGCCCAGTAATTCTGTGGAGAAACACAGTGACAGCCAACCTCCTTGAGGTGGTAGTGGGGGCTGGGGCCTGAAGGGTATGAGCCCATGTCAGTCACCATCTTGCTGTGTGACCTTGGGCAAGTCCAGTGCCCTCTCTGGACCTCCATCTCCCCTTTGTTCACATGCCGACATACACGAAGGTCCTCCCAGCTCTGCGACTCTGTGACTAGACTTTTTATGGGCACCTGCTGTCGGCCCAGCCCAGGGCCACGTGCTTGGTGAGGACTTGATATCAGATTTGGAGGGGGCTCGGGACCTCTGGGCTCCCAGTCCCTTGGAGGGGTGCTTGTTTTCTGAGAAGGGGGGATTGGGTCTTGCTGGCTTTTTCGTTTCCCCACGCGCATCCTCCCACTCCCCCGCAGGCTGAGGTCCACGCTCTCTCCCTGGTGTGCAAAGCTCCAGCCTTTTGGTACCAAGCCTGCTCTCCCTCCTCCTTTCACACTTAAGTCGGCCCCACCTCCTCCAAGAAGCCTTCCTTGACTCAGGCTGAGTTAGTTACCTCCCTGGGCCAACTCATGGCCTTCCCTCATAAGAAGATGGAGTTGGGGGTTCATCTCTCTGCCAGACAGCTCTTGGAGGGCAAGGGCTATGTCTGACCTGTGCTATGTCCCTGGCACCATGGAGTGCCAGCCATGTAGGCACAGGGAGTCCTTGATGAATGAAGGAAGGGAGGGAGGGAGAAAGGAATGAAGGAAGGAAGGTAGGAAGGAAGGAAAGGAGTGGAGGCCACCGAAGGCTCTAGTCTTGGAAGGAAGAGATCTTCGACACTGTCCGCCTGAAGGGATAGGATGATGCTGAGAAAAAGGCCAAGAATCAGGAGCCACACAGATCAGGATCTAAATCTGGCTCTGCTCTGTCCTAACTAGGCAAACTTCCCCTCCGCGAACCTCAGTTTCCTCATCTGTCACAAGCAGGCAGTCCTCGTTGCCTCTCAGGCAGGCCCACATGGAAGCCTGGTTCCCCGAGATCCTGGAGATGGTGTGTGTGTGGTTCTGAAGGGTCCATGCTCAGTGGGTTTCTGTGTCCCCTCTTCTGGCCATGGGCTCCCCAGAACCCTCCCTGCCTCGCTGGCTTCCCGGCAGCAGGCCGGCCCTGCCTCACACACAGGGTTAGGGTTAGGGTTAGGGTTAGACTGCACTGGCCTAGCCCCCTGCACTGAGCAAGGGACGGTCACCCCACAGGCACCTGCGGAAAGGACAGGTCCTGACGAGGTGCCAGCCTGTGGGAGTCTGAGCAGAAATCCAGGCAGGTTGGGCAGCCCCTGCTCACCCCACCCTGGCCGGGCAACCTCAAGCAAGTGACCAACAACTCTGAGCCTCCGTTTTGTCACCCGTTAAGTGCAGATGTTCAGGGCTGTCTCAAAGATTAAAAGAGCTATGGATTCAGAGCTGGGCATGGCCCTCAAGAAGCATCTCACTGTGTGAGAGCCCTTCCCTTTGCTAAGCTAATGCCTTCAGTCCTTCTGACCAAGTTGAGGGCTCAGCGTGGGGCGGGGTGTCCTGGATGCCTCTCTGCCACTGGCCATTCTGTCCTTTAGCAAACCGTAAGCAGGTCTCTGGCTCTGAGCTCCCCCAGGTAACAGAGTCTAGAAAAAATTATTACAAAGCCTTATTCTGTCTTGATTTTATTTGTGTTTCTGGTACCTTCTGTTCATAGCAGCCGTTTCTCAGATGTGACGTGGCTTTTCCTTTCTAAATATGCTGGCCTAAGCAATAGTGTCGGGCAGCAGAGGGGTTGAGCTCAGGGACCCTGGGGCCAGGTGGTTCTGGTTCGAATCCCAGCTCTGCTCCTCCGTTGCCCTGGGCTTTCAGGCAGCTCTCGCCTCAGTTGCCCCGCCTGTACAGCACGAGGATAACCCCAGGACCCCTGTCTGGCCTGAGGGCTGTTATGATGGTTGATGTGTATGCAGTGCCCAGGGCCGGGCCCAGGGCACGGTCAGGGTTACCTCTTTCTGTGAAGACAGTTTAAGAAGTAAGTTGACATAGAGCACGCTTGGGGCTAGTGACTGCAGCCATCATGAGCGGCCTGGAAAACGCCAGCCTGCCCCACTCCGGCAGGCCTGCTGCTACCTGCCCGCCTCCCTGGTAAGCTCCCTGGCAGAATCAGTTTTAATCTCCAGGCTGGTAAACAAGCGATCAGGTTTCCCAGGCTTTGTCCTGTTACTTGGAGAAGTTCTCTGGCCCTTCACTGTCCTCCCACCACCCTCCCACCAGCGCGGCCCCCCACCCTGACTCCAAAACCCCGGGTTCCCTCTGACCCTCACCCATGCCTCAGTTCCCTCATCTGTGAGGTGGGCAAGATACCTAGCTCTCATCCCGGAAATGGGCATCACGCTGTGCTGAGAAATGGCTCAAACGCTTGACAGCAGGGCCCCAGAAGATTCCACCGTGCCCTGCACGCTCTTCTGCTCACTCCCCCGACGCTCATCCTTTTCCTCAGCCGGGACCCTCACCCGGAATACCCTCCCACTATTTCCTGTCCACCCATCTTTCCCACCCCTCTGACATCCCACAGTATGGAACCAAGGGCATTACCTGCTACCTGGCATGTCGACTGGGGCAAGGAAGGCTAGCAGAGGCAGGCCAGACCTGGGCTACCCACTCATTCGACTCTGCGTGCCTCGGTCTCTGCATCTACAAAGTGGGAACAGTAACCGTTGCTTCCTCACGGGGTTATCCTGGTGGTGCCCTGAGCCACAGGCCTGGTGCACCCTCATGCCCCCATGACTGTATTACTGGCATCATCATCTGTTTGAGAATGAAACGGGAGACAATCCTGCCTTTTGCATGTCGTTTCTGGCACTGTATTCAGTCTTAGCACGTATGGAAAAATTCACCTCATCTCTCGCTCTCCGCACACATCTACCTTGGCAGGGTGTCCCGGTGCCTCTCACCTGCCCACCACCACGTGCCCATCTCCACAGCCTGAGAGCCGCACCCCGCCATCCCACCTCCACCGAGGCCAGAGCCCTGGAGCATGGCTTCCAGACCCCACCTCTGAGCAGCTCCTCCCCTGCCCTCGCCCCTCCCAACTCCCTCCCGCTGCCCCCCTGGTCCCCTGGTCCCCTGGCCAGGCCCTGTGACGTGTGGATCCCCAGATATGCCTCCTGCCTTCCTGGCTGGGCCTCCAGCCTGGAGGCCTCTTGCACTATAGCCCCAGCCCGTCACCCGCTGAGATCTTTCTCCTACTTCACAGCCTCGGGCTTTCTGGACAGACCAGGGAGCGGGGGGCGGGGGGCGGCCGGGCCTGGTCTGGATCCTGGCTTCTACCCCTGATGTGCTGCCTGGTCTTGGCCAAGCTGCTGGTCCTCTCACAGCCTCGGTTTCCCTACCCGGAAAACAGGATCATGTTAGAGATCAAGGAAACATAATTTATGGTGTGGTTCCCATACTCCAGGCACCCGGCCAAGCATTTCACCCACATGATCTCATTTTCCCTTCCCAGCTGCACTGTGACGTAGGTAACAACTGTGTGCCAAGCACTGTTCCAAGCACGTTATGTGTATTCACTCATTTACTCCTCAAAACAATGCCATAGGCAAGGGACTGGCATTATCCCCGCTTACTTATGGGGAGATCGAGGCAGGGGAAGGTGGAGTGACAGAGCCGGGCAGTCAGGCTTCAGAACTCATGCACTTGGCCACTGGGTGATATGATCTCTGAGGAGACCAGAGAGCAAGAGTGACTTGCCCAGGTCCACACAGCGGGGACAAAGCAGAACTGAGTCCAAGGATGGAACACTCCAAACCCTACACCCACAAGGCCACCACCTAATAGAGTCTCTGTAGAAGGGATTGAATGGGACTCCCACTGACTAAGGGGAGATCACTTCCTGGGGAATCTGCAGGCTTTTCTCAAGGCCCCCTTTCTGCTTGGGGTGGAAGTGAGCTGTGAGCAAGTGTAGCCCTCCTACCCACCTGGGAGCTCCTTGACTACAGGGACTTGACCTCATTCACCCATCCACCTACCTACCCACTCATCCTTCCACCCATCCACACACGTACCCCATCCATCCACCCATCCATCCATCCGTCCATCCATCCACAGACCTATCTACCTATCTATCCACCCATCACCCATCCTTCCTTCCATCTTTCCATCCATGCACACATCCATCCACCTACCCACACTCCACCTTTTATCCACCCGCCCACCTGTCTTTCCATCTATTCATCCATTTTTCCTTCCTTTCCTACTTTCCTTCCATCATGCATTCATCCATTCATCTTTCCATCCATCCAGCTAGCATCTCTTCTGTGCTAGACCCGGTGCTGGGCTGTGCTGAGAACCTGGGTGAATTGTCTCCAGTCCCTAATATCCAGGACTCACCCTCCGGTAAGGGAGACGGGGACCTACAATTCAGTGGGATATGGTGTGACAAATGCTATGTAACTGAGGCAGCAGGAAGGGCTACGATACACCAGCAAAGGGGAAGACTCTGCTTAGGGATCAAGGAAGAGTTCCTGGAGGAGGTGTCCTTTGAAGAGCATCTGTATTAGCCAGGGTTCTCTAGAGAAACAGAACCAATAGAAAGTATATATAGAGAGAAAGATTTATTTTAAGGAATTGGCTCATGTGATATGGAAGCTGGCACGTCCTAAATCTACAGAGTGGGCCAGCAGGCTGGAGTCCCAGGAAGAGCTAGTGTTACAGTTCAAGTCCGAAAGCTATCTGCTGCAGAATTCCCTCTTGCTCAGGGGAGGTCAGTCTTTCTGTTCTATTCAGGTCTTCAACTGATTGGATGAGGCCCACCCACATTATGCAGGAAAATCTGCTTTACTCAGGGTCCATCAATTTAAATGTGAATCTCATCCAAAAACACTCTCACAGAAACATCTAGTATAACGTTTGACCATATATTTGGGCACTGTGGCCCAGCCAAATTGACACATAAAATGAACCATGACAGTATCTGACATAAGGAGGAACAGGGGTTCAAAGCATTCTAGGCAGTGAAAACCATCCTTACGTTGGTCCAGAGATGGGACGCAGCTTTCGGACAGTGGATTCCGCTAAGGGCAGAGAATGTGGGCAGCAAGGCCAGTGAGTAGGTGATCCTGTGCTGACACGCAGAAGGGAGCAGTTGCTGAATTCTGACTCCCCAGGCAGATCTGGGGGAAATGGGGTGGTTCGCAGCTGACACTGACCCTCTATTCCCTTTCTCCCACCCCAAGGCCTTGCCAGGCCCAAGCCGGATGTGGTGGGCAGGGAAGAGGGCCTGGCAGGCCGGGCTGCCTCCAGCTGCCCCTGGGTTAGGGGCCCTGTGTCTGCTCTCGGGGAGGGCATTCACCCATTCACCGGGCATTCACCCATTCACCGGCATTCACGGCCGGCAGGCCTGGCCGGGTTCACTTGTGCCCCCCTCTCCAAACTCTGATTTCTCTCACCCCCAACTCCACGCCTCTACCTGTGTGCCTCCTCTGTTCTACTTTTGTCCCGGCTGTGTCTGCCCCCCTCTCTCTCTGTCTCTGAGATAAATGAGGCATACATCAATGGCTCTTTCCCTCCCAGACATTCAAGCATCCCAAATACAGAAAATAGGCAGCTGGAAACATCTCAGAGACCACCTTGTCCAACAGCCGGGACAACTGAGGCCTCTGAGTCCAGCCCGAGATCACTCAGCAGGTGCGAGCGGGTAAGGAGTGCCTCCCACTGCCACTGACTCAGGGGTGGGCCATCCACGGGGCTTCTGGAGTCTGGGACCCCCTCTCCTTCTCTCCAGCTCCCACAGCAGCTAAACCCAGAAAGAGCAGCAGAACCTTGAAACAGCAGTCAAACCCAAGGCTTGCAGGAGGGGCTGGTCGCCGAGGGCCTAGGGCTCTGCTTGGTGAAGAACAGGCTCCTTGAAGTCTTCGGGCAAGAGAACACGCAGGCCTCCAGGGGAGGAGGTCAGGGGCGGTGCCACATGTGGGCCTCCATCTCTCGGCCTCCGTGACCCCGCCCATCCTTGGAGGCCAAGGCTGGGGCCTGGTTGGGACGTCCACGACCCAGCCCCTCTCTGGCCTGCACCCTCAGAGGCACCACACATCCCGCTCTTCTGTCCGGCTCAAACCCAAGGCCTGAGGCCCAGGAGCATGGAGTTCTAGCTATGTGGCCCTGGGCGAGGCAAGCCCCCTCCTCGTAGGAGTGGAGCTAATCCCCCTCCTGAGCAGGGCTCTGGGGACAACCAGGTGCCAAGTTCCTGGCATTAGTCTCCGTGTGCCTCACTTTTCTGATCTGTAAAATGGGGAGAGTGGCATCTGCTTCCTAGAGCTGCTGTGAAATCGAGTGAGTTCAAGGTAGAAGTGCCTAGAACAGTGCCGCACAGAGCAGAGGCCATGGCCCTCCTCCTCCCCCTGTTGGTGCTGTTATAATCCCTGTACCCACCCGACCAGTGGCAGGGCAAGACAGAGAAGATGCTGATTACGTGTGTGTCTGCTCTGGAGAAATGGCTGATGCTGCGATCTTGCTAACAGGGCCACCCAGAGAGCAGGAGGCCTGGACACTCGCCCCAGCTCTGCCGGGTGACCACAGGCAATCCCTGACTCACCCTGTGCCTCAGTTTCCCCATCTGGGACATGATTTCACCCCAAGGCTTCTTCCAGCTCTGACATGAATCAAATCTGGGAACTTTTGGCAGAAAGCTCAGCCCACCTATTTAATGTGAATTGTTGGGCAGACCACCATGCTGGTCCGAGAGTAGCAGTGCCAAGATCAGACCCAGGCTGTCTGACCCAATTACCAAGCTCTTGCATCAGCCTGCCATATCCCCCTCGAGGGTGGGCCCCTTGAATCGCCTCACGATGGGTCACTCTGAAGCCGCTGGGGACATGGGAGGCAGAGAAAGATGGAGGTTGAAATAGATAAAGCAACAGGGTAGGGTGGAAGGGACCAACAGGGCCCTTGGCACTTGGTGACACCCCAGATAAGATTTCCAGCAGGGCCTGCTGTGGTCTGAGCCCTGAGCTGTCTCTGAGGGTGACCTGAATTGGCTCTTGTGCCCGGTTTGTGCTTGTGTCAAGCCGGTGTCTCTTGCCCGAGCGACGACGTGGGGGTGGGCAGGCTCCCCTGACAGCGGCCGCCCCTGGCAGGGTGGGCGGGGCCTGTGCCAGGCACCAAGGGCTGAAGGTTTTGGTGGGTGGGTGTGGGGTGCGGGCTGTGGAAACCCTGCGAGAAGCAGCTACCTCTCCTGGGGAGGCGGAGGGCGGAGGAGACGGGCAGGGGAGGGGTTTTCCTCAGCCCCATCCTTGGGGCGACGTGACCCCGTGTCTGGTGCGTGAGCTGACCGCCGGCTGTGTCCGTGCTACGCCCCAGGGCCCTCCCAGTGTGGGGACAGCGCCAGCAGCCAGCGGCCCTGGGCTCCAGGCTGCTCCCTGGTGCCCTTGCCGGCTGTGCTCTGCCCACACCGGGGAGGGGAGATGCAGGTCAGGGCACCTCCCACATCTTCTCCCACAGGAGCCGAGAGAGCCGGGTGGCCCAGGGTCGTACAGCCAGCGCACGGTCCGTGGCTAAAGCTCCGTCTGCTGTGGCTTGCGGCTGTGCCCTCCTGACCCCTCATTCTCATAGACACTGGGCCGTCAGGGCCGCACTGAGCACCTGGCCCAGGGCAGGGGCCTAGCACATGCTCGTTGAATGAATGAATGAATCAGTCAATCAATCTGGACAAAACTGGAGTAGACGCACCTCAGGATCATTAAATATCAGATGCTCTAAACAATGTTCAAGCCTCCCTCTGAGCAGGTACCATGATTATCCCCAAATTACAGTTGAGGAAACTGAGGCTTCGAGTGGAGTCTGGCTCAGGACCGGCTTCTTCAGCAACCCGGGCAGGAGGTGTCTTATGGAGCCAGGCAGTCCCCCTGTGACTTGTGTGTTGTGTCCCTGGACTACCTTCCCAGGGGACATCATGTCAAGGCCCCCTCCTGGCTGCCCCCCAGGGGCTGAGACGGCCTCAGTGCTAGCCCGGCTGCGTGGTCTCTTCCCCTTCTGTTTGCAGATCTTAATATAAAGGAGGCTGTGAGCCACATCATTTGGGACGCAGTAGGGGGGTTTCTGCCCCTCAGAAGCTGGCTAATCCCAGAAAAACTCCTTGATCTCTCTGAGCCTACTTTCTCATCTGTAATATGAGAACCAGAATCACACCTGCCTGAACCATTGGGAGTGAAACAGGAGCAGCAGTTTAAGTAAGAGCCTTTCCGTGGACCACTATACATCGGTGAAGAATCAATGTCCTGCAGCTACATGTACCAACTTGCTGAACCTCAGAAATACACTGCGGAGGGAGAAAAGGCAAGTTCCAGAAGAGAGTGTTCGTGTGGTCCTCTTTATAGAAAGATTAAAGACACACACGACCTTTGGTACATGTTATTTGTAGATACATACATAAGTATTAATAGTAAAAGAATAAAAATACATTTGAACGAGAAACACCAAGTTCAAGACTTAGTTACCTTTGCAAAGACTGAGAGGAGCCCAGAGGTGTGTGTTCAACTTGTACAATGTACCCAGATGTCTCAGCATCCTTTGTCCCACCTGTGCCTCATCCAGGCGAGTGATGCAAGAAGATGGAAACAGCATGGTGGCAAGGACGGAGAGAGCGGGTGTTTTGCAGGTATATTTTGACAGGCATTGCCTCTGGGTTGCCTGTGCCTTTGGGCAACTGACTTGACCTTACTGAGCTCAGTCCCCTTGTCTGTGAAATGCGGACACACCTGCATGGAGGGCCGTGGGGGCTCAGT
Source organism: Orcinus orca (assembly GCF_937001465.1). NCBI lineage: Eukaryota > Metazoa > Chordata > Mammalia > Artiodactyla > Delphinidae > Orcinus > Orcinus orca. The sequence goes on from NC_064568.1 coordinate 3,418,851, forward strand.
GCAGTAATGCCCGTATGGCATTCAGCATGATGCCTGCCTCGCCAAGGTGCTCATTCAGCCGTGATGGCCTTAACCACTGTGGTCTGTGCAAGTGTGGGGGGGTGGAAGAGGGGAGAATCTGTGCGAGGCTCTGGAACTTGGGGCTCTGAAGCTGGGGCAGACCCCCAGGAGCCCCCCAGTAGCCCAGGGCCTCTGCAGCTCTCCCTGTGGAAGGAGGTCACGCCCAGGGACATTTTGCTCCACTGCAGTCCCCCAAAATCCCTCCCCGTGTGACTCTCGGGCCCCACTAATTGGTCATAAGGTTGACCTTGAGCACAGAGGCTGAGCCACACGACTCCACACGCCCTCCTCCCACGTCGTGAAGCCCTGGACCTGCAGGGATCTCCTGCTGGTGGTGACAGAGGGGCAGCACCTGCAGCCCAGTGCACCCCAGAAAGCCAGGCCAAGGGCTGCTGCACCCGCATCTGTCTGGGCCCCGGGCACGCACTTACAAGGCCTGGGAGTAGGCCTTGGCCAGGCCTTCCAGCCCTGAACCTTGGTTTCCTCATCTGTCAAATGGGGATATGATTGTGCCCACTGCAATCAGATGATGGATGGACATTGCTTGACCGGAATAGAGCTACTTTTAGTACTAGTAATGATCTCAAGGGCATCTCCAGACCCTGTCCCTGACACAGGACCATACTTTGAAGCACTGTGAGGGCTGTTTCATCCACTGCTGGATCCCAGTGGCCAGCTCAGGCCATGGCACACAACACAGTGCGTGAACAATTGCTTTGTGTCAAGTAGGAGTTGGAGAGTGTGTCTCAGGAGGCATGGGCTTGAGCCCCCACATCTGCCCTGATCCCTGTGTGACACTGTCCCCCACCTGCCTAGTTCTCCTGGACGTCCACACCAGCTCAAACACCACCTCCTCCTGCGGCCTCCCCTGATTGCAGGGCCGGGAGCTTTCTCTCTCTCCTAGGTCCTTTTGCCCTTTGTCCCAGTACTCCTGACACATCAGCCGTGTATGTGAGGCCTTGGCTGGTGTGCGAGGCCCTGGCTAAGGAGGCTCTGTCCAGGTTGGGCAGCTTGTTCATCCTGCGTGGCCCACAGGGCTTGCCCACCTAATGAACTCTCTGAATGGATGGAGTTCTTTCTCTGCTTACCTCACCCCTGCACACCAAGGCCTTGCACAGGGCCTGGCACACCGGATGACTGGAGGGTGGGCAAATAGACAGAAGTTCTTCCCTGTTCCTTGCCCTCAACTGCCCGTGTGCCTCCAAGGTGAGTCCCAGAGATTCTCTCCTGATAGTCACACCCTTGTGCAGCCCCTCCCACCAAGCAGGGCTGTGTAACCCATAGGATATTGCAGAAAGGATGGTGTGTGACTTCCGTGGTTGAGTCACACAGCGTTGCAGCTTCCGTCCTACTCGCGGGGAGGCAGCTGCCATGAGGGCAGCAGCCGTTGCAGAGGTCCTGAGGCCTCCCACCAGCAGGCAGCACCGACAGCTGGCCCTGTGAGCCGGCCACTGGGAAAGCAGGCCCTCCAGGCCCAGTCAAGCCTTCTGAGGACAGCGATCTCATGAGAGACACCCCCCTAGACCAGAGCACCCAGCTAAGGCACTTCCAAATTCCTGGCCCACAGAAAACACAAGCTGTAAGCAATGTTTGTTGTTGTTCGGGGTAACGTGTTACACAGTGATGGGTAACTGACACAGGCAACCTTGGGTCAGAAGGATTCATGCAGGAGCCACCCCCGGGGCACCGGGAGACGACTTGCCAGGTACAGATGACAGGCAGGGGCCTGACCCTCCCACCCTGGACCACGGTGGGGAGGCATGAGCCTGAGGCCTGAGGAGGCCGGGAGAGCTCTCTGTCCCAGGCCTCAGCTGGGAACTTTCTGTCGCCAGGAGGCAGATCTGACTGTTGTCAACACTGTTTGTCCCTCTGGGGCAATGTGAATGGAGCTCCTCAAAAGCAGAGAGGCCTCCCTGGTGTCCGGGGCGGAGGACTGAGAGTCTTATTAATCAGAACTGCTGCAAGGCCTGCTGGGTAACCAAGTCAGACTCTTGTTCTGTCTTTTGGGGTTTTTGGTTTTGGTTTTGGTTTTGGTTTTTTTGCAGCATCAAACCCCAAAAGTCGGGACTTCCCTGACAGTCCAGTGGTTAAGACTTTGCCTTCCAATGCACGGGGTGCGGGTCGGATCCCTGGTCGGGGAGCTAGGATCCCACATACCTCACAGCCAAAAAACCAAAACATGAAACAGAAACAATATTAGACTTTAAAAATAGTCCACATTGGGCTTCCCTGGTGGCGCAGTGGTTGAGAATCTGCCTGCCAATGCAAGGGACACGGGTTCGGGCCCTGGTCTGGGAGGATCCCACATGCCACGGAGCAACTAGGCCCGTGAGCCACAACTACTGAGAGTGCGCGTCTGGAGCCCGTGCTCCGCAACAAGAGAGGCCACGATAGTGGGAGGCCCGCGCACTGCAATGAAGAGTGGCCCCCGCTTGCTGCAACTAGAGAAAACCCTCCCACAGAAACGAAGACCCAACAAGCCAATAAATAAATTAAAAAAAATAGTCCACATCAAAAAAAATCTTAAAAACAAAAGCCACAGTTTCCCCAAATTCAGTCACACCCAGGTATGACTAGGATGTCCTCTCTGCCAGGCCCCAAACTGGGCAATGGGTGCTGGTCATGCAGAGGTGCGTGAGTCTCTGCCCTCTGGAAGCTCAGCCCGGACCAGCCGATGTTGAAGGAGGGCCCAGTCCACGCAGGGGCTGCAGGCACAATCGTCCCCTCCACTGCCACCGCTGTAGCACTGCCCACTCGCCTGGACTGTTGCAGTAGCCCCCTCACTGGTCTCCATGCTCTGTCCTTGCCCCCTGCAGTCTGTTCTCTTCCAAATGGAACTCAAAGTGGTCTTTACAAACGTAAATCAGACCCTGTCACTCTCCTGCTCAAAACCCTCCACTGACCCTGACAGAAAAACGAAAACTTACCTTAACGGTGGAAAGCTCTGGGGCCACTGCCTGACCCACCTGAGATCACAGACGGTGGGACCACCTGCCATCCTGGGCATCTCTGGGTGGGATGTGATACGTGAGGCACAGCCCTACCTGCAAAATCTTGACTTGGTGAATTCGATGCGTTTTGCTTCATACGACATCAGGACACATTAGGTGACACCACAAGGAAACCAGTAGACACTACAGCTGTCCTGGACCCCATACTCAGTGTCCCCAGACACACCCCAAACGCCCCCCGACAGGACAACAGGAAACTGTGTAAAGTGTGTTCCGCCCGGAGCTGAGGCTCCTGCATCCTGGCGCTTCCTGCGGGTGTCAGGCTGAGCAGAAGCAGCCCTGCCCGAGAACGCTGTCTGGCCCCGTGTCCACAGAGCTCCAGGACACCTGAACCAGCCTGCGGCGATGGATGGATCCTTGGCTGCCTTGGGCGGGGTGGGGATCGCCTGGGAGAGTGAAGGGAACCTTCTGGGTGGGTGGGAATGTTCTCTATCTTGACCTGGGTGGTGATTGTATGTGTAAAGATTCACCAAGCTGCATCCTGAAAATCTGTTCACTGAATGTGCGACAAACCTCAATTTAATAAGGCAATTGAATGAATAAACTTTTTACAAAGTCTGTGTCAGGGGAAACAGGTGGGAGACTGTTCTAGCTTAAAAGAATTTGACATAGTCGTCAAGTGCGACATGTAATCCTTCATTAGATCCTGGGTCCAGGAAAGAAAAGAAGGAAGGAGGGAAGACCCAGCCACATGAGACATTCAGGGTCAACTTGAGAATGGATTGAGAATTAGGGAATCATTTTAATTTTCTCTAGTAATAATGGTAATGTACTTATGCAGAGGAACGTCCTCGCTCTTAGGAGACATATGATCAAGTATTTAGGAGTCAGAAGGCATAAAGTTCTCAAGTTTTCTTCAGATGCTAAGGGGAGGGCTTCCCTGGTGGCGCAGTGGTTGAGAGTCCGCCTGCCGACACAGGGGACATGGGTTTGTGCCCCGGTCCGGGAAGATCCCACATGCTGCGGAGCGGCTGGGCCCGTGAGCCATGGCCGCTGAGCCTGCGCGTCCGGAGCCTGTGCTCCGCAACGGGAGAGGCCACAACAGTGAGAGGCCCGCGTACCGCAAAAAAAAAAAAAAAAAATTCTAAGGGGAAAATGAAAGTGTGTGTGTGTGTGTGTGTGTGGCGGGCGGCAGGCGGGTGGCAGGGGAGCGAGTTCCCCAGTGGCCTAGTGGTTAGAATTCCCGGCATTCACTGCTGTGGCCTGGGTTCAGTCCCTGTTTGGACAACTAAGACCCTGCAAGCCAAAAACAAAAGAAAGAAAAAAGCACACCTATGTGAAGATAAGGCAAATATGCCAAGACATTAACAGTGGTTGTGGGATTTCCCTGGTGGTCCAGTGGGTAAGGCTCTGTGCTCCCAAGTGCAGGGAGCCCAGGTTTCTATCCCTGGTCGGGGAACTAGATCCCGCATGTAAGCCTCAACTAAGCGTTTGCATGCTGCGACTAAGACCCAGTGCAGCCAAAATAAATAAATATAAAAAAACCAAACAACCTAGTGGTTGAAACTAGGTGGAATATATGAGTGTTTATTCTATATTCTTTCAAATTTTTCAAATTTTAGGACATTTTTATAATAAAAGTTGGGGTACAATGAATAAAATCTAAAGGTCTGGCTGTGGCCTGTGTGGTCCTGTGTCATCCTGCCCCTGCCATCCCTGATGTCATCCCCTGTCACTCTCCCCCTCACTCTCCCTGCTCCAGCCACACACGCACACACACACGCACGCGCACACATATGTACACACATGCGCACATATGCACACGCACGCACGTGCGCACATATGTACACACATGCGCACACATGCACACACGCACACACGCACACACACTGGTCCAGAATACACCAAGCTCCCTCCTGCCTGGGCCTTTGCACTGGCTGTTCCCTGTGCCTGCAACACCCTTCCCCTCAATTACCACACGGCTGGCTCTTGTCACTCAGGTCTCAGCTCTGATCCCAGGGGGACTCAGTAGCTCAGTGCTGTCCCAGGGACCCCAGCACTTTCTGACTTCCCACCCTCAGCGATGACACCTTCCTCAGCATGTCAGAGACACCTTCCCTCATGGACACAGATGACGGCTCCAGCTCTGGTTACCAAGTGCCCTCAGCTGGGAGAGACGGGGCAACAACTTCCTCCCCTGAACAGTGAGGTGTCCTTCTCTTCTCCCCATGAGGAAAACCTTTCCCAAAAGCCCCTCAGCAGACTCTCTCTTACGTTTCATTGGCCAGAACCTGGTGGCACACCCACCCCAGACCTGTCACTGGCCATGGGCAATGGGGAGGCTTGTGCTCCCTCCCCCTAAAGCAGAGTCCTCTTGGCCACAGGGGGTGGCTACCGGGGAGACCACGCCGGGGTGGTTCTCCCACGTGTCTGGAACTTGGAGATGACAAAGCTCATTTTGCATCTGTGCCTTCTTTTCATTCTTCCAACAGGCCAAGGGAGCAGCTGGTAGTCTCAAGTCCCATTTTACAGATGGGCAAATGGAGGATCAGAGAGGCAGAATGACTTACTGAGTCTTGGCTGGTCCAACTCCAAATCCCCTGTAAGTACAGAAGCTGCAAGGGCAGGGTGGGAAAAATGTCACGGACGTCCAGGAGCTGGGGGTTCCTTGGGACTGGGAAATGCAGCAGGCTTCCCGGAGGGGGTGGCCCTCGATGGTGCCTGGAGAATGGAGGGTGTTCAGCAGGGACTGGACAAAGTGTCAGATGAAGAGAACAGAGTGACCAGGGCAAGGAGGGGCAGAGCAGAGGGCACATCTGGGCACCAAGGAGGGGGAGAGCTGGAAGGAGGGTGTGGCCAGATGTCAAGGCCTCCTGGAGCACCAAAGGAGGGGCTGTTCTCTGTTCTGCAGGTAGCGGGGAGCCACCGAAGGTTCTGGGGGCCGAGCCTTGCAGAGCGAGCTGAGAGAGGAGGACTGGAGGGGTGAGATGGAGGCTAGGAGACTGTGGCAGAGGCTGACACAGAGCTGCGCACGTGGAGAGGACAGTCGGGGGCCACTGCTTTGGGGAGAAAGTCTCGACTTCCGGGGGATTGGGCCTCATCTGTGAAGTGGCATCTGCAGTGCCCCCGCCTCGTGGGGCTCTCACGAGGACTGAAGTTCTAACAGCGCCTGCTCATGGGGGCCTCCCCTGCCTGGGCCCTGTACTGAGAACTGCACTTGCTTCTCGTCGCACTGAATTCCTGCAGCCCCCTGTGAGGGTCGCGTTATTTGAAAAGCCTCCTCCACCACACACAGCTAGGGAAGGGGCCTGGCCGCGGTGTCCTGGAAATCGGGGCCTTTGCCCCAGCTGTCATGTGACCGCGTGCCTGAAGCCCGGCTGAGTCAGGCCAGCCCAGCTCAAGGGACCTGCAGTGGCCTCTGATGACCTCACCCACCTCCAGCCCACCTCTGGGCCACCTCTCGGGTCCCCCATCCCTGTCTCTGTCCCAGCCTCATCTCCCAGCCCCAGCTCCCTTCTAAGAGTGCCTCTTCCCTCTAGCCAGGCAGAGGGATCTGAGCTTCCTGGAGGCCAAGAAGACAGGCTCGGTGCCAGGCGCCTCCTGCCAACCCCAGGGCACACCAATTTTGGTCTCAAGGAAACCTCCCACTTGGAAGAAGTACCTGGAGTCGGCAGTGAGCTGAGGATTTCCTTCCACTGCTGACTGATGCAGCTCTATCAGTCATGGAAATTGGCACAGGGTACAGCTGTTCGCAGCAGAACCACCGTTGGCAACAACGGCCTCAGGTAAGCCTCTGGCTGGTGTCTTCTGAGATGCTTTGGGTGCAGGATGGGGGGGTTGCCAGCTTCTGAGGTTCGCTTAGGTTTGGAGGCCCCTTAGGCCTAGATGCTAAGTCTCTGCTGCCTGATAGTCCCCTGTTAGGACACTGGGACTCCACTGAGGCTTGTCTCCTGTGGCTTCTTGGGCTGAGAGCCCACCACTGTTCCATCCTCCCCGTGAGCCTGGGGAGGGGGTGCAGGGGTGCAGGGGGTACAAAGAGGGCCAGACTCTGCCCCCAGCCTCAAGGAGCACAGGAGTAATTGCACAAAATGCACAATGGTGAGACAAATTACCAAGCTCTGTCCCCTAATTCAGGAGGAGCCCTCTGCTTGGCCTGGGGAATAGGGGGGTGGACCCACAGAGGGGCTGCTGAAGCAGAGGCATAACAGTGGGAAAAGCCTAAAGGAAGGAGAATCCTTTCATGTGGCCGGTCAGAAGAGTTTAGGGGAGGCAGCTGGCAGTCCCGGTGGAGAGGTAGGCTTATGAGAACTTGAGGGCTGGGCTGAGGGATTTGATCATTCGAAGGGCAATAGGGAGCCACTGAAGGTTCTTTAGCAAGAGAGTGACATGTGAGTTGGCTTTTCCCCGGGAGCTCAAGTGGAAGTGAGCCAGTGAGGAGGGTTCTGACAGAGGCCGGGCAGGAGGCAGGGCCTGAGTCAGGGACAGGCCTTGGGCATTGCATCCCCATGGCCTGGGGACAGGGACTGATGGGGCATTTAAGCCCCAGTGAGGATCAGGAAGAGGCCAAGAGAGGGGACCCTCTAGGAGTTCAAGATGGCTGGGCTTAGCCCCTTTCTGGCACAGGTAGGGTAACCAAGGTCCGAAGAGGGCCAGGGTCCCGCAGCAAGTCTGTGGCAGTTCCGGGCCCCAACCCAAGGCTGCGAGCTCCTCAACCCAGGCTCTGTCTGCTCAGACAGCCACCCCCTGCCCCCACCGCTCTGGAATCAGGCCGCCAGGATTCCAGTCCTGGAATTCCAGTCCTCCCAGGTTCTGTCACACAGGGCGGATTGCTTCATTTCCCTGTTGGCAAAGTGCAGATGATCACAGCACCTGCCTCGCTGGGCTTCCGTGAGGATTAAATGAACTAACGCGGTCCATCGGAGAGCTGAGAATAGGAGCTGCACTCGGGCAGGGCTCAGGGGCCTTCCCGCCACCGTTACCCTGTCCTGTGTCCCTCGTGCCCCTCACCTTCCTTCCTCCACTCCACAGACAACTCTTCCCCCATTTTCTTTTCCCCTTCTTAAAAAAAAACAGAAAACAAAAAAAACAGGTATTCACCTGGTCAGGTGTGTTTCACGAAAACAAAAAGATCAAACTTACAGCTCCCTGGGGGATCCGCCAGCCAAGGGGAGCCTCTCCCACCCACATGCTGATCACTGAGCCCTCCCTCCTCGAGGTCCCCCTGCTCCTTCTGCCCAAAGAGTCTGAAGCTACCACAGCTCCACTGCACAGGGGAAGAGGCCATAGCCCAGAGAGGTGAGGTCATTTGCCCAAGGTCACACAGCTTGGACGTATGAGAGCTGGGGCTGTCCTACCCCAGAGCCTGTGTGCTGGGCCCCAGTGCTATGCTGGGGCGAAAGGCTAGCCCTTGGGGGCATTTACCCAAGAAGATTTCACTCATTCATTGGTTCATTTATTCATTTGTCCATGGTCTCTGTGTCTCTTCATGGATCTCACGTTTCTTGAAGATGTAGACTGTACTGTTTACTTCTGTATCCCCCAGACCGTCGGGGCATAGGAGGTGCTCCTAATAGAACTGAAGAAATGCATACATAAGAGAATATTGGGGAACATAATACGTCCACACTGCATGCCTTCCCTTGCTCACCAGCTCACTCCCTGAGCCACTGTGCTCAGACTTCCATCCCCTACACTCCACAGAATCCCATCTCCAGGGCCATTGATGGCTGGCCTCCAGGTGGACACATCCAGTTGTCACTGTCAATCCTCTTCCACTGACTCGGTTAACCCCTCCTCCTCCTTCATGATTCCCATGCTCTTCCCTGGGCTCCCAGGACATGCCCTCTTCCCTCAATCGCCCCCACTCGTCTTCAGGCCCCTTTATGAGCTCCTCTTCTGAGGTCCACTCCTTCAAGGCTGGGGTTCCCTTCTCTCTCAACATGCTCTCTCTTGGGTGTTCCCATGGATTCCCTGGGATCTAAAACACTAGTCAAGGAGGGCATGAAGGGTACCTAACCCCAAGCCACCAACAGGAGACCCTCTATAACTAAGACATGGAGAAGGGAACTAATCTCAGGTGAGATAAAATTGGTGGTAAAAATCACCAACCCCACAAGAGGCCTCACCTTCTTTCTTTCACCGTTGACGCAGGAGCAGGAGAAGACCAGCACTTAGTGGGCATCCTCTCTGTGGTAGGCACTGTCCAAAGTGTTCCTTACTCCTCCCCAGCCAAAGAGGATTGGAAGAGGAGGTATTAGTTAGCTCTAGCTGCGTAACAAACATCTGGAAACTAAGTGGCTTAAAATAGTAGCGACTTATTTGGCTCACAATTTCATGGGTTAGCAATTTGGGCTTGGCTCAGCTGGGTGGTTCTCTGTTGGCCTGAGTCTATGGTAAGCTGGTGGGCTTCTCCACATGGTCTCTCATCTGCCAGTGGGCTAGCTGGGCTTTTTCAAGTGGCAGGGGAAAGGTTCTGAGACAGCAAGAGCAGAAGCTGTAAGGCCTCTCATGGCCCAGACTTGAAACCGGCACATCGTCACTCCCGCTGCATTCTATTAGCCTGAGCAAGTCACAGGGCAGCCCCGAATCATGGCGGTAGCAGCAGACCCCACCTCTTAATGGGGAGGACTACACAGCATCAAGGTCATCTGCCAATCTGCTGCGGAGACAGTCTTCATTTTACAAAGGAGGCTCGTAGTGACAAAACAGCCGGGTGGACTCCAGCCCACTGACCCTCCCAAAGACACAGACCTGTGGGCCTTTGAGCTCGGAAAGGCAGGCCTCACCAAAGAGGCTGTTCAGAGGGGTCCCAGGCAGGCCGGTGACAAGCAGGCGCTTGACTCAAGAGGAGGATTAAGGACACTAAATCCGTCCTGAGGTTTGAAGGGTGGCCAAAGCAGCAGGGCACCGCTCCAAGTGCAGGCCTCCCTCCAAGGGAGGGGAGCACAGTGGCCTCCCCACCCGACTGCCTGGCTCCAGCCTTGCTGGCCCAGCCCACTGGGAATCTGAGTAGCCAGCATGTGCCAGGCCCAGGCATCTGATGACCGGCAATGGTTCCTGCCCAGACTAGCAGGGCACACAGGTGCCACTGACAAGAGCCCTTGGTGTTTCCCCTGTGGGTGTCCTAAGGGCCAAGCCTGAGAAAAATGAGGCTTTGGAGTCTGCCTGTGTAGAGCCCAGCCTTCCTGCTTCCCAGTAAGGGTCAGGCCTTGGGCAAGCTACTGCTTTCTCTGGGCCTCGGTTTCCTCCTCTGTAAAATGGGATTGAAGATGATGCTTTCCTCACAGGAAGGTGACAAAGATTCAGGAAGACAAGCACATAAAGTGCTTCACTCTGGGCTGGGCAGATGCAACATTGTCCAGAAATGGTAGCCGTCACCAGCTATAGCCTAGGGCCCTCAGTCCTCTCTCCAAGGCCCGAGCCCCAATGTGACTGGGGATTAGAAAAGCGATGTGATGCCTATACCACATAGTACACGTCACCCCTCGGGGCTGGAGCAGCCCGCATCCATCAGACTGATTTTTCTACGGTGGAGCTTGACTATTCAAGGCACCTGGGCTCAAGTTTCCAGACAGCTTCATAGAATTTCAAGTTTTCCCACTAAATCAGGTTTTTTTTTTTCTCAATTTCATTTTTCAACAAATTGATGGCTGTGAGAAGCACAGATAAGGGGTCCTTCGGATCATCGTAATTATTCCTCAGCAGTTCTCAGTCCTGGCTGCATGTTAGAATGAGGTGGGGAGCAGGTTAAAATGCAGATTCTCGCACCTGACACCAGACCAAAGGAATCAAGTTTCAGGAAGTGGGTCCCCAGGAACAGCATTTAAAAAACGCTTCCAAGGTGAGTCTGATGCATAGGCAGGGATGAACCATATTCTAGAGATTATAAAACAGGGAAGGGGCTTCGCTGGTTTAGGAGGGTCAGGGAATACTTCTCCGAGGGCGGGACCAAGCTTGAGCAAACTGACTGGGTAAGAAAGGGGAGGAAGAAGGTTCCCAGCAGAGGGGACAGTGGGCACCAACTCCTCAAGGCAGGAAGACACTCAACGGCAAGTTAAGGGAACGGAAAGGTCCCGGGTGGGCTGGAGCAAGGGCTAGCTGCCTCCTTGGGTTCTTCTTTGGTGGGGTTCAGGGGGTAGATTTGAGACCGGGACCTTCCTGAGGGCGAAATCTGTGCAAAGAGGCTCTTTCTTCCCAGAGAAAAGGGAGCAGCAAGGCCAAGGGAGGGGAATAAATTAAAATCAACACGTGGGGACTTCCCTGGTGGCACAGTGGTTAAGAATCCGCCTGCCAACGCAGGGGACACGGGTTCGAGTCCTGGTCCGGGAAGATCCCACATGCCGCAGAGCAACTAAGCCCGTGCACCACAACTACTGAGCCTGCACCCTAGAGCCCATGAGCCGCAACTAGTGAGCCCATGTGCCACAACTACTGAAGCCCACGTGCCTAGAGCCTGTGCTCCGCAACAAGAGAAGCCACCACAATGAGAAGCCCGCTCACTGCAACAAAGAGTAGCCCCCGCTCTCCGCAACTAGAGAAAGCCCGCGCGCAGCGACGAAGACCCAATGCAGCCAAAAATAAGTAAATAAATAAATTTATAAAAAATCAAATCAAATCAAATCAGCATGTGTCGGGCTGGGAGGCGTCCCACAATCCGATAACCCAATGGGTTTTAAGTGTTTTTAAGTTATTTTGGTGGCTTTTTGTCAAACAGAATATTTTGCCACTGTCCCTGTAATGGTTGGAGGCAAGTGATGGTGATGTAGGGGATCTGGGGTCCTGCCCCCTTTGACCTTTGCCACCAACCCTCCCCAGGTCCCCTTGAGACTCTGAGGAACCCAGTTTGAAAACCCCAGGGAACCGAGGCTCAGAGAGGTATGATGGGATTGCCCAAGGTGCCCCCAGTCACGAGGGCAGGGCTGGGGCAGGACCCTGGCCCCCTGGCTCCCTTTCCTGTGCTCCTATGTCCTGGGCAGAGTTCCCCAAATCTTTGTCAAGTAGGTCTCCCTGTACAAGTTTTTCTTTTGCTACAACTCACTTATGGGTTGAACTGTGTCCCCAGAAAAGATATGTTGAAATCCTAACCCCCAGTACCTTATTCAGAAGTAGAGTCTGTGCAGATGTCATCAAGTTTAAGATGAGGACATTAGGGTGGCCTTTATCCAATGTGACCAGGGTCCTTATAAGAAGAGGGAAATTTGGGGACTTCCCTGGTGGTCCAGTGGGTAAGACTCCACACTCCCAATGCAGGGGGCCCAGTTCCATACCTGGTCAAGGAACTAGGTCCCACACGCATGCCACAACTAAAGGTCCCGCACGCCACAACTAAGAAGCCTGCATGCTGCAACTAAGACCCGGTGCAGGCTAAATAAATACATTCAAAAAAAAAAAAAAAAGAGGAAGAAGAAGAGGGATATTTGGCTGCAGAGGAGGGTGGCCATGTGAACTCAGAGACACATGCGAAGAAGGCCAGGTGACCCCCGAAGCAGAGATGGGAGAAATACAGCAGCAAACCAAGAAACAGCAAAGATTGATAGGAGCAACCAGAAGCTAGGAAGTGGCAAGGAAGGTTTCTGCCCAGAGCCTCAGAGGGAGCACAGCCCTGCTGACACCTTGATCTCAGACTTCTGGCCTCCAGAAAGGTGAAAGAAAACATTTTAGTGGTTTTTAAGCCATCCAGTTTGTGGTACTTTGTTACGGCAACCTTAGGAAACTAATATACCTCCTAAAGCATTACTCATTTAATTTTTTTCCTTCAAACAGACTCGTTTTTAAACAACACATTTTGCTAAAAAGCACACATTTTGCTGAAAAGTAAATCTCCCATCGCTGCTAGAAATGGAAGACCATGATCCTTTCCATAAATAGTAGGTGCTTTAAAAGTAAAGACAATGAAAACTGGCTAATCTAGCTGGAGGAAGTTGCCTGACGGCTCTGATCTGGGGATGTCTTTGTTGGAAAAGAAAACGAACAGTTGACAAAGGGCATTGAAGACACACAAGCCCCCAGCAGAGACGTCTCCATGTATCAGAGGGAGGAAATGAGAATTGAAGAGAGAAAACTCCCTTATTACCCGAAAATGTCTCATCCTGAGATGTGTCCAATGATTAGAATTTCAGGGGTGGCCATCCCCCACCAAGCCCATCCTCCTCTTATGTTTGAGGAAACTGAGGCCCAGAGAGCTTCAGTGATTTGTCCAAGGTCACACAGTGCTGGTGGCCAAGGTTGGATTTGAACCGAACTCCTATGTGCTTTCCAGGAAATTACATGTGAGAGACTTCTTGGTCCCATCCAGCAGTCCTGGGTCATACTCGGGTGGCCATGGACCAAGCACAGGGACGCAGAGTAGGGGCAATAAGCTCTGAAGGCCAAGCAAACAGACTCAGCCTGTGTGTCCTAATCCCATAGCAGTTGTAGCCAAGTGAAGGCCATGCAGAATTATTACTATGCTTCAAGGCAGTTGGACCTGAGCAAAACTTGGCTCACACCGAGGGTTATAATTCACGTGATGATCACAAGATTTTTTTACTTCTTGCTTCATTAGACTGTCCGTATTGAAAATCAGGGTCGATGCAGGCAGCCGTCCTTGTCCTGTTACATATAGTCACATGCTAAACAATGGAGGTCATGGGGCCCATCCCCAAACCAGGCATCTCTTTCCCCCTCGTCTGACCAGGTGGCCACCCTCTTCCCTCTCCCTCTGCTTCTCTCTCTTCATCTCTTAGCTTCCATTGCCTGCTATGGCCCCTGTGAAGGAGCAAGGCTTAGAACGTAGAATCTGATATACTTGAGTTCAAATCCCAGCTCCACTGTGTGGCCTTGGGTGGGCGGCTCATTATCTCTGAGCCTCAGTTTCCTCATCTGTGAAATGGGTCCCTTCCTCTGAGGTCATGTCTGTGAGCATTTGACTCAGTGCCTGGCACATGGCAGAAGCTCAATAAACACTGATTTTCTCCATCTGCCAGGCTGCAAGCTCCTGGTTTCTCTGCCAAACCTCAACTGCCATGGGAGTTTTCAACATCACCAGCCATAATGCTAATTGTGCCTCTTCATGAGCGAGTCCTGTTCCTGCATTAACCCATTTCATCTTCCCATCAACTGTGTGCAGGCCATACTGTTACTGCCCCAGACAGAGGGGCACACACCTCAGAGGACCTCTCTGGGACCCTCCCCTGCTGCACACCTTCCCCCAGAATGAGGGTTCTGCAGGGTCAAAGGGAGGTGTACATACGGAGCCGGCACGCTACAGTACCCCAGCCCCGAGTGCTCCAGTGTCAGCCCCTCCCCCATCCATCCAGTTGAGGGTGGAGAGGTCCACGGTGTGCACCAGGCCCGAGGGTGGACAAGCGGGGCTCCGCGAGGGAGTGCGGGTGTGGCTGAGGTGGAATGGGAGTCCGGGTTGTCCATATAGGTGAGTGTGCCAAGCTGCTCAAGGGTGAGGGCAGAGCCAGGGGTGGCAGGAGAGGGGTGAGGGGGGCCACCAGCCATGGCCACAGGCGGAGGATGGGTTCTCCCCTGCCCCCACTTGAGGTATAGAACTCCAAGGAGACTGAGAAATTTTCATTCAAACCTGGCCCCTGGGTCGCCATGAAAATACACCTGCCAAGGTGAGAGAGCAGGATAGCTTCTAGTTAAGAGCGCAGTAGCTTGATGTGTAATTTGTCAATATCAAGACAGATACATGTGGGTCTCTTTGAAGCCTGGGGGCAGCCCCACCAGTGTGAGGAATGGCCTGGTGTCATCTCTGTTTTCTCAACTGCCGACCCATAGAGGACAATGCATTTGTCAAATTAAGGAATGTTCTGGGCCCAAGGCTTTCTATACACAAGTGGAGAAGACCAGGCTTAAAAATAGCAAATAGCGTCTAAGCACAAGCGATGATAACACCCCTGGAGACCAGGTTCAGGGCCCATGTGGCAGCCACCTCCGCCCTCACTGCCTCGGTTCCCCCCCTTGCACAAGAAGGGCATTGGCTTCTCTCCTACCCCAGGGCCTGACTAGGATCCCCCTTGGCAATCTAGACCTAGACCTGTCTCTTCCCTTCCCGTCCTCTAAAACGAGCCTCTTACCCCAGGTCAGGCATCTGAGATCTGACAGATAATCTCCTATATCTCCCTTTCCCACCGTCCTCCACATGGGCTTCTCACTTGCTCATGCCAGCTGGCTTTGCCAACTTGGCAAAAAGAATCAGAATGATGAAATCATTATAAGGACTCACCTTGTACAAGCCCTGACCTTCACAGTAGCCCTGGAAGGGGCTCTAGTGCCATCCTCATTTTACAGATGGACAAACTGAGGTTCAGTTAGGGACTGGTCCCTTGCCTAAGGTCACAGCTGGTAAGGGGCAGAGCCTAGAACCGAACACACGTCTCTCTGACCCCTAGAGCCCACACATCTGCCCTACAGCCAGAAATCACAGAGAAGAGGGGCCTTCTCGGCACTGCTGTGTGTCCTGGGACAAATCACTTGTCCTTTCTGAGCCTCCATTTCCCCGGAGAAGTGGCCACGGAGGGCGCCTGGGGTCACCTAGAGCTGACGGATTCTGGGATTCCAGGAGTGGAGCTGGGGCGGCTGGCATGCCAGGGGCCCACCCTGTCTGGCTCAGATGACCAGTCCTGAGGGCCCAATCAAGCCAGTCTTGGATCAGGCCATAAGTGGGAACAAAACAGTCAGGGAGCTTGCCTCCTCAGCTTTGTTTATTGTCTGGGAGCTGGGAATATTTTGAATTGTTGTGTTTGGGGAGGGAGGGAAAAATAACCAAATATAAGAAGGCAGCCAGTGAGAGGCCTAGGCAGGAATGCAGAGGAATTAGGCCTGCCTGGGTATGTCTGGGAGACGGTGATGCTCCCAGAGGCCCAGCACCCTCTGGATCAAGGATCCTCCACTCTGACGAGACATTCAGATTGCCTGGAGAACGTCATTAAAAAAAAAAAAGCCTCATTTCCTATTAAATTAGGATTTTGGAGGGAGGGTGGGACCCGGATAGAAAGATTTTTTAAGCTTCCCGGGTGATGGGGTTGGGCACCGAGATTGAGAACCAGTTCTGCTCTCGGCAGTGCCCGGCAGACGGCTGGGGAGACACAATTGCTGGCCCTGACCCAGAATTCCAGATTCGGGAGGGCGGGGCGTGGCCTGGGACTGGGCTTTCCTCACAGGTTCCCAGGCACTGCTGCTGGTCTGGGGGCCACACTTTGAGAGCCTCCCCTCTGTACTCTCACGATTCAAAGCGTGGTCTGGGGAGCAGGGGCATCTGAGCACATCAGAAATTCAGAACGTCAGACCCCATGCAGGACGGTGCCGTCGAATCTGCCTGTGAACCCGTGCCCAGGAGACTGTATGCACTTCACAGTTGAGGGTCCGACCTAGGTCGCCTTGGCTAGCCATTCATGCCACAGATGGGGAGACCAAGGCACTGAGAAGCAGAGGCCCTCAGGGCTACAGAGCCATTAAAGACCGCTGGTGCTTTGATCCAGCTCTCTCCGGGGAGGGGCTTCCATGTGGGGTTGAATGCACAGCCTTGAAGATGGGGGAGGGAGGGGCTTTAACCCCAGCTACACAAACGGTTAGTTTGTGGACCTAAGTGTGTAGGAGGGGGTACCCGGCACAGGGGTGGCGAGGCATCTGTAGGCGGCTACGGTCCCATTCATTTGTTCAGCAGAGGTCTGGGGGCACCTACCAAGGGCCAGGCACTGCTCTAGGCCCTGGGACCCAGCTAACTCAGCCCTGCCGTGCGAAGCAGGCAGCCCAGATGTGGAAGCAGATATGAACAGGTGGACATAAAAGCGATCAAGGTACATTGACATGGTTCTCTGAGTCAGGGTGAAAATATAACCAGGGAGGAGACATTGGCCTAAATGAGGGGAAGGGGCCAGCCCGGGAAGGGCTGGGGGGAAAGTATTCCGGGAGGGGAGCAGCCAGCAAAGACCCTGAGCGAAGGAGTCTGGGGTTTGAGGGAGGCCTGAAGGGCTGTGTGTGTGGCTGGAGGGGAGGAAGAGGTGAGTGGCAGAGCTGGGGGCGGGTCTCAGAGGCTGTGAGGAGTGTGGGCATGGGGCCAGCGGGCAGGGCGTGGGCTGGCTCAAAGCAGGAAATACCCGGGGGCTCTGGGGCTCTTCCATTTGATTTTTCCTGAGGTATTCATCGCATTGAGTGGCGCGTTCAGATCTAACGTGTGTGGGTGTTTGCAGATGTGCACACCTGAGGGGGCGTCACCAGATCAGCAGGTGGCACCATTCCAACGCAGGAGGTGGTCCTTCCAGCAGCCCCTCTGCCGCCCCAGGGGCAACCACTGCTCCTATTTCCAAGACCGTAGCTTCGCGCTCCTGATTTAGAGTGGCCATTTAAACGGTGGTGTGTGGTGCCTGGTGTCTCGGCGGTCGCCCCTGCTCTGGGGCCTCTCAGGAGTCCATCTGTTTGTCTATTTTGCACAGCCCTCCTATGGATGTTCCGTCTTTAGGCCCTTGCGAATAGTGCTGCCATTCACATGCTTGTACAGTCCTGCGCGGGCGTCTGTTTTCATTTCTCTTCGGTCAATGCCGAGGCATAGAATTGCTGGCAGATCGTTTAAGTGGATTTTTAACCTTATGAGAAATTGCTGAACTGTTTTCTGCAGTCTCTGTGCCATTCCTGCCTCACCAGCCATGGAGGAGAGTCCTGGATCCCTCCAGCTGCCGAGTGGAGATGGGCCGGGTGGGAGGGGACACAGGGAGGAGGCCTGCAGTCACCAGAGGGAGATGAGGGTGGCCTGGCCTGGGGAGCTGAGAACCTGGACAGCTGAGCTGCGTGGTGAGTGAATACACAGGCGCACGTGTTCCCTCCCCACAGGTTTGTCTCCTGCACTGACACTGTCCCCTTCCCTGGGGCAGATTTGCTGTTCCCACCAAGGGAGAGGGGGAAGGGCACCCTGGAGGCCTGCCACCCACAGACCGCATCCAGGCAAGGGCTTCCTGGGATCCTCTGTGCTCCGGCCTTGTGCTGGGCACTGCCAGGGACCCC
The DNA here is from genome assembly GCF_937001465.1 of Orcinus orca. Classification (NCBI taxonomy): domain Eukaryota; kingdom Metazoa; phylum Chordata; class Mammalia; order Artiodactyla; family Delphinidae; genus Orcinus; species Orcinus orca. Next base: position 3,436,853 of record NC_064568.1, read on the forward strand.
TGCCTACTGGGTGCTCCCAGTCGGGCTGAGATCCAGGCTGCTGGAGGGCAATGGGCAAAGCGCTTTGGGGGAAGGAACAGCAGGGGGGAGGGAAAGGTGTGGGTGAAGGCCGGGAGGTAGAAAAGCCCAAGACACGCAGGCGGGAGGGTAGGCAAGCGCCTGGTTAACCAAAGGCTAGACTGTGTGCAGCGCTCTGTGTGAGCCTCACTTACTCCTCACAGCAACATGGCATAGGGGTTGTGACCAGTCCGGTTTTACAAATGGGGAAACTGAGGCACAGGGTTACACGATTCCCTCTGGGTCCCACAGCCCCTGAGAGATGAAGCCGGGATTTGGCAGCAGATAGGAGGAGGGGGGGGAAGCAGATTGCTGAGGTTAGATGTGCCAATAAGGCCTCTATGGTGCCACCGTCTGTCCGTCCACATCCAGAGATGTGGACACGGCCGTGCCCGGGAGAAAGTGACCAGGATGGGGACCACTCGGCCACTCCATCACCATCCCTTCCTCTCTTCAGGGAATGAGGTTCTGAGAGGCATGGAGGCGCCAGACGACCCTCGGCAGGGCTGGTGCCAGGGCCTCCCTGCACTGGCCGGATGGCCCAGCATGGCTGGACCCTAGCAGTATTTCAGCAACTCTTGTTGATCGCCTGATAGACGGATGAGACGGACTATTCCCTGGCAAGGGACGAAGGGTTTCGTTCAAAGCCCTGGATCGATTTTACGTTATTATTGCCAGCTGCTGAGAAAAGCATCATCGAGCAGCTTTTTCAAAATCTCATTCACTGCCTTTGAGTCCAGGGCCTTCCGTGAGCTCTCCCCGCAATCGATTTCGGTTCTTGGAATGGGAGGAGTTTAGTCCCCAAGGAATTTCAGGCCAGGATGTGGCTTCTGAAGTAAACCTCTGCCTGGGTTTCCTTGAAGGTCCCTCCTCCTGCCAACATGTTCACTTCCTTGGTGCTCACAGCCTTGTCCTGGAGCTTCCGACACCCAACTCTGGCAGGGGGACAGGGACGTGCACAAAGGACACCCGGGTCTCACACTCAGCCCTTCGCAGGGAACTGGCCGGGTGGGGGCTGGCCCCTGGGGAGCCGCAGCCCCATGGGAGGGGGTGGTTGATGCCTCTCGGCTCCAAGTGACAGTAGGTAAGTGCCCTGAGGTGGCTTCATCTTGCCACCTTTTCCAGAGAAAGCAGACATTCAAGTTTGTAAAATGTCAACTCTTCCAAACTTTCATTCACGGCAATTAACTCAAAATATTTTAAAGCGCAGTGGAGGCCAAGGAAGTACATCTGGGAGCTGGACTCAGTGCAGAAGCACCAGCCCCGGCAAGTTTGAGACCTCTTGTCACAATGGCTCAGTGATGCCGGACTAGATCTCCTATTATGGGTGAGGAAACTGAGGCCCAGAGAGCGGGCCTGCAGGCCCAAGTCCCAGCAGAAGGGGGCTGGAACCTGGGGGTTTCTGGCCTCCATGCTGGCTCTCCCCACCTCGCGCGGCCCTTCTCTGCCTCTTGCTGCTTCGCCTTGGGGTGGAGGTTGGAGCATTTCCTGGTGCCTTTCCTCCTCCTCCTCTCTCTCTCCCTCTCCTGCCCTCTGGGGTTGGGTTGCGGTCTGGCAACCACTAAAGGCCCCAGAATCCCTTCAGTTAAGAGTGTGGCCTCTGGAACTAGATGGCCTGCTGAGTGACCTTGGGCAAGTTACTTAATTTCTCTGTGGCTCAGTTTTCCTTTCTGTAAAATGGGGGAGATTAATAGTACCAACCTCACAGGGTGGTTGCAAGGATTCGGCAGGTTAAGGTAGTTAAATGCATTGTACAGCGCCCGGCATGTAGCTAAGTGCCGTACAAGTGTTCGTTAAAATAAATGCAACGAACATTTGCTGAGCACCTGCTGTGTGCCAGGCCCAGGTCTCCATGGAGGCACAAAGGACAAGGTCCTGTCCCTCGTGGAGGTGATGGTCTAGAGGAAGAAGGCAGATGGTTGAAAGGGCCTCATCCGTGGTCCTGCACCGATAGCGTCTGCACTGCACCGGCCCACCTGGAGGTCAGCCGATTCAACAGGCCTTTCCAAATGGCAGCCGTGGACATGCCGCTCCCCATCACAGGTCCAGTGGCCTCCACTGCCCTTGCTCACTCCCTGTGGCCCTCAGGCCCACGTTTCCTTTGCTTAGGGCCCCCCACTCCTGCCAGCAGGCCTACGCACAGCAGATTCCTCTGCCTGGAACACGCCCCCTCTCCCTTCCCCTCAACCCTCTGGCTTAGTCACAGCCTCCTCGTGGTTCAAACCTCAACGCCAGGGTCACTTCCCTGCACTGTGACCTGCCGCTTTGCGCTGTGTGCAGTGACACACAGGGGGTCTGGGGAGTTTTTGCTTGCCATCTGCTCCTTCAGCTCACGGGGGAGCCTCACACACATCAGGAGAAGGGGACAGGTGTGGGGACTCAGTCGCTCGATCTCCAGCTTTGCTTTCCTCACCTATAAAAGGGGGGGCGGGTACTCTGAACTCAAAGGAGAGAGCTGAGTGCCCAGAGTAGATGCCACCCGGGGTGGCTGGGGTGCTAGAGGCACTGCCGGTCCCTCGGTGCTTCCTGGAGGAAGGGGCACCCGGGCCAGCAGAGAAGGGCAGGGAAGTCTCTGGAGAAAGGTGCAGGAGGGTATGTGCCAGTGTCTGGCTTGGCTGGAGCTGCCATGGGGGCAGCCTCTAGAAAGTCAAGATGGAGCCAGAGAGCAGGAGCCTCAGTGAGGAAACCAGGGAGAGATGAAGGGTCACCCCCGAAATCCTGCTCCTCGCATCCCTGTGTGCCGCTTCTGGGGCCGCTCCAAAGAGGGGGTTACACAGCGCTTTCAGGAGGTGGATACAGGCGGGGCCAGGTCTGGCAATGGGATGGCACTCTATGGGGCCTGTTTGGTATTTCTTCTTTCAACCTCTATCTAAAAGGTTCTCTGCACACAGCCTCCCAGGTGCAGAGACGGAGTGAGAGAAAGTGAGAGACCAGCACTGGGCTCAGAGAGGGGAAGGGCATGCTGGAAGTCACAAAGCACTTCCCTCAGGTCTGGCCAGGGCGTGGATGTGGAACGTGGTCTCTGAGGACCTGCTCATGCAAATAAGGACAAGAATAATGGCACTTTCCCCATTTTTAAAAATTTTTATTTATTTTTGGCTGTGTTGGGTCTTCCTTGCTGCGCGCTGGCTTTCTTTAGTTGCGACGAGCGGGGGCTACACTTCATCGCGGTGCACGGGCTTTTCACTGTGGTGGCTTCTCTTGTTGCGGAGCACCGGCTCTAGGCATGCGGGCTTTAGTAGTTGTGGCACTTGGGCTCCGTAGCTGTGGCTCGCGGGCTCCAGAGCATAGGCTCAGTAGTTGTGATGCACGGGCTCAGTTGCTCCGTGGTATGTGGGATCTTCCCGGACCAGGGCTCGAACCCATGGCCCCTGCATTGGCAGGCGGATTCTTAAGCACTGTGCCACCAGGGAAGTCCCACATTCCCCATTTTCATTTAAAAATAGACACTCACTTGGCACTTCTGTGCCGGGAGCTCTTCTGAGCTCTTTGCACTGTTAACCTTGGGTCTTCATAGAAGCCAGAGAAGATAAATTCCATTATTCATATTTCCATTTTACAGATGAGGAAACTGAGGTAAGGAAGAGAGCCTGAGTAGTCCCCCAAGGTCAGCCAGCCAGGGCAAAGCCAAGAAGCCGGGGTGGTTTCACATCACTTTCTCAGGCCACCCTCCGGCCTGGGTGAGGCGGGAGGGTGGAGTGGCTGTGCCTGGTTTTGCGGGGGGAGGGGGGGTTGGGGGGTGCATACAGAGGCTCAGAGAACCTGGATGCCGCCCAGGAAGACGCAGTGGAGTGCTTCAGACCTCACCACTCAAGGAGCCCTGGCCCCACCCCATGAGCCAGGTGGGTGGCGAGTGGTGAGCTTGGTGGCTCGTGTTGGGAGGGAGCGAGTAGGCGTCGTGGGCTCTCTCGTTCCTAATCGGAAGACAGGAGGGGGCTGAGGACCCGCTGCACTCACTCCTTGGCTCCAGGGTTTGGAGTAAACGGTTTCCTCAGAAAGAGCGCTCTTAAGGGGGTAGGCAGGGGACCGAGTGCTCGCCCGCCGCATGAGGGTGTGTGCACGCGCGCTCGGCGAGCCCGGGCTCTTTGTGTCCGAGCCCGAGCGCGCGTGCGTGTGCGGTGTGTGTGCGTGCGTGTGTGTGCGTGTGTGTGTGTGTGTGTATGTGTGTGTCCGCGTGTGGGGCGGGGCTGGCGCCCGGCCCCGCCCCCGCCCCGCCCCCGCCCCGGCCAAGCTGGTATTTTTCCACCCAGCAGGATGGGTGATGCTGAGAGCTGCCTGCTCAGACAACAGACACGCGAGGTCAGGAAGAAGCCGCTTATAAATTACCGCTTCCTCCGCGCCGCCGCCAGCGCCGAGCTTCGGGTCCTGGCTGCAGCACCGCTCGCTGGCCGGCGCCGAGTCCCGAGGACCACGAGCTCAGAGGCCGAGCCCAGCCTACAGGGAGCGCCGAGCGCGGACCCCGCGGGCCAGAGATCGAGCCGGCTGGCAGCCCTCGGTGAGCGGAACCGAGCGCAGACGAGTGCAGCGACGCGGCCGCCCCAGGTACCGAGGGAGAGGGAGCCGGGCGCGCGGAGCCCCCTCCCCATCCCCGCGCCCCAGCTAGCCCCGACCTCCTCCCCGCCCAGGGACCCCGTTCCGGCGCCCCTTTCACCACCCAGGGAGGGACGGAGGGTCGCCCGCTCAGTCCCCCTGCGGGGCTGTTATTGTTTCCCGGGCGAAGAGGCTCGGGCTTCTCGTGCAGGAGCCAGGTGTGTGTGTTTGTGTGTGTCTCTTTTGGTGTCTCGATCTCACTGGGGGTCTGCATGTATCTCCGTGTGTGTCTGTGTGTTTCTGAGGGTGGCTGTTTCTCCATGTTCCCAGCAGCATGCACTTGTGTGTCCCAATGTGTGCCTGCTGTTCTGTGACCTGAGCTGTACATGTGTGTGTTCTAGTGTGTGTCTGTGATACCTGTGTGGCTGTGTCTTCAGATGTTTGCTCTTGTGTGTCCCGGAGTGTGTCTGTGTCAACCTGTGTGTGTGTGACTGTATCTCCGAGTACGTGGCTGTGCACGTGTGTGTCCCAGAGTGTGGCTCTGTCTCTGGGTCCCTGGTTTCGGACACTCATGTGCTCTCGACTGTACCCGAGGGAGTGTCCCCGGTGCCTAGAGGGCCACACAGCCAGAGCTGGTTCTCCAGGGCAGGCGCTGAGTGGGTAGAGGTGACAGGGCGGCATGGCTCCAAGGGTGCTGCCTGTGTGCAGCGTGCAGGTGGCAGTGCCAACGTCCAGCAGCCTTCAGTGGCAGGATCCAGGCCCCGAGGGACAGCTGGGAGCCAAGTGGACAGCGGGCAGGGAGAGCAGGACACATCCATCTCTAGACCTTTCCCTTCCTTCTGGGGGTTCCTCTTTTGAGCTGGAGGTTCTGGTCCCCCTCCCACTAGGAAAGCCAGAGAGAGGATCTCAGAGATTTCATCCTCCAGCCGCTGAGGTTTCGTCCTGGACCGGAGGGGGACCTCTGGGCTACCCTCCCTGGCACTCAGAGGGAGGTGTGTGCTGGGCAGGGCCACCGGCCTGGCTATTTTGGTCACTGCCCAGCCTCTGCCAGATCCTGGCCTCCCCCAAGACCAGCCCCAAAAGCTTGGGAGGCAGCCTGGACCCCCATTTCCTGCCTGGAGAAATAAATCAGCTCAGTAACCCCCCGGACACTTGAACAGAGGGTCTCGGGGCTGAGGTTAAGAGGCACGTGGCTCCATTTGGACTTGGGTGAATTGGCCCATGCTTTGGCACCGCTGATGTTCAAATAAATGTCATGGGGGAGATCTTTTTTAAATTTCTTTTTAATTTTTTCTTGGCTGGAAAGGAGGGGATCTCATCCAGAGTCTCCCAGCCAGAAGGAGTTTATTTTTATGGGAAAGAGCGGGTGAGCGCTTAGCAACCGCCTGCCTCCCTCTCGACCAGGGAGTCATCCGGGGAGTGTGGGGTGGGCACAAGGGAGGTGAGGTGTGGGGGCGGAGTGGGGGGAGGAATTTCATCAGGATGGTTTTGGGGGCGTTTGGACGGGGCCCGAGGGCACTGGCTGAGAACCCATCATAGCATAGGAGTGGGGGACTGGCTAGAGGTCTTGGGCCTGGCTCAGCCCCCTGTTGACCTTGGGCAAACTTTTTTTGTCCTCTGTTTCCTCATCTGTAAAATGGGTGGAGTAAAGTGGTTATGGGGTAAGCTGAGAACGAAAGGCAGGAGCTCTTCCCCAGGGAGCTGAGTCCAAGTACTGTGCCTCTGTCTTAGTCGGCAGGCGACCTTGGGTGATTCCCTCAGCCACTTTGAACCTCAGCTTCGCTGTCTGGGCAGCAAGGACGCCAAAGCCGGCCTCACTGCGTCCTTGAGGGGATTGAGGGAGATGAGGCTGAATAAGCCTGTGGTAAGCTGTAAAGCCGGGCTCGGCTTCGGAGCTGCCGATTAGAGGGTGTCACGAGGTCCTAGGTCACTGTGGTATGTGGCAAGGGCCAAGGCTCACTCTCGAGCTCTTGTCCTTCGGGGATGTCCTTGTACTGACCTGTGGCGCAGCCACAGTCACCTCCCCTGCCCCTTCCCTCCCAGCTCATCCTGTGGACATGCGGTCCCATCCGCTTTGTGGAGTCGGGAGGCCCTGGCGAGCGGGCAGTGCCCCTTTTACAGATGGGCAAACTGAGAGCCGCCCAGAGGACTTTGCCTTTATTGCACAGCAGCAGGATTGGGCTTCAAAGGCTTTCCCTGGGCCAGCCGCGAGTTTGGGCTCTGTGGGGCTTTAGTCACTGATGTCCTGGGGAGTTGAAATTGGACCAGAACCTGGGGAGAACAAGGGACAAAGGCTCCAGGTCTTCAGGGTTGGAGGGTGAGGGCGTGGGCCCCATTGGCACCTGGATTCTACCCCTGGTTACTCATTCTCCCTTCTCTGTGCCTCTCAGGGAGCCCTGCCACTCTTCCTACTCAAGTGTCAGCCCCCCACGAGGCAGTGTGGGCTCTGGGGATGGTGTTTTCTATCACCTATCAGCCTATCAGCTTGTCAAAGGATTTGGGAGCTTGTGAGACTTCATCTGGAAGTCTTTCCAAAGGTCCCGAAATGATAAGACACTTGTGAGTCATTCAACACATTCCTGTGTATAGGAAAGAGGTGAAAAATAAATTACAAGGAACACCTGGGATGCAGCCTGCTCACAGCTGGAAGGGGTCTGGGTGGGAATTCGGGCTGGCCTTGGAAGCCCAGGGCCACCCGCCAGGTGTGGGCTGACCACCGCCCCCCCCCACCGCCCCGAACTTCTGCCGAAGGTCATAAGTGAGGGTCGGATTCTTCGGGGCTACATCTCCGAAGAATGCAATCCCATGTTGCAATCCTGTCTCCAATCTCCATGTTGGCTAACTTATCTTGGCCAAAGTGTTTGTTTGAATTTACGGGTTCTGGGGAGGAGCCCTGGGTGTGGAAATGCCCAGGGTGGCCTTCAAGTGTGAACGGGAGCTCTTTTATAACATGCCTTGTTTCTTTGCTGTTGTCAGTTCTGGCCAGGCACTGGATTGGGGGTAGAATATTGGCTTTCGAGGATCTCATAGCCCAGAGGGAGACGGGCAGCACGGCAGCTGCTGTGACCATGCTGCGCGTGGGTGCCGGTGCCGAGTGTGCCTAGATGGCGGGGTCGCAGGCAGAAGGCATTTCAGCTTCTTAGAGGAGGTGATGCTGGAGCTGGCAGCTTCTGTGGGCAGAGGAGCAGGGTGGGCTGGCATTCCGGGATGGGGGCATAACAGGTACAAAGGGACAGGGCATGAAACAGCCAAGCGTGTTTGTAGAACAAGCCTCGCAGGGACCCAGCTGGAGAGAGGAATGAGCCAGGTGTGGCGGGCCTTGAGCGCTGGGTAAATGGGGTTAGGCTTTATTCTGAAGGCAGCAGAGATAGAAATAGCATCAGGCTGGGTTTGGGGACAGCAGTGTCGAAGCCAGTTAAACCCGGGAGTCCGGGAGACCCTCATGGTGAGTGAGGAATTAGGCTGAGGTCCAGGACCGAAGGTGGCCAGGCCACTGCTAGTCAGGGCACAAAGCATTTTCCATGCCAGCGAATCTTGCCCTGAGCTCTTTTTGTAAACATGGGGTGAAGGCCCGGACATGCTGTCTAACAAGTACACAGGCCATTAACTGTGCCTCTGACCTCCCCGGAGCACACCGCCCTGGGGCCTTGGGTGAATTACGTCTGTCCTGGACAAGGCTTCTTTTGGGGTTTCCCTGCCCACCTCACCTGCTCAGAGGCTCCTTTTGGAAACCTAAGCTGAGGGGCAGGGATTAGGGGTGGTGGGGAGAGGGCAGAGAGAATGGAAATTGCTCTTCTGTTTCTAAAAACCAACATAGAAACAACAAATCACCCAACACAATCAAAGGGGGAGGGGGTGGGGGGGGGAGGGGCAGGTCGCCTTAACTCTAGTCAGGCATCAGAATTACCTGAGTGACTTTGTACAGATTCAGGTTCCCAGGCCTGGACATATGGAATCTGAATCCCCAGTGGGTGGAGGCTAGGAATCTATATGTTTAAGTTTTCAACTGTGACTGTTAGAAATATGAATATGAAAATTGAGATATAATTTGCATTCAGTGAAATGCAAAGATTCTGTTACAGTTTGTTGAGTCTTGATACACCCGCGTAACCACCATCCAGATCAAGATATAGAAAATTTCCAGCTCCCCTGGAAAGTTGACTTGTGCCCTTCCCCTCCCAGAGGCAACCAGTTTCTGATTTCTATCACCATTAGTTTTGCCAAGCCTAGAACTGGATGGATTTGTATGGTATATACCCTTTTGTGTCTGGCTTCTTTCTGCTTGATGATTTTAAGATGCATTCATGCTGTTGAGTATATCAGTAGTTCAGTCCTCTTATTGCTGAGGAGTAAACCATCATATGGATGCCTCACAGTGTGTTTATCCACTCTCCTGTGGATGGACATGTGGCTTGTCTCCAGTTTGGGGTGATGATGAACGAAGCTTCTGTGAGCCTTCGTGTACAAGTCTCTTTGTGGGCGTATATTTTCATTTTTCTAGGAGTGGAAGTGCTGGGGCGTAGGGTAGATGTTTGTTAACTTTATGAGAAACTGCCAAAAGAGTCTCTTTTAATTACGAAAACAGTAGATCTCAAGCAGTACAGCACTGTACAAACAAAAGGTGATTCTTAAAGATCATTTTTTTTTAAAGTGCAATCTAGTCTTCAGTCATCTGTCCATCATCTCTATCTTCCTATAATAACAATAAAAGCCTTTAAGATTATACATTTTCCTCTGCATACAGCTTTGACTGTACCCCTCAGATATCTAGATGGACATATATATTCCTTTTTATTCTTTTTAGATCAGTTTTCATTTCAGTTTTGATTTCCTCTTTGACCCAGGGTTATTTAGGATCATCTGTTCAGCAAGCTAGCTGTAGTTCTGTTTTGTTGTTGACGAAAATGACATCATACTGTTCTTGGTTCTGCCACTTAACACTATTCAAACAACAGACCATTGTGGAACGGTCGCTTGTCAGAACATACAGATCTCCAGGCCATTCTGAACAGCTAGTCTGCATGTGGGAATCACTGACCGAGTCTGGCTTGTCTTAATCACCCCGAGTACTGCCACCTTAGTGAATGAAACGCTTCCACCCGATGGCTTTGAACTTACTCTGAAGGTGGGCAGAGAAGCAGCCCAAGGCAGCTCAGTATTCTGAGATGGGAAGGAACCAATACTTTTTCAGCACCACCAGGTCCTATCTCCCTTCCTGCATTTAAGCCCTGTGCCTGACTTGGGGGTTCTTATCTCCATCTTCTGGAAGAGTTCATCCAGTCTCAGAAAAGTGACTTACCACCCCTCACACAGCTGGGACCTGGGAAGGAGAACCAGAACCCCTGCCCATCCTCGTTCCACTGCACATGCTTTTTACTGAGCACCTACAAGGTGTCTGGCATAGGGCCAAAGCCAGAGGGAGGGATAAAGAGACAGAACAGCCCCTGGGCTCAAGTAACTCACAGTCTCACAGGAGGGGAGAAGATCTGTATCAGGAAGAGGTTAATGAACAATCCCAGCGGATTATGCCAAGGGCAGGCAACCCAGGCAAGGTGTCAGGGAGGGTGCGCGGTCCACTGGCTAGGAGTGTGGGGACTTTGGGGTCATGGAGTTAAGCCTCCCTGCCCACCCACTTAATGGATGAGGAGACTGAGGTCTGAATGAGGCCTAGATCAACAAGAGGGCCATTATTCACAGAATTAAGGTTCTCCCCCCGCCCCCCCCCCCACTCCGGCCCACCTGCCATTCAGTGCTGATGAAGTTACGGACAGTGTTTTTACTTCTGTCTCACACTTTCGATGACTCTTCACAGCTCTCCGATCCTGATTGTGTCACAGCAGTGGGAAGGGGGATGGAAGGGCTAAGCCATACTGATCCGAACGATTCCTTGGGCTTGGCTGTGCAGGAGACACCTGCAGCATCTGGAACAGGGCTTCCTGGGCAGCGGGACCACCTGCTCAGGGAGGAGCGGGGAGCCTGGCTCTGGTGGGCAGCTCTGGCCACTGTGTGGGACAGAATGGAGGCAGTTGTGAGAGGGCTGGCAAGTGTCCCTGTTGGAGGGCGGGGCAGCTGCCTTCTGGTTCCGCTCACCTTGGGTCCTCACTGGACAGACACCGGCCCCCAGCTTTGCCCCCGCCCTCCTCCACTGAGCGGAGGCTGGGACCACATCTCTGTGGGGTCCCTAGTGTGGACATTCTGAGAGTTTTTTCCTTCCCACCGCTCTGCTTTGCACACGATGAGGGAATTCTACCATCCACTTTCCTGCAGAAAGTCCTTAACACAGCCAGGTTGCTGTCACCTGGTGGCGGTGGAGGGGTGTGGTTGGCCTTGGGTTTCAGCAGAGTCTTGCTTCCTGGGGGAGGGGCTTCAGAATGGGGCGGTCCTCAAGGCTCTGCCCTTTTGCCCCATGGCCATTTGGCACCTGGAGACAGTCAGCCCTGATGGCGGACTCAGGCCATGATTTTAAGAACATTCATTCTATCACCAGATGGCACCTGGTGTCTCCTCTCTGGGCAGATGCCACCACAGCTCAAGACAGCAACCTCCTCACCAGCCTCCATGCCTCCTGGGCTCTGTAGCGTCGGGGGCCAGCTCTCAGCATGTCACTCTCCTGCTCCCAAGCCTTCTGTAGCTCCCTAGTGCTTTGTGAAATCAAGTCCAAACTCCTTAGCCTGGCATTCAGCGCCCTTCATGATCTGGCTCCTGGCCAATGTTTATTGTCATCTGCCACCACTTCTCTCTGTTCCCTGTGATCTGGCTGGCTTCTGCCCTTAGTTCCAGCCTCAGGCTCTCAGCCCTGCCCAGACCTCAGCCCGAAAGGCTCTTCCTCCCTTCCCTCCTGATTCCCACTCTTCGAGGGCCAGCTTGAGGCCACCTGCTTCATGAAGGCTTCCTGGAACCCCTTAATGGTGCGTGGCACATCGTAAGCACCCAGCAAAGATCCTCTGAGTCAAAGTAGACTTAACCTCACCCTGCTCTGAGCCCTGTGGACCTTCTGGCTGGAACCCAGACCTGTGTGGTCTTACCTTTTTTCCAGCCACCTGACCAGAGGCATATCAGGGGAGTGACAGTTGCCCCAGCAGCCAGCCAGCACGGGGCCTGGCACACAGTAGGTGCCCAGCACAGAAATAGAGGCCGTCTGATTCCCTCTTTCCTGAAATGAGAGCCTATGATTTGAACATCTGAGTGGGTCCAAGCTTGGAAATTATATCCACCCATCACTATCTATCCTTCCAACGAATGTTTTTTCTAGACCCTGTCGTAGTCCCTGGGGATGTGGCAGGTGAACAGGATGGACCAACTCATGCCGTCAGGGAGCTGACCACAGGAGTTAAGTGAATTGTTACAGGAACACTGTGACACCAGGATTTGGATGTCCTTGGCCACTGACTTGCTGTGTGACCTAGGAAAGTCCTTTCCCTGCTCTGTCCTAACCTGTAAGGAAGCTTCATGTTTGAGGGAAATACCTGCTGGGTGAAGGGGGGAAAGACCCTTGTTTCTCTCTGTTGGGGAGCACATGTCACTACATGGGTGATGGTCCTGTGGGATTTGATTGTAGTCCCATTGGTTTTCAGGATGTTTTAGCCCTCGCTCTGAAAGCGGGTACCCGATTTGGGGACTGGAGTTCAGAGATGCTCTGAGCAGAGCTGTAGCGACAGGATTTTAGTGGAAAACACTTCCTTGGAGAAGAAAGTGGGGTTTCTTTTAAAAATATTTATTTATTTATTTATTTGGTTGTGCTGGGTCTTAGTTGCGGCAGGCAGGCTCCTTAGTTGCGGCACGTGAGCTCCTTAGCTGCAACAGGTGAACTCTTTGTTGTGGCATGCACGTGGGATCTAGTTCCCGGACCAGGGATGGAACCCGTGTCCCCTGCATTGGGAGCGTGGAGTCTTGAGCACTGCGCCACCAGGGAAGTCCCAGAAAGTGAGGTTTTAGTCCATCATTGGTAGAAGAGTATAGATCAGAATAGACCTTTAAAAAAAAAAAAAAAAAGACCCACCCTGCCAGCCTCTGTTGCCGGGACTGAGCAGAATCTGTTTCTGCTTCCACTTCTCACCAATGCAAGGTGTGGGCTGTTTGCAAAGGATTGCATCCCAGGCCTGAGACAACAGTACTCGTCGCTGCAAAATCTTCCCCCACGGGCAGCTCCAGGCCTCCTGTATGGTTTGTGTTGTCCACTCAGAGTTTTATAAAATCGAGACAGTGTTTTTTCAATGTGGGTTTTTTTTTTTTTTTTTGCATCTGCCTCTGGCCATTTGGTTTCTCCGAGCGGCCCTCCGTTGCTTGGGACCCGGCTGCCTTGAGGCAGGGACATGCTGCCTGTGGATCCTGGGCAGGTGGGAGCCTTCCTGCTGTGTTCCTTCAGCAGGACTGATGGTGCAGCGTAGGGAAGAGGGATTCCTACCCCTTTCAGGGGACCCGTAGTGCTTTCAAGGGGCATTTCAGGGCTGGAGCAGGAGAAATCCAGCCACCCCTACCTGCACACTGCTCTGTGGGGGGCTGGGGGGGGTGGCCTGGCTGCAGCACGCACCTCCCAGGGCAGCCCCCTCTGCCAACCTCTGCTGGGAGTTCCGGGTGGCGCTGCAGGCGGAGAGGGTGATTTGCCTCCTTGAATGTAGAGCGTTCAGCCTTCTGGAGAGCAGACCAGGCAGCCGGTCTCTGCCAAAACCCGCACATCTGAGATCTGTCATTTTTTCGGTGTATTTTGTTGCCGTGGCTGAGCCGTGAGTTAAGTCCGATGGTTCTCACCTACTCGCTAAGCCCTGTGTCCCCTCCCCTCTCCTGAGCCGTCCGGGGGGGCTTGTCGTTAGTTGGGAGGCCGGGGAAGCTGGAGAATTTTTCTTCCCTCTCTCAACATTTCATTACCTTTGACCCCTGCCTGCCATTCCCCCAGGCCTAGGGGTTGTGGGTGCATCTTGGCTCTGCCCTGGGATGTTGCAAGAATGACAGTAGTAATTATAATGTATACCAGCACTCCTCAGACTTGGAAGAGGTAGGCCTCACTCGCGATCTTGTTAAAATGCCCCTTCCCCGGCAGGAGGGCTAAGGTGGGGCTGAGATTCTGCATTTCTAACCAGCTCTCAGGTGCTGTGATGACGGTCTGTGCGGGTAGGGCACACATTGAGTAAAGGAGGTTAATCATAGCTTTTGCCACACTTTGTAAGCCAGGCCCTGTGCCTTATAAGCATCATCTTCCTAACCATCACAAAAGGTACCATCGTTCCCATTTTGCATGTGAAAAGCTGAGGCCCCAGAGAGAGCAGGTAACTCACCCGAGGTCACACAGCTGGGAGGCAGCTGAGCCAGGCCAAGCTCTCTGGGCCAGTGCCACCTTGGAAAGGCTGCTGGTGGGGAAGCCCTTTTCGCTGAATGGTGTCCGTGGTCCAAAAGCCACAGGAGGCTTTTCAAGGCAGCCAAGTCGGATGTAAATCAAGGAGAGCCAGGGGCCAGCCAGGCCGCGCTGACAGCAGGGTGGCCCAAGGCAGTGTGTCAGGACCAGGCCCGCTGCGGGATTTGGTGCTGGCGCGCGGCCTGGTTGGGGGAGCAGCTGGGGGATGCTCACAGCTCCTGTACGACCGGCGTGGGACCTGCCTGGAGCCCAGAGGCACCAAGTCACACTTACTGCCTCCCCATTATTTAGATAACTCCCAGGATGCAGGGCTGGCTGGAAGGGTCAGCATGGGACAGGCAGAAGCTGGGACCTGTACTTTAGTTGTTTAAAGGCTGGCTCATCCTTGGAATCACATGGGCACTTTCCCTTAATTGGCGGTCTGCTATGGGGACTGAGGGGCTGTGGTCTTCCTGGCTGGGCCTTCATTTTTACACTAGACACCTGGCCCAAGCAACTGGGAAGAGTAGAATACGTTTAGAGTCTGGGTCCTCAAAATGTGGTCACTGGACGAGCAGTCTCAGCATCACTGGGAGTTTGTTAGAATGCAGTATCTCTGTCCCTACCCCAGCCCTGCTGGCTCAGACCCTGGGGTAGTACCCAGTCTTCTGTGTTTTAACAAACCCTCCAGGCTTAACTTTGAGAAGGGCTGATTTCTCCATCTCCAGCCAAATGCCCAGGGGTAGGGGAAGATCAATCCTAACCTTTGCAATTGGCTAGAGTGCCAGGGCTGCAGGAGGACCGCAGATGTCATTTCATCTGTGCCTCCCTTTTCTGATGGCCTGAGTGTCAGAGAGATAAAGAGACATGCATAAACTTACACCGCAAATTCAAGGCAGACTTGGGTCTGGGTTCTTAGGGTTGCAAGTGGCAATAATCAGTTCAAACATTTACTGACTCCTTTAACAGAAAAGCCCAGAGTCGTACTTCAGGTATGGCTAGATCCAGATGCTGAGAGCTGTCACTGGGGCTCAGTTTCTTTCTCTCCCTTTCTGGCTCCATGTCCCTCCTCTGTTGGCCCCATTCTCCTTGGGGTGCCCCCAGCTGCACAGGGTGTTGCCCACCCGCACCCCCAGCAAAGCCATCCCAGCCTAGAAAGAGCTTTCTTTTTTCCCAATATTTTCAGCCCAAGTCCCTGTTGTCAGTCTCAGTGTCCAGTCTTGGTCATGTGCCTGTCCTGGAGCCAATCATGACAGCCCTCTGATTGGCTCAGCCTGGCTCATACACCCAACCCTGGAAATAGGAGGTGGGCTCAGCCCACCCAGAACCCCATGGGCTGAGAGTGGCATGTGGGGGTCTCCAGCGGGAATAGATGCAGGCTGTCCCCAGAAAAAAGGGTCCAGGTGCCAGCACAGTAGCTAGAGATACAGGGACTTGGTGCCACTTTTATTCTCCTCTGAGTTGGACTCATGCAACTGCTAATGTCTCACCTCAGATAAAATTATACTCTCGTTCCTCTGGTTCCTTTAACATTGTGCCTGTAATTGTGCATTGGAACATGCTACCTTCATTTCCCCTTTGTCCCTCTTCCCTTGGTATGGTCCTGGATAACCAGGAACACATTGCCACTTCCACCACCCACACCTGCTGCAGACATTACTAATCCACCCAGACTTCACAGAGCCGTGCCTCCACCCAGAGAATGAAGCCTCGATGGCATCCGTGTCAGCCCCTATGTGATTCCAGGCTCCAGGAGAGTGGCAGCCTCAGCTGTTTTGTTCACTGCCGGGTTCCAGTGCCTAGAACAGTACCTGGCATATAGTAGATGCTCAATAAATAATTGACTCAGCATTCCTACACGCAGTGCCTCAGACACAGTGGGTGCCCGTGTGAGCCTGGTGAACGTGGAAGCCCAAACACGGCAATGAGGTTGTCTAATTTGGGGGACAGGGGGCTCTGTAGACTGCTGGACCCCAGTTCTGAGTCTGGGGAAGAGGCTCCAAGGGCAGGGCTGCAGGTACAAAGAGGAAAGAAGTGAGCAGCCCTGGAGGCCTCTCTGCTCTTCCACCACAACCCACTTCCTTCCCTGCTAATCTGTTTAACTTGTTCATTGAAGTGTAAGCTCTTCCTTGATAAGGAAGCATTTCCTGGTTTTCTGCATTTTTTATTCCAGGAAACCAGGAGAGCCTTCCAGCACAGCTCTGCCGGTGGAATGAGGCAGAGGTGATCTGCCCCCACTTGCGTTGTTTCCCAACCAAGTCCAAAAGAACAGAGGTGGTCTATTTAAAAAAAAAAAAAAAAGCTTCAGGGGTCAGTCACACTTGGGGAGTGCTTGGCTCAGCACAGTTCAGCAGGCTTCCTTGGTGCAGTGATGCTCAACCTCTAACCAGGTGATGAGTATCAGGTTCTCCATCTGGCTTCGGCGCATCCCTGTGCTCACAGGGGACGGTCACTCACAGACCTGGGCAAGTGGCTGAGCTCGTGGGGGGCTTGGGGGAGCGCAGACTTTTGGGTTAGGGCTGGGGAGCTGCTTACCTGTTCTCAGCCAGCAAGAAGAGCCTTTCCCCTCCTGAGTGCAGGCTGGGCCACCCACCCCTCCCAGCTCTGGTTCTTGCCACTGACAATTTCAGGGATGCTGGCGAGAGGTGTGTGAGCGTGTGCCTGTGTGTGAACACGTGGTGTGTGTGTGTGTGCATGCATGTGTGAGTGTGTGCAGGAGCACCCGGACGCCTGGCTTTCCCCCGCCCCAGCCCCACTGGGTGTGGATGGGGCCCCTCCCAGTTGTGTGTGCTGGGTCCTGAGTACATCACACCCTGACCAGATCTCTTCTTTCCTTCTCTGCCTTCTGTCCTTGCAATAGGTCCAGAGCGACAGCGCTTTGTGAGGAGCCTCCAAAACGTAAGTGGCATTTGACCTCCCCCTGGTCTCGGTGTCTCGCCACGGGTGGCAGTGACCCACGGTGGGCGCTCAGGATCCCAGAGGAAGAGACAGAAGCCCCGAGGCCCCAGGACCTTGTCCACAGGTCACCTCTGGGTGGCGGGTCCACGGCCCGGCTTGGCCACCTGTGCACATCGGTGGCAGGGAGGTAGCCCTGCAAATGGGCTGAGCACTGATTTCGGAGTCCTGGCCTGGACCCCAGCCTGGCTCTGCACCAGGCGGTGAGGAGGCCTTCGTGGACTTGATTCTAAGGTTCGGGGTCAGAAGCGTGTGAAAGGGTGAGCTGCTTGGCTCCCAGCAGACAGGATGCTCTAGGAATCGGGCTGCTGTCCCAACTATCTCTTTATTGAACGTTTTATTTTTAAAAAATTGAAAACCTTCAAGAAAGTTGCACGAATGTTACAATGAACTCCTCTAAGTCCTTCACTTAGATTTTCCCATTGTTAACATTTGCCTCCTTTGCTTCCTTGCTTTAATATATGCTATGAAAACAGTCACATTGATATCCTGGACCGCTGGGGAGTTTCAGGCACGCTGCCCCTCTACCTCTAATCCTTCAGCATGCATTTTGTAAGAGCAAGGCCATTCATTCTCTTATATAAGTACACAATGATCAGCCCCGGAACATTTAACATTGACACAATTCTGTTATCTAATCTAAGAACTTAATGACGTTTTGCTGATTGTCTAGTATTTATAGAACCTCCCGCACCTCCACCCCAGTTCAGGATCACAGTAGCATTTTTAAAAGGGGTTTAATGGGGCAGGAACCTGACTCAGTCACTTTTCTGCAGCTGCCTTCTACACCTTGATTTAAACATCCTCACTGTAGGGGCTTTCAAAGAAGTCTTTGACTCGTGACATTGAGTAAGAAGTATACTTTACAGCAGGATGCCGCGTGTACTTAACACACGCGTGAAACTGAAACGAAAGTTTCACGAAATAAAACTCGTAGCCTCACCGTCTGCAGGGCTCTCTGTTCTGTTCTGTTCTCTTTTATAAAAACGATAGCCCTGACCCTCTAAGTCGATAGATTGCAGGACCCACTAGTACACCCTGCTCTGGAATTTGAAAAACCTGGCTTCCTGGGCAGAAACTTCTCGGGATCCAGCTCCCACAGGTCCGGGGCCGGGTTTGGTTGATCGGGGTCCCCTAGGAAGCCAGGACTGGGAGAAAAGCCTGGAGACCCTTGGCCTCCTGCTGCTGGTGGTGGACCCGATTCCACCCCAGTCATCAAGCTCCCAGCCCTGGGTCTCTGTCACCGGCAGCTGCAGGCCTCCGGCACCACCCAAGACCTGCTCTTCATGCTGTGACATCAGATGCGGAGAATCAGGCTGGCGTATCCCTGGTGGTCAGGAGATGCCCCGCTCCGGGTCAGCCTCCAGAGTCACCACTGTCATAAATAGCAAGAGGAATAATCGCGAACATTTACGGAACTCTTTAACAACGTTCACCATGCTGCCGAGGGTTTAATGACAGCAGGAGATCTTATCCTGCACCCGTCCTGTGATGGGCGCTGTGGTTCCACCATTTATTGAGCGCTTGCTCTGCCTTAGGCAGTGCTAGCACCTTAGTCGCCTGCAGTCCTCACAGTAGCCCTGTCAGGTGGGCACTGTACAATGGTGGTCCCCATTGTACAGATGGGGATACTGAGGCTCAGAGGTGGTGACCTGCCCGCCCCCTCACCCCCAGGTCACACAGGATTTGAACCTGGTTGATCTGACCCTGGTGCCAACACCATCCAGCATGGCCCTCCCCTCCCCCTCCCCCAGGCTGGAGCAGACTCTGGTCCAGCCCCTTCCTGAGGCCTCTCACTGGTTAATGAGTAGCCCAGGGCAGCCAGGAAGCCAGGTGCCTGCTGCTGTGAAGCTGGAATGTGAGTTCTGCTTCCAGATAAAGAGAATCTTGTGCAAGGGGCTTGGCCTTTAGAGGCAATAAACAGAGGCCGGCCACGGTTCCTCTCCCTGAGGCTTGCTGATCCGTCCATACTTGGTGGGAGCCCATTTTACAAGAGAGGCCGCTGAGGCTGAGAGGCCTGTGTGACGCCTCCTCCAAGCAGCCCTTTTGGTTTAGTCTTGCCAGAAGTGCTCACTGCCGCCTGACATGGCAGGCAGTGGGATTTGGAAAGGAGGTGTCTTTAGAGAACAGTTGTCATCTCTGAAGTCTGAGCCCTGCTGGGTGTGCGGCCTTCACTTCCCACCTGCGAAAGGGGATGGTGATCGCTCTGGAGCCCCCGCAGGGTCAAAGAGATGACAGATGTGTGCATGTCCGTTGGGTGTTCAGCAGACCCTGGGGTATTAATGAACCCGCCAAAAATAGTATTCCTGAGCTGGGGGCAACCCGGGTAGTAGAAAGTCCTTGGAGCTGGAGAGTCAGACAGCGCAGGTTCAAATCCTGGCTCCATCCCTGGCCAGCTGTACAACCTTGAGAGGGCAGTCAGAGCCTCTCGGAACCTCCTCTTCCCCACCTGTGCAATGGAACAGTAACAGCCCCGGGAGGAGCAGAAAGTGAGTATGGGATCAGGGGTAACGATCAGTCATCACAGTGGGGTTTAGAAGCGCGCAAGGGGCCTAACAAAGTCAGTGCCCCGCACCCAATAGCCTTTCTTTTACTTATTTATTTTTTTATAAATTTATTTATTTTATTTATTTATTTTTGGCTGCATTGGGTCTTCATTGCTGCATGCGGGCTTTTTCTAATTGTGGTGAGAGGGGGCTACTCTTTGTTGCAGTGTGTGGGCTTCTCATTGCGGTGGCTTCTCTTGCTGCAGAGCACGGGCTCTAGGTGCACAGGCTTCAGTAGTTGTGGCTTGCGGGCTCAGTAGTTGTGGCTTGCGGGCTCAGTAGTTGTGGCGCACGGGCTCAGTAGTTGTGGCTTGCGGGCTCAGTAGTTGTGGTGCACGGGCTCAGTAGTTGTGGCGTGCGGGCTCAGTAGTTGTGGCGCACAGGCTTAGTTGCTCCGCGGCATGTGGGATCTTCCCAGACCAGGGATCGAACCCGTATCCCCTGCACTGGCAGGCGCATTCTTAACCACTGTGCCACCAGGGAAGTCCCCCCAGTAGCATTTCTTATCTCATCTCCCATGTGGGATCCCCTGAGCAACTCCCCCCCACCTGAAAATCAGATCCACCCTCTTGGGTGCCCAGGAATTTTAGGGAGGGGCTTGTCGTGAGAATTCCAGTGGGGCCTTCTCCACCTGTGCCTCCCCCGACCTCACCGCCCTCCCTCCGCAGCTTGTAAACTCTGGCAAGGGAGGGGGTGTCGGTACGACCTCTGACCATCCACCAAAGCACTCGCTGCCTAGAAGGGCCAAGACAGTGAGAAAATGGTATTTATTGTTTGTTTACCCTGATTATAAAAGTCATACAATTTTTCAAAAATTGAGATAGGGTTGGCATACAACGTTGATGTACATTTAAGGTGTACAGTGTGTTGATTTGGTCCATTGCTATTGCGGTATGAGTGTCACCGTAGCATTAGTTAACACCGCCATCCAGTCACTTAATGATTTCTTCTAGTGTTGAGAAGTAATATGTTTTTCATACAGAAAATTTGGAGAGCACAGAAAAGTCAAAACAAGAAAATAAAATTCATCTCTATTCCTACCATCCAGAGATAAGCACCTAATGGTACATTTATACACGTTTGGGTGATATACCTTATTTAAAATTTTCCTTTCCAAATTGAACTCGTAGCATGGCTCTTTGGGAGCCAATTTCTCCCAGCACACCCTCCAACCTGTTTCTGATAGCGTTTTGGGGTCTTGGGTCTTCCAAGTCCAGGTTTGGCAAACTTCTTAAAGGGTTGGATAGTATGTATTTTGGGCTTGTGGGCCATGGGCTCTCACCTCTGCTATTGCAGCTAGAACCCAGTCCAAGACAATAGGCAAATGATGGATGGAGCTATGGGCCAATAAAACTTTAGTTACAAAAACAGTGCTGAACCTAGCCCAGGGGCCACAGTTTGCTGACCCCCTGTTCTAGTTTGTTTTGATTTGTTTGGGTAAACCATCATTTATTTAAGTAATCCCCTAGTGAGGAGAGATTGGCTGTGTATAGTTTCTCTTTTTTGAAAACCACTCTGCTGTGAACATTTTTTTTTTCTATTTTTAATTATGGTAAAATACACATAACATAAAATTTGCTGTCCTAACCATTTTTAAGTCTACAGTTTAGTGGTGTTAAGTGTCTTCACATTGTTGTGCAGTCCATCTCCAGAACTTTTTCATCTTGCAAAACCGTGTGCAGTAAATTACACATTGGTCTGGTCAGGAAACTGGAATCGCTAGCATGAAGGGAGCGTGCATTTTTAAGATGCTCGCACTTGTTGCCAAATTATTGACCCTCCAGAAATTGCTCTAATGTCATCATTGACAGCCCTCAGTCCTTGAGAGAGAGAGGTGGCACGTTCCTGGTGAATGTGCTTTCAGGGTCTTAGGGGGCAGAAAATTTAAAACAATCCATCCTAGAGGAGCTGCTCCCAGTCTGCCAGCCTTCCTTTTTTGGGAAGAACATAAAAACTCAGGAAATATAAAATGCTATGAATCCTAGGCCTCCTCCGAGGCTGATAAATACACCCTTTAGAGGGAGGAGAGGTGTGTTTAAGACCTAATCTCACCATGAGTCTGGGTGTAAATGTCTTTTGGCCTCTACCTTGCTGTGTGACCCAGAGCATGTCACTTAACCTCTCTGGGCCCCAGGGTCTTCTGTCAAAATAAACATGATGTAGAATCTCCCTTCTGTGGTTGTGGTGAGGATCAGGGAAGAAAAACTATGAACCTTCTCAGTACAGTGACTAGCCCATAGCAATTACTGAAAGTGGTACTTATCACTGTAATTGGTCTTCCTATTGCTACTGTTACTGTTAATACTTTTGATACCTCTATCAGGGTAGGCTGAACATATGGACAATAATAGCGTGCGCAGCTCTTTGCAATTCTCAAAAAGGTCTCCCATCTTTCATACTTGCATTATCGTATAGCGTAGTTATTACTGTCGCCACATAACAGGTGAGAGATGTGAGGCTCAGGAAGGCAGTGGCCAGCTTGAGGTCAGCCGTGTTTCAGGTCGGGACCTGGGGTGAGCCACGTCTTTGGCTTCTTAGTCTTGAAGTCAAAGGTGCTGGGAGACGGGGCCTCTGGACCACCAGGCCAAGCAGGAGCCGCGTCTTCTGGCCTAACCTGTGGCGGGAAAGCTTGGGCCTCAGGTGGAGAGAAGATTCCTTGGCTGTATCTTCCTGTCTTGGCTCTTACCCCAACGGGGGTCACACAGGGATTTCTTCAAGGAGAGAGATTATTATTTTAATGTGTGTGGTTCTTTCCCCACACCACCAAGCAATCCTCCAGCACCAGCTGGGCATCCTACGACTTAAGTCAGTATTGACAATAATGACGCTGTTGGTGTGGAGGTAGTCTCAGGTTCCCCAGGTGAAGGGCTCAGTCCCACAAGACTGCCCCCACCCCCGACTTTAGCCCGAATGGCTGTGAATCGGAGGATCCCACGACCCGCTCCTCGGGTTGGATTAATTTGCTAGAGCAGCTCACAGAACTCAGAGAAACATTTTACTTACTAGATCACCGGTTTATGACGGAACGATATAACTCAGGAACCAGATGGCAGAGACACACAGGGCCAGGTGTGGGGAAAGCGAGGAGCTTTCATGCCCTCTTCAGGCGCCCTTGTCCCTGAATCTCCACGTGTTCACCCACTGGAACCTCCCCAAACCCTGTTCTTTTGGGATTTTACGGAGGCTTCATTACCTAGGCGTGATCCATTCAACCTCCAGCCCCTCTCCCCTCCGCAGGGCTGGGGGGTAGTGGGACTGAAAGTTCCAGCCCTCTAATCACTGGTGGGTTCTCCTGGCAACCAGTCTCCTTCCTTAGCTCCCTCCTAAGTCGCCTCATTAACATAACAAAAGACACCTTGATCCCTCTCGCCACTTAGGAAATTCCAAGGGTTTTAGGAATTCTGTGCTGGAAACGCGGATGAAGACCAACTTTATCTTTTTTATCATAAATCACAATATCACAGTCCCCCCCCCCACCCAGTTTTTGAAACTGACAGGGCCTTTCAAAAAGAAGAGCATCCCACAGTGGTGAAGCCTGAGGGGTTTCTGAAGGATACTGCTAACTGTTAGCCTGTGCTCAGCCACCAGACAGCAAGTCCAGAAACCTGGGCTCCTAGAGCAAAGCAGGCACCTCCCAACCCCTGGGGCTGCAGTTGGCCTCTGGCCTCGGAGGGCCTGGCTCCCTGGGGCAGTTCCCTCTAGCACCTCCATTATTTACCCATTTGCTGGGGGACTTGGACAAGTCACTTCCCTTCTGGGCCCTAGGGCTTCCCCACGTGTAAAACAAGGGTCTGGAATCATCTCCCTGGGGTGGCTGCTGGCGTGGCAGTGCCGAGCTTTGGCTACGAATGTCAGCTCTGCCATTTCAGAGTCAGGTGCCCTAGCGTAAGGGGTCTCCCTTTCTGAGCTGGGTGTTCTCTGTAAAAGGGGCGAAAGGGCATGTGCCCCACCGGGGTCTGCAGGCTTAGGAAAGAGGCCGCCCCCACCACAGCCTGGCCGCTGCTGGCACACCCTCCGTGGGGCCTTACACGGGGACCCCTGGCATCCCCTCACTGCTCTTCCCCCCAGAGGGAGTTTGGGATTGGCCTGCCCTCCTGCCCCTCATTCCCACCCTCCTCACCCCCGAGTCCCCCTCCTCACTCCTCTCCTCCCCGAGCTCCTGCTCTGTGGGTCCACGAGGGCCCACACCTCCCTCCCTCCCTCCTGCCACAGTGAGGGGGACGTGGCTTTTCTTTCTGTTTTGGGGGTCCAGTGCTGGGAGCTTCTGCTTGTCTTGCTGCCCCCCTAGTCTTTTCTGGGCATCCTGCCTGCCCCTGACCATCTCCCTCATGTGAGCGCATTCTCTTGTCCGTTAAGTTCCTGAGGTCCAGAGAGACGGGGTTCTGATGAGGAATCTAAGGCTGAGTCCTGATGATCGGTGGGAAGGATGCCATGATCGATTAGCAATGTCTGTTGGGGGCGCGGGATAGGAGAAGGTGGCCTGTGGGTGGTACACGACCCCCTTGGTAGCAGACACCTGCTTTGGAAAAAAGGAGGAGCTGAGAGGACTGTGAAAGTTCTGTGCAGCCACCAGGCAAGAGTCTTCTTCTGGGTGGGAAGAAAGAAAGGGACACGACTATGAGATAGGGTGACCCTCAAATCCTAAGTTACTTAATTCATATTTAGGTGGAGGTTTTCGGACTAGGCACCCAGAGTATTTGATTCCTCTTATTTTCTGGGTCTCATATTTTTGCTAGATGTGGGATGGTGGGGTGAGAACACATCAAGACCCTCTGGATGAGGTTGCCAGATAAAATGCAGGTGCACCTGAGAGGTGCAGCGACCTGCCCAAGGTCACACAGCACCTTGACGTTGGGCACCTCTCCTCTGCTGCTTCCTGGCTGTGTGACCTCAGGTGAGTCCCATCCACTGCCTGGGCCTCAGTTGCCCCGTCTGTTAAATGAGGACCGAGATCAAGATGCCCAGCGGGTGAACTGGCGCACGTAGGAGAAAGCAGCTTGGTGTATTGAAAAGTTGATGAGCTGATTTCTTATATATGTGGCTTATGAATAATAGCTGTAATAAAGTGCTTTCAGGGAAGGGTTAGTCACACTAAACAGACTAGACATTGAGTGAAGTCTCTCGCCCTAAAAGAGACAAAACTAGAAAAGCTTGGAAGGTGGCAGGTGGCTGTGCTTCTGGGCAGTGATTCCTGACACCTCGGACCCCTGGGCTAGCTGATCCCCATGTGGCCAGGCCTGAGAGTGCCACGGCTGGGCACCTGGCTTGAAGTGCTTCTGGGGAGAAGGGTCCCCCCTAACTTTATTAAATTAATTTTATTTCATATTCATAAATATTATGACAGGTGCTGGTGATACAAATATAAGCAAGATATTGTCAGTTTTTTAGAATTTTACAGTCTAGTAGGTGAGACTGTGTGAAAGTGTAAATTACGTTAAATTTTGGTGATTTCTTTTCCAGTTTTATTGAGAATAAATGACATACATCACTGTATGAATTTCAGAAGTACAGCGTGATGGCTTGATTTGCATATATTGTGAAAAGGATTACCACAGTAGGTTCTGTTAACGTCCATCACCTTGTGTAGATACAACAGCCCCCAACTTAAGGTCATGGGGCCAGACCTTTGACTTCCCTTGGGCCTTTCCAGTCCATTGAGAAATTCGCATGTTTTCAAACCCTTTCCAGCTCTGCTGAGTGGGGGAAAGGCCCAGGCAAGAACATTTAATGTCAGGGGAAGTTTGGGGAAAACCTGTAAGCATCTGAAAACCGAGAATTGAAAGTCTGCTCATTCAGTCATCAGGGAGTTATGGACTTGTCCTGTGGCTCAGGCCCCCGCTGGGCCCTGGGGACCCAGAGATGAGCCTCACCCTGTCCAGCCTGGGAACTGCCTGGCCTGCAAATCGGGCGTCCATTGGCGGGGTCTCTTGAAGATGCTTGGGCACCCAAAGTTCAAAGAACTTTCCCAGAGGCCTTGAATGACAAAGCATGCCAGCTGGGCACAAAAGGGGAAGGGCATTACTGGTGAGGAAGCAGCCTGTGGAAGGGCTGGCAGAGCGTGAAAGAGTGGAGCGAGGACCCCGGGGCCGAAGGAGCCTGGAGTGCTAGGGGGCTGTGTTCTGGGGTGGGAGGAGGAGCCGGATGGGTGTTGGTGTAGCCTGGTGACCCCCAGTGCCCTGCTGAGTGCTTGGTCTTGATTCACTTTGGGGAACCAGCCTGGAATCAGAGTCCTTATTTAATGCTTCCAGGTGTCCCTTAAAGGTAGTAACTGTTTAGTTGTTCTGACAACTGGCTTCTGCTCAGGAAGAAAAACAAACAAGCCCAGCCCTCACCACGGAGACCGCTTGTAGGAGAATCACAGGCGCGGCCAGAGGTCCCAAGAGGAAACCCACTCTAATGAGATGTCTAACCTAGTTTTGCTGATTCACGTGGTTTGGGGAGCACACGAAGTGCCTTGGGAGGGGATGGCGGTGCCAGCGGACTTGGCTGCTGGTTTGACACAGAATGCCGGATGGAGAAACTGTTTATTTGGTATTTTCCCTGCTTGACAGATCAGCCCTGGGTGTTTGCTTCTGCCTCTCCCAGCACTTAGCTGGATGATGCTAACAACGGGTGGAGTCCGTGTTTGTTGATTTATCTGCATGAAATGCAAGGTGGCTGATCTCTCTGGTTCAGGGGCAAACTGTTTCTCCTGAGAGCAAAGCCAGGCTTGTATTGAGGCCCTCCCTTTTACCTTCCCTTGTGTAATGTGAGGTGGCCCATTTTACAGATGGTGCAACTGAGGCCCCAAGGGGAAGAGACATGCCTGAGGTTACTATTTGCCGCTGAGAAGTGGCAGAGTTAGGTTCCAACTAAAATCTCTGATGGTGACGCAGAACAGGCAAAAGCGGAACCAGGCAAAGGGTATTTGGGGAACAGAGTCTCACTGGCGGGGTTGGGAGTGGGAGGCTCACTCTTGGGGAATTCAGAGAACAGAGCTGGAGAGGCGAGGAGGGTCTTTCCTCTCCACTGACATTATGCGGGGGAGGGAATTTTGTACAACTCAGCCATCTGGGGGTCAGCCGTAACTGACTGACCAAAGAAAGAGATGAGTCAGTTAAAAAGGACAACGGATTTCTCGACTATTTATAGTTGTGGCCTAGATCTCAGGTATCCGTGCCCCCAAGGAGTAAAAGGAGACTTTTTCAGATGGCCCAGGCTCTGCACAGGGTGAATAAGCTGATTAAGTCCCAGGCTGCAGTGGATGGGACACTTTGAGGGGGGTCAGGGTGAGAAAGGTCAGAGGAGGTAGGGGTGGGGGGATGCTTCTGGGGCTGAGAGGGTGCAGACAGGCAGGTACACCATTTCCAAAAGCGGTGCAGGCTATCAGACCCCACACCCCTCCCTTCCTTTCATCAGTTCACTGAGATTAGCCGCATCCCTGGACATTAGCTCTGGGCAGGCTGAATTTAAAGGGTTAAAAGCTCTTGCTGGCCTAAGGGGCCAGTATTTAGCCATCCCAGCAGGTGTACAGACTTAAATGGGAAGGTCCTGTAGAGCACACAGCCTCAGTGAGGTGGATTCTTTTCGTTGCTGCTGTTCCGTGGTTGAGGCCGCTGGGTCCTAGTCCATGAAGATATGTGTGATGTGGTCCCGCTCAGGAGATTCTAATCCTAGCTTGTGAATTTTCCAAATGACACCCCTACCTCCTGCTGGCCTCAGTTTCCTCCTGTGTCAGGTGAAGAGGGGGACCTCCTGGTATCCAAGGTCATAGCCAGGAGATGCTCCAGAACCCTGTGGTCGAAGACCCAGGACCCTCGAGTCTTGCCTCTTCCTGGCTGTGCAACCCTGGTTAAGTCGATTGGTCTCTCTGAGCCACAGATGGGTAAAATCCGTCATCTCATAGGGTGGCTGGAAAGGACTGGGTAAAATAGGGAACCCAGGTGCCAGGTGGTGCCCCAGACACACTTGGGCGCTCAGCCTGGGGAGCTGGTATTCCTCTCTGGAACTGACTGTGCAGCTGGAGGATTTTTCCATACATTTAAGGCATTTCAAGTGTGCTTTTTCTCCTATCAGACTCTCTGAAAATGCTATAAGTCTCATTACCTTTGGACTGGTTATAGGAAAAAAGTGAACAGCCATAATCAGTGCAAAGTGATTTAAGGAAATAAAAATATTTAGCATATTTTTAAAAAGTTACTATTAGCTAGAATCATATCAAGTGGCCAACACAGTGCCAGGTACATAATGTCAGCCGCAATTATTATTGTTTCCAGGATGTAAGAACAGCTGGAATTAGAACAAAGGGTTGCTATGACAGTGGTAGACCAGGCTCCTCATTCATTGCCGCCTGGGAGGAAGCTGGGACCCTTGCACTAGAGCCCCCAGACCAGGGGAGGAAGAAGACACGAGGATTACAGCTGAGGAATGAGCACCTCGTTCCGCTGGGAGATGGGCGGGTGGGGGGGATGGTCAGGGAAGTCTTCCTGGAGGAGGTGGCATTCGAGGATGGAGAAGAGTGGAGATGTGCATTCCAGGGCCTGGAATGGCCTGTAAAATGCACCAGGCTGTGACAGGCTAGGGTCTTGAAGGCAATGGTGTGTAGTGACGGTAAGCTCTGTGATCAAGGAACCCTCTCTCTGGCTTTAGTTCTGCTAAGGGATGTTCCTAATTGGTGGCATTTTTCTGGAGAACGAAGTCTCTGGGCACCTGGGCTGTGTTAGAAGGGGCATTGTGACCTCATGAGCAAATATTCTGAGACCCAGAGCCGAGGTGCTGGGCATCTTCCGTACTCTCTCTGGCCTCCGATGGCGTCCCATTTCCCAGTGCCTGGGGTAAGTCACATTTGCTTGTCCACCTGTGTCTCTGTTTGCACACAGAGCCCCTGTCCCCTTAGAGAACCACCCTGGGCTGTCTTCTATGATTCAAGCTTGTGAGGTCTCCGACAGCTGCAGTCGCCTAGGAGATGGTGTTCAGGGAGACTGCCCCAAAGTGGGAGCAGGAGACAAATATGGGAGCCCTTCAGTGCTTACAAGTTCTGACCCAGTGGTCCCGCTGGGGGCCTGGTGGGAGGAAGGTCTTCCTCAGAGGCATCCAGCTCGGAGCTGGCCATGGCTCCCCTGGCTGGAACTGCTCCACCAGGTCCCCCACCCAGACCAGCAGTGGGACCCTCTGTTTACCCACCTCCTCAGCCCAAATGCTTGCGTGATGGAGCCTCTCAGCCCCTGAGCTGACTGCAAGTAGGTCGCCGGGTGAAGAGACACGGCATTCCCTTGGGGTCAGGGGCCTCCATGGCACTTGGGGCTCTGGATTTCCTAAGCCTGGGAAAGGGTCCTCAAATAAGTAAGGAGTCGATCTGGTCCAAGGCATCCAAACAGCAGCAGCTGGCGGGAAGGGGCACTGGCTGTGGAGAGCTCAGAGCTGAAACCTTGGAGACTGAAGCTCATGCACCTGGGCCTCAGTTTTCCCACCTGTAAAATGGGCAGATTAGGCCAGATGATGGTGCTGAATTTCATGAACTAGTGCCTGTTCAAAAATCATATTGGGGTTGAGGAGCGGAGTGGCCCACCCTCGGGCCGTACACCTGTCATTTTACCCCTTCACAGCAGTTCTATAAAAGTGACCATCTGGTCTCACTCCGATGCTGTGAAAGAAAGACAATTTTAACCTCCCCTCCAAATAGGAAGGCTGCAGTTTCAGAAGGTGGGGGCACATGTGTCTAAGAAAGAGCCCTGGCAGCCTCCAGGCTTAGCCTCTCACTGCACCATGGGCTGGAGGAGGTTTCAGCCCAGTTGGCCCCGCCTGGTGTTGGGCAGCTCGGAGTAGAAGCTCTGAGAACCACCCCAGCCCTCGCTGTGACTCGCCTTCCTGCTGCTCGGCCCTTCCCCAAGACCAGCCTCAGTGTGAACAGACGCTCGTCCTCACGCAGGACATGGTGATATCACCTGTCTGTGTGCCCGCCCCATGCGGAGCAGCCCGCCTGCATCAGCTCACACGGGGGTCCTTCCACCCTGGGAGGTCGAGGCTGCTCTTGGCCGTGACTTACAGCTCAGGAAGCAGGGTCACCCTGAGCCTCCTGGCAAGCCCCCTTCCCTTTCAGGCCTCAGTTTCCTCATCTGTAAACTCTGGGCATTGGGCTCCTGGGTTGATCTGTCACTCCGTGATGGCCAGGAGAGGGGTCTCACATACCCAGGGACCTCCAGCTAGGATCCTTGGGCTTTCGAGGCTGCCAGGAGTTGAGGGGTCACAGAATCTGATTTCTGCAGCTTCAGCCATCCTGGGGGACACCAGCGAGACCACCTTCCCCTCATGAAGGTTTTCTTGACTGCCGCCCAGGGTCTCTGGCTGTGACCAGGGGGATGGAGGGAGGCTGCTTGGCCACTCTTCGATTAGCTGGTCTGTAGTTCACGCCATGGGTTGTCACGGCCACTCTGTAGCCCCATTTCCCAGCAGCAAAGCCTTTGTCTGCTCTCAAGTTCAGGTCCAGCCCCTGTAACTTCCACCTCCCTGCTTGGCAGGTGCCACCACCCAGGGGCCCAAAGGGTACCAGCACCTTGTATGGGGAGCTGCCTGAAGTGCTCTCTAATCCCACCCCAAGACTAGGCCAGGGAGGTGAGGAAGGTTTCCATATCCAAGCTCAGGTCCCCAGGGAGTACCAACCCAGGGGACCCCAGGGTCCACCAGTCCCACCCACTGTGGAAGAGGACAGGAAGTTGGAATAAGAGGGGGCAGGGGTGTTAGGGTGGCGCCCCGAGTCTCATAGCTGGTTGACCCTGGTCCTGGCTCTGCGGGGTATCTGTCAGGTTCCCAGTAGGCCTGGCACACAGGAGATGCCCAGTAGGGCCTTGGCTGTGCGTCCAGGCTGCCGCTGGTCTCAGGGAGAACATGCGTGAGTTTGTTCGCCATCCTGATGCTGAGAGCACACACGTTGTCCGGGTGCTGTTCTAAGTGGTCTGTACATACTCGCTTATCTAATCTCAGCAGCCCTAAGAGGCAGGTCCCCATTCACTATTACTGTCCCCATTCTACATTTGAGGAAACTGAGGCACACAGGGTTTATTGGTGACGTACGTTTTCTTCTGCTGGGGAGACTGCCTTCGCTGAGGGAGAGAGGGCTGTGTGTACACGTGTGTGGGGAGGGACAGGACACTGCACCTCCAGGCCTGGGGTCTCCTGGTTGGAGGGTCTAAGCCATAGCCCAGAGAGGGCAGGCCTTGCCTTGGTCAAGCAGCTGTCACTGGCAGAGCTGACCCCACCAGGGCCTTGTGCTTGGGTGGCTGGCATTTAAAGGACAGGGGTTTCTTTTGGGAAGACCCCACCTGCTGCCTCCACCTTAGAAAAAAGTGACTGCCAGGGTGATAACCAAGGGGTCCCTGAGTCCCAGGCGGTGTGCCGTGCACCTCGTCCCTGTCCTTGGAGAAGCTGCCTGAGGTCTGCTCAGCTGGACTCTGCCCTTTACCAGGCTTCAAAACCAGGTCCTGGCTTCCTTTGTGTGTCCCACTCCCAGGGTAGGGGGCTCTCTCTGATGCTTGTCCCTCCAGGATCACATATACCCACTCAACTCCCTGCCCCAGAGGCCCCAGGTAATGCATCCGCCAGCCCTCACCTTCAGTTCTCAGCCCCCTTTTCACTTTAGTAAGTGGATATAAAGGCGCGCTGGCCTTGTCCTGGGTTCAGTACTGGCTGTCACTCACTCACTGGGTAACCTTGGGCCAGGTCCTGTCTCCTCTCAGAGCCTCAGTTTCCTTATCTATAGAACGGGGCAAAAGTGCCCGTGCCCCGGGGTGCTGCAAAGAGCAGCGGCAACAGGGAAGATCAAGTGTGGGGTGGCCCTGGGCCCACCAGGGCTGGCAGAGGTGAACCCCAGCCGGCCCAGCCTCCAGCTGCTCACAATCTGGCGGAGGAGACCACGCACGTGCGCTCACACACACACACTCACGTGCTCAGGTGCACTGTCATCACCA
This sequence comes from Orcinus orca, assembly GCF_937001465.1. Lineage (NCBI taxonomy): Eukaryota > Metazoa > Chordata > Mammalia > Artiodactyla > Delphinidae > Orcinus > Orcinus orca. The sequence continues at coordinate 3,468,211 of NC_064568.1, forward strand.
ACAAGAGTCCTTTTCATTGGTTGGTTTTCTTTTGCATTTTACCAAGAGTCTCCCAGTCCATTGGCACCACTGTCCCTGGCCTCACCTGATGCTGAGAGTCGCTTGGGGGCTCATTTAACAGCTTTGAAGATTCAGTCAGGAGAGGTGGGTGTTGGGGGGAGCCGTCCGCACGTTCAGCCAGAGCCCCAGGTGATGCTGGTGTTGAGGCCTGTGTGAGGGTCTTGGGCATCTACTAGCTCTGCCCGAGAGCCCAGAGACTTCAGCCAGGGATGGCTTTATAGATTAGGAGGCCCATTTTACAGGAGGAAAAACTGAGGTTTCCCAAAAAGAACTTTGAACTTTGTCCAAAGTTGCACAGTTCTGAACAAGAGCCCAGCACCTGGGAGATGCGGGTGGGAGAGTGACACTGGCCAGAGGAGGTGAGGGAAAGAGTGGGGTGGGCATGAAGGGCTTCCTGGAGGAGGCGACACTTGGGCCAGGTCTTCAAGGTGGGTGGGATCCACCTAAATATAAGGGAGCCCACAAGCGAAGCACAGGGCGGAAGGGGATAATGCTGGGGAGAATGAGGAGGGCCCAGGATTCATGCAGGACAAGAGGAGAAATAAGGCGGCAGGGACTGCGGACAGGGCCAGACATGTAGAGTGAGCCTTGGTTTCCAGGTGGGGAAATTGAGATGATTAGTCTCCAAGCAGCTGGGATAGTTCCACTGATAGTTCTTGAGCTAAGGGCGACATGGCAGGCAGTGGGGTCTGCCAGAAACAAGCTTGGCTAAGCTGGTGGGAGCAGAGTTCAGGGCGCGCCTCTGGGGAGTTTCCAGTGGCTGGGTCGGCCTCGTCTTGCGGCGCTGCGTGAGTGGCAAATCCCCCACACCGTGCTCTTGGCAGGCACCACGGAGGCATAAGTGGATCACAGTGAAAGGTTAGGGGTCATGGAGGCTATGTGGGGCTGCCTGGGAGGTGGTCTGCACGTGTAGGAAGACCACAGTTGAGGAATGTCAGCCATCCCTGCAGCCCGCCCTGCACCCCTGGGGTGGATTTTAATGATGAGTTTTTCTTCTAGCCAAGCAGTAGCTGCTGTTAGGCACCATCTTGTAGCCCTGGAAGTCGCCACTGCTGCTGCACCAACATTCACCAACCTGACGGAGTTAGATATGAATCCGGTCCACTCAGGTTTGGAATAAGACCTTTACTTTCCGCCTCTGGCACCCACTGTGCTCCACTGGGTGGGGGGTGTCGGGAGCATCCCCACCCTCCATCAGCTCCTTCCAGCCTCAGTTTCCCCTCCAGCTCTGACGGTCTGTCTGTGAAAGAGGCTGATCCTCTTTGTTGATCCGCCGTGGGTCCAGGGCCTCGGTTTTTCTATCTAGAAAGTGGGCTTGCGTTCACACATGCCAAGACCCTAAGGCCCCAGCTGGAGCTTTCAACGTTTGTGCAGGATCCACTGGGATCTCCAGCACTGGGCAAACCTTTAGGGAACCAGAGAGAATTCACTTCAAACTCATTTTTGGAAGATGCTCGGGGAACACATTTAATGAAAATTGATTTCCTAAAGATTTGGGGCTCATCTCTCAATAAAAGGCAAAGCTTTGTGGAGTTTTGACCCTTTGGGGGGAACTATGCTCAGATGCCAGGGATACATGTAATAGAGTTACATCTATAGCTCTTTGCTCCATCACCCTCATCGAGGGGCCTCACAGCTGCAAAGTGGAAGAGACTTGCTCCTGCACTGAGTGTCCCCAGAGTCCTGAGCCCTAAATGTTCCCTCTGACAAATACTCATAGTGCCAGGCCTTGTACTGGGTGTTGGGAAGCAGGCCCGGGGAGTATGGGGCAGAGGTGGAGGTGGTGTGGCCTGCGGAGCCCAGGGGAGGCACTAGGGGGTCCTCGGGGCCACCATCCTGGGGGGTTGCCTGTGAGTTACTCGGGGAGCAGCGTGCTGGGCTAAGGCAACAGCAGGAGCCGAGGTGTGGAGGGAGGCGTGGGAAAGCACGGGCTGTGTGGGTCTGGATGGTGGAGGATGCTTGAAACTTGACTTCCAGACAAATGGAGTAAAAGCCCAGGCAACGAGCCCCTTTGCTCTGCGGTGGGCGCAGCGGCAGCCCGTGCCAGTGGATCACCCCCTCTTCCTTGCTGAATGAATCCCAGGCTGTTTCACTCCACAGGCACCAAACTCTCCTTGAGCTAAATTTCTAAGTGAGGGAGAGGTAAGCGTGGAGCTGGGCAGGAAAAAGAAAGTCCTTCCTCTTTGAGAAGAAACATGATTAAAAGAGGAACAGTGAGAACGGGGAGCTTGTTTACAAACACTAATGAGCTACGAGTTGTCACAGTGTAGACAGGATGTGATGCCCATTTTACGGAGGGTGACACCGAGGCTGAGAGCAGTGACTTGCTCAAGGCCCTACTGCAAAAGCTGCCCTGGCTGGTTTCCCTGGAGCTGTAACTTCCAGCAGAGCCCTGGTGACAGAGTGGGGGATGGCCGGCTGTGAGCGAGCACTGGGCCACGCTTGCCCTTAGCTGGCCTTGCCCCCAGGGCCTTTCTCTCTCCAGTTTCTGTAGAGGGAGGGAGGGGCCTGCCCTCTGTTTGCTTTTTACAGCCAGCTAGAGAGGAGTGAGGAGGTTAGGGTTCTTACAGCTTGAAAGGGGAAGTTTGAGGAAACAGAAACTGAGCCTTTCTTTTTTCTCATGTCTCTTTTTTTTGTGGCCTCCAGAAATAATCCTGGGCTCTGCAGAGCCTGTCTCAGGGTCCTGGTTGACCTACTCTACCCACACTTCCGGCAGAGCCCGGCTGGGGCCCGGGCGGTGGGGAAGCAGGCGGGGAGAAGAGTGACAGGCTTGCGGCTGGTGAGTCAGTGGCAGGAGACCGTTGCCTGCTGACTCACCACCCTGTGCGTGAAAACAGGCCCCCTGAGTCCCCCGCAGCCACGGCGCCCTCCCGGCTCCCTGCTTCCTCTCTTTCACCTGATTGGTGGTTATAGCGCGTGCTGGCAATCTCAGTGGCATTTGGGGTCCAAGCCCCCTCAAACGGATTCGTGCAGCCTGACTGTTCCTGGACCTCCGCCTTCCCTCAGGGACCAGGTCCAGCCTGGCCGCGGGCCCAGCCCAGGGGGTGTCACGGGACCTGCTCCTTGAAGCCTCACTCCAACCAGACGCGTGACTCCTGTCCTCCTCCTGAACTGAGAACCATTTTTGTGATATTGTGAGAAAATGAGCCCCCACCCCCCGGGTATTAGCACCCTGAGGGCAGGAAGGCGGTAGGTGCTCGGTCCAGGTAGGGCAGGTGGGGCTTCTCCTGGAACCAGTCCGAGGGAAGTGACGTGTCCCAGATCATGTAGCGTCAAAGACTGACCCTGTTCTTTCCAAAACCCATGGGTTTTATCCACGGAGGGGCCAGGGGTCTAGACTCACAAGGACATTTTCTTCTCTCGGTCACCCATGTTATGGTCCTTGGCCGAGGGACAGCAGTTCTGGCCGCGATCCTTGGCGGGTCCCTCTTTGCAAAAGATAGCGGTCACTTCAGCCTGTCCCACAGGTGCTCGGCCCACAGTGAGGAGGCCGGCGGCTCTGAGGTGTCGGGGTTCAGGACTTGGGCTCTGCAGGCCCCAGTAGAAAGTCCCTACTGGCAACAGCTTACAGAGGAAAGCCCAGCATGGGCCCTCGAATCCCTTCAGGGTGGGAGGGAGCCAGGTGGTCAGGGACAGCCTGAGTTGAGCACTCCTTGGGGCAGCACAAAGCTCTCCAGGGTCCCTCACCACCCGCTAGATAAATCCAGGTTCTGACCTGGCCTCCAGGCCTGGCTTCCTCTCCGGGTCGCCACATGCCCTGTCCCCCTTGCTCTGTCCCACACCGGCCTTCCCTCTGTTCCTTTGCCGTGCCCAGTGTGGCCTTCTTCACACACGCTGTCCCTGCTCTGAGAACACCGTTCCCCCAGATGTTTGCCATGCAGATCCCAGCTTCAAGGTGGTTGAAAGCACAGACCCTGAAGCCCATTGATTGCTGTGTGACTTTGGGCAAGCGACTTCACCTCTCTGGGCCTCATTCCTTCATCCAGGCTAGTGAGAGGAATAGATGAATTGGTACCTGCAAGGGCTTAGCACAGGGCCTGCCCAGAACCAGTCTTTAGTGAGCGTCTCCACTATGAAACGTCACCTCTTCAGGGGGTCCTCTGGCTCCCTGTGCCCTCGTCTTGCTTGGTTGTCTTCTGCTCACCGGTCCCAGTCGTAAATATTTATTCATGTATGTATTTAGTGTCTGTCTTCCCTTCTGGAATGTCAGCTCCAGGGCTCACCTCCGAGTCCCCAGTCCCTACCGCAGGGCCTGGCACCTAGTAGAGGATGCTCTCAGTAAATATTTATTCGGTACTCATTGCTCGCCGGAGCTGCCCTCTCTCCGTCTTATCCCCAAATATCCAAGAGGCACAGGGGAAGTGCTTGGCCTGCAGGACTGGAACTGGAACCAGACCCAGTTTTCTGACTCTTCACCTACTGCCCTGTCCCCTGACTCGGTGGCCTACTGGGCCAGTGCCTGGGGCACCTCTGTTTTGGGTGTGTTGTGTGCCCAGCTTGCGTTCCCCTCGAGGGCAGCGCCGGCCTTCCTGCACCTGCTGCCCGCCCATCCCCGGGCCACCCGGCCACAGAGCAGCCTGCTCGCGCCTTCCTCCCCCCGCCCGCCTGCAGGTTTGGTGCCGGAGAGAGGAGAAGGCTGTACATTGGGCCCACATCCTGCCCCCCGGCCCGGCGTTGTCCTAGAGGCCAGTTCTTTGGAAAACCTGCCCACCTTCACCCACTTTTTCCTCTGCGAACCATAGATCAAGAAGTACGATCTGCTCTATTAGGTCCCTGTACAGAGGCCACCTTACCCTGGGGTGTCACCAACCACGTGGAGTCAGGATCTAGGTGCAAATCTTGGCCTCGCCTGGTGGCTGTGTGACCTGGGCCAGACCCTCCCCTTCTTTGAGCCTCAGCTTCCTGATCTGTGAAAAGGAAGGCTCCGTGAGGCTTGGGGCGAAGTCAACGCTCCTGTAGGTTGAAGGCGGAGCCTGAGCCAGGCAGGGTGCTCGCAGCAGAATGGGGGTAGACATGAGCCTTCGTGGGGGGAGGGGAGGGCCTTGCCCACAGACGCTGAGCCCAGGAGATAACAGACCCTGTCCCCAGAGCTGCCTTGCTGAAAACAATTCCCCAAACAGAACTCACTTTCACTAGGACCACAGAATTGTCGCTCATTGTTTCGACTTTGTTCCTGGCAAAACAATGCCGGGCTTCCTGGATGACCTCACTGGGGCGAGCCATCGGACCTTGGAGGCTGGGCTGGTCAGCATCTCCAGCCAAGCCTGTCCTGCCCTTTGCTGCGACTGCCTTGGGTGACCTGAGACAATGGTCTGACCAAAGAGGACAAACTGGGTGTTTGGCCCACACGATGTTGTAGAAATTGGAAGTTGTATGTGCACATACGTCTCAGATTTCAACACCTCTCCAGAAATTGGAGGATCTGGCCTCAGTGGCCTCGATCCCAAAGGCAACCACAGTAGCTGGAGCTGAGGAGAGCTGCCCGTGGCATATTCTGCAGGCCCTTCCCCACTGGCCTCCATTCTTTGCCTGCCAGGTCCCTGGAGGCCTTTGAGCTTGTCATGCTTGAGTTAGCCTGAGTTAGGAATAGATAACCAAGACAGAAGGATACAGACCTTCTGATTGAAGGTCAATCAAATGATCAAATGATTCAATCAAATGATCAAATCTTTTAAAGGTGTACCTTTTCATGAAAAAGAATAAAAAACCCTTTTTTAAAATTAATTCCTGCTTTCTTTTCAAAGTCAGCTACCCTAGGAAGTAAAATAGTGCTCTTAATACACGTTTTTTTTTTCCCTTTGGTGCTTAACTGTTAAATACTCTCTAGGGCCAGGATTGTATGTAAGCAGCGTGCCTGGGGCAGACATTACTAATTGATCCTGGCCCTCCTCCTTACTGAGCCTGTCCCCCACCTGCAGTCTGTGGGGACAGTGCTCGAAGGAGCCCCTCCAGGGCTATCAGAGAAGTTTGGGAGAAACTCTTCCTGTTTGCTAGAGGAAGCCTCGGGTCCATGGCTCCATCCGTCCTGCCCCAGTCAGTGCGTTCCATCGGCCTGCTCAGCCCACCCCTGTGGCCCTGGGCGCTGACTGCCGCACGGGTCCCCAGGCCCTGCCCTGTCTGTCTCTGTCATGTGGCCCCTCACTTCCCTGTTTGCCTTCACCTACTTCCCTAATTTTTCAGCATAGCCCAGTAGCTTGAAGCTGGCATAAAGGCGCCAGACCTGATGTCACTCTGTGACATATCTAGAGCAAGTGATCCAAAACAGCCGAGTGGTTGAGAACATGGAATTGAGAGGCCGAAATAGACCTGGGAGCCCTTCGAAGCTTCAGCGGCCTTTTGCTTGCTTTGTGACCCTGGGCAAGTAACTTCACCACTCTGTGCCTTGCCAGCAACAGGCAGATGGTAATGGCCACCCATGGACAGGGTTAATTGAGAAAATGCTTGCAAAGTGCTTAGCACGCTGCTGAATAAGTGTGCGTGCAGCCAGTGCCCAACAAATGCAGCTTGCTTTCTCAGGATACGCTCAGGATACGATGCCTGCCACATAATGTAGTAAAATCCCAGTGTGATCAGATGTTTTCTTCAATAACAGCTAAAATTTATTAATCACTTGTATGTACCAGGCACTGTGCTCAGTATTTTACAGGCATCATCCTATTTGATCCCTATAAGGCGAGTTTTATTTTTACCCCCATTTTTTTAACCAGTGAGGAAACTGAGGCACAGAGAGGGTTGTCGCTTGGACAGGTCACTCAGCTTAGTTGTGGCCTCTGTGAGCCCAGAACACTGGGTCTGGAGTGGAGACGGGGGACAAGGAACGGAGAGAGGAGGAGGGACCCTGCTCTGGAAAGGGCAGACAAGGGGTCCAGCTGCTTGCTTGATTCCATAGCAGGCCCAGCGGGCTGCGGGCTCCCTACCTGTGAAATGAATGGATCTGTCGTCCAGCTGTCCTGCCCCAGTTTGGGGATTCTGGGAGTCGCTTGCCAAACCCCAGATGTCAGGCCCAGAGATTGATCCTATAGCCCAGCTGTGGGCTATGCCCTTTTGGGGTGGGGAAAGTATTCCAAAAAGGAAACAGAAGTACCTGCCCTCTTATTTAAAAACCCTGTAGGGACTCCTGAGTGACAACAGGGGACTTGAGTCATTGTTCTTGACAGGAGAGAGCCACATGGGAAACTGTTTACTTGAGAAAGTTCAAGTTCTGCAGGGGAGGGCAAGGCAGAGAGCCCCCCGGCTTCTGGGCTTGGTTCCCCCAAAGCCTTGGGCTGAGGTGGCAGGTGTGGGGGAGGGGCCTCAGTAGCATCTCAATTTCAAGACCCAGATGGCTGGTGCGTGGGCCCCCGGGGTCCCCAGCACTGCCCTGCTGCTGGCTCTGTACCTCTGCAGTCCTTTCCCTCTGAACTCAGTGTCCCCATCTGCAAACCCTGCAGAGGCTGCTCTCTAACCTTCGCTCCGGTGCTTTCAGCGTTGGGCAGACCAGCTGGGAATTCTGCCTCTAGTCTCCTTCCCACCTGTGTATCCTCAGCCAGGCCACTCTCTTCCCTGCTTGAGCCTCAACTCCCCCCATCCGTAAAACGGTCCTAAAAATCCCGTCTGCAGTGTTGAGGGTGTTTGAAGAGTGCATAGAAAATTGTGTATAGACAGCTCAGCACAGAATTAAAGTACTCAAAAATTTGGTAGTTTTACATTGGGAGGAAGCAAAGGAACATCTTGTCAACCCACGGCATCTCTGGCACTAGGTTGACTCTGTCTGAGTACGTGTCACAAGCCAACCCGGTGATCTGCACGTTGGTCTTCAGGCACCGGAACCAGGCCCTGGCTGTGATGTCCACCCCAGGAACAGAGTAGGAGTTTCAGCTGGACAAGAAGGGAGCCTTCGTCGTGGAACCTCTGTATTGGAGCCGATTCTAATCACTTGTAGCTGTAATAAGCAAATAGGAAGCTCTTAAAATGGGGAATAATGTATCACGGTTGCTAGAAAATAGCCCTGGGCCTGGCGCCAAGGAAAACAGCGCTCAGCGGCGGCCTGCAAGGCAGCGAGCGTCTGGGACACCTCGGAGGGGGCTCGTTCCCAAGTGCTGGCTGCACTGGGGGCGCGATGTTGCTGTGTGACAGGCGAGAGAGAGTTAGTGAGTCTCTTGGGGGTCTGCAGAGTTGGACGGGCTGGACTGGCCAAGGGACAGTGAGGCGGAGCTGGGGGTTCCAGAACGTCATGGTCGCTGTCACTCCCAGCTTCGTGACCTCAGCAGTGTCACTTGGCCTCTCTGGGTCTTGCTGATCTCACTCTGAGTAGGACTAAGGCCTTCCATACCGCATGGCCAGTGTGGACCCCAGAATAATTAGAGCAATAACAGAGTAGTACTGGCAGATACTAGTTCAGGAGCACTTGCCATGGGCACCCCCTCGTTCAGTCCTTGTAACATCCCTATGAGGCGGCCACAGTTATCCCTCTTTACACAGGAGAACACTGAGGGCCAGAGGGTGGAGTAACTTGCCTGAGGTCCCTCAGCCAGGAAGTGGCTCTCAGCTTCTAGGCCGGGGCTCACCCTTTGATTCCTGCAGGGGCCAGGCTGCCACCAGGGGGCCTAGAGCAGCCATGCGGGAAGCCCGAGCCTGAGGGGTGGGCTGAACCAAAGCGGTAATGTGGGACCAGTGTCCCAAGGAGAAGGGGCCTGTGCTGAGACCCAGTAGCTGTGGTGAGGCGCGTGTGTTTTCTTCCGGGAGTGACGGAGGGTTGCGGTGGGAGGGCATTATGATCTGAGTCTGCTTCGTAAGTTGCCTTCAGCTGCTGTTTTGAGAACAGATTGTAGGGGTGGGATGGGCAGAGTAGCAGCAGGGAGACCCAGGAGGAGGCTGCAGGGGATGCCCATGGAGGGCTGTCAAGCCTGGAGCCGGTAGTTGCCATGGTGATGGAGAAGTGGGTGGATGCCAGGAATGTACAGGAGGCGGAATCCGCGGATCTTGCTGCTGGGGCTTCCTCGGACACCCCAGAGGAGCTTGGAAGGAGCCCCCCTGACAGGGAGTTGGGGTGTCTGCACCTGGGTCAGACCACATCCAGACGTGAGTCTTGGGCGAGTCCATGGACATCCCTAGGCTATGTGTTCTCAATGGCCAGGTGAGCCTGTGATGGCAGCAGCCACAGGTGGGACAGGTGTCAGTGATGCAGGAACACATCTGCAGGTACACCTTGGCAGTGAGGAGTGAGGAGACCACTACAACACCAGGACATGACAGGCCTCACCCCCGATCCTGGTTCAGGTACAGGCGTCGGGAAGATGGGGTCCTGAGTGCGGAAAAGGGGGCCGGAGGTCTCATCTTATATGGAACCAGAACCTGGAGCCAAGGGTCTTAGGGAGCTTGTTGCTGCTCCCTGCCTCATGTTTCTAGAGGGTTCTCTGAGGGCCAGAGTGGCAAGTGGGCCTGGGGCCCAGAGGGCAGAGCCAGGACTCAGGGTAGCTTTCGCCAGTGCCCCCAGCCCATGTGAGCAGAAGCCGGACACCTCCCCCCTCCGTCTGGCTGACCTGGTGAAGTGCCTTCCGGCCCCGCGATCCAAGGAGGGCCCTGAAGGGCGGCACCAGCCCTTCTTGGAGGAGGCTCAGGGGTCATTCCCTGGAAAACATCCCCACTAGGAGGGAGTGGAGTCCCACATCCTCCAATTATGCTCCCATCCAGCCGGCCCACAATGGGCTGCTCAGATAACTATCGGGGGCTGCACGGATCAGCGCTGGAACAATGCTGGCCGCCCGGGCTATTTTTACAGCAGCCGTGCGCTCGGCAGAACCCCGCGTCGCCCCGAGGGAGCGGGCAAAGAAAGGCCTGCGGATGCCGTCGCCGGGAGACAGAGGAAGGCCCAGTGAGCCGCCCGGCGGCTCCAGGAAGCCTTTTCTTGGTCTGCTCACCGCCAGATAGCGAAACAATCGGGGTCCCCCACCCCCAGCCAGGAGAGGAAGGAGGCGTGGGGGAACAGGGGTTCTGTTGTGCTGCGTGCCTCTTCTCCTCAGAGCACGGCCCTGGAGGGCCCACTGCTGGGGTCAGGCCAGCGCGTCCCCTCGGCAGCCCTCGCCCTGCCCTGCCCCAGTGCCTCTGGGCCACACGCCGAGGACCTGCCAGTGTCATGGGGCTGGGAAGCGGCAGAGCTGGGGCTGGTACTTGGCCCCAGCTGCTTGCAGACACACTCTGGGAACCATCTACCCAGCAGTCCTTGCCTGACGACCTACTGTGCGCCAGCTCGGGGCACCGAGCCGTGGACAAGGCAGGTCCCTGTGCCACGGAGCCTCTGTTCTAGTTGTGGAGGAGACCGCTAACAAGGAAGCAAGGAAGGGATTTTCAGCTAGTGCCACTGTGACGGGAGGACTCAGACGCCCCTGGACAGGTCCAGTGAGCCGGGGTGATGGCCGCCTCTGGTCCAGCTGGAGGTCACTGTAGGGATCGTGAACCCAACGTGGCCCACCTTCCAATTTTGTAAGAAAACCTAGAAATCTCGCCTTTTCTCTGGAATCTGGTATTTCAGTGTTGGCCACTGATTTGGATCACGAAAACAAGCAGGTTGTGTTCAGAGCTGCTTAGCTATGAGTCGGTCACCTCTGCCATCATCCTTTTCATTCTGCAGGTGGGGAAACTAAGGCTCATCTGTCCTCGTGGTCCTCTGCCACGTGGGGGTAGAAAGCACCCTCTCCCACTGCGCTGGGACTTGGGATGCTCTTGCCCTCAAGGTCGAGCTGCCAGGCCGGCGAGGACTCGGGGACCTGAAGAAGTACAGAGAGCAGGGGCGCTGCGCTGGCCAGTGGCCGACCTCCTCCAAAATGGGGTCCCAGCAGGGGTGGGCTGAGGGTGACTGTGAACGGCTCCTGGGGGCTTAGAGATTTGATATCCCCTGGGGCCTCCCCTCGCGAAACCCACAGGGTAGTCAGAGGGCCAGGGCCCTGGATGATACAGGGGTCAGAGCAGGCCAGAGCATGGAGAGAGAGGGCTGGACACGTGGGGATTAACCCGCATTCTTCCATAATCCTGACCAGTGCAAATCCCTTATTTCTTATGCCGCAGAGATGTGACTGGTTAATAAGTTGCAAATCTATTTTATAAGCATCCATTTTCTGTATGTGATGGAAACTCTGTTTTCAAATATCGTTTCCATTCCAGCCTGAAACCCCATTCCTCACTTGTCTGTGTTTATCCATTCTTTAAACAGTGAGGAACGAGCACCTCCTGTGGGCCAGGTCCTGTGCTGAGCTGTGAGTGAAATGGGAGGCGTCGCTCTCTGTGCAAATCTGAAATTTGGAGATCATTTCTAGAAAATGCAGGCAGGCTGTTATTCGGAAGCTGCCCTAGACCTGCCTGGAGGGTGCTGTATTCTGCAGAGATGCTGCCAGGGCTGGGTGGCTTCATGCTTATCTCCCTGCAGGTGGAGGGTGCGGTGTGACATTCGGGGATGCCGGGCGTGGGCCCCGCTACTTCTGTTGGGAATGGCACCTGTCAGTCCCTGGATCACTAGGTCCCCCAATCACCTAGGAGGTCAGAGGAGTGGACAGACGAGGCGGCAGCAGGCCAGAGCCGGCCAGCCGGGTTGTGTTAAGACACACAGGGTGTCCCTTACCGACGCACGTTGCACTCTGTTCTGTCCCCCACAGAAAGCGAGGAGAACATGGCCACCAAGGAGAAGCTGCAGTGTCTCAAAGACTTCCACAAGGATATCCTGAAGCCATCCCCAGGGAAGAGCCCAGGCACACGGCCTGAGGATGAGGCTGAGGGGAAGCCCCCGCAGAGGGAGAAGTGGGCCAGCAAGATTGACTTTGTGCTGTCCGTGGCTGGCGGCTTCGTCGGCTTGGGCAACGTCTGGCGCTTCCCGTACCTCTGCTACAAAAATGGTGGAGGTGAGCCTGGGCTGGGCAGAGAGTGGCATTGGAGGAGAAGGGTTGAGCCAGAGCGTGGGTGGCCTCCCCATGCCTGGCTTTCCAGGCTCCCACCTTCACCTCCCCCGGGTCAGCCTGCTTAGCCCCCAGCCCACTCCTCAGAAGCAGGAGATGAGCATGACTAGGAATCAGGTGGTGTTCTGTCAGGGTCTTACTGTGTTACCTTGAGCAGATCCCTCACCCTCTCTGATCCTCCAGTTTACCATCTCTGAAGAGTGCCATGAGGCCAGGCCGGAGTCTCCCAAGCCTCAGATATTCACACGCCCCCTTTGTAAATTCCCTCACAGCTCTGCACCTCCCCACTCTTCCTTCCTTTATAACTTTTTTAACCTTTGCTTTTCTAACTTAAACCAAATGTAGTTCAAAAGCAAGCTTGGTTTCCCACCTTAAATGTAAAAAGCCAGTATCATTTGCCGTAATGGAAAGGTGGTATCCAGGAAAAAAAAATACAGTGAAGATTTTTAAAATTTTTAATTTTCACTTTTTTCCAGTTTTATTGAGATAGAATTGACATAAAACCCTGTTTTAATTTAAGGGATACAATATGATTTATGTCTATATTGAGAAATGATCACCACAGTAAGTCTAGTTAACATCCATCACCTCACATAGTTACAGATTTTTTTTTTCTTGTGATGAGAACTGTTAAGATTTTGCTGTCTTAGCAGCTTCCATTTTTTGTTTTGTTTTTTTCTGGCCACGCCGTGCGGCATGCGGAATCTTAGTTCCCTGACCAGGGATCAAACCCGTGCCCCCTGCGTTGGGAGTATGGAGTCTCAACCACTGGACCGCCAGGAAGTCCCTTAGCAACTTTCAAATGCACAGTCCAATATGTTGTTACTGGAGTCACGATGCTATACATGACACGCCCAGGACCAATTTATCTTATAACTGGAAGTTTGTCCCTTTAGACCCCTTCACTTAGGTGAAGGTGTTTTTTAAGTGTACAGTCTCTGTTTGGTCAGCTGGTTAGTTGGTTGGTCTGAGTTTTTTGGGTTTTGTTTTTTTACCTGTTGAAGGCTCTGAGCTAGAATCCTCTCCTGTTGGAGAAGTTCAAGTTGGTCAGACACGATGGAGACTTTCTTGCTGACACAGTAAGAACTGGTAGTAAGAACTCACTCCCAGCTCCTCGTGGCGGCCCATGGCCAAGGGCTGGCGCTCCGGCAGAGCCGGGCATGCGCGAGCTGCTCCCGTCAGGAGAACCACCTTTCGGGAAATTCTGCCTTCGAGCCTGATTACTTAACCTTTTGTAGGTCTCAGGTGCCTCTGGGACTCTGATGAGTACCCTACACGCTCCCCAGAACAAAGTACATACACATAGACCCAAGTTGCCCACAGTTTCAAAGGGTTTATGGACCCGCTGAAGCCATTAGTGGACACCAGGTAGGAACCCTTGCCCAATTCTTTGCCCCTCCCTCGTCCCCTGGCTCCCACCCCCGGCTGGAGAGGCCCACCTCTCGCTTCCCATCACCCTTCCTAACAAGTTCTTCTCAGCTTCCTGCCCTGGGGGCCGGGGAAGGCTAGCTGAAGGCGTCAACGAGGCCCGTTTGAAACGGGTGTTAAGGGCTGAGCATTCCTTCTTCGGGTGGACGGATGTGGGGAAGGCAGGCAGGTGGGCAGGCACCGCAGCTTAAACAAAGGCTCAGGGACTTCAAGAACCTGGTAGATTTGCAGAAGGCAAGAGGGCACCCAGGAAGGGTGATGCCGGCTGGACAGGTGGGCAGGACCCGGAGAGGTTTCAGCCAGGTCCAGGAGTTTGGCCTTTACCCTCATGTCCCTCACCCATGCCCTCTGATTCCATTGGCCGGGAGGGCTTGGGAAGGAGACCTACAGCCTCGGCCCCGTGACAGCCGCCGCGCCTCACCCCACTCTTCTCTCTCTGCAGGTGCATTTCTCATACCATATTTCATTTTCCTGTTTGGGGGCGGCCTGCCTGTGTTTTTCCTGGAGGTAATCATAGGCCAGTACACCTCTGAAGGGGGCATCACCTGCTGGGAAAAGATCTGCCCCTTGTTTGCCGGTGAGTGTGGGACAAAGGTCACCTGGGGCCTGGTGTTCATCGGTTCAGCAAATTTTTATTGAACACCTACTGTTTGCCAGGTACAATGGAGCCTCATGCAGGCCGCGTGGCACCGTGCCTGACGCAGGTCACGCCAGCACCTTGTACACGTGATGCTGCTGCTCGTTCCACACAGCTGTTCCCGCCTCTCTGGGTTGTTAAAGGATAAGGGAGCCAGTAGCTTCTAAGCAGCAGAGGGTAGAAGAGAAGCCTTTCAGGAACCGTTCTGTCTGGCTTCAAGTCCCAATTCCTCGTTTTGCTAATTCTCGTGACTTTGGGAAAGTCACTTAATCTCTTTGTGCCTCAGTTTCCACAACTGTAACATGGAAATAACATGCTTACTTCAAGGATTGCTATGAAGACAAAACGACATAGCCATGTAAAAGTGCTTTGTACACATAGTAAGCCTCAAACCAGTGGTAGCTTTATTATTATTATAACATTTAGTCCTGTGCCTAGTTCCTAGTATGCCCTCATAAGATAATACTGTCATGATTATAATTGGCAGGGGTGGGAGAATGTGTGAGTCTGTTCACTCAGTCATCCGTGTAAATCTACCCATCCATCTATCCATTAAACCTTTCTTTCATTAAACTAGTCAATAGTTAGGCAATCCATCTATCCATCCAACCATCCTCCATCTACCCATCCACTCATTCATCCGTCCGTTCACCTACCTAACCTTCCCTTCAACCACCATCCATACATCCATCCAACAGAGTGAATATCCATCATTCCAACATCCATCCATCCATCTATCCATCAATCTATCCCTCTTTCATATATCCTTCGATTCATCCAACTATCTGATTTATCTAAGCACCCATTCCTTCACCTATCCATCCATCCAGTCATCCATTCATCCTACAGATATTTGCTGGTCACTGTTGAAGGGCCCCTTCTGGCCCCAGGCCTGCAGATTCCAGGGTTTTCTGGTTGGGGGTGTGGCTGTGGTGGGTCTGGCCTCCCTCTGATGCTCGTCTCGCTTATCCACACTTGCAGGCATCGGCTATGCCTCCATTGTGATTGTGTCCCTCCTGAACATATACTACATCATCATCCTGGCCTGGGCCACGTACTACCTGTTCCAGTCCTTCCAGTCGGAGCTCCCCTGGGCAAACTGCAACCACAGCTGGAACACGCCCCAGTGCTTGGAAGACACCTTGCGCAGGAACAAGAGCCTGTGGATCTCCCTCAGCACCACCAACTTCACCTCCCCCGTCACCGAGTTCTGGGAGTAAGGCTGGCCTCGCGGAGGACGGAGGGGGCAGGGGAGGAGGCAGTGGACAGCCCACTCCCTCGTCTTCTCCCCAGGGATACGGGAGCCACTCTCTTGGGGCGGGGTGGGCGGAAGGAGGGGTACAGATCTGGAGATAAATCCATGCCTTTGGTCTCAGACAGGCCTGGACTCGAACCTCAGTTCTGCCATTTTACTGGCTGTTTGACCTCCAGCAAGTCACTGCCCCTTTCTGAGCCTCAGTTTCTTTAACTGTCAAATGAGGGGAATGAATCGTTCCTACACCCATGGGATCTCTGTGAGGATTGTTTCCCAAAGGCAGGTATATGTTCTTATGTTGTCTGAAAATGATATAGTTTTCTTAATGTATTTTAGAAAAAATATAGTTAGCACATCAAACCTGTTTTTGCACAGAGAAAAATGCATATATGAAGCTGAAGTAGTTACTCAAGTCAAGAGGTGAGTAGCTAGCGTGAAAAATATGTTCAGTTAGCATTTGCCGGGTAACACCCATCCCCACATTCAAGCAGCCATTTATTTTACTTGGCTCACGGCTCTGCTGTTTGGCAGTTTGGGCTGAGCTTGGCTGGGCAGTTCTGGTCTTTGCTGGGTTTCCTCGATAGTAGGTCAGCTGTAGGGCACCAGGGTAGCTCTTCCGGAAGTTGGCTGGCTATTGGCTGGGGTGCCACAGGCAACTGGTCCCTATGGTCTCATTACCCTGCAGGCTAGCCTGGGCTTGTTCCTACGTGGCTCAGCATTCCAAAAACAACAGATGGGGAAGTCCCAGCGCAGGAGCACTTTTCAAGCCTCTGTTTGCACCATTTTTGTTAATGTCTCCTTGGCCAAAAACAACCACAAGACTCAGACTCAAGAGGTGGGGAAATAGGCTCTGTCTCTTTATGAGAGGAATGGAGAATTATGGGCATTTTTGCAGTTTTCCACAATAGAGTCAGTAACTGCTGAAGTATACACATAGACCAAACATCAGAAAGGCAGAACATGGAGGCCTGAAGTTTGGGTAGCTCTTAGCTGACATACCGGGAAGTCCTTCTAACACAGTGCTTGGAGATGAATCAAAAATGTATTAGTGCATTGCTTTTCCTGCTCTCCATGAGCTATTAAATTGACTGCTCAGTAGTCCCTTCGATCCTGGAAATAACAGGTGAGGCCTTGCGTGGGGTTGAGAGCCAGGGGCAGGGGACGGTGTTAAGGAAGGGGGCGGCCCCTCATGATCGCAAGATGAGACTCCCTCTCTTTTGTGTGTGGATTTGCTGCTTCAAGGTGTCTCTCCCCCTCTTAGAACCTGGCCCAGGAGCAGGCCCACAGAAGAGGGAGTTCACTGCTGGCTGGTCCCAGCCAAGCGTTAGGACCAGGGCTGGGGAATCTTAGGCCAGAAAGGTCCAGTCGGCCTCACCCAGGTGGTCCACGTCCGTCTCCTGACACGCGGGCCTTCAGTATGTGCTCACGAGTACCCGGGCTCCTGGAACTGGGGCTCTTTTCCATGGACATATTTCCCTCTTGCAGACAAAAACCATTACAGACACATCCCCCCCCCTTGCTCCCCACCCTCTGGACAGCTGAGTTTATAGACAAAGAAATGCAGGTACTTCATTCTTCTCACTTGAATGGGGCCCGAGACCACAGCCCTGTCCGTTCTTTGCCGTGCCTGGCACAGCCTGACCACCTAGGGCCCTGGCACTCACCCGGCTACTCAGGTGCCCACCGGGGCCTCGTTGCCTCAGGCATGGTTTGGCTACCTGGGTTGAAACCCTTGTTCTGCCATTTCTAACTCAGGCAGGTGCCTTTTCCTCTCTGGGCCTCAGGGTCCTCAGCTATACTTGGGGAGATCATAACCCTGCCCTCCTAGGGTTGTAGGGCCGCCCTAATGGAACAAGTTCATGTATGGCCAGCCCTGAGAGCCTGCTTGATAAATGTGGGCCATTACTCCTAATTTAGTGTCCTCATTGTGGATAAAACTGCCCCCTGGGGACATTTGAAACTCAACTTCAGAGGGACTAAGAATGGCCCATTCTCAGGTGCCCGTATGGTCCCGCTATTACAAAGGGGCTGTGCCCTGTATCTCAGGCCCGAGGGCTCTTGGGAAGGAGCTCACGTGAGCCGGGAGGTCCATACCTGTGCCTCCTCTCCTGCCTGTCCCCCAGCCTGGGCCCTCCTGGGGGGTTCTAGGCCTCCTGCCTTCCAGAACCCCCGTTCTGAGTGCCCGAGCTCCCTTTCCTGAGCCAGAAGACATTGACAGGATTTATCTTTGGAAACATCCTGGTCCTGCAGTCACCTTCCCAATCCTCACATGGTCCACATAGACTCGCCCAGTCCAGAGAATGTCGGCCGCCCGCCTGGCCGCCCCTCCCGCTCTAGCCTTCGCACCCTCCCCTGGGCCCCGGCAGGGTTCTGTGAGCCCACCTGAACATTCACGCATAACCTTCCCTCTTTAGAAGCCTAGGGAGGACTGGGGTCCACAGAGGAGAGGAGAGGACCTTCCTGCCACCCGTGAGAGTGGAGAGGCTGAGGCCACCTGCCTTCAAGGGCCTTCCCTTCTCTTGGGCATGAAAGAGGGGGAGGGAACGAGAACTCGTGTGGAATAACTGACTCCCGTGAGCATCGTCCCAGGGACTTGCCCCTGTCATTTCGTCCCATCTTTGCAGAGGCCCTTTAAGTAGGGAACATATCTAAGAATCATCCCAAACTCCTTTCTGCCTCAAACCCCACATCCAATTCGCCGGTCCTCTTGGCTCTCTGTTTAAAGCATATCCAGAGCCTAGCCCCCCTCCCCACTTGCACTGCTGCCCTTCCCCCACAGGACCCCCTCATCCCTCTCCCGGACCCAGCATGGCCTCTTATTGCTCTCTCCACCTTACCTTTGCATCTCTGCAGTCAGCTGTGAATCCAAACACGTCATTTCTCGGCTTAGAACCCTCTCGTGGCTTTTTCCATGATCATCATCTTGCCCAGCCAGGGAGGATTAAGTGAGTGTTTCAGCACTGAGTAAGTGCTCACTGAGTGCTGATTCTTATTCATTCCATGTTTGCATCCACCTGGCTGTGTAGCTTGGAGCAACAAGTCACTACCCTTCTGGCCTCATTTCCCAATCTGCAAATGGAGGGGCCATGTGCGCTGGGCTTTGGGGGATGAGTAGGAGGTCACTAGGCTGGAAAAGAGAGAGGGAAAGACATCCTGGACAGAAGGAACAGCCATGCTGAGGCTCAGCGTTCGTAAAACACATGAGTAGCAGTGAGTCATTGGTTTGGCCGGAGGATAGGACACATGGGGCCAGGGAGAAGGATGGAGGCCTTGGATGTTAGGCAGATAAATTTGGGCTTTGTTCTCTAAGAGAGGGAGCCACGGAAGCTAAGGAGGAGGGAAGGGGAGTCATGGGATTGAATTTGTGTTTTCTAGACTTACTCAAGGAACACACTGGTGAGAGAGAGGCTGGGACATATATTAAGTGCCTACTGTATACAGAGCCTCAGAGGGCTCAGCCCTCAGTATGTGGGTTCCCTTTAAGGTGACACTTAGCTTATATGAGTTCCCCTGAAAATAGCCACCAGCCCAGCAGTGACTAACTCTGGGATCTCCACTGAGGGAGAATTGCTGGGAATTGACTGAGGTGTCGCTGGCCGGTACCCACTGGGCTGCTGAGCAGTAAGCATCCTCTCCAGGCTGGTCTCCGGGCCCCTCGAGCCAAAGCCCAGCCCCGGCCATCACTGGCTTCACCTCTCTCATCTGCACCAGACACGCGGGCCCCTGAGCTGGCCCTTCTTTCGGCAAAAGAGGCCTGACAGTGCTCGGGAGCTACCTGGGGTTCCAGATAACAAGACACCACAGAGCTAAGCCTTCCTCCTGGCTCTGGACAGGAAAGGCCCTGGTCGACCATCCCTACCAGCCCCTCTGCCCGCTCTGGTTTTACAAGAGGAGCTGCTGGAGAGCCACGGGCCATGCTCCTGTCTCCCAGAGCAGGGACAGTGACTCTGGCCCGGGGTCCCTGCTGCTTGGCCTCCGTGCAGTCACCACCTCTCCAGAGCTCAGAGGTAGCGTGGTCCTAACACCTCACAGCCTGGCTCAGTGTTAAAGAGCTAGAACAAGCGGTATGCTGACGATGGAGCCTCTGGGCGTGGCTTATTAGGTGGAACGCTGAGGACCAGAATGGTTAAGTGACTTACCCAAGGTTACACAGGCAGCTACACATAGCAGAGAGCTCAGCCCTGGTCTCCAGTACTGGACGCCACCTCCAGGGTCTGTGTCCCCACCGGCCATAAGTCCAGGGCAAGTCCACGGTCACAGGTAACATTGTGCCATGTGTGTGTGACCCCACTGTCAGGTTACGCATGGGGTCTTCTCTTGGCCTGGGTCCCCACGCCTACCCCGTCTGCAGCACTAAAGCACTATCAGCGGGAGCTGGTGAGATGCCCTTCTCCCTTGAAAGCCACCCGGGCCCCTGAGACAGTCATTTCACACTGGCTTTATAATTTAACTCTGAATCGCTCTGTGAGGGGGAAGCAGAGCTTCTGCCCCCAGTCAGCCTCATCCTTGCTCGCCCCTGCTCTGAGGTCACCTCAGTCCCGAGGGTCCTGCTTCGCCCTCAGCCCTGGAAGACGGGTGGGGCCAGATCTGGCTAAATGCCCTCCATCATCCTGGAGCCATGCCTTCCTCCCCGGTTCCTCCAGAGCCCCCTGGGAGCTCAGCACATATCATTAGACTTTATTAGAATCAAAGAAATGAGTCATATTTGCAAACAAGCCCTGCTCAGCCAATCTTCCCCTGCAGCTATCGGAAGGGAGAGACGGCGGAGAGAGCCCTGTGCGGCCCCATGCTTGGGGCGGATGGGCTCTTTTATAATTGTTGCCTCCGCCAGTCTCCAGGGAAGAGCCATCGCCAATAAATGGCTGGCCGGCAGTCAAAAGGAAACGATTTGGCCCACTCGGAGGACGTATTTACATCTCTGAGTGCCGGCTGGACGGCAGCGGGGCGGCCGACTCAAAACAGACGTCCAGGCGATTCTTTTTTGGATCCCACCCTGGAATGAATCATTACTATTCTTGGACAAGAATGCAGCTCACCTCTAGGTCTCCTCCTCTCTGTATGAGAGATGCAGGGAAGCCTGGGATGCTGGGGCCCCTCTCGAAGGGAAGCATGGTACCCAGTGCATGGGTGGCTGCTCCCCAGGGTGGGATCAGAAAAAGGAACCAGGCCTAGGGTTGATTTTTTTTTTTTTTTAATCTGGGTAATTTCAGATGAATTACTGCACCTCTCTGAGCCTCAGTTTCCCCATCAACCAAATGGGTATAATTAATTTACTCAACTAATGTCTATTGAGCATTCACTGTGTGCCAGGCACTGTTCTGAATCCAGCAGTGGTCAAGAGAGACACAGGTCCTGCCTCCATGGAGATGACATTCTAGTAGGACAGACAGACATTAAACAGATGATACAAGTAAAATTGTAATATACAAGCGATGATAAGTGATGTAAAATAAAGCCAGGGCTGGGGAAGGAGAGTGACCAGGGATGCTTTTTACAGTGGGTGGCCAGGAAAGGCTGCCCTGGTGAAGTGGCATTTGAACAGAGACCTGAAGGTGGTGGGGTGGCATGTCATGTAATGAGTGGCCAAGGGAACAGCCAGTTCAAAGGTCCTGAGGCAGGAGCGTGCTGGACCTGTTCAGGAAACATTCCAGAAGCCAGTGTGGCTAAAGGAGGAGGGGAAGGGGCCACGAGGATGAGCATTGAAATGGGACCGCTACACACGGAGCTTGTCCTGGACAGGTCCCATTTATGCCTATGGTCCCAGCCTCTTATTAATAGGCACCACCCTCGCTCTTTAAGATGTCTGGGTCTGAATGATAGAGTATTTGGTCACCTTATTCAGGGAGGCAAAAAGGAATGGGGCAGGTAGGTGGGAGCCATGGGGGTTGTGGAGCAGAAGTGGGGTGTCACCTGACTTGGGTATTGCCAGATTCTGTCTTAATCAGAACAGACTGGGGGTGAGAGTGGGGGCAGGAAGACCAGTGAGGAGGCTGCTGAAACAGCCCTGGGGAGCAATGGGGCCTGGACAGGGGTGGTGGCAATGTTGGGGCGATGTGGCCAGATTTGGGGTAACTTGTGCAGCCTCCAGGCGAGGTTAGGAGGCATTGGTGAGGGGCAGTGCACCATGGCAGTCCCTCTGGGGCACAGTACTCTACAGAGTACTGAGCACTCCCACGCACCAGAGGGAGAAGGGTCAACAGATCCTGGTCTGTGCCTCGTGGCTGAGCCTGTGCAGGCCCGACAGGGAAGGGTCCTTCAAACTGGGTCCCTTCAAGAAAGGGTTCAGATGGACTCACACAGTCTCCGGCCTCCTCGGCTATCCCTGAGATGACTTTGGAAAGGATGTCGGTTACTTTGGCCCCGAGCCTACAGTGGGCTCTGTTACGACAACTGCTGTTTGATGAGACAAGTTCACTCCATTCCTAGAATGTCTGCATGGCCCCATGCAAGCATTTTTAAGAATTTAAAGTAATTTTTATAAAGGTGATATGAGCACGTTGAAAACATTCAAATAGTTTAAAAAACATATTCACTGCCAAGTGAGTCCCCGCACCACCCCCGCCCCTGCATCCCCCGGGGCAGCGACTGCACCATTGTCTTGTGTGTCCGCCAGAGTCTGCGAATCTGAGCACGTGTGCACGCCTTCCGCACAGTGAGGCAGCCTCAGCACTGTTCTCTGTTCACTTATCTCGCCCCTGGGACGTCACCCCTTATCAGCGTACAGGGAGAGTCCCGAGGTCTTAAGGGCTGCGCAACATTTCGCCAGGAGCCTGCTCAGTGCCTGCTGGGCCCCGACCCATGGCCATCTGGATGGTTTCCAGTCATTTGCTCCCTCCGACAGAGTGGAGATGAATCGCTGGGGGTGGACCCTGTCGTTGGCCACACCTGCAGATGTAACTGTAGGAGAGTCTTAGGATAGAACCCCTGGGTCACAGAAAACGTGCCTTAAACTGTCGCAGGAGGGCACCGCAAAGGGGACTGCCACCAGCAGTGGAGAAGCAAGTGCGTGACTCAGTTTCCCTCTTGTGGCCTCAGTGGCTGGTCAGCTGCCCAGAGCAAGGCCGTGTGGCAGCCTCCCGTCCATAGTGGGCACCACAGGTTTGCCCAGCACGGTGGTGAGAGAACGCAGAAGGGCACCAGTGACCTGGCGCGGGCTGGGTGTGGTCAGAATTGGGGCTCTGGGGTTTCAAGCTCTTGGCCAACTTGCCCTAAAGGAGAAAAGGAAAGGCCGTCTTGTGACTGGGCACCCCCTCGGCATTGGCTGAGCCCCTGCTGTGTGCCTGCCGTGGTGTGTCTAGAGTCTGGTAGGCAAGACAGACTCTCACCTGAGGGCGACGTCCAGTGTGAGAGGGCGGCCTGGGAGACAGAAGGACGCTGGTCGTCCGGAGCATCATGGGAAGCCTCCCTGGAAGCACGGGGATGGTGTGCCTGGCGGTGGAGCGGTGCCTACCCGACGCAGCCCATTCACAAGGAGTCCTTGGCTGCTGCCCAGCAGGCCCTGGGCTTTCATTGAAGGCGCCGAGCTCTGGAGGCTGCACAGGGAAGGGCTTTTTGTTCTAAAGCTGCTGTAGACGCCAAACCCACGTGCTTGGCAGGGCCCCAGCCGGGACACGGTTGGCCCACAGCCTGCCTTGTGAGGATGCCCCCTGCCCTGAGGCTCCAGTGACCCCTGTTGAAGCAAGGCCTGGAGAGATTCTTTTCAAAGCTTAGGCTCTGTTTTCTCTATTAACCAGAGGGGCAAGGTAGTGGAGTCCAGAGAACACTGGCGTTGGGAATCAAGACAGCCCGGGTGTAGGGTGGCAGTTCTGCCACCTGGTGGCTGTGTGTCCGTGGATGATTGG
The DNA here is from genome assembly GCF_937001465.1 of Orcinus orca. Classification (NCBI taxonomy): domain Eukaryota; kingdom Metazoa; phylum Chordata; class Mammalia; order Artiodactyla; family Delphinidae; genus Orcinus; species Orcinus orca. The sequence continues at coordinate 3,491,356 of NC_064568.1, forward strand.
TTCTCCAAACCTCAGTTTTCCCCATCTGTAAAATGGGGCAAGTGACTTCTAGTCCTTGGACCAGATGAGATAAATTAGAAAAGCTCGTTGATGGAGCCCCTCGATGTCGGTGTGACCAGAAGAAAGGCCTCACTTGAATGCCAGCTGAGGTGGGAATCTTGGATTTATTCAAGGTCCTCGTGTTGAAGCTTCTTTGGGAAAAAAGGAAAAGGCAATGAGAACGTGTCCTGGGCCAGTGGGCCTTCCGAGCCCTGACCGTGGGGATCATCCCACAGACTAACTGAGAGCTGGGGATGGTCTGGGGGCAGGAGCTAGTATTCGTGTTTTACAAAAGAGGAAACTGAGGGCAAGGTCGCACGCCCCTCCTGCCTCTCGTCCCTGAGACTGTGGCCCTCGAACCGGGAGCTGACTCGTTAGAGGGAACCCAGCTTCTCCCCAGGGAGCACGAGCCCCCATCTCCTGTGACTCCTGTGACTTCGGTGGCAGTGGCCCTTGTGGACCGACGTCCCTGTGCTCGGCGTGGCTGCCCTTGGTCACTGCCACAGCAGTCGGAGCTCTGGGACCGTGGGGACACTTTCTGGGCATTAGGTCTCGTGGTCTCTCGGCTGCCAGCGTCCTGCGTCATCCCAACCCAGCTTCAGAAGGCTCCTGCCCCTCGGGGGTGTGTCTGAGTAGGTGTTGCGTGCGTCTGCCTCGGTCAGCAAATTTCTTGGACTCCGAAGAGGCAGGCTCTGCCATGTGATGCTGGTCGGGGTTGGTGGCTGCCTCGTGCTGCTTATCCTTCAGACCGTCCACTCACCTCCTCCTGAGCCCTTCATAACCCTGGCAGGGAGCAGGGGAGGAAACGGCACTGCTTAGGTAGGTGTCTGGAGCTGCACTGGGGTCTCTGCGCCACGACAGTAACAACCGCTGAGGTTTACCGACTGCTGGCTGCATCCCAGGCCAGTATCTGATACTTCGAGTGGGCTTTTTCCTAACCCTGTAAAAAGGTGTGTGAGTGGCCTACAGCCACAGATAGAACAAACACTCTGCCCCCTTGAGGCTTACCTTTTAGTGAGAGATCCAGGTAAGAAACAGGGGCGAGTACAATAAAAGAGGGACAGGACAGAGAATGTTGGGGGAGGGTAGTTGTTCCCATTTTAGAGATGAGGAGACTGAGGTCGGGCAGTTGGATAACTAGCCCCAAGTCAAGTGGTTGCATGGTGGAGCCCCGTGGGAACCCAGTGTTTGGCCCACAGTGGGCACTGAGGAAGGGTCTGCGAGAATCAATCACACGTGAATCAGCACTCGATTCACAGATGAGGAAACTGAGGCTTAGGGGTTTAACTTAACTTGCCCGAGGCCTGGCTGGGTAGAACCCAGGTTCGCCTGACTCAGGAGTCCAAAGCTATACCCTTGTTGGCCTCTCCCACGACTCTGTGACACAGGTGTTAACTATTTCCCTAGACCAATGGGATTCCACAGCTCGGAGGCAGGATTTGAGCCCCAGCCTGTTGGAATCCAGGCGTCAGCTCTCTCGGCCCCTGACCGGCCCCGTCTGACTTGTGGCTCTGTTTGCTTGAAGGCGCAATGTGCTGAGCTTGTCTTCTGGAATTGACGAACTGGGCGCTCTGAAGTGGGACCTTGCTCTCTGCCTTCTCCTCGTCTGGCTGGTCTGTTTCTTCTGCATCTGGAAGGGCGTCAAGTCCACGGGCAAAGTGAGTTGTGCTCCTGTCCCTCCCCTGCCTCATGGAGACCGGCCCCCATCTCCTGCGCCCCCAGGTCTTCCTGCTCGAAACTGGTCCTGATCAACCAGTCCTCCCAGCAAATACAGAGCCCTGGTGTGCGGCATTTGCCCATCTCATGATGTAAATATCCCCACCAGGTCCAATTAGAAGTTATTGATGGTTCAACGACCAGCTAAAAAAGTTCCTGCAATTGAGCTGTCAGCTCTCCTGAGCCTGCACAGGCTCCCACACACCCCTGGTTCCCCATCAGGGAGTGGGCTGCAGTGTGAATGTTAGCAGATAGCAAACCTTGGAGATGCCACTGATAAGGTAGCTGGTAACTGCATTGTTAATTACCAGCTTCTCTACGACCCCATGCACCCTTGTAGCCTCCACATCCCCTGGGGGCTCGTTAGAAATGCAGACCTGTGGGCTGACCCCAGGCCAACAGAATCAGAAGCTGCCTTTGAACACTTTCCCCAGATAATCCAAATGCACACTGAGGTTTGAGAAGCACCAACTGGGATTTTTGCTGCTAAATCAGATTAACTGAATTATCTTACGATTTGCATTTCAGCTGGTAGCTAAGATGTTAGTTATTAAGGAAAGCTTTCACTGATGATTAAGTCGTTCGCTCATAACCAAAGTGTTAGTTGTAACTGAAGTATCTGCTGCTGTTTAATATATTACATGATGACCAAGATGTTAGCTATTAGCAAAGGTGGTAGCTGATAATTAAAATGTTACCTTATAATTCAGGTTTTAGGTGTAGCGGTATATTGTCAATATGAAAATGTTAGCCTGTAACAAAAATGTTACCTGTTAGCAGAGCACAGCAATTACCTGATAACCAAGACACTGGCTGATATGACACCATAGTTTTTCTGATGACAGAAATTCGTGCAGAGGGTTCTGTTGGGATCACAGGTGTGAACCCAGGGCACTAACTAAGCCACAGCAAAGGTGTTGGCTGATCTGCCCTACGTGCCCCCCGTCTATCATGCCCCGACCCCTGTCATTTGCATCTCGATAGGGGGAAAATCTCTTTAAGATCAAAAAGCCCTCAAAGGTCAAAAGAGTAAGTTAAGGTGGCATTTGAGGGACATCGATGGGCAGTGGGTGAAGTCATTTGGAGAAGGGGCCTTTGCTGTACACATTCACCCCAGACAAAGAGGCCCTTAGGCAAAGTCATGGATCTGAAGAGACCCCAACAGTACTCTGGGACACGCCGGGTAAGAGGTGGGTCCCCGGTGGTGGAGGCAGAATGAGCATGGAGGCCTGCGCGCCCACGCCCTCCACCTGTTTCTCTGAATAGAGCCACCTGCGTGCGACCCTAAAACCCAATCTGGAAAGGAAGCGGGCCAGGCTTCAGAAATCTGCACGGGCACACCCCCGCTGACATCACCCACCCCGAGAGGCAGGAAGAGGGGACGTGGCGTATTCCCGCCGCTCCTTGGGACGCACGTCCTCCAGTCTTGTTCCATGTCCTCCACCGTCTTGTGTGCGAGCGGTTTCCTTACCACCTCTCTTTAAACAGTGAGGGAACTGGGCTGGGATTCCTTAATGACTTGTCCAAGGTCGCCCCTCCCTCTGAGCTTCAGTTTCCTCATCCAGAGATGGGTGAGGGTTAAAGCAAGCTGTGTCAGCACCCGGCACAGTGCTCGGCACAGACTGTGCAGTAGGCGCCAGTCCCTGCTCCCCACGTGGAGGCGAGCCCATCAGGAAGCTCTGTGGACCCTGGTCCTGAGCAGTACTGCGGACACACTTACGCACGTGTGCTTAGAGCCTCTGCCATCTGCCGGGCGCTGCCGTGGGCATGGGGCCCGGGGTGCACAGAACAGACAAAAATCCCTACTGTCCAGGAACTGACAGACTTGTTGGTTGCAACAAGGGGAAGGTGTAAACCATACAGGAGTCAGTTGGCCACAAGAGCTATGGAGGAAAACAGGAGTGTCAGGTGCAGTTTCAAGGGGGTTGGCCAGACAAGGCTCTCCGAGAAGGGCACTTCGAGGCAAGGATCTGAAGGAAGTGAGGGTGAGCCGTGCAGAGGCCCGGAGGTGTGAATGACCAGACCCTCGGGGAGCCCCCAGTCTGATGGAGGAGCTGATGTCCCCTAGGAACGGTGAGCAGTGCTTGAGACACTTGCTGGGGCCGGAGAGTAGAGTCAAAGCGGGTGTAGGGCTGCATCGGGGCGGGCTGAGGGACGTGACTTGCTAGAGGTCCCCCTGCCCGCCCCCAGAGACGAGGCTCCAGGCCCCCAGGGGCGGGTGTGGTTCCCAGAACAATAGCAGGGCCTGGGCCAGCCGGGAGAAGCCAAGACAAACACAGTGAGGCTCAGTGGACTTCCTCAAGCCCCTCCGCCTGCCTATCCGCCCATCGCCAGCCGGGACTTCCAGCCCTGGCCACAGACCAGGCTCGCAGCCGCCAGGGGGGCTGGGCCCACGGGCAGCAGGACGGCCTCATCCTGGCCAGGGCCTCGCTCCAGGGGCTGACCCTGGTGTGGCAGGGGGTGGAAGGAGGGAGCGCCGGGTCCTGGGAGGCTCAGGACCTGAGTTCAATCACTTCGCCTTTCTGGGTCTCAGCTCCCTTTTTTGTAATATTCAGCCTTCTGAGGGTCTGACACTTGGCCCCGAATTTGCTGCTGCTTCATTCATTCAAGAAATGGAGATAATGGCGGCAAATGCTCTGTGGCACGTGTGTGCCAGGCACTGTTCTCAGTGCTGATTATTACTTACTAGTTCATTTAATCTCCTGACGCCTGAGGTATGTGTGGTTCTTACGACCATTTTACAGATGCGGAAACAGAGGTGCAGAGAGGTTAATGAACTTGCCCAAGGCCACACAGGTTGTCGTGGCCACACAGGTGGGATTTGAACTCGGGCAGCCCAGCTCCTAGCCTCAGTGCCTGTCGCCTGCTCTCCGCCCTCAGCCCTATGCTAGCCTGACGGTCGTGTCTGATGCGAGTCCCAGCACGTAAGGTCCAGGGAGGTGACACAGAGGCCCAGATCCTCACACAGGAAGTGCAACTCTGTGGACCCAAATGGCAGTTTGGTCCCAGACATGAGCACAGGCGCTGGCCTCTCCATCACCAGCCTCCAAGGCAGCTCTTCTGTCCAGAGCTTAGAAACAAGCAGGGGCGGCCGGCAGAGCCAGACCTGGTTTGGGGTTTCAGCTCTGCCCCTATAGCCTACATGACTGGGGGCCAGTCCTTTTCCCCCTCTGAGTCTCGGTTTCCCCTTGTGTGAAATGAGTAGCGGTACCCACCCCCCAACAGGAGTGCTGTGAGGACCCTCAGGACCTGCCCAGGCGCTGGTTCCAGACCCTCGGCCTCAGGTCTCTGGGATGAGTGACCCACGCTGCCCAGGCCTTCTTCTCAAAGGAAGCTCAGGGCAGCAGGAAACAAGCCCATCTCCCCCCTGCCTGGCCAGCCACCCTCTCCCGACCGTCCCTAAGGAATGAGGAAGCGTTGTCCTTGTAAGTTTCCAGGGCAGTTGGGCCACAGGGCTTTTGGGTCGAGGGCTCAGAGGAGCCACGGAGGTTTGCCAGCAAGAGTGGAAAAGTACCACATCCCGTGGCAAGGCCTGCTGGGCCCCACCCAGAGGCCCATTGGTGGTGGCTGGCACCAGCATCTCCCACGAGCATCCCTGGAGAGTCACGGAGAAGTTGAGAGAATGGCTCCCAGGGGCTTGTCCTCAGCAACAAATTCTGCAAAATAAGGGTGTCTTTCCAAAGAGGCGGCTGGGTGGCATAACCAGGTGGGCTGTTGTGTTCTGGGTTTGGGGAAGACAGCGGACACGCACACACACACACACAAGCCAGCTGGCCTGGACCACATCCCACCTCTGCCACCTACTGGCCCTGGGCCCCCGAGCAGCTGACGTGACCTCACTGGGCCTCCGTGTCCTCATCTAGAAAATGCAGGTGATAATAGTCCTACTTCTTCCAGTTGTGAGTTAACACGCATAAAGCTCTGGCATAGCGCCCGGCACACAGCAAGCGCTATATAAGTGCTTGTGAAACGAATTAAATACGTGGAAACAAGGGAAGCCACCCCCACCCCGGGAGGTGTCCTGTGTCCCTGACACAAAGCCCTCTGGCCACAGCCCGCACACCCGCCCAGCCCAGGGGGCCCTCAGGCTTTGAAGCAGCTGCCCTCCGCCCCGCCGCTGTCAGCAGCCATTGTTCTCCGGGCCCTGAGCTAGGGGCCGTGAGCCTGTCGGCAGGAAGGGAGGAACGGCCTGCGGGCTGGTCTTCTTTCTTCTCTCACCCCTTCCGTGGCTTCCTGACCTGCCTCCACCCTCCACGTCTGCCTTCCGGTCCCTGGGAAATGGAGGGCTCTCTGCCTCGGGAGAAGACAGTAAGGTGGCTGGGGAAACTGAGGCCCGGGGGAGAGGGGCGTCCAGGGAGGGTGTGGCAGAGGTGGAAGGAGGGTGGCCCTTTCAGCCTGGGATCCTCAGGAGGACCTGCTGCTAGGGTGAGTGGGGAAGCCACCCGCTGGGAGGGTGCAGAGGTGCATACGGACCCCAGTCTGTGCAACCCCAGCTGACCCTCTCAGCCACTCCACCCCTCCCGCTGGCAGAGCTGGAGGAAACCTTAGAGCCCAGCTGGTTTGAGCCCCCCAACTTGACAGGTGGGGAAATGGAGCCCAGAGAGGGGCAGTAACTTGCCCAAGGTCTCACAGCAAGCTTGTCACTGAGCCTGAATTCTGACCTGAGCCGTAGAGCCCTTGGGGAGTCCAGCTTCCCTCTGGTCTTTGGGAGGATTGAATGAACTGCCAGTTGAAGGGCTTTTTACTGCCGTGCTGTTGTCACTGGAGGAGGTTCTAGGCTGCCCCCGTTCTGCTGCTTAAATGCTGTGTGACCTGTGGGCAAGGGACAGACTCTCTGGGCCTCAGTTCCCTTGCTTTCAAGATGGGGTTAGGGCAGGACCAGGTGAGTGTAGAAGTCACTGCACTTGGATTAGCACTAGGTACACAGTAAGCACTCAATAAATGCTGGCTGGTGATATTGACTGAAGGCAGCTGAGCCCGACAGGCCCTGAAAGCTTCCTTCTTTCCTTTTTCCAAAGCCCCCTGCTAGTTGTTTCTACTCAAAGGGATGGCAGCTGTCTGAGAACTGGGCTCCATTATGGCAGCTAGGCGAGGTTCAGGGCTCTATCACCCCCCCGTCGGTGTCTGTTACCTGCCTGAGTCCAGAAGTGCCTGGCAGTGTTCTGGCACTGCCCCCTCCCCCAACGCCACGGGCCTTTCATCCTGTTCTCGGTCTCAGTTTCCTCACCTGTAAAATGGGTGCATTGGCCATGCAGTGGTCCCTCCCCGGGCCCCTGGCCTCAAGGCCCTCAGAGGGGGTCAGGGGCTCTGTGAGCTAGTCTTAGCATTTCCACTGGTCACCACGGACTTTTGCATGTCCTGCACCGTGCAGTAAGATGCCTCATGCCTTGGCTCGGGGCTGACCCTCTGCCTGCTGGGTGCAGGCCTTGAGCACAGTGGTGGCTTGAAGAAGTCTGGGAGGCCTGCCCAGTCTCAGTTCCTTCTCCAGCAGCAGGTTAGCCAACGTACCGATTTGGGGGTGTGGTGAGCATGAAGTGGGCTGGTGCTGGGGAGGCCTGGCTCAGCCGGTGCCCTGCTGAAATAGCAGGATTTCACTGTCCATTCAGCCAGGCATCTTCGAGCTCCTCTCAGGTGTAAACCCTGCCTGGGAACTTCTTGTGTTGAAGAAGAAGTTGGGAAAATCCATCCACGAACTGAGGCTACAGGAGGTATGAAGGCTGGTACTTTCGGGACAAGAGGAGTAGAGAAAGTAGGGCGGGGCCCTTGGAGATGGAAAGGCCTGGCCCGGGTCATCTCTGGTCCCCACCTTGATTGACCTAGGCCTGCCTGGGACGTGCTGCGTGACCCAGGGAAGGCTGTGGCCTCCTGCACCCCCAAGGAAGTGGAGGCCTTCCCCATCCTCGTTTCCCCTCTCCAGAAGTTCCTGTTTGCTTCCTGCACAATCACATGGCCAACGACAGGCCCCATTTCTTGCTCAAGCACCTAAGCGGCCACCTAGGTGCCATGCACTGTTTTGACCACGTTGTGAGCCTCGTTCCATTGAATCCTTGCCTAGTCCCTTAATGAGGGCCTTCTATTACTCTTACCTCCGTTTTACACGTGAGGCCACAGGCCCAGAGAGGTTAAGCATCATGCCCAAGTTCACACAGCATGTGAGGGGACAGAGCGGGGATTTGAACCTACACTCACCTGGTTCTGAACCATGAGTCATACTAATGGTTGTAATGTTAGCTGATCTGTGCTACGTTCTGTGGGCCAACCACTGGGCATACACACGTAATAGTTTACTGTCGTATTGTGCATTTTCCTTCTTCACCTGCTAGAATGTCAGTTCCATGAGGGCAGGGATTGGTTCCCTGTATTTCCCGGGCCTAGTAAATATTTATAGATTTTTTTTCATTGAATCTCAGTACATCTATGAGGTAGGTACTTGTATTATACCCAGGTTACAGGTGAGGCACGTGAGGCCCAGAGAAGGTAGGCAGCATGCCCAGAGTCACCCAGCAAGGGAAATATCAAGCTCCACTCCAGAATGCCTGCCTCGGAGAGGATGTTCGAATTTAATAGCAGCAGGCCCCCTCATCGCTCTCGTCCCTTGCAGGTCGTCTACTTCACCGCCACTTTCCCGTTCGCTATGCTCCTCGTGCTGCTGGTCCGGGGACTGACGCTGCCCGGTGCAGGTGCAGGCATCAAGTTCTATCTGTACCCCGACATCAGCCGCCTGGAGGACCCACAGGTACTGCAGGGCAGCCTGGCCCCCCTCCTACCCAGGGCCGGTGTGGGGAAAGGAAGCTGAAGCAGTCTGTGGTTCTGGGCACACAGATCTAGCCGGGCCGTCAGCCCTGGTACTTTTCCACTGGGCTGTGGGGGGCTGTTCACGGTGCTCGTGGGCCATTCCGGCTGCGTGTATCTTTTCACATCGAGGACTCCGGAGGCGGGCCCATTATAAAGTTTCTTTAGGTATTGCGCCAGGTAAGGGAGAGAAGTCGCTATGAGCTGTTCTCCTCTGCCACAGCGGCCTTGAGGGCTGCATCGTGGGGGTGGGAGAGTTGGGCTTCCTTGTCTGAGGATGGAATTCAGAGTTGGTGACCACTTAGAAGGTCGGGCCGGGGGGGCAAATACTAAACGTCCACCTCCAGGCACTCAGCCACATGACCGCAGGCAGTTGAAGAGTTTATTGGCCCATCTGGGGTTCTGGGGACCTTCTGTCCGCAGGGTCCTCAGCCTTTAGGTTGCCTCCAAGGGCCTGTGATGCTTCGGGTCTCTTCCCCACTGTCCTCTCGCCCTGGGCAGGAGGTAGGTGGGAAGGGCTTGGCCATCGTCAGAGGACAGCTGGGGAGGCAGCGCTCCTGGCCGTCAGGAGCCACTTGATGAAGGTTCTGGAGAACAGCTTTGCCTGCATAATCCATTCAGGAATTCCTCCCCCTTCCAACTCGGGGGCCCCAGAAAATAACAAGTACGATAATGGTAGCAGCCTTGACTTACAGGCTTACCATGTGTCTGACACTGGGCTAGATCTTAACTCTTTGAACCTGCAAAATAGCGCTGTGGGGCAGGGCAGTGGAGCCCATTTTACAGATGTGAAAACTGAGGCTCCAGGAGTCATATTTACATCATTCCACAGTTGGAATCCAGGTCCCTCTGCTTCAAAAGCCAGCCTCTTAACCCTGATGCTGAGTGACTGGGGGGCTTCTTAGACTTCTAGGATTCCTTGCAGCTTGGATTCCAGCGCAAACGCTCTAATTGCATCAAGAACCTGCATACTTCAAGGCGCTGTCCTCGGGGCCCGGTGGCCAGGGACCCGCGCCACCTCCTCCAGGCAGCCGGCTCTAAAGTCTCCTTTTCTCTCTCCTTGCCACCCTCCCCCCGCACCCTTCCCAGGTATGGATCGATGCTGGGACCCAAATATTCTTTTCCTACGCCATCTGCCTGGGGGCCATGACCTCGCTGGGGAGCTACAACAAGTACAAGTACAACTCGTACAGGCAAGTGTCGCACCAGCGGGCCTGGTGGGCCTTAGAAATGATGATGATGTTTAAAGAAAAAAGAGAAGAAGTAGGGAGCGTGGCTTCCTTGTGTTGTGAATTAACTTGCTCCCTGACATATGTGTAACATAGGGACTGTATGCTGCTGGGATGCCTGAACAGTGGTACCAGTTTTGTGTCTGGCTTCGCAATTTTTTCCATCCTGGGCTTCATGGCACAAGAGCAAGGGGTGGACATTGCTGATGTGGCTGAGTCAGGTATGGTGGTATCGGTGGCAGTGGTGGTGGGCACTGCCACCTAGTGTGTAAGCCGAGTACTGCAGGCATGAAGCCAGACCCCCCAGGGGGCTTTGTGGGGGGGATGAGCCTGGTTTCTGAAATGGACCCCCCCCACCAAGACGTCCCCCAAGTATCAAAGAGTATAAAAGCTAAATTTTAGACACTTCCAATTGCAATTTTGCCCAAGGGGCGGCAGAAACATTGGGGTTGGTTAAGTTGGGGAATATTCAGCTATTCTCATGTGGTCTTTCCCCCTCCCTGTCCTTCTCCAGCAAACTCCTGGTTTCAGCAACAGAAACCACTTCCTAACTCAGGCCCAAGGCAGCCACCAATCGGCATTCCATCACCACCTTCTCAGCTTTGGTTTCTGTATTTTGCACTTTGCTCCCAGCACGCCCCCTCTAAGCGAACCCATTCATTCATTCCACCGCTGTTTCTTGATTTGCTGAGTCTCTGCCCTGTGTCAGGCACCACCGTAGGCCCAGGTGGGGGAGGGACAGGGTGTGTGGCAGGCCACCCTCTGGGACGGTGACAGGTCCAGTTTGGGGGAAGGTTGTTGGGGACACCATCACCCCCCTGGGGTGTGGGCCCCATTGGTGGGGCACTTCCTGCAAGACACCTGCCAGTGGAGAGACAGTCTTAGAATCAGAGTCTTCAAAGCCTGGGGTCTTAGGCTGGGATCCTGGGGTTCCAGCGAGATGGTTCTGGAACCCGAGAATTGCGAGGGCTTCAGCTGCTAGAATCCTAGAGCGTCAGAAGCACAGGTGTCCCAGTTCTGAGACGTGCCCGTGGGCGCTCCCAGTCCTGGACCCCAGCTCTGTGGCTGCGGGGGCTTCGAGGTGGGAGTGAGAACCTTATTCCCAGGGTCCCCAAGGTCCGCCTTTCCGGCCTCTGCGGCCTCCGCTCATCCTGCCCAGGTCACTTGGAGGGTGGTTGTTGCCGTTTCACAGCCTGACCACCTGACTTCCCACAACCTCTCAGGGGCCACTTGGAAGCAGGTGAGGGCCCTAGGCTGAGGCCCCTCCCAGGCCCAGAGGAGAGCGTGAGGTCCTAATTCCAGGGATCACAGACCAGGGTCAGGCACAGCTGGAGTCCCCACATGGCGCTACCCTTGCCCTTGTTGGAAACAAGGGCTGGTGTCCTGGTTCCCCAGCCAGGGACCCTAGTGTTGGGGGGTTGGGTGCCCCAGCATCATGAATTCAGATGTCACCACGGCAGATGAGGTCAACAGCTTGACACCTAGGGCCTTGCTTGGGCTGGTCAGGGTCAGAGCTGGGGTCTCCTGGACAGGTCCCTCTGACACAAGGATATCCCCCTGCAGCCTCCCCATCCCACCATGCACACCTGCGACCTCTGGGCTCCTCCGGCCTCTCGGAGCCGCAGGCCCCGCTTCCCCCCTTACTCGGTGAAGATGCTCACTGCCCTGCCCCCTCCTCCCACGCCCAGTGCTGCAAGACAGGCCTGACAAGCCCACGCCTCAGCCCCACAGCTGTCTCCACTGTCCCCGCTCCCAGATCGGACCTTCAGACATAGTTTTCCTTCCCTGAGAGCCCCCAGAGGCAGGCCAGAGACTGAGGACACAAAGTATTTCCAGAAGTGAAATAACCACATGCGTGTGGGACTTTGGCAGAGTGACGAAGGGGAGACAGTTGACATCTCCTTTGCAAATGGCTTTTTTTTCCGGTTGAGGGCATGCAAACCAATTCTGATTGATGGGGAATCGCCAGGAGCATGGAGGGAATTTGGCAGTGGGAGATTATGAAATATGTGAAATAGATCTTTCAATAGATCTGTCAGTATATGAAATAGATCTTTCTCTGTGGACAGCTAGATACTTTTATATACATATTCATCGTCAAGATAAGTTGTTTCTTATTCCCGTCCACTTCAAAGACCTTGTCATTTATTCCCCACGGTGATGTCTGAACAGCCGACACATCAAGGGTGATTATTTCGCTAATAAGCTTTTAACAAGCACCATATTGAGCGAAGTGCATTGGAACAAGATAATTATTTAGCCGAACGGAGTGCAAATTGCAAATGAAGCGTAGAGCGGGGCATCTCTGCTGCCCCAGGGGCTCCAGCGGCTGCCGTGTCTCCCCGACTTCTCTCTCTAGTTCCCGTGCTTTCAGAGAAGGATGCTCAGACCCTCCCCCGGAGGCTGGCTTGAAAAAGGCAAAACTGAAATACAGAAACAGCCGTTGAGAAGCTTCAGGGCCCAGCGGGCGGGCGGGGGAGAGGTGGGGTGAGGGCCCCATTTTACATCTGTCTCGCAGCGGCTGGATTGATTCCTCCCGGTGCCGCCTACCAGTCGGGCCGGAGCTGACCTGGGGGGCCCAGGGGGCCCCAGCCAGGTGGAAATGCGGGTACTACTCCAGCTGGGGCTTTGGGGTTGGGACGAGCACCCTTCCACCTCTTCCGGGGGTTTTCCACCATCGCCTCCGAGGACATGGTCACAGTCACCGTTGGGCTTTCCTTACGTTGGGGGACTCTGGCTGTATAGGGTCTCGCCCTCGCCACCACGCGTGTGGTCAACGCCGTACGATGTGGTTTCTGGCTCCAATTTATATCAAAGTTTTTTTTTTCATTCTCAGACCATTCATTTGGTTCCTGATACCTGTTTCAAATATCCTGCCCTCCAGCCCTCCTTGTTTCACATTTCTTGCCTTTTTTTAATTGTTTTTGAGTTGTGGATTTTGCTCTATTTTTTTTCAGCCCAGGCCCTCCCTGTCTCCTTTCTTTGGCGGCTCCCGACCGTCTGGTGGACCCACAGGTCTCGGTTACAACTCCGTCTTTCCCCCGGTGTCTTCTCTCAGGCCGACTGGAGGCGAGAGGGGACGTTTCCAGTTGGAGGCACCCCCAGAGCCGGTGGGGCTCCTGCCTCCAAATAGTCACGGCCCTCCCTAGAGACCAGAGCCCTTTACCAGGGAAATGGCACCAGCACCCAAGAATCTGAGCAGGAGAAGCCTCGTTGGGGTTCACGTATGGGAACCTGCCCCTCACTTCTGTGGGGAGCCTGAGGCCCCGAGAGGGCGTATGGTGACGTGATGCGGAGGTGGTGGGCCGAGGACTGGACTGCAGCCTGGGGGGCTCTCCGCCTGGGGTCTTGCCCTGCACTCGCCTCCCTCCAGCTTTGGGCCTTGGCTGTGACGGTGCTCCAGTGGGTGCACAGATGCACCCGCAAGAGACATCGGCCCCGCGGGGCGTGGTTCTGTGTTCTTTTTTCTGGCCCCTCATTTAGTGTTTCAGTAGAAAGCTTTTCTTTGCAAACAGGGCGTTAGTAGTCAGATAACTCTAGTAGTCAGGACGCTCCCTGTTTTTGCTTCCTTCCAGCAAACGTTGGTGTGATTCTCTGGTTTGGGGGGAGGTCCTCCTTTCCCAAGCCGGCAGACCGAGTCCCAGGATTGGTCCTATTTCCTACCCCATAACCGGTGTCCGCTCGGAACCTGGCGTGTGAGGAGGCCACCTGTGCTGCTGCATAGGAGACAGATGCTAAAACGGGGCCCCGCCTGAGCCCCGGCGCGTCCCACCCCACAGTGAGACAGGCCTGGCCTCTTCCCCCAGGCGGGACCCTGCATCTGGGGCTTGGGAGACCCGCCTCAGACCCGAGTGTCTTGTGTGGCTCCGGGGCTCGGGGCGGCTTGGGCGCTGATGTCTCCCCTCTGCCCCTCCCCATCTTCTCTTCCGTTAGGTCCTGGCCTGGCCTTCATTGCCTACCCGAAAGCTGTGACAATGATGCCGCTGCCCACGTTTTGGTCCATCCTTTTTTTTATTATGCTTCTCTTGCTTGGACTGGATAGCCAGGTATGTACAGAGCGAGGGGATGGCCCCTGGGTGGGACCGCCTCCGCCCCCCCCGAACCTGGTTCTGGAAGCCCTCTTTGTGCTGTGAGTGAGCTGCTGACACCCCTTCACACCCCTCTGCAGACCTGCAGCAGCTTCGGCCAGCGAAGGTTCCTCTGGGACCCCAGGAGTGGAAACAGCCCCAGGGCAGCAGCAGGATGTTGTCTGCCCCAAAGCTCGAGTCTTTGACCTCGGCACGGGGAAACGGACAGCCACAGGCTGTGGTCCACAGAGAGCCATGGGTACGACTAGAAGGGCAAGGCCTTAAAGTAGTGGCGTGTGCCGTGGAGCATGGGGCACCCAGGCAGGCCAAGGAGGGACATGGCACACAGGCCGTTCGGGCAAGGGGCCAACACACCTCTGTCTAGGGCATGAGGTGGTCACTGGCCAGGCCATCACTGGCAGTCCTAAGTGTGGCCACAGCAGCTGGAACCACGGCTGTGTTCTCTGCTTCCTGGGGCACATGGGTCCGTGATCTTGGCCCCCACGGGGAAACTGATCCTCCAGAGCCTTGCCAACACCCATCCTGCCCTCCGGCCTTCCCAGCTTTCTGCCCCCTCTCCACAACAGGCAGGACTCCACGTACACCATGGTCATTTCCTGTGCTTCTTAACCCCCACGTCCCATCCCTCCAGGACTCAGGCCTCCCCCCAACCCCCTGGGGATGTCAATGAGAGCCAGCTGGGGTCTGCATCTGGCTTTGGAGTAACACTGTTCCCAGCCCCCGTGCTGCTCTGTGTCATGGAACACGTTTCCTCCCCGACTCTGAGCCTCAGTTTCCTTATCTGGTAAATGGGTATGATTATACCTACATTGCCTTGTGGGAAATGCCAGGCACAGTGCCTGGTAGGGAGCAGTCAGTGGTGCTCGGAGGACCGTAGAGTGAGCCCCTGGGACACCTTCCCTGGAGATAGGTGTGTTTTCTCTGAGGCCTTCTCGAGAGCACAGGTGTGGCTCCACACACCTGTGCACAGGGGTGGACAGTTAAGGTGTGCAGGGCGGGCTGGCCCTGTGCGCATGGCCACATGGGCCTTCATCTGAGGTCAGGCACTGAAAGGCAGCCTCGTCTGCAGGCTGGGCTCCGGCTGCCTCACAGAGGTCTGGTCTCACCCTGTGAGAGGTGGGGGCCTGCTCCTGTTCAGGAGAGGGCTTTGCCCCTGCCCCCTGGGCAGCAGCCTCAAGGCCCGTGCCCGGATGGTCCCCGGGGATTCAGAACCGGGTAGGAAGAAAGTCTTAGAAGGTCAGGCAGCGGAGAGGAGGTGGTCCGCTAGCAAGGTCAAGAGAAGAGTGGAGGATTTGGCGGAAAGAGGACCAGGATTATCAGAGAAGACGGAAGGAAAACATTTGGGAGACTGTAAACAAAATACTTGTGCAGTTGTTGATGGGCTTGAGCTGTGTAAACAGCAGGAGGGCTCCATCCGTCATTCCTAGTTAATGAGTTTGGCCTTCAGACGCCCCAAGCAAATGGCTTTTATCACTTCTTCCAGAGCTCTCAGTGAAAGCCAAAGACAAAAACAGAAAGAGGTTAATAAATGACAAAGCGTGACATCTCCATGGGCCCAAAATTGGGAACTGCTTCGTGAACAGGCAGAGGGGGTTATTCATTAGATTTCCCCTGGTTGAGGATGTGCACCTCTGAGCCAGGCCCACTGCGGCTGTTTGCTTAGGGAATCTCAAAGCTCTCAAAGCCAGCCTCGGAGGGAGCCGGTGTTCTTCTGCTTCAGAGCATGGAACTCATGGCACTGAACGACCTGCCTAATTGATGTGCCAGGAAAGGGCACGGTGGGATTCGAACCCTGGCATCCCTCCCCTGCATCTGTGTGCTCTGTGAAGTCAGGGACGTGGGGGAAGGTTTTGCAGATGCCAGCGACCACCTCGTACAGCACCAGCAGTGATAGGGGCCCTGCCCTGCGAGCTGTCCACTCAGACCAGGCTTCACGTGTCATGTGTGGCAAAGTACACATAACACAGAATCAACCATCGTAACCATTTTTAAGCGCCCAGCTCAGGGCGTTAAGTACGCTCACGTTGTTGTGCGGCCGTCACCACCATCCATCTCCAGAACTTTCTCATGTTCCCAAACTGAAACTCTGTCCCCACTAAACACGAACCCTCCCTCCTAACCTAGCTTTTATGCATCAGCTCCTTAATCCACACAGTGTCCCGATGCCTGGGAACAACTGTTCCCCGGAGCCGAGAAAACTGAGGCTCAGAGGGAACCGGCCCTGGGCTGAGGCCGCACCCAGTGGGTTAAGGACTGGAGTCATGGCTGCCTGTCCCCAGTCCTGCCAGTTCGTCCCTGCTAGTTGGCCTTTCCTTTGAGTTCCCCCCAAAGAACTCTGTTCTTTGGACATGCAGGGATCCACAGCCAGTCTCAGGCAGGGGGAGCGTGAGCCTCGCTCATTAGAGGAGGGGGTGTTCCTAGCATTTGGGGGGAGCACTGTGTTTGGCTGAGGGGCCATCATACCGCTATGTGTTTCCCAGGGAGAGGGAGTCGGACTGTCACCCATGTGGAGGCAGATGCTCGCTAGCTGGCCCGCCCGAGGGGGACACAGTCTGTGAACAAACAGCACAAGGAGAAGAGAGCTGGATTCCCTCTCGCCCAGGAGCTCACCCATTCAGCCCCTGATGTGCGTTAGCAGGAATCACCCCATTGCCAGTCTACTCTGATGATTTCCCATCTTTCTCATCACCCCAGTTGAGTACGCAAGATGCTCCCATTTTACAGAGAAGGAAGCTGAGGCTCAGAGAAGTCAGGGTCACACCACTATTAAGTGAGGGAGGTCTCGAGAGGCTGGTGGAGCGGGTGAGGGCTGGGGTTGGTGTCCCCCAGAGGTGCAGTGAACTTGGAAACAAGGAGCTTGTGCTGCTGTTGGCCCTGACTCTCAGTGACACTGGATCTTCCTGTCTTTAATTTTCCAATCTCAAAAAAGGAAAGAATCTTTGTTTTTTTTGTTTTGTTCTGTTTTTAATTAATTCATTTATTTTTTATTTTTGGCTGCGTTGGGTCTCCGTTGCTGCGCGCAGGCTTTCTCTAGTTGCGGCGAGCAGGGGCTAGTCTTCGTTGTGGTGCGCGGGCTTCTTATTGCGGTGGCTTCTCTTGTTGCAGAGCACGGGCCCTAGGCGCGAGGGCTTCAGTAGTTGTGGCGTGCGGGCTCAGTTGTTCTGGCTCGAGGGCTCTAGAGCTTAGTAGTTGTGGCGCACGGGCTTAGTTGCTCCGCGGCATGTGGGATCTTCCCGGCCCAGGGATCGAACCCGTGTCCCCTGCATTGGCAGGCGGATTCTTAACCACTGCACCACCAGGGAAGTCCCAGAACCTTTGTTTTTAACTGCTTTTCAAGCTTAATGTTTGAGCTGCAGGTCTGCTCTAATCCAGTGACAATTTAGACTCAGAACCCCTTTGGCTGACACATCAATCAGAGGTCAAATCATCAGCCCCCTGTTCTCTTTGGACCCCTTTCAAGAGCCTCTTGATCATCTTTTCCCTGAATTTCCAGCCCCTTTGGGCACATGAAAGGGACTTGCTCCTTGTGTATGTTCCTCGATCGTCCCGTGATGCTTAAAGGAGCCAGCGGTTGGCCATGTCTTGTAGGAAGGCTGGGGAAACCTCCTTCCCCAAAGCCTCTCCCAGATGAGAGAGCAGACAGGTCGAGGTTTTAGCTTGTTAACGTTTAAAGGAATCAGATGGCCTCAGAGGGTGTGTTGGTGGGCAGAGCAGTTTGGCTGTAGCCACCCCAATTATAGTGCATCTGCATGCCTTTAACTCTGAAGCGTACGTCTAGACTGTGCTACAGATACTTGTGCACACATGTCTAAAGACAGACAGACTTGGGGGAAGAGTCCTGCCCAGGTCAGCAGCCGTGGAGGCTGGACACCGTCTGCAGGGCACTGGTTAGATCCATGATGGTAAGCGTCCACAGGACGGAGTTTTATGCCACCATTTAAGAACCGAGGCAGCTGCATGGACTGATGTGGGATGACCTCCGGGATAAATCATTAGGTGCAAAGATGAGATGATTTAGAAAGATTGAGGGTCACCCGAGAAAGCTACTCATGGACTGGCGTTTTCGATCAGCTGTTTTACCTTTGGGAGCCCAGGGATGGGTTCCCAGGGTCACAGGCCGCATTTGGCTCACACACATGGGCCTTTGGGCGTGCACGCACGTGTGCAAAATCCCCCCACGGGCCCACGATCCCCACAGGGTTAAAAACCACCATGTGAATTGGATGGGGAGCTAAGGCCCAGACTTGCCTGGGTTACCACCCATTGGTCACGTGCTGCCGCGCTGCCCTTTGCGCCAGGCCCGGCCGGGCGCTCAAGGCCCAGAAATGATGGGGCACCGCCCTTGGCTTCAAAGATGACCCAGACCAAAGTGGGAGGTTGCCGCGTCGATGCACGCGTGCCAGCGGGCATGCCCGGTGGAGGGTCAGCACGGACCTCAGAGAAGCGCTCAGGGCCGCAGAGGTGTGGAGTATTTGGACAGCTGCGCGTGGCCCGCCAGGCCTGGCTCAGCAGGCAGGACTACTCACCACACGGAGCCCAACGGTGTGGACTCTACCCCACAGCCGACCTCGCTGGGGCCTTGTCTCTGAGCTGAGGGGCTGCTGGACCTCTGCCACTCACCCCTCTCCTTTCCTCCCCAGTTTGTGGAAGTGGAAGGACAGATCACGTCCTTGGTCGACCTTCACCCATCCTTCCTAAGGAAGGGTTTCCGCCGGGAAATCTTCATCGCCTCCATATGTTGTGTCAGCTACCTGCTGGGGCTGACCATGGTGACGGAGGTAGGTGGCTCTCTCCCCTGGCATGAGGGGCCTCCCCTGGCGGGGCCCTTGTTGCTCTAAATGTGTTTCAAAGGCCAGTTCAAGGCCACGCCACCTCCCCGCTCCCAGCGTGGAGGCAGCTGGGTGAGAGCTGAGCTCCTGGCCACCCTACTTCAGGAGTCCTGCCCCATCCAGGACTCCCTGCCCCACTTCCCTGTTACCCTGGCAGCACAGTGGCCACCCTCTGCCCTCTGTCCTATCTCATCCGCAGATGACTGAGAAAGGGGTACTTCAGCCGAAATCCATTTTAACCACAGCTCTGTCCCCGCCCCCCCGGCCCCCCCCCACCCCCCCCCACCGCACTGTGTGCAGTGGCCCTTCTCAGGCCTGCAGGGGAGGCGTGTGAGCATGTGAACCTAAGCCCGGGCCCGGGCTGATCCCTCCTGTGCCCCTCACCCATCTCTCCATACTCTCCAGCAGAGGGTTGCATTTGCCCCCAAATTTGGGGTTTCACATCACCGATTTTCCTTACCAGAAGTAAAAATAAATGCTTTTCTCGAAGTGTCTGTAAGAAACACCCCCTGAAAGGCAGGCCACAGGTTCATACACTGAGCAACAGGGTCTCACTGAAGTCTTCTGTGTTGACCACAGTGAGTGTTAAGCCCCTCCTTTGGAAACAGGCTTCAGAGAACCCATCATTTTTCGCTAAGAAAGACATGTTTTGCTTTCTTTTCTGTGTGTGTGTATCTTTTTAATTAAATTTGTCAAACATGAAGTTAAGCATCTGTTTAGACATGTATCTGGTCCTTACACCCTCTGCACTTTTTTTTTCCTTGGATTTTCTATTTCTTATTGACAGGCCAGATCTCTTTATATATTGAGGGAATGAGATGCCAAATAACAAACCCACCTTCTCTGGTTTTTTCTTCACAGGGTGGCATGTATGTGTTTCAGCTCTTTGACTACTATGCAGCTAGCGGTGTATGCCTTTTGTGGGTTGCATTCTTTGAATGTTTTGCTATTGCCTGGATATATGGTGAGTAGAGATGTTTGCATATCTTACTCAAGTCTCTCCTTTGGGCTTCTCTATCTAGAAGCTTCAGAAACAGAATTCTAGTGGGAATTTCATTTTGAGTCAGACACAGAGTCGCTCCCTGCCTGGACTTTTCCTCTCAAGGCCGCCCCTTCCAGCACAAATAATATGACCGTAGCCACACCGAAGATTCTCCCCATGCTGAAGGTGCAAGGTGTGAGTGGATGCTTTGACAAACACAGAATTCGGCCATGCCAGGGGTCTGTCTTTGATGAACCACTCTAGGGTCCAGGAATGGTCCATTCTGACTTCCTCAAGACCTTGGAATGGCCACACCGGGTTTTGGGGGTCTGCGTAAAGTTACCAGAAAAATACCGGGTGCCCAGAGACATGTGAATTTTAGATCATTTCAGATAAACGTCTGCCAACACTTGGGATTTGTGATGCAGGGACCTGGATGAGGCCCTGGAGACACCCCCTCCCCGCCACCCCCCCCAGGGCCCTTGAGCCCCTGCTGTGCTGTTCCCGGGGCGGATGCTGCATCGGACACCGGGTCAACATCTGTCTGCCTCTGTCTCTTGCAGGCAGTGATAACTTTTATGACGGTATTGAGGACATGATCGGCTATCGGCCTGGGCCCTGGATGAAGTACAGCTGGGCCGTGGTCACTCCGCTTCTCTGTCTTGTGAGTGTCCTTCCGCGCGGCCGCGGGCAGTAGCCGTTCCTCCCCGGAGCTTGACAGTTTCACCCGCTAACGCATCGTTCACTCAGCATCTGCTTAGTGCTGGCCTCTGACAAGCCTAGTGGCAGCTGTGCTGGGGAGGGGCCAGGCTGCTCCGGAGGGTTCCCTGTGCAGCATGAGTAGGAGCTTGTCAGGAGGAGGGAGCCGGAACGGCAGTGCTGGCAGAGGGGCGCGAGTCGGGCGCGCCAAGAAATTGCAGGGTTCCATCACTGAGTACATGACCTTTCCTCAAACGCTTCCAGAGTTCATGGGCACAGTCAGGGTCACTGATTAAGTTGAGGGGCCTTGGGGAATGTCGAATGGAGACGTCATAGACCCTGGAAATGCAGTGTTTCCCATGGAGGGCGGGGCTCGTGCCTGGAGAGGGGAGGTCCCAGCAGAGAGGAACCCTGGCCTCTCCCAGGAACAAGGAAGCTTAGTAGCCACCAGGACCCAAGGGCAGTGATGTGCACGTCCCCCTTCGCACCAGGGTTCCTGCACCTGCCATCTGGGGATGCGGCCTTGGGGCCCAGGCACCCGTTAGGCTCCGCTAGGAGGCTCTGGCCAAAGGGAGGTCCTCTGCAGCAAAAGCTGCTTCCTTGCCGGTGTTTGAAACCTATCATGAGCTTGGAGCTAATTGCAAGGAAAGACGTCTGCTATGCTGCTCTCAGCTCAGACCGTGGGGAGCACAGATGGCAGAAATGTTCCTTGTGTTTAGGAACCAGGTGCCGGGAGATAAATGGGCCCTCCCCTCAGTGACCTCTGTTTCCAGGCCTTTCCTCACAGGGCCCAAGTTCCTGCATTTGTAAAACAAGGAGACCAACTGATGCGGGGCTGAGTGGCAGCGACCGTCTTAGGTTGTCTTAGGTTGTTACTTTATTACTGAACACGGTCTCGGCCTTTTCATCTGAGATGCAGATTTTCCCCACAATATAAGGAAGCTGTAGCAGCCAGTAACCATGATCGGGGAGTGCATTGTTGGTGGTGAATTTAGGTGGGTGCAAAGCCCGTGTTCTCATCCTCACTTAATGATTTATTTGTGGGCAACTCCCCTCACCACTCTGACCATGGGATTCCTCCTCCCTCCCTCCCTCCCTCGGGGATTGGATAGGTGAGAGGCTGCATTCTGAGGTGGCGGGAAGAGTGACACAGGCGGACACGCTGCTTCCCGGGTTGGGTTGGGAGGGCAGAGCTGCCCTCCCTTGGGACCCTCCCCCTCTAAGCGTCACCCCACACGTAGGACAGCAACAACAGGGCCAGGCATACAGTAGGTGCCTAATGAAGAGCATTCCCCCCACCCCCTCACCAATTCTGGTTTAGATAGGTTTGTCTTCCCTTCAAACCCCCCTTATTAGATAATGAAGGTTTAAGTCATTTTCACTGGGTTCTACACGGAGAGGCTGTAGTTCTGACCGGAAGCAGCCCTCCAGCCAGCCTAGAGTGCAGGCTTTGGGGCGCAGAGCTGACTCCACCCCACCCCTATGTTCCTTAAGAATTAAAAGCCACTTCTGTTTTTCCTTTTGACACCACCATTTTGAAGTATCACTGATCATTGGTGAGTCTGACCCTCCCAGAGGAAAAGACAGTCCTAGGGAGGATCGCAGGCCCGGGCAGGCAAGGCCACACTGAGAGTGCAGGGGAAAGAGCCTGTTTGGCTGGAAATAGGTCTGTCAGTCAGTGATGTGGACATGCTTAAGGGACAGAGCCCTATGCTGTGTTCTGATAATGGACCCCTGGGTGCAAAGGTGGTTAAAAACCAACCTTCAAGATAAAGACAAGCTGATCCTAAAATATAGTTCACTTGAAGTTTTTGGATGCTTATTTTTAAGATTAAAAAATGCTTAGGATTATTATAAATCAATATTTATCAAAAAGTAAACGTTTTTGATAAATGGCTTGGGCGTGGCTTAAGCTGGACCCCCCAACAGGGCAGCAAGGCCCAGGTCCACACCCTGCCTTGGGGGCTGGGCCTGGGGCTCAGAGAGGGAGGTGGAGGGGTGGCAGTGGCCGAAGGGAAGCTGTGTGCCCCCAGAGCTACACCACATGTCAGGGAAACAGGGGAATGAGACAGACACACCTTCCGCTCTCATTGACTCAGGCTGGGTGGGGAACGAGTAATTGTGATCATGAAGAATTGAAAAATCGCGCTTTCTGGGAAGGGAAGTGTGGGCACCTGACTGAGCCTGGGCGGGGCCTGGGCAGGACCATTAGTGCAAATTTAGGATGAGGAGAAGGTGATCAAGAGAGAGGTTCCCAGTGAGTGGGAACAGCCTGCCCAGAGACCCCAGGGCAAGCGGCTGAGAAGCTGAAAGGAATTCTAGGTAGCTGGAGTATAGTGGCAGAGAAAGAGGCAGTGGGTAGGTGACAGGGAATTGCCGGCCAGACAAGGAGTTTGCATCCCGAAGGTCCTGGGGAACCACAGAAGGGTTTTGAGCAAGGAGGCGGCTTGATCAGGTTTACCCTGGGGGCGGCCCTCCTGCACCAGAGGGAGAAGGGTGTGAGCCTCTTGGGTGGAGCCTGCCCTGGTCCCAGAAGCCCCCTGACCGCCCCCGTCTCTCCACAGGGATGTTTTATCTTCTCTCTCGTCAAGTATGTACCCCTGACCTACAACAAAGTCTACGTGTACCCCAACTGGGCCATCGGGCTGGGCTGGAGCCTGGCCCTGTCCTCCATTGTGTGCGTCCCCTTGGTCATGGTCATCCGCCTCTGCCAGACGGAAGGGCCGTTCCTCGTGGTAAGCACACAGGGCCCCGAGTCTGGATTTGGGGTGGGGGCAGGATGCTGAAGGCCAGCCAGCTGTCAGTTTGCTGTGTGACCTTGGGCAGGTCACTTGCCCTCTCTGAGCGCCAGACCTCTCACCTGCCCTGTGGAGTGGTTGAGATTGTGGGCAGGAGAGTGTATAGTGGGAAAATGGGCAACAGTGACACATTCAAGGGCCGGGCCGGGGGCCGGAGAGGTGGTGGCAGCTTTGGATTCCAAGATAAGAGCCGGGGCTTCACCCGGGAGCAGTGGGGGCCAGGTTTCCCAAGTGGTGAGACGGGAGACAGGAGCTCACGAGCAAGGCTGAGCTTCAGCCAGAGGCCTTCCCTGGCCCTGGAGCCAAGTTTCAGACGAGCCCAGCCCGTGCTGGTGTTCCCCTCGCCAGACATGTGGCCCCATCTGCTGCCCGACCCTCAGAAGCCACCTGTGCACCGAACAGACCCTCCAGCTCCCAGGCCCCTGTGCCCACCAGTCTCCTCCCTGCGCCTCCCTCCCGCCACCATCCTCTCAGAAATTCCTCCAACAATCCTGGAGATTCCAGGCCCTGGCAAAAGTCGGGGCTCTTTCCAAGAAATCCTTTTCTTAGACTCTCCCTTAACCTTTGGGCTTGGGCCGGCTCCAAGACGGCACTGTTTTGTTCTGGGCTGTTTTTATTGTTATTCTCTTAAAAATCTGGAGCCAGGATGTCCTGGGGCCCTGGCTCCCTCTTGGGCTGGGCTGGTTTCCTTGTGGGCAGGGGATTGACCTGGGGGTGTTGTTGGTGGGGAAAGATGCCGGGCCGGGCAGAAGAAGACCAGACCAGCCTTCCCGAGACAGAGGAAGTAGGCAGGGGTATGTATGCCAGGAGGAAACCATGAGGCTGGGGTCTGTCTGAGCCAGGAGGACGCTTGGGGTGTTCCTGCAGCACTGGACCCATTGTGTTTTCTCAGAGGACACAGGGAAGGACCCCAGTATTCAGCCAGAATGCTGATTGGCCCTATCGTGTGTCAAAATACTGAAATACTGGGCCTGGGACAGACCCAGCCCCTCCCCCAGGAATTTCCAGAATGTCCCTACCACCCAGAAACCAAAGGGTTAATGGAGGGCACAACAGGGGGTGTTGGATGTCTGTCCTGATTACTCAGTGCCCACAGCTACACCCAACAGGTCACTGACTTGTGTCTCTTTGAAGCCTAATTTTAAAATATTGTTCCATCCCAAGTTTAGAGGTTTGGGCAGAGTGGGGTTGGTGCGGGGGAAGGATTCGAGTCCACCCCAAATTCACAACCGGTCCTCACCCCCAAACCTGACCGTTAACCAAAGCCCCCTCCTCTGAAGGCACCTGGCCACCATCCACCTGTCTTCACCACATGCCCCTCGACCACCTACCTGCACAGGTTGCCAAGGGGTCCTCCCAGCCATGAACTTCTCTCTGAGCTCCATCCCGGGAGGATTCCAATTATGTCTGCACCTCCTGCATAAACGGGGCCCCAGGTAGCTGCCCGGGGGTGTTTGCCTCATGTCCCCAGTTCGGGGCGCACACCCATTGTACAGATGTCAGGAGAGGCAAAGCGATGAAGGGGGGGCAGGGCCCTCCCCTCCTGCTGGGTTCCACCTTCGCCCTGTACCTGGGGCCTCTGGTCTGTTTCCTCCAGGGCCCAGGCAGCCAACCCAGGTGGGGAGGGGGACTGGGGAGCTGGGGCTCGGGAAGTCGAGAACCATCGCAGGATGCAGTGATGCTCTCAGCTCTGGCTCCCGTTTTCAAGGAGATGTGGGCCTGGGGTGGCCAGACCTGTGGTTTTTAAAGAGTAGATGGAAGTCTGGATTTTCACATGAAATATCGTAGCTTTTAACAAGCAGCTTTTGAAAATTGTTCTATACCTAAATTGAACGTAAATGCCGAGATAGAGGGTTTCTTGTTAGCACCTGCTTCCTACTTAAGCCGCTGAGTGGACGCTTGGCGGGAGGTGGGCTGGGAGGCGGGAGCTCTGAGTTCAAGTCCCAGCTCTGCTGTTGCTTTTCTGGGTGCCCTGGGGAGGGCTCCTTCCCTTACTGATCCTATCATCTGGCAACCTGGGGAGGACAAACTGCTGTGTGCCTGGCAGTGGTC
The DNA here is from genome assembly GCF_937001465.1 of Orcinus orca. Taxonomy (NCBI): domain Eukaryota; kingdom Metazoa; phylum Chordata; class Mammalia; order Artiodactyla; family Delphinidae; genus Orcinus; species Orcinus orca. Next base: position 3,516,580 of record NC_064568.1, read on the forward strand.
CAGCCTCTGTCCCCTCTGTTGGGAGGGGCAGCACAGACCCAGGCAGTGGTCTCCAGACCCTCAGTGGGGAAATGGAGAAGGCAGGACATGCAGCTTGTGGGAGACGGAGGTTCTCCTCGGGGAAAGTGGGAGCCATGGGAGGCTCAAGACAGTTACCCAACCTCGGGCATACAAATTGCAGGAACTCAGCTGCTTTGCAAGTCAGAGAAATAGGGGAACGAGAATCACAAGGAGCTGTATTTCAGCTCCATGGGACAGAGAAGGGGGAAAGAGTTTGGAGGTGTGAGTCTCCTGTCCCTGAGGTGTGTAAGCAGGGCTTGGCCAAGGAAACTACCGGCGGGCACTCTGCCCTCATTCAGGGCCTGGAGGGACCTTAGTTCAAGTCCTCTATTTGCCAGTGGATGAAATGGGTGGTCCAGAGAGGGTACTAGTTTGGCAAAGGCCACAGAGCACACTGGCAGGACCCGAGGTGAAGAGGGAAACCGGGCCCGCTGACCTGCCTCCCCGTGCCTGTCCCCTTCTTCCTCCAGAGACTCAAGTACCTGCTGACACCGAGGGAACCCAACCGTTGGGCCGTGGAGCGAGAGGGGGCGATGCCCTACAGCTCCCGCATGTCCGTTAACAGCACGCTCAGGAAACCAACCCACATCATAGTGGAGACCATGATGTGAGCTCTCTCCCAGTCGACGGGCTGCTTTCCTGCTGTTTACTAACATTAGATTCTTATAGGACCAGGTTTACAGAGCTTTATATTTGCACTAGGATTTTTTTTTAATTGTCACAGAAAATGTTTGTGTGTGCGTGTGCGTGTGCGTGTGTGTGTGTGTGTGTGTGTGTGTGTGTGTGGTGTTGTGTGTATGTGTATTTTGTTTTGATTTGGGGATATTTTGTACAAAAAGAATACCCACGGGCAGCTGCCCGGGCTGAGGCAGAGCTTTCGTATGGAATTAGATGTATTTTATGGGAACTTGGTCAATTTTTCTTTGTATTTTTTTTTAACATATAACTGTGTATACACGTAGAGATTGTCCTACACTTTTACCACTTGAATTGATCTTGCCAGCAATAGATCTTGTTTTCAAAAGCAATTCTTCGGTGCTGTGTAGCTGGCAGAAAGTTCTGCCCCCAAAACGCAGGGTAGAATTTTCCTGGGACAGCAGACCCATTTTAAAGGTGTAGTACCTTACCAGCCTTGTTCAAGTGAAGCAAACAGCTATCGGGCCAGACCCCGAGGGGCTGGAGAAAGGAAGGCTGTTGGGAGACGCCTCACGACACTTGTCTTAGCCAACAAGAGAGATGCCAAAATAATGAACCAACCTCTCAAATATAAAGGGACTCAAAGCCCACAGATGAGGCCCAACAGGAAAAGTGTGATGCTGAGAGCACTGGGAACCATTGCATCAAGAGCAGAGTCCCTTTTATTTCGAGACTGAGGCGGGGATAGTCAGAAGGGCTGTCAGAACCATCCGTGTGCGAGGGAGCGGCGTCCTTCCTGGCACGTCCCAGGGAGGGAGTGGAGGCTACCCAGCAGGAGCGGGGGTCTCAGGGCTGCAGACCTCACGCAGATGGGGCTGTGGCCTGGATGGGGATTCCGATCAGCTTCTGGTTGTTCCCCCAGCCGACATCTCTCGCAGCTGCTTGTAGGGGAAGCGTGGTGTACGTATTTGGTGAGGGGCGAGGGGTGAGCAAGTGGACCAAAGGACGTGGCCCCAGGCGCCCGGGACCCCGGGGAGGGGGCGGTGCTCTTCTTTCCTCAGCTCTCCACCCTCAGCTCTCCACCCTCAGCTCTGTATTCATCTCAGAGGCTCTTGTTGAAGACCCCAGCCCGGGGCCGCCCTGGCGCCTAGCAGGGAGTGCCAGGAGCGAGCTTTCATTGGGGTGAGGTGATCCCCAAACTTTCCTGCAAATTCAGGCACAAGTACAACCCACGCTGGTAACCTGGGAGATAAGGAAACTCTTTATTCCCCCTTCACCGCAAAAGCTGGGGTCGGGTACGCACTATGTGGGGATCGAGGTCAGGAGGTGAGTCAGGGTTGTTCGGGGGCAGGCACCCCAGAACTGGCATTCCTCCCTGAACCAGGACGGAAGGCACTCCACCTTTAAAATCCCAAGTACGGACACCCCTCCACCCAGCCCGCATTTGGATCTAAACTGTGCCATTTAAACAGAAACTTCCAAGTTCAGGGTGTAAAGTAAACGGAAACGTTGTCACGCGGAAACGGCAGTGACTGCCTCGGGGGTGTGGAGAGCAGGATCCGGCTCTGGCGTTCAGAGCAGGGGCTCTCTGAATCCTGGGACCCCCTCCCCAAATCCGGGCAGGGGAGGAGTCTCGGGTGTCCCCCTCCCAAGGGGCAGAGACGATTCTGAACCTCTCGTCTTTAGCAAGCATTCACAGTCCGCTGTCTCCAAAACATACACCCTGCTAAACAGCACCCAATCCTATTCCAAACCGTCAGCAAGTCTGTGTGCCTGTTTTACGATGCATTTATGGTTGCTACTGTATCTGATTGATTGTATTGTTTTGGGGTTTTTTCCTGATTTTATCAAGTAGGAATGTGACCTGTTCTCCTTTGTCTTATGGAACATTAGTAAACTAACCACTGTCGATGACTGGGGACAGGTTACGTGCGGGGGCGAGGAGGGCCACAGTGTTTCGGGTTCGTAGGCAAATTGCAACATTCTGGAAATAGCCCGAAAAAGGCCTCTTCTTATAAGATTCTCAGACCAAATTCTAGACCAAAGACACATGCAGACCAAGTCCCCAGGCCCTGCCTGGAAGGAAGGTCAGCCACTTTCCCAAGCCTGACCCTCGCCCATCTCCCGAGCACCTGTCTCCACTTGTGACCCTCCTGTCTGATACCCTAGCTCTTGTGTATCAGCAGAACTCTGCTCTGTGAGTACAATGTGTAATGGTGTGTGACTTCTATGTCTCCACATAAAGGAAACTTGTCATTGGAGCTCACGACTCTGGTCCGCCTGTCTCTGGGCAGTCCGCCATCCATGCTCTGCCTGGGATGGGTTGGAAATTCTGATACTTGCAGCCAGATCTGGAAGGGATGCAAGAGAGAGGTTTAAAGGATGTTTTTAGCATGCACAAATGGGTAATGGCCCCAGGATAATCTCACCTGGGGAGATGCTCTGTCCAGCTGGGCCTGGGCCCGGTTAGTCCCTATGGTGGAACCGTACGGTCACTGATAGAGAGGCTTCCTGGGCCCCCCGGTCAGCACCCTCGTTGTCAAAGGGGCATGTTCTCCCTGAAGACCAAAGACCAGCCTTTATGAAAAAGGACATGCTCCGTCCCCAGAGTTCAGGGACGCGGTGAACTGCAACCCACCCTGTGACCATGTTCATGGGCCAGCTGGATCCCAAGCTATGGCTTAGTGGGATGGGAGCTGGTCCACCCGGCACCCTCCCCTCAGCAGCCGTCTGGAAGTGAGGCACTGAGACGTCTGTTGCACCACAGGAAACTGAGGGGTCCAGACAGAGCCCCTCAGACAGGATTTAGCCTGAGGTCACGTGGGAAATTCCCAGGTGGCCGGAAGTGGCCTTGGATGATTTCTGGGCCATACACAGCTTCCTCTCTGTAGCTCCAGTGCCACATTCTCACCCCAGATCCCCAGCACACCCCAAGACAGTGGGGAGACAGAGGGGAGAGGGAGCCCCCCTCAGCCTAGCCCAGAGTGTTCTTGTGTCCCCAGGTGCCAGCACACGGCGGTCAGGGCCCCAGCCAACGTCTCCCAGCACTACCCCTCCAGCTGGGGCAGCCAGTGCTCTGGCAGGCGTGCCTCCCTTCCACACCAAGCCTCAGACACAGTCTGGGAAAGGACCCAAGAGAAACCCCCTCAAGGGGGCTAGAGGTCCCATCCAGCCCTCAAACCCAAGGTCAGGTGGGCCAGGCAAGGCTGTCCACGTGGATGCTATGAATATCACTGTGCAAAACTCCAGCAAGCACAAACCCACAGAACAACAAAGCTCAGACATCAAAACTTGGAGAGGGGTGTAGGTACCCAGAGGCCAGGAAATAGCATTCCCCCCTCCTCTGTGCCCCCTCTCAGTGCCAGGCTTTCAGACTGCAGCTCGGAAGCTGGGTTTCATTGTTCTCTTACGGGTGTCACTACAGGCTATTCCGCCGTGTTCCCTGAGGGATTGGAGCATCTTGTTATATACTTGGCTTCAAATCGAGATGTTGGCTTAACTTTTTTTTTTTAAACCCAATTAATTTTCGAATCCCTAGCAACTGTGACTGTATTTAGCACAAGAGAATGCCGAGAATGTGGGTCTTGCTTCCTTCCAGAAATATGTCTGGCTCACCAGAACTTTTTTTGAAACTTCAAAATATTTTTAAGATATTTTAAACTTTTGTAAAAAAAAAAAAAAATCAACCAACAAGAGACTCTTCTGAGGAGGAGCATTTGTATTTGAATAAAATCCTTGGTGTGTAACTCAGTCTTGCAGTATACAAGCTTTTATGTATAAATGTTTTCTGATATGAATTCCTGTATTTTGCAGGGGTTTTCTTTTCTTCTTTGGCTTTTTAGATAAATATGTATACCTATATTTTAAATTCATCTTTGCTTTTTTTTTTTTTAGAGGAGTTTGTAATCACCTTATAACATGAAAATAAACATTTCCTTTTTAAAATCCAAAACGTGTGGGTTCTGTTCTGATACAGCTGTTTCTCTTTACATTTGGCAAGCACTTTACTGTTTACAAAGGGCTTTCATTTCTGCCCCGGGACATTCCTCAGAGCGGGGTGTTATTCTCTGAGGTTGGAGACATTGAGGTAGAGGTTCAGGAGGGGACAGTTTGCCTCAGGGCGCATGAGTCCCTGAAAGAGTGGGGAATCTCCCCAGATTCCGGCTCCGCTCCAGCTGCTTCTACTGATGTCCTGCGACTGGGAGGTCTCATCACCTGAGCCCGCGGCTGTCATCTGGAGTGAAGCACCGCCCCCTTCATGCTGATTGGAGGCGGTGCTCACCACGCACCAGCACCAGGTGGTATCACTTACACCCAAACCAGGGCTCTGACCTTCCGGCCAGGAGAGCGCAGGCTGCTGGGGGGCTGGTAAGTGACCAGCCCTGGAGGATGGTGCCGCGGACACTGGGACCTCAGAAGCGAGGGCAGTCAGGACCCCAGAGGTCAGTGGTTGGCACAGACGTGGTTGGCCTTGGGAGTCATGAGCCCAGCCCGCTGTTACAAATGGGGAAACGGAGGCTGGGAGAGGGGCCTGGCTTGCCTGGGTTCACAGAGCAGGTCCACGTTTGAGGCAGCCTTTGGGCCCGCTGGCCCAGCCACCTTTGTGAGTGTGCGAGGTCAGGGGGATTTGCAGGGTCTTTTCCCCAAATCCCCAGACCAAAAAACCTTTCTCGGTAACTCATTCTACATAGACAATGCTAGAGTGAAATCTCCCTCCCCACTCTTTCTGTCTGTCTCCCTCCCTCCCTTCTTCCCTGAGTGTCTTGGTCACCTGGCCTGTGTTCACATCCTGGTTCCATCCCTGACTACCTGTGTAAAGTACTTAACCTCTTGCCTCCTTCACTCCTCTCTGATGTTGAGATCATAATACAGCTCCCTCCGAGGCTGTTGGGGAGGATCTATAAGGGGATTGCTTTTTTTATTGAAGTATAGTTAATTTGCAAAGTTGTGTTAGTTTCAAGTGTACAGCAATGTGATTCAGTTGTACACACATATATACTTTTTCAGATTATTTTCCATTATAGGTTATTATAAGATATTGAGTAGAGTTCCCTCTGCTATACAGTAGGTCCTTGTTGTTTATCTATTTTACGTAGTGTGTATGTTAATCCCAAACTGCTAATTTATCCCCTCCATCCCTTTTTGTAATTATAAGTTTGTTTTCTATGTCTGTGGGTTGATTTCTGTTTTGTAAATAAGTTCATTTGTATCATTTTTCTATACTCCACAAATAAGTGGTGTCATATGGTATTTGTCGTTCCCTGATTTACTTCGCTTAGTATGGTAATCTCTAGGTCCATCCATGTTGCTGCCAACTGCTTTATTTTATTCTTTCTAAAGCTGAGTAATAGTCCATTAAATATATGTACCACATCTTCTTTATCCATTCATCTGTCAGTGGACACTTAGGTTGCTTCCATGTCTTGGCTATTGTAAATGGTAATGCTGTGAACATTGGGGTGCATGTGTCTTTTTGAATTATGGTTTTCTCTGGATATATGCCCAGGAGTGGGATTGCTGGATCATATGGTAACTCTGTTTTTAGTTTTTTAAGGAACCTCCATACTGTTCTCCAAAGTGGTTGCATCAATTTACATTCCCACCAACAGTGTAGGAGGGTTCCCTTTTCTCCACACCCTCTCCAGCATTTATTGTTTGTAGATTTTTTGATGATGGCCATTCTGACTGGTGTGAGGTGATACCTCATTGTAGTTTTGATTTTCATTTCTCTAGTAATTAGCAATGTTGAGCATCTTTTCATGTGCCTGTTGGCCATCTGTATATCTTCTTTGGAGAAATGACTATTTAGGTCTTCTGCCCATTTTGTGATTGGATTGTTTTTCAATATTAAGCTGTATGAGCCGTTTGTATATTTTAGAAATTAATTCTTTGTCAGTCACATCGTTTGCAAATATTTTCTCCCAATCCGTAGGTTGTCTTTTGTTTGTTTGTTTATTGTTTCCTTTGCTGTGCAAAAGCTTTTAAGTTTAATTAGGTCCCATTTGTTTATTTTTCTTTTTATTTCCACTACTCTAGGAGACAGACCCAAAAAAATATTGCTGCGATTCATGTCAAAGAGTGTTCTGCCGATGTTTTCCTCTAGGAGCTTTATAGTATCTGGTCTTACATTTAGGTCTCTAATCCATTTTGAGTTTATTTTTGTGTATGGTGTTAGGGCGTGTTCTAATTTCATTCTTTTACATGGAGCTGTCCAGTTTTCCCAGCACCACTTATTGAACAGACTGTCTTTTCTCCATTGTATATCCTTGCCTCCTTTGTCATAGATTAATTGATCATAAGTGTGTGGGTTTATTTCTGGGCTTTCTATCCTGTTCCATTGATCATTATGTCTGTTTTCTGTGCCAGTACCATATTGTTTTTAATAAATTTATTTTTGGCTGCATTGGGTCTTCGTTGCTGCATGCGGGCTTTCTCTAGTTGCAACGAGCAGAGGCTCCTCTTCGTTGCGGTGCACAGGCTTCTCATCGCGGTGGCTTCTCCTGTTGTGGAGCGTGGGCTTCAGTAGTTGTGGCTCGCGGGCTCTAGAGCGCAGACTCAGTAGTTGTGGCGCACAGGCTTAGTTGCTCTGTGGCATGTGAGATCTTCCTGGACCAGTGATTGAACCCATGTCCCCTGCATTGGCAGGGGGATTCTTAACCAATTTGCCACCAGGGAAGCCCACTATGTAGCTTTGTAGTATAGTCTGAAGTCAGGGAGCCTGATTCCTCCAGCACTGTTCTCTCTCAAGATAGTTTTGGCTATTTGGAGTCTTTTGTGTTTCCATACAGATTTTTAAAAATTTTGTTCTAGTGCTCTGAAAAATGCCATTGGTAACTTGAGAGGGATTGCATTAAATCTGTAGATTGCATTGAACAGTATGGTCATCTTAACAGTATTGAGTCTTCCAATCCAAGAACACAGTATATCTTTCTGTTTGTTACAGGGAATTCTTGCAAAGCACTCAGAACAGTGCTTGGCCTGCAGCCAGGCTGTAGGACCAGTGCCGCCTCTCTGTCTTGCCTGGCCTGGCCCACACCTCCGTCCTGTTGCAGAAGAGCCCCAAGCCTGTCCCCCTCCCAGCGCTAGGGAGAGCAGCAGTGCCCTGTGCACAGCTCTGGCCCCCAGCGACTCTGGCCCAGCCACATAAATGCACCCGGTGTGACCTGGAGCCTGCCTGCACACCCTCCAAGACAAGGTGCTCACTCCCTCCTGCATAACTGATGGCGAGAGGCTCTTCCTCTGCTCACAGAGCTGTGGTTCTTCCAGCCAGACCCAGCCCTGCGCTCTGGGCTCATCCTGCCCTGGAGCCCATTTGGAGACTCAGCGTCATCGCTGGGCCCCGACCCAAGCTAAAGGGACTCCATACAGCAGACCCAGCTCTCACCTGCCTCAGTGGCTTCCCCTGCACACAGAACAAAATCCGTAGTCCCCACTCAAGCCTCACGCCTGGGCCCTGCAACCTCGAGCCCCACACCCCTTCCTGGCCTCCTTTCTCTTCCTGAGCCCACCAACCTCATTCCACCTCAGGGCCCTTGCACTTGCTGTGCCCTCTGCCTGGGACACTCTACCTCTAGATATCAGCACAAATGTCACCCCGACCCCTGAACTAAAGCCCCCGGTCACTCTGTCCCATGACTCTCTGGTTCTCTCCGCTGCACTGTCTACCTCTTAGAATAATTCCTTATGACTCACTCACTGTTTCACTGTCTTGCACAAGAATATAGCACTCCTGTATGCAGACAGGTCCTCATCTGTCTTGTTCATGAAGTTTGCCAAGGCGGTAGAATGATGCATACTATATTAGTGCTTTTTGAATTAATGCATTAATCAAAAGCAGGTGAGATGTGACAAGATCCAGAAGAAAGATGACTCTTGCCAACCTCTGATTTTCTTCTTTATTTTAAATTGACGAATAGTTCATTTAAAATACTGTTAGGTTCTGAAATACCCCGGAGTGATTCAGATATATATGTATATATAAATTTAAATATAGGGCTTCCTTGGTGGCACAGTGGTTAAGAATGCACCTGCCAGTGCAGGGGACACGGGTTTGAGCCCTGGTCCCAGAAGATCCCACATGCCGTGGAGCAACTAAGCCCAGGAGCTACAACTGCTGAGCCTGCACTCTAGACCCCGTGAGCCACAACTACTGAAGCCCGTGCGCCTACAGCCTGTGCTCCGCAGCAAGAGAAGCCACTGCAATGAGAAGCCCGTGCACCACAACGAAGACTAGCCCCCGCTCGCCGCAACTAGAGAAAGCCCGCACGCAGCAACGAAGACCCAACGCAGCCAAAAATAAATAGACAAATTTTAAAAAATTTAAAAAATTAAAAATAAACTAAATTTAAATATATATTCTTTTTCAGATTCGTTTCCATTATAGGTAATTAGAAGATATTGAATCTAATTCCCGGTGTGTATACTAGGACACTGTTGATTATGCATTATGTGTATAGCAGTCTGGATCCCTTAAACCCAACCTCCTATTTATCCTTCCCCCACACATGTCTCCTTTGGTAACCGTAAGTTTCTTGTCTATTTCTGTTTTGTAAATAAGTTCATGAGTATCATTCTTCTAAATTCCACATGTAGGTGATATTATAAATATTTCTTTTCTCTGACGTCTTTCACTTAGTATGAATATCACTAGGTCTATCCATCTTGCCAAAAATGGCATTATTTTATTCTTTTTGATGGTTGAGTATTCTATTTTGTGTGTATGTGTATATATATACACACACATGCCACATCTTCTGTGCAATTTGTCTCTCACTAGACACTTAGGTTGCTTCCATGTCCTGGCTATTTTAAATAGCGTTCCTATGAACGCTGGGGTGCATGTGTCTTTTCGAACTATGGTTTTCTCCAGATACATGCCCAGGACTAAGATTTCTGGATCCCTAGGTAGCGCATGTTTTGGATTTTTAAAAATCCTACATACTTTTCTCCATACTGGCTGTTCCCAGTGTGCATTACAACCAGCGGCCGAAGAGGTTCCCACTTTATCCATATCCTCTCCAAAATTTATACTTTGTACTCATTTTGATGATACACATTCTGACGAGTGCAAAGTTATCTCAATGTAGTTTTCATTTGCATTTCTGTAATAATTACTAATATTGAGCAGCATTTCATATACGTTTGTATTATTACAGTGTGAGTAAACTTTCCCTTTTGAAATTTGGCTTCTTGAAACTCTGTGTGTTTCGATTTTTTTTTCGGTTACCTATCCCAGGTCATTTCTGAGGACACGTGTCATTAAAATCCCCACAGGCTTTGTGAATATTAGGTGCCCTGAAGCACCGGTTGTAAAGTTGTAAAGTTGTTGTTACGTTAAACGTCCACAAGGCGGCAGCATTTCTTCGTGCCCAACTCTGCTTCCTGGGCAACTAAAAGCTTTAGGAAGAGTCATCTTACTGGGCTGTGAATTAGAGGGCAAGGTGCCAGGGGCAACACCCAAGGGCTTGTGTGTCACTACCTCTTCCCCCGTTCAGATTCAGGCCCCCGAATATTCCGAACCCTTGCCAAACCAACCTGCTGGTGGTGCTGGGGTGTGTAGGTGGGGTGACTGCTGGCAAGGAGGCTGGATGTGGGGACCCCACCAACCAGCAGCCGTGGAGGCTCGGTCACTTTTTGAAGCTCCTGCAGCCCAGACGGTCCACCAGGGTTTGGGTGCCCTTGGCTTCCTTTTAGCTGTATGAAGGCCCACCTAGATTCTGAAATTTTAGTTCCACCCAGAAAGGAAGGGACACGACAGCTTTAAGGGGCTGCATTTGCAGGCACACCCTCCTCAGGTGTCTCCGCTCCACCTCAGTGCACCCTTGGGACCCCAGGCTGCTGAGGCTGCGGGGATGTGACACCAGCGCATATCACCGAGGCAGGAGGCGAAAAGTGTACTCACTTCTGTCCTTCGGCGTTCATTTTTAGTTTAATTCTTATGGTATGTTGCGTTAGGGGTAAATTACAGTGTGGTGTTTGGTGTAGGTGTACAGCAAGCTGATTCAGTTACACATGTAATATAGCTGCTCTTTTCCGGATTCCTTTTCCATATAGGTTATTGCAGAACGTTGAGTAGAGGTCCTGGTGTTGTACAGTAGTCCTTGTCGAGTGCGTGTTTTATATATATGTTTATAGGAATTTTACTGTGTATGTGTTCATGTGAACCGCCTAACTTATATCTCCTACCCCACTTTCTTTTTGGTAACCCTAGGTTTATTTTGAAAGTCAGTGAGTCTGTTTCTCTTTTGTAAACTAGTTCAGTTGTATGTACGTTTCCATTCCTCCTATGAGTGATAGTATATACTATGGGTCCTCCTCTATCTGGCTGGCTTCACTCAGTGTTTGGGCATCCCAGGTCAACCCATGTCCCTTCTAATGGCATTATTTCATTCTTTTTCCTGGCTGAGTAACAGTCCCTTGTATACACGTAGGACCTCCTGTTTATGTATTCATCACTCGCTGGACTATTTTGTAGTTTTTGTGCCTTTGCGATTGCAAATACTGCGGCAATGAACGTTGGGGTGCATGTGTCTTGTTGAATTCAGGATTTTCCCGGGTAACGCACAAGAGTGGGACAGCAGAAATATATGGTTGTATTCTCCTTTGTTTTCTAGCAACTGGTATACAGTGCTTTCTAGTGGCGGTTATCAATGTACATTTCCACTCAACGAGTGGGAAGGTTCCCTTTTCTCCACACTCACTCCCCCATCGCTTGTTTGGAGACTTTTTCGTGCTGGTCATTTTGCATGCCGCGAGGCGATGCCTCGCTATACGGTGGGTTTGCATTTCTTCAATATTGAGCGATGTTCTGCATCGTGTCGTGGTGTGAATTATTTTTTTAAACAGTGTGAGTAAACTTTCCCTCTTGAAATTTGGCTTCCTGAAAGTCTGTGTTTTTGGAATTATTTTTCGGTTACCTAAATCAGCTCACTTTTGAGAACACGTGTCATTAAAAGCCCCACAGGCTTTGTGAATATGAGGTGCCCTGAAGCACCGGTTGTAAAGTTGTTGTTACGGAAAACGTCCACAAGGCGGCAGCATTTCCTCGTGCCCAACTCTTTCCTCGGCAACCAACAGCTTCAGGTAGAGTAAACTTCCTGGGTGTGAATTAGAGGGGAAGGTGCCAGAGGGAACACCCAAGGACGTGTGTGTCACTACCTCTTCCCCCGTTGAGCTTCACGCCCCGGAAAATTCCGAAGCCTGGCTATAGCACCCTGCTGGGGCTGCTGCGCTGTGTAGGTGGGGTGACTCCTGGCAAGGAGGCTGGATGTGGGAACCCCACCACCAGCAGCCTTGGAGGCTCGGTCACTTTTTGAATCTCCTGCAGCCCAGATGATCCCCCATGGTTCGGGTGCACTTGGCTTCCTTTTAGGTCTAGGAAGGGCCACCCAGCTTCTGAAGTTTTGGTTCCACCCATAAAGGAAGAGACACGACAGCTCTAAGGGGCTGCATTTGCAGGCACATGGTTCTCAGGTCTCTCTGCTCCACCTCGGTGCACCCTTGGGACCCCAGGCTGCTCGGGCTGCAGGGATGTGACACCAGCGCATATCACCGAGGCCGGAGGTGAAAAGTGTACCCATTTCTGGCCTTTTGTATTCATTTTTACTTTAATTCTTATGCTATGTTGCATTAGGGGTAATTTACAGTGTGGTATTGGTGTAGGTGTACTGCAATCTGATTCATTTAAACATATAATATATCTAGGGTTTCTCGGATTCCTTTTCCATATAGGTTATTGCAGAACGTTGACTAGAGGTCCTGGTGTTGTATAGTAGTCCTTGTCGAGTGCGAGTTTTATGCATATGTTTATAGGTATTTTACTGTGTATGTGTTCATGTGAACCGCCTAACTTATATCTCCTCGCCACCTATGTGTTTTAGTAACCCTAGGCTTATTTTGAAAGTCGGTGATTCTGTTTCTGTTTTGTAAACTAGTTCAGTTGTATGTATGTTTCCATTCCTCCTATAAGTGATATTATATGCTATGGGTCCTCCTCTGTCTGACTGTGTTCACTCAGTGTTTGGGCATCCCAGGTCCATCCATGTTGTTTCCAATGGCATTATTTCATTCTTTTTCCTGGCTGAGTAACAGCCCCTTCTATACACATAGGGCCTCCTCTTTCTCTATTCATCACTCGCTGGACTATTTGTTTTTGTGTCTTGGCGATTCTAAATAGTGCCACAAATGAAAGCTGGGGTGCTTGTGTCTTTTTGAATTATGGATTTTCCCGAGTAATGCCCAGGAGTGGGCCTGCAGTAGTATAGGGTCGCTCTCTCCTTAGTTTTCTAGGAACTGGGATACAGTGCTTTCTAGTGGTGGTTACCAATGTACATTTCGACTCACCGAGTGGGAAGGTGCCTTTTACTCCACACTCATTCCCCATCGAATGTTTGTACACGTTTTGATGCTGGCCATACTGTCTGCTGCGGGGTGATGCCTCTTTATACTTCTGATTTGTATTTCTAGAATAATCAGCGATTTTCCACTTCCAGTCGTTGTCGGGGTTTTTTTTTTAAACAGTGTGAGTAAACTTTCCCTTTTGAAATTTGGCTTTTTGAATGTCTGAGTGTTCCGAATTTTTTTTCGGTTACCTAACCCAGGTCATTTCTGAGGACACGTGTCATTAAAAGCCCCACAGGCTTTGTGAATATTAGGTGGCCTGCAGCACCGGTTGTAAGGTTGTTGTTACGGGACAAGTCCACAAGGCGGCAGCATTTCTTCGTGCCCACAACTGGTTCCTCGGCAACCAAACGCTTTAGGAAGAGTCATCTTACTGGGCTGTGAATTAGAGGGGAAGGTGCCAGAGGGAACACCCAAGGGCGTGTGTGTCACAACCTCTTCCCTGTTAAGCTTCACGCCCCGGAAAATTCCGAACCCTGGCTAAACCACCCTGCTGGGGGTGCTGCGGTGCATAGGTGGGGTGACTCCTGGCAAGGAGGATGGATATGGGAATCCCATCACCAGCAGCCGTGGAGTCTCGGTCACTTTTTGAACCTCTTGCGGCCCAGACAGGCCACCAGGGTTTGGGAGCACGTGGCTTCCTTTTAGCTTTAGGAAGGCCCACCTAGATTCTGAAATTTTCGTTGCACCTAGAAAGGAAGGGACACGACAGCTTTAAGGGGCTGCATTTGTAGGCACATCCTCCTCAGGCGTCTCCGCTCCACCTCAGTGCACCCTTGGGACCCCAGGCTGCTGAGGCTGCGGGGATGTGACACCAGCGCATATCACCGAGGCCGGAGGTGAAAAGTGTACCCATTTCTGGCCTTTTGTATTCATTTTTAGTTTAATTCTTATGCTATGTTGATTAGGGGTAATTTACAGTGTGGTGATTGGTGTATGTGTACCGCAATCTGATTCATTTAAACATATAATGTATCTAGGGTTTTTTGGATTCCTTTTCCATATAGGTTATTGCAGAACGTTGAGTAGAGGTCCTGGTGTTGTACAGTAGTCCTTGTCGAGTGTGTGTTGTATATATATGTTTATAGGTATTTTACTGTGTATGTGTTCATGGGAAACGCCTAACATATCTCCTCGCCACCTATGTTTTTTAGTAACCCTAGGTTTATTTTGAAAGTCGGTGAGTCTGTTTCTGTTTTGTAAACTAGTTCAGTTGTATGTATGTTTCCATTCCTCCTATAAGTGATATATATGCTATGGGGCCTCCTCTGTCTGACTGTGTTCACTCAGTGTTTTGGAATCCCAGGCCCATCCATGTTCTTTCCAGTGGCATTATTTCTTTCTTTTTCCTGGCTGAGTAACAGTCCCTTGTATACACGTAGGACCTCCTCCTTCTCTATTCATCACTCGCTGGACTCTTTGTTTTTGTGTCTTGGCGATTGTAAATAGTGCCGCAATGAAAGTTGGGGTGCTTGTGTCTTTTAGAATTATGGATTTTCCCGAGTAACGCCCGGAATTGAGACTGCAGAAGGATAGGTTCACTCTCTCTTTAGTTTTCTAGGAACTCGGATACAGTGCTTTCTAGGGGCGGTTAACAATGTACATTTCCACTCAACGAGTGGGAAGGTTCCCTTTTCTCCAGACTCACTCCTCCATCGATTGTTTGGAGACTTTTTCGTGCTGGCCATTTTGCATGCCGTGAGGCGATGCCGCGCTATACGTTGGGTTTGCATTTCTCCAATATGGAGCGATGTTCTGCATCGTGTCGTGGTGTGAATTTTTTTTTTTAACAGTGTTAGTAAACTTTCCCTCTTGCAATTTGGCTTCTTGATAGTCTGTGTTTTTGGAATTATTTTTCGGTTACCTATCTCGGATCACTTTTGAGAACACGTGTCTTTAAAAGCCCCACAGGCTTTGTGAATATGAGGTGCCCTGAAGCACCGGGTGTGAAGTTGTTGTTACGGAAAACGTCCACAAGGCGGCAGCATTTCTTCGTGCCCAACTCTTTCCTGGGCAACCAAAATTGGGTGGGAAGGTGCCTTTTACTCCACACTCATTCCCCATCGATTGTTTGTACACGATTTGATGCTGGCCATACTGTCTGCTGCGGAGTGATGCCTCTTTATACTTGTGATTTGTATTTCTAGAATAATCAGCGATTTTCAACTTCCAGTCGTTGTCGGGGATTTTTTTTTAACCAGTGTGAGTAAACTTTCCCTTTTGAAAGTTGGCTTTTTGAATGTCTGAGTGTTCCGAATTTTTTTTCGGTTACCTAACCCAGGTCATTTCTGAGGACACGTGTTTTTTTTTTTTTTTTTTTTCCTTTTTGCGTACATGGGCCTCTCCCGTTGTGGAGCACAGGCTCAGCAGCCATGGCTCACGGGCCCAGCCGCTCCGCGGCATGTGGGATCCTCTCGGACCAAGGCCCGAACCCGTGTGCCCTGCATCGACAGGCGGACTCTCAACCACTGCGCCACCAGGGAAGCCCGGACACGTGTTTTTAAAAGCCCCACAGGCTTTGTGAATATTAGGTGGCCTGCAGCACCGGTTGTAAGGTTGTTGTTACGGGACAAGTCCACAAGGCGGCAGCATTTCTTCGTGCCCAAAACTGGTTCCCCGGCAACCAAAAGCTTTAGGAAGAGTCATCTTACTGGGCTGTGAATTAGAGGGGAAGGTGCCAGAGGGAACACCCAAGGGCGTGTGTGTCACTACCTCTTCCCTGTTAAGCTTCACGCCCCGGAAAATTCCGAACCCTGGCTAAACCACTCTGCTGGGGGTGCTGCGGTGTGTAGGTGGGGTGACTCCTGGCAAGGAGGCTGGATGCGGGAACCTCACCACCAGCAGTCGTGCAGGCTCGGTTACTTTTTCAATCTCCTGCAGCCCAGATGATCCCCGTGGTTTGGTTGCACTTGGCTTCCCTTTAGCTCTAGGAAGGCCCACGTAGGTTCTGAAGTTCTGGTTCCACCCATAAAGGAAGAGACACTACAGCTTTAAGAGGGTGCATTTGCAGGCACATCCTCCTCAAGTCTCTCTGCTCCACCTCAGTGCACCCTTGGGACCCCAGGCTGCTCGGGCTGCAGGGATGTGACACCAGCGCATATCACCGAGGCTGGAGGCGAAAAGCGTACCCGTTTCTTTCCTTTTACTTTCTTTTTCAGCTTAATTCTGATGGTATGTTGCCCTAGAGTTGATTTCCAAAGTGCAGTTTGGTGCAGGTGTACAGCAAGCTGATTCACTTACACATGTAATATAGCTACTGTTTTTTGGATTCCTTTTCCATATAGGTTATTGCAGAACGTTCAGTAGAGGTTCTGGTACTGTACAGTACTCCTTGTCGAGTGCGTGTTTTGTATATATGTTTATAGGTATTTTATTGTGTATGTGTTCATGTGAACCGGCTAACTTATACCTCCTCGCCACCTATGTTTTTTAGTAACCCTAGGTTTATTTTGAAAGTCGGTGGGTCTGTTTCTGTTTTGTAAACTAGTTCAGTTGTATGTATGCTTGCATTCCTCCTATATGTGATATCACATGCTATGGGTCCTCCTCTGTCTGACTGACTTCACTCAGTATTTGGGCATCCCAGGTCCATCCATTTTGCTTCTAATGGCATTATTTCATTCTTTTTCCTGGCTGAGAAATAGTCCCTTCTATACACGTAGGACCTTCTCTTTATGTATTCATCACTTGCTGGAATATTTGTTTTTCTGTCTTGGCGATTGTAAATAGTGCAGCAATTTACGTTGGGGTGCTTGTGTGTTTTTGAATTATGGATTTTCCCAAATAACGCCCGGAAGGGGGACTGCAGAAGTATAGGTTCACTCTCTATTTAGTTTTTCAGGAATTGGGATACAGTGCTTTATTCCAGTGCAGTTACCAATGTACAGTTCCACTCACCGATTGGGAAGGTTACCTTTTCTCCACAATCAGTCCCTATCGATTGTTGGAAGACTTTTTGATGCTGGCCATACTACCTGCTGCGAGATGATGCCGCTTTATACTTTTGATATGCATTTCTAGAATAATCAGCGATTTTCCGCTTCCTGTCGTGGTCGGGTTTTTTTTTTTTTTTAACACCGTGAGTAAGCTTTCCCTTTTGAAATTTGGTTTCTTGAAAGTCTGTGTTGTTGGAATTTTTTTTCGGTTACCTAACTCAGCTCACTTTTGAGAACACGTGTCATTAAAATCCCCACAGGCTTTGTGAATATGAGGTGCCCTGAAGCACCGGGTGTAAAGTTGTTGTTACGGAAAACGTCCACAAGGCGGCAGCATTTCCTCGTGCCCAACTCTTTTTCCTGGGCAACCAAAAGCTTTAGGTAGAGTCATCTCACTGGGTGTGAATTAGAGGGGAAGGTGCCAGAGGGAACAGCCAAGGGCGTGTGTGTCACTACCCCTTCCCCGTTAAGATTCTCGCCCCGGAAAATTCCGAACCCTGGCTAAACAACCCTGCTGGGGGTGCTGTGGTGTGTAGGTGGAGTGACTCCTGGCAAGGAGGCTGGATGTGGGAACCTCACCACCAGCAGCCGTGGAGGCTCGGTCACTTTTTGAATCTCCTGAAGCGCAGATGATCCCCCATGGTTTTGGTGCACTTGTCTTCTTTTTATCTGTATGAAGGCGCACCTAGATTCTGAAATTTTGGTTACACCCAGAAAGGAAGGGACACGACAGCTTTAAGGGGCTGCATTTGCAGGCACATCCTCCTCAGGTCTCTCTGCTCCACCTCAGTGCACCCTTGGGACCCTAGGCTGCTCAGGCTGCGGGGATGTGACACCAGTGCATATCACCGAGGCAATACGCGAAAAGTGTACCCATTTCTGTCCTTTTGCGTTCATTTTTAGTTTAATTCTTATGGTATGTTGCATTAGGGGTAATTTACAGTGTGGGGTTTGGTGTAGGTGAACAGCAAGCTGATTCAGTTACACATGTAACATAGCTACTGTTTTTTGGATTCCTTTTCCATATAGATTATTGCAGAACGTTGACTAGAGGTCCTCGTGTTTTACACTAGTTCTTGTCGAGTGCGTGTTTTATATATATGTTTATAGGTATTTTACTGTGTATGTGTTCATGTGAACCGCCTAACTTATATCTCCTACCCCACTTATTTTTTGGTAACTCTAGGTTTATTTTGAAAGTCGGTGAGTCTGTTTCTCTTTTGTAAACTAGTTCAGTTGTATGTATGCTTGCATTTCTCCTGTAAGTGATAGTATATGCTATGGGTCCTCCTCTGTCTGACTGACTTTGCTCAGTGTCTGGGCATCCCAGGTCCATCCATGTTGCTTCTAATGGCATTGTTTCATTCCTTTCCTGGCTGAGTAACAGTCCCTTCTATACACGTAGAACCTCCTCTTTATGTATTCATCAGTTGCTGGACTATTGGTTTCTCTGTCTTGGCGAGTGTACATTTTCAGCAATGAACGTTGGGGTGCATGTGTCTTGTTGAATTATGGATTTTGCCGAATAACGCCCGGAAGTAGGACTGCAGAAGTATAGGTTCACTGTCTCTTTAGTTTTCTAGGAACTTGGATACAGTGCTTTCTAGTGGCGGTTATCAATGTACATTTCCACTCACCGAATGGGAAGGTACCCTCTTCTCCACACTCACTCCCGCATCGATTGCTTGGAGACTTTTTCGTGCTGGCCATTTTGCATGCCGCGAGGCTATGCCTCGCTATACGTCGGGGTTGCATTTCTCCAATATTGAGCGATGTTCTGCATCGTGCCGTGGTGTGAATTTTTCTTTTAAACAGTGTTAGTAAACTTTCCCTCTTGAAATTTGGCTTCTTGATAGTCTGTATTTTTGGAATTATTTTTCTGTTACCTACGTCAGATCACTTTTGAGAACACGTGTCATTAAAAGCCCCACAGGCGTTGTGAATATGAGGTGCCCTGAAGCACCGGGTGTAAAGTTGTTGTTACGGAAAACGTCCACAAGGCGGCAGCATTTCTTGGTGCCCAACTCTTTCTCCTCTGCAAACAAAAGCTTTAGGTAGAGTCATCTTACTGGGTGTGAATTAGAGGGGAAGGTGCCAGAGGGAACACCCAAGGGCTTGTGTGTCAGTACGTCTTCCCCCGTTAAGCTTCTCACCCCGCCCGGAAAATTCCGAATCCTGGCTAAACCACCCTGCTGCGGGTGCTGCGGTGTGTAGGTGGAGTGACTCCTGGCAAGGAGGCTGGATGTGGGAACCTCACCACCAGCAGCCGTGGAGGCTCGGTCACTTTTTGAATCTCCTGCAGCCCAGATGATCCCCCGTGGTTTGGTTGCCCTTGGCTTCCTTTTAGCTCTAGGAAGGCCCACCTAGATTCTAAAATTTTGGTTCCACCCAGAAAGGAAGCGACACTACAGCTTTAAGGGGCTGCATTTGTAGGCACATCGTCCTCAGGTCTCTCTGCTCCACCTCAGTGCACCCTTGGGACGCCAGGCTGCTGAGGCTGCAGGGATGGGACACCAGCACATATCACCGAGGCCGGAGGTGAAAAGCAAACCCATTTCTTTCCTTTTACTTTCTTTTTCAGCTTAATTCTGATGGTATGTTGCACTAGAGTTATTTCCAAAGTGGGGTTTGGTGTAGGTGTACAGCAAGCTGATTCAATTACACATATAATGTATCTAGTGTTTTTCGGATTCCTTTTCCATATAGGTTATTGCAGAACGTTGAGTAGAGGTCCTGGTGTTGTACAGTAGTCCTTGTCGAGTGCGTGTTTTATATATATGTTTATAGGTATTTTACTGTGTATGTGTTCATGTGAACCGCCTAACATATATATCCTACTCCACTTACGTTTCGGGAACCCTAGGTTTATTTTGAAATTCGGTGAGTCACTTTCTGTTTTGTAAACTTGTTCAGTTGTGTGTATGTTTCCATTCCTCCTGTAAGTGATATTATATGTTATGGGTCCTCCTCTGACTGACTTCACTCAGTGTTTGAGCATCCCAGGTCCATCCATGTTGCTTCTAATGGCATAATTTCATTCTTTTTCCTGGCTGAGGAACAGTCCCTTCTATACGCATAGAACCTCCTCTTTATGTATTCATCACTTGCTGGACTATTTATTTTGTTTCTTGGCGATTGTAAATAGTGCAGCAATGAACGTTGGGTGCTTGTGTCTTTTTATATTATGGATTTTTCCGAATCACGCCTAGATGTGGGACTGCCGAAGTATAGGTTCACTCTCTCTTTAGTTTTCCATGAACTGTGATACAGTGCTCTTTTCTAGTGGCGGTTACCAACGTACAGTTCCACTCACAGAGTGGGAAAGTTCCCGTTTATCCACACTCATTCCCCATAGATTGTTTGTAGACTTTCTGATGCTGGCCATACTGTCTGCTGCGGGGTGATGCGTCTTTATACTTTTGATTTGCATTTCTAGAATAATCAGGGATTTTCTGCTTCCTGTCGTGGTCGGGTTTTTTTTTTTTAAACAGTGTGAGTAAGCTTTCCCTTTTGAAATTTGACTTCTTGAATGTCTGAGTGTTCCGAATTTTTTTTCGGTTACCTAACCCAGGTCATTTCTGGGGACACCTGTTTTTAAAAGCCGCACAGGCTTTGTGAATATTAGGTGGCCTGCAGCACCGGTTGTAAGGTTGTTGTTACTGGAAGAGTCCACAAGGCGGCAGCAGTTCTTCGTGCCCATCTCTGGTTCCTAGGCAAACAAAAGCTTTAGAAAGAGTCATCTTCCTGGGCTGTGAATTAGAGGGCAAGGTGCCAGAGGCAACACCCAAGGGCTTGAGTATCACTACTTCTTCCCCCGTTCAGATTCAGGCCCCCGAATATTCCGAACCCTTGCCAAACCAACCTGCTGGTGGTGCTGGGGTGTGTAGGTGGGGTGACTGCTGGCAAGGAGGCTGGATGTGGGGACCCCACCAACCAGCAGCCGTGGAGGCTTGGTCACTTTTTGAATCTCCTGCAGCCTAGATGGTCCCTCATGGTTGGGGTGCACTTGGCTTCCTTTTAGTTCTGGGAAGGCCCACCTAGATTCTGAAGTTTTGGTTCCACCCAGAAAGGAAGAGACACGACAGCTTTAAGGAGCTGCATTTGCAGGCACATCGTCCTCAGGTCTCTCCGCTCCACCTCAGTGCACCCTTGGGACCCCAGGCTGCTCAGGCTGCGGGGATGTGTCACCAGCGCATATCACCGAGGCAGGAGTCGAAAAGTGTACCCATTTCTGTCCTTTTGCGTTCATTTTCAGTTTAATTCTTATGGTATGTTGCATTAGGCGTAATTTACAGTGTGGGGTTTGGTGTAGGTGTACAGCAAGCTGATTCAGTTACACATGTAACATAGCTACTGTTTTTCGGATTCCTTTTTCTTTATAGGTTATTGCAGAACATTGAGTAGAGGTCCTGGTGTTGTACAGTAGTCCTTGTCGAGTGCGTGTTTTATATTTATGTTTATAGGTATTTTACTGTGTATGTGTTCATGTGAACTGCCTAACTTCTATCTCCTACCCCACTTACTTTTTGGTAACCCTAGGTTTATTTTGATAGTCAGTGAGTCTGTTTCTGTTTTGTAAACTAGTTCAGTTGTATGTATGTTTCCATTCCTACTATAAGTGATATTATATACTATGGGTCCTCCTCTATCTGGCTGACTTCACTCAGTGTTTGGGCATCGCAGGTCCACCCATGTTTCTTCTAATGGCATTATTTCATTCTTTTTCCTGACTGAGTAGCAGTCCCTTGTATACACGTAGCACCTCTTTATGTATTCATTACTCGCTGGACTATTTGTTTGTTTTTATGTCTTGGCGATTGTAAATAGTGGCGCAATGAACGTTGGGATGCATGTGTCTTGTTGAATTATGGATTTTCTCGGGTAACACAGGAGTGGGACAGGAGAAATATAGGGTTTCATTCTCCGTAGTTTTCTAGCCACTGGGATACAGTGCTTTCTAGTGGCGGTTACCAATGTACATTTCCACTCACCGAGTGGGAAGGTTCCCTCTTCTCCACACTCACAGCCCCATCGATTGTAGACTTTTTGATACTGGCAATTTTGCCTGCTGGGAGGCGATGCGTCGTTACACTTTGGATTTTTATTTCTCCAATAATGAGCGATGTTCTGCATATTGTTGTGGTGTGTATTTTTTTTAAGTGTGTGTAAAGTTTCCCTCTTGAAATTTGGGTTCGTGAAAGTCTGTGTGTTTCGAATCCTTTTTCGGTTACCTACCCCAGGTCATTTTTGAGGACACGCGTCATTAAAAGCCTCATAGGCTTCGTGAATATGAGGTGCCCTGAAGCACAGGTTGTAAAGTTGTTGTTCCGGGAATCGTCCACAAGGTGGCAGCATTTCTTCGTGGCCAACTCTAGTTCGTTGGCAACCAAAAGCTTTAGGAAGAGTCATCTTACTGGGCTATGAATTAGAGGGGAAGGTGCCAGAGGCAACACCCAAGGACTTGTGTGTCTCTACCTCTTCTCCGTTAAGCTTCACGCCCCCGAAAATTCCGAACCCTGGCTAAACCACCCTGCTGCGGGTGCTGCGGTGTGTAGGTGGGGTGACTCCTGGCAAGGAGGCTGGATGTGGGAACCCCACCACCAGCAGCCGTGGAGGCTCGGTCACTTTTTGAAGCTCCTGCATCCCCGACGGTCCCCCATGGTTTGGCTTCACTCAGCTTCGTTTACCTGTCGGAGGGCCCACCTGCAGCTGGTGATTGTGGTTCCATGGAGAAGTGACAGGAAGTACAGCTCTTTGGGATTCTCCTTTGTGGGCACATCCTCTCCTGCTCTCCCACCTCCACTTCAGTCCAGCTTTGGGTCCGAAGGCTCCTCATGCTTAGGGTATATGATACCAGCCTAGATCACCCTGGCCGGAGGGGAATGTAGTAGGCATTTCTTTTCTTTTCTTTTTTAATTTAATATTTATGGTATATTGGTATACAGTTGATTTACAATGTGGTGTTTGTTGTAGGTGTACAGTAACCTGATTCATTTATATGTATAGTTATATCCTTTTTTGTTTTGTTTTCCATATAGGTTTTTGCAGAACGTTGAGTAGACTTCCTTTTGCTGTACAGTAAGTCCTTGTTCATTATTTTTTGTATATTATTGTGTATATATTAATCTAAATGTCCTTATTTATTTCTGCCCGAGCTTTCCTGTTTGGGAATCCTAAGTTTGTTTTCTAAATCTGTGAATCTGTTGTGTAAATAAGTTCATTTGTATCATTTTTTTAGGTTCCAGCTATAAGTGATATCATATGCTATTTGTCTTTCTCTGACTGACTTCACTTAGTCTATGATCATCCTTGTTCCATCCATGTTTCTTCCTTTGGCATTATTTAGTTCTTGTTTATGGCTAAGAGTCCATTGTACACAGGTACCATATCTTCTTTATCCATTCATCTATATGTGGGTATTTTGGCTGTTTTTGTGTCTGGGCTATTGTAAATAGTGCTGCAATCAACAGTGGGGTACATGTGTCTTCTTCAATCATGGATTTCTCCAGAAATACACCCCCATGTGGGACTGCTGGAACGTAGGGTAGCTCTCTTTTTAGTTTTATAGTAATTTCGATACTGCCCTTTATAGTGGCTGTTACCAATGTACATCCCCACGAACAGTTTAGGAGGATTCTTATTTCTCCACACCGTCTGCAGCATTTAGTATTTGTGGACTCTTTGATGATGGCCATTGTGACTGCAGTGAAGTGGTAGTTCCTTGTAGTTTTGACTTGCATTTCTCTAATAACTAGTGATGTTGAGCATCTTTTCTCGTGTCTGTGGACCATCTGTACGTGTTCTTTATGAAATGTTTATTCTTCCTATTTTTTATTGGTTTTTTTGGTTGTTGTTGTTTTTTATAAGCTGTTTGTGTATTTTGGAAATTAAGCCTTTGTCATGAGATCACTTCCAAATATTTTCTCCCCATCTCAGGTTGTCTTTTCGTTTTGTGTATGTTTTCCTTTGCTGCACAAATGCTTTCAAGTTTTGTTTAGGTCCTATTTCTTTGCTCCTCCTTTTATTTCTATTGCTTTGGGAGACTGGCCTATGAAAACATTGTTATGTTGTATGTCAGACAATATTTTGCCTATGTTCTCTTCTAGGAGTTCCGTAGTGTCGTGTCTCATATTTAAGCCAATCTGAGTTTATTTTTGTGCATGGCATAAGGGAGTGTTCTAATGTCATTGATCGATCGATTTACATGCAGCTGTCCGACTTTCCCAGTACCACTTGCTGAATAGACTGTCTTTCTCCATCGTATATTCTTACCTCCTCTGTCGAAAATTAATTGACCATAAGTGAGTGGGTTTTTTTCTGGGTTTTCTATTTCTGTTCCATTGATCCATATGTCCATTTTGTGCCAATACCATGCTGCTTTGATTACTGTAACTTTGTAGTATTGTGTAAAGTTTGGGAGGATTACTCCTCCAGCTTTGTTCTTTTTCCTCAGAATTACTTTGGCAATTCTGGGTCTTCTGTGGTTCGATAGAAATTTTAGGATTATTTGTCCTAGTTTTGTGAAAACTGTCATGGGTAATTAGATAGGTATCACCAGCCTATGTTTTTTTGTTTTAAAAAGAAGACACACTAATCCAAGTGCTTTTAAATAATTTTATTTAAAAAGATCATCCCAACAGCACCCCCCGCCCCCCACTCCCACGTCACTGCAAGTCGGTAGGGCAAATGTACACGTGGGCCCCAAGGAGACCCCAAGTGGCCTTTACAGTGCCACCCCTTGGCATGTTGTGCTTCCCGAGAGCCCTAAGAAAACCCCATATAGAAAAATACAAGGAATATGCTCCAATCTCAGCCAGAGAAAAATACAGCTTTTAGGGGGTGGAAGGGGCATGTCCCAGGGGCTGTACCCAAAATGCATAGGCAGGCAGGACGCTCACTGGGGGACAGGTGTCAGGAGGTGTCAATTCTGGGAGGTGAACAATCCCCATGAGAAGACAGAGGAATATTGCATATGAGAAGGCCGGCGTGGCCAGGAGATCCACCCGCCGGGCCTGGTTGCATACATCTGGGGGAACCGCAGAGGCCTCAGCCCGAGGAGGGCAGAAAACTTCAGGGTCGCTGCATCGTCCTCGGCTGCTGTCGAGCGTAGCTTTCCCAAGCCCAGCGGGCAGACATGGTTCTGCCCTGACAGGCAGGCCAGTACCTACTCAGAGACTGTCAACCCCTTAATTGTCCAGAGGGGGTCAGACCAGAGGGGTTCAGACAGCAACGAGAAGGGACCCAGGGTGAAAGGAAGAGATGTCTTGACTCCCTATCGAGTCCCTTGAGTGGAAGAGCCTTTTTCAGGCCTCCAGGGGATTCAGGGGTAGAGGAGGATGAAGGTGGGAGTGGGCACCCCGTTTTCCTGAGACACTGTTAAGAGCTGGGCAGGGGCAGAACAGGTCCCAAGACCTGGCTGAATCCTTTCTGCCCACCTCCATCTCAGGGGCCACAGCCCAGACCACCAGGTGGAGACCCCGGGCCCTTCTCAAAACCAGAAGGGTTTCTGGACTGCAGAAAATGAGGAAAGCGATGTTAAGGGATACTGGTGCTTCCAGATTTCAAGTGAGAATCAACTTCCTTGAATGACCACTTTGGACACTGTCACTGCTGGGTGTGAGAAAGGATGGCCTGTCTCCCCTGCCTGTCTGTCTGTCTGGCTCTGCTTCTCTCTCCTCCTTCACTGATTTATTAGGCTAGGAGCTCTATCATCTTACATATCCTACTTATTTCCATGGTTTTCCCATCTTCACTGTAATAGCAGCTGAATGGAACCCCCTGGGTCTTTTGTCCTGAAATGACTCCCACCCACCCTGAGGGGCCTGGGCTAAGACGGGTGTACTCATATGGTCCAGTGGCCACACGTCCTACTAAAGCAGCAGGAGGGGCTGACAGCCCAAAGCCTGACACCAAGCTCGCCCAATGGGCCCAGAACTGAGGTCTCAAACTACAGAGGCTTCGACCAGAGTCTCAGAAATGAAAGAACCCCTCAAAGGGCCAGTGCTTCCTGGGAATCCAGACACCCCAGTTCAGAGTCTCCTAAGTGGGGATGCTGGTGAGCCCTGAACACCAGACTCTGGAGAAGGGAAGTGGCTGGACTCTTCCGCTGAGCAGCCTCCTTCCTGGTGGGAGGCTGTCCAGATGAAGTAGCCCCCACCCTCCCGCGACCGCACAGGTGGGATCAGGTCCCGCCTTGCTCACCTCCTGAGACAGGGCGCTCACTCCTCCCTCACAGCACTCAGGCTCCATGGCTCTTCTGGGAGAACACTCCTTACGTGGAGCTGAGCTGTCCCCGCACTAGACGCTCTTCCCAGGGGTTCTGGAGGTACCTGGGGCAGCCCCTGTACGCCCAGCTGAGCAGCCTGCCTTGACCCCTACTGGGCAGGCCCCACACTGGGCATCTTGGAGGTCCAACTGGAGAAAGACCTCGATATCACCGCAACTGGGCCCGGCCCCCTGTTGCCGCAGACATGGAGAAGAGTCTGGTCAGAGCCTGCCAGATGACAGATGGACGAGTGGGTGGCCACTTCTTCAGCCTGGCTGCATGTGTGGGCGCCAGGATCTTCCAACGTGTCCAGACCATGTGCTGACTTCAAAGCATCCGTGGGCCTCTGGGGCCTGGTGCTCGTGGGGCCCGGCTGCTCTGGGCCAGCGGGTTGCGGCTGATGACCAGCTCCACGACATCGCCCGCCTCGGCCAGGAGCGGCACCGTCAGGCAGCAGTCAAGGTCCCGCGTGTGAACGTGGTTGACCTGCACATGCACAGCCATGGGGCAGATGGCGTCAGCTCAGCATGCACTGAAGTAGGTGAGAATTTCCTCAAATACAGACCCTGCCCAGCCCAGACACAGGGTGAATCTTAACACTCACACAGAGGAAGGCACTCTCATTTCAAGTCTTTCAACCCTTCCATGCATCCTTCACCCTCCAGCACCTGCATGTCTCCATTTTTTTTTCTCATCTGAAAAATCTTATTTATTTTTTGTGGTACACGGGCCTCTCACTGTTGTGGCCTCTCCCGTTGCGGAGCACAGGCTCCGGATGCGCAGGCTCAGCAGCCATGGCTCACGGGCCCAGCCGCTCCGCAGCATGTGGGATCTTCCGGGACCGAGGCACGAACCCGTGTCCCCTGCATTGGCAGGCGGACTCTCAACCACTGCGCCGCCAGGGAAGCCCCTTATTTATTTATTTTTTAAATGTTTCTTTATTGTGGTAAAAGTCACATAAAACACTATTTTAACCATATTTAACTGTACAGTTCAGTGGCACTAAGTGCATTCACATTGTTATGCAACTCTCACCATCATCCATCTCCTGAATTTTTCACCTTCCTAAACTGAAACTCTGTCCCCATTAAATACTAACTCTGAAATCCGCCCCCAACCACTGGCCCCTGGCATCTACCAGTGTACTTTCTGACTATATGAATTTGGCTATTCTAGGTACCTCATATAAGTGGAGTCAAACAGTATTTGTCGGGGACTTCCGGGAAGATGGCGGAAGAGTAAGACGCGGAGATCACCTTCCTCCCCACAGATACACCAGAAATACATCTACGCGTGGAACAACTCCTACGGTGCACCTACTGAACGCTGGCAGAAGACCTCAGACCTCCCAAAAGGCAAGGAACCCCCCACGTACCTGGTTAGGGCAAAAGAAAAAAATAAACAGAGACAAAAGGATAGGGACGGGTCCGGCACCAGCGGGAGAGAGCTGTGACGGAGGAAAAGTGTCCACACACTAGGCAGCCCCTTCGCGGGCGGAGACTTCGGGTGGCGGAGTGGGGGAGCTTGGGAGCCGCGGAGGAGAGCACAGCAACAGGGGTGTGGAGGGCAAAGCGGAGAGATTCCAGCGCAGAGGATCGGGCTGACCGACACTCACCAGCCGAGAGGCTTGTCTGCTCACCCCGCTGGAGCGGGCGGGGCTGGGAGCTGAGGCTCCGGCTTCTGTCGGAGCGCCGGGAGAGGACTGAGGTTGGCGGCGTGAACACAGCCTGCAGGGCGTTAGTGCACCGCGGCTAGCCGGGAGGGAGTCTGGGGAAAAGTCTGGACCTGCCGAAGAGGCAAGAGACTTTTTCTTCCCTCTTTGTTTCCTGGTGCACGAGGAGAGGGGATTAAGAACGCTGCTTAAGAGAGCTCCAGAGACGGGCGCGAGCCACGGCTAAAAGTGCAGAGCCCAGAGACAGACATGAGACGCTAAGGCCGCTGCTGCCGCCACCAAGAAGCCTGTGTGCGAACACAGGTCACTATCCACACCCCCTTCCGGGGAGCCTGTGCAGCCCGCCACTGCCAGGGTCCCGGGATCCAGGGACAACTCCCCCGGGAGAACGCAGGACGCGCCTCAGGCTAGCAATGTCATGCTGGCCTCTGCCACCGCAGGCCCGCCCCACACTCCGTGACCCTCCCTACCTCCCCCCCCACCCCCACCCCCCCCCACCCCCCCCCGGCCTGAGTGAGCCAGAGCCTCCGAATCAGCGGCTCCTTTAACCCCGTCCTGTCTGAGCAAAGAACAGACGCCCTCCGGCGACCTACACGCACAGGCAGGGCCAAATCCAAAGCTGAGCCCCTGGGAGCTGTGAGAACAAAGAAGAGAAAGGGAAATCTCTCCCAGCAGCCTCAGAAGCAGCGGATTAAAGCTCCACAATCAACTTGATGTACCCTGCATCTGTGGAATACATGAATAGACAACGAATCATCCCAAATTAAGGAGCCCTGTGGATGAAAGGCTCTTGGTGCTGCAGCCAGGAGTCAGTGCTGTGCCTCTGAGGTGGGAGAGCCAACTTCAGGACACTGGTCCACAAGAGGCCTCCCAGCTGCACATAATATCAAACAGCGAAAATCTCCCAGAGATCTCCATCTCAACGCCAGCACCCAGCTTCACTCAACGACCAGCAAGCTACAGTGCTGGACATCCTATGCCAAACTAGCAACACAGGAACACAACCCCACCCATTAGCAGAGAGGCTGCCCAAAATCATAATAAGTCTACAGACACCCCAAAACACACCACCAGACGTGGAACTGCCCACCAGAAAGACAAGATCCAGCCTCATCCACCAGAACACAGGCACTAGTACCCTCCACCAGGAAGCCTACACAACCCACTGAACCAACCTTAGCCACTGGGGACAGACACAAAAAACAACAGGAACTACGAACCTTCAGCCTGCAAAAAGGAGACCCCAAACACAGTAAGATAAGCAAAATGAAAAGACAGAAAAACACACAGCAGATGAAGGAGCAAGATAAAAACCCACCAGACCTAACAAATGAAGAGGAAATAGGCAGTCTACCTGAAAAAGAATTCAGAATAATGATAGTAAAGATGATCCAAAATCTTGGAAATAGAATAGACAAAATACAAGAATCAGTTAACAAGGACCTAGAAGAACTAAAGATGAAACAAACAATGATGAACAACACAATAAATGAAATGAAAAATACTCTAGATGGGATCAATAGCAGAATAACTGAGGCAGAAGAACGGATAAGTGACCTGGAAGATAAAATAGTAGAAATAACTACTGCAGAGCAGGATAAAGAAAAAAGAATGAAAAGAACTGAGGACAGTCTCAGAGACCTCTGGGACAACATTAAACGCACCAACATTCGAATTATAGGGGTTCCAGAAGAAGAAGAGAAAAAGAAAGGGACTGAGAAAATATTTGAAGAGATTATAGTTGAAAACTTCCCTAATATGGGAAAGGAAATAGTTAATCAAGTCCAGGAAGCACAGAGAGTCCCATACAGGATAAATCCAAGGAGAAATACACCAAGACACATATTAATCAAACTGTCAAAAATTAAATACAAAGAAAATATATTAAAAGCGCAAGGGAAAAACAACAAATAACACACAAGGGAATCCCCATAAGGTTAACAGCTGATCTTTCAGCAGAAACTCTGCAAGCCAGAAGGGAGTGGCAGGACATATTGAAAGTGTTGAAGGAGAAAAACCTGCAACCAAGATTACTCTACCCAGCAAGGATCTCTTTCAGATATGATGGAGAAATTAAAACCTTTACAGACAAGCGAAAGCTGAGAGAGTTCAGCACCACCAAACCAGCTCTACAACAACTGCTAAAGGAACTTCTCTAGGCAAGAAACACAAAAGAAGGAAAAGACCTACAATAACGAACCCAAAACAATTAAGAAAATGGGAATGGGAACACACATATCGATAATTACCTTAAATGTAAATGGACTAAATGCTCCCACCAAAAGACACAGATTGGCTGAATGGATACAAAAACAAGACGCATATATTTGCTGTCTACAAGAGACCCACTTCAGACCTAGAGACACATACAGACTGAAAGTAAGGGGATGGAGAAAGGTATTTCATGCAAATGGAAACCAAAAGAAAGCTGGAGTAGCAATTCTCATATCAGACAAAATAGACTTTAAAACAAAGACTATTAGAAGAGACAAAGAAGGACACTACATAATGATCAAGGGATCGATCCAAGAAGAAGATATAACAATTGTAAATATTTATGCACCCAACATAGGAGCACCTCAATACATAAGGCAAATACTGACAGCCATAAAAGGGGAAATCGACAGTAACACATTCATAGTAGGGGACTTTAACACCCCACTTTCACCAATGGACAGATCATCCAAAATGAAAATAAATAAGGAAACACAAGCTTTAAATGATACATTAAACGAGATGGACTTAATTGATATTTATAGGACATTCCATCCAAAAACAACAGAATACACATTTTTCTGAAGTGCTCATGGAACATTCTCCAGGAGAGATCATATCTTGGGTCACAAATCAAGCCTTGGTAAATTTAAGAAAATTGAAATTGTATCAAGTATCTTTTCCGACCACAACACTATGAGACTAGATATCAATTACAGGAAAAGATCTGTAAAAAATGCAAACACATGGAGGCTAAACAATACACTACTTAATAACGAAGTGATCACTGAAGAAATCAAAGAGGAAATCAAAAAATACCTAGAAATAAATGACAATGGAGACACGACGACTCAAAATCTATGGGATGCAGCAAAAGCAGTTCTAAGAGGGAAGTTTATAGCAATACAATCCTACCTTAAGAAACAGGAAACATCTCGAATAAACAACCTAACCTTGCACCTAAAGCAATTAGAGAAAGAAGAACAAAAAACCCCCAAAGTTAGCAGAAGGAAAGAAATCATAAAAATCAGATCAGAAATAAATGAAAAAGAAAGGAAGGAAACGATAGCAAAGATCAATAAAACTAAAAGCTGGTTCTTTGAAAGGATAAACAAAATTGATAAACCATTAGCCAGACTCATCAAGAAAAAAAGGGAGAAGACTCAAATTAATAGAATTAGAAATGAAAAAGGAGAAGTAACAACTGACACTGCAGAAATACAAAAGATCATGAGAGATTACTACAAGCAGCTCTATGCCAATAAAATGGACAACCTGGAAAAAATGGACAACCTGGAAGAAATGGACAAATTCTTAGAAAGGCACAACCTGACAAGACTGAATCAGGAAGAAATAGAAAATATGAACAGACCAATCACAAGCACTGAAATTGAAACTGTGATTAAAAATCTTCCAACAAGCAAAAGCCCAGGACCAGATGGCTTCACAGGCGAATTCTATCAAACATTTAGAGAAGAGCTATCACCTATCCTTCTCAAACTCTTCCAAAATATAGCAGAGGGAGGAACACTCCCCAACTCATTCTACGAGGCCACCATCACCCTGATACCAAAACCAGACAAGGATGTCACAAAGAAAGAAAACTACAGGCCAATATCACTGATGAACATAGATGCAAAAATCCTCAACAAAATACTAGCAAACAGAATCCAACAGCACATTAAACGGATCATACACCATGATCAAGTGGGGTTTATTCCAGGAATGCAAGGATTCTTCAATATACGCAAATCAATCAACGTGATACACCATATTAACAAATTGAAGGAGAAAAACCATATGATCATCTCAATAGATGCAGAGAAAGCTTTTGACAAAATTCAACACCCATTTATGATAAAAACCCTGCAGAAAGTAGGCATAGAGGGAACTTTCCTCAACATAATAAAGGCCATATGTGACAAACCCACAGCCAACATCGTCCTCAATGGTGAAAAACTGAAAGCATTTCCACTAAGATCAGGAACAAGACTAGGTTGCCCACTCTCACCACTCTTATTCAACATAGTTTTGGAAGTTTTAGCCACGCCAATCAGAGAAGAAAAGGAAATAAAAGGAATCCAAATCGGAAAAGAAGAAGTAAAGCTGTCACTCTTTGCAGATGACATGATACTCTACATAGAGAATCCTAAAGATGCTACCAGAAAACTACTAGAGCTAATCAATGAATTTGGTAAAGTAGCAGGATACAAAATTAATGCACAGAAATCTCTGGCATTCCTATACACTAAGGACGAAAAATCTGAAAGTGAAATCAAGAAAACACTCCCATTTACCATTGCAACAAAAAGAATAAAATATCTAGGAATAAACCTACCTAAGGAGACAAAAGACATGTATGCAGAAAATTATAAGACACTGATGAAAGAAATTAAACATGATACAAATAGATGGAGAGATATACCATGTTCTTGGATTGGAAGAATCAACATTGTGAAAATGACTCTACTACCCAAAGCAATCTACAGATTCAATGCAATCCCTATCAAACTACCACTGGCATTTTTCACAGAACTAGAACAAAAAATTTCACAATTTGTATGGAAACACAAAAGACCCCGAATAGCCAAAGCAATCTTGAGAACGAAAAACGGAGCTGGAGGAATCAGGCTTCCTGACTTCAGACTGTACTACAAAGCTACAGTAATCAAGACAGTATGGTACTGGCACAAAAACAGAAATATAGATCAATGGAACAGGATAGAAAGCCCAGAGATAAATCCACGCACCTACGGTCACCTTACCTTTGATAAAGGAGGCAGGAATGTACAGTGGAGAAAGGACAGCCTATTCAATAAGTGGTGCTGGGAAAACTGGACAGGTACATGTAAAAGTATGAGATTAGATCACTCCCTAACACCATACACAAAAATAAGCTCAAAATGGATTAAAGACCTAAATATAAGGCCAGAAACTATCAAACTCTTAGAGGAAAACATAGGCAGGACACTCTATGACATAAATCACAGCAAGGTCCTTTTTGACCCACCTCCTAGAGAAATGGAAATAAAAACAAAAGTAAACAAATGGGACCTAATGAAACTTAAAAGCTTTTGCACAGCAAAGAAAACCGTAAAGAAGACCAAAAGACAACCCTCAGTATGGGAGAAAATATTTGCCAATGAAGCAACTGACAAAGGATTAATCTCCAAAATTTATAAGCAGCTCATGCAGCTTAATAACAAAAAAACAAACAACCAAATCCAAAAATGGGCAGAAGACCTAAATAGACATTTCTCCAAAGAAGATATACAGAGTGCCAACAAACACATGAAAGAATGCTCAACATCACTAATCATTAGAGAAATGCAAATCAAAACTACAATGAGATATCATCTCACACCAGTCAGAATGGCCATCATCAAAAAATCTAGAAACAGTAAATGCTGGAGAGGGTGTGGAGAAAAGGGAACCCTCTTACACTGTTGGTGGGAATGTAAATTGATACAGCCACTGTGGAGAACAGTATGGAGGTTCCTTAAAAAACTACAAACAGAACTACCATATGACCCAGCAATCCCACTACTGGGCATATACCCTGAGAAAACCATAATTCAAAAAGAGTCATGTACCAAAATGTTCATTGCAGCTCTATTTACAATAGCCAGGAGATGGAAACAACCTAAGTGTCCATCATCGGATGAATGGATAAAGAAGATGTGGCACATATATACAATGGAATATTACTCAGCCATAAAAAGAAACGAAATTGAGCTATTTGTAATGAGGTGGATAGACCTAGAGTCTGTCATACAGAGCGAAGTAAGTCAGAGAGAGAGACAAATACCGTATGCTAACACATATATATGGAATTTAAGAAAAAAAATGTCATGAAAAACCTAGGGGTGAAACAGGAATAAAGACACAGACTTACTAGAGAATGGACTTGAGGCTATGGGGAGGGGGAAGGGTAAACGGTGACAAAGCAATAAAGAGGCATGGACATGTATACACTACCAAATGTAAGGTAGATAGCTAGTGGGAAGCAGCCGCATAGCACAGGGAGATCAGCTCGGTGCTTTGTGACCGCCTGGAGGGGTGGGATAGGGAGGGTGGGAGGGAGGGAGACGCAAGCGGGAAGAGATATGGGAACATATGTATATATATAACTGATTCATTTTGTTGTGAAGCTGAAACTAACATACCATTGTAAAGTAATTATACTCCAATAAAGATGTTAAAATGAAAAAAAAAAACCCATCTTCCACATCCTTCAAGGACTAGAAGTGAATACAGACCAAAAAAAAAACAAAAAAAACAAAAAAAAACGGTATTTGTCTGCACATCATGTATATTGGAATGCATTTTTAAGGTTAACTTAATATATGTCCTGCAAACAGACTGGACCTTTTTTTCCCCCCGTGCTATACAGTAGGCCCTCACCAGCCATCTACTTCATATATAGTAGTGTACACACATCAATCCCAATCTCCCAATCCATCCCACCACCACCCCCACTTGGTGTCCATATGTTTGTTTTGTACATCTGTGTCTCTATTTCTGTTTTGCAAACAGGTTCATCTCTACCTTTTTTTCTAAATTCCACATATATGTGTTAATATATGATATTTGTTTTTTCCTTTCTGACTTACTTCACTCTATATGACAGTCTCTAGGAATAAACCTACTAAGGAGGCAAAAGACCTGTACTCACAAAACTATAAGACACTGATGAAAGAAAACAAAGACAACACAAACAGATGGAGAGATATACCATGTTTTGGATTGAAAGAATATTGTGAAAATGACTATACTACCCAAAGCAATCTACAGATTCAATGCAATTCCTGTCAAATTACCAATAGCATTTTTCACAGAATTAGAACAAAAAATTTTACAACTTGTATGGAAACACAAAAGACCACAAATAGCCAAAGCAATCTTGAGAAAGAAAATGGAGCTGAAGGAATCAGGCTCCCTGACTATACTACAAAGCTACAATAATCAAGACAGTCTGGTACTGGCACCAAAACAGAAATATAGACCAATGGAACAGGATAGAAAGCCCAGAGATAAACCCATGCACCTATGGTCAACTAATCTATGACAAAGGGGGCAAGAATATACAATGGAGAAAAGACAGCCTCTCCAGTAAGTGGTGCTGGGAAAACTGGACAGCTCCATGTAAAAGAATGAAATTAGAACACTCCCTAACACCATACACAAAAATAAACTCCAAATGGATTAAGGACCCAAATGTAAGGCTGGACACTATAAAACTCTTAGACGAAAGCATAGGCAGCACACTCTTTGACATAAATCACAGGAAGATCTTTTTTGATTCACCTCCTAGAGTAATGAAAATAAAAACAAAAATAAACAAATGGGACCTAATGAAACTTAAAAGCTTTTGCACAGCAAAGGAAACCATAAACAAGACGAAAAGACAACCCTCAGATTGGGAGAAAATATTTTCAAACGAATCAACAAAGGATTAATCTCCAAAATATATAAACAGCTCATGCAGCTCAGTATTAGAAAAACAAACAACCCAATCCAAAAATGGGCAGAAGACCTAAATTGACATTTCTCCAAAGACAACATACAGATGGCCAAGAAGCACATGAAAAGCTGCTCAACATCACTAATTATTAGAGAAATGCAAATCAAAACTACAATGAGGTATCACCTCACCAGTTAGAATGGGCATCATCAGAAAATCTACAAACAACAAATGCTGGAGAGGGTGTGGAGAAAAGGGAACCCTCTTGCACTGTTGGTGGGAATGTAAATTGATACAGCTACTATGGAGAACAGTATGGAGGTTCCTTAAAAAACTACAAATAGAACTACCATATGACCCAGCAATTCCACTACTGAGCATATACCCAGAGAAAACCGTAATTCAAAAAGACACATGCACCCCAATGTTTATTGCAGCACTATTTACAATAGCCAGGTCATGGAAGCAACCTAAATGCCCATTGACAGACGAATGGATAAAGAAGATGTGGTACATATATACAATGGAATATTACTCAGCCAAAAAAGGAACGAAATTGGGTCATTTGTTGAGATGTGGATGAACCTAGAGACTGTCATACAGAGTGAAGTAAGTCAGAAAGAGAAAAATAAATATCTTATATTAACACATATATGTGGAACCTAGAAAAATGGTACAGATGAACTGGTTTGCAGGACAGAAATTGAGACAGAGACGTAGAGAACAAACGTATGGACACCAAGGGGGGGAAAGCAGCAGGAGGGTGGTGGTGGTGGTGGGATGAATTGTGTGATTGGGATTGACACATATTCAGTGATGTGTGTAAAATTCATGACTAATAAGAACCTGCTGTATATATATAAAAAAAAAAACTACAATGAGGTACCACCTCACACCAGTCGGAATGGGCATCATCAGAAAATCTACAAACAACAAATGCTGGAGAGGGTGTGGAGAAAAGGGAACCCTCTTACACTGTTGGTTGGAATGTAAATTGATACAGCCAATATGGAGAACAGTATGGAGGTTCCTTAAAGAACTAAAAATAGAGTTACCATATGACCCAGCAATCGCACTCTTGCGCATATACCCAGAGAAGACCATGATTCCGAAAGACACATGCACCCCAATGTTCACTGCAGCACTATTTACAATAGGCAGGTCATGGAAGTAACCTAAATGTCCACCAACAGAGGAATGGATAAAGAAGATGTAGTACATATATACAATGGAATATTACTCAGCCATAAAAAGGAAAGAAATTGTGCCATTTGCAGAGACGTGGATGGACCTAGAGACTGTCTCCATTTTTTAACATCACAAGCAGACCACACGCTGAGCCTCCTGCCTAGAATGTGGGGCATGGGAAAGGGTGTGCCAGGGATGCCCCACAGCTTCTATCTGCCCACTCACATTTCCCAGGCTCCCTTGCTGTTAGTGAGATCACATGACTTAGTTGCCATGAAGTCCGAGGCATTTACTAGAGGGTGGAGCCTCCACCAATCCAGGTGGAGCAAGGCCCACACTGGCCCACAGTGGACATATCATATAAGTGATAAATAAATGTTCATGTGTATTAAACCACTGAGATTTGGGATTGTTTGTTCCTGCAGCATAATTTAGCCTAACCTCACCAATACAACTGTGTTGTCATTCCCTGTTTTCAGATAAGAAACCTGGGGCTCAGAGCTTCCCTGGTGGTGCAGTGGTTAAGAATCTGCCTGCCAATGCAGGGGACACGGGTTTGAGCCCTGGTCCAGGAAGATCCCACATGCCATGGAGCAGCTAAGCCCGTGCGCCACAACTACTGAGCCTGCACTCTAGAGCCCGTGAGCCACAACTACTGAAGCCCACGCACCACAACGAAGAGTAGCCCCAGCTCACCACAACGGGAGAAGGCCCGTGCACAGCAACGAAGACTCAACACAGCCAAAAACAAACAAACTAATTAATTAATTAATTAAATCTATAAAAAATACAGGATTATTTTTTTTTAAAAAAAAGAAACCTGGGGCTCAGAGAGAGGAGGCAACCTGCTCAAGGCCACTCAGCCAACGTAGAAGTCAGGCTTTCTCCCCACTATGGGGCTAGGAACAGCCACTCCATCGATAGTGCCACCACCCAGCATTACCTGGAGGACCCTGTCAAAGGGCCGGAGACCCCCACGTTGAGCTGGCCCATCAGGGCGCACAGTGTGGACATAGACGCCCTTCTCCAGGAGGCCATCTGAGACACTAAAACCGAAGTCACTCCGTACAGGGTCCTTGTGCAGTGTCACCTGGGAACAGGAGGAGGAGACCTCTGGAGCCCCGATCTTTCCCCCTAGCCTCCCACAGCTGCCTAAGCCCCTTGGTCTGGCATCTGATGCCTCCGGGACCCAGCCCTAAGCCACCTGGCTGCTCTTCCACGTGTGTTACTGCCTCGGCATCGTGCCCAAGCCTTGGCTTCTGGAGCACCCCCTCCCCTCCACCTCCACTGACCCTCCATCTACAGCACTCAGTCACAGTGGAAGCTGTAGGAAAAGGAGTTCCTTTCAGTTCTTTTTCAATCTTCCTGCTTCCATTCCAGGAGAAAGTCTCAGTGGGGTGGACATGTGTTTTCACCACCCTTTGACACTTCCCATCTCCCCGTCCACCAAAGAGCTGGCTTCCGGCTCAGAGCCTTCTGAAGGTTATTATGGGCCGAGACGTCTTTTTTCTCTTCTGTGTTTTGTTTTCCTAGACAGTAGCCTATAGATGGCAAAAACGCTGGCCTCTCATTTAAGGTACTGATATGCACGCACACACACATATATATATATATACACACACACATATAGAAGCCTTTATATTATACACGCACACGATAACTTAAGTGGGGAAAAAGTGAGTCTACTTAAAGAAAAGTATCACAAGTGAGTGTGAGAGTGTGTGAGTGTGTGAGAGTGTGAGTGTGAGTGTGTGTGTGTGTGTGTGTGTGTGTGTGTGTCGCCCAAATGGCAGGAGTTTTGGAAAACTCTACCTTCTATAAAATCTGTGTTTTATTGGTGGAGGAGAATGAAGCCCAGAGAGGGGCGGGGCCCATCTGGAGCTATGGCAAATACCCACGGCATCAGGACATGCATCCAGGCCTCCTGTGCTCCCCCAGCACCCACCTTGTGCATCTCCAAGGGTGTCGGCAGCAGCACCTCCTGCATTTCTTCTGGGGAAGCTCGTATCTCCTGGTTCCTCCTCCAGGGCCGGTGGCCAGGCCTGCCCTCGAGGGCCACGTTCTGCACGGTGCCTGTCATGATGGATGCCTGTAGGGACACAGCTCTTCACTGCTTCCTGCTCTGTGTGCGGTCAACATCTATGGACACCTACTGTGTGCCAGCCTTCAAGGTCACAATGGTGAACAGAATAGATGAGGTCCCTGCCCTCCTAGGGCTCTCAGCCCAATGATGAGCAATCAGAATAATAATCATTGGCACTGAATTATTAGCACTTATACTGCGTTGGACTCAGTTCCAAGCACTTGACACACAGAACTCATTTTATGCTCTACAATATTATGAGCCAGGCAAATAACATCCCCCCCCCCGCCCATTTTACAGAAGAGGAAACTGAGGCTTAGAAAGATTAAGATTTGAACTCAGAGTCTGGCTCCAGGGTCGAGGGTCTTTAACCACTCTGCTAACTTGCTAGTCACAAAAATAAAGAAGATGAAATTACACATGGCAGTAAATGTCACAGAGACCAAGGTACACAGAATGTGAGAGGCTGGAACAGTGAAACTGGTCAGTATGAGGGATCGGGAAAGCTTCTAGAGCCGAGATCTGAACGATGAGGAAGGAGAATCCCCGGCAGGAAGAGGAAACAGCATGTGCAAAACCCCAGCAATGGACAGATGTGGACGGAGGCCCTGCATTTGAGAGAGTGCACAGGATGGGGCTGGGAGGGCAGAGGCTTAACCCTGCAGCACGTCCTCAGTGGCAGTGCTGGGGCCCCAGGGCAGTGGCTGGTGCCACGGAATGGAGGGAAGACGCAGTTAGGGGCAAGCGGGACTGTCAGTGGCCAGCTAGAACAGGGGCAGATGACATGGGGTGGAGAGTGGTGACACAGGACGCCTGGGAAGAGAGACAGACGGAGAGACAGGCTGGGGGGGGGGGCGGGGGGGAGATCCATGGTGCAGCCCCAGAGGACAGTGTTAGGAATTGAATAGACCATAAAAGTATAACTTAAACCCTGTGGGAGGCAGGTAAGTGCTTACAGGTAAATTCCTATCTTTAAATGCACGATGTTAGGGAGCAAGAAAGACTGAAGACTAAGGAGTTAAGAAACCAGGAAAAGTATCAAGATTTAAAGACAAAGTCGAAGGAAGGGAATATCGAAGCTAGACATACAAAAGAGTAAGATAGGAAACAATGAAATATGAGACATAGTTAACAAAAACAAAACTTGGTTCTTTGATGAGCCTAGTAATTGGCAAGGCTGATAGAGAAGAAAAAAAGGCTCAATCAATAATTTTAGGAACAAAAATAGGGCAAAAGCACAGATAAACAGAGTGTAAATTACTGCTCTCAGAATATGAAGGAGCTTCAGAATTGACCCAATGAGATCCTCCCTAGGTCTCCCCAGGCAGCCTTTTCCATCGTGGGCAAGGCTGACCTCACAGAAAGCCGCATGCACCTCTCGGCCTCTCACATCCCATGCTGTTACTGATGTTGACATCCACAAGCTTCCACTGGGCATGCTAACGACATGCACACACAGACACCAAAACTGCCCTTATGCATCCAAATGTGCACACTGACACACGTGTTCTGACAATACTCAGCACTGTGCATGCACGAGCGTGCTCACCTGCATGCACACACACATGCTCCCAGTGCGCACACACACGTTTTATGCCAAACATGCTCACATGTGCACACACCCCAATTAACGTGCCACACCACGGTGCTCAGTCACACTTGCACACGGGTCCATCCACAGTCTGTATGCACGTGAAGGCACCTTTACACAGAGGGTGCCAGGAGAGTACCCTTGTACGTGTTACACGAGAGCACAATGCCATCAACGTGCCACCTCCCACGGGGGCCTGGGGGGGGGCAGGGCGTACCTCCAGCTCCCTCAGCAGCTCCGACTGACCACATGACTCCAGGTCTTCAAGGGCTTCCCCGAACATGCGCCAGAAGCCCTCCTCGCAGGTGGGGCCAGGGGCGGGGCTGTAACGTAGGAACCAGAAAGCGTCAGCTCCTGGCGGGTGGGCTGGGGCCTGAGGAGTCTTCCGGGCCCTGGGGCCCTGCGTTGAGCTCAAGGGGCCATTGGGTGGGCGGGCGGGCGGGCAGGAAGGCAGGCGTCCTCGGTGGCAGTGCCGGGGGCCCGGGGTGGTGGTTGGTGACACGGAATGGGGAGAAGACGCAGTTAGGGGCAACCAGGACTGTCGATGGCCAGCTAGAACAGGGGCAGATGAGACGGGGTGGAGAGCAGTGACACAGGACGCCTGGGAAGAGAGACAGACGGACGGACAGACAGACAGACAGGAGATCCATGGTGCAGCCCCAGAGGACAACCCCAGGCCCCACCCAGACACAAGGCATTGCAGGACAGTGACAGGGACAGAGCTGGAGCTGGCAAGGACACAGATGGATGGAGACGATGGAGTATTAGGGCTGGGGAAAGGGCTGTGCCGCCCTATAAGTTCCATCACGGGAGGTATGGCCCGTTACCAGCTCTAAAATCGGGTCTCATCAGAATGGTAACAAGCCACGTTTTCACGTTCACTGTTTACAAAGCCCTTTGCCGTCTACAAAGCCCTGGACGTTATCAAGCGTGCTGTGGTGTGCAAAGCACTCTCTCTCACGAAGGCATGCAGGCTTTCCTCTCAAAGGGAGCGGCCAGGACAGTGACGCAAATTAGGTGCCTCCTTCCCTTCCCGTTTCAGAGATGAGAAGACTGAGACTGAAGGCCATCTGCTCCATTCAAGTCAGTTCTACAAACGTTTTGAGCCTGGGCACAGGGCTATGGAGGGGAATAAGGGGAAGGCCCTGTTCTTAAGGATCTGAGGGTCCCTCAGGGAGCACGTGTGAGCAGCTACTGGATGCCGGGCTGAGCTTGGGATGCCAAGTAGAAGACACGACAGCCAGGTGATTAACAGGTAGACCACCAGTGCCACCAGGAGGCTCACGTGAGCAGCTGTGGATACCAGCAGAGGGAGGGAGGATCAGGGAAGCCTCCCAGAGGCAGGTCTAAAGGATGAGTAGGCATCGGCCAGGAGAGGGGAGGGGACAGCATTCTAGGCAGAAGGAACTGCCCGACCAGAGCAGAGCCGTGGGAAGCTGGTGGCTGGGGCCGCACGAGGACCAGCATTTCTCCACCGGGTGTGCTCCCCGCAGGAGCATCTGAATTCACCACAGAAACCACCACGTCCCCAGCCCAGGGCGGGCGCTCGTAACCATGACCCGAGGGCCACTGCAGGAGGCCATGACCATCTGGGCCGAGTCGGGAGGGTGTGGGTCCGAGCCCTCAGTGTCTGGGAACAGCTGAACACCAGGTGTGGGGAGGGCTGGCCAGGCTGCCTCTCCAGCCTCACACCTTTGCCCCTGCTGTGCCCTCCAGCCAGCGTGCCCTTCCCCCGCCTCAGCCTTCTGAGATGGCTCTGCTCCACACTTCCTCTCCTCTCCCAGGAGGTGCCCTCCTGAGGCCAGACAAGACTTGCCCATCGCCCCCATCGCCTTGGCACAGGGACTGGCTCCCCGCGCCCGTCCTGGCCAAGAGGGCGAGCCGGTGTCCCCCGTGGAGTCCCCACCACAGACCTAGCTGGTGGCCCCCAGTCGTCTTCCTCTTCCTCCTCGGGGAAGCTCTCGTTGGCAGGGGCTGGGGTGTAGCTCGTCCTCCGGGGCTCGGTGGGTGGGGGACTGCTTCTCAGCCGGCTGCACCGCCACTCCTGGGGGGTCACGCCCCGGGCTGCAGCCTGTGGAGTGTAGGAACCTGGCAGGTGGACAGAGCGGGCGCCTATATCCTCTCTGTGCCCTTAGCTTGCCCTCCTTCCTGCCCCATCTCTAGCTGGGTGGCCCAGGAGAGGTCTTTGCCCTCTCTGGGCCTGTCTGACTACCCAGAGTCCCCTGAGGACCCCTGCCACCCGGACCCCTACCCCAGAACCCCCTTGATCTCCTGATCAACAGCAGACTTAATGCTGGGGCTCCAGGATCCTGTCCCAGCTCCACGGGGCTCGGCTTGGCCGATCCCTGCCTGAGAGGGAGGTCCACTGTGTTAACCATCCCCTTCTCCCTGCCAGCTCTGAAGGTCTTGCCCCAGGGGGTGATGCTGAGAGATGCTGACCCACTTCTGGAGATGGAGAAGCTGAGACTGAGATCGGGCAGATATCCAGTGAGTGAGGACCAGGGCCAAGGGCCACCTGAGGCTACCTAGAGGCCTCACTCCACTACTCCCTGAGCTGGGCCTTGGGGAGTCCCTGTGGTTCTGGGTCCCAGAGGCCAGAAGGCCAGCCACCAGATTCAGATGCCCCCCAAGGGCACCCATGGGTCTCAACACGCATGGGCAGGGGAGCTTGTGTCCTTGGGGGCGCCCTGGGGGTGTCCACCCAAGAGGGTCTCAGA
Organism: Orcinus orca; assembly: GCF_937001465.1. Taxonomy (NCBI): domain Eukaryota; kingdom Metazoa; phylum Chordata; class Mammalia; order Artiodactyla; family Delphinidae; genus Orcinus; species Orcinus orca. The sequence goes on from NC_064568.1 coordinate 3,559,804, forward strand.
GGATGGGGTGGGAGGGGGCTTTCTGCCTTCCCGCCTTCAACGGGATGCAATCAACACCGAGCACTTGCTGTGTGCTGGCCATCGGGCTGGGAACGAAGGAGGCAGAAGTAAGACCACTTGGTCCCAGGCCTCGTGGGGGGCATCTGAATGGGCAGCTGCAGTGCTGTGGGTGCCGATCAAAGCCCAGGAAGGCCTGCAGTCCACACTCTCAGGAGTGAGCGGCCCTCAGAATGGCTAATGGGGCCCAATCAGGTCTGCCTTCAGGAAGTGCCCCTAAAGGATGGGGCCAGCAGAAGGGGAGCAAGAAGGGTTAGGCTGAGGGAACAGCCCCTACAAGGGCCCACGGAGAACACGGTGCTTGTCCAGGGGCCCGAGGTGTTACCTGGGCCCCCAAAGCCACCCTCAGTGGCCAAGCTGCCCCAGGACTCTACTGCGCTGTCCACACTGGGCACAGTGGACGAGGATCGGGCTGCCAGCAGGCCGCCTTTCAGCGCCTCTGGCGGGTCCTCATCCGCATCGCTGGCTTCGCTGAGGCTGCCCGATTTGCGGGGTAGGAGGGGGCCTGGGAGGAAAAGCGGGTGTCACTGCCACTGGCTTCTGACCTTGGAGACAAAGGTGCTCAACCAGCCTCAGTTTCCCCACTTCGCCCTGGTTTGGGAACTCACAGGCCCTGGGCTCCCTGAGCCTCCTGCTGGGCAAGCTGACAGGTGAGATGGGAGGCACGCCAATAGGCAAACCCGTTTCAGAGATGTGAAAACTGAGGCTCAGAAAGGCTGCACAGCATGCCCAAGGTCACACGGTGAGCAACAGTGGAGCCCAGGTTAGAAGGAAGGCTTTAAAGCTCAGGCTCCATCCACTCCCTACCAAAGCATGGGAGACAGATTCAGGGGAAACTGAGGAATGTATGAGTGACGGCCACAAGGCAAAACAAGTAGGCACCTCAAGAGGCAGGAGGTGATGAAGAGCATGCTTCAGGCCCAGAGGGCCCCACACTGGCTGGATGACCTCAGGCCCATCGCTCCCATCACTCTGAGCCTTGTCTCCTCTGTCTCCACTGTCCCAGGTACCCTCCCACCTCCACGGGGTGAGCAACAATTCAGTGAGGTTGGGCCTCACAAAGCCTGGCACAGAGGCTGAGGGATCTCTCTTCCTAAATGGGCTGGACGGCGCCCAGGTGTGGGGTGAGGCTCACGGTCTAGCTGCTTCTTGATCTTCAGGGTGACGGTCTCACCAGCCACCTGCAAGAGGTGGATGGCCTCACTCAGTGGCCGGCCCTTGAGGCTAACACTGTTGATGGCCAGGATACGGTCCCCAACGTGGATAGCGCCAGTCCTGGAGAGGGGGCACAGGGTAGAGGATGGGAGTTAGACAGGGCCTTGAAGTGGGGGTCTGCCCTGGGGGAACTCAGGAACCCCAAAGCACAAGCCTGGCTGACCCCAGTTAAACCCACCCTGGGTGGGGGGGAAAGCAAGTGTGATTGTATTAACAGAAGTATGAAGTCTAGCATCTGGGAGGGGATTTTCCTGCTCAAGTGTAAAAGTTAGGTTCTGGAACCAGTGTCCAGCATGAGTTTTGAGGATGGTTTGAATGCCACATACTAGCTGACAACTACTATGTGGTCTTAGGCCAGTTCTTTAACTTCCCTGAGTCTCAGTTCTTTCATCTGTAAAGTAAGGGTGATAATACGTATTTTATCAAATTATAATTGAAGGATGGATGGGTGGAATGAATTCACGTTTCCCTCCAGCTGAAATCCATGTGTAGCCTTTCCCTCTCCTTGGGTCTGTTTCCCCACCTAGAGAATAAGCCTAAGCCCCAGGGTCCAGCTGACTTCAGAGAGGGCTATGGGGGGGGGGGATGAAAAGGCCAAGCAGTAGCAGTGTACTAGTCCAATGGTTTTCTACCTGGATACTATTAGAATTACCTAAGGAGCTTTTTAAAAAGTGCAGATGCCTGGCCCCTCCCCCTGACCAATGAAATTGTAACTCTGGGAGCAGGGCCAGGGAAGATAATTCTGAGAAGCAGCCAGGGCTGAGGGTGGGGAGGGGGGTTGCAGCAGGTGCTGAGAATGCACCTGACCTGGGTGGGGGAGAAGGAAGCAGTGGACTGGAGTGGGGGGTCTTAAACTCTAAATGTAGATTTTGCCCCCAGGTGGGAGCTCACGGAGGGTCAAGCCCCTCCACGCCCAGGATTGCCCAGCAAGCTCCCTGAGGGCCTAGGGGAGTGACTGAGTCAGAATATGGTGGATTTGGGGGGAAGGCCAGAGCTGTGCCGTCCAGTACGATGGCCACCAGCCACATGTGGCTACTGGGCTTCTGAACTGTGGCTGGCCTGAACGGAGACATGCTGGAGGTGTAAAATACACACCAGATTCTGAAGACATAATACGAAAGAAGAATGTAAAATACTTTGTTAATTATTTTTATATTGATTACATGTTGAAATAAGTACATATTTAAGATCTAAAAAATTTCTTTTTACTTTTCTAATGTGGCTGCTAAAAAGTTTATAAATAAATTTGTAGCTCACATTATACTTCAGTTAGACAGCGCTGACCTGGATCGGCCAGGCAAAGGCAGATAGGTTGTCTACTGTGCCCTGTAGGGCTGGCGCACAGTAGGTACTCAGAAAATGCCAGAGTGGATGAAGACATTTGAGGTCAGAACCGGTCCCACTGGCCTCTGCAGTCTGCTGGACACCCAGCAGGGGGCGATCCAGGAGCACAGACGCCAACAGGTTGACGCCTCAGCCCCAGAATCCCTCCCATCCGCCTGCACCACCCCACCATGGTTTCGCCCCTTGTGCTGTGTCCTCCTCCAAGGGGCCATTCTGCCCGCCAGGCTGGGCGAGGCTTCCCTTTTACAGAAAGCTCTTCTCAGTGCCTGGAGCTCACTGCAAAGCTGTCCAGAGAAAGGCTGTCTCACCCACACTGGGGTTGCCTCCCTGTGACCCTCGTGGGGACCAGTTCCACTTCTGGGCCCAGATCCACCTGCTTCCCCCTCCAAACTGGACAGCCTGGACACCCTTCTTCTCACATCTCTCCCTTCTGCCACAATTTCAGAGAAACTTTCTAGGGGAGAGGATAGCAGGGACCCCTGCCCCAATGCCTCAAGAGAGGTGACAGGCTGCGCTGGGACCCAGGTACGAGGGACATGGCCCCTGTACTATGAAGGCACATAGCAGGTGCTCCAAAAAGACTCACATGCTGACTTTCCAGAAATGGGGTGATCTCCAGGTTTGGGGGAGCAGAGGGATGAGCATACATTTATCCAGCAGTTACCTGAAGTCAGGAGGTCTGCCAGGGGCTGGCCCGCATCTGAGGAACTGAGGCGCAGAGAGGGATGGGACAGGCCCCAGGTCACCCAGGCCATCGATGTTGGAACAAAGGTAAGATCCAGTTTGGCTGATCCCAAAGCCCAGCTCCTGCCCCATGGGGTCCCTGGGCTCACCTGTGTGTCCCCACAGAGCCCCGGCTCACCTCTCAGCCAAGCCACGCTTGGTGAGTCCTGAGATGACAATGGGATCGAAAGGCTCCTCTGTGCCTGAGATGGTGATGCCCAGGGGGCCCCCGTAGCGTTTCAACTCCACCGTGTAGCTGATGGCACCTGTGGTCTCCTGTTCATCTGCAGGGGGGGTAAGCATCAGGGCTGGGGGACACCCATCAGGGGTAGGCCGTAGGAATGGGCACTCCCAGAGCCCCGCCAAGCTTTAATGCACTTACACTCATCATACTCATCCATTAATTCACCCACTCCCTCAGACATTAATTCACTGATTTACGCAGCCACTAATACACCAATTCCCTAGGCCACTAATACACCCATTCCCTCAGCCATTAGTTCAACCATTCTCTCAGATTTAATTCAGCCATTCCCTCAGCCATTAATTCACCTATATCCCTCTGCCAGTAATACACCCATTGCCTGAGCTATTAGTTCACCCATTCCATTATGCCAATAATACACCCATTCCGTCACCCATTAATTCATTCATTTCCTAAGCCACTAACAAATCCATTCCCTCAGCCAATAGTTCACTCTTTCCTTCATGCCATTAATACACCCATTCCCTTAGCCTTAATACACACATTTTCTCAGCCATTACTTCACCTATTTCTTCACCATTAAGCCTCCATTTCCTCTTACATTAAATCACTGATTCCCTCATCCAACAATATGTGTTGGATACCCACATTCCCTCAGCCATTAATATACCCATTCCCTCATGCCATGAATACACCCATTCCCTTAGCCATTAATTCACCCATTCCCTCAGCCAATAATTCACCCATTTTATTAGCCATTAATACACCCATTCCCTCATCCATTAATTTACCCATTCCCTCATCCAGTAATTGACCCATTCCCGCATGCCATTAATACATGCACTCCCTCAGCCATTAAATCACCTAATCCCTCAGCTATTAACACACTCATTCCCTCATGCCATTGATTCACTCATTCACTCACCTATTAATACACACATTTCCACATCCATTACTTCACACACTCTCTCCCATTAATTCACCTATTTCCTCAGCCATTAATACACCCAATTCCTCATACTGTTAATTCACCCATTTCCCTCAGCTCTAATACACATATTGCATAGCCATTAATTCTCCCCTTCCCTCAGCCATTAATTCATCCATTCCTACAGGCATCAATACACCCATTCCATCAGGCCATTAATACAACCATTCCCTCGGCAACTAATACACCTGTTCCCTAAGCCATTAATTCACCCATTCCCTCAATCTTTAGTTCACCCATTCACTCATGGTAGTAACGCATCCAATCCCAAAGGCACTATCATACCCATTACCACAGCCATTAATTCACCCATTCCTTCATGGATTTAATACACCAATTCCCTCAGCTATTAATTCATCCATTCCCTCAGTTATTGATTCTCCATTCTCTCAGCCGTCAATTCACCCATTCCATCACCCATTAATTCCCCCATTCCCCCAGCCATTAATTTACTCATTTCGTCAGCCATTAATTCACCCATCAACCAGGCATAATACACTAATTCCCTCATGGCATTAATACACCCATTCCCTCAGCGGATTAGTTCACACATTCATTCATGCCATTAATAGTCCCATTCCCTCAGTCATAGTTCATCCATTCCCTCAGCCATTCATTCAGTCATTCACTCTGCAATTAATTCACCTCTTCCCTCAGCCACTAATTCCCTCAGCCATTAATACAACTCCCTCACGACATTAACACCCATTCCCTCACCAATTAGTTGACCCATTCATTCATTCATGCCATTAACAGACCATTCCCTCTGCCATTAACATACCCATTCCCTCAGCCGTAATTAATCCACTCCATTATTTCACCAGTTACTTCAGCCATTAATTCACCCATTTAATCAGGCATTAATTCACCTACTCCTGCAGCCATTAACACACCCATTCCCTTTTCCTTTAATATATCCATTCCCTCATGCCGTTAATACATCCATTTCCTCATGCCATTAATTCACACCTCTCCTAGCCATTAATTCACCTCTTCCCTCAGCCATTAATTCACCCATTCCCCAGCCATTAATTCACCCATTCCCCAGCCATTAATTCACCCATTCCCTCAGTCATTAATACACACATTGCCTCATGCCATCATTTCACCCATTCCCTCGGCCTTTATTCAGCCATTCCCCCAGCCAACAATTCACCTATTTCCTCGCCATTAATTCACCATTCCCTCAGCCTTTAGTTCACCCTTTCCTTCATGCCATTAATACACCCATTCACTCAGCATTTTTAATTCATCGATTCCCTCAGCTATTAATTCACCCTTTCCCCCAGCCATTAATTCACTCATTCCCTCAGCCAGTATTTCAAACATTCTGTCAGCCATTATTTCAGGCTTTCCCTCAGCCATTAAGTCACATTCCCTCAGCCACTAAAACACCCATTCTCTCAATGATTTTTTTCCAAAGCACTTTACTTTTATTAAACTCACATAACTCTCATAACAACTTTAGATACAGGTGTTATTTTAACCTTCATTTTGCAGATGAAGAAACTGAAACACTGAGGTAAGTTGTTCACAGTGACAACTTAGTAAATGGTGCAGTTACAAGCAATCTGGCTCTAGATTCTGTGCTCTGAAATAGAAGACTCTTGCCTTTCTAGAATATATGTAATCTGGGAGCTCTTACATTAGGTGAAAATGTCAAGTTATGTCATTTTTGGGGTAAAATTGAGTTTTTTTGTTTTTAAAGTTTCTAAGGATCAGATTTATCAAAGCTGCATTGAATATCTACTGATATCCATTGTTCCTGCTCTTACAGAGACAAAAAAGCAACTGTCCCCTGGGATACAGAGCCAGGAACAGCAGTGAGAAGACACCTAACCAAACAAACACAAATCAGCAGAGTAACACAAGAAAACTGCTGGGTCCAGCCCTGCCTAACAGCCTCATTAGTGCCCCTACCTAAATATGTCTTATTTTCACTAATAACTTAGAAAATATCTGGTCAGACAGAATGGCTTGCCTTTCAGAGCAGTAAATAGGTATATCTACCAATTACATATACTGGGAGAAACAAGAACATTTCCAAACACATCACTTTTGAAAATCTCAACAGTAATATTCCCTTGTCAAATAGAAATAATCTAATATTCACTTCTATTTTTTTTCATGGAAAGGCACTTTTTAAAAATTTATTTAATTTATTTTTGGCTGCATTGGGTCTTCACTGCTGCGTGTGGGCTTTTTCTAGTTGTGGTGAGCGGGGGCTACTCTTTGTTGCAGTGCACGGGCTTCTCACTGCAGCGGCTTCTCTTGTTGCAGAGCACAGACTCCAGGCGCATGGGCTACAGTAGTTGTGGCACGCAGACTCAGTAGTTGTGGCTCGTGGGCTCTAGAGCTCAGGCTCAGTAGTTGTGGCACACAGGCTTAGTTGCTCTGCAGCATGTGGGATCTTCCCGGACCAGGGCTCGAACCCGTGTCCCCTGAATTGGCAGGCGGATTCTTAGCCACTGTGCCACCAGGGAAGCCCGGAAAGGCACTTTATTTTAAATATAGCAGTGTGTACATGTCAATCCCAAACTCCCAATCTATCCCTTCCTGCCCACCATCCCCCTTGGTAACCATAATTTCATTCTCTTAAGTCTGTCAGTCCATTTCTGTTTTGTAAATAAGTTTATTTGTATCTTTTTTTGTATTCTGCATATAAGCAATATCATATGATATTTGTTTTTCTCTGCCTGACTTACTTCACTTAGTATAATATTCTCCAGGTCCATCCATGGTGCTGCAAGTGGCTTTATGTCATTCTTTTTAATAGCTAAGAAATATTCCATTGTATATATGTACATCTTCTTTAACCATTCTTCTGCTGATGGACATTTAGGTTGCTTCCATGTCTTGGCTATTATTAACAGTGCTACAATGAACACTGGGGTGTATGTATCCTTTCGAACCATGTTTTTCACTGGATGTATGCCAAAGAGTGGAATTGCTGGATCATATGGTAGCTCTATTTTTAGGGTTTTTTTTTTTTTTTTTTTTTTTTTTGCGGTACGCGGGCCTCTCACTGTTGTGGCCTCTCCCGTTGCGGAGCACAGGCTCCGGACGCGCAGGCTCAGCGGCCATGGCTCACAGGCCTAGCCGCTCCGCGGCATGTGGGATCTTCCCTGACCGGGGCGCGAACCCATATCCCCTACATCGTCAGGCGTACTCTCAACCACTGCGCCACCAGGGAAGCCCTATTTTTAGTTTTTTTAAGGAACCTCCATACTGTTCTCCATAGTGGCTGCACCAATTTACATTCCCACCAACAGTGTAGCAGTGTTCCCTTTTCTCCACACCCTCTCCACCATTTACTGTTTGCAGATATTTTGGTGATGGCCATTCTGACTGGTCTGAGGTGATACCTCATTGTAGTTTTGATTTGCATTTCTCTAATAATTAGCGACCTCGAGCATCTTTTCATGTGCCTGTTGGCCATCTGTATGTCTTCTTTGGAGAAATGTCTCTTTAGGTCTTCCGCCCATTTTTTGATTGGGTTGCTTGTTTTTTTGATATTGAGCTACATGAGCTGTTTGTAAATTTTAGAGATTAATCCTTTGTCAGTCGCATCGTTAGCAAATATTTTCTCCCATTCTCTGGATTGTCTTTTTGTTCTGTTTATGGTTTCCTTTGCTGTGCAAAAGCTTTTCAGTTTAAGTAGTCCCATTTGTTTTTGTTTTTACTTCCATTACTCTGGGAGATGGATCGAAAAAGATATTGCTGCAATTTATGTCAGAGTGTTCCACCTATGTTTTCCTCGAAGAGTTTTATGGTATCTGGTCTTACATTTAGGTCTTTAATCCATTTTGAGTTATTCTTGTGTGTGGTGTTAAAGAATGTTCTAATTCCATTTTTGCACATGTAGCAGTCCAGTGTTTCCAGCACCATTTATTGAAGAGATTGTCTTTCCTCCATTTTATAGTCTTGCCTCTTTTGTTGTAGATAATTGACCATAGGTGCGTGGGTTTATTTCTGAGCTTTTTAACCTGTTCCCTAAACGATTAATTCACCTATTCCCTCAGCCATTAATACACCAAGTTCCTCATCCCAATACATCCATTGCCTCAGCCATTAGTTCACCCATTCTCTCGTGCCATTAATGAACCATTCCCTAATGGGTCACCAATTCCCCCATGCTATTAATGATTCCCTAAGCCATCAATTCATCTATTCCCTCAGCCATTAATACACCCATTAATTCACCCCTTCCCTCAGCCATTAATTCACTCATTCCCACAGCCACCAATATACCCATTTCCCCAGCCATTAATGATTCCATTTACTCCACCACTAAAACACCATTACCTCAGCCATTAATTCAGCCATTCCGCCAGCCATTAATTCAGCCATTCCCTCAGCCATTAACTCACCTATTCCCTCAGCCATTAACTCACCTATTCCCTCATGAAATTGTTATATCCAACTGTCAGCCATTAGTTCACCCATTCATTCATGCCATTAATAGACCCATTCCCTCTGCCATTAATGCACCCATTCCCTTAGGCATTAATTCACCCATTCCCTCAGCCATATTTAAAACATTGGCTCAGGCATTAATATAGCCATTCCCTCTTCCTTTAATATATCCATTAGCTCATGCCATTAATACATCCATTTCCTCATGTCATTAATTCACCCATTATTACACACATTCCCTCAGCCATTAATTCACCCATGTCACCAACATTGAGTCACTATATCCCTAAGCCATTAATTCACCCATTCCCTTAGTCATTAATTCACCTATTCCGTCAGCCATTGGTTAACCTTTCCTTTGTTATTAAAACACCCGTTCCCTCAGCCATTAATTCAGCCATTCCAACAGCCATTGATTCACCTTTTCCCTAAGCTACTGATTGAGCCATTCCCTCAGTCATTATTTCAAACATTCCCTCAGGCATTAATTCAGCCATTCCCTCAAGTATTAACACACCTATTCCCTCAGTCATTAGTTCACCCATTCATTCAGGAAATTAAACCCATTCCCTCAGCCATAGTTCACCCATTCCCTTTGCCATTAGTTCACCCATTCCCTTAGCCATGAAAAACCCATCCCCTCAGCCATGAAAAACCCATTCCCTCAGCCATAGTTCACCCATTCCCTTTGCCATTAGTTCACCCATTCCCTTAGCCATGAAAAACCCATCCCCTCAGCCATGAAAAACCCATTCCCTCAGCCATAGTTCATCCATTCCCTTTGCCATTAGTTCACCCATTCCCTTAGCCAGGAAAAACCCATCCCCTCAGCCATTAATACACCCATTCCTTCATCCATTAGTTCACCCTTTCCTTCATGGCATTAATACACCCACATCGTCAACCTTTAATTCATCCAGTCAGGCATTAATTCACCCATTCCTTCAGCCATTATGCCATTAATTCACCCATTCCGTCAGCCATTAGTTCACCCATTCCCTCATGACATTGATACACCTATTGCTCGGCCATCGTTCATTTATTCCCTCAAAAACTAATACATGCATTTCCTCAGCCATTAATTCACCCATTGCCTCAGCCGTTAAACCGCACATTCCCTCAGCCCTTAATACACCCATTCTTCAGCCATTAATTCATCCTTTCCTTCAGCTAATACACCCATTCCCTCAGTGACTAATGTACCCATTTCTTCATGCCACTAATTTACCCATTCCCTCAGCCCTAATACACACATTCCCTCAGCCTTTAAATCATCCATTCCCTGTCCATTAATTCACCACACCTCTAAGCCATTAATTCATCCATTCCTTCACCCATTAATATATCCATTGCCTCATGCCATTGAAATACCCATTGCCTCAGCCATTAATTCATCTATTCCCTCACCCATTAATACACCCATTCCGCCATCCATTAATTCACCCATCCCAAAGCCATTAATTCAGGCAATCCCTCAGCCATGAATTCACCCACTCCTCTGTCATTAACTCACGCATTCCCACGGCCATTAAAACACCCATTCCCTCATGCCATTATAGTTCACCCGTTCATTCAGCGATTTTTTCACACATTCCCTCAGCTATTACTTCAACCATTCCCTCAGCCATTAATTCAGCCATTCCCTCGTCCATTAATACACCCATTCCTTACGCATTTAAATCACCAATTCCCTCAGCCACTGATTGTCCCATTCTTTTAGCCATTACTCAACCATTCCCTCAGCCATTAATTCTGCCATTCCCTGAGGCTTTTTTTTTTTTTTTTTTTTTTTGCGGTTCGCGGGCCTCTCACTGTTGTGGCCTCTCCCGCTGCACAGGCTCCGGACGCGCAGGCTCAGCGGCCATGGCTCACGGGCCCAGCCGCTCCGCGGCATGTGGGATCTTCCTGGACCGGGGCACGAACCCGTGTCCCCTGCATTGGCAGGCGGACTCTCAACCACTGCGCCACCAGGGAAGCCCTCCCTGAGCCTTTGAAACACCAGTTGCTGCAACCATTAATACATACATTCCCCCTTGCATTAATTTACCCATTCCCTCAGCCATAATTCACTTATACCCTCAAACATTGATACACCTATACCTTCAGCCATTTTTACACTAATTTCCTCTACGCCTAATACACCCACCTCCTCAGCGATTTGTTCACCCACTCCCTCAACCACTAATTCACCACTCCTCTCAGCCATTAATTCACCCATTCCCTCATCATCAGTTTACACATTCTCTCAGCCATTACACACCCATTCTCTCTCTCATTAGTACACCTATTCCCTCCTCCATTAATTAACCCATTCTTTCCACCATTAGTTCACTCATTCTCTAATCTACTAATTCACCTAGTCCTTCAGGTATTAATTCATCCATTCCCTCAGCCATTAGTCACCCATTCCCTCAACCACCATAGAACCATTTACTAGGCCTCTAATGCACCCATCTCTCAGCCATTAATTCAACCATATTCTCAGCCATTAACTCAGTCATTCCTTCAGCCTGCCATACACCAATTCCCTCAGCCATTAATACACACATTTCTCCATCTGGTTTAATTCGCGCACTCCCGTATCTATTAATTCACCCATTCCCTCAGCTGTTAATTCAGGCATTCCCTCACACACGAATTCATCCAGTCCCTCCGCCATTAATTCACCCATTTCTTGAGTCATTAATTCACCTAAACCCACAGCCATTAATATACTAATTTGCCCGGGCCTAATACACCCATCCTGTTAGTGATTAGTTCACCCATTCCCTCAGCCATTAATTCAAGCACTTTCTCAGCCACTAATACCTCCATTCCCATAGCCATTAAATCACCCATTCCCTCAACATTAATTGATCCCTTCCCACAGCCATTAATTCAGCCATTCCCTCAGCCATTAATACACCCATTCCCTCATGACATTGATACACCCATGCCATTGATCAGTGATGATCAATGGTATGGGTGTATCATTGATCAATCAGCCATTGATCACTTAATCCCTCAACCACTGATACATGCATTCCCTCAGTAATTAATTCAACTATTCAGTCGACCACTAATTCACCCATTCCCTCATCCACTAACTCACCCATGCCTTCAGCCATTACTTCAACTATTCCCTCAGCCCCTAATTCAGCTTTCCCTCAGCCTTTGATACACCAATTCCCTCAGCTATTAATACACACATTCCCACATCCATTAATTCACCCATGCCTGGATTCACTAATTCACCCTTTCACTCAGCCATTAATTCAGCCAACCCCTCAGCCATTAATTCACCATTCCCTCACCTATTTCCTCAGCCATTATATACTCATTCCCTCCGCCATTAGTTAATACATTACTTCATCCATTACTTCACATATTCCCTCAGCCAATAATTCACCCATTTCCTAAGCCATTAACTCACCTATACCTTCAGCCATTAATAAACCAATTCCCACAGGTCTAATACATCCATTCCCTCAGCCATTAATTCACCCCTTCCCACAGCCATTAATACACCCATTCCCTCATGCCATTACTTCACCTGTTAATTCAGTGATTATTTCACCCATTTCTTCAGCTATTTATTCAACCATTCCCTCAGCCATTAATACACCCATTCCATCCGAATTTAAATCACCAATTCCTTTAGCTATCATTATACTCATTCCCTCAGCCACTGATTCTCCCTTCCCTTTAACCATTACTCAACCATTCCCTCAGCCTTTGAAACACCAGTTCCCACAACTGTTAATACACATATCCCCCCCAACCATTAATTTACCCATTCCCTCAGATATTAATTCAGACACTCCCAGAAGCCAATAATTCAGCCAGTCCTGAATCCATTAATTCAGCCATTCCCACAGCCACTAATCCACTTATACCCTCAATCATTAATTCACCTATACCCTCAGCTATTTTTACACCGATATCTCATGCCTAATACACACATCCCCTCATGATTATTTCACACATTCTCTCAGCCATTAATACACCCTTTCCTTCATCCATTAATATACCCATTCCCTCATGCCATTAATACACTCATTCCCTCAGTCATTAATTCATCTATTCCTCAGCCATTACACATTTCCTCATGCCATTAATTCGCCAGTCCTCTCAGCCATTAATTCACCCATTCCCTCAGCCACTAATACACCTATTCCCTCAGCAATTCCCCCATTCCATCAGCCATTGATACACCCATTCCTTCATCAATTAATACACCTATCCCTCATGCCATTAATACACCCATACCCTCAGGCATTAAATCGTCTATTCCCTCAGTCATTAATACACACATTTCCTCATGCCATTAATTTACCTATTCCCTCAGCCCTATACACACATTCCCTCACCCTTTAATTCACTCATTCCCTCTCCATTAATTCATCCATTCCATCACACATTAATATACCCATTGCCTCATGCCATTAATACACCCATCCTCTCAGCCATTAATTCACCCTTTCCCTTAGCCATTAATTCAGCCAGTCCCTCAGCCATTGATTCACTCTTTCCCTGCATCATTAACTCACCTATTACCTCAGCCATTAATACACTCATTCCCTTAGCCATTAATTCACCTATTCCATCAGCCATTAATACACCAATTCCCTCAGGCTTAATAAACCCATTCCTTTAGTGATTAGTTCACCCATTCCCTCATGACATTAATACTCCCATTCCCTCATGTCATTAATAAACCCAATCCTTAAGCCATTGGTTCACCATTCCCTCAATCATTAATTCACAGATTCCCTGAGCCATTAGTTTATCCATTGCCTCAGCCCTTACTACACACATTCCTTCACCATTAATTCATCCATTCCCTCACCTACAAATACACCCATTTCTTCAGGCCATTAATTTACCCATTTCTTCAGCCATAATACCCACATTCCCTTAGCCTTTAATTCATCCATTCAGTCCTTATTTCACTCATTCCCTCAGCCATTAATTCACCCATTCCCTAAGCCACTAATTCACCCATTCCATAAGTCATTAATTTACCCATTTTCGGCTGTTATTCAACTATTTCCTCAGCCACTTATTCAACCATTCCTTCAGACTTTGATACACCAGTACCTTCAGGCATTAATACACACAATGCCCACATCCATTAATTCACTCTTACCCTCAGCCATTAATTGTGGTATTCTCTCAGCCATTTATCCAGCCAACGCTTAAGCCATTAATTCACCCATTCCCTCAGTCATTAACTCACCTATTCCCTCAGTCATTAATACACTCATTCCCTCAGCCATTACTTCACACATTCCCTCAGCCATGAATTCACCCATTCTCTCAGCCATTAATATACCCATTTCCTCATGTCATTAATTCACACAAGCTGTCAATCCTAATACAAACTTTTCGTCAGCTATTAATACATCCATTCTCCCAGCCATTAGTTCTCCCATTCTCTCAGCCATCAATACACCATTTCCTGAAGTCATTAATTCACCCACTACTTCTGCCATTAATTCACCCATTCTTTCTGCCATTAGTTTACTTATTGTCCAAACCACTAATGCACCCAGTTCCTCAGGCATTAATTCATCTATTCCCTCAGCCATTAGTTCACCCATTCTGACAGCCATATTCACCCATTTCCTAAGGCATTAGTTCACCCATCCCTTAACCACTAATACACCAATTTTTCAGCCACTATGCAGCCATTCTCTCAGCCATTTATTCACCCATTCCCTCAGCCATCAATTCATCCATTCCCTAAGCGATTAACACATTCATTTCCTCAGCCATTACTTCACACATCCCCTCAGTCATGAAATCACTCATTTCTCAGCCATTAATATACCCATTTCCTCATGCCATTAATTCATGCAATCCATCAGTCCTAATGCCTTTTCGTCAGCTATTAATACATACAATCTCTCAGCCATTAGTTTACCCGGTTCTCTCAGCCACCAATATACCATTTGAGGAAGTCATTAATTCACCCATTACCCCTGCCATTAATTCACACATTCTTTCTGCCATTAGTTCACTCACTGTCTAAGCCACTAATGCACCTAGTTCCTCAGGGATTGATTCACCCATTCTCTCAGCCATTAGTGCACCCATTCTGACAGCCATATTCACCCATTTCCTGACATTAGTTCACCCATTCCCTCAACCACTAATATACCAATTTTTCAGCCACTATTGCAACCGTTCTCTCAGTCACTTATTCACCCATTCCCTCAGTCATTAATTCAGCCAATCCCTCTGCCATTATTACACCATTCCCTCAGTCATTAATACACCAATACTTTTATGCCTCATATACCTACCCATTCGGTCACTGATTAGTTCACCCATATCCTCAGCTATTAATTCAGCTAATCCCTCAGCCATTAATACACCCATTCCGTCTGCATTTACATCACCAATTCCTTCACCTGTTAATTCACTCATTCCATCAGCCACTGATTCTCCCTTCCCTTTAACCATTACTCAACCACTCCCTCAGCCTTTGAAACACCAGTTCCCACAACCACTAATACACACATCCTCCATCCCTTAATTTACCCATTCCCGCAGACATTAATTCAGACATTCCCTCAGCCAATAATTTATCCAATCCCGAATTCATTAATTCAGCCATTCTCTCAGCCATTAATTCACTTAGAACCTCAGCCATTTTTACACCAATTTCCTTATGCCTAATACACCCATCCCCTCAGGAATTGATTCACACATTCTCTCAACCATTGATACACCCATTTCTTCATCCATTAATATACCCATCCCCTCATACCATTAATACAGCAATTCCCTCTGTCATTAATGCATCTATTGCCTCGGCCATTAATACACACATTTCCTCATGCCCTAATTCACCACTCCTCTCAGCCATTAATTCACCCATTCCTTAGTCATTAATACACCTATTCCCTCAGTGATTTGTTCACCCATTCCCTCATTAATAGTCATTAGCTCGGCCATTAATTCACCCATTTCCTCAGCCATTAATACACCCATTTCTGCATGCTATTAATTTACCCATTCCCTCAGCCCTATACACACATTCCCTCTGCCTTTAATTCACCCTTTCCCGTAGACATTAATTCAGCCCACCCCTCAGCCATTAATTCACCCATTACCTGAGTCATTAAATCACCTACTCCTTTAGCCATTAATACATATATCCCATCCATTATTTTACTCATTCTCTCAGACATTAATTTACTCGTTCCTTCAGACATTAATTCAGACATTCCCTCAGCCAATAATTCAGCCATACTCATCACCATTAAGTAAGCCATTTTCTCTTCCATTATTTCACCCATTCTTTCAGCCACTAATACACTTATTCTGCAGCTATTCATTTATCCATTCCTTCAGCCATTAATTCACTAATTCTATTAGGAGTAGTTCACCCACTCCCTCAGCCAAAATTCACCCATTCCCTCAGCCTTTAGTTCATCCATTTCCTCAGCCATTAATTCTCCCATACCCTCAGGCAATAATTCACCCATTAACTCAACTATTAATTCACTTTATCCCTCAGCCATTAATACACCTATTGCCTTACCTATAATACACCCATTCCTTCAGTCATTATTCATCAATTCCCTCAGCCGTTAATACACCCATTTCCTCATGGAATTAATTAACAAATACCCTCAGCCCTAATACCAACTTTCTATCAGGCTATTTTTAAAAACTAATTAATTAATTAGTTTTATTTTTGGCTGCTTTGTGTCTTTGTTGCTGCACACAGGCTTTCTGTAGTTGCGGCGAGTGGGGGCCACTCTTCGTTGTGGTGAGTGGGCTTCTCATCGCCGTGGTTCCTCTTGTTGGGGAGCTCGGGCTCCAGGCGCACGGGCCTCAGTAGGTGTGGCGCTTAGGCCTCAGTAGTTGTGGCGTTTGGGCTCTAGAGTGCAGGCTCAGCAGCTGTGGTGCATGGGCATCGTAGCTCCGCGGCATGTGGGATCTTCCCGGACCAGGGCTCGAACCCACGTGTCCCACACTGGCAGGCGGATTCTTAACCACTGCGCCACCAGCGAAGTCCTAATTCACCCATTCTTTCTGCCGTTAGTTCAGTCATTCTCTAAGCCACTAAGGCACCCAGTCCTTCTGGCATTAATTCACCTATTACCTCAGCCATTAGTTCACCCAGTCCATCAGCCACATTCACCCACTTCCTAAAAAATTAGTTCACCCATCCCCTCAAATTGTAATACACCCATTTTCTAGGCGACTAGTGCACCCATTCTCTCAATTATTAATTCACCCATTCTGTCACCCACTAATTCAGCCAATGTCTGAGACATTCTCTCGGCCATTAATTATACTATTTCTTCAGCCTTTCCCCCATTCTCTCAGCCATTAATACACCCATCCCTTCAGCGATTAGTTCACTCATTAGCTCAGCCATTATTTTACCCCAACCTAATGCCGTGAGTTCACCCATTCCTTCAGTTATTATTTCAACCATTCCTTCAGCCATTCTTTCAGCCATTAATTCAGCCAATCCCTCAGCATTATTTCGGTCATTCACAAAGCATTTGATATACCAATTCCCTCAACCATTAATACCACACTCCCCCATCCATTACTTATCCATTTCCTTAGCCATTAATTCAGGCAATCCCTCAGCCATTAATTCACCCATTCCATCAGCCAATAATACACCAATTCTTTCTTTCCTAATACACCCATTTCCTCAGCAATTACTTCACCCAACCTCAGCCATTACTTCAGCCATTCCCCCCAGCCTTCAATACACCAATTTCCTCAACCATTAAAACACACATTATTTCATCTGTTAACTCACCCATCCCTCAGCCATGAATTCAGGCAATCCCTTAGCTTTTCATTCACCCTTCCCTTCAGCCATGAATTCACCAAGTCTCTTTCCGCCATTAATTCACCTATACCTTCAGCCATTTATACACCAATTCCCACAGGTCTAATACATCCATCCCCTCAGCGATTAGTTCACCCATTCCTTCAGCCATTAACACATCCATTCCCTCATGCCATTACTTCATCTGTTAATTCAGCGATTATTTCACCCTTTGCCTCAGCTATTATTCAATCATTCCCTCAGCCATTAATACACCCATTCCATCCACATTTAAATCACCAATTCCTTCAGCTGTCATTACAGTCATTGCCTCAGCCAGATTGCCCCTTTCCTTTAGCCATTACTCAACCATTCCCTCAGCCTTTGAAACACCAGTTACCGCAACCATTAATACACACATCCTCCCATCCATTAATTTACCCATTTCCTCAGTCATTAACTCACCTATTCCCTCAGCCATTATTTCACCCATTCCCTCAGTCATTTATACACCAATACTTTTAAGCCTAATATACCCATTCAGTCACTGATTAGTTCACCCATATCCTCAGCCAGTAATTCAGCTAATCCCTCAGTCATTAATACACCCATTCCATCTGCATTTAAATCACCAATCCCTTCAGCTGTCAAGTCACTCATTCCCTTAGCCACTGATTCTCCCTTCCCTTTAGCCAGTATTCAACCATTCCCTCAGCCTTTGAAACACCTGTTCCCGCAATCATTAATACACACATCCCCAACATCCATTAATTTACCCATTCCCTCAGCCATTATTTCACCCATTCCCTCAGCCATTAATACACCCATTTCCTCATGCCATTAATTCATGCAATCCTTCAGTCCTAATACAACCTTTCTGTCAGCTATCAATACTTCCATTCTCTCAGCCATTAGTTCACCATTCTCTCCATTATTACTTCACAGATTCCCTCAGACATTAGTTTATGGATACCCTCAGTGTTTAAAACACGCATTCCCCCAGCCATTAATTCATCCATATCCTCAGCTATTAATACACCCATTACCCCAGGGACTAATATACCCACTTCCTCAGTCATTATTTCTCCCTTTCCCTCAGCCATAGTTCACCTATTCCCTCAGCCATTAAGTCACCCAACCTCTTCACCATAAATTCACCTACTATCTCAGCTATTCCCTGAGCCATTAAAACACCCTTTCCCTCAGCCATGATTCCCCCATTTCTCAGCCATTAATATACCCATTTCATGCCATTAATTCACACAATCTGTCAGCCCTAATACAAATTTTCTGTCAGCTATTAATACATCCATCCACTCAGCCATTAGTTCACCCATTCTCTCAGCCACCAATACACCATTTCTGGAAGTCATTAATTCACCCATTCTTTCCGTCATTAGTTTACTCATTGTCCAAGGCATTAATGCAACCAGATCCTTAGGCATTAATTCAGACATTCCCTCAGCCCATAATTCAGCCAATCCTGAAATCATTAATCCAGTCATTCCCTCAGCCATTAATTCACTTATACCCTCAACCATTAATTCATCTATACCCTCAGCCATTTTTACACCAATTTCTCATGCCTAATACACCCCTCCCCTCACCGATGAGTTCACACATTCTATCAGCCATTGATACAACCTTTCCTTCATCCATTAATATACCCATTCCCACATGCCATTAATACACCCATTCCCTCAGTCGTTAATTCATCTATTGTCTCAGCCATTAATATACACATTTCCTCATGCCCTAATTCATCCCTCCTCTCAGCCATTAATTCACCCATTCCCACAGCCATTATATATCCATTCCCTCATGACAATAATACACCCATTCCTTCAACCATTAGTTTACCCCTTCCCTCATCCATTAGTACACCCATTCTCTCAGGCATTAATTCACCCACTCCCTCAGTCATTAATACACACATTGCCTCCTGCCATCCTTTCACCCATTCCCTCAACCATTAATACACCCTTGCACTCAGACGTTAATTCACCCATTCCTTAGCCACTAATACACCTATTCCCTCAGCAATTTGTTCTTCCATTCCCTCATGCCATTAATAGAGTCATTAGCTTGGCCATTAGTTTACCCATTTCCTATGTCATTATTTCACTCATTCCCTCAGCCACTAATTCACCCATTCCCTCAGCCAATAATTCACCCATTCCTTTAGTTGTTATTCAGTTATTCCCTCAGTCATTCCTTCAGCCTTGGATACACCAATTCCATCAGCCATTAACACACAACCCCCACATCCATTTATTCGCCCATTCCTGCATCCATTAATTCACTCTTTCCATCAGCCATTAATTCTGGTATTCTCTCAGACATTAAATCAGCCAATCTCTCAGCCATTAATTTGCCCATTCCCTCAGTCATTAACTCACCTATTCCCTCAGCCATTAATACACTCATTCCCTCAGGCATTAATTCACCCACTCCCTCAGTCATTAATACACACATTGCCTCCTGCCATCCTTTCACCCATTCCCTCAACCATTAATACACCCTTGCACTCAGACGTTAATTCACCCATTCCTTAGCCACTAATACACCTATTCCCTCAGCAATTTGTTCTTCCATTCCCTCATGCCATTAATAGAGTCATTAGCTTGGCCATTAGTTTACCCATTTCCTATGTCATTATTTCACTCATTCCCTCAGCCACTAATTCACCCATTCCCTCAGCCAATAATTCACCCATTCCTTTAGTTGTTATTCAGTTATTCCCTCAGTCATTCCTTCAGCCTTGGATACACCAATTCCATCAGCCATTAACACACAACCCCCACATCCATTTATTCGCCCATTCCTGCATCCATTAATTCACTCTTTCCATCAGCCATTAATTCTGGTATTCTCTCAGACATTAAATCAGCCAATCTCTCAGCCATTAATTTGCCCATTCCCTCAGTCATTAACTCACCTATTCCCTCAGCCATTAATACACTCATTCCCTCAGCCATTACTTCACACATTCCCTCAGCCATTAATATACCCATTTCCTCATGTCATTAATTCACACAAGCCATCAGTCCTAATACAAACTTTTTGTCAGCTATTAATACATCCATTCTCTCAGCCATTAGTTCTCCCATTCTCTCAGCCATCAATACACCATTTCCTGAAGTCATTAATTCACCCATTACTTCTGCCATTAATTCACCCATTCTTTCTGCCATTAGTTTACTTATTGTCCAAACCACTAATGCACCCAGTTCCTCAGGCATTAATTCATCTATTCCCTCAGCCATTAGTTCACCCATTCTGACGGCCACATTCACCCATTTCCTAAGACATTAGTTCACCCATCCCTCAACCACTAATACACCAATTTTTCAGCCACTAATGCAACCATTCTCTCAGCCATTTATTCACCCATTCCCTAAGCCATCAATTCATCCATTCCCTCAGCCATTAATACACCATTCCCTCGTGATAATGATACACCCAACACTCAGCCATTGTTTATTTCCTCAAAAAATAATACATGCCTTCACACAGCCATAAATTCACACGTTGCCTCAGCCATTAATTTATCTATTCCCACAGGCATTAAAACAGCCATTTCCTATTGCCGTTAATTCACCCATTTTCGAGTCCCTCCCATCAGGAAGGTTGCACGAGCTTCTTAGATAGCCTCATCCACCAGAGGGCAGACAGGAGAAGCAAGAAGAACTACAATTCTGCAGCCTGTGGAACGAAAACCACATTCACAGAAAGATAGACATAAGGAAAAGGCAGAGGACTTTGTACGAGATGAAGGAACAAGATAAAACCCGCAGAAAAACAACTAAATGAAGTGGAGATAGGCAACCTTCCAGGAAAAGAATTCAGAATGATGATAGTGAAGATGATCCAGGACCTCAGAAAAGGAATGGAGCAAAGATTCAGAAGATGCAAGAAATGTTTAACAAAGACCTAGAAGAATTAAAGAACAAACACCTAGAAGAATTAAAGAACAAACAAACAGAGATGAACAATACAATAACTGAAATGAAAAATACACTAGAAGGAATCAATAGCAGAATAACTGAGGCAGAACGGATAAGTGACCTGGAAGACAGAATGGTGAAATTCACTGCTGTGGAACAGAATAAAGAAAAAAGAATGAAAAGAAATGAAGACAGCCTAAGAGACTTCCGGGACAACATTAAACGCAACAACGTTCGCATTATAAGTGTCCCAGAAGGAGAAGAGAGAGAGAAAGGACCCGAGAAAACATTTGAAGAGATTATAGTTGAAAACGTCCCTAACATGGGAAAGGAAATAGCCACCCAAGTCCAGGAAATGCAGAGAATCCCAGGCAGGATAAACCCAAGGAGAAACATGCTGAGACACATAGTAATCAAATTGACAAAAATTAAAGACAAAGAAAAATTATTGAAAGAAACAAGGGAAAAATGACAAATAACATGCAAGGGAACTCCCATAAGGTTAACAGCTGATTTCTCAGCAGAAACTCTAGAAGCCAGAAGGGAGTGGCATGACATATTTAAAGTGATGAAAGGGAAGAAACTACAACCAAGATTACTCTACCTGGCAAGGTTTCATTCAGATTCGATGGAGAAATCAAAAGTTTTACAGACAAGAAAAGCTAAGAGAATTCAGCACCATCAAACCACCTCTACAACAAATGCTAAAGGAACTTCTCTAAGTGGGAAACACAAGATAAGAAAAGGACCTACAAAAACAAACCCATAACAATTAAGAAAATGGTAATAGGAACATACATATCAATAATTACCTTAAACGTGAATGGATTAAATGCTCCAACCAAAAGACAAAGACTCGCTGAATGGATACAAAAACAAGACCCATATATATGCTGTCTACAAGAGACCCACTTCAGACCTAGGGACACATACAGACTGAAAGTGAGGGGATGGAAAAAGATACTCCATGCAAATGGAAGGCAAAAGAAAGCTGGAGTAGCAATACTCATTATCAGATAAAATAGACTTTAAAATAAAGAATGTTACAAGAGACAAGGAAAGACACTACATAATGATCAAGGGATCAATCCAAGAAGAAGATATAACAATTATAAATATATATGCACCCAACACAGGAGCACCTCAATACATAAGGCAACTGTTAACAGTTATAAAAGAGGAACGACAGTAACACAATAATAGTGGGGGACATTAACACCTCTCTTACACCAACGGACAGATCATCCAGACAAAAAATTAATAGGAAACACAAGCTTTAAATGACACAATAGACCAGATACATTTAACTGATATTTATAGAACATTCCATTCAAAAACAGCAGATTACACTTTCTTCTCAAGTGCACACAGAACATTCTCCAGGATAGATCACATCCTGGATCACAAATCAAACCTCAGTAAATTTAAGAAAATTGAAATCATATCAAGCATCTTTTCTGACCACAATGCTATGAGATTAGAAATCAATTACAGGGGAAAAAACGTAAAAAACACAAACACAAGGAGGCTAAACAATACATTACTAAATAACCAAGAGATCACTGAAGAAATCAAAAAGGAAATCAAAAAATACCTAGAGACAAATTACAACGAAAACATGACAATCCAAAACCTATGGGATGCAGCAAAAGCAGTTCTAAAAGGGACGTTTAGAGCAATACAAGCCTACCTCAAGAAACAAGAAAAATCTCAAATAAACAATCTAACCTTACACCTAAAGGAACTAGAGAAAGAACAACAAACAAAACCCAAAGTTAGCAGAAGGAAAGAAATCATAAAGATCAGAGCAGAAATAAATGAAATAAAAACAAAGAAAACAATAGCAAAAATCAATAAAACTAAAAGCTGGTTCTTTGAGAAGATAAACAAGATTGATAAACCATTAGCCAGACTCATCAAGAAAAAGAGGGAGAGGACTCATATCAATAAAAATAGAAAAGAAAAAGGAGAAGTTACAACAGACACTGCAGAAATACAAAGCATCCTAAGAGACTACTACAAGCAACTCTATGCCAATAAAATGGACAACCTGGAAGAAACGGACAAATTCTTAGAAAGGTATAACCTTCCAAGACTGAATCAGGAAGAAATAGAAAATATGAACAGACCAATCACAAGTTATGAAATTGAAACTGTGATTAAAAATCTTCCAACAAACAGAAGTCTAGGACCAGATGGCTTCACAGGTGAATTCTGTCAAACATTTAGAGAAGAGCTAACACCCATCCTTCTCAAACTGTTCCAAAAAAGTGCAGAGGAAGGAACATTCCCAAACTCATTCCACAAGGCCACCATCACTCTGATACCAAAATCAGACAAAGGTACTGCAAAAAAGGAAAATTACAAACCGATATCACTAATGGATATAGATGCAAAAATCCTCAACAAAATACTAGCAAACAGAATCCAACAACACATTAAAAGGATCATACACCATGATCAAGTGGGATTTATCCCAGGGATGCAAGGATTCTTCAATATACACAAATCAATCAATGTGATACACCTTATTAACAAATTGAAGAATAAAATCCATATGATCATCTCAATACATGCAGAAAAAGTTTTGACAAAATTCAACACCCGTTTATGATAAAAACTCTCCAGAAACTGGGCATAGAAAGGCCATATACGACATAATAAAGGCCATATATGACAAACCCATAGCAAACATCATTCTCAATGGTGAAAAACTGAAAGCATTTCCTCTAAGATCAGGAAAAAGACAAGGATGTCCATTCTCACCACTATTATTCAACATAGTTTTGGAAGTCCTAGCCACGGCAATCAGAGAAGAAAAAGAAATAAAAGGAATACAAAGTGGAAAAGAAGAAGTAAAACTGTCACTGTTTTCAGATGACATGACATGATACTATACACAGAGAATCCTAAAGATGCCACCAGAAAACTACTAGAGCTAATCAATGAATTTGGTAAAGTTGCAGGATACAAAGTTAATGCACAGAAATTTCTTGCACTGCTATACACTAACAACGAAAGATCAGAAAGAGAAATTAAGGAAACAATCCCATTCACCACTGCAACAAAAAGAATAAAATACCTAGGCATAAACCTACCTAAGGAGGTAAAAGACCTGTTCTCAGAAAACTATAAGATACTGATGAAAGAAATCAAAGATGACACAAACAGATGGAGAGATATACCATGTTCTTGGATTGGAAGAATCAATATTATGGAAATGACTATACTACCCAAAGCAATCTACAGATTCAATGCAACCCCTATCAAATTACCAACCTCATTTTTCACAGAAGAAGAACAAAAAATTTTACAACTTGTATGGAAACAAAAAAGACCCTGAATACCCAAAGCAATCTTGCGAAAGAAAAATGGAGCTGGAGGAATCAGGCTCCCTGACTTCAGACTATACTATAAAGCTACAGTAATCAAGACAATATGGTACTGGCACAAAAACAGAAATATAGATCAATGGAACAGGATAGAAAGCCCAGAGATAAACCCACACACCTAGGGTCAGCTAATCTATGACAAAGGAGGCAAGGATATACAATGGAGAAAAGACAGTCTCTTCAATAAGTGGTGCTGGGAAAACTGGACAGCTCCATATAAAAGAATGAAATTAGAACACTCCCTAACACCATACACAAAAATAAACTCAAAATGGATTCGAGACCTAAATGTAAGACCGGACACTATAAAACTCTTAGAGGAAAACATAGGAAGAACACTCTTTGACATAGATCACAGCAAGATCTTTTTTTCCCCCGAGTTTTAGCTGCTTTAATTGTTTAAACTCATTGTTTGGCATTCTTCCATGCTTTTTTTTTTAACATCTTTATTGGAGTATAATTGCTTTACAATAGTGTGTTAGTTTCTGCTTTATAACAAAGTGAATCAGTTATACATATACATATGTTCCCATATCTCTTCCCTCTTGTGTCTCCCTCCCTCCCACCCTCCCTACCCCACCCCTCTAGGTGGTCACAAAGCACTGAGCTGATCTCCCTGTGCTATGCAGCTGCTTCCCACTAGCTATCTATTTTACATTTGGTAGTGTATATATGTCCATGCCGCTCTCTCACTTTATCACAGCTTACCCTTCCCCCTCCCCATATCCTCAAGTCCATTCTCTAGTAGGTCTGTGTCTTTATTCCTGTCTTACCTCTAGGTTCTTCATGACATTTTTTCCCCCTTAGATTCCATATATATGTGTTAGCATACGGTATTTGTCTTTCTCTTTCTGACTTACTTCACTCTGTATGACAGATTCTAGGTCCATCCACCTCACTACAAATAACTCAATTTCGTTTCTTTTTATGGCTGAGTAATATTCCATTGTATATATGTGCCACATCTTCTTTATCCATTCATCCGATGATGGACACTTAGGTTGTTTCCATCTCCTGGCTATTGTAAATAGAGCTGCAATGAACATTGGGATGCATATGTCTTTTTGAATTATGGTTTTCTCAGGGTATATGCCCAGTAGTGGGATTGCTGGGTCATATGGTAGCTCTATTTGTAGTTTTTTAAGGAACCTCCATACTGTTCTCCATAGTGGCTGTACCAATTCACATTCCCACCAGCAGTGCAAGAGGGTTCCCTTTTCTCCAACCCTCTCCAGCATTTATTGTTTCTAGATTTTTTGATGATGGCCATTCTGACTGGTGTGAGATGATACCTCATTATAGTTTTGATTTGCATTTCTCTAATGATTAATGATGTTGAGCATTCTTTCATGTGTTTGTTGGCAATCTGTATATCTTCTTTGGAGAAATGTCTATTTAGTTCTTCTGCCCATTTTTGGATTGGGTTGTTTGTTTTTTTGATACTGAGCTGCATGAGCTCCTTGTAAATTTTGGAGATTAGTCCTTTGTCAGTTTCTTCATTTGCAAATATTTTCTCCCATTCTGAGGGTTGTCTTTTGGTCTTGTTTATGGTTTCCTTTGCTGTGCAAAAGCTTTGAAGTTTCATTAGGTCCCATTTGTTTATTTTTGTTTTTATTTCCATTTCTCTAGAAGGTGAGTCAAAAAGGATCTTGCTGTGATTTATGTCATAGAGTGTTCTGCCTATGTTTTCCTCTAAGAGTTTGATAGTTTCTGGCCTTACATTTAGGTCTTTAATCCATTTTGAGCTTATTTTTGTGTATGGTATTAGGGAGTGCTCTAATCTCATACTTTTACATGTACCTGTCCAGTTTTCCCAGCACCACTTATTGAAGAGGCTGTCCTTTCTCCACTGTACATTCCTGCCTCCTTTATCAAAGATAAGGTAACCATATGTGCATGGGTTTATCTCTGGGCTCTCTATCCTGTTCCATTGATCTATATTTCTGTTTTTGTGCCAGTACCATACCGTCTTGATTACTGTAGCTTTGTAGTATAGTCTGAAGTCAGGAAGCCTGATTCCTCCAGCTCTGTTTTTCGTTCTCAAGATCAGCAAGAACTTTTTTGATCCACCTCCTAGAGTAATGGAAATAGAAACAAAAATAAACAAATGGGACCTAATGAAACTTCAAAGCTTTTGCACAGCAAAGGAAACCATAAACAAGACCAAAAGACAACCCTCAGAATGGGAGAAAATATTTGCAAACGAATCAACAAAGGATTAATCTCCAAAATATATAAACAGCTCATGCAGCTCAATATTAGAAAAACAAACAACTCAATCCAAAAATGGGCCAGAAATCCTAACCAGACATTTCTCCAAAGAAGACATACAGATGGCCAAGAAGCACATGAAAAGCTGCTCAGCCTCACTAATTATTAGAGAAATGCAAATCAAAACTACAATGAGGTATCACCTCACACCAGTTAGAATAGGCATCATCAGAAAATCTACAAACAACAAATGTTGGAGAGGGTGTGGAGAAAAGGGAACCCTCTTGCACTGTTGGTGGGAATGTAAATTGATACAGCCACTATGGAGAACAGTATGGAGGTTCCTTAAAAAACTAAAAATAGAATTACCTTATGACCCAGCAAACCCACTACTGGGCATATACCCAGAGAAAACCATAATTCAAAAAGACACATGCATCCCAATGTTCACTGCAGCACTATTTACAACAGCCAGGTCATGGAAGCAACATAAATGCCCATCGATATTTAGGATATTTAGACGAATGGATAAGGAAGATGTGGCACATATACACAATGGGATATTACTCAGCCATAAAACAGAACGAAACTGGGTCATTTGTAGAGATGTGGGTGGATCTAGAGACTGTCATACAGACTGAAGTAAGTCAGAAAGAGAAAAACAAATATCGTATATTAACTCATATATGTGGAACCTAGAAAAATGGTACAGATGAACCGGTTTGCAGGGCAGAAATACAGACACAGATGTAGGGAACAAACGTATGGACACCAAGCAGGGGAAAGTGGCGGGTGGTGATGGTATGAATTGGGAGATTGGGATTGACATATATACACTAATATGTATAAAATAGACAACTAATAAGAACCTGCTGTATAAAAAATTAAATTCGGAAATTCCAAGAAAAAAATTCACCCATTCCCTCAACATTAATTGACCTCTTCCCACAGCCATTAATTCATCCATTCCCTCAGCCATTAATACACCTTTCCCTCATGATACTGATACACCCATCCCTCGGCCATTGTTCATTTATTTCCTCAAGAACGAATACATGCATTCACGTAGCCATAAATTCAACCATTGCCTCAGCTATTAATTTATCTATTCCCACAGGCATTAATATAGCCATTTCCTTATGCCATCATCCACCCATTCCCTTGCCATTAACTCACCGATTACTTCAGCCATTAATTTACCTATACCCTCAGCCAAAGTTCACCCAATCCCTAAGCCATTAATTCACCTATTCCTTCCACCATTAATACACCGATTCCCTCAGTCTAATACACCCATTCCCTTAGTCATTAGGTCACTCATTCCCTCATGACATTTACCCCTTCCTTCAGCTCTTATACACACATTCCCTCAGCCCTTAATTCATCCATTGCCTCTCCATTAATTCACCACTCCTCTCAGCCATTAATTCATCCATTCCATCACCCATTAATATACCCGTGCTTCATGCCATTAATACACTCATTCTCCCAGCCATTAATTCATCTATTTCCTCAGCATTAATACAACCATTGTTTCCTGCCATTAATTTACCCGTTCCCTCAACCATTAATACACCCTTTCCTTCAGTCGTTATTACTCATTCCCTTAGCCACTAATACACCCATTCCATAGCCACTAATTCACTCATTCCCTTGGCCATTAATTCACCCATTTCCTCATGCCACTGATACATCCATTCCCTCATGACATTGATACACCCATCGCTCAGCCATTGTTCATTTATTCCCTCAAAAACTAATACATGCATTTCCTCAGCCTTTAATTCACCCACCACCTCAGCCCTTAATTCACCCACCACCTCAGCCCTTAATTCACTTATTCCTTCAAGCCATTACTTGAACTATTCCCTCAGCCATTTATTCAGCCATCCTCTCAGCCTTTGATACACCAGTTCCATCAGCCTTTAATACACACATCCCCACACCCATTAATTCACCCATTCTCTCAGCTATTAATTCAGCCAATCCCTCAGCCATTACTTCACACATTCCCTCAGCAATAATTCACCCATTCCTTCAGCTATTAATTCACCCATTCCCTCTGCTGTTGATAAACCTCAGCCACTGACATACCTATTCCTTCATGCCATTATTCACCATTCCCTTGTCCCTAATAATGATTCCCTCAGCCAGTAATTCACCCATTCCCTCAGCCCTAATATTGACTCCCTCAGCTATTCAGCCATTTCCTCAGCCATTAATATATCCACTCCCTCAGCCATTAATATATCCATTCTCTCAGCCATTAATTCACCCATTTCCTCATGCCATTAACTCACCCATTCCCTCGGCCCTCAAGCAAGCTTTCTGCTACCTATTAATTCATCTGTTCTCTCAGCCATTACTTCACTCATGCTCTCAGCCACAAATACACGATTTCCGTAAATCATTAATTCACCTATTCCCTCTGCTATATTTCACTCATTCTATCCACCGTTTGTCTTTCCACTCATTCTCTAAGGCACTAATGCACCCAGTCCCTCAGGCATTAATTCACCTATTCCCCAGCCGTTAGTTCACCCATTCCATCAGCTACATTCACCCATTTCCTAAGGCATTAATTCACCCATTCCCTCAGCCACTAATATACCCATTTCCTAGCCCACTAATACATCCATTCTCTCAGTCGTTAATTCAGTACTCCCTCAGCCTTTAATTAACCTATACCCTCAGGTGTTAATTCAACCATTCCCTCAGGCATTAATTCACCTATTCCCTCAGCTATTAGTTCAGCCATTTCATCAGCCACATTCACCCATTTCCTAAGACATTGGTTCACCCATTCCATTAGACTCAAATACATCCATTCACTCAGCTATTAACTCACCCTTTCCCTCCGCTATTCCCTCATCCATTAATACACCTATTCTTCAATCCACTAATGTACCCATTCCCTCATGCCACTAGTTCACCCATTCCCTCATCCACTAATACAGCCATTCCCTCCACATTAATTCACCCATTCCCTCAGCTGTTATGACTCATTCCGTCAGCCACTAATTCATCCATTCTGTCCACCATTAAGTCAGCCATTTTATCACCCATTATTTCACCCATTCTTTCAGCCACTAATACATCTCTTCCGGCAGCTATTCATTCATCCATCCCCTCATCCATTAGTTTACTGATTACCGTAGGAATTAGTTCACCCATTCCCTCAGGCAATAATTCACCCATTAACTCAACTATTAATTCACCTTTTCCCTCAGCCCTTAATACACCCATTCCCTGAGCCATTGATACACCTATTCCTTCATCTATAATATACCCATTGTCTCATGCCATTAATACAACCATTCCCTCAACCACTAATACACCCATTTTCTAGGCCACTAATGCACCCATTCTTTCAACCATTAATTCACCCATTCCATCAGCCATTAATACACCAATTGTTTTATTCCTATACACCCATTCACTCAGCAGTTAGTTCACCCATATCCCCGCCATTAATTCAGCCAGTCCCTCAGCCATTATTTCATCCATTCTCAAAGCCTTTGATACACCAATTCCCTCAACCATTAATACACACATTCCCCCATCCACTAATTCACTCATTCACACCTCCATTAATTCACCCATTCCCTCAGCCATTTATTCAGTCTTCCCTCAGCCATTAAGTCAGCCAATCCTTCACCCACTAAATCACCCATTCCTCACCATTAATTCACCCATTCTCTCCAACATTAAGCCAGCCATATTCTCATCCAGTTTCACCCATTCTTGCAGCCACTAATACACCTCCTGCAGCCATTCATTCATTCATTGAGGTCCCTCAGCCATTAATTCACTAGTTAACTTAGGAATTAGTTCACTTACTACCTCAGCCATTAGTTTATCCATTCTCTCAGCTATTAGTTTACCCATCCCCTCAACCATTAATTCACCTATTCCCTGAGCCATTAATACACCTATCCCCTTATCTATAATATACCCATTCCTTCATGCCATTAACACACCCATTCCTTCAGCCATTAATTCATCTATTCCCTCAGCCATTAATACACTCACTTCCTCTTGGCATTAATTAATGCATACCCTCAGGCCTAACACAAACTTTCCTTCAGCTATTAATTCATCCATCTACTCTGCCACTAACCCACCATTTCCGTAAGTCATTAATTCACCCATTTTTTTCTGCCACAAGTTCAGTCATTCTCTAAGCCACTAATGAACCTAGTTCCTCCAAGCATTAATTCACCTATTACATCAGCCATTAGTTCACCCATTCCATAAGCTACATTCGCCCATTTCTTAAGAAATTAGTTCATCCATTCCCTCAAACAGTAATACACCCATTATTCAGGCGAATAATGCACCCATTCTCTCACCCATTAATTCAGCCAATCCCTGAGACATTCTCTCGGCCATTAATTCAACTATTTCTTCAGCCATTCCCCCATTCTCTCAGCCACAAATACACCCACATCTTCGGCCATTAATGCACCCATTTTCTCAGGTATTAATTTACCCGCTGTGTCAGTCATTAATACAGCCAATGCCTCAGCCATTATTTCAGCCATTCCCATAGCCTTTGATACAGCAATTCCCTTAACCATTAATACACACACTTCTCCATCCATTAATTCACCCATACCCGTCTGTTAATTCACCCATCCCTAGCCATTAATTCATCCATTTCCTCAGCCATTAATTTACCCATTCCCTCTACCATTAATTCACCCATTCTTTCCACCTTAGTTCACCCATACTGTAATCCACTAATCCACCCAGTCCTTCAGGCATTAATTCACACATTCCCTCTGCCATTAGTTCACTCATTCCCTCAACCACTAATACACCCATTTACTAGGCCTTCAATGCACCCATTCTCTCAGCACTAATTCAACCATTCTCTCGGCCATTAATTCAGCCAGTCCCTTAGCCATTAATACACACATTTCTCCATTTCATTTTTTTATTTTATTGTTTAAAAATTTTTTTTTGATGATGACCATTTTTAAGGTCTTTTTAAACTGCTCCAATATTGCTTCTGTTTTATGTTTTGGTTTTTGGCCACGAGGCATGTGGGATCTTAGCTCCCCGACCAGGTTTCAAACCCGCACCCCCTGCATTGGAAGGCGAAGTCTTAAACACTGGACTGTCAGGCAAGTCCCTCTCCATTTCACTTAAATCATACACTCCGGCACCCATTCCCTCAGCCACTCATACACCCATAACCTAGGTCACTAATGCACCCATTCCTCCAGCCATTACTTCAGCTAGTCCCTCAGCCATTAATACAGCCATTCTCTCAGCCTTTGATACACCAATTCCCTCAGCTATTAATACTGTACACACATTCCCACGTCCATTAATTCACCCATTCCCGTATCCATTAATTCACCTTTTCTCTCAGCCATTAATTCAGGCATTCTCTCAGCCATTAATTCACCCATCTCTAAGTCATTAACTCACCTATTCCCTCAGCCACTAATATACTCATTCCTTTAGTCATTACTTCACACATTCCCTCAGCCATAATTCACCTATTCCGGCAACCATTAATACACCGATTCCCTAATGCCTAATACACCCATTCTTTTGGCAATTAGTCCACCCATGCCCTCATGCCATTAATACACCCGTTCCCTGTCTCATTTATAAACCCATTTGCTCAACCATTAGTTCACTGTTACCTCAATCATTAGTTCACAGGTCCCTGAGCCATTAGTTTATCCATTGCCTCATCCCTTAATATACCCATTCCTTCAGGCACTCAATCACACTTTCCTTTAGCCACTAATCCTCAGCCATTATTTAAGCCATTCCCTCAGCCTTTGATACACCAGTTCCCTCAGGCACTAATACATACATTCCCACATCCATTAATTCACCCATTTCCTCAGCCATTAATTGAGACAATCCCTGAGACATTAATTCAGGCATTCTCTCCACCATTAATTCAGCCAATCCCTCAGCCATTAATTCACCCATACCCTGAGTCATTAACTCACTTATTCCTTCAGCCATGAATACACTCATTCCCTCAGTCATTACTTTACACATTCACTCAGCCATTAATTCACCTCTTCCCTCTGCCATTAATACACCAATTCCCTCATGCCTAAAAAACCCATTCTCTTAGCCATTAGTTCATCCATTCCCTCATGCCATTATGGAGCCATTGCCTTGACCATTATGTAACCCATTCCCTAAGCCATTAATTCATCTATTTCCTCATGCCATTCATTTACCCATTCCCTGAGCCATAATACACAGATTCCTGCAGCCTTTAATTCACCCATTCCGTCTCCATTAATTCACCACTCCCCTCAGCCATTAGCTCATCCATTCCTGAACTCATTAATATACCCAATGCCTCAACCAATAATATACCCATTCCGGGCTTCCCTGGTGGCGCAGTGGTTAAGAATCCACCTGCCAATGCAGGGGACACAGGTTCGAGCCCTGGTCCGGGAAGATCCCACATGCCGCGGAGCAACTTAGCCCGTGCGCCACAACTACTGAGCCTGTGCTCTAGAGCCTGTATGCCACAACTACTGAAGCCCATGTGCCTAGAGCCCATGCTCCACAACAAGAGAAGCCACCGCAATGAGAAGCCCGCGCACCGCAACAAAGAGTATCTCCCGCTCACCTCAGCTAGAGAAAGCCTGCGTGCAGCAACGAAGACCCAACGCAGCCAAAAATAAATAAATTAAATAAATTAAAATATATATATATATATACCCATTCCATCATGCCATTAAAACACCTATTCCCTCAGCCTGTAGTTTACTCATTCCCTTAGCCCGGTAATCAACCATTCCCTCATGCCATTAATTCACCCTTTCCCTCAGCTCTAATCCAAAGATTCCCTCAGCCATTAATTCACCCATTCCCTCAGCCATTAATACACCCATTCCATCCTGCCATTTAAACACCTATTCTCTCCACCTTTAGTTCACCCCTTCCCTCAGCCTTCAATTCACCCATTCCCTCAGCCCTAATATAGATTCCCTCAGCCATTAATTCAGCCTTTCCCTAAGCCATTAACTCACCCATGCCTTCATGCCATTAATTCACCCATTCCTTCATGCCATTAATACACCCATTCCCTAAGCCATTAATTCACCCATTCCCTCTCCATTAATTCACCACTCTTCTCAGCCATTATTTCATCCATTCCCTCAGCCATTAATACACCTTTCCCTCATGATACTGATACACCCATCCCTCGGCCATTGTTCATTTATTTCCTCAAAAACGAATACATGCATTCACGTAGCCATAAATTCAACCATTGCCTCAGCTATTAATTTATCTATTCCCACAGGCATTAATATAGCCATTTCCTTATGCCATCATCCACCCATTCCCTTGCCATTAACTCACCGATTACTTCAGCCATTAATTTACCTATACCCTCAGCCAAAGTTCACCCAATCCCTAAGCCATTAATTCACCTATTCCTTCCACCATTAATACACCGATTCCCTCAGTCTAATACACCCATTCCCTTAGTCATTAGGTCACTCATTCCCTCATGACATTTACCCCTTCCTTCAGCTCTTATACACACATTCCCTCAGCCCTTAATTCATCCATTGCCTCTCCATTAATTCACCACTCCTCTCAGCCATTAATTCATCCATTCCATCACCCATTAATATACCCGTGCTTCATGCCATTAATACACTCATTCTCCCAGCCATTAATTCATCTATTTCCTCAGCATTAATACAACCATTGTTTCCTGCCATTAATTTACCCGTTCCCTCAACCATTAATACACCCTTTCCTTCAGTCGTTATTACTCATTCCCTTAGCCACTAATACACCCATTCCATAGCCACTAATTCACTCATTCCCTTGGCCATTAATTCACCCATTTCCTCATGCCACTGATACATCCATTCCCTCATGACATTGATACACCCATCGCTCAGCCATTGTTCATTTATTCCCTCAAAAACTAATACATGCATTTCCTCAGCCTTTAATTCACCCACCACCTCAGCCCTTAATTCACCCACCACCTCAGCCCTTAATTCACCCACCACCTCAGCCCTTAATTCACTTATTCCTTCAAGCCATTACTTGAACTATTCCCTCAGCCATTTATTCAGCCATCCTCTCAGCCTTTGATACACCAGTTCCATCAGCCTTTAATACACACATCCCCACACCCATTAATTCACCCATTCTCTCAGCTATTAATTCAGCCAATCCCTCAGCCATTACTTCACACATTCCCTCAGCAATAATTCACCCATTCCTTCAGCTATTAATTCACCCATTCCCTCTGCTGTTGATAAACCTCAGCCACTGACATACCTATTCCTTCATGCCATTATTCACCATTCCCTTGTCCCTAATAATGATTCCCTCAGCCAGTAATTCACCCATTCCCTCAGCCCTAATATTGACTCCCTCAGCTATTCAGCCATTTCCTCAGCCATTAATATATCCACTCCCTCAGCCATTAATATATCCATTCTCTCAGCCATTAATTCACCCATTTCCTCATGCCATTAACTCACCCATTCCCTCGGCCCTCAAGCAAGCTTTCTGCTACCTATTAATTCATCTGTTCTCTCAGCCGTTACTTCACTCATGCTCTCAGCCACAAATACACGATTTCCGTAAATCATTAATTCACCTATTCCCTCTGCCATATTTCACTCATTCTATCCACCGTTTGTCTTTCCACTCATTCTCTAAGGCACTAATGCACCCAGTCCCTCAGGCATTAATTCACCTATTCCCCAGCCGTTAGTTCACCCATTCCATCAGCTACATTCACCCATTTCCTAAGACATTAATTCACCCATTCCCTCAGCCACTAATATACCCATTTCCTAGCCCACTAATACATCCATTCTCTCAGTCGTTAATTCAGTACTCCCTCAGCCTTTAATTAACCTATACCCTCAGGTGTTAATTCAACCATTCCCTCAGGCATTAATTCACCTATTCCCTCAGCTGTTAATTCACCCATTCCATCAGCAACATTCACCCATTTTAAGACATTCGTTCACCCATTCCCTCAGCCACTAATGTACCAATTTCCTAGCCAACTAATACACCCATTCTCTCAGTCATTAATTCAGTACTCCCTCAGCCTTTAATTCATCCATTCCTTCAGCCATTAATTAACCTATACCCTCAGGTGTTAATTCAACCATTCCCTCAGGCATTAATTCACCTATTCCCTCAGCTATTAGTTCAGCCATTTCATCAGCCACATTCACCCATTTCCTAAGACATTGGTTCACCCATTCCATTAGACTCAAATACATCCATTCACTCAGCTATTAACTCACCCTTTCCCTCCGCTATTCCCTCATCCATTAATACACCTATTCTTCAATCCACTAATGTACCCATTCCCTCATGCCACTAGTTCACCCATTCCCTCATCCACTAATACAGCCATTCCCTCCACATTAATTCACCCATTCCCTCAGCTGTTATGACTCATTCCGTCAGCCACTAATTCATCCATTCTGTCCACCATTAAGTCAGCCATTTTATCACCCATTATTTCACCCATTCTTTCAGCCACTAATACATCTCTTCCGGCAGCTATTCATTCATCCATCCCCTCATCCATTAGTTTACTGATTACCGTAGGAATTAGTTCACCCATTCCCTCAGGCAATAATTCACCCATTAACTCAACTATTAATTCACCTTTTCCCTCAGCCCTTAATACACCCATTCCCTGAGCCATTGATACACCTATTCCTTCATCTATAATATACCCATTGTCTCATGCCATTAATACAACCATTCCCTCAACCACTAATACACCCATTTTCTAGGCCACTAATGCACCCATTCTTTCAACCATTAATTCACCCATTCCATCAGCCATTAATACACCAATTGTTTTATTCCTATACACCCATTCACTCAGCAGTTAGTTCACCCATATCCCCGCCATTAATTCAGCCAGTCCCTCAGCCATTATTTCATCCATTCTCAAAGCCTTTGATACACCAATTCCCTCAACCATTAATACACACATTCCCCCATCCACTAATTCACTCATTCACACCTCCATTAATTCACCCATTCCCTCAGCCATTTATTCAGTCTTCCCTCAGCCATTAAGTCAGCCAATCCTTCACCCACTAAATCACCCATTCCTCACCATTAATTCACCCATTCTCTCCAACATTAAGCCGGCCATATTCTCATCCAGTTTCACCCATTCTTGCAGCCACTAATACACCTCCTGCAGCCATTCATTCCTTCATTCCCTCAGCCATTAATTCACTAGTTTACTTAGGAATTAGTTCACTTACTACCTCAGCCATTAGTTTATCCATTCTCTCAGCCATTAGTTTACCCATCCCCTCAACCATTAATTCACCTATTCCCTGAGCCTTTAATACACCCATTCCCTGAGGCATTAATACACCTATCCCCTTATCTATAATATACCCATTCCTTCATGCCATTAATACACCCATTCCTTCAGCCATTAATTCATCTATTCCCTCAGCCATTAATACACTCACTTCCTCTTGGCATTAATTAATGCATACCCTCAGGCCTAACACAAACTTTCCTTCAGCTATTAATTCATCCAACCGCTCAGCCACTAACCCACCATTTCCGTAAGTCATTAATTCACCCATTTTTTTCTGCCACAAGTTCAGTCATTCTCTAAGCCACTAATGAACCTAGTTCCTCCAAGCATTAATTCACCTATTACATCAGCCATTAGTTCACCCATTCCATAAGCTACATTCGCCCATTTCTTAAGAAATTAGTTCATCCATTCCCTCAAACAGTAATACACCCATTATTCAGGCGAATAATGCACCCATTCTCTCACCCATTAATTCAGCCAATCCCTGAGACATTCTCTCGGCCATTAATTCAACTATTTCTTCAGCCATTCCCCCCT
This sequence comes from Orcinus orca, assembly GCF_937001465.1. Taxonomy (NCBI): domain Eukaryota; kingdom Metazoa; phylum Chordata; class Mammalia; order Artiodactyla; family Delphinidae; genus Orcinus; species Orcinus orca. Next base: position 3,597,972 of record NC_064568.1, read on the forward strand.
TCTCTAAGCCACAAATACACCCACATCTTCGGCCATTAATGCACCCATTTTCTCAGGTATTAATTTACCCGCTGTGTCAGTCATTAATACAGCCAATCCCTCAGCCATTATTTCAGCCATTCCCATAGCCTTTGATACAGCAATTCCCTTAACCATTAATACACACACTTCTCCATCCATTAATTCACCCATCCCTAGCCATTAATTCATCCATTTCCTCAGCCATTAATTTACCCATTCCCTCTACCATTAATTCACCCATTCTTTCCACCTTAGTTCACCCATACTGTAATCCACTAATCCACCCAGTCCTTCAGGCATTAATTCACACATTCCCTCTGCCATTAGTTCACTCATTCCCTCAACCACTAATACACCCATTTACTAGGCCTTCAATGCACCCATTCTCTCAGCACTAATTCAACCATTCTCTCGGCCATTAATTCAGCCATTCCCTTAGCCATTAATACACACATTTCTCCATTTCATTTTTTTATTTTATTGTTTAAAAATTTTTTTTTGATGATGACCATTTTTAAGGTCTTTTTAAACTGCTCCAATATTGCTTCTGTTTTATGTTTTGGTTTTTGGCCACGAGGCATGTGGGATCTTAGCTCCCCGACCAGGTTTCAAACCCGCACCCCCTGCATTGGAAGGCGAAGTCTTAAACACTGGACTGTCAGGCAAGTCCCTCTCCATTTCACTTAAATCATACACTCCGGCACCCATTCCCTCAGCCACTCATACACCCATAACCTAGGTCACTAATGCACCCATTCCTCCAGCCATTACTTCAGCTAGTCCCTCAGCCATTAATACAGCCATTCTCTCAGCCTTTGATACACCAATTCCCTCAGCTATTAATACTGTACACACATTCCCACGTCCATTAATTCACCCATTCCCGTATCCATTAATTCACCTTTTCTCTCAGCCATTAATTCAGGCATTCTCTCAGCCATTAATTCACCCATCTCTAAGTCATTAACTCACCTATTCCCTCAGCCACTAATATACTCATTCCTTTAGTCATTACTTCACACATTCCCTCAGCCATAATTCACCTATTCCGGCAACCATTAATACACCGATTCCCTAATGCCTAATATACCCATTCTTTTGGCAATTAGTCCACCCATGCCCTCATGCCATTAATACACCCGTTCCCTGTCTCATTTATAAACCCATTTGCTCAACCATTAGTTCACTGTTACCTCAATCATTAGTTCACAGGTCCCTGAGCCATTAGTTTATCCATTGCCTCATCCCTTAATATACCCATTCCTTCAGGCACTCAATCACACTTTCCTTTAGCCACTAATCCTCAGCCATTATTTAAGCCATTCCCTCAGCCTTTGATACACCAGTTCCCTCAGGCACTAATACATACATTCCCACATCCATTAATTCACCCATTTCCTCAGCCATTAATTGAGACAATCCCTGAGACATTAATTCAGGCATTCTCTCCACCATTAATTCAGCCAATCCCTCAGCCATTAATTCACCCATACCCTGAGTCATTAACTCACTTATTCCTTCAGCCATGAATACACTCATTCCCTCAGTCATTACTTTACACATTCACTCAGCCATTAATTCACCTCTTCCCTCTGCCATTAATACACCAATTCCCTCATGCCTAAAAAACCCATTCTCTTAGCCATTAGTTCATCCATTCCCTCATGCCATTATGGAGCCATTGCCTTGACCATTATGTAACCCATTCCCTAAGCCATTAATTCATCTATTTCCTCATGCCATTCATTTACCCATTCCCTGAGCCATAATACACAGATTCCTGCAGCCTTTAATTCACCCATTCCGTCTCCATTAATTCACCACTCCCCTCAGCCATTAGCTCATCCATTCCTGAACTCATTAATATACCCAATGCCTCAACCAATAATATACCCATTCCGGGCTTCCCTGGTGGCGCAGTGGTTAAGAATCCACCTGCCAATGCAGGGGACACAGGTTCGAGCCCTGGTCCGGGAAGATCCCACATGCCGCGGAGCAACTTAGCCCGTGCGCCACAACTACTGAGCCTGTGCTCTAGAGCCTGTATGCCACAACTACTGAAGCCCATGTGCCTAGAGCCCATGCTCCACAACAAGAGAAGCCACCGCAATGAGAAGCCCGCGCACCGCAACAAAGAGTATCTCCCGCTCACCTCAACTAGAGAAAGCCTGCGTGCAGCAACGAAGACCCAACGCAGCCAAAACTAAATAAATTAAATAAATTAAAAAATATATATATATATATACCCATTCCATCATGCCATTAAAACACCTATTCCCTCAGCCTGTAGTTTACTCATTCCCTTAGCCCGGTAATCAACCATTCCCTCATGCCATTAATTCACCCTTTCCCTCAGCTCTAATCCAAAGATTCCCTCAGCCATTAATTCACCCATTCCCTCAGCCATTAATACACCCATTCCATCCTGCCATTTAAACACCTATTCTCTCCACCTTTAGTTCACCCCTTCCCTCAGCCTTCAATTCACCCATTCCCTCAGCCCTAATATAGATTCCCTCAGCCATTAATTCAGCCTTTCCCTAAGCCATTAACTCACCCATGCCTTCATGCCATTAATTCACCCATTCCTTCATGCCATTAATACACCCATTCCCTAAGCCATTAATTCACCCATTCCCTCTCCATTAATACACCACTCTTCTCAGCCATTATTTCATCCATTCCTTCAGCCATTAATACACCCATTGTCTCAGCCATTAATACACCCATTCCCTCAACCATTAATGCACCCATTTTATCTACCATTAGTTCAACCATTCCCTGATGCCATTAATACACCCTTTCAATCAGCCTAATTCATGTACTCTCTCCGCCACTAATACAAACATTCCCTCAGCCACTCATACACCTATTCCTCCATCCATTAATACAGCTATTCCCTGTGCCATTAATTCACCCATTACCTCAGCCATTAATTCACCCATTCTCTCAGCCATTAATTCAGCCATTCCCTCATGCCCTTACTCCACCCTTTCCCTCAGCCATTATATCATCCATTCCTTTTGCCACTAATACACCCATTCTTTCATGCCATTAATACACCTATTTCCTCAGCCATTAGTTCAAACATTCCATCAGTCATTAATTCACCCATTCCTCCCGCATTAACACATCCATTCCCCCATGCCAGGACTTCAGATAGCACCAACTGAGGCCATCTTCTGCTTCCAGAAATGTCTCCTTCCACTCAAACAGCTATTCTAAAAAGGACAGAAATGTGGAAGCAGCATTTAATAATAAAGATTTCACACACCACAGAAAATAACAAGGATATGGTGGTGATGATAATATCGACGGTAAGAAAACCCCAGATTTCCAGTTTTTCTTAAAAAAATTTGAAAGCTGCCCACAAGTGATCCTCTTTCCCAGGGTAGGAGCTGGCAGCAGCTGCCCGTCTGAACAAGAGATTCTCTCCCCTTCCTTCTGTCTATCGAAACTGTATTGTTTTTCTTACCTTCAGCCCAATTCACTCACTCCTGTCAGCTGTCCAGCCTCAGATGTGTCTGAGTTTGCAGCCTCGGCTTACTCACAGCCACCCATGGAGCGGTACATCTCCCACCCCCACCCATTCACCATCCCATCCAATCATTTGCCCACAGTGGCTTTGCGCAGGGCTTGTTGGATCCAAGCTGCCATCAAACTCCAGCCAACCTCGCAAGGGCCCTTGGAGAAGCCCAGACCCGGGGGTAGGGAGGAATCTGCCATCCACCCCACTGCATCCTCATTCAAGGGGTCTCCACCAGCAGCCCCTGGGTGGCACCCACCACGCTCCCTCCTTGGCCGCAGGGAGCCCCGGACTGCCAGCTGGGCACTGTCTGGTCTGCACGGGCAGGGTCGGGGGCTGGCGGTGGAGCGGTCAGGGCCCTCACCGGAGTTGTCCTCATCCTTGCGGATCTTCAGCTTCACCAGGTCCTCACACTGCCGCAGGATTTGTACAGCGTCCTCCATGGGGCAGTTGTCCAGGCGGACGTTGTCGATGGCCAGCAGCTTGTCACCCGGCTCAAGGGTGCCCGTCCTGCAGAAGCAGGGTGAGGACAGGAAGGAGCCTGGCACACGCAGGCCCCGAGCCCATCCTCGTGGGCCAGCCCCCCGCCCTGCCAGGGGCTCCCCTACCTGTGCGCCACGCTGCCTTTCTTGATGTCGGAGATGACCAGGGGCTCCCCTCGCTTCCTGCTGGCCGCTGGAGGGAAGGAGCCATGAAGCCCACCTTTGGTCACTTCAGCCTTGGGGGGCCCAGGAGCTGGGCGTAGACTTGGAGCCACGCGCCCTGCTCCCACAGCTCCCTGGCTGGCTGACTGTGGGCAAATCAGCTCCTCTCTCTGTGCCTCAATTTCCCCTCTGTAAAATGGGGATGAGGCCACAGAGTTCACGGGGACATCAGAGATTAACTAGACAAAGTGCGACAACACCTCCCACGCTCAGCCCATCTCCCAGCAAACGGAGCTCCCTGAGGGGCTGTGTCTAGCTGGTGTCTGTGTCCCCAGCACCTGGCACAGGGCCAGGTCCCAGAACTAGGTGACTTCAACAATTGAGTTCTTCCTTCCCCTGCTGCAGGGAATGCTGGCTGCCACAGCTCACAGCAGGATCCCGCTGGGGAATGGCTTTTGGCTGAGGGAGCAGCCTCACCCAATAAAATGCCTGCACCCAATGACTGGTTCACGTAGTGGTGCCAAGGCAAGGCTCCCAGCCTCGGCTCAGGACAACTCCCGTGGCCTCCCCAGCAAAGAGCTCCCCGTGGGATTGGCCGAGCCCTCTACTGGGACTACATCGCAGCACAGCTCCTCCCTTTGCCTGGTCCTGAGGCCTCCTCCGCCCACAGGTGTTGACCCTGAGAGCCCTCCTCAATAAGGTCCCTGCAGGTAATTCCTAGCGTGAAAAGCTGTTTCCCAGGGAGCACGATCTAAGACAATGGGTGGCTGAGTTTTCCTGCAGAAAGAATCCATTTGGGCTAATGGGTTTTTCCATGAGTGACCAGGTGTAAGGCGGTCCTTCTAGCCCATGCAGCACCTTTGCAAATGAGACAAAGGTGCCCTTTCTAATTAGTCTGTTGAGAAAATGTTAGAAAACTGTAAGTGTACCTTGAATGGGCACCTTGTGTCCTGTACAACCTGGGCAACTGCACCTGGTTGCCCTGCCCAGTGGTTCCTGGGCTGGAAGAAGCTTCTCCCCCTCGATTGCTTAAACTCCCACCACCACTGACTGCAGGGTCCAGGGCAGGAAGGAGCTGCGGCAGCAGCCCTTCTGGACAGTTACCCCTCCGGGGCATGACGAGGAGATGGCAGGAGATGAAATCAGAGGACTTCGGCTTTTCCTGAGTGAGATGCAGGCTGGGGAGGGCTCTGACTGTTCCCATGCTTATGTATTCTACCTTTCTCTTTCCATTCTGCAGTCCCTCACTTTCATTCCTTTGACAAACATGAATTAAGCACCTACTGTGTTCTAGGCCTTTTCTGGGCCCTGGGAACACAGAGGCAAACAGAAAACTAAACCTGGCCTGTATGTCTGGCGCCTTACAAACCACTTCACTACCCCCGGAGACTAAAAAGGCCAGGAGATTCCCATTGTGCAGAATGGGAAACCGAGGCCTTGAGAAGCCTTGCCTAAGGACACACAACCGGGCACTGCGGTGGAGGGAAGCCACGTCAGACAGCCCTCCCTCCCACCCAGAGCCTTCCCGCCCGGCCAGCTGCTGGGCGTTTTCTCGGGGCAGGCGGAGAGCGTGCGGGGAGCGGACTCACAGCTGATGGTGATGCCCAGCTCCACGCCACGCCTCTTGGGCAGCTTCACGTGGAAGGTGCCGCTGCTCGGGATGACGGACTCTGGGTGCAAACAGACACACACCCGCGTGAGACTCAAGGGAAGGGCCTCGGGGAGTCCCTGCCCCACATCCATTCTGGCCCAGTGGGGAGGGACCCCAAACAACCCCATCCTGCTTCTTGCACCCACAGAAGAGTAAACTGAGACATGGTGCACTGACTTGTCGGGGACAAGCACCCATCAGGTCAGAGCAGAGTCAGGACTAGAACCCAAACCTTCCGGCTGCCGCCTCTCCGGGGGCCCCATGGCCCAGCCCAGTCCGTTCGGATCCAGCAATGACTTACTGGACGCCTCTCATGGGCCGGGCCTCAGCTGGTGCTTTCACACGCTTTATCTCGTCTAGTCTGAACAACACCCCTTGTGATAGAGGATTCCATTCCCTATTTTACACTGGGGGGAGCTAAGGGTGGGGGAGGAAGGGTCCTGTCCAAAGTCACACAGTGTCCAAATCACAGAACCAGAATTCTAACCGAGTTGTTTGGGGTTCTTTGCGTAAACCCTCATCCCACCCCACCCCCCAGCTCCTGTTCCACTGCAAAAACCCTCATCAACCCTCACACTGGCATGTGCAATTCCTTCCACCCCGGCGAGTGCCTTTCTCCCACCATTAGTGCTGGGGACACACTGCAAATGCGGGGAGAAGGATCAGGGCAGGGCGGGAGGTTGGGGGGAGCAGGGTAGTGAGAGGAGGGAGCACAGGGTCCCGAAGGAGAGCAGGAAGCTCGGGGCACCCACTCACCGGCAACGTCAAACTCCACCTCCAGCACGACCTTGTGGGCCAGCGCCGCGTCCCGCAGCAGCTGGTTGGCTTCCTCCATCGTCCCGTCCTCGGTGGCAACGCCATTGATGGCCAGGATGCGGTCCCCTACCTGCAGCAGCCCACACCTGAACCGGACAGCCCGGCAGAGAGAAGAGGCCCCGTTGGGAGACAGGAACATTGCGCAGGAGCAGGGCCAGGCCCAAACCTGGGCCCCGCCTCCCGGGCGGGGGTGGAAAGCTCAGCTCCACCCTGTGCCAGCTGTAGATCCTCAGGCAATTTACCACAGGACTCTGGCTAAAGTGTGACCTTGCTGGGCCTCAGTTTCTCTGTCCAATGCGGATGATGCCATGCCTTAGGAGATGTATATAGAGGACTCTGACTTCAGTCACACAGGGGTTCACGTCCTGGGTCACTCGAGTTGTGTGACCCTAGGCAGGTGAAATCAGCTTCTCTGAGCCTCAGATTCCTCATCTACAAAATGGGGCTGGTAACGGGGTTGACGTGATAGTTGATGAGATACAACTGTGCAGCCAGGCTTGGTGTATGACTTGGTTTCCCTGGCTGCCCGTAAGCCCCCCACCCCTGAATTGGAGAGTGGTAGGCCCACTGGGTTGGGGGCAGTAGGCTCACCTCTCCGCCGGGCTGTCAGGCTCAATAAAACGCACGAGGGGTGGGGAGGACAGGGTCTCGGTGGCGAAGATGCCTCCCTGCAGCTGGAGACCGAAGCCGCTGAGGGGGTCTCCGCAGAGCACGACCTCGGTGGTCTCTGTGTGCACAATCTGGCCGCCTGGCCCCACGGTGCTGGAGGCCAGCGACACTGCGGGGCAGGCAGGCACGGCGCTCAAGGCACAGCCCCAGGGACGCCTTCCTGCCAAAGCCCATCCTCCCTCGGCCCAGACACCTGAAGTCAGAGAGGTGAGTGAGCGGGAGGCCTGACTGGCCCGGGGTGGGGCGGGGCAAAGTCGAGGCCCATTCTAAGCCTTGGTTTCCTCACCTGAGCAATGAGATCACGAGTCCCACCTGGCAGAGCTGTGGCAAGGATTAAGGAAGACAGCTCTCGGGACTGCCGTGTTGTAAAACAGAGGCTCTGAGGGTCGGTGATACTATGTCATGTCATGTTGTGTGATGTTATATTTCAATTTGTTTTATTATTATATCATATACCAAATATCACATTATATTACTGTTAGATACGATAGTATATATTATGCCATTTTTGGTAACAGCTTTATTGAGATACAATTTGGCTACCACAGTATACACCCACAGAGTGTACAATTCAACACTCTGTTTTTAGTATATTGAATACTTAGTACGTTCAAGTTGTACAGCCATCCTCTCACTCAATTTTGGGACATTTTCAATCCCTTAAAGAAACCCTGTTGCCTTTAGTTAATCACCCAAATCCTCCCATCTCTTCCAGCCCTAAGCAACCACTAATCTACTTTCAATGTCTTTAGAGTTGCCTATTCAGGACATTTCATATCAATGGAATCATACTATACACGGTCTTTTGTGTCTGGTTTCTTTCAATTAGCATAATGTTTTCAGGATTCATCCATGCAGCACATATCAAAACTCCCTTCCTTCTTGAAGCTGGCTAATATCTAACTGTATGATGATAGCACATTTTTAAAATCCATCCATTGATGGACATCTGGGTTGTTTCCACCTTTTGGGTATTATGAATAACACTGTATAAACATGTGTAAATATGTTTTTGGGTGAACATGACATATGTTTTCATTTTTCTTGGGCATTTACTTAAGAGTGGAATTTCTGGGTCATATGATAACTCTGTTTAACTATTTGATATGTTATTTAATATATTTTATTTTATATTCCATATATAAAATACATTTGTATTATTAATATGGATAAGGATATCGATAAGGATATCAATTATTAAATAAAACTTATTATATTTCTTTCTATTAGTTATGCTGTTGTGTCTTTATATATTATTTTCTTATATATTATATATACATTACAATACATGTAACACTTTATTGTGGGGTATATTGTGTTATTATATTTATATTCACTATTTTTTTCACTATTGATTTTTTCATTATTTCATTATTTTTTCACCTCAATGATAAGATTGTACCTGGAACATTGGAGGTGTTCAAAAAATTTTATTTAACTAATTAATTGTTATCATCAAGGAAGGAGACAGGTAAGGGGTCCCAAGAGTTCCCAGGCTCCACAAGCTCCTGCCTGTGAACGACACTTCTGAATCTTTTCACCTACACACTCCCTGCTTCAGTGGGTGACAAAGGTGCTGGTAAAGGGGTATTGTATCTCTCATCTGACTCTGAATTCTGTTTCCCTTTCCACCTTGGCTGCCAGGAAGCTCATATCCATATTTCGCTCCTTTCAGGTGCCAGATGACTTATATTTCTCTTTTCCCTCACCTGGTTCAATCCTAAATGGCCCAGCCTGACCTTCCGTTCTCTCTGGAGGCCTCCCCAACTCACATGGAAGGAGGCTGGGAACACTTTCAACATCAACAAAGGAAAGATTCTTCCCAGGAAAGATTTCAAAATTCTGGGCATTCTTGTGACTTTTGCTACTTCCACATGTTTCCTGCATTATCATTCATCACTATTTGTCTTTACATTTATTCATCTTTAAAAATACTTAAATACAGGCTTCGCTGGTGGCGCAGTGGTTGAGAGTCTGCCTGCCGATGCAGGGGACACGGGTTTGTGCCCCGGTCCGGGAAGATCCCACATGCCGCGGAGCGGCTGGGCCTGTGAGCCATGGCTGCTGAGCCTGCGCGTCCGGAGCCTGTGCTCCGCAACGGGAGAGGCCGCAACAGTGAGAGGCCCGCGTACCACAAAAAAAAAAAAAAAAAAAAAAAACCCTTAAATACCTTCATTTCAAAAGGAACTATATATAGTGATCATAAATAAAGAGAAATGTTTATAAGCAAAAGTTAAGTAGAAATATATATCTAATAAAACTAAAAATTACTATATTCTGGATGGCTAGTTTCAGGCCTGTGTGTCTCTGTCTTAGGGAAAATTAACAAATGTCAGAGAGGTGGTAAAGACAAAGTAACACCACACCCTGGAATGGATCAGAGGGCTGAAGGAGAGAAAAATGAAATGGAGTTACTGTGAGACCTTCGTGCAAATCTGAAAAGGCATCCTTTCCTCAAGACACTTTGCCACCACCTGCTGGGAATTTTTCATAATAAAAATACAAGACAAAGTGTACAAAGTAACTGTCACCCCTCAGGTGTGCCCTTGTGCAGTGCACAACCTGCCCAACCATCCGCAGCAGCCTGGCGTACCACGCATGCTATTTAATGCCCCCCACCCACCCCCAGCCCTGCCCCAAATACCCCATACCCTTTGGCAAATCTCTCTCTCAGGCACAGAGGCAGCCCAGAGGGGAGGGAAGAGACCATGGCTTACATGAGCTCTTGTGTTCTCTTCTTCGCTGCCTCCTCCGTCCCATTGTGGTCCGGGGGCTCATGGGCTGGGATCCGCGAGGAAGGGTGCTGGGATTGGTGCAGGGAAAGGCGTGGTTCATGGTCGGTGAGGAAAAGGGAGATGAGGACAAGGCTGGGGGAGATGAGAGCACAGAACAATGAGCCCTAGCAGAGCCCTTCACCCTGCCTCAGGGAGACACAGGGATGCCTTCCCCCCTCCACCGTGCTCGCTGTGTGACCTCTGCGAGCCAGTCTCTCCCACTCTGGGCCTCAAAGCTTGCAGGGTTTTCACAGACCTGTTGAAACCCAGCTTCCAGACAGGGGCCCATCTCGTCACTAATGTGTGAGGTGATGCTGTGAGGACCCCTGACTTCTCTGAGTCTTGGCTTCCTTCCCTATAAAGCAGGCTCCAGCCCCTCCCTAGGAATAGGGGAGAGTGACAGCGGGGAGGGCACTTTACATCGGCTCTGGTCCTGGCTGGCAGGGGTGGCCCAGGTGGGTGTCCTGCAGTGGCCAGGCCGGGGGCTGTGGCAGGAGGGCATGCAGGGGTCCCAGCGATGTGGCTGCTCGCTCCTCTGCACCTTCACTGTGGCGGAGAAAGAGGAGAGACAGACGTTGGGGGCTGAGCAGGTCTGGATCACCACACCCATGAAGGATGAGCTCCTGCCCGCACAATGAGGGGAGGAGAGCAGGAAGAGAAGATGCAGAGTTTCCCAAGCCAAGCCAGGCATTCGAGATTTTGCCGGCACGTCCTGGATGCCCACAGTGTGCCGGGCACTGTGCTCAGGGCTCAGCCCGAGAGGCAGGGACAGGAGAGGGAAAGCTGGCTCAGATCAAGGCCCACAGCTGGGAGGTGCTGGAGGAGCAGGATGTGAACCAGGCTGACTGGCTTTGGAGCTCAAGAACTGACCGGTCAGCTCCAAGGAGTGCAGTTTGCCGACGATGACCAGCTGCAGCACCTTCGGAGTCTGCCGCAGTGCTGCAGCCTGGGCCGGGGGCTGGGCACGCAGGGCACCAGGGCCTGGCATTTCTGCCCCGCGCTGGGCTCTCGGGGGCCACCTGGGTCCCTGTTGGGTTGGCCCAGGCCTGCCCGGACCTGCATCGCAGTCTGAGGCTGTTCCCGCTTCCTCCCCTCCACCTTCCACAGGCATCAACCCCAGCGAACTCTTTACTCCAGCTAAGCATCTGCTTCCCAGGGGACCCCGCAGACCCTCTACCAGATCCTGCCCCCCTCACATCCCCAGCATCCCCCTCCTACCCACTGCCCCAGGCCCTGTACTGGTTCTTCCTTCTGCTGCAGGACTTGTGGGGGTATGTCCAGCCTGGTGCAACATGTTCTTGGAGGGATGGGTGAGGTCTCCCGGTGATCTCAGCCCACTGACTCTGCCTCCCTGTTTGGTGACTCCAACCCCACCCGGGGGCTGGGCCACCTCTGGGGCTAGCAGCCGGGTCCAATCCTGGCTCCATCACTGACCAGCTGTGGGACTGGGATAAGTCACTTAGCCCCCCTGTGCCTCATTGTCACATCTGTAAAATGGGACAAATCCCTAGGGAAGCTGGGAGGATCAGAATGAGTTAGCACGTATGATGTGCTTACAGCAGTGCTGGGTGCTTAGCAGAGGCTTATTCAGTGAGAGCCAGGGGCACTGTCAGCAGCTGTGTGCTCTTGGAAGGACCTGCCCTACTGGGCGCCTCAGCACCTCTGTACCAACCTTGTAGACTTGTCATGTGGGTGAACCCACATGACCCGTGGGAAGCCCAGGCACCACAGCAGGGGGTAGGGGAACAGAGGACGGGACTTCAAGCCCCAAAGCCTCCTCCATCAGCCCCTGCTGTGGCTTGTCGGGGTCCTTACCGACCCTGGCAGAGACCAGAGATGCCGGTCCTCACACATCTGATCTGCAGAATTTTTCTCTTCTGGAAGATTGGGGTTGCAAAGGGTGGGGCAGGCAGACTCCATCCTCGCCCCCCTCCCCCACTGTGCCCCAAGGGCTGGGATTCACAGCCTGACCCCCTTGACCAAGCCTGTGCACTCGGGGTCTTGACGCCTACTTACAGATGAGGCAGCTGAGGCTCAGAGAGGCAAAGCACCTGTCCAGCTGTTAGGGACGAAGCTGGGATGTGAACTCGAAACCCAAGGGTTAGGCTGCTGGAAGCACTTGCCTGCCCTGAGCAGGAAGCTGCCTTCCTCTGACCACCCTCCAGCCTGCCCCAGGCCCCCGCTCTGCCCTCTGGGACCCCGGACCATCTGCTCCCTCTGCTCTTAGAACTGCCCAGCGCCTAGGTCCCTGGTCCAAGCTGGGAGCCCCGACCCCTCACAGGGGTGGCTCTAGGCCCTCCGTGACTGCTTGGCTGCCTCCTCTGGACCTGCCGAGGGCCCTGAGCTGAGTCCAGGGTCCAAACTCTGAGTAGCACAGGGCACAGAAGACTGTCCCCTCCCTTGTTCTAGCCCTTATACTTCTATTAATATAACCAGTGATGGAACTAGCTTTTGGGCCAACCATGCCAGCAAGCTGTCAAATCAAACACCCAAGTTGTTTATCCGCCCCACCTCCCCACCCTTAGCTGCTGCACTTGACAGTTCGAGCTTCCCTGTGGGAATGGACATTTGTTCCAGTAAATTTTAGCCTGCCCAAGGCTTTGGTCCATTAGCCTTCAGGTTTGAGCTCTGAGGTCTGCCAAGGGGACCCACCTGCCTCTGAGGGCTTCAGGGGCCGCCGACTCTGGGGCGCAGGTAGGATCTCCAGCCGCACTTTCTCCGACACGCTAGCCAGGAGCTTGGTGGCTTCAAGCAGCGAGCAGTGTTCAGTGCTGGTGCCATCGATGGACAGGATGCGGTCTCCGGCATGCAGGGCCCCACTCCTGGCCAGGTCAGGGAGCAAAGGGGGAGGCTGGTCCAGCCGGACAGAGCTCTGGGCAGCTCTCCCCCTGCAGCCCCCACGCCGTGGCAGCTCTCAGTGGGTGCCCACCTGTCCACCACACTGGCCGGCTTGATGCGGTCGATGGTGATGACTGGATTGTTCCGGTGGGAGCCGGTGGTGAGCGAGATCCCCAAGGTGGACCCTGGTGTCTTGGTTATTTCCACTATCAAGGGCCCTGAAGCGTTGGCCACTGTGTCTGGTAAGTGGAAGGAAAGAAGAGTTTGAGATGCAAATATTGAGCACCTTTCTCCATCTCGACTTAACCCTCACTGCCAGGGAGGGATCATTGCACCCACTTTACAGACAAGAAAACTGAGGTGCGTGGAGGCAAAGACCTCGTCCAAGGTCACACAGCCACTCAGAAGCAGATGAGGGGTAGGAATTCAGGTCTCAGGGGCTCTGAGCCCAGGCCTTTGCTGGACAATACTAATTTGCTCGCATATATTCGAGAGCCGACTGAATACACGGAACTGTGGGTTTCACTACGAGCATTCCCCCTTTCAGAAAACGGCATCCCATTCACCCACCCAGTGGCTGGAAAACAAAACCCTGCTCCTCCTACTCTCACCCCCACCCCCATGTCCAAACATCAGCAAACCAGGCCAGTGGACCTTCATTGTACTTCCCGAATCTGACCCCGTCTATCCCCCAGCTCAGCCCCTGGCCCAGCCACCATCACCTTTCTCTCACCTGGACAGCTGCAGATTAGAGGGCATCACGCAGCCTTCCCATCTCTCCCCCTGATTTTTTTACACACTTATCATCATCTGACACACTCTATATGTGATTTATTCCATCTATTGTCCGTCTCTCTCCACCAGAATATCCCATGCGAATGGAGACCTCATCTGTGTTGTTCTCAGGTGGATCCCCAGTGCAACAAACAACACCTGGCAGAGTATTACTACCCAGAGAGGCTCAGAGAGGCTGTGACTGGGCCAGGGTCACACAGCCTTTGCAGTGGTGAGGATCTATACCTGCTACCCCCTTCCCTCTATCCCTGGGCCTCTTCCTGCTCCAACCCTAGCCCTTAGGCCCCCAACTCACCTGGAATGGCCACATCATACTCCACCTGGAAGAGTGCCTCGTGGCTGCACTGCCGCAGGGTGGCCAGAGCAGTGGCGTGGCTGGCCCCATGCAGCAGTATCCCGTCAACGCTGAGTAGCCTGTCCCCCACCTTCAAGGAGCCCTCCCTGTGGGGAAGGGCCCGGTCAGTCAGCCTCACCCAGTGCGAGCCAGAGAACAGAGGGAGGGCAGGGTGCGGGAGAAGGAGAAAGGGACAGAGCGGGTGAGGGAAGGAATGCACATGTGGGTGAAAGACCCAGGGAGGCTGTGTGGAAGCAGCTGAGTAACTGAAGCGGGCACTGAAGACGGGGGTCGGGTCAGCTCCGACCCCCCCCAGAGGCGCTTAATAAATTCAGTCCCAGCTCAGCCCTCCAGCGTCTGAGCTGGAGATGCCCTTCGAGGTCACCACCAGGGCCCCGGCAGGGTCCCAGCCCTGCCGGGCCACTCAGCATCAGGGGCGGGCAGTCTGGAGGCTTCGAGCTGCCAGCACAGCGGTCCCTGCCCAGGTCCCCACCCTGGTTCTCAGCAGTGATTCTGGGCTGGTGAGAAACATGCCTGGGAAGGAATTCCACTGGGCCCCAGGGGAGGGGCATGAGGTGTTCACCTTGGTTTGGGTCACATCCCAGCTCTGGAATGCCTGCCCAAACAGGTGGCCAAAGCTATTCTGGGAGGTTCTATGAATAACTCATCACAGACCCGTCCCAAGGTCAGGTTTAGATTTCTGACAAGGCCTTTCCAGGCATTTCTTAAAATGGCCAGGAATCTCCCGCTGGGAGGTCATGGGGTCAGGAGTTGGAAGCTGGGTGTGTTCCTACTCCACACTCTCTCCTCCTGGTGCTTCTGAGCCTCTGAGCGGGGCTCAGGCAGGGCCAGGCTGGCAGCGCAGCCAGGACTGGGGAAGCTGCATCACAGAGAACCACAGTGACGCTGGTCACCATGCCCCACACTTCCTTCACAGCAGCTCTTAGGGGCTGCACTATTGGACCCACTCCACAGACAGGAAAATGAAGGCCAGGGAAGGGGTAATATGACACTAAAGCTCACTCTCCATCCCCATCCCGCCCCCGCCCCGCCCCCCCCCCCCCCCACCGCCTCGAGATAGCAGGACCTTGGGGAAGAAAGGTTGGGGGAAGCTCTCATTTGGGGTTTAGTGCTGGCTCCACCAATAATCTGCTGAGCGACTCTGGGCAGGGGTGTCCCCTGTCTGGACCTCAGTTTGCTCATCTAGAGAATGTGTATGATGTCCCTTCTGACTTCTTCCTAGGGGAGCTGGGGGAGGGCAGTGCAGGGTGAGGCTGTAAGCTGCATCCCGGCTAAGGCTCACCTGTCGGCAGGGCCGCCGGGCCGCACGTAGGTCAGGACGAGCGGCCGGGACTTGTGCCCGTCTTCATGAGCACCTCCTGGACAGAATTCGACAGTCATCTATCCACTCCCTCCCTGGCGCCCGGAGGCCCCAACCCAGACCTTAAGCAGGCTTCCTTAATTAAATCTGCTTGAGGACTCTGTGCTTGCTTTTCATAGTCCCTCCTATGAGATATCAACTGCAAATCCCACCCAGAGTTCGGACAAAAAGTAGGGAATAGGACCAAAGTCCTCTCTCTATTAAACAGCTTGCTTCCTTTCCTGCGACCTCATCCTATTTCCCTTTTTCCCCTCGTTGCTAGGCAGCTCCAAACTTCATTTTCTGTTACAACTTTTCCCTCTCGCTCCCCCCAGTCATTTGTTGCTTGGCCACTTTTTCCATTTAATACTTGATTTTAATGGTTGCTTGGCCACTTTGTTGCTTGGCCAATTTTTCCGTTTAATACTTGATTTTAATGGTTCTTAAAAGTCAGAAGGAAGATTATACATGTATGTAATTCATTAGAGCAAAATAGAACATACATAGAATTGGCATTAGCCTTCCCGTCCCTTGACCCCAAATGTGACTCTTACACTGACCTCTGAGGACAAAGCCAAAGCTATTGCCCTCCTTGTAGAGGGAGACATCCACTGTCTTTGAAACGATCCCTGGGTTGTTCTCAGGGGCTGGGGAGAAATGGAGGACTCCTTGAGTCCTTCAGTTGCATCACCAAGCTGGCAGATGTCCCCAAAGCTCATTCCAGGAGAGTTGGGTGACCAGTCAAAGACATTACAGGAAGGGTAAATTCCCCTTGCCCCATTTTACAGGTAGGACAAGTGAAGCTTAGAGGCACACTCTTCCCTAAAACCCACTCAGTCCACCACTTAGAGAGGGGAAAGGGCCAGCCCATGCTCCCACAGAGATAACAGTAGAACTCAGGCTTGAGTCCATGGCTCACAGTCTTAGGCCAGAGCTGAATTCCAGACAGTTACTCAAATTTCAAGACTTCAGACCAACTTTGAAAATTCAGAGCTAAGCTAACTAGGCCACTGTACTCAGTGCAGCATGGGAGGGCGGGGAACAATTTATTCAGTGACATTCCTAAAACCTTCCCTCCTAAAGGAGAAGCATCTGGAAACTAAATATGCAGGATGACACGGGGTTATAAGCAGGTCCCTACCACCTCCTGGTGACAGCGTACTGCAGCTGTAGGCAAGGCCCCAGGTGCAGCATGGGTGTTTGTGGCCAGTCCCCAGGACCAGTCCACCCCAGCTGGCATGATGCCCACCCACCACCCAGGTGCTGGCAAGGAGGCAGCTTTGTCCACCCATGACCAAGGCAGTGGAGAAAGTTCCCGGTCCAAGGGCACCCACCGGGCGGGGGCAGCTCATACTCCACCTCCAGCACCACACGCTCTCCCACATTCTTGAGCAGAGTGATGATCTCATCGTGGCGGAGCCTGGTCAAGTGGATCCCGTTTACTGACCGAATGTAGTCGCCCACATTCAGCAGGTCACTCCTGGGAGAAAGGAGGCCAGAGCACACGCGTGGTGACAGGTGCTGGCATTTCATGTCCCCCCTCCCACTGAATCCTTATGGTTTCTGGATCCCCATTTTACAGATGGGCAAGCTGAGGCTCAGAGAGGTCAGACATGTCCAGGGTCAGACAGCGAGTGAGTTAGGAGAGTGGGGATTCTAACCTAGACCTGCCCGACACCCAGGCCAGCTTTTCCCCTGATGCTGGTCTGCCCGCTTTCCCTCCTGCTGAGGTGTCACCCTCATAGGCATAGCTCTAACCGGCCCCAGACAGCCCACAGAGTGGCCAGATCATCACTCCCTTTGCTATTCCTTAATGCTCTTCCTGGGCCCAGAGGGGCAGTGATAGAGAGGCTAACTCCTAGGTTTCATGGAACTCATGGTCCAAGGGACCCCAGAGGTAAAATAATAGGTGCAGGCAGTGTGTGCAGAAGTGGCACACAGGGCTGTGCCAGCAGAGCCCATCGCCTGCCTCAGCCTGGGGTGCTGGGGGCTTCCCAGAGGCAGTGGCGGGGGGGGATGAACAGGATGCAAAGGCCTGGAGGGCCCGAGAGCGGTGAGCATGGGATGCTGTGGCCGAGCCGAGTCAGCTCTGGTGTAAAGGGAAAGAAGCAGCCGGGGCCTAGAATCCCAGCCTCCACTGGGGGCCTTCCCTCCACAGACACCAAGATCTTAGGTGCTCCAGGAAGCAGCTGTCTGATTGCTCTGCGGAAAGCCCTAGTACCCTCCTCCACTGCCCCCTGACCCCCTTCCTGCTGCCCCCACTGAGCCCACTTCTCACCTGGCTGCGAGCCCCCCAGGCCTCAGGTTGGAGACCCTGGGCTTCCCATCCTTGTCGGTGCCACCCGAGATGGTCAGGCCCAGCGTGCTGCCTTCCTTCTTCGTCAGCTCCACCATGGTGACCCCTCGGAACTCCTCTGCTGACAGATAGGGGGTGAGTGGGCAGCGTGGGGCAATTCTAGGCCCCCAGCTCCAGGACAAGTGAGGCCAATACTTGGTAAGTCCCCTCAGTACCCTTGGCTGCATGACACTGGGTGAAATCCTCCTTACAAAGGAGGATCAGAGAGGTTAAGTGACTAGTCTAAGGTCACAAAGTGATTTAGCTGCAGAGACAATGCTGTCTGACCCCCACCCGGAGCTCTCTGTGCTCCAGGACAGAGAAGGGGAAGGAGAGGAGGCTGGTTACCTGGAATGCTCTGCCTGCGGCACGCCAGAGCCACATCAGCCCCTCCTGCGTCCTTGCCTCCTTTGGAGTAAGGCCCATCGTCTGCAGGAGAGAAAGAAAGGCCCTGAGTTCCGCTGTCATTTCCATCAGGCAAAGCGCTCCTGCCTTGGGAATCTTCTGCTTCGTGGATGTGGCCTGTTAGAGGGGTTCCTTCCTGCCACCAGCTCCACCTGAGTCTCCGCTGGGGGAGCCTCATGGCTTCTCCCCGCAAGGGCAACTCTGTCTGTGCTCTTGAGTAATGCTCTTTGGAGCACCCACCACAGACTGGGCTCTGCGCGATGGTCCAGTGATTAACCATCTCCACAACTATCATTCCACATATACAGAAAGAAGCTGAGGCTCAGAGAGGGACAACTTGTGCCCACGGTCACACAACCCTTGGCCACGACAGCCTCTGCTAATAGCCAGGACCAGACCCCAGGCGCCTCTGCCCACCCTGCCCCATGCTCCAGGCTCCCTTGACCAGGTTCTTTTTGTCACATTCCTTCTCCAAGTCCGTTCTCAGCCCTGGACTGAGATGGGTAAGGTCAACTGGCAAACCGTCAAGCGGGCCGGCTCTCCCATGCTGCCTCTGGGGCCACCCCTGCCCCTCCAGGCACTGTACACCCCCCCCAGGCTTCTGCAGCTGTCTCAGGCCTCACCCAAGCCTACACCCCGCCCCCCTCCCTGCTCTGCCCCCACGCCCATTCACCAGCTGTGGGCAGGCCACTCCCTCCCCAGCCCCCTGGCCACAGCAAGGCCTCTCACAGGACTGTCCCCCTCCTCACTCTTCAGAGGAGGGGGAGAGAGGGGGCTAGGGAGGAAATCAGCCCCAGTTGGGGGCAGAAGCCTCTTATCCCATCCCAGCCACATCCTTTTCACGAGGTGGGGAGGGGCTCAGATTAGCGTTCAGCCAGAGGTGGTGTCAACCTGGGTCAAGATCGGGCCACAGCCTGGCCAAGGTCCGGGCTCAGTCAGAACCAGAAATCTACAATCTACAGCACGTTTCTCAACCTCGGCACTATTGCCTTTTTTTTTTTTTGCTGGATTGCTGTACGATGTTTAGCAGCATCCCTGCCCTCTAACCACTAGATGACAGTAGCATCCCACCCCAGTCACCACGCCAAAAATGACTCTAGACAACCCACATGTGCCCTAGGGGGGGCAATACTGTCGCCCCCAACCCCGCCCTGCCCCTCACTGAGAATCACTGCTTTAGAGTCAGGGGTGGGGCTCAGGCTGGGTCGGGGTCAGGTTCAGCTTGGGGTCAAGGCTGTAGCTCAACCTGGGTCCAAGGAAGCCTGAGAACCTTCACCACCTGCAGCTCTAACCATTGAGAAATGGCTTCTCCAGACCAGGGATAGGTTCCCTTAGCTTTGCCAGAAGGTGGGAAATAACGAATCATTTCCAGGGCCCCGGGAATTGGCCCCCAGCAGCTTTGCTCACCTCCCCCACCCCTAGGCCCTGTGTTCACATCCACAGCCACGGATTCAGGCAACACCCCATTAAGTATAAAGCCTCCTATTACGGTTCCCTAATTTGCACTTAATTTAGATTCAACAAGACGTTTCTGAGCTAATAAAATTAAAAAGACTGGGTTCTATCAACTGTGTGACAGTGAACATCTCTGGTATTTCATGTGGGCAATTCTGGAATTAAAATCTGTCTTATCCCATGCAAATTAGACTCTGCCACTGGAAAATCCTTCTCTCCCTGGGCTGTCCTGGGAAGACCAGAGATAAGCTTGCTGGCTCCAAGTTTAGGAGTCTGGAGGTGGGGGAGGGGGAAGATTATCTCCTACGGACAAGAAAACAGAGAATCAAGTTTGCCAAATTCAGAGCCGTAGAATCCCAAAGAATGGAGTGGAACAGCGGTGGGTTAACGCTGATTCTGAAGCAGAGGGTGCGGGATGTTGGCTGCTGAAGCAGAACACCCATTTCCTGCGGTGTCTCTGTGGTGTGTCTTCAACACTACCTCTCTGCCCTTTCCTCATCCCAATATTCAAATTTTGATCCAGTGAATGACACGGTGCCAAACTGGGCTGCGATGGCACACTTGGCACAGCTGAGAGGTGGGGGTCTGCTGCCTTTGGGCTCAGCTGTCAGACAGGCCTGACTGTGTGATGATGCAAACCAAGACTCATACAACTGTGCGCAGAGTCAGCGGGCAATAAGTGAGGACTTGAGAGACTCGTCTGTAGAGAACGCACGTGCATTTTAGGGTGTGGCCTTGATGACCTCTCTCGGCGGTGGAGGCCACTCAGGATAGCTGATGGCCAGATACGGGGCTTCTGGATATCTAAGACCCCTGCCACATTCAGAAAGGCACCCATAAGGAATGCTACAATGTCTGCTGATGCTTGTTCAGAGGGGACAGTGCCCCACTCTCACAAACATCCTCAGGTCAGGGGGAAACAGGCAGCATTCAAACCAAAAACCAAGGCAAGGACAGAATTGCTAGTTAACCGTGTGACTTGAGTCTCTATTTCTTTATCTGTAAAACGGGGGTGTCTCCCCCTATCGCTGGCTCCAACCAGCCCAGGCATGAGAATTTGAGGGAATTATTTTATTTATAGAAAACCCCAGGAGGGTTCGGACCCCAGTCCTCCTCCCTCGGAGAACATGCCTGCTCTCTCCCGCTCTCTCTCTATTTTTTGTTCTGGGACCTGGTAATTATATGCTTATAGATGAAGGCTTTTCAAAAACATCTTTCCCACCAATTTTCAGCTGGAAAAGTGCACAAAAAACAGAGATATTTTTATCCGAGTGTTTTTCCTGTCTCCTCCTTCCAGCAATGGGCAATTATGAGCTTTTTCCTTCAGTCAATCTGTCCTGTAAGAACTCGCTTCAGAGGGAAATTCATTTCGCAGCAATGCCAGACCATCCGGCCGACTCAGGCTGGGCAAGTCGGGGGAGCAGGAGGGAGAGACACCGTGCTGAGCACAGACCGCACACCTGGTCCCCGGCCCCCAAGCTGCAGCCCGGGTGGATGGGTTTCTTTTTTATTTTATTTCTCCTGAAAGCATTGCTAATTTGCCTTCATTACCTCCGTTTCTCTGGAGCCCCAGGGAGCCACTGAGCTTTGAGAAAGGGAACAAGGAAGTCAGCCCTTGGCCAGGCTGCCTTTGTCAGGGTCCCGCCTAAGCAGGACAGGGCCTTGGGAAGCGGGGGCTGGGGAGGGCTGTCGATGGGGGCGTGACTGATGCCTGGCTCTGCGGGACTCCAGGAGGGAGCGTTCACCATCAGAGAGGGGCCACTGGGAAAACCAATGCCCGGAGGCTCAACTTGGGCTGAAGAGAAAATAACCGCTTGACAGAAAGCCAGCAGCAGGGCCAGCCGGCCCAAGTGCCACTGAGGAGAAGGGGGCCCCCAGTCGCCCCTGGGTCCAACCACAACTGCACACAGCGGCCCATTGCTGATTGCACTCCGACAAGTGATCGGCCAATCCTGGATGGGTCGGCCCCACCTCCGAAGGCATCGCTGGCTCGATGGAAAGGGTAGGATGGGCTTTGGATCCTAAATCTGCTGCCGACTGGCTAAGGGATCTGGGACAAGTCGCTTCTCCTCTCTGAGTCTCGGCACAGTGGAGGAGCCAGTGCCCACCTCGTGGGTTGGTGGGAGGCATCAGCGAGGTTATGTGGTACACAGAGCCAGGACACATGGAAGTTCTCTCCCCGGCCCTTCTACTCACTTCGTTAGAAAGATTTTCCCATTAGTAATGGTAACAACTCCTCCTGATTAAGTGCCAGGTGCTGTGCTAGGTGCTTCACAAGCTTTGCCTCACGTATCCCCATCACCTTCTGAGGTGGGATGATCGTTATTTCCATTTCACAGATGGTGGAGCTGAGGCACGGGCAGGTTAGGCGACTTCCCATTGTAAGGGGCAGGGTCAGGATTTGAACCCAGGCCATATTCTAAGAAATTTTAAATTATTACCACTTTATCCTCATGATAATCTTATGTGGTGGGTGTCACGATCATCCCCACATTATAGATGAGGAAACTGAGGCACAGAGAGGTGGTTAAGGGAACTGCCTGGGGTCACACAGCTCCTAAGCGGCAGAGCCATGGGCCCCCTCCTGCCTTCTCCCCTCACCCCATGACAGTCCTGGGGTGACTGAGGACTGACATGTTGACCGGCACTGACATGTTTAACTCTTCTGCGAGCTCACTAACAATCCCATTTTACAGACAAGGAGACTGAAGCCCAGACAGGCCACTCAGCTGGGGAGCTGCAGAAGACAGACTGGAATTGGTCTGTCTGGCCCCCAGCAGACCACATCCTTAATCCTCAGCTCTGCTCTCTCCCTCCAAACACAAGGGCAAAAGACCCCAAAAGAGGGGCGCCCAGGGAGGCAGCACCGGCGCCCAGGAGGCCCACGTTAGCGCTCGGGCACCCACAGGCTGGACACGACCAGAGAGGTTGCCAGCCCTGCAATCCCTCTTCCACAAGGTGTGCGGGGCCCCTGGCACTGGGCCTTGAGCCCACGCTTGGGCTGACACCCCCCTCCATGGGACCACGATGGCCCCAACGTCATGTGGGGCAGGGATGCAGGCTCCAGAGGGGCCGTGGCCTTCTGGGTCTGTGCTCTCCCACGTCCCTCTCAAACCCACAAAACTGGGTCACCAGCGGAGCAGTGAGGACTCAGTCCACCCGGCGGAGAATGAAAGCAAACGTTCTCCCCACAACTGACAGTCCCCAGGCCTCCCTGACCTCACCTCCTAATGCTCTCTCCTGGGTTGCCTCCACTCCAGTGCGCTGGTCTCCTCACCATTCCACACACCAGACTCAGGCTCACCTCAGGGCCTTTGAACTGGCTGTTCCCTCTGCCAAGAATGCTCCTTTCCAGACACCCACAAAACCCCCTTCCTCACCTCCTTCAGGAACCTGTGGAATCTTCACCTTCTCATCTTTCCCAAGCGGCCTGTTTGAACTTACACCTACACTCCCAACACCTCCAGCACTTCCCATCGCCTTCCTTACCTAGCAGACCTCACTTTTTTTTTCTTTTAACTTAGTGATCTTATTTCCTATCTGCCCCTTCCCACTATGATGTCAGCCCTGGGGGGCTGGTTTTTTGCCTGTCTGTTCACTGCTGTTTTTGGCATAGAGAGTCTGGCACACAGTAAATTCTCAGTAAATCATGTGAAATTCAATTCCCACTTACAGATTAGGAGAATGGGGATCAAAGAGGTGGAATGAGTTGTTTAAGGTCGTAGAATCAGGAAGAGGCAGAGATAGGATGCAAACCCAGGCCTCCCTGGGTCTGGAGACCTTGGCCTCCGTGGTCTGGGAACTGGGGTTTTTCCCACAGCCATGGCCCTGAGGAGGTCAGGCCTGACAGAAGATCCAGGTGGTTCTGGTGAGGGCCCCCCAGAGGAGTGGGCAGCTCAGGCCATGGCAGAAGTACCCTCCCACCCACCCCGACACACACACACCCTGTCTGAGCCTTCCCAGGAGCTGGGAACAAAGACCACTTGGTGGCCAGGAGTCAGAGGAGGGTGGACACTGTGGGGCATGGGAGTTTCCTGCCCGAATCTGCTTTCAAGCCTACTGTGTGCCCCAGGCCCAGTCACATCCCTTCCTGCAGGGGCTCAGGGTTAGTGGGGTGAACAAGGCTCCCAGGACCAAGACAGCATGGCCAGGGCATGGGCCTGAGAAAGGACTCGTGCTGGCAGAGTCCATCGGGGAGGAGAAAGGGCCCTGGGCACTGTGTCCCACTGGCCCCAAACCCCAGCCTGGCTCTCCCTGAGGAGCACTGCATGTGGCCTGACTGCTCAGGGTCGCAGCCTGCTCTGTGAAATGTGGAGGGTGCAGGGAGTGGCCACCTGTTGGGGACGTTTGCTGAAACTATTGGAAACAGGTTCTCTTTCCTTGAGGAGGATCAAGCTGTCTGACCATAAGCTCTAAGGTACTAGGGGCCCTCTGGGAGCCTCAAGGAGAGGAGTCTGCGTGGAAATAAAGCTCACCTAAAAAGAAGCAGAGACCTGGAGTCCTAATCATGTTAACTGAGCAGCTGGATCCCACTGTGCCTGAAGCTCCCTCTTTAGACTTTTCTTTAAAAAAGCCTCAGTGTTGACACCAAGTGAGACACGTGTGATCATGAAGCTCTGTGACCTGGGGAGGAGACTAGGGTGGGGGCTGCAGGGGTGAGGGTGGGGGTCAAGGAAGTCATCAGAGAGAGAAAAAGCCAGGGAGATCATGAGGGGCCTTGAATGCCAGGATAAGAAGCTGTGATCAAACCTGAGTTTTAGCAAACTCCCTCCTACAGCAGCATGGAGGGGGTGGGGTGCGGTGGGGGATGAGGGCCAGGAAGCCAGGGAGGAGACTGGGGCTAAGGTCTAGGCAGGCGATGCTGAGGCCTGAGCCTGGGTAGAGGGGGCAGCTCCATGAGGAAGAGGAAGACACCTCCTTGGCGGTGCCCCAGATGAGGTCTCCAGGGCACTGCTGCCCTTGTGGCTCTGACCACTGCAGGACCAGGTGACCCCACTTCCTGGGCCTGATGTTGAGAGGACAGATGTGCCCAAGCCAGGAGGGCAGTGGAGTCGCCAGGAGGTGGCAGGGGCAGACCGCATGGGGTCGAATCCCAGCTGTGCTACTTCTAGCTTTAGCCTTGGACAAGTCACTTAACACCTCTGTGCCTCAGTTTCCCCAACTGTAAAATGGGGAGAATAACAGTGCTGAATACACAGTGGTGTGAGGATTAAATGAGAAAATGCACAGAGAGAGCTCCGAACAGAGCCTGGCACGGAGTAAGGTCTCAACAGCTGTAAGCTACTATTATTAACCACATTATTATGATCTGGGGACCTAGGGGTAACCCTGTCTCTGCCCTCTGCGACAGGCGGGGAGGTGGGAGCCTAAGTTCACGGGCCCTCGGAAGCATGGTTGGGGGAGCTCTGCTATGAAAGTCATCAGGGGGCCAATCCCGGCTCAGCCACTATGGGCCTTGGTCAGCCACTGGCCCCTCCGAGCCTCAGCTTCCCCATCTGTCTGTCCACTGGGACCACAGTCCCTACCCTTGGAGCTGCTGCAAGGACGTAACACCAGGAGTACATCGACTATGGGAAGGCATTGACAGGACGGCCAGGACATGGAGTGAAGGGTGACCTAGCCAGCCCCAGAGCCCCTCCCAGGGTCCCAGCCCCGGGCCCACCCAGGAATGTGGCAGCTGAGCAACACCTGTCCCCTCTGCATTCCCAGAGCCTGAGGCTCACCGACCAGACAGCACCACGCCGGGGCCTCTGCCTCTTGCCATGAGCCCATGTAGAAGCTCCCCCCAAAGCACCCTGACCAGGGAGCCGGCGCCCACAGCTCACGCAGGGGCAGGATGCGTCTCCCTGGGGCACGCCTGAGGCAGGAGCGCTGCCCTCCGGCCGTGCCATGCAGGACAGCCCAGCGGACTCAGTCCCGCAGCCACGGTCAGACAGACAGCCCTTTCCCCTGCCCACCGGCCAGGTGTCCCATGCCTGCCCTCCCTCCAAGCTCTGGGTCTGGGAGTGGCTGTCCCAGGCTTTGCCATCCCAGGCCCCTCTCTGGGTGGCAGTTCCAGAGGGATCAGAGGGTTCGGCCCCGCCACTCTGCCTACTGGTCCCCGTTACTCACCCGCCTCTCCAGGGGTCTCCCGGCTGAGCCCACACAGCATGTCTGCTCGTCTCCCCGGTGCCACTGACTCCCTTGGGAGCCAGGGAGGGGCTATGGGAGGGGAGCTCAGAGCTCCCACTGGCTGGGCAAGAGTCCACCCACTGCAGCGGGCGGCTCTCTGCTTAAAGGGGACACGGCCCTTGTCACGGCTGATCCTTGGATGGGGTTCAACACCCCCCCCTCCAGCCTGAGTCTGGGCAGGGGTCTTTGAAGATGGCAGGCCTCCCCCAGGGTCCCCAGGCAGACAGACCCCTGAGGCCAGCTCTGCCCCTGACTCGCCCTGGGTCTTTGGTAAACGATTGCCTCCCAGCCCAGACTCAGTTTTTCTACCTGGAAAAGAGGAACAGGGCCTTCCAAACTTTTTTTTTTCTTTTTTTTAAGTAGCAGATTCCAACAGAGTCTTGCACAGAATTCCCAGGACATAAGCCGGATAAAACGCAGCCGTGGAACGACGCCAGGGTGTGTCTCAGTTTAGAAATCCTTGCACTCGCAGTCCCCTGGGCCCTTCCACTGAAGTTCCAGCTACTGCTCCCAGGCCTCGGTTTCCTTTCCTGTAAGGTGGGACTTGGGGAAGACCAGCCCAGCAGCCTGTTATCCAGAGCATCCCCCAGCTCTGTGGGAAGACAGAGCGAGCTGTGCATCCCGGGTTGATGGGCAGGGGCAGCTGGTCACAACTCCAGCCCCGGCTGGGCCTCAGCCCGGCACACTCCTAGCTTCCTCCGCACCAGCTCAGGATGACCCTGACGGACACCCAGGGCCCCTCCTCCAGCTCTCTAGCTGCTCCTGCTCTCCACCCACCAGTGCGTGTTGCTACCACCTGAGAGCCAGACACCGCAGAGGTGCTGGGGAGAAGGATGGGCGATAGTGACTCGGGGTGTCAACAGCCTGTACAACTAACGACTTATTGCATCCAGCTGAACGCAGCAGAGAACGAGACAGATAAGGTCCCGGCTCCCATGGAAGCTCTCAGATGCATGGGAACAAGGGGGCTCAAAATCACCTCTGTCCTGCAGCAAATGGGAGGGTGCAGCCCCGTGGTTAAGGACCAGGGACTGCATCTGAGTTTCTTCCTCAGCGGGGATGCCCACCGCAGAGTCCAGCCCACAGTTCCTGGGCTGCCCATGCTGGCTCCTGCCAGCCCCACTAACGGCACATTCAGAACAATCCAGGCTCTGAGTATGGGGTGGGGTCACTTGTATGCCTGTATCCACAGGTCATATTCCTTGCCCCCCTCCCAAGGGTGCTGTCCTCTTTGGATGACTTTAGGTATGTCTCAGGGGCAGGGACCCTTGGGCCAGTAGTGAGGCCAAAGGTCAAAGAGAGATGCAAAGGTCCCAGCCATGGGAGGGATGGTGAGCACTGGGTCAGACTGGGGGGACCTGAACTGGGAGGCGTTTGCTGGGAGAATCGGACCAGGCAGGAAGGGAATGTAGACTCTCAGTGTGGTCCACGGTGCCCTGCAACGGTCACAACAAGGCTGTTGATGAAGACCCTGACAATCCCCAGGGCACTGAGAGCCACCCTGGAGCAGTCCCAGCTCCATACCAGGCAGAAAGGGACACGGCTCTTAACAGACCCTCGCCCTCTTTCCCCCCATTTACAGCCCCTTCAGGGAGGAGGGCTGTGTGGTGCACAGACCTTTGGAGTTCCGTCCACCCCCTCTCGTAGAAAATATTTGCTCTCTGTACAGACGCATTTAAATGAGCGATTAAGACGGAAGATCCAAAACCTTGCCGTGGTTCTGTCTCTCTCGCTGCTCCTTTGGAATTTACTTTTGTGGACGAGAAGCTCCTGGAAAGGTCATGCCATGGATTATGGGAGAGCTTCCACGCAGCATTTCTCTGCGCACCTGCTGTGCCAGGCAGTGGGGACTCAGACACCAGGAGACAGGCAAGGATCAGCATCTTCCCTCTGTCCTCTGTTCCTGTCAGCCCGCCAAGCACATTTTCACTTCATTCATTTTATCCAAAGGTGGGTTTGGAAGCAACTGTTGCTCCATTCTGGAACAAGGTAGGGTTTAAATAAATATTTGGCACAGAAAGGTTAACTGACTTGCCCAAGGTCACCCAGCTGTAAGTGTGGAGCCAGGTTCACACCTAAGAGGTCTGTTCTTAAAGGCGCTGCTATGTGCCTCTCAAGATAAAGGGGTCTGGGAGTGCAGATGAGGGGCAATCAGCTCTGTCAGGGGTCCACCGAGGAGGTGTTTTTGAGCCTGACTTTGAAGGATGGGAAGGAAGGTGCCATGAACACAGTCCCAAGTGACAAGTGAGGAAGAGACCAGGCAGGAGGTGCAGCTGGAGCCAGGCCACAGGCAGCCTGGCCACACTCGCTCCTCCAGGTGTGGTCTGACAACCAGCAGCAGCAGCAGCATCACCGGCACTGCCAGGGGCTCCTCAGCAATTCCGGCTCCCAGGCCCCACCCGGACCTGCTGAACCAGAAGCTGCATTTTCACCAGCTCCCCAGAGGATGCATACGAAGTTTAAGAAATGCTGTGTTATGGGTTTGGCTTCTATCCTGCAGGCAACGGGAACCACAGATGGTTGCAGAGCAAGGGTGTGAGAGGCTCTGCAAGGACCTCAGACACAGAGCGTCTCTGAGAGAGAAGGGAGGAGGACCTGGGATGAGCAGCAAGAGTCCCTTCTGGGAGCCGAGAGTGGGTGAAGCTGCTGCTGGGCCCTGCTCCAAACACGACCCCTCTCTCCCAATGCGGCCAAACCCTGGGGAAGCAGAGGGAAAGGGAGACAGACTGCTGGGCCTGCACTGTGGCTAGAAGCCAGGTTTGCTAGGGGCCCGGCCTACCAGCAGCTGCTGGTCACAGAGTGTGAGTGTTCTACATTTCCAACACTGTGGATGACAGTGATGGGGGCTGGGCCGCCTGGGGAAGGTGGCAGGGCCACTGAGCTGATAGGCAGCCCCTCCATGGTCAGGAGAGGCCCTGACACCACGTCCTCAGGTTTTATGAGACAACTGAAAGATGGATTGCTGTATGACCTGGGGCATGTGTCCAAACCTCTCTGGGCCTCAGCTTCCTTAGCTGCACGATGGGAATAACAAAAGCACCACCTTCTAGGGTTAGGGAGTCTACATATTGGGTCAGGAAGCATTTATCCATCCACTTTCCTGCCAAGAGTCTCACACCAATGCCTTGCATGGATCCAGGCCAGAAAGGCAGAACTTCAAGGTAGACGAGCGCACTGGCCAGATGCACCCAGGTTCAAACCCCAGCCCTGCCACCCAAGAACCTTGTCATTCCGGGCAACTCACTTCTTTCTGCCTGAGCCTCTGCTTCCCAACCCGTGAGGAGTGAGGGCGAACAGACCTCGGAAGGTCTGCCCAGCACACACTCTTGCCCTCTTCCCCACGTGCGGCCAGGCCTGCAGGGCCTTCTCAGAGTCTCCTAATGGGGAGCCACTGGCACCACTGCTGAGCGGGCTGTCCTCACACTGCAGGACACCGGCATCCCTGGCCCCCGGCCACCCAGGGGTAGTGACCCCCACAAGTGGGAACCACCCCCATGCTGCACAGATGGGAAAACCGAGACTCAGAGAGGACGGTGTCTGAGGCCCCCCAGAGCAGAGAGGGGCCTGGACCCTGGCCTCTTTCCTTCCTCTCAGGCCCCAGGGCTGGTTAGTCATAAGCACAGCAGACTGCCAGGGACCCTGAGTGACAGCCGGAAATGAAGTCTGGGTGGGAAGGACGCAGAGATGGCGATTCGATAACAAGATATAAACCCTTTGTTGTTGTTCTGCTGCTTCTCCCTTCGTCCCTTTCTCCCTCCCTCCCGCCTCACACCACCCCGAGGGCCAGGCCAGGACAATCCCTCCCCTCTCCTGGTTGTAAGACATTCCCATAAGGTGGGCACTGTTGCCCCCATTTTACAGACGGGGACACTGAAACCCAGTCTGTGATGCCACCAGCCACAGGTGAGGGCCACGAGGTGACCCCGCCTTAGGGGGTGCTGTCTGGCTGTGGCGCCCCACTCCGCCAAGCTGCCCCATAGCCCCAGCCCCATGGGCCGTCACCTGACTTCAGGGGTAATGCCACACCAGTGGGCTGCACCCAGGCTAGGCCCCCAGGCCCACACCTGCCAGTTCCCAGCGCCCTTCACCGCGGCTTTCCTCTGGCCCTGGAGGGCACAGGGGCAGGCAGGGCCACGGGGTAGCAGGGGGCTGCAAGAGCAAAGAACAACAGGCTGTGTGCAGAGACCAGGGAAGGGCAAGGCTCGGGGGGGAGGTGAGAGGACCCACAGCTGGTTCTTTGCACAGAACCTCTGCACCAGGCCGTGTTCTCAGCATTTTACACGTATCTTCTCATTGCATCCCCACCTCAGAGACGAGGAAACAGAGGCCCAGAGAGGTGAAGCCACTTGCTCTTAGTCACACAGAGTGTGAGGCATGAGCAGGGATTTAAGCCATACACAAACACCCCATCCACAGCCCCCTGAGAAATGCACACTCACGGATACAGGAAGAAAGAGAGGGACTGTTGGGCGGCGGGGTCCCCAAGCTGCTGCTCCTGGGGAGTCTCTCTAAATCCTCTGACTGGGGACGGCCAAGGGGCCACAGGCCCAGGCCTGGCCACAGATGGGGCAGCTCCTTGGGGCTCCCTCTTGGCCTCCACGCTTGACACTTGCAATGGCTTCCCTCCTGGAGGAGAAACATGGGGCCATAACCGTGCAGGGGGCCTCTCTGAGCCTCAGCTCCCTCCTCTTAATGATGAAGATGTCTGTGTTCACAGGGTTTTGTTGAGAAACTCTGTGAATAAACAAAATGCCTGAAAAACTGTAGAGTGCAGTGCCCGTGGTGGTGGTCAGTGTGAACACGGCCTGGCCCTACCTCTCCGGTCACTCAGTCACACAAAAGCACCCACTACCTGCCAGAAACTCAGCTGGGCGCGAGGTTTCCAAGTGGGCAAAGCAGATGTAGAGCCTGCCTCTCAGGCTGCTGGTCTAGCAGAGGGACAGAGATCAAAGGAGAAAACCCTGCAAATACAGGTAAGTCATCGAGACGGTGAGGAGGGCGAGGGGGGCCAGGACAACACGAGGTGGGGGGTCGGGGAGCCTCTCAGAGGAGGTGCCTCTAGGCTGAGACAGGATGGGAAGGAGCCTAGGGCGGCTGCAGGGAGAAGTCTCCAGGCGAGCGTGGGCTGTCTGGGGAGCAGGCAGGAGGAGGAGAGAAGTCGGGATTCTGCTCCAGATGCAGCACCAGGGGAGACACTGCAGGGTTTTAAACTGGGTCCTATGTGATCTGACTTGTTTCCAAATGGCAACAGAAGGGGATGGGCTGCAAGGGTCCAGACGGCATGGGGGGGACCAGGGGCAGGGGGGAGCGCAAGGCACTTCAGGGGCCGGAGACCTGGAAGCCAATTTTCTCTGTGCCTCGGGCCTGTCCCTTCCTGCTCTGAGCCTGTTTCCCTTCTGATGACGAGGGCCAGCAGTGCGAGTTTGGGGACCTGCCAGGGTTAGAGGTCAAAAGCATGGAGTCAGGATGCATCGCGATGCAAAACAAGAAGAAAAGGAAAACGGGGATGATGATGAACAGGCAGGGCACCAGGCGTGAAGGAAACGGCCCCAAATTCATGCAGAGCCGCTCCACTCACTGGTAAGCAGAGAAGTGAAGGGGAAATGATGCTTCTCCCACTTGACTCTTCAGGGTGGCAAACATGAGAAATGCAGGCAAGACCAGGCGCTGGTGAGCATCGCGGAGATGGAGAGGCAGAGGCACTGCTGGGGGGCAGAAAACTGAGGCAGGCATGAGAGAGCCAGCGCCCTCCCTCCTGGTAGTTACCCTTGGGTGA
This sequence comes from Orcinus orca, assembly GCF_937001465.1. Lineage (NCBI taxonomy): Eukaryota > Metazoa > Chordata > Mammalia > Artiodactyla > Delphinidae > Orcinus > Orcinus orca. The sequence goes on from NC_064568.1 coordinate 3,629,542, forward strand.
CCCCCACCCCCCGACGGATCCCTAAACGGGAATAGGAATGTCATTGGTGAAGATGACCTGCATCTCCATCCTGGGGGAGGGGACAGGTAATGCGATGGCCACACCCCATGGAGGACAACCCGGCTGAGAAGCACAGCCGTGTGAATAGGTTTAGAGACACAGTGTGAGTTAAAGGGAGAAAGGAAGGGGGGAGGAGGAAGGTGAAGGGGTGGGGAGAAGGGAGGAAGGACAGAGCAGGGAAGAGAGGAGGCAGGGAGAGGGCAGGAAAGAGAATGATATTTCCCTGTACTATCACTTATGTAAACTAAAAACATACATAAAGCACTACATGTGCTATAAGGGCACATACATGTGTAAAGATCTGTTTCACAGAGTGAAGGTTTCGAGGGAGGTAACTGGGAGTGGGGGTAGGGCATGAAGGAGACAAAGTAAGATAAAACAGCCAGAGCAGGTGCCAGCTGGCTCAGGACCAGGTGTGTCACACACTGAGGAATTCAGCTCACCCCCCAGAGCCTGGGATTCAAAATAAAAAATAAATAATTGCCTTGAATGGCATGTTAAGAAGTCGAAGCTCTCTCCCGAGGATACTGGAGAGCCATGGAAGGGTTTAGAGGGAGGGAGGAATGAGGACAATCTACGTTCCTTAGAAAAATAACTGAACTGGGTGCTGAGAGGGCCCCTGGGTGGGGGTGGGGGCCTTGGCTGACCCTCCTCCCCACGGGGACCACTCAGACTCTGCCCACCTGCCCTCTTGGGGCCTGAGCAAAACGGGAAAATAAGTGGGCAGGCTGTCAGGGCTCAGCCCCATCACGCGTCCTCATCTCAGGGTGCCAAGGACACCATGGCAGTGCCCTCCCCAACCCCCCCACACGTCCAGCCCTAGAGAGAACCCTGGGCTGGGGGTCAAGAGACCCAGGTTCAAGGCCCAGCTACTGCCCACACAGGACCAACTCTGTGCCAAGAACATTACACCTGATGCAGAACATCAGTGTCTCTTGTGGAAAGGACTACACTCAACAAGGATTCACTACGAGCCCAAACAAAACAAAGGGGGCCAAACAGTCAGGCCACTCAGGGGCATCAGGGAAAGCTGCCCGGAGGAGGCGGTATCTAAGCTAAGTCTTGATGGACATAGGAACCAAACCCTCCAAGATGATGCAGGGAGGGAATTCCAGGCAGAGGAGCAGCCTGGACAAAGGGTGAGAGGGGGAAGGTGCGAAGTATAGTAGGGAGAGGCACCAGCCCGCATGGCTGGGGTCGGAGGTCCCGCAGGAGCAGGTGGGCTGGGCAGGCAAGGGGGTGGGTCCTGACAGATGGTGACCTGCTTCGGGGGAGAGAATGCACTGAATGGGGCGTCCCGGCACTGTGGCCGCCTCATGGATGACATTTAAGGAGGGGCGGGCTCTCCTGAGCCCCCTCGATAAGATGCTGGCAGGGTGACACATGGAGGGCCTGGGCAGCCACACGACTGAGCTGTCGGGAACAGGGCAGGAGTGGAGCACACAGGAGCCTGAGGACAGCAACGCCCCCTCGCGGCTGGTGATCGATGAGGCTTTGGGAGCAGCAGGCGCAGCCCCTCATCCTGTGCCCTCGGCATCCAAGTGGTGCAGGAGGTTGGACTCAGGTTCAGCCTGTGGCCAATACTGTCCCTGGACTCCCACCACCCACCCTCTTGATCAAGCATTACCCTTTGGGGCTTCCCTGGTGGCGCAGTGGTTAAGAATCCACCTGCCGATGCAGGGGAAAAGGGTTCTATCCCTGATCTGGGAAGATCCCACATGCTGTGCAGCAACTAAGCCCATGCTCCACAGCTACTGAGCCTGGAGCCTGCAGGCCACAACCACTGAGCCCACACGCCTAGAGCCCGTGCTCCGCAACGAGAGAAGCCACCACAATGAGAAGCCCGCACACAGCAACGAAGACCCAATGCAGCCAAAACAATAATAATAATAATTTTTTTTTTTTTTTGCGGTACACGGGCCTCTCACTGTTGTGGCCTCTCCTGTTGCAGAGTGCAGGCTCAGCGGCCATGGCTCACGGGCCCAGCCGCTCCATGGCACGTGGGATGTGGGATCTTCCCAGACCAGGGCACGAACCCGTGACCCCTGCATCGGCAGGCGGACTCTCAACCACTGCGCCACCAGGGAAGCCCAATAAATAAATTTTTAAAAAAAAGCATTACCCTCTATGTGTAAATGCCCTAGAAAAAGGGTATTTACACAAGGTTTTACCACTTTATTGAGTACAGTGTCTCATGGAATCTTTCAAGAGCCCTTTGAGTAGGCATTGCTGCTCCTGTCTTACAGAGGGAAAACTGAGGCCCAGAGAGGGGAAGGGACTTGGCCAAGGCCCCCAGCTAAGATGGGCTGAGGGTCAGATCGTCAGACTCAGATGCTCCCTCCTTGGGTCCTTTACATGGGCTCCTCCTTCTTCCTGGAACCCCCTTCCCCCTCCATCCTTAGAGCCTGACCGAAATGCCACCTCCACCAAGAAGCCTGCCCTGACCACACCAGGTGGGTCCCCTTTACCCTCTCCCAGCCTTTCCTCCAATGCATTTGCTCACCTGTTCTTTTCCACCAAAGAGGGGACCCTCAACTGTCTTGCTCATTGATTTTGACCCTATGCCCAGGGCTGGGCCTCACACACAGTAAGCGCTAAATAAGTGTTTGCCAAATGAATGAATGAGAAATAAATGATGACTATACATCACCTCTGGATTGCTATACCAGAAAGAAACCAATAATTCATCCCTCTACAATCTGACGCAGGAATCCTTTCTGCTGTCTGGTAGAGCTTGCATACCTCCACAAACAGGGAGCTCACCACCTCCTGAGCAGCCCACCCTATTCCTGAACAGTCATGAGGATTGGAGTCACTCCATTATCCTAAGCTAGAGCCTGTCTCCCTGTGGCTCCTCCAGGCCCCTGCCCCAGGACCAGCCTGCAGAGACCCAGCGGCCGTGCCTGGACCCAGGTCATGGCATCTGAGCCCTGTAGGGAGAGGCCACAGTTCAGAGTCTGGATGTGGCTCCAGTGGGGTCCCATCAGCTCCCCTCCTACCTTGAGGCCCTCTCCTGGGTGTGTGGCTGGAATGAGCAGGTGGCCATCCAAACCGTCCCCCGCCCCAAGTCTGGGGCCAGGCTCTTTAATCCACACTGGACATCAGTGTGTTTTTAACTTCCAGTGGCATTTGCTTCAGGCCCATGAGGTTGGCACAATCACCTCTTTTTACAGACGAGGAAACTGGAGTCCAGAGGGGCAGGAGACAAGAACCCGGGTGTCTGGCTCCAAAGCCTTAATCCCAGCCCAACAGACACACATTCTCAAAAGGGCTTTGTGTGATAGTCTTACTTTTTGTCCTCCTGGTGGACTACTTGAAAGAGAACCCTGCAGTTGTGGACTCATTAGTGGTAGAAGCTCAAGCAGGGAGAGAATTTGCGAAGGCCCATCCAAGGAGCCCGTACAGCCCAGCTGAGACTATACCAATGAGATCCAGGCAGAAGGACCCCACTGGGGGAGGTGGGGGGCAGGGGCTGCAGGGCTGGGGTGGGCCCTGGCAGAGGCCACTTATTTGAGGACAAGGCTTGGCACTGAGATTTCTGGGCCAGCGCCTGCTACCTGAGGTACCCCACATTCCACAGCCCCCTCAGCACCATTTAGGAAGAATCCTTGGGAGGTCGCCAACCGGTGCCCAAAACTGGCCATCCTCCTGTGCAGCCTCGTCTCCCACCATTCCCAGCACCCTGAGCCCATTCCCACCTCCAAGCCGTCACACTCTCAGTAACCCAAGAATGCGCTGGCCCTAATCCCTCCTCTGCCTGGCCAAATCCTGCAAGTCCCCCAGGGTTGCCCACTGTCACCTCCTGGGGGATACTCTAGCTGGTTGGTGTCCCATCTGCGTTTCCAAAGCCCTCAGGCATCCCTCAGTCCCACTTTCACCTCCCCGGACATCCCCCTCTGCCTTGCCCTTCCATCCCCGGATAAGCCTGACTCCTAAGAGGTGATGAACATTCCACGTTGCCAGCACCGCCCCCTCCAGCAGTGGCAGCATGGGGGCCTGAGAGGGGACCCTGGGTTCAGGTCCTATCTCCACCCCTGACCGGCTGGGTGACCTTGAAAAAAACTGGCCTCAACCTTCTCATGTATAAAATGGGGGTACATGCGTGGGCTGGGGCAGGAGCAGGACCTGTAGTCTCTGGGGGCTGCTTCAGCTCCAACCTTGCCAGCCTGGGACACCCTCACCTCCGTCCCCAGCTTGGGCTCCAAACGACCCAAACCTCAAACAAACTTTCCTCAACAGACTATTTTGCAAATGGGGTACCAAGACTCAGTGAGGGGCAGGGACTGTCCTTAAGGTTACCTGCAGGGACCCCAGCTGCCCCAGTTGTGTGGCTGTAAGAGGTTGCTGGGTAGGTGCCTGCTCCCCTTGTCCGCTCACCTGCCCACACATCTGCTTATGAGTCGCCGTCACCTCGGCCAAGTTGGCGAAATGCAGGGGCTGGAGAGACAAGGTCGATGGGCGGATGGCGGGGAGGGTGAGCAGGGTTCCAGCTACGGGACAGCAAGGTGGGGGCACACAAGGGAAACTGAGGGGCAATTCCCAGGAGGAGCAGGGAACTGCTCCAGGACCACGGAGAGGGCGGTTATCCAGCCAGCCCTGCCTGACAGATGTTCTTTCTGCTCCATCAGCCCATCTCCCCAGGGAGGAGACAGGACCGGCAGCCTTCACAATTATCTGGGCAATTAAGACAGGCAGATGGTCCTGCTGGACTGAACATTCAAGCCAACAAACGGACACAATGCTGGGACATTGGCTAACAAGATCAGCACTGGTGCTGGTGGATGACACGCTGCTCAGCTTGGAGGGGGAACCCTGGGGGACCCCATCACTGTTTCTGCAGGGCTGTCCTGGGGCGGGGGGGAGCAGAGGAAGGGTGGATAACTTGGGGGAGCCTGGAGAAAACAGACCAGTAGCTACACGCTGGGAACGCAACAGAGGGGTCCCCTGCTCCTGGTGGGGAGGCCAGATAACTGACCACTGAGAAATATGCCCATAGTGAGATGTTTGGACTTGGAAGTCAGACGGCCTGGGTGGGTGGGTGGGTGGGGTGGGGCCAGTACACAGGCTCCACCATTTCCTTCCTGGCTGTGTGACCTTGGAAAGTTGGAAAGTCACTTCCTCTTTAAGCCTCAGTTTCCTCACCTGTAAAATGGGGCGATTTAGTTCATAGCTCACAGGACTGTTGTGAGGATGAGAAAGTACACATGAAGTACTTAGCACAGCACCTGGCAAACAACAAGTGCTTAACAAATGCTTGGGAAACAAAGAACAGGTCCAGAGGTTCACTCCAGGCTGCTGGGATTCCAGGAATTATTCCAGGGATGAGAGTTTACCCTCGGCTTCTTGATAAAGGGAGAAGCCCCGGGGTCTCTAGACACCATAGGTGATCTGAAATTCTGGTGCTCCCAGCATCAAGGAGGGCAGAGGCCGGGGAAGTGGTTGCTGTCTAGGCACTGGTGGGAGGAGGCTCATTTCCACATCGAGAGTCAGATCTGAGACCCCAGCGCAGCTGCCGCAGTGTGAGAAATGCCGGGAGCCGGATGTGGAGGAGAGAGGCAGACAGAGGAGAGTCTCATTATGGAGGGGAAGGAAGGAGTGAATAATTCATCACAGAGGTGCGCCACAGAGTGGGGGCAGAAGGAGAAAGCTTGGGAGGGCCCGCGCAGGAGGCCGCACTCAGCCGGCGGGGGGATTACTATCCTGAATAACCTCATCACTGGGCTTCCCTGGTGGTGCAGTGGTTAAGAATCCGTCTGCCAATGCAGGGGACACGGGTTTGATCCCTGGTCCGGGAAGATCTCACATGCCGTGGAGCAACTAAGCCCGTGCACCACAACTACTGAGCCCGTGTGCCACAGCTACTGAAGCCTGCACGCCTAGAGCCCGTGCTCCACAGCAAAAGAAGCCACCAAAATGAGAAGCCCGCACACCACAACAAAGAGCAGCCCCCGCTCGCCGCAACTACAGAAAGCCCGTGCGCAGCAACGAGGACACAACGCAGCCAAAAATAAATAAATTAATTAAAAAAGAAAAAAAAAATCTCGTCATCCCTAGACTGCCCGTGGCGCCTCCAGAAGCACAGGGGCCAGACCAGAGGCCCCTCACCCATCCTGCTCCAGCCTTGCCGGCCTGGGGACACCCAACACGTCCACCGTCCCAGGGCCTTTGCACTGGCTGTAGCCTCTGCCAGCCGCATTCTTCCCCTGGATAGCCACCTGCCTCCCTCTCCCACCTCCGTCAGGGCTTTGCACTAATGTCACCTTCTCAGTGTGGCTTTCCCTCAACACCCCATTTGAAACTGTACCCCACTACTCACACACCCCATGCCCTCTCCCTGCCTCATCTTTCTTCACAGCATGTGTCACTACCAAATAAGGGAAATATATTACCCTTATTCGTCTTGTCCCTTGGCTGTCACTCCTCCTAGAAGGTCAGCTCCATGAGGGCAGGGATTTTTGTCCATCTTGTTCCCTGTTGTACCCTCACGGTCTAGAACAGTACCTGACACGTAACAGGTGCTCAGTAGGTATCCTTTAAATGAGTGGATGGCACAGGGTATTCTCCTGCCTCAACAAACATCGACTGAGCCCCAGCTCCTCACCTCTCACCTGGACTCCAGCCCAGTCTCTCCCCGTATCCCTGCCTGTGGTCAGCACAGCAGCCAGAGCCCATTCTAACACTCAGAACTGTCCTCCACTCCCTGCTGCTCACAGTCCTTCCACGGCTCCCACTGCCCCCAGGACAAAGTCCAAGCTCCACAGTCTCCCACCTCCTCTGCCCTGGTTCCCTTCTGTGCCAAACCCTTCATGCTGGCCAAAGTCAGCTGACCGCTTCTCTAAGGCAGCTCTTTTAAATCTCCAGGCATTGGTACAAGCTGTTCCCTTTGCCTAAAAGCTCTCTTCCTCCCTTAGCTGCCTGGAAAACTCCTACTCATCCTTAAAGACCCTGCTCTGGGAGCTTCCCTGACCTCTTGCAAGCAAAATCATTGCTTCCTTCTCCAGGCGCCAATGGGACTCTGTCCGCCCACCTCCCTGATGCCCTGACATCATCTACAAGTCGTTTCTCCCCGGGTCTGAGCCCTTTGGGTCAGGAACTGCAGGTGGTCCCCTTCTGGTGCTCTGACACCTAGCACTTTGAAAGTATCATCTCAGTGGTCCTCGCAGCCACTCAGTATTAATCCCATTTCACAGATGGGAAACCAGAGATCCAGAGAGGTGAAGGCACTTGCCCTGGTGGCACAGCTGGGACTTACACTCGGCCACTGGCTCCAGGACCTGTGTATCCTGCCTTGGCACATCAGCACGCATCAAATTAAATCTCTCACTCTTTGAATTGAATGTAACCATTTTATGCCTCCAGAGGCCCAAGCCTGGCTCAGGGGTGCAGCACTTGGGTGTTAGAGTCGGTCCAGCTCTGCAGGCCCCTCCCCTCCTCAAGCCTCTGCTTCCCTACTGTCCAGATGTGGAAAAAAAGGCCACTGTCAGGACTGAAGTGGGCGAGGGGTAGACACTGAGTGTCCAGCACGGTAGAAGTGCTCCCACTGCCGTGTGCACACAGCAGGGGCTCCCTCGGCCTCTTGGGCTGTGGCAGAAATTGGCAGGCCAGCCGGTCTGCACCCCTTTCTCCAGTTCCAGCCCCGGGCAGGAAGCACTGCTCCTCGATTTAAGCAAAGCCTCAAATCCCAGTCTGGGGGACACGGGAGAGGTTGCAGATAGCTATGGGGCCCAGGGACCCCCCACTTAAGCAGTCACAGGGTGAGGAACTTGGGGGTCTTACCCAGAAAAGATGGAAAACAGGAAGGTTTGTCTATTAAAAAATATGGGCTAGAAGTGGGAAGATGTGTCCTCACGCATTAAAAAAAATACTTTGGCAAAGAAGAAGAAACACCTCCCCTTCCCCCAGCCTCTTGAATCCCTCTCCCCTGAGAATTCCCATTTTATTTATTTATTTTTTCATTTTTTTGGCCACTGTGCAGCATGCAGGATCTCAGTTCCCCGACCAGGAACTGAACCTGTGTCCCCTGCAATGGACGCACAGAGTCTTAACCACTGGACCAGCAGGGAAGTCCCGATAAATCCCATTTTAAATGGATGTGCAGGCTCACTATACGGGCGAACAAGGTCCCTGTGCTTCCCTTCGAGCCCCCCTAAAGGAGTGGAGAGATGCCATGGTACCTGGCAGCCATCAGCACACAGTGTGCCCTCACAGTCAGGCCGTGCTCCCTTCTGCTTTCTATGTTTCTTTCCTGTTAGAGGCTTGCTGGTCCCAGACACAAGCAGCCTGGGGTCCATGTGTTTGTAGGGTGGGGGCGGAGGGTTGAGGGGGAAGAGGAAGCTCAGCTGCCGATGGGAAGATGAAAATCAAGATTACCAGGAGTCCACCGTGTGCCAGTCCCTCCCCCAATCTTTCCTAACCGTCACTGCAATCTTGGGAGGGTGGCTTGTCTTGGGTACATTTTACCAATGAGGAAACTGAGGTTCTGAGTGAGCCACACAGGAAGAAAGAGCCAGGGGCACGATTTGAATCCAGGTCTGTCGGGGAAAATACAGGCACTTCCTGAATCTCCAAGACCCAGAACCTGATTCACGGCATGTAGTTGGCTGTTCTCCATATCCTGGGGAACACTCAAATCAGAAGCAGGTCAGACTATCCCTGCATGTGTCTGTCTATCCCTCCAGCATGGGAGGATTCCACTGGGTTCTCTGGGGCTGTGGACCTGAACAGGAGGATAACAGTCTTGTTGGGGGAGGGGAATTCTCCCTTGGGGACAGTCCCAGCACAGGGGTCCCTGGGAAGCCCCAAGGGAAATACTGTTCTTAATGCTACTCTGTCCCCAGGGAAGTGGCTTCCAGGGACCTCTGGGACGTCAGACCACCAGTTGTCCGTGGCCAGTGCAGGGTCTAGAGCCCTTTGTCATCCCACAGACCCTGCTACCTCTTGACCGCTCCTGAAGCAGCACTTCCCCCCATGTAGGTCCCTCAGTGTCTAGAAAATGCTCATGGCAGTTATAAGAATTGGCTTCAGAAAACATCTGGATGTCAGCTGTGTGGCCATGGGCAAGTTACTTAACCTCTCTGTGCCTCAGTTTCCCCCGTGTACATTCAGGATAAGGACAGGGCCAACCTTGCAGGGCTGTTGTGAGGAATCAGTGAGTTAGCAGAATGTCTGGCACACAGTAGCACTGAATTAATGTCAGTTACTCTTGTTCTTATGAACAGTACAATTATTCTTAGTTCTGAGGCCTGAAGCATAGAGGCTGCGAATCCACCATCTCCTGCCACCCCATGCTGCAGATGAGACCGCAACACAGGGAGGCCACAGCTGAGACCTGGGGTCACAGGGCCTGGAGGCCTGGACTCCCTGCTCTAGACACTCCTCCCTCCCCCGACTCCCACCACAGCCTCGCCTCCTTCAGGAGCCCCCTTCTGGGGCTCAGGCACCCAGGTCCAAGTCCTGCATTTGCCCATGGCCCCCTGCCCCAGCTCCCCACCTCGCCCTACACATACACACACACACACACACACACACACACACACACACACACACACACACACACACACACACACACACACACACACACACACACACACACTAGCTCCACCCGGACAGCCCCATGCCCTGAATCAGGAGAAAAGGAAAGGCCGCCAGGGACATGCCATGTGAGGGGGCGATGAAGGAGACGGTGGCAAAGAAAAGTAGAGAGCAAGGGAGACAGTCACAGAGAAAGCAGGAGAGGACACAGACAGGGACAAAAAGAGCAAGAGAGAGCAGAAGAGAAGACAAGGAGCAGAGAGGTCAGCTCAGAGGCAGAGAGGTGGAGGGAGGAGAGAGGGAACCAGACAAAGAGAGACAGAAAGAGACAGAGGTGGAGGGAAAGATGAAGAGACGGAGTTAGAGAGACTCAGACAGACAAAGAGATGGAGACGTGGGGAAACGGCCAGGGCAGAGAAAGGAGTCACACGCACAGATTCAGGGACAGAGACCCAGAACCCAGCGGCACACAGGCAGATAGGGTCGAGGCGGAGCAAGGGGTAACAGGGCGGGGACGGGAAGCCGGGACTCCCCAAGGCCCCTCGGCCACCGCCCTCCATCCAGACCCGGGTCCAGCCCCAGTCCCCGGGGCCCCGTACCTTTGGGCCGCCGCCTCACCACGCCCAGCCGCCACTTGAGCGACACAGCCAGCATCACGCTGCCTGCCCTTGGGGCCCAGGGCCGGCTGCCTGAGCCGCCCGGTGCTGCGCCGCGTTCCTCGGAGCTGCCTGCGCTACTGGCAGAGGCTGGGCACTCCCTGCTCCGCCCTCCCCAGTTGCTAAAATAGATAATCCTCCCTGGAGCCAGCAGCGGTGGCATCAGTAGGGCCCTTCCTCCCCCACAGCCCCGGCCTGGGGAGTGCGGTTCCCGGCTCCCGGCTGTACCAGACCCGGTGGTAAGCCTCCACCGCCCGACCTGGTCCTCTTCCTCCCAGAGTGCTGGCCTCGCCCACCCCTTCTTTTGCCAAAAATCTGCCAATCCCCCTCCCTCCTCCCTAGGCTGGGCTGTTTGATGCCCCCAGGCCTTTGCACTGCAGGCCCTCCCCCAGGAATGCGCCTCCTCTCCGGCTTGACGCCTCGAATTTCTCTGCACAAGGAGGCTTGCTCAGCCTTCAGACATCCCTGCCTGCTGGAGTCCTCGCCTGCTGGGTCTCAGTAATGCTTTTCATACTAGGTTGAGATCGACCCCCTCCAAGCCTGGAAGCCACTGCAGACAAGGACAGGGTCCCCTGAGGTCAGCACAGGCATCTCAGGGGCCATCAGTGTAGAATGCTGAGTCCGAGGCCCTCCCGCTTCAACACCAATTGCCACACTTACCCCGGTTTGTAAAACAGGATAATGAGAGAATCTCCACCCAAGTGGCTGGGTGGGTGGAGTCGATGGATACCTATGAGTGCTCCAGGCATCCAACAAGTGCTCAATAAATGTATCTGGCGTCCCTTCCTGTCTCACACACAGCTAGCCTCCTTTCTGATCCCCCCCTAGCCCCCACCCCCCCGCCTAGCCCCTGAGGTGGGCAGGACAAGCAGCATTACACTCAGAGACACGCAGGGGCGGCAGGGGGCTTAGGGTCACGGAGCAGGTGCGTGGCAGAGGTGGACTGGATGCTAGGCTCTGGTCCCTCCCCACCAGGGCAGCTCATGCTTCCTCGTCCTTTCTCCAAACCACTGAGGCCCCAACAATGGATCAGGCCACAGAACACCTTCACGGGGAGGGCCAGATACCCTCTCGGGAATCACAGCACCACACAAATCAGAGTTCGTGCTTGAACCAGCAGCTGGGCCTCCATTCAGAAAGTCGGAGGTTTCTCCCGCACGCAGACTTCCTGCCAATCCCTGTCATTCTGCAATAATCCCACCTCCAGGCCTTGGCCCCGTGTTCACCAAGGAGCAGGCTTCCCACTATGGATGGAGTGCAGGGCAATTTCAAGTAAACAGATCCAGCAGTTACTAGAAATGAATTACACAGTGAGACACTGATTCCCTCCTCACTGATCTCCCAGTCCTTCTGAGTCCACCCAGGAGTCTCCATTTGGTTCTGTCACGTCATAATGCCGCCCTGAAGTTTGCAGATCAACCTGATTTAACAAAGAGGGCAGGCCCTAGGCTCAGAGGGCCTCCCCAGCGTGGATTCCAGCCATATGCATCGGGACACTCTTGCTGGCAGAGGTCGGGCTTGGGAAAGCCCTGCTGGGGCGACTCAGTGAGGCCAGCATTCCTGGGTCCTTTCTACTGACTCCAGTGGGGAATTCTGTCCCTTCATCCTTACGGCGAGGGTGGCAGAGGCCACTAGGGGGCAGCCCAGAAAGATGGAAGCGGGCACCTGAGAGAGATCACACAGCTCGTTCCGGAGACACGAGACAGGGTGTGGGCCACCCCCATCCCAAACCTACCCACTCCACTGCAAGCCCTCCCAAGGGAAGGGAGGCCCGGCGTCTCGCTGAACAGCAAATCTCCAAGAGAGCTGTGCAGAGTGAGGGGAGAAATCAGAGAACACAAGCCTTCGAGGATGGGCAGGCCTGAGTTTGAATCCTGACTCAGTGTGCCCCACTGAGCTTCAGTTGGCTTGTTTCCCAACTCTTCCCAAGTTCAAAGTGCCGTGGGTTGTCTCCATCTAAAGGGGCACAGGATCCACTCAGAAGTCACTCAAGTCCAGCCACTTGGAACTGATTTGGGAGGTGGCTCCCTGGGTGCCAGAAGACCCAGGTCTTACCAAGAAGCTCCCTGGCACGGTGTCAGGTGCTACCCAAGGAGCAGAGCGGGGAGGACGTGGTCCCTGTCCTCTAAGAGCTCCCAGCTCAGGAAGCTTCCCCATCTGCACCCTGGGGACAAGAATCTGCACTGCGTGATGATTTTACATATTGGAGCATCTGTATACAGTAGGTGCTCAGCGCTCACCTCCTCTCCCCACGCGCAGTCCAGCTTCTCCTCTAGACCATGAGCTCTCCGAGAACTGGCACCTGCACGGACCCCTGCTCTTTCTGCCTCCTGTTCCCTCTTCTTCTGGCAGCATCATCCCACTTTCCTGGGGGAGCTGCTCCTCCCCTGCACTCAGGCTGGGTGGAGCTCAGCCCCCCAGCTCCGGGAGGGCCCTTGACCCAGAGCCTGCAAACCAGCACACTCCCAGCCCGGCCACGGTGATGGGACAAGCACACAACCCAAGTCAACCCAGTGAGAGACGATCCCGGGACTCAACCAAACGCCTGGGAAGGGGAATTCTGTCCACTGCGGGGTGCAGGGAAGTGGCGTCATGCTGGAGCTGCTAGTGGCCACTGTGACACCAAAACAGAAGGGGGGTGGTGAGAATGATCACATCCTGATGATGAGGTCACCTCAGCACCTGGAGCCCACCGTGCCTGATGTCAGTAATATCCCTTTTCTGTTACTGTAGCCAATAAATTCCCTTCTTTGCTTAAGCCAGTTGGTTTGGGGTTTTGGTAACGTGGACCCCCAAAGAGTCTTCCTCATCTCAGGTTCCAGTGCAGAACAGGGGCTCAGCAAATGCAGAATGAATGAATGAATGAACGAACAAGCAAACAGAACATAGATTGATATGCTCCTCAAACTCTGCCTTTAGTGGTGGTCCCAAACCCTGGACTTGAGTTGAAGGAGGCCACAGCTGGATGATGGGTTCCTTGCTGGCACAGGAGTCCTGATTGTCAGGACTTGAGAAGGGAGATTGGGGATTCTGGTTTCCAGCCGTCGAGAGCTTGCCTGTTATCTGAGCTGCACCTGCCAGGTGCTCCACTCCATGGTCCCCAGATTTTCACAGGACTCCTTCTGCAGAAATGGTGGCTTCAGGGAGAGTGTGGGAGAGCACACGACCCCATCAAGGAGATGAGACCAGGGATGAAAGAGCAGATCAGCCCAGGCAGGGAGCCAGGAGGCCTGAGTCCAGGTCCCAGCCAGCCCTGGGCTACAGGGTAGCCCCAAGCAAGTCTCTGCTGTTCTCTGGCCTCATGGGCTATAGTCCATGGTCTTCCCTGGGTTCACCCTCCCTGTGAGTCTCACTTCCTCTGCCCCAAGGCCCGGAGATGTTCCTCCCATCACCTAAGGTCACACAGCCACTGAGGCAGCCAGGTCAGGATTCAAACACAGGGCCAACTGACTTCCCTCCAAAATGAGGTGACAGAGCCCAGGAGATGGGCTAAGAGAAGGAAACCAATCACAGAGGGATCCAGGCCGGGCTCCACCCTGGATTCTGCTTTTCCATCCCTGCCTCAGCCTCACAAAGCCCCAGAGGCCACGGGTTGTTGCCACCCCCACCTGCTTCCTGAAACAAATTTGCATCTCATCAGACATATCTTTCATCTTCTCAGCCTGGCCGTTTCTTCCCCAGGGGCCAAGTGGTGTGACATTTCTGCCGCCTAGCTCTGCTGATCTGAATAAGACAGAGGCCCCAGGCTCTACAGGTGGAGGAGAGGGGGTGGGGGCAGACCTCTCTTAACCACTTCTCCAGGCTTTGGGAGGGAGAGGACAATGGCCATCCATCCATCCATCCATTCACTCTTTCAACAAATGGTTTTTTTGCTTGGTTGGGACCCCTGTCCCCTGCATTAGCAGGCGGATTCCTAACCACTGCACCACCAGGGAAGCCCCTCAACAAATGTTTTATTAAGTGCCTTCTGTATGCCAGGCTGGAAGGTACAGCCACAAACAGAACCAAGCCGTCACAGTGCTGATATTCTAGTAGGAAGACAGAGAGTAGATGACCAATGTAAGAATCAAGTAAATGTCACAGGATGCTAGAAGGTGAAATATGCTCGAAATAAATGGAGCGGAGCGAGGGGTATCTGAGCACAGAGGGAGATGTTGCCAATTCTAAAGGGGGTGGTCTCCTCAGAACCCAGACGGTGGTCTCTAAATACCTTTTCCCACTAAAAGGGTCCCCAGGGCTCCTCCGAGAAGAGGCTGATTCCAGGACTGGTGCAGGGAACGTACAAGACGAGCCTGGCACAACTTGTGTTCCCACAGAGTAAGGACATGCTTGAAGGCTGATGGGGAGGATTGAAAGGACACAGAAGCCAGCTTGAAGGGCTCCCACTGGCCACATGTGGGCCAAGTTGAGCATCAGAAAGAATAATGACTGCAAAACTGTAAAAATCCATGTGTTCAAAATTCTCAAAAGAAAGAAAAACCTCCTTGGTTCCTTTGGAGGTAGTCCAGGCACCAACTGAATATTCTATAAGCAGAAAATGCAGGTAAAGAATGAAGCATTTATCCTGTCATCCTGTATGAACAGTATTTTAGGGGAACCTAATAAGGGAAAGTCATTCTTTATAGAAGAACCACTGCAAATAGGTGCAGAAGAAATAACAGAATGGAAATCCTAATGAAATAAAGGATCCAGCATTGGACATCAATGGAATGTTGAACAGAACTATATGACACAGGGACCAGGCAGACCGCACTTGAACCCCTGGACTGATCTTAGCATCACCAAAAGTGGAACATTCTGGCACATGTGCGTCTTGATAGGATGTGGAAGGAAGCCCAGAGCACCACCTGTGACATAGCCTTGCCTGCAAAATCGGACCTGAATTAAATCCAGCTCTAGATCCAAATCCTAGTGGACAGAAAGTACAGGGGACAGAAGAATGTATTAGTGACACCGTGAGGCCATTCCACAGGACAAATGACGGGTTTTGCCAACAAATAATTAGAGAGGAAAAAAAGAAAAAAAGAGGAAGAAGGCACTGTTACAGATTAAGAGAGATTTGAGAGACCGATCAACCAAATGCAGTTCTAGGACCTTGGCTGGATCCTGATTTGACAAAACCAAGTGTGAAAAGACATTTTGGGAGACAACGGGGGAAACTGCACAAGGACTGAATAGGAGGCAAGATTTAAAAATATGGTGAATTCTGTTGGGTTGATGCTGTTATTTTAATTATATATATAAAAAAGTCTTTATCTGTTGGAGATACAGATGAAAGAAAAAAAGTTCACGATTTGCCCTTAAAATGCCTCAGGGGTATTCCTGGGTTACATGTGCCATTTAGAAGTAAATGAAACATTGAAATATAAAATAAAAAGAAATAGGGGGGTCCTAAAAGGCCTCACTAGTGGGGGGCATTTGAAGAAAGGCTGAAAAGGAGGGGATCATGGGGGGCTCTCCAGCAGGGAGGGGCCAGAGGCAGCCTGGAGTAACCAAGGAGGAGGGGGTGCACCGGGGGGTAGAGGGGGTGTAAAGCTGGGCCTCCTAAGGACTCTGGCTTTTCCTCTGGGGAAGGCAGGAGCCACTGTAGTGCACCGAGCAGAGGAGGGATGTGGCCTGACCTGTGATTTAACAGCATCCTCTAGCTGCTGGAGGGAGAAGGGACACCAGGTGGCGAGGGTGTAGGTAGGGAGGGCAGGGAGGGGGTCCCTGCACACGTTGGGGGAGGGCCAAGGGTCCCTGGCCCCAGGTGGGGACAGAGGAAGTAAAGAGATGGGTGGAATCTGGTATCTTTTGAAAGTCAAAAAGCCTTTGTCTGCCAGGGTTAAACATTTGCAGAATGGGAAACAGTCTTAGGAGTGTGAGCTCTGGGGTCCAAAAGGCCTGGCTCAGAGGCCAGCTCTCCCCCTACTCTCGCGTGGTTGCTTCCCCACTCTGGGCCTCAGTTTCCCCATCAGTATAATGAGGAGGATGATTAAGAACTCAGACAATCATTAAGCTGCTCTGTGGAGATAAACGAGGTGAAAATGTCCTGCAAGCTGGTAAGGGCTGGGCATGTGTTGCCAAGAGGGAAACAGCCTTTATTGGGCACTTACAAGGTGCCCGGCACAGAGTTCAGGGCTCCGAAGGCATCAAGCCTCACCTTATGACAAGTGATATCACCTGGGGAGCTTAAAACAACTATGGCTGAATCAGAGACATTTCGGGTGCCAGGATGGAGAATCGCTGTCTCATTGCCACCCTGTAACAAAGTCAGGGCACGGGTTTTCAGACAGGGAAAGTGACTGCTCCAGCATCACACAGCTTCCAAGTGGCAGAGGAGGGATTTCCAACACAGCCCAGCCTACTACCCTCTCTGCCCATCCCCTGCCGTCCACCCTCATCAGAGCCGTTCTGAGCAGAAGCAGCCCCATGGGAGGCTCAAAGGCCACCAGGCGAGCAGCTTGTCCATCTGATGGTTCTGAAACTTTCCTGAGCCAGAAACAAAATGCCACCAAGCATTTTCCGAGTGGGCCAGGATGGCTGTCCGACAGGTGCACCCACAGGGCCACCTGCCAGGAAACAGGGGGCATATGCCTGTTAATAGTCCTGGCACTGCCTTCACGGCGCAATAATTAGGAGCAAACGCCTGGGCAGGCACACTGAGTATGCAGATTAAGTCGTGGGCCCCTTGGGTGGAGGTGACGGAAATGCTGCAATTATAGTAGGGCCCATGTGCCACAGGGGCTCCCCACTAGGCACGCCTGCACCCACGCCTTCCCCACTCTGACCCCCAGACCTCTTGCCCACTGAGTCCCCAGGAGGGGACGGCCTGGAGCAGGGAGGTTTAGAGTCCAACAGCACTGGGTTCAAATCCTGCACTTCCCTCATCCGTGAAGTGGGTATGACATCGCCCAAGCATCCCATGGTTGTAACAGCTTCACGAAATAACGCAGGTCTGGGGCTGGCCAGGGCTCTGTGAAAGGGACCTGCCTTATTATTACATGCCAGGCGTTTTCTCTCATACTACAGTTTCCTTGTCTGAAAAATTGGGATAAAAATAACTAAAGTTTGAGTTTTCCTCTGCGGTAGACACTCCCCAGCTTTTGCATACAGCAACCCCCGCCCCATAACCCCATGACGTGGGGCTATGATTAATCCCATGTACCTGGTATAGACCTAGGCGTGTGGAGCAGGGCGGAGGGCCAGGGGTGCATGGCTCTGAGCCTGAAGCCCACAGCTAGGCTCCAGGCCCACCCTCACACCCACTCCGCTGTTCCTTCCAAACACAGATGCCTCTGTTGTGGTCCCTGTGAGAGTGTGTGGGTGCGTGTGATTAAATACAGCAAATGTGGGAAAATGAGGATCAGGGGCACAGCCCACACCAGGGCCTGGGCGAGCTTCCAGCCTCTGTGCCCTTCCCACCTTGTTTTCTACCATGTGGCCATCCCTGCAGGCGGGCAGCTCCGGGGCCTGCGCTTAGAGGCAGACCAGGGCCGGGCCGGCCAGGGCTCTGACCAGCCGTGTGACCCTCAGCTCCACCTCCCCTCGGCCATCGTGGGGCTATCACCCGGCATTTCGGGAGGTTCGGAAAGCTCGCCTGGGTCTGCCTGTCTTCCTTAAGTGGACACAAGGCTGCAGGGTGGACAACACCACAGCCTGGGGGAGCCAGTGGGAGGCCCCCGGAGGGAGCCATGTCCGAGCATCACCCTTCCTGGGGTGGCCTGCAGGTCTGTATCCCCCAGCCGGGCACATAGAAGACCAGGAGCCCTCACAACACTGCTGGGTACAAGCACAGGGGCTTGTACCCATCCACCTCATCACCGGCACAGTCCCCGTCCTGCTGTGCATTTCACCCCAAATCCCCAACGTCAAGCACAGGAAAAGGAGGAGGCCCAAGGCTGCATAGCTCGTTAGTGGCAGCTACAGACTGAATGCTTGTGTCCCCCCAAATTCTTATCAGGAGGTGGGGCCTTCAGGAGACGACTGTCATGAATGGGATTAGTGCTCTTATAAAAGAGACCCCAGAGAGGTCCCTTATCGCTCCCCCTGCATGAGGACACAGCAAGACGGCGCCAGCTATGGAAGTGGGCCCTCACCAGAACCTGACCACAATGGTGCCTTGATCTTGGACCTCCAGCCTCTAGAACTGTGAGAAATACATTTCTGGTGTTCATAAGCTACCCAGTCCGGGTATTTTGTTAACAGCAGTCGGAATGAACTAAGACAGCGGCACAAGTGGGGCCAGATATACCAATGCCTGTTACCCCGCCCCAACCCCTGCAGGCAGCACCCACATGCTCCAGCACCCAGAGGTGGCCCTGCCGGGGGCCCCAGATAAAGAAAGGGAGAATGTGTCCCAAGGGAGCCCTCTGGGCTCTCCTCAGAGAGACTGGCCCAGCTGCAGGATGGCCTCTATCTGTCCACTTGTCCTCAGGGCAGCAGTGTCAGCGATCTAGACTAAGTCTTGGGATGCTGGCCATTCAAACAAGCCACCACAGTGTGGGAATCAGAGCCCAGGCCAGTAGGAAACTGGGTGATAGCCCACGAGGGCACAGAGCTCCCAAGGATGGGGACACAAAGCCACACAGCCACAGGAGACTGGATAATCGTCCATGAAGGCACACTAGATTGAAACCCTGGAGCCCCAGAATGTTAGTCTCACGGAGCTCCAGGATGGTGGGTCCAGAGCCACAGAGCACTTATCATGGGACCACACCACACTGGGACCTGACCACAGGCCCCTGGAACAGCAGCAGACAGTGTCAGAGTTACAGACACAGAAGCCGCGGTGGTGAGTGAACCCAAGCTACAAGTCATCAAATTTAGGGTGGGGACAGGGTAGAGGATGGCATCGTGGGACCCCAGGCCATGTCCAAAGGGACAGCATGAGTTATTGGTTTCTTGCCAAGCCGACTATAATCTCCCCAAAGTTCCTTTCCACAGCCCCTGACCCCTCCAACCTTGCCCTCAGTCCCACTAAACTCCTCTTCCCAGGGCTTTGGGTGAGAGAGGCAGTCACATGGCCACTGTGTGACCTGGGACAAGTTCCTGTCTGCTCTGGGCCATTTCCCCCACTGTAAAATTAGGGAGTTGGTCCTCTCTTAGGGTCAGTTCACCACCAGTAATCTATGAAATGATCATCACTCTTCTCTCCCTTTGGATAAGCTTCTGTGGTTCCCAAGGGACCTCATATGAATGAATGAGTGAATGAATGAATGGACAAGGCACCCTCCTGAAGTATGACCACTGTGCTTATCTGGGCTCACCTCCCATGCCCCTGGATCTCAGCCTCTACTGTCTGTCCCCTAGATAAACCACATCCTTCTGCTTTTCTCCTTCATTTACTGCACAGCCACCTCCTTGGAAGGCCTCCTCTCCACCTTCCTAAATCCCCTAGACTCTGCCGGCCTATTCATGGGTCACCTCCCCCAGGAAGCCCTCCCTGACTCCTCTGGCCCTGGCTAACTTCTCTACCCGCACTGCTGGAACAACTGAACACTCCTTGGGACCCCACAACTCCCTCCCCCACCAGTGTCCAGCCGTCAGCTTCGCTCTCCTGGAGAGCAACAGCAGCCTCCTCAAAGATCTCCCTGCCTCCACCCCCACCTTCCCTAACCCACACTCCTCATGGCAGTCAGAAATCAGATCTCATCTTTCCCCTGCTTATACCCTCCCATGGCTCCCAGGACACTAGATGAAACCCAAATTCCTCAAAAGCCCTACAGGGTCCCATGTGATTGGTCCCCCGTGACCTCTGGCCTCATCTCTTGCCACTCCCTTCACACTGGCCTCCCCCCGCAACCCTGTTTCTCAACCACAGGGCCTTTGCACCTGCTGTGTCCTCTGCCTGGAACACACCCCATCTCTACCCTCCACTCCTGCTGTCTGCACAGCTCCCTCCCTCCCCCTTCCTTTTAGGTCCTCATTCAAAAATCACCTCCCCGTGATTCAGTGATTCAGCTGGGTTCCATCTGGGAGGCAGTCAGCCACAGTGAGGCTATTAAGCGCCAGACCCTTCCCTGGGGACAGGCGAGCCTCTGGGCTGAGGTGTCACATGTGTCCTGGGAACCAGGAGAGACAGCAAGAGGTTAGGGATGACATAAGGAACACCTGGAGTCAGAGTGAAGTCACCACACTCCTGGAGCTGCCCGGGGCCTCTTCTCTGCCTGAGGCTTGGGCAGCAGAGGCAATGAGAGAAAAAATAATGAGGACAACAACAGTGATAACCCAGTACCATTTATGCCCAGACCCCATGCGTTTGGTCATACCCCAGCAGTCATTCACTCACTGAAGAGATGCTGAGTAGCTCTTATGCGCCAGCAAGGAATAAAACTTGTAGCCCTTATATTCCACTAGGAGACAAAGACAATAAGCAGAACAGGGCTTCCCTGGTGGCGCAGTGGTGGCCAATGCCGGGGACACGGGTTCGATCCCTGTTCCGGGAAGATGCCACATGCCGCGGAGCAACTAAGCCCTGCGCCACAACTATTGAGCCTGCGCTCTAGAGCCCGCAAGCCACAACTACTGAGCCTGAGCGCCACAACTACTGAAGCCCACGTACCTAGAGCCCATGCTCCACAACAAGAGAAGCCACCGCAGTGTGAAGCCCGCGCATCTCAATGAAGAGCAGCCCCCACTCTTTGCAATTAGAGAAATCCGCGCACAGCAACGAAGACCCAACACAGCCAAAAGATAAATAAATAAAATAAATAAATTTATTAAAACAATAAAAGCAGAACAAAGAAACAATATAATGTAGATGGAAATAAGCACACTGAAGAAAAAAAGAGTAGCATGAGAGGACTGTGTGGGGGAGGAGGCTTCTCTGAGCAAATCTTCACACAAAGGAAGGAAGTGGGGGACCCAGCCATGCAGATCTCTGAGTGAGGCAGAGGCTGCAGCCAGTGCAAAGGCCCTGAGGCAGGACTGCATCTGGTGTGTCTGAGGATCAGGAAGGAAGCCAATGTGGCTGGAAGATGAGTGAGCAAGGGAGTAGATGTCTCAGGACATCAGAGGTTATACAGCAGACTGCAGAAGGCTGGGGTGGCTGCAGGGAGGACTGTGGCTTTCCCTCTGAGGGAGGTGTGGGCCACGGGAGGGCGCTGAGCAGAGGAACAGGGGCTGTGGCAATGGGGTGAAGGTGGGGAGAAGACTTTAAGGACAAAGGTGTCTGACATTCAATTAGAAGATATGTGAGTTTGTGCAGTGAAACCCCCTCCATTGCTTCCTCCTGGCCAGCATCTTAGTCAAGTCTGCTGTTCCATGTCACTCTCTAAGGCTGTGTCTCAGCCTGAACCCAGATGGGCATTGTGTGGGCAGAGACCAACCAAGTGGGCAGGGATGTGACTCTTACACTAAAGCAGCAATAGCACGAGGACAGAGCCAGGGGCTGTGGAGGGAGGCTGCCCTGGGTGCACAGAAATCTTGGAGGGTATTTGGACCACATGGGGCTGGGATTGGAGATGCTGAGGCAATTACAGCCTCAGCCACATCGAGAGTGGAGCTATGCAAAGTGCAGCCTGAGGACACAGGCCTGCCCTTGCACTATCTCTTGCTGGACAGCAACAGAAAAGTTCAGAAACAATAAACGGTTAGCAATTCGACATTGCCACGATACCCAAGCTCCTGATCAGTGGCTTGTATTCTTCATGTCTTCTTGTTTTACTTCGTTTTTCAAGAATTCATTGCTAGTGTACTTTTCAAGTGTATCAGTCTCCAGTAGATAAAAAAGAAAAATAAAATACTGGCCCTTCAACAGACAGTCCGAGAAGCAGCGCTTTGGAGGAATTAACCAGTGACAAGAAGCTGGCACCTAGCCCGATGTGTAATTCAACATAAAGTCAAGTTGCAAAATAAAAGTTTAGGTTTTGAAATGACACAAAACTTTTATGTGTGCTGAAACGGAAGTAGCTTTGTCAGATCAGGGTTTCTCAACCTGTGGCACTACTGATGTTTTGGACTGGATAAATCTTTGTGGTGGGGCTGTCCTATGCATCCTAGGACGTTTAGCAGCATCCATGGCCTCTACCCACTGGACGTCAGCACACCCCTCCCCGGTTATGACAACCAAAAATGTCTCCAGCCATCACCAAATGTCCCCAAGGAGGCAAAATCGTCCCCAGTTGAGAAATGCTGGCTTAGATGTTCTGATTCTGTGTGTGTGTGTGTGCACACGCACGCATCTAGGTGAATGTTTGTATGTGTAGCTGTGCTTCTGCGTACACATGTATGCATGTGTGTGTGTGTGTGTGTGTGTGTGTGTGTATGTGTTTACCCCTGGCACCCCTTCCTCACTCACAGGGCCAGCCTGCCTGGCCCCTATAGCCTGCAACCCCTAGTGTCACCCATTATTCTAAGGGCTGCCTGTCGGATCTCCCCTCCCTAAAGTTGGCCCATGGATGAGGCATGGCTACCACTGAGGACCAGTCTGAGAAGGTTGCCATGGGAACCTCAGAGATGCAGTCCACACAGGAGTAAAGCTGCCTTTAATGCTTCCTATACCACCTCAGCTCCCAGAGCCCAGGGGCAATAGATCAGCAGCTGGACAGAAACCATCGCCTTCAGTCAGAGATTGAGACCGAGAGAAGTGGTCTTTGGGAACCATTGGTCAAGCTGGATGGCAGCCTGGCAAGGGGGCTGGTGGAGTAGAAACTCCTAAGGACACATCGGGGAACACAGCTTTCAAACCACAGGTGTCTGTGCTCCAGCCTGGGGTCTCTGATTCAGAGTGACCTGGGTGTGTGTGCTCTAACCTGGGGGTCTCTGATTCACAGTGACCTGGCAGGGCCTCAGGGTCTGCATTTTTAAAGCCCACCAGGTGATTTAGATGCACAGCAAGAGTTGAGACCTCCCTCTGAGGGCATCAGAATCCCTTGGGAAGGTTGATAAAAATGAAAGAAAGGAAGAAGGGAAGGGAGGGAAAGAGGGATGGAGGGAAGGGAGGGGTAGAGGGAGGGAAGGGAGGAAAGGAGGGAGGAAGGAAGAAAGAAAGGAAGGAAGGAAGGAGGAAGGAGGGAAGGAAGGAAGGAGGGAAAGAAAAAGCAGGTAGAGAGGGAGGGAAGGAGAAGAAAGAAAAAGTCTAACAAGTATTGGTGAGGATGTGGAGCAACTGGAACTCATACACAGCTTGGGGCAATATAAAATGGTACAACAACTTTAGAAAGAAGTTTGGCAGTATCTCTCCAAATATGCATATCCTAAAACATAATTCAATAAAGCTGTTAAGAATATGCTAACCCTGGACTTCCCTGGTGGCAGAGTGATTAAGAATCTACCTGCCATGACATGATATTATACATAGAGAATCCTAAAGATGCCACCAGAAAACTACTAGAGCTAATCAATGAATTTGGTAAAGTTGCAGGATACAAAGTTAATGCACAGAAATCTCTTGCACTGCTATACACTAAAAACGAAAGATCAGAAAGAGAAACTAAGGAAACAATCCCACTCACCATTGCAGCAAAAAGAATAAAATACCTAGGAATAAACCTACATAAGGAGACAAAAGACCTGTACTCAGAAAACTATAAGACACTGATGAAAGAAATCAAAGATGACACAAACAGATGGAGAGATATACCATGTCCTTGGATTGGAAGAATCAATATTGTGAAAATGACTATACTACCCAAAGCAATCTACAGATTCAATGCAACCCCTATCAAATTACCAACCTCATTTTTCACAGAATTAGAACAAAAAATTTTACAACTTGTATGGAAACACAAAAGATGCTGAATATGCAAAGCAATCTTGAGAAAGAAAAATGGAGCTGAAGGAATCAGGCTGCCTGACTTCAGACTATACTACAAAGCTACAATAATCAGGACAGCATGGTACTGGCACAAAAACAGAAATACAGATCAATGGAACAGGACAGAAAGCCCAGAGATAAACCCACACACCTATGGTCACCTAATCTACAATAAAGGAGGCAAAAATATATAATGGAGAAAAGACAGTCTCTTCAATAAGTAGTGCTGGGAAAACTGGACAGCTCCATGTAAAAGAATGAAATTAGGACACTCCCTAACACCATACACAAAAATAAAACTCAAAATGGATTAGAGACCTAAATGTAAGACCGGACACTATAAAACTCTTAAAGGAAAACATAGGAAGAACACTCTTTGACATAAATCACAGCAAGACCTTTTTGATCCACCTCCTAGAGTAACGGAAATAGAAACAAAAATAAACAAATGGGACCTAATGAAACTTCAAAGCTTTTGCACAGCAAAGGAAACTATAAACAAGAAGAAAAGACAACCCTCAGAATGGGAGAATATTTTCAAACGAATCAACAGACAAAGGATTAATCTCCAAAATATATAAACAGCTCATACAGCTCAATATTAGAAAAACAAACAACCCAATGCAAAAATGGGCAGAAGACCTAAATTGACATTTCTCCAAAGACAACATACAGATGGCCAAGAAGCACATGAAAAGCTGCTCAACATCACTAATTATTAGAGAAATGCCAATCAAAACTACATTGAGGTATCACCTCACACCAGTTAGAATGGGCATCATCAGAAAATCTACAAACAACAAATGCTGGAGAGGGTGTGGAGAAAAGAAACCCTCTTGCACTGTTGGTGGGAATGTAAATTGATACAGCCATTATGGAGAACAGTATGGAGGTTCCTTAAAAACTAAAAACAGAATTACCATATAACACAGCAATCCCACTACTGGGCATATACCCAGAGAAAACCATAACTCAAAAAGACACATGCACCCCAATGTTCATTGCAGCACTATTTACAATAGCCAGGTCACGGAAGTAACCTAAATGCCCATCGACATTTAGGATATTTAGACGAATGGATAAAGAAGATATAGTACATATAT
This sequence comes from Orcinus orca, assembly GCF_937001465.1. Taxonomy (NCBI): domain Eukaryota; kingdom Metazoa; phylum Chordata; class Mammalia; order Artiodactyla; family Delphinidae; genus Orcinus; species Orcinus orca. The sequence continues at coordinate 3,654,630 of NC_064568.1, forward strand.
ACAATGGAATATTATCCATAAAAAGGAACGAAATTGGGTCATTTGTAGAGACGTGGATGGATCTAGAGACTGTCATACGGAGTGAAGTAAGTCAGAAAGAGAAAAACAAATATTGTATATTAACTCATATATGTGGAACCTAGAAAAATGGTACAGATGAACTGGTCTGCAGGGCAGAAATAGAGACACAGATGTAGGGAACAAATGTATGGACACCAAGGGAGAAAGTGGCAGGGGGCTGGTGGTAGTGGTGGGATGAATTGGGAGATTGGGATTGACATTTATTCACTAATATGTATAAAAAAGATAACTAATAAGAACCTGCTGTATAAAAAAATAAATAAAATAAAATTCAAAAAAAATTAATTAATTTAAAAAAAAGAATCCACCTGCCAATGCAGGGGATACGGGTTCGAGCCCTGGTCCGGGAAGGTCCCACATGCTGCGGAGCAACTAAACCCATGCACCACAACTACTGAGCCTGCGCTCTAGAGCCGGCGAATCACAGCTACTGAAGCCCACGTGCCTAGAGCCTGTGCTCTGCAACAAAAGAAGCCACCGCAATGAGAAGCCCTCCCACCACAATGAAAAGTAGCCCCTGCTCGCCGCAACTAGAGAAAGCCCACATGCAGCAACAAAGACCCAACACAGCCAAAAATAAATAAAATAAAATAAATAAATTTATTTAAAAAAAATGCTTACCCTACGGGCTGGCAACTGCACTTGAAGGTATGCACACAACAGAAATGTGTGCATCTGGCTACCAGGAGGCAGCAGGTTCAAGAATATTCAGAGCAGCATTTTTCATAAAAGTCAAAAATTGGAAACAATCTTGAAGTCCATCAATAGTAGAATAGATGAATAAAAATGGTGGTGCAGGCACTTCCGTGGCGGTGCAGTGGTTAAGAATCTGCCTGCCAATGCAGGGGACATGGGTTCGAGCCCTGATCTGGGAAGATCCCACATGCCGCAGAGCAATTAAGCCCGTGCACCACAACTACTGAGCCTGCGCGCTAGAGCCTGTGAGCCACAACTGCTGAGCCCATGTGCCACAACTACTGAAGCCCGCGTGCCTGGAGTCTGTGCTCTGCAGCAAGAGAAGCCACCGCATTGAGAAGCCCGTGCACCACAACGAAGAGTAGCCCCGCTCACCACAACTAGAGAAAGCCCGAGCGCAGCAACGAAGACCCAGCGCAGCCAAAAATAAAATAAATAAATAAATTTATTTTAAAAAAAAGAAATGGTGGTGCATTCGTGCAATGGAATACTACTGAGCGGTGAAAAAGAACACGTTGCTGTTACACACAACACAATGGATGGAGCTCAAAAACATGGTGGTGAGGGGAAAGAGCTGGACAGAGAAGACTACACACTATGAGATTCCATTTATGTGAAGTTCAAGAACAGGCAAAAACAAACTTTGTCGTGTAGTGATATATGTTGATACAAGGGGGTAACACCATAAAGAAAACAGAGAGAATGATCATCCAAAAAGTCAGGACTGTGGGTACCTCTGGGTGGAGGAGTAAGGGAGACGCCGTTTGAGATGAACCCCAGGGAACTTCTAAGGGGCTGGCAGTGTTCTATTTCTTAACCTGGGTAGCTACAAGGGTGTTCACTTTTCTTTATCTTTATACTCCTCCTCTGTGTTATAACCAGATGTTTATTCTACAATTTTATTTATTTATTTATGGCTGCGTTGGGTCTAAGTTGCTGCGCGCAGGCTTTCTCTAGTTGCGGCGAGTGGGGGCTACTCTTCGTTGCGGTGTGCAGGTTTCTCATTGCGGTGGCTTCTCTTGTTGTGGAGCATGGGCTCTAGGTGCATGGGCTTCAGTAGTTGTGGCTCACAGGCTCTAAAGTGCAGGCTCAGTAGTTGTGACACACGGGCTTAGTTGCTCCGCGGCATGTGGCATCTTCCCGGACCAGGGCTCGAACCCGTATCCCCTGTACTGGCAGGCAGATACTTAACCACTGCGCCACCAGGGAAGTACCTATTTTACGATTTTAAGTTGAAGGGAAACTAAAGTGTTGCCGTCCCACTCCCAGCAATGCTGATTCCTGAGGCTTGGGTTGGGGCCTGGGGACAAGCATTTTAAACATCCCCCCCACCCCCCCAACCCCCACCCCCTGGAGATTCTGATTCCCAAGGCCCTGTGGCTACACCAGGGTCTAAAACATCCACTGAGCATGTGTCGGGATGAGGAGTCCAGAAAGCCAGCCTCCAGTTGGCAAGCTGGACCATTGCTGGTAAGAACCCAGAGGACCGCCAGCACCATGGCCGGCCCACAGCAGGTCCATTTCATGCCGGTGCCCTAAAGAATGGCCTTGTGGGCTTAACGAAGGAATTCCTACTTGTGGGTGCCACTCTGGATGCGGGTGATACTGGAAGGGAGGGCGGGACACAGCTGATGAGTCACTGAGGGGCTGGCAGAGGGGCTAGCAGCCTACTGTGTCCACTCTGGGGGCCGCGCTGGGCGACAGCCCTTTAAGGAAAACAAAAAGGATGGGGTGGAAGCAATTAAGAGGCTGTCATCAGGGAGGCAGCTGGCATCTGCTCAGGCATCTGCCGAGACTCATTCTGTCTCTTCAGAGCCCAGGTGGCAGGGGGGCGGGGTGGGGGGACGGTACCGGGGAAGCTTCAGGCCCACCCTGTGTGTGAGAGGCCTCGGAAGACAGAGCTGCATGGACGCTATGAATCCTATCAGCCACGGGTGGCGCTGGCGAGTCTCAAATCCACCCCCGTTAACACTAGAGGGAGTGGGCTACCGCCCAGCAGCCCCTGAATTGCTGATCGCCTGCTAAGTGCCAGGCTCTGGGGCAATGCTGGGGATAGAAGGATGGCAGAACCAGCCAGCAGCTGTAGGGCTCAGGGCGTGAGAGGGTGTAACAGGGAGCAATGGGAGGCTTTCCTACAGAGAGGATGCTGGGCTGAGGTCCACAGGATTAGTGGGGAGTAACCAGAGAAGCCCCCACCAGCCCCCGATGCAGAGAGAACAGCGTGGGCAAGGTCCTGGGATGGGAGTAAGAATGAACACCCTTGAGTGCTCCCCTGAGGCAGGCTCGGCTCTGTGGCTTTCCTGCATTAACGCAGCTTATCGCGTGATGACACTCTCAGGCAAGCTCTACTATTCCCATTTTACAGAAGAAGCAGCACAGAGAGGTTAGGTAACCTGCACAAGGTCACACAGCTCATAAGGAGCAGAGAATGAATTTGAACCCCCCGTGCTATGCTGCCTCTCATTTGGCTGTTTTCCTGCAAGAATGGACAGGAGGCCAGTGTGGCTGCAGCCCAGAGATGGCAGAGGGAAGCAGTGAAGAGGGAGGGTGGAGAGGGTGGTAAGGGTGGGCCGCATGGAAGGATGCTGACCTTGATCCTGGCAGCAGTGAGGAGTCACTGAAGACAGGAGGAAGTGAGGGTATCAGACACAGGTTTTAAAGGTGGTGTCTGGCCAGGGTACAGCCAAAGTCGAGCAACGTTGGACCGTTCACAAACACCTCCTCTCTCGTTCTGCATTAACTGAGCATTTGAAGGCACCATGGTCTTTCCTACAGATGTCATGGTCTATATTGACCCCTGTTAGGTGGCAAGGACATCTTGAATACAAATGCACAAATTTTACAACTTGATGAACGCGAGGAAGCACTTTCTGGCACGAGCCCCAAAGACCCCATTTAAGCCATTGTTTAATCCTCTACAAAGTGCAGTTAAGCCACTTCCACGGTTTCCGTTGCCGTTTTTGTTTTATTGAGGTCGATTTCACTGAAATGGAGTCTTTCCTAATTAAAATTTGCAATGAATATTTGACTCATCAATCAGTTCCTTTGCCCACAGCACACACACCACCAATTGCAGCAACTTCTGCCACCATGGATTCCCTGTTCCAGTCGTGATTTCTGTCAATTTCAATTCTCTCGGATCAGATTTTTGCAGATCTTAATGTTGGCATGGAGATTTGAATCTTCTGTTAATTTCTAGATCAATAACTATTTTTACTGTGCACGGTTTTAGCCAATGTCAGTTTTATTTTGTGTTGGTTATTTCTACTGGTGATGTTCATGACAGATTGGATTGGAGACAAATGGTCCGTGATTCCTTCTTAGGGAATCTGTGACAAGTGGAAACATGCTTGCAAACCAGAAAAAGAAAAGGACTCTGAAGACAGAGAGAGAGGTCCAGACCCAGACAAAGACCACAGGTAGAGGCTGCCAGGAAGAGAGAGAAAGACACAGAAACAGAGACAAAGAGGGGGAGGGAGACCCGTGAAATGACAGTTTAGCTCCTGACAGCTCAGCAGAGTCATAACCAGCAGCCCACACTGCCCTGCTTCCTCTCTAGCCCCAGTCTGAACAGCCCCACCTCCAGGCTGTGGTCCTGCCTGGGAGGCCCTTCCCTTCTTGACACTCAGCTCAGGGTTTGCTCATCCCACTTCTCAGTAAAGTTTTATCAAAGTAAGAATCAAGGTCACTCGGATTGTATCCCAGCAGGGAGGACCTCTGGGCAGATACTGACCAGCTAACAACATCCCAGGTCCAAGTAAAACCAGGTCCACGGCTTCCCTGGTGGCGCAGTGGTTAAAGAACCTGCCTGCCATGCAGGGGACATGGGTTCGAGCCCTGGTCCGGGAAGATCCCACATGCCGCAGAGCAACTAAGCCCGGGCACCACAACTACTGAGCCCGCGCTCTGGAGCCCACGAACCACAACTGCTGAAGCGTGCGCACCTGGAGCCCATGCTCTGCAACGGGAGAAGCCACCGCAATGAGAAGCCCACGCACGACGACAAAGAGTAGCCCTCACTCACCGCAACTGGAGAGAGCCCGCGTGCAGCAGCGAAGCCCCGACGCAGCCAAAAATAAAATTAATTAATAATAAAAAAATAAAAAAAAATAAATAAATAAATAAAACCAGGTCCAGCCCTTGGCCTGGAGCCAGGGAAGTCCCAGCAAAAGGAGGACTGTGGATGTGGCAGAGGGAGCTTGGGCGCTGGGCCAGGCAGGCCTGGCTTTGAGTCTGTCTCTTCTCGGTTTCTAGGCCTCAGATCTCAGCTGCCTCATCTGAGAATGGGAGATAAACATCCAGCTTGCAGGGCGCATGTCAGACCTGGGCCTCATGTGAAGCACACAACAGGCCCCTCTGCCTGGACGCCCTCTCCAGCCCCCACCCAGTTGGCCTGGCTGGGAAGGTGCAGACCCGCACAGCTCTGGCTTCAGAGCAACAGCCCCCTCCTCGCCCCAGGCTGTGGGGCGAAGAGGTTCTGAGCTTGGAGTCCTTTCTGGCTCAGCCTTTGGCTGGGGAGGGCCCTTCTGCCGGGCAGACCTGGACTCTGAGATGGGCCAGGGCCGGTTGTGGTAGCTCTTCTCTTGCCTGCCTTCCCGATCCAGCATGAGTGGCTGCGTGGAGCTGTGTTAAAAAAGCCTCCGAGGCTGAGTCAGCAGGAAAGACTCCAGTGATCAACTGGCAATGGGCTGGGCAGTGGGGTCTTGTGTTCTCTGCTTCTCTAGTTGGTGCAATGAAAGACCAAGGGCCTAGAGATCTGAGTTTGAGTCTCAGCCACACCGTCACCTCTCTGGGCCTCCATTCTTCATCTGGGAAATGGGCATAATACTATGATTGGTCTCATGGGAACTGTTGTGAACATTAAGTGAAATAAATGGTGTATACATAGGTGCTAATAAACATTATGAATGAAAGGGTTTTTTTCTTTCTTATTTATTGGGTGAGTCAATGATGAGGTAAGAGAGCCCTGGGCTGGATTGTCTCGCATTGGGTGAGCCACGTCTGCTGCTTTCTCTCTCTGACCCTCGATTTCTTCATCCATAAAATGGGTCTGCTTTTTATAAGTTAAACATACGCTTGGCCTGCAACCCCATAATCCCACTCCTGCGTATTTAGCCAACAGAGATGGAAACATGTGTTCACACAAACCCTTTTCTATAAGGGCACCTGGCAGCTTAAGTCACAGCAACCCAAGACCAGGAACCACCCAAATGCCCACGAAAAAGAGACTGAATAAAGACAGTCCTTGGATACACTTGGCAAGAAAAAGAACGAGATACTGAGACAAAGCAGCATGTGGGGATCTCAAGACATGCTGAATGTGCAAAAACTATACACGTATGATCCCATTTCTATGAAACTCTAAAGAAGACAAATCGGGACTTCCCTGGTGGTCCAGTGGATAAGACTCTGTGCTCCCAATGCAGGGGGCCAGGGTTCGATCCCTGATTGGGGAACTAGAGCCCGCATGCATGCCGCAACTAGAAGTCCGCATACACAACTAAGAGTCCATGTGCTGCAACTAAGACCCGGTGCAGCCTAAATAAATAAATATATTTTTTTAAAGACAAATCAAATTTATACTGATGAACAGCAAATGGGTGCTTGCCAGGGAGAGGCAGGAAAAGGAGGGGCACAAGATAGCTTTGGTGGGTGATGGGAACACTCTAATTATGCATGGATTGGGGCAGTGGTTATGCAGGTGTATACAACTGTCAAAACTTTCCAACTGTACACTGAAAATGAGGACATTTTACTGTATGTAAGTTATACCTCAATACAGTTAATTTTAAGAAGGTTCCCGAGACAACCTTCTTGCAAACTTTCCTGGGCCGGTCTGTGATCGGATATCACATGACAGTGGACAGGCTGCACCCTGCAACCACCTCTACAGGTGGGAGGGACTGGGGGCATTTCTTTGGGTGGTACCAGAAAAGGAGCCCAGGGTGGCGGCTGTGTTGGGATTCCCCCATGAAGGTGACAATGCCACAGCTCTGGGATCAGGCTGACATGGACTGGAATCCAGCCTCCCGCCTTCACCAACCTGCTATGCCACCTGGGGCAAAGCAGTTTCTCTTCCTGAGTCTCAGTTTCTGGAACATTCCTCTGGGTCAAGGTGAACAGAGCTCCTGGCTCTGGGCTGAACACCAGGCATGCAGTCAGCCCTCATCTAAACCAGGAGACCAGCACAGAGAGGGAGCACCTCCCCAGAGGCTCCCAGCTCCACAGTGGCACAGGTGGCCAGAAGCTCTTCCACACCATTCCTCTGGGCAGTGAGGCAGGCCTGTCCATCGCATGCATAATGGTCTCCTCTGCCACTAATTACCGTAATTCTCCTGTCAGTGTCACAGCATCCCCCTTTCCTCCAGCATAGCGGCTGATGGCTAAACCACCTCACGGCAGGACACTCAGAGAGCTGCTGACCCCACCATGGGACTTCATGCCGATGCAGGAGCTGCTTCCCGAGCAGCCTGGGGGACTTCATAGGGTGAACTGCGTCCCCTGCCAGCTGGAGGACCCTGCAGGACAGAGCTGGTCTGGCCACCCCTGCACCCCAGAACCCAGAGCAGATGTGAACCAACACCTGTTAATGAGTAGGGAATGAAAACCACACGCAATTCCCAGTGGCCCCAAAAGGTTCTCCTCCCTTCTCCTTCTGCTGAGGTCATGTGGCCTCTCCTGACCTTCCCTCAGTGGTTTCTCCCAGCCTCAGGTGAGAAGGGGACAAATACATCTTTACATTGCCACATGGTGCTTATTTAAATAAGCACCTTTGTTGCTCTGTGATGGTTCACTTTATGTGTCAACTTGACTGGGCTATGGTACCCAGCCGTTTGGTCAAACCCCAGTCTAGACATTGCTGTCAAGATATTTTGTAGATGTGATTGACATTTACAATCACCTGACTCTGAGTGAAGCAGATGACCCTCCATTATGTGGGTGGGCCTCACCCCATCAATTGAACATCTTAAAATCAAAGACCGAGGTTCCCCCCAGAAGAATTCTGCCTAAAGAGTACAGCGTAGAAACCCTGCCTGAGTCTCCAGCCTGCCTGAGCTGCCCTATGGATTTTTGTATGCCAACTCCACCATCATGTCAGCCAATTCTTTACAATAAATCGCTTTTCTGATAAATATATAAATAGATAGATCTCTTATCCATTCTGTTTCTCTGGAACTAATACACTCCGAGCCCACTCACCTCATCCAAATGAACTGAGGCCTCCACCGTGGATGTCAGTTGTTTCTGTTCATCCAACATCTAGACTCTGGTCTTCTGGTAACAACACTCTAATTTTGCTCTGGGGAGATGCCCTCCCCCACCCTCTGTCCATGCAGTTCATGGGGCTGACCTTGCCTCCAAGGCGGGCATAGCCAGGTGTAGCCGGTCAGAGCAGTTCATTCTCCAGGCCACAGTGACTGGCTGAGGAAAAGACATGTAACCCAACACTGTCCAGTGGGGGACGGCCCCAGAACTTTTTTTTTTTTTTTTTTTTTTTTTTTTTTTTGCGGTACGCAGGCCTCTCACTGTTGTGGCCTCTCCCGTTGCGGAGCACAGGCTCCGGACGCGCAGGCTCAGCGGCCATGGCTCACGGGCCCAGCCGCTCCGCGGCATGTGGGATCTTCCCGGACCGGGGCACGAACCCGCGTCCCCTGCATCGGCAGGCGGACTCTCAACCACTGCGCCACCAGGGAAGCCCGGCCCCAGAACTTTTGCTGGAGCCATCTGTGCATTCTTTTTCCACCGGACTGGAGAATGGTATGGGTCTGGAGCAAAGCCATCAGCACAGAGAAAGAAAGACAGGGAGTAGAGAGACAGAGCTCTGATGTCATCCTTTGAGCCCCTGGATTCAGCCCCTCCTGAAGCTGTTATGAGCATGTAAGTTCTCTTTCTTGCTTGTGCCAGTTGGGGTTGGGTTTCTGTCACTTATAACCCAAAGCTTCCTGCCTGATACTGCCTCCTCTGCAGGCTTGAGAGTGAGCAGGTGGCCATGGCTCAGCTGAGAGGGCCTGGTTTGTTTTGGACCCTGGTGTGTGCAAGCCTGAAGCAGAGCTGATGAGCAGAGCGGCCAAGGGAAGGCTGAGGAGGGAGGAGTGGGAAAAGAGACCCAGCACCGGGCTGCCAGGGGGACAGGCTGGGAGACAGGAGACAGCAGTTGGTGAATTTATCCCGTGTTGCTGTGGGTGTGATATACCTGCACTTCCTCTCTCCAGGGAACCTGCAGTAAAGTGACGTTTCCACTCCCACCCTCGGTGCATGATGGTCCCACTGCTCCACCTCCACACAGACACTCAGCAGTTTCAGCCTTTTCAACATGGGCCCTCTGATGGGTACCTCTCTGTGGTTTAATTCCCATTTCCCTCTGTGAGATGCTGCTGAGCACCTTTTCACACATTTACTGATCATTTGGATCTCCTTTGTGAAGTGCCTGTTCAGGTCTCTTGGCCAATTTGCTATTAGGTTGTCTGTCCTTTTCTTGTTGATTTATAAGAGCTCTTTATATATTCTGGATGAGTCCTTTGTCTGCTGGCAATACATGATACATATGACTGCAAGGTGGGCACAGAGAGAGACCACAGGCCATTCAAGAGACTCAGGCTTATTCAGGATGAGTCTAAAAGAGGTCAAGTTGCAAAGCTTAGATATTTTAGGAATCTCTGACCCTCACACCTTGATTACATGAAGGACTCAAGCACAGGCCAGGGAGAGCAAGAAAGCAGGAGGGCCGGGGAAGGAGGAAGAGGACCAACAAGTATTTGCCCTGGGCCAGGCCCTATGCCAGAGGTGTCACTTGCTTCGCCTCATGTGCCTGTGCAGCCCTGGCTTTCCCAGAACATGCAGACCTGTCCGCACCTCAGGGCCACTGCACTGGCTATTCCCTCTGCCTGTGCAATTCCCTGCAGAGTGGGCTCCTTCTCATCATCCAAGTGTGTGCTTGACCATCACCTCCTCAGAGCAGCCTTCCTGAGGACCACAGCTGAGGGGGGTCTCCACTCCCTGAACATCCTGCCTTGGCTACATTCTCATTTCACGGCCTGTCACTAGAGTGGACATCCATTTGTTGACAAGGCGCTTGGCTGGCTCGCACACTAGGACATAAGATCCATTGGGCAAGGTCCTGTCTGTCTTATTCACACTGTACCCACAGGGCCTGAGGCAGTGTCTTCACATATCAGTTGCTCAGCAAACATTTGTCGAACAAACAAATGAACAAGTCTCATGACAAACCTGTCAGGTAAATACCAACACTGCCCATTTCACAGGTGAAGACACTGAGACTCAGAGGAGTCGGGTAATTTGTCCAAGGTCTCAGAAGGAGTGAGGGGAATCCCAGTCCTTCTGAGTCTGCAGGCTGCCCCTGCCCCCGCCCCTCTCCACGTTTCTTTCAGCTCTGGGGGTGGCAGTTCCCTGAATTGTTATCCTGTCTTATAACTGGACTTCCTGGCTCCCAGATGAGCTGGGTGAGGGGAACAGAAGAACTGAATGCAGCGGGGAGAGTGTGAGGCTGGGGCCCGTCAAGACGCCAGTGCACGAACCAGAAACAGGTCAAGTATGCAAAAACTCGGCCCACCAGAGTGGCCAAAGCATCTCCAGAGATGCCCCGGGAGTCCCCCAGCCCAAACCCCACCAGCCTTGATGGGGAGCTCACCCCCTCCCAGGTCAGTCTGGACCAGTTCAGAGGGGAGCAAGAGGTGTTGGGGCCTTCCTTAACCTGAGCTTAGCTGGGAAGCCTGGAGGGGATGCCCAGCACTTCCTGAACTGGGAATTCTGAGCGCTGCTGGACACATGGCAAGAAATTAGGTTAAAGCAGGAACAATCAGCTCATTAGCCCCCTTGCTAGACTCCACACACACACAGAGCCTGCCTCAGAGCGACGCTGCCTACTGTCGCTGTCTGCCGGGATCTGGGTGGAACGGTACAAGTGAGATATTTTATGTATGTGTCGTGCATATTTATTAGGAAGAAGTAAATAAATTAGCTGCTTGCCATCTGCAACCACCAGCCCACATTAAGTTCCCTCCCTCCTCCTCCGCCTCGGGAGGGGCCACACCAGCAAAGCCCAGGTCCTGTAAAGAAGGGGCTCCTTTCTAGTAAGATTTTTCTCCAGAGTTTGAACAGCCCTAGAATTACAATTTTTCTGAAAAGAAATTGATATCGGGTACTATTCTAGGCCATTTGCCAATAGCTGATCCTCCCATCAAGCCTGGGAGGTGGGCATACTGTAATCCTCATTTTAAAGATGAAGACATGGAGGCTCAGAGAGGTCAGGTCACTTGCCCAGGGTGACACAGCAAATGAGTGGAGGAGCTGAGCTCAAGACAGGGGAGGCTGAAAGACTTCTGCATTGTACTGGGGAGAAAGGCTGGACCAGGAGGCAATTATATTCTAGTTCTGTTGCTAGTTGCTGTGGGGTCCAGCCTGATCCCTTAACTCTCCTGGCCCTTCTCTGTTGAATGGGAAAATGAAACACAATAGGACAGACTTCACATGGGGGAAAGGCAAATCGCCCCCCCGCCCCGCCGTTGAAAACCTGAGTGGCCTTCAAGCACACCACGGAGGCTCCTGACTTCCCACACTTAAAGGGGCCAGACAACCCCCCACACCTGCCCCAGACTTGCTGTACAGCTCTGGGCACATCAGTGAACCTCTCAGAGCCTCAGTGTTCTCCTCTGTAAAATGGAAAAACAATTGGGTTGGGGAGGGCACAGGCTGTGGGGAAGAGGATCTCATGGATATGGAAAGCCTCGTAGGCCTGGTGGAGGCAGGCAGCAGGCTGGGGCCAAGGACAGAGGGGCAGGAGGGAACCCAGAATGCCTGATGGTGCTCCAGAGCCCAGAGACGGGCTGTGACTTGCCCAGGGCCACACAGCAATCACAGCCATGGGGAGTCTCAGACCATCTGCCTCCCAGGCTGCGGAGACAGCCCAGGGCACTGAGCCCAGCACCATCCAAGCTCAGCCTGGATCTGAATGTTTTATGAAGCGCCATAAATCTCTCCAGAATCACTCCTGCCCGCAACCCGCAAGCTATGCCTCACTGCCTCTGCCTCTGCCTGCCTGCAGGCCCTTTTCATTAAATTAAGTGCAGAATCCAATGCAATTGCTTTTTATTTTCCCCAAGTGGCCACCTGCCACCTCCCTCCAGGGTGCCCGCAGGGCCAGGGCTGCTGCAGGGCACTCACACATACCCCACAGACAGTACAGAGATTTCTAGATAAAAAATAATTTTTTTTTTTTTTTGCGGTACGCGGGCCTCTCACTGCTGTGGCCTCTCCCATTGCGGAGCACAGGCTCCGGACGCGCAGGCTCAGCGGCCATGGCTCACGGGCCCAGCCGCTCCGTGGCATGTGGGATCTTCCCGGACCGGGGCTTGAACCCGTGTCCCCTGCATCGGCAGGCAGACTCTCAACCACTGCGCCACCAGGGAAGCCCTAAAAAATAATTTTTTAAGATGTTTGATTTAGTATCTTCACAGCTGATGTTAGTGAGCCCCCACTAGGTGCCAGCACAGCCCCCTGAAAGCCCCAGGAGGCAGAATCAGCCCAGTTCCTGGGCCGAGGGAGTTAGGGGGTGGGGAGCTGCAGACGCGCAGAGCCAGCTTGTCCTAGGGCCACTGTCAGAGAGAACAGGTGTGAGATGCAGCAGGAAGGAAACAGGTCAGACTCGAAGGAGGCCAGACAGCAACCCTGGTGCACTGTGCATTGAGCAAGTCTCAGCCCTCCGACTCCTTCACGAGGAGGGAACAACAGTAACAGCAGTTGTTCAACTGGGCACATAATGTGGGCCAGGCCCTGCAAAGGCTTCCCAGGACTCTCTGAAGAAATCCAGACTCCTCCCCTCGGCCTGCGGGGCCCTTCTGAGCCCTCTGGCCTCACCCCGCTCCACTCTCCTGCACGCTGGCCTCCATTCCTCAAACACACCAGGCACATTCCTGCCTCAGGGCCTCTCCCTGCTCTTCCCTCTGCCTGCAGAGCTTCTCTCCCAGGTCTTCCCTTGGCTGGTCCCAGCACAAATGTCATCTCCTCCAGAAGGCCCTCCTTGACCACCTCGTCACCCTTTATCATCTCATCCCATTTCCTTGTCTTCCTTTGCTTCTGTGAACTCTTATTTATTTGCTCACCTATTCATGGCCCAGCGCCCCTGCTCCGTAAGGATGAAGACTGTCTCGTTCGCTGCTGTAGCCCCAGCACCTAGAGCAGTGACTAGCACCTAACAGGTTGTGGTTAAACAACTGAAGAATGAATGAAAGCAGGGAAGGAAGGAATCAGCCCACACGGGGTCTGGTGCCGGGGCCAGGACACAGGCAGGAGGGAGGCAGCAAATGCCTGGGGTCCTGAAAGATGACGACAGCCCCTTCCCTGCCCCCACCCCCCCCCAAGGTTAGTTCCCTGAATCCAAGGTGCTCAGGGGAGGGGGTGGCTTCCCAGAGGGAGCAGGGAGACCTCATGGGATACAGAGAGGGAGAAATGGTCTAGAACATGAGGAATAGCAACACTCCAGGAGATTATGTAGCCATTAAAAGTGACAAGCGTGAGAAATAACATCTGCAGAGGAAAAAGCCCAAGTGGAACTGCCTTACAGGCTGATGACAACCACAAGTAAGCTGAGTCTCACTGCGCCTCAGCAAAATGCTGGAAACAACTTTGTTATCCAACTTGCAGGGGAGAGGAGCAGGTAAATAAACTACGCCCCATACAGCCACTTGATGGGCATTCTGCAGCTAGAATAATCCAGGGAGATGGGGACCCTATAAAGCTAAGTGAAGAAAAAGCAAAACATAAAATGGTATATGTCATATGATCTAAACAAAAATAGACAGTGGAAAAAAGACTGGAAGGAAATGCACCAAAGCGTCCCTGGATAATGAGTTAATGGAGGATGATTTTAGTTTTCTTCTTGGTCTTTATCCTTCTTTTCAAAATGGTCTACATTTAACAATAATTGCATGCTTAATCAGGGAGAAAGTAACTTAATTTAAAACGATACTCTTATTATTATTTTTTTAATGACAGCAAGACGGCAGAGGAGTGTGCACTTACCAGTGCTGCACGGGGTGGGGGGCTCTGCAATATCTTTTTTTAAATTGATATCGCTGTGTTTAATTATTTTAAATAGTTTGAATGCCCAAAAAACATTTTACAAGATTTCTTTTTTGGAAATATAGACAAAGGAAGAACCAGGAAACTGGTCAACAGAAGGCCAGTCCCAGCTCAGGGACCAAGTGGGGCCTTCTCCCTTCTGGGCCTCAGTCTCCTGGTCTGTAGAATGGGGCTAACCATCTTTGCCTCCCATTGTTGCTATAGGATCCAGGCCTCTAGAGAAGTGGTGTGCCCATGTCCAGCACTTAGCAGGTGCTCAGTAAATGCTGGTGCCCTCTGCCCTCCAAGCAAGGGAGACCCCAGCCAGGGTCCTCCCTACTGCTCCACTCCCATCAGGTAGGCAGGGAGTGGTCTCCAAACCCTTTTGATCTTGCACTCCCATCTACAGAAAATGTACATTCCTCTGCAGTAACATATGCATATTATGTATGTAATACCCATGTTTCACTATATCTGTGTATCACATCATACGATACACACATAGAAAAAATTAAATTGTGATAAAACATAAACGTAAAGCAAAACTCTTAATATTTTCTCCATCTTCCTCCTCAAGAAATGTCCCGGGTGTGGCAGCCACACCCCGCTATGGGGACCACTAGCTGAACCTGTGAGCTCCTGCAGGGCAGAGGTCACCAAGGGCTCAGGCAGCAAATCGTCCCAGCAAATTGTTGATGCTCACTCGAGAGCAGTTTGGAGGGGGGTTCAGGCTGGTTTACATTTGAAAGAAACAAAACAACCGCAAAAAGTAAATCACTCAAACCAGAATCTGACCCCTCCACTAAGAACCTGAGAGAGCTGGACCAGGTAATCTCTGAGGGGGGTCCTTCCTGCTGTCCCCAGGTATCACCCCTCCCCCAGCCCCTCCCCACCCACTTGAAGGAGGTGGCCTCTCTTGGGAGGCCGGGAGGCCACAGTGATTTACACCCTCATAGGGCCCAGCCTCACTATAAAATACAGCTGCCCTCCAGGACTCCTGCCAACCCAGAGCCAGCTGCCCATAAACCCCAGACGTAAATCTCGAGACCCAGTTCCATCAGGACAGAAGGCAGACAGTAAATTCATGGCTCCAGGGCCTCTGGCAGCAGACCCTCCTGGGAGAATTCATTTTTCACCCTAGGATAAATTACCCTTGCTGGAGGGGAGAGGTGAAGAATTTGTTTATTCGGTTGAAAAAAATGGTTGTTTGAAGGGCACCCCCATGGGGCTCCCCAACGGGGCTGCCAGCTCCCAGGGCTACGCAGCCAGATGCCTCCAGGACTGGGGTCTCTCGGCAGGCCCCTCTCACTCAGCGCCCTAAAACGCATTCCTGCACATCCCCCAGCGCAGTGAAAGATACCGGCGTAACCCCCCAGGCCCTGAGGAATCCCTGTCAGGAAACCCTGAGCGTCACCAGGTCGGCCAGGTCCCCCGCACGGTCCTCTGCCATGTCTGGCCTATTCCGCTGCCTGCTTCCCTCTGCTTGGGGCTCCAGCCTCCACCCCGCTGGACAGACAGGCCTGAGGCCAAACCAAAGCCGCTACCTATCTAGCTTGGGGGACCTTGAACAAGTAAAACCACCTCAAATCTTTATCTTTTTTGTAAAATTACACAAATTCCCTAAGGGAGTGTAAGTCAGAACAGCCATTTTGGAAAGCCTCGTGGCCTCGGGGCTGGGAGTGATCTATTTCTCATCCCCAGTCCGATGTATCAGTGATCGCTTTATGTTGATCTTTTAAAAGTACCAATGTTTGAGTCACCCTTCTTTGTGTCCAATATATCTCCTAATAAAAGAGCAAAGTGCAGAAATGCATGGTAGCAAGCCACCACTTGTGTAAAACAAGGGGAAAGAATAGGAATGTACAGTTGCTTATTATGCATAGAAGAAACTTCTAGAGGAATACGCTAGAAACAGATGATGGTGGTTACCTCCTGTGAGAGAGGCGGGGACTTGGCAAACAGAAGACAGACGCTGCAGAATGACTCTTGGCTGATGTTTCGGGGTGTTTTTTGTTTTTTTTATCTGAACCATGTGACCCTTGAGTTCTCATGCCAGTCCCCTGTTGATGGACAGCTGGTTTATGCCCTTTGGTTTTCTTCATTAACACTGCAATGAACATCCTTATCCACTTTGCTTTATGCATCTATGTTAGATTTGTCTCGAGAATACTTAGAAAAAGGATGGCTGGTTCAAAGGATATGAGCACTTTCCATATTGACAGGTAACTGTCAAACTGGCCCCCAAAATGACCCTACCCGCTTGTTGCATACGTCAGTCTCTGCTCCCCCATGGTCTCACCAACAGTAGACACTACTCATTTTTTCATTTCCCCTCAACATTGATATTGTGCTGTGGTTTCTATGAGCATTTTCCTAATGCTAACAGAATCATCCCCTGAGGTGGTGAGGTTGACCATCTTTTCATTCACTTTCTGGCCATTTGTGTTTCTTCATCTAGTAACTTCCTGCTTGCATCCATTACATCCTCCTAGACTGCTTATCTTTTCTTACTGATTTGCAGACCTCCTTGCACTCTGGATACTATTCTTTATCAGGGGTGTATGTTTTAAAGACTTTTCCTCCTGGTCTGTGGCTTGTCTTTGAACCTTGTGAATGGTTTCCCTGGTCATATAAAAGTTTTACATTTTTATGTGGTCCAATCTCTCCATTCTTCCTTTCATGGCATCTGCTTTTCGAGCTTCTATCTCCTCATCTGCTAACCTGGCCTTGCAGGGTTGATACAAGGAGTGAATCAGGCATCTAGCAATGCTGAGCAAATGACAAGGATAGTCATTTGTGGGGGGTCTCCCTGCCTCACCCTGCCTCCCAGCCCCCTCACAGCCAGCAGGAGCTTTTTGAAGATAATCACTCTCCTGCTTGAAACCTTTCAGCTACCTAAAGAAATGATGCTTAAACTCCTTTAGTGGGTGAGTTCAAGGTCTCATGCACTGGGCAAGTGCGTGAATGTGTCATCGGTGGGATGGGGGCTGTGGTGACCACGCTCCACAAGGAACAGCAGAAACGCAAGTCCAGGGTTGCCAGATCCTCTGAAGAAAGCTGCACATCTGTTTTTCCTATGTGAAATCTCCCCCTGCCTTCTCCCACACACACTTAAAATTTAATGGCAACTAATTTTTTTAAGCCACTGCCAGCGTCAAGCGAGGTCTATTTACGAGTTGGATGTGGCCATCTCTACCCTCACAATCTAGCCCCAACCCACCGTTCCCGAATTGTGCCCCACTCCCCGCACGTACACATACCTCATGCAGCTGACATGCAAGCCACACTGCACAGCTGTGGACACAGCATGTGTTTCTGAACTCTGTTTTGCACATGCTGATCTCTTGGCCTGAAATGCCCTTCCCTGCTCCTTTCCTTCCTGGATAACTCATCATTGCTCTTTGAAACACTGCTCTTTGAAACTCAAGTCAGGTGTCAACTTCAATTCCCCAACCCAGACAGAATTCCATGCTCCTTCCTTGAGCACCCCATCACTCATGACTCTTGGGACTGGAATTCCAAAGGGAGCAACCTGGGGTCACAGAAAGAGCCCTGGCTCGGGAGAAAGACATTCCTGGGATGAAATTCCTGCTCTGCCACGTCCCAGCTGTGCATTCTTGGGCAAGTGACTTAACCTCTCTGTGCTTCAGGCGCCCAACTGTGAGACAGAGATAATGAGCCCTATACGTGGTTGGGTTTCTGGGAAGAGAAAATGAAACGGTATAAGAGAATGACACGGCACATAGTAGGGACTTAATAATAGTTTGCGGAATGAAAGAATAAACTTTAAAAACGAACAAACAGTGCTCGCTTCGGCAGCACATATACTAAAATTGGAACGATACAGAGAAGATTAGCATGGCCCCTGCACAAGGATGACACACAAATTCGTGAAGCGTTCCATATTTAAAAAAAAAAAGGAACAAATATTTCCTCAGAATGCTCTGAACTCAGCACATGGAAAAGTTAGCTAATTTTCCGGAATGGAGCCTGGGGGTTATCTAAACTCCTGTGCCTGCCCTTTATTGCCATCTCCTGATTTCAGAGAAGGCCGTGGACCACCTAGCCCTCAGTGGCATGTACTCTGAGGAGCCATTCAAGCCAAGGACTGCAGAGGACTGAGTCCCTGGAGTGTAAACTGAGGCAGACCAGCCAAAGGAAGAAGAGTGGGCACATCCAAGCCGCTGGTGTTTGGGAAGCACAGCAAGAGGCAGCAGCCCACAGGGCTCAGCCCCACATCTGTAGGCTCCGTGAGATGAGAGGCCTTCTTGGCCTTCAGTACTGTGTGCTCATGTCTGGCATACAATAGGTGCTCAAAAAGTGTCTGCCAACTGAATGGATTATTACTTAAATAATACAAATAAGGATGCTTTGCAAAGCATAAACTGCCGTACAAATGCAGCTCCCCGTGAGCGGGGTCGCTGCCGCCTCCACACTCAGGCCTCTGCTGGCCTGCTCCCAGGTTGGCGTCCCTGGGCTGGATACTGCAGACCCACAGATGGATGGGATGGGGTTTCTGCCCCATGGAGCTCTGAATCTAGTGGAGGAGACGGATGAACAAACACACAGTTATCCTCCAACAGGAGAGGGGCCAGGACAAAAACATGGTGGGAGACAGGGGGAGGGGGCAACAGGAAGCTGCACCTTGGCCTGGTCTCAGATCGGAACTAGAGGAAACGATAATTTGCTGGGTGAAGGAGACGATAGGGGAGAGGCACTCCAGGCAGAGGCAGCAGCCTGAGCAAAGACTCAGAGGTCCGGGGCAGAGCAAGGTCTGTGCACAATTAAGGAGGAAAGAAAGGTTACTGCAGCCAGATCCCAGAGGGCTTTGAATATCAGAGGTCTCCAGCTTCAAAGCGAGTGTCGTTGGACCCCTCAGAGTGCGTTTGCATTGGTGTTCAGCATTTTAAAGTTGGGAGGTAGTACGTCAAACTCTGGTTTTTTAGCTTCTCTAGAAAAAAATCAGAAGATCTGGTGGGCTGAGCCAGGGCTCCTATAAAGTCTAACTCTCTGGTTCAACTTTGTCCCCCAGGCCCATTTCACTCCCTTTGCCCACAAATATTTATTCAGCAACTACTACGTGTCAGGCAATGTGCTAGTTCCTGAGGATACAATGAAGAATAAGACAGGCATAGTCATAGCCCTCATGGTACTTACATATTGGTGGGAGAGAAAGGCAATAAACAAGAACATGACATAAGGTCAGGCAGTACAAAGAGCTGGGAAGGAAAAGAAAGTTACAGGACTAAAGGGTGCAATTTTAGATGGGATGGCTGGGAAGGCCTCTGTGAGGAGGAGACAGTTGTGCAGATCTAAATGTAGTGAGTGAACCATGCCCATATAAGATGAAAGATCAACCCAGAAAAAGGATCATCGAATACAAAGGCCCTGCGGCCTCCTTCATCTTTTGGGTCACTTGCCTTGCCCCTTTAAGCACTTAAGTGTGAGACCCCTACTCTAGGTAATGGAGCATAATGGGTAATGGGTAAGCAGGTGTAAACCACCCCCAGATGCATGTTTCAGATAAAACACTTCTGACCAGTAGTGAGGGAGGCATGGGAAATAGGGATATGGGTGGAAGGCATTGCATGGTTTTTTCCCGTTGGAAAAAAGTAATAGGATGACAAGGAAAAGGCAGAGAAGGTTCATCGTACGTGGGACATTCAAACTTGAGCCCAGGACAGAGAAGCCAAGAGTGAGAGCAGGGAAATCCCCATTTCCTTCCTCACAAGCTGCATCACCTGCCAAGCCCTGCAAAGTGGGAAGCAGGGGTGGGAGGAGAGAGACAGATAATGATAAATCTCCTGCAGCCCTGGAGCTGTTTGCTGTGGTTGTTGTGTTTTTTTCCCCCAAGCCTACCTGGGCTGCTGCTTTAGAAAGTCAACTGCAAAGTAAACACTTTGATGGGGTTTTGGTTTTTTGTCTCCCCATCCCCTTTCTAAGCAAAACTAAAGGGTAGATTCCTTGTCCTTTTGCCCACAAAGTAAAAGAAAAAGAGATACTATTGTTTTAAAAGAGGAGAGGAGAGAAACCCTACAATCTTATACCATTCTTCTTGGCTGCACCAGGGGAAGGAGGCGATTCTGCACACTGACATCATAGTCTGTGTCACGGGACATAACTTCCGCCACTCAAAGCTTTACGTGCATTTTTGAAGGTACAGGGAAATGTTTAAAATCGGCTTCAGTGTTGACACTGCAGTTGTTAAAACCAAACAAAAGATCCTTTCCCAAGTCTGGCTGGTTCTTCTTAAATTTATCTGGGCCCCCACTACCTGATTTAAGGCAATGAGCAGATGTTTCACAGCAGGAAGCGCATTAGCTCCAGATGCCGCCGCTTTGTTCTAGACTTGCACATATATATACTGGCAGACACACACACCACACACAGACACACACACACACACACACACACACACACACACGGAGGACTTGGGGCAGCAAACGTTCGCAGCTCCCCTGCCAGCACTTGGCATGCCAGCATGGACCATGTGTAACCTCTGCCTGCAGTTCTGACACAGAGATGAGCAGCGGGAGTAAATAGCCAATCAGATCCCACCCCATCGTCTTCCCGCTGTCTCCTAGGTAACAGGCAAAGGGCCACATCAGCTAGCTGGATACCACAGGGACTGGGACACACACACACACACACACACACACACACACACACACACACACACACACACACACACACACACACGATCCTCTAAAAGTCCCTAATTGCAGAGCCGCTGAATGTGCCTGTCAGAACCCTGGACAGTTCCCCAAAGGTATTCAATGCCTTTGGTTCCTGCGCACCCGGCAGCCACAGCTCCTACAGCTTTCCCACCTCCGCCCCTTTACGCATGCATGCCATTCCTCTGCCGGGCATGCCTCTCCCCACTGCCATCTCCATCACTCAAAACCTTGCTCATCTTCGGATCCAGCCCAAGTCCTTGGTCAAGACTTCCGATGGCTCCCATCACAGAATAAAATCCACGCTCCTCCCCTGTGGTGAGCTGGCCTTTCATGATCTGGCTCTTCCAGCCTCCTCGCTCATCACTCTCCTCCCTCACTCCTTCTTTCTCTTCCTCCAACAGGTCACATCGGCCCTCCCCACATCATCCCCCGCAGACCAGGGCTCTTCGTGGTACTTGCTGTTCCCTCTGCCTACACAGCTCTTCCTTCTGCTCTTGGCATGGCTGAGCTTTCTTGTTCTTTAGTCTTGGCTCAAAAGTTACCTTCTCAGAGAGGCCTCCCCTGACCCCCTTGGCCACTCTACCTGAAGAAGTCCCCTCCCCTGGGACTCTCCACCACATCACCTTATGTTCCTGTGTCGTCTTCATTACACTGCTGACTCTGAAACGATCCCATTCCTATTTACTTGTTTACTTGTTCTGTCTCCACCATTAAAATGTACAGTCTGTTATGGCAGGGTCTTTGTTTTGTTCATGGCTGTATCCCCAGCCCCCAGAACAGGACCCAATAAATATTTGTTGAATGAATAAAAAGTCATTTCTTCCTGACTGCTTCTATATTTCCCCCTCTCTCTAATAAGAGAGCTGGACGTGATGACTTCTATTAAGCCTCCTGGCTAACATTCCAAGAGTCCATTAGAGAGCAGAAAGGACTGGCATAAGGAGGAAAATTAATCAGGCCACACCACGGGAAGAACCTGCCGGTGGAGAGCTGACCTTCTCCACTGGGTCACGGCGCTCTCCTCCCGAGTGGCCTCCCTGACAGGAACTGGCTGCTGCCTTCAACTTCACGTTCCCCAGGCACTGGGCACCTTGAACTTTTGTTTTCTGAGGGACTGGGAGCAACTTGAAGCTGAGGACTGGGTTTTATTTTTCTGATCCCACAAAGAGACCAGGAAGAGCCTGGGGGAGGGGGAGGGAGCCCTCTAGAAGCATTTACTGTAGTGAATAGAAGAGAAGGTGTCACTGTCTACAGGGCCACAAGCCTCAAGGTGGAGGTTCATTAGAACACAAGTCTCTCTCTCTCTCTCTCTCTCACACACACACACACACACACACTCAAAAGCATCATGAAGCTAGAATCACAGAGTTCCCCAATCCCCGTGGCTGCATGTGTTTCTCTTCAAGGGACATGACTACTACGTAAGGTCCTAAAAACTGTGCAGTGATCCAAACACATATGCTGTGTAAGTGTGTGCTGAGCACAACCACACTTTTGGCCAACCTCACTGGGCAAGGCTGGGAGATGGATTCAAGTAGCCACATGGTAGGCACAACCCAGATTGGACCCCCCAAACCCCAGGAGTGGGGAGCCTTAAGCTGATCATTCAGAATCCAGAAACGCACCGAGTCCTGAGTTCTCCAATGACCAGTACACCAGATCACTTCTGAAGTGGATGTAAAGATCCAGAAAGGAAGAGCAGGATTAGTATTTCTTGAGCACCTACTACGTGCTAGGCCCTGTTAACATTGACTCTTCAAGACCACCTGCAAGGTTATCTTTCCCACTTTATGGATGAAAAAACCTGAAGCTCAGAAGAATTAAGTAGTGTGCCCAAGGTCACACAGCTAGCTAGCAGAGGGGCTCAGATGGGAACATAAATCTGGTCTCCAAGTCCACTCTTCTTTCCCCAGGGCCTTAAATTACACCACATGATAAGCAGATAAGCTGGTCTTGTTCAAAATGTCCTGCTGGCCGAAGCTCTCCTCTGAGGATGTCAGGCCTGTGCCCCTATCTCTGCATCTCTCTCTGTCACACTCAAGCTTGGATGACCTCCCACCACAAGCCTCTCATCCAGCTGGACCCACATCTACATCTCAGAGTTTCTCATGTGAGACCCAGCCCATGGGATACAATTTTCCCATGGCCCAGAGAAAGCTGGGGATTTTGTCTGTTTAAAAAAGTAATTCCCTACTGGCACGGGTGGATGCACCAGCCACCCTCTGATTTAGTGCTGAGGTCAAAGATCAACCTCAAGTAAGATTTTCCAAGGAAAACTCAAATGCTGGGTACCTCATGGCACTGAGGGAGAGAGAAGTGGCCTCCTCTCAAGAATGTGGCCAGTGGCAGGCAAAAGGGCTGCAGGCATCACAAGACCCACACACCTTATACGTGTCACCCTTGAGCCTCGTGCACACCCACATGAATTCAAACATGCCACCCACGTGCCTGCACGCACACCACACACACACACCACCCACATGCGCCACCCATGCCACACACACATGGGAAGTGGGGATCAGAAGCAAGAGAGCAACAACCTCCCTCTCGGGACATCACAGCCCCCACTTCTGAGCCTGCTCTGGGCTGTGCGCTGTGCCCCGGCCAAGACTTCATTTCATCCTCCCTAGGCCCTTCCCTTACAGACACAGAAAGTGAACCTCGGAGAGAGAGGGAATGACTTGTCCAAGACCATAGAGCACGCCTGTGGCAGACTGCCTGCCGCATTTTCTGAAGTTTGGTGATGGGCACCTGGCTCTGCTTTTTTTTTTTTTTTTTTTTGCGGTACACGGGCCTCTCACTGCTGTGGCCTCTCCCGCTGCGGAGCACAGGCTCCGGACGCGCAGGCTCAGCGGCCATGGCTCACGGGCCTAGCCGCTCCGCGGCATGTGGGATCTTCCCGGACCGCGGCACGAACCCGTGTCCCCTGCATCGGCAGGCAGACTCTCAACCACTGCGCCACCAGGGAAGCCCAAGATTTCCTTCTTAATTTACTCCATTCCTTGACTGGCAGCCCTGTCCATCTGCCTCCTCACTCACCGGAAAGGAAGGAAACCTGGGCACCCCCTGTGCAGGAGTTACACACCTGACTTAGCCTTGCGAACAGGACAGGAGGGGCAGGCACCCGCTCTCGCTGTCCTCCTCCTCCCTTCCCCCCATGCCCTAAACAGGAGCTTCTGGCCTCGTTTGTAAATGGATCCTTTCCCATGCACTGAGCCAGGCCCAGCTCGGGGGGCAGATGGGAAGGCGGGGGACTGGCACTACCAAAATCTTGCCGGTAACATAGACTTAGGTTCACCTCCCAGCTTTACCGCCTACTGCCTGTGTGACCTTGCTCAAGAGGCATTCTTTCTGAAGCTCAGTGCCCTCACCTGTAAGGTGGAAAGAATAGCGCCCTCCTGAGGCGTAGAACTGAAGGTTAAAGACACAGGCGGAAGTGAGGGCCTGGGTACTTACAGTGCCCACTGCCTGTAAGTCCGCCATCGTGCCCACTAAGTGAGCAGAGGGTGGGTAGCTGCCATCCCCACCTCACTCTGCCCCCGACGCGGTGCTGGCAATTCTCAATCAGCACCGAAGCCGAACTTCCCTCAGCGGTGGCAGGACCTGGGCGCGGGTCCTTCTTCCTCCCTCCGCGGCCAGCGGCTCAGACGACAGGTAAGCAGTGGAGCAGCCCCGGAGGCGGTCGGGCGGAGGGGGCTGCGCCGCAGCGCTGCTGCAGGGCCAGGCCGCGCAGGGGGCAGTGCGGCCGGGTCCTCGCCCGCCCCGCACCCGCTCCCGCCTCTGGCCTCTTTGCAACTTCGAGCAACTGCAGACTCCGGGGTCGGGGCGGGGTTGCTGCAGGGCGTGCGAAGGAAAGTTGGGTCCCAGCGACTGCAGCCTCGGGATCCCAAGGCCCTCGCCGTGAGCGCCCGCACACTCGAAGCGCCGGCGAACTCTCGAGGGGCGAGGAGGCACGGGGTCGCCGAGCCGGCCCCGGCCGTTCCAGGAACCGGACCCGCGCGCCCGTCCTGGAGCGTCCAGAGCCTTCGCCGCAGCCCCGCGCGGTCGCACTGCCCGGGTCCCACCTCCGCGCGCCTCGTGCAGCCCCCTTGCCGGCTTCCCCCGGCCTGGATGCGCTCCGCACCGCATTTCCTGCGGTGACCCTTCGAGCTCCCAGCTTAAGGCGCTCCCCTCCCGCGCCTCGGAGGCAGGCGGACGCCCGCCCCCTCGCCTCACGCGGGACCCTCAGCGGACGCCCGCGGTCAGCCCCGCGCTGGGCCCGCCCTCCGCGCCCCCTGCCTCGCCGCGCCGGTGCTAACCGGCCTGGGCGGCGGCCGCGTCCTACCTTCGTCCGGCAGCCGCTGCAGGCAGAGCGCAAGGTTCCTCCGCCAGCCTCGCATCCCCGCGGCCGCCCTGCGGCCCGGCCCGGCCTCGCCAGCCCAGCCCCGGCCCCGGCCCCGGCCCCGCCCCCGCCGGGCCCGGCGGCGCAGCGCAGCGCTGGGGAGGGCCGCGGGCCCAGGGCGCGGCGGGCATGGGCGGCTGCCGAGGGTCGTGGGGTCCGGGCGGCCGCCAGGCGCTCGGCTCAGCTCCGGAGCCCGCGGCTGAGCAGACGCTGCCGGAGAGCGCGCGCTTTCCCGGGCGCGGGGGCGGGGCGGCGGGCGCGGGCGGGGGCGGCGCGGAGCGAGACCGTGGGGTACCTGCAGCTGCTTGAGCCGGCTCGCCCGGCGAGCCTCCCACTGCCCAGCCCACAGCACGTCCCAATAACGCTAATTACCACGAATTAGTTAATGAACGAGCGAAACAATGAATGATTAAATAAATGGGTGAATATGTGAGGGAATGAATGAGTGAATGAATGAGTTGAATAAGCAGGTGTACGGATGAGTGAGAAAATGGTGACGGAATGAATGAATGAATAACTGAGTGACTGACTGAATGAATGAGTTAGTGAATTGATGTATGATTTATGTAAATTAATGAGTGAATAAATGGGTGAAGGAATATGTAAATAAATGACTGAGTAAATGAATGAATGGGTGAATCAATTAGTGAGGGAGTGCTCCCAGGCCTCAGGCCTGTACGAGGCAAAGGACCTTCCACAGGAGCCCTCACCCCTGCCCTGAGAGTGGGGTGTTCCAGTTGCATCTTGTGGAGGAGGCACAGGGGGCTCAGAGAGGGCAGGGCCTGTCCGTGGAGCCAGCAAAGGCTGGAGGCTGGTGGTGAGGAGGTGTGTCTGTCTGCAAGCTTTGTCCACTGAACCCCATCACAGTTCCCCTCCATCAGCACGGCAGCCACTGAGCTCACCAGGTCTCAGAGGCTCTGAGGAAGAACAGGCAGGGAAGGGGCACAGTGGGTCCTATCCTTGGAAGTCAGATTTGCTTCTTCCATTAGAATGGGATGGAGGGGAGGTGTGTGAGCCATCCAGACAAAGGAGTACTACACAGCTATAAAAAAAGGAGGAAGGTACTCTTTGGAAGAGGGCAAAGTGAAGTACGTGTTTATAATATGCGCAGAACAAAGGGGGGTAGGCTCTACCTTCATATTTCCTCTAGTGTGTGGAAAATTATCTCCAGTGGACACACCGATGCCCTTGGCAAGGGGAGTCAGGTGGCTGGGGGCAGGTGGGAGAGACTCGATTTTCATTGAATCCTCTTTTGTGCCTCTTGAAATTTTGAACCCTGGAGATGCATTACCCATCTAAAATGTAAAGTTTTTAAATAAATTAAATTTTATGACAATATGAAAAAGCATTTGTACCTCAGGAAATGCTGCCTCCCCGCTGCCCAATCAAGTAAGCCTGTTTGCCTGGATGCCCTCCCTCCCACCTCCTGCTGTGGGAGGGAGAGGGTCTTGCTAGTCAACAGCAGAGTGAAATATGAACGTGGGGGTCAGTGTAGAGCACGCTACCACGCATGAGTGCTGGGAGGAAAACAACTGGCCTCTGCTTGCATCTTGGTTTAGTCTGTTTTGAGCCAGGTTTCCTTGGGCAAACGACTTTATCTCTTTGAGCCTTAGATTCCCCACCTGCAAACTAGGGACCATCATAATGTCCTAACAGGATCCAGGAAAGCTGGAGCCAGGTGCTTGTATTCCAAAAGGGAGTCCAATGGTGGAACCCAGGCATCTTGATCCTGTCAAGGAAGCCACCTAAACTTTGGCCTTCAGAAGTACCCCTTCTGTAAGGTAAGGGTGGGCTCTTATGTGATCTTAGATCCCCGATACATCTGCAAGCCCATTTTACAAAGGAGGGCAATGTGGCCCAGAGAGCTTAAGTGTCTTTTCCAAGGTCACACAGCCAGGAGTTGGCAGAACTGGCATTCAAACCCATATCTGCCCAGCTCCAAGCACCCCCAGATAGCGCTGCCCACACAGTCTATCTGATATAACTGTTGCCTATTTGTGCTCCTAAGACCCTCAGACGGGTCACATCCCAGCCCCATATTAATCTTGAATTATTAATCACTTCAGTAAGTAGGGAGCAGGCCCAGGGGATTGGGGCGAGGGACGGGCATATCAGTACGCAGGCCCGTGTTTGCAGAGTGCTGACTCCACAACTTGTCTTAATGGCCGTGAGCTTTTGACCAGGAAGTGAGTCTCCCCCCGCAGCAGAACTGTGAATCACTGCTGTCTGCATCCAGATTGATGGCCTCATAGTCAGGATGCCCGCTGCTCAGAGGACGACAGGGCTGGGATCACTGATGGGACAGGCAAAGGTGCCAGTGCCCAGGTCAGGAGGCTCTGACAGAAAAGGTCAGTTAGGAAGGCAGGACAGAGGCCTGGTACCCCTCCAGTGGCGGGAGAGGAAGAGGAGTGATACGAGGACGATGGGCCATGTGAGTGAGGGGACAGTGTTCCAGTTACCTACTGCTGCATAGAAGGCCGCTCTAAACTTAAGTGGCATAAAGCAACCATGTTATTATGGTTGTGAGTTCTACGGGTCAGGAACTTGGGCAGGGCGGATGGAATGTCTCAGCTCCATGATATCTGGGCCTCAGCTGGGAAGGCTGGGGGCTGGAATCATCTGGAGGCTTCTTGCCTTGCTGGTGCCCGAGCTGGAATGACTCCCTGTGGCCTGGGATTCCTCACAGCATGGCGGCCTCAGGGCAGCTGAACTTCTCACATGGGGCTCAGAGGTCCCAGAGCAAGTGTGCCAGCAGGACAGGTGGAAGCCACTCCACTTTCATGACCCTGCGTCAGGAGTCACGAGCATCACTTCCTGCTAATCCTCGAAGCAGTCACAAGCCTTCCGAATTCCAGGCACAGACTCCCCCTCTTGTGGGAGGAATGTCAAAGCATTTGCAAGCATTTCTGAAACCCGCAGAAGGGAAAAAATGTCAGAGGAAAGAAGAGGAGGAAGAGTAATAGAAGAAATCCTATTAACTGAAAGAGAAGAAAGAAAAAGTAAGAGGGATGAGGAAGACTCGCGGAGGAAGTCATTTGCCAGGAGGAGTGATCAGAGAAGTAGTGGTAATAGGAAGATGAGTGATGCTTGGAGAGGTAACATTAAGGATAGTGACAAGAAAAACAGTAGCAGCCTGAACAGGAGGAACTGTAGTAGGAATGGGAGGGTTAAAATAGGAGAGGCCATTATACCTGGGGCGGCGGGGAGAGGAGAAAGCGAAGTTGTGCAAACAGCAGGGCAATATTTGGGGAGTGATGCAAGGAAGTAGTAATAAGAATGGCAGCAAATGAATAACCTTGCAATGTAACAGGACGAGAGGAGGAAGGTAGTAGTAATGGGACGTTGTAAGCAGAGGAGGAGAAAAGGGAAGAGGAGCAATAGGGTGGGAGAAATGAATGCATGATGAGGGCGGGAGAAGCAGTAACGGGAGGTGGTGTGGAAGAGTGGTTTAGGACCCAGAAGGCTCTGGAAACAGGTGCCTGGTTTCAGATCCACCTCCAAACTGCATGGCCTCTGGTGAGTTTCTGAACCTTACCTCAGTTTTCTTATCAGTAAAATGGGCATGGCGATAGTAATCACACCTCCCTGATGAGGCTGTTGTGAGGGTTGATGAGTTAATTTGTGTAACGCATTTAGTGCCTGGCTTATACGGGGTCTGTGTAAGTGTTAGCTACTGTTACTAGTTCCGTTAAGACCACGGAAATGGGAGAGGTATCCCGAGTCCACGACAGTCGCTGCAGGGGGGCCTGTCAGGGAAGCAGGACCAGCAGAATGAGGACTGTAAGCCCTGCCACGGAGAACAAGTCGGGGCAGAACTCAGCCAAGGTCACTCACCAAGGGATGGCACCCAGGCCGCACCCAGGCCTCCAGGCCGCAGGCCAGGGCTCTCTGGGGAGAAGGAGAGAAGGTTTGGGTCCAGGTGCTCAGGGCTGGTGCCCTAGAACATTCGTGACCCCAGACTCTGCCTGCACTTCCTGGGAACCAGCCAATCTTTGGTGAGGGGCCGGCACAATCTGATCCGGTGAAGCGGGGGGGCTGAGCAAACCACTGGCTGCAGGAAGGAACTATTACTACTTATCTTTCTCTTTATCGTTGAAAATATAAAGAAAGTAAGCTTTACTGGTATTTAATACATGGATTGAGCATGGCACATATATTTAATTTATACTATGTACATATTTAGGGGGTACATGCTCCCAAATTGTTTTACCAAAAGGGGCTGAGACCACAAAATTCAGAGAACCGTGTGTGAAGGTAATCATGCCCGAGCCAGCCAGCCCTCCGGGGAGTTTGCGTGGAGTCACGCCCTAACAATTGCTCTGCAATTACTGCAGAGCCCCAGCAGGGCTCCGAGCGCCTATCCAAGGCCTCTGTGGGCCTTGCTTCTCTTTCTAAGCCCTGAGTCTAGGGCTGGGCTCCCCATTGTCCTGAGCTTTTCTTTCACTCCTTCCCTGATTACTGCCATCAAAAAATTGGCATTCTACATTTTTATATGTCCTTCCCCTTCTGAGAAAATAATCCAAATATTTCCAGACGGACTGCCAAGACGCAGCATTGGGCACTGGAAAAAGCATAAGCTTCTGAGTCACCCAGGCCTAGGTTCAAATCCCAGCTCCACTCAGTGGATCCTTGCCGAGCACCTACTATGTGCAAGGCACTGCACTTTGTGCAGGCATAGATCAGCCACTTGGACAAAATCTTTGCTCTTACAGCTTACATCCTAAGAGAACAGCTGATTTGCTGCATGACCTCAGGCAGGGTCACTGTACCTCTCTGAGTCTCAGTTTACTCATCTGTGAAGTGCGGCTCATAACCCCCAATCTTGCAGTACAGCTGTGATGAAAGGAGGTCTGGAGTCTGGGGCATTCGAGGGATGTCATGTCAGGGGCCTAGACCTGGAAGGAACCTCAGCCCAACCCTCTATTCTGCAGCTATTGAGAAAAGCAGATGAGTGATGGGTAGTGACTTGTCCAAGGTCACTCAGTGAGGTGGGGGCAGAGCAAGAACGGCCGAGGGGTCATCTGTTGTACTTTCCTCCAGTCTGAGGCTATCTGCCTGGTCCAGCCAGGACTGAGGCCCATGATATTCCAGGGCAGAAGAAAGCACTTTGACTGCTTCTGCCGACTTCTTACCTCTCACTCTACCCCCCGAGGGGTCATGGGGGAAACGTACCCCGGCTCCGCTGGAGAAACAGCAACTTCAAGTGTCTGGGCTGGAAAAACCCGTGGGAGCCCCAGGCAGTCCAGCCTTTGAGTCACATGGCAAAAACTATTCTTTAAATACCAGTCCAGATCCATCCACTTCTCTACAAATGACCCAGTTTCATTCCTTTTTATGGCTGAGTAATATTCCATTGTATATAGGTACCACAGGATCTAGAGACTGTCATACAGAGTGAAGTAAGTCAGAAAGAGAAAAACAAATATCGTATATTAATGCATATATGTGGAACGTAGAAAAATGGTACAGATGAACCGGTTTGCAGGGCAGAAACTGAGACACAGATGAAGAGAATAAATGTATGGACAGCAAGAGGGGAAGTGGCGGGAGGTGGTGGTGGGATGAACTGGGAGATTGGGATTGACATATATACACTAATATGTATAAAATGGATAACTAAAAAGAACCTGCTGTATAAAAAAATAAATAAAATTCTAAAATTAAAAAAAAAGCAAAAAACAAAAAACCAGTCCAGCCTCAGATGCTCAGGGAAGAGGCCCAGCACAGCGTGGGGAAGGGTGAGGAGGCACGCGCAGCACCAGGAGCTCAGCTCCAACCACAAACCAGCACATCTTACCCAGGAAAACTAAAGCCTGATCCCTGTCCGAAGACGAGTCGGTGGGCATGCTCTCACCCTTCCTCTGGCTATGGGGGCTCACCAAAGGATGATTTCATTGAATCCACAGAGGACCCTACTCCAGAGCCCTGGGATATATAATTTTCTCCATCTTGATACATTTGCAGGGATGTTTTACACCCTAAGATTGGGGGACCAGGAAACTGCCTTCCTTGCCTGACCCTCAATCCAGGTCACTGTCTATGGGCTTGGACTAAACGTCTCCAGAGAAATGTCTTTAAATAAGCAGATTCCATACTTGAGATGTGGCCAGAACTGCCCCAAACCATCTCTGTTTGCCCTGTCACATTTGCACAGTTAGGTTTTTTATTTGTTTGTTTTATAAATTTATGTATTTACTTATTTATTTTTTGGCTGTGTTGGGTCTTTGTTGCTGTGTGTGGGCTTTCTCTAGTTGCAGTGAGTGGGGGCTACTCTTCGTTGTGGTGCGCGGGCTTCTCATTGTTATGGCTTCTCTTCTTGCAGAGCACGGGCTCTAGGCATGCGGGTTTCAGTAGCTGTGGCATGTGGGCTCAGTAGTTGTGGCATGTGGGCTTAGTTGCTCCCTGGCATGTGGGATCATCTCAGGCCAGGGATCAAACCCATGCCCCCTCCATTGGCAGGCAGATTCTTAAGCACTGCACCATCAGGGAAGCTCTGTTTGTTTGTCTGTTTGTTTGTTTAAACCAATCATTGTCCCTTCTTCAAAAACCATGAGAAGGGAAGATATTAATCGCTCCATTCCATATGTAGCTTGTATCAGAGGGCTGCACAGGCATCCAGGACTCGAGGGGTCAAGATCCTAGACAGAGGGCAGCTCACTGAGATGAGCCCAACATTCTCCCTTGGGTCATCTGCACAGTGCGGGGAGGTGGAGAAGCCAAATGAGTTCTAAGTAGTTTCCTGGAGTTGACTAGACAAAGTTCGAAGTTCAGAGCTACCAAAGCCACCAAGACTTGAAGATCCTAGAGAGAAGGGAGGCACAGAGAAGTAAGCCCAACCCTCGCTACCAGTTTTTCCCACAGGCATTTGCTACTGAAAAGCAGAATTGAAGTGTTCTCCAGTCTCACAGCACTTAGGAGACAAAGTTGCAGTTTGGAGCCCATCAGAGAGGAGAAGCTCTAGGAACCATCCAAGGTTTTCGTTGGGACCGTGGCAGGGGAGGAGGGGATTATAGCACAGGAGTAAGGGGGAACCACAGGTAGGCCAAGACTTACAAATATAGCGACCCAGGCTTGTATCAGCTGAGCCCCTGATGAGATTAAGGCAATATACCCTAACTCTAGCTATGTCACAGGAAAGGACAAGTCTTCTCTGGAGGAAGCTAACAGCATGAAGACCATCTTCAACTTCTCATGCACGGTGTCTGGCATTCAATTTTAAAAAATTGTTTTAAACCAGACACACCAATAAGCGGAACCAAAATGAAAAAAAAAATAGCCAATAGAAATAGACCCAAAGGTGACCCAGATTTTAGTGTCATCAGCTGTGGACGTTAAAACAACTGTGATTGATATGTTCAAGAATATGTAACAAATGCTGAATTTCACCAGAGAATTGGAATCTACAAGAAATAACCAACTGGAAATTCAATAATTGAAAAACACAATCACTGAAATCAAGAACTCAATGGGTGGGTTTACAGATGACTGTGTGCCTCTGAAGAGAGGATTTGTGAATTGGAAGGTAGGTCAGTAGAAATATGTAGAAAAATATTTCCAATATAAAAAACAAAAATGATGGAAAATACAGCAAAGAGATGTACGGCACACAGTGAAAAGGTTTAACGTACATGAACTGGAGTCACAGAAGAGGAAGAGAAGTATAATGGGACAGAAGCAGAAGTCCTGATAATGATCAAGAATTTTCCAAAACTGATAAAAAGACATCAAGCCATAGTTCCAATAAATACTACAAACCCAAAGCAGGATAAATGTCAGGCAAACAACACCTAAGCCCGTACGAGTAAAATTGCAAAAATCCAAAGGCAAAAAACAAACAAGCAGAAAAGACATAAAAGCAGTCTGAGGAAAAAAGACGCATTACCTTCAAAGCAACAGCCGTCAGACTGACAGTTAACTTCTTCTTCTTTTTTTTTTTTTTTTTTTGCGGTACGTGGGCCTCTCACTGTTGTGGCCTCTCCTGTTGCAGAGCACAGGCTCCGGACGCGCAGGCTCAGCAGCCATGGCTCACGGGCCCAGCCGCTCTGCGGCATGTGGGATCTTCCTGGACCGGGGCACGAACCCGTGTCCCCTGCATCGGCAGGCAGACTCTCAACCACTGCACCACCTGGGAAGCCCGACAGTTAACTTCTTAACAGAAACATTGGAAGGTGGAAGGCAATGGATGGCATCTTTAAAGTACTGACAAAAATCAACTACCAACCTAAAATTCTGTACACAGAGAAAATATCCTTCCAAAAGGAGGCAAAATAAAGACACATACAACTGAAAGAGATGTTACCCACAGACCACACTAAGAGAAATTCTATAGGGAGTTCTCCAAGCAGAAGGTAAATAATCCCAGATGGAAATATGAACATGCAGAAAGAAATGAAGGGTAAATTTGGAGTAAATTGGAATGGAACTTGACTGCACAAAAAAGCTATAATGTTTTCTGGGGTTTAAAATACACGTAGCAGGGGCTTCCCTGGTGGCGCAGTGGTTGGGAGTCCGCCTGCCGATGCAGGGGACGTGAGTTCGTGCCCCAGTCCGGGAAGATCCCACATGCCGCGGAGCGGCTGGGCCCATGAGCCATGGCCGCTGAGCCTGCGCGTCCGGAGCCTGTGCTCCACAACAGGAGAGGCCACAACAGTGAGAGGCCCGCGTACTGCAAAAAACAAAACAAAACAAAACAAAACACAATAAAATACATGTAGCATTAAAATGCATGAAAACAACGGGCCAGGTAAAATACTGTGAGGTCCTAGCATGGTCTCTAATGTGATAAAAGTACTAATTTACATTGGACTCTTCTAAAGATGCATGTCATAATATTGAGGGTGACCACTAAATTAATCAGCAAAGAATATATAACTAATAATCTAACGGAGGGGGGAAATGAAATAATAAAAAGTTCTTGATTAGTCCAAGACAAGGAGAGAGGAAACAAAACATAAAGTGGGTGGTACAGATGGAAAACAAATGTTGACATTGTAGATGTAAAATAGAATCGATGCAACAGATACTGTAAAAATACTTACTAAGTGCAGGACTGTGCTCAGTGCAAGACACACAGACAATTAAATCACAGTCCCTTCCACCATGCAATTTAGTTGGGATTTTAAGGAGAGGGAGCAGTCTTGTCATCTCCTGTTGAAATTCAAGGGAGGCTTCATGAAGATGGTGGCATTTGAACTGGGCCTTTAAGGATGGGAAAGATTTTTCACAAGAGGTAGAGCAGGCTTGGTAGGAGGACATGGGCAATGTGGGCAAATGGCCAGTGGCAGTAAGGAGCCCTGGGTGTCAGAGGAGCAGAACAGTGTGGATGGGGCAGAATGTTTACACATGTGACTCATAGGAGAGAAAGTAATGAAGACCCATTGGGCCAGATGAAGAGTAACCTTCAGTCCAGCCCAGGGAGTAAGGACCACATTTCCAAACCATGAAAACAAATAGCTGGAAGGAGGCATCGAGTTCATCTAGTCAACCTTCCCATTTTACAGATGAGCAAATTGAGGCTTGTAAGCTCAACTATTAAGCTTTCTAGTACAAGTATAACATGGACTGATGTGGGTTTTTGAGATCTCATTCTTGTGGCCCTTGGGGAGGATGGATTGGAGAGGCAAAATCAGAGGCAGGGAGACCAATGAGGGGTGTGTGATGGTCCAAGTGAGGGTGAGGGGCCCTGCCCTGGGGCAGGGATCCTGGAAATGGCTGAAGGGGAAGAGGCACATATGGGTGACATTGTGTGATGTGGCCGTGCTCCAGCAATGAAGGCTGGCTGAAAACCCCATGTGAACGAGTCAGGGTTCTCCAGTGAACCAATAGGATGTATGTGTGTGTGTGTGTGTGTGTGTGTGTGTGTGTGTGTGTGTATACATACAGACAGACAGATAGATGTTGATATATCGATATACAGATATATTGACATAGATAGACATAGATAGATAGATTTAATATAAGAAATTGGCAGACGTGATTTTGGAGACTGAGAAGTCTAGACCAAGGAAAGCTAATGTTGTAAGTTCCAGTTCGAGTCCTAAGGCTGGAGAAGACCAGTGTCCCAGCTCAAAGACTGGCAGAGAGAAAGGATTCTTTCTTACTTAGCCTTTTATTCTATTCAGGCCTCCAGTGGATTGGGTGAGGGCCACCCACACTGGGAAAGGCAAGCTGCTTTACTCAGTCTACTGATTCAGATGTTAATCTCATCCAGAGACACCCGCACAGACACACCCAGGGTAATGTTTGACCAAATATCTGGGCGCCCTAAGGCCAGCCAAACTGACACATGAAGTTAACCATCACGCCACGTTAGCCATAGGCCCCTCTACCCAGCACACTCAAGGAGAGGCCAGCCTAGGCCAGAGCACACAGTGTGAAATCATGCCCCCAAACTCAAGGTGATGGCATTGTGAACCTTCTGGGGAAAGGAGCTAACGTTTATCAAGCCTCTGGCAAGTTTGCGCCAGGCTAAGCAGCACGGCTAGGAGTGATCTCATTTAATGCTCCTGATCACGCTCAGAGGAGGGTTTGTGCTTTTTCCTTTGCAGCCGAGGGAACTGAATCCCAGGGAAGCAAAGTGTGGCAGAGCTGGAGCCCCAACTTGACTACTACAAGGCTCACACTGGTCCGCAGCATCAACCAGGCTTACAAATGACTCGACCCAAATGTATTAATTACAAGAACATTACCGCTGCATCCAACAGACCCCCAAATGCATAGTGGCTCAAATATGCTATAAGCTTGTTTCTTAACTCATGTGAAGTCCCAAACCACCTTCTCCATGCAGTGATTCAGAGATCAAGTTTCTTCTGTGTTGTGACCCCACTATTTCCACATGGTTATATAAGTTGAGCTGGTGAAAAGGGAAACAGGAGTCATGGAAGTTTGAGAGGCCTGGAAGAGGCTTACGTCACATAATACAGATATAGATATATTCTTTTTGTTGCACATATATACAATGGAATATTACTCAGCCATAAAAAGAAACGAAATCGAGTTATATGTAGCGAGGTGGATGGACCTAGAGTCTGTCATACAGGGTGACGTAAGTCAGAAAGAGAAAAACAAATACCGTATGCTAACACATATATGTGGAATCTAAAAAAAAAATGGTTCTGAAGAACCTAGGGGCAGGACAGGAATAAAGACGCAGACGTAGAGAATGGACTTGAGGATATGGGGAGGGGGAAGGGGAAGCTGGGACGAAGTGAGAGAGTGGCATAGACATATATACACTACCAAATGTAAAACAGATAGCTAGTGGGAAGCAGCTGCATAGCACAGGGAGATCTGCTCTGTGCTTTGTGACCACCTAGAGGGGTGGGATAGGGAGGGTGGGAGGGAGACGCAAGAGGGAGGGGTTATGGGGATATATGTATATGTATAGCTGATTCACTTTGTTATAAAGCAGAAACTAACACACCATTGTAAAGCAATTATACTCCAATAAAGATGTTAAAAAGTAATAAAAAATAAAATAAACCTAACGTTAAGCAAAAGAAAAAAAGATACAGATATAGATATATAGTATCAATACACACACACACACACACACACACACACACACACACACACACACACACACACACACACACACACACACTGTCTTAGATTAGACCAAGCCTTAGGGACGCTTGGTGCAAGCATTTATTTAGGGAAAGCTCAGGAGTACCTGGTAAGGGAGGGAGGGAAGCCGGATGAGGCAGGGAAGAAACCAAGCAGGGAGGTGGTTTCAGGAGAAGTCTGGCCTCAGCCTGACCCCACAGGTTGCTCTGGAGCACGAACAATACTTGAGGGAACAATACTTTCCCCCATCCCACGGGAAGAGTGTAACATCCCAGACGCCACCCCGCACACCCCCAGGAGGCTCCTGTTGGCTGAAAGCCATTCTCAGGAGAAGGTGCAGCCAGAGCTGTTAGCAGCCAACACACACAGTAGCTGGGAGGTGGGTGCACCGTCTGGTGACAGGGATCTGGGTGGAGCGCTTGCAGCATCTACTATGAGTGGAGAGAAAGAAAAGTTTCCTGCAGGAGAGGTTTTTGACCAGGGTCACAAAAAATAAGAGTTTTCCAAGAGCGGGGAATTAAAAATACTGATTTGGTACCTACTGTGAGCCAAGTGCTCTCCCCACATCTGGGCTTGTCTTGTCCCTGGATGGCAGCCCTGCCATCCTGTATGTGAGTGTCTGTTCCTGCCTGGACTGTGTGTGGCCTTCTGAGGGCAAGTTCTGGGTCCATCTGCTTTCGACCAGTGCCCCTTTCTCCAGCTCCATACTGTGTGCCAGGCCCGCAGGTGCCAGAATCCCCAAGGTGCTGGGGGACAAGTGAGGGACACAAACATGTAGGCAAATGGGTCACAAGAATGGCCAAAATACCCCAGGAGTAGTCCCAGCACCTGGCCTTGTGCTCATGTAGGAGAGGGGCTAAGTGTTTGGTGAATGACAGAAGAATGTCCTTCCCAGTCCCCCCAGGTCTCCAAGGGCTTGCTGCATCCCTGACAGAGTAAGGTGCTCAGTAGGAATTTGTGAAGTGGCTGTCCCCGGGGCTGGATTTGGGCTCAGAAATTGTTTTCTGTTCACTCTTCACTGTGGCTAAGCTGGACGCTGAGTTAGGGAATGTGTCTATACAGACCCCAGGGCTGCCATCCTGTCCTTGGTCCCCACCCCAGTAGACAGGTCTGATGCCAGACCCCAGCCATCCTCCTCCCCCTTTCCCCCATCCCTGGTGTCTTTGTAGGAACATGGTATTTAGTGCCTTGGGTGCTAGAATGAGAAATGTGTGCTTTGGTTCTACATCCACTGTGACCACTGTCTTTGTCAGCCAGGGCTGCCATAACAAAATGCCACAGACTTGGTAGGATTTAACCAAAATCTATTTTCTCACAGTTCTGGAGACTGGGGGTTCAAGGTCAAGGTACCACCAGGGTCAGTGTCTGGTGAGGCTCTCTCCCTGGGTTGCAGACGGCCACCTTCTCACTGCATCCTCATGTGACCTTTCCTCATGCTCCCATGGAGAGAGAGACCTCTGGTGTCTCTTCCTCTTGTTATCAGGGCACTAATCCCATCTTGAGGGCCCTACCCTCATGACTTCACCGAAACCTAATCACCCCCAAAAGCCCCACTCCAAATACCATCACATTGGGGGTTAGGGCTTCAACATATAAATTTTGGAGAGACACAGTTAAGTCCATAGCCACCATCTATGGTGTTGGTGCAGGGCATAAAGGGCGAATGAGGTGTAAAAAGTCCCTGCCCTCATGCAGCTTAAATTCTAGAGGGAAGGGAGGAAATGGGGGAAAGTTATGAGGTATAATGAGATATAATGAGTGGTTAGAAGAAAACAAACAGGCTGTGACAGAGGCAAAGTAGAATCTACTTTGAGAGGAAGATCAGGGAAGGCTCCTCTGAGGAGGTGGCCCTTCAGCTGAGATTTAAATGCCAAGGAGAAGGCAGTCATTAGAGGGTAAGGGGAGCATGTTCTAGGCCCAGAAGAGAGGAACAAGCTGAGCCAGTTGGAGGCACTAAATGAGGACTCTGGCTGCTGCAAGATTTAGAGGAAAGGAGGCCATGGTCAGAAATGAGGTTGAGAAAAATGGCAAAGCCTTATCCCAAGGGCTCTGTGGTCCCGTAAGGAGTTTGGATTTCACTCTCAGGGCAACAGGAAGCCATGTAGGGTTTCTGATAGGGAAAGACATGGTCAGATTCACGTTGCCAGAAGTTCCTTTGGGATTCTTTTGGAAATTCCTTTGGGATGGCGTGCAAAGGTCCATTCTGCAAAGGAATGGACTTCAAGAGGGGATGAAAGAGGGGTGGTCATCAGAGGCTGGGGAAAAAATTGAGCTAATTGGTGGTCTGGGGCAAAGCAGGGGGACGCAGAAAAGGTGGTGGAAGCTATACCACCTGGTCCTAACTCTTTACCTCGTGAGGCCTTACCCTTTTGCACTTTAACTTTGCAGCACCTGTTCCTTCGTGGTGGACTTGGCACGTGAGTTGCTCCAATCAATGGGATGTCAGCAGATGTGACCACAGCAGAGCCTAAAATAGGCCCATGCACTTGGGGGATGTTCACCCTGAGCCTCTGCCATCACTATGCACTGGGCTGGCCTGGCGGAGGATGGGAGACGTGTGCAGTTGCCCCAGGCCAAGGCCAGCCTAGATCCATGGCCAGCCAGCAACCCCCAGACACATGAGAGTCCATCCAAGATCAGAGAACTGCCCAGCCCACCCCCAGCTGATCCTGGGCACATGAACAGATGCTATCATTGGATTCCCTGAGGTCTGGAGTTGTTTGTTACGCAGCAGTACAGGAGCCCCACTCTGATCCTTGGGGGATACATTCCAAGACCCCCAGTGGAAGCCTAAAACCACAAGCAGTACCAAAATCTATATAGACTATGCTTCTTTTATGATAAAATTTAACTTAGAAATTAGGCACAGTCAGAGAAAATATCTGAGATGCTGACATCACTACTCTTGCACTTTGGGACCATTGTTAAGTAAAAGAAGGGCTACTTGAACACAAACACTGTGATACCAGGACAGCCGATCTGAAACCAAGACGGCTGCTAAGTGACTAACTCCGGAAGCGAATCTAGTGTGGATGTGCTGGACAAAGGGATGATTCACGTCCCAGGTGGGAGGGAGCAGGACGGCGTGAGATTTCATCACACTACTCAGAACAGTAAGCGATTTAAAACTTCTGAAGTGTTTATTTCTGGAATTTTCCACTTAAAATTTCAGACCACAGTTGACCCCAGGTAACTGAAACCAAGGAAAATGAAACCGCGGCTGGGTTGGGGGGTGGACTACGGAGATAGTCAGATAGTACAGACCCTGGGGTGGGTTGGCAGATAGAACCAGACCACCTTGCTGAGGTTTGTATGTGAGAGTGAGGGGTGGGGGGAGTCTGGAGGACCCCAGTTTTCTGGGTAGATGGCATCCCCTAAATAAAGACAAGGAAGAGGGGTTTTGGAGGCTAACAAGGAAGCAGGTCTGTGGAGAGGATCAGAAGTCCCGTTCTTTTCGCTCTGAAGGACAACAGCGAGTCACTGAGGGCTCTCGAAGCAGGACAGTGACCTGGGACGGGAAGGAAGGGGGTATCCTGAACTGAATTCTCCCGTCCCCAGTGCGTTCCCCTCCACCGACCCCCCACCACCCCCGGGGGTCTTTCCCAGAGGTTGAACTTAAACAAATGTCTTTTGTCCATTCTGTTCCCAGAGAGAAACAGACCTTTTCTCCCCTTTTCCAGTTGCTAGGACACTAATCTGTTTGAGAAAGGCGTGGGAACATCTGGTTGGCAGGAATAGAGCTTCCGGGAATTTCCTTTGTATCTGTGATTCTGTCATCTCTCCTGGTGCTCCTGAGGGCCAGGGCTCTCCAGCCCTCCGGCTGGTCGCCTGGGCAGCAGCGAGGAGGGCGGGGCCCCTTTCAGTGAGCACTGCCTGGGTGCTAGTAAGTCCAGGTGCATGGGTGCTGCTGCCCACACCAGAGGGGCCAGCACTCAGAGTAAAGGGCCCACCTTGGCTTTTTCCTGCTTTATCTTACTTCCAAACACAGACATTAGTTTTGTGTCTGTTACTACCTGTCTCCCTCACTAAGCTCCGTGAGGCCAATGCTTTGATTTGTCACCACTGTACCCCTGGTTCATAGAAAAAGGTCTGACACGTAGTAATAATAGTACTAAACGTTTGTGGAGGGCTTACCAGCTGCATGGTGTTTTTGTGATTTCTTTCGATATACGAATCCTTTTAGACTTCAAAATGACCCTTCAAAACTTGGGTAGTGGGCTTCCCTGGTGGAGCAGTGGTTGAGAGACCGCCTGCCGATGCAGGGGACACGGGTTCGTGCCCCGGTCCGGGAAGATCCCACATGCCGCGGAGTGGGTGGGCCCGTGAGCCATGGCCGCTGAGCCTGCGCAGCCGGAGCCTGTGCTCCACAGCCGGAGAGGCCGCAACAGTGAGAGGCCCGCATACCGCCAAAAAAAAACTTGGGTAGTATTTTTTGTCTCCATTTTATAGGTGAGGAAACTGAAGCACAAAGAGATGAAACAACTTGCTCAAGGAAGTAGCAAAACTGGGAATCCCAGGCAATCTGGCCCCCAAACCTGTGTTCAGAGAGGAAAGACAATTTGTTGAATGAATCAATGACCTTTTCCCAGCTCACACAGGGGAACTGGGGTCAAGAGTCCCATCCCCTCCCTCACACACACAATGGCAGCAGGGCTCATTGCTCTCATCTTCGTGGGATGTGGGCTTCCAGGAGGGTGGGGCTGGGTTTCCCCTGCTGCTTCACCTGGCCGGGAGACCACAGGTGGGCTCTGCTCAGAACCATCAAAGGGCTTGGTCACAGGTTTCCCTCCAGGCCACCAGCACCTTGCCAAGCTCCAGGCACCTTCACCATCTCCGATGGAGTGATGAGCAGGGGCTGTGCACACGGGGTAAGTCAGATGGAACCAGACAGGTCCTTCCTGCTGCTCTCTCAGCAGTGGTCCTTACTGGTTGCCCAAGAGGACAGGCAGACCCCCTCAGCCCTGGGCCCCTTGTCTGCAGCCCCTCATGCCTCGTCTTCCGCTCCTTTTCTCAATCTAGAAAACCGTTCAAAATTCTGAGGCCCAGGTCACCTGGCTTTTCATCTGTTCTTCCCAAATCTATCGATTAGAACACCAACCAGCCTGTGCACTGACTCACCCAAAAGGCCAAACTCAGGAAAATCAAAATGGCGTTTGAAACTTATCAGTCTTGGCCTTGGATTTCAAAGTTCCCAGCATTTGAAACTCAAAAGTCTTAACTTTCAAACTAGAAAGTGTTTGCTTTTGAAATTCTTGGCATTTGAATCCAAAAAGTCTAGGCTTTTAAAACTCAAAGCTTCTCCCCACTCCCCCCACCACCACCCGCCCTGCCCTCCCGCCCCTGCCGTGTTTCTGTTTATCATTCTTTTTCTGAAACAATGTCAGATGGGAGAGAGCAAAGGACTGGGGAAAGGGCGGCTCTGTGTGTGTGTGTGTATGTGTGTGTGTGTGTGTGTGTGTGTGTGTGTGTGTGTGTTCATATGTGTGGGGAGGAACATCAGTAAATACCTGTGCATGAAGGGTTAACCAAACCCTTTCTCCTTCTCTTAAGAACAAATCCGACCTTGGGTTCACTTACTATCTCTGTTAACCCTAGAAACCGGAGACAGGTGGCATGTCAGCTGTGTTGCCAGGCAACATTGCTTATGTTAAAAATGACTCTTGATTGGTAAATTGCATCTGGACTGGAAGGACCATGAATGAATTATAAATGCCCGATGGGGACGCCAAAATGTTAAGCTTCCCCGTGTACAAAGAGTCTTATAACTGGGCGTGTCCCTTGCAGGCTCCCTGGAAACTTTGCATATGGAGTTTTTGTTAAAAAAGACATTGACTCCTGAGGCATGAGTCTTTGAGATCCACACTTCTTGCCTAGTGTGGACTTCATCTCCTGGACCTAAGTCGTCACCTGAGGACCAGACACTCCTGAGCTGCTGAGCTGCTGTGGGAAGTCGCAGGGATGGGAAAGGCCTGGTGCTGCCCTCAGGCAGGCTGTTTCTTGGACTGTGTCTTGAGCGACCTATGGTCAGATACGAATTTCATTGTCTAGTTGAACCCAGAGAAGACCCCCCCTGGTGGCTTCCCCCCATTAGCTCACATCTCTATTTCAGGTCCAGCTAGGGAGGCACTTGGGATACACAACTTAGCTGGAGAAATGTCTAAAGGAAGGGGAACGCAATGCCCACTATGTGCCCAGGACTTCTGCATATTGTATAAGAGTTCATCTCATCTTACAACACCCCTTTCAGGTGAGGATAACCACACCCATTTTACAGATGAGCATACTGAGGCTCCCAGAGGTAAAGAGACTTGCTGAAGGTGACGCAAAAAGCTAATGGCAGAGCTGATGTCAGGAAGACACCAAGTACTGACAAATATTGGTTCAAGTACAGGCTCTGTTGGGTATGAGCCCGCAGACCTTGTGGGCTATTCTGAACCTCAGTCTCTTGCTCAAAATAAATGGATGTAATCATATTACCATACAGGAAGCCTGTAAAGCTTGAGATAGTCTACTTTGAGATGTCAGGTGCTACAGTGCAACAGAATTCAAAATCTTACCCCAGTCTCCCCACTCTGTCTGCTGCCAACCCACCCCACGGTCTGTACTATCTGACAACAGTCTCTAGCTGCCATTGGCTGCACGGCAGATGTCCCCAGTTCTGCAGGGCAGCATTTCTGTGTCACAGATTGTCCTAGGGCACAGGTAGAACAGAGGTTCTGGCTGTGTTTACCATGCATTCCAGAATTGCCTCTGGCAAATGTGAGTAAACATAGCTGTTGTTAAAGCAGCTGGAAAGAATCCACCCATTCAATAAATATTTGATGAACACCTACTATGTGTGGGGCATTGTGAATACTATTATCTCTGAGCACACATAATCCTTGCCCTTACAGTTTCAGTCTAGTTAGGGAGACAGACATGAATCAAGTAACCCCTCAAATTAATATATAGGTTTTAAAACCCAGCAAATGTTACAAAGGCAATTGCAGGGTGCCATGAAAACTTGTAACAGGTGGTCTGTTGTAAACTACTGGAGTTAATGCCCACCCAGCCTCATGCCCTCATTTTCTCAATTTTCCCTTGGGGACCCACTTTTACCTTCTACCAGTCCATATGATTCAGGTGGTGATGGTGAGTTTAGGGTAGGTACATGACCCTGGC
The DNA here is from genome assembly GCF_937001465.1 of Orcinus orca. Classification (NCBI taxonomy): domain Eukaryota; kingdom Metazoa; phylum Chordata; class Mammalia; order Artiodactyla; family Delphinidae; genus Orcinus; species Orcinus orca. The sequence continues at coordinate 3,698,268 of NC_064568.1, forward strand.
CAATCAGAGCATTCCATTCCCTGACCACTTCAATGGTTGGTCAGAGATATACCTGTGACCTAAATCTGGCCAATGACGTTCAACTCTGGGACTTTTGTAGGGACAGTTGGGAAAAGACAGTTCTCTTTCTGCTGGGGTTTCTAAATTGGAGGATCAAAAATCTGGCTTTTCCATGGGCGCCCCAGGCACAGCCTGCCTAAACCTGGAGTTCTCTAGAGGAAGCCTGAGAGATTTGATATCGGGCAGCTTCCTGGTGATGTCATTTGAGACTCTAAATCCAGCTATACCTGAAGCCATTACCCCCCAGGCTTTATCTGAACCAAAAATCACCCTTTTTGGCTTAAGTTAGTTTAAGTTTGTTTTTCCACCACTTGCAATTGAGAGTTTGGCCTAATACAGGACTAATGGGTCTTGGAAGACTTCCCTGAGGAGTGACATTCACTCTGATTGCTGAAGAATGGGTAAGAGTGAACTAGACAAAGAGGCCAAGTCTGAAGTCAGCAGCTTTGGCTTGAAACCCTTGAGAATTCAGGAAAGGGGAGAAGCCTTCATGCTGTGCAGGCAGAAAAAGGACAAATGAGGGGAGATCATCATGGGGAAAAGGTTAAGTCCCGAATCACACTTATACTTAAATCATTTGTTGTCTTTCATTTCAACAAACATGGAAATGCTTTTTGCTGAGACCTATATTATAATGAGTTCCCTTTGCAGACAAAAAGATACCCTTCCCTACACAGACATTCCCAGAGGACAAGGTCCATGCCTGCCTTCAAAAGCACTTCTGCTTTGGAGGCAGAAAAAGAAAATTTTTAAGGGAGGGGACAATTAAAACAAAAAAAGTAATAACAGACCGAAAATGAGTCCTATTTTTAAATGTAAATAACCATTTCTTAATTTACAGTTTATAACCTTGTGTAATTTTGTGTTTTAGATTATCTTAAATTTTAAGTGTTTTTTTTTTCGTTATGAAAGTAATATAACCACATTTTGGGATGTGCAGAAGAGAAAAAAGATAACCCTTTATAATTCCCTCATTTCAACCCCAAATTGAAAAAGTTAGTTTTGGGTATTATTTTTCCTCTTTTTCCTTGGCTAGTTTCGTTCAGCATGTAGCCCAGTGCTTTTCACCCAGGGATTTGTTAAAATGCAGATTCTGACTTAGTAGGCCTGGGGTGGGGACTTGGATTCTGCCTTACTAATAAGCTTGCGGGAGATGCCACTGCCGTTCCAGACCATGCAGAGTTGAGGTCAACTGCAGGCTGTGTGGCCTTAGGCAACCCACTCAGCATTTTTGCCCCAGTCCATGAGTCCGGGTGCTCAAGGGTCTTCTGTTGACCCCCAGACTGGATTAAAGAGCCAGACAATAGGAGGTGCCCAAGGCACCAACGTGTAAGTGCTGCTAAAATGTCACTAGGAAATTGGGTGGGTTTGCATAGCCTCTGAGGTGGGGGTGAGATTCTTGAAGAGGCTGCCCTAGTGGGAGGCTCCAAGGAGTTTGGGCCCTCGTGCCTTTTAAGAAGGGTGGCCCCATAATTGCAGGGCTCTGTTTTACTGAGGCAGGGGGATGCAAGTTTGGGGCCAGAGTGGAATTGCTCAGGGTGGGGAGCAGAGGTTGAACCTGCCACCCACATCTTCCTCTCCCCTTCCCATACAACATCTGCCCCTCTGCCACATGAATGCCAAACACCTATTTCATTAACCTTGGCTACTGAGGTGGGAGATAGTTAGCTTGTCCAGGGTCCCTCAGACTTTAGCCTTGACCCATGTTCACTGGGTGTGACCCAAACTGAAATCTTAGCATATTAAGCCCTTAAGATATCTGCTTGTGAGGAGGGTACTTTCTACAAGAGATGTTCAGTAAGTCTCTACAGCTCTGGTGAGGCCTGATCCACCCTCCCTTGTGCTTACCACACACAGGCATTTACCCTCTGCTCCCCTGGACTCCCACAGGAGAAAAGACCAGCCTGGTAGCCTGGCATTTGACTGTCCATGATCTGGCCCCTTCTAACATCCCTGCCTCATCTTCTTATGTCCATACTCCAGCCATACTGAAGGACTCCCAAGTCCCACCTCCATGCCTTTGCCATGTTACTTCCTCTGCCTCAAATGCCCTTCCCTGCCTTGATCATCGAAGAACAAACTTCTATTCATCCCTCAGAACCTAGATCAGAGGCCCCCTTCTTCAGAAGCTTTCCAGACCCTTCATGCAGTGGCTGACCTCTTGCCCTGTGCCTCCTTTGTGTCTTGCACACTCCTTAGCATGACTCTTGGTAGTAGATGGCTTAAGATAAAAGATTTTTTCCTTTTACATCATTGGTTTATTTAATGGAAATGACCGTGTGGTAGAACTGCTTTGAACACAGCTGAGACAAAGGGTTAAACTGAGCCTCTGAGACTCTGCTTCTAGCATCGACTGGCTCTGAGTTCCTTTTTTTTTTTTTTGCGGTACGCGGGCCCCTCACTGTTGTGGCCTCTCCCGTTGCGGAGCACAGGCTCCGGACGCACAGGCTCAGCAGCCATGGCTCACAGGCCCAGCCGCTCCACAGCATGTGGGATCTTCCCGGACCAGGGCATGAACCCGTGTTCCCTGCATCAGCAGGCAGACTCTCAACCATTGCACCACCAGGGAAGCTCTCTGAGTTCCTTTGTGTGGGAAGTTCAGCCCAGGGCTTGAAGTTCAGCCCAAGGCTCCTATCTCCCAGCAGCCTTGCAAAAGTCCCAGAATTGAGTCTCATTGGTCTGGCTTGGGTCATGTGCTGGTCCTTGAACCAGTCACTGTGGCCAGGGGATCGACAACTCTGATTGGCCTAGCCTGAGTCGCATGACACCCCTGGAGTCCAGGAACTAGAATGGGGAGGGGCAGCTTCTGGAGGGAAAAATCATGGTTCTGGAACCTGAGGCCAAGTGGGTACCCAGCAGCCAGAACCCACAAGTGCCTACCACAGACGCCTCTTAGAGCCCTTTTCACACTGTACAATTATTTGTTCATATGTCTGTCCGCCAGCTGGTAGGGAACAAGGGTCCTTCTCATTTATAATTCCAGAACATCATTCCAGTCCAAGGGAAGAAGAGCTTATTAAGTGGCCATTAAATTGTACGTTTTAGGCATTTCCTTGCTATGTGACCTACATAGCAAGTAAATCAGAACAGAGTCTGACAAAGATTTTTGTGACATGTATATTAAGGTAATACTTCCTGACATTTAAAACATCATAAATTGAGTGTTTTCTCAGTGTCCGTGTCCATATAGGGTGAGTCCATATGCCTCTCGTGGAATCCTCACAACACTTGGGAAAGGAGACTCTCTCCTTGACAGGCGAGAAAACTGGGGCCCAGATGACTTAAGTAGCTTATCAAGGTACCACAGCTGGCTAGTGGCATTGCTGGGAGTTAATCCCAGGCAAGCTGACTTTCCAAGAGTTTCTGATGGTTTGCTGAAGGGGTTGTTAATTCAGGGGGACATAGGGAAGGATCTTGGGATCACCTTTGGGGCTTTTTGAAAATATTCCTCTGTCTTAGTTTGAGTTCCCTCAGAGGCGGACCCTGAGTGGAGAATTTAAGTGCATGCATTTTTCTTGGGAGGGGATCCAGGGTGCATGGCTGACAGAGCCCAAGTGAGACAGAGAGAGGAAAGCAGCCAGTGAAACTTGCTCAGATGTGGACACTGCTGGGGACAATTGGAGCGGAAAGCCATGGGGACTGGCTGAGGGTCAGGGAGGAAGTAGCTCACATTTGTCCTACCTGAGGGGTGAGGGAGCTGGCATGCTTACACCCCGACTCTCTGCAGCCATTGGTTGGGGCTGTTCCCAGGGGGCGGTGCTTTGCCAGCATGTCCGGCAGCCAGAAAAAGGCCTCAGGCCCCACCAGATGGACAAGCCAGGGGCCCTCGCAGGACACTGACAGAGGCTGCTGGGACCCTTGTCCTCCCAAGCTGGGAACTACTCTGTAGAATCACAGACCAAAATATCTGAAATTGGGGCCATCCCAGACCCTTAATGGTGGAGCAGCTCAGCCACCTGCCTCATTCCCAGAGCCCGAGGAGCCCGAGGGGTAGGTGGCCGGCAACAATAGATGCTCTTGCAATATTATTGAACATTGAATGATTTCTCTTTGCCCCCAAGAAAGTACAGGACCAGAATTGCCTGAATACCACATAGCCGGCATAAGATGGAGATTGTCAAGAGCGGGATCTGGTAGGAAAGCAGCCTCCTGGACGGCGCTCAGTGAGAACAGGGACCCCCTCTGCACCAGCGCAGCAGCCGGGACATCGTAAGTGCCAATCCATATTCACTTATTGGACAAGTGATTGGATAGTCTGAGACGTTGTCTTGAATCCCAAACTCAAGACTAAAGTGGGGCTACCCCAGAGCTGAGAGCAACGGGCTTGCCTCTGAGCAGGGGCACTTCTACAGTGTGGATGGTGCCCCTTGGGGCTGGGTAGCCACCCTGGCTTCACGCCTCCATGTCCTGGGTTCTGGACCCGAGAGAGAGGCAATGGTCCACTGACCGTGGTGCCTTGTGGAAACTGTCACAGTCAGGGAGCAGCAATTTGGGGCTTCACACATTCAGACTGTGACATTTCAGAGGGGTCACATTCTATGTTAATTTGAGGCAGTGCTTTGTACAACATTAACAAAGCCCTATTTTAAATGCAAAACTGAAGGTAATACAAATATTGCCCCCTACACACACCCACACACACCCACACACACCCACACACACCCACACACACCCACACACACCCACACACCAGCGAGTGGAAGGAAATGCAAGTGTCAAGCATTTTCATAGCAGGCAGGCCTCCACAATTCTAAGTCATACTGCACTGCTGCCACACGGTGGCGCCACTCAAACCATAAACAAGTTGCCTCTGTCCGGTGCTTGGGGGTCTTGAATTATGAGAGTTTTGAATTATGCACGGTCTTCCGGAACACATTCCTCACACACTCCTCGTTGTGTTTTTTGCGTTGTGCTGTTTAAAATGTTCATTCTTTCATTCGAATAATTTAAAATATATTACTTTGGGTTTTTTTGTGGTACGCGAGCCTCTCACTGTTGTGGCCTCTCCCGCTGCGGAGCACAGGCTCCGGACGCGCATGCTCAGCGGCCATGGCTCACGGGCCCAGCCGCTCCGCGGCATGTGGGATCTTCGCGGACCGGGGCACGAACCCGTGTTCCCTGCATCGGCAGGCGGACTCTCAACCACTGCGCCACCAGGGAAGCCCAAAATATATTACTTTGTGACACCATTTCTTCATTGTTTAGTCTATCAGGCTGGCTTAGCGTCCTGGTCCCTGAAAGGCCCCAGAGATTTGCTTTCCTGTTGACCCTGGAAAGTCATCCATCCATCCCCTTCCCTCATCCATCCATCCCCAGAGACTTCTATGTGTATGTTCACGAAGCAAATACTCCCCAGCACCCACTCTGGGAAAGGTCTGGTGTTGGGAACTGGAGATCAGAGATGGACCACCCAGGACTCCCCAGCACCTAGAGGCTGGGGGAATCCAGGGAGGCCTCCTGGAGGAGGTGATGCCTAAGTTGAGTCTTGACATCGTTAGGTTGAGAGTGTGGACGTGAACATGAAATTATTAATTACCCACCTAAGTGTTTGTGTCATTGGCTGGATAACAAGCTCCTTGAGGGCAGGAAACACCTATTCACCTATTTTTCTGCCTTTCTAGTTAACATAGGAACTGGCAAGTGAATTAAGTATAATACGTGCTTAGAGCCATGCCTGACTATGCAAGTGTAGCTGCTATGATGGTGTTGTCATGCTGTTGTTGTTGCTTTTAGCCAAATCACTGTACATGGAATAAATGAAAGAGTGCAATAAGGAAGTGGTGTGGTGGAAAGAGCCTCAGAGCAGAGATCACAGGCTTGGATTTGAATCCAGGATTTGCCTTTGACTAGCTCTGATCCTCAGGTCACCATCTATAAAATGGGGCTAATAAAATCGTTCAGGACTGGGTGTTATGATGGTGAAACGAAATTAGAGGACACACACATAAAGCATCCAGCGTACAGTAGATGTTCAATGCTAATTCTGTTCACCCTTCTCATGTTATGGTCTCCGGGTACTTAGCACCAGACTAGGCAAGCGTATGGGCTCAATAAGTATTTATTAATGGTTTGATGACTAATATTCTTATTGCTTTAAGAGTATTAGTCATGGTTCATGCTCAGTGTCTCAAACAAACCCTTAGCCAGGAATGGGATATATCTGCCACATGAACCTCTGCTCCCCACTCACTTCCCAAAGGCAGACATTACTAATCAATCATGGCATTCTGTTAGGACTCTTTTGGTTGGAAATGACAGCCCAGCTTAAGCAAAAAGGGGTTTGTTGTACAGCTACTGGAGTAGCTCAGAAAGCCAGAGAAGGAGCTGCAGGCAGCAGGGAAGCTCTGGGCCCTCCTGGGAACCTCATCAGGTCTCCGTCACCTCCTCATTTCTCGTCTAGGTGATTGGATGTTTGCTGGCATTATTTTCTCAGGCAAGGCTCTTGGTGACTGGCAGCTGGCAGCTCTGAGGTTACCTCCTTTCTGTTTCCTAACCTGGAGGAAAGGTTGAGAGCATGCCCCTCTTCCTCCAATTTGAAAATTTCAGGAAAGGTCTCAGATTGGCCAGCTGGAGTCATGTATTCAGTGGTGGGGCTGGATGTTGGTTACCAGGATTGGCAGCCCACGGAATCACAAAGAGTCGGGAAGGAGCCATCCTCCTGATGAAAAGAGAAAGAGAAGCTGGGCAGACACCAGTGATGAAGGTCTAAGTCCTCACTACAGAGCCTAGATGAAGCCTCGGAATCCTTCTCAACACAGTGACAAGAGTCAGCTCTCGAGGCAAAGTCAGTTTGATGTTTGGATCAAGACCACAGGGAGGTTCATGGTGTAAGAAAGAGGTGATTTTATTGGAAACTGCTCAGCCTGCCTGGGTTTGAATCTGAGTTGTCAGCCAGCAGGTAAGTTGCTTCACCTTCCTGAGCCTCAGTTTTCTCATGTGGTAAGTGAGTATAACAATGCTGACCTCAGAGGTGTCGTAAGGGTAGGTGAGATAATCTGTGTAAAAATTAGCTTAATTCCTAAACATTCGATAAATGTGAGCTCTTATCAGTTTGGGTTCCCCCAAAGCAGACTCTGAGACTTAAGATTTCCACGCGAGTAGTTTACTTGGAGGTAATCCAGGTTGTTAATGTAAAGGAACGGGGGTGTGAGACAGGGAAGAGGAGGTGCAATAATGTGCAGGCTGTGGGCAATGGGACTCGATGCTGCTGGGGAACTCCGAGAGATGGCTGAGGATGCAGCTCAAGAGTTGTACGCTTCCCAGGGGGCAAGAGGGCTGGGGTATTGATGCACCAGCTGCCACTGGTAGTTGTTTGAGGGCTGCTTCTGGGCATTACCTCCCAGGCATTTCCAGCCTGCCTTGCGCCTGGTCCAAGTTTACTCCTGGGGCCAGAGAAGCACCTGCAGGCAGAGTCACAGGTGTTTGCAGCAAGAAGCCACAGGCAGGAGGGCAGGGACAGTGTGGGCTGCAAATGTTATCATTAGTATCTGTAAGCTATAGAGCCCTGTGTACACATAAGGGATGGTTTTAAGAAAGCATCTTTTCTAGGGGAGCTGGAATTGCGTGGCATGGTCCTCACACTCTTCAGTCCACAAATCCTGGCACCCCGTTTCCCCACTGTTTCTTGACCTCAGCTTTCATCTGCCATGCATGATTGTTTTCCCCTGGGACCCAAGTACGCCATTCCTAATCTTTGATCTGGGCAATGCCCCAGCTCTTCGGGGAACCGACACCTATGGGCAGGCTGGAGGCCGGCTCACTTCCGCCCACTGAGGCAAACCTAGGGGCAGGTTAACTTCCTGGAGCAGCCACCGCTGGGTTCTCGGTGGCTGAGTGCTGGGCATTCAACCCATGCAGACGTGGGATATTTGTACAAAAAATAAGCTTGGTCTAAAATTCCTTATACTCTTACCTAGTTATTCATCTTTGGGCCACTCCCTTCTAACCAACTTCCTTCTCATGAACGAGGTCTTGCCTGGTTTCTTTCAGCTCCTCCCAGCAGAGCTGTTTTTTTCTTTTCTTCTCTTATATAGCATTTTTCAAGATAACACTTCACATAATATAGAATTCACCATTTTAAAGTATACATTTTAATTTTTTTTAGTATATTCACTATATTGTGCAACTATCTAATTCCAGAATATTTCCATATCCCACAAAAGAAACCCCATACCCACTAGCAGTTAGTTTAAATTTCTCCCTTCCCCATTCCATGGCAACTATTAATCCACTTTCTGTCTCTGTGGATTTTCCTATTCTGTACATTAACTATAAATGGAATCACATAATATGTGACCTTTTGTGTCTGGCTTCTTCCACTTAGTGCAGTGTTTCAGGACTCACCCGTGTTGTAGCCGTACCAACATACGTTCCTTTTATGGATGATTAATATTGCATTGCATGGATAGGCCACATTTTTTTACCCATCATCTGTTGATGGGCATTTGGGTCGTCTCCACCTTTTGACTATTGTGAATAGTGCTGATATGAATCATTTGTGTACAAGTTTTTGTGTGAACATGTATCCCGTTTTCTAGAGTATAGACCTTGGAAGGGAATTGCTGGGTCATATGGTAACTCTATATTTAACCTTTTGGGGAACTGCCAAACCACTTTCCAAAGTAGCTGCACCATTTTACATTCCCCAGAGCAGCGCATGAGGGCTCCACTTTCTCTCCACCCTTGCTGATGTGCTTTTTTCCATTAAAATTCTGATCATCCTAGTGGGTGAGAAGTGGTATCTCATTGTGGTTTTGACGTATGTTTTCCTGATAACTAATGATGTTGGGCATCTTTACACAGAGGATTGGTTTTGATTACCACACAACATGGAGGAAAATTCCTAGTCTTGGGCTTGGACCTTTAGCATCTACCAGACTCAAGCTTCTTAGCTATAAGCAGGCACCCTCAGTCTGCCCTTGAACTGAGCCCTGCCCTAATTTCTTGGGAGCATCAGATCCCTTGGTTAAGTAAATGTCTGGTGTGAGTTAAGAATCTCCTGGTGGAGAGTGTTAGAAACCCAATCTACAATGGCTTGAGCACAGAGGGATATATGGCCTCACTTATCTAATACAGCCCAGGGCCATGATAGCTTCAGGCACGGGTGGACCTAGGTGCCCTAGAGATATCATCTGGAAGCTTTCTATTGCTCGTATTCTGAGCTCTACTTTCCTCTAGGTCAGCTTTAGTCTGTGACAGACCCTCCCCTCTTGGTGGCAAGATGACTTTGAGCAGCCCCAGCCTGCTCTCTTTGCTGTTGGCAACACCAGTGAAAAGAGGACTTCCCTTTCCCAATAGTTCCAACTAAGGTCCCAGACTTGTCGCTCACTGGACTAAATGGGTCATGTACCCATCCTTAAACCAATGACTGAGCCCATGGCAATGGAATTTGCTGATTGGCTGGGCCTGGGTCACATCTTCATCTTCAGAACTAGGAGGGGGCCAGCTCCTCCCAAACCATGTAGACTTAGAGTGAGGGAATGGTGGTTCCCCACAATAAATTGGGGTGCTCTCACCAGAAGGGAGATTGGACACAGGATAGAGAGAGACCTCAGGTGTCCACTGGACCCCCTAGACCTGGCTACCAGGAGTCTGTCCCTATTCCCAATGCCCTAGCAAGACACCCACCATCTGGTCTCATCCCAGGACAATGTGATAGACCAAAGGCTGGGCACACACCTCAGGTAAGGACACTGAGAATGAAGAGCTGTCTGCCTAATGATGCAAGGGAGGAAGAAACAGAAGCCTTGGTAAAACTCACTCTGGCTTGTTTTCAAAATTGGTTGTGAGAAACAGGCTTTCACGTTGATTACTTCTGTGAAGAGAAGCCCAATTCCTTTGTGATAAAGTACCTCTCACACTAATGAGTCTCCCTAGAGCTGGTTAAGAGTCGGGGTTTGATTTGGTTGGTTGTTTCCTCCAAATTACCAGGAAGACTCTTTTTCTTCCGTTGGTGGCAGGAAGCAGCATTCCATCTGAAGACATCACCACCACCCTGCTTCCCTTCCCTGGGCGGCAGCCGGCTGACTCACTGGCTGGGCTCCACCAGGCTGGTTGGGTTCTGGCCGGGCTGTGTGAACATGAACGTGCGTGTGCTCCCACCTCTCCAAAACACAACCCCACGCGTTCGCGTTCGCGATGCCATCGGCACAAACCATGAACGCATGGTCCCTGAAGTGGGTGTGTCCCCCATGCCTGGGGCTGCCGACAGAAGCCATTCGGCAAAGGCTTGTTAATTCTTAGACAGTCGGGTGTGAATATCGTGCTGACATTTATAGCACGTCTTCTACACGCTCGGTCTCGCCCACGCAGAACCATGCACCTGCAGGAGGGAACGCGAGCATCCCATGCAGCAGATGTTCCGGGCCCTGGAAATGCTTAAATATGTACTCTCTATGGAAGGCGTAGTTACCCAAACACAGGACCCGAGGAGGGAGGAGAAGGGAGGGGTACTCTGGCTTTCGCAAGCCTTCTCTGGGTGACCTGGATAGACAGCCTGATAAATCCCAGGCTTGGATGAAAACAAAAGGCTATCCTGGCTTTATTTTTTAAAACAAGCTCGGGAAAGATATTAGAATTTGTTACGTAAACATACACACACATAAAGCAACACATGGGCTGTAGAATCAGAGAAATCTGATTTTGGGTCTCAGTCCTCTCATCTCTAGCTGGGTGACCTTGGGTCAGTCGCTTAACCTCTCTGAGCCTCCTCACCTGTAAAATGGGGATCTCAGAGGTAACTGCTTCTCAGGGTTGTGGTCAGGTTAGGTTAGTGATTCATAAGCCAGAACAGTGTTGGATATTATTTTCTTTGTTTGGACTTCTAAGTCAAGGTGTCCTGTCAGGCAACTTTGTCCTGATATTAGAGAGATTACAATTTCTAGCTGCCCTGGAGCTCAGCTGCCTGCCTCCAAGTCTGGCATTCCCAAGCATTTTGGGTCTACAGGTGGTCTCTCCTGCAGATCCAGCCCCTTCCTTGCTGTGACAGCAGCAAGTAAACCACTAATATGTTAAGTCATTGGTTCTCAAGGTGGGGGGCGGGGCATTTGGTAACATCTGAAGACGTTCTGATTGTAATGACTAAGGGTGGGGTGGAGTGGGGAGGGGTGACTGGCATCTAGTGGGGAGAAGCCAGGGGTGCTGCTAAACATCCTCCAGTTCCAGACAAGCCTGAACAGGCCCCACCACAAAGAGTTACTCAGTCCAAAAGGTCAGCAGCACTGAGGTTAAGAACCTCTGCTCTAAAATACGGGCATCTTGAAAGAAGGGACTCGTTGCTTGCCTTAAAACCCTCCAACAGCGTCTGTCACACCCAGGATAAATTCTGGACCCCTTACCTTGATCTACAAGGCCCTGCGGGACCTGGACCCTGGCCACCTCTGTGACTGCACATCCTACCTTCTCCGCCTCCTCACTTTACTCCACTCACTCTTGCCTTCCCTCTGGTCCTGTTTCAGACCCCACGGCCTTCATTCTTGATGTTCCTTAAATACCTTTCCTGCTGCTCTTCCAATTATTCGGGTAGAGTTTAAATGTCACCTGCCCAGAGATAGCTTCCCTGGTCACACAGTCTGTATCAGATCCCCTCCCACCACCTCATGCGTCTCTGTTCTCACATCACATCACCATCATCCTTCCATGGTAATGACCGTGATTCACAATGAGCTGATGTGCTGCTTGCCGGGTGAGGGAGGGGTCTGTCTTCCCCCTGGAAGGTGAGGACACGCGGACAAGCACCATGTCCGTCTCATTTATTTCTGTACCTCCAGTGCCTTGCACAACAGCTGGCATATGTGCACGGGCCAAAAATAACTTTTTTGAATGAATGAGTGGATGAGTCATGGGTGGCAAGAGCGGAGTCTTTGCAGTCAATACCCCTGGATTGAGGGACTTCCCTGGCAGCCCCGTGGTTAAGACTCCGCTCTCCCACTGCAGGGGGCTGGGTTTGATCATCCCTGGTTGGGGAACAAGGATCCCGCATGCTGCGCAGTGCGGCCAAAAAAACCCCAAACAAACAAACCCTGAATTGAATTCTGGTTCCAACACCAGCTGTGAGTCACCTTCACTCTCCAAGCCTCTGTCCCCTTATCTGTAAAATGGGTGTGAAAATCCTTCCCCCAGCCCCCAGGCCGCTCTATGGATAAAGGGGGAGAGCATGTGCAGAACCCCTGGCACGATTCCCAGGACAGAGCAGGCTCTTGTTAGCTGTGTGTTGAGTACAGAATGCTTGAGTAAAAGCATGACAGTCGATTCCCTGTGTGAGTCGTTTTGAGGGTGAATTCTCAGGGAGGAAGAAGATGGAGTTGGGGTGCAGGGGAGGCTCTTTGGAATGAAGGGATGGAGCACGTGTGCTCCCAAACAGAGCCCTAGTCCCCCAGGCAGCCTCTGCTTCTCCCTGTCTCGATGATTCCTCCCCCACCCTCCAAGACCATGATCCTAGCTTCCTCATGCCAAAATCATGGTCCCGGCTGACGCCCGGCTTCCCTGCAGCCTGCCTCTCCCTTGCAGGATCCAGGAGGGACGCAGCCATTGTTAGAGTCCCTCTTGTGAGTTTCACAGCTCATCCGCTGAGGACGCTTCCCCCGCTCTGTCTCTGTCTGTGTCCATCTAGACCATGCCGGAAATGAAAGTGGGCAGCATGGTGTCCACAATAAATAGCTCAGGCTCCAGACTCCAGAACCCAAGAGTGCCGACAGGAAGGAATGTGGTTCGGGGCCTCTTTCTTTCAGGTACAGTCTCACACCAGACTTGGGGCCACAAAGAAACTTGGATTGTTTCCACCTCTGGATGTGTGATGGGTGAGGACTGCAGGCAGGATGCAGAGAAGGTGGCAGACTTGGCAAGAGATGGGTGCAGGCGCCCCGTCTGCTTGGAGAGGCAGGAGAGCTCCCATGGCCTCCGTCACCACCTGACCTCCCTCGGACCCCTCCACTGTAAGATGGAGATGATGATAGGTCCTGCCTGGTAAGGTTACTGTGAAAGTTAAATGAGTTAAAATACGCAAAGTGCCACTTGAGGGTGGGCTGATCCAGGTGACGTACTTCCAAAGAGCATGGATTGAGACAACTGTCTAGTGGAGAAACCTGGCAAATCCTGCATCAAGCCAGGTGATCAATGTTAATATCAGTGACGACACCTCGACCTTGGACTTCTAGCCTCCAGAACTGTGAAGCCATACGTTTCCGTTGTTTTAAGTACCCTAGTTTGGCCCTAGGAACATAACTCAGGACCAGAAGGGGGGAGCAGGGAGCAAGGGCAAAAGCAGCCTTTGTTTCTCTGCTTTTCCCCACTTCGTGGCCTTCAAGACCCTCTTGTCTCCGAACTCAGGTTCAGCTGCTCGTGGCTCAAGAATCCAATACTGAGAGACAGTGCTGGGTAAAAGGAAAGACAGCTTTATTGAGGAACCCAGCAATCCTGGGGAGAAGGTGGATTCATATCCCAAAGAACCAACCCCCAACACCCCAGGTTTAGCTCAGAGATAATGTACGGAAAAGAGGAAGGGGCTAGGTGCTGAGGAGAGGGTTGCAGGTGTGTGATCAGCTCATAGACATACTTCTGATTGGTAGGTGGTGAGATAATTGGCAGTCAACCTCATCAACCTTCTGGTTCCAACCATCCTGTGGTCTACGTGCTTGTGGGCAGCATACATTTAACTTCTTCCAGCTGGTGGGGGGTCTCTGTAAAACAGCTCAAAGGATATGGCTCAGCATGTTACCTATAGCCCTTGAGGAGGAAGAAAAGGTCCTTGACTTTGTTTAATGGCCAAAGTATTATTATTTTGTTGTGTTTGACTGTTTTCCTTTGTTTCTGCATTTTCTCACTTCTCTGATTAAATTTATTCTTTGGAACTCAGGGAAGACCTAGGAGGCTAAAGTTTTTCTACAGGCAAGAGGTAGGCAGAGTACATTGGGGGTGGGGGGTGTCTGTCCTGGGAAGGCCCTATGGTGTCCTGCTCGGTTACACTCTGAGGGATACCCCCGCCCCGGCCTTGCCAGGTCCCTGACTTGCCCTCTGTGCCCCACCCTTGCAGGGCCTCACTGGGCTTCAGGCTCCCTCTGACCCTCCCAGCTGCCTCTGTTTATGCAGTGGGCCTGGGTGGGGTTGAACATAGTGAAGCATCTTCCCCTGCTCATAATAATCTGCTCGGTTGAAGTTGGGAGACAGCACTTGGGCCCTACTTGTTGGCAGTTTTCTCAAGGCTGTAGAGTTCTTAGCACCTCTTTTTTTCAGTGATGGCTTCAAGCACCAGTTTCCCAGGCTGCAGGAAAAGCCCCACTCAGCATCCAGTTACTCCACATTTGCAAGCTCAGCTGGGCTTTCCAGGGCACCAAGTGGTCCTTGTCCGGTCCCAGCTTGCCCCATCAGGCCTCCTGGCGTTCACCTAGTGGGTCCCTTCTGACTGCAATGACCTAATGACAGGTCCCTCCTGCAGAAATATTCTGGGGCCAGCTCCTATAAAAATTTGCCCCTTCCCCAGTAAAGTTGAATGGATGAATGAATAAATGAATTAATTAATTAATGCAAAGCGAATATAGTCTCAGATCCACAGAGGGAGGACAGTGTGAGGTCCTGGCACTAGGCTGCCTGGGTTCAAATCCTGGGGCCAAGACTAGCTGTGTGACCCTGGACTAGTTACTTAACTTCTCTGTGTCTCATTTTACTCATCTGCCAAATAAAATAATAATAGCACCCACCCTTGAGGCTGTTGTGGGGATTCAATGAGATAATGCCAATAACTGATTTTGTGCCTGAGACTAATAAATGTTAGCTTCTCTGTCATCCACGGCACGAGGCTCGGTATCTTTATACCTCATCCTATGCTCATACTTAGAACCTAAATTTCCTTAGATCCGACCTAATCTTTTTTCACACAATGGACTTGGCTAATTCATCCACTGCTGCGTAATTTATTATCAGAGACAGTGTGTTGGAGACTGAACAAATGTTAAGACACTGCAGGCTGGACACATCTGGGAGAGACACATTTTCAGTTTGAGGAAACAGGATACGGGGTGGAGAGAAATCATTCACTTGCCAAAAGGAGCCTGGGCTGAATTAAACCTCTTGACTTAATTACCAATTAAAACATTACAATAGCAGCACAGGCTACAACTTGCAACCCTGTCGCTATGAATCTTCATGCCAGAAAATGACTGCGGGGTCCCCCTTTAAAATAAGAGCATGCCTGGGTGGCCGTGCTCACAGGGAAATAATTGCTGTGTGTTTCCAAAGGCCGCCTCTCTCCACCTTTATTTAAAGTACCTAGGAGATTTGACAGACAACTAAAGGCCAATAGGAGAGGAAAAGGAAGAAGATACTAGCTCTGCCACCCAGCCTTACCCCTGTGGGACCCAACAGGGGTAGGGGGACAAGCTGAGCTCATAGCGCTGCAAAACAGGCAGCATCATAACACAGACTGTCGCCAGGCACGTGCCTTCTGCGGCGAGAAAACTGGCGCTGAGTGAACTTCTCTATTCCTCGAGAGATGCATGCATAGCACTTTTCAGCCAGAAGACCATTTCCACACTCCTCTTTATCTCAAACATCCGTGCACCCAACTGGGTGCGAGAAGTGAGGCTCAGAGGGGGCTGATGTGAGGTTCTCAAGGTAACCAGAGGGGTGCAGCTCGGCTGAGCCTGATCTCGGAGGAAATCCTGTGCTTTTCAGCAGATGAGGGTCCTGACCACCCCCTTTCTTCCAGAACAAACCCAGGTCTGTGTAGGAGACCCAGTGGACTGAGATCTGGTTTAGAGGATGACACCCCAGGAAGAGAGCATGGTGTGGTAAAGAACAGAGGGCTGTGGCCTCAATTTTCGTACCTGGTAGAGGAAGGCAATTCCAGACAGACCCAGACATTTGGAAAGTATAAAAGGAAGAGGAGAATTTGAGGAACGGAATATGTGAAAAACGGTTGATGTGCCAGGAGGGCATGCTGGCCAATCCAGGATTAAGCTTTCTGTGCTTCTCCAGACCTGGGTGTGTGCGAGGGCTGGGGGAACAGAGGAGACTCACTGGTTTGCTCCCAGTAATTTAAATGACTTGGTAGGTAACTGAAATCAGCTGGATGCCACGGGAGCGAGAACTTCGGAGGATGGTATTGGTACAAACCTGCCTAATGAACGTGGAGATGACAGCCAGGACACTGACAGGCATTATACAGAGAAAGCTAAACTCTCAAGGTCTTCTGCGGCATCCATAAACAACTGAAAGTTTTTGCTTTCTAGCAGCCCAAGATCAGTACACTGACTGGCCTCATTACCAGTGGCCAACTAGGCAAGGAAACTGAAGTTCATGGTTTCCAATCTATTTATGGCTTTTCCTTCTCCCCTCTTTCTTTTATATAAATACTCTTCTAGCCTTTATTAGATGAAGTCAATCTATATGGGTTCCCCTCTTTACAAGTAAATAGCATGCAAATAATTAACTCAATGCCTTTGAGTTATTTTTTGACCCTAGGGTCCATCACTTGGTAGCTGGCAAATGTCCTTTGCATGTCACTTAACCTCTTGGGCCTCACTTTTCTCCTCGGTAACATGGTGTAAATAGCTCCCACCTCTGGGATCCTTGCAAGGATTAAATGAGATAATCCATGAAAAGAGGTACACACATATGCTATTGCTGCAATCATTATCATTTGTATCAGTTTCCTACTGCTGCTGTAACACATCACTACAAACTTAGTGGTTTAAAACAACACAAATTTATTCTCTTAACGTTCTGGAGGTGGGAAGTCTGAAATGAGCCTTACAAGGCTAAAATCTCAGTGTCAGCAGTGCTACACTGGAGGCTCTAGAGAAGGATTCATTTCCTTGTCTCTTCAGCTTCTAGAAGCTGCCTGCATTCCTCGGCAGTGGTCCCATCCTCCCTCTCCAAAGCCCACAGTGTAGCTACTTCTTATCTCTCATTGATTCTGAATTTTCTGCCTCCCTCTTATAAACACCCTTGTGATTACATTGGACCTACAGTACTTGGATAATCTCATCTCAAAATCGTTAATCACATCTGCAAATTCCCTTTTGCCATATAAGGTAACACAGTCACAGGTTCTAGGGATTAGAAGATGGACATCTTGTATGTGTGTGTGTGTGTGGGGGGGGGCACGTGTCATTGGTCTGTCTACCAAGCTCATTTACTTCATCTAACACTAACTGAACCCCATGAAGTAAATACTATTTTATTCCCATTTGGAAACTGAAGCACCAAGTAAGTAACTTTTGCAAGGTCACACAGTCAATAAGTGGTGAAGCAGTGATTCCAGCTGAGGAACTTGGCTTCTGGAGTTCATGTTCTTACCAGCTGAAATATGTAAAGTGACACACTATACATATATAGCATTATATCAATGTTAGTTATTGTTGTTATATATATATATAATATATATATTGTTATTATTGTTGTTATTTTTACTAAAATTAATATAATAATCCTTATCTCATATGACTCTTGTGAGAATTTAAATAAATTAACCTTTGAGAAGCACCAAACAGTGCCCAGCATACATCAGGTCTTAAAATGGTATTTAGGTAGATCTTTGCAGTCCGATTAACCTATCTTTCTTGTCACTGGAAGACATTCATTTCAGTTCCCTTGCCCTTCCAAGATGGCGCCATCGCCACACACACCCGCCCCGCGCAACTGACCCACTCAAGCTGGCGTGCATTGCTCTGCAAGACGTATGCCGCCCTTCTCAAGATGGCGACAATACTAGCCCTGTTACCTTCCGCCCTCTTCAAGATGGCCTTAGCAGTTAGCTTCACTCCTGGGTACGCTGATCTTCTCAAAATGGTGAAGGACACAGCGCGCACCACATCCTGACCTTCTCAAGATGGCGCCAGCGTCGTAAACAGCGTCGCTCTCATGAGGACACTTCCGGTTACGCCGGAAGCCTGTATAAGAGGCCTGCGGAGACCCGGTGAGGCGTTCACTTTGTGCTGGGGCGCTCTAGTGCGACCATGGACCGGAAGAAAAAGCCTTTGGACGTCACGGCGTCCTCGGTGAGTACGGGTGTAGATGATGCTGCGGGCTCCACGTCTCCTCGCTTCTGCCGGACAGGAATCTCGACCTCGTTTGTTTCGTCACTCGGGGACCCAAACTTGGCTTCCCCTCAGACAGGACCCCCGGTACCTGGCTTTTCTCCCAGAAAAAGCCAGGGCCCAGTTCTTGCTTGTAGAACCCTGAACGTGACGTCTCCCCTCCGCCGTGCACCGGCACCAGGCTTGCCCCTCAGACGCGGACCAGAACCTGGTGTCTTTTCCGGGTTTGGAATGTCCCTGCCTCCCCTCCGCGACAACAGGCCAGGTCTCTTTGCCAGCCTTGTCTTCGTTACCGTCGGAGGGGGAACGCAGCCTCTGCTAGCTGTGCAGATATGTCTCCCTTTAGTTCAGGGACGGGCATGGTCCCCCCAGAACATTAGTGTGATTTGTTCCCCAGGGTCCGAGATGCCCAGAGTCCCCACCAGGAACTAAACAGTTGTTAATACACCCGTAGGCTGCGCTGCCCGGAAGCTGTAAGGTCTAACAGAATGTAAACAGCATTGTTAAGTTAGTTGCTTCTAGGAAGAAAACCTGTTCTGAGTACTTTTGTGCCAGCACTTTGTATGCACTACCTCATTGAATCTTCCTGACTGTTTTAGGAGGCAGGTGCTAGTAATATCCCCATTTTATAGGTGATGCCATTGAGGCTCCGAAAATGAAGTGGCTTTCTCCAGCTTACATACTGAGTTCTTAGTGGTAGAACTAGGCTCACTGCATCTGTTTGACTCCAAAGCTGTTGTCTTTTCCGTTGTATCAGAGCAAATTGCCTAACCTTTGGTTTAATCTCGGATTTACTGCAGAATGTTAGGATGCAAGCGATATGAAGGAAAAGATGGAAGTAGCCCAATATTTGAGCTCCTTTCCCCCGTCTAATACTGAAAATTGGTACTAGTTATTATGTTTGAGGATTAGGAATCAAAAAGCTGTAAAATTAAAGTTATCCTTTCCTGACGGGTTAAAATTAGCAATAATCATAATGTGAATCCCATCTGGGAATTGACACTTTTCTGAGCATCTTCATTTTAAAGTTCAAAAGTTTAATAGGAAAATGTCTGGCTAGAAAATTAATGTAGTTAAGAAGGCTTAGAGGGACTTTCCTGGCAGTCCAGTGGTTAAGACTTCGCCTTCCAATGCAGGGGACGTGGGTTCGATCCCTGGTTGGGGAGCTAAGATCCCACATGCCTCTGGGCCAAAAAACCAAAAGACAAAATAGAAGTAATATTGTAACAAATTCAATAAAGACATTAAAAATGGTCCACATCAAAAAAAAAAAAAAAAAGGCGGCTTAGAAGAACAGGCTTAAGTTTTTTTCCTTAAATGTACAAGTTTTTTTTTAGTGATACATGTAACTTTATTTATTTTTAATTTTTGGCTGCGTCAGGTCCTAGTTTCAGCACGCGGGTTCTTTCGTTGTGGCGCGCAGGCTTCTCTCTTAATTGTGGTGTGCGGGTTTTCTCTCTCTAGTTGTGGAGCGTGGGCTCTGTAATCTGCAGCACGTGGGCTTAGTTGCCCCGTGGCATGTGGGTATCTTAGTTCCCCGGCTAGGGATCAAACCCACGTCCCCTGCATCAGAAGGTGGATTCTTTACCACTGGACGACCAGGGAAGTCCCAAGGCTTAAGTTTTAAATTTTTTTTTTTAAATTTAGAGTATTAGGCCCTAGAATGAACCTGCCCTTGGCATTATTGAAAACCCTGCCAAGCCTGTTTTTAAATTGCTTCCTTCCAAAATAGAAATCATTGAGCTCAGTCATTTTGATTTACCTTAAAAGTCAGTTTGTGATGCTGGGCTTTATAAGTATCTGCTTTATAAATGACCATGTGTATAAGCAGCTGTACTTGGATCCTTAAAAAGGAAGCAGTCATTACATCCTTTTTTGGAGTAGATAGTGGTGACTGATCCAACTCCCCTGTACCCTTTGCTCTGGCCTTTCCTCTTCTTGAACCCTGTTGTTCAGCTAAACTTGCAGTTTCCAAAACACGCTGAAACAAAATTCACTCAGTCCATTTTCTTTCTAGCTATTGAAATCTTGCCTATCCTTTAAGCTTCATTTCAAAGCCATCTCTGATCACTCTGGCCAGAAGGAAATACTCCTTTATCTGAACTTTTTGCTACTTAATTCCACTCTTCACGTCATTTTTTACAACGGACTGGTATTGTAAGTTACATTTCTTAGGAGATTGTAGGCTCTTTGAGGCAGCTTTATGTCTAATTCATGTTGGTATCCTGCTCTTCAATGTTAAGTGCCAGACATATACTGGTGCTCAGATTGTTGCTGAACAAAGACGTTTTCCTATAGAAATAATAAATTGTTGTGATGTTTAAGTGAAATTACTACAAGAAAAAGCCAAGGACAGTGCCAGTCAGACAGAAGGTGGTTAATAATGTTAGTTGAATCTGAATCTAAAAGATGCAGATTTCATTTACCTTGCTTTATCACTCTCCCCTTGCCCAGAGGAAAGCCTTGAAGTGTTGAAAGTTAAATGCATTTACAACAGAGCTGGAATGAAATATGACTTGGTTTTATTTTGTACTAGATTCTACATTTAAACTTTTAGTTTTATATCCAGTTTTGTCCATTTATAGGAGCTTGTAATCTTGTTTTGAGAATTATAAAAACTTAGAAATCCAGTCACTCATTAGAATTAATTGTTTTTGTTTGCTTATTGGTTTTATTTTAGTTGGTAGACCTTAAGGCTGAACTCTTCCGAAAACAAGAAGAATTCAAACAAGAAAAACTTCTAAAAGATGCTGGAGTTTTGGGGAAACCAAAACCAACTACTAAGGTAAAAATAAGATCTAATTATCTCCATCAATTCCAAACATAGGGAAATTACACTGTACTTAGGTCTTTTGAAAGTGTTCATGGTGTCTGCTACATAAAAATCCCTGTCTTGTATTTGAACATATGCATGAAATGTTTTAAATATTAAGATAGAAATTGGTAAGATTTAAAAGCGCATTATGGGCTTCCCTGGTGGCGCAGTGGTTGAGAGTCCGCCTGCCGATGCAGGGGACACAGATTCGTGCCCCGGTCCGGGAAGATCCCACATGCCGCGGAGCGGCTGGGCCCGTGCGCCATGGCCGCCAAGCCTGCGTGTCTAGAGCCTGTGTTCCGCAACGGGAGAGGCCACAACAGTGAGAGGCCCCCCGTACCGCAAAAAAAAAGAAAAAAAAAGTGCATTGTAATGATCTAATTCTTTAGCCACTTCTTTTGGAATAGTACATGCTGTTAGAATGTGTTTATTTACATTTCCATGGAAGATGATCTAGTTTTACAGGTGTTATAAATCCAAACAGAGATAAACAATTAGATAATATAGAAATATAGCAGAAATATAGCTGGGTCTTTAAGAGTTGTGAATGTTTTTACAATTTTATAGCTAATGGTATCTGTTACTTGTGTTACTAAATCTCTGTTATATATGTTTTCATTAGTCTTGAATTAGGTTGTAATCATTCAGGAGATAAAAGAGAAGTAACTGCAATTGTATAAAGAAATTTTTTTTTATGTAATTAGGGCTTTTTTTTTCAGCTCCAGCTTTGCTATGGACAGTGTATTTACAGGACATAGGTTGGCTGTCAGAAGTCTAGTTATTTCCACTGATTCATAAGATCTAATTATCTTTTTTTTCCTTCTGATGTACAAGACAAGTAGAGCGTTCTTGCGATCATTTGGTGATTCTGTCTTGTCTTTCTAAATTATTCTCCAGAAACCAAGTATCTGGAGCAGACAAAACACAGGAGTTTCGAATCGAGCTGAGAAGGATGCTGAACAGAAGATTGAGGAACAGAAGACTTTGGACAAAGCGAGGTAAAGTTTCGCTCTGATAAATGTAGCTGCTGTTGTGGCTACCCAGGCAAAGGAATGAAAGTTCAACTTTTACTCTTTTTGATTTACAATTTTAATTTTTATCATCCTTATAGCCAAATACTCTTATTACTCTGAAAATAATATAATTTGCAGACATATTTATAGTCTTATAAGAAGACAAGAGAAAGCCTCAGTTTAAAAGATGAAACAGTCCCACTTTGAGCCCCTGTTAGGCACTGAGGTTATCAACAAGTGTTTAAGAAGTGTCCCCATGGTGGTGTGGTTTGGGGCTACTAGGTGGCATGCTATTAGCATTTAGAAAGTGAATTTCCCCCTCAACTTTTTAATATGAAAAACTTCAAACCGACAGAATATTTGAAAGAAGAGTGTGGTGAATATTCTAATACTTTTCACCTAGGTTCACCAATTAACATCTTTTAAAATTTACTTTCTTTTTCCCCCTCCCTCTCTCCAGTGTGTGTAGAGAAACTTCGTTAAACATCATGATACTTTACCTCTAAATATTTCAGTATATATCTTTTAAGAATAAGGACATTATCTTGCATAATCACAATACTGCTGTCATACCCAAGAAATTTGACACTGATAAAATAGTACTATCATATGGTCCATATTCAGATTTCACCATTTATCCTAAATAAAGGTTATGTCCTTTATTGTTTTTTAAAACATTTAATCCAAGAGTCAATCAAAGAGTACATATTGCATTTAATTTTCATATCTCTTTAGTCTCTCTTAATCTAAAACAGTTCCCTTGCCTTTTTGTTGTCTGTTATGCCGTTAATGTTTTTTAAAGAGTCCAGCCCAGTTGTTTCTACAGTGTCCCACAATCTGATTAGGGTCACACTAACTGTTTTTGGTAAGAATACTATTGAATATATAGGTAATGATATGTCCTCCCATTGAATCACATCGGGAGGTTCATGATGTCAGTTTAAGTCATTATTGGTGATGATAACTTTGATCACTCAGTTAAGATAGGTCTGCTAGATTTTTCCACTGTAAAGATGCTCTTCCGCATTTGTAATTAATAATAATCTAAGGAGGGAAACTGAGACTGTGAATATCCTGTTTGCCAGTATGTTTTCATGCGACGGTTTTGTCATCACTGATGGGTCAGTTATTACAGTGATGATTTCAAAGTTAGGATTTTTCTAATTCTATCCTTCCATGTTTATTATTTTTTCATTCTGTTTATTAGCTGGCATTCTTCTGTAAAGAAGAGCTCTTCCCTTATTTGCAGTATCACCCTGGACTCAGAATCCCAAGTTTTAATGTCTGTCATGACTGCCACATGTGCTTTTGGATCTATTGCATAATGAAAGTTGAAAACAGTGGTTGCTAAGGCTCCTCAGCTCTTCTGGGTCTGAGAATAAAGGGCAGAATATTAGCCCATTTGGGGGATTGTTTTTCTTAATGTTTGGCCTATCCTCAACAGACATGAGACTTGACTTAAAGGTATGTTCATTTTTGAGACATTTTTCTCACTACTGGACATTATTCTTAGAATTTTAATTTTGTTGAAAGATGCTATAACTTTTTAATGCTTTATATATGTATTTTATTAAGATATAATTGAAGTATAATGTTATATTAGTTTCAGGTGTACAACATAATAACTTGATATTTGTATATATTGTGAAATGATCACCACAATAAATCTAGTTAACATCTATCACCACACAGTTTTTTTTGTCTTGTGATGAGAACTTTTGAGATCCACTCTTTTAACAGACTTCAACTATGCAATACAGTCATTATACTGTATGTTACATCCCCATGACTTACTTATTTTGTAACTGGAAGTTTGTACATTTTGACCCCCTTCACCCATTTCACCCATTTCCTCCCCACCCTCTGGCAACCACCATCCTGTTGTCTGTATCTATGAACTTGTTAGTTTTTTTGTTTAGGGCTTTTTTGTTAGTTTGTTTGGGTTTTTGTTTTTTTAATTTCACATATAAATGAAATCATACGGTATTTGTCTTCTTTGTCTGACTTATGTCACTTAGCATAATGCCCTCAAGGTCCATCCATAGCATTGCAAATAGCAAGATTTCATTGCTTTTTATGGCTGAATAGTGTTCCATTGTGTATGTATGACGCCTTTTCTTTATCCGTTCATACATCAGTGGACACTTAGATTGTATCCTTATCTTGGCTATTGTAAATAATGCTGTAATGAACATGGGGGTGCATGTATCTTTTGAATTAGTGTTTTCATTTACTTCAGATAAATACCCAGAGGTGGAATTGCTGGATCATATGGTAGTTCTTTTTTTTTTTTTGGCCATGCTGTGCGGTATGTGGGATCTTAGTTCCTCAACCAGAGATGGAACCCCTTCCCTCTGCATTGGAAGTGCAGAGTCTTAATCACTGAACTGACAGGGAAGTCCCCATATGGTAGTTCTATTTTTATTTTGTGAGGAATCTCCATACTCTTTTTCCATAGTGGCTATGCCAGTTTACATTCCCACCAACAGTGCATGAAAGTTTCCTTTTCTACACATCCTCACCAACCAACACTTGTTATTTCTTGTCTTTTTGATAGTAGCTGTTCTAACAGGTATGAGGTGATATCTCATTGTGGTTTTGATTTGCGTTTCCCTCATGATTAGTGATGCTGAGCAGCTTTTCATGTACCTGTTGGCCATCTGTATGTCTTTGAAAAAATATCTATTCAGGTCCATTTTTTAAATTGGATTGTTGTTTTGCTGTTGAGATGTAAGTTCTCTGTTTATTTTGGCTATTGAGCCTTTGTCAGATAAATGATTTGTAAATATTTCCTCCCATCCAATAGGTTGCCTTTTCATTTTGTTGATGATTTCCTTTGTTCTGCAGAAGCTTTTTAGTTTGATATAGTCCCTTTTCTTTATTTTGGCTTTTATTGCCTTTGCTTTTCATGTCAAATCCAAAAAAAGTCAGTGCCACAGCGGATGTCAGGGAACTTGTGGCCTGTGTTTTCTTCTAGGATTTTTATGGTTTCAGGTCTTACATTCAAGTTTTTATTCCATTTTGAGTTAGTTTTTGTGTACAATAATGGTCTAGTTTCATTCTTTTGCCTGTGGCTGTCCAGTTTTCCCAGCACCATTTATTGAAGAGACTGTCCTTTTCCCATCGCATATTCTTGGCTCGTTTGTTATAAATTAAATGATCATGTGTGTGGGTTTATTTCTGGGCTCTCTTTCCATTCCATTGATCTATGTGGCTGTTTTTATGCCGGTACCATACTGTTTTGATTACTATGGCTTTGTAATATAGTTTGTAATCAGGGAGCGTGATGCCTCCAGCTTTGTTCTTCTTTTCCAAAATTGCTTTGGCTCTTTGGGGATCTTTTGTGGTTCCATACAAATTTTAGGGTTGTTCATTCTATTTACGCGAAAAATGCCATTGGAGTTTTAACAGGGATTGCTTTGATTTTGTAGATTGTTTTGGGTAGCATGGACATTTTAACAGTATTCTTCTAATCTGTAAATACCTTTCCACTTATGTGCATCATCTTTGGTTTCTTCATCAGTGCTGTGTAGTTTTCAGTGTATAGGTCTTTCATCTCCTTTGTTAAATTTATTTCAAAGTATTTTATGATTTTTTTTTTTTTTGGCTGTGCCACATGGCATGTGGGATCTTAGTTCCCCAGCCGGGGATCAAACCTGCGCCCCCTGCGGTGGAAGCATGGAGTCTTAACCACTGGACAGCCAGGGAAGTCTCTTCTGTTCTTTTTGATGCAATTGTAAATGGGATTGTTTTCTTATTTTCTCTTTCTGATAGATCATTATTAGTGTATAGAAACGCAACAGAGTTTTGTGTATTGATTTTGTATCCTGCAACTTCACTGAGTTCATTTATTAGTGCTAACAGTTTTTTGGTGGAGTCTTTGGGATTTTCTTTTTTTTAAATTTATTTTTGGCTGCATTGGGTCTTCATTGCTGCGTGCAGGCTTTTCTCTAGTTGCAGTGAGCAGGGGCTACTCTTCGTTGCGGTGGGCGGGCTTCTCATTGCAGTGGTGTTGCGGAGCATGGACTCCAGGCACACAGGCTCAGTAGTTGTGGCGCCCAGGCTTAGTTGCTCCATGGCATGTGGGATCTTCCCGGACCAGGGCTCAAACCCGTGTCTCCTGCATTGGCAGGTGGATTCTTAACCATTGTGCCACCAGGGAAGCCCAGGATTTTCTGTATATAATGTTATGTCATCTGCAAATAGTGATAGTTTTATTTCTTCCTTTTTGATTTGGACGCCTTTTTTTTTTTTTCTTGCCTAATTGTTCTGGCTAGAACTTCCAATACTACACTGAATAACAATGTTAAGGGTAGGCATCCTTGTCTTGTTTCTGACCTTAGAGTAAAAGCTTCCACCTTTTCACCATTGAGTATTAACTATGGGCATGATCTTTTTTAGTTTCCTCTGCATAACAGAGTATTCCTTGGTACTTTGCTGTGATTTTTCTATCCAGTAACTTTTTACATAATACGTTCATTGTGCTCATGGGGAATCAAGTCTCCCCATGATCTGCAGGACTTCTGCATCTCTCCAGAGCTTACAGCAGGCCGAGGTAGGTCCATGAGGATGTAAGGCCTCAGGCAAGTTACTTTTCCATTGAGACGCTTTCCTTGTCTGTGCTGTGTGGTGGTTAATACTTAACTCATGAAGCCCTTTAAGAGATTAAAGGAGTTACATAGTGTCTGGCACATAGTGGGTTCCAGATAAGTGTCCCATACGCTTGCCCTCTGAGTTCCATCTTCACTACTTGACTGAAGAAATGTTCTTTACAGTCACCAATGATTTCTTCATATACTAAATCCAGTGGCCATTTCCCTGACATCTTCCTTGATCTCCATTACTTTTTAATTAATTAATTAATTAATGTATATTTTTTGGCTGCATTGGGTCTTCGTTGCTACACACGGGCTTTCTCTAGTTGTGGTGAGCGGGGGCTGCTCTTCGTTGTGGTACGCGAGCTTCTCATTGCGGTGGTTCTCTTGTTGCAGAGCACGGGCTCTAGGTGCGCAGGCTTTAGTAGTTGTGGCGCGCGGGCTTGGTAGTTGTGGCTTGCGGGCTCTAGAGCGCAGACTCAGTAGCTGTGGCGCACAGGCTTAGTTACTCCACAGCATGTGGGATCTTCCTGGACCAGGGCTCGAACCCGTGTCCCCTACATTGGCAGGTGGATTCTTAACCACTGCGCCACCAGGGAAGTCCCTCCATTATTCATCTGAAGACTCTTCCTGCCATCTTAAAACTGTCTTCTTTCTGTTACAGTGCATCCAAACTTCTTATCCTTTCCCTTGCACTCTTGTCCCCACCTGTCTCTGTTGTGTTTATTTTGTACCAGTCTCCCCTTTGTTCAGCACCCTCTACCACGCTGATGTCTCCTTGAACATGTCAAGTTCATTCCCTCTTCATCTTTCCTCTGCCTGACATGCTTTCTCCCTGAAGATTCCTTCCATGGTTGACTTCTTGGTATGCAAGCCTTAGGCCAAACGTCCTCTTCAGAGAGGTTTCCCCTGACTACCCTATCTTAGTGTCCTGCCCATTTTCTCTGTCCAGACAGTGTATTTTGTTTTCTAAATTTTTTGAAGTTTTATTTTTACTAAGATGAGATTCTGTAACAAGACTGCTTGTTACATTAAGTTCCATCTGAAAAAGAGCAACTTAACCTCTTAGAAGTTGATATGACTAAGCTGGTCCACAGAGCACTCCATCAATGCATGACAAAGGGCTTCTATTGGGATAACCTGCTTTTATTTCCTTCCCTTCTTCTCACTGTCTGAAATCCTCTTTTTCATTGATTTATTTATTGTCTTTCTCCTTCTCTAGAGTGTGACCCCCATGAGAGCTGGAACTTTGTCTTATGCACCTAAAACAGTGCTTGGCACTTATGTAGTCAGTGCTTGCGAATGAATCTGTAAAATGAAAGAGGAATCTTTCTGACATAGACGTGAAGAGGCTGTAACTGGTGGCATGCTTTACGTGTATTATCTAATTGATTCTCATTACAACCCTAAGAGGCAGTGCTATCTTTCCTATTGTGATGTGGGAATTGAGGTGTGTGAGAGGTTAAGTCACTT
Source organism: Orcinus orca (assembly GCF_937001465.1). Taxonomy (NCBI): domain Eukaryota; kingdom Metazoa; phylum Chordata; class Mammalia; order Artiodactyla; family Delphinidae; genus Orcinus; species Orcinus orca. The sequence goes on from NC_064568.1 coordinate 3,726,256, forward strand.
ATTCCAGAGCACACAGCAGTGTGACCAAGGAACTTCATTGCCTTGGGACACCATTATTATTATTATTATTGTTAATACTATTTTGGTTGCGCTGCATGGTATGTGGGATTTTCGCTTCCCAACCAGGGATCGAACCCATGCCCCCTGTAGTGGAATCACAGAACCCTAACCACTGAACCACTAGGGAATTCCCTTGGGACACCATTAGAAATGAAATTTTCTATTATGATTAAGTGTGATCCTTCACAAGCAAAAACTCAGATGACTTGTTTGGGGCTCTTTACCATTATAGGTATTTCTAGAATAAAAGAATTGTCAGCTGTTTTACCCACGAAAGAATAAATGTCTCTAGAATTAACATGAGCAGGGAGACTGCTGTATTGAAATACCAGGGTTGATGTTTGTTTTTTATTAGCTATTTGTCATGAATACATTATTCATGTTCTGTATAAAATAGACACGATATATTTTTAACAGACTTCCAAGAAGTCGGTCTCTACCTCCCTTAGGCCTGATGAGCCAAGGGAGACCAGGGACCCTTGTATAAGACAAGGAATTTGTAAAACAAATAGAATTTGTTGATCCATTTGGAAGGTTGCAAATAGAAAATGTTTTTGTTTAAACATCTCTCTTTTTTTGGTATTTAAGTTACATTTGGCATTTAAATTAAATTGGAATCTTAATTCATTCATGTATTCACTCATCAAATACTTACTGAGCATCTGCTATGCACCAGATACTGTTTTAGGCCCTGGGATACAGTCATGAATGAGAGAAACATGGGCTAGGCTTTCACGGAGCTTGCGTTTGGTTGGCAGAGCAGACCTGGCTGGGCCTGAGGGTCCCCTCAGGGTGGGGTTTCAGCTGTAGTCAGGCTAGGTCCCTTGGGCAGGTTGCAGCAGTAAGGCTGGGGATGGGGCAGACTTACCAGGAGTTGCAGTGATAAAGACCATTTCTAATACTTGCTTTTTTTTTTTACTACTAGGGAGAAATTGGAAGAAAAAGCCAAATTATATGAAAAAATGACTAAAGGAGCCTTTATAGGTAAATATGATTATTTATGTATCTTTATTTTCTGTAATTCATATACCTCTGTGGTATTTTATTATTTGTTAAAATAATTGTAAGAATAGGGAGAAATTTAAAGAATAAAATTGATTACTTTCCGTGCCAGCACAGAGACAAGAAAATCAGCAATAGTTTTTCAGTTGCCCCATGGGTGCTGGGCTCCATGATAGGTGCTATGAAGGGACAAGCTAGTACGGTATAAGCCAGATTCTCTGCCTCTGCCCTCAAGGGGGGGTATCATCAGTGGAGGAAAATGGCACAGAACAAAACAAATTTAGGAAGCAAGGTCTAAATAGGCCACAATTACAGTTATTGCTATGTTAAAAAAAACTGGGAGGAATTATGGTTATATCAGGGTACTGGAGTTATGGTTCCTTTTCCCCTGTTTTTCTCTGTTTTTAGTTTTTTTCTGTGATGTGCTTATAGTTGCTTTTAAGATAATAATAAAAAGATCCCCCTTTACTCATACCTGCCCCAGAAAAATAAAACCCAACCTACAGTTCAACAGCAGTAGAAGAGATTTTACAAGGCAGTACATATCTTATTGCCTTTAAAAGGCATGTGTGGAAGTCTCTAGGGAGAAGGTGCCTCTGATGGGGGTCTTGAAGGTGTTGGAAAACTGGAGAAAGGGATTCTGCAGGGGGAGAATGGAGAGAGCAGATCGGAGGGAGGAGAGCGCCAGAGCTGGCAGAGCCGACTAGCAGGGCTGGGTCAGAGGGGCAGGGAGAGGGGGTAGTGGGGCAGCAGGAGGGTAGCGGGGCGGGACCCTGGTCATGGGCGGCCCAGACAGCAGAGGCCTGTTCCCTGTGTGGTGGGGAGCCCAGCCTGGGCAGGTTGGGTGCGCGCAAAGCTGAGGGCCCTGGGAGAGGCTTTGCCTTCCTCCTAAAGAAGCAGCAGGGTGTCAGTCAGCAGGAGGCCTCACTGTTACATGGTCTTACACCTCAGTTCTGGGAACGTGTATCTCTTTTCCATTTGAGTTACATGTTTTTGTGGCTTAAAAAATAAGGTCTTTTTTCGTTTGATTCAAACTTTACTTATATTGTTAATATAGAAATCAAGTCCAAAGGAGTGTGTAGACGTGGAGATTTGGTTCTGTCCATACCGGCAGGCCCACCTCCTGATAGGCATATTGGACCAGCATGTTCGGGCTAGTCAAGTTTTGGAGCCTCAGCTCTTCTCCACTGTACAGTGAGGGTAACACCAGCCCCTGGTAGTAGGGAACCTACTATCTGTTCTTTAGAGCTTAAATCTAGCAGAGTGAAACTTCATGAAACATTGTGAATACACCCACTATACTGTGTTAAATTAAAATCATGGATTGCTGTTTAACTTTCAGTGTATGTTTTAGCTCAAGTAGATCATGAAGCCTGCAGGCAGATGGCACTTTACACATCTCTGTATGCCCTGCAGATCCTGGCACCGTGCCTTACCTGAAAGTGGCGTTCTTTGGATTGAAAAGAATTCAGATGACTTCATTTACTTGTGTTATGACCCTTCAAACATTTGCCATACTGTAGCAGTATAATTAGGGTTATGGGATATGGCCCACATGATTAGAGAGGGGTATTACTGATAGCCACAAAGACTACTGAGAAATACAGTTCTGCTTCTGTATTATGTAATTGGCTATATGAGTCTCTTGAAATCAAATGGTTTTGTTATCTTAAAGCCTTTTGTTATTGACAAGGCAGCAGAAAACATTAGGCTTTTAAAGATTTTTTTATGTGGTACATGTGTCCAGTGGTCTATTTACAGCTTCCCTGTCAGTCTCGAGGTGGCTCTGTGTCTTTGTGAGCATTTAGGGGGTGGGTGGAGACATCAACTACTGAATTGTCGGGTAATATAGCCGCCTAGTGTTGAATGTGACTGCTTCCTGTCAATTCCACGTGTGGTCTTCTTCTTTGATGTCAAGAATCTGAAAATTATTTTTTATGTCCTAGATGAAGAAGTGGAGGATATGTACCTTGTGGATTTCACACAGAAGATCATAGACAAACGCAAAGAAATGGAAGAGCTTGGTGCCAATAGAGATTATAGAAAGACAGAAAGAGATGATGATGAAGAAACCGTTTCTGAAAAAGATATCCCTCCTCCCCAGGATCCCAGTGAAGAATGGTTGGTGATATTATGCCATTTGGTCATGTTAACATTGTCAGACTTGCGTTTAGTTTTTGAGAGTTATGTTGTTTGGTTGATATCAAGCCATTTCTCTCTATCCTTAAATATTTATTTATTTACTATTTATTTATTTTCGCTGTGCTGGGTCTTAGTTGTGGCATGTGGGCTCTTTGTTGAGGCATGCGGGCTCTTTAGTTGTGGCGTGCAGACTTCTTAGTTGCAGCATGTGAACTCTTAGTTGCGGCATGCATGAGGGATTTAGTTCCCTGACCAGGGATTGAACACGGGCCCCCTGCATTGGGAGTGCTGAGCCTTACCCACTGGACCACCAGGGAAGTCCCAGTCTCTCTCTCTTTTTTTGGCTGCATTGGGTCTTCATTGCTGTGCGTGGGCTTTCTCTAGTTGCAGTGAGCAGGGGCTGCTCTTCGTTGCGGTGCGCGGGCTCTAGGTATGCGGGCTTAGTAGTTGTGGCTCGCGGGCTCTAGAGCACAGGCTCAGTAGCTGTGGCACATGGGCTTATTTGCTCCATGGCATGTGGGATCTTCCCGGACCACGGCTCAAACCTATGCCCCCTGCATTGGCAGGTGGATTCTTAACCATTGTGCCACCAAGGGAGTCCCTTTCTCTCTGTTCTTAATCAGTTTTCTTTCTTTAGAGACTCCACTTTAAATAGGATTGGATTTATAGGTATAGAAGGAGTAGCTCCAATAAGGAAATAATTACAGATAGACTGAACTCCTGCCATGTGCCAGGCACTGTGCCAGGTATGGAGGCATTGATAGGCCTGTTTCATTGATGTGAAAAAGTTGTTTAGGCAGAAGAATGTTCCTTTGTTACCCATGCTACCTTACCCATGTCCTTATTCGGGCATCATGGAGAGTCATCACGTAGATAGTGTTATCTCTATTTCCAGTGAAAAGAGGCTGGCAGAGCTGATCCAGTGAGCCTTACTCTGGCTGTGACATTTTCTGGCAGTGTGGTCTAGGCATCATGACCTGGATCTGGACAGCAGTAGCTCTGCCTTTCACTTGTGATATGGTTGTGATCAAGTTCCTACCCTCTCTAAGCTTCAGTTTCCTCATCTGTAGAACAGGGATGGTGATGCCTAGTAGGTGAATGATGGGGAAACTAAACTAGTCTTTTCTTTACAAAGAGACCAGAATGAAAATTCCATTATGATTTTTTGTACCTAAGACATTGTTTAGAAACTTGTTCAAAAGGGCTTGAAATTGCATGGAGATGCACTGATGCTGTGTCCTGGGAGTAACCCTGCCTGTTCCCCTCCTGCTGGTGCAGAGCCCACCCCTCCCCCACTTCAAGGCTCAAATGTCCTCTTTATGGGGGTGTTTGTTAGGAACTGCTTAGGATTGTTGGCAGCACTCGTTGACCTTTTGTCAGCCATTGCCCCTGTGGGCAGGAGTCATTTATGAGTGAGGAGAGCAGTCTTACTGCTTGGGAACACAGAGAACGTGCATCTTCATGCTGTGGAGGGGTCTTCTTACCTACCTTCTAAAACACTTATATTTGGGGTGGGCTAAGTGGCCACACACTTGCTATAGCAACCAGAAGAGGAGCCTGTATGATGCCATCCCTTCTGTCATGGTCTCTTCATCATTTCTAGTCTAAGTGGTTTCTCCCTCATCTCAACTCTGGTAGCACTTAAACATACTTTCTGCTCCTTTGGGTCTTACCTTTTATTTATATTGACACATAACTGGCCTCATTACCAGAAGAAGATTGAGGCAAACTTCTGGTACTTTTTACACCCTGCCTGCTCCTGTTAGGAGTGTTTCATGAGCGTGTGCCCTAACTTCCCCCTAGAGCCCTGTGAAGAGGGCATGACTCCGAGCCCTCCTGTGTCCCCCTTGTACCTCGAGTAATTGTTTCTCTGAGAGCTTGCTCAGTGATTGCTGATTACATGGGGCAGTTGCTGGCTGCTGTTCTGCCACTTCTTTTTGATGGGATCTGAATGTTTTGGAGGCCTTCTCCAGAGACAGAATGGCCTGTGATTGCTTTTCATAGGAGAAATCTCAATCTCCTTTGAAAGGTTTAATGTCTTTTTTTTCCCCTCATATTAATGCCTGTATGATTACAATCAATTTGTTACTGATTTGAAGAGTTTGGAGGGCAATTGAAGGTGTCACATGCCACCATATGGTGAAGGAAGATGCACTGCAAGCAGTTCTGACACTTTTTTTGTTTTTAAATTAGGTTCCAGAATTGTAACTGCTTGTAAAATCCTTTAAGTAGTTAAGTTCCAGGTGGTGGAAAATCTTTCCACAAAAATACTGTAAATAACTACTCAGACCATCTGGCTCAATGTTTTTTGTTCTCCATTCATAGAAGAAGAAAAAAGGAAAAGAAGAAAAGGGAGAAAGAACCTGCTCTCTGCTGTTGGAGGTTTTATTTCTGTGGTCATCAGTTTTAGGACTATAGTTGTGGATTCCCAAACATTCAGTTTTTAAATCATAGGCTGACAGTTGGAATCGGCAGGTGTGAGACAAAAGAAAAGGCTAACAAAAGCAAAGCCACATGCATGGTAATCTGACCTTGAGTTGGTCCAGCAGCAGCGCTGGCCCTTCTGTGCTTTCTTCAGCCTCCTGCCAAAGGCTGTGAGGGAGTCCTTGCCCATAATTTAAAAAATTTAAAATGTTTCGCATCATAATGCAAATGAAATGTTACTCATGAAAACCTGCCCTTTTCCTGTATGGGGGAGTCTCAGTATTTCACTGGCCTTGCCGGCTGCCTGGCTCCCCTGCCTCATACCTGGACAAAGGTACTTGGGGCCAGGATGAGGAAAGAGGAACAGGGGTGAAAGATAACAGACTGGCCCACTGCTGAGGTGCTTCTTTGGTATAAAATGTGTGTTGCTTGGCTTCCTCCTAGTCAAAAAGAGTCTCTCAAAATACTTATATTAAGAAAGTTCTAATTCATTGGGAAGAATTGTACCAATTTGAAGAAATACAGGAAAGAATAAAAAGTCAAATTTGGGAAGACTGTAAGGAAGTGAGCAAGTTGAGAATATGGTACGGAGCAAAGTTATTATGATGCTGATAAAATATTTGGAATTGTTTAAACCAAATTAAAGTAAGTTCTGAGATGCTGCAGCAGGGGTCTTTGTGGCGTATTTGTCTTGAGGTCAGAGATGTACATGATCATTTTCTACAGTTTCTAAAACTAAGATTTAATAAAGGGCTCAATGAACTTACTGTGTGTCAACTTTTAACTTTGAAAAACATGTTCTTACCAATGGTAGTGGTCTCTCAGGTTGAGGGTTTTTCTTGGTGATGGGGCCTAAATTAACTTTTTACTGTGCACCAACTTCCTAACTTACGGAACCATATGTCATGTACAATTTTCCACGTCTTTTCACTTTTATTTCAGGGTGGATTATGTGGATTCTTTAGGGCGATCCCGGCGCTGTATGAGAAAGGATTTGCCACATCTGCTGGAAATGGATAAAAATCTTCAGGGGAGGCTGTAAGTGTGTGACATGCAAAGCTTTGCCCATGACATGCAGACACGGGGATTGTTTTGTGCGCAAGGCTGTTTTTAGTTTATTTTCTTTGGTGCTCTGCTGTAAGAGTATTTTTTTAATGTATAAGAATATTAGTGGAAGCACTTTTTTGGGGTTAGCATACACATACACACATAGTCCACACTCAGGGAACAACCTGAGCGATTGATCATCCAGATTGTGTAGCTACTAAAAGGGATGAGTTAGAGCCTACCTGTTTACTTGGAAGGATGTCTGCCTACAGAGTAACAAATAGAGAATGAGCCCAGACCAAGCCAACAAACAAACCACTGCGGAGAAAGTGTTTAAGAATATACTCTTGGTTATCCCACAGCAGGTGGGGGCAGGCAGGTAGTTAGCTTAACTTTTTGTTTATACACCTTTGCATTTTGAAGTAAGGGCTTTATGGCTAGAATTTTTTCTGTGGTGCCTAAGACACACCCAAGAGGTAACTTGCTAAAACATCCCAGGGAATAAAATTCTAACCAAGGGCAGCTGTTGTGTGGAAAGTATTGGGAGAAGGTCCACCTTGTCCACATCATCCAGGTTCAGGTAGGCCTGGGCTTGGCACAGGGAAGAAAGTGCAGAAGCCCTGAGCCACCTGACAGGACATGAGGTCCTGCACGGGAGACCGTCCACAGGAGGCCCGTAGTTCCTCCTCTCTGCCTCTCCTGCCCCCTCCATTCAGCCCAAGACCAGGGTGGGAAGGAAAGTAATTTGTCTGAGTGGTGAGGCAAGATTTCATTATGCTAATGTAACATGTTGCTTGCTTTGATTAAAGAAAGGTGAAAATAGTTTTTGCAGGTTCCCAGTGGTATTGTGGGTCAGAAGCCTCTGTAAGGAACTGTCTTCTTCATAACTAGAGTTACTCATCCATGATCGCACTCCTGAACTGAAGCATTGCTGTGTCACAACTCTTATCTAAGATGGTTTTTGCTCGATTTTCCTAGTTTCATTAGTCCTGCAAATGAAAAAACCTTACTATCTGAAGATATGAGAAAAGAACTCCAGCGCCAGCAATGGGAGGAAGAAGAGAGGGAGTCCCTGAGAAGACCAATGGGACCCGTACATTACGAAGACATTCGTGAAAATGGTATAGTCATCTGGCAGCTTTTTTTTTTTTAATTTATTTATTTTTGGCTGCATTGGGTCTTTGTTGCTGTGCACGGGCTTTCTCTAGTTGCGGCGAGCGGGGGCCACTCTTCGTTGCGGTGCATGGGCTTCTCATTGTGGTGGCTTCTCTTGTTGCAGAGCACGGGCTCTAGGCGTATGGGCTCAGTAGTTGTGGCACACGGGCTTAGTTGCTCCGCGGCATGTGGGATCTTCCCAGACCAGGACTCGAACCTGTGTTCCCTTCATTGGCAGGCGGATTCTTAGCACTGCGCCACCAGGGAAGCCCCCATCTGGCAGCTTTTTTAAATCATTTTTTTATCTTGAACAAATGACAAGCATAAAAGGAAGTATTCGTGAAGCAGCAGCTCTTATGTGGAAATAAAAGATTCTGCTTTTGGAATTGAAAATACCCCTTTTTTCACTTCATAGCCTAAAAATATTCATATTGGGAGTATCTTCCTAACAGAGGGTCTGTTAATCCGAGTTTGCTCCCCAAGAGAAGTGGAGACAGCCTATGACTAAAATGTTAATGAATATTTGTCACTTGGCAAACAGGATGGAAACAACTTCTAACTTTTGTTTTAGCTGCTTCTTAGAAAAAACAAAACAAAATGTGTGAGACATCATTGTGTTACTTTTTGCTGTGGTAGGAATTTGGTCTGAATTTAATTCACTGATCAGGGAAATCTAACCTTTTGGATAATTTTGACTTATTTCAGAGGCCCGGCAACTTGGTGTTGGATACTTTGCCTTTGCCCGAGATAAAGAGTTGAGAAACAAGCAGATGAAAACTTTAGAAATGCTGCGTGAGCAGGTACAAATTAAACTCAGTTGATGTTAAGGATTTGAGCGGTTGGGTTTCTTGTTGTACCGTACTGCAAAAATATCTAGTAAATTAATTAGAAATTTACATTGCTATTCAGAATGCAATTATCGGTTTCATAAAGGTAATTGCGATATTATTTTGGTGTTTCAGACTTTAAGATTATAGTTGTTCAAAAGTAACTTGTATAACTTTGATGTTTTAAACTTGGTTTCAAATATGGCACTTTTGGAGCGGCCTGGGTGAGAAAATAGAAAGTTATTAGAGGGTGGTTAAGGAGTAGGACAGAATTTTCTTGAATGGGAAGCCTTCCAGGATACTCTGAACTCTTACTAAACTTCAGAAGACATCAGAGGGCTTGTGTAAGAGGACTTAACGGGTCTTCATGTTGAAGATCTCAAGGATGGCTTCTTAGAGGTGGCATGAAAATCAATTAGTCTATTTTTAGAATAAAATTAATTATTTCATCCTTTTCAACAGAAATATTGTGAATACGCTAATCATTTTCTAATTTTCTGTTCTGTTCAGACAACAGATCAGAGAACAAAACGAGAAAATATAAAGGAAAAGAGAAAGGCTATGTTAGAAGCAAGACTTGCCAAACTCCGACAAAAAAAGATGAAAACATCTAAAGAGGATGGAGCAGAGGAAGAAATTAGAGGTATATCTTGGCTCGTGTGTCTAAACCACAAAAGGAAAAATTTTGTTGATGTCTCAATAATAGGACTGGCAATGTGGAAATCAGCCATCTAGTTTTATTCTCTAAGCAAGCAGTGCACCTTGGAGATATTGCCAGGAACAGTTTTTATAACCAAAGTGGCATGGAATTACACTCCAAAGAAAATTTTAGGCTGTAGACAAGGGTATTAGCAGTATATTGTGTTGTTTCATAGAACAGCATGGTTTAGTAACTGAGACTTAGGAGTAAAATACCTAAGTAAAATAATTAAAAGCTATTTTAGGATAAAATTTAGTTGTGCACGTACATGTTTTAGACCTATTTTCATTTGCTATGGCTGCGGTTTTTGTTGGTTATTATAAAGTAATGTATTTTAAAGAAGACGTGCATTCAGAAAGTAATAAAATAAAGGATTTACAAATATGGGTATAGACAGCTTACCAAGGGACTGTTGAAATGCTGGGAGCACCGTTCAGTACTGTGGTCAGACTTGCTCACTGTGAGAGTTATGCTAGACTGGGATAAACTCCCCAACAGAGACACTGCAGAGACTGGCTCAAACCAGGTGGACGTCTGCTTCTCTAGTTTAACACCTCAGAGGTGGTGGGTGTCCAGGGCAGGTAGTAGCTCTGCCCTGTACGGTCACCTTTTCCCTGGCCTGTTCCTATCTTAATCCTTCTGTCATTCCATAGAGGGTTCCTCTCACCTGCACGGTCGCTAGCTCCCCAGCACCTGTTCATGATCCAGCCCTGGGGAAGAAGGGGCGGGGACCCAGCTTCCATTCTAGGGATGTGAGTCAGGATCACACACAACCTACGGATTTACATCCCAATGGCCAGAATCCACGGGCCATCCCTAGCTGCAGGGGAGGCTGGGAAATGGCCTCTCTGACGAGGTGACACATATCCAGCTGAAGCTGGGGGGCACTGTAGTCCCAAAAGGAAGAAGGGGGTGTGGGTGTTAGGGGCACATAGAAGCTTCTCCAGCTCTCCCGGAAGCCTGTGCTAAGCCACGGGCCATTTTCTAATTCTGAACACACTTCAGTTTAGCTTTGGAAGGAGATCAGAACACTTGGGAATCGGAAAATGGTCCATTTAGTTTTGTATAAATGCTGTCTCCCTGTGACATGTTAAACTCTGTTTTGTTTCTCTGTTTTTGCTGTACTCCTGAACATCTGTCATTTCCACAAGATGTAAAGTGCCACCAGTGCTTTTTAAAAATCTATTTTCTTTTAAAATATGGCCAAAATAGAATAGCATACAGCCTGTCGCCAGGCTCCAGCTCTTCATCACCCTCAGTCCCCTTGCTTAGTCGGAGACTCTTACTTTAGTTGAGTAATTGGGGGGTTTCTGGTCCTTCGATTGTTGGTCAGGGGAAGCAGGGTGGCATAGTGGCAAACAGAGACTTGGAAATCCATCCATCCTGGGTTTGAATCCTGGCCCTTGTCACTGTCCACCTGTGTAGCATTTCTGATCTTAATTTTCTTTATCTATAAAATGGGTATAAAGTGGGAATACCAGTCCTGACTTTATTAGGGTTATTACAGGGTTAAGTGAACTATTGTATACAAAATACTTAGCCCACTGCCTGGCACATGATAGATACTCAATAAATACCGGTTATTGTTTGTACTCTCAGGATGAGCATGTTCTATTTAATTTTTTAAAGTAGTTTTAAGCTTTGTTATAATGAAGTCTTATTCCATTGCCAAAAATAGATGGAGATGTTATTGGGCCATTGCCACCAGAACCAGAGGTCATGCCAGCTCCTCATACAGCTGCCCAGAGTAGCAAAGTCGAAGTCATCGTTCAGGAGAGGAAGGATACCCGGCCTGGGGTGCCACACATCCGGGAGTGGGACAGAGGAAAAGGTAAGGGGGTCAGTTCTCCTGAACAGAGTGTGATTCTGGTGAGTCTTACTGGTCCTTGGAAGCTTAAGGAATTCTCCACATCGTTGAACTTGTTTCTTCTCAATACCCAGGAGCATTAGACAGTGTGATTATAAAAGACCAGGGTCTACAAGGCGTCATGCCTAAAGGATTAGTTTCTTTTTTTTTTTTTTTTTTTTTTGAGAAGCACTTGGGGGAAGGTTTCTGAAATTCCCGCTGCCCCCATGTGGTCTTACAGCTTTGGGATGCTGTGTTTTTTTTGTTTTTTGTTTTTAATTTTTGGCTGCTTTGGGTCTTCATTGCTGCGCGGCTCTCTCAAGTTGCAGTGAGCGGGGTACTCTTCATTGCGGTGTATGGGCTTCTCATTGAAGTGGCTTCTCTTGTTGTGGAGCATGGGCTCTAGGCACGCGGGCTTCAGTAGTTGTGGCGTGTGGGCTCAGTAGTTGTGGCTCGCAGGATTTAGAGCGCAGGCTCAGTAGTTGTGGCGCATGGGCTTAGTTGCTTCGCGGCATGTGGGATCTTCCCGGACCAGGGCTCGAACCTGTGTCCCCTGCACTGGCAGGCGGATTCTTAACCACTGCGCCACCAGGGAAGCCCCTGGGATGCTGTTTTTCAGGAACCAGTTTTTAAAACCTTATGAAGGTTTGGTACTTTAATGTATTCCGTGTTTTTAGCAGTCTCTTTTATGTTCAGTTGAAAACAGTCTGTGTCCCAGTGTGTTAACTCGGATTCACATATGGTTCCATTGGGTTATGCAGAATTGTCTGTAAATTTTTTCTGTAAATACATCACGGTCCCTACAGCAGCCTCTCTTTGGGAGAAGACTCTGGTTTATGTCTTTTTGAAAAAGATCATTTCAGTGGTACATTAGCGTGAATTGTTGGAACTGATGAGATCCACGACTAAAGTAAAAGATATGCAGATGGGTGAGTGCCTTTGGTTAGTGCTACTGTTAGAAATAGAGATGGAATACCAAGATAGATCTGGACAGGTGCCTTTTGTGTCTTCTAAAACTCAATAAAAGACAAAACTTGTGTTTTGCTATGAAGTACCTGTAACATTATGTCAAGCAAATGATTTAAGTGCTTGATTTTTTATGTTTGTCTCTCACATGCAATTTTAGTACTTTTTTGGCATTGTCTCTAGAGCCTGCCAGCCTTCTTTCTCCACAGAACCTTCCTTGAACCTTTCTCCACATGGAAGTTCTCACTCCTTTTTCTTGGCCTGGTTCCTTATCCTTTGTAGGCATCGCATATACCTTGTATTATAGTTCTGTTATTACTGTCCTTGTTCTCCAGAGAATTTAAGGTGGCTTTTAAGAAGTATATACAATAATTAAAAAGTAATAACAATAAACATTCAATGATTCAATCATCAGTTCTAATAATACTCTTTCTTATTTTTACTAGACTTTTCCTTTGGGTATTGGTTGAAGAGGCAATCAGATCTCCGGGCTGAGAGAGACCCTGAGTTTGCCCCACCATCGAATTACTTTGTGGACCAAAAAAGAACTGGTTCTCTGAGTAGCCAGGCATGGAACAGACCTGCACCTGCACAGAGTGACCCGGGGCAGCACCCTGGCCAGAGCCATGACCCCAGCTCTTCACATACATCATCCACTCCAGCCCCCAGCGGCCTACCACAAGCCCAGGCGGTCACTTTTGAAACTCTGGATGATATGATTTCATACTATAAACAAGTGACATGAACTTAAAAACACTATAACTTGGGTCTGTACTATTGATGGTGCCTTCCTCTCCCAGAGCAGAGAAAATAACTTAACTTTAGGGACTGAACTGTAACTTTCTCTTCCTGTCTTTTCCCTGAAGATCCAGACTTCAGGCTGTATTTGTCAGCAGGGAAGAAAGTGAATGGTACTGTGGGAACTCCGGCCACTTAGCTGTTCATTTCATTCTCATTGGTATGGAGATACCAGTTCATCTGGATTTACATGTGAGCTGAGGTAGAGTAAACATACTCTGTAATACTTGATACTAAGGTGTTTGCAATCCTGTCTGCTTCATACCCACTCCCAAGACTTATTCAGATTTAAGGGTTCCACTCCTTTCCTTTTGCCAGTACTAGCTTGTAGGTGTCTTTGTTCCAAGCATTCAGCTTCCAGGTCATTTGGTGGAGCATCTGTCAGGAAGAATTTTAGCCTGTCAAATGATGGCACATGAGGGTACACTGGGAGGCAAAGTGATCTAGTCTCCAGGAGGACCCTGACACTAATGGAGAATTAAGCATATCATTTGAAATGAACAGGAAGACCAGGGAGGACTTCACAGTCCAGAAAGGTAGACATTGACGTCACTTGCTCTTACTATCACTCCTTTTTGAGTGGCGATTATCACAGCCACGCTTAGTGGGCGTTCATTAAGTGTGTATTGAGTGATGGGCACATGTGGAGGTTGCTGGGCATGGTAAGAGCTGTGCTCCTTGGCCACCAGGGTTGGATTTTCATCTCCACCTGCCTCCCTGGTTCTCCCGCTCTGGGCCCTGATCTCTCTTGGGAGCTGAGTCATCTCAGCCTGGGTAGGATGGACTTGCGCTGGAGTGAGGGACAGCAAGGTCCTTTTGTCTTTACTAACAAGTGGGTGAGCAGAACTCCAGAAGGACTTCCTGTGCCTGAGTACCATTCCCGTCCTCTACCTACTACACCTCAATGTTCTCTTCACAGCTGCAGACAAGCAGTAGAAGTTGACCACCAGGTCCACAGGGCTGTTACAGCTGCCTCCCAGGCCAGTGAGTCTTGTAAGAAGGTGTTAGAGCAGGTCCTCAAAGCACCTGCTGGAGCCTGTGGTCTCTGTTCCCACAGCACAGTGGTGTTGATGGGAGTACAGAGAGGGTCCGTGACTAGTCACGTGATATCTAAGTGGCAGATTGTTTAGGTGCATGTTTGCTTCAGACTCATGTTTTCTTCATCACCCTCTGCTCTCAGTCTTTTGCCCCAGTATGGATCAGTAATAGACAAAATTCCAAATTCTTGCAAACTTAACCTCTGAAGTCCAGATCAAGGGTGGAGTTGCGAGACCTATTAAATGGTCATTTTGTCAGCCTGATCAGGCAAATATCTCTCCTAACAAAAATGAAAACCAACTGACCCAGCTGCCTTTTTCTGCAGAAAAGGGACCAGAATATCAAATATTCAAAACAATTTTGAATAAGAACAAAGTTGGGGGACTCACTTCCTGATTTCAAGACTTACTACAAAGCTACAGGGATCAAAACAATGTGGTCCTGGACTTCCCTGGTGGCACAGTGGTTAAGAATCCGCCTGCCAATGCAGGGGACATGGGTTCGAGCCCTGATCCGGGAAGATCCCACATGCCGCGGAGCAACTAAGCCTGTGCACCACAACTACTGAGTCTGCACTCTAGAGCCCGGGCCCCTAGAGCCCATGCTCTGCAACAAGAGAAGCCACCACAATGAGAAGCCTGCACACCACAACTAGAGAAAGCCTGCGTGCAGCAACGAAGACCTAACGCAGCCAAAAATATATAAATAAATAAATTTATAAAAAAAACAATGTGGTACTGACATATTGATAAATCACTGAAACAGAGTTGAGAGTCCAGAAATAAACCCATACATCTATGGTCACTTAATTTTTTGACGGTGCCAAAATCATCCAGTAGGGAAAGAACAGTCTTCTACAGATGGTTCTGAGACAGCTGACTCGCCACATGCAAAACAATGGACTTGGACTCATACGTCTCACCACATAAAAAACAAAAGCACCTCAAAATGGACCAAAGGCTTAAATGTAAAAGTGTAAAACCAACTGAAACAGCTTGTAGGACAAAAGGAGAGGAGACAAAAAGAAAAATTGGAATACTAAAAGGAAAAAACAATTATTAGATATTATTAGATATCCTAGAATCATAAGGAAAAATAGAAGAAAAGAGAAGGTGAATAATAGACTAGAGAAAGATGGGAAGAGGTTGTGTTTATAAGGTAGAGCAGAAGGTCTCGAGAGGCATAGTGTAGAGAAGGGATGGGAAGACTAGGCAGGCAGCAACAAGCACATGAGTATAGGAGGCAGTGGTCACGGAAGGGGCCCCCAAATAACCTTTTGTCCTTGCCCAGGGCACCCACGTTGGACGGCAGAGCAGCCTGTGCATGCTGGCTCAGGGTCACTGTCGACTAATAACTGTAAGTTGGATATTCTCTAGGATTTCAAAGACTATAAGCCTTTTTCTAATCTCATTTTAACAGCATATGTTGAGTGTTTTATGAGCCCAGTTGTTTTATCCTCTTCCATTTCGGACTCAGGGTCCTTCAGCGTTAACACAATTCCAGTTTTAGTGTTTCTTGTGGGCCTGTTTTGTAGGAGTGTGTCCAGCAGATGGCACTGGAGTTCTTAGGCTGCAGACCCGTGCTCTGGTAGCACTGCCCAGTAGAAATGAGGTATAAGCTGTGTGTGTCAGTTTCAGTTTTCTAGGAACCACATTTAAAAAGTGAAATTAATTTTGTGGTATACAGTCATCCCTCTGTATGTGCCAGGACCTGCCATGGAAACCAAAATCCGTGGATGCTCAAGTTCCACAGGCGGCCCTCTGTACCCACAGTTCTGTATCTGGTTTCAACCAACTGTGGATCCTGTAGTGCTGTAGTAGTATTGAAAGATACGTG
The DNA here is from genome assembly GCF_937001465.1 of Orcinus orca. Lineage (NCBI taxonomy): Eukaryota > Metazoa > Chordata > Mammalia > Artiodactyla > Delphinidae > Orcinus > Orcinus orca. The sequence continues at coordinate 3,742,097 of NC_064568.1, forward strand.
CATAAGTGGACCCTCACAGTTCAAACCCATGTTGTTCAAGGGTCAACTCTATTGAATCCAGTATATCCAAAATATTTCAACATTTAATCGATATACAAAACGTTTAATGGGATATTTTGCATTTCTTTTCACACCAAGTCTTCAAAATCTGTGTATCCACTTACAGCCCATCTTAATTCAGATGCTAAATTTTCATGAGGAATACTTGATCTGTATTTAGATTTCATAAAATACATTTGAAAGTAGATTCACATACCCAGGTTCATCCAAATATACTGAAAACATTTAAGAGTTTGCCAATAACTGAATTATCAAGTTTTAAGTTTAATAAAATGTAGTTCCTTAGTCATACTACACCACATTTCAGATGCTCAAAAGACACAAGTCTAGTGCTACTGAATGCACAGCACAACTCTAAATGATCTGTTTTTACATGTTCTGTGGTCTGACTGTACATAACTCTCCTGTTAGTAACTAAAGGGTTGGCAAACACATCTCTTCCAAGCATACATTAAGCATTCATGCTACTCCTATGGCTTGTTTGACTTGGGAGCTAGCAGTGCTGAAATCTATCAGAAAGCATGACCACACCTCATTCGTGGCATTGTGGAGCTAAGCGAAATATTTTGGATCAGAAATTGCTTTGAATTATTTGTTTTCATTGTAATCTTTTCTCCATGCCTTTGTGTGTTTTGATACAGTTCGTTTGAATTGGCTAAATAAAACATTTTGTTTGCTTGCAAAATTCCCAAAGGAGAAACTTTAAATCCATATACATGAGATTCCTGCTATGTTTAGCGGTGCATTTGCTGAAGACTTGTGGGATAATTTATTTCCTCTTAAAGCCATAGTGCAGCCTGGGAGATGGCTATCAGCTGACCTTTTTGTGACACACAGATGAGGCAGTAGAATTTAGAATTTGGAATGGACGTGGGTACTGGTCTTTACAGTTAATACAACACAGAGCAGCCACGCCATATGTGTTTAATTTTTTTTCAGCCAGTGAATTGAACTAAGTCAGTTATACGTCAGGCAGTTCCTGTAAAAAACTATATGGCTAAGGTAAGTCGTGATAACTGAAAACAATTTGTTAACCTGCTGAAAACCATGAGAGAAAATGAAACTCCTGTGGTCCTGGCACCTGCCCTGCTGGTAGGTGGTGAGGCATTTGCTGGTGTGGACCCGGACATTGGCTTAACGTTCAGAGCATGTGTGGGGGGCAGGGCAGAGTGGGGAGAACGGTGGGATGGTGTAGATCATTGTCTAGGAAGATGGGAAAACCAGAACAATCGAAAGAATCAGGGTGTTTTGGTGAAAACCTGTCACCCAGGCTGAGTATTGATCTTCTGTTACCGTTTCTCGGTAAATCCCAGCTGTTCATGTAACCATGCCCAGTAAATGTACGTCTGTCCAGTGATGGGAGTGGTCACAAATATTACTTGTTTTCTACCTTCCATTTAAACAGCATCTTTCCCCGCTACATTTCTAACTGCCATGTTCTCTCTAACTCTAAGCTCATCTGCTAGGTGGTGGTTTTGCCCCGTTGTAAAAACCTTCCCTGGGGTACGATGTGTTCTGTTTCTATTTGGTCGTTATCAGCAAGTAAGCTTCCCTGAGCTTGAACACGGGTGTAGCTCTTGACCTCTCAGTCCCCACACCACTCCTCTCTGCGCAGACAGTCTCGGTTGTTCAGGGTTGATATGGAAACCAGGAAATACAAGAATGGGCCCTGCTCCCAGCCTAGGTCTCCCAGGTCACAATCCTGTCTGAGAACATGCTGCTTTTTTTTCAGGGGCCCTCGTTTGTTGTCTTCTTTCCTAAAGTGTCATCTTTACCTTAAAACTGAAAGACTTTGTATCTCTGCTTCCAATTATGATCAGCATAGGTGTTTATGGGATGTGTAATCAATGTAGACCTACCATTTGTGTGGTTTTTTTTTTTAATTTAACATTTCTCAAAACTGAGCGCAAGTTATTTTTTTGCTGCCTAATACTTCATATTAATCTGCATCGTTGTCAAACAGTTCCTCAGTTGTTGGCTGGCTACGTTATTTCACTGTTAGGAATGAAGTGGCTATAAGCATCTTTTTGTTCGGTTTGACCACATTTGAAGAACTATCTTCCCTCCTCCTTTTAAAACTGTTCCCTTGGGCATTACTTTCAGAACTAAAATCACTGGGTCAAAGCGTTGATCATTTTTTTGTCTCTCGATGGGTCTTGCTGGGAGACTCAGCTTAATGGCCCTTTGGTGCCACAGTGGATCCCCCTGGTGGAGGATGCAGGTGGTTTGCAAGTGGATTCAACTCGAGGAAGAGCGGTGACTGAGGTTGCAGTCTCGAGAGCAAACCTTGCTGGGCAGCAGGCAGTTAAGCTTGATCGTATGCACATGACCCCCCCTCTCCTTCCTCTCAGATCCACTCCTCTCCATAGCTCAGCCCTTCTTCCTCTCATCTGCTAGAGAATTCAAGCATCTGTCCAGAACGTTCTTTATATATTGAATGGAGAGGACAGCGTCTATTAGTTTTTCTAATTCCATTTCCACGTCTTTCGTGCATCAGGTGCGGGCTTGTTCTCTTGCCTGTCCCAGCCTGAAGCTGTGCTTACTCACAGATGGCAGTCACATGGTTACATCTGGCCTGCTCACTGTCCTTACCAAAAGGTTCTGGTTAAAACCAGAGAGAGCTGGAGACTAGAGAAAATAGCAAAGAAAATCAGGACCAGATTACTTGAGGGAGCACAGTTTAATTTTGGTTTTAAATATACAGTTGGATACAACTTCTACCCAAAAATGGATTCTTGAATCAGTGCCAGTATGAGAAGGAAGCATGCCCTTTTCTCTTTTTCAAAGCCATGCCTGAATTTCCCCCTCAGCTTCCTTCTTCGTTGGGTGCCCTTGATTTTCCCAAAGCCTGTTTAGAACTTTCCCACTTTTCACCCTTGTTCTGCTTGCGCCCCACGGTGTACCCCTGGGAGTTTGCTGGGTCTGTGCCTTTTGAAGTACTCTTTCAGGTGCATGGGCTGGAAATTGCTTTTTTACTGTAGGCAGAAATTGGGGTGCTGTGGGTACAGCTCTCCTCCTTGGCTAATCCCACTGCAGTCGTATTTCTCACACTCCTTCCCACCACACTGCTGGCCCGTGGGAGGAGCGCCCTACAATATAGATGCCACCTCTGCTAGCAGTCCTGTGGTTTCCCATCTGCAAGATGAAGTCAGGGTTCAGCGGTTTACACCAGCTCCTCTCAGCAGGCTGCTGCCCACCCCTCCCACACATCCCCCCGCCCCCCCAAGTAACCTGTAGCATCCTCAAGTTACTTGCAGTTCCCCAAACTCGCCAGGCAATTTAGAGCCTCCAACCTGAGCAAGCGCTGTTCTCATCACCTGGAGTGCTCTTCCTGTCCTTGTTCACTAGTCACCTACGTCTGAACCAGTTTCTGTCATTTCCATTGCACAGCCTTCTTCAACCACTTCAAATGATTATCTTTTTCTACTTAGCATTCATTGAGCACTTACCTCTTTTAGGCATTGTGCCAATCCTTAACACATATGCCCTCATTTAGTCCTCACAGTCCTGGGAGGCAGGGCCTAGTGTCCACAAGTGCGAGGCTCGAGGTCACATGGCCTGAGTTCTTAGCCGCCAGGTGACACTGCCTTTTCTGGATTTCCCTCTGCCTGGCAGAGAGCACTCAGACTTGGCATAGTAGCCTGTGTGCGTGTGCACTCCTCCCCTCATCTCTGTCCTGCCCCCAAGAGGAGACAGCCCGCAAAACTTTGAAGATGTTGGAATGAGGGTCGTCATTTTTCATATCCTTTATAAACTTCTTCCATGCTCTTTTTATTTCTTTGTGGGAATTGTTAATTGAAACTTTGTTTATAGCCATCTACATGGGCCTATTGGGCTATCTGTCGGATTTTCATGCTATAAGTATTTTTCACTTTCTGGCATGTGGCAGCTTACTTGGTGTCTTAGTGTCGTGGAGGCTGTAAAAGGGGGAGAAGACGTGATGCTTGCCCTCTGTTTGCAGAGACCACATGAGATGCAACTAGCAATTAAAGACGATACATTGAGTACTTTCACTGAGTATATGATTACATAGCATGCAAATTCTTTGGCATGGCATGCAAGGCCCTTCACGATTTGATTCTAGACACTTTTCCAGCTTTGTCTGCTACTTTCCCATAGAGCCCCAAGGCCCCAACCATACTGATGTGTTTTGTGGTTCCCTGAACCTGCCATGCTTTAAATGTCTCTGTTCCTTTGCACATACTCTTCTTTTTACCAAGAATGCCTTCTCCCTCCTACCTGCCTGGTGACTTCTTATTCATCTTCTATGACAGCCTTCAGTGCAGCTTCCTTTAGACTTTTGGCTTTGGGTTTTCATGGCCTTTGTACATTTTTTTGGCAGTGTGACCCTTATATCAGTTTTGTAAGTCTGTTTTGCCTGTTGAACATTGAGCTACTTGAGGGCAAGGCCTGTGTCTCAGTGATGGAAAAATGAACGAGTGACAATGAAAATTAGATATATGGAAAGGAGGGAGTGATGCTGTTCCCACACGGCTGGTTGTCTGTCAGGAATCACATTTGGCTGCAGGAACAGAGATCTGAATAAAGGGACTTAAAGAGATGAGGGGTTCGTTCTCTCAGGTGAAACAAATTTGGAGGCAGGTGGTTAAGTGCCGGTGTGTGGGTGCCACAATGTCAGCAGGAGTCCAGGCTCTGTGCCTCTGCTCGGCCACCTTTCATGCATGGCTTCCCTCCTCAAGGTAACCTCATGGCTCCATATGGCTGCCAGAGTTACAGCCATCTCATCTATTCCAGACAAGAAGAAAGAGAAGGGCAGTGAGTAAAGAAAAAGTGTTCTCTCCATGCAGACAGACTTCTTGAAAAGATATCCAGGATCCCACCCAACAGCTCCACCTGCATCTCATAGGCCAGAATGGAGTCACGTGGTCACCTCTAGCTGAGTTTTGCAGAGATAAATACATGGTAACAAATAGAGGTTATTTGTGCGTTTAATTTAAAATGACATTTCTTTTCAAAAAAAAAAACAGTTGTTCAATCTGAAAAGACTTTTCTCCAAAGAAGATATAAAAGTGGAAAAGTGGCCAATAAACACGTGAAAAGGTGCTCAACATCATTAGTCGTTAGGGAAGTGCAAATCAAAAACACAATGAAGTACCACTTCACACCCTCTAGGATGGCACTAAAATCAAAAAGACATAATAACAAGTGTTGACAAGGACATGGAGAAATTTAAAACCTCATACATTACAGGTTTTGTAAAAAGAACTGTAGAATGGTGCAGCTACTTTGGAAACCAGCCTGGTAGTTCCCGAAAATGTTAAACATTGAGTTATCATACGACCCAGCAATTCCATTCCTGGGTATCAACCCAAGAGAATGAAAGCATCCATTCACAGAAAAACTTGTACCTGAATGTTCCATCGTAATAGCCAAAAAGTGGAAACAACCGAAGTGTCCAAACAATACTGAATGGATCAACAAATGGTGGTCTTTCCATATAATGAAGTATATGAGTGAAGTACTGATACATGCTGTAACTTGGATGAACCTCAAAAACATGATGGTAAAAGAAGACAGTCACAAAAGACCACACAGTGTGTGATTCCTTTTATATGAAATGTCCAGAACAGGCAGATAGATAGAGGCACACAGCAGATTAGTCGTTGCCTGGGGGGAGGAGGAATGGAGAGTGAGTGCTAATGGGTTTTTTGGGGGGGTGATAAAAATGTTCTAAAATTAGATAGTGGTGATGGTTGCACAACTGTGACTATACTAAAAACCATTGTACGCTTTAAAAAGGGTGAATTGTATGGTATGTGAATTACATCTCAATAAAGCTGTTTTAAAACCCAGCTTTTATCTGTTTGTAAGGCATATCTTCAAAATTAACCTCACAAGAAAGGAACTGGTAGGGGGTGGGGTGGGGTTCCTCAAACCAGTTAACATTTAAAGGATTGTATTAGTCTTCTCTTCATTTGAATCCTGGCTTTAAAACAGATCTGCCCTGCATGGTCAGGGTCAGATCCCTCTGGCTGGTTGCCCAGATGACCAAGATTCTGAGTGGTGTCTTTGTTCTGTAGACTTATCATTTCAAAAACGAACCTATTTTTCTGAGTCTCCAAAGCTGAGGAATAGAGATGCCAGGGAGTTAGCAAATAGATGTAGAAAGCCAGTTTATCTGCAAACCAGCAGAATGTCTGAAGGGGTTGCTCTGTGGGACTCTTGTTCCTAGGAGATTTTTTTGCTGGTGGATGGGCAGTTCAGTTGGAAGCCCGTGAGGAAGTCGTGTTGTCTTTGGAAAGGTCTCTATGTCAAGAGTCTGCAGGCAGGCAACTGGTGACTGTCTCTATAAGCCTTCGATTCCTCATCAGTGAAACCAGAAAGATAATAGCCTTTTCACACCAGGGCAGCCGCACTGTAAATGCTGAGGGTGTGCACCAGGGGTGCAGTTCTGGAATGGCAAATTTGGGGTGGCTCCAGAGGACACAGTTTGAAGAGTGAAAGAGGAATGTCTGGCAGGAGAAGAGGGCCATGGATGTCTTGGGGAGTGGTTGTCAGGATGGTTGTCATGGGGAGTGGTTGTCAGGTAGAACTGATGACTGGAAGGCTGCGGTAGCAGGAGTTGTCAGAAGTTCTAGATTTGAGGAAATGTGGTAAACGATATTAGTCGTTGGACTAAAAAAATTCATCATCCTCCTTTCCCATTCGCCCTTGGATGTACATGTTGAATCCAGGCCCATCCTTGCGTTGCAACCAGGAGCTTCCATCCACATCACCTTCCCCCAGAAGGAACCAATGAAACATCTTTTTGTTTTTGCAGGTTTTTATTGAGAGACCACAAGCAGATCTTCCACCCTCAGATCTCTGACTACAAAAGGTGCGATGGAACATTTTCCCCTTCCCCATCCTTTTCCTTACTCCAGCCCAGGGTCTGTTTGGGGAACCTGCTCATCCCCAGGCCCCTCCCAAAGTGACTCACTAACGTGGTCTCTGACGCATCCCCAGGAAGGGAAGTGGGGTGACGGGGAGGCATCCCTTTGTGGGAGAGAGTGACCAATTATTTATCCTCCCGCATAGGATGCCCTGGCTTAATGACCTGTAAGGGCCATTTCAGCACTGCCATTCCATCTGTCCCCAAGGCCTCACCTTAGGTGAGAACTTTGGCTCTCATTCAGCTCTCAGGGTGTCTGCCTCCTCACAGCTGAAGGTCCTTCTTGTCTGAGATGGACAGTATTACCTAGTAGTATGCGTGCTCTAGGACCATGAATGACATCAAGACTAACTGAGAACTATACCAGCAATACACCGCCACGGACCCCAAGGTGCTGGCCCGCATCTCCAGGCTGCTCATCGTCTGCCAGGGTGCAGGCATTTCTGTACCCAAGGGCATCAGAAACATCTTTGAGTTTACCTGGGAGGAGCTGATCACTGACCCCATGATCCCTACCCCTTCTGAGATCCTGGGCCTGGAGATCAGCATTGGAGCCCCGCCCGTGGTGCTTATGGAACCGGCCCCTGTGCAGGCCCCTGTCCAGAACAAGCCACCTCCGCCAGTGCTACCACTGCCGATGCTGTCCGCTTCCACTGGGCTGGCCAAATTCTCTACACACTCTCCTACCCACGGCCAACGGGGCCATCCAGCCAGGAGACCCTGCACAGGTCCAGAGGCAGTCTATCCACTTATTGACCGAGCTCCTCACCCTGAAGGTGAAGGCCATGCTGGAGTCCATGTCCAGTAAGTCAGCGAAGTCTGGCTCACCGGATCCTGGCTCATTTTTCTAGGCCTGGAAGGGTCTGGCCTGGGCATGTGTGTATGTGTCCACTGCACCCACCCCAGACAGGTCTACAAGAATGCGCCGTGAAAAGGTGGCAGCCAAGGGTCCGCTTTGCAACTCAGCTCCTTCCTGAGACTACCCCCAAGAATCATCCTTTCACCCCTCTCCGTTCTCCATTTTGTCCTCCCATCCCTCCAGCTTTGCTGAGCCCAGATTGAGAGGTTGGCCATGAGAACAGTGTGAGGTGTTGAAAGGGGGAGTTTGTGGAAATGATGCCAAGGTAGAGAGAGGCAGCACCCAGGAGGAGGGGGTAAATCGGGAGGGCCAGTTGGTGGGTAGCAAGACAGAGCCAAGCAGAGCCAGAACCAGGAGAGTCGTGAGAGCTGGGAGAACACCGTAGAAGAGAACTTTAAAGATTTCTCTTAATTACTCTGAGTCTTCTCCAGCATTAAAAAATCTTTTTCTTCCAGAAATTGGTTGTTTTGTAACAACAGGGCACTTTAGAATATCTGGTCTACCATACAACTAGGACAAAAACTTCATTATTATACTTTTGATTAAAAAAATTAAAATAAAAAAATTGAAAGCAGAATCCCATCTGTTCCACTCCAGATTCTTCCACAAACATCCCAGCCATGGGAGTGAACTCACCTTACCAGCTTGTCTACGAGTCCTCTACTGGCTATCTGAGCTTTTCCCTCTCAACCAGAAGGGAAGTCAAGAAGAAAACAGGTAACAGTGATTCCCAGCAAGACCTTTTGACCTACCTTTGGTGGTGGGGGTGGGATGGGGAGGAGGATAGAAGATTTCCTGTGTAGGTTGATGAGATGATTTGATTTGGTTTTCTGATAGGAAGGATATATAGCTGCCCTGGCTGGAGACCCAGCAGCTATTGACAGATTCTGTCCCATAAAAGGTAACGTATCTCAACCAAGTCACTCCACTTTGCAGTCTCATCGTTTGAATGTTTACAAGTGTTCCATTTCTGTTAATGCGGTTCCTCTCACCTGGGGCAACACCCCTAGCAAACCCACATCTTCCACCTCCTATGTTATCCCATACTCACCCCCGCTTCTCAGAGAGAGACCTGTGTTACCCATACTCACCCAGCAAGTGGGGGAACCAGTACCTGAACGGACGTATTTGGATACCAAGCCTAACCGTGTGTCCCCAGCTGGGTCAGTTTATGTGGGCAGAAAACAGACATAGAGGCCATTTCTATTCTATTGCAGAAAACACAGAGCAGAAGGAAAGGCTTAAAGGAAAGAACTGGTGGCAGGTGAGACCAAACAGGGTAGCAGTGACTGTGCAGCCAGAGCTTGGAGGAGAGATGAGTTGGGGCTGGAGAGGGCAGAGAAGGAACTTTCTCTCGTGGAACTTCCAGGGCCCCCAAGGCTGTGGTGGTAGAGTGGTGGGGTAGGGGAGGGACTGTATTTGCAAAGTGGTGGTGGGAGGATCCACAGAAGTTTGGGATGCTCAAAGACTGTCCAGTGATACCCACAGACACTGGAGGTAAGACTAGAAGTTGAGAAGCTTGGATTTTATTCCTGAGCCCACCTCGGATTGCTATGAGATTTGCCTTCTTCCAGGCCTCACTCTCCGTATCAAGTTGATCCCGTAGCCTTTCAGTCAGTGAACAAATGTTTATTGAACAATTGCTAGTTGCCAGTCACTGTTATTTTTTTTGGTACGCGGGCCTCTCACTGTTGTGGCCTCTCCCGTTGCGGAGCACAGGCTCCGGATGCACAGGCTCAGCGGCCATGGCTCACGGGCCCAGCCGCTCCGCGGCATGTGGGATCTTCCCAGACCGGGGCACGAACCCGTGTCCCCTGCATCGGCAGGCGGACTCTCAACCACTGCACCACCAGGGAAGCCCCAGTCACTGTTCTGAATGCTGTGGGTACATGTGTGGATTTTAAGACAAGGAACACCTTCCCTGATGGAGGTGACATCCTCAGACTCTTGTTTCCCCTGTTCCTTTACCTCTCATGACACATTTTCTGTCACTGTGAGCATCACTTCCACCATCCCTCTTTATATGCTCCTGGTTTATCATATCTTCTCCTGAGCTGGCCCTAAATCAATGCAGTCACTTTGAGGGGAAACAAAGTATCCTCAGGACACCCAGTGATTTCATGATTTTTCTTCCTAATGACCTCAGGGGTGATGCCTTGAGTAAGGTTGTTCCAAAACAAAAGTGACATGTCTGTTGGTCTCTTTGTCTATGTGGCTGTTTTCCTCTGCCACCCGAGGATGTGATTACCCCATGATATTGCATCATTCTCACTAGGATGTTCAACGCTGCTGCATTTCTTATAGGTTCCTGATATTGTTTAGAAATTATTCTCACACATGCGTGCTAGGATGGGTGGTTAACCTTCCCTAATAGTTTATAAGTAACCGTGTGTCCTAGCTTGCCCAGGAAAGTCCCAGTTTATGCTGTTGTCCTGGCATAACTATTAATTATACCCACCTTCACTCCAAGGTACCCTAGCTTAAAGAACATATTGTAGAGTCGTTGTGGTTTTAAGTCACTTTGGGTTTGGGACCTCTGCTATCTGTTCCATGTACACGTGCTGTCACACCTTGCCAGCTGGCCCCCTTTGCAGTTCTAGGGTCATTTAGACTTGGAGCAGACAGGCTCCAGGAGTTGGACCTACTCCCTGAGCAGACAACAGCTATTTCTGAAGCATAGCCCAACTTTACAGGCAGAGAATTGAGAGAAATCTGTCAACAGTGGTTCCTGGTTGTCACACTTGGGGACCCAAAGCAACTAGAGGCAGGCCAGAAATGGATGCTCAGGCCAGCAGATGTTCCAGGAGGTCAGCCAGCAGGTAGGTGGGCCTCAGGGTCAGGTCTCTGGTCTCATGGCTGGAGGAGTCAGGAAAGGGACCAGGAACCACTGAAGGTGACAGATATCAGACATGGTACCCAAGCACCAACCAGAAACCTCGAGGCTTGGCTGACAGTGAGAAAGACTCCATTCTGAGGCCTTCAGGGCTCAGTTGGAGCCTAAGCAATGCCCCTGGCCTGAAGACTCATTTTATTTTTGAGTCCAAGGTGAAGATGAGCCTACATATATCAAGGAAGAGCATGTGGCTCCAGCTGAGTAGGCAGCAGAGGCTCAGAAGCAGGCAGGACCTGAATAGATGCTTCTGGAAATTCAGCCATGGATGATCACCTCCACAATTTTATGTCATCATATCCTCATACCACCTAAGACTTGCCATGGGGGATAACTGTGAAAATAATGGAAATAAGCACAAAACATTGCCACAACAGATTTGAGCAGGCAGAAGAAAGAATCAGCTCGAAGACAGGACAATGGAAATTATTGAGTCTGAAGAACAGAAAGAAAAGAGATTGAAGAAAAATGAACAGAGCCTAAGGGAACTGTGGGACACCATCAAGTGGCATATGCATGTGGGAGTCCCAGAAGAGGAAGAGAGATCAAAAGAGGCAGAGAGAATATTTAAGAAATAATGGCTGAAATTTTCCCAAATTTGATGCAAGACATGAATATAAACGTCAGAGAAACTCAGCAGGCTCCCAGAAAGATGAACTCAGAGAAACCCACACCAAGACACATTAATCATCAAACTTTCAAAAGACAAAGACGAAAAGAGAATCTTGAAAGCAGTAAGAGAGAAGTGAATCCTCACATACAATGAATTTCAATAAGATCATTAGCAGGTTTCTCATCAGAATTTGGAGGATACAAGGTACAGGGCAAATATATTCAAAATGCTTAAAGAAAAAACCTGTCAGCTAAGAATCAATCCTGAATTCAGGAAAACTGTGCTTCAAAACTGAGCAAGAAATTAAGACATACAAAACCTGAGGCAGTTCATGACAACTAAATCTGTGCTGCAGGAAGTGCTCAAGGGAGTCCTGCAAGGTGAAATGAAAGGACACTAGAGAGAACCACAAAGCTATATGGAGAAATAAAGACCTCAATAAAGGTAATACATAGGAAAGAATAAAAGCTAGTATTATTGTAACAGCAGTTTGTAACTGCACTTTTTGTTTTTCTACATGATTTAAGAGACTAATATATTTAAAGAAAAAAATTAGTGTAAAAGCCAGTATTACTGTTAACTTTGGTTTGTAGCTCCAAATCTTAGTTTCTACATAATTTGAAAGATTTAAAAGAAATGTTAATTTATGTTTTGGGACATACGATATAAAAAGATGTAATTTTTAGGACATTAACAACTGACAGTGATGGGGATGATGCTGTAAAGGAGGAGAGTTTTTGTACATTATTGAAGTTTTGTACGTTACTGAAGTTGTAATCCCCATGGTAACCACAAAGAAAATAACTACAATATACAGAAAAGGAAATGAGAAATTTTAAAATTTCACTACAAAAATTAAAACAAATTAAGACAGTAATGCAGGATATGAAGAACAAAAACTCTAATAAGGCATATAGAAAATAAAAAACACAGTAACAGAAGCAAGTTCCTCCTTATCAGTAATTCCTTTAAAGGTAAATTGGCTAAATTTTGTAATCAAAAGACTGAGATTGGGAGAATGAATAGCAACTCATGATCCAACTATACGCTATAAGAGACTCACTTGAGATCCAGAGACACAATTGGGTTTGAATGTGAAAATATGGAAAAAGATATTCCATGCAAATAGTAACCAAAGGAGAGCAGGGGTGACTATACTAATATCAGATAAAATAGACTTTAAATTTAAAAAGATTACAAGAGACAAAGGAGGACATTCTATAATAATAAAATTTCAATACAGTAAGAAGATACAACAGTTATAAACATTTACGCACCTAATGACAGGCTGTCAAAATATATGAAGCAAAACCTGACCAGTTGAAGACAAGTAGTTCTACAGTAATAGTGGGAGACATCAATAACCCACTCACAATAATGGATAGAATAACAGACAGAAGTAAGAAAATAAAAAACAACACAATAAATCAACTAGATCTAACAGACACATGCAGAACACAAACAAAACAACAAAAACAGTGCACATTCTTTTCAAGTGTACATGGGACATTTCTAGGATAGATCATATGTTAGGCCACAAATTAAGTCTCAGTAGATTAAAAGAAATAGATTTCACTCAAAGTATCTTATCTTACCACAATGGGATGAAGTTAGAAATCAGTAACAGAAGGAAAACTGGAATGTTTACAAAATTGTGGAAATTAAATAACACACACCTAATCAATGGATCAAAGAAGAAATTACAAGGAAAACTATAAAATACTAGAGACAAAAGAAAATGAAAACAGCGGGCTTCCCTGGTGGCACAGTGGTTGAGAGTCCACCTGCCGATGCAGGGGACACGGGTTCGTGCCCCGGTCTGGGAAGATCCCACATGCTGCGGAGTGGCTAGGCCCGTGAGCCATGGCCGCTGATCCTGCGTGTCCGGAGCTTGTGCTCCACAATGGGAGAGGCCACACAGGGAGAGGCCCATCTACTGCAAAAAAAAAAGAAAATGAAAACAGCATACCAAAACTTATGGGGTACAATGAAAGCAATGCTAAGGGGAAAATTTATAGCTATTAATGCTTACATTAAAAGGCAAGAAAGATCTCAAGTAAACAACCTAACTTTACAACTTAAGGAACTTTAAACTAAACCCAAAGCCAGAGAAGGAAGGAAATAAAGGTTAGAGCAGAGATAAACTAAATAGAGAATATAAAAACAACAGAAAATCAATGAAACCAGAAGTTGATGATTCAGAAAGATCAACACAATTGACAAATCTTTAGCTAGATGGACTAAGAAAAAAAGAAAGGAGACTCAAATTCCTAAAATCAGAATTGAAAATGGGACACAACTACTGATTCTACAGAAATAAAAGGGATTATCAGAGAGTACTATGAACAACTAACTGTATGCCAACAAATTGGATAACCTACATGAAGTGGACAGATTCCTAAAACACAAAACCTACTTAGACTAAATCATGAAGAAATAGAAAATTTGAACTAGACCTATAAATAGTAAGAGATTGAATCAGTTATCAAAAATCTCCCAACGAAGAAAATCCCTGGACCTGATAACTTCAGTGATGAATTCTACCAAACATTTAAAGAAGAATTAATGCCAATTCTAAAATTTTTCCCCAAAATTGAAGAGGGAACACTTCCCAACTCATTCTGTGAGGCCAGTATTGCCCTGATATTGGAGCCAAAGACACTAGAAGAAGACTACAGACTAATATACCTGATGAACATTGATGCAAAATTCCTTAGCAAAATATTAGCAAACAGAATTCGGCAGCATAATAAAAGGATTATACAACATGACACTAAACAGGATTTATTCCTGGAATGCAAGCATGGTTCAACATATAAAACTCAATCATTGGAACTTCTCTGGTGGTCCAGTGGTTGACTCCATGCTGCCAATGCAGGGGGCCCTGGTTCGAACCCTGTTCAGGGAACGAGATCCCACATGCCTCAACTAAAAGATCCCGCATGCTGCAATGAAGATCCCGAGTGCCACAACCAAGACCTGGCACAGCCAAATAAATAAATATTTTAAAAAATTGAAAAGAAAGATTTGGTCTATACCTATAATGGAATATTATGTAGCCTTAAAAAGGAAGGGAATTCTGCAATATGTTATAACATGGGTGAAACATGAGGACATTATGCTACATGAAACAAACCAGTCACAAAAAAGACAAATACTGTATGATTCCACTTATAGGAGGTACTTAGAGTAGTCAAAATCATAAAGATAGAAAGTAGATTGGCAGTTGCCAGGGGCTGGGGGTAGGGGAGAATGGGGGGTATTGTTACAGAGTTTCAATTTTATAAGATAAAAAGAGTTACGGGAATAGATGGTGATAACGGTTGCACAACACTGTGAATGTATTTAATACCACTGAACTTGCCTCTTAAAATTTAAGTCGGTAAATTTTTGTTATACGTATTTTACCACAAGCACACACAAAAGCCCGCAAAACATCACAGTCTTGAGTCTCAGTTGATATACTCTGCCCTCTGCCGAAGGCCGAGGTAAGCCAGCATCAGAGAAGTGTTGAAGCCCTTGAGCCATTGAGCCATTGAGATGGAGCTGGGACTTTTTGTCTTAAGTCAGAAGTGTCACAAGGGAATCCCTTCTGCATCCACCACAGCCATGTGTGTGCTGTCTCTACCCAGGACCAGGCCGCCCTTGGGGAAATGTGGCTGGATTCACCACTCTGCATGAGTGTTCCTGACACACACTCGGTTGACTCACAGAGTGCCGCCTCTGTTTCATCAGTGACCTGCTGGGGATGCTTATCCCTGGAAGCATAAATGATTCCCACAGTTATTTTGATTCTCAAGGGATGCAGCTGTCCTGCTCTCCCCACCCCCTCACCCCAGGTGAACATGACGTCTTGAGAAACCATTTTCTAAAACCCTCCCTAACCTGTTCATCTCCAGCTACAGGCAAACCCCCAAATTTGGAAGAAGTAGTCTTGACATCCCCACAACGAGGAGCGGGAACCTCTGCCTCTGAGGTTATCGAGTTCAGCGACCCCTGCCCTGAAGCCCGGGAGAAGCTGCAGGAGATGTGTCGCCTTGTGTGAGCACCTTAGTGGTTGGGGGTGTATGGGAGAGGAGGGCACAGCCTGTGTGTGCGTGGAGGGGGATCACGGACATGTTGGCTACCCCGTGCCCCCAGCCACAGTGACAGGGTGATAGTTGTCCCTCACACACAGGTCCCTAGTCCTTCCACAATCACAGTCATTTTCAGTCCTACTATGACCTTATGAGGAAGGCAGGTTTATTCCCGTTTTACAGATGAGGAAACTGAGGTACCCCGAGCACATGGTAAGGCATTGTCTGAGGTCCCACAGCTCAATGGGCCTGTCCCAGGGCAATGTTCTTTGCCTCCTCACCAGTGAGACCCCTTTGCATGGCTTCTTAAAGTTTACACACCCTTACAGTTAAGAATGTTTATTTCTTGACATAATTTGTCAGATGTTCTCTTAGAAAAAAAGGAACAGCTCTCAAAACAAAAAACACTGACATGGGTGATTAATGGTATTTATGATTTTGTGTGTCCCACAAGTCCGAGCAAGTGAATCTGCGTTCCTCCAAAGGCCTGGACCATGGGCCATAAAGGATTTCAAACCTAGTTACATCTAAGCATATATGTGTCCTGGGCCTCACAGGCCACTGTCACTGCAGCTGTAGAATATGCGTAGAGGGCAGCCACCCAGTTTGCTCCTTACTGTGACATTCCAGAAGGAAGCTGTCTTCCTTTGTAAGCTCAGGATTGAGAGGTGATCAAAGCCTCCAGCTCTGCCACCCCGTTCCACACGCAGCTCCACTCCATGGGTCCCCACTCCTGTGCAAAAGGTGGAAATCAGGCCAGGGCCAGTCTCAAAGGGGTATGGGGACCTTCCCAGTTCTTCCTAAAAACATTACCTATAAGGATGAGGGGTTGGGGTAGGGACAGATACTTTGGGGACAGGGAAATGGAATGGGAGTCTGGGGAGCTGGGGAGGGGCTGTAGAGAGCCTGGTGAGTGAGAGGCAAGTGGCTAGAAAATATGTTGGTCTCCTTCCCTGCAGAGAAGCCGAAAGGGTCTCGTGGAAAGGGAGGAATATCTTCTACCCATGATCTTACGCAACTACAGGGCAAAGATGCCCCCTCATCTATGTCTACCCCCAAAGGGGTTGCTCAGATCCCAAGTTCCCACCATCCGCACCCTCCAGGTGCTCAGACTTCCACTCCCACCCCTCACCAACCTCCTGCCCATCATCTTCACTTGGACCGGCATTCTCAGGAATGGAAGGCACCCAAGAAGGCCATCAAGTTGCATTACACCTTCTATGATGGGTCCTTCTTCGTTTAGTATCCTTTTATTTGGTGCTTCCCTTTCTCCCCAGCAGCTCAGCCCAGAGAACTCCAGGCTTTGACAAAGCCAGAGTGTTTCCTTTGGCTTTTCATTTGGTCAGAGAAGTCTGGTGACGGGTCCTCTGGGATATTAAGAGTTTGTTCAGGTCAGAGAAGAAGTACCAAGAGTCAAGCCTCAAATTCAGTCCTGATCAACCAGTACGTACTGAACCCGACTATCTGTGATTACGTGTCAGTGCGGGCTGGGGGTGCAGCAGCAGTTCCTGCCTTCGAGGCTGTCCCAGGTGGGAAGAGATTGGAGACACAGAACAATTCATCTCTAGCCGAGAGAAGGTGATAGGAGACCCTCCATCCTGGGGTGGGGGGTCTTTGTCCTTCTGTCCCAGGCTCAATGGGTAAGTACTGTGGTTCTTGCATACTTTGCCCCCAAGATCCCTGTATTTGGAGTCTAACCCGCACTGCACATACCCCACCTGGCACATGCTCGGGTTGATCTGCAGCTGAGGTCTGGCGGTATTCATGAGAATGTGGGCAGCTGGGTCCCAACCTCGGGGTGTGTGAGTGGCACAAGGGGACACATTTTCTCGTTGAGAATCTGGTGAAAGCTATAGACCCTCTTCCCAGAAATATGAACTGATACACATGCATGTAAAACATTTCCTGTGATTGCAGGGGGTCTGCAGACCTTCAAAGCTTGTCCATGCACCAAGAACCCTAGACTGAGGAAAACTAAGATTTCTAACATGCAGGGTAAAGGCTGAGAGTTATGCATATTTTAGCATGAATGGAGTCAGGTTGCTTTCTTCATTCACAGATGTTTATCGAGTATTAAATGCAATGATTAATGGAATGGAGTGAATGTACCACTTTACCTTAGAGGGAGGTGGCTCTCTGAGCCGTCTCAACAGGCGGCTCGGCAGGCCTTTCTGGCCATGGCCTCCCTCGCTTCCTTTGGCCTCCTCTCCACTGAACTGGGAATTCAGAATTGCAGTGCCTGTCAAAGGAGTCCTATGGTTTCTCTGACCATAAATGAGTGCATTCATTACCCTCTGCTCAGCCCTGCTTCCAGGGCACCTTGTGCATTGAACTCAACACACACCTTCCCAGGCAGCTGCTGCTCACAGGGGTCATGGGGCTCCCTCTCCCCGCTTTTCTTCCTCAACACTGCATTGAATGGGACCATCACCCTGAACTCGTGAAGCTGTGTCCGTGAATTAGGTTGCTATTGGCAGGACCAGAGAGGGGTGGACAAGTGTAGATCAGGGGATCAAGGTACTGCAGACCAGCCTGCTGGGATCCATGTTCCCTTCCCTGCCACAGAATCCCAAGGACCCCCTGCTGGGACCACCCGAGACCTCAGGCCATCGATGCTGGTGCGCTTGACTCAGACCCCAGTGATCTTGGTCATTAATGTATTTCTGCTGTGGGAGTCCCAAGAGGCCTGGATTCTAGGCCCAGTTCTTCTTGGTGACCCTGCATAAGCCATTCCATCTCTCTGGGCCTCACTTCTCTCCATTATAAGGTGAGAAAGTTGGACCCAGTGATCTTGAAGGACAGCATCTGCGTTACTGTGATCAAATGGCCAAAACACACGTGCAGGTGTTGGATCCCTCTGGATTAGAGAAAATGTTTGGGAGACACTTCCCTCCCTCATGGGTTCCACAGAACCCTGGACTTGGCAGCTAATTCTGTCTTCACGGAGACTGCTGGGCAAAACTTTCAGGTAGAAGTGATGTGTCTGCCCTTGGATTGCCAAAAAGCTCCAAGCCCCAGTGGGTTTGCACTGGTCAGTGTCAGACCCCAGAACCATCCCCGGCATCGCTTTCATTTGGGCTGTCAGCATCTCCTTGGACCTCTCTCCTCAATTGCTGAGTCTCCTGTCAAACTTCCCTCAAGTCCTTTTTTCATACAAAGATACAACTCACCACATTAAAAACAAACCATAATCACCATGTGCCCAGTACTGTGCTAAGTGCTGTTCCTTTAGGGATTTGTTGAGCACTCAGAACTGCTGTGTGAGGTGCACATTTTTTTTAATATGTAAAATGCACATAACATTTACCATTTTAAGCATTTTGAAGTGTACAATTCAGTGGCATTCATAGTGTTGTACAACCATCACGACTATCTAGTTTCCAGCACTTTTTCATCACCTCAGAAGGAAACCCTGTACCTAATAAGCAGTCACTCCCCATTTCCCCTCCCCCACAGTCCCTGGCAACTGCTCATCTCCTTTCTGTCTCTATGCATTTCCCTATTCCAGACACTGCATATAAATGGAGTCACACAGTATGCGGTCTTTTTATCTGGCTTCTTTCACTTAGCATAATGTTTTCGAGGTTCTTCCATGTTGTAGTATGCATCAGTTCTCCCAGTTCCCCGACCAGGGATTGAACCCCAGCCCTTGGCAGTGGAAGCACAGAGTCCTAACCACTGGACCTCCAGGGAATTCCCTCCTTTTGTTTTTTTGATTGGGGTGAAATTCACATGACATAAAGTCAGTCCTTTTAATGTGTACAATTTAGTGGCATTTAGCACATTTACAGTGTTGTGCAACCAACTCCTCTATTGAGTTCACCCCAAAAGAAAACCCTATACCCATTAATTGGTCACTCCTCATTTCTGCCTACCCCCAGGGGCAGCCACCAATCTGTTTTTTTGTCTCTATGGATTTGCCTATTCTGCACATCTCATATAAATGGAATCTTAGAGTATGTGGCCTTTTATGCCTGGCTTCCTTCACTTAATGTTTTCAAGATTCATACATGTTGTAGCATGTGTCAGAATTTCCTTCCTTTTCGTGGCTGACTAATATTCTATTGAATGGATATACCACTTTTTAAAATCCATTCTTTCATTTATGGACATTAGATTGCTCCCACCATTTGGCTAGTATGAATAATGCTGCTATGAACATTCTTGGAGAAGTTTTTATTTGCACACTGTTTTCATTTCTTTTCGGTCTATACCTAGGAGTGGAATTACTGGGTCATATGATAATTCTATATTTAACTTATTAACTTATTATGAAAACATTCAGAATGTTTTCCAAAGTGGCTGCACCATTTTACATTCCCACCAGCAATGTGTGAGGGTTTCAATTTCTCCACATCCTTGACTATACTTGATATTTTCCAATTTTTAATTTCCAGCCATTCTAGTGGGTGTGAAGTGATACCTTGTCATGGTTTTGACTTGCATTTCCCTAATAACTAATGATTAGGAGCATTTTCATGTGCCTTCTTTGTATAATCTTCTTTGTAGAAATGTGTATTCAAGTCCTTTGCCAATTTTTTGATTAAGTTGTGAGTTCTTTTTATATTGTGGATACTAGACCCTTATCAGATATATAATTTACATATATTTTTCCTGTACTGTGAGGTGTCTTTTCATACTCTTGATAGCATCCTTTGATATACAAAAGATTTAAATTTTGATGAAGTCCAGTTTTTCTATATTTTTGGATTTTATATCTAAGAAACTATTCCTTATTCCTCTGTTTTCTTCTAAGAGCTTTATAGTTATAGCTCTTAGGTCTAGATCTCTGGTCCATTTTTCAGTTGATCTTTGCATATAGTATGAGTAAGGGTCCAACTTCATTCTTTTGCATGTGGTTCCCAAGTGTCCTAGCACTATTTGTTGAAGAGACTATTCTTTCCCTCATTGAATGGTCTTGTCGCCCTTGTTGAAAATCAATTGACCATAGATACATGGGCTTATTTTTGGACTCTTAATTCTGTTCTGTTGATATATATGTCTATTATGCCAGTACCACACTGTTTTATTATCACTTTGTAGTAAGTGTTGAAATCAATAAGTGTGGGTCCTTCATCTTTATTCTTTTCTTCAAGATTATTTTGGTTATTTGGGTACCCTTGCAATTCTGTACGAGTTTTAGGATCAAGTTTTCCATTGCTGCAAAAAAGATTGATGGGCTTGTTAGGGATTGCATTGTATTGGGTTGGCCAAAAAGACCCTAAGATGTTACAGAAAAACCCAAACAAACTTTTTGTCCAACCCAATATCTGTAGATCACTGTGGGGAGCATTGCCATTAACAATATTAATTCTTCCAATCCATGAACACCGGGAACAAATGATCTGAAATGCTATATGAGCAACAACTACAATAGAAAAGTAATAAACAAAAGGAAATGATACCGTTTACAATAACATCAAAAAGGATAAAATACTTTGGAATAAATTTAACCAAGGAGGTGTAAAACTCGTACACTGAAAACTACAAAATATTGCTGAAGTAGAGAGGACTGAAATGAATGGAAAGACATCCCATGTTCATGAAGGACAACTTATTTCTATGTGTTGGTGTTGTATCCTGCAACTTTGCTTTGCATGTTTCTAGAAATTGGTCCTTTTCAACTAGGTTACCTAACTGGTAGAGGTACAGATCTTCATATAATTCTCTTATGATCTTTTTTCATTTCTGTAAGGTCAGTAGTAATGTCTCCACTTTCATTTCTGATTTTAGGAATTTGAGTCTTCCTTTTTTTTCCCCCTCAGTCAGTGTAGCTAAAGTTTTGTTAATTTTACAGATCGTTTCAAAGAACCAGTTTCGGGTTTTGCCAGTTCTCTCTATTGTTTTTTCTGTTCTCTGTTTTGTTTTTCTTTTCTCTAATCTTTATTATTTCCTTCCTCTGCTAGCTTTAGTTTTACTTCACTGTTCTTTTTATAGTTCATTATGGTAGAAGGTTGGGTTATTGAATTGAGATCTTTCTTCTCCTTTAATATGAATATTTAAAAAATTTTATTAGTGTGTAGTTGATTTACAATGTTGTTAGTTTCTGCTGTACAGCAAAGTGAATCACTTATACATATATCCACTCATAGTTTTTTAAATTTTTAATCTTTTTATCTTTTTTTAAATTGAAGTATCGTTGATTTACTATATCCACTCTTTTTCAGATTCTTTTCCCATACAGGTCATTACAGAGTATTGAGAAGAATTCCCTGTGCTATACAGTAGGTTCTTATTAGTTATCTATTTTTTATATAGTAGTGTGTATATGTCAATCCCAATCTCCCAGTTTGTCCCTCCCCCCCTTTTCCCCCCTAGTAACATAAGTTTGTTTTCTACATCTGTGACTCTATTTCTATTCTGTAAATAAGTTCATTTGTACCATTTTTTTAGATTCCACATATAAGTGATATCATAAGATATTTGTCTTTCTCTGACTGACTTACTTCACTCAGTATGACAATCTCTAGACTGTATAAACAAATGAAATAATGCCATTTGCAGCAACATGGATTGGGCCTAGAGACTGTCATAATGTGAATATTTATAGCTGTAAATTTCTCTCTGAGTACTGCTTTCACCTGATCCCATAAGTTTTGGTATTTTGTGTTTTTGTTTTCATTTATCTTAAAGTATTTTCTGATTTCCCTTGTGATTTATTCTCTATCCATTAGTTGTTTAAAAGTGTGTGCTTAATTTCCACTGTCTGTGAATTTTCTAAATTTCCTTCTGCCAGTGATTTCTAGTTTCATTCTGTTGTCAGAGAATATACTCTTTATGGTTCCAGTTTTCTGAAATTTATTGAGACTTGTTTTGTGGCCTAACATACTGTGTAAACCAGAGAACAATCCTTGTGAACTTGAGAAGAACTTGTATTCTCCTGTTGTCAAGTGGAATGTTCTGTATATGCCTGGTAGCTCTAGTTGGTTTATACTATTGTTCAAGTCCTCTGATTTTCTGTCTAGTTTTTCTAGCCATTGTTGAAAGTAAGGTAGTGAAGTCTCTTTTATTGTAGAACTATTTCTTCCTCTAATTCTGTGCATTTTTGCTTTATATATTTTAGGGCTCTGTTGTTAGGTGTTTATATGTCTATAGTTGTTATATCTTCTTGAGGTATTGGCCCTTTTCTCAATACATAATGTCTTTCTTTGTCTCTTGTAAAAATTTTTACTAAAGTCTATTTTGTCTGATATCAATACAGCCACCTTTCTTTTGGTTACTATTTGCATGGAATATCCTTTTCCATCATTTCACTTTCAACCTAGTTGTGTCTTAGCATCTAAAGTGAGTCTCTTGTAGATAGCATATAGTTGAGTAATATATTTTGTTTTGTTTTTATCCATTTGGCAGATCTCTGCCTTTGGAGAGTTTAATCCATTTATATTTAAAGTAATTGATGATAGGGGAGGACTGAATTCTGCCATTTTGCTGTTTGTTTTCTTTCTTTTTCATGGAAAGGCATTTTAGTTTTATGTATGTATGTATGTATGGGGGCTGCATTGGGTCTTTGTTGCTGTGCACGGGCTTTCTCTAGTTGTGGCAAGTGGGGGCTACTCTTTGTTGTGGTGCATGGGCTTCTTATTATGGTGGCTTCTCTCATTGTGGAGCACAGGCTCTACGCACAAGGGCTTCAGTAGTTGTGGCCCATGGGCTCAGTAGTTGTGGCTCGCGGGCTCTCGAGCACAGGCTCAGCAGTTGTGGCACATGGGCTTAGTTGCTCCGTGGTGTGTGGGATCTTCCCGGACCAGGGATCAAACCTGTGTCCACTGCATTGGCAGGTGGATTCTTAACCACTGCACCACCAGGGTAGTCCCAAGGCATTTTATTTTAAATACAGCAGTGTGTACATGTCAATCCCAAACTCCCAGTCTATCCCTCCTCCCACCCTTCTCCGCAGTAACCATAAGTTCCTTCTCTAAGTCTGTGAGTCTATTTCTGTTTTGTAAATAAGTTCATTTCTTTCATTTTTTCTTCTTGGATACAGCATATAAGTGATATCATATGATATTTGTCTTTCCCTGTCCTACTTATTTCACTTGGTATGATAATCTCTAGGTCCATCCATGTTGCTGCAAATGACATCATTTCATTCTTTTTAATGGCTGAGTAATAGTCCATTGTATATATGTACCACATCTTTATCCATTCATCTGTCAGTGGACATTTAGGTCACTTCCATGTCTTGGCTATTGTAAACAGTGCTGCAATGAACAATTGGGGTGTGTTTATCCTTTCGAACCATGTTTTTCTCTGGGTATATGTTGAAGAGTGGGATTGCTGGATTATATGGTAGCTCTCTGATTTCCTTTTCTCCACACTTTCTAGTTATTTTCTTATTGGTTTCCCTGGTATAATGGGTTGAATAATGTCTAACAAAAATGTATGTTTACCTGGAACCTCAGGATATGACCATATTTAGAAATAGGGTCTTTGCAGATATAATTATTAAGATGCAGTTATATTGGATTAGAATGAGCCCTAATCCACTGATGTCCTTATAAGAAGAGAAAACAGACACACAGAGAGGGAAGAACACCACGTGATGACTGAGATAGACGTTAGAATGATACATCTATAAACCAAGGAATGCTAAAGATTCTTGGTAACCACTAGAAAAATAGGAAGAGGCAAGGAAGTGTTCTTCCCCAGAGCCTCCAAGAATATGGCCCTATCAGCACCTTGATTTCAGACTTCTAGACTCCAGACTGTGAGAGAATAAATTTCTGCTGTTCAAGTCACCCAGTTTGTGGTACTTAGTTACAGCAGCCTGAAGAAACTAATTACATTTGACAACGTATTAGTTTGAGTTAAGACCAACTTAGCCTCAGTAGCATGTAAGACTCTGCTCCTGTACAGCTCCATTCCTCCTCCTTTATTTTGTTGTTAACAGAAATTAACTCTTTATACATACATTGCCATTAATATAGATTTACAAGTATTGTTTTATGCATTTGTTTTCTCAAATCATATAGGAAAAAAGGAATTATAAACAAAATAATAATACTGAATTTTATATTTACTTATGTAGTTACCTTTACTGGTGTTCTTTTTTCCTTTGTCTTTGAGTTACTGTCAAGTGTTTTTTCATTTCAACTTTAAGGAATCCTTTTAGCATTTTTTGTAGGGCAGGTGTACTAGTGGTGAACTGTCTCAGCTTTAGTTTATCTGGAAAAATCTTAATTTCTCCTTCATTTTTGAAGAATAGTTTTATTCAATATAGAAGCCTTGGTTGATAGCTTTTTTTTTTTCAGCTTTTTAAATATTTCATTCCAGTGCCTCTGGCCTTCTTGGTTTCTGATGAGAACTTGGCCACTAATCTTATTAAGGATCCCTTGTACATGACAAGTCTCTTCTTTTGCTGCTTTCAAGATTCTTTCTTTGTCTTTTTGCAGTTCGATAATAACGTGGCTGTCTTTGAATTTATCCTACTTGCAGTTTGTTGATCTTCTTGAATGTATAGAGTCATATCTTTCATAAAAATCGGGGAGTTTTCAACCATTATTTCTTTCTGTCCCCTCACTTCTTCTGGGACTCCTGTTATGCATATATTGGTCTACTTGGTGGTGTCCCACAGGTCTCCTAGGTTCTGTTCATTTTTCTTCATTCTTTTTTCTTTTTGCTCCTCAG
This sequence comes from Orcinus orca, assembly GCF_937001465.1. Classification (NCBI taxonomy): domain Eukaryota; kingdom Metazoa; phylum Chordata; class Mammalia; order Artiodactyla; family Delphinidae; genus Orcinus; species Orcinus orca. The sequence goes on from NC_064568.1 coordinate 3,767,114, forward strand.
GCTGGATAATTTCAGTTGTTCTGTCTTCAAGTTCACTGATTTTTTTCTTCTCCTGCTCCAGCATAGTGCTAAATCCATCTAATGAATTTTATTTATTTTTTGGTTTAATAATTAATTAATTTATTTTTAAATTTAATAAATTAAAGTATAGTTGATTTACAATGTTGTGTTAGTTTTAGGTATACAGCACAGTGATTCAGTTATATGTGTATATGTATATTATTTTTCAGATTCTTTTCCATTATAGGTTATTACAAATTATTGAACATAGTTCCCTGTGCTATACAGTAGGTCCTTGTTGGTTATCTATTTTACGTATAGGAGTGTGTATATATTAATCCCAAACTCCTAATTTATCCCTCCCCTCACTTTTCTCCTTTGGTAACCATAAGTTTGTTTTCTATGTCTGTGGGTCTATTCCTGTTTTGTAAATGAGTTCATTTTTTTAGGGTTCCACATATAAGCAATATCATATGATATTTGTCTTTGTCTCTGACTTACCCACTTAGTATGTTAATCTCTAGGTCCTATATGTTGCTGCAAATGTCATTATCTCATTCTTTTTTATGGCTGAGTAATATTCCATTGTGTGTGTGTGTGTGTGTGTGTGTGTGTGTGTATAACACATTTTCTTTATCCATTCATCTGTTGCTGGACATGTTGGTTGCTTCCATGTCTTGGCTATCGTAAATAGTGCTGCAGTGAACATTGGGGTGCATGTATCTTTTTGAATTATAGTTTTCTCTGGATATATGCCCAGGAGTGGGATTGTAGGATCACTGAAATTCTTCCTGTCTGGGGCACTTCTGAAATTCTGGCAAAAAGGATAGTAGCTGCCCACACCATATCTATTTTAGTCAGGACCAGTGCTCCTTGCGGCCTCCTAAGTAGGAAATGAACAGGGAGACATTGTCTACTCTTCTAGATTGGTAAGAAGGGGAAGCAGCCTAACAGCATTAGAAATATCCTGGCCTCAGAGTTCAGATACTGGCTCTGCCACTTCCTGTGATGTGATGTAAGGCAGATCACTTCTCTGCACCTTGGATTCCTCATCTGTTGGGTGAATAACTTACCCTGGTTTGTCTGGGACTTTACTGGTTTTATCACTGAAAGTAATGCATCTCAGGAAACCCCTTACATGCAGGGAAACCCTACTCATCTGTGAGATGAAGGTAATAGTACCTACCACAGGGTGGTTGTGAGGAGTAGAAAGAGGATACAGGGAAGCACCCAGGGCATGGTTGGTTCCATAGTCATTTAGTTGTTACTTATGCAAAGTGCAGAAGACTGGGAATGATGTACCAAACAGCTACAACACTGACATGTAGACTTGCTTTCCATGAGGCACCTAAGAGCAGAATTCTGAGAGTTTTCTGTTAGTTCTACTTAACAATTTCTGCGAGCTATCCCTCTGGACACATCGCCGTGTGTCAGATCCCCATGTGCTGCAGAGGGAGAGCCATCACCTGCCTCTTTAATGACACACCCAGCTTCTCCTTCCTGGCCGTGTTCAATGCTGAAGGCCAGGGCTGCATTCACTACAACCTGAAGGCCTGGTGAGTCAGTTGGGGGAATCTTGGCCCCATGGAAGTATCTCTGAGGGTGACAAAGTGGGGCACCGAGGTGCAAAGTAGGAGCCCCTGGGAAAAAGATGGACCAGGCAGTGTCCAGAGATCTAGGAAGACAGTGTGGCAGGGCCAAAGCAGTGCCTGTAGGGACATAGGTGCTTTGAGGCCCTTACTTGCTGGATTCATGTCATAGCCAATGAGAAGGGAAATTCCCCAAGTCCTACTCCACTTGTTCCCGCCAGAGCACTGAGATCTTCACTGTTAGCTAGATTCATGGAAGAATTCTTTAGGGAAGAGAAGTGTTTTATACTAGGAAGCAGTGTAGGAGAGGCCATGGGTAGCACATATTCTTGGTAGCCAAACGTTGATTTTGTCTGATTTTCCTAAGGAACTGTTCTAGGAGGGATTGACTTACTTTCATGTGACGGTTGTTCCGTTTCCCATTTTGGTGCCTGAGATCTTATATGCTCAGGCTCCTGGGCTACGGGCACACGTTCCACTTCTCTCCCCCTTGGGTTAGGCCTGAGCCTCCACCATCTCCTTCAGATCTGACCTTCCCAGCAGACTCCCCAGTAGCATCAAGAGGTGTGAGGGGACATCAGACCATGTTAGGTTGGGTAAGTAGGGCCACCTGCAAGAGTCCACAGTTCCTCCACCTGGGGCAGAGTCTCAGAGCCCTGCCTGCCTATAGCCTGTAGTGATGGGGGCTTCCTTCCAGGTCCTGGAGGAAGCTCCTCATTTATGAATCTCTCCTAGCTGCCCATACGTCTTGGTGTTGGATGAAGAAGGTGGGACCGCCAACGACTACAACGGCTATGTAGTCCACAAGTGGAGCTGGACCTCCAAGACAGAGACTTTGCTCTCTCTGGAATACAAGGTAGGGGTGGGCAGCAGAGGTGGGGCTTGCCACTGGGCTGTCCAGCATTAAGAGCCAGAGGGCTACCTGTATGACAGGAGCCCTAGCCTCAAGGAGCTTGTAATATCAGAGGTTCCCACGTTGATGGGCAGTGGTCCAGGGCTGACTGAAGTGAACTTTTCACCAGCCTACAGCAACTGTTGGCTGCTGTACTGACCTTTCTTGGTAATATGCTTCCTGTTTTATTTTTATTATTAATGATATTATATTTTATAGTTAAAATGTCCTTCATTTTAGGAAGTAACTGTTACAGTAGTTGATAGTTTTATTTTTAATGCCTATGTGTGGCAATAAGAAAAGTAATTCTATGTTGGTCTCCCCAGTTTTTGTTTTTATAGTTTTACTATCTGTGAAACAAAAAAATCTGAGAGGTAAAGGAAGCTGATAGACACAAATCCTTTTTTCATTCATTTGGTTGTTCAGCTATTCATCAAAGAGTTATTAAATAATAAATGTTTAATTACTAATATTAAATAATAACTTAATACATTTAATATACTAATAAAGCAATTAAGTGTGCTTGTCACTTTACCTATGGCAGAGTTTCTCATCCCTGGAACTACTGACTTTTTGAGATGGATAATCCTTTTAATAACTGTGCATTGTAGGATATTTACCAGTATCTCCCTAGATGCCAGGAGTACCCCCTCTCCTAGCTGTGGCAACCAAAAATATCTCCAGACAGTGCCAAATGTTTTTGGGGGGCAAAAATCACCTGTTGTTGAAAATCACCAATCTAGGGGATAGAAAGATAGACAATACCCCTCAAGGAACTCAGAAATCTAGGGGAATAATAAGAATATGTGGTAGAAAAGTATAAGGGCTGTGAGAGAAGGACAAGCTCATAGGATTGGGATTCAGAGAAAGATCACAGAACATAGAATCCACCCTAGGTAAGAGTTACAGACAGAAGCACTGTTAGAGTTCATGGTAGGGCTCAAGCATCCTGTCTCATGCCCTTCCTGTTCATCCTCTATGTTGACCACTGGATTCTCATTCTTATATCTCGATTCCTGTAGACCATACCACTGCTCAGAAACATTCAATTCCTTGAACGTGTATCACCCTTCCTACCCCAATGTCCTGAAATATAATACATCTTCTCTCTCTGCCAATCCAAATTTTCCCTCCTTCAAAGCCCTACTCAGACTTCCTGTTCTCATGGCACTCCAGTCCACACCCATTTCTCTCTTCTCCCAGTGCCCACTGTCTGGATTAAAAAGTAATCCGGACTGAAATGACAAATTTCAGTCATTGTACAATTAGTCATGTAATGAAGAGGTTCTCAGTTGTGGCTGCATATCAGAATCACCCATGGGACTTTAACAAAAATATAGATCCCAGGCACAGCCCTAGAGAGATTGTGATTCAGTTGGTCTGTCATGGGTTCTGGAGTTTGTAGTTTTCACAAGTCTTTCTATTGCTTGACCAGGTCCAAGATCTCCAGTCCAGGAGTGTATTGAGTTATTGCCTTACTATTTAACTTTTTGTAGTTATATGAAAGTTTACAATCCAAAAAGATTATAAATTGGTTGCAGGCAGACACCATATGTTATATGTCAGTATGGCCAAGTGGACAGAGAACTCTGGGATGAGGGTCTGAGGAGCCACGTACTAGTGTCAGCTTTGCCAAACCCTGGGTGTGCAGCTTTCTGAAAACCACTCAGCTTCTCTGAGTCTTGGTGGCTCATCAATACAAGGTGGGTCACAAGAGCCTCCCTCCTGCCTCACACTGCTTTTGTGAGAACTAAATGAAACAGTGGTGGGGAAGGTGCTTTGACACACTAAAGTGTTTCAGCAGTGTGTCTTAGTTCATTGTTCTGTTCCCTAGAGCTGCATACAGAAATGCACAACAGGGGCTGGTACAGTCAGGAGTGGCCTGGAACACAAGTGGCCTTGAGTTGTAACATGAGTGTGTGTGCATATTATTCTCATAGATACAGATAAGAAGGAGGGAGAGCATTCTGGATAGAGGAATATCATCTGTAAAGGCTTGGAGTTGGGACTCATGGTGGCATCGTTAAAAGTTCACAAGTGCTTCTCATGAAAGAAAAGTAGGGAAGAGCTGTATGTGTCAGGGGGGTGGAGGTGAGAGGCACTGGATGTCATGCTGAGGAGTTTGCATGCTGTCTTGGAGGCTGCAGTGGCAAGTTTGTTTCTGCCCAGATATTTATCGTTCCCAGCATTTTCATTCCTCTCTGAAAATCCAGTTTCCCTCCAGTATCATTTCTCTTCATCCTGAAAAACTTCCTTTAGCATTTCTTGAAATGGAGATCTTCTGGCAACAAATTCTGTTTTCTTTCATGTGAAAAATGTCTTTATGAAAGAATATTTTTGCCAGATATGGAATTCTGGTTGACGTTTTTTTCTATCAGCATTTTAAAGATGTTCCACTGTCTCTGTCCTCCATAGTTTCTGATGAGAAGTTTGTAGTTATTCAAATCATTGTTCATTTTCTCTCATTCCTTTCAAGATTTTCTCTTTTAGTTTTCTAAGTTTGACTATGATGTGTCTGCATGTGGTTGTCTTCATATAAATTCTGTTTGGGGTTTACTGAGCTACTTTAATCTGTAAATTCACATCCTTCAACAAATTTTGGGGAGTCTTCTGCTGTTGTTTTAGGGGAAGAATGCACTCCAGTCTCCTTCCTTTTCTTCTGAGACTCCAATTACATGTATTTTAGACCTTTTATGTTGTCCCAAAGGTCCCTGAGTCTCTGTTCTTTTTGTTGTTTTTCAATATTTTTCTGTTTACTTTTCAGATTGGATAATTTACATGGATCTATCTCCAAATTCACTGACTTTATTCTGTCATTTCCATTCTGCTGTTATGCTAATCCTGTGATGTTTAAAAATTCCAGATATTTATTTTCAACTCTATGATTTCTGTTTAGTTGTTTTTTATATTTTTTGTTTCTCTGCTGAGATTTCCTAATTTTTCTTTCATTACAAATATATTTTCCTTTGCCTCATTGAGCATAGTTAAGTTAGCTGCTATAAAGCCTTGTCTGGTAATTTCAACATCTGGGACATATCAGACAGGATTGGTTATTTGTTGCCTTGAGAACAGCTCACACTTCACTGGCTCTTCACATGTTGAGTTATTTTGGATTGCTGACATTGTGGATGTTATGTTTTAGAGTCTCTGAGTTCTGATGTATTTCTCTGAAGAGTGTTGATTTTTTTTGTTTTAATAGGCAATGGGCTTGTTTAGACTCATAATGCAAACTTTGTCTCACCCGCAGTGGGCAGCAGCTCAAATCTCAGTTCAGTTTTCTGTTTCCCTGGAAGTAAACTGCCTTGAGTTTTCACTGCTCACACATGGTTCAGGGATCAGCCAAAGCTGTGGACTGTTTAATCATAGCATTTGGGACTCTACTTCTCTGTCCCTTCTGTAATTCTCTCCTTACTTTTCTGTGACTGTAGTTGACCCCAGGTTTTGTCCTTTGGTTCTTTGGGCCAGAAAGAACTCATCCCATGTTGATCCTTTTAAGTTTTGACTCTTCGAAATCTGCCTGCTTTTGCTTATTCTTCTGAGCCTTTGAGTAGTTGTTTTTTGTATTTTTTCCAAGTTCTGTGGGAGGATCAGCCTGTTAGGACCTGACTCAGCTATAGTGGGAGTATAACCAGCTGGTTAGTTTTTAAGCTGAGGGCTGCTATGCTCCATCCAGCATTTATGTGGAAGGTTGACTGGAGAGGGAAAGATCAGCAGATGGGGCTAGTAGAAAGACTAGTTAAGGAGTTACTAGCCAGACTTGACATGATGGAGGGTATTAGTAATATTTTTTAAAGGGGCCATTTCAGTAAAATAAATCAGTGGCATTCAGAAATGGGCTGTAGGGGATAAATGAGAGGAGGAGGGAATTATAGATGACTCCACATGGAGTGTGTGTGTCTGGGTGGAAACAAAGCAGTTTCTGAGAGGCTCAGAGACCCATATGGTTTTTGATGTGCTAATTGGGCTCAGTGGACATCTCTCTCTGGACAGGGATCCTCACCTAGAACGAGAGATTGGGGATGATATGCACGTCATATACATGTGGCTCACGAACTCCCAGGAAGATGAGCAGTGGCTGAGTTCACAGAGCACCATCGTTGGGACATTGGGAAGAGGAAGAGAAACTACCCAGGGGCCAAGATAATTAAAAACAGCTCTACCAAGCTAAGCCCTTTGCTTATTTTATCTGTGAAATCTGCTTAGTGCCCCAGAGAAAGATTCTGTTATTGTCCCCCGGCTCAGAGAAGCTAAGCAACCTGCCTCAAGTGTCCAACCACAGTGCTTGAGCTCCCAGCCACAGCTCACAGCTCTGTTCTACAGTCTCTAGAAGGAGAACTGGAGCAGGTAGTGTCTCTCTTAAGTGAGAGTGATCTACAAGTTTGAAGATGTCACACACTTGGCAGGAAGATGGTCATGGATCAGATGTTTTCAGAGTGTGGAAGGGGACTAGCATCCAGGCTGCAGAGAATGAGGAAGGGGCTGGATGGTGAGGAAATTGAGTGTGGACCTTTGGACCAGCAAGTGGAATCCTAGAAGGAAATGGGAGGAGTGAAGATGGAGAGCACTTTCTTAGTTCCGAGGAGTTCTGGGGCACGTGTAGGTCAGGGGCTGTAGAGCTACAGATGCCCAGGCCCTGGTGGGGCCACTGTGCATAAATAACTCTCTGCACACCTGAACCATCCAGGGCCTTACGTGCACGTTGCTCTGCCACATCCTGACAATATCTGCTCGTCTTTGGTGTGGGCCTTTGTGATTTAGAAAGCCACTTCCATAATCTTTATCTTATTTGAACCTAACACGAGCATTTTGACTCTGATATTGAAGATTGGGAGCTTCAGGGAGGCCCAGTGGCTTGCTAACCAGAGGCAGACCTGGGACTCACTCCAGGCCACAGAGTTCTTAGTAAGGAGTGAGTTGCTATAAGGGCAACTCACCCTCCCTGTGTTCTTCTCTGGGACTGCTACCTAGGAAATCCCACCATTTTGGAAGTGATGAAAAAGGGTGGCCCCTCCTCAGGGGAGGAGTGGTGACACATTTGGTGACTGCAGGAGAGGGAAATGAGCATGTGTGGCACGGCCCTGGCTAGGTTCCCTTTTGCCATCTGCCCACCCACCTGCAGAGGGGTGAGGTCTGGTCCCCCTGCCAAGGTAGCTCTGCGTGCTTTCCTAGTCAGACCTGGTGCCTGGGTGGACCCAGCATCAGATTCAGGGACAGTGTTGGCTTCTGACTCCTATCCAACTCTACCAGAGCCAAAGCTGACTCGCCTGTTGGATCCCTGTGTCTCCTTCACAGTTGGTTACAGGTTTGGGTTGGAAAGGGAAAGGGCAGGGGTAAAGAACCATCATTATTTTTTCTGCTTATCCCTCAAAGAAAAATTGGAATTCTTATGTGTTCTCCCTGAAAACAGGATTCTAGCATAATAACCAGAAAGATCTTACAGCTCTCTTAGGCCCAAGCCAAGAGGGGTTTTGTGTTTTGTGGTTTTCTGTTGTCCCCCCCTACCCGGTCAGGAACGGGTAGGTGGGACAACAGAAGCAGGGATCCACTGAGTCCTGGTTTCTTCATCCACAGGTGAATGAGCAAATGAAGCTGATGGTGCTAGGACAGGATTCTATCATGGCCACCTTTACTTCCCTGAATGAGACAGTAACACTCCCCATATCGGCCAACAGCTGTCCACATGGGACATCGCACAATAAACGGGTAAGGCACACAGACCAGTCACCCAGGCCTGACCCCGGAGTGTTTTAACATGGATTGTCACTTTGGAATGCCTTTGTTCTTCCTGCCTCCCCTACCCATACAAGGCCCCACCTCTTTACCTGTCTAATGGACTTGTACTCATCGTTCACTGTCTGACTTTAGTACCACCTTCTCTGTGAAACTTCTATCAAGAGTCTTTCAGGGGCTTCCCTGGTGGCGCAGTGGTTGAGAGTCTGCCTGCCAATGCAGGGAACACGGGTTCGTGCCGCGGTCTGGGAAGATCCCACATGCCGCGGAGCGGCTGGGCCCGTGAGCCATGGCCGCTGAGCCTGCGCGTCCGGAGCCTGTGCTCTGCAATGGGAGAGGCCACAACAGTGAGAGGCCCACGTACCGCAAAAAAAAAAGAAACTGTATTGGCTCAATAAACTGAAAAGTCAGTCTGTAGATAGGCAGCATCAGGCATGGCTGGATCCAGGCCCTCAAAGGATTTCATCAGATCTTCCCATCTCCTGGCTCTGCCTTCCTCTTCGTTGGCTCTGTTTCCAAGGAGTTTCTCTTATTATGGTGACAAGATGGTCATTAGCCTCTCCAGGCTTATTGTTCTACCAGCTTTGGTCTCCCCAGGAAAAAGAGGAGTTCTCTTTGCTAAGCACTTCAGTAGAGGTGCCAACACCAACATCATTGGCTCCATCTACTTCCTGCACCTGAAATGTTCTCTGTGGTGAGGTATGTGTGTTGCTCTTACTAGCCAGGCTCGAGTAGTCATGTCCATCCCAGGAGCCGAGGGGTGTGATCAGCCCCAGGTATACCACTCGGGCAAATGGTTAGGCAGGAGTGTGTTCCATAAAGGAAAATCACGGTGCTGTTACCAGAAAAGGGAGATATGATGCCGGATAGAGTAACTGCCCATGTATTGATGACCCTCTCCACCACCCCCTTTCCCATCCCAGGTAGAGTCTGCCTGTCCCCTTGCTCAGCCCTCCCAGCAGTGACTCACCTCCATTCCAACACTGCTTTATTTACAAGCCAGCCTTCTCTACCAAAGTGGGAATTCCCTGTGATTCCTACAGGTACTGTTGCCCTGAAGCACAGGGACTGCTTCAAATGAAGCACTTGCTAAGGGGGTAGGTGAGCCAATGTTGGAGTCTGGAAACTCAGTTCTTCATTCACTGGGTCTTTGTGGATCCTACTGTGTGCCTGGTCCAGAGTCAACATTGTGGAAAGAGATGGAGAGGATGAGGGGACAAAGTCCCTGATCCCTGAGGAGTTTATAGTCTGGAAGAGAATAGTTGACATTCACCATGAGACTGGGGTGGCCATGGGCTCCTTGGTGGCACTGACCGCTGGCATTACACACAGGGGATTGGCTCACTCAAGAAGCCTCCTTGGAGTGGGAGCCGGGGGGACCACACCTCCCAGTCTTCCCGGGGCCAGTCCCGGTTTACGCCTATCAGCCCAGGAGTTATTAGTAGCATCCCTCTTAGAAGTGTCCCAGTTTGGCTGATAAATTATAGTCACTCTGAAGGAGGCGTTTGCACTGTGAGGGCATTTGCCACCACATGCCAACAGGCTCGCAGGGCTGACAGAGCCCATAGGAGCAGCCAGCCCCACGTCTCCCCTTTACATGGGGACACGCGAGGCTGGCATTTGTTGGAGACCCATGTTATCTAAACAAGACACAGAGAACACCTGTGTTTTTCCTGGAGGGAAGCGTTGCACCTGTTTTTTTCACTGCTCTTACATTTCAGCAGCGTTTCAACTTCATTAGTTCATTAGCTAATTCAATAAACATGTATTAGTGGGCTTCCCTGGTGGCGCAGTGGTCGAGAGTCCGTCCGCCTGCCGATGCAGGGGACACGGGTTCGTGCCCCGGTCCAGGAAGATCCCACACGCCGCGGAGCAGCTGGGCCCGTGAGCCATGGCCGCTGAGGCTGCGCGTCCAGAGCCTGGGCTCTGGAACGGGAGAGGCCACAACAGCGAGAGGCCCGCGTACCGCAAAAAAAACCCCCCAAAAACATGTATTAGCACCTGCCATGTGCCGGATTGGCTGCTGGGGATGTCGAAGTGAAAGAAGCCTCACTCCCTCTAGTCTCTGAAATACTTTCACTCTAATGGAAGGGGCAAAAGCATCAACACAGGTTTGTGATCCAGCTTGACTGGTGTGGTGTGTGGGAGAGAGGGGCGCTGTGGGAGCTGGTGGGTTCGTTAAAGGGATCTCATTGAGCACCCAGGAAACTCAGACACCAGTGACTTCAGCCTACATTCCTCATGCCAAAGAGCAAAACAACGCCAGGATTTTGAGTCCATCAGGGCTGAGATGACTGCTGATTGATGAGTCCATTCCGTCAATTTGTATGACAATGAGTCCATTCTGTCAATTTGTATTTTAAAAAATGTGCATTTACTTATCAAAGGCAATAGATAATAGAAAAATTTTTGTTCACATAAAATTGCAGTAATGCTTTGTTTTTCTGGCAACCTCTTGTCTGGTAATCTCTGAAATTTGGAACATGGCTAAGAACCAGGACGTAAGCAGTTGAAGGCCCCCATGAACAGCTGAGAGAAATCACTCTAAGTTCCATGTACCGAACATGTCCTCTTGGCCTAGGAAAGCCCCTCAGTCATTAACATCTTATGTTTTCTTAGCTAAATGCAGCCTTAGAGAGCTAGAATCAGAGGTCCAGAGCTGTGCAGTCCAATATGGTAGCCAGGAGTCACAAATGGCTCTTGAGCACTTGAAATGTGACAATTCCAGGCTGAGATGGGCTGGAAGTGAACGCACACGCTGCACTTCAAAGACTTAGTGTGAAAAGAGAATGTAGCATTTCTTATTGATCATTTATTTTGATTACATGTTGCAATAATCATATTTTTGATGTATTGGGTTAGATAAATATGTTATTAGAATTAATTTCATCTTCTGAGAATGTTTTTATCTATTTATTTATTTTTGGCTGCGTTGGGGCTTTGTTGCTGCGCTCAGGCTTTCTCTAGTTGTGGTGAGCGGGGGCTACACTTTGTTGCAGTGCACGAGCTTCTCATTGCAGTGGCTTCCCTTGCTGTGGAGCACTGGCTCTAGGCGCGCGGGCTTCAGTAGCTGTGGCTCACGGACTCTAGAGTGCAGGCTCAGTAGTTGTGGCTCACGGGCTCTAGAGTGCAGGCTCAGTAGTTTCTGTGTGCGGGCTTAGTTGTTCCACGACATGTGGGATCTTGCCAGACCAGGGCTCAAACCCGTGTCCCCTACATTGACAGGCGGATTCTTAACCACTGCGCCACCAGGGAAGTTCCCTGAGAATGTTTTTTTGTTTGTTTGTTTGTTTCTTTTTTTGCGGTACGTGGGCCTCTCACTGTTGTGGCCTCTCCCGTTGCGGAGCACAGGCTCCGGACGCACAGGCTCAGCGGCCGTGGCTCACGGGCCCAGCCGCTCCACGGCATGTGGGATCTTCCCAGACTGGGGCATGAACCCATGTCCCCTGCATCGGCAGGCGGACTCTGAACCGCTGCGCCACCAGGGAAGCCTGAGAATGTTTTTAATGTGGCTTCAGGAATGTTCAAAGCCACACATGCAGTTCGCATTATATTTTTAGTGAACAGTGGGGATCTAAAGGTGGAATCCTCATTAAGGGAAGCTTGCAGAGGCTGACAGTGCGGAAGGAGGCTGGAAGTTATCTATTAAAAAGAACATTGTAACTCAAAAAGCATAACCATCTTGGAGACATCTAGCGTAGGGATAAACAGACAAATACATTAAAACAGCTTCTGAAAACCACCGCATTCTAGAGGATAGTTGTTGATGTTGACCAAGGAGACTGACTTGCCCCAGAGCATCCTCGTCTTAACCTCTTCTGTTTGAGAGAGCAGGGTGGTGTACTGTATATTACAACCTTCTGACTAGATAAACAACAACAAATGAAGACTTATTGTGGGTAACAGGATTTCCAAATGTTGACCCTAGCTTCCAGGTTAAACATCTTGGAATATTTTTATGTGAAATCTCGAGGCTGGCAGAGAGCCTCAGCTAGGAGGTGGCCTCAGGCCTTCCCTTTCCTTGCTGGGCCTCAGTTTCCCAATTTGTATAGTGATGTGTAAAGGCCCACCCAGCTATCCCACACTTCTCTCCTGGGACTTTAAAAATCCATTCAACTGCAATCGTGTGTGTGTGTGTGTGTGTGTGTGTGTGTGTGTGTGTGTGTGTGTTTGGAGCTGGCTGTCACCCACTCATCAGCAAACCTGTGGCCATCTAGGAAAGCTGAGGGGTGGGAGTAGGGTGGTTTCTTCCCTCACACTCCCTGTCAGTGGAAAACTTGTTAAACCCATCACCCTGGAAGGAACCACCCATCAGAGCGATAGGCAGAATGGCAGTCCCAGCTTTTATAGCCCTGCGGCCAGGCTCCTCACTAAATTTTCTATCAAGACAGCGCTTTGGAAGCAAGGAAATGCCTCAATTTAAATGCTTTATTAGCCCAGTGCTGCCTCAGATCCTTTTGGGAAGCAAGACTGGGTATAAATTATAAATAAATAAATAAAATTAGCCCAGAGGCAGAGGTTGGGGCCAACAAACAGAAGGATGGTTGAGGCTTTGCTATTAATTGGAGCATCGTTTACAGAAGCCCTGCCTACAGGACAAAGAGGGATATGTGGCTGACTTTATCGCTCTTCAGAAAGTCTGTCCACCACTCACCCTGCTCTCTCCACCTGAGGCTTCAATTCTGCAGAGGAAAAATTATTTCACACCTCCTCTGTGTGAAGTGGGAGATATAGACTGCATGGACCCTGCCTTCAGGGCTGACGAAGTTTAGGGATAAAGAAAGTAAAAAGTGACCAGAACCCAGGGCAAGAAGGACAGGAATGAGCAGATGTGCAAGCTCAATGTGGGGAGTGATTGCTGGTAGCTTAGCAAGTCTGTAACGCCTTCCTGAAGAAAAAGTCACACCCTGATTGCCATTAACTTCAGAATCTGAACCTAGTTCCGCCCCGGCAGAGGCAGAGGTTGAACTGCAGGGCGGCCTCACTGTCCCATAGGAGCTCCGGAGCCAGTGTGGCCCTTCGGAGTAATCCTGAACTGAGGCCGGAGGCCTGGGCCTTGGTGCCCATGGGAACCAGTCAATCTGTGTAACCCTGGCCTAGGGGAGTCTCTCAGCAGAGAGTGGCCAGCAGGGTGAAGAGGGTTCTGTGGGTCGTGCGATAGAGGGAGACAGGCAGCAAACGTCCAGAGAGGCGTTTGTCCATCCAGTTATTCATAGCGCAACAAGCATTAATTGAGTGCCTTCTGTGTGATGGGCACTTGGACACAAAGGAGACCAAAACCCGATCCTTGTCCTCTAGGAGCTCAGAGTCTGGCTGGGGAGACAGGCTCCCACGCAACTGATCACTTCACAAAGGGCTAACCTCTGTCTTCAGGCTGCATAGAGAAAGTGGTGAGGGTCCAAGGCAAGGAACAGTTCTGCCCAGTGCAACCAACCTCCCTGGGGGGGGACGTTTGAGGTGGGTTGGGTCAGTGTGTGGGGATTCACTGGGCTGAGGGGAGAGAGGTGGGTCCCAGGCAGGAGCGGCACATCCTCTAAGCCAGGGCTTAGCCTTGTGGTCACTGGGCTGGGCAGACGGCTCCTGGCGGGGCAGGTGACAATGCCCTTCCCCTCGGCCTTTCCCCAGATGACCCGCAGAATCAGCAGCATGGATGAAAAGATGTCTAAGATGAGTCGGGCCCTGGCAGAGATCAAGAGGCGGTTTCAGAAGACAGCGTCCCAGTTCATGAACTCCGTCCTGCTGGCGGCAGGTAAGGAGACTATATAGTACGATTATAAATCTTACTACCTAGCGTTATAAATATTTCTTTGTTTTCCCATCCCCGCCCCGCACTCCTGCTTGGAGTTCCCAGAGGCAGGGAACTCCTGTATGGGGTCATCTTTATGACCAATGCCCAACATTTAGTAGATGTTTGGTAAGTGAATGAAGAAATGAGAGGCCCTTGGCCAGTCTAGCAGAGAAAGCAAAAGAAAAATAAAACAAAGAACATAGATGGAAATGACTTAAGTTTGGAGGCACAGGGAACAACATGGATGCATAGTGTACCCAGCCTCTACATTGAGTGCATAGTGTACCCAGCCTCTACATTGAGTGCTATAAAGGACACAAAGCTGAATGAAACACAGGCCCGTGGGGGAGGATGGATCAAAGCTGGGTCTTGACAGATGGCCAGAACTGAGATTGATTTGTTCTTCCATTCAGCTAGCACTTACTGATCCACTAGCTGCACTAGGGTGGGAGCACTGGGCCAGACAACGGGAGGCAGCAGACTGCGAGAGTAATGGCCTGGAGGGGGAGCTGTGCAGTCTCACAGCAGGGCATGGCGGCCAGGCCACGCCGGGGAGTGACACCAGTGTCTTCTGTTCAGAGGCTTGTTCACCGTAGAATATCCGGTAAAGGAAGAGGCAGAAATCATTCGGACCAGATTAAGGTCCGGGCCCTATCCTGAGCACGCCACCAAGCTGAGTTTATACTCAGGAGAAATCCTTTTATTACGATCTCAGTCAGCCCGACCCGAATCCTCAATTGGAGAGTCTTCGAAGGAGGAGCCTGTGTTGGCTCCTGTGAGCACCACTCGGAAGAAACCCATCAAGGTCCAGGCCAAGGCCACAGTCACACCCAGGTGGGCTTGGGCCTTCACTTCTTCCAGCTTCTGTGTGTCAGATGCTGAGATGGGTAGTAAACACGCGATGGTGAACAAAACAGATGAGGCCCCTCCCTCTTGGAGTTGAAATTTTAGGGGTGGGGAAAGATAGAAGATAAACATGTGAAGAGCTGAACTATTTTAGTTAGGGATAAGGCTGGGAAGAAAGCAGACCGGGGACATGGGTTAGAGCCGAGGCTGGCAAACTGTGGTCAGGGGCCAAATCTGGCCCCACTGCCTGCCTTTTTTATGCGTGAGCTAAAAGTCGTTTTTATGTTTTTATTTTTTAAAATAAATTTATTTATTTATTTTTGGCTGCATTGGGTCTTCATTGCTGTGCGTGGGCTTTCTCTGGTTGCTGCGAGCGGGGGCTACTCTTCATTGTGGTGAGCGGGCTTCTCATTGTGGTGGCTTCTCTTGTTGCGGAGCATGGGCTCTAGGCGCGCAGGCTTCATTAGTTGTGGCACGTGGGCTCAGTAGTCGTGGTTCACGGGCTTTAGAGCGCAGGCTCAGTAGTTGTGGCTCATGGGCTTTAGAGCACAGGCTCAGTAGTTGTGGCTTGCAGGCTCTAGAACGCAGGCTCAGTAGTTGTGTCGCATGGGCTTAGTTGCTCCGTGGCATGCGGGATCTTCCCGGACCAGGGCTCGGACCTGTGTCCGCTGCATTGGCAGGCAGATTCTTAACCACTGCACCACCAGGGAAGCCCATTTTTACATGTTTAAATGCTTGGGAGGAAGAAAATCAAAAGACAGGTTTTTCGTGACATGTGAAATGATATGAAATTCAAATTCAGGATCCATAAGTAATGTTTCGATGGGGCACAACCATGCCCACTCGTTTACATGTTGTCTGTAGCTGCTTTCCTGCTAAGATGGAAATTTTGAGTCATTGTGACCAAGACCACCTGGCCTGCAAAGACTAGAGTTTTTACTGTCTGGCCCTTTGTAGAAAATGCTGACTGACCCCAGGCATGGAGAGTGACTGGAAAGTGGGGTGGGATGTGGTACACTCGGTAGACAGTCGGGGAAGCAGTTCTGAAGAGATATTTTAATGGAGGGCTGAAGGATTAGAAATAGGCACAAAGAAGGATCAGGAAGGATCATCAGGCAGAGGACAGAACAAGTACAAATACCTTGAGATAAGAACAAGTTTGGTATGTGTGAGGAAAAGTGAGAAGACCAGTGTGGAGCATTGTGAGGAAGGGGGAAGAGGGATGCAAATTGAGGACAGAAAGGTAGGCAGGAGCTGGATCAGGTAGCCTTGTGAGTGTTATAGAGGAAGCCGTTCTGTACCTGCAAGGCAGGAAGTGACATCATGTGATTCATGAGGTTTTTAGAAAACTGAAAAAAATGATAAGATATATATCTCTTGTGTTTTAACTTAAAAAATTTATAAAATATAGAAAATGAACAAATCCTAAGTTTATATAGCTCAATGTGTATCACAAATTGAACATACCCTATAGGCCCCAAGAAACAGAGCATTATCTGCTCCTTAGACATTCTCTTTTGTCCCCTCCCTATCAATAATCCCACCCTCCTTCCCAACAGGATGATTTCTCACATCATAGATTTATATATTTTTAAACTATTTAAATAGAACTATTCAGTATGTATTCTTTGATGTCTGGCCTCTCTTGCTCAAGGTTACAATGTGAGATTTATCCATGTTGCTGCGTGTGGCGGAACCACTGCTCATTTTCACTGCTATGTAATAAACTATTGTAAGACTAAACTAAAAATTTTTTGCATTCTAATGTTGATGGATATTTGGGTTGGTTACAATTTTGGTAATGACAAATTGTGCTGGTTTTTGTATATGTCCTTATTTCTGGTTGGGATATGCCTGGATGAGAAATTGCTGTCATAGAGTATGTGTATGTTATGCTAGATCCTGTAGTTCTGGTGAGACTCCGTTTTCCAAATGGTGGTTTCAAGTTCCACTCCCACCAGCAGTGTATGAGCATTCCAGTTGCTCCACATCCTCACAGTGCTTGATATTGTCCATCGTTTAAATTACAGCCATTCTATAATGATGAAATGTTTTTTAATTTGCATTGCCCTGGTGACTACAGAGGTTGAGCACCTTTTCGATTGTTCATTGACATTTTTGGATATTCTCTTTTGCGAAGTGCCTGTTGAGTCCTCTTGTCCATTTTTCTACAGGTTGTTTGTCTTTTCTTGATTTATATTTTGGAGTTCTTTATTGTGGATACAAGACTTTTGTCAGTTATACATGTTACAAATGATTCTCCCACTTCTACTCTGGCAGTGGTATCTATTGATGCACAGAAGTTGCTAAGTTTAATGTCCAGTTTTCAGTCTTTTTGTTTGTAATTAGTTATTTGTAACCTATTTAAGAACTTTCTGTACTCAGACAACATGATGGTATTCTCCAAAGTTGCCTTCTGTTAGTTTTTTCTTTTAACTTTTGCATTTATATCCATCCTCCACCTGCAAATGATTTCTGTGTATGACATGACGTAGGGGCCAAGTTTTATTTTCCCCCATGTATATACTGAACTGATCCAGCATCACCTATTGAGACGATTGTAATTTTCCCTCAGCTCTTTGGTGCAAACTCTGCCATGAATCAAAGGGCTCTATATGTTTAAATCAAGGGTCGTTTTTCTGGAGTCCCTATTTTGTTCCCTATTTGTTAAAACTTTTACCAACACTTAACAGTCTAGTTGTTTTTTTTTTTTTGTGTGGTACGCGGGCCTCTCACTGTTGCGGCCTCTTCCGTTGTGGAGCACAGGCTCCGGACGCGCAGGCTCAGCAGCCATGGCTCACGGGCCCAGCCACTCCGCGGCATGTGGGATCTTCCCGGACCGGGGCACGAACCCGTGTCCCTGCATCGGCAGGTGGACTCTCAACCACTGCGCCACCAGGGAAGCCCTGTTATAGCTTTTTTAAAAAAAACTTTTAAAAATATTTATTTATTAATTTAGGCTGCACAAGGTCTTAGTTGCAGCATGCAGGATCTTTAATTGTGGCATGCAGACTTTCTTAGTTGCAGCATGTGGACTCTTAGTTGTGGCATGTGGACTGTTAGTTGTGGCATGCATGTGAGATCTGGTTCCCCGGGCCCCCTGCATTGGGAATGTGGAGTCTTACCACTGGACCACCAGGAAAGACCCAGTTATTATAGCTTTATAATGAATATTGACATACAGCAGAGTAAGTACTCAGTCTTTGTGTGCTAAGCTGTTTTGCTATTCTTAGCCCTTTACATTTCCATATAATTTTAGAATCATCCTGTAGATTTAAAACATTGTCCTGGGATTTCAATTTGATTGTTAATGTCTTTGTAATATTGGAGTATTTCAGTCCATGAATATGGTATATCTGTTTGTTTATGTTTTCTCTAATCTCTCCATAATATTTTGTGATTTTCAGCATAGAGGTCTTATATGTCTTTCATTAGATTTATTCTATGATATTTTATAGTTTTGGTGCTCTTATAAATTATGTTTTAATTTAATTTTTCTATTTGTTGCTGGTTATAGAAAGGCAATTGATTTTGTTTCAGTTGAATTTATTTTTAAATTAATTACAGTAAACATTACTCTTTTTTGTGTAAAAGTCTATGAGTTTTGACAAATGCATAGAGTGGTGTAACCTCCACTGTAGCCAAGATACGGAACAGTTTCCCCACCGACCAAAAAAAAAAAAAAAAAAAGAAAAAAAGAAATTCCCTCATGCTACCCCTTTGTAGTCAAACTCTTCCCTCACCTGTAATTCCTACCAACCACTGATCTGTTTTCTGTAGCTATGGTTTTGCATTTTGCAGAATGTCACATAAATGAGATTATATTGTATATAACCTTTTGAGTCTAGCTACTTTCACATGGCATAAGACATGTGAGATTCATCCATGTTGTTGCATGTATCAATAGTTTCTTTTTTTAGTTAGTTAATTAATTAATTTTGGCTGCGTTGGGTCTTTGTTGCTGCATGCAGGCTTTCCCTAGCTGCAGTGAGCGGAGGCTACTCTCCATTGCAGTGCGAGGACTTCTCATTGTGGTGGCTTCTCTTGTTGCAGAGCACGGGCTCTAGGTACACGGGCTTCAGTAGCTGTGGCACGTGGGCTCTAGAGTGCAGGCTCAGTAGTTGTGGCTCATGGGCTTAGCTGCTCCGCGGCATGTGGGATCTTCCCGTACCAGGGATTGAACCCATGTCCCCTGCACTGGCAGGTGGATTCTCAACCACTGCGCCACCAGAGAAGCCCCTCAATGGTTTCTTTTTATTGCTGAATAGTATTCTGTTTCAGGGAGCCCCAACACCACCCCCACATTTAGAGACCTATTGATACTAGTACGCATGGGATTCAGCATATAGTTGTCTCATGGATAAGGTTTATTACAGTGAAAGGATACATGATAGGATGAGCAAGGGTAAAAGACACAGATAGAATCTGGATAAATCCATATACAGACTCTCCCATGCGCTCTCCCTCCTGTAACGGGACACACCAAGCGTGCTTCATTCTCTAGCAGTGAAAACTTGCAGTAACATGTGTGATGTTTCTCTCCAGGGGTGCGCATTAGCAACTCAGAGCCCAAGGTTTTTATTGGGTAGCAGTCATGTAGATACTCTCTGCCTAACAAATATCAAAGTTGCAGACTGCCAGAAGGAAAGCAAGTGTTTAGCATAAATCACATTATTTATATAAACAGTGTAGGCATAGTATAGGAAATGGTTCAAGTGCCAAGTTCCCAGACACCAGCCAGGGGCCAACCTTGTAGGCAGGTCCTTCTAAAGACAGCAGCTTCAGGCCTCCTATGTTAACTCTCTTCTGTATATATTACGTGACATAGGTGGGCAAAAATTTATTTATCCATTTACCCATTGAAAGACATTTAAATTGTCTTCAGTTTTTAGTGATTATCAATATAACTGCTACAAATACTCAAGAACAGGTTTTTATGTGAGCACAGGTTTTCATTTCACTTAGGTGAATTCTTAAGAGTTGGATTGCTCGGTTGCATGTAAATGGTGTGCTTAACTTCATAAGAAACTTCCAAACTGTCTTCCCAAGTCGTTGTACCATTATACATTCCCATCAGTAATGTATCAGGGTTCCAGTTCCTCCAAATATTTGTCAGTACTTGATATTGTCAGCTTTTTTTTCCCCTTAAATTTTAGCCATTCTAATATATGTGTAGTAATATTTCAATATCATTTTAATTTGAATTTGTCTAATTACTAATTATGTTGAACATCTTTTCATGGGCTTATTTACTATTCATATATTTGCTTTGGTGAAGTATCTGTTCAAATCTTTTCATATATTTAAATTGGGTTATTTGTATTCTTATTGTTGAGTTTTGAGAGTTCCTTACTCTGGATATAAGTACTTTATCAGAAATGGGACTTTGAAATATTTTTTCCCAGTCTGTGGCTGCACTTTTCATTCTCTTAGTAGTGCTTTTGTGGAGAAAAGTTTATTTTGATGCTGTCCAGTTTATCATATTTTTTTTCTTCTCCATATTGTGCTTTTGATGTCATGTCTAAAAACTCTTTGCCTAACCCAGTGGTTCTCAACAGAGATGATTTTGACCCCCAAGAGACATTTGAAAATGTTTGGAGACATTTTTAACTGTTATGACTGCGGAGGGGATGCTACTGCTTAGTGGGTAGAGGTCAGAGATGCTGCTAAACATCCTGCAATGAACAAAATGATCCCCCCCAGCGCACACACACACAAGAAAGAATTATATGGTCCAAAATGTCAGTAGTACCATTTGAGAAACTCTGGCCTAACCCAATGTCACAGAAGTTTTCTTCTAAAAGTTTTATATTTTTATGTTTTACATTTATGTCTGTGATCCATTCTGAGTCAATTTTTGTATAAGGTACAAAGTATGGGTTGAAGTTTATTTATTTATTTATTTTGCATATGGATATCCAATTGTTCCAGCAGTATTTGGGGAAAAGATATCCTTTTCTCTCTTAAGTGCCTTTGCACCTTTATAAAAAGTCAATTGCCCATATTTGTGTAGGTCTCTTTCTGGACTCTCTATTTTGTCAATATGGTGAATTACACTGATTTCAAATGTTGAACCAGCCTTGCATTCCTGGAATGAACTCCACTTGGTCATATGTATTATTCTTTTTCTCTGTTGCTAGATCCAGTTTACTAATATCTTGTTGAAATTTTTTACATCCTTAGTCATGAGGGTTATTGGTCTATAGTGTTTTTTCTTGCAATGTCCTTGTCTGGTTTATTAGCGTAATGTTGGCCTTAAAAATTTCTTGGGAAGTAGTTCCTCCTCTTCTACTTTGTTTTGAATTGATATTATTTTTTTCCTTTAATGTTTAGTAAAATTCACCAGTGAAATGGTCTTGCCTGGAGTTTCCTTTGGTGGAAAGCTTTTTAAAATCAAACTTAATTACTTTAATAAATACAGGACTGTTCAGGTCATCTATTTTTCTTGAGTGAATTTTGATAGTTTGTGTTTTTAAAGGAATTGACCTATTTCATCTAAATTATTGAATTTATGTGCACAGAATTGTCTATAGTATTCCCTTATCTTTTTAATGTCTGTAGCGTCTTTTTTTTTTAAACTTACCATCTTCACTATATTTAAGTGTACAGTTCAGTGGCATTAAGTACATTCACATTGTTTGTGCAACCATCACCACCATCCACCTCCAAAACGTTTTTCTTTTCTTTTTTTTTTTCACACACAGACACTGTATTTGATTTTTACAGGAGATAACTAAACTGACACCAAGCATTGTAAATGGATGACGACAACAAAAGCAACAATGATTGCAATTACCAAACACGAAACATATTCATACTGTGTCATAATATTGATATTCAGTCCAGTAATCCTCCACTGTAACAGCTCTTTTACTTTGCAGTGAAAATTGATTTGTATATTTCTTGCCTCTGAGTCCTTGTGGGATTTTTTTTTTATTCAAACAGAAAGTCACAAAAATTATAATCATCCTCATCAGTTCACTCAGTCCCATGTAATTAATTTTTTTTTCATCTTGATCTTTTGTTAACACTTTTATGAATTCATCAGTTTTCCATTAGAGTTCTGAAAATGCTTCTTCATTCAGTTCAGCAGTATGGTCAGTTACCAGAAACCTGTACTTGTCAGAGTCTTTTCCATGAATTCCTTGAAGATGAAACCCTTTTATAGGAACATTTTTGCATAAGCATCAGAGTACACCCAGAACTGTCTGTAAATGACAAAAGACTTAAAAATGACCATGGTTAAAGATTTGATGAAAGTTCATAATAATGCAATTGACAAGGAAATTTAGTTATTTCTGAGATACACATTTTAAAGTAATAACTAGAATTATGACTTATAACATTATACCAGAATATATAAGATTTTTAGAAATTTCATGTAATGTCTGAAACATTTATGTTAACATATTTCCATACAAATAACCCAAAGAATGTTTGTTAGTTGTTGTTTGTTTGTTTGTTTGTTTGTTTATACTGCATGTTCTTATTAGTCATCAATTTTATACACATCAGTGTATACATGTCAGTCCCAATCGCCCAATTCGGCACACCACCATCCCCACCCCGCCACGGTTTTCCCCCCTTGGTGTCCATACGTTTGTTCTCTACATTTGTGTCTGAACTTCTGCCCTGCAAACCGGTTCATCTGTACCATTTTTCTACATTCCACATACATGTGTTAATATACGATATTTGTTTTTCTCTTTCTGACTTACTTCACTCTGTATGACAGTCTCTGAATCCATCCACGTCTCAACAAATGACTCAATTTCATTCCTTTTATGGCTGAGTAATATTCCATTGTACATATGTACCACAACTTCTTTATCCATTCGTCTGTCGATGGGCATTTAGGTTGCTTCCATGACCTGGCTATTGTAAATAGTGCTGCAATGAACATTGGGGTGCATGTGTGTTTTTGAATTATGGTTTTCTCTGTGTATATGCCCAGTAGTGGGATTGCTGGGTCATATGGTAATTCTATTTTTCGTTTTTTAAGGAACCTCCATACTGTTCTCCATAGTGGCTGTATCAATTTACGTTCCCACCAACAGTGCAAGAGGGTTCCCTTTTCTCCACACCCTCTCCAGCATTTGTTGTTTGTAGATTTTCTGATGATGCCCATTCTAACTGGTGTGAGGTGATACCTCATTGTAGTTTTGATTGGCATTTCTCTAATAATTATTGAGGTTGAGCAGCTTTTTATGTGCTTCTTGGCCATCTGTATGTCTTCTTTGGAGAAATGTCTATTTAGGTCTTCTGCCCATTTTTTGATTGGGTTGTTTGTTTCTTTAATATTGAGCTGTGTGAGCTGTTTATATATTTTGGAGATTAATCCTTAGTCTGTTGATTCATTTGAAAATATTTTCTCCCATTCTGAGGGTTGTCTTTTCGTCTTGTTTATGGTTTCCTTTGCTGTGCAAAAGCTTTGAAGTTTCATTACGTCCCATTTGTTTATTTTTGTTTTTATTTCCATTATGCTAGGAGGTGGATCAAAAAAGATCTTGCTGTGATTTATGTCAAAGAGTGTTCTTCCAATGTTTTCCTCTAAGAGTTTTATAGTGTCTGGTCTTACATTTAGGTCTCAAATCCATTTTGAGTTTATTTTTGTGTACGGTGTTAGGGAGTGTTCTAATTTCATTCTTTTACATATAGCTGCCCAGTTTTCCCAGCACCACTTATTGAAGAGAATGTCTTTTCTTCATTGTATATCTTTGCCTACTTTGTCATAGATTAGTTGACCATAGGTGCATGGGTTTATCTCTGGACTTTCTATCTTGTTCCATTGATCTGTGTTTCTGTTTTTGTGCCAGTACCATATTGTCTTGATTACTGTAGCTTTGTAGTATAGTCTGAAGTCAGGGAGTCTGATTCCTCCAGCTCCGTTTTTTTTCTTCAAGACTGCTTTGGCTATTCGGGGTCTTTTGTGTCTCCATACAAATTTTAAGATGATTTGTTCTAGTTCCCTAAAAAATGCCATTGGTAATTTGATAGGGATTGCATTGAATCTGTAGATTGCTTTGGGTAGTATAGTCATTTTCACAATATTGATTCTTCCAATCCAAGAACATGGTATATCTCTCCATCTGTTGGTATCATCTTTAATTTCTTTCATCAGTGTCTTATAGTTTTCTGCATAAGGGTCTTTTGTCTCCCTAGGTAGGTTTATTCCTAGGTATTTTATTCTTTTAGTTGCAATGGTAAATGGGACTGTTTCCATAATTTCTCTTTCAGATTTTTCATCATTAGTGTATAGGAATGCAAGAGATTTCTGTGCATTAATTTTGTATCCTGCAACTTTACCAAATTCATTGATTAGCTGTAGTAGTTTTCTGGTGGCATTTTTAGGATTCTCTATGTATAGTATCATATCTTCTGCAAACAGTGACAGTTTTACTTCTTCTTTTCCAATTTGTATTCCTTTTATTTCTTTTTCTTCTCTGATTGCCGTGGCTAGGACTTCCAAAACTATGTTGAATAATAGTGGTGAGAGTGGACATCCTTGTCTCGTTCCTGATCTTAGAGGAAATGCTTTCAGTTTTTCACCACTGAGAATGATGTTTGCTGTGGGTTTGTCATATGGCCTTTATTATGTTGAGGTAGGTTCCCTCTATGCCCACTTTCTGGAGAGTTTTTATCATAAATGGATGTTGAATTTTGTCAAAAGCTTTTTCTGCGTCTATTGAGATGATCATATGGTTTTTCTTCTTCTATTTGTTAATATGGTGTATCACATTGATTGATTTGCATATATTGAAGAATCCTTGCATCCCTGGGATAAATCCCACTTGATCATGGTGTATGATCCTTTTAATGTGTTGTTGGATTCTGTTTGCTAGTATTTTGTTGAGGATTTTTGCATCTGTATTCATCAGTGATATTGGTCTGTAATTTTCTTTTTTTGTAGTATCTTTGTCTGGTTTTGGTATCAGGGTGATGGTGGTCTCATAGAATGAGTTTGGGAGTGTTCCTTCCTCTGCAATTTTTTGGAAGAGTTTGAGAAGGATGGTGTTAGCTCTTCTCTAAATGTTTGATAGAATTCACCTGTGAAGCCATCTGGTCCTGGACTTTTGTTTGTTGGAAGATTTTTAATCAAAGTTTCAATTTCATTACTTGTGATTGGTCTGTTCATATTTTCTATTTTTTCCTGGTTCAGTCTTGGAAGGTTATACCTTTCTAAGAATTTGTCCATTTCTTCCAGGTTGTCCATTTTATTGGCATAGAGTTGCTTGTAGTAGTCTCTTAGGATGCTTTGTATTTCTGCAGTGTCTGTTGTAACTTCTCCTTTTTCATTTCTAATTTTATTGATTTGAGTCCTCTCCCTTTTTTTCTTGATAAGTTTGGCTAATGGTTTATAAATTTTGTTTATCTTCTCAACGAACCATCTTTTAGTTTTATTGATCTTTGCTATTGTTTTCTTTGTTTCTATTTAATTTATTTCTGCTCTGATCTTTATGATTGCTTTCCTTCTGCTAACTTTGGGTTTTGTTTGTTGTTCTTTCTCTAGTTCCTTTAGGTGTAAGGTTAGATTGTTTACTTGAGATTTTTCTTGTTTCTTGAAGTAGGCTTGTATAGCTATAGACTTGCCTCTTAGAACTGCTTTTGCTGCATCCCATAAGTTTTGGATCATCGTGTTTTCATTGTCATTTGTCTCTAGTTATTTTTTGATTTCCTCTTTGATTTCTTCAGTGATCTCTTGGTTATTTAGAAACGTATTGTTTAGCCTTCATGTGTTTGTGTTTTTTACATTTTTTTCCCTGTAATTCATTTCTAATCTCATAGCGTTGTGGTCAGAAAAGATGCTTGATATGATTTCAATTTTCTTAAATTTACTGACGCTTTATTTGTGACCCAAGATGTGATTTATCCTGGAGAATGTTCCGTGCACACTTGAGAAGAAAGTGTAATCTGCTGTTTTTGGATGGAATGTCCTATAAATATCAATTAAATCTATCTTGTCTGTTGTGTCATTTAAAACTTGTGTTTCCTTATTAATTTTCTCTTTGGATGATCTGTCCATTGGTGTAAGAGAGGTGTTAAAGTCCCCCACTATTATTGTGTTACTGTCAATTTCCTCTTTTATAGCTGTTAGCAGTTGCCTTATGTATTGAGGTGCTCCTATGTTGGGTGCATATGTGTTTATAATTGTTATATCTTCTTCTTGGATTGATCCCTTGATCATTATGTAGTGTCCTTCCTTGTCTCTTGTAATATTCTTTATTTTAAAGTCTATTTTATCTGATATGAGTATAGCTACTCCAGCTTTCTTTTGATTTCCATTTGCATGGAATATCTTTTTCCATCCCCTAATTTTCAGTCTGTATGTGTCCCTAGGTCTGAAGTGGGTCTTTCATAGACAGCATATATATGGGTCTTGTTTTTGTATCCATTTAGCAAGCCTGTGTATTTTGGTTGGAGCATTTAATCCATTCATATTTAAGGTTATTATTGATATGTATGTTCCTATTACCATCTTCTTAGTTGTTTTGGGTTTGTTTTTGTAGGTCCCTTTCTTCTATTGTGTCTCCCACTTAGAGAAGTTACTTTAGCATTTGTTGTAAAGCTGGTTTGGTGGTGCTGAATTCTCTTAGCTTTTGCTTGTCTGTAAAGCTTTTGATTTCTCCCTCAATCTGAATGAGATCCTTGTTTCGTAGAGTAATCTTGGTTGTAGGTTCTTCCCTTTCATCACTTTAAGTATATCATGCCACTCCCTTCTGGCTTATAGAGTTTCTGCTGAGAAATCGGCTGTTACGCTTATGGGAGTTCCCTTGTATGTCATTTGTCGCTTTTCCCTTGCTGCTTTCAATAATTTTTCTTTGTCTTTAATTTTTGCCAGTTTGATTACTATGTGTCTCAGCATGTTTCTCCTTGGGTTTATCCTCTATGGGACTCGCTACACTTCCTGGACTTGGGTGGCTATTTCCTTTCCCATGTTAGGGAAGTTTATGACTATAATCTCTTCAAATACTTTCTCTGGTCCTTTCTCTCTGTCTTCTCCTGGGACCCCTGTAATGTGAATGTTGTTACATTTAATGTTGTCCCAGAGGTCTCTTAGGCTGTCTTCATTTCTTTTCATTCTATTTTCTTTATTCTGTTCCACAGCAGTGAATTCCACCATTCTGTCTTCCAGGTCACTTATCCGTTCTGCCTGAGTTATTCTGCTGTTGCTTCCTTCTAGTGTAGTTTTCATTTCAGTTATTGTATTCATCTCTGTTTGTTTGTTCTTTCATTCTTCTAGGTTTTTGTCAAACATTTCTTGCATCTTCTCCATCTTTGCCTCATTCTTTTTCCGAGGTCCTGGATCATCTTCACTATCACTCTTCTGAATTCTTTTTCTGAAAGGTTGCCTATCTCCAGTTCACTTAGTTGTTTTTCTGGGGTTTTATCTTGTTCCTTCATCTGGTACATAGCCCTCTACCTTTTCATCTTGTCTATCTTTCTGTGAATGTGGGGTTTTTTCCCACAGACTGCAGGATTGTAGTTCTTCTTGCTTCTGCTGTCTGTCCTCTGGTGGATGAGGCTATCTAAGAGTCTTTATGGTAGGGACTGGTGGTGGGTAGAGCTGAGTGTTGCTCTGGTGGGCAGAGCTCAGTAAAACTTTAATCTACTTGATTGCTGATGGGTGGGGCTGGGTTCCCTCCCTGTTGGTTTTTTGGCCTGAGGCAACCCAATACTGAAGCCTACCTGGGCTCTTTGCTGGGGCTAATGGCAGACTCTGGGAGGGCTCACACCAAGGAGTACTTCCCAGAACTCCTGCTGCCAGTGTCCTTGTCCCCACGGTGAGCCACAGCCACCCCCCGCCTCTGCAGGAGACCCTCCAACACTAGCAAGTAGGTCTGTTTCAGTCTCCCCTGGGGTCACTGCTCCTTCCCTTGGGTCCCGATGCGCACACTACTTTGTGTGTGCCCTCCAGGAGTGGAGTCTCTGTTTCCCCCAGTCCTGTCAAATCAATTCCCACTAGGCTTCAAAGTCTGATTCTCTAGGAATTCCTCCTCCCGTTGCCGGACCCCCAGGTTGGGAAGCCTGACGTGGGGCTCAGAACCTTCACTCCCGTGGGTGGACTTCTGTGGTATAAGTGTTCTCCAGTCTGTGAGTCACCCACCCACCAGTTATGGAATTTGATTTTACTGTGATTGCGCCCCTCCTACCATCTTACTGTGGCTTCTCCTTTGTCTTTGGATGTGGGGTATCTTTTTTGATGAGTTCCAGTGTCTTCCTGTTGATTGTCCAGCAGCTAGTTGTGATTCTGATGTGCTCACAAGAGGGAGTGAGAGCATGTCCTTCTACTCCGCCATCTTGATTCCTCCCCTCCTTCTTTTTTTTTTTAAGATTTATTATTTATTTATTTATTTAATTTATTTTTGGCTGCGTCGGATCTTAGTTGCGGCACACAGCATCTTCTTTGAGGCATGTGAGATCTTTCATTGTGGCTCACAGGCTTCTCTCTAGTGGGGTGTGTGGGTTTTCTCTTCTCTAGTTGTGGCATGCAAGCTCCAGGGTGTGTGGGCTCTGTAGTTTGCGGCACGCTGCCTCTAGTTGAGGCCTGCGAGCTGAGTAGTTTTGGCACGTGGGTTTAGTTGCCCCACGGAATGTGGGATCTTAGTTCCCTGACCAGGGATCGAACCCATGCCCCCTGCATTGGAAGGCAGATTCTTTACCACTGGACCACCAGGGAAGTCCCTGTCCATAGGGTCTTTAGTGATATTCCCTATTTTATTTATGATATTGGTAATTTATGTCTTCTCATTTTTATCTTGGTCGGTCTGGTTACAGTTTTATCAATTTTATTGATCTTTTCAAAGAATCACTTTTTGGTTTCATTGATTTTTCTCTATTGTTTTTCTATTTTCAATTCCACTGATTTCTGCTCTTTATCTTCCTTCTGCTTGTTTTGTGTTTAATTTGCTCTTTTTCTAGTTCCTTAAGTTGTGACTTAGATTATTGGTTTGAGGCCTTATATTTTTAATGCATAAGTATTTAATTTTGTAAATGTCTCTCTAAGCACTGGTTTGGTGGTGCTGAATTCTCTTAGCTTTTGCTTGTCTGTAAAGCTTTTGATTTCTCCCTCAATCTGAATGAGATCCTTGTTTCGTAGAGTAATCTTGGTTGTAGGTTCTTCCCTTTCATCACTTTAAGTATATCATGCCACTCCCTTCTGGCTGTAAATGTCTCTTCTGTAAATGTGCCTTCTGTAAATGTCTCTCTAAGCACTGCTTTGCCTGCACCCCACAAATTTTGGTATGTTGGATTTTCGTTTTTATTCAGTTTAAAATATTTTCTAATTTCCCTGTGTTTCACCTTTGACCCAGGTTGTTTGGAAGTCTGGTATTTAATTTCCAAATATTTGAGGATTTTCCAGATGTCTTTCTGTTATCGATTTTTGGTTTATTTCTGGTATAGTCTGAGAATGTAGTTTGTTTGCTTTCCATTGTTTTAAATTTATTAAAGTTTGCTTTATGACCCCAAATATAATCTGTTTTGGTGAATGCTGTTTGTGCACTTGAAAAGAATATATGTCTGTATTCATGGTCTTGATGGGTGGAGTCTTCAACAAATGTCAATGAAGTCAAATTCGTTGATATTGTTGTGAAAGTCTTATATATCCTTGTTGATCTTCTGTCTTGTTCTGTTGAGTAGTAGGAATGGAATGTTGATGTCTCCAAATACAGTTATGGATTTGTCTATTTTACCTTAATTCTATATCAATTTTTTGCTTCATACATCTCGGAGCTATGTTGTTGGGTACAGCACATTTAACTCTTTTGTCATTATGTAACATCTCTCTTGATACCTGATAATTATGTTCTGAAGTCTAATTTGTCTAATGATAATATGCCCAATTCAGCTTTCTCTTGATTAGTGTTTGCTTGATACAACTATTCCATTATTTTACTTTTTTTTTTTTGATGTGGACCATTTTTAAACTCCTTATTGAATTTGTTACAATATTGCCTCTTTTTTTTTTATGTTTTTGGTTTTTTGGCCACGAGGCATGTGGGACCTTAGCTCCCCAATCAGGGATCGAACCCACACTCCCTGAATTAGAAGGGAAACTCTTAACCACAGGACCGTCAAGGAAGTCCCCATTATTTTATTTTTAATCATCTATATCATTATATTTAAAGTGGGTTTCTGGTAAACAGCATATAGTTAGGTCTTGGTTTTTTGTTTAGTCTGACACTGTCTTTTTTTTTTTTCTTTTTTTAATCTTTTGTCTGTGCTGTGTGGCATGTGGAATCTTAGTTCCCTGACCAGGGATCGAACCCACTCCCCTTGCATTGGAAGTGCAGTGTCTTAACCACTGGACTGCCAGGGAGGTCCCTGACACTGTCTTTTTTTTTTTCTGTGTGTGGTACGTGGGCCTCTCACTGTTGTAGCCTCTCCCATTGCGGAGCACAGGCTCCGGACGTGCAGGCTCAGTGGACATGGCTCACGGGCCCAGCTGCTCCGCAGCATGTGGGATCTTCCCGGACCGGGGCACAAACCCACATCCCCTGCATTGGCAGGCAGATTCTTAACTACTGCGCCACCAGGGAAGCCCCGACACTGTCTTTTAATTGGCATATTTAGACCATTTACATTTAATATAACTGTTGATATAGTTTGCCTGCTATTTTATTATTTTTCTGTTTGTATCCTTTGCTTTTTTATTTCCCTCTGTCTCCTTTCCTGCTTTCTTTTGTATTGTTTGAATATTTTTAGTATTCCAGTTTAATTTATCTATTGGCTTTTTGGCTATAGCTCTTTGTTTTGTAATTTTTATGTTATTGTTTGCCTTAGCATATACATTCTATTCAATACATGCCTTACTTTTCACAGTATGTTTAGGCCTAATAGTTACCATTTCAAGGGAAATGTAGAAGCCTTACAATCATAAGTCTCTTTACCCTCTTTCCTTTCTATTATCATATGTATTACATGTACATATATTTAAACTCTTCAACAACATCATAATATTTACTTTCAACCGTCAAACATATTTTAAAGAACTTAAGAAAAAATACAAAGTGTATTATGTTATTTGTTATTTGTCATTTCTGTTGCTATTCTTTAATTCCTGAAATTCTGAGTTTTCCTTTGTTTGCAGCACTTCATGATCTGTGGCTTTCATTAGTTTTGGAAAATTCTCAGCCATTAATTCATGCGATATTCACTCTATCCTCTTTCCCTTCTCTCCCTTCTTCCTTCCCCTCTTTTCCTCCTCCTTTTCCTCTCTTCTGCATCTGGCACTCCAAGTATGTTTATGTTATACCTTTTCAGTGCGTTCCATGCATCTTTTTTTCTCGAGTCTATATTTTCCATCCTTTGTACTTTAGTCTATATTCTACTGACCTGACTTTCAGTTTACTAATGTTCTTGTTAACTGTGTCTAATATGCTGATAAAACTTATCCCTTGAGTTCTTGATTTCATTTATTCTATTTTTAAATTCTAGAATGTCTAATTGATTATTTTAGAATTTTATTCTCTGCTGAAATTCTTCATCTTATCTCCCATTTTCTTGTATATATTAATCATGGCTACTTTGATGTCTGTATCAGATATCTCCAATATCTATATCCCTGTAGATGTTTCTCATAGTTTTCAGTTGGTCCTTGACTTTTAAAATATTTGATGTTTTGTGCATGCCACACATTGTATATGAAAAAGTATAGAGATTATTTGTGGCTCTGGATGATGTAATGTTCCTTAAGATAATATTTACCTTTGTTTTCAACTGTCAGTTCAGGGTCTTTTGTGGTCCCATATGAATTTCAGGATTATTTGTTCTAGTTCTGTGAAAAATGCTATGAGTATTTTGATAGGGATTGCATTAAATCTGTAGATTGCTTTGGGTAGTATGTCCATTTTAATATCAGTTCTTCCAATCCAAGCGCACAGAATATCTTTTCATTTCTTGGTATCATCTTCAGTTTTCTTCATCAGTATTTTATTGTTTTCAGAGTATAGGTCTTTCACCTCTTTGGTTAAGTTTATTCCTAGGTATTTTATTCTTTTTGATGTGATTTTAAATGGGATTGCGTTTTTACTTTCTCTTTCTGTTATCTCATTATTAGTGTATAAAAAATCAACAGATTTCTGTATATTGATCTTGTATTGTACAACTTTACTGAATTCATTTATTAGTTCTAATAGTTTTTTGATGGGGACTTTAGGATTTTCTTTATATAGTATCATGTCATCTGTTCCAGTTTGGATGCCTTTTATTTCTTTTTCTTATCAGATTGCTGTGGCTAGGACTTCCAATGTTATGTTAAATACAAGTGGTGAGAGTGGGCATCTTCTCTTTTTCCTGAATTTAGAGGAAAGACTTTCAGCTTTTCACTGTTGAGTATGATGATAGCTGTGGGTTGTCATAAATGGCCTTTATTATATTGAGATATGTTCCCTCTATACCCACTTTGATGAGAGTTTTTATCATGAATGGATATTGTATTTTGTCAAAATGTTTTTTCTGAATCTATTGAGATGATCATGTGATTTTTGACCTTACTTTTGTTAATGTGGTGTATCACATTGTTTGATTTGTGAATGTTGAACCATCCTTGCATCCTTAGAATAAATCCAACATGATCATGGTGTATGATCCTTTTTACATATTGTTGGATTTGGTTTGCTAATATTTTGTTGTGGATTTTTGCATCTATATTGATCAAAGATATTGGCCTGTAATTTTCTGTATTTTGTAACATCTTTGTCTGGTTTTGGTATCAGGGTAATGGTGGCCTCATAGAACGAATTTGGGAATGTTCCATCCACTTCCATTTTTTTTGGAATAGTTTGAGAAGGATAGGTATTAGTTCTTTATGTGTTTAATAGAATTCACTTGTGAAGCTGTCCAGACCTGGACTTTTTGTTTGCTGGGAATTTTTTAAATTACAAATTCAGTTTTACTACTAGTGTTCTGTTCAATGTGTGTTTCTTCTTGATTCTGTCTTGGCAGGTTGTATCTTTCTAGAAATTTTCCCACTTAGAAGATTCAATATTGTTACATGTCAGTTATTTTCAGATTGATGTATGGCTTCAGTGCAATCCCAATCTAAACTTCAGTAGGCTCTTTTAGTAGAAATTGACTAGCTGATTATAAAATTTATATGGAAATGCAAAAGACCTAGAATAGCCAAAATTTTTTGAAAAATAGCAAAATTGGAGAACTTTACTTGATTTCAAGATTTTCTATAAATTTACAGTAATTAAGACTAGTTTATTATCAGCAGAAAGACAGACATATAGATAACTGGAACAGAATAGAGTCCAGGATCAGAATCATGTGCATATAGTCAGTTGATGTTCAACAAATGACAGGGTAATTCAATTTGGAGGGATAGTCATTTCAACAAATGGTGCTGGAACAACTGAATATCCATATGGGGAAAACATAGAATTGATCTTTGCAGCAACAATAATTAATTAACAATAATTAATTCAAAATGGATCATAGATGTTAACTTAAACACTTCTAGAAGAAAACATAGGAGAGGAAATATTCGTGATTTTTGAGGCAGACACAGATTTCCTATAACAATAAGAAATAATGAAAATAAAAATAGAAGAAAAAATAATGGACTGTACTTCACCTAATTTAAAAACTTCTGTTCTTTGGGGGGAAAAAAACTTTAAGAAAAAACACACAAAGTTGTAGAAAAATATATAAATTTCTAGAATAACTAAAGAACTCTTACAACTCAAGAAGAAGACAAACAACCCTATTTTTTTTAATGGACAAAATATTTAAATAGATATTTTGCAAAATAAGATATATAGATGGTAAAAAAAGCACATGAAAAGATGCCTAATATCATTAGTCTTTAAGGAAATGCAAATAAAACCCACAAATGAGATACTACTAGACACCTCCTAGAATGACCAAAAAAAATTTTTAACTGAAAATACCAGGTACTGACAAGTATATGGAGCAACCAGAGCTGTCATACGGGTGGGCCAAAGGTTCGTTCGTTTTTTTCCCTGTAAGATGGCTCTAGTAGCACTTAGTTGTCCTTAACTTCATTCAAAACAATTTTGTTAGATTGTATGTGACAGCCATGATTGTATGTGACAGCATTTACAAAAAGACATCAAAATTGGTGAATTTTTTATTTTATGCACATAATGTAACTTATGCCTCATTTGCTACTGAGAATCTTTCTTTTAGTTAAGCACCAATCCGGCAGTACCATATGAAGCTTAGGTAGGAAGTGGACAGAGAGGGAGGGCTGCATACAGTGAAAAGAGTGAATGAAAAAGGAAAAGGAAAGAGTTAGAGGAAAAGTTGTAGTCATTATTGGCATTTAGAGACTTACTGCAGGCCCCTCAAAAAACAAATTGGTGAATTTTTGTGTAGCCATTTTAATATTGAAGATGGGGGGGAAAAAAGCAACATTTTCGGCATATTATGCTTCATTATTTCAAGAAAGGTAAAAATGCAACTGAAACACATGAAAAGATTTGTACATTGTATGGAGAAGGTGCTGTGACTGATCGAACGTGTCAAAAATGGTTTGCGAAGTTGCCTGCTGGAGATTGCTTGCTGGACTTTGCTCCACGGTCGGGTAGACCTGTTGAAGTTGATAGCGATCAAATCGAAACAATAATTGAGAACAATTAATGTTATACCATGCAGGAGATAGCTGACATACTCAAAATATCCAAATCAAGCAATGAAAATCATTTGCACCAGCCTGGTTATGTGAATCGCTTTGATGTTTGTGTTCCACATAAGTTAAGCAAAAAAACCTTCTTGATGGTATTTCCACATGCGATTCCCTACTGAAACATAATGAAAATGTTCCATTTTTAAAACAAATTGTGACAGATGATGAAAAGTGGATACTGTACAACAATGTAGAATGGTAGAGATCATGGGGCAAGCAAAACGAACCACCACCAACCACACCAAAGGCTGGTCTTCATCCAAAGAAGGTGATGTTGTGTATATGGTGGGGTTGGAAGGGAGTCCTCTATTATGAGCTCCTTCCGGAAAACCAAACGATTAATTCCACAAGTACTGCTCCCAATTAGACCAACTGAAAGCAGCACTCGACGAAAAGCGTCCAGAATTAGTCAACAGAAAATGCATAATCTTCCATCAGGATAACGCAAGACTGCATGTTTCTTTAATGACCAGGTGAAAACTGTTACAGTTTGGCTGGGACGTTCTGATTCATCCGCCGTATTCACCAGACATTGCACCTTCGGATTTCCATTTATTTCAGTCTTTACAAAATTCTTTTAATGGAAAAAGTTTCAATTCCCTGGAAGACTGTAAAAGGCACTTGGAACAGTTCTTTGCTCAAAAAGATAAAAAGTTGTGGGAAGATGAAATTATGAAGTTGCCTGAAAAATGGCAGAAGGTAGTGGAACAAAAGTGTGAATACGTTGTTCAGTAAAGTTCTTGGTGAAAATGAAAAATGTCTTTTATTTTTACTTAAAAAAACAAAGGCACTTTTTGGCCCACTCAATACATTGCTCGTGGGATTGTCAAATGGTACAAGAACTTTGGGAGTCACTTTATTGAAAAGATTTCTCATAAAGTCACACTTTTTTTTTTTAACGTCCCTATTGGAGTATAATTGCTTTACAATGGTTTGTTAGTTTCTGCTTTATAACAAAGTGGATCAGATATACATATACATATGTTCCCATACCTCTTCCCTCTTGAGTCTCCCTCCCTCCCACCCTCCCTATCCCACCCCTCTAGGTGGTCACAAACCACCTAGCTGATCTCCCTGTGCTATGCGGCTGCTTCCCACTAGCTATCTATTTTACGTTTGGTAGTGTATATATGTCCATGCCACTCTCTCACTTTGTCACAGCTTACCCTTCCCCTTCCCCATATCCTCAAGTCCATGCTCTAGTAGGTCTGTGTCTTTATTCTCGTCTTACCCCTAGGTTCTTCATGACCTTTTTTTTCCCTTAGATTCCATATATATATGTGTGTTAACATACGGTATTTGTTTTTCTCTTTCTGACTTACTTCACTCTGTATGACAGACTCTAGGTCCATCCACCTCACTACAAATAACTCAATTTCGTTTCTTTTTATGGCTGAGTAATATTCCATGAATGGATAAACAAGATGTGGCACATATAAGTCACACTTTTTATATGACCAGAGGAAGGAGCCAGGTTGAGGAGTGGGCTGCAGACCCCAATCGGTGAGGAGTGGCTGGAGGGCCTGGGATGGTTCATCCTGAACCCAAAGCCTCAAGGAAGCTCATCACTGTCTCCATCTCAGCAGGGCTGTCCCAGGGCCTGAGACCGTAAAAGAGAAGTCAGACAGTTTTTAGCACCTTTCCATTGAAATAAGGTGGTGTTTCTTAGGCTGAAACCCAAAAACATAGTGAGAAATCTGCCTCTTTGTCCAAAGACCAATGGGAGCAGAGGTAGAGCCAGCAAGGTGTCCACTCCTCAAGATATAAACATCCACTGAGAGCAATTCTGGTTCTTGTCAACATGGCAAACTGGCATGGACTGCTGGCTACTTCCCTGCAAATCAACCCCAGAGAAACTGTGGAAGCAAAAGAAAAGCATGGATACCAAGACCTAAATCCTTTGAGAAAACCCCAGAAGGCTAAACATGTTTTGCAGTGGTTTATGTGGGTAATGTGGGTGGCTGCAGCCTGAGGAGGACAGGAGGTGGAGGTGGCAATGGAGGATAGTGTGGAATCCTTTCAGCTCTGTCTTGCGTCTCCTCAACATAGCTTTGGGACAGTCTTCACCTGCTTCTTCACTGTAGCAACAACAGCAATAGGCCAGGCCACTAGTACAGGTGCAGGTGGTGATATTGAAGGAGTGTAAAGGCCTTGTCCATTAGGATGTTGATGAAAGCTGGTGCTAACTGGCCAGGTGTCAGATGCTGACTGACCAGGTACCTTTGGTCATTCATGCCTTCTCCCGTTCCCCTCTAGACTTCAGGGGCTTCTGGTTACAAGGCAAGGAAAAGCCCCCTTAGATGGTGCTGCTTCCCCCAGGGGTTTTTAAGGTCATAACTTATCCAGAGGATTTGCCTGGTGGGGTGACAGCAAATCTGAGTATTGAAGTTCTGTGGCATGTGTGGCTCATCCCTTTACAACTCTGATGTAATGGGACCTGTCCTTTTATACTTCCCAAAACACATAATCAGAGTAGCTGACATGATCGAGGAAATTTGAGCTCAAAGGCCAAGATAACTAAATATATAAGAAGAATCATTTACTGCAAAAGAAGATGAGAAACTGGACAAGAAATACCATTTGAAGCAGGACTGTTGGTAAGACCAGAAAAAAGTAAGCACAGTCAGTATACCTAAGTACATAGGGAAATGTATTAGCAATATGAAATAAGTAAAAGAAATCACACAAAAAAAGTGTAAATTCTAAGTTTAAAAAGTATGATAGTTTGGGCTTCCCTGGTGGCGCAGTGGTTGAGAGTCTGCCTGCCGGTGCAGGGGACACGGATTCATGCCCCGGTCCAGGAAGATCCCACATGCCGTGGAGTGGCTGGGCCCGTGAGCCATGGCCGCTGAGCCTGCACGTCCGGAGCCTGTGCTCCGCAACGGGAGAGGCCACAACAG
Organism: Orcinus orca; assembly: GCF_937001465.1. Taxonomy (NCBI): domain Eukaryota; kingdom Metazoa; phylum Chordata; class Mammalia; order Artiodactyla; family Delphinidae; genus Orcinus; species Orcinus orca. Next base: position 3,804,513 of record NC_064568.1, read on the forward strand.
TGAGAGGCTCGTGTACCGCAAAAAAAAAAAGTATGATAGTTAAAATGAAGAACATGTATAAGATAAATGATGAAGAACCAATTAACAGGTTGGAAGATCAAACTGAGGAACTCTCCAAGAAAGCATCAGGGAAGGCTGATGATATATAAAACCCATTGAAAAGATGTGGAGGATAAAAGTGCCAAAACCCAGATTATAAGAGAAAGTAACATGAGAAAACCATAATTCAAAAAGAGTCATGTACCGCAATGAAATGTTCATTGCAGCTCTATTTACAATAGCCAGGACATGGAAGCAACCTAAGTGTCCATCAACAGATAAATGGATAAAGAAGATGTGGCACATATATACAATGGAGTATTACTCAGCCATAAAAAGGAACAAAACTGAGTGAGGTGGATGGACCTAGAGACCGTCATACAGAGTGAAGTGAGTCAGAAAGAGAAAAACAAATACCATATGCTAACACATATATATGGTATCTAAAAAAAAAAAAAAAAAAAGGTCATGAAGAACCTAGGGGCAAGATGGGAATAAAGATGCAGACCTACTAGAGAATGGACTTGAGGATACAGGGAGCGGGAAGGGTAAGCTGGGACAAAGTGAGAGAGTGGCATGGACATATATACACTACCAAACATAAAATAGAGAGCTAGTGGGAAGCAGCTACATAGCACAGGGAGATCAGCTCGGTGCTTTGTGACCACCTAGAGGGGTGGGATAAGGAGGGTGGGAGGGAGGGAGATGCAAGAGGGAAGAGATATGGGAACATATGTATATGAATAACTAATTCACTTTGTTAGAAAGCAGAAACTAGCACACCATTGTAAAGCAATTATACTCCAATAAAGATGTTAAAAAATAAGAGAAAATAACAGAAAATAAAAGTTGAGAGGAGGGACTGTTTGAAGAAATAATGAAGATTAATATACCATCTTTAAGAAAAATGAAAGACTTTAGAATGAAAGGAATAAGAGTACCAAATGGAAGAGATGAGGAAAATCCCAGACAGAAACATATCAGAGTGAAATTTGAGAAAATAAAATTCTAAAAGAAACCAGGTAGAGAAGGAAGACCACCTACAAAGGAGTAAGGATCAGACTGACATCAGATTTTTCACAGCAACACGAGATGCAAGAAGAATGAAGTGATATTTTTTAAAGACTTGAAGGTAAAGTACTTAAGGGTAAGAGTAGATGAACTAAAGGGACATGCTCATGTGACAAAATATTTAGCTGTTTAGGAGGTAGAGTAGGTAAGTATACTGATAAGGTAAGAATTAATAGGAGACACAAATGGAAGGAGACCGAGTAGGAAGAACCATGAATCTGTCTCCCCACCTGGACCACAATTGCCCTGGACCTGATGGCTTCAGTGGTGAATTCTGTCACACATTTAAAGAATCAGTAGTTCTCAAACTTTCCCCAAAATCTGAAAAGGGAACACTTTCTGACTCATTCTGTAAGGCCAGCATTACCCTAATACCAAAGCCAGACAAAGAAATGACAAGAAAAAAAAATCCTTATGAACATCAATGCAAATCCTCAACAAAACACTAGCAACACAAAGTTTAGCAGCATAGCAAAAGGATTATACACCATGACACCAAATGGGATTTATTCCTGGAATGCAAGGATGGTTTGACATATAAAACTCAATCAATGTAATACACCACATTAACAGAATGAAGGAGAGGGAAACCCACACGATCATCTCAATTGATGCAGAGAAAACATTTGTCAAAATTCAACACCCTTTCATGATAAAAACACTCAGCAAGGGCTTCCCTGGTGGCGCAGTGGTTGAGAGTCCACCTGCTGATGCAGGGGACACAGGTTCGTGCCCCAGTCCGGGAAGATCCCACATGCCGCGGAGCAGCTGGGCCCATGAGCCATGGCCGCTGAGCCTGCGCATCCGGAGCCTGTGCTCCGCAACGGGAGAGGCCACAACAGTGAGAGGCCCGCGTACCGCAAAAAAAAAACCAAAAAAAACCACTCAGCAAACTAGGAATAGAAGGAGACTACCTCCACATAATGAAAGTCATATGTACAGAAAACATATTCAATAGTGAAAGATTGATAGCTTTTCCTCTAAGGTCAGGAACAAGGCAAGGATGTCTGCTCTCACCACTTGTATTCAACATAGTACTAGAAGTTCTAACCAGAGCAATTTGGCAAGAAAAATAAATAAAGAGCATCTAAATTGGAAAAGAAGAGATAAAATGATCTCTGTTCACAAATGATATGATCTTGTATGTAGAAAATCCTAAAGCTTCTACCAGAAAAAACAACCTTTCAGAACTAATTAGTGAATTTATCAAAGGAACGGGATACAGTCAAAATGCAAAAGTGTTGCATTTCTATACACTAACAATGAACAATCTGAAAAGGAAATTATAAAATCAATTCCATTTACAATAGCATTAAAAAGAATAACATGCAGCACTTAGGAATTAACTTAACCAAAGAGGCGAAAGACCTATACAATGAAAACTATAAAGCCTTGCTGAAAGAAACTAAAGACATAAATACATGAAAACACATTCCACGTTCGTGGATTGGAAGACTTAATATGTCAGTGCTACCCAAAGTGATGTAAGATTTAGTGCAATTCCTATTACCCCAATGACATTTTTCCAGAAATAGAACAACCCATCCTAAAATTCATATGGAATCTCAAAGGACCCCTGAATAGCCAAAACAATCTTGAAAAAGAACAAAACTGGAGGACTCACACTTCATGATTTCAAAACTTACTATAAAACTACAGTCATCAGAACAGTGTGGTACTGGCATAATGATAGACATATAGACCAATGGAATAGAGTAGAAAATCCCAGAAGTAAACCCTCACACATATGGTCAAATGATTTTTAATGAGGGTGCGAAGACCATTCAATGGGGAAAGAACAGTCTTTTCAGCAAATGGTGCTGGGAAAACTGGGTATCCACATGCAAAAGAATGAAGTTGGACCATTCCATAACACCATACTAAAAAATTAACTCAAAATGGATCAAGGACCCAAATGTAAGGCCTAAAAAAATAAAACTCTTAAAAGAAAACACAGGACAAAAGCATCATGATATTGGACTTGGCACTGATTTCATAGATATGGCACCAAAGGCACACGTAACAAAAGCAAAAATGGACAAATCAGACTTCATGAAAATTTTTAAAACTTTGTGCATCAAAAGACAGTATTCACAGAGTAAAAAGTCAGTACACAGAATGGGAGAAAATATTTGAAAATCATATATCCGATAAGGGATTAATATCCAGAATATATAGAGAATATCTAAGAGAACCTCATTCAAAATTGAACCAAGGACCTGAATAGTCATTTTTCCAAAGAAGGCATACAAATGTCCAATAAGCACATGAAAAGATGCTCAACTTACTAATCATTAGGGAAATGCAAATCAAAACTTCAACAAGATACCACCTCACACCCAGTAGGAGAGCTACTATCAAAAAGCCAGAAAACAGCAAGTGTTGGTGAGGATGTGGAAGCATTGAAATCCTTGTTTACTCTTGTTGAGAATGTCAAAGGGTACAGCTGCTATGGGATAGTATAGTGGTGCCTCAAAAAATTAAAAATAGAATTATATATTCCAGCAATTCCACTTCTAGGTACATACCCAACAGAATTGAAAGCAGGGTCTCCAAAAAACACCTGTACACCCATGTTCATAGTAGCATTATTCACAATAGCTGAAATGTGGCAGCAACCCCAGGGCCCATTGACAGGTGATGGATAATCAAAGTTGTGGTCTGTACACATGATGGAATATCATTCAGCCTTAAAAAGGAAGGAAATTCTGCAATATGCTACAGCATGGATGAACCTTGAGGACATTAAGCTGAGTGAAATGAACCAGTCACAAAAACACAAATATTGCATGATTCCGCTTATATGAGGTACTCAGAGAAATCAAAATGGTAGAGACAGAAAGTAGAGTGGTGGTTGCCAGGGGCTGTGGGGAGGGCAATGGAGAGTTAGTGTTTAACGGGGACAGTTTCAGTTTTACAAGGTGAAGAGAGTTATGAGCATGGATGGTGAAAATGGCTGCACAACAATGTGAAAGTATTTAATACCACTGAGCTGTACACTTAAAAATGCCTAAGATGGCAACTTTTATGTGTATTTTACCTCAAAAAATTATTTTTAATCGTGCAGCAAACATTTTTCTTAGTGGAGACACTGTAATGCATTCTCCGTAAAGTTAGGAACAAGATAAGGATACTACAGTCAACAGCACTGTATTAGAAATCCTGAACACTATGTGGAAAGAAAGAGAAATAAGAGTGTCATAGTCAGTTCAGACTGCTCTTACAAAATACCGCAGAGTGTATGGCTTAAACAACAGACATTTATTTCTCATCCTCTGGAGCCTGGAAGTCCAAGGTCAGGGTGCCAACATGGTTGGGTTCTTGGTGAGGGCCCTCTTCCTGGGCTTGGCCTTACTTGGTGTGTGCGCACAGAGAGAGATCGCTGGTCTCTTCCTCTCACAGGGGCCCCAATCTCCTTAGGGGGCTCCACCCTCATGACCCCATCTAAACCTGCTTACCTCTGAAAGGCCCACTTCCAAATACCATTGCATTGTGGGTTAGGGCTCCAGTGTATAAACTTTGGGGAGAAACACAAATGTCCATAGCAAAGAGATACAAGGATGTGAAAGGAAATTATAAAAACATCCATTATTTGCAGGTGATTCAGTCATCTGCATGGAACAACCAACCAAGAATCAATAGACAAGTAACAACTAATATGGATTCACCAAGATGCTGGACACAGGAACAACACATAAAGTCAACTTCTCACAGTGAGAAGCAGTGGGCCAGGTTGCACGCACAGCGACGTGGGGGTCATAAACACACAGCTCGAGTGGATGAGAACCAGCATGAGATGCACAGCACAGCGGCATTAATGCCAGGAATAAACTGAGGCAGGAGAAAGACAGAGCAGGGGGTTTGCATGAGAGAGGATGGGGCCTCTCTGCTGAGAGCCCAGGAGTTCTCTGGAAGATGCAGGATAAATCCAAGGCTCCCAGTTGCTGAGGCCCCTGACATCCCTCCCCCAGAACCTGAAAGTGTCTCCCCCTTCAAAAAACAAAACCCTGTGCTCCTCCCGTCCAAGCCTTTGGACAGTGGGCAAGCAACTTTGGTCCCTGGGCCTCCACTTCCCCCTCTGTAAAGTGGGGATAATCACAGTAACAACCTTCCAGGTCTGTGGATGGATTCTGTATGATAATGCAGAGGAAAGACTCAGCTCATGCTCAGCAAACGTGAATGAGAATAACTATTTATTAATAACCAGGTGATTGAAGAGCCCCCACCCCATGCCAAGCTCCAGTGCAAGGCCCACCGCTGGCTGTCTCCCAGTCTCCAGCTCCATCAAGGGTTAAGGAGCTTGGCTGGCTGCTGGGGAGCACGAATAAAGCACCAGCCCAGCAGCAGCTCCCTATCTCTGAGCCATCTCCTCCCGCCCCACAGCTTGAGACTGCGGAAATGAAAGCCCCTTTAGGCAGAAGCTCCTTCGCCAGCTGCATCACAATGACATTCCCCACCAGGGAGGTGGGGATAGGCGCCCTCCCTGGCTTCCCCAGTTCTGGGGCTACAGGGGTGGTGAGCTGCCCCGGAGCTGTCAGCTCACATGTGGGAGAGAAGTTGGGTTGTTCTGTTCCTGGCCCTGTGGGGTTGGAGGAAAGTGAAGTGGGGAGGGGGGAGCTGGGAGGGGTGCTGACAGGTTGGGGAGGACCCAGTGGGTGCACCCCAGGCACTTGGGGTCTCAGAGAACCAACACATGCTGCCAAGGACCTGCAGGTGAACACCCACTAGTGAGCTGTGAAAGCCATTTAATGAGTTGTGTTCTGCATTTTTAAAAAGAGAACTGGAATAGAAAATAGGGTGCATTGCAGATAATAAAGCCACAAGCTTTATTTCAGTCACCTTGAGTGCAGTGGCCAAAAACTGCACTCAAGGTGGGCCTTGGGCCAGAGCCCACTTGCCCGGGCCCGTGACCTCGGATGCATTGTGCCACCTTCCAGACCTCTGTTTCCTTATCTGTTCGTGGAGAAGAGTGGCACCCACACCTCGGTCATTGTGAGAGACGAAGGAGGGGTTCGGGAGAGCTCAGGGAATGTGGAGCCGCCATGGCTGTTGGCTCTTTTAATCCTCATGTAAAACGTCTTTCTTCCCTGGGAGATGGGTCACAAAAAGCTGAAAGCCACTGGATTTGAGGACTGGGACAGGACCTGTCTACAGCAAGAATTCGGGGTGCAGGGGGCCTGCTCTTAGTAAATCAGAAGAGAGGATCCTGAGGGGAAAAGGAAAAGCCAGAGTCCCCAGAGGCAGGTCCGTGTGTGCACAGCCCTCCACAGCCTACACCTCCCGCCATATGTTGAGGATGACTTTGCCCAATCAGAAGCCCCCACCCTGTGTTTCCTTTGGTCTCCAAATTAATGAACTTCTTGCAGACTCTGCACTGGGAGCCGTCCTCATATGCCCCCCTTAAGGCCTGACATTAGGCCCAGAAGGAAGGGGCTCTCATTCTCTCCAATTTTTAAAAAAATAGACTCTGTCTTTTAGAGCAGTTTTAGGTTGACAGCAAAACTGAGCCCAAAGTACAGAGAGTTCCCATTTACTCCCTATTCCCACCCGGTCCCCACCACACACACAAGCACAGCCTTCTTCACCATCAACATCGGCCCCCAGAGTGGTGTATTTGTTACAATTGGTGAACCTACACTTATGCATCTTTATCACCCAAAGCCAGTAGTTTACATTAGGGTTCACTCTCAATGATGCACATTCTGTCGGTTTGGACAAAGATGTAATGATGTGTATCCACCATTATAGTGTCACACAGTGTAGTTTCATTGCCCTAAAAATCCTCTGTGCTCCACCTGTTCATCCCTCCCTCCCCTCAAGCCCTGCTGTCTGGGGGTTTTCCTTTTCCAAAATGTCATATAGTTGGAATCATACAGTTTGTAACATTTTCAGATTGGCTTCTTTCACTTAATAATATGCATTTGAGGTTCCTCCATGGCTTGGTAGCTCATCTCTTTTCTTTTTACTCTTTGTTATGTCAGTGACCCTGCTGTTCAGAGTTTAACTATGGTATTAATGCTATAATGTACTAATGCTTTTTATTTTTTAAATTTATTTTTAAAAAATATTTATTTATTTATTTGGCTGCGTCAGGTCTTAGTTGTGGCATGTGGGATCTTTGTTGCTGTGTGTGGGAGCTTTGCTGCGACATGCAGGATCTTTTACTTGTGGCGTGCAGGATCTTTAGTTGTGTCATGCAGGATTTTTCCTTTTTTTCTTTTTAGTTGCAGCATGCGGGATCTTTAGTTGCGGCATGTGTTCCCTAACCAGGGATCAAACCTTAGCCCTCTGAGTTGGGTGCGTGGAGTCATAGCCATTGGACCACCAGGTAAGTCCTGTAGCTCATTTCTTTTTAGCACTGAATAATATTCCATTGTCTGGATGGACCACAGTTTATTCATTCACCCAAGAAGGACTTAGTTGCTTCCAAGTTTTGGCAGTTATGAATAAAGCTGCTATAAATATCCATGTGAAGGTTTTCATTTATGTTTTGAAAATATAAGTTTTCAACTCATTTGTGAAAATACCAAGGAGTGTGATTGCTAATCCATACGGTAAAAGTATGTTTAGTTTTGTAAGAAACCACCAAACTATCTTACAAACTGGCTGTACTGTTTTGCATTCCTACCAGCAATGAATGAGCGTTCCTGTTGCTCCATATTTAGTGGAGCATTTGGTCTTGTCAGTGTTTTGCATTTTGGCTATTCTAACAGGCGTGAAGTATTATCTCATTATTGTTGCTGTTTTTTAATCATTTCCTTCATATAATCATAATCTATTATTTATTTATTTATTTTTGGCTGTGTTGGGTCTTCGTTGCTGCGTGCGGGCTTTCTCTAGTTGCTGCGAGTGGGGGCTACTCTTCGTTGCGGTGTGCGGACTTCTCATTGTGGTAGCTTCTCTTGTTGCAGAGCACAGGCTTTAGGCTCTTGGGCTTCAGTAGTTGTGCCACACGGGCTCAGTAGTTGTGGCTCATGGGCTCTAGAGCGCAGGCTCAGTAGTTGTGGCGCACAGGCTTAGTTGCCCCGCGGCATGTGGGATCTTCCCGGACCAGAACTCAAACCCGTGTCCCCTGCATTGGCAGGAGGATTCTTAACTACTGCGCCATCAGGGAAGTCCCTGTTGTTTTAATTTACGCTTTCATAATTTCATATAATTTGCATATAATTTTGAGCGTCTTTTCATATGCTTATTTGCCATCTGTATATCTTTTTTGGTGAGGTGTCTGTTCAGGTCTTTTGCCTATTTTTTAATCAGGTTGTTCATTTTGTTGTTACATTTTAAGAGTTATTTGTGTATTTTGGATAACAGTCCTTTATGTGTCTTTTGCAAATATTTTCTCCAGTGTGACTTGTCTTTTCATTTCTCTTGACATTGTCTTTTGCAGAGCAGAAGTTTTTAATTTTAATGAAGTCTAGCCTATCAGTTATTTCTTTCATGAATAGTGCCTTTAATGTTGTATCTAGAAAGGTATCACCATACCCAAGGTCATCTAGATTTTCTCCTGTGTTATCTTCTAGGAGTTGTATAGTTTGCAGTTTACATTAGGTCAGTGATCCATTTTGAGTCAATTTTTATAGAAGGGTGTAAGCTCTGTGTATAGATTTTTTTTTTTTTTTTGCACATAGATGCCCAGTTGTCCCAGCACCATTTGTTGAAAAGACTGTTTTTTCCCCATTGTGCTGCCTTTGCTCTTTTGTCAAAGATCAGTTTATTATATCTTTGTGGGTCTGTTCCTGGGCTCTCTTTTCTGTTCCACCGATCTGTCTGTTCTTTTGCCAGTACCATCCTGTCTTCATTACTGTAGCTTTAGAGTAAGTATTGACCTTGGGTAGTATCTCTGACTTTGCTTTTCTATTCTCTTCATTTTTTAGAAGTGGAAATTGAGACACCAAAAAGTCAAGTAACTTGCCCCAAAATGCACAGTAAATGGCAGAGTCAGGATTTGAACTCAAGCCTTTTGACTACAAAGCTTGTGCTTAGGACAGAGATTAAAACACTGGAAATGGGAAAAGACAGACAGAGGGGAAAAGAAAAAAACAGGGAAGGAGAGGAGAATGTCAGAAAAAATAAAAAGCAACAATTTTCCCCACAAATACTAACCTGGGTCTCTCCTCCTCCAAAGCTGGGAAGAACAGTCTGGGGGCAAGGTGGGCGCAGGGAGAGTGTGGATGTGTTTTGAAGATCTGGAAGCCAACAGGATTTCCTAACAGATTGGATTTGGGCTGAGGAGAGAAGAGGGACAGTGGACATGACTCCAGTGTTCCGGAAGGATGGAGATGCTATTGCAGTGGGGGAGGCTGCAAGAGGAGCCTGCCTGGGGGTGGGGATTAGGAACTGGTTAGGTTTGTGTTCATTAAAGACGCCCTGTAGTCACCCAGGTGGAGAGGACTGATGCCACCTCCCCCAGGTTCCCGTGCGGCATGTCACCTGTGCAGGTGAAAGAAGGAGGAAGGAGACCTCTCTGCTCAGGGAGGAGCTTTCGGAGACGTGAGGCACTGGAGGTGCAAGCTGTAAAGGAGGTTCCAGAAAGGATCACATACCTTGACAGCTGGGGTATGATCAGATCCTGGGGTTTCCCAGCCTGAGACCCGGGACCCTTCTGCAAGCTGGCCTGGGGGTTGTGTGGGGAGGGAGGTCAGGAGGGGACTCCCCGAGGATGGCTGGGATTCTCACCTCGCTAGTACTTTCAAGGACACTTGTCAGCTGTGTCACCAGTTGTAAGCAATTCATTTTAGGTGGAAGCAGACAGGGCACAGCGTGAGAAAGGTACTCCTTCCATCCTCTTCCTGCCCTCCCATTACATCAAGGAGAGTCTTGGGTGGGTGCTACGCCATCTTTAAAACCTCTCTGACACTTGCTAATCTCCCTTCTTAACCAAGGGACAGGGTCTGAAGCTCAGGGCCTTTGCAGGCAACAGTGTTTGGCTAGAATTTAGCAATGTCGCTTTACGTTCTGTCTCTCCAGTCTACTGTGACCTTGTACGTGTGGCAAATTAAACAGTGATCGAAGTTTCTTTTAAATACATCTAAGTTGAAAATGTGAATGGGTCTAGTAATGGGCATTCAATAAATAAACGTGGCAAACATCATTGAGGTGATGTGTAAATACCCAGCAATTGGGAAACGTCTCTTAATTAGTGTGTTTGTAGGGTTGCTGTGAGGTTTGTCATTTTGTTTGGGGCACGTGCTGTGTCTGCCTCTGTCTGTGATATTTGCTCCCTTCTTCCTTCTCATCACCTGGCCGTTTCCTCTAGGAAGTAGGAACAGGTGGGATCCAACCTTTGCTCCCCCCACCGCCAACTTCGCTGGGCTCTGGACCGTCTGAGAGCCTCAGGTCCGTGTCCTGTGGTCCCCAATCCACTGGGGGGCGTCTCCACATGGCGCGACCTGCCCACACTCACACTGACCTTACTCCTTCCACCCTGGTCCTTAGGGGTCCGGAGCAGCACTGCGTAGTTGCCCGTCTGCCAGGGCTTCCCGCGTCGAGGCCCCCCTCTGCGGGCCATCTGTCTGCCCTCTGCTGCTCAGCAGCCCTGGGATATGGGGACTGACACTGAGAGGTGACAGGGCTGGTGAGGTCCCCTGGCAGACGGGCAGCTGATCCAGGGTGACACTGATAGTGGTGCCGGGCTGGGCCCCCAGGCCTCAAGAAAGAACCACGTGGGAAGGGCGGGGGAGATGAACGGAGGTGGGGGCCTCAGAACTGTGCCTTTCCCAACCCCGTGGCTACGGGGGTGCCATGCCCCTTCTGCTTGCAACCCCCAGTGGTAAGGGGCGCACTCCTCCTGGCCGCCTGTGCCCTCCCTGCTCCACTCTGCCTGAGACAAAGCTCCTCTTCCTCACCCTGTGAATCCAACGCCTGGCGAGGTCTGACGCTGCCCTGTGGACCCCCAGACCTGCCTGCTGCCCTGCTCTGGGATAGCACCTGGGGCCTCTCTGACCTCTACAGAACCAGGAGGCTTTTCTGAACTCCAAGGTCTGTGACTGTAGCTGGAGAGGCTCTAAGGTGGTTTGCAGAATAAAATGAGGACAGGGCTGCGGCCACTTGTCGATGTGTATTTTTCAGGCTGGTGGGCTCTGCGTCTACTTAGCCTCCCCCCACTCTGCCCCTACAGCGAGGCCAGCCCGGGGCACTGTTTCCAAGGTCTGGCTCTTTTAAATTTAGCTGCAGGAAAAAGCAGTTTGTGCGGGCCTGGACCACGGAGACAATCAGCAACAGGAAAAAGTCATCCAAGGGGAGTTTTCAGTGAATTATGGAGGCATTGTTCCTGCGCCCAAGGAGCCGGGGCTGCTGGTCCAGCCTCGCTGACCCAGCCCAGGCCTCTGGGGCCAAACACTGCCTGAGCTGCGTCAGGACAACACAATGTAAGAGTCTGAAGGCCAAAAAAAAAAAAAAGAGCAGAGGAAGAAAAATACTGGAAATTCCCTGTGTCCCAGCGATGGAAGAGCCTTTCTTGAAAATCAACAGCGAGGGAAAGGTTGCTGCCCGCCCAGGCGGGGGGCCTCAGGAACAGGAGGAAGTCACAAGCGATATTTTGAGATATTTTCAGTCTGGTGTGATGCCGGTCGATTTTCCAAAACATGAGGGCCTCATGCTGGGGGGGAGAGTTGAGGTTGGACAGGGGTTGACCGGGGGTGGGGCGAGGCTCAGGATGGGCCAGGACGAGGACATAAACAGAAGCTGACCCAGTTGGAGAGCTCTGGTGTCCCAGCTGGCTGACATGCAGGCCCCTCGAAGCCCTGGGAGACCCAGGGGGTCTCCCATTGATCTAGAGGCCCTTTTGGCTCTCACCTTGATGAGAGGATCACAGATGAATACTGGGATCCCCTACACAGAAAGCCTGATAGGTGGCCAGGCAGATTCCACTTGCTCACCTCTTCCGATGGGGCGCTCACTACCTAATATCAGCCTAACCCACTTCTGCATGGCTCAGCCTGGGAGAAACAATAGCAATGCTTCTGGAGGAGACACAGTGGTAAACAAAATAGACAAAAATGTGTGTGCTCATGGAGCTGACATTCTAGTGAGGAGACATAGACAATATAAAAAATTAATAATGTTTATAGCATGTTAGAAATCATAAGCACCATGAGAAGATAAAGCAGGGAAAGGAGCAGGAGGTGCTTGAGATACAATTTGAAAAAATAGGGGGTTAAAGAGAAAATTCCTCCTCACTCTCAGCTGGGACCAGCCCCCACCCTGCCCCTGGGCCCATCTGCTCCTTGATGGGCCCATAGCCCATCTGCTCCTTGAGTCCTGGGATAGCCTTGCTCTGCTCCAGGCTGAGCAGGGCCAGCTACTCATGGGAAGGGAGCTCCAGCCCCCTCCTCCCCCCTCTGCAGCGGGTCAGAGCTGAATGCCTTCCCCAGAAGTGGGAACAGCACTTTAAATCCCTTCCCTCTATGAATGCACCTCTGTCCCAATTTAGCTGTTTTAGAAGCTGTCCCCCGTTACCTCCCCCTGAGCCCCCCGACTTCTGACGCCGTGAGCGGCCAAGAAGCCGTGCCTCCTCTGTCCAAGGTACTGTGCGTGTGCCCACCCAAGATGAAGGATTTGCATTTATTCCTCTTGCTTCCTCTTGTGGAATTCTTTTTGGCACAGAGGTGGACCACTTATGAGGCAAAGAGTTAATAGTAACATACAAAGAGTGCCTAAAAATACACAACAAAAATAGAGGAAGGAATACAGGCAAAGACTCTGATCAGGCAATTCGCTCCAGAAATGCAAATGGCCAATAAATAAATGAATGCAGAGCCGCTCCGCGCTCAGGCAGTGGTGGAGACACAAACAAAAAGAACAGTGAGATGCCATTTCTCTCCCATCAGACTGGAAAACAATATTAAATATTGATAACATCCAGTGCCAGCAAGGAGGGGGGCAGTCAAGCAGTTTTGACACTGCTGGTGGGAGTGTGAGTTGCCACAGTCTTTTGGGACAGTAATCTGCAGTTTCTATTAAAGTTTAAAATGTGTGTGCCCTTTGATCCAGCAAAACCATACAGACACATAGGTGATAGGTACAAGGGTATTTGTTCGAAAAAAGGCACGTACTAAGTGTTGATCAATAGGGCAATGCTTGAATGAATCCTGGGACATTCATTCTATAAAATATTTGGCAGCCATATGTATGGACCTGGAACCGTGTTTGTGTATATTACTGGACAAAAAACAAGTTGCAAAGTCAGGTACATGGTGTGATCTATTTTTGTAAACATGTTTTGAAAGAGCAAAGAGTAAAATGGAAAGAACTATTCACTAAACTGCTAACATTGTTTACCCCAGGGCAAGAGGATCGTTAAGGGCAAGATTGTTATATTTTTATGTCACTTCTGTATTGTTTGACTTTCACAGTCAGTTTTTATAGCTCCAATAATTTAAGTAGTAAATACTTTTTCTTAAAAGCCATTTTGAGAGGTTCTTATGAAGGTCTGCCCATAAGAGGAGGTCATCGTCTCTCTGCCGAGCTGGGAGTCTGGCAGACCCTCCAAGGAGTATTCCGGTGTCCACGCCTCACCTCACATGAGCAGGCATCCCGCTGCTCACTGAGCCTTGTGGGTTCTCCCTGCCTCAGTTTCCCATATCTGCCTCTTCCGTGCCTCATGCTACCTTCCCTGTTCTGTGAATAGTGCTGGTTCCAGAAACTGTGTCGAAGGGACTGGGCTGGGTTTCCTGATCCTGGTTAAAGATTTGGGAGACCAGGACAACAACTAGTTTCCACCTTGCATGCCAGCTCTGAGCAGTGGCAGAGGCTGCTATGCAGAAAGGGATTCTGAGGCCGTTTCTAGGCTCCACTGGCAAGGGTGCTGTGATTGATTAGCAATGTCTGCTCTTGTCAGGGGACTGGTCAATGGAAGCACCAAAGTCACTGATGGTCCATGCTTGGTCTAGGCCAGTGATTCCCAGCCTGAAACATGAACAGGAATCACAAGAGATCTCGTTAACACGCAGATTCAGGTCCAACAGGTCTGGGGCAGGATCCAAGAGTCTGCATTTCTAGCAAGCCCCCAGGAGATTCGGGGCTGCTGGTCCGAGGACCGCCCTTTGGGGAGTGTAGGTCAAGGATCTTTGCAATCTCCATTCACAGCTACCTGATCTTCTCCCCCAAGTTTTCACACATTTGCAAACAGAAGTGATCAAACCCACCCCCACTGTCCAGCACTTTATTTATTATTTATTTATTTATTTATTTATTTATTTATTTTTGGCTGTGTTGGGTCTTCGTTTCTGTGCGAGGGCTTTCTCTAGTTGCGGCAAGCGGGGGCCACTCTTCATCACGGTGCGCGGGCCTCTCTTTGTCGTGGCCTCTCTTGTTGCAGTGCACAGGCTCCAGACGCGCAGGCTCAGTAATTGCGGCTCACGGGCCTAGTTGCTCCGCGGCATGTGGGATCTTCCCAGACCAGATCTCGAAGCCGTGTCCCCTGTATTAGCAGGCAGATTCCCAACCACTGCGCCACCAGGGAAGCCCTGTCCAGCACTTTTTATATCCATCACATCTCTGATTCTTGGAACAGCCCAGGTTATTATTATCTTCCTTGACGGATGAGGAACAGGAGGCCCGGGAGGGGAAAGAAGTCACCCATGGTCCCCCAGCCACTGGTGGCAGATTGATCGCCCACCTCCCTCACCCCCAGCCATCTCCTTTCTGGAGCCAGAAACCACCCAGAAAGACCCTGCTGCTCCCTGAAAGCCCTGTGTTCCCTGCCATAAATAAGTCCCCGGCTGCACCCAGGTCCCTCCCCTTCCCTGGGCAATGTTTCACAACAGGCTGGGGCTGGATGGGAGGCTTGCCGACAGCATGAGTTATGGGCTCCGGGAAGCCCATTCGTCACTGAAGGGAGAGAAGTTAACTCGAGCTTATTAAGTCTACAAGTTTATTATTCACATTGATCACCCAGCAGACAGCACCTGCCACCCCACCCTGGAACCGCAGTGCATTCTGATCACAGGATGGTGTTGTGGCTAGGGAGACTCCCGAGTCCCCAGGAAATGCAGGTGGAGCACAGCCACCTCCGCTGCCCCTTCTAAGAGGCAAGGAGGGTTTCTCATCAGTGGCTTGTCACTCGTCTGCTCCCCACACATCTGCCAGCCCGTGTTTTGGGCCAGGCTCTGAGCCGGGAGCTGGGACGCCAGGGATGCACAATCTGACCCCGTCTCCACCATCACGGCAAAGGAGGCAAAGGAGGTGGGACAACCTGGTGGTTGGGAGCCCAGCCTTGTGGTCTGCCCGGTTTGATCTCCAGTTCTGCCACTCAGCAGCAGGTGACCTTTCATTTAAGTTTTGTGACTTTTCAGAGACTCCATTTGTCATCTGTAAAGTGGGGACATGCTCATTCATTAGACTAATATTTATTGAGTCCCTACAGAAGCGAAAGACTTGCTGCCCTCAGAGAATTTGTGTTTGGAGATGGAGACAGGCATAAAGCAATTGAGGAACATAAATAGAGTCATTTCAGATAGTGGCGAGTGCCAGGAAGAAAATAACCTGGGTCGCCCGGTGGAGAGTCACTAGCAGCGTTGAGGGGATATGGGTGGGGTGCCCTGGCCTCTCCAAGAAGGTGGCGTTTGAGCTGAGACCTGAATGACGGGCAGGAGGCAGCCAGGGAGAGAGCTGGGCCAAGGGAGAGGGAGAAAACTGCAAGGACACTAGCCGTGCTCGGGCAAAGATGTGCACGGGGACAAGAGAAGAGGCCGGGGTGCCTGGGAGTTCAGTGAGACGGTGGGGAGGAGAGAGACGGGGGCCAGCAGCTGATGTAAGGACTTCAGATTTCATTCCACTGGCTGGTTTTAGGTTAAAAGAGTTGTTAGGGATATACCCATACTTGACCTCCCTCCATGGCTGTTATGAAGTCCAGTGGACACGGGTGCCACGGTCTGATCCCTGTTTCAGGACAGTGCCCCCTGTCCCTCAGCTGCAGTGATAATGGCTCCTAATGGCTGACAGCTGCTGCCCCTCTCCTGGGCATTGCCCTTGGCTGCCACCCTTCTCCAGGGCCCCCTCCCCTCAAGGTGGGGCTAACTCTGTGGTGCTCTTGGCACTCCAGAGCTGCGCCGAGGCCAGTCTCCAGCCAGGGCCACAGCCTCGCTTGGCGTTTTGCCTTTGCCCTCCCTGTATCCCTCACTCCTGCTGAGAGCACTTCTTCAATAATTCACATACACCTGGATCCCTGACTTGGGCTCTGCTTCTAGGGGCCCCAACCTAAGACACGAGGATAGATCCAGCAGTGACTGTAAAGGCTGGACCCAAGGCCTGCCATGCGGTGGTAACTCAGGGTGAGCACCTTGTCTGGTTTCACCAAGTCATCCATGGTTTTAGCACTGAAAGTCCTGCCTTCCAGGAAACTCCTTGGTTCTGGGCAAACCAGGATGGTTGGTGGCTGGTAACTGCTTGATAAGGTTCATTCATCCATTCAGCAAATACCACTTGCTGTGAGCGTGTGCCTGGTTCTGTCAGTGGAGCCATGGCAAGGTCCAGCCTCACGGAGCTCACGGTCCAGCTGCAGGAGGCTGGCAACATCATCAGAGGCTTACTCAGGCCTGCAGGTCAGGAGAGCAGTCCTTAAAGGGGGAGGAGTTGCCACCCAATGAATGGGGAGGGGTGTTCAGGAGAGCACCCACCTCGGGGAGCTGATGGTCAGGAAAGCCCAGAGCTTCAGATCTCCAAATGCAGAGAGAGGCCACGAGAAGCAGGTTCTGGGGTGCCACCAGCCATGCCCTCAGCTGCTCCAGGAAACAGGAAAGCCCAGAATGCCTGCAAATCAAAAACTTCTTTGGGGAGAGCCCTCTGGGGCCACTGAGGCTCCTGGGCCATCAGTCAAGGCAGTTAAGACAGGACTGGGAACCTCCCGTGAGCCCCACGATAGCCCAGACAAGTGGACCTAGTATCTCCATTTTACGGACAGGGAAACCGAGGCTTAAAGAGGAGTCATCACTTGCCCAAAGTCACCCAGCCAGTGAGTGGTGCAGCCTGGGAGGGGTCCCAGGGCTCTCAGGCTCCACAGCCACTAGGCCACCTCATTAATTCCAGAAGACGAGGAAGGCATTACAGCCTACATTTGATTCATCCCTTTCAACACTCCCCTTTCATCCACTCTCTGATTCTAGGGGGAAGTGGATGAAAGTGCAGGTCCCAGAGCCAGCCTTTCTGGGTCCAGACTCCAGCCCCATCATCCCTCTCTGCGCCACAAGGGCCTTGTCTCTCAAAGACGGGATCACAAGAGCACCTCCCTCCAAGGCTTGTTGTGAAGATTAAACGAGTTAATATATGGACAGCACTTAGAGCAGAGACTGGCACACTGTCTCAGCTATTATTGCTATTTTTATTACCATGATTTAGTACAAGCAAGTCATAAAAATAAAACATTGGAAACAACCTAAATGTTCAGTAGTAGAGGAGTTATTAAGCAAACCATGATTATCTATTTCAGTGGACACAACATTGATTAAGACAGGTGGCCTTGGCACAGAAATAGACAACTAGACTAAGAGAACAGAATAGAAAGTCCAGAACTAGACCAACATGGGTGGCATCACCAGATTTATGACAACGGAGACACTGCAGTGGAGTGGAATAAGGATGATGAATTTTAAATAAATGCTGCTGGATTGGTTGAATATGCACATGAGGGAGAAAAGATCCTTGACCCCTACCTCACACCATACGCCCATATCTGCTTCAGTGAACTCCAGGCAGCCATCATCTTGACCAGAACATTGGATCTGTGTAAGTTTCCCTAGTCCTGCACTTTGAAGAAGGTAACCTTATGAGAAAATGTGAGAACTTGGAATAATAAAGCCACTTCAAGAGCATGCACAGACACTGATGAGGAAGGCAAGGTGAATTTCGGTGGCATCAGTGGCTTCATGTGAATGAAAATTTTGGTTGTGATGGTTGTCCTTTCAGTAAAGTGACAGACAGTCCTTTATTTTGAAGTTTTCTCACAAAATTCACCCAGTCCAAGGTAATCACAGGAGTAGGAAGATGAAATTTAGGCAACAAGTAGTCAATAAGAAAGTTCCGATTTCCTTTGGAGAAAAAGGAAAACATGTTTTGTTGTCCCCCGACAGCGAGATGGAAAAAAAATAAAATAACCAAGGGAAAAGTCACCCCACGCTTTCCTTGTGGCCGTGGGCCCCCACCACCGTTGGCGCCGCGAGGAAGTCGAAGGTTGAGTGAGCAAAACATGTTTTCCTTCGGCAGGACGTCTGTAGGAACTGTTGGAATCAATTATTGGGAAACACAAAAATAAAATAAACTTCAGCCTGTGGTAAACATTACCCCTTCTTTCAGGGATCAGGAAAACAAAGGTCAGGATTGGGGTCAACATGGAACAGTGGGCCAGCACGCCAAGCAGGAAGCCACGACCTGGGCTTTGGTGAGGCCTGGCAAGGCGGGAGCCTTCCTGAGCCTCAGTTTACCCAGCTGCAAATTCATGATCAGGTGTCCATCTCACAGAGTTGGGAGAACTCACTGCTCAATGAATGTGTACTTGGCTCCTACTCTGTGCCAGGCTGTGGGCTGGGCACTCGGAGGTGCTGTTTTTGCAGTGCTGGTGTGCACAGGGCCAGCTTCACGAGTGTGTGGCCATCACAGCCACATGGGGACCCACACTCAGGAGGGCCCCGTGCTTGGTTTAAACCCCCATGTTCTACTGTCACCATTTGGAATTCTTAATTTTTAGACGAGAGGCACTGCATTTTCGCTTTGCACTTGGCCCCACAATTGCACGGCCGGTCCTAGCTGTGATGCTTTTCGCTTGCTCCCTGAGTGTGTCTGACCCCCCAGGTTCCCTCCAAGGCTTGGCACAAAAAGGGTGCCCATAAATGGGGTTGAAATGAATGTCAGAGGAAAGGCCGGGGGTTATAAATACTGCTCTACCACCCGCCCCACATGTGCCCTGGTCACAGGGAACCCCTCAAACCCTCATCAGTGCTGCGACTGCCACTGTTTGGGGGGAAATCATCTCCATTTTGGTTGGGGAGATCCTGAGTTAAGTGCAATGGGAAAAGCACCAGCCGTGTGGTTACGACAGACCTGGGATCACAACCGTCTGCTGCTCGATGCCTATGTATTCCCAGGCAAATTTCTGGGCCTCAGTTTCCTCATCTGTAAAATGGATATAATCATACCTGCCACACAGAGTGCCTGTGGTGATTAAACATAACATGTCAAGCACCACAGCTCCACCAGTTTGAGGAGGCACCGAGCCCACATCTATGTAGGCAGGAGTGTCTGCAACCTGAGGGAGGCAAATCATCCTCGGACTTTAAGAGTTTGAGTGGACCCCAGAGCAAAGTCTGGATGCTGCTGCCTGTTCATTAGTAAAGTGGGAACAAATTTTATTTATAGTTAAACATTAAACTGTCAAGTCAGTGAGGTTAGACCTTCACAAACAATAAAAGACATCAAATTCTAACTGATGGCCTGCTTTGTGCCAGATACTTCTTCACTAGTAATACTTAGGAATAATATCTAACATTCTGAGCGCATGTTACATAACAGACACCGGGCTAAGCACTGCAGGGTCATCATCTTACTTCATCTCCCCTAGTGGGCACGTGCGGTAGGTGCTAGAAATGCCCCATCTTATAAATGAGGGGGATACCCAGCGGGACAAGGACTTGCCAGGAGCTCAGGGCTGAGAGATGGGGCGGGGGTTGGGGCTCAAACCCCAGTGTGTAGTCCACACCTTCGTCCCAAACTCTGAGCTGTCAGGCTCTGTCCCCAGTTCACACTGTGAGATCATCAGAATTTGTCAGACCATGTGCTGAAGGTCCCCTCCCTCACACGCTGTCCCCTCCCTAGGGGCTCCCCTGAGCTGGAGAGGATCAGGCTCCAGCCTGTAGCCCCCCTGCCAGAAGGCAGCTAGGAGGCAGCTCCCGCGGGGTACCATGCGTGCTGACTGCAGCCTCTTCTAGAAGGATGGAGACCCCCAGTTGTGGGGCAGTGCACTGGTGCCCAGGGTGCTGAGTGTTTTCATGGTGTCGGATTCATTTCTCTAAGTGTCTGGATTTCAGGTAGAGGAAGCTCACCCCAGAAGTTGATGGTGTCCATGACAGGCGGTCACATTGCCTCTGGGTCCCTCCGCACGGGTGCACACGCGCTTATTGAGCTAATTAACATGGTCCTTGCAGAGCTGCTCCCCCCACCTCTGCCACCAGCCGGCAGAGGGGCAGAGCTCCATTCCGGAAAATAAATCAGGAGTCAGGCCTGGTGGCTCATCCAAATGCCTGTTTTAAAATCGCCAGCCTTGCTGGTGCATCCTGGAAGGTGACATTGCCACCTGCATTCCGCAAAGATGTCTCACAAGGGGAGGAGAGCCCTGTGAGGACATGAGCTCCCTGTCCCTGGGGTAAGTCAAGAGCAGGTAGGAGGTCAGAGGTCGGAGAATGGAATCGACTGCCTGGCAGGCCTTCCCAGGGCTGCCCCAGCTTGGCAGGGCAGGGTGTGGACATGCTCATGCCCCCTCAGACACTCCTCCACACCCTGAGATTATCAATGGACAGGCTCTCAGCTGATGACCCAGTTGGAACTTCAGGCTTTTTGGCTGGAAAGGATCCCTGTGCTCCTCCCAGCCCAGTCTCCACTCACAGTGCGGCCTCCACAGCCTCAATCCCGTGTTTCCCAAAATGAAGACTCTCCACCTCAACCTCAGGGAGGCTTAACTCACTGGGCCTGGAATGGGGTTTTGGAGTTCGCGCTTTAACCAGTGCAGAGGGTGCTTCAGTCCAGGAAGTTTGTGTTCACCTACGTTAACCCAATGATGTGGCCGATGGCAGTGGCCTTGACAAAGCCTTGGAGATTTTTCAGAAAGTCAATCACCTTTTCTCATCTGTGTGCGAGGCCCCTTTCAGCTCTTCGGAAGACTAAGGAGAAAGGCACAGGCCCCTGGGTTTCCCCTCAACTCCACCCCCTCCCAGCCGTGTGGTCTTGGGCTCAAGACTTTGCTTCTCTGCGCCTCAGTTACCTCATCTGAAAAATGCGGATAATGATACATCCCTCCCCGTGCACGAGTCCCCTACACAGTTCTTGGTGATTGTTAACATTTGTGAACAAAACTAGTTCCTTACAGGGCAGGCATTTAACCCTTGCTCCCCTCACCTCCAACCAACTCCTCTTGAGAGCTGCCTTCCTGGCCGAGAGACCACATCTCTTCAGACTGTGGAAGTGAGCAGGGGTTTGGTGATAAGGCCCAGGAAGGGGGGCCTCTGTCAGTATCGTCCCTTCGGTACGCAGCAGATATTAGAGTGGCTCTCACTGTGTGCCAGGCTCTGCTCCGGGCGCCCTGCCCTCCCTGAGCTGTCGTACCAGGTGGGGAGACGGACATCACATAGGGAAACAGATAAATCCTGAGACGATCTCAGATATAGGTAAGTGCAGGTGAAGAAGAGACACTGGGTGAGGGGATGCTGAGGGACTGGAGGGGTGGGGTTGCCTCTGAGAAGAGGTGACATTGGAGACCTGGCGGATGAGGGGGTCAGCCCAGCCACGTGAGCATTTGGGAAGGCATTTTAGAGAGCAGGACAAGTCCCAGGGGCCGGAGGGAGCCGGGCAGGGTCTGGGATGGAGAGGAAGGCCGGTGTGGCCGGAGCCCAGGGTGGTGGGAGATGGGGTGGGGAGGGGGCGTGGTGAGGCAGGGAGTGTGGGATCTTGGAGGCCACAGCGAGGAGAGCAGCCTCTGCCACAGTGCGGGAGCTGCGTCCACCGCATCCTCCTCGCATCAGCCCTTGGGCGTCGGAGGGAGGGAGGCTGGGTGTGTCCTGGTGCGCCGTCAAGGAAAAGGCTGGGCCCCTGAACAGTGGCAGCACTGGGGGCAGGTCATGGAGTCCCCGCTCTGCCCTGCTCCCCAGCACCAGCACAGATGGTGTCTCCCCATGACTTAGGTCTCTCCAGGGTCCTGGGCAAGGTCCCCCCAGGAAACACACCATTCACAGTCCCTGTCACTCTGCATGTCCGCACAGCCAGAGGCAGGTCTTTAAACATGCGAATCAGAACATGTCCGGCCTGCCTCACCCTCCTTGGCTCCGCCTTGCTCTGAGGATAGACCCAAAGGCTCTCTGCTCCCCCCCTCGCCCGCCCCTGTGCCTCGCTGATCCCCAGATAGCACACCTGCCGCCCCGCTGCCCGAATGCTCCCCTCCCCCACCCGCAGCCCTTGCAGGTCATTCCCTGCAAGTCTCTGGTCTGCACGGACATGTGGGCCTATTGACCTCCTGACCCCCATCTACACACTCAGCCCACGAGGCAGGAGGTTGTCATTCGTGTCATTGTCGCTGCCATCAGGGCATAGAACAGCTCATAGCACAAGCGAGTACGCGCTGGACGAGCGGTGAACTCAGCGGACGCTCACAACAGCCCCGCGCTGTTTCCTGTTTCACAGGTAGAGAAACTGAGGCTGGAAGGTTCAGTCACCTGCCCCAGGTACACAGCCAGCACAGCCAAGATTTCAACGGAGACAGCTGACCTCAGACCCCACCGTGTGCTCGCGGTGTGGCCACGCCTTTGCCCTCGGAGTTGAACTCCACGTTGACATCCATCCGATGGGTATGAAGTCCCCAACCTGCCCTGCCCTCAGAATGGTGGTGAGACTTGGAGGATGTCACCTGTACAGTGCCACACCCACGAGGGCCTGGTAAGAAAGGGCCTCAGCCAGGCCTGACCTCAGAAGGGTTAACATGGCCTCTTTGTCCCATGGTTGCCATGGGGACAGTTCCTGTCCTTCAGGAAGCAGGGAGAGCAGTTTCCTGTTTTGAAGAAGGCTCGAGGGCTGTTTTCCTCCAATCAGCCTGCCCAAAGAGGGACAGGAAGCCTAGCGCCGGGCCACCCCTAATGCTGGGTGTGTGGTGGAGCCATGCCCACACCCAGCCAGCCAGGAGGGGCCGTTGTGGAAATGCGGCCTCAGGAAAAAGCCAAACGGGCAGCAGAAGGAAAAAAAATGGCTGGCCGGAAGAGGGCGGTCACTTCCTCCACAGACCCTGGATCCCACCCAGTGGTGATAAAAACTCCGAGTGGCCCTGCCCAGCCTCAGACTCCCCTCCCCCAGAGCTCAGCCCTTCCTTGGGGAGTCAAAGGCCTGCTGCACAAAGGCTTTTGAGGCCCCTGCCTGTCCCTCTCACCCATCCCTGCACACTGGACACATCAGCCTACTGGGCCACTGACCCCCAGTTCCCACTCCCACCCGCTGTGTGGCAGGCCCTTTCCTGCTCCCCTCTGCTTGTGTGATTTTTTTCCAGGGTGCAGAGCAAAGCTTGCCTCCTCCTGGAAGCCCTCCTAGCATGCGTTTGAGCCCTGCGATTGTGGGTCAGGAACATTCATAAATTTAGACCTAATCTCTCTTGGGGTCCCTGCCCCAGCCTCCTCGGGCCATCCTACCTCTGGACTTGTCCCTCTGGCTCCCCTCCCACTCCGGCTACAACACGGGTCTGGCCATGTCACTCCCTCCCCCAGAAACACTCTAAGGCTCCCCATCACCAGCAGGGTAAAGTCCAAACTCTTTGGCCAGCCATTGGAGTGCTTGTCCAGAGCACACTTCTCACCTTGCCCCAATCCTGCCCTCCTCTTCCATCCCCACGGGCTGTACCCTCACCTGGAACGGCAACCCTACCCCTCCACCTGTAAATGACACTGTAAAGCCCAGCCCAATGAGCCCATTCAATCTTCTGCCTTCACCCCTAGCTCTACTGTGTCACTGTTAGCTGACCCAGACCCGTTTCTCAGACCAAGCCATGAGCTCTTCAAGGACAGGAAAGGGAAGAGAGAGGGGAAATAACATCGTTTCATCCTCACCATGACCCCGAGAGAAAGGTCTCATTGTTCCCATTTTACAGAGGACAAAATTGAGGTGCACAGTGGCAAAGTGTCCCTGCCCCCAAGGCCACAGAGCCAGTGACTGGTGAAACCCCCCCCCCAAGGCCACAGAGCCAGTGACTGGTGAAACCCCCCCCCCAAGGCCACAGAACCAGCGACTGGTGAAACCAGGGGCCTTCAGGACCCCCGCTTCTCCCTCTGCTCGTGCCTGGCCCGGTGTGTGCAGTGGGGTGGGGGTGAGGGCCCGGTCTTTGGGGCACAGGAAGGGAGGGGCGGCCTTGCTAAGCCGAGTCCACCCCGGCAGGTGTCTGGCTCAGATCTGCCCACCCCTGGAGCCAGGAAGGCAACTCAATTACTTTCCAGGGGGAGATAAGCCCTGAAGCTGATGATGTCGCAGCCGTGGCGTTGTGGGGTGAGCAGTCCAAAAGCACAAAGAGGCTGCAGAGCCGGGGTCATTTCCGTTTTCGTAACATGCATTTTATCCCCGGAGACAAAAGGCATAGAGCTGCTCCTCGTGGAAACCGGGAAACCAGGGGGACTCTGCTATAGAGAGGGATGCGAAGGTAGCTGGTCTTGGGCCCCAGCTTTATGGAAGCGCCCCCATCTCAGCGGTAAACAAAACCCCGATCGTTCCCCCACCCCGGGGCCAGGAAGCAGGGTCCAGTCTGCCTCCCCGTGCTCCTGAGGGGCTCCCCTGTTGCCCCCTCTCACCCATCCCAGTATACAGAGGCTGCTCAGTAAATGCTCTCTCCCATCCCTCTCCTGCTCTGATCGTGGGGTGTGCGTGGCCCAGTTCCCGGTGTACTTTGTTTGTAAGCATTTATTGAACACCAACTCTGTACTAGATGTTTAAATGATAATGATCATTTCTTGAGCACCTCCTGTCTTCCCCTCTCCCCTCTTGGATGCTTTAGATAATTCATCTCATTTAATGAGCAGACACTATTATCATATCCTTGACAGGGCAGCAGCGTGTTGAAGTGGGTAAGAAAGCCAGCCCCAGAGCCAGGGTGGAATCCCCACTGTTCACTAGCTATGTATCCCTGGGCGAATGCCTCAGCCTCTCTGTGCCTTGGTAGCCTTGTCTGTAACACAGGGGTAATAACATTGCCTACTTCAGGGGCAGGAGGAGTTTGTTTGTTGGGAGGAGTAAATGAGCTAATATATGCAGAAGACTTACTGAATGCACCAAATAAGCGCTCAGCAAATACTAGCTACCAATGGGGAAGCTGAGGCTGGGACCTGCCCTCCCGCCCAGGTCACACCCAGGTCAGTGTGGCTCCTGACCACTGCACTCTACCGCCTGTCTGGGAGGCTTGGCCGGGGAGCTCACAGAGCCTGGGCGCTCTCTGTTTCTGGAGATCACATCCAGCTTTGGTGCTGGCTCTGCACTTTGCCGAGGTTTCAGGCAGGCGGGAACAGGGAGCTGAATTTCAGTGGTTTTGATCTGAGGTGACTTAAGTTGTATGCAGAGCTCCACATCATTCCGACTTGGGCCTGGATGTCAGGGGGTGTGGATCCCAGCACTGGAATCCCCTGACTTACCGTAGGATCCCAGGCCAGTTATTTTTCCCTCTGGACTCAGTTTCCGTGTCTGTCAAGTGGGCATAACACCTACCCTGGGTGGCTCATGTCTGCTGAGAGGAGCAAGTAAGATGGTGAGTGATTTGGAAAGCATGAAATCTAGGCAGACTTTGTGCCCATCACAGAGAAATCAGTGTAGCCTGGTAGTTAAGAACATGTTCTCAGAGTGAAGGGGGGGTGAGTCCTGGCTGGGCTGGAAGGGCAAGTCACTTCCCCAGTCTGGGCCTCAGTTTTCCCAAGTGTGAAATGGGGAGATAAGAAACACTTTATAGGGTTCTTGGGAAGAGTATGTGTGTGAAAGGCTCAAACCCAGAGAGATGATGGGTCATCACCCCCCACATGGTTATTGACCGCATCCCTGAGCTCAGTGAGTGGTTATAGCTCAATTCCATAAGGACTAAGCAAGTCCAACCACCAGTATCAGCTCCTAATGTTTGGAAAGCCCTCTGGTCTTTCCCATCCATTTTCTCGTATTAGGAAAAGCAAACAAAGGAATAAGCGTTTCAGCTTCATGGCCCATCACTCCACACCACCGTGTGGTTTCAGCTAAACAAGTTCAGACCTGGGGGTTTTTTTCCCAACTGCCCTTGGTGCTATGATCTTTTAAAGTAGACTTTGCTTAGCCTCAAATCCCAAATTCAACAGTCATGGCAAGGTCTTAGCCAAGCACTGAGGTCCCTTCCTGCCCTCCCTGCTTCTTTCCACAGGCCCTACAGCAAAGGGTAAGCTGGCTGTTGATTGAATGATCTGAGCCTCCCTCTCCTGCTCCTGCCTTGGGGGTCCTAGGTTCTTTGGGTTTTATTGCTAATTCCCGGAAATGATCTCAACTCTTAAAACATATTTTCTTCTTGCATCAAATATTGAAGTGATTGATCCACTCACTCATTTGTACCCATATTCAAACGGACACCTCCCACCCTCTGTACCTCCACCTCCGTCACTTCCTCCAAGGCCACCATCTCCACCACATCCATCAAAACCATAACCTCCATGCACCTCGTCCTCCACCACCTCCGACTACATCACGCCTTCCACCCTAACCGTGATGTTCACAGCTACTTCTATCCTGTCACCACCTCCCCCTCCCCCTCGTCCTTCGCCTCCAACACGACCTTTCCTACCTCCGCCATCACCTCCATCATCTTCTCCACCGCTTCCACGCAGGGATCCATAAAGTTTATGAAGGGCCTAAGTAACACAAATTCTGCCATTGATTTCCTATTTCAGAGGCAAAAGGTTTTCCCCGCAAAAGGCTGGATGCTTAAGGACTCTGTAGCGGTTCAGAGATGAATAAATCCTTTGAAAGGATCAAATTCATTTCTGAATTTGGAGAAACTGAGGTACACCCTAGGCCCTTGCCTGAAATGCACATACTCTGATTCTATACTGTGGGCATTAAAAGATAAAAACAAGACAAAACCTACAAACTTGGTTAGGTATATGGAAGTGCTTGGTGAGTGTGAAAACATAAGATTTTTCATAATGACGGGAAACAAGAGTTTCACCTCCCCAGAGCCTTTCCACATTATCTAACTGAAATGTATTGATTCCTGTCTTCAGTATGTGTGCATTGAACATCCTCTGTGTCAGGCACCAACTGGCTCTTGAAACAATTCAAATCAGACCTTCATACAAGTTTTATAGTTTTAGTGAGCACCTAATATGCACCAGGAGTTCTGCTGGGTGCAGGCCCCCAGATATCCAGAAACCTACCCACCTTCCAATAATGTATTAATAAGGAGACAGAGGTCAGAGGATTAAGTTCTCACCCCAGTGAGAACCTGGGGAAGTCTCTTCTCTACTTCTGTGGACTTTGGCAGCACATCTGGCCAAAAAGTAATGGGGTGAGTTATCCAGGGCAGTGTTTCTCCAGATGTATAAACAGATCACCTGGAGGTCTTGTTAAAATGCAGGTTCTAGCTCAGTAGGACTGGGGTGGGGCCTGGGATTCTGCATTCTTAAGAAGCCTCTGAGTGCTGCTGTTGCTGGGCTCCACAGACGATGCTCAGAGAAGTGTTTCATCTGTGCAATGAAAACATATGGTTGTCTGGGACTGCCTGGACCAAATGCTGGACCGAAGGCATCTAGGTTCAGGGAGGACAGCCAAGGCTGCGAAATGTCTCGTGGCCATTTGGAATTCTGCCTCCTCACAAGCTCCCAGCACAGCTGGTCAAAGTCACAAAAATTCTAGCCTCTGCCACCTTCAGTCCCAGAAAACCAAAGTGATCCCAAACAATAGTCTGAACCTCTGTCCCAGGCCTTTATTTCTGCAGACAGCACATATTTTTTGAAGACCTACTAAGTGCTGGGTTCTTTATTAGATGCCAGGGCTGCAGCGGTAAGCAGAGCAGACACAGCCCCTGCCCTGGAGTCATCACCCTGGCATGGGGCCATTTCTGGGCCTCTTGTCCCCAAATGAGGGACAGGAAGGGATGGTGGTGGTGCGGGGGGATATGTTCCATGTCCCCCCCACACCTACTCCCACATAGTAGATACATTGGCTGAATCGCCTGAATGAATTGAGATGCCCCAGCCCCACACCCTCCCACAGAGTGCTGGGGTTGCTGCGAGCCTACACCCTGGCACGTAGTGGGCTCACAACCAAACTACTAAATGACCAAGCCACACCTTGAGCTGGGTCCTGGAGATGCAGACATGGGACAGCCAGGGCAAGAACAGTCAGGAAAGCTCATGTGAACTCTTAGTTTACTCGGTTTCCTCAAATGTAAAATGGGAAGAATTTTGATACCAGCTTCATAAAGTTGTGGTGAGGCTTAAACGAGTAAATATGCAGGTACAGAGCTTAACACCTTGCCAGGCACACAGTAGGTGCTCTATAAGTATTGGCTGCCAGTTATAGATGAGAGACATGACCCTTGCCCTCAGCCTTCAATAGCTGATGGAAGGAAGCCCTTGGTATGGCTTTCAAAGCACGCCTCACCCCAACCTTCTGTGCCTCTTATCAGATGTTGCCACCCTCTATTTCCCTGCCTTGCCAAACCCCTCACGGCTCTTCCATCAGGCCATGCCTTTTCACACATCTAAGTCTCTGCCCAAGCTACTCCCTCCATCTGAAAGGCCTTTTTTTTTTTTTTTGCTGGAACCCTCTCCACTCAGGGGCCACCTCTTGAGTTCCCACAAGCTCCTGTCCCCATCCCAGCACTTGTCCAGGGAAGCAGAACTGCCTATGTTTGCGTGGCCAATCCAACGGGTGCTCAAGGGTGAAGGCTTGAGTCATCCATGTCACCCAGCACCAGGCCTGGTCCCAGCGAGGTGCTGGCTGGTGAGCGCTGAGTGGACAAAGGCTCCTCATCTACCAGGTCTCCCTTTCAATGTCACCTCCTCAGGGAGACCTTCCTTGATCACCTGTTCTCTACTCCAGAGGTTCTCAAACTAGCTTGCATCGGAAGGACCTGAAGGATTTGTTAAACACGGGATTTCTGATTCAGTTAAGTCTGGGGCGGGCCCTGAGAATTTGCATTTTTAAAAATTACTCTGCCCCACGACCCTGTTTTATCTCCCTCAAGGCACCCATCACTCTCTGAAACGATGTTTATTGCTTATTTGTCTTGTGTCTCCACTGACATCCCATTTAAGCTCCACTAGGGCAAGAATTTGGGGCTGTCTTGTTCTGCGCTCAGCACGGTGCTGGGCCCAGGACTGAATGAACGCCCGAGGTTGAAAATAAAGTGATAGACGGTCCGCTGGGCGAAGGGACCAGGAAGTCCCCAGAAGCCCAACTCGCCAGCTTCACCCCGCCCCTCCCACCCTCGTGCCTTGAACCTCGTGCAGCTCCCCGAGTCCCCGCGGCCATGGCCCCTTTAAATGTGCGCGGGGACGCCTCGCCCCTCGGCTCCCTTGATCCCTGACAGAGCAGAAAGGGGAGAGGAAAAAAAAAAAGTCTTCCTCTCCGGGAGCGGGAGGAAACGTCTAGGAGGGGGCGGAGGGGCAGCGGCGGCAACGGCGGCACGGGCAGCGGCGCGGCGACCAGAGCGCAGCGCGCGCGGAGCTGGGAGCCAGGAGCGGACGCAACACCGCGCGCTGTCCCGGCCGCTGCCCCCGGCCCCGCCCCCAGAGGCTCGCGCCCTGCTCCCCCCTGGCCCTGCGCGCCGCGCGGAGTCCTGAGTGAACGCGACGCCGCGCGCCCTACGTTCGCGCCCCTTCCCCTCCCTGCCCCCGCCCAGCCCCGCCCAGCCCCGGAGGCTCGCACCCCCCAAGCCCCCACTTGCCCTGCGCGCTGCGCGAAGTCCGGCGCGCGCCGGGGGCGGGGCAGGCGCCACGGGGTGCGGGCCCCGCGGGGCGGCCATGGAGTGAGGCGGCGCGCGGACTCGTGCTCGGAAGGACGGACGCACCGACGGGCGGTCCCTGGCTTCGCGCGCTGGAAGATGAACAGAGCAGGTAGGAGGCTCCGCGCGACCTCAGGCGCCGAGGGACGCGCGCGAGGGGCCCCCGCCAGGCGCTCCAAGTTGTAGCCCGCGGGGCGCCGGGAGCGAGCTGCCGAGAAACCCTCGACCTTCCCACTCTGCTCTGCCTCGGCCGAGGTATGGGCGGGTCACGAGTGCCCTCGCCGAGGAGGACGAGAACATCGGGGGCCGCTGCCCCTGTCCGAGACGCCCAGCCTCGGGGACGCACCCTCGGTCTCGGCGAGGCCGCACCCTGGCCACGTACGGCCGTATCCCGCTCCCACCGCGGTCCCGGTATTGAGGGTCCCCTCGCAGCGGGGAATGACGCTCCGTTCGCAAAGGCGACTTGGTCGCGACCCTAAATTCTCACTCCTGCTCCTCGGGGTCCCCGCCAGGCCCTCGCTGGCCCCTCAGAGGCCCCTCCTGGCCCACGGGAACCGTCTGAGGTCTTCCCCACTGCGGGGTCTATTCCTGGTCCCTCGCTACTCCGAGGCGCGCCCTTAGCGGATTCTTGCTCCCTTCTCTCTTCTAGACGCCCAGACTTGGAGCTCGCTCTCCGAAGGAACTAAAAAGCCCTAGATTATCACACACACACACACACACACCCGCAGCGCACCCCAACCTCCTGCAGTGCCGTGGCCCGGGGCCTTCTTTGTGCCTCCCCCAGGGGACCGAACGCCTAGGGGACGCCAAGGCTGAGCCGCACTCCAGGCGTTCCCTCCCAAGCCCTTGCTTCTCTGCTCTCCATATCTGCCTTTGCTAGGCCAGGGATTCCGTGAAATCCAGAACGCGTTTGACAGTAGATAATGATCCCTCCAGAGGAGTGACATTTAACAGGTTTATTAACTGAGAGTCAGAGATGGGCGGTGCCTGGAACCCAGTTCTCGGGTTCCTGACTCCTCCGCGGGGAGGGCAGAAAGTTTCCTCCTAGAGGTGAGTTTGCAAGGCAGCAGCCCCAGCTAACTTCATTTGCCTGACAAGGAGCGATTACTGCTCTTTTAATATTTTTCTCTTAGAATTTAGCAGAAGGCAGCTCTCTCGCCGACCAACACCCTTGTCCGAATCCGTACTCCAAAACACACATCCCTGAAGAAACAGGAAGCCACCATTTTGGCTGTCTTAGAACCATATCCTGCTGCCCTGAGTATGTGTAAAAAGTGTGTGTTTGTGTGTGTGTTGTGGGCTTTTTCTTTGTATAATCTTTTTGATGAAAAAAGTCATTGTCTTAGGAGTGAGGTGCAGATGGGAGACGTTTGGCTGGATTGATCTGACAAAGGAGAGACTTGGGGGCCTGGGAGTGTGGTAGCCGCCTCCCTGTGTCCAGGCCCTGTTTTGCTGGGCGTGTACGCACCTGGACAGTGAGTGAGTGTTGGTCGCAGGGTAGGAGGTGGGAGTGGGAGCAGGGATTCCCCTTTTGAGTAGTGGAAAAGGCTGGGGCAGGGTCTCAGCGCCCAGCAAGCCACTCCTTGTAGGAAGGAGGTGGACTGCTGCCTGATCTGGCACAGCCTGGACAGAGCCAGGCTAGCTCTTTCCTACACTCCTAATAAAACTCGCTTAAAACAATGGTGAGAGCCGATCCGGTATTCCCACGTTTCCCTGCATGAGGCTTGGGCAAGCCCTCCCTTCTCTGAGAATCTGGGGGATGGAGTGAGCCGGAATACACGTAAAGGCAGGTTTGGTCCCAGGAAATCTGCCATCCAGTCATTTGCCTCCAGCATAAACCTGGTTGCTTTTGCAGTGTGACGGCAGTCCTAGACCTCATATAATGATTTCTGTGTGCCAGGCTCTGAAGTTCCCGATCATGCAGCATAGTGGTTCATAGACTCCATGGGACTGAATCTCGTAACCACCATCCTCTTAGTTATTGTGACACAACCAGTGTGTGGCAGAGCTGGGGTTGGAGTCCAGGTCTGTCTGAGCTGGGGACCCATGCTCTTCCCGCTCTGTCGTGCATCACTGGACTAGCCTAACAGCAGCCTAATTAGAAATCATCAGGCTTCGCTGGGACATTCCAGCAGGCACCCAGCAATGAAAGTTAAATTAAGATGCAATTGGAAGGTGAAATTGGAAGATAATTACTCTTGGAACATACGGTTATGAGAGTTCCAGAGGGAGTATGGTGAACTGCAGTTGAAACAGACACAGGGGCTGAAGATGGGAATGTCAGGGGACGTCATCAGAAAAGCCATGAGTTTAAATGGCTGTTGTCGGCCAGAGCAAGCAGAAGGCACTTACTGACTGGTTGGTGCAGTCCCCTCACTCTGCACATGTGGAAACTGAGGCTCAAAGAGGGGAGGGGACTTGCCCAAGGTCTCCCCTTCAGTTAAAGGCAGAGCCAGGAGTGGAGATCAGAGCTCCAACTCCCAGTCCAGTGCCCCTCTCGGTACCTCTTCTGATTTAAACTCTGCAGAGCCGGCAAGGGAACAGCAACATGGATGTGTGAGTGGCAGATATTTAATTAAAATAGAGAGAGAAAATATAAACTGGTACCAGGGGCCTGGCTGGGGATGATTTCTATCACCAGAAGCTCTTAAAAATCTGTTCCTCCTGTCACTGTGACTCCCCACCCCCAGTTAACTCTTGGCCTCTTGGCTCAAAGGGTATTCTGCATTCGAGTCATCCTCAGGTGTAGCAAATTGCCAGGAGGTTTTGGGAGTTGGTACCTCAGGGTGGGGAGGCTGTGCCCCCCCAGGCTCTGTGTTACAGAGAGAGAAAAGGTTCATGCAGCAGCCAGAGGGTCCAGCAGTTCCGTCCATTCTGGGTTCTGGACAGTCAGAAAGTTAAGCTCAGCCCAGAGGAGGAAAGCCCTGCTCTGATTTATCCTGTAATTGCCCCATCCCTGCCATTCTCTAAAGCTCAGCCAAACTGGACTCTTTACTCCCAAAGGGCTTGCATCTAACTGCCTCTGGGCCTCTGCACATTCTGTTCCTTCTGCCTGGAACACCCAACCTCTTGTTTTAAAATGTTTTTAATTTAATTTTTATTTTATATTGGAGTATAGTTGATTTACAGCGTTGTGTTAGTTTCAGGTGTACAGCAAGGCAGTTCAGTTATACAATATATATGTATCTATTCTTTTTCAGATTCTTTTCCCATATAGGTTATTGCAGAATATTGAGTAGAGTTTCCTGTGTTATACAGTAGGTCCTTGTTGGTTATATATTTTATATATAGTAGTGTGTATATGCTAATCCCAAACTCCTAATTTATTTTTTCCCCCACTTTTCCCCTTTAGTAACCTTAAATTTGTTTTCTGTGAGTCTGTTTCTGTTTTGTAAATAAGTTCATTTGTATCATTTTTTTTTGGATTCCACATATAAATGATATCATACAATATTTGTCTTTCCCTGTCCTACTTACTTCACTTGGTATGATCATGTCTAGGTCCATCCATGTTGCTGCAAATGGCATTATTTCATTCTTTTTCGTGGCTGAGTAATAGTCCATTGTATACATGTACCACATCTTCTTTATCCACTCCTCTGTCGATGGACATTTTGGTTGCTTCCATGTCTTGGCTATTGTAAATAGTGCTGCAGTGAACGTTGGGGTGCATGTATCTTTTCAAATTAGGTTTTCTCTGGATATATGCTGAGGAAGTGGGATTGCTGGATCATATCCAACCTCTTTTTTGATTATTAAAATCCCCCCTGTCCTTCAGCATGCACCCTGATGCTATCTGTCCCCTGGGTCTTCTCTGGGCAGAACTGGTCTGAGACCCTTGTACTGAGGGCAGGGGCTCTATGTGGTTCCTCTTTGTGAGGGAAGCAGGGAGGGAGCAGACCTGGAAGCTCTCACACTCTTCATTTTCTCTCCTCCCTCTTCTGTCTCTCTTGCTGGCTCCTTCTCATAACCTTTGGGCCACTGGGGCTCCCTCCTGGGCCCTGCTCTTGTCTCTGCCCCCGCTCAGTCACTTGGTGGGCTCACCCGGCTCATGCCTTAATCCTGTCTCTGTGATGGCTGCCTCCAGGCCTCTCCCGGGAACCCAGGCTGGTCCATCCGAGAGCCCACTGACAGTTCCTCCCGGGGCTGTGATAGGCAACTCAGATGTTACACGTGCCAATCGAAATTCTGGTTTCCTCCCCTGGCACCTGCAGCCTTCCCCAGTTCAGTTGGTAACAAATTCACTTTTCTGGTTGCTGTGACTCAAAACCTTCGTGTTGTCCTTTATTATTCTTTCTCTTACACCCCAAATCCAAACTGTCTGTAAATCCCACCAGCTGTACCTTCATATTTGGAATCTGACCTTTTTTTTCTTTCTTTCTTTCTTTTTTTTTTTTTTTTTTTTTACCACTTCCACTGCTACAGCCTGGTCCAGGCCTCCATCTTCTCTGGCCTGGATTATCGCAGGCGCCTCCTCCCTGCTCTCCCTCCTTCCATCCTCACCACTTCTGGTTTGTTCATCACACTAGCTGGAGTGTGCATGGCCTTCTGCTCAAGGCTAAGCAGCATCTACACAGTGTTTTGTTTATTGATGTATCTAAAGAGTCTAGATGAGTGTCTGGCAAATAGTAGGTGCTCGTTAAATACCTATTTAATGGAGTTGGATTAAAGAAAAGTGGATAGGAGCAAAGGAAAGCCAGTCATTCACTTTATGGTCACAGTTAGTCCTTCTAACTCAGCCTTATGTGAATTTCTCACCTGGTTAGCGGTCCCTGGTCTCCCTGGCCTCAGTTTTCCTGCGTTTTGCCCTTCTCTGCTGGGAGCCCTGAGTCTGCACTGTAGAAGAAATGCTCAGTGGCAGAAAGGTGAAGGCAGAGGTTCAAGGGAGTGGACCAGGAAGCAAGAAACCCCCAATTCTGGGACTTCCCTCGTGGTCCAGTGGTTAGGACTCCACGCTCCCAGTGCAGGGGGCCTGGCTTCGACCCCGGGTCAGGAACTAGATCCCGCATGCCGCAACTAAAGATCCCGCATGCCACAAGGAAGATCTTGCATGCAGCAACTAAGACCCGGCGCAGCCAAATAAATAAGTATATATTTTAAAAATCCTATTATTAAAAAAAAAAAAAAAAATCTACTGGGGCCCTGCTCTGGACTCGCTGAGTATTCCAGGCCAGTCACCCACCCTTTCTGTGCCTCAGTTTCCTCATCTTTCAATGAGGTGTCAGATGAGGCCTTTCTGACTCTGGCATCCTTTGATCTCAGAGGGGATGTGGATGAAACGCCCTGAGCTCTAGAGCTGGGAGCAGGGCATGGGCACTGTGTACCTGTCACTCCTTAGGGGCTCCTGTGGGGAAGGCATTTTCTTTCAGGATCACGCCTCAGACACCCACTGTAATCTTTTCTGAGGAGATGGCGCCCACAGATCAATAGCTTGATTGGATGAAGGATGGGGGGCGGTGGGAGTGATGCAGCCTAGGTGACGGTCATTTTCCATGACCTCTGTCAGGTCTCGTGGTGCCCATGTGAAATACCACCTGTTAAGGATGAGAAGTGAGAGTCCCCACCCCCAAAGAATAATTTCATGCCAATGCCTGACACCTGATATTGAGAGCGTGAAGCTCGTATTACATCATATATCTGTGTAGAGCAAGACTTATACCAGGGGAAGATGTGGGGTAGGGAAGGACTGACTTTATTAGAACAATAATAGCTACTGCTTATTGAGAACACCTGTCTATGCAAAGTCCTGCTAATATATATCTTTTAATCTTCATAACAACCTCTTCATAATAGGTGTTACTGTTGAACCCATTTTACAGATGAGGAATCTGAGAGTCAGTTTCATAGCTTATATGTGGCGACGGCGGAATTTGAACCCAGACCACCAGGCTCCAAAGGCTTATTATTACCCTGTTACTCCACATTGACAGGTAGCTCTTTAAGCTTCAAATATTCGAGTTTGTTTTAAACTAAATTGGACAGAAATTTTTCTAAATTAGGATATATTTGATTGCATATGGAAACAAAAAGTTGGGAAGTCACTTCTTTTATCTTGAAGACTCTGGGTTATTATCCGGATGCCAGTGGCTGGCCTGGGCGTTAGTGCGGATGAATGTAGGTGTGGGTTAGGGCGTTGATGCAGTGGTTGCTTTAGCCTTTAAAGTCTTGACAGCTGTGCCTCTTCTCTCCATTTCTTGCTGTTTGCTACCATATCTTACAACTGGCAGTGTTGCTGCTCTCCCTGCACCTCCACCCCCCACTAATTAGCTGTGTCCTGGGAAACCATACAACTAAGTTCATTAGATTTATGAGCAATGTACAGAGGCTCTGGAATCAGGCCCTTCCAGGACCAGAGTGCATGGGCTTTATAACCCTATATTATTGCTGTCCTGGGCCTTTTTTATTTCCTTTGGGGCTCCTCAGCTGAATTTTGCATAGCTGTGCCAGTTTGGGGGGGATGATACTGACTTTGGCCTCAGATATACTGAAACTGAGGGGCCAGTGGGACAGTCCCATGGAGATGGGTTAAAATCAGTTAGAGCTGTGCTAGCTGGCCCCATAGCCACCACCCTCGCGTGGCCACTGAGCACTTGCAGTGTGGCTGGTCTGAATCGTGTTTCAAGTGTGAAATATACCTTAGATTTCGAGGACTTAGGACAAACAAGAGTGTCAGATATCTTGTTAATGACTTTTGTGCATTGATTACACGTTGATGCAAACATGATTCATTGATCACATGATAATGTCCAAAATGATAATATTTGGGATATATTGAGTTGAAAAATGTACTGTTAAAATTAATTTCACCTGTTTCTTTTTGACTCTTTAATGTGGCTATGAGAAAATTAAAAATTACGTGTGTGATGATAAATGGGGCTCACATTTATATTTGTCAGACAGCCCTGGATTAGAGATGACCAGGGTTAGATGCTGCAAGGATTGAGCTGGGAGTCAAATGTGTGGGGAGGAGGAGAGTTTGCTGACAGACCTCCAGACCCTGTGCTCAGTCTTCCTTCTGTCACAAGCCGGGCTGGCATGCTGGGGCTGCTTTGTATCACACCCAAGGCTTAGTGGGGATGGAACTGGGAGTTGAGACTGGACTGAAGGGGGGACCTGTACATCCTAAACCTGGGCAGTGAACAGCCAGGCAGTGCTTTTGAAGTGAAGTTGGCAGGATGGAGTTGCATTTCATGAAAATCTGCATTCCTCACCCTGCCTGCAGTGTGGACAGGGGCTCGGAGGCACAGCAGGAGGTGTGAAGGCATGGGCTGGCTGTGGCAGGAGAGATGCTGAACTTGGAAGTGGGCGACTCCTCCCTTACTCCTTCTGCTTGTCCAGGTCCCTCCAGTCCTGCAAAAGTGAGCTGAAATTTCACCTTCTCCGAGAGGTCTTCCCTAGCCATGGCAACTCTTGCTTTCCTAACTCCTGTCACACGTGCATGTTGTGCGACATCTTTTATTCTGCCATGGCTGATAGATCCTCAACATCCACAGGGGATAAGGCCTTTTGCAAATATCCCATGTTGGAAAATACCATATAATTTCTCCTGTGAAATTTGGAGGCAGGGCAGCTAGCTGGAAACCAGTCTTGAAGCATGTAGAATTCAGAGGTGACCCTCAGAAGAATCATATGCCACCATCCCAAGCCTGTGGTGTATCATTCTGGAGGGAGGGAGATATTCAGTCATCATATTCCAAGGGTCTGTGGCTCAGTCCTCCACTTGTTCTGTTAGTCTTGTCTCCCTGATTCAATTGTGAGTCTTCAGCAGAGGTGTTCTTCTCTTCTTGGTCCTAGAAGCCTCTGCCATCTACAGTGCTGCGTATATAGATAGAAGAATGAATGAATGGTGGAATGACTGTGGGCTCCACGAGGGCAGCAGGGATCTGACTGTTGGGACCAGCAGTGTCTCATGGGCCGGTGCACATCGAAAGCATTCACTGCGTCGTTGTTGAGTGGATGAGTGCAACGACCTGGACACCTTTATTTGAGGAGCACAGGGTGTCATTCAGTTGGGCTCTGTTAGCTGGCCTGTGCATAGAAGAAAGATCTCTTCACCTTGTTTACAGAATGAATCTTTATTGGAAGGTCGAGGGATTTTAAAGATGTTGGTGGAGGGTGTAAACCTGACAGAACATGGTAGATTGGGTTCACGTGGGTTGGGAAACCATCTTCGGTGTTCTCTTGTGAATGGTAAGTAGGAGACTCTGAGTGGAAGGAAATAATGGTAACTGTACCTTCTCTCTCTCCTTTTCTTATTCTCATCCTTTAGATTCACCCAAACCACCAGTTGCTCCTAAGCCGAAGGCTGCCAGTCCCCTCACGCCAGTGACGGCACCCAAATTCTCCTCGTCACCCCGGCCCGAGTGTCTTCACAGTCCCAACTCCATGTCCAGGGGGCCGAAACCCCCCATCGCCCCAAAGCCCAGGCTGGCTACCCCCAGTGAGTGGAGGGCCAGCATCTACATGATCAACAGCTTGAACAAATGCAGCAATGGGAAGCTGCCCTGCGTAGACAGGGGGCTCTACGACGAGCACCGGTCCACCCCGGAATGCTCCGAGCCCGAGGCAGACGAGGATTACATCGTGGCCCCCGGGGCTCCGGCAGCAGAGGACGGACCCAGGGATGGGGGCTCCGTGGAGAATGCAGTCACGGTGCCTCCAGAGGCCAGCGGTGGGGAGGAGTGCCAAGAGAGAGGCAAGGAGTGTGAGCAGGAAGGGGCAGCAGCTGCAGAGGACTGGGCAGCCCCGGCTGAAGCGGTGCTGGGTGGAGAGGACGATGGAGGCGTCACCCCCACTCCTGAGAACATGGAGGTGGAGGACTGTGCCTGTGCCCCGGGGGCAGAGGAGCAGAAGTTCACAAGTGACGATGAGGAGAAGCAGGTGGAAGAACACAGCGTGTACAGCCTGGAGGACGGGGGTGCTGGGGATGGAGAGGCGGTCCTTCCAAGCGATATCATTCTAACTCACCTAGATGCAGAGGACCCAGCAGCTCGTGGTGAGGAGCCTGGGCCGCCTGTGACACCCGGGGAGTCAGAGGAGGATGGTGAGGAAGGCCGCACCAACACAGAACTGGGGGCATCAGACGAGTGTGTGGGCTCTGACGGGCCCCCTGAGCGGGACGCTGCCGATGGCAGCGAGGAGCCCCCAGAGAACGAGGGGTTGGCCCCCGGTGTCCCGGAGGCGGAGGTGGCCACAGACAGCCCTGACATCTCCCAGGAGGCGTGTGAAGATGCCCCAGGAGGTGGTGGCCAGGATGGTCAGGATGAGCCAGCTGATCAGAAAGAGAAACCTGACCCAGAAGCAACAGCAGTGGTCACCCAGGAGGCAGGAGGGGACCCTCAAGAAGGTGAGGACCCTGTGCAGGATGAAGGAGCTGAGGAGAGCTGCCAGATCATTCCTTTCGAGAGGGACTGTGTGGACGACTTTGTGGCTCCACTCTCAGGACGTCCCTACGAGTTCTTCCCAAGCGAGAGCACCTCTTTCTGTAGCGAGAGCTGCTCTCCTTATTCCGAGTCAGCACAAAGCTTAGAGTCCGAGCAGGAGCCGCGGTCAGGGGAACGGGCGCAGCAGGACCCCGTGGCTGGGCCTGGATGTGGCCGGCGTGGCTCCCTGCAGGGTGGCGCCGGGGAGGGACCCTCTGTCCCTGACGTGGTGGTCATGCCAGAGGAGGAGGATGCCGTGGACGACGCGCTCGCCAACCCCTATGAGATGGGCGTTGGCCTGGCGTGTGGGGTGGACCCTGGGGAGGAGGAGAAGCCTGAGGCACAGGCTGCCTCGGGCACCGCGAATGGCTGTGGATTGAAGGAAGAGGTGAGCTCTGATGCGGAGGGCAGCCTGGTCCCCATCGACAGGAAGAATGTCACCACGAGGGCCAGGCCCCACTCCGGGAAGATGGCTGGCTACGTCCCAGAAACTGTCCCGGAAGAAACGGGACCGG
Organism: Orcinus orca; assembly: GCF_937001465.1. NCBI lineage: Eukaryota > Metazoa > Chordata > Mammalia > Artiodactyla > Delphinidae > Orcinus > Orcinus orca. The sequence goes on from NC_064568.1 coordinate 3,844,235, forward strand.
AAGCTGGCTCATCAGCCATTGGCATTGGGGGTGTCACCAAGGAGGCGAGGAAGGCGGTCCTGTCATTGGAGGGGAAGCCGCTGGACGTCGGCAGGGCCTTGCCAGCAAAGCCCAGAGCCTTCACTCTGTACCCGCGATCGTTCTCCGTGGAAGGCCGAGAGATCCCCATGTCCCTGTGCCGGGAGCCCGAGGCGTGTGGCCTAGACGGCCACGGGATCAAGAGGAAGGACGACAACCTCTCTCTGCCCTGTGTGATTGGCTCCTCTGGCAGCTTCTCTCAGAGGGGCCACCTCCCATCCAGTGGCACCTCCACCCCGTCTTCCGTGGTTGACATCCCGCCCCCTTTTGACCTGGCCTGCATCACCAAAAAGCCCATCACAAAGAGCTCCCCCTCGCTCCTGGTGGAGAGTGAGCCCCCGGACAAGCACACCAAGAAGAAGAAGCCGTCCTTTAAGCGGTTCCTGGCGCTGACGTTTAAGAAGAAGACAGAGAGCAAGGTGCACGTGGACGTCAACGTGTCTTCGTCCAGGTCCTCCTCAGAGTCCAGCTACCATGGGCCGGCCCGGCTCCTGGAGATGGACCGGAGGAGCCTCAGCAACTCCCCGCAGCTCAGAGCGAGGACCGGCAAGCTCCGGGCTTGCGACTCGCCCTCCTCCCTCATCTTCTACAGGGACGGCAAGAGGAAGGGCGTCCCCTTCAGCAGGACGGTGTCCAGGGTGGAGTCCTTCGAGGACCGCTCCCGGCCTCCTTTTCTGCCCCTGCCCCTGACCAAGCCGCGCTCCATCTCATTCCCCAATGCTGACACTTCGGACTACGAGAACATCCCGGCCATGAACTCGGACTATGAAAATATCCAGATTCCACCTCGGAGGCCCCCAAGGGCCGGGACGTTTACGAAGCTGTTTGAAGATCAGAGCAGAGCCCTGTCCACAGCAAACGAGAATGACGGCTACGTGGACATGAGCAGCTTCAACGCCTTCGAGAGCAAACAGCAGAGTGCAGACCAGGAGGCAGAAAGGTACCGTGAAATGACATTTCCTTTGCTGTTCGCCAGGTGTAACTATCCGAGAGGCAAGCGTAGGTGTAGGGGACAGAACGGACTTGCTTTTTAGCCTCAGGCTCTGTTTCTCTCGAGCTTTGTGGCTTGGGGTGAGTGGCTTCAGTTACTTCATCTGGGAAATGGATTTGTGCTACCTCTAGGCAGAGTGTTTGAAAAGATGAGAGTACCTAATCTGTTTGAAAGTATTTGGCTAAGATGCCAAATATAGTGCCCATGTGAGTGTATGTATTTCTATTATTTGGGGTACATTTCTCATCTCCTAGGTAGATGGCTTTACTAGCCCCTTCTGGGAAAGTCACCAAAAGAGAAGGTTCTGGAATCTTGTCAAACTAAACATCTTTCACCATCAGGAAAATACCCTAAATTGAGATTGAGACCTTTTTATTGTGTCAATATATACTCTGTTCAAAGGAACTAGAAAAGACAATTTATTGAAATTGTTTAAAGAGCTAAGGGTGCCCTGAGCTAAATTTCTGAATAGAGGTCTTTAAGAGGTACGTCCAGGCTGATTTTTTTTTTTTTTTTTTTTTTTGGACTCAGTCACCTTGGAAGTGAGCGTGAAACACTGCAATTATTGACAACAGTGGCGGTTTTCTGACCCCACCTTCCCGAGACTGACTGAATGTCCTGTTGACCATCCCAGGTGGATAATTGCCAAATCTTGCTGTTTTTTATGCACCATGGATGCAACTTAAAGGCACTGCGATTCAGCCTCAACCATTTACACACTTGGGGGCACCTGATCTGAATTAATGAAAAGTCAGAATGGTGGTGATTTTAAAGGAAACCCTGATTCTTTCCCGTCGTGTGCAGTAACTCATCACAGCCAGGCACAGCTGTTGCTGCTCGGAATTCCCAGGGGACCTGCAGTAATGAATAGATAATGATTTGCAATTAGCATTAGCTTTCTCTGGAGTGTAGACACTAGAAGTGTTTGTGTGGTTTATTCTCCTGAATTTTTCACGTGGTTCCCCACACTGGCTCCATCTTCTCCCTGCCCCAAGTCTGGGTAAGGCTATGAATTGGTTCTTCCTAGGTTTGTTTGCCAGAGCAAAGGTAGACATCAGTGCCACCGGAGGGATCCAGTTTAATTTGGAGAATGTGGATGTGTGCGAACTTTAAGAGGGTGGGAGCGGGAGAGCAGACAAGTTCATTGCGTTAATAGTTATCAGCGGGGTTTGACAAGACCCAACCCTAGCTGAATGCCTCCAGCACTAATGAAAATAGAACCAGGCTTTGAAACCATGAAATCTCCATGCTGGGAAGGACCTCAAAGAGTGTACGGTCAAACCTCCCATGTCTGATAGGTCCCTCTCTTAACTGGGTCTGTGCTTGAATTCCTCAAGCCACAGGGAACTCACCACCTCCCAGAGGTGCCTCGTCTGTTGCTAGGTACTCTGATTAAGTTTTTCTTTCTGCCTGAGGCAAAAGCTATCTCTCCCTAATGTCCCTATCCCACTGAGGCAGAAGCTATTCTCTCTAATATCCCTACACCACTCATGCTGGCTCTTTCCCCTCAAGCCAGGCAGCTGAGCTCATTTCCTCTTTTGTATGACTGTCCTTCGGAAATTGAAACCTGCTTCTGTTGAATCACAGAATTTCATAGCTGGAAGGGAACTTCAGCCAACATTTGGTCCCGTTACAGAGGAGGAAACTGAGGCACAGAGAGGGAAAGAGACTTGCCTAAAATCTCTAAGCAATTTAGTGGAGAAATCAGTGTCAGGACTCAGATTTCCTGACTCTTGGTTCAGGAATTTGTAGTGCATTATGCTGAAGGATGCCAGGTCTGGTTGTTCAGGCTGCCCACTGCACAACCCCAGGGTCCCACTCATCTTTTCGTCTAATATGCTGCCCCTGGGGTTGTGCAGTGCACAGGCTACTTGGCCATATGCAAAGGCCTTGTTGCCTTGATCTGTACTTAGTCCAAAAAACAAAAAAGCTCCCTTCATCCAAACTATAATGACATTAAGGGAATAAAATACCCAAGAAAATGCTAATACTTACCGTATCCTGACTGCTTACTGTGCCAGGCACCGTGCTAGTGCTTTCCCTGTATTATCTCACATTTGGTGCTACAGCCTAGGGCCTTGGCCTAGGGTCTGACTCAACCGTCAGACTCTGAATTTCAAAAGCACTGTTGCCCCACTCTGAATTTATTTCCCTGAAGGCCAGACTGACTGGGATGAATCTCCCGTGCAGGAACCACATCCTCTTGGATATCAATCAGTGAGCAAAGCTTTCTTCCGCTTCCCTGCATGAAACAGATGGAAGCAGAGGGAGAGAGACATCCCCACCCTGGGCGGGAACACGTCTGGGCAAGGGCGGCTTCAGATACGCAAAATTAAGAGGCAGGGGGAACTGCCACGGGGTGAGGAGCCATGCTTCTTCGCCTGAATAAGGGCTTTGAGAACCGAGCGGAGGGGTGCCGCTGACCTGAGACACGTGCCCAGGGGTGCTTGGGGTTGGACAGGACAGGACGAGAGGGTGGGAGACAGTTCCTTCCTCCTTCCGCTGCCTGTCCTGCCCCAGACCTTGCTTCAGTGTGAAGATCAGAGGCAGAAGCCAAAATAAATACTGACAGTCCTGAAAGAGCGCAGGACAGTGCTGCAGGACGTGCGGGTTCAGAGCCCACCCCATCACTGACTTGCTGTGGGATCCTGGAGGAGGCTGGGCCCCGGTCGCTTCTCTGTAAAACGGTAGGATTGGAGCCCATCTGTACTTCTCAACCACCTGCGCTATCACTCACTGCTTTTCTTTAAATCAGTCCATGTTTTTTACTTTAAAAATATTTAAAAAGGAAATTTTATGCCACTGTTGGGAAATGGAAAAGCAGTATTAGGTGTCATAAATAGAAGAAGGCAATTGTAAAAGTAGGATACAAAGAGAAATTAAAATAGCACGGGTAAAGTCTAGCTTGAGGTTATTAGTTGCCAAGGCTGTGAGCGGGAGGTTGGTCCCTTTGTTAAACAGGGAGAGGTGTTAAAGGCATCCTGGCACCACACGGAGACTTTCTACTTGGCATAATCAGAAGGATTCAGGTGGATTGAGAAGGGAATAACTCTCTCGTGGTGTGATTCAATGTTATTTAAATCCAAGTCCTTTTTCCGCTGACAGTGCCTCCCTTCAAGAAATGTTTTGAGTATGTAATAGAATTCCGAGAGCCCTTAGAGATCCCTAAATCTGAGCAGCAGCTCCGGGTCTGATGGATGATTATAAAGTTTCTTCTACACAGTTACTTCCTTTGAGATTTGTATACACAGATAATAGCATTTTAGGAGCTACAACAATATTCTTATTAACCGTTTTCTATCTCATAAAATAAAAGCGTATACATTGTTACCTATGTACAGTCCTCACTCCCCCACCCCCGTATGTAAAAGAGGTTTCGTCATCCTTTGGTTTAAAGTGTATCCCCAAAGCATTCTTTTTTTTCCTGAATTGACTCTCATACGCACAAAAAATGTTTTCAGTCCAACACTCATCCTTTTCAAATAGGGCGTTTTATGTCCTCAGTCAGGACTCTTGGTTGGGGAACCCAGTCTTTACTTCTGAATATCCTGCAGGACCTCAGTATGTTGGTTATGCACTAGGAGCTTAATAAATGCATGTCGATGAGTTGGTGATTTTGAGCTTCACTGGGGGAAAGAACTATCATTTATTAAGTATACTCTGAAACACAGTTTGGGGTGCTTTGTGTACGCTTATTCAATATCCATTTGATGCAAAACACCACACACTGGTTTGTCCTGAGTGTCTCATTTAAATCTCCATAATTGTAAGTTTGCTTTTTGCATGATGATGAGTCCCCTTTAATCACTCAGTGTTATACCTCAACACAGATCGCTACCTCAACACAGATCCCCGAGGCCCCTTTTCCCCATTTCATCATGAAAACTTTCAGACTTACGGGAAAGTAGAAAGAGTTTAACAGTGAATGTCCATACACCCACCTCCTAGATTTTACATTAACGTACTGCTGCACTGGCTTTTTCTCATCCCTTTCCAGCGCCCTCTCCAACTCTTGATGCATATTGTTGCTGATGCATTTCTGGTGGCTTATGTTTACAGATGAGGACACGGCAGCCCAGGGAGAGCCTGTGAGGGCACGGTGGCTAAGCGTGCAGGCTCCTGCCAGGCTGCGTGGCTTTCAGTCTGCCCTCCACCACTTCCTGTGACTTACCTCTCTGTGCCGCAGTTTCTTTACCTGTAAAAGGCGATGATAGTAGTACTGGCCTCACAATGTCATTAAGACGAAATGAATTAATGCAGCACAGAGTGAAATGTTCACTAGGCACTAGCTGTTATCGAGTGACATGATCAAGGTCACACAGCAGTGGATGCAGGTGGGGAATCGGGTCCCTTTCACTGAGGGAGTATCTCTCTGTCTCTTTCACATACGACTGTTCTGCATGTGTTTGACTCAATGTTCAGGACCTCCCATCCATAAACCAGGACCAGGGGTGAGCTTCGGTGGTGGCGTGTGGTGTCAGCACTGCCTCTGCCTTCTGCGTGAGATGGAGTTGGGGCTGCAGGCAACAGCCTAAGCAGCCTTGAATCGGACCCAGGACCAGGGCTTTTTGATTCCGGAATCTCGCTAGCAGAGGTGCCTACTCTGTGACTCTGACTGTAGCTATTATTTCACTTGTAACTCAGGATTAGTTAGGCACCTTAGGAATTTCCAGTTCCTATTTTTCCAGATGAGAAAACTGAGGCCCAGGGAAGTGGTATAAACCATCCTCTGTCACACAGGTAGTAAGTAGCCAAACCAAGCTTCAAACCCCAGTCTTTCTGCCTCTCGACCGAATGCTCTTTCTACGTCCTATTTTCTTTGGTTGAAAAATGCCACGTTAGCTGGTGGTCTCCATCCAACCGCTGTGAAGTGTCTTTGCTTGCAGGAGTTAGGCTGGGGTAGCCTTGCTTGTTGGTCCAGAGGAGAAGCAGAAGGACACTCTCTTTTCTCAAGGCTGGTGGGTTTACTTCTCTCTTGGCAACTCATCAAGAAGACTGACAGCCTCTCCTGGGACTTGCTAATGCAGTGCTTAGATGTCTTTCCCTCCCTCAGGGCCTCGGGGGGACCCTGGCCCTCCTGTGGCCCCTTGTGCCCGAGGAGCAGCCAGGAGGAGCTCTGGGTTAGAGCAGCTGTCTGTACCGCTCATAAGGGGAGCTTCAGACGATGCAGCCCCGAGCAGCAGTGCCTTCCAGAGAGAGCTGTGGATGGGCCGAGGCCCAGCATTTCAGGCTCTCCTCCAGAGCTGTTCCCTGTTGGAATGCAGCTCGAATTACATGCTTTGTGGAGTTTGTGGATTGGCCACGTGATACAGCGCGAGATGAGGACCCGCAGTGGGTGCATCCAGGGGATTGAATATTTTGGCTTGCCGACGACGACCATTCGAGAAATGAGCAATTCTGAATAGGAACTGTGCTAAGTGATGTGTGGGAGGAGGTGGAGAGGTGGACCCAGTACCGTCACTGGCCTCAGCGCAGGTACAGTTGGGTGGTTGGAAGAGGACTTAGACCCAAGTCCCTGAAATGCAAGATCGGAGATGCTCAGAACCCAGAGACTAGGAGTCTAGACGAGGGTGGGATAGCTTCATGGAAAAGGGGACATTTGAACAGGCACTGAAGGAAAAGTAGGGTTTCCACATATGGAGGTAGAAGAAGGTATGAGCACAGACAGACACACGCAGGACTGTGGTTTTTAGCAGGTGAAGCTGCAGTGAAAATAACCTAACCTTAGTTCAGCATGTCCTTCGATATCTTTATTCTGGAAAACAGTTCCCATCATCTGCAGACACGGAGACTGCATCGGGGAGACTGGGTTGAAAGCCTCAAGTACTAAACTTGCACCATCTTTTTCTCGTCCCCAGTTGGTGGTAGAAGGTTGCACTGGCTCAGCCAATTCCCTCACTGGCCAACCACTAAACATCGGCTGCTGTTCTTAGCACTGGAGGGTGACGGTTCCTGCCCTCAGGGTGTTTCCGTCTGGCTGGGGAGAAAGGCAGACCGAGGTCCTTAGAACCTAGCGTAATAAAGGTCCTGTTAGAGGTCCATCCAGACAGCTCTGAGGAGGGGCAGCGGGGAGCCCTCACTGTCTGGGCTATCCGCGGGTATTGCCAGAGGCACAGCAAGGTGTTCATGATGGAGACACACAGTCAGGGAGGAGCACAAGCCTGGGCAGGAGTCGGGGGTAAGAAAAGACCATGAAGTGTTGAGGTGGAGCTCAGTGTCCACGCCTGCGAGGTGAACTTGGGAAAGCAGCCTGGGGCCCAGCCGGGAAGTGCCTCACATTTCGGCTCCATGAGCCTGTCTGATATCCCAGGGCAGCGGGGAGACCCTGGCTGGTTTTCAGCAGGGCAGGGCCGTGGTGGGGATGCTGCATTGCACTGGACGCCTTGTTGGCAGGATAGAGAGTGGAGGGGATGAAGCAACGGGAAGCAGGGACATTAGCCAGGAGGCCATTGCGCCGGCCCCTGCAGAGGAAACGAAGACCCCGTGGGGCAGGGAGTGGGACGTGTGGTGTTCCGTCTCTAGAATGCGCACAGCAGCCCAGTCCTCCAGTGTCAGTTCACTCCAGGGCTAGCTGTATCTGCCTTTGCCTTTCTCTTCTTAATCTGTTGTTTACCTTTTACAGTCTGTCTGGTCCCAAATAGAAAGGCTGGCGCTGGTTTCCAATCGAAGACATAGCAAGAAATAATAAGAATTTAGTCCCTAAAATAAAAGTTAAAGGATACAAGCCGAGTAACAAAGGTGGGGGAGGTAATTGTACGGACAATCCAGACCAAGGACAGCGGCTGCAATTAAAATTCTGAAATCCAGCACAGACTCTAGCATGAGGGCCCCTCCTTCTTACCTCCCTGGCCCCCAGCATCTTTAGAATGCAGTAGATGTTTCGGTGAAGTGACTCCCTGAGACAGCAAAAGCTGACTTATTTTTTTTACAACCGTGGACAGTGCTGCAGCAACAAAAATATGCATCCTTGTAAAACAAAGGTGATTTACGGCCTCAGCTACACATCCTTGAGTGGGTATATGGCAGAGTTGCAACCAGGCCTCCTGCTGGCTGATTGCATTGGTGCTGAGAGCTGCGTCGCTGGGCTTTGGGCACAGCCCAGCAGTGGTGTTCCTTGGTATCTTTCTATTGGTCTGCAAGCCGGGAGCTTTCCTATTATTATTACGTTTTTGACAAATGAACTCATGCAGAGCTTTCATTAAGTTTCATTGAAAGGACCTGGAAATGCCATAAAAATTATTATAATCTCAAAACCATCACATTCCTATTGCGTGCGGCTGTGCTTCTTGTTGAAATTGACTGATGAGAATATTCAGTTTTTAATTTTCTGACTTAAAATAAGACCATCTGCAGCTGTTTCTTTTAGCAATAATTTTTAATTAAACGCAATAAAATTTACATGGAAGGACCCTAATAAGAAAATTGTGTCAGGAACACACTGATTGGAACATTTATTAGCATGAGATTAAAGCCCCAGCTATTTTTTTTTCCCTCACAGAGCTATAATGCAGATGAAATCCTGATTGTTAATCACAATGTGGTTTTACCTTCATAAAGTCAGGGTTTCCCTCTGTGGGAGGTGTGAGAATAATTCTCACTAATAGCAGACAGACTTATTGCATGGTTCTTTGGTGAAATGTCAGCAGCTGGTCTCCTTGACCAGCTGAGCCCCAGAGGAGGCATGGAGTCTTTGTTCCAGCCTGAGTGTAGATGGTGCTGACATCCGGGGCCTCAGTCTTCCGGCCCGTGGACTGGGGATAAGCGTACCATGCAAAGGATGCAGCCAGAGAGCAAAAGTCATCTCTGTAGTTTGTGCATTTCTTCACTGAATTCATATCAAGTGAGGTTATTCTTTTGTGAAAAAGAAGAAAAAAGAGCAGAGTGATAGAAAGTGACTGGTGGAAGGTACGGTTTAGACAGGGTGGTCAGGGAGGGCTTCTCTGAGGAGGTGACATGGAGTGAAACCTGAATGGTGATCAGGCCTCATCAGGGGGAAGGGCGTTCCAGGTAGAGGAACAGCAGGGACAAAGGCCCTCAGGCTGGAGGCCCTTGGGGGTTTGTAGAGAGGCCAGGAGTCCAACGTGGCTGGAGAGCAGAACGCAGTGGGGAGAGTGACCAGGGATGGGTGGGCAGGGGCCTTAGTAAAAGATTTGGATTTTACTTTAATAAGACGCCATTGGAAGGAAGTGTTAGGATCCAAAATGTTGGCGTTATCTGAACTCTTTAAGACTTGTATGTTTACAGTCATCAGCAAATAATTTGAAAATGCAGCAAAGAATATTTGCTATTGAGAATGGTTCTGGGAGTATAAGGAGGTTTGAATTTGGGCCCCAGCTCTGCCCCTGGCTATGTGATTTTTGAGCATCTGGGTCTTGTCTCTCTCCCACCTGTGATTGCTCTGGACCGGCTTGGAGCCAGCGGTTCTGAGTCCACACCTGAGTGCTCTTTACAGAAAATGGTGGTGGTCCAGGGAGCCGAGAGGACATGCGCCCAGCAGAGGGAGGCCGAGAGGTGATAAGGCTGGGAAAATTCCTGAAAATGAATGTGCTACATTTGGACCTGTGCTCCCTGCATAAACTGATTTGATCTGTGAGCCATAGGGAGCTATTGAAGGTTTTAGCGTAAGGGAGCGTCATCAGCTAGTTCTCTAGCACAGTTATTGTCAGCCATGAGGGGTCGAATGGGGGAAGAGAAGCCCCACCAGTAAGGTGTCTGAATATCAAGGGATCGAGGCATGATGACAGGCCTCGCTCTGCAGCCTCTGTAATGTGATGGCCCCCAGTCACGGCGGCTGCACAGTCACTCAGAGTAGAGTGACCCAGGGCTCTGGCTGCCTGCATCTCCCCAGCGTGGGGGTCTCAGGGTGCCTGACGGCGTGTAGGCAACACAGCTGACAGGACCAGAGAGGCGGCAGTAGGGCCGGAAGAGAATGAGGTCGGGTCCGGCTCTGCCCCTGTCCCATCTGAGCCTCAGTCTTCTCACCGGTTCCAGGGGTATGATGGTCCCTTCATCACTGAGCTGTCCTGAGGAGTCAGAGATAATACTCACACAAGGGCTTTCTCAGGTATTAAAAAATAATACCATCAGCCTTGGCCTTTGCTGCTGGGAGCTGTGTGCACCACAGCTGATGAGGCTTTGCTGCGTGTTCACTAGATGCCAGATACTGTCTCAGACCCTTTACATGTATTAACTCAGTTAATCCGAAACACCCACTTGCCACATAGATACTTTAAAAAAAAAAATCTACACTCAGCAGATGAGGAAACTAAGGTACAAAGAAGTTCAATAAGGGGCCCAAGGTCATACAGCTGGTCAGCAGCAGAGCCAGCATTTTAACCCAGGCAGTTTCCAGCAACTGTGCTTTCAACTATGCTGTGAGGTTCCCTCTCACTTTGTGTGCGTCACTACATTTAATTTGTTTAGATGTCCCTTTGGGAGTAGTTATCCAATTTCACTTTTTTTAATAGAAGAGGAAACTGAGGTTCAGAGTGGTAACATGACTTGTAAGCCAGTAAGTGATGGAGCCAGGACGGGAAGGAAGGTATCTTTAGGTATAAATTCTTCCCTTTTTCTGATTCACCCCCTTTGAGAACTTCCCAACTGGAATCGACCCCCCTCCGGATGTCAAAGGTGAGGACACACAATGGGGTATGAATCTTTAGAACGGAAATGTCCTTAGTGTAGGCATTCAGAATGGACAGTATAATGACTGTCCCCTTGCTTAGATCCACATGTCCAGGGGATGATGTAAAAACTATATATAAAGAGAGTAGTGCACACTGTTGCGTTAGTAGTCAAAGGGATGATATTGTGCAGGAGGTTAACGCTTCCTTAGATTGCCTAGCTGGGCTCAGGAAGGGCCGTTGTGGAATTTATCATCCGTGCTCACAGTACTCCAGGTGAACAGGACAAAAAACTGATAATAATTTCTTAGTGATGAATTGATGTTTCATCCGGCTCCTTGACAATGTCCCAAGACTGTCCGGCCTCCCAGATATGAAGGCAGCCACTCAGCTGTGTGCAGGGACTTCTGAGCTTGCAGCTGAGAATTGCAGTGTTTCCCTCTCTTGGAGAGGCCTCTGTCTTTGGCTGTTTTCCTGTAAAACGAATGTCTTAGGGTTGAGCTTGTTTTGGGGGATGATGTGGCTGGTCTCTATGTAAACAGACCCATTCTCTACATGCGTGGGGTTGATCTGGAGCCCTGAATAGGGCCCAAGAGAAGTTTCTCTAGGTCAGGGCACGATCCGAGAACTTGACATTTCAGGCTTGCTTGCATGATTTTAATAAAGAAGACAAGATACACACATATACGCACCCCCCCCCAAAAAAAAAAACCCAACCAAACAAAAGCAGAATCTGCTCAGAGACCTTAAGGCCTGCTGTACTGTTAGGATGAGAGTTCCCTACACTTAAAGAGGTGTCCAGCAGGGTTGTCCTGTGGGGTCGTGAGCCTTCATCATGGTCAGTAATTAAGCATCAGTGGAAAGGATACAGGAATTGATCATGACTTACACAGGCCAGGAAATCTGAACTCTGGGGGTCATTTTTGGCTGGGCAGGTCGAGTCCCAAGGAAGCAGGTGCTAAAAGGTGTCCAGGCCCCGGGGCTGGAGAGGCCCCAGAAGACTATAGGAAGACTCAATAGCAGCTCTGAGCCTGGTTCCAGAAGGCACCTCCTGTTACGGAGAAACATGTTTTTCATACCCCCTGCCCACTGCATCCGAACCCTCTGAAATGCTGAAGAGGCAGTACCTGGGGGGTGGTAGCCTTTGGGGTATGGCCTGCCTCAGGGGAAGGCAAAAGGCCCCCTCTTGGAGCCAAGGGCCCAGCTGCATTGAAGCAGATGGGAAGGTTGGTTATTTGGTGCCCCTTGGGGGGGCTCCCTCACACACTTCATCTCAGTGGTTTTCAAACTTTCTGTTGCAGCAGGATCCTTTTTTAAATGAAATCTTACTCGGAACCCCAGCATAGAAGGCAAAGCTTTATTATTATAATTCTCCTTCACAAGTTCAAAATTTTTAATACTTCATAGGAAGTTAATTTAACAAGATTGTCATAATGAATAGAAATCTTGGAAATTGGGAATTATGGATTACAGTGCTGCTCTTATGGCCTAATGACGGGTGTTGTTTGTGCAAAGTGGTGGGTGTATCATGTGTGTAGAATGTGTTTTCTAGGGCAGATGGCTGGGTTCAAATCCCTAATCGATGAGCTACTAGCTGTGTATCCTTGGGCAAATTACTTAACCTCTCTGTGCTTTAGCAGCCTCATCTGTAAAAGCAGGGAAGGTGGTACTGCCAACCTCAAGTGATTGTCTCAAGGTTTGATAAGTTAACACTTGCAAAGACTTTAGCTGGAGTCTGGTCCTTGGAAGTCCTCAGTGCACTCCAGCTGTTGATACTCTAGCAGTGTCTGTACCCATGAAATTCCAAGCAGATATTTGTGAATCCTTGCCAAAAAGGGCTTAGGGTTTCTGAGCAATGCAGTTTGAAAACCCCACCTCATCCCAGATACTCTGGGCAGGCTTCTTTTAGTAAGTGCTGTCTGTTGAATATACATAGTTATAAGTCATATTCACTGAGAATTTGATCAGTGGTTTACAGACCCCTGTGCAGGGGAGGTGGAGAAATGGTGGTTTCTGCCCACCTTTCAAAAGCAGGGCTTTGGTTTTGTTGAAGGGAAGGTGTAGCAGTTTGAGAAGCAGTTTAGGGGTAAATAACTATTGGATCATAAACTCCTGGATTATAATAACCCCCTCACCATCTGGTTTACAAGAATGGAAATGAAATTAATGATATGAGTGGGGAAAGGAGACAACCCCCAGTGGGTTCCACTGTCTGCCAATACTTCACATACCTCTGTGCACCCCGCTGCTTTATACACATTATCTCATTGATTATTGGCCCCATTTTACAGGTAAGAAAACTGAGGTGCCCAGACATCATGTGGCAGAGGAGGCAAACAGACAGGGTCTGAGAATGCAGAGCACAGAGCTAGGACCCACAGGGTGGGCACACGGAGGGGTCCCAGCTCCACTGAGCAGTGCTTGCTCCTGGCAAGAGTTGCGCCCACGTTAGGAGACTGATTCGCCCTCACTGTGGGTGTGTGCAGAGGGGCTGGCTGAGCCCCTGCCAGAGAGGCTGTCCTGCGGATTCCTTTTGTAGGTCAGAAAGCTGGACGTTCGGAAAGTCATGAAACCTCGATGTGGCAGCCACATACGTGTGCACTGCGCTTTACAGTTTACAAAGCTTTTCCATGCCTGTTAGCTCCATCGATTCTTCCAACAACCTCTGTCTAGAGTAGGCAAGACACCAATTAAAAGCAAAATTTAAGCAAAGACCTGAAAGAGGACAGAAGGTAGTCAGGCAGAGTTGTTTTCTTTGTGGGGCTTGCGGTTAGCCATTTTCCTGGAATGTTTTCCCAGTGTCCTCGACTGAAAAATGGGGACAGTGGAGTGACAGGTATCTGATGGTTAAGAGTAACCCACACCAAGTGCTTGTTGCAGGGCCTGGCATGAAGTTGGTTCTCAGTGAATGCAATTATGGTTATTATTATGATTGTACTGAATATGAAGAAGGGATCTGAGGAAAGGCAGGAGGAGAAGGTCCCTGTAAGACCGAGGGTTTGGAAAATGCCAGGGAAGAGCAGAAAAGGAGCTGGAGGCTGGAAGAGTATTGTACAAGGTCACGTAGCTGGCAAGTGGCAGAGCCCAGCCATAGGGCTCAGGGGTACCTGCTGCGAAGCCGCTGGCCACGTGTTCCGTGATGAATTGAGCTGAGCAAGGCTGGTCCCGGCACGGACCCTGGACAGGCAGTGTCAGGTCCTGGGCGCATTTGGAGCTGCTCTGGGTGATGACAGGAGGAAGGAGGTGGTGTCACAGGCTAGGGATTGTTCTGGGCCTGCATTCCCCTCCTGGGAAGCTCCTTGCAGACGCTACATCTGGTTTCCAGGGAGGTCCCTGGTCCAAACCCAAGTTTCCTTGCCGGCCTGAGGCCAGAGGTCAAGGCTGGGTTTAGAGCCATGGAGTGAGTCAGTGGCTTAGCAGAGACCAGAATTTAGACAGCTGCTCAGCCTCTGGGATAAGGAGCCCCTTCCTCTCCAAACCCAGTCTCAGACCCCAGGAGGTCCTGAGGTCTCATCCAAGGCCGACCAGCAGCACCGTGCTGAAGAGACATTTGTGTGTTGCAGCCTTTGCCCCAATTTCTGGTCTTTCGTTTACCCTCCCCTGTTCCCAGTGTTGGGGAGGGAGGTCCGGGATACCACCTGGCTTTACAGAGGGGGAAGCCGAGGCCCAGAGAGGGGGCTCGGGTCCTCCATTCCTCCTTCCACTGGATCAGCTGCCACCCGCGTAAATGCATAAGGTAATGATGGAAAGGAGGACGGTGAGGGCGTGCAGGAGGGGCGTGACACTCTGATGAGGGAATTTCAGACATTGTATTACGTGCTTGGATAAGATTCTGGAACAGAAAGCCTTCTTGGTGTTCCCCAAACCCCAGCAGGTAAGCACTGCCCTCCGTCCCTCCCCTCCCCAGGGCTGGTCACTTTCTCTGCTGTGCCTCTTTGTAGAGTCTGCCCACCTGTGTTGACTATGGAACTGTCTCCTTTACTAGACTGTGGGCCCCTTCAGGGCATCACCACCGCAGCTCATCCCTGTGTCCCTGGCACTTGGCATAGAGCTTGGTACCCAGATGATGCTCAATAAGTATGTTAAATAAAGGGATATCTTCTGGAGGCTGAAGGACACTGTTATCTCCGAGGGACACCACCAGATCCGGCTTCCCACAGATTCTTCCTGAGCCCCATCAGTGCCCTGGGTGCTGGGACAACAGGAGAGACAAGGCTGGCTGACAGTCAGCTTGGGGACTCAGACAGGAAATGCCTGACTGCGCAGTTAATTACTTAAATTCACCTGTTCTGAGTGCTCCAAAGAAGTGCGGGCAATTCTGAGAGCTTCTGACAGGTGCCCTGATCTATTTGTGGCTGGAGAAGACCTCTGAGAAAATGAGACTGGGGCTTATGAGTCCTGAACTCTGATGAGGAATTAACTTGATAGAGGAAGTTGATAGAGGGAGAGGGGCGGGGAGGATCCTGTGAGGAAGGTCATCTTGCCCGTTTTACAGATGAGAAAACTGTGACTCAGAGCAGGAACCTTACTTGCCTAAGGCCACAGGGGTATCAAGAGGAGAAGCTGGGGTTTGCATGCAGGTCCGTCTAACTCCAGAGCCCTTACCCTTTCTCCTGCTGGCTCTGCTCTGAATGAGGATGCTCCAGCTGGCCATGGTGACATCACAGTGTGCTGGGCCAAAGCCCTCACTTCCCACGGGAAGGCTGGCCTGTGCACACTCACTGCTCTCCTCCCTTCCCGCACCTGGGAACTCACCACCCCCCGGCCTCGCCGCTGGCTCCTTCCTTTTCTCATTTGTTCTGCATCTCATCTGTCTTGGCATCACCTGTGTGATCCAGGTCTCTATTCCCTCCATTGTACAACGAGAGGATCAGGTAACCAACTTTCTCAGGCTCCTGAGTCTGGGATTTTACTACATATAATTTTTTAAATTTATTTATTTATTTTTGGCTGCATTGGGTCTTCGTTGCTGTGCGTGGGCTTTCTCTAGTTGCGGCGAGCGGGGGCTACTCTTCGTTGCGGTGCGTGGGCTTCTCATTGCGGTGGCTTCTTTTGTTGCGGAGCACGGGCTCTAGACGCGCGGTCTTAAGTAGTTGTGGCACGCAGGCTCAGTAGTTGTGGCTGACGGGCTCTAGAGCACAGGCTCAGTAGTTGTGGCACACGGGCTTAGTTGCTCCGCGGCATGTGGGATCTTTCCCTACCAGGGCATGACCCTGTGTCCCCTGCATTAGCAGGTGGATTCTTAACCACCGCGCCACCAGGGAAGCCCCTAGTACATGTAATTCTGACCTTAGGAACCATTTGTGAGCCTCACGTCTGGAGAGAAATATTCATCAATTTAAGGAGCATCCACTGGTCATCTACTACGTGCAGCCCCTGCAGGATTGGGAGCTGGGGGTCACAGGTGCAGCTTTGATTGTGGTCTCAGGGTGAGGGGGGGAGCGGGATGCAGATGCATAAACAGCTGACTGAATGCGATTATAAGTGCAGTGGGAAAATGAACAATGTTCTGGCAGCACAGAAGGAGCAGCCAAGTGCATTGAAGAAAAGGCTTCCCTGAGGAGTTTGCAGGGTTCAAATTGGGCATTTGAGCTGGGCTTGAAGAGTAAGCGTTTGCAAGGTGAGGAAGTGTGGGAAGGGCTTTCCAAAGAAGGCACGGCATGTGCAAAGGCACACAGTCAGAAAGGGCCTGGAGTGTCCAAAGACAGGACATGGGCACGGTGGCCAGACTGTCTGCTCAGGGAGTGACTGAAAGCTTGAGGTTCTGAAGGGCAGCAGGTAGACGCAGAGGCTGAGTGCAGGTTGTGGGGGGGGGGGTCTCCCAGCCTGGGCTCTCCCTGCCCTGACTGCCTTTTCCAGCCTCCATTGAAACCACCTGGGATTATATGAGACTTTCCTCCCCCTGCAGTTGGAGCAGGGAAGGGGATAGATGTAACAATGTCTTTTTGAGGCTGGGTCTGCCTCCCAGTTATGGGCCACTACTCGGCTCATAGGGACTTCATTCTCAAGTTGCTTCCAATCCATGGTGCCCTGGTGACATGCATGAGTTAGTGTCCTTTGAATAGGCCACTTAGAGCTAATCACTGTGGGAAAAATATATTTAGGTGGCTTTCCCCTGAGGAGTAGCCTTCTCTAGATTGTGGCTTTTCAGAATCCTGGTCTCTGAGTCGACCTCTGCCCTGTCCCATCCCTGTCTCTTTGGCCTGAGGAGCAGGTGGGTCTTGTATAAATGACATCAAGCCTGGGTGGACTCGGCCTCCCACAGAGATGGAGGCAGGCTGGGACTACTTGTGGGCTGTCTGTGAATCATCACGTCAGAAGTGGTTGATCATGGTTATTCACAAAGCTGTTCACATGGTCCACAGTTTGGTTTGGGGCATAGAGTCCTGCATCTCTCCTTCTGAGAACCAGAGCCAGCCCAGGATATCTGGGCTCTTGGGCTCTCTGCCTCTTGCTGTGTAACCGTTTGTTGCTTTCTGCTCTCTGGACCTCAGTTTGCCTATTTGCAAAAATGAAGGTAATGGTGAAGTGCCTTGTGAGATGACATATATAGTTTTCTATTTCTAACTGCCATCACAATTTACCACACATCTATTGGCTTAAAACAATGCCCATTTTTTAAATCTCACAGTTCTGTAGGTCAGAAGTCTAGTAGACTGGGCTGGGTACTCCCCTTAGGGTCTCACAAGGCCAAAACCAAGGTGTCAGCTGCCCTGGGCTTTTATTTGGAGGGTGTGGGAGAGAATTTACTTCCAAGGGCACTCAGGTTGTTGGCTGACCTCAGATCCACATAGGACCGAGGTCCCTACTCCCTGCTGGCTGTCGGCCGGGGCTTGTTTTTGCTCCTGGAGGTGGCCTGCATTCTTTCTCATGCTTTCCATGGAGCCCCCTCCAGCAACAGTGGGTTGACCCTTTCTCATACTTTGGATCTCTGACTCCAGCACAGAAAGTTTTCTGCTTTAAGGACTGCTGTGATTAGATTGGGCCAGCCAGATAACCCAGGATAATTTCCCTATTAAAATGTCTGTACTCTTAAATACATCTGCAAAGTCTCTTTTGCCATGTAATGCAAAATATCCATAGGTCCCAGGATTAGGAGTTGCACATTTTTTTGAGGGCCATTATTCTGCCTGTGACAGTCCACCCTCTGACCCCCAAAGATTTGTGTCCATCCCAAATGCAAAGTTCACTCCATCCCAAGGCCCCCAAAGATCTCATCCCATGACAGCATCAGCTCAGCAAATCTCATCTGAATCTCATCAGCTCAGAAATCCCAGACCTCATCATCTAAATCCTCTCATTGGGTGTGGGTGAGGCTCTGGGTATCATCCATCCTGGGGAATAATTCCTCTCCATTTGTGAACTTAGGAACCTAAAGAAGTTATCTGCTCCCCTAAAACAATGATGGGAGCAGTTATAGGTATTCCCGTTCAAACAGGGAGAGAATGGAAAATGGAATCATATGACATTCCAGGGAACCTCATATCTGTCTCCGAAAACTATGGGGAAAAACACAACAGCACCAGCCCCCCAGACCCACACCCTCACCTCTGCAGTGGCTGACTATATTTTGGCCCTGTCTTCGGGATGTTGGGAGAATACATTTGCACAGCTTTGTGTCAGTTGGTTAGGAGCAATAGGGAATTTAGTTGAAATACAGCAAAAAGGATTTAGGTAGGACTGGAGTGATGTTTGATATGAGAAGGGTTTGTTAACATGTGTTTCCAGCACTCCCCCTTCCCTTCCCTCAACACCAGGAAGTGGGAAACGTACAGATTCTCACATTAGATCTGCCACCTTCTAGCTGAGTAGAATGAGGACATTCATTTCACCTCTGTGCGCCTTAGTTTCCTCTGCTGTGAAGTGGCGCTATTACCATGTACCCCATAGACTTGTTGTGAAGGTCCAGTGGGAATAATATGTGAAAAGTGTTTTGTTGACTTGGAACTGTTTGCAAATAGTAGCCGTATTTGTGGTCTGGGCCCTGCTGTGCCCTGGGACCCCTGCCCCAGGGAGGTTAGACTGCCACGGACCTTCTCCTCATTTGGAATACCCCTTCCCCACCACATGCCAGTCTGATTAATTGACCGGTGGTTAGAGGACAAGAGGTGCAGGATCCCACCTTGGGTGGCTCAGCACAGGGTCACAGAGGTCACTACAATGGCCAGAATTCTGGCCACAAGGAGGAAATTGTGCTCTTGGGGTAGTCCAGTGGGAGAGAAATTTGACCAGTTCATTTTGGTTCAAAAACCATTTTTAAAATGCTTTGTAGAAGGTGACATGCACTTAAAAAAATCAGATCTGCAGCAAAAAATCAAATCTCACACCACTGAACCTGTTCTCCAGCCCCTCCCTAGACGCTTTATGGTGTGCATTCAGGGGCACGCACACACACGCTCCCCCGATCCTTGACTACTTCTAGACATAAGTGGAAGTGTATTGAACACACTCTTCCTGACCCTGCTTCGTTACTTTAGACATTGTTCCCTATCAAGGCACATACATCTGCCCCCGTTGTTTTTAATGACTGCAGGGAGCTCCAGTATCTGGTCACCTATTGATGGATAGCTAGGTTGTTTCCAGTCTTATACGCCTCTGAAAATACTACAGTTAATAACTTTACATACACATGTGCACACTTTTACAAACATACGTGAAGGTTTAAAAAAAAATTAAAAAAAGACAATCCCACAGTACTGACATAATCACTCCTAGCATTGGGTTGTACTTCGTCCTTGTCTTATGTGAATATATCTAGCGTTCAACGAGGATGTACTCATGTTGTGCGTAAACTCTCTTATCCTGCTTATTTTATTTAACTGCATATTGTGAGTATTTGCCTACATTATTAAATAACTTACTGAATTACTAAAACTGGCGAGGAGACAGTCTGTTGGGCTTTGCGGATACAGTAGTACCAAGTGATTGCACAAATGCCCCATTTGGAGCTCCATTTAGGGCCTTGGTGATATCTTGCTGCGTTGTACCACACACTCAGGTGAATGTATTTGTAATGAAAGCTTTTTTGGCGTTTGGGGTCATTTCCATAGGAGAGACGGTCGGGGAACGGGTGTGCTCTGTTGCCTAGGTGCTGTCCAGAGGGCTGTGCCAGCGGTCGCCTGGGCCTGCCCCGTTGGTCCCATCTAAGACGGAACTGAGGGATGGTTGTGATGATTGTTAATAAAAGCGAGACAGTGCGAGCTGGGTGGGAGGTGCCGCGTGTGCAGGAGGGGCGGCGGCCTCTGGTACTGAGTGCCCAGGCGGCTGGGTTAAACGCTGCTCTGCCCTGACTGGGATCAGATTACGGTCGGTGTGAATCATTCAAGATTCTGAGACTCAGAAGGGGCTGCTGGAGGGAGGAAGGAGATGAACAGGCTTAGTTAAGGAGAAGACATATTTTTTTAAGATAAGATTTCAGAAAAGATAGAGGAAAAGTCAGGCACCAAAGAGCATGGTTATAACCCACAACTGTCCTTTCTCCCTTATCCAGAGGACAAGGGGCGGGGGGATGGGGCCCCCAAGTCATCTCCCATGGATCTGGGTGTGAAAGGAAAGTCACCAGGCACCAGACAGTGTTGACCTCATGGGTAAGATTAAGGGGTACCTGCCCCCCAAACAGCGGTCTCCTGCCGGCTTCCCACAGTTCTCAGTCACCTGAGTGTGCTTTTCCTGGGGCTTTAGAACCCCTCCCTCACCTACCCCTGCAGTGTGCCAGGGTCCCAGACATCCCCCCCACCTACCCCCACAGTCTGTTAGGGTCCCAGACCCTGGCTTGCCAGTCCTTTTCCCCAAAGAGGACTCTCAGGCGGTTGCTAAACTCTGGGCGTTTGGCTTCCATCTCTGCTTGGCGCAGCTCAGCCTGACAGTTGAGTCGGGTGAGCTTTTTTCCTGGAGAGGCATCTGGCTCGGGCAGCTGCAGCTTTCTGGGATCCAGAGAAATATCTCCACATTGTAAACCCACGTTGTCCTCAACCCTGGAGCAGTGTTCGCAGCAGCCCCGCTGCCAGTTTCCCCACAGGGAGCCCCAGGGAGCTTCTCCTTTGACCTCCGGCCTCAGCATCACAGGCAGCCCTCACCTGTCAGCTGGAGACCTGCTGCTCCCTGGGGCTGGGAAGTGCTTTCCTGGAGGGTCAGGCGTTTCTAGGAGTGGCGTCCTCCCCATCGCCAGAGCGCGGGTATGGCGGTCACAGAGGCTGGCCACGTGCACTGACCTGAGGCTTGGGAGGCCCGCCTCTCTTTCTTCGACCCGGCTCTTCCCGGCGGCCCCAGAGCCCCCTCAAGGCCCTGCACACTTGTCGGGACCCATTTCTCCCAACATCTCTCTGCTCCATCCCTCAATCGGAATTCCGTCTTGTCCCATTACATATCCTGAGCCCTTGCCCACGCTGTTGCTTTTTGCCCAGCTGTTCTGTCACTCTTTCTGCAGGTTCACATCCTTCCCAAGGGCACGGTTCAACCTGTTTTAAGTACCACCCTCTGCTTGAAGCCTTCGTTGTATCTTTTGGCAATTAGTGGTGTCTCTGATGTCATCTGAATTTTCCCAGTAGCTTCTCCCTCCTTCTCTTATGGCTCCTAGAACTTTCTGCCGCCTTCCCTGTTTTGGAGCTGTGTGCCTGTTACTGGCTGTAGCTCCCCTACAGCACGAACTCCTGGTGAGCAGGCGCTTCTCCTCCTCGTCCCATGTCTGTCAGGAATCTGGCGTGTGCAGTACCGTGTGTGGACGTGAAGATGGGTGGCTGCTGGGTGGGCAAACAGATGGGTGGGTACTTGGTAGGAGGCTGGGTGTCAAACACTGGTCCCATTGTCCATGGTGTCACCTTGTCCAAGACGGATTGCCCCCAAGACCTCTGTGCTGTTCTTTCTCCCCACCGTCTTCCTCCCCACTATTAAAATTTTTAAGAAAGAATTCTCTTTTTAAGAGTTAGTTATATTTATCAAATGCAGTCTTATGTTTCTTATTCTTAATTTAAAAATCCTGAGAATTGAATACTTGATATTTCTTCAAGAAAACAAGAATCTAAATCAAGTTGCCTTTTTCTCATGTTTGACGTTTTGCTTGATTTATTTATTTTCTTTTTAGACTCTGCCTCTCTATGAAAGGGAGGGTCCCTGTCCAGAG
Organism: Orcinus orca; assembly: GCF_937001465.1. NCBI lineage: Eukaryota > Metazoa > Chordata > Mammalia > Artiodactyla > Delphinidae > Orcinus > Orcinus orca. The sequence continues at coordinate 3,866,046 of NC_064568.1, forward strand.
CTTAGCACAGCACCTGGCACACAGCAGGGTCTCTGTAAATGTGAACTGCACAAAAATGAACTGAGTTGTACTATGCTCAACAACCAAGGAACTCTTGGGGTCTCTGCAGCTTAGAGACCGTCCCGTGCATGTGCTACAAGGGAGTTTGAGCTGGGAGGAGAGTGAGGCTGATGTGCTGTGCCAGAATTCCTCCCTGCTGTGGTCTTTTCCTCTTGGCCTTGAAAGCTGGGACTGGGCTCCCCCTTCCCTTTGTAGACGCTCTCTTGAGGGCTGAGTCAGACCTGGCTGCAGACAGCCCTCCACCCCAGGGCTCTGCAGCAGGCATTGCCTGCAGAGCGCCATGTGGATGCCAAGCAGCTTGCCCGCCCTGACTGGGGATGTGCCTGGTCCACCCTGCCACCCCCAACCTCCCCGCTGATGAGGTCACAGCCAGCCCCTCCCCATCAGGACAAAGTACCAGTCGGGTGGCTGGAAGGAGCACAGGTCTCTTGGGGTCCACAGCTGTGCGTACCCAGAAAACTCTTCTAACGTCCTTTGATCCTCACAGCAACCCTGTGGGTTGGAAGGAAGGGATTCCCACCTGACAGATGGAGAAACTGAGGCTCAGGAAACAGAAGTGGCTTGTCCAGGGTCGCACAGCTAAGGGAGCTGGGATTTGAACCAGAGTCTCCTGACCCTTTTAGCTATAGCATGTCTCAACTCTTACTGTGACTTTGAAAAAAAAAATTAAAAATGCAGGTTTCCAGGACCTGCACCCTGAGATTCTGATCCACAGGGTATGGGGTGTGGCCAAGGGATCTGCATTTATAAGAGACCTTCCCCCAGGTACCCCAGTGCACCTTAGAGAAACACTCCCCTAACCGTCTGACTTCTCCTTAACTAGCTGCATGAAGAAGTCTCCTCTCCCTCCGTTAGGTCCACTCCTGAGGGCAGGCAGGCCTGGGACCTGGCTGACACTCCTGTATTTATGTAAAGGAAAGGACAAGAGAAGGGTCCCTTCGGGAGGGCCGGCCTGGACAGGTAGATACAGGTCGCAGTGCGTGAGCATCTTGCCTTTCCATGAGACAGACTTGGTTTAAAACTCTGGCTACACAGTTTCATAGCCGTGTGGTCTGAGGTTAGTGGTTTCATGTCTCTGTGCCCTAGAGCTGAGAGCCCTGCTGCATTGACTTGCTGAGGGAACTAAATGACTGTCTCTGAAGGGCTAGCACAGTGTTGTGCTTGAATACAAAATCTCCTAAATAGGCCACATGCCTGTCTCCGTGCCTTTGTTTGTGCTGTTTTTCCTTCCTGGAAAGTCCTTCCCTCATCTGTCCTCTTAACTGGATAGTGCTGGTCTGGTCAGATGCAATAGCCCGTGACTGGTGTTTCATTACCTCCTAAGGTGTGCAAGGAAGTCCCTACGCCTGAGTTTTGGAGTAGCTAGGAAAAGACAGGTGTCTGCCTCAGCCCAGGTTCCAACAGAAATTCTGCCTTAGATCAGAAGATGCCTAGAACTTTTTGTGTGTGTGTGTGTGGGGGTTCCTTTTCTGTCACTTGTACATGTCAACAAACCCCTCCTGATTCCCCTCATCCCACCCCAGGTCCTTTCCATGGTAAGTGTTCTGAAGGCAGACATCAACTCTCCTCCTCCACCCTGTGGATTGGGGTGGACTGCAGGAAAGGTTTCATCCAGCTGCATTCTGAAGTCATCCTCAACTTGCCAGCCACATCAACCCATAACTTATTTTACTCTGGGAAGTTTGAATTAAAACTAATGACGTTAGTCAGTTTGGGGCTGGAAAGGACTTTCAAGATGCGGACGCCCTGCTGCTCACTGGACGCTTCTGTTCTCAACAAGCTGGTGTTTGAGTACCTCCAGGAACAGGGTTTTCGTCCCCCACACAAGGCTGTGGCAACATTGCACTTTTATCTGTTAGTTCTCTTCCTGCTCTCAGAGGTTCAGGAAGTTCCTCGGAACCAGGGAGTCTGGGAACAAGCGATGCAGGTGGGATGAAGGTAGCAGGACTCCTGAGGCTGGGATGTGAGAGGGTTTATCACAATGGGTTCCCAGACCCTGGAGTGGGGTTACAAGGTGGGCTTCGTATCAGAAACAGCATGGTTGAGGAAGACCATGGAGCGGCGATCACCCAGCCCGCTCTTACAGACTCTACAGTAGGAACACTGCCTTGATGCGCTTTATGTTCAGATGCTGTGGAGCTGAATGAAGTTCCCCAGCGCCTCCCTGACTAGTGGCGGAATGAATCCAGAATCTGGAGAGAGGCTAAGACTGAAGTTGGCAGCCAGGTGGTCCAGCAGGTAGAGAGGAAGGGTGAGGGGATGAGGAGTTGGGCTGCTCGGAGGTTGGGTTTGGGGCTGGGATAGATACCGAGGACTGTCTATCAAGAACTCAGCCCCCAGGCCCTGTGGTTTCTTTAGGTAAAGGCGACCGACTCTCTTTGGAAAACTCTTCCCTGGTCGATGGTACTTCTAGCTCATTTCACATAAGACTTTTCACCTGAATCACTAACTAGGGGCAAACTCATCATTGAACCTGGGTGTGCAGTTTGACCTTCATGTGGAAGAATATGTTTCAACTGGCCTGGGAGCTCAGGGCCCCTCACAGAGGACTGAAAGACCGATTCGTGAGGATGGGGCTGAGGGAGGAGGGCGCCATGCCATGCCATCCTCAAGGGTTCTGTTTTCCAGTTCATTGCCTCTTTTCCGGCCCTTTCTTTCATCCCGAGCCAGAATGGCCTGTGTGATGGTGGTTTTCCCAGCGTTCCACTGTTGTAGTGTCTGTCCTTGGCGTGTGAGGGCGAGGCTGTGCCAGCTGGCGTCGTAGCACAAATCTCAGAACCCATATTTCAGAGCAGTTACACACACACACATACACACACACACACACACAGCAAGCTTAGCTGCATGGTTCATAAATACTTCCAGACACCAGGCCACAGGCCTCTAAAACTGCTCACACGGTACCCGGGGTCTATGGGGCTGGTTCAGTGTCAGGAACCACCACTGCCATCCGGGGAACAGGCGTTGTCATGCATGGGGGAGACCTTTCTCAGCCTGGGCCAGGCACACATTCTAGTCTCCATTTCTCCTCTCTACTGTGGGACCCTGGGCAGGTCACTGGGCCTCTCTGGTCCTCATTTTCTCCTCTCTTAGTTGGAGGTGATGATGCCTACCTTACAGGTTTGTGGGGAGAGTCCACTGAGATGAAAGATGGGGAGGTGTTTGTAGACTGTAAAGTGCTATGTGGATCTTAGCTGGGCTGTGAGCGAGTCCTGTGCAGCCCATTTTTAGGCATAGGGTGTTAGGTTGAAGCCTCAGTCTTGTCATCCGTGACGTGGCATGGTAACACCCACTCAGAGGCCCGTCTTTGGGAGTCAGTGGGAGGTCACGCAGGGTAGGTGCTCAGCCGGGTCCTGGTGCGCAGGAAGCTCTCGCTGTAGCCGTAACGTTAACTCTGCCCGGAAGGAGTTTTCAGAGTTTATCATCAAAGATGAGATTTGGGAACGATTTGCTTGGGAATGCCGGCTTCTGTCTTATACACCGAACACATGTCAGTTTGGTTTCCTGCCCACTGTCTCATTTGATCTCCCAGCAATCCAGGAGGTGGGCAGAGCAGGGATTTTTAATTTTTAGAGGTGAGAAAACGAAAGCACAGTGGAGGGAAGTGGCTTTCCCTAGGGTCACAGAGTGAGTTTCTGACAGAACAAGAGTCTCCTGACTCCCAGAATCGCCCTTCTAACTTCGAACTGTGTTGAAGTTGGATATCCAACCCCAAAATGCGTCCGTGGTGGGTTGTAGCCTGGAGACGTGGGTCTGCCCTGGATGGAATGTTCAGTAAACACTTAAAAACAGCAACAGTAACATAGCTACTACGTCCCAGGCACTGTCTTGGGTGCTTTTTATATATATGTCAACTCACTAAATCCTCTTAAAAACTCAATGACATCGGTACTGTTATTCTCCCCCATTTCACAGATGAGAAAACTGAGGCACAGAAAACTTGCTTGAGGTTGCAAGGCTGGTAAGTGGCAGAGAACCAGGTTTTGGAAACCCAGATGTGCTGGCTCCAGAGTCTGTGCTCCTAACCAGCTTCCTCAGTTCTAGGACTGAACACGTGGCAGTGAGGGTAGAAGGTGCTGCTATAGAGATGAGCGAGGTGCCCCTGCATTGCCCTGCAGACTTGCTGTGCGGCCAGGGGCAACCACCACCCCTAGCTTTGCTCTGCCCGCCAGTGGCAGGGGAGCGTTGGACTGTCCAGCTCTAGCCATGGATGGCATTTCTCCGGGTCCCAGGGAAGGCCTGGGGTGTGGAGTGGCCAGCCAGAGCCCCGGGCCAGCCATTGTGTGCGGGGCTGGCAGGCCACCGGGCGTGGCCCCAGCACTGCCAGCACCCCCACCCACCCACCCACCCACACCCACCCCCCGCCAGCCAGAGGAAGTGCCCGTGTTTACAGGAAATGCAGGACAAGGCCTGGGAGGTGGGTGGAGGAGGAGTGGAAGATGTGTCTTGGCCTGGCAGTGGGGCTGAGGGCGGGTGCCCCTCTTCCCGCCCCAAGGATGAGGCCTTTCGTTGCTGTTGAAGGGAAAGGTCCCACTTCCCAGGCAGTCCTGCACCTCCCCTGCCTTTTTCCTCCAGGACGCCACACCCTGCAAGCCTCCAGATCCCTGGCCAGCCCACCCCTCCTCCCAAGGGAGGCTCCTGGGAGCCTGAAAAGAGCACTGAGCTGGGCGACAGGAGATCTGCCCCTAGTCCTTCTGCTCTGGACTCAGTCTCCCCACCTGTTAAATGGGTGACTTGCTGCAGCGCTAACAAAGGCACAGCAACACTCACTGCCCTGGTGTAGCCTGCAGCCCAGCTGTGAGAGGAAGGAAGGGCAGGCCAGCCCCACTCAGCCCTGTGACCCAAGAAGTGCAGGGTGGCCTCACTTTTGCCACAGAAATGTGCCTGAGAAGTGTGTGTGAATTGAAATTTTGTGAAAATGGGCCCTGGGTTGATTATACTGGAAGCACGGATTATTATTATTATTATTATTTTGTGGCTGTGTTGGGTCTTTGTTGCTGTGCACAGGCTTTCTCTGGTTGCGGCGAGCGGGGGCTACTCTTAATTGCGGTGCGCGGGCTTCTCATTGCGGTGGCTTCTCTTGCTACGGAGCATGGGCTTTAGGCGCATGGGCTTCAGTAGTTGTGGCTCGCGGGCTCAGCAGTTGTGGCTCGCGGGCTTAGTTGCTCTGTGGCATCTTCCTGGACCAGGAATGGAACCTGTGTCCCCCTGCGTTGGCAGACGGATTCTTTTTTTTTTTTTTTTTTTTTTGCGGTACGTGGGCCTCTCACTGTTGTGGCCTCCCCCGTTGTGGAGCACAGGCTCTGGACGCACAGGCTCAGCGGCCATGGCTCATGGGCCCAGCCGCCCCGCGGCACGTGGGATCTTCCCGGACCGGGGCACGAACCCGTGTCCCCTGCATCGGCAGGCGGACTCTCAACCACTGCGCCACCAGGGAATCCCCATACGGATTCTTAACCACTGTGCCACCAGAGAAGTCCCACACGGGTTATGTTTAAAAGCCTGAATAAGAACTGGAAAGGAGACTAGCATTCACTGAGTACGTGCCAGGTTTCAGGCACTGTTTTTGTTGCTTTTACATCCCCGATTTCACCCTTTGAGAGACAGGGGTTGTATTTGGGGCAGGAAGACCTGAAATGAAGTCTTGGGACTGCCTCTCGCTCGCTGCGTCACCCTGAGCAAATCCCCCAGCGTCTCAGAGCCTCAGTTTTCTCATCTGTGAAATGAGGATAAGAGCTTATTGTTTCCCACACCTCCCTGTCGGGCCCACGGACTTGCCTGAGCCCACGCCTCGCCCTTCCCCCGCTCCCACTGTGTCTCCTCCCGCCGCTCCTCCCAGGTGGCCAGGGTGAACTCTCCAGGGAGCACAACTGCTCGGGTCCTTCCCCTGGCTAGAACCTTTGCTAGCCCCCATCCCGCCCAGGATACACAGTCCAGGGGCATTTGAGAGCCCGCTGCCTGGCCAGCCCCTTGTCCCAGCCCTCCTCACCCCACAGCACGCAGACCCCAACGTCTCTCCCTTCTGTGCCTTTGAGCATTTCCTGAGATCTCTCCCCTAACGTTCTTTTTCCTGTCTGTCTCGTGTTCAACCTTCAGACTGTCTCAGGTCTCCCCTGGCCTGGAACCGCCCCCCTACCCCCACACACACACCCACACGCACAAGTTTAGGGCCCCTTTCCTGTGCTCGTAGCCCTCACCACCCTTCTTGTCCGCTGCTTGTCCGTCTGTGTTCCCGCTGGGCTGTGGGTGCCTCAGGGGCAGAGAAGGGGTATCTCCTCCCTCTCTGTGTCCCCCGCTCAGGCGTGGGGTGGACAGTCAGCACGTGTGAGGTGTGTCGGGCAAGAGAGTGCAGGCAGCAGGCGCTCCATCTGCAGGAAATTGCTGTGTCTGTGCTTGGGGGCAGCTCTGACCGGGGGATGCCCCACATCCGTGTCTACTCACAGAAGCACACACGGATGCACACACGGATCTGGCTGGAGGTGCTTCCCCTGGAGTCCGTTGAAACCAGCAGGTTAGTTGAGCACCTGCTGTGTGCAGAGTTCAGCCCTGGGGGCTGGTGAGGTAGAGGAAACTGTGCAGAGCTAAGACCACAACCAGGTGAGGGGAGCCCCTGGGTACAGGGCCGTGTAGAGGGGAGCAGGCCCTCTGCAGGGAGGCGTGTCCAAGCAGGGGCAGATTCTGAAGCTTATGTAATCTGGGGAGTCTCTTTAAGATGAAGAATGTACAACGAAGGATAGGAAATAATCTGCAGAGCCTTGAGAGAGACCTGTGCAGGTGTGGGGCCTGAAGCCTAAGCCTCACTAGTTCATGGTAGACCTGCCTCAGTGGTCAGGGAAGGCTTCCTGGAGTAGGAGGTGAGGTCGGAGCTGGGTCTGGGGCGAATCCATCGGCCTGGAGACACTGGGCCTCTCCCAGGCATCTGTTCTCGGCCAGCAGCCCTGCCCTCAAGAAGCCGGGTGGATTCATAGGCTCTTACAGGCCTTTGGCAAAGGATGGCATTTCTCTGGAAATGTTTCTTCCCTGTTTGGGGGAAAGGAGGCTGGTGGAGTGGGCACGACCACAGATGAGCCATGTGACAAGAGTATGTGCGATGTTGGATGTCTGGGTCCAGGCCTGTTGCCCTTGCCTGTGTCACCTTCCCTTCTGGGTCTCAGCCTTGGGGTGTCCGTCTCTGTCTGGACTCCGTGTCCCCCATCCAGGCGTCCCACTTTGTTCCCACGTGACTCGCTTGTTCACGTGTCAGGAAGGCCCCGCCTCCTACCCGCCTTGTGCCGACTGCACTGAGGACCCCCAGTGTGTCTGGGCACGTCTCGCACGTTTTCACGTCTGTCTCCCCAGCACAGAGGGGGCAACAGTGAACCAGATGAGTGAACATGTCTCATGAGTGGGCCCAGGTGCGGATCAGCTGTTTGTGGTTCTGTGTGGGAGAAGCTGAGCGAGGGGCAGAGCAGAGTGGGCTTGGGCGAGTCCTTCAGCCTCGCAGAGCCTCTGTTTCCCCAGACGCAGGATGGGGATGGTAGTGGGGCTTGTCCCACTAAGTGGCTGAGAGGGTCACAAGGGATGATCCCTGAGGCATGTGCAGCTCCTTGCCTGACACACGTTAGCTGCTCCTGCTGGTGGAAGCAGTGTAGGTGAGTGGTTACAAGGACAGGCTCTGAAGCCGAGGTCCCTGTGTTCAGATCAGATCCCAGCTCTGCACATATCGTGTCCCTGCTTATTTCTTCATCTATAAAATGGGCACCTTAATACCTACAGGATACAGTGATTGAGAAGCATTTCTCAAGTGCCCGTCACGTCCTCAGCACTCAAGATCACTGGCTTCTGCCTCTCCTACTGTTGCTGCTGCTGCTGTTGTTATTGGCTGGCTGTGTCCATGTGGCAGGGAAGGGTGGGAAAAGGGGCTTGTTTGTTTCTCAGACCACCACGCACACAAGCCGCAAACACCCTCTCTCATAGCTCCTGGCAGCTTCAGATGTGGTGTGCCATTCTAGAATTATAGCGCCCCTCATGAATCTGCAGCTGCTGGGGGTGCAGCTGTGGTTCCCCTGCCCTTCTCATCTCCCCTGTGCTCTGGCTTCTGAATCTGGAGCAGAGATGACAGGACAAAGATGTGTCCGAGTTCGCTCTTGCTTTGGGCTGTTGCTCAGGAGTGAGGGCTGTGGAGCCCATCTTACAGATGAGGAAACTGAACGCATAGAATCCGTTGAACCTGTGGGTGAACCACATCCAGCTCATGGGGGTGCCTCTCCCAACCCCCCTCCTTCAGCTGTATTTGAAGCAATATAAAGTTACGGCCTAACTAGCAAAAAAGCTCATCTATCCATTAAGACTCCACGCCACAGCATCCTCGGTGGTCGCAGTGCCTGCCAGTGCCATTTCCACCAGAGGTGTGAGCACCTGCTGTGCGCCAGGCTCCTGCCGGATGTGCAGAAGTGGAGGGGGCCTCACTGACAGGCTGATGGAAGTCAGAAGAATAGCTGCATAGGACGGTCACTCAACACGTGCTCGTCATATACCTACTATATGCCATTCATGGAATGCACAGAAACGCATACCGAGCCCATGATTCCTGCCCTCAGAACTGGTGGCTGACAGGGGAGCCGATACAGGGACACAGATTTCTGCAGCCTCAACATGTAAGTGGTGAGGGGAGCCCCATCCGGCTGGAGCCTTGGAAGAGGCACAGAGATGGGGAGGTACAAAGGTGTGTGAGGGTCAGGCAGGTGGTGGTTTGGCCGCATGTGACGGCTGACGGCAGCAGATCTGTGGCGGGAATCACCGGGACAGAACTCCTCAGGTTTGCAGGGGACCCCTTTGGACACAGACTCACAGAACATCATGGTGGAAGGGGCCTTCAGAAGTCCTCCAACTCCCTGATTTTACAGATGAGGAAACTGAGGCCCAGAGAGAGGAGAGGGCCCACACAGGGTCAACAGCAAGCTGGTGGCAGAGGTGGGATTAGAACCCAGCTCTGTGAGACCTCGAGGAGCTCTGGCTGATTAATTCGTCTGTGGCCTGTAGCTCACACTGATTGTAGTCAATCCACCTGCCAGACACTGTGCTAAGCAGTCCACCCGCCTCATTCATACACACCGTCTTACAAACCCTGGGCGGGTAAGTGCTGTATCATCTCCATTTGACAGATGGGGAAACTGAGGCAGGTAAGCAGCTGACCTTGGGTCGTTGGGCTGATGAGTGGAAGAGCTGGGTCCTGACCTTAGGAGGTGGAATTCTGACACTGTGCCCTTTAACATTATCCTCTCCTGTGGCCCCAGAGAGGGCCACAGTGCTGGGGGCAGTGGTCAGAGCAGGGCCAGGGCCATGTGCTAACAGCGTGGCTGCTGCTAAGGGCCAGAAGCTCAGGACTCTTCCTCTGCTGTCCTCGCTGGTGGCCCGAGTTGCATGAGGCAGATACTGTTACTGAAGCCGGGGTCAGAGAGACCATTACACTGGGGAGACTGGGACTGTGGCTTATGGTTTTTCTCTCGTATGTTACCTCTTTATATTAGTCTGTCATTTCATGAGGCTTCTGCAGATCTCCCAAAAGTATTAATTTTTTCTCCCTGGACCTCTGAACCTCAACTGATTTTCTGAAAAGAAAGCCTTCATAGTCACAGTTTCTCTCTGAATAGGAAACAGGCAGTGTTTGTTTGGGGCGGGAGGAGGCTGAATTGTAATCAAGGAGAACAAAATTCCTCGATAATCCCTATAGAACCACTTCAAACCCACTAGGAAGGCTAAAATAACAAAGACAGACAATAGCAAGTGTTGATGAGGATATGGAGAAATCAGAACCCTCAACGCTGCCAGTGGGAATGCAAAATGGTGCGGCTGAAAATGGTCTGGCAGTTCTTCAAAATGTCAAACGTAGAGTTACCACATGGCGCAGCCATTCCACGCCTGGGTATACCAAGAGAAATGAAGATGTATGTCCCCCCAAACACTTCTACATGAATACCCCTAGGAGCACTGTTCATACAAGCCAAAAAGTGGAAACAGTCCAACTGTCCGTCAGGAGATGGACGGATAAACAAAATGTGGCACAGCCATGCAGTGCAATATTATTTGGCCATTACATGGAATGAAGTACTGATGCTAGAACACGGATGGACCTTGCAAACATTGTACTGAGTGAAAGAAGCCAGACACAAAAGGACAAATGGTGTATGATTCCATTAATATGAAATGTCTAGAATAGGCACATCCATAGAGATAGAAAGTAATTTAGTGGTTGCCAGGGATTGGGGAGAGGGAGGAATGTGATTGATGGCTAAATGGTACATGGTTTCATTTGGGGGTGACGAAAATGTTCTAAATTAGATAGTGGTGATGGTTGCACAACTCTGTGACTATACTAAAAAGCTCTGGATTGTACTCTTTGAAAGGGTAAATTTTATGGTATATGAATTGTATATCAGTAAAGCTATTATAACAAAAAAACAAATCCCTGTAAAAAACCATTGAGGCTGTGCTTTAAGCAGAGGGGTGTGGATGTGACAGGACAGAGAGCAGGGATGCACTTCTGTTTTTACTTAGTGAAAAATGGAAATTGAATTTTTTAAAAAGCCTCTCCTTCAGTCATGTTTCTGGGAAGCATTACAAGCACTATCCCTTGGCTGACCCTGGGTGTAAGATGCATTCTCTCCAAGAAGGAATGAAACAGAGAGAAGACTCCAGGCAGCAGCTGCTCTCAGAGCCTGGCCCCCAGGCCATCGGATGCATGTGGTCCGGTCTCAACGCGCAGTTTCACGTCTGTGGGTGTCTTATTCTCCATCTCCACTTTACAGGTGTGGAGGCCCACCAGGAGGACCATGCAGTGGGTTAGCAGTGAATGCAGGACTCCCCCGTCTCTGACCCCCATCTTCTTGGGCAGTTTCCACTGTCTGAGATTGAAAGTTCCCAGTTACAGTGCGGGTGGTATCCAAGAAAATCGCATGTGCCTTTGAAGGAGGGGGATCTGTGAGGGGTCAGTTTTGAGTGACGAGGAAATATCAGGGCAGAAGATGCCACCTGGGGAAGGTCTGGAGGGACGTTTGAGTGACCTCTGCAGGTGCTGAGGGATGGGGGAGGAGACACAGGACAAGATGAAATGTCTGAGGATTTGGAAATCCCTCATTTCGCGCCCAGCCCTCTCCTCCATCCACTTCCATGCTCTTCCAGCTGCCCTGCTAATTAATTAGGATAGTCATATTGACCAAGTCCGTCCTCCTGTCTCCTCCATCTCAAACTTTCCAGCTCCCAGAGATCACAGCCCCGAGGCCTCCCTGCCCCTCCCGCCGAGCTGGCGAGCTCCGGGAAGGCCCCAGCCTATCTCAGAGGAGCCAGAGGACGTTACATCTGCAATCTGGCCTCCTCCATGCATATGTCACTGCACCGGCAAGGGTGGAGCGAGGGGCCAGAGCACCCACTGAAGGGCTCCCAGTGAGGAAAGCGTTCCCTTTTTATGAGTTATGAGGCCATTTTGGCTGTGCTCAGGGTTATGGCTCCCAGTGAGTGTCACATGGGACGGCATTTAATGGGCAGAGCCGGACAGCCCTGGACCAGGTTACAAAGTTCTCTTCCCCGCATGTGGGTGCACATGTCCTTTTATGACTCTAGGCTGCTGGAAAGGACTGTGCTCATTTGGAGGGTCGTTTAAGGTCACGAGCTCTGGGCAGCTGTAATTTATGTTCCCTTTAAAGCACAAGTCAACCCAGAGGGAGGGAGACCAGCTCTGTGAAGACTAGTCTGGGGGTTTAGAACTTGGCCCCTCTGCAGGCTGGCCAAAAAGGACCTACTGTGTTCTAGGCAATGGCTACTTTTACTATCATGATTGAAGCCCACAATGAACCTATACAGCCATCCCCACTTGACAGATAAGAAACAGAGATGGTGGGTGGCTTGCCTAAGGTCACCCAGTGACTCTCCTTGATCTGATGCCAAAGTTTTATACCACTTGGTCTCTAAACCTACAGTGCTGACCACGTGGCATTTTGTCTGTTTTCCCAGCATGTGTCATTACCCTTGATTTACAGATTAAAAAAAACAACAGCTGAGCCATGGAAAGTTGAAGTAACTTGCTTGAAGTGGTAGAGCTGGGATTCAAACCAAGTGTTCTGACTTCTGAGCTCATCCTCTTAACTAATACTTTGCACTGTGCTTTCTGTGAGGCCAGGAGAGTGCTTTAATCATCTTTGAGGCCTCCCTGTGTTTGCACTTTGAAGTAGGTGCTAATTTGTGTTTGTTGAATGAGTGAGGGAGTGGATGGATGGGAGGACGGATGATTGCGTAGCTGGATAGTTGAGTGGGTGGATAGAAGGCTGGCCAGGTAGGTGCGTGGATGAATGGATGCAGCAATGGATGGCTAAGTAGATGGGTAATTGGATAGATGAATGGGTAGAGGAGTGGATGGAGAGGAGGGCGGTAGGGAGGAGTGGCTAAATGGGCGAGTGGATGGAAAAGTGTATAGATGGGTGAGTGAGTAGACGGGTAGGTTTTGGATCAGAGGGCTTTCTCACACGTAATCTATTGGTATATTCAAAGAAGGTGTCTAGACACACAGACGTAGAGAATGGACTTGAGGACACGGGGAGGGGGAAAGGTAAGCTGGGATGAAATGAGAGAGTAGCATGGACATATATACACTACCAAATGTAAAATAGATAGCTAGTGGGAAGCAGCCACATAGCACAGGGAAATCAGCTCGGTGCTTTGTGACCATAGGGAGGGTGGGAGGGAGACCCAAGAGGGAGGGGATATGGGGATATATGTGTACATATAGCTGATTCACTTTGTTGTAGAGCAGAAACTAACACACCATTGTAAAGCAATTATACTCCAATAAAGATGTTAAAAAAGAAAAAAAAAGGTGTCTAGAGACAACACCTCACCTAGTTATGATTATAATGGGCATTTTGACTGGAGAGGCCATAGAACAGACAATGTGTTTGTTCACCACTGTATTACCAGTACCTACAGTACAGAGTCTGAATGACCAAAAAGCAAGCAGATAGGAACCAGATAGATGAAAATACAGACCTTGCAGCCTTCCTTAGGGCATACTGTGTAGAGGACCCACCTCACAGGTTTATGTTGACAGACTAGGGCAATGGATGGGCTATGTGAGGGTTCCCAGTCTGTCCTCCGAGGGAGGAAGTGGTTACTCACCCAGGACACGAGTTCTCCAGGGCCTGTCAGAGCATTTGGGCAGAAGTTATTAAGAAAACATTTGGAGATGTTTATCTTCCCCTGTATTTGAAGATCAGCCTGGTAGCAAATATCATCAGGGGTCTATAGAGGCAGTTCTGTCTTGATTTCCTTATTTAACAAATGACTTTGGTCCAATATAAGGTCTGTCACTATAGCTTCCACTGAATCTGTTAAGGCCTCGGATTATACTTGCTCTTTTATGTTGTGAAAGCATGCTTTTTGTTTGTTTGTTTGTTTTGCGGTACGCGGGCCTCTCACAGTTGTGGCCTCTCCCTTTGCGGAGCACCGGCTCCGGACGCGCAGGCTCAGCGGCCATGGCTCACGGGCCCAGCCGCTCTGCGGCATGTGGGATCTTTCCAGACCGGGGCACGAACCCGTGTCCCCTGCGTCGGCAGGCGGACTCCCAACCACGGCGCCACCAGGGAAGCCCTGAAAGCATGTTTTTAATGGCAGTTTGTCCCCGTCTGCTGTGCTCACAATCCCTCAATAGGACAGTGAAATAAATGAGCCAGAATATCATCAGAGAACCCAAACCCTTGTCTCCTGACTTCCCTTTTAGATCTTTCTAGAAAACAAGTGAGAGGAAGAAGGAGAATAAAAAGAGCCTGAGCCACATTTCTAGCCAGAAGCTAAGGTTGGATTGAGGACAGATGGTTGGTGGGTCAGCAGTAACCACGTTTGTCTCTAAGGTCTGTGCATCTTCAATGGAGGGCAAGATCATTTTAGTCAAACGTGTTATAGGTTAATTATTGTATGGTTTATCTTAAAGTGTTAGAAGAATACGTACTGTGACTTCATGGGTATTATCACTCAGGATGAGGTCAGAATAGTTCAGATGTTAAAAACGAGCTGACATTAGACGACAGTCGGTCAATAATGGAACAGCCGTGCACAGCCAGGCCAAGCTGGTAAGGAGGAGAGCTCACATTTATTGAGTTATCAAGTGTTGGGAACTGTTCTGAGTGTCTTGCATTATTTAATTCATTGAATCCTCCCAGCAGCTCAGTGAATTGGGCACTGCTGAGGCTTAGGGAGGTTAAACATGGCCATTAAGTGGCCGAGCCAGGGTTTGAACCCAGGCAGTCCCACCCAAGAGTGAGCTCTAACCGCTGCACTCTGCTGCTTCTCAGAAGGGAAATAAAAGAAGAGCACAGACAACAAAAGCAAAGCTCCTTTTGCCCTTGCAACCTGAGACCCAACCCCGCACGTCAGTGCACCGAGGGAACCCGACTGGGCCTCTGTTTTCATGTCTCTAAAGTGGGATCAGGCATAGGCAGGGGCATCTTCCGAAGCGATGAGTGTTGGTCCAGATTTGCCCCGTGACCTTGAGCCAGCCTCTCCGCCTCTCCGGAGGTTTGGTGTCCATGAGGTCTCTCCCCAGTGTCACCCATGGCTCTGCTCCGAGGAATCCAGCCCTTGCCTGGTTTGAGGCAGAGCCCCTGGATGCCTGGTGGAGTCTGATGCTGGGCAGACTTCATGGCAGCATCAGGGCCCAAGGATGCCCACTTCCCCAGCCCCAGGTTGAGTGGAGCCTTGCCTGGCAGGCTGGGCTGTTGGGGCCAAATCCCAACAGCACTGGAATATCCCTGAGCAATTTGAGCAAGACGGTGACAAGATCAGATTGGATTTGAGAGGGTCCCTCTGGCCGCTGGGTGAGCAGATCGGAGGGCAGTCGGGGGGAATGGGAGCCAATAGGAAGCAAGTGTTACAGACATCCAGGCAAGAGATGGCTTGGACCACCAGGCTGTCATAGAGATGCCAGCAGAGTCGGGGAAGATTTGAAGGTGAATTTGGGAGCGGTTTAATATTCAAGCAGTGGCTGGCTGTGCGAAGATGCTCGGGTTTCCAGCTTGCTGCCTGGGAGGATGGAGACACCCTTTACCCGGCGGGAGGTTTGGCTGGGAATCCTTTCCGCCTTCACAGCACGTTCTAGGAAAGGCCTGCCGTATACCTGCTTTTCCTTGATAAGGAGGAGGAATGGTCCCGGGGCTTTTCCTTGATAAGGAGGAGGAATGGTCCCGGGGCACAGTTAACTGCTCCCTGCCTCACCATTCCTGGCCATCCTTCACATGCCTAATGGGCTCCTGCTGGGGCCTAATGTGGCCATTCCTCATGGAGGGAGAGCAGGGCTCGGCTCCCTGTCTGAGGACATGCACAGCTCTGGAGGGAGGGGAGCTGTAGCTCAGTGAGACTGTCCACGCCATCACTTTCTTGAGCATGGTTCTGAGCTCCCTCAGCAGCTGCAGCGTTCCTGACCTCTGGGCCAGGGGACAGCTCCTTAGAGGAGGGAACTGGTGGCCCCAGCAGGAGGGGAGGCTCTCGCATGCCTTTGTACACCTCCATGGTATATGGCTTGTTGCAGAGTACTTGTTTGCTCTCGTAGTTTGAAAGAAAAGAACAAAGTAAATCTTGAAAAAGAGGAAGAAAGAGGAGTGGCCAGAAGGGTGTGCAGTTGGATGGCAGAGCGGGTTGTGGCGCAGCTTGGATCAGGGCTGTGCCTCTGCAGACAAGTGCACAGCTCCAAGCCCTCACCACTCTCAACACACACACACACACTCGCACTGTCACACACACACACTCTCACACACTCGTACACACACACACACACACACACACACAGCAAGAGCCCAGGCAGGAACAGGCTGCTGATCTTTCTAGCCTCTTCGCCAGTGTGTGGACCAGGGGACGCCCGTTCTGCTCCAGGCGGACCCTTGTTTCCTGGGCTCCAGGTGTTCTGGAGAGAGGTGTCCGTGGTCTGGCTCCTATCATAGTCAGGAAGGAGCTCCAAGAAGGGCCTCTACTTGCACTGCAGCCCAAGACTCAGTTTCTCCTCTCCTGATGTACCCACCCCGGCCATGCTTCCCCCTGCCTGGACCAGACCTGAGGCAAGGGCCCTGCACCTGCCCGCCAAAGGCCTGGGCTAGAGTTGGCAGGGCCACTCCAGAGGATGGAGGCTCCCTCCCTGCCGCCCCTCCTCCGTCTGTCCATCCATCCATCCATCCATCCATCCATCCATCCATCCATCCATCATTCCCAGAGGGCAGGAATCAGTATTTGATAAGAATTTAATAAGATAAGATGCCTGGATTTTTAGCATGAAGAGAAGTTTTGTGAGAAGTTGTCTGGGACCACATTGCCAAAGGCAGGAGGGAGCCATTGAAGGTTCTTGAGTAAGAAGGGGATGTGGCCCAATTTCTGTTGCAGAACAATCACTGTGCTGTGTGGAGAGGGAGGCTGGGAGCAAGGAGCAGAGCAAGGAGGCTGTTGTGATGGGGCCAGAGCATCCTCTGTGAGGAAGGTTTAGAAGGCAGAGAAAGGAGGGTTCCTGTGCTCTAGGTCGGCTTATGTCCCATGCCAGGCTCTTTGCTGCCTCGGTGCCTTTACACGTGCTGCTTCCTGCCTGGAACACTTCCCCTCCTATCGCAAGGCTCCTTCTCCTCCTTCTGGTCTCAGCCTCAGAGGTGCCTTCCCTGACCTATCTCAACAGCCCCCCTCCTGTTACTCTCTATGAGAGCACATCCTTCTCCTTCACGTGTCACAATGTATGATCATATATTAGCTTTTCCCTTTTTGAGGACAGGGACCATATCTGCTTTATTCACCGGTGTTTTACCCACTGCCTAGCTGTGTGCCGGGCATAAAGCGGGCAATCAATGAATACTTATTGAATGAATGTATTATTTAATCAGTTAATGACATTGGCTACACAATAGTCATAGTTATGTAGATATGAGATTATCACTCCTGAATAAGCTTTCTACATACTGATCCTCACAGCATCTGCCAAGAAAATGAGAATAGGAATCATTATTCCAGCGTAGCCTAGGTGGAAACGGATACCCTGAGCTGTGTCTTGTCCATGATCTGGCTGGCAGCAGGGCTCGGGCGAGGGGCTCGAATGCACATCCCAGACTCTGTCTGCCACATCATTGCATCCCTTCTTCAGGCCCAGAGGACACGGCCACCTTGAGGACTGACCCTGCCGCCCAACCAGGCCAGTCCAGACTGCCAGACTGATCAGAATGAACATCTCTTGCCCTCATAGTAATTATTTGTACCTTCCTTCAGCATCACAGCCTACCTCGTGTCTAAGGGAGACAAGTCTGTCTTGAACAGCATGTGTAAAGGTACTGAGGCAGCAAAGAGCTTGGAATGTTCAAGGAACTAGTAGGAGAACAGACTGGCTGGAGTGAGGGCAGGAAGGAGGTTCTTATTCACTTCTGGGTCCTCATGGAAGCACAGAGCACTCATTAACGGCTCATGACATTAGTAGGGCCCCTGGCCTGTTCGCTTTCCCTTTGTTGGACAGGGAGCTCTAACCCTCTCTCTCCTCTGCTCTGACCCCAGCGCCTACACAGAGCCCTATAAGGTCTGTCCCATCTCGGCAGTGGCCCCCAAGGAGGACCTCACGTCGGATGAAGAGCGGGGAAGCTCGGAGGAGGAGGACAGTGCTCCAAGAGACCCCAGCCTCACCCACAAGGTAGGGCTCCCCACCCCAGGCCGGGGGCCGGTGGGAGGTGGGCGTCAGAGATGTGAAAGTGGAGAGAGGGTCCACTCCTTCCCTTCTCCGTGCGGAGGGAGCTGTTTTCAAACAGCTGACGCCAAGGTGGATGCAGAGGCTGAGTCACAGGGCGGCTGGGGCTGCGGCCTGAAGGCACGTGGCAGACACGGGGGCGCTGATGCTGCGGGGGTGACTGCTGACATCCTCCTGGGTCCCAGGAAGCCTGGGGATGAAGCGGAATAGAGCCGCCTGATTTGAATCCAAACAGGGCTGGATTCCAATGACCTTGGTCCCCTGGGCAGCCTCAGTTACCTCGTCTGTGAAGTGGGAATTGTGAGGGTAAGATGAGTTAAAAGGGTTATGAGCAAGTTTCGTGAAGTGAAAACTTCAGAATGAGAGCTGGTGTCCCCGTTCCCTGCAGTGATGCTGAGGGGGTGGGGCTCAGAGAAGGGCTGTTACTTCTCTGGAGGCAGATGGCGAGTTGCGGCCCAAGTCACAGTGGAGGCCGAGACCTTCGCACTGGGTGTCGGGCATTGGGTGTGACGTGGTTACCTCTGCTCGGCCGATCTCGTCCTTCCCTACCCCTTCCAGGAGGCACGGGCTGTCTCCCGTGTTTCCCGTTTGCAGAAACTGTCAGAGCGGAAGAACTTGCCCAGTGCCACATGGCTGTTACTAGTGTCACCCAGGAGACAACACAAGGTGCTGGGGGCCAGGAATTCAGACCAGGAGGACACCCCAGCTGCACGGAAGGTTGAGGCCAGCCTGAAGTTCTCCCCCTCCCCCATCTCGCGGGCCCGCTCCCGTCTGCCATCTGCCAGGGAGGGGCCGGGGTGGCAGAGGAAGTGCCCTTGGGCCCCTGTTCCTGGCTGTCTCCCACTCTGGGCATCTTCCCCTCCCAGCTTAGGTGAGGTGGGCCCCTCTGATTACAGACTCTTCCTGTGGGAGCACTTGGTACAGGTGCCTGGCCCCTACCAAGCATTTTATAAATGGGCGTGTCTTTGATTTCGTTTCGTACACTCGATTTCTTTTAAAAATTCACTCTCCTGTCTGCCCATATACACAGTGCTGTGGGAGTGGTGAAGGGGGCTTTCCCACCGGCTCGTCTGCACCCGCTTCCCCTTCCCTCTCTAGATGGCGAGCTGTCTGCTGGGCACTCCCAGCTTCCTCGTCTGCTCTTTCACTCCTTACAAACACTTTGAAGCCGGTACCGTTGTCTTGTTTTGCAGTCGAGGACACAGAGGTTCAGAGAGGTTAAGTAACTTGCCCAAGTCCACACTGCTAGTGGTTGAAGGGGTTGGACTTGAAAACGGGTCTGACTCCAAACCCAGTCTTGTTTGTTTGTTTTTCCACTGCAGTCCCGGTAGCCTCCTCTTATCTCTCCACTTCCTCCCCTCACCCAAGAAGAAGCTATTGGCTCCTGGAGTGGGGAGAGGGTGACAAGGGAGGCAAGCTTTCAGTGAGTGGTGCCCATTTAGAGATGATTTTGGCTTTTCTGGGCATCCCTGGGGTCATGGAGCCTGGGAGCAGAAAGACATAGCTGTCATCGGGGATTTGGTCCTTTCTCTGAAGCTGGGAGCTGGGGCTGGATCCCAGGCCCAGAAGAGTTGAAGGGCTGAGAGGGCAGTGGGGCCCATGTGCAACTTTCTGTACCTCGTGATGATTTCCGACCAGTCACTGATTTCTCTGTTAAACCTTCCTCTGGGACCACGTGCATCTCCCCCTCCAGCTGTGTTACCACTGGCTGGTCACTTCCCATCCTGAGAAGGACGGTCCTGTCATCCTGAGAGCACAGAGGGAGAAGTGTGGGTCCAGACTCCTCACGGCAGGTCAGTCCAGTCTCGGGAGCCCAGCCTCTTCAGCTGCCGAGCGGACTGACTGCCACCCCCGACCCCCCACCATGCTCTCTTCCTCCTTATGAGGCCTTCATGATGTAGCAGAGGTAAAATGGCCTTTAGCAATCAGGTTCTCTTTGCCCGAGGCGTGCTGTGCTAGATGGTCCTCATCATGTATGAAGTCATCACGGGGCAGGGTTCCGTGCCCTGGGACACTCATTCCTGGTCCTTGTGCCCTTATGGACGTAACCGGTATGCAGTTTGGTGTGTATCCTTCTAGAACTTTTTCCCTGTATTCACCTACATATATCATCATTATGCGTGGAAAATGGATGGTATTGTTTGTGGAGTTCTGATTTTTTTTTTTCCCGTAAACCACATCAAACTATAAGAAACGGGGGTGGAGGGGTAACTCGGCTGGGTTCATTCACTAGTATCTTAGAGATCTTCCCACATCGGTACAGGGAGCTCTAACTTAATATTTTCCTGCCCTATAGTATTCCAGTGTCTGGATGTGCTGTCATTTACTTTGCCCTCCCCCTGCTGAGGGACATTTACAATGTCTCTTTTTTCTGCTCAGTGGACAGCACTGCAGGGCACCTGTTCATACCCCTCCTTACACACACGTTTTTGCAGAGGGTGGATCCCAGGAGGGGATCCGAGAACACTTGCAGTTTCAATCAGTCTTCATACCTGCTGCTAAATCTCCTGCCCCAGTCTGTTACAGATACTCCCTGGCAGCCCTCAGGGTGGAAGGGCTCCCAGATTGCTGGGAGCTTTCCGGACTGAGCAATCTTTCCTGGCTCCTTTCTGCTGCAGACGGTTTGGTGGGGCAGGGGTGGGGAGGAGGGGCATTTGCTTCTTATTCTTTTGCCTTCCATTCTCTCCGAAAATTCTGTTTCTCAAAAGGCAGACCTCGCCTCCGTCTTGTCCTGGGGGAAGTGGGACCCAGATTACCATCTCCAACCGTCTCAAAGGGGCAGACCTGGACCAAGTGTGCGTGATCATAGAATTGCCTCCCCGGGGCCTTGGGAGGCGTGTTTGGGGGTGTAGTGGTGAGCCCCACCCTTCTTTCAGTGTGATATGGTTTATGTAACAATAAATTAAAAGTGCTGAGCCCCACCCTTCCCAGATGTTTTGGGGTGACCGAGTCAGGAGGGGAGAGGATTTTGGAGCAGGACAGGATGCTGGGCCCAGCTGGTCCACCCACCTGTCTGACCTCTCTCTCTCCCACTCGCAGACGTACAAAGGGTGTGGGTTGAAGGAAAGAGGGGGCAAAAAAGGAGAATCAAGAGGGACCTAAAAATAGATCTAGCAATGAAAGGAGACATTCAAAGGCGGGCTGGCGAGTTGCCCCTCCCTGACAATGCGCCCGGTTTTCAGGCTGATGGCGACTTTTCAGGCGAGATACCAGCTCCCCTGAGACCAGCCCAGGAGTTGGCAGCCCCTCCTGGCTACCTCCTCCCTGGCCGGGCTCCCGCTGTCACCATGGACGTTGTTTCCTGGCCGGGTCCACCCCTGAGCCCAGCCCTGTCCCCTGGAGCAGACCCATCCTGCCTTCACGCCCTCCCTGGTCCCCGCCCACTCAGGACGTCCCCTCCCTGGCTGCACCCAAGGTCCTGGCGGCCTGGCCCGGGCCTCCTTGCTGACCTCGTGACCCTAGCCTTGCACCTGTGGCCTTGCCTGACCATCTGCCTGGGTTAAAGGATCTGCGTGGGGAATTCCCTGGCGGTCCACTCGTTAGGACTCTGTGCGTTCACTGCCGAGGGTGAAAGTTCCCTCCCTGGTCAGGGAACTGAGATTCCACCAGCTGTGTGGCACAGCCAAAAACCAAACCAAACCAAAAACAAGGATCCACTTGAACCCTGGTCATTTCCACTGGGCGAGTCTCCAGCCTGTGTTAAATGTCACACTGTGCCTTCTCCATGCTGGAGACCCTGAACCCCCGTTCCGGCTGCGCGTTGGCTCCACTGCAGACACGCGCTCCTCTGGGCCCCGGGGAGGCCATTCCAAACCTGCTGCAGCTTCCTCTCCTGCAGCCTGTTCTCCTTCCCAGAAAACACTCTCCTGTCGATGTGAACTCCCCCCCATCTGCACCTCTTCTCTCTGTGTCCTCACCCAGTTTCACCCGTCCCTCCTCTTCTTCAACAGAATTTTATTTATTTACTGAGTACTTACTGAGCACCTACTATGTGCCAGGCACCCTTCTAAGGGCTGAAGATACAGCAGCCACAAGTCAAGACTCTGCTAGAGTCTACATTCTAGAAGGGGATGAACAATCATCCAGAAAACTCCCAAGGTGGGTTTAGGTGGTGAAAGTGCTATAAACAACGAACAAACAAAGCAGACCAAGGTGGCGGAGGACAGAGCACTGGGGGTGAGGAGAGGGAGGAAACTTAGACAGGGAGGCTGGAGAATGCTGGGGTTTTTTTTTTTTTTTCCATTTTTAAAAATTTTGTGAAAATACACATAACATAAAATCTTCCATCTTGACCTTTTTTTTTTTTTTTTTGGCGATACGCAGGCCTCTCACTGTTGTGGCCTCTTCCGTTGCGGAGCCAGGCTCCGGACACGCAGGCTCAGCAGCCATGGCTCACGGGCCCAGCCGCTCCGCGGCATGTGGGATCTTCCTGGACCGGGGCACGAACCTGTGTCCCCTGCATTGGCAGGCGGACTCTCAACCACTGCGCCACCAGGGAAGCCCCATCTTGACCATTTTTAAGTATGTGGCCTTAAGAACATTCAGTGGCCTTAAGAACATTCACGTTGGGACTTCCCTGGTAGTGCAGTGGTTAAGAATCTGCCTGCCAATGCAGGGGATGTGGGTTCGATCCCTGGTCCAGGAAGATCTCACATGCCATGGAGCAACTAAGCCCATGTCCCACAAGTACTGAGCCCGCGTGCCACAACTGCTGAAGCCCTTGCGCCTAGAGCCCGTGCTCCGCAACAAGAGAAGCCACTGCAATGAGAAGCCCGCACGCTACAAAGGAGAGTAGCCCCCGCTCGTTGCAACTAGAGAAAGCCTGCGCACAGCAACGAAGACCCAACAGATCCAAATAAATAAATAAATAAATAAATTGAAAAAAATGAGAGAGAAAACAGTAAACTTACATTAAAAAAAAGAAAAACAAAACGTTCACCTTATTGTGCAACCATCCTCACCACCCATCTCCAGAACTTTTTCATCTTCCCAAACTGAAGCTCAGTATCCCTTAGACAGCAACTCCCCACCACAGTCCTCCTGGCACCCACCGCTCTGCTCTCTGCTTCTGTGATTTTGACTGCTCTCATGCGTGGAATCGTACAGTATTTGTCTTTTTGTGTCTGGCTTATTTCACTTAGCAGAACGTCCTCAAGGTTCACCCATGTTGTTCCAGGTGTCAGGATTTCCTTCCTTTTTAAAGCTGAATAATATTCCATTATGTGTACGTATCACGTGTTGTTGCATCGATGGATGCTTGGGTTGCCTCCACTTTTCCACTGTTATGAATCAGGCTGCTGTGAACATGGGTGTACAGATATCTCTTTAAGACATTGCTTTCAATTCTTTTGTCTATGTACACAGTAGTAGAATTGCTAGGTCACATAGTCAATCTATTTTTAATTTGGGGGTGGAACTGCCATACTATTTTACAGCTGCCCCATTTGACTTTCCCTCCAGAGATGCAGGTGGGTTCCAGTTTCCCAGAGAAGGCCTTTGTGATAAGGAGGCACCCTTCGAGCAGGGAGCTGAACGTTGTGAGGGAGGAGGAAACGGGAAGGTCTAGGGACAGAGCATTCCGGGCCAGGAGCAGCAGCGCAGAGGCGGGGCGGGTGGTGGGAATGAGCCTATACAGCCGAGGTCAGCGTTGGGGGAGCAGAGGAGAAGGGGCTGGGCTGGACGGGTTCTGCAGGACTTGGCTCCGCCCACAGACATGTTCCTCCCTGCTGTCCTGCCCCCCTTGCTGCAGTCATTCGCCCTGCACACTGTCCACCTCAGATCCCAAGCCCCCGCTCTGGTGGTCTCCCTTCCCGGGGAGCTGCCTCGGCTTCTCTGGCTCCGTTCTCTCCTTGTTCTCTCCCTACTCCCCTGACCATCCTCTCTGCCCACGCCTCCATGTGAGGCGTTGACGTCCCAGGGCCTGGGTTCCTCCAGCCCCGCTATCCTCCTGTGTCCTCTGCTTAGGCAGCCCCTTCCGGGCCAGCGGCCAGCCCTTCTCAGGTGTGTTCCCAGAGCCGACCTTCTGCCCCACCCCTCCCTGCGACCCTGCACTCCATCTACGAACTGCTTTTTGGGGCCCTTCTTGGAAGCCCTGCAGACACCTCAAACTCAACACATCCCAAGTTGAACTCGCCATTTTCCCATGCTCCCCACCACCCGCCCGCCTGCTTCTCCACTTGAGTTTGCTATTCTGGCGGTTGGCACCAGATTTGAAAGATTTTAAATCCCTGGCATTTCATCTTCTGTTGCCATGTCTTAATTATGGATCAAATGAAATTCAGCCTCGAAGGCTACAGAACGAATCAGTCTGTTCTGTAAACCCACCCCAGGGCCTTTGCACTTGCACTTGCTTCCACTCTAGATGCTCTTCCTGCCCTTTGCACTGCTGGCTGCAGGTCTCAGATGAGATGTCACCTCCTCAAAGAGGCCTCCCCTGCTCACCCTGCTCATTCCTGTCATTTCCTTTCTCATGCTTATCCCAAGCTGTGATTATGTTCTTTATTTTTCTGCTTACTTGCATATTGTTTGCCTTCCCCTTTCAGAGTAGCTCCAGGAAGGCAGAGACCATGATTGTCCTATTCACAGTTACGTCCCTGCTGCCTGGCACATAAAATAGTACTGAGTAAATATCCTCCAAAAAACGAATAAGTAAGTGAATGCATTTAGACTCAGTTCCTGCGTTTAAGTAAGGAAAACAAACTTCGATGAACGACAGTTTAATAAACAAAAACACTCGTTTGGTCCTGTACCATTTACAGTGCACAGCGAGGGACGGAGTGGGGAACCAAGCCTGCCTGTCACCAGCCCCACAGCAGCCACGCAGAGGGCACAGCAGTTCAGCAGAGTAACGCAGAGACATTTTCAGGCAGTGTTGAGCGGAGGAGGACGAGGGTGCAGACTCTCAGAACCCAAAGGGGAAGGGAGAAAACAGGAGCTCAGAGGTCCGGGAGGCATCTTGGGTACCCGCCTGTCTCACACCCCTTGTTCAGGGCCCTGGAGGGCTTGAGGCTGTCAGGAGCCAAGAAGCTGGGGATGGGGGCCGTTGGGATACCCTGGTCCCGTGAGAGCTTATTCTGTGGCTGGTTTTCCTCTCTGCCAAGTCTCAGATGTGCCCCCCCTTTTTTAAAAAAATTAATTTATTTATTTTTGGCTGTGTTGGGTCTTCATTTCTGTGCGAGGGCTTTCTCTAGTTGCGGCAAGCAGAGGCCACTCTTCATCGCGGTGCGCGGGCCTCCCACTATCGCGGCCTCTCTTGTTGCAGAGCACAGGCTCCAGACGCGCAGGCTTCAGTAATTGTGGCGCACGGGCCTAGTTGCTCCGCGGCATATGGGATCTTTCCGGACCAGGGCTCAAACCCGTGTCCCCTGCATCGGCAGGCAGATTCTCAACCACTGCTCCACGAGGGAAGCCCTCAAACGTGCCCCTTTGACCAGTTTAGAATTCGGGCCACAGGGTCACACTCGCCCTCACTTTCTCCTTCCCAGCTTCGTGATAGTCGCTCTCTGTGCCTGGTCTACAGCCCTGCTGCTGAGAGTTGGACATGTGGACCAGCAGCACCCCAGGCCCCCCTACATTTGTCCAGTCAGGATCTGCATGTTTACAGGATCCCCCCGCGGTGGCTCATATGCTCACTCAGGTTTGAACTCTGGTCTGTATGTCAGCCGTCCAGTCTGTATGGAGCACCCACAGTGCCCCCAGCTCTCTGGGGTGCCTGACCGTGGGGACTTACTGTCAGGCTGGAGACTGAGAAAGCTCCTTATGTGATAATCTCTAAACTTTACATTTTATACACTTTTATGAGGGTTACGTCTGACAGTTTTTTACAAGACAAAGGCTGCTCGTGAGATGGAACAATTATGGGGCAGCCATGGCGGCCTCAGCTTTGTGACCTAAACCCTGAGCAGTGTGACTATCCCAAGTCTCAAAAGTCAGGACAATCAGGGAGGTTTCCAGGAGGAGGTGAGGCATAAGTGCTCTGTGAAGGAGAGTAGGATGCGGCTAAGTAGAAAGGAGAGAGAGGGTACGTGGGAGGCCAAAGCAGGCAGCACGAAGGCATGCAGCCGCGTCACTGACTGGCTTCTTGACTTGTGGCTGGTCCTTTCCCGAACTGAAGTGAGATGCTGAGGACAGGAAGCCTGTGTCTTGTACGAGCCGTGTGCTGGCCTGTTCAGTGAGAGCTGGCCTGGTCACAGTTGCCACCACACTCAGGCTCCTATAAGCTGAGAGAGCTGACAGAGGGAGGCATTTAGAGGTCACTTCATTTTATTTTTTTATTGTGGTAAGAACACTTAACATGAAATCTACCCTCTCAATGTCCATCGAGGGATGGATGGATAAACAAAGTGTGGTCTCCACATACAATGGAATGTTATTCAGCCTTTAAAAGGAAGGAAATCCTGTCACGTGGTACAACACGGACAAACCTGGAGGACATGGTGCTCAGTGAAGCAAGGGAGTCACAGAAAGCCAAATACTGCCTGATGCCACTTACAGGAGAGATCTAAGACAGTCAGAGTCATAGAAGCAGAGAGTAGCATGGTGGTTGCCAGGGGCCGGGGGCAGAGGGAATTGGGTGTGGAGTCTGTGATGCACGAGATCCCTTCGTCTCACGGGAGGGAAGACTGCAGCTCCTGGAGAGGCCGCTGCTCGCTCGTGGCTGTTTGGCACGTTGGCGGCAGAGTCAGGAGTAGGCGCCAGGTCTCCTGATGCCTCATGCGGGGTGTTCCAAGATAGCGTGCTGTCCTCTATTACAAACTGCATCCGGAACCAAAGATTCTTTGCAACTGAAAGTTTTCTAGAGTATCTGGGCCAAACCCAGATTCACACCAGCCTGTGCTCAGGAACTAGAATAAGGCTGGATGTCAGCAGGAAGCGAAGCCTACCACTTGGTCCTGGGGGAGGAGGGGAGGAGGGGCTGTGTTTGGTCCCTCCTTCTTCCCCCCTTGTCCTGCAGGTGTTGCCTCTCCTTTGCCCTCCTCATCCCTCCTCTGCCACCTGTGGGAATAGAGGCAACAGCTGGGATGAAAGATGAGCCGTCTCTCCCTGAGCGCCTGTCTGAATTTTCGAGTGGCCGCTGAAGGCTGTGCTGGGAGCCCCGGTCTGCATTCCAAGGGGGAGGTGGCCACTGTCAGTGCAGGTGGTGCCCCGAGGGGCCTTGGAGACAAGCGTTCTCCTGGGGTCCCTGCCACCCCGTGAGTGTGGCTCTCTGAGCACGTTCCCTGCTCCAGCTGTGGCCTCGGGAGACCCCAGGAAGGCCCCTCGCTGGGACCCTCAAAGTAGCAAGGGCTCATTAGGAGTATTTCCCCAGGGCTTGAAGCAGCCCTGGACGGCAGCCCCTTCCCTCTTTGCGGATGTGCCCCTCCGCCCCGCCCACGGGATGTGCGGCTGGCAGACGTGGAGCATCGGGGGCCTGCCTTGGCGCTCTGCCTCACTGGGGTGAAGCGTGTAACCTAGAGACACTTATTCGATCACAGGGAAGTTCTGGACACAGGCATCTGTGTGAGCCAAAAGGCCCCGAGGAATGCAGGTACGTGCCTGGAAAGGGTCTTTAGGTGGAGTCACAGGTACAGGGTAGGACTTATTTGTGCCTCAGTTTCCCCATCTGTGAAATGAAGGTAATAATAATAGTTCCTCGTAGTTTTTTGGGAAAATTCAGTGAGGTAATTCATGTAAAAAGCTCAGAGCCATATTTAGCACATACTAAGTGGTCAAGAAACACTAGCTGTTATATTATTAAGTATGTATTGTTATTATCCCTCTTTTACCGATGGGGCCCAGAGAAGAGAAGTAACTTGTCCAAGGGCATAGGTTTAGGAAGCGCTGAAGCCTAAGACTTGAACCCAGGTTTTCTGACCCCAGAGTGCAGGTCTCAGCATCAAGCTGGACGACAGGTTCTTTCTGTAAGTCCTGGGGAGCCACTTGGGACTGCAAGTGACAGCAGAAGGCAGTTCCCACAACCTTGTGTGGATTGGAGTAGGTCCAAGGCTGCAGCTGTCATGAGCTAAGAGGCGAGTTCAGCTGAGGGTGGAGGGGAGCTCGGGAGCTTAGGTCCCCACCACCTCAGAGCAGGGCACTGAGCGGGGACAAGGCCCAGGTGGGTGGAGCAGACATACAAGTAGGTGAAAGTCGTCTGAGAGGGAAGGGAGTCTCAAGGAGGTGAGAGGCTGAGGGTTACGGCGTGGAGGGTGGAGTTCCCAGGTGACCACAGGCCAGGGTACAGGTGTGAACTAGGGAGGGGGCACTGAGCCAGGCACCAAGACGTCCGGACATGGGGCTTGGCCCGGAGCTGGCAGAGATGAGGGTGAAAGGAAAGAGGCAGCTGTTTAAAGGCAGAGCAGGTATCAACCCAGGAGGCCTGCAAGCAGGGAGAGAGGTGACAAAACAGGAGCTTTGGAGGTGGTTTCTTCCTCTTCTGCAGGACAGGACGCTGTGGAGAGATGGTGTGACCCCTGGGAATACATAGGGCCATGCTGAGGGCCAGGCCATACAGCCTGGGGCTCATTACCCTACTTCTCACAATAACCGTAATGGTGATTGTTATTATAATACAGTGGCAGTGATGCCTCCTCTTCGGATCTTCACTGAGAATGAAGAGCTTTTCCGTCCACAATCCTACATAATCAGGGTGACAGCCTCTGAAACAGTGGTTCTCAAAACCTTTTGGTCTGAGACCCCTCTAACCCCATAAAAATAATTGAAGACCCCTAAGAGTTTTTATTTCTATAAGTTATATCTATCCATAGTTACCACGTGAGAAAGTAACGCTGAGAAAAACTTAAAACATCTATCTTTTAATTCATTTAAAAATAACAACAATAGACCATTATATGTTAACATAGATAACACTTATTATGAAAAATAGTTGTTTTGCAAAATATTTAGCGACAAGAGTGACCAGGTTTCACATTTTTGCGAACAGTGTTAACTTCCGGCTTCATAGGGGACGCCTGGATTCTTCTCGGGTTCCGTCTGTTGAAAATGCTGTTTTGGTCAAGTTTAGTGAAAATCCAGGCTCACACAGATAACGTAGTTGGGAAGGGGAGGCAGAACCCTGGGACTTCTCAGAGCAGACTTGGGGAACCGCTGTTCTAGAAGGGGCCTAGGAAGCCCCGTCTTATAGCTGGAGAAACTGAGTCCCAGGCAGAGGACCAGGACTCCCAGCTCTTTCTGGGGTCTGTTCAGCCAGGGGGGTCCCTAAGGGAGGACTGTTCCTCCCGCCCTGCGCTGCTCCCAGAATAGCCAGCACTGAGCCGGCAGGTTTGCCTGGGGCCTGGGGAGGAAGTGCGGCTGGGCGGCCCAGGGGAACAGGGGAGATAAGCCGCTTGGGCTTGGACCTCGGACAGAAGGGCGGCTACCTGATGTAACCCTCACAGCGCCAGCCTGAGAAACGCGATAGCACGGGCCCAGCCCCCACACGCCGGGGAGGAACCCTGTTCCCAGAAGTCTGTCCCTGGACACTGCCGTCAACCGCGGAGTTCATTTCCTGGTTAAACAAACATGTATATTAAATGGCCCGGCTGGGCAACGCCCAGGAGCAGCTTCTGAGGAGAGCCCCAGGCACATGGCCCGCCAGGCCTTCTTCTCTGGCTGGCGAAGACACATCCATCATCAGCAGAGTCACTAAAGCGGGACAGCCTGTGCATCCTGCCCAGAGTCTGCCCGTCTGGCTGGAGGGCCTGGGAGGGACGTGCAGAGTGGCCCGTGCACAGAAGTCCCTCCTGACAGCTTCAAGATTGTGACAGTGGTAATGAGGACAACTTCAGAAGTTCGGAGGGGTGGGGCGGGGACACTCCATCCATCGTCTCATCATCTGGTCCTTGCAGTGGGGGAACACTGACCCCCATCTTCCCGATGAGAAGACAAGCGTCAGAGGAGGGCTTGCACTCGGTCAGATAGGTGCTCGTGGCCTGGCTGGGGTGTGGATCCACGCGTCCTCGCTTCCGGCACCGCTCCCGTTGCTGTGTGCCGTGGTGGGTGCTGCTCTGTGGGCTGGGAATCAGAAAGGGCTGTGGCGGGAGGACTAGCCTGGGTGCCCTGGAGTGCTGGACTCCTGCTGCCTCCTTCACAGTGAAGGTGAAGAGCAGTAGGTGTCTCCCAGCTTGAAAGCCCACCTCCTCCAATGAGCAGAGACACGATTTACTGAGCACTTGCCCAGTGCCAGGCACGCTGCCAAGTGCTTCAAGGTTGGAGCTGACGACCTGGCTTTGAACCTTGGCTCTGCCACTTACTAGCAGTGACTCTGGGCAAAGGGTAGGACTTAACTTGTTGCTCAGTTTCCTCATCTGTAAAATGGAGATCATAATAATAGCATCTACCTCCTAGGTTGTTGGGAAAATTCAGTGAGATAATACATGTGAAAATCCTAGAGCCATACTTAGCACAAACTAAGTGTTCAATAAATGCTAGCTCGTATATTATTAGGTAGGTGGTATTATTATCATCATCATCCATGTTTTACAGAGGGAGCTCAGAAGAGAAATAACTTGTCCAAGGGCATAAGCGTAGGAAGGGGTGGAGCCCAGGACTTGAACCCAGGCCTTCCGACCCCAGAACACAGGTCTCAGCATCAAGCTGGATGACAAACGAGATTTGACTCACAGGCCCCTGGAAGATTGGACGTCATCTTGATTCTCGTCTTCATCTTATAGGGCCAATTTCCTGACCCCGGTCCTTTCTCTACAAAGTAATTCTCTTTACGGGAGCTTGACCACAGGGTTTTCTTAACTGTTGAGGCCTGTCCTGGCAGAATACGTTTCCGTTGTGAGGGTTTTCTTTACGAAGTCTTTTTGCGTGTGGTACTCTGCAGGAACCCCTGCTTGGGAAGTGAGCTGCTCTTGCCTGCAGAGCCCCACGCTAGCCCTGTGGATGCACAAGGCAGACCGGGAGTCATGATGCGGTACCCGTGGGAGGGTGAGAGGCCAGGTGAGGCTGGAGGCCTCTGCAGGCCTCACAAGTTTCCCTCCTGCTCTGTGGATGGTGTAACAGCATCACCCACCACAGAGGTGGCAGTGAGAGGCAGGAGGAAGACTGACCGTAGGCCCAAGTTTTGCTGAATTTGGGTGGCCTTGGAGAGACTGAAATCTCCAAAACACTGTGCTCTTAGCCAAGAAGCTATTAGGGACACACCAGCTAGGGAAGGGAACTCGTTTATTGAGCACCTACTATGTGCTGGGCACTGTATCTCAATTCCATCCGTTTATTCAAACGTTTCTTGAACATCTCCCGTGTACAAGGGTAACATTAGGTAGTGTGACTGCTATAAAGAAAAGTACAGCAAGAAACAGGGTTCGAGCAGAGGTTCTCATCCAAGGTGAGCTCTTGCCCCCCAGGGGACATTTGGCAATGTCTGGAGACACATTCAGTTGTCACAACTTGGAGTGGGGCTACAGCTGTCATCCAGCGGGTAGAGGCCATAGATGCTGTTAACAGTCGTGCAGCACGTGGGACAGCCCTTGCAGCGAAAGCTGTGTGGCCCAAAATGTCAGTGGTGCCAAGGCTGAGAACCCCGGAGTAAGACTGACTCTGGGAGTTCTCTGGGTCGGGTGGTCATGGATGGCCACGTTGAGGATGTGACTTTTGAGCAGAGACCTGAAAACGTCAGAAAGTAAGAATGAGAAGAAGGGGCTTCCCTGCTGGCGCAGTGGTTGAGAGTCCGCCTGCGGATGCAAGGGACGTGGGTTTGTGCCCCGGTCCGGGAAGATCCCACATGCCGCGGAGCGGCTGGGCCCGTGAGCCATGGCCGCTGAGCCTGCACGTCCGGAGCCTGTGCTCCGTAACGGGAGAGGCCACAAGAGTGAGAGGCCCGCGTGCCGCCAAAAAAAAAAAAAAAAAAAAAAAAAAGAATGAGAAGAAGATCTGGGCAAGAGCATCACAGGCAGAGGGAACAGCAAATGCAAAGCCTGAGTTAAGAGTGCATCATCCCAGACAGCAGTGTGTGAGACCGGGTTGGTCATTCTCCATGTATTTCAGGTGAAAAAGCTGAGGCTCAGAGGTCATGGTTTGCCAGCCGTGACACAATTACACGATGCTGGAGCCAGGATTGGTACTTAGGTGTGCTTGATTCCACGGTCCATTTGCTTTCCTCTGCCTCAACTGCTATCAGAGGAGTGGCTCAGCCTCTACTCTGCAGTTGAGGCCTTTCCCTACTTGACCCTGTAAATTATTTGTTCTTATTCCATCCCTGGGCACCTGGTTCTGTTCCTCAGGGTACAAAAAGCACAAGCATAATGATAGCGGTTAACTGTGTAGTGTTTACTGTGTGCCAGACACTGTTCCAACTGTGAGATGCAGATATGGATACAGATACAGAGAGGTCTCTATCTGTATATATACACACTCATTTAATCTTCACAATATGCGTGTGTGTGAGATACCATTATACTGCTGTGCCCATTTTACAGGTAAGGAAATTGAGGTACAGAAAGGTTAAGTGACTTGTTTAACAAGGGAGAAGCAGGATTTGAGCCCAGACTGCCTGGTTCCAGAGTCCGTGCTCTTAGCCACAGCCCCATGCAGCTGCTCCCTCAACAGGCAGTGCGTTTCTGGCCACTGGAGTAGATCATCGCATCTCAAGTTTAATAACACACAGGTTCAGCAGAGAACGGCCTTCAGAGGCCACTCTACTCACACCTGGGAAGCTAAGGCCTGACCTCGGAAAGTGACTTCTGCAGGGTTGCAAGGGAAGGTGGCAGGAGACCGGAAACCAGGAGCCATGCGTCCCGTCAGTGCCCTCTTCTCCGCGGCGGCCACCCCGCCCAGCCTCGCCTGCACAGGCCCAGTGTCTTTCCCCATCTGTCCTGTCACTGCCCCATAGTGTCTCTGCTCTTCCGGATACACTGCGGTGTGTCTGATATCCGGCAGGTTTGGGGCCACAAGCGTTGCTCGTGGCAGAAGGCCCGGGCCTCTGCCTCGGCCCCCACTCATCCTTCCTGTTTATAGACAAAATCTCAGTTATTGTCGAATCTCACAGGTGCGGAGGCTGGGTTTCAGATGGGTTAAATGGCTCACCTTCTGAGGTTAGCCAGGAGAGTCAGTGCTTCCCAAGTGGTATGAACATTCATTCATTCATTCATTCACTCGTTCATTCTTTCAGTAACAAAAGAGGACCAACCCCAGGCTGGGCACTGTCCTGCAGAGGTGCACTTCCCGGTGCCTGCCTGCAGGGGGAGATGTAATCGGTGTCCTGAGAGGGGGCTGCTCAGAAAGGACACCTAATCCAGCCTGTTCGGGGAGGGGATCAGGAGTGCTCCTCGGAGGAAGTGATAGACATCATGGCTAAGTCTCCAAGGATAACTGGGAGGTGGCCAGGCAGAGAAAGGAAGAGTACACTGAGGTGACAGCATGTAAAAAAGCAAGGAGAGCTCGCTTGGCGCAGAGAACCGCAGGTTGTTCAAAACCTGCCGGGCTGTGGGCAGAGTCTGCGTGGGCGTGAGGGCGGCTGAGCATGCAGGCTGCAGCAGGCACTGGGCTGAGCAGTAGATGCTGTTAATGTCCACATTACAGATGAGGCAGCCGGGGTGCGGCGAGGCTGAAGATCACACAGGTAGTGAGTGCCGGGGTGGCCTGAGAAGCCTGTGGAATTCACCTCCGGCAGCGTGATGGTCCTTCTATAAACCTGACTGATGCTTGTGGAGCTGGGATTCCCCTTCTACTGCCCCCATGGGTACCGTCCCTCCTGATGGCTCTGTTTCCTCCCACAGGTGGACGGACAGTCCAGAGCCCACGTCATAGCACAGGAACTGCTGTCTTCAGAGAAAGCGTGAGTCCCCAAGCAGCTGCCTGTGGCCTTGAGCTTGTTAACAGAACATCACCCCTCCCCGGCTTCTACAGAATGAGAATTAATGCACATTCAAACCTCTTTCCCCCTGCAGATACGTGGAGATGCTCCAGCACCTACATCTGGTGAGTTAATCACTTTAATTGTCCAAAACGAATCGCCCTTTTACAAGGCTGTGATATAAGGGGCAGAAAAGCAATGAGGAGACAGAGGTGCTTTCCACAAGCAGAGGCACCTGTTCACCGAAGCTTTTCAGCGAAGTCTGTCTCCTGCTTCGTGTGCTTCAGGGGGCGAAGAGCACACTCTTTCCATGGAGCTACCCTCTGCCTGAGTGGAGGGTACATAGGGGACGTGCTGAGGTTTCTGGAAGGATGTTTGCGGTCTCCTCGACCCTCTCCTTGAAGAAGACAGAAGGAGGACAGATGTAGTTCTGGGTCGTAGCTGTGTGTGTGCAAGTTCAGGTGTGTGGGGTGGGGACATGCATGTGCATGTGTGTGTGTGTACAGGTGTGTGCGCTCATTGTATGTTTAGGTCTATGTGGAGAAGATGATGTGTTTGCACAAGGACCAGGCAGCTGGGGTATCAAGAGACTTTCTCAGTCACCTTGGTATTGGGACAATAACACCTGAGCCGGTGGGGTCAGGGGAATCCTCTGGCTTTTCAGAGGAAAAGAGGCCAGACTGGGGACTGCCTGGATTTCTGGCACTGCCACCCTTCACAACCTGCCAGACTGCCTGGAAGGTCTCCCTGTGCAGTCAGTTCAATTCAGTTCAGTGAACGGTTTTTGGACACTTGCTGTGTGACAAGAGCTGGGGATGGAAAGTCGGATCAGACAGGTCCCTTCTGCAGGGGCAATCTGGCCAGCGAAGGAGACAGATTGGTGAATGAGTAATTATCCAGAGCAAAAGGGAGTGATTGACAACCTCAGGGAATCTAGGCAGGCTTCCCGGAGGGGGTGACTTTGGGGCTGAGTCATAAGGAGGGGCAAGGGAAGAGGGTGCAGCAAAGATGTGGGAAGTGAGGGCATCTGTCCCATAAAGGCCCTCGTGACTGCTCCCTGCTCGGCTGGGCTGTCTAAGCCATCTGCAGTCTCCTCGTAGGCTGGCACCTGGTCCCGTGCTGCTTTGATTCGTCTTTGTGTCTTTCCAAGAATGTCAGAGCTGGGAATGTCCATCCTGAGCGTTTTGTCGGTGGTGATGCAAAGGCCAGTGCCCCTCGTTGGCTGAGCCAGGAGGAAGCCCCAGGTCTCCTGACTCCTGCTGCGCTGCCGTCCTGTGTTAGTCACGTGTCCCCTCCGCCTTTGGAGCTCTTCGGGGCAGGGGCCTTCCTGCCGGCAGCGGAGCACCAGCACCAAGCCAGGTCTTTGGTCGAATCCTGCGGAGGTCCCTCTCGGTGACATCACCCTGGTGTCGTGTTGCCATGTGAACAGAGGCACCCAGGTCCCGGGGAGAGGGGGGATAGAGCACTGCTCTGGCCCTGCACTCCCAGCCCCTCGTTTTCGCCCTTCAGGCTGAGAACTTTGTGTGGGTGATTAAACCCAAAAGCCCTCAGGTGTGAAGCGCAGTGGCCCAGGCACTGCAGGAAGCATCACTCTCCCTTTTGTAATGCTTCTCCCTTGCTTCTGAGCTGGCAGCTTGACAGAGGGGCTGCGCCTTTTTGTTTTATGACTTTGTTAAGAGGATTCTAACTGGGAAACTTCCATCTCTGTTTGCACTGCTTCCTGCCAGTTGGAAAGATGCTGAAGCCGCTGGTAATCCATAATAATATCCTGAGGAGGGGAAAAAAAGAGCCCATAAAAAAAAAAAATCACAACTCAGAAGCTAGTTGTGGGAAATTGTGGCCTGGAGCTACATTGTGATGTTAGTGCTTATGGGGATAGAAGTGGCAGAAATGCCCCAATGTGACTCCAAGTCCTAGCCAGGGACACTAGTCCAAAGGAGACCACAGACTTTGGGACGTTCTCCACCACTCCCCTCCCTGGGTCTGTGTCTGATTGCTAAGGTTGGCAGGTACTCTCAGAATTTCTCTGTGGAGATCCGCTGCTTTTGAAATTCCAAGGCTGCCGGGTGGTGGGAAGGGCCCAACTGTGCATTTCAAACCTCCCCAGCTAGAACAGTCCCTGACTCCATTGTGCTTTTGTTGAGAGGGCGACAGAGATGGCCTCTGGCCTTCTGTGTTAGGGATTCAACTTTGTGTTTGTCAAATGGTAGATAGCGCTACCTCAGGGATTCATAAAATTTCTGGTCATCCAGAAGTGCATTCTCATGGTCAAGATCTTGTTTTTCTACAGCCTATTAACTAAGAATGGATTTTACATATTTTAAACACTTGTGGAAAAAAAGGCAAAGAAGAGTATATGACTGAGACCATATGTGGGTCACAAAGCCTGAAATACTTATCATGTCTTTACAGGAAATTTTGCTGACTTCTGGTTTAAAGACTTGCTCTATCCTTCCTTGAACCCAGTCATAAATGTATTCATCCACCTGCCCACCTGTGTGTATATGATCAATCTCTCATCCACTCATCTAGCCAGGCTTTCACCCACTCATCTGTCCTTCCATCTGTCCATGCACCTAATGATATGTCCATCCACCCATCCAGCCAGCCAGTCATTCATCAAACTCCCTGTCCACCCATTCATCCATTTGTCCGTTCATCCGTTCATCCATCCATCCATCTATCTATCTGACTTACCCGTTCCTTCTGGACAGAACATCACAGGATGTTTACAACACCGTAGACACTGAGATAGGCCTTGGATCCCCAAAGAGGGAAAAGGCCCCCAACCTGCCCTTGAGTAGGTCTCCTTTTTCTGTTGAGGGAAAGGTTGGAGGTGGGGAGGAGAACTATATATGTGAACAGTTGTGCTACTCTGTGGTAAGTATAATTTGTGCAAAAGTCTGCACGAGCATGGGGGGCAGAGAGGCTTATTCCCCTTTGGGGTATCCAGGAAAGTTGGCAGAAGAGGTGCCACTGACATGGACTTTGAGGGAGCCACCAGGCCAAGGTGGTAGAGGAGGGCAGGTCGTCAGCATAAGAACACTCACAGGCCTAAAGGAACATGATATGTGTGGAGAACAGGGCACCATCACACGTTGTTAGAACGTGGATACGTTTGGAAAGGCAGGTTTCCAAGTGGGTCAAGTGATGGGTCCAAAACCAAGGTTAGGACCAAACTGAGATGTACCTAAAATGCCAAGCTAGAAGCCTCCTGCTTTTCCTTGCATATAATGAGTCATTGGAGATTTTAAACTGGTGTGGCCCCTAGACACCTTTAATTCTCTTGTTTTGTCATCTAAAACAAATCCCTCTCCTAGTGTAACCAAAAGTGTGGTCTGGCTGCTCGCCACTCAAAAGCCAGTAAAGAGGCCGCGTTGGTGGAAAGTTTGCTTTATTTTGGATGCTGGCAACTGGGGTGGGCAGTGGCACAGTGCGGACGCCTATCCAAAGGCCGACTCCCCACCACTGACAGTCGGGGGCAAGAGCTTTTATAGACACAGGGAGGGGGCTATACGCAGAAACAGCACAGTCAGCTCTGACAGTCATCTTGAAATTGGTCTTCAGTGGTCTGACCAGCAGCATCTTGATTGTATTAGGTACAGTTAATCTTCAGTTCCAGGTTCGGTTTGTTTCCATCTCTTTGAGGCCAGTTTTTGGAATTGTGGCAGCTTATGTCATGGCTACAGCCTGGTCATGATGTAGTTCACTTCTTCCACCTGGTGGGCATTTTAGTGTCTATAAGACAGCTCACAGGATATGGCTCAGGATATTATCTATAGCCCTTAAGGAACTAAAGGAACTAAAGGTCCTTGACTATGTTTAATGACTAAACTATTATTATTCGGTCTCCTTTGACTGTTTTCATTTGTTTCTGCATTTTCTCATTTCTCTCATTAAACTTATTCTTTGGCCAAAATTTTTCCACAGACAAAAGGCAGACTGAGGACGTGGGGTAGGGGGTGGGCAAGGACCATAGGGTCCTGCTCCGTGTCACTAGCAGTTGCAGAAAATTCCTACCATGGGTCCCTCCTTTGGGCCGAAGCATTGTAGGCCTGTGCATAAGCCAGTCTGCTGACTGGGAGAGGTGACTGTGGAAGCTGTCACCATCTGAGACCCCAGGAGGAGGTTCCTCACCCAAGAGGCCCTGTGCGATCTGATCCTCATCCACGTCTGCGCCCTTTCCTCTGACCACTTTCTCCTTCCTGCACCCCAGCCTCACTGGCCTTCTTGTTGTCCTTCAGGTGCTACAAACGCAGTCACATTGCATGGGTTTTGCACTTGTCCTTTCCTCCACTGGCATGTCCTGCCCCTGCTCTTCTCACAGCCAAGTTCTTCCTTCTCATTCTGGTCTCAGTTCAAGTGTCACCTTCTCAAAGGTGGTGCCCAAAACTTAGTGGCATAAAACAACCATGTTATGATGTTCACAGATTTTCCGGGCCAGGAATTTGGACAGGGCAAGGTGGGGAGAGTGTGTCTGTCCTCCATGATGTCTGGAGAAGACTAAAATCAAGGAGTGACTTGATGACCAGGGGCTGGAATCAACCAGAGGTGCCTTCACACCAGCAGCTGCTGCTCGGTGCTGGGTGTTGTCTGGGACCCCAGCTGGGCTGGCGGCCAGAACACTTACTGGTAGTCTCTCTGCCTGGGCAGGTTTTGGCTTCCTCACAGCATGGTGGTTAGATTCCTAGAATGAGTGTCCCAAGAGGGAGCCAGGAGGAAGTATGTGACATTTCTATGATGTAGCCTTGGACAAAGCCAGGTCATAAAAGTAGCACCACTACTACCACACTCTGTTAGTTGAGACAGTCACAAAAGTCCACCTTCGCTCAAGGGGAGGGAACATAGTCTTCACCATTCAGTGGGAGGAGTATCATGAATACAGGATGGCTGCTGTATTCTAGCCATCACATCTATGTCCCAGGCAGGAAGAAGGAAATGGGGGGAATCAAAAGGTTATGCTCCTGGCAGAGTTAGTCTACTTGAGACCAATTTCCTGAAAGCCTCGCTGGACAACTTCTGCTTTCATCTCATTTGGCACTCCTAGTTGCAAGGGAAACTGGGTCAACTGGGAGTCATTTGGTCAAAGTTGGGTTCAAGTCAGCAGCTGTATTTCTTGTGTGTTTATTCTGGGGCCCAGTCTGAAGGTACAGCAGGTTCCTCGGGGGAGGCTATTCCCAGAGTGATGGTAGGAGAGCAAGTAGAAACACCAGAGGGCTCCTAAAATTCACGCTCACAACTGGCGCATTGTCGCTTTTTCCCACGTGGCTTTGGACAGAGCAAGTGTCATGGCCAGGCCCAGAGGCAAGGGACGGGGATGTGCTCTCCCCTGCGATGAGGCCGTGACAAGGGTGGGGATGCAGAGAGGGCAAGGAACCGCAGCTCTCCTGTCTTCTGTGCTCCCTCCTGCTTCATTTTCTTTTCTTTACTGCACCTTTTACTATCTGAAATGATCGAATTTATCTGTTTGTTTACTTGTTATGTTGTGTTTTTATTTTCATTCACTTTCACATACTTTCTAATTCCCTTTGTGCTTTCTTCTTTGACCCATGGGTTATTTAAAATTATTTAGTGTCCACATATTTGTGAATTTCCCCCGTTTCCTTCTGCTTCTGATTTCTAATTCCGTTGTGGTTGGAGAATGTGCTTTGTGTGGTTTCAGCCCTTTTAAATTTATTGAGACTTGTTTTATGGCCTGACATATAGTATATCCTGGAGAATGTTCCGTGTGTACTTGAAAAGGATGTGTGTGGGGGTGTTCTGTAGATGTCACTGAGGTCAGGGTGATGGTAGCGCTCTTCAAGTCTGCTGCACCCTGTGATTCTCTGTCTCGTCTTCCGTCCGTCCCGGAGAGTGGGATGTTGAAGTCTCCACCTGTGGGTGTTGCGTCCTCCATGTCTCCCTTCAGTTCTGTCTGCTTCGCTTCGTGCATTTCAGGGCTTTTAGGTGCTTGCTTATTGTCTGCCTCTCTCACTAGACTTGGAGCTGCTTGAGGGCAAAGCTCTTGTCAGATCTCATCCCCAGTGGTTTGTGATGCCTGGGATGCTGTCGGTGCTCAGTAAATGCCTGATGAATAAATGATGGCGGGGTCAGTTCTTCCAACAGTCTTACCATTTCTTCAATCAAAATTATTTCCTGAGCAACCTCCTGTGGGGTGGGTACGGGGGACTTATGGAGGAATGACAAGAGGGAGGGCCCTGCCCTCCAGGAACTGACAGTCCAGGAGGGAAGTGGGCATGAAGGAAACAATATTAATACAGTGGTGGGGGGCACCCAAAGGCTGCAGGGGCTCAGGGGAGGTACCCGCCCCAGGCCTCTGGGGGGTCCAAGAAGGATTCCCAGAGGAGACGTGTCTAAGCTGAGACGTGAAGGATGGGGATGAGTTAGCTGGGTGGGGAGCAGTGAGGAAGGCTTGCACCTGGCAAAGGGATCAGCATGTACAAAGGCCCAGAGGCCAGCTGGAGAAGGGTGTGATTGGGAACGGAAAGAAGTTCAGCCTGGCTGTAGCGTTGTGAGTAAGAGAGCGGTGAGCGCTGAGGCCAGCACAGCCGGGGCAGAGCCCGGAGAGCCCGCGAGGCATGCTTGGGGTTTGGGTTTGATCCGCTGAAGGTCCGTGGGAGGCCGTTGGGTGATTCTAGCAAGAGTGAGAGTGGGCTGCGGTGCTGCAGGCAGATTTGAGGACTGTGTGCCTGGGACTGATGGGCCGTCGAGTGTGGGAGGGGGAGGGCAGGCTCCAGGCTGACCCCAGATTTCTGGCTTGCTGACTTGCTGACTCACTAAGACAGCAAGTGCTGGAGGGGGTCAGGCTAGGCTTGGGGGCAGATGATGGGTTAAGTCGAGGGAGGGGGTCTTGGGGAAGGACGTGCTAGTGGTCAGCTGGGTGCGGGATGTGCACCAGAAGCGGTCAAGTGTAGAGAAGTTAACTGAAGCTCCAGGAGAGGCTCAGATTTCCCCAAGAGAGGGTGCAGTGTCAGGAGAGGGCTCTCAGGGACCCTGGGAGGAGGGAGGTGCCCTGGAGGGGGGGAGCCTGCCGACTGGCAGGCTTTTATGAAGGGGCGAAAGGACTTTGGGAGAGGGGTATTAGGCAGACACGGTACAGAAGGGCAGGGAGAGGCTCATGGATCCTCCCTGTGCCCCTCCCACTGACAGCACTGCCTGCTTTTCTCAGCGGTGGTAACTGCTGGAAAGGGTGTCAGGGGCGTAAGGAGCACCCCAGGACACAGCCCGACTTCTCAGACTGCTCGGAGAAAGAGGAGAGTCATTCAGAAGCCCTTCCTTATCAGCACATAGGAGTTTAATTTGGCTGCGGCCTCGGTGCTGACATGACTGGGGCAAACAGAGGATCTAGAGGGACTTTTCGGCGACTTTCTGAGTTTATTTACCTAAATTGGTGTGCTGTCAGTTTGGCCCCCCTAGTCCCCTCTTTTCTCACCCAGCCATGGAGCATTTGTTGAGCTCCTATGTGTGCTTAGCAATTTACATACATTAGCTCATTTAGTTGCATATAGTTTGTGCTCAGTAAATATTTCTCACGTGGTTGGATGGATCCAGAACTGAGTCCCAGAGAAGGTGAGTGACTGACCCAAAGTCACACAGCCAGTGAGAAGTGGAGCCAGGGCTGTTTGACTCCAGAGCCCTGAGAAGGGGGAGGAGACAAATAAATGTGGAACAGTCCAGTGAGGTGGCAAGGAGCCCGAGGAGGGAGGAGTCAGTGTGAGCGGGAGGAATGAAGTCAAGGAAGGCTTCCTGGAAGAGGAGGTGTTGCGATGGACATGGATGGACAGGAAGTAGAAACAGGCCTTCTGGCAGGTAGGAGCCACAGAAACAAGTGCACAGATGGGAGGGCTTGGGGAGTGTAGGGTGTACAGGAAGAGTCTGGAGAGCTGGTCTTCAGGCAGAGCCTGAATGCCAGGATGTGTCGTGTTTCAAAAAGGAGACATAGGAATTGGGGAGCCCTGAGGACTCGAGCAGGGCAGATGTAGTGAGGGAGTTGTAGGGAAGGTTGGTCTGGTGGGTTTGGTGGGAGGGGGCGATGCTGGAGGACCACAAGTTTAACCCAGACTAAGCCCCCAGACGGCCTCATGCTGGGGAAGTTGATGTATAGCCAGGAAGATTTTCTGTTTTTCAGGGGCAGGAACGAGGTTGTCTCTTACTTATTTTTGCAGCCCCTGCCCACTAAGAAATACTTTTTAATCAAGTTGGCGGGGGTTGGGGGGGTTCTGTTTCTCAGTCCTAGCTGGCAGAGAGCACATTGATCTTTGGGAGAAACAGATTTTAGTTGCGTGTGAGAAAATGTGCTCGCTTTCCCCCTGAAGTGCCGGGGGGGGTTGGTGAGCTCCCCATTTTGGGAGGTACGAATTTGGTGGCTGTTGGGGGCATCTCAGTAGAGGAGTTTCCTGTGCTAGGCGTGTGGCTCTTCCCTCTGTATTTCATTCAGTTCAGGAAAAGAAACTGCTGTGTGACCTTGGAAAGTCTCTTTCTCCTTGATGCCTCACCCTGAGATGGCTGATGGGACTCAGACATTTTTAGCCATGGAAGCTTGTTTTCAAAGGAATTTTACTCAGAATGCCAGTATGAAGAGTGGATGAAAGTGGAGGCACTTTTGTTCAGAGGCAGGTGGAGGCCAAAGTCGGCTCTGACTCCACCTTCCTTGGCCCTGGGTCTCCACGGAGTACAGTGTGAGAAAGACTCATCTACATCAGTGGTTCTCAAAGTGTGGTCCCCGAAACAGCAGCATCAGCATCACCCGGGAACTTGTGGGAGATGCATAGTCTTAGATCCCACCTCAGAACCTCAGATCTGCTAAGTCAGGAACTCTGGGGGTGGGGCCTGGCCATCTGTGTTTTCAGAACCCTCCAGGCAGTACTAACATTTGAGACACACAGATGGGTGATCTTGCAAGTTCCCTCCGCACAGGCCCCTCGGCTTTAAAAAACTATGGATGCTTGGGTTCCACCCTCAGAGATTTGTGTTTAATTGGTCTGGAGTGCAGCCTGGTCATGGAAACCAGTGGAAACGCTCCCCAGGTGATTGCAATTTGCACCTGAAATGGAGAACCTAGTGAGAAAGTAGCAAACATGTTGCTTTGTTCAGCACAGTTGTGAACAAAGCCGGGTCAATCCAAGGGTGAAACAAAAGTGGGTAGACACAGTCCTGCTCTCTGCTTAATTGGAGGGAAGATAATAGAAACATGCGGAGCAGGTAAATAGCCTGACGATGCAAAACCTTGTAAAGCCATTACTTTTCAGGCTGGGATACAGGTTACACTGCCCCAGGTATGCAGTAGGTGCCTG
This sequence comes from Orcinus orca, assembly GCF_937001465.1. NCBI lineage: Eukaryota > Metazoa > Chordata > Mammalia > Artiodactyla > Delphinidae > Orcinus > Orcinus orca. The sequence goes on from NC_064568.1 coordinate 3,908,896, forward strand.
GGGCATAGTTGAGGCCACGGGATAAACACGGCACATTTATTAAGAGCCTCCGCTTTGCTCTAGTTGTGAAATTTTAAATTAATTAAATTGGGTATATTTTGGAGAATAATGTAAAATATGCATTCATTTTTAAGCTAAAATATGAGACTTCAGAGACATTCTGAGATCGGGGTGGCTCCCTTCAGGCTGTGACCCCAGATTTCTGGAGGCCCTAGGACACTTGAGAGTCCCTTAGACTGATTGCTGAAGTAACCCAGGAAGGCCTCATGATGGAGGTGGCGTTTGAAAGCAGCTTTGTATAACCGAAACTAACACAGTATTGTGAAGGAATTATACTCCAATGAAGGTCTATTAAAGAAAGAAAGAAAGATGAGCAAGATATGGATCAGATGCTGGAGGCACAGAACAAACACACAGAGGCTGGGAAAGAGGATTCTTATAAAGCAGCAGTTCTCAAAGTGTGGCCCCAGGACCAGCAGCAGCAGCAGCGACATCAGGGAACGTGGAAGAAATGTTAAATTATCCAACCCCTCGCCCGACCTGCTGAATGGAAACTCTGGGGCTGGGGTCCAGCAAGCTGGGTTTGAATAAGCCGGGCGGGAGATTTGGATGCACACTCTGCTTGGAGCCCCACTGGTGTAAAGGAATGAGCGTCAGCTGCAGAGACCAGTGCGGCCAGCTCCTGAAGGGCCGTCAGCGACCGGCCAAGCAGACTAACTTGGCTGTGAGGGCAGGAGAGGCCGCGAGGGGTTTGGAGGAGCGTGAAAGCAGTGGGGAGCTCTTGCGTGTCCTCACTCCCCCAGGGACCTCAGAGAACTGTTTTGCTTTTTTAAAAAATGTCTTGTAACTTACCTACAGGTAAGTGCACACATCTCAAGGGTGGGGGTCAAATTTTTAATACATGCCTGTGTGCACACTTGTAACCACCACCCAGGTAGACCATCCCCATCATCCCAGAAGGTACCTTGTGCCCTGCCCTAGTCGACGTCATCCCCCCAGAGGGTACCACGATTTTACCTTCCATCACATTCAGTTGGTTTAACCTGTTCCTGAACCTCATCTGAATGGAATCATGAATTATGTATTCCTTTTGTCTCTGGCTTTTTTTAGCTCAATGTAATGTGAGATACATACCAGTTTTCCGTTTATCAGTGTTCTTTCGTATGGATCTCCCACGGTTGGTCTATCTATCCTCCTGTTAAAGATCGTTTGGGTTGTTTCTAGTTGAGGCTATTACGAAGCTGCTATGAATGTTCTAGGGAACTCATTTCTCCTCAATATTTACCTAGGAGTAGAACTGTCGGGTCATAGGGTGAGCATAGATTTGGCTTTATTAGAAGCTGCCAAATAGGTTTACAGCATGGTCGAAGCAATGTATACCCCGACTCCCGATGTGTAGGACTAGCGCTTTCTCCACGCACTGGCCGGCATACCCACACTGTCAGTCCTTTCACTCATGGCCATTCTGCTGATCATGTAGTGGTTTCTCATGCGATTTCAATTTGCATTTCCCTGATGATTAATGAAATTGAGTATCTTTCCTCTGTTTACTAGCCATTTGGAAATCCTCTTTTGAAAAATGTCCTAGGCTTATTTTTTAATTGAGTTGTCTGTCTTTTTCTTTTTGATTTGTAGGAGCTATTTAAGTATCCTGGACACGAGTCCATTTTCAGATATGTGTACTGTGAATAGTCTCCCAATCTGTGGCTTCCCTATTCAGTTTTTTCAACAGCTTAATTCAGATATAAATCTCATAACCATATAATTCATCTGTTTAAAGCATAAAATTCAATACTTTTTAATATATTCAGAGTTATACAGTCATCACCACAGTCAATTTTAGCACATTCTCATCACCCCAAAGAAACTCCATACCCCTGAGTTATCACCCCCCTCAGCCCTAGGCACCCACCAGTGCAGTTCTTTCTCTATAGATTTGCCTATTCTGGACATCTTATATAGACGGAATCATACAATTTTTGGTCTTTTGACACTGGCTTCTGTCATCTACCTTAATGTTTTCAAGGTTCATCCATGTTGTAGTGTGTGTCATTGACTCATTCCTTTTCATGGCTAAGTAAAATTTCATTGAGTGGATATACCATATTTTTGTTTATCCGTTCGTCAGTTGATGGACATTTGGGTTCTTTCCACTTTTTAACTGTTATGAAAATGCTGCTGTGAACATCCATGTGCAAACTCCTGCATGAACACGTTTTCCATTCTCTTGGGTATATACTTCGGAGTGTATATACTTTGGAGTGTATGCTGGACCATATGGTAACCTTTCTTTAACCTTTTGAGGAACTCCTAGACTGTTTTTCAAAGTTAGCTGCACCATTTTACATTCCCACCATTGTAGTATGATGTTTCCAATTTCTCCACTTCCTTGCAGCACTTGTTGTTATATGTCTTTTTAATTATAACCATCCTGGTGGGTGCAAAATGGTATCTCATTGTGGCTTTGATTTTGCATTTCCCTGACGACTAATATGTTAGGCATCCTTTCATGTGCTTCTTGGTCATTTGTATATATTGTTCGGAGAAATGTCTTTTCAAATCCTTTGCCCATCTTTCAATAGGTTGTCTTTTTATTGTAATTCTGTATACAAGTCCCTTATCAGATACATGATTTGCAAATATATCCTCCTGTTCTGTAGGTGGTCTTTTCACTCTCTTGATAGTATCCTTTGAAGCATAAAAGTTTTAAATTTTGATGAACTCTAATTGATCTATTTTTTTCTTTCCTTGCTTGTGCTTTTGGTGTCATAGGTAAGAAAGTTTTGCCTAGCCCCAAATCACAAAGATTTACTCTCATTTTTTAAAGAGTTTTATAGTATTATCTCTTTTTTTAAAAGATTTTTTTGATGTGGACCATTTTTAAAGTCTTTATTGAATTTGTTACAGTACTGCTTGTTTTATGTTTTTTGGCCACAAGGCATGTGGGATCTTAGCTCCCCGACCAGGGATCGAACCCACCCACCTTGTACTGGAAGGTGAAGTCTTAACAGCTGGACCTCCAGGGAAGTCCCGTATAGTATTAGCTCTTACCTTTAATCTTTGATTTTAAGTTAATTTTTGTGTATGATCTAAAGAAGGAATCCAAATTCATTCTTTTGCATATGGATATTCAAATATCTCAGCACCATTTGTTGAAAAGATTATTCTTCCATTGAATTTTCTTGGCACCCTTGTCAAAAATCAGTTGACCGTAAATGTGAGGGTTTATTTCTATTCCATTAATATAAATGTCTGTCCCTCCATCATTACCACACAGTCTTGATTCTTATAGCCACATAGGAAGTTTTGAAATCAGGAAGTGTGAGTCTTCCAACTTTGTTCTTTTTTTAAGGTTGTTTGGGCTATTGCATCTCCATATGAATTTTAGGGCAGCTTGTCAATTTCTGTAAAAAAGGCAACTTGGGTCTTGATAGGGGTTGATGTGAATCTGTCTTTCAACTCGGGAGTGCTGACCTGTTAACAATATTAAGTTGTGAACATGCGACACTTTCCATTTACTTAGGTCTTCTTTAGTTTCAGTGATGTTTTGTTGTTTTCAGAGTACATGTTCTATGCCTCTTTTGTTAAATTTATTCCTAAGCATTTTGTTCTTTCTCATCTTATTTACTTTTAAAATTATTCTTAGCCTTTTATTTTAAAATAATTCAAGGGACTTCCCTGGCGATCCAGTGATTAAGGTTCTGTGTCTTTCCACTGCAAGGGGCACAGGTCCGATCCCTGGTTGGGGAACTAAGATTCCGCATGCCTTGTGGTATGGCAAAAAATAAAATGAAATGAAAAGTAAAATTTATAGAAAAGTAACAAGATTAGGAGTAGTACACAGAACAACCAAATTCCATTTTTCCATATTCATCTTCTAACGTGAAGTCCAATTTAACAGTTTTTTTCTGTATGGTTAGTACTTTTTGTATACGGTTTAAAAAGTCTTTGCGTGCCCCACAGAAACATATTCAGGGTTCCAAAGTATCCTCCGGTGATTGGCCAGGTCAAATGAAGTCATGTGCCCTGGACAGCTCACGGCTTCTGCCAGGGCGCAGTTATAACGTAGGTGGGTCAAGGTTGATGTTGGTGTACGTTTGGACTCATGGGATTCCAGTGCGTCCACTTGACTTCTGGCAGCACCATCAGTGGTTTGACCACTTGCAAGGAGCAGGACATTCTGGCCACCCACTAACTGTTTAGCCCAGAGAATGGAGATGCCATGTCACCCAGAAAATGCAATGAGTGGTTTGGAGAAGGGGAAAGGAGCCAGAGGACCAGGCCCCTGAATGTGAGGTCCCTGCATCCACTGCAGGCATGTCCAGAGCAGGGTCCTGGGAACCCCGTGAGCTCCCAGGAGACTCGTCTGGGCTCCAGAGGCATAGGCCGTCCTTGCCTCTCTCCCAGGCTGCCCCAGGGTCTCTGAGGTTGGGCAGAGCCCTGGCCAGGATTCTGGAGATCTGGGCTCCAGTCTCCCTCCTTGACCTGAGCAAGTCACTTACCTGTCTGGGCCAGTCATAAGAGGAGGAATTGGCGTGAAGCAGCTGGAAGAGCCAGGGTTCTGGAGTCAGGCTGACGTGGGCTCAAATCTCACCATCTGGTGGCCTTGGGAGAGTTACTTAATCCTTCTGGGCCTAATTCCCTTATTGGTAAAATAGAAATAATAATAATGCAAGCGTTCGGTAACCATCAGCGTTGCTGTTTGTTGAGCACCTGCCCTGGGCTGGGTGCTCAGGGCACAGAGATAAGTACCACTCAGTCTAGGGGAGAAGCAAGGCCCAGAAACGAATCTTCCTAAAACATGACAGAAGGAGGTCTGCACAAACCCTGTGCAGAGGTACGTGTGTCCGCATTTAGCAGAGGGGGAGATTGAGGTCCATGGTGATGGAGTGACTTGCCCCAGGTCACATGGAGGCAACCGTCTAGATAGACAAGGACTCGTCCTCGTTCTCTAGAGCCCTCGAGGGTTGGGACAGGAACTCCACACAGAGCGGGGGAGGCGTGTATGTGAGAGGGTAGACCGAGTCAGGAAGGCCTCCGGTGCCCCAGGGGGTTGGGCTGGACCCTGCAGGCATGGGGTCCAGTCACTTCGTACTCCTTACCGACTCTGGTCCGTGCACTCTCTCCCACAATGGCACCATTGGGTCCTGGCCTCTCCCCTGTTCTGGACGACTGGAACGGCCTTCTCACTGGTCTCCCACTCCAGCCATCTCCAGTTTGTTCTCCCAACAAAGTGAACTTTTAAAGACAGATAACCTGGTCACTTTGCTCCCCTGCTTAGCACCTTCAGTGATTCCCCACCACCCCAGGATGAAACCCAAGTCCCTTAAGCCTGCTGCAGGGCCCTGTGGGGTGGGTCCTGTCTGACCCTCCAGCTTCATCATGCTCCAATCCTGCATGCGGCATGCGTGCACACACCACGGCACGCAAACCACACCCAACTCGGTTCCTCCTCCACCTCAGGGCCTTTGCATGTGCTGTCCCCACACCTGGAACACTCCCCCTCTTGTCTCAGTGTGGGCGTTGCCTCCCTGGTGCTAAGCCGGGTCTCCTTCCCGTGGTCTGCACAGCCCCTGTGTTTTTCCCGTCACAGCAGTTACACCCCTGTGTTGACGTCATCGTTTTGCTCACTGCTTTTCCCCTAGATTGCAAACTCTTTGACGGCAGAACAGCGTCTCTCCTGTTCCCACTGTCCCCTCAGGGCTTGGGGCAGAGCAGGCGCTCAGGATATTTGTTGAGTGATAAGGAGATGAGGACCACGGATCTTCTACCCCTTTCCTCCCTCTGTGGTGGCTGCCAGGCCCCCAGGTGCGGTGATGGCAGAAACCGTTCAGGGAGCAATGGATGGGGCGGCGGGCCCTCACGCTTCCAGCCGATGCGAGTTTGCAGAAAGGATGTCTGTACGGTTCCGATTGTGCTCTAGTTCAAGGAATGAGTCATGCTGTTGGTGGCCGTCCTGCCCATTGGGACTGAGTCAATTGAGTGAGAATTAATTACAGATGAGAAGCCAGCTTGCAAAGCCATTAATATTTAAGCTCCCTGGAGTGTGATGCAAATGCAGCCATCAGCCTTGTCTTTGCTTGTCCTTCGTGTTCCCACTCCCTCTCCCTCTCCACCCCCTTCTGTGTACTGTGGTCTGCGTATCAGGGTGACCCTATTCGGGTCTTGGCTCCCCCGTGACTCATTCTCCTTTTCTGGTAAATAAGGGCGCTGCAGTGCATCCATCAGCAAGTATTATAAAACACCTCTGTGTCGCATGCTTTGCTGGACTTCAGAAGCATGGGAGGAAACCAACAGATGTGGCCCTGCTCTGGAGATGTCATATCTAAAATTGAACCATTGCTGCCGCAGGAATAGCGCTTTATAGTTTAGAAAGCAGTTTCAAACATCAGGATGAGCCTCTCAGGAGCCTCACTTTGTAGATACCTGGTGGTACTGTTATCCCCATTTTCCAGGTGAGGAGACTGAGGCTCAGATAGGCTGACAGCTTGCCCGTGATCGCTTCTGGGGTAGCTGGGCTGGAACCTGGCACTGAGCCGATAAGGGGGTGTGTTAAAGTCCTCTGTCCACCAGCTGCCAGGCAGGAGGGGTTATCAGCCTCATCAAGCACGTTTTCTCTCTTTCTGTGGGATGCCACAGCTGAGAAGACCCTGCAGGGCTGGAGACTGGGTCCTAGTGAACACAGAGATGCCGAAGGGAGGAGTGGGTGGGCCCTCCCATGCCAGGTCAAGGTCAACAGAGAAACCTCCCCTCCAGGTTCAGGATGACCCCAAGTGTCCCAGAGCCAGCTGTGGGCAGAAATAAGAATTCAGTAGCACCACCTGCTGGCTGCCGTCCCCACCTAGCTGCCCTCTCATTGTCATTCATACTTTCTCCATCCTCCTAAACTTGCTTTCAGGAAAGGCTCTGGTAGCTCAGGTACAATGCGATTCGGTTTCTAATTATGGCTCAAGAGTGTGGCCTCCACTTAAGGACACACATTCTCTCCACCCAGTTTCCGACCTGAGTGTTGGGGCTGGCTAGGGCCGGCCTCAGACAGGACCAACTCATCCCCGCTCCTTGGGAGTGCAAGCCAGGGTGGCCGCCCTCCCCGTGTCCCCCCTGCCGTTCCCGGACGCAGGATGGGGTGAGGTGTTGAGGAAGTGGGGACCTTTGCAACCTCCACATCTGCTGCCCTTCCTGGAGCACAGTGGCCTCTTTACAGATGTTCCGGGGCAGCCAGAGAGTCTCCCCGGGTCTCTGCCCCTCCCGTTCTCTGTCTCGCTCTCTCCATCAGCACCCCTCCCTCTGCTCTCTTTGCTCTCTTCGTTCCCTCTCCACCTTTGCCTCCGTCTGCCCCATCCACCTCCCTGCCTCTCAGGCACTTTCCCTTTTCAGATCTCTATGTAAAGAAACTTTTCTAACAGTAAAAACTGTTCAGCAATGGGATTAACTGTCTTGCCCATAATGAGTTCCCCATCAGGGAGGCAGTTGAACGAGGCAGGGTGGTTGTCCTTCCTGAATGTTGACAAGGTGATGTCACCTTCTGGATTTGGGCCGGACCATGGCTGCTGATGCTGAGATTCACCTGATGTGCATTGCTTCAGGATTCAAGGTGGTTTCAGGATAGTCCATGTATTTAAAACCGTAGTGCTGGGCCTCATGTAAGAGCATGTGTATTTGAAGATCAGACGTTTTTTTTTTTTTTGCGGGCCTCTCACTGTTGTGGCCTCTCCCGTTGTGGAGCACAGGCTCCCGACGCGCAGGCTCAGCGGCCATGGCTCACGGGCCCAGCCGCTCCGCGGCATGTGGGATCTTCCTGGACCGGGGCACGAACCCGTGTCCCCTGCATCAGCAGGCGGACTCTCAACCACTGCGCCACCAGGGAAACCCAAGATCAGACATTTTTGTTGTGAGAAAGAAGTCATACATTCTTTATAATCTTAATGTTTATTAAATTTAATTTTTAAAAAATATTTATTTGGTTACACTGCATCTTTGTTGTGGCAGGCAGGCTCCTTAACTGCGGCTCTTGGGCTCCTTAGTTGTGGCTCACCAGCTCCTTAGTTGTAACATGTGACATCCTGAGTTGTGGCTGGCGGGCTTCTTAGTTGCAGCTCACAGCCTCCTTAGTTGCAGCACATGGGCTCCTTAGTTGTGGCATGCAAATTCTTAATTGCGGCATGCATGTGGGATCTAGTTCCCTGACCAGGGATCGAACCCAGGCCCCCTGCATTGGGAACGCAGAGTCTTATCCACTGCGCCATCAGGGAACTCCCTAAATTTACTTTAATTGTTAAAGTATGTAATCATGATACAGAAATTTTAGAAAACAGAGGCAACAAGGGAAAATAATCATTCCTAATTCTATACCCCTGACACTGTAACTGTTTACATTTCATTCCCTTTCAGCTTTTTCCTTTATTCATTTTTTACACAGCTGTGTTAGGGTAGGAAGACAGCTTTGTACCCCTTCCTGATTTCTTAGCACTACGCATGAATGTTTTTACAGTCATCATCTTCACCATTTTTACACCAGGGAGCAGATGCCTATAGTTTCTCTAGACTTTGTTTTGAAAGAACAGCCCATGAACCTCTTCAGAGATGGATAATTGTAAAGCAAGAGCTGTATATTTCTTCAGAGAAGGAATTACCCAACTTCTTACCCATCTTGTAAAAGAAGAGTATGCACCCAAGGTCCCACAAGGAAGGGGAGGAATGAGCATGCTTTAAACCTACTCCATACTGGGAGCTGTGGGGGGCTCTTTGGGCATCAGTTACCTGTGGTCACCAGGTGCATGTTGTCACCCCCATTTCACAGGGTCTGAGACACAGGTGTGAGGTCCCGTGCCATCAGTATGTACCCAGGGCTCCAAAGCCGCGGAGGAGCTGCCTGGGGGACTGTGCTCAGTCCAGTCGACTCATGCATAACAGGCCTCTCGGGGTTTCAGGATTTCCATGGAGCTGTCATGGGGGCCTTGGATGAGATGGACCAAGAGGGCAAGGACACGTTGGCCAGGGAGGAGCTGCGACGTGGCCTGAGTGAGCTCCCACCCATCCGCGACCTTCACCAGGGGATCCTGGAGGAGCTGGAGGAGAGGCTGTCACACTGGTGAGTGGCCCCGGACCCCCGTCCCCACCTCGTTGCCTTGGGGAATGCAGGAGGTGGGGTAAAAATCCCACCATGTGAAATGGTGTCTCCATTTGACTGGTGGGGAAGCTGAGACACGGAGGGGTTAGGTCGTTCACCCAAAGTAAAACAACCGTGGGAGAGTCGACCGGGGATGCAATGCCAACCTTCACCGTCCAACACCGTATGGTCACAAGACTGAGTTCTTGCTGTCCTGTCCGCCCCCTCCTTGGCTGCAGGGAGAGCCAGCAGAAGGTGGCTGATGTCTTCCTGGCCCGGGAGCGGGAGTTTGAGCACCATGCCGCTCACATCCAGCAGTTTGATAGGTACCTGAGTCTGCTGGGTGAGAATTGCCTCCATGCCCCCCGGCTAGCAGCTGCCGTCCGAGAATTTGAGGTGGGTTGTCGGTAGTCCAAGAACCCGCTCTAAGGATGCAGGGGTGGGGGTGGGCATGGAAGGGCTTAATGCAAATCAGTGGGGCTTCTTAGTGGGGCAGACGGGCAGCCCTGGGGGTAGGGTGGAGAGGGTGACCCAGCAGGAGGGGAAACCCAGAACATCCCCTATTGGGCCATTGATGACAACTCCATGAGCACCAGCCATGGGGAGAGTTTTTGTAGCTGTTTCTCTGTCCAGGAGAGAAGCACAAAGCAAGCTGGGGCCCTAAGCCACTGGAGTGCCCAACAAATGACCACCAACTGGGGATCCAGTTACTGGGCAGCAAAATCAGGGACTTTGTTCTACCACTAACATTAGGTGCAAAGCAGGGTCTGGGAGCGATGTATAACTGAGTGTAGCACAGTCTGTGAGCCTGAAAGAATGAACTGTCAGGGTGGGGCGGTGCTAATCTGGGAGGACACCCTGGAGGAGGGGAACCTGATTTTGGAGATGCTCAGCCTGGCAGGAGAAGGCATGGAGGGAACATGTGTGGATGGGCTCATGTGGGATGCCGTAAGCCCGGAGACCTCAGGCAGGGGTCTCTGATGGAGTTTTGTTCTCCTGTCTCTTGGGAGCAGCAGAATCAGCAAGGAGGTGGCCAGAACGTGAAGCACCGGCTGCTGAGGGTGGTTCAGCGCCTGTTCCAGTACCAAGTGCTCCTCACAGGTGGGCCCCACAGGAGGTCAAGGTGTACCGAGCTGGTGTGGGGAGGGGAAGCACCTGCAGAGGGGTGGGGGAGGCCTGGCAAGGTATGCGATGAGACTTCCCCTCCCACTGTAGCAGGAAGGGGTGAGAGGAAGAATGCCGTCACCCCCTGCAGAGGTGCCAGGCCCAGCCACCACCTTCCCTCCGGCTGAGCTTTGGATCCCCTGCTGCCACGTGGAAACTTGCCCGAGTGGCCACCTGCTACGTCTCCCTTAAGCCTCTCCCGTCCTAACACACAGGAACTCATACCTTCCCCTGGGCTGCATTTCCTCCCTGGCTCAGTGGGTCTTATTTCCCTAAAGCTGTCTTATCACCAAAGCCCTCTTGAATCAGCGGATGTTTTCCCCCTTGGACCTGCTGGCCCTCTCTGTGGCTTTGCCGCTGACCACTTCCTGCTTCTCGAAGCCCTTTCCTCCCGGAGCTTCTGTGGTATACTCTCTCCCTGCCTCCCTCTGACCCCTCTGACCGCTCCCTCTCCATCTCTACTGGCCACTCTCCACGGCCCCATAAATGTCAGTGATTCTTGGGGCTCTGCCCCAGGTCCTTGTTTCTTCCTTCTATACAAACTTCCCTCAGGAGTGTCATCCCCTCCCCTACCTCTGCCTGCCAGAAACACTCTTACCTCTGTCCTGAGCAACTGCCTTCTAAATGGACAGAGACCCCTGGCTCAGGAGCTGGTGCTCTGGTGGGGAAGATGGAACTACACACATAGAGACAGGCATGTAACTCCAGGGACCAACCAGGCTGTAAGAAAAGACATTAGGGCCAGGAGATGGAGGATTTTTTCATCTAATTCAACCAGTATTTATTAATCACCTACTGTGTACCAGGCTCTGTGCTAGATGCTGGAAAGGTAGAAGTGAATTAAACGAACTCTGTGACGCTATGGAGCTTATACTCGAACAAACAAATAAGGAAATAAAAGTATAATATGTCCGTGATAAGAGCTTTACAGAAAAATAAAGCAGATTAAGGACATTCAGGGGAACAGGGATGCTGTATTAGATCCATCCCTCAGGGAAGACCTGTCTGAGGAGGTAACATTGAACAGAGATATCAGTGAAGTGAGGACATGAGCGATATGAAGATCTGGAAGAAGAGAGTACCAGGTGGTGGAAATAGTAAGTGCAAAGGTCCTGGGGTCTGAGCAAGCTTGGCACGTTCAAGAAGTAGCAAGAATGCCTACATTGCCCCACTAAACGAGAGGCATGGAGAGGTAGCTGGAGCAAGACCAGCCCGTGTCGAGCCTTACGCGTGTAAATGTGTTAAGGGTCTGACACATTCCCACTCTACCATGTTGGTGGCCACATCTGTCTCCCCCAGCCGACTGTGTGCTTCTTTGGCATAGCACAGTGCCAGCCACACAGCAGGTGCTGAATAGATATTTGTGGAATGAGTGAATGAATGACTAGCGGTGGTGGGCGTGATGCTGGTGGTGATTCTGGGGGCCCGGTTTTGTGCCATTGTGTTCTTGTGATGGGCTAACAGAAGAGAGGGTGGGCACCTCATTCTTCTGGAAGTCTCATTCCGTCTCTGGAGACAGAGGGGCTCCTGTTGTGGACACGAGGGGCTGGCCTCCCCAGGGCAAACTGACTCCTGGCTCTTGTTCTGTCTGCAGACTATTTAAATAACCTTTGCCCGGACTCGGCTGAGTACGATAACACACAGGGTAAGTCCGGTGTGAACCCAGAGGAAGGGGATACATTCCTGTTTTGGTCCCTCTCCCCAACTCTGGACTCTACACCAGATCCCAGGCACACAACACAGCCCCCTCCCCCCAGCTGGGTGTGCAGGGGACATGAGGCCTCCGGGGCTGCCAAGTGACTCCCCTTCACCTCAACCATGGGGACTCCCTGGGATGGGCTGACGTCCAGTCAGAGGAGGAGAAGGAGGTGATCAGAATTCAGTGATAGGAGGTAGTGCCAGGTCTAAAAATCTCACCCAGACTCCCTGTTTCCTCCCAGTTCTGTGTGGCTGTCCCTGCATGCGACCTGCCGGGGCAGTCCCTATTTTAACATATTCTAGTTACAGCCAAGGAAACTGAGGCATGGGGTGGTCACGTGACTGTCAAGGTCACTTAGGTGGTAGTGGCCAAGCTGGGATTGGGCCAGTGACCTGACCCAGCCATGGGAAGAATTGGTGCCACCCATACACAAGGCCCTGCAGGGGTCCTGCGTGGGGAGAGGCGAGGAGGTGGCAGCTAGCCCGGCCCGCCCCAGGAGGCCCAGCCCTCGGCTCTGCTTCTTTCTGTAGGTTCGCTGACCCTCATCTCCAAGGTCACAGACCGCGCCAATGACAGCATGGAGCAAGGGGTAAGTCCAGCCCTGGGCAGCGTCCGTTGGCTGCAGGTTCCAGGAGCCCCTCCACCCTGCACAGGTCTGCCTTGTGATACCCCACTTCTTGGTGTGGGGCGCAGGCAACCATTTATCTCATGGGATCTTGCAACAAGCCATGGGTTCTGGCGCTGACATGTGCTGTGTGACCTCAGGTACTGTGTGTCCCTCTCTGGGTCTCCAGTTCACCATTTATTTGAATAGTGAGGGAGGCTGCAGACTTGCACAGACCTGATAAGTAGTGCCCAGACTGTAGTCTGAGAACATTTGCATTAGCACCTGGAGTGGTCTGTAAACTATAGATTCCTAGGCACGCCTTACGTCTTCCCAGTTGGAACTTCTGGGATAGGGTCCAGAGATAGGCATTTTTAACAAGCACCCCAAATAAATGGCCCACAAAAGTTTGAGAGCCGTTCATCCACGAGAACATGTGAGCTCTAAAGCACGCCTGGTTCTGACAGTGTATAACTCTGCATTCGGGAGGTGATCAGATGCTTACTGCGTTTCTGTCCAGGATGGCCAGTTTTATCCCACCTCCCAACTCTGTTCCAGTGGTTACCACAGTTACTTGTATCCATGTATTTTCTGCTCCTCTAAGCAGTAAATATGCTAGAGCTGTGTGTTAAGAACGATTCTGAGGCCGAGTCCTAGGCCAGTGGGAAAGAGTTCAGTGATCGGTTAGTGATGTCTTCCACAGGCAGAAGTGGGAGTGATGGTGGTGTGTATGCCGAGCTGTTGCTCAGCTTTGCTGTGGCAGGTATGCAGAGCATCCATATAATCAGTCATCAGCAGATAGAAATAGGGGAAAGGGAATAACGTCTCTTGGACCCCTGCTGCATGTCACGTCTTGTATTGGGGTCTGGAGATGCAGAGCTAAGACGTGAATCCCAGCCCTTGAGAAAATCACAGCTTAGTGGAGCAGTAAATACGTGGACATGAAGAACCATGATAAACATCGTGAGGGAGAGAGAGAAAGTGCTACAAGGTTCAGAGAAGGGATTCATCTCTCCAGCAGGGAGATCACTGAGAAGCAATGATACAGGAGGAGCCCACACAGGGAGGAATGTGCGTGTGCCATGAAGGCAGAGGGAGCAAGGGTGGTCCAGGAAGAGGGCCTGGCCTGGGCACAGGCATGGAGATGGGAAAGTGCCAGACATGTCAGAGTTCAGAGGGTCACCCAGCGTGGCTGGAAGATGGGAACAGCATAGGTGCGGTCGGAAAAGAGTCTGAGGGGAGAAGTCAAGGTGGCTGGTGGAGACGTGTGCAAGTGTGGAGGCTGAAGACAGCTGGGTGCAAAATCCAGGGGGTCAGACACGCTGTTGTCATCAGCACCCCCCTCTCCGGTGTCCGTGGGCTCCCTGCTCTTTGGCATTTTGGCATTTTGGCATTTTGTACACACAGTGAGATTTCCCTCACTGTAGCCAAAAAACAGAGGTGCTTTGGAGTCGGCGCCCTGTCGTGACGTAGCAGCAGATGGGCTGGGCTGCCTACACTTCCCTTTAGGAGGGATATGCCTCTGCTTCCAAAAGGGACAATCTAGGTCAGGAAGGGCTGTGTCTTCCCTCCTGTGGTGAGCTCCTGCACATGGCCCCTGCCTGGAGGAGCAACTGGAGTAGCCCACGGCCAAACGCCCTCCTGGCTTTCTCCAAGGGCCAGGCTTGATGCTACGCCAAGATGCAGGCTGGCTGTTGTCTCTCCAGCTGCCTGTGGACACTGCACCAGGCCTGCTCTGGACTAGTGGCCTCCACCTCACGCCTGCTGGGATCGGGCTAGGACTCTGCCTGAGCCATGGACGGGCAGGTCCAGATAACCCAACCCCGACGCAGAGCTCAGTGGCTGTGAGTGTTCCTGAAAGATGGACTGGGGCTCTGCCTCTCCCTCCCCCCTGGTCCCCCTCCAGCTCAGGCCTCATCACCTCCCAGCTCTGCCATTCCATTCTCCATCTGGCAGCCAGAGTGATCCTATTAAAATATGTTTGATGGTGCCAGAACCCCTTTTTGCAAAGTCTTCCATGAATCTAGATGGCCTTCAGTAGAATCTGGAAAGTACTTATTGGTTGTGAGGACCAGCGAAGGCTACTTGGAGGAGGCAGCGTTCGTTTGGGGTTTATGCTCACATCAAACCATTACCACAGTTCCTTACAAAGGTCATAGCTGGAGGTATGGTTTCCAGGAAAAGCCAGATCCCACCACCCCGCCAATCCAAAATGGGACCCACATACCATCCAACACACAGTGTGAAACACCACCATCCCCACCTCTCCCCAGCCCCTGGCTACCACCATTCTGCTTTCTGAATAGAGCTTTTTCGGGAACAGTTTTAAATGTATAGAAAACATTGAGAAGATTATACAGAAAGTTCGCACGCATGCCACAGTTTCCCCTGTTACGAACATCTTATATTAGCGTGGTACATTTGTTACAGTAAAGAGCCAATATTGATGTAGTATTATTAACTAAAGACCATAGTCCATTCAGATTTGCTTTCTCCAGGTTGTCATCCAGGATATCGCATCACTTTTATTTTTATTTTTTTTGTTTGTTTTGGTTTTTTTTTCACACACACACACACACACACACACACACACACACTGTATTTTATTTTACAAGAGATAAATAAACTGACACCAAGCATTGTAAATGGGTGACCACAACAAAAGCAAGCAACAATGATTGCAATTACCGAACATGAAACACACTCACACTATGTCATAATATTGACATTCAGTCCAGTAATCCTCCACTGTAAGAGCTCCTTTACTTTGCAGTGAAAATTGATTTGTATATTTTTTGCCTCTGAGTCCTTGTGGGATTTTTTTTTTATTCAAACAGAAAGTCACAAAAATTATAATCATCCTCATCAGTTCACTCAGTCCCATGTAATTAATTTCTTTTTCATTCTTGATCTTTTGTTAGCACTTTTATGAATTCATCAGTTTTCCATTAGAGTTCTGAAAATGCTTACTCTTCCAGTTCAGCAGTATGGTCAGTTACCAGAAACCTGTACTTGTCAGAGTCTTTTCCATGAATTCCTTGAAGATGAAACCCTTTTATAGGAACATTTTTGCAAAAGCATCAGAGTATACCCAGAACTGTCTGTAAATGACAAAAGACTTAAAAATGACCACGGTTAAAGATTTGATGAAAGTTCGTAATAATGCAATTGACAAGGAAATTTAGTTGTTTCTGAGATATACATTTTAAAGTAATAGCTAGAATTATGACTTAAACATTATACCAGAACATATAAGATTTTTAGATATTTGTCACGTCACTTTTAGATGTCATGTTTCCTTAGGCTCCTTTGACTGTGACAGTTTCTCAGCCTTTCTTTGTTTTTGATAACTTTGACAGTTTTGAAGAATACCAATCAGTTATAGTGTAGGATGCCCTCTGTTGGGATTTGTCTGATGTTTTTCTCATGATTAGACTAGGTTTGTAGTTTAGGCGGAAGATCACAGAAAGTACTATTCTCATCATAGCATATGAAGGGTACATACTGGCAACCTGTTGTATGACTGTTGATGTTGACCGTGATCACCTGGCCAAGGTTGTGTTTGTCGGATTTCTCCATGTAAAGTTCCACCCCCACCTGCCCTGTCCGTACTCTTTGGAGGAAAGTCACTTATGCACAGCCCACATTTAAGGAGTGAGGAATAATGCTCCCTCTCCTTGAGAGCAGAGTATCTACCTAAATTATTTGGAATTCTTCTGCAAGGGAGATTTGTCTCTTCTCTCTCATTTATTAATGTATTCACTAATTCTAAATAAATTATTTATATCAGTAAGAATTCACATATATTTATTTTATGTTTGAGTTCTAATCCCATCTACTTTATTTTATTTCTCAAATTGTTCCATCTTTGGCCATTGAGAACCTGGCCAGTTGGTTCCTGTGCCTCTTTCATATACCCCCACTGATGTGGGTTTGGGTGGGGATTTTTATTTTGTTTATTTATTTTTTGAGCACTTCCTTACTTTCTGGCCCTACAGGATGCTCCAGGTTCATGTTGTATATTTCCTGCCCCAGTCCTAGAATCAGCTATTTCTCCAAGGAGGCTTGGTTCCTTTAATTGGTTAATGGTATTAGAAACCAAGATCTGGGCACCAGGTTTGCTCATTGCTATTGGGGTATCATTTCTTCTAGATTCTCTTAGCTATAGAGCAAAGTAATAACTGTGTATATACCAACCTGTGTATATACTCATATCTATAGCTATTTCTATATATAACCACCTGTATTAAGCTAGATATAAGTTCTTACTGAAGTCTTCAACTCTGATTCTTACCAAATGGATCATTCCAGCCTCTTTCCCTGGCTTATCTGTAAATTTCCACTCCAACAGGGAGAAACCTGGCTCCTGCCATCCAACATCCATTTATTTAATTGATCAGTTTACCTTCCTTCTTGAAAAATATTTTTCCTGGGTATAGAAATATGGGTTGACCAATATTTTCTTTCAGTACTTTAAAGATGCCATGCCACTGTCTTATGGCCTGCCTAGTTTCTGATAAGAAATCTGCTGCAATGTTTATATTTATCCTCTTTATGTAAAGTGTCCCTTTTTCACTAGCTGCCTTCAAGATCTTCCCTTTACATTTGACTTTCAGAAGTTTGACTATGATATCTAAGTATGTGTGTTTTGGAGGGGTGTGGCATTTATCCTGTTGTGATTCTTAAACTTCCTGGACCTGTGGTTTGTTGTTGTTCATTAATTTTGGAAAATTCTCTTGAATGCCCTGTTCTTCCTCCCCACCCCCACACTCTATTTTCTCTTTGTGTTTCAGTTTGGTGAATCTCAACTTACCTATCTCCAAGTTCATTCTTTTTTCCTCAGCTGTGTTCAGTTTGCTGTTAAGCCTGTCAAAGGAATTCTTCATTTCTGATACCACATTTCTTATTTTTCACATTTCCGTCTGTTCATGCATGCTGTCTACCTTTTCCACTAGCTCCTTTAACATATGAATCATAGTCATTCTAATGTCCCTGTCTGATGGCTCCAACATCTGTGTCACCTCACATTCTGGTTTTCTTGAATGCTTTATCTCTTGAAAATGAGTTGGGGTTTGTTCTTGTTTTTTGTGTTTGCCGTAATGTTTAATCAAATACCAGACATTATGTGTAGAAGAACCGTAGAGACTGGGGGAAATAGTGTCTGCCTCCAGAAGTGGACATGCTTCTTTTTTACTCATGCCATTCATGTCGAGGGTGGGAGTTGCATCAATCCAGTCAGTAGTTGAGCTGGGTTTAGGTTTTGTTGTCACCATCCTCGCCTTCAGAGCCCCACAGACTTCACGCTCCTCCAGAAGGGGGCTGCTGTTACCTGATGCTGTGTGTTGGGCCTGAGGTGCTAGAGGGTTTTTCTCATGTTCCTGCTCCATCTTTGGAGATCTCCTTGTTCTTGCCCCTTCCCCTTCTCAGGGGCAGACCACTGTTTCCTGTTACTCCGTGCTAGGCTCATAGGTCACAGCTCTCCTGGACAAGCCTCAGTCTTAAGTAGGGCCTGTGAGCCAGGCTCTCTCAGCATTCCTGCCCCTCCTCTGCATGGTGGCAAAACTCTGCCGTGTGTCTGTGGCGGGTCTTTGACAGGTTTCTGCTTTGTGTTGGTGCACAATCCTGGGCCTGAGAGGTTACCCACCTCTTCTTGGAACAGATATCTTTTGCTTCTGCCCTTTCTCAAGAAGCAGTGGGTGGCTCTTTGCCTGGGCTCTGGGAGTGGGAGGGTTGCCCCACCTCCCCCAGTGACTGAAGGGTTTTGTACCAGAGAGGGGCCTGTGGAAGTGGGCAGGGTTTTATTCCAGCCCCCAGTGGTAGCCTGCTTGCCTTCACCACCAAGAGGGGGTTCTCTCTGGCCCCAGTCTTCCTTATAAGTATCTGGCAGAAACTCCTGGAAAAGAGCTTACAAGTGACTGCAGATGCCCCTTGTGTCTGGGGCTCCCTGTTATTCTGAGCTGTCCCACCAGCCCACACCTGACCTTTAAGAATCTATCAACATTTTAGCTGCTTTCTTCTCACCTTTTTTATGCAGACCACCTCCTCCCCCATGTGTTGCCAAAGGCAGAATAGCTCGTTCCTCTTGTGTTTCCATGGTGGGGCTGTGGTCCGTCTTTGGGACTCAGTTCACCCAGTGGCCTTGGGACCCCACCTCTCCCATAGGCATAAGAAGAGTTATGCTTTTGCAGATGATATGGCTTTTTCTCCCTGTTAGGTTGGGGGCATGGTTTCCTTGCAGCTCCTACATGATAAGCGGAAGTGGAACAACTTATATACATTTCTAATGGGTAGGATTTTATGCCCTAAACTGGGGACAGTGTCAAGGCCTGAAATTCAAGGCAGTTTCTCTACACACAATTTTCACCTTGTTCATTGGCTTTAGAAACAACTCTGCAAAAGGTTAAAGGGCATGTGCCCCATGGGTTAGGTGCTTGTCATTTCTAATTTTACGGGATGGTGTGCATAGGCCTGGGGGCATGTCACCTTAGGTATTGTGGATTCCCAGTGAGGGACCGACAGGGAGCTCCCGGCACACTTGTTTTTCTTGAGGGAGTACAGAGCATTTCCTCCACAGGTGCTACGGTTTTTTGGTTATTCTCTCTCAGGCCCTGCCCGCCCCTCACCCCCCCAAAGGGCGCAAGCCCACAGAGCCAGTCCGGCCTTGGACATCTGTCACCTCTGGGTTATTGAGGTCCGGATGCTCCAGGCGTTACATGGGACACAGGCTAGAGTAGGAGCAGAGGCCGGGAGACAAACAGGTATCGGACGGCACAGCGAGGCCACGTGACCATCTCCATGGCCTGCAGAAAGATGGCAGTGTCAGACCCCAGGCCCAGAGAGACTAGCCTGCTTGTAGGCAGTCCACACAGGTGGCATCCTGCAGACCCAGGCTCAACTCCTGGTCCTGCCACCGACAGGAGGTCAGATTGGAAGCAAGTCCCTTCTGGGCTGCATTTCCTTCTTTGAAGTGGAAACAATGCCACTCCTTACAGAGGAGATGAGGCGTCCTGACCATCTCCCCCTCGCCCTGCTCCCGCCCGCAGGAAAACCTACAGAAGCTGGTCCACATTGAGCACAGCGTTCGGGGCCAAGGGGATCTCCTCCAGCCAGGAAGGGTGAGTGCCACCACCGCTGCCAAGGGCAAGGGCAAGGGCAAGGGGCAGCTGGGCAGGCAGGCGAGGCCTTGATAAGCCCCATTGTTCAGCTGGGCTGGCCCCAGGCAGGCCTGGCTGCAGGTGCCTTTCACCCAGGAGGGTGGGGGGGAGGGCAAGGGCTCTGCTGGGCTCCCCAGGTCCCCCAGCTGCCTCCCCTGAGCTTTTCCGCTTTCAGGGCCTTTAAAGAAACAGTGCCATTTGGGTTCCGTGTCCCTCTGAGAAAAAGAGACACCAGTATTCTTAGTTTAGTCCAGTTGCTGGGAAATCAGGGAAACTATCTCTCAGGAACCCCAACAAAGCATTTTAAAAGTAACATTTTTGGGCATTCCCCTGGTGGCGCAGTGGTTAAGAATCTGCCTGCCAATGCAGGGGACACGGGTTCAAACCCGGGTCTGGGAAGATGTCACGTGCCACGGAGCAACTAAGCCCGTGTGCCACAACTACTGAGCCTGCGCTCTAGAGCCCGCAAGCCACAACTACTGAGCCTGCGTGCTGCAACTACTGAAGCCCGTGCACCTAGAGCCCATGCTCTGCAACAACAAAAGCCACCTCAGTGAGAAGCCCATGCACCACAACAAAGAGCAGCCCCCGCTCGCTGCAACTAGAGAAAGCCTGTGTACAGCAGAGAAGACCCAGTGCAGATAAAAATAAATAAATAAATTTAGAAATAACATTTTTTAAGAGACAAATTTATCCACTTTAAGCTTCCAAATGGAAAACGTAAAACTCAGCTCAAGGGCTTCCCTGGTGGCGCAGTGGTTGAGAGTCCGCCTGCCGATGCAGGGTACGCGGATTCATGCCCCAGTCCGGGAAGATCCCACATGCTGCGGAGTGGCTGGGCCCGTGAGCCATGGCCGCTGAGCCTGTGCGTCCGGAGCCTGTGCTCTGCAACGGGAGAGGCCACAACAGTGAGAGGCCCGCGTACCGCAAAAAAAAAAAAAACTCAGCTCAAGAATAGTCAAAAATATGTTTATTACCTGTTCCAGTCCATGAAGGACAAGGAACAAAGGAATGAGAGATTGTACTTAGGTGTAAAGTCACACCTAATGTTTTGGCCCGAGTCATCAGTTTAGTGAATATTTATTAAACATCTATTTGTATCCTCCAGAATTGAGGGGGCTGTAGCAACTGTTCACAGGTCTTCAGCCGTTTTAGCAAACTTTCAAAGGCTCTGTTCCAATTGGACCCCTTGTGGTAGCGAACCAGCAAGCGAGTCATTGTCTGGACCACTCTGTGGCCAGAACGGTGTCTGGGGTTGGTGTAATTCAAGGTGGATGCTCCTGAAAGGCCAGGTGCCTGTCCGCAGAGCTGCTCTGCCAAACACGGGGCCCGTCTCCTAAGCTGGGAATTCTCCCACGAGTTGCTCTCTGGTACTCTGGGAGGTGCCGTAATTTGTTTCCCACTAAAGGGCCTCCCCCCACCCTTCTCCAGGACATAGGGGGGTGTCAGCCTGACCACGGAGGTCTGCTTCTCTCCCCACAGGAGTTTCTGAAAGAAGGGACACTGATGAAAGTAACAGGGAAAAACAGACGCCCCCGACACCTGTTTCTGGTAAGTACCTGGCCCCCATCCAGGCCCCAGGACTGTCAAGTTCTGTAAAGTGTTCTGGGGCAGTACTCAAGGACAGCTGCAAGCAAAGGGGAGACTAGACCAGAGCCTAATCCTTAGGGTGCGGATCATTCTGAATAGCTGAGCTTTCCAGAAAGCTGAGGGCTTTACAACCCATCCCTAATGTATTACTTGAACGATTTTGAGGGGAATGTTGCCAAAATTTAATTACCCAGGTGCCCATCCTAAAACCAAGAAGTTCTTAAACCGGGAATAGCTGTTCAACTGCCTTATCTAACAAGCGAGAAAACTGAGATCCAGAAAGGAGGGTTGACTTGGCCGGATCTCCTTGCAGGTCGGTGGCAGAGGTCCAGAAGGGAACTAGGGTTCTGACCCGAGCCCAGCCCTTTCTCCACTGTGCACAGGATGGGATATACGTAACATTTTTGATGATTTACCGCCACAGTCTGGAACACCAGGGAGTGTCCAGGCCTGGGGTATGGTAACATCAACCTCAGTGACTACTGAGCTACAAGCAGCTCTTTGCCCCAGTCCTGAGACCCGGCCCATGCCCCCCCGCCCCGCGAGTAGTTTTGCCTTTTAAGTTCTTCTCTCTGCTGGATGTAATTTTTCTCTCTGCTCCTTCGCCGTTAGCTGTCATCTCTTGTTACTGTCAGTTGTGGCTGCCCTAACAGCCTCCTTACACTTTGTTACAATTGTGTGCAGAGTAAAAGGAGAGAGGCTCTGAGTCAGTGTGTAGGAACAGGCCGACAAAGAAAGGGCATTGGAGGAGTGGGAACAGCATGGGCAAACGTAGAGGCGGGAGGAGCGTGGTGTGTCTGGAGGACGGACCTCTGTGAATCTCGTGGAGTCATTGGCTGCAGATGGGGTCTTCCACTCACGAGCTGGGTCTACACCAGGCCTCAGATAGACCCTCTGCCACTTGGGGACTGAATTCCAGAGAGGGCTCATGGTCCTGAGCAGGGGAATCCTGAGCCTGACCGAAGCGACACGTCTGCAGCTGCCCATCAGGGTTTGGGGAGCCTCTGTGGCACGTGTCCCGAGGCCCCAGCCCGACCTCAGTGGGTCACTCCACTCCTCATAGAGCACAAGGGGCGCCGAGCTTAGAGGCTCTTCCTCTGTTCCCTCCTCGCAGCTACCTGTCACCTCCCGTGAGAACCCCTCCCTCTGGCTGACTGGTGCTGCAGTGCAAGGCAGGCAGCGTGGTCCTGGACCACTCATAGAGCCCTGGGTGCTCGTGGCGTTGCCATGGCAACAGGGGCTCCAGGGGCAGCTGCAGGAAGGCTGGAACTGCTGTGGTAGTGACACAGGGTTCCCCAGGGTGGGCGGGGTGTGGCCACCACCAACACACTACCCTGCACACACTTGGAGGCACCCTCATTTACTCATGACCCTGGCTCTGCCGCTGATGAGCTTTGTGATCCTGGGAGGTTGTCTAGCCAGTCTGTGCCTCGGTTTCTCCCTCTGTGAAATGGGGATGATAATAACAGCACCTGCCTGAGGGAATTGCTGGGGGATGAATTGAGATCATTCCGGGGGCTTAGCCCAGCACCTGGCCTGCCCAGGAGTGCATGTGGAATGGCCAGTAGTTCTTGTCAGTGTTAGAAGAACAGAGCCAGAAGGGGCTTTGAAGGTTCCTCTGACCCAGGGGTCGGCCTGCTGCCTGTTTTGTTCAGAAAGCTCTATTGGAACGCAGCCTCATGCATTCTTTTATGATTGTCGGTGGCTGCTTTTAGGCTGTAGCAGCTGAGTTGAGCAGTTGCGACAGAGACCATCTGGCCCACAAAAACTGAAATATTTACTATCTGGCCTTTTACGAAAAAAATTGCCAACCCTGGTCTATTCCAACTCTGTTTAGACAGTGAGGCCCAGAGAGAGGAAGGGTTTGCCTGAGGTCACACAGCAGCTCAGTGCCCAGGCCGGGTCTCCCGCACCACCCTGGCCAGAAGCGCCAGGAGAGCTGGTGGCAGGAAAACTCACCCATTCTGTCCCCTCAGCAGACTCTGTCTGCAGGGAGAGGAGTGTAAATCCTGAGTTCTTGCTCCATTTCAGACCCCGAGATGCCTTGTCCTGTTCTATCCTCAGGACACCCCTAGTCTGCCTTGGCTCCCACGCATAGGGGCTCACTGGGGACCACTCTCAATGTTTGTAGTGATGTGGGGGTAGGGTTGTCCTCTGCTTGGCAGGTGAGGAGGCTGAGGCTCAGAGAGGGCAACGGCTTGTCCAAATTCACAGAGCTGCTGCAGAGCAGGGTCAGGACTGACGGCCCACAGCCCCACCCAGAGCGTGACATCGGCTCTTCAAGCTGTAAACTTTTAGCCAAACAGAAGCACTCTCTCCGGAGGAGAAGTGACTTTCCTTATGTTTCTTCATCTCTGCCCTTCTTTGGGGCAGGAAGCTTCAGTTGTTCATTCAACAAATATTAATTGAGCACCTACTGCATTGCTGGAGGTACAGCAGTGAATAGAACACACCAGCTCCCTGTCTCCAAGGAGCTTCCCCCTTCCCTCCCTTCCTTCCTTCACTTTGCTTGGTAGAGGCTTAATTAATTAATTTTAAATATTTATTTATTTTTATTTTTGGCTGTGTTGAGTCTTAGTTGGGACACGTGGGATCTTTGTCGCGGCATGCGTGATCTTCCATTGCGGCGCGTGGGCTTCTCTCTAGTTGTGCGGGCTTCTCTCTAGTTGAGGCGCGTGGGCTCAGTAGTTGTGGCGCACGGGCTTAGTTGCCCCACGGCATGTGGGATCTTAGTTCCCCGAACAGGAGTTGAACCTGTGTCCCCTGCATTGGAAGGTGGATTCTTTACCACTGGACCACCAGGGAAGTCCCTGAGGCTTAATTTATATAGAGTTAAATGCATCAGTTTTAAGTGTACGTGTTAGTATGTGTTGACAATTGTATATCATCGTGTGACCACCACCTGGGTCAAGGTACAGAACATATCCAGCCCTCAGAAAGTTGCCCTGTGCCCCTTGTCAGGCACCTTCCCCCACCCCCACCCCCGGCAACCACTGGCCTTGTTTCCATCAGTATAGATTAGTTTTGCCTGCTCTGGAGCTTCATGTAAATGTTATGAAGCAGCGTGTACTCCAGAGTCTGGCTTCTTTCCCTGGCATGTGTTGGAGGTTGAACCCTGTCATCAGGCATGTATCTGTCTGCTCTGTGGTTACTGTGTGGCTGTGAGGTGTGGATGAATCACAGTTTCTGTGTCTAGTCACCTGTTGATGGACGTTTGGGTTGTTTGCTTTTGGGGCTGTTATGAATAAGCCTCTAGGAACATTCCCATACCTGACTTTTTTTTTTGTGGTACGCGGTCCTCTCACCTCTGCGGCCTCTCCCGCTGTGGAGCACAGGCTCCGGACGTGCAGGCTCAGTGGCCACAGCCCACGGGCCCAGCCGCTCTGCGGCGTGTGGGATCCTCCTAGACCGGAGCACTTACCCGTGTCCGCTGCATTGGCAGGCGGACCCCCAACCACTGCGCCACCAGGGAAGCCCCCCATACCTGACTTTTTGTGGGCATCTGCATTTGTTCCTCCTGGGTGTCTATGTCAGAGTGGAATTGTGGGGAAGGGTGTCCCGTTTCACTCCAGAGTGGTTTTGCTCTCCTGTGTGGGTCACGGGGAATGCAAGATGCCTCTGCTCAGTGATGCTCCAGGACACACCCAGCACAGCCTTCTGGGGCCAAGACATGTCTGATGGGGTTCCCCTCTCCCCAGATGAGTGATGTGCTCCTGTACACGTATCCCCAGAAGGATGGGAAGTACCGGCTGAAGAACGCATTGGCAGTGGCCAGCATGAAGGTAGATACCTGGGGTGGGTGCCCTGGGGTGGGCGGGGGGACCCCAGGGGAGGCGGAGACACAGCCCTGCTTGTGGAGCTCACAGACCAGCGGAGGTGAGGGAGCCTGGGTTGTGAGTTACAGCAGGATTCTGTTGTAGGTAGTTCAGGGAGAGTGAGGCTGAGGGAGGCCTCCTGGGCGGGGGAGCTTAGAGTGGATAATATTTGGACAAATAGGGAAGGGAGAGAAGGAGGGGGTCCTAG
Organism: Orcinus orca; assembly: GCF_937001465.1. NCBI lineage: Eukaryota > Metazoa > Chordata > Mammalia > Artiodactyla > Delphinidae > Orcinus > Orcinus orca. The sequence goes on from NC_064568.1 coordinate 3,934,239, forward strand.
GAGGAGGGAAATGCATAAGGAAAGGCTTGGAGGGAGGAAACAAGCAGGTGTTTTTTTTTAATTGTGGTAAAATATGCATAATATAAATTAACCATTTTTAAGTGTACAATTTGACAGCATCAAGTACATTCACGTTGTTGTACTGCCACTGCCACCATCCACCCCAGAACTCTTTTCATCTTTCCAGTATGAAGCTCTGTCCCCATTAAACACTAATTCCCCATCCCCCCTCCCCTAGGCGCTAGGAGCCACCATTCTACTCTCTTGTCTCTGTGAATTTAGCTACTCTGGGGACCTCATATAAGTGGAATCATATGCGATGTTTGTCCTTTTGTGACTGCCCTACTTCACTGAGCATAATGTCCTCAAGGCTCATCCATGTGGTAGCAAGTGTCAGAATCTCCTTCCTTTTTTAAAGCTGAACAATACTCCGTCGTATGTGTAGACCACACTTTGTGTACCCATCATCCATCCATGGACACTTGGGTTGCCTACACCTTTTGGCTGCTGTGAATAATGTACATGGGAGTGCAAATACCTATTCAAGTGGCAGGTATTTCTTAAATGTGAGAGAGATGCCAGCCCAGCTGGACATTCTCATGGGTGAGCTTGGAGAGAAGGGAAGGTGACACAGCTGTGACCTCACTTGCTGTAACTTGGGTCCCGAATACGGGGCTGGTTGGGAGCTGAAGGGGATTCTCAATGAGTAGGAAGTTTTAGGAAGTTAATTCCAGCCCAGCGTGGGGACAGGGTCAGAGAGGCGAGCACTCAAGTGGGGGAATTGGGTGTGGGGTGTCATTTGGGAGGGCGGAGGGACGGGAGGGAACATGCTGTAGGGGCCCTGCAGGGGCTTTCCCGCTCCTGAGGCTCCTAACCTGGAGAAGGGGAAGGGAAGCACCTTGTTCAGCTGGGAGGCGGCTTCCCTTTTTGAACCAAAGCTTCTGCTCAGGAGTCTGTGACGGAGGCCGTGAGGGAGGGTGGCCATTGGACAGGTACTTGTCCAGAACGATGGGTTCTAAGAGGGATGCTCGTAGCCTTCCTGGGTATGGGCTGGTGGCCACAGAGTTGGAGTCGGCAGCCGAGCCCTCACCGCACGCCTGTGCGCACACACACACACAAACACACACAAACACACACCCCTCCATCTTCCACGTAAGAAAGGTTTGCCCTTTACAATGAGGAAACTCAGGCTCAGAGTGGGGCAGTGGCAGAACCCCTCCTGCCCCCATCCTGAGGGGCCGCTGTTGGTTTCCAGGTCAGCCGCCCTGTGATGGAGAAAGTGCCCTATGCCCTGAAGATCGAGACTTCCGAGTCCTGCCTGACCCTGTCTGCAAGGTAGGAGGAGAGGAGAGGAGGGACGGTCTGGGGCAGAAGGGGCAGGATTTTGCTGGTGGGAACATTTGGAATAACAGGTGCTGGAAGTGTTGTCATTTTTATTTCGGTATCCTTTTGGGTAAAGGACTTTTGTCTTTTCATTATTTCTTGTCCTTTTGGGGATCACAGACCTCTTGGAGAATCTGGTAAAACTATGGCTTCTCTCCCCAGAAAAAAAAATGAGCATACACATAAAACTTTACATAGAATCTCGGGGGTTTCCAGAGCCCGTTGCTTAAATATAAAAATATCTCATCGTTGTAAAACCCTAAGGATTATTGGGTCTTTGCAGCAGTAAGAAAAGTTACAGCCAATGAAAAGTGCGTAGTGCACCTTAGTTTACAAAATGGTCTGCGTTTAGGCTTCCAGGTCTGGAGAGCAAGAGAAAAATAGTGAGCATTCATCATTTTACTTTCCCTGTTTGGGGGTAAGGCCTTTCTATCAGAGATGGCTGTTTTCTTTAGGCCCTCGAGCTCTGCCCCGGGGACCCCTCCTCGCTGGCTTCTGGCAGAGAAAGGGCTCCCCCCTCCCTCTTTCGGGGCAATGCCAGGTCAAGCCAGGGTGTGGAGGAGGGGCTCAGAAACCAGGGAGCGGGGGCTCCTGCCAGGGGCCTCTCTGGGCAGAGTAGGGGTACAGAGTTCCCCAGGTTGGAGTGTCTTCCCTCCCAGCCAGCGTGTGACCCGGGCGGCAGCAGGTCCCTTTGTGGGCGTGGTTCTGGGTGTGAGATGGGACTTCCGGCCTGACGCACACGCTCTGTCATAGATGCGCTTTCCCGTCCTCAGTGCCCAGTCCTGTGCTGAGGATGCAAACTGTCTAAGCCTTGGTTTGCTCAGAAGAGCCCACTTTACGGGTTGGAAAGTTATGACCTAGCAGAGCATAACTGCTGTAATAGTAGTGATGACAAAGGTGACATACACTGGGCACCTGCCAGGTGTCAGGCGCTTCCTCGGATCCTCAGCACCACCCTTGGAGGTGGGGCCTGCAGCTCCTCCCGTGTGCAGGGAGTTGAGGCCTAGAGAGGGGTTCCACATCCATGTGAGGCAGAACTGGTGTTCAAACGCAGGACTGTGTGAGCCAGAGCACTTCTCCACTACTATCTACTGCCTGAGGGGGAAAAAGTAGCCTTGGAGATTCTAAGGAGTGACCCCTCCATCTGGGGAAGTGAGGGAAGGCTTCCTGGAGGAGGTGATGCCTGGGTAGGTTTCCATGGCCTCTCCTCTCCTTATCTCTAGGTAAAATCAGGGGCATGAGGAGGCCCAGGGTGTGGTTTCATTTTGCCCAACCGTGAAGTGAGGGTAGTGACAGGCCACGCTTAGCCCTTCAGGTGGGGCTGCCTGTCTCTGCTAGGCAGAGGCACTGCCCTTTGGCCAGTGGCCTCAAGGAGCCACTGTCACTGTCAGGCCAGTCACCTTCCTGCTAGCCCCAGTTACTTCATGCTGAAGCTTCCAGGGGACTCATGCATCTCCTTTTAGGGATGTGGCATCTGGCTGCCCACCACCCTCCCTCCCAGGCCAAACTGGTCCCTTCTTCTAGTTTGAGTCCGCACACTTAGTACGGGGTGGGAATGACATCTAGGGGGCTCTGTGAGAATTTCCACTCTGAAGCTGCTCTGGGGCAGCTCAGGCCAGGTGTGGCTCTCACCACTCAGGAGACCCCGCCAGGCTCGGAGCAGGGATGGGAAGTCTTCGTTTTGGATGAGTGAGTGGGAAGTTGTGTGGGAAACTGAGGAGGAAGATGGAGAGAGTGGGACGGTGACCGTTGCCAGCATTTATCCACCCACCCTCGCAGTGGTACCCGGCCCTCATCCCCCTGCCAGCCTGCCCCCCTAAAGTGTGGGACCCCTTGCTTTTGCACGGTGCTGTGTCCTCGACAGAGTCCTCCACACCACACGTGTCATTTGGTCCCTACAACAGCCCTGGGAGTTAGAGGAGCAGTGTTGGATGTTCCCTTGTTACGGGCAGAGCCCGAATACAAGTAACATTTGGGGCCGCCTGCTCGGAAGCAGAGGTGCCGCGGTGCAAGCCTTGGCCCGTCTGGCAGGTGGCTGGGCTGGCCAGTGGGGTTTCAGGCGTGGGGGAGAGAGACTCTGGTGTGGGGGAGGGGCGGGGCCACCAGGGCGTGGTCCACCCCCAGAGGGCAGAAGGCAGAGCCCTCGTGCACCCCTCGCTCACTCCAGCTCATGCCCACAGCTCCTGTGCAGAGAGGGACGAGTGGCACAGCTGTCTGAGCAGAGCCCTCCCTGAGGACTCCAAGGCCCAGGCTCTGGCTGCCTTCCAGCATAGCGTGGAGGTGAGCGGGGTTTCTGGGGCACCCGTCTCACAGACCTGGGTTTCCCTGGGGCCCCTGCACACCCACGAGACCTCGCATCTCCTTCCATCAGGGCCCTGGGTCCTCCCCGTGCCCGGCTCAGGATAATCACTGTGCAGCCCAGAGCCTGGCACCTACGGCTCCGTTTGTAACTGAGGTCAGCTCCCTGGGGGTTGCAGGGGAGCCTGTAGAAGAGGAGTCCACCCCGCCCACACACGTGCACACCCCGTACGGGGTAGGGGGGTGTCCATCCAGTTGGTCTCCTGACCCCACTGCTTGTCCGATTCCGCTGTTCCAGATACGGGAGAGGCTGGGGGTCAGCCTGGGGGAGAGGCCCCCGACCCTAGTGCCTGTCACACACGTGATGATGTGCATGAACTGTGGCTGTGACTTCTCCCTCACCCTGAGGCGCCACCACTGTCACGCCTGCGGCAAGGTGAGTCCCCGTCGGGGGCCGTGGGCGTGGCGGCGGCATCGGGTGGGGACCGGGGGGCGTCCAGCAGCTGCTGCGTGTCGGGCCCAGAGTGGGGCATGTTCACACCAACCCTGTGAAGTTAATTCCCCTTTTACTGATACCCTCCCACCAGGACTCCAGATCCCAGGTCCATCCCACTACACCAGCAAGCTCTCAAAAGGAAGTCGTAGCGGATGTGGTGGTTTTCCTGGGATGAAAAGCATCCTGTCATGGTTAAGGGCACGGGCTCATCAGAAAAACAGATCAGCTTACAGCATGGTGATGATAGTTAGCAAAAGTGTAGTGTATGTTTGAAAGTTGCTAAGAGAGTAGATCTTAAAAGTTCTCATGCAAGAAAAGAAAATTGTAACTGTATGTGGTAGATGGATGCTAGCTGGACATTGTGGTGAGCATTTCATCGTACAGTCTCCCTTGATATCCACAGGGGGTTGGTTCTAGGATCCTAGGATCCCCGTGGCTACCAAAATCCGAGGATGCTCAAGCCCCTTATGTAAAATGGTGTAGTAGCTGCATATAACCTACGCACATCCTCCCGTATACTTTAAATCATCTCTAGATCGCTTATAATGCCTAATACAGTGTAAATGCTATGCGAATAGTTATAAACATAGCATGAATTCCGTGTAAACAGTGGCCAGCACACGGCAAATTCACATTTTGCTTTTGAAATTTTCTGGAATATTTCTAATATTTTTGATCCACAGTTGGTTGAATCCATGGATATGGAAGCCACAGACATGGAGGGCCCACTGTATATATGTATATTGAATCATTACATTGTACACCTGAAACTAAAATAATGTTATGTATTTTAGAAATTTTTAGAAAAGAAAAACAGATAAGCAGCTGCACAGAAACATAATTACTGTGCTCAGAGCACGGGGCCCTGGAGGAGGTGGGAGCGAGTGGGCAGGGGGCGCGGACGCGTTGCTGTGTGCGTGCTGGGAGGGTGAGACCCTCTGACATGCATCACCCCACCAGATCGTCTGCCGGAACTGCTCAAGGAACAAGTACCCTCTGAAGTACCTCAAGGACCGCATGGCCAAGGTGTGTGACGGCTGCTACGGGGAGCTGAAGAAGAGGGGCGGGGACATCCCAGGCCTGATGAGAGGTACCGGGGACCACCCTCCCTTTCTTCCCCACGTGGCTTCTCCCAACCACCTTCCTGGGGAGGCTCTGAACAAAAGCAGCCCTCAAGGAGGAAACCATTTCTGCAAACGTTGGTTCTGTAGAAAGTGCATAGGTGCACCCAGGGGAAGGGTTCCATGGACAGCTAAGTTTGGGAAACGCTGGGTGCACGCGTCTGTGGCGAGGACGGTTGGCCGGCGCTCACGTCTGCTCTGCGTAGTGGCCCTCTCTGCAGGCCTGTGTTCCGTGGGGCCTTTTTGCAATAAGGATGACGAGATGGAGAGCAGAGGTGTCATGGTCGCGGAGGGGCTGAGGGTCCTCCGGTAAAGGAGCCCGAGGCAGCTGAGCTGGCCCGTGAGAGCCCTTGCGCAGGGGACAGGCTTCGGCAGAGCAGGGTCAGCTGGAAGGAAAGCAGGTGGATCCTGGGCCTAAAACTAGACTCCCCCTCCCCCACCCCCCGGGACCACCTGAGGCCATCGGAGAGGACAGCCCAGCCTCATGGAGACTTGGAGAAGAGGGGCTAACCAGCACTCAGGGAAGGCCTGCCCCCAGCCCCGCCTTTGTGTTAGCAGAGGGGGCTGTGCCCATCTTTCTAGTCACACTGAACCACCCCAGTGAGGCTGGGTCCCATCTTGGGAGGGACGGGAGCTCAGATTTCACAGACACGTGGCTTCTGTGCCCATCCGTGTGGACTCTCACCTCCCTTTCCGGCGCTTGTCTTGATGTAGGGCGGCCCGTGAGCATGAGCTTCCCCCTGTCCTCCACCCGCTTCTCGAGTAGCGCCTTCTCATCCGTCTTCCAGAGCATCAACCCCTCAGCCTTCAAGAAGCAGAAGAAAGTCCCTTCGGCACTGACCGAGGTGAGGCAGGTGGGGCTACCTGCATGGGAGGCTGGGGATTGAGACGTTTCTCGGTCCTTCTCAGTGGACAGGGACGGACCCCCTGCCCAAGCCGGACCAGGCTCTTCAGGACAAAGAGGATCCCTAATGGGAGGTGTCCTGACTCACGCTAACAAAGGCAGCCCTGAAGCACAGGCCCGTCTCCTGGGTGACCGAGAAGACACCTGTTGGTTGCAGAGGACAGGAGCCCAAGTGGTTGTAGGTGGTGCTAGGAGACATCTCTCCCATCCTTCTCTGCACCTGTCCCCCCAGCCTAGACCTAGTCCCCAAGGTTACTGCACAGATCGCCCGGGCACTTGGGTCTAAAGCCGTTTGTCCTGGCTCAGGTCTCCCACATCAGCCCTTCCCTGCCCCCTCCCCCCGCCCCCGAGCTTTGCACCATTCTCTCACCCTGGAGGTCCCACACGGGCTCAGGTGGTGAGCCTTCTAAGGGTCGTGGGGCTCTTTGCAGGAAACCTCAGAATTAGCTAAACTAAATTCCATTCTGGAAACAGGACCAGATTACATGTCTGTATTCTAATCACAACCACAAACAAATGTGTGCCATGAATATGCATGCTGTCAAAAGAAGAGTGATCAGCTGTTTCCAAGTTTTTTCATTAATATTCATTATTGAGTAGCAAGTGGTAATAAAAAAGTGTTGGGGATGCAAATTTTAAATGAGTACAGTTCTGTCCATTAACTTAATTCCTTTTGCATTTTAAAAATCTTGTAAATAACACATATGTGATAAAAATTTTTTCATAACACAGAAGACTATATGATAAAAAGTGAGTTTCTCTCCCTCCCCAGACTCCTTCAGTCCCACCCCTCAAAGGTAACCACCATCAAGTTTCTTATGGACCCTTCCAGAAATTTTTGTGCATATACGTAATAAAGATAGACGATCATAGGTCCTTTTTTTACCCAAAAGATGATATACTGGGTCCTCGATATTATTATCGATTAATATCTTCGATACTATTATTTCACAGTAGTTCATACACATAAATCTCACACTTCTTGCATTGTGTGGCTGTCTCATCATTTATTTAACTAGTCCCTTTCCACAAATTGAGAAAAGATCACCCTCTCACTCACACTGTGGTGTCTGCATGAGCTGAGCTCATAGAACCTGAGTGTTCTGTGGGTGCAGAGTTCGAGAACCATTCTCACTCTTTGTGTATCTGGGCACTATGATCCTGGTGGTGTGTGGATCTGCCCCAGCCAGGTTGGCAGTTTTTGCCCAAAGTGACAACCTTTTTGTTATTCAGCGGAGACTACACCGTGGGCTCTGCAGCAGCCCCAGAAGAAATGGGCGCCCGTCCCTCTCCGCCCTCTCCTCTTCCCCCAGGAGCTCCACCTTAGCAGTGAGATCTGCTTCCCATGGGAAGGTCTGCAGGAATGCTGCCTCTGGAGCATCTGTCAGGGAGGGAGACCGCAGAGTCGATTTCCCTGATGTGTTCTGTACATTCTGCCTTTCTCACTCTGGAGCTGCTCCAGCAGGTCAAGTGTGGGGAGCGAAGTCGAGTCTGGTGTTAGAAGTCCTAGGACCCGGAGAGGGGCAGGTTCCTTTCCTGGTACTTCTCAAAACACCCGGCTGGTTGTAGCTTCCTCTCCCTACACTGAAGTTAGCTGACCTTCAGAACATTTGCTGAGAGATCTGAGTTCTTACCCTCTCTTCAACTAAGTCAGGATTTGACCTTTGGTAGATCCCTCCATTCCTCTGGGCCTCAGTTTCCCCACCTGTAAAATGAGAAAGATGAAATGATTTCAAAACCTGGCTTTATTGCTCTCATAGTAGGGTGAATATTTATGGAGCACTTACTGTGGGTCAGGCACTGTACCTGACAGGTACCCGTCTTATGTCACTTAATTCCAGTTTTACTAGTAAGGACACTGAGACTTTGAGGACGTAAGTGGCCTGACATTACCCTTCTAGTAGCTGGTAGAGCCTGTGCTGGAGCCCTAGATTGGTCCTACTCCAAGCCTGTGTTCTTAGCCCCCATATGAAGCCTGTTCAACAGACCACAACCACTACGACTACTACTTAGAGGAGTTAACAAACTCATTAGGCAGGAGGTCATAAAACCTTTCAGATAAACAGTACAAAAGGGATCCCCTCTTAAATATAAGAAAGAAATAAGCTGAAAAGTATAAGAATCAATTTTAGAAGGAAGAAACTTTCCCCCAAATATCTGCAGTTTTGTAATTTGGGGGCTTGGGGGTTGAGGGCAGGGAACCAGGAATCTGAATCTCCACCAGGGGGCAGCACTCCTGCAGGCAGTTTTTGATTCCAGTGTCTAGGATCCGCAAATCCGGTCAGTAAATCCTGTCTCTCAGATATGGTACAGTTTTGCTGCCTTTGAGGTGCTGGGTGGATCCCGAGATCATCCAAGTCTCAGATTCCAAAGCAGTATAAACACTCTGCCAGCGGGTTCGCAGTGTCATTTTGGCTCTGTGTAAACCGTGTCTACTACCTGGTGCCCTGACCGCCCTGCTTCCGTCTGCCAGGTGGCCGCCTCCGGAGAGGGCTCCGCCATCAGCGGTTATCTCAGCCGTTGTAAGAAAGGGAAGAGGCACTGGAAGAAGCTCTGGTTTGTCATCAAAGGCAAAGTGCTCTACACCTACATGGCCAGTGAGGTAGTGTGGTTCCTGCTTTCTCTCCTCTCTCGTGAGGGCCCGTGGGTTAAGCTTGTGCCTCAGACTGTCTATGTGGGGTGTGCACTGTGCCTCACCAGAGGGCGGTGTGAGTCTAGCATCTGGTTCCCACGTCAGTTCCCACGTCGGTCAGCTGTTTACTGCAGCCATGCGTCTATTTCCAATCTGAGTAATTTACTGTTTCTTTGTGGGGCTAAGGCGGTACAGCAGGCAGGCCTGTGCAGCATAGCATTTGGGTATCACAGCCCCAGCATCCAGGACAAGCTGGCACTCCCTAAAAGAGAGCGCCTTTGTGTTCTCCGCTTCAGTTGTTTGAGACAAAATTCAGCAGCTTGGAGGAAGCTACCATACTTACTTACTTTTTTATTTATGGTTGCATCAGGTCTTAGTTGCGGCATGCTGGATCTTCATTGCAGCACATGGGCTTCTCTCTAGTTGTGGCGCATGGGCTCCAGAGTGCTTGGGCTCTGTAATTGAGGCGCATGGGCTCAGTAGTTGTGGCGCGCGGGCTTAGTTGCCCCATGGCATGTGGGATCTTAGTTCCCCAACCAGGGATCGAACTCGCGTCCCCTGCATTGGAAGGCAGATTCTTAACCACTGGACCACCAGGGAAGTCCCACTTTACTTTTTGTCTGTGCATTTGTCAGGGAACTATATTGCCTCGTGGTAACTCTTCTGCTAAGTAAAACTCAAGTTTATGTGTATATATATATGTATCATGGAACATCTTACATTTACGTCTACTAAAATATCGGAGAGAGGGCCTTGGTCAAGCCTGCTTCTGGAGTAGATAGGTGTGAGCTTGGCTGTACAGCAGGGGGCGCTCTGGTCCTGGCCCAGGCTGAACCTGTGGGATAATGTGAAAGATTTCCATGTCCAGGCCCCACCATCTGATGGTTTCCACAGGCGAAATCCACTTTGAAAATGGGACTTAAATGCATTCTGCCCAGCTGCACAGGGTAGGTGCTTTACCCACAAGGATGTGCACATCAGCACAGGGCTGGCCCTTCTCCCCTGACCGCAGATGCTGGCATCCGGGCAGAAGGCACTGCCTTCTTCCGGGCATAAAGCTTCCCTCATGAGGGGCCTGCAGCTGCGCCGGCTGCAGTCTTCCCCATCTTCAGGGATCCCAGAGGCCAGGAGGGACGCAGACACACAGAGGGGACCCACTGTGGGCCTGAGTGACTCGGGCACTGTGTGAGGCAAGCCCTCCCCTGAGGGGGCCTTTCACTTATGGGTCCACAGATGGGGCTCTCCGTGCTGAGGAGAATGTGGATCTTTCTGGAACAATCTGAAATGTGCTGCAACCCAGAGCGGCATCTTCCTAAGGAGGCATTCCACAGGACACTCGCAGGGGCCCTCTGAGAACTGGGTTCTGAGAGAACCCTGAGTAGACAGTTTGTGGGACTTCCTCACAGTAGTGCTTTTGAGTCTCTAACGAACAACGGCGTGTTGTGGGTCCCCAGGATGTGGAGAGTCCCAAGGTGGCCTGACAGCAGGCCCTTCCTCACAGAGCATCTCATGGAAAACACACTTGGGGAAGAAATACTGGCTTAGACAGATGAACAAAGGCTAGTGATAATTAACCAACCACCAAAGAGAGTGGATCCTGTTTGAGAATGGAAAACCCAGAGGCCCCGGGTCCTGAGCAACAGTTGTCATGGAAGTGAGAGTGTGGGTTAATTTTAAAAGACGGATTTAAGTATGCTTCCAAAGCCACTTCTTCAGAGAGAGGAACTTGTACAGTTTCTCACAAAGCCTAAACCAATGACAGGACCAAGCTTTCAAATTTCATCAAAGAAAAAAATTTGATAAAATGGATAGCCGGTTTTCACTGTCTACACTACCATGAGCCCCGTCATGTACCCTGAGGTAACCCAAACCAGATGTAACTTGCTGTCAGTAACAGTCCTGGGAGAGAGTGACTATCAGAAATACATAGGAATCTTTTAAATTTTTTCCAATATTTTATTATTTAGTTAATATATTTATTATTATGTTTAAAAAATTTCAAACATAAAGAAATGTTGAAGGAAGTTTACAGTGAACCGTCTTATAACCATCAACTAGATTATACAATTAACATTTTATTATACTTCCTTGAACAAATATCTATCTATTCATCTCTCATCCGTCTTACTTTTTGATGCTTTTCAAGTATACTTCCTCCTAAGAGTTCAATATTTCTGTATCTTTTTTTTCTTTTGAGGTACAATTTATATATAATGAAGTACACAAAGCTTAAGGATACTATCTGTTGAGTTTTGACTAATGAATATCCCTGTAAATCCCCACCTCACTCCTATCCCCAGAGGCAGCACACTGTTTTGATTTTTTTCCTACCGTATATTAGTTATCTCTTTTAGATCTTCATACAGATGGAATCATGTGTGACTTTTTCCACTCAGCATGTTTTTGACATTCATTCATGTTGTTGCATTCAGTAGTAGGTCATTTCTTTTATGACTGAGTAGTACTCCATTCTGTGAATATACCAGTTTGTCCATTCACCAGTTGAGGGACATTTGAGTTGTTTCCAATTTGAGGCGGTTATGCATAAAGCCAATTTAAACTTTTGCATGCAGGTTTTTGTGTGAAAATAGTTTTTATTTCACCTTGGGTTAATACCTAGGATTGGAATTTCTGGATCACAGAAGGGTATATATTTGGCTTCTAAGAAATTAGCAGACATTTTTCCAGAATGGTGTAGCATTTAACAGTCCCTGCAACAGTGTAGGTAAATTTGGGAGTTCTGGTTGTTCCATGTGTTTGTCAGCACTTGGTATTGTCAGTCTTTAATTTAGCCATTCTGGTGAGGGTGTGGTAGTATCTTAATGTGGTTTTAATTTAGATTTCCCTAGTGACTAATGATATTTTTCGTGTGTCTGTTGGCTATATATATTTTTTTCTTTGAGAAGTGTCTGTTCGGATCTCTTGCCCATTTTTTAGAGTAGATTGTTTGTTATTGAGTTACAGGAATTCTTTCTGTACCTTGGCTACCAGTCTTTTATCAGATAGATGTTTTGTGAATATTCTTTCCCAGTCTGTGGCTTGTCTGTTCATTTTTTTAAATGAATGAATGAATCAATCAATCTTTTGGTGAACAGAAGTTTATAACTTTAATGAGGTCAATTAATGTTTTCTTTTTTGGCTGTTGCTTTCATGTCCTAAGAAACTTCCGACTACTGTAAGTCACAAAGTTATTTTCCCCATATTTTCTTTTGAAAACTTTAATGTTTTAGCTTTTACATTTAGGTCTATCTCAAATTAATTTTTGTGTATGGTGTGAGATAGGGGCCAAGGCTCAATTTTTCCCCTGTGGATATCCAGTTGTTCCAGCACCATTTGTTGAAAAGACTTTCCTTTTCTTATTGGATTATTTTGGTGTCTTTATTAAATATTAAATGACGAAGTGTGGGTCTATTTCTGGGCTCCCTATTCTGTTTTACTGATATATTTACCAAACCTTATGCCAATACCATACTGTCTGTCTTATTACTATAACTTTATATAGTAAGCCTTAAGTCAGGTCATGTAAGTCCTCCAACTTTGTTCTTTTTAGAGGTTTCAGTACAATTTTGAATTTAATTGGTAAGGGTGAGCGTCCTCTTGCTTTGTCTCAATCTTAAGAGAAAAGGATTCACTATTTCGCTCTTAAGTATGATGTTACTGGTAGGTATTTTATAGATGCCCTTGGTCAGATTAAGGAAGTTCCCTTCTATTCCTAGTTTGCTACGAGTTTTTATCATGAATGGATGTTGAATTTTGTCAAAAGTTTTTTCTGATCTAGCAGTCTTTTTTTTCTTAAACATCTTTATTGGAGTATAATTGCTTTACAATGGTGTGTTAGTTTCTGCTGTATAATAAAAATATGGAACGCTTCACAAATTTGCATGTCATCCTGGCTCGGGGGCCATGCTAATCTCTTTATCGTTTCAATTTTAGTATATGTGCTGCCAAAGGAGCACTGATCTAGCAGTCTTTGAAAATTGATTCCCTTTTAGACACAAACTCTACTCCACCCCCTCCTCCCACAATCATTCTAATGTGCTTAACTAATTATATATCTTTGTTTATATGTGATTTTATAAAGTTGTATTCTTTATGAACATGTATTTTTACATAAATATGTGTGTATAAAAATATCTTTATATATAAAAAGCTCTTTCTTTTTCCACTAAGCACTGTGATTTTAAGATTCATCTGTGTTCTCTGGGTGCATCTCACTAAATTGTAAGCAGCTCTATAGCACGGACACCCTGAGTGCTCCATATTGAAGCGCTGTGAAAGAGGACCTGGGGGAATGAGTACAGAATACGTTAACGAGGGTAACACTAGAAATCTGAGTCACTGATAAATCCAGTCAGTGGAAAGAATGTGGGGTTTTAGAAAGTGGTCTCGAGTCCAAACACTGGCTCTGCCCCTTACTCGCTGAGTGATCTTGGGGAGTTATTTACCTTCTTTGAGCCTCAGTTTCTTCTTAGAATGGGGGTGACACCTTCTATGATTGGTACGAAGATTAAACAAGATAATGTGAAAGTGAAAGTGCCTGGACCCTGAATGCTGTCACAAAATGTTTTAAGTTTCTTTTCCTCCTCGTGACTGGTGCTGGCGGGGAAGTGGGAGTGAAGAGTATGTGTGTGATAATTGCACCATTGCCAGAGATGCCCCACACAGAGGGGCTCATCATGCATGTTACATTGGAAGCATCAGTGATTGCTAAGCTGCTGACTGGGTATCTTGCCGTGTTTAACATCAGTTTTCCCTTTGCCTCCCTGCAGGACACAGTGGCCTTGGAGAGCATGCCCCTCCTAGGTTTCACCATTGCGCCAGAAAAGGAGGAGGGCAGCAGCGAAGTAGGACCTATTTTTCACCTTTACCACAAGAAAACCGTATTTTATAGCTTCAAAGCAGAGGATACCAATTCGGCTCAGAGGTACCAAAATAACTAGTCGTGCGTTTCCTTGCCTGTCTCTCAGAAGGGAACGAGCTGTCGCCCTGGGCTTTGGCTTCTGTTCTTCCCCATCCATCCTGTCCTTTCAAGTCCCCTCGGGCCACAGCAGAACAGCAGATTTAAATTCACAGGCAGACCTCAGACATATTGCGGGTTCGGTTCCAGACCACCACAGTGAAGCGAATGTTGAAGCAAAGCGAGTCACAAACTTTTTGGTTGGCCAGTGCGTAAAAAGTTATGTTTATACTGTAGTCTGCTACCTCTGCAATAGCATTACATCTAAAAAAAATGTACATACCTTGATTTGAAGAAGCTTTACTGCTAAAATATGCTAACCATCATCCGAGCCTTTAACAAGTCATGATGTTTTTCTAATAGTGACATCAAAGATCACTGGTCACAGGTCACCGTAACAAATACAGTAACAATGGAAAAGTTTGGAATATTGTGAGAACTGCCAAAATATGATACAGAAACACAGACTGAGCAAATACTGTTGGAAAAATGGTGCTGCTAGACTTGCTGGACATAGGGTTTCCACAAACCTTCATTTATAGAAAATGCAGTATCTCTGAGCACAGTAAAGCAAAGCACAATAAAATGAGGTCTGCCTGTATTATGACTCATTCACACAGGTGTGCATTGATTCAGCAACCTTTGCACTGTACTCTAGGCGTTTTGCTAAATGCTAGGGAAACAAATATAGTAGGACACGGTTGCTGACTTCAGGCTAATAATAACGTAGTCTCATCATTCATGGGTTCCGTGACCAGGGTTCCAGGCAGAGCCTCAACACCAAGTGTTCCCTCTCTTCTGTGTTGCAGGTGGATCGAAGCCATGGAAGATGCGAGTGTGTTATAGCAGTTATCAAGCACGTGGACTCAGAGTATACTCTTAGGTTGATGCGTGGACCCTTCCAGAAGCCAATCTGTGTCTCCACTCATCTGGACACACATCTCGATTCAGCATGGGGGCTGACCTTGTTTGCTGTAACCCCTCTCTCACACCTTCACAAGTGGAACCCTTAAGGGATATTTATGGACCTTTTCTGTCTTCGTGTTTTCCACCCCCGCCCCAGGCATAAACTATTTCCTTTTCCAGTAGTGAGTTAAAATTTAGTAACATGAAGACGTGGAAACCAATAGAGAAGTACATTTTAGAAATGCAAGCTTTTTAGTAGAAACAAGCTTTTACAATTTTTACTCCTGGTAAACATGATGACCTTTCACGTTGTTGATGTCAGTGCCTCAGGTGAAATGAGAAACAACCAGCAAATAACAGCTACTCTCATCAAAAGCACTTTATTGTTTTACTGAGCAACAACCTCCAGTTTTATTTTTTCCAAGGGATTTACTTAAGTAAATGGTAGATGGAGTCCTGTGGACTAATCTGCCACCAGTACTGGCTGTGGCGCAAGGAGGCGACACCAGGAGGGTCTCCCTTACCACGGAGGGTGCAGGGCCACGTGGCACTGGAGCACAAGGGGAGGACTCTCTCCTCCAAGTGCCCGCCCGCCCACTCGACCTGCAGACCGACAGGGCTTCCGAAAGGAGATATTCCTTCCTCCCCACGGCAGTCCCAACACCAGAGTAGTGCGGGAAACTCCGCTGCTGGCAGATCCGGCCCCCGCCCCCAGAGGTCACTGCAGACCCTCCGAAGAGACAGAGGTCTGCTTTAATTTATTGTGTGCCTTCCTGAGTTTACCCCGCACAAGCTGACGTCGTTACGCTTGTGAGAACTGTTCTTGTTTTCGACACGGTGATCCTTCTGCTGTATTCCTGAAGCCTTGAAAGAGACAAAAGGAGAGAAAACAAGATGCAATCAGAAGGTGAATTCGTGGTCTTGGCCAGTGGCTCTGGACACAGCGAGGGAGCACAGAAATAGTGGCTTGAAGATCCTCTCTGGGCGCCTGGGGCTCAGTCACCTCCCCGCTGATGACTGCTGCTCACGATGCTGGACGTGTTTTTACATAAAGCAGAGTGGTGGGGGGACTCCTTGTTACTCTCATCGAAATAAAAAACCATCATCACACTTTCTGATGTCCTGTCCCCATCTTCCTGCTGCCCTGTCCCCTGAAAAAGGCATTTGCTGACAAACATTTTGTAAAAAGCACCATCTCCAGGAGTTATTTACATTAAATATTTTTAGGGGAATTTTTTTTTCTAGTTTGCAGTTCTTTTAAAATGTTTGGTCAAACATTTAATTAATGATTCAAAGTAAGTGATTAGAGAGGCCTTCTTATTAATTTTTGAGGACTTTCATTTTCATCATCAGACATATTGAAATGGGCCTTCTAGACCCTTTGAGCCTTTAGAAAGCACAACAAGACTTCAGCACAAGGAAGTGGGCGCTTCTCCAACCTGCCCGTGCCACTGCCCATTGTCAGTTTCTGAGCTCCGGGTAGAATTATGTCTGGAAGTCATCTGGAAGGCCTCTTTTACTGTATAACATCCTACTTCTGATACTCCGTAAAGAAGATGTGATAGGGCTTTTATTCTCAGTGAATAGTTAACCCTGAGAAAAACACCTGGGTTGTAGCTAAAACATACTGGTTGGGTTTTGTCAAAGAAGTAGCCACAGAGGTCCTGCACAGCTCGCGTGTGACTGGGTGAGGATCTGCCTGGTTACCTGGGCCTTGTTTTCACCTGGCCTCCCCATGGTTCTGCGTGGACTCATTTCATCCGATTTCTACTGGTTGATTTGGTTCATTGTCCCTCCCCTGCCCTTCTCTCTGGCCAGCTCGTCTTACATGTTCATGTCACCGTCTGTCCACTGGGTGAGCCCAGAGTAACTCGGGCCCAGAGGCTGGAGGAGTAGTTGCCCAAGGCCCCATGATACCTGCTCTCCCCAGGCACAGGGAAGCCCCTGGGCACATCCCTAGCAGAGGCTGTGTTTCTAGAGAGGAAGCTGTGCTGTGGCTTAGAAACCAGAACACACTCCAGGAGCCCTGATCCCCGGTGCCTTCACCTGTCACCCGGAGACCCTTCCAGCTTCTCAAAGAGATCAGGGGACACAGCGCACACCGGGCGTTTGTAGAAGTGGACCGAAGGCTGTGACACTGGAAAGCAGGTAGCACTTACTTTACACTCTGGTGGTTTCACAGCTTTCCTGAGACTGGATGTGTCTCTCCAGTCTGGACTCATAAGCAGGAAGAACTCTGTTCGTTGTCACTAACGCAGAGCACACTGGAACATGGTAGTGACCCGGGACACTGATTGAGCTCCTGGGTCCTAATAAGTCTTCTATTAATACATGTCAGAAATATACTCTGAGTTGTTCTGCTGAGGCTGATAGATTCCCTGACCACTCGTTCTCTTTTGGATGCAGCCTGGGCAGGTGAGGCGTGAGGGGCTGATGCCCAGGTGGTGTGCTGGTGTGCACCGACCCTGACGGCCCTGCTGTAGCCCCAGAACCAGGTCAGAGTCCTTTTCCCATCTAGTTCAGCCTCTCGTTTGATTGACAGTATAAATGGCATCACTGAACACTGAGGCTCTACGTGGGGACTGAGGCCACCTGGGGTGGGAGTGGTAGGAGCTGATGGAACCCGAGTTTCTTTCTTTTTTTTTCCTTTTTTAAAAAAATTATTTTTATTTTTGGCTGCATTGGGTCTTTGCTGTTGTGCGCGGGCTTTTCTCTAGTTGTGGTGAACGGGGGCTACTCTTCGTTGCGGTGCGTGGGCTTCTCATTGGGTGGCTTCTCTTGTTGCACGGGCTCTAGGCGCGCGGGTCAGTAGTTGTGGCATGAGGGCTCAGTAGTTGTGGCTCGCAGGCTCTAGAGTGCAGGCTCGGTAGCTGTGGTGCACAGGCTTAGCTGTTCCGTGGCATGTGGGATCTTCCCAGACCAGGGCTCGAATCCGTGTCCCCTGCATGGGCAGGCGGATTCTTAACCACTGCGCCACCAGGGAAGCCCCCGAGTTTCTTTCTGCTGTGGGGCAAAGTCAACCACATGCTGGAATATTCTTCCCTTCACGGATTCAGCCTGTGATATGCGGCTGCTGTGAGCAGGGAAACTTCTGTGCTTCCACGTATTAAGTGTCAGTCAAGAGGACAAATGTATCCACACTAAGATGTCTGTTTCCAATAGCAAGTAAAGGGAAACCAACCTCACACTGGTTTAGACAGTTAGGAAATCACCTCAACAAGAAGTGGGAAAGCAGGGCAGGTTCAGGGCTAGACAGTATCCCCCAAGCTCCAAGCTCTTTGGGTTACTGACCTGTCGTCCATTGTCAGCTTGATTCCAGGGCTGGTTCCCAAGAGGCTGACCGGTGACCGCCCCCAGTGATGGGAGCTACCGCTGGCCTATTCACAGCCCCCAAGGAGGGGGCCCAGCTCCCTGTAGCTTCTTCTTAGAAGCACCCAGAAGACCCTCCACACGGCTCCAGGACCACACTTACTGAGCTGTCACTGCCAAGGGCACCACTATGACTGGCAGAGACCAGTCAGCTGGGGGAGAGGGAGCTGGTGGAGGTGGCTGGGGGGATTCACCCACAGTGGCCACTCTCTGGACCACATCTTCTGGAAAGAAGACTATGGTTTGGATTAGTGTAGTGCACGGGCTGTGCCTTGCCATGGATTTGGGGGATGTTCTGTGATAGAGTAACTTACACAGCCATCATTGGGGCATCTATTATATATTTGCTGAATATTACTGTAAGTGGCATTGGGGAGGCTGGTTTGATGTTATTGGTATTTTAAGCCCCTAATAAACACAATTATTAAATCAGCAGCCAAACAGCACTGATCTCTTATGGGCTCGTAGAAGACCTTTGTGTGATTAACAACAAATGATAGCAAACATCTCGGCACGAAGGGCTCTAAGCACCTTAACCCCGCTCCTCCATTTAATTCTCCCAAGGACCTGTTGAGGTGAGTTGTTTTTCTATTATTATCCCCATTTTGCAGATGAGGAAACTGGGGAATAGAAATGTTAGGTCGCTTGCCCGGGGTCACACACTCACAGTTGGCAAACCCATGCTTGTAACTGCTCCCCTGTGGTGCCTCCCTCGAATGTGTGTGAGCTGATACTCGGCAATTTTCTGACACTTGCAACATGAAGTCCCTCCTAAAATCAACAGAAATCTCTAACTGCCCAGGACCAATCAGTAGGACCTTTTTTCCAACGGTATAACAAACACAATGTTGAGTCAGAGAAAAATTGTGCATTTTTTTCTCCAAGCAGAATCCTTAGATGTTGTCACGTAAGGTACCATCCATGTACATAATCCAGTGTTTTCGATATACTAATTGCAACAATGAATACAGTTCTGTTTTTTCTGCAATCATATGCACAAGATTTACCTCAACTTAAAATGGGGATCTGGATATTTAAAACCCAAAGTACACATGCTTTAAAAATAATTTAACATTTCACATTTCTAGGGTTATTCAATAATTGACATGTTAGAATGCATACTCAAATATGAGGGATTTTTAAGGTAAGTAACCTTGGGGATTCAGCACATTTCTCTCACATAATGGAATAGCTTAGAATTCCTATGATGGATTTATAAATAATAACCTAAAAATTGATCAATTACTTGCTATTCTCAAACCCTTTATGAATTTACGTCCTGTGGTGAAAAGACAAGCCCGAAGGTTATAGTTAACACGTGTCCTATAAGAATGGACAAGAAGTCTTATTTTGGGAAGGAAGCCATCATATCCTTGCCACACCGGTTCCAAGGGGAAGAGAGCACGTGTTCACAGAACACTTCTGTGTCCTGGGGGGTTGCACCCCTAAGGGAAGGGGGCTATTTCCAGAAGTGAAATCAAGCCAGTGCAAGCAATGCACAGCCCGGGGTGTGTTGGTCATGTGAAGCCAGAGCAGTGTGTCGGGGTGACAGACCACAAATGTACAACTTGCTGCAGCCAGAACCTGGGCCACTTTACCAAGGCTGCCCCCTTGGGGTGCAGCAGGGAACAGCAGAGGGAGAGCTGGCCCTGGGGACAGCTGCATAGGTTCTGTGGTCTGAGACGGCTGCCCCACTATGCATGTGTGGGTGGCTTCAGGCTCTTCCTGCGGCCCACCCCTCTCCTCTGGGGTGCCCCTCTCTAGGTCTACAACTGCCCTCAGGAAACTGTGGACAGGCAAGTTGGGGATCCAGGGTTGGGAGGGTCTGGGAAGGTTTTCAGAGTAAAAACTTAACTTAGTCCGTGGGCAGGGACCTCAGCTTGTGGCCAGGCTTGGAGTCTGTGGTACCAGTGTACAGGGTCTATCTGCAGTGTATAGTCAGATCCTGAGCTGAAGAAAATGAGACCCGAGAGTGTCTGAAATGATGTTTTAGGCACAAGGGCTGTCACTAGTTATCGTCAGACAGGACTGCAAGGCACCTTTTAGAATTCCACACTGTGCCAAACGTTATCAGGAGGAATACACTACTAAGGTAGTGAACATCTGAGGGGAAACCAGCCTAACCGAGCCAGACGCCGGACTACAGAGGCAGTGCCCAGCATCACAACACCCCCTTCCACCAGATCTCTCTCTGGAGAAGCTTAAGGCCCCGTGGCCACCCTCACAATGTCCTGGTGATCTTGGAGTGATTTTGCAGACGAGTTCTCTACATGGTCTGGGTCTTTTCGGTGCACAGATAATTGACGATGTCTTACAGGGAAGGGCATTCTGTGTTGACAGAGCAGAATGACGGCGGTCCTCTTCTCTACTTTGATCATCTTTCAAGGGTGCCGTTAAACTAGAGCCAGTGTAGAGAGCAAAAGAGAGGCTTGGACAAGAGAAAATCTGTATTAAGAAAGCACAAGACAAAAGAGAAAAGGAAGAAAAAGAAAAAAGGAAGAAAGCACCATAAATGAGTTTCTTTTATTCTTGTTTTTCAAACTGGACAGTATCCCCCAAGTTCCAAGTGAGTTATGGAATCAATGTAATGGGTCACAACCAGGACCCGACCCCTGCCCCACACACCAAAGAGCGGAGTAGAAGGCAGCAGAATATTCCATCATCCTTAAGGACCATTTTATGACATTTTTGTTTCAATCATACGTTTATGTATATACTATATGTGATATGCTGCTTGTTGATAAAAATGTATTTATACTTATAGATCATGGTCAAAAAATTTTTAAACCACTAGCCTAAGAGTATCAGGTAAGGAAAAAAAAATAAAGAGCACAAAGTTGCAGTCAGACACATAATGAGCCAAAGCAGAAGAACTAAAGACCCATATTCAAATGTAATGACACTTCCAGTTTTATTTTTTGAATGCTTCAAAATATTACAAAGAGGAAAACATATAAAATTCATGGAAAAGCTACCCAGATTCTTTCAGTTATTCTGGAAACTGACTTTACATCCTGTGGTGAAAAGACAGACTTTGCTGATTGAAACTCTGATACGCTCATAAACAATGACTTTCCTAATACAGA
The DNA here is from genome assembly GCF_937001465.1 of Orcinus orca. Classification (NCBI taxonomy): domain Eukaryota; kingdom Metazoa; phylum Chordata; class Mammalia; order Artiodactyla; family Delphinidae; genus Orcinus; species Orcinus orca. Next base: position 3,955,391 of record NC_064568.1, read on the forward strand.
GAAATGCTGATTTACCTAAGTCATTTCTGAAACGTCTGTGAACAAGTCAAATTTCACGTTGAAACCTGAGTCTCAAGAAACACCTAGATAATCGCGAAACATGCATTTCTTGGCTCCTCCCAAAACCTACTAAAAGGACAGTAAATGAATAAAGAGATATAACCTAAAGGACAAAGAAAATCCAAGAGGCATAGGGTATGGAAATGGTCAGCTCATTTTTGGAAGATATAACATGCGTGGACAGTGGCAGCTAACTTGGCAGAGGAGAAAGCTAATACCATAGTGACCCCTGGGAGAGATGCCAGTGAGACATACCAGCCCCTGCCTCCGGAGAGGCTTGGAAGCCGGAGGCACCGTATCTGGGAAGGCCATGGTGGGACTCAAGGCCATGGTGGGACTCAACAGGAGCACCAGTGGAGTCTCTGTAAGGAGTCATGAGACCCTCATCCCCTGACTCCACCCTACAGACAAGTGACTGCCCTGGAAGGAGACAGGAAACACACACACACTTTGGATTCAACTTTTTTTTTTTTTAATTTTATTTATTTTATTCTTGGCTGCACTGGGTCTTTGTTGCTGCGCTCGGGCTTTCTCTAGTTGGCAGTGAGTGGGGGCTACTCTTCGTTGAGGTACACTGGCTCTAGGCGCGTGGGCTTCAGTAGTTGTGGCTTGTGGTCTCTAGAGCGCAGGCTCAGTAGTTGTGGCGCACAGGCTTAGCTGCTCCGCGGCATGTGGGATCTTCCTGGACCAGGGATCGAACCGGTGTCTCCTGCACTGGCAGGCGAATTCTTAACCACTGTGCCACCAGGGAAGTCCCTGGATTCAACTTCTAAACGGGGGGCTCCTGTTTCCTGCCTGCGAAGTTCCCGCTCCTTGAGATGAAAATGTGTGCTCAATAGAAGGAATCAAAATTCTTGAGTTCAACATTTTTTTTGTTGGGAGACTACCCCTGAATGACGCTCTAATCTGAAGGTGGCTGAAAAGACCCATTATGAAGGACTTTCATTTGCCCTGACTGAGGAGTCTGTATTTTATCTGATTAGTCCAAGGTCCTAAACTGGTTCTGAGGCCCAGAACCATGCTTAAGAGACGCTGCTTGGCCTGCACAGTTTAAAAACCATTTGCAAATTGCTAACATTTTAAAGTTAAGAAATTTTTATGTTTACAAATCTGGATTTCTGGTTTCTCTTGAGAAATCTGAGATGCGTCATCTCTGGACCACATTCCATGAGCTGATGAGGGGCTCTACCCCTTTAAGTGGGTACTGAGCTCTCCAGGTGTCACTACCACCATTTAACATACTAATTGTGTTTGTATCAGTTTATTAACCTCCCTTAGATTGTCTGCCAGACTCCTACACCCTCCCCCAAGGCCCCACCTGAGGCATCTGAGGTTTTACTTCAGCCCTAAGCAATGCAGAACTATTAAAGACCTTCATAAATAGAAGAGGGCTAGGAGAGGCTCTGTTTCAGCAGCAGCACAAAGGGAGCAAGGATGAATGAATGAGGAAGGCAGCTAGTTAGACTGGTTAGGAAGGCTAGGAAACTACACAGCGGAACTACACAGCGGCATAGAGATGCAGATAAGACCTAAACTAGGGACCAGTAGAGGAGGGGCCAAACTTGAGGGTAAAACCAAGGGGATTTGTTGTTTAGACCCTCAGTCTTAACAGTGTAACCAGAGGCTCCTGAAAGCCAGAAGCCTCAGGCAGCATCCCATCTCTCCCCAAGGGAAAGGGCAGGATCCAAAGCAAAGCACTTAAGGGAGAGGCTTTTCCAAAGAACTTCTGCTTTGAGGTGCATTCCCTGGCCTGCAGTGAACAGGCTGTGGGGTGGAAATAATTTCTTTAAGAAACTCAAGGAATGCTACTATTTAACTTCTAGACTTCATCAGTGAAAGGCTGGTAGTCCCAAGTGGGTTAGCTCTTGAGGTGGTGCTGGGTTAGTAAAGAACCCCAGGCCTGGGCTTCCTTGGTGGTGCAGTGGTTGAGAGTCCGCCTGCCGATGCAGGGGGCACGGGTTCGTGCCCCGGTCCGGGAAGATCCCACATGCCGCAGAGCATCTGGGCCCGTGAGCCATGGCCGCTGAGCCTGCACGTCCGGAGCACCCGCAACGGGAGAGGCCACAGCCTAAACACTGAGAGTCCCAATTAGAGGACATTTAAAAACAAGACATTCTCCTGAGCATATTCTAAAATGGGACTAAGGGCAGGTGCATTTTTCTGATAATCTGATTTTCTATCATGTTTCCAAGATACCTGAGCCAAGTACAACTTACTAAGGCATGGGAAGCCCCAGGTCAGAAACCAAATGGTCATAACTCTCAATGAAAGCCATTCTGGAGGGGCTCAGGACTGACTCTGGCAGTGTTCCAGAACCATCCATCCACCGCAGGGTCGGTCTTTCTCTTCCTGGGAAGAACAAGGGCCATTGATACAGAGGTTGAGACCTCTGCAAGTAACCTTCTACTGTGACAGAGCTTGACTGTGACAGAATCACAGAGGTGGGCAGAAGAGGGTTTTCTTCCTTTCGAAGTCCTCAAGGACAAAAGAGAAGAAATAAGCAGAAATAACTATTAATAAACGTTCCACCACCTGCTAGCCACGTGACTTTGGAGAAGTTATTCTTACTCTGTTAAAGGCCTCTGCCTCTTCAGTTGTAAAAAAGAGAAAAAAGATAACACTATCTACTGCACAGGGTTATTATGAAGATTAAACAGGATAATGTGTAAGTGTAAGGAATGTGCAATCTGGTATTCAATGATTATGTCTCTTCAGATACCAAATTCATAAAAAAAAAGGCTAGCAACAATTACGTGAGGTTTAAAAGTTTATTTTATAAACATGTCAATTATACAAATGAGAAACAAGTTTCAGAAACTGATTACTGTATATAGTAATAAAGCACAAGCTATTATAGAAAAATTGACATATAGATGTACGTAAGTACTTACAAAGGTAATTATTGTCTTCCTAGTCTATGAAAATAAAAAAAAACATTACTTATGCTATCACAAAAGCCATACCCTTACAGGTAAAAAAAAAAAATCTCTACTAGATAATAGTAATTTTAAAAATTTGAGACAGAGCAGGACAAGGCACATTTCGATACAGGGCTCAGGATGGGTAGGTGCTGAGGCGATGCACACACAAGGGCTGGGTACTGCTGGATGTATCATTCCCACTGAGCCACTGGCCCTGTCAATGAGTAATCTTCAGGCATAGTTAAGGAGTTAAAAAAGATTCTTTTAAAAGGTTAAACAAAAAGTTTTGTCTCTTTTTTCTGCCACACATTTTTGGAATTAGATCAGTGATTTGGGCCTGTAGTGTGCATCAGAATGATCTGTGATGCTCAGTACAAGTGCTGATGCCAGGCCCCACCCAAAGCTTACAGTTTCAGACCCAACGGGGGGCCTGGCAGTTCTGAAGTACACTCTGCAATTAAGAACACTTTATTTATTTATTTTTTTTAAAAACATATGTCCATGCAAAGACTTGCACGCAGATGTTTATGGCAGCTTTATTCTTTTTTTTTTTCTTTTTGCGGTACGCGGGCCTCTCACTGCTGTGGCCTCTCCTGTTGCGGAGCACAGGCTCCGGACGCGCAGGCTCAGCGGCCATGGCTCACGGGCCCAGCCGCTCCGCGGCATGTGGGATCTTCCCGGACCGGGGCACGAACCCGTGTCCCCTGCATCGGCAGGCGGACTCTCAACCACTGCGCCACCAGGGAAGCCCAAGAACACTTTATTTTAAAGGCTGATAAAACGTTAAAAGCACTGTTAATGCAAATGTGGATACATCATATTAACAGTCAAAAAGTATAGCTAGTATAACACAAAATGTATAATATTTTTGTGATTATAAAGTCCATCAAGTGTTACAAAGCCATTTAAGAGTTCTCACTAAAAGCTTCTACCAAAAACACAATGGAACAAAAAATAGCACTATGGCAGTGGTGCCCTCAGCTTGCAGAAGCCTTTTACCTGCTGATACTGTTTGCAATCTGTGTGTGTATGTACATGTGCTTCTGTCCTTCAGGGGACGAAAAGAGCTCAAGCCCATCAAGATTGTGAACTTTGCTATTACTTTTAATATTGAACAACTAACCTTTTAACCCAGTGGTCCCCAACCTTTTTGGCACCAGGGACCGGTTTCATGGAAGACAATTTTTCCACAGAAGGAGGGGTGCGGGGTGGTTCAGGCGGTAACGTGAGCGACGGAGAGCGGTGGGGAGCGGTGGAGAGCGGCAGATGAAGCTTCGCTTGCTCACCCACCACTCACCTCCTGCTGTGCGCCCAGTTCCTAACAGGCCATGGACTGCTACTGGTCCATGGCCCAGGGGTTGAGGATCCCTGTTTTAACTGGAAATTTTACTGAATACTACTACAAACAAAGCAAACTGATGCAGCATGGTTTACAACATAAACCTTAAGGTGAAAAGGACTAGATTAGAGCCCTGGCTTCACTTTCTGCACCTGTAGCACTGGGAAGGTTGCTTAACTTATCTGGGTGTCAGTTCCTGCGCCTTAGTAAAATGAAATAACAGTGCCTTGCTCCAGAATTGCTGAGTATTAAATGGAGAAAATTAAGAAAACTATAAGCCATCATAGAAACATTAACTATTTTTAGTATTCATTTAAAAATCTAGAACAATTATAATTTGCCAAAAAAACCCTTAAAACTTATTTAAGTGTGTATTTTAAAACTATATCTGTAAGTATTATATAACATTAAAAACAATTTTTGGGGAAAAAAGTACACAATTACAAAGCAGTCCATGTTTACAAGGATTTACCATCAAAGCATTGTGTTCCCTTAGGCATATCATTTGACCTCTCTGGTCTCATCTGCCTCTCCTGTAAAATCTTTCTGCCAGAAGAGGATTCAACCATATCATCTCTGAGACCCCTTCCAGCTTCAGGATCTGTGGTTCACCACGACATTATAAATTTAACTCTTTTCTCCACTTACTTCCTTGCAAGGTGAAAACAAGGAAGGAAAATGTTTAAAGCATTTCCTATCAAATAAAAATTTTACAAGATTATGGACAAAATACTCAAATCTGGGGTCACACTGATAAAAGCCCAAATGGCCACTGTTTAAGAAAAAAGCTTAAACCATCCACCTTGGAGTCAGTAATCATAATAAAGATGAAAAGTGCAGGAAAAAAATCAATTAGCAGAGGATCTTCGGCCTACAGAGAAAGCATGGTGATCAAGGAGTCTGGCCTAAGCACTTCAGGGCATCCCTGATAAAACAGTGGCCCACACCTTCCAAAGCAAGTCAAAACCACTTAAAAGAGAGAAGTAGCTAATGAAAACCTACAACCCAAGATTCATAGGCTCAAGAAAAACAATTGTATTTATATAATTTAAGCAATCCTGCAAAGAGTTTTTTAATACACATTTAAGCATGGTTTACTCGTTTCAAATCGCGATACTCTTTATGCACTTGACCTGATACTCTCAGAAACTGGTGCCTCCTCGGACCATCTATACCGAGTAGGGCACAAACAGTTCAATACCCACCCAACAAACCACCCGCTTCCGACCTACAGGCTCTCCGCTCTCTCATTGCTTCCTCAATCAACACAGAGGTTTCAGCTCGGCGGGGGCCGGGGTGGAGGACGTCACAGCGAGAACACAGCCCCTACCCGGCCTCGAGGAGCTCGCGGGCCCCTGGGAGGGACGGGCTGGCCCCTGAATAACGGTACCCGGCGTTCCTGGCCTTCGAAAACGACCAACCAACCCCTTACCCCGACGACCTCGGCATTTAACCTACATGGTGGCCCTGCAGCGGTGCGGACCCAGCCGGGGCACACACCCCGGCGACTGCGCGAAACCCTGCGCCCTGCGCCCGCCGCCGCCGGGCCGCCAAGGGGCCGGACGGAGCAGCGCGACCGCCGCGTTCCGTTGCGCGCGCGCGCCTCAGCCAATCGCGTGCTCGCCCGCCCCCCGCGGCCGCAGCGAGGCTGGCTCTGGGAAGAGGAAGAAGAACATTCGCCCTCCTACCAGCGCGCGGGCGGCGGCGGCGGCGGCACCGGGGTCACGAACTCTGACCTTTCACTGACAAAAACAATAACAAACCCCTCCTTCCCCGCGACCCCGGCGGCGCCTCCGGGCCCGCCCTCGCCGCCCCACTCCCACCTGGGCGTCTCGTCTCTCGCCCGCTGACCTGCGAGCCCGCGGCCCGGGGCTCCCGCCATCCGCCGACGCCGGGAAGCCGGCCTCCCCGCGCCCTGCCCTCCGCGCCGGGGGCCGCCCGCCGCAGACACGGGACCTGCTTCGAGGTCGCTTTGGCGCCAAATCCTGAGGTAAAATTGAAAAAAGGCCGGGGCGGGCTCGGGCCGGCGGCGGAGGGGGCGGTCCTGGCGCGCGGACATGGAGGCGCCGCGGCGGCGGCTGAACCCGACCCTTTTACCTTTGCCACGGGGCGGCGGCGCCGGCGCCAACCGCTTTGCATAGTGGGCCGGGCCGCTCCCCTCCCCTCCCCGCCCGCGGCCGGCGGAGCGAGCGGGCTACCCCTGTCCGGCCCGGCCGGCACGAGGGTGGGGGCGGAGGGGGATGGCCGCGGCCCCGCCTCACAGTTGGCCCTCCGCCAACGCCGCCATTTTGTTTTCGGCGGAGATGGCTCCTGCTGGGCCACGCTCCCCTCCTCCTCCTCTATCGCCTCCTCCTTTCTGCAGTCCCTCCTTCTCTCGCTCCCCGGCTCCTCTACCCTCCGCTTCCCGCCCGCAGTTGGCGGCCGCTGCGGCCCAACCGCCGTTTTTTCCTGAAGGGGAGGGTGGAGGAAAGGGAGGAAGGCGGGTGCGGGCGCGAGCTTGTGAGCGACAGCTGGGTGGGCCAGTTGGCGCCCAGATAGGAGGGCCGGGGCCCCGCGGCGCCGCCCCCCGAGGCTTTGCTGACTGGATCTGTCGGCAGGGGGCGGTCCCCGCGCGTCGCGGGAGCCCTGGCGGGGTGGGAACAGAAGCCGGGGCGCGACGTGGGGCCAGGGCGCCGGGGGCGGGGCGGGGCGGGGGCGCGGCCGGGTGAGCGTGAGGCGCGCGGCTAGGGCCCGGGCGCGTCCTCCGCGTGGAACGCGTCCAGAATGAGTGCCGTGGAACAATAGTAATAAAGGTGTTGAAGCATCCTGAACCCAGGGCGCTGGCTCGTGGGAAGGGCTTTTTGGAATCTGGACACGTTAGGGCTCCTGCCCGTATGAGGCTCAATTTCATCGACTGTGAAATGGGAGGATGGGCGTTCTTGCCAGGCCGGACCTCCCTTCTCAGATCGTTTGAGGGGCTCAACTCAGAAAATGGAGTCCAGGCTACTTTCCGAACCTCAGAGTAATGGAAAAATGGTGTTGTTGTTGAAAATGGAGTGTGGAGCCACCCGGAGTGGAAAGCCTAAGGGTATTGAGGGCTTGAGAGAACAGAGGAGAATCTGGAGTGTTCTCTTATCATTCGTTGATTACATACGTATTTGCTTAGTCTGGGGCACTGGGGATACATCCAGAGAACCAGCTAGACCAGGCCCCTGCCCTCCTATAATTGGGGGTAGGGTGAATAGACAATTAAAGAGGTGATTTCGGAGAGTGGTAAATCCTGTGAAGTAAGTGAAGTGAAACTGGATGTGTTGAAAGCCTGACGCAGCTGCGATTGAATGGTCGGGGAAGGGCTCCGTGAGGACGTGATGTTTGAATGGAGGAACCCAAGGAAGGACTAGCGTGAGAGAGAAAACAGCAAATGCAAAGAAAGCCCCAGGAGGGAAGGCGTTTGGTGTGAGTGAGGCTGGAGAGCTCGTTCGTTGTCCCGTCCATTATTCCCCTCTACCTCCAGGCTGAGGTATGTGAAATATGACAAAGGTGGTGGAGAATAAATCTCTAATTTAATAATCAACGAGAGAGTCGAGGAAAATATAGCCGTGAAATGAATACCTGTTGAATACATGACTTGGTGGAAAGCCTCAGAAAATCACTTTACTTCCAGATTCAAATCCTTTGTCATTCCCTTGTGTTCATCCTCAATTCCTCAAATATTTCCTGAACCCCCCTATTACCCAGGCGCTAGTTGACTAAGACATTGGTGGGTGTCAAGTATGTGAATATAGTTCTATACACCTGAGTTCTGTTCTCTCCCTCTTTCCCTAATACATCTGCATACATACACATACCCACACAAATGTAGGCAGAAGCTAAATAGTGTTGTGGGTAACAGTGCCAATATTTACTAGCCCTGTGATTCTGAGTAAGTTATTTAACTTTTTTGAGGCTCATTGTCCTCATCTGGACAGTAAATAGAACCCTCCTTCTAGAATTGAGGATTAAATGAGTTTAATGTAAATAAGGAGCTTAGAAAAGTGACGTATAGTAAATGCTCACAATTGGAGTTATTGTTGTCATGAAGCACTAGCTGTCTGGTAAAGACATTGGACTGGTTAAGTGATGCAAACAATGAGATTTTTAGGCAGTGTGGTGTAGGGGCAAAACACTGCATTAGAACACTGGGGTACTAGTTTTGGCTCTTCTGCTTTCAGCTAGTCACTTGGCATCCAGACCAAAAGTTTATTTAGAAAACAAAGTAGTGTAGGTAATACTATTAACAAAAGTGTGGGGTGCTTTACAGTTTACAGAATTCTCTTACAGGCATTATAGTGTTAAAGCCCTAGCAGGATATAATGGTAGAGGTCCTTTGCCTGCTCCGTATTTTAAAACCTTTCTAAGACTTTACGTCATTTTCTTATCCCTGAATCCCTAGCTCCCTGTGCATGAAACACACTGGCCTGCCTTCAGTTTTCTTGAAAGTGTGGCTTACCTTTACCCCAGGCCCTTTCAGATGATGTTCCCTCAGCCTGCAGTCCTCATTTGCCCCCTGCCCCCCCGCCCCCCATACACCTTAGTCCTGCAGATGTCAGCTTAAGCATCGCTTCCTCAGGGAATCGCTCTCTGATGCCCAATGCCAGTCTAGATCAGATTCTTTTTCTTTACATTGTGTTCTTTTCCTTTTTTTTTTTTTTTTTTTTTTTGCGATACACGGGCCTCTCACTGTTGTGGCCTCTCCCGTTGTGGAGCACAGGCTCCGGACGCGCAGGCTCAGCGGCCATGGCTCACGGGCCCAGCCGCTCCGCGGCATGTGGGATCCTTCTGGACCGGGGCACGAACCTGTGTCCCCTGCATCGGCAGGCGGACTCTCAACCACTGCGCCACCAGGGAAGCCCTTCTTTTCCTTTTTAACGTTTATCTCATTTCATAGTTACACTCCATAATGTGATTGTTTGATTGATACCTGTTCCCCTTACCTTATGAGAGCAGGAATCATTTTGGGCACCATTATATTTCCAGCACTTAGCAGAGTGCCTGGCACTACTTGTTGAGTGAATGAATAGTTTATAATTTATGATATCACTGCTAACTAAGTTGCTGCTCATTGATGGTGCCTTTTTATGTGGGCTTGTTAGCAATTCAGAAGCAGTGCCAGCAATAAAATAAATATCTGTTATGGTATTTGGATGAATTCAGGAAGTGGTTCCTCACAGATATGGCACTGCCTGCAAACTTGAATATGGGTAAGATAACCCACATAAATCCTTTTTTACACACTTAATATGTTGATTTATGGGCGGTCTTTTTGAGACAAGAAATAGATAATTTAATAATTAGTTGTATTACAAGGTAAATTACATGAAAGTTAATGAGTTCGCATGGAACTCATTAGTAAACAGCCAAAAATAATCATGCCATTTACTTTAACTGAAAAATCAAAGCACCAGTGTGATTTTCTTGAAATAAAAAATGCTGGTCTTATTCTATCACAGGAGATCAAAGAACAGAGAAGAAAACTTAATGGGTTTGCAGAGAGTTGGGAGTTCAGCCTCTGTAGCCATTAATTTAAAATAGTTATCTTGGGCTTCCCTGGTGGCGCAGTGGTTGAGAGTCCGCCTGCCGATGCAGAGGACATGGGTTCGTGCCCCGGTCCGGGAAGATCCCACATGCCGCGGAGCGGCTGGGCCTGTGAGCCATGGCCGCTGAGCCTGCGCGTCCGGAGCCTGTGCTCCGCAACGGGAAAGACCACAACAGTGAGAGGCCCACGTACCGCAAAAAAGAAAAAAAATCTTTCCAAAGATAAATTGATTCATGCAATGGAATTATTGAAAATCACCTTGTGATTGCTTTACCAAGTTTAAAAGCACATTTTGCCAGGTATATATCAAGCTTCTGCTTAAAAGCATGGTAAATAGAAAATTTTTGTTGACTTATATAATACAGATTTTACAAATAAAGTGTTGTGGTATTTTTAAAACAACAGCCACCCTTTTATTTATTTATTTTTGGATGTTTCTTTTCTATCCTGTTGAAGGATTTTTTGGTATCACTTGTTCAATCCAACACTTTTGATTCCTTGAACTACCTAATTCAGGGTAACCAAAGAACTGATAGTTTAATGAAAAAGCTAAATATATATATATATTTATATGTATGTGTATATTATCTTATAACATTAAATTACTTATTTATTGCTTTCAACAGTTGTATTTATGGTGACCTTGAAGTTTTGTTTTCATGCACATGCCTTTACAGAAAGAAGGAAAACCTATGTGTAATAACGTCACTTCATGAGGACTTCTGGGAAGTTTTAGCATGTGTCTCCAAGGAGTCAAGTGACAGTGTATCGCCTGTCTCTGGAACCTTGAGTGGGTAGCCTCTCTGAGGCTTATACATTCCCCAGTTGTAAAATGGGGAGGCGGGGAGCCAACACTGAGATTTGGGTCAGAAACAGGGACCACTTGTTATCCAGATGGCATAGAGAGCAAGGCAGGTGGGCCTGTGTGGATCAGCCCACCTTCAACGTTGGCCCTGAACACTGGCCTCATGTGTCTAGCTGCCTGACTGTCTCCACGTATTAAGGGCTTTCATTTGGGATTTTTATCCCTGAGTTTGCTTACCTATGTGCCATGTGCTCCTTTAGTCCCAAAGCACCTCCTAGAGCAGATACTAGTCCCCCTTAATCAATACTGCATAGGGGGAATTTGGGAAGGAATCAGTCTTAAGGCTCATCAAGTCTAGCCTCACACCTGATGCAAAACTCACCTGTCAGAGGTTAGTTTATCTCTTTTCACTTTATTGCTGGTTATGAGCAGCTTAGATGTAGACTTTTTCCCTCCATGTATTATTATCTTTAACCTAATCTGTCACACGTTGTAAAAGATACGCTCTTACCTGTTGGAGTTTCACTTGCCTCAACCTAATAGGCCTGGGGGCTGAGATTCTCTTTGTGACTCTGTCCCATCCTGCCATTCCTTCCCCATATCCCTTGTCACGCACTGCTGCTACTTGCTTCCCATTCTTTCTTCAGGTGCCCTGAGTGCTAGAGCTTTAAGCGGCAGTGGCTCTGTACAAAAAGGCAAGACTCCCTGGGAACAGTCAACTAGCATAGCTCACAGTGATGGTGGGGGGAGTGGATAGAAGACATTAAAGTCCAGATCAGGGCATTGGCATAGGGTACTGTTAGGGGGACAGAAAGAGCAGATTCATACCCCAGCATCTGGGAGTCTTGGAGCAGAGGGATGGGAAGGGAATTGTTAAGGATGGGAAAGGAACAGGCTAGCTCAGATGCTCAGCTATCTTTCTGATTACCCCTGGGCTCCAGGTAGCCTATAATCATGAAACCCAGCCTCAGGGACAGAGTGTGATACCTCTTCCACTCTAATAAGAGGCCTGAAGTCCATAATAGGAGGTGAAACCTTTCATTCCAAAATTATCGACAGTAACCCTGATGATTCTAATCCCTGGAAGTGTTAACATGTTGATGGGGGGAATTTCTGCCAATGATAGAAGAGCATATCATTCTCTCACTGGATTAGTGGAAGGTATGAGAGACGGTGTTGAGGCCTGGAAAATGAAGTGAATGCTATTCAAAGAGTGGGGAGAGAAATGAGAGGCTGGCAGGGCCAGACACAAACTTGAAGGTTTTATGGTTTTACTGGGAGCCACCTTACTTACCTTTATTGTTCATGTTTGAATAGAAGCTACGCCAAAAAAAAAGTTTCTTACCTGGCTGCCCACACGTGCACCTCCAATAAAAACTCCAATAACTGCCTACCTCTATGTGGCAGGCAGGTCTCCACTGAGAAAGATAGACAGCTGAGATTGGATGGCTCTTAAGAAGTTAAACAATGCCAGCAGGCTTCAGGATGCATTTCCCCTGGTGGTATTTATTGTACAGTGAATCTGATTATGTATTATTTGTAGAACATTACAGAAATGTCATTTGTACTGCCCTCATTCTCTTTCTCTCCACTCATCCATTGCTTCTGCAATAATGCTTCCTTCTACTAGGTTGATGAGGTGAATAAGCCTGGAATTACTGAAAAGTCACCTTTTACCAAGATTAAAAGCACAAATCTCAAAGTGCATGTCAGCCTTTGGCTGAAAAGAGTGGTAATTAGGATATGTTTGATGACATAATTAATACAGTACAGATTTTTTTTAAGAAATTTTAAATTTATAACATATGTCTCTTTTCTGAAGAGGTAAAAGACAGTTTTTTAAAGTAGGAAAATTTTCAAAAGGCATGTACAGATCTTCCTTGACTTATGATGGGGTTATTTGTAAGTTGAAAATATATGTCAAGGGGACTTCCCTGGTGGCGCAGTGGTTAGGAGTCCGCCTGCCAATGCAGGGGACACGGGTTTGAGCCCTGGTCCAGGAGGATCCCACATGCTGCAGAGCACCTGGGCCCGTGCGCCACAACTACTGAGCATGCTCTCTGGAGCCCACAAGCCACAACTGCTGAAGCCCGTGTGCCACAGCTACTGAAGCTTGTGCGCCTAGAGCCTGTGCTCCACAACAAGAGAAGCCACCGCAAGGACAAGCCTATGTACCACAACGAAGAGTAGCCCCCACTCGCTGTGACTAGAGAAAGCCCACGCGCAACAACAAGACCCAACGCAGCCATTAATTAATTAAAAAAGAAAATATATTCGAAAATGCATTTGATATACCTAACCTACCAAACATCGTAACTTAGCCTTGTCTACCTTAAACATGCTCAGAACACTTACATTAGCCTGCAGTTGGGCAAAATCGTCTAACAGAAAGTCTATCTTATAATTAAGTATTGAATATCTCCAGTAATTTATATTGAAAGTGAAAAACAGAACAGTTGTAAGTGTAGTGGTTGTTTGATCACGTGGCTGACTGGGAGCTGTAGCTGGCACTGCCCAGCATCATGAGAGAGGATCGTAACTTTATACTGCTAGCCCGGGAAGAGATCAAAATTCAAAAATCAAAGTACAATTTCTACTGAATGCATATCACTTTCACACCATGATAAAGTTGAAAAATCGTAAGTCAAGCCACCCTAAGTCAGGGACCATCGGTACAGGAGTGTTCATAGGAACACCAGTAATAAGAGCTCCAGACTAGAAACAGTCTAAATGTTCATCAGCTATGGAATGGATAAGTAAATTGTGGCATAGTCATATGTTGGAATACTATACAGGAATGAAAATGCACTGACTACTCATGGTTATCACAACAATGAGGAAAAGAATCCAGACACACAAAAAATATATTAACATACAGCTCAAAAACAAGCAAAACGAATCCATGATAGTGAAAGTCAGGAGAGAAGGGAAGTAAGGGACTCTGAGGGCGTACAAGGGAGCCTTTTAAGGTGCTAGTAATGTTCTATTTTCTGATGTGAGTGGTGTTCTCTGAATGAAAATTCATTGAGCTGTTTCATTTATGATTTGTACACTTTTGTATTTGCATGTTATACTTCAGTAAAAAATTTTACTTTAAAAATGATGATAAAATTATCCTCACTGTTTGAATCAATATGATTATTATGTAGGTAAAATTGTAAGGGAAAGGTGTGTTCAAGTTCTAAAGGAACTGTCATGTTACTGTCCTGGTGGAGCTAGATCAGAAATTTCTGTGAGTAGTACTGAAACATCAATCATATATTTAGGAATTAGTGGTTATATAAATGAGTTATTAAATCATCAAGCTTATTGATGGAAGCAGCTTGTTCCTTTGGATAATTAATTGGTCTCCTGTCACTCTTTAAAATTCTCTTCTCTTGACTTCCTCTTCTGGGAAACTATTTTGAAGGGTGCTGTGGTGCAGAGGTTTTATTTTTTATTTTATTTTTTATTTTATTCACTCATTCATTCATTCATTCATTCATTTATTTGACTGCGCCGGGTCTTATTTGTGGCATGGGGGTTCTTCATTGCGACATGCGGGATCTTTTAGGTGCCGTGTACGGGATCTTTAGTTGCCGCATGCAGGATCTAGTTCCCTGACCAAGGATCGAACCTGGGTCCCCTGCATTGGGAGCACAGAGTCTTAACCACTGGACCACCAGGGAAGTCCCTGGTGCAGAGGTTTTAGAGTCAAAGAGACCTGAGTTAGAATCCCAGGTTTACCTCTTTCCAGCTGGATGACTTGGAACAAGTTGATTAAACTTCTGAGTCTCCGTTTTTTTCTGTCTGCATTGGTGCAGCTAATAATACCTACTCAGAAGGTATGTTAAGGATTAAACGATGCCTAGTTTGATATAAGGCACGTTGTAGGTTCTCAGAAAATCTGTCCTGCTTTCCTTCCATCCGTCTACCCCTGGGTCACACTAATAGAAACAAAGAAGGTGCGTTTCACCCTTACACTTGGGCCCTTGGTGAAACAGGAAAGCTACCCACACTGTACAATGATATTTTAGGAAAGGTCTCCACACACAGACCTGTAGCACTGCTCTGGTAGCTAGGAACTCCATGTAGATGAGAGCCACTTCTCTTCCCTGCAAGTCACTGCTCACCCATCTCCCCAGCCCCCACATACCATCGCTGCCCCTTTCTCGTAGCCCAGACTTGTAATATGGAAGAAACAAGTTTCCTGTGGGGGCAGGATATCACCTTACCCAAAAGGTAAGTAATCTTTGAGTCTAACTAGTGTCAGGGTTTCTGACAGACAGGATGTATATCTCAACTTGACCTTAGAGACATCCCCGTAAGCATCTTTTATGTTGATGAACATCTACTAAATTATACTAAATCTGTCACTTGATTTCCATTTCCTGTTTTCAAGTCTTGATCTATGATTTCAAGTCTTGAGCTATGTATTTCTCATTTTTTAATTCTTAGGCTATTTATATTTTTGTTTTTATTTTCCCATGAGTATAAAGAGAATTCTGACAATCTTAGCATAGTAAAACTTACACTGAATACCTTGTGCCTATCAAGAAGTTCTGTACCCAGTAGTATTTTGCAAATAGTTATTCGGTATTGGTTTTTTTTTAAATATTTGTGAGATTTATCCTAATTCAGCCATTTCATTTCACTCAGTTGTGCAGTTTAATAGAATCAGTTATAAATGCTGTATGAGCATATAATGCATATACTATGTAGTTAAATTTCATGTGGATCTTATGTCAAAATGAGAGACATATTCCTAATTATAATATGCATTTTACAGTTTGTTGTTGCTTTCAAATGTCTTTGAAATTTGTGCTAGTAGTAGCTCCCATGCATTGCATGCCTGCTGTGTGCCAGGCACAGTGTTAGGCCCTTTACATTGTATTAAGATCTATTCTGGGCTTCCCTGGTGGCGCAGTGGTTGAGTGTCCGCCTGCCGATGCAGGGGACACGGGTTCGTACCCTGGTCCGGGAAGATCCCACGTGCCGCAGAGCGGCTAGGCCCGTGAGCCATGGCCGCTGAGCCTGTGTGTCTGGAGCCTGTGCTCCGCAACAGGAGAGGCCACAACAGTGAGAGGCCCGCATACCACACACACACACAAAAAAAGATCTGTTCTTTTTTTTTTCCTTATTAATTTATTTTATTTATCTATTTTTGGCTGCGTTGAGTCTTTGTTGCTGCGCACAGGCGAGCGGGGGCTACTGTTCTTTGAGGTGTGTGGACTTCTTATTGCGGTGGCTTCTCTTGTTGCGGAGCATGGGCTCCAGGCGCTCGGGCTTCAGTAGTTGTGGCGTGTGGACTCTAGAGCACAGGCTCAGTAGTTGTGGCGCACGGGCTTAGTTGCTCTGCGGCATGTGGGATCTTCCCGGAACAGGGCTCAAACCCGTGTCCCCTGCATTGGCAGGAGGATTCTTAACCACTGTGCCACCAGGGAAGCCCCATGTATTAAGATCTATTCTTAATGATAACTTCATGCAGTTCAGTATCAGAGAAATTAGTGCCTGCCAGAGCCTCTAAACCCAGTATATTTGTTTAGAAGAGAAACTACCAAGGCAGTAAATATTTTGAATGTTATATGATTATGGGCCACGTAATACGTAAATAAGGATGATGTGAATCAGTTGATTGTGAAGGGAAAGGTAGGCTCACCCATTCCTGTCAGTGAAGACAGAGTTTCCTTGTCCCAGGATTTGTTTATTGTTATTTGAGACATTGGCCTCTCAGCCTGCCCCTGTGGAGAGCATAGCTGGGCTGTTCTCTAACTCACTGGGATTCAGGTGCTCCTGGGCCGAGCCTAGCTTTCACTGCAGGTCACTGGGGTTTGTAGCCCTCCGCTGAAAAGTTTGCAAAGTTTGGTCAGCTGTACACTTTTCGTAAGTCTGGAAGAGTTGATTAAAGTCACCATTGTGTTCTCTGTATCTTTGCTGTTAAGAGTTATATTGATCTACTTGTATTTGAAAGAATTTATGTTATAAAACCTACTGCCACATGAGGCCAAGCAATAATAGTTTTACTTGCGCCATTCTGTGGTCTGTATGACAGTTTTTATATACTGTGCCTTGTTGTCATTTCTGTGCTATACAGCAAGGACTCACTAGTTCAGGTTAAGTTTAAGAGTCTGCCTGCATCCATAGTCTTTGTTGCCACCACTTTCTAACTGGCCTCCCATAGACCGTCCTTTTCTATCATCTCCACACTGTCGCCCAAAGGATTTTTTTTTTTTTTTGAAGATCCAGATGTGATCACTACATTTCCCTACCAAACTTCTGATAGTTCTCATTGTCTACAGTGTCAGCCTCTCCCCTCCCATGACCTCTCCAACAATCCCCACCAGATTGCCTGCTGTTCCTCTGCTGTGCCATTCTCATAACCTGCAGTTTGAGCTCTGCTTAGAATTCTCTCCCATCCGCCCTCTGTTTGCTTGCTAAATTCCCACTTTCCTTCAAGACCAGTCTAAACAGCTCCTGTCCTGTGAAACTGTCATTGCTCTCAGAGGTGCTTCTTCCTTCGGACACTCTGTAGCATCTACATGGCACAGCTCTTAGTAGTTTCCTTCTTAAGTTCTTCAAGGACAAGGACTTTCTCCTCCTCTTCCTCCTCTTTTCCTTCTTATTGTTGTTACTAATTCTCAGCAGCCAACTTATTGCTTAGTTATTTTTAAAGGGTTGATGGTGGTTGAACTTGATTAGTTTAAAACCACCATAGGAAAATATTCTGTAGTGTTTGTTGTTGTTGTTTTGTTTTAACTTAAGGTACTTGGTTTTATAGCTCTTTGGTTAATGAATTGGGAAACATTGTGGTCGTTGGGGGCAGTCCTTCAGGGTTAGGAGCTGAGTGGGTCAAGCACCAGCCTTTGAAGACTCAGGTTTCTGTTCCCAGACTCAGGTTTCTGTTCCCAGAGCTGCTTTAGTGTTCAGTCCAGAGTACTTATGAATACAGTGCCTGGGGTATAGTAACCACTCAGTAAGTGTTAGTTACTCTTTACATTAGCCTGCTCAGCTCTACCAGCAAGGCTGTTTTGAAGTGCTTTGTCTAGTTTGTACTGGCAAAACAATAGGATTTTTTTGTTTTTCAAATTTCAAATGCAAAATTATATTGTGCTAGTGAATATGTAGACACGACCCACTGTTCCCTGGAGCTTTTCATTCTTGAAGGACACCCCCTCATTGATAACCACCTCCCAGTACCCTTTCCAAAGCTTTACCCTTCCTTCTCACTATGTGTCTCAGCCTATGACTGCGGTAGCCAGTAAAACAGGCTCTCAGGTGAATCTTACTCCCTGATATCCTGACATCCAGACACCCATAGTCTTTGTTAAATGTTTTCCCTCCCTTCTTAACATCACCAGAGGATGTTGTTTTACTTACTTCTTACATTGTGATACCTTAAAACTTGGAGGATCAAGCACCTCTTTTAGGGAAACCCAATAGAAAGATATGCCTTTCTAATACTTTGTTATTTCTGTACTCTAATACTCACTAATATTTCCCTAACAATATTTTTGTAATACTCAAGTTCATGTATTTCTTGCATAAAACTGCAGTTAACAGCAATAGAAATGCTAATAACACCTAAAAGTGATAAAATTAATAGTCACAGCTGCATATTTGGGTTTTATTTCTTAATATAATCTATTTGCTATCTTCATCCATTTGATTCTTTAGAGAGCTCTTACTTACTGTTTTGAGAAAAAAAGATTAGAACTCTGGACTTTTCACATGCAATAGTTGTGTTTTTAACAACAGTTGATTGACTTTTCTGGTACATGTGAAGTGATGCTTTTTTCCTCTATGCCTTATTAGTTGGAATCAAACTGTGAGTAGGGGAAAAGACCAGTGTTTCTCTGTGCTTTTTCTTCTAGAAACAAAGAAAAGTAAACAAAAGTTAAAAGTCTTGAAGACTTATTAAAAGAATAAATAGCCAGAAACACTGCCTCCCCAGTCTTGGTCCTAATCCTGTTCTTAGAAGATGATTCACTGGCACTGGTGACCTGGTATCGTTATAGCAGTTGATGCAGTATGTACTCTTAGAGGATATTGATCCTTGAAGGCAGAGCCGATTTCTTTTATATTTATATATTTATATATTTATATATATTTATATATATTATATATAAATATATATATTTATATATTATATATTTATATTTCTTTTATATTTGTCACTCAGGGTTTCCCATTTCTCTGTCATTACCATTTTGCCAATAAAATAATCTGAATAATGATAATAGAAGTGGCTGTCTAATACTGGATAGAATAACGTAGAAAGTTACCAGAGAGTGAAAAAGTTTATAGACATCAGTGCTTATAAATATAATACTTTAGGTGAGAACTATAGGAAAGTGTTTTGTAAAGTTGCATTGCAGAATAGTCCAGTTTGTGATTGAGGAGGGGCCAAGCAAGTAAACTGTGTGTGCATTTTATGCATTACACACTTGGAAGGACTATATAGATTTTTTGTATACATGCTGAAAATAAATTATACAAGAGCTTTAAACTCCTATTAACCATAGGATCTGTGCAGTCAATAATGAAGTCTTTGCTTTGTCTAGGAATTAGGTCCAAAGTGGAATCCCTTTATCCTGAATTCTTTGTGGTAGAGTTAATTGGAAAAGGTTTAGGGACTATTCAGGGGATCTTTATGTCATGACCTGAAGAGACCAGGGGGTCTGTTTCATCAACACTGCTTGCACTCAAGTGATTCTGACCCAGGAGACTAGCATGCTTTTTGGACTTTAGATGAACTTCCTCAATTTAAGGCAAATGATGGCATAATTTTTCTAATAATATAAAGCTGAATTATCTGGGTTTCTAATTTAATGAGGACTTAAAAATATAAATTGATAAATTTATGAGTACCGTGTTCTTAGCCCACTTTAGTAATGCAGTCTCCTTACTTCTTTTCTTACTTTGTTAGTGATAGTGTTTGCCTTTAAACCCATGAGTGAGGTGTGTTAGCACCTGGGCAGGGTTTTGCTCCTTGCTTGGTCACTAGTAACAGAAGTACAGTTGCTGATAGCAATCTAATGCTCTGTATTGAAGTTGATCTTACACCTTTCTCAGATAGCCACCTTCTTATTCAGCACACTGTGACAAGGAGCTATCCAAAAAGGTGCGATTCCCACCTGCCTGAGAGGTGAACTGAGCTGTTAGAACCCAAGAGAACTGATAAAGTTCCAGATTCATCTTGTCTGTATTTACCAGGGCAAGTCTTGTTTCCCAGTTGAAATGTTACTACTGATTAATATTAGTACCTGTAATTGAAGAAGCCGGTGCAGCCTATCCAGATATGCTTAGTCTGCTAGCTCGTTGTCTGTGGAGGGCAAAATCTGCACCAGATGGTACCAAAAAAGGATTTTGATTACTGATGTTTTTCAAGTAGGCTGGTTTCTCTCCACCTGATAGAAGTTGCTACATCTTTTCAAACAGGTTCTCTAATGATCTTGCTTCACCATGGCTACAAATATGGAGGGGCTGGTTCAGCACAGAGTGGGGACCCAGCAGGTGGCTGAGGTGAGTGACAGGGGCTAGCAAAATAGCTGGCACCCTTGCTTTTAAAAGGAAAAGTACATCAGTGTGTGCTGTTCTTTCAAAACAGTCCCAATGAAGTCAGCATGTGAGCCAGATCCAAAGCAGGATGCTGCCATTGAAGAAAAATGAAAATGACAAGAACATTTGCTCCTAAAGTTTCTTTGCATGAATAGGGTGGCCTAGCTGCATACGATGAGGTGACTTTAAACATTTTACTTTGAACAAAAACTAAGAGTCTAATGATGCTTGTCAAGCTTGTGAGTATAGTTTTAAGTCAAAGGCTCTTAGTTTCTTGCACAGTTGATACTCTGTTAATACTGTGTATGGTGGAAAGCGGATTCTGTGCATTCTACAGTCATTGTTGACCTTCTTCCATGTACTGGGGATTTTGCTAAGTGCTAAGAAATATGGAGGTGAATGAGCCATTGGTCCTTCCTTTAGTGTTCTCTGGGCCTGGTTAAGGAGTAATTATAAAATGGTAAGACGTGAAACTCCATGTGAAGAAGGTAATCCTGGAGGTGGGTCTTGCATTGCAAGTAATCATTTGTTAGGCAGACCTAAGGAAGCAGGGTTGGAAACTGGCAGATGCTGAGGAGGGTATCCTAAGTCAGAAACCTATGCAAAGACAGGACAGAGACATGAAGTAGCTTGGAATGTTCAGGCAACTCGAGGTGTAAAGGAGGGAAGTAGGGCCAGATCTTTTCAGTCTGTACCAGGCCCTCTGCAAGGGCTTCAGTCCTCAACAACCTTTTGAGGTTTGGTGTGATCGCTAATTCCCATTTAATAGGTGAGGAAACCAAGGCTCAAGGACAAGTAACTGGCCAAGGGCACACTGACCCAGTTCTGTTTCACTTCTTCCAGAGCTCCTCCAATAAACCATGCATCATGCTGCAAACAGGAGCCATTAGAAGGATTCAGATTTGTGTTTTTGAACCAATAATCGTATTTCTAAGGTGAAGACACAGATTTATCAAAGGATGGACATTTAAAGAAAGGATTTTTTAAAATAAAAAATAAGTACACGAATGCCAGTTTATACCAGTAAAATTGGTGAGCAGACTTTTCAGATTTTAAATCAACCATTGACTTTAAGGCAGCAGTATAATAATCATCCCTTTCACCCGGCAAATAAGGGTTAGTGTTAACTGAAGATGAAAGCAGATAGATTTTACAAATTTTTAAATATATTTTTGGAAGAGCTAAAGAGCTGTGAAAGTATTGGGGTTAAAATGCTTGTGTTTATAGTTTGTCTTAGGAACAATTACCTTGAAAATCACTGTTGGCTTTTCAAATATTTAGGGTTATTTTGCATTTAATACAGTTTCCAGTTGAGACTGACTTGGAGACTAGTATGTGGATCACTGCCTTAAGAAGTCATCACTAATTCTTTAGGAGAAGAGGTTAGTATAGTAAGTAACCTATAGTACTGACCTATAGTAATTTATAGGACAATACAAGTTTTGTGTATGTATTCAGAAAATTTCCTAGGTAAAATTTTCTGTCAGATGCCTTACTTCCATCAAGAAATGGAATTTCATGTGTTAATTTAGTGCAACTATTGTTTCCCATGGCGAAAAGCACATTTTGAGGAGACATCCAAAATAGTAGGAGGCATTATTAATTTGGAG
Organism: Orcinus orca; assembly: GCF_937001465.1. Lineage (NCBI taxonomy): Eukaryota > Metazoa > Chordata > Mammalia > Artiodactyla > Delphinidae > Orcinus > Orcinus orca. The sequence continues at coordinate 3,977,217 of NC_064568.1, forward strand.
AACAAAAGCAATCTTCCTATTTAAAATATTCCCTAGATTTCCATGCTGTTATTTTGAAATTTCAAGTTTGATGACTTTAAACTACATGTGGTAGCTGTATATAATATTAAATCAGCGAAATGAGTAAGAGAGCCTACAGTTCATCATGTTGGTGCTAAACAATTATTGAGTGGGAATGAAGTTTTTAAATTAGGGGTTATTAGCAGTCATTTGGGGACAGTTGTTTATTCAGTCAGCAGACAGTGAAGAAACATACCTCTTCCCTGCCTGTTTGCCAGAAGCACACACAGGTGAGTAATAGGACTGGGGATCTGCTCACCAGAGCTCAGTGTTGCAGGGATCAGGCATGAGACAGGCTACACCAGAGGACAGGCTCTCCATAGTGGAAAGGGGGCTCTCTAGGGATCAGACAGATTGGGGTTTAAATCCAGGTCCTGCCATTTGCTATCTGGGTGACTGCCTTGTTCCTCAGTTTTCTCATCTAGAAAATGGGAGTAGTACTAGAACCTATTATCTCATGGGATTGTTTTGAGAAGTCATTGAAATAAAAACATATAAGGAGGGCTTCCCTGGTGGTGCAGTGGTTGAGAGTCCGCCTGCTGATGCAGGGGACACGGGTTCGTGCCCCGGACTGGGAAGATCCCACATGCCGCGGAGCGGCTGGGCCCGTGAGCCATGGCCGCTGAGCCTGCGCGTCCGGAGCCTGTGGTCCGCAACGGGAGAGGCCACAGCAGTGAGAGGCCTGCGTACCGCAAAAACAGAAAACAAAAAACAAAAAAAAACGTATAAGGAGCTTTAGCAGGTCCCACGCTTTTGCTCCATAAATGAGATAGAGCAACATTGTCAATAGTGTAAATGATTTTCTTTCAAGTCCCCAGGACAACCTTTTTCCCTATGGACCAGATAAGTCACATTACCAAAATAAACTACAAAAGTTGGATCATACAAACGAACAATTTGATGTCCTATAATGTGCTCTGATTTATTCAGTTATTCACAGAGACAGTTTAATATAGTGGTCAAGAGTATAGACTCTGGAGCCAGATGGCCTGGTTTAAATCCTGATCCTGCCACTTGCAAACTGTGTGACCTCTCTGTTTTTTGGAATTGTTTATGAAGAGCTAATATTAATTCTTCTTTAAATGTCTGGTAAAATTCAGCAGTGAAGCCATGTGGGCTTGGGCTTTTCTTTGCAGGTAGTTTTTTAGTTCCAAATTTAGTCTCATCACTTGTTATAGGTCTGTTCATATTGTCTTTTTCTTCTTGAGTCAGTTTCAGTAGTCTGTGTCTTTTTGAGAATTTGTTTGTTTCATCTAAGTCATCTAATTTATTGTCACAACAGTTGTTCACGGTATTCTTTTATCCTTTTTATTTCTATTAATAAGGTCAGTACCAATTTCTCCTCATTCATTTCTGATTCTATTTAGTAATTTGAATCTTTTTCTTGGTCAGTCTAGCTAAAGATTTGTCAGTTTGTTGACCTTTTCAAAGAACCGCCTTTTGATTTCATTGATTTTTCTCTATTGTTTTTATATTCTCTGTTTCATTAATTTCCACTCTCGTCAAAACCACAATGAGATAACCATTTTACATCCACTAGAATGGCGGGGGGTGGGGTGGGGGGAAGGTCAGATAGCAAGTGTTGGTGAGGATGTGGAGAAATTGGAAACTTCCTATATTACTGGTAATAATGTAAAATGGTGTAGCCACTTTGGAAAACAGTCTGGCAGTTCTTCAGAAAGTTACATATGAAGTTACCACATGACCCAGCAATTCCATTCCAAGCTATATTCCCAAAAGAAATGAAAACATACGTCCACACAAAAACTTGTGCACCAATGTTTATAGTAGTAGTATTCAAAATAGCCAAAAGGTAGAAATAGTCAAATGTCCATCAACTGACAAATGAATAACAAAATGTGGTATATCCAGACAGTAGAATATTATTCAGCTATAAAAAGGAATGAATTACTGATGCATGCTACAGCATGGATGAACCTTGACAGCATTATACTAAGTGAAAGAAACTAGTCACAAAAGACAACATATTATATTATTCCATTCATATGAAATGTCCAGAACAGGGAACTCTATAGAGATAGAAAATAGGTTATAGTGGTTGCCTAGGGCTGGATTTTGGAAGTGATACCTAAAGAGTACAGGGTTTCTTTTTGAGGGGATGAGATTTTTCTAAAATTTTCTGTGGTGATGGTTGCACATATGTGTGTATATACTAAAAACCATTGAATTATACACTTCAAATGGGTAGAATGTATGGTAGGTGAATTAGAGCTCAATAAAAGTATTTTTTAAAAACAATACATAACAGCAACCAGATGCCACTACCAAAATTAAGAGGTATTTTCCAAAATAAAAGAACAAAAAGAAATGGAGAAAAAAAAAACTAGAGGGATTTGTGACTTCTACTTTTTAATTAGAATTATATACTTTCTAAAACAGTAAAGCATGATTACATATGCAGTATATACAGTTTGATTCCAGTTTTGTAAGGTATTTATTTCTCAGATGTATCTGTAGCTACATAATACAGTGTGCCAGGTGTTATGCTCAGCTCATCACCTCATTTAATACTTCAGTTAACACTATAAGGAAAGTATTATTTTCCCCACTTTAAGTGGGGGAAACTGAGAGGTAGAGAGATTACTTTGCCATATCTGAGTGACTTAAGAGCCTAGACTTTTACACTACACAGTAAGTTCATTTTTTATTTTATTAAAAACATTTTTTCTTCCAATTTTTTTTTTAATCAGTGTTAGACATTGCCCTTTTTTGGGAGAGAGGTTTTTTTTAGTTTTAATTGTGGTAAAATATAAAATTTGCCATTATAACCATTTTTAAGCATATAGTTCTATGGCATTAACTACCTTATTCTGTAACCATCACCACTGCCCATCATCAGAACTTTTCATCTCCCCAAACTGAAACTCTCTACCCTTTAAACACTAACATCCATTCCCTCTTCCCCTCTACCCCTGCAGTATTTTATTCTTTTTGAGGCTATTGTAAATGGAATTGTTTACTTAATTTTTTTGAGCATCATTGTTAACGGTGTAGAAATGCAACTGATTTTTGTGTTGATTCTGTATCCTGCAACTTCGCTGAATTTGTTTATTCTAGAGAGTGTGTGTGTGTGTGTGTGTGTGTGTGTGTGTGTGTGAGACATCTTTAGATTTTCCTATGTGGAAGATCATGTCATCTGTGAATAAAGATAATTTTACTTCTTCTTTCCCAATTTGGATGCCTTGTACTTATTTTTCTTGCCTAATCATTCTGGTTGGAACTTCTAGTATATTGAGTAGAAGAGGTGAAAGCAGTCATTCTTGGCTTCCTGATCTTAAAGGAAAATTTTTCAGTCTTTCATCACAAAATGTGATGTTAGCTGTGGGTTTTTCACAAATGACCTTTATTATGTTGAGATAGTTTCCTTCTATTCCTAGTTTGTTGGATGTTTTTATCATGAAAGGGTGTTGAATTTTGTCAGGAATAAACCCCACTTGGTCATGTGTATAATCTTTTTTTTTTTTTTTTTTTTTTCTGCGGTACGCGGGCCTCTCACTGTTGTGGCCTCTCCCGCTGCGGAGCACAGGCTCCGGACGCGCAGGCTCAGCGGCCATGGCTCACGGGCCCAGCCGTTCCGCGGCATGTGGGATCTTTCCGGACCTGGGCACGAACCCGTGTCCCCTGCATCGGCAGGCGGACTGTCAACCACTGCGCCACCAGGGAAGCCCAGTATAATCTTTTTAATATGCTGCTGATAACAGTTTGCTCGTATTTTGTTGAGGAATTTTGCATTGGTATTCGTAAGGGATATTGATCTGCAATATTCTTTTCTTGCAGTGTCTTTGCCTGACTGGTATCAGGGCAATGCTAGCTTCATAGAATGAGTTTGGGAGTGTTCCTTCTTCCTCAGTCTTTCAGAAGAGTTTGAGATGGATGGTGTTAATTCTACTTTAAATGTTCGGTATAATTCACTAGGGCTGCTCCAGGGCTTTTTGAGGGATGGGGAGGCTTCATTACTGATTCAATCTTCTTACTAGTTATAGGTCTACTCAGATTTTCTATTTCTTCATGATTCAGTCTTGGTAGGTTGTATGTTTCTAGGAATTTGTCCATTTCATCTCAGTTATCCAGTTTGTTGGTATACAGTTGTTCATAGTACTCTTTTAAAATCCTCTTTATTTCTGCAAAATCAGTAATAAGTTCATTTCTGGTATTAGACATTTTTTGACTTAGTATATAAATAAACTTTAGTTTTCATTCAGTTCCTCACACGCCCATATCTTCCCTTCATTCTCCCAATAAAAGTGTATCCTCTTTGCATAAATTAATGTTCTGTTACCTAACTATGACATTATCACGTATACTTCCTAGTATCTCCAATATAGTTGTAGAACCCTCTGAATACTATTCTTCATACAAATACATCAGAGGAATTTTCAGTTTCCTTTATTTTCCTGTGAAAACATTCCTCCTAAAGTCCTCTGACCTGCTCCAGTCCCTACTGATTGCTTTTTAAGCCTGCTGCACAGCTGTCATCCTTTATTTGTCTCTTGTTTGGGATTCTTTCCTTGAATTCATGGGTTTTTTTCCTTTTTTTTAAAAAATGTAAATAACATGGTCCAGAAACGTCCTAAGAAAGAGTGCATCAGAGATGAATTGTTTTTAGATCTTGCATATCTAAACGTGTCTTTATTTACACCCACATGCTTGAGTGATAGTTTGGGGATAGAAATCTAAGTTGAAAATAATAATTTTACCTCAGAATTTCAAGGCATCATTTTATTGTCTTCCAGCTTTGAGAAGGCCATTTACATTCTTGATTCTCTTTAAGTGTCTCTCTCCCTCTTTCTCTCTTCCCTTTTCTGTCCCCTACCTCCATGGTTAAGATCTTTTCGGGGCTTCCCTGGTGGCGCAGTGGTTGAGAACCTGCCTGCCAATGCAGGGGACACGGGTTCGAGCCCTGGTCTGGGAAGATCCCACATGCCGCGGAGCAACTAGGCCCGTGAGCCACAACTACCGAGCCTGCACGTCTGGAGCTTGTACTCCACAACAAGAGAGGCCGCGCCAGTGAGAGGCCCGCGCACCGCGATGAAGAGTGGCCCCCGCTCGCCGCAACTAGAGAAAGCCCTCGCACAGAAATGAAGACCCAACACAGCCAAAATAAATAAATTAATTTTTTTTTAAAAAAAGATCTTTTCCTCATCCCTTTTGTTCTGAAATTTCATAGTAATGTCTCTTAGTGTAGTTTTTCTTTTATACATTATACTGAGCACTCAGAGGGTCCTTTCAATCTAGAAACTCATGACCTCCTGTTCTATGAAATTGTTTTACAGTAGTTCTCTGATAATATCTTCCCTCAGTATTTTTCCAGTCTCTTTCCAGAACTCCTAATTAATTGGATACTGGAGCTCTTGAACTAATCATTTCTTCATTTTTTCTCTTCTGTTTCTAGCTCTTTCTGCTGCTTCTACTTTCAGGGAGATTTCCAACTTAGATCTGTCTTCAGGTCTTACCAGTTGCTTGAGCATATTATTTAACCTTGCTGTGCCAGTGTCCCCAACTATCAAATGGGGTTAATGATTATACTTATTGTAGAGGATTATTGTGAGAATTCAGTTAGTGTGTCTAAAGCATGTCACATAGTAATAATACAGTGTGGCGAGTAGTCACTGCCCAGCTCCTGCTGCTGTTGCTGCTGTTGTTTCTTCAACATTGTTTTCTTCTTTGCTATCTTATTTTTCATTTTAGAAACTTTTTTCTGTTTTTCTTTTATAGCAACTTTTTTTTCTTTTATTTTCCTTTCTTAATTGAAATTTTATTGGTTGTTTTGAGCATCAGTACACAGACATTTCAGTTTGTACGCAATTTGTGACATATGTACCGAACATCTAAAAAACCATGTAGTTGTCTTTCTTAAAGTTATTGCAGCTTAAAATTTGGCAGCAAATTTTTCTGTAAGAGGATATCAAGTACCAGTATCTTCAAGTGTTGATAAACTTACATTTTAAGTCCCATTAATTCACAATTTTTAATATCATATACATACTCCAATTTTCAGTCTTTCACAGCACATTAACAAAGTTACTAGGAAGATGGACTAGCATGATGAAAGATGTTACAGAGAGCAGGCAGTTCTAACAGGCAGGGCCAAGATCAAGGGGTGGTTTTCTTTAGGAAACAATTTTACTGAAAACAACATGAGAACAGAAGTAATTTTAAATGTTCAAGGCGTATTAAATGCACGACTGGGACTGCAAGTTGTCATTTAGTATGATTTGTATAATAGGAAATGAAAAGGACCCCCATCCATGGCATGTTAAGCTGAACATCCAAGACAATCAAAGCCTCCTGCACTCAATTACCCCACTATTTTCTGGTTGTATCGAAAAATAAGCAACAGCAAATGACTCACCTCTCAAAAAAAAAAAAAAATTGAGTCTTGAAAAATTGGATGTGGTGGGATTTCCTCCTTAGAAATGTTTCTAGATATACTTTAAAAAAACCTTGTGTTTACAAAATAGTTGATAACGTTATTCCTCCGCGTTGTACAAGAAGTGAGACAGGGACCACTCATAAGACTTAGTGTGTGATATTCATCAGACTTGGCTTCTTTCTCTCCTGCTTCATCAGAGGCTGGACTCTCCCCCTTTCCGTTCTGTTTTCTGCAAGTAAACTTTCTTTAGTTTCTTGGTTCTTGAGCCACTTTGGCCTGTTTTCCCTTTGCTCCCCTGTTCTCGTTTCCCTTTTTGGCTTTGTTTCCACTTTTGCAGGAGCAGGTTTAGCTGATAACCTTGCCCATCTCTTGGGTACCTCCATCCCTGCCCCTTGGGGAGAGCTGCCCTTCCTTTGGGTGGAGCCTGGGCCGCTCCAGATCCCCGAGGAACTGGGCCCCCTGCGCTGTCCCTTCCTGCCCTCTTCCGCCCAGGCCTTGCAACCCGACGTGGAGCGGTGGGAGAACCAGACCAAACCGTGTGGCAACTTTTTGTTGTCTCATGTATGCAGTAGTTTGTCCTCTTTTTGTGAGGGTGATAATTGCAGTTTTTTGCTGTTTTTAGTTTTCTTTTGCTGCTTCCATAGGTGTTGTTTTATCCAAGTTCCTTCTTGTTTCTTTTAGTTCCTTTACTTCATAAGGAAGCTTTTCTCAAATGGCTAATGATCCTTATTGTTGGTTCACATTTTAAAATGAAGCACTTAAAACTGAAAACAAAAACAAATGTTTTTTGTACAGGAGTAAGGCTTGTCAACTTTTGGTTTGATTTTACTTTGGGGTGATTAGATAGGCACCCACACATTTTGTTTGGAGGGTGCTCCAAGTGTCACTATCCATAGGTTTCTTTTCTGGGGCCATTCAGGTTTTGGAGGCAAGAATTCTTTGGGGGTGGGTGTGATTTATGCCTTTTCTCCAGTATTTTTATTGTTGTTGATTTTAAAGTTATGGCACAAAGTGAGGGTTTGAGGTTCAATATTTAATCTACTCTTTGCAAACTGAAGAAGGGTGGCTCCCTCCTCGCTGTGAAGATGTTTTGATGTCTCTGGTCTGGGGCCTGGTAGCTGCACTTTCCCTGCAAGGGAATGAGGAAGTGGTGGTCATGTGATGAGTCACATGGCTGCACCACAGGTATTCAGCCAGCCTCTGGTTTTCAGCCTATTTCTAAACCCAGCTTTCTGTGGAACTGAGGGATCTTACTGAGCCCTTCCAGGGTTCTGGGGGTGGGTGGGGGGGAATTAGCTTGTTTCTCATTAGTATTCCCCTCTATAGTCATTTGGAGTTCAGCTTTGTTCATCCTGCTGAGTCAGTTTCCACTCCACCAACTACTTTCCCTGTTCCTAGCGTTTGTTAGTATTTGTGATCCACTGTCATCTCCTTGACTATTCTTTTTGTCCTTGTGGATCTGTACATTTTCTTAATCCTTTACTCATGCTTAAATGTGATTTGTTAAAGGAATAGAGATAATAAATGCATGTGTTTGCTATGTTTAACTGGAAGTAAGGGAAAGTCTTACTAGTAAAGCAAATTAAAGTTGTTCACTGATAGACTTCAAGGTACTTCATAAGTATGCACTTATCCATTCAACGAGTATTTAAGGAGGGCTTACTGTGTGCCGTGTGCTAGACATTGTTCTAGTTTTTAAGATACTTGGCTCTCATGAAGCTTCTATCCTATTGGGAAACAATCAACATCTAAACAAATGAAAAATGTCAAGAGAGCAGTAAGTGCTATAAAGAAAAGTGAAGAGATAGAAAGTGATAAGAGTATTATCTAAGCACATTCAGGGAAGACTTCTTAGAAGGTGACATAAATTTTTTTAAAAATTATTTTTTAAAATTTTTGGCTGTGTCAGCTCTTATTTGTGGCACGTGGGATCTTCGTTGAGGCATGCGGGATATTTTGTTGAGGCACATGGGCTTCTCTCTAGTTGTGGTGTGCAGGTTTTCTCTTCGCTAGTTGTGGCACGCAGGCTCCAGGGCGTGTGGGCTCTGTAGTTGTGGTGCGCGGGTTTCAGAGTGCATGCGCTTTGTAGTTTGCGGCACGCAGGCTCTCTAGTTGAGGTGCACGAGCTCAGTAGTTGTGACGCGTGGGCTTAGTTGCCCCGTGGCATGTGGAATGTTAGTTCCCTGACCAGGGATTGAACCTGCATCCCCTGCATTGTAAGGCGGATTCTTTACCACTGGACCACCAGGGAAGTCCCAGAAGGTGACATTTAAATGGAAACCTGAATGACATTCCAGGTAGGGGAGAGGGGAGCGTAGGGGAGAGGGGAGCTCAACGTACTGAGCATTGGCACAGTAGAGGAACCATGAAGAGACCTGTGTGGCAGGAGTGCAGGGGGCGAGGGAGAACGTGGTGGGAGATGAGGTCAGTGGGGTAGGTAGGGCCAGGTCTTCTTGGATTATATAGGCTATGGTCAGGAATTTGTATTTTATTCTATGTACATTGGGGAGCCATTGGAGAGTTAGAGAAGGAGATTGGCCTGTCTTTGAGGGTTGAACTAGGAGCCTGCTGATTGTGCAAACTGCTGCACTCAGACCCTGACCTGACAGACCATACTCTCTTCATTGAAGGTGGGCAGTTTGAGGTACTCCCTGGTTTTAAACCATGGCTACCCATAGTCCCTGCTGTGGAATTACCTGCGTGGCCATGTCCATAGCACATTACCCCTGGTCTCCTTGGTCTACAGCTGATTCAGCCAACCTGTATCCCTGATGGACTGATTGAGCTGATAAGATTCCTACTCTTAAGAATTGGAAAACAAGCATTTTTGTTTTTACACGAAATATGCGTTTCTGGAAAACCTTGTGTTCTACACACTAAAAATAACAGAGCTGGGCTTCCCTGGTGGCGCAGTGGTTAAGAATCTGCCTGCCAACGCAGGGGACACGGGTTCAAGCCCTGGTCTGGGAAGATCCCACGTGCCATGGAGCAACTAAGCCCATGCACCACAACTACTGAGCCTGTGCTTTAGAGTCCACGAGGCACAACTACTGAGCCCGCACGCCTAGAGCCCGCGCACCACAATGAAGAGTAGCCCCGGCTCGTCGCAACTAGAGAAAGCCTGTGCACAGCAACGAAGACACAGCACAGCCAAAAATAAAAATAAATAAATAAATAACAGAGCTTATGGAAAAATAGCATTCAGCGTGGCCCAGAGCACTAACAAAAATAATAACAATCCTAATAAAAATGCTAGTATAATTAAAAAGACATGTTAAATTCCTAATAATCAAACATTAGAGTAAGTATAGGATTTTGTCTTAAAAACAAGGTGAAAGCTTTATGGAAGAGGATATAAGGAGGAAGGGTTAAAGATGGTGAATTATTGAATAAATGCGTAAAGATTAGGGAGAACCATGCAATGAGCTTTTCCAAGACACAGAACACGTGGCCAGAATGAGACAAGAGGATGAACCTGGTTATGAATAGGCATCGTGCATGACACTGAATTCCTGTTAGCTTAGATGCCGATGGGCTTTGCATTCTGTGGCTCTACACTGTGATACAAAGCATTAAGGAATTGGGAGCAGTCACTTGTAAATCAGTGTGATTTCAAGTGTTATACTGCCATCATTTCTCTGTTTACAATTTTGTAGAATCAGAATCGCATTACAGAAATAACGTTGCAACAGAACATACTTTGCTAACAATGATACCTGTTGAACCCTTACTATGTGCCAGGTACTGCACATAAGCTCTGTATCATCTTGCTTAATGTTAACATAATGCCTGTGAAATGGTGCTCTCACTTTTCATAGTTAAGGAAGCTAAGGCACAGGAGAGGGTTAAATAACGTGTCTACTGGCATATGGTCAGTAAAAGGTGACATTAGACCCTGGAGTTAAAAGATCATACAGTGTCAGGGCTTGAGGTGATGCCATGTGTAAGCCCAGGTTGTTGCAGAACGTAGAAGCAGAGAAAGGTGGTCCTCAGAGAGAAGCCGGAGAGTGACTCTCAGACTCTCAGAAAAAAGCAAAGGGGGAATGAGCAGGTGGCCTGAGAAAGAGAGAAGCTGCCTCACAGCTCTCCCCTTCCCAAATAGCACAGTCGTACATCCTGAGACTGGGTTCTGTGAGTGTCCTTCCAACAAATTTCCCCTTTCATTTGAGTAAGTTTGAGTGTCATTTGTAACTAGTCACTGACAAAAGCACCCAAACCCTCCCAATTCTATTTAATATGTATCTGGCATGTCCCATTTTGGGGATATAAACTTCAGTTTTCAGTAAGTAGATTAATTTGACTCATTTTCCCTATGAAATTGAATAAGTTATCTCTTGGGGTTCAAGCCCATGGCTCTCAGATACGCACATGGATTGGTTTTGGGTGGGGAAGGTGCTGTGGAGAGGGGGAAAGTCAGGAACAGAGGGAGAGGGCTTGAATTAGCTCCAGTGTTTTGTCTTAGTTTCTCTTTGAAGGGTCAAATGAAATCTACTCTGAAGTAACAGTGTGTGGCTGTCGTCCTGAATTTTATGGAGCCATTTCCTTTTGTCTATGACTTTACCACCTATGTATATATTGCTACATGCTTTTTCATTTTTAATTAATTTTATTTTTGGTTGCATTGGGTCTTTGTTGCTGCATGTGGGCTTTTCTCTAGTTGCGGCAAGCGGGGGCTACTCTTCGTGTGGTGCTTGGGCTTCTCATTGCGGTGGCTTCTCTTGTTGTGGAGCACAGGCTATAGGCGTGCAGGCTCAGTAGTTGTGGCTCACGGGCTGTAGAGTGCAGGCTCAGTAGTTGTGACGCATGGACTTAGTTGCTCCGTGGCATGTGGGATCTTCCCAGACCAGGGCTCAAACCCGTGTCCCCTGCATTGGCAGGCGGATTCTTTTTTGTTTGTTTATTTGTTTTTGCGGTACGCGGGCCTCTCACTGCTGTGGCCTCTCCCGTTGCGGAGCACAGGCTCCAGACGCGCAGGCTCAGCGGCCATGGCTCACGGGCCCAGCCGCTCCGCGGCATGTGGGATCTTCCCGGACCGGGGCACGAACCCGTGTCCCCTGCATCAGCAGGCGGACTCTCAACCACTGCGCCACCAGGGAAGCCCAACCTTTCTTTATTACATGAATAAACATGTTCTTTTTTGGTCTTTTTTTTCACATGCATGTCATCCAGTTGTAATCATCCTGTGCATACAACTTTGTATCTTTTGATTTCACAGAATGTTAATTTCACAGACTAAATGTCATCATCCTTTCCACAGGTTACTACATAGCCTACGTGACCATCATTTTTCATAGCTACATAACTTTGTATCAAGGGAGCATAGCATAATTTACTAACCCATCTCCTAGTTTAGGACATTTAAGTTGCTTTTGACCTTTCTGTATTATAAATTAACACTGATAAATATATCCATGCTTTACCAGTCAAGGAATCTAATAGCAAATAACATCAGAAACCAACTGTTGCTGATGTAAAGAGAAATGAGATTTTTAAAAAACATTGACTTAAAATATATGTGAGGATGGATGGATGGATGGATAGATAACTTACTTGACAGAGTTACCAGGAGAGGTGGAGAACTAGCTTTGCATCTAGGAACTGCACCCAGATCTCACTGAAGAGCTGGTCTGAAGCTGTGGCTGCACACCACACCCCAAGGCCAGACATGGGGCTTCTGCTGCTAGTGCAAAGTCTCCACATCTGATCAAAGCCCTGCCCTCCTCCAAGGGAGGCCAGACCTGCAAGTATCTGGCATTTTCTGCCTCTACAGTTGGAGATGGGCTCTGCCTTATCTGAACCCCTGAGAGAGGAGATTCCATATTCCCTAGAAAAATAATTTAGGATTACACACTGATAAAGCCATTTCTGTATTTAGGATAGTTTGTGTAAGGTGGTTTCCTGAAAGTAGAATTACCAAGCCAGAGGGCATGAACAAATTTTTTTGATGAGAGGAGCAGACCTGTTGACCTCAACAGTTGGGCCTTGGAGCTTTTTGCTTCCTTAGATTAATCTTTCCATTAACATGTCATTTACTGGCTGTACTTAGTGAATAGAGTGTTATGTTTCTTAGGACTTTAAGTAGTTGTTGAGGTGGAAGGACTTTTAGTCACTGCTTTAAAAAAGGATAATCATCTTTTTTACTCTTGATTAATTTTTCCCCTTTCGGTTGGGGTGCCTAGGTTTGTGCTAGAATCTGAAAAATGGATGGCATATTCTTTTAACTTAGATTGTTTTAAGTTTCCACTCCACAAACTTGTGGAGTGGAAATTCATTACTTAAGGCAGTGTGAACTTATTTCTTTTTAATTTCCTTCCTCTTTCAATCCCCTCCTCCCATCCTACATAAAAGTAAATATCCATATATTTCTTCCTACTCTTCCCCCAGGCTTTGATTTGTTTTGTTTGGTTTAGGGTGATTGACCAGCATTCACTCCATGTCAAACAGGAGGCAAGTGCTCTTATCTCCCAGCCCCACCTCTCTGTGACCTCCCCCAGGAGCTCCCTTTCCTCTGTGGCCTTGGGGAAAGGGGGGAGGGCTTAGATTTGAAGCCATTCCACAGTCTCTCATTTGCCCTGACTACCCGTGTTCATCTTCTCACCAGAATAGGAGGCTTTGGAGGCTAGAGTTCTGACCTGTATTCACATGCCTGTTACGTGTTGGGTGGATGTAGTAAAATGTTAAAGGAGCCTGGTGCTGTTATTCTTATGGGTGTTTTTATATGTAATGCAGATGGTTATGATGTTGCCTTCCCTTTCAATGAAGGAGGAACTTGCAAAGACCCCATGTCTTTAAAAATATTGACTTAATGTACTGTGAAGTTGAAAATGCTATATGCAGAATGTGGTATTTCTGAGTTCTCCAAATCTTCCCTTTACTCCTTATAGTTTTAAAACTGTTTTGAGTTGGTTGTACTCCAAGGTAACGTTCTCCTGAGCTCTCAGTTCAGGAAAGGTGGTCTGGGGTGGGGGCCAGCATTTAGTAAAGGCAACAATCTAGGTGAAGGGAGAACTTGGTAAAGCAAAGTTACATCTTCCCTGGAAACAATTAATCATATTATTAGACAAACTGCCTCAGCAGCTGGTGAAACAGCAAGAACATGACAATTTTGCTTCCTTAGTTACAAGGAGTGATAGTGTACTTGACCTTCAGCAGAGCAGGGTCATAGAGAGGGCATCTTTAAACAGCTCTGTCTGGTTTTGGTGAATGGAATCTGCACTGGCAGTTTGAAAGCACATGCCGATGAGTTCCCCCACCAACCCTGGCTGTTTTGGTTGGACTCTGGCTGGGCAAGTTGCTGAGAAAAAATGTAAATAAAGCTGCAGAGAGCCACTGGCATGGTAAGTGTAGTGTTCTGCAGAAAAATAAGACTAATTTTGAAGCCTTTTCTCGTTCTGTTTCTGGAGGCAAGTCTCCTTGTAATGCAGTATATTTCATAGGCAGTTATTTTTATAGCAGGTGGTAAAAAGCAGTGGATTTAGATGCCTAATATGTATTTGAAGGAAATCAATTTAGTGTCTATTGCTATGCTTAGCACCTAGCAAATTATTTCTTCATGGGAACTTGTATTTGAGTGTGCTGAGTAGACCCAAGTGGAGCAAGAGCTGTTTGTTTGTGGTGGTTGTTGTTGTTTTCAGTAGGTTAACCTGCCTCTGAACAGAGTATGTGAACCTGTTCTTAAATACCTCTCTGTTTTATATAATTGGGGGTAGTAGTCATTGATTTTGGATCTTTGTTTTTGTGCCAAGAAATTTAGGGCTGTAGTTTTATCTTTTTAAACATACTATCAACTTGAAAATTTTCAAACTGGTTAATCAATTCTGATTTAAGTGAGGTGGATTTATTAATATTGAGGTTTGATTCTTCCACTGGCGTTAGTATAACGAAGAGCTGCCCTTGCCACTCAACAGGAGTAATTCTTTAGGAACATGGACACTTGGCAGTATAAGGTTCTGGTCCTTTGTATGAGGTGAGCGGCCGAGCACTTTCAAGACCAGCAGCCTCCTCTGGCTTCCTCCCTCTGCGGTACAAGTTGCTGCACAAAGAGAGGTTAACTCTTTGCCCATTGACCCTTCACCACACTTATTATTTGGTGGTCCTTTGAAATAAAAATAAAAGGAGGGTGTGGTACATTTCAGTTCAGGCTGGAGGTGTCCCCTGCCTGAAGCCCTTTACCCACTTAGGCAGTTGTTTACATTGTTCATTATTTCACTAGGAATGTTAAGGAGAAGTGGAAGTTCCTGATTGAGATCCTAACATGTTGAGTCTGCAGGATCTGTTATTTCCCCCCCACACACAGGGTGTGAACTTTGTTGCCCTATTAATAACCCATGGGAATGTTGCAGCCAAAAATCAGAATCAGAATAAATTATAGATTTAGAAACTTAATTTTTGCTTATTAGCTGAATGCTTTGGGCATTCTGTTCAACCTAGATGTTCATCCTTTACCGAATGATTGCATGTTAACACAGAAATTTTTCCTAAAAATTATTCCCCCAAAAATGCTGCCAAGGCAGTGGCATGTTATGGTGAAATAGAGAAGGTTCTCACTCCAGGTTAAAAAGGTATGTACTTTCCCATCAGCCACATATACTCGTGTGTCAGTGGAGGCAATATGCCTTGGTTTATTTATATGATAAACTGCCAAGGCAGGTGTTGTGCATACCTGCAGGATGTTTAACTAGCAGATAGTTACAAGAGTGGAGTAAAACAAAAAGAGGTCTAGGCAGAGTCCCAGCATCAGGACTGTAAAAAAGACGACTTCTTTATTCTTGAAGTTAAAAAGTACTCATTCTCTAACTAGTCATTTTGGGCCTGATATGTGCCTGGCCTTAGGAGTAAAAGGAACTGTTCCTTCCTGCCCTCTGAGGTAGACTTGAGCAGGTACTATGAGGGGCCCTGTGGAGAGTGCTAAGATACAGGCACTCTGGGAGCCCAAAGCAGGACTCGTGCACCAATCCGGGGGGTCAGAGACAGCTGACCAGACGAGCTGGTCTTTCATGAACTCTTTAGACAGTAAACATTTGTGTGTTGGGTAAAGCATGGTTAACTTTAGAAAGGATGTGAAATGGAAGTGCCGATTTTACCCTTTAAGTGTGAGTCAGACACCATGCCCTGGAAGACTTGTATCCAAATGTATTTTCACACTCTGCTTGCTCATGTTTTAATTGAGTCCTTTGGAGTAGCTGTTTCCGTGTCAAAGTGCAAGCGCTCTGGCCAGGTATAATACACACCTGGGTGTTGCTGGGCGTTTACACTTCACTGTGAACTAAATGAGCGTGTCCTTTGCAGCTGGAGCAAATTGAAGGGGTAGAAAGTAAGCTAAGGCAGAGGGCCAAGACCTACTTCAGGCACTGAAAAGGTAGGCAGGAAAGGATGGAAAGGAGATGCTTCTGCCGGTCAGAAATGCATCTAATATTTTTATGTCATTGACTTTTTTTTTTTTTTTTTTGCGGTACATGGGCCTCTTACTGTTGCGGCCTCTCCCGTTGCGGAGCACAGGCTCCGGACGCGCAGGCTCAGCGGCCATGGCTCACAGGCCCAGCCGCTCTGCGGCATGTGGGATCTTCCCAGACCAGGGCACGAACCCTTGTCCCCTGCCTCGGCAGGCGGACTCCGAACCACTGCGCCACCAGGGAAGCCCCTGTCATTGACTTTTTATCATTGTGCTAAATGATATTCAACAGAATGCTTCAGGAAAAAAAGTGGACTTCCTGCTTTGATGTCTGTTCATAATATTAGGCTCAAAGTTCACACAGCTGCAAGAATTTCTGGGCGATCCCATCAAGATATCACTTTGCCTTCAAGCCAGATCATATCTAAACTGCCCGTGGTGCCAGTAGAACACACCTTCTTTCTAAAGGCCACAGGAGTAGGGGATCCCAGGTATTTTCCCACTTACTTGTCACTTCTGGAGTTAAGCATCCTTCCCTTGAATCCCAGGGATATTTAAGACTGTTCACCCAATCTAAATTTATTACTGAGGGACTTCCCTGGTGGTCCAGTGGGTGAGACTCCGCGCTCCCACTGCAGGGGGCCCGGGTTCCGTCCCTGGTTGAGGAACTAGATCCCGCATGCATGCCGCAACTAAGAGTTCACATGCCACAACTAAGAAGACTGCGTGCCTCAACTAAGACCCGGTGCAGCCTAAATAAATAAATAAATATTTTTAAAATAAATTTATTACTGAGCCCATCGCCAGCATGACCCTTGCCCCCTCTCAGCAAATCTGTGGAGGTCTTTGGGATTCTCATATAAAAGTAATCATAAAATTTGCAAGTGTATTCCTTAACGTGGGGCAACCAGAGTCCAGGGGGTTTAAACTGGAGCTCAGGCAGGGTAAGAAAGCTGGCAAATAGTCTTGGCACCCAACCCGCACTTCCTCCCCT
The DNA here is from genome assembly GCF_937001465.1 of Orcinus orca. Taxonomy (NCBI): domain Eukaryota; kingdom Metazoa; phylum Chordata; class Mammalia; order Artiodactyla; family Delphinidae; genus Orcinus; species Orcinus orca. The sequence continues at coordinate 3,994,056 of NC_064568.1, forward strand.
GTAGCTGTCCACCCACCGCCGCAGTTGCTGGAAGGCAGGGCCACTTCTGGTTGCTGTGCACACCCAGTGCGCAGCCCCAGGGTGGCACAGGGTCAGTGCTTAGCAGGTTCCAGTGAAGCGTGGACAAGGGTCACTTTGGCCTACTGACTTAGAAAGTTTCTCTGAGTCCCTGTGAAATACTTTTTGAATACTGTTATTCTTTTAAATAAAGTTTTTATTGTATAACATACATAGGTTCACAATTCATAAGTGTGTAACACAGTAAATTATCATAGAGGGAACATTCCCATGTAACCACCACACAGGTTAAGAACAGAATTTCCTGTCCTCTCCCAATCACTGCCCCCACTCTGCTCCCTAAAAATGACCTTTTTTTAAAATTAATTAATTAATTTATATTGGCTGCACCAGATCTTAGTTGCGGCACGTGGGATCTTAGTTGCAGCATGCATGTGGGATCTAGTTCCCCGACCAGAGATCGAACCCGGGTCCGCTGCATTGGGAGTGCCTCTGGATCACCAGAGAAGTCCCAAAAGTTTTTAATTTTGACAAAGTTCGTTTTATCTTTCGTTTCTTTATTTTGCTTTAAGTGTAATAGCTAAGAAATCATTGCCTAAGGCAAGGTCATGAAGATTTACACCTGTGTTTTCTAATTTTTGTGTATAATGTGAGGTATTCTTTCTTATAAAAAGAAAATAAGAATTTTCCATTCAAGAAGCATCTCACTAGTACAATTAATCATGGTAACAAAGATATTTATACACTGTTTATAACTCAGGCTTTAGAAAAAATTTTCAGAAGTTTGTGATAGTATTAATAGTAACTATGTGGTGAATAGAATTAATACTTAACATATTATTTACTAACCCTCTCATCAATCCCATAAAGTAGTAACAATATGTCTATGTTGAATTTGAGAAAACCGAAGTTTAGAGGGTTTAAATGACTTTCTCAGGGTGACAGTATGTGTTTCAGAGCCTAGGTCTATCTGATTCCATAGCCTATGGGTACTCAAATAATGTTGATTCCTTTAAAACTTCTAAAAAATAAAGTGAGTCAGAAAGGCAGAATATTATTCTATCAGTTAAGAATTCAGAATATCTGAAATGGGTGGAATTAACTTGCAGAGTAATAATAGACTCAACCAGAATTCTAAACGTTCATTACTAAAGAAGGATTTAATGCCTATGCACTGATAAAATGACTGGCCAGCCTTTTCTTCTTAATTACAAATAAACAGAGCTAAGAAATATATGTACATGGATGCTGGGAGATATATTCTGCAAGATTTGAGCCTCATCACACCCTCTCTAAAATGGTTTGTGCCTATTCTGCGTATCTCTTAACCAAGAGAAAACTAATATATACAAAGCATTTTGTAAACTAAAAGTCACTATGAGAATATTGCATTCTGTTGTCTGTTTTTTTTTTTGAGGTACGCGGGCCTCTCACTGTCGCGGCCTCTCCCGCTGCGGGACGCACGGGACGCACAGGCTCAGCGGACATGGCTCACAGGCCCAGCCGCTCCGCGGCACGTGGGATCTTCCTGGATTGGGGCACGAACCCGTGTCCCCTGCATCAGCGGGCGGACTCTCAACCACTGCGCCACCAGGGAAGCCCTCATGCTGTGCTTTATAAAATTGAGATATAATTCACTTACCGTAAAATACACCCTTTTAAAGTGTACAGTTTAGCAGTTTCGCAAGGTTGTACAGCCATCACCACTGTCTAATTCTAGAACATTTTCATCATTTCAGAAAGAAACTCCAGGGAATTCCCTGGCTGCCCTGTGGTTAGGACTCCACGCTTTCGCTGTGAGGGCGTGGGTTCGATCCCTAGTCAGGGAACTAAGATCCCACAAGCCACGCGGTGCGGCTAAAAATAAAAGAAAGAAACTCCATATCTATTAGCAGTTATCCCCCCTTTCCCCCATCCCTTCAGTCCCTGGCACCCACTAATCTACCTTCTATCCCTATGGATTGCCTATTCTGGGCATGTTACAGAAATGAAATCATACAATATATGGTCTTTTGTGACTGATTTCATCCATGTTGTAGCATGTATCGGTACTTCATTCCTTTTTATTGCCAAATAATATTCCATTGCATAGACATACCACATTTTCTTTATTCATTCATCAGTCTATAGATATTTGATTGTTTTTACTTTGGGGCTATTACAAATAATACTGATGTGAACATTTCTACACAAGATTTTTGTAGAGATATGTTTGTCCTTCTCTTGGGTATATACCTAGGAGTGGAATTGTTGGTTTATATGGCAACTCTGTGTAACCTTTGAGAACTGACCACACTGTTTTCCAAAGATGCTGTACCATTCTGTATTCCCTCCAGCAGTGTATTAGAGTTCGTTTTCCCACATCCTTGCCAACACTTGTGATAGTCTCATCTTTTTGATTGTAGCCATCCTAGTGGGTGTGAAGTGGTATCTCATTGTGGGCTTAAATTGAATATCCTTAATAACTAATGATGTTGATCATCTCCTATGCTACTGGTCATTTGTATATCTTCTTGGGAGAAATTTCTACTCAATTTCTTTGCCTCTTTGTTTTTTTTTAAATATTATAATAGTTCTTTATAGTCTATATGTGCATGTCCATGTATCAGATACATGATTTGCAAAATTTTTCTCCCATTTTGTAGGTGTCTTTCCACTTTCTAAATGATGTCCTTTGAAACACAAAACTTTTTAATTTTGATGATGGCTACTTCATCTAATTTTTCTTTTGTTACTTATGCTTTGATATCATATCTAGGAAACCATCACCTAATCCAAGTTCACGAAGAGTTATACCTATGTTTTCTTCTAAGAGTTTTATAGTTTTAGCTCTTACATTTAAATCTTTGATCCATTTTAAGTTAATTTTTTCCCATTTTTTAATTGTAATAAAATACATATAAAATTTACCATTTTAACTATTTTTAAGTATACAGGTCAGTGGTATTAAATACACTCATAATGTTGTGCAACTTTCACCACTATCCATCTCCATAACTTTTCATCTTGTAAAACTGAAACTCTATACCCAGTAAACACTAATTCCCATTGCCCACTTTTCCTAGTACCTAGGAACCACCACTCTACTTTCTATTGCTATGAATTTGACTACTCTCAATACTTCATATAAGTGAAATCATACAATAGTCGTCTTTTTGTGACTGGCTTATTTCACTTAGCATAATGTCCTCAGAGTTCATCTGTGTTGTAGCATGTGCCAAAATTTCCTCATTTTAAAAAGCTGAATAATATTCCATTGAACGCATATACCACATTTTGCTTATCCATTCATCTGTACATGGACACTTGGGTTGCTTCCACCCCTTGAGTATTACGATCAATGCCGCTGTAAATGTGTGTACAAATCTCTCTTTGAGGCACTGCTTTCAACTCTTTTGTGTATATCCCCAGAAGTGGAATTGCTGGATCATGTGGTAATTCTAGTTTAATTTTTTAAGGAACCACAATCCTGTTTTTTGTAGCCGCTGTGCTATTTTATATTCCCACCAGCAGTGCACAAGGGTTCCAATTTCTCTGCATCCTCACCAACACTTGTTATTTTCTGGGGTGTGTTTTTTTGGTTTTGGTTTTGTTTGTTTGTTTTTTGATAGTAGCCATCCTAATGGGTATGAGATGGTATCTCGTAGTTTTGATTTTTATTTCCCCAATGATTAGTGATGTTGAACAGGCTTTCGTGTGCTTATTGGCCATTTGTGTATTTTCTTTGGAGAAATGTCTGTTCAAATCTTTTGCCCATTTTTTAGTCAGGTTGAGTTTTTTTTTTAATGTTGTTGAGTTTTAGAAGTTCTTTATATAATCTGGAAATTAATGCCTTATGAGATACATGATTTGCAAATGTTTTCTCTCATTCTGTAGGTTGCCTTTTTACTCTGTTGATATTGTCTTTCGATGCGCAAATTTTAAAAGTTTTTATGAAGTTCATGTTGTGTGTGGTTTTTTTTCTTTTGTTGCCTGTGCCTTTTGTGTCATATTCATGAAATCATTACCAAATCCAATGTGTGATACTTTTCTCCCATGTTTTCTTCTGAGAGTTTTATAGTTTTAGGTCTTTGATCCATTTTGAGTTAAATTTTGTGTATGGTGTGAGGTAAGAGTCCAGCTTCATTCTTATGCATGTGAATATCCAGTTTTCCTAGTACCATTTGTTGAAAAGAATATCTTTTCCACATTGAATGGTCTTGGCTCCCTTGTCAAAAAATCATAACGTTATATGCAATGATTTATTTCTGGAATCTTTTTTCCTTTGGTCTGTATGTTTGTCTTTATGTCAGTACCACAGTTTTGTGACTATAGCTTTGTAGCACGTCTTGAAATCAGGAAGTGATCCAGCTTTGTTCTTTATCAAGGTAGTTTTGTCTATTTGGGATTCCCTTGAGATTCCACATGAAGTTCAGGATGGATTTTTCTATTTCTGCAAAAAAAGAGAAATCATTGAAATTTTGATAGGAATTGCATTGAATCTATAAATCACTTTGGGAAATATTGACATCCTAGCAATATTAAGTCTTCCAACCCCATGAACATGGAAAAGGTTTCCATTTATTCTTTAATTCCTCTCAGCAATGTATTGTAGTTTTTAAGGTACAGATCTTTTACCTTTTACTTCTTCTTTTCCAATTTGGATGCCTTTTCTTTCTTTTGCTTGCCTAATTCCTCTGGCTAGAACTTCTAGTACAATGTTGAGTAGAGGTGGTGAAAGCAGGCATCCTTGCTTTTGTTCCTTATCTTAGAGGAAAAGCTTTCAGTCTTTCACCATTGACTGTGATGTTCACTGTGGGTTTTTCATACATGGCTTTTATTATGTTGAGATAGTCTACTATCCTAATTCCTTGAGTGTTTTTATCATGAAAGGGTGATAAATTTTGTCAAATGCCTTTTCTCCTTCTATTGAGATGATATTGTGGGGTTTTTTCCTTCATTCTGTTAATGCAGTGTAGTACAGTGATAGATTTTTACGTGTTGATTCATCCTTGCATTTCAGGAATAAGTTCCACTTGGTCATGGAGTATAGTCTTTTTAATATGCTGCTGATACAAGTTTGCTTGTATTTTGCTGAGGATTCTTGTATCAGAGTTCATGAGGGATATTGGTCTGTAGTTTTCTTGTAGTGTGTTTGCCTGGCTTTGGTATCAGGGTAATGCTGGCCTCAAATGAGTTTGGAAGTGTTCCTTACTCTTCAGTATTTTGGAATAGTTTGAGAATGCTTCTTTAAATGTTTGGAAGAAATGACCAGTGAAGCCTTTGGGTCCAGGGGTTTTCTTTATGGGAAAATTTTTTTTATTATTATTGATTCAGTCTCCTTAGTAGTTATAAGTCTCTTCATGTTTTCTATTTCTTCATGATTTACTCATGGTATGTTTTGTTTCTAGGAGTTTGTTCATTTTGTCTAGGTTGTCCAATTTATTGGCATACAATTACTCTTTCTTATGTTTTATATTTCTGTAGAATTGTTAATAATGTCCTCACTTTGATTTCTGATTTCAGTAATTTGAGTCTTCTCTTTTTTTTCCTTAGTCTGTTTAGCTAAAGATTTGTCAATTTTGTTGATCTTTTCAAATAATCAATTTTTAGTTTCATTGATTTTCTGTTTTCTATATTTCTGTTTTCTCTTCTCCTGCCAGCTTTGGATTCAGTTTGTTCTTTTTTTATTCTAGTTGTAAAAGTTAGTTTGCTCATTTGAGATTTTTTTTTTTTAGTGTAAGTACTTAGAGCTCATAAATTTCCCACTTAACACCACTTTTGCAGTGTCCCCTAAGTTTTGGTATGTTGTGTTTTCGTTTCCATTCATCTCTAAGTTTTTTATAATTACCCTCGTGATTTCCTCTTTGATCCATTGGCTGTTTAAGAATGTGTTATTTAATTTCCACAGATTTGCAATTTTTTGCAGTTTCCTTCTGTTGGTGATTTCTAACTTCATCCTGTTATGGTCAGAGAAGACACTTTGTATGGTATCTGTCTTTTAAAATTTGTTGAGATTTAATTTGTGGCTGAACTTATGGCCTGTCCTGGAGAGTGTCCCATGTGTACTAGAGAAGAATGTGTCTTTGTTGTTTCTGAGTAGAGTGTTCTGTATAGTGTGTTCAATCTAGTTAGTTTTTATTGTGTTAAGTCTTCTATTTCCTCATATATCTTCGGTCTAGTGGTTCTGTCCATTACTGAGATTGGGCTATTGAAGTCTCCAATTATTATTGCAGAACTGTCCATTTCTTCCTTAAGTTCTATCAGTTTGGGCTTCACATATTTTTCTGGTTATTAGGTGTGTAAATGTTTGTGATTGTTATATCTTCTTGCTCTGTTGATCCTCTTATTAGTATCCTTCTTTGTCTCTTACAACCTTTTGAAATTTAAAGTCTATTTTGTTTGATTTTAGTACAGCTACCTCTGCTGTCTTTTGGTTTCTATTCGCATGGTCTTTTTCCTTTCATTTTCAGTCTATTTGTATCTTTGGCTCTAAAGTGAGTCTCTTATAGGCAGCATACAGTTGGAACACAGTTTCTCTATAATATTCTGCCGTTATCTCCTGATTAGAGAGTTTAATCCATTTGCATTTAAATATTTACTAATGAGGAGGGACTTCTGTCATTTTGCTCTTCGTTTTATATATGCCTTACAGCTTTTTCTGTCCTTCATTTCCTGCATTCCTGTCTTCTTTATGTTTAGTTGATTTTTTTGGTATTGAAATGTTTAAATCATTTCTCATTTTTTTGTATATATTCTATAGCTGTTTTCTTCATGGTTACCATGGGGATTACATATAACATCCTAAAGTTACAGATTCACTCTAGTTTGAATTTATACCAACTTAACTTCAATCACACAGAAAAACATTCTTGCTTTACAGCTCTGTCCCCACCCCTTTCAGTTGTTGTTGTCACAGATTACATCTTTATGCATTGTGTGCCCAAAAACATAAGCTAATAATTCTTTTAAATACATTAGTCTCCTATGTAGAAAACAAGAGTTAAAGTCACAACAGTACTAGCTTTTACACTGATAATTGAGGGTTTTTTTTTCTTTAAATGTATTTGTAGAAAAAAAAAAGTATAGTTGTAAACCATCACTACAATAATACTAGCTTTTATAATTGCCCACGTACTTACCTGTATTGAAATCTTTATTTCTCCAATGTCCTAGTGTTTTTTCCTTTCACCTTGCAGGACTCCCTTGAGCATTTCTTGCAGGGCAAAGCTAGTGATCACAAATTCCCTTACCTTTTGTTTATCTGGGAATGTCTTGGTTTCTCCCTCTGTTTTAAAATATGTATTTATTTATCTGTTTATTTTAATTGAGGTATAGTTGATTTACAGTGTTGTGTTTCTGGCGTACAGCAGAGTGATTCAGTTTTTTATATATATATTCTTTTTCATATTCTTTTCCATTATGGTTTATTACAGGATATTGAATATAGTTCCCTGTGCTATACAAAAGGACCTTGTTGTTTATCTATTTTATATATGTAAATATATGTAGTATATATATGTGTGTGTGTGTATAGTTTGCGATAAAAGAAATTTTCACGTATTGAGATACAGGGAAGTCATTCTGGCTTATGCATGAGTTAACCTGAATTTTATGCTAACTAAAATAGCCTGTTTGTGGCGTATCAAACATACATTGTACATATGCTTTAATTATTAAAGAAAAGGGCACACTGACCAGAAGTAAAGAATGTCCATGTCAAAAATAAAGATTCCTCTCTTCCTTAGGTGCCAATGCTGGGCCTTCTTTGATGATAAAACTCCCTTCCCAGGTGCCAAGGCCATGCTGACCTACTGATCACTGATCTTTGTGGGGTCTTTTGTTTTTAAACCTTGAAGAAATGTAATGTTCTTTGTTCTGACAAGATATAAAACTGCTGGAAACCATGCTTCTCCAGAGGAGCTTCTCAGACTAATCTGGGAAGCTGGCTTTTGGGCTTGTCCTTAGTTTGGCTCAAATAAAACTCTTCTTACTATAGATTCTTTATTGATTATTTTCATCGACACTTGTATCTGCTAATCCCAAACTCCTAATTTATCCCCTTCGCCTTTGGTAACCATAAGTCTGTTTTCTACGTCTGTGAGTCTGCTTCTGTTTTGTAAATAAGTTCATTTGTATCATTTTTTTTAAAGATTCCACATATAAGTGATATCATATGCTGTTTCTCTTTCTCTTTCTCACTTACTTCACTTAGTATGATAATCTCTAGGTCCATCCATGTTGCTGCAAATGGCATTATTTCATTCTTTTTTATGGCTGAGTTGTATTCCACTATACACACACACACACACACACACACACACACACACACACACACACTGCATCTTCTTTATCCATTCATCTGTTGATGGACATTTAGGTTGCTTCCATGTCTTGGCTATTGTAAATAGTGTTGCTGTGAACATTGGGGTGATGTTTCTTTTTGAATTAGAGTTTTCACCAGATACATGCCTAGGAGTGCGGTTGCTGGATCATATGGCAACTCTTTCTTTTAGTTTTTTAGCAAACCTCCATGCTGTTTTCCACAGTAGCTGCACCAATTTACATTCCTACCAACAGTGTAGGAGGGTTGTCTTTTCTCCACACCCTCTCCAGCATTTATTATTTGTAGACTTTAAAAAAATTTTTAATTTATTTTTATTTTTGGTTGTGTTGGGTCTTTGTTGCTGCACAGGGACTTTCTCTAGTTGCGGCGAGCGGGGGCTACTCTTCATTGCAGTGCACGGGCTTCTCATTGTGGTGGCTTCTCTTGTGGAGCACAGGCTCTAGGCACGTGGGCTCAGCAGTTGTGGCTTGCAGACTCTAGAGCGCAGGCTCAGTAGTTGTGGCGCACAGGCTTAGTTGCTCCAAGGCATGTGGGATCTTCCCGGATCAGGCCTCGAACCCATGTCCCCTGCATTAGCAGGCGGATTCTTAACCAGTGTGCCACCAGGGCTTCTATTTGTAGACTTTTTAATGATGACTATTCTGACTAGTGTGAGGTGATACCTCATTATAGTTTTGATTTGCATTTCTCTAATAATTAGCGATGTTGAGCATCTTTTCATGTGCCTATTGGCCAACTGTATGGTTTTCTTTGGAGAAATATCTATTTAGGTCTTCTGCCCATTTTTTGACTGGGTTGTTTGCCTTTTTCTGTTATTGAGTTGTATGAGCTGTTTGTATATTTTGGAAATTAAGCCCTTGTCAGTCACATCATTTGCAGGTATTTTCTCACAGTCCGCAGGTTGTCTTTTTGTTTTGTTTATGGTATACTTTGCTGTGCAAAAGCTTGTACGTTTTATTTTTGTTTTTATTTCTATTGTCTTGGGAGACTGACCTCAGAAAACATTGCTACGATTTATGTCAGAGAATGTTTTGACTATGTTCTTTTCTAGGAGTTTTATGGTGTCATGTTTTATATATGTCTTTAAGCCATTTTGAGTTTATTTTTGTGTAGGGTGTGAGGGAGTGTTCTAACTTTGTTGAGTTACATGCGGCTGCCCAGTTTTCCCAACACCACTTGCTGAAGAGAGTCCTTTCTTCATTGTGTATTCTTGCCTCCTTTGTCGAAGATTAATTGACCACAGGTGTGTGGGTTTATTTCTGGTTGATCCATATGTCTGCATTTGTGCCAATATCATGAGATTTTGATTACTCTTGCTTTGTAGTATTGGCTGAAATCTGGGAGGATTATGCTTCCAGCTTTATTCTTTTTTCCTCAGGATTGCTTTGGCAGTTCTGGGTCTTTTTTTTTTTTTTTGTGGTACGCAGGCCTCTCACTGTTGTGGCCTCTCCCGTTGCGGAGCTCAGGCTCCGGATGCGCAGGCTCAGCAGCCATGGCTCATGGGCCCAGCTGCTCCGTGGCATGTGGGATCTCCTGGACCGGGGCACGAACCCGTCTCCCCTGCATCAGCAGGCGGACTCAACCACTGCGCCACCAGGGAAGCCCTCTGGGTCTTTTATGGTTCCATAAAATTTATAGGAGTATTCGTTCTAGTTCTGTGAAAAATGTCATGGGTAATTTGATAAGCATTGCATTAAATCTGTAGATTGCTTTGGGTAGTGTGGCCACTTTAACAATATTAATTCTTCCAATCCAAGAACATGGGATATCTTTCCATTTCTTTGCATTATCTTCAAATTCCTTTATCAGTGTTTTATAGTTCTCAGCATGTAAGTCTTTCACCTCCTTGGTCAGGTTTATTCCTAAATATTTTACTTTTTAATGCAATTTTTAAAGGGTTTTTTTTTTTACGTTCTAATATTTCATTGCTAGTGTAAAGAAATACAACTGATTTATGTATGTTAACCTTGTATCCCTGCTACCTTGCTGAATTCACTTATCACTTCTAGTAGTTTTTATGTGGAGTCTTGAGGGTCTTCTGTATCTTAGTACCATGTCATCTGCATATAATGACAATTTTACCTCTTCCTTCCCGTTTGGATACCTTTTATTTCTTTTTCTTGTCTGATTGTTGTGGCTAGGACTTCCAAAACTTGTTGAATAGAAGTGGTAAGAGTGGGCATCCTTGCTTTATTCCAGATTTTAGCAGGAAGGCTTTCAGCTTTTCACCATTGAGTATTATGTAGGCTGTGGGTTTGTCATAAATAGCTTTTATTATGTTGAGATATGTTCCCTCTATTACTTGGCAAGAGTTTTTATTATGAATGGATGTTGAATTTTATCAAATGCCTTTTCTGCGTATATTGAGATGATCATGTGGTTTTGTCTTTTCTTTTGTTGATGTGTTGTATCACACTGATTCATTTATGTATGTTGAACCATTCTTGTGACCCTGGGATGAATCCAAGTTGGTTGTGGTGTATGATCTTTTTTATGTATTGTTGGGTTCAGTTTGCTAATATTTTGTTGAGAATTTTTGCATCTGTACTCATCAAAGATATTGGCCTGTAATTTTCTTTTTTGGTGGTGTCTTTGTCTGGTTTTGGCATCAGGGTGAGGTGGCTTTCTAGAACGACTTTGGGAGTGTACCCTCCTCTTCACTCTTTTGGAAGAGTTTGAGAATGATTGGTGTAAGTTCTTTTAATGTTTTGTAGAATTCCCCAGTGAAGCCATCTGGTCTTCGACTTTTGTTTGCAGGGAGTTTTTTAAATTACGGATTCTATTTCACGTCTAGTAATCAGTCTGTTCAAATTATTTCTTCTCGATTCAGTTTTGGTGGGCTGTATGTTTCTAGAAACCTGTCCATTTCTTCTAGGTTGTCCAATTTGTTGGCATATAGTTGTATTCTTTTATGTTTTTTTTGTATTTCTGTGGTATCAGTTTCTACTTGTCCTCTTTCGTTTATTTTGTTTATTGGGTCCTCTCTCTTTTCTTTATGGTGAGCCTGGCTAGAGGTTTGTAGATTTTGTTTACCCTTTCAAAAACCCAGCTCTTGGTTTGATTGTTCTTTTTCTGTTGTTTTTTTAATCTCTGTTTATTTCCTCTCTGGTCTTTATTATTTTCTTCCTTCTGCTGACTTAAGGTTTTGTTTGTTCTCCTTTTTCTAATTCTTTTAGATGGCAGGTTAGGATGCTTATTTGAGATTTTTCTTGTATTTTGAGGAAAGCCTGTATTGCTATGAACTTTCTTCTAAGGACAGTTTTTGCTGCCTCCCATAGATTTTGTATGGTTGTGTTATCATTGTCATTTATTTCAACATATGTTCTGATTTCATCGTTGACCTATTGATTTTTTAGCACCATGTTGTTTAGTCTCCATGTAATCGTTTTTTTTTTTTTCTCATTTCTCTTTCTGTGGTTGATTTCTAGTTTCGTGCTGCCATTGTGGTCAGAAAAGATGCTTGAAATGATATCTATCCTCTTAAATTTGTTGAGACTTGTTACGTGTCCTAGTGTATGGTCTATCCTAGAGAAAGTTCCATGTGCACTTGAAAAGAATATGTATTCTGGGTTTTTTTGATGTAGTGTCCTGAAAATATCAATTAAGTCTAACTGTTCTGTTGTGTCATTTAGGATCTCTGTTGCTTTATTGATTTTTCTGTCTGGACGATCTGTCCACTGATGTCAGTGAGGTGTTAAAATTTCCTACTATTACTGTGTTCTCATCAGTTTCTCCATTTATATCTGTTAGTATTTGTTTTATCTATATAGGTGCTCCTATATTGGGTGCATATGTTAATGAGCATAATAGCCTCTTCTTGTATTGATCCTTTTATCATTATATAGTGTCCTTCTTTGTCTTTCTTTATGGATTTTGTTTTAAAGTCTGTTTTGTCTCATATGAGTATTGCTGCCCCTGCTTTCTTCTGATTTCCGTTTGCATGAAATATCTTTTTCCATCCCTTCACTTTCAATCTATGTGTGTTCTTCACTCTAAAGGGTTCCTTGTAGGAAGCATATTGTAGGCTCTTATTTTATTATCCAGTCTACCACTCTGTGTCATTTGATGGGGGCATATAATTTAAGGTAAATATTAATAGATATATATTTATTGCGATTGTAAATGTTTTCCAGTTGATTTTATATTTCTTCTTCGTTCCTTTTTTTTGTTTTTCCTTTTGTGGTTTGATGGTTTTCTTTTATATTATGCTTGTGTTTTCTTATTTTTAGTTTTTGTGAATAATGTTTTTGATTTGTGGTTACCCTGTTTTTCAGGTATGCTAACCTATTACTGTTATCTACTTGCTTTAGACTGGTTGTCATATAGGCTCCAAATACATTCTAAAAAAAAAAATCTACAATTTCTTACTCCCTTCCCCACATTTTATGATTTTTATGTCCTCTTTTTTTTTTTTTTTTTTTTTTTTGCGGTACGCGGAGCTCTCACTGTTGTGGCCTCTCCCGTTGCGGAGCATAGTCTCTGGACGCGCAGGCTCAGCGGCCATGGCTCATGGGCCCAGCCGCTCCACGGCATGTGGGATCTTCCCAGACCAGGGCACGAACCCGTGTCCCCTGCATCGGCAGGCAGACTCTCAACCACTGCGCCGCCAGGGAAGCCCCTATGTCCTCTTTTATATCTTCATGTTTATGCTTTTGCTGTTCATTGTAGTTATCACTTTCACCCCCCAAATTTTTTTTAAATTTTTTAATCTGCATACTGGCTTATTTAAGTGATATACTTTTCAATTATGTTTTTTTAAAGTAATTTATTTATCTATCTGTCTATTTATTTTTGACGGTGTTGGGTCTTCATTGCTGTAGATGGGCTTTCTCTAGTTGCAGCAAGTGGGGAGTACTCTTTGTTGCGGTGTGTGGGCTTATTGCGGTGGCTTCTCTTGTTAAGGAGCATGGTCTCTAGGCACATGGGCTTTGGTAGTTGTGGCATGCAGACTCTAGAGCACAGGCTCAGTAGTTGTGGCACACGGGCTTAGTTGCTCTGCGACGTATGGTATCTTCCCATACCAGGCTCGAACCCCTGTTCCCTGCATTGGCAAGCGGATTCTTAACCACTGCGCCACCAGGGAAGGCCCCAGTTGTGGGTTTTTTTTTTTTTCTTTCCTATAGATTCTTGCTGCTGCTGCTGCTGCTGCTGCTGCTGTTTTTTTTTTTTTTTTTTGCTTCTATCTTATTTAGAGAAGACTTTTTTATATTTCTTTCAGGTTAAAAGTTTAGTATTGCTGTATTCTTTTAGTTTTTGCTTGTCTGAGAAATTCTTTGACTCTCCTTCTATTCTAATGATAATCTTGTTGTGTAGAGTATCCTACGATGCAGGTTTTTCCCTTTTAGGACTTTGAATTTATCTTGCCACTCCCTTCTGACCTGCAGCATTTCTGTAGAGAAATCACCAGATAGCCTTATGGGGGTTCCCTTATAAAATTAACTCTTTGTTTTTCTCTTGCTGCGTTTAGAGTCCTCTCTTTATCTTTAACTTTTGCCGTTTTAATTATAATCTCCCTCACTTTTGAAGGATAGTTTTGCCGGGTATGGTATTTTGGGTTGACAGGTTTCTTTTCTTTGAGCACTTTGACTGTATTGGCCAACTGCCTTCTGACCTCCAAAGTTTCTCCTGAGAAATCTGCAAATAGTCTAATTGCAGGTCCTTTGTATGTGATAGTTTGCTTCTCTCTTACTGTTTTCAAGATGTTCTCTTCTTGTCTTTTGAAAGTTTGATTATAATGTCTTGATTTCGGTCTCTTTGAGTTCCTATTACTTGGAGTTTGGTGGGCTTGGATGTTTATGTTCATGTCTTTGATCAAATTTGGGAAGTTTTCAGACATTATTTCTTCATATATTCTTTGCTCACCCCCTTTTTGTCCTCCAGACTCCCACAATGCTATGTTGGTCTACTTTTTGGTATCCTGTAGGCCTCACAGGCACTGGTCAGTTTTCTTCAATCTTTTTTCTTTCTGTTCCTCAGACTCACTACTTTCTATCAAGGTAACTGATTCTTCTGCTTGTTCAAATCTTCCTTTGAATCCTTTTAGTGAATTTTTCATTTCAGTTATTGTAGTTTTCAGCTCCAAAAAATTTTTTTTGGTTTCTTTCTAGGTTTTATATCTGTTTATTGGTATTTCCATTTTGTTCTTACATCGTTTGTTGAGTTTTCCACGTCTTCCTTTAGTTCAGTCTTTGTCTAATACATTTGACATGAGATCTTTTCCAGGGATAACTTACATTGATTTTTTTTTCCTTTGAATGGATCATAATTTCTTGTTTCTTTGTATGCCATGTGGTTTTGTTGTTGTTGAAACAACATTTGAATCTGGACATTTAAATCTAATAATGTGGTAACTGTGGAAATCAGATTCTCTCCCTTTCCAAATATCTCCTGTTTTTTGTTACTTTATTGTTTTTGTTGTAAGCTGTTTTCCAAGGAGCATCCTGACATGTAAACTTAACGTCTTTTCTAGGGTCTTTTCTGAACCTGTGCCTTTCTCTGAGCATGTGTATTTACTTTCTAATTGTCCCTGTATATGCAGTTAGTTTTGAATGTCCTTGTCTTTAATGTCTGGTTCCCAATAGAGGATAAAGAGAAAAATGGGGAGGTGGGGGAAGCAATCCAGTCTTTTAAGTCCCCTGGAAATCACTTCAGCAGAAATGGAGGGGCTTGCAACAGTAGGAAGAAGTACAAAGACAATGGATACCCCTTCTTTGTCTGCACCTGTGGGATCAGAGGAAGCAATCATTGATTGGAGCACAGATCCCCACCCTGTGGGAGCCCACCCTGGCTCCCACAAGCTGTGTGCAAGCTGCTTCTGGAACATGTGCACAGGTGCCTGTTATAGGGTAGATGTGGGGAATGGGTAGCTGCTGCTACTGTGCTAGGAGCTGGAGTTGACCAAAATTAACTGCAATTTATGGTCCAAGGCTTCCCCTGGAAATTGCAAGCCTCCAGTAGACTCCTGAGTTCCAAAATAGTTACATCAGACAGATTCCACTAGTGCAATTGTGGTCTAGGTAGGGAAAGAGATTCCTGGTGCTTCCTACTCCACCATCTTCCCAGAATTCTCTCTCTTGAGTTAATTGTTTTCCATATAGTAGGAGGGAGGGGTCCAGTTTCATTCTTCTATGTTGTGTCCAGTTGTTCCATTACCATTTGTTGAAAATACTGTTCTTTCCGCATTGAATTGGCACGCCACTTTTGTCAAAAATCCGCCTTTCAGACACAGCAGGCGGATTCTTAACCACTGCGCCACCGGGGAAGCCTAGTACTTCTGTTCTTATTTTCGTTAGTGTTTTTATCATGAAAGAGTGTTGAATTTTGTCAAATGCTTCCTCTGTACGTTGAGATGATCATTTGGCTTTTGTCCTCTGTTCTTGGGTGTGTTATATTGTTTGATTCATATGCTGAACCAACCTTGCATTCCTGGGATAAATCCCACTTAGTCATAGTGTATGATTCTTTATATGCTTCTGGATTCATTTTGCTAGGGTTTTGTTGCAGATTGTTGCATCTATATTCATAAGGAATATTGATCTGTAGTTTTCTTGTGATGTCTGTCTGGTTTTGGTATCAGGTAATCCTGGCCTCATAGAATGAATTGGGAAGTGTTGCTTCCTCCTCCTCCTCCTCTTCTTCTTTTTCCTTTTTTTGTTTTTTGTTTTTTTGAAGTTTGAAAAGCATTGGTTCATGATATACTTTTATTCAAGGAAAAATAATATCTGCTCACTTCAGGTGCCCAAGTGACCATTCAGAACCTTGAACCTTGGCTTTAGTGGGTATTGACCTTGTGTTATTGATGAGCTTTTTCCGATTTCATCCCAGTGAGGATGGGAGGTTGCCAGACTCTTTCACAAGTATTAATCCCAGTAGTTTCCAGTGTAATTCTGGTTGTTTGCCATCCTCAACAGTATTGTGAGAGCCTGTCTTCTGGAACCTGTCATCTTAAAGGAGTGCTTTATAGCTGGCCTTAGAGACAGTGAAAAAAATTCAAAGATGATCTCTAAGAAGTTATTTTGGTAGCTTTTTATTTTATTGATGCTGTGCAGAGCAGACCTGAAAATACCTTTCATTTTTTTCTTGCATTTTCAACATTAGAAACAGCTATTGTAGCTGTTTCTTAGGATCATTCTGTGGAAATATCTCATTGATTCCTTTGTCATCGAAAACTATACAATTTTATCACTCAAAAAGCTACAGTGAAAGCAAGAGGCATGGTCCTCAAACCACCACTGGGCATCTTTCTAAGCCCCCTTGTGATGCAGCCCTCTTCTCACCCGCAGGTACCACGTACACAGACTTCTCGGCCGGAATCTCCAGGGATGACCAGCCCCTCCCCGCGCATCCAGATAATCTCCACTGATTCTGCGGTAGCCTCACCTCAGCGCATTCAGGTACCTGCACCAGTCCCACTTGGTTCCAGCCACCTGCCTGAGGGCAGACCTGCCTTCCCTGAATCGTTTCTGAAAACAAACCTGCCTAAGGGTTTCACTAAGGAGCTGTGCTTCTTAGGCATCAAGTATAGTACAATCTCACTTATTTTTTAAAAGATAAAAGAAGAAAGATTTTACATTTACTAAGCTGACTTACTTTCAATCTAAAAGTCTGAACTGTCACTTCAAACTATTGGAATGAAGTACCATTTATTACTTATGTGCTTCAAAATTGAGAGGTAGTATGTCTTAGTCGTTAAGAGTGTGGACCTCCACTTGAAGTCAAATCCAGTGCCCCATTTTATAGCTTTTCTAATGTCTCACTGTTTCCATTTAGAAAATGTACATAATAGTAGTACTTATCTCATAAGGTTATTAGGAAGAATCAGTGACTATTGCTTGTAAAATGCTTGAAACGGTGCTTGGCACATAATAACATTCGGTATGTACTAATTATCTATAATAACTATTATTGCTAGTATTGTTGTTAACTAATTGATGATATTCACTTATGGGAGGTTTAGTCTTCCCAGGGCTCTGAACCTGCCTCTTTCCCACTGAACAAAAAGAAGGTACATGTATCATGATCAACAAGCAAGAAGAAGGGAAAATTATTGATGAAACACATACATTAAAGATTCATATACACTACCAAATGTAAAATAGATAGCTAGTGGGAAGCAGCCGCCTAGCACAGGGAGATCAGCTCGGTGCTTTGTGACCACCTAGAGGGGTGGGATAGGGAGGGTAGGAGGGAGGGAGACGCAAGAGGGAAGAGATTTGGGAACATATGTATATGTATAACTGATTCACTTTGTTATAAAGCAGAAACTAACACACCATTATACTCCAATAAAGATGTAAAAAAAAAAGAAGAGATTCATAGTTATCTCAGAAGGCCAAACCAAAACACATGCACGGAAATGAACGGCAGAGAAAACTCTAGTTATGTAACGTAAGTTTGAGAGAATAGCAGGTGGACAGGTATTTGAGTGAATAAGTAAAGGATTGCTTTCATTTACAGTTTCTTTATTTTAAAACTCAGTATTAAGTGAGTAGTATGCTGTAATAAGTAGATGACTTCCATAGTGTTCACCCATTCTTAAAAGTGATTTTATGGATTATTATAAACTAAGCATAGAAGAGTTCTAATAAAGTGAAATGAGTTGATAAAAATTATATTTCCATCATGTCCGAATTACATAATATTTTATCATAAATAACGAAGTTCATACACTTCTTTTCTTCACACCAAGTAGGAAACACATATCTGAGTGTCTAGAAATTCAGATAATTGGTCCAACGTTAATGAGATTTTACTATTCCTCAGAATTAGAAACTTTATATAACTAAGTTATTTTTTTCTCTTTTGCTTTGTTCTTATTTGCTGATTGTGACTTGAAAATGAGTCCTTTATAGTTTTATGTAGCAGGTGTTAGGATCCTGCCTACATAACTCTCCCAACTCTAACTAACTAGGAACTAACTTTGTACGTTTAACCATGGATGTTATATTATGGTTTCACAACCATCTGAGGGCAGATGAGAACATAGAAAGTTCTTCCAGAAAACTCCATCGGTAGCTAGTTTGTGTTTCAAGAGAGGGTATACAGCCCCCTGTATTGGTATAAGAAGGATCTTTCTGTTTTCCCGAGGGGTATTCAGGCATCCCATTCCGTACAGTGGGGCTGTTCCCATGCCCTGGTGCTTGGCCCATGGTTCCACCACTGTCCTGGCTAGAATGCAGTAAGATTCTTGAGCAGCAGTCTTGTAGAATAGATCTTTGGCGTTGAGCTTTCAGTTTCTTTAGGGAAGATAACCCATTAGCAAGAGTTTTATGTAAAGTAAGTATAGTTGAAAATCTTTTCATTGTGTACTGTCAATAAAATTAGACATACCTTGGGACTCCCCTGGCGGTCCAGTGGTTAAGACTCCATGCTTCCACTGCAGGGGACACGAGTTTGATCCTTGGTTGGGGAACTAAGATCCCGCATGCTGTGCTGTGGGGCAAAAAAAAAAATAAAAAAAAAGAGACCTACCTCGGTGCAACAGAACTGACTGTTTTTCAAGGTTTGGTTTTTTTGAAGGAAAGTTATAGGTCATAGGTTGGTTTCTGGGTTCTTGATGTTGGTGCTGTGGCTTTGATGAAGTTTTCATTTCTAGTCCTGACTTCAGTAATGGATCTCTGATCCCCTGAGGTGTGGGGAAAGAATACATTTTCTGATATTTTAATAACAACAGTGCTCTGAACTCAAATAGTGGCTTGTGTGATAAGGTTGGGAGGGAAAGATTATTCAGTAAGGATGGCAAGCTATGCAATATTTAGGAGCTTTGGCTCTGAATGGAACAGATTTTAGGGTCAAATCTTGCTTCCACTCAGCACTGTGACCCTGGGAAACGTTTCTGTAACATCTATAATTGTAAAGTGACAGCAGTAATAGTACCTGTTTTATAGGATTGTAAAAGGATTAAGAGATACTGCCTATAAAGCTGTAGGAAGTAGATGTCAATAAATGTTAGCATCTGTGTTATATAATTTTTTAATGTTTTATTTTCATATAAGTTCAAACTTAAGGAAAATAATACACATAAATCCTGTGTCCCCTTTACACAGATTCACCAGTTGTTTGCTGTAACATTCTGGATGTATGTATAATGTGTTTTTTCTGAATCATTTGAGAATAAAGTGGAGACATCATGCCTCTTTGCCCTGGATACTTCAGCATGTATTTTCTCTTACATAATTACAATACAGTTATCAAAATCAGTAAATTTAATATTGAAACATGCCATTATCTAGTCCATAGTCCATATTCTAAAATTTCATCAGTTTTCCCAGTTAAATCCTTTATAACTATTTTTCCCATTCCAGGATTTATTTTTGTTTTTAATAATGATAGCAAAGCCGGGCGTGGTGGCGCGCGCCTGTAGTCCCAGCTACTCGGGAGGCTGAGGCAGGAGGATCGCTTGAGCCTAGGAGTTCTGGGCTGTAGTGCGCTATGCCGATCGGGTGTCCGCACTAAGTTCGGCATCAATATGGTGACCTCCCGGGAGCGGGGGACCACCAGGTTGCCTAAGGAGGGGTGAACCGGCCCAGGTCGGAAACGGAGCAGGTCAAAACTCCCATGCTGATCAGTAGTGGGATCGCGCCTGTGAATAGCCACTGCACTCCAGCCTGGGCAACATAGCGAGACCCCGTCTCTTAAAATTAAATTAAATAAATAAATAAATAAATAATGAAAGCAAAAATTAAGGTGTCAGTCAACACAAGCCCAACATATCTAGTTGTGCAGACCAACAGAGGGCTGATCTGATGATGGACTTGTGTTCATCAGTATAATGTCATCCTAATGGCAGCAAAAGGGCTTTGGGGCCAAGTGCGAAGGGTGGTGGTCCTCAGAGCAGGAGAGGTAGCCTTGTGACTGGGGTTGAGAGCTGTTGTTTTTTGGGGTACAGAGGTCTAGGGCAGAAACTATGGGAGGAAGGAGATGGAGATAAGAAAAGCTGTAGGAGAACACCTGCTTGTCTGAAAATGAAGCTTAGTCGGAGCCATGCCATCACAAAATCTAGCTTCTCAGTAAATTTCATGGGTTTTCATCATATGTAGTCTTTTTAGGCCAGTGGTTTTCAAACTGTGTTCTTTACTGTTTCCCAGATTACACAAACATTATGTTCAAATTTCATTTTTTAGTCCAGCTTTCAAAGCAATTAAAGTAGATTAAAAGAAAAATACACTTGAACATGGTCACATACCAAATTTGACATGCTGGAGGTCACTGGTGCACTCACTTGTAATCTGTGTTCATTCCCTTTGGGGCAGATCTTGGCTTAAACCTTCTTTTGCCATCTCCATGGATTTTAAGGTTTTCCAGAGCTATTCCTCCACACTCCCCATTTCACATTTATGTTTTCAGGAGAGCATAATTATACTTATTGTTTGAAGGAAATGTTTAAATTTGAGCTTATAAAATACATTTATATAATACAGTGCTTTTTTATCTACTTTATTTTTTGAGGTTTCACATGTTACTAGAAAAGACTTCTGCTGTTTATATGTTTTTTAAAAGTTTGAAATCCTTACTACATTCCCCAGGGGACTGCATCTTGGGCTCTTGTAGCATCCTCCTTCCCTAGGTCTCTCTTCCACCAGCTCTTTATTTCTGCACACCCTTCTTGAGCAGCCAGTACCTGTTCTCTGTCCTTTCTCCATCCGCAACCATCTGATATTTCCTTTCTTGCTCTGATATTCTAGTGGCCCCTCTCAGGTACTCGTAGGAGTTGTCTGTTTGTACGTGCTGACTGGGTAGTAGTTGCACACTGTAACAAAGTCACACCATACAGAGTAAAAGACGAGTCTCCCTCCCTCCCTCTTCATGGAGTCACTCACGTCTCTCCCAAGAAAAGCCACTGTTACCATATTGCATATTCATTCTTTCAGAGATGGGCTGTGCATCTACACCTGCAAGCATACATGTAAACAATACAGCATATTTTTACACTCCTGTCGACATTCTGCCCACACTGCTCTGGACTTCACTCTCTTTTGGAGGTATTTCCCTGTGGTACAAATAAGCTGCCTCTTTCTCTTGAGTGGCAGTTTGATATCCCATTTTTTGGATGCTGCAATAAATAACATTTTACCTGCTTAATTTAAGACATGTGAGAGTATTTCTGTAGGATCCGTTCCTCAAAGTAGGATTGCTGGAAGGGTGTGTCATGTGTAGTTTGTTTATTTTGTTTGTTTTTTTTTTTTAAGAAGGAATGTTATCTTTTATTTAGTTAGTTAGATTTGGCTGCATTGGGTCTTCTCGTTGCTGCACGGGCTCCCCTCTAGCCTCAGCGAGCAGGGGCCACTCCTCACCGCGGTGTGCGGGCCTCTCATCGCGGTGGCCTGTTGTTGTGGAGCACGGGCTCTAGGCGCGCCGGCTCAGTAGTTGTGGCTCACGGGCTCTAGAGCGCAGGCTCAGTAGTTGTGACGCACGGGCTCAGCTGCTCCACGGCATGTGGGATCTTCCCAGAAGAGGGATCAAACCCGTGTCCCCTGCATTGGCATGTGGACTCAGAACCACTGCGCCACCAGGGAAGTCCCTTATGTGTAGTTTTGACAGTAGTTGCCAGACTGCCTTACAAAGAGGTTCCACCAACTTATACTCCCACCAGCCTGGTATGAGAGTGCCCATTTCCTTACACACTCAGCTATATATTTTGATATATATATGTGTGTTTGATACATATATTTGTGGCCCAGAATGTGGTCTGTCTTAGTGAATGTTCCATGCAGGCTTGAGAAGAATGTATATTCTGCTGTTGCTAGATGGATGAGTTTACACATGTCAGTTATATCAAGGGGGTTGCTAGTGCTCCTCAGGTCAACTATATCCTTATTGATTTTCTGCCTGCTTGATCTGTCAGTTGCTTACAGAAGAGTGATGATAACTCCAACTATAATGGTTGATTACTCTATTTCTTTTCGGCAGTCCTATCTTTTTTTTTAAATTTAATTTATTTATTTATGGCTGGGTCTTCTTTGCTGCGCACAGGCTTTCTCTTGTTGCGGTGAGCGGGGGCTACTCTTCGTTGCGGTGTGCAGGCTTCTCATTGTGGTGGCTTCTCCTGTTGCGGAGCACAGGCTCTAGGCACACAGGCTTCAGTAGTTGTGGTGAGCAGGCTCAGTAGTTGTGGCACACGGGCTTAGTTGCCCTGTGGCATGTGGGATCTTCCTGAACCAGGGCTCGAACCTGTGTCCCCTGCATTGGCAGGCAGGTTCTTAACCACTGCGCCACCAGGGAATCCCCTTAAAGGTCTTTTGGCCATTCACTTGGAAGCGATGATGTGCTGGGACTCGTGTCCAGCCTGTGGCTCTCTGGTCTTGCATTCACTGGGCCCTCAGCCTGCAACCCACTCTGTCACAGCTCTGCACGGCTTCCTCTCTTGCCTCATTTGGGTCTTTGTCCACCGTCACTCCCTCAGAGAGGTCTTTGCTCTTGAAGCTGCCCCCCTGCCTCCTTCCCCATATTTTGTTCTGTCCATTATCCTGCTTTTTTGTTTCCTCTGTGTTTCCTTCCTGCCTCTTCATGTCGGGGTGCACAGTCTGTCTTTCCTCTAGCAGGCGAGCTCCCCGCCGTGTTCACACTTCCATCTCTAGTACCGAGAATAGTGCTGGTCACCTAGTGGGTGCCCAGTAAACACGTGTTAAGTAATTGACTCTTTCCTTGCTTGTGTCATTTTCTTTTGAACCTACCAGCATTGTTGGATTTTCCGTATTGGACTGTTGGCAAAGCTGTAGGACTCTGTGTGAGTTTGCTGTCTGAACCTTGGGATGCCATGACCCAAAGCAGTTCTATCAAGAGGTGGCACAGATTCCAGATATGTTGTCCATAAATGTGCTGTAGGGAGCTGGGGTACAACCAGAGACACAGTATGTCTCCCCTTCCCAAGGCCCAGCGCACGCACCGCAAGAGTCCTGTCTGCAGTGAGGGCCTGCTGGGGGTCCTCAGGGAAAAGGTGGCCCCATGCTCCAAGTTGGGCACTTGGCCTGGAAGAGAGACAGGAATGGGCTAGAACAGCTTCAAAGAACTTCACGAGCAGGAATAAGAGAAGTTGCTCTAACGTAGCAGCTATCTTAATTGTGACTGATGCACTTAGGCAGGGATGCAGGGAAGAGGTGAGCTATGGCAGTGGGGCTCATGACTGGTGGCCGTCCCTGGAGAAATGAGGCTCAGGGCTTCTCCGGAGTCAGCGCCCACTGCCTCCAGGGCTTCCACAGTCTTTTATTCACATCTTCTCTCCATGTGCCAGGCCCTGTGCTGGCCCTGGGGATGCAGCCCTGAAACAGGTGTTATCTCTATGCTTAGAGACCTCAGAGTCAAGAGGTGGGAGAAGTTGGATGTGTGTCAGCAAGGGACTCCCTGCATTCTGTCACTTCAAGGCAGAATTATTTATAGGACCTTCCCTTCAGAAATAGCCCTTTAAAGCAGCCATTCTCAGGTTTTGGGGTTTCAAAAAGTTAGGGTAGGGAATTCCCTGGCGGTTCAGTGGTTAGGGCTCCACGCTTCCACTGCAGCGGGCCTGGATTCGGTCCCTGGTCGGGGTACTAAGATCCCGCATGCTGTGCAGCATGGCCCAAAAAAAAACAAAGTTAGGGTTGCCCACATTTCTTATTATGCCTAGGACAAGAATTTTTTTTCTTGTTTTTTTAGTTAAACCTATCATCTACTATTTATTACTGTCTTCATTTCATAACAGAAAGGGCCTTTCTTTGTCCAGGTTTATTGAACTGTAATTGATATGCAGCACTAAGTTTCAGGTATAGAACATAATAACTTGATTTACATATATGGTAAAGTGATTGCCACAAGTTTAGTTAACATTCACCATCTCATACATGTAGAAAAAAGAAAAAGGAAAAAAGTGTTTTTTTCCTTGTGATGAGAACTCTAAGGATTTACTCTCCGGACACCTTCAAGCTGACCACCTTCATACAGTTTCCCTTCCCTCCACTTCCAAAGGGCATTTTAATTCTAAAAGTAGGAGGGATGATATCATCCTAGAATAAAATTAGCTGTATGAAAACCAGTTTCTGAAAAGCTCCCTGTTGTTTTCTCTTTCCCATTTCACCGGCACTGGTGAAACTGTCCTGGACCAGCACTGACTCCGGGCCGGCGTTGGCAGCCACTGCACATGCTCCGTGAGAGCAGCCTCCGTGTTGTGTCTTGTAGATCGTGACAGACCAGCAGACAGGACAGAAGATCCAGATAGTCACCGCAGTGGACGCCTCCGGATCCCCCAAGCAGCAGTTCATCCTGACCAGCCCAGATGGAGCTGGAACTGGGAAGGTGATCCTGGCTTCCCCGGAGACCTCCAGTGCCAAGCAGCTCATATTCACCACCTCGGACAACCTTGTCCCTGGCAGGATCCAAGTAAGACCTGTTGACAGGTGTTTGTTTCAGCACTTCTGCTACTGCACTTGTTCTTGACTCTTACCTCTACCGTGGAGGCCAAATCCATCTCTAGTGGGTCCTTTGGGGACCTGCAAACATGGTGGGTTGCTGCCTCGGCTAAAGTAAAAAACCAGCAAATGAGTGGCGAGGCCCAGAAGGCAGCCGCTGCAGTGCTCAGATGGATGGAATTTGAGCCGGCAAATCAGCGGTCCCACAGGAGACTCACCTGAGCAGTTGGCATGAGCCACTGGAGAATGGTTCTCAACCAAGACCATGTGGTGGCAGCCCTTGGCCTGTGATGCTTTAGGGGCACCACCAAGGGCTGACCACAGTCAGATGAGGACCGACTTGTTCTCTTACCTCGGACTAGCCCGGCTCTTTATTCTGATCTTGTTCCTGTGAACTGCTGCCTGTGGGCCCCTCCGTTCTGCCCTGGTTCTCTCCACTCTGGCAGGCGGGATGGGGTTGGGGCAGGTACAGGAAGGAGGAGAGCAAGGGCTGGAAGAAGAGCAGGGTTATTGGGAAGCATTGAACTTCCAAGTCCAACACTCAGAGAAGCAGGGACTCAAGGCCAATGTCCCATGGTGGCCAAGCATGGAGCATGTTTAGTCCAGGTCAGGGTGCGATCCATGGTCTTGTTTGGTTCTGGTTTTTAAGTTTTTTAAAAATTTGTGGTAACATATAAAATTTACTATCTTAATAGTTTTTAGGTGTCCAGTTGAGGGGCATTAAGGACATGCACACTGTTGTGTAGCCATCACCACCACCAATCCCCAGAACTCTTCATCTTCCCAAATTGAAACTCTGTCCCCACTGAACAACTCCCGTTCCCCACCCCTCAGCCCCTGGCTACCACTATTCCACTTCCTATGGGTCTGACTACTCTAGGGACCTCACATAAGTCAAATCCTGTAATATTTGTCCTTTTGTGACTGGCTAATTTCACTGAGCACAATGTCCTCAGGTTCATCTGTGTTTTGTCTTATGTGTCAGAATTTCCTTCATTTTAAAGGCTGAATAATATTCCAGTGTATGTATAGACCACGCTTGGTTTTTCCATTCATCTGTCAGTGGACACTTGGGTTGCTTCGACCTTTACTTTGAATAATGCTGCTAAGAATCCATGTGTTTTGCAGGGAGATTTCTACTATGGAGAAAATTCAGGAAGGAAAGGGTTTTTTTCCTTCCGCTGCAGCTGGGTTCAGAACACCAATATGTTCAGCTTCCAGAGCTGTACTTTTGAGACACCTCATAATGCCATTAGTAAATACTTCCTAGTGTACATTCTGATCATCTGGAATCAGAGTTCCTCCCTGCTTGCTTCGACTCCTTGTTTTTGAAAGGATGGCTGGTGATTCTCTTGCATGTCTTATAAGAGGTCATTGCACATAATGATGTCTGTATATATTCTCACTGTACATAAATCATTTTAAGGCTTATTGTTAGTACATGATTTAATAACAGCTATTTTTCACTTTTTCATGTTGAAACCAGTTACATTACTCTTCAGATGAGCAGCACTGTGGGTCACCTAGAAAGTCACCTACAAATGAAGGAGAAATAGCAGGTTTCAGAGGCCACCTATCCTAGTCCCTCCACTGCCAGCTGCCTCATGAGAGAGCTAGTTATTTAGTCAGTAAAGCTTAATTACTTCTCTGCCAAGTAAGCCTCTCTGTGTACTTTCAAGCTGTTTCATGAGAATAGAGAAGCAACCAAAAAGACCTCGAGTATCTTCATGTTGGAGCATCCGCCTGTGAGTCCCCACACGGCCCCTACTCCTAGGTGGTTGGGGTGGCCAGATAGGAGGGTAGGTCCCTGAAAACCAGTGTCCGACCCTGGACAAGCCCACCGCCACCCACCACCGCTCAAGGGGCTTGGTCCAGATGAGCGGCCACGCCATTCCTGGTGGCATATTCAGCTGTCACATGGCATTTTCCCAGTTCTGCCCAGAGTTCTTAGAAACCTGAGATTAGGAATTCACAGTTCAACATGGCTTTGCTTAGTGCCCTGGTTTTTCATCAGCACTCTGCGTATTTCCTGATTCTTCTTAGATCGTCACGGACTCTGCTTCTGTGGAGCGTCTTCTGGGGAAGGCCGACGTCCAGCGGCCCCAGGTGGTAGAGTACTGTGTGGTGTGTGGCGACAAAGCCTCAGGTGAGTAACCAAAGGCCATGCTGGGTGCACATCAGGGGCCAACATCATGCACCAAATCTGGGGCGGGGGAGGGTTGTAGGTTTCAAAACATGAACTCCACTCTTCTTATTGGGGTGGTGATGTAAATAAGCAAATCAGTTTGTCAGATTATAAGAATCAAAAGGAAAAACCAAGAAATTATTTCTGTGATTTGTAAATCTTGGTTGGGTGTCAGTTATTTTTGTACTAGTAAGAAAGAAATTGGGACTTCCCTGGTGGTCCAGTAGTTAAGACTCCGCACTTCCACTGCAGGGGGTGAGGGTTTAATCCCTGGTCGGGGAGCCAAGATCCCACATGCCACGCACCTGCCCCCCCCCAAAAAAAAAGAGCAATCATTTCATTAGTCTGGTTAATATCGGCTCAGTTCTTTGCTGTTTCACAAGATGTGTTTGTTGTCTCTCCCTCCCTTGTCCTAACTGTAGCTGCCTCTGTCATGCCCCCAGTGTAACCCAGTGTGATAAATAGGAGGGGGCATGCGATTCTGGCTGGAGTCCCAGGGTCAGGAAAGGCCTGAAGTCACATTGGTGACCTTGATGGTTGAGTGTGTGCTGTCAGGTAAAGCAGAAGGGTGTTCCAGCTGGCGGGACCAGGGCCTGGAGAGTTTAGTG
Source organism: Orcinus orca (assembly GCF_937001465.1). Lineage (NCBI taxonomy): Eukaryota > Metazoa > Chordata > Mammalia > Artiodactyla > Delphinidae > Orcinus > Orcinus orca. The sequence continues at coordinate 4,021,572 of NC_064568.1, forward strand.
TTCCAGCTGGCGGGACCAGGGCCTGGAGAGTTTAACATCCATACCCACCATGTCTCTGGGGAAGCACTCCTGGGCTTCCATGGTTAGGAGGTGGGTACAAGGAGACTAAAGAAGATGTCTGGCCCCAAAGCTCAGACTTCAGCCTGCTAACAGTGGGAGCCATAGAGGGTAAGTGATGCTAGGGACACTGACCTGAGTTCTGAGATGACCACTTGGTTCTGCTTTATTCTGTGGTCACTACATTCGTAGGAACTTTGGATACTTTGTGGTCCTGGTTTTAAAAAAAAGAAAAAAGTGCTGAGCCAAGCTTCTTAAGAGGAAGACAACCCCAGGCAAGCACCAGCTGAAGGCCGGAAGCTCCAGCCCCGCCCGCTGATGCCTCAGGTGCTGTGCTCTCGCCCCTTCTCTGAAGCCCTCATCTGCCCCAGCAGGCAGGGGCCAGCGCTGCCTCTGTCCTCATCACCCTTTTGTTCAGATCTCTGGGCACTGGATGTGTTCTTTTCTAGTTGCTTCCTTACAGGCCTGTCTTCCCCTCCAGAATGTGCTCTTTTTTTTAGCGCAGGAACCGTGTCTGACCCCTTCATCTCTATATCCGCATCTTGTTGCTCAGCAAGGAGAGACATTCTGCAGACTTTCGAACAAGTGAATGAAGCATGTGCATAGCAGAGGCCACAGAATCTGCTTGGCTTACCCTTCTGCGCGTAAAGCTCATGACAGGCTTGCAGTGCCATTGCCTCCAGATATTAGAGATCACTCTAAGGCCTAGAGAGCCCAAGGAAATCCACTGCAAGCAAGGAAGAATGATGTCCACAGAGTCATTTCAGCATGACTCTTCTTAAAGGCACACAATTGAGACCCTCTAAGTGCAGAGTTGGAGAACGGCTCCACGTGCCAAAGCTTAGGGCTTAGGGCCATGGGTTGCTCTGCAGCCGCCGTCCACAGTGACCCTGTGAACCCTGACCCTGCAGTGTAGTTGTGACCCTGGGTTACATGAGACCAAACCAGGAGAGCATACGCGAGGACAGTCCCAGCTGGGAACGTGAGGAAGGGTAAACTCACGTACAGCTCTTTTTAATGTGGGAGGGAATTAGAACTTAGAGACCCCCAAAGTAAACAAGCTTAGAAAAAAGAACTGGCGGCCTTCCTTTGGCCTGGGCTCACACAGTCATGCCCCCGACCCCGGGTCAGTCTGGGGCCCAGGACGTGACGCACACAGAGGGAGTAAATGCGGGATGAGACTCTTTGGGCTAACAAAACACAAGCTTGTGTTTGCTCTTTGACACTTGACGGGACAGGGGAGCTGAGGGCCTTCACCAGGCAGGTCTGCAGAGCCGGGCCCGGTGAGTACAACGGATGATGCAGCCCAGCCATCATCCGCGAGCTCCTGCTGTGCACTCGGAGCACCGAGGTCGTGCCATTTACCAGCGGCCACATAACCTGTCTGAGCTTCCATTTGTCCATCATGACCTCACAGGGCTACTTTAAAGATGGTAGAAAAATGTGAAGGCCCTGGGTGCCATGCTTAGCACTCAGGCCTGTGGTTGGCCCATGGCTGCTGGCATCTGACCGTGCACACCAGTCCCCGATAGACTTACCTTTCTCTTTCAGGCCGTCACTATGGGGCTGTCAGTTGTGAAGGCTGCAAAGGTTTCTTCAAAAGGAGCGTAAGGAAAAATTTGACCTACAGCTGCCGGAGCAATCAAGACTGCATCATCAATAAACACCACCGGAACCGCTGTCAGTTTTGCCGGCTGAAAAAATGCTTAGAGATGGGCATGAAGATGGAATGTGAGTAACTATTAAAAAACCACGTGAGTTAATAAGGAGGGCAAAAGTGAGGTTTCCATGCCTGGCCTTAAAATACTCTTAACAGTATCTGCTGAGGCTTCATTTTGGTTCACCTTCAGGGTCAGCTCAGTGATGCGGCGCTGATACCACTAGGATTGGTTGGTTTCCACAGTGGGAACCTAGTCCAGATAATTTGGGAGGCAGCATGTGGAGTGGGATGAACACAGGCTTTGGGGTAAAGCTGATACCACGTCAGCTCCAGCCCTGCCCCCAGGAGCCGGGAGGCCTTGGGAAGTCATGTGGCCTCTGAGCCACAGGTCCCCATCCATGAAATAGCACCCTTGCCTTCCTTACATGATGTGTCTGGGGTCCTCTTTTCTTCTGCAAAGGTCTGTTTTCTTCATTTGTTTCTGGCATGTGTTCTTGCTCTTGTACCAGATGCTGAAGGAAGAGGTCACTGGTGTCACGTAAAATGGAGCCCCACTGACAGTTAGCAGAAGCTGTCCAGCTCGAGTTGGGCATTAGGATGCTTCCTTTTCCACGTGGGGCATGGGCAGCTCTCTGTTAAGGGCCCACCTGAGGGGGTGTTTCTCCTCCTGGAGAGAGTCCTGTGAGCAGCAGGAAGTGACAGAATGATACCCACACAAACACCACTCGGTCCTTTCTTGGCCATGGCACCCGCCATCTTGAGTTCCTTTAGATTTGACAACACTTTGGCTTTGAGCCTTTCTCTCCTTTGGCTGCAAAATCCACTGTGGAAGTTGAGCCAGGCGTGTCTAGCACCGAGCTTATCCCGACAGCAGTGGGCTTAGTCAAGAGGACTCCTACCTCTCCCGTGAAGGATGTGGTTTTTAAACATGGGTATTTCTGTTGTGATTTAAGCTGTGCAGAGTGAACGGAAGCCCTTTGATGTGCAGCGGGAGAAACCAAGCAATTGTGCTGCTTCAACGGAGAAAATCTATATCCGGAAGGACCTGAGAAGTCCTCTGATAGCCACACCAACATTTGTGGCAGATAAAGATGGAGCAAGGTCAGTCCCTGTGTTGACAAAGGGCGACACTGTAATCAGCCTTTGGAGCTGATTAGGGGAAGCACAGATATTCCTTGGAAAGGGGGCTTATGTGGCTCCCCACCTGAGGGCCACAGCCTTGAGTCTTGTCTTGCCTTATCCCACCCTTTTTGGAGCCACTCTAGTCACACCTCTGTCCAGGCCTGAGGATGGTTGATTTAGGATGGGGTCAGAATGTCTCCTCTCCCAGGTGCTGGGATTATGTGCTGTAGTTCAGGCATCATTCTTGCAGGAAAACAGTTGTTCCATCACTCAGGAATGGGGCTTTTTTGCAGTAGAGATAAAAGGCCTAAGACCCAGGTGTGGTCTAGATGGTGCCACAAGTCAATTTATATGTGTTTTTTTTTTTAATGTAATCTATCAAACTTAAAGGAACAGAAAGAGGGAAACAAGAAATCCAAAATGTATCATGGCAAGCGCTAGAGTTGGGAATGCCCTGGTGATACTCTGAGATCAGGTTAGCATTCCTGGCACAGCAGTGGACGTGGAAGCCTGGGGGGATGTGCGGTCTGTGTCATCCTGTCTCAGGCTGCAGACCCGGCTCTGCACATCTCATTGTAGAGAGAAGGGGGTTGGTGAGTCACTCGGTGGCTGAGTCTAGTGAGCTTTTCTATTGCTCAGCCTTGCAGATGTAGACGGGACAGGTAAACGCAGCCTGATCACACTGTGCATTAAATGTTGGAAGCTACTCTGGGTTTCTTTATGTCTTAAATAGACAAACAGGTCTTCTTGATCCAGGGATGCTTGTGAACATCCAGCAGCCTTTGATACGTGAGGATGGTACGGTTCTCCTGGCCACAGATTCCAAGGTGATGTTCTCTCCTCATGCCTTCTCCACTTTTATGTCTCAGTGCAGGCTGCTTCTCTGAATGTGTGCACCCACCTTCTTCTTGGCCTTCAGACTAAGTTGAGGCCGTGGCCTTCTGCATCTCCATTTACTTCTGATACAGCCGTGCTGTGATTCGTTTCAGGGATGCCAATGGCTTTTTGGCAACTCAGTCAGAGCTGGCTGGTCATGGTCACTTAACATGTCAGGGTCTAGAGTTCAATTTGGTGAAAATTCTGTGGTTCACTTCTAAGATTTTCCCCCCTAGTGACGCACATTGGCAAACTACGGGCAGGCTGAGGAAGAGCTCCTTATCCTAAGATGGCCTTTTGCAGGAGTCCCTGGTTCCTTTTTATTAGATGACCTGCAGGAAGAAGTCCAGCCAGGATTCTGGCAGCTCCAACCCGGACAGAGCAGGTCAGCTACAGGGAATCCAACTTGCGGACAGAGATGTTTGTCATCCCAAGAAAGAGACAGCTGGCTGCCTCCCGTGGAGATACGTGAGGAGAGGGGGTTTTATCCAGGCAAGGGAGCCCATTGCTTCTCTCACCTTATTGTCCCTGATATAACTCGAGCAACGATGAAGCGGCGGCAGCCCCACTGAGCCCCAAAGTCTCTGCTCTGGAAGGAGCGACTTAGAACAGCGCTGGCGTTGCTGCCGCCCTCAGAGCCAGAGCTGGGCCTGCAGGCTCCCCTCTCATCTGCTGTCATGCACATGTGGCACGTTAAGGAACGTCCTCTTCTGGGAAAGGAAAGGCAAAAATGAGAGCCGATGGACAGCTGCCCTCCACCCATTGGTCCCTGGCTGGGCTTTGAGCCTGTTGTCCTCGGGCGGTGGTGATGAATCATGCCTGGCTCATTGCCTTAACCCGGCAGACGTGCAGGACAGTGACTGACCACCTGGTGGGGTGGACACACCGTAAGCCCGAAAGTAAGGCCTGAGCACCCTGAACTCCTGATGGCAGGGGGTTGCGCAGCCCCTGTCCCGTGTGCCACCCGCACAGAGGCTGGTACTGAGCCGGCCACCCCATGCCCTCCCGTCCCCACCCCAGCGCCCACCAGGCAGGGGTGTTGGGAAACCTGAGTAAGTTAATTTGGTAAAGCATGCAGTGCCCACTGCGTAAACGCTGGCTGCTAGGAGTTGTTGTGGTCGCTGCACCGAGGAGAAGGAGCACCAAGCTGTGCGGTGGTGAGTGAGCTGTAGTGAAGGCAGCAGCTGCAGGTCATAGCCAGGCCCTGCCCGCCGCTCCTCCAGGACGTGGAAGTGACAGGACCCACCCCAGAAGCTTGTCATGAATAATAGAACATATGCAGAGCCCCTTAAAGGTAGCTATTTTCAGAAGCTGATTTTTAAACTTTTACTACGAAACAATTATACATTCAAAATCATTTACTTTGAATAAATACAAAGATACCACAGTGCTGCATGCTCCCTTCACCCAGTCTCTCCCGGAGGCCGTGTCTTGCAGAGCCATAGCACAGGATCAGGACCAGGGCAGGATATGGGGACAGGGGTGGGTATCGTTCTTTTTCTTTTTTTCACCCTTCAACTTTTTCCCTTCAACATATCTATCATGACGACCTACATCTTTTACCAGCTGCATGATATTCTGCTGTGGTGGTTCTGTGATTTATTAACCACATCTCTGTTTATGATCTTTTCTACTGATTCTAGTTTTTCATTTTTATAATCAAGATACAGCAGACATGTTTGTATACGTATCTTGGTTTATTTGTTTGAGTATATCTTTGGCTTTCTTTTTTTTTAGTTGAGATGTAATTCCCATACCAAAAAGTTTACCCTTTTAGTGTACAATTCAGTGGTTTTCAGTATATTCACAAGATTGTTACAACCATCCCCTCTATCTAATTACACTATCTAATTCCAGAGCATTTTCATCACCCCAAAAAGAAACCCTGAATCCATTAAGCAGTCACTGCCCCTTCTTCCCACTCCTGACCCCTGCCAGCCACTCACTTTCTGACTATGGTTTTGTCAATTCTGGACATTTCATATAAGGGGAAATCATACAATATGTAGCCTTTTGTGACTGGCTTCTTTCTCTTATCATAATGTTTTCAAGGTTCATCCATGTTGTGGCCTGTATCAGTACTTTATTCATTTTTATTGCCAAATAATATGCCATTGAATAGCTATATCATGTGTTATTTATCCATTTGTCAGCTGATGAGCATTTGAGTTGTTTCTACTTTTTCCCTATTAGGAATAATGCTGCTGTGAACATTGTGTACAAGGTTTTCTGTGCACATATGTTTTAATTTCTCTTACATATGTACCTAGGAATGGAATTGCTGTTGTCATATAACAGCTCTACGTTTAAACTTTTGAAGAATGTTTTCCATAGCACCTGCACCATTTTACTTTCCTTCCAGCAGTGTATGAGAGTTCCAATTTTTCCACATCCTCGTCAACACTTGTAGTTATCTGTCTTGACTGTGACCATCCTAGTGGGTATAAAGTGATATCTCATTGTGGTTTTTATTTGCATTTTTAACTAGCTTATTTGTCTTTTTCTTATTAAGCTGTAAGAGCTCTTTAGATATTCTGGCTACTAAACCATTATCAGATGTATAATTTGCAAAAATTTCCTCCCATTCTCTGGGTTGTGTTTTGTGTGTGGGGAGAGAGAGATTGTCTTTTTACTTTCTTGATAATGTCTTTTGAAGCACAAAAGTTTAAATTTTGGTGACATCCAGCTTATCTGTTTTTGTTCTGTCATTTTATCGCATGCGTAGGTTTGTGTAACTACCATCACAATCAAGATACAGAACTGTTTCATCACCAAAAAGCTCTTCCTCTCACTGCCCCATCATAGCCGTACCCCCATAGAAGCTGTTTTTAAAGCAACATTAAACCTTCATTGCCCTGAGAGTCTGGTATATGTGTTCATCTTTAATATTATTATTTTCTGATTAACAGGCTGAAACAAGCCAGGGAGCCCTGGGCACACTGGCAAATGTAGTAACTTCCCTTGCCAACCTAAGTGAATCCCTTAACAATGGTGACACTTCAGAAATGCAGCCAGAGGACCAGTCTGCAAGTGAGATTACTCGGTACGAACCCATGAGGGTGGAGGCCCCTCCTGACATACACACAGGCATGGCGTTGTGAGGGTGGGTGGCAGCATTTTGACACCCACCCTGTATTTAATCAAGGATTGCAAAATTGTCCCAGTGCCCCTGCATGTCTGTCTTCTTTCAAATTTTAACTATGGGAATGTGGATGCATTTTATTACATGACATAAAACAGTCTAAAAACTCTTCATTCCAGATAATAAACTAAATTGAGTAACTCAGTGGAAGCAGGGGAAGAGATGTTACTTGTATTGGTCACTGCTTATGGTGCCTAAACATCAGTAGTGCATCCCCTTTCCCACTTCTGTTTATATTATGTATCTTTTTTCCAAGTATTGAGTTTAGAGCTTAAATCGATTCATCAGGGTAGACAGAGATGAGCTGTTAGATGGCACCAGCTGGTCCAGACACCTGTTCCCGCTGCCAAGGGTGTGTTCTCTTTGCAGCTGGGCCGCTAGGTTTGCTCCTTTCCTATTGGGCCAGCCACTCCTGCCCCTCTTGCCAGGCCAGGCAGGTGCATGGCCGGGGCCACTCAGGTGCACCAGTCCTCATGTTCACTTGTGGTCTGGTAGAAAATTAAAATCTGGATCCAGTGGAAAGAGGATGGGATTTGAGTTAGGTCGAATTCTGGTTCTACCACTTACTAGTTGGGTGTTCTTGGAAAAGTTAGCTTTCACATCTGTAAGATGGAGAGAATTCTACCTTGGAGAGTAGTTGTGAAAAACAAATTACATGTGAAAATAAATATCTAGCTTAGCACCCAAGGCACCATGGAGACAGCATGTGGAAGCCGCCGCCCCTCCTCTCAGCATGTCAGAGTTAATTATCTTTTCCCCAGTGTGTTGTTCCTTAAATTACGTCTCAGCTAGAGCTCTTCTCCTCATAGAAGCTGTGGACTCACAACACTTGCTTGCTATGTTTTTGCTCGCAGGGCATTCGACACCTTAGCTAAAGCACTTAACACCACAGACAGCTCCTCACCTCCAAGCCTGGCGGATGGGATAGACGGCAGTGGAGGAGGGAGCATCCACGTCATCAGCAGAGACCAGTCCACACCCATCATTGAGGTCGAAGGCCCCCTCCTTTCAGACACTCACGTCACATTTAAGGTGAGTGTGTGTAGCTGGGAGAGGAGCTCTGTGCCCAGGCTGGTCTCAGTTAAAAAAAAGAAACCTTGAAGTGAGCTCATTTTTCATACGGTTGTGTTTGATCAGGATCTTGTGTTCCAGAACAATGTTCCCATTATGAAGCATTTTCACTGTCTTTTGCTCACTTGGCTGTTTGGCTCTGCCGGTAACCCTGAAGCAGGCGTGGCCACCTGTCATGGCCAAGACAGGCTGATGCGGGCTGCTCTGCCGTCCGCCTTCCCATGATGACCTGGCTTCAGCATAGGCTCAGGCAGGCCCTTTGTCTGTTCCAGCAGGCGTTCCCAGCCATTGGGCCTGACCTCTTGCCCTCTAGAGCCACAGAAAGTAGATCTCAGATATACTTGAAGACTGGGTCAGGTCCCCACAGTCTTCCCTGCACTCACCTCCCCGGCCTCACTTCTCCAGGACACTGCCAGCCTCCCTGAGCCCCTGGTCTCTAGGTCTGCAGATTGAGTCTTCAGTTCCCCTCGTATTCTCCACTAGAGAGATCTGGCCAATCACTTAGGAAGACTGAGTCCCTGCCATAGTTGTCCAAGGGTGCCAAGAACACAGGTCACCAGTGGGATTCCAGCTTCAGAGGCATTCAAGCCTCTTCTAGACAGTGGGGCTCCCGGAACCCAGCCCGACATCCTGGTGGTGGTGTGTCCTCCTCCTGCCATCTGGGCTCCTGCTCAGCTCTCATTCACTGTTCCCTGAGGCCACCTGCCAAATCCCTGCTAGCCTGTGGAGCCGACCCGTCCCCGACTTTGAGTTAGACTTGAATCCATGGCTCAAAATGGAATTGCCTTAGAACAAGTACCAGTGTAGTTGAAGCAGAGTTGAGATGTATGTCTTTGTGAGGATAAGCTGGGAGGTCCCCGTCCTCCCACATTCTAGGGGCCATCAGACCCTAGTTCACTGGGCAGGACCCCACAGGGAGTCAGTGCCGGCCCCCCTGCAGAGGACATATGTTTCACAAGGATGCTCTGCACGGGGGCTTCAGTGTCAGAGACTGGTGTTGACGAGCTGCCCCTGTCACTTGGTCACCCCCGTGCTGTGTGCTCTCTCTCGCAGCTCACGATGCCCAGCCCGATGCCCGAGTACCTCAACGTGCACTACATCTGCGAGTCCGCGTCCCGCCTGCTCTTCCTCTCCATGCACTGGGCCAGGTCCATCCCGGCCTTTCAGGCACTTGGGTAAGTGGCTTTTTTCTCTGTGTGTATCCTTGGGCAGGGCCTTTCCTGCTCTAGGAATGGCCTGGAAGATCTCTGAGGGCCCTTCCAGTTTGTTCCTTTGGCCCGATTTGCTTGTTAAATACAGTTGGTGGACTGGTAGCAAGGGGACAACCTTGGTGGCCAAGGCTGCAGTGTTCCTCAGACCTTTATTGTGCCTTCTCCATGTGCCTTGGACTTGGTGCTAGGAGCAGGGGATGGACTGGAATGGAAGGCAGGAGTCGTCCTGTGATCTTGAGACAAATACAGGGTACTGCGTCTGGGGGCTTCTGAGATGAAGACAGATTGTCTCGAGGTGCATCAGCCGTGCTGTCCTGAGCGTAGATTCCCCCCTCCTCCCTGCTGCAGCCCCAGCTCCTCCCTGGCAGGCTGGGTGTGTCTCTACCTTTTGGAGCCCACCCTCGGGCTCTCAGTCCTTTGATCGCTGCAGCCTCTTGTGACAGAACCATACCAGGGCTGTTAAGGGAATAGTTTCTCCTCAGAGGGACTTCAGTTAAGGCAGTCACAGACAGTGGTGTTTGTGAAGAACAATCCTGGGCATTCCATAGGCCTTCAGCAAATACATGGTGACACAACTTGTTTGGGACACGCGGGGGCTTGGAGGAGTGCCACCGGCCCCCGCACCCACCACGCCTCTGTGTCCCCAGGCAGGACTGCAACACCAGCCTGGTGCGGGCCTGCTGGAACGAGCTCTTCACCCTCGGCCTGGCCCAGTGCGCCCAGGTCATGAGCCTCTCCACCATCCTGGCCGCCATTGTCAACCACCTGCAGAACAGCATCCAGGAAGGTAGGGCAGGGGCTGCGGGTGAGGACGGCTCCGTCTCAGCTGGCCCTCTGCATAGCCAGCCTGTGTCCCACAGCGTCCCTTACCCGTCAGAATGTTTAAATTTCTACCCGACTGCCTTCTTTTCATATAATGAAGAGGAAAGGAAAAAAATAATTGGGAAAAGGTGCTGATTTCCGACATACAGACATTGAGTGATGTTTGCAGAACAGTCACAGCTTCTGTTTTCAGCTTCATTGACAGGTTGCCCTTTCATGTATCTCACAAATCCTCACAACCCTGTACAGTAGAAACTGTTATGTCAGGGTTACATATGGGAAGACCAGGTCCCAGTAAGGTCCCTGGCTTGCCCGGGATAAAGCAGCAAGTGGAAGAGCTGGGGACTGGGGCACAGACCTGGGTCATGTGACCCCCTAGTCCAGAGCATGAATGAACAAGTGAGTCTCTTATTATGAGATCTGTGCAACCACCTGACATCGGGTGGTCAGGTCCCAGCCGTATCAGGGCTGGGGAGTAGCCGGGGTGGTCTCCACAAGCTGCACATCCGCAGCACACTGAAGACACTGTCAAGGGAGCCCACGCTGCCCAGTGTCTAGACTATCCCTGCAGATCACACTTGCATCTGAGGTGGAGTTGAATTGCTTTTTCAATCAGTCATCCCAGTGTTTGAGACCTAGGAGTGTGAGTCACCTAGTCACACCTTCGTTTTTCTAGTTATTCCTTTGGAATAGTTATATAATGGTGATTTTTAAAACCCTGTAACATTTTATTGAATTTTAGGTTTGTTCGCAAACGAGCTTTAGTTTTATTTTTAACTGAATATAAGAATACTGCCTTCAGCAAGATACTGTCATGAAGACTAAATCAGACAACGGATAAAATTATTTTGACAACTAAAAAATGCCAACGTGTTCAGGTTGACAAATATTTATTCAGTTCCTGCAGAGACTTGGAAAGAATTGACCTTGATAAGAACTGGCATGTGGGCCTTCAGCACCTGCAGGCCAAAGGTGCTGCCCAGGGTGGGGCCGGGGAGAATCACTGGTCTTGGAGGTCGTTACTGAGGCAGAATATTAACAGAGTGGAATCTGAGTGCCTGTTGTCATTTCACCTATAACTGGAAAATGAGGCTCTTGAGATAACTGGTTTTTCATTTAAAAGTGAAATTATTCTCTCATTTTTTTCAATATGTGGCCCCTCAAAGCAGCTCATGTTATTGCTCTCATTAGCCTCTCTCAGAGGATCTGTGATGTTGATTTCTAGATAAACTTTCTGGCGACCGGATAAAGCAAGTCATGGAGCACATCTGGAAGCTTCAGGAGTTCTGTAACAGTATGGCGAAGCTGGATATAGACGGCTATGAGTATGCATACCTTAAAGCTATAGTTCTCTTTAGCCCCGGTAAGATATGCAGTGGTCACGGTCACTCAACGACGGTTTTCCACCTGTGTCTACTGATATTTCTGAACATGAGCATGTTTGTCAGGTTATCAGCAGTGTAGAGAGAGCCCTGCCACACTGTGTGTGACTGAATGTTCCTGTAATGTGTGTTTTGCTAGCTAACATAAATACATACGTTCTTTTAAAGTCCTGTCTTTATATTCCCAAAGAAATATGCTGTAGTGCCGGGTAACTTCATATGCTAAATAGATATCATCTGTATCCTAACTAAGCCATTGGCTAAATAAGACTACAGCAAACAAAATTGAGTACACATTTGGCCCTCTGTATCCACGGGTTCTGTATCAGTGGATTCACAACCATGAATCAAAAATATTCAAGGAAAAGTATATTCCAGGAGTTCCAAAAAGCAAAATTTATTTTGCCACGCACCAGCAACTAGGTACAACTATTTACATAGCATTTATAATGTATTAGGTATTAGAAGTAATCTAGAGGTGATTTAAAAGTATACGGAAAGATACGTGTAGGTTATATGCAAATACTATACCATTTAACGTAAAGGACATGAGCATCAGTGGATTTGGTATCCATGGGGGGTTCCTGGAACCAATCCCCTGTAGATACCGAGGGATGACTATACTACCACCCAGTGTCCTTTTTTTGTTTTGATTTGTTCTGTTTTGCTCTTTGCTAATTTTTAGGTATGTTAGCACTTATAATCCAGTACAGATTGAAACTGCACAAGTTTACCCACAGTCTCTGTAGGGCAGTAGCAGCAGCAGCTGCAGGGCATGCCAAAAGGTGTGGTCACAGCAGATGAAGAAGAGGCAGCGGGACTGTTGGTGGAAAGTAAGAGTCGACCGGGCTGGCCTCACTCACTCCCCGTCAGCTCTTCTCTCTGAGCCACCTGAGAGGCCACTTGGTGACTGTTGTCCTTGACAGCAGGGGTGGACCCAGCTTAACCTCTCTGTCCCACTGCCCTGGTCCCCTACTCATGAATAACAAAATAGCTAATAAAAGTGGGAGACACTATGTGATTAAATATCTAGAGAGCAGATGATAATTTCTAATTTCATGTGGTATATGTTGTCTGGAGTAAGGAAGGAAGCCACAGGTCTAGAACCAGCCCCAGTGGGGCTGCTGAGGCTGGTGTGAGCACCCAGGGGCCACACCTCTCCTGGGAACCTTCAGGTGTGGCAGAGCACAGAGGAAGAGCCAGTGTTCTAGCAAGAGTATCCAAACTACACCAGCCTTCAGAGCTCAATCTATTGCACTTGAGAAATTTGTCAGAAGTTTTACTAAAAATAAGTACTGAGACGTCTGCAAATGAGGCTTTCCAAATACAGAAGACAATTTGGGGTACTTTTATTTTTTCAGATCATCCAGGTTTGACCAGCACAAGCCAGATTGAAAAATTCCAAGAAAAGGCACAGATGGAGTTGCAGGACTATGTTCAGAAAACCTACTCGGAAGACACCTACCGGTGAGGCACACGGGCACAATGGGGGCGAGGCTGGATCTGTAGCTGCAGATATCAGTTACATTGGCCTTCCCATTGCTGGCAGCCTGGTAGAGCCTCCATTTGATCACACTTTAATTCTTGCATTTTACGGCTGAAAATGGAGTGGGGAGGGTCAGGAGTCCTAGGCCATCCCAGTGTTGCTGGGTGACTGGGTGAGACCTTGGGTTATTGCTCTTTAATTTGAGGGGTTGGGAGCCGTGATCTCCTTTGGGGCTGATGTTGTGTGTGAGATGAGTTCTTACGGAGACTCCGCTTGCCCAGAACAGTCGGCAGCTCTGCCCGCCTGCCCCGCATTCACTGAGGAGACGGTGCTAGACAAAAGGGTTTCCTTGACAGAAGCCAAATCTGACCCCTAGAAAGAGTGACTGGGTTGGACAAAGTAGTAATTTAATCCTCACATAAACTGATTTTTTCAAGTTCCTTTATTTGGGTGAAAATTTATGATGTTTGGGCAGCAGGAAAAAAATGTTATCTGTATGCCTTTCTCATGCAGCTTTGACCAGGAAAGTTGTTCTGAAATAGGGCAGAATGTGCTGGCAGGCTTTCCCTCCAGCTGAGGAGTGGAAGAGCTCTTTCCTCGTGACCTCTTCTAACCCACTGGAGGCTATGTGAACTTCTGGGGCCTGTCAAGCATAGTGTTTCCCTCCCCACCTTCCCCCATCATGTCCTCTGCAGACAGACCTCAGTCAATAGGTGCCCTGTGGGCCTGAGTGCCCCAGCCCCAGGGGGACAGTTTCTCTGGTGTGACTGGGGGCCTGTGGCGGGCCTGGCTGGCAGAGAGCCTGCCTCTGCTTTAGGCACGCCGCCATGGCCATACACAGCTTTTGCCAAAGCAGGATCCATTTTCTACTGGAGTCACTGAAGACCTCACAATGAATCTAGAATGGTTTGTCTCATTGCATACAAAGTGGCAACACACCCACACCAGAGCTCATACAGCCAGGCGTGTGGGCGTGCTGTCCCCTGAGGAGGCTCTGGGCCCAATCCACACAGAGCCTGTGGCCAGAAGAGGCTGAAAAAGCTCCTCTGGGGCTGCTGGCAGAGCACCAGCACACAAGAATTGCCTTGACGATGGCAGCTCTCTGGCCTTTGAAAGTACATGTTTCTGAAAAATTCCTGAATCACTACTCCTGGTCCAGTCAGGGACCCTGGGGGAGAAGAGGGCAAGCCAGGTAGGTGATTTGGGGCCAGAAATGAGAGCAGGGGCGCTCTCTCATAGCACTCGGGAACACTCAGTTCCCAAAGAAAAGGCCCTAGAATGGTTGCGTCCTGTTTATACAGTCATTGCTTTACTCTGTCCCATCCTTAGGCCTTTTCTCATGCTGTTTGTTCCTCCTGAAATCCTCTCCCATCCTTTGCATCTCTGCTGATAGGAACCTTAGCCAGCGTCTAAGGCCCAGCTAGATATCCTCCCTGACTGGGCTTTGCTGACTTCCCGAGACCCTTCAGCCTGTCGGCCCCTTGGCACCTTTGGGTGCCCTGCCAGACACCATGGCTGGGCAAATGGATGATGGTGCTGGAATACTGCTTTCATAATACAAATATATTTTCCCCTTTCAAAAATAACGTTCAGTGTAGAAAAAATTAGAACATTCTGGAAAGCAAAAAGAAAACTTTTAGCTCTTTGTAAATACCACTTCCCTGTTAACGTTTTATGTATTTACTTCCAGTAATTTCTTAGTATGTGCAACTGGAATCAGAAAATAGAAAATAAGGTTTCGTGACCTTTTTTTCACTTAATATTCAGTGGGCATGTATACATTCTTCTAAATCATTTTCCATGGCTAAGGAGATGCCATAATTTCATCATTTCCCTACTTATGAAAATATCAGTCGTTTCAAGACTGGGCTGGCCTGCAGTTTGCGTCCTGGTGCCCACCGCTCTGGGTGCTGGCTATGGAAATGGCCCATCCACGAGATGCTTCAGATAGTGTTCAGTGACCTGCCAGGACAGGGTCATGGTGTGCCCTCCCGGGGTTCCTTCCAAATAAAAATCTTATTGCTTTATTTTTAATTACAATGCTAAAAGAACACTGGAAATTAGAGCAATATAGAAAAAGTTTTAATTGATATAATCACTTCAAATCCCAGTACCCAGAGGTCAACCATTAGCATTCTGGTGACCATCCTTCCAAGTACTTTATTTACACACATACGTACAAAGGAATATACGCAAGTGAGGTCACGCTGTACTTGCTGTTTCACATCCTCTTTTTTTTTTTTATTTTTGGCTGCCTTCGGTCTTCGTTGCTGCGCGCCGGCTTTCTCTAGTTGCGGTGAGCGGAGGCTACCCTTCGTGGCGGTGCGCAGGCTTCTCGTTGCGGTGACTTCTCTTGTCGCGGAGCACAGACTCTAGGCGCGCAGGCTTCAGTAGTTGTGGCACGTAGGCTCAGAAGTTGTGGCACACGGGCTTAGTTGCTCTGCAGCATGTGGGATCTTCCTGGACCAGGGCTTGAACCCATGTCCCCTGCATTGGCAGGCGAATTCTTAACCGCTGAGCCACCAGGGAAGCCCTCACATCCTTCTTTTAAGTTTTTATTCAGCTGTATGTCATGGAATTCTTATCAGTGGATATAGACCTTTATTATCCTCTTTAATGAATATGTAGTGATTCATTATATGGAGGCACCATACTTTATTTTAACCTACCCTCCACTGACAGGTTTTCAGATTTTTCATTTTGGTGGGGCTGAGGAGAGTCGTTATAAACAATGAAGGGAACATATCTGTACATAATCTTTGCACTCATGATAAACTCCTACAAGAGGAACTGTTGAAATCAGAAAAGCAAGGGTGGGACAGTGAATGTGTTTGTTTGGTTCAGTTCCGAGCAGTGCAGACAGGGCCCCTGGGAGCCTATCCAGGGTGAAGTCTGAAGTGCAGCGAACCCCCCTTTCTCTAATGACCCTTCCTCTTACAGGTTGGCCCGGATTCTCGTCCGCCTGCCAGCACTCAGGCTGATGAGCTCCAACATAACAGAAGAACTTTTTTTTACTGGTCTCATCGGCAATGTTTCAATAGACAGCATAATCCCCTACATCCTCAAGATGGAGACAGCAGAGTATAACGGCCAGATCACCGGAGCCAGCCTATAGCGCACACCTCACACCTGCCGAGGAGCACAGGATCCGCCCAGGACCGCTCAAATACAAAGAAAATAAGTAGTGGTATTTTGGTATGTGCAAATATTTCCAGTATCTTAGCTATTTCCTACCTGGTTTCTTCTTATCTGTTAATCCCAGACAGTAGCAACTAAAAGACTAGTAGGATCCTTTCCTGCCATAAGAAATGTTTTAATGCCTTTTGATGAAGCAGCAGATTTTGGAACAATCTTTTAACTCAGTTTTTATTTAGAAATTCTCAAAGGGCAAAAAAAAAGCAAAGTTTTATAATGTCAGAGACTAGTTAGAGAAAACTAAAAGAACCTAAGAGAACAACAGTATGTGTGTATATATTAAAAACGTCCTTGGAAATAATAGCTACTAATTACCAGGGTAATGATATTAGCACTTTCTAAGCACTTCTTATCAATGTGTAATGTTAGCAACATCTTGCCTGTGTGCAGGGCAAATGGAAAACTGTGTATGTCTTTTGCCGAAATACTAATGATTTCTGTGAAAATGCAATAGGGTTACAGGAGACAATCATTTATGCTTAAGGAAGGAAGGCGTCATTCCTAACTGTACGCACATGTTGCTGGTGTAGAGCTAAATTCCCGGGAATGAATGAAGATGCAGCTTATTGTACGTGCAGTCAGGGGGAGTGTGGTGGCACAATCGTGGTGACCTGAATTCGAAGTTTCCTCAGCCAGAGCTGATGCTTGTCAGGTTCCCTGACCTCTGGTCCTGGTCTGTGACGGGCATCTGCAGGCTCCTCTGAACTCGGGCCTCTTCTGGTGACTGGTTCTCAGAATTGGATTAAACCAGTAAGATGTTAACTGCCAATTCCTGCAGCAACTGAAAACATCCACGAATCACCTCCATCACTTACAGCAGTTGGAGCGTTCTGACCAAAAAGTGCAAGGTGAGCATTCTGAACCCTTGCCGGGACCTCCCGACTACAGTGTGGCGGGGGGTTGCATGTTTTTCAGGTGGAGGAGTGCGAGGGCTCCCTTCTCAGCAGTTTCCATCCCAAATAACCCTCGGGAAGGGCCTGTGTTCCTGCACTTCGGTCCGAACTGGGAGGTGGACTGTGGTGCGGGTCTTGCTGCCTGCCCAGGCAGCAGGTGTGGTGGAGCTGAGTGGCATGTTTCTCAGTGTCTCCAGGCTCAGCACCTCTGTCAGCAGGTCTCTCAATGATCCTGGCGTACCACGCACTTGGGTTCCCCCGGTTGTGCCAGCAGACGAACTCTGGAGCGTTTTACATGATGGATGTAGAAGCAGGCTGCATGCTCCTTAAAAACAACCTTTAATCCCCAAAGTTATCATCTTCTTTCTCCTTGTAAGTGATAGTGACCATTGTTTACAAGAACAGAATGCGGTTATTGGGAAGTTTAGTCGGAGAAAAGCGCCCATAGTTCCCCTGGTTGTGAAGCAGCAGCTCACATTTCCATTTGGGAAAAGTAGCAAGGCTGCCTCAGGTACCTGTACTTTCTTTCTGTGTAGCCCAGATTAAGAAAATACAGTGTGAGGCTAAACTTGTATTTCTGGAACCTTTTGATCAGATGATACCCCAAAAGACCCCAGTGCACTCACTCCCCTGCCTCCAGGCATCCACGGCCGTGTAAAGCTGAGGAGAGCAAGGTGGGTGCCGGGCTGCCGCCACGGGCTTATGGCAAGACAGGACTCTATTCCGCAGTTGGCGGCGGCACTTATGGAAGTCATTAGTGGGAATCAGTGGGAACAGTGTCTCCAACTTGGAAATTCCTGTTTGGATCTGATTATGTCATTTATCGTTCATGCCTTGGGAGCAAATTTTGGAGAATAGTGGGGGTACCTGTTATAAAATAATGGGAAGGATTTAATTTTGACAGCTTAAATTTTTGGTTTTCTAACTTTGAAGTGATTTAAGTTTCAAAATTAAGGCAAAAAGTGGCTAAGGATTTTCGCAGAGGGTATTTTGTAGCACTTGTGTGCATCTTACATAGCGAGTTGCCTGTTCTTCTGTTCTTTTGACTTTGGATATAAGCATGTCTGTTGATCCTGTAGCAGCTCCCTGGGAACACGTATTGTGTCACACATCTTTCAGGTCTGAGCTCTTGGTGATGGTGAAAAGGTCCACACTGGCCGGCTGCCCTGGGCGTCCTGTGTCTGTGAGGCTTTTACACTCAGGTTGCTAAGGTATGAGGGCAGCTTAGCCAAGACCTAGACTGAAGTCTCTGCTGGGAACAGAAGGTGGTACCAGCAGGGAGCCAGTGAACACCTGGATAAGCATATGCCCCACTCCAGCAGGACAGCTCGGGAGAAAAGCTGATTCTAAGCTGGTCCTGCTCCCTGAGTCCCTTCACTGCTGATGGCTGATTCTAGTGGACCATTTTGGGCTTTGAACACTCCTCATTAGTTTCCTAGATCCCCTTGGCCTTACTTTGAAGTGGACTTTTCCGTAAAAATCAGCTCCACACTACCTGAATTCTCGCCACTCCAGATCATCTCAAGCCTTTGACAGCAGGTCCATTCTCTCTTGTCAAACTGGTTAAAAGAAACCCAGAGTCAAGAATTATTTAAAGAGATTTGCAAGTAAATATTTGGGCTCAACTTTGACCAGGCTTTTAACCCTTGTTAGTAGTTTTTGAAACTCTGATTTAGTACAGTGAGACCAGCCCTGAGTAGTCTGCATCTGAGTGAAATAAGCCAGGATCAGGATTCTTTGCCACGAAAATCCTGGCCCAGCCACCCCTCCCTCCGTGAGGAAGGTACCTAAGGGAGGTGGGGACAGACGTACACCACTGCTTCTTGACGAAGTGGGCTCTTTTCCATCGGTATTTCAGATAATGTTGGACAGTTATCTATTGAAATTTGTGGAGTTCATTACATATAATCATAAAACAGGACCGGAAGAGATGTAGAAAAAGACCAAATTACTCAAGCAAATATTTTCCATGTTATTCCTTGAAAGTATTTTTAAGGAAGTATGTTACCACCCTTCTGATTTGTGTGTGTGTGTGTGTGTGTGTGTGTGTGTGTGTGTGTGTGTGTGTGTGTGTGTTTGGGGTGGGGCGGGGAGGCTACCTTATTTATTGTCTAACCTCTGCCTTGAGGCTGTGGTCAGGGTTCTTTTGTTGTTTGAGTTTTTATATTTAATTTCAGGTGTAGTCACTTGTAAGATGTTATGTAATCGCCCTCAAGAGGGATCGTTTTCTAGCCTGTCAGCGTCAGTATTAAATGCAGACTCTCTCCCAAGGTGGTGGCAATGGACACGGCTACCAATGGCTCCCTGATCGATGTGGCGGCAGCACCCTCGCTGGGGCACAGGGCTGTAGCCACACTGCATACTGGCTTTCTAGCTTGTTTGGGGGTAGCCACGGCAGGGAGCCAAGAACTAGAAGGGCTCTCGTTGTACCTAGTGCTCTTTATCCTGATCCTTTGAGGGAACACCAAGCAGAGCAGTCTTGCTCCCAGCCCTGCCCTCTGCCTGACAAGCAGCCTTTGGATGGGGATCCAAGTTCCAGGGCCTGATCAGATTAGAGCCTGGAAACGCATTGCCCACTTTCCAGTGGAAGTGGCCTTACGTGCAATGGGGCTGAAGGTGACATTACAACTCTTCTGAGTCCAGGTCATGAAAGGCGGCATCTTCTGATGCTCACCTTTATTTTGGAGGATGGTGCCCTTCAAAGCCTGGAAAGGCCGGAGAAAGCAGGGCACACACTCACATCCTTCACTGTCCCACTTCCATTCTCCATAGGTTGTGCGGCTCTTGGAAAATGTCTTAACTTTGATGTAAATTTGCAAAGCTAGCTCCGCATCATGACCGAGTGGGATGAGTCTTTTGTACACAGAGTCCTGGGCCTCCTCACCTGTGCCTCCCACCAGCAGGCACTTCTGTGTGTTCAGCCCTGGGGTCCCTTCGGCGGCATTGTGTGTGTACAGATTTATAGGCTTGTGTGACTGACTGAATGTACATGTGTTTATACCTTCTCTATATGTACAGTGTATATAGCGTATGTGTACATAGATGTATATATTATGTATACAGACATGTAGCCACGTATCCAGACTTCCCTTTTGTTTTACAGAGAATCTATGATAGAGTTTCTACAGTAAATTGATGTGGGTGTTCCATGGTCCCCTCAGCAGGATGGATTTGCTGAGACTTTAACTCCATTTTCCTTTGGGTGAGCCTGGCTGGGAAAGGCCCTGAGGTCAGTGTCCACTCTGCACCAGGGCAAGTTCCAGACAGAAAGGCCCTGGCAGGATAACATTGCTTTCTATTCTCTAGGAAGCATGAATGTTGATGGTTGATTTCTATGGTATACAAATTACAAATCTTAAATTATCTAACTGTATATATAGCATGTGAACGAAATCCACTGACCTTATTCCTTTCTATGAATTATGATTCTAAAATTTTTAAATTTCAGATAAAAATTGCATTTTTATACAGATGTATACCCTTAAAGCTACAAATGCCAAATTTTCCTTGTCCAGGTCTATTCTGAGGAATTTTCCCATTAATCGGGCTTTAACTGAGATACAGCACTCAGGAGCCAGGGCCCAGCCCAGCAATAGTTGCTCATGCACCTGGTAAGCAGAGACCTGAATGGTGGGAAGGTTGAAAGCTGGCCTGCTGAAAGAAATCACTGGATAACTGCAAAAACTCACGTAATCCACAGGTTACTTTTTAAAAAAAATAAGCTTACTGAAATGTTTGAAAATACTTCATTGAGACCACAGTACTCGGTGCCTTTTGTGAGATGGTGGGTCGTTTAGCCTTCAGCTTCCCATAGCTTTGATGTGACAAAAGCTCCTGCTACTTCACTGGCCTCATCCCACAGTGATTGTTCGACCTTTCCCGTGTCCTTGCCTGTCGTGACAATCGCACTATTTGAACGTGGCTCTCCAGTTAAAACAAGTGGAAGCCTGACAGTCTCTAAATGAATCTTTAAAAGTGTTCCTTTGGGGCTATTTACCTTAACTTTAATCTAAGAATAATTAAACTGTGAGTTTAAAAAAAGTATCTTGGGGGTGAGGAATGTCTGAGATATTTTTAATGCCCAGCTATACTTTCAGTTAAGAAGCCAATAATAATTCTGAAATGCTGGGAAAAAAGGCTCAGCAATATTTATCGATTGACAGACTGTGATAAAGCTTAACACTTGGATAACAATTAGAAATGGTAGTCTTTACATTAAAAATGGCTTTTCTTTAGGAAAGTGTAGTCAATTATCATTTTAACAACCAGAGCACTCATGGATTCTAAATGCTGCTGCCACACACAACTCAAGTGCTGGAGTATTTTTCTACACTCTCTCCGTTCTCCCAATTATCTTGTAAACCAGTGTTCAACTAGTTTTATAACTGAAAACTGCACATTTTCATAGTACAAACCATAGTTTTTACCTGTAGTTTGGAGCTGTCTGTTAAAATGTAGCTGCACTACCAGCCCTTTCAAAAGAAGTGTGTTAAAGGAAAATTTGGGTGTTAGATTTTTGGGACCGTTTCTGTAACCTCTGCCCTTCACAATATAGAAAATATTGTTTATGCCATCACATTTTAATTCCAGGTTTAAAATCTGTCGAAAGCTGTATAGCTTGAAATCAGCTTTGTTTATGCGATGGCATTTAAAAAACAGCATGTTCTTTTTAAACTGAATTTTATATCTAATCAATGTCTTCAGTCTCGAAGAATTTGCATTGTTGTGTTTGTATATAGAGTATTGCAGTGCATGAGTTAGCTTTATGCATTTTATTAAATGCTGTTTCAATGTGGCATTATTGTTGTGGCTTAATACTACTACCTAAAAGAGGTTTATACTATTAAAGTGAATTAAAAACTAATGTGCATCCTGCTCCTCATTTCTCCTCGTAATAGTAACATCGGTAACGCCTGACCCCCAGAGGCACCCAGAATGCTCTGCCTGAAACCCAGGTAGGTGGCAAGGAGGCACCCTGGTCGTCAGACCCCTACAGCTTGCATCCCACCTTAGCCTTGCCCTAAAGTGACTTAGCCCTTGATGGTCCATTTGATTGGTCCACTGGATTGTAAATACCTTTAACGAAAATGCTGGCGGGACCATCCCCTCTGCGTCCTCCCAGTGGAGCCACTCCTTGGTATGGTGTCCAGAAGCCACGCAGACTTTCCTGGAGCAGAGCAGAGCACAGCTTGGGCCTCCGGACGCACAGATCGCTGGCACAGACAAATGTGCACAGAGCCAGGGCTCAAACCGGCAGACGCTTCCTGTAAGGATATTTGCTATCCAGGGTAAAAACGTCTTCTTAAAGTTTCAGAAGTTTAGAACTTGCTCATTATGTCATCTGACCTCTCATTTTACAGATGAGGATTCTAAGGTCCAAAGTCAGATTCATGGCAGAACCCACAGGCAGCCAAATAGCTTTAAGTGGCTTTGCCAGGTAGAACTCAAGATGAGAAGAAAACTGGTCACTTCAGTAGAACAAGGCCAAAAACCATCTGGTGAACACTGCTTATGCAGACAGAATTAAGAAAATGTGTCAATTACAAGATCCTCATATGAGAGGACTGGGATTGACATATACACTTATATAAAATGGTAACTAATAAGAACCTGCTATATAAAAAAATAAAATTAAAAAAAAGATCCTCATAGCAATCTTCTCTACTAATTTCTTCCCATTTTTGTAAATTTAAACCCATCTTTTTACCACTAATAAAGTAGGAAATAGATGACAAAGGAATAATGCCCCCCAGTGGTGTTTATCTCCATGCATGTTACCTGCTACCTATAAAATAGTCCACGCAAACAGTAACAGCAGCACCATCGTGTCAGGCACTGGACATTTATTCTCTCTCTAAAGAGGGGTCAAAAACTAGCTTAGTTCAGGGCCATCCTCCTATTTAGCAACCCTGGGGGCGCCCTGTGGACCATGGAGGGAAGGGCCATTTCTGTAAGTCCTTCTGTCTCACTAGCTCTGGAGACAAGGCCAAGAGGAACCAACTCTTTCTGAAAAGCCCAGTCAGCCACTGTGAAGGCCATGGCTGCCACCAGCTGGGAGCAGTATCAGAAACATGGCAGGAACTGAGACCAGCACCCAGGGAGGGATTAGGATGGGGGACAGGTTTTTCTAGCCGCCCTCGGAAATGGTGACGGGGGAGAGAGCACCAAAGTGTTGAATTTCAGTTAAACAACCCTCATAAGCCTGTGGTCATTCAGGACAGCTACCCATTATACATCAGACCCACATGCCCACCTCCCCCCAACCCCAACATTTACACCATCACCCCGAACACAGGTCTGGTACAAAATCACATAACCTGAGCACCATATGTGAAAGGAGCCAAACTTCCCCCAATTTAATGAGGTAGTCTGCAACACTTATATAAAACATCCCAGTCGCACACTGGGACAAGGACTACCTTTCTTCCCATCTCACAGGGAGCTTTTGGCTTCAGCCCAAGTCCTTCACTCCTGACCAAGTAAACCTAATCTTAAGGTGACCCTAGAGGGCCCTGGTGTCTCCTGAGGAATGAAACCAATACAACTGAAGTGACAGCAACATCAGTGTCCTGTGAGGAAAGAACTCCCAGGCAGACCCCCAGTGAGACCTCACACCCTCTTCCAAACCTCAGTAAATGAAGGCTGACCAAGCCAGAGGGTAGCGCCCTCCACCAGGGGGCGCCCTCTCCTTGCCAGGGAGGCAGGTCTGAGCCTCCACTGGGACCTCTTGGCCTCTGGCACAGCCTCGCCCCAGTGGTCAGTTGGCTTTAGTTTAAAAAGCGAGCGCTGCACACAGGCTTGCCCTGGGATTTCTGAAAAATCCCAAAGAGCCTGACTGGAGAGGACGTCTATACCACCAGCCAGACAGCTCCGGCCAGACCGCGACGCGGCAGTTCTTCATTATTCTCCAGAGCAAGGCCTGGAAGAAGAGTCGAAGCCAGTAGAGACCAGGAAAGGGCTGCAGGACTGAGACGAGATGTCACCAGGCTGCGGCCTTACACCTTCCCTCCCTACAAAGGCCTATCAGACCGGATTCATGCCACACTGCTCAGTGATCCTGAAGCATTTATTGCCCTGATGGCGCAGGGTGTTCACTGGGCAGCTTGGCTACAGCCCAACTCCTCCCCTCCCCCCCATACACTTTTACACAAGTGTGTAAAGGAGACCCTTTTATTGCAAAGAGATTTTCAGTCTTTCGGGGAATAGGACCAGGGGCTTTTCTGGGGCCTCAGTCTTGGGCACTGGCTTTCAGAGCTGCTTTGTACTTCCCTGTCATTTCCCTGGGCAATGGCACCAGGCCCGGGCAGGGCACCTGCCCCTCCACCTCACAGATGCACTCCCGCAGGCAATACTTTCGGGGGCCAAAGTGGGCTGGGTGAGAAAGATGTTTTTTCTCCTGCTCCTCTCTCTCGAGGGTTTCCCTGCCAAAGAACACAGACAGCAACAAGGCGTGGGTGACACAGCTCCAAGCTGCTGGGAAGTGGGGGACTTCTCAGCCGTGAGCCCCAGCATCTGCCAGGGAGACCTCCTACGCTGCTCCCTACTCCCCCCGGGCCTCCGGGGCTTGGGAGTGCGCAGGAAGGCCTGCACCCTGGTGAAGGGTAGCAAGGGGTGACCCCAGCTCTGAGGACAGGCAATCAGGACCAAGGGGCCTGAAGTGCCTTCGTGCGCTTTCTCAAGACAGACTCCCATCTTCCCTCCCTCCATTCATGGGAAGAAAAGGAATGTGTCACAGCAGGCCCTGGGGTTGGTCACCCACTAGCTCCAAGCTGAGATTCCCCAAGAGGGACATGGTCACAGCCACAAGGGCGCACATTTCAGATGCCTCTCAGCTTCCCGTGGACCCAGGAGGAAAGGACCATCTTTGTCTTCACGGTGCAGGGAGCTGCAGCTCAGAGGTTCAGGCGCACAGACTCCGGCCCACTCTCTGGTCAGCATCCGAGGCTCCTGCCAGAGTCCGCCCTCTCAACACCCCTCCCAGCACGCCCATCTCCTCCCTCTCAAATCTCTGGGCCAAGACTTTTGCACCTCTCCAGGTCAAGCCCAACAACTCACTCATTCTTCCCCAGAATCTTTTTGATGTGCTCCATGATCTCCTTATTGCTCTTGGTCTCCACGTCCACAAGGACTTGCTCCCCGGAATCTGGAAACAGGAGGAAGAGGGAAAGAAAGCTGAGAACACAGCAAGGCACTCCCTGGCCTCAAATGGTGGTGATTTGGGATTTGCTTTTAGAGGAGAAACATTTTAATGGTCAAACAAGTGTTTATGTAACCAATTATGCTGCCCTTTTTCCGTATTTCTTTAGATGTGAGCACACATAAACTTTAGGTATGTACAAAAGCATGCATACTATTTTAAATAGAAACTCCATGTTCATGGATAGAAAAATTTAATATTGTTAAGATGGCAATCCTCCCCAAATCAGTCTATGGATTCAGTCAATCCCTATCAAAAATCCTAGCAGGTGTTTTTGTAGAAAACTGAAAAATTGAGCCTAAAATTAATGCAGAGGACCCAAAACAGCCAAAACAACCTTGACAAACAAGAAAATGGGCAAACATTCACTTCCCAATTTCAATTTAACCACAGGCTACAGTAATCAAGTCTGTGTGGTACTGAGCAAAAGAACAGCCTAGAGCAATGGAACTGAACTGAGTCTAGAAATAAACTCTTACTAAATTTATGGTCAACTTATTTTCAGCAAAGATGACAAGACAACTCAGTGAGGAAGAAGAGCATATATCTGATAAAGGACCTGTAGCCTGACTAAAGAACTCTCACAATTCAATGTCAAAAAGACAATCCAAAGAAAAAATGGGCAAA
This sequence comes from Orcinus orca, assembly GCF_937001465.1. NCBI lineage: Eukaryota > Metazoa > Chordata > Mammalia > Artiodactyla > Delphinidae > Orcinus > Orcinus orca. The sequence continues at coordinate 4,047,313 of NC_064568.1, forward strand.
ATATCTGAATAAACATTTAACAACAACAAAAATGGATAATAATAAGCACATGAAAAGATACTCAATATCATCAGTCATTAGGAAAATACAAAATAAAACTACAGTGAGATATTAAGGTGGCTAAAATTTTTTTAAACACAATACCAAGTGCTAGTGAGGATGCAGAGTAGCTGGAACTTTCCTAAATTACTAGTAAAAATGCAAAATTTTACAGCCACATCAGCTAGTGAATTAAGACACACACAAAAATAATTAAATGATTGGAAAGGAAGAATTTTATTTGCAGATGTAATGACTGTGTATGTAGAAAATCCTAAGGAATTTAGAAAATAAAAACTTCTAGAAATATGAATTACCAAGATTGCAAGACACAAGGCCCATGTACAAAATCAGCGGTACTTCTACAAAGTTGTTTGGTGCTAACCAAAGAACTGAAAAATGAAAATTTTAAAAATACCATTTACAGTAGTCACAAAACATACTCAATATTATTAAAATGTCCAGGGACTTCCCTGGCAGCGCAGTGATTAAGAATCCACCTGCCAATGCAGGGGACAAGGGTTCGAGCCCTGGTCCAGGAAGATGCCAAATGCCACGGAGCAACTAAGCCTGTGCACCACAACTACTGAGCCCGCGTGCCTAGATCCCATGCTCCGCAACAAGAGAAGCCACTGCAATGAGAAGCCCACGCACCACAACAAAGAGTAGCCCCCGCTCGCCGCAACTAGAGAAAGCCAGTGCATAGCAACGAAGACCCAGTGCAGCCAAAAATAAATTTATTTTTTTTAAATGTCCATTATCCTCAGTGATCTATAATTCCGAACAAAATCCCAGCAAGCTTTTTTTCTAGAAACTGGCAAGCAGATTTAAAGTCAGAATGGAAATGCAAAGAACCTACAAGGGCCAAATTAATCTTGGAAAAAAAAGGGGGGGTGGGGAACAAAGTTGGATTTACACTTCCTGATCTTAAGACATATTATGAAATACAAAAACCAAGACAGTAGCATAGCACAGGTAGCATAAGGTAGCATAAGGACAGACATACAGCTCAGTTAAACAGGATGAAGAGTTCAGAAATAAACTCGAATAGCCAAAACAATCTTAAGAAAGAAGAACAGAGCTGGAGGAATCATGCTCTCTGACTTCAGACTACACCAGAAAGCTACAGTATTCAAAACTGCAAGGTACTGGCACAAAAAAAACCAGACACATAGACCAGTGGAACAGAACAGGGAGCCTAGAAATAAACCCACGCATTTATGGTCAATTAATCTACCAGAAAGAAGGCAAGAACATACAATAGAGAAAAGACACTCTCTTCAATAAGTGGTGCTGAGAAAACTGGACACCTACATGTAAAAGAATGAAATTAAAACATTTTCTAACACCATCTACAAAAATAATATGGATTAAAGACCTAAATATAAACACTAGCTACCATAAAATTCCTAGAAAAAACATAGAACACTCTTTGAAATAAATCGCAGCAATCTTTTGGGGGGACCTGTCTCCTAAAACAAAGGAAATAAAAGCAAAAATAAACAAATGGGACCTAATTAAATTTAAAAGCTTCTGTACAGGGGCTTCCCTGGTGGCGCAGTGGTTGCGAGTCCGCCTGCCGATGCAGGGGACATGGGTTCATGCCCTGGTCCGGGAAGATCCCACATGCCGCGGAGCAGCTGGGCCCGTGAGCCATGGCCGCTGGGCCTACGCGTCTGGAGCCTGTGCTCCGCGATGGGAGAGGCCACAACAGTGAGAGGCCTGTGTACCGCCAAAAAAAAAAAAAAAAAAAAAAAAAAAGCTTCTGTACAGCAAAGGAAAACATAAAACAAAATGAGGGACTTCCCTGGTGGTCCAGTGATTAAGACTCTGTGCTCCCAATGCAAGGGGCCCAGGTTCGATCCCTAGTCAGGGAACTAGAGCCCACATGCTGCAACTAAGAGTTCGCATGCTGCAACTAAAAGTTTGTGGCAACAAACACCTGGCACAGCCAAGTAAATAAATAAATACTTCACCTGATTAAAAGATGGGCAGGAGAACTGCATAGACATTTTTCCAAAAGGAAATGCAGATGGCCAACAAGCACATTAAAAGATGCTCAAGATACCTAATCTCAGGGAAATGCAACTCAAAAAACCACAATGACATATATCACCTCACACCTGTCAGAATGGCATTCATCAAAAAGACCACAAATAACAAAGGTTGGTGAGGATGTGGAGAAAAGGGGACCCTTGTACACAGTTGGTGAGAATGTATACCGGTGCAGTATGGAGGTTTCTCAAAAAACTAAAAATAGAACCACCACATGACCCAGCAATTCCACTCCTGAGTATATACCCGAAAAAAACCACACTAATTCAAAAAGATACATGCACCCCAATATTTAAAGCAGCATTATTTATAATTGCCAAGCTATGGAAGCATCCTAAATGCCCATCAACAGATGAATGCATAAAGATGTACTATACACACACACACAATGGGATATTACTTAGCCATAAAAAAGAATGAAATTTTCCATCTGCAGCAACATAGATGGACTTGGAGGGCATTATGCTAAGTGAAATTAAGTCAGACAGAGAAAGACAAATACTGTATGATAGCACTTATTTTTGGAATCTAAAAAATACAACAGACTTGTGAATATAACAAAAAAGAAGCAGACTCACAGATAGAACAAACTAGTGGTTACCAGTGGGGAGAGGGAAGGAGGGAGGGGAAACATAGGGGTAGGGGAGTAAGAGGTACAAACTATTATATATATATTTATTATATATAAAACAAGCTACAAAGATATACTGTACAATATGGGGAATATAGCCAATATTTTATAACAACTATAAATGGAGTATAACCTTTAAAAATTGTGAATCACTATATTGTACACCTGTAACTTACATAATATTACTGTACATCAATTATACTTCTTTTTTTTTTGCTGTGCCATGCAGCTTGCAGGATCTCAGTTCCCTGACCAGGGATTAAACCCGCTCCCTTGGCAGTGAAAGCACGGAGTCCTAACCACTGGACCTCTAGGGAATTCTCCCATTTTAACCAGCTTAAAGTGTAAAATTTGGTGGTTTTTAATGCCTTCACAATGTTGTGCATCCATCACCACTATCTAGGTTCCAGCACTTTCTCATGACTCCAAACAGAAACCCTGTACCCATTAAGCAGTCACTTCCTATTCCCCACACCACCCCAGCCCCAGCCCCTGACAACCACTTCCTATCCCTATGGCTTTGTCTGTTCTGGACACCTCACACAAATGGAATCATACACTATATGGCCTTTTGCATCTGCCTTCTTTCCGTTGGCATGTTTTCAAGGTTCATTCGTGTTGTAGCATGCGCCAGTACTTCATTTCTTTTCATGGCTGAATAATATTCCACTGAGTGAATATACGGATTTTGTTTATCCATTCATGGTCAATTTTTCTGACAAAGGTGCCAAGGAAATTAAATAAGGGGAAGCACTGTCTTTCAACAAATGGTGCTATAACAGCTGAATATCCCAAATCTGAAACACCTAAAATGAACCTCAATCCTTATCTCACTTAATACACAAATAACGAGATCATAGACCTAAATGTAAATCTAGGACTCTCCCAGTTTTGAAACACAGGAGAAAAATCTTTGTGACTTTGGGGTAGGCAGAGATTTCTTGGACAGGACATAAAAAGTACTAAACATAAAAGAAAACAACTGATAAGATGGAATTCATCAAAATTAAAATTTCTGCTCTTCAAAAGACACCATTAAGAAAATGAAAAGGCAGCCACAGACAGAAAATATTCACAATACATCTCACAAAGGAACCGAATACAGAATATATGAACAACTCAACAAGAAAAGAGCCCCCACTTTTTTTTTTTTTTTTTTTTGCGGTACGCAGGCCTCTCACTGTTGTGGCCTCTCCCGTTGCGGAGCACAGGCTCCGGACGCGTAGGCTCAGTGGCCATGGCTCACGGGCCCAGCCGCTCCGCGGCATGTGGGATCTTCCCAGACCGGGGCACGAACCCGTGTCCCCTGCATTGGCAGGTGGACTCTCAACCACTGCGCCACCAGGGAAGCCCCCCACTTTTTTTTTTTTAATGGACGAAAGATCCAAACAGACTCTTTACAAAAGAAATAAATGAATGGCCAATAAGCACATGGAAAGATACAGGGAAATGCAAATTAAAATGTCAAGGAGATATACAGGCACTGGAATGGCTGAAAAGACTTATGTGATGACAAGAATGGCCCCCAAAGATACCCCCACCTAGTCCCCCAGAACTTGTGAATATGACACCTGACGTGGCCAAGGGGCCTCTGCAGAAGAAATTATACCTAAGGACCCAGAAATGGGGAGATTCTCCTGGATAATCTTACAGTCCCATTAATCACAAGGTCCTTAAAGTTGGAGACCCTCCTGGGCTGTGGTCAGAGGGACGTGTGACTGTTGGAGAGGGCCAGACACGAACACAGCTGGCTTCGAGGATGGAGGAAGGGACCACGAGCCAAAGCATGTAGGGGTCTCGGGCTTCCCTCGTGGCGCAGTGGTTAAGGATCCGCCTGCCCGTGCAGGGGACACGAGTTCAAGCCCTGGTCTGGGAAGATCCCACATGCCGCAGAGCAACTAAGCCCATGCACCACAACTACTGAGCCTGTGCTCTACAGCCCGCGAGCCACAACTACTGAAGCCCGCACGCCTAGAGCCCATGCTCCGTAACAAGAAAAGCCACCGCAATGAGAAGCCCACGCACCACAAAGAAAAGCAGCCCCCACTCGCCGAAACTAGAGAAAGCCCACGTGCAGCAACTTAGACCCAACACAGCCAAAAATAAGACAGAAAGAAAGAATTTAAAAATAAATAAGAATGTGGGGGCCTCTAGAAGCTGGAAAAGGCATGGAAATGGATTCATCCCTAGCGCCTCCAGGAAGGAAGGCTCTGCGAACACCTTGATTTTAGCCCATGTTGGACTTCAAACCTACAAAACTAAGATAAGAAATCTGTATTGCTTTAAGCCACCAACCTCGTGGTGATCTTACAGCAGCCACAGGAAATGCAGATGAGCAATAGGACCAGTTTGGGTGAGGATGGGGGGCCAGCAGGACCCCTCACCCTGTGGACTGCAGAGACAAATGGCATAACCATTTTGGAGGCCTGTCTGGGTGGTTTCTAAGGTCACGTGCCTATTCTGTGGCCCAGCAAGCCCATCCTGAGCCTGTGCCCAGGAGAACTGAACACCTAGGTCCACAGCGACATGCACCTTCCCAAAACCACCCTCGGCAGGCAGCCGCTAACACCCACCTCGAGCAAGACCCTCCTTGCAGGAGTCTCTGAGACCCGCTGCAGCAGCAGCAGAGCCAAGCCCACCCGGCTCTCCCAGGTCCACGTCCAGGACCTGCCGCTTCTGCCCAACACGCAGCCAGAGCTTCCTACCGACCAGCCCCGACTTTCTCATCTGAGGCGTCTCCTGGCCAGACCTCCTTCCAGAGATGTCAGACGTGCTTTGCCATCTGAAGACTCCCTGCCTGCCCCCCATCTCCAATAAACCTCATACTTGTAGCTCTGTCTTGGCATCTATAGAAAACCCAAATGTTCATCAACAAATAAATGGATAAACTGTGGTATGTTCTGATAATGGAGCACTATGCAGCAATAAAAATGAGTAAGCTACTGATACACATAACGTGGATGAATCTCAAAAAGACAAGTGAAAACCAGACACAAAAGAACGTATACTGTGAGATTCTATATTAGGTTCTGAAACAAAACTAACTAGTCTATGGTGAAAGAACTGCTAACAGAGGGAATTCCCTGGCGGCCCCAGTGGTTAGGACTGTGCTCACTGCTGAGGGCCTGGGTTCAATCCCTGGTCGGGGAACTAAGATTCCACAAGCTGTACAGTGCGGCCAAAAAAAAAAAAAGAACTGCTAACAGTGGTTGCCCCTCTTGGGACTGGGAACTGGAAAGCAGTACTGGGAGACTTTTTGGGTCTTCACTGGGAAACAGTGACACAGGCCCGTCACATCTATCAGAACTCATCACTCCATGCACGTGAGACCTGTCCATTTTATTATACCTCAATAAAGTTAATTTTTTAAAACGCCAACACGAAATATATACATGAAATTGCCAACGACCACCATTCTCCTCGCCTCCACCTTGCTCTATTTTTCTTTTCTCCATAGCACTCATCTTCTAACAAACCATGTTATTGAGTTTCTTGTTCATTCTATCTCCTCCTGCTGGAATATCATCTCTACAAGGCTAGAGATCTTTGTTTGTATGGCCCCCTGACACCCCAAGCACCTAGAACAGTGCCTGGGTCCTAACAGGAACTTGATACATATTTGCTGAACGAATGAAAGAACATCATCATTTTCTTTCCTGACGAATTTCCCAGTCTATACTTCATTTGATTCTCGTAACCGTGTAAGGAAGATGTTTTGCCTTCCCCTAGAAATATGTAAGTGGGAACATTACTCGCTCAGGATCAGAATGACTGAGTAGAGAGTTGGGCTAGAATATATGGTCTTCTGACTTCCAGGCACTGAGCCCAATTTACCTGAATACATCTTCATGTTTGCTCCTCACAGGGACAGGAGAGCATCATGTAAATGCATATGGTCCATAGAGGACACACGCAGACACATACACTGTTCAAGAGAATGTGGCCAGCACTGAGAGACGTGCCCTGAGAGAAGGGAGAGTCCAATCTAAGGTGTAGGTAAGGTTTCCTGAGTAAAATGGTGCCCAAGCTGAGTCCCAAAGGATTTATTTTTTAATTAAGCAAAGAAAAGTAGAAAGGGGATTTCCAGCAAAGGAACCGACGTGAGCAAAGGCAACAAAGCACAGTGCAGCAAGGGAATTTGGAAAGACTAGCCCATATGACATGAGGCATATGTAGGAGATGTGGCAGCAACAGGAGATGCGGCTGGAGAGGGACAGACCAGATCTGTGCAGTCACTGTGTGCCAGGTATAACAGCCAAGGTGACAGGACCAACGTAGGTTTACAAGTGCTCCCATCTCAGCCCCCGCTGACTGCCACACAGGAGGAACATGGGAGGCAAGTCAGGCCTGGGCCATGGCAGAGGGCCCTGCGCTCACCTAAATAGAACCGCAGGAAGGGTGTTGGCGTCATGTTCTTAAACATCATGATCTGTACCCAGGGGTTCTTATACTGGATCTGAGGTATGTTGAAAAACACGAATTTCCTGCAAAACAGAAGAAATTAAACCCATGAGAGTTTTTAACCTAAAATTGTATGCACCTGTATGTTCTTCTAAAGAGAAAGTCCAGAACTCTCATCAGATTCTAAGAGGACCCTGCCCCCCCGCGAAAAGGTGGAGGTAGGAAAAGCAGGTCTCAGGAATCCACTAACGTGTTGTCTGAATGTGGGTGTTGGGACTCTTGGTTTGTCATTTTAGGGAAAAGAAATCTATATTCCTACCTCATGTTGCATATTAGCCTAAAACTCACCAAAACAGAAGTATAAATATAAAAATGAAACCATGAAATGTCCTCGGTCTTGATTGGTGTGACAGCTGCACAGTGTACTCATATGAGAAGCTGTGTATCTACAGGTGAGCACTTTATGTAAATTATACCACAATTTAAAAATAAATGAAACCATGAAAACAAACATGGGGAATACTTTTACAATCAAGGAGTGGAGAAACCTCTAAACTCAGAAGGTTTAAAACACAGATAAATTTGATTACATTAAAACCTTTGCAAGGGATTTCCCTGGTGGCACAGTGGTTAAGATTCTGCCTGCACCTTTGCAATTAGTCTCTTGATTAAAGCCTCCCCAATGACCCGAATTTAAATGCATTCTCTGCTTCCTGCTGCCACCCTGCTCCCCATACCAGACGATGGAAAGGTGCGAGTGGTACACGGGTAGAAGCATGGTTGCCTGGCTTCACCACTTCCCAGCTGTATATAACCCAGAGCAAGTTACTGCTGTGTGCCTCAGTGTTTATGCCAACATGATGGCAACGCAGGACAACCAGTCCAGATAGCAGCTTGTAGTTTAGTCTCAAGAAGAAAAAGATAGGATCAACAGAAGGTCTGACTGTGTGACATTTGCTTGGGGAGATGTCCATAATTGGGGCAGAATCTGCAGTTAAAACAAAAGCAATGACAATAACTCCAGGGAAAACAAAAAACTGCAAAAACAAAAAGGAAAAATAATCAAAGTATTTGACTCAACTGTGTACAGTGTTTACAAAGTCATAATAATTTAACAGTGAATACTGATTTATCCAAAATTCTTAAATGACTATATTGGGAGGATGGGGGGGCGTCGAGTAGTATGCATGTGCTGCGGTAGGGAACAGCAATGCTTCTTGAAGAGCTAAATCCTTGTCTTCCACAGTGACAAGTCAACAGATAAAGCCTAAAGCTAAGAAAGTAAGGAGCTCTCTAAGTATGGTATTTAACTATATGGGAGTAAAACTCTAATCAAATGGTTAGAGTTGAAAGTTGTTGCCTCTGGAGGATATACAATGGAGAAAAGACAGCCTCTTCAATAAGTGGTGCTGGGAAAACTGGACAGCTTCATGTAAAAGAATGAAATTAGGGCTTGCCACGTGGTGCAGTGGTTAAGAATCTGTCTGCCAATGCAGGGGACACGGGTTAGAGCCCTGACCCGGGAAGGTTCCCGCATGCCGCGGAGCAACTAAGCCCGTGCACCACAACTACTGAGCCTGCGCTCTAGAGCTCACGTACCACAACTACTGAGCCCACGTGCCACAACTACTGAAGCCCTGTGCCTAGAGCCTGTGCTCCACAACAAGAGAAGCCACTGCAACAAGAAGCCTGTGCACCGCAACCGAGAGTAGCCCCCGCTCACCACAACCAGAGAAAGCCCACATGTGGCAACAAAGACCCAACACAGCCAAAAATTAAAAAATTAAAAAAAAATAAATTTATATATAAAAAAAAGAATGAAATTAGAACACTCCCTAACACCATACACAAAAATAAACTCCAAATGGATTAAAGACCTAAATGTAAGACTAGGCACTATAAAACTCTTAGAGGAAAACATAGGAAGAACACTCTTGGACATAAAACACAGCAAGATCTTTTTTGACCCACCTCCTAGAGTAATGGAAATAAAAACAAAAATAAACAAATGGGACCTAATGAAACTTAAAAGCTTTGGCACAGCAAAGGAAACCATAAACAAGACGAAAAGACAACCCTCAGAATGGGAGAAAATATTTGCAAACGAATCAATGGACTACAGATGGCCAAGAAGCATATGAAAAGATACTCAACATCACTAATTATTAAAGAAATGCAAATCAAAACTACAATGAGGGGGCTTCCCTGGCGGCACAGTGGTTAAGAATCTGCCTGCCAAAGCAGGGGACACAGATTCGAGCCTGGGAAGATCCCACATGCCGCAGAGCAACTAAGCCCGTGCACCACAACTACTAAGCCTGTGCGCCTAGAGCCCGTGCTCCACAACGAGAAGCCACTGCAGTGAGAAGCACACACACCGCAACGAAGAGTAGCCCCCACTCCCCAGAACTAGAGAAAGCCCACGCACAGCAACAAAGACCCAACGTAGCCAAAAATAAATAAATAAATAAATTTTAAAAAAACAACGAGGTATCACCTACAATGAGTATCACCTCACACGGGTTAGAAAGGGCATCATCAGAAAATCTACAAACAATAAATGCTGGTGTGGAGAAAAGGGAACCCTCTTGCACTGTTGGTGAGAATGTAAATTGATACAGCCAATATGGAGAACAGTATGGAGGTTCCTTAAAAAACTAAAAATAATTACCATATGACCCAGCAATCCCACTACTGGGCATATACCAAGAGAAAACCATAATTCAAAAAGACATATGCAGGTCTTCACAACTAGAGAAAGCCCGCGTGCAGCAATGAAGACCCAACGCAGCCAAAAATTAATTAATTAATTAATTTTTTAAAAACGGCCAGAAAAGTAAACTGCCCTGGGTCACATGACCAGTAAGTCAAACAATCAGGGCTGTGAGCATTGGGCTCCATCACTATCAAATTCACCTGGATCCTGAGGCACAAGGCTGGACACAGAACTCAATAAATTCCAGCAGCTGTTACTTCTCCCATTGCATCTTAAGGGCAAGAACACCTGGCAGAGGTGAGGAGGAACTTAGCTCTCAGACTCTGAATAAGGCAGCTCCCCACACACCCAGCAAATACCCTAAGACTTGCTAGCCCGGTGCTGTACTGGCCACTGGCACTTGGAATGGAGGGCCAGATGAAGTGCTGAGGGCACATGAACAAGCAAAGAAAGGCCGGTGGGGCTACAAAGAGCAAGTCTGACAGGCTCAAACCCGAAGGGCACCGGTGGGACAGTCAAGCCCTTATCACTAGGAACAGTGAAACACAGAATGGCTGTTTGGCTCCTATTTACCCAGAGAGTATGAAAATACTTGAGCATGCGAGTATGTGCAGGCCTATTTTGATTGGCTGACCATTTAAAAACCAAAGATTTACATAAAAATCTGAATTTCTGGCTCCTTGACAGGTCAGAAATTCTCCATGGAGCCCAAAGAGCTAAGATGTAGCCAAGCAGTGAATGGCCCCGTGAGGCAGGGCACGTTTTCAGTTTACTGCAGGCCCATCCAGACTGTCTCTCTCCTTTGTTTGTACCTGCCTGGCCTCTGCCCTGTGACTCCTGGTGCGGATGGATGGATGGATGGATGGATGCAAAGTTGGTTATGCAGGAGTATCTGGGTGCCTATTCAGCCCTAAGACTGAGTCTTCTACGAAACCCTCATCCCAGCTGACCCCACGCAAGTAGGTTCAAGTTCTTGCGTTGACCTGTGGAAAGCAAACGGCTAGGGGGTACCTGCTGGCTCTCCTGAACAGCCCTGCACTGAAGGCCGCGCCATGGTGGGACCACCCTCCACAGGGAGTTGCTCTCCAGGCTCACTCTGATCCATCCCACACACCCAATCCCAAAGTTTCTGTAAGACAGGACTTGAATTCCCAGCAACAGCACGAGGCACTCAGTAAATTTATGCCTAACACCTGAAAAGCCCAAAGCACTGCTGCTGCCTCGAGGTTCAGTTCAAACCTTTCACTTGCAAGATCCATTCAATGAATCCCGACTCTGCTGCGGGCTGAAAAGCATTAAGGAGTTGGGGCGGGGGCCGCTGCGCAGCTCACAGTCCCTTCACTCTAAGGGTCACGAGTCCTTCGAGAACGAAGCCCCCTTTCAGAACCGCCCCCTCACCAGCTGACTATGGTACCCTGGACAAGCCAGTTCCTTAACCTCCTGCGTTCCTTCATCCCTGGAGTGAAGAGAACAGCGAGGTTTCTGTAGAAATCAAACGAGCTAGTGCACGAGGAGCATTCAGAAACGCGCTGCACGTACGAGGACTCAATAACTGCCAGCAGCTGTTACCCCTGCCACTGCACCCCCAAATCGGCCCTGAGACATAGGTATCACCCCGGTCGCAACACTGAGGAAAAGCAACTCTCCCAAAGCCAGTAGGTGTAAGAGCCCGGACCCCAGCGGGTCGGTCGCCCCGGGCTGGGTTCCACCCGGACCGCGCGCCGCCCGCGGGGCACGGGTGGCTGAGGAGGCTTCGGCCTCCCCGTCAGCGCCGCCCCCACCCGGCGCGACGAGGCCCTGAGGTCCTCTTCTGCTGTGGAACCCGGGACAGCTGCCCGTCCGTGCAATGGGGGCCCTGGCGCCAGCGCAGCGCCAGGTCTCAATGACTCGCAAGTTATTGGTGGGACCCGGCGGCTCGGACTGACCTGGCGCCCTCGCCCAACTCCCCGTGCGTATTGTAGTTCACCGTCATGACCTTCACCGACTCCTTGAACACTATGTCCCCCTGGCCCAGGTACTGCAGGGTGCGGAGTATCGGGAAGCGGCCCTTCATGGACATGGCGGCTGCGGCGGAGGGGCCGGACCGCCGGCCGCGAGCCCAGCAGCGCGTAGAGACGAGCTAAGCTGACGCCGCCCGGGCGGCCCTCTCGCCGCTTTTCCTCAGCGCCGATTTCCACTTCCCGCGCAGACTCACAGGAGACGCTTCCCGGCGGGCAGCGCGCGCGCCGCGGAGCGGCCTGGGACTTGTAGTACTGGCTGGCAGAGTTTTCCTTAGGCGGGGGCGGTGGGAGCCGGCACGTACGCCTAAGCGTTAAAGCTCCTGTTGGAACGTTAAGGTTTTCACGATTTGTGAATCAAGTCTTTCTCCCCTCCGCCAAGGGAAAATATTTTATATAGGCTCAAACTCAATCATTCAGACAACAAACTTACAGTAGGAAATAATTCAGGAGAGCTGAGTTTGAACACCAAGTCGGCTAGTAACTTTCTGTTCAACCTCAAATATGTCAGTTTTGCTCTCTCAACTTCTCCAGTTTTAAAGTGAAGGGTTAGAACTAAGCAAGTTCTAACATTGACTTAAAAAAAAAAAACAAAATTAAAAACCTGACTTGCAAAAAGGAAAAAAAAAAAGATTTTGGGATCCACTCCTTTCTAGTTTAGCCACTTGAGAGCTCTGGACCTCAATTTCTTGAAAAGCAAAAGGTGGATGAGATGCATTTCCTACTGATCTGAGAACGTTCTCCTTCACTTTTGAAGGATAATTTTGCCAGATATAGAATTCTAGGTTGGGGGTTGGGAGGCATCTTTCAACACTTTATTTCACTCCACTCTCCTCTTGCATGGTTTCTGATGAGTAGTCAGCTCTCTTTTTTCCACTATAGGTAAGATGGTTTTTTCTTCTGGTTTCTTTCAAGATTTTATTTGTCTTTGGTTTATAGAGTTTGAATAAGATATACCTAGGTGTATATTTTTGGTATTTATACTGCTTGGTGTTCTCTGAGCTTCCTGGACCTGTGGTGTAGTGACTGTCATTAATTTTGGAAAGTTCTTGACCATTATTACTTTAAATATTTTTCTTTAGTCTCTCATTTTTTTTCTCCTTCTGGTATTCCAATTATGCATGTTTTACCTCTTCTGAAATTGTCCCATAGTTCTTGGATGTTCTATTCGGTGTTTTTGTTGTTTTTCATTCTTTTTTCCCTCTGCTTTGCAGTAGGGAAGTTTCTATTGACCTATCTCCAGACTCACTGATTCTTTCCTTGGCTGTGTCAACTGATGAGCTCATCAGAGGCATTGTTTGTTAGTCTTTTTTATTTCTAGCATTTCCTTTCAATCTTTCTTAGAGTTTCCTTATCTCTGCTGACATTACCCATCTGTTCTTGCATATTATTTACTTTTACCACTGGACTCTTTAACATATTAATCATTTAGTTTTCTATCTGATAACACCAACATCTGTGTAATATCTGAATCTGGTTCTGATATGTGCTTTGTCTTATCAGACTGTGGGGTTTTCCCTTACCTTTTTTAGCACACTTAAAATTTTTTGTTGGAAGTGAGACATTATTGGCTGTATTAGGTAATAGGAACTGAGGTAAATAAGCCTCTACTATGAGGGGTTATGTTATTCTGGCTAGAAGTAGAGCTGTGTTTGTTTGCTGTAGCTGTAGGCCCCAGAGGCTTCAAATTCCTCTAGTGTCTGTTTTTGTCTCTCTTGACTTTGGGCTTCCCTAGAGTCTGTGTTTTGTAGCTCTTTTAGCTGTAATGCATCCTTATACTGGAGTTCTGTTGGTGTGGTAGTAAGGTGTGGTAGCAGGGAAGCATTCTGTAATTTTATGGTGAAATTTCAGTATTTTAGTGGGTCTGTGTCCTTGGGCTATGACCTTCCTGTCTCTGAATCCCCCTCTGTGATAAAGAATAAGAAATATGTTTGGTCTTTGTTCCCAGCTCCTGGCCAGAGCTCCTAAAACTCTTATAATTTCCTTAATGATAAGAGTGATAGGAGCTTCTTTTGTCATATCTAATTTTTGTCCCTGTTCCTGAAACAGCTCTGGAAAGATGAAGGTGAAAGGAGTGGCTTTTGTTATTCATAACAAGCCCCTTTCAACCTCTGACCTCCAGGAAGGTAAGGGGCTAAGGGTTGAGTTAATCGCTAATGGCCAAAAGATTCAATCAATCACGCCTATGTAATAAAGCCTTCATTATAAAAACCCTAATTTAGGGAGTTGGAGAGCTTCCAAGTTGGTGAACACACCATGGTGCTGGAGAGTGATGTGCCCAGAGGGGGGCATGGGAGCTCCACACCCCTTCCTATACCTTGCCCTATGCATCTCTTCCGTCTGGCTGTTCCTAAGTTGTCTTCTTTTACAATAAACCAATAATCTAGTAAGTGAACTGTTTCCCTGAGTTCTGTGAGCCATTATAGCAAATTATCGAAACCAAGGAGTTGTAGAAACCCCTGATTCATAGAAAGTCAGAAGTACCCGAGGCCCGCACTTGTGATTGGCATCTGAAGTGGAGGGGCAGTCTTGGTGGACTGAGCCCTTAACGTGTGGGATCTGATGGTAACTCCAGGTAGACAGTGTCAGAATTGAACTGAATTGTTGGACACCCAGCTGGTGTTGGAGAATTGGTCGTTGTGGAAACCCCACCCGTCCCGTATTGGGCTTCCCTGGTGGCGCAGTGGTTGAGAGTCCGCCTGCCGATGCAGGGGACACGGGTTCGTGCCCCGGTCCGGGAAGATCCCATGTGCCGCAGAGCGGCTGGGCCCGTGAGCCATGGCTGCTGAGCCTTCGCGTCCGGAGCCTGTGCTCCGCGACGGGAGAGGCCACAGCAGTGAGGCCCGCGTACCGCAAAAAACAAAAACAAAAACCCCGTATTTAGTGTCAGAAGAGTGTGTGAGTAGAATGTATAGAAAAACATGAGTTTTCAATTTTACCCTCCCCACACTTGGATGAGACAGGAAGGCTAGAGGGGACTAGTGTGAAATGCCCTTCCCCACGTGGGGTTAGACTCTGGTAAACCTCCCAGCCCCCCAACAGGCCTTTGTTATGGAGAATGCTGAGTTTATTTTACAAAGGTAACTCTTCCCCCTTTCCCTGCCAAAGCAATTAGCTATGAAAACCAGGTGGGGTTCCAGGATGTAAAACCCGAGAGTGTGGGGTGTCCTTAGGCTGACCCCCAGGGGTTTCTTACTCCCATGCTAGTCCACACTCAGCCTCCAGCAATTCAGCGAGTTTTCCTAGCAGCTCTGGCTCCAGTGGCTTCTGCTTCAGGTAAGCAGATCTTGGCTGCGATTCTGCATTCACCTCTCCACATTTCTAGGTGGCAGTAGGCCCTGCAAACTCAGTTCTCTGATGGATCCAAAGAGTCACTGACTTTCAGTTTGCCCAGCTTTTCCTTGCGGTAAGGACAGGAGTGACAACTGCCAAACTCTTTGTATGCCTGAGCTGAAGCCAGAAGTCCTTTCTGAAGTATTTTTTAAAACCATGCTAGGCTACTGAAGAGTTTTAGTCAGAAGAGCTTTTGACCTTAAAGTTCAGAGGAGGTGCTTCCTATGGATGAAATATCCTACCCCATGTGAGAAACCTGAGTGTCCATACACGAAGCAGGCCAGGGCAGCTTGGGTTTTGGAGGCAGACAGACCTGGGCTGGAATCCCAGCGGTGTAACCCTGAGCAGGCTTAACCTCACCACACTCATTTTTTCATCTGTAAACTGGAGCTGTTGAGAGGATTAAATGAGGTACGCATACATAATACTTGGCATTCTGTCTGACCCAGAGTGAGCGCCAAATATTACCTCCTCCTGGTTTAGTCCTGGGAGGTCTCAAAGGTCCAAGTGATGGCAATATCAGAGATCCACTCAGCAGCTTCCAATCTCTTTCCCCGTCGCCCACTTCCGCTACCTTTGGGCCACAAACCTTGCTTGAGCACTCCCACTGTACCTGACCCACGTGGAACCCTCCTTGCTACATAGGGCAAGCGAGTGAGGCAGACTGGGCTTTAAATCCTCCTTCCACCACTGACTGGCTTTTTGACCCCAGCCAGGCTCATCTCTCTCAACCAGTTTCTTCATCTGTCAGCTGAACACCTGATTAACCACCTCAAAGGGTTTTGCACGACACCTGCCAAAGACAGTTCATTTAATCAACACTGCAGGAATAACTAAAGATAAGGACAGAACTTGAACCCATACTTAACCCCTGTTAAGAGCCCAGTGACCTTGATTTTGTCCGGAGGCCTTAACCACACAGGTAACACAGGAGCTGGGCTGTCTTCTGATACTCAGAAGTTATTAAGAAAGGAGCGGAGAGATGTTATCTGGTAATTCTTACTCGCAACATGTGTGCACATACTCACACACACCCCCAACCACTAACATGTTATTTTATTTTTTTAAAAAAGGTTCCAATACAAGGCCTCAGAGTAGTGCATGCAAATCAATGACCTTCAAACTGTCTGTCACTGTCAGATGACCAGCATAATCTACTACCACAGTCTGTGACCTGGTAAAGAGACCAGCTTCTCACCCTGAGTCCCATCACCTATGCCAACGTCCAACCTACCACGTGGCTCTTGATTGATTCAGGTACATTTTAGTATCTGAACAGAAGAGACACATTGAGCAGCAAGCATAACGAGTAAGCGTCCTTAGTGTATTAGACAAGGGAAAATACAGACAAGGCATAACAGGGAAAAGCCAGCTTCATTTGATGCCTGAATCCCCAAAGTCTCTTGCATACATGATCTGTGTCTAGGGACATCTGCCAACGCCGTATCAAGGACTTGCCCATTTTCTGATGAGATGGAGCTGTTTGCGATGAAGGACTGCAGGACGGGGAAACTATTCACACGAGGCAAAAACCTGAAGTTGTGGTTGCAATTCATAGGCCATCTCTTCCCTGACGTTAACCCATCCCTGTAAATCCAACTTTGTGCCCGTGTGAATTCCGAGGGATAGAGAATTCTAACTCCGGTCATGTCTGTGATTATAGGAGAATATAGCCATGGAAGAATTAAATGGAAACATACAGCCGTGGAAGAATTCAATCACATCAGAGGGTTTTAGTTTGATTTAGTATATTCAGTTAAAAAATTTCTTTTTTTTAGCTTAAAAACATGTTTCTTATATTAGTGGCTCTCAATGCTCTTAGTTACTTATACATTGCCACCTGCAATTGATTTCAGAGAAAGGGTATGTTTGGAAACTAGTCTTAATTGAAACCACCAGCTAACTAAAAGAGATATATTCTCATTAGAAAAGTAATCATGAGGGAGACCAGCATTTAGCTTTTGGAACTACCTGCTTTTCGGCACAGAGAGCTTCCTTCTCTTCAGTCAAAGAGAAAAGACAGACTGAGCAGGGAGGAGCATGCAGCCATCCATAAATCCCTCCAGAGTAACAGCATGAAGGGCAATGACCCTGAGGAAGAAAAAATGCCTGTACCGGGCAACATTTTATATGCCTGACGGCCAACTTCCCAAAACCATGACAATCAGCAAGGTTGGTAACTGGCTGACCTCAAACCCACTCACATTCCTTTGTGAAGAGAACCCAGACTCGAGGGGTCCTCCACACACCCTCCACCCACCCACTCCCCATTCCCACATCCCCATACAGGACCCCCTCATTCAGCCCAAAGATCCAGCAGGTGCTAAAGAAATGTGAATAGTGTCAATAGAAAAACAGATTACCTTTACACCACAATGTTTTTCAGACCTTCCCAAGATCAAGAGAGGTCGTCCCAGAATGTAACAAAGTGAATTTCAACTCTCACACCATTAACCATTGAGAGTATGACCCAGAGTTAGTTAAGGGGTATAAAGTGACTAGTGGTCAGTTATTGTTCAGTAGTTAACAAGCATAATTGCAGGAACTCTACCCAGAGCTGAGCACACTTGGGTATCAAGATGGCAGATGTCAGTTAAGGGTTATGTTCCTGTAAACCTAAGCACCAGAGCTAAATTAACAATTTCCCTTTTTGCCCTTAATTGGTGAAGAGTTCAAGTACTGCGATTCTACCAAAATGATCCTGGGTTGTGCCTCTTTCAAACATTTCAGTTTCTTTTTTTTTTTTCCCCAGCTACACGGTGCACTGTGCAGGATCTTAGTTCCTTGATCAGGGATTGAACCCGTGCCGTCAGCAATGAAAGCGCCGAGTCCTAACCACTGAACCATCAGGGAATTCCCCATTTCAGTTTCTTAATACTAAACATTGGTAAAAAAATATCTCACCAGTGTCCACGGTCAGCACAAGATGAACCAAAAGGGAAGAAGGCTCATCAACTAGCCTTGGAAGTTATTTTAATTGACCTTCTGACTCAGGGGAGCTTTAACTCTTCTGACAATGTTCCACAAGAGCTTCCTGGTCACCAATTCCTAAACTATGAAAAAGTCTGAAAAAGCCCAGCTCAGAGTTATTTTGCCAAAGCTCTAGAGGAAGCTTTCTCTGGGGACAGACAATTGTCCCAGCGGTCATTCAGTTCCACAGAGCCACACTTGGATAGAGACTCTTCTCCCAAATTATACCACCTCCATCAACCAAAAAGTTACCCACTCCTGTTTTGTAAAAAGTTCACGATCAGACTCACAGTGATACCCCTGCACTGGGAGTTTAACTTCCTGAAAGAGACAAACAAGAAGTCAAAGAGGGAAACAGACCCCGGTGAAACCTCACCACCATTACCCACTCTTAAGAAGAGGTGCTGGGCTTTCCTGGGTCTTAAATACTGCCTTCATAGCAAGACCTTCCCCTTCCATTGTACAGGCAGAATGTGCCCAGTAGAGCAGTGGAAGTCCCAGGTAAAAGCAACATAATACCCTAATGGGGACAGACTTCCTCCAGAGCCGAGTAAAATTTACAGGACTCTATCTTGTCTGTCTTGGCTAAAGGAAGGGCCCTATATAAGGCTGCCCTATAATACTGCATAATGACCAAACACCAGGCAGGAGCAAATGGCTGCAAGAGGTACACAGTAGCCATTTCTGCCCAGGGCCCAACAGAACTGCGCTTAGTTATATCTCGGCAGTGAAGTTTTAAATTCCCTTCTAAAGGGAAAACCCAATTATAAAAAAAAAAAAAAAAAAAACAGGAAAAACAGCAAATGCATGCTGATTCTTCCTGTTCTAGTTCCCATTTTATTATTCAACTATCATGGAAAAAGCTCCAAGTGCACAGCACGAAACAGCAGATTCCTCCCCCGCTGACCTGCGTGCAGCTTAAATCTCGCCCTTCCTCCTTGTCCATCAACTCCAGCAGCCCTCCCTCCTGCTCCCCTGGCTCCTGCCAGGCCCCAAAGGCGCCCTGCCCATCATGGTCAGTCGGCGCCCCTCTTCTGTTTGGCCAGGGTGTGCTTCAGCTCCCTCAGGTTCTCCGTCAGCACCTCCACCTCGTCCAGGCGGCCGCACTGCTTGGCATCGAAGATGTACGCCTTGATGTTGTCGATCTGCTGGAGGAGGAGCTCCTCCTCTATGGGCTCCTCGCCCTCCTGCCCGCTCTCACTGTCCATCTCAAACGGGTTAGTACAGGGGGCCTCCTCAAAGGGGCTGCCAGGAACAGGAGGTCCTGAGGGTCTCTGAGGGGGATGCCCATCTTCCTCGTCAAAGGGGCTGGGGGCTGGGCTGTCTGGGCTAGTGAAGGGATTCCCTGCCACTGCCTCCTCTTCCTCCTCCTCCTCAAAAGGATTGTACTCCTTGAGGACACAGGCTGGAGGGCCGAGAGGAGGCTCTGCAGCAGGAGGGCTGGCCGTGCCCTCTGCTGCAGGGCTGGAGAGGTCTTCCTCATCAAAGGGATTTAGGGAGGGCACCTCATTGTGCTGCGACGTGGTGCTCTGGGGGAAGAATTCCTGGCCAAGGGCTGGGGGCCCAGACCACAGTCTGATGGGCTCGAGAGCCGAGCTGGGTGAAGGGGTCTTGGGTGCCGCACTGCTCTGAGCTGGGGAACAGCCCAGATCCAAGGCATGAGCAAGGTGGTTGCGAGGCTCTCTGCCTGGCTCCAACTGAAAAGGCCTGATTTCTCGGAAGTCCAGGGACCGAGTCCGCGTGTGCAGAGATGCCACCTGGAACTGCTCCCGTTCTCGTTCCCGCTCGCGTTCCCTCAGCATCTGCAGCTGTTCCCGCTGCAGGTCCTCCTCCTCGGCCTGCCTCCGGGACAACTCAATGGCCTTCTCTGTCTGCTGCTGGTCATACTCGTCCTGCAGTTGGCGCAGGTTCTCCTGCAGCGTACGCACTTCATCCATCCGGCCCGCGGCCTTAGCCTGCCTGATAAAGGATGTGATGTTGTGGATCTGCTGGAGGAGTGGGTCCGAGTCTTCGACCTGCCCTTGACCTCCAGAGAGCGGGAGCCAGCCCTCAGCCTTTCTCAACGGGGCATGGCCCCCGCGAAGGGACACCACCTCCCCGTTGGTCGCATGAGACACCAGGTCACTGCGCCTTTCCTCAAGCCTTCGCTGGGATTCCAGGGCAGCCTGGGGAGACACCAAAGCCAAAGAGAAGAAACACGGTCACCAGGCCAACAGCCACACCGCCAGCCACCCTCTGCGGTCCCGCTATCCCTGTGTCAGTGAGACTCCAATTCTCCACCTCAGGACTACGATATCCAACTGCTAAAATCAAATCAGGCTTTTTTATCAGAAGGGAAGGAGGGACACACCCTGATTTTCAAAATTAAAATACCAAATAACAGTAAGGTAAGGGATAAGCTTTTCTCAATCTTAGATTCACTGGCCACGTACCTGTCTTAAATCTCTGAGGTCTATTACCATTCATCTACACTAGAACCTCACACAATCTTAAATACACATATTATTCTGTTTAATACTGCATATTCCAAAGTGTTCTAGAAAGAACTCCCTGGTGTCTGGGTCCTCTGCAGCTTGTACCAGGGGGAGGATTGCCAGTCTCTATGGTATTCTGGACAGGAGAAAATCAGTAGAACCTCTGAAAGAAAAATAGGACCTGGAGAGAAAAATAATTACCCTGACCTCTGAAGATGAGAGAGGCCAGAAACAGAACAGAAGGAGAATGCAAACTAGAGAGAGTGAGAGGTTCTGACTTAACGACAACCTCACAGGACCTCCTGGGAGCCTGAGGAAGCCTCTGCGCTCAAGGGAGCCGCAGGGAAGAAGCCAGGACGCCAGCATCCCTGAGCTTCACTCACCCGTCTCTCCAGGATCTTCTTCCTCTCCACTTCCTGCTTCCTTTTCTTTTTCAGTTCCTCAAACTGTTCTTTGGTTGGCAGTGACATCAAACCAAGCAACTTTTCCTGTAGGGGGTCACAGGCAATTTTACACTTAAACCCTTTTAGGAGAAAAAGTGAACGTGAAGCCCTCTAGTGAGAGCCCACTTAAGCTAAACTACCCCACTCTCGGACAATCACGTTAATGAGCAGAGCAGGGAAGGACCTAACGCTGAAATCGGAGCAGAGCCAACTTCCAAATAGGCCAGCCTTTTCCTGATGAAATGATCAACACCAGACATCCCAGTTATTTGCCCTCTCAGTGGGGCCTTTTCCTGCCCTCCCTGTCTACATCCGTAAGCCTCCGTCAAAGCCCCAACCCCACGCTCTTTACGTTTCTCCACAGCACTCTCCACCCTCTTAAGCTATACTTTTTAGTTGTTTCTTTTCTATTCCCCTCTCTAGAATACAAGCTTTATGAGAACAGGAATGTCTGTCTTTACTCATGGCAGGATACCCAGCACCTAGAACACTGCCTGGGACTCAGCAGGCACTCATCAAATGACTGTGGAATACAGCCACTAATCAAAAGCAGGAAGGGCCTCATTCTCTGCATTACGATGTTGGGAAACTAACCCAACAGGACGCTTAGATCTCTGTCAGGAGCCCCACAGGGGATTGACTGTGACTCTCACAAGGGCTTTCTGAGGTAGAAACAACTTAGATCCAACCACCTACGTCTAGAGCGCCCTTGTCACCTGTTTCCTCCAAACCAATGGCCCAGGAAGAGTCCCGTAGGAGCTTATCCCAAGGAGGAAATGCTATGTGCAAGTATGTCCATCAGGCAATCCTCAACAGCAAAAAATGGGAATCTATCAAATGCCCAGTGAAAGGGGAATAGTTAAAGGATAGTGTACACAGAGCACTATTCTGTAGTCATTCAAACAAGAGCTGTTTGAGGACCACATAAAAAAGTTCTCATGGGACTTCCCTGGCACTACAGTCATTAAGACTTGGTGTTTCCACTGCGGAGGGCATGGGTTCGATCCCTGGTCGGGGAACTAGAAATCCTGCATGCCGTGTGGCGCCACCAAAAAAAAAAAAAAGGGCTTATGATATAAAATTCAGCAATAAGAAGGCCTAAACTTGCAAATATGCTACTTATATAAGTTACTATAAGTAGCATATGTAACTACTTTATATAACCAGTGCAAATGGAATAAAAAAGAAAATATATCAGAATGAGGCAGGATGGTGTTAAGGACATAGGACTAAAAGGAATATTTACTTTTCTTTGACATCCAGATTTTTCTCTAGGTGTGACTGACACATTTATAACCTTAAAAAGTAATAAATGTACAAACAGAAAATAAACAAGCCATTGGCCCAATCTGCCTTCAGAGTGGTAGAAGAGCAGGGGAGGCGAGTGCGGCGTTTCTGCCACCCCAGGATGGCTTTACCTGCACAAAAAGCGTAGCTGAGTATCTGATCATCCTCTGTAGCCGTAAAGTGTTTGGATGTGGTGGAGGGTCCTGCTTCAAGTCTAAGGTTAAGATCTTCTTACTGAATTGGAACAAATACATCACTGTAACAGGCACTGCCAGCCTCAGAAACATGGGTGAAAAGTCCCGAGTCACCAGGCTTGCATGCCAGCAACATGTGTAGAGAAATGGGTTAGAGACTCCACTGAAATGTCCTTGCAGGCAAAGCCCATTTCTTACCCTTTGGCTGTACCCAAGACCCCAAACAAGCACAGGGTGAACGACAAACACTCAGCCATCGAGGCACTGACCACTGGTGCAGGGCCAGCGTCGTGGGTGAGTGACCAGCACAGCAGAAGGGCCCTGTGCTTGGTTTCATATTCTGCTATCACTGTCTTACAATCCTTAATTTTGAACAAGGGACCTGAATTTTCATTTTGCAGCAGACCCTAAACCACGTAGCTAGCCCTGCACGTACAGATGGACAAGAGTTCTGCATCTCTGAGTCACAGTACTTCCTACACTGCAAAGGGCTGATGTAACCCCAACAGCCAATCCACAGTTAAAAAGCAGCGACTAAAAAAAAAAAAAAAAAGCAGCGACTGGGACTCCCCTGGTGGTCCAGTGGTTAAGACTTGGCGCTTTCACTGCCATGGGCCTCAGTTCGATCCCTGGTCAGGGAACTAAGATCCCACAAGCTGCACAGCGCGGCCAAAAAAAAACCAAGGCAGCAGTCAACTTGAAGAAAAGAATCTGTGTTTCCATCTGGGCTCCAGTCCTTCTTCTAGCTGTGGTGCATTCTCTCACCTATAAAATGGGGATGTTAATCTCTACCTCACAGGGTAACCATGGTATAATAAAGGAGCTACTCTGTGTGGAAGTAGTCAGTGACTGGCACACAGCTGGTGTCAATCAACTCCTATTCCTTTAATAATAATGAACAATAGAAATCCTTAACCGAAAGTTACTGAGATGCACTGAGTGCCAGAGCTGGCAACTCCCTCAGCCTCCTCCTCACACACTCCCACTATCACCAGGACTGGGTAAGCTCAGGTCTGCTGGCCGCCCACCACTCATTAACAAAGCACCTCCTCCACTCAAGGCAGCACGTAAGACATCACCTAACAGACCTTACCTTAAAGCGTCTATTAGCTCATACACTTTCTGCACTTCCACTCGAAGGTCATTGGCATGTTCCAGACTGTAGGTTGTCTCTCCAGCACTAGGGAGAAATCACAGAGATGTTTGATCTAAATGTCATCGCACTGAACGGACAGTGTGGTGTAAAAGGACTCACAGAGGGGTAGACAGTTAATTCTCTCCAAATGGCATTTCAGACTCTTGCATATATTGCAGTGCTCATTCCTTTTCAAAATATAAGTGCTAATCAACTAGAAACTGCTTTTAATTTGCAGACACCATAGGGACACACTAGTGCCGAGGTCTTTGAGGACCAGCTCCTAAGCTCATTGCCAAAATAAATGTGACTGAATCTACTTCAGCCTACTTTCCGTGAACAATTTCAGTGCATCTAGTAAGACAGTTGAAGTGGTTTACTAAATGAGTTGGTCAGACCACGTAAGAGGAGAAGGCACTTTCTTTTCTCACTCAAAGACTACCCAGGGAGCGGAGGAATGATAGGAAAGCTGACCAAGGAATCCAAGCCACGGCCCACGTGGCACTGTCAGTTGCCCCATGCTCCCAGGTCTCACGAACAATTGCTCCCTGTGTGAGAAAATCACTTGGACTCCAACTCAAGGAAGGAGGTGAGAGGGAGTAACTCTGCCCAGGGTGGAGGATGGGACATCAGGGAAGGCCAGAGGTGGCTTAACCCCAGTCTCAGAGGAACAGCAACAGTTATCATGTGGTCTTAGAATTGTTCCTTTACTAGTCTGCCATTCCCACCAGACTGCTGAACTCCAAGTGCAGTGATCATGGCTTTTCATTTTTATACCCCTAGTAACTAGCACATGGGACAAGCTTAAACAATGTTTACTGTGAAGAGAAACATTTCAAATGATCTCCAAGCTATTAATCCAGCCTCAGCAATGGCCACTCAACTCTCTTCCTGAGGCAACAGCAATTTAAGTTAAATAAACAGAAAGAACTGCTGTGTTTACCTGTTTTCCATCTATAAGGCAGGCCTAGCTGGAAAAATCTTGGTGTGTGCTGTAATCTGCAGATTCAATAAAGTTGTTTCATCATCTCTAACTGCACAGTTTGCAAAAAGAACATCAGATCAGAACTAAAAAGACTTGCACTTTGTCTTGATAACGCCAAGTCATGTGGAAAATAACAGGGTTGGCCCAAATCCGAAATCACTGCCCTGGTCTCAGTCACATCAACCAACTATAATCTCCTCGGAGCACCTATCATGCCTGGCATTATTATCATGTGCGTTACTTGTTCACTTGATTACGGTCTGCACTCCCATGATAATGAAGCTGTCTCCACTGTCCACTGCTGCAGCCCCAGCACCCAGAACAGCACTTGGCACGTAACTCGTGCTTGCTAAATATCCACTGAGTGAATGAGTGACAGACTGAAAGGCACTTACTTAAAGCACTTCAGAACTGGTCTTTGGAGGCGTAAGAGTTAGACACCTGGAAACATGCTTAGCAACAGTAGCTCCCCCCTGGCTATGGCGGCCCATACAGTCTCTGTTGCAACTATTCAATTCTGCTGCTGTAGTGCAAAATCAGCTACAGTAATCAAACAAACAGGCATGGCTGTGTCCCAATAACATTGAATTTATAATGTTGAAATAAGTGTGGGCAAGAATGTGGAGAAATTCAAAGTCTCATACACCGCTGATGGGAATGTAAAATGGTGCAGTCATTTTGGAAAACTGTCTGGCAATTCCTCAAAAAGTTAAACACAGAGTTACCATATGACCCAAGAACTCCACTCCTAGGTATATACCCAAGAGAAATAAAAGTATATGTCCACAAAACACCTATACATGAATATTGATAGAAGCATTATTCCCAATAGCCAAAAGTGGAAAAACTCAAATGTTCACCAAGGGACTAATGGATAAACAAAATGTGGTCTACCCACACGGTGCCTTCACACAAAAGGAATGATGCACTGACACATGCTACAACAGGGATGAATCTTGAAAACTTTACATTATGTGAAAAAAGCCAGACACAAAAGATCATATATCTATGATTCTATCTACATGAAATATCCAAACTGGGCAAATCCATAGACAGAAAGCAGACTAGTGGTTGCCAGAGAAAGGGAGATGGAGCAGGGACTGCTAACGGGTATGGGGTTTCTTACTAGGATGATGAAAGTGTTTCAGAATGAAGACAGTGCTGATGGGTGTACAATTTTGTGAATGTTGTACTAAATGTGATGTGATGGTTGTACCAAAACCACTGAACTGTACACTTTAAAAGGGTGAATTTTATGGTGTGTGAATTAAATCTTAATTTTAAAAGAGATGGCACACTAGATGCGGCCCGAGGGCCGAAGTCTGCCAACCCCTGACCTAAAGGAAATGTCTGCTCTCAGCCCTGACACCTCAGTGTCACCCTGAATGGCATCTACCCAGGCACAAGCATGAGGCACAGTGCCCTTGCTCACCTCCGGATGCTGCACTTGGCAGTGGTGCTTATCGTCCAAGGCCCTTCCTAAACCCGCTCAATCAGAAAAGCTGGGGTCACATGACTGAACATGACTACACAGGACTGTAACATGCAGCCCAAAGAAATACAGATATGACGAAGATTCTCTGCAGTCAGTGGCAGAAGAAAAGCCTGGGCAGAGTTAGGAATTTCATTTTCACCTACTAAAGAATTGACCTAAAATGCCAGAAAACAGTCACCACTAAATTAGTAAAACAGAGAGGAATAGCTTACTTTAATGATGCTGCCATCCTGATGTATTCAGGAGCTTTTTGGTCAACTTTCTCCATGCAAAGTCGTAATTTCTAAGAACAAAAAAGAAGAGGTGAGTTGTGCTCTCAAGGTACAGAAAAGCCTACCCAGAGGTTATGTTGAATCAACAGATGTATTTAAAATGTGCAGTTTTATAAAATGAAAAAAGTGCAGAGAGTGGTTTTTAGCTCTGTTTTGTGTTGTTTGTTGTTATCAATTTCCTGATTTAGACCTACTCTACAAGAAAAGCTTGCAGGAAGGAAAGAAAGCGAGGGTGAACTTTTTTTTTTTAATAAATTTATTTATTTTTGGCTGCGTTGGGTCTTTGTTGCTGTGCGCGGGCTTTCTCTAGTTGCGGCGAGCGGGGGCTACTCTTCGTTGCAGTGCGCGGGCTTCTCATTGCGGTGGCTTCTCTTGTTGCGGAGCATGGGCTCTAGGCACACAGGCTTCAGTAGTTGCGGCACGCGGGCTCAGTAGTTGTGGCTCGCAGGCTCTAGAGCCCAGGCTCAGTAGTTGTGGAGCACGAGCTTAGTTGCTCCGCGGCATGTGGGATCTTCCCAGACCAGGGCTCGAACCCGTGTTCCCTGCACTGGCAGGCAGATTCTTAACCACTGTGCCACCAGGGAAGCCCGGATGTTTGACCGGATGTTTCTGAGAGGAGCAAGGCCTTCCAGGACACAAGTCATCTGAGTTTACCAAGGTAGAGAAAAGAAATTAGTTGCTATGTCCTGTATCTGCCAGGTGATGCCAGATAGCAGCACAAGGCACTGCCAGGGCTCACTTCAAAAAAGAAGGAAGCCAAAAGCGTGGCAGCTATTTACAAAAATGAGTTGTCAGATCATGAGCTCCACATAAAGGATGGACAATGGCTACATCTGCAGCTCAGCAAGGGTTTAATTAACACCATTTCTAGTAGCCTGAGTATTTTCATGGTGGTTTCAGAAATACAGCCACTGTGACCTACAGAACTGCTACCAGTGACCATTCAGTGATCATCAGACAAAAACACATCCCTCCTTGGGGCTTCCCTGGTGGCGCAGTGGTTAAACATCCGCCTGCCAATGCAGGGGACATGGGTTCGAGCCCTGGCCCAGGAAGATCCCACATGCCGCGGAGCAACTAAGCCCGTGCTCCACAACTACTTAGCCTGAGCTCAGAGCCTGCGAGCCACAACTACTGAAGCCCACGTGCCACAACTACTGAAAACCGCGTGCCTAGAGCCCATGCTCCGCAACAAGAGAAGCCACCGCAATGAGAAACCCACGCACCACAACGAAGAGTAACCCCTGCTAGCCGCAACTAGAGAAAGCCCACGCACAGCAATGAAGCCCAACGCAGCCAAAAATAAATAAATAAAATCTATTAAAAAAAAAAAAAAAAAGGATACACCCCTCCTCTGCTCAGTTTTGCACAAACTGCTTCTGATGCCTGGGCGGGTTTCCTTCTCCCCGTTTCCTACCACCTCCCTGCCCAACCCCAACCTGGCTCATCCTTCTCATCTTGCAGGCCTCACCTGGCCATTAGGAGGCCGAGCCAGGCTCACACCCAGTCTGACTCTAAATCCCAGCTTCTGGCACCACACTCTGCTCCTTTAAAGCAGCATCTACTGAAGGCATTCCAGGGTTGCTGGTGGTAATGAGAGCTGAGGCATTTGAATGGACTTAAAAGAGGAAGCTCTAAGCCTCCGGGCAGTTTCTCAAACTCCCAAGTGAGTGTGGCAGGACTCTTCCAGCCCACTCTTCACCACCAGCTCCAGCTCCTGCCCACCCACAGAACTTGTCCACACCGCATGGCAACCACCCTTCCTCCTCCTGCCCCTGGGCCACAGAAGCCCCTAACCACCCCCCCACCCCGCTGTCAAGTGGGCATGAAAGGGTGAGGGAACAAGTTTGTTGCAACATACCCAGTGACTCTGCGACTCACCCAGGGCCCTAGCTAGTGCCCTTTGGCAAAAACTAAAAATGATTCAAGGGAATGACTTCCCAAAGCATTCTCCAAAATCTGCAGGCATGTATATAACCAACAGCCAGATCTCTCGAATCAGACTCAAGGCCACACACGAATCACCTCGTAGAGCTTCACGATGTCAGGGGTGTGCTCCTTCTCATCGATCTGCTGCTCTCTCTTGAGTAGTGTGTCCTTGCAGTGTGTACAGCAGCGGATCCGGTCGTCATCTTTCTCGTCCAGGACAGAGCTCACGCTGCTCACGCTGCTGATACTGGCCCGGCGGGAGCCGTGGACACTGTTGGGTGACTGGCTGGGGCTGGTATGAGTGCTCAGGGAGTCCTTGCTGGCACTGGTGAGCTTGTCTGTAAAGCACAACACAGGACAGGCAGCAGTGAGCCCACAGCCTCCAATCACCCCACCAGCCACAACAGCAGTGGAGTCCAACGGTGGGGGTGGCACAAGAGCAGGCTCTGCCCACAGGCGAGAAGCACCCACACCTCTGCCTTCCGGGCTCAGGCTCTGAGGTGGGATGGATGCCCAGTGCAGCTGCCAAAGAGCCAGGCAGCCTACGACAGTCTGTCTCTGAGGCTCTGAAGCCCACCCCTAACCCGGCCTTACCACCTACTGCCCTGCCCCGTGCCTGAGACACAACCCAGGCTCTCCCTGGGCTAC
This sequence comes from Orcinus orca, assembly GCF_937001465.1. Taxonomy (NCBI): domain Eukaryota; kingdom Metazoa; phylum Chordata; class Mammalia; order Artiodactyla; family Delphinidae; genus Orcinus; species Orcinus orca. Next base: position 4,076,317 of record NC_064568.1, read on the forward strand.
CCTCCACGGCCTTCCCCCATGCCCAAACGCCCGACTCCTACCCCTTCCAAAGCTCAGCTCAAATGGCACATCCTCCCGGAAGCCCCCCCCGCAATTCCTTGAGGCAAAAACAATCTGCCTTTCTATCAGTTTCTACTACATCACCCCTTGTGGAGCACTTCCCACTTTTCCCTGTAGTGATAGCTCTATGTACACCCCAGAGCTGCCCTAGGAATCTGTGATTCTGAGGGTAGAAACTGTCTTATTCATAGCTGCAGCCCTATATTTTTTCCAACAGGGCCACCTCATAGCAGCTGCCCAGTAAATGTCAGTTAATTAGCTCAAAAGAAGGAAGGTGAAGAGTGTCCCCAAAACATAGCTTATAAAGTCTCAGGTAAGACAGGGAGTCGCCTCAGGGAGAAAGGGGAAGTATCAAGGTAATGCGAGCCCGCTGGACATCAGAGCTCGACAGAGGAAGCATCTGCTTCTGTCCCATGTTATCCAGACATCCTGCAGCCAACGGTACATGCAGGTCAGCAGAACTCTCCAGGGTTGCAAAATCACCCCAAAAGTCCCAGAATTAGCCAAAACCCCATGAGATCATCTTTCGCAACCTTTAACCAGCTGAGGTTCAATGTTCTGGACCACTGGGACACTGTGTTCCATCTAACCTTTACAGCCTCATTCCCACATTCTCAAGCAGTGTTTCACACCCCCAACTACTGTACCTGCTCATCTACTAACCTTCCCCAGGCCCTTCCACATCCCACGCCTAAGCACCAGCTCTTCACTCTCCCCAGGATGCCTGCCTGCCCCACCTCTCTGCAGTCCCAGTTGTGTTTCAAGGCTGCTCTCAAACGTCACCTCCTGACCCTGAGCACCCACACTCTCACTCTTCTTCAGCCTCTGCAGCGGCCTCAGCAGCACTCAGTGGCTCTCATATTACGACATTACAGCCTATTCTATATGACGGTGAGCTGTCTGTGACTCTTTGCTCAAAGGAAAGGACTAGCCCGCTGCTCGTTTTAAGACCACCTCCTACAGTCTCCTCTCAAAGCCTCACCTGCCACTTCAAGCAGAGCTGACAAAGATTCCATCAACTCGGGACTTCCCTGGTGGCGCAGTGGTTAAGAATCCACCTGCCAATGCAGGAGATACGGGTTCAAGCCCTGGTCCAGGAAGATCCCACATGCCGCGGAGCAACTAAGCCCGTGCGCCACCACTACTGAGCCTGCACTCTAGAGCCCGCGAGCCACAACTACTGAGCCCGCTCACCAGAACTACTGAAGCCCACACGCCTAGAGCCCATGCTCCCTAACAAGAGAAGCCACCACAATGAAAAAAGCCTGCGCACCACAACGAAGAGTAGCCCCCGCTCACCGCAATTAGAGAAAGCCCGCTGGCAGCAATGAAGACCCAACACAGCCAAAAATAAATAAATAAATAAATTTATTTTTAAAAAAAAGATTCCGTCAACTCTCCCATGTGCCTGACACAAATTCTCTCATCATACTTGCCTCTTTATAAAGCACTTGTTTGTCACTGTGTCTCCCCTGCTGGGTGCTGGACTCCCTGAAGGAATGGCTGATGCTTATAGACCAGACATGGGCAAACAACAACCTGCAAGCCAAGTCCAGCCTGTTTTTGTATGACCCTCAAGCTACATATGGTTTCTACACTTCAAAAAGGTTGTTTAAAACAGAAGAAGAAATGTGACAGAGACCGTATGTGGCCCACAAAGCCTGAAATATTTACTACCTGATCTTTTATGGGAAAAGTTTGCCAACCTCTGTTACAGACCATTGAATCACTGGTCCCTAACACAGGGTCTAGGCTGTAATGGGCTTCAAGGAATAAACAAGTAAATGAATGAAGATCCCATGGGCCATTAATTTTTTTAAAAAGTCCCCCAAATCACCCAGTGGTAATTAGTAAACAAGTTAGTCTCAAAAGGAGATCAGGGTCCAGGGCCCGCCTCCCCATCACCTACTTGCCAAGGGAAGGCTGATGAGCTCCATACACTTCTTGCACATAATAGACCCACAGAGGCGGCAGTGGTGGCGGCGGTTGCGGATGCTGAACTTATTCCCACAGTCTGGACAGAAGGGGACATCCTGGTCGTTGACCCAAGGCACCACGGACTTTTCTATTGCTTTGGGAAGAACAAAACAAAAACCAAACAAACATAAATGTAGGCCATTTTAAAAAGGAGATCTGGTCAAGAAGAAAGATAAAGAATAGAAGGAATGTGAGCAAAGTTCTAGAGTTACCTCGGATCTTCGCAGACTCAGTATTTGTTCTGTCAAATGCAGTGAGCTGACAAGGAGAAAAAAGTGCCAGAAGGAATTAATCTGGTGGTGTATACACTTTCTACAGGCAGAAGCATCAAGTGGGAATGAGCACACCAGCATTGCTCAAGTCTTATCTGTCGTCTCCAAACCCAAAATGTCACAAAAACAACTTTGTGGGGGATACAGTATTAGCTTTGCATCCAGAAGGTACCTCCCTTCGCATGACCCATTCCAATCTCTTTATTGTCAGTTACCCGCTTAAGCAGTAACCAGGGGTAGGCAAGCGCACGGTGGGGTGGCTACTGAAAGCAATGGGAACCCCCCGATTCGCCACAGTCCTCCTGGACAATGAAAGTGGTCACATATTTCTGCCCTACGAAGTACACATAAAGAATTGAACCCCTGTGGTTGCTGCCATGCCCACCACACAACCCAGCTTATACACAACAAGCATTTCCAGGGTTAAAGTAAACAGAGCGATCGTGGTATTGAAGACACACTCTTAAACCAACCACAGGACGAGAGGTTCCCACACTGCACACTGGCCCTGGCAGGGTACTCCTCACACGCCTGGTTACTAGCCTCTCTGTTTGCCATCACATGGTATCACACACTATGCCTCACTGCGTGATTGTCCCTGGGACACCCAAACGAGGAAAGGATCTAAAGGCAGAAAGGCTGTCCAGCAGCCAAGTGGCCTTCATAGGAAGAAAAAGGGAAGCGGGATATGTGGCCAGTCATCAACCTGGGCCACCACCTTCAGTAAAGCCAGCCCAGGCTAGAACCATCCACCACGTCCTCAGCACAGCTCTAGGTGGGGTGCTTCCTTGCCAGCATTGGATATACACAATATACAAGACACATGCTACAGAAATGTAATTCTCCCCCCAGAAGATTTATACTTGCAGAAAAAAAGTGTTTTAAAACAAAAGATTTACCTTCTCTAACCTGATTATTAATTTATTGACTTCAACGACATAGTGGTCAATTCTGGCAGCTCGGTGTTTTTTGAAGTCGGAAAGATGGCTTCTCACAGCACCTAGGAGGGGAGGTGGTGACATAAACGACTTGTCGTTTTCCTGAGGGAGCCTCTCTACCTTGAATTTCAAACATTCTAGGATTTTATTATATTTATCTATTTATTTATCTATCTATCTATCTATTGGCCACACCATGCAGTATGTGGGATCTTAGTTCCCCAACCAGGGATTGAACCTGGGCCCCCTATGTTGGGAGCGTGGAGTCTTAACCACTGGACTGCCAGGGAAGTCCATTAGAGTCTTATTAAAAATTAAAAAACTAGAAAAGCAAATGGAAGGAAATTTGCTAAAATGTTAACTGTGGTCACCTTGGGGCCACAAAGTATGATAGGAAAGACCTTAAGGACAGAGGTTGAACTCTGGGGCCAGCCTGTGCTCAAGTTTCAATTCTGCCACACACTGTGTGACCTTGGACAAGTTCCTTAACCTCTCTGTAACTTGGAGTACTCAGCTATAAAATGGGGAAAACAGTAGTACCTACTCCACAGGGCTGTTATCAGGACTACAGAAGTTAAAATTTATAAAATCCTTAGAATACTGCCTGGCACATGAATTTTTGTTAAATAAAAAAGCAGTAACATTATGGGCAATTTTTAAACATCTCATACTTTTCTGTACTTTTCAAAGCTGGTACAATATAGTTTTTCATCAGAATAAAAACAATCCTTCTCAAAATAGCCCCCAAATGTAAACGCTAATAGATGCCCTTGGAGGGGGCTAGTTAAACTGGTAACTTCTCAGTCCAGCAGCCAAGACCCAGGACAAACCTCCTCACACAAATGGAACCAAGTAGCCTGTTGTCTCAGTGCATCTGAAATATAACCTGCTCAATCTCACCTCTTCTGAAAGCCGGCCCTGCCCCCTCAACCCTCCCAGCACTCATTTCATTTCTTCCACCCAATGATGGCCTATTCATTTAGGTACTTTACCACAGGGGTCCCCAACCCATGCCATACAGCAGGAGGTGAGTGGAAGGCAAGAGAGCGAGCAAACCTTCATCTGCAGCTCCCCATCGCTCCCCATCGCTCACATTACCACCTGAACCATCCACCCTCCACCATCGTCCATGGAAAAACTGTCTTCCTTGAAACTGGTCCCTGGTGCCAAAAAGGTTGGGGACTGCTGCTTTACCATATCTAGATCTTTATGCTACACTCTTAAGCATCCACGCTTTTCTTCTTCCCTAATCAACTTTAACACCTAATTAAATTTTAGTTTCGAATTTTTAGGAGTGACAATACACGTTAACTTTTAAAATTTGCCATTCACGTGACCTTTTGTAATTTGTGACTTCCTTCAGTTGCTGAAACAGGTAAGTTAATCAGTAAATCACCTTGATAATTTAACACTGGCAATCATGAAATAAGCTATCAAAAAGCTAATAATTCATATGCTTGAAAAGTCTCCTTCATGTTTCTGTCTTTCATATGTAACTAATAAATATATGCATATAATCTTATTTTTAAGCCATTTTTCTCCTGCCATAATGAAAATAAAATGTTTCCACTCTACAACATGGTAGCCCCTAGCCACACATGGAGACTGAGCACTTAAAATGTGGCTAATGTGTGGTTGTGGAACTGACTTTTAATTTTATTTAACTTTGATTTATTTAAATAGCCACATACAGTTAGTAGCTATCATATTGGATAGTGTAATTCTAGGACTTTCCTCTTCCAAAAAGACACATTCTGGGATTCCCTGGTGGTGCAGTGGTTAAGAATCGTCCTGCCAAGGCAGGGGACACGGGTTTGATCCCTGGTCTGGGAAGATCCCACATTCTGCAGAGCAACTAAGCCCGTGCGCCACAACTACTGAGGCTGCGCTCTAGAGCCCGCGAGCCACAGCTACTGAGCCCGCACGCCTAGAACCCGTGCTCCGCAACAAGAGAAGCCACTGCAATGAGAAGCCCGTGCACCACAGGAAGAGTAGCCCTGCTCGCTGCGACTAGAGAAAGCCTGTGCGCGACAATGAAGACCCAACACAGCCAAAAATAAAAGTAAATAAAATAAATAAATTTATTTAAAAACTAAAATAAAAGACACATCCTGCAGCAGCACTATTTGGTAGATGACCCCAGGGTAAATATCACTTCCCTTCTTAGAGCCTGTGTTCTCATCTATAAATGGAATGAGCATCACTACCCTTTCTACCTCACAAGGCTTTTGTGAAAGGTGAACAAGATAATGAGTATCAAAGTATAATAAAGTACTATGGGACTTCCCTGGCAGTCCAATGGTTAAGACTCCACACTTCCAATGCAGGGGGCATGGGTTCGATCCCTGGTTGGGGAACTAAGATCCCACATGCCATGCAGAGCAGCCCCAAAACAAAACAAAGTATAATAAACTACTACGAAAGAATCATTATTTACCCATCGCATGGATAGAAAATACTATATTAATGATCACTATCATTCAACAGTTAAAGGACATGTAAGATTAGCTAGTTCAACTCCATGTGGCATGATCTTTTTGGTAAAAGCTTTACTGAGTTATCATTCAAATACATACAATTCACCATTTAAAGCATACAAATTCAATGGTTTTTAGTATATTGACAGGGTTGTGCAACCATCACCAAAATAAATTTTAGAACATTTTCATCATCCCGAAAAGATGGTAATTTTGAAAGGAAGCAGATGATAACACAATTACATGCTTCAGAAAATTAAGTTGCATGAACCAGTGCTTCTCAGTAGGGAGGTAATCAATGTCTACACAAGAAGAGACAGCCCAGTCAATGGACTGCACCTGGGCTGATGTCAAAGACCTGGATCCCTACCCCAGTTCTGCAGTTTCCTAGCTGTCTGACCCTGGGAGGTCCCCATGGAGTTCAGTAAGGATTAAACGAGAGTTTAAGCATTTAATGCAGTGCCTAACACAAAGCAGAGGCCCAGCTCATTCTTGTCCATTTTCTCCCCCCACTAGAACACAAGGTTCAGAAGCTTACAACCATTCTGATTTACTGGTGTCTCTTCAGCCAACTCTTAAAACATATAGATGTTCAATAAACATTTGCTGAATGAATGAACGAATGAAAAGAATTTCTTACCAAGCTCCTGGGGTTCCCACATGTAAGGATCAACCCCTCCATAGCTGAAAGACTCATATCCTTGGGTCCCTGATTCAGCTCGGTCATCTCCTTCTCGTTTCAACAGCCTGTTCTTTGCTTTCCTAGCCTTCTGGACAAGACCTTGAAAAATGGAACAAACAACATATGAATCCACGAAGATAACCCAGTAGAGAGTCAAGGTCCTATAGGAAAAGCACTTAGATTTCACCTATCAACAGGGTCCCAATGCATTTCATGGCTTCTCCTGTATCAGGGTTCTTTCATTTTCTGAGGACATAAGTAGTATGGGGGAAGGAGGAAAACTTCTAGAATCACTGTCACAATCCCATTTACTGGTCCAATTCCATCCTCCAGCCCATATACATCACAGGGATCTTGTTGCTTAAATCAATTATAAAGTTAAGGAGAGACTCAACTGCAGGCTGAGGAACATCAGCAAACTGTACCAGTAAGTTGGTTCTGAACTAGAGATTCTTGAATTCAAAGATCTGTACTTTAGATATGTAGTACGGAAGGGAACTCTTGGGTCTGGGGTCCCATAAGAAAGCCGCAGACTGTGATTTCAGCAGTATTATTATGATTAACTCTAGTCTAAAATCCTAGGGCCATAAAATATAAAAGAGACTACTTCAGACAAAATTAAAGAAATTCAAGGACTGTAACAGCTCGGGGCCAAGGAAGTACACAAGAGGAACTATGTGCTTCTATGAGGACAAAAACACCAAGTCAAGAGCTCGAAAGGTAAAGAGAGAGAGCTAAATAGCAGGAATATGAGGACATTATGTTTTTATTTATTTATTTGTTATTTGGCTGCAGTGGGTCTTCATTGCTGTGCTCGGGCTTCCTCTAGTTGCGGCGAGCTAGGGCTACTCTTCATTGCGGTGCACGGGCTTCTCATTGTGGTGGCTTCTCTTGTTGCGGAGCACCGACTCTAGGCACGTAGGCTCAGTAGTTGTGGCACGCAGGCTCAGTAGTTGTGGCACGCAGGCTCAGTAGTTGTGGCTTGCAGGCTCTAGGGCTCAGGCTCAGTAATTGTGGTGCTCGGGCTTAGTTGCTCCACCGCACGTGGGATCTTCCCGGACCAGGGCTCGAACCCATGTCCCCTGCATTGGCAGGTGGATTCTTAAACACTGCGCCACCAGGGGAGTCCCGAGGACATTATGGATAGTACAGTCTATCCCCCGGTAAGTCATTCCCTAGCCTTGGGTCTTGCCTCCCAAATTCCAGCAAGACAAATGGAATCAGAATCTTAATGAACACCAGAGTGTCTCCCAAATTTCAAGCTTCCTAAAAAAGAGGCTGATTAAGAGGAACAGAGAAAATGAGGAAAGTTAAATTCAACTGACAGCCCTTGTGTCCTGAAAAGGCTTTGTTAAAAAAAATGCATCTCAGATAAGGCAAATGTCCTAGACACAAAATGCACTAGACACTGAATCCTTCCTGAAAGGTTTGGATGGCTTTTTTATAACAGAAGGTAGCTATAAATAAGCCTAGTGAAGGCACCAGGAAGACAATGGGCTATATACATAAATAGTTTCCCTCTGATGTGAGATACTGTGAGTTAGGAGAGAAAGTAGCCCATAACCTGCCCTTGTCAGGGATGGTGAGGCTAGTTTTAAGAGATTATGCTAGAGTTAGAACCAAAGCTTGAGCCAACCAAAGAAGGACCTTCTTGCAGCCTTCCATTGTAACGGACACTAAACAGAGAATTAGAAATGCCCTTCCTAATAAAAGCGGGCTTTAGTGCTTGCAGCCCGGCCCCTTAGCTAACATCTTTGAGAGTTATTTCCAGTCCCAGGTTTTCCAAGAGCCCAAAACAAGCCAAGTAAAGGAAGCAGAGGTAGGAGGAAAGAACTCCACTTGAAGAGGTAGTTTCCAGTATCTGATCGGCCCAAAGCATTTCTTCAACTCAGTACCAGGTTTCTCCTTTTCATTAGTGAAAAGAAAGCCCAAGTCTTGACTTCTTGACTTTGTGATTATGAGCTACATGAAAGAAAAGGGGACTAAAATCTAGGTGCCTTATTCATTTTGCCTGTCTTCCCCTCACAGCCAAAGGAGCAGGAAATTCACTGTCTCTCAAAGGAGGCAGAAACAGAAAAGCAGAGAGAAACAGACACTGACAGAAAAGAGAAACTAAATTTGATAACTCCCGGTCTCTCTCCAGCTACTACTCAGGATCAACCCTCACTTCAATTCAGTCAGCAGCAGAAGGTCCTATATCTGTTATTCCCTCGATAATCTTACACATTTTTCCCCTAATACAAGGGCAGTCATCACAGGAATGTGAGGACATTCTCTAATCTCTCCACCCACCGGCATCAAGGTTTTAGTGATATCACGGTATATGACTCAGTTGAGCTGGCACTAAGACTAGATGCTCACTGAAAATCATGGAGGCCCTTCAGTTATCCAAAGGACCCTTAGACAATCAGTCCCTTCGTTTGCTAGTTTTCCAGCTGCAGTGCATGCTGTGACTGGAATACAGGGCCTCACCTCATCAGTGATGCCACGCACAAAGAGGAGCATTAGGCTTAGAGGTGATGGAAGACATGGGGTCAAGGCCTACCTCCATCAATTCCTATCTGACCTTGGATAAGTCACTCCACATCTCTGAGCCTCACTTTTTCTCTATAAAATGAGACCAACACCTTCCTGCAGGGTTGTTGGGAGAGTCAAATGAAATAACAATGTATGTGAAAGAACATACATTTCTCTTTTTTTTTCCTTTTGGGTCTCCTCAGAGTTATGACTCTGCTCCAGCCTCTATAGCCAGAAGCCACCTAGTCCACTGCAGCCTTCAGGATTTTGAAAATGTTTGACTTTGTCATATTTTTGACAGAAGTTATAAATGTTAATACTTTCAACAACTCTTTTTTTCTGAACTGAAAAGTGAGACATGGAGTGAGACTTTGATTACAAGGGGCATGTGACTCACACGTGTGGAGACCAGAGTCCGCTTAGGAATACATGGATCATTCCTTTCTCTCCCACCCAACAAAGAATTGTGAATACAGCAATAGACCTTTTTAATCTCATTGCCTTCAGAAATGTGGCCAGCTATTAACTGAATCACTAGGAAAGTGATTTCCAGAGCACCAGCATCATACTTAGGGGTTAGAATCTAAAGTTCGGGAAATGAATAATCTGTATAGCAAAAATCTGAAAAATTCTTTCTGCAAACCTCCAGGACCTGAGGGTCCTTGGAAGCTCAAAAACCAAGTTTTAACTTTTTGGGTTTAACTCCTTATATTTCAACCATAATCTTCCTTTTCCTGTGCTGCAGAGGACAAGGTCTAGTTGAAGAAGGAAGGATGGCAGGAAGGCCTGAATTTGTGACAGGTAAATGGGTGTACAATGTGCCTCCACTTACAGAGCAAAGGAAAGGAATTCCACCCCAAACCCTCTTAGGCTGGCAGTTAGGTAATTCAAACATTCTAGCAAGAGACAGCAGAGGACAGTAATTACACTTACTAGGTTCAAAGCCGGGCTCTACCTCACTTTGCAGCTTCAGGCAAGTTATCTCTGTGTCTAATCTCTCTGTGTCTGGTATCCTCATCAGTAAGATGGGCTCATAGTCACATAGTTATCGTGAGAATTAAATGAAGTTAATACACTGGGAAGATTTTGAATAATGCCTGGCACATGGAAAGCACTAGAAATATGTTCTCTATTATTATTATTAATTTCGTATTGTTTATCATATTACAGTGGCAACATGGTAGCTGATGAAAACCATCCCACGAGTTAAAGCTCCCAGTGACAGAATGAGATAAGCAGAGAGTCCCTGTCTCTTACTTTTAATTTGCCCTTTGACATCACGGTCTTCCCCAGAGTGCTCTTCCTCATAATGTGACTGCAGCTGATAGAAAGACTGCAGGTCCTTCAGGCACAAAGGGCAGAGGAAGCCCTCCCTCACTTCCCCTGGGTCATCCAGAGAAGCCATGGCAGTGTCACTCTCAACCCCCGCAAGGCAGGGTCCTCATGCCAAGAGTCAGCTTGATTCCTCCACAAGAGACAAGGGATCCGCAGCATTAGCTTAACCAAGCAGCACACAAGTGATGGGGAAGTGGCATCACGGCCCTGGATGAGGTATCCTCTCTGGAGTAGGAGTCCTAAGAAAGGAAAGAAGCGGGGGGAAACCAATTCAGGCAAATTAGCAGCAATTGAGAATTTTCCTTGTCCTTTTCACAGTTCAGGAAGGGTACTTAACATTTTTCAGTGCAAGTTTGAGAACACAAACTGCTTTCTCGAATCCTTAGACCAAAACACAAAACTTTCTAAGATATGAGAACATCACTGGACAATGGCAACTCAGTGAAAGGGAAAGCACAGATTCTTGAAGAAAGGAAAATACAACTTCAACAGTAAACACAATACCAAGGCAATTCACTAACATTCATTCCAATGATCTAGCTTCATAATCTGTATTCCACTTTAGCCGCTGGGGAAATGTCTGAAATAGTTATCAACAAGCACAAATTTTTATTTGACTCTCTTTACCTTGACCATTTATTCAACTACATATATGGAGCTCTTGCACCTCTGTCAAAAAGGCACTGATATAAAAGGGATAGCACCTGCGCTAAAAATCAAACCAAACCAAATCAAACAAAATTCCAGCTTCAGTCTAAGGAGGAGCATTAGAAACGTAGTGATCAAAAAGAAAAATCTATTCTGTGTCTTACGTTTGTAGGGTACTTTTTCTCCAATAAACTTACTAGACTTTATAAACCAGCAAGCCTAACGTTCTCACTGCTTCAAAAATAAAAGAAGCTGATGCTTATACAATTCAGGGCTTAATAAGTTACATTTTCAGTTTTATCAGGCCACGGCAAAGTCACTTCCAATGTCACCTCAGAAAGATGCATAGCCATAGGGAAATGCAGACAAAACCAATCCACAAAAGCAGAGAAATTTCTCCCCAAGAACCTGAGGCCACAAACCACAGTACAGAGTCAGGGAGAATGTATGACCATCATCTTTGAGCTGTGGATGGACCTGCTAACAGGGCCACGGAGGAGGAACTGCCTAAGCCCTCAAAGCTGAAGAGTGGCAGTGACCCAGGAAATAAACAAATGAAACACGAGGTCCCTGTTTTCTTCCTCTAGCTAAAAAGCCCAATGGTTATATACATTCAGATCTCAGCCCCTTTTCCAGACCGTCGCTGATAAAGCAGCTCCCGGCCCCTCCCAGCCAGGGGTTCACCCGAGCCCCCTTCCTTCCCACGCACTCACGCTACCAACACACACTCCCCATATCTCAAGACACCCTCACTTCCTCGAGAATTTCTTGCTTGACGCATTCTCCCATCGGGCAGCCCTGCACCTCTCCTCATAGCATTTATCTCAATTTGTAATCACAGGTACACAAAGCGACTTAATCCAACAGCCTGTAAGCTGTTTGAGAGCAGAAGCCACGTCCTCGTTCCCAACACCACACTCCCCGGGTCAGTGCCCGGCACAAAACACCGAAAATCTCAACAACGCTCCAAGGGTGAATAAATGAATGAACGGACGAGCCCTACAATCATATACCAAATACCCACCACAAACCACCAAGCCAGGCCCCACGTCCACAACATATGCGAGACCCTCGCACCCTAAATCACGTCCAAAGTCCAAATAAAACCCACATCTCCTGCAACTCCACGTCTAGCGTGAGAGCTGCCGGCCACACGCCGCAGCTACCACACATCCCCCGGCCGCCCGACCACCCTCCACGTAACTCAACGTGACGTGCACGCGCCGCATCACCGCACCCACAGTGCGGTGGGTGAAAAGGCTCATCCCCACAAAGCACACACGACAACTTCATATAGGCACCACACAAACCCCGAAGCCAAACGCCTAAACCTCCACAGAAGACCCAGAAAACGCTCCTGGGAGACAGCCCCCCGCCGCCCCAGCCGCGTAACGCTACAGAGCTCACACAACCCCAAGCAACCACGGAGTAAAAACACCCCGGGCACACGAGCGAGACGCGCGGCCCGAGAGCCCCAGCGCCCACCACGCACGTCACACCCACCACACACGGATCCCACGCCCGCACGGCCCGCCCGCCCGGTTTCTGACAAGAGCCCCGCAGGCACGCCCAGCCCCGTGTACCTTTCCCGGTCCCACAGCCGCGAAGGCCTGTCCAGTTCTCCGACCCGAGCTCGGGGCCTCCACGACCCCTCAAGCGGTCGAGGCCACCATCTCCATCGACTGCTCGGCGCTCAACAGCCGCGCCTGCGTCGACGCCTAAAACGAAAGAAAGGCAGACGGACCACGGAGGAGCGCCAAGTCTTCGAGGGCACGGAAGGGAATCCCCAAGCGCAGGCCAGCGGCGGATTCTGCGCAGGCGCACGAAAAACCGGCCAGGCGAGGCTGGGTAATTTTGCGACGTTTTGACGACTCTGGTAGTTCCGCCAGCGAAGTTGAACCACGCCCCTTGCTCTCCACCCCACTGTTAAGTATGGGAAAACTGAAGCCTGTGCTTTTTTGCTCCTTGACCGAGGTGCGCAGTGAATGAGGCAACGAACACTTCTAAATTAATTAGAGTCAATTAAACTTCCTGAGCGCTAGAGAGTAAAGGAATTATTTGAGAGGCTTGGAGGATGTGGAGAGTCTGGAATATAACAGCATGAGAGTGGGCTTATAATGACAGGAAGTATACATCCAAAACAGGTACAGAGTGCTCAGGAAAATCTGTGAAGTTTTCCAATACAAACAAGACAGTAATGAGATATCACTTTACAACTGTTATAGTGGCCGTTAACAAAAGAAATGTGTTGGGGAGGATGGGAATGGAACACATGTAGACTATTGCTGGGAATGTAAATTTCTGCACCCACTACGGAAAACACAGAGGTTCCTCAAAAAATTTAAAAACAGAGCTAACATAGGACTCACTAAATCCGCTTCCGGGTGTTTATCTGCAGAACAGAAAAATACTAATTCAAAGAGGTATCTACATCCTCTTATCTACTGCAGCATCACTTACAGTACCCAAGATATGTAAACAACCTAAGTGTCCACCGACGGATGAATGGATAAAGAACAATGTGTGGAGAAAACACACACACACACACACACACACACACACACAAAATAAACCCCAACGATATTCCCCACAGGCCTCGGTGACTTGGGCTGGTGTCACATCCCTGCAGCCTGAGCAGCCTTGTGTCCCAAGGCTGGACTGTGGCGGAGCTGAGGGGCCTAGGGAGGATGGGCCAGCAAATCAGCCCCCCTTGCACCTGCAGAGCCAGGTTACCTGGGGATGGGACCACCATCTCCAGATCCAGGTGGGCCATCGTACAGCTCAACCAAGCCGAGTGCACCCAAAGCCCGGTGGACCTTACAGCTGTAAGAGCTTTGATAAGTCACCAGGTCTCCAAGTCTCCTGGTGCTGGGTTCCCAGAGGCAGCCTCCTTCCTCGGAATCCCCCCACCTACATACGACAGTACCCTCAGCATTGTCGTGTGGGCAGGGGTTGGATTTTCCTGGGGCTGAAGGGTAAGGGGGAAGCAGCAATGAGACGCCAGCCCTTAGCTGTTTCTTCTGGCACATTCCACTGTAATATCTAACCCAGAAACAGGACTTTTTCTATGGCTCTGATTGCCCAGGAACCAGACTTGGGCCTGAAGAAGTGCTGCCGCCTAGTGTACAACTCCTTGAACAACAACTTAAAAACCAGTACTTCAGGGAGATCAGCTCTATGCTCTGTGAAAACCTAGAGGGGTGGGTTGGAGGGGGTCGAAGGGAGACGCAAGAGGGAGGGGGTATGGGGATATAGGTATACGTATAACTGATTCACTTTGTGATACAGCAGAAACTAACACAATTGTAAAGCAATTATACTCCAATAAAGATGTTAAAAAAAAAAAAAACTGTGCTTACCGGCACTTAATATTCAAAGGGCTTGCAGGGGCTGTAAATGACAGCAACCCTCAAGGAACATTCTAGGGTAGGTAATCGAAAAACATTTAAAACTATGGAGGACTTGCCATAAGCCATTTCAAGAGGGAAATTTAACGGACACCGTTTTGTTTACTTTTGTTTTGTTTTGTAACCACATGGAAAGAGGTCCCCATTGCCAATGATTACAGAAAGAAAGATCAAAATCAAAACGAAGTATCACCTCACACCCGTCAGAAGGGCCATTATCAAAAAGTCTACAAGAAAGGCGAGACAGGGCATGGAGAAAAGGGAACCCTCCTGCGCTGGTTTGGGAAGGTAACTTGGTACCAGGCACAGGGGAGAACAGTATGGAGGTTTGTTAAAAAACTTAAAATAAAGCTACCACATCACCGGGCAACCCCACTCTTGGGCCTCTATGTGGAGAAACACCAAAATTCAAAAAGACACATCAACCCCCTGTTCACTGTGACAGTATTTACGGGAGTGAAGACGTGGAGGCAAACAAAGGTCCCACAGCAGATGGATGAATGAAGAGGATGTGGTACATATACCCAACGGAATATGACTCCGCCACAACAGCAATGAAATCATGACTTCTGCAGCCACATGCATGCACTGGAGATGATCACCCGAAGTGGAGAACGTCAGCGAGGAAAGGACAAATAGCATACAAGACCACAGAGGGGTGGAATCTAGCAATCGACACAAATGAACATATTAACAAACGAGAAACAGACTCACAAACTTAAAAAACAACTTCTGCTTACAAGACAGGGAAGGTGGGCGGGGAAGGGAGGGAGAAAGGGAGCGATGAATATATACACACGAATATATGTAAACTCGATAATTACCAAGGACCTAAGGCTTAGCACAGGGAACTCTAGTCACCAATCAGTTATAACCTATATGGGGAAAGAATCGGAAAAAGAATAGATATCTGTATATGTATAACTGAATCAGGTTGCTGTACAGCCAACACAAGCACAACACTGTGAATCCACTCTGTTCCAATATAAAATAAAATTAAACTTAAAAAGAAAGGAAATCCGAACGATATTCTCCACAGGGCTCCGTGACTTCTGTTACTATCAAATTCCTGGAACCCGAACAGCCTTGTGTCCCAAGTCTGGATTGTGGCGGAGCTGAGGGACCTGGGTAGGATGGGCCAGGAAATGAGACCCCCTTGCACCTGGAGTGCCAGGTTCCCTGAGGATGGGACCACGACCTACAGATACAGGTGGACCGAGCTGAAGCTCAGCCAAGCCGAGTGCACCCAAAGGCGGGGGGACCTTCCGGCTGGAAGAGATCTGAAAAGTCACCTGGTCTCGAAGTCTCCTGATTCTGGGTTTCCACCAGCAGCCTCCTTCCTCGGAATCCCCCACCTATGAACGACAGCATGCTCAGCACTGCCGTGTCGGCAGGGCTTGGGTTTTGCCTGAGGGTTGAAGGGGAAGAAGGAAGCAGCAATGAGGCACCAGCCCTTAGCTGTTTCTTCTGGCATATTCCACCCTAATCTACAACCCGGGAAAGCGACTTTCTCTATGGCTCTGGTTGCCCGAGTAACGAGTTGGGCCTGAAGAAGTGCTGCCCCCTTGTGGGCGTCCCACATGAAAACAACTTGAAAACGCGTGCTCGAGGGAACTTCATATTCAAAAGGCCTGCGGGGGCTGTAAATGACACCTGCCCTAAAAAGGGATGCTCGCAGAGGTAATGCAAAAAGAATTCAAGACAGAGCCGACCATCACGCAGCGAATTCAAGAGGGAAACTGTACTCACACCATTTAAAACAAAACCACCTGAAATGAAGAGCAAACTGCTGGTTACCCAAAGGACAGGTGTGTGGGGAGGAATCAGTTAGGATGTTGGGATTCACATATACACTACAACATGTATAAAATAGATAACCAACGAGGACCTACTGTACAGCAGAGGGAAATCTACTCAACACTCTGATATACCCTATAACAGAATAGCATCCACAAAAGTATACATGTATGTATATGTATAACTGTATCAGGTTGCTGGACACCCAAAAATAACACGACATAATTGTACATCAACTATACATCGACAGAAAATAAAAATTAAATTAAGGACAAAAAAAAAAAAAAGAAAGGCCCACTCTATTCCCTGCAGGCCTATGTGCCCAGGCCTGGGCTCACATCCTTAAAGCTTGAGCTTACCTGGGTCCCAAGGCAGACTGTCCTGGGGTTGAGGGATCTGGAGAGGATGTGGTAGCAAAGCAGCCCCATTGCACCTGTAGTGACGGGTCCTCTCTGAATGGACCACAATCTCCAGATCCTGGCGGGCCCTCCTACACGTCAGCCAAGCCTAGTGCACCCAAAGAATGGTGGGCCCTCTGGGCTGGAAGAACTTCGAAACGTCACCTGGTCTACACGTGTCCCAGTCGTCGGGTTCCCATGTGCAGCCTCCTTCCTTAGAGTCGTTCTCCATGTACATACGACAGCACCCTCGGCACAGCAGTTTGACAGGGGTTGGGGATTGTCTGAAGTTGGGGGAAGAGCAAGGGGGAAAAGAAATGGAACACAAGCCCTTGGGTGATTCTTCTGGCACCTTCCACTCTAATTCATAACCCAGGAACAGAAGTTTCTAAGGCTCCTGTAGCCTTAGTAACTAGAGTTGGACAGGAGGAAATGCTGCCGCTTTGTGGCCGTTTCCCGTAACAACAACTTTAAACCCACTGCTTCACAAAACCGGCTGGGCTGGAAATGACACCTGCCCTCAGGAAACATCCTCGGGGAGGTTATCGAAAAAAAACTCAAGACAGGGCCGACCTTCACGCAGCCAATTTCGAGAGGGAAACTGTACTCACACCGTTTAAAACAAAACCACCTGCAACGATGCGCAACATCGCTAATTCTTAAAGAAAAGCAATTCAAACCTGCAACGAGGTGTCACGTTGCAACGGTCTGAACGGCCATCACCAAAATGCCTACAAACAATAAGTGTGGGAGAGGCTATGGAAGAAACGGAACACTCCTGTGCTGTTAGAGGAAATGTAAATTGCTTACAGGCGCTATGACAGCAGTACGGAGGGTTTTGAAGAAAAAATCGTAAAACTACAGAGAACAAGGGATCCGGCAATTCCACTCCTGGGCCTATATCTGGAGAAACTCATCATGCGAAATGGCACATGCACACCAACATTGCTCGCAGCACGACATACAATACCCAATACTTGGAAGCAACCAAAATGTCCTTCGACAGATGAGTGGCTAACGTAAATGCGGTACGTATATACAATGGGATATCAGTCAGCCATATAAAAGGATGAAATCATGCCAATTACAGCAACATGGATGCACTGGAGATGATCATACTTACTGGAGGCGTCAGACAGAGCAGGAGAAAGAGCCTAGGGGACCAATTAGAGGTGGGATCAAACCAGCGATAAAAATGAATTCACTTACCAAAGAGAAACAGACTCACAAACTGAGAAACGACTTATGGTTACCTGTGTGGAAAGGGAGGTGGGGGTGAGGGAGGGAGAAATTAGATTATTGAGATTAACAATACACAATAATATATGTAAACTCGACAATTACCAAGGACCTACTGCTTAGCACAGGGAACCCTAGTCACCAATCAGTTATAACCTATATGGGAAAAGAATCGGAAAAAATGGATATCTGTATAAATGAATCAGGTTGCTGTACAGACAACACAAACACAATACTGGAAATCCACTGTGTTCCGATATAAAATCACTTAAAAAGAAAAGAAAAGCAATCCCAACGATATTCCCCACAGGCATCGGTGACCTGGGCTGGTATCACATCCCTGCAGCCTGAGCAGCCTTGTGTCCCAAGGCTGGACTGCGGCGGAGCTGAGGGACCTAGGGAGGATGGACCAGCAAATGAGGGCCCCTTGCACCTGCAAAGCCAGGTTTCCTGGGGATGGGACGACCATCTAAAGATCCAGGTGGGCCGTCGTACAGCTCAACCAAGCCGAGTGCACCCAAAGCTCGGTGGACTTTTCGGCTGGAAGAGCTTGGATAAGTCACCAGGTCTCCAAGTCTCCTGATTGTGGGTTCCCAGCGGCAGCCTCCTTCCTCGGAATCCCCTCCCCCCATACGATAGCACCCTGAGCATTGCCATGTGGGCAGCGGTTGGGATTCTCCTGGGGCTTAAGGGTAAGGGGGAAGCAGCAATGAGATGCCTGTCCTTAGCTGTTTCTTCTGGCACATTCCACCCTAACCTGCAACCCTGCAACAGGACTTTCTCTCTGGCTCTGGTTGCCCGAGTAACCACAGTTGAGCCTGAAGATGTGCCGCCCCCTTGTGCACGTCTCCCGTAACAACAACTTGATAACCGGTGCTCAAGGGCACTTCATAGCCCCAGCGGGCCTGCGGGAGCTGTAAATGACACCTGCTCTCAAGAAACGTCCCGGGGTAAATACTCGAAAAAGAATTCAAACCAGCGTCGACTTGCCAGAAACCGTTTCAAGAGGGCAATTTGACGGACAGCGTTTTGTTAATTTTGTTTTGGTTTGTAACCACATGGAAAGAGATCCACATTGCCAGTGATTACAGAAAGTAAGATCAAAATCAAAACGAGGTATCACCTCACTCCCGCCAGAAGGGCCATCATCAAAAGTCTACAAACAACAAAGGATGGAGAGGGCACGGAGAAAAGGGAACCCTCTTGCGCTGCTTTTGTCAAGGTAAATTGGTACCAGGCACGGGAGAGAACAGTATGGAGGTTTGTGAAAACACTTAAAATAAAGCTACACACGAGCAGGCAATCCCAATCTTGGGCCTCTCGGCGGAGAAAAACTAAAATTCGAAAAGACACATCAACCCCATGTTCATTGCGGCAGTATTAAGAGGAGCCAAGGCGTGGGGGTAACCAAAGGTCCCACAGCAGACGGATGAATGAAGAGGATGTGGTACATATACCCGAGGGAATATGACTCTGCCACAATAGCAATGAAATAATGCCTTCTGCAGCCACATGCATGGACTGGAGATGGTCAACCGAAGTGGAGGCCGTCAGAGAGGGAAGGACAAATAGCATAGGAGACCACAGAAGGGTGGAATCTAGCAATCGACACAAATGAATTCATTAAAAAGAGAAACAGACTCATAAACGTAAAAAACAACTTCTGGTTACCAGAGGGGAAAGGTGGGCACGGGAAGGCAGGGAGATAGGGAGGGATGAATATATACACACGAATATATGTTCACTCGTTAATTACCAAGGACCTACTGCTTAGCCCAGGAAACTCTAGTCACCAATCAGATATTACCTATATGGGGAAAGAATCGGAAAAAGAATAGATATCTGTATACGCATAAGTGAATCAGGTTGCTGTATCGCCAACACAAGCACAACACTGTAATCCACTCTGTTCCAATATAAAATAAAATTAAACTTCAAAAGAAAAGAAATCCGAACGATATTCTCCACAGGGCTCGGTGACTTGTGCTACTGTCACATCCTTGGAACCCGAACAGCCTTGTGTCCCAAGTCTGGACTGTGGCGGAGCTGAGGGACCTGGGTAGGATGTGCCGGCAAAGGAGCCCCCCTTGCACCTGCAGTACCAGCTTCCCTGGGGATGGGACCACGACCTACACATCCACGTGGGCCGTGCTGCAGCTCAACCAAGCCGAGTGCACCCAAAGGCCCGCGGACCTTCCGGCTGGAAGAGCTCTGAAAAGTCACCAGGTCTCGAAGTCTTCTGATTGTGGGTTCCGACCGGCAGCCTCCTTCCTCGGAATCCCCCCACCTACGAAGGACAGCGCCTTCGGCACTGCCCTGTGGGCAGGGGTTGGGATTAGCCTGGGGGCTGAAGGTTAAGAGGGAAGAAGCAATGAGGCACCAGCCCTTAGCTGTTTTTTCTGGCACATTCCACCCTAATCTACAACCCTGAAACAAGACTTTCTCTATGGCTCTGGTTGCCCGAGTAACCAGCTGGGCCTGAAGAAGTGCTGCCGCCTTGTGGACGTCCCCCTTAACAACAACTTGAAAACCGGTGCTCAAGGGCACTTCCTATTCAAAAGGCCTGCGGGGGCTGTAAATGACACCTGCCCTCACGTGAGATCCTCGGGGAGGTAATGGAAAAAGAATTCAAGACAGAGTCGACCTTCACGCAGCCACTTCGAGAGGGAAACTGTACTCATCACACCGTTTAAAACAAAACCACGTGCAACGAGGCGCAAACTGCTGGTTACCCAAGGGACAGGTGTGGGGGGAGGAATCAGTTAGGACGTTGGGATTCTTATACACACTACAACATGTATAAAATAAATAACCAACCAGGACCTACTGTACAGCAGAGGGAAATCTACTCAATACTCTGATATACCCTATAACAGAATAGCATCCACAAAAGTATACATGTGTGTATATGTATAACTGTATCAGGTTGCTGGACACCTAAAACAAGCACGAGATAATTGTAAATCAACTATACATCAACAGAAAATTAAATTAAATTAAAGAAACAAAATAAAAAAGAAAGGCCCACTGTATTCCCCTCAGGCCTATGTGACCGGGGCTAGGCTCACATCCCAAAGCTTGAGCTGACCTGGGTCCCAAGGCTGGACTGTCCTGGGGTTGAGGGAGCTGAGGAGGATGTGGTAGCAAAGCAGCCCCCTTGCACCTGTAGTGACGGGTCCTCTCTGCATGGACCACAATCTCCAGATCCTGGCGGGCCCTCCTACACGTCAGCCAAGCCTAGTGCACCCAAAGAATGGTGGGCCCTCTGGGCTGGAAGAACTTCGAAACGTCACCTGGTCTGCACGTGTCCCGGTCGTGGGGTTCCCACGTGCAGCCTCCTTCCTTAGAGTCATTCTCCATATATATACGACAGCACCCTCAGCACGGCAGTTTGACAGGGGTTCGGAATTGTCTGAAGTTGGGGGGAGGGCAAGGGGGAAAAGAAATGGAACACAAGCCCGTGGGTGATTCTTCTGGCACCTTCCACTCTAATTCACGACCCAGGAACAGGACTTTTGCTAAGGCTCCTGTAACCTTAGTAATCAGAGTTGGCAGGAGGAAATGTCGCCGCCTTGTGGCCGTTTTCCATAACAACAAGTTTAAACCCGCTGCTTCTTCACAAAACAGGCTGGGCAGGAAATGACACCTGCCCTCAGGAAACATCCTCCGGGAGGTAATCGAAAAAGAACTCAAGACAGGGCCGACCTTCACGCAGCCAATTTCGAGAGGGAAACTGTACTCACAAGTTTAAAACAAAACCACCTGCAACGATGTGCAACATCGATAATTCTTAGAGAAATGCAATTCAAACTTACCACGAGGTGTCACATCACAGCGGTCAGAAAGACCATCACCAAAATGTCTAGAAACAGTAAGTGTGGGAGAGGCCGTGGAAGAAAGGGAGCCTTCCTCTGCTGTTGGTGGAAATGTAAATTGCTAATAGGCGCTATGCACAGCAGTACGGAGGGTTTTGAAGAAAAAACATATAACTACAGAGAAGAAGTGATCTGGCAATTCCACTCCTGGGCCTATATCTGTAGAAACTCATCATGCGAAAATGCACATGCACACCAACATTGCTCGCAGCACGACTACAACAGCCAATACTTGGAAGCAACCAAAATGTCCTTCGACAGATGAGTGGCTAACGTAAATGCGGTACGTATATACAATGGGATATCAGTCAGCCATATAACAGGATGAAATCATGCCAATTACACCAACATGGATGCACTGGAGATGATCATACTTAGCGGAGGACGTCGGACAGAGAAGGACAGAGAGCATAGGAGACCAATTAGAGGTGGGATCAAACAAGCGATAAAAATGAATTCATTTACCAAAGAGAAACAGACTCACAAACTTAGGAAATGACTTACGGTTACCTGATGGGAAAGGGAGGCGGGGGGGAGGGAGGGAGAAATTAGATTATTGAGATTAACAATACACAATAATATATGTACACTCGACAATCACCAAGGACCTACTGCTTAGCAAAGGTAACTCTAGTCACCAATCAGTTATAACCTATATGGGAAAAGAATCGGAAAAAAATGTATATGTGTATAACTGAATCAGGTTGCTGTACAGACAACACAAACACAACACTGGAAATCCACTCTGTTCCGATATAAAATCAAACTAAGCTTAAAAAAACAGAAAAGCAATCCCAACGATATTCCCCACAGGCCTTGGTGACCTGGGCTGGTATCACACACCTGCAGCCTGAGCAGCCTTGTGTCCCAAGGCTGGACTGCGGCAGAGCTGAGGGACCTAGGGAGGATGGACCAGTAAATGAGGGCCCCTTGCACCTGCAGAGCCAGGTTCCCTGGGGATGGGACGACCATCTAAAGATTCAGGTGGGCCGTCGTACAGCTCAACCAAGCCGAGTGCACCCAAAGCCCGGTGGACTTTTCGGCTGGAAGAGCTTGGGTAAGTCACCAGGTCTCCAAGTCTCCTGATTGCGGGTTCCCAGCGGCAGCCTCCTTCCTTGGAATCCCCTCCCCACCATACGATAGCACCCTGAGCATTGCCATGTGGGCAGCAGTTGGGATTCTCCTGGGGCTGAAGGGTAAGGGGGAAGCAGCAATGAGATGCCTGTCCTTAGCTGTTTCTTCTGGCACATTCTACCCTAACCTGCAACCCAGCAACAGGACTTTCTCTCTGGCTCTGGTTGCCCGAGTAACCACAGTTGAGCCTGAAGATGTGCCGCCCCCTTGTGCACGTTTCCCGTAACAACCATGTGAAAACCGGTGCTCAAGGGCGCTTCATAGTCCCAACGGGCCCGCGGGAGATGTAAATGACACCGGCCCTCAAGAAACGTCCTGGGGGGCTCCCCTGGTGGCTCAGTGGTTGAGAATCCGCCTGCGGATGCAGGGGACACGGGTTCGTGCCCCGGTCCGGGAGGATCCCACGTGCCGCGGAGCAGCTAGGCCCGTGAGCCATGGCCGCTGAGCCTGCGCGTCCGTGGCCTGTGTTCCGCAACGGGAGAAGCCAAAACAGAGGCCCGCGTAGCGCAAAAAAAAAAAAAAGAAGAAAAAGAAAGAAACATCCTGGGGTAAATAATCGAAAAAGAATTCCATCCAGGGTCGACTTGCCAGAAACCATTTCAAGAGGGAAATTTGACAGACACCGTTTTGTTAATTTTGTTTTGGTTTGTAACCACATGGAAAGAGATCCACATTGCCAATGATTACAGAAAGTAAGATCAAAATCAAAACGAGGTATCACCTCACTCCCGTCAGAAGGGCCATCATCAAAAGTCTACAAACAACAAAGAATAGAGAGGGCACGGAGAAAAGGGAACCCTCTTGCGCTGCTTTTGTCAAGGTAAATTGGTACCAGGCACAGGGGAGAACAGTACGGAGGTCTGTTTAAAAACTTAACATAAAGCTACCACATGAGCAGGCAATCCCGCTCTTGGGTGTCTATGCGGAGAAAAACTAAAATTCGAAAAGACACATCAACCCCATGTTCATTGTGGCAGTATTAACAGGAGCCAAGACGTGGAGGCAACCAAAGGTCCCACAGCAGACGGACGAATGCAGAGGATGTGGTACATATACCCGAGGGAATATGACTCCGCCACAATAGCAATGAAATAATGCCTTCTGCAGCCACATGCATGGACTGGAGATGGTCAACCGAAGTGGAGGCCGTCAGAGAGGGAAGGACAAATAGCATAGGAGAGCACAGAGGGGTGGAATCTAGCAATCGACACAAATGAACTCATTAACAAAAGAGAAACAGACTCACAGACTTAGAAAACAACTTCTGGTTACCAGAGGGGAAAGGTGGGCGCGGGAAGGCAGGGAGAAAGGGAGGGATGAATATATACACACGAATATATGTAAACTCCAAAATTACCTAGGACCTACTGCTTAGCCCAGGAAACTCTAGTCACCAATCAGATATTACCTATATGGGGAAAAAATCGGAGAAAGAATAGATATCTGTATACGCATAACTGAATCAGGTTGCTGTACAGCCAACACAAGCACAGCACTGTGAATTCCCTCTGTTCCAATATAAAATAAAATTAAGCTTAAAAAGAAAAGAAATCCGAACGATATTCTCCACAGGGCTCGGTAACTTGTGCTACTGTCACATCCCTGGACCCTGAACAGTCTTGTGTCCCAAGTCTGGACTGTGGCGGAGCTGAGGCACCTGGGTAGGATGTGCCGGCAAAGGAGCCCCTCTTGCACCTGCAGTACCAGCTTCCCTGGGGATGGTACCACGACCTACACATCCACGTGGGCCGTGCTGCAGCTCAACCAAGCCGAGTGCACCCAAAGGCCCGCGGACCTTCCGGCTGGAAGAGCTCTGAAAAGTCACCAGGTCTCGAAGTCTTCTGATTGTGGGTTCTGACCGGCAGCCTCCTTCCTCGGAATCTCCCCACCTACAAAGGACAGCACCCTCGGCACTGCCCGTGTGGGCAGGGGTTGGGATTTGCCTGGGGGCTGAAGGTTAAGAGGGAAGCAACAATGAGGCACCAGTCCTTAGCTGTTTTTTCTGGCACATTCCACCCTAATCTACAACCCTGAAACAAGACTTTCTCTTTGGCTCTGGTTGCCCGAGTAACCAGCTGGGCCTGAAGAAGTGCTGCCCCCTTGTGGACGTCCCCCTTAACAACAACTTGAAAACCGGTGCTCAAGGGCACTTCCTATTCAAAAGGCCTGCGGGGGCTGTAAATGACACCTGCCCTCAAGTGAGATCCTCGGGGAGGTAATGGAAAAAGAATTCAAGACAGAGCCGACCTTCACGCAGCCAATTCGAGAGGGAAACTGTACTCATCACACCGTTTAAAACAAAACCACGTGCAACGAGGCGCAAACTGCTGGTTACCTAAGGGACAGGTGCGGGGGAGAAATCAGTTAGGACATTGGGATTCACATATACACTAAAACATGTATAAAATAGATAACCAACCAGGACCTACTGTACAGCAGAGGGAAATCTACTCAACGCTCTGATATACCCTATACGAGAATAGAATCCACAAAAGTGTACATGTGTGTATATGTATAACTGTATCGGGTTGCTGGACACCTAAAACAAACATGCAATAATTGTAAATCAACTATACATCGACAGAATATAAAAATTAAATTAAAGAAAAAAAAAAAAAAAAAGCAAGGCCCACTCTATTCCCCTTGGCTTAAGTGCCCGGGGCTGGGCTCACATCCCTAAAGCTTGAGCTGACCTGGGTCCCAGGTCTGGACTGTCCTGGGGTTGAGGGAGCTGGGGTGGGTGTGGTAGCAAAGCAGCCCCCGTGGACCTGTAGTGACGGGTCCTCTCTGCATGGACCACAATCTCCAGATCCTGGCGGGCCCTGCTACACGTCAGCCAAGCCTAGTGCACCCAAAGAATGGTGGGCCCTCTGGGCTGGAAGAACTTCGAAACGTCACCTGGTCTGCACATGTCCCGGTCGTGGGGTTCCCACGTGCAGCCTCCTTCCTTAGAGTCGTTCTCCATATACATATGACAGCACCCTCAGCACGGCAGATTGACAGCGTTTGGGAATTGTCTGAATTTGGGGGGAGGGCAAGGAGGAAAAAGAAAAGGAACACAAGCCCGTGGGTGATTCTTCTGGCTCATTCCACTCCGCTTCACAACCCAGGAACAGGACTTTTGCTAAGGTTTCTGAAGCCTTAGTAACCAGAATTGGGCAGGAGGAAATGCCGCCGCCTTGTGGCCCTTTCCTGTAACAACAAGTTTAAACCCGCTGCTTCTTCACAAAACTGGCTGGGCTGGAAAAGACACCTGCCCTCAGGAAACATCCTCGGGGAGATAATCGATAAAGAACTCAAGACAGGGCCGACCTTCATGCAGCCAATTTCGAGAGGGAAAGTGTACTCACACCGTTTAAAACAAAACCACCTGCAACGATGCGCAACATCGATAATTCTTAGAGAAATGCAACTCAAACCTACCACGAGGTTTCACCTCGCAGCAGTCAGAAAGACCATCACGAAAATGTCTACAAATATTTAGTGTGGGAGAGTCCGTGGAGGAAAGGGAACCTTCCTCGGCTGTTGGTGGGAATGTAAATTGCTAACAGGCACTATGCACAAGAGTACGGAGGTTCCTGAAGAGAAAAACTAAAACTAGAGTTACCACGTGATCCGGCAATTCCACTCCTCGGTCTATATCCGAAGAAAATCATCATGCGAAAAGGCACATGCACACCAACATGCTCACAGCACAGTATACAATAGCCAAGACCTGGAAGCAACCAAAATGTCCATCGACAGATGAGTGGCTAACAAAGATGCGGTAGTTGTATACAGTGGGATATAATTTAGCCATATAAATGTATGAAATCATGCCAATTGCAGTAACATGGATGGACCTAGAGGTAATCAGAGTAAGTCAAATACCTCAGACAAAGAAAGGCAAATCTCATATGGTATCACTTACAGATGGAATGGAACGCTGATGCAAACGTACTAATTTACAAAAGGGAAACTGACTAACAGGGTTACAGCAAAATCTGCTGGTTGCCAAAGGGAAAGATGTGGGGGTAGGAATCCGTTAGGACGTTGGGATTCACATACACACTACAAGATGTATAAAATAGATAAGCAACCAGGACCTACACTACGGCAGAGTGACATCTACTCAACACTCTGATATACCCTATATGGGAAAAGCATCCGCAAAAGTATACATGTGTGTATATGTATAACTGTATCAGGTTGCTGGACACCTAAAACAAACCCGACAATTGTAACTCAACTATACGTCGACAGATAATAAAAATTAAATTAAAGAAAAAGAAAGAAAGGCCCACTCTCTTCCCCTCAGGCCTCTGTGACCGGGGCTGGGCTCACATACCTAAAGCTTGAGCTGACCTGGGTCCCAAGGCTGGACTGTCCTGGGGATGAGGGAGATGGGGAGGGTGTGGTAGCAAAGCAGCCCCCTTGCACCTGTAGTGACGGGTCCTCTCTGCATGGACCACAATCTCCAGATCCTGGCGGGCCCTCCTACACGTCAGCCAAGCCTAGTGCACCCAAAGAATGGTGGGCCCTCTGGGCTGGAAGAACTTCGAAACGTCACCTGGTCTGCACGTGTCCCGGTCGTGGGGTTCCCACGTGCAGCCTCCTTCCTTAGAGTCGTTCTCCATATACATATGACAGCACCCTCAGCACGGCAGATTGACAGGGGTTGGGAATAGTTTGAATTTGGGGGGAGGGCAAGGGGGAAAAGAAATGGAACACAAGCCTTTGGGTGACTCTTCTGGCACCTTCCACTCTAACTCACAACCCAGGAACAGGACTTTTGCTAAGGTTCCTGTAGCCTTAGTAACCAGAGTTGGGCAGGAGGAAATGCCGCCTCCTTGTGGCCCTTTCCCGTAACAACAAGTTTAAACCCGCTGCTTCTTCACAAAACTGGCTGGGCTGGAAAAGACACCTGCCCTCAGGAAACATTCTCGGGGAGGTAATCGAAAAAGAATTCAAGACAGGTCCAGCCTTCACGCAGCCAATTGCGAGAGGGAAACTGTACTCACACCGTTTAAAACAAAACCACATGCAACAATGCGCAACATCGCTAATTCTTAAAGAAACGCAATTCAAACCTGCAACGAGGTGTCACCTTCCAGCGGTTAGTACGGCCATTACCAATAAGACTACAAACAGTAAGTGCGGGAGAGGCCGTGGAAGTAACAGAACACTCCTCTGCTGTTGGTGGAAATGTAAGTTGCTAACAGGCGCTATGCACAGCAGTATGGAGGTTTTTGAAGAAAATAACGTAAAATTACAGAGAACAAGTCATCCGGCAATTCCACAACTCGGCCTATATCTGGAGAAACTCATCATTCGAAACAGCACATGCACACCAACATTGCTCTCAGCACGATATACAATAGCCAAGACTTGGAAGCAACCAAAATGTCCTTCGACAGATGAGAGGCTAACGAAGAGGCGGTACGTATATAAAATGGGATATCAGTCAGCCATATAAAAGGATGAAATCATGCCAATTACACCAACATGGATGCACTGGAGATGATCATACTTAGCGGAGGACGTCAGACAGAGAAGGACAGAGAGCATAGGAGACCAATTAGAGGTGGGATCAAACAAGTGATAAAAATGAATTCATTTACCAAAGAGAAACAGACTCACAAACTGAGAAAATGACTTATGGTTACCTGTGGGGAAAGGGAGGTGGGGGTGAGGGAGGGAGAAATTAGATTATTGAGATTAACAATACACAATAATATATGTAAACTCGACAATTACCAAGCACCTACTGCTTAGCACAGGGAACTCTAGTCACCAATCAGTTATAATCTATATGGGAAAAGAATCGGAAATAAATGGCTATCTGTATACCTGAATCAGGTTGCTGTAAAGAAAACACAAACACAACACTGGAAATCCACTCTGTTCCAATATAAAATCAAACTAAGCTTAAAAAGAAAAGAAAAGCAATCCCAGCAATATTCTGCACAGGCCTCGGTGACTTGAGCTGATGTCACATCCCTGCAGCCTGAGCAGCCTTGTGTCCCAAGGCTGGACTGTGGCGGAGCTGATGGACCTAGGGAGGATGGGCCAGCAAATGAGCCCCCCTTGCCCCTGCAAAGCCAGGTTACCTGGAGATGGGACCACTATCTCCAGATCCGTCGTACAGCTCAACCAGGCCGAGTGCACCCAAAGCCCGGTGGACTTTTCGGCTGGAAGAGCTTGGATAAGTCACCAGGTCTCCAAGTCACCTGATTGTGGGTTCCTGGCGGCAGCCTCCTTCCTTGGAATCACCCCGCCCGTGGACAACAGCACCCTGAGCATTGCCATGTGGGCAGCAGTTGGGATTCTCCTGGGGCTGAAGGGTAAGGGGAAGGCAGCAATGAGACGCCAGCCCTTAGCTGTTTCTTCTGGCACATTCCACCCTAACCTGCAACCCTGCAACAGGACTTTCTCTCTGGCTCTGGTTGCCCGAGTAACCACAGTTGAGCCTGAAGATGTGCCGCCCCCTTGTGCACGTTTCCCTTAAGAACAACTGGATAACCGGTGCTCAAGGGCACTTCATAGCCCCAGCGGGCCCGCGGGAGCTGTAAATGACACCTGCTCTCAAGAAACGTCCCGGGGTAAGTAATCGAAAAAGAATTCCATCCAGGGTCGACTTGCCAGAAACCATTTCAAGAGGGAAATTTGACGGACACCTTTTTGTTAATTTTGTTTTGGTTTGTAACCACATGGAAAGAGATCCACATTGCCAATGATTACAGAAAGTAAGATCAAAATCAAAACGAGGTATCACCTCACTCCCGTCAGAAGGGCCATCATCAAAAGTCTACAAACAACAAAGGATGGAGAGGGCATGGAGAAAAGGGAACCCTCTTGCACTGCTTTTGTCAAGGTAAATTGGTACCAGGTACGGGGGAGAACAGTATGGAGGTTTGTGAAAACACTTAACATGAAGCTACCACATGAGCAGGCAATCCCAATCTTGGGCGTCTATGCAGAGAAAAACTAAAATTCGAAAAGATACATTAATCCCATGTTCATTGAGGCAGTATTAACAGGAGCCAAGACGTGGAGGCAACCAAAGGTCCCACAGCAGATGGACGAATGCAGAGGATGTGGTACATATACCCGACGGAATATGACTCCGCCACAATAGCAGTGAAATAATGCCTTCTTCAGCCACATGCATGGACTGGAGATGGTCAACCGAAGAGGAGGACGTCAGAGAGGAAAGGACAAATAGCATAGGAGAGCACAGAGGGGTGGAATCTAGCAATCGACACAAATGAACTCATTAACAAAAGAGAAACAGACTCACAAACGTAGAAAACAACTTCTGGTTACCAGAGGGGAAAGGTGGGCGCAGGAAGGCAGGGAGAAAGGGAGGGATGAATAAATACACACGAATATATGTAAACTCCAAAATTACCAAGGACCTACTGCTTAGCACAGGGAACTCCAGTCACCAATCCGTTATAACCTATATGGGGAACGAATTGGACAAAGAATAGATATCTGTATACGCATAACTGGATCAGGTTGCTGTACAGCCAACACAAGCACAACACTGTAAATCCACTCTGTTCCAATATAAAATAAAATTAAACTTCAAAAGAAAAGAAATCCAAACGATATTCTCCACAGGGCTCGGTGACTTGTGCTACTGTCACATCCCTGGAACTCGAACAGCCTTGTGTCCCAAGTCTGGACTATGGCGGAGCTGAGGGACCTGGGTATGATGTGACAGAAAAGAGCCCCCCTTGCGCCTGCAGTACCAGCTTCCCTGGGGATGGGACCTCGACCTACAGATCCAGGTGGGCCGTGCTGCAGCTCAGCCAAGCCGAGTGCACCCAAAGGCCCGCGGACCTTCCGGCTGGAAGAGCTCTGAAAAGTCACCTGGTCTCGAAGTCTTCTCATTGTGGGTTCCGACCGGCAGCCTCCTTCCTCGGAATCCCCCCACCTACAAAGGACAGCACCTTCGGCACTGCCGTGTGGGCAGGGGTCGGGATTTGCCTGGGGGCTGAAGGTTAAGAGGGAAGCAGCAATGGGGCACCAGTCCTTAGCTGTTTTTTCTGGCACATTCCACCCTAATCTACAACCCAGAAACAAGACTTTCTCTTTGGCTCTGGTTGCCCGTGTAACAGTTGAGCGTGAAGAAGTGCTGCCACCTTGTGGACGTCCCCCATAACAACAACTTGAAAACCGGTGCTCAAGGGCACTTCATATTCAAAAGACCTGCGGGGGCTATAAATGACACCTGCCCTCAAGTGAGATCCTCGGGGAGGTAATGGAAAAAGAATTCAAGACAGAGCCGACCTTCACGCAGCCAATTCGAGAGGGAAACTGTACTCATCACACCGTTTAAAACAAAACCACGTGCAACGAGGCGCAAACTGCCGGTTACCCAAGGGACAGGTGTGGGGGGAGAAATCAGTTAGGACGTTGGGATTCACATATACACTGCAACATGTATAAAATAGATAACCAACCAGGACCTAGTGTACAGCAGAGGGAAATCTACTCAACACTCTGATATACCCTATACGAGAATAGAATCCACAAAAGTATACATGTGTGTATATATATAATTGTATCAGCTTGCTGGACACCTAAAACAAACACGACATAATAGTAAATCAAGTATACGTCGACAGAAAACAAAAATTAAGTAAAGAAAAAAGGAAAGAAATGCCCACTCTCTTCGCCTCAGGCCTCTGTGACTGGGGCTGGGCTCACATACCTAAAGCTTGAGCTGACCTGGGTCCCAAGGCTGGACTGTCCTGGGGTTGAGGGAGCTGGGGTGGGTGTGGTAGCAAAGCAGCCCCCGTGGTCCTGTGGTGACGGGTCCTCTCTGCATGGACCACAATCTCTAGATCCTGGCGGGCCCTCCTACACGTCAGCCAAGCCTAGTGCACCCAAAGAATGGTGGGCCCTCTGGGCTGGAAGAACTTCGAAACGTCACCTGTTCTGCACGTGTCCCGGTCGTGGGGTTCCCATGTGCAGCCTCCTTCCTTAGAGTCGTTCTCCATGTACATACGACAGCACCCTCAGCATGGTGGTTTTACAGGGGTTCGGAATTGTCTGAAGTTGAGGGGCTGACAAGGGGGAATAAGAAATGGAACACAAGCCCGTGGGTGATTCTTCTGGCACCTTCCACTCTAATTCACGACCCAGGAACAGGAGTTTTGCTAAGGCTCCTGTAGCCTTCGTAACCAGAGTTGGGCAGGAGTTAATGCCGCCGCCTTGTGGTCCTTTCCCGTAACAACAACTTTAAACCCGCTGCTTCTTCACAAAACTGGCTGGGCTGGAAAAGGCACCTGCCCTCAGGAAACATCCTCGGGGAGGTTATCGAAAAAAAACTCAAGACAGGGCCGACCTTCACGCAGCCAATTTCGAGAGGGAAACTGTACTCACAAGTTTAAAACAAAACCACCTGCAATTAAGCGCAACATCGCTAATTCTTAGAGAAACGCAATTCAAACCTACCAGGAGGTGTCACCTCGCAGCGGTTAGAACGACCATCTCCAAAATGTCTACAAACGGGCTTCCCTGGTGGCGCAGTGGTTGGGAGTCCGCCTGCCGATGCAGGGAACACGTGCCCCGTTCCGGGAAGATCCCACATGCCGCGGAGCGGCTGGGCCCGTGAGCCATGGCCGCTGGGCCTGCGCGTCCGGAGCCTGTGCTCCGCAGCGGGAGAGGCCATAGCAGTGAGAGGCCCGCATACCGAAAAAAAAAAAAAAAAAAGTCTACAAACAATAAGTGTGGGAGAGGCCGTGGAAGAAAGGGAACCTTCCTCTGCTGTTGGTGGGGATGTAAATTGCTGACAGGCGCTATGTACTAGAGTCTGGAGGTTCCTGAAGAGAAAAACTAAAAACTAGCGTTACCACCTGATCCAGCAATCCCACTCCTCCGTCTATATCCGGAGAAAATCATCATGCGAGAAGGCACATGCACACCAACATTGCTTACAGCACGGTATGCAATAGCGAAGACTTGGAAGCAACCAAAATGTCCTTCGACAGATGAGTGGCTAATGAAGATGCGGTACGTACATACAATGAGATATCAGTCAGCCATATAAAAGGATGAAATCATGTCAATTACAGCAACATGGATGCACTGGAGATGATCATACTTAGCGGAGGACGTAAGGCAGAGAAGGACAAATAGCATAGGAGACCAATTAGAGCTGGGATCAAACAAGCAATAAAAATGAATTCATTTACCAAAGAGAAACAGAGTCACAAACTTAGAAAATGACTTACGGTTACCTGAGGCGAAAGGGAGGCAGGGGGAAGGGAGGGAGAAATTAGACCATTGGGATTAATATATACACAATAATATATGTACACTCGACAATTACCAAGGATCTACTCCTGAGCACAGGGAATATCTTCACCAATCTGTTATAACCTATATTGGAAAAGAATCGGCAAAAGAATGGATATCTGTATATGCATAACTGAATCAGGTTGCTGCACAGACAACACATTCACAACACTGTAAATCCACTTTGTCCTAATATAAAATAAAATTAAACTTAAAAAGAAAAGAAAAGAAAAGAAATCCCAATGATATTCCTCACAGGCCTCAGTGACCTGGACTGGTATCACATCCCTGGAACCTGAGCCGACTTGTGTCTCAAGGCTGGACTGTGGCGGAGCTGAATGACCTAGGGAGAATGGGCCAGCAAATGAGCCCCCCTTGCACCTGCAATGCCAGGTTCCCTGGGGATGGGACCACCATCTCCAGATCCAGGCGGGCCGTTGTACAGCTCAACCAAGTCGAGTGCACCCAAATCCCGGTGGAGTTTTTCGCCTGGAAGAGTTTTGAGAAGTCACCTGGTCTCCAAGTCTCCTGTTGGTGAGTTCCCACCGGTAGCCTTCTTCCTCGGAATCCCCCCCTCCGTACTACAGCCTCCTCAGCATTGTCCTGTGGGCAGGTGTTGGGATTTGCCTGGGGCTGAAGGTTAAAGCGAAGGAGCAATGAGACACCAGCCCTCAGCTGTTTCTTCTTGCACATTCCACCCTTACCTAACCCGGGAACACGACTTTCTCTATGGCTCTGGTTACCCGAGTAACCGCAGTTGGACTTGAAGAAGTGCCGCCACCTTGTGGGCATCTCCCGTAACAACACCTGGAAAACCGGTGCTTATGGGCACTGCAGAGTCACAAGGCCTGGGGGGCCATAAATGACATGTGCCCTCAAGAAATGTCCTGGGGGGTGACTTCTCTGGTGGCGTAGTGGTTGAGAATCTGCCTGCCAATGCTGGGGACACGGGTTCAAACCAAGGTCCTGGAAGATCCCACATGCTGTGGAGCAATTAAGCCTGCAAGCCACAGCTACTGAGCTGGCACGCGTGGAGCTCGTTCTCCGCAACAAGAGAAGCCACCACTTCGAGAAGCCTGCACACTGCAACGAAGACCCAACGCAGCCAAAAATTAAGTAATCAATTAGTTAATTAAGAAAAAAAAGAAATATACTGGGGGTAGGTAATCGAAGAAGAATTCAAAACAGGGCCAACTTTTTAGAATCCAATTTCAAGAAGTAAATTTTATGCACACTTTTTAAAAAAATAAAACGAGAACATGCTGAGCATCGCTTATTATTAGAGAAATGGATATCAAAACTAAAGAGAGGTGTCACTTTGGGCCAGTGAATATGGCCATAATTAATACGTCTCCAAACAGTACATCCGCGAGAGGGCTCGGAGTAAAGGGAAGCCTCCTTCACTGTTTTTGGTAATGTAAACTGATAACAGCCACGATGGAGAAGAGCATGAAGGTTCCCTCAGAAACTAATAATAGATGTAACATATGATCCAGCAATCGTACTCCTGGGCCTATATACGGAGAAAACACCAAAATTCAAAAAGATACATGCACATCGATGTTCACTGCAGCAGTATTTACAATAGCCAAGACATGGAAGCAACCAAAATGTCCACTGACAGATGGATTTATAAAGAAGATGTGGTACATATATACAATGATATATTACTTGACCATGAAAAATAATGAAATAATGCTTTTTCCAGCAGCATGGATGGACATGGAGATGGGCATAGTACATGAAGGAAGTCAGACAGAGAAACATAAATAGCATTTGATGTCACTTATATGTGGAATGTAAACATAGGCGCACACAAAACCGAGCTCTAGATATAGAGTACAGATTGGTGTTCCCTGGGTAAGGGGGTAGATATGAGGGAAGGGTGTCAACATGTACAGACTTCCACTTATAAAATAAGTAAGTCCTTTTGTTGTAGTCTGCACCATGGTGACTAAGTTAACATTCCCGTATTGCATATTTGATAGTTGCTTAGAGAGTAGATCCTAACAGTTCTCAGCACAGGAAAAAATATTTCGTAAGTATATATGGTGACAGATGTTAATTAGGCTTAGTGTGGTGATCATTTTGCAGTGTATGTAAATATCGAATTATTATGTTGTACACCTGAAACTGATATAATGGTATATGTGAAGTATACCTTAAAAAAAAATGAGAGTTTTCTCAGTGAGCACCAGTCCATGGTCTGCACTGTCCTGGGTACCCCAGGGTACACAGGGGCAAAACCTCACCCCAGCTTTTGGTAGCTACTTGGCTTGTACTCTGCCTAAGTGCCAGCCTTCAGCACCGGCCTGGGCTCCTGGGGAAGGGCTATAGAGCATAATCGGAAGATCCTGAGCTTTGGGGTCAGAAGATGACCTCGGTTCATGTTCCAGCAGTGTTACTTGACTGCTGTGACTCCTAGTATCACAGTCCGTAAAATGGGGATAAAATAGTTTCTACCTCATAGGACTGTGAAGACTGAGTGAGATTATGTGGGGCGGGGGGAGTATGGGGAGTGGTCTTAACAGTGGCTCCAACTCTGGACAGGAGCACTGATTCTGCAACTAGCACTTGGCCTCCATAGCCTTCTGTTTAAGGACATGAGGCTCCCAGCATGGAGAACGTTGAGCTTTTGGAGGGTAATCACCAGTGAAAGGGCAGTTAAATAGGTGTCCAGAGCCCAGGCTGCCTCTTACTTTGTGACTTTGATCAAGTCCCGTCCCCTTAGTTTGCCTCAGTTTTCCCATCTGTACAGATAAAATGGATTCCAAAACTCTTTTATTTTTTCAACCTGATGACCCCATTTTTTTCACTTTACAGGGTTGGGAGGCGTGGACAGGGACTTCCCCTTGTGTACTGGCACAGACAAGGAAGAGACTTGCCAACCTGTCAGAAGCAAAGCAACAGACCCAGATCTGCCTTTGTTACTGGCCTCTGCCTTGGGTCCTGGTAGCCAGGACTGGGGAATGAAAACACCTTATTTCATGCCTGGGTCAGAGGAGTCCCAGCGCAAGCCATGCTCCCAGGCAGGACTATGTCTGGGATCAGGCGATGAAACTTTTATTAAACCATCATGATTTTGCCTGTTATTCTAACATTCACAAAAGCCAGTGTCACATTCACCATTTCATTTGCTCAAGAAAGCAATGGCCGCGTGGCCCCTTAGTGTCTAAGTCCATCCCTAGCAGCGCGATGTGTGGGCATCACAGTGAAATCGCTGATCAGGAGAGGGAGCTCATGATGTGGGCATTGTACGTCAGGGCCGGGTGTGTGGCACGCCATGCAACTCCCCAGACACTTGGCTTCCCTCCAGGCTGGCCCAGGCCCCAGTTCCCAGGCCTCTGCCACCTGCCACTGCGGTTGGGAGCAGGTGGGTTGAGGGCTGGCACACCCCGTCCACTGGCACAGGGAAATGAGAGCCGTGACGGAAGATCTAGCAGGGCCACAGGAGGGTAGGGCCTGGTCTGGAGAATCGGCAGATATTGTGCCAGTCTGGGTGGTGTCCAGGGGAGGCAGATGAAGGCTGCTCTGGGTCAGGGAGGAAGCAGGCAGAGGGAAGGAAGGGGAAGAAAAGAGAGAGGCGCAAGCAGGGAAAGAGGGAGAAAAAAATGACAAGAAAAAACTGAAGGGGTAGTGAACCATCGTAGTTGTCAGATGCCAGAGCCAGTGGACCCAGATTTGAATCCCAGCCCTGTAATCTTATCCCGGGTGGGTCACTTAGGTTCTCTGAGCTTTAGTTTTGTCATCAGTAAAATGGGATCATGATTGTGCCTCCCTCCTAGGTTGGAGGATTAAGTTGGTTAATATTTGGAAAGTGCTGGAACAATGCCTGGTACACAGGAAGGACTAAATAAATGTTTGTTAAATACAGAGAAGGGAGGCGTCATTCAAATGCCTTGGCAGTTGTATCAAGCTGTGCTATAGGAGGTGTGAGGATCCAGTCTGGTTCGTGGCAATATTTTTGAGACTCATGGCCCTGCCAGATGGGAACTCAGAACAGAATTAAATAGTAACCACATTCATTGAATCCCATGACGGGGTGGGGAGTGGCAGCCTCTGCAGACCTGAAAAGTAGGAAATATGGAATTGACTTGGGGGCACGTGAACTGCAAGGCCACCCAATTTGCAGGTCAGGGACCGGCATCTCCTTTGACAAAGCAGGGCCACCACCCACCCAGAGGGACCTTTGGTGAATGAGAAAGATGCCCCCCTCCCTCCAGCAGATGTAGCCCTGTGCCAGGACTCAAGCCCTGTGCTTGGCGAGTGGGGCGAGGCCTGGATTTCTGCTCCCACTCAACCCCTGAACTGTGCTATACACAACCCGCACTACAGTCCCAGGGACAGAGGTGAGATTAAAGGTCAACATGGTCCTCAGGTTGGGGAAAAAA
Organism: Orcinus orca; assembly: GCF_937001465.1. Classification (NCBI taxonomy): domain Eukaryota; kingdom Metazoa; phylum Chordata; class Mammalia; order Artiodactyla; family Delphinidae; genus Orcinus; species Orcinus orca. Next base: position 4,113,754 of record NC_064568.1, read on the forward strand.
ATGACACTTGTTGTCTGCAGCTTCAGATCTCATTCCTCTGACATAAATCTCTGGAGATATGTATGCTCAGGCAGTTGAGAAGTTAATCCCAATTTCAGCCCAGAATTGAAGTAATCTGTATATAATATGTGGTATGTTAAGTATTTGAGGTATTTAAGAGAGTATGGCACGTAGAGCATCTAACACATCAGGCCTGCGCCTCCAGTTTGAAATGTGTAACTCAGATCCTGAAGCTGACATTCTAGTGGACAGACACAGACACTAAACAATAAATATACTATATAAGTACATTATGTAGTATGTTGGAAAGTGATGAGTGCTATAGAAAAAAGAAACAAATAGAGTAAAGGGGATGGGGCGGGCCAGGTCACAGTGTTTAGTAGGGTGCTTAGAGTAGACCTCACTGAGAAGGCACAGTTTGAAGAAGAAAGAACTGAAGGCAGTGAGGAATGAGCCACATGGATCTCTTGGGGAAAAACATTCCACGCAGAAGGAAAAGCCAGTGCAAAATCCTTAAGGCATGGTGGGCCTGGCAGGTTGAAAAAAGAATGATGAGGCCAACACCCGTGCTCATAGCAGCATTGTGCACGGTACCCAAAAGGTGGGAAGAACCCAAGTATCCATCAGTGGATGAACGGATAAACAAGATGTGGTCTAGCCGTACAATAGAGCATTATTCAGTCATAAAGAGGGACGAATTTTTGACATATGCTATAACATGGATGGACCATTTTCTTCGTGCTTAGTGAAGTAAGCCAGACACAGAAGGACAAATTCTGTATGATTCCACTTCTATGAAGCCCCTAGATTAGGCAAGTTCACGGAGACAGAAAGTTGAATAGAGGTGACCAGGGGCTGGGGACAGGGAAGGAGGGGGAGTTTCATAGGTGCAGAGTTTTTGGGGGGTGATGAAAAAGTTTTGGGAGTAGTTAGTGGTGCTAGTTACACAAAATTGTAAGTATATTTAATGCCACTGAATTGTACACTTAAAAAGGGTTAAAATGATAAATATAATGTATATGTTTACCATAAGTAAAAAAACTAGAGGCCAATGTGGCTGGAACAGACGGAGCGAGGGAGACAGCGACAGGACTTGGGTCCTAGAGCTCGAGGCGAGAGGGCAGGTCATGGTTATTATGGCGACTTCTGCCTTTACTCTGAGTGAGGTGGGGGAAGGAGGAGGGTTTGGAGCAGGAGAGGAACAGGATTTGCCTTTTGGCTTCTGTCCTGGGAACAGAGGCAGAGGACAGAAATGCCACGTGTGCTTGGCACATAGTAAACCCTTGATGAGTGTCAGTGTAAAGGACGCATGCTGAGAAATAGAGACACAGATGTAGAGAAAAAACGTATGGACACCAAGGGGGGAAAGTGGTAGGGTGGGTGGTGGTGGTGGGATGAATTGGGAGATTGGGATTGACGTATATACACTAATATGTATAAAATAGATAACTAATAAGAGCCTGCTGTAAAAAATAAATAAAATTCAAAAAAAAAAAGAAAAAAAAAGGATGCATGCTGAGTCTCTGGAAGGAAGCAAATTCTGGCAGTAGTTGCCTCTGGGGAGGGGCGCTGGGTTGGAGGAGACCTTTTCACAGAGCATGCTCTTTGTAGGCTATGCTTGCAGGGTGAGCAGAGGGCTGAGAGGAGCCGAGACAGCCACCAGGGGGCGCCATACGGCCACGTCGAGCCGTGCAGACGGCCCAGGTTGCCAGCGTGGGCTGGTCCCCATCTTAGGCCTTCCGAGGCTACCCCCTGCTGCCCAGCAGCGGAGGGTGAGCACCCCAGTGGCCTGGTGCGAGAGAGTCAGCCCCCCTCCTGCTCCGCGACCAGGCCCGTGCACCGCTGAACGTGAACCCCCTTTCTCTTGCAGGGGCTTGACTGAGCAGCTGACGACAGCATGGAGCTCAGACGGCCCGTCGCACAGCGTGTTCTGGACCGTCCTTATGCCTTCAGCAGAGCTCATGGGTTCTTTTTTCTCTGGGACCCCACCCCCAAATCTATTCTTTCCACAGCCTGTCAATGGGAGTAAATGGCACCTCCGTTAGCCAGGTGCTCCAGCCCAAAGCCTTGGGGTTGTCTTTGACCCCTCTTCTCTCACACTTCATTCGGAATCCATCAGCCAGTCCCGTGGACTTTTGCTCTGAAACGGATCTAGAATATGCCCAGTTCTCCCCACCTCGCTGCCACACCGCCATCTCTGGCCTGGATGACGGCAGTGGCCTCCTCCCTGCCCCTCCTGCCTCTGCTCAGCCCCAGGCACCCCTACAGCCTCTGCTCCCCTCGCAGACAGAGGCATCCAACTGGACCAAAGTTAGGTCAGGCCCTCTGCCGGGCACCCTCCTGAGGCTCCCACCAAAGTCCTCCCAATGGCCCACAGGACCCTGCCTCACCTGGACCCCGGTCCCCCTCGGATGCATCGCTTGGCGCCCTCCCCTGCCCCAGTGCTCAGGCACAGCGGCCTCAGCTCCTGCCCTCACTGGGGAGGATGCTCCACCTCCAGGCACCTGCACTTGCTGGTCCCGTGCGGGGAACACTCTTCTCCCAGATTCCTAAATGCCTCTGTCCCTCACCTCCTTCAGGCCTCTGCACTAACGTCACCTCATCCCGACCATCATATCAAAGCAGCACATCCCAGGCCACAGCTGGGACCGGGTGAGGCACCCATGGTACAAAGTTGAAGGGGGCGCTCGCTCTCAGACGGTGCACCGCGGGCCTCCCTTCTGCACTCAGGGAGCCTCAGTCACCTCACCTGCTCCTGGCTGTTCACCCACCTCCTGACCCCTTTCCCTCTGTGGCTGTGCCCTGCATTCACTTCCTTCATCTCTTCTGAATTTGCGTGTGTTTATTGCTCCCCTCTCTCCCTCTTGGATGCCAGCTGCACGTGGTAGCAACTCTGCCTCATTTGCTGCTGCATCCCAGCCTCCAAACGGGCTGGCACGTGATAGGCCCTCAATAAATGTTTGTTGCAGGACTCAGCGAATGAATGCGTGACCTGAAGTGCCCTTCCCTTTTCCCCCACCCCCTTTAAGACTGGCTAACTCCTCCTCAACCTTTAGAACCCATTTCAAGGGCCTGCTCTCCCTAACCCCTCCCAGACGGAGGTGGCATTTCATCTCTTGTGAGTCCCAGGCCTGTCACCGGACCAGACACAGTGAGCTTCTCAAGGAAGAAACGCTGTCTTAGTCACGCACCAGGACATTTTAGCTGTCAGAACTTGAGTGAGTTATTTATCCTCTCTATGTATCAGTTTCCTCACCAGTAAAATGGGGATAATGACCCCCCTCATAGGATTCTATGAGGATCAAATGAGTTAATTTGTGCAAAGCACGTAGAACAGTTCCTGGCACAAAGTAAGTGCTCAATAACTGTGAGCTCTTAGTATTTTTGTTATTATCCACCAGTGCCCTGCAAAGGACCTGGCCCAGGAAATAGTTGCTGAATGAATGAATTGCTGAATCATGAGTGACCTTCTACTTTATGAGCAGAAAGCCAGAGCATGGAAATGGGTAAGATTTTAGCTGGGAGAAAAAATAGACTCTCACCAAGCATATTAAGCATTTTAATTAGAGCCTCCTCCCCGCCCCCGTGCTGTCTGGCCGCTGCCTTCTGCTCTTATTTTTGTTTGACTTTGGTGGCACTTTGAGAATCAGAATTTGGGGCATGTCTTCTGCCTGCGACCTGAGCCCATGCGCCAGGCCTAGTGGCCTCCCATGTGCCTCCCAGCCTCCTGCTTTAAATAGCCTCCTCTGGCTAACTGTGAATAGGCAGCCTGGAATACTGTTTATGTAAACCGGCCAAACTCTCCCCCATGTAGCTGAGACCCCGAGTCTCCCAGCAAATCCCACCAGAGGGGGAACAAGCGGCTCCTCCCGCCAGCAGGGGCTGCCCAACATCTTCTTCTCCTGAGAGGCTCAGGGGAGCTCTGGGAATCACTCCCCTGTCCCTGGTGGGACTTAAAGAATTCTGATGCTTGTCCGGAACCCTCAGGTTGATCTGAAACACATCCTGGACTCTGGGGTTTTTAACACTTCCCATGTGATTCCAATGTTCAACCAAGACTGAGAATCACAGCTCAGGACCTCTGCCTCCCTCTACCAGCTGCTGGGTGGGCTCATTCTAGGCACAAAGCATCCGTCTCACTTTCTTGAGCCACCTGTTATAGGCAGCAGCATTTCCAAGCTTCTGAGCTGTCCCTGTGCCTCCTGTACAATTTCACCCCTTTTACAAATCGCCTGTTATTTACCTTGAAGACAAGGTAAATAAATTTTATTTATTTATTTAAAATTTTAACCACATTTTAGGCAGATGTGAAATTATGAGTTGGATGTACTAGTCTGTTTTCTTTAATACACATTTAAATAAAAGCTAAACTGTTAAAACTTTGAGCCATATACCAACCCAAATCATGTTCTTCAGAGCCAGGGGCACACTCACCACACCAGGAAGGGAGCAGAGAAGGAACACCCAGGGCACGTGCGATCACGGAATAGAGGCTGCCTTCCAGGCTTGCACGGAGAGGGAGAGGAGGGGGCGGGGATAACTCCCAAGTCCAGGACAGCACAGGGATGCTGAAAATGCTTAAAATCCCTCTAGAGGAACACACAAGAAACTTGTAAAAGTAGCTACTTCTGGAACTTCTGGACTTTTTTTTTTCACTTTTAAACATAAATCTTTTTGGGGGGGATCCACACCACATGGCATGCCAGAACTTAGTTCCGCGACCAGGGACCGAAACTGTACCCCCCCCCCCCGCAATGGAAGCTGAAGTCTTAACCACTGGACCACCAGGGAATCCCAATAAATCATTTTTGAAAAGATACAGAATAGGTTAACAGAAAGAAGTGTCCATGATGGAGACGCCAGTGCCAGAGCCCTGACTTTTGCTGAGAATGTCCAGCCCTGTCCAGGCAGGAGAGACACAGAGTCAGGGTGGGGACGCCTGGTGTTTTAGTCCCCAGACACCCACTGCACTCTAGATGGGACATGTAGGCGTCCTCAGGCCTCAGCCAGGGCACAACCGTCCCTGCGAAGGAAAGTGGGGAAGGAGCCAGAGTAAGGTCACCAGGTTAAGCAAACAAAAAGTACAGGACACCTAGTTAAATTTGAATGGCAGTGAAACAATGAACAATTTTATAGTAGAAGTACATTCTATGCAGTATGTCCCATCCATATATCTATTAAAAATATAGGGACTTCCCTGGCGGTCCAGTGGTTAGGACTCTGGGCTTCCACTGCAGGGGGCATGGGTTTGATCCCCGGTCGGGGAGCTAAGATCCCCCATGCCACACAGTGTGGCCAAAACAAACGAATAAAATAAAATGGCTCAAGAAGCTGAGTTAAAACAATTTATTCATAGTTTACCCAACTTTTAACTGGGCATCCTGTACTTCCCCTGGAGGCAACTGGGAGAGGCATCCGACCACAATGCAGGTCTCACTGCCTTGGGAAGGAGAGGAAAAGAGGGCAAGTGGGTAATGCGATAGGCTGATAATGGCCCCCCAAAATGCCCAGAACCTGTGACTGTTACCTTATGTGTCCAAAGGAATTTGCAGATAGGATTGAGTGGAGGATCTCAAGGTGGGGAGATGATCCTGGATTATCCAGGTGGGCCCTAAATGTAATCACAAGCATTCTTGCCTCGCTTGCAAAGAGAGGCAAGCGAGTCAGAAGAGGAAGTAAAAGGTGTGGCCACCAGGCCCTTAGGGTGTCCTGTCCCTTGGGAAGGGCCTGGTGCGCTCAGTCACTGGCTGGAAGCAGGCCATGAGAACCTGGTCTCCGAGGCAGGGTCTTGTGTCCTTCCTTCAGTGCAGGCAGCTGAGGCAGTCAGTGACACACCCCATCCTTGGAAACCTCAGGGGCGCATTCTTATGGCTACCATCTACCACAACCTCTTTTTCTCATCCTACCACAAAGAAGCCAACACACAGAGAAGATAAGAAACTTGCCAAGGTCACACAGCCTTCAAGTGTTGTGACTGGGATTTGAACCTAAGTGGTCTGATTCTAGAGCCCACACAACTTGAGCCCGATTCTAGAATGCTTCCTTCCCATATCTTTGAGTAAAAGCTGCTTTGAACCACTTTGGGAATCAAGTAGAATGTATACTAGAAATAGGTTAATTTTAAAAATATTAGGGGGGCTTCCCGGCTGGCGCAGTGGTTGAGAGTCCACCTGCCGATGCAGGGGACACGGGTTCGTGCCCCGGTCTGGGAAGATCCCACATAACGCGGAGCGGCTGGGCCCGTGAGCCATGGCCGCTGAGCCTGCGCGTCCGGAGCCTGTGGCGCACAAGAGTGAGAGGCCCGCCTAACGCAAAAAAATAAAAAATTAAAAAATAAAAATATTAGGAACTTCCCTGGTGGCGCAGTGGTTAAGAATCCGCCCACCAACGCAGGGGACATGGGTTCAATCCCTGGTCCGGGAGGATCCCACATGCTGCAGAGCAACTAAGCCTGTGTGCCACAACTACTGAGGCCACATGACACAACTACTGAAGCCTGTGCACCTAGAGCCCGTGCTCTGCAACAAGAGAAGCCACTGCAATGAGAAGCCCACATACCACAACAAAAAGCAGCCCCCGTTTGACGCAACTAGATATAGCCTGCGTGCAGCAACAAAGACCCAATGCAGCCAAAAATAAAAATAAACAAACAAACAAATAAATAAATAATATTAGCGACTCATAATATCCAGTGTTGGAAATGGTGAAGGGAAATGCGTACTCTCAAATCTCCTGCACTCTTGTGGGAGTATAAGTTGTGTACAGCCTTTTGTAGAACAATTGGCAGGATTTACAAAAATTGTATCTGTCCATGACTTTTGTCCTAGAGATTTCCCTTCTAGGTGTTCTATTCCACAGAAACTCTCACGTCTGCACAAGGCTGCTCATCACGGCATGGTTTGTCATCAGGAAGCACTGAAAATAACCTAGAAATCCAGCAATAAGGGAGTGTGAAAATGAATGATGGCGCCTCCATACGTCAACCATTGCAGTGATTAAAAAGAACAGGAGGCGCTTCCCTGGTGGCGCAGTGGTTGAGAGTCCGCCTGCCGATGCAGTGGACACGGGTCCGTGCCCCAGTCCGGGAAGATCCCACACGCCGCCGAGCGGCTGGGCCCATGAGCCATGGCCGCTGAGCCTGCGCGTCCGGAGCCTGTGCTCCGCAACGGGAGGGGCCCCAACAGTGAGTGGCCCGCGTACCGGAAAACAAAAACAAAAACAAAAAAACCCAGGGGATATCTCTAATGGCACAGTCATGTGGTGCTAAAAGCAGCTGAGGACGAGGAATAGAGTAGAGGGACGATACATTTATGCAAAATAAGAGGAAACAAGTTGCAAGAGTGCGTGTGTGTGAGCGCACATGTGATGTGTGCAAATAGGCAAATGCAGGGGCTACTATGGTTAGGATTTGTGTTTCTTTCCAGAGACTCAATGGGTATCCTTTCTTTTTTTTTTTTTTTTTGGCAGTTTATTTTTTTTATTTTTTAATTAACATCTTTATTTTATTTATTTTTAAAAATTTATTTATTTATTTTTGGCTGCATTGGGTCTTCATTGCTGCGCATGGGCTTTTCTCTAGTTGTGGCGAGCAGGGGCTACTCTTCGTTGTGGTGCGTGGGCTTCTCATTGCAGTGGGTTCTCTTGTTGCGGAGCATGGGCTCTGGGCGCACGGACTTCCATAGTTGTGGCACGTGGGCTCAGTAGTTGTGGCTCGTGGGCTCTAGAGCACAGGCTCAGTAGTTGTGGCACACAGACTTAGCTGCTCTGCGGCATGTGGGATCTTCCTGGACCAGGGCTCGAACCCATGTCCCCTGCATTGGCAGGCGGATTCTTAACAACTGAGCCACCAAGGAAGCCCTAATTAGCATCTTTATTGAAGTATAATTGCTTTACAATGTTGCGTTTGTTTCTGCTGTATAACAAAGTGAACCAGCTATATGTATACATATTGAGCATCCTTTCAACTGACACTTACTGAGGGTTTACTATATGCCCAGCACATTCGGCATTTTTGCCCTCTGCACCTCTCCTCAACACACAAGCCAGAAGTCAGATCCTGTACCTCCTCTATTCCAAACACTCCCGGGAGGGAAGTCACAACTGGCATTGAGCACGTCCCTCTGGGGCACATCCTGTCCCAGCTGGCGAATCCGTCACAGGCCCTGGAAGTGCGTCACAGACCCTCCCCCTTGGCCTACCAGCCTCAAGCCCAGAGTTTCTGGCTCCTCCCTGTGCCTTTTACCTTCTCTGATTTCTGATGCTTTCTTTGATCTCTGGGGCCTTGCAGGCTCTGGAGAGGCTGTCCCTCCCAGGGTAGCCAATTCCTAGAGATAGTAAAGGATTACCTGGAAGAGTGACTTTTAGAAGCAAACTAACCCATCCAGAGACAACACCCCCATCATCTCCTTTCTGGAGCTCTTATACCCTGAGCCATTACCGCCCCCCAGCCCTCGTGCCCTAAGCACCCCAGGGCCAGGCTGCAGACAGCTAGGGACAGCCCCTCCTCCCCAGAGCCCACTGGAATTATTCAAACCCACTTACCCTGCCTCGCCCCTTCCTTCCTACAGAAACCACAGTAAAGGTTCTTGCCCACATTTTCCCTCTTTCTGCCTTCCAGCAAGCCTGGTGCTTCCTACTGGGTCCCCACCTGCAATGGAGTGAGTGGTGAGTCCCCTCCACTCAGGAGCTGTGGGAAACAAACTGTCTTTTCTTCCTTCCTTCCTCCCACCCTTCCTTCCTTCCTTTCTTTCTTTCTTTCTTTCCGTCTTCCTTTCTTTTTTTTTTTGATCTTATTTCCCCGACCAGGGATTGAGCCCAAGCCCTCGGCAGTGAAATCACCGTATCCTATCCTAAGCACTGGACCACAGGGAATTCCCAAGCTCTCTTTTTTTTTTTTTTTCCAAGCTCTCTTTTTAATGGCTGTGGTCTCCTGGCCCGTGGGCCTCACCACACCTGAACAATAACAAAATCTATGTTTAAAAACCTTCCCCCACCTCCCTACCTGAAAGACCACCCCTCGGTGTGCTCTGCAGTGACTTCCAGGTACTCCAGATCCCTCCAGGCTTGCAGTCCGTCTGGAGATGTTACCCGTGAAATGGTGGCACCTGTGAGCAGTCTGGGAGGATTACCATGAAGCAATGGCCACAGGGTCACACACCCTCCTCATTAACTCCCTAGGCCCCTCCACTTCCTGGCAGCAATGCCCTGGGCCAGCTACCTCCAAACTGTGAACGGTGATAATGTCTTCAGAGGGATGCAGGGAGGTGGGGAGTTACAAAATGAGACTCTAATTTTTGCTCTGCAGATCTGTATATACATGAATTTTTAAACAATAATGTATTAATTTATGCCAGCTGAAGAATGTCGCTTGCCATCCGGCTCTACAAGGATTAGGTCACTAGCCACTACAGTCCCTGACCTTCAACACATCCTGAAAGGAGTTCAGGGTGGAGATCAGGAATGAGGCTCTCTGTGCTCTGGGAAAACTGGCAGAACAGGCCTTCAGATAGCTGGATATTTTCAGGAGAAAATTTTATGAACCTAAACTCTTGCATTTTCCCACACTTTGAGAAAGCACTAAAACCGTTAACTAAGCTATCTGTTCCTGCTACTGAGATGTGTGCTCGGTTGCCTGTACCCACTTCGCCAAAATCACATATATACTGGTCTCCCCACTTACCTCTTCGGGACAGTTCCTCAGCCTGAGAGGCTGTCCCCTGGGCTGTAGTCCTCGGAGCAGCACAGAACAAACTCGACTCACAGCTTTTACATTGTGTAGTTTTTTGTTTTTTTTACGTTGACATTTGTTACTTGAGTAAATTTTAAAAATTAAAAATGATGGTAGGTTTGGGGGAAAGAAAGAAAGAGACACATTAACTCAACAGCCACGTGTTTTGCCAGGGTGGTGGGGAGGCATTGGTGGGGACAAGCTCTGTCTTTGCTGCTTGTCACTGTTTTTGTTTTATTTTTTTTTAATTAATTAATTTATTTATTTATTTTTGGCTGTGTCGGGTCTTTGTTTCTGTGCACGGGCTTTCTCTAGTTGCGGCGAGTGGGGGCCACACTTCATCGCGGTGCACGGGCCTCTCACTGTCGCGGCCTCTCTTGTTGCGGAGCACAGGCTCCAGACGCGCAGGCTCAGTAGTTGTGACACACGGGCCCAGCCGCTCCACAGCATGTGGGATCTTCCCAGACCAGGGCTCGAACCCGTGTCCCCTGAATTAGCAGGCAGATTCTCAACCACTGCGCCACCAGGGAAGCCCTTGTCACTGGTTTTGAAGCTTTGCTCTAACAGGATCCCCAGCCTGGTGCAAGGAAAGGGGACTTTTTCTCAGACCTGTTGGCACTAGCTGCCCGGATGCCAGCATCTGCCCCACTGCTCTCAGCTCCTCCTCCTCTTCCTTCCAGCTTCAGAAGCCCATCATCAAAGGACAACTACGGGGGGCTTCCCTGGTGGCGCAGTAGTTAAGAATCCACCTGCCAAGGTAGGGGACACAGGTTCGAGACCTGGTCTGGGAAGATCCCACATGCCGCAGAGCAACTAAGCCTGTGCGCCACAACTACTGAGCCTGCGCTGTCGAGCCCGCGAGCCACAACTACTGAGCCTGCATGCTGCAACTACTGAAGCCCGCGCGCCTAGAACCCGTGCTCCACAATAAGAGAACCCACCACAATGAGAAGCCCGTGCACCGCAACGAAGAGTAGCCCCTGCTCGCCGCAAGTAGAGAAAGCTCACGTGCGGCAACAAAGACCCAACACAGCCAAAAATTAAAAAAAAAAAAAAAAATTAAAAAAAAAAAAGAAAGAGTTGGGTTAGACACCAAGAAAAACTTCAGGTTAGCAGATTCCTGAAGTGGAGGAAGGGGATTAGATTGAGGGAAATGACTCTTCTGATGGGAGAAGAACCTGGTGCAGAAAACGTCTGGTCTGCTGAGACCTTCCCAGCTTTCTGAACCACACTGGTGGCGTGTTGGGCAAGAGAAGAGGAGAAAAGAAGTATTTTTCCAGACAACATTTGGTGTGTCTGAGAGGATCCACATGAAATTGACATCATTTTCCTGAAGAGGCAGCTGACCAGTGGTTTGATTCTCAAGCTCAGCAGGCCCCAGCCTGGCAGGATTAGGATGGAAGAGAAGCTAATGAGAAATAAATGAGACAGGTGCTGAAATTTCTTCTTTGTTAATAAAAGGAAGTTACAATTTGAAATTGGTTGAGGGTCTTCAGGAAGTGGAAGAAGGGGACTTGATGGGGAAAATTCTTGTTCGTAACAACTCCATGAGCTGGTGGCACCCAGAGGAGACGACCGCTCGGCCTAGGCCTCTCCCTCTTGCAGCAGGTGCTGGAGTCGGGACCATGTCATGAGGCACTTCAAACACCGAAATATAACAGGTTGCAGAGGCCTGGATTAGACTGGTGGTTCTCAAACCTGAACGTCAGAATTCCCTGGATGGCTTTTTACAACATAGATGGCTGGGCCCTGCTCCCAGTTTTGATTCAGAAGGTCTGGAGTGGGGCCTGAGAAGTCACATTTCTCACAAGTTTCCAGATGATGCTGGACCACACTTTGAGATGCACTGTTCTAGATGGACCCCAGGATCCTGGGGCCAGGTCTATCTAACTCTGGCAGGTGGGATCCCAGAGGAGTTGCCTGATGCAACATGGGAGGAGGTCACAGAAGGCTTCCTGGAGGAGGAGGTGCCTGAGCTGAGTCTGAAGTTGGGATTTTCCAACTTCAAAAAGAAAGGCAGGAAGAAATCATTTGGTCTGTACAGTGTGACTGGATGAGGTGGGTGGTGGGTGCTGAGACAGGAGCAATGGGCAGGGTCCGGCTTACAAAGAGCCTTGAACGGCAGGCTGAGGAACTGGCCTGTGTCCTGAGGGCCGGGGTTAGCGTTGCTAAGGGATGTCAGCAGGAGAGAAACGTGAACAGAGCTGACTTGTGAAATGAGTTGTCTGCAGGATAGGGGAGTAGGGGTTCAGGCGTGATTATTCATCCCCTTCTTACAGATGAGGACAGTGGGGTGCAGAGAGTAGAAATGATTTGCCTAACACCATGGCTGGAAAGTGGCAGAACCAGGAGCCACGATGTTTGCCTGACATCAAGTCTGCCCCCCACTTCAAGGGTTTGGAGCAGAGACACGGGGTCTGAATCCTGGCTCTGCCCCCCTCACTGGAGCCTCATGTTCTGATTCACCCTCTCTTGGCCACTAGGAGGACCGATTAGTAAAGAACTAGTTTATTATAAAGGCGGCTTCAGGGCTGGTGCTGTGGCAGCTTAGAAAGTGGGCTGGAGAATCGTGGGGGGGGAGGACCAGTGCTGGTCCAGAGGGCCGAAGCCACTGCTTTGTGCTGACAATAATGTCCTCAGAAATGCGATGTTCCCTGAGTCATCAGGCCCAGACACAAAGGGACTGCAGGCCCTGCCCACCCTCCTGTCAGAGCTGCTGCTTCCTTCTGCTCTAATGAGGGGCGTGCTCCGCAGAGGCCACGGCAGCCCCACTTGTTGGCTCTGCTCTCAGCAGGCGCTAATGAGGCATTTGGAGAGCTCTGAGGTCACAGGGACTGGGGCCTTGGGGGAGGGATGATAAAGGCGGGGGACTCATCCTGGCTAGGTCGGGCATCCTGACCCCACAGAGGCAATCACACGGCGCAATCCCGGCGGACTTTACAAAGGCGAGACGTGCACATTTATCATAATATCCCCACCCCAGCAGGCAGACCCACGCTCCTTTTATTCCCAAACCAACGGTTCTTGACCTTCCTGGATTGTAGACCCCTCTGAGAATTATATGAAAGCTCAAAACTCTTCCCCCAACAAAACCAAATACCAACTAATAAAGTGGTAATCCCAAGAGCTGGCATTTGCGAATAATTTACTATGTGTCAGGCCCTAAGTTAAATGATTTACATGCCTCATCTCATTAAATCTTCACGACTCCCTAGGTTTTGCCATCTTCACTTGGCCGTGGGGGACTGAGACACAGAGAGGCTGTTAGCCATCGGAAGCCACACAGCTGGTGAGTGGTTGAGGTCGGACTCAGAACCAGGTCTGCTGGATTCCAAAGCCTGGCTTTTAACCAGCTCATTCTACCACATAAACACATAAACACGAGCATAAATTTGGAGGCAATTTCCTCCTACCGCAGAGGACATGAGAAGCATCCTTCTTGAGTCCTACGGACACAATTCTTCACCCCCCCCTCAAAGATCTCACACTTCAATGGGGAATAGACATGCTCCCTGGTGGTCAGTGGTGTGAAGGGGGAGCTGGAAGCATAGAGGAGGGTCATCCAACCCAACCAGGGGTGTTAGGAACATCCCAAAGGCAGTAGTGTCATTGAGTCACTGGGTACTAAAGGATGAGTAGGCAAGGGCATTCTCAGCAGACAGAATGATGGGGGCAAAGATTTAGAGTCAGGAAAGAGTGTGGCATGTTTGGGGATGGGGCACTGCTAAGACAAGCGACAGCAAAGTGTGGGGGAGCATGAGAGCTGGGACGTGGCAGATGACGAAGCTAAAATGTCAGGTTCTATAGCAGTTAGGATGCTTTGGGCCACAAGTAACAGAAGCCCCAAGTAGAAGTGGTTTAAACAATGATTCAGTTTTATTATCCCACGTAACAAGATGTTCGGAGATGTGGTGCGTCCAGGGTTGGTGAATTCTACGTGACTCAATGACATTGTCAAGGACTCAGATGTACCCATCTTTCCTCTCTGCCATTCCCGGTGGGTTGACTTCTATCTCAGGCTTTGCCCTCATGGTCATGAAATGGCTGCCAGAGTTCCAGATATCACTTGAGAACATTATGACATTAAGTAGAAGAAGAGGGCTTATTTTTTCCCATGGTGCATCTGTTTTATCAGCAACAAACCTTTCTCCAAGGACGCCATTTTTCCCCCACTGACGTCTCATATTTCACTAAGTGACACAAACATCCCTAAACAGATCACTGGCAAGAGAATTGAATTTTCATGATTGGCTTAGACCAATGAAGATTCACCTCTTTGGAGACACGTGGCTGCTTGATTCCTGAACAAGACCAGGAAGAAATGGGGGAAATGTCTGTAGAGAAGGCAATTAACAGTGTCTGCCACTCGTTCTGGACATGAATGACTTTTAAAAAACAATATTTATTTATTTGGCTGCATCGGGTCTTAGTTGCAGCAGGCAGGCTCCTTAGTTACAGCACGTGGGCTCCTTAGTTGTGGCATGCAAACTCTTAGTTGCGGCATGCATGTGGAATCTGACCAGGAATCGAACCCGGGCCCCCTGCATTGGGAGTCTTAGCCACAGCGCCACAGGGAAGTCCCATGAATGACTTCTATTATGAAGGAAATGAAGACTCATCAGAGTTTTTAAGCAGGGACATATAATGAAGTCCATGTTTTTAAAAGATCACCATGCTGGCCAAAAAGAAGGATACTCAGCAGTCAGAAGAGATGAAGAAACAGAGACAGCAACAGACCAGGTAAGGGAGGAGAAGAACAGCCCTAGGTTTAGGGCAGGGGTAGTGGGATTAAAGAAAAAGATGCATTTCTAAGATGTTTAGCAATCATATTTTTAATTTCCGAGTTTTTTCTCATTCCCTGACTGATCCGTTTCTGTATCATCTTGTACTCGTTTTATGGATGCTGTATTTTATTTTATTTATTTATTTTTTTGGCTGTGCCACTCGGCTTGCGGGATCTTAGTTCCCCAACCAGGGATTGAACCTGGGCCACGGCAGTGAAAGCGCCAAGTCCTAACCACTGGACCGCCAGGGAATTCCCTGGATGCTGTATTTCGTCTTATTTCTCCTTTTCTGTTTTCAGAATTATCTGTTTCCTCTGGGGTCATTTTTTTCTGTTTCTCTTAGTCTCTTGTTTAGGTTGCACGTTTTCCTGAAATGCTTAGATCAGGGGTCCCCCACCACACCCTGGCCCACGGACTCCTCAGCCTGTCAGGAACGGGGCCGCACAGCAGTAGGTGAGCGGAGGGCGAGTGAGCAAGTGAAGCTTCGTGTGCCTCTTTCCCATCGCTCCCATCGCACTACCGCCTGAATCACCCCACCCCAGGTCCCCCACCCGCCGTCCATGGAAAAATTGTCTTCCACGAAACTGGTGCCTGGTGCCAAAAAGATTGGGGACCGCTGATTTAGAACATTCTTGATTATTCATTCAGGAAAGAGAGGAGCTAATTGTGCGTCAACTGTCCACCTTCAGCCAGAAATCTCCCGAGATCTTTAAAATATAGAATCGCCAGGAATTACTGGGCTCAAGGGAAGCACAGACATCCAACCTCTGAAGAGCTGCATCCAGGCTGTCTTTAAAACTGTGCTCAAAGAGGGTGACATTTATAGATTACGTTAAACTTGTTGTGTTATATTTGAAACGCAAATGACTTGAGAAAAAACGGAATTTATTGGCTCATGTAAACGAAAAGGCCAAAGATGTAAGGTACAGCTGGATCGGGTCTCAAAGTCACCAGACGTCTGTCTGTCTCTCCAGTTCTTGATTGTCTTCTGAGTCGTGAAGATTCTCAGCCAGTTTCTTGCTTTGCCCTGGCCAGGTGGCCTCCTGCAGCTCCAGGCTAACTTCCTACCAGCTTAGCAAGCTGTGAGGGGAAAGAGAGCCTCTGGACCAAAGTTCCCACAGAAGCCCTGAAGCCGGCTCTCATCGGCCTGGTGTGGCCCATCCCTGAGCCGGTCACTGTTGAGGCAGTGAGGAGGTGGGGCCTGGGGCCGGCTCAGAACTGGGGAGTCAGGAGCAACCCCCTTTCCCCTTGGCTGTGTGATCCAGGCAAAGCGCTGTATCTCTTTGTGCAGAAATGTCCTTATCATGGGGAACTTAGGATGATTCCATTAAAAGCAGTAAGCCCTGAGCTCCATGCTGACGCCCCCTGCCAGGGTGAGCAATGCTGCCCGGAGGTAGGGTGCAGAGCCATGGCCAAGAGCTCAGACCTGGAGCCTGGAGACCTAGGTTGGCAGCTGGGCTCTACCCTGTCCTGGTTGTAGCCTTGGGGCAAGAGACTTAACCGCTCTGTGCCTCAGTTGCCCCATGTGGATAATTGTAATAGTTACCTCCTGGGTGTGAAGACTAAGTAGGTCAAAATACGTAAAGCCCTTAGAACAGTGTCTAACACACAAGAGTGCTAAGTCCAGCTCTTCTTAAGACAGTATGTGTGTATCAGTGTGTCTCAATCGCATTGCTCTCAGCACCCCTTCATGCACTTAAAAATTATTGACACCCCCCTCAAAGAATTTTGATTATATCTATTTCCCATATTAGAAATTAAAATGAGAATTTTTTAACATTTGTTTGTTTTAAAATAACTGGTAAATCCATGATGTGTTAACATAACTAAAATGTTTTCATGGAAAATATAGTTTTGTGAGAAAAGTGGCATTGGTTTACATTTTTACAATTTTTTTTAATTGTCTGACTTAATAGAAGACAACTGGATTCTCTTATCTGCTTCTGCATTTACTCAACAGATTAAATTTTGGTTGAAGCATATGAAAGCCTCACACAGATATGTAGTCAGGAAAGTGAAAACCTCGTGGTTCCCCTGAAAGGGTTTTAGGACCTGAGGGGTCATCAGAGCAGTGTCACATGAGAGCCCGCATTCTGTCCATCGCTGTTCAGCTTGGAAGCAGACTGGCTGGGTGTAAATATCAGATGTGGGGCAAGTGGCCTAGCCTCTCTATGCCTCTGTTTTCTTCTTGAGAGCGTTGAATGCCCTGCTTCCTGTGGAGTGCTTAGAGCAGTGCCTGACACATAGTAAGTGCTCAATAAACACTGACCGTTACGATTATTAGCTCAGAGCCTGGCACTAGCAGGGGCTCCCTTTTCTTCCTAGGTTGGGCATCTCCTCAGAGATAATGTTCAACCTCCCAAGGATGGCCTGGGGTTCCATGTCCTCCAGGGTTGCCCTGAGACACCACACTCCTCCCAGGGGGCACCGGACTGAGCCTGACATGTGCCCTGTGCCACCTCTCTGGCCATAGGCCTAAAGCGGCCACCACGGGCCTGTCAGCCTGTGGCACGTCAAACAGGGTGTACCTGCGTCGGTGCCGGGAAGCTCTCCTCCTCGGCAGCTGGTGATTAGGAAGTCACTCCCCGCAATGGACGGGGTCTAATCAGCCTGCCGATAATCACCAGGCCCAGAACGTGGCTGCGATTCAGGAAAGATGATCCCCAAAGGCTAGAGCCACTTAAATCCTGGCATTGACCACAGGTCCCCTTGGTAACCCATAACTCTCAGCACAGTTTAGCCACTGAGCTAATTGATGTTCCAAGGCAGTTAGCTCATACCCGGGCGATTGAAATGGGCTCTAATTGCCAACATCCTTCAGGTAAGAAGCCCCACATGTTCCACCACCCAAGAGGCCTGAGCAGGAACTGAGTCTCTTGGCAAACCAGTCCTCTGATTGCATCTAATTAATCAAAATAAGGTTCGCAGAGAGAATTAATTAAAGAACATATCAGAGGAAGTCGTGACATCGGGACCGTTCACAGCAAAGCAGGACAGGAGGCTTCACTGAATTTGTGAGAGGCAGCTCCTTGAAAGAATGTTCCCCAGCTTTTAAAGCTGCCTGAGCGAGGGACGGCAGGGGTAGAGGAAAGACCACTGGCCTTGGAGTCTACAGAACTGGGGTGAGCCTGGTGGTATCACCCACGTGAGATGTGTGGCCTTGGGCGAGTTGCCTCACCTCTCCAAACCAGGCATCTCTCACCCATAAAGTAGGGGTGTAAATCGTGAGTGGAAAGTCCCCGCACAAAGGAGGTTCTTGGTGGCACAGTGTAGAGGTAAAAACCGGCACCTGCAGAGGGCTGTTAAATGTCCTCTAAGGCATTTTATTTTATTTTTTTAATTAATTTATTTTTTGGTACGCGGGCCTCTCACTGTTGTGGCCTCTCCCGTTGCGGAGCACAGGCTCCGGACGTGCAGGCTGCGTTTGCGGACGCGTAGGCTCAGTGGCCATGGCTCACAGGCCCAGCCGCTCCGCGGCACGTGGGATCCTCCCGGACCGGGGCACGAACCCGTGTCCCCTGCATTGGCAGGCGGACTCTCAACCACTGCGCCACCAGGGAAGCCCTCCTCTAAGGCATTTTAAAAGGCAGATGTTACACTGGGTCACAACATAAGCTCTCAGCTCCGGGGTCATCCTTGAGGCTGGGCTCACAGGTTTGTAGCGACTGCGTAGCACCCTGCAACATTTGGGTTTGCGTCTCCAGCTCCCGCTCAGGCAGGCCTGATCTCAAATCCCATCTCCACCTTCATTCACACATTCGACAAATGTTTGCTGAACGTGTGCCCTGTGCCAGCACTGTCCTCGGTGCTGGGGGTACAGGAGTGGTCCCTGCTTCGTGGAGCACAGAGTTTGGTGAAGGAGGAGGCATTTATGAAAAAATCGCCCAAGAAGACTGGCAGACGCTGCTGGTCCCTCACTCCATCCCCTCAGCGCTCACCTTTGCGGTACACACAAGAGCATCCTAAGATTCTACACCTAAGGGCCTCTAGTGGTCAGTGCTTGGGGCAAGCTGGAAGTTCCAGGGAGTTAACATCCCTAGGAGCAGCCCTCAACCCCTGATCAATGGGAATCAGAAGAAAATCTCCAGCTTCCTCACCCTGTCAAGTGGGAGACTGAGGCCTCTTCTACAGTTTCTCAAGGAAACCCTGCTCACTAATGCATCTACATTCACTTCCTTCCCTTTCCCAAATCCCTCCCCCACTCCGAGACCATTGCTTCCTGGGATCACCCTCCAAGGAAACCACTCGCACTCAAGTCCTCGTCTTAGGTACTGGGGGAACCAGTACCTCGTTAGGTACTGGGGGAACCAGCCTAAGACAGATAAAATTACAAACTGTGACAGCTGCAAGGAAGGAGCGAGGTGCAGTGCCACATCCAGCAAAGTGCTGTCTGAAATGCCAGCTAAGGAGGAGGAGTTACCTAGTGTGAATCATCAGGCGTCAGCAGAGCAAATAGATATCGCTCACTCTAGGGATGTTAAGTGGAAAAGTTAATTTAACATAGCAGGGCTGGCGTTCAGCTAGTTGCACTGCTGTGGCCTCACAGATTTGTCAGAATCTGTCCATTCTGATTGGACATGCGCCCTGATTGGCTGAAGCCTGTCTTGTACCAGTTGTTGAATATCTTGAATATCACTCTTGGAATAAAGTGCTGACGAAATTGTCAGAGCTTGGGGAGCTGTCCTGCAGAAAAATACCGCAGAAGTGCCCTGCCAGGGAAGCTGTTTCCCAGTTTTCTAATCAGGAAACTGGGAAACGAGGAGGCTGCCATTGGAATCATCAAGTTAAGAAACCACTACTTGGGGACTTCCATCATGGTCCAGTGGTTAAGAATCCACCTTCCAATGCAGGGGACGCAGGTTCGAACCCTTGTCGGGGATCCCACATGCTGTGGGGCAACTAAGCCCGTGAGCCGCAACTAGAGAGCCAGTGCACTGCAACGAAGAACCCCGCATGCCGCAACTAAGACCTGACACAGCCAAATAAATAATTAAATATTTTTTAAAAAAGAACCCACTACTTGGAATACTATTCAGCAATCAAAAAGAACAAAGTAACAAAACATGTTACATCATGGATGAACTTCAAAAACATTACACCAATTGGCAAAAACCAGGCATAAGAGACCACGTATTATAGATTCTAGTAGTATAAAATATCCAGAAAAGGCAAATTGATAGAGAGAAGGTATATTAGTAGTTGCCTGGGGCTGAGAGTGGGGAGAGAGATTAATTGTAAATGGACACAGGGATTTTACTGGGAGTCTGAAAATGTTCTAAAACTGATTTATGCTGATGGTTGTACCACTAGGTAAATTTACTAAAAACCATTGAATTGTATTCCTGCAATGAATAAATCTTATGATATGTAAAATATACCCCCAATAAAGTTGTTTAAAAGAGAAAAGAACATACGACCATAGTTATGAACCTGGCCAGAAAGCCACTCTAAACAGCTGTCTCTAGATACTTAAGAGCTGGAGTTTGGCGCAGAAACAAACCATTATCACCTTGCTTTCCAGCAGGAATCGTCAAAGTGGCCTTCCCAGTCTCACACAAGAGCTTACTGTGCTTCCAAAACTCTAGCTGCAAGGGAGCCTTGGAAATGCAGTTTTTGCTTTCCAACCTCCACAGTTCAGGAAGCACCCTAGGTGACCCCAGGGAATGTGAGGAGTAGGAGAAAAGGAGGCTCCAGAAAGAGGGAACAACATGGACAAAGGCCCTGATGTGTGTTCAGGAAACAGAATGGGCAGGCCATGGTAAGGAGTTTGGATTTTATTCTAGGTGACATGGAAGCTGCTGACAGGTCTCAAGCAGGGTGGTTGCCATGGTCAGATCCGCTTCCCTCTGGTTGCTATGTGGAAAATGGGCTTGGGGGACAAGGGTGGAAGCCTGAGGCCGGCAAATGATGGTGGCCAGGATCTGGGTGGTGGCAGAGGAACTGGGAGAAAATGGGTGGACCTGAGATATATCCAGGAGGTAAAATTTATAGGACATGGTAAAAATTGGATGTTAGGGGAGGGGAGGCATAGAGACGACCTCCAGGGTTCAGCCTTATGAGCTGAGAAAAGTCACCTTACTTCTCTCTTGGTTTCCTTTTCTCTGAACTGGAGTTGACTATGATGAGTGATTAATTCATTCAACAGATATTTACAAATTACCTACTATGTGCTGGGCAGTGGGATAAAAGTGCTTTTCCTGATGTCTGGCCCCAGAGTAAGTGCTTAGGAAAATTTTCCTTTTTGTTTCATCCTTCAGAGCTGACCTCAAGTGCACATTCCCCCTGGAAGGCTTCCCTGATTCCACCCCAAACTGCACTGCTTTCTCACACTTCTAAGGGTTGGCAATCAGGGCTAGAAGATAGGGTGAAGGAGGAAAGGAATGGGCCAAAACACCCCAGATTTCCAGTGTTAACAACTCTAAGGACACTGATTTCTTCCCACTGAGCCTTTGTTCATGCTCTTTCCTTCTGCCTGAAATATTGTATCTCTTATTTATCCTTTGACTCAGCTTGGATGTTTCCTCCTCCAGGAAGCCTGCTTTGCCCAGCCAGACCAATTTGTTCTGCCATCTGTGTCTACCTTGCATGCTTTGCTAACTACAAAGTGGTCGTCTGTCTCCCCACTGGATGGGGAGCCCCTTAAGGGCTGGGAGTCGGTCTGGAAAACTAAAATGGAAGTGACCTGAAGCTTGCAACATCCATTCAACAAATATATATTGAGCACCGACTTCATGCCAGGCCCTTATTTAGGCAGCGTTGATAAAAGCAGACACATATGAGAAGGGAAAGATGGGAAGGATTTCAGTGAAGAGAGAACAAGGTGGGAGGCATCTGTGTTAGTCAGAATTGGCTAAGTTTTGCTGTGGTAACAAAGAAACCCTGACATCTCAGTGACTTAATACAACACAAGTTTATTTCTTCCATGTGAGAAGTCTGATCTAACTTCCATCTGGTGACGCCAGGGCTCAGAATCCTTCCCTCACATGCTCTGCTCTCTCAACCGGTAGCCTCCCAGCCTTCCTTGGCAGGAATAAAAGGGTTAAGGGGCTCTAACTGCCACAGCCCCAGACTGACACTCCAGCTCACAGCCCATTAGCCAGGACTAGTCACATGACTCCATGCCAACTGCAAGGGAGGCTGGGAAATGTAGGGAAGCACATGCAGCATCTCTGCCACAGCATCCTAGGCCAAGCAAAAGGCATGTGTGTGAGAGGGGGAAGGACAGAGGTATTTGGGGAGCAGCATGCAGACTTTATTAAGGATAAAGCCCCAGTGCCTGACAAGAACTCGCATCAAAACCCCCGTGTCTGGGTTTTTACTTTTTTTCTTTTTTGTGTGTGTGATTGGAGAATGAACGAAGGAAGGAACAAGTGTGTCTGCAAGGCTCAGTTTTGAGTCCCTTCTGGTCTTGGAGCACTAGAGCTAAAGAGGCCATTTGTAAGGGTTTACTTGGTGCTAGGCACTATGCTTGGAGCTGGACACCTGTTGCTCCATCTCATTTACTCCTTTGAACAACTCTGAGAAAGGTGTAGGGATTACTGTGCCCATTTTACAGACGGGAAGACTGAGGCTCAAGTTGGTTTAATCATTTGTCCAGGACTGAAGCCAATGCCCAGACCCTCTCCATCATGCTGCACTGGTCTGATCACTCTCAGGGGCAGAGGGGAAATGTTAAATGGCTGGGGGAGTGGCCTTCTCACTCTTCAAATTGTCCCATATCTGAGGAGGTAACAACAGTGGCCACACCAAGCAAGTTTGGAAGGAGAAGAGGGTAGGGTGTATTCTTGGGCAAGTACTTCACTTCTCCACACTCAACTGCAACTCAACTTCAAAAGGACATGACAGCCTTTTGGGGTGGCCATGGGATTGGATGAGAAAGTGTCTGTAAGCACTGAGCATTTAAGAAGTGCTCTGTAAGTGGCCCATGTTACCTGTATTAGGGTGTCCGCCTTCAGGGGGGGTCTGTGAGCAGAGGGTTTCCTGCTAGGGCCCTGATTGCCTTGATGGTGCCAGTGAAGAAAGCCAGAGGGCCTAGAGGAAAGGTCAGCTCTACCTTCAGGCACCTCGGGGCACCTAACCTCTCTGCCGGGTCCCTCATCAGAAAATAGAAATATCCACCGAATGCTCAATTTTTCAGCAGGCTTCTGAGAATATTAATGGAGATGGTGGGTGTGAGTGTATTTTATAAGCCCCGAGTCTCCCTCCAACCCCACCTCACCTGAACTGCGGTTCCCTGAGGAGAGGAGCAGAGTCTCAGACACTCTTCCAACCCCTCCTCTCCCTCCCCAAGAAGGTGACCAAAAGCTATTTGCAGAAAAGCCAAATAGCCCATCTGCCCACCAAAAAGAGGGTGTCCAATGCAGAGTCTAAGGCCTGAGGAAATTTCAGAGTTTGAGTCAGAGGTAGCGAAGTGGAAATGAGTGAGCCAAACTCAGCCTCAGACAAGTCGCTTAACCTTTCTGTACCTTGGTTTCCTTGTCAGGAAATTTGGCATAATCGTAGTAATGCCTAGGTTTATTGTGAGGAGTAGAAGCATTAATATATGTAAAGTGCATAAGAACTGCCTGACACATAATAAGTGTTGGCTATATGTTACTACTATTATTATTTGATTCACATGATGTCAAAGTTTTTGGATTCAAGTGTCTTCAGATGGCCTCTTCATGTTAGCCCAAGTCTCCACCACTCCCTGTTATCCTACACCCAGCCTGCCTCCCTGCCTGGCCCCAGAAGGTCCCCGGTTAGAGTTGCCAACCGCAACCTGTTCCTTTGTCCTCACTGTGCCTGCCAGATGACACAGGCTGCTGGTTCCTGCCACAGGACAATGACGATCACCAACCTGAGCCAGACCAGCCCTCTAACAATCAGGCAAACTCAAGGCAGGGTCCTGAGCTGCCTCTCACACCCACGGCTCTACCTCAGCTAGCTGTGTGTCTTCTGGCAAGCCCTTCCTCATCTCCAGGCCTCAGTCTCCCCCGGTGTCAAATGGGCTCCAGAGCTCCAGTGCACCTCCCAAGCTTGTTCTGAGATGGGGACAGTGAAGAGGACCTTTCACCCTGCCAAGGTCCCTGATTCCCTTCTCAGCAGAGCTGGGGAGATCTCAGCCTGTCCCCTCTCAATGCTGAAAAGAGAAATCCCAGCTGAGACAGAACTGCAACGAACCAAGGTTATCCAGATGCAGGTTTTATTATCATTGATGGGGAAAGGCGCCTAGAGGGTTACATACAAGGCGTGACTTCCAAGGTGATGTTTACAAATTCCTGCACATGTTTATTCCCACAGCCACCACACAACAAAGCAGCACCTACAATGCTTCCCCCCACACAGCTGTGGGTCAGGGCTCTTCCCACCCACAAAAGGATGCCCAAGAAGAGGAGGAGACCCGGGTACTGGGGGTGAAGTTTACACATGGCAAACCCTGACACACGGGCAAGGGATGGAAGCTGGATTTGGACATCATGGCTTCAATCCCACCCACCCTCACTGCCTGTTCACACCAGAGGCACCCTGCCCCACTCTGGGGATGCCTTAGAAGACACAGCAGGGTCATCTTAGCCAGGGCTAGGGAGGGGAGCAGGCCTGCAGGGGCGGGGGTGAGAGGGACTCTGGGATCTGCCCCCTTGCCAGTGGCGCAAAGTGGAGTAATATGAGGTTTTAACTCATAGGCTGGCTTTCTCACATCCCTGAAGTAGGCGGGTGAGGCCAGGGGGGTTTGATGTGTATGTATACCAGGGGCTCAGGTATGTATGATCAGGCATCTAAGGAGGACGGAAAAAGGGGGTCACAAAGGGGTAGGGCATACAGGGCTCAAGACATTCTTAGACCCCAAGTTGATTTTACAAGAAACGGGGCTCACTCCTCCAGGGGCACCCTGGCCTAGGCCGCTCGCCGCCCAGGGTGCTGCCGCTTCTCTTCATCCCCCTGGCCCCTGCTCAGGTCATCCAGGAGGCCCAGCAGGAGGCTGGCTTGACCACAGGATCCCCAGGGCCCACATGGGCTTCCCAGGGCCCTCTTTCCTGGATGCTGGCGTTTCTCCGGCATCAGCTCTCCCTCCTCCTCCTCCTCTTCCCAGCTGCTTTGGGCCTGGGGATCTGCCAGCCGTCTGCCTGGGTGCTGCCTCTTGGTGAAAGTGTACCCAAGCCAGGAGGAGCGCCGGCCAGGGTGCTGCCGCTTCTGCTGGCTTATATCCTCTGGCCATGCAGCCACCTCCTCCTGCCGGCCAGTGTGCTGCCGTTTGTGGGGTCCCACGGCCCCTCCTTCCTCTTCCTCTTCCACTCCCTCTTCTGACTCCTCCTCCCTTTTGCCTGGATGCTGACGCTTGGAGAGCCAATACGGTTGAAAGATCTGGGACTCTGGGGAAGGAAAGAGGCCAGTGAGGGACCCCCTGACTCCTAGATGCCCACTTCAGCCTTCCTCCCAGTCAAGGCAGATCCCCACAGCATTCACCCAGATGCATGGCCTTGCACCTGCCTCTCAGATCTCACAGACACATAGACACTCACACAGATGGTCAAGGGCATGGCCTCTGGTTCCAGTCTCAGCTCTGCCACTCCCTAGCTGTGTGACCGTAAGCAACTCACTTAACTTCTTTGAGCCTCAGTTTTCTTCTGTGTAAAATGGGGTGTGGGAGGGTAATAACAGTACTTATCTGATGCTTAGGAAGATCCCATCGTGTGATAAGGTGTTTGAAGTACTTAGAACAGTGCCAGGCATATGCGTGCCTAGTAGGTTGTAATTAACGCTGTCACACACAAAAAGACTCTCTCTCCCTGGCACAGAATCTTTCCTACTGAAGGTCTGCCCTCTGAAATATTCCTGAAACTGCGATGGAAAAGGAATCTGGTCCCAGGAAAGGGTCAACTCACCACCTGCCGAGGGTGTGGCCAGTGGGAGTTTCTGAGCTTCTGAAAGGCAAGAGGCTGAATGACCAAGTCGCTCCCTCCCCTTTGCGACCGAGTTTCCCCTAAACCTCTCGGGCATCCTCCTCTCAACCCGCAGCCCCACACAATCCTGCCCCTTACCTGATTCGCTATCTTCCTGGTCCTCTCGGAGTCGCTGGAGGTCTTCCCGGAGGAGGAGGAGGGGCTCCGCCTGCCGCAGGAGGTCGTCCAGGCCCAGTTGCTCGGCGGCCATAGCCGCCTCCTGCTGGGCCACCTCCGGCTGTGCACGGCCGCCGGGGACACCGGTCAGGGTCAGGGTCAAAACAATGGCAAGCAGAAACCAAGGGCCGGACATCGCGGCGCCTGGGGTAGGGAGGACAGGGAGAGAGAGCATAGGTGCCCCGCGCTCCCCTCCCAGCCGATTCTATCGCCCGTTTTCCCGTTGGTTCCCTAGGCCAGGGGGAACCAACCGTTCAAACACCCTTCCGGAGCAGGACCACCTGCCACCTTACGGGGGGCGGGGCGGGGACAGCCGGAGGGTCTGCCTCGGGTCCTGGGCGTCCTCACCTGTAGGGATGCTTGGAGAGCCTGCCCGCGCTCAGTTCTGCCTGCGCGAGCCTGGAAGCCGTGGGAGCCCCATCGCCACCGCCACTTCTCAAGGCTACGCGGAGCTGGGGAAGCCAGCGCTGGGGCTGACTCTCCAGGAGTGTAACCACGAAGACTGCAGCGCGGGTCCGACGGCCAGGATGCTAATTGCAGCGTCGCAGGCTAAAATTCTCCCCAAGTTTCCCAGCGCAACGCTCTCATTCCAATACTCCTACAACGTTCTGATTGCAACGCTGACTCTATTTCTAATGCTAAGATTCTATGGCTAGGCTACGAATCTAATTCTAACGCTAAAATCCTAATTTCAACGTTAACTCCACCTCTAAAATCCTATTTTAGCGCTGAGAGTGAGATTCTAAGGCTGAGATTCGATTCCACCGCGAAAATTCTGTTTCTAACGTCCGGATTCGAATTCTAACTCCCAAGATCTCCCGCCGATGTCCTGCCCAGCGCTGCTCCAGCTGGCCCCCCGGCAGGGGTAGGATGCGAACCTTCCCCCGACACGCTGCGCGAGCGCTGCAGAGGCCGGTACATGCGTGCCCAGCCGGGAGGGACCGCCACCACTGCCCGCGCCGTGCCTCCATCGGGCCCCGGCCTGAGCTGTGGAAGATCCGGGGGTACGAGCGCAGCGCACCTCCTGGGCGCGCTCCGGGCTCGAAAGCCGCCGCTTTCCGCGGGGCGCACCCGAAGGCGGGCGGAGGGCCCCCTTTCCAGGGCTACCGACGCGGCCTGCGGGCGAGAAGGGACGGAGGTAGTTACCTGCCCGGCGCGAGCTCCGCGGACTGGTCCGGGATCCTGGGCTCCGATCCGGAGTTTTGGGGTCTGGAGTGGGCGGGTCAGGAGTCGGGGAGCGCTCGCAAGACCCGGGACGCCGGCTGCCAGCTTCTCGGCGGGGCTGCTGCTTATATCTGCGCGAGGCGGCGGCGCGGGTGAGGTCAGCGGGGAGGGGTCGCGGCCGCCGGGAAGGGACGCTGACGGCAGCCGGCCCCGTGGGTACCCCGCCCGCCCGCCTGCCTGCCCGCCCGCCTGCCAGCCAGCTCCGCCGGAACTATGGGGCGGGGACGGCGGGGGCGGCGGGGGGTGGGAGGGGGAGCGAGGAGGCACAAGCTGCAGAATAGGGGGCTGGTGGTGGGCTGTTTCTGCACCCAGCTTCGAAGGTCTTCGAGAACACTCGTGTAGGGGACAGAGAGTTGCTGAGAGAATCACACAATTACAAAGATGCACACAGGAGAAAATCGGAGATAGAGACAGAGACCGAGAGATGCATACAGAGAGAGATACAGAGCAGTCACACACCAGAGAGACCCAAAGACACAGAGACAGTCAGGATGGGAGGTGGCGAAGGGAGGGAGAGTATAGGAGAGACTGAGAGATGAATAAAGTGGACAAGTGGACCTGGGCTTTGACCTTGACTCTGTCACCTCTGGAAAATGCCTCCCCCTCTCTGGCCAAATTTCCTCATCCGTACAGTGGGAGAGGGAGACAGTTTTCAGAGTTCCAAAACTGATGGCCTATGGGCTACCACTAGTTCATAGCTGGTTTTGTTTGAGTACCATAGTGTTTTTTGAAAAAAATCTGAATAACCAACATCTTAAAACCAGGAGAACTCAGGAAAAATATGGATTTATGGCTTCTCTTGAAAATCTCTTGGAAAAATGTGGTCTTGCATTTCCTCCTGACAACAGCCAGCTGGAGCTGAGCCTGGCTGATCCTGGTCACTACCCTCTCCACCATTTTCTACTTCCAATGTGTGCTCTAGTCACGGAGGAGGAACACTGGAGTTTGTGACTCCCTGATGAGAAGTGTTTTTGGATCTACCTCACCCAGGCAAAAGAGGGGAGAGGATACAGGGAAGAGAAAAGCATAGATGCCGAGGAACTTGTCCACCAATCAGTTCCCAAAGTCAGATGATGCATTGGAGGAGAGCGTTGCCACATCTAGTACTAGGCACAGCCTCCGTACTGAAACATTTAATGGGCACCCACAGTGTGCCAGGCTCCTTGGTCCCTCCTGGAGAGACAGAAGTGTGCCAGGCATACTTAGAGGGGACGACATTTTAGGCAGAGCGAACAACATCAGTGAAGGCATCTCCTACCTCTGGACAGTCTCAACATTATTCTCTCTCCCCATACGATACTTCTTCAGCCTAAAATTTTCAGTACCTGTTGTATGTCTCAGACCACGCCGGTGGCTTGGCAAGGGAACCCAAAGTGTTTCATTGTTACTCCTTTCCTTGGCAGAGCACCCAACTTTCCAGCTACCTCCACCATCTCACTGCATCCTTACATCACCCTTACACCATCCTTACCTCTCAAGATAAATGAGGTAGGGACTATTAGTCCCACTTTACAGATTGGGACACAGAGGCCTGGAGAGGCAGAAAGACTCTGCAGGCTAGAGGTGGAAGGGAACTTTCAGATCACCAGCTATAGTCCGCTCCTTGTTTTTAGATGAGGAAACTGAAGTCTGGCAAGATGGCCTTATCACCTTCCCAACTCCCAGGCACACTTCATGTCCCCAGGCTTGATCTCACAGCCAGACCCCAGGATTTGAAGAATTGCCACCCTAGCTAAGCATTAAATCAGACAGACACATAGACCTGCTATCTTTCATATACAGTGGTGGAGGTGTAAATCGATACCATCTCTTTCGTTGGCAACCTGAAAATTTAACACGTACGTACCTTCCACAAGACAATTGCGTTTCCCAGAATTCATCCTGCAGATACCCACACCTGTGCATGGGTTGTATACACAGGGTATTCAGTGCAGCATGATTTATAGAAGCCAGAACTGCAAACAGCCTGGTTGTCTGTCAATCAGGAGAGGTTTGCTTAAGTCAACTAGGGCCCATCCAGAACTATGGGGTACTATGCTGCTTTTAAAAGAACGAGGGGGCTTCCCTGGTGGCACAGTAGTTGAGAGTCCACCTGCCGATGCAGGGGACACGGGTTCGTGCCCTGGTCTGGGAAGATCCCACATGCCGCGGAGCGGCTGGGCCCGTGAGCCATGGCCGTTGAGCCTGCGCGTCCGGAGCCTGTGCTCTGCAACGGGAGAGGCCACAACAGTGAGAGGCCCACATACCGCAAAAATAAATAAATAAATAAATAAAAGAACGAGGCAGTGTCACATGTGTGGATGTGTAATAAGCTCCAGGATATATATATATATTTTTTTTTTTGGCTGCGTTCAGTCTGTTGCTGCGCATGGGCTTTTCTCTAGTTGCGGCGAGCATGGGCTACTCTTCATTGCGCTGCACAGCCTTCTCATTGGGTGTCTTCCCTTGTTGCGGAGCATGGGTTCTAGGCACACGGGCTTCCGTAGTTGTAGCGTGTGGGCTCAGTAGTTGTGGGTCTCGGGCTCTAGAGCACAGGCTCAGTAGTTGTGGCACACGGGCTTAGTTGCTCCGTGGCAAGTGGGATCCTCCCAGACCAGGGCTCGAACCTGTGCCCTGCATTGGCAGGTGGATTCTTAACCACTGCGCCACCAGGGAAGTTAAGCGAAAAAGAGAACAATTTGTACAGGAGATGGACTGTGTGATGGTGCAGGAGATGGACCGTGATGCTGTTATGCAGAGACTCCCTCCGGAGGGATGCAAGAGTACAGCGCCAGCAAGCTGGGGAGCCAGAGAAGGGGAGGGCAGTTGGGGGCTTGCTTTCACTGGCAGCCCTTAGTGGTGTTTGGATTTTTTCTAAGTGCAGGATTACCTATCCACAAACCAACAAACAGCACCAAAACACAAAACAACAAAATCTCGTGCAAGTCTGAGACTGGAAAGGAGTGATGCGTGGATGGATAGAAAAGCTGCCTCTCAGAGGGTGAAGTGGCTGGAACATTGCCCCCTGGTGAGCCCATTCTATGCATTTCTACAATCAGGTATCTGAGATGCTTGTTAGGAGGAGAGTTCCTGGATGGCTGGGGCGTGGGGAAGGAGTTCCCACATAGCGCAAGGGACCAGAGAGGATAGTACAGGCATCTGAGGTGTCCTCAGCAAACCAACTTTCTCCCTCCCTTCCTCCTTCCCTCCCTTCCTTCTTTCAGCAAATATCCACTGAGCCCTTAGTAGGTACTAGGACCTGTTCAAGACCTTGGGCACTGTATTAATGATGTGTTTCTGATGTTTTGACCTCTGGGGTCTTGCTGACTCTGGAGGGCCTGCCCCTCCCTGGGTAGCCAGTTCCTAGAGATAGTAAAGAACTCCCATGAGAACACCTTTCACATACAAACTAACCAATCCAGAGCCCTAATCCCCCAGGGTCAGGTGCCAGACCAGTAGGGACAGCCCTGATGCCCCAGAGCTCACTAGTATTATTCAAACTAGCCAATCCTAAACCTGTTTACCCCACTTCACCTGTTCCATCCCGAGACACCACAATAAAGGCTCTTGCCCACTTTTCCCCCACTCCCTGATCCCTCTGCCTCCTGATGGACCTTGGTGCTTCCCCTTGCGGCCCTGCATGGTGTGGTCTGCACCCCTCTTGGGAACTGTGAGTAATTCAGTGACAGTCGTCTCCTGATCTATTGGCCTTACCATACCTGAATAATGATAAAAATTACATTTTAAAACAGAGACCCACCAGGACAACAAGTCAGGGACCTCCTCTCTCTCATGGAACTAAGAGTCCAGTCGATATATTGCATATATTTTTCTAGCTTGCTTTATTTTTTCATCTGATGATAAAAATGTGCTTGATTTCAAAACTGTAGCTGCTTATCAAATTAATATGGCTATGCTTGTGAAAATGAATAATGGGATAATTTAATGGAGTTTGTATGCTATTTCTGACTCCCAGTGCCTACAACTACCACCACCACCCACCCCAACACACACACATACGTCTTCCTGAACGAGGGCTATTGAGTCCCTGGGAGGGTTTGAAGCAGCCTCACTCAAAGTTATATGTTCATTAAAAAATGAAAAGGTAGGCTGGGTGAGGCTGCTTCAGACCTTCTTCAGCTTAGGGTTGATAAAGACCCTGCAATATCTGTGGGACATCTCTGAACAGGGAGCAGAGGGATTTTGAGAGAGGAGGACAGAGGAACTCAGGGAAGGCAGGGTCTTGAAATCAAGCACATTTTTGTCATCAGATGAAGAAAAAACCAAGTTAGAAGAGTATATGCAATATAATGACTGGACTCTTAGCTCCATGAGAGAGAAAGGAGGACCCTAACTTGTTGTCCGGCTGGGTCGCTGCTTTAAAATGACCTCTTCCCCCCTTTCTCTTATTGTGTATGACCCTCTCCCCGCCCCATACCCACTGTGTGCCTGGGCTGGAACTGTGCTGGACACCTGGACATATATTGGAAATACTTGTTGAATAAAGAAATAAATCCATGATTGAATTAAGAACTGAAAAGTTTGCAGTGGATTCATCATCAACAAAGTCATCGATCAACTGGGTCAAAAATCTCCAATGGAATCTGATTAGGGGGGTTTCTGGAGTGAATTTATATGGAGAAAAGACAGACACTAAATGGACTCTTCTTCCTGGAATCCTTGAGATAATTTTTATGATCTTGGGGAAGAGAGGACCTTTATTATTTTGACAGCAAAAGCAGAATACAAAGGAAAGAACTGAATATATAAAAGTTACCATTTTCTGTAATTAAAAAGCCACCATGTAGTGGATACAAAGACTTACACAGGATAAAATTGCATAGAACTGTCTGTACACATGCACACACATGAGTACAAGTAAAATGGGAAATCTGAAAAAGTTCAGTGGATTGTATCAGTGGCTGGAATATAGTACTATAATTTTCCAATTTTAACCATTAGGGGAAGCTGGGGAAAGGGTACCTATGACCTCTTTGTATTATCTCTTAAAATGCAGGTAGGGAATTCCCTGGTGGTCCAGTGGTTAGGACTTGGCGCTTTCATTGCTGAGGGTCTGGGTTCATTCCCTGGTCGGGGAACCAATATCCCACAAGCCATGCAGCGAGGCCAAAAGAACCCCCCAAAAACAAAAAAATACACACAATAAGACAACACAGGTCTTCTGTGTCCCCATTGCACAGATGACAAAACCAAAACTCAGAGCGGGGAAAGGCATACCTGAGTCCCTCAGTGAATTAGCAACAACCTCAAGACCACTGTTCTACCCAGTGTCTTTCCTTCACGCTGCCTGGGTCAGGGTTTTCTCTAAAGGAGCTGGAAATGACCAAACTCTGGCTGGCAGAGTGGGTTCAGCCTTCCACCCCACGTCCTACCCCACCCCCAGGATCTTGTTCTGGTTTTGTTGACAGCAAATTGCCATTAAAAGAGTATCATCTACTCTGAACTCAACAAAAGCAATGTTGAGAAAGCCCAGGCCAGCATTCTACAGTGAGGACCGTACAGCAGAACCTTCTAAGCTATGCATCATAAAATCCATAAATGACTTTTAATTTTTTAAATTTATTTATTTTTGGCTGTGTTGGGTCTTCGTTTCTGTGCGAGGGCTTTCTCTAGTTGCGGCGAGCGGGGGCCACTCTTCAACGCGGTGCGCGGGCCTCTCACTGTCGCGGCCTCTCTTTTTGCAGAGCACAGGCTCCAGACGCGCAGGCTCAATAGTCGTGGCTCACGGGCCCAGTTGCTCCGCGGCATGTGGGATCCTCCCAGACCAGGACTCGAACCCGTGTCCCCTGCATTGGCAGGCAGATTCCCAACCACTGCGCCACCAGGGAAGCCCCATAAATGACTTTTTAAAAATATTTGTCTATTTTGTTCACTGCTCTATCCCTAGCACTGAGAAGAGGACCTGATATATAGTAGATGTTCAATAAACACTTTATTGAATAAAAAACATAAAATATGAGTATCATCTTTTCTGGAAACTTTGGGGGTCCCAGCTCCCCAAAACATTAAGCCCCTAATAAATGACTCTCTAATGGAGGGATTTCAGACACCATGATGGGAAAAGAGCTGTATTTCTGTGCCAGGAGGATTCCTGACAGCTGCTATTTTTATTCCACTTAAGCCACCCTTGGTCACTGCACAGCTGCCGGCAAAGAAGAGCTACCTCAGTCCATTCTGTCCAGAACCCTTCAATTCCATACACGTTTATTGAGTGCCACCTCCATGTAGACAATGCAGGGAAGGGTAAACTTTACATGGTTCTCTCTGTTTGTAGGGTTAAATTCTTAGCCTGGCATTCAAGACCCTTTATAATTTGGGCACAATCTAAGCTCCTCCCCTGCCAGCTCTCCTTTTATTCCACGTCCAGACACTGCCCACCACATCAAGCAATGGAACCCATTTTACAGATACGCTGTGCAGTTTCACACCTCCATGTTACCCCTTGTCACCTATGAGCCACTCACTTAAGCTTTAGCGCCTACTGCAAATGCCTATTCATCAATTCATCCATTTATTTGCTCATTTAATAAACATTTCCTAAGCAAGTCATGTGTTGATTGTTAGGGTCACTGAGAGGGTCCCGAAAGGAGCACTGTTCTGAAGATATTAGCAGTCTGGGAGGGGAGGAGAATGTGTCCACATAGATTGCATTGCAGGGTACCAAGTGCTCAGAAGCCCTGGAGTGGGGTCAGAGATCCAGCCCATAGGGTCAGGGATGGCGTGTTGGACAAGACTTGGAGTTACTTTGGATGAAAGGACCTGCCAGAAGGCTTTCTCTGGCCACCCTGGCTGAAACAGGTGCCCACCTCGCTTTCTCTTCCTTGCCAGCCTTTATCTTTAAGTGCCACCGGGTATTTATTTCCTTGCCCCTTGTTTATTGTCTGCCTCCCATACCAGAACCTTGCTTCATGAGCACAACTTCTTGTTCCCTGCTGTTTTCAGTTTCTGGCACAGAGCTGGCACTTGGTAAAGAGTTACTGAGTGACTGACTGCATGAATGAATGCGTTCAGCCCAGAGAGGGTGAGCACAAGATGCCTGGCCCTGTCTTTCGGGCTGAGGTGGCACAAAGGCAGCCTCCCTGCATCATCTCTGGACACGCACGAGAGGGTCAAGACATTTAGCAGAAGGAGGAACAAACATGGTGGGGAGCAGTTTTGGAGGTGACCCGAAGGCAAGAGCAATCAGGGCAAGCTTCCCGGAGGTGGATGGGCAGGAGAATGGGGGTAATCAGGACAAGCAGAACTGGAAACAGGTGAGCCCACACTGTTCGAGGACCTGCTTTTCTTCCCTTCCTAAGCAGGGACAACTTCTCCCCAACCTCCCCTCGCCAGAGCAGCATGGTCCAGAGATGGATAATGTCCAGGGACTGTTGAGGTTTCCCACTCACTGTGAGATGCCAGGCAGAGTCTGTCCTGTCTGGGCTCAGGGCCAGTCCAGGAGTCTGCACTCACAGTCTAGACTGACAAGCTGAAGGCTTGAGCCCCACCAGCCGAGGCCCTGTGCCCCTATGAGGTCTTACATTCCTGCCGAGAGGCCGATTGCAAATCTGTGTGGTCCAGATTGTTTCCAAAGAGCAATTTTCTGCCCAGCTGGAGCTTGCTGAATGGAGCTTGTGCTCAGGGAGGGCCCGGTGGTTGCTGAGATGCCGCCAGCGGCAGAGCTGGCATGGAGCTGGATGCACGTGGGCGGTTCTGGAGTGTTATCTGATGCATTTAGGTGACATGGAGCACATACACATATGTGTTTACGCGCATGTCTCTGCATCACACGTGCACCTTGAGTGTGTATATGTATATATGTGCAGTCCTTGTCTGTATGGTGTGCATGTATGCATGTGTGTTTGTGCCCAGGTGTACCGGTCAGTGTGCACATGTGTTGCACACCTATCTGTGGCCTAGTCTGGGACAGGGTCTAGTGATCATCCTAGGGTCCAGCTGGTCCCTGGTGAGCCCATCCAATGGAGGCACAAGGCTCTAGATCCAACGTTCTTCCTGTGAATAAGCCACCCTCGTTGCCTCCTTCAGCACTGACCTGTTTACTCTTTCATTCTCTGTTCTTTGCTAGCTAGTCTGGTAAGTTAACATGTGTCAATGTAACAGAAGGAACTTCCTTGAGGACAGAGTGTGTTCATCTCCCAGAGAGCTTAGCACACAGTGGGTGCTGAGGAGATGAATATGGAGAGGGACAGCAGAAAGAGATTGTGTGTAGGAACCAACGCCTGGGTGTCCTGCACACGTTTTTTCTCATTTAATGCATGCAGTCCTGTGAGGTCAAAATTATTCTGCCTCTTTAAAGAACCCAAGGCTCGGAGTGGTGAAGTGGCTTGTTCAAAGTTACACAGCCAGGAAATAGAGGAACATGGATTTGAACTCAGGTTTGCGTTATTCCAAAGATTTTCCACTTTATCCCACTGGAAGGGAATCTACCCAGAAGAAAATAGCTAGAGTTAGGATGCTGACGAATACGGAGAATTTTTCTTCCTTTTACAGAATTTTATTTGATGTTTTGTTTACCTCTTCTCCTCACCACATTAAAGGGAGTATTATTTGATGTCTCAAGGCCCATAATAAAGAGTGAGACTCTGACTTTTGAAATATCATGAAGCTTATCTTTGGATCCTCTCAGGCTGCTGATTCTGATGAGGACGGAAGCGCTTTGGGCGGGGTGGGGTGGGGATGGGTGATAAACCACTTGCTGTCTGTGAGCCACCATCACTGGTGGTGAGACACCTCATCATCCATCAGGCCTGCCAGAGATAACAAGCCCCCACCCCTGCCATCACTTCTCTTATTACAGGAGAAAAATGAAAACCAACTGCAAATCACCTTGGCCATTTAGGTATGTTTATCTTGCTGTCAGCCACAAGCAGCCTCTATCCCAATGTTCCTGGCTAATTAGAGCTTGTCCTCAAAATACATGGAGTCTGAACCCTGAATACTGCAAGTCGGGGAGCAGGTATTAATCTGCTACTAACACTAGGCCATGAGTCAGGGTGACAACAGACGGAGGGAGAGGGCCGCAGCAGGTGCTGACGGAGACTTCTGGTTACTCTGGCCCAAGGAGATGCCCATTGCCCCTTCTAAGAGTCGTGTTCCTTTTCATTGCCCCATGAGAACTCACTTGTGAGTCTGGAGTGGACGCCATTGCGCTTTGGCCTCCTGTATCCATCCTTTGACTTCCAGTAAGCAGAAGGAGCCATCTTTCCTCCTGGGGAGTTGCCTTATCCCTATCCAGCGTGGCCTTGATGGGATACAAGCCAAACCACCCCGTCTCAGTGCAAGGGGTAGGCATGTGGCCCAAGCTTGGCCTGTGGAACCCAGTCTCTCCTGGGACTTGGACTCCTGGGTGGAGAGATGGCAGAGTTGTTGGGGAGAGGGAGGCATTCATATCAGTAGCAGCGACAGTGCTGGGATAGGATGTTTGGAAAGTCTCTGCTGCCTGGACCCTCCAAGGCCCTCCTTTTTGCTTCAAGCCTTTAGTGTTCCTGCTGAGAAATAAATCCCCCTTTAGCTAGAGTTGGGGTCTGCTGTTTGCAATCCTGACTGATAAGGCCTCCTCTTCTGTGCTAGGATCTCTCGAGATTCTGCTGTGATTTCACGAAAGAGAGCTAGTAGGAGGGAAGAGGAATGCTGGGGATTGGGAAGGGTAAGGGGATACAGCTGGGTCAAATGGAGGTCGAGGACAGCAAGAAAACAAAAAATCCCATGCAGGGGCCCAAAGGTGTGCCAAAAATGTTCTCAGCATGATCATAAATAATTCTCACAAACTTGAAAGAAAGTCTTATTTCATTTGTATAGGCGGCTATTATATTCAAATGGTCAGCTCCGGTCCCCTTTTTTCTTATGACAGGACCCCAGGTTTACAGAGGAGAAGCACCCTCCTCTGCCCTCGGGCCTGTTGGTTTGGGTAGGGCTAGCATCACCTTGAGACCCACGTGACCAAGGCCTGGCCAATCAGGGTGTGAATCGCCCCAGGTTCAAGGACAGAGGTATGGCCAAGCTGGGCCAATGAGACTCACACTTGAGACTTTTACTGAAACTAAAAGTAAGAGGTGTTCTTTTCAGGTTGGGGTTGTGGGACGTAAGCCCAGAACTGTTGGGGGCCATACTTACCACCTGATGGAAAGATTCTGCTTGTGAATGTTGCCACCACAAAGGTAGTTGAACCAAGAACTTGGAAGTAAATTGGTGTCTCATGACACTGTTTGAACATATCACTGGAAGAGCTGATAAGTTCTTTTTCTGTTTTGGTCAGTCTGTGCTGTCCTTTCTGTCACTTGCAACCTAATGACAACAGATGAA
The DNA here is from genome assembly GCF_937001465.1 of Orcinus orca. Taxonomy (NCBI): domain Eukaryota; kingdom Metazoa; phylum Chordata; class Mammalia; order Artiodactyla; family Delphinidae; genus Orcinus; species Orcinus orca. The sequence continues at coordinate 4,150,890 of NC_064568.1, forward strand.
ACTCAAAAAGTAAAGGGGGGCTTCCCTGGTGGCGCAGTGGTTGAGAGTCCGCCTGCCGATGCAGGGGACACGGGTTCGTGCCCCGGTCCGGGAAGTTCCCACATGCCGTGGAGCGGCTGGGCCCGTGAGCCATGGCCGCTAAGCCTGCGCGTCCGGAGCCTGTGCTCTGCAACGGGAAAGGCCACAACAGTGAGAGGCCCGCGTACCGCAAAAAAAAAAAAAAAAAGTAAAGGGATCCCAGGACAGGAAAGAGGGACCATGTTGCACTGGAGCAAATTCCCCGTCTTAGCCTTTGCCTCAGACTCTGGAGGCGTGCATTCAAGTACCAGCTCAGCCACTGATTCACTGGAGGGGAGGGGGGTTTAGGTACACTACTTAACATCTCTAGGGCTCAGTTTTTCTTCTGTAAAATGAAGATGAAAATAATGCTTGAGCACTCATAATAATAAAAAGATTTCAGCCAACTAATTGGTTACTACATGCTAGTCCTTACGCAAATTATTTTTCCCATGCATTATTATGTTAAATCCTCATAAAAACTGAATGATGTGGGACTTCCCTGGTGGTCCAGTGTGTAAGACTCCGTGCTCCCAGTGCGGGGGGCCCAGATTCAATCCTTGGTTGGGGAACTAGATCCCCCATGCATGCTGCAACTGAGTCCGCATGCCACAACTAAGACCCAGTGCAGCCAAAATAAATAAGTACTAAAAAAAAAAAAAAAAAAAAAGACTCTGTGCTCCCAAGGTCAGGGTTGTGGGACTCAGCTTGGCCCTGTGGACAACATCTGACCGGCACTTTCAAAAGATGGGTCATTTCCAGTGGTTTCATTCGTATGTAGCCAAAGGGAGACCAGAAAATTTTAAGGATAATAAAGTTTTAGGTGATTGAGTGAATGAATGAATGGGTGAGTCAAGGAGTGAATAAATAAGTGAGTAAATCTGTGAATGAGTAAGTGAGTGAGATAGAAGTAAATTGGTTTCCTGCCTTATGGAGATCCTAGGGCAACTGGGAGATAAGACAAAAACAGTATAAACAACTAGAGAACAATTACGTGCCAAGACACATAGCACCAATGATGTGTCTCATGGGAAGATGCCCCTATGGACTGGAGATGTTCAGTCAAATTTGAAGTGTGAGATGGGGCTGACTGGGGTGCTGAAGAATGGGTAATATTAGAAAAGCTTGAGAAAAGACGGTAAGGCACCAGGAGAGGTCACCTTGTGCAGGTGGGGAAGTGGAGCTGGCCAAGTGCAGGAGACTTGCTCCCTCCCTGCAGACCCACTGAGCCCTCAGCACTTGTTTCCTCTATCAACAATTATCCAGGAGTAATTTGTGGGTGCAGATCTAGGACTTGGGTTCTGGGGGGAGAGATAACAACGAAGGGCTTCTCTTAACACTAGCCCACAGCTGGGGTGGAGAGGTGAGCCAGAGCGGTCCATAACAATCATCCTGGGTCTGGCCGTACCAAAGGCCGAGACTGCCCTCATCTCCAGGGCTATTCTGAGGACTGAGCTGGCTGCAGCAAATAGATTTTCCTTTATTGGTTTTGGGACCAGAGAGCTATTCAGGACACTTTGAATGATGCTCAGATAAACAAGGGCTTCTGAGGAGGGGAGCAGGGCTGCACAAAGCACTCTGGAATATCATAGACCTGGTTTCCATTCCTCAGCCCACTACTACCTTGCTATGTGACTGGGGCAAGTAGCATCACCTCTCCAAACCTCAGGTTCCTCATCTGTACAACAAGGGTAGTAAAACATACCTCATGGAGGTGATGTGGAATGTTCCCGGCACCATGTTTGCCTGAAACAGAGCAGGTATTTGGAAAATGATAGGGTTTTTTTGTTTTGTTTTTTGTATTTTTACATCTTTATTGGAGTATAATTGCTTTACAATGGAGTGTTAGTTTCTGCTTTATAACAAAGTGAATCAGTTATACATATACATATGTTACCATATCTCTTCCCTCTTGCGTCTCCCTCCCTCCCACCCTCCCTATCACACCCCTCCAGGCGGTCACAAAGCACCGAGCTGATCTCCCTGTGCTATGCGGCTGATAGTTTTTTATTTTCTGACTTTTCCCCAATGGGCACTTCTATTATCAGAAAAAAATATAGTTAATTAAAAAAAAATTTAAAACAACAGAAGTGTATCTGCTTATGGTCTGTGTAGAAAAAGTGTATAGGTCAGAGTTAAGCCAAGAAATAGATGGCATCTTCTAGTTGGATAGTTTGAGGATAATTCAATAAAAGGAATATTTATAAAAATATGGGCAAAGTGTACAAGGGATAGTGTTGCACCCAGGGAAGGTGGAGGACACCTGATAGTACCTCTGAGCCTAAAAGGGGAGAGTAGGCAGCAGTCATCAGAGCCCAGAGAAGGAAGGGGCTGGATGGAGAGGGTCTTGGCAGGAGTTGTAGCCTTCAGTTCAGGGACCCCACAGAGAGAAGCCAGGGGATTAGACACCACGGCCTCTTTCTTCTCCCAACCTCTGATCTTCTCTGGGACTCGCCATTGGCTGAACCCAAAAGTAAACCAGGGGCCAAGGAAGCCATTGTTGAAGGCTGGTTTCCCAAGCACGGAGCAGGGGGGGCAGTTGGGAGAGTGGATCCAGATGGTCAAATAGAGAGATCCAGTCAAGGGGTTTCAGAATGCCCTGCTGATAAGAAACTTGGAGACCCCTCCCCATAAATGTGCTCTCAAGCCCCCCTCTTCCAATTGCAATCACAGTCAGTGTTCCTCAGTGTGGAGAGAGGAATGCAATGATGAGAACATTCTGATGAAGGATAAGCTTGGTCTTTTCAGGGACGCAGCCTGAGAATGGAAATGGGACACGGCGCTCCCTGCTCTGCAGGAATGGGCAGGGCCGGATGTCGAGTGGGAACACTGAGGATGCACTTCACACCGAAGACGTCCCGTGATTGATGAGCCACTTGAGTCCAACAGGTAGGGAAATGAAAAGAAGTTGTAAGAAGAACATTTAATAAATTCTAGCTGGAGTCTAGAAGAAAGAGACGCCCTCCTCTTGCAATTATCACCAGTCATTTTTCAGTCTGTATCCAGAGAGTCACACATCAGCGGTTAGGATGATGGGGGCTTGGGTTTCAAGCACCCTTTGCAAAGTCTGACACTTCCACTGGGGTTGGGATGGAAGACTGAGTGCTGAGACTGGCCAGGTCACAGCCACCAGGTAGACAGAAGTCCATGGTGGACAGAGGTCAGGGTTGCCAGCTCCTAAGATGGGGTAGAGTGGACAAGGAGGTGGGGCGTGGGGAAGGTGGTGCAGAAAATGTCACACGCTCAGAACGCACAGATGAACACATGTGCAGACTAATACAGAGACTCAGACACACACAAGGACACAGAGACATGAAGACAGACACACAAGAACACTCAGTAGGGACACACATAGACATGCAGAGTCACAGACACCAAGAGGGCCAGACACCCACAGGTACACACCGAGGGACATAAACAAGGACACCAAAGACATACAGACACACACAGGGACACTCACAAGGACACAGAGAGACATGAGTCCCACACACAGGAACACACATCAAGGATACACATGGACACACAAAGTTGTACATTCAGAGAGACACACTGTGAGACTAACCGGGACAGTGATATCAAGAGCCAAAGTAAGGGGTTTAATGGGCAGGGCACCCAATTTCTGCTGGTTCCCTAAAACTGAAAGGAAGGGTGGTCCATTAACAACATAATGGACTATGTATTGGGTTGGCCAAAAAGTTTGTTCCAGTTTTTTCCATAAGATCATAGCAAACCGTATTTTAAACAAAAGGGTGTCTAGTGGTCCAACAGGGACTCTCCCAGGAGAGGCACTTGTTGGATTACAGCCCATTAAGCAAGGGTCAAGCCCAAAGTGGGGTCATACTTACAATTCATTCAACCCCACCCCCCAATCCTCTGTCTCCAGGCCCAGAATTCGGAGTCTCTTGCAGTCGTGCCCCTCAACCGTACCCCACCCCATCTCCACCACTTCTCTTGGAGCTTCAGCTCCAATCCTGCAGTGTTCCCGCTTCCCCAGATGTGCCACGTCGTTCCTGCCACCAAGCCTTTAGCCGTGTCATCCTTTCCATTGAGAGTGCCTGCCTTCTCCCTCTGCCTCTGCAAACCATACCCCCTCCCCCACACTTGAGCCCTCCTCATCCGGGAGGCCTTTCCTGACACCAGTGACCTCTCTCTTTCCTGTTCTACAAAGTTACGTTTTCCTTTCCTTCCTTCACACCTGAGGCTCAGACAGGTGAAGTGACTTGCCCAGGGTCACCTATCTCAACAGTGATAGAGCTGGGATTTGAACTCAGGTCTATCTGAATCCAAAGCCCAGTCTCTTTCTGCTATACTCTCTAAGGCCCTAGAGATCAGGGGTCACATTTCATGCACATTTAAATAGTTTCCAGCGCTTCATTATTCTAAGCAATGCTGCCACAAATATCTTCATGTTTTAGATTATGTCTTTAGCTTAATTCTCAGGAGTGACCATTAATTGGTCAAGGAGTGTCTCAGTCTGTTCAGGCTGCTATAGTAAAACACCACAGACTGGGTGGCTTATAAACAGCAGAAATTTATTTCACAAGGTTCTGGAGGCTGGAAGTCTCAGATCACGGTGGTAGCACGGTCGGGTGAGGGCCCTCTTCCAGACTGCAGACTTCTCATTGTGTCCTCACATGGTGCAAGGGGGCACGGAAGCTCTGTGTGGTCTCCTTTATGAAAGCACTAATCCCATTCACAAGGGCTTCACTCTCATGACCTAATCACCTACCAAAGGCCCCACGTTCTAATACCATCACACTGGGCATTAGATTTCACCATATGCATTTAGTGCGGACACAAACATTCAGACCATAGCAAGGTATATGAACGTTCATTCACCCAAGAGATATTTCTCATCACCTCCACTGCTACCACTCTGGTCTGTGTCATCGTTATTGCTCAGCTGGAGGTCTGCAGAGGCTTCTCACCTGGATACTCTACTCCCCACTTCCTCCTGCAGTATACTGAGAATTGGTCCCAATTCTTCTCCCCTTCCTCCAGCCACACCTTTGCCAAGGCTTCATCATGGATGGAATGGATTTCCCTGCCCCTTAACTTTGGCCTTGGCCATTGACTTGCTTTGGCCAATGGAATAGAGCAGAAGTGGGTCAGTTCCAAGCCTGGGACCTGCCCTCTTGTGCCTCTGCCATCAACATGAGAACATCCCTCAACTGGTTTGTGGAGGCATGTGGAGCAGAGCCGCCCAACTGCAGGCCTGTGAAAATACATGATGATTGTTGTAAGCCATTGAGTTTGGAGGTGGTTTTTTATGCAGCATTATTGTGGCAATAGCTGACAGATACACCCTCCTCTAATCTATTCTCCACACACTGATGGAGTTATCTTTTTAATATTTTCTTTTATAATTTGTGCTTTCTGTGTTGTAACTTTTTACCATTAATCTGCCTACCCACACCAAGGCCTTGCCGCCTTCTGCCCCAGGACCCCATGAATGAACCGCTGAAAGTATACAGGAAGTAGCGGTGGCTGATTAGGCCATAGTATGCTCAGATCTCTTCCAAGTTCATGAGGGTCGACCAAGGCCAAGGTGGCCCATACAGAGGAATTAGAAGAGGCCTGAAATCCTCACTGGAAGGGGAAGAGGATGAGCCAGTCCCAAGCACTTGCCAACTCTCATTTCACCTTCCCAAATATCTCACCATGGGCCTCACCATCCCCATTCACCTGGGCGGAAACAGAGGCTCAGGGAGGTGAAGTGACTTGCTCAGGTTGCAAGGGGAGGATGTGGCAGTAGTGGGATTGGGACTCTGGCTGGTCTGTTGCCAAAGTAGTTCCTGCTCTCTGTGCTTTGGCTGGCCTGACCCTGGGTCATCAGATGGGACTTCTTCCCATGATCTCCTCCCCCCTGCTTCTGGTTAGCCCACAGATATGGCTACTTGCAGGCTGTGTGGCCTCAGACAAGTGATGTCACCTCCCTGGGCTACTAGATTGCAAATCCTGTGAGGGCAGGAATTTCCTTTTGTTTATTGCTCTATCCCTTCCCCTGAAACAGAGCCAGGTACTTAATAGGTCCTCAAATAAACAAATAGGTTTATTTGTTTATTTGCAGACCACACTCCCATTCTCAGTCCCTGTCTGCCTATCTCTTCATCAGAACCACAGGATTTCTTCCTTTGATCTCTGGACAAGATGGTGCTTGAATTTGGAGGCTATTTTGATAGCCCTTGAGCGCAGGGAGCCTTGGGAGTCAGACGGGCCTGATTCTAGCCAACTGCACCACAGGAAAATTGACTAATCTGCTCCTCGGTTTCTCCTCCATCAAATTGACCTCATCATAGTGCCTATCACAGAGATTCAGTTGGGAATGATTGAGATATATATATATATATATATATGCACAGCTGATGCTCAATAAACAGGTCTTGCTATCTGGACTAATGGTAAATGTTTAGGCTTAATGACCAGGGGGGCAGGTAAATGGCCAGAAGCCTCAAAATCCCCTAGAAGGTCTATGTCTCCATCCAAGCCCTGCCCTGGCACAGGGGGCCAGGATAAGCAGCCAGGTCTCTGGCTCTGGGCAGATGGGGTGAAGGGGATGGGTGAGAAACAGAGTTCTAGTTGTTTTATTCCTGCCCTGAATCAGGTACCTGCTGAGATGGAAAGGAGGGATGCAGAGGTGGCAGGCCCTTCTAATGAGCAGAGAACTCATCCAGGCAGGTCTGGCTATCTGTCACCTGGCTCACAGCTCACTCCAGCACCAAGGGAAGCAGGAGGGGGAGTGTGTGTGTCCCCAGGAGCAGCATGACCTGAGAGTGGAGATGGAGGGTGGCAAGAGAAATGTACAGGACACCCAATCCCCCGTGGAGGTGAGAGCAGGGATGAGCACACATGGAGAGCCAGGTGAGTGCCAAGCACATCATGTCCTTCATAAAATTGAAGCTCAGAGAGGGAAAGTGACTTCCCCAAGGTCACACAGCTGGCATGAAGGATATGACTTCTGTGTCTAAAAGCCTGAACGCTAAATGTGCAAAAATTTTGACTCTCCAAATTGGCACTTCATTTCCATCGCAAGCTCTCTTTCTGTTAAGAAGTGGAAACTTAATCTTAGTCGTTTCAAAATCTTCCACCCCTACTACTCAATCCCAGGAGTCCCCATCTGTGCTGGTATTCTCTCTCTCTGTTTTTTTAAAAAGTATTTATTTATTTGGCTGCGCCACATCTCTGTTACGGCATGTGGGATCTTTTTAGTTGCTGCATGCGGAATCTAGTTCCCTGACCAGGTATCAAACCCGGGCCCCTTGCATTGGGAGCACAGAGTCTTAACCACTGGACCACCAGTGAAGTCCCTGCGCTGGTTTTCTATAGTTGCACAAGGAATCATCCCAAAACTTAGTGGCTTAAAACAATAACTGACAGAATAACAGAATAGTCTGTTATACTCTGGACAGTTCTGGGGACAGACTGGGCTCAGCTGGGTGGTTCCTGCTCAGGGTCTCTTGTGCTCTTACAGTCAGACAGTGGCTGGGGCTGGAGGTATCTTGAAGTTTCCCTCAGTTAGCAGATGATGCTGGCTGTTGGTTGGGACCTCACCTGGGTCTGTGGCCCAGAAAACCTACACGTGGCCTTTCCAAGCCCCTTGGGCTCCCTCACGGCAGAGTGGTCGGGTGCCAAGAGCAAGTGACCCAAAAGAACCGGGCCAAAGTTGTGCCACCTTTTATGATGGCCTTGGAAGTCACAAGCTATAGTCACACACCACACTCAAGGGGAGGGAAGCCAGGTCCCCCTCTCCATGGAAGGTGTTGACATCCTACAACATAAGCCTGGGGGATGGGCCAGCCTGTGGCCGTCTGGAAGAATCCTCCACACACTCTCTCCTTTGCGCCAGCCGTGTCCCCATGTGCTCTGTAGTCACGGTCTACATGGTCTGAGACCCCTGGGTCCTCACTGCAAGATCCCCTTGCCTGGGCCTCTTGGGCTACACCATGTCTCTTGGAATGTGGGCATCGCTTTGCTGCTTCTCACACCACACAGGGGCACCCAGGGACCTCACAAGGTCACCTCGGAACCCAAACCCCTCTCCCCGTTTCTTCCACTCCCTCCCCAGGCTGGAAAGACTGGGGCCTCAAGTCCTGTTGCAGTGACAGTCCAGAGAGGAATCAGAGGCCCGGCATAGAGTAAGTGCTCAGTAAGTGTTAGCTTCTTCTCATAGGATCCCTGTAAGTTACCACAGGAGCACGGGGAGGGCAAGCTCCTCCTGCTGGGGGTGTGGGAATGGTTACAGCAAGTCTTAGAGAGGACTCTGGATATTATTAGCTGGGGGAATGAGAGGAGGGGCTGCCAAGGGACAGAGACGGGAAAAGGTGTGAGCGTGTGAGGGTGCACGTAGCAGAGTACGCAGGGCATCTTGTCACTCAGCCCAGGGGGGGCCCGAGCCTCAGGCTGGGACTGCTTGGGAAGCCCCCAGCTGCCCAGCCATGGCAGTGTTTGTTCACAAAGCCAGGAAGGAAGGAAGGCTAGAGAAGAGTCCACTTTTTCCATGGGTCCACTTTGAACTCCCCACACCCCAGTCCCCCCAGGGCGGGCGCTGCAGCTCTAGGACCTCGGTGAACGAAGCAGGTAGGCAGGCTCTGCTGAGCTGCCTTCCAGCTTCCAAGCCCCTTCCCTCTGGCAGGGTGCGGGTGGACCACACTCCCATTCTCGGTGCCTTCTTGGGGTGGCTGAGTCAATTAGAGGCTTTGCCAGGAGGTAGCGGAGTGTGTAATAACTCTCATTGTTTCATTAGGAGCAATGTGTTTAATTTAGATAACTGTACTGCTTGGCAAAGGAGAACTGCCAAAGGGGTGGGGGTGAGGGCTGGCAAGAGGCGAGTCTACTTGGTTTCCAGTGACCTTGCCCATCACCATCTCGTCCCCTGCCCAGTGCCTTCTGCAGACTGGGGCTCCTCAAACTCCATGAGATTCTGAGTCGGTAGGTCCAGGGTGGGGCCCCAGGTGATTCGGACGCAGGTGGCCCAGGAACATGCTTGGGAAGACCTGCTGAAGAGGGAGGTGAGGCTGAGGTCACAAAGGACCTTGAATGTTACTTAAAGAAGTCCACACAACTCTAGTCTACTTGTTCTGTACTGGCTGGATGTTGGGACAACACTTAATTTGAAAGGAGGAGTCTGGAACCAGAACTGACCAGCTCCAGCCCCATGTCTTACCAAAACACATGGTCATCAACACCTGCTAAGGGCCAGGCCTTGTTCTGAGGACCCCAAGGGAGACAGACATGGGAATAGGAACCTGAACTGTGACAGAGCTGCTCCGAGTGCTGCCACAGCCCCGGAAATGCAACGATTAACTCTGCTTCCCAGAGGCAGGGACTTTTGGGCTGGACCTTGAAGAATGAATAGGAGCTCACTAGGGGAAGCCAGCAGGAGGGTGAGGATGGGGTCAAGGGAGGCAGCTGGACTTCTTTTCCCATGGGGTCTGGTTTCTCCCAGTGTGGTGGCCCACCTTGTGCCCCTCCCTCACAGAGCCTCATGGTGGCCTGGGTAGCCCTGTTTTCTGCAGGCTCCCTGGACTCACCGTCTCCATGCCTGCCACCTCCCCACACACACCCCTAAAGGTGCTGCCTTGAGTCACCTGGCAGAGTGCGAACATCAGGGTGATAGCTTTCTTCATTGCCACAAAGTTAAGGGTTCCAGCTACCACAGAGCCCTGTGAATGGATTTCTTTTCTTTCTTGGGCTTTACAATTTTTTTTTTTAATCTCTGGGTCTATTATTCTCACATTTAATTAATGTTCCACTTGACTAATAAGATATAAAAAAGCAGCTGGGATTGCCTGGGGGTTGGAGGCTGGGATAATTGCACATCTTGGGAAGGAGCGGGAGAGATTTCTGGGGGCTGGCAGCCTTGGTGGGGGGGTGGTTAGACGTGGACGAGGCTCAGCTTGAGAGATACGCAGCAGGTGAACGCACCCCGCTCGGCACCGTCGCCCTGGGTGCACCCTCTCAGGGGCTGCTTCCCTCCTCTTCAGAGTCCCACCACCTCCGTGGTCTCTTCATCCTGCCACCTCCCAGGACAGCTGGGGCAGTGGTTCTCAAAATCAAACAGGGGTCAGAGACTCCCAGGGTGTGTGCGTAAAATGCAGGCTCCCGGCCCCACTCCAGGAAGCAGGTGAGTGCAAGCCCAGGAATCTGCATTTCAACATGGCCAATCCAAGTGCTTCTGATACAGGCTGAACTCAGACAAAGTCTGGGATATCATGATTTGGACAAAATGCTCCATTCTCCTCTTTTATAAAAGGAGAATAATCATAGCACCGTTATAAGAATCAGGATCGGGCCTGGCCCCTGTAAGCAAGCATTCAATAAACTTCAACTGCCAAGGTCATTGTCATTGGTTCTGCAGGGACTGTGTCTGTCTGGTCCCCTGCTGTCCCCAATGCCCAGCTCAGTGTTTGGCTCTGAAAAGGTGATCGATAGTGTCTGCAGGGGGGCTTCCCTGGTGGCGCAGTGGTTGAGAATCCGCCGGCCGATGCAGGCGACACGGGTTCATGCCCCAGTCTGGGAGGATCCCATGTGCCGTGGAGCAGCTGGGCCCATGAGCCATGGCCGCTGAGCCTGCGCGTCTGGTGCCTGTGCTGCGCAGCGGGAGAGGCCACAACAGTGAGAGGCCTGGGGGTGCAGAGTGGAGGGAGAGCAGCTGAAGCTCTTCCTTCACCCTCCTGTGCTGTTTGAATGTTTTAACATGTATACTTATGACTTTTCTGATTTTTAAAACTTGTTTAATTTCATATTAATTGGTTAAATGACTCAAATAACCTTCTTGAGGCTTTGGATAGAAAATGCCTTCTCTTCATAAGCCTTTTTGATTAAGAGCAGAGAGTGCAGAATCTGCTTCCATGCAGCCTGTGGGAGTTTCTTTAAGTGCAGGTTCCCAGGTCCCACCCTATGCCTTCTGAATCAGAATTTCTGGGGCTGACACCATCTTACCAATTAGCTCCCCCCATCACGGCATTGCAGGTGGTCTGTGCCCACCCAGAGAAACGCTGGTGACACGCTCCTTGCGGCTGGAAGTAGGTACCTGACACCCTCAGGGCAGAGACTTGCGTCCCCTCCCTCTTCTGTATCTGCCCCAACCCCAGTCTCGGGAACTTGGTAAAGACTCATTGACGGATTAAAAGTGTACTGAGGCCCAGAGAGGGTCAGCGACCTCACCAGAGCCACACACAAGAGGGGGTGGTTAAAGCTGAGACTTGGAGCCAGAACTGCCTCATTTAACAAGACAAAGCAGCTGTTTCCTGTACCAGCTGTGTGGTCATGGGCAAGTTCCTCCACCCTCCGCAGCCATTTATAAAAAGGGCTGTTCATCCTTATCTCAGAGAGTCCGAGTGAAATAAAATAAAGCAGGTCCGCAAAGGTGCTTAGCACCACCCCTGGCTCCTGCTAACTCCCAGTACCTGGAAGCTGCCAGTGATGTCATACTTATCAACACCCGTGTCACTGAGAGGCCACCCTGGAGCCGCTGGCTCCACTTATTATCTGAGCGAACTTGGACGTATCACTGCACTTCTCTGGGCCTCAGTTGCCCCATCTATAAAATGGGGACATACCTATCTCATAGGGCTGTTGTGAGGTGTTGTTCGTGAAGCATTTAGGATGACGCCTGGCACAGAGTGGGCCCACGTGAGCATCAATCAGCAGCCTGGATGAGAGGCCTGCTGCGCCCAGGGATGGAGCTCGCCTGCTCGCCGCACTCCTCGGCCCGTCCGTCTGGAAGTCCCGATAAAAGCTGTCTGCATAATGAATGTACCTCTCAGCCAAGCACGGCTGTGACCACGTGGCTCTGACGAATGAGGCCTTGGCGACAGCACCACCATCTATGCAATTAAGCAGCTCCGTGGTGCTGGGGAGGTGAGTGACAGACAACCAGGATCGATTTCCTGGTGGGACCAGAGCCCAGGCCGGCGGGGGCCTCTGCTAAGATGGGAGATAGCGTGCGGGGCCAGAACTAGGAGGAAAGACTGGGGCTGAAGCCCCCCCGGGCCAGGGTCCTGGAGGCCTGGGCTAGGAAGGCCCCCTCCCTCCAGAATGACCACATAAGCGCCCATGTTTCATGATAATGTCGATGTGACACAGGAGCTGACATTTAATAAGCATTTAGAGAGCCTCATTTAATGTTCAACCATAGGTGCAGCAATGACTCATTTTATAGACAAGAATCCGGAGGCCCAGTGGTTAAGACTCTGCACTTCCACTGCAGGGGGCACGGGTTTGATCTCCGGTTGAGGAACTAAGATCCTTCATGCCGAGCAGCATGGCCAAAAAAAAAGAAAGAAACCCAAGGCCCAGAGAGGCAGATGTACTGACCCAAGGTCACTCAGCTGGGCTTCAAGCCCACATCTGTCTGTTCCCAAATATTTCTCTTAATGCTGCCTCCCATTTATTACTTGGGTAAGTGTCTTGCTGCTCCTCAGTTTCCCCACCTGCAAAATGGCCATAGAGGACTTGGATTGGATGGCCTTAAAAGGCTCATTCTGCAATTTTGTTGGTGGTGAATTAAACCTTCTGAGGTTTTTTTGAACCAGCCAGGCCATGAGCAGGGGCCAGTCTTTTGGCTGAGACTGAGCCCTGCTGGTTCTCAGACTCTGCTACACCCACCGTGGCCCCAGAGGTAATTACTAATAAGCTAACATTTCCAAAGCACTTACCGTGTGTCAGGCACTGTTCCAAGAATATGAATTATTTGAATCCTCACCTTTCCCTAACGTACACAGTCTACAACCCCTATTTTCTAAGTGAACAAAGGTGAGGCCCTCTGTTCTCTCCAAGGTGGCCAGAGTGGTCTCCTAAAGTGTCAAGCAGACCCTGTCACTCTTGCTGAAAGACATCCAGTGGTCTCTGGCTGCTCTCCGAATAGCATGCAGACTCCATGACACTGTTCTGATCTGTGTGGCCATTCCTACCAGCTGGCATCTTCCTTTATTTGCTTGTGAGAGGTTACTGTCTGTCTCTCTCACCAGTCTCCAGGACAAGGCTGGCTTGGCCGCAAACAGTGGGTTCTCTAACACGTGCTGACTGCTCTCTTGCGGGCTTTCTGTCTCTGAAAAGGCAACCCTCTCCTAACAGTTGCTCGGGCAAAAACTTCGGGGTCAGTCTTGACTCTTCTCTTTCTCTCTCATCCCACAACCAATCTAGCAGCAGATCCTATTGTCTCATCCTTCAAAATGTACTCAGAATCCCACCCTATCCCCCCTCCTCATCCTGGTCCAGCCATCATCTCCTCTCACCCCAGCAACTTCAACAGCCTCCCCATCGGTCTCCCTGCTTCCACCTTGGTCCCCTGTGAACTATCTCCTACCAGGTGGTCCTTTTTATTTTTTTAAATAAATTTATTTATTTATTTGGCTGCATTGGGTCTTCATTGTTGCATGCGGGCTTTCTCTAGTTGCGGTGAGCGGGGGCTACTCTTCGTGGCGGTGCACAGGCTTCTCACTGCGGTGGCTCCTCTTGTTGCGGAGCACGGGCTCTAGGCGCACGGGCTTCCGTAGTTGTGGCTCGCGGGCTCTAGAGCGCAGGCTCAGTAATTGTGGCGCACGGGCTTAGTTGTTCTGTGGCAGGTGGGATCTTCCCAGACCAGGGCTCGAACCATGTCCCCTGCATTGGCAGGCGGATTCTTAACGACTGTGCCACCAGGGAAGTCCCCAGATGGTTCTTTTAAAAATTAAAGTCAGCTCATGTCCCTCTGCTTCTCAGAACCCTTCCATGGCTCCGTGCTTTAGGGAGAGTAAAAACCTAAGTTCTTACTGTGGCCCACAAGGCCCTGTACCTCCTGCCTCTGTCTCCTCCACTCCTCTGACCTCCCCTCCTACTGCTCTCCCCATCACTTAGAGCCTTGAGGATTTTTGTTGTTTCATTTTTGGGGGTGCCACACCGGGCGGCATGTGGATCTTAGTTCCCTGACCAGTGATGGAACCCATGCCCCTGCAGTGGAAGCAAGGAGTCTTAACCACTGGACTGCCAGGGAAGTCCCTCTTGTTTTTTGAAAACACCAAACTCATTCCTGCCTTAGGGGCTTTGCACTTGCTGTTCTCTCCGCCTGGAATACTCATCACCAGATCTCTGCTTGACTCACTCCTCATTGCCTTCAGATTTCTGCTTAAATATTCCTCCCCTGACCATCCTGTATGAAATATCACACACACATACACATGCACACACACACACACACCAGTCGACCTTCCGTTACTCTGCTTTATTTTTCTTCACAGCATTTAATCAGCAGTGGACATATGTATTTAGTTGTCTCTCTGTTTTTATCCATTTCTCCCACCACATTATAAACTCCAGGAAAGCAAGGCATGGACTTTATCTCTTTTTTTTTTTTTTTTTTTTTTGCAGTACGCTGGCCGCTCACTGTTGTGGCCTCTCCCGTTGCGGAGCACAGGCTCCAGACGCGCAGGCTCAGCAGCCATGGCTCACGGGCCCAGCCGCTCCGCGGCACGTGGGATCCTCCCAGACCGGGGCACGAACCCGTGTCCCCTGCATCGGCAGGCGGACTCTCAACCACTGCGCCACCAGGGAAGCCCGGACTTTATCTCTTTTGTCCATTGCTCTGCCCTCTCAGCTTCTGGCACAGTGCCTGGCACATGGTGGATTCCACTAACTAGTTATAACATGAGTGAGTTCAGGCTGCAGCTCTCTAGGTAAGGCACACTGGAGGTCTGGGCCAAGAAGGAAGCTGTAGACATGGCTTTGAAACAACCATGCTTTTAATAAGCAAAAAAACCACAAATAAACAGACAACAAAAATGAATCTCATGCCCCACCCCTCCTTGCCCCACAATTTCTGATTTACCATCTCTCAGATGAGAACCTGGTACCCAGGACCCATTGTCCCATCTTCTGAGAAAGCCCTCTTGCTTTTCCTCTGGAGACTATCCCCTTCCTCAGTATAATTCCTGGAGGTAGAAGGATCCACCCCTCATGCCAGAGGTGGCCTCTGACTCAGACCATGTCAATCAGAGTTGTAGCAATTAGTTTCTGGATGGGCATATGACAGAGTCCAGGCCAATCAGAGTAAGCCCCAGGTGGAATTGTGGGGCAATTCACAATTCCACATCTGGTGGAATTGTGAATCAAGTTTTCTCCTTGCTTTGTGGTTGCTAGAATGTTCTAGGGGGCCTGCCTGGAGCTGCTGGTAGCCATCCTGCCACTCGGAGAAGGCAGGTTGCCTGAGAATGGAACCACCACAGGGAGAGGCAGAGCCAAGAGATAGGGGCAAATGCACAATGACATCATTAGATTCAGCTCCTGGAGGCAGCCATACCTGAAGTCTTCCTTCGCCTGGACTTTTTAGTTACATGAGAGCATAATTTTTTCTTTTTTTCTTAAGTCAGTTTGAGGTGGGTTTCTATCACTTGTATCCATAAATCATGACTAAAACAATGCTTGAAGTACTTCAGAATTTCTGACACTGTCATACTGTCTCCAGCCAGGCTACACTCCCTGCGCAAACTTATTCCTCCCTCCATGCCTTTGCTCAAGCCATGCCTCCCTGCTACAGAGCCCTTCTTTACTATCCAAACCTTGACTGTCTTTCAGGCCTGGCTCCAGTCTCCTTTTCCACTGATCACACCCACTACTAATTCTCCCGCTCTGGCCTCCCCTTGTTGCTGGACACTGGGTCAGGCACAGTCCCCGGCTCCTCCCTCCTCCTTCTCCTTTCAGCTTCTGGCCCCCCCACCCCCGCCGCTAACCCCCCAGCAGAGGAAAACTGAGCCTGGAAGACTCAGGTCAACTTTGCAGCTCTGCTTCCCCCTGGTGGTAAGAATCAGAATTGCACTTTAACCTTGCAGCATTTCTTGCAGTCAGGCAGGCTCCCAGGAAGGGCAAAAGCCCAAGTAGCCTGGGGCTGCCACACGGGATGTCCTATATTTTTATTTGCTAAATCTGATAACCTAACACCTCATCCCCACCCCACCTCAGGATCCTCTTCATAGAAGCGTAGATTCTTCAGACAGGCCTTTGGAGTTACATAGGCTGAGCCCCCGAGGCTGACAGGAGACCTCTGAAAGGGGTAGCCTCCACTTCACCCAGTCCACCACAGCCATGAGGGAAGGACTCATTTCTCAAGAGGCCCACGTCTTGCTTTTAGATGAAACGTCCCTATTTCTACAGGTAGACAACTAATTCAAAGTTCATAACTTACTATGCGGGTCAAGCAAAGCATGTCTGGGGGCAGATTTGTCAGGAAAACAACAGCCAGGTTTTGACCTCTGGAGCTAACTCTCACATTTTACAGACAAAGCTATTGAGTCCCAGAGAGGGGAATGGTGCTGCTCGGTCACAAGGCCAATAAGTGTCATCTTAGGGCCCAGCCCAGCGCTCGCCCTCTGTATAACCAAGCAGGACCCTATGGGATCTTCTTAGAGCACATCCTCCCACCCCATGTCCTCTGACTGCCTCTTGTCTGTGGAAAAACTTTTGCTTCCTAGGCCTTCTCCGAGTTCCAAAGAGTAAATTTAATGAGAGAAGTGAGAGAATGAAGAAAGAAAGGAAAACAGTCAAGCAAGAAAAAAATAATAATAGTTTAGCCATAAAACAAAGTTGAGGACCTTTAGCTCCTCCTCAAGGGCTATAGGTAACATGCTGAGCCATATCCTTTGAGCTGTTTTGCAGATACTGAAAACCCCATCAGGTGGAAGAAGTTAACTGTCTGCTGCCCACAAGCACCCCAGACCAGGTGGAACCAGAAGGTTGATGATGTTGACTTCCAATTACCTCATCATTAACCAATCAGAAGAATGTCAATGAGCTAATCACACACACTCCTCCCTCACCCTGGCTTTAAAAACCTTTCCCTGAAAGACTTCAGGGAGTTTGGGCCTTTTGAGCATTTGCCGCCTGGCCTCTTTGCTTGTCACCCTGCTATAAATGCTGAGCTTTCCTTCGCCACAACCCAGTGTCAGTAGATTGGCTTTACTGCGTGACGGCGAGCAGACCCAAGTTTGGTTCTGTAACATCTGCTTGGCTCTCTTGAGCTTCTTCAGCTTCCATTTTCTCCAGAGCAGATCCTGCTGCAGCTGCACCACCCGCTCCTCCTGGGGAAGCGCAGGCCCTGGAAATGGGCTCCAGGACCTTGGGACAGAGAAGCCTTGAAGTCTCCAGGCCCTGAAGCCCTGCGGTGTGGCCTAGAAGCGGGCAGGGTACGAACTCCCTGCCCTGTGGAGGGAGGAGCCCCTGGAGAAGGTTCCAGTGTGGAGCCTCTGAAGCACAGGGACAGGTCTAAGAGCAGGACGGGGACCAAGGCTGGACAGGTGAGCAGAATCTCCAGCCACAACAAGCCTTGATTGTGCAGACAATGTAAAGTCGAAAAGGCTGACTATGCCACTTGTTGGTGAGAATGGGAAGCACCTGGAACCCTCCTGGGCTACTAGAGGGAGGGAAAATGCAAAGTCCAGCCGCTCTTCCTCTGCCATTTGACATGGAAGGTAAGCCTGCACTTGACCAGGCATTCTGCTCCAGGTAGATGTCCCCAGACACGAGGACTCAGGGCCACCGGGGGCTTGGACAGCAAGGTTTGTGACGGACTCTTCATAATTACCAAACCTGGAAACAGCCCACCATCTATCTACAAGTGACCGTCCATCCAATCAGAGTAGCAAACCGCTGATTCATACAACAGCTGAATCTCAGAACCATTACACTGAGCAGAGGAGCCAGACATAAAGGACTACCTATCGCATGACCCCATTTGTGTGGAATTCCAGAAGTGGCCTAACTCATTTACAGCGATAAAGGTCAGAACAGTGCAACGGCCCTGGGAGAGAGTGCGCCTTGCTAGATAGGGGAGCGGTGAGGAGGCCAGTGTGGGGAGGGGGTCAGGAGGTGACCTTAGACCAGGTCACATGGGACCTTCAGGCCACAGTGGGGACTTTGGCTTTTACTCTGAGGAAGGGGGGGACATGGGAGGTTCTGAGTGGAGGCTGGAGGTGACCCAACAGGGTTTCACAGGAGCCTTGTGGCTCCTACTTGGGGAGAGGCTGAAGGGAGGGCAAGGAGGGAAACCAGAGGGGAGTCTCTTTTCCCCTTGTCCCCCACTTTTTAAAATCATAGTAAAATATACATAATATAAAATTGACCATTTTAACCATTTTTTTTCTGGTTTTACTGAGATATAATTGACACTGTGAAAGTTTAAGGTGTACAGTATAATGACATAGGTGTATATAGCAAAATGCTCACCACAACAAGTTTAGTTAACATTTATCACCTCACAGAGTTACAAAAAATTATTTTTCCCTGTACGGAGAACTTTTAGGATTTGCTCTCTTAGCCCCTTTGAAGTACATGATACAGAAGTGTTAACTATATGGTCACCATGCTGTGCATCACATCCTCAGGACTTATTTCTCTTATTACTGGAAGTTTATACCTTTTGACCACCATCACCCATTTCACCCACCCCCCAATCCCTGCCTTTGGCAACTACCCACCGGTTCTTTGTTTCTATGAGTTTGGGGTTTTGTTTTTAGATTTCACATACAATCGAGATCCTATGGTATTTGTCTTTCTCTGAGTTATTTCCCTTAGCACAATGCCCTCAAGGTCCATCCATGCTGTTGCAAATGGCAGGATTTCCTCCTTTTTTTATGGCTGAATAATATTCATGGATACACATATATCACAACTTTTTTTTTGGCCACGCTGCACAGCTTGTGGGATCTTAGTTCCCCAACCAGGGATTGAACCCAGGACCCCGGCAGTGGAAGCACCGAGTCTTAACCACTGGACCGCCAGGGAATTCCCTATATCACAACTTCTTTACATTCATCAATGGACACTTAGGTTGTTTCCATGTCTTGGCTGTTGTGAATAATGCTGCAGTGAACATGGGGGTGCAGATATCTCTTCCAGATAGTGATTTCATTTGCTTTAGATATATACCCAGAAGTGGGATTGCTAGATCATATGGTTGTACTATTTTTAATTTTTTGAGGAACCTCCATACTGTTTTCTACAGTGGCTGCACCAATTTCCATTCTCACCAACAGTGCACCAAGGTTTCCATTTTTGCACATCCTCACCAGCATTTGTTACCTCTTGTCTTTTTTTTGTTGTTGTTTTGGTTTTTTTGTTTTTTTGTGTGTGGTACGTGGGTCTCTCACTGTTGTGGCCTCTCCCGTTGCGGAGCACAGGCTCTGGACGCGCAGGCTCAGCAGCCATGGCTCACGGGCCCAGCCACTCTGCGGCATGTGGGATCTTCCCGGACCGGGGCACGAACCCGTGTCCCCTGCATCGGCAGGCGGACTCTCAACCACTGCGCCACCAGGGAAGCCCCTCTTGTCTTTCTGATAATCCATTTTAACCATTTTTAAATGTATGGTCAATGGCATTACGTACATTCACAGTGTTCTGGAGTCATCACCACGATGTAGTTCCAGAACTTTTCACCATCCCAAACAAAAACTCTGTACTCATTAACCAATAGCTCCCCATACCTCTCTCCACACCCCCAAGTCCCTGGTAACCTCTAATCTGCTTCCTGTCTCTATGAATTTGCCTATCCTAGATATTTCTTATTAGTGGAATCGTACAATCTTTGTCTTTTTGTACCTGGCTTATTTCACTCAGTATAATATTTTCAAGGCCCATCCATGTTGTAGCATGTGTCAGTACTTCATTCCTTTTTAAGGCCGAATAATATTTCATTGTGTGTATATATCACATTTGTTTATCCAGTCATCTGCTGATGGACGTTTGGATTGTTTCTATCCTTGACTATTGCGAATAATGCTGCTATGAATACTGATCTAAGTATCTGTTTCTGATTCCCTGGTTTCAATTCTTTTATGTGTATACCCAGAAGTGAAATTTCTGGATCATATGGTAATTCTATATTTAATTATTTTGGAGGATAGAAGATAAAGTTCAAATATCTTTTGTATTCCACAAAGAAATTCAGGTCTGTGTATATTATGGGTTATAAGAGAAAATTACTGAAGTAAAACACTATTGGATTGCATCTTCCCTTATTATGTACCCCACCTTTCCACTTTTGTAACTGTAAGATTGTTTCTAAGTCTGTGAGTCTGTTTCTGTTTTGTAAATGAGTTCATTTGTATCACTTTTTAGATTCTACCTGTACGTGATATCATATGGTATTTGTCTTTCTCTGTCTGACTTACTTCACTTAGTCTGATAATCTCTATGTCCATCCATGTTGCTGCAAATGGCATTATTTCTTTCTTTTGTATGGCTGAATAACATTCCATTGTGTATATATACCATACCTCCCTCCATTTTTGACATCTCTTCCAGGAAGTTGATATGTGCAAATACCTGTGCCCTTGTTTCCTAACCCAAATGCATAAAGTTCCATACCAGTAGGACAATATCATGAAATATTAGAGTGCCAGACAATTATATACTAGAAATGTTATGAAAATAAGAATTACCGTTCACTGAATACATGGCTATCAAAAACAAATATAAAATAATAAGAACAAGAATTTTTAAAAGTACTCTAATATGTCTCAAATTTTAATAAGATCCTCTGTACACGCATTTATTTGCTACTGAAAAGTGAAATAGCACATCAAAGTTTTTTATTGCAATTCAAATTTTTGAAAGCAGAGAATCTAGTTAATGCACCCTGCCCTAATTATGTTCTAGCCAAACCACCCAATGTTTTCTTTACATTCCCTCCACACAAATTAAGAATTTGCTTCAAATTCTTGGTGTTTGGTTTCATCTTACTTACTGATTTCAGTCTTCTAAAACAGGCAATAGTTGAGATCTATTGTGTTTCTTTGGGTCAAATCAAAAAGTGGAAGTACAGTATTTTGAAGTCATTCAAACGCAAACTACATAGATTCCTTATAAGTTACTGGTATCAAGGTAGAAAGAAGATGCAGGAAAAAAAATATCACAGAACTTATATTGTAGGTTATCAAAATATTGGTATACAGTCTGTTCTAGCATAGAGTAGCTTGCCCAGGCTGCTCCATAATGATCCTAAAATTGCTAGCAAGAAAAAACAGTACAAGAATAAGGATTTTGGCTAAATAGAGTCTGTGTCATCATTATTCTCCATACCAGAATTCTCAGAGATACCTCTATGATAAAGGCACTAATGACAGCCACTTCTGAATCTTTCCATTCTTGATTGTCAGGAAAAAATTGGGTTAATAATTAAAATAATGAAATGGATTGATTTTACCCCAAAGAGATATAACAATCCTCAAATCTAATGTTGGTTATTAGAATAGCCTTTGGGGGCTTCCCTGCTGGCGTGGTGGTTAAGAATCCGCCTGCCAACACAGGGGAGCATGGGTTCGAGCCCTGGTCCGGGAAGATCCCACAGGCCACGGAGCAACTAAGCCTGTCCGCCACAACTACTGAGCCTGCGCTCTAGAGCCAATGAGCCACAACTATTGAGCCCACATGCCACAACTACTGAAGCCCGCGTGCCTAGAGCCCGTGCTCTGCAACAAGAGAAGCCACCGCAATGAGAAGCCGGCACACTGCAACGAAGAGTAGCCCCCCGCTCGCTGCAACTAGAGAAAGCCCCTGCGCAGTAAAGACCCAACACAGCCAAAAATAAATAAATTAAATTAATTAATTAAAAAAAAAGAGTAACCTTTGGAACACAGAACACCAGAAAAAAAAAAAGATCAAAACCAAAACGTTTTGGTGAAAAAGAAGAGGCAGGATTGAAATGTATGGGTACCAAAGAATGCCAAATTGTGGGTCATTTTGTAATGGTTAACAGCTGCCGATTGTCAGTCCATAGAAATGTTCTTAGTATCAGTTCTCTAAATGCCTTAAATGTGACTCATTCAGCTACGGGACATTCTGTGCTCGGGTATTTGTTCCCTTACTACATGGCATTGTCACGAGCATCATGTTTGTGACAGGACATGACAAAGTACAAACATAGGGCTTCCCTGGTGGCGCAGTGGTTAAGAATCCACCTGCCAATGCAGGGGACACGGGTTCAAGCCCTGGTCCGGGAATATCCCACATGCCGCGGAGCAACTAAGCCCATGCGCCACAACTACTGAGCCTGTGCTCTACAGCCCGTGAGCCACACAACTGAGCCCGCGTGCCACAACTACTGAAGCCCTCGCACCTAGAGCCCATGCTCTGCAACAAGATAAGCCACTGCAATGAGAAGCCCCTGCTCGCTGCAACTAGAGAAAGCCCGTGAGCAGCGACAAAGACCCAATTCAGCCAAAAATAAATAAATAAATAATAAATAAATTTTAAAAAAAAGTACAAACATAACACCGGGAGTGAACCTTAACGTTAACTATAGGCTTTAGGTGATGATGTGCCGATGTAGGTTCATCAGCTGTAACCATGTACCACTCTGGTGGGGGATGTTGATAGTGGGGAAGCTGTGAATGTGTTGGGCCAGGGGGTACATGGCTATTTCACTTTTCTCCTCAATTTTGCTGTGAACCTAAAACTTCTCTTTAAGAAAAATAGACTATTTTTTTTTAAATTGCAAACATGAACTGATTTCTCCAGAGTTCCTGGAGATTCAGGAAGTCCAAGACAATTCCCCTTTCCTCGTCTCCAAAAAAGCAAACCAGATACCCACCCACATAAAATTTCTACTTACATCCACTTCCTTCTCCTGCAGTTCTCTGAAGTGGAGGAAGTTGGTTGAGGTAGTGGTATTTAATGATTGGATTTGTATCATCCTTTCCACACTTTCTCTCCAAGCACTTATCATTGTCCTTACCCCACTCTTCCTCCTGTAGACTGTGTCTCCACCAAACCCTCGTAAGTTCTTTTTTCTGTCTTGTCCGCCCTGCTGGGGTGGACATTGCAGTAGAAAAGAAGGTAATTTGGTACTAGGGTTGAGAGTAAAGTTACTAAGCTTCTTTATTAATACTCCTGAGATACGTTGTGAGGAATCTTCTTCACTGGGCATCTGAGAAGACGCCAGGATCCAGGTTGGGTTCAGCTTCTGTGATGAGTGTATGGGAAGGCTAGTCACAGCTTGACTCCTCCTGGATCTTTGGGTTCCCCAGAAGGTGACGCTCAAGACCTTCAAATTGCTACGAAGTAGCCTGGAAAGAACTATAGAGCCCAGAAAGAGCGAGAAAAATCCAAACTCCAAGCAACTGTGGTGAGAGGAAGAACTAACCTTTTATATTTAATTTTTTGAGGAACTGCCGGACTGTTTTCCACAGTGCCTGCACCATTTTGCATTCCCACCAGCAGTGCATGAGGGTTCCAATTTCCCTACATCCTCGCCAACGCTTGTGTTTTTGGTTTTTATAATGGCCATCCCAGTTGGTGAGAAGTGGTATCTCACTGTGGTTTTGATTTGCATCTCCCTAACGACTTACGTTGTTGGGCATCTTTTTACGTGCTTGGTGGTCATTTGTGTATCTTCTTTGGAGAAACGTCTATGGAGGAGTCATTTCCAGTAGAGAGATGCTGTCAGCTCAGACCAGAGTAAGATCAGGGAAGGTAGATATTTTTTGAAGATGGAGCTGACAGGGTTTGCTGATGGACTACACGTGGGCATGGGAGAAAGGGAGGAGTCAAAGACTCTCCCAGGATCTCTCCAGTGGTTTGGCCAGAGCAATTAGTGAGATGGGGAAGGCTTCGGGGATGCCGACTTGAAGGGAGGGGGAGGAGTTTTGTTGGATTCTGAGGTCCCTGGAACCTGAGAATTGGTCTTAAGAGGAATTTAATGTTTCAAGAAAGTGGACAGAGGGAGAAGAGAAGTTTCCTATATTTTACCGTCAAGTTGCTTTTCAGAATTCTCCATGGTCATTGCTTCACTTTATCAGTTTCTCATCAGTTTCAGTCCCCCCCACCCTCACAATTCCATTCCTAGTTTGAAGACTGCAGGGTAGGGACTGTTCCAGAGACTGCAGATCCATCTGTAACCAGTAGGTGGCACTGCAGTGCCAGAAATAGCCAGACAGTGGCCTGTGGACCCAGGACCAAGAACTGGAGTTTTCAAATAATTGAAATGTGTAAAAGTACAATTCTAGAATCTTAGGATCAGCCAATTCGAAAATTAAGGAAATGCCACACCTGAGCTCTGCGAATGGGAGGTTCCAGTGGGTAACTGGTTTCAAGAGGTGTTTACCTCCATGGCATATACATGAGTTAATTCCTTGCCAGTCAGTGAGGTTATTCATTGAGCTCCTACTATGTGCCACAAGCTGTGTTAAGTGCTGTGGATTCAGCTGTGACCAGGACAGATTTAGTACCTGCCTCAGAGGAGTTTGGAGGTGGAAACATCAACAGACAAATAAAAGACTAAGATAATTGTAGATTGTGTGATCTAGGAAACAAACAGGATTATGTGATGGAGAAAATGGAGGGAGGGAACTAGGTGAGGAGGTGAAGTTCTGGGGGGAGGCCTGGCAGATGAGAACAGGCTGCGCCCCTCCAGAAGGACCCCAGCAACCTTTTCCAGATCGAGAAGGGACTCTTGGTTGTCAAGGTCACACAGCTAACTACTACCAGGATCACAGGTCTGTCTGAATCTGAATGGGGCTTCCTAATGGGTATTTGGGAAGATTGGATAAGGTAATATACACAAAGCCCTCCGTACAGTGTCTGGCTCTAAAAAATGGAGCTACCCTATTATTCCTCAAATAGAAGCAGGCTTTTAAAAGCAACCTTCAGGGCTTCCCTGGTGGCGCAGTGGTTAAGAATCCGCCTGCCAATGCAGGGGACATGGGTTTGAAGCCCTGGTTGGGGAAGATTCCACATGCTGCGGAGCAACTAAGCCCGTGTGCCACAACTACTGAGCCTGTGCTCTAGAGCCTGCGAGCCATAACTACTGAGGCTGTGTGCCACAACTACTGAAGCCAGCGTGCCTAGAGCCCATGGTCCACAGCAAGAGAAGCCACCGCGATGAGAAGCCTGTGCACCACAACGGAGAGTAGCCCCCGCTCGCTGCAACTAGAGAAAGCCCTCGCACAGCAACAAAGACCCAATGCAGCCAAAAATAAAATTAAATAAATAAATAAATTTAAAAGCAACCTCCAGATCACATCTGCCTTTCCTGCCTCAGAGCCTTTGCAATGAGGCTGATGGGAAAAGTATAACAGTGCCAATAAGACGTGCTTTACCTACATTACCCAGATAACAAACCTGGAGGCAAAAGTGACCTGTAAACTCCAGACTTCTTCAACTCGGAGGGGGCAGACGAGGCCACAGCCAGGAGACCAGTGCCTGGGAGACCTGCTGCCCCTCAGGAGTGTGAGTGAGGAGGGAGCAGGAGGCCAGGGGCCTTAGGGTCCAATACAGGGGCTGGCACTGGGCAGGTGAACTTCTTCCCAGTGTGACCTAAGACACTGCCTGAGGACAGCTGCCCTGCACATCCCAGGGGAGAAGCTTGGCTTTATCCCCAAGCTGTGGTTGACCACTTGCTTGCTTCTCCAGACCTGCAGGTACCCTTTGCACATACACTCATCTCACTCACACACACACACACACACACACACTCATACATGCACACACTTGTTCACCCAAACATTTACATCCACATGTTCACACCCCCATACGATTCACCTGCTCAGACTCATGTGCTCAAACACATATACTTACACATGTGCTCATACCTTACACACTCAGACTTTATATCCACGTGTCCATTCACTCACCCACATATTTACATACCCTCAAACATATACACTCACACTTATACACTCATACCTTTAAATGCACACTCAAGAATATAGTCACACAATTTTACACTCAAACATACTTAAATCTGCTCCCACACATACACACTCAAGCATTTACACACATTTCCACTCACATATACTCATACTCATTCACACACACACACACAATCATTCACACATGCTGATATATCTACACATTGATTCACACATTTAATTAACACACACTCATACACTTACGCATATACTCAAATGTTCTATACCTCACACACATTCGTATTCACAACACTTACACTCACACTTTCACACACCTACGCTGCATTCCCTAATATACATATATTCCACACAGCCATCCCTGCACACACTCATATGCACATTCACACACACTTGCCGACATGTTTACTTACATGCAGAGTCATACAGTTATACACACTCGAGCACTCACACATGTTCATACTCCAACTCACATATTTATACACACACACTCACATACACTCACACATTCACATAATTACATATACACAAAAATTTACAAGGTCACATACTCACTCATATAAGGGAGATGTGCCCAATTGTCTAAACAGTCAGTAGCATCCAAAAGACATCTCCTTTGTGGTCCTTTCTGTGCCACCTGTGTCATGGAGTTAGTGTGTTGATCAAATGATGAGAAACTGCCCAAGAACAGGTTCTGGACTCTGCCAGACTCTGTACCCACTGCATCTCCCCTGGAAAGTGTTCCCCTCAGGGGTCAGCCCCCTCACTGCCCACCTCGGGGGACCTGAGAAAAGTCCTGGGTTGAAAAGTGATGGAGCAGGGCCCAGGCCCACTGGGAATAGCCACAGTTGTCATGGATCCCAGCCAACAGCCAGGCGTGTGGTCTGATAGGTGGGAAGGGACATAGGGAGTCTTGGGACCACATGCTATGAAATCATTTACTGCTCCCCCCCACCCCAAGTGTTACAACTTTGTACAAGTAAATAAACATTAGAGGGTTTATTTTAGGGGCCAGAGACCACAAATCTGATGGCGCACAGACCGTCTCAACCTGCAGGCTCTTTAACTTGGGATGCACATTTAACATTTTTTAATTTAAAAGTCTTTGTGGGAGGGGAGAGCCCTTCCAGAATAGCGGAGTAAGGACCTCTGAAAATCCAGTCCTCCATAAGAACAATGAGAATGCTGGCAAAAATAGTCAAAATTAACTTTTTCAGTACTCTGGAAATTAACCAAAGGCTTACAACAATCCCAGGAACATTTACTTTCAGAAGAACAAACTGAATCTCAGTAAGAACAGTGAGCTTTGTGGCTATTATCCTATTCCATTCTCCTCTCCTAGCTCTGCAGTAGCCTTGAAAACCAATAGCTTTACGATCATAATAGCTAGGAAAACCAGCAACTTAGCAGCATCTGGAGGGGGAAGAAGGCTTTGGTGCTCCCTAAAATGCCCTATCTCCAGAGCATTGTCATTATATGACCTGCTGGAAGTTAATTGGTAATCCCCACTCCCAGAGTTTGTCTTTATTTGACCTGACTTATCTCTGTCAGTGTGAACAGCCTTTTCCCTGGGGGACTTCTTTCATAAAAGAAAAAAAAGATCAGCAGCAATAATTTAACATTGAAGCTGCCTGAGGCACTGATAACAGATGGAACAAACAAGAAAGCTGAACAAAAAAATTTAAAAGAAAAGCTGGGGAATGGGATATCCATAGAGGGCTTTGAAAAGCTCCAATAGATTTTTGGGGATCTAGATGGCCACGCACATGGGCTGGGCTGGGCACCTGCCCAGGAAATACCTGAGATGGCCCTAATCCCTCACCTCTGGCTGACCTTGAGGCTCTGCTGAAGCAGAAAGTGAAGGTTGCAAAACTGTCTGATGGAACATTAAAAGCATGTCTCAACACACACACAGCCTCTCATCCAAGTCTGGGAGACTTATTGGCTCAAAGAACTTAAAGAAATCTCTGTTCAATCATTAGCTGACCACTAAGCTAACCAGGAAGAGATTTTAGTGGCCACACATGGCGAAGAATACAGATTTTACAGAATTTGTTCAGGAAAGTCACCAAACAAACAAACAGCAGCAGCAACAGCAACAATGAATAGCAACAACAACAAACCCTGGGGAGGGGGCAAAATCTGATTTCTAGAACTGCCACATTTATTTAAAATGTAAACATTGCAGCAAAATTACAACACACACAAAGAAACAGGAAAGTATGACCCATACACAGGGAAAAAAGAAGCCAGTTGAAACTGTCTTTGAGGAACGCTGGACTGTGGACTTACTAGACAAAGACTATTATTTTTTTGTTAATTTTTATTGGAGTATAGCTGTTTTACAATGTTGTGCTCGTTTCAGGTGTACACCAAAGTGAATCAGTTATACGTATACATAGATCCATTCTTTTTTTTAGATTCTTTTCTCATATAGGCCATTCCAGAATATTGAGTAGATTTCCCTGTCCTATACAGCAGGTCCTTATTAGTTATCTATTTTATATATGGTAGTGTGCACAAAGACTTTAAATCAGCTATTTTAAATATATTCAAAGAACTAAAGGAAACCATGTCAAAAGAAGTGAAGGAAAGCATGAGAATAATGTTTCACCAAACAGAGAATATAAATAAAGAGTTAGAAATGATAAAATAAGACAGGTAAAAAGAACTAAGTAGAGATTCTGAAATTGAGACGTATAATTACTGAAATGGAAAATCACTAGAGGGGCTCAACAGTAGATTTGAGCTTGGCAGAAGAAAGAATCAGTTAATGTGAAGATAGATCAACTGCAATTATCTAGAATGAGGAACAGAAAGAAAAAAGAATGAGGAAAAAGCAGCAGAGCCTTAGAGACCATCAAGGACACATCCCATCAAGGACACCAAAATACATTTAATGGGAATCCCAGAAGTAGAAGAAAGGGGAGTGAGAAAGGGGAAGAAAGAATATTTGAAAACATAATGTCAAATGCCCAAATTAGATGAAAAAACAGTAACCTACACGACACAGAAACTCAACAGACTCAAAGAGATAAACCAAAGTAGGATAAACTCAGAGAGATCCACACGTAGATACATCATAATCAAAATGGTGAAAGACAAAGAGAAAATCTTGAAAGCAGCAAGAGAGAAGAGTGACTCATTGCATACAAGTGGTCCTTAATAAGCTTAACAGATAATTTTTCATTCAGAAACTATAGAGAACAGAAGGCAATGGGATGACATGCTCAAAGTGCTGAAAGAAAAAGACTGTCAACAAAGAATTCTATACCTAGCAAAGCTGAAACCACTGGGTGGCCTTGCACAGGGCTCTGAGGAGCTCTGGTTCTTTACGTCTCAGCTCAGAAAGAATTCAGTAAGAGGCAAAATGACAGATAAGAAGTGATTTATTAGAATAGGATGCTTGTGAGGCTTACAAGCAGGCAGGCAAACAAGCTCAGCACTGCCCTGAGTACTTAGTGGGTTACATTTTTAAAATCAAAGGAAAAGAGGGCAGTGGGAGAAGACCACCTTCTTCCTTGTTCTTCAAGTCTTCCATCATTAACTCTTCCTACGTGTCAGGCAGGGGAGTTTTTGACCCTATATGGCTCATCTGGGACGGTCATGGTGCTATGGAAAAATTAGTTCAGGTCTCAGTGTAATGAGGGTCTTTCACGTTTCCCTAAATTATTGTTTTTTGTGTGTGCAGAAAGAATTTCCTAAGGGTCATTAACTTGTTGATATCACTGGGCAGGATGTAGACCTTATTTTTCCACTATTGTTTTATTATCTTGAGGCATGACTCGTGCCTTCATTGCATGGCTTTGTTGCTAAGCAAGTGAGCTTGGTTTTATTATTACGCAAGCCTGTCTGGCTCTGATGCTAAGCAACTTGCTCTGCTTCATGAGTCAAGCAAGCCCACATTGTTTCAGGATTTTCCTATTGCTGGTTTTTTTTTTTTTTTTTTTATCTATTGGCTGCATGACATGCGTGATCTTAGTTCCGTGACAAGGGATCGAACCCACACCCCCTGCACTGGCAGTACAGAGTCTTAAACACTAGGCCACCAGGGAAGTCCCCTCCCATTGCTTTCTTGAGTGATCATTAACTTACTGTGGTCTCTCAAAGCCCCCTAAAGTTCCCTCTCTATCTACAATCCCCCAGTGGGATTTCTGGACTATTTGATTACCCTCCTCTATCCCTATCAAAACTATCCTTCAAAAATGAATCGGATAGGGCTTTCTTGGTGGCACAGTGGTTATGAATCCGCCTGCCAATGCAGGGGACATGGGTTCGAACCCTGGCCCGGGAAGATCCCACATGCTGTGGAGCAACTAAGCCCATGTGTCACAACTACTGAGCCTGAGCTCTAGAGCCTGCAAGCCACAACTACTGAGCTCACGTGCCACAACTACTGAAGCCTGTGTGCCTAGAGCCCGTGCTCCACAACAAGAGAAGCCATGACAATGAGAAGCCCACGTACCGCAACGAAGAGTACCCCCACTCATCACAACTAGAGAAAGCCTGCGTGCAGCAATGAAGACCCAATGCAGCCAAAAATAAATAAATTAATTAAGTAATTTTTTAAAAAAATGAAGTAGATACTTGTATGCCAATGTTCATTGCAGCATTATTCACAATAGCCAAAAGATGGAAACAACCCAAATGTCCATCAATAAGCAAAATGTGATATATATATACCATGGGATATTACTTAGCCATAAAAAGGTCTGGAGTACTGACACGTGTCACTACACAGATGAACCTTGAACTCATACTAACTGAATGAGCCAGGTACAAAAGGACAAATATTATAGGGTTCCAATTATATGAGGTACCCAGAGTGGTCATATTCACAGAGTGGAAAGTAGATTACAGGTTCCCAGATGCAGGGAGGAGGGACTAATAGAAAGTTATTGCCTAATGCTTACGTAAAGCAGTCCTTGAGGCTGAAATCAAAGGGCACCCGAGAGTAACTCAAATCCACCTGAAGAAATAAAGAGCACCAGTAAAGGCAACTACATAGGTAAATATAGAAGATGGCATAAATGTAGTTTTTGGTTTGTAAGCTCTTTTTTTCTTTTGTCTAATTTAAGAAACAGTTGCATAAAACAATAATTATAAGACTGTGTTGATGAGTTTATAATACATGAAGCTATAATTTGTGTGACCATAGGAGAACAAAGAAGGGGAGGGAACAGAAATATATAGGCGTTCTGGGCACACAGCTCGGCAATCTCAGCCCATCCCAAAGCTCGGTTCCGGCCCTGGCTCCCTAGTCAATCATCTGACCTTTATTCATCTCCTCTGGGGGATCTAGTGGTGGCCAAGGCAGACCCAGTCATCCCTGCCTTTGCAGGCTCCACAGGAGGGATGAGAAGCAATGGTTCGGCATCTGTTCACAGGGGAGGGGCTGAATTCTGCTTGTGAGTTTTAGAAGAATTTTGTCAGGCTTTGGCGTTAGGGAGAGAGTTCTAGGTATCAGGCCATCTTTCACATTTTCTGCACTGCACTTTCCCCCTTGCTTCTGTTTCCCCTCCCCTACTTTTGCTCTTCAAATTCTTTCTTCATCATGCAAAGTATTTTCTCTCACCTTCTTGACCTGGGAGCTAGGGGTGGGGGCTGGTAGGGCAGGGAAGTTGTAAAAGGGTAGGGTGGGAAGGGAAGGCACCAGAATCAGAGTGTGCAGAGCCCTCAACTTCTACCCCCAAGCCAACTCTCCTTCCTGCCCCTGTACAGAAACACATGGAGGTCTCCCTGCAAAAATTCAGTAGTATAAACTGTTCTCTATCTCTTTGCACATGTAATTGTGTGTGTAACAGGATGTTAAATTGCAACTTCCTACTCAGTCACCAAGATAAAATAGATAAGACATTCCAGACCAAGACGTAAATGTTCAGAGGAAATTAGCAAAAACCCATTATAAGACCTGCAAAGGTCTTCCCAGCTTTGAGGATCTAATGATGTAGTTATTGGAGGTTAAATAAATTTGTGAGGAGAACTTCTTTGGAGAGAATAGGACTTTGACTTTGCTCTTCCTCAGCCCTGCCCCACCCACAGGGAGAGCACTCTAAAGGGCTGGAGAAAAAGAGCTTCAGAGAAGAGGCTGAGAGGGAAGCCTTGCCTTCCAGGTTGTCAGAAGAATGAGCAAATGTGAGGATTTCCCCTACATGAGATGTGGGCCCCTCAGGAGAGCTGACCTGATCATGCCCCAGAGGACATCTAAGGAATGATGTCATGTTAACAGAGATTCCATGTTGTTTATGTCCAGGTTGTGGGGAGGGAAGAATAAAAACAGGAGCTGAGAGTCACCAGCAGGAGGTAAATGTGTTGCCCAAATCAAAAAGGTAAAATGAAATGTTCTCAAGGGTCTCTAGAATCTACGAAAGCACCCCCTGAGAGGGATCAGCTTTACACACAGGTCAGGACAAAACCATCCTGTGTAGCAGCATCAGGCAGGTAAGGACTTTTCCGCTCCCCAACATCTCCTCCCTTCCTTCCTCCTTGCCTCTCCACCCCTGTCCCATGGCAGGGGTTAGAAACCACCTGAGCAAGATAGAGGAGGCTTTAAGGTGGGAAAAGAGAAAGAAGGATCCATCCACATGCTAGTAGGGGGAGGGGCCATCTGTAACTTTTCAAAAAGTTGGAAGCTTTGGCTATTCCCCATACCGGACATTCTAACTTCTGCACTAAGGCTGTGTTTACAAACCTAAAATGAATAGAGTTTTGTTTGTTTGCTTGCTTAATCTGGTGTATTTGTCAGGGCTCTCCAGGGAAGCAAAATCCCTCTCTCTCTCTCTCTCTGCCTATCTATCAATTAATCTATCTATCTATCTATCTACGGGGAGAGAGACAGAGAGAGAGAGAGAGAGAGAGAGAGAAATTTATTATAAGGAATTAGAGTCCAAGGCTGTCTGCTGGAGAATTCTCTCTCTCTCTCTCTCTCTCTCTCTTTTTGGGGGGGATTCTCTTTTGCTCAGGGAAGGCTTGTCTTTTTGTTCTATTTAGGTCTTCAACTGATTGGGTGAGGCCCACTCACATTCTGGAGAGCAATCTGTTTCCTCAGGGTCCACTGATTTTAATGCTAATCTCATCCAAATGTTAATCTCATCTGGGTGTCTCACAGAAGCACCCAGAATAGCGTTTGACCAAATATCTGAGCTCAGTGGCTCAGCCAAATTGACATATAAAATGAACCATCACACCTGGGAATGATCAGAAAACCTCCGGGAGTGTCCACATTTTCACTCAGGGACAGGGGTAGAGCTTCCTCCACTGAATGCCTTTTACAAAGGTAATGGGAAGCAAAATAAACATTTGTGATTCTACCTCATGAGTAGATTGCTGAGTCGTTACAGCTGTTACCTGTATTTTGTCAGGGAGTGGAGGGGAAAAGCTGTTCTTAATAGGGGCCCATTTCTTTGGTGGCACTAGAGTTACCCTTTGGGCAAAGATCGCTCTTTTAGTTGGAAAAGCACTTCCAAGGGCCCTTCTATTATCTAAGATAAAGTGAGATCCCTCTTCTAGAAGGAAGTAACCTTGGCCCCAGAGTTCTGCCAGAGCAAGGAGGCGGCAACTTTGAAGAGACTGTTGGGTTTTTTTCTTGGTTTACTGCTCTGGCTGGGGCCTGGCCTAGGAAGTGAGGATTCCTAGACTCTGGGAAGAGAACAAGGGATTCTGATGGCGTGGCCGCTCACTAAAATCCGAGGCAAAGGGCTGAGGAGAGAAGCAGCCAGCAGGGGTACCCAGGGCAGGGCTCTCCAGGGCAGGAGCTGGCCAGGGCAGATATCTACTGACTGGGTTTCAGCTTTCCTTTCACTCCCTTGGGCTTTCAGCAAGATTGTGTAAGGACTCCAGGCTGGACTCGGGCTCCTCAGAGGAATTTGGAGAGGAGCAGTGTGGGAAGGTCCCAGAACAACCTGCCCGGCAGCCCAGAGCAGCAGGTCAGAGGCAGCTGATGGACGGGGTGAACAAGCAATTCATCTGTTCACGATGACTCTGGGACCACAGGCTCCCACTGCGAGTGAGTGACCCTAGGGGTCATGGTGGGGGGCTGGAGGGTTCTCGGGGCTACTTCAGAGGTGGGGCGCCTGGTGTCCTGCAGCCTGGAGCGAATCAGACTTTGGAGAAGTGTTGTAGCGTGGATGTTCACAGGGTTCTCTGCAGCCAAGCTGCCTGACTCCGCAGGTTAGTCCATCTCCCTCTGATTTCAATTTGCTTGTCTGTCAAAGTGAGGCTGTGTGAGGATTAAATGAGTGGGTAGTGGGAAGCGCAGAGTGTAAAGCCTGGGATGTATGTGTTTGTGAAGTAAATAAATGGTGTTGAGTGAGGGCGAGATTGGGGAGTGTGGGCAGGTTACAGAGGCTCCTGTAAGTCCCACTGGAGACCCACCCAAGGCCCTAAGCAAAGGGGAGTGAAGGCAGGTGCATGGGTTTTGAGGGCAGATGGGAGGACATTCCTGGTCTCCAGAGAGGTATCTGCAGGAGTGAGGGGCTCTCCCCATGCCCCTGAACCCCATCATGTGTCCCAGCCTTGCTCGTACTGCTGAGAGTAGAGGGAGAAAAAAAAAAAAAAAAGGTGTTTAGCTTTTTCTCAAACTCTTTCCTTCCCTTTGGTGGCATTGTCAGGTCAGGCAGAGGTCATTCCATTTTTGTTTTTCTCTAATATGCTTCCAGCCCAGTGACAGGGGCACAGAGGCCTAAAAATACTGTGAGCCACCAGGTTGGATCACATCAGCCTCTGGCCGCCAGGCTGCCCGGCCTCTGCTCGGCGTTCCGTGTGGGCTTCACTCACTGGCATCTCTGGGGCACCCACTCCCCACTCTGACACTGGGGAGTGGAATTTGGAGAGACAGAGCCTGAGATCTGGGGCTCAGGGGTGGGGGTCTCCTAAAGAGGGGCTGAGGCCCAGCCGATGGCCTCGGGATCCAGGGATGGACAGTGTCTCCAAGGTCATCTTGGCCAGCCTTCCCCTTTGTAGAGTTGGAAACGATGAGTCCCCAAAAGGGGAGGCTTTGTGGCTTTCTGAGCTGCCTGCACTGCCTTCCCCCCCGCCGCCCCGCCCTGCCTTTTCCCAACTTTATTCAAAGCTGTTATCTCCCACAAAAGCTTCTAAGGATCCTGAGAAGAAAAGTCCACGGGCTGGGCTGCACTGCGAGTTCAAAGTCCTGGCTCCAGTCTCCCAGGAGAGGTGGGCCCTCACTTGTCACCTGCTTCTGGGCCTCAGTTCCTTCAGGTGTAGGAGTGAGGGGTGAGGCCCTGTGGGATTCTGCAAAGATGTGAGGGAAGTTGGCAGGAAAGCTGGGGTGGGGGGTCCCTGGGAACCATCCCCACTTCACCTGAAGCTCTTCTTCTTTCACCTATTTTCTGTCCTAGGAATCATAAGGTTTCATCTGAAAAAGGGTTCTGCTACTAAAATAGAGAGGTTTCAAGGGTGTGAAGGTTTTTTCTGGCTCCCGTGGTCTGTGGTTAGCTTCAGCTGCTGTCACACCCAAGTTACACCCCTCAATCCATCTGCCCTAAACACCTTGCAGCTCCCCCAGCCTGTCTCATCCCAGGCTTTTGCACATAACCCCTGCTATCCTCCACCTCTTCACCAGGTCACTTGGCAAACCTCAGCCCATCCTTTAAGTCACAACTCAGGCACCATCTCCTCCTGGAAGCCTTCCAGTCCTGTCCCAGACCTGCCTAAAGGCCTCCTTGGGGCTGCCACAAATTACAAGGTAACTCCTATCACAGCACTTATAGTACCTTTGTAATTGCCTCTACATTTGTTTATCATCAGGGAATACCTGAGTTTAAATTCCAGTTCTGCCACTTCCCAGCTGTGTGACCCTGAGCAAGTGACCTAACCTCTCTGTGCTTCAGTTTCTGCATCTCTAAAATAGTATCAGCAACACAAAATGCTTGCTATGTGCCAGTCCCTGTCTTATGTGCTTTATTTAATCCATGCAACATCCCTATAAGATTGGTATGAAAACCTTTTATTTTAAACAAATGAGAAAACTGGGAATTCCCTGGTGGTCCAGTGGTTAGGACTTGGCACTTTCACTGCCGGGGCCCTGGCGGGGTTCTATTCCTGGTCAGGGAACTAAGATCCTGCAAGCCATGCGACATGGTCAAAAAAAACAAAGAGAGAAAGAAAACTGAGGCCCAAGGTCACACAGCTTGTAAGTGGCAGGGTCAGTGTTCAAAATCATGCAGCCCAACAGCAGAGGGATTCTACTGCCTCTCAGAAGCTACATCAGCAGATATTGTGAGGGTGATATGAGTAAATAAATAAAGCTGGGGCTTCCCTGGTGGCGCAGTGGTTGAGAGTCCGCCTGCCGATGCAGGGGACACGGGTTCATGCCCCGGTCCGGGAAGATCCCACATGCCGCGGAGCGGCTGGGCCCGTGAGCCATGGCTGCTGAGCCTGCGCGTCCGGAGCCTGTGCTCCGCAACGGAAGAGACCACAACAGTGAGAGGCCCGCGTACAGCAAAAAAAACAAAAACAAAAAAATAAATAAAGCTGTTTGGCACCTAGTAGGTACTCAATAAGTGCTCAGTATTTATGTTTTCCAGTGTCCCCTTCTCTGTCAGTTTACACTTGGGGATTTAAACTTGGGGATTTAAAATAGGAACCAGACATATTTTTACAGTTATTTTTCTTACTGTGCTCGCCTGTTTACTGTCATAGAATCATTACATGTCAGTGCTGGATAGGACATATGAAATAATGGGAATAATCATAATAGCTAGCACTTTTTGAATACTTACTATGTGTCACTGTGCTAATGTATTTTTTTAAATAGATTTTATTTTTTGACACAGTTTTAGGTTCACAGCAAAATTAAGGAGAAGTTACAGAGATTTCCCACATATTCCCTGCCCACCCCCAACCTCCACCGTATCAACATCCCCCACCAGAGTGGTACATTTGTTACAACCGATAAACCTGTATTGACACATCATTATCACCCAAAGTCCATAGTTCATGTTAGGGTTCACTCTTGGGGTTGTACAATCTATGCGTTTTGACAAATGTATAATGACGTGTATCCACCATTATAGTGTAATATAAAGTATTTTCACTACCCTAAAGATCCTCTGTGCCCTGCAGATTCAGCTCCTTCTCCCCCTTCCCCCAGCAACCACTGATCCTTTTACTGTCTCCATGGTTTTGCCTTTTTCAGAACGTCATATGGTTGGAATCATACAATGTATAGCCTTTTCAGGTTGGCTTCTTTCACTTAGTAATAAGCATTTAAGGTTCCTCCATGTCTTTTCAAGGCTTGACAGTTCATTCGTTTCGAACACTGAAAAATATTCCATTGTCTTGATGTACTACAGTTTATTTACCCATTCACTTACTGAAGGACATCTTAGTCGCTTCCAAGGTTTGGCAGTTAAGAGTAAAGCTGCTATAAATATCTGTATGCAGTTTGTTTCATGAACGTAAATTTTCATCTCCTTTGGGTAAATACCAAGGAGCACAATTATTGGATTGTTTGGTAAGAGTATGTTTAGGTTTGTAAAAAACCACCAAACTTCTTCCAAAGTGGCTGTATCATTTTGCATGCCCACCAGCGATAAAAAGGGAGCTCTTGCTGCTTCACATCCTCAAGAGTGGTACTGTCAGTGTTACAGATTCTGGCCATTCTAATAGGTGTGTAGTGGTATCTCATTGTTTTAATTTGCATTTCCCTAATGACAGATGATGTGGAACATCTTTTCATATGCTTATTTGCCACCTGTATATTTTCTTTGATGAGGTGTCTGTTTGGATCTTCTGCTCATTTTTTAATCAGTTGTTCATTTTCTTATTGTTGAGTTGTAAGAGTTCTTTGTATATTTTGGGTATGTCTTTTGCAAATATTTTCTCCCAGTCTGTGGCTTGTTTTCTCACTTTCCTGACTGTGTCTTTCACAGATCAGAAGTTTTTAATTTTAATGAAGTTCCGTTTATCAATTATTTCTTTCATGGTGCTATGGTCTGAAGGTTTGTGTTCCCTCAAAATGCAACCCCTAAAGATGATGATATTAGGAGGTGGGGCCTGTAAGAGGTTTTTAAATCCCTCAGGAGTGGGATTAGTACCTCATAAAAGAGGCTCCAGGGAGATTTCTCAGCCCCTTCTACCATGTGAGGATACAAGATGTCTGAAACCCAGAAGATGGTTCTCACCTAACAATGCCAGCACTACAACCTTGGACTTCCAGCTTCCAGATCTGGGAGAAATAAATTTCTGCTGTTTACAAGCTAACCAGTCTGTGGTACATTGTTATAGCAGGCTGAATGGACTAAGACATATAGGTCATGCTTTTGTGTTGTATCTAAAAACTTATCACAATACCCAGGGTTGTCTAGATTTTCTCCTATGTTATCTTCTAGGAGTTTCAAGTTTTGTCTTTTATACTTAGGCCTATGATACATTTTGAGTTCATTTCTGTGAAGGCTATAAAGTCTGTATTTAGATTCATTTTTCGCATATGAATGTCCAGTTGTCCCAGAACCATTTGTTGAAAAGATTGCTTTTCTCCATTGCGTTGAATTTGCTCTTTTGTCAAAGAAAAGTTGATTATATTTATATGGATCTATTTCTGGGTTCTGTATTCTGTTCCATTCATCTATTTGTCCATTCTTTCACCAATACCACTCCATCTTAATTACTGTAGCTTTATAGTGAGGCTTAAAGTCAGATAGTGTCTGTTCTCTAAGCTCTTCTTCAATATTGTGTTGACTCTTCTGGGTTTTTGTCTCTCTGTATAAACTTTAAAATTTATTTATTTATTTATTTATTTTTGGCTGCATTGGGTCTTCGTTGCTGTGCGTGCGCTTTCTCTAGTTGCATCAAGCAGGGGTTACTCTTCGTTGCAGCGTGCGGGCCTCTCATTGCTGTGGCTTCTCTTGCTGCGGAGCCTGGGCTCTAGGCACGCGGGCTTCAGTAGCTGTGGCACACAGGCTCAGTAGTTGTGACTCGCAGGCTCTAGAGCACAGGCTCAGTAGTTGTGGCGCATGGGCTTAGTTGCTCTGCGGCATGTGGGATCTTCCTGGACCAGGGATTGAACCCGTGTCCCCTGCATTGGCAGGAGGATTCTTAACCACTACGCCACCAGGGAGGTCCCTTTCTGTGCTTTAATGTGAATACTTTCTGCTGCATGTCTTTTAGTTCACTAATCCTCTGTTCTTCTGTTTCTAACCTGCTATAAATCCCATCAAATGAATTCTTTTTTAACAATAACTTCATTAGGGTATACTATATATGCAATAACCACTGTGCCACCAGGGAGGTCCCACTACTCTCTTTTTGAGAAACAGCCTTTGGCTTGCTACAGAGCCTTAACAGAGACTGAACTCTTAACCATGAGCCATCAAGTTACCATGTGACTGGAGCTGCCCATCACGAATGACCTGGGTGTTGTCTGATCCACAAGCTATAAAGTTGTGCATGCCCAGCTGCGCTCCATTTTCAGTGAAGTGGCATGTATGAGACTGGGCTTGAATGAGCACACATAAGGCACAAGTAAGTTGTGTGAAGAAGTGGCCCACATGCCCACGGCCACTGCTCCTGCTGCACTGTCTTCTCTCTCTCAGCCCACACCTACAGTCTCATGGGGCATCCTCTATGACCAGCAGACTGGGGAAGAGAAAATTCAGTCGTGGTTTACAGCCTGGTTTACACAGGTCCCGTACAATATGCAGGCTCGGTGAAAACAGACTGCTGCAGCGCTGCAGCCCCTTTCTGGGATACTCTTGAAGAGTAACAGTGAAGGAATAGCCTACCTTTTGGCAAAACCTCAAGCAGTGCACCTGGTTGCTCATTTTGCCTGGAAGGAGAAATGGCCAGAAGCTCTGCTAGTCTAGAGGTCTTAGTTCCAAAGGGAAAAATGTTTCCATTAGGAGACACAAAAATGTTTGTTAAATTGGAAGTTGAGGTTGTCATTTGGTCTTTTGGGGAATCTCATGCTTCTCAATCAACAGGCAAAGATTTG
This sequence comes from Orcinus orca, assembly GCF_937001465.1. Classification (NCBI taxonomy): domain Eukaryota; kingdom Metazoa; phylum Chordata; class Mammalia; order Artiodactyla; family Delphinidae; genus Orcinus; species Orcinus orca. The sequence continues at coordinate 4,190,511 of NC_064568.1, forward strand.
ATTGCTGCTGCACAACGGAGATGTATTAATAATACAGTTAACTTTATAGCACAGTACTAAGTTACAGGATGTCAAAAGCAGAAAGGGAATATCACCCAAGAAGTTTGCATCCTCTTTTGTTTTTTAATTTATTTACTTTTGGCTGTGTTGGGTCTTCGTTGCTGCGTGCAGGCTTTCTCTAGTTGCAGCAAGAGCAGGTGCTGCTCTTCATTGCGTTGTGCGGGCTTCTCATTGCAGTGGCATCTCTTGCTGCAGAGCACGGGCTCTAGCTGTGCAGGCTTCAGTAGTTGTGGCATGAGAGCTCAGTAGTTGTGGCTTGTGGGCTCTAGAGCACAGGCTCAGTAGTTGTGGCACACGGGCTTAGTTGCTCCATGGCATGTGGGACCTTCCGGGACCAGGGCTCGAACCTGTGTCCCCTGCATTGGCAGGCGGAGTTTTAACCACTGCACCACCAGGAAAGTGCTGCATCCTCTTTTGTGGAAAGTGTTATATGTGTTTTGGTTGTATGCAGGTTAATTGTGTCATGTTAGGTGGAAGTATGACTTTGTTATTATCTTTATTTGGAGCTTAAGTATAGTTAAGGATATGTGTAGGAATGTGGTTGCTGGGTCATCAATCTTTTTAATTCTAGCTACTGTAATGAGGGTGTAGAGGCATCTCCTTGTGGTTTTAGTTTGCAAATCCCTGGATGACAAAAGATACTGAACGTCTTTTTGTTGCTTATTGGCCACTTAAAGAAAATATTTATTTATTTAGGCTGCGCCGGGTCTTAGTTGCAGCATGCGGGATCTTCACTGCGGCACGTGGGCTTCTTAGTTGCGGCATGTGGACTCTTACTTGCGGCATGCATGTTGGATCTAGTTCCCCGACCAGGATCAAACCCAGGTCCCCTGCATTGGGAGCTTGGAGTCTTACCCACTGGACCACCAGGGAAGTCCCTTACTTGCCATTTTTATATCTTCTTCAGTGAAGTGTTTATTAAAATCTTTTGCCCATTGTTTTTTGGGTTGTCTTACTATTCACTTATAAGAGTTCTTTATATATTCTGGATTCAAGTTTTTTGTCAAATATATTGTACTCCAAATCCCCCCTGCCATCTATGGCTTGCCTTTTCATTTTCTTTATGGTGTCTTTCAAAGAACAAAAGTTTAAAATTTTGATTAAGTTCAACTTATGAATCATTTCTTTTATGGTTCATGCTTTCTGTGTCCTAAGAAATCTTTGCCTATGTCATAATCACAAAGACTTTTTTCTGTATGTTTTTATCTAGAAATTTACTTAATAGTTTTAGCTTTTACATTTATCATCCATTCTGAGTTACTTTCCTCAACGGCCTTCTTCAAGAGCTCCTGAGATCTAGAGATACATCCCCACCAACCTCAAATCTAACAGTCAACCTTGCCACCTCCTTGGCCTCAATCTTAATCAATCTATCAAGTCCTGTCCATTAACTCCCTAAAAAGGACTCTTCTCTACCACCAGTCTACCTTGCTTTGACTGTTAAGGCAGCCTCCTAACTGGTCCCCTGCCCCGACTCACACTCCACTCCACATTCAGGGGCCCATTCCGGCCACGCCAAGCTCTCATCCCCTGGACATAATTAAGTCCCTCCAAGTCAGCCTTCAGATTCCAGCTGGAAAATCCTTGCCTGAATCAATCTCCTTCCTTCCTCCCCCTAATACAGGCTCTCTTAGCACCATGCACCTCTCAGAAGAGATTTTACTATTTGCAAATTTTAATTTTTTTGTGATCCTCCCTTTAACGTTTTCCTTCTCCACGGGTTCTAACTTCATGACTCTTTATCCCCACGTTGTACTTCCAGTAACTCATACAGGGCCTAGCACACGGAAGGAGCCTCAATACATAAGCGATGAACGAATAAATGAATTAGGAAAATGCAGTAATAAAGGGGTAGGCTGATAGCTGCTTGTGTTCCCTTGAGTGGTAAAGGCGGACGTGAAATAGTAATAAGCCCCTGCCAGCAGCGGCCGAAAACCTGCTGGATCCGAGGAGGAAAGAAGGCCTTACGATTGAAGGTAAGCAGAACAGGTGAGGGACCCGGAGCATTGGTCAGAAATCCGCTCACACCTGAGCTGCCGTGGCCCTTCGCTCTCAGAAATCGGGGCCAGGCCAGAGGAACTCGGTTCCCAGAGCTTTAGGCGGTGAAGAGCTAACCTGCAGCGAAACAGCCCAGGCCCCCGGCACCGCGTGGGTGGGCGGGGCCACGTCTTTCGGGGCCGTGCCCCCCCTGCAGCGTGCGCGCGCCCGCCGCCGCCTCGCGCGTGCGTCGCCTGCCGGGGGCGGAGGTTGTGGGTGGTGGCGGCGGGCGCGCGCGCTCTCGCCTCCTCGCGCCGGTTCGCGCTCCCGTGCTGGGACTGAGGAGGCTGTGGCGACCGCGGCGGCTGCGGAGGCGGCGGCTGAGGCGGCGCGGGGGGAGGGCCGGGAGGGGGGTGGTTGTGGGGGGATGGACCGGGCTCGGCGGCCGCAGCGGCAGGAGCCGGTGCTTGAGCGCGAGCGACGGCGCTGGCGGAGACGCCGGCTGCTCCTCCCCTCCCCGCCGGTGAGTGAGTGCCCCCGCCTCCGACGCTGGCGGCGGCCGCGGCCCCTCAACGGCCCCTGTGGCCCGGGAGGGGAGAGTTGTGAGGGGAGCGTGGCCGGGCGGCGCCGCCGACGCGGCCCGGGCCTCCCGCTCGCGGCCTGGGGCGGGTGGGACCCTTGGTCGCCACCGTTCGGGGCTGAAGCCCTGGGCCTAGGGCTCGACCCCCAGCATCCCTCCGGGCCTCTTTCCTCTCCTGGCCCGTTCCGCTGTCATTTTGACCCTGGGGTTTCTCTCCCCTCCCCTTCGCCTCGCCCCCTTCCCAGCACCCCATCCAGGGCCGCGGGGAGGGAGGGACGTGTGAGGAGGTGGGCCGAGGCCCGAAGGACTGTCTGGAAGCTGGCTCTAGGGGGTCGGGGATCCTACGAGCCCTCGCTTGCCCTGGCGTCCCTAGAAGTTGGCCACTGGGGCTTAGCCGTTGCCACCTGAAAGCAGTTTTGCACCTTTTGTTTTGATTTTGAACTTGTCGTTTGAGGGGAGGAGGGAGCCGGCAGTTCTGGGAACGGGGGGAATTGGTGGTGCGCGGTGGCATGCGAGTCTGGGCTGGGTCCCAGGTGCCTTTTATTAACCCTTTTAGGAAGGGAAGAGGGGCTCAGTGAGTTGCACCTTCTCTAAAGGGCCAGAGATCCATTTATAGCTTGCAGACCCCAGCTTTTTCAGCTTAAGCAAAGGTATGTGTAGTGTTTGTCCAGGGGTTGGTTTGGTTCATCGCTAACATTGATGGTGAACATCCCCCAGGTGAATCTGCAGTAGTTTCTTGAAGCAGCCCACTTAAACTGTTGGCTGATTTCCCCCCTCTTCTTTGGTGACACTTTACACATTAGTCTTGGTAGATCTTAGCCAGTGCTTTTGCAGGCTGCCTTTTCATCCTGACTTGTCATAGAGGAAAGGAAGATGAACACACACTTGTCTTAATCCAAAATGGTTGCTGTTAAGTCTGACATACTTATCAGAGGTACCTGTACCATAAGCATCTCTATGAAAGGTCTGAATTCCTAAATTAAAAAGCAGGTAGCTGCTTTAGAATAAAGCAAAACTTTGATTTGTTTATGCCGTCTGACCAGTATCTTACATTTGGCAGTTATTGACTAAACCAAATCCTTGTCTTTGAAGTACCTGTGTATGGAAATTGTTGCAAAGCCTGGAAGGAGAGAACCTTATGAAAATGTTAATGTGTTAATGACAAGATTCCTCCAGGAGGTAGATACATTTTTTTCTCCACTTGTATTGGAAGAGTGAGACTCAGATTATGAGTTGGTGGTAGTTTTACTAGTGTGTAACAAATGATGCTTATGGGTGGGATTTTAATGCAACAATACCTTGTCCTCTACCGACAGAGTTGACTTGTATTTTTTTTTGAAATCACACACCCACTCTCTGGCTAGTATAGAAAGATTATAAAGCTGCTTCTGGTCTGTGGGCGGTAACCTTTTAATTTCTGAAGAGTTTTCAGCTGCTTACAGAATAGATTGATGATCAGCAGCATAGGAAGGATTCAGATATTACAAATTCATTAGCACGTGATCTAGATCTATTAAAATTATGAGTACTTATTAAGATTTGGCATGGTGTGGCTGCTGTGTACCAGGTATAGGAAATGAGATTTCTCAGAGTATTTGCATCTTATGATAAACAGAAGCACAGTCAGCTGACAGTGTTGTGACACCTTACAGTAGTTGAGAGAATCTTTTATGAGCACAAAAAACCTGTACAATTTAATGAAGAAACCCAATAACCTGGACTAATTGATGACCACCATTACTTTAAACTCTTTGCTCCCCTCTACTGGAATATTTCCCCTTTTCTTTTGCCTGTCATATATGTACAAAACCTATAATGGCTGAAGGCTTAAGTTTGAACTCCTCAGAGTGGTATTTATGGATCACTCATTAATTTATCAGTCAAGTATTTGTTGAGCCCTTATTTTGTTCCAGGATTTTTTTCTAGGTAAGTACTGAGCAACAGTGGGGGGCAGAGTCCCTGCCCTCATGGAGCTTTATTCTGTGTGTGTGAGAATGAGGATAGCAAATAAGCAAATAGAGATAATTTCAGGTAATGCTACAAATTAGTGATTAGCAAACTTTTTCTGTAAAAGACCAGAAACTAAATATTTTAGGCTTTATGGGCCATACAGTCTCTGTTGCAGCTACTCAACTGTCTTGTTTTAGTGCAAAAGCAGCCACCGGCAGTACAGTACATGAACGAGTGTGTCTGTGTTCTCATTAAACTTTGGACGTTGAAATTTTAATTTCATACAATTTTCCCGTGTCACAAAACGTTTGAATTCTGCTTTTTGATTTTTTTCAACCATTTAAAAATGTAAAAACCATTCTTAGCTCATAGGCCATACAAAAACATGGGGCAAGCTGGATTTGGCCTGTGATCTGGCCCTTTAAAGAAAAAGTTTGCTGACTCCTAATGTGAACCATGAAGAAAATAAAACAAGCTGATGTGACAAGTGAGTGACTGGTGGGGGTGGTGGGGAGGCCTCAAAGAGGAGAAGATATTTGAGCTGTGGCCTAAGAGATGGAAGAGCTTTCCTGGCAGATGAAATAGCAAATACAGGCATCTGCTGATGGAAATGAGCTTCTGTGTTTCCCCAGCATTGGGCTTTTCCACATACCATGTCATTCTTGCCTTGGTGTCTTTCTTCATTTTGTTGTTCTCAGCTAGATTGCCCACCTGTCAGGTTTTAAAAGTCTCCCCATTATAGAATCTAAGATTTGGAAGAGATTTTAGCTTCTTACCCAATTGCTCTCTTCTCAAATGTTCTCAGTGATTTTTCAGCCTCTGTTTGAACACCCTTGATGACAGAAAATTCATTACTTTGAGGTAGCCCGTGCCATTTTTAGATAGCTCTAATTGTTGTTAGAATGTTCTTCTTCATGTTGCAGTAGGAGTCAGCCTCTCTACCTCCTTTCCCTGATGCTGCCTTACAGTGCCCATGGAATAAGCCTGAGATGGGGCTGCACCTCATCCACAGGATTTGGCTCTAAAGTCAGTGCTTAAGACAAAAATTACATAAGATGAAAACTGTATTTGAAAATCCCTTAAATTGTTTAAAAAGCGCAGTGTGCATGTTTTTGCATTTATAATTATTTAGTTCTTAAGCATTTTACAGACCGAGAGCCACTAAGCTTGACTGAAGGAAGGAGCAAGAGGGAGAAAATTATGTAGATATGTAGGCCTTCAAAAAAATTTTGCCTTTTAAGAGCTATCAAATGCTTATCAGAGAGTGGGGGATGGTGGAGAATTTTAATGTGTTCCTGCTTTCTTGCAGGATTAATTTTACTGTATTTGTACATTGAGGCTGTTAATGTATAAATACAAAACATTAATAAATGTTTATCGCTATGTTATGAATATTAAATGAGATAATATGTATGGAAGCACCTGGCACATGGTAAGTGGTCAATAAATGTTTGCAGGATTTGAATCGAAGTTTCTGCTTCATTGGGCTCACATGCACACTGTCCTCTGAAAGTTGTAGAGAAGAACTTGGCCACCTGCTTCCTGTCTTTCCAAATTGGCATTTCCTGTTGTGGCTCTGTAGAGCAGCTGTCACTCTCTTTGTCCTTGAGTGTTGGTCACATTTTACCAGAGGTCAGCTAGTAAGTTAAATGGGCATATGATGTAACTCTGTTAGTTCTGTTACATGACCCTTGAAGTATTTGAACACTGCTCTTATGCCTCTTATTTAAGTCTTCACTTTTCAGGGCTAAATACTTTCATTTCTTTTAGTTTTTCCTTGCTTCTTCACCCTTCTGTGTCTTGTAAGTGTACCAATTTATCATCGTTCTTTTTTACTTTGGTACCCTGAAGTACATTTTAAGGTACAAACTTAAGTTTTACCTCCTTGATGAAGTTTTCCCTTACACTTGTAGACCTTCTCCATATTCCTAAATACTTATATCTGTATTTCTCAATTTAATATTTTCTTACTTTTGTATTTTATACTTCTTTCATGAGCATGTATCTTACCTCACAATGAGACAACAAGCTTCTTGAGGGCCAAGACCATGTATAAATGTTTACAACTTTATAAAAATAAACTTTAAAAATAAATGTTTTAGGGGCTTCCCTGGTGGCGCAGTGGTTGAGAGTCCGCCTGCTGATGCAGGGGACACGGGTTCGTCCCCCGGTCCGGGAGGATCCCACATGCCGCGGAGCGGCTGGGCCCGTGAGCCATGGCCGCTGAGCCTGCGCGTCCGGAGCCTGTGCTCCCCAACGGGAGAGGCCACAACAGTGAGAGGCCCGCGTACCGCAAAAAAAATTAAAAAATAATAAATGTTTTATTTAGAGCAGTGTTAGATTTAGTGAATTATTGTAGAGATAGTACAGAGAGTGCCTGTCTTTCCCACACCCAATTATTAACATCTTACATTAATGTGTTACATATGTCACAATTAATCAATATTGATGCATTGTTACTAAGTCTATACTTTATTCAGAGTTCCACAGTTTTTTCTTTAATGTCCTTTTTTGTGTTCCAGGATCCCATTCAGCATGCCACATTACATTTAATAGTCATGTCTCCTTAGCTTCTCTTGGTTGAGGCAATATATCAGACTTTCCTTGTTTTTAATGACCTTGGCAATTTTGAAGATAACTGATCAGGTATTTTTGTAAAATGTCTTTCAATTGGACATTTGTGTGATGTTTTTCTAATGGTTAGACTGATGTAATATGATTTTGGAAGGAAGACCACAGAGGTAAAGTGCCATTCTCATCACATATCAAGAGTACATATGACTTATCAGTGTTACTGTTAACCTTCATCACTTAACTTCTGCTAGTGTTTGTTTTCTCCACTGTAAAGCTACCCTTTTGTGCCTCCCTTTCTATACTATACTCTGGAAGAAAGTCACTATGCATAGCCCACACTTGGTGAGTGATGAGTTATGCTCTACCTCCTTAAAGGTAGAGTATCTACATAAATATCATTGCTCAAATTGTCCAGCTTTGGCCACTGGGAGCCCTTTCAGTTGGCTCCTGTATCCCTCCCCTTTGTGTGTGAATACTTTCTTTTTGGCAACATAAAATGCTTCAGGCTCATCTTTTATATGTCATTCCTCAGTCGTACAGTCATTTTTCTAAGGAGCTCTAGTTCCTTGTGTTGGAAAATGGTATTTGAAACCAAGATTTGGGTGCTAGATGTGCTGGTTGCTACCAGAGTGTTGTTGCTTCTAGGCAGTCTGAGTGACAGAGCAAGGAGATGGGTGTATATATTAAGCTGTGTATATACACATATCTATAAATATTTCTGTATGTAGCCATTTATCTATTAAGCTAAACATGAATTCATACTGATATTTCCAACGCTAATTCCTTACCACATGGATCATTGTAACCTCTTCCACTCCACCAATGAGAAACCTGGCTCCCACCCTCTGGCATCCATTTACTTAATTCTTCAGTTCCAGTATTCATGTGAAGTGGTTTGAGAATTGTTAATCTGTCCCCCTGTGGGAAAACACTTTATCAACTAGAGTACAGTGCTTATGGATAGTTCCTTTTGCCTTTAGACTGATAGACTCCACTTATTTCCATCATTACTTAGGGGTCAGCACCTTATTCCTCCACCCCCAAATGAGGTTGTTTCATATGTGTAATAGATTTAGATTGTTTTATTGCATTCTACATTCCATGCTGAGATCTCTTTATCTCTCAAATGATTGTTTCAAAATTTGCACACATTAAGGTTTATTCTTTGTGCTTTAAAGTTCTATGGGTTTTGACAAACTTTTAATATCTTATATTCAGCATTACAGTGTCATATAGAGTAGTTTCAGTGCTCTAAAAAACTTGTGCCTCACCTATTTAACTCCCCCCTCACCAGCCCCTGACAACCAGTGATCCGTGTACTGTCTCTATTCTTTTCTAGAATGTCAGTATATTAAATTTTTAAAAAGTGTTTTTGAAAGATTTTTATGAACACAGCATTTGGTTAAGTAGTGAGAGATACAGGTACTAAATAACTAACACTTAGAAAATACTTCTTTTTTCCTACTGAGGTAAAATTCACATAACATAAAATTCATCATTTTCACCATTTAAAATGTGTGGTTCAGAGGCTTTTAGTACATTCACAATGTTGTGCAGCCACCACCACCACCACTGTCTAGATCCAGAATATTTTCATCATCCCAAAATGAAACCTCGTATCCGTTAAGCAGTTCCTTTCCTCATCCTCTGGCAATCACTAGTCTGATTTTTGTCCCTATTGGTTTGTCTGTTCTGTACATTTCATTTAAATGAAATCATATAACATATGGCCTTTTGTTTCTGGCTTCTTTTACTTTTTTAAAAATTTATTTATCTTTACTATTTATTTTTTGTTGGCTGCGTTGGGTCTTCGTTCCTGTGCACGGGCTCCTCATGGCGGTGGCTTCTCTTGCTGCAGAGCGCGGGCTCTAGACGCGCGGGCTCTAGAGCTCAGGCTCAGTAGTTGTGGTGCACGGGCTTAGTTGCACCGCGGCATGTGGGATCTTCCCGGACCGGGGATCAAACCCATGTCCCCTGCATTGGCAGACGGATTCTTAACCACTGCGCCAACAGGGAAGCCCTCTTTTACTTAATGTTTTTAAGGTTCATCTATGTTGTAGCGTGTTTCAGTACTTAATGTCTTTCTTATGGCTGAATAATAATTCATTGTATGGATAGATCACATTTTGTTGAATCATTCATCAGTGATGGACATTTGCATTGTTTTCACTTTTTGGCAATTATGAATAATGCTGTTATGAACATTCGTGTATAAGTTTTTGTTTGAACATAGTTTTAAATTCTCTTGGGTTTATAACTAATAATATTTCTTTTGATAAATTTTATTTTTATATTAGGAGGACAGTTACCTGTTGGCTTACTTGGAGTAAAGTGCTGAAAGAATGCTACTTTCTCTTGGCATGATATTCATTATGAAATCACATAATTTTCCTTTTGTCTTTACAGAGTAAAGAATGTTGGTCCAGATAGGGTAACAGCAGTAGCTTTCCCCTAGAATTCTGTTAGAGGAATATCCTGAATTATGCTGTGTACCATTTAGTCTTTCTGAGAGTGAGATTCACTCACTGTGAAGTTGGATTATAAGAGCTGCCTGTGGTCTCAAGGAATCTGAGTGTATGAATTGTGTTTAACATTTTGTATTCAGAGGGATAGTAGGCAAGATTCCCATTTTGTAGTCTGTTTGGCATCAGTGATTTTACAGAGGTTTTATTCTTACTAACCACATTCCCTCTGAGGTTTGGACTATAATAGAGTGGCATTAAATATTAGTGTTTTCTTTTTCCTATTTCAGCACCCAACCCTGAAGCTTTGTTTTGCTGTTACTGCTTTGACACCTTTGCTTTGATAAATTCATTTTCCTCAAGAAGACTTGGCAAATGTTTTCTTCTTTTGCCAATTTGGGGTAACCTGACCAATTTATTAAAAGCTAATATTGTTTTTCAGACTTCTTGGAAGCAAGGAACATTCTTTGCTGTCTTTGTAGCTTCTAAGTGACTCTGGGGTTCCCTGGAGATGATGGAAAATAGATAAATTATATATTAACTGCCATCATACTTTATTCCAGGGAACTGTCTGTAGGCAGGCCCTTTAAAAGGGTTTGTGTAATAGAACACTGGACTGGAACCAGGAATATTTTAATTTCACTTCTCTAAGAGACTCACTATTACTGGACAAATAACTTGTACCTTGGGGTTTCTTTTTATAAAAAAGATAATATTGACTCTGTAATTTACAGAAATGTGTGATGGGAAATGAGTTTGGTTAATCAAGGTACTTTATTTTGGGAGACAGGCATTTTGGAAGATACGTGTATTATGATATGTGTATCTTGTTAGTGTTAACCCTAACCCTTTATTTTAATAATGTAGGTGAATCTGGTATCTCATTGTAATTAAAGCCTTTGTCAAGTACTGTATGTGTATTCTATTTACCATTTCCAGTGCTCTTCATTTTTCTTTGTAGTTATAGACTTCTACCTGGTACATTTTCCTTCTGAAAGACGGACTTCTTTTAACATTTCTTGTGGTGCAGATTTGCTGGCAATGAATCCTTTCATGGATTTTTGTATGTCTGAAGAAGTCTTTAATTTGCCTTGATTTATAGAGGCTGTTTTCGCTGGATATAGAATTCTTGGCTGGCAGTCTTTTTGTTTGTTTGTTTTTTGTTTCAGTACTTTAGAGATGTTGCTTCACTGTCTTCTGGCCTGCATTCTTTCCAATAAGAAGTTGGCTGTCATTCTTGTCTTTATCCCTGTGTACATAATGTGCGATTGTTTTCTTCTGGCTACCTTTCATTTTTCTTTCAATTTTTAAAAATTCTGGTATAACATAAAATTACCATAACATAAAATTTACCATGTTAATCATCTTAAGTACTGTTCAGTGGTATTAAGTACATTTATATCATTTTGTGAACATTACAGCCATCTATCTCCAGAACGCTTTTCATCTTGCAGAACTGAAATGCTATACCTATTAAACAATAACTCCCCATTCCCCCCTCCCTCCAGCCCCTGGCAACTGCCAATCTACTTTCTGTCTTTATGATTTTGAGTACTCTTAGTACTTCATATAAGTGGAATCATATAGTATTTGTCCTTTTGTGACTGGCTTGTTTCATTTAGCATAATGTCAAAGTTCATGCATGTTATAGCATATGTTGGAATTTCCTTCCTTTTTTAAGACCAAATAATATTCCATTGTAGGTATACACCACATTTAGCTTATCCATTCATCTGTTGTTTTCACTTGGGTTGTTTTGTTTGTTTGTTTTGTTTTCACTTGGGTTGTTCTTTGTTTTGTTTTCACTTGGCTTGTTTTTATGTTTTAGCTATTGTGCTTCATGCTGCTGTGAACAGAGAGGTACAGATACCTATTTCAGATCTTGCTTTTAATTCTCTTGAGTTTATACCCAGAAGTGGAATTGCTGGATCATATGGTAATGCTGTGTTTAAATTTTGAAGAATTGCCATACTGTTTTCCATAGCGGCTGTGGAAAGGTGGAATGTTTTATGTTCCCACCAACAGTGCATAAGGGTCCCAGTTTCTCCACATCCTTGCCAACATTGTTATTTTCTGTTTTTGTTTGTTTGGTTTGTTTTGGGATAGTAGCCATCCTAATGAGTATGAGGTGGTATCTCATTGTGGTTTTGATTTGTGTTTTCTTTTTTTTCTTTTTTTTTTTTTTGCGGTATGCAGGCCTCTCACCATTGTGGCCTCTCCCGTTGCGGAGCACAGGCTCTGGGCGCGCAGGCCCAGCGGCCATGGCTCACGGGCCTCGCCGCTCCACGGCATGTGGGACCTTCCCAGACCTGGGCACGAACCCGTGTCCCCTGCATCGGCAGGCGGACTTTCAACCACTGCGCCACCAGGGAACCCCTGATTTGTGTTTTCTTGATAAGTTATGTTGAGCATCATTCATGTGCTAATTGGCCATTCATATATTTTTGGATAAATGTCTTTTTCAAGTCCTTTGCCCATTTTGAATTGGATTTTTTTTTATGATCATTGATTTGTAGGTGTTCTTTCTATATTCTGGATATTAATTACTTATCAGATATATGATTTTCAAATGTTTTCTCCCATTTTGTATTCCTCTACCTGCTTTTAAGATTTTTTCCTCTGTATCTCTGATTTTAAGCATTTTGACTTTGGTTATTCCTTGTTGGAATTTTCATTTTCTTCATGTTTCTTGTACTTGGTGTTTATTGAGCTTCTTGGCTCTGTGGGTATATGGTCTTCATCAAATTTGGCAAATTTTTGTATATTATTTTTTCAAACTTCCTCCACTCCCATACACACCCAAGATTCTAATTATACGTATATTATTAGGTTCCTTGAGTTTGTCCCATAGGTCACTGATGCTCTGCTCTTTTTCTTCTTCTTGTATTCCAGGTTTCATTTTGGATAGTTGCTGTTGTTATGTCTTTACATTCACTAATCCTTTCTAATGCATTGTCCCTATCTTCTGTTAATGCCATTCAATGTACAGTTGACCCTTGAGCAGTGCAGGAGTTAATCCACATATAATTTATAGTTGGCCCTCTGTATCTAAGGTTCCTGTGCATCCTTGGATTTGACCAGCCGTGAACTGCGTAGTACTGTAATATTTACCATCAAAAAATATCCATGTATGAGTGGACCTGTACAGTTGAAATCCATGTTGGTCAAGGGTCAGTTGTATTTCATTTCCGCCTTCTATATATTCTATAATTTGTAGTGTGATAGAAATGTGGTGATATGGCAGGTATTAGGAAACACTACCTTAATTTGCCGCCAAAATATAACAAATTCTGTAAGATACCTAACAGGGGTACACAAAATCACCCTATGTGTTAAATTAACTTTAATGTCCCTCAGTTTCCACATTAACTTTGCTTTTCTGTGAGACCTAAATATGTATTTTTTGCATGATTATTCTGTATTTTTTGCTGACATAGACATCTGCATTGGTAGTTCTACAGTATTTGTTTTATAAGGCACTAGAGTGCTTTGGTGTTTTTGGCAATATTATTTGCCTTTGTTTGGTTGTATGATATGACCATCATCTTGCAATAAAAAACATGAAATAGATTTCTATATTTTCTTTATTGCTTATTTATTATTAATCAGAGAGCTGGATTGCTGCTGTCATTGATAACCCCAGTCTGACTGGACTAGGTCACTTGTGTTACCTCCATGTGATCTTCTGATGTTCACTATGTCAACCTGAAAAATGTTGCAGAGTAACAACTGGTAATTGTTTGCTAGCCAGACGTTTGCATTCAGTAGTATTTTTTTCTCTTCTAGCTCCTCTGTTCCAACAGGTATTACTCTCTTGAGAGTAATAGACTCTTAAGACTCTCTTCTAGCTCCTCTGTTCCAGCAGGTATTACTCTCTTTACTCGACAGCACTTTATTAAGATGCTGACAGTTGGTGAACAGCTGCTCTTGAGCATAAGATTTAGAAGACAGTCTCCATCTTCCCAGATTAAATTTCTTTTTATATGGATCTTCTACTTCTCTGTCTTTTTATTTATTTATTTATTTATTTTCTGTGGTACACGGGCCTGTCACTGTTGTGGCCTCTCCCGTTGTGGAGCACAGGCTCCGGACGCACAGGCTCACCGGCCTAGCCGCTCCGCGGCATGTGGGATCTTCCCGGACCAGGGCACGAACCCGTGTCCCCTGCATCGGCAGGTGGACTCTCAACCACTGCGCCACCAGGGAAGCCTTCTCTGTCTTTTTTAAAAATAAATTTTTGGGAAACATTGGATTACAACTGTTGATCCTCATCTATGCAAAGAAAAGAAAGTCATTGTGCTGGGATTTTGAGGAGGTATGTCTTTTTTCTTCTGTTGCAAAATTGCATCACTTAGGCACTCAGCAGTATGACATCATATTATAACGCTGACTCTTTCCTCAGTAGAACTCAGTTCTCATTTATTCCATCTTACTTTCTCCTATTCTTCCTTTATTCTAGCAGTCATCATAGCTCAGTAATAACTTTATTTTTGTTTGGCTGCGCCGCGAGGCATGCGGGATCTTATTTCCTTGGGATTGAACCTTTGCCCCCTGCAGTGGAAGTACAGAGTCTTACACACTGGACCACCAGGGAAGTCCCAGGAATAACTTTCTTGATGTGCAATATAACAAGCTCATTTCTTTTTTTTTTTGCGGTACGCGGGCCTCTCACTGCTGTGGCCTCTCCCGTTGCGGAGCACAGGCTCCGGATGAGCAGGCTCAGCGGCCATGGCTCACGGGCCCAGCCGCTCCGCGGCACGTGGGATCTTCCCGGACTGGGGCATGAACCCGTGTCCCCTGCATCAGCAGGCGGACTCTCAACCACTGCGCCACCAGGGAAGCCCCTCATTTCTTATATTCTTGGTGAATGTCATTGGACTCTGGGTTAACCTTATAAAGTAACAGGAAGAAGCAGTCCGAATCCTTATTCCTCAACTTGAGGTTGTGACTTTAATGAGTTTGTTTGCTCCCATTCTGCATAGGCACTGGGTGGTTTGGGAAAGCTCACTGTCTTCAGCATAATATATGGCTATATGATTTTAAAGTCTCGTTCAGTATCATTTGCAAGAGGAGGTGTGATATTGTAGAGTTTTGGACTAAATATTGAGAGACTTCAGTCCCAGTTTTGACATTATTATGGCCATACTTTGAGAGTTAAAGAGTGTTTGTTTTCTCATCTCTAAAATGTGTTATCGGTGCTTGCTTTACACAAACCTTATTGGATTGTTGAGAATCAGATGAAAAAATTTGGAAGACTGTTTTATCAATATAAAGGATTGTTATTGCATTGAGAGAGCTGTAGGCATATCTGTTTTATTTTCACTCAAAGACTCAGGTTTTATTTCTGCAAACTTTTTGATGGTACAGCCCAGTCATGAATCAGATTTTTTTTTAATTTCTTTTTTTTTTACATCTTTATTGGAGTATAATTGCTTTACAATGGTGTGTTTCTTCTTTATAACAAAGTGAATCAGTTATACATATGTTCCCATATCTCTTCCCTCTTGCGTCTCCCTCCCTCCCACCCTCCCGATCCCACCCCTCTAGGTGGTCACAAAGCACCGAGCTGATCTCCCTGTGCTATGCGGCTGCTTCCCACTAGCTATCTACCTTACGTTTGGTAGTGTATATATGTCCGTGCCACTCTCTCGCTTTGTCGCAGCTTACCCTTCCCCCTCCCCATATCCTCAAGTCCATTCTCTAGTAGGTCTGTGTCTTTATTCCTGTTTTACCCCTAGGTTCTTCATGACATATTTTTTTCCCTAAATTCCATATATATGTGTTAACATACGGTATTTGTTTTTCTCTTTCTGACTTACTTCACTCTGTATAACAGACTCTAGGTCCATCCACCTCATTACAAATAGCTCAATTTCGTTTCTTTTTATGGCTGAGTAATATTCCATGTATATATGTGCCACAACTTCTTTATCCATTCATCCGATAATGGACACTTAGGTTGTATGAATCAGATTTTTAAATCTCCATTTTTAATCATGGTTGGACATTAGTGTTTATAGTGCCTAATTATATAGTAGGTGCTCATTATATTATAAAAAGTGGATCTGTGTAATGTAATGCTGAGAAAATGTTGGTTTGTATGGTAAGGAACCATTTTACAAGATCTTTTGGGTAGTGTTTTGAAGAGAGACCTCATTTGTTTATTTTATGTCTTAAAAATATTTATTGAGTGCTTACTGTGTTCTAGGCACTGGGGAAGAAAACTGACAAAAATCTCTGCCTTTATAGAGCTTATTTTATATGTTATATGGGGAGATAGAATAAACAAAATAAATAAGTAAAAATGTAGTTTTTTTAACCTATGATGACAAGTTCTGATGAGAAAAGTAAAAATGGGAAAGAGGAATAGGGCTTATTGAGGGGAGGGATTTAGTGGTCACAGACAACCTTACAGAGAAGGTCACATTTGAGTCAAGTCTTGAAAGAGGTGAGAGAGAAATGCAGAAATATGAGAAGAGCATTCCAGGCATAGCAAATGGCAAGTGTAAAGGTCCTGAGACACAAGCTTGCATGAGGAATGGCAAGGGTTGGGGAGGGTAGGTTCTTATCTTATGGTGCCTTATGGAAGTGCTTTTCAAACTTTAATGTGCACATAAATTACCTAGGGTGTTCTTGTTAAACTTCAGATTCTGATTTTTTAGGTCTGAGGTGGGGCCCATTTCTAAGCTTCCAGTTGTTGCTGGTCCTGTTGGTCCTTCTAAGACTTTAGCTTTTTTTTTTTTTAATAACTTTATTTATTTATTTATTTATGGCTGCGTTGGGTGTTCATTGCTGTGCACAGGCTTTCTCTAGTTGCGGCGAGTGGGGGCTGCTTTTCTTTGCGGTGCATGGGCTTCTCATTGCAGTGGCTTCTCTTGTTGCAGAGCACAGGCTCTAGGCGCGCGGGCTTCAGTAATTGTGGCTTGCAGACTCTAGAGCACAGGCTCAGTAGTTGTGGCACACGGGCTTAGTTGCTCCACGGCATGTGGGATCTTCCCGGAACAGGGGTCAAACCTGTGTCCCCTGCATTGGCAGGTGGATTCTTAACCACTGCACCACCAGGGGAGCCCAAGACTTTAGCTTTATGTTGAGTGAAGTAAGCCTTTGGAGGATTTTGGGCAGTGGTATGACATGATCTGACTTCCATTTTGACATTGTCACTACTCTGGCCCGTTTTTTTTTTTAAGTAAAGTGTATTTTTTCTTTAAATTTTATTTATTCATTTTTGGCTGTGTTAGGTCTTCGTTGCCATGCGCGGGCTTTCTCTAGTTGGCGGCGAGTGGGGGCTGCTCTTTGTTGCAGTGCGCGGGCTTCTCATTGCGGTGGCTTCTTTCGTTGTGGAGCACAGGCTCTAGGTGCGTGGGCTCAGTAGTTGTGGTGCACAGGCTTAGTTGCTCCGCGGCACGTGGGATCTTCCCGGACCAGGGATTGAACCCGTGTTCCCTGCATTAGCAGGCAGATTCTGAAACACTGTGCCACCAGGGAAGCCCCTGACCCGCTTTTTAAATTCTTTTTTTTTCTTGCATAATGTAAGTCTAAAAGCAATTTAAATTTTTTTATTTCAAACATTTTTTGAATAGAAATACTCAAATGTTGCAACAATTTAGGAATGAAAAAAAATGTCCCTTTAATCTCTGATGGCCAACCCCCAGTTCTTCTCCTTAGAAGCGACCATTTATTTTTTTACCAGTTTTTTGTATATCCTTCCAGAGATATTTTACATGCATGTTTGTATATGTATTTATTTATATCTCACCTTTTAAAAATTCACATGGAGCCCTACTATTCCAACAGTTCCATTTTTGTGTGCAGAGCTTTTTTCTCATAAAATATATCACTACTTAAAAACTTGTCATTTTTTTTAACAGCTGCATAGTGTTCCATGTCATGTATTTACTATAATTTTATTTCTTTCGGTTTCCCATGTGCCCAACATTAAGACAACCAGGACTAGTCTGAGACCACTAGCAAGTCTTGGCCCCAAATCTGCTACTTCATTTCCACAAGTATTTAAGCTCCATTAGTTTCCATGGATAGACATGAAGTGTATCATTTAGGATACATTCAGTTGTAAAAGTAACGGAATATCTAACACTGACTTAAACAGTAAAAAGTTTAAATTGTCTGATATAAACAGAAGTAAGGAGATAGGTGGCTCAGGGCTAGTTCAATAGTTTGGTAATACTTAGGACCAACATTTTTCCAGTCATTAACTCAGTTAATCCTCAGTAGGTTGGCTTTTCCATTTTCCCGTGTAGCCTCATGGTTGTTGGATGGCCACCTCAGCTCTAAGCAGTACAACTAGCTGCAGTTAAAGAAAGGGAATGGAGGACAAAATATTTTTCTCCTGGGAAGACTGTCATTTTATTTATTAATTTTTTATACTTATTTATTTATTTTTGGCTGTGTTGGGTCTTTGTTGCTGCACTCAGGCTTTCTCTAGGTGTGGCAAGAAGGGGCTACTCTTTGTTGTGGTGTGCAGGCTTCTCATTGCAGTGGCATCTCTTGTTGCAGAGCACGGGCTCTAGGTGTGCGGGCTTCAGTAGTTGCAGCACGCAGCCTCAGTAGTTGTGGGTCGCGGGCTCTAGAGCGCAGGCTCAGTAGTTGTGGTGCACGGGCTTAGTTGCTCTGCGGCATGTGGGATCCTCCCGGACCAGGGCTCAAACCCATGTCCCCTGCGTTGGCAGGCGGATTCTTAACCACTGCACCACCAGGGGAGTCCAAGACTGTCATTTTAAATGGGAAGGAAATAATTCCCAGAAGTCTCTTAAACAGTGTTTCATGAATTTTAGTGTGTGTAAGACTTACCTAGGGAGCTTGTTAAAATATGAATTCCTGGGATCCACTGACAGAGATTCTGAAATCTATAGGTTTAGAGTGGGGCCTGAGAATTTGTATTTCTAATGAGGTCCCATGTGATGCTGATGCTGTGTATCAGCAAACCATAGTTTGAGTAGCACTGCTGTGTACGCCATCTTCTTACATTTCAGTGAGGGTCATGTTGCTGCCCCTGACCTCCAGCGTGTTTTGGAAAGTGATTATCTGGCAAAGAGAATGTGATAGCCATAGTTGGCTTCAGCCAATTAGGAGTCATCTTTTGGGGTTGGGCAAATAACCACCCTGAACAAAATTTGAGTTCTGATTAAGGAGGTAGAAGGGAAAAATGGATGTTGGGTGGACCACTAACAGTGTCTAGCACTTTTTCTATTACAAATAATGCTGTGCTGAATATCCATGTTCCATAGAAAAGATAGGTGTAATTAAGTTTTTAATAGATATTTCCACATTGTACTCTAAAGAGTTGGAATCAGTTTACATTCCCATCAGCAATCTGTAAGAGTGCTTGTTTCCCCACACTGCTTACAAATTAGATGTGTTATCAATATCAGACATTTTGATCTTACCACTCAGGTAAAAAATGGTATCACATTATATTGATAGATTTAATTTACATTGCCCTTTTTGAGGGGAGAGGTTGAAGATCTTTTCATCTATATAATAATCATTTGTATTTCCTTTTCTGTGAACTGGCTGTTCATGTTAGACTTCGGTTCTTTTTTCTTTTTTAAAAAATATTTATTTATTTATTTATTTATTTTGGCTGTGCTGGGTCTTAGTTGCGGCAAGCGGGATCTTAGTTGCAGCATGCGATCTCTTTAGTTGCGGCATGCATGTGGGATCTACTTCCCCAACCAGGGATCAAACCCAGACCTCCTGCATTGAGAGCGCGGAGTCTTATGCCCTGGGCCACCAGGGAAGTCCCGGTTCTTTTTTCATTGATTAATTGATTTTTTTTCCCTTATGAATTTGTAGGAGCCATTTTTGGTAATGAAATCAGCCTATTACTATGTATTGCAAATATCTTTTCCTGGTTTGTCTTTTAAACTTAATTTGCTTATTTATTTTGTTACAAAGCACAGTGATTACACAGGATTGTAAGTTCTGCTTTTGCCAACCTATATGGATTTGGATTTGAATATAGTGCTATAACATGCATGCTTACCAAAAATTTTGTAAATGATGCTAAAACTCTGAGGGTATCTAATATGTTGCATCAAAGAAAATCAAGGTGATCTAAGCAAGATGCAGTATGAAAGTGGCAAGATAGGTGTGATAGAAATGGAAGGTCCTACTCTTTAACAGAAATGATCTGGTCCCAAACAGTTTGTTTTTCATTTGAAAGCCACCATAATCTATAAAGTAGTTGTATGATGTAGCTGTGAAAAGAGGCTAACATTGATGAACATTTATAGATGTAGTGTTAGATTAAAAGAAGTAATAGTCCCTTTGTTCTTGTACTGTCAGATTATGTCTTGAGTATTGTGTCCACCTATGGATTCTACACTTCAGTGGGACAATGATAATCTAAATTGTCCAGATTAAAGTGAACAGAATACTACTGAGAGCTCTAGCTACCTTTATCTAGTGAAGAACAGTGGAAGAGTCAGGAGCTATTTTGCTGTAGAAGATAACACTTGGAAACTTAACTATCTAGATATATTTGTAGAGTTTTAAGCAAGAGGGAACAGACTTCTCTTCTGTATTGCTCCAGAGGACAGACATCAGGTAGAAGCTACATCAGTGGAGGTGAATTTCATCCTGCTGTGGGGAAGACCTTTCAAACATAAGATCTGTCCAACAATGGAATAGCTAAATTATGAGGTCTCTGTCATTAGACATATTCAGATGTAGGCTGGATGCTTGTCTTCTGGAGATAATATGAGAGGAGTTCCTGCAAGAGTTTGGACTGCATGGTTTTTCTCATCCCTCAGAGCTCTTAAGATTTTCTAATTTCAAATGGTCTCTTTCCTTAGTGCTAATATCGGTAATGATGAGAAAGTAATAAAAAGTCTTACTGACTTAGTTCCCTAATAAGGGGAAGAAAAGAAAAAATGAAATGTTTGCCAACCAGCAAGAGAGTACAGTTTAAAAAGGCAGTTTTTTAAAAAGTGTGTAAAGTAGAATACTAGATCTGTACATGGAATTTCATTTTTACTTTATAATTATTTTTTCAACAGAGCATCTCTTAAGACTAGTCTTTCAAGGGCATAATTTGGGACATGTTATCCTCAAGGATTGTTAGAGAGTTTATAATTTTACTCTGCATAATAAAAAGTAAAGGCTGCTATAGTGTAGAAGAAGGCAGGGATGTGTGTGTTAAAACTAGATTTCGCCCCCATCTCTGCCACTTGCTGTGTACAGTGTGAAATTTAACGATGAGATTTAATTTTCTTATCTGCTTTTGGGGCCCATGTCTACCTTTCAGAATTGCATACACTGGAAATAATTTATCCTAAGTTTAATGCCTGGTACAAAGCACATAGATGGCATAAAATTACTGCTAATTATTATTAGTAGCAACTATTCTGACAACATTGCTTAACTTTGTGGGTTTTCTGTTCATGTGTGTGCAGCAAGGTAAGCTGGGAGATTATATCAACAAATCCAGTTGTATCTTCAAGCTTTACAAATATAGGCTAGGAATTAACTACTTTTGTGTGGGTTTTTCCATACCACAACCATTTGTTCAATTCTGTGACACCAACTGAGTGTCCAGCTATTCAATTCTGACCCTGTCTACCTGGAGTTAGTGTCAGATCCATAAGTTAAAAGTCTCAGTTTCATAAGACTGCCCCCAATGTAGACACTAGTTGTAAGCCCTGGGCCACCTGTACTCCTTTCTGACTTTGCTGCAAATTCTAGGGTTCCCATGACCCCCTCCTCAGGTTCAATAATTTGCTGGGATGACTCACAAAACTCAGAAAAACCACTTCACTTACATTTACAGGTTTATTATAAAGGATACAACTCAGAAACAGCCAAATATAAGAGATGTATAAGGCCGGTATGGGGAGCTTCCGTGCCCTCTGAAGGTGCATCACCCTCCCAGTTCCTTGATGTGTTCACCCATCCACAAGCTCCCTGAACCCCATTGTTTAGGGGGTCTTGTGGAGTTTCCATCACCTGGGAATGATTGATTAAACCATTGGCATTGGTGGCTAACTCAGTGTCCAGTCTCTCCCTTCCACAGATTGGGGTCAGGGTCTGAAAGTTCCAAACCTGTAATCACAGGGATAGTTCCTGTGGCAACCAGCTTCTATCTGGAAGCTATCTAGGGTTCCCACCAAGAGTCGTCTTGTTAGCATAAACTCAGGTATGGTTGAAAGAGACTTCTTTTGAATAACAAAAGACACTGCTGTAACTCAGGAAATTCCAAGAGTTTCAGGAGCTCTGTGTCAGGAACTGGAGACAAAGACCAAATATGTATTTCTTATCATAGTACGATTTCAATCGTAGTACGATTACGTAAAACTAGATTTTGTTTTTAGAGTAGAAGGCTGAGTTTCAGAACATCAGTATTGAATTACCTCTAGGTCATTGATATGTTTCTTTATTGGGCCATGGAGCCACCGTTTTGATTCTTGGTAATATAAATAACATTTGTTTTGAGAACCTTAGATGAAAGGTGCCATTGAAACAGCTAAATGTCATTTTCCGGAGGGTCTTTATCAAATTCCAGTATCAGTTCTTTTTCTGCCTAGACTTTTGTCCTCAGATGGCTGTACTCTAATCCTGTGACAGAGCTAATTCTTTAGTGTGATAAAAACAGATCATTTTTCTGACAGGAATAAGGCTCATTTTTCTTAGACTGTTGGGTCATGAAATTTGGGTAGAGATGTCTTTTGATGGTTTTAATCTTTTTAGTGGTAAACAGCATGTGAACTTTCGTAGCCAGGAAGGAAGGGTAAATTGTTTGAGTTCCAAATTCGTTCCTACTTTAAAGGTTTTTTTCCCCTCTGTCTGCTTATTTTAATATGCTTGGCCTTGTCCTTATAGAGAAATTTACTTAGAGAGAATGTAACCCTTAAATGTTTTTGAACGTCTCCAGGAGGTATCTTGATATACAGTAGTGGGCAGTGGTCTAACACAGTGCCTAGCAGAGTTCGCCACAGGTATTAGGCACTCAATATACACCTGTTGCTCTTCCAGGAGTTAGAAGCCTCAGTTCTACCTTTGCTACCAACTACCTGTGTAAACTAAGTAGAATATCATTTTTTATCTTTAAAGTCATTAGAATCCTTTCTAGCTCTGATTCTGCGACTCAGTTTATTCTTAACCTTATTTTTAAAAATTTAGTTTCAGTATGGCCTTGAAGTCAGTTTCTTGAAAACAAGCAAACACAGAATTACCAGATAGGCTGAACTGGGAAGTGTTGTGAAATTACACACCCTCTGTGGTTTCACGTATTTGCTTGGCCACATGTTCTTTCTTTAGTAGAGTTACCTTAGATTTTCTGCTCATACTCAGTTGGGACTAGGTATTTATCAATAACTAGATTTTTTTTAGCACCTATCCAAAGAGGATGGAATGGGAGCTTCGTAAAATGACTGATCATTTTTCCAGTCATATAGAACCCTAAATGGTGCTGTGTGCAGTGTAGTTCGGGTTCAGATGAATACTATTTAAGCTTTTTTATTATTTTTTTATTTTTTAAATTGTTTTCTTAAGGTAGGTTTAGAAAAATCTAGCCAGTTGACCTAACTTTTTAAAGAATTGTAGACATTTTTCCCATGTTTAAATATGTCATGTTTTGGACAATGGATATAAGTGTACTGAAGAAGTGTAGTATTATGATTGTCAGATTTCTAGTTTGATTTTATTGAGAGTTTGCTTAATTTCTTTTTTTTATATATAGCAAGTTCTTATTAGTCATCAGTTTTATACACATCAGTGTATACATGTCAATCCCAATCGCCCAATTCATCACACCCCCACCCCCACCCCCGTGCCGCTTTCCCCACTGGGTGTCCATACGTTTGTTCTCTACATCTGTGTCTCAATTTCTGCCCTGCAAACTGGTTCACCTGTACCATTTTTCTAGGTTCCACACATATGCGTTAATATACAATATTTGTTTTTCTCTTTCTATCTTACTTCACTCAGTATGACAGTCTCTAGATCCATCCACATCTCAACAAATGACCCAGTTGCATTCCTTTTTATGGCTGTGTAATATTCCATTGTATATCTTTACCACATCTTCTTTATCCATTCGTCTGTTGATGGGCATTTAGGTTGCTTCCATGACCTGGCTATTGTAAATAGTGCTGCAGTGAACATTGGGGTGCATGTGTCTTTTTGAATTATGGTTTTCTCTGGGTATATGCCCAGTAGTGGGATTGCTGGATCATATGGTAATTCTATTTTTAGTTTTTTAAGGAACCTCCATACTGTTCTCCATAGTGGCTGTATCAATTTACATTCCCACCAACAGTGCAAGAGGGTTCCCTTTTCTCCACACCCTCTCAAGCATTTGTCATTTGTAGATTTTCTGATGATGCCCATTCTGAGTGGTGTGAGGTGATACCTCATTGTAGTTTTGATTTGCATTTCTCTAATAATTAGTGATGTTGAGCAGCTTTTCTTGTGCTTCTTGGCCATCTGTATGTCTTCTTTGGAGAAATGTCTGTTTAGGTCTTCCGCCCATTTTTGGATTGGGTTGTTTGTTTTTTTAATATTGAGCTGTGTGAGCTGTTTATATATTTTGGAGATTAATCCTTTGTCCGTTGATTCATTTGCAAATATTTTCTCCCATTCTGAAAGTTGTCTTTTCATCTTGTTTATAGTTTCCTTTGCTGTGCAAAAGCTTTGAAGTTTCATTAGGTCCCATTTGTTTATTTTTGTTTTATTTTCCATTACTCTAGGAGGTGGATCAAAAAAGATCTTGCTGTGATTTATGTCAGAGTGTTCTTCCAGTGTTTTCCTCTAAGAGTTTTATAGTGTCCGGTCTTACATTTAGGTCTCTAATCCATTTTGAGTTTATTTTTGTGTATGGTGTTCGGGCATGTTCTAATTTCATTCTTTTACATGTAGCTGTCCAGTTTTCCCAGCACCACTTATTGAAGAGACTGTCTTTTCTCCATTGTATATCCTTGCCTCCTTTGTCATAGATTAGTTGACCATAGGTGCGTGGGCTTATCTCTGGGCTTTCTATCTTGTTCCATTGATCTATGTTTCTGTTTTTGTGCCAGTACCATATTGTCTTGATTACCGTAGGTTTATACTATAGTCTGAAGTCAGGGAGTCTGATTCCTCCAGCTCCGTTTATTTCCCTCAAGACAGCTTTGGCTATTCAGGGTCTCTTGTGTCTCCATACAAATTTTAAGATTTTTTGTTCTAGTTCCGTAAAAAATGCCATTGGTGATTTGCTAGGGATTGCATTGAATCTGTAGATTGCTTTGGGTAGTATAGTCATTTTCACAATATTGATTCTTCCAATCCAAAAACGTGGTATATCTCTCCATCTGTTGGTATCATCTTTAATTTCTTTCATCAGTGTCTTATAGTTTTCTGCATAGAGGTCTTTTGTCTCCCTAGGTAGGTTTATCCCTAGGTATTTTATTCTTTTTGTTGCAGTGGTAATTGGGAGTGTTTCCTTAATTTCTCTTACAGATTTTTCATCATTAGTGTATAGGAATGCAAGAAATTTCTGTGCATTAATTTTGTATCCTGCAACTTTACCAAATTCATTGATTAGCTCTAGTAGTTTTCAGGGACATCTTTAGGATTATCTATGTATAGTATCATGTCATCTGCAAACAGTGACAGTTTTACTTCTTCTTTTCCAATTTGTATTCCTCTTATTTCTTCTTCTTCTCTGATTGCCGTGGCTAGGACTTCCAAAACTATGTTGAATAATAGTGGCGAGAGTGGACATCCTTGTCTTGTTCCTGATCTTAGAGGAAATGCTTTCAGTTTTTCACCATTGAGAATGATGTTTGCTGTGGGTTTGTCATATATTGCTTTTATTATGTTGAGGTAGGTTCCTTCTATGCCCACTTCCTGGAGAGTTTTTATCATAAATGGGTGTTGAATTTTGTCAAAAGCTTTTTCTGCATCTATTGAGATGATCATATGCTTTTTCTTTTTCAGTTTGTTAATATGGTGTATCACATTGATTGATTTGCATATATTAAAGACTCCTTGCATCCCTGGGATAAATCCCACTTGGTCATGGTGTATGATCCTTTTAATATGTTGTTGGATTCTGTTTGCTAGTATTTTGTTGAGGATTTTTGCATCTGTATTCATCAGTGATATTGGTCTGTAATTTTCTTTTTTTTGTAGTATCTTTCCCTGGTTTTGGTATCAGGGTGATGGTGGCCTCATATAATGAGTTTGGGAGTGTTCCTTCCTCAGCAATTTTTTGGAAGAGTTTGAGAAGGATGGCTGTTAGCCCTTCTCTAAATGTTTGATACTGTGAAGCCATCTGGTCCTGACTTTTGTTTGTTGGAAAATTTTTAATCACAGTTTCAATTTTATTACTTGTGATTGGTCTGTTCATATTTCGTATTTCTTCCTGGTTCAGTCTTGGAATGTTATACCCTCCTAAGAATTTGTCCATTTCTTCCAGGTTGTCCATTTTATTGGCATAGAGTTGCTGTAGTAGTCTCTTAGGATGCTTTTTATTTCTGCTGTGTGTTGTAACTTCTCCTTTTTCGTTTCTAGTTTTATTGATTTGAGTCCTCTCCCTCTTTTTCTTGATGAGTCTGGCTAATGGTTTATCAATTTTGTTTATCTTCTCAAAGAACCAGCTTTTAGTTTTATTGATCTTTGCTATTGTTTTCTTTGTTTCTATTTCATTTATTTCTGCTCTGATCTTTATGATTTCTTTCCTTCTGCTAACTTTGGGTTTTGTTCTTTCTCTAGTTCCTTTAGGTGTAAGTTTAGATTGTTCATTTGAGATTTTTCTTGTTTCTTGAGGTAGGCTCGTATAGCTGTAAGCTTCCCTCTTAGAAGTACTTTTGCTGCATCCCATAGGTTTTGGATCATCGTGTTTTCATTGTCATTTGTCTCTAGGTATTTTTTGATTTCCTCTTTGATTTCTTCAGTGATCTCTTGGTTATGTAGTAACGTGTTGTTTAGCCACCATGTGTTTGTGTTTTTTACGTTTTTTTTCCCTGTGATTCATTTCTAATCTCATAGCGTTGTGGTCAGAAAAGATGCTTGATATGATTTCAGTTTTCTTAAATTTACTGAGGCTTGATTTGTGACCCAAGATGTGATCGATCCTAGAGAATGTTCCGTGCGCACTTGAGAAGAAAGTGTGATCTGCTGTTTTTGGATGGAATGTCCTATAAATATCAATTAAATCTATCTGTTCTGTTGTGAGCTTCTGTTTCCTTATTTATTTTCATTTTGGATGATCTGTCCATTGGTGTAAGTAAGGTGTTAAAGCCTCCCACTTATTATTGTGTTACTGTCGATTTCCTCTTTTATAGCTGTTAGCAGTTGCCTTATGTATTGAGGTGCTCCTATGTTGGGTGCATATATATTTATAATTGTTATATCTTCTTCTTGGATTGATCCCCTGATTACTATGTAGTGTCCTTCCTTGTCTCTTGTAACATTCTTTATTTTAAAGTCTATTTTATCTGATATGAGTATTGCTACTCCAGCTTTCTTTTGATTTCCATTTGCATGAAATATCTTTTTCCATCCCCTCACTTTCAGTCTGTGTGTCCCTAGGTCTGAAGTGGGTCTCTTGTAGACAGCATATAGATGGGTCTTGTTTTTTTTTTGTGTGTGTGTGTGTGTGGTACGCGGGCCTCTCACTGTTGTGGCGTCTCCCGTTGCGGAGCACACGCTCCAGACGCGCGGCCATGGCTCACGGGCCCAGCCGCTCTGCGGCATGTAGGATCTTCCCGGACCGGGGCCTGAACCCGTGTCCCCTGCATCGGCAGGTGGACTCTCAACCACTGCGCCACCAGGGAAGCCCCAGGTCTTGTTTTTGTATCCATTCAGCAAGCCTGTGTCTTTTGGTTGGAGCATTTAATCCAATCACGTTTAGGGTAATTATCGATATGTATGTTCCTATGACCATTTTCTTAATTGTTTTGGGTTTGTTTTTGTAGGTCCTTTTCTTCTCTTGTGTTTCCCACTTAGAGGAGTTCCTTTAGCATTTGTTGTACAGCTGGTTTGGTGGTGCTGAATTCTCTTAGCTTTTGCTTGTCTGTAAAGCTTTTGATTTCTCCATCGAATCTGAATGAGATCCTTGCTGGGTAGAGTAATCTTGGTTGTAGATTCTTCCCTTTCATCACTTTAAGTGTATCATGCCACTCGCTTCTGGCATGTAGAGTTTCTGCTGAGAAATCAGCTGTTAAGCATATGGGAGTTCCCTTGTATGTTATTTGTCGTTTTTCCCTTGCTGTTTTTAATAATTTTTCTTTGTCTTTAATTTTTGCCAGTATGATTACTGTGTGTCTCGGCATGTTTCTCCTTGGGTTTATGCTGTATGGGACTCTCTGTGATACTGGCCTCGGGTGGCTATATCCTTTCCCATATTAGGGAAGTTTTCGACTATAATCTCTTCACATATTTTATCTGGTCCTTTCTCTCTCTTCTCCTTCTGGGACCCCTAGAATGTGAATGTTGTGTTTAATGTTGTCCCAGAGGTCTCTTAGGCTGTCTTAATTTCTTTTCATTCTTTTTTCTTTATTCTGTTCCACAGCAGTGAATTCCACCATTCTGTCTTCCAGGCCACCTCTCCATTCTTCTGCCTCAGTTATTCTGCTATTGATTCCTTCTAGTGTTCTTTTCATTTCAGTGATTGTATTGTTCATCTCTGTTTGTTCTTTAATTCTTCTAAGTCTTTGTTGAACATTTCTTGCATCTTCTCGATCTTTGCCTCCATTCTTTTTCTGAGGTCCTGGATCATCTTCACTATCATTATTCTGAATTCTTTTTCTGGGAGGTTGCCTATCTCCACTTCATTTATTTGTTTTTCTGTGGTTTATCTTGTTCCTTCATCTGGTACATAAACCTCTGCCTTTTCATCTTGTCTATCTTTCTGTGAATGTGGTTTTTGTTCACAGGCTGCAGGATTGTAGTTCTTCTTGCTTCTGCTGTCTGCCCTCTGCTGCTTAATTTCTTTATGTACCTAGAGAATTTGCATTGCTCTTTCAAGTATTCTGAAATAAGAATTGCCTTTTTCTCTTTTATTTTGCAGAAATAACTGTTTCTTTTACTGTGGTTTGGTAATTAGGCTTTTCTTTCTTGTGGTCCTAAAATGAGATGATGGACTTGGCCATTTAAAAAGTAAACTAGAAGGCGGAGGGAAGAAAGAAATAGGTGAGGGAGATTAAGAGGTACAGAGTTCCAGTTGCAAAACAAATGAGTCTTGGGTGTGAAATGTACAGCATGGGGAGTATAGTTAATAACTGTGTAATATCTTTTTATGGTGATGTATTGTAACTAGATTTATTGTGGTGATCATTTTGAAATGTATAGAAATATTGAATCACTATGTTGTGTAACAGGAACTAACATAGTATTAAGGGTCAATTATACTTCAAAAACAGACAAACAGGGACTTCCTTGGTGGTTCCCTGGGTAACACTCCCCGCTCCCAATGCAGCGGGCCCGGGTTCAATCCCTGGTCGGACAAGTAGATCCCGCATGCATGCTGTAACTAAGAAGTCCGCATGCGGCAACTAAAATATTTCACAGGCCACAACTAAGACCCGGCGCAGGGCAAAAATAAATTAAAAAAAAAAAACAAAACCAAAAAAACCCAGACAAACAAGCTCATAAAAAAAGAGATCAGATTTGTTGTTACTAGAGGTGGGGGGATGGGGTGGGTCAAGGGAGGATTGGATAAAGGCAGTCGAAAGGTACAAACTTCCAGTTACAAAATACCAGGGATGTAATGTACAACATGATAAATATAATTAACACTGCTCTGTGTTATATATGAAAGTTGTGAAGAGAATAAATCCTAAGGGTTCTCATCACAAGAAAAACATTTTTTTCTTCTAGTTCTTTAATTTTGTACCTATATGAGATGATGGATTTTTATTAAACTTATTGTAATAATCACTTCATGATGTATGTAAATCAAATTATTATGCATATTATGCATTATTTTTCAAATCCATGAACACTGTATATATTTACATTTGTTTGTGTTGTTCTCATTTTCTTTTATCAGTGTCTTAAGTTTCCTGAGCACAGGTCTTTACCTCCTTATTCCTAGGTATTTTATTCATTTTGATGTGATTGTAAATGGGATTATCTCCTTCATTTCTTTTCTGATAGTTGTTAGTGTATAGAAATGCAGCAGATTTCTGTATGTTAATTTTGTATCCTTCAACTTTCCTGAATTAATTGATGAGCTCTAGTAGGTTTTTAGTAGTGTCTTTAGGACTTTCTTTGTATAATAACATGTCTTCTGCAAACAATGAATAGTTTTACTTCTTCGTTTCCAATTCAGATTAGCCTTACGTTGTGTGTTTCTGCATTTAGAGTATAGCCTAACCTACTTGTTGACCTTTTGAGCTTAGAGTAAGGTCAGTTTAAAATATGAAGGATGGATTTTGAGAGGTAGAGTTGGAACAAAGGAAATGAGAAGGTTTTGATTTTGTTTTCAATTCATAGGTAGAATGAATTGGAGGGGAAGAGACTCGCATAGGTGAGGATAGTTGGAAGTATCATGTTGTAATCCCGGAATAAGTTGGAAAAAAGTATCAAAAAAACCCTTTTCCTGCCCTATCATGTGAATAAACATCTGTAAAGACATGGTCTATTGATAAAGGATGCTCTCTCAAAACACTTGTTTTTTCAAAAGTATTTCAAGTTTCAAACTGAAACTTTAAAAAGTCAGTAGTATGTGGAAAATTATTGTATCATGACAGTTTGCCAGTGAATAATGTTGAATAAAACTAGTATATA
Source organism: Orcinus orca (assembly GCF_937001465.1). Taxonomy (NCBI): domain Eukaryota; kingdom Metazoa; phylum Chordata; class Mammalia; order Artiodactyla; family Delphinidae; genus Orcinus; species Orcinus orca. Next base: position 4,220,844 of record NC_064568.1, read on the forward strand.
AATTTTGTATGTTTATGGTAAATAATACCATGTGTATTGAATTTCTTATGTTTCCTGTATCTGTGAACCCAGAATTCTGTCTGTAGCAAATAGTGAAAATATGAAATATAGCTGTGGGCCTTTGTATCCTATTAGGAAGCAAATGAGAGATGAAGACTCTATAAAGTATATTTATTCATAATCTGCGTTTAAAAATCGGTGAGGCAAAAAGATCAGGTTAGGGCATCAGGGCACCCAGAAGAGTGGTGTATTCCGTTTGATCTGCATGTTCTACTCTGTCATCGACAAAGAGCATGAGGGTCCATAAACTATGGTGTGTGGTAGCTCTGATCTCTGATATAAACTTCTAGGAGTGACTTCCAAATCTGTATCTTCAGGGTAGATTCCCCACTGGTTCCTGAAACTTAATGTCTTCCAAGTTCATTGGCATTTTGCCATGATCTCTTTGCTTTTCTCTATACCTATACCTCCTGTAGATTTACTTATCTTGATTAATGGCTCATCATTCTCTTAGCCAAGTAGTCCAAAAAACTTAGGGTTATCTTTGATTTCTTCCTATTGCTGGCCTTTATGTTGATCAACAAACGTATATTTTACTTCTGAAATGTGTCTTCTTCTTTGAGCCTTCAGGATATTCATTTGTTCACTCATTCACTCTTTTGTTTATTTTGACACATTTATTGAGCACCTCATATGTGCTAGGCAGTGTGCAAGGTACTAGGAATATAGTGATAAATAAGACAGATCAGTTTCCTGCCCTTTTAGAGCTTATAGTCCAAGCTTTCATCATTTCCCCTGCACCCTCTTTGAGTTTCTGTGATAGCCATTCTTATTTTTTCTGATTATAAGTATAATACATTCTTATTTTAAGAAGTGCAAGAGTTGTTGAAATGTATATACACCAAAAGGGGGAGACTCCCTATATTTTCATCTACCAGAGATACCAGTGATAAAAATTTGGTACCATTTCTCCAGATTAGAAAAAACAATGTAACCAAAACTTTCTAATGCATCTCTTTGCCTTTACTCCCTTTCTTGTCTGTCTGTATTATAAATGCTACCAAAGATATCTTGTTAAAAAACAGTTGATTGTTACTTTGTTCAAAAACCCCTCAGTGTTTTTCTCTCATCCACAGAATGAAGTCTGAACACCTTAACGTAGTGATTACCACCCATTAGGTTTCTACCATCTCACTTTCTTGTTTCTCTAGAAACTTTCCCAGAAGTAGCCCTTCTTACAAGTGTAAATAAAAGATCTCAAGTGTGCTGCATTAGTGTCCCCCATGTGACAAATAATACTCCAAATAGGGGAGACAGGTTGATACAAGTACACTAATAGTTTATTCAGTTTTCTTTTGTGTGCTTGCCCTCTCCCACTCACCTTGTTTACAGGAAAATTAAAAAAATTACAGGAGTATTCTTAAAAATTAAAGCAGAAAAGTGTAAAGAAGTTGAAACAATCTGAAATTCCATCTCATGTGGATGATTACCATTAAAAGTTTTGTAAATATTTTTCCATACATGTGTCTTTGAAAATGTATCTACACATATAGATGTATGAATATGAAGTAATTTTACACAAATAGGATAATATTATAATGCTGTTTTTCTTTTGCCTCAGACATAGGTTTTGGAGATTTTTGTGTCAATAAGAGACCAGTGTTCAAGATGGTATATTTCTTTTTTGGCTGCACTGCACAGCTTGGGGGATCTTAGTTCCCTGACCAGGGATTGAACCCCAGGCCCTTGGCAGTGAAAGGGTGGAATCCTAACCACTGGACGGCCAGGCAATTCCCAAAATGGTATATTTCAAGAATGATGAGGGGCTTCCCTGGTGGCGCAGTGGTTGAGAGTCCGCCTGCCAATGCAGAGGACACGAGTTCGTGCCCCGGTCCGGGAGGATCCCACGTGCCGCAGAGCGGCTGGGCCCGTGGGCCATGGCCGTTGAGCCTGCGCGTCTGGAGCCTGTGCTCCGTAGCGGGAGAGGCCACAACAGTGAGAGGCCCGCGTACCCCCCCCAAAAAAAATAAATAAAAAGAATGATGAGAAGCCTGCTTGCTTGAGAGAGTAAGAAGCTGGTCTGACTTCCCTGACCTTCTAGATTAGAGTAGATGTTGCTCCTCTGGGCTTCCACAGCACCCTGGTTGTCCCATCATGGCCCTTACTGCATTCCGTTGTTTGTCTACTTAAACCAAAGTCCCCCGTATCTGTCTCTGTATTCCTTGAGCCCAGAACAGTGCCTGACACCTAGTGGACATTTCAGTGTTTGCTGAATGGATGAATGACCGTATGAATGTCTTAGATGAAGTAAGGTGGTTTGCCATGAAAAGAACTTGCCGCATGTATTCTTTAAAACCACTTATCTCTGTTTGCTTTGATTATTCATTTACCAAGTAACGTTTTGGTATTAATTCAGTTTACCAGTTAATTACCAGGGATTTTACTGCTGAGAAAAGAAGGTACTGACTGTAAACTGGTTGACAGTTATAATTCTGATTATAAATTAAAATAATAGTGCTGTGGGACAGATGAGTGTGAGACTTTGGATAATATGAACCATTTTTTCTCCAGAGTATAATTATTCCTTTAGATAAGGTGGTATCCAGGTTCTGTTTGAGCAGCGATATAGGTGTGGTGTGGTGAATAGAAGGCGGGATTCAACTTTTTTTTTATACATTTTTTATTGTAGTAAAATATACAGAATGTAAAATGTACTATCTAAACCATTTTTTTTTTTTTTTTTTTTTGCGGTATGTGGGCCTCTCACTGTTGAGGCCTCTCCCGTTGTGGAGCACAGGCTCCAGACGCGCAGGCTCAGCGGCCATGGCTCATGGGCCCAGCTGCTCCGCGGCATGTGGGATCTTCCCGGACTGGGGCACGAACCCGTGTCCCCTGCATCGGCAGGCAGACTCTCAACCACTGCGCCACCAGGGAAGCCCTAAACCATTTTTAAGTGTACAATTCATTGGCATTAAGTACGTTCACAATGTTGTGCAACCATCGTTATAACAGATATAATTTTGTATAATGTGCATAGCATATATTTCAAACCCACAGTTATACAAATTTCTTAAGCAATGCAGACATTTGTATAAATTGTGTAAAAATCATAAATTAGGGGCAGTGTACACATGCAATTATAGTCAGTCTGATGCCTTAATTCAATTTTTTCACAACTTCCTCAGTTTTACTGTAAAGTTGTCTGTAGCTCAAAATTTCCTGTAATCTTTTCAATAAAATTAGTAATATCACTTATAGAACATGAATTTCAGAACATGCTTTTCCACATTTATTTAACTGATAGGGTTTTTCTCATGATGAATTCTTTGCTGCTGCTTCAGTAAAAGGCTAATTTTAAGTTTTCCCACATTTAACAAAGCTCCCTTGTTTTTATGACTTCTTTGTTGGAGATTGAGATGTATCTTCCAGTTAAAAGATTTCCCACATGTGTTGCATTTATTTTGTTGCTCTGCTGTGAGTTGAGTAATGTTTAAGGAAATGTGATCTCTTGATGAAGGCTTTGCCACATTCAGTGCACCCGTGGGGTTTCTCGCCTGTATGAATTCTCTGATGCATGATCAACACTGATGAGTCTGCAAAGGCTTTGCCACATTCTCTGCATTGGTATGGTTTCTCGTCTGTATGGATTCTGGAGTGTTTATAAAGGGATGAGCTATACTTGAAGCTTTTCCCACACTCCCTACATTCAAATGAGTTCTCAGGTGTGTGCGATTTCACATGCTGAGTAAAGGAGGAGTTCCAGGTGAATGATTTCCCACATTGACCACATTCATAAGCCTTCTCTCCAGTGTGGAGTCTCTGATGGACCACGGGTTGTGCTTTATGCGTAAAAGCTTTCCCACAATCACTGCACACAAAGGGTTTCTCTCCACTATGAATTTTTTGATGAGCTGCAAGGTGTCCCTTACTGTTAAAGGCTTTCCCACAGTCACTGCGTTCAAAGGTGTTTTTTTTTTCTTGTATGCTTTTTTCATGTCTAATGAGACGAGACTTCTTTTTGGAAGGCTTTCCCACATTCACTGCACCCAAAGGTTTTTTTCCTTCTGTGCTTTTTTTCATGTCTAATAAGACACAACTTGTTTCTGAAGGCTTTTCCACATTCCTTGTATTCATGAGTTTTCTCTGATACAACTTTTGTTCTAACTAAGAAAGTATGTTAGGTTGCAAACACTTTCCATTTGATTCACACTTATGTTGTTTTTGTCTTGAAGAAATAAAATTTATACTCAGTTTACAATTTTGGACTGTCTTGTTGGTCAGTGTTTTCTTGAAGGTGAACATACCTTGGTTTAAAAATTTGTCTTTGCTTCCTTCTCCTTCCTGTCCCTCTAGCTCGTCATCAAGTAAGCAGATAACTTCCACTGAGATGAGGTTTCTAAAGTTCTCCAGCATCACATTCCAATACAGCTTCCTCTGAGCACATCGCAGCAGCTGCCACTCCTCCAGGGTGAAGTCCACGGCCACATCCTGGAATGTCACTGATCCCATCCTGTGGCCCTAGGTTGGCTTTTTGTAGATTTTAACCAGGGCCGCTGGAAACTGAAACAGGCAGGAATATACAAGAGGGACCCTCAGGTTCAATTACACAGCCTTCAATTTTGCTTTCTTCACATGAACTGAGAAGCCGATCTCTGCTCTCCACCTGTCCCTCAAGCCCTTCTGGCTCACCCGCTGCTCACTACTGAAACACCCAGGATTCAATTTTGACTCTGCCACTTATTAGCTCTGAGATATTAGGCAAGTCCCTTAACCATTTTAAGATTTACTTTCTTTATTCATTAAGTGAATAACTGGCTGCTCAGATCTAGCCCAACTCTAAAACTCTGTGACTATGAAATAAGAGCCATACTTTACCTTGGTCCATTGAAGCCTAAACTGTATACACTTCTTACTATCTCACTCAAGACATGTAAATGGCCTAAAGTAAAGGCCGGGGAGTATAGTGCCTCAGACCCTTAGAAAAACTACAGAATGAAGCAAGAGGTAGCACTGTGATAGTGTTTAGAGGAAGTATGAAGCTGAAACTTCTTTTGCATTCTTTGCATTATTTCATAACCAGTTCTAGATTAAAATAATTATGTTGTTTGTGAATAATAATATGTCACTTGGGGATAGAGAGGATGTTGATTTGGTTCCTCAGTTTTCTAGCCTTATTCTGGGTAACTTGGTGAACTAGGATTGATTGTGTCCTCTTTCTTTCTCTGACTTTTTTTTTTACTCTCAGTAGAAGGCTCTCGAGATTCAGTCTCATTGTCTGTGACACACATAGGTTAGATCAGTGATAGAAAAGAGTTGGGAGACTTGTTTTCCTTCTTCATTTTGAGTTAACAAAGCAAATTGCTTTACTTCTCCATGCTTGATTCTTTTTACTAATAGAAGACGAAATCTGACTGTTCTTACATTATGTGCTTTGGGATAATGAGGTAATTCTTTGGAACCTTTTTAAAAATTTCATTAAAAAAAACTTAATGGGGCTTCCCTGGTGGCGCAGTGGTTGGGAGTCCGCCTGCCGGTGCCGGGGATGCGGGTTCATGCCACAGTCCGCGAGGATCCCGCATGCCGCGGAGCGGCTGGGCCCGTGAGCCATGGCCGCTGGGCTTGTGCGTCCGGAGCCTGTGCTCCGCGGCGGGAGAGGCTGCGGCAGTGAGAGCCCTGCGTACTGCAAAAACAAAAAACAAAACCCAAAAAATCTTGATGTACAATTTCTAGTAAATGCATAAATCTAAGATGTATATATAGCTTAATGAATTTTTACATATGTATGCTGCTGTATGTGTATAATTATAACTACCAGTCAGACCAAGGCGTAGAACATTTTCCTCCCCCTAGAATTCCTTTATGCCCCTTTCCAGTCAGTACCCTCTTTTTGAACACTTTGAGTGCTTTATTATTCATATTAGGAAGCCAGTGAAGGGGCTTCCCTGGTGGCGCAGTGGTTGAGAGTGCACCTGCTGATGCAGGGGACACGGGTTCGTGCCCCAGTCCGGGAAGATCCCACGTGCCGCGGAGCGGCTGGGCCCGTGAGCCATGCCCGCTGAGCCTGTGCGTCCGGAGCCTGTGCTCCGCAACGGGAGAGGCCACAACAGTGAGAGGCCCTGTGTACCGCAAAAAAAGAAAAAGAAAGCCAGTGAAGGCAAATCTTTTATGTTTCATCAGTAATTTGAATCTTGAAACCTGTAATAAAGTCTGATCTGTAGATCGTAAGGTCTTTAGCCTTTTAGAAATAGATAAGGCATAATTGTGTAAAAATGCTTTTCTAATAAAATTTTAATCCAGGCTACAGAGGGAGTAGTTTTTTTTTAAGATTTTTTTTTTTTTTGACGTGGACCATTTTTAAAGTCTTCATTGAATTTGTTACAATATTGCTTCTGTTTTATGTTTTGGGGTTTTGGCTGTGAGGCATGTGGGATCTTAGTTCCCTGACCAGGGATTGAACTCACAGCCCCTGCAGGGGAAGGGGGAGTCGCAACCACTGAACTGCCAGGGATGTTCCCAGAGGGAGTAGTTTTACACTGATAAAGGGGCAGTGTTATTTACCAGCATTTTCTTTTCTGTGTAGACATTTTCCTGAAAATTTTTGGGTTGTCTGAAAGTCAGTTTATTTGGAAAGTTGTAAGTAAGTGGGAAAAGGAAAGTTGTTTGGGCAGATGAATGAAGAAGTTGTTCAAGGTCTGTGAGTTCCAGTCTTCCTTCTACGTGTGCCATTGTGTAACCCTGTGAACAAGGCCTAACCTTATTTTTTACATCTAATATTTTGTCATGAATTATTTTATCCACTGTTTTTAATGACTTTGAATTATTGAAACACCATTGAGAACTGTTTGCTTACCGTCAAAACAGGCAATTCCCCTAAGCAACCATATCTATACACAGGCTTTACTCAGTCACTGAAATAGCCTGGGGTTTTTAGGCCAAGGAAGCTATCCAAGAATTTTGTGAATAAGGCTGAGTATTGACTTTGCCAGAATTCATGGGGACGTTGTCTTCTTGTTTTGTATGGTGGAAGAGGGTTTTTCATCCAAACATTGCCCCAGTGTTTTTTCCTTTTCCTACTGAGGTTTTTTTTTTTTTTATGTCTAGAGATTTAAACTTCTTTAAAAATTTATTTTTTTTAATTTTTATTTTATTTTGGAGTATAGTAGTTTACACAGTGGTTTACACTGTTTCAGGTGTACAGCAAGGAGATTCTGTTATACACACAGACACACACACACACACACACACATCTATTTTCCAGATTCTTTTCCTATATAGGTTATTACAGAGTATTGAGTAGAGTTCCCTGTGCTATACAGTAGGTCCTCGTTGATTGTTTTGTATATGATAACGTGTATATGTTAATCCCAACCTCCTAATTTATCCCTCCCCCCTTCCTTTCCCCTTTAGTAACTATAAGTTTCTTTTCTAAGTCTGTGAATCTGTTTCTGTTTTGTAAATAAGTTCATTTGTATCATTTTTTTTAGATTCCACATATAAGTGATATCATTTGATATTTGTCTTTCTCTGTCTGACTTCACTTAGTATGATCATGTCTGGGTCCATCCACGTTGCTGCACATGGCATAATTTCATTCTTTTTTATGGCTGAGTAATATTCCATTGTATATATATACACATCTCATCTCTTTTAAAATAAAATTTATTATTTATTTTTGGCTGTGTTGGGTCTTTGTTGCTGCCTGTGGGCTTTCTCTAGTTGTGGTGAGCGGGGACTGCTCTTTGTTGCGATGCGTGGGCTTCTCCTTGCCGTGGCTTCTCGTTGCAGAACATGGGCTCTAGGCGCGCGGGCTTCAGTAATTGTGTCTCGTGGGCTCTAGAGCACAGGCTCAGTAGTTGTGGCGCACGGGCTTAGTTGCTACGCGGCATGTGGGATCTTCCTGGATCAGGGATCGAACCCGTGTCCCCTGCATTGGCAGGTGGATTCTTAACCACTGCACCACTAGGGAAGTCCCTGTACCATATCCTCTTTATCCATTCCTCTGTTGATGGACATTTAGGTTGCTTCCATGTCTTGGCTCTTGTAATTAGTGCTGCAGTGAACACTGGGGTGCATGTATCTTTTCGAATTATGGTTTTATCCAGTTATATGCCCAGGAGTGGGATTGCTGGATCATATGGTAGCTCTATTTTTAGTTTTTTAAGGAACCTCCATACTGTTCTCCATGGTGGCTGTACCAGTTTCCCACAACAGTGTAGGAGGGTTCCCTTTTCTCCACACCCTCTCCAGCATTTACTGTTTGTAGATTTTTGATGATGGCCACTCTGACCAGTGTAAGGTGATACCTCATTGTAGTTTTGATTTGTGTTTCCCCAATAATTAGTGATATTGAGCATCTTTTCGTGTGCTTTTTAGCCATCTGTATGTCTTCTTTGGAGAAATGTCTATTTAGATCTTCTGCCCATTTTTTGGTTGGGCTGTTGTTTTTTTGATATTGAGCTGCATGAGCTGTTGTATATTTTGGAGATTAATCTGTTGTCAGTCTCATCTTTTGCAAGTATTTTCTCCCATTCTGAGGGTTGTCTTTTTGTTTTGGGTATGGTTTCCTTTGCTGTGCAAAAGCTTTTAAGTTTAATTAGGTCCCACTTGTTTATTTTTGTTTTCATTTTCATTACTCTAGGAGGTGAATCCAAAAAGATATTGCTGAGATTTATGTCAAAGAGTGTTCTTCCTATGTTTTCCTCTCAGAGTTTTATAGTATCCGGTCTTACATTTAGGTCTTTAGTCCATTTTGAGTTTATTTTTGTGTATGGTGTTAGTGTTCTAATTTCTTTCTTTTACATGTGGCCGGTTTTCCCACCATTTATGGAAGAAACTGTCTCTTCTCCCTTGTATATTCTTACCTCCTTTGTCATAGATTAATTGACCATAGTTGTATGGGTAAACTTGTTTAAATGTTATTTTTTGGTAGACTTTTATTTTCAGTAATTTGTTTTGAGATAAGTTGAGTAGGAGGTTCAGATTCCAAGACAAACGGGGATTTATCTTTGCTTTGGGACTTGACAGCGAGATATTAAAAAAATAATAATTTTGTTTTGAAAATTGTAATCAAACTTAGATTTAGATTGCTTTATTTTAGAGTATTCAATGGAGTTTGATTTTTTGATGGTTTCCTCATGTAAATAGGAAGCCAGCAGAAGAAGGCCTGTGATGAATAAACTTCATTATCTCTGCTAAAGGGACCTTGTTAAAGGAAATTAGATGTAGTAAAGATCATGATGTTGGGAGCTTGACCTAGTATTGAACGTTTTGTGATTTCAGGCACCTGAACTTTGACCTAGGCAATGTGGACCATGTTTGATGGTTCTTGAGCATGGTTCATGCATTTGATCATTCATGCAACATATTTTTATTGAAGTAACCAGGCATTGAGGATATAAAGTGGAGGAAACCCCGATGTGATACCATCCCCCATGGAACCTGTGGGCTGGTGGAGGAAATAAATATTAATATTAAATTAAATGTAAAATTATAACTGCAGCAGTGGTATAAGTGATATTAGTGAAACTTGACCAGGTTAGAAAATGCATCCTCAAGAAATGGTACTTCTGCTATGATTTGATGGAAGAGTAGGTATTGACTTGGCAAAGAGAGGAAGGATGGTTGTCCAGGCAGAAGGAACAGCAGGTGCAAAGGCCCTGTGGTAGAAGGGAAAATGGTGAAATGAGGCTAGTGTGGCCTGAGAAGTGACAGCTAGAGGGAGAATGAAATGGTTTGAGGTGGAGAGATAGGCCTGCTCTTGCAGGTTTTTATTAAAGATTTTGTTAAGTTTTTGCCTTTATTCTAAGAGGAACAAGGAACCGTTAGAGGGCTTTAAGCAAGAAAGGACAAAGTCAGACTTGTTTTTTTTCTTTTTTTTCTTTTTGGCTGTGCCACATGGCTTGTGGGATCTCAGTTCCCCAACCAGGGATTGAACCTGGAGCCACCGCAGTGAAAGCCCGGAATCCTAATGACTAGGCAACCACGGAACTCCCCAGACTTGCTTTTTTTTTTTTTTTTTTTTGCGGTATGCGGGCCTCTCACTGCTGTGGCCTCTCCCGTTGCGGAGCACAGGCTCCGGACGCGCAGACTCAGCGGCCATGGCTCACGGGCCCAGCCGCTCCGCGGCATGTGGGATCTTCCTGGACCGGGGCACGAACCCGTGTCCCCTGCATCGGCAGGCGGACTCTCAACCACTGCGCCACCAGAGAAGCCCCAGACTTGCTTTTTGATGTGAGCATTTTTTACCTCAAGGCAGAGAATGGATTGAGGTGCACCAGAGTGGAGGCAGAGATACTAGTTAGGAACTTAGACTAGTTCAGGTGAGAGATAGTGGTGACTTACTTAGACAAGACTGGCGTTGGTGGAGAGGATAGAAAGGAATTAATTCAGGAATATTTAGGAGGCGTGGTGATCATTTTGTAATGTATAGAAACATCGAATCACTATGTTGTACACCAGGAACTTACATAGTGTAGGTGAACTATACTTCAACAGACAAACAAACTTATAGAAAAAAAGATCAGATTTGTGGTTACCAGAGGTGGGGGGAGGGGGAATTGGATGAAGGTGGTGAAAAAGTACAAACAGAAGGAGATGTCTTAGTGCAGGAGAGAACTCATTGGTTAAATTTAGATATACCCTCTTATTGTGTTTAGTTCGATAGTTTTGTTCTTAAGATACAAATAAATACATATGTGAGAATTGCTTTTCCATACAGGTATGCTTATCAGTGCTTTCTCCGTCCTGTAGGTTTTTACACGTGTTGATGTGTACTGCAGGTTTTTTGTGGTTTGTTTTTTGGTTTGTTTTTTTTGCGGTATGCGGGCCTCTCACTGCTGTGGCCTCTCCCGTTGCGGAGCACAGGCTCTGGACACGCAGGCTCAGCAGCCATGGCTCACGGGCCCAGCCGCTCCGCGGCATGTGGGATCTTCCCGCACCGGGGCACGAACCCGTGTCCCCTGCATCGGCAGGCGGACTCTCAACCACTGCGCCACCAGGGAAGCCTGTACTGCAGTTTTAACCAAAGAGTAGGCATTGGATAATATTTCCTGAATGAATGACTAGATCAGTAATTTTAATGCTTTCCAGAAATAGTGTTCTCCTGCTCATGTTTCTCATGTTGGCAAATAATTAAGGCTGCATTATTAATTGATATTTGCACTTAATAATAGTGTACTCTCCCTACCCAACAACCCCTTCCCCTTCCATAAGCCATGACCTGATTGCTCAGAAGCATGTTACCTAATGGAATCAACATAGAAAATTAAAAATAGCTATCTGCATGGTATTATTTAGCTTTGAGTTATTTTGTTCTCTACTTGTGCTAGCTGGTTTATAATTTGATGAAAGTAGCATATTTGAGTATTTTCTTATTCTTTTGATCATTAAAAAAACTAAAATATATTGAATTCATTGTTTTTTTTTAAATTTATTTTATTATTCTTTTGATCATTAAAAAAACTGTATTGAATTTTCATTGTTGTCTTTTTTTTTTTTTTTTTTGGCGGTACGCGGGCCTCTCACTGTTGTGGCCTCTCCCGTTGCAGAGCACAGGCTCCGGACGCGCAGGCTCAGCGGCCATGGCTCACGCGCCCAGCCGCTCCGCGGCATGTGGGATCCTCCCAGACCGGGGCACGAACCCGTGTCCCCTGCACCGGCAGGCGGACTCGCAACCACTGCGCCACCAGGGAAGCCCCATTGTTGTCTTTTTTTTTTAATTTATTTTATTTAATTTATTTTTGGCTACGTTGGGTCTTTGTTGCTGAGCACAGGCTTTCTCTAGTTGGGTGAGCGGGGGCTACTCTTCATTGCCTTGCGCGGGCTTCTCATTGCGGTGGCTTCTCTTGTTGTGGAGCACGGGCTCTAGGTGCGCGGGCACAGTAGTTGTGGTGCACGGGCTTATTTGCTCCGCGGCACGTGGGATCTTCCCAGACAAGGGCTCGAACCTGTGTACCCTGCATTGGCAGGCAGACTCTTAGCCACTGCGCCATTAGGAAAGTCCCCTCGTTGTTGTCTTTTATAACTAAGTTGCCTTCATTTCTGTTGAGCAGATGCTTGCTCGAAGGGATTTAAATGACAAGCTTTTTCTGTTTACCCTGCTGGAAGTTTGATCCACTCAGCTGACAGCTTTATTTTTCTTTCCTCAAAAGCCAGAACTAGGCCTACAGGAAGGAAAGGAACGTATTCCGGAGCCAAAGGCTGATGTTGCATAGGCCTGTGGGGGTGCATATTTCAGAAGCTGTGCAGTTGGTTGGCCTGGATCTGTCAAAACAGGTTTGGTTGGTTCTGGCTGTGCCATGGTTTATTTATATGCTTCTGAGTAGTGATCTTGGGAATGAATACATTATGAGTACAGTTTGGAAAGTTGTTGTATCGATTGCTGAGGGAAGTAAAAAAAACCCACCCGAGGAACCCCACTGTTGAACAGGTCTTGGGTTCACTGGTTTAATTTTCTGTGAGTGCCGTCCAGTGATTAAACCTTTGCCTCATCTCAGCAGCAACTGCCAGTTTTTTGGACGCAAGTTAGTTCATGGAAGAGACTTTGTGTGATAGGAAGACAAAACGTGAAATTAAATATATCTTAGCTCTGGCCTAAGTAGATATTGTTAAACATGAGTGAGTTGGATATAACATAAGCTTTCTCTTCTGGTTTCAGGAAAGCATAGTGGAAAAAAGCGTAGGATTCTTTTCTAATTTCTGTTGATCCAGCTAGGATATTATGTCTTGCATTTTTAAGGCATTCAAACATTTGTTTAGTTGAATTGTGGGAAAAGGATAGACAGAAGAACAGGACATTCAGTGTTTGAACAGTGTTAAGTAGAAGAACATGAATTGATGAGGTAATTGTATCCTTCTACATTTTTGACTATCAGGATTTAGATTTGGTTACAGATTATGCAATTATATTTACAAAAGAAATGCAGACATTTCAGTAAAGTACTAACAGTTTTCAGATGAGACCTAATCTGAGTGTTAATTAGAAAAGAGTTTACAATTTTGCATTAAATGTAATCCTTCTTAAATCTTACTATTAAATTTATGATCACGATGAGGTACATTTCTTTAAAAAATAATTTTTATTGAATTTTTTATAGCTGGTTTACAATGTTTTATTAGTTTCAAGTGTACAGCAAGGTGATTCAGTTTTTTTTATATATATATATATATATATATTTTTTTTTTTTTTTCCGATTCTTTTGCCATATAGGTTATTACAGAGTACTGAGTAGGGTTCTGTGTGCTACACAGTAGGTCCTTATTAGTTATCTGTTTTACATATAGTAGTATGTATATCTCAATTCCAGTCTCCCAATTTATCCCTCTCCCCCTTACCCCTTGGTAACTATAAGTTTGTTTTCTACATCTGTAACTCTATTTCTGTTTTGCAGATAAGTTCATTTGTACCCTTTTTTTAGATTCCACATATAAGTGGTATCATATGATATTTATCTTTCTCTGACTTCACTCAGTATGGCAATCTCTAGGTCCATCCATGTTGCTGCATATGGCATTATTTCATTCTGTTTTTATGCCTGAGTAATATTCCATTGTGTATATATACCATGTCTTCTTTTATCCATTCCTCTGTTGATGGACATTTAGGTTGCTTCCATGTCTTGGCTATTGTAAATAGTACTGCAGTGAACATTGGGGTGCATGTATCTTTTCGAATTATGGTTTTCTCCGGATATATGCCCAGGAGTGGGATTGCTGGATCATATGGTAGCTCTATTTTTAGTTTTTTAAGGAACCTCCATACTGTTCTCCATGGTGGCTGTACCAGTTTACATTCCCACAGCAGTGTAGGAGGTTTCCCTTTTCTCCACACCCTCTCCAGCATTTACTGTTTGTAGATTTTTTGATGATGGCCATTCTGACCAGTGTGAGGTGATACCTCATTGTAGTTTTGATTTGTGTTTCCCTAATAATTACTGATGTTGAACATCTTTTCATGTGCTTTTTAGCCATCTGAATGTCTTCTTTGGAGAAATTTTTTGTTTTTTAATTTATTTGTTTATTTTTGGCTGCGTTGGGTCTTTGTTGCTGCGCGTCGGCTTCCTCTATTTGTGGCGGGCGGGGGCTACTCGTTGTGATGCGCGGGCTTCTCACTGAGGTGTCTTGTTGCGGAGCACGGGCTCTAGGCACACGGGCTTCAGTCGTTGTGGCTCGTGGGCTCTAGAGCTCAGGTTCAGTAGTTGTGGCGCACGGGATTAGCTGCTCCACGGCATGTGGGATCTTCCCAGACCAGGGCTCAAACCCATGTCCCCTGCATTGGCAGGTGGATTCTTGACCACTACGCCACCAGGGAAGCCCTGGAGAAATATTTATTTAGATCTTTTGCCCATCTTTTGATTGGGTTTTTTTGTTGTTGATATTGAGCTGCATGAGCTGTTTGTATATTATGGAGATTGATCCCTTGTTGATCGCTTCATTTGCAAATATTTTCTCCCATTCTGTGGGTTGTCTTTTCGTTTTGTTTATCATTTCCTTTGCTGTGCAAAAACTTTGAAGTTTAATCAGGTCCCATTTGTTTACTTTTGTTTTTATTTTCATTACTGTAGGAGGTGGATCCAAAAAGATATTGCTGTGATTTATGTCAAAGAGTGTTTTCCTCTAAGAGTTTTATAGTATCCAGTCTTACATTTAGGTCTTTAATTCATTTTGAGTTTATTTTTGTTTATGGTGTTAGGGAGTGTTCTAATTTTATTTGTTTACATGTAGCTGTCCAGTTTTCCCAGCACCACTTATTGAAGAGACTGTCTTTTCTCCATTGTATATTTTTGCCTCCTTTGTCATAGATTAGGTGACCATAGGTGCATGGGTTTATCTCTGGACTTTCTATCATGTTTCATTGATCTGTATTTCTGTTTTTGTGCCAGTACCACACTGTTTTGATTTCAGTAGCTTTGTGGTATAGTCTGAAGTCGGGGAGCCTGATTCCTCTAGCTTCATTTTTCTTTCTCAAGATTGCTTGGGGACACAGACATAGAGAATGGACTTGAGGACACAGAGAGGAGGAAGGGTAAGCTGGGACGAAGTGAGAGAGTGACATTGACATATATACACTACCAAATGTAAAATAGCTAGTGGGAAGCAGCCACATAGCACAGGGAGATCAGCTTGGTGCTTTGTGACCACCTAGAGGGGTGGGATAGGGAGGGTGGGAGGGAGATGTAAGAGGGAGGGGATATGGAGATATATGTATACATATCGCTGGTTCACTTTGTTATACAGCAGAAACTAACACAACAGTGTAAAGCAATTATACTCCAATAAAGATGTTAAAATTTAAAAAAAGGATTGCTTTGGCTATTTGTGGTCTTTTGTGTTTCCATACAAATTGTAAAATTTTTTGTTCTAATTCTGTGAAAAATGCTAGTGGTAATTTAATAGGTATTGCATTGAATCTGTAGATTGCTTTGGGTAGTTTAGTCACTTTGACATTATTGATTATTCCAATCTAAGAACATGGTATATCTCTCCATCTCTTTGTGTCATCTTTGATGTCTTTCATCAGTGTCTTATAGTTTTCTGTGTACAGGTCTTTTGTCTCCTTTGGTAGGTTTATTCCTGGGTATTTTATTCTTTTTGATGCTGTGGTAAATGGGATTGTTTCCTTGATTTCTCTTTCTGATCTTTCGTTGTTAGTGTATAGGAATGCAAGAGATTGCTGTGTATTAATTTTGTATCCTGCAGCTTTACCAAATTTATTGTTGCGCTCTAGTAGTTTTCTCGTAGCATCTATAGAATTTTCTATGTACAGTATCATGTCATCTGCAAATAGTGACAGTTTTACTTCTTTTCCAATTTGGATTCTTTTTATTATTATTTTTTTCTTCTCTGATTACTGTGGTTAGGACTTCCAAAACTATGTTGAGTAAAAGTGGCGAGAGTGGACATCTTTGTCTTGTTCCTGATCTTAGAGGAAATGCTTTCAGTTTTTCACTGTTGAGAAAGACATTTGCTGTGGGTTTGTCATATATGGCCTTTATTATGTTGAGGTAGGTTCCCTCTGTGCCCACTTTCTGGAGATTTTTATCATAAATGGGTGTTGATTTTGTCAAAAGCTTTTTCTGCATCTATTGAGATGATCATGTGGTTTTTATTCTTCAATTTGTTGAAGTGGTGTATCACACTGATTGATTTGCAGATATTGAAAAATCCTTGCATCCCTGGGATAAATCCCACTTGATCATGGTGTATGATCCTTTTAATGTGTTGTTGGATTCGATTTGCTAGTATTCTGTTGAGGATTTTTGTGTCTATGTTCATCATTGATATTGGCCTGCAATTTCCTTTTTTTGTGATATCTTTGTCTGGTTTTGGTATCAGGGTGATGGTGGCCTCATAGAATGAGCTTGGGAGTGTTCCTTCCTCTGCGATTTTTTGTAAGAGTTTCAGAAGGGTAGGTGTTAACTCTTCTCTAAATGTTTGATAGCATATGCCTGTGAAGCCATCTGGTCCCGGACTTTTGTTTGTTGGAAGAGTTTAATCACAGTTTCAATTTCAGTACTTGTAATTGGTCTGTTCATATTTTCTACTTATTCCTGGTTCAGTCTTGGAAGGTTGTGCCTTTCTAAGAATTTGTCCATTTCTGCTCAGTTGTCCATTTTATTGGTGTATAGTTGCTTGTAGTAGTCTCTTATGATCCTTTGTATTTCTGTGGTGTCCATTGTAACTTCTCCTTTTTCATTTCTAATTTTATTGATTTGAGTCCTCTCCCTTTTTTTCTGGATGAGTCTGGCTAAAGGTTTATCAATGTTGTTTATCTTCTCAAAGAACCAGCTTTTAGTTTCATTGATCTTTGCTATTGTTTTCTTCGTCTCTATTTCATTTATTTCTGCTCTGATCTTCATGATTTCTTTCCTTCTGCTAACTTAGGGTTTTTTTGTGTGAGTGTATACACATTTAGTTTTATTGTAACAAAGCAACTTGTACACTTTTAACGTTTAACACTGAGCATCATCTTTCCTTTCCAGAGAAACAAAAAGAAAACTTTTAAAATAAACAGGAACAAAATTACAATAGAGAATGTCAATTGCATATAAGATCCTACAGGTTCTGCTGATTCTCCCATTGAGTGGCAGGGCTCAAGTCGTCATTAGGAGAGAATTTTATTTTAAAAGTGTCATCTTAAACTGCAGGGATGTCCATTAAACATCACAATTAAACATGCCAGAGGAGAAGCCATGTTGTCAAAATGCCCACTTAACCCACCCAAACATCTCAAACCCATTCTTTGCTGACCTTCTATAACCCCATTTTTTAAAGTTTTTTTTCTTTTTTTAAACAAGAGAAAGTAGACAGATACATGTTGGTAAATGCTAACTGTCCATATTCACATAGAGACACAGTGCAATCTCTGAGTCCAGTATACAGAGAAAGGAGGAAAAAAGCTAGAATTCTATGCACTACTGCACAGGGGCCTAGCACCCTCCAGCTTCCAGCAGAGCTAAGGGAGCAGAAGGTTTTTCTTTTTTCCCACAGAGCATGGTGGTGTTGATTCCATAAAGTTTTTGTTGAGACAAGAAGGGATAAAAATGAATTTGAAACAGAAAAGGGTAGAGATTCTTTTCTCACTGAATTTTGCTCAAGGTATTTTCCCCCAAAATAAGTTGTGAGCCATGGTATAAAGGAGAAAAGAGACCTCAAAAACAGGGCGACTGAGCACAAGAGGAGGAGGAGAAAAAAAAAGACTGCAACTTGCTCCCAGGGACTGGAGAAAATTAAAAAAGGAAGGTTGGAATCCATCAGTGTTCCATTAGTCATCTTCTCCTTCATCTTCCTTCATCCTTATCCCCTTCTTCATCAATATCTTCCAATCCTTCTTCCTCTTCATCATCATCGTCACCTTCTTCTCCTTCCCTTTCCTCATCATCCATGTCTGGAACCAAGTAGTACTGTAATGGATTTGGCCAAATATCATCTTTGATGACCTCTCCTAACTCATCTGCACCTGCATCAGAATGATCAGTAAACCAGGTGAAGAAGCTTTCTGGTTCCTTATGCTGTCTCATCCTGCTGGCTTTATTCTGCGTTTGACTTGAACGTTTTGTCACATCCTTTCTGGATTTCCGTTTGATTTCAGTGGACTTTGAAGACGGATCATCACTCTCATTCCGATGAAATTCTTTGGAGAGATCTTTATTTTCGAAGTAAGGGTTTTCATCAAAATAAGAATCTATTCTGTAACCTGATTTAATATCTCCAAATTCTGTCACTTCAACTCTTGTCAAATAATGCAGCGCCTCTTCATCCTCCTCCCCAAGCAGTGCAGACACTTGCGGATGGTTAACAAATGATATTACCCAAAAATGTGGGGTTTTGGCGATCAATTCTGACTTCTTCTGAAGAAATGGTTGGCGGAGTTTGTTATATTTCTGTTGTACTTTCAAAATCTCCTCACTGGCTTGTTCGTCAAGTCTGTCCGTTTTCATTTTGTACTTCATCAGTATGTTCAATTGCTTCTTGCTATTCTTTTTCTTCCTTCGGCAAGTTCGGAGAAGCAGATATTTCCTCTGGCCTGGAGGCAGGAGTCAGTCTCGGTTTCTTCGGTTTCTTTGCTTGGGGTGGAAGTGAAAACTGGTGTTTGGGGGCCATGCTGGGAGAAAAGCCAAGAATCCACCCAAGGAAAGAGGCTCGTACCAGGAGCTCTGAGAACTTTAACTTTGGGTTTTGTTTGTTCTTCTTTCTCTAGTTGCTTTAGGTGTAAGGCTAGGTTAGAGGTATGTGTTTAATAGTAGTTTAAAAAAAAAAATAGCAGCTAACACTTACTGAGTATTTGCTTACTTCTTGCCAGGCACTATATAAAGTACTTTCCATGCATGCATTTCTCATTTATTCTTTACAGTAACCCCATGAGATGGGAAATATTTTAATCCACACTTTAGAGATCAAATTCAGTAATTTGCTCAAGGACCCACAGTTAGTAGGCAAGTGAGCCATAATAGCATGTACTGCATGTTTTAAAATTTTACTTCATTTAAGAAATACTGAAAGGTTTTGTATGAAAGTCTGATTTCAGTAGACCATTTTGTTTCAGCTTTGAGGAATTTATATCTTTAGGATTGTTGAGAATCATACAAAGTAAATTATTTAGAGCTACAGAAAATGTTTTGTCATATATGGTAATATTTCATTTGTTTAATATTGAAAGGGGATAAAGAGTTATAAATGTTTCCAGATTGGTAAAGTTTACCTCTGTTGAAGAAATGTAGCTTTCAAAGAAATTAACCATTTTAGAATAGTAATTTTTCTGAAATGTGTGTTCCTTTTTGGCCTTGTAAGAAAAAAATTTTCACCCTGTTAAAGACAGTTTTCTGTGTATGATGAATCTGTTCTTTCTTTATTTATTTATTTTTAATTTTTTGACTGCACTCCATGGCATGTGGGATCTTAGTTCCCCAACCAGGGATCGAACCTGGGCCCCCTGCATTGGTGGCACAGAATCTTAACCACTGGACTGCCAGGGAAGTCCCTAATGAATCTGTTCTTGATAACTCAGGGCTTTTGTTAGGACCATCAGTTAATTTATTTCACTGTAATGCACTACTTTTTTTCTTTTCCCTTGCTCTAAGTTCTCTTATTGTTTGTGCACACTGCTTCTTATAATTCTTTTATTTAAATAAACGTAAGAATTAATATGTAAGTCAAGAATTAGATTGGCCTCACCTGTAAAGAAGCATGCAGCTCACCAGATTCTGGGGGGAAAAAAGATAGTATTCTTATAGCTACCATTAATTGGGTACTTCCAAATTTGGCAGAGGTGATTTTCATATATTATTTCTTTTAATTCTTACAACAACCATGTGAGTTAGATATTATTATAGAAAATGAGACTGAGGCTTAGAAAGCCAAGACTCCCTTTGCTACCAATTATTGAAACTGACAATCAAATATAGGACTGATTGGTTCTAAGGTCTAGATTCTTATCTACTATTTCATACTCCTTGCATTTGTTTCCTGATTGTTTCACAGTTCTTGGCTCAGTGTTGAGTATGTAGGTGTTCAAAACTAATGTTTGTTTCTTTATCACTTTATTAAATTTTTTTAAATTTTAATGAAGTATAATTAACATGCAATAAGTTGCACATAAAGTTTTTAATTTAGTGAGTTTTGACATAAGTATACACTTTTGAAACCATCACCATAATCAAGATAAATATTTTCATCACCCCCCAAAGTTTCCCCTTGTCCCTTGTAATCCATCTTTCCCTCCAATTCCATGCACAGGCAATCACTGTAGGTTAATTTTATATGCATACATATATATGTATATTATATATAATTTTTTATATAAATGGAATCATAAAGCTTGTATTTTTGCTTGGCTTCTTTTACTCAGCATAATGCTTTTGAAGTTTATTGATGTTATTGCATGTATTGATCTTTTTTTTTTTTTAGTTTTTATTGCTGAGCAGTGTTCTATCATATGGATTGTTATCCATCTAGTTTGGGGGCTATTATAAATAAAGCTGCTGTAAACATCTATGTACAAGTCTTTGGATGTATGTTTTCATTTCTCTTGGGTAAAAATCTGGAATGGAATGGATAGGTCATATGGAGGGTGTTTGTTAAATTTTTTAAGAAAGTGCTGTTAGCTTCCTATTGCTGTAACAAATGACCACAAACTTAATGGCTTAAAACAACACATGTTTATTGTCTTACATTTCCGGGGGCCAGAAGTCTGAAATGGATCTCACTAGGCTAAAATCAAGATGTTGGCAAGGCTGTATTTTTTCTGGAGATTCTAGGGGAGAATCCTATTTTCTTGCCTCTTGCTTCTAGAGGCTGTTTATACTCCTTGGTTCATGGCCCCCTTTCATCTTCAAAATATAATCATACCGACCTCTCTTTCTGTGTCCCATCGCCTCTGACTCTGACACTCTTGCCTCCCTCTTTCACTTATAAGGACCTATGTGATTACATTGAGCCCTCCTGGATAATGCAGGATAACCTCCCAGTGTCAAAATCTTTGATTCCATCACGTCTGCACAGTCTCTCTTGTCAGGTAAGGTAACATATTCACAGGATAGAAACATCTTTGGGGGGCCGTTCTGCCTACCATACTGCCACACGTTTTCCACAGAGGTTATACCATTTAGTATTAGCACTAGCTGCAGTTGCTCCACATCCTCTCTGATACTTAGTTTGAGTGATCTTTTAAATCAATTTAATTAAAAGAATTTTAATTTTCATTTTGAAATAATTTCAAATCTATAAAGAGTTGCAAAACTAGCCAAAGAATCCCCCGAATTCTTCACCCAGAGTCCCCAAAGTTCACATTTTATTGATCACAGTACAATTACCAAAATCAGGAAGTGAACATCAATACAATACTGTTATCTAACCTATAAATCCTGTTCAAATTTTGCCAATTATCTTTTCTTTTGTTTCCCGGTCCAAGATCTAGGGCAGAGTCGGTATAGTCTCCTTTAATTTGGGACGATTCCTCAGTCTTTCTTTAACTTTCGTGAGTTAGACCAGTATTAAACTGGTATTAGGCCTCCTTTATACTTAGATTATTGAGGACCCCAAAAAGCTTTTGTTTATTTGGGTTATGTTTATTGATATTTACTGTATTAGCAATCAAAACAGATTTTAAAGAATATTTAATTAATTTAAAAAGTAATAAACCCATTACATGTTAATATGAATAACACGTCATTTTCTAAAATAATATTTAATAAGAGTAGGATTATTTTACATTTGTGCCAATCTCTTTAGTGTTTGACTTCATACAAGACAGCTAGATTCTTATATCCCATTAGCCCTAAGAGCCATGAGAACGTCACGTTATCCTCATGAGAGGGTGAAAGTGAAAAAGGCAAAAAATGTCTCAATATTATAATAAGGGTTATGATAATAACCCTGTTGTTTTCTCTTCTTGAGGTGGTTTTGTCTGGTTTTGGTATCAGTAATGCTGGCTTCATAGGATGATTAGGAAGTATTCCCTCCTCTTCAATTTTTTGGAAAAGTTTAAGAAAGATTGGTATTAGTT
This sequence comes from Orcinus orca, assembly GCF_937001465.1. Taxonomy (NCBI): domain Eukaryota; kingdom Metazoa; phylum Chordata; class Mammalia; order Artiodactyla; family Delphinidae; genus Orcinus; species Orcinus orca. The sequence continues at coordinate 4,242,844 of NC_064568.1, forward strand.
CTTCTTTAAATGCTTGGTAGAATTGACCAGTGAAACAAATTAAGTCAGGGCTTTTATTTGTCTGGAGATTTTTGATTACTGATTCAATCTCCTTACTCTTTATAGGTCTATTTTCCTATTTCCTCTTTTTTTTTTTTTAAAAAAAAATTATTTATTTATTTATTTATGGCTGTGTTGGGTCTTTGTTGCTGCACGTGCGCAGGCTTTCTGTAGTTGTGGCGAGCGGGAGCTACTCTTCGTTGTGGTGCGTGGGCTTCTCATTGCGGTGGCTTCTCTTGTTGTGGAGCACGGGCTCTAGGCACGCGGGCTTCAGTGGTTGTGGCTCGTGGGCTCTAGAGTGCAGGCTCAGTAGTTGGGGCACACGGGCTTAGTTGCTTTGCGGCATGTGGGATCTTCCCGGACCAGGGCTCGAACCGGTGTCCCCTGCATTGGCAGGCGGATTCTTAGCCACTGCGCCACCAGGGAAGTCCCTTTCTATTTCTTCTTGATTTAGTCTTGGTAGATTTTGTGTTTCTAGGAATTTGTTAGCTAATATATGGTCTGTCCTGGAAGGTGTCCCATGTGAACTTGAGAAGAATGTGTATGCAGTTGCTTTCCAACATCCTAGTCTTTAGGCTCTTGCTCCCGATAGGGGGGAAAGGAGGCGGGGAGAAGGATTGGGAGAACAGGAAACCAGTCCTTTAAATAAATCCCTTGGAAGTCACTTAGCTGGAGAGGGAGGGCCTTGCAACTACAGGGTGGTGCGGGGTGGTGGGGAGGTAAGGTGCAACAAAAATGGGCACCTGTCTCTTTGCAACTTTGTGATCAGAAGCAATAATCAGTGATCAGGGCATAGATCTGTGATATTTGGAAGACAGGGTCTTTTTTTTTGCCCACCCTAGGTCCCACAAGCTGTGTCCAAGCTGTTGTAGGAACCTTGCTCAGCTCACGTCCATGTTGCTGGAGGAAGCTGTGTAGCTGCTACAGTGCTAAGAGTTGAAATTGAAATTAAATGCAACTTATTGTCCAAGCCTTCCCCCTTGGAAGATCCAAGCCTTAAATAGACTCCATAGTTCCAAAATACATCAGATAGAGTCTGCCAGTGCATTTGCTGTCTAGCAGTTATCAACTACTCACTGGGCAGTCTCACTTTGACCATATTTCTCACTTTAATGAAACACTGTATCTTAGTATTTTGTATTCTCATGTTTGCGTGTTCATTCATTCACAGAACAGTTTAAGCTAAGGCCCTATAACTACCTGTTCTTTGTAGTCACTGTAAGGTCCTCTTGCTTTGGCCATATTTATTGAATAAACTCAAGGAAGTGTGATAAAACTATATTTGTGACTGAAGAGATTACATTTTTCAAAGTAGTAAATGTCTATTGAATTTCCTTGATTATATCTTTCTCATTTCTGTCTCAAGAGAAAGATTTGTTTTGAGTGTGAATGACTGGGCTGGGAAAAGATGTTGCTAAATCACAAATCCCCTTAGGAGGTAGCTGGAAAAATGTTGTCCCTTATAAAATAGAAGCATGAGAAGAAATAATGACTTCAAGAATAGAACTGTTGAATAAATTTGCAGTGTAGCAAAGCATAAAGTATGTGTTACCATTGAAACCATCTCAAATGACCTACAGTGAAGGAGAAAGAGCATAAGTTAGAGACTTTTTTAAAATCTGAAAAACATGACGAAGTTTCATTTCTAAACTTTGTGTTCATCCATTTACTCTAGAGAGATTTACGACTGGCTCTGTGGCAGTTGAGCAAAATTTGACATTCTGAAGGCGTATTGAAATGTAACATATGTTATATGTTTATTATGAGTGTTTTTTCCTTTTTCTTTTGAATGACATATTGTGACTGCTTGATGATGTAAGAAATTTGAAATCAGGATTTTTTAAAAATTGAAGTATAGTTGATTTACAGCGTTGTGTTCGTTTCAGGTGTACAGCAAAGTGATTCAGTTATACACACACACACAAACACACACACACATATATCTATTCTTTTTCAGATTCTTTTCCATTTTAGGTTATTACAAGATATTGAACATAGCTCCCTGTGCTATACAGTAGGCCTTGTTTATCTGTTTTATATATAGTAGTATGTATCTGTTAAGCACAAAGTCCCAGTTTATCCCTACCCCCTTTCCGCTTTGGCAAGCGTAAGTTTGTTTTCTCTGTCTGTGAGTCTGTTTCTGTCTTGTAAATAAGTTTATTTCATTCTTTTTTATGGCTGAGTAGTAGTCCATTGTATACATAATACCACATCTTCTTCAACCATTCATCTGTTGATGGACATTTAGGTTGCTTCCATGTCTTGGCTATTGTAACTAGTGCTGCTATGAATATTGGGGTGCATGTATCTTTTTTAATTAGAGTTGTCTCCGGACATATGCCCAAGAGTGGGATTGCTGGATCGTATGGCAACTCTATTTTTAGTTTTTTAGGGAACCTCCATACTGTTTTCCATAGTGGCTGCACCAGCTTACATTGGGAAAGTCCTTATTTCCTCTTCCTTTATGAAGGATATTTTCACTGGATATAGAATACTGGTTCAGCAGTTTTTTCTTACATTTTAAAGTTGCTACTCCAGTATCATCTTGCTTGGACAGTTGCTGACAAGAAGCTTATTATAATCCTTATCCTGTTCCTCTGTATATAATATGTTTTTTCCCCTCTCTGACTGCCTTCAAGATTTTCTCTTTGCCTTTCAGCGATTTGAATATGATATGCTTAGTTTTTTTGTTTTTGTTATTTATCCTGTTTGATGTTTTTGGACCTTTTTAAGTCTGTAGTTTGGTGTCTTGTTACTAATTTTGGTAAGTTCTTGGCCATTCAGATATTTCTTCTGCTCTGTTCTTTCTTCTCCAGGCACTCTGAGCGTTACACGGTTTGATATTTTCCCACAGTTCTTGGATGTTTTTTTTCTGTTTTATTTTCCTATTCTTTTTCTTCCTTACATTTCAGTTTGAGCAATTTCTATTAGCCAGTCTTCAAGTTCACTGATTCTTTTTTTAGCTGTTTCAAATCTACTAATAAGCTTGTCAGAAGCATTTGTTATTTATTACCATGTTTTTTCCAGTTGATTTTTTCTTATGATTTCCATGTCTCTCTGAAATTACCTATCTGATCTTGCATGTTGTCTACCTTTTCCATTAGAGTCTTCACCATATTAATCATGTTTTAAATTCCCTGATAACTCTAAAATCTATATCATGTCTGAATCTAGTTCTGATAATTGTTTTGTTTCCTCAAACTGTGTTTTTATTACTGCCTTTGGCATGCTTCATAATTTCTTGTTGAAACGTGACCATTTTGTATAGAACAGGAAGTACTGAGGTAAATATCTGATATGCTTGGAGAACACTGCAAGTTTCCTTCTGCTAGTCCTTTAGGGTGGAATTTGAATTAATCTGTTAGGGGTTGAGCTATGTTTAAACATTATTATTGCTATGGTTACCAGAGTTGACATTTGTTGTTGCCATGGAAACCAGAGACTTCAGATTTCCCTAGTGTCTCTTATCTCCCTGCTTGGCTTTGGGTTTTCCCTTTGTGCTGTTTCACACAGTGAGTTCGTCCTTTGCAGCTATATTCCATTGTTATTTTTACTCAAAGCTTATTAGCCTGGTAGTGGAGGGTGGGGGGAGTTCTGTGGTGGTTTGTTAAACCTCAGATTTTGGCAGGCACTAGAACCTGGATCTCGGAGCTGTGGCCTTCATAAAACTTTCTACTTCTAGGAGTGGAGTTGTTCCCCGTCCTTGTTTTTCCCCAACTGCTGCGTCTGGGTTAGGTTTTCTAACAACACCACCCCCTTTTTTTAAGGCAAAGTTTTTTTTTTAAATAGATTTTAACCAATAATGGTTTATTCTTTATTTGAATTTTCTATTTAAAGCAGCCTTCTCTGCCCCTGTATTTTATTTTATTTTATTTTTTTTGGCCATACCACAGGATCTTAGTTCCCCAACCAGGGATCCATCCCATGCCCCCTGCAATGGAAGTGTGGAGTCTTAACCACTGGACCGCCAGGGAAGTCCCTAAGTTAAAGTTTTTAAAGCCCTTTCCCCCTGTATTAAGATTGTTACTTTAGAGAAATAGTGAAGATTGGGTGTAGTCTCCTTTTCTTTCTTCCAGCTATAGTGAGATTCTGCCAGTGTTCTCAGGGTACAGGCCTTGGTGATTTTTTTTTTTCTTGCAGATTAAGTCTTTCATTCCATAGGGAGATAGAGGAAATAGATCTGGGCTGATTGGCATTGGTTGCCAAGCTCCACAGAGGTGGGGGCAGGGATGAGGAACTTTCTTTGCATTCTCTCAGATTTCCCCCCCCCCCGCCCCCGCATTAGAGAGCCTTTTGGGATTTCTGGAGGAAAAGCCTGTAATAGGCTGGAAACTCTCCTATGATTGCAGCCCCCAGAGACTTTACACTCTCATGCTAGCCCACATTCAGTCTTCAGCAATTTATCATAATTTGTGGTTTAATCTTCCTGACCGCAATGGGATTCTTTCATGCTCTTGGGGCTATATTTCCTTTGGTTAGAGAGAAAGCTTTCTCTCTTTTAGGGTTTTGGGTGCTTGTCCAGCCTCTGTATTGCTTCATCCCATCTGTATTGCCGACAGGTTGGGTCAGGAGACAGTGTGGGTGGTGGGGAGAATGTGATTTCATCTACTCTTTCTAAACCTTAGGAATCCACATTGTGGTCAGAGAATAACTTGTGAAACTTGCCTTAGTGCTCAGCATATGGATCAGTTTTTGTAAGTGATCTCTTTGTGCTTGATAGAGTATTTATTCTGCAGTTACTGGGTGCTGTGTTATATAAATGTCTGTTTAGTTCCAGTTTGTTAACCATGCTATTCAAATCTATATTTATCTCTTTATTTCCTCCTATTTAGGTCATTTATTCTATCAATTACTGAGATAGATGTTAAAAATTTCCCCATTATGATTATGGATATATTTCACTTCTCCTTGTAGTTCTGCTAAGTTGTGCTTTATGTATTTGGAGTCTATGTTATTGCATGCATACAAATTTAAAATTATGTCTTCCTGATGAATTCTACATTTAATCCTATGAATTACTCCTCTGTTAACACTTTTTGCATTATAATCTACTTTGAGTACTATTAATAAAGCTAGAGCAGCTTTTGTTTAGTTTATGTTTGTGTGACCTTTTCCATACGTTTTATTTTAATTGTTCTCTATATTTTTGGTGTGATTCTTTTAGACACCATAAGATTGAAATTTTTTTTTTTTGGCCATGCTGCGCAGCTTGTGGGATCTTAGTTCCTAGACCAGGGATTGAACCTGGACCACTGCAGTGAAAGCACCGAGTCCTAACCACTGGACCACCAATTCCCTGTTTTTTATTTAGTACAATGATTTTTTTCTTTTGGTCCACTTACTTTTAATGTAATTACTGGAATATTTGGGTTTACAGTTGACATCTTATATTTTGCTTTTTATATGTTCTACTTATCTGTGATCTTGCTTTCCCGCCTTTTTGCATTTATTTGGGTATTTTAATTCTACTTTTCCTTTCTATTAGCCTAGTAGTTATATACTCTTCTACTATTTTTAAATGTTTACCCTAGAGATTAAAACATGTAAACATGTATTTACTTTCTTTTTTTCAAATATGTAAGTTTATTTTTTCTCAACATAATAATAGTCATAAAGTACAAAATTCAAAAGGTAGAAAAAGTTTAAAGATGGAAAATCCTCCATTCACATCTGCCCACCAGCCACTTAGTTCTCCAGATGACTCAGAAATGAGTATCCACCAGTACAGGCATCTGGCCTCTTCACTAGCCCCCAAACGTATACTGTATTTACTGATCTGTGCTGTGTTTACTGCTCTCTAGCTGGGAATCTTGGCCTATATTTTCCTGCTTATTCATCCATCTTCTCATCCTTCATTAAAGCTTCTTTCTCCTTCTTGAAGCTTTTCTGAACAAATCTAATCTAACTAATCTTCTGCTTCTGATGGTAATCACAGTTTTCCTCCCACAATTTAGCACTTAATTATGTTGTTTTGTGCTGTTTTCCTTAAGTTGCAAGTATGTAAATCTTACTTTCCATCCTAGATTGTGAGTTCCTTGAGGGTAAGATAGGATACGTTATTTGGTCTGTATAATGCTGAGCACAAAGCAGATGCCCCCCAAATATGTGCCTAAGTAAGTTGCTTCTCTGGTAATGGCTGTCAGAAACTTGTTTTCCAGGAAATTTTCAATTTTGGTGCATCTTGAGCCTCAATTGTTCAGGGTAGATATAGTTTTTAAGAGTTGCTTTTAAATATAAAATGCAGATAGACAATTGGAAGCTACTTGAAAAATATTTGCTTATAAAATTATGCTGTTTTTCATGTATGTACTTGTTTTGCATTTCATGTTACTTTAAGATCAGAATTAATGGAATAACCATTCCTAATTCAGTATCATAGTGTAAAAATATTCATTGCTATTTATAAAACACGCCACTTTCTTTTTTAAGTATTGACAAGTTTCTTTTTTTCCCAAGGTATTTTTCCTTGATTACAGTTTTTTATTATACCTTTGCAAAATTAGAAAATACTAAAAAACACTAGAAAAAATTACCCTACTCCCACCAGTGAGAGATAAATGTTAACATTTTGTTATGTGTATACTTACTTTTCTTTGTTTATATAGATGTTTCCATCTTGTAAGTTTCTCACTTTGTATTTCTTAATGTTTGCTTTTCAGCTTTTCCTAAAACGATTCCAGAACACCTTAGAAGTGCTTGAGGAAGAGTGATAAAGGCAAGTATCCAACTCTTTATCATCAATGAAATAACTTGGTTCATAGCCAAACCAGAAAGCTTTGGTCATCATATCTATCACAAAAACTAAACAGTTGGGAAGAAAAACTTAAAGGAAAAAAAGAAAGATAATTCATATATAATTTGGAATTTTTTTGCAAAACTGTTGTAGAAAAATTCTTAAAAATTCTGAGAATTTAACAAAGTTATCTGAAATACCTGGTTTGTTGGTGGCTACCAGTTTTCTTCCTCTTTTTTCCCCACTTTTCACCCCTTCCCCCTGCCCCCTTTCTCCCATGTCCTTTTGTTCCCTTTGCTCTTTACCCATTTCCTCTGGTTTACTAAAAGAACTTTACTTTTCAGAGAAGCTGAATGAATAAAAGAGAAGCTAACATTTTCTTCTTTCGAAAGCACACTTAGCTTTACTGTTGTACTTGTTTGTGTTAAACCAGAGACCCCAATATGGTTATTTGAGAAATTTTATAAACTGAGCAACAGTTATTATTGATTTGAATTTTACTACTGTTTTACAGAAGAAAATAGGGGAGTTCTAAAAAACTTTCACATTATTGAATTCCTTTAGTGCTTGCTTTTCTTACTGTCACAAGTTTTATATAATTAATTATTATAGCATTACTGTCTTTGGTATTTTTGGCATAGCATTTGACCTTCCTTAATATTTGTCGCAAATTAAAAGGTGGCCTTAAAGATTTTTTCTTGGCCTACAGAAAGTTTTACCAAGTTTCACAGTATTTGACAAGAAATACTTCTTTCTTTCTTTTTCTTTTTTTTTTTTGGACAAGCAATATTTCTTGTTTGTGTTGATATCACAGCAATAATGCAGATGATAGGTACAAGTACCAGATTACATTTTATAATCAGTGCAACAGGTTGTTTTTCAAAATTCTTGTCTAAGAACTTGATGTTCAAAGCTCAAGTTTCTTTAGTGTTCCATGTTAAGTAAGCTTCTGTTAGTATCATTAATATATGTTTTGCCTTTAGAAATCCCAGAATTTATTACTCTTCTTCTAGGTAATCTTTGCAGCTATGTCGATATCCTGTGCAAGCTTTGGCTTGAAAATTAACACTTTATTTCTAGGTTTTCCTAGACATGCTGGAATTTCCTTGTAATTGATCATTTTGAATTATTTGAAAATAAATAATGTAGACATGCTAGTGAAATCTCAAATGAAGTTACTGACATTTAAAATGTACCAGATTCTCCATTTTTTAAAAAATAAGAAGCAGGTGACCACCTGATTAGTTTATATAATACTGCCTAATAAAACTGATTTGCTGAGTAATAAATTCCTGATATGTTTATATATGAGACAAGTGGGTCATTTGGTTTTCCAGCTAACCTTGACACCATTCCTCTCTTCATGGTATCTTTTATTCTCATGGGAGAAGCTTATTTTACATATTTACTTTCAAAATCAACCAAAAAAAAAATCAGTTGTATTATTTAGCTAATGCAATATAAATAAGAAAAAAAGTAAATTACTTCCTCATTATCAGCCTGCTGCTTTCACAGTGGAAGAAGAGATTACTTGATATACACTGTTACTGGATTATCTTGGTTACATAGCCCTTTTTCTCTGAGAAGCTTAATGCTTTGCAGAGTGAAAATAATTCAATAACTATTAGTATGTGCTACAAACTCTTGAGAGAAGATGAGGATAATTAAACACATACACTATTGTCAACATTTTTCCCCACAAGGAGCCACAGAAAACTCCAGTACAAACCAAGACAGTTGTTAATCTAGTAAGGATTAAGGGCCTCTTTCTTGGCTCTTGAAAAGGGAAAAGGAAATATAAAGCAATACACAGTCAGGAAAAAGGTAGGAGGCCCCCAGTGGTGTGGCAAGATTTCGGTGTGGCCACAAAGAATTTGAGTGAAAGGCCGTGAAATTTCCCATTCTCATGGCTCCTACTCATTTGCTTAGTTTGGGAGCAAAGAATTTTGTGGTATTTAGACAGTAGGAAGGTACCGGTGAGAGACAAAGGTCTTTAACCCTGTCAGCACAGTTTACTCTCCTGAGTCATGAAGAGGTTAGCAGATGGGAAAATAGGCATGAAAGAATATGGTCAGCAGAGCCACAGTGACAATGTCCATATACATGATGAGAAGGTCTTCTGAGAGTAGTTACCAGGAAGAAAGGTCTAGTGGGTTTGCATTCCTGTCCCTTTGACCTCTAGTAGCCTAGAGGTCACAGTGAACTCTTAAATCCAGCTAATTTATGCCTTTTAGATTGCTACTTGGTTGCCAGGGGTCTGCATATCCCCAGAACGTGACCGCCTTAGGTGCTTCACTAGTAGTGACTTAGACTGTTCAAAGTACTTGGTGTAGTGTAGGGGAGTTTTAAAGCTGTTTGAATGAAAGTCTGAGGTAAAATATGGAAATAAAGACCTTCCTACACCATATTTTGCCCTCCCTAGCAGGTTCTGTACATTAATACAATTTTGTTTTATATATTTGCAGAAACTCAATTAAAAAAAAAACACACTTTCTGCTTTGAAAAATCTCATCCTTACCATCCCCCCCTTTTTTTGGCATGTGATTCCTGTAACCATGGCAATTGTGCTGACCTTGCATCTCTTAGTTTCAACTTCCTTTTAATTTCCTGCATTTAATATTGGTATGTGGTTGCTATTTGACCTTTCTTTTTCTCTACTTTCAGTCATACCCAGTTACTGTGTCACTTCTTTGCTTTTGAATTTTTGTGAATGCAGTTGTCCCTTGGTATCCTTGGAGGATTGGTTCCAGGACCCCTGCAAATACAGAGATCCTCAGATGCTCAAGTCCTTTATATAAAATGGCATAGTATTTGCATATAACTATGCACATCCTCCCATATACTTTAAATCATCTTTAGAGTATTTGTAATACCTAATACTATGTAAATGCTATGAAAATAGTTATAGATGCAATGTAAATGCTATGTAAATAGTTGCTGGGCACATGGCAAATTCAGGTTCTGCTTTTTGGAACATTCTGGAACTCCCCCACCCCCAATATTTTCCGTCTGAAATTGGTTAAATCTGCAGATGTGGAACCTGTGGATATGGAGGACTGACTGTGTATGGGAAGCCTCTGTCCGGGTTGACACTGTTCAAAGAAAAGCATTTCTTTGAGTATCTTATCTTGATAGCTGGTACTGAGCAAAGCTTTAGTCTCTCTGAAGACAGATTCTGTCTGGATCATTCACTCATATGGTGCCAAAAGGTCATTTGGGCTTCAGCAGAGAATTCAACTTATAAGATTTTAATTTACATTTTCTTCTCAAAAGAGCAGAACTATCACTTCTAGTTGCCAGTGACCTTGATGAGTATGAAAGTTAACCAGAAATTCCTCTTTTCCATTAAAATCCACATATAGTTAGGTTGGGATATTCACTTCTCACTATTATTCTTTGAATTTACTCTACTGAGCTTTAGCGTACAGATAATTGTGATTTTGAATGAGAGGAATAATTTAAATTGCCTCAGCAAGACTATATATATTGAATGCTCTGTGCTCTGTTCTCTCTTATTCCCCAAGTAATGGCTGTTCTCTTAAATATTATGGTTTCCATTCCAAGATGACTCCTCTAGTATTCAGTTCTTCTTCATATTGAAACTTGTAGGGATTTTTTAAAACGTTGCTCTTTTCATTTCCTGTGTACTTGTTTCTGAGCTTTTTCTCCTATTCTAGAAGATAATCATTACCCACTATCTGGAAAACTATCTTTTAATCTTCTGATTAAAGATTGCTTAATTGTTTGGCTAGTGGCATGTTTTTCTTTGTTTTAACCCTGGAGTTTCTGCATGGATTTATAATATGAGGTTCTTTTTTTTTTTTTCTTTTCTTTTTTAACATTAGATAGGCATGAAGCCTTCGCCTCAAAGCTGCATGTGTAGTTACTGTTGAAGCAATGCCTACCTAATTTGACAGTCTTGGTGTGTTTAAAAATTTTTGAGTTTGCAAATAATCGTATTAAGTCTACTGATGGAGCCTTCGGGCAGTGAACAGTTATTTGAGGACCCTGATCCTGGAGGCAGATCCCAAGATGCAGAGGCCAGAAAGCAGACAGAATCAGAACAAAAGTTGTCTAAAATGACCCATAATGCTTTGGAGAACATTAATGTGATTGGCCAAGGCTTGAAGCATCTCTTCCAGCACCAGCGCAGGAGGTCATCAGTGTCTCCACATGATGTGCAACAAATTCAGGCAGACCCAGAACCTGAAATGGATCTAGAAAGCCAGAACGCGTGTGCTGAGATTGATGGTGTCCCCACCCACCCCACAGCTCTGAATCGTGTCCTGCAGCAGATCCGAGTGCCACCCAAGATGAAGAGAGGGACGAGCTTGCATAGTAGGCGGGGCAAGCCAGAGGCCCCAAAGGGAAGTCCCCAAATCAACAGGAAGTCTGGCCAGGAGATGGCAACTGTTATGCAGTCCGGCCGACCCAGATCTTCATCCACTACTGATGCTCCTACCAGCTCCACTGTGATGGAAATAGCTTGTGCTGCTGCTGCTGCTGCTGCTGCGTGTCTGCCAGGGGATGAGGCATCTGCAGAACGGGTAAGTCTGTTAGATTATCTGTTAACTTATTGTTCTTTGTATCTAGGACTCTGCAAACTTTGCTTTGGTGACTAAAAAGATGTATCTGGGCTTCGCTGGTGGCGCAGTGGTTGAGAGTCCGCCTGCCGATGCAGGGGACACGGGTTCGTGCCCCGGTCCGGGAAGATCCCACATGCCGCGGAGCGGCTGGGCCCGTGAGCCATGGCCACTGAGCCTGCATGTCCGGAGCCTGTGCTCCACAGCGGGAGAGGCCACAACAGTGAGAGGCCCGCGTACCACAAAAAAAAAGAAAAAAAAAGAGGTATCTATCTCATCAAGTACCTCAAAGTTGTGGCAAAAGATGGTTTCCCTTTTCATTAAATAAGTGAGATGAATAATAATCGTTATAGCTAATAATGAATGCTTATAATTATATTCCTATTTGCTTTCTAACATATTGCTATATTTTATTTATTTTGACCTTTTGCTAAAACCTTCAGTATATTTCATGTGCTCTTCATGTATTATATGAAAAGGCTCAGTTTTATGGTAGAGAAATAAAGATGCTTTGTTTGTTCTTGTTGCTTTAGTTTTGCACATGAACTGGCTTTCTTACATTAGTGAACATAATGAATAGAGTTCTGGAATCTGGGTTTGTGCTTAGCATGGAAATATACTAAATTGCTTATAATTTCATTACACACTGTACCACATTATCAGCATTCAGTATACATTTTGCTTTCTACAGTAGAACGTATGCATTCTTACCATTTACTTTTTTAAAAAATTTTTGAATTTTATTTTTTTATACAGCAGGTTCTTATTAGTCATCAATTTTATACACATCAGTGTATACATGTCAATCCCAATCACCCAATTCATCACACGACCATCCCCACCCCCACCTGCAGCTTTCCCCACTTGGTGTCCATACGTTTGTTCTCTACATCTGTGTCTCAACTTCTGCCCTGCAAACCGGTTCATCTGTACCATTTTTCTAGGTTCCACCTACATGCGTTAATATACGATCTTTGTTTTTCTCTTTTTTGACTTAGTTCACTCTGTATGACAGTCTCTAGATCCATCCACGTCTCAACAAATGACCCAATTTCATTCCTTTTATGGCTGAGTAATATTCCATTGTATATATGTACCACATCTTCTTTATCCATTCGTCTGTCTATGGGCATTTAGGTTGCTTCCATGACCTGGCTATTGTAAATAGTGCTGCAATGAACATTGGGGTACCTGTGTCTTTTAGAATTATGGTTTTCTCTGGGTATATGCCCAGTAGTGGGATTGCTGGATCATATGGTAATTCTATTTTTAGTTGTTTTTTTTTGTTTGTTTGTTTGTTTTTGCGGTACGCGGGCCTCCCACTGTTTTGGCCTCTCCCGTTGGGGAGCACAGGCTCCGGACGCGCAGGCTCAGCGGCCATGGCTCACTGGCCCAGCCACTCCGCGGCATGTGGGATCTTCCCGGACCGGGGCACGAACCCGTGTCCCCTGCACCAGCAGGTGGACTCTCAACCACTGCGCCACCAGGGAAGCGCCCTATTTTTAGATTTTTAAAGAACCTCCATACTGTTCTCCATAGTGGCTGTATCAATTTATATTCCCACCAACAGTGCAAGAGGATTCCCTTTTCTCCACATCCTCTCCAGCATTTGTTGTTTGTAGATTTTCTGATGATGCCCATTCTAACTGGTGTGAAGTGATACCTCATTGTAGTTTTGATTTGCATTTCTCTAATAATTAGTGATGTTGAACAGCTTTTCATGTGCTTCTTGGCCATCTGTATGTCTCCTTTGGAGAAATGTCTGTTTAGGTCTTTTGCCCATTTTTGGATAGGGTTGTTTGTTTTTTTAATATTGAGCTGCATGAGCTGTTTATATATTTTGGAGATTAGTCCTTTGTCTGTTGATTTGTTTGCAAATATTTTCTCCCATTCCGAGGGTTGCCTTTTCATCTTGTTTATGGTTTCCTTTGCTGTGCAAAAGCTTTGAAGTTTCATTAGGTCCCATTTGTTTATTTTTGTTTTTTATTTCCATTACTCTAGGAGGTGGATCAAAAAAGATCTTGCTGTGATTTATGTCGAAGAGTGTTCTTCCTATGTTTTCCTCTAAGAGTTTTATAGTGTCCAGTCTTACATTTAGGTCTCTAATCCATTTTGAGTTTATTTTTGTGTATGGTGTTAGGGCATGTTCTAATTTCATTCTTTTACATGTAGCTGCCCAGTTTTCCCAGCACCACTTATTGAAGAGACTGTCTTTTCTCCATTGTATATCCTTGCCTCCTTTGTCATAGATTAGTTGACCATAGGTGTGTGGGTTTATCTCTGGGCTTTCTATCTTGTTCCAATGATCTATGTTTCTGTTTTTGTGCCAGTACCATATTGTCTTGATCACTGTAGCTTTGTAGTATAGTCTGAAGTCAGAGAGTCTCATTCCTCCCACTCCATTTTTTTCCCTCAAGACTTCTTTGGCTATTCGGGGTCTTTTGTGTCTCCATACAAATTTTAAGATTTTTTGTTCTAGTTCCGTAAAAAATGCCATTGGTAATTTGATAGGGATTACGTTGAATCTGTAGATTGCTTTGGGTAGTATAGTCATTTCCATAATATTGATTCTTCCAATCCAAGAACATGGTATATCTCTCCATCTGTTGGTATCATCTTCAATTTTTCATCAGTGTCTTATAGTTGTCTGCATAGAGGTCTTTTGTCTCCCTAGGTAGGTTTATTCCTAGGTATTTTATTCTTTTTGTTGCAGTGGTAAATGGGAGTGTTTCCTTAATTTCTCTTTCAGATTTTTCATCATTAGTGTATAGGAATGCAAGAGATTTCTGTGCATTAATTTTGTATCCTGCAACTTTGCCAAATTCATTGATTAGCTCTGGTAGTTTTCAGGTGGCATTTTTCGGATTCTCTATGTATAGTATCATGTGATTTGCAAACAGTGACAGTTTTACTTCTTCTTTTCCAATTTGTATTCCTCTTATTTCTTTTTCTTCTCTGATTGCCATGGCTAGGACTTCCAAAACTAGGTTGAATAATAGTGGTGAGAGTGGACATCCTTATCTTGTTCCTGATCTTAGAGGAAATGCTTTCAGTTTTTCACCATTGAGAATGATGTTTGCTGTGGGTTTGTCGTGTATGGCCTTTATTATGTTGATGTAGGTTCCCTCTATGCTCACTTTCTGGAGAGTTTTCATCATAAATGGGTGTTGAATATTGTCAAAAGCTTTTTCTGCATCTATTGAGATGATCATATGGTTTATATTCTTCAATTTGTTATTATGGTGTATCACATTGATTGATTGTGTATATTGAAGAATCCTTGCATCCCTGGGATAAATCCCACTTGATCATGGTGTATGATCCTTTTAATGTGTTGTTGGATTCTGTTTGCTAGTATTTTGTTGAGGATATTTGCATCTATATTCATCAGTGGTATTGGTTTGTAATTTTCTTGTTTTGTAGTATCATTGTCTGGTTTCGGTATCAGGGTGATGGTGGCCTCATATAATGAGTTTGGGAGTGTTCCTTCCTCTGCAATTTTTTGGAAGAGTTTGAGAAGGATGGCTGTTAGCTGTTCTCTAAATGTTTGATAGAATTCACCTGTGAAGCCATCTGGTCCTGGACTTTTGTTTGTTGGAAGATATTTAAGCAGTTTCAATTTCATTACTTGTGATTGGTCTGTTCATGTTTTCTATTTCTTCCTGGTTCAGTCTTGGAATGTTATACCTTTCTAAGAATTTGTCCATTTCTTCCAGGTTGTCCATTTTATTGGCATAGAGTTGCTTGTAGTAGTCTCTTAGGATGCTTTGCATTTCTGCTGTGTGTTGTAACTTCTCCTTTTTCATTTCTAATTTTATTGATTTGAGTCCTCTCCCTCTTTTTCTTGATGAGTCTGACTAATGGTTTATCAATTTTGTTTATCTTCTCCAAGAACCAGCTTTTAGTTTTATTGGTCTTTGCTGTTGTTTTGTTTGTTTCTATTTCATTTATTTCTGCTCTGATCTTTAAGATTTCTTTCCTTCTGCTAACTTTGGGTTTTGTTTGTTCTTCTTTCTCTAGTTCCTTTAGGTGTAAGGTTAGATTGTTTGAGATTTTTGTTTCTTGAGATAGGCTTGTATAGCTATAAACTTCGCTCTTAGAACCGCTTTTGCTGCATCCCATAGGTTTTGGATCGTCGTGTTTTCATTGTCATTTGTCTCTAGGTATTTTTTGATTTCCTCTTTGATTTCTTCAGTGATCTCTTGGTTATTTAGTAATGTATTGTTTAGCCACTATGTGTTTGTGTTTTTTTACGTTTTTTTCCCTGTAATTCATTTCTAATCTCATAGTGTTGTGGTCAGAAAAGATGCTTGATATGATTTCAATTTTCTTAAATTTACTGAGGCTTGATTTGTGACCCAAGATGTGGTCGATCCTGGAGAATGTTCCGTGCGCACTTGAGAAGAAAGTGTAATCTGCTGTTTTTGGATGGAATGTCCTATAAATATCAATTAAATCTATCTTGTCTGTTGTGTCATTTAAAACTTGTGTTTCCTTATTAATTTTCTGTTTAGATGATCTGTCCATTGGTGTAAGTGAAGTGTTAAAG
This sequence comes from Orcinus orca, assembly GCF_937001465.1. Taxonomy (NCBI): domain Eukaryota; kingdom Metazoa; phylum Chordata; class Mammalia; order Artiodactyla; family Delphinidae; genus Orcinus; species Orcinus orca. The sequence continues at coordinate 4,258,748 of NC_064568.1, forward strand.
TCTCCCACCGTTATTGTGTTACTGTCGATCGGGTGTATATTTATTTATAATTGTTATATCGTCTTCTTAGATTGATCCCCTGATCATTGTGTAGTGTTCTTCCTTGTCTCTTGTAACATTCTTTATTTTAAAGTCTATTTTATCTGATATGAGTATTGCTACTCCAGCTTTCTTTTGATTTCCATTTGCATGGAATATCTTTTTCCATCCCCTCACTTTCAGTCTGTATGTGTCCCTAGGTCTGAAGTGGGTCTCTTGTAGACAGCATATAGATGGGTCTTGTTTTTGTATCCGTTCAGCAAGCCTGTGTCTTTTGGTTGGAGCATTTAATCCATTCACGTTTAAGGTAATTATTGATACGTATGTTCCTATGACCATTTTCTTAATTGTTTTGGGTTTGTTTTTGTAGGTCCTTTTCTTCTCTTGTGTTTCCCACTTAGAGGAGTTCCTTTAGCATTTGTTGTACAGCTGGTTTGGTGGTGCTGAATTCTCGTAGCTTTTGCTTGTCTGTAAAGCTTTTGATTTCTCCATCGAATCTGAATGCGATCCTTGCTGGGTAGAGTAATCTTGGTTATAGATTCTTCCCTTTCATCACTTTAAGTATATCATGCCAATCCCTTCTGGCAGTGTAGAGTTTCTGCTGAGAAATCAGCTGTTAAGCATATGGGAGTTCCCTTGTATGTTATTTGTCGTTTTTCCCTTGTTGCTTTCAGTAATTTTTTTTTTTTTTTTGCGGTGTGCGGGCCTCTCACTGTTGTGGCCTCTCCTGTTGCAGAGCACAGGCTCCGGACGCGCAGGCTCAGTGGCCATGGCTCATGGGCCTAGCCGCTCCGCGGCATGTGGGATCTTCCCAGACCGGGGCACGAACCCGTGTCCCCTGCATCGGCAGGCGGACCCTCAACCACTGCGCCACCAGGGAAGCCCGCTTTCAGTAATTTTTCATTGTCTTTAATTTTTGCCAATTTGATTACTATGTGTCTCGGCGAGTTTCTCCTTGGGTTTATCCTGTATGGGACTCGCTGTGCTTCCTGGCCTTGGGGGGCTATTTCCTTCCCATGTTAGGGAAGTTTTCGACTATAATCTCTTCAAATATTTTCTCAGGTCCTTTCTCTCTCTCTTCTCCTTCTGGGACCCCTATAATGCAAATGTTGTTGTGTTTAATGTTGTCCCAGAGGTCTCTTAGGCTGTCTTCATTTCTTTTCATTCTTTTTTCTTTATTCTGTTCCACAGCAATGAATTCCACCATTCTGTCTTCCAGGTCACTTATCCGTTCTTCTGCCTCAGTTATTCTGCTTTTGATTCCTTCTAGTATAGTTTTCATTTCAGTTATTGTATTATTCATCTCTGTTTGTTTGCTCTTTAATTCTTTTAGGTCTTTTTTAAACATTTCTTGTTATCTTCTCGATCTTTGCCTCCATTCTTTTTCCGAGGTCCTGGATCATCTTCACTATCATTATTCTGAATTCTTTTTCTGGAAGGTTGCGTATCTCCACTTCATTTATTTGTTTTCCTGGGGTTTTATCTTGTTCCTTCATTTGGTACATAGCCCTCTGCTTTTTCATCTTGTCTGTCTTTCTGTGAATGTGGTTTTTGTTCCCCAGGCTGCAGGATTATAGTTCTTCTTGCTTCTGCTGTCTGCCCTCTGGTGGATGAGGCTACCTAAGAGGCTTGTGTAAGTTTCCTGATGGGAGGGACTCTTATCATTTACTCTTAATGAACAGGTTTTTTTGGTCTGCCTGGAAGGAGAACTAAGCATAACAAATTTAATGGGAACTCCATTCATATAACTCTAACTTCATCTCTCAGTTATGCTTAGTTGAGGCACTAACCTCAAATTGTTTCAAACTAGGGTTTGAAAACTCAGATACGTGTAGCCAGGTACGTAGTGACAATGAGTGAACTCAAGTGTTAGAGGCTTGGATGGACTAAAGAAAGAGTATGTGCCCTGTCTAAAGGGACAGTGTCTTCTGAACTTTAGCTGATTGTTGTAAATTAGGACTGTGAGCCCAGTATTGCCAAGGCTTCTGAATTTTCAAGAGAAACTAGAAAGTTAAATGAATAATCTCTTGATTTTTAACATACTGTGCAAGCCAAAACAGAACACATTTGTGGGTGAGGTCTGTCCCTTAGTGTCACCAACTTGCTATCTTTTGGCTTTACTTTTCTGTATTCCTTAAGGCTTTTATGATAGTAAATCACTTTCATTCTGTGTCTCCTTCTGGCACTAGTAAGTTTATTTTACAGCATATTTAACCTAGAAATCTAAATATTGAGTCTAGGACCTTTAAACCTCTCCTATCTAAAGAAGACACTAGGGGCTTCCCTGGTGGTACAGTGGTTAAGAATCCACCTGCCAGTGCAGGGGACACAGGTTTGAGCCCTGGTCTGGGAAAATCCCACATGCTGTGGAGCAACTAAGCCGTGCGCCATAACTACTGAGCCTGTGCTTTAGAGCCTGTGAGCCACAACTACTGAGCCCGTGTGCCGCAACTACTGAAGCCCACACGCCTAGAGCCTGTGCTCTGCAACAAGAGAAGCCACCACAATGAGAAGCCCGTGAGCCACAGCGACTGAGCCCGCGCACCACAACTACTGAAGCCCACATGCGTAGAGCCATGCTCCGCAGCAAGAGAAGCCACCACAATGAGAAGCCCGCGCACCACAATGAAGAGTAGCCCCCACTCTCTGCAGCTAGAGAAAGCCCGCACGCAGCAGCGAAGACCCAACGCAGCCAAAAATAAGTAAATAAAATAAATAAAATAAATAAATAAAATAAAAAAGACACTAAAGAGAAACAAACAGATAGTGGACAGTAAATCACTTTAAGAAGTTAAATGTGTCAGAAAAGCAAATCCACCAGAATAACAGAATCATCAGAATAATGATTCACTTCATTAAAATTAAAAGTATAAATGAGGAAAAGTAGCATATATTTATGATGTAATTCAAGTAAAAAGGACATTTGTTGTCAATTATGCAATGTACTTGGCAATACAAACTAACAATGTGATTGTATAATTTGTCTTAATCTGTACCAGAGAACATTAAGAAATTTATTGGTAGTGATTTTAGGATTACAGACTTTTATGTTATAATGAAAAAGCATAAGTAAAGCATATTGTATGCATTTATATTGTTTTGAAAACTTCATAGAAACAAAGCCAAGGGAGAATCTTTTTTAATAAAATTGTTTTTTTAATGTTCTTTGTCAACTTTACTGACATATACTTCAATAAAACCCAGTAATTTTAAGTGTGCAGTTTTATTAGTTTTGAGAAATGAATAGTCATGTAACAGCAATCATGGTATAGAACATCTCCATCACCCCAGAATGATTTCTTATGCTCCTTTGCTGTAAGTCCTCTGTTCTCTAACCAACCCTTGGCCCCTGGCAACCACTGATTTGCTTTCTATCACTATTGTTTTGCCTTTTCTAGAATTTAATGTAAATGGGATCATACAGTGCATAGTCTTTTGTGTTTGGCTTCTTTCACTTGGCATAATGCTTGGGAGTTTCACCTATGTTCTTGCATCATTTTTATTGCTGAATAGTATTCCATTGTGTATCTATTTGTTTATCCATTCACCAGCTGATGGACATTTGGATCATTTCCATTTTCTGGCTATAATGAATTAAACTGCTATGAACTTTTGGATATAGGTCTTACAGACAGTCAGTAAAAGATGTTATTATCAAAAAAATTATTTAAAAAGATATGTACTTTGAATATTTTATTTTATTTTTATCTTTTAATTTAATTTTTTTTTGGCTGCACTGCATGGCTTGTGGGATCTTAGTTCCCTGACAAGGGGTCGAACCCAGGCCCCGGCAGTGAAAGCACCAAGTCCTAACCACTGGACTACCAGGGAATTCCCTTATTTTAAAAATTTTATTGAAGTATATTTGAATATTTTATTTTAACTTAAAACTAAGGTTGTCTTACATTTTATTTTCCTTTTTAAATTGAACTATAGTTGACATACAATATTATATTCGTTTCAGATGTACAGCATTGTGATTTGACATTCACATACGTTATGAATTGATCACCACAATAAGTTAAGTAACCATTTGGCACCATACAAAGTTATTACAATGTTATTAACTATATTTCCTAGGCTGTACATTACATCCTCTTCACCCATTTTGCCCGCCTCCCCACCCTTCCATCCTCTGGCAGCCACCAGTTTGTTTTCTCTATCTATGGGACTCTCTGTCTTGTTTTTTAGATTCCACATATAAGTGAACTCACATGGTATTTGTCTTTCTCTGACTTATTTCACTTAGCATAATAGCCTCTAGGTCCATCCATGTTGCTGCAAATGGCAGGGTTTCATTCTTTTTTATGGCTGAGTAATACACCATGTGTATATATCTTCTTTATCCGTTTATCTATCAGTGGACAGTTAGATTGCTTCCATATCTTGCCTATTGTAAATAATGCTGCAGTGAGCATAGGGGTGCATATATCTTTTCAAATTAGTGTTTTCATTTTCTTTGAATAAATACCTAGAAGTGGAATTGCTGGATTGTATAGTAGTTCAATTTTTAATTTTTTTGAGGAACCCTCATAGTGTTTTCCATAGTGGTTGCACCAATTTCCATTGCCACCAATAGTGCGTGAAGGTTCCCCTTTCTCTGCATCCTCGCCAACACTTGTTATTTGTTGTCTTTTTGATGATAGCCATTCTGAGAACTGTGAGGTGATATCTCATTGTAGTTTTTTTTTCTTTTTTTTTTTTTTTTTTTGCGGTACGCGGGCCTCTCACTGTTGTGGCCTTTCCCGTTGCGGAGCACAGGCTCCGGACGTGCAGGATCAGCGGCCATGGCTCACGCGCCCAGCCGCTCCGCGGCATGTGGGATCTTCCTAGACCGGGGCACGAACCCGTGTCCCCTGCATCGGCAGGCGGACTCTCAACCACTGCGCCACCAGGGAAGCCCTCATTGTGGTTTTGATTTGCATTTCCCTGATGATTAGTGATGTTGGGCATCTTTTCATGTATCTGTTGACCCATCTGTATGTCTTCCTTGGAAAAATGTCTTTTCAGGTCCTCTGCCAATTTTTTTTAATTGGATTGTTTGGTTCTTTGATATTGAGTTGCGTAAGTTCTTTATATATTTTGGCTATTAACCCCTTATTGGATATATCATTTACAAATATATTTTTCCATTCAGTAGATTGTCTTTTCGTTTTGTTGATGGTTTCCTTCACTGTGCAAAAGCTTTTGAGTTTTTGTTTATTTTTGCTTTCATTGCCCTTGCCAGAGGAGACAGATCCAAAAAAAAAATACGGCTAAGACTGATGTCAAAGAGCATAACAGTTTTTTTTTTTTTTTAAAGCCAAATTTTTTTTTTTTTTTTAAAATAAATTTACTTATTTATTTATTTTTGGCTGTGTTGGGTCTTCGCTGCTGTGCGCGGGCCTTCTCCAGTTGCGGTGAGCGGGGGCTACTCTTTGTCACGGTGCGTGGGCTTCTCACTGCGGTGGCTCCTCCCGCTGCGGAGCACGGGCTCCAGGCGCATGGGCTTCAGTAGTTGTGGCTCATGGGCTCTAGAGTGCAGGCTCAGTAGTTGTGGCGCACAGGCCCAGCTGCTCCGCAGCATATGGGATCTTCCCAGACTGGGGATCGAACCCGTGTCCCCTGCATTGGCAGGCGGATTCTCAACCACTGCGCCACTGGGGGAAGCCCCAGAGCATAACATTTTAAAAACATAAATCTACTATTGGACTTCTGTTCCGTTCTTGTACTCATTGTATGGACTGTAATTTCTAGATTTAATTTTTATAAAGTGGAGTGATATCTTAATGACACTTGTGAAGCAGTTGGGGTCCGAATCTTAGGTTTTAATAATCTCTTGAAATGTCTTGCCCACCTTAAATTCATTTTTTTTAAAAGCAGCTTACCTGTATTGAGTCTTAAAGTGCTTTACTTAGTTTTCATAGAAACAACAGCCCTTTTTCTACTCATATCTGATTGGTTTATTTAGTTAAACTATTTAATTATAATGAGTATAAGAAACTGATATGGGAGCAAGATATGTACAGAAGTACTAGCCATGAACATTGATTCTCATGAGGGCATAAAGTCCATATGTCTTTTGAAGAAAAGAGAGAATTTAAGAATAATATGACATAAAAAAAAAAGAATAATATGACAAGTTGGTTAAGTAGAGATTAGTCTGGAGAACTTCTACTCTGCTGTATCTTAGTATGTGAGATTGATCATTTGGAATTCTAAATATTGGCTCCTCTATTTTTATATCTATTTTTTTCTCTCTTGAGTCAAAGTTCTGAGTATGAAAATGTTTCAGTACTGGTTATAAACATTTAAGTACACTGCTATTTCTGTCCCATGGAGTTAATATCATTCTTATAGACTTGCACGTGCATGTAACCATGTGCACACACAACTGGAAGACAAATGTTGAGTTGATTTTCAAGTGTATACATTGTGTTTGACAGCTACCTGCTTTTGCCTTAGCCATCTGCCACATAACCAGTCTAGTTGTTTTTGTTTTTATTATTATTATTTATTTACTTACTTATTTTTGGCTGCCTTTGGTCTTCGTTTCTGTGCGAGGGCTTTCTCCAGTTGCGGCAAATGGGGGCCACTCTTCATCGCAGTGCGTGGGCCTCTCACTATCATGGCCTCTCTTGCTGTGGAGCACAGGCTGCAGACGCGCAGGCTCAGTAGTTGTGGCTCACGGGCCTAGTTGCTCCGCGGCATGTGGGATCTTCCCAGACCAGGGCTCGAACCCATGTCCCATGCATCAGCAGGCAGATTCTCAACCACTGTGCCACCAGGGAAGCCCCCAGTCTAGTTTTTAAATTAGATTCTTGGCCTTTAAGCTGGATTACTTTTTTTAAAAAAAAAAAATCAGATTTGGCAAGTATTTATTTGTGCCTAATATGTGCAGACCATGGCTTTGACCTAATGTTGGAAATGGGACCTGGTTGGAACAGCCATGACATGTTGAATACAAAGGTTCTGTATTCCCTTTCTTTTCAGGTTTACTAACGTCAATCTTTTTCTTGCAGAAAAATCTTATTGACAAATTCAGTCCGCTACAGTACTTGTATATACTTGGTCAAATTACATTATTTAAAGGATCATCTTTAAATTTACACAGGCAGATTGATATAGTCATAAGCAGTTTTATCTATAAGTGCTTTGTGATTTGAAAGTTAAAAAGTTAATTTTTTTGAATTCGAAAGAAATATGTCCAGTGTAGAAAACTTTGAAAATACCGAATATTTTGGTGTTTTTTCTCAATATATTACTTACATATGAAAAACATATAGAAGAAAATTTAAATTTATTTTTATTTAGTTTTATTAAGATTAACATTTTAAGATAAAACCAGAATCTTATTAAATGCACAGTTTGTTTTTCTATTATTTTTTATTAAAGTTCTATCGTGATCATTTTTAGATACTTATAAATATTCTTCATAGATTTTTACTGACTGCATAATATTATAACATGTTTTGTTGTAATGCCATAATTTGTGTTAACCATTTTTAGATATTCAGTTGGAGATGGAGAAATTAATATATTTACATTTTCAATATGATTTCCTTTATGTAAAACTATATGAAATATTAATCAAGAGATATTTAGGAGTACCTAGTGGTAGTGATGATAATGATAGGCTACCATTCGTCTTGTGCTTATTATGTGGCAGACAGTGTGTTTACACAAGTTATGTAATTTTCTCATTAATTCTAAAACAGCCCTCTCTTTTGTATTTTCCCTTTTTTGTTGATGAAATAACAGAGGCATAGAACAGTTAAGTATGCCATGATTTCACAGCTAGCATATTTCCAACTAGAGTGTTTCAGAACTAAAATAATAAGTCTAGGCCATTTATATTTTGATTAGATATGTTTTAGTAACTGCTGTGTGCTAGACACTATCTGTTTCGAAAAATCTTTTATCATACTGAACTCTCTCTCCATTTTTATGTATTGGGCATTGGTCAGAGGAATCTGGGAAAGCTTTGAAGGAAGGGCAGCAGGATATTGTTGGGGGTAATAGGGAGTAAGGATATCCTCTACGTTAAAGACGTTTTGGAATAAAACTAACTAGTGTTTTCTTAGTAAACTTACAGTCTTTCAAGGTATATTACGGACTTGAACAATAAGGCCTGTGACATTTTGGATGATATGTTGAGAGAATGCCTAGTGTCCACAGGGCTTGCAAGACAGGCGCCAGGTCTTAGCTTTGTATCCCTCCGAGCACCTAAAAGGACAACATTTGACACACAAATACCTCATGCAGAAATAGCATTTTAGGGTATTTACTAACTAATGAGCAAATCCTCTTCTCTGTCTATATCTTAAGTGTTGTGTCCTTCTAAGTTTTAACCATAGCCTGTACCACTCTTTTTACTCCTTTGTGAACTTAAATGCTTCCACAAAATTTTGGTCTCCAACCTGACCAATCCTATATGATCTTTGGAATTGGTTATTCATCTGTTGGTTGTCTGCATAGACAGTTCAAACTCATCATTTACAAATTTAAATTCATCATCATCATCTCTCATAAACTTTTTTGCCTTCTATTGTGTTTTTTACCTCAGTTGTTTCAAAACTTGAGTGAACACAGTAAAAATCACTTTGGACACTCGTTGAAAATAAGATTTCCGTGCCCCATTCCCAGAATTTCTGATTTAGAAGATCTGGTATGGAGCCTAGAAATGTGTATATTTTTAAAAAAATAAATTTATTTATTTATTTTTTGCTGTGTTGGGTCTTCATTGCTGTGTGAGGGCTTTCTCTAGTTGCGACGAGGGAGTGCTATTCTTCATTGCAGTGCGTGGGCTTCTCACTGCGGTGGCTTCTCTTGTCGCGCAGCACGGGCTCTAGGCTTGTGGGCCTCAGTTGTGGCATGCAGGCTCAGTAGTTGTGGCTTGCGGGCTGTAGAGCGCAGGCTCAGTATAGAAATGTATATTTTTAATCAAGGCGTCAGATGATTCTAGTGCAGTCAGCCCATGAGTTTAAGAATTACTGGATCTGAATTTCTGGAGCCACCAGTCACCCGGGTTGGCAAGCTTTGAGTTATCTGGACCCCTCCTACTCTTTAATCACATGATCCCCATTCTCCATTCCTAAATCAGTGTCCTAGTTTAGGCCTTCATTCATCTCATTGCCCTTTCAAAGCCTTTCTCCATGCTGTGCACAGCTTGTGAGAGCTGTCTAAAATCAAAACAAATCATTGTCATTTCCACTGCTTAAAAACCCTTCACTGGCTCCATCATTTCCTGAGGGATATGTTCCTTGAAATGACATGCAAGACCTTCCATGATTTAGCCCATGTGGACTTCTTTACCTCATACCACTCCCAGCTCATACAGCAACTAGCACTCCTTTCCCACACTTTTTATTCTTCCTCTAAAGTTTTTCCTATTTCCATATTTTGGCTTATGCTTTCATTGTCATTCATTCAACAAACATATATTGATATATTCTAGGCACTGTGGATACTGTGATGAACAAAAACAGATGTGATCCTTACTCTCATGGAGTTTATTATCAGATGGGTACACATATTAAATAATCATTTGGCGAATTCCCTGGCGGTCCAGTGGTTAAGACTCCATGCTTCCACTGTAGGGGGGGCGGGTTCGATCCCTGGTCGGGGAATTAAGATCCTGCATGCTGTACAGTGCGGCCAAAACAAACAAAACTAAACTAAAAAAAAATCATTCAAACAAATCTAAATTTTCAGCTGTGACAAGTGCTACTAGAGCCTGTTACTGGAGCATTTGACCTAGTTAAGGAAGTCAGGGTATACTTCCATGAGGAAGTGATAGAGATCTGTAGGATAAGCTGGGGTAATTAGGTGATGGAATGAGAACTGCAGGTGTAGAGGTGCTAAGATAGAAGGAAGTTTACTGAGTATGAGGGATAGGATGGCAGGTGTGTATGTCTGTGTGTGTGCACATGGAAGCACTCAATGGTTAAGGCTGGAGAGAGAGAGAGGAAGCAGTTCATACAGAGGTTTGCAGAGAGTGTTAAGGGGTTTTTCTCTACCTAAGAGGAATGAGTAGCATCAAAGCATTTTAACACGTACTGACCGGGCGATTTTTGCAGAAACTAACACCTGGGGCCGTAATACATCTCCAGTCAAAAATGTGTTAAGCAAGTGGGGGCAGTTTCAACTTTGTGATTAGAAAATATCACTATGCTTATAGCATGGAGAATGGATTGACTGGGTTCAGATGGAATGCAGGTAGATGAACCAGATGGCTGTCGTGTCCAGGTGAGAGATGACAGTAGTTTGGATCAAAGAAGTGATGATGGGAGTGGAGAGAAGAATTACCTAAGGGCAGGAGTGTGTCTTATTCATATTTCAATTCCCCATGCCTAATACTTTGGCCTTTGGATTATTTGTTTGATGAATTAGTAGTAAATAGAGATAGGGAGCAAGAAAGGATGTCTAATTAGTGAGTTTGAGAATGTACATGGATAAGTTTCTGAAATGGAGTAAGCTTTCATTCAGTTATTCATCAGTACTTATTAAATACATACTATGCACTAGGCAATGTTCTAGGTAGTTAGAATACACCAAAAAATGAAACAGGCAAAAATTTCTGTCCTTATGGAGCTTACTTTGTATTGAAGGAGATATCGTACAATAGATACAATAAATGAATGGTATGTTATGTTGGAAGATGATAAGTATTACAGAAAAAAAAGAACAAAATTAGACCAAGATAAGAGATCAGGAGTGTGTATAGAGGGGAGGTGAGTTGCAGTATAAAGTAGGATGATAAGGGTAAGCCTCTTTGAGAAGGTAACATTTGAGTGCAGACTTGAGATGAAGGAGTTAAGTCACAAGGCTGGCCCTCTGGGGGATAAGTACTTAGGCAGATGAAGTAACTCCAGGATGGGAGCCTGCCTGACATGTCCAAGGAATAGCAAGGAGGCCAGTGAGGAAAAGCTGAGTGAGCAGGGGACAGTAGTAAGAGATGGGGTCAGAGAGGTCACAGGTAGCCAGATGGGGTAGGGCCTCATAGACATCATAAAGACTTTGGCTGTACTCTGAATGAGACAGGGAGCCATTGGAGGGTTTTGAGCATAAGGGTGATATGATCTGACTTACCTTTTTTTTTTTTTAACATCTTTATTGGAGTATAATTGCTTTACAATGGTGTGTTAGTTTCTGCTTTATAACAGTGAATCAGCTATACATATACATATATCCCCATATCTCCTCCCTCTTGCATCTCCCTCCCACCCTCCCTATCCCACCCCTCTAGGTGGTCACAAAGCACTGAGCTGATCTCCCTGTGCTATGTGGCTGCTTCCCACTAGCTATCTATTTTACATTTGGTAGTATATATAAGTCCATGCCACTCTCTCACTTCGTCCCAGCTTACCCTTCCCCCTCCCTGTGTCCTCAAGTCCATTCTCTACGTCTGTGTCTTTATTCCTGTCCTGCCCCTAGGTTCTTCATAACAGATTGCCAACAAACACATGAAAGAATGCTCAACATCACTAATCATTAGAGAAATGCAAATTAAAACTACAATGAGGTATCACTTCACACCAGTCAGAATGGCCATCATCAAAAAATCTACGAACAGTAAATGCTGGAGAGGGTGTGGAGAAAAGGGAACCCTCTTGCACTGTTGGTAGGAATGTAAGTTGATACAGCCACTATGGAGAACAGTATGGAGGTTCCTTAAAAAACTAAAAATAGAACGACCATGTGACCCAGCAATCCCACTACTGGGCATGTACCCTGAGAAAACCATAATTCAAAAAGAGTCATGTACCACAATGTTCATTGCAGCTCTATTTACAATAGCCAGGACATGGAAGCAACTTAAGTGTCCATTGACATATGAATGGATAAAGAAGATGTGGCACATATATACAATGGAATATTACTCAGCCATAAAAACAAATGAAATTGAGTTATTTGTAGTGAGGTGGATGGACCTAGAGTCTGTCATACAGAGTGAAGTAAGTCAGAAAGAGAAAAACAAATACCATATGCTAACACATATATATGGAATCTAAAAAAAAAAAAAAAAGTTTCTTTTTAAAAAGGATCACTCTGGCTGCTGTGTGAATAGACTGCAGGGGGTTGAGGGTGGATACTCGGAGGACCTGTTAGGAGTCTGTTGTAGAATCTAGACAAGAAAGAATGATACTGAAAGCAGGGTCTTAGCTGCCTCAAATAGAGCAGTCAGAGAGATCAAAGCAAGAGAATAACAATGGTCAGTTTGAAAGATTTTGAAGGTCCCAATAGTATGTCCCTGGAAGGCAAGTGGAGTTAATTAACAGTATGTCAAGAAAGGGATTCTCTATGAAGAAAAGAATAATGAGCTTTGATGTAGATTTTATGCAACATCATAAAACATTTTAGAAAAACTACTAAATTATTCAGCAGAGGCCCAATGAAAGAATCAAAATTTAAGGAGTTGGCAATTGAATACATGTTTTCATGACAGTAGGTTAGAGATAGGCCATGTTTTGAAGCAATGCTAAGATTCATAGTGGTTCAGAAGTCAAGTATACATTTCATGGTGTAAATTGAGATTATTTAAGTAAATGCTTTGAAATTTCAGTGTAGTACAGTTGACCCTTGAACAAAGTGGGAGTTCAGGGTGCCAATCCCCCACCCAGTTGAAAATCCACATATTGCCATCTCTGCATCAAAAACAAAGGAATTGATATAGAACGAACTTATGGTTGGGAGGGAGGGAAGGGTGGGGAGGAGGGATAGTTGGGGAGTTTGGGATTGACATGTTCACAGTGCTATGTTTGGAATGGGTGACCGATGGGGACCTACTGTGTAGCACGGGGAATTCTGCTCAGTATTGTGTGGCAACCTGATTGGGAAAAGGATTTGAGGGGGGGGGGAATGATTTATAAAGTGTAGAACTGCCTAAAACACCAAACCAAAACAAAAAACCCCATAAAACCCCCAAAGGAGTTGATAAATTACTCACCCAAGGACAGGAAGCTGAAACAGTTTGGTTTGGGTAGAATCCGGACTCAAACCCTAATTCTTTTGAATTCACTATTGTGATCTCTAATCAAACACAGACTTTCCCCCCACACTTAGTTAAAGATCTGTAGGATGAAAATACAGGTGCTATATTTATTGAAAAAAATCCACATGTAAGTGGACCTGTGCAATTCAAACCGCTGTTGTTCAAGGGTCAATTGTATATAAATGTGCCACAGTGTTAGGCTAGTGTTATATTTAAAAATAACGTGGTGTCATCAGAGGAGAAATGGACAGTAGAGTTAGAGGAGAAAGGAGGCCTGCTAATTCAGGGCAGTTTAATTTGGTTCAGTTCCCTCAAGTTTTTGTATATTGTAATTGTTGTTTTATGATGAGTCAAACTTGTAAACACTCAGGTTACTTGTAACATTATAAAGCCAGATTTTGTACCTCATTCTCAAATAGAAGAGTGTAAAATGATTGATTAAAATGTGCTTGATTATAATGGAAAATAGTGTTAAAAAAAAAAGCTTCTGTCCTTGATTTGCCATTTACTAGCAAGTGATTTTAGGGAAGTCACTTAACTATCTCATCTTTAGTGCTCCTGCCCATTTTTTTCTTTGTTTATGATGTGGAATATGAAAAATTGTATAGATGAAAGTGCAAGCCTGGTTAAGCATACTAAAGGCTTTCATGGTGATAGTTTAGATGCTCTTCTGTTATATATTGTATAAAATACCGTGGGATCAGAAATGTTTTCCCCCTATGTATGTTTGTTTGTACATTTGTTCAATATTGTTTATAGAGTGTTTGACCTAGCATTGTTTTAGGTTAGGGATCTGCAGACTTCTTCTGTAAAGAGTCATTTAAATATTTTTGACCATGTGGTCTGTCTTGCAACTACTCAACCATGTTGTAGCATGAAAGCAGTCACCCATAATATGTAAATGAATGGGCATGCCTGGGTTTGACTGTGGTGAACAGTATCTGGGCCTTGGCCCATACTTTGCCCACCACAGTTTTAGGTGCTAAGAATATATGAGTGAATAAAACAGACAAAAATGCTCGCCCTGGTGAAGTTTAAGAGGAGGTAAACAAAACATATAAGTAAAATGCACAATATGACAGTTGTGAAAGAAGATAAAGAATTCTAGGGCAGGAAATTTTAAGCAGAGTGATCGGGGAAAACCTCACTGATACATGAGCAAAGACCTGAAGGATGTGAGGAGATAACTAGGGAAAGAGCAGACCAGGCAGAGGGAAGAGCAAAGGGGAAGGTCCCAAAGGCCTATACTATAAAGAAATTTTATTGAAATTGGATTTTGGGGGGCATTGTTTAGGGGAGAAAATGATAATGCACATCAAGGCCGTAAGTCATAGCCTCCTGTCTACATGTGCCAGATAGGTGAGGAGCAATACTTAGAATAGTTCTTACCAATGAGAATTTGAGCTGTATGCATTATTTAAACTTATGTTGTATGGTTTAAGTGTTAGTACTTTTCATTTTGTTAAAAAACAAAGTTCAACTGAGCAAATTTAAGGATCTTACTGACTTTATTCAATGATTCATGAATTGGACAGCCTTCAGTCTAAGCAAATAGAAGGAACTCTGAAGAGCTGTACAAAATGAAAGACTTTTATAGGCCGAAGGGAGCAGGAACAAGGAAGTTATACTAGGCAAAAAAGTATATTGGTTATTGCTAGATTACTTTCCCTGTAGAAGATGGCAGGGGTTACCTAACTAGTGCTGATCAGGCAATTCCTGATTGGCTGGTTTGAGTCCATTTCTGGGAGAGACAAAACTGTAATTTAGTTCTCAGTTTGACGATGTGAGGATTAGCATAAGTGACTCCATTTGGGGCCTGTTGTCTTGTTTTTAACAAGCTTACTGTGCTTAGATGTAGCTTTTAGAATAGTCAAGTTGCCTAGTCGAAGGTGTAGTTTCAGGTCACTCTTCTAAAGTGTGTTTGTCCTCTTTCTCATTTTCTATTTATGTACATATATGAATACACACAAATGTTTATAGTATTCAAACACATTTCTAAATATGTAAATTAAAATTATCTTTTTTATTAAATGAGACCTATCTTTACAACAGATACTTTTATCCCACCAACAATTATCCCTTAAGTACTCCTCAGTTGGAGATTGGCACTTTGAGAGAGATGAGAGCTACATATAAATCATGTTACAACCTTATTTTCAGAGACCTCACAGTCTTGTTGGGACAGCAAGATTTATGTTAAGTGGCAATTAAAGAAGCAGTGTGATGTGGTATAATCAAGCCCAGAAGTCAGGAGCGTACAGTTTTGGGTTCTAAGAATGCCTTATTTCTGTTTTTTTTTATATCAGCGTGACCTTAAACAAATTAAATTCTCTAGGTTTCATTTCCTTCATTTTCAAGATGAGATCATTGTACTAAATAATATTTAAAGTTACTTCTAATTTGAAAATTAGAAGCAGGATAAAGTGATGACATGTTTACAACTGAGGTGGTTGATCCAATCACTGTAGGCTCTACTTGGCCACCTAAGAGGTCTGAGGCTACTAATATCTATAGCATATTATAACCTTTTCTCATCAGTTAAAAGCTTTGTTAGAGAACACTCTATAATCAGCTGTTACTGAAATTAAGGACAGTAGAAGTTCCTAGAAGGGAGAGCTAAGTATGGGGTCAAGTTGTTGACGGGGGCTTTATAGAGAATGTGCTCCTTGGAGATGTTTTAGGAGTATGAAGCACACTCAGTATAGATCTTCTCCATTGTAAGACAGCACAATACATGCAGATTTCATGTTTCAAAATAGCTGAGATATGCTTTTAAAAAGAAGAAGAATCAATTCCTCTTTCTTCTCCGCCATCCTGTGTGCAGTTGAATTTGCTCCTTGCCATGTCTTCTCGCAAACTTTCAGGGTCAAGCGATTCCTGGCCAAGAAACAAAAGAGAATTGTCCCATTCCCCAAAGGATTCGAATGAAAGCTGATAATAAAATCAGGTATGTCTCCAAGAGAAGACATAGGAGAAGAACCAAGCTGGGTCTGTAAGGAGCCCCGCACATGGGATGGCACACATATTTATGCTGTGTCAGGGTCACTTGCATCTTACCATATCACTCTGAAAACATCACTACCATCAGAACAGCTGGATGTGTTTTATTGGGAAAATCATTTTTCTCTTTGTGTCAGTGTTTCTGCACTAGTGTTTGGCTCAGTAATAAATATGTGAGACCTTTACAAAAAAAAAAAAAAAAAAAGGGAAGAAAAAGAAGAAGAAGAAACCCCAATTGTGAGCCTCTCAAGAGTTAGGACCATGTGCTAGTTATCTTTATTTATACCCCACATAGAACCCTAGGGCCTAACCAGTATGAGGACCAGTAAGAAATTTAGAGGAAGTAATGAAAGATAAGATTGGAAGAGCATATGATTATATATAGCTGATTTCTAAAATTTCAGTTTAGGGTAGGTCTTTGATTTAGCATATTGAATGGGAAACAATAATTTTGATGATGTGATTGGATATAGGGACCCCTCATTATTTTTGAAAGGGGGGTTGCTTGTTGAAAATATCATATTTGCTTTTTTTAAATAGTTATGTTCAAGGTGGAATGAAATAAGAAAAAAAAGCTGAGGTAACAGGGAGCTCAGCTAAGAAGTTGCTGCCTTGTATTATAAGCATCCACCAACTTCTAAGACAACATTCAAGTGTGAAGGGAAACTTTGAGGTTAGTGATCCTGGTTCTCTATTTAAAGGTTACTATCACTTCAGAGCTCACTGTATCACTTCCCTGTTTATAGATGAATTTAGAAAAAGTAATATACCTTTATTAGGCTGCAGTTAGGGAAGTTTCATGGGCTGCTTTCAGTTTGGACAGAGAGAAAGGGAATTTTTTTTGCCACTTTAATATTTAATTTTATTATTCATGATGGTTATTACATTTGTTTGAAGATCCATAAAATTGATTTTCTACCCACTGGGAAATAAATGGGCTATTTAAAACCACAGGCCACAAACAAATCTCCTGAGGTGCATGAGAGCACATTTCTCTCAAGAAAGGGAATTTTTTGGTAATGCCTGGCTGAATCTGGAGATTAGAGAAAAGAGGAAAGGGTTGAGGCAGGCAGGTGAGGTAGAAGGAGAGAGGTAGGTTTACTCTTCCTGCTGTAACTCCCACTTTTTGGTGGCTAAGAGCCCAAAATGTTGGGATGATTTCACACTGAATAATAGTCTGAACCACCTTTGATAGAATTATGGTTTCCGGGCCTAAGTGTGGATTTTCCATACAGTGGGACTACATAGCTGTGGGCAGGGCTCAAGGGAAAGGCACCACCTGTCACCTTCCTCCTGTACTGGAGGTCCCACGCAGCACCGCCCCAGCTGCTTACACTGCTTCCACACTGGCACCTCAGGAGCAGCAGGAGCTTCAGACGTCTTTCCCCATCGGCCCGTATCTCCACAAGGTGGGATCGGGCCTAAGCAGGCCCGGAAGGACTTCCCAGCTGAGGCCAACGCTGGAAAAGGCACACAGAGCTCAGCACCCGCTGCTGTCTGGAGTTCATCTTTGAATTACCTCTCAAAAACCCATTCCTTCTCATTCTTACTCAGTAACAAATAATTTGTAGACTTAGAGTTTGTGAATTATCCAGCGTTTATAAATAAGGAACTCTATCCTCTGTGGTAAATTGCACCAGGATGACATTCTGCTCTGTTCAAATGAAAGGGAGATTTGTAAGATTGAATTAATTGAGCTGCAAGCAAAACCAGAAGGCCCAGGTGTAATGTTCTCCCATGGGGGAAGAAATGAGATGATGGGTAATTCCTGTTGCTGACCACAAGGTGGTGCCCCTAGACCAGGAGAAGTAGGTGGAAGTGAGGGGATGACTCCTACTGACAGGCCATTAATAATGACGGGATTATACCTTGAGAAGTAACTACTACAGGGAATCGTTAGGATATGGGCTGGATTGAGTAGTGACTATCATATAGTGGTAGGTGCTCTTTTAAAATACTGAACTGAATTGATAACTATGGAAATGGAATAGACAATAGTAGAGTAGGTAGAATTTAATGACAATGTTAGAATTTAAAATAGTTAAAGACAAAATTTAAAACCCAAAGATATGCTTGGGAGAACTAGTAAAGTAATGTCTGTTTTCCTAAAAAACAGTTGAAAATTGTAGTTTTTAAATGAAAACCAATACAGATCTCTCTTTTTTGTGTATTTAGTGTCAGTTAGGTAGCTGATGCTGTTAAGGGAATATTTTATTCCCTATCAAGGGAATCATATGGGAATGCAAAAGTAGGAATAAGTTAGAGATGAAGATGTATTTTGGCTTTTTAGTTGTTCTCCAGTAAAGGTACTTTATAGAACAAAACTTGCGTGCCAAAGGAAGTAACTTTTAGGTTTATTGACCCTAGCTTAGATGTCCAGAATGTGTATGTTTCTTTTAATATAGTATATTTATGTAGTGACCTAAAAGATATGTTTATTATCCTTAATGATCCTATGTTGACTTTTAATATGGTTGTCCTAAGAGTGGAATTGAAGGTATAGATAGGATGTTCTTGACCTTGCTAAGTTTATCATGCACAGTTATCATCATAGGGATGCCTCCTCAAGTTTTGTTTGGTTTTGTTTTTTAAATCTGAGTTGTATTCCTTCTGTTCCAAGCAGCAGCTTTTGTGAGAACGCTCAACATAATGCAAAGTCAAGTTCACTCTTTAAGTTAAATTTAACCTCCTTTTCCTTTATATTGCAAAATAAATAGAGTCTTGAGAGTAATTAGACCTGTAAAGGAACGTATTGTAGTATGTGACTTAACTTCTGCTTTCCCCTTTTATTCACAAGGGATTTGAGTACTTTACCAATAGCCTTGAATCTTAGGAGTGGGGGAGAATTTTAGCACTCAAAATCCACTATTCTGTTTATCCAGAACACTGATACAAGGATTTGTCTTGTGACTGTTAGCTTCCAAAGACTTATAGGTAAATAAATAGGCAGAAGGACAGACCAGGATTGTGTATTATAGAAGATAATCACTAGAACAGATTGGTTTTTCTTCAGCGATCATAGTACAGCATTTTATCTAAAGAAAGATAGGCAACTTTGGCCAGTTAGCATAATATTGGGCTTTAGTAAGTGTTTGTTAAAAACTGACTTATTTTGATGTTACCTCATTATGTCCTGTGATCTTGTCAGTCAGTGGGAGCAGACCGGATTTCACTTTTGAGCTTTCATACTTCAGGGTCAGCGTATATTTATTATGCATTAATTTGTGTCTCTCATTTTATGTATAGTTAGACTTTGAAAACATCTTTTTTTCCTAAATAGAATCATTTAAAATATATAAAATGTTTGATTTCAAAAATTAATATTATGACAAATCCCTTTGTAAAAAGGATTAGCAAGGATTTATTGGTTTATATATTATAAAAATATTCATATCTTCAGCCCAAGATCAAGTCAAATATTTATTAAGAACTGACAATTACATTTTATTTTATCACGGTAACATCTTACTAGAGTGAGGAGCCCTGACACAGATTTCGATATTGTAATAACAAGGAAGCTAAGAATTTAGAAACCTTCGGTTACAAAATGAGTCCCTTGCAACACAAATGATTTTCAGTCAAAAGATCACTGGCTATTGCAAGGTGATTAGCAAAGACTCAGAGACTGTTCAGCCTTTGGGCTAATCCTAATCAGGCTCCTCATTTTACAGGTCCAAAAATGTTAAAACCTGCCTGAGGTAACGCAGCTAAGTTATGAGTGATATCAGGACCAGATCCCTGGGTTCCTTCTGATTCTGTGTTCAGCATTCTCGCCTCTTTATCCTGTTGACTATGTCAAAGAATTGAAGAACACCAGTTCTGCCATGTAGGGGACAAGAAAAGGGGACAAGAAAGTTTTTCCTTTTTCCCAAACATTGGTAACTTAGATAAGCTTTTTGAATGAGGACAGAAATCTAAGAGCAGTGACAAAGGCTGATTTCAACACTACCCTTGTTTGGTTTCTTATGTTAATACTTTTAAATAACTCTTGTCATCTTTTACAGTAACGATGGAAATAGAATACTGTAATGATTCCCTAGAGTTATTTTAATACTGTTTATAATTAAAATATGAGCAATGACATTCTGGACTCTCAGATATCTAAATAAAATAATAAGGAAAAGTATTAATTGTATATAGTATGTAAAATAAGGCCTCTTCTATTTAGTTAGATAGGCAGTTAAATAGCCTCCATGGAGCTATTTCTGCATTGTGAGGTTGAGACTGGGGTGGAAAAGAGAGTTCATACTTAAAGTCTAATATTAACCATAACATAATTCGCAGAATTATAGTTAAGGGATGAAGGTGAGAACTATCCTTTATCATCTTTCTTATGGCCTTAAGATACCAAGAAACCTGCCCTGAGAATACTGAGGGTTTGGTTTTTTTTTGCTGCATTGGGTCTTCGTTGCTGCACCTGAGCTTTCTCTAGTTGTGGCGAGCGGGGGCTACTCTGTGTTGTAGTGCACGGGCTTCTCATTGTGGTGGCTTCTCTTGTTGCGGAGCACAGGCTTTAGGCGTACGGGCTTCAGTAGTTGCGGCACACGGGCTCAGTAGTTGTGGCTCATGGGCTTAGTTGCTCTGCGGCATGTGGGATCTTCCCGGACCAGGGCTCGAACCCGTGTCCCCTGCATTGGCAGGAGGATTCTTAACCACTGCGCCACCAGGGAAACCCAAGAATACTGAGTTTTAATGACTCATTTGATAATTGAGAATCTTTTCCGTGTAGTTGGTAGTAGTCTTTGCAAGAATGTTTTATGGAAGTGACTTTGTTTTAATATCATTGTATGAGATCATACTCAGCTTTTTGAGTATCTGGTGTAATTTAAATTACACATCCACATTGTGTAATTTAAGTTGCATGTCAGCTTTTTGAGGTAGGTCTGATCTCCTTTTTTACAAATGAGGTAAGTAGGGCTTAGGGAAAATTTTAAATTTGCCTAAGACTAGTGAGCTTACATGGCTGAGTCTAAGTCGCTTGCTCGACTCTACTAAGCACAGGTGCCTTAATATTGTAAGTTTGTTATCATGTACTTAGTGTGAAGAGTATAATATAAGGGCATAGAG
This sequence comes from Orcinus orca, assembly GCF_937001465.1. Taxonomy (NCBI): domain Eukaryota; kingdom Metazoa; phylum Chordata; class Mammalia; order Artiodactyla; family Delphinidae; genus Orcinus; species Orcinus orca. Next base: position 4,279,827 of record NC_064568.1, read on the forward strand.
TGTAGAAAATCTTAGAAGGCTCTAGACTGCCAAAAAATTGGTAACCTCCCAACCAGTTGGAAGATACATCTAAGTAGACTAATTTTCCTGAAACACCTAAGGAAAAAAATTAAACAGTTGGTCTTAATGATTAAATTAAAACAAGATTTGAAGTCTGATAATCAACTCTTATGTTAGAAATGAATAAAGTAGGAATTTAACTAAAAGAAAGAAGTGTTTCTCATTTTCATATCTATGTCAAAACACCACAGTGAAATTGCTCAAAGTCCAAAAGTAACCACAGTCTTAATAACCTCCACTGTTTTAAAAGTAGGAAATGAGGGGCTTCCCTGGTGGCGCAGTGGTTGAGAGTCCGCCTGCCGATGCAGGGGACGCGGGATCGTGCCCTGGTCTGGGAAGATCCCACATGCCGTGGAGCGGCTAGGCCCGTGAGCCATGGCCGCTGAGCCTGCGCGTCCAGAGCCTGTGCTCCACAACAGGAGAGGCCACAACAGAGAGAGGCCCACATAATGCAAAAAAAAAAAAGAAAGTAGGAAATGAGAAGTAATTGACTGATTTATCTTTGCCTCCAGGTAATCTGACTGGTGGCAGGTAACATGGCAGTTAGTAGCAATGATTATTTTTAATTGTGTTTTTTTCTTGCCATCCCCTGCCCTGCCACATTTCTATAGCCATCTGGAGGGGTAAGGCAAGAGTGCTGGAGCATTGTCCTAAGAAAGTTCTACTTCTTTTTTTAAGCCTTGAATTAACACAACATCTTAAATTGGGGGGTACTTCTGCAGTCATTAAGCTTGGTAACATTCTCCCCAGGTGGTTGTCTGGGCTCCCAAAGAAGCCCATTCTACTTGTGGATGCCTCTGTTAGGCAAATCTAACATGTTAAACCAAAATCTGGTTCCTTGTATTTCTCCAGTTAGGGCCAATCAGAATGTGTACTGCCTCTGCAGGTATGAATTGCTTTGGCAGTGTGTTGTCTCTGAATAGTCCCTTCTAGAGGCTAATAATCCGTAGTCCTTGGGATATTCTTTTTTAGTTTTTAATTCAACAAATATTTATTTATCCAAGCATTCTAAGTGTAGAATGCAGTAGTGAATCCTCGCGAACACTGTACTGTGAAGTTATCTCTATATCATAAGTGAGGAAACAAAAAATTGAGGTTGAAGTGATTGTCAAGTTCACACAACTGGTAAAAAGTTTATTGGATATCAGAACCAAGTCTTTCTAGCTCCAAAAGTCATGCTTTTGACCACTACCCTTTGCTGCTGTGGGTCTTGCCAAGAAAAATCTTGTAGCCATCAGTAAGGCCTGGAGCAGATAGCTCAAAGAGAAAACTGACCTAAAGAATGGCCTTCTAGCTATGAGATTCTGAGCTGCCAAATGAATTTGGAATCTCCCTGGGCTCTACCAGGAAGCTCCAAATCAGGAAGATTCTTGGCAGTCACAGATTTAAATTTGTGGTTTAAACAATTCACTAAGGACCCTAGAGGCCCATGAAAAATATGGAGCGCTTCACGAATTTGAATGTCATCCTTTTTCAGGGGCCGTGTTACTGCACTCTGTGTTCCAATTTTAGTATATGTGCTGCTGAAGCAAGCACTAGGGTGTTCTTTCACATTGTAATTTTGAATACTTAGTCACACTGGTCCATCAACTCTTGGTTGTTCTAGTTCTTCGGTAATTCTTAAATGATGGTCTCCAGAACAAAATACAACGTCCATATATGGTTACAGTGGTGACTAGAGCTTAGCTATTGCTTTTCTAATTCTAAGGTCTTATATGCTTCTTTTAATATACACAGCTCTATTTTGAAGCTGTTTTTCCTTTTTGCAGTTTGACTTATTTTTCATATCATCTTTGATTTTCACCTGGTGAAAATCATAGAATTTAATTCAGAGCAGTTGAAAATTTTGTAGATAGTGCTTTAAAAATATAGATGCTCAGTAATTTTGAGAATGTTAGAAGACTTTTCTAGTGAACTTTTTGTTTTGTCTTAAAAAAAAAATTCCCAGCTCAAAATAATAGAAATTTCAGCCTCTGAAGTTGTAATAAAGTATCTCTCAGAAAATCAGAAGTGATGATATGGATTGGTCTGGGTCTGTAGGGCCCTAAGAGGAAGAAATTCTTGTTAGCAATTTACTTATTTTCAGGATAGTAAGATAGCAAATGTTGCTTTTCCACCATATTTGTGATTTTATGATCTTCTTAGATGTCACATAGTTTTTTAAAAAATAATATTCTGAAGAGCTGGCACTTCTGTTTAAACTGTTAGAAAAGTTTGATCCTACAGTGCAAAGTTGTAATCTGGAAAGCAGTATTTGACATTTGAATATTGCTGTCCTGGTTTGGGGGTGAATTTTTTTAGTTTAAGAGAAATTCCCAGATTTAATTTCTGAGCTAGAGTCTTAATCAGTTGTTCACAATTTAATTTGAACTTAAAGTTTCTTTTTAGCAAAAATCAGTACTAGGGAATTAATTCATTCCCTAGCTTACTTGGGAAAGATGTTTTTAGAAAGCTTTACTACCACTATTTCTAGAGGCCCTCTGTTGGTACCTTCTGGTACTGCTGAGAGTATTTAATGAAATTGCTAATTCTTCTGCATTGTACTAGTGATTCTTACTGGCTGCAGTGTATTTTAAACATAATTTTCTTGGTTAACCCTAATAATAATCCCAAAGTCTTATTTTTAATTACCAATCTGGTTTTGGAGCTAATTTTTAACAAATGTTGGCACAAATTCTGAACTTTTGCAGAGACCCTGTGGTTGGTAAATAACTTCAGGATTTTTACTTTGGTCAATAAGGTTGTTTTGGTTTTAAATAACAGAAAGTAGACAATGTGCTGTGAAAACCTAATTTTTTTTTTTTTTTTTTTTTTTTGCGGTACGCGGGCCTCTCACTGTTGTGGCCTCTCCCGTTGCGGAGCACAGGCTCCGGACGCGCAGGCTCAGCGGCCATGGCTCACGGGCCCAGCCACTCCGCGGCATGTGGGATCTTCCCGGACCGGGGCACGAACCCGTGTCCCCTGCATCGGCAGGCGGACTCTCAACCACTGCGCTACCAGGGAAGCCCTGAAAACCTAATTTAATTTAAATGTGCTCGTCTTTCTAAAGGTGCTAGATATAGTGATTTTCCAAAGACTCATTCATTATTCCCTTGCCTTCTTTTTAGAATACTACTCATGACAACATGAACAAATAATAAAGCATTTTGATAGTGTGCTCTAAACAGTAATGTACTTGAAAACTAATTTCAAGGATAACAGTATTTTCAGTGTTAATTGAAATGGACTTGGTATGTTCTGGGGGTCACTTCCAATATTAAGATTTTGGAGAATCCAGCTTAGGCCTTTAAAGGTAGATAAATTCAGTCAACTTAGTTTGAATTTTTAGATTTAGGTTGGAGGGATAATGAAAGATATCCTCACAGGTCTTTATCCCCCCTCTGGGCGTGTGTGTATGTTTGTACGTATGTATGAGTGTATGTGTACGTGTACACAATTGCCACACGCCTGGTGTAAGCCTGATGGAGAGTTGGATAGTCCATTTCTTTGCCACTAGTTCTGCACTCTTTTGCCAAGAAACTCACTTTATTATTTTGATATTTTGAAAGATTATTTGGGTGCCCTTAAGGTCTGATGCTGAACATTTATTTATACATGGTTGGTGGTACACTGTTTATGAGTATTTAATATCTATTAAAAATTCATAATCATATAGGTAGGCCTCCTATGACCTAATTTTTAAAAAAAATAACGGAAAGTTCATTAACTGTCTAGAGTAGTGGCCTCCAAATTATTTTGCTCACCCACACCTTTTAGTGTATCTCTAATGTTTTTATATTTTATGTATTTTAATATTTTATATAATTGTTCCTGTATATTATATATCTCATATAACACAAAAATAGATATGAAAGGGATGAATAAAAAATATAAATGAAAGTTATAATGTTTTCTTTCCATGACTCATTGATTGTCTTGTATACACACTGGGGTGCGTGTATCCTGTATTTAGGCCAAAATTAAAAGTCAGGATAATTTCCCTCTAAAGAATTTTTGGATAATATGAAAATCATTTGTACTTGTCTGAGAAATATGACACTAGTACAATATAAGAACAAATTTTACAGTAGAACTGTCCAGTTTTGAGGTAGGCTGCCTTGGGGTGATCAGGCAAAGGCTGGAGAACCACACATCATGCATGTTGTAGGAAAAATCCACGACTCCAATCGAGAGTTGGACGAAACGACTTCTGATATTTCTTCTAAGATTCTGGGACTACAGATAGGAATTCATAGGTTGAGCACTTAAATTTAAAACACTGCGGGGAAGTTAGGCTGTGAATGAAGATCTGGCTCAGGAGTATGCTAGGAAGTTGTTGAACTTCATCCAAACCTCTGCTCAGCTCTTCTGCTGTCACCTTTAGAAATCTGAAGGTTTCTGATTCTCAAGCCATCTCTACGTAGGAAAAAGTATTAAGGTTTCTTTCAAGCCTATAGCCTGACTAAATGGGAGAGTAAATATATAAGCTACAAGGGATTCCAACAATGGACTTTATCATTTACTCCGCTTCATTATATCAAAGAGAGAGAAATGAAAACAAGTTTAGAATAGATGAGCAAATATTTTAAAGTGTATAGTATCACAGATGGCTTAGTAAATATGTTTCGATTTGTTAAATTCCATGTAGCATATATAAGTACTATTTCATTAAAGTTAGTCTGTTCTGCAGTAGAACTTGAACAGCTTCATCTTTTAAACCTCAAAATTCTATCACCTTAAAAACAAAAACCTTAGCTTCTCCCTAAACTCCCTTTTTTGTTTTCTGTGAGGGGATGGTTGGTTTGTGAAATGCAACTAACAAAGGTAAGTGAGCAGTAAACCTACAACTTCTTCACTATACATATCTTGATTTGAGTATTGTGAATGTGACTCCAGTGCTATAGAGTACCTGCTGAAGTTTTTTTGCTGTGGTGGTGGATTTCTTCTTTCCTGGTTTATATAATACCCTGTTCTCTCTCATTGTTAACACAGAGGCAAAAGCCCTTCTGCACCAGTGAATCTAAAAGTGATACTGGAATCACCAAAACTTGAGATTTTTTTTTTCGTAATGGCTGATCCTGTATTTATTGAGAAGATTTGCATCTCAACAGCACTTTTCTCTTAACAATGTAAAAATCATGAAATGAATGAAAGGCCGTAAGAGTGAAAGAGAGCCCTAATTCTGATCTATTTATTTCTGCGCATTTCTTTATAAGAAGTTTAATAGTGGACTAGTGCTTCAGAGGAACTGAAGATTGGTATAACCTCCCCCATATGGATGCTCTGTGGAAAATGTTTTCTAGGACTTTACCAAAATAGAGGCTTATTAGAACATATACAATCTTAGGGAGCATACTCTTGGTTTATTAGTAAAAGTCTCCTGTTAAGCAGTTATGCAAATGCACATTTAAATAACCACTGTAGGACTAGAATATCTTAAACTTTGCTTTCTGGCTTAAGCTTACCACAGGCTTTCCAAAAACATTAGACTTGTTTTCAATGATCGTAGATGGTTCAGGTCACAACTGTACATTCTTCTAGCAAAAGAACAGGGTCCAAGTTTTCTACTCCTTGGAACTGTTGTCTGATGCAAGAATGCAAAACAGCTGAAGAAAATAATCTACCGCATTTTGTTACTGTTAAGTGCGATTGTTATGACTTGAAATGTTTCTTTGATAAGGTTTCTTCCATTTTCCATATTCCTTGGTTATCATACTTTGTCTTTACATGAATTGTGATGAGTTACACTGAACATAGAATCAAATTAAGTTTAAGTAGATAAATATGCGTGAGATTAATATATTCTTCCTAGGGATGTTTGCCCAGAGGGCCTTAGGGTATAAGGTGACCTTGCTTAAGTTTCTTTGCATAAAGATAGAATTCAGCCTATTTTCTAATTATCAGAAGTTTAGCTTTGTGAGAGTGGGAATAAAGGTTTATGATCTGATTATAGCTCAGGAGAATTTAGGCCACAGTATAAATTACCTGCCTTGGGTCTACCTACTAGTTTGTGATACGTATTCCTTGTTGTCTGCTTACAGTTCTGTCTCATTATCTTCTGTTGCATTAGGATACAGAGGTTTGTAGGTTGGTACAGAGATCAAGATAAGCTTGACTTTTTTACATCTTTTTTTTTTAATCTTCATTGGAATATAATTGCTTTACAATGTTGTATTAGTTTCTGCTGTACAACAAAGTGAATCAGCTATATGTATACATATATCCCCATATTCCCTCCCTCTTGAGCCTCCCTCCCACCCTCCCTATCCCACCCCTCTAGGTGGTCACAAAGCGTCAAGCTGATCTCCCTGTGCTATGTAGTAGCTTCCCACTAGCCATCCATTTTACATTTGATAGTGTGTATATCTCAGTGCTACTGTCTCCCTTTGTCCCAGCTTCCCTCTCTCCCCTCTGTTCTCTACATCTGCATTAAGTCCGTTCTCTACATCTGCATCTTTATTCCTGCCCTGCCACTAGGTTCATCAGTACCGTTTTTTTTAATTCCATGTATGTGCATTAGCATACGGTAATTGTTTTTCTCTGTCTGACTTACTTCACTCTGTATGACAGACTCTAGGTCCCTCGACTTTTACATCTTGTTTTCATCATTATGAGGATTTGTGGCTCTAGTGTTTTACTAAATAAAATCAATTGAATAAAATAAATCAGTTTCCTCATTTAGATGAGACACAGTTTGTCACATCCAGACTAACTTTACTGGGTAGTTATTTTTTTACTTTTAGTGGGATTTACCTAAAAATGAGGTTTAAAAAAAATTAACTACCCTTGAAACTGGCAAAAAATCTTTGCAAAAGACATTGATGTTTGTATAAAGGAAAAAACATTCCTATGTGTTTCTACTTTACTACTCATACAGAACACTTCTCTGTTGGTTACCAAATGTGTGGGTTTTTTCCCCCCACACCAAGCAATTCTCTGCAGCACTAGCTGGGTGTCCTACAGTTTAATGCAATTCTGACACTATCTGAGGATAGCATCAGATCCCACAGGTCAAGGGCTAAGTCCCACAAGGCTGCCTCCCATTCCCCTTTAGTCGCCAATCACAAATCCAGGTTGTCACCTGTGCTTCTGACCAGCTGGTTCCAGAACCTCTACATGACCCACTCCTTGGGTTTGATTAATTTACTAGAACGGATAAAAGAACTTGAGAAAATATTTTACTTACTACACTACAGCTTTATTACAAAAGGATGTAACTCAGGAACAGCCAGATGGAAGAGATGCATAGGGAAAGGTATGTGGGATGAGACTTAGAGCTTCCCTGCCCTCTCCCAGGACCTCCGTGTGTTCACCAACCTGGAAGCTCTCCAAATCCAGTGGTTCAGGGATTTTTATGGAAGCGTCATTACATAGGCATGATAGATTAAATCGTTGGCCTCTGGTGACTGAGTGTAATCTCTAGTCCCTCTTTCCTTCCCTGGGGTAGGGGTTGGGTTGGGTGGGATGGGATGGACTGAAATCACATGGTTTGGTTCCCCTGGTAACTAGCCGCCAGGTTACCTAGGGGCTTTATAAAAGTCACCTCATTAGCACAAATTCAGGTGTAGTTGAAAGGGGTTTGTTATGAATAATAAGACACCCATTTCACCTTTATACTCTGAAGCTATTTTAGGAACTGAGGACGAAACACCAAATATTATAACAAGACGCTCCCATTGCTTTTACCCTTAAGAATTCCAAGAGTCTTGGGAGCCATGATCTAGGAACCATGGACACAAGACCAAAATAGACATGTATTGTAAATCACAATATCATATGTTCAATGTGAAAAATAACAAAAGCCATTCTTTTTTGTGTAATTTGAATGTTTTAATTATATATTTTTCTATAGATACTGTCTTTTATCTCTCTTCTTTAAGATTTGTACCCTTGTGATTTTTTTTCTTCCTGTTAGTTTGCATCTCTTGTCATTCACTGTCTGTGGCTTCACAATTCAGTATTGTCCTAGTACCATTTTTTTGTGCTCTGGACGCGCAGGCTCAGTGGCCATGGCTCACGGGCCCAGCCGCTCCGCGGCGTGTGGGATCTTCCCGGACCGGGGCACAAACCCGTGTCCCCTGCATCAGCAGGCGGACTCTCAACCACTGCGCCACCAGGGAGGCCCCCTAGTTACCATTTTTAAAATCACAGCTGGAAACACTGAAAAGCATTCTGATAAAGGAAGACTGAATTGTGACTTTAGGTCAACAATAAGCTACAGGAACAAATGATGTTTAAAAAATTAATTTTATTTCAATATGTGTTTGTGTCTTTGGTCCTTCAGAGAATTGTTGAAACCAAGAATTGAAAAGTCGCAGACTTCCGCTTTTCAACATAGAAGTATAAAATATTTTACTTGCTTGCAAATCTGCTATTTTACTTTTTTTTTTTTTGGCTGCTCCATGTAGCTTGTGGGATTTCAGTTCCCTGTCCAGGGATCGAACCCTGGGCCCTTGGTAGTGAGAGAGCAGAGTCCTAACCACTGGATCGCTAGGAAATTCCCTTACGTTTTTTTGTGAAGAAGTATCCATAGACTCATTTACTGCCATCTTTCTCGTTCTCAGAGCTCTCACAAACAAGTATTTTCTTCAGTATATCTAACCCAAGGAAAAGTTATTTTAATTTTTATGTTTATCAAACAGCCATGCTGTACAAGGTTCTAATAACTGGAACTCTTGATCCTATTTCCTACTTTCCTCAGGCAACCATATTTAAACTTTTAAGTTTTTATTCTGGAATATGCTTAACTCTATTTTTTTCTATTTTAGATAACATCTGTTGATTTCCTATGATGAAGATGATGATGTGGCTTATCTCTCCTGCTCACATCTTACTAAGATTTTAGTTAAATTTCAATATATTGTTTACAATATCAATGTTAAATTTTTTACACCTTAACCTTATAGTATATGATTACATTTCCCTTTTTATACAATTTTTTGTTGTCTGTGGAGTTAATTGCTTCGATTTTTATTGTTCTTTATAGCTGTAATTGGGTCATCTCCAGATTCTGTAAGAACTATAAATCTTCTCTCAATACTTTCAAAAGCATCATATGTTCTTCTGTTTTATCTTTTTCTTGGTGGTATAGCTCCTGGAGCCCTCACTTCTCCTATAGTCTGAATTGATTGCTGTCCAAGACCACACACCTTTTGTCAGAATTCCTTCCTCTGTTAATAAAAGATCCCTGTTTCCTTGGTTTCATGTTGTTGTCTTTACTGACTTATTCCTTACTTTTTATGAAGCACATTCTCCATGGAGCCTTATGAAAAAGGATGCATGGGAGATCATTTTTCAGAAATTATGCTCATTTCAGATTTTCTTTATTTTACTCTAATACTTAATTTAATACTTCATTGACTGGGTGTGGAATTTTAGGTTGGAAATAATTTCCCCTTAGAATTTTGTAAAGCATTGTGTCTTTATCTTCTAGCTGCTAGTATTACTAGCTTCTGGTGCCATACTGATTCGCAGTCCTCTGGGTAGCAGTTTTTAAAAGTCTTCTCTTTATCGCTGTTTTCCTGAAGTTTTACAGTGATGTGCCTTGGTGTGAGTCCTGGCATTTTTTGGTCTGTATACTGTGGGTCCTTTCAATCTGGACAACTCAAAGACTGGATCTAGAAACAGTAGTTTTAGAAAACTATCTTGCAATATTAATTTCTATTCCATCAAACCTCCCAAATTTGTTTTCACCACACCTCCCACTAACCTGCCAAGCATTTACCTGATGGGAGAAAAGCTGATTTTGTTTTAAATTTTTATTATATAATATTTTATTCATATAAAAATAAACTTATGTACTATGACACACAAGACCTGTGAACCTACCACGTAACGTAAAGAATGGGAACATTAGGGTTTCCCTGGTGGTGCAGTGGTTGAGAATCCGCCTGCCAATGCAGGGGACACAGGTTTGTGCCCTGGTCCGGGAAGATCCCACACGCAGCGCAGCGGCTGGGCCCGTGAGCCATGGCCGCTGAGCCTGCGAGTCTGGAGCCTGTACTCCGCAATGGGAGAGGCCATAACAGAGAGAGGCCTGCGTACCGCAAAAAACAGAATGGGAACATTAGAACATTACCATCACCATGTTCTTGGAACTGTATGGGATTCTCCCACTGTTGAAAATTTTTTATTTCACTCACTTTACTTAAAAAAAAAAAATTTAATTACATATTGTATGTGATGCTGTTTAGTTATACTTGTTTTGGGGGCTTTATAAAATGACATTATAGCTTATGTAGTCTTCTGTGGCTTGCTTTTTACACAGAAATATTTTTCTAAGGTCGATCCATGTTATTGCATACAGTTGTAGTTCATTTGTACTGTTTATTTAATTTTCTCCCCCATTTATCTTTTTCTCAGTCAGAGGTTGGAGCTCCTATTTTGTTTTGTTTCCTTATTTTCTGACTCTTTTGTATCCTGGCTTCTGGGAAATTTCCTTAAAACTTATTTTCCAGTAATTCCATTAAAATATTTCATTTCTATCATGTTTTAAATTTTTGAAGTGCTTTTCCTCTATGAAAACTTTTTTATAACAACCTATTTTTATAGGTTATGTTTTCTTTTGTGTCGAAGGATTTTTTTTTTTTTTTGCTTCCTATATAGTCTCTGTCTCTTCAGAGTTTCTTTCCCTTTTTCTTTTTTCCTGGGTGTTTTAGTTTCTGTCTTTTTTGTTACAGGCTTTTCTCAAGTATCTTTCTTGCCATGGCTTTGTCTTCGTATTTGAGGGAGGCATTGAAATGTTGTGGGAAGCTCTTCTTTGTGAAAGGCTTGTAGGTTTATGGTTTTTTACTATAGAGTAATTAGGCAGAGACCCATTTTATTGCAGACCCCTCCACTTGTCAGTATCTGTAGGTCTTGTCTTCAGTTCTACAGTCACCTTTTCAAGAGAGAATCTTCAAACTTTTGCATTTGCTGGTGGATGAATGATGGTGGTGGTAATAGCTTGGCTGCCTTGTGGCTTAGTGCCTTCCGCTAGGAGGAAGAGGACTAAAATTCTCATTTATCAGTTTAATCCTTCTGTCCTTAGAATGGTACCTCATTCCAGCCCTCAGCTGTGTCTAGAGTCTCTCAGTCTAGAATCCTTCTCGTCCCTTGTTTCAGTCTTCCCCAGAAAATAAAACTCTGGACCAGTCACCTTCCTGTGTGTCAGGAGAATGAGCTGCTGATCTAGATCTAAGTGTTCATTATAAATACTTACAACCAATCCTTCTGTTTTCAGGCCCAACCCAATGCCCTTGTTTTTGAGTAGCCCTTGATACTTCTAAGTCTTGACCTTTCTATACTTTTGGCATAAATAGGCTTGCTTCTTGTTGGTTTCCTCACACCACCCACTACCCTGCCAAGTACTTATCTGACTGGAGAAAACCCAAAAGCTGTCATTTATTACCGGACCATCGTTTTTTCACCTCCCAGAGAGTTTTATTGACATCTCTTATTTACTGTTGTCTCCTTTCAAGTTTGCTGTGCCTTTCTGGGTATATGCCTTTTGTTATTCAATTTTAGTAGAAAGCCAAGATAAATATGTTCAGTTCTTCATGTTTAATCCATGATTCCTTTCTAAGGAAGCTTTTATTACAACAGAAACGTGAGGGACTTTGATATAGAATTGCCCTCTAAAGTCTTCTTTGTCCTCAAAATAGAAATCAGCAAAAATTTCATTTCTACTGGTTGTGATCCAGGTTAGTCTATTTTTCAGCACATACAGAGCCTTTTGAAATATAGGGTCCCACTCTTGTAAAGTAGAAAAGGCTAGGATCCATTTGTTTCTTTCTGTAGCCACTTAAAAAATAGCATTCCTATAGCAATTTTGTAGTTATCTTCTGTCTCAGATTCTTTTTACTGGACAGCTAAACATAAAGTTCATTCTCTTTTCATTGACCTAGAGTGTCATAGACAGAATAATCTTTTTAAAATTTGAATTTGTGTATTAAAGCTTAGTTTTCGAAATCCTGATTTGGGTGAAGGAAATCTAGATTAAGTTTAACCAAACTGTGGTTTTTGTTATGTTTTATACTTAAGTAGTACTTTGAGCCATATGAAATTGCCAATAGTTGAGCAGTTCTAGCCTATAAAAATGGTAATTTTATGTGATTCAACATAACAAAGTTAAAAGATCTTAATAGTTTAGTTAACAGTCCTTTCTGTCCAATGTAGGAATTTGTTCTATAGCATTTTTGGAAATATTCCAGTAGGAGGAAAGGATGAGATAAAATGATAAGTAAGAGGAAGAGTTGAGGTCCCTGTTCAGTATAACTGTACGTCCAAGAGTTGCATCAGGGTTCCTATGGTGTTCTAGAAGCTCCACACTACTGAGGCTGGAGGCTATAAATTCCATGGAGTGCCAATTAGATACACGATGCCTGTGAATTTGGACACTAACACACACTACCTGAGTACCTGGCTGCCAGGCTACAAATCTGTAGAGGATTTCAGCAAATATCAATTTAGCTGGAATAGTATCACTTAGTATTGTATATTCTGTATACAACCTTTATGTGTATTTCCTTAAGTTAGTTAAAAGTTGAACTTTAAAATGATAATATGACTGTCAGTGAGATTTAAAACATTGTAGAGATAAAATATACAACAACAATAGCAAAAAGGACTGGGGGAAGGATTGGTTTGTTTGGAAGGTGGTTAAGGTAGACTGTAACCCTATAATTTACAGGATTACTACTAAAAGGATAACACAAAATGCATAAAAAATAATAGAAGAGATTAAATGGAATATTAAAAATACTTGATGAATAGAAAAGAAGAATAAAGAACACATGGGACAAATTTAAAACAAATAGCAAGATGGAAGTAAAAAGACAGAAAAAAGACCATGCAAACACTAACCAAAAGAAAGCTGTTGTTAAAGCTATGTTAATATCAGATAGGTTAGACATTAAGGCAGGAAGTATTGCTAAAGGTAAAGAACGACATTTTCATAATGCTAAAATGGTCCTCTCAGTAGAAAGACATAACAATCCTAAGCAACCTTCTCTTGTTGTTTGCTTTGCTGACCATACATGTGTGGTGTTTGGGTCTTTTCTTTTCACGAGTGTTGTCATTTTTCACTGCTAGAGATGTTTCTGAAGTCTGTGAGGGAAGAGTTGTTGTTGCTTTGTGTCTGACTGTGGTTATGTTCATTTTAGCACATGCTCTGGGCGTTGTAAGCGATTGTGTGGGGTACCACCTGAGAGAGCAAAGCCTCACAATTATAATTATTTCATTTAGTGTTGTAGTTACTTTTAATGTAATTATTGTCCTTTAAAACATGCCATGCATGAGAAATAGAATTTAGATGAGGACTAAAGACGTGATGTTTCAAAGAATTCTTTTTTAACATTGTGTGATTATGAGTAATAAGGTACTATAAAGAACAAATCAGAAAGGAGAAGCTGGATTCTTGTTAGTAAGCCTTTTTTTTTTTTTTTTTTGGTATTAGGTTTTTAAAGCCCTGCAGTGATGTGTTACTGTCAAAAATCTTCATTTCTATCTGGAGAGAATGTCCTGTTATTTAGAGAATATTCCATTTTTATGGAAAAAGACATCTGTTGGTTGATCTTCATGCCTAAATGTAAGAAAAGGAGAGAGGTTTAAGGAAAGAAAAGTGCTGAATCAAAGAGCATACTTGGAAATAGACAGAAATACAATTAGTGTAACTTTAAAAAATTTGTGGTAAAAGCACATAACAAAATTTACTATTTAGCTGTACAATTTAGTAGTGTTAAATATATTCACTTTGTTGTGAAATAGATCTCCAAACCATTTAATCTTGCAAATCTGAAAATCTATACCCATTTAAAAACTCTTCCTTTCTCCCCTCCCCTCAGCCACTGTATCCACAATTCTACTTTGTGTTTGAATTTGACTACTCTAGGTACCTCAGATAAGTGGAATCATACAGTATTTGTCTTTTTCTGACTGGCTTATTTCACTTAACATAATGTCCTCAAGGTTCATCCATCTTGTAGCATGTTACGGGATTTCCTTCCTTTTTAAAACTGAATAATACTCCCTTGTGTGTATAGACCACATTTTGTTTATCCATTTATCTGTTGGATATTTGGTTTGCTTCCACCTCTTGGCTATTGTGAATAGTGCTGCTATGAACATGGGTGTACAAATAGCGTTTCGAGACCCTGCTTTCAATTCTTTTGCATATATACCCAGAAGTGGGATTGCTGGATCATATGGTAATTCTATTTTTAATTTTTTGAGGAACTGCATATGAGTTTTCCACAGCAGTTGCACTGTTTTGTATTTTACATCAGTATGCAAGGGTTCCAGTTTCTCCACGTCCTTGCGAACGCTTGTTTTCTGGTTTTTTTTTGTTGTTGTTGTTAGTTGCCATCCTAACAGGTATGAGGCAATATCTCATTGTGGTTTTGATTTGCATTTCCCTGATGATTAGTGATGTTTAGCGACTTTTCATATGCTTGTTGGCTGTCTTTTGTCATCTTTGGAGAAATGTCAGTTTACATCCTTTGCCCATTTATTCATCAGTTTGATTTTTTGTTGTTAAGTTGTATGAGTTCTTTATATATTTTGGATATTAAGCCCTTTTCAGATATATGACTTACAAATATTTTCTCCCATTCAGTAGGTTGTCTTTTCATTTTGTTGATGGGATCCTTTGCTTTGCAGAAGCTTATTAGTTTGATGTATTCCCACTTGATTATTTTTACTTTTGTTGCCTTTGCTTTTGGTGTCAAATCCAAAAAATCATTGCCAAGACTCATGTCAAGGAGCTTACTGCTTATGTTTTCTTCTAGGTGTTTCATGGTTTCAGGTCTTACATTCAAGTCTTTAATCCATTTTGGGTTAATTTTTCTGCTAGTGGTCCCGTTTTATTCTTTTGCATGTGACTGTCCAGTTTTTCCAATACCATGTATTGAAGTGACTGTTATGACAGTTATTTAAAATTCTTTGTCAGGCAACTCATAGATCTGTTTCTTTAGAGTTGGTTTCTGGAGTTTAATTTTGCTCCTTTAATTGGGCCCTACCTCCCTGTTTCTTTATATGCTTTGTGGTTTTTTGCTGGGGGCATTTGAAAAAAACAGTCACCTACCCCCTGCCTTTGCATACTGGATTCCTTCTAGGACCTCTCAAGCCTTTTCTGATCTTAGCTCCCCCTGGGATTTGCCTGCAGAACTGCAGCTGTAAGGTGCTTTTTGCATCTTGTTTACAGTGTCTTACAACTCTGGTTCCTATTCTCTTAGGGCTCTGAGTTACCTAAGACAGAAGCCAGTCCCTCAGGCAGTTCCCAGACCAGCCAGAAATGGATGTATTGTCTGTTTTGTTTGTGTTCCCAAGGGAAGAGCCTGGCATGAGGGGTTTCTTCCTGGTTGCTCCACACTATGCTCTGCAGGGGAAGCGGCATGAACGGGTATGCCAAACATCACAAAATTTCCTACCCCTTTCATTGGAATCTTGTGTTGGATTTACAATAGCCTAGGTGCTATAGCTTCTTAAGTGTTCTCTAGAGTTTTTGCAGTGGTTATTCTGGTCGGTCTGTTGTTGTTAACTCAGTGTCTCTGTAGGGGAAGGAGGGCCTGTATTTTCCTAGTCTGCCATTTTGCTGACATCACTCTCCCTAGTATCATTTTTTGAAATATAAATTCTGCCAGATAATGTTTCTCTTTATAAGACATGTAGGTAAAAGGGAATCAAAAATGTAGTATTTTGGACTTGAGTAAGGTAATTTGTCCTTTGTGAGGTTCATGTCTGTAAATGGAGAAGATGAAATCTAAAGCAGTGTTATCCTATGTAATGTTTTATTTTGGAATAAAGAAATAAGGTAATCCTATCAGATAAGACCATGTTTTCTTTTATGGTTTTCAGGGCATTTGACAAATATTTAATTGAACGTTTACTGTGTGTAAGGTACTATGCAACTGGGATACAGAAAGTATGAGATGTAATCCTTCAAGGTGCTCATTTTTAATTTGATGAAAGACAACGTTAATGCATAAAAAACTAACAGTACAGGATCAGCATACGAAATATAAAAGTACAAGAACTATCACTGTGAGCTATGCAGAAGCAGAAATGACAGTGAACTGAACAGGAATGGCTTCCAAAAAAATGGACCTTCAGTAGGTAGGATCTTATCTTAGTGTCTATCCTGGAGGAAAAAAAAATCACACATCCCAAAGCAGGCATGTATAGGCAGTATGTTTGTACTAGCAGAAATGTGGAAATAATCTCAATGGTCATAAGAAAATGGATAGGGCTTCTCCAGTGGCGCAGTGGTTCAGAATCCACCTGCCAATACAGGGGACATGGGTTTGAGCCCTGGTCCAGGAAGATCTCACATGCCGCAGAGCAACTTAGTCCGTGTGCCGCAACTACTGAGCCCATGCGCCTAGAGCCCGTGCTCTGCAACAAGAGAAGCCACTGCAATGAGATGCCCTTGCACCGCAATGAAGAGTAGCCCCTGTTCACCGTAACTAGAGAAAGCCTACCCGCAGCAACAAAGACCCAATGCAGCCATTAATTAATTAATTAAAAAAGAGAATGGATAAATAAACTGTTCTGTCTATACTGTGGACTGCTGTGTAGCAATTAAATAGTGGAGATCCTTATGTACTGACAAAATTTTCTAAGTAAATTGAGTTTTTAAAAACGGATATCTTAGCTTATTTGGGTTGCTATAACCAAGTACCACAGACTGAGACATTTATAAACACAATAATTTATTTCTCACAGTTCCAGAGGCTAGACATTCGAGATCTGGGTGCCAGTGTGGTTGGGTGAGGGCCCTTTTCTGGGTCTCAGAGTTCTTTTTGTATCCTCACATGTTGGAAGGGACTAGGGAGCTCTGAGGTGTCTTTTATACGAGCACTAGTCCCACATGGCGACTGTAGCACCTCTCAAAGGCCCTACCTCCTAATAGTATCACACTGGGTTTTAGGATTTCAACATAAGAATTTTGGGTGGACACAAACATTCAGACCACAGCAAAGGAAGTTTCAAATAATATGTATGGTATATTAGTTGGGTTAAAAAACAAACCAAACTAAAAACAAACCTACAAATAATACTGTATACTTTTATAAGTAAATAATATATAAATTCATACTAAAGGAAGTTTAAACTGATAACAGTGGTTACAACAATTAAGCATCTGTAAATTACTTGTATAATTAAAAATAAAGAAAAGGCCCAGAAGAAAATTTATGTAAACACAATTAGTGGTTACTCCTGTATGGTGAGATTATTAACAAATTTTCTTTATATTTTACTGTATTTTCTGAATTTTTACAGGAACCATTTTATTGGAAAATGTTAAATTATAAAGAATAAGTGGGAGATAAGTAATTGACAAATAGTTAATAAAATTAATTTTCACAAAGTGGAATAGAAGAACGAGTAGAATTAGGTGGGGAGATCAGGGAGTTTATGGGTAAGGGAGATGGTTGAGGGAGAGAGAGGGAAATCCAGAATATCTTAGAAACTTTTAAAGTTTTATAGAGTCATTATATTTTTAAGCCATTCATTCAGTAAATATTTAATAAATATTTGGCCTAGTAGGTGCCAGGGTCCCTGCCCCTAAGGAGCTTATGTTTTGATGAAGGGGATGCAGACAAGGAAATTACAGTGTATTAAGGAAGAATCAATTAGTAAGGTGGAGAAAGAGGTCGTTGAGGGTTGATAGAGAAGGTTTTCCTGAAGGAGCAGAAGTCTAAACTGAGATTTGGAGTTAAGTTGAAAGTAATGTGAGATGTCTGGAGAGGGAAAGCAGGGACCAGCACAGGAAACACGTTGTAAACCGTTTTAAGAACTTGATTTTGTAGTGTTTAAATATTTCAAATACATAATCTTGCTGGGTGTTCTTTGCAACATAGCAAACAATAATCATGTTGGTTGTTTGGTACTTAGTAGGCACATTATAAACTCTTCCTCCCTCCCTCTCTTCTCCCTTTACTTTTCTCCCTCTTGTATGCATTCAGTGCAGGTGATGCATGGCATGGGTTTTTTGGGGGAGAAATAAACGCAAATCCTAAAACATTGCTGATGTAATAAAAGGAGGCAGCCTTAATCTAGCATATTTAAAAGAGCCATGTCCAGTTCATCAAAATAAAAATGTTAATTTGACATGGTTTGCTGCTGCTTAAATCAGCCATTACAATGAGTTATGGAATTGAATACAAGTAGGTGTTCAAAACAATTTTTTAAATTTATTTTATTTTTGGCTGTGGTAGGTCTTCATTGCTTCACGCTGGCTTTTCTCTAGGTGCGGAGAGCGGGGGCTACTCTTCGTTGCGGTGCATGCACTTATCATTGCGGTGGCTTCTCTTGTTGCGGAGCATGGGCTCTAGGCGCGTGGGCTTCAGTAGTTGTGGCTTGCAGGCTCTAGAGCGCAGGCTCTAGAGCGCAGGCTCAGTAGTTGTGGCGCACAGGCTTAGTTGCTCCACGGCACGTGGGATCTTACCAGACCAGGGCTCACACCCGTGTCCCCTGCATTGGCAGGCGGATTCTTAACCACCGTACCACCAGGGAAGCCCAGGTGTTCAAATTTTTTTAATCATCAATATCTTTTAACATCTTACTACTTAATAAATTATACTATTTTCAGGGTTATTTATATTGACAGTGGCTTGGACTTTTGTAAATAACTTCACAAGTTACTTCATCTGTTCTTGGGTAGATAAAATATGGTATCTTATTGTTATCTATTGTGGGATTCCCAAAAGAAATTTATTTCTGCAAGACAGAACGATCATATCATTCAAGGGGCCTGAATTGCCATAGGGAATCCTGAAACTGGAGATGTTATTTACTAAACTTTTTGAAAATAGATTTTTCTCTCTCTTTGCTTTAAAGACAGACAACAACTGAAACAATCATAACTTCTGTAAAGAAAGAACCTATCACATTATTATTCGTTAATGATGGGCTATACCCATTTGGGCAGTTTATAGCAAAATAGTTAAAAAACATGTGCAATTTAGAAAGAAGGAATAAATGAATTTTTTGTAATCTATATTCCCATTCCACAAAGAAAAAGTATTCTGAAAAATATTCAAGCTTACAACATGTTGCCTTGTTAGTGTGGAAAAACTAAATTTTACTTATCCCTTGATTTGCGCCTTTGTGTCTTTTTGCGGGGTGCGGGCCTCTCACTGTTGTGGCCTCTCCCGTTGCGGAGCACAGGCTCCGGACGCGCAGGCTCAGCGGCCATGGTTCACGGGCCAAGCCGCTCCGCGGCATATAGGATCTTCCCGGACCGGGGCACGAACCCGTGTCCCCTGCATCGGCAGGCAGACTCTCAACCACTGCACCACCAGGGAAGCCCATCACTTGTTTTGCGCCTCTGTGTCTTTAACTTGTGTTTTTTCTTCTGCCTGGAATGCCCTTCCCCGTTTTTGTCCATTTGCAGAATTTCTATCCAGCCTTAAAGACTCCAACTTTAAGATTTTTCTTGTCCCACAGAAAGTTCATCTTTCCCTTCTTTGTGCCACCACTGTCCCTATATTATAGCACAAGAACTTTATCACACAGCATATTTACCATTTTGTTCCACTACCTTCTGCCATTTTTCAGGCAACTTCATAATTCCATCCTACCAAAACTTTTTATCGTTTTGAGCAAAGAACTGTTCCAGGTGCCTTTTACAGTCTTTCAGGGAATTGAAATTTTTTCCATTAAGAGAATTTTGTAAAAACCAAAATAAATGGAAATCCGAAGGTGCAATGTCTGGTGAATGTGACAGATGAATCAGAACTTCCCCGCCAAGCTATAACAGTTTTTTCCTGGTCATCAAAGAAACATGCGATCTTGCGTTACCCTGATGGAAGATTATGAGTTTTCTTTTGACTAATTCCGGATGCTTTTTGTGGAGTGCTGCTTTCAGTTGGTCTAATTGGGAGCAGTACTTGCTGGAATTAATCGTTTGGTTTTCCAGAAGGAGCTCATAATAGAGAACTCCCTTCCAATCCCACCATGTACACAACATCACCTTCTTTGGTTGAAGACCGGCCTTTGGTGTGGTTTGTGGTGGTTCCTTTCACTTGCCCCACGATCTCTTCTGTCCCACATTATTGTACAATATCCACTTTTCATTGCCTGTCACAATTTGTTTTAAAAATGAAACGTTTTCATTACGTTTCAGTAGAGAATCACATGCGGAAATACCATCAAGAAGGTTTTTTTCACTTATGTGGAACCCAGAGGTCAAATCGATTTACATAATCAAGCTGGTGCAAATGATTTTCAGCACTTGATTTGGATATTTTGAGTATGTCGGCTATCTCCCCTGTGGTATGATGTTGATCTCAATTAATGTCTCGATTTGATTGCTATCAACTTCAACTGGTCTCCCTGACCATGGAGTATTGTCCAGCAAGAAAATCTCCAGCATGAAACTTCAGAAACCACTCTTGACACGTTCAATCAGTCACAGCACCTTCTCCATACACTGCACAAATCTTTTTTTGTGTGTTTCAGTTGAGGTTTTACCTTTCTTGAAATAATAAAGCATAATATGCCAAAAATGTTGCTTTTTTTCTTCCGTCTTCATTATTAAAATGGCTACCCAAAAATTCACCAGTTTTGATGAGTTTTTTTTTTAATGCATGCTGATATGACAGCTGTCACAATACAGTATAACAAAATTGTTTCGAATGAAGTTAGAGCCAACTAAGTGCTACTAGAGCCATCTTACGGAAAAAACCGATTGAACTTTTTGGGCTAGCCTAATAGGAGGAAGCATGATGTAATGGGAAAAGCAGTGTATTTGGGGTATTTGGGTATTTGGGGTTCTAGTCCCAATTCTAATACCAATTTTGTGATTTGGGGCAAGTTTGAAAATCTCTTTGAACTTTAGTTTCCTTCTCTGTAAAAGTGTAACTTGTAATACATGATGTTCAATAGTAAATACAAAACTTTAATATCAGTTTATTTTTAAAATGTGTTTACAGAGAATTTTAAGAATTAAGCTGGTGTAAAGGGAGGGGCACGTGTTTTGAATATAGAAACCAGCTAAATTGGGATAATTATTTAAATTTCATAAGTTTTCATCCAAGGTGTTTCTGAATTTTTTTTCAGTAGTAACAGTACAGTCCTAGTTTTGTCAAACAAACAGACATGAATATGTTTATACATGTGCAGGAAAACATACAGTTCAATAAGTTTTAATATTATCCTCAGTGTGGAGTTGTATATGATGGATAAAACAAGGAGAATAAAATAATTTTCTTTTTTTTTCTATAATGGTAATGAAGAAAAATTAAAACAAAATAAAAGACCATATAAAGACCATTTGTGGCTTTGGAGGTAGATTATCTTATGACATACAGTAAGGAAAATGTAAGGAACAGGCTTTTTTTTTTCTTTCTGTTTCCCAGTTTTACTAAGAACTGTTACCTATGGGGGAAAGCAGAAAACAAGATGGCTTAGTGATTGATGATGATCAGCTCTTTTTCAGTCATGACAGGAACAAGGGTTCTTTTTTTTTTTTGTATTGAAGTATACTTGATGTACAGTAATATTACATAAGTCACAGGTGTATAATATAGTGATTCACAATTTTTAAAGGTTATACTCCATTTATAGTTATTATAAAATATCTACCCCTTCCCTCTCCCCACTGGTAACCACTAGTTTGTTCTCTACATCTGTGAGTCTGCTTCTTTTTTGTTATATTCACTAGTTTGTTGTACTTTTTTAGATTCTAAATATAAGTGATATCATACAGTATTTGTCTTTCTCTGAATTATTTCAGTTAGCATTAATAGCCACTGCGTCCATCCATGTTGCTGTAAATGGCAAGATTTCATTCTTTTTTTATGGGTGAGTAGTTTCCCATTATGTATAATACTACTCAGCCGTAGAAAAGAATGAAATATATATATTTGCCTCATCTTCTTTATCCATTCATCTGTTGATGGACACTTAGTTTGCTTCCGTATCTTGGGAATTGTAGATAATGCTGCTATGAACATTGGGGTGCATATATCTTTTCCAATTAGTGTTTTTTGGGGTTTTTTGGGTATATACCCAGGAGTGGAATTGCTGGGTCATATGGTAGTTCTTGTTTTAGGTTTTGTTTTTGTTTTACATAGTAGCTATTATTTATTATTATTACTTATTTTAGTCTTTTGAGAAACCTCCGTACTGTTTTCCACAGTGGCTGCACCAATTTACATTCCCACAAACAGTGTATGAGGGTTCCCTTTTCCAAGAGTTCTTAATATAGCGTCTGTCGACAAGCTTTAGTGGAATCCATGAACCATTTGGAATGGTGTCAAAAACACTGAGTATGTCCATTCATGCATTTCCTGTATGTCACTCCAGTGACTGAGTCCATAGGTTTTAACAGATTCACAAAGAGTACATGATGCAAAAAGTATTAAGAACACTATGGACAGTTCTTATCTGCTTCTGCATAGAGTGTAAGAAGATGTGGGGCTTCCCTGGTGGCGCAGTGATTGGGAATCTGCCTGCCAGTGCAGGGGACACAGGTTCAAGACCTGGTCCGGGAAGATCCCTCATGCCGCAGAACAACTAAGCCTGTGCGCCACAGCTGCTGAGCCTGCGCTCTAGAGCCCGTGTGCCACAACTACTGGAGCCCATGTGCCCAGAGCCCGTGCTCCATAACAAGAGAAGCCAGTGCAATGAGACCTGTGCACCGCAACGAAGAGTAGCCCCCGCTCCCTGCAACTAGAGAAAGCCCGCACGCAGCCAACAAAGACCCAACGCAGCCAAAAATCAATCAATTAAATAAATAAATTTATTTTTAAAAAAGAAAAGAAAAAAAAGAAGATGTGGATTTTTAGTCACAGACTACTGAAAATGGCATTGTATATTTGGATCCCGGAGTAATAGGGAATGATTACAGGGCTGTTGATTTTTCTCTCGGTTATGCATTTTAACGTTTCCTGTTATTATTTTGTAACCTTTGATCTTGATCTGCTGTTCTCATCCAGAAAGCTGCCAGACTCCTCAAAATAAATGAAATTTAGAGATTCTAGTCTTTCCCCTAACAGCTCAATTTATTGAGGATCTTTTCAGTTTTTTGCTTTATCAAGGAATGAATTGGATTCATGTGTTTGAATTACTTTTAACAGGTTTTATTGCATTTAAACAATTCCAGTTTTATCTTTATTTTAATAGGCAAAAACTGAGTAGGTTCCTCCTAGAATGAAGACACCATCCTTTTAAGTCTTCTTATGTGTATATGGCACTTTGAGGATTTATACCCTGTTCAGTTATGATTGATATTTAATGTGTACTTGAGTCTGTAGACTTCTGACATTTTTTTCTAATTCCGTTTCCTCTTTCTTTTTTTTTTTTTTTTTTTGTTGGTGGGGGTAGGGTTAGAAAGAATCTTACAGCAATGATCTGGGATTCTGGCTGCTTGTATCAGAAACACCTCATTTTTATGTTTAAAGACACTATGTCTTGGGAATTCCCTGGCAGTCCAATGGTTAGGACTCCACGCTTTCACTGCCAAAGGTGTGGGTTCAGTCCCTGGTTGGGGAACTAAGATCATGCAAGCCGAAAGCATCTCATTAATTCTTCTGCATTCCCAGGAGAAGTTTTCTGATTACTTGGTTTCTTTCTTTGTAGGAGAAAAACGGAGGTACTGGTACTCTTACCATTAAAAAGAAAACACACGGAATTCAAGTTTTCTGTCAACCTACTTTCCACTTCAAATTAAATTTCAATCAGTTAGTTTAACTGTTAGGTTACATTGCATACTCTGAACCCAGATATGAAGGAGTCTTCACTTTCATTCAGAGCTGTTCATCTAGTAGTTTTTGTAAGCTTTGGAATTTCACAAAGTTTAGTTAAATATGTGCAATTCTTTTCCATTTAAAGTTTTTTGGAATAAAAATTTCATATATGCGTTTTGGTTAGAGTAATTTTTTGGAGCCTTGGCATCCTGCTATTTGTTTGAATTTGGTACCTCTTTTCTCCTCTTCCGAAGGTACTGTGAAATGTGTCATATTTCAGGTGAATTTTTAAAAATTGTGCATCATATTTGTTGATAATTGGAAACAGTAGTGTGTGATATGGGCATAGTTGAGAATAACCATTGCTCAAAGATCTTTTTTTAAAATTTTATTTATTGATTTATTTAATTTTGGCTGCATTGGGTCTTCGTTGCTGCACGCAGGCTTTCTCCAGTTGCGGCGAGCAGGGGTTACTCTGCGATGTGGTGCGCGGGCTTCTCATTGTGGTGGCTTCTCTTTGTTGCAGAGCACAGGCTCTAGGCGCGCAGGCTTCAGTAGTTTTGGCTCGTGGGCTCTCGAGTGCAGGCTCAGTAGTTGTGGCGCACAGGCTTAGTTGCTCCATGGCATGCGGGATCTTCGCGGACCAGGGCTCGAACCCATGTCCCCTGCATTGGCAGGCGGATTCTTAACCACTGCGCCACCAGGGAAGCCCCAAGATCTATCTTTTCGAATTCATTTTTCTCACCTGAAGAAAAAATTTAGTAACACTATATGGTTTACTTATAATATTGAGATTTTAGAGAGAAGATGCCTGCTTTGCTTATCTGAGTTGGATATTAATACATATTTCACAGGGTTGTTTGAGAAATCAATGGGATGAAAGATGTTAAGTACTCAACAACTGCATATAGTAGGTTCACTTCAAAAAGGCTGTATGTAGCCTAACACGTCGTCCTCCTCACAGAGAATTGAGAGTCACTGGAGCAGGAAAAAATTAATATATGCCAAAAAGTTCTGCCTTGGTCAGTTATTAAATTCATTCAGAAGTAATGAAAAATTTGGAGAGGAGCATATAGAGTGGACAGTTTCATTAAAATGAAGCTTTTTCCTTAAATTTGCTGTCTGGAAGCAGAATCAAATAGATAGGAAGAGACTAGTAAATGATAACAAAATATTTTTTTATCTTTGGAACTGCCCTCACAATTGACATTTTTTCATACCTTTTTTACCTGCATTAATTCAGTCTGAGCTGTTCCTTTTGTGTGTAGATTTTTTTAAGTTACATTGTTCTAATGAGAGAGGGAAAGCGTCTCAGGAGACAGTTTCAATTTGTTTAACTTGCTCACGAAGTTGAAGTCACCCTCGGAATAGGCGTCTCTGCACCTGACATTCCTGCCCCAGGCCGGCCGGACCCCTCCCTGTGAGTAAGAGGAAAGGCTTGGCCAATTACTTAGACAAAGCCGGACGGCTGCCGAGCCGGCGGGGAGGAGTTTCCTTCTCGGAGTAGGGCTTCTTTCACACGGTTTCGCCCAGCAAGATTACCTGCGGCGGAGGTTGAGTAGGGGTTGTTGTCTTTGCCGCGGACCCCCTCCACTGGGAGGGGTCGGGTGGGAGGAATCGTCGAGGTTGCCAGTTTCTCCTGGAGGCAGATGCCTTCTGACCCCAGCGCTCCGGTCCACCTCCCACACAGACAATCAGGTCCGTCCCCGGAGTCTCAGGTGGCACCACGGCGGCATCCTAGGCTAATGATTTGGTGGAAAGGGAAGGGGTGGTCCTTCTGCCTGGACCCCTCTCGGCTGACTCACAGGAAGTGCTAGCAGGGCCGGGCACTGGGCGCAGCAGCTCCAGGATTCCGCCCTCCCCGCCGCGTCTGCCGCCCTCTCCCTCCTACGTGGGCTTTGCCGTATCTCCCGTAGAACAATGAAGGACTTCCAAGTTTGCTAAGACTCGCAGGCACATTCTTTGGACTTCTGTGATAGTCTTCAAAATGTTTTGCCACCGACTTTTACAAGAAGCTGTTTTTTAAAAAGCCCTTCCCTTCGTGGATTGCTTTGTCTGAAGATTACTCAGGGTGACCATGGTTCAGCGCTTTAGCCTCAGGAGGCAGCTATCCAAGGTGGGTACCTTGGGTAGCTTTGTGTGTGTGTTTAGGGGAAACTCTCACCAGCTTTGGCGTGGTCTCCTTTTTCGCTAGAACTGTTCTGTCAAGCCTGCCTCCTCCGGTGCTAAGGAGGGACAGAGGGAGGAAGCGCCGCCTTTTGTTCTTTCCTCAGACAGACACAAAGGTTTAAGGCTGACTGCACTGGAAACCCCAGATTTTGTTCCCCTAAAACTAAAGCTATCATCTGTGAATTTGCAGGAAGTTGTAGTCTGCTTCTCAGTTACAGTTTCCAGAGGGTGTGAGTGAAGGAGAGAATAGTGAGTAAAAAGTGCATGTTTAATTAGCAATTCATGTAGCAGCTTTTGACCAAAATGAGAAAGCTTTATTGGTCTTTGGAATCAGTGCTTTCATACAGAGTTTAATATTAAACTGGGGAAAACTACCATAAAATAGTTCAATAAGCATGACCGCCTTGAAAATGTTAACATGAGTGGTTGTATTAAGAAACTCGCTTATTCCTTCATTAAGGAGTGGGTGAAAAGCAGTACCTGAAGGCTCAGGAATCAATTTTTATAGAGTTGTGCTTCAAAAACAGGTTTCACGTGTGCAGCTTTGGGGGAAAACTTTTAAACTAAGAAAATCAAACTTAAATTTAAAAAAAGAAAGAAAGAAAGAAAGCAAAGCCCTCTTAGAAGAGGGGCTGCTGATTTTATGAATCAGCCTTGGCAGTGGACCTCTGTTGACGCAGTCACTGAGCTCTCTTTTTAAGTGAGTGCAGAAACTACTTTGGAAAGAGGTGTGCTGAGAGTTGAGCTTATTTCAGAAACCCATTCTGTTTTTTAAAAGCTCTATTTTTAAAATGTAGCAGTTGGTGGCTAAATTGTGTCACAGTTCATTCTCTGCAGACAGAAGCTTAAACAAATAGTAAATCAGTAGACATTCTACACTTCCTTGGTTGTTAGTCAGAATTGTTAAATCCTGAAATGCGTTATTGTCTTAAGGGGAAACCTTTAGTTCCTCACAGGTGACCTCAGTGTAGGATGTGTGCATTCAAGCAAAAATGAGCAAAGCTCTTGCCTTCATCCCCGTGTCAAATTTTGTCTTTTTTCTTGCATCTCCAAGCCTAACAGGGACTTTTTAGGAGTATTAGAATAAATTTTCCTTGCTTCCCTTCTCCTCATTCCAGGTGTGTGGGTGGGGGTGAGGGGGCTGGGAGGCCTCCACATTTCTCCTGAACAATAAAGAGAGTCATTTTTGTTTCTCCTTCACGTGATCCTCTGATCACGTATTTTCAAATATATAGTACAACTAAAAAACGGAAGTTGTGTAGATTGTCAGGGCAGTGACCTTTCTGCATAAGGATGTTTGAAACAAGTGAGAGCTAGGTGATAAGTTTCTAAGTAGAAAATAACTGCTTTCTAGGTATTTCTCTCCCAGTAATTTTGTGAACTTTTAACACTCTTTTCACTCTGTACTGTATGCATGACTGTGATTTATGGGGCGGGGGGAACACTTTTAGGGGGATTAGGAGCACATCTTCTCTATAACATGAAGAAATAAAAGGTACAGATTATGTAAAAAGACTCCAAGAGTTGACCTCTTTTAATTCCTTTTTCTAACATCCCTCTCCATTTTAACATGGTTTCTGGGTCCTAAACTGGATGGTCAGGACCAAATCGAAGGAAATTTGTTTTCTATCCAGAGTCCTTAGCATAGTAATGAATTGAAAAAAATTCAGTAATGAATTGAAAAAATAATATTCTTAATTGTTTCAGTCTGTATGGCACTAAAATATGGAGGAGAAACTGAATAGTTATGTCAAAAAAATTTTTTTTAACTACAGTGAATGCACTGTGCCCCTATTCTGTCTTTTTGGCTAAATCCACATTACCTGAAAACAGAGGCCCTGTTTTACCCCAGTGCATGGTATTTCTGGCACACGTGGAACACTTAAAGTGAAATTGGTTTTTTGCAGGTCAAAAACAGTTGAACAATGGCAATTTCATATGATTCCAGCTTTATGAACAAGTGTTTTTGTCAATAAGAGATAATCTCCCACAAATGTAGACTTGTCTTAAGATGATCTCATATTTATAAAGCAATTTCCTATTTTGATGAGAAGAAATACTCTTGTGATCATCTTTAAATTTTGTTGGAAATTTTCTGAAAGAAATTATTTATAAATGTTTGCAGTGATTTAAAACCCAGTATCTAATTTAGATGTTTTTTTTTTCCACCAACAAACTTCTTTTTATTCCTTAGCTGCTTTTTTTTTTTTTTGCGGTACGCGGGCCTCTCGCTGCTGTGGCCTCTCCCGTTGCGGAACACAGGCTCCGGACGCGCAGGCTCAGCGGCCATGGCTCACGGGCCCAGCCTCTCTGCGGCATGTGGGATCCTCCCGGACCGGGGCATGAACACGTGTCCCCTGCATCGGCAGGCGGACTCTCAACCACTGTGCCACCAGGGAAGCCGTCCTTAGCTGCTTTTTATCTTTAAGTTTGATAGTCATGTTTACTTACACTGGGTATTTCCCCTAGAATATTCAAATGATTCCTTCAGGCTAGTGTATTTTGACATCTGAACTAAGTAAAAAGGAGGAAGTAAATTAAATAGATGAAGTAAAAATCTTCATTTTAAAAGCGAGATGCTCAGTTATTCTTTTTGACCAGATCCCAGTTACCTGACTCCCAGAAAAGTTCCTTTTCCTTGCCATTTTAGATTATTTTCTTCCTTTATAGTTTTCTCACATGTGACTTCACAATAGTCGCTAAGGAAAGCTTTTTCTTTCTTCCCTAAGTCCTCTTCATGAGCCAGCCGAAATAGTCTGAAACCTGCCAGTTTGGACATTACATTTAATTCGCCTAATGATCCTTAAACTTAGGTGGTATCAGCTTCATTTTGTCATTAAAGAAACAGGTTCAGGGGCTTCCCTGGTGGCACAGTGGTTAAGAATCAGCTTGCCAATGCAGGGGACATGGGTTCGAGCTCTGGTCGGGGAACATGCCACGTGCTGCGGAGCAGCTAAGCCCGTGTGCCGCAACTACTGAGACTGCGCTCTAGAGCCTGCGAGCCACAACTACTGAGCCCGCATGCCACAACTACTGAAGCCCGCACACCTAGAGCCTGTGCTCCACAACAAGAGAAGCCACCACAATGAGAAGCCCATGCACCGCAGCAAAGAGTAGCCCCCGCTCGCTGCAACGAAGACCCAACGCAGCCAAAAATAAAATAAATAAATAAATTACTTTAAAAAAAAAACACAAAAAACGGGGGCTTCCCTGGTGGCGCAGTGGTTGAGAGTCCACCTGCCGATGCAGGGGACACGGGTTTGTGCCCCGGTCCGGGAAGATCCCACATACCGCGGAGCGGCTGGGCCCGTGAGCCATGGCTGCTGAGCTTGGGCGTCCGGAGCCTGTGCTCCACAACAGGAGAGGCCACAACAGTGAGAGGCCCGCATACCGCCAAAAAAAAAAAAAAGAAAAGAAAAGAAAAAAAAAGTTCAGAGAAGTTAATTTTCCCAAGATCAGCCAGAGGCAGACTCAGGTTTAAACTTAGGTCTAACTCTAAACTCATTCTGCTTCCCCACACCAACTGCCTCCCTAAATTTCTGGTGTATTAATCAGTTTACTCTCATGGACTATGATATTTCTCCATGCTTATAGAAAACAGTGTAGTAAATAACTTAGGTAACTGCTTTGGAGCAGCCCTTTTCAATAGGGCTGAAATTAATGTCTGATAGGGTTTGAATATATCAGTCAAACTTGGTAAGTGTTTTCCACAAAGTTGTTTTCTTTGGCCAGAGAAACATCAATTTGAGTAAGATAGCCATATTAAATGTAGTTGAAGCTTAACTGCATGTACTTACATGAAACTTTATAAACTGTATTGCCTTTTAGAAAATGTCTTTGTTAAGGAGAAGAATTTACTCTTGAGTTTCTATAATAATGTTTAAGGGATGAAATGCAATGAATTAAAAATTCAGAAAGTCTTGTTTTAACTCACTCTGGCTCTGTTGTCCCTCCCCGCCAACCCCCTCAAATCTTTTAAATGGGTAATAGAAAATCAGGTTTTTTCTTCTTTTCTGGAATTTCAGTTTTTTGGAAGGTATGGTAAAAGCTGAGGAGAGTCTGAGAAAATAGTTTTAAGATTGTTTCAGTAAGAATATTATACTCTTTTATTTTTTAATAGTAATCATTTCTGTAGTTCAAAAATAAGAAATTACATAACTGTGAACTCTTGCTTCCATGTCTTTTCAACGGTTTCGTATCCCTGCCTCCATAGGTAACCAGTTTCTTGTTTAGCCTTCCATTGTTTCTTTACTCACATGTAAGAAAATGTGAACATGTATTTTCTGACCTTTCTAAAATGAAAGATGAAGGCTATACAGTTTGTTCTAAGGTAATAGCTTGAACTTTAATTTTCCAGGAATGGATGCTCAGTAGTTATCTCAGTTTGGGGTTCACATTTATTTTCACATTTTCAGAGGAGGCTTACTTCCTTTAGGACAGATATAGCCACACAGAATCTACTTTCTATATCAAAGATAATTAAAATAACAGCAAATCAATGATGACTTGATTATTTTTTCATTCATATCACATTTATTTCCTACTCAGTTGGAGAGCTTTCTTTGGCTATATTAAAATTTTTCATTTGGTGAAAAACATAGAATATAAAAACCATACCAGTGTATTCTGGGTTGGCCTGTGAAGAGATTAATGGCCGAGAAATAGGAGTTGTGGGACTTTTGTCCCCCAATTCACCTGTTGACTTACTGAAATAATTTCATTCAGACTTGTAGAGCACTTGAAAATATTTTTGTCTAAAAAGGTTACTCTTGCCCTTCCTACATTTGATAGTGTCCTATTATTTGGTGTCAGTTTGGTACCAGCTTAAGAGACTTAAGATTTAGAGAAGTGTTGATCATGATCTGAATTCTTAAAACTATTAAATTTTCAAACGTAGTCTCCTTTGAATTTCCACCTGATTTCTTTTGGGTTTATGACCTGTGATAATATACATGATTGACTTAATCTTTCAATGAATGTACTCTTATTAGTAAAAGGAATAGGGATCTCTCATTTCCATTTTAAGTACATTAATTGGGGTCTTTAAAAAGTATTTTGATGGCTAAAATTTTATGTATTTTTACCACAATTAAAAAGAAAATATTTCAAACCCTTTTAATGATAAATACTATATGGGTACAGTGAAGTAGTAGTTTATGTAATTAAACAACTCAAATACATAGGCCAGGGAGTCAGTACCAGATGGGTGCTTTTAAATAATGAAAATGTATACAACATTTCTTTCATGCTTTTTTTTTTCTTTTTCAAGCTTTTAAAATTTAATTTTCTATAAGTTACTTCAGACATCAACTCGTTTCATACTTGTAAATATAATGTTTTATATTTATATTTTGCTATCAGTTAAATGTTACATCTTCATGTTAATCATTAACCCACTTTTAGGAGGCTTAAGTCAGGTAGTAATGTCATCAACGTTATAAGGTCATTCTGATGCATTACATAACCAAAATAGGAAGACTGATGGATGCTGCTCTTCTGTTACATGAAATGAGACCCTAGTAAAATCAGTTCCATATATTGTGGATGTGGTGGGAACAGATAAGGAATAGAGAATGGCTTTCCTATTCAATTATATTGGCAATAATAGGCTGAAATAGAGAAACTAATTTAAAAATATGTGTATTGTAATTCTGAAATGTTTTCATGATGTTGATGCCAGTTTATTATTTAAAAATAATAGTCAATAACAGTAAGTTATTGACTGTAGATTTGAGACACTGGAATATGCTACCAAGAGAAGACAGTAAAATCTCCTTGGAGTGTGTTGCTTTTTTGTTTTTTAAGTACACAACTTTCATTTGGTGTTGACTTGAGTATCATTTTCCTGAAAGAGATGGCTATATTAAATGACTCAATTAGATTCTTTGAAGTTGGAATATGTTTACCAAGGGCTGTTAGTTTTGAAGATCAATGAGCTGATATACTTGAAAGCACTTTGAAAACTATGAAGCACTATATTAATATAAGAATTTAAGATTATGGTGTTTTTATTATTCTGTCATTCTGTAAGTATTGTTGCAAAGAAGTGACTGTACTTTAAAACTACACTTTGAAATATGCACATATACACACACACACCTTTTTTTTCATACACATAGGCTATCTTTGGATAGGTAGCAGTTGATTGCCTCTGAGAAGATTGGACCTGGGAGACTTGGGTTGGGGGTGGGAGGGAGACTAACTTTTTTTTTTTAATAAATTGATATCCCCATTTTTAGTGTTATAGATCTTTTTTTAATAAATTTATTTACTTTATTTATTTATTTTTGGCTGCATTGGGTCTTCGTTGCTGCACCCGGGCTTTCTCTAGCTGCAGCGAGTGGGGGGGCTACTCTTCATTGCGGTGTGCCGGCTTCTCATTGCGGCGGCTTCTCTTTGTGGTGGAGCATGGGCTCTAGGCACGCGGGCTTCAGTAGTTGCGGCTCGCGGGCTCTAGAGCACAGGCTCAGAAGTTGTGGCGCACGGGCCTAGTTGCTCCGCGGCACGTGGGATCTTACCGGACCAGGGCCCAAACCCGTGTCCCCTGTATTGGCAGGCGGATTCTTAACCACTGCGCCACCAGGTAAGCCTGGGAGACTTGCTTTCTAAAAATTATTTACCATGTACATACACTTTGTTAAATAATAGTCTAAGTCAAATGTGTTAAAAGATCAAAATGTAGAATTGAATTTCAGACTCATTATTCTTCAGTGAAAACCATTGCCAATAGTTTACTTAAACGTTAATGGTTGGAAGATGATATTCTTCTGGGCTTGATACTTTCTCCCAACCATACATGTTATTCACAGATTGAAGATAACTTTTTTTTTTTTTTTCCGGTAGGCGGGCCTCTCACTGTTGTGGCCTCTCCCGTCGCGGTCGCGGAGCACAGGCTCCAGACGTGCAGGCTCAGCGGCCATGGCTCACAGGCCCAGCCGCTCCGCGGCATGTGGGATCTTCCCGGACTGGGGCATGAACCTGTGTCCCCTGCATCGGCAGGCGGACTGTCAACCACTGCGCCACCAGGGAAGCCCTGAAGATAACTTTTGCATGTAACACATAAGTTTGTAGTATAGAGTTACCAACCCTTTAAGAAATTTTTTAGATGGACCTCTTTGGAGTAAGTTAACCATACTATAATGAAAGCACATTTTGGGAATGGTGTATAAAGGCAAGAAGACATTTTACTTGTTATATCTGTATGTAGAAGTGGCATGTAATACTTAATAAAATATTCTGATTTGTTCTTAATAATTTTGGCTTACATGAGAAAATTAGAAGAATTTGCTCTTTTGGATACCTTGGGGTTAGTTACGACTAACCTCTGCTATATATATGGACCTGTAACAGTCCTACTGCAAAACATGTTGAATAAGAAAACAGTGCAGGGGGCTTCCCTGGTGGCGCAGTGGTTGAGAGTCCGCCTGCCGTTGCAGGGGACATGGGTTCGTGCCCCGGTCCGGGAAGATCCCACATGCCGTGGAGCAGCTAAGACTGTGCACCACAGCTACTGAGCCTGTGCTCTAGAGCCGGTGAGCCACAACTACCGAAGCCCGCGTGCCTAGAGCCCGTGCTCCGCAACAAAGAGAAGCCACCATAATGAGAAGCCGCGCACTGCAACGAAGAATAGCCCCCGCTTGCTGCAACTAGAGAAAGCCCGCACGCAGCAACGAAGACCCAATGCAGCCAAAAATAAATAAATAAATATTTTTTAAAAAAGAAAACAATGCAAATTGAATTTGCCTTGTGGTAGCACAGGAAATTGCCATTAAATTTCAACCTGTTTCCATCAAAAGTTTTGTAAGAAACAGATTACTTTGTGTGCCTTTATTAGAAATTTAGTGTTTGAGAAGAATCCATGTTAAAGCCAGCAGTGTCTAAAATCCAAAGGTAACACGTATAATAAACATTTCATAGCTTTCCTTTTCATTCAATAAAATTTATCCCAAAGGTGTTCATCATTGAAATTAAGTAAACTGTGGCTGGCTGTGTGACTTTAGACAAGTAATTTGACCTCTCTGAAGCTTTCTCCTCATCTGAAAAGTGTCATCGAGGATCCTTGAGAGATGTAAAATTATGTGATCTGTTTGTGAGCCAGATTATAGTCCTAAGAAAAATGACTTTATATAGTAAACACCAGGGAAAGTATGTAGTTTTATACCAGGAGGGATCTAATGTTACACAGTTGTTCTTAGCTAAAGTAAATAAATTCATGACTCTAATGGATAGGCTTAGAGTTTAGATTCTAGCCGGCTCTGGATAATTCAGATTTGAAAATAGCAAGAAAATTAGTTTTACACTTATTAGAGACCGAGCGCTGAGATGATGTACATTTCTTCTACCTCTTCTTTGTCAGGAGAAAATTTAAAATTTCTCTGTGGAAA
Organism: Orcinus orca; assembly: GCF_937001465.1. Taxonomy (NCBI): domain Eukaryota; kingdom Metazoa; phylum Chordata; class Mammalia; order Artiodactyla; family Delphinidae; genus Orcinus; species Orcinus orca. The sequence goes on from NC_064568.1 coordinate 4,314,091, forward strand.
CAGATATTCCTTATAATGGAAATTTACCTTATACACAACAGAATTTTCTTCTTATGATGGTATATTGGAATCCAAGTCCTTTTTCTTGGACAAAACACACTCTTCTTACTCTTAAGGAAAAGTTAATCATAACTGGGGGAGAGGGGGGAGAAAGGTAAAAAGCTAATAGAAGCTTCTTATTTTTACCAATTAACTCGTCCTTTGAACCTGAGGTGGGCTTGAAAAGCCCTGTAGAGGAAGTGGGATTTTAGCTGGACCTAAAGGATTTGGATTAGTGGTTCTCGACTTTCCCTTCCTGTTAGCCCCAACATACTTCAGAATTGCAACTTAGTCCAATAACTCTTTGTAGTGAACAAAGAAATGAACGTTTCCTCTCATTAATTTTAATCACCTAAACTTAAAAGATTCCTTAGTCTTTTTTACGTCCCTGGAAGTTCTATTGAACTTTATAGTTTGATATGAATTATATATTCTAGGTATTTTAGTTGCATCTATAATAAAATTGTCATTTGGTTTTGGAAAAAAAAATGTGACTTAGGCTTAAGGTAGTAGTCATTTGGAAGGTGACTTGCAAAATCCTTCACCCTTCTGATGCATACTCCTGGAGAACCCATTCCTTTGCAAATCATTGATGTCGATGAAGGACAAGAGGAAAATATTCCAGGAAGGGGGCAAGATCACCAGATATGGTTTTGTTGAGAGGGAGAGGTATGTCATATTCAATATCTGTTATTTTTAGGGAGTTCTAATGTGAACATCCTTTAAAAATCTAATCCAAGAGTTAGTTTATATTTTCCATGGGGAAATTTAACCAAGGTAATGAGGGGGGTTGCCAGCCTAAATGCCATAACTTCTGTGGAGTGAACAGAGGGGTAAAACTAGGAAGCTGTCTTCTAGATAATGTATGTGGGTTGTTTAATATTGCCACTTAGTGTATGGAATTTTAACTGCAGAGTCTTAGCATACTTCTCTAACATTCTTTCCATCTTCTAATCATTTGATGAAATGTACATTGAAATGATACAAACAACACCTGAGTATAATTGCCCATTCTCTTTTTGTTGCAGAGTGTTTGTGTGTGTGTCTGTGTGTTGAGACTTAGGAAACTAGCCACAAAGGTTGGTCTCAATTAACAAATTCTCTTTGGACAAAATTGAAAATCTGACCCAGGCTATTCAGTATCTAGTGGTGAGTGTTTATCTTAGTTTTGAGTCTTAGGAAATGATGTTATTGATCACTGTATTGAGATAACACCCAACGTTTGGGACTTCAAGAAATTTTAGAGCATATAGTAGAAATTCTGTGTATATTCTAACTTGGAGAGAACTTGGAACACAGTAAATGAGGTCGTGCATGTAGATGAGCGTCTCCCTCACATCTTACTACTCTTTTCCTTTACTCAAGCTGCTCGAGCTGTACCCTGTCCTTGCTGTTTTTTCAAATGCACCACAGCCTCAGGTCCTTTGCACTTGTCCTTCCTTCTGCCTGTAATCCTTTTTCTCGAAATATTGGCTTGTAAATCCTTGAAGTCTCAGCTCCGAGGTCACTTTTTCAGCAAGGCTTTGGCTGACTGTTTTCTTTAAAATAGCAAAATTACTCCCTACACACACACTTGTTCCCCAGCTCTCCTTATTTCCCTTCTCAGTTTCTTTTCTTTTACCCCTCCAGTTTATTTATTGTCATCTGATATATGTGCTATATATTTTTCTTACTCTGCCCCCCAATCATGTAAACTTTATGGTAATGATATTTATCTATTTTGTTCATGTCTATATACAGGAACATAGAATAGTGTCTGGTACTTGGTAAGTGCTAAATATATATTTGTTTTATGAATGAATTTGAGTATAAAGAATAATTAAAAAGTGGCTAGTCTACTTTCTTCCATCTCTTCCCATACTAGTACCACCATCACCACCTCAGGCTGCTTCTAATCCAGCCTCCCTTCTGCTGCAGAGTAATCTCATGTCTGATAAGACTTGCCACTTAGTAGACACCAGCTAAATATTTGATGAATCTCTGCTAATATTACCTTCCCTCCCAGATATCAGACAAGTCTAAAAATCAGAAATGGCAATAAATTGGCAACCTCACTCTAGTTCTTGAATTATTGGTATCCACATTTTAAAATTCATCTTTTTGATATGATGAAAAGAGCCCAGAAGTAGAAACCCACAGGTTTCCTGTTCTGTGTGATTTTTGACAAATCACTTGATTTCTCTGTATTTCAGTTCCTGAATCTTAAAGTAGCATAATGATACTCTTGCTACCTCATAGAAACAAGTAAACATTGAATATGTTTGAAATGGTATTTAAAACTCTTAAATATAAGGTAATATTACAAATCACATTTTACAACTATCAAATACTTCTAAATAGTCAAGGCCACTAATGTGGCTTTCAGTCTTTTTTTTTTTCTCTCTCTCTCTTTGATTACATGTTGGAAAATAGAGGTTTTCCCTCCCCACCTTTTAAAGCTCTGTGTCAAGCGGTGATAGCCACCTTTACTGAGTGCTACATCGTATGAAAAAAATGATCACAAAAGAAATGCTAGAGCTGTACTGACTATTGGGAAGTTTTCTGTGTTATATCTGCATTTTTCCTAGACTTTGAGATTTAGGAAATTGTTCCTCTATAGATTTTGTCATATAGACTCCTGCATAAAAGCATCACTACTTAGAAACTAAAATCCTAATGAAATTTCCTTTCTCTGTTATTCAATGAACAAATACATTTAGGTATTTAGACATTATAATGTAGAGACTTTTAGGGACCTGACATCTTTCAGTCTGGCTAAACTGAGAAAAAGGACTCATACTTCATTCTGCTGAAGAGAATAGTGACCCAACACTTGAGCTGTCACTAGGTTTGACAAACCTAACCCAGCTGTTGTATTAACCACAAAACACATTTGTGTTTGAATATATATAGTGGCTTCAAGAGTCACCTTGTCTGTTTTTCAATTTAAGGGAAAGGGCAAAAGGCTGTTATAAAATAGCTTATCTTATAGGACAAGCTAAATAGAATTCCCCATTCTGGTCTCTAAATTAGCTGAGTTTTTAAACAACTTTTCATCTTCTAAAGTTGTCAGGAATACTTGTGCTTTAGCTGATAAGTGGAAGCTCTTTCTACCACTACCCTTCGTATTTCCTGTGTCTAGCCTCAAATAAAAGAAAAAAAAGAAGGAAATAACATATTACAACTACTATACAATATTATATTGTAATAACATGTTACAGCTCATATGATAATCAAATTGTACTCAGCAAGCACCTGAAAAGTCATAGAAAAGATGGCACACATTCCCAATAGATGCCCGTCTCCCTTTTCTCCCAAGTCCTTCTACTCAAGTAAAAGTAGTTCCCCGTGAGAGTCAAAGGAGGAGTAAGCAGTGAGGGAGACTGTGTCTGTCAGTACCACTCTAATTGTATAGCTTTGAAGACTTAGAAATAGAGACCTTCACTCTGGCATTATTGTTAACTTCACGCATGTCACTTCACCACATATGCTTTGCCAAGATCTCCAGTGCATCCTCTGTGTTGCTAAATTCAGTCATCAGTTCTTAGTTCTCATCTTGATTTTAACTTTTGGCATGTTGGTCACTCTGTCCTCAGTGAAACGCTTTCTTCACTTGGCTTTCAGGATACCACACTCATGGGTTTTCCCCCACCTCATTAGTCCCCACTAGTCAATCTCCTTTGCTGATCTTTTAATTAATGTAGCTATGGCCTAGACTTAGTCCAATTCACTACTTTCTTGGTGATTTCATCCTGTCTTACAGTGTTAAATACCATTTATATGTTGACAGTTCTCAAATGTATATTCCCAGTCCTGATCTTCCCCTTGAATTCCAGACCTGTATATTCAGCTGCCTATTTGACATCTCCATTAAGATGTCTATTGGACATTTTAGACTTAATATGTCCAAAACTAAGCTTCTGGTATCTTTTCCCCTCCCTGGTTCTCTTGAACTTCCCCTTCTCAGTTAATGGCACCTCCACCCTTCAGGCCTGAAATCTTTGAGTCATCTTTGGTGCCTCTTTCTCACTCCCAATATATCATTAAATCCTCTTGACTCCACTTTTAAATGTATCTAAAATTTGCCAATATCTGTTCTCTGCTGCCACCCTCTTTCACCTGTATTACTGTATTAACCTCCTAACCAGTGTCCTAGCATCAACTTTTGCCCCACTAGAATTTATCCTTATCACAAGAAACACAATGATACTAATAAAACTGAAGCCAGATGATATTATTCATATGATTAAAATCCTCCAGTGCTTTCCTCTCTCACTCACTTTTACATGGCCTTTAGGGCCCTACACAATCAGTTTCTTCATTAAACTCTCTGACCATACTGGCCCTCTACGTATTCCTGGAACATACCAAGCATTCTCCTCCCTCAGTACCTTTGCAGTATACTTTACTATCTGCCTGGGTTCTTCTTCCTCCAGGTAGCTACATCACTCATTTGGTCATGGCTTTCAAATCTTACCTTAAATGTCATCTTCTCAGATCTCCTCAGTGAGACCTTCTCTGAGCACTCTAAAATATAAAATTACAATATCTCCTTGTTTTATTTTTTATTCCTAGCATTTATTACCTTCTAGTATATAATAACTCTAATATACTATATAATTTACTAATTTATTTTGTCTGTTCTCTTTCCCCCTCCCCGCGCCCACCTCAAGAATGTAATTCCTTGGAGAGTTTTTGTCTGTTTTACTAATGTATTTTCAGCACCTAGAATATAGTAGATGTCTAGTTCCTATTTATTGAATACATGAATGAATCATTTATTTGAAGAAATGGAAGGAAAGAAAAGAGCCATCCTGAATTAAGAATATAATATTCCATGGATCATTGTGTTTTATTATCGAACAGGAATCTTAGTGTTTAACTTATTAAAAGTGATTTCATCGTTTCCCTTGAATGTAACAACAGCAAAACTGATCTTTTGCCTAGTCTTTATTTTTTAGCTTTTTTATAAATAATAAATCCCTAGAGATTTCTTCTTGCCAACAAGAAAAATCAAAGTTATTCAGTCTTATTTAGTTTGATCCTACGAACTAGATAGAACAAATGTTATTGTCCTACTTAGTAAATATATAAAATAAGATTTCAGTGTTTCTTATAACTATTTGATTTTAGTTAAATTCATATTAACACAGAAATTTCTCCTGTTTTGGTAGTAAATGCCAAATTCCTTAAGTAGATTAAATTCTAGGTGGGAATATAAAGCAATGAAAGAAGACAAAACTAAGTTCTATTTAATTGTGTCCCTATGTGGGCTATATACTAGTGCTCTGAGAACTTAGAGAGGGGAAGGTAAGCTAGGAGAGCTTGAAGGAGATGGGCTTTGACAGATAGATGGGCAGAAAGCCAGTGAGAGGAGAGGAAGCAAAGAGCCAGGCGGAAGATTACTGTCTTTTCTTTTCTGCATTATTCCTGGAACCTGTAAGTGTCTCACAGGTAGTTTGTTTATTTATTGAATGGAAGAATGAATGAATGTGATAATGAGAGCATTATCGCCTACATGATCAGTGAGAACAGTTTAGCCAACAGAGTATGTGTTGGCAAAGAAGATATAGAAAGACGTTTGATGAAGCCAAGCCTGGAAGGTGTAGATGCCCATATACAGATTTTGGACTGGTTTGATTGTGTTAGCAATCCAGCCCATGTTCTTAAATAGAAGAAAACCCATGATGTAAATAGGGTGCTAAGAAGTGTTGTCTAAGATTATATCTCCTTCCAATAGAACTTTCTGTGAGGATGGGAATGTATGCTGTCCAATATAATAGTCACTAGCCATGTGTGGCTGTTGAGCCCTTGAACTGTAGCTAGTGTGAATGAGAAACTGAATTTTAAATTTTATTTAATTTTAATTTAAAAAGCCACCCACAGTGGCTACCATATTGGACAGTACAAGAGAATATTGGATGGTGTGGAGAGTGAACAGAGTAGGATGAAGAAAACAAGTAGTAAGCTTTTAGAGTAATCCAGGCACGAATGATGAAATTTTAAAAGGGAGAATATCTGCTATCTAGAAAGAAGGAACAACAGGATTTAATAAATGAGATGAAAGAAGGAAGACTCAGACTTGCCTTTTAAGCCAAGACTTTGGGTAATGAGGAATTGAATTATTAAGGAAATAGGACATTTGGAGCAAGCTGAAGGGTGGTTTGTTGGTTTGGGTGTAAATACAAGTTTGGGTATATTATGTCTTTGGTGAAGGTAGAATGACTAAGTGGAGAGACTGTGTATTTGGAAACAGAATTTGGGGTTAGCAATGGTAGTGATATTAGCTTAGAGATAATACCTGAAGTCATGAGTGGAAGAGCTTTGAGCAAATAATAGAGGAGTGAAGGTGGTGATTAGTGTCATATGCCAAAGAGAAAAAGATGAAGACTGATTAAATTTAGTCATAAAACTATAGGTGTCGTAGAGGAAGAGACCCTAGAGATTGTCATCTAATCAGTCCATTCAATTTACAGATGAGGAAAGTGATGCTCAGTGATGTGAAATGAAATGTTTAAATATACACAGCTTGTAAATGTCAAAGGGAAGTATTGAACCTAAATTGTCTGCTGACCCCTTCAATTTACTCCTTTTCCCATTGTGTTGGCAAAACAGGAAAATCTTATTGAGGAATATAATTTCAGTAGAGCAGGTTGGAAGCTAGCACAGTGATAAGAAAGTGGAATATGGGATAGAGAAATGGAATTAGTAAGTGTGGGCAGCTTTTTTTTTTTTTTTTGCAGTACGCGGGCCTCTCACTGCTGTGGCCTCTCCCGTTGCGGAGCACAGGCTCCGGACCCGCAGGCCCAGCAGCCATGGCTCACGGGCCCAGCCACTCCGCGGCATGTGGGATCTTCCCGGACCGGGGCACGAACCCGTGTCCCCTGCATCGGCAGGCGGACTCTCAACCACTGCGCCACCAGGGAAGCCCGTGGGCAGCTTCTTTAAGAAGGCTGGCAGTGAAAAAAAAAGAGATTGAAATGGAATGCAATTGGAAGAGGCAGTAAAATCAAACCGAAGTTTTTTTGGTTACAGAAATATCACTGAATATTCTGGCATGAGAGGCAGGGGATAAAAGTGACAAAGTAGTCGTACCTTCCTCTTACTGCTGCCTAGGAGTATGAAGTAATTGACTTAAGATTATCATCAGTGGAGCCAGAAATAAATAGTCCTTAGATCTACTGAAACTATTTAATGACCAAACCTTCTGATTGTGTGTATACAGAAAAAGAGTCATGCCTTACTGCATGTTATTCATTATTCTGTTTTGGTTTAAGATGTTGATTTTTGGTGTGATTGGCATTTTACTTGGAAAGATATGACTTCATAATATTTCCTGTTCTTCAGGCCACTTGATCCACTAAGATCTAAAAGGAATTCAGAGAGACATATTTTTAGTGTGAATACTTTAAGGACTTTTTTTTTTATAACTTTTAATTACCTAACCACCAGTCTGAGGATATTTCCCATGATATTAAAGAACCAACCACTATGTAAGTTAAATGTGCCTCAGTATGTCATTTATATCTCAGTAAAGCTAGGGTGTGGGAGAAGAAGTTTCCCTGATTCCCTCCACTCCAAAAAGGCACCTCAGGTGATACTTTTTTACAGCTTTAAAGTATGATGTCATATTAGAAAGAACTTTTACTGAAATGGTGATTACAGACAATGAGAATATAAGTTGGAGAAAGAGAAACAATTGAAGATTGTTAAGGACCCAGAATATCGATTTATATTATGGTTGTTATTAGAAAAAAAGATCTTAAGAGACTTCCTAGGCTTTAGCCTTATGTAGAAAATTAATAGGTAAAATATAGGAATTCTTTTAATATTGCAATGATGTCTTAGAAATAAAAACTGACAAGGGAGTTTGAAGCTAGAAATTACATCTTGGTGTTTAATTTCTGCTACCAATTTATTTCTGAGGGCACATGACCACTCTTAGTTGATTTACTGCTGCTAGAGAGTCTCTGTATATCATGATGGAGAATGTTGTGCTTCTGCTCAAAGTCATTGAATTCCGGACGAATTGCCAAATCAAGATACAGTTGTTTGACGCTAGATTCTCGGAAGAAAACACACACACACACACACACACACACACACACAACCTCAAAACAAAGCCCTGTTAGAATGGAGTTAGGCTGTTTCATTAACTTTTTAAAAAGGGAGCATATTACCTTGAGAAAGTAGTACACTTCTGGCAATTATGCTGTATTACAGGGAGATCAGATATTGTGAAATTCAACCTGTTTTGAAGGCAGAAAAGGGGAAAGTAACTTTAGCCTATTTCATCAATGAGCAAATAAAGGCAAAAGCACAGTTGCATAGTGATACAATCAGGATTAGGATTTCTCTGTCTCACTTTCCAATTTCATGCTCTTTTGGCCTTAATATTAAATGTAAATTTTGCTCTGTTTAAATTTTGAATTTTTTTTTTATTCCACACCTTAGTCTATTAATATACCCTAGTAAATAGACTGTTTACCTGGGAATATTCAGAAACTTAAATGCTGTAGTTTGCTTTTAAAACATTTCAGCTTAGAAGAATGTGTCTTGTTTACTTTTTGCTTGCTAAGCATGTATGACTGGCAGAAGTTCTTTAGCCCTGCTGCCCACATGGTCTGGATAAAAGAAGTAGCAGTCTGTTAGAGAAGAACAAAAGAGAAGCAAGGAAAATAATTTTCCTTTGCCTGGAAGATATCACTGAAGCCTTGATCTCTAGAGTTTAGACAACAACTGAAGTAGAGGGAAATCAATGGAAAATAGTGTGTGCTGGTAGGAAGGAGGCATTCTGGTTGGGGGTTGGATTGCATGGCATGCAGAATAAAGGTTCCTATTGCTCAATGGTATTTCAGCCTCATGTTCCCAGTTGGAATTTAAGTGAGAAATATTCTGGCATTTTTATCTTGTTTAGTGTTTTTGAGGAATCTATGTTCTTTCAGTTCAGTTGACTTTTGTTGTTTATTTAAAAACAAGCAAACCTGTTGACTCTAAAGGGGATAACTAAAGAATATAATCTAACAAAATAAAAGCCAAAAAAATGAGATATAACTGAACTATGATACTTTTCCTTCTAATCTGTCTAGTTTTAGTAAAGTCAAGTCTTGTTTTGGAATAAGATAAGCCCAAGGAGCTTGTGTTTTGAGGGGAAAGGCAGGTATATGGTCTTTCTCTGAGTTGTGTATGAAGGGTGGGGAACTTAACATAGCTGTGTATTGAAGTGAGTCAGTTGACCTACTTTTAAGTCACTTAAATACTTCTGTACCTGTGCTAAAACCAAACTGGAATCTTGGAAGAAACCTTGGATTGGTACTTATCAGTTGTTTCCCTATAAAGAATCCTGTCCCTTTGCTTATTTTAGTGTTCTCAGAATAGATAGGAATTTTTAAATCAAATTATTCCCCTAGGAAGATTACTGTAAATTGCTATAGTGTGCTGTAATTTTTTGTACTTTTTTTTTTATCAGTGAAGGGAAGATAGTTTTATAGTAGTAGCTGTGATTGAATGTGTGCCTATTGTGTAGCAGAAATTGTACTCAGCAGTTTACCAACAAGATCTCATTTAATCTTCTAAGCAGTTGTGATAATTAAGATTCAGTTTGGGACTTTCTCATAGCACACTTAGAGAAGATTGTACCATGTACCAGTCTTTGAATAGTCATCAAATAGCATTTGATCTATTTTCTTGTTTAATTTTATGTCCCAACTCCTAGCATAGTTCCTGGCACATGGTAAGCACTTAATATGTTTGTTGAACATATGTCTGACTTCAGTGATACATGCTTTTCCTTAATGCCAAGCTGCCTTTCTAATAAAGAATGCTCTCCTACAGCATTCAGCATTTTGGGAATATTTTCTGGTTTTCCTTTTTTATCTCTGGTTCTTCCTTTTTGTTCCTTTTTGTGTACAACCCCTCTTCTTCTGCTCATCCCTTAAGTGTTGATGTTCCTCTGGGCTCTGTTTTAAGCCCTCTTTTATTTTCTCTCTATACTTCCCATGGAAAATACCTACTTCCTTGGTATCATTTGTCATGCACATGTGGAAGATGCCCAAATTAGTAGCTCCAGCAGAGATTTTCCTTCTGAACTGAGCTTCAGTTCCATTTATTTGTTTATTCATTTGTTAATTCAGCAAACATTTATTGAAGGGCAACTCTGTACCATCTATACAAAGTAGAGCAGTGAAAAAGATAAACAAGATTTCAATTCTCATGGAGTTTATGTTGTAGGGAATAGTTAAACAAACAGGATTACAGATTGTAGTCCAGTAAATCATGGCAATGTGGTAGAGAGTGGTTAGAGAAGGACTTTTTGAGGAGATATCAATATTTGAGATGAGAGCTAAAGGCAAAGAACGGGACTTGTGTGTTGAGGGAGGAAAGGGGAATAAAGGGAGGTGAGGCAGTTCCCTAGTGCAAGGATTCTAAAAGCAGAGAACTTGGCCAATGTAGGTAAGGCCTAATAAGTGAGAGCAGTTGATAAAAGATGAAAAAGGGTACATATCATGGAGGAATTTTTGGGCTATGGTAAGGAGTTTGATTTCATTCTAAAATTCAATAGGAATCCCTTCAAGGGTGATCTGATTTATATTTTAGAAAGATTAGCTACAGTATGGAGACTAGATAATAGAAGTGGATATATGGAGACCATTGAGAGAAATACTGATGCTTTGCAGTAGGGTGGTTAACAGTGGAGATGAAGAGAGGTGGACAGATTAGTACTATATTTTGATTTTTGAAAGTGGTCTTGACAGTATTTGGTGGTGGATTAAATGTGGGGAATGAGAAAAAGAGCTCGTTGCCTACTTGATGTCTCTTCTGGGATCTTTCATAGTCACTCAGTGTTTAATATGGTGAGCACTGAAGTCATCTTTCCCTCCCCTTCCCCGAAACTTACTTCTTTCCCAGTGTTTTTCTTATTAAATGTCACCCTTTATGTACCCAGTTACTTATGACAGAAGCCTAGGCATTATCTTCAGTCTTATCTTTTCCCCGGCACACCCACCCCCAACCAATAAAAGCCACTGATTCCGCTTCCTAAATCTCTCTCACACTGCAAGTATTTGAGTGCACGTCTCCATGCCCTGTGTCACACGTGAATTTCAACAGCAGACCTCTAACTGGTCTCCTTGTATCGTGTATCATTCCCCTTTCTAATCTATTCTGGATGCTGCAGACAGATTTAATTAAAGCTTTTCTCTGCTGAAAGTTCTTCATTGGCTCCCTCAGGATAAAGTTAAAACTCCCCTAACATAATCTGTAGACTTTTTATGACCTGGCCTCTGCTCACCTCTTTTTCCTCATCTTTCACACTTCCACCCTTGCTCTCCACCAGCCACACTAAATTACTAATTTTTTCTCAGTGAGCCACGCTGTGACTGTTTTTGCATTGTTTTCCCTCCCTTTTCCTAATTCTCTTGCTACTCACTCTCCACTTTCCATCCCCAAGAAACAAGCAAATGTATAAAAACTCCTGAATGTCCTTTGGGTCTCAGCTTAGATGTCATTTCTCCAGAGAAACTTTGTGACCCACCAGCTGTAAGCCAGTTGCCCCTCTTTTGTGTTCTCTTAGCACCCTGTACTACCTCCCACCAGGCCACTATCTCAGTATTCTGAATTGCTGTTGTTTTCCACTAGACTGTAAGCTTCATGAGGACAGGGGTGAAATCTTCCATGTTCACCATTATACTTCCAACTTCTAGATTCTTAATATACATTTCTTGAAGGTGATCTGTGGTAAGAAATGTATATTAATAGAACATTCATAGCATTTTGGGGTACAATAATTTATTCAGCCTACTGAAATTTTTATAGAAATAATATTCAATATATTTAGTTTATAAATAAACTGATACCTCTGGCTAAATGATAAACTGATCAGTGGCCTGAATAATGTTATTCTTGGAAATGGCCCATAGACTTTATGACATGACCCCAGCAGTCCTTATGTAACACAAAAGCCAAGAAATTTTCTTCTCCAGACCTAGAATAAGCTATGTTCTTCCAAGGAGCCCTGGTTCCTTTTAGGAGGAAATAGTATTTAGAGACCATTCTGAGCACTAAGTATGCTCATTGCTTCTGTGTTGTGCCAGTATGACAACTGAAAACAGTTTAATATTTCTTTGTAGTTCTTTCGGTCTTTAAGGTACAAAGTACAGTAAAAAATACGTTTTACTAAAAATAGAACTACCATACGACCCAGCAATCCCACTACTGGGCATATACCCTGAGAAAACCATAATTCAAAAAGAGTCATGTACCAAAGTGTTCATTGCAGCTCTAATTACAATAGCCAGGACATGGAAGCAACCTAAGTGTCCATCGACAGATGAATGGATAAAGAAGATGTGGCACATATATACAATGGAATATTACTCAGCCATAAAAAGAAACGAAATTGAGTTATTTGTAGTGAGGTGGATGGACCTAGAGTCTGTCCTACAGAGTGAAGTAAGTCAGAAAGAGAAAAACAAATACCGTACGCTAACACATATATATGGAATCTAAAAAAAAAAAAAGTGGTCTTGAAGAACCTAGGGGCAAGACGGGAATAAAGACGCAGACCTACTAGAGAATGGACTTGAGGATACGGGGAGGCGGAAGGGTAAGCTGGGACAAAGTGAGAGAGTGGCATGGACATATATACACTACCAAATGTAAAATAGATAGCTAGTGGGAAGCAGCCGCATAGCACAGGGAGATCAGCTCGGTGCTTTGTGACCACCTAGAGGGGTGAGATAGGGAGGGTGGGAGGGAGGGAGACACAAGAGGGAGGAGATATGGGGACATATGTATATGTATAACTGATTCACTTTGTTATAAAGCAGAAACTAACACACCATTGTAAAGCAATTATACTCCAATAAAGATGTTAAAAATGTATATATATTATATATATATAATATATATATATTTTTTACTAATGTGATTAACAGGTAAAAAAAAGTTTTAAAATCACTTGAAATAATTTTATTTTCTGTGTTGTTAACCTACCAACTTGATATTTGTTGGGCTTCTTTCATTTCACTTTTTACATTTAGAGGGTCTTTTCCCATTCTGATTTAATTTGATTTTAACATAACCACATAAAACATTTACATGCTTCCAAAGTCAAATCTGCAAAACAGGGTACATTCAGAGAAATCTAGCTTTTTAACTGTTCCCCACCCCATCTCCAGCTTTGCCTTTCCCATATCTGTTTTGCCTATGCTCCGCATAAATCTTTCTAAACTATGTCTCTCATAGTCTTAATCATGCCATACAATCTTCATTTGCCCCCTCCGTACTTGGAGTGAAATTCATATTCCTCAGCTTATTGTTTAACTCCCCTCATGACATAGCACCAATTAACCTAACTTCATTAGCCAGTGAGCCTAATGTTCAGCCAAATTGAATTGTTCCTTGTTTCCTATACAGGCTCCCATATTTGTTCACTCTTGTTTTTCACTCAGATTTTTATTACAGCCTGGATCACTTTATCGTCCCCTTCCCTTCGTAGCCCACCCCAATCACCTTATCCAGATCTTACCCATTCTTTAAGCCAAGATCAGATGCTTCCTTCCTATAATACCCCTCCTCTACCATTCTCACATTTCTTACTACAGTCGTGTTGATTTCTGAGAGTATCCTAGTCGGGGACCATTAGAATTAAGTATTAGAGCGAGTCATCAGAGATCCAGAGATTTTGATAAATCGTATTCTGGTAGTATCACACTGACAGAACACTAACAGCACAAACACTTTCTTAACTGATTCATCTAATCTCCCAAGGGCAGTGCCAGTGATACTTCTGTTATCCACATCTCTTCATTTTTGTTAGAGTGCTTAGACCAGAAATTTAATTTTAGGTTTAACCTAACTATAGTCCATCTTTTTATTCAAGTGTACAAATTGCAGTTGCAAATTCAGTTTTACTGTGTAGTATCCCTGAGCTCAAATTCAGAGTGGGTTCCCTATAGGTGTGGGAAATTTTTCACACTCTCTAGAGATAACCTCTAAGTTGATAGATTTTAGCATTAAAATCTGTAGCTTAGGAGTATTTTGATAGTGTTTAAAATATTGTCTCAAACCTGTGTTCTTTTTTTGTTTTTGTTTTTTTTCGGTACGTGGGCCTCTCACTGCTGCAGCCTCTCCCGTTGCGGAGCCCAGGCTCCGGACGCGCAGGCTCAGCGGCCATGGCTCACGCGCCTAGCCGCTCCGCGGCACGTGGGATCCTCCCGGACCAGGGCACGAACCCGCGTCCCGTGCATCGGCAGGCGGACTCCCAACCACTGCGCCACCAGGGAAGCCCCAAACCTGTGTTCTTAATGCCTCAGTAAATACATCTACAATTTTAAATTTTTTGCTCTTTCATTTAATTGGACCTGAGATAATTACAGAATCCCTTGGAGACCCAAATAGTTACCAACCTCAGGCAAAATTGTTCGCTTGCCAAGGACAGAATGTTTCCCTTTAATAATATAAGGGAAATGAAAGTTACATTTTGAACCAAAAATGCGGTGCAGGATAGGTCCATTTGAATTCATGACAAACATAATAAAATGAGAAAGTAAAGAGTATGTTGGCTAAAATAATCCTTTGGTAATTATCACCTTATAGAAAGACCTTTAATTGCTAAAGGCAAAATATTCTTTGTTGCTTCTGATCCAGGCAGAGTTTCTGATTAATAATAAAGAGCATTTAAAAAATAAATTTTGCAGTTTTGTTCCCCTCTTGAAATCAGTATAACTTAATGTGCCATAAGAAGAAAAGTGGTTTAATTATTCTTGGTTTATTTTTACCCCTGGTCAAGAGTAAATATGTGAAACTTTGCATCATTTCCAGAGATTAGTGTAAGAACATAAGTGAATGAGGTCTAATCTAGACTGCTTTATAAAAGAATCATATTTGACAGAGAGATGTGAAGTACTTGAAAGAAGAAAGGACAAAATTCCCAGCTCTTACCCCTGGTTCTCTATCTAAAAATCTGTCACATCCATTACCATTTACTTGTCTTTCCTCCCCTACTAGACTGTGAACTCTGTGAGGTCAGAAATGAGTCTGACTTCTCTGTTTATCCCCAGTGAATGCAGGGATGAATTGGGAGTCTAACCCTAGCCATACTGACAAGCTTGTGTTTAGCCTCAGGCAAGTCATAGTACAGCTCTGTCCTTATGCCTGTTTTCAAAAGGATTAAAGAGAAAATCATAGTCTCTTAGAGATGGAAGAGACCTTAAAGAGTACATAATTCAACCCCTTATTTTGTGGATGAAAAAATCCTGCCTGCCTGGCTCTTCTAAATGTGAGAATAGAAATCCTTTGAACTAAATAAATAGCCGTGTTATATTTTATCCTGATTTTCTCTTGTGGGATAGATTAATTTCATTTGGGACTGTGGTGTAAAGCCTTAACCAGATCCGTTTTCCTTTGCAATTTAGTCCTCAAATCTTATTCTTGAGTTAGAAAAAGAATGGCTGGTTTAAGTTTCTCAGGGCAGAGGACAATAGGAGAGGGAAAGAAACACCTATTCAGTAGGATTTATGATAAATCAAAACAAAATACCTAAACCTAGTTGCTTAAATCATTTATCTCTCACTAGGCACCTCTCACTAAACTTTTTTTTTGTTTTATAATAAACTCATGGACACATTAAGGTCCTTATGTCTAAATATGTGGGCATTTAAAAAAATGATTTTCAGAAGTTGTTTAGATATGGGGACTTTAAAATTTTACTTTGTAATGAAATGTCTTCAAACTTATGAGGAAGAGCTGTGTCTTGGCATCTATTATAACAAACCCCAAGTGAACTGAAATATTTATTTATTCTTAAAATTAGGGAGTGATTATTTGCTTTTCAAAAGAAGGCTTCACTTTAAGAAAATATCCAAAAGAAGCACTTATATGTGCTTCAACAAGAATGAACCTTAAAAATATGTTAAGGAAAAAAAGCCAATTACAAAAGACTACGTATTGTATGATTCCATTTATATGGAATATCCAGAATAGGCAAGTCTATAGAGACAGAAAGTAGATTTGTGGTTACTTAGGGCCAGGAGAGATGGGGGAATAGGAGGGTGATGGCTAAGGGGTACAGGGTTCCTTTTTGAGGTGAGGAAGATGTTCTAAGATTAATTGTGGTGATGGGTGCACATTTCTGTGAATATAAGGAAAATCATGGAATTGTACACTTTAAATGGGTGAACTATAATGATGTGTGAATTGTATCTCAAAGTGATTTAAAAAAATATTTATCAAAAGAATTGTTTAGTGAACATTGTTATATCATCTAAATAACCATTTGATTTTTTGAGAATAATGGCTAGCATTTGTTAATTGCCTATTATGTGCCAGGCATTGTGCTAAATACTTGAAAACCTACATTTTCTTACATTAGGTTTTAGTTTCCATACAGCTTTTCAGCAACACAGTCATCTTTGTATTCTCCATGCATACTAGCACAAAGCCTTACAAATGCCATAAGCTCAAAACATTTGGATGAATGACTATATATATGAATTTATGAACGAATGAATTTAGCACTCTGGCTTGGCATCCCAGGACATCAGAGTTTTGATTTCTCCTTTTCTTTTTGTCAGTCTAGTCTCAGACCTAGCAAGCAGTTTTAGCTCACATGGGGATTAATGATTGTATCAAATGGAAGAATTATTCTGATTTGCTTTTGCCGTTTCCACAGAAGTAAAGGAAGAAGAGGGCATTTATTGCATTGCCCTCCTTCTGTTTGTTCCTTATTTCGAGTAGTCAGCAACCCATCTTTAGCTTTCAGTCTTTATATTTACTTCTGGAAGTAGTGGTTTAATCTTCCTGTAGATCTTTTAAGGAGAACACTAGCCCAAACAAATTTGGCTTCAAGTATGCCTGAATCAGAGTCCGGGAAAATGCCTCTCAAAATCTTCTACATAGGTGATATTTCTATTTTTTTGTTTTAGTTTCAGAATAGAAATGAGATTCCCAAACTCTTACAGTGAAGGTCACAATTTCTTCTTACTTTTAGATAGTTGAATTAGGATAATTAGTTGGATGCTGACTAAATACACGAATAATATAGTTCAGCTCTGCAACCCAGGACCGTCTAGAATCCTGATGACCTCATATCCTGGTATAGATTGCTCTAATACTGTAATATGTATATTCCTTCGAATTCTGGGTCAACTAGAAGGTGCCTCTCTCCACAGCCTGTGCTGATAATTACTGAATTATGAGAAATTACAGTTTTATTCATTACTCATAGTTAATCCAAACTTGCCAGTCTTTTACACGTCACTTATTAAGAGTCAGGTAAACTTTTCCTTTTCTAGAATTCTAAAAATCTTGCATACTACGATGATGATTATAAAGCCCTCTGTCTTAGTCCATTCAGGCTGCTATACCAGAAAAAAAACATAGACTGGGTGGCTTATAAAAATGAAAATTTATTGCTCACAGTTCTAGAGTCTGGGAAGTCCAAGATTAAGTGCTGGCAGAATTCAGTTTCTGGTGAGAGGCTGCTTCCTCATATTCGGGGATCTTCTTGCTATAACCTTAAATGATGGAGGGGGCAAGGAAGCTTTCTGTGGCCTCTTTTTAGTGCTGCTTTTGTAAGGACACTAATTTCACTCATGAAGTTTACGCCATCATGACCTAATCACCTCCCAAAGACCCACACACACCTCCTAATACCATCACTTTGGGGTTTAGGGTTCAACATACGAATTGGCGGGGGGACACAAACACTTACACCATAGGATCTCTCCCAGTTCCCACCCCGATAATTATTTTTATAAGAAAGTTATTTGCCAGTAAATACTGGATCTTATGCTGAAAAATACCAATATTAAAAGCATTCTTTTCTACCCATTACTTCTTTTTTTCCTCTCCATTTCTTAGAGTTTTAAAGCAGTTATTGTTCATAATAGGCTCTAACCATTTCATCACCTATTATAAGACTTGTGCCTGATTTCTTTTTTTTTATTGAAGTATAGCTGATTTACAGTGCTGTGCCAATCTCTGCTGTACAACAAAGTGACTCAGTTATACACATATAGACATTCTTTTTTTTATATTCTTTTCCATTATGGTTTATCACAGGATATTGAATATAGTTCCCTGTGCTGTACAGTAGGCCCTTGTTTATCTATCCTATATATAATAGTTTACATCCCACACTCACAGTCCTTCCCTCTCCCACCCCCGCCCCTTGGCAACGACAAGTCTATTCTCTATGTCTTTGAGTCTGTTTCTGTTTTGTGGATAGGTTCATATGTGTCATATTTTAGATTCCACATATGAGTGATATCATATGGTATTTGTCTGACTTACTTCACTTAGTATGATAATCTCTAGTTGCATCCATGTTGCTGCAAATGACATTATTTCATTCTTTTTTATGGCTGAGTAGTATTCTGTTTTATATATATATGTACCACATCTTCTTCATCCATTCATCTGTCAATGGACATTTAGATAGTTTCCATGACTTGGCTATTGTGAATAGTGCTGCTGTGAACATAGGGGTGCGTGTATCTTTTTGAATTATAGTCTTGTCCAGGTATGTGCTCAGGAGTGGGATTGCTGGATCATTAAAACTCATGCTCTGTGTCATAAAATTCCTGTTTTTAAGTAGAGGCCCAGGTTTTTGTTTTGTTTCCTGAGTATTTGAAATTTTGGAATTGAATCAGTAGTACAGTGTTGCAGGCTGCAACTTTTATCCATCTTTCACCTAAAATGGACCAAGCCAACCAGAGATAATTTAAAAATTATTTATTCCAAAAAATATTTTGGAGTATCTGAAAAGAATGATTTCTTTTGTGCTTGAATTGCTAAATGATTTATAATTCCATTTGCAGTTTTTTTTTAATTTCTGCTGTGATTTTTTAAAAATAAATTTATTTATTTATTTATTTTTGGCTGTGTTGGGTCTTCGTTTCTTTGCGAGGGCTTTCTCCAGTTGCGGCGAGCAGGGGCCACTCTTCATCGCGGTGCGCGGGCCTCTCACTGTCGCGGCCTCTCCCGTTGCAGAGCACAGGCTCCAGACGCGCAGGCTCAGTAGTTGTGGCTCACGGGCCCAGTTGCTCCGCGGCATGTGGGATCTTCCCAGACCAGGGCTCGAACCCATGTCTCCTGCATTGGCAGGCAGATTCTTAACCACTGCGCCGCCAGGGAAGCCCCCATTTGCAGTTTTCACCCCCACCTGTTGATTACAGTTCTGCCTGCAGGAACTGTATCAGCCTACTTTCCCTTTAGCATCTCATGAATTATTATTATCATAAGGAAGTGAGAAGTTTGACCATTGTTGTCACAACCAAACTGAAAGGAAGTGCTTAACTGTATAATGGCATTGGGGAAATTGTCAAAGCCTAGATGAAGGGAAACTTTGGTTCAACATTTAATTTACTATGATAGCTGGTCATGTTTAAAGCCTGAAGAGAGAATGTTTTGTAATCTTTATATTGAGGCCTAGAAAATCACCAGGTCTGTGCTTTCAACTGATCAGCAGTGGAGGCTGAGTAATGATGCTACTCTTCTAGGTATGGCAAACAGCGGAGATGGTAAATGTTACAGAGTTAAAAAAAAAAAAAATTCCAGTTTTGAAAGAATCCGTGTTTTTATGTATGAGAAGAGAAAAGTTGCTCATCATGTTTTGCTTTTACTTTTTTTGTCTACCAGGAAGACTTCGACTTAAACTTTAGGTCTAGTTTTAGCAAGTGCTGTAATATTTAGTCTAAGTTTATGAATTATTTGTCTACTTACTTATATGGTAGTACATATTTACTTCTCCTTGTTTCAGTTGTCTTGTTTTGCTTCTTTTTTAAAAAATATTTATTTATTTGGCTGTTCTGGGTCTTTAGTTGCGGCACACGGGATCTTCGTTGCAGTGTGCGGAATCTTTTGGTTGCTGCACACAGGCTCTTGGTTGCGGCATGCAGGATCTAGTTCCCTGATGGGGGATCAAACCTGGGCCCCCTGCACTGGGAGCGCAGAGTCTTGAGGACTGGACCACCAGGGATGTCCCTGTTTCTTATTGTAAACCATCTTTAAAAATATTTTTTAAGAACTGGGTTGGGGGCTTCCCCAGCGGTGCAGTGGTTAAGAATGCGCTTGCCAATGCAGGGGACACGGGTTCGAGCCCTGGTCTGGGAAGATCCCACATGCCACGGAGCAACTAAGCCCGTGTGCCACAACTACTGAGCCTGTGCTCTAGAGCCCACGTGCCACAACTAATGAAGCCCCCACACCTAGAGCCTATGCTCCGCAGCAAAAGAAGCCACCGCAATGAGAAGCCCACGCACTGCAACGAAGAGTAACCCCCGCTCAGCGCAACTAGAGAAAGCCCGTGCGCAGCAACGAAGACCCAATGCAGCGAAAAATAAATAAAATAATAAACAAAATTACAAGAGGGAGGAGATATGGGGATATATGTATATGTATAGCTGATTCACTTTGTTATACAGCAGAAACTAACACACCATTGTAAAGCAATTATACTCCAATAAAGATGTTAAAAAAAAATCATTGTGCCATAAAAAAAAAAATTGAACTGTAGGGAAAATAAACTATTTATAAAATAAAATGAAACAAAAAGAGGGTGGGTAACTGAGGAACCTGTAAAAATTCATTTTTAAGAATCCTTTTGCAGCCTGCATTAATGGAGCATGCATTCAGGGTTAAATTTATATTTTAGATTAGGCTTCAAGTATATGGGGGATTAACATTTTATTGAATGCCTGTTATGTGCCTAGAAGAAAAAGCTCTCATACATTAATTCATTTCATTCTCACAGCATTTATACAAAGTAAATATTATTCCTGTTTTACTGATGAGGAAACTGAGACTGAAATTCAAAAAGCTTGCCCAAGTTTACAAAACAAAATAAGAAAGTAAGTAGGTGTTCTTTCTGCTCCTCCATACTATTATCTCCAACTGAGTACTGGTGACATGCTGGGCATTGCACAGATGCTGTTGCCACAGTGTTGAAAACAGCAGACACTTGCCCCTGTCCCCTTCTGTCTCAAAAAGAAGGTGAGGGGACTAAGTATATAGAATAATAAACCTGGTGTGACTTCATCTAATTTTAAAACTAGTGAGAATGTAAGTATTTCAGATATTCCTTACAGTGGTCCATTTTCTCTTTTAAGAATGCTGGGAATGCTTTATTGAATTTCCTTAGCCTTCCAATATCCTTATGGAAAAAACATTTATTATACAAATGCACAAGTAGTGTTGAGTGTAATTATGATTGTCTCCTTATCATCGAGTTTATTAGTGGAATCACTTTAGGACCAAGTTTTCTAACACTTGATATTACACAGTAGTCATCAGTCTGCATATTATTGAAAATTAAAACAGTTTTTAAAGCTACATGTATATTCATTAAATCTTCTCTAAGAGTACTTAATTTCTTTTCCTCCCTTTCTGGGATTTAAAAAATAGACAAAAAGAAGAGAGGTTCAGCCATGTCTGTCTCTTTGGGTAGAGAGGACATGCATGCTTTGTGCTCCTGAAGTGGAGAAAGAGAGACCAATACCCTTAGGATCCAGAACATCTGGCAACGCTGCCCTAGAGGCTACACACCACAACTGTAGATGTACGAGGTTTCCCATCAGGGCATTTGCTTTGAAGGGGGAGGATTCTTGTGGCAACAGCTGGGGTTAGAGAAATGTGAAGCTGCTCTTGGAAGAGGTGGAGCTACAGAGTGAAGCGCTCGGCTTTGGCACTGTGGCTGAGAAGCTGTTGGTGTTACTCTGATTATGAGCCCACAAGAGAAGGTGTGGAGTTGGTGCAGGACATGACAACAAAATGTTTTATAATCTCATGATACAAGCCAAAGAGAAGAGTGAGTTTCAAGAAATGTGAATGCATGTTTAAAACTGTTGGGAAATTTTTTTTCTCTGTTTTTTTTTTTTTTTTTGTACTCCTGAATAGAAGAATTTTCCTACGAGATCAGTGTCTCCAGCACTAATAGCTGGTACCTTGAAATCTAGTTTAATTTGATTTAACACATGACAGTGAAGTGTGTGTTTTCTAAGAAATTTTATTCTCTTTATATTGTGTGATAATGGGGAAGTCTTGAAAATTCGTGCTGTGTTCTAAATGATTACCAAAAATTATCATACAAGTTGAAAGCACAGATAGGCTTTCTTTATAGGCTGGAAAAACCTAGGTGCAAATCCCTTCTTCTTTACTTATCAGTTCTGTTACCTTGAGCAAGTTTCTTATCCTCTCAGCTTCATCTTTGAGTTGAAGATGGTGGTGGTAGCAACTTCCTCCTAGGGCTGTTATGAGATTATACTGAATATGTGTAAAACTCTCAATATAGTAGTATACTAAGATTACATAATATGCTATTCTTATTTTTTTTAGAAAGTGAAGATAAATGGGTTGTCTCAACTTAAAAATACTTGATTTTCTAAAAACTTCTACAACAAACCAGCCTCATTGCCACCTTCTACCTCTTTCCCTGAAGTTGCTACAAGAGCTCTCTCACCTTTAGATACCTACTTGGTACCAGTGTTAAAGTTACAAGGTGAAATTAAGGTTTAAATATCTTATCAGCAATGTAAGCATCCATTTTGCACCTAATTTAATTAGGTACATGGAACACAACATTAGTCATATTTACTCTAGAGATTTGGATAATTTCAAAGAAGCTTTTTAAAAGTCATACTCTTTGGTGTCACTAGAATTAAAGAGGCTTTTCACTGTGAACAGCTTCATTAGATGCTGTTATGACTGTAATTGTTTTTTAAAACAAATGAAACTTGGCAGTCGAAACCTACCAAAGTACAAGAAAAGCTTTGATTTAGGTTTTATGAAACAGTGAAAGTATTTTTTAAAACCTGAATTTTAAATAAGTTAATAAAATAAGTTAATAAATAGCAACCAGGTTGTGAGTTTTAAGTTTTTCTTAGAGTTTAGAAACTGAACTCAAAAATGCCTCTCTCACCCTCCATTAACTATGTTTTTATTTATTCATTCAGTCAGTCAGTCATTCATTTATTTATTGCCTGCGTTGGGTCTTCGTTGCTGCGCACGGGCTTTTTTCTCTAGTTGCGGTGAGCGGGGGCTACTCTTGTTTGCAGTGCGCGGGCTTCTCATTGTGGTGGCTTCTCTTGTTGCGGAGCACAGGCTCTAGGCATGCGGGCTTCAGTAGTTGTGGTGCATGGGCTTAATTGCTCCGAGGCATGTGGGATCTTCCCGGACCAGGGATCAAACCCATGTCCCCTGCGTTGACAGGCGGATTCTTAACCACAGCACCACGGGAAGTCCCTATCCATGTTTTTGAAGCTGTGATCAAGATTTTTTTCTTTATCAGGGCAGTGCATTTTGCGGACCATTTAACCTATTTACCAGTTTTTATACACTGAACGAAACATACATACAGTTAATTTCCTTGGTCTGTACCATATAATAAAAAAGTAAATATAACTAACTCAGTGCCTATCACAATATCTGGCTCAGAGTAGGTATTTTATTATTCATTCGTGAAATGCTATGAGAGTTGGGAAAAGGATTTCCTGAAAGGGAACTCAGAGAAAGCTTCATGGGAGCATTGGCATTTGGGCCTTTAAGATCATGGTGATCTCGGATATAGAGAGAGTTAGAAGGGCATTCCAGGATGAGAGAGGTTCAGGAGCCAAGGCCCAATGGTGATGGATACCGTCCTAATGTATACGTTGTTTACAAACCATTCAGTTCTTTTGAGCTGCTGTCACAATGTGAATCTAAAGACATAGGAACAAAAATGAAGCTAGCAAGGTAGCTACCTTCCTTTAGGATAGGTAGAATAAAATGAAGCCTGTCCCTTGGGATTTGGTTTGTCATTTGAAGTAGGCCCCTCTATGAGAACATCGAAGATAGATCGAATAGCAAAGGTAACCAAGTGGCTTACCTTCTCTGAGCCTTAATTTCCTCATCTTTAAAAATGAGGCCAATGAATAAGTAGAGTGTGGGGCATTTTGAGGATTAAATGAAGTAATGTATATGAAGAGCCTAGTACTTAGAAGGTCACTATTCTTTTGGTGGTTATTGATAGTAGTAGTTGTATATATTATATATGTTTATATATAAATACATATATATCTTTTAAAATTTTTATTTAGTTAGTTATTTGTTTTTGGCTGTGTTGGGTCTTCGTTGCTGTGCACGGGCTTTCTCTAGCTGCAGCAAGTTGGGGCTACTCTTCGTTGCGGTGCGCAGGCTTCTCATTGCGCTGGTTTCTTTTGTTGCAGAGCACAGGCTCTAGGTGCACAGGCTTCAGTAGTTGCAGCACATGGGCCCTAGAGCGCACGGGCTTTGGTAGTTGCGGCACATAGGCTCAGTATTTGTGGCTCGTGGGCTCTAGAGTGCAGGTCAGTAGTTGTGGTGCACGGGCTTAGCTGTTCCCCGGCATGTGGGATCTTCCCAGACCAGGGATCGAACCCGTGTTCCCTGCATTGGCAGGTGGATTCTTAACCACTGTACCACCAGGGAAGTCCCGAAAGTAGTAGTTGTAATGAAAATAGTAACATGTTGTTTGGGATGAAAAGACATTTCGTTATCCAAAAGAATCAATGGTGCATTACAGCGTAACAGCTTTATGAGTATTTTCTAATTCTGGTGTCAATCACATATACTTCACAGTGCCATTTGTGTAATGTAAATACAACTTTGTTTTTCTTGTTTCATGATAAAATTTTTTACTCTGAATACTTTATATAACAGTAGAGGAGTAGCTGCATATTCCAAAGATTCACCATAATAGATACCATGAAGTACAATGACACTTTTCTACAGAAGCCTTTTATAGGAATGTTTAATTCTTTTTTTATCCCTTATCCCAGCCTCCCTAGAGTTCTCAACTGCTCATTAAGTTCAAATTTGTGCAAACTACAAGAAAATCTTTCTAAGAGAGTTGATTCAGCCAAGAATTTTATCATAAGAGACTTCAGAGATGAGGAAACTGGGACTAATTGAGATTTGTCTGCACAGGTTATTTGTGCTAAAACTGGGATTGAGTTTGTTTTCTTCTCTCCCTGGCTAGGACTCTTTCTTTGGTATATACCATGCTGTCTCTAATCAAGTACATCTATGCAGTAAACCTGTATTGATCTTAAGAGTTGGGGTGGCCGAGGAGGGCACAAGTCCTGTTAGGAGTATTTCATCACAGAATGATTTTTAAGTTTTAACAGCTTTTCAACAAGTTTTAACAGTTTTTTAAAAGTATAATCACATACTATAAAATTCACCCATTGAAGCTCTACAATTCTATGATTTTTACCTTTTTCAGAGTTTTGCAACCATCACCACAATTAATTTTAGAACATTCTTATTACCCAAAAAAGAAACCCCATACATCTTAGCCATCACTGCCCAATCTTCCCATTCACCCCACCCCTAGGCAACCACTAATCTAGTTTCTGTATCTATATATTTGCATGTTCTGGACATTTTATACAAATCAAATCATAAAATATATGGTCCTTTGTGACTAGCTTCTTTAATTTAGCATACTGTTTTCAAGATTATACTGTGTGGGGCTTCCCTGGTGGCGCAGTGGTTGTGAGTCTACCTGGCAGTGCAGGGGACACTGGTTCAAGCCCTTGTCCGGGAAGATCCCACATGCTGCGGAGCAACTAAGCCCATGCGCCACAACTACTGAGCCTGCATTCTAGAGCCCACGAGCCACAACTACTGAAGCCCATGCGCCACAACTACTGAGCCTGCATTCTAGAGCCCACGAGCCACAACTACTGAAGCCCCTGCACCTAGAGCCTGTGCTCCACAACAAGAGAAGCCACCGCAATGAGAAGCTCGCGTACTGCGCAACACCCGCACACCGCAAGAGTAGCGCCTGCTTGCTGCAGCTAGAGAAAGCCCGTGCACAGCAACGAAGAACAAACACAGCCAAAAATAATAAATAAATAAAAATAAATAAATTTATAAGATTATACTGTATGTTGTATATCAGTATTTCCTTATTATTGCCAAATAATATTCAATTATATGGATATATCACATTTTATATATTCATCAGTTGATGGACATTTGAGTTGTTTCTACTTTTTTGATACAATGAATAATGCTGTTGTGAATATCTGTGCACAAGTTTTTGTATGGACATTTGTCTTTATTTCTCTTGGGCATGTACCTAGGAGTGGAATTGTTGGATCATTTCGTAACTCTATTTAATCATTTGAGGAACTGCCAGACTGTTTACCAAGGGACTGCACCATTTTACATTCCTACCAGCAGTCTATGAGGGTTCTATTTTCTCTACATTCTCACCAATTCTAGTTATTGTCTGTCTTCTTTATTATTGCCATCCTAGTTAGGTATGAAGTGGTATCTCATTGTGGTTTTGATTTGCATTTCGCTAATGGCTAATGATGTTGAGCATCTCTTCATGTGCATATTGGCCATTTGTCAGTCTCCTTTTGAGAAATGTCTCTTCAGGTCCTTTGCCCATTTCTAAATTGGGTTTTCTCTCTAATATTTAGCTGTAATGGTTCTTTATATAATCTATGTACAAGTCCCTTATAACGCTTATGAGTTGCAAACATTTTTTCCCATTCTGTGGGTTGTCTCTTCAGTTTCTTAATGGTGTCCTTTGAAGTTTGGTCTGTTTTATCTATTTTTTTTCTTTTGTGGCTTATGCTTTTGGTGTCATATCTAAGAAACCATTGACTATATCCAAGGTCATGAAGATTTACACCCATGTTTTCTTCTAAGAGTTTCATAGTTTTAGGTCTTACAGTTAGATCCTTGATTCATTTTGAGTTAATTTTTGTATATTGTGTGAGGAAGAGTCCAACTTCATTCTTTTGCATGTTGATAGCCACTTGTCCCAGTATCATTTGTTGAAAAGACTATTGAGTTGTCTTGGCAAAGGAAATGATTCTTAAGCATTGTTTTAAAAGGAGAGATGTAAATGGCAGAAATGAAAGAATTCTGATCTGGCTTCTAGGTAAATTATGTGAAGAGTGTGAGGTCAAGATATTTAGACCAGGGACTTCCCTGGTGGTCCAGTGGGTAAGACTCCGCGCTCCCAACGCAGGGGGCCTGGGTTCAATCCCTGGTCTGGGAACTAGATCCCACATGCATGCCACAACTAAGAAGTCTGCATGCTGCAACAAAGATCCCGCATGCCACAACTAAGACCTGGCACAGCCAAAAAAATAAATGAGTAAAATAAATATATTTTTTAAAAAAAAGATCAGAGGGTCCTTTCCCCGTGGCAGACCGTTGGAAACCGTAAGTAATAGATGAGACATCTGCTGAGGAGGAATTACAGTGTTGGAATTACAGAGTTAAGTTGTAGTGTTAGAAGTCTATCAAGAAATGACCTGGGCTTCCCTGGTGGCGCAGTGGTTGAGAGTCTGCCTGCCAATGCAGGGGACACGGGTTCGTGCCCCGGTCTGGGAGGATCCCACGTGCTGCGGAGCGGCTGGGCCCGTGAGCCATGGCCACTGAGCCTGTGCGACCGGAGCCTGTGCTCCACAACGGGAGAGGCCACAACAGTGAGAGGCCTGCGTACCTCAAAAAACAAAAGAAATGACCTGATGGTCTTAACTTCTTTTGTTGAAGTAAGTCATGGAATCTTCAGTTATTAAGATGAATGTACAGAGAAACTTTGAGGGAACTTTAAGTATGCAAAAGCTGCTGTAAATTTATAAGATAAAGCCAATGTAGAAAAAATAAATGACAGAGCTAGAGCATGAGAAATATAATTTATAATTTTATTTCCTCCAAGTAAACACAGAAGCACAGAAATGGATGCAAATAACTGAATGGCAAAATAGTGGAAAGAATGTTAGTGAAGGCAGAGGACGCCTGTACTCGCGGGTGGCGGGAGCCGGGAGCCGGGAGCCGGGAGCCGGGACCCCGGCGCTCCTGCCTTAGTGGTTCCAGGATGCAGGCGCCTCCCAGGGCCGAGAGGAGCTGAACAGCCGCGTCCTGCTGGCCAAGGAACTCGTCATCACGGACAGCGGCGCAAACCAACCCCAACCCCACCTTGACTGGGCTCTTAACTTGCACCACCACCACCACCCCCATCACCCAGACCTCGCTGCCAGGCTCGGATCCTCCTGGTCCCACTCATGTCACACACACAAAGCCAAAGCAAGCCCTCCCCCTCCCCCACCCCCGCCACTGGCACTGGAAGAGAGAGAGTCCCAGTGGCCACACAGAAAAAACGTAAAGAGAAACGGGTGCCATGAGTAACAGAAAATCAGTTGTTGTTGTTGTTGTTGTTGTTGTTTTCGGTACGCGGGCCTCTCACTGTTGTGGCCTCTCCTGTTGCGGAGCACAGGCTCCGGACGCGTAGGCTCAGCGGCCATGGCTCACGGGCCTAGTATCTCCGCGGCATGTGGGATCTTCCTGGACCGGGGTACGAACCCGTGTCCCCTGCATGGCAGGCGGACTCTCAGCCACTGCGTCGCCAGGGAAGCCCCAAAAATCAGTTTTTAAAAGGTGCTTTAGGGCTTCCCTGGCGGCGCAGTGGTTAAGAATCCGCCTGCCAATGCAGGGGACACGGGTTCGAGCCCTGGTCCAGGAAGATCCCACATGCCGCGGGGCAGCTAAGCCCGTGCGCCACAACTACTGAGCCTGCACTCGAGAGCCTGTGAGCCACAACTACTGAGCCCACATGTTGCTACTGAAGCCCGCACACCTAGAGCCCATGCTGCGCAACAACAGAAGCCACCACAGTGAGAAGCCTGCACACCGTAACGACAAGTAGCCCCTGCTCAACTAGAGAAAGCCCGCGCCCCAACGAAGACCCAATACAGCCAAAAATCAATTTAAAAACAAAAAAAAAATGTTAGTGAAGAGTCAGAATTCCTCCATTCTAATCCTAACCTACACTAGTTATGTAACCTTGAGTAAGTCAGTCTTCAGAATAGTAGCTGATAGGGACTTCCCTGGCAGTCCAGTGGTTAAGACTTCACCTTCCAATGCAGGCGGTTCGGGTTCCATCCCTGGTCAGGGAGCTAAGTTCCCATGTGCTTCAGGGCCAAAAAACCCAAAACGTAAAACAGAAGCAATGATGTAACAAATGCAATAAAGACTTTAAAAATGGTCCACATCAACAACAACAACAAAAATCTAAAAAAAAAAAAAAAAGAATAGTAGGTGATATTTACAGAGGCCCTACCATATTCCGGACCTTGTGCAAGCCTCAATCTCCTTTTTTTAAAATGGAGATTATATTGAATTAATTACTTTGAAAACTTCCATAAAGAGCCATGTACATAGAAGAGATAATTCTTGAAATTTGGTTTTATTCACTGTAGTAGTAGTAGCATCTGATAGTATGTGTGTCAGTGCTCAAAACAATTCTGAAGGGTGTGCTGTATTCTTATTTTGATGAAGAAACTGATGTTCAGTGGTTATGAAAGTTGCACAGTCAGGAATCAGTAGAGTCATGTTTCTAATCCAGTTCTGCCTGATTTCTTTATACCACCTTGACTTTGTCTTGAAAGATAGTAGATCCTGGTGGGCAGAGGAGGGGGAAGGAATAGGGTAGCACCAGTGAGATTTAATTTATTATATATGAAAGCTTAAGATGTAGTTCCAAAGGGATGATTCCAAAGTCCTGAGATTGGTGATCTCAGTGGTGAGGTGGAACACTACCACGTGTTAATATGGTCATAGGTATATCCCATTTGATTAACTTGTAAGTCCCAGAAGAGCTAAATGTTATGAAGCACGGTCATATAATAGTTTATCCATGTGTCTTCTGGAATCTTGGACATTTTTCTTCAGGAGACAGGGAGGACAGAACACTGGTGAGGTAATGAAGTCTGAGTGGAAAACAGAGGTGAGTACAAGAGGCCAAAATAGTACTATAGTTTGTGGAGATGGGTAGACTTTGCTTTGAACCAAGAGGATGTCACTTCTTAGAATTAATTCTCATATTCATACCCTCTGAAGACCCTTCTCACCCCACCAATAAAATATCTATGATTAATTTCCAAATATGGAACTAAGCAGGTCTTGAGTGCTTCATAGCTTTGATCTCTCAGCTCTTTTCACACTTCTTATCCTTCCCATGGTTGAGTTGAGAAATACTGTTTGGAAATATAAGACTAATAGACCAGAAAAAGAGTATAGAAAGACCAGAAAAGAATACACGAGCAGAACAGTTTTTATTCATTGATTTATCCTGTGCCATTTTCTTCTTGACAACAAGTGCAAAGTTCAAGCTTTAGTTGTCATGCTGCTGCTGCTGCTGCCGCTGCTGCTGCTGCTGCTACTGCTACTAAATTAACAAGCAGTAGACATGCTTCTCTTTGATGCAGTTTATCTGTTGGAGATGTCGTCAGCTGCCACAGGGGAAGCAAAGAACTTTGAACTCTCATTCTGATTTGCAAACTTTCAGTTTCTGCATAGAAATCCATGGTGATTGGTGTCTATGAGAATACATCTGTGATGCAAATATGAGTAGAAAAGGTAGCTAATATACATTGGGCTCATGCTTTATGTGAGGCAGTCTGAAGCACTTGAAGAGGAAGTAAGAGTCTCCGAAATTATGAAGGCCTGAGTTGTTTTCATTAATACTGTTGTGCTTCTCAGAAATGGCAGAACTGGGATTCAGAAGAAAACTTGAGAGACATTTGAGAGAAAGCTGATGCTGTGTGCTAATTTTGCATGTGCATGTGTGTGTTCATGTGTTCCATCACTCTGAAAGACTGCCTTGTTAGTCACACCTAACCCCACCATTAATCCATAATTCATAATTCATTCTTTTCACCATAGTTTTGTCTTTTTGAGAATGATAAAAGGATTGCGTCACTTTTGGTCTAGAGTGAAACTTTCATAATGTAAGGGAGACCACAAAATGTAAAGGATTATATACATTGTCCTATGTTTTTTCTTGACAGAAATTCCATCTTCTGGTTCCTTTTTCTATTTAGGACGTTTTTTTGTGTGTTCCCCTTATTTCAGGGAAGAATTTCTAACAGTACAGTTGTATACATTCTTGGTGACCTAAAAAGAAACAATAATATGCATTAGGTTCGTAGCAACCTCTGCTTTTTGGGTGTATGTGAGAAATGAAGTTTTTTAACCATACCTTAAGTTCCAGCATATATCTATTACCAGAAATATTTTTTCAGAATATTCTCCCTTCTTCCTTGTAAAGTTACAGAGAACTTTTGGGGCTCCTCAGCTAGGTCACAGTGGCCAAAAGACTGTGCCTCGTCTTAGAATAGAATCAGTATATTATTTGTGATACAAAACAAAGTAACCAATAGTTCTTCAGATTCCCACTTCCTGTTCATTTCCTCCAGACACAAAATAGGTTTGATGAAAAAAGTATTTTCCTGATTCTTTGAGCTGCCTGTGTTTGGGATTCAATGTATTTTGGGTGCTTATTGCTTAACTGGGCTGAAGATTATCTCATGTGACAGCATAGATCTCTTGTTTTGGAATTGCCATTACTTTCTAGAACAGCCACTCTGTACACCGGCCAACATGCCCTGGATCCTCTTGCTTCATATTACAGTGATACTGCTTTGTCAGGGTAGAATTCAGCCTCACAGGGCTGGTGTCAGTCTCTGCTGACCTCATGCCACAGTACAGCATGTTCAAATCTGGGAGAAACCCGAGGGTTATTCGACACATTCCTCCTCCTCCTCCCTCACAAGCATGGAACCCTCACTCTCCTCGGAAACCGTATGTTGTATATGTGTGTGTATCTGTCTTTTTTAAAAATCTCTTCCTTAATCTTATAATTCTACAGCTTTAAGTGGGGGCTGGTTGAATAGACAGACACAGGAAATGCTGTGAGCTGCTGAAACTTAGCGTTTTTCAGCACTAGATCTCAGCCACGGGTATTTGCTATTTTGGGTCTGACTTGTGTGAGACTGCAATAACTGAGAAGCATATTATGTGTTTCCTAGTTGTTCATTTTACCCATAGGTGTTTAGGCAGAATGCACAGGGTGTTCTTTGGCTGTGTGGTCATGCTGAGATCATACCAGAGTGTCCCCATTCTCCCATATGATGGGCTGTTTCAGTGCAGAGTAAATGTCATCCTCACTCTCTCAGGCTAAATAGTTATCCAAAAATAAGTGTTTTCTTCAATGAACAAAAGAGTTTCGTTTTGCCTTTGGCAGCTTGGGAAAAGCTTGGGTTAAATTTGAAGATGCCAGGCATGCATAACAAATGAGAATTTGGATTAAAACCATTTGGAATATTTCTCACATTAAAAAAAAAACCAAAAACGGTTCTTATTACTCAGCTACTTGTTTTCAGTGTATTTTTCCCGAAGACTTGGCAATTTTCTGAATTGTAAAGCAGTATGCACATATCTTGGTGCTAAGTTCATGTTTTCAGATCACCAGAGCAAGTCCCTGAGATACAGCTAGATGGGAGGGTGATCCAGCTTTATGCAGCACAACCACCGTTTTCACATTTCATCCATAGTCATGTGTACAAAACCTTGCCTATAGCTTGATTTTACCATGGTTTTTTGGTGTTGGCTTTAAAAACGATGCATAGATATTTTCTGAGATAAATGCTAAAGAAAAGCAGATTCTTTGTAGTTTTACCTGATTCTAAAACTAATGTTTATTAATATTGTTTGGTGTGAGCCATTGGATTTAAGATCCAAACAGATTTTTCACCCTGAAGTTTGATATTAAATTCCTCTTACTCCTTATGGTTGATAATTTAAATGCCAACTTTATTAACAGATTGTACCCCTACCTGCTCTGTACCCTTTTTTTTCTGTTGTTTGTTCTGTCTCTTGGATTTTAAAACCCTGGCACATCTCTGTTTGTTCTGAGGTAATAAAAGGTCAATTTACTTATCTATGTTTTATTAAGAATGCGAGCCCAGGTTGAATGGGGTGGTCAAAAGGAAAGAATTCATAGGTAAACCCTAAAAGGATAGGGGGTGGAGACTGATAGTAAAACAGAAGTTAACTCCTTTTTCACCGTTATTGACAGTCCAAAAAGAGGAGGGAAACATAAAACATAATCTAAATATTTATAATTGATTTTATTTTCTCCATTTATTGCATTAATCCATGAGTAGAGGAAGCTTGCCAAAAGTGTATACTTAGTACCTGAGTGAATGATTGTGTTTCCTTGCTTCACTACCCATGTCTCTGTCTCACTTACCCAAACTATTCATCAAATCTGGTGAACTAAAATACTCCTATTGAAACAATGATTAAAATGTTCAGAAATGAGGTACTTGCTCTAGTTTCTGAAATTCTTAATATGGCTATCTGGATACATCAAACTGCTCTAGATAGGGGTTTACATATAACCTCCTTGCATGAGGTTGCAACACACTTTGTGAAAGCTACAGAATAAACATTTTGAAGGAAGAAAACTCTAGAGGGGAAAACATATCAGACTCTAGGAAATAAATGGAGAGTTTCAGGAAGTGGGGTATTATAGAATGCATTGTATATATATTGAACTTATATTTATATTTTAAATACATAAGATAATATTCCCAGTTGTTGACCAGTTTTAAAGATGAATAATTTCCTCTTTCCTTTCTTAATAACCCTGCAGCACCACTCATCTGTATAAGTTGCCTTGCTTTTCTGTACAAATGCACAGAAATTACAGTGACAATTTAGAACATAGCATGTGTAATCATTTGGTTCTGTATAGATGCTATCTTTTAAACAATTGTTATTTACATTGGGCTGTCACTTTATTAAATGGTGAACTTTTGAAAGATAAAACTCCCCTCCCATCTAAACCCTCAAACTGCTGCTTGACCTAAATCTCATCACTCCATAGAGCTCAGAATGCCACATGAAAGTCAGATTCCATAGGAACGATGCAAAGTTCTGCCCACATTATTTTGTAATTGTGGGATTTCTTTTTAATTGAGTTTCATTCAAAAGAATTAGCTAGAATAGTGATTTGAATGGTGGATGAGAAGTGTACGGTAAGGCAGCAGCAGGAGACTGTTTCATGTTGCAGTGTTTCCCTCCTCCCAGTGCTCAAAATGCCTTCCTTCTCCTCATGAGAATGTTTTATATCCCTTAAGACTGTTAGAGGGAAAACAGGTCGAGAACTCTGACCTAATGCTTAAAAACATTTGTCATTTGTCATTGATTATTTTAATTCACGCCAGAAATTAAATGCTAGAGCTCCAGTATATCCTATCTGAAAGAGAGGATGGTATAGACCAATCATTTGTTCACTGAACAAACAGTTATTCAGATTCTGCTGTATATCAGCTTACATTCTAGTTGGGGAAGATGACAACAAGTAATAAGCCTATTAAGTTAACTAGGAGTATGTTAGGTGTGGGCTATAAAATAATAAAGCTGGGAAAGGGAGATTGGAAGTGCTGGGGGCAGGCTGCCTTTTTTGGGGGGGGATAGATTTATCTATTTATTTATTTTTGGCTGCGTTGGGTCTTTGTTTCTGTACACGAGCTTTCTCTAGTTACGGCAGACGGGGGCTACTCTACGTTGTGGTGCACATGCTTCTCGTTGAAGTGGCTTCTCTTGTTGTAGTGCACGGGCTCTAAGGCGCAGGGGCTTCAGTACTTGTGGCACACAGACTCAGTAGTTGTGGCTTGTGGGCTCTAGAGTGCAGGCTCAAGAGTTGTGGTGCATGAGCTCAGTTGCTTCGTGGCATGTGGGATCTTCCCAGACCAGGGCTCGAACCCGCATCCCCTGCATTGGCAGGCAGATTCTTAACCACTGCACCACCAGGGAAGTCCCTGGGCTGCCATTTTTAATTGGATAGTAAGTGTAAGCCTCATTAAAGAAGACATTTGAGGAAGGGCTTGAAAGAGGCAAGCAGGTTAGCCATACAGCTGTCTGAGCAGTGAGCATTCCCAACAGAGGGTACAGAACAAAGGCAAGAGTGTTCCTGATGGATACAAGGAATAGGAAAGAGATTGGTGTGACTAGAGTAAGAATAAGGGAGTGTAGAGTGATAGTAATTGGGGTGTCAAAGATGTAATCGAGTGCCTCAGTTATCTATTGCTGTATAACAAAGCACCCCAAAACTTAGTGACTTTAAACAACTATTTTATTTGCTCATAATTCTACGAGTCAGGTATTTGGACTGGGCTCAGTTAGGTGTTCTTGTGCTGGTCTTGCCTGGGGAGTCACTGTAGTTGTTAGGTCGTTCAAGACATGTTTGGCGGTTGGTACAGCTGAGCCTCTCTCCTTGTGGTACGAGGATTTTAGCCTGAACAGCTATAAGGATAGAGTTGTCGTTGACTGAGCTGTAAAGCCTGCTGAAGGTCTCGGTATAGCAAGAGAAAGCAAGCCCTAGGCACAAACACTTTTCAAGTCTCTGCTTGTGTGACATTTGGTAATGTTTCACTGGGCCAAAACAAGTCCATGGCCAAACCTTGGACCTTATCACGGGATGGAGAAATAGATTCCATCTCTTGATGGGAGGAATGGGAAAGTCAAATTGTAAAGTGAAGGGCATACTAGATTGGATGAATTTGTGCTATTAATCTGCCACACAGAGGGCCAAATCAGGTATGCCCCTGAAAGCCATTTTTAAGGACTAGTTTTCTCTTTGAGTGTAAGGAGGACACATAGAAAAAATTAAGCAGGGGAGTGACGTGATTTGACTTAGGTTTTTAAAGGATCATTCTGGCCGTTGTATTGAGAATAGATTATATGGCAACAAGGGAGACCAGTGAGGAGGCCATCGTACTAATCCAGACGAGGTATGATCATGGCTCAGACTAAAGTAGTAGAAGTGAAGATAATGATAAGTATTTAGATTTTTGATGTATTTTGAATGTAGAACCAACAGGATTTTCTGGTGGATTGGCTATAAGAGAGAAATTGATGACTACAAGGATTTTAGCTTGAACAGCTGGAAGAATGGATTTGTCCTTGAGATAAAAAGTCTGCTGGTGGGGCAGGTTTTGTGGGAAAGAGGAAGAGTTCAGTTTGAGATGTCTATTAGATATCCAAGTGGGAATGTCGAATAGACAGTTGGCTGTATGAGACTGGAATTTAGGAGATGTCGAGACTGAAAATAAAATTTAAGAAGGTATCACAATTAGATGATATTTAAAGTCATGAGACTAGGTGAAGTCATCAAGAGAGAGAATGAGTGTAAAGAAGAGAAGAGGAAAAAGCTCTGAGCCCTGAGCACTTCAGTTTGAGAAGTGGAAGAGGAGCCTGTGAGGGAGGAGGGAAATGAGAGTATGTGTACTGGAAGCCAACTATAGAAAGACTTCATAGGAGGGCGGAAAGATCAACTGTGTCACATGCCACACCGATAGGTCAAGTAAGATGAGGACTAAGAACTCGTCTTTGGATTTAGTAATGTGACGATGATTGGTCACCTTGACAAAAACTTTTTGATAGAATGAGATAAAATCCAGTTGAATGGCTTTGAGAATGGGAAGAGAGGAATTTGAAGACAGTGAGTTTTATACCATTTTTATGAGTTTTACTGTAATAAGGAGCAGAGAAGTAGGGAGTAACTGGTAGAGGAAATGCAGTCAAAAAGAAATTTCTTTAAGGTGGGAGATGGAAAAAAATCATGCTCATAAGAAGAATTCAGTAGAGAGAAGAGAAAAATGATGTTTCTTTCATTTATAATATTTAACAAACTTCAGTGGCACTTGCATGTGCAGGCACTATTCAGAGCACTTTACAAATATGAACTCATTTAATATAAGAATGAAAACAGGGCTTCCCTGGTGGTGCAGTGGTTGAGAATCCTCCTGCCAACGCAGGGACACAGGTTCGAGCCCTGGTCCGGGAAGATCCCACATGCCGCAGAGCAACTAAGCCCGTGCGCCACAACTCCTGAGCCTGCGCTCTAGAGCCCGCAAGCCACAACTACTGAGTCTGTGTGCCACAACTACTGAAGTCCGCGTACCTAGAGCCCATGCTCCACAACAAGAGAAGGCACCGCAATGAGAAGCCTGCGCACCGCAACGAAGAGTAGCCCCTGCTCACGGCAACTAGAGAAAGGCTGTGCACAGCAACGAAGACCCAACGCAGACAAAAATAAATAACAAATAAATAAATAATAATTTTTTAAAAAAAGAATGAAAACAGTGACTGGCCACTCAGTATAAAGTACTGTGGTGGGTGCTATAAGGAGTTCAGGGATGTGTAGGACACAGCCCTGACCTAAGGACTTGTGGTCTCTTTTAGAAAATATAAAAGCTTGCAAAAAAATGAAAATAGGAAGGTAATATATAACAAAAAGGATACAGTTTAGAACTTCAGAGAAGGGAGATTACTTTCAGCTGGAGAGTAAGGAATGTCACTAATTTGATTCTAATTAAATAACAGTCCTTTAAACTAAAAGTAGGCTCATTTGTACCTAAATTCATATACGTTTCACCTTGAGCGTGGACAGGAGTGTGTGTGCGTGTGTGTTATAAGGTGGAATGGGGACAGGGTTGGAGATAGGAAGGAAAACATTCTTCTCTTCAATAAATAGTCTAAAGAGGTCTAATACAGAAGAGACAACCTCAGAGATGCTCCTTTCTAAATCACCATAATTGTCATCTTCTTGTTTATAGTCCTAACCTCCATATGCAAGGGGCGGGTTGGGGGTTGATGGCAAGGGAAGGGCACGAGTGTGCGTGTGCTTGTGTATGTGTGTGTATGAGTATGAACTGCATGTGCATCTTCAGTACCTAAAGTACACGGATTCCTCTACCAGTTAGATATATTTAGGAGCCTGTCTTTGATTTTTAAATAGTTTGGGGAACAATTTAGAATTCTTTTTCCAGACAAATAAAATAAGAAAAGTTGAGATACAGAAGCCCAGGAAATATGATTAGAATATGTCCTTTCATTATTATCTGCTCTTAATGAAAAGTTTAGTGGTTGTTTGAAGTCTGAGGATAAATAGAGAATTCAAACTGTTTAGAATTGGTACTTGGGTGGAAGACAGTATTTTTTGTTCGGTAGAACCTTGTGAGGAAAAGTTTATACAGAATCATTCCTGGGGAGTGGAGAAGCCTAATTCAAGTTGGCTTTTTTTTTTTTTTTTTTTAGTGGTTCCTCATACATATTGTCTATTTGAAAGATCTAGGGACCTGTTAATTTAATCAATCTAGGGACTGATTGCAAGTTCAGGGAAGACATTCTTATGAGGGTCCCAAGGAGCTTTTGATGCCCAGTTGAAGTTCAACAATATTAAATGTCTTTGACATCCCCTGCTGCACCAAAGTGAAGCCTTCTTCCTTATTAGGGAATTGGATCCTATATCATCCTATTTTACAGTTATCTGGTGGGTTCACAGGAATTTTTTTAAGTGTCCTGGAGTTAAAGGCTTTTCATTTATTCTGTTAATAATGGCCATCACTGGAGATGAGGTGTTCAGAAAGATCTAATACTCCAAGATAATTCTCACAAAAGAGCTATTAGGGGGCTTCCCTGGTGGCGCAGTGGTTGAGAGTCCGCCTGCCGATGCAGGGGACACGGGTTCGTGCCCTGGTCCGGGAAGATCACACATGCCGCGGAGCGGCTGGGCCCGTGAGCCATGGCCGTTGAGCCTGCGCGTCCGGAGCCTGCTCCGCAACAGGAGAGGCCACAACAGTGAGAGGCCCGCGTACCGCAAAAAAAAAAAAAAAAAGTAAAGACTTCATGGATTAGTATGTGAATGAAATGGGGGAGTGAGTAGTCTAGAGGAAGTTTACCATAATTCTGCATCTTCAGATAATTCTTTTTTATATATATATTGAACTATAGTTGATTTATAGTATTATGTAAGTTTCAGGTATATAACATAGTGATTCACCATTTTTAAAGTTATACTTCATTTATAGTTATTATAAAATATTGGCATATTCCCTGTGCTGTACAATATATACTTGTAGCTTATTTATTTTATACATAGTAGTTCGTACCTCTTAATCCCCTCTCCCCATGGTGCCCCTTCCCCCTTCCCTCTCCTCTCTCCTTAACTGGTAACCAGTAGTTTGTTCTCTCTATTCAGATAATTCTTTTAATTTCTAAAAGCTCTGTTTTCATTTTGAAGAAGAGAACTGCCAACTAGGTCACAAAATTTGCAAGAGCAGTAGAAGAAGATGGAACTTTTATTACATACTTCTTCCTAAACTAATGCTGCTTTTACATTCTACATCATTACATTTACATTTATCCTACATACATTTTATCATACATGATTTATCAAATAAGGTTATTATATGAAACAATCTAATTTTTGTCTGTTTATCTTAGGTTTCCCCAGTACAAGCTCTGGTAAATTGCTTGCATCATTTGACTCACTGTTACTCTCCACTGAGTTAATTATATAAAAATTACCTCTGAGTTTTGGAGCTGGGTAGGGAGAAATAGTAAAGCCAAGTGCAGGACATCCAGGTGGCAGCTGTTCATACCTCAAACAATGAGCAAGATCCAAAGACTATACACAATTAATTATTTCTTTGGGGGCATGAAAGCAGGATTAGAGTAAGGCAGAACTCTTAGTGGTTCTCACTGACCAGGTGGTTGTGGTTTTGACTATCAGAGTGAACATTTTCACCATGGAGGCAAGGGTTCTAGGCTGTAGTGCCACTAGAGCCTCAGTTGTCTCTAAAGAGGAGAATAATATCAGCCAGAGGCTGAGGCTCAAGAGACGTGGTTTATAGTCCCAGCCCTATCACAACTAGATAGGAACTTGGGGATTCATTTAACATGCAAGAGCTTTTATTCCTCACCTGTAAAATAAGACTATTTCACAAGATAACGTCTCAAGATCTTTAGATTTTAGCAGATTCAGAATTTACAGGTACAGACATGTATAGATTGATTTTAAAAATAAAGTAACACATTTTCCTATGACTCAGAAATGGACAGAGACACAGGTCTCAAACTTAGCATATTTTCTCTTTCTAGTTTATTAGACTTAAAAAGCAATTTCTTAACTGATTATTTTTCTTTGATTACAAAGTACTCATAGAAGTTAAATGAGGGATTTTACTGGACTTAAACTGGAACTACTAGTATATAGGAAAATCTGGATTTAGACAAAGCCTTATAACTTTTGGTAGGGTGATTATTTACTTTCAAAAGCAGGCATTCTAGATTCCTTTAAATAGCCACTTTTAAGTCCAGTATAATATTTTTAAATGTAATAAATATCATTCTATATGTAAATCCTTAATTTACACATTATTTTGCTGAAACAAAATCTGCCTTAAGTGAGAATGGCATACCTTAATTTACATGAGATTAATCTCTGTAGCCTACCAATTAATAAATAGAAATTTAAAATTAATTAAAAAATGTACAGTGAAATGGGTGTAACCATATGGTGTATATATGTACTTTAAACATTTACTTGATCTAACGTTTCTAAAACATTGAGAGTCTTAAGGTAAAACTGTAATGCTTCAGGGGTTTTTTTTCTCTTTTTTTGGCTCCCTGTCGGGGAACTGAACTCAGTTTTTTTATTAATGTTAAAATTAGGTGTACAAAGGTATTTTCTGGTTGCTATTAATTCTTCAAAAAATGGACAAATTTTCAGTCTCCTTAGCATTAAATTGTTACTATTAAAGGTTAAGAGTACATAAATAAGTACTTTACAAAAGAAGCCCTAGTTCCTAGGGCATTAGATTTTCTAAGTTTAATTACCCTAGATTAAATTCATTTCCTTTTTTAATAGGATTACTATAGTAGTAGGGATATTCTGAAGACATAGAATATCTAGATTTCAGCAGTACATTAAAAAAATTTTTTTTAACTAATTTATTTATTTTTGACTGCGTTGGGTCTTCGCTTCTCTGCACGGGCTTTCTCTAGTTGCTGTGAGCGGGGGCTACTCTTTGTTGTGGTGTGCAGGCTTCTCATTGCAGTGTCTTCTCTTGTTGTAGAGCACAGGCTCTAGGCATGTGGGCTTCAGTAGTTGTGGCTCGCGGGCTCTAGAGTGCAGGTTCGGTAGTTGTGGCACACAGGCTTAGTTGCTCCGCGGCATTTGGGATCTTCCCGGAACATGGATTGAACCCGTGTCCCCTGCATTGACAGGCAGATTCTTAACCACTGTGCCACCAGGGAAGCCCCAGCAGTACATTTAAGAGAGTTTTTCATATCTTTTGAGGGGGAAGTTATAACTGATTATTCATAGCTGAGTAAGTGAAGGAATGAGTGAAAAGAGTTCTACAATATCATCCTGGAACACAGTCTCTGATGAATTGTTGCAATTTGCTTCCTGTCCTTTTCAACCTCTTCATTAATCCTTGGCTAAAGACATTGCCATGCTTAGAGTTGAAGATGTCAAGCTGCTGAAAAGAATAATTAAATTTTTGAGCTGTAAAGTTGGAATCCAGTGGTATTCTCAGACGTAAAGCATAAGTCACCACATTATGTGATTTATGGAAAGATCAACTGTTCTTAACACCATTTTCAATTAAAGAGAAAGCAAACATGGGGACTAAATTAGATGCTGTGACTAGGTTCTCTAGCAGATCTCTTAACTCAAAGTATTTTAGATACTGTGGGATCTTACCTAGTGGGTAAGATCTTAATTAACCTAAATTAGACAAAGCTCTTGTTACATTGCAATACATTTTAATTAGATTGTCTTGGGAATTCCCTGGCAGTCCAGTGGTTAGGACTTGGTGCTTTCACTGCCAGGGCCTGGGTTCAATCCCTGGTCAGGGAACTAAGATCCCACAAGCTGTGCGGCGCGGCCAAAGGAAAAAAAAAAAAATTAGGTTGTCTTAGTCATTCTTTGAAATTAAAATTCTAGAAAAGAAGCATTATTAATATTACCTTAATATTAGGATGTTATAACAGAAACATTGTTGTTGATATACTTACAACATAAAACACCCTGAGAGAAAACAGAGTTCCCAGTAGTTGAAAAGAATGAGAGATGCTTAACAATATCCCCATCTCAGTTTTGTTTACAAGGAGCCACTAAGAACAAAGAACATTTGTTGTCAGTTGATCATGGGCAAATTTGTCTTATTAAAGTTTTCCCCTTCATGTGCACGAGAAAGCACTAAGTTATTAGGAATTTTAATTAGGACTTTTCCTTTCCAGCTCCCTAGACTAATTGTCTACAAATTCTATAATACCCTATGAAGCCTTAGCAATCATCTAAACTTTAAAGTTAATTTTAACTTTAAAATGTTTTGAAAATTAATTTTTATCAAATCATTAGGAGATAGAGGTAATTTTGTCAGAAAATATTCATGGGAAGATAGAAAATGTTTTTTTCCTGAGTGACTGCCAAAGTCAAGAACAAACTAGAGGCAGTTCCATATTGATTTTCTAAATAATGGCTTGGAAACAGAGGTCTTCCATATTTATTGCTTCTTAGTCTTATGTGAGAAATTTGTCTCCTCATTTTAATTGTGGATGCTTTCACTTAATCATGGGGTAAACTATCTTTTACGGCCTGTTACAACTCTGGCTTGGAATTCTGTGGAGAAAAAAAATTTGTAACTCTACCTTTTATGTGGTTGTAGAATATCAGAAACTAACTCAGTCCTTAGAGGACTAAAATTAATTCATAGGCAAACACTGTCTAGCAATCAGAGGTGGCTCTGTAAAACATTGAATGCAAAAAAAAGGAAGATTCCAATTCAGAAACCAGCCACAACTATCTGTAGATTTAAATAGCATAAGCATGTATTTGAGGTGATATGATTTATATTCTTATTTCTTATGGATTCATTCAACAGACATTTATTGAGCCTACATTGTCTGCCTGGTCCTGGAGAACCAGAAGCAAATGTAGGCCCCACCATATGTATCCCCCTTCTTTTATGTAATTATAAATAAATTGGTCTCATAACTTTTAGGGAGCCTTACTTTATGAGTAGTTTCACTGGGACCCCAGGTTGTTGACCTGCAGCTGTAAGTCCTTATTTCACTGTTACCGTAGTGAAATTACAGAGTTTAGTGATAGCCTGTGTTAATTAACCCATTCAAATACTGTAGCAAACCTACGTGTAGTCTAACAGAATACAGAAACCTCGGAACAGGGTTTCCTCTCTCTTCTGTGAATACATCATTTTATTGCTATATTAGATTTTTTTTTTGGAAGTATTTCAAATAGGTTGAGCCTAAGGAAATCAGGCCAGTGAACATGATGGCATTTATTACTGGATTCTGACAAGTAAAATCAAGATTGAAGGCTTATAGATATTTAATGAATGAACCATATTTCATGAAAATTCTTGAATTGTAAAGTTCAGGTGTCCAGGAACTTATCAACTCCTACCCTACCTCCACCTCTCCACCCCACTGCCCACCCTGGCTTTTGGAAGTGTGAGAGGGTATTTTGGTTGTCGCAAAGATGTGGAGAGGGGAGTGATTCTGGCTTTAGTGAATAGAGCCCATGGATGACATAATGGCCAAAATGTCAGGAGTAACCCTGGTTGGAAGCAGAGCCCCCAGGCATATTTCATCTCCCTCTGCCCTTCCCTCTTCTTTTCTTTTCTCACTGGAAAGGGAGAACCCCAGCAGTACAGATATTAGGGGTTAGCAGTATGCTGTTAGCACCCTGGTGCTCTTGTCACAGCACTTATTTGGTGCCATTCCCTCTTTTTCATCTAAGATATTTTTCTGAGGAAACATTGATGTCTAAATTAGTATCTAAAGTGCTCAACATCGCTAGTTATTAGAGAAATGCAAATCAAAACTATGATGAGGTACCACCTCACAACAGTCAGAATGGCCATCATTATAAGTCTACAAATAACAAATGCTGGAGAGGGTGTGCAGAAAAGGGAACTCTTCTACACTGTTGACAGGAATGTAAATTGGTGCAGCCACTATGGAAAACAGTATGGAGGTTCCTTAAAAAATTAAAAAGAGAGTTGCTGGACTTCCCTGGTGGTGCAGTGGTTAAGAATCTGCCTGCCAATGCAGGGGACACGGGTTCTAGCCCTGGTCGGGGAAGATCCCACGTGCCGCGGAGCAACTAAGCCCGTGTGCCACAACTACTGAATCTGCACTCTAGAGCCCACAAGCCACTACTACTGAGCCCGCACACCACAACTACTGAAGCCTGCGTGCCTAGAGCCCGTGCTCCGCAACAAGAGAAGCTACTGCAATGAGAAGCCCATGCACCACAACGAAGAGCAGCCCCCACTCACTGCAACTAGAGAAAGCCCACACGCAGAAACGAAGACCCAATGCAGCCATAAATTAATTAATTAATTTAAAAAAATAGAGTTGT
Organism: Orcinus orca; assembly: GCF_937001465.1. NCBI lineage: Eukaryota > Metazoa > Chordata > Mammalia > Artiodactyla > Delphinidae > Orcinus > Orcinus orca. The sequence goes on from NC_064568.1 coordinate 4,358,180, forward strand.
CATACGATTGCACTCCTGGTCACATTTCCAGAAAAAACTCTAATTTGGAAAGGTACATGCACCCCAGTGTTCATACCAGCACTATTTACAATAGCCAAGACATGGAAGCAACCTAAATGTCCATTGACAGATGAATTGATAAAGAAGATGTGGCATCGATACACAATGTGAATACTACTCAGCAATAAAAAAGGAAATAATGTCATTTGCAACAATGTAGATGGGCCTAGAGATGATCATACTAAGTGAAGTAAGACAAAAAGAAAGACAGATACCATATATCACTTATATGTGGAATCTAAACTGTGACACAAATGAACTTATTTACAAAACAGAAACAGACTCACAGACATAGAAAAGAAACTTATGGGGCTTCCCTGGTGGCGCAGTGGTTGAGAGTCCGCCTGCTGATGCAGGGGACACGGGTTCGTGCCCCGGTCCGGGAAGATCCCACATGCCGGGGAGCGGCTGGGCCCGTGAGCCATGGCCGCTGAGCCTGCGCGTCCGGAGCCTGTGCGCCGCAGCGGGAGAGACCACAGCAGTGAGAGGCCCGGGTACCGCAAAAAAAAAAAAAGAGTTCCCTTAAAAGAAACTTATTGTTACCGGGGGAAAGGGGATGGGGGTGGGGATAAATTAGGAGTTAGGGATTAGCAGGTACAAACTATGATATATAAAATAGATAAACAGCAAGGTCCTGCTGTATAGCACAGGAAACTGTATTCAATATCCTGAAATAAACCATAATAGAATAGAATATGAAAATATATATATAACTGAATCACTTTGCTGTACACCATAAGTTAACACAACATTGTAAATCAACTCTACATCAGTTTAAGATTTTTTTAATATAATAAATGAGTTAGCATCTGAAGGGACATTAATTCTGTATACTTTTTATATTAGAACATATTTATTGACCCCAGTAGAAGGTGTGCGTTATCTTCCTTGTCTTCTTCCTTTTCCCCTCTGTGATTATAATCATAAGTATACTATTGGTGTGTATATATCTGTTGTATATACATTGATTGCATTTCACTGAAGTGAGTTCATTGGAGTGAGTTGTTTCCTAGCTTCAGCTTAGTGAACCTGTGCTTGTGATATTTTCAGGAACAGTACAGATTCTCATTCAGCCACTTTGACTACTATAAACCTGATGTGAGTTTGGAATTTAGAAGTTAGTTGCTTTGACCTTAGCAAGACTTGTTCCCTTATACGCTGTTCCTATTTAATGTAAGCACACTTGGGCCGAAGAACATGTAAATATTTGGCTTCATATTTGTCATCTTACATTAAATGTTGACACTAGTTAATAGAAGTATGTCTAGGAGATCCTTTTCTTTGGATCAGAATACCAGCTTCACTTTCTTTCTGACCATTTCTAAATGATTATCTTTTCCTTATTGCAATTCAAAATATCTAAATTTGAATTCATAATTGTCCTTCCTAAAACTAACCCTGCTTTTCATCTTCCCTATTGCGTCATCACTCTCTTAGACTGGAAACTTGGGCCTCATCTTTTTTTTTTTTTTTAACTTTAAAAAAAAATTTTATTGGAGTATAGTTGATTTACAATGGTGTGTTAGTTTCAGGTGTACAGCAAAGTGAGTCAGTTATACATATACGTATATCCACTCTTTTTTAGATTCTTTTCCCGTATAGGGGCCTCATCTTTATTCATTCTTCTCTTTCATCTCTAATATGTAGTCAACAAATCCTATTGGTTCCTTCTTCAGAAGAATCACTAGGCCTTTCTTTCACATTTCCTCTGCCACTACTTTACTCCAATCCTTATCATGTTTCACTAAGAACACCTCTAGTTTCTCAGCTCTCTTCAAGCTTTTGACTTCTGAGGTTAAAACTACCAAAGTAGATGGCAGAATGCATTAAGACATAATGTCTCAGGAAAAAACAGGAGACAGGTGAATATTTACTCTGAGATCATCTAATCTGCAACAGAGTAAAATTTATCTTTGTCTTTTGTCCTAAATTTTAACTATTCCCAGAGTTTTACTTACTCATTTATTCCTTCATTTAATAAATATTTAATAGTATTTATTAAGTATATGTTCTGGTGTAAATAGCTAAATATTATATTTATTGTCTTTGCATTTTCCTTTGACAATTCATGTGTTGTCTTCAATTATCCTATTTATGCTTTCTCTAGTTTTTCAACCTCAACCTTGCAAGCTCTAGTTCTATTTCTTAGGTACTAAACCTCGATTCATTTTAAGCTCCATAAATCACACAAGTTCCAAAACTGATGGATAGCAAAGCAAGGACTCAACTCCACCTCTTCTGCAGACCAGCAGCCTTCCAACCGCATCTTACTAATATAATAAGGCCTGTTGTCTAAGCTTAATGACATGAAACAATGGAATACTATAATGTGATGGTATCTCAAGAGAAAGGGCAAAGGAATGAGAAATTGGCCCTTAAATTGTTTTTTTATAACAAACTTTAAGAAGTTTGGAGAGCATTATATTCCCATAAGTAGCCAGTTAATAGCATACGTGTCTTCAACTTGCTTCCTACTGCTTCTTGGTTGTATTTTTATTTTGCTATTCTTAAAGAATATTTGGAACCACTAGGGCTGTATGCAGTTTAGTGGGAAATTAAACAACAAAGAACAATGAAGCCAGGTTATTTAAAAATGTAATAGCTTCATATCTTCCCCTGCCGAAGCCATCTATGGCTAGTAAGATTTTGGAAAGAATAAATTGAGTCAATCCTTGTTCTTCTCACATGGACTTGAACTAGCCCTCAAAAGCCATTTTCTTGCTCTTTTAGCAATTTTTATATTTTCTGAGAATGTGAAAAATGTGTGTTTTTTTATTCCTGAGAGCCCAGTATGGTCTGTTCTTCACCTGTGATTGGAAGGTATAAAATAGATATTAAGTAAGGATTTTCAGTAGATAGCTTATGTAGATCTGACATTCATGGAGCATAGCAAGAAAACAGCTCCTTACTGTGGCGAATAACATTTTCTAAAACAATATAGCATTACCTACGTATTTCCTCCAATTGGTAGTTTCTCAGACATAGAATATGCTTGAACATATTCTAATGGTTTACCATATACTTTTGAAATTTGAGTTGTTTTATTTTGCCTTTTTTATTAACTTTTATTGGAATATGGTTGCTTTACAATGTTGTGTTAGTCTCCACTGTGCAACAAAATCAATCAGCCATATACATACAGATATCCCTACCCTTTTGGACTTCCTTCCCATTTAGGTTACCACAGTGCATTCCCAGTTCCTCCCACCCCACCCCTTTCCCCCTTGGTATCTGAACATTTGTTCCCTACATCTATGTCTCTATTTCTGCTTTGCCGATAAGATCATCTCTAGATTCCACATATATGCATTATTATACAATATTTGCTTTTCTCTTTCTGACTTACTTCACTCTGTATGACACTCTCTAAGGCCATCCATGTCTCTACAAATGACCCAATTTCATTCTTTTTATGGCTGAGTAATATTCCATTGTATATATGTATCACATCTTCTTTATCCATTCCTCTGTTGATGGACATTTAGGTTGCTTCCATGTCCTGCCTATTGTAAGTAGTGCTGCTATGAACATTGGGGTGCATGTGGTTTTTTGAATTACGGTTTTCTCTGGGTATATGCCCAGGAGTGGGATTGTTGGGTCATATGGTAGTTCTGTGTTTAGCTTTTAAGGAACCTCCATATTCTTTTCCATAGTGGCTGTATCAATTTACATTCCCACCAACAGTGTATGAGGGTTCCCTTTTCTCCACACTCTCTCCAGCGTATTGTTTGTAGATTTTTTTGAAGATGGCCATTCTGACCTGTATGAGGAGACGCCTCATTGTACTTTTGATTTGCATTTCTCTAATAGTGTTGTTGAGCATCTTTTCATGTGTTTGTTGGCCATCTGTATATCTTCTTTGGAGAAATGTCTGTTTAGGTCTTCTGCCCATTTTTGGATTGGGTTGTTTGTTTTTTTGATTTTGAGCTGCATGAGCTGCTTGTATATTTTGGAGATGAATCCTTTGTCTGTTGTTTCATTTGCAAATATTTTCTCCCATTCTGAGGGTTGTCTTTTCGTCTTGTTTATGGTTTCCTTTGCTGTGCAAAAGCTTTTAAGATTCATTAGGTCCCATGTGTTTATTTTTGTTTTTATTTCCCTTTCTCTAGGAGGTGGGTCAAAAAGGATCTTGCTGTGATTTATGTCATAGAGTGTTCTGCCTATGTTTCTAGTGTCTGGCCTTACGTTTAGATCTTTAATTCATTTTGAGTTTATTTTTGTGTATGGTGTTAGGGAGTGTTCTAATTTCATTCTTTTACATGTAGCTGTCCAGTTTTCCCGGCACCACTTATTGAAGAGGCTGTCTTTTCTCCATTGTATATTTTTGCCTTCTTTGTTGTAGATTAGATGACCATAGGTGTATGGGTTTATCTCTGGGCTTTCTATCCTGTTCCATTAATCTGTATTTGTTTTTGTGCCAGTACCATACTGTCTTGATTACTGTAGCTTTGTAGTATAATCTGAAGTCAGGGAGCCTGATTCCTGCAGCTCTGTTTTTCTTCCTCAGGATCACTTTGGCTATTCAGGGTCTTTTGTGTTTCCAAAGAAATTGTAAAATTTTCTGTTCTAGTTCTGTGAAAAATGCCATTGGTAATTTGATAGGGATTGCATTGAATCTGTAGATTGCTTTGGGTAGTATAGTCATTTTGACAACATTGATTCTTCCAATCCAAGATCATGGTGTATCTCTCCATCTGTTTGTGTCATCTTTGATTTCTTTCATCAGTATTTTACAGTTTTCTGTGTACAGGTCTTTTGTCTCCTTAGGTAGTTTTATTCCTAGGTATTTTATTCTTTTTGTTGCAATGGTAAATGGGATTGTTTCCTTAATTTCTCTTTCTGCCCTTTCGTTGTTAGTGTATAGGAATGCAAGAGATTTCTGTGTATTAATTTTGTATCCTGCAACTTTACCAAGTTCATTGATTAGCTCTAGTAGTTTTCTGGTGGCATCTTTAGGCTTTTCTATGTATAGTATCATGTCATGCCCTTTTTTTTTTTTTTAACATTGAAGGTATGATCTGGGATTAGAGGAGATGGGGAATTACTGCTTACTGAGTACAGAGTTTCAGTTTTGGATGATGAAAAATTTCTGGAAATAGATAATGGCAGTGGTTCCACAATATTGTGAATGTACTTAATGTCATTAAATTGTACACTTAAAAATGGTTGAAATGGTAAATTTTGTGTTTTGTATATATTACCTCAATAAAGAAAAAAATGTTTTGAAAAACACTGAAGGTATGACCTCACTTAGAAAACTGAAATCAACCTGGTCCCACTAAAGGCTATATTTTTTCTTCCTCATAAGCCTGCTATTTTGAAAATGTTTGTTTACAAACAACATATATTATTTTTCCTGAAAAAAAGAAAAGTAATTAGGAACTAAGAGCCAGTCAGCATTTTTGAGCAGCACCAGTATAATGATACCACCTGGAGTACTTAAAATTCCAGATAAAATTAAATATTTGTCATTTTAATCTGCATGTACGACTTCATTATGGGTGAATGTACACTTTCTATTGGGCCCTTGGAAATCTGGAAAACAGCTTGACCCTTTTACACACCTCAGGTTGGAGACCACTGTTCTATACTATGTCTCATGACATCACAGATACTATTTTAATATACCATTTCATCTTATGACACAAATTGCTGTATGATTCTGTACTTGCTCTGCAGGTGGTGCTTGGGGGTTACCTGGCCCTTCCTTGATTGGAGGCTGATATTCCCATCAGGGCTTTATGGTACTTTACAGATGTGAGATAGCTCCCCAACACCTTTGAGCCCCTTAGGTGGTACATGATTCCTTTGAGGTAGGCAGAGCCTAAATAAGCAACCTTCACTGCTTATTGTACTTCTTCAGTTAATTGTCTCGAATATGAAGGCAGGTAATTTAACTAATTTCTAAAGAAGGTCAGTGCCTCTGTTCTTCCTTCCTAAAACCTCATAATTCTGGTATTGGCTTTGGCACTAAGCAAAAGCTTCTGTTGCTCTCCTTTCTGAACTAATTGGTTCTAAGCAGTAAAATAAAGTACTTGCCTTATTTAGAGGTTCATATGACTATACTAATCTCAAAAGAGTTTAAACTCCTTTACAGTTCCTCGCTTTGTCATTTTTCTGCTCCCCCACCCACTGGCTGGTTATGGGGGTTTACTTTTTCATAAAGAAAGCCGCTGAAGTCAAAAGCTACCACTTATTGAATCCCAGTGGGAGGTTCATACAGTTAGGGACTTTTTAGCTGAACTGGTTGTCAGCTGGAGGAGGGCAAGAGAAGAGACTCCTTGAGGAATGCACAGCCAACTGATGCGACAGGTTTTAACTTCAGTGCCTTCCTTGCAGATCTGTTCTCTGCTTTCTACAAGTACAGATAGTAATTGATTTATTAGATTTATCATTTTTCTTCCTTGATTCAACTTTACTTTTCCCCATCTTTTGCCACTTTTGGAAAAATTTATCCAGCCAGTCATCAGGCATCAACATCAAGAAGGTCAGTCTGTAGAAACAGAACAAGTTCCTTGGTCTTCGGACTTTTTTCCCCAGTGGATCCTTCATGAATAAAATATAGTAAAGCGTGAAAGAGAAGGAGAACATTAGGCATTTTATCCAAAAAATAAAGTAGTATCCATGAGGTCTGACAGCTGAGGTAGGTTTTAATAATATAGAAAAGCCTCTGGAATTAGTCTTGGTTTTCATAAGGAGTATCTTTTGTCTGGGATTTGCTTCCAAATAATTGCAAGGGAGGGAAGAAGTACTGGCCATGAATTAATAATTGAAGCTGGATAAAGAATGCATAAAATTCATTATCCTCTCTACTTTTATATATATTTGAAATGTTGTATAACAAAGAGGTTTTTAAAAGACATCTTTTCCCCAGGAATTTTGGAAGGACAAAATCTATTTCCTTATGAAATTTTCAGCATCCCCCCCGCAATACTCAACAGTGTTGAACACCATAAGGATACTATTGTAGGTTTGTATTACTGAGGGAAAAAATATTTTCTTGTCAGATATAATTCTGAATTTAGTAGGGTTTTTTGTTATTTTTGTTTTGTTATTGTCCAGATTGTTTTATTAATACAGCAATGTGTAAAATTATTTCAAAAACTAGATTCTAGTGAAACTTGTGTTCAGCTTTGTTTCCATCTGAAGGCATATTCAGTAAACTTTAATCAGTATTGAGAAGTCTGAAAACTACTCAATGAAAAAATAGTATTAAACAGTTTCTTTATAAAGTAACACTTAAACGTTTTTAGTTGTTTGTAAAGGAAACTTTTTGTGTTATCGTTTAAATATCCCTGATATATCTTTGGGTGGTATTTAGTAAAGGAGCCTATTTTCTCAGTCTGGGTCCTAACTTAACTTTACTGCTAAATCCTCGGTGTCTTGTAGTTTGTCAAGTGATCACACTTATTAAAATATCTATGCCAATTGAGATACTATAACTTTGATCTAAAGCAAGGGTTAGCAACCTTTTTTTTTTCTTTGTAAAGGGCCAGATAGTAAATATTTTAGGCTTTGAGGGCCACAAAAGTGCTCTATTACATATTCTTCTTTGTTTTTTTGTTCTTAGAACTCTTAAAAATAGTTCTTAGCTCTTTTGTAAGATCCTTATTAAAACAGGCAGAATTAAACAATTGCTTTTTAATTAGATGCTTTACAAAATATTAATAAAAACTAAGGACCCAAATGTTAAAGGTTATTTTCAAAGGTAAAATTATGACTCTTATACAAAATGAACATATGTCAAAGATTGTATTTAACTCACTAATTAACCAATTATTAGGAGCCACTAAGATATTAAAATGAGAATTAGACTTACGGAAATTTATATTCTCTACCAGACAAAATTGATTTGTATTTCATCACCAGCGCTGTCCACAAGGTAATTTCCGTCTCTACAGAGTTTCACAATAACCTAGCCAGAGACAAAGATGCAGACCTTTATACTATCAGATAACTCCAAAATATCCAATAGACAACACCAGATATTCCCTTGAAAGGGCACGTAAAATTTTTTACCATTTTAGTCTTTCACAGTTTCTGCTGACAATCTCCCATCCCTCTTGTGATCATAAATAATTTCCAAAGATTTTTCTTGATCGCAAAATAGTTGGTCTCTTTAGGTTTGACCTGATTATTTATATAGATGCGTTAAGAGTGCTAATTAATCATACAGACAGCCTTGAGTTTTCTTTGAAAATCCACAGTGATACAGTTTTGAGCAATTACTAAGGCTACAAGGTTAACTTCTGTATGGAAGTTTTCGTAAAGAATCTTAGATTGGACTTTTAAACACCTCTATTATTTACTATCCCAAGGTTAGGAAACCACACCTAAGAAACTCTCTGACTAGATTTCATCTACAGAGCTGATGAATTTGAATGAGTTAATCTCATCTTTAGGTCCCCAGCATTTGCTGAGGCTTGCTAGGAAGTAAGTGACCTTCCTTACCACCGCTAAGCCAGGGACCCTGTAAATCAGGCATCAGGTCGGTTTTCCTGGGAGGGCTTCTTTTTAGACATTGGCTCCATATATAAAGTCAACTATTCTTAGTATGATTTTTCATGTATGATTAAATGAGAATCTTTCTCAAATATGACATTCCAGGTATGTATGGTTACAAAATCCAATTATATCCTAATAAAAAGGAGATAAGATACTAGTATTGATCCTATACAAATAACTGTATTGCCATAAAAAGTTAAGGAAAACTCAGTAAGTTTCTGAATGCTGTTGATTCAGTAAAAATCAGATACTACTTAATGTTTTATTTTAGATCACAAAAGCAGAGTCTACTAAAATGTGAGTTAGAAATAGTTTAAGAAGAAAGTAAAAGGGCTTCCTCATGTAGCCACAAAAAATAGAACATTAAGAGAACATCAACAGTATTCTAAACAAAAAACCACAATAAAATTTCCTTCATCAGTTCATTCCGTCCTGTATAGTTACTGCTTGCTCAAATGGAACTTGGGTCAGCAGTCTGCTTTCATGAAACATCTGCTTCTGGACTGAAAAGCATCATGGAAATCCTGGTCTAGTCCACTGGTAAATCCTGAAAGTTATCTAAGTGATGTCAGCTCAGAAACATGTACCTAAGGGTCTGTTCTTTGGAGTAGCAATAGTTTGTAGAGTAACTTGTACATTCCTTTCCATGAGACTCTCAAAGATAGTTTTAGGTGTAACAGTTAACCTGAAAGTTTCATTTTTCTATATTTAGGAGCCAGTCTTGGGAAGGCCAAATCAAAAGAATTGTTGAAAGAGATTTGGACCCTTGATTAAGATAGGAGCATGGATGAGAAACAGTACTTGGTTATTTAATCAAAATGACAATAAAACATTATAATAAACATGTAAGGGAATGCAATTTTAAAGAACTTAGCTCTTTCACAAGTAAAAAACCTTTGTTCTTTCTGGTTGTTTTGTTTTGTTATTTTAATCATTAAGAACATTGTAAATCCAACGTAAGGCCAGAAAGTTATTCTGCTATCTAGGCAAATTACACAGAAGATAAAGAATAATCTTTCATATTGTAGATGAAGGCATTAATCAGTAAGCCAAAGAAACTAGCCCATCAAAACTGATTGAATTTTGCAAAATTTGGACATATTTCATATCTTCTTTTCAGATCCCAGTAGTATAAACCAAGGCAAATCAAATTCAGTTTCTAAGACTTGTCTTTCTTTCAAATTCTGGAACAAACTGCCACTTTACTTTGGGACAAAAATGCTCTTTTTCCTTCAGAAACAAAAGGACTTTACACCTTGTACTGTTGCTCCTAGCGTAGTTCGAACCTCTTATATCAATTATAACATATTTCAGAGAGAAGATTAGGTGGAGGGAATGGATAATAAGAAATATCTGTCACACACAAGGATTTTAGCAGAACAGAAAGGCTCCTGAATACAGATAACAGATTTTCTACAGCCCCACACTTCTCTTACACCTTCTTAAAGTGGCAAAATGAACCTGATTGGTAATATGACCTGAAGATACAGCCACTCTAACAGCATATAGAAATAAGAAGCAAATGTATATCAACTTAAAACTATGCTTAATAATCAACATTTAGTGTTCTATTTACTTAGAAATTTATCTGAGCATCTAAGAATTATTTGTTAATTAGCTTCATTTAACGTTAGTCCAAGATTTTAAATTGCCATAAGATCTTGGAGGTATTTAAGCTGACACATAATTGCTATTGATATAAAAAGTTATCCAGGGGGGCTTCCCTGGTGGCGCAGTGGTTGGGAGTCCGCCTGCCGATGCGGGGTGTAAGGGTTCTTGCCCGGGTCCGGGAGGATCCCACGTGCCGCGGAGCGGCTGGGCCCGTGAGCCATGGACGCTGAGGCTGCGCGTCCGGAGCCTGTTGCTCCGCAACGGGAGAGGCCACAGCAGTGAGAGACCCGCGTACCGCAAAAAAAAAAAAAAAGTTCTTCAGTATTACGACTCAATTTAGATGAACACAAATTTTCATTTTTCTAAATATCAGACATTATATAAGAAGAATACTATTAACTTGTTTGATTAGTAAACCTGTATAAGTAAATTTAGGAAGTTCAGATTAATTTTAATCTGAATTAAAACAAACCCAAGTAAATTAAAATGTGTGCAGTATTATACTTGGACAAAACTAATCTTTTTTCTTTGTTTTTTTTTTTTGTTTACAAATCTAGTCTTGATTTGCAAAATATTTAACTTAATTATATGAATTTGGATTTTTTAAATGTTTCAGAACTAGTAGTTTCTGTAAGAAGGATTTTTTTTCTTTGTCTAACATATTTGAAGTATTACATGTTCAGTTCGTTTTCTTGGACTTCTAAGAATATTTGATACGTAAGTGCTTATTTAGCTCTATAAAACCAATGAGAACAGAACCCCTTAATTTAAGAGCTATTATAATTAATTTTTAATGTCTTCTAAAAATAGGAAAACATTTTATACTTACACAACAAGAAGTCAAGATCTTTCTGAATTACAGACACAGACACACAGAGAGCTATGGCTTCAGTTCTACAACTTCAGCCATGAATCAAAAGTAAGCGCAAAACCTTACCAGTACAGATCTCAAAGAGCTGTTCCCCTTTCTAATATATACAGCATTTTTAATTGAGTTGAGCTCAATGTAGACAAATGGGCAAAAAGAAAAGTCTAACAAACTGAATTCTCTTTTGGTTTATTACCCAACAGAAAATAGATCTATTGTGTATCACTTTTCTGAAGAGACCACCACATGGTCAAATTATTAAAATCAAATTCTCATTCTGTGCTGCCATCAATGAGGAGTAATTTATCATAAAGCAGAAACCAACAAAATCAGCAAGAGAAAAAAAATCAAAAGAACCAGAAAGTAGCAAAATTAATGTTCTATTGCCAGTTGAGATTTTCTTTGGGAGCCAAGAAGACTTGTACCAAGGCTAAGGCAGCCAGTGAGGGGTACTTCTCTGACAACTTGGGTAAATTCATTAGCATCTTGGTGGAACCTCAAAAACTGTTTGAGAATAATTTTTTGTAAGGTAAGATCATGACTCTCATATAAATACACAGTGAACATTTCTTACACACAAGGTCTTACACACCCAGGAAACTCTTCAGGGCTGCTCTCTACATATGGCAGCTCATCCAGTCAAGGCAGTTTTGATCTTATGACACCTTGTCTCAACACTTGTTTCAGTGATCTCAGTGGGAAGAAAAGAGAATAAAAGAGCTCATGACAGAAATGTTTGGTTTGGTTTTTTCTAAGTGATGAGGTTACACATAATTTTGCTTTCTTTTACGCCCACTCGTGTTTTCAGAGTTTTCTACAATGAACATAATTGTCTTAAAAGAAGGTATATTTAAAATGCTAATAAACAGAATTGAGCAAACATCTGCTAATGTTGATGCTAGCAGTGCAGGATTGGGGGTTTTTTTTGGTTTTTTGTCATTGTTTTTGTAGAAACAAATATTTACTCTGTTGAAACCTTATAACCTAATTTTTAAGCAAAGACACAACTTATATTAAGTCATAAAATTCTTTATTAATTTGTTCTGGAGAGTCAAGGTCTGAGTTCTGTGCCTCTAGAGATAAAAGAGGAATTTCTGGAGCCATGGTTTTAACGCAGAATTTTCTTCAAATTCATTCAAGATACTTTGGATTCCATTCAGAGTACTTTCTCTGATTTTAAATGAAAAATGCTAAGGAAGCTGGTGAATGCTGATAGAAGAACCTTCTTTGACCTCTCGGTACTGTGTTGGCTTGAGCTTCCAGCCCCATACTTAAATTTAAGTATAGAAATGATCACAGCTTTAGGCTCATAGAAAGGACTATACTGTACTATATCAAATTGTCTTCATGTTAACCTTTGTGCATGTTAACTTCAAAAAAATGTTACTAGCTATTATACATTGTACACGCTACACTATATTTTATAATCATTAAAATTATTCCTGTGTGCATTTCCCAAAACTACTTTTATAAATGAAGAAATAAAGCTCAGATCTGATAGGTTGTTTAAGGATAAATCCCAAAGTGACTTTTTCAGTGCAGAAACAGTTTCTTCAGTTCTTTCATGCAGTATCGTGGGTATTGAATAAATAGTATGTGATGGTACAGAAGCTGAGCTCAGGTTTACGATTGTGGTGTTTTAATCTGTTGCTTAAACTTCAGAGACCTTAATGCTTTTCATTCAGAAGCTTTTTCTCCCTTTTTCCGTAGTGAAAAAGACTTCAGGGTCTCATGCTCTGCACAAGAAGTCTTTCTGAAGTCTTTCTCTTGCTCAGTTTTCATTTAAATGACTTTGTGAACCTAAAATGAAAATAAGAGAAGAAACATTAGAAAAGCATAGAAATTTGTCCTGCCGATCTTTTAGTCCTTTGTCGAAAAATGGGTAGATTGTTTTCTCTTTGTATTTATTGAACCAAGCTACCTAAACAGTGTTATCCTATTTAGAATGTTTTTAACCTTCTTTAAGCTATTCTCTAAACCTTATCTGGTTTTAAAGGAAAATACAAATGTGGATGGTGAATTAATGTTCTGTAGCTTTAAATTCAGCCAGTTTGGTGCTTTTGTCTCTTATAAAAGATGCTCACAGCTCGAGAAGAGAGGCAGCTACTGTCTGTGATCTCCATTCTCAAACTATTCAACTATTCATTTGCATTAGCAGCTCTAGCAAACTGCACCCACATCCAGGCGCGCGCATACACATACACACACACACACACGCACACACATACACACACAGATGCTTGTTTGGCAGAAGCTTTCTGTTTATTCAGCAGAGTCCTCCCTCGCTCCCAGATGTAGAAAGCTCTAAGAGTTGATGCAGGAGACAGAACCGGAACTGTATGAAGGCTGAGGAAGGCACTGCGGAGGATTGGCTATGCAGGGATGTTGATGTGGTGTGGCTGTACCTGCCTGTTCTGTGAAAGTCACTTCTCTGAAGCTGTGAAGGTGAGAAGCCCAGGGATCAACTAGAAGCTTCATTTCGGCCGGCTGTTGGCGGGGGAATGCATTCCCAGTGGTAGCTGTCCTCATTTACAGCGTTATTCTCGGAAACCAAGTATGTGCAGCCTTGACAGACTATGCCACAGCTCCTCTGCAGTTTGGAAGCTGGGACAAATGGAAAGAGCTTAGAGCCAAAAGAGGTTGTGATTGTTTGCACGATCCAAGCTTGCTCTGGCAGTGCACAAATGAAGGATGAGCTTTGTGGCAAGCAAAATCAGCAGACTGCCTGACAGGGGGTTTTGGTAAGATAAATGTGTTGCTTGTGTTTTGGGTCTCCACCACCTTGCCCCCCATCTTTTCTTGTTTTTTTGGTTTTACTTTTCTGTATCAGCTATATAGAATTGACTGTTAGCAATAACTAAAACATTTTAGAGATTCACATTTGGTGGTAAGGGATAGCCAAGGGAGCTGAAAGGAAACCATTATTTCTGGTCATTCAGTTTTGTGACCTTCAGAAATAATCATCAGGTTTTCTCCATATCCATGAAGAGGCAGAAGCTAGGAATTTCCAGAGCAAAGAACGCTAACAATAAGATATCCCTTCTCTTCTTTGAACAGTCATAATTACCCCCGCTCCTTTTTTTTTCCCCCCCAGCTTTCCCTATGGCCTGAAGTGGAGAAGAAAAAATAAAGTCTTCTTGCTCTTATTAAATTGTTGCCGCTGGAACAGTAATAGGCTGAGAATATAAGTATGGAGGTGGAGGAAGGCAGGTTGAGGAGTCTGCTATTTTCATAGCTGTGCATTGGTGGGTGTTTATCTTAGATTCATTAGCATTGATGTTCATTATCAAGTGGTTGTTAGTGCTTTATCTCTTTGCCTGTACTGTGATTTAATCCCTTTTATGTTTTATTTTGTACAGTTTTTCTTTGCCAGGCCCAGTAGTATCATTATGAGGCCTTTTTCTGTTATTATTAATACATATTAACGTTTATTAGAGAAAAGATGGTTGTAGAAAGTAGCCCTGAAATACTTATGGACCTCAAGAAAGGTAAAGATATTTTCTCTTTAAAATCTAGGGTTTGCTTTCAGCAGATTCTGGAGTCTTGATTTGGGGATCTTTAATAAGCATTTTATTGCAAGTTAAAGAAATAGTCACATTAGTTTTGTGAAATCCTACCTTACTCTAATCTGCCTTAAGTTGGATCCTGTTTCTTGTGTTTTTCTAAGCATGAAGGTTTACTTTTCCTCATCCTTTCTTAGGCAAGTGTTGCTGGATGGTATGGTGACTGTTTTATTAGCCTACCTCAGACCTTGTCCTTGAGCCCCCCCACTTCTCACCAGTGGAGAGAGCCAAGTTTTCTAGCTGCTTAGAGGGGCACAGAAGAAAACCATTGACACCTGGCTTTTTGCTGACTCACTGGTTATATAAGCCTTGTAAATACAGCTATCCATATACTCCATTAGGTTACTGGGCAGGTGGCCCCCTCCTCGTTTACTGGCCTCTTCCTTTCTCATCACCCTTCTGCTTCCTCCTTAAGTTTTTGGTAACACAGTCTCAACCTTTCACCAAGTGAGTTCTAAGAAGCAGTGAATAGACAAATCTTTTTTCTTCTATTGAATTGTTGGGTTAACTGTGTATTTTCATCTTGATTATGTTAAAATTCCAAATTCTATATTTTCTTGGCACATGAAACCTACAGTATTAATACATCTTTTCATTTGTGGGCCAGTTAAAGTAAAAACTTCCTTTTCTATCTTTGAGAACTCAGTTTAAATGCCCCTGTTCAAAGAATTATTCTGTGACCTCCCAGTCTAAAGTAGGTTTCTCGGCCTTACATTATTCCTTTTCTCACAGCACTGTGTTCTTTTTCTTTGCAGCACTTTTCACAGTTTATGTTATTTGATTACCCGTTTTTCTGTTTCCGCCAATTTTCCCCACTCAGCCCTAAGTGTCATGAAGGCAGAGAGTTTATTTTTTTGTCAATATATGCCAAAGCGCCTAGCAAAACGCCTGGCTGAGAGTTGAAGAAATGACAATAGGCAGTATTACATGTGTAAAGACCCTATGCTGATGTCGACTGAAAAAAAAATGTACAACGTCAGAGTTGTGAAGTAAGTTTTATTTGGGGCAAAATGAGGACTGTAGCCTGGGAGACAGCCTCTCAGATAGCTGTGAGGAACTACTCCAAAGAGGTAGGTGGGGAGTTCAGTATATATGTGATTTTGGTGAAGGGGGATTCATGCAGTCAAGCACACATGTTGACAGAAAGTTGCCACTAGTCACAAGGAGCAGATGCCTCCATTAATGATTTAAGTGCTTTTCTAAATATGAGAAGATGCAAGAAATTGGGATCATAAAATCTGAAAAATATCTAACGATCTGAAGCCCCGTTCTGCCAGTTTTTCCCGGAGCACAGAGTGCCTCATTCCTGATCTCTGCCCTGGCTCCTTTCAGGGTGTGTTGAAGGTCAGCGATTATGGTGGCTAGTGACTTCATCCTTGTAGAGGCAGATGGTGAGCAACAATTCTTCATCCACAGTGAGAAGAAACAGGATGAGCAGCAGGGTCTGAAAAAGGCCAGTGTGGCTAGAGTGAGAGGAGCATGCTATAAGATGAAGCTAGAGAGAGGTCCAGAGCCCAATCAATCACATAGGACGTTATAGACCAAGTTCACATTCTTGTTCTTAATATTTTAAGAGTGTGGAAAGCTACTAAAATAATTTAAGCATTGGGTGATTTAGGACTTCCTTTTTTTTCTTCTTCTTTTAATTCTTTAGTTTAATTGAGGGCCTAAATGAATGCAGCTAGATCAGTCAGGGCGAGTGATTCAGGAGAGAGAGGACAAAATTTTTTTTTAAATAGTTCTTCTGTTCCTCAATTTAATCTTTTTTTTAAAATAAATTTATGTATTTATTTATTTATTTCTGGCTGTGTTGGGTCTTCGTTGCTGCTCACGGGCTTTCTCTAGTTGCAACCAGCAGGGGCTACTTGTCGTTGCCGTGCGTGGGCTTCTCTTGTTGCAGAGCACGGGCTCTAGGCCCACGGGCTTCAGTAGCAGCATGTAGGCTCAGTAGTTGTGGCTCGTGGGCTCTAGAGTGCGGGCTCAGCAGTTGTGGCTTGCGGGCTTTAGAGCACAGATTCAGTAGTTGTGGCACACAGGCTTAGTTGCTCCGCGGCATATGGGATCTTCCTTGACCAGGGCTAGAACACGTGTCCCCTACATTGGCAGGCAGATTCTTAACCACTGCACCGCCAGGGAAGTCCTGAGAGAACAAAATTTTGTCCTAAGGGTTTGACGGTAGAAATAAGTAGAGGTAGGTGGGAAGTATTATAATTTGACAGAAATTTGGAAAGTAAAATACATAGGACTTGGTATTGGATTGGATATAGGTAGAAGGCAGATGATGTCAAGGATGATTCCTGGGCTTTGGCATGGTTTGGTTTGGCTTGTGTAACCTGATGGATAGTAATGCTTTCCCTGAGATATAGAATACTGTAAGAGAACCAGGTTTCGAGAAGGATCACAGTGTTTGGTTTTGGTCATGTAGATTTTGATATAGTCAAGTAGCCCTTTGGATCTGTACATCTAGATTCCAAAGGAGATTGTACTACCTTTACCATTGGGAAACCTTTAGTGATATCCTCGGAATAAAGTCCAAAACAGTTTAGACCTACCTTGGGAGCTTATCTCCCACCATAGCCCTCTCCTGTGCCATACTTTTACAGTCTCATGAACCATTCAGTCGTCTTGAAGAGACTATTACATTTCCTTCTTCTGGGCCTTTGCTCATACTGGCGGTCAACCTGAAATGCCTTTCCTTACCCCTTCTCATTTTTATCAAAAACTTCTTCCTTCAAGGCTCATTTCGTTTTTCACCTCCTCCAAGAAGCCTTCCCTGTTCCCTCTCCATTCCTGTATTCAAGAAGTACTTTACCTTCATATCTACCATATCATTTGCTTAATCAGACCTGTGTTTCATTTCTCTGTCTCACCAACTAGGTTGTGTGTTTCTTGAGAGCAGGGATTCCACCTTTATTCAGTACGTTAGATAAGAAGAACAAAGGATAATTGCAAAATTAATTAAATAGTAGAAGCCTTGATCTTTTCTACACCCTGCTTCCTTAGTCTCATAGCACCATGAAGTCCATCTACCTACTGATTTTCTCTAGGCTGTCCTACATTTGTACCTTATAGATACCTACATACAACTTTTCTACCTACATAGTAGAAAAGTTCTTCCTTTCATACGCAAAATCCCTAAGCTAGTCATTTTCATCACATACTTTTTTACTTTTACTTTATTTGTAATTTATCAGAAAAGCTGAAATCTTGCTGTTACTTATCACACGTGAAAGAATTGACCAAGACAGGAAGGACCAGAATTCATAGCTGATCTTGTTCTCTGTGTCTCCTCTTTTCCCATTCTCTGGAATAATTCTAGAACCCATGCAGTACTTTTTTCAGTGAGGTCACTTATTGGCGTTTAAGACTGGGTAAGGCTGTGCGTTGCAGGAGGCGTGACCCACATATTTCCTAGTGCTCCCTGATAGGATAGCACTGTCCACAGTTGAGCAAGCCTCCCCCCAGGGAACAGAGTGTAGAAATGCAGAAACAAGTTATGAAGGTTGGCTCCTTCCCATTTAAGTAATTCTTTCACAGAGGCTTAAGCATTCAATTTGTCTCTTCAGACATCTTTAAATAGTTGAATTTCCTTCCTATTATCTCAGTTAATATTTGTATGTATTGGTTTTCATTCTTTGGAAGCCTGAATTTCAGTGATTTCTTACCCCTTTTAGGAGTTATAGATACCTCCATTTAAAAACCTGAGAGACAATTGGACTACCCTCTGAAATTTATACCAGTCACATATTTATGCTTTTTTTATATAGATGTGTTCAATTTAGACCTTTCTTTTAGCGTAGTTGTCCCATTATAACTTGGAAATATGAACTAGACTGTATCCCTTATGTTCTATTTGAGAACATTGGTTTATATATCATCCATTGTCGTTACAGATCTTGAATGAGAAAAATCTAAGCAGCTCTAAACATTATATCACAAAGGAATGACTGTAGTTCTACCATGATTTGATTACTTGCAACTAAATAAAAATTATTTTAAGATAAATTTATTTAAACAGAGGGACAGATCATTATTGCACTCTTGATAAACTCTTCTCAGATCAATTCTGTTCATTAAAAAATACATAAAATCTTTGACAAGTGATACTCTAGGCTCTTACCTTTCTTAGAATTTGTACTTAATTTTGAGAACATAGCTGCTTTTTTGTACAGTAGAATAAAGCAGATACACGTATAAAGTTTGAATACCTGCTGTGTAAACTATCTAATATCTTGAGAGTCATCAGTTTTTAAAGATCATAGAAATGTTAAATTACTTTTTGCCTGTACTTCCCTTTATGTTAGCTGCTTTGGGACAGTGCCATACTACTACTATCTGGATAGCTCTAGTAGTACCTCACTTCATGCTCCATATATATAATATATATATTTAATAGACTTTAGGAAGGGGGTTGTAATCCTAAATATGGGATTCCCATCTGGAGTCTGACTTTGTAGAAATCATCAATGCCTCCTTTTTATGTTGATCCAACTGGTGGTAATCGTGGCTGTTACAAAAAGCATTATAGGGAAGTAGTTAAGGACAAGGACTCTGAAGCCAAAACCTATGGGATTTAAGTCCTGGCCCTGCTGCTTACCGTTGTGTGACCTTGTTACTTTACTTCTCCTAGTTCAGTTTCCTCAGCTGTAAAATTAGGGATTATAATAGCATATATTTCCTAAGGTTGTTTTGAGGGTTAACTATGTAAATATAAGCAAAGCACTTACAGCAACACCAGGTACATAGTAAACATTCAATTACTAGTACATTTAAGACTATCACCATCATCATCAGATTTACGTATAAGGCGGATTGAACCTTGAGCTTTCATAGCCTCAGAAGATACCTATCTGAGGAATAAACCTAGTGAGATAATCCTAGAAATGTTCAAATAGTTCACATAGGAAAGTAATAATGTTGGGCATTTAATTCATAAGCCTTTCGAATTGAAAAATGTCTGATGTCTGAGCCAAATATTTTTAAAAAATTTTTTATTAAAGTATAATTGACTCACAGTGTTGTGTTAATGTCTGCTGTACAGCAAAGTGATTTAGTTATACATATATATACATTTTTTTATTATTCTTTTCTATTACAGTTTATCATAGGATGTTGAATATAGTTCCGTGTGCTACACAGTAGGACCTTGTTGTTTATCCATTCTATATATAATAACTTACATCTGCTAATCCCAACCTCCCACTCCATCGCTCCCCCAACTCCCTGCCCCTTGGCAACCACAAGTCTATTCTCTATATTCGTGAGTCTGTTTCTGTTTCGTAGCTAGGTTCAATTCTGTCATATTTTAGATTCCACATATAAGTGATATCATACACTATTTATCTTTCTCTTTCTGACTTAATTCACTTAGTATGATAATCTCTAGGTCCATCCATGTTGCTGCAAATGGCATTATTTCATTCTTTTTGTGGCTGAGTAGTATTCCATTATATATATGTACCACATCTTCCTATCCATTCATCTGTTGATGGATGTTTAGGTTGTTTCCATGTCTTGCCTATTGTAAATAGTGCTGCAATGAATGTTGGGGTGCATGTGTCTTTTTGAATTATAGTTTTGTCTGGATATATGCCCAGGAGTGAGATTGCTGGATCATATGGCAACTCTATTTTTAGTTTTTTGAGGAACCTCCACATGGTTTTCCATAGTGAGCCAAATATTCTTAATGTATGACGGTAAGATATTTCAAGGAGCGTTAGAAGTCAGTCTTTGATTTAATAGTATCCTATTATAATGCAGATAAAGTTATAAATAACCTTGTTAAGACCTCTTGGTATTACAATAAACAAAAACACTTTAGGTTGTAATGAAAGAGAATTGTAAATAGCCAGTACCCAAAATAGTTTCTGAATAGATAAGTGAATAGGAAATAATTTCATTCATTCGGGAAACATTTAAGCAGCTACTAAGTGCTATATGCACAGTTTTAGGTGTTAGAGAAACAGAAGTGGACAAAACACAAAAATCACTACCTTCGTGGACTTTACATTCTAGTTTTTGTTGATATATATCAAAATATATGTCATGAGGTAAAAAGTTCTATGGAGAGAAAAGAAGTCTAGAAGCTAGAATAGTGAGTTCATAATGGAAGCAGAGGCTGTAATTTTAAATACAGTGTCAGGGAAGACCTTGCTACTAAGGTGACATTGGAGCAGAGACTTAAAAGAGGTAGATAGAGTAAGCCATGCAGGTGTCTGGGGAGGGGCGTTCCAGACAGAAGGAACATGAAGTGAAAAAGCACTGAAATGGTGCATGCCTGGCACATTCTAGAAGTAGCAAGGAAGCCATTGTAGCTGGTGGCAGTGGAGTGAAGGGATGAGTAAGTAGTAGGAGGTGGAGTCAGAGAGATTATGGATGTGGGGCAGGTGCCAGATCATAGTCATTTAGGCCATTGTAAGGACTTTGGCTTTTACTCTGACTGAGTTATGGAGCCACTGGAAAGTTTTAGATGTAAAAGACTGTTGTGATTTGACTTACATTTTTAAAGGGCCACTCTGTCTGCTCTTCATATAATTGATTATAAAAATATCATTGCAATAATAGTGTAGGAAACCATTGCAGTAGTCCAGGCAAGAGCTGATAGTGTTTTACACCAGGGTGGCAGCAGTTGAGATATAGTGAGAAGTAGTCAGATTCTGCATCTCTTTAGCAAGTAGAGCCCAAAACATTTTGCTGGGGCAGTGTAGTGTGCATAGGGGGTAACAACGCAGACTCTGTAGCCAGACTATCTGGGTACGAACATTGGCTTTGCCACTTCTTTACTTTGTGATCTCGGACAACTTAAATTCTCTATGCTTTGGTTTTCTTAGCTATAAAATAGAGATAATAATAATAGTCATCTTGCAGTGTCATTGTGAGAACTGAACAATTTACTAAACTGAAAAAGAACTTAGAACAGTGCCTGGCACACAGTAAGTACTATACTGTATGTATTAGCATCTGTTTTTATTAATGTTAACTGGGTAAGGTATGAGAAAGAAAGAGGAGTCGAAGATGACACTAAGGCTTTGGATCTGATCCTATGGATCAGTGAAGTAGCCATTATCTGAGATGGGAAAGACTGCAGGGGAAGCAGGTTTGTGGGATGTCAGGAACTCAGTTT
The DNA here is from genome assembly GCF_937001465.1 of Orcinus orca. Lineage (NCBI taxonomy): Eukaryota > Metazoa > Chordata > Mammalia > Artiodactyla > Delphinidae > Orcinus > Orcinus orca. The sequence continues at coordinate 4,379,910 of NC_064568.1, forward strand.
TGTTTTGTTTTGTTTTGTTTTGTTTTTTGCAGTACGCGGGCCTCTCACTGTTGTGGCCTGTCCCGTTGCGGAGCATAGGCTCCGGACGCACAGGCTTAGAAGCCATGGCCCACGGGCCCAGCCGCTCCGCGGCACGTGGGATCCTCCCGGACCGGGGCACGAACCCGCGTCCCCTGTATCAGCAGGCGGACTCTCAACCACTGCGCCACCAGGGAAGCCCCACAGTTTTTTACGTAGTAAATTTGAAATGATTGTTAGACATCCAAGTAGAGATATTGAGTAGGTAGTTGGATATATGAGTCTAGAGTTAAGGGAAGTATGGGCTGCGGTATGCATTTGGAAGCCGTTAGCAAATAAATGATATTTAAGACCATTTTAAGAGAAAGAATAGTAATTAAGCCATAAAATGGAATTGGGGATATACAGTTTGGACAGCCCCTGCTTAGAGCCTATACTCTTCACAAGCTAACAAGCCTAACAGTAGCCAATTCAGAGACAGCCAGATTATCACAAACCCATGGAGCTTTCCAAATTCTTTCATTGCTTTTTAGAATTTGTTTTATCAGAATTGCTTGAAATAAATAGGATTAAGCTGAGGCTTAGAAATCTTTTGTCTTAATTAGACTGTGTCATAAAAGTATTTGCAGGGAATTAACTTGTAAAGGGGAACTCATTGGTGGCAGTTTTACAAATTGACTTATCCACACATGGGTTTTATATGAGTTTTTTTGTTTTGTTTTGTTTTGTTTTGTTTTGTGGTACGAGGGCCTCTCACTGTTGTGGCCTCTCCCATTGTGGAGCACAGGCTCCGGACGCGCAGGCTCAGCGGCCATGGCTCACTGGATGACCTGTTTGGTTCCTTTCTAGCTCAAAGAATCTGTGCTTATAAAAAAACTCCTAACCATAACAAAGCAGAATATAATTTTATACTTACACCATCGATACTGTGATTTTGTAGGCTCCTTATGGACTTTCTTTCATTCTTTCTTTCTTTCTCTCTTTCTCTCTTTCTTTCTTTCTCTTCCCTCCCTCCCTCCCTTCCTTCCTTCCTTTCTTCCTTCCTTTTCCTCCCTTTTCCTCCCTCCCTCCCAGTCTCACATGAACCTATTAAATCCAAACATCAGGCCTGAAGTACATCTGGCAGTGCAAATCCTCAATGATGTATTTCACGTAAGCCAGGAAATCAGTCCTCCTGTGACAAAGCAATTCTGAGCAGCAGCCCTAGATTCCATAATGGATATTTTGCAGTGGGGTTGGAACAGGTTGGCCATTTAGGATGTTAATAATCTAAACTCATATTCAACTCAGTCAGCAGTTTTTCCTCAGCAGCCTTGGAGGGATGAATATCATCTGTTGGAAGCTATTTTTCTTACAAAAATTCTGACCTTTTTTCCATTCAGAGTAACATAGGCTCAGTCACTGCATGGCACATGAGATCTAAAAGAATCATTTTAAGGAGATGCTGGTGAGCATTTATATTGAACATTTACTTGATATCTTCTTTGTCCAAGGCATTGTGGTACCTTCTTGGGGCACAAAGATGAATGTGATGTGACCCCTGCCCTCAGGAACTGTCAGTGGAGGCAACACACTCAAGCAGTCATTTCAGCATAATGTGATAGGGACAAGTGATACAGAAACATAGGTAAAAGAATATAAAGGAGGAGCCATTAATCCAGCTGGGAGAGGGAGGTTGTCAGGAAAGATTTCCTGAAGGAGGTTATGCCTGAACTGGGTTTCCTTCAGCCAGAAAAGGAAAGGAGAATATACCCTGGACTGGCCGAGGGAGCCTTGTGGGCAGAAGCCTGGAAGTGTGAAACAGTGTGCCATGTCAGAAGAACCAAATTATAGTTTTGACCCTTAGCATATATAGATTTAAAGTTTCCGTTATTTCCAAGTGATCCATGATATAGTTTTTTTGTCAAAATTTTGCACATGGTAGGATCTTCAGCTACAAAGCTAGAGAGTAAACCCCACCAGAATTCACATTTCAGTGCACGTCACCCGTGAAGTGATTTTAAAACTTTGTTTTTGATGAAGATGGACCTGAAAAGTGCTGGTGGTAGAAAAGAGAGTGGGGCCTTAAGTGGTTCTCAATAGAAAAGGGAAGTTTGAGACAAACTAGACTGTAGTGCCAAATTCACAAGTGACCAGGATTCTTGTCATGAGTATTACTTGCGTATCAATGATTTTTCAAAGTTTTTTTGAGTGTGATTTTGTGTGTGTGTATTTTTAATTGCTGTAACATTGGTCTGTAACTTGACATAAGTTTCATGTGTACAACATTGTATTTCAACTTCTGTATACACTACTTCATGTGCACCACCAAAGGTTTAGTTTCCATCTGGCACCATACAGTTGACCCCCTTTAGCCATTTTGCCCTCCCCCAACCCTCCTTCCTCTCTGGTAACCGCCAATCTAATCTCTATATCTACGTGTTTTGTTTTTGTTCTGTTTCTTCATTTATTTGTTTTATTTTGTTTTTTATTCCACATATGAGTGAAATTTTCTCCATCTGACTTACTTAGCATAATACCCTCAAGGTCCATCCATGTTGTCACAGATGTTAAGATTTCATCTTTTTATATGGCTGAGTGGTATTCCATTGTGTATATGTGTATGTATATGTATGTGTTCCATTGTGTGTATGTATATGTATGTGTATACACACACCACACATACACACACACACACACACCACATCTTCTTTATCCATTCGTCAGTTAATGGACACTTAAGTTGTTTCCATATCTTGGCTTATAAATAATGCTGTGATGATTATAGGGGTGCTCTTTCCAAATTAGTGTTTCCTATTATTCTGGTAAATACCCAGAAGTAGAATAGTTGGATCATATGGTAGTTCTGTTCTTGATGTTTTGAGGAATCTCCACTGTTTTCCATAGTGGCTGCACCAATCTACATTCCCATCAACAGTGTACAAGGATTTCCTTTTCTCTGTTCAACACTTGTTATTTCTCTTCTTTTTTTTTTTTTTGTGGTACGTGGGCCTCTCACTGCTGTGGCCTCTCCTGTTGCGGAGCACAGGCTCCGGACGCGCAGGCTCAGCGGCCATGGTTCATGGGCCTAGCCGCTCCACGGCATGTGGGATCTTCCCAGACCGGGGCACGAACCCGTATCCCCTACATCAGCAGGCGGACTCTCAACCACTGCGCCACCAGGGAAGCCCTGGCTTCTTTTTGATAATAGCCATTCTAATGGGTGTGAAGTAACTTTTTTTTTTAATTTTTATTTATTTTTGGTTGCGTTGGGTCTTCGCTGCTGTGTGCGGGCTTTCTCTAGTTGCATCAAGCGGGGGCTACTCTTTGTTGCGGTGCGCAGGCTTCTCATTGCGGTGGCTTCTTTTGTTGTGGAGCATGGGCTCTAGGCACGTGGGCTTCAGTAGTTGCAGCATGCAGCTCAGTAGTTGTGGCTCGCAGGCTCTAGAGTGCAGGCTCAGTAATTGTGGCACACGGGCTTAGATGCTGCGCAGCATGTGGGCTCTTACTGAACCAGGCAGGGATGGAACCCGTGTCCCCTGCATTGGCAGGTGGATTCTTAACCACTGCGCCACCTGGGAAGTCCCACTCTGCCCATTTTTTAATCAGATTGTTTGTATTTTGTTGTTGTTATTGTAGAGTTGTATGAGTTCTTTATATATTTTAGATATTAACCCCTTATCGGTCATATCATTTACAAATGTTTTCTCCCATTTAGGTTGTCTTTTGTTTTGTTGATGATTTCCTTTGGTGTGCAGAAGCTTTTTAGTTTGATGCAGTGCTATTTGTTTATGTTTGCTTTTGTTTCCCTTCCCTGAGGAGACATATTCAGAAAGATATTGCAAGACCCATGTTAGACTATAAGACCTATGTTTTCTTCTAGGATTTTTATGGTTTCAGGTCTTACTTTCAAATCTTTAAACCATTTTGAGTTAATTTTTTGTGTATGGTGTAAGATAGTGGTCTAGTTTCATTCTTTTGCATGTGGCTGTCCAGTTTTTCCAACACCATTTATTGAACAGACTGTCCTTTCTCCAGTGTATGTTGTTTGCTCCTTTGTCATAAATTAATTGTGGGTTAATTTCTGGGCTCTCAATTCTGTCCTGTTGATCTGTATGTTTGTTTTTCTACCAGTACCTTGTTGTTTTTATTGTTAAAGCTTTGTAGTATAATTTGCAGTCAGGGAGTGTGATATGTCCAGCTTTGTTCTTTTTTCTCAGGATTGCTTTGGCTATTCAGGGTGTTTTGTGGTTCTGTACAAATTTTAGGATTTTTTGTTCTATTTCTATGAAAAATGTCATTGAGATTTTGGTAGGGATTGCACTGAATCTGTAGATTGCTTTACGTGGTATGGACATTTTAACAATGTTAATTCTTTCAGTTCATGAGCGTGGAATATCTTTCCATTTCTCTGTGTTTTCTTCAATTTCTTTAAACAACGTCTTATAGTTTTCAGTGTACAGGTCTTTAACCTCCTTGGTTAAATTTATTCCTAGGTATTTTATTCTTTTTGTTGTGATTGAAAATAGGATTGTTTTCTTATTTTCTCTTTCTGCTAGTTCATTATTAGTGCATAGAAATGCAGCAGATCTTTCAATACTGATTTTGTACCCTGCAAATTTACTGTATTCGTTTATTATTTCTAGTACTTTTTTGGAATCTTTAGGATTTTCTGTGTTTAAAATCATATCATGTGCAAGTAGTGATGGTTTTACTTTTTCCTTTCCAATTTGGATACCTTCTATTTCTTTTTCTTATCTAATTGTCTGGCTAGGATTTCCAATGTCATGTTGAATAAGAATAGTGAGAGTAGGCATCTTTGTGTTGTTCCTGATCTTAGATAGCTTTCTATTTTTCATCATCGAGTATGATGTTAGCTGTGGGTTTGTCATATATGATCTTTATTACATTGACATATCCTCCTTTTATACCCATTTTATTGAGAATTTTTTATCAAAAATGAGTGTTGGATCTTGTCAAATGCTTTTTCTGCATCTATTGAGATTATCACATGATTTTTATCCTTCATTTTGTTAGAGTGGTCTATCACATTGATTAATTTGCAGATGTTGAACCATCCTTGCATCCCTGTCAAACTTTTTAAAAATAAGCAATAAAACATTGTTTCCTTTTCTTTTTCTAAGCAAAAATTTCCCAGGATACCCATATAAAATAAATGAAAGAAGAGGTAATCAGGGTTCCAGGAGTCCTGCTCACTTGGCTTCACTATCCCCCTTTGTGGTGATCCAGACACATCTCCACAGAACCTAGGGTTGTTTCATGTACTAAAGTTCTGTGTAAAAAAAGTACAAAGGTGATTCCTAGAACTTATAGGAAACTCTTCGGTCTGTATAAGAATTATTTATCAAATTAAGAAAAAATTTTATGACAACTGAAAAGGCCTGTTTTTTAGACTATGACATGAATCTTGGTTTTAGGTCCAAAGCAGAATATGGAATGCTTAGAGAAAAGGCTTGCTTGCTGTGGGATAGTGGAATTTAGTCTATTTTTATTTTTTTTTACACCCACTTGAGATCTACTCTCCATTTCACAGCATGGCAAACTCAACGTCGGTCAGAATCGCACAGGAGAAATTTGCTCAACAGAGTTGTGCTGACTGTGAGGAGGGAAGGGCATTTGTTTCTACAGTGAGACTGTGGAGATAGGTGAAAAAACATTGTCATGATTAAGATATACTTTCTTCACAAAGTGCTGATAGACTGTGGGGTTTCTTTTATTTTTGTTAGGGATGAGACATGGGGGAGGTGGAAAGGCAAGCCTGAAGGAGATGATGCAAAATTCAGATCCAGAGCTGTGTAACACCTACGGCAGGACTCTTTCTTGTGTTTTATGTTCTCAACACAATCCGCCTGGCAGAAGAAGAAAAGCTTATAAGACCAACCAGAGCCTGTTCATGTTTATTATCGATTAGAAGGTACATCCCTGTGTGGTTCTTAGGGCCAAGATTAAGAATCTCTAGGGATTACCATTTGTATTGGATTTGGGGAGTGGCCTCCCCCAAATCAAATATTCTATCTTATTGCCCCCACTAAGTGTACTTGAATTGAACCATACACTCCAATTTTGATTCGAAACGTGGCTACTGTATCTCTGAGAAAATATTTGGCAGAACAGTGGTCTGCAGGTGCCCCAGCGTCAACTTGCACAGGCGACGGCACAACCCATTCTGTGAAATTGGCTTTGGAAAAGATACACTTTCAAAAAAACCAAGATAGTCAAGCTTGTATTTGTTTTCAGATTAACTACAAAGACTTCCTCACTCTCTACCCCCTTCTTCTTTTATCATAAAATTCCTTCTTCATTTTCTCAGAAAAGATACGGATTATTTAATGTGCAGAGTATGAGGTTGCCTGAGAGAGACAATACTCTATAAAGCATAGATAAGATGACTTCATCATACTAAGTAAGCAGAATGGGACTGTGGCTTTTATTGAAGATAGCAATGTCAAGTCAGGGATTTCTGAATCTTTTTTAGCTACAAATATACATATCTTGGATTTTGAGTAATGAACCAGGTAAGGAATAGAAAAAGGTAACTTCTTGAATGCTTACCTCGCTTGGCAGACATAACACACATTTAACATCTTTTCACATAATCTCATGAGAAAATGATAGCCCCATTGTATGGAAGAGAAAATTTAGGCTCAAAGAGAACTAGTAGATGGCCCAGAGACACACAGCTGTGAGGTGACAGAGTCAGGTTTGAACCCAGGTCCTTTTACTCTTGAAATTGCCCTTTCCACCGTGTTGCCTTTATATATGACTGTTCTCAGAGCTGGGTCCTGCCGTGTTCTAACACTTTAATCCACTTAGAGAAAGTCGACAGATCTTTAATATATTTGCAAATGAAAATTGAAAGCCATTATAAAGCTTTATCAAAACTCTGCCATAGATGGCTCCAGTTCTGTCCTTGATTAATCAGTGTTTTGAGGTATAGCTGTTGAAAATTTTCTCTTGGGCTGTTTTCTGGTCAGTTAATTCAGATCAGTGAATAGATAATTTCAACAATGAATTCTCAATAGTAAGAGACAAAGTACAAACAAAGCAGTATAGTCTGCTTGTTATAGCAACAGTTAGATATTAATTGTGGCTTCTGACCATATCTCTAGGCTTGTAGCATATTGCCTAACTTACAATAAGTAGTCAAAATATGTTTAACTGACTGACTTTTGGTTCTAGCTTTTTCTATACAAATTAATTCTAACCTCAGCAATAAGTGGGCTGCTGCTTGCTATTTAGTGGGTATGATTAGATTTGAAAGCCCTTCAGGGGGTATGGTCAGAGGAAACCCTGTTGTGAAGGTGATATTGCTGCTGCTGTTGTCAAATTGCCAAGTGATAAGGTAGTAGGAGGCACCTCACAGTCAGTTCACTTGTAAATTAGTGATAACAGTGTCTACTTTGTAGGGTTATTGTGAGAACTGGAAGATTAGGCAACCAGCTGCTTAGCCACAAGACCAACTGTCAAGAAAGATGACTATTGTTACTTTATGTAATGTTGAATTACATTATTCCTTTGGTTCAGGCTCTTCGTATCCCCTAGTTTATGCCTGAAATGTGAAAGATCTTGGAAGGAAGTATATTCTGGAATCTTTTAATATTTGAATTTTCTAAAAGAACCGCTTACATGGAACAAAAATAATAGCCAGTACTAACAGCTTACACTGTGCCTGGTACTGTTTTGAGAGTTTTTATGTTCATTGATCCACTTCCTCCTCACAACAGTCTTCTGAAAATGGGCATTAGTATTATCCATATTTTACAGTTGATGAAATGGATATAGACAGAGGTTAAATAACTTGCCCAATGTCACATGGCTAGTAAGTAGCAAAGCCAGTTTCCAACCCAAGCAGTTTATGCCAGAATCCATGCTTCACTGCTACACTAAATGTAGCCAGACTTAATAGTCTTGTTTTTCTGATCTATGCCTTTTCCTGTATAAGAAAACCCTTTCCTATTTTCCAGTACTGCCTTCTAAAAGGTTTTAAATTTGCTTTTCACATTTGCAATTATACATTTCAAATTTGCAATAGTTGTTTGTCTGGAGTGAAGTAGGAATCTAATTTTATGTTGTTTTATGTGGATAGCCTAGTATGCTAGCAAAGACTATTGGAAAAGAGAACTTTTCACTTGGTACGTTCACAACTCAAAGCTAAGTCAGGCCCTTCCAGTGCTAAGTATTCAGGCCACCAAGGACTTGGTTCATAATTCAAAAGATACCGAGAGAGTATGCACAACCCCTGTCCTATAATTCTGTAGTTCAATATATCTTTCTCTTTCCTCCTCTTTCTCTCCCCTCCCCTCCCCTCCTCTCCTCTCCTGATTTCCTGCTCTCTCTCGCCTTCCTTTTTAAGAACAGTGCCTGCCAGGATTGGGAGGAGTTACTGAGTAATCCAGTGATTCATGGTTTCAAGTGTAAACTACCCTCCTGCTGAAGCTGTGGGTTAGCTTTCTTTCTCAAGGCCGAGGACAGTGGATTCTGTCAGCTGTGCTCTTGCAGCCATATTGATGATTCTAAGTGGGAGTCACACACTGGAAGGACATAGTGGGGCTCCGAACAGCCAGGTAGGACAGAAGTTGGAGTAAAGACAGTCTGGTTTATTTCTGTAGTTACTGTGCAGGGAAATAAAGACACATCTAAACTGATGATTTGTAAATAATTATATTGAAACTTTATTCAGGTTTTTTCAATTTTAGAGATGTAATCAAACCTTGATTCTAACAACAAGGTCCTACTGTATGGCACAGGGAACTATATTCAGTATTCTGTGATAGACCATAATGGAAAAAAATATAATAAAAAAAGAATGTATTATATATGTGTAACTGAATCATTTTGCTGTACAGCAGAAATTAACACAACATTGTAAATCAACTATTTTTTGATAAATAAATAAATAATAATTTAGAAAACAACAACAAACCTTGATTCTAGTCCCAAAGCCATCTTTTGAGCAGTATGATCAATTTCTGTCCTTCCAGAGTAACAGTTAAACTTGATTTCCATGTCTGCACTTCTTTAGACAACAAGAATGCATATAAGTTGATATTCAAGTAATAAGAAAGAACCTAAGAAAACTAGACCATGCATAAACTTGTAGTCTTAGATCTAGAGACGTTTCATTTTTTTTTTTTTTTTTTTTTTTTGCGGTATGCGGGCCTCTCACTGCTGTGGCCTCTCCCATTGCGGAGCACAGGCTCCGGACGCGCAGGCTTAGCGGCCATGGCTCATGGGCCCAGCCGCTCCGTGTCATGTGGGATCTTCCCGGACCAGGGCACGAATCCGTGTCCCCTGCATCGGCAGGCGGACTCTCAACCACTGCGCCACCAGGGAAGCCCAGAGACGTTTCATATTGCTTTCCTTTTATACCGTGGTAGATTTTGAGCTATTAAACATAAGTACACAATCAGGGTCATATTACATACTATAGTTATGGGATCTGAAATTCCATTCAGAAGGAAAATCACACAATGGGAACTCTGTACAGCTTAAGAGAGTGAACCGAAGGAACTGAAGAGAGTGGGTTTCCAGGAGCTTCTCTTGCAAGTCTTGGCGACTTGGTTTATCTGGAACTCTGGCTCATCCTCTCTTCTGCTGCCTTCCCTCTGGCCCTTTCACTGCTTATTAGCACGCACCTAAAGATGAACAGGACAGATGGAGAAGTGACACAAAACAGTTACTGTGCTAGTCCCTAACTATTCTGCATATTCTTTTTATTAGTGGAGCCTAATGTCATTTTTGTTATTCATTTCAGTTTTAAATTATTCTTTTGCTTTTATTTAAATGTACAGTATTTCACGTTTGTTCATCTAGAAGGAAAATAATATTGTTTCTGTTCACATTAGTAGTAATATATTGAATCCAGTAACGAACTAAATGTGTTTTAGAGATCGGCATAGTCCGTGCTCAGACAGTAAAACTGAGGAGATACAGCCAAGATGAAAAAAGGAGAATGCATCTCTAGACTGACAAGTTAATTATCAGCATTTCATGAATATTTCAGATTTGTTTTATTACTGTCATTATAGAATTAATTCAACTTTTTAAAATATGAGAGTAACCTACATATAGTTCTTCCTGGCAGATTGTTTACTGGTGACAGATTAGGGATGGGAACCAAGGAAAAGAGTGTGCCCTTAGTCTCCGGGATGGTAAACTTGTACACTGTCACTCCTACTGGGAATTTTTGTTTCCCTGCAATTGTTATTTTATTATTTATTTCGGTTACTACTCAATAGAGAGTAAGTTTCTAAAGCCTTTTTCCATGGGCCCTTCCCTAATTCACCACCACAAGCCACACCCAGGGGCGCCTTCTTGAAGGACTTCTTTCTCCTGAGTTAGAGAAACATGACCTCCCCTTAGCTTTGGCTAATGGCTTTAAAGCATTATAGTGTAAGTTTTCAAATCTGAACAATTTGTCTTTTTCTTCAACTTCCTTGAATGATCACTCATGCATACCAGAGGATAGTCATTGTATGTGTTTTGGAGTCCCTTGCCTAATAAAAATCTTTTGCTAGATAGAACTCACAAAATTTGAGCTTCAAAAGGTCTGAACTTCGTCATTGACTTGTTAATTACTAACCTCTTACTGTCTGTGTCCCTGACTGTCTATGTTATCTTGCCTAAGTTTATCACATTTACTTGTGATTTGGGATTTGAACTCTCAAGAACATACCACGTTCATCCTTGCCCTTTCAGCAGTACCCTCCCATTCCCTCCTTCACCTGTCTGCAGCTACCCATTAAGTGCCCCTAATAGAACAGAGAGAATGATTGCATCAACCTTGACATGATTTGATAAAAAGACACTGTGATAACAATTGGATTTTTATATCTAGCCACTTAAATTACCTTTTCTTGCCAACATTTTCAGATGACCGTAATCTGAAAGCATGAATTGGAATACAGTGATGTCTGAATACTAAGATGATATTCATATAATTAAATTGAAATACAGATGTACCTTGTTGTACATAGATATGCTTCTAAACAAAAATATGTGTGTTGAATGTTTGTGAATTAATTCATGCTTTAAACCCACTAGGAGAGGTTTATTATTTAAAGAAATACTGTAATAAATCCTCTAGCAAAGGAAGAATACCCCCAGTTTACGTCTTGTGTAAGTCTTTTTGTTTAAAGCAAAAGACTTAAATAGAACTCATGCTTAAAGCAAAGGGTACTTGTATGAGGACAGTATCCAAGAGGGAGATGGGGCTTGTACAGGACAGGAGAAATTAGGTCAGCTATCTGTGCTGAGTAAGTAAATTTTCAATACATTTGGGCCCATTGATTCTGGAGAGCTACTCCTTTTGGGCTCCTTCTAACATCCGCCTCTTGCTTTTATGCTAGATCGAGCGGTTGGAAGTAAGCAGCCTCCCCCAGACTTCCAGTGCGGTGGCCTCCAGCACTGATGGCAGCCTCCACACAGACGCTGTGGATGGAACACCAGACCCTCAGCGCACAAAGGCTGCTATTGCTCACTTGCAGCAGAAGATCCTGAAGCTCACAGAACAAATCAAAATTGCACAAACAGCCCGGGACGACAACGTTGCCGAGTACCTGAAGCTTGCCAACAGTGCGGACAAGCAGCAGGCCGCCCGTATCAAGCAGGTTTTTGAGAAGAAGAACCAGAAATCTGCCCAGACCATCCTCCAACTACAAAAGAAGCTTGAGCACTACCATAGGAAGCTCCGAGAGGTGGAGCAGAATGGGATCCCCCGGCAGCCAAAGGACGTCTTCAGGGACATGCACCAGGGTCTGAAGGATGTGGGAGCAAAGGTGACCGGCTTCAGTGAAGGTGTAGTGGACAGTGTTAAAGGTGGACTCTCCAGCTTCTCCCAGGCAACCCATTCAGCAGCAGGGGCCGTGGTCTCTAAGCCCAGAGAGATCGCTTCACTAATTCGGAATAAGTTTGGCAGCGCAGACAATATCCCTAACCTGAAGGACTCTTTAGAGGAAGGGCAAGTGGATGATGCGGGAAAGGCTTTGGGAGTAATTTCAAACTTTCAGTCCAGCCCCAAATATGGTAGTGAGGAAGATTGTTCTAGTGCCACGTCAGGCTCAGTGGGAGCCAACAGCACCACTGGAGGCATTGCTGTAGGAGCATCCAGCTCCAAAACAAACACCCTGGACATGCAGAGCTCAGGATTTGATGCACTACTACATGAGATCCAGGAGATCCGGGAGACCCAGGCCAGACTAGAGGAATCCTTTGAGACCCTCAAGGAACATTATCAGAGGGACTACTCCTTAATAATGCAGGCCTTACAGGAGGAGCGATATAGGTAAGCTACGTGGAATTAAAATCCTCAATTATTTATGTTTAGGTTCCCCTCCCTTTGGATACTGGGGAGTAGCTTTAAAAGGTCTTGGTACAGTGTCTTTCTCTGGAGTATTCACAGCACTTTAGATACGTTACGTGATGTTTGCATGAGTTCTTATCATAGAGAGCAAAAGAGAGGCAAGCAGAGTTAAATGACTCCCAAGATCACACACGAGTGGAGTGTTTCAGTCAGGGGTTAATGATTACTGTAGCCCTCTAGTCTTCAAATTTCAAATGAAACCCAAGCTTTCTAAGGCATTCTACCTACTTATTTATAATCACAGAACCACAAACAATTGCAGCCTATAGTTATAATACATTGAATTTAAAAGATCTATAGCCCTCTGAACTCTGTAGAAATCAGAGATATAGCCCAGCCAAAATGTAATGAACCTTGTAGATATTTGACTTTAAACACACTTATCTGGGCAATTGGTATAGAAAGATTAGACTGGAAATAAATCCAGATAAGCCTGTCTGTTACTTTTATGAATTGGCAAATGTTTGAACGAGAGTGGACTTAAACATGAAATCGTTCTACAATAGTTAGAGAATTCGCAAAGGACTAAGTGCTTTGAGTCATAATCTGCTAAAGGTAGAAGCTGGTCTCTTTTTTGTGTTTCACATTACAAACTGTATTCACATTAGACCACTCTAAGCTTTTCTCCAAATGTGTGTCCCTTCCCCTTGCTTCCATCACGTGCAGATAGAAATAATATCCACGTGGAGTACTCATTCAGATCCACACTTTGTCAGCCAGAGCCAGGCCACCTCACTGATACAGATTAAGGGCCAATATTACAGGAGCCACACAGCCTGTTAACAGCCACAGGTTAGGCCCTGAAATGCCTGGATTGTGGTTTTGTCCCAGTTACGATCTACAGGGAATCCTCAGTACTTTTACTATAATGTCAAGGATTGAGCAGACAGTCTCTTAAGGTCCCTTTACCTCCTGTAAAAAAATATATAATAAAAGTGATTTTTTTTTAAGTTTACTTTTATGAGATAATTTCAGGGCCTGAAATAAATTTTTCGTGTGTATCAATTAGCTCTGAAAGGAGCTACCTCAGCAAGCTGTTTTCAGATGGAGAAAATGCTAATCAATCACTCAGTCCTACCTCTTATCTTCACTCTTCCGTCCTTCGGTTCTGACTTAAGACTTAAGGGAGAAGAACAGAGAAGTGTGGGAGAGAGAAATGAAGTTCTAAAAGCAAGTATATGACTATTCTTATTTCATTGTGTTGTATATTCTTTAATATACTCAGAAGACAATTTCTAAAGCAGCGAGCAATCTCATACTCAGATGGACTCTAAAAATAAAACACCTGGTCCTTTGTACTACATTAAACCTAACTCCCGGGTTCAAATTCTAGTTCTGCCACGTACTAATCTTGAAAACTGGGCAAGATTCTTAACTTCTCTAAGTCTTGATTTTCTCATCTCTAACATAGAAATAATAATAGTCCTTCATAAGATTATTGTGCCATTTCAATGAAATAATTTATGAAAGCACATAGCTCAGTGCCTGGCCCGGTAAGTGCTTGATTGATGTTAGGTAGCAGCTGCTACTGCTGCTATTAAAATACACCCCTCTGAACATGGAGACCTGGGCGTTCCACGGTCAGTTGTTTTGACCCCTTTATTTTGAAAAGATAGCAAAACATTCCAGTTTTTAAATTCTTCCAGAGCTTAAAACTCATATAGAGTTTGTTACGTCTTCAAGTCAGGTGTAGGCCAGTGTGAGAAAATCAGGGAGGAAAAACGAGTCTCCCAAGGCCTCCTTTGTATCCATTTAAAATAATTCACAGACAGGACAGAAGTTTAGGTCCTCATTATTACCTCATAAAAGAATCATGTCCAAGCCACGTATGACGTTAAGGAGAAGTGCACTTCTTTCATTGCATTTTGGGTTCTTGGTAGTAAGTGAATGACTTGTTTTATGGAATGAAGAGAGAATAAAGGAAACTTGTGAATTTTCAAAAACAGAGGGGGCGAGAGGGATACATAATGTGATGTGTAATCTGACTGTCAAATCACTGCAGCTTGAAAATGGTCTTTCCTTAAAACAGAATCTTGAATCTTTTTTTTCCCCAAGAAAAGCAGTGGAAAACTCACAACTGTTTTACTCAACTATTTCGTCGCACCAGTATTTCCATGTATAGAGCAGTAAGGGATTTCTCCTCCGTTCCATATGTCTTTACACGGTAAATATATTTATCTAATTTTGTTGGTCTTTGAACTGTTCTACATAAGTGAAATTTTCCCCACAGATTGTAGTTTATTCTTTTAAGCACCAAAACTTTTAACATTTTAAGTGTTTTTGCAGAATTTCTCTACCTTCTTTTAACAGAGTAGTTACATTGAGCCTAACATGATTGGAAATAGCTTAAAACAGTAGTGTTAAAAAAAAAAAAACAGTGTTCTTAGAGCTATACTCTCAGCTCAGTGAGGGTGTCAGCTTACATGCCTCTGCAATAAATGGTCCTAGGCAGCTTGCTTTTTAAACTTCTGTCGTCTGCCTTTTTAGTTTGTTCTTTCTCCTTTCCACATCTTCTCCGCACTCTTAGTCAGCTGCCTGCAGCAGCCTCTCTTTGCTAATTTCTATTTCTACTCTGTTACAGGCTTGGCTTTTTGTCTAGGAAGGAAGTAGGGAGGGATGGACTTAAGGGACTCTTCTGTGACCGAGAAACCAGTTAACGCATACATGGCTGCTCTAGATGCATTTCTGCTTATTTTCTCTGCTGTAGTTTATTTTACTAATATCTGAGTTGACAGGAGGGAGGCCATGCACAGTATTAAATGAGGAGGAGGAGGACTCTACCTCTGGCAGCTTCTCTCACTAAACATCTATGATGTGCATAGTGCTGGATGCTTCATGTATATTTGCTAATCCTCACAATGTCCCTGCAGGTGCATTGTATTACCCCATTTTACAGATGAGGAAATTGAGGCCCAGTGAGGTTTTTAAGTTTTGCCAAAGATTACTCTCTAAGTGGTAAAGCCAGGAATCAAACCCAGTTTTATCTGACTCCAAAGCCTGTGTTCTTTTCATACCAGAACAAGTTTTTTTCCCAAACTCAAACCTGACATCTGTATGATTGAAAAACTAACCTATAGTCTAGCTCTAAGAAGCATTGACTTTATTAGCAAGAGGTATTAGGCCTTTTCCAGGTCACAGTGTATATTTTCCTAAAAGTTGTCCCTGTTTTAACATATTCTGTAAAATTCTGTGAATGCACAAGTTCTAGAAAGTTTTCTCAAGCTAGTATCTACACTAGTTTTCTCAGGTGTAGGTAAGTAATAGGGGACCCCTATTTAAGTAAACCTCCACCCCCGTCCTGATTTCCCCCTTTTCAGAGGCCCTTCTCAACACTGTCACTCACTTAATGTGCTTCCCATTGGTCTCTACCCCAGTGAGTAGCACCAGGGTAAAGAGTTTTGCCCAAGACCATCTACTTTGGAATAATCAGAAGCATTCAGAAACCTCTCAGCACCCACGTGATTGCGCCATGACGGAAGAGTGTTTCTTCAGCACCCACATGCACTTAGCCCAGGAAGTCATTGTAGCTGAGCTCGGATCTGAACTCCACCTCAACCTTGGGACAGTAACTAGGTACTTAGTCTTTGAGCTTTGTATTGAACTCTTAGATATAAGTGGGATCATGAATTTGGGAAGGTAGGAGACAAGAATTAGACATTTTTTTTTTAGTGATGGGATCTGTGCTGACTTCAGATTCTCCTTATCCAGCTAATCTCTTCATCCCATTAGAGCATTATTACAGATTTGTTAGTGGCAACAGGGTTCACTTTAGTACTTCAGAGATAGAAGGGGCCCTTAGATATCTAGTTTAATCTCATTCTACAGATGAGTACACTGAGCCCCAGAGAGATAAAGTGACTTTTGCCAGGTCACACAGTAAAATGGTTTAACATATATTTAACTTGCTGCTAAAAGCTGGAGGATTAGTCTGTTCCCAAAGTGGGTATCCTGTATTGAGCTACAGTAGGAAAAAGTTCAGCTGTGGCAAAATGCATTGAAAATAGGAGAGAACTAGGAAAACAATTCATCAACAGTTTTACAGGTTCCTTTTGTAGTTTTCCCCTTAGGGAATCTGGCCCGGAATTTTACTCAGCTACTGCCTGTATAGAGAGCAGTGTCATGCTAGGCAGGCTGAAAACACTCCTGGTGTTGATGAACAGTAATGCCATTTGAAAGCTTCTATTTTAAGGGGATTAGTGTTCTTTGGAAATCGGCTTCTGAGACTGTTTGTATTAAGCCCAGGGATATTTTAAATTGCACTGAGTCATAAGAGCAAAAATACAGAAGGAGGCAGTCACCATGAGCAGTCATCACATGCAGTAGAACAGTCAGTAACTAGGCTCACCCAGTTAGGCACAGGCCATTGGAGTTCTAACTAAAGAAATTGTTGTTTAAGTATGAACTTTTACTATCACTGGGCATAAGACACAGACATGGTCAGATATAGCTATGTTAGCCCCGTATTCCGTGTGTTAGACCTGTTTGTCAACTGTAAGTTGATCTGAGACTCTCCAGAGGATATGTAGACTAAGTTTGGCCATACGTTTGAAATGGAAACTGAAAATATTGGATCAAATTAGTTCTTCATTTATAAGAGGAAAAAAAGCCCAGTTGAGAGGTGCTCATAATAGATGCTTCATAAGAAGGGTAAGACTTTCCATCAAAGAGATCTTTCATACAGATAGGCTCTTCCCAGTTTAGCCACTGAAGAGGTAATGGAGGGAGAATGGGAGGGAGGAAGGAGGAACAGGGGAAGAGAAGGAGAGCAAATAAATTAATTACTTCATTAATTAATTAAGGTTGGACAAGCCTGAATTTTCCTGCCGGTTCTGATACTAATTAGCAGTGTGACCTTATGTAACTCACCCGAGTCTCAGTTTCCGCTGTAAAAACAGGGTAATGGTATCTATTGTACAGGGTTGTTGAGATTATTAAATGAGATAATGTTTGTGGAAGCACCTGATATGGTCTGAGAAGTGGCAGGATATTAGAAAGCTGTCATTACCAAGTCTGCAAATTGCCCAGAAAGCCCCTATAGCCTTTATTTATTCCCTATATGCTTTAGGCATCTGCTGCTTTTTGACTTTAAGATAATGCCCTGCCTCTCCTGAAAGTTTGGGGGACTGATTGTTAATTGGGGACTGATTCTGTGCTTTTTCCTTTTCAACTGAAGGCTAGCTAGTTCAGTGTTTACTAGACTCTTTTTGGGCTTCAACACAAATATGGTAACAAAAGGTAAGGAGGGAAAATTCACTTTCTTTCCCCAGTTCAGCCAGGAGTGTATTCAAGCTCCCATTTCATGTCATAATCTCCTGCCCCAGCTATGTCTGTCCATTCTGGTCAAACACTGGCAGAAACTACCTCAGGTCTCCGGTATGCACTTGGGAAATAATAATACAGTAGACTGCTTTCATAGTTGCCTATTGGTGTCAGTCAGCCCTGGGACCTAATTCTTCCTGTTTCTCTCAATACCTGTTGTACAGGATTCTTCAGCCATCCTGTCCTAGTGACCTATTGCCCAACTAGGGAAGCACCACTGGCTCTCAGAGGTGGCTGCAGACTTTTGAGCCACACCCAAACAGAGGTGCATTAAGTGAAGCATTCCCAACCTGTGCACTCACCAAAATTTCTCATTTGTCAGGAATTTGACCCAAAAGAGCCCTGGCTTATCTTTGATCTAGGAAGATGACTACTGTGTTGACTGATCCAGTGGATGAAATTGGATCAATTTCTAAGACCATTTGGAATTTTCACTTTCCAAGACCCATATTCACTTATGAATTGTAAACCTACAACAAAATCTGGATGTGTTTTAATACTTTGTAGATAGAGCAGGTTTTGCTTCTGGGGGAAGAATTTCACCTGCCCAAATATAATGTAACCTCCTTTTTTAAAAAAGATCTCACAGTGTTCAAGCTTTCTGTTTACTAATAGTTAAGCTCAAATAATATTTAGCTGTCTATGTTCCCTTTGAGTTGTAATGATTGAGGAAGGACCTTTAAGTAAAAAGTCTCAAAATGAGAATATTAATCTCATGCTACTTTTTGTTCCAGATGGAATGACATGGAAAGCATGTGCCAGTCAAAATCATCTACTAGTAGGATCAAGAACACCCCCCCCTTCATGTCCAGAGAGTTTTAATTAGTGTCTTATGAAGGCGTTAAAATCCCTTACAGGGAGTTCTTGATTTTAAAAAATCACATATGAAAGGCTGTTACGCAATTTACTTTCCCTTTTTTCCCTTTGCTGGTTTGGTGTTAATATTTAATGAGAGAATGGAGGTGTCCTTTCTATGAATTCCCTAGGTATCTGGCTTCTCCATTTTAGAATTTAGACAGGAAGTAACCACTAGAAAGTAAAGTGAGCAAAGGAGTTTAGAATATTAAAAACGGGAGGAGTAGGAAGTTGGTGGGAAGTATTTTCTTCCTTTTGTTATTCAGATTTTGCGTTTGACTAATGAGGGGGATGTTAAAGGACAACAATAAAACAAATCTAAAAAACAGGTAGCGTTGGGCTTCCCTGGTGGCGCAGTGGTTGAGAGTCTGCCTGCCGCTGCAGGGGACACAGGTTCGTGCCCCGGTCTGGGACGATCCCACGTGCCGCGGAGCGGCTGGGTCCGTGAGCCATGGCCGCTGAGCCTGCGCGTCCGGAGCCTGTGCTGCGCAACGGGAGAGGCCACAACAGAGAGAGGCCCGTGTACCGCAAAAAACAGGTAGCGTGAACCAAGCAGTTCAGACCCTCCCTGCACCTCACTAACAGGGGAACGTTGCAGCGTTTTTCTCAGTCTCCCATTTCTTAATTATAATTTGAAGTACGTCCCAGAGAGGAAGGAGGTGAGGATTAATGGAGAAATGTCATCATGAATTTGAGTTCCTCCGAGGCAGACACCGGGTAGCTGTCGTTGTTATTGTTATTTTTGGTGCTGATGTTTTGATGCTTACAGTGATTAAGTAGGTTAGATTGAACCCCAAATTCATCCACCACACACACTCCTCCACCCCAAATAACACCACATCATTTTCACTGGGCTCTTTGTGTTAGCCTGTTTGCAGACCGTAATTTCACACGTGGATTACATAAGCCACTCAGGCTGATAACACTGAAAAAATGTTTGATTGGAAATTGCTAAGCATGGTCAGGTTTGTGCTTTCAGTTTGCAGGTCGTGAGGTTGTGAAAAGAGCTGAGGAACAAACTTCCGTGACCCAGGTGAAAAAATTAGGGAAAGTTTTAATAATGACAAGCCAGTACAGTTTTTTCAGGGTACTGAGGCAACCCAGAAGACTGCATTGCAGGACACCAGGGGCATCTTGCCAACCTCTTTGTTCATCATGTTTTGCAAAAGCCTCAAATTTTATGGCTTTCTCAGTCTCCTCCCTGATGTTTCCTGCAGATTGGAGGTGCTTACTATGGTAACGCAAACACAACTGTTTGTGTGAGTGTCATAGGGTTACAGCTACACAATAACAGCTTCAACTTTTCTGTTCTTTCAGAAAGCCATCATTCTCCAGGTAATTCTTATGACTTGAAGAGGGAAGTAAATGCTGGTAGTCATTAGTGGATGAATTAATGGGGCTGTTTCATCTGGACCCTTTGTGGGTTTTGCTTCACCCCTGAGTTCTGCAGCTTTGTGTCACCTCAGCAAGTCTCCTAACTTGTTTGTGTTTCATCTGTGGGAAAATGGAGCTCATTTTACTTACCGAAATGCTACTTTGCTATTTAACTATTTGCTAATAAAGTGCTATCTTTGGGAGCGATAATTACCCCATTGGAGTTTTTCCCATTTAGGAAGACTCAGCTTGAGGAGATCTTGCTGTTAATTCCCACGTAACTGTGAGTAAATTGTTCAACTTCTGAAAGACTTCATTTTCTACAAGGGTATGGTAATCCATGGTAAGGATTAGCACTTTCTACTCAACTCTTTCTGAAGATTTGCAAAGATCAGCTAAAATTTATTTAAGAGACTTTCCTTCACACACATACAAAACACATGCCATGAAAGGAAGGTAGATAGGAGGTTTTTTATCAATTTAAAGGACAGCTTGGAACAGGCCAGTGAATGGAACTAGTTGAATTATCTGGCAGACTTGAGCCAGATAATGGCAGGAGCCATTTGTATGCTTGTGCTGGCCCTGCTGGTGAGGAAGTAAGAAGAGGCTTGTGCCCAGAGTTGAGAAGGACAGAATGTGTGCCCATTTGTGTGATGTCATAGAAAAAACAACATGAATATACTGGAAACAATGAAAATTCCAGAATATATGAAATTGAGAATGTGGAGATAGATGAAGAAATGAAGGATTAGAGGAAAAAATCAGAAGCAGGAAGCCGTGAACAGTGGAGCCATATAGTAGTACTTGGGATCACATGGCAGTCGACAAGCGGTGCCTTTGAACCACCTCACCTAGGGGTTGTAGCCTTTTTTGCCAGGCATCTACCTCCTATGTAATCCACACAGTTGCCCTTTGGAGTAGATAGATTTCTTCTTAACAGATGAACAGGGTCACTCACACCAGTGTGTCGCAGAGCCAGGATTTGAGTCCAAAACCTGGATGAGCTGATACATCGGCTTGTACAAACTGCATAACACAGCATAAAAACATCCCTAAGTCAAAAGAAGGTGCAAAGCAGAAGCAGTGAAGGTGGAGAGCCTTTAGATATAATGTGGAGTGAACAAAATTCGGTCCTAAAATGGCTTCCAGAATCTGTGACATGTTAATGACCATTATATGACAAACATTGGTTTATAAGCTTCAAGAGTTAGAAACAAGTGCTGAGGACTTTTGCAAGTACTCCATTATTTATATATAGTATTACATACTCATGCATAGCGTTAAATAATTATAGAATTTCTCCTTTCACAAATGGGTTAAAAAATCTGAGGGGCAGCCTCAGGTGTTATTTAATAAATCATCTTAGCTGTTCATAGGTGTAAGTATCCAAAACATGTTTTGTCACAAACCAAAGCCATGAAACAGCCCAAAAAGGAACCTGAAAGAGATACATGCAGGAGGGAACTCCATAAAATACTCTCAAACAAAAGCTGCAAATGTCACAAGGAAATCTAGTTGATGAAAGAAACCCACTGTGAAACAGACAAAATAAATGAGACATTATACTGCCAGAGAACAACAGAACGATACCTTCCAAGTGCTAGGGAAGAATAACTACATGTAGGCTGCTCTGTCCACCTGATTCATTATTCAAGGAAGAGGATAAAATCAAGACACTTTCAGACTCATGTAGATAAAAATTACCTCTTATAAAACCTTGCTGAAAGAAATACTACAGGATATATTTCAAGAAGAAAAAACATGAACTCACACCATTGGTGAAAGAAATCAATAAAGCGTGTTGGTAAATCTAATTAAGGTGGGGACTTAAAATTATATATATTGAAAATTCTTAATGTCTACATCAATTTGGATCTAAAATTCGGGAAGAAAATATAGGATTCAAGGGTTGCATTTCAAAGGAATGTTAAAGTGTTAAAAGTTTGGGAGAAAAAACATTTCTTATACCCTAATCTGCCTGTCACTTGCCACCTGGCAAGTTTCTGTTCACTTTATTCCTGTCCCCTTAAATTGATGGGTGCTCACAAGAGCATGAGGATAAATAAAACACAAATGCAAATGCGATTTTGCTTTTCAATTAGAGGTTTATGTATGAAATTCCTGAGCCCTAGGCAAAAATTACAAAATAGGCTGACTTATTCTTTCTTCTTCTCACCTGACCTTTTATGATATACAACAAAATGTATATCACCCTAGCAAGGACAGTTACCAGGCTTAGGGGCTGAGATACTCTCTAGCAGCAAACTCTAAGCTCTGAGTGGCCTTGCCCTTACCTCCTGCCTTTTGTGTCTTCACCCAGGATGAAGACAAGTGCAATAGAAGACAGGCTTATCTTTACAAATAACATAAGGCAAGAGAGATGAGTTGAAAGAATCCAGTCAGCAGCCTGAGTTCAAAAATGATACTGACAGGGCTTCCCTGGTGGCGCAGTGGTTGAGAGTCCGCCTGCCGATGCAGGGGACGTGGGTTCGTGCCCTGGTCTGGGAGGATCCCACGTGCCGTGGAGCAGCTGGGCCCGTGAGCCATGGCCGCTGAGCCTGCGCGACCGGAGCCTGTGCTCCGCAACGGCAGAGGCCACAACAGTGAGAGGCCTGCGTACCGCAAAAAAAAAAAAAAAAAATGATACTGACAGATGCGTGTGCGGTCAGGACTTTAGGGATTAGTTGTGTGGAAATCCATAGGGAACTATCTCCTATTGCTGAATGCAGGTATCACAGGTAATGTAGATGAGAGAGGGGGCTTGAGGTGAGAGTTATGAGTCGCTAGGTTTTAGTTCAGTTTTAGATGGATAGCTGTATCTATCTAGCAGTGAAAACAACTGCCTTAGGAAAAACCATACCCTGCCACTAGAGGTGTTCACAGAGAGATTGCTTGTCAGGGATGTTGTAGAAATAGTTCCTTGATGGAAAGAGATTTAAGTAGGCTTTTTCTCATCCCTAGAATTTAAGATTCTTTATAGTCAGGGAACTTATTTTTATCTTTCAAACAATACTTTAACTGTTTGTGGTGTATTTCTCTTTGTAACCTACTGATTTTAACAACTCTAAAGGGGAAGGGGGAGGTATGTGAAATAGTGATCATCTTAGAGACATGTAAAACAGGGTGTGAGATATTGGATTTATTTTGTAGTTAGCACAGTGATGTGGACTGCCGATGAGCCTAAGATGAGACTAAGGCCATGAGTCAGTCACCACAGGAAATATTTGGTTAGTTAAAAAGGTTTTCAAATTGCCCATGAATTCCTTTCAGGGAGCACGTACTCACGCGATGCCTTCTTCATAATGCAGTAGAAACATTTTCGAAAGGGCCAGTGTGTTCTTAGTAGACTGTGAAGATGGAAAGGAGAGAGACATTTTTTAACACCTCCTGTGTACTCAAATGCATATACAAGGTAGAGATTATTACCCTCAGTTTATAGATGAAGGAACTTGCTATGCAACTTTGAGCGGTAGAACCAGAAATCAAACCCAAGTGCTCCTGGCTATAACACCTATAATCATTTTTTCCCAATGTTTATTATAAAATTTTCAAACACACTGCAGACTTGAAAAAAATTGTACAGTGAACATCCATACACCCAACTCTTAGATTCTACATTTTACAATATTGTCTTATTGTATATCTTTCCATCTGTCCATCCTTTATCTGTTGTATTTTTTTGATGCATTTCAAAGTAAACTACAGGCATCCATAATTTTTCTTAACAGCTTTATTGAGATACGCAAATCAATTGTTTTAGTATATTCATAGATATATGCAACCATCACCATAATCTACTTAGGACATTTTCATCAGTCTCCAATCTTCTCAGTCCTGCCCCAGCCCCTGGCAACCATTAATCTTTCTGTCTCTATAGATTTGCCTATTTTGAATATTTCATATACATGGAATCATACATTTTTCAGGTCTTTCTTACTGGCATGCTTCACTTAACATAGTATTTTCAAGGCTCATCCATATTGTAGCATGTGTCATTACTTTGTTTCTTTTTCTTTCCAAATGATACTGCATTGTATGAATAGACCACACTTTATATATCCACTCGCCAGTTGATAGTTGTTTCCACTTCGGGGCCATTATAAATAATGCTCCTGTGAACATTTGTGTACAAATTTTGAGTGGAAATAAGTCTTCATTTCTCTTTGGTGTATACCTGGAGTGGGATTTCTGAAGCATATGGTAACTCTATGTTTAGCTCTTTGAGGAGCTGCCAAATTTATTTTCCAGAACAGTTGCACCAGCAGTATACCAGGGTTCGAAATCTCCACGTCCTCACCGACACTTGTTATTATCTTCTTTCTTATTCTAGGTCCATAATCTTTTTTTTACACTCCTCCTCCCATTGACTCCACCTTGACATAAAGCTTCAAACCATCACATCAGTGTAGTACTGTCCAGGCCCCTTTGTGGCTATGTGATTTGGATCAGCTTTAGACCTGACTCACATTTCTTACTTATGAAGGGAATTAGTTTATCTGGGCTTCTTGAATTGTTTCAAAGTGGCATCATAGCACAGAGGTTAAGAACTTTGGCTTTAAAGTCAAACCAACCTGGATTCAAATCTTTGCTCCCCTGCTTAATTTCTGTGTGCCCTTGGGCAAGTCTCTTTACCTCTCTGAGCTACAGCTTCCTCATCTGTAAAGTGAAGATAATACCTACTCCCTTCTTGGGGTTGTGGAAGTTAATTTACATAGTAGGCACTGAATAAATGGTAGCTGCTGCTATTACTTTTTAATTTGTTCTAATGGTATTTGTGAGCCATGTTTAATATCAAATAAGATTCTCCAACATTCCTGAAAGGCCTGAAAGACTATACAATTTGTGGGCTAAGGGGTTGAGGTGGTAGCCTATGGAACACATGCCAAAGATGTCATCTGGGTCTGCTTTCATCAGCATGCAGGCTGGTTGCCACTACCACCAGGCTCCCCTCCCTGCCACCCCACATTAATCCTTAGCTTAGGACAGTTCTTTGCTGCCAGGCCCAGCCCTTCCCTTAAATCCCAAGGGACTGACACAATGGAACACCACTTTTTAAAAGTGTCTAGCCCCTCTGTGGTGAGGAGAAAGAATAACGAAATCATCGAACACTGAAAACACCACAAACGATGAGCTTAATAGGACAATCATAAAAAGACAATATATTAACACAATCTTGTGGCATTTGTTGAACTTAAAATTTGGTGGAAAATCAACTCCAGAGGTGGCATCTGTTTCTGAGCATGCCCAGGGTCACAGATAAAGTGAAAAGAGAAGGCAGAGTCACAGAGAATCCGCCCTAGTTACGGACAAAAAGTGGAAACCTTTCTGATCAATTGTTCAGTCACTTTAGTGACAGTTTCAGTGGGAAAGAAAACAGCACAAAGATTCTTATCAAGGACACAGGAGAACTAAATAGGATTCAGTAACATAGTAAAAAGGGTCAGCTGCACCTTTTTTTTAATCCTTGTTTCATAGAGAAGGAATGGAATTTAGGATATAAATGAATATATAATTATTCATTATACAATTATTAGAAGGGAGAATGTTGGTGATGCCACCACATAAAAATTACCTTGAACAGAGAACTTGCATGTATTCCTTAAAAGTTTGTGTACTATACATGTGGTTAAAAACAAGAGGAAAAGGGAGGGTAGTTTTAAATGTTTGAGTTTGTTCTGACATTTTTATTTTTTTAATACGAAGTCTGCTGAGACTCACATGCTAGTGTTAGGTGTGTGCTTGCCTGGGCAGCACTCAGCGGTAGCATCTGCGGGGCATCGGTTCCGGGACACACATTCCCCCTACTCCACCCCCATGGATACCAAAATCTGCAGATGCTCAAGTCCCTTATATAACCTATGCACATCCTCCCACATACTTTAAATCACCTCTAGAGTACATATAATACCAAATACAATGGAAATGCTATGTAAATATTTGCTGGCGCACAGCAAACTCAAGTTTTGCATTTTGGAACTTGGTGGAATTTTTTTTTCCTAAATATTTTCATTCCGAGGTTGGTGGAACCTGCAGGATGTGGAACCCCAACTGTATATATTCTCCTGTTTGGATGAGCCCTCTGTCTGACTGAGACGCTTCCATTCTAGTAGCCCTAAGCTAGACCTGTTTTTATTCTTCCCTTTCTAGGCTTCTTAGTGTGTAGTCGTCAACCTTTCTCCTACCTACTTAGCTCCTTTTTTGGTTCCTTGAACTCCACCCACAACCTGCCCCAAGCTTCACCACTAGCAGACAACCCAGTTTCTTAAAACACCGTGTTCATCATGTCACCACACCGTACTCCACCCCCGCCCAGCAGTGTGCTTTGGGCCCTTGTACTGTCTATTCCAGAATCTCCACTCCCCTACCTACCTTTTACGGGCAGATTTCCTTTTTTTTCTCCAACTTAGGTCTACTGTTCCAGTTAGCCTGTACATTTCCACCTCCTGTCCTTTACCTGTGTTCTTTTTCCACCCGGAATCTCTGATCTCTTCCTTTAAAACTGTTCCAATCCTACTGGTCCTCAGATGCCCTGCCCAGGTCCCATATTTATGTAGAATAAACCTTTTCATATGTAGTCCTAAATGCTAGAGGTGCAAGATGAACAAAATGATCCTTCCTCCTGAGTAACCTTATCTCCCTGCATTCTCACAGTTTTTTACTCACCTGCAGCCACACTGTCCCTACTTCTTGTCCCTAAAACCTGCCAAGCTAATTCCCATCTTGAGACCTTTATACTTGCAATTCCTTCTGCTTTAAGATACTCTTCCCCTCACAGCTTCACGGGGCTTTTTCATGTCATCACTCAGGTTTCAGCTCTCATTGTTTAGAGCATTGAATGGGGGAGAGGCCTTCCCTGACCATTCCAGCTTCGTCAGCCACTGGGCACTCTGCCATATGCCCATACTGATCTTTCCTGGTTTACTTATCCATGCCTGCGGTCATCTTGGTTTTCTTGCCTTCCACCCCGACTGCAGAACGTAAACTGAGGGCAGGCGTTCTGTCTTGCTTATTACCACAGTGTCCGCAGCACTTTGAACATACCGGGCACACAGAAGGCTCTCAGTAAATATCTGTTGACACTGTCACAGACACTGTGCTTGGCTATAGTGATGATGGGCTCTGAATAATGAACATACAGGTGAGTGACCTGCCGGGTGTTGGAATAAGCTACTGGTGATTGCCAGAAGGTCAGTTTCCATTTATGTGCTGTTTATCTTCTGATAAGACCTGCTTAATGTTGCTGTAGTTTTTGCCTCTCCCATGTACTGCTCAGAGCAGAATAAGAACTGCCTCGTTTATAATGGGTATGCTTAAAGCTAATCAGGGCTGCTGGCCTCACTACAAATACCGTGTGTTGAGAGATGTGGAAGAGCCATGTTGCTGCTATGATATGGCCTTGTGACAAGCTGTCCATTCCAGGCACTAAGAGCTGTACCCACTAGCATGCCCTGTTACCTCAGGCCACTCACTTAATTTCTTTGTGCTTTTATTTTCTTCCTTTGCAGAATGGATTTTGGGGATTGGATGTGAACAATACCAAGAAAAATATAGAATGCATAAAAAATTTAACTTTTCCCCCTTCTTAGATGTGAACGATTAGAAGAACAACTAAATGACCTAACAGAGCTCCACCAGAATGAAATCTTGAACTTGAAGCAGGAATTGGCCAGCATGGAAGAGAAAATTGCATATCAGTCCTATGAACGGGCTCGGGACATTCAGGTTAGCATGAAGGATCAGGTGTAAAAGCAAAAGGCTAACAGAAAGTAGAATGTTGGTTTCCAGGGGCTAAGGCATTAGGGGGATGGGGGGTGGGTTATTGTTTAATGGGTCCAGGGTTTCAATTTTATAAGATGAAAGAGCTATGGAGATAAATGGTGGTGATGGTTGCACAGCATTATAAATGTTTAATACCACTGAACTGTACACTTAAGAATAGTTAAGATGGTAAATTTTATGTTATACGTATTTTACCACAATAAAAAAAGAAAAAAAGGAATGAAGTACTGATACATGCTACGATATGGATCCACCCTGAAACATTACGCTCAGTGAAAGAAGCCAGTCACAAAAGGCCACATAGTGTATGATTCCATTTATAAGAAATGTCTAAAATAAGCAAATCTGTGGAGAGAGAAAGTAGGTTAGTGGTTGTCAGAAACTAAGGGAAGGGGGAAGGGAGTGATAGGTAAAAGGTAGGGGTTTATTTTGGGGATGATGAAAATGTTCTGGAATTTAATAGTAGTGATGGTTGCATAACATTGTGAATTTACTAAATGCTTCTGAATTAAAGCATTTAATTCTTAAAGAATTAAATGATTAAAGTGGTAAATTTAAGATGATTAAAGTGGTAAATTTTACGTGTATTTTACCACAATAAAAAAAAATGTTTATGGGAAAAAAGGATGGAGAGGGTAGAATATTGAGAAGCTTATACCAACTGTAATACGCCTGCTCTTCAGATGAGGTGCATTTCTCAAAAGTGTATGACATTTGGAGGTGGTATGCTTGCTTGCGTTCTTAGGAAATGTTTCTTAGGATCACAGTTGTCTCAGTACATGGAAAAGCACATGTGTTACGTCTGTTCGTTGCTGCTTCAGGAGCTGCTGTGACACGTCTCAGGGCCATCTTACCTATCTTCTTCTATGGTAAAGGGGGCTTTTGTGCTAGCTGCCAAATCCAAACCTTTTAAGGTGCATTGCCAGGCAGTTTACAAGAATAACACATGAGGCAATAATGTTTAAGGCTAATACTCCTCTAGTTTAATCTCTGGGAAAATACGATATTTAACTTTTACTCATCCCATTTGGGAGATATTTCTAAGAAAACAGTTGGTGGTTTCATATGAAAGCATCTTGAAATAAACTAGTCTTAGAGAAGGGAACTGGTCCGGGAAACTTTTATTACAAAGAATCAAGGGAATGTCTAGATCATTTGCCCAGATGCCATCTTCTCCATGCCCCGGAATTCTGCTTACGTTTTAGTTTTTTTCCCCAAGGTCATTCTGGGCTGGAATGTATCTGTTGTATGTCCATTCTCTAGCTTAGCTTCAGTCTGAAGTTGCCTAGCCTTCACCTCAAATCCCAGGAAACCAGGGCCCACTGAAACCAAGATCAGAAAAACCCAGGGCTCCCACCACTGCTGAGCTTTGGAGGGTATCTGACCATTGCTAAGGAAATAGGTTCTGTCCTCTGAGTGTTATGGTAAATTTTATATAAACTCATGGGTCAAGATTATGGCCTTGAGAGGAGCAGATCACCTGAAATGTTTGGTCAAGTGTTTGGGCATAGTGTCTGTCCTCTTCACAGAGATCAACTCTTCTTAAGAAGACAGAGCAGGGAGCCCTTTCCCCTGATGCCAGGGAGTTATTTAACTTGAAAAACACCAGGTAGTGTGTACAGGGATGTCCAAAGAATGTTCACCTCTCCATTGTTATAGTGGGAAAGTTGGAAATAACCTGTGTCTCTCCAGTAGGGAACTGGCTGAATAAACTGTGACATATCCAAGCTATAAATGCTAGGTAGCCGTTAAAAAGAACTAGGTGGGCCTCTACGCGTTGACACGGACAGATCTCCAGGACCCGCTGTCAAGTGAAAAAAGCCAGCTGTGGATCAGTCCTAGGGCATGGCACTGTTGTCATTAAGGCAGACAGTTTTTAAATAATTCCACGCATATCCCTAGGGACATACGTGTAGAGACCTAAACACGGGTGAAAGGATGAACACACACCAAATTGACAGAGTTATGTCAAGGGCAGGGACTGGAACTGAGGAAAATACCAAGAGAGACTGCCTTTGTGTCCTATTTGAAATGTTTTTATGTTGAACAATTATGTGTGTCCTGTGCAACTTAATAATTTTTAAATGGAAGAAAAGAGAAAATCATATATTTGAGATCTTGTTATTAAAATATTCAAGACCAAATCTAATTGTGGCAACTGCTTCCTGTGAGCTGTCCCACAGGAATGCGATGGAAGGCAGTTTAGGTGTATAATAGTTACTTGAATTGTGAGTTATGCATTTGGCCTCTCACATTCAAGACTCTAGCATATTTTAAATCATTGGCGTGGCTCAAGATGCATCTGGCCTGCCCAAGGGGCATGTCAGCTATTCAGAGTACTTGTGAGCAGAAAGCTTAACTCTTCCCTGTCTGGCCCACAGGAGGCCCTGGAGGCGTGCCAGACCCGCATCTCCAAGATGGAGTTGCAGCAGCAGCAGCAGCAGGTGGTACAGCTGGAAGGGCTGGAGAATGCCACTGCCCGGAACCTTCTGGGCAAACTCATCAACATCCTCCTGGCGGTCATGGCAGTCCTTCTGGTCTTTGTCTCCACGGTAGCCAACTGCGTGGTTCCCCTCATGAAGACTCGCAACAGGACGTTCAGCACTTTATTCCTTGTGGTTTTCATTGCCTTTCTCTGGAAGCACTGGGATGCCCTCTTCAGCTACGTGGAACGGTTCTTTTCCTCCTCCAGATGATGCTGGCACAAGAAGGCAGTGCTCCCCTACCCTCTGGCGAGTGCATGCGGCGAAGAATTAGACAGCAACTTACCTACTCTGAAGTTTTCTACAACAACAAAAGAGTTGAGTGAATCTGTTTACATTTAGAATAATGTTTTTTTCTTCAAAAGACGCAATTGCAATAGTATTTTTTAGATTTTATCCAAGAAGTTTTTTGGGCAAAAATCTTGGATCATTTTTATGTAGCATGATTTTCCTTGGGATGCAGATCTTAAACAGTCCTTTAACATGAACCAACAATCTGGAGCACACTGAAGGGCATTCTAAATTGTGGCTTGAAGGACTGCACTAAAATCCACTAAAAAGATGCGAAAACCTGATTAGGGAAACCAGTTAAACCTAACACCCTGCCTTGTCTGGGCTCATCACCTCTCCCCCTCCCAGACTAACTTTACTGTGAAGTCCTACCACATTCCATGTCTGAATTTCTGGATTCAGGGTGGATTTTCCTTGTCCGTGGAAGAACACATGGATCTCCCTGGCTTTCTCACCCAAGTTGGCCACTCATGGTAACCCTGGAAGTATGATCACTTTTGAACCTGGTCCCTTAACCTTTGCTAGGATACACAAGTGAGAGCATCACGCCCCAAAGGATCACTGCACAGTCCTACTACAGTATTTTGAAGTAGCCCTCTAAATACTTAACTTTAAGCAAATCCCATGGCCGCACTTTTAAGGTTTTTTTAAATATGTGTATAGTCACCAATTTAAAAAACAAAAAATCTGAACAGCATACTTGAAGAATGTAATACTCAAACTCTCAGTGCTTCCTTATGGTTTCTAATAGGATTTTTTATTATTGTTATTATTATTATTGGGTTTTTTTGGAAAGGGTTGGGAGGGTCTTTTATTTTTTCCTTTGAAATAAAGAAGTGATGTTTTTAAATGAAGAAATGTGTGGATATTTAAGTGTGCTGCTCCCTTTTGTCTTGAAACAATTTGAGTAAAGGAACACTTGCTGTAAATGCCACCCTCTGACACCCTTGTTTTGAGACCCAGCTTAAACTCCATCCTCTGGCTGCTGCTCCTGCTTTTTGGTGTCCTGCCACCCCACACCACCACTTTATGGGCTTGGCTTGGTTGGAGAGGAAAGGGGTGCGCAGGGAGAGGGGGAGGCTGTTTCCACAAGCCAGCATGATAGGGTAGAGATTTTTTTTGCCCCAACAATATGTTTACCCAGTGACTTTGGGCTGGGATTATCTGTAGGAAAAATTGAGACTGTACTATGAGAGTCATAAATAATTCCTTGTGTTTTCTTAGTTCATTTTTTAACACCCCCTAATTACTGAAACCAAAGTGATGTGGAATCTTCTGTCTGCATTTTGGGCCCAGCATCTTTAATTTCAAAGCTTTATTCTGTCTGCCCAAGAGAATCAACTGAAGGTGATTTCTCCCTAAAGAGCAGAAAAGCAAATGTCAGGTTAGAAGGACTCACGTTTGGGGTGTAAAATGTTGTCAGCGTCCTCTTCATCTAAACTGACTTGTTAACATAACTATGCTCAGTGGACCTTTATAGACAGTTTAGAAAAATGGACTGAGCCTTCTTCGCCATCCTATAACCAGTTCTACCATCCTGGCGGAACTTGGGCTTTTAGAGCCTATCTAGAAAGCTTGGCCAACCTTTTCGTATTCATAGTATTGAATCACAAATGCTGTTGCCTCTTGGCCTCTGTTCTGTGCAACCAGGTGATGAGCAAGGGGCACATACTTTGCCCTGAAAAGAGTAGCAAAGCATGCCCTGCCCATCTCCCCTATACCAGGAAATTCTTCTGGAGCTGGGTTAACACTGCCTGTCTGTCTGAGAGGATGGCTTACATGACAGCTCCAGCCTCCTGTGGCTTGGCAGGCTGGCCTTCTCAGAAACAGCATGTTGTTTCCATAATCATTTTCATATTTTAACTCAGGTACCCCAATCTTCACTCCATCCCCCAATGATTGTAGTACACCTGTTAGCTCTGTTGACCTCTCAAAATCAGTGCCCAGAGCAGGCACCACAGGGGTGATTTTTCTTTTAAAAAATAATTGGAGCCAATTTATGTTCAGGCCAAAAACAAATTGTTCTCAAGCCTATGTATTTACAATGTTAACTTTGCCTAAAGGTATTGCAGTGACTTTAGGCAGAAGTGCCAAAGGACACCATGACCTTGTCGAACTAGCACAGTTTTTCCTAATTTTGTGCTTTAGTGAGGGAAAGACAGTCCCACAAAGTTATTGGAAAGATGCTCTAGCCACAATCCTCCAGTTTTTCTAAGACAGAACTTCTGAGTCCCGTGAACTGTGTAGAGACTACGAAGTATTGTGGGCACTGGAAGTCACTGGCTAGATGGATTGAAATTGTTCCCATTTGCCTTGGGACAGTTTCTGTCAAAGGAAGGTTTTCACCTCTGGAAAGCCCCCTGAGCTCCCAGCCAAACAGGCCCGCGCTGACTGTCCGTCCTCCATTCTCAAAATGTCCTCGGAAGGACCTCCAGGCTAGGTCAGGCACGGTAATGGCTTTCTAGATCTCTTGTCCCTTGATTATTCACCAGGCCCAACAGTTGTCTGCATTTAATGCTGTTTGTAACCGTGCATCTATTTTCTTGCCTTCCTTCCACTTTGTGCTGCCTATACCTGTTGCCTTTGAGCTTCTTTGCATTGTGGCTGTTCCTGGGTTCTCTTATCTATTCAAAGCTCTTCTATAACCTCGCTCTAATGGTTTAACAGTTCTGTGGATGGAAACTTGTCACTCTAATGCTTCTTCTCTTTTAAAGACTACAAGCATTCCATTTGAAATGAAGCATTCCTGGATTACTGGTTAGTGCTGGTGTGTGAGGCTGACTATGGTAGCCTGGGTGACTCTGTTCAGGTTGTAGAGTGACTAACATTTACCTTTTTTTATGATAGTTGAACAGCACTTCTGTCTGCTCCAATTTCAGTTCTTTGGAAAGATATTCAGTGCATCCTAGCAAGGAAGGCTTCCTATTCCACTGGCTCCTTAAGAAGCAAAAGTAGGTTAAATTTTACACTTGCCTGGCTGGGTGGGGTTTTCTCTCTCCCCTGTACCCCCTCCACCCAATTGAGGTAAAAATCTGATACGAAGAAAAACTCAGATCAAGCCTTCCTTGCTAGCCATGTCGTAACAATGAGCATAATTTGCATGTGGTCTTTGCTGTATTTGGTTTTGTTTCTGATTTCATATTCCTTTGAGGTACAGTCAGATGAAATGCTTAATTCCAAGTGAGCTCCAGTGAGGAGCTGCCTTTCAACCTCAGAAAATGTGCATCCAAAACAAAACCAAATATTATCAAAAAACTGACACAGGTAAAATTATGGTTCCCACCCCCACGTGAAGCTGGGGATTTTGAACGTGGCTCTAAGAGTTAACATTTCTGTCTGTGTGTCGTGTATGCTGGGTGATGCCCTCAGTAGGATTGACTACTAGACTGTAAGTGTGTTTTATCAAAGTGTGTAAGAATAAAAACTCACTTGCACGAATTGAAAAGTACAGAAATGACACTTGTGAACGTGTGAACATTAACACTGTAGTTGATAGATCTTAAGCTGCTAATTGTTGAGAGAGAATTACATTTTTGTTTTGTCTGGTTGCTGCAGATTCTCAGCAGCACTTTTACTGTACATACAAATTGAAATAAAGACCTCAGCTATTAACGAGGTGGTTGGACTCGGGTTTGTTTTGCTCTTTATTTTTGCATATTCAGTTCCGGTGACAAGTTTGTCAGTCTGAAAACTTTCCACTAGTTTCTGCATTAGAAACTTTGTGAGTATGTGAGTGAGTGAGTGAGTGTGTGTGTGTGTGTGTGTGTGTGTGTGTGTGTGTGTGTTTAGCCAGTATCTTAAAACTGTAACCGATAGCTGATAGCTGGGTAGCTGTCACCGTCTCCCTGGATTGTATACACTTCACTTCAGACTGGCATTTTGCCACAGTTCCTTTAGGCTGGTCGGTAGGACTGCCTTTTAGTGCTTTGGAGGGAGTTCTTGGGAGGGAGTTCTTGAGAGGCAGTACCCCCCAAATTCAGCATCTGATGCCCACAATGGGTATGATAATCCCTGTCCATTGTTACAAGGCTTTGTTAATAAACCAATGTTATGATGGGAGTGAAAACTTACTTTATAAAGCATTTGAGGTTTGAAGTTCTACATTCATGAAAGGGGTTATCTTCTAGCCTAACTCCAGCTATGGTTTTGGTATAGATGTAGTAGTTTCTACTACGGCTTTTCTTTGGTGATCTCTGGGAGGTCTCTGGAAATCGAGAAGCTCTAATCTTGCCTTTTTGTAATTTTCTTTTTTTTTTTTGGCCACGCTGCGGCATGCAAGATCTTAGTTCCCTGACCAGGGATTGAACCCGCGGCCCCTGCAGTGGAAGTGCAGAGTCTCAACCACTGGACCGCCAGGGAAGTCCCTAATCTTGCCTTTGACAGGGTACCAAACAGGGTCCTCATGACTTGGTCCTTCACACCCCCAATCTGAATGTCGAGATGTTTAGGCCACACTTCTGGCTTACTAGTTCTGTGCCTCCTACCCCATCTATAAACTAGAGATATCACACCCATCTTGATCCTACCTTGTGGATGATGTGAAAATAAGAGATGCTGCTTGTGAAAACTTTTAAACTCGCTGTGAGAATGCCCTAAACTTCTTGAAATATGGACCAGGCTGCCATGTACAGATGTGCAGGTTGTAAGCCGGCCAATCCCAAGGGGCCGTAAGAAAACTACACTGTGAACGACACGTCCTAGAGTTTCACAGTGCACAGTGGGCACCCAGAACAGCCCTCACCGCAGCTGATAATTTGAAAGCCTGATTTATTGTCATCCATTAAAGACTTTGGAGAGTGGAAGGCTGGATACATAAATCTGAGAAGCTGTGGTGTAGACAACAGACTGGAGAGGCAGGGGATGGGTGTGTGGCCAACTAGAAAATGTCGGCCTCACCTGAAGTGTGCAACTGTAGTGTTTTAAAACTCCGTGAGCTAAACTAAACTCCTAGCCAACTTGTGACCCCAAATCTAGGTAATGAAGAGTAGCTAACATTTATTGAGTACTTACTGAATGCTGGGCTTAATGTTTGGTACTTGTAATGCAATTCTCACTTAATTCTCCCCGGGGTCTTACACAGGCCTTGTCATCCTCATTGTCTAGCTGAGGAAATGAAACTTAAGTGGCTTGCCCAAAGTTTTACTGTTAAGAAATGGTAAATGAATGTGATGGAAAACAGGTCTGTGCAATGTACGTAACAAAAGATGGGTGTCCACAAAGAGTTAATATAAACCGAGAAAACCGTCAGCTAAGTAGAAAATAGGCAAAGATTCACAGAAAAAGAAATGAATCACCAATAAGCATCCAGTAGAAACTGTTTGGCCTCATGTGTAAATCAATGTGTTAAATGGAAAAAAAAAAGTGGTGAGATAGTATATTGTCTATGTGTGTTCAAAATAGTTTGTTTGCATAAATATATGTATGTAAGTATACAGAAATGAAACCACATTAAACTGTCCCCAGTAATTACTTCTGGGAAAGGGAGTGGGAGGAATGGTGGTGAAATAGGACTTTCATGCTTGACTCCTATAAAGTATGAATCTCTTAATAGAAATGTATTTGTGTATCTTTAAAAAATCAACACTTTTTAAAAAGAAAATAACAGGTCCCTTGAGAGGTGGAAAAGAGATGACAGTGTTACTCATGCCAGACTGTAATAGAACACCTTTTGCTTTAGGATTGCCTTAGAAGGAGCTCTGGACCAAGTTTGGGCCACCCGTTGGGCTTTCTTGCCACCCTGGATTTCTAGGCATTGTGGTCAGATGGCCATCCCAGTGCCAGACAGGACGTGGGGCGGTGGGCTTGCAGCAGCTGGTACCACCTGTTCGGTTCAGCCCTTCATTCATCCTACAGCATTTGAGAGCCACTCTGTGTACCAGACCAGGCTGTGGAGATGTGCTCAGTCAAGGGGAGAGGAACCTGTGTTGTAATAGAGCTGGAAGCCATGTGTGGGAGCGAAGAGGAGGGAGCAGTTCTGACCGGGCAGTTGGGAAAAGCTGGATGGAGGAGGGTTTATGGTGAGTGAAGATGAGTGAGGAGGGCCTTCCAAGTTGAAGGAACAGTATTGGCAAAACCACGGAGGTGACAAAGGCCGAGGTGAGTGGGTCAAGCAATGGATCAGAGCCTCACATGGCTGAGAGGGTGCCTGGAAGAACATGTGAATCAGGGACAAAGTTAAAAATAGTTGCGAAAGGGCTTCCCTGGTGGCGCGGTGGTTGAGAGTCCGCCTGCTGATGCAGGGGACACGGGTTCGTGCCCCGGTCCGAGAGGATCCCACATGCCGTGGAGCGGCTGGGCCCGTGAGCCATGGCCGCTGAGCCTGTGCGTCCGGAGCCTGTGCTCTGCAACGGGAGAGGCCACAGCAGTGAGAGGCCCGCGTACTGCAAGAAAAAAAAAAAAAAAAGTTGTGAAAAATTCTGAATGCCATGCCGAAGGTTTACCCTGTGGCTGCAGGAAGGTGTTGAGTGGTGTAGTGACCCATCCTGTGTTTAAAGACAATTATAGCCCTTCTGGAAGGAACCAGTAGCCTCCTTTTCATGTCGTCCAAGTCACTTGGCTGGTTGAGAAATGCTGTCCAAGGTATTTGATCTTTTGCCTTTTGATCCTATAATGGAAGGAGCTTAAACTTTTTATTTGATCTGGGAGGTGAGGGTGTTGTGAGGGTATAGGAAGCTCAGAGTTCACTCCATACATATAAATGTATGTCACTTCTGGCATTAAATTCTACAACAAGAGTGCTTACAAATTTATTCAGGCTTCTGTCTTAATGAATGCTTAAACTGTCCAAAGGAATATTCTTTTAGAAGACTTCATTTCAGTAGTTATTGAGACTCTATTAAAATGTACAGCAAACCATGATGAAAATAAATTATAATAACCACTATACCTTAGAGAGCGGTTGTGAGGATTAAATGAAATAATTGTGCGGTGCCTCACCCAGCTCCACAAATGGTCTCAATTATTGTTATTAATAGACTGAGAATTCCTTGAGGGCAGGGAGCTGTCTCACTCATCTGAATCTCTTCAGACTATATCGTGTCTCTCATTCTTACCTGATGAAGGACTCAGTAGCCAGAGTTTGGGCTGTCTGTAGCCAGCTCTGGCTCCTGAGTTGGTTTGGAAAACCAAAAAGTAATCAGTATGTGTCAAGGATACTCTGACCATAGAAACAACAGAAGAGAGCATCCCAGCCATAGAGAACAAAAGCTGGCTAATGGATGCACACACACTGGGCTGAGGGGCTAACAATAGATTTTACTGGTGACTTCTTAACCACAGGTAAGGACGTTGTTGTGTTCATGGCTGTGTCCTCAGTGCCTGGAATGGTGCCTCGCACATAATGGGTGCTCTTTGAAAAGTGGAATTTTAAAATTGCTACATGTTGAATCCCTAGTCTGTGCCAGGCACAGTGCCACTTGTTTTACTGCTAATTCTTACAGTTGCTCTGAAGAGGAGGTGGTGTAATTTCCATGTTGCAGATGAAAACAAACTCAGATAGGTGTTTGGGTTTTATCCCATGGGCAAGTCGTTTCACTAGTAGATGGCAAAGTCAGGATTTGGACTCAGAGACCCTCAATCACACTTCTTTATGCACTGGAAGCATTTTGTTCTCTCTTACGTGTTTTCAGTAGGTATCTTCCAGAACATAAATGAAACAGTTCCTGCTGAAATTCATTTAATCGTCATGACCAGGTTGCCAGCCCAGAGACACTGACTTGGAGAATTGGAATGTTATGCTGTTTGCCCCTACACTAAAACAACCCAGACTACTGTACTTACTCTTTTTTGAAAGTACCAGCTTTAATGAGATACCGTTCAATTCAGTCGTTTAAAGTGTTCTATTCAGTGGTTTTTGTTTATTGACAGTTGTGCATCCAGCATCACTAATTCCAGACCTTTTTCATCACCTAAAAATGGAACCCTCCACCCATTAACTGTCACTCTCCTATTCTCTCAGCCCTAAGAAACCACTAGTCTACTTTCTATCTATAGGTTTGCCGATTCTGGACGTTTTATGTAAATGGAATCACACGATGTGTGGTCCTTTGTGACTGGCTTTTTTCACTTAGGATGTTATCAGCGTTCATCTCTGTGGTAGCATGTTTCAGTACCTCATTCTTTTTTACTGCTAAATAATATTGCATTGTATGGATATACATTTTTATCCATTCATCAGTTGTTGGATGTTTGGGTTGTTTCCATTTTTTTAGCTATTATGAATAGTGTTGCTGTGAACATTCATGTACAAGTTTTTGAATGGACCTTTGTCTCATTTCTCTTGGGTATATACCTGGGAGTGGAATTGCTGGGTCATACAGTAACTATGTTTAACCTTTTGAGAAACTACCAGACTGTTTCCAAAGTGGCTGACGCATCTTACATTCCTACCAGCTGTCTGCACATCCTCACCGGCACTTGTCATCATCTGACGTCTTAATTATACCCATCCTATGGGTGTGAAGTGGTATCTCATGGTCTTGATTTGCATTTTATGTGTTTTTATGCTAATATCTCTTTTCATAAGCTTTCCTATCCATATCTTCCCAACCCAGGCTGTGGCTGTCACATTTCATTATTGCCACTGTGCTTGCCTTACCTAAAAGCCTTTCATTTCCCCACTAAAAACTGCTTTTCATCTACTGTGGGCTGGGATTCCATATAACCCAGCTCGTCAGAATTATATCCAAAGTAAGGTTAACTGGATTCTGAATGAGTCCCCACAATAAGTAAGATATGTGCTTGGACTTTGTGACTGCTGATCTAGCAGCTTTGAGACTATTTCTGCTTAAAACCAAGATTTTATTAAAAAAAGAAAAGAGAGAGAGAGAGGAAGGAGAGAGAGAGGGAAGGAAGGGAGGAAGGAAGAAAGGAAGCCTGGCCTCCCACTAGTCATGTGACCTTAGACTCAGCCCAAGTCCTCACGCACGCATCCCCCGTTCCTCCCTTCCTGCCTTGTACTGCTTCACTTCTCTGCTCCTTTGCATGTGCTCTTCCCTCTTCTTGCAGTGACACCACCCCCCCCCCGCCCTATTTATCTGCCTGGCAAGCTCTTACTCTTTTTTTTTTTTGGCTGCTTTGGGTCTTCGTTCCTGCACGCGGGCTATCTCTAGTTGCGGCGAGCGAGAGCTACTCTTCGTTGCGGTGTGCGGGCTTCTCATCGCAGTGGTTTCTCTTGTTGCAGAGCACGAGCTCTAGGTGTGCGGGCTTCAATAGTTGTAAAACGTGGGCTCAGTAGTTGTGGCTCACAGGCTTAGTTGCTCCGTGGCATGTGGGATCTTCCTGGGCCAGGGCTCGAACCCGTGTCCCCTGCATTGGCAGGCAGATTCTTAACCACTATGCCACCAGGGAAGCCCTCTTACTCTTTTATTTTACTCTTTATTAAGGAATTTTTCAAACATAGGCCATAAATGCATAGGGTAATAAACCCCAATCAACAGTTACCAACTTGTGGTCAATCTTGCCTCATCCACACCTGCCCTCCTCTCCCCTCAAACTGGATCCATTTGGAACAAATGCCAGGTAGCATACATTATTTGTCCTTTTTGGGGTTTTTTTCTGGTCATTTTTTTTCTATTAAGGTGAAATTCACATAACATAAAATTAACCATTTTAAAGTGAACAACTCATTGGCATTTGGTAGATTTACAATATTGTATAACCACTGCCTCTATCTGGTGTAAACAGCTTCATCACCCCGAAAGGAAACTCCATACCTGATAAGCGGGCGCTCCCCATTTCCCCCTTCCACACACTCCCACCACCATCCTGGGCTCTGTCTCTATGAATCTGCCTCTTCTGGGTGTTTCATATAAATGTAATCATCCAAACTGTGACCTTTTGTCCAGCTTCTTTCACTCAGCGTAATGTTTTCAGTGTTCATCCATGTTGCAGCATGGATCATGACTTCATTCCTTTCCAAAGCTGAATAATATGCTTTTGTAGGGGCAGACCTCATTTTGTTTATCCCTTCTCAGTTGATGGCTATTTGGGTAGTTTCCACCTTTTGGGTACTATGAATAATTCTGCTGTGAACATGGGTGTCCATGTACTTGTCCGAGTACCTGTTTTCATGTCTTTTGAGGCGTACACCTACGAGTGAACTTGCTGGGTCGCGTGGTCATTCTGTGTGTAACCTTTTGAGGACGTAGGCAGCCTCTCCCCTGTGAAGCCCGCCCTGACTTCCCCACATACATTCAGGTGACCCCGGCTTTGCGAGCCTCTCTGTTACAGCACCTACCTCACTATGACTTCTTTGGTTTATGTGTGGTTTTGCCACACTACATCACTTCCCGTGGTAACTGAGCTCTTTTTCACGAAACACCCTCCCCCATGCTCGCTCCCCATCATTCAGGTG
This sequence comes from Orcinus orca, assembly GCF_937001465.1. NCBI lineage: Eukaryota > Metazoa > Chordata > Mammalia > Artiodactyla > Delphinidae > Orcinus > Orcinus orca. Next base: position 4,420,744 of record NC_064568.1, read on the forward strand.
AACTAATCCCATGATCCTGGCTCGAGAGCTGGACAAGTAATTCAAGTCAGTCCAGTCACACTTAGTCCTGAGGCTCTTGCTGGCTGAGTTGGGAAAGAGAGACTCTTCTCCTTTTGCTACCTACAAGGACCCTTTGTCCCCAGAGCTGCCAGGAGCACAGCCTACCCAAGTATGAGGTCAAGAGGGAGGGAGGCAAAGCCAAGACATGGACAAGAGAAACAGGTTCTTGATGAACCAGTTTGACTCCTGGATGCAGCCATGCTTGAAGACAGATTCGTCTCTTGAACCTCCCAGTGTTGTGAGCCAGTAAATTTCCTTTATGGCTAAGGTAGTTTTGAGTTGGGTTTTGTCACTTGCAGCCAGGAGACACACATGATGGTGGACTCATAAGGGACTGTCTGCCAATACCCTCCCTTCCAGGACCACACCTCCCCACACTTCAGCCAAGCTGTCTGCATGGGAGGAGCCATATTCTCATGGCCTGGTACTGTCGAGCTTGGGACCAGAAAGAGGGTTAGTCCTAGTTCTTGGGTCATAGGAGCAGGTAAGTGTGAAGTTCGTGAGAGCTGTTGGCAGGGAGAGACCCCAGGCAGGCAAAGAGAGGTGAGGTAGGGCACACCCCAGCGCCCCGGGCCCTGGCCCAGCTGCCAATGCTGGCCCTACAGACCTCGCCATGGTTCGGTCATGTAAGACATGCCCGTGTGCCTCTAACTAGTCACGCTTTGGGGGCCCAATCTAATTCAGGCCATATTCCGTAATATGCCTAGTCTCATGTCTCCCACAAGCGTCTTAAGCCACAAACCACTTCTTATTCACTTCTGCATCATTCATACCTGTGAGGAGCTCTGCCAGGGCTCCTGCCTGCGTGGACACACCTCTGACTTTATGTCAAGTGCTTGTGCATCCCAGGAGCCATGCTTAGTTGTTGTATGGGTGTCTTGTTTGATCCTACTGGATGCTAGTAGGTGGAACTGTGTGAAATTTCCAATAGTCAACTATATTTTGAGCTATAAAAACAGCCATTTCACATGGCCCAGTGTCATACGAATGGTATTTTGCTGATGAGGCCAGCGAGGTTGGTGTCTTGCCCGAGGGAAGCCGGGTAGAAAATGGTGGAGCTGACAGCAAGGGGATGCCTTGACTTTCAGTGATGTGGGTGGGTGAGAGAGGGGAGACAGGGAGCGGAGGTCTCGTAACAGAGCCTCCGCCCTGCCCGTCTGCCCTCGGCACCCTGGGCAGTGAGAGAGGAGGCTGAGGGCCCGCAGGTGCTGCAGGCCCGCCCCGCGGCTCCTGGGAGCCCAGCCCATGGACAGAATGGCAGGGCTCACTCAGGGCCCGGTTCGTCCTGCAAAGGCTCTCTGGTCAGGCAGGAAGGGCAGCACGCCTCTGGGGAAGGTCTCTGCCCAAGTCAGCCGCCTGTGACCTCAGGCAAATCCTTCCAGCTGTCCCCACCTCCTTAACTCCACTGAGGAATAGAGGTAACAAGGGCACCAGTCTCAGGAGGTTGTTAGGAGGGTGTCGTGAGTTAACTGTTGTCAGGTACCCAGAACAGCACCTGACAGGCAGTAAATGCTCAGTGAACGTCAACCAGCCTTGCTGTTATCAGAAGCCAGGCTCCCTTGTACACCCTTCGCCACACCTGACAAAATGCTGTCGTTCCCATGCTTACAGTCACTGCCATACCTTCACACGTGCTGTTCTCACTGCCCTGCCCTCCCTCTGTCTGCTTAGGGAATTTCTCTTCTTCCTTCAAAAAGCCCCCCTTCTCAGAAGTCTTCCTTGACCAGCCCTTCTCCCCACATCCCCCAAACATTCGCTTCCTTCTCTGTCTCTAGTCCAGTGCCAGCTGAGTTGGGCTCTATGACAGCTACACAGTGAGTGGTGGTTGAGCGTTTACATGACTGTCAGCCCCGCTGGACTGTGAGGGGAGCAGGGGAGGGGCCAGTTTCTCTCCTGGGGGACCTCAGACTCTCAGTGGTTTCAAGTGTGAAACAATCAGTGATTGAGATAGAAATCTCCCAGCTACAGGACAAGTACACAGAGGAACTTGAGTCTGGAGGGAGGCCGGCGTGTGGTGGGTTCTCACACTTCAGACCCAGCTCCCTGGATCCACCCATTGGAGAACTGCAAACTGTTTAGCTAGTGGCCCCCCCGAAAGAATTTGGAAACACTGTGCCCTCTCACACATTCTACAGTTGACATCTACAATATTAAGGCTTAAATGGGGAGGACTTCCCTAGTAGCGCAGTGGTTAAGAATCCACCTGCCAATGCAGGGAACACGGGTTCGAGCCCTGGTCCGGGAAGATGTCACATGCTGCGGAGCAACTAACCCCCTGTGCCACAATTACGGAGCCCACGCACTGCAACTACTGAAGCCCACGCGCCTAGAGCCCATGCTCCTCAACAAGAGAAGCCACCGCAATGAGAAGCCCGTGCACAACGAAGAGTAGCCTGTGCTCGCCGCAACTAGAGAAAGCCCGCTTACAACAATGAAGACCCAATACACCCAAAAATAAATAAATAAATTTATTGAAATTTTAAAAAAAGCTTAAATGGGTGCAAAGGATGTACTTTCCAGGATATTTTAAATATTGACACTGTAAGGTTGAACTGTTTCGTCACTCTGTGACGCATCCAGTGAAGCTAAAGAGCATAGTGATTGCGTCCCCATCATCACCCATGTAAACAGCACGCAAACAAGCTGTTCTTTATTAATGAGGTTTCACCTCACTTTTTTATCTCTGAAAATTGTATTCAGTTCCTCTCCCCACAAAGTTTTAGCCTAATGTACTATATTCTTATGCCTGAAAATCTCTTATTGATCACACCATCTTCTCTGTACCAAAAACTATGGATGTAAACTGGCTTTAAAATTTTAAAATCTTCTTTGATCATAAGTCACTAAGTGTTTTTAAAATGTTATTCTGGAAAGGTATGATTACAAATATTAGTATGTGATTGATCAAAACTATAAATATTACAAATATTGATAGATACTGATTAAACAAAATGTTACTATATATTTCATTTTTTTATGAGTTGATTGGATTTCCCCCATTGTGTGTACCCATGGATAAATATGAAGCTTATTTCTACAGCTTCATTTCTTCCTCATTCTCATTTTTACAGGTATAAGCACTCAGAAATCTTGTCACATAAATAAGGAACAGAAACGAAAGGAAGGAGTATTGGAGCAATGTTACTCAATTATTTTAACTCCCTTTGAGTTTTATGCTCAAAATCAATAGTAATCCATCATCAAGAATTATTTTTTGTTGCAACTTGGTGATAGGTAAATGAGAGTTCCTTATACTATTTGTGTATGTTTCCATTTATCATAATATAAGTTAAAGACACTATGTTTACTCTCTATTGGCTGACAAAAGGATTGGGCCCTCCTGCAATTTTGTTGCAAGCAAAAAATAGAAACTACTCGACTGGCCAAAGGATTTGTCTCCCAGTACTCTAAGCTCTTTTTCCTCTCCAGTCCCAGAGCAGGACTTCCAACTGGCCTTGCCAGTTGGGAGCATTTGTCTTTCTTTCCCAAAGCAAGAAGCTGCTTTCTCAGGGAGTCAGTGCCCCATTTGAAGACTGTGGTGGATGACTGTAATGGACCCCTTGGCCAAGGACCTGGGGAAGTGGGTCAGACCAGGAAGAATGAAAGAAAGATTCCATCTCAGAATGTAAGTGCATTCTTTGCCCCTTCCAGCCTCTCCCACACCCCTTGCTCAGAACCTGGTACCTTTCAGTGGAGAAGACCTGAGTGTGACCTACCCAGGTTCATGCGGTTTAGAAGGGTGAAGCTGGAACTCTTTACATCCATCTTTTACAATTACTTCAGCCCGGGAAAGCCTAATGAATAAATTGCATTTAAAATAAAAATGAACAGCTAAATGTGATCCTGGAGTGGATCCTAGATTTGGAATGGAGGCTGGGGGTGGGTGAATGCTATAAAAGACCTCGTTGGGACAACCGGCAATATTTGAATAATATTTTGTAGCGTAAATAACAGTATTGAATCACGATTAAATCGCCTGATCTTGAAAACTCTGCTGTGGTTGTGTAATAGGATATCCTTGTTCTGAAGGATTTAGGGTTCAAGGGGCATCACGTCTGCAATTTACTCTCCCGATGCTTGGAGGGGGACTTGAATATGCAAAGAGGGGGTCAGAATGCTAAAACTTGAATCTGAGTTAAGAAAGGGGTCCAAGAGTTCTCTGTATTATTCTCACAATTTTTCTGTAACTTTGAAACGATTTGAAAACAAACTCTGGCGCCGCAAACCCGGTCTCTGGCGCCGCCTGGTGGCTTCTTCGGGGAGTGCACCCTCCGTGTCGGAAACCTTTAAACTACCCGCCTCGGGCAGCGGCTCCCGACGTCCCTCTGCCCAGCCACCCGGCAGATCAGCCCCTCCCGCCCACGGCGTCTCTGGTTGAGCCGGTTTGATTTTCCTTTCGTAGGTCTGCCCGCGTCTGTGAACCTCTGCAGGCGCATTTCTTGTGCAACCAAGGTGAGGTCGCGTTAATCTTGGATTGAGAGTAGGAATCTCAGAGCTTCCAACCCGGATGCTTTCTACGACTAGGGAAACTGAGGCCCGGAGAGGGCAAGTCGCCGATCATGGCTAGAACCGAAGTTTTCCTGACTTCTTTGTTCTCTACAAGCTGCTGGCCCGAACCCCACCGTCTTCTCCCTGGATTTGACTCAGATGCGGCCTCTCGCCTCAAGTCTGGGCTCCCACGAGGCCGCTCTATGACTTCACTCACGCCCGCCACGCGCCTCCCCCCCCGCCCCCGGCCTCGCACCCACGCAGCACATTCTCGTCCCCGGGCCTCTGTCCACGCGGTCCCTCTGCCCCGACATCCCCCGGGGCTGCCTTTTCCTCCCGTGCTTTCTGCCAGGATATCACCTGCCCAAGAGCCTTCGGCGACCACCCAACTACCTGAGCCCTCCTTCACTGGTCTCCCCGTTTGTGCAACTGTGCAGTCACTTATTTGTCGTCTACTTGTTGCTCTCTGCCTCTCTGCCCCCACTGGAATGGCGGCCCCTGCGGACGGGACCCTATCTGGTTTCCCGGTGTGTCCCCAGCGCCTGGTACAAAGCGGGGGCTCTGGCAAGGGCAGGAATGTTCTCCCCCTCCTCGATTCCCCAGTATTGTGCCCACGTGACCATCGGCAAGGAAATGTCCCCCACCCCCACCCAGAGGCGTCTGTGGTTTCTGAGGGGCTCAAAGCCCCAAGGGGGAAATGAGGGGGGATGGCTCAAGTGACCCTGGCCACTGGGGACAGCGTGCTGGCCGGAACCAGGAGCGCAGTCGCTCTACACAGTGCGGAGCAAGGGGCACAGCGGGGGACGCTGGGCTCAGTCCCCAGCCCAGGCCTCCCCCTTGCAAACGAGGAGGGGCGGTGTGGGCCGTGGGAGGCTCCGCCCCGCGACCCAGGGACCCCAGCCCCGCCCAGGCCCGGGGAGGGTCCCACCCTCGGGACAATACCGGGCGGGGCCGGAGCGGACAAGCGGACAATGGGCCCCGCTCACCCTGCGCTCCGCTTCCGGCCTTTCCCAGCCTGGGTTGGCGGGACGCAGGACCGCGGAGGCCCGCGCTGCTTTGGGTGCCGCACGTCCCGGCCCGGGCGGGACTAGGCAGCGCCCCCGTGCGGAGCCGGAGCCGGGGCGCCGCGCCCGCCCCCCCGCACCCCGCGGGACCCCGACTGCGGCGCCCTAGGGGCCAGCCCCGCAGGCGGCCGGCAAAGGGAGTGGTGGTTAAAAAACTTTTTTGTTTTTAGTTTTCTATTGAGGTATAATTTACATTGAGGGAAATGGACAGATCTCAAATATGTGAAGTTTAATGAATTTTTACACATGTTTATACCCTGTAACTAACTCTCAGAACAAGACGGAACATTCCAGCTCCCCAGATAATTCCCTGGTGCTCCTCCCCAGTCAGTCCCTGCCCCCAATCCCAGCCCTTGGCAACCACTGATCCCTCCTTTGTCGGTACAGCTTGGCCTTCTCCAGAATGTCCCATAACTGGAATCCTGCAGTATGGAGACTTTTGAATCTGGCTTTGAGATTCATCTGTGTTGTGTGTCCATAGCTCATTCCTTTTGATTCCACTGTAGGGCTGCATCTTATTTGTTAATCTATTTATCGGTTGTGGGAATTTACTGTTGTTTCTGGCTTAGGGCAGTTATAGAGCTGCTATACACATTTGCGTACAGGTTTCTGGGTGCAAGTGTGTTCTCATTTCATGTCAATACCTAGGAGTCGGATTGATGTTTTGCCTAAGTCTACGTTTGACTTTGTAAGAAACTACTATGTTGTTTTGCAATGTCTGCACCATTTCACACACATACACGTGCCCCAGAAGTGTGTACAAGTTCCTGTCGCTCCGCATCCTTGTCAACACTTGCTATTGTCAGTCTTAAATTTCAGCCATTTGAGTGGGTATGGAGATGTCTCAAGAGAGTGATTATTGACTCAACAAATGAACAAACACCCAGAGCACACCAGCCTTCAGAAAGTCCCAGCAGTTTCCCAGCCTTTCCTCACCCTACTTCCAGGCAGTATTTAGGCGCAGGGAGGGGCCAGAGTCAGCCCATGTACACACTCTGGGTGGACAGATGCCTGTCCGCATCGGTCCCTAGGACTGAGCTGGCAGGAAGCTTTTTATGCTTAGGTCCTTCCCAGATGCCCAGCCCCCTGGGGAAGGAGCTGGCACTGAGTCCACAGGTCAAAGGGATGGGACTGGGTTTCAACTTGGGTCCTACCTGCTCAGCCATCCCAAACAAAGAGCCTGTCTTAGTCTGCTTGGGCTGCTATAACAGGATTCCTAGAATGAGTGGTTTACAAACAACGGATATTTCTTTCTCACAGTTCTGGAGGCTGGGAAGTCAAAGATCAAGGTAACAGCAGATTTGGTGCCTGGTGAGAGCCGACTTCCAAGTTCAATACATGGCTGCATTCTCCATGTGCCTTCACATGGGAGGAGGGACAAGAGAGTTCTCTGTCATCTCTTTTATAAAGGGCACGAATCCTATTCATGAGGGCTCCACCTTCATGACCTACTCACCCCCAAAAAATCACACCTCCTGATACAGTCACATTGTGGGTTAGGATTTAACAGAGGAACTTGAGGGGGATGCACTCAGTCTATAGCAGAGCCTCCGGAAGAATCACTGAAAGACAAATGAGGAAAGGGGAGTGAACACAGGTGCAGTGTTTGGAATCCGAGGATGTAGAGGGAAGGCAGCAGCCCATGCACCTGGCAGGCAAGTAGTTCTCATGGCTGGACCTCTGGGGGCCACCACCTGAACACACAGGGCACCTAGAGGCCTGGCTCTGCCTCTGAAGCCCCTTGTGATCTGAGTTTTGGAAGATAGGGAGGTGGTGCTAGGAGGGGCCTGCCTCCCTGCCTTCAACACATCTTTATTGCACATCTGCTGTGTGCTGGGCACTGTCTGGCACAGAGCACCAGCCCCTGGTGAAGGTCCCAGTCTGGCAGGAGAGACGGCTGACAGCCCCCAATGAGCACATTGGTCTGGGAGGGCCTCTTTGAAGGGGGGACATTTGAGCAGGGACTTGAGTGATAAGAAGGCAGCAGCCCTGGGGAAAGGGCATAACAGGCAGCGGCAACAGCAAAGGCCAAGGCCAGGAGGTGGGAACATGCTAGGTGGACTGAAGCAACAGAGAGCAAAGGGGACAATGGAAAGAGCCGAGGGTGGTGAGGGCACCAGGTCAGATGGTGTCTTGGTCGGCTTTGGCTGCTATAACAAAGTACCACATCTCAACAACAGAAATTTCTTTTCTTACAGTTCTGGAGGCCAGAAGTCCAAGATCAAGGTGTCGGCAGGTTTGGTTTCTCCTGAGGTCTCTCTCCTTGGCCTACAGATGGCCCCCTTCTCGCTGTGTCCTCACATGGTCTTTCCTCTGTGTGTGTACTTGTCTGTGTCCTAATCTCTTCTTAAAAGGACACTAGTCCTGTTGGCCTGGGGCCCACCCATAGGACCTCATTTTAACTTAATCACCCCTTGAAAGGCCCTCTCCAAATACAGTCACATTCCGAGATACTGGGGGTTGGGACTTCAATATATGAATTTGGGGGGGACACGATTCAGCCCATAACAGTTGGCTTTTGCTCTCAGGGAAGTGGGGGCCTGGGTAGGGGTTGAGCAGGAATAGACAAGATCTGATTTGCCTGTTAATAGGATCCCTCTGGCGCCACGGCCAAGAGAAGGATAGACTGCTGGGGAGGAAACCAGTGAGGAAGCTACTGCCACAGTCCAGGCTAGAAGCCGGTGGCTGGACATGGGTGGTAGGGTGGGCGGGGAGCAGGGGTCAGACTCTTGTTATCTTTGGGAAGTGGGGCCTGTAGGTTTCCCAAAGGATGGATTTGGGAGGGGGGAGGCCAGGAGGGGGATGGCGCCCTGGGCCCTGGCTGAGGGAGGTGCCAGCTTCCCCTTCCTTGCCCTTTGATTCCTTATCCACCAGGTGCCTACTGTGTGCAGCGCTGCGCCCACGGGAGAGGCAGCCGAGGCCTAGAGGCAGAGCCCAGGCCCTGGGCGTGCTGACTCGGGACTTCTCCTCCTCCGGCCCTTCCTCCCAACTCCTGGCTGCGGAGCCTGACCCCCACTTGGACAAACATCTTGCGGCCATTTCCGCCTCGCCTGCCCGGAGCCCCAGCCTGGCCTGAACAAACACTCGGGACCTGTGCTTCCGGCCTCAGCTCTGGGAAAAGCCCAGCCAGGGGCCATTGAGGTCAACCCTGGAGGGAAGTGGGAAGGAGGCACCAGGGGCCTAATCACACCCATCTCAGAGGACCCTAGGGAGGCAAGAAGCACCCTCTGGGCCTGGCACCAAGAGGGGGACACTGCCCACAGGGCTGTGAGAGGCCTGGGGAGGGTGCTCCAAGGGAATCCCCCAAGGGACCACAGTGCTAGAAGAACCTCCCTCCTGTGGCTTCCCCATTCTTGTTCCCTTTTTTTTTTTGTAATTAATTTATTTATTTTTGGCTGCGTTGGGTCTTCATTGCTGTGCGCGGGCTTTCTCTAGCTGCGTCGAGCAGGGGCTGCTCTTTGTTGCGGTGCGCGGGCTTCTCACTGCAGTGGCTTCTCTTGTTGCGGAACTTGGGCTCTAGGCCAGCGGGCTTCAGTAGTTGTGGCTTGCAGGCTCTAGAGCGCAGGCTCAGTAGTTGTGGCACACGTGCCCAGTTGCTCCACAACATGTGGGATCTTCCTGGACCAGGACTCGAACCTATGTCCCTTGCACTGGCAGGCAGATTCCTAAACACTGCGCCTCCAGGGAAGCCCCTTGTTCCCATTTTCTGAAAAGTGTCCCACAGGGTTACACCTCCAGTCCAGTTCCTGTCACTGCAGAGCCTCCCAGTGTCACTGTCAGAGATTAGGAACCAGGCCAGGGGTGGGGCAGGAGTGGACAGACATTCTTGACAATGCAAATATGTGAAAATGGTTAGTTGTGAGGAGTGAGCTCCCCATCCCTGGACGTATGAGCACAGGCAGCTGGATGTGCAGGAGGCGACTTGCCAACACTTCCTCTTCTTTAACTGCTCCTAGCACCCTGTGAACTGTGGGCAAGCTAGTGGGTTCTGGGGTCAGAGGTATCCAGATTCAAATCCCAGCTCTGCTGTGTGACCAACCAGCCCCTCAGTTTTATGGGTGTGAAGGGGAGGCTGCTTGGGGACTAAGTGAACTGGTTAGGGAAGAGCATTGGCATCCACAGCGCTCACCCCCTGAGGGACTGGTGGAGGCCCCAGTGCCCCCACCAAGGGGCACTGGGGTCTCCTGTCTCCACTTCACCGGGGGATCTGGGCTGGTCCACCACTCAACCCCCTAGGTGAACACTGCCAGAGAAAGCCTCCCAGCTGGGGTCTAATTTTGATTTTATTTTTGTTTTTCAGGCAGGATCTGGGAGCGGAAACAATGGAATTAACGTGTGTGAGGGTGGTTGTTTTTTTTTTTTCTTTGGAGAAGTTTCTCCTCATCTGAGAGCTGTGGGGTTGGATTCCCACCTAATCTTCCGGTCTTTGGAGGAGCCACCAGGAGAGGATGGGCGTGGGCGGGGGAGGCAGGAAGGGGGGATCTGGGTGGGGAGGTGAAAGGGAAGGAAGGTCCAGGCAGGGCCAGCAGTAGGGAAAGGAGTGATGTGTTCCTTCTTGCCTCTGGGACTTTGCACGGGCTGTCCGCTCTCAGCCCCTGCCCCTGTGGGTAGCCCTGTGCCTCCTTGAGATCAGGCATCATCTCCTCCAGGAAGCCCTCCCTGACCTCCCCCACCAGGGCTAAACCGGTGTCAGCACCTTCCTGCTCTCATTACACTCCAGCTTCCACTGTGGGCTGGTCCTATTGATTTACAGCCCTCTCCTCTGCCTGAGACTCAGCTCAGCACAGGGCCTAAAGATGGCCCTCAGGGGACACCAGCTGAGTAGAGCACAGAAAGGGGGACCCAGTCCCCCCTGCACCGTGGTCCTCACTGTCCGCTCAGGGGTCTTGATCTGGGAAGGAGAAGGCAACCGGGGCAAAAGCAGAGGGAGAGTCAGACTCAGATGCGAAGCCAGGGGGGTTCTGTGTGGGGGGTACAGGCATAGAGGGGGTATGGATGGGACAGTGCACAAGGACTGGACTCCGACGACCCTCGCTGTGTCACTTTGGGCAGTGAGTTCTCTCTGCGCCTCAGTTTCCCTCTCTGTAAAAGGGATAACAGCACCACCTGGCGAAATTAACTTGAACTGCCCCAGCACAAGCCCCAGGAGGCGCCCTGCAGGTGCTTTAACCAGCTTAGCAAGGGTGGGAGCTGGGGTTGGTGCCGAGGCAGTGGGAACTCTGTGTGGGAGGGTCCAGGGCATGGAGGCAAAAGCAGAGCCCCTGACCCGTAACTCACTGCGGCCCATTCAGCTACTGGGGCTAAAAATAGTGCGACCCCCGCCCCCTCCTGCTTTCTCCCGGCATCCTCCGCGAGGGGGCCACGGGTCCTGCAAATGGAAGTGAATTACGGTCAGGTGGGGACTCAAAAGTAAATCACGCTGTGACTAGCATTTAAGAGCCTTTTCTGAGGCTCCTCACTTAAACTCTCGGCGCCTCCTCTTTCACTCGGGGACAGCGCTGGATGGGCACGAGGGCGTCCAGAGGGTCAGGGCTCCTGCTACCAATGCCCAGGCCTTGAGGTCCGGAGGCCTTGAGGTCCGGAGGCCTTGAGGTTGGCTAAAGAGAGAGGGACCGGGGAAAACACCTGCAGCTTTGGGCTGGATGATAAAAGGAGGCAGGGCTGGCCTGTGGCCGTAACTCGCAGGTAATGGGCACCCACGCAGGATGGTACGGTCCCGCCCACCCTTACGCATGCTCGTGGCACTGAGGCCGCCCCCGCCTCCGTCTGTCCGTCAAATAGCAGACGCACGCGTGCACGCCCAGCGTTTGCCTGGTTCCACTCAGAGTTAATGCTCCAGGGCAGCCCAAGAAACTGAGGCACAGAGCTGGGCGTTGACTTGCCGGGGAGCTGCAGAGCTGGGGTTCCACCAATGCCGCCTTTCAGAGGAGGCCTGCGGGCCACCCAGGTGAGTCCAGCCCTAGAAGTTGTGTCCGAGGGGAGGGTTTGGGGTGGGCAACCCTGTTAGCCCTTATTGGGTGGGTGACCCCAAACAGGTGGCCAGCTGTCCTGAGCCTCAGTCTCTCCCCTGCGGTGGAGCTGAGTCTCTCTCTGGGCTGTGGGGCGACGACAGGGCCTGCGCTGGGCTGAAGCAGTGTGAGTGCCCCCCACCCACAGGCTCCCCGCCGCATCCGCCTTCCCTTTGTAGGTGCAGCTGTGCTTTTGGCCTCTGATTCCTAGCAAAAATCCACCAGAACCCACATCCCCCAACCCATGGCGCTTGTCCTGTGTTGCCTTTACCACAAATAATATACATTCTCTGATGAAACTTAGAACATTCAGACTTGAAAGAAAAACTTCGAATTCCCTGCTCCCACCCAGCAAAGCATCAGGGTTCATCCTGCCTGATTCTGCCTCTCCCCGACCCTGTAACCCGGGGTGCACACCCTCGGTGGCGGGGTCTCAGGGTGCCCATTGGTAGCTGCATGACTCGTCCAAGCCCATGTCCTGGCATTAGAGCTCTGACTGTAGAAGCCCTTGGTTCAGAAGGGGCAGGGGTTGCCCAACTCTGCCCATGGCACGGAGGGGGAAATGAGAATGGAGGGGCAGGGATGGGGTGACATGGGTCCAGTTGAGGAAGTGAAAGTTCTCCTGAGTCCCCCGACCTCCGACAGGGCTGACTGCAGCTGGCCATCACCGCTGCTTGTCTCGGATGGAGGTTTCCAGGGTGGTGCCACCCCCAAACCCAGCCGAAACCATCCTGGGGCCGCGGGCTGTGATGCAGGGAGGGAGCGGGTCCCCTGGTCCCTTGCCCAAGGAGCCTCAGCTCAGGGGGACCATCCCAGCCTCAGACCCCTGACTTTGGTCTGGCCAGCCAGGCCTCTTGAGTGAGGACGGGGAAATTGGGGCCAGGGAGGGGGCATTTGATTGGCCCTCTTTTCAAGTAGAGACTGAACCAGGACTAGAGTCCAGCCAGGGCCTCAGACGCCTGCCCCAGACATTCTTGGTGGCGGCCTCCGGGTCAGTGCTGGTGTACCCTGAGTCTGCTGTACCCTCTGAGAGATCTCCATGGTAACACAGAGCTGAGTTCAAGTCCCGTGCTGTCCTCGCTGCTGATGTGGCCTTGGCAAGCCCCTGCCTCTCTTTGGCCTTCTGTAAAATGGTACCAGCGAGACCTTGTGCTCACGTGGGGAGTAGATGAGACAAGTAGAGGCCCGCCCTGCGTGGGCCCCGGATGGATGTCAGTTGGATTGGGGGTTTGGGCATGGGGCTGCTGCTGCCCCACCTACCGACCCCAGGTGTGGCAGGACAATGGGCTGGTGGCCATCTGTGCTGAGCTCACCGGCTTCCGCTGGGGCCCCACAGGGCCGCCTGTTTTGCTGGGGAGAGGGTCTCCCCTCCTATCCTCTTCCTCCAGGCCTCCTTCCTGCTTCCCTAGGTGCAGCCGGCCCTTCCGTCCAGGCGCTCATCAATCGCACCCGAGGTGCCGAGCGTCCGGCTGGCCTTCTCAGGCCCTGACTCACTTCCTGTTTCCTGGGGCTAAAAATAGCTTCCCGTGGATGCTAGGCCAGCGCTGGGGGGCTCCCTCCCCGGGCAGCTGCTCAGAGTGTCCACAGCGCGCCCCTACCCAGGCCTATGCACCCACCACTAAGTCTGTGTTCTACTGGATGCCAAAGCAGCCCAAGGACCCATTCATTGCTTGCTTAGGAATGTAGGAGCACCCCTGGGGGCCTGGCCATGGGGCAGCAGCAGTGAACAAACAGATGAGGACCTGCCCTCGGGTGTCTGCAGACATTAACCAAATAACTCTGCAACTAGGTGCCTTGAGCCCTCTACAGGGAGGGTGTGGAGGCCTCTGACCTGCCGTGGAGTCCACAGAGGTTATGGATGAGGAAAAAGGGGTGGGGCTTTACCCCTTTTCGAAGGGTTTCAAGTTGTAGAAAAACAGATTCTACAGATTTGCAATTTGAAAATATCCCTCAGGCTGCTTCATGGAGAAGTGTTTCCAGGAGAGGCAGGAGGAGGCGTCCAGGAAGGGGGGGGGCAGTTTCAGACCAATGAAGTAGTCTCAGACTGATGGGAGGTGATTGGGGGTAACGTCTGGACAGGTGGGAGGAAGGGACGGGGTGTCCGGGTGCCTCCTGGGTTTTGCCTTGAGTGCAATGCGGTGGAGACCTGGGCTGGGTCCAGGTGGTACGACGCATCAGTCCATGACTGTGGGCAAGTCACTTAACTCCACTGTGCCTTACTTCCCACCTGCAAAGTGGGTGTAATGACAGGGCCTCCCTCCCGGGTGGTTGTGAGGAATAAACACGATCCATGTGAACCTCGTGGGCAGCCTCCATAAACTTCAGCTGCTTTTATTTTCTGCCTTAGGCCTGGTCTTCTGCCATGTGCCAGGGGCTGTGAAAGGGGTGATGAGGCTCCTCTGAGGCAGAGAGGCGCAGCCTCACCCCCATGTTGCAGAAGGGGAAACAGAGGCTGGGAGAGAGAAGGCCTCTGTCCCAGGTCCCACTGGGAAGTGGTGAGGCAGGATGTAAACCTGGTCACTCTGGCCCCATGGCCTCCCACGGGGATCCCAAAGTGCGCCTCCCCTGCCTGTGGCCCTAAGCTGGGGGAATGGAGGTGAAGCTGGTGCAATTGCCCAATAAATTTCAACCCAGCCCAGTCACGTCCTCATAGGAAAACCTGTATTTTTAGACTCGCAAACCCTCCCCAGGCCAGGCCTGGCCAGGTGTCGACCTTCCCTGGCAGGTGGGTGAGAGCAGGGGGGACATGAGCAGGATCCCGGGGGGAAGGAGGGCCCTGGAGCTGTATGGAGTGGGTACCAGCCAAGAAAGTGATGAGAGAACATTTGTTCATCTCCTCCCCCATTCATTCATTCATTCATTCACCCTTGTGAGCCTGCTTTGAGTCCAACCTCCTGCCTAGTCAGGGGAGGTATGCCCCCAACAAGATCCAGCTCCTGAGATGCCCCCTGGTGGGGGAGCCAGAGCAACAGACACATTGTCACCTGGTGTGGGTGCTGTGATGGCGGCAGCATAGGGGGGCCATGGGAGCCCAGAGTAGGAGGACTAATCCAGCCTGGGGGATCTGGGAAGGCTGCCTGGAAGAAGAGAGGCCAGAGCCGAGTCTTGGAGACACCCTGGGACTTAGCCAGGGTGACAGGGCAGGGAGGGAAGTTCAGGGTCATGGTGAAACTTAATATGCACACCAGGACCCTGAGGACTGCAAGGCTTTGGGGACTCAGGTTCTGACCTGGGCTGGGGGAGGTGTGTGGGGAAATACAGGCAGAAGATGGTGGCTCATCCTGAGACTCCCGGCTGTGGTTAGTGGGGGCCGCTCTTGAATAAGATGAGGGATGGTGTCATCCAAAAGTCCCTGAAGAACCAGCTCCAAGTTCCTCAACAGAGGGGACTTTGGCCAGGCTGAGTAATACTCACAGGCTGGCCTGCCCAAGGTTAAGGGCTAGACCACCAAAGGCCAGAGGCTGGACCACTCAAGGTCAGCGACTAGACCACTCAAGACCAGGCTGAACGCTACAAAACAGAGATCAGGCTATTGAAGGTTGATAATAAAAATCTTGGAGTTTCAGGAGGAAATCCTCTAGCAGCCCTGGGTGCAGAGGAGAGTGTAGTCTGGAGAGGACAAAAGCCTCTGAGGTGAGGCTCTGGCGGCAGGGGGAAGAGGAAGGGACAGGGAGAAGAGCTGCCTCTGTGGGCACGTGACACCCAAGCCAGCTCTGAGCTCTGTCCAGCTAGGGCAGGGCAGGGGCAGAACTTTCCAGAAGCCAGAGCTGGAAGGATGGTGGGAGCAGCAGCGTCTCCTCCCCATCAATGACTTTAATCATAAATGTCATTGATTATTTACCACGGGCCGGATGGCTGGAGGCTCCACACTCTCTAGGGATTATTTCATTTGATCCTCACAGCCTGGAGGGATAAGAACTCTGAGACCCATTTCACAGGTGCGGAAACTGAGACCCAGAGAAGTGAAGGGACTCACCTGGGTCATGCAGATGGGAAGCAGAGGGTTGGGATCTGAACCCAGGTCCCAGGACCACAGGATGACAATTCCATAGCCTTGACTGGACCCTACTCCTGGAGAAGAGGGAACAGCCAGACCTAAGAATTCCTGCTCCACCTTGAGCAGCTGGGTGGCCCCGAGCGAGTCATTTCCCTTTTCTGAGCCTCAGTCTCCTCCTCTGTAAATGGACCTCACAGTCCCTGCAGTGTGAAAGATGAAGTTTATGTTGGATAATCAGTAATCCTGTGAGGGCTCCTTAAACTGGGCTCAGGTGCCCCTTCCCCTGGGAAGCCTGCCTTGCTTGCTCCCATGGGCCTGGTTGCTGGAATGCTCCTCTGTGTATCCTCAGGGCATCATCGCTGCTGTGTCCCAGGGTATACAGTAGGTGCTCACTCAGTATCTGCTGGAATGAGCGAGGTTAGACAGACCTGGGTTCAAATCCAGGACCACTGCTTTGCCTCTCTGAGCCTGAGTTTACTCATCCGTCAAATGGGATCACCAGCATGACGGATCATCAGCAAAAGCATGACGGCTTTTGCAAGGATTGGCTGAGAAATGTCTAGCACACAGTAGGTGCTCAGCCCCCGTGACTCCCTGTCCTCTTCTGCTCTGGGCCTCCCCTGCTTCCCTGTGGCTCCCTTCGTGGAGTCCCTACCTTCCGCTCAGGAATCACCTGCCCCTGCCGCCCAGCCTGCCCCGGGCAGCTGTCCCCTGGAGATGGCAGCAGCCTGGGAATGTGGGTGGGGTCCCCCGGGGGCGGCCCTGCCCCCTCCCCCACCCCCGCTGCTGGACAGAGGCCTCAGTGTGGAGCTGCCGGGGTCCTTTCACGGGCCCAGACCCATGACTGGACGTCTGAGAATGCCGCCCATTATCCGACTCACAGAGCACAAAGGGGCCACGCGGGGGCTCGGCAGGCCAGGCGCCCGGGATGGGTGCACGGGGGCTCTGGGTCCCCACCCCAGCCTGCTGCGTCCCCACCACAGAGGGCAAGGATATGCCCAGAGTCGGGAGAGGGCGTCTGTCACACACAGGAATGAGAACCATTTCCTTCAGCCCCTCGGGGAGACAAAGACAGAAACGAGCAGGGGCTCAGCTCATCACAGGCAAGGGCGGGCACCCCTCCCGAGCCCTGATACCAAACCTAGAAGGGCACCCCCCCCTCCCCACCCTGCCACCCAGGGGTATCCAGTGGGGCAGGGGAGGGAATACTCCAGAACTCGGAAGGGGGGTAACCCCCGTGGTCTTCCACAGAGTCTGCAGTGGGGAAACACCAGCAGAGCCACGCCAGCAGCACCAGTGGTCTGTAATTGAGACACGAGTGTGATGGGTCCTGTGTCCCCTGTCAGTGCTGCCAGTCGAGGGTCACCCGGCCCCTCTTGGGCCACTCCTGTAGGACATGGTGGCAATGACAGGAGACCCAGTGTGGAGGGGCAAGTTTGTCTAGAGATGGGGCTGGGGTCACTTCGGGCCACCTATTTGCTGTGTGACCTCAGGCAGGCCTCTAGGCCTCTCTGAGTCTGGTGTCCATGTTTGTGAGAAGAGGGGAGGGAGACCTGGTGGAGGGTTAATTAAGGCAATTTTTTGTATCCGAGCCCTTAATGTCACTGGCACCGACGAGGCGTCTCAGGGGCAGCCGCTATGAGGATGACGTAATTATCTGGGTCTGGGGGCTCTCCTGAGTGGGGTACAGATGACCAATTTTAGGACCCTGGGGAGAGGACCCCTGTGATAAAGAGCTGGAAAGTCAGTGGACGCCATACTTCCTGACGTGCCAGGCCTTTGACACGTGTGTGTTTTTCCATCCTCACAGCAGCCTTGTGAGGTGGATTTTACTCCCCTTTTCCAGGTAAGGATACAGAGGCTTAAAGGGAGCTGGTGCCTCCAAGCTCACCCAGGTGGTTGGGGCAGAGCTGCGCCTGGAGCTCAGGTCTCTCAACTCCAAGGCAAGAGGTAGAGAGGGACACAGTGGCCCAGGGCAGAGTTCGGAGGCCGGTGAGCTGTGCAGCTGTGGGCAAGTGGTGTCACCTCCCTGACCCTCAGTGTCCCCATCTATAAAAAGGGGCTGATAAAACCCACCTCTCAAGCTTGTTCCCAGGGGGAATGAGATGGGCAAAGCTCCCAAGGAACTGCAGGGGTAGCTCCTGGCACCGTCGGGGCCCACGCTGGGGTTGCTGAGCTGTCCCAGAGGCCTCTGTTCCTGTCACCAAGGCAGTGCTTAGAGCAGTGCGCATGTCAGGAGCACTTCCTGCAAGGGCAGCATTCACTGAGGCCAGGCCTGAGGGACAGGAGGGCAAGGACCCCCTCCTCCCTGTGCAGCCCTGGCCCCACTGTTATTTTTTCCAATTGAAGAAGGAAAACATTTCCTCCTCCTCCTCACGCTCTGCCCTGGGCAGCCAGAGAGCCGAGGATGGACGGGGCAGGATGGGGAAGCCCCTGCCCAGGCAGCGGTGAAAGGCCCAGGCCCTCCTTCTCTGGGCCAGCCTGGCCACCTACCCCTGGGTGTCCAGGCAAAGACCTGCACCGTCTGGGCCGCCATGTCCTCATCTACAAAGGCACCGGATTAGATCAATGTTTCCCAAATTTTAGGCATTTTGTACCACCAGGGTTATGACCATATTTGTCTTTAAGTTAACTCACATTTTAAATACTTCGATAGGGACTTCGCTGGTGGCGCAGTGGTTAGAATCCGCCTGCCAATGCAGGGGACACAGGTTCGATCCCTGGTCCGGGAAGATCCCACATGCCGTAGAGCAACTAAGCCCGTGCGCCACAACTAAGTCTGTGCTCTAGAGCCCTTGAGCCACAACTACTGAGCCCGCGTGCCACAACTACTTAAGCCTGCACGCCTAGAGCCCGTGCTCCGCAACGAGAGAAGCCACTGCAATGAGAAGCCTGCACACCACAACGAAGAGTAGCCCCTGCTCGCCGCAACTAGAGAAAGCCCGCATGCAGCAACGAAGACCCAACACAACCAAAAATAAATAAAATAAAATAAAAACTTTGATAAATGCATTTATCAAGCAAGCTTTACATCATTATTATACTTGGAAAGCCTGTAGTATCACTTGCCAAAACCAGAAAATAACTGCAAATATTATAAAGAAAACAAGGAGCTATAAGTAAATTCTAGAATGCTGAGCTTGAGACCGTCTCTCTATTAAAAATGGACAACGACAAATGTTAGAGGCATTAAAGACACATTAGCCCCAAACGGAGTCCTTCTCCTTGATATAATCAGAAGTCTTGAACAAAAACTGAAAAGGGCCTGAATCACAGTGTAAAAGCCGGCAGTCACTCCAGGGTTGACAAATCTGGTTTAGTTAATTCAAATTGAGTTGATGCTGGGTGCTACCTAACCTGCCGTCCTGGGTACCATCCATATCCCCGTGGTTCGCTCTAAAATCCCTTCTGGGAGGATACCGCACCACCTCTTAGCAAGGCCAGGGGAGATGTGGGTTCTTTCATTCATTCGATCCTTCCATCATTCACTCAGCCCAAGTTATCAGCACCTCTCTGCCCAACCGGGGGTATAGGGTGGCTGCCACCATGATCCATCCTGGCCTGAGGGAGCTCCCAACTAATGGGCAGAGGGGAGAAAGCACAGGATTTGGAGACAGATCTGGGTTCAAATCCTCCCCTTGCTAATAGCTCTCAGTTTCTCCATCTGTGAAATAGGTTCGATGACCCCTGCCTTTTCAGCTGGCTGTGAGGATGGCATCAGATTGTTCAGGGCAGTGCTGGGTGCAGTAGTTTGCTCTTGGTAGACAGTGGCTCTGCTAGCTACCATGAGGCCCTGATGGGCCATTGCTCAGTGTAAGGGGAAAAGTGGGCATTTGTCCAGTGCCTGCCACGTGCCCAGCACTGTGCTTTCTGGTACGTTCCGTTCTTCACATCATATAACCTCCCAGGGGCTGGTGTGCTATTATGATTGTCTTCATTTTACAGACAAGGAAACAGGCTCAGAGAGGGCAAGTGCCTTGCCCTACGCCACACAGTACTTCCACCGCCAGCTTATGTGAAGACACTTGGACCCCGGCTATGTCTTCTGCGGCTAACCTGGCCCTGCATACCCCCAGCTCCAGGCGGCTCCTGAGACCCAGCACTCAGCTTGGCAGGTAGTTTGTGTCCAAAGTGCCCGGAAGCATCCACTCTGCGCCAGACTGAGTTTCGACCACACAGAGCATTATCCTCAAGGTTCAGTGGGGGGAGCTGCAGGATGCGGCAAG
Organism: Orcinus orca; assembly: GCF_937001465.1. Taxonomy (NCBI): domain Eukaryota; kingdom Metazoa; phylum Chordata; class Mammalia; order Artiodactyla; family Delphinidae; genus Orcinus; species Orcinus orca. The sequence continues at coordinate 4,440,587 of NC_064568.1, forward strand.
ATGAGCCTAGAGACAGGAAGGAAGCTAGGAGGGGCGAGAGGGGGAGCTAGGGGTGGGAGATAGGGAGGGAGACAGAGAGGCAGAGACACAGAGAGAGAAAGAGATACACACACAAAGAGACAGACAGTGGAAGGGTGGGGGGAGAGACTGGGAGAGAGAGAGAGACAGAGAGAAACGGGGAGGAGCAAGAAGACAGACAAAACCAGAGAGGGGGTGGCGAAGGCTGAGAAAGATAAGATGGGGAGGGAGACAGACAGAGGGATGATCGGGGACGGGTGGGGTGAGGTGCACCCCGGCAGGGCTCCCAGGTTGCTTCCACAGGTGGCACAAGATAAGTCCTCCCCACCCTGAGATGGAGGTGGGGACATCGGTCCTATCAAGCTGCCCCCTGAGTGGCCTTGAGCCCCAGGGGTGGGGGATGGGGCCCCGAAAACAACCTTTGATTTCCTGTGTTGAATACTCGTGGCTGTCAGAGCAGTGGTCAGACTGACGGAGGGGGTGGAGAAAGGTAGGCATGATGAGCACATGGCAGGAAGGCGCAGTGCTGGGGCGTGGGGGACTGCTGTCGGCTTGGCCTTTCCTACCTCCCCCATGGGGCACAGAGAAACCCCTGCTCTTCCTTCCTGACCAGGCGGGAACAGGTGAGGGAGGCCACACCACCCGCAGAGCCAGGACCACGGCACCATGTGGGAGCCCCCCATTCTGAGAGGCCTGGGCTGGGGGAGAGTTGGGGGTGGGATTCAGAGCCAGCAGACTGGGGCTTCCAAACATTGTAGTTCTCCTTCTTATGAGCTGTGCATCTTGGGCCAGTCCATTCACCTCTCGGGCCTCAGGCTATGAATCTGTAAGGTGGGACAGTAATCGTACCAGCCTCAGAAGGTGGCTGTGAGGGCGAAGTGAGTCAAAACACATGAAGGGCTTGGCACAGTGCCTGATAGGCAGCAAGCCCTGCTTGAGCACCCTCACGTAAGCTCTGTGACCCTGTAAGCACCACTGCCTGCCCTGGCCCCCAGGGCCCACCTTCTCCTCCCAGGTGAAAGGAGAAGCAGGCCCAGTGCCAGCTCACCTGTGGCTGGTCTTCAATAAATCTGGGAGGATTTTAGGTCCTTCCGGAGTCCCGAATAAAGTGGGTGGAAGGGCAGCTGGGTCTCCACAGGAGGTAACTGTGGGCCTCCTGGGGCCATCACCCCCCAGGACCAAGGCTCCGCTCTGGGTACCCCGAGGCTTGGCACAGACCTGAAAGCTCCTCTTCACTTTTCCCTGATTTATATGTCTGACCCTTGATCTCTGGTCCCTGCCACTTGTCAGACCCCTTTCCGGGCTGGGGATCTTGGAATCTGAGGGGGCAGTGCCCCCTGCCCAGCTGACCCTGGGGGTGTCCATGGTTTGGGATCTAAGGTCTGGACAGTGTCCTGCGACAGGGAGTGGAGTGTCAGGTGGAGAGAGGGAGGGCAGGGGGAGAGGAAGGTGGACAGAGGTGGAGGAGAGAGGGGGTAGAGGGATCTAGAGAGACAGAGGGTCCGAGGGGGCGGGCGCGGAGGGAACCAGGAGAGAGGGAGAGAGAGCCAAAGGCAGAAACACAGGAGAGAAGGGGGAGAGAGAATACAGGGGAGAAAGGGGAGGGGCGGGGTAACAGACGGCAGAGCGAAAGCGAATCAGACTGAGAAAAGGAGAGACAGCACGCACGGAGTTGGGGTGGGGGGCGGGACACACAGAGACAGGGAGACACTGAGAGACACTTACCGAGAAGGAGGGAGAGACAGAAAAGGAAAAAATAAAACAAGCTCGAGAGACAGGCCAAGCGGCCAAGAGGGAGAAGGAACTAAAGCAACCAGCGACGGAGGCGGAGGCAGCTCCAGGAAAGGAGCCGCGGGCCGCGGGTGCCGCACGGGAGGGTCCTGGAGGGCGCGGCCAGACCCAACAACAGCTCAGCAAGGGCCCGGCGCCCGGAGGGCGGGGCCGGCGGGCAGTGGGGGCGGGGGCCCGGGGCGCGTGGGGAGGTGGGCCCGGGGCGAGCGGGGGCCCCGGAGGCGGGGCGCGGCCGGGCCGGGCGCGGCGGGGGGCGGGACGCGAGGGCGTGTCCGCAGAGGAGCCGCCTCCGCCCCGCCCCTGGGTTGAGCGGAGCGGCTGAGCCCGGCCGGGGCGCCGGGGCCGGGGGCGGCTGGCGCGGGCAGGAAGCGCCTCGCGGCCCGGGCCCGCCCCCCGCCTCCTGCGCCTCCGGGCTCCCGGCTCCCGGCCGCGCCGCGCCCCATGCACTCGCCGTGCCGCGCAGCCCGCGCACGCCCGGATGGCTCGTCGCGGCGCGGGCGGCGCACCCCATAGCGCCCGGGCCGCCGCGGCCAGCCCCCTGCCGCCGCGCCCGCCATTCTGGGCCCCGCTGTGCCCGCCACTGCTGCTGCTGCTGCTGCTCCTGGGGGCGGCGCGGATAGGCGCCCTGGAGATCCAGCGCCGGTTCCCCTCGCCCACGCCCACCAACAACTTTGCCCTGGACGGCGCGGCGGGGACGGTGTACCTGGCGGCCGTCAACCGCCTTTACCAGCTGTCGGGCGCTAACCTGAGCCTGGAGGCCGAGGCGGCCGTGGGCCCGGTGGCCGACAGCCCGCTGTGTCACGCCCCGCAGCTGCCGCAGGCCTCCTGCGAGCACCCGCGGCGCCTCACCGACAACTACAACAAGATCCTGCAACTGGACCCCGGCCAGGGCCTGGTGGTCGTGTGCGGTTCCATCTACCAGGGCTTCTGCCAGCTGCGGCGGCGGGGCAACATCTCGGCGGTGGCCGTGCACTTCCCGCCCGCCGCGCCGCCCGCCGAGCCCGTCACGGTGTTCCCTAGCATGCTGAACGTGGCGGCCAACCACCCGAACGCGTCCACCGTGGGACTGGTCCTGCCGCCGGCCGCCGGCACCGGGGGCAGCCGCCTTCTCGTGGGCGCCACGTACACGGGCTACGGCAGCGCCTTCTTCCCACGCAACCGCAGCCTGGAGGACCACCGCTTCGAGAACACGCCCGAGATCGCCATCCGCTCCCTGGATGCGCGCGGCGACCTGGCCAAGCTCTTCACCTTCGACCTCAACCCCTCCGACGATAACATTCTCAAGATCAAGCAGGGCGCCAAGGAGCAGCACAAGCTGGGCTTCGTTCGCGCCTTCCTGCACCCTCCCGACCCGCAGCCGGGCGCCCAGACCTATGCGTACCTGGCGCTCAACAGCGAGGCACGCGCGGGCGACAAGGAGAGCCAGGCGCGGAGCCTGCTGGCGCGCATCTGCCTGCCCCGCGGCGCCGGCGGCGACGCCAAGAAGCTCACTGAGTCCTACATCCAGCTGGGCTTGCAGTGCGCGGGCGGCGCGGGCCGCGGCGACCTCTACAGCCGCCTGGTATCCGTCTTCCCCGCGCGCGAGCTGCTCTTTGCGGTCTTCGAGCGGCCGCAGGGGGCCCCGGCGGCCCGCACGGCTCCGGCCGCGCTCTGTGCCTTCCGCTTCGCCGACGTGCAAGCCGCGATCCGCGCCGCGCGCACTGCCTGCTTCGTGGAGCCCGCACCCGACGTGGTGGCCGTGCTCGACAGCGTGGTGCAGGGCACCGGGCCGGCCTGCGAGCGCAAACGCAACATCCAGGTATGCCCAGGCAGCGGGGGCGCTGGGGACCAGCCCAGGGGGCTGGAGAGAGAGCGTGCGGGTAACTGGGCAGGTTGTGCGCTGAGCGGGTCACACGTGTGAGTGTGTCGTTACCTAGATGTGCGTGTATGGAGACTCAAGTGTATACTCTGAGCCACAGGTGCATTTGCGGGGACCCAGGTGTAGTCGCGAGGATACAGGTGTCAGCAGAGGTGGGGGGCACTGCTGTGAATATGGCCTAGGTGTGCGCGTTGGGCACTCAAATGAGTGCTGGGCTACAGGTGCACATATGTAGGTGTGCGGGGCGGTCGGGTTGTGGATGGGTACCCAGGTGTGCGCTGAAGAGAGACGAAGGTGCATATACATCCCGGCTGTGCAAGTGAGGGTCGCAGCAGTGGGCTGTGTGCACAGCAAGTGAGTGCAGCATCTGACCAAAGGTATGTTCTGGGCCGACTGCATGAGCCCGTGAGGGCTGCTTTTGGGAGTTGGCAGGTGTGTGCATGAGTGTGGCAGGTGTGCAGGGAGGCACGCAGGCGTGCATCAGGGCCCTGCACATGGGGGGTGAGGGGAAGCAAGGTGTATGCCCCAGACTTGTGTGTCGCTGAGCTGGGTCACACAGGCGTGCGGGCAGGCCGGTGCGTGTGGCAGGGACACACTGGTTCCACAGGGCAGGCCTGGGTGCACAGTGGGATGTGTGCGGCAGGGGACACAGGTGTTTGGGAACCAGTAGGCACTCTGGGGAGGCCGCTGGTTGGCAACTGGGTGTGTTCCTGAGGCCAGCTTTTTATTCATTCATCCAACACACATTTACTGAGCATGTAGCATGCACCAGGCCTGGGGGCTACGAGGAAGGCAGTCACACTTGTGGAATGCCTACTAAGCGCATCACATGGCATAACTCTAGGTTTTAACAGCAGTCCTCTCAGCTAGGCTCTGTTCTCGTCCCCATTTTACAGATGAAGAAACTGAGGCACAGAGACATTCACTAACTTGCTCAAGGTCCCACAGAACTAGCAGAGGCAGGATTTGAATCCAGGCTGTCCGGTCTCAGCATCTGTGCTCGTAGTGCTGTAGAGCCTTTGCCGCCTTACAGATGTGGAACTCAGAGTGTGTGTGTTGGAGGAGTCCCGGCGACTGGGGTGGGGAGGTGCCGGCTCCAGGAGAGTGGAGGGATGTGAGCAGGACTGCATGTAGCGCTTGAGTGGGCTGTGGGGATCTGGAGGGAATGCGGAGGGCCAGGTATAGGGCCACAGCAGCTGGGGTGGGGGAATGGGGCCCAGGTGTCTGGGGCTGGGCAGGGCAGGAGCGAGGGAGCCAGGTTGGGGGGGATCGATGTGTGTGTTGCTCCTGGGTGGACGTGACACGGGGGTGCAGGAGGGATCTGTGTGTGGTTCCACTCAAGGAAGCGCATCAGCAAGGGGTCACTTCTTTAGAGTGCCCTGGGAGGTGGACCCCTGTGCCTTTTCTGCACTCTCCATCCCGAGCTGAGTCAGGGGAGACTTGGCCACTCCCTTAGGAAGCCTCAACTTCTCAAAATGCAGAACTTAGCCTTCTCCTGGTGATTACGGAGCTCTCCTTGGGGCCAGGCTCCCTGTGGCTCTGCCCCATCCCTTCTCTGTGATCCTCAGGCCCTGGCAAGAAGCTGTGAGGTTAATTATTCCCCTGTGGGTGTGCCCAACACTGGGGCTTTGAGAAAACGCAGATTCCTTCTCCTGCAGCTGGGCCCTCACACTGCCTACCACCCGGCTGGCTGGCTGCCCTAAAAGTAAAGGTCACGGTGGGTGAGCAGGGCAGGCTGGCCCGGGAGCCGGTCTGCTACCAGCAGGGGCCAGCTTAGTCAGGGTGGTCACCCGGCGCTGCAGTTGGGACATGCGCTCTTCCCCTCCCCAGAGCCACATGCCCCAGTGGGCTGTGTTTGAGGGCACAAGCTTTGTGTCCGGGGGTCTCAGAGCCTGAGGAGGTGAATGGGGAGTCAGTCGCTGCTCTACGGAGGGAAGACCCTGTCGGAAGGGCCTTCTTCGAGCCTTTCCAGGCCTGTGTGTCCATCTAGGCCCTCAGTGAGAGGCAATCCGTGGGATTCCTCAGGCCGCCACAGTCTCCCCCTCTCCCTCCCCCTCTGGCAGGAACCGTCCTCGTTCCCACGGTCCGTCCCCAGCCTGGCCTGGTGCAGTGACTCACTGCAGAAGGGAGCTGGGGCTTCCCTTTTCTTCGGGGGCAGGGCCTCTCCAGGGACACAGCCCCAGGGGCAGAGTGCTCGAGGGCCTTCTCCCCGCCACAAGGTGGGGTGGATTCCTGGCCCTCCTTGGCCATTCTCCCTGTGTCCTCCACACCCCTCTCCCCTTCCCCACGCCCAGCTGTGGGCACAGGCCCCAGGGTCTGGGCCTGAAGCCTCGGGTCGGGGGTGGGAGAGTGATGCTTATTCTTGCTCCTGGCTGTTGCCAGCTCCCCAGTTACAGTCTTAAGAACTTGGACCTTGCACCTGGGGTTAAATTCTACTCTGTCACTTCCCAGCTGTGTGACCTTGACAAGTGACTTAACCTTTCCGAGCCTCCGTTTCCTCATCTGTAAAGTGGGGACAGTAAATCTCTAAGGATTGCTGAGGACCAAATGAGTTAATTAACGTAAAGCACTTTGTACCCGGCATGTAGCAAGCACCTAGTAGATGTCTGCTGTTCTTGTTATTATTACCCCGGGGGGGCATTATTAGCACAGGTCTGGGCTTGGTCCTGGACAGCAACCAGTGACCTATTTTGGCTTGTTCTGCAACAGTGAAGACCCCACCTCTAGCGCCCCATGGCAGCCTCAGTAAACATTTCCTAAGTCCCTACTGTGTTGCTGTGTGCTGGGGACCAATGGTGATTCCCTTACTGTCTGCTCTCGTGGACCATGTGGCCGGTCCTTCCAGCCCAGAGGGATGGGTGCTGTGATCCCATCCTGGCAGACAGAGCCCGGAGAAGGGCATCGAGGCCTCTGGGGAGAGTGGTGTCAAAGCGCAGGTGGGTGGGTGAGCAGGAGTTAGTCACACCAAGCTGGCGGGAGAAGAGGAGGGGTCCAGGCAGAGGCTGTTCGCCTGTCAGAGGCCTGGAGGTAGGAAACAGCAAGACGGACTGGAGCAGTGAGAGGTGGTCATTGTGGCTGGGGAGGAGAAACAGGAATTATGAGCAGGGCTGGGAAAGGCGGGCAGGCCTGCCATGCGGGTGCGGATAGGCGTGACTGTGTCCTGGGGACATGGGGAACCATGAAGGGTTTTAGCCAGAGCATCTGATCTGAACGAGCACGTCAGTTTCTTCCTCTGTAGAGCAGGAACGATAATAAAAACACCGACCTCGCAGGACCTCTGTGGGGATTAAATGAGATGCTACAGGTGAAGCAGTTAGCAGCGTGCTCGGCACACGTGTTTGCAGTTGCTGTGATGGTTTTTAAGGGAGCTAGTTTAGAAAGTCGTTAGGTGGTTGGTGAGGAGAGAGGAGAAGCAGGGAGAGTAGGAAGGAGGCTGGCGCCATCTTCCAGGCAAGTGGTTCTCTTCTTCATTTACAAATATTTCTTGAGCTCCTACAGTGTACACCTACAGTGTGGTGGGCACTGGGCACAGAGGTAGGGGTGGCCGGCCAGGTGTTGTTCTAGGGGGATGTGACAGGCCTGGTCTGAGGGCACAGAGAGAAGAAGGGGGGGGGTGTTCCGGACGGATTCAGATGCCTGGATGTAGCCCCAGAGGTGGGGACGGACAGGATGGAGAAGGGATTTGCCCAGTCCAGCCCGGCATTGGGATGGAAGTCGGGGATGCGACAGGGGTGCCTCTGGGGGAGATGGTGGGTTTGGTGGGGGGCGGGGGTGAGTACCAGGGGCCTGGAGTCCCTCTTCCTCCCAGCCCCGTCTGGCCTGACTGCTCCAGCACCAGGTGGTCTCAGTGGGGCTGGACAACGGGGTTCAGGACCCTGCCCTTCCATCTTTTCTCCAGGGGTGTCTGCCCCCCAAGAAGGGTGGCTCAGCCGGGCCTCTGGATACCCAGCCTCGTGCTGTTGCCCTTGGGCCCTCGGGCTTGAAGCTCCAGAGCCTCGGTTGGGGTGGTCTTGGACATTCCCTCTCCCCGCCTGGGAGGCTTTGCCGCCTGCTCACCACCTTTATGGCAGTGAAGAGGCAGGGAACCTTGTCCTCCCAGCCTTGGGCCCCAACTTTGTCCCTGATTGCTTTGGGCATATTTGGGGCCTTTGGACTATTCTGAGAGAGAAAGTGAGAAAATTAGCCTCTGGCATGTAGCTTGGATCCCTTTTCTCAATTCACGTATGTGGTGAAAGTGAGTTGGGAAGTTGCCTGTGCTCTCGGTGGGGAAACTGAGGCACAGGGCCACCCAGCAAGGCGAGGGCAGACTGAGTGCAACTCCCTTCCCTGAATCTTTCCCTTTGGCCTATGAATGGCCATAATATTTGTATTTTAAAAGAAAAAAGAAAACGGACAGGGAAATGTCAATGTTGCATTTTCAAGGTGTCTTTTTATAGTAAAGGTGGAAAAAAAAACCCTCAGGCGATTTTAAACTGGCATGCAGTGGGTGGGTGCCCGTCGTCAAGAAGGCATTTTCTGAACCAATTTAGGGGCTGAAATGCTGGGTGGAGGTGGAGGGAGATAAGCTTCCAAGATGGGCTTTCCATTTGGAGTTGGCCTGGGGGCTGGGAGTGAGCTCCCTGCTGGCCGAGGGTAAAAGAGACACTTGGGGGCACTTAGGAGAGGGGACTCTGGCAGGGTTGGCTGGGATGACCTTCTAGCCTAGAGAGACAGACACATCTTGGGCCAGGAGACGGTTAACATACCTCCCTGACCTGGGAGTGTCATCAGTCTCAACTGCCAGGTACGTGAGGGTAGAGCTGATGGTGAGTCCTGTTCTCCTGCCCGTAAGCTGTGTGACCCAGGGTGAGTCACTTACCTTCTCTGGGCCTCATGCTTTCTCACTGTAAAATGGGACAGTGTCTCCTTCTGAATTGAAATCTCACACGAAGTGCCCAGGAAATGGCAGGTGGAGGTATGAGTACCAGGAGAAGAGAAATACATCTGAGAGAAGTGTGCTCAGCGTGTGGAACAGCTGTTGGGGCAGGGAGCGCTTAGAGGAGGGAGGAGATGGGACCAAAGCAGGCCCTGAAGGTGAGCGGGGGTGGGCGAGACAGAGGGGTGAGGCACAGGTGTGTCAGGTGCCTCCCAGCCCGAGCTCAGCTGCGGGAGGCACAGGCAGAGGAGAGAGCCTCTGGGCGCCGCTTCTGTTAATGGTGAGACGCTGTGCATCTGGTAGGCCTGAGGGTGTGCAGATGCTGGGTGCCCTCTCAGCTCTCTGGGGCTGAAAAATGACCACGGCCACCCTCCCAGTTCTGAGCAGGGATGCTGCGCGGGGCCCTTCACAGGCACCAGTGTGTTTGCTCTCACAGCACCCCACCCCCACCCCGTGAGGCAGGAAGTGCTGTTATCCCCAGTTTTACAGATGGGGGAACTGAGGCCCAGGGTCCCACGCAGCTGGCTAGTGGCATAGGGACCTGCAGGCTGGCTGTCTGGCTCTGGAGTCTGCCGTGGGTGACCGCTGGTGTTAGCTGTGGGCTCTCAGCTGGGGGTTTTGCAGTTACCCCCCCATCCCATGGAGATTTGGGTGGAGCCCTTTGTACAAAACCCCCTCTGGGGCAGCACCTCCCAGCAGGCCCCAGATGGAAGCCGGGGTAGAAGCCGGGAGCTGCCGCTGCAGTGACTCAGTTCCTGAGCCAGCTGAGGCTGGCTAGGGTATCTGCAGAGGCCCCGCCACAAGTGGGGGCTGGGGCTGAGGGGGCCTCCTGAGGGAGGCAGGGAGGCACTTAGTGACATTCATCTCTGAAAATGTGATTGTGACCCCCTGGCCCTTTGGGTGCGTGAATGAGAGATGTGGTCCGTTTGAATGACTTGACAAATCCCTTTCAACCCTGACCCCAGCCCCGGACCGTGCTGTGTACTGGGGCTGGGCAGGCCGCCGCCTCCCCTCCAGGGCAGCCCCTCACTGTCCAGCGTTTGCTAGGAGGGTGGAGGATCTGTCACGGCCCTGGCCATGCCCACAGTCAAGCCTGCCACACCCACACACGCCCAGAGTGGTGTACGGGTCAGTGCTGGACCCTGGCACCAAGTCCCTGGCTTCAAATCCTGGCTCTGCACCTCCTCCCTGTGGCCTCCAGCAAGTCACTTACCTTCTCTGGGCCTCCACTTCCCCATCTGTAAAGTGGGCTCAGCAGAGACAAGAACAGGGATCCCTGGAGCTCAGCGGAGGCCTGTGTGAGTTGGCTCAGCCCCTGCAGAAACACCCTCTACAGGAGTCTCATTTGCCGATTGCCACGGCTGCCGGTTTTCATGGAGATTAAGGAAACAGGCCGGCTTCCGGGTTCTGGTTGCTGGAGGGTGGAGAACAGACACACTGTGTATGGAAAAGAAGCATGAGGGCCTGAGGGATCCCTTCCCCTTTCTGGGCCTCAGTTTCCCAGTCTGAGTTGGGCTCTGGGGTGGCAAGAAAGCCCTCACTGGGTCACCAGAACTGCTCCCATTGGTATCATTATTATTACTTTTATTGTTGTGTCCTGGGAACTTACTCTGTCTCAGGCACTTTGCAAAAGCACTTGATGTATAATGCGTATCTTTTAATCCTGCCAGCAAGGGAATGGGGTGAGTGTTATGCTAAGTCTACAGGAAGGGGAAACAGAGGCCCACAGAGGATAAGTGACTTGCCTGAGGTCACGTGGCGGGTAAAAGGTGGAAGAGTGTCTGCTGTCAGAGCCTGCGCTCATCACCTTTACTCCCTGGTTCCTGTGAAAACGCTGACCTGAGGGGTGTGAGCCAAAGAGGCCCTCAAGGTCACAGTGATGGAGTGAATGGGTCCCTTTTAAAGTTGAAGAAATTGAGGCCCAGGGATGTTCTTCCCCTGCTGGGGCTGCAGTGGGAAGTAATGAGAACTTCCCAGTGAGGCCAGCAGAGCTGCCGAGCCCCGTGCCCAGCATGGTCCCAGGCTGGGGCCAGGTTCCCCGGGTGCAGGGCTCCTGTTTCCCACAACTGCAGCTGTCTCCACCTTCGCCCACCAGAGCCCAGACCTCCTGGGCACCATCTCCTGCCTGTCTGTGCTCCTGGTGGAGGGTTCCCTGGAGTGTGGCAGGGAGGGGCTCAGCTCTGTTACATGGCAGCCTGTTAAAAGGCATGAATCGGACCCTGCCCCTATCCCCCAGGAGTCCCCAGACAGTCGGGGAGGAGTTCAGGAGAGAAGATATGCCAAAGCAGAGCTGAGTCTGAGGGACTCAGGGAAGGCTTCCTGGAGGAGGGGGGTGTTGGAGCAGGACTTTGACAGATGGGGCTTGGGGAGGCCTTCCAGGCAGAGGCGGAGGCCCAGAGATGTGGTAGAACATGGTTTGGGTACCAGGCAGAGATGAAGCTGAGAGCATGTGAGGTTTGGGGTGCAGGCCGAGGGTTTGGACACTGTGCTGTGGGATGCAGGGAACCAGTAAGGCCTGGGGGAAGAGTGAGACACAGTTGATCTGGTTCTAGAGGAGACCCCGTGGCTGCTGGCCCACATTCGTCCTGCCAGGTGCTGGCGGGAACAGGACGCTCTCTCCTGGAGCCCCCGCTGGGGCTGGACCAGGTGACTCCCAAGGGGCCCTCCAGCTCTGCCAGCGGTGTGGGGATTGCCATGGAAACCAGCTGGTCCCCGAGTGGGGACAGGACCGGAAAGTCTCCTGGCGCCAGCCACGTGGATTTGGATCCCGGCTCCCCCCAGAGCTCGCCTGTTTTCCTTCTTTCCAAAGCCTGTGTTGAGCCAGGGCCGAACCCAGCAGGCTGCCTGGAAGGGCCCCGCTGCACCGCCCACTCTCCCACTGCCCCGCTGATCCTCTGATCCTCGATGCCGATGCCACCGAGATAAGCAGGGCCAGTGAGCCTCGCCCCACCCAGTCCACCATCCTTTACCCTGAAACACGATAAATCACGCGCTGGAGGAGGGAGGAAGCTCACAGCTCCATTACGAGGCCCAGCGAGGCCCCAGTGGGGCGTTAATCACGGAGCGCTTTCTGCTCTGATCAGTAAATAATGGGGGGGGCCGTGGGCAGAGGGCTTGAAGTGGAGGCCAGGCCCAGGAAAGGAGCTAAACAGCGATCGGCGGTCACCTCCGCCCCCCCTCCCCCTCTCAGAGCTCGTCCACCGTCTGTGTTGGAGGTGATTGAACCCTCTGGAAGTGGCTAGCTCCTTGATGGGCCCCAGTATCCCCAGCTTGCAACCCAGGGCCTTTCCAGCTCCACGTGGCCAAACTCCCAGCAGCTGTTGGCTGCACCCGACAGAGCAGGGGGCAGAGAGACTGTGGGTTAGGACAAGGGTACTGGAGCCACAGCCGGCCTAGGTTTGAGGCTCACCTCTGCCTATTCTGGCTGTGTGACCCTGGGCAAGTCACTTTACCTCTCTGTGGCTTAGTTTCCTTTGCCATAAAGTAGCAGCAACTAATGAGCATCTGGCGAGGGTTCAGTGAGGTTATACAGGCAGAGGTCTCTGCACAAAGTAAACCATTGCTGCTTATTATTTTTGTGTTACTGATTCCACTGTGTTGTTACTATTATAAAGCTGTCCCTTCCCCACGTGGGGATGGTCTCTGAACCGGGACATTGACAGCTAGAGAGAGGGCCCCATGTCACCTCCATGTCTCCAGTACATGGGACCCGGCCCAGAGATGTTTGCTGGGAGCCCCTCGGCTGCGGTCAGAAGCCGTTGTCTGATGACTCTGGGACCGAGGCCAGCACCCCCAGGGGATCGGGAGGAGGGTGTGGATTCAGTATCCAGGGCCCCTCAGCCCCAAGAGGAGGAAGGCCTTGTGTCCCCAGGAGAGCCAGCTGCACTCTCAGCTTCTCCCGGCCTGCGTCCCTTCAGGGGAAGAAGCTGGGACCGAAACTCTTCCAGGGTGAGGAGGGGCCGGAGCTGCCGCGTTCTGCCCGCCGCCCCTTCCCCGCTGGAGCTGGCGGGAGGGGATGACCCCCCTACCCGCGCCGCCCCAGCCAGGCAAGAGTCCTGGCTGCCCATCCCACACTGTGCTCCCCTGGGACCCGGGGGGGAGGGCTGGAAACGGGGCCAGGCTGGGCCAGAATGAGAAACAGCTTCGAGAAGAGGGAGCTGAGTGTCTGGGGGGCCGTGTCCAGCTAACAAAACAATGGCTGCTTGAGCCAGCGGCTGCGGCAGCGGTTCCCAGGCAGGCCCCGATCAGCGCCACCCCAGCCCGGGTGAAGGCAGCGGTGCTCATCCAGCCTCAGATGCTTGCGTTCGGGGAGTGGTGGAGCGGCTGGTCCCAGGGGCCCTCCTGTCCTGGGGCGTCCCCGACTCTCTGCCCAGTGGCCTGCAGAGATAATTGGGAATGTGTATTGAGCACCTGTGGTGCTCAGTATTGAGGGCTGCTGTGAGCTGAGCCTCTGTAGTGGGCGCAGTTATTGCCCCCATTTTATAGGTGAGAATACTGAGGCTCAGTGAGGATGGGGCAGCCCACAGTGAGTTAAGAGCTCTGAGACTTGGCACATCAGGAGCCTTGGTTTCTCTGTCTGTTAAATGGGAACCCAACAAGAGTGTGTGCTCCATGCCTGCACGCAGCAGGTCTTCAGTGTAGCCCGGCCTGTGACCTCAGCCTGGGGCTGTCCCTCCAGGCTGTGTTCTGTTTGGCGGCAGGGTCGGGAGTGCCAGTTGTGGGTGGGTGGACACATTGTGCTCAGGGCGGCCTGGCTGGCTGGTCCACACGGCCCTTCCAGGTGGTGCCCAGCTGGCCCGGATGACCTCAGTGCTTGGGCTGGGCGATCCACCTCCTCCAGAGAGTGGGCCAGGGAAGCCAAGGCAGGCCCTTCTGAAGCTGTGGAAGGGTGCACGCAAGCTGTTCTGCCCATTGCCACTTGTTGGTTTTTCCTGCCTGATTCAGGCAGCCTGGGGCCAGGAAGAGAATTACTGTGCTGTGTGTCCTGAGGAAGCCTCTGTCCCTCTCTGTGCCTCAGTTTCTCCAAAGCACTGCTTTTCCCCTCCCACTCAGAGCCAGGCCTGCTGACTTGTTCTCTGGCCTGGCTGGCCATTCTCTCCCCCACTGCCCCCCACCTCCACCCCTTCAGGAAGTGAGCACCTTGATCACCAACTGGGAGGTGCTGGTATTTCCTTTCTTGGCAACAGGCAGCTTCCTCCTTGGTGTGAGGGCCATTGCAGAGGCCCCCCAGAGCCGAGTCTGTCCTGCCCCCTCCCAGGACCGGCATGCGGTAGGCCCAGGGCTCTTTTCATGCCTTGGTTTACCCTCAGTGGAGAGGTCAGCTCATTGGAGCCGTAGCCCAGTAGCCGTTGTGTTTCTAGAGCCCGCACAGGCTGAAGTGGTTGGGTGGAGTTTGGGTTTGGGAGTCGCAGGTGTGGTTTCAAGTCTGGGCCTGACCTGTGCCCTTGGAGACCTGGAGAACACTTCCCCCTTTAACCTCAGAGCTTCGGGAGAAGGTTGGGGGAGGGCTTACTCACCCAGGCTCTGCAGGAAGCAGAGTTTAGTGCCCTGTTTCTAGGCCTGGCTTTTGATGCTGTGCCTGTCAGACCCCCATTACTGCCCTGCTGGCTCCCCGTTCTCCAGTCCTGGCCCCTCCTCTGCTGTCCACGCTGAGGGAGAAGGAGCTGGCCAGGACAGGGGTTGGGGGAAGCCACAGAGGGGCATGCCAGGTCGAGCAGGGCCTTGAGGGCCCAGGAGCAAATTTTGGGTTTATGCTGAGGGCACTGGGGATCTATGGAAGGTTGTTGAGCTGTGGGAGGGACACAAGCCACTTTGCTTTTTTTTTTTTTTTTTTTTGCGGTACGCGGGCCTCTCACTGTTGTGGCCTCTCCCATTGCGGAGCACAGGCTCTGGACGCGCAGGCTCAGCGGCCATGTCCTACGGGCCCAGCTGCTCCGCGGCATGTGGGATCTTCCCGGACCGGGGCACGAACCCATGTCCCCTGCATCAGCAGGCGGACTCCCAACCACTGCGCCACCAGGGAAGCCCTCTATTTTTGAAAAAAACAACTTTTTAGTTTGGAATAACTTTAGATTTACAAGAAAGTTACAAAGATAGTACAGGTAGTTCCCGCATACCCTTCCCTCAGTTTTCCCCACTGCTAAGATCACACGTTATGACAGATGCGACATGTATTTGTCAACACTAAGAAACCAACATTAGTATTTTACTCTCAACTAAACTCCAGAGTTTCCTCCACGAATGTCCTTTTCCTTTTCCAGGATCCCACGTCACATTTAGTGCTTTGCGGTTGTAAAAGCTCTTTTTGGCTGCTGCGGAAGGGTGAGTGGGAGGGGGCTCAGTGCAGCCCCCAGCCCCGTGTGGTGAGCGGCAGCCGCCCTGCAGTCTGCTGCTTAATACCCCAAGGTGATTGCTGTGCGTTCAGCTCCTCAGCAGTGAAAGCTCACTTTCCCGGGATCGGGGTTCGGTAACAACCAAAAACTTGAGGCAGGAAAGTGCCCTCACTTCCCAAGCACGAAACCCCGACCGCCGGTGTAGTCTACACCTGGGACGGAACCGCGGGTCTTGTTGGCTGCCACTGACGCCTCATCCTCCTCGGAGTGCCGCCTGCAGTGGGGCTGAGGTTTGGTGGGGTCTGCAGGCAGGAGGCGGGAGGCTGAGAAGCCAGGCTCTGGAAGCTCTTGCTCCAACTGGCTTCCCGGGGGGAGAAAGTCAACACAATTACAGTTGATAGTGAAATCAGTATGTCAGAGTTCTAGTGGGAGAGTGGGCAGCGCTGAGCTTTGGCCCCCGGAGGCAGCCAGCGGAGAAGGAGGAGGTGTCCTGCTCTTAGAAAAGAGCTGAGACCAGCAGCCGCCCGTGGCTCATCCCATTTCAGAGAAGGATCAACTGAGGTTCTTAGAGGAACCAAAAGTAGCAGCCAGGTGCCGCCTGGCACTGAACACCTGGCTCCCCTGTGTGGTCACACACACAGTGACATACAATTGACCCATACTTTTCCTTCCGTTCTCCAGTGTCCAGCATGGCAGTGCAGTGTTGCTCTCATTGTTTCTTGTTTTTTATATATATAAATTTATTTATTTAGTTAGTTTTGGCTGCATTGGGTCTTCATTGCTGCGCATGGGCTTTCTCTAGCTGCGGCCAGTGGGGGCCGCTCTTCATTGTGGTGCTCGGGCTTCTCATTGTGGTGGCTTCTCGCAGCGGAGCACGGGCTGTAGGCGCGTGGGCTTCAGTAGTTGTGGCATGCGGGCTCAGTAGTTGTGGTGCACGGGCTTAGTTGCTCCACGGCATGTGGGATCTTCCTGGACCAGGGCTCAAACCTGTGTCCCCTGCATTGGCAGGTGGATTCTTGATCACTGCACCACCAGGGAAGTCCCTCTCATTATTTCTGCTTGGAAAAGAAGAAGCTGAATACAGTCATTCACACTTCAGTCAAAATTAGTTTCCTTTCTTTAGTAAACACTCACCCCAGAGCACAGTCTCCACCCTGGAGAAGCTCGTGCATACGCTACCATGAGAAATGAAGGTGGTGACCAGCACAGTGCTGTCACAGAGGGCTGGAGAGGTGTTTTTGGAATTGCATCTTGAAACCTGGCTGAAAACTTGCCACCTGGGCACGCCTGGCAAAGGGAACAGTGTGGGTCAAGAGGAGGGGAAATAGAGGGCTCAGAGGTATGAGAAGGGCGTTGGCTACTGAGGGAACAACATCATGAAGGTTCAGGCGCCCCAGGAGGAAAGTGTGGCCGCATTTGAGAAACTGCAGAGACTGATGTGGTCGGAGCTGAGGGCGGGGCAGAGAGAGAAGTGAGACTCCAGTCCTGAGCAGCCGGCAGGAGCCAGATCACAGAGGCCGTGAATGTCAGGCTTGACCCTGAGGACGGCCAAAAGCCAAGGAGGGGCTCTCCAGTCTTGCGCTTGGGAAGGTGGCCCTTCTGGGTTGGAGGAGGCCACTGTGAGAGTCCAGCCCTCCCCCTTCTCTCAGAGGAATTTGTGTTTTGAAAGACCAACGCCAAGTGAGACTGGAAGGCGGGCTGGTGCTGATGGAGGGATTTCAGGCCGTGTCACACAGTCAGGGCAAGCAGTATTTTGGGCCTTGGAGCTGACTGCCCCTGGAGACCGGGTTCGGCTGAGGGCACACCCGGGACGGCCCGCCAGTTCCCCCGAGCCCACTTTCCCCCTTTCCCGGGCCACATCCCCCAACAGCAGAGGCCTTTCCCGCCTGCCCAATGGACGTGTGTCTGGCTTCCGTTTTCGAGTCAGTTGTAGCCTTGTGATTTCCCCTGGCGGCTGGGGAGCCAGCTTCCCCCTCAGAGCACAGATCACGCAGAGCAGCCAACGGGTTACTTCTCCTTTAAAATTTTTTTAAAATTTTATTTTTAGAATAAGAAAAAAAAAGTCAGAGGAAAGGCTTTTTAGAGAATTTCTCCAGTGCAGAATTAATGGCTCTGAGCGTCAGGGCGGGCAGGCGAGAGCTAGATTCCCAGCCATTCCCACCTCATCCTCTCTGCACCCCCGGCCCACAAATCACCCTGATCTGGGCGCCTGGTCCGGCTGTTCCCAGGACCCCCCATTCTGGCTGGCTGGGGACCCCCCATCGCAGGGCCCAGTGCAGAAAATCCCAAAGTTGTCACCCAGGCCCTCCAGGTGTCCCCTTCCTGCCTTCCCACCCCTCCCACAGCTCAGGGAGGAAGCGCCTGTCCCCTGGGCAAGGGTTTGCTATTTTAATTTTAGAACAACATATTACTAAATGACACAAGTAATCCACAGATTTCAGTGAAGAAGAGTTAGACAACCCCTGGGAAAAGCATCCTCATGACAGGTCTTGGGCCCACGTGCCCGCTCTCCTGCCTGCTCGCTGGTAGAGCCGCCTCATCTCTTCCCTGCAGCCGCAGGATTGCGGGGGGGTGGGACCACGGCTAGGAGAGGCCGCTGAGGAGATGGGCCAGCAGCCTCCTTCCAGGGCCGGCCCCCAACTTGGGCGCAGAGATGAACACAGAGGATGGGTCAGGCAGGGTAGTCTGAAGCTGAAAGATGAAGAGCCAGTGATAAGACAGTCTGGGCAGTGGCATTCCAGGCAGAGGGACCGGCACAGGCAAAGGCCCTGTGGCAGGACCCAGCTTGGACTGTTTGAGGGACAGAAATGAGGCCGGTGTGGCTGGAGTGGAGGAGTGAGGGCAAGGATGGGATGGGCTGGGCCCAGAAGATCCCAGGGGCCTGAAGGGAGGGTTTAGGATCCAAGGTTTATTCTCAGTATCGTGTAAACCATCTGAGGGTTTCAAGCAGAGGAGACCTTTGTACCTTTAAAGCGCTCACTTGGCAGCTGTGTTCGGGGAAACGTTGAGGGCAAGAGTTGGCCCAGAGAAGAGGGGCCTGGAAGAGCCTCCTCGGTGAGAGGATGGCTGCCTTAAGGTGGTCCCAGGTGGTCCAGCTTAGAAAGTTTTTGAGGTAGGCATGATTTGCCCCCAAATTCCACTTTATAATAATAATTTCAGTGACTGTCGTATCTGAAACAGCGATAGTATCAGTTGACACTTCGGGAGCATTTACTGTGAGCCACGCTCCGGGCCGGCGCTTTACGATGAACTGTCTTATCCCAGTGCCTATGAGGGAGGTGCTGGAGATGCACCCATTTTATAGTTGAGTAAACTGAGGCTCAGAGGAGTGAAGTGACTTGCTCAGGTCACTCCTGGCCATCCTGTGGAAGGCCACCGGGTCATGAGTTGTGGCCCAGGGCAGTCCCCATCCCCACCCCATCACTGGGCTCAGGGCTCAGCTCTGTTTATTTTCCCAAGAATGAAGGACCTGGTATTTATGGTTTGCTTTTGTAAACTAGTTGAGATTTTGTACAAAACCCATGTGGGCACATCATCAGCGGCTTTGGCTTGCAAAAAGCACAGATAAGGGGAAAAAAACCTCTCTCTAAAGCCATGCCCTAAAGCCAGTTCTGCTGGCCGCTTCAGTCCTGGTGGCGTGATATTGCAGCTGGTGACCTGGAGCAGGCCACATCCCCTCTGAGCCTCAGTTTCCCTGTCTGTGACATGGGACCTCAGAGGGCTGCCAGGATTCAGGGAGTTGACGCACAGGCCCGGTACAGGGTCAGTTCCCAGTAAACGTGGCCTGTATTGTTTGCTGTCGTGACTGTTACTTTAATGTTTATGTGCCAGTTTTACCAAAAAGGCCCCACGACATCCTGAGACTTTTCTCAGCCAGACATCTTTCTTCATAATCGGTGCAGATTTGTGGTGTCTCCCAGGGCTGGGGTGGCTCTCCTGGATGACGTGCTCAATCCTCGTGGACACTGAGGTGGTGGCCCCCACCCCCCACTCTTCTAAAACACGCTTGTGTCTGCATCCTTGTGGGTTTGCACAGTTGTCTTCTGAAAGGCCCTTCTAGAGGCCTGTGTTGTACTTCTGTGGAGACTGCAGGAGAAACCTTTGAAAGAACCAACAAAACTCAGAGAAAGGTGGAAAAGGTGGGCGCAAGTCCTGGGAATGGCAGGGGCTGGGCATGCCAGCGTGGTTTTCCCACTCCTGTGAGGTGCAGCTGATGTGGATGGCAGGATTGTGCATTTGGACACACCTGGCCTCGGTTTGCCCATCTGCAATGTGGGCAGATGAAGGGACGTGTGTTGGGAAAGGAGAGAGGGACCTCAATTTGGGGAGCCCTCAACCTGGGTCTGGCGAGCTGCTGGGAATTTGGGAGGGGCTTGCTGGGGTCAGAGCAGGGGCCTGGGGGGAGGAGACCCCATGATTGCTGTGGAGACCTCGCCGGGACAGGAGGGACACCTCTTGGGTGTCAGCAGGTAAGTTGGGGCAGAGGCTGGCCTCCCTGGGCCTTCTTGCCTTCCTCACATGACTCCTCCTGTGCAGCTCCTGCACACCCGGAACGTACCCATCTCCTTGGGGCAGCTCCGTGACTGAAGCCGAGGGCAGAGGTCAACTTGGGCCCAGAGACGGGGTCCTGCTTATGTTGGGGCCTGAGCCCAGCGCTGGGCATACAGAACAGGAGCAGGACTTTGAAAGCACTGATGCTGAGGCCGGAGACCACAGCCGGCTGTGTGGGCAGGGAGCCGGAGAAGGTTCCGGAGCCGAGGTCTGACATGTGTCTCTCTTCCAGCTGCAGCCGGAACAGCTGGACTGCGGGGCCGCCCACCTGCAGCACCCCCTATCCATCCTGCAGCCCCTGAAGGCCTCGCCCGTGTTCCGAGCCCAGGGCCTCTCCTCCGTGGCCGTGGCCAGCGTGGGCAACTACACGGTGGTCTTCCTGGGCACAGTCAGTGGCCGGCTGCTGAAGGTAGGGCTAGGGCTGGGGCTGGGGGGGTAGCCGGGGGGGGGAGGGGGCAGGGGTTGGGGGGAGGGGCCCACGGGTTATAAGGCGGCGTCTTCCACGTCTGCGTTTTCCACTCTTACTCACAGCAGTAAGTACCCGTCCTGCAGAGGAGGGAACCAGGGCTGAGAGGGGGCACTTCTCTCAGGGCTCCAGGACTGGGGTTTTGAAACCGGGTGGATCTGAGTTCAGGTCTCTGGGCTCTGCCGCTTGCAGGCTGTTTGACCTTGGGCAGTGAACTTTCTCTCTCCTGGCTTCAGTTTCCCCATCTGTTAAGGGCTGCACTTCTGGCCTCTTGAGACTGTTGTAGGACTTTCAAGGGGCAGGGGGAGGCCACAGCCTGGCAAGTGGGGACTCTTCCTCCCGTTTCCTCCTCCACTCTGTTGGCCGCCCTCTGCAGATGCCCCAGCCCGAAACCAAAGTGACTGGTTTCTGGAGGTAATGATGCCCGGCCCTGAGTTGCCTGGAGCTGGGAAGGGGTGAGAGTTTCCCCACTTAGCGGCCTCCAGGTGAGGGCGTGAACCTGCCCCCCAGGCACCTACCACACCCTGCTGGTCAGAATGGCAGCCACATGGCATGCCTCCAGCCGGCACCAGGCCCTGGCCTAATTGATTCAGATCCGATAATCCAATTCCCTCAGTTCCCTGGGCAGACACCCCAGGCTGGGGTTGAGCAGTGGGGGTCAGAGTCCCAGCCCGCCTGGCCCTCTGGGGGAGATGCCAGGTGTGGGAGCAGGGAGGGGGCAGGGGTCCTCCTCAACCTTCAGAGCTTCCGTTGAGGGTCCGCAGACAGTGGGGCTTGTGTTTTGGCGTCAGGTACTCAGATGGGGATCCTCGATCCTCCCCTCCCAGCTGTGTGACCTGGGGTGGTTACTTCTCACTCAGCCTCAATTTCCCCATCTGTCCAGGAGTCTCCCCCACCCACGAAGCTGCAGTTATTAGGCACCACTGTCTACCCAGCCTCGACAGGCGTGTCACGGGCATCATCTTGTTTAATTCTCACATCCCTTCAAGGGAGGCAGAGCCATGATCCCCATTTCACAGATGAGGACACTGAGGCTCTGAGAGGGGAAACGACTGCCCCAAAGTCACACAGCGAGAGCCTTGGTTGAATTCAGGTCCAGTCAGCACAGAGCCACCCCACCCCTCAACCTGGACCTCTTCACCCTCCACGCTGCGCTGTGCTGGGTCATCTCCCGCCCACTTGCCCAGCTTGGGGCTTAGATCATAAGCACCCAGCCCAGGCCCCAGAGCACACTAGGTGCTCAATAGACTGTGTTTTATTTTTGGGGTTTTTTTTGGCTGCGTTGGGTCTTCATTGCTGTGCGCAGGCTTTCTCTAGTTGTGGCGAGCGGGGGCTACTCTTCGTTGCAGTGTGTGGGCTTCTCATAGCGGTGGCTTCTCCCGTTGCAGAGCATGGACTCTAGAGCGCAGGCTCAGTAGTTGTGGCGCACGGGCTTAGTTGCTCCGCGGCACATGGGATCTTCCCGGACCAGGGCTGAAGCCCGTGTCCCCTGTGTTGGCAGGCGGATTCTTAACCACTGCGCCACCAGGGAAGTCCCATCAGTAGACTGTTGAAGGAGTGGAAACATGTCTGCTGGATGCCTGGGGGCGGGAATGGGGCCAAGCTGCCCGGGACAGGCTCTGCCAAGAGGCCCCTTGGGACGAGGGATGTCACAAGGGCGGGGGCAGCCTGTGGGAACCTGGGGAGAGAGTAATTCCAACTGGGTGTGTGGAGGGCATCTGCGAAGCCCACCTTTTTGTTGGAGACCTTGGGAGGACAAATCTTGGTCCAAGGGGGAGAGGGAAGTGTTCCAGAAAGGGAGCACAGCATGGGAAAAGGCTCAGAGGCTGGGATGTTGAGTCGGGTTTAGTGGGTGGAGATGAGGCTGGTGGAGTAAGCTGAGATGGATCGTCAGGGCCTTGAATGCCAGAGCAAGTTGATGCCACACGCAGGAGGAGCCACTAAAGGTTTGGGAGCCCACCGAGGAGGGCTGGGTGGTAGGAGGCCCCAGGGAGGCATCTAGACCCCTGACCCCAGCTCAGGGCTTGGCAGGACCCTGACAGGGCAGCACGTTGAGATTGTGAGACCAGCCGGAAGAGAGCAGTTTGATGGGTCTCTGATCGGCACTGTCAGTCCTCTAGGGGACATGCAGACGGGCCCTCAGCCAGAGAAGCTTCCAGGCCCCAGCTAGTCCTGGTCCTTCTCCTGCCCAGACATTGGACCCCACACCCCAGCCCCAGCCTTGGACTCTGGGGTCAGACAGGCCTAGGCTTGCATCACGACCCTGAGGCATCTTCATTTTAGGACTCTTGCCAAGTCCCTTGGCTTCTCTAGGCCTCAGTTTCCTCATCTGTGAGATGGGCGTGAGAGGGGAGGGATGAGACGGGTGGCTCTGCAGCTTCTCCCGGGCTTGGCCCTGGCAGCGCTTCCGCCGCATCTTCTTTAGCACACTTCGTGGGCACGCGGGGCAGGTATCGTCATCAGCCCCATTAGCTCAGAGAGTGGAAGTGACTTGGACAACTTGTACTTTGTGCAGCTTGTAATTGTCAAGGCCAGGATTCAAACCCAAGTCCCAGCTCCTTGGCATGATGCCCAACAGCCTCCCAGAGAATGTTTTGTAAACTGTGAAGCCCGAAGCTATTCACAGGGTTGGATGTGCCCATGAAGGGCAGCGAGGGAGGCCCTGGTGGGGGCACAGCAGAGGCAAAAGCATAGAGTGACCCTCTGCCAGTCCTGGAAGGGCCCGAGAGAGGGGCAGAGGTGGAGACTCCCAGCCCGGGTCAGCCCCTACCCCCAGGGCAGGTCCCCCGCATTCGGCCTCCCCCTGCCGGGCACCTTCGTGGCTCACCGTGCCCTGACGGCTCCCCCCCCACCCCAGATCAACCTGAATGAGAGCATGCAGGTGGTGAGCAGGAAGGTGGTGACGGTGGCCTACGGGGAGCCTGTGCACCACGTCATGCAGTTTGACCCCGCAGACCCCGGCTACCTCTATCTGATGACGTCGCACCAGGTAAGGCCCAAGCCTCGGTCTGACGAGGTCCCAGGACGAGCCGAGCTCTCTTGCTTGCCTTGCCTGTGTGCGTGCTGCTGCTGCTGCTGGGGGCGCCTTCTCCCTTACCCCCGGCCTGCTCATCCTCACCTCCCAGCGCAGGCATCACCTCTGCAGGGCAGCCTTGTTCCCTGTGTGTCCCCCATTATAGCATCGAGCCTCAGTTTCCCCAGCTTCTCACAGCCCTCGCCGTGCTGACTCCCCTGGGAGGGGCCGGCAGCCCCTCTGATCTGGGCCCCTGCCTCTGCCTCTAGATGGCCAGGGTGAAAGTCGCTGCGTGTGCTGTGCACACCACCTGCGGGGACTGCGTGGGTGCAGCCGACGCCTACTGCGGCTGGTGTGCCCTGGAGACGCGGTGAGACCCCTGGGACGGGGGCTGGGCCAGGGAGGCTGTCGGGGCGGGGGAGCCCCCCTGCGTCCTGACCTGCGCTGTGCCACCCCAGGTGCACCCTGCAGCAGGACTGCGCCAACTCCAGCCAGCCGCGTTTCTGGACCAGTGCCAGCGAGGGCCCTGGCCGCTGTCCCGCCATGACCGTCCTGCCGGCCGAGATCGATGTGCACCAAGAGTACCCGGTGAGTCTCTGGGGAGCCAGGACCCAGCTCCGGGCTCAGAAGTACGGGTGGAGAACAGCCCTTCACCTGGCACCCAAACCCTGAGAGGTGGAGACTCCTGCGCATAGCATCCCAGGGACCTGGAGGCAGATGACGAGAACGATAACGACCGGATGGTCTTAACATCCCCATTTTACAGGCGAGGAAACTGAGGCCAGAGCGGTGAAGTGACTTGTTCAAGGTCATACAGCGAGGGAGTGGCAAAGCTGGGATTTGAATTCAAGTGGGTGGGCTCCAGAGTCACAGAAGAGGGGGGGCAAATTAGAAGATGGGAGGAGAGCCAGCACCCCCCATCTCACATCCTGGCCACCAAGTGCCAGACTGCTGTTTCTCGAGCTGGGAAACATGAATCTGCAGCATGGGGGCAAGTAGCTACCCCCTCACCTGTGTCCAGGAGGGCCTAGAGCTGCTGCAGCCTCCTGCTTACCTGTAGCAGGCAGCCTCTGGGCAGCGGTGTTCCAGGCCCTGGCAGGGGCTGAGGGACAGACAGGCTTGGGTCCCACCCAGCCCTGCCCTCAGTGACTTCTCTGAGGCTGGCATCTTCCTCTGTCACCTGGGGGAGATGATGGCTCTGATGGCCCAGACAGGCCCTGGGGCTCCTGGGCGCCCTCCTCCCCATCATTACATGTCACAGTCCTGCACACACATCATCTGGTCAAGCAAACTGGCTCTGTGCCACGCACAGGCCTAGACTTGGGGAGACAGCGGTGAATAAGATAGACAAACGCCTGGTCCTTGAGGGGTTGACATGCTCATCAGGGAGAGAGACGAAGCAAGATAAAATGCCAAGATGGTGATAAGTACTACAGAGAAAAAGAAAGCAGAGCAGAGAACCGGGTGCAGAGCGAGTAGGTTGCGGGGCAGTGTTGACATTTTAGACCAGGTCGAGGTGGGGGACTCACTGCAAAGGCGACATCTGAGCAGAGGTAGGAAGGCAGGGTGAGTGTCTGGGCAGAGGGAACCGCCAGTGCAAAGGCCCTGAGGTGGGACCAAGACTCATGATTTGAGAGGGTGTCAGAGGATGGCGTCTGAGGTCACGGGGGCCACATCATGCAGCGCCTCTGGCTACTGTAAGATGGTCAGTTTCATTTTGCAAACAGGGAAACTGAGGCCCATGTAGGCTGCAGCCCTCTGGCATGGAGTCCTGACCACCCACCACCTCTTCTCCTGGGGTTACAGGGCGGGGGTGGGGCGGTGCGGGGAGTGGCCTTCCTCCACCCCCACCCCACCCCGTTCCCCACACCCCCAGCTAAGGGCCCTGGCCTCCAGGGTATGATCCTGCAGATCTCAGGGAGCCTGCCCAGCCTCAGCGGCATGGAGATGGCCTGTGACTATGGAAACGACATCCACACTGTGGCTCGGGTTCCGGGCCCTGCCTTTGGCCACCAGATCGCCTACTGCAACCTCCTGCCGAGGAACCGGTTCCCGCCCTTCCCACCCAACCAAGGTAAGCATTTCACTGCCTGGGCTGTGGGGACAGCCAGATGGGGGCTCTCAGGTGGTGGAATCTCAGGCATGGGGGTCCTGATATCACAGCCTCTGATGTCGGTGGAGACCCCCTGCTCCCTTGTTCTTCTCTCCCTGGATCCCCTGCTCTGTTCCAGACCACGTAACCGTCGAGATGGCAGTGAGGGTCAACGGGCAGAACATCGTCAGGGCCAGTTTCACCATCTACGACTGCGGCCGTGTTGGGCAGGTGTATCCCTACACAGCGTGAGTGGCGCGGGGCCCGCTTCCAGGTGGCGGGAGGAGGTTCTGCTCCTGGGGAAGCCCGGGGAAGAGACATGATGGTGTCCCAGAGGCAGACAGGACTCTTGGTTGTTCACTCGCCGGCATGTTTGTGCAGCAAACTGGCATCTTTGCCCGGCAAAGATGGCACAGTGCCCGGCGTCTGTGAGCACCCAGGCTGGTAGAGGCCGAGAGAAGTGCTATGATTACACTTAACTTAGTGTCGTAAAGGCCCTGCTTACCTATTTCCTCCTTGCATACCTCTTGCAGCAGGAAGCTCACTACCTAACAGAGTGCCCAGCCCCTCTCGGCAGCTCTGATGTTGAGAAAGACCTTGCCCTGTGCTGGGATCTGCATCCCTGGGTCCCGGTTCCTGAGCACCGGGGCTGGGAGCCGGGTAGCTGAGGGCCCCCCTTGTCTTCCAGCTGCACCAGCTGCCTGTCGGCACAGTGGCCCTGTTTCTGGTGCGCCCAGCAGCACTCCTGTGTTTCCAACCAGTCTCGGTGTGAGGCCTCACCGAATCCCACGGTAAGCCAGGCCCAAGGCGTGCCCTCTGCCTCCAGTGGTCCGTTTTTTCCCATTTAGTATGTTGAGAACATTTCCGTATCGTTAAATTTTCTTCCTTCGCTCCAGATTTAACAGCTGTGCCGGGCTTGTCACATCACAGTGCATTTAACCAACCCCCTCTTGTTGGACATGCTGATCCTTCCTGTTTCTTTTTTGCATTCTGATACGTCCAGGGCACTGTGCACGGCCTTGATTATTCCCTGGAGACCAGTTGTTCAAAGTGGCATTTTGGGGTGAAAGCCTGGCCGTGTTTTTCACTTTTAGCTCAGCTGACCCCCAGGAAAGCCCGAGCCAGTTTACGCCTCCAGGTGTAGGAGGAGGCCCCCTTCTGCACTTTGTGCTACTTTTCAATTTTACCTTCAACATTTCCAGCAACCCTAGAGAGTACCAGTCCCCAGAGCAACTGAAGCCCCAGCCTCTTGGCTCTGGGCTCAGGGAACCTCGTCAGGAATCCCCAAAGCCTTGTCTGCCCATGGCAGGTACCAACGAGTAATGCTGAGGAGGGACTTCATGGCCCGAGCCTGGAATCCTGTGGTCTCAGCCCCTCCTGCCTGAGCGTCAGAACTGCTTTGAGGAGGAGGTGTACCGCAGCAGCAATGCTTAACTCAAAGCAGTGATGCAGTAAAGTGGGGTTTCCAGTGCTGGGAGAGAGGCCCGGTAGAGGCTGTGTGGCGAAATCCCAGGGGAGGCTCCGAGCCTCTGCAGTGGGCGCTGGGACTCCAGTCTAGGCCAGCCAGGACTCCTGCTCTCGTTTGGGGCCAACATCTCCTTCCGGCCCCAGCCCTGGCCTGTGTATACAGTAGGGACTTGATGAATGTCATTGTGAAGCATTCATGCCGGCAGCCTGCCTCCTGTGCTCTGCCCTAGGATACTGGGGCGAGGAGGACTCAGCCTCAACACTCTTCATTTATTGAGCACCTGTTGTATGCCTGGGTGTGTCCTAGGCACTGGGAAAGCACCAGGTTAGACACGGTTCTGCCCTCCCCGTTGTGAACCCAGAGCCTAAGGTGTGAGTTGTAGCTGTGTGATCCCAGGCAAGCTGCCAGACCTCTCTGTGCCTATTTCCCCATCTGTAAAATGGAGCCTATTTCCAAAGCTGGGGCGGGCATCTGGAATTACACCTGTCTGTAAGGTACCAACTTCATACTTGACACACAGTAGGTGGCCACTCTGCTGGGTGGGACAGGGAGGACTTCTCTGGGAGGGGAACCTTCTGCCAGGTCCTAACAGATGCATAGGCGCTCACCAGCCTGGAGGTGTATCTGTGGCAGTGCCCCCGTGAACCACTCTCTCCCAGGTCTGCGGCTCTGCAGGTCAGGGTTGAGGGGGGTGCAGAGAGGGCCTGTCTTAGAGGATTATGGCAATCCAGTGGGAAAAGAGGCAGCTCCCACGCTGGGCCTGCAGGAGCTTCTGAACCGATGCTTAATTTGGCGTTTAGTTAAGTGCCAGTTAGCCGTGGAGGCGCCATGCCTCTGATTGGGCGGCAGGCAGCGGGGTCTGCATATCCCCCTGGACCCCTCAGGAGCTGGGAGCAGGCGGTAGGGCTTGGGCCAAGCCAGAGAGGTGTCTCTGGGAAGGCAGGTGCTAGGGGCTGAGTCTTCTCTCACTTCCTGTTCCCTCGTGGGCCCCAGAGGAAGGAAACCGGGGAGTGCAGGATGCCAGGAGGAGGGCTCCAGCTTTTCCGCAGAGGGGGGGAGAATAAGGAAGGCGCTGCATCCTCCACTTTCAGTTGTCCAGGGAGGGCGTGGCCACCCCAAGGCGGTGTGACTTTTGGCCTTAGAAGCAAGGAGGGTTTGGGCAGATGGAAGGGCAGGGTCTCTTGGTGGGGAGCCTGGGTAGACGCGTCCATGAAGGTGGTTAGGAGCCGGTGGAGAGGGTAGTTTGGTGGGAATGTGGGGGAAGTTTACAGGGGCTGGGAGCGGTGCAGAAGGGCAGGGAAGGAACAGGTCAGGTGGGTTCAGGGTCCCAGGGCCACCCAGTGCTCCGCTGGATTGGGACCCGAGCTCTCAACTCTTGAACGTAGAAAGACCTTGGGGGAGTCTGTGGACTCCAGTGTGGAGACAGGTGAGGCCCCCTGTGAACTGGCACACACTGGGCTCACATCTGGGCTTTCTGCGGCTCCTGGCATTGCCGCCCTGGCATCTGTTCCCCCAACTCCTGGTCTCCCGCCTTCTTGGCTCTGTGCAGAGTTCGTTCGGTCAGTCGGCCATGGTTTCCTGAGCCTGCAGCTACACTCTGGCAAAGGGGAGAAGCTGCTTAGCATCTTTCAGAGGCATTGACGACTCTGCTTGGGGTGGGACCAGGAGGCCCCAGTCCTTTGCGAGCAGGGAAGCCCTAGCTCAAACTGGCGTCAGCCCCAACAGAATCATGTGGCTTGTGTGAGTACAGAGTCCGAGGGGCGGCGTCCCCTTCAGGCACAGCTGGGTCCGGGGGCTCCAACACTGTCAGCAGGGCCTCCCCACCCCTCTGAGTGGCCTCCACTCTGAGGCAGGCCCTCCCCTCTTGGCAGCAAGATGGCCTCAGCAGCCCCGGGCAGGCTTCTGATCCCCCAGCAGCCCCAGGAGACTTTCTCATTGATTCTGCGGAAGTTCCAGGGGAACTGGGTCACGTTCACTCCCCATACCAATTGCTGAGTCCAGGACGGGCCTGGGTACCCGCCCATCCCTGGGGCTAGGGAGTAGGGTCAGCCCTCCCGAACCACAGGCCTGGGGGTTGGGGAGATTCCCCTATGGCCAAGGCAGACTTGGAGGCCATGGTCGGGGGCTGGAGGCTGGCAGCAGATGTACCAGCTGTCCCCAAGGAGGATTAGCCAACCCTGGGGGAGGTGCTGAAAGAGGGCAAAGATGCGCCCGCACTCAGCCTTGCTCCCGCTCTGTACAATGGGTACAAGCATCCAGGTGGCCGTGGCTCATAAGGGTCAAGGGGGGTAGGGGCCCTCAGGGATGATCCCACGTCACTTCCTCTTGCGGAAGCTCCCCCTTCCCCAGCCCTCACCCCTCCAGCCCCCGCTGTTGGCCACCTACCCTCAGGTGGGGTGCAGCTGGGAGGACAGAGCTGCAGGGCCCCCAGCCAGCTGTGAAGCAGGCTGGCAGCGGCTGTGAGACCCGATTAGAAACATGTGGCTTCCATTCCCGGAAACTCCGGGGGGGTTACACATGGATGGCACAGGACAGCAGCTCAGAGAGGGACAGACTTGTGGGTCACACAGCGAGTGGACACCAGCTGCTACCTCCCAGCCCCACCGTGTGGTCCGCTGAGGCCCCACCTGGGCCCAGCCATGTTGCCTCTTTGGCCAAGGCCCCTGTGGTCGGCTCCCAGGGAGACTCACTGGCCTGGGCGAGGTTTCTGGCCTGGAGGTCAGCAACCATCCTGGACAGCTAGAGCCCGCTGTGCTTGGGCAACCACTTGGTTTTTCTGTGCCTCAATATCCTGGTCTGTAAAATGGGTGTGATGGTGGTACCTACCTCGTAGGGCTGTTGGGAGAAGGATTTGTTGAATTAATACTGTGCAAAGTGCTCAGAAGTATCCCGGTGCACAGGGAGGGCTGTGTCAGCTGGCCGCTACTTCTGTCACTATGACCATGGTCAATGATAGTAAATACGGCATTGGCATCCCTCGAGCTCTGGTTTTTATGCTGGGCCCCTGAGGGTCCCCTGAAGGAGCTCCCTGTCTAATTAACAATAAGGAGTAAAGACCCCTGATCCCTGGCCCTCAGTTTCAGGACTCAGTCTCTGGCCCGAGAGTCAGACAGATGGGAATTCAAAGAGCAACTCTGCCCTCTGCCCTCAGGTAGCGCCCCTCCTCTCTGAACCTCAGGTTCATACCTCCCTCCCCCCTCCCTAACTTCCTTCCTTTTATGAAGTCGCCTCCGTGGCTCCGCGGAATGCGGATGTCCAGGCCCTCCGCAGGACTTGCCGGGCGCTGGCACCTCCACCCAGAGGCCTGACTCGCCCGGGCAATGGGGAAGGGTCTGGAGCCTGGCGGCACCAGGGCGCTCACAGCCTGTTTCCCGTGGGCTGTTCAGAAGTCTGGGCTTTCTCTTTTCTGAATCATTTATCATGAGTTAATCTGGAAACCAGAACTCCAGAGCTAGGTGGAGTCTCAGAAAGTGGTAGAGCCCCTCATTTTACAGCTGGGAAAGGTGAGGCCCAGAGACGGGGAGGTTTCCTCTGAGAGGCAGGCGGTGGAGCGGCCATGGGGACCCAGTTCCACTGGGCAGGGTACTGCATCTCTCTGTGCCTCAGTTTCCTCGTCGGCGAAATGGGGCCAATGCCTTCTCCTGCTCGTAGGCCTTGCCGTGAGGGTCAAGTGAGATGGTATGTGGGAGGCAGTGGGCACGCGGCCCTCGGTGCGTGCGGCTGCTACGTTTTGTTAGTAGTGTTTCCTCACTTCCCCAGGCTGCCTGGTGTCTCCCCGGGGAGACGGGGCTGCGCAGGTTGGCTGGGGTGGCCGTGAACCCCGTCTTTTCCGAAATGCCCCATTGCCAGCCCCACCTCCTTGGGTTTTGACTGCAGAGCCCTCAGGACTGCCCGCAGATCCTGCCCTCAGCCCTGGCTCCCATGCCCACAGGCAGCTCCCAGAGCATCCCGGTGCATCTGGCCAACGCCGCCTTCTTCCAGGTAAGTGAAGGCTGGGTGGGGGTGGGGCAGAGGGCTGGGAGAGTGCCGTCCCCGGTGGGGGGACTCTGCTCTGGGCCCACCACCCATGCTTTGGTTTCCTTCCTCTGAGTTTCCAGGCTATGTTTGAGAAAGCCCCGCTCTGGTTGCACGGAGCTGGGGAAACAGGAAAGTGGGCGGGGAGGGCCAGGCCACGGGGACAGCAGGCCGCCCCCAGTGCCCGCAGGAAAGCCTGGCCATGACCCCCAGACCCTTCTACCCTCTAAAGCTCCCCTGATCCAGGCCCAGCGCCCGCCCAGTGCCGCAGCCCATGGGTGACGCTGTCCATACCGTCCCCGCCCTGCCCTAGACCCCAGGCTGAGTTGTGACCCTGGACACCTCCCCAGTTCGTGGCTGACATGTCTTCCCTGGAGAATGGCCAGAGAACCCCTTTGCCGCCCGACTCCCCATTGTCCAGGTGGGGAAAATGAGGCCTAGGAAGGGGATGCAGGTGCCTCCAGGTCACACAACGTAGGGCTGCACTTGCATGCCAGCCCTGGACTCCTTGTTCAGTGCTCTTCCCTACAGCCAGTCTTCCCCTCCCCCTGCCCATCTGGGCTGGGGGAAGGGACACAGCCCCTTTCTGGGTCCCTCCTGGAGGAGCGTCCTGGGTGGGAAGTGTTGATGAGTCCTGGAAGCATGCCAGCCACCCCCTCCCCAGCTTCTGCGGACTTGCCATCTGTCGCTTCCATGGGGGAGCCGAGGCCCGTGACGCCTGTCACACGTGGGGGCCACACGCCAGGCATCTGGGATGCGTCAGGCAGCCTCGTGGCAGGGGCTGCAGCTCCGTGAGGGGCAGGGCGGCCCTGCCCTGGGCCCTCAAGCTCTTCCCTGCAATGGTTGGGAAGAGCCTCCAGGGGCAGCAAGGGGCCTGGACCCATGTGGAGGGCTGAGCCCAGGGACTCGGATGACAGACCCACCTCCCAGCTCAGCGTGGCAGGGACACGTGAGCTCTCAGCCCTGTCAACAGCCACTTTCCTGTGTTAGTTTCAGAACGAAGCGGGGAGGGGGCAGGGCAGGGGAGTTGCCGACCTGCTATCTCCTCAGGGTGTCACATCTGCCAGCGACAGGGACATAAACAGGAAGTCCTGCCACGCGGCTGGCCTGACACACTCAAAACCCAGATTTGTTCATTCAGCAAATATTTACTGATGCTGCTCCCGGAGGCCTGTGCTGGGCTGAGGGCAAGACGGGATTGGGGAATTGGCCCTGTTTAGTCTTTCAGCAAGCACTTATTGAGCACCTCTTGCATACTGATAACCGCCAGCATATATTAGGCACCCACAGTGTGCAACCCACTAAAGATAACATGATCTCCAGTTTTCCTAGAATCCTGCAGAGTAGAGCAGCCTCTTTCTGTTGCAGAGTTTAGAAACCCGAGACCCAGAGAGGAGGAGCCACTTGCACAGGGTCACACATCTAGGAGGTAGCAGAGGTGGGATTCGAACCTGGGGGGGCCTGTGTAAGGTAGAAGCTGAGCTATTTCAGCTGCCATCTGCTGCCCTTGGAGGTGCCGGGGGGCTGAAACCCAGCCTCAACCCTCCCCAATGGGTGGGGGGACAGGTGTAGACAGCCTGCACAGGGGATAAGGGTGGTCCTTGGCCTACAGGGTCGGGGACAGGCTTTAGGAGCTTAATGGAGCCCCTGGCGCACACCCAAGTGTTCATTGCTGAATGGATGGATGATCAAGTGAGGGGTGCCCCTGTGATTTGAGGGGGGAGTCTGGGAAGGCTTTGGAACATGGGACATTTGAGCTGCATTTTGAAGGTTGTGTTGAGTTTTGCTGGGTGGAAGAATGGGCTTGGGCAAAGGCTGAGGGCAGGACAGCCTGTGTGCTCTGTCGACATGCGTCCTGTGGCTGGTCCCAGGCCTTGTGGGGTAGAAGCGGGGGGGGGGGGGGGTGTTGACATTAAAGGACAGGTGGAGTCTCACTGGGATGAACCTTGTATGTCGGTCATGCTGAAGAGTCAGGGCTTTACCCACGGAGTGAAAGGCCCCGGGTTTAGGCCATTGGGAGATGTTGGTGAGACTTTTAGTGGCATGGAGAGAGCACAAGGCCAAGGTTCCAGGTGTTTATGTACCCCCTGCCTCCATCAAACATTGGACATGGAGGCCTGGAAGGACATCCTGGAGGAGGTGCAGCCCAGGCAAAGGCCTGATAGTAGGACCATGCCCACTCTTCAGGACAGCAGTGTCTGATGTCCTGATGGAGGTACAGGGCAGTGGGTGCTGACCTGACTCTCTGCAACCCCCCTCTCCCACAGGGTGCAGCGCTTGAATGTAGCTTTGGTCGAGAAGAGATCTTTGAGGCTGTGTGGGTGAATGAATCAGCTGTACGCTGCAACCAAGTGGTGGTGAGTGGTGTAGCTTTAATGGCGGGGGGCGGGGGCAGAGGGGAAGGGGAGGCCTGCGCAAGTCCAGATCCTACACTCCTTCCTTTCTACCTCCTCTTTTTGGACCCCCTGCCCCCAGTAGCCCTGCCCTCATCTGTCTCCCTGACACCCCTCCCCCAACAAAGACCCAGACACCACTCACACGGCTCATGGTTTTTCCTGTCTTTCTGCAGCTGCACACAACCCAGAAGAGCCAGGTGTTTCCACTCAGCCTCCAACTAAAGGGGCGGCCTGCCCGATTCCTGGACAGCCCTGACCACATGACAGGTGGGAGCGCCTTACACGGCCTCAGGGGACTCGGCCTCGCGCGGTGGGTGGGACGCAGCCTTGGGGGACTCATTCCCGCTCCGGTGTTCCCTAACCCACACGCTGCCTCAGATCCCAGCCCTGCTTTTCTGTGCCTGGTCAGTTACTCAGCACTTGATTATCGAGCAGCTCCTCTGGGCAGGCACCACACCCTCGGGGCATCTCCAGGCCAGTGGCTGTGCAGCCCCAGGTACTTCCTTACCTTTCCCTTTCTGAGCCTCTTTGTCCTCATATGAAGCAAGGGCAGAGGCCCTTTCACAGAGGGTGTGGTGAGGATTTGCTGAGATGGTGCACACAAAGCCTTGCAAGGGTGTCTGGGACATACTCTGTGCCCCCATAGGGTGGTTGGTGTCCTTGCTCTTATTATATGAACTGAATCAACTCTCTAAGGGCCTGTCTGTTCATGGGGAGTCTCAGACATCTCGGTGGACATGGGCACCCCCCACATCCATACTATGAAGGTCCCAGACAGAAGCCCCAGAACCAGCCTGCACATCCTGAGGCCCTGGAGAACTGGCCCTGCACTCCTCCTTGTGCCAGTCTGAGGGTCTGGTCTGAGGCTCACAGAACCCGCATTGCTCAGTGGTTCCTTAGCATCCTGGAGCTCCGTGGGGGCTCAGGAGACCCACTCGGGCCTGGGTATGAATCCAGCTCTGCTACTCACAGGCTGTGTGACCTTGGGCAAGTCACTCTACCTCTCTGAGCCTCATCTCTTACCTGTCAAATGGAGCTAATAAACAGCTCCCACTGGATAGATTCACAGTGAGGATGAGTGTTAATGGGGCTGTGGCTGCACTGTGCTTAGCACAGCCCCCGGGGGGTTTGGAGAAGACTAAGAATTTCATGGGGTCCTGATCCTAAGAACCAGGACCCTGCTGACCTGTGCTGCCTCCGTGTCTCCCGCAGTGGAGGTCTATAACTGCGCCATGGGCAGCCCTGACTGTTCCCAGTGCCTGGGCCGGGAGGACCTGGGCCACCTGTGTGTGTGGAGTGACGGCTGCCGCCTGCGGGGGACCCTGCAGCCCCTGCCTGACACCTGTCCCGCCCCCGAGATCCGAGCGGTAAGCACCCCGCCCCCACCTCCCCCCTCGGAAGCCCGTTGCACCCACATGCCTGAATGTGCACACGTACAGCGCCCCACGTGGGCTCAGGGACCCGCAGCACACGTGCTTGCACACACCCAGGCCCTTGCGCACTGTATTACCCGCTGAGCACCTGCTGGGTGCCAGGCCCTGCCCGGTGCTAGAGACACAGCAGGGAAACGAGTACCTGCCTTCTCAGAGCTAATGTTTTAGTTGGGGTTAGGGGACAGCAATAAGAAAGGAAATAATTTACATAGAGAAGGTGGTAAGTGCTACGGCAGGGCAGGGCGGGGGCATTGGGAGTCTGCTGGGGCTGATGGTCTCTAAAGTTTATAGCGAGGTCAGGGAAACCTTGCTGATAAGGTGGAAATGGGGGCTGCCAGTAACTCCGAAGCCTCAGTTTTAATTAAGAAAAAAATCTCCGGGAAGGAGTCGGTTTAGCTTAGCCTGGGTCAGGTGCCCATCCCAGGCCCAGTCAGCTCTGGTTGGGATGTAGGGTCATGTGGTCAGACATGGCCACTGGGAGTGGACCTCGGTGTCCCCAGGAGACACCCCTCAAATAGCAGTGACTCTGTCCCTATGCACTGGTGTCCCCAGACCCAAGCCAGCTCAGTATCACAACGGGCAGCCCCAGTGACCTGCCAAGTGGCTGGCGGTGCCAGCGCTCTCAGAGCCTCCCCTGAGTGATGGGTCTGCCTGGCCCTGCCTCCCCGGGAGCCTGCCGCCATCCCAGCCTCTGAACCCCATTCACCCCTTTCTCCGGTCGCCTGGCAGATTGAGCCCCTGAGTGGCCCCTTGGATGGCGGGACCCTGCTGACCATCCGCGGCAGGAACCTGGGCCGGCGGCTCAGCGACGTGGTCCGTGGAGTGTGGATTGGCAGCGTGGCCTGTGAGCCGCTGGCCGGCAGATACACGGTGTCAGAGGAGTGAGTAGAGGGCAGTCCCTTGGGCCATTCTGAGTGACCTGCAGGCCCCACCCGCGCCCCGGAAGTGCCAACTGCATCTCTGCCCTCCCATCTCCCTTTTCTTCTCCCCCCTCCCCCCTCCGCCATCCCACTCTCCTTGGCACCCTTCTGCTCCCCAGAAGTCACTCACGCCTGGGTCTCCCGGCCATTTCCACCGTGCGTCCTGCCCTTTCCTGCTGGGGACACCACTCAGGCGCCTGCTCCCCTGGGAAGCCCTCCCGTGTTCCCCTAGACCAGCCCTACCTCCACGGAAGCCTTGCTCCGATGAAAAACATTGCTGTTAGGAAAATGTGGGAGCCACTGGTGGCGCAGAGGTCTGGGCCTGCAGCGGTGGAGCCTGGCCCGGAGGGCAGGGAATGAGCTGGGTTTCCTTTCCGAAGGCTGTAAGTCATGCTTGCAGATAAGGCCATCAGTCTACCAGCCCAGCAAATGTTCTCATGGTTGGAGAACTTTCAAATATCCCCAAAGACCATCTTATCCAATCCCCTCGTCTTATAGCTGCAGAACTGTCGTAAACTCAGGTCGGGGGTGGTCCCGGGGAAGAGCTTGGCACCAGGGTGACTCCTGGGGGTCTCAGTGGCTGTTTTCCAGCGGATGGGGAATTGTCTCAGTATCTTGACATGGGTAATGCCATTGGGTGTCCTGGCCAAATAACAGCGCCAGGTGTGAGTGGGAGGGTGGGTGGCTGAGTGCAAGGATGGGGCGCTCACACACCCTGGGGGTGGAGCAGGGGCCATTGCTTGAGGGAGAAACCAGATGGCACCTGCCTGGGCCCCCAGGATCCGCTGGCTGCTCCTTGACCAGAGTTGCCTTCCCCAGGATCGTGTGTGCCACGGGGCCAGCCCCGGGGGCGTTCTCAGACGTGGTGACGGTGAACGCCTCCAAGGAGGGCAGGTCACGGGAGCGCTTCTCCTACGTGGTAAGGGAGGCTGCAGCCTATCCCCTGCCCACCCTGCCAGGCTCGCCCCGGGCTGGCCTGAGGCCTGACCGCCTGCCTTCCTCCCCACAGCTGCCCCTGGTTCACTCCCTGGAGCCTGCCGTGGGCCCCAAGGCAGGGGGCACCAGGATCACCATCCACGGCAGCGACCTCCATGTGGGCTCCGAGCTCCAGGTCCTGGTGAATGACACGGAGCCCTGCATGGAGCTGGTGTAAGCCCGTAGGCCGGGGGGCTGGGGGGCTGGGGGTAATGTCCTCGTACCAGCCATCACCAGGGACTTCACTGGCTGTGTCCCCTTGGCCAAGCCCCTTCCTCTTTCTGAGCCTCAATTTTCTCAGCCGGTAAGAACAGTACCAGTGACTTGTGGGAAGTGCTGTGCCCAGCATACAGTAGGTACTTCATAAGTGACCTTAACCTGCAGTGAAAATGGTGATGACTGTACACACTCTGAGAGCTGCCGCTGGCCCAGGGGTGTGGCTAGTGGCAGGGTTGTGGTCCAGAAGCTCTTGGTGAAATACTTGTCTTTATTATGCACTTAATGTGTACCAGGTGCCATTGATAGGCATTGCTGTGGGTACCAAGATGAGCCCAAAAGTCTCAGCCCTCAGGGTACAGCAGACACTCTCACAGGAGCTAGGAACATCCAGGAGGGTCAGGATTGGGAGAAGTCAGAGCTCTCAGGGCTGTGGGCGTGGGGCCCTCACCGGGGCGAGAGCCAGGGGAGGGTTTCTGGGAAGCTTCTTGGAGGAGGTGGGATGGGGCAGGTCAGAGAAGAGAAGGCAGGGCATCCAAGGTGGGGCAGACAGCGCAAGCAAAGGTGCGGCAGTGGGAATGTGGAAACAAGATTTCTGTATGAGGTGGGGGCCAGGTGAGCAGGCCTGGACCCCAGGCCACGTGCCCCAGGTGACGGGGTGTTGGTCGCTGGGGAATGACGGAGGCGGGTTCCTGCTGAAGAGGCCCGCGTCCTCCGCAGGCGCACAGACACCAGCATCACCTGCACGGTGCCTGGGGGCGCCCTGCCGGCCCCCGTGCCCGTGTGCGTGCGCTTCGAGCACCGGGGCTGCGTGCGCGGCAACCTCACCTTCTGGTACAAGCAGAACCCGGTCATCACGGCCATCAGTCCCCGCCGCAGCCACGTCAGGTGAGACCAGGACGTGACCCCAGGCCAGGGCACTCCCTGGGGCGGGCTGCACCTGGGCTCACGGGGCTTGCTGTCCCCCCACAGTGGCGGCAGGACCATCACGGTGGCCGGCGAGCGTTTCCACATGGTGCAGAAGGTGTCCATGGCCGTGCACCACATCGGCCGGGAGCCCACGGTGAGGGCGGGGCCCCGGCGGGCAGGGCTGGTTGTGGCCCCGGCTGACCAGGCGTCCCTCCACCACATCTCCTCATCTCTGCCTCTCCTGTCTCTTTGCCTCTCTCCCCCTCTTTTCCCACATCTGATTATCCCTCCCGTCCCCCACCTTGGCCCCGGCCCCCCCCAAAACCAGCTCTGCAAGGTTCTTAACTCCACCCTCATCACCTGCCCATCGCCCGGGGCCCTGAGCAACGCGTCAGCCCCTGTGGACTTCTTCCTCAACGGCCGGGCCTACGCAGATGAGGCAGCCGTGGACGAGGAGCTCCTGGACCCCGAGGAGGCCCAGCGGGGCAGCAGGTTCCGCCTGGACTACCTCCCTGACCCACAGTTCTCCACGGCGAAGAGGGAGAAGTGGATCAAGCACCACCCCGGGGAGCCCCTCACCCTGGTCATCCACGTGAGTGCCAGTGGGTGCCAGGTGGGGGGCGTGAGCAGGCCGGGCTTAGCCACAGGCCTTACGAGCAGCCCTTCTGCTCCCGCAGAAGGAGCAGGACGGCCTGGGCCTCGAGAGCCACGAGTACCGGGTCAAGATTGGCCAGGTGGCCTGTGACATCCAGATCGTCTCCGAGAGAGTCATCCACTGCTCGGTCAACGAGTCCCTGGGCACAGCCAAGGGGCAGCTGCCCATCACAGTGAGTGGACGGGGCACTAGAGACAGAGGTGGGCTTGGCCCCCAGTCTTGTCCCAAGTGCCCGAGCATCTGCCCCCTGTCCGGCACGTCTCAGCTGAGCGTTGTCGTGCTCAGAAGCTTAGACAACCATGGCAAAGAGGAGCTTTACCTCCCCACTTGGCGGATGAGGAAACTGAGACCCAGAAACTTAGTGATCTGTTCAGGGTCGGTGATCGGCCCCAGCTGGCTCTCAGAGGCCATGACGAGTTGTCCCCGTTCCACTTGTTGCTCTACCCAGAGTCTGGGCCGCCAGTTGCCATGCCGAGTCATGGAGGGAGGGAAGCAGGAGTGGAGAGAGGGCCTAGAACGTGGGATCTCTTCTGCACTGTACCTGCTTGCATGCCTCCTGAGATGGGGTGCTCACTCCCTCCCGGGTGGCACATGCCACCCAGGATGGCTCCGACTGCAAAAGCTCCCTTTCACCTGTACCCCAGTCCCAGTTCTGCCCTTTGAGTCCTAAGAACTCACCTGCTCCCCTGGTCGTTGGGCAGCCCCACAGATACTTCAGGACATGGCCAGGCTCTATGAACTGCCCGGCCACTGGCTCTTCTGCTGCTCCTCCCAGGCTGTAATAATAATCACAGTTGCCTGTATTTATTGAGTCTCCCTTCTGTGCCAGGCTCGGGACTAAGGGCTTGACAAGCATCATCTCATTTAGCCCTCATAGCATCCCCAGGAGATGGGTGGGGCTCTCTCTGTCTTATAGTTGTGGCATCTGAGGCTCAGAGAGGTTAGGTGCCTTGCTCAAGAACGCACAGCTAGCAAGGAGAAGAGCCAGGGCGTAAGTCCAGGGAAGATACAATCCCCTCCCCCCACCTCTGTGCAGATCCAGGTAGGGAACTTCAACCAGACCATCGCCACACTGCAGCTGGGGGGCAGTGAGACCGCCATCATCGTGTCCATCGTCATCTGTAGTGTCCTGCTGCTGCTCTCCGTAGTTGGTAAGGAGCCCCACCCTCGTGTCGTTTTGGGGGGCAGACCTACCCCACTTTGCCTCAGCCCCTCTGAAGACCAGTGGGTAGGAGAGAAGGCATAGTGGGCCGGGGCAGACTGAACAAAGGCGTGAAGGTAGGAATGGGTGAGGCGCTCAGAGGGTGGTGAGGAATGTGCCCCGGCCACAGCACAAAGGGTGGAGGACAATAGCTGTTGAGAAGTATGCTGGGCCCAGGCGATGGGCCCTGAGTGCCATGCAGAGGGATTCGGATCCTGTTCTCCAGTCAGTAGGGCCTGCTGAAGGTACTTATAAGAGGGCTGTTCAGGAAGATTAACCTTCCTCTTAGGTAGGCTATACCACTATTAAAATAATGGTTATGAAAGTAATGTATTCAATGTAGCATGGAAATTGAAGCCCTCATACACTGCTGGTGGGAATTTAAATGGTGCCATTGCCATGGCAAACTCTCTGGCAGTTCCTCGACGTGTTAAATAAAGTTACCGTGTGACCCAGCAGTCCCCGTCCTGGGTATCTGCCCGAGAGAAATGAAAACATATGTCCACACAAGCACCTGTGCATGAATGTTCATAGCAGCATTATTCATCACCAAAAGTGGCAACAGCCCAGATGTCCATCAGCTGATGAATGGATAAAGCAAGGATGGTTTATCCATACCATGGGATAGTATTAAGCCATAAAGGAATACATATATTTGATACATCTCATTGTATGATATATATATATAGATATATTGTATCTCAGAAAGGCGTTATAAGTACTGCTTTGTAATTTTTTAGAAGTTCTGACACATGGTACAGCATGGATGCCCCTTGAGGATGTCATGATGAGTGAAAGATGCCAGACATTAAAGATCACATAGTTTGATTCCGTTTATATGAAATGTCCAGAATAGGCAAATCGATAAAGACAGAAAGCAAATTAGTGGTTGCCAGGGGCAGGGGGAGAGTGGATGGGGACTGACTACTTGTGGTTATGGGTCTTCAAGGGGCAGGGAAAGTGTGCTAAAATTAGATAGTGGTGATGGTTACACAACCCTGTGAATATACTAAAAGCCATTCAATTGTATGCTTTACATGGATAGACTATATGGCATGTGCATTATATCTCAATAAAACTGTTTTTAAAAAAGTAATATATTCAATGTAGAAAATTTAGGGAAAACTGGGATAGAATATATAATATATAAAAATATTATACATATTTTTTGGCTGCGTTGGGTCTTCGTTGCTGTGCATGGGCTTTCTCTAGTTGCGGTGAGCGGGGCCTACTCTTCGTTGCGGTGCACGGGCTTCTCATTGCGGTGGCTTCTCTTGTTTTGGAGCACAGGCTCTAGGCACGCAGGCTTCAGTAGTTGTGGCATGCAGGGTCAGTAGTTGTGGCTTGTGGGCTCTAGACCTCAGGCTCAGTAGTTATGGCGCACGGGCTTAGTAGCTCCGCGGCATGTGGGATCTTTCCCGACCAGAGCACGAACCCGTGTCACCTGCATTGGCAGGCGGATTCTTAAGCACCGCGCCACCAGGGAAGCCCCATGTATATTTTATGCATCTCGTTATATGAGATATATAGAGATGTGTTACATCCCAGAAAGGGGTTATAATATAATACTGCTTTGTAATCTTTTAAAAGTTTCTTAATTCACAAGTAATACCTCGTCGTTGTAGAAAGAACTGAAAATGCTAAATAGCAGAAGAACAGAAATCACCCATAATTCTCTCATCTAGAGAAATCCACTGTTTACCACTATTTTATTTTTTTTCACTCAAGTAATTTTTTTAAATTAATTTTTATTTTATATTATAGTTGATTTACATTGTTGTGTTAGTTTCAAGTGTACAGCAAAGTGATTTAGTTATACATAAACATATATCCATTCTTTTTCAGATTCTTTTCCCATCTAGGTTATTAGAGTGTTGAGTGCAGTACCGTGTGCTATACAATAGGTCCTTGTTGGTTATCTGTTTTATATAGTCGTGTGTGTATGTTAATCCCAAACTCCTAATTTATCCCTCCTCCCACCTTCCCCCTTTGGTAACTGTAAGTTTGTTTTCAAAGCCTGTGAGTCTGTTTGTTTTGTAAATAAGTTCATTTGTATCATTTTTTTTTAGATTCCACGTATAAGTGATACCATGATATTTATCTTTCTCTGTCTGATGTCCTTCACTTAGTATGATCATCTCTAGGTCCATCCATGTTGTTGCAGGTGGCATTATTTCATTATTTTTTATGGCTGAGTAATATTCCATGGCATATATGTACCACATTTTCTTTATCCATTCCTCTGTTGATGGACATTTTGGTTGCTCCCATGTCTTGGCTATTGTAAATAATGCTGCAATGAACATTGGGGTGCATGTATCTTTTTGAATCATGGTTTTCTCTGGATATATGCCTGGGAGTGGGATTGCTGGGTTATATGGTAATTCTGTTTTTAGTTTTTTAAGGAACTTCCTTACTGTTTTCCATAGTGGCTGTATCAATTTACATTCCCAGCAACAGTGCAAGAGGGTTCCCTTTTCTCCACACCCTCTCCAGCATTTATTGTTTGTAGACTT
Organism: Orcinus orca; assembly: GCF_937001465.1. Lineage (NCBI taxonomy): Eukaryota > Metazoa > Chordata > Mammalia > Artiodactyla > Delphinidae > Orcinus > Orcinus orca. The sequence goes on from NC_064568.1 coordinate 4,482,326, forward strand.
TTTGATGATGGCCATTCTGATCAGTGTGAGGTGATACCTCATTGTAGTTCTGATTTGCACTTATCTAATAATTAGCAGTGTTGAGCATCTTTTCATGTGCTTTTTGGCCATGTGTTTGTCTTCCCTAAAGAAATGTCTGTTTAGATTTTCCACGCATTTTTTGATTGGGTTGTTTGTTTTTTGGTATTGAGCTACATGAGCTGTTTGTATATTTTATAGATTAATCCCTTGTCGGTCACTTCATTTGTAAATATTTTCTCCCATTCTGTGGGTTGTGTTTCTGTTTTTTTATGGTCTTTTGGGTTTTTGTTTTTGCTGTGCAAAAGCTTTTAAGTTTAATTAGGTCCCGTTTGTTTTTCTTTTTATTTTCATTACTCTAGGAGGTGGATCACAAAAGATAATGCTGTGATTTATGTCAGTGTTCTGCTTATGTTTTCCTTTAAGAGTTTTATAGTTTCCAGCCTAACATTAGATCTGTAATCCATTTTGAGTTTATTTTTGTGTATGGTGTTACAGAATGTTCTAGTTTTTCTTTTACCTGTAGCTCTCCAGTTTTTCCAGCACCACTTATTGAAGAGACCATCTTTTCTCCACTGTATAGTCTTGCCTCCTTTGTCATAGATTGATCATAGGTGTGTGGGTGTATCTCTGGGCTTTTTATCCGGTTCCATTTATCTGTATTTCTGTTTTTGTGCCAGTACCATACTGTTTTGATTACTGTAGCTTTGTAGTATAGTCTGAAGTCAGGGAGCCTGATTCCTCCAGCTCCATCTTTGTTTCTCAGGATTGTTTTGGCTATTCAGGGGTCTTTTGTGTTTCCATACAAATCGTAAAATTTTTTGTTCTAGTTCTGTGAAAAATGCCATCAGTAATTTAATAGGGATTGCATTGAATCTGTAGATTGCCTTGGGTAGTATAGTTATTTTCACAATATTGATTCTTCCAGTCCCAGAACATGGTATATTTTCCATCTGTTTGTGTTATCTTCAATTTCTTTTATCAGCGTCTGATAGGTTTCAGGGTATAGGTCTTGCGCCTCCTTAGGTAGGTTTATTCCTAGGTATTTTATTCTTTTCTATGCAATGGTGAGTGAGCTTGTTTCCTTGATTTCTCTTTCGGATCTTTCATTGTTATTCTATAGGAATGCAAGAGATTTCTGTGTATTAATTTTGTATCCTGCTACTTTACCAAATTCATTGATTAGCTCTAGTAGTTTTCTGGCAGCATCTTTAGGATTTTCTATGTATAGTATCATGCCCTTTGCAAACAGTGACAGTTTTACTTCTTTTCCAATTTGGATTCCTTTTATTTCCATTTCTTCTCTGATTGCTGCAGCTAGGACTTCCAAAACTATGTTGAATAATAGTGGCGAGAGTGGACATCCTCGTCTTATTTCTGATCTTAGAGGAAATGCTTTCAGTTTTTCACCATTGAGAATGATGTTTGTTGTGGGTTTGTCATATATGGCCTTTATTATGTTGAGGGGGGTTCCCTCTGTGCCCACTTTCTGGAGAGTTTTTATCATAAATGGGTGTTGAATTTTGTCAGAAGCTTTTTCTGCGTCTATTGAGATGATCATATGGTTTTTATTTCTCCATTTGTTAATATGGTGTACCACACTGATTTTTTTTGCAGATATTGAAAAATCCTTGCATCATTGGGATAAATCCCACTTGAGCATGGTGTATGATCCTTTTAATGTGTTGTTGGATTCGGTTTGTAGTATTTTGTTGAGGATTTTTGCGTCTGTATTCATCAGTGATACTGGCCTGTATTTTTCTTTTTTTGTAGTATCTTTGTCTGGTTTTGGTATCAGGGTGATGGTGGCCTCATAGAATGAGTTTGAGTGTTCTTTCCTCTGCAGTTTTTTGGAATAGCTTCAGAAGGGTAGGTGTTTATCACTATTTTAAACAAACACACATTTCTTATTATAAGAATGGGACATGGAGCCTTATCTTCCTGGCCGTTTCCCAAGCCCTTGGCCCTGTAGTTTTCAACCCACTGGGGAGGAGAGGACCATGAGCTGAGGCGCCTACCGCAAGGAGCTGGAGCTGAGGGGTGCAGGCAGGACCTCTCCCTTCAGGCCCAGGCCCTGCACAGGGCAGGTACCAACAAATGCTCTCCGAAGGGCTTTCATTGGCCTGACCCGCCTCTCTGCTGCCCACAGCCCTGTTTGTCTTCTGCACCAAGAGCCGCCGCGCTGAGCGCTACTGGCAGAAGACACTGCTGCAGATGGAGGAGATGGAATCCCAGATCCGAGAGGAAATCCGTAAAGGTAGCGGGTGGCGACCATGCGGGACCTTGGGCCTCAGCTTCACCATCTGATCCACTCACAGCCACTGCCTGTTTACCAGGCTTTGCTGAGCTGCAGACGGACATGACGGATCTCACCAAGGAGCTGAACCGCAGCCAGGGCATCCCCTTCCTGGAGTACAAGCACTTTGTGACCCGCACCTTCTTCCCTAAGGTCAGTTTGGGCCCCTGCCGGCTACTTCAGGAGCTCCTCAACCCCTCCCTGGGCCCTGAGAACCTAGAGGGCACTTCTGTGCTGATGGGAGAACTTGACAAGTGCAGCCTGGGCCCCTTGAGCAGTACGAAACCTGCACGCCTGCCTGTGGCAGCCTGGGCCCCTGCCCTGGCCTGCCGCGGGAGAGGGCCCAGTTTCCCCCACTTTCCTTCTCTGCCCACTGATGTTTTAATTGTCCATACAGAAGCTGGCGGCCAGGCCCACTTTTCTCCTGGGGTGCTGGGCATGCCTCCCCTCTCAGGGGGTGAGTAGAGGCACCAGTTCACTGCCAGCCCCTCTCCTTTCTGAGCCCCTTCCCAGGGAGGCTTCGCTGGGTCTCCACCTCTCCTCCTTCTGTCCACTGGACTCTGTCCCATCCCTTCCATGCCTCCTTGTGCTGCTCCAGGGGCCGCTGCCTTGTCCCCACCTTCCCTGGCCTGTCAGGAGTGTTTATGCCAGTGGCCAGCAGCCTCCGCTGGCCCTGTCCACACTGTTCTCCATGCAGCAGCCACAGAGAGCCCATATTGTGGTCCCTGCAGGCATTTCTGCCTGTTTCCCTCATTCTGCACGGAGCTGCTGTGGCTTCCCCTTCAGCCTCGTGCACTCGAGCTTTGCCACACCTGGGCTCATGCTGCTTCTGCTCCTTTTCCTTCAGGAAGCCCCCGAGGACTCCCCTCCCCTCTCCTCTGGAGTCCTATGGCACCTGGGTGTGGCCCACTGCCTCTTCTTCCTTTGTAAAGTGGGCTTTGGCGTTTGTCGAGTGGCCCCTGCATGCGTCAGGGGAAGGTGCAGCCCTGCCGAGATGCTGGGGGTCTGCGGCCCTGCTGAAGGGCTGGGGGTCTGCCTCCACAGTGCTCCTCCCTCTATGAAGAGCGTTACATCCTGCCCTCCCAGACCCTCAATTCCCCGGGCAGCTCCCTGGTGCAGGAGACCCATCCACTGCTGGGAGAGTGGAAGGTGAGTAGCCCTCCACCCGTACACACACACACACATTGGGCTGCCTCAGGGCAACCCCATCTCTCTCTGGGCCCCACTTTCCAGCTCATCTGACCCATTGATCCTAATCATGGGAAGTTGGGAGGAACCTGCCATTGTATGGTAGTGAGCCCTCCATCACAGGAGGTATTCAAGGGGCCATTCAGGGTGTTCTACGTGCTGACCCCCAGGCCAGGTAGAGATGGGAGAGGATTGGGTCCCCCTGGACATCCCACTCCCCCTGCTGCTTAGAGAATGGAAGGTGAGAGGGTCCCCCCCCCACCTCACACAGGGATACTGGGTTGCCTTCAGGCACCCTTGCCTGAGCCTCACTTTTCAATTCAACTGAGCCACTGTTCCCATTCACAGGGAGGTAGGAGGCGTCTACCACTAAAGGTAATGAGCTCCCCCTCCCAGGAAGCACTTGAGGAGCCATTCAGGGCATCCTAAGTGCTGACTCCTAGGCCAGGCAGAGACACTGGACCTCTGTGGACACCCCCTCACTGAATGCTTCTGCAGATCCCCGAGAGCTGCCGGCCCAACATGGAAGAGGGCATCAGCCTGTTCTCCTCGCTGCTCAACAACAAGCACTTCCTCATCGTCTTCGTCCACGCACTGGAGCAACAGAAGGACTTCGCAGTGCGGGACAGGTCAGGCTGCGAGGCTCTGGGGGAGGCCAGGGGCCTGCTGGAGGCCACCCAGCCGGTCCTGGGTCTGCCTGGCTGGATCCAAGCCTGGGCCAGTTTCCAAATCACCATGTCCTTGGGGCAGCTGGCATCTCCCCAGCGTCAGACCCTGGGTGCTGGGGCGTTGGAGGTCCTGAGACCCCCTCCCCATTCTTCCCCTTCCTGGTCTGCTTGCCAGGACAGGGCTCGTGGGCATGGCGGTTGCTGTGCATGGTAGGGAAGGTAGCCCTTTCTCCAGCGAGATTTTAGTCACACTCACCCGTCCATCCAGCGACAAGGTAGCAGCAGAACCCCCACTGCGTGGTCCTCGGAGCCCAGGGCCTTGCGGTGCGGGTGGTGCTGACGCCCCCAGCCCATGCCCACCCACAGGTGCAGCCTGGCCTCCCTGATGACCATTGCGCTCCACGGCAAGCTCGAGTACTATACGGGCATCATGAAGGAGCTGCTGGTGGACCTCATCGACGCCTCGGCCGCCAAGAACCCCAAGCTCATGCTGAGGCGCACGGAGTCCGTGGTCGAGAAGATGCTCACCAACTGGATGTCCATCTGCATGTACAGCTGCCTGAGGGTGAGGGTGCCGGGCAGCTGTGCCGCCGCCTGGACCTGATTTCATTTTATTCTCATGCCAGCTCTGCCGAAGGGATTATCATGTTCTTTGTGCAGATGTGGAATGGGGGGCTCAGAGGACACAGGGACAGCCCCATAGGATCCATTATACAGATGGGGAAACTGAGGCTCAGAGAAGGCCTGACTTCCTGCAAGGGCTCAGAGCCAGCCCAGGACGGAACAGAGGCTCTGTCAGTGGCATTGTTTCAGAAGATTGTTTTCTCAGTCCTCATATGCCCCCTGATGTGCCTTTGAGTCCAGCTCTGCCACTTCCCTGCTGGGTGACCCTGAGCAGGTTGCTTGCCCTTTCTGAGTCTCGGCGTCTCAGCAATGAGAATGACACCCCATACCTGGAAGGGTTGCTGGCAGGATGAAATGAATGTGGCCACCCACATTAGGCGATGTTCGAGCTTGGAGTCCACAGAGACACCTCTGGGTGGGGGATGGGAGGCAGTGGCACCAGGATCAAAAGGAGGGTATGAGCAGGCAGCCACGGAGGTATTGGCAGAAGCGGGTAGCGAAGGCATTCCAGGTTGGGGCCGGACTCTGGAGTGTGGGCTGGAGGCCAGGGGCTGGGCCAGGCAGTCTGGCCTCAGCCTCTGACAGGCGCGCACCTTCCGCAGGAGACGGTGGGGGAGCCGTTCTTCCTGCTCCTGTGCGCCATCAAGCAGCAGATCAACAAGGGCTCCATCGACGCCATCACAGGCAAGGCCCGCTACACGCTCAACGAGGAGTGGCTGCTGCGGGAGAACATCGAGGCCAAGCCCCGGGTGAGCCGGGCAGGCGGGCAGGGAGGGGTCCCGCACCCCCGGAGAGTCCCGGCTCCACTGCTGCCCGCCCCCCCCACTCCCCACAGGCTGTCTCCCCTCCAGGGCCCGGTGGTCGCCCGCTGACCCTCCCCCTCTCTCCTGCAGAATCTGAACGTGTCCTTCCAGGGCTGCGGTATGGACTCGCTGAGCGTGCGGGCCATGGACACAGACACGCTGACGCAGGTGAAGGAGAAGATCCTGGAAGCCTTCTGCAAGAACGTGCCCTACTCCCAGTGGCCGCGTGCCGAGGACGTCGACCTAGGTGGGCAGGGTAGGGCAGGGGCGGCAGGCGTGGGGCTGCTTCAGCAGCGCAGGCTCCTGCCTTGGGCGCACACACTCCCGCCGCTCATTAGATGTGCGCTAGCTGTGGCTCTGGGGACGTGCAGACAGATCAGCTGCCGGGAGCTCTGTGTGGGGCGGGGAGGGGAGACAGGGCCTGCGGTGGGAGGCCGATGCAGGCTGCTGCCCCAGCAGCTCTGAGATCCCAGTGATAGCCCCGAGGATGAGGCCTTTCCAGAGCTCCTGCTCTGCGCCCGGCACCCTCTCCCCTCCCCGTCTCCCAGATGGACGAGTAGAGGCTCAGAGACAGGTGTGGGTGCCCCCGGTTCTCTCCCCGTGTGGCCCGCTGGGAGCCTGCCTCCCCGTGGCCCCTGCTCCCAGCCCTGATGCCCTTCCCCCTGCCCGCAGAGTGGTTCGCCTCGAGCACGCAGAGCTACATCCTGCGGGACCTGGACGACACCTCGGTGGTCGAGGACGGCCGCAAGAAGCTCAACACGCTGGCCCACTACAAGGTGGGCCCCGGCTCCACCCACCTCCCACCACTCCCAACCTCCCTGACCTCCGACCTCTGACCTCGGCCTCTCTCCCCCTCAGATCCCTGAAGGTGCCTCCCTGGCCATGAGCCTCACAGACAAGAAGGACAACACCCTGGGCCGAGGTAGTGCTGGTGGACGTGGGGAGGGCCCCTTCTGAGCGGCCCCAGTGGGGAAGCTGAGGCTTGGAGGGACGGGGCTGGGCCGGGCTGAGGCTCCCTGCTGGGGGCGGGGCCGGGCCCCCCTGCCGCAGGGCTGCTTGGCAGGGCCTGTGGCCAGGCCTCTCAGCGCTGGATTCCTGCAGGCAGCAGAGAGAGGCCCCAGGAGGGTGGGATGTGATTCCAAGAGGCCATGTGGGCTTTGGCCTGTGTCCCCGCCTCAAACATCCCATTCATACCTTCAGATGCCCCAGGCCTGGGGTCCTAGGCTCCTCTGGGTCTTGGGGTTCCCTCCTGAGGCAAGGAGCAGGCTCTCGGGTCTCTCCCAGTGAGGTCTGGGCTGGGGGGTGAGGGCCGCCGCCCTGCCCTACTCGAGGGGCCGTGACCGTCTCCCTGCTGCTGCCGTCACCTGGTGGATGTTTCTGTCTGTCAACGCCTCTGTCTTTCTCTCTCTACCTCATTCTCTGCGTGTGTCTCTGGATCTCGCTCTCAGCTCTCTTACTTTGCATTTCTCTCTCTGTGCCTTGTTCTCTCCACATGTCCGTTTCGCTCTGTCCATGGAGCTCAGTTTCTTTCTCCATCTTTTGGTCTCCATTTCTGTTTCTCTCTCTCCCCACTCCTCTCTCGTTTATTGTGTGTGTTTTCCCTCTCGCAGTGAAAGACTTGGACACAGAGAAGTATTTCCATTTGGTGAGTGCCCTGCCTCCGGCCCTGGGCGTGCCCGCCCTTCACTGGGTGTCGGCTTGGCTTCCTGCCACCCTGGGCCTCTGGGGGCAGTGCTTGCAGGCCCTGGGAAAGGCTGGAGTGGGGAGCGGGAACGGGACCCAGGGTAGCTCGCGTGCACCACAAAGAGAGCCCAGTGCCCACGGGCGGCCGGGGATGGTGCCTGGCGCCAGCACTGACCACTGCCCTGGCCTCCCAGGTGCTGCCCACGGATGAGCTGGCAGAGCCCAAGAAGTCCCACCGGCAGAGCCACCGCAAGAAGGTGCTACCAGAGATCTACCTGACCCGCCTGCTGTCCACCAAGGTGGGCCCACCCTCATCTCTGTGTCCTCACTCCAGTGGGTCAGCTGTGAGCACACACTTGGAGTGAGGGGGACAGTGCTTCCCCTGTGGGGCCAGCCAGGCTCTGGGGCGAGAGGCTGAGGGCTTTGGGTCCCAGCTGAGGAGGGGTTTGCTCCCAGCATGAAGGGTGCCCGATGACAACTTCTCTATCAGCCCGTGTGACATGGAGGGCAGCAGAGGCCCAGTGATGCCCCCAAGGCCACACTGCTGGGGCAGCAGAGTGGGCGCCTGAGAGCTCACACTCCAGCCCAGCAATTCCCTGCTCTATGTCTCAGTCCTTCCAACACCCTTGTGGGGTAGGTTGCACTAACCCGTTTCACAGACAGGGAGACCGAGGCCCAGAGAGGTTAGATGACCAGCCTGATGCCACGTAGCTTCCCCATTCACCCAGCACTGCTCAGTCCCAGCACCACGGGCTCCCCTGAACTGCCAGAGGTGCCTGCTTACCCCCCTCTGTGTGGTCCTGGGCTGACGACGGCCACCTCCTTCCATGCAGGGCACGCTGCAGAAGTTTCTGGATGACCTGTTCAAGGCCATTCTGAGTATCCGTGAAGACAAGCCCCCACTGGCTGTCAAGTACTTCTTTGACTTCCTGGAAGAGCAAGCAGAGAAGAGGGGGATCTCAGACCCTGACACCCTACACATCTGGAAGACCAACAGGTGGTGGGCCAGTGTGGTGTGGGTGGGAGGCCAGGGGGGGAGGGCTGTGTGATTCACTCTATCATTGGGGGCAGCAGTGGTGCGGGGGTTCAGAGCCTGGTCTCTCAGCCCACCGGCCTGGGTTCAATCCCTTATGCCATTCCAAGCTGTGTGACCTTGGGTAAGTGACTTAACCTCTCTGTGCTTTAGTTTCTCCTAGCTATAAAACCAGGGCAGTAAAAGTAACCCACTTTAATTGTAAGAATTAACTAAAAGTGAGCATTGTCTAAGTTTTGCCCTTACCATCACTCTCCTCCACCCCTCTGCGGTGGGCACCGTCAGCTCCGTTTTACAGATGAGCACACTGAGGCTCGTGGAGATGTTCCTGCCCCCGATCACATCCCTCCTTTGAGGCACGGTTTACCTTTTCATGGTCACAAACCCCAACAAGAAGTTGTTGAAAACCTTAGCCTAACGCTCAGAAAAACATGCCGCAGACCTAGAAGTTTCTGTGTAGCTGCAGGGGCTGCTCAGAGCTCTGGTTGGGGTGGGGTGGGGGGTCTGTATGTCCCAGGCTGCCCAGTCACTGGGGAGGAGGGTGTTACCAACCCTCTGGCCCCCTGAGGCTAAGGATCCAGGCCTCTTCCCTCCCTCAGTTTGCCTGGTGACCCAGTTAATGATGGACTTCCCGCAGCCATGCAGGGGCTGGAGGAGGAGCCATGGGCTGCGAGGCGGGGGCAGGGCGGGGGTTCTAATGGGAACCAGGACTGTCTCGCTGGCTCCAGGCTGCTGCGTGAGAGCGGGCGACTCTGCAGGGGTGGGGCGGGCAGCAAGGGTGAAGTCAGGCCTTGCAGCTCCTGCCGCAGCCCGTGGCCCTCTCCACACAGGAAACCCGGCTCCCAGCCCCTCTGCTGCCCCAGCCGGCCGGGGATGGCCATCAGCCGCATTTGTGGGGGAGCAAACCGAGGTTTCCAGAGGTTCCGTCCTGTGACTAGTCTCCGCTGGCCTCGAGGGGCAAAGCCAGCCTGTCCCAAGCCCCCTCGGCAACCACTGCCTCTGCTGCCCACCCCCGGGGGGGGCTCACGCCGCTGCCCCTGTCACTCTCTGTCCCACAGCCTTCCTCTCCGGTTCTGGGTGAACATCCTAAAAAACCCACAGTTTGTCTTTGACATCGAGAAGACGGACCACATCGATGCCTGCCTCTCAGTCATCGCACAGGCCTTCATCGACGCCTGTTCCATCTCGGACCTGCAGCTGGGCAAGGTCAGCTGCTCCTGGGCAGGCCATCTGGTGCTGATGGGGACGGAGATCTTCCTGGGAGGGGAAACAAAAGAGCTCAGATCTGGGGGACGTGGGAATGAACGCGGTCATCAGAAGCGGGGGCGGGGGGACTCCCAGAAACCGCCACCCACAGTCAAACTACGTGGCTGCAGACTGGCTGCAGCTGCCTCAGGTGTGCCCCGCACCAGTTCCCAACGCTGAGGCCGTGGAGCCAGGCCGGGAGAAGCCAGAGTGAACGCGGAAAGCCTGTGTGGTCTGGCACACCATCAGAGACCTGTGGGCTCCGGGCGGCAGCCCTGATGGTCAAGAGCCATCCAGTGGGCACTGAGTGAAGGGGTGGGCAGAGGGGGGCACAAGTGACCAAGACCTTTGAATACATGCAGGAGGGAGACCCCTGAGGCATCTGTCTGCAGGGAGAGGACCCAGCTGGCTTTAGCAGGCCCGGAGGAGAGAGAGCGGCATTCCAGGCCGAGGGAAGGGCCTGGGCCGGGCAGGGAGGCTGTGAGCGTTAATGAAATGGTAGAGTTAGACCTGCCCCTGCAGGAGGGCCAGTGCCTGGCCCTGTGTTTAGCCCATGACTTTCAGAGAGAGGCCACGAGAGGCAGAAAATGCCGTCACCTCTCACACACTATCTCGGAAAGCAGGACGCCCATGACAGAGAACTGGGAACATACTTGGCACGTTTTGCTTTCAGGCGTAGGAAACATGTGGTGGGAAATATTCCACTGAGACAGCAGTCAGGCTTCCAGAAATCTTAGCCACCAAGACCCATATCCCTAAGCAAGGATACAAACAAAACAGCCTGCGTGTCAGAGAGCTGGCACAAGCCCATGCACTTTCCCCCCAGAAGTCGGTCCCCCCTTGAGGTCATCGCCCTGACACTTCCGTAGAAAATAGGGCAGGGGTTCCAAGTACAAGGGCGGAGAGGAGAGGGGTGGGGGTCCCTGGTCCAAAGCCCGCAGGGCGGGGACGTTCAGTGATGGGCTCGTTTGTGTGGCAGGAGAGACGAGGGCTCATCCAGGAGAAAACGAGTCTGTGTCTGAATCCCTCACTCCTCTCTGCCCAGGACTCACCAACCAACAAGCTCCTCTACGCCAAGGAGATTCCCGAGTACCGGAAAATCGTGCAGCGCTACTACAAACAGATCCATGACATGACTCCGCTCAGCGAGCAGGAAATGAACGCGCACCTGGCGGAGGAGTCACGGGTGCGCCGCAGGACCTTGCCGGGCGGGACTTGACCGTCAGCGAGGAGCTGTGTTTAAGCAGCGAGTCTAGGCTGGGCTGGGCCTGGTTTTGACCATGGAGTCAACCTCTCTCCGACTTCCGCCTTGTCTTTCCTCACAGAAATACCAGAATGAGTTCAACACCAACGTGGCCATGGCAGAGATTTATAAATACGCCAAGAGGTATCGCCCACAGGTGAGTAGCCCCTAGTGCGAGGCCCCCCTCGGAGCTACGATGCCCCCATGTCAGCCCTGCTCACTGCCACCTGCTCAGGGAAACAAACCCAGGGTGAGGGTCCCTCTCAGGCATTCATATCCCCAGGACGTTTCCGCTTTGGGGTGGCCACCAGCAGTGGAAATCCAGGCGGTGTGTTCTCCCCCAGGATGTGCAGTGGGACCCGGGGGTCCTGGGCCCGGGTTTTGGCCCAGCTCCCTCCGCTTCCCCCTCAGATCATGAGCGCCCTGGAGGCAAACCCCACAGCCCGGAGGACGCAGCTGCAGCACAAGTTTGAGCAGGTGGTGGCCCTGATGGAGGACAACATCTACGAGTGCTACAGCGAGGCCTGAGCCTGGGGGATGGCAGGACGGGCGCCCTCCCTCGAGTTCGCTTTGTCCCCAGTGCCTCGGACTCCGGCTGGGAAACAACGCAGCACGAGGGGCCTCTCTGAGCCAGCCAGCGGAGCCCCCAGCCCTGGCCCCTTGGGCACCATCCCCTCCCACCTGCCCCCAGACCCGGCTCTGGGCTGGGGGCTCAAATGCTGCAGCCGTTCCCCGGTAAGGCTCCCACCGTCCACCCAGCACAGCCTGGACGGCACCCCACTTGCTCTGCCCTGCACGGCCCAGTGCTAACGAACCCACCGATGGGCGAACAGGCCACCCGGCCCTGAGGTCGCAGCCGGAAACACTACCTCATCCTACCCGGTGGAGGGGAGGCCCCTTGAACCAGCCCTCAGCTGGTTTCCACTTCTTCAACCACCAAAATGTCGTCCCCTTCTCTACTCACCTGCAGAGGACCCTGGCCACACGCCATCCAGCAGTGTCAGGTTTCTGTTCTTGAGCGGCCGCTGGCTGAGTGGGCAGCATCCACCGCCCGCGGGAGGCTCTGTGCTGCCCTGGGAGCCAGGCGGGCAGGGGCCGAGGGGACAGGTGCTGGGCGATCCTGGTCTCGAGGGAGGGGAGGGGGCTGAGTTGCACCGAGGCTGTAGCTGGGCTACTTGATCTTGCTGGAAGTGTTTCTAAAGAGAGCACCACTTTTTGTTGTTGTTTTTTTAAAAAAAAGCTTTTATATATTAAAAAACTTATCGCGCGCCAACTGTGAATAGCTGCCACTAGTGCAGAGGACCCGGGGAGGGGTCCCGAGGGGCTCCCAGCGCAACACTGGAAATGACTGTTCCAGGGGACAGGCAGACCTGGCAGAGACCCCCCGCGCCCTGAGAACACCGTCCTTTCTGTTCTGCCAGAAGCGGCTGGCTGGGGCTGACCCAGCCAGTGCTGGGACAGGTCGCAGACCTTGGGGCTGGGCTGGAGGGGGAGGCTGGGATGCTCTGGAACCTTCTTTATAATAAAAGCCTGATAGGAAAACCTGCCGTGGGCTCCAGCCTTTATCCTGAGATGGCTGTACTTGTAGCAGAAAGGAGGGAGGGGGGCCTGGCTTAGGACCCTGCCCGGCTCCCCTCGTGAGGGGTGGGCAGATACCAACTCCGCTTCCAAGAAGGTTCAGTGGGGAAACGCGGGCATCCACTGACCGCCAGGAATATGTCACAGCTGCTGTGTGCCATCTACCCCTGGGTAGGCCCTGCTCCTAACCTACTTACCTATGTAATAAGGAACAGAATATCATCCCCATTTTACAGATGTAGAAACTGACTCTCAGCACAGTCGAGGAATTTCCCATGTCACGGCACAGGGAAGCCAAAAACCAGCTTGCGTGGGCCCCTCATTCCTCTGTTCCATGCTTCCTCCAGGCTGGAGTTCCCACAGCGGCCCCCAAAGCGTGTGGGGAGCTCCAAGGTGACCACCCTGGAAAGAGAACTGCCGTTTACACACTCGCCCTGAATTTGTCATAAATGTATACCATTAACTCCATTATTCAGATGAGGAAACAGAGACAGTTTCTCCCAGGCTGGTATAACCCTGCACTATTTCTCACCTCAGCACATGACTTGGGATCAGCAAATACCACAGAGACCCCCAGCCCACCCAGCTGGCTCTAGGCCTGAGCTGGGGCTGAGGTTCACTGACCCCCAGGAAAGGTCACTAAAGGACCACCTCCAAATCAGAAGCGGCGTAAGTTAGTTTTTTCTTTTTATGAAGGAAAAATAATCCCCCCACACACACACATTAATCAGGAGTAAGAGCCAGGACAGAAAAATTCGTACAATTTAAACAAAATCCCAAAAATACCAGTTCTAGAATTGAGAACAGAAAAATGAGAAAAGTAAACAATCTTTAGCTTTAAAAATAGCCTCTTCCTGTAGTGCCTTCTGGGCGGAGATTCTTTATCTTTTCAAATTCTCTATTCTGATCACTGATGCCTTTTTATTAAGCAGCAGACTTTCTAGTCTAAGTTATTTACACAATTTGATAAGAATTTTTTGGGGGGGTGTGATGCTAGAATGAATACATGTTTTCTGCAGAACTGTCAGGAAGTACGAAAAGCCTGAAGAAAATAAAAGCTACCCTAACCCACCCATGGTTAAAATCTGAGAGCATGCCATTCCAAACTCCAAATCGTGTGCCTGCCTGGGTCGGAGGCTGAGGAGTGATAATCGAGATCAGGATGTACTCACCATTTCGCAGCTGCCTCGTCCCCCATGCAACATCTTCCTATGCCATTAACTATTCCACGGCCTGTTTTAATGCCTGATTAACATGCAATTCCTTCTTGAAGCTTAAAAACGCATTTGCACAGGGAGGACATCTCTAGTTTCTAGGGTCATTTCTCGGCACAGAAGGTGGCCAACCACTGTGAACCACCCCCAGTCCTTGTCTGGGGCCCTGAAGACTTGCCTTGCAGCTACAGGTGTCCCTTAGCTCCGTCTGAGGGTCACAGGAGGTGGAAACTTTGGCGTAATGTCTGTCCTCAAGCAGGGGAGGAGGCCCTCCCAAGTCTCGTGGGTGCTGGGTGCTGGGTGCTGTCCGGCCTCTGCCAGCTCAGGGCTACTGGCCTGCTGCCAGCTCGTGGGGGTGGGATGCCCGGTGATGCCCAACCGCCCCCCCCAGAAGCTGCCCAGGGTGCCTCCCCCAACCAGAACCCCTAAGGGGGAAGCGCCAACCCAGCTCACTACCGTCTGCTCACTGTGCCCCTCGGGGCTCTGCTGGCAGCCACGTTACAGATGCCCCAGGGAAGTCAGGAAGCCATCGGCAGTGAGACAAAGCCTCACGTGGGATTCGGGGACGTGAGAGCAGGGCTGAGGGAGCAGCGGCAGAAAGGGGACAGTCTGATGCTCCATGCTGGGCTGCCTCAGTTTCCCTTTGTGTCCCATCTTCCCCTTCCCAAGTGCCATCCAGCTTACCTCTGACTCCCTTCAAATCCACCCCTTCCGTCTCTGCGCACTCCCTGGCTCAGCAGTCACCCCTCATCTGGACCACCTCTTGGCAGCCCCCTGAACGAGCTGTTCTCGCCCCAGGAGGTGATCGCCACACAAGCACTTGTGTGGACCCCAAACTGTGGACCCCTTTCTACATCCACTCCCTCAGCATATCCCATCCACCCTGCTTAAACCTCTACCCAGAATCCACTACTTCTAACCCCTCCCTCCATGGCGGCCCACCCCTCAGCTGGACCATTGCAGGGGTTGCCTCCTTAGCCCCCTGCTGCTTCCCGTGTCCCCCCTGCAGGCACTCCGCTGCTCACTGGCCTCTAATGGCTGTTCATCACAATTAAACAAAACCCAAAATTCCTATCCTGGCTTACAAGGCCCTTCAGGATCTTGCCCTAGTCTACCCTGCAGCCCTTGTTATGGTATCTACTGCTGCGTAACAAACCACCCCAATACATTTGTGGTGCTTATGTGTCTGCCTGGGGCAGGGCTCGGCAGGGAAGGCCCGTCCCTGTTCTACGTGGTGTCAGGGGGGCCACTCAACTGGGATAGGCGATCCATTTCCAAGATGGTGCACTCCCATGGCTGGCAAATTGGTGCTGGCTGGTCAGGGAGCCCAGCTGGGGCTGACAACTGGGGTGCCTCAATTCTTCTCCACCGGCTGTTTGGGTTTCCACACAGCATGGTGGCTGAGTTCTAAGAGCAACTATTAAAAAGCGAAAAAACAACAAGAAACAACCCCCACACAGGAAGTAGAAGCTGCCAGTCTCTTAAGGCCTGAGCCCAGCAACTGTCCTAACGTGAATTCCACTGTAGTCTATTGGTCAAGCAATCAACGAGCCCAGGCTCAAGGGGCAGGGGCACAGACTCCAGCTCTCCATGGGAACAGTGTCACATACGTTTTTAAAACACCCCAGACCTCACCTCTGTCTCCATCTGGGCTTTAGCCACACATGCCTGTCAAGAGCATTCCCACCCCACAGCCTTTGCGCTTTCTCTTCCTTCTGAGGATTCCCGAGGGGCCCACAGTCCTACTCAGTGACTAGTCGAACAGTCCACACCTCCTCTCAGCTCCTCTAACCCCTCCTCTCCGCAGCCACAGGGATCCTTCTCAACACACACCACGTCAGCCTCTTCCCTGCCTATAACCCACCCTGGCTCCCCAATGCCCCCAAGACGATGTCTGCCCTCCTTAGTCCACCCTTCCACACCTTCCTGCCCCATCTCCATGGCCCGGGGCTCATGCCACCCCTCCCCCACCTGTTCTCCTCTCAAAACCACAAATCCCCATCCTCCCAGCTCCACCCCACATTCTGGGCCCTCTGCCTGCAAGGCCCTTCCCCTCATCTATCTGGCAATTCCTACTCATCCTTTAAAACCAAAAGCTGCCCCCTCCAGGAAGCAGTCCCAGATCTCAGGCTGCATTAAACACCTTTCCAGTGCCTCCATGGGTGCCTAGGTGACTTTGGATCCCTGCAGCGGTCTGCATCTCCCCAGGGCAGAAGCTTCTATCTGGGTCCTAGCACTGGATGGCCAAATCCTTAGACCTCAGCCTCCTTCCACACCAATTTGTGGGGGGAAAAGTCTTTATTGATAAATAGGTTACAGTGAAATAGAGTGATAGTTTTTAGGGGAATAAAAAAGTAGAATCTCAGTCTGTCTCCACCCCGCCTCTAGTTCTCGGCTTCTGCCTTCTTACTGGCCGCTTTGGACGCAGAGGACTTGGTGGGAATGCCAGGCTTTCTCGGGCCTTTAGGGGCCTCTGCCTTCCTGGCCAGTGGTACAGGCTCCATCTTGGACCCACTGCCCTTGGGAGGAACAGGGGCCTTGGCTTTAGGCCCCTCCCCGGCCCCCTGCACAGCAGCCTTTTTAGGGACCTTGCTGCCCATCTTCTTTTTGGCTGGGGAAGCAGCAGCATCCTCGCCCTATAAGAAAGCAAACCAGGAGCAAGGGGACAGAGCTGGGCAGGGCTGGGTGCACAGCTCAGAGCCCACGAACTTAGGGGTGAAATCCCAGTGCTGGGTCACTTTCAACAAGTGACCTCACCTCTCTAAGTCTCAGCCTCTTATCTATAAAATGGGGATGGTGATCCTCACGGCGCTGAAGGGCCGGGGAGGGGAGGAAAGTGCTCTGTACTTTGTAGGAAAATAAGTTGCCCCCTTCCTCGGCTGACCCCTCTGGGGCCGGGTGGGGATGCCCAAGCTCTGGTCGCTGGAGACCCGGAGCAGGAAGTCACCCAGGCACCTACCTTGGTGACCGTGGGTTTGGAACTCTGACTCCCAGGCTTTGTTTTCCTGTGGGCCTTGGTATCTGCTGGAAGAGGGGATGGCATGTGAGAAACACCCCTTTCAGGAGGAGCTGCTGCTGGGCAGGAAGGTTCAGGGGTCCCACAGCCCTCGTCCTGCCCAGGGCCCAGTCCTCACTCTGACACTTGCTGGCTGTGTGACCTGGAGCAAGTAGTTTAGCCTCTCTGAGTCTGGGTGCCCTAGTCTGCCAACTGAAGGTAGCAGCCTCTCTCCCACGGACAGTTGGAGGATTAACTGGACAGTGGATGACCACCCCTCACTCCGTTCACAGCTCCACGCCTGCCCACACCAAATGCCCCCGACAGGTGTATCTGCCTCTAGCCTTTAACCCATCTTCCACATGGCAGCCAGGATACATTTTTCTTTTATTATTATTATTTTTTTGCAATACGTGGGCCTCTCACTGCTGTGGCCTCTCCCGTTGCGGAGCACAGGCTCCGGACGCGCAGGCTCAGCGGCCATGGCTCACGGGCCCAGCCGCTCCGCGGCATGTGGGATCTTCCCGGACCGGGGCACAAACCCGTGTCCCCTGCATCGGCAGGCGGACTCTCAACCACTGCGCCACCAGGGAAGCCCCAGGATACATTTTTAAGAACACCTTGGGCCCTAGCTCTCCCCTGTTCAGAGTCTTTCTGTGGCTCCTCATCGTCCTCCAGATAAAGTCCAGCCTCCTGCTGCCCTTCACAACCTCCCCTCCCCCTCCCCCAGTGCACACAGACACAACTATTTGTACTTTTTCCACCTTCTTCATGCTTCCAGGCCTCTGCACAAGCTGTTCTGCCTGGGACACCTCCTCCAGGAAGCCTCCCCTGATCCTTCTCAGAGATGACCCCTCCTCCTCTCTCTGCGCTCTTCTCCCCCATACCCACCCCCACCAGCTACCATGCATTCTCTGTCTCTCTGAGTCAAGCCAAGTGCTCAGGGCACACTGGCTAGAAACCCCTCCTCCCAGAGCTGGCCCCTCCATTCCAGCTCATGTCCCGTGGCTGCCAGAAACCCCCTCCCATGCCCTCCTCTCACCCCATTCACATCCATACCTCGGCTGCTCCTTCCACCTTTGACCTCTGACTTCCCACTGGGCCCACTGGCAATGGGAGGGGCCTGTGTGGCCTTGTCTGGCTGTTGGGAGGACTTCTTGGCCTCACCCAGTCTTGCCTCTTGGTCCTTGGTCTGCTGGCCTTTCTTGGGGGCCTTCTTGGCTGCACCTGGTTTGGGGGGAGCTGTCCTCCCCTCTCCCGGCTTCCTGGATCCTTTTTTCACATCGCCTGGGTTGGGTGGGTTCTTCTTTGACTCAGTTGGTTTCTTGGAGTCCTTTCCCTCAGCTTGACCAGGCCTCCTGGGGGCCGTCATGGTGGACGTCTTCCGGGGCTGGATTTTCCTTTTGTCTTTGGGAACTAACTGGAGGAGGAGAGAACGGGGTGGGATTGAGAGCAGAGGTTCTGGATGTCTTACGCCCCTATACCCTACATGAGGCTCAGAGAAGACCCCATCCCAAAGGAGGGGGAGAGGAAGGCGGCCAAGGGCTTGCGGAGAGCACGCAAAACCACCTCCTAAATGCCGGCTGCCAGTAATGCATTCCACCCATTCATGCACTGTGAGGAACGGTGCTGCCATTAGGAGCTAAGGAACCCGAGTCTCCAAAACTCGCCCAAGCTTCTCCTACCCTCCCTGCACAGGTGGCGGGCACGCGCCTCCCACCCCCGCACCCGGAAGCCTCAGAGCCAGGCTTCTGGGAGCACATCGTGCACACTGAGCCCTAACGGTATCTCTGAGATGCTAACCTATAATCTCCTTTGACCCCCCAACACCATCCACAGACTGTGGCTCGGACTCCCCACCTCCCCGCCTCACACTACTGTGTCCCCAAGTCTCCCTGCCGCTTCGCTTCTGTGTAGCTGGACACGGACATGGAAGTCAGACGGCTGAGAGTTCGTGGCTTCCTGGGGCCTCAACCCCAGCCCAAGGGCGACTCGCCCAAGTCTTCTCCTCCCCCTCTGGCCTCGGTCTCCTCATCTTTACAATGGGGCCAACAGAGAGGGTACAAGTGGCAGGAGGATGCAAGCGTCCCCGGCAAACAGGTGGTCCCTGCCCCTCTAGAGCCCAGCTGATGACGCTGCTCCCAGCATCCCTGGACCCTCACGGCTCCCCGTTACCCACCAAGACCAGAATCAACTCCCACTCTCTGCACACACACATTCCTGACTCCGTGGTACCCAAGACCCCCTTCCCTGCCTCCCAGCTCGTTGGCCCACTTTCCTGACCGTCTCCCAGTCACACGCACTCCCAGTGCCCTCTCTTGCTTCCCTTCACCCCACCCTGTGCCCCTGGCCTTGCCATGGCTGGTGTCCAATCTCTGACCCACACACCCAGAGTTCCAGGAGGGGGGATCCCCTGTGCTCAGCCACCCTATTCCCACAGGGATTGGAACGTGGAGGTTGAGAACGTTCCACCGTGTTCCATGGAGCCTGTCAGAGGAACTGCTACTTGCTGGGGCACAGCAGTGACAAGACAGACCCCATGTCTGTGTCGCTGAGATTTCCCTGGTGGCAGCTGGCAGTCATGATGCTGGGGCTTAATTCTGTGGCCAAATTTGCCCTTAGCTCTGGGTGACCCTCCCCTTTGAAAGAGGAGGATGTAGGGGCTCAGGGAGGTGTCAGCCCTGGTCTGGAGACCACGGGTCTGGAGCCAGACAGCACGGGGAACAAACCCCATTTCTGTAACCCCATAGAGGCCAAGGTTGGGTCTGTGCCGCCCGTGGTAAGGAATTCCAGGAAGGGGTCACGGGCGCCAAGGACCCAGAAGTGGAACAGCTGAGACGGTCTCTGGTCACTCAACACACCCGACAGGGATGGAGGCGGAAGCAGCAGGGTGACTGGGGCCGTGTGGGTGCTCAGCTTTCCCGGGGAGACGGGGGGTCTCGGCAAAGACAGAGGAAGAACGAGAAGAGAAAGAAGGAGAGAGGGAACAGGGCAGGGAACCAGCACCCAGAGGCTGGGAAGAAAGAGCTGGAATTGGGGTTCAAGCCCTCGGGCAAGTCCACCTGCACCCTGGGGCCTCTCGCCACCCCCCACCCCATTCCCAGTGCCTGACTTTGAAGCTGCCAGTGGCTCCCCGGGCCTTGGAGTTGACGGGCCTGACAAGGAGGCCACGGTGCATGCCTGTGGCCAAGGCCTGCTTCAGCAGGTACTTGAACCGGAGGACGTTCACTGTCGGGTACTTCTGCAGGATGTAAACCTTGATGGCCGCCACCGAGGTACCCCGGCGCTGCTCCCCCGCCTGCAGCGCCTCCAGCACCATGCGCAGCACCGGAGGGTGGTGGCGGGGCTCTCGGACGCCGCTCCGGATCAGGCCTACGGACAGACAGCAGGACATCACCCGGGGCCCAGACCTCCCTCAGACCCCGCTGAAGACAAACATGCCTAGTGAAACACCCACTAGGCGCTGGCCAGGCCCCACTGTGTGTGAGCAAGCGGCCGGGGGATCAAGTACACACCCCTCACCCCCACCCCAGGTCAGGGCCACTGCCCCCTGGCCTGGGAGCAGACGTGGGGGCACTGCTTGGCCACCCGGGGTCTCCCGGTGCCCACCGTGGGGCTGGGCACGCAGCAGCCCTCCACGAAGGCTCAATAAAAGCATTAAAGCGTTCTTTAACAAACAAACCTACACCAGGTCAGTTGTCTAGCTCTAACTACCAGTTTACAGGAAATGCAAGGGCCACGGGCATGAAATCAGTAAAACCCAGACTGTGAGGAACGCTCCAGAACACACGGCCCGGTTTCTCCTACAAACAAGCAAGGAGGAAAAGACAATGTGGGAAGGGCCTCAGAGAGGAAAGATCCTAAGAACCCCTTTAACCAAATGCAACATGGGGGCCTTGCTCAGACTCAGAATAGGATTTGGACAATCCAACTGGAAAAAAAAAAAAAGGCAACTAGACAAATGTGAACACTGGAATATTTCATGATATTCAGGATGATACTGTTTCCAGTGTGCTGATGGTATTGCAATTATTTTAAGAGGTTCTTATCTTTTAAAGATAAATACTGAACTGGGACTTCCTCGGTGGCACAGTGGGTAAGACTCCGTGCTCCCAGCATAGGAGGCCTGGGTTCGATCCTTGGTCAGGAAACTAGATTCCATATACATGCCACAACTAAGAGTTTGCATGCCACAACGAAGGAGCCCATGTGCTGCAACTAAGGAGCTGGTGGGCTGCAACAAAGGAGCCTGCCTGCCACAACTAAGACCACGTGCAGCCAAATAAATAAATAAATAAAAGATAAATACAGAACTGTTTACAGATGAAATGATAAGTCTAGCATTTACTTCGAAATAAGACAGTAGGTGAAACAAGGGTACCTACAGGCTGTTAGCTGTTGAAGTCGGGTGATGGCTGCCTGGGGTAGGGGTGCAGGTCACTGTATCATTCAGTCTAATTTTGTGTCCATTTAAAAGTTTTCATCGGGGCTTCCCTGGTGGTGCAGTGGTTGAGAGTCCGCCTGCCAATGCAGGGAACACGGGTTCGTGCCCCAGTCCGGGAAGATCCCACATGCTGCGGAGCGGCTGGGCCCGTGAGCCACGACCGCTGAGCCTGCGCCTCCGGAGCCTATGCTCCGCAACGGGAGAGGCCACAACAGTGAGAGACCCGCGTACCACAAAAAAAAAGTTTTCATCATGGGACTTCCCTGGTGACACAGTTGTTGAGAATCCACCTGCCAATGCAGGGGACGTGTGTTCGATCCCTGGTCCGGGAAGATCCCACATGCCGCAGAACAACCAAACCCATGCGCCACAACTACTGAGCCTGTGCTCTAGAGCCTGTGAGCCACAACTACTGAGCCTGCATGCCACAACTACTGAAGCCCACACACCTAGAGCCCACGTTCCACAACAAGAGAAGCCACTGCAATGAAAAGCCCATGCACCACAACAAAGAGGAGACCCCGCGCACCACAACTAGAGAAAACCCGTGCGCAGCAATGAAGACCCAACACAGCCAAAAATAAAATATAAATAAATCAATTTATTTAAAAAAAAGAGTTTTCATCATAAAAAGTAACAAAAGAATTTCACTCCTATGCCCAAGAGAAAAGCAAATATACATCCACACAAAAATGTGTACACAGATGTTCATAGCAGCATTATTTATAATAGCCCAAAAGCAGAAACAACCCCAAAGTCCATAAACTAGTGAATGGATAAATAAAACGTGTTATAGACGTAAAATACAATGTCATCCAGGCAACAGGAGGAATGAAGTACTTCCTTGAAAACATTATGCAGAGTGAAAGCAGCCAGTCACAAAAAGTCATATATTGTATGAGTTAGTTTATATGAAATGTCCAGAATGGGCAAATCAGAGCCAGAAGGTAGATTAGTGGTTGCCAGGGGCTGGGAGGTGGGCAGGGATGGGGAGTGACAGCTAATGGGTACAGGTTTTCTTTAGAGAGGATGGAAATATTCTAAAATTGACTGTGGAGATGGGTACACAACTGTGAATATACTAAAAGCCACTGTACACTTTAAATGGGTGAACTGTATGGTATGTGAATTGTTGAGATATCTCGATAAGCTGTTGTTTTTTTTTCCTCAGTACGCGGGCCTCTCACTGTTCTGACCTCTCCCGTTGCGGAGCACAGGCTCCAGACGCGCAAGCTCAGCGGCCATGGCTCACGGGCCTAGCCGCTCCGCGGCATGTGGAATCTTCCCAGACCGGGGCACGAACCTGTGTCCCCTGCATCTGCAGGCGGACTCTCAACCACTGCGCCACCAGGGAAGCCCGATAAGCTGTTATTTTTAAAAAGTTGCAAAGGAGAGTAGGACCCAAGGGTGAGGAGGGAGACAGTGTGAGAAGTTGTCAGTCACCGTAAATCACATAAAAGTGGTTTAATTATGAAACCTGATTTAAACATTGTGATTAGAAATGTTGATTTCCAACCAATTTGCAAAAACTAAAGACAAAAAAGGAATCAAGTGGCTAAAATATATATATATATATATATATATATATATATTTTTTTTTTTTTTTTTTTTTTTTTTTTGAGGTATGCGGGCCTCTCACTGTTGTGGCCTCTCCCGTTGCGGAGCACAGGCTCCAGACACGTAGGCTCAGCTGCCATGGCTCACGGGCCTAGCCACTCCGTGGCATGTGGGATCTTCCCGGACCGGAGCACAAACTCGTGTCCCCTGCATCGGCAGGTGGACTCTCAACCACTGCGCCACCAGGGAAGCCCATAAAAAATATATTTTTTAAAAAACCACATTTTAAAGTGAAAAAATAAAACAACCTTGTACATATACAGACTGCTATATCAAAGCCACGTGGGAACTACAAACCAAAAAACTACAATAGATACACACACAAAAAAGAAAAAGCAACCCAAACACAACACTAAAGATAGTCATCAAACCACAAGAGAAGAGAACAAAAGAAGGGAAGAAAGAAGAGCAGCAAAAACAAATCCAAAACAATTAAGAAAATGGAAATAGGAACACATGTATTGATAACTACCTTAAATGTAAATGGATTAAATGCTCCAACCAAAAGACATAGACGGGCTGAACGGATACAAAAAAAGACCCATCTATATGCTGTCTACAAGAGACCCACTTCAGACCTAGGGACACATACAGACTGAAAATGAGGGGATGGAAAAAGATATTCCATGCAAATGGAAAACAAAGAAAGCTGGAGTAGCTATACTCATATCAGATAAAATAGACTTTAAAATAAAGACTGTTACAAGAGACAAGGAAGGACACTACACAATGATCAAGGGATCAACCCAAGATATAAAAATTATAAATATGTATGCACCCAACGTACAAGCACCTCAATATATAAAGCAAATACTAACAGCCATAAAGGGAGAAATTGACAGTAACACAATAAAAGTGGGGGACTTTAACCCCCCCACTGACACCAATGGACAGATCATCCAGACAGAAAATCAATAAGGAAACACAGGCCTTAAATGACACTTTACACCAGATGGATTTAATTGTTATTTATAGAACATTCCATCCAAAAGGAGCAGAATACACATTCTTCTCAGGTGCACATGGAACATTCTCCAGGACTGACCACATGCTGGGCCACAAAGCCAGCCTCAGTAAATTTAAGAAAATTGAAATATCAAGCATCTTTTCTGACCACAACGTTATGAGATTAGAAATAAAAAATACAGGAAAAAAAACTGTAAAAAACACAAACTCGTGGAGGCTAAACAATATGTTACTAAACAACCAATGGATCACTGAAGAAATCAAAGAGGAAATTAAGAGAGACAAATGAAAATAAAAACACAACAATCCAAAACCTATGGAATGTAGCAAAAGCAGTTCTAAGAGGGAAGTTTATAGCAATACAATCTTACCTCAGGAAACAAGAAACATCTCAAATAAACAACCTAATCTTACACCTAAAGCAACTAGAGAAAGAAGAACAAACAAAACCCAAAGTTAGGAGAAGGAAAGAAATCAAAGATCAGAGCAGAAATAAATGAAACAGAGATGAAGATAACAATAGAAAAGATCAATGAAACTAAAACCTGGTTCTTTAAAAAGATAAACGAAACTGGTAAACCTTTACTAGACTCATCAGAGAAAAAAGGGACAGGCTTCCCCTTTCAATAAGATTAGAAATGAAAAAGGAGACTACTACAAGCAACTATACACAAATAAATGGACAACCTGGAAGAAATGGACAAATTCTTAGAAAGGTACAACCTTCCAAGACTGAACCAGGAAGAGATAGAAAATATGAACAGACCAATCATGAGTACTGAAATTGAAACTGTGATTTAAAAACTTCCAACAAACAAAAGTCCAGGACCAGATGGCTTCACAGGCACATTCTATCAAACATTTAGAGAAGAGCTAACACCCATCCTTCTCACTCTTCCAAAAAAAATTGCAGAAGAAGGAACACTCCCATTCTACAAGGCCACCATCAGCCTGATACCAAAACCAGACAAAGACACCACAAAAAAAGAAAATTATAGGCCAATATCACTGATGAACCTTGATGCAAAAATCCTCAACAAAATACTACAAACCAAATCCAACAACATGTTAAAAGGATCATACAGCATGATCAAGTGGGATTTATCCCAGGGATGCAAGGATTCTTCTATATCTGCAAATCAACCACTATGATATACCACATCAACAGACTGAAGAATAAAAACCATATGATCATCTCAGTAGATGCAGGAAAAGCTTCTGACAAAATTCAACACCCATTTATGATAAAAACTCTTCAGAAAGTGGGCACAGAGGGAACCTACCTCAACATAATAAAGGCCATATATGACAAACCCACAGGAAACATCTCAATGGTGAAAAAATGAAAGCATTTCCTCTAAGATCAGGAACAAGACAAGGAAGTCCACCCTGACGACTATTATTCAACATAATTTTGGAAGTCCTAGCTACAGTAATCAGAGAAGAAAAAGAAATAAAAGGAATCCAAATTGGAAAAGAAGAAGTAAAGCTGTCACTGTTTGCAGATGACATGATACTATAGAGAATCTTAAAGATGCCACCAGAAAACTACTAGAGCTCATCAATGAATTTGGTAAAGTTGCAGGATATGAAATTAATGCACAGAAATCTCTTGTATTCCTATACACTAACAATGAAAGATTAGAAAGAGAAATTAAGGAAACAATTCCATTTACCATTGCAACAAAAAGAATAAAATACCTAGGAATAAACTTACCTAAGGAGGCAAAAGACCTGTACTCAGAAAAGAAAGAAATCAAAGATGACACAAACAGATGTTCTTAGATTGGAAGAATCAACATTGTGAAAATGACTATATTACCCAAAGCAATCTACAGATTCAATGCAATCCCTACCAAATTACCAATGGCATTTTTCACAGAATTAGAACCAAAAATTTTACAATTTGTATGGAAACACAAAAGACCCCAAATAGCCAAAGCAATCTTGAGAAAGAAAACAGAGCTGCAGGAATCTGGCTCCCTGACTTCAGACTATATTAGAAAGCTACAGTAATCAAAACAGTTTCATTGCAGCACTATTTACAATAGTGAGGACATGGAAGCAACCTAAATGTCCATCAACAGAGGATTGGAAAAAGAAGATGTGGGGACTTCCCTGGCAGTCCAGTGGTTAAGACTCTGTGCTCCCAATGTAGGGGGCACAGGTTCGATCCCTGGTCGGGGAACTAAGATCCTGTGTGCTGCAGCCAAAAAAAAAAAAAAAAAAAAAGATGTGCTACATATATACAATGGAATATTACTCAGCCATAACAAAGAACACAATAATGCCATTTGCAGCAACATGGATAGATCTAGAGGTTTTCATACTGAGTGAAGTAAGTCAGAGAAAGACAAATATCATATGATATCACTTATATGTGGACTCTAAAAAAAGGGTACAAATCAACTTGTTTACAAAACAGAAGGGTCACAGATAAAGAAAACAAATTTAAGGGCTTCCCTGGTGGTGCAGTGGTTAAGAATCTGCCTGCCAATGCAAAGGACAAGGTTTTGAGCCCTGTTCTAGGAATATCCCATATGCTGCAGAGCAACTGAGGCTGTGTGCCACAGCTACAGAGCCTGCATTCTAGAGCCCACAAGCCACAACTACTGAAGCCCGCATGCCACAACTGCTGAAGCCTGCACACCTAGAGCCTATGCTCTGCAACAAGAGATGCCACCACAATAAGAAGCCCACGCACTACAACAAAGAGTACCCCTGCTCGCCGCAACTAAATAAAGCCCGCACGCAGCAACGAAGACCCAACACAGTCAAGAATAAATAAATAAGTAAATGATTTTAAAAAAGAAAACAAATTTATGGTTACCAGGGGATAAGTGGGGGGAGGGATAAATTGGGAGGTTGGGATTGACATATACACACTACTATATATAAAATAAATAACTTATAAGAACCTGCTGTATAGCACAGGGAACTCTACTCAACAATCTGTAATGGCATATATAGGAAAAGAATCTTTAAAAAAAAAAAGGAGTGGATATATGTATATGTATAACTGATTCACTTTGCTGTACACCTGAAACTAACAACATTGTAAATCAACTATACTCCAATACAAATTTTTTTTAAATGAGACCCAATTAAACTTAAAACTTTTGCACAGAAAAAATAAACAAAAAGACAACCCATGAAATGGGAGAAAATATTTGCAAATGAAGTGACTGACAAGGGATTAATCTCCAAAACATATGAACAGCTCATGCAGTTCAATATCAAAAAAACAAACAAACAACGTAATCCAATCAAAAAATAGGCAGAAGATCTAACTAGACATTTCTCAAAAGAAATACAGATGGCCAAAAAGCACATGAAAAGATGCTCAACATCACTAATTATTAGAGAAACGCATATCAAAACTACAATGAGGTTTCACCTCATACCAGTCAGAATGGCCATCATCAAAAAGTCTACAAACAATAAATGATGGAGAGGGTATGGAGAAAAGGGAACTCTCCTACAGTGTGGGTGGGAATGTAAATTGGTACAGCCACTGTGGAGAACAGTATGGAGATTCCTTATAAAACTAAACATAGGGCTTCCCTGGTGGCGCAGTGGTTGAGAGTCCGCCTGCCGATGCAGGGGATGCGGGTCTGTGCCCTGGTCCGGGAAGGTCCCACATGCCGCAGAGCGGCTGGGCCCGTGAGCCATGGTCGCTGAGCCTGTGCATCCGGAGCCTGTGCTCCGCAACGGGAGAGGCCACAACAGTGAGAGGCCCACATACCGCAAAAAAAAACAAAAACAAAAACACAGAACTACCATATCATCCAGCAATTCCACTCCCAGGCATATATCCAGAGAAAACCATTATTCAAAAAGATACATGCACCCCAAGGTGCATTGCATCACTATTTACAATAGCCAAAACACGGAAGCAATCAACATGTCCATGGAAAGATGGATAAATAAAGAAGATGTGGTACATATATACAATATATACAATGGAATATTACTCAGCCATGAAAAACCGAAATAATGCTATTTGTAGCAACACTGATGGACCTAGAGATGATCATACTAAGTGAAGTCAGTCACACAGAGAAAGACACATATCGTATGATATCACTCATATGTGGAAGCTGAAAAAAACAAGGTACAAATGAACTTATTTACAAAACAGAAATAGAGTCACAGATGTAGAAAACAAACTTACAGTTACTGGGGGGAAAGGGAGGAGGGATAAATTGGGAGATTGGGATTGACATTTACACACTACTATATATAAAACAGGTAACTACTAAGGACATACTGTATAGCACAGGGAACTCTACTCAATACTCTGTAATGACCTATATGGGAAAAGAATCTAAAAAAGCGTGGATATATGTATACTGTACACCTGAAACCAACACAAAATTGTAAATCAACTATACTCCAATAAAAATTAAAAAAATAAAATAAAGTGGGAAAAAACCCACCTGAAAACTCTAGATCTCAGCAAAAATTGTAAAGAGGCTTAATCAAATTCAACCTCTATTGCCTCCTGGCCAGGAAGAGCCCAGTGTCTGAGAATATTCATTTTGGGGCCAGAGCCTGCTAATCAGTAGAGTCTGAGATCAGTCAGGACCTCTGGAGTCTCACTCTCCTCTTGCAAATAAAAACTTCCCCATCTCCCGTGGTGGGGAGGGGGCCCTAAGGAGCTCTGAGCCCTCCCAACTGCAGTGTCAGAGGGTTTCTGGAGGGGCCTGGCCTGGCGTGACAGCTCTGAGACAGGCTGGGACCTGGGACCGTCTGCTGCAGTGCTTGCACCTGGACAGACATCTCCTCAAACATCTACATACAGAGAAACTATAAGGGACTAAAAATAACTGCATGCATGCCCAGTGGGGCAAATTACGGACAACAAGAATCAGAAAAACCAAAAACCCAACTGCTACTTCTGAAGAGCTGGGAGCAAAAGCAGGGTACTGCGCATGCCCCCTGCACACACCACCTAAGGGGTGGGCAGACCACCTAAGCGCCCCCTGTGGCCCGACCCCTGGACACACCCTTCCCCCCCACCCCATATGCGGAAGCAGTTTGCACCCCTCCCTCAGCAAGTGAGCAAGGGAAACTGTTACTTGTTTTCGCTCCCCTGCTGCTGCAGCAGGGGTCCCAATAAAGCCTTGTCTGAATTTTTTTTTTTTATTTGTTTTTGGCTGCCTTGGGTCTTCGTTGCTGCGCGCGGGCTCTCTCTAGTTGCAGCGGGCGGGGGCTACTCTTCATTGCGGTGCGTGGGCTTCCCACTGCGGTGGCTTCTCTTGTTGCAGAGCACGGGCTCTAAGCACGCGAGCCTCAGGAGTTGTGGCACATGGGCTCAGTAGTTGTGGCTCGTGGGCTCTAGAGCACAGGCTCAGTAGTTGTGGCACACGGGCTTAGTTGCTCTGCGGCATGTGGGATCTTCCCGGACCAGGGCTTGAACCCGTGTCCCCTGCGTTGGCAGGCGGATTCTCAACCACTGCCCCACGAGGCAAGTCCCTTTGCCTGAATTTCTTATCTGGCCACTGATCAATTTCTATTGATAAGGAGGCCAAGAACCCTGTTCAGTAACATACTTTGTGGTGACACCTCAAAGGGACAATTGTTCGCTTCCCAGAAGAGCATCTATGCACCTCCGGACCACTGAACACAGCTTCCCCATGGGTGATAAATGGGCTTCTGAACCTCGTGTTTCAGGGTCACCTCATTTGGTAAGTCTGCCTTCCTGGCCCCTGGGGGCCTCAGTACCCTCATTCAGGCAACTCTTTCCCCTTCCCCTTTGTCCTTTTTCCCTCCCCGCTTTCCCTTTGTCCCTTTTCCTCTCCTGAAATCTCTCTGCTTCTCTCTCTGTCCTCTCCTACTTCTGTCCTGTCTTTCCAAGAGAGTGGACATCGGGCAGCTACAGCATCACTCCTCTCAGCTTGTGAGACCTGCTCGCTCTGGCCGGCAACAGCTCACCTCGACAGGTGACAAGCAGAGGTGGGAGAGGCTCGCCTCACACAGTGCAGATCCTGGTCCAGCAGGCTCTCCTGACAGGAGATTTATGAGAATGATAGAGGTTCAAACCTGAACATGTGGCTGGATGTCCGATCATCCCAATATTCTCACCTTTATTTTCCTGCCGCCCAGAGAAGTCCCCTTAGACAATAAATGCTGGAGAGGGTGTGGAGAGAAGGGAACCCTCCTATACTTTTTGTGGGAATGTAAATTGGTACAGCCACTATGGAGAACAGTATGGAGGTTCCTTAAAAAATTAAAAAGAGAGCTACCATATGATCCTGCAATCCCACTCCTGGGCATATATCCAGAGAAGAACATGGTCTGAAAGCATACCTGCACCCCAGTGTTCATTGCAGCACTGTCTACGATAGCCAAGACATGAAAGCAACCTAAATGTCTATCAACAGAGGAGTGGATAAAGACGACGTGGTACATGTGTACAATGGAATACTACTCAGCCATAAAAAAAGAATGAAATAATGACATTTGCAGCAACATGGATGGACCTAGAGATGGTCATACTGAGTGAAGTAAGTCAGACAGAGAAAGAGAAATATTGCATGATATCGCTTATATGCGGAATCTAAAAAGAAATGATACTGGACTTCCCTGGTGGCGCAGTGGTTAGGAATCCACCTGCCAATGCAGGGGACACGGGTTCGAGCCCTGGTCCGGGAGGATCTTGCGTACCGCATAGCAACTAGGCCCCGGCGCCACAATTACTGAAGCCCGCACATCTGGAGCCCGTGCTCCGCAACAGAAATCACCCGCAGTGAGGGGCCCATGCGCCACAGTGAAGAGTGGCCCCGCTCGTCACAACTAGAGAAAGCCTGTGCATGGCAAGGATGATTCAACACAGAAAAAAAATGAATAATTAAAGAAATAAATTTAAAAAGAAATGATACAAACAAGCTTATTTACAAAACAGAAACAGACTCACAAACTTAGAGAATGAATTTATGGTTACCAGGGGGGAAGGGTTGGGGGAAGGGATAGTTAGGGATTTTCAGACTGACATGTATACACTGTTGTATTTAAAATGGATAACCAACATGTATCTACTGTATAGCACAGGGAACTCTGCTCAATATTATAAGATAACCTAAATGGGGAAAGAATTTGAAAAAGAATAGATACATGTATATGTATAACTGAATCACCTTGCTGTACACCTGAAACTATCACAATGTTGTTAATCAACAATACTCCAACAGAAAATTAAAAGTTTAAAAAAAGGAAAAGGAGAAGTCCCACTGGGAATGGGCTAAAGCGGCAGTTTTCTATATACTGGTGTATGCGTGGGTGAGACTCCCACAGATGATGTACAACTGGCTGATTTCCAGGCTTGATCACCGCAACGGGCAGTGGATAGGGTCTTCCCTCCTTCACTGGCTCTTTCTGGAAGCACGCAGGTTGGTGCCTGAATAGATACCCACAGGGGGCGGGTTGAAAGGGCAATCTCTCTCTCTCTTTCAGTCTTTTCTTTCCCTCTTCCCTTCACCTGTCCCTCGGTTCCCAGCCCTGCACTCTCATACCCTTAATCCTAAAGATTTCTTGTTTGTGTGTTTAAGTTTTTGTCACTGGTGTCTTTGTATTATGTAGTCTTGTCTGTCCAACTGCTCTTGCAAGTCTCTGCCAAAGCACAGTGGAGCATTTAAGCCTTGAAGTACAAACACACACAGCCACATCGCCTGAAACTCCAGTCGTGGGTTACTTGGTGGGATTTTAAAGAACAACAACAAAAAAAAAAAAAAAAAAGAGAGAGAGGGGCTTGCATTTCTCTCCTTTGCCTTTGCAATGTAACTATTCGGCCTGAGCTCCAAGAATTACCTGATCCATCTGTAGTCCCCTAGTCTGAGGGAAAAAAAGAGGCCTTTTTAATTTCAAGAGGGAAAACTATGAGATCTCTGATTCTGTAGAAATTAACTTGTCTAACTTAAGCTTGTCAGTTTAATTGATACAGACCTGTCTTTAGAGTCATCAACATTAATTATAATATTTCATTTGTACCTAGGGTTACTGAAAGTCAATAAGTACATATTGTTCCTGTTTTAAAATCTGTCATCAAGGAGAATGACCTGATGTGATTAAACTTTTAAGTAAATTTAACTATGATAAGAGCTTTTTGATAAACTCTATGGGAATAATTATGTTTTGGAAACTTCCATCTACAATAGTCCCTCCAAATTTTGGTAACGTAAAACTAAATTAAGGCAAATGATAGGAATCCATCGAGTATCCAGGCCATTTCAAATGAGATGAAATACTGGAACATCAATGGCTAAACAGGTCTGTATTTACCTACTTTTGTCTTCTTGTGAGAGGGAAACTAAAGATGTTTGGGTTTATTAGACACATGTCTTGCACCACATTAAGGAAAGAAATTGTGTTTTGGGAAGATACATGTTTCTAGATGTTATGAGATATTCCAATCAAGGAATGCTAATGTAAAAGACAGTTCATGGTTGCTTAAGGAAAGTAGGATGTGTGTTTTCAGAAAAGAAGGTATGAGGGTGGCTTCCTTGGTGGCACAGTGGTTAAGAATCCGCCTGCCCCATGTTAACCACCAGGAGGGTGTCGAGCTAGAAGTCCTTGTCCCTGCATGCTCCTTCTCCCTGTCACCTTTCTCCATTCTTGTCAAGCTGCCCAGCTTGGAGTTGTCTGTCGTGCGCTAGTGTCCCATGGTTATAGTTAGAAGAGCAAGAATCTCCTGATAATGCGTAATAGCTTGAGAAGAAGTTCTTTTTTCCTGCTAACCAGGTAAGCAGTCTGAGGAGAGCATGGGCATCGTTTCTGTGTTTGTTGGGATCCTGGTCAGGTTGAGACTGGGACTTAGATAAGATTCCTCTTGGGACATCCTTAATATTTATTAGCTTCTAACTAGTGTTGTAAGCCCAGTTGCCAATTTGGAGATCTCAGTTCTTCTGTTCATGGATTTTTATTCACTGTGACTAATAAGCTTCCTAATAAATCCTTGCCAGACTTAAAAAAAAAAAAAAAAAGAATCCGCCTGCCAATGCAGGGGACACGGGTTCAAGCCCTGGTCCGGGAAGATTCCACATGCCACGGAACAACTAAGCCCGTGCGCCACAACTATTGAGGCTGCACTCTAGAGCCCATGAGCCACAACTACTGAGCCCGCATGCCACAACTACTGAAGCCTGCGTGCCTAGAGCCCGTGCTCCGCAACAAGAGAAGCCACTGCAATTAGAAGCCCATGCACTGCAATGAAGAGTAGCCCCCGCTCGCCGCAACTAGAGAAAGCCAATGTGCAGCAACGAATACCTAACGCAGCCAAAAAATAAATTAATTAAAAAAAAAAGATATGAGGAACAGAAATATATTTTATTAAAAGGAAAAAGTGATTTTTGTCCTAGGGCTGGTTATTTCTGAATGGAAAGAATAAGGGACAGGATAATATGGCTACACAAAGTTGCAGAAGGTTTGTAGAAAAGGATCATTGGAAAAAGAATTTTGTATGTGGTCAGGACTTTCTAAGGTTGGGTCAAATTTAATTAGGAAAATGGATTTTATTAAGAGGAGGCTGATGCAAGACTGGATTTGGTTTCTCTCTCTAGGAGAACAAAATTGTCCTGGAGTGCTGCTTGTGATAAAAGATCGTATGAGTTCCTGTATTTACTTTTGAAATCTTTTTTTCACCTTAGCTTAAGGAGTAACTACTCTCACTTTATTCTATGTCCAAAAATCCCCTGTGGGAATACTCCCACCTCTAGGCCCTCAGGTTCTGACCCCTGTGGCCTTTTCCATTGCGAATCTGTAAGGAGAGGTTTGGCAGGTTCTCAGAGAACTCTGACAAGTTTAGGGACGAATTTATCAGGCTGGGGTTGACATTCTCTCTCACCTGGCAGGACATCATGGTTATTCTGGCCCACTGTCGCACCCTGGATTAAAAGGAGCGCATACTGAGAAAGGCCAGGGGACACGCAGATGGCCTGGTGGCCACCAATCCACACCACCAAATTTATCAGGTGGGTGGGGATGCAATCCTAGAACATGACCCCCACTGGGACTGTGGAGATTGTGCAGGTCAAGCTAGGATGAGACATTATATTACTTGTCTATCAGAAGGAAGGAAAGGGTATATGGTGAAGCCTTTAAATTATGATAAGGTCTGAGAGGTTACACAGGAAAAAGATGAAAATCTGGCAGTCTTCCGAGCCGGGCAACAGAGGCATTCAGGAAGGACACCAGTACAGACTCTGAGTCCACAGAAGGGAGGACACTGTTGGCCATGCATTTTATCACCCAGGCTACTCCTGATATCAGGAGAAAATTACAAAAGCTTGAGGCCAGGCCCCAAACCCCGTTGTCAATCTTGGTAGAGGAGGCCTTCAAGGTCTGTAACAACCAAGACTTAACGGAGGAGACCAATAAGAATAAGAGGCTAATAAAGAAAATGCAACTTTTGGCTGCTCTGATCCATCCACCGCCTCGAGGGGATCCTGGAGGGCCGAGAAGGCTGGACAGACCGCCAAGAAGCTGCCTAGGCCAGAACCAGTGTGCCTTTTGTTGGAAGGGGGCACCGGAAGGGGGAATGTCCTGAGGGCCCTCCTGTGGGATGCCCTAGGGGCAACCCTGCCCCGCCCCAGTTCCTTGCAAATCTCTCGGATAAGAGATTCCTGCACACCGACTGAGGGGGCTGGAGCGCCTGCCTGCCCGGCTCCAGATCCCACTCGATCCATCCTCATCACTCCAGGGGAGCCTTAGGTCACCCCTGATGTGGCAGGTAGGAGAACTGACTTTCTTGCAGACACTGGAGGCTCCTGTTCTGTTCCGATTTGGCCAGCTGGCCCTCTCTCCAACCGTGACTACTATGACGGGAGTCGATGGGCAGCCAAAGGTAAGGCAATTTAGGTCTCCCCTTGCCTGTGGAATTGGGTGCATTATTATTACTCACTCCTTTCTGTATATGCCAGAATGCCCTGTCCCCCTCCTCAGAAGAAATTTGCTAAATAAATTAGGAGCTAGTATATTCTCAGGACAGGGGAATCCAAGGAGGTAAAGAATTCAAACAGAGAATGCATCTATTTGTAGCCCCAGATGGCCCACCTGCTGGTCATCAAAATGTTCCCCAAGACATCCCCCAGGAAATTAGAGAACCGGTAGATCCTGCAGTTTGAGATACCTCGGTGCCAGGAAGGGCAAAACTTGTTCCCCCAATAAAAATATGGTTAAGGCCTGGGGAAAAATACCCCTGGAAAAGACAATATCCTTTAGATGCCACGTGCCTGGCCTTAGAGATCTGCATGGGCTGCGCTTGTGAAAGGATCAACATGCCTTTGGCTAGCGATTCCAAGATCCTTCCTTGGAAATGAAAAGAAAAAACATAAAAAGAAATGGCTCGGGGCTTCCCTGGTGGCACAGTCGTTAAGACTCCGCCTGCTAATGCAGGGGACACAGGTTTGAGCCCTGGTCCGGGAAGATCCCACATGCCGCAGAGCAGCTAAGCCTGTGCACCACAACTGCTGAGCCTGTGCTCTAGAGCCCGTGTGCCACAACTACTGAGCCCGCGTGCCACAGCTGCTGAACCTGAGTTCTAGAGCCTGCGAGCCACAACTACTGAAGCCCGCACGCCTAGAGCCCGTGCTCCGCAACAAGAGACGCCACTGCCATGAGAAATGAGAAGCCCACATACCACAACGAAGAGTAGCCCCTGCTCGCTGCAGCTAGAGAAAGCCCACGCACAGCAATGAAGACCCAACACAGCCAAAAGTAAATAAATAAAATTAATTAATTAAAAAAAAAAAGAAACGGCTGGTTCAAAGCACAAATTCTTATTTTATGGATGTAAAATGTCCAGGTTGCTACAAGATAACCACGGTTTTCAGCTGTGCTCAGACAGTGGTGCTTTACGTAGGTTGTTCAACAGTGTTGTGCCGGCCAACAGGAGGAAAGGCCAGATCCACAGAAGGGTGTCATTTAGAAGAAAGCAACACTAATGTTCCACACAACTTCCTGAATTTGTGTTCTATCGCAGAAAGCCTTATCAGTTCAGTAATTCCAGTTAATCTACCAAGATAATGTAATTATGTTTAATTCTGTAAGGTATACAACAGCACTCTTCTATCTGGGTTCAGTTTTTTAATCGAGTTTTGATTATGGGGGAAAAAAAAACGCACAATATCCTTTAAAGCCTGAAGCCCCGAGAGGAATCCAACCACTGCTCATCAAATTCCTAAAACACAAACTCATTAGGCCCTGCCAGCCCCTTGCAATACCCCAATCCTCCCCGTTCAGAAGCCTAACAGGGAGTACTGGTTTGTGCAAGGCTTATGAGCAGTGAATGAGGCCGTCATCCCTATTCACCCACTGGTGTCAAAGCTATACACCCACCACACCCAAGTGCCAGGGGGCACACAGTATTTCTGTTTTGGGCCTCACTGATGTATTTTTCTGTATTCCCCTAAATCCAGACTCTCCATGCCTTTATGCCTTTGAATGGAGGGACCCTGACACCTGGAGGCTACCCAATACACCCGGACAGTACTTCCGCAGGGTTTTCAGGACAGCCCCCATCTTTTTGGAAACACGTTAGCAAGGGAACCGAGGGAATTGAGCCTTGAGAAGGGAACTCTGCTACAATGTGTTGATGATTTATTGATAAGTAGTGAGACCAAATAAGATTCAGATAAAAATACTGTTATGGTCCTAAATTTTCTGGCAAGAAGGGGATATAAAGTATCTTCAACCAATATAAAGTATCTTCAACCAGCAACAGTTTCAATATTTAGGATTGGGTTTGACCCCAGGGGCACCAGCCCTTGCCATAGATTGAAAAACAGCAATTAATGCATTACTATCTCCAACCACAAAAAGGCAACTCTGAGGCTTTCTCAGGATGGCTAGGTTCTGTCGTATCTGGATTCCAAATTATAGCCTTATAGCAAAACCCCTATGTGAGGGTCTAAAGGGAGAAGAAAGGGAACCCCTTCAACGGAATAAGGACCACCAGCAGGCCTTTGAGACTCTGAAGACTGCGGTGAGTAGAGCACCAGTGCTGGGGCTTCCAAATTCGCACAAGCCCCTTACCCTACACGTTCGTGAGAGGTCAGGGATAGCACCACGAGTCCTGACCAAAAAGCTGGGACTGGATCAGAGACCAGTGGCTTACTTCTCAACACAGTTGGACTCAGTGGCCCTGGGATGGTCAAGCTGCCGGCAGGCAGTAGCGGCCACATCCCTGTTGGTAAATGAGCTTCCAAGCCCACCCTGGGACAACACTTAGGCGTGTCAACCCCTCATCAGGTACAATTTGTGCTGGAAGTCAAAGGACATCATTGGTTGACTGGAGGAAGGTTAATAAGATATCAGGCCCTCCTATTGGACGCCCCCGGCATTATCTTAAAGGTGTGTCAAACCCTGAACCCAGCGACTCTGCTTCCAGCTGTCTAGAGTGGAGACTTAGTGCATCAGCATAAAGAGACCATAGATGAGCCCCTTGACAGTCCTGAGGTCAAACAGTTTACTGATAGGAGCAGTTTTATAGAAATGGGAACCCAAAAGGCGGGGTATGCCAGTTAGTCTAGATGAACGGAATCGAAGCCAAGGCCCTGCCCGCCACAGACATCAGCCCAGAAAGCTGAACTAATTGCATTAATGAGAGCTTTGCAATTAGGGACGGATAAGAAATTAAATATTTTTACTGACTGTAAATATGGGTTCCACGTGCTACATGCTCATGCTGCCATTTGGAAAGAGCAACGTTAATCGCTACAAATTCCCCCATAAAATATAAAGATTTGATTCTGGCTCTTTTAGAAGCAGTGCAGCTCCTGACCCAGGTAACAGTAATCCGCTGCAGGGGCCATCAGAGGGGTGGATCCCTTGCAAGTCAAAAGAACAGCAAAGATGATCAAACTGCAAAACAGGCAGCTCAATTGCAAGAGCCTGAGCAAATTATGGCCCCAGTGATTGGCCCCCCTGAACTCCCTAGCCTTCTCCAGTATTCCCCACAGGAACAGGAAAATGCTGAGAAACGGGGCTATGAGAAGAGAAGCACAGGCCGGTATAGAAAGGAGGATACGGTTCTAATTCCTGAGGCCCAAAAATGGAAACTCACTAAGAGCTTACACGGTGCCACCCACTATGGGAGGGATCACTGCGGGACTTGATGCAAAAGGCTTTTTCAGGGAAGGGGCTTAAAAGAACAGTAAAACAAGCAACACTTGTCTGTGATTTATGTGCCCATAATAACCCACAGGCCCATCCAATCCCCCCTTCATTACTCAGGCCAATTCAATGCCGAGGGACATATCAGGGGGAAGACTGACAGTTAGGTTTCACCCAAATGCCCCCGCGGTCAGGATATAAATATCTTATGGTGTTTGTCAATACTTTCACAGAATGGGCTGAAGCCTTCCCCATCCAATCTGAAAAGGCTATGGAAGCCTGTAGGTCCCTTTTAAAAGAAGCAGTTCCTCGGTTTGGACTTCCAAAGTTCCTCCACAGTGATAACGGGCCTTGTTTTATAGCCAGAATCACACAGGGGCTCACAATGGCCCTAGGGATAGACTACAAACTACACACCTCTTGGCACCCCTAGTCTTCAGGGAAGGTAGAGAAAATGAACCATCCTTTGAAGAAAACCTTAGCAAAACTCTGCCAAGAGACTCATGTACCCTGGACCAACTCGCTTCCTACTGCACCCCTCAGGGTCCATGTAGCCCCAGGAGTGGTCTGAGGCTTAGCCCATCTGAAATGACCTATGGGAAGCCTCTTCTTACTACTGACATTCTACTGGATGAGGAAGTGAACCAGGCCCTGAGATATATTATTAATCTAGGACAAGTTCAGGAGGCAATCCAGGACTGTGCCCACAAGGCACTGCCAGCCCCCACTAACACTACAGAGGAAGGAGCAGGGCCTTCACAAATAAACCCCGGGGACCAGGTTCTTCTTAGAACTGGAAAGAGGGGTCCCCCAAAGACCAACGATTGCTAAAATGGAAGAGCCCCTATAAAGTAATTTTAACCACCCCTACTGCTGTCAAACTGCAAGGGATATCTAGTTGGGTACATTTGTCCAGACTAAAGCTTTTACCTCCAGAAACCTGGAAGGTTCCAACAGAACAATACACCTGTGAGCCAGTGGAAAATGTGAGATACCTATTCAAAGACAGGCACCATCAACAGATGAGTAAAATGATGTGGTAGACTGGGCTCCAATTTTCCATTCTTGCTATTGTGCTCAGCAGGAGCATACACGAGCATCTTGTTAAAAATGTTGTAGAGCTTTATGTGCTGAATTATCAACATGAGGGTCTGCTGTCTGCTAATTTTTTAAAAATTAATTAATTAATTTATTTTTGGCTGCATTGAGTCCTCGTTGCTGCACGCAGGCTTTCTCTGGTTGCAGCGAGCAGGGGCTACTCTTCGTTGTGGTGTGCGGGCTTCTCATTGCAGTGGCTTCTCTTGTTGCGGAGCACGGGCTCTAGGCGCACGGGCTTCAGTAGCAGCATGTGGGCTCAGTAGTTGTGGCTTACGGGCTCCATAGTTTTGGCACAGGCTTAGTTGCTCTGTGGCACGTGGGATCCTCCAGGACCAGGGCTCAAACCCGTGTCCCCTGTGCTGGCAGGTGGATTCTTAACCACTGCGCCACCAGGGAAGCCCTATCCCCTAATTTTTTAAGTACTAACAAGAGTTATGTCCTTCAAGGACTGTCCTCTCTTAACAACCGTGAGACAGACATTCAGTTCTGCACCCCAGAAGTGTTTGTTTTTCCTCTGCGGACACCCAAACCATCAGATGTTATGGAATTATGGCCAGGCCCCTGTCCTTTTCCAACCAAGCTATAGCATATAAATGCATTGATAATGTTCACTTCATAGGAGAGTGCACTCTAGGGACTATAGGGATAAGAGGGGGTTTTATTGGTAACAGGACCACTCCAGCTCATCAGCGAACCCAGAGAGCACTAGAAGTGATCTTAACAGGGGCAGGGCTGGCCATTGGGCTGGCAGCTCCGTGGGGAGGCTTTACCTATCATGAAACAACACTGAGAAATCTCACTAGACAGCTTGGTTATATGATGGAACAGACAAGACAAGCCTTAACGGGACTGAAGATCTCTTGTTTCTTTGGCTAATGTAGTTCTTGACAATCGTCTAGCTCTTGATTACCTTCTGGCAGAACGAAGTAGAGTTTGTGCGATAATTAATACAACCT
Organism: Orcinus orca; assembly: GCF_937001465.1. NCBI lineage: Eukaryota > Metazoa > Chordata > Mammalia > Artiodactyla > Delphinidae > Orcinus > Orcinus orca. Next base: position 4,522,104 of record NC_064568.1, read on the forward strand.
GCTGCACCTGGACCAATGCAACAGGACAGGTAGAATTTAATATTAAGGAAATATATGCCCAGGCAGAGCAGCTTCACAATTTTGGCAGGGGCGACATCGCCTCCGCTGTCTGGTCAACAGTTAAGGAAGCCCTCCCAAAGTTAACCTGGTGCCTTCCCTTTCTAGGCCCTTTAATGGCTATTGTTGTTCTTCTCCTTTAGGGCCCTTGTTTGTTTAACCTTCTGGTTAAGTTTGTGTCTTCCAGCCTCCAACAGTTTCAAGTAAAGACTCATGATGTCTCAAGGAATTCAACCCATTCCAGGGGAGAGTGGCCCACGTCCATACAGGTCCTTGGAATAGTCAGTGAGGGATTTCTACACCACTAGGGTAGGCTAGGGTCTGCGGCCCCCGTCTAGCAGGAAGTTTCAAAAGGAGAGACCTTTGGCCCCTTACCCTTTAAGAATAAGGGGTGTAGAATCCCTCAGGGGGGAATGAGACAGGCTGGGACCTGGGACACTTTGCTGCAGTGCTTGCCCCTGGACAAATGTCTCCTCGATCAATGACATACAAAGAAACTCTAAGGGACTTATGTATGTGTATAACTGATTCACTTTGTTATAAAGCAGAAACTAACACACCATTGTAAAGCAATTATACTCCAATAAAGATGTTAAAAAAAAAAAGAAACTATAAGGGACTAAAAATAACTGCGTGCATGCCCAGTTGGGGCAAATTATAGACAACAAGATACAAAAAGACCAAGGCGCCCAACTGCTTCTTCTGAAGAGCCAGGAGCCAAAGCAGGGTACTGGGCACGCCCCCTGCACACAACGCCACCACAGAGGTGGGCAAGCCTCCTAGGCCACCCCTCTGGCCTGATCCCTGGACACACTCCTACTCTCACCCCATAGAAGGAAAAAGTTTGCCTCCCACCTGAGTGAGCAAGCTAGCAAGGGAAACTGTTACTTGTTCTCAATCCCTGCTGCTGCAGCAGGGGCCTCAATAAAGCCTTGCCTGAATTTCTTATCTGGCCTCTGATCAATTTCTATTGATTAAGGAGGCCAAGAACAGCTGGTTGGTAACATATGTGTGGGTGGGGAAGCTGGGAGTCACTGTACCATTCAGTCTACTTTTCTGTCCGCTTGAAAGTTTTCATCATAAAAAGTAACAAAAGAATTTCACTCCTAGGTATATACTCAAGAGAAAAGAAAATACAGGTCCACACCTAAACGTGTACACAAATGTTCATAGCAGCATTATTTGTAACAGCCAAAAAGTAGAAACAACCCAAAAGTCCATAAACTAATGAATGCATAAACAAACCGTGGTATAGCCATAAAATGCAATGTCATCCAGGCAACAGGAGGAATGAAGTATTTCCTTGAAAACATTATGCAGAGTGAAAGCAGCCAGTCACAAAAAGTCATATATTGTATGAGTTAGTTTATATGAAATGTCCAGAATGGGCAAATCAGAGCCAGAAGGTAGATTAGTGGTTGCCAGGGGCTGGGAGGTGGGCAGGGATGGGGAGTGACAGCTAATGGGTACAGGTTTTCATTTATAAGGGATGAAAATATTCTAAAATTGACTGTGGAGATGGGTACACAACTGTGAATGTGCTAAAAGCCATTGTACACTTTAAACGGGTGGATTGTATGCTACGTGAATTATTGAGGATCTCAATAAGCTGGGTTTTTTTCTTTTAAGTTGCAAAAGAGAGTAGGATCCAGGGGTGAGGAGAGAGACAGTTGTCAGTCACCATAAAGCACATAAAAGTGGTTTAAATATGAAACCTGATTTAAACATGGTGATTAGAAACGTTGATTTCTGACCAATCTGCAAAAACTGAAGACTCAAAAAAGGAATCACATGGCTAAAACATATTTTTTTAAAAAACCGCATTTTAAAGTAGAAAAAAACCACCATCCCAAAACTCTAGATCTCAGCAAAACTTGTAAAGAGACTTCATCAAATTCAACCTCTTTTGTTTCCTGGCCAGGAGGAGCCCAGTGTCTGAGAATATTCGTTTTGCTAATCGGTAGAACCTGAGGTCAGCCGGGACCTCAGGAGAGTCTCACTCTCCCCATCCCCCATCTCCCACGGTGGGGAGGGGCCCTAAGGCAGTCTGAGCCCTCCCAGCTGCAGTGTTAGAGGGTTTCTGGAGGGGCCTAGCCTGGGGTGACAGCTCTAACCCTTGCCCTGTCTCCCCCAAACCATGCCCTGTCCCAGAGAGCCACCGCCAACTCTCCTTCCTCCCCCCCACCCCCACCCTCCAACTGTGTTCAGCTTCTCATTCCAGTTATTCGATGCCTGCTGTATACCAGGATGTCCAGAACAGAACTCACAGGTCCCCAAAAACCTGTCCCCCATCTTCTCTCTCCCACAAATGTGCCCACCCCCATACCTACCCAGACACCCAAACAAGCGCCCGGGGAACATCCTGGAACCCCTCCTGCTCCCCATAGGCTTCTCTGCCTCCATCCCCAGGGCACAGTCTCCTCCCCCTTTCCGACCCTCTCCTCCATTACCTTCAGTACAAGGGCCAACACACCTGACCTGGCCTTGGAGGCCCAGTCTGATCAGCCCCTGCCCCCATCACCGCGTTTCCCCCAACTCTGCTCCAGCCAGCAGGAAGACGGCGCAGCACCCAAGCACTCCACCAGCACTCTCCCCTCCAGGCCACAGCCTGTGCCATGCTGTTCCCTAGGCCTGGGCGGCCGTGGCCACCCAGGCAGCTTTCATTCATCCTTCAAGGCCTAAACATCACCGAGATTTGGACCCCAGCCAAACTGAGCAACTCTCCCTGTGCTTCCCAGGCAGATGGGACCGCTCACTTCCTCCAGAGGAGTCTTTGCAAGTACTCAGAACACTTCCCCTGCCTCAGCCCTCCTTCCCCTGGGTGAGGCTTATCCCTCCTTCAGAGTCACCTCCTCTAGGAAGCCTTCCTTGACCTCCCAGAGGGGGTTAGGCGACTCCTCTGGGCTCCTACAGCCCTCTGGGTCCCCACCACTAAAGCACACGCCACATTATCAAATGGCATCTATAATGAGGCAAGCTCGCCTACCAGACTGGGAGCACCTGGAAGGAATGAAATGGGTCTCTTTGCCTCAGTGGACCCCATATCCAGAGAATCCTTGAGGCGTTGTTTGTTGATTGAAAATTGGGATGCAGCCCTAAATCCAAAGCCCAGTCAAGCGCCGAACGCTTGCTTCGTCGTTGCTCCGGCCCCTTCAACTAGCTGCCCTGCAGCTGCAGCTGGGCTGCCAGCCCTCGCCCACAGCAAATGGGCTCCAGCTGGGGAGGCCCCCCCTCTGCTCTCTTCCCTGGCCCCCGCTACCACTGGCATCAGCTCTTCTGCCCCTGGGGTGGGTTCAGGGGCCAGACTGAGAGAGGAGGAGCAGGGTGGGGGAAGAAGGGTTCAGGACACCCAGGGAACGGGCTCGCGCGGATGAGGGAGGAGCCGCTCCCTTTGCTTACCTGGCTTTTCAGACCCAGATGACCTGGACGACCCCAGTGTGGAGGTTGAGGAGGTGTCACTGGAGGCGAGGCTCCCAGGAGCCATTTCACAGGCAGATGCAGATGGCCCCCTACCCAGGCGTGAGGCCCCCAAGCCTGCCTGCTCGCCTTACATACCAGCAGGCCCGGCCCCACCACTCCAATTAGCCCCTGATTGGGCTGGAGGCTCCGAGCCGCTGATTGGGCAGGAAAGCTGAGAGGGGGCACTGCAGCCCTGCCTTGCGTGCTGATGCCTCAGCCGGGCCACCTGCTCCTATGTGAACTTGGGTGTATCGCTTGACTTCTCTGGGTCTCAGCCCCCATGGCAAAATGATGGGGGCTGAGATGCTTGATCCCTCCTGCGCCCTCTGCTCAGCAGAACCTGGAATGCTGATGGGGAACTGGGCACACCTGGGCTGTGGAGGTAGCTGCTGAGGCCCTCCAATCCCACTGCCCCAGTGTCCACTCCTGTTCCCAGGCCACTGCTGGCCTCGGTCCCTCAGGAAGCAGCAGTTGGGGGCCGACCAGTGGGTTTACCTGGAACAGACACCCCAGGTCAACCTGTGGCCTCCTTTTGTTTTGTTTTATAAGAAAGAATTTTTAAGGGATGAATGAGCAATTTTTAAATTACTTCCCAAAAGTCTCCATAAAAAAGGACAATGTCCTCTGGGAAAATAAACAAAGAATATTGATTCATCAGAAAGGCTGATAAGCACAGGAAAATATCTTCGACTTCTTTGACACTCAGGAAATTTTAAATTGAAACAATGATGAGATACTGTTTTCTCATCACATTGATAAAAATTGAAGACAAAGCATTGGCAAGGATGCAGGGAACCAGGCCCTCATTGCCTCTTCCAGGGGCATAAATTGGGTGCAGCCTACTTGGAAAAGGTATTCCCTTGAGCCCAGCACTCCACTTCTCTCTCCTAGGAGTGCATTAGTCGGAAAAGAAATAATTGCTGCATTATTTGGAAAAGGAAAAAAAAAGAAGTTCCAAATGAATCACTCAGGCTCTGGCTGAATTACACCCTTACCGCAGAATACTCTGCAGCCATTTAAAATGACGAGATGGATTAAAACAAGGACGAGGTGGTATTTCACACCCAGTAGAATGACAAATATTTAAATGCCCATCAATACCGCGTGTCTAGGATGTGAAGAAAGGCACAGCTGTCGGGAAGGTAAGTTGGTGGCCACATAGAAAGAATTGAGTAACGTCCAATACAACTAAGATGGATTCGTGCCACATCCCATCCACGTCATTCTGGGTATAAATCTGAGAGGAACTCTTACACTGATACACTGCAATCTTAGCAAAAATTCAAAACAACCTAAATGCCCGCCAAGGGGAGATTGGACAAATAAACTGTGATCTGTTCACACGGTGGAATAGTACACAGCAGTGAAAATGAAATAAAACAGAAAGTATCTGTGGAATATGTCCCCACTTCTGAGAAGACAGAACTCGCGTGTGTGTGTGTGTGTGTGCGTGTGCGTGTGTGTGTGTGTGTGTAAGTGAAGCCACAGAAGAAGGTCTGAAAGTGTTCATTCCAAGGTAATAGCAGTGGTTACCTCTGAGGAGGGTGTAGGATTTGAAGGGGACAGGTTTAGAACAGACTTGCAGTTTTCTCTCTGTAGTCCTATTGTTGGGATTTTTCCAGGGGACTCTCCATCACCAGAGGTCTGGATTGAGGGAGGCAACGTGTTCTAAAGTGAAACTGGGTATCACTGCCCTGCCTAGCACCCTTCGTGGCTCCCCACCGCCATGGGTGAAAGCTTGACCTCTGTCTTATGGAGCCTCCTTCCCCCCGGAAACCCACAGTCCAACCACAATGAGGCTCTTGGAACTGGTTAGGTGTTGAGAGCTGGGTTTTCCCCTTTGTGTTTCTTCTGTGTGTGTATCTGTTAGATTGATGTCACAATGGCCCCAGTTTTTCACCCCTGTCCATATCCATGCCCATTGGCAGTATAAGTTTGCAGCTCCTCCTACATGCCTTGGATCTGAGCTCGCCTTATGACTTGCTTTGACCAACCCTGCACGGTGGAAATGATGTCCAGTCCCAGTCCCATGTGAACAAGGCTTCTGGATGCTGAGCATCCCATGGCCCAGTCTCCCCTGTCACCCAGCCCACAGCTGGCCAACTAGCCAGCCCTCCAGCTGACCACAGATGCTTGAATGAGCCCAGCAGAGATCAGCCAAGCTTGGTCCAGATCACCTGGCTGACCTGCAGAGTCACGAGCAACAATACATGGTGTGTTGTTTGAAGCATGAGATTTGGGGGTTGTTTGTCACACAGCATAAGCTAGCTGATACACTCTTCCTAGAAGGCCCTCCTTTATCTCCACCTACCTTCTCTGGACCATTTCTCACTCATCCTTTTGGCCTCAGTGTAGACATCACTTCCTTGGAAAAGCCCTCCCTGACACCCTAGGATGTTCGGGGCCCCCGCTTGTGTTGCCAGCAGCCCTTCAACTTGCTCTGTGGGAGCCTCTAGCACCCCAAGTTAAAACACTGCCTTACCTGTCTCCTTGAGCTCTGAGAGGGAGTGGGGGTGGGCAGGGCTGTGTCTGTCTTGTTCTTGGTGGTGTTCCCTGGTGCCCAGCACAGCACCTGGCACGCAGTAGGTTCTCAGCACCCATTGCTGTGGAAGCCCCAGTGCCAGAACCCAGCTTGGCTCAGTGGAGGGAGGCCTGAAAACCATCTGTGAGAACCATCTAGAGCAGGAGATGAAATGAGGCAAAGAGGCGCATGGAAGCTGGTGCCAATGGGGGCAGCAATTTTGATCACATTTCCAAGAACTGAGAAGTAGAGAAAGACTCAGTGATACAAACATTCCCACGAGCTTCATCTGAAACCCTGCTCCAGGGCTGTGCCAGGACAGAGTTTTGCATTTGGAGGGAAGAAGTTCTAAAATGTGCTGCGTGATCTAAAAATTCTTCTAGAGGATTGCCTTTTCACAGGGAAATGGTAATTGTGGGGATCAGGCTTCTGGAGAGAGGACAGGTTCCTTGGTGCACTCATGAGACGCGTTTACTGAGGCCTGTACGAAATGGAAGTTTCGCCAAAAACTTTTTTTGCCATCTTGTAACGTTGAATGAGGTCTTCCTATGTGTGAACTTACAGTTCTGCAGGTTTCAGTTCTAAACTCTTTGAAGCAGTGCCTGTTTTGTGTTAACTCTAACCCCTGTAGCATGAGGACATCTGTGACTTTAGGTCTATAAATGCATAGAGGGCAGGGTAGAAAGAGCTGCCGTGTTCAATGTCCACGTATTTTATATTCACTGTTATATTTATACGTGAAAAAGCTAAAGTTCAGAGAGGACCTGCATCAGGTCTCCCTAAGTCCAGACCCTGGGCTACAACCTGGAAGCTCTCTGCTTTAGTTAAGAAACCATCCCTGACTCCAAAATAACAGTGGCTTCAACATGAAACCAGGAGACTGTTCTCTCATGAAACCCCTCAAGTCTCGGTTGTGCAGGGCTGGTGAGGCAGCATGGGAGACCCAGGCTCCTTCATTCTTGATGCTCTGCCGTTATCTGCCCACAGATTCTACCTCATGATCCAAGAAGCTGTTGCAGTGCTGGTCATCGTGACAACATTCTAGCCACCAGGAAGGAAAGAAGAGAGGACATGGTGGACACCTCTATTCTCTGAAATGCACAACCCAGAGACTGCACATATCACTTCTGATTATAGTCCTTCGGCTAGACCTTAATGTCACCTACATGCCATTGCAGATGCAGGGGAAGCTGGGAGATGCAGTCTTGTGCTGGGTGGCAAGGTGCCTAGCTAGAACTTGGGTTGATAATACTAAAAGAAAGAAAGGGAATGAATACTGGGGGCAGTTAGCACTTGCTTCCGCCTTTCCTGAGACACCTCCATTATTTTAATCTCTCTACACATCTATCTCTCACTATAACAGGAGCTGCTCCTTTGAACTTGGTTCATGTCTCTGGGACGGGAACTCACATTTATTGAATGCCTATTATGCACCTCATCTCTTGTATCAATAATCTCAGTCCCTTTAGACAATTCTACCAACTGGGATGATTGATTCTCCCCTTTAAAGCTGAGGGGCCTGAGCCCTAGTGAGGTTCAAGGATTTGGCCTGAGGTCACACAGCTGGGAAGGGCACCCACTGTCTCCCAGGGGCACTTTGGGGTATGTGGAACACATGTCTCTACTAGAGGGCAAGGGGCAGGCTGTCATCAAGCCCTGCTGCCTTGGGGTGGAGGTTCATGCGCTCTCCTCCCAGAGGCAAAATCAGGGGTGAGAGAGTTCTGTGGCCCTGACGCTGGCCAGGTCACAGCCCAGAGACTTGCTCCCTCCAATCCATCTCTGAGTCCCCAGCACGTCCTGGCCTAGGGTCAGCTTCCTTAGACTGGGTTGAGTGAAGATACGATTGTACACAACAGGCACTCCATAAACCTGTTGGCTTCCTGGAGCCTGGACATGAGCTGGGTGACACCCTCTCTCCAGCCTCAGTCAGCAGCTCTTTGCCTTTATTTATGGCAGGTTCTCCATCAGTGGCTGTCAAACCAATTATAAATTAAGGAAGTAAGGAGGCTTTTCTCTCTATCAGGAAAAGCCAGCGAATGTTCTGATTTTAGAGTAAATTTTTTCTCTGGATGTGAGGCTGAATCCTCAGAATAAGTTGACTGGGGTGTGGGAGTGAGAGGACAGGGCTGCCTGCAAGGCAGACGAGCTGAAATGCTACTGTCTCTCCCGCTGCCGTGCCTGGCCCGACTCGGCATCTGAGATGGAGGGTAAGACCCGCGGGGGCCCCGTGGGAATCTTCTGTGCGGGTCCCCGCTGTGGGGGGAGGCTGGACTAGCTGGGCGTCACTGACATAGAGTCCCTCCCCTCTGGCCCGCTGTTGGTTCTGGCCACGCTGTCTCTGGCCCTCCTCCTCTAGAAACAAGCCCCTGAGGTTTTCTTTGGGCTCCTTCCTGTCCCCACCCTCAGACCATTTGGTTTCTGTGGGGTTAACTCTACCTTTGGCTGCAGAGGCAAGCAGGTAACCCAGGTCTGGCCAGTCAGAGGATGAATCCCCATCCCAGCCTGATCATAGGCTTAGGGGCTATCAGGTGACCCAGGCCTGGCCGACGAGAGCCCTACCTGGGAACTGTGCTGGAACAGATGAGAAAGGGAAGACCACTTTCTGTAGGCCTTGCAGAGCCTGGAACTGCTGGTGGCCTTTATGCCACCTCTTGAGAAGAGTCAGCCTTGCATGAAGCCAACACAGAGGAAAGTGCAGCCAGAGCGGAGACGTACAAGCCAGATTAACATCATCCGAGCACCGGCATCCAGCTGTGCCTGATGCCCTGAGAGTTTCATTTCTGGGAGCCAATAATTTTTCCCTTTTGCTTCAGTGCTATTGAGTGGGATTTCCTGTCACCTGCAGCCAAAGTAATCCTGACCGACATCACCTAGGGAGACAGAGTTAAGAGGGGCAACAATAGAGACCCCAGCCATTACCCGCTCCAGTCCCTCCATGGCACTGGAGATCTTCCTTCTCAGGCTCCTGCCGCCCTTTCCTACCTTGGAGGATGAGGGTAATTTGGGAGCTACATCTCCATCCCATTCCCCTTGGAGATGAGGTCCCTGGTAGGGCCAGCTCTGAGCCAAGGCTCCGGTAATGCCAAAAGTCTCCCACTGTCTGCTGTGTCCAGGAAGCAGGTTGGCTGCATACTGAAAGCTCAGCAGATCCCATCAAGGTCAGCTTTGAGATTCCTTTTTGCACATAAGGAGGCTCAGAGAGGTGACAAAACTTGCTTGCAGCTCCACGGGTCACCTGGATCTCTGTGACTCCAAAGTTGGGGGCTTTTCTCATTCCCGGGCCTGCTCCCCCCACCTCGTACTCCCAGGGGGCTCTGACGGTTGCCCAAACCAGGCAACCCAGGGTCAAGGGTCAGGTGGACGCCGCCCTGTTCCAATCCATCCTGCAGATAAAGAGCTTGAGAGTGACACAAACCACCACCATCAACACCAGGTATAGGAGCTGAGCTTTTAATACCCCAATTTGCCTTCGTCTCCAGGCAGAGCTGGGGAGAGGTAGAGCTTCCAGCTTTGGTTATGCGGAGGAGCAGGGGCAGTTGCTGAAGCAGCTCAGTTTTGATGCCCCAGCGTCCCATCCAGTTTCACAGCAAGGACTCTCCACAGTGCAGAATGGACTGGAGCCGCGGAAGGCTCGGCCAGCAAGGGAGCCGAAATCTGAGACCTGTGGACATCCCCAGGGAGGGTGGGCCCAGCCAGATTTCCCATTCTTTGTTTCTAAGCTCTGTGAGACAAGGGTGACATTGGGGACCCAGCTCCCCATTAAATGTGGGCAGGTAAGCATGGCTTCTAGAAGCTCCATACTGGCCCAGAGATGCTGCAGCCTGAGTGCTGGGGAGGAGAACAAGTGGTTTCCGGAAGCTGACAGAAAGGCCTGTCTCTCCATGGGCCACACAGAAAAGGGGTGGCCCTAGTCCCGGGGCTCCATGCTGGAGGTGAGATCCCCAGGCCTCGGTCCCACACTCTGAACCCCCCATGTTTTTTCAGTCCTGATGACTGCGTTCTGCACTTCCTTGACTGTCCCTCCCGTGGCCCAACACCCAGCCCTGGTCTGGCCTTGACGTCTGGCTCATTTTTATAAACCTGCTGAGGCTGGTTGCTCAGGGCCTTGCCCAATCTCAAAATGGTCACTATCAAGAGGAGATGATCATAGCAATGAATTAATTATATACATTGATATTATTTATAATGTTAACTACAGCCTGTACAGCTCCTTACCATTTACAAAGTGCTCACACACACATACACACACGCACACGCATACACACAATCTCATTTGATCTTCACAGCAGCTGTGTGGGGGATTTGGAATTTCCACTTTATGGGGCAAGAAAGTGAGGCCCAAGGAGGAAAACAACTGCTCAAGGGCATCAGACAAGGGTGAGCTGCTGCTGCTAACATGGTTTTGAGAGGATAGATATGCTCTCCCTGCCCATTCATCTCCCCATTCATGTCTCCATTCATTCCTTCCTTCAACCATCTAGCATTTATTAAGCACCTACTATGTGCCCCACTCTGTGCTACACACTTATCCCTAAGCTGGGACACTTTTCCAGAGCAAGAGTTCTCGTGTGCCTGAGAGATGAGTTTGGGGGGAAAGGGGGGTACAGATCCCACTGGCCCCTGGGAAATCAGGACTCCAGACTGGGCCGTCCCTGCCAAGTGAGGAGCCTCATTTTTCTCTCATTAATTCTCTTTTTGTTTGTTTGTTTAAACTCAGGGAGCCTGTGTGACCTGGTTCCGACAGGCACGGCTCCTGATGGGGTGGCTGGGGTGGGGGGCGGGGGCTGGGAGACTCCTACAGTTGGCCACAGAGTCCTTAGGCAGGCGCCACCTGGCTGGTCTCTGTCTTGGAGGCAGTGGTGGAGGCCTCATCGTCACCCAGTGGGTTCCTGCCACAGCACAGGGTGGTGAGCATGCAGTTCCGGAACTGGAAGAAAGGGCATGAGTCAGTGTCAGGGTCCCCCAAAATGTGGGTGGCAACCGGCATGGTCGGTGAGATTTGCCTCCACCCCCGTCCCGCTTCTGGCCTTCCCAGCCTCCACTCCCCTCTCAAATGGCTCCCTGTAGGAACTTACTAAGCCTTCACGACCCCACCCGGAAATGCCAGGACCAAACCTCAGGGGGCTTTGTCACTGGTGATGCTCCATGATGCCCTCTGTGTGCCAAGGGCTATCTGTAAATTATCTCATTTAACCCAAGAGTTTAGGAGTTCACCCTTCCTATGGATGAAGAAACTGATGCCCAAAGAAGGGAAGTGACTTGCCCAAGGTCACACAGCTAGAAACTAGCAGAGCTGGGATTTGAACCCAATATGTCTGACTCCATGTTTTCCCCACTGGATCAAGGGATCTGCAGAGGAACCACTGGTCTGTGTTAAAGGACCGCTTTATCCTTTCATTCCTTGGAACAAGACTTTTTAGCTCCCTGTCCAGCTGTGCGGAAACTGTCACCTATTCCCAGGCTTGGGACTTTGACCGTTTGACCTTTAAAGCAGGCCTCCGAAACCATCTGGATGGGTGCTTCTCATTCTTGAGCCAGCATCAGAGCCACCTGGAGGGCTTGCTAGAAATGCAGGTTCCTGGGCCCACCCTGAGCCTCTAATCAGAAGGTCTGGGGGTTGGCCCAGGAGTCTGAATTTCTCCCAGATGACTCTGACACCCCGGGGAAGACCAACTCCCTGACCATTTTGCAGGTGGAAAGACTGAGGGCCCAGTCAAGAATGTGGCTCGTCCTCTTGTGGCCTTGGGGGACCTGGACCCTCCCGCCTCACCAGCAGGCACCTGCTTGTTCATCATGATGTAGATGACGGGGTTGTAGATGGAGGAACTCTTGGCAAAGAATGACGGGATGGTCATGAAGATGGGGCCAAAGTCGGAGCCCTGGTGGGTGAAAATGTAGAACGCCACGCTGGCATAGGGCACCCAGCAGATCAGGAAAGCAACGACCATGATGATGACCATGCGAGTGACCTCCTTCTCGGCCTTCTGCGTGGTGGCCGACTCCTGCTGTTGGGCAGCTGCCTGCGGGGAAACAGGGCCTGGTGTTCAGACTGAGGCTCCTCTGGGACGGGGGCTGGGCTCAGCCCAGTCAATGTGCGTGTCCCCAGCGCCCAGCATAGGACCATACCTCCTTGACTGTGAAGACCAGCTGCCCGTAGCAGAAGAATATGATGACCAGGGGGATGGTGAAGTGGACCACGAACATGTAGATGACGAAGGACTCATTGTTGACCTCTGGCGAGAGCGTGTAGTAGTCAATCCCGCACGAGCACTGCATTCCCTCTGGGATGTACCTGAGGACCGGTGGGGAGATGGGGCGGGAGGGGCAAAGGGAGACCCACATGTGAGGGACTTGGGAACAGGCCCAGCTGACCAGAGTCCCCTGCCACCGCCTACCGTAGGGCTGGTCTCACTCTGGGCCTCACTTTCCCTCTCTGTAAAATGGGGATAAATAATAAACCTCTCCTTGGTTGTGTGACCGAGGATCACATTGACTGAGGTAAGCGATTCAAATGTACCTGTGGAAACAGTGTTGTTTCACTGTTCGTTCAGCGCCGTGTTATCCCAGGACCACAGTCTCTCCAAGTCTCTCATTCCAGAGGCACGCCCCCAACCCCGCGCCCACCACCGCGCCGCTCTGCCCCGCCCCTCCCAGCCTGCCACTCCCCAGCAGCCGGAGGCCAGGCCTTGGGCCACACAGGGCACAGGTTGGTGGGGAGAAGGGAAAAGCCCTGCCAAGCTCTGTATTTGAGGCGCCCAGGTCTTTCTAGGCCAAAGAGGGACACACAGGGTAACTAAGGGATCTTTGCACTTTCTGGAAACAAGAGGCCCCGGGGCATCTGGTTAAGATGTTTGGGTGATTTCAGACGATGGTGACACTGGACCGACCTCGGAAAACCCAGTGTCTGTTAGCTGTGCCTACCAGGATGTAACCGGGCCAGACTGGAGAAGACAGGGAAGGGGACCAGAGTTGTTTGTCCCTTGCTGAATTGCTCAAATTCAGCACGGGGCAAAGAACACTGGCCCCAGGAAGACTGGGAGAGGAGGAAAGTGGAGAGAGATGGGAGTTTCCCGGAAGCAGAGGGACACGAGGCCGCCTACAGAGTCACTAGTCCAATGTCCGGAACCACTGTCCACCGCAACCCCAGCTCATCTCAGCCCATTTGGAGATGACAGCCTAGAGTCTGGACAGGACTGCTTCCCAGAGGCTACAATGTCACACCTGCACGAGGAAGGCTCTGCCTCCCCAGGTGCTGAGGCCTAAGGTCAGAGGAACTGCTCAACAGGGCACTGGACCAAAGAGGATTGGAATCTGGCCCTGGCTTAGCTGCGGATTAGGGGCACAGCCAAGGTGAAGGGTTGGGGCGTCTTGGAGTCCCCTTGACATGGGGACCAGCCCCATAGCAGTGTCAGGGGCTGACCCTCTCTTCCCTGCCCTAAACCTCAACCCCATGACAGCTGCCAGCTCGGGACCTGGAACCAGACAGCCCCCCTGGCTGGAGGACCCTACAAAGAGCCCTGGAGACCCTTCCTTCCCTTCCACTCGGTGCTGTTACCTGGACCAGCCGACGAGCGGGGGCGCGGCACAGGCCATTGCCATGATCCAGGTGAGGGCGAGGCCCATGATGGCATGGTTCTCCCCGAAGCGGAAGTTGCTCATGGGCTTACACACCACCACGTACCTCTCGATGGCCAGGACCACCAAGGACCACAGGGCAATTTCACCTGCAAGGTAGCCAGCTGTCAGTCAACACACCACGTGGCTGGACCTGTCTAAGGAGGGGGAGCTCCCCTGAGGGATGGGGTGAGGGCGGCCAGGAAAGCACCTGGGGGCGGGCCTGGAGCAAGGCCTTAGGGTGCGGAGGGCCTGGACATTGAAGAGCGGGTGCGGGGCAGAGGGGCCTATATGCCGCGCAGAGTAACTCCCAGGAAGGTTAGTTCAGCTCAAGAGCTCTGGGTTCTTGAGGGACACAGAAATCGGGTCACGGGGTCATGGCTGGACCGGGAGCCCTGTAGGAAGTTTTTATAGAAAAATGTGTCCTTCATGGGGCAACAGGCAGAGTTCCTGTCAAAAGATATTGCAGAGACAGCAGAAGCCTGGAGTTGGGAAGCCTTCCCTCCCTCCTGGGCAGCGGCCTCTCCCCTCCAGGGAAATGTAACAACATGAGTTATGTGGGACCCTCTCCTAGGAGCCAAGGAACTGCATAATGTTTTGCTCAGAGAAAGGAGGAGGAAATAATGATGTGATTCAGACATCTGCCCTGCATATCACCCCAGAAACTCAGGAGGGAGGGTGGCCATAGGAATTATCAACCAAACTAGGACATTTCTGAGGGAAAGGGAACACTAGTGAGTATTCCAGGACGATAGTTGTAGCAGAGACGTGTCCGCCTGTGTGTGGCACCCTTCTGGCCTGAGACTGTGTGACTGTGGTCACTGAAGGTGACAAACACCCAGTGATGGCCAGAGTCCCAGGAATGGGGCGGAGGCAGCAGCCTGGACACAGGTGGGAGAGAGAGGACAGGAGGCAGGTGACAACGTTCCCTGTCACCCTGGCTTTGTAATAATGACCTCTCGTGTCTCCTGCTTGCCTGAGAGGCCGTGTGTCCCCAGGGAACGTTCCTCGATCTGAGCCAGGAGACCTAGGCCCTGGTCACTGCCCTGCCATATCCCTGAGTCACTCTTCCCCTCTGCACACTGCAGTTTTCTCATCTGCTAAATGGGATCTATTCTCTGCAAAGAATCAGTTTTTCAGTTAAAGAAAGTATTTTAAACTATGGTTCAGAGCTACACAGATCACCTCACAGGTCTAACGTCTCCCTGTAAATGGACTCATCAACGCAGAAAGCATTCAAGCATGGCAGAGAGGCTGGAGGTGGGCTGGGAGGGAGTCAGCTAGATGTTGGAGAAGGACCGAGCCCATCGCCCAGTACAGGCAGTCCAGTGACTGGAGGACTCAGAGCCCTCCTCCCGCCCCAGGCTGGGAGCCCTGAACACAGGGATCTGTCTTGTCCAGCTCTATCCCCAGTGCCCGGCGTGGGTCTGACCCAGCACAGCTGCTGCGAGGGAAGCAGAATATGTCCTGAAGGGCCTCAGAGACATGGGCTTGAAACTCAGCCCCGCCAGACACTTGATGTGACCCCAGCAAGGCCCTTGACTTCTCTCATCTGCTTCCTTGCTGGAAAGCAAGACAATGACCCCACTCCAAGTGAGATCAACAGTGTTCAGTGCCCACCCTCGACAAACGGCAGCCTAGCTCATCATCACTAAAGTGTTTGTTGATTAAGTGAGGGCTTTGGATAATGGCCTCTCAGCCACCATCCCCAAGGCATAGGCTGTCCCCAGACACTGGCCCCCTCACGCCGCAAGCTCCCGGCTCCCGTAGCCCCGTCACCCGCACCCCAGCTCATACCGCCCAGGGTGGCAAAGAAGCCCTCCAGATTGCATCCTGTGGGCCCGAAGATGAAGTACGCGTGCAGAGAGGTGTAGAGGGTGGTGGTGAAGCCACCGAAGACCATGAAGAGGTTGGCCACGGCCAGGTTGAGCAGGATGTAGTTGAGAGGCGTGCGCAGCTTCTTGTGCTGGACCGTGACGTAGAGCGTGAGGAAGTTGATGGGGAAGCCGAGCACGATCAGCAGGAACATGTAGGCGGCCAGCACGGAGAACTGCCACGGCTCAGCCAGGTAGTACTGCGGGTACTCGAAGGGGCTGCGCACCACGCCTGTCTTGTTAGAGAAAGGCACGTAGAAGTTCAGGCCCTCCGTCCCGTTCATGGCTGCGGCCCTTGTGGCTGCCCTGCGGCAGCTCCAACCGGAGGATGCTGCTGAGGCCTGAGCTCAGCCACGCAGGGCTCCGGCTGGATGACTCCAGGCTCTGAAACCCGCCCCCCCCCCCCAGGCCCTTATAAAGTGACCTCCCCTCCCTAAGCTCCTGGCTGAATCAGCACCTGCGAGATTGGGGGCGTTATTAATCATATTAATCCTCACTGCTGCAACTGGGGGCCTAATTGGCTTCCAAGAGGGGCCAAGGTGACTCCAGGTAGAAGGCTTCTGTCTGGGAAGGGAGGTGCTGGGGACCCTGGGAAAGGGCAGGAGGCCCGCCCCCAACTCTCCTGTCCCCGAGGAATCTCTGTCATCTCAGCTGATGGCCTTGGCCTGACATTGGGACCTCTGACTCCATACCCCCACTTCCCTCTGGCTTAGTGCAAGCAAACTTCGTCTTCCTCCCAAATGGACCATGAGCTCCCAGAGGGCAAAGGTGCCGGTTATTCTCTCATCCCCTCACTCAGCCCCTCACCCATTCCTTCCCCACCTAAGTCACCTCCTGGCTCATGCAGTAACCGCATACTGAGAGTAGCCCATCTGCCAGGCTGTGAGCTTCACAAGGGCAGGGCACTCCCCATGGCAGACACAAGCCCGGCATCACCCAGGAGCTCAAAAAGCATTTGTTACATTGAATTGGAATTCACTCGCTTACTCGTTCCACAATCATTTATGTGCAGGCCACTGGGGAGCCGAAGCTTGAGGAAGGAGGAGCTTACAGGCTGAGGAAGACTTCCATATGGGAAGAACAGCTCCTGGCCCAGGGAGGAAGCGTGCCTACCTGTGGAGATGTCCAGGGAGATAACATTTTGAGGGAGGGGGGACACTGTGCCAGGTTGCCAAGTGGGGAAGACAGCGTAGACTGAAGACAAAGGCTGGGCAGAGGCCTGAGGCCCATGTGGGATGTGGCCAGCTCTGGTGGGGCTTAGTGCCGGGGGCTTTATCCAGGGGCAGGGGGCAGTGCCTTGGGCAGATCTTGGCAACAGAAAGGTGGCTCAAAAGCCCTCAAAGATGGATTGAAGGGAGCGAGGATGGAGGAGGGTACCAAGTGGGGGCGGGGGGTTTGACCGAAGCAGGGAGGGGACAGAGGCCCTCGGGGCTCCGGAAGGAAGGCCCTTGACTGCAGGAGGTAAGCTGTGCCAAACGCGTGTCAGGCACCAGATCCCTGCAATGAGCGAGGCAGGCGTGGTCCTGGGCACCCCCGCGTGAAGGGGACGTGGACCCCGGAAACAGCACTGGGTGGACACTGCAGCACACAGGATGCGACCCGGGATGTCTGGTCAGGCTGGGTTGGGACCGTGGGCCTTGGATGCCAGGTGATAGGCAATGCCATGAGGGTGGGTCCCAGGACAGCGGGATGAGCTCTGGGGGAAAATGAGGGCCCCCATGTATAGCAGGATGGTGAGGACATCCCCCAGGAGTGAACTGGGAGCCTGGCCTTCAGGTGCTCATTGACCACGGGCCAGCCACAAATTTTTTTTGTGTGTGTGTGGTATGCGGGCCTCTCACTGTTGTGGCCTCTCCCACTGCGGAGCACAGCCTCCGGACGCGCAGGCTCAGCGGCCATGGCTCACAGGCCCAGCTGCTGTGGGATCTTCCTGGACTGGGGCACGAACCCGTGTCCCCTGCATCGGCAGGCAGACTCTCAACCACTGCGCCACCAGGGAAGCCCCCAGCCACAAATTTTTATCCAGCACCTACTGTGATCCACACAAGGTGCTCAGTTCTGGGGGACAGAGTGGACAAGAAGGACCAAGGCCCTGCCTGCAGGAAGTGTCTTTCTTGGACACAGGAGAGCAAGGAGGGCCCCACAAACAAATAATGAAACCAGTAACAACAGGGTAAGTTCAGATGGCAACTTACTCCCAGAGCACGGTTGTCTAGAGCAGCCCAGGAAGGCGTCTCTGAGAACTCAAGGGTGGAAGGAGTTCTGTGGGGGTAGAGACGCTCAGCGAGAGAGAACAGCACGTGCAAAGGTCCTGAGTCTGGGAATACAAGGCCGGCCAGGGAAGTGTACCAGTCTTCAAGACTTCCATCACTTAAGTTCCCTCATGCTAGTTTCTCTTCCCACCTGGGTTTCCTACACCTGTCTGCTTAGAAATGTGCCCCCTTCCCTCCAGCCCACCTGGGGCTCCAGACCCCTGAGGCCCCGGGCAGAGTCAGGACTCGCGCACAGAAGCCTGATGAAATGTGTGCTGGTGAATGAGCCAGGGGCAGGCGTGGCGGGTGGGTGGGGCGTGGTCCCTCAAAGTGCAAGGCGCTTGGCCCAGTGATTAGGCCTGTCGTTAATGAGGTCAAGGTGAAGAGTTTCTGACGCGGCCCTTGGTAGCCAGACAGAAGGAGAGACAGTGGACACCCTGGGTCAACACCAGCCCACACAGCCCTGCCCAGGCCGGGCTGATCCCTCGACCCTCGACCTCAGGACCTTGCTTGTTACCTCCTAGTGCTTATGACAATCTGGAAGCTTTTAATTCCTATTCTGTTCATGTGTCTTTTGTCCATCTCCTAGGCTGTAACGTTTGAGTCCCTCGGGGTAGGCTGGGGCCTGTCCTGCTCACCACAGGGCCCCAGAGCCCAGCTCCACACACAGCAGGAGCATGTAAATCATTTTCCCTGAAACTGAATGAGCTGGGATTTCTGTTTGGTTCACTGAAGTATTCCCTGAGGTCTGGCACATAATAGGTGCTCAAGAAATATTTGTGGACTGAGGCGATGGATCTAGGTTACATCAGGAAGTGCTTCTCTTCTCTAAGACTCAGATTCACCCTCTGTAGGAAAGTCTAATAATCCCACACTCACAGGGTGAGGAGATGGGGGGTTAAAGGCCATCCCTGATGTGATGGAGCTCTGTTCTGTAACGCATGATAAAAAACTAAAAAAAAAAAAAAAAAAAGCTCTTTTTATTCAGAGGAACAGGCTCATGGAGCGAGCAGGAAGGTCATTAAAAGACACCTACTCTGACCCCCTCCTTGCCGCATTTTGCAGGTGGGGAGACCAAGGCCCCTCGTTGGCAGGGAGTCACCCAGGTCATGTGACAAACCTGCCTGGCCACATCTCCCTCCTGCCCCAAAGACGGCTCTCAGGAAGAGCTTCCCTTCATAACTTACACCACGCTGCCAATGACAAAAGAGGGCTGTGCTGGGGTGCTGGAAAAGGCCTGACTGAGTCGGTCAAGCCTGGGCAGCAGTGGTGGAGGCAGCACTGGGCTCAAGCCTGTGGCTCTCGGTCGCCAAGAGAGCCCCGGAAGACCCGCTTCCCCTCTCAGTTTGCTGGGGCTAGAAAACTCTGGGGATCCACGCCCACCTGCATGGTAAACCTAACCCGCTTTCCCCACCAGGGAAAGCGCTCACAGACCTTCAGGCCTGACGATACAGGTCTCACGGTCCTCCCTCACTGGACTGAGGCTCTGCGGCCCCAGCGCCAGGTGTAGCCCAGCCCTCCCCACTTCCCTGTGCCTCAGTTTCCTGTAGATGATCAGTGAGCATTGCTGAAAGCGTTATCCTCTTCTGAACCTCGTTCAATCCGCAGCCATGGAGAGCCCCCGCCAGCTCTAAACGTCTGGGCACCCACCCATCACACGTTCATTTCCTATTCCGTAGTCATCACCGTTAGCAACGGTCTTATGTGTCTCCTGACTGACGGCCCATCTCTCTCTAGAAGGCAGGGCTGGCTCGGCCTGTTCTTGGCTACACCTGAGCTTGCAGCCCAGAGTAGGTGCTCAGTAAAGATTTGCCCAGTGAAGGAACATCTGCTCCCAGCCCCGTGAGGAGGCCTCAAGTCCCCTCTGACCACTGGAGGAAATGATGTTCCTCGGCAGAGCCGGAACGGAGGCCAGGCGGCTAGCCCTCCAGCCTGAGCTCTTTTGTCCCCTGTGTCAGGAGGTTTAGAGAGCGGCTCAGAGCACACGAGGCCCAAGTCCGGGTGTGGGCAACCTTCTGAGCTGCTGCCCCTCTTGGCCAGGCTGAGAACAAGCTGCGAGGAGCCGTGAGGGGTGGCGCCGGGGCCGCCAGGGTTGGTCGTCTCTGCTTCCCCGGGCCAGCCCCTCTGGCACGCCAGGGGTAGGGCTCCTACTTGGCCATGCAGGATTAGGGCTTAAGGGACAGCGCGCAAATAGCTCGTAAGCCTCTGCGTGGAGGTGCTGCTTGGTCAGCAGCACCCGCCCCCCGCCGCCTCCCCTCACTGGCTTAACCCCACAGGCTGCGTCACCACAGCTGAGTGACGCCTTAGACTGAGCTGAGAATGTCAAGGGGGGAGAGGGAAGGAGAGGCCGACTCTCCTCTCCTTCCGGCCTCCTCTCCTCCCGCCCCACTTCCTTCCTCCTTCTTCCTTCCCTCCCACTGCAACATTTGGCCTGAGCTGGGTGCTGGGGACACTGAGATGAATCCTAGACAGTCCCCGTCCTCAAGGAGCTCCCAGGCTTAGGAGGCAGCAGTCAAAGGGAAAACTAATAACCGTGAGAGGTGGGAATATGCTCCAGCCCCAGTGCTGTGGGGGCCCAGAGGAGTGAGATTTGGACCAGGCAGTGGCGAAGCTCCCCAGCCTAGGCAGGGGGACAGCTGGGTCCAGGTCCAAGGAGGGAAGGGCCGGCTGGCGTAGAGGCGCTGGGGCCGCGGGATGGGATGGCAGGGGAGGCAGGAGCGCCTACGAGTCCGGGGGGCCAGCTGGCGGCCAGCAGGGGCCACTAAAGTTACAAGCAGGGGAGGGGCGTGGCCGGGTTCCATTCTAGGAGATGTTCTGGAGTCTGGCTGGAGGAGTATCAGGGTGTACTTGGGCAAGTGCTGGGCCCAGGGTGACAGCCCTGCCCAGCGGTGGCCTCTCTGCTGGGGCTCCTACCTACCCTGAGGTCAGGGCTGGCACAAGTGGAAGGTCATCTGGTATCTGCCACCGGCAGCAACCTTGGAGAAGGGGCACCTGCCCACCTGTTCGAGAGCCATGAGGGGCTCCCGGCTTCGGCAGCCTTGCTGGGGGTAGGTGCAGACACCAGTGGGCTGAGGCCGGGCCAGAGCCAGGGCCACCTAAGGTCTGGCCTGGGGCTCTTTCTGGGCCACCCAATCCCTGCTTCCGTACCTCCTCCTTCCAGGAACTAGGAACAGTGCTGAGGACCTGGAGCCAAGAGGTCAGGATCAAGTCGCAGCCTGAACCACTTCCAAGCTGCACAGCCTCTGGCAGCCGCTCCCCTCCCCGGGCCTCAGTCTCCTCTTAGTGAGACAGGCATCTCGAGACCCCCGTGGTGCCTGCCTCACTGTGGCATGGGAGGGGCTGTCAGGGTCATCTGACACAGACTGAGGCTGGAACCTCAGTGTCAGAGCTGGAGGGGCCTCTTGTACAGATGGGAAAACAGCCTTGGAGAGAGGGCTGGACCTGGCCAAGGCCTTGTCCAGGTCGGAACAGGAGAGCAGCAGGACACAGTGCTCACGCACAAAGGCTGTGCCTGCCTGTGACTCTGTCTCGACTCAGTAAATATTTGATGAATGAAAGAAAAGAGAATGTCACTGAGCCTCAGTCTCAGCATCTGTACAATGGACATCCTTGAAGACGGCAGAGGGTTACAGAAGATGATGCACGGAAAGCGCTCGGCACCATGTCTGGCGCTCAGTCAGGGCCAGACTTAACGGGAGCTCAGACCCAGGCCTCTGGAGCTCAGCTCCCCTGTGGCAGCAGAACCCGGCACAGCACACCCTCACCTCTGCGCCGTTCGGCTGACAGGATGCACGCTGGAGTCTCAGGCTGGGCCCCTCCCCTGCCTCTAGCCTCCATCTTATCTGTCACTGTGATTAACGCCTGTTAGGTGGCGGGGGGCTGTTTTTTCCCTCTCCTTTCTCCCAGCCATATGCAAGTGCTTTCAGTTCAACTAATGCGCTAATGGAAACGCTAACACATTAATAAATGTTTAGCGAGAGAGAGAGCATGCATGATCGTACGTAATTAGACACTCAACGGAGGAGTTCTGTTGGCACAACTCTCTGGCTCCCTTTCTGTATTTTCCTCCATCATCCCCTAAGAGAGATGCAGAGGGAGGCAGGGAGGAGAGGGTGGGGCAGGGTCCAGCTCTGGACTCACCACTGGGTGGCCTCTGCAGCTGCTCCCTTCTCCAGGCCTCAGGGTCTTCATCCCTCCGATGGGGACATTTGTCCCGCTCTGCCCACTTCACAGATGCCCTGTAAAGTATCAATATCTAATCACCAGGGTGGTTTTCCACACATTCCCTGGCAGCCCAGTTCCCTTCTTCCTGCCGTCAGGACTTTGTATAAAGCACTGGACTGCTCGCTGCCTCCTGGGCAGGTAGAGCGGAGGGCGAAGGGAGAGGCCTCAGGACAGGACAGGGGCTTCGCAGCCAGGG
Organism: Orcinus orca; assembly: GCF_937001465.1. Taxonomy (NCBI): domain Eukaryota; kingdom Metazoa; phylum Chordata; class Mammalia; order Artiodactyla; family Delphinidae; genus Orcinus; species Orcinus orca. The sequence goes on from NC_064568.1 coordinate 4,544,301, forward strand.
CCCCAGCACCTCCACTAGCCCCCATGGCGGCAGAAGGGAAATCACCCCCCTCCGTCACTGAGCCAGCCTATGAGAACTGAGCCAGCCTATGAAGCACGGCGGGCACAGAAAAGGTCCCCAATAAATGTCAGCTCCCCTCCCCAGCTTCTCATCGGCCCTCGAGCTGCCGAATCGGACACTTGCCGGTGCTCAGGAGAAGGGACCTTCCTGGAACTTCAAACGAAACCTACCCGCTCCAGGAGCTGAAGGAAGGGGAAAGCTTCAGGTCAGTTTGGGGTGCTAGGGGATGGTGGGGAGCAGGGGGGCCTGGCCCCAGCTGGGAAGTAGAGAGTCGACTCCAGAGCCCCCGGGAGCGGCAGCCCTCTTTGCCACCTTCTTTAGAGCCAGATATCTTATCTTCTCGTTGAGATGGAGCCCCGTTAAAACCAAAATAAATAAATATTTTTAAAAACCCGTTCCCCTACCATTCCCATTTCGATTAGATTAAATTTTAAGAGCACACAAATGTAATGTTCCTCTCAGATCAAATTAGAAACAGGTGCACTTTTGCATAAGGAAATTAAGTTGCAGACAATATGAAGATTTGTGAAAATGCAGGCACGGATGATGAAAATAAGTAGCCCTTTTATTTGTAATTATTGAGGCAATCTGTTCACAAAGTGTACATGTTAATGGTCTGACAGATCTGTGGACTCCAGCAGGCTGCCGTGAACAACTCAGAGCCGTTCTGAAAGTAACAGATTTTTTTTTCTTAGAAAATATATGTACATTCTCTTCTCCCTCTCCTGGCAGTATTTACAAGGCATGAAATGCCATAAATAGGAATTCCGTGGTTACACAAGGCCCCTCCCTAGAGTTCAAACTTGATCTGGGCAGAAGACACATTCTGACAGTTTAACTCTTCCTTCGATAGCCCAGCTGCCTGCAAGGCGGCCGGGAGGGGGCAGGTGGTCCCGAGGCTGCGGGTCAAGGGCTGGGGTCGTCGATGCGCCTCCGGCAGTAGGGGCAGCAGGTGTGCTGAAGCACCAGCAGCTCGTAGTCCTCTGAGTGGAACATCTGAGGAGAAACGGCCGGGACCCCAGGCCGCAGCTCTGGGCGCTCAGCAGCCCCAAGCTTGGTGGGGACCACTGACCTTCCAAGGGCAGGTGGCTTGGCAGTGAGTCGGGACTAGAAACACCACATCCAGGCCACCTTTGTCTGAGGACTGGGAGGGAGGGGGAGAAGGTCTGAGGCCCCTTTTTTTCCTAAATGAAGTTCAAAGGTGCATCACATTTGCCCAGCCCTCCTGGTTTAAGGGCAGGTACAGAAAGCACAGGGTCAGGGGCAAGTCCACTCCAGACAGCCCATGGAATGCATGTGAGAGTGGGGAGGGCCTAAGGATGGCCGAGTCTTTCTCCCAACTCGGAGCCCTGGCCTTGGCCTTGGCCGCTGAGGGACACCTGTGTTCCTCCCAGATGCCTGGCCTCCCTAAGGGGACATCTGGGAAATGGAAAAGCAGTGGAGACGAGAAACTGGGAACCACACATGAGCTGCAGGCAGCAGGCAAGGTACCTGGAAGCAGGAGGGGCACATGGTGATGGAGGCGTCGGGCAGGAGGGAGCGGAAGTACTGCCACCGCAGGGGCGGGGGCCAGCGCTTGATGAGCACGTCCCGCCGGCTCATGGAGCGCAGCACCGAGCGGTTCACCACCACGGGCACAAACTCCAAGCCACCTTGCTGTAGGGCAGGCGGGGAGAGGGGCACCAGGGCCCTCACTCAGCCATGGGGACATGTTTACGTGGATTATGATCCCAGAGGACCCCAGACACTTCCCCCACCGGGTCCCTCAATAGAACCTGGCCAGGCCACCTCTGTGAAGGCACCTCCTCTCCCCCGAGTGGCCCCGACAGGGAGTGTGCGCAGGAAAGGGACCCAAGACCGCCCTCCCAGCAGGCCTCATGGGCCTCAGCAGCCCGTCACTCAGAGGGGCGCCCTCACCTCGAAGCTCAGCTTGGCTGTGAAGGGGTCATCGTCTCCCATGGAGTCCAGGGTCTCGTCCAGCCTCAGAGTCTGGGAAGCTGCAGGAGCTAGTCAAGGACGGGACCTGAGGCCGAGGGACAGGCCCCACCCTCTACCCGATGCGTTGAGACCCACGGGAGCTCCCTCCAGGCCTTGAGTGGCACTCTCCCTACCAGCCGTGGGGAAGCGTGGCCTTGTCTGTAGAGTGGCTTTCCAGATGGAGGGACAGAGGGAATGTGGGCCGGGGTGACGCCGCGGTCACACGAGGCCGGGGCCACACCCAGAGCACAGGTGGGGAAGGAGGAGACAAGGGGCTCTGACGGGCCTCTGCTGCCCCCTCAGACCAGGCACGGCTCATGGACCGGCGAGAAGCGCCGTGTGAGCGGAGGCCTGTGGGCCTGCTGGTGTGGGAGCAGCAACGATGGGCCTGGCTGGAAACCACGGCCGGCAAACCCGCCAGCTCCTGGAGAAACACTCAGCAGCTGCCGGGTGGTCTGCAGGCACCTGAGGTGGCCTCGCAGATCCTGTTTCAGGGAGAAGGCGGAGAGCGCCTGCGGATGCCAGGCTGGCTGGGGCCGATGAGGAAGGGCCCCCCAGGGGAAGGGAGGCTGCTGGTGCCGAGTCAGGCGCGGGACGTGGCCCCGCACAGCATCTACGACCCAGCCTAAGCATCTGACGTGAGTGTGTAGAGGGTGGGCGTGAGTGCAGATACGGTTCCCGTCTCCGTCCTTCAGTAAACAACTGCCTGGGTGTTCCTCAATCCTGCTCCTCCAAACGTGGTCCACAGACCAGCGGCACCGGCCTCGTCTGAAAGCGTGTAGAAACACCGGCTCCCAGCCCACCGAGACCTGCCCACCCAGCTGCCGTGTGCTCACAAGGCCCACCGTGTGCACGCCGTGGCTCGGCTGGGACCATGACTGCGGTCCTGGCCACAGGGACACCTGACGTGTGGCCTGTGGCCCGAGCTGTTCCAGGGAGGGCGTGCCCCGGGGTTTATGCTGACACGCTGGGAGAAGCGCCGGGGGTCGCAGGGCTGATGGGATGCAGGCTGGGCACTGCTGGTGGGGACAGGGCAGGTGCGGCCTACGAATGAAGCTACCAGAGGATAGCAGGCCCCAGAGGACAGGAGGCAGGCTCCCGTCAGCGCTGAGCAAGCATCTGGGTGAGGCTGAGCACCCGTCCACGCTAGGTTTCTCTACACCCTTTTGTTGCCTGGCCTGTCCAAGTTGTGTCTCTGTCCCTTGTCCATAAAAGTGACCTGACCAGAAGAGCTGGGCCACCAACACAGGCGTCATACGCCGCGTTGGCTGCTCACCAGCCCCACACAGCCAGTAGCAGGGGAGCGCCTTTCAGGAGCCAGGGGTGGGTGGGAGGCCCTCCTGGGTGGAAGGCCAAGGTGGCATCTCCACTTCCACGTGCCACTTCTGGCCTGTGGGCACGTGCTGTCCCCTCCTGCACCGCTGCACCCTGGCCAGAGCTCTGCCCATTTCTGGCCCTATGCCTGCTCCCACATGGTCCTCACCATCACACAGGGTGGCCTGCCCTGCCCTGGCCTTACCCCCCAAGGCCCCTGCCTCCTGGCGTGCTCCCAGGCCGACGCTCAGCTGACACACACAGGGTCTGGCCAGCACCCAGGATACTGTTGCTTGCGATCTCTTGCCATTTATTCTCACGCTTGTGTCTTGGCGCCTCCAGGTCAATTAGGGAGACGGCTTCTTCATCAGTAATCCCCTCCTCCAGGTAGAATTCAACCAGGTGCAGCACCTCTGCAGGCACAGGGAGGGGCAGGGGCTGGGGCTGGAATGCTCTCACCAGGCAGCGCGAGGGGGTGGAAGGGTCCCAGAGCTCCTTCCCCACCCAGCACAGGCCTCTCTGAAAGCTGGCAGGTGCAGCATTGCTGCCTGCCACACATCTGGGGTAAGCAAGCATGTGTGCGTGTACGTGTGTGTGCGTGCAGGCATGCGTGTGTACGCAAGGGTGAGCACCGGGGGCCTTTACCCCTGCTCTGTCCCCCTAGGAGCCGGAGGGACTCCTCTCCAACGGAAGAAGAGAAGCGTCTCTGCACAGCTACTGGGAAAGGGCTTTTGACCCTCGTCAACATGGAAGAAGCTGGGGCTTGAGAGCCACGTCAGCCTCGCAGACGGAGGGCCTGACTAGCGGCGCCTCTTCCCAGGCATTTTCATCAGGCAGCGCTGCACACTGGGCTCTGAGGGGTGGGTGCTTCAGGTCGGGGCAGCACTGAGGTCCTGCCTCTGGGAACCCGGAGTGACTGTGTGTGTCAGGCGGGGTGGGGTCTCACGGTCCCCGATTTCCAAAGGAGGACACAGGTGCCCCACCCACATGCCGGCCGCCCCAACCGCACACAGCACTCACCATAGGAAGAGGCTGAGAAGACGAAGGGCTGGCGGCAATTGATGCAAACGTTGCCCAGGTTGTTTAGCAGCGGGTTGTTGGTGGAGCAGCGGTAGCACAAGGGCACCAGCTCCTACAAAATGCCAGCACCATAAAGGCCCGAGGGCCCAGCAGGGGTGGGGTGGGGTCCAGCCCCGTCTCCTCCCCTGGCTTCAGCTCCCTGGGGCCTGGCGGCTGAGAGGAAAGGCCACCTGGGTAGGTGGGGAGGGGGCACTGGAGAGGGCACAGCGCACAGGCTCTGAGCTGCAGCAAAGCAGCATAAGGGCCTACAGGAACCACAGCGGTGCTGGACACCCCCTTCCCAGGCAGGGCTCAGCAGCGCGGTTCTCCTGGCAGGAATGACAACCACCGCGGCCCCCGTTTACCAGCCAGTCCCTGTGCTCCATGGACTGCGCTAAGCATATTACCCACGCTGGCTCACTTCTCTTCACAGCCTCTCGTGGGAAAGCTATTAGGCGCATCCCCATTTCATAGAGCTGGAAACCGAGGAAATGGGGGAACTGGGATTTGAACCTAGATCTGTCTGATGCCAAGTCTCCGCTCTGTGCTTGAAGGAGGGGACTGTGAAAGAGACAGCGGCTGGTTGGGTTGGAGGAAGGCGGGCTGGGGCACTGACTGAGCTGCAGACACTTGGAGTAGATTTGCTGGCAAGTGACAAACCGGTTCCAGAAGGGGTGGGCTAGGGGAGGGGCTCCTAGGCTGAGGTGAAGGCAGGGCCAACCTGGGCACTGGGGCGGAGCAGACCTGGAGCCTCGGGAGAGCTAGGAAGCAAGGGAGGGCAGGGCTGTGGCGGAGAAGAGAGGACACAGAGAGGGAAGAGGGGAGAGAGTCGGCAAGCCAGGGCTTGGGTGGCTGGCAGGCGGGCGGGAGAGCAAAGCCCCAGGAGCACGGCAGCCATCTACAAATGAACCCAGGTCGCACTAGGAGGTGTCAGGAGAAGCCTCCTGCCCGAGGGGGCCGCGCCCTCACCTCGCTGTCCTGGAAGGGCTTGGAGCGGATGGTCAGGCTGCCCAGCTCAATGGACTTCTGGAACCTGGCCGGGGTGTGCAGGCCCTGCAGTTTGTCATAGGCGTGCCGGGCCAGCTTGTAGGCACCCAGTGCTTTGCTCTGTTTGGCTAGAGTGAAGAGCGTGTTCCTGCCGATAACGACGTTAAGGACAGTAGAGGTCACTCCAGGCCCGAGAGCTGGCACTGCCCACCTCTGGAGCGAGCTCCGTGCTGGAACGCAGCTCGTGCTGGTGCCAGGAGAGCACGGGAAGGAGTCTGAGCACTGCCTCGCTCATTCGTGGGATGTAAGTATATTTCTCGGGTATCAAGGCCCAGAGATTTTTCCAGAGATAGAGACAGCGTAGTTTCCATTAATATTTTGATCTTGCTTGGGGTTTCTGGGCCTGCTGACGGCTCACTCTGTACCCTGCCTAAGCCAGAACGGCTCCCTCGGCCTCACCCAGCCTGCCAGCCAGGCCCTAGGATGCCTGGCACCAAGCACCCCCCTGCTCCAGCCCCGCCAACGGAGCCTGGTCCCAGACCTCCCCGGTGCAGACACTCCTCTGCCTGCACTTCACCAAGGCCATGGCGAGCTCTGAGCGCAGCCTCCCTTGCTCCAAGGCCCTCCTTGGAACTCCTAGGCTTTGTGCTCCATCTCAGGTCACCTCAAAGGCCGGCTGTGCCCAGGCCTGGCCTGCCCTTCCTCCCCTCCCTCCACCTATGACTGCCCTTCCCCACTTCTCCCTAACACGCCTCAGCTAAATGAGGCCCAGGCCCAACCTCCTCCCCACTCTCCCTCCCCAGGCTCCTGTTCCCCACACCCCCAGCGTGGCCCCGCCCACCCCAGCAGTCACGTGGAGGCCAGTTTCCTTGTCTGTGTCTCCACCGTGCCTGATCAGAGTCAGGCGCTGTGTCGGGAGCTGTTTCCACATCCCCAGTGGACAGCAAGGGTGAAGCTCAGGGCAAGGGTTCAGTCAAACTCTGCTGACTTGAACAGAACTTGCAGCAAAGGCCAGGTGTAGGTCCCGAGAGCCCCTTGGTCTGTGGCAGCTTCCCCTGAAATGTAAATGACGGGCCTGAAACCCTTTAGAGAAGCTAGTTCTCACCTCTGAACCCTCGACTGGGAGGGTTTTTTACTCAAGGAAAGAAGGCAGGGTTGGGTGGGGCTGGGAAGGGGCTTAGAGATAGTGGTGTTTAGAAGAGGACATGGGTTTATTATGACTTTTATCACTTTGAGGACCTTCAGGATTTGGGGTCATTTCCTGGTGGTTTCTGGCAGCACAGGCCCTCAGGCCTCGCCTCCGCTCACGGCCCCTCCGTGGCCCTTACCAGACAGAGAAGGAGAGGCCGGCTCACAGGGAGGCCCTCAGGCCGCTGCCCCTCCAGCCTGGCTCGCACGCAGGGGGCCTTCCTCTGCGGGGAAGGGCCTTCCTCTCTGAGGGGGAGCTCCTCCCTCCCCCCACCTCACTTCCCTCCAAGCCCTTCCAGGCGCTGGGCGCTCCCCTGGAACATGTACTCCACGTCTTCCCTGGTTACCTCAGCCTACAGGATGGCTGTCACCTCCTCTAGGCAGCCTTCGCCAACCCTGGCCCCGGCCTAGCTGCATTCCACCCTGGGACACAGCACACGCCCCACTGAACCAGGCCCTGACACTTGTCACCTCCCCATTTGATGGCAGTTTGTCGCCTACTGCCTGGTCCGGGGCCGGGGATGCAGCAGGTGCTCTGTCCACCTGGGCTGAATAAACGGTCCCCCCCCACCCCCCAGGGAAGTGCCCAATATTCCAAGCCCCGAAGGCCTGGCGTTTCCTTCACTTCAGTCACACCCTCATCTGTGGGTTCTGGGAGGGCCTGGACAGTGTGTTGGCCAGAGGCCTGCTGCAGGGCCCAGCCCAGAGAGCCCTGAAAACTAATCCTCCCTTGGCGCTCCCTCGGTTTCCCTGGCTGAGCCTCTCTTCCAGCCGAACAGCAGCGGCAGGGCGAGCTCTCTCCCCTCCCCGAGGCAGCTGGAGAGAGGGAAACTTCTGCCAGCAAAGTGCTCTGGCCATTAGACAAGAGGGGCGGGACAGAGGGTGGGGTGAGAGAAAGGATACGCTTTAGAGATGCCCAGGGGAGTGTCCTTGGTCAGGCTGTGCAGCAGGAACCTGGAGATGTTGAAGAGCGTTTCGGGAAGGTGGAAACTGAACGGCTCCTCCTGCCGTGAGGAAAGCAAACAGGATTGAATTTCTCAGCCGAGCTGCTGCTGGGCTGGGCGAGAGGCAGACACCAGTAACTCCAAGCGACTTCAACAGAACAGCAGACCCACCCAGTGGGCACCTACTGTGTGCCGGGCGCCTGCAGCCACTGCCTCTGGTGGTCCCCAACCCAACCCCGTGAGGGAAGCATTGTCATCCTCACTGTGCTGACGAGAAAACCGAGGCCTCGAGAGATGATCTGCCCAAGTCACCAGCTAGAAAGGAGTGGAGCTGGGATTCAAACCCAGGTCTGATCCCAAAGCCCAACAATGTCTTTCTCCCAAGCTCACTGCCTCTGGGGTCAGTAAGGATTCCACTTCCCTGAGCTCAAGCTGTCTCCAAGTAGCTCTAAAAGAGGAGACCTTTATGCGGTTTAAGACATGACCTCCATATAAGCACGTCTTTAAGCGGAGGCAATTAACCCCTTGTAGGATGAAATCACAGGCCTCTTCTCTGCTGTACAGCAGCAGCCTGACTGTGCGACGCCCACAGGTGTGCCAGGCGCTGGGGCTCCCAGCTGCATCCCTCCGCCCCCAGAGCCCGGCACAGGCCCTGACAGACAGGCACTCAAGACATGCTGAGTTGAAGGAACAGGTCTTCTGCACCCAGAGGCTGCCAGAAGCTCAACACAGTAGAGCAGAGGGAACTTTCTATCAGGAGGAGTCTATAAAAGATTAAGAAAACCCTGTTTCGAAGGAATCTGGCGCGCGGCTTTAGATGACAAGATGAAAGCAGGCCAGCTACCCACCCCCAGCCCCCACCAGTGAGCACCTAATGGTAATAAAACTGACATTTCCTGAAGGGTCTTGCTAGGCCACAGTCATCACTGAGCCACCAGGACTTAGGCCCTCAGTTTGTGAGGACTCACTTTACACTACTTCTTTGGTCCAGAACCCAGCATTCTCTCTTTAGTTCTCACTTAAATTTCTATAGCTTCTGTTCGTTCCAAGAACCCAAGAAAACCTGAGAGTGCATCCTTTTCTGGGTGACAGCCAGGGAGAAGCCTGCCTCTGGTTATACTGCACTAGATGTGGAAGCTAAGAAATGTCCCAGAAAGAGGAGGGCGTGTGTGTGTGGGGGGGGGGTCCTCGGGATTCGCACCTCTCCTCTGGGAAGGACGCCATTATCTCAGAAAAGGTCTGATGCTTCCCTTTCCAGCCTGCTCTGAATCAGCGCTGCTCTGCCGGGCCCTGATGCCAAACCCTAAAACACTACACCCACCTGCGGGCCTTTGCTCCCGCTGTGGCCTCCGCCAGGAATGCCCTTCCCCGTCCTCTCCGCCTGCCCCATTCTTACTTACCTCCCACCTCTTGGCTTGGGGGCCACCTCTCCGAGGAAGTCCTCTAAGCGTCTCCTTTGCGGGAACTGCACTGCAGTCGCCTGTACTAGACTATGAGCTCCTGGGGGGCAGGGACAATGTCTCCTTCAGCACTGTGCCCGAGGTCTTGGCACAGGGCGTGTCACACAGCGGGCATTTGTTGAATGAAGGAAGGGCCCAGTGAAGAAGCCTGAGCTGGGATGAAGAGCCAGGCCCTGCAAGTGGGTGTGAAGCTGCCACAAGCTCACAGCTGCATCAGGTCCTGGGGCAGAGCTCAGCTGTTCCAGAGAGGAGACCGCCAGGCCCCTGCCTCCAGGGGCCAAGGGCGATGAAGAGCAGGGAGAGACGGAGCTGGGTCCCAAAGTGGCTCAGGCAAATTGAGACCGGGCTGGGCCCTGACTTCCACCCTGAGTTTGGGGTCTTTAATTTGGAGGGCTTCCTTCCAGGTAAGCACCTGATAGAGATAAGGGGCCCCAAAAAGACTGTAGGGAAGATGAGGTCCCTCGAGACCACTGGGCCTGGTGCGGGGAAGAGGTGAGATGCAGGGCTAATGGCTCAGGCAGGGAACCTCCCCTCCCCACAAGAGTCATTCTTGCCAGACTTCCCCCAGAGGCAGAGAATGTGCCAGGAGCTCAGCACAAATGAGGGGAAAGAGGCACCAAGGGTGGAAGGCAGGGCCTTTGAGACACCCAAAGGCAACTGCTCAGCCTGCGGGGAGTAGGCCAATGGAAAACTGGTTTGAGGCCTCCGCACAGGGCAGTGGGAAGAGCTGAGACTCGTGCAGGGTCACTCTTCCAAGTGCTTCCCAATATTAACTCACTGAATCCTCACAACAATGCCATCAGGTAGGTACTGTTATTATCCTCCTTTTACAGAGAAGGAAGCTGAAGCACAGAGGAAAGTAAACGACTTGCCCAAGGTCACACAGTGGAGCTGGGGCGTGAGGCCAGGGGTCTGCCTTCTCTAAATTAGTGGGGTGGGGGGCTAAGAGCACAGGCTCAAAGTCAGCCTGCCTGGGTTCAAGTCCTGGCTCTGCTACTTACTAGCTGTGGGATCTCTCTGTCCAGTGCCTCAGTTTCTTCATCTGTAAGATGGGGATGACAGCACTTATCTCACTGCATGGTTGAAAGGCTGACACAATAAAGCCCTCAGCACATTGCCTGGTATGTAGCAAGTGCTCAATAAAGGTCGTCTATTGATATTACCCTCTGGCTTACGAGCACAGGATAAGCTCACGTTGTTGAGTGATCGAAGGTACACAAAATAGGGAGGCTGATAACAATCTGTCACCTGTTCCCTACTGTCAGGAGGCAGATTTAAAATGGCTTAATCAGAAGGATCCAGGAGTAACTAAAAAGAACTATTTGGGTCTCTGGAGATCAAGGCAACACTCTTCTTTATAGAGAAGGAAACTGAGGGTCAGAGAGGAGAAGTAAATTGCTCAAGGTCACATAGCAGGTCAGTGGCAGGGCCAGGGAAGAGACCTCAGGCCTTTGGTTAGAGCTAGACCTTCACCCACCTAGAAGAGAGGGCCCCAGGCAACGTCCCCCACCGATCACTTAGAGAGACGGCACTTTAAGTGGCTAATCCAGTCTGCCCGAGTCATCCAAACCTGAAGCAAGCAACCAGAAGGGCCCACTCCAGCTCTGGCTTGCTAATTCTGAAGCCCACATGCTGCACCTCAAACAAGTAACCAATCAGGAAAATCAAAGTTCCAAACTGTCTCCCAGGAGGAGACGAGGATTTCTCAGCAGGTCATCATGCCCTGGGTTTACCCTCCATCCAGAGGTCTGCTGCTCTGTTAAGACGTACCCAGGGCTCCCAGCTCAGCCGGGACTGGTGCCCCCGCCAGGACTCATCTCCCGGCCACCTTACCGTGTACCGCTGAATGGCGTGGTAGCCGTGGTACAGCTCAGCCAAGTGCTGGAAGTGGTGGAACTTGCCGAGCATCACGTCCTTCTGGGCAGGGTCTGCAGGGCACAGCAGGAGGGGAGCAGGGCAGGAGGAAGAGGACGTGTCAGACTGTGCAGGTTCTCCCCCGACACCAGACCTGAGCCAGGGAGATGGTAATGGCACTCTGCGCAGGAGCTGCGCTATCCTGAGGCAGCTAACGTCTCGGCGGGGCAGAGCACACAGCAGGACTTCTCTCAGGGTCATTCCCTGGGGGAGGGCCAGCTGTGCGAGAGGGCGATCACTGGCATCCAGACAAGCCAGAGCCACCTGGCAGGGAGGGTGGACAGACGTCAAGTTCATTCACGCTCACCTCATGGCTCTTCCCTCTGTGTCCTTGCATATCAAATCACAAACCACTGGCCAGAACAAAAAATGCCACCTTCTGCTAGAGCTTGACAGCTTTCAAACTATAACCATGGTTCTGGGAGGCTCACAGCAGCCTTACGAAGGAAGCAGGGCGGGATGACCCCCACGCTACAGATGGGGCTGCAGTGCTGAGGAAGGACTGTGACTTGTTACGAGTCGCCTAGCTGCTCCAATGCCAGTGTCTTTCCCACTCCTGCAGGCTGGCCTCGGCCCAGTGGAGAGCATCTCCCTGCCCCGTCTGCTTCCAGAACTCCCTCAGTGCATCATGGGAAGTCTTGTGAAAGAAAGCAACATCGAAACTATCTTCCTGCCTGGGATGAGCGAGAATCTGGAGTGTGTTACTGTAAAAGGATCTCTTTTTCACCTTTTCATTTAGTTCAACATTTTGAAACCACGGCTCAGCCAGGTCCAGTTACAGGGTCCCAGGTAGCAGGGAAAAGATATGTTCTGAATTAGCAACACAGGGCAAAGCCCAGGGCTTTAATTAAAACCTCGCAGCTCTTCCGATGTTTATCTTGGTGCCAGAGTGGGGCCGGGAAAACAAGCGGCCCTGCTGATGTTTACTTACCTTGAGCTATATCGAGGCACTGCATGGACAGCATCCAGTAATAATAGGCAGCGTCATTAAATCTGCTCTCGACCACGGCATTGTGTGTGAGCTGCTCCAGCACCCTGACTGCTTCCCCCTGCCGCCCGGCCTTGTGGAACGCTGCAGGGGCACAAAAGCACACACCATGGGGGGAGTTGGGTGGAATTCTGCAGGGCTTGCAAGGGGCTGCTGTAGAAGTAGGACCCTTGTCGGAGCATCTGCAGCACCGCGCTGCTGGGATGCGCCTCTCAGGCCAGAGGCTATAAATAACCAAGGCTACATCCTGAAAAAAAGTACAGAGAGATATACGCCTTTTTGGCTGGGAAAAGGCAACCCGCTTTGGCAAGGCATGGCAGACAGAGAAAGCTGAGGGGCCAAACTGCAGGGCAAAGTCCAAGGACAGAAGCGCTGCTCACCGTCAGTGAGGTTCTGCCCCCAGCCCTGTTCCAGGACAAAGCCTAGTGACTCCCCAGGTGACTAACAGGATCTGGCACTCTAACGGCCTCGGTGGTTTTACAGAGTGCTTTTGTTGATGATTCCCTCACAACAGAATCTGTGAGTCTGTTGGATCATCACAACAGATCTAGGAAGACGCTTTTGAATACACTCGCAAGGGGGAGGTAAAGTGGCACACCCAAGGTCACAGAACCGAGCCCGACTCAAGCGCTTGGTCAGTCTCCAACTGAGTGCTTTTTGATGACAACCTTGGAAAATCTGGCTTGGTTCTAGCAACCAAACATTTGTGAAAACAAGCAAAGATTTCTCAGTCGTTCTCACATCCACTTAACAGAAATTTCTTGAGTCCCTACTGTGTGGCCAGACCCTCGGGATGTTGGGGGCAGCTGGGGAAGCACTTCTAGCTGTGATGCTTGCCCACATGTGGGTGGCTCAGATGATCCAAATCCTCTGCGTTAGGGAAGGAAAAGGTCTGGCCTTTGTTCCAGTCTCATCTCCAATCTCTCGTCTGAGTACCAAGTTACTATGGCGATGGATTCTTGGAAGGACAGACCAGACAGATGGATAGGTTGATGTGTTTTGCCCAAACATGCACATACTTCAGCAACTGGGTACTCTGGAAATGCTGAAGCAATGGAGAACGTGCTGTCCTTCAACGGGGCCTTTCAGCTGAGGAGCTTCCACAGGGAGCCACTCCGAAATGTGTCCGGAGGTGGCAACTGTTCCCACAGAGAAGTGCAAATGGGATGCTATGGAACATGACACATCCAACTGCAATTAGAATACTTCCTAGAGAAGCAGTGAACCCTAGTTGGGAGAATCAGCCTCCCCAGTCTGACAGATCCTGGTCCAATTCTGGCTTTGCCACTCTGTGGCTTTGGGACTTTGCAGGGCACAGTTAGCCTCTGCGTCTCTGTAGGCTACTGCCGAGGTGCAAGGTTATGTGGTTAAGCACCCAGTCAGTGCCTGACACACAGAAGGCCATCACATTTAAAAATTATTTTTACCATTTAAAGCGCTAGACTTCCTCTCACTCCTGTGCCCAGCCGTTTTACCACTGGGTATGCTGAGGAGCAGAGGACACCCCGTTTCCCTGAGCCAGAAGCAGAACCCAAGTTTCTCTTCCGGGTGAGGAAAGTGGCAGGTGGGACCATTCTGGCCATTCTGCGGCCACTCTCCTTCCGTCCTCCCCCACCCTGCCTCAAATTCCCTCTCTGCCACCTCCTAGCTGTGGGACTTCAGACAAATCCCTTTACCTCTTCCAACCTCAGTTTTCTCACCTACGAAATGGTACCTACATCACAGGGCTGCTGCGAGGAATAAACAGGAAGATACACTGGAGCTCACGGTGCTTTGCTCAGAGAGGAGACAGGACCTGCTGAAGGTCCTGGGGCATGTGAGTGGTGGGCCCGGGTGCATCCCACGCAGAGCCCGTGTTCCTCCCACGGCTCCATGGCCTTTCAGCACCAAGCACATCACAGCCGCCGAGGAAACTGTCTGTCTTGGGGCCCACGGCAGGAGGGCTGGGCAGCCTACCTGACGCGTGTGTCTTGGCAGTGCTTTCTCCTGCCCCTTGTGCAAGGTGCCAGTCTATGTGGCCTACCTTTCTGGGCTTCCTCAAAACGATCGTTCTCTGCTAGCCACTGAGCGTAGGGCACGTAGATGTCATCCTTAAACTCGGGATGCTTCTCACCCAAGGCGAAGGCCTAGAGGAAGGAGCAAATGGCTTCTTAATAAAGCAGCCCCCGCGGCCCCCATGAAAACACGGGCGCTTGGCTGAATCCATCAGGGATGTCATATTTTGCCAGCCTGACAACTCGGAGGAGGAGAGTGCCTCCCCCCCCACCACCCCCAGAAACGCAAAAACAAATCAGCTCTTTGAAAACAAAAGGCAATTAACAGCAATATGCAAGCAACTGGATTCAGTAACAACACAGTCTGTTTCTGAACCACAGAAGTGGCACAGAATCGGAAACATTTTATTTTGAGGCTTTGCGTGGGCTCCTGTCGCACTGCAAACAGATTTCTTTTAATTGCAGGCGACACCTAAGGAAAGATAATTGACATTATCATCATTGCTGCTTATTAGCTGTCAAAGATGACCGTGGTCGTGGTGCTGCATGGGACCCGGTGACTGCTTCATCTAAGCCTCAGAACCACCTGTCAGACTGGGAGAACCGGAAGTGAGTCACGGGGGAAAATATGTGGCAACGGGGAGAAAGTCTGCCTCATGCACAGCCAAGATGCTCTAATTTATGCTGCTTGAGAAATCTGATAAATGTATCTTGAGAAGCCATTATTGCCTCTGTCCCTGGCTCCACCTTTTCTCATCAGTGACCCTGTCACCTCACCAAATGGAGCCAATTAGCGGGGAGACAAGAGTCAGACAGCTCTTACCAGCAAAGGCCTTGCAGCGGCTCTGCAGACCAGACCACAGTGGGTGGGTGGGGAGGGTGAGGACGGTGTGCACAGTTCTCATCCCCTCGAGGATGAATTTTAATCCAGGGCACAGGGAGCCAGTCAGCTGGAGGGCGGGACTTAAGCCACAGAGGGGCAGCATACCAGCTGCTCCACCAGCCCCACCACAGCCATCTCTCCCGCTGGCCTGGCTAATTCTCTGACCGACCCTCACGACAGAGGAGTCGGGGGGAGGGGGCCGGGAAGAGGAGGAGGAGCTGGCCCCTGAAATGGCTCCGGCCGTTTCAGGGAAAGTACGGGTGGCATCTTCTGCCAAAATGCCAGCCAGCAGGTTTTAAATGTCACACAGGTGTGCCTCCCTGTCTGCGATGCTTCAGCCCGTGGTGCTGGTCAGAGGCAGCTCAGACCAACAGCAGGCAGTGGGGGCTGTCACGTTAACTCCCACATCCTTGGGGTCCATCACTGGGCTGGCACACAGCCAGCAGGCCATAAAGATTTTCCGAATGAATGAACGAATAAGCGAACAAACAGAAAGCGAGTACGGAGAGGCCCTCCAGGATACTCTGGCTCAGAGAATTCACAGGTGAGTCTTGTGACTGCCAGGCCAATGTTCACACCCACAAGGAGGACAGCTGCTCTCCACCCAAACCCCCCAAATCCCCATGTCCCAGGGCTCAGGGAGGGCCCCCTATACTCACCTCATCCCAGCGCTGGGTGTCCACGTGCAGGTGAACCAAGGACTTCAGGTCACCAATCTTCAGGTAGGTCTCGGCAGCATAGCCAGGGTTATCCAGCTTCTTGAAGTAGTGGGCGCACATCAGCAGGGGCTCCCGCTCGGCCTTGTCCAGCTTACGGGCAATGTCGATGAGCCTGGAGCGGCGAGAGCAAAGGGAGGAGATGGACTCCCAGGAAGGGAGCCCGGTGGAAGGAAGCGAGCGTCTGCGTCTTCCCAGGGCAGGCTCGGTGTTGATTCGTGCTGACGTCCCCAGGCCTCCGTATGGCGCCATGGCCCCTGGTGCTTGATGGGAGGTTATTAATTGAGTGAATACTTAATCCAGAAACGCTGCTTGGTAAAGGACACCAGCTCCCCCACCTCTTGCGCCTTTCACAGGAGTTACGAACCTATCCAGCAAGCTTTGGGGAGAGAAATCAACGTTTACTCATCACCTACGGGCGTCAAGCTCAGCGCCATGAGCTTTCGCATGTGTGATGTCACTGAACCTTCACCGCCCTAAGGGGGTGGTACTGCTATTCCCATTTAACACATGAGGAGACTAGAGGCTAGGGTGAAAGGTGAAGCAACCTGCCCAAGACTCTGCAGCCAGGAAGTGGCAGAGTGCCCTTTCCAGCACCATTTGAGGAATTCTCACAGGAAAGTAGAAGCAGAGGTGGGAGATGTCTTCTGGGACAGGACCTCTCAAGGAAGAGGCATGTGCGGTTCTGCTCTGAGCTCTGGAAGGAAGGCCTGCAGGGAATCTTGACTGTGCCTCTCCTCCTGGCCAAAGTGCTGACCAGGCTGAGGGGCCATGGGGACCACTGGTTCACCACTTTTCCCCAGTGGTAGCCAGCCCTGCCACTGCTCGTGGGCTCATGAGGCTGCGTGGAAAGTGCTTGTTCCCTCTGGTCAGGCCGGGGTTTTGAGTAAAACCAGCTCTCCCAAGGGAAAGGGGTTCTACCCAGCTCGCTCTTTGTGAGAAGCAGCTGTAGCAAAGCCCTGTCTCAGAGACAGGCGAGCTCAGGGAGGCCTGTCAATCTGTACTTAGAATAATAATGGCATCTAAAAATAACACTTCTCAGCAAAGAAAGGACACGTGTTTAGGGAAAGGTGGCACAGGCAGCACCTTAGCACCTCCGCCCCCGCCCCGCCCATTAACCCTAATGTCCCTGGAGGAGAAGCACCTTTTACAGCCAGGCCTGGAAGAAGGACAGAACATGCTTAATGTCTCCTTTCTGCACTAGTTAAGTATCCCCAGGGTAACCTGATTCATATAAGCTGCAAATGAAAGTGACAGGCAAAACCAGAGGATTGAGTGGGGGACCTAAAGCTGCCTGGCTCTCTCCTGTACCACACCTTTCATGAACAGAATAACTGGGGGGCAAAATCTGCACCTCTATCTTCAAGAAACGTTATCCTTGGACAAGAGAAAGATGGGGTAGTAGGTCACCCACTCAGGTCCCTTTGTGAGGGACAACACCAACCACATGACTTAGCCATCAACCAGCCCCTCCCCCTCCCAGGTCCCGGGCCACTGCTACCTGTTTCTAGAACAGCCAACAGCTTTCAGGGCTTAGACTGAGCCAAACTCAGGAGCCACTCCCTCACCTCTTCTCCTGTGCCAGCTGTAGCAGCCTATACGTGTGTACATGTGTGAGCACAAAGCCCACTCTCCCTGACGGTGGGAGGAGAAAGCCCTCTGCCTGAAGGTCTGATGCTCTAAGAGTCCTAAGACCAAATCCATGCTCTGTCTGGCAGCTCCACCCCAAGTCCCCGTTGCTTCTGTTCTCTGCCTTGAGTGAAATCACTGACCACCAGGCCCAGAGCTCAGAATCAGCTCTGCCGGCCCTGCCCCGACGCACCCTGCCTTGGGTCCTGTCAGTTCACCTCCTCCACGTCTCTCTCGTTCTCTCAGCTGCCACACTGGCCACTTACCTGGTCCTCCTCTAGTTTTCCCTCCATCCCCCCACCTGCTGCCTGAGTGGGCTTCTGAGAGCACAGCCCCGACCAGGGGTCCTCACCACCTACTGACAAATCTAAACGCCTCAGTTTGGCTGGCCCTGGAGGCCCTCCCGGTGAGGCCAGCCCCGATGCCCCTGCCACAGCCTGCATCCTCCACCCTCACCTGGACCCTTCATGTGACCAACACCAACTTGTCCTGCTTGGGCAGTTCTTCCACCTGCACGATCTTCCCTTCCTACCAACTCTACCTCCTGAAATTCGTCAAATGACCTTCGTGCAAAGACTACCTCTCAGGAGAAGACATCCAGGGCTCCTCCCGTGAGAATTCACGTCTCCTTCCCTGACATGCTTAGGACTTTTCTTGTTCTTTTCAGGGCCTACCATCATACCGGTTATGGGCACTGAGATCAGTCTGTAGCTCTGCTCCACAAATTCCCAGCTACCTGGCCTTATACGATCACTTGGTCCCTGAACCTTGGTTTCCTCCTTTGAAGGTGGGCATGGAAACACCAACGCGGAGGGTGTGGGGGAGAACCGAAGGCCGGCTCGGCTCGTAGGGAGGGCTCAGGGAATGGCAGCCCCGGGGCCTGGGTGGCTCCCCGCTCAGTCCCCACCACCCTTTCCCCAGGGCCTTGCTGAGCTTCCCAAAGTCAGCGACTGCCTCGTTCAGTCTCTGTGTCTCCCAAAAACCAAGTCACCATCACCTTCGGATCAGATACTTAGAGAAACACTAGTTTTTTCCTTGTCAGTCAAAACCAAGAGCTGACATGACATGACATGCTGCCAAATGCCTCTTGGGGCAGGGACTGAAAACCTACGTGTCAACCCAGCCGTGGTCGCCGCTGATCTCTATGGCCTTGCCGTGTTCGCCCGCCGAGATGTACATCTCCACGGCGGCTTTGGGCTCGTTGATATTTCGAGCCCAGTCGGCCTGTTTGGTGATTAGCATCTTTGTTTCTTTGGGGTCTCCAGATCCAAGGAAATCCTGAGGAAGCACAACAAACAAAAACATTCCGGATTAGAACTTCCTGCTGCCAGCATTACGTCAGGCTGCTGAAGGCTGCAGCAAGGAAGGGCCCCATTTGGCTGCAGCAGGCGGTCAGGATGCAGGCATGAGCCCGTACCCTCGGGGCGGACTGCAGGGCAGGCCCAAGTGCTGGGGAGGAGGGCTCGCAGGCCGCCCCACAGGTGCTCCTGGGGGTACGAGGTCAGTGTCAAGGACTAGGGCCCTCAATGTTTCTTGCCCTTCCCACTAATGGACGTTTGTTCTTCAGCTAAACAACACTTTCCCGACTCTCTGGAGTACTGCACACAACCCCGCAGTGTGGGAGGTTTATGATCAGAGTACTTTGTTTCTCTCTCATATAGAATTTGATGTATGTGTAACTATTCCTTTATAGTGACTTTACAAAATTTCAAACAGTCAGACCTAAAATCTTTATTCAGAGTGTAAGGATGATACCACACGCCTCAGAGTGAGGCTGAGTATGTGGTCCCCTGAACTTAAAGGAGGCAAGATGGTTTACAGAGTTCTACGACGGCCCCTCAGCCATCACCACACTGCAAGTATCACTGGCATCCGTTTTCTGACTCTGTTCACGTTCTGCTGCCTGAACTCAGGGCGTTGTCCCCTCGGCTTTGCCCCAGCTGTTTGCCTGGGGCCGACAAGGAGCACGAGTGGTTTTGGTTATGGTTAATTACTTCTCAACAGGATAGTATCAGACCCTGTCCTGAGATCAGGTCTGCAGGGGTGGGGACAGCAGGAGGCCGTGGGGGATCTGAGGCAGGGGGAAGGGGTTGGGAGAGAATCCATGAAGGAGGAGAGGCCTGTGTTCCTTCCACTGCAACAGGGGCCTCTGAGGGGCCGTGCCCAGCTTCCCCAGGTTGGCCTTATAATTCGCAAGAAACAGTCTCAGAATATCACCTCTTTTCAGGATACAGTTACCCAAAACATGTGTTGAGGGTTGCCATAGTTGAGGCAGCTTTTGGTGCTGACAATTTGAAAGGTGGGGCTTTTCAAAAAGGGAAATTGAGAGTGCTTGGAGCCCAGCTCTGCACTCCTCCTAAGAAGCAGTTTGTCTCAGGAATAATGTACCCTGCAGAGGCTGCGCTGTGTCAAGTTCACAAAGCATAAGAAAGCACTCCTTTCTCCATTGTACATTCCTGCCTCTTTTATCAAAGATAACGTGACCATATGTGCGTGGGTTTATCTCTGGGCTTTCTATCCTGTTCCACTGATCTATATTTCTGTTTCTGTGCCAGTACCATACTGTCTTGATTACTGTAGCTTTGTAGTATAGTCTGAAGTCAGGGAGCCTGATTCCTCCGGCTCCATTTTTCGTTCTCAAGATTGTTTTGGCTATTCGGGGTCTTTTGTGTTTCCATACAAATTGTGAACTTTTTTGTTCTAGTTCTGTGAAAAATGCCAGTGGTAGTTTGATAGGGATTGCATTGAATCTGTAGATTGCTTTGGGTAGTAGAGTCATTTTCACAATGTAGAGCAGAGAAAGGACAGCCTCTTCAATAAGTGGTGCTGGGACAACTGGACAGGTACATGTAAAAGTATGAGATTAGAACACTCCCTAACACCATACACAAAAATAAGCTCAAAATGGATTAAAGACCTAAATGTAAGGCCAGAAACTATCAAACTCTTAGAGGAAAACATAGGCAGAACACTCCATGACATAAATCACTGCAAGATTCTTTTTGACCCACCTTCTAGAGAAATGGAAATAAAAACAAAAATAAACAAATGGGACCTAATGAAACTTCAAAGCTTTTGCACAGCAAAGGAAACCATAAACAAGACCAAAAGACAACCCTCAGAATGGGAGAAAATATTTGCAAATGAAGCAACTGACAAAGGATTAATCTCCAAAATTTACAAGCAGCTCATGCAGCTCAACAACAAGAAAACAAACAACCCAATCCAAAAATGGGCAGAAGACCTAAATAGACATTTCTCCAAAGAAGATATACAGATGGCCAACAAACACATGAAAGAATGCTCAACATCATTAATCATTAGAGAAATGCAAATCAAAACTACAATGAGATATCATCTCACACCGGTCAGAATGGCCATCATCAAAAAATCTAGAAACAATAAATGCTGGAGAGGGTGTGGAGAAAAGGGAACCCTCTTGCACTGCTGGTGGGAATGTGAATTGGTACAGCCACTATGGAGAACAGTATGGAGCTTCCTTAAAAAACTACAAACAGAACTACCATATGACCCAGCAATCCCACTACTGGGCATATACCCTGAGAAAACCATAATTCAAAAAGAGTCATGTACCAAAATGTTCACTGCAGCTCTATTTACAATAGCCAGGAGATGGAAGCAACCTAAGTGTCCATCATCGGATGAATGGATAAAGAAGATGTGGCACATATATACAATGGAATATTACTCAGCCATAAAAAGAAACGAAATTGAGTTATTTGTAGTGAGGTGGATGGACCTAGAGTCTGTCATACAGAGTGAAGTAAGTCAGAAAGAGAAAGACAAATACCGTATGCTAACACATATATATGGAATCTAAGAAAAAAAAAATGTCATGAAGAACCTAGGGGTAAGATGGAAATAAAGACACAGACCTACTAGAGAATGGACTTGAGGATATGGGGAGGGAGAAGGGTGAGCTGGGACAAAGTGAGAGAGTGGCATGGACATATATACACTACCAAATGTAAAATAGATAGCTAGTGGGAAGCAGCCGCATAGCACAGGGAGATCAGCTCAGTGCTTTGTGACCACCTAGAGGGGTGGGATAGGGAGGGTGGGAGGCAAGGAGACCTAAGAGGGAAGAAATATGGAAACATATGTATATGTATAACTGATTCACTTTGTTATAAAGCAGAAACTAGCACACCATTGTAAAGCAATTATACTCCAATAAAGATGTTAAAAAAAAAAAAAAGAAAGCACTCCTTTCCCCTGATTAGCACTCACTTGTCAGAAAAGTATAGTCAATGTATGCTAAAAACCCACTTGAACAATTAGCGTTCTCTCTTTTCTTCCATTTGCTTTCAGGGTAATTGGGTAGCCCCTAAAATAACATATTAGACTGGCCTAAGACAAGCGATTCTTTTCAGGAGAGGAAGAAGCATCATGACTCTGATGCTGAGGATCCAATAAAAGACAGGCCCGCCTCGCTGGCTTGGGGCTCTCTGCAGTGCACACAGGTGAAGGGGCTGGAAGGCAGCCGCTGACTACCTGCAGATGCCTGGTTTGGGCTGTTACAGACCCAGCCTTTACTCTTGGCAGCTACAACGTGTACTCTTTATGCCAACACAAAGCCGGAAACTCTTCTTTAACCTGGTTGGCTAAATGAGGTTAGCAGCTGGGGAAAACAGGCATCGTGAGAGAACAGGAATGTCCTTCAAAGGGAGTGCTCAGTGGATTCCGGGTGTCTCACTCTGTAGTGAGAAGGGTCAGAGGCTAAGAGCAAGCCATAAATTTGGGTCGTCAGTGTGGAGACCAGGCAGGGACACAGCTCCCGGGCTTGAAAGAGCCTCCTCCAGCCCTACGCTCCAGCTCCTGGAGCTCGGACCTAATAGAAGTTAAGTCTAAATGGTGCTTCAAGGCTCAGCAAACTGGGTTTCCAAAGGTTCTCTGGTCCCATGAAGCTAATTTACACGTTATCTGGGGCCATGGCAAAGACTCTGTCCCGGAGTGGACAGAAAGAGGCTGTGCTGAGTGATGAATGAGACTAAACAGTGTTCTCATGCTTGGTGATTTTGATAAGGATATACTACATAAGAGTTAAGAGCATTATAATTCCCTTTATCTCCATATAAACATGTCACTTCCCCGGAAAGCATACAATTTATTTGTACGTGGGAATGTAATTTAAAAATTTTCTGAAAACCAGATTGAATCCTGGGAAGCAATTTTCAAGTAAACAAAAACATGCCATGTTAATAAGCACTGTATCTTCCCCCACCCCCCGACATAATGTGTACATACACATTTTCTCAAATTCAGACTGTCGGGGGTCGGGGGGGGAATGAAATGGAAGCAACCTACTTGGATCCTACTTGGAATTGTGATCAAAACCTGAAACCGGAAACAACCCCCAGCGTATTTACCTTCATGGAGAGGCAGACCAGACGGACTGCGTAAACGGGCTGCCTTTCTGGGTGGACGAGCGTAGGCGCACAAAGCCCACTGGAAGTGTGAGGAGGGGCTTCAGTGCAGGGCGGGGTGGGGCTGGCGGGGGCCGGTCTGAAGGACGGCCATGCTGTGGTCACGCCTGGCTCCACTCACTCTCCCAGCCTTTCTACAGCTCGGCCTTTGTAAAGGGCTTCCTCGTGGGTTCATTTCTGCAATTCTCAGAACTGAGCTCAGCTGGACAAGGCGACCCTCCAAGAAGGAAATGGAAGCTGGCAAAGTGCGGAGCCTCCCCCAGGTCACCCACAGGGAGGCTGAGACTCACGCCCGCTCTCTGGGCACCACGGCAAGGTGCTGTCTCCTACGCCACAGCTGCCCACCAGGACTTTGCAGAGGACCCGGGAAGCGCTGTTGGTCCGGAAGAACAACTAAGCCTAGCTGTTCCTAAAGCCTGAATTCTACCCTCAGGGATTCGATCCTTTAGTTCAAGGTTTTATCCTTGGTTTAAATGTTGTCACCCCCAGAAAGAGACACCCTGATTTATGTGTTCTCAGTGTGAACGCACTGTTAAATTGTGTGTGTGTGTGTGTGTGTGTGTGTGTGTGTGTCATGTGTGTGGTGGGGTTTGGGGGAGGATACAAAAGTTGAAGAGGGCAAAAAGGGGGCTACCTGAAGCACCCAGATCTGAGAGTTGGGGTGAAGGAGCCACCAAGGAAGAGACAGACTGGAGCCCAGGTGCTTGGCCAGGTACTGATGACCAGCAACTCCCGGGCCGCATCACAGGGACCCATGGATGGTAGAAGATAAAAGAGCACGCAGCCATCTCCAGGAACAGAAAAGCAGGGGAAAAAATGGGGAGAATTTTCCATCTTGAACTCGTTAGCTAATTACCATTAACAGCCTCTAACTGGTTGTGGCTGATGACTCACTGAACATTCTGAAGCCTCTCTGAGGTTACCCGGAGACAGGTTAACAAAGGCACCTCCGTGGAAGGAAGATCCTGGCTGTTCCAGGCACCCACCCTCTTTTCACCCGCGCTAGGCGAACCTGCATGTGTCCTGGTGGTCTGGGGTCCTCAGTGGGACTCAGTCTCACACAAGCCACCAGGAGCTGCTCCAGGAAGACTGCCCTCATGTACCTTTAAAGGCCCAGACCTGTTGGGGACTAACCTTAACAGGGGCCCTCCAAATGCAAGAGGGTATCTCCCCCAACCCCAGGCGAGCGATGGGGGCACAGTGTGCTCACAGTGGCGGCAAGGCCTCTGTCACAGCGCCTTTGAGGCCCAGTGCGAAGCCCAGCACCAAGCAGAGCAGGCACTTAGGAAACCTTGGCTGGAGTGAACCACGCTGGTCTGTGTGACGACAACAGCAGAACCAGCTCATGCCTGAGGACACAGGTTCTCAGTGGCTTCTGACACAGGTTTGAGAGACTTTGTGGGAAACAGAACCCCGAACCCTTAACAAAGGGACTATGCTGGTTAGGACTCACCGTCCATCCAGTTCTGTCACTGACAAAGCTCTGAACCGTTACACTCTGTCCCTTTTGACATCAGCCTGAAAGGTCAGTTGTAGGTCAGCTTTAACCAGTGGCCTCCGATGGTTCCTCGTTTATCAATGTGCCCACAGCTGTTCTGAGGCCACAGCTACCGTCTGTCCGCACCACCTCTGGGGTAGACAGCCTGGAAGCCGCAGGGTCGGGACGGCAGTGGGCAGGCCGTGGCCGGGTTACCTTGGCGTACTCGAACATGCGGAGGTCTGTGTACATGTCGAGCGCGAGGTTCTCGTGCCCGCTCCTCTTGTACAGTCTGGCGGCCTCGTGGAACTTCCCCTGGTAGGAAAACACATCTGCCAGAAACAGGTCATTGTTGGTCTCTCCCCGCTTCTTCCTCTCCTGGAAAAATTAGAAGCACAGGAAACGGCCTCTGCAGCCATGGCAGGAAGCAGCCTTTACAAAAGTTAGATGTTGCTATTTCAGGTTAAGCCCCTGGGCCTTCCTACTGGAACCTACGCTTGGCTCCTGGGCTGTTGTGTCTCTCACCTAGGTTTCTGGTGGGAATGCTTGACAACAAAAGCAGATTTTTTTTTTCCAGATGAGTGAAGATCAAAAGAGATGCAAACTTTTGTTTGTTTAATGGAAATTCCTCACGGCTGCTTCCTTATATATTCTTCCAAGGAAACAACTGCATAGTGAGGATGGTGTGTACCACCCACTCGTAGGGGGCCCCCAAGCTCTAAGAGCTCCGAAATCCCCAGGCCTGGTTTGGCCGAGTTGTTACTCATGATAATGGTGGACAAGGACAAAGTTTAGGGTTTCTTCCCAAGAAAAAGACCAACAAAACAGGATAGAGAATCTTACTACGTCCCTGTCTCTAAAGAGAAGGCAAGCAACGCCGTGTGTTGAGAACCCACTAGGCGCCGGCTACTCCTCACCCAAGTGTCACACTGCGGGAAGCCGGGACTCGGGAGAGGGGCAGGTCGCGATCACACAGAACTGGCGTTTGGACTCTGACTGACTCCAGATGCTCTCTGTTCCACATAATACACCCTTCGGAAACTCGTGACGGCCCCCAACAATACACCTGTGCGCGCAGGCAAACACACACACACACACACACACACACACACAGATAGCAGAGATAACTAACACAGATAGCTGAGAATGAGAAGTAACTGGCACTCTCCCCTCCCTCCTGTGTTAGGGAACAGTCAATAGTCTACAGCTCAAGTATTTGTAAACACTCAATAGCACCCACTCTCTCATCCCCAGCAGTCTCCTTTTGCTTGTTTTCCAGCAAGTGTATCACAGTGGAGGAAGATGAAACATTGAATCAAACTCCTAGGCAAGGACTTCCCTGGTGGCACAGTGGTTGGGAGTCCGCCTGCCAATGCAGGGGACACGGCGGGTTCAACCCCTGGTCCGGGAGGATCCCACATGCTGCGGAGCAGCTAAGCCCGGGCGCCACAGCTATGGAGCCTGTGCTCTGCAGCCCACGAGCCACAGCTACTGAGCCCACATACCACAACTAAAGCCCACGTGCACCTAGAGCCTGTGCTCCGCAACAAGAGGAGCCCCCACTCGCTGCAACTAGAGAAAGCCTGCACGCAGCAACGAAGACCCAATGCAGCCAAAATTTAAAATTAATTAATTAATTTTAAAAAAAAACAACAACTCCTAGGCAAGCCGGTGAAAGTTATAACAGCTGCAGGCAATATGCTTCCCCCGACAGAAATAATTTTTAACCCCCCCCAAAAAAAACCCCAAACTACACATAGTTTAGGCTAATCTGCCAAATAAACTAACTCCTAATAGTAGGAAATGAATTAAAATCTTGCAGTGAGACAAAGAAATAGGTTTCACTAGGCGTGGAATTTAGGCCAAAACTGTTCCGGGCCCCAGAACCCCACCATGATCAGTACAAAGGATTCCACACACTCAGTGTGTAAGAGCCACATGGACAGATGCCGTTCCTCCTGCTATCAGCACAGTTGCATCTCGCCCATCCAAAAGAAGCGCAGTAAAGAACCCCAGTTCTCTGGAACAATGCTGAATGCCTAGAAGCAAGCAACTAAGGCCTCAGAGCAAACAAAATGGATCCGCACTCAGAGGCACTTTGCTCTTTTTCAAGAGGCAATTCTTACAAGTTTACTTTGCCCAGCTCACAGCACACCGGAAGAGACAGTACACGGGATCTCAGTAAGACGTGATAAGTGGCCAGAGTTGGTCCTCACAGAGGTCGGTTACTTTTACACAGAGAAAAATTATGTTCCATGGCCTCATGTTAAGACCCCTAGATCCAGACCAGCTGATCTACAAATGTGGCCCCTAGTAGTAAGTGGTACTGGGCATCATGGGTAGGTGGCTCTGAAGAAACCCTTCACCGTGCAGGTGAGGAATGAACAGAAGACAGAGATGCTCCTTGTGACTGTGCTGGGGGAGGGAGAGGGTGTGCAGGGCAAGCGCCAGGAGCAACTTCCGAGAGGGCAACAGGGCCCAGAGGAAAGACAGCGGGAGCTTGGAAAACAAAACTGGCTTAAATTCCAACCCATCTTTTTGCCCTGGGGACATGACCCAGCCTTTCTGGGCCTTAGTTTCCTTATTTATCAAATAGAGGTAAGAACAGCAGCTGCCTCATCAAGTGGCTGTGAGGATTTCAAATCGTGTGCACGTCAATCACGCGTGTGGCATGGAGCAGGCACTCAACAAACGGCAACTATCACTAGGCCAAGCAGGCTGTGAGCTCCCGCAGGCCTCTTCCACTCAGCTCTCTGCCCACTGGGCTCAGCCACATGGCTTGGCCCACGACAGGTGTTTATTATGCTGAACTGAATCGAAGGGAGGAGACATTTGCTGATCTCCTCACTGCTTCCATATGTGAATTCAAATGTATCTCACATTCCCGGAGCCTCACAATAAATCTGTTCAGAAGAAGAAATATGTAAACCTTTTTACGGACAGACAGCCTGAAGATGCACAGGAATGAAAAATATTTTCTCCCATCACCCAGCAAATGGTGCAGCTAGAACCAGCCTCTTTAGGCCCCCATCCGCCTCTGGGTGTGGCTGACGAGGTCCAGACCGGGACTGGTGGGCTGCGGGGAGGGCTCAGAGCTCCGCAGGCGCCAGCTGGGTCACACGCCTCCCTCCCCAGGGCCCATCCCTGCAGGTGGGTGCAGACCATGTGCATCTGGGAAATGCCTCCTACACTGGCACGTTGTTCGAGCCCTAGAGGGGGGTACCAAGCTAACAGCCACTGCGAGGATGAAATCCGGTTACTGAGAACTGTTTAATCCTCCCAGCAACCCTGTGAGGTAGGTCTCATCCCATTTCACAGACAAGAGACCGAATCTCTGAGAGATTAGGGACCCACCTGCCTCACCCAGCTAACAAGTGACAGACTGTACTCCCGGCTCCCACGTGCTGGCTCCCCCCACGTGGCACTCTGCCCCCCAGAGCAAGGCTGTGGCCCGGACGCCCAGACACCAGTGGGCTCTGTCCACGTGTCCTCAAGACCCTCGCCTGCTGCAAGAGCCGCCTGCAAACCACAGACAGCGCATCTGCGCTTCCCTGAGAATCAAGAACGCTTCATCTTTTACCTCAATGCTGTTGATGAGCTCTAAATACCGGAGGTCTTGTACTCTGGTGAAGGCCTACAGGGGAAGAAATGAAAGAACAAAATCAGCTGCCTTCTGGGCTTCAAAAGTGCGTGATTGGCTGGGGGTGGGAGTCAAGCTTTAGAAAGTGAACCAATAAGGAGGGAAAGAAACAAGCACTGATTAATCACCGTGTGTACTGGGAGGGTCCTGCCACCCAGGGAAGCGTGGCTTTATCCCTGGGATTAGTCCATATGAAGAACAGCAAAGAAGCCCTGGTTGCATCACTCACTTTGGGACGAGGTAAACAAAACTTGGATACTGCAGTCAGTGATGCGGCTGGCTTGGAGGAATCTCTATGCGAAAGGGAAGACCAGGCTGGTCTGAGCCTCTGAGGCAGCAGCACAGAAGTGGGAGTGGGGGGACGTGCTGACGGAGGAGAGGCCGCGTGTCCACCTCAGTGACCAGGATGGAGCACAGGAGACAGCCTTGCTTCCCGGCAGGGCACAAACACAGGGCCTGTGGTGCCAGCACAGGGGGAGGAGAAGAGGGGAAAGCTGAGAAGGAACAAAGATGGCTTCAGGAAGGAAGGGGGAGGTAGGGAATGAATCACTCCAAGTCTCTGGAAGGCAAACTCTTATGTAAATCCTAAAAGTGGAGCTCTTGCGTTGGACTCGCAGTAAAGCCAGAGATTTTAACCCATGGACTACTAGAAACTTCTAGGCAGCCTTCTGCAAGCAAACTGATGTTAGCTAAGCCCCTTGTGCTGCTTTCAGATTCTGCAAGGGTTTTAGAGGAACATAACCCACCCTGTCAGGCGGATCTTCATGTGGCTTTGCTGCCAGCATCTCCTCCCATTTAATTCCTCCCAGGCGGGCTTCTCTACAGCGTCCCATATGAAATGGGCTGACACATGCCTGGAGGAGGCAGCAGGTCCAGGAGCCTTCGAATTTAAAATGCAGAACAACAACCCTGGCCAACTGCTCTCTCTGCTCAGCTGCACGACATCCTCCACCTAAAAAGCCAGGAGATTAGCAGGTCATCCGGCCTCTGGCTGCCTCACAGATGACCAAAATGTGACTTTATCTCTTCATCCTGCAGGGCCAGGCATCCTATCAGGGGCTGGGGACCCAGAGACGAACATGACTTGGCCCTTGTCCCCCTCTGTGATTCAGGGGCCCATATTTTAAAAGGGGAGGCAGGCAGACTAAACAGATCATGAACTCTCCCTGAGCCAAGATCTATACAATTCCGAACTAGATGCCCTGGAGAACACAGATTCACTGTCTGGAAACGGGCAGGGGCAGGAGGCTGGAGGCTGGACTAAGCAAAGCATCACAGGGTAGGAACCTGACAGATGGGACCTGAAGAGGGGTCCCTTGAAAGGGTCAGGCAGGCGTCACATAAGCAAAGGGATGAGGGCTCAAAGCACCCATTTTCCACACAGGAGGGCTTACAAGCTATCGTCTAGATCTGGGCTTCCTGAAAGCAACATGAGGGGGAAGCCTGGGGTGTCTGGCAAGGTGGCAGAGAGGAAAGAAGGAGCATTCTAGGTCTCAGTCCTGGCTCTGAGACCTTCCAGCTGGGGGGCCCTGAACCTAACCCTTGCCCGCCTCCAGGCTGCCAACAACTTCCTTATGGAAAGGGGCAAGCTAGCGAGGTCCTCTCCACGGCCTTCCTAGTTCTGCTCTGCTAGGATTTGAGGACTTGTCACCGTGAGAAACGTGAGTTTCTTCAGCCCTGACACATTCTGCAGAGTGAGGGGTGCCCTGGTCGGAGCGGTCTGAGTCACAAGGCCCGTGGATAACCTCAAGCAGAGGGAAGTGTGGGAACAGGGCCGCATCTGCAGTTCTGCTTGGGGCTGCCTTCCCAGGTGTGAAGCAGCTCTCCTCCGCCATCTAGTGGAGACACTGGCCTATCGCCGGGAACCACCCTCCATCCCCATGTGCCTGAGACTTGGGCAAAGCAGAAAAAGAAAGGCTGGGGAATGGGAATTTGGATAAAATGATCAAGTTCTAGTCTATGGTTAAAGTCTTGTGGGCTTCACACAATAATCTCTATTCTCAGGGAGCGTTTGGAGGATACAGGGTGGGGAGGAGGGGTTCCAGTTTAGTTTGCGTCAAACGTTTCAAACGTTTGCTGAGCGCCTAGTGGTCTATGGCACCGTGCTTGGCGGTGTTGGCTGATGCTAGGATGAGGCTGACGCTTAGTTGCGGGGTGTAAGGAACTGACAATCTCTCCGGAAGACTTCTAATTTCGTTCCAGGCTAAAACCAAGCAAAACACATTCTAGGAATCCTTTGTCATTCTTCATCCCTCCTGGCATTTCTGGGTGGGGCAGGAGAGGGAAGCTCCCTCCATGGACTTGCTTCCTCCTCCTCTGAATTCTTAAGAATTCCTAATAGCCCTCCTCTATTACCACTTTTCTTATGCTAACTAGATCTAAAACTATGATACAGATAATTATCGTATCACGGTGATTTTACTTGTTGTAATAATGGTTGGCATTTGTACAACCACTGCCAGTTTTAGAATCCCTCTTACAACGTGGGGGTTACGCCTAATGACACTGTCACGCAAGCCTGTCAGTCCCGTTTTCACCGTCCCGCTGTGGGAGTGGGAGGGCTGAAGCTCCAAGAGAAGCGGCTGGCTGGGGTCATCCAGCCCGTGCAGGCACCGCTGGGCCTCAACCAGGCTGCTGAGTCCCGGCCTGGTCCCCATCCACTCTCTTTTCAGGCCTAGAAGTCCCACCCTAGCACAGGGCAGGCACCACACATTTCTGCAACCACTTGCCCACCAGCCAGGAGTATGGGCTAAATGAGGGCCTGGCTAATTGACTGCGGGGAAGAAAAAGAGGGGAGGGAGGAGTAGGGTAGGGGGGTTTGGAAGCCACTCGTTTCCCCACCTCAGGCTCCAGACGAAAACCCATCTCAGAGACGGAGCTGGGCTTTTTCTAATGTGGGGAAAAGGGGGCAAATGTTTTCAACCACTTCTGTAGTTTTAATAGACTAGGCCAGGAAACAACACCACGGATCAAGGCCATGAATCATGCATGCCATGAAGGTATGTGTGGAGTGACACTGCCGTCAGAATCAGAGAACTTGACCATTTCTTCCAATGTACTTAGCGGAGTGCCAAGAAAAACAGCATTGTGTAATAAGTGGCCCTAATACCAGTAAGTGCTTATACCAATGATAAAAGCTCCCGGTGACTGAGCACTGACAATGTGCAGGCTTTGCTGTGAGCTGTGCATGGACAGTCACTCATAAGGCTGACAGCTACAGTCTATCAGATGCCCCTTCTTCTGTGTTAGGCTTTACAGGCATTATCCATTAGATCCTTATAACTCCATGAGGATGGGGCCTGTCATCACCCTAATTTTACAGATGAGCAACCTCAGAAAGGCTGTTACCTGCTGAGGCTCACGGAGGTGGCTGTGCTGGGATCCCAGCCCAGGTCAGTCTAACTCCAGAGCCCATGACAGTAGGCATCTGCCTCCTCAAGGGAGCCTGCGAGGACCAAATTCCAGCTCACGCTGACTGACGCTTACCTTCTTTGCTGTTTCAAACTCCAATCCTTCTAAAGCTTCCATGGCCAGCTCGCGCCAGTCAGTGTCTGTCACGCCCAAGCAAGCAATCTGGTAGGCTTCTCGGAACATCTTCCTATCCAGGTACTGGTACATCGGAGCAGACTGGAGGATTTCATCAAAAGGAAAGAAGACTGCTTTCAGAGCAATGGAAGAGTCAGACGCACACAAAGCCCGATTCCACGTGTGTGCACCAACTTAATGACGAATGTCACAGAGCAAGGCCACAATGACCCATCAGCACCCTGCTCAGCCTCACCCCGGCCCACCTGATGCCCTTCCATTCGGCCACCTCTTTCACAGCCATCGTATTGAACCACCGTATTTAGCAGCACTAACTTCCACCCGCCTCCCCTCCACCACCACCGGCTTTCCCCACCTCCAGGGTGGCCGGATCACAAGATGTCACCCTTGCCTGGAATGCCTTTGCCCCTCCTCGCCCTCTGCAAAGTACCTAGTTGGCTTTAAAGGCCCTGTTAAAATGTCACCTCTTCTGTAAAGTCTTCACTGACCCCTCAAGGGGTTTTATTTTTATTTTATTTTTTTAATATTTGTTCATTTATCTGGTTGCGCTGGGTCTTAGTTGCAGTCTCCTTAGTTGTGGCTTGTGGACTCCTTAGTTGCAGCTCGCCAGCTCCTTAGTTGTGGTAGGCGGGCTCCTTGGTTGTGGCACGCGAACTCTTAGTTGCAGCATGCATGTGGGATCTAGTTCCCTGACCAGGGATTGAACCCGGGCCCCCTGCATTGGGAGCATGGAGTCTTAACCAGTGTGCTACCAGGGAAGTCATTCTGGCTGTATTTTAATTAAAAGTCTGTCCCCATAAGGCTGTGCACAACCTGAGGGTGGCGGCGGGGTCGTACTTAACTCCCTCAGCAGGCCCTCAGTCTACGTTTGCTGAAGGAATGAACAACATTACTGAGGAAGGGGCCTGGGATGGCCTCTTACGAAGAGGGTGGAAAAACCTGCTTCTCCCAAGAAAGGCTGCCATCTTCTAGTGCCCTGGCCCTGGGAACCTTCCTACCATCCCTCCATCCAGACAGGGCTGCCTCACCATGACACCTGTGAACAGTTCTTAATAACTTCTTTTTTTAGGTGTACTAAGTGCTTTTGGATCGGTCCCAACAGCCCTGTGTAGTAGGTATTACTGCCCCCTGATTACTGCCCAGAGACTGAGAGGGCAACTGACCTGCTAAGGACACAGAAGTGGCACATGGAAGCCCTGGGGCTGGACTGGGGGCACGCTGTCCAGGTTCCGTGCTCCTCCCTGCCGTGTGTGTGTGCGTGTGCGTGTGCGTGTGTGTGTGTTCTTTCGCACACAAGAACAGGTGTGAGCTGGGTCCGGGTGTCCTCAACAACGAAAGGCCAGTCAGCGTGCTAAAGGGACTGCACCCCTCCTTCTGGCTTCCTGGGCAGTGGAATTGATCCGCCAGTGCCTCTGCGCTAATGGTTCCCAAATGTGGAGCTGGAAGAGCTGCTGTCTCTGTCTGGGGCCTGTATCTTTGAAATTCCTGACCCCAGTTTTTAGCTTTAGAGTTGAAGGAAACTTGTTTCTTTTTAAGCTATTCTCCCCTCTGACAGCAAGACTGCTTCTCAATGCTCACCTTTTCTGCCCTGCCCCCCCATCTCCCCTCCCTTCAAGGGGGCAGCAGGGCATGAAGCGGGGAGCAGTTGAGCTAGAACCCCGGCCTGGCTCAGCCACATCCTAGCTGTGGGGTTTGGGGTAAACTCATTAGCTCCTGTAATGATGCCCTGCCCAGCCCACTGGCTACCAGTGCGTTGAAAGTGGGAAGGTGCCAGGCGAAAGCGAGCCTGCTCCCTCCCCACTGTGCTTTCTCAGCACAGAAACACACCTGCTGCTCCTTTGTCTTTCCAGACCTTTCTGGGCTCAGATCAACTGTCACCACCTCATGGAAGCTTTCTCAAACTCCCCAAGAACAACGAGCTTTCCTTTCTAAACTCCTTTGGTGAACAACCTCTGTTCCAATTTAGTTGTTCTGCAGGGTTTGCTATTTAAAGATTGATAATAACAATAAGAGGAATTGGGCCAGACAAAACCTGAAGGATGGGTGCGTTTAGCTCCACTGCAAGGAAAAGTGAGGCCCAAAGAGTAAAAGGAGCGGCTCAAGGTCACAGCTGGTTGAGATGGCAGAGTCAGAACTCAAACCCACTGCTCCTTCCCCTCGACCGCCCCCAAGGTTGAGCCCCGTAAGGGTGGTTCGGGGACTCAGACAAGCACAGGAGAAGCCAGCCCAGGACAAATGGTTGACACTCGGGCTTGCCTGGGAGGCACCATCTGAGAACGGGAGTTTTAAAATATACTGAGGGATCAAATGCCCTCTGAGCTCTACTTGATCTCATTGTTGCATTCCAAGCATGAAGTCACCACCGCCCTGAGAAGCCCGACCAGGGTTCGCCGCCCTACTTGGCAGCCCTGACTAACCAATTCTTGCACAAGATGATGTAAATTTCGAAAGGAAACCAGAAATCCCCAGAGCGGGTCTGCTTTCTCCCTCCTCTCTGGGCCAAAGCCACAGGATGGCTGGAGGCAGAGGCGACAGATAAACAGCCTCTGTCTCGAGGCTGCCTTTCCGAACCCTTGGCAGTAGTGACCTGCTGCATCAGCAGGACGGCCTTCGTGCAGCCAAGGGGGCTCTGGCTGCTGAATCTGAAGGGCTTGGCTTCAGAGGAAGCTCCACGCTGCCCTGCTGGCTCCTCTTGGCGGCCAAAGCCAGGGAGCAGCAGCAAACTGCATTTATCTTCGAGGTCACGATGGCAGTCTTGGAGGAAAACTGTCACTCAGCATGGCCTGTCTGGCACGGTGGAGGAGGACTGTGTTTCTGGTGGCTGTGGAGCCGGGGCTCGGGATGGGGAGCCCCGCGAGGAAACAGTCCAGCAGGGGCGGTTCTTGCCCCTCCTCCTGCCCTGCTTCCACCCACCTCTCTCCCTTCTTTCTCTGGCTTTCTTTTTTTCTCTCTCCTTTTCCTCAGATCTTAATTCTACTACCATTTATTGAGTAATTGTTCTGTGTCAGGCACTATTAATTCCCGAAGCAATAAGTAACAAGGGTATCATCAGCTTAGAGGGAGAAGCGGACCCCAGCCCCAGCCTTTACAAGAAGCCAAGGCAGGGAGCGCGAGTGAAGGTGAGGTGTCTGGAGGGGGCGCAGACGGATGGAGCCCAGCTGAAGGGCAATCTGGAGACACGTCTACAAATCTTTCACATAGACATGACCTCTGACCCAGCAATCTCACTCCTAGGAATTTATACCAAGGAGCTATACTGGGATTGGTGCAAAGACTTAACTAGAAAGATGCCCACTATCTACAATAGGGAAAAAGCTGTAAACAGCATGACCATCGAACAATAGGCGCTGGTTGAGTAAGTTGTGGACATCATGTGACGGGACAAAAAGCAATCATTAAAAACAATGGGGGCAGCAGGAAGGGGGTGTGGTTATAACAGAAGGGCAACCTAACACCAGGGACCTTGTGGGCTGATAGCGGAGGTACCACTCACCTACACAGGTGATAAGTCTGTACTGTGGTTGCCAACTGTTACCAGCGGGAACACCTCAGCAAGTGGTACAAAGGATCTCTGTATGATTTCTTACAATTACATGTGAATCTACAATCACCTCAGTATTTTTAAATGCTAGAGAAGCACGTTTACTAATGTGGAGCCATGTTTCCAGTAGATTGCTGAGTGAAAAAGCCAGAGTGCTAGTTGATGGCCAATAATTCATACAAAGTGATGGGTCTGCAGTATGTAAATGTCAGGTTAATTAGAAGATTATAATCCACATTCAGTAAAGTAAGTACAGCAAACCTGAGGTTTCATCTATAGGAGCAATACTTACAGACAAAAGTCACAAAACAGTATTTACAGTATGGTTCCACTTTTGTTTAAAAATGTTTATATAAAATCATATACTCATAATTGCGTATCACACATCTATTATATGTACATATAGAAACGGTCTGGGTGCATATATTCTACAATCTTTAACAGTGATTCTTGGGCTTCCCTAGTGGCACAGTGGTTAAGAATCTGCCTGCCAATGCAGGGGACATGGGTTCGAGCCCTGGTCTGGGAAGATCCCACATGCCGCAGAGCAACTAAGCCCGTGTGCCACAACTACTGAGCCTGCGCTCTAGAGCCCACGAGCCACAACTACTGAGCCTGCAAGCTACAACTACTGAGCCCGTGAGCCACAACTACAGAAGTCTGTGCGCCTAGAGCCCGTGCTCCGCAACAAGAGAAGACACCACACTGGGAAGCCCACGCACCGCAACGAAGAGTAATGAAGAGTAGCCCCCGCTCGCCACAACTAGAGAAAGGCCATGCACAGCAACAAAGACCCAACATAGCCAAAAATAAATAAATAAAATAAATTTATTTAAAAAAAAAAAAAAGAGTGATTCTTGGGAATTTCCTGGTAGTCCAGTGATCAGGACTTACTGCTTTCACTGCCAGGGGCCCGGGTTCAATCCCTGGTCGGGGAACTAAGATCCCACAAGCCTCAACGTACAGAGTGATTCTCTCTCGAGGATGGGAAATTGAGGGCTAGCCTCTCCTTGGCAATTGTTTCTATTTTAAAACAGCTCTACAGAGGGCGCGATTCCCTTGGGGAGAAGACAGGAAGCTGGGGCCGCCGGGGTTAGGCCAGCCCCAACTTGGGTCGTCAATCTCTGCCCTCCTGTCTGTTTCTGCCCTCCCCACTACTCCGTGGCTCTGGACTCCAGCTCCCCCCAACCCCCCACATCTGTTCTGGCCTCCTCCTGGTTTGAGGGACGGGTGCAGACAGTCCCACGCTCCCTTTCTGGCTCAACAGACCTCGGCTCCCACGCCTCGTCCCACCCATATTCTCTCTCACACGCACACACCACCCCCTCACACGCCATGCGGACGCCCTGCTGGACTCCCAGCTGGACTCCCAGCTTTGCCAGCTTGTTCCACTCTGTCCCACGCACGGCTCTCAGTAAAACATGCTGTCTGCTGCCAGACAACTTTGCATACCCCTCCCCGCCCCTCCCAGGAAAGGAGGATCAGAAAGAAATGGAGGCTCAGTGAGGTTGAGCTGTTTGCCCAAAGACAGGCAGGTTGCAAAGGGTGGAGATGGCGTTCAGGTTCAAGTCCAGAGTGCCTTCCATGCTGTCACGGCTGCCACTCTAGTCTCTCTCCCCTCTCTCCTCCCCAGTCCTTCCCAGGCACCACGAGGAGCCTGGCTTTCCTGGTCTCGTCTGCCCTGCCCCGGCTAAGAGCTGACAGGCTCCCGGGTTACCTGTGGCACCTCCACGGCCGACATAGAAAAGGCGTGGAGGCAGAAGATCCTGGAGCCGTTGTAGCCGACCACGAAGCCCTGCAGCTTCTGCTGGTGCACGGGGAAAGTGCTGGCCTTGATGTTGAGGTAGCCGCCTCCAGAGAAGCAGAGCATGTCCTCACACTGGGTGTTCCAGGCCACACTGTTGGCGTTCGGCTCCTGAGGAACAGGGATGGTGAGGGTGACAGCCCCGGGCATGGACACCATTCCTACACTCAGACAAGGACTCCTTTTAAAGCCTGAATCACACTAAGTTGCCAAGAGTGGGGTGTAGGGAACGGGGGGAGAAGGGGATCGGACAAAATGGACAGGACACAGAGGCAAGCTCCTCTTTGCACTATGTGTGTAGGAATTTTTTAATAAGCAAGCATTATTTTTGAAAAAAATATTATTATCCTCAAGTATTAATAATTACATAGTAAGTGAGAAAATCAGCAAGGTGGGTTCTAGTTCTATTAAAGAATGAATATACAAAGCTAGTCATGGAAGAAGGTTTAAAAGGGTATATTCCAAAGAATTAACAGGGATTGTTTGAGGGTGGGTGGAATTGTGGGTAATTTTTATTTTCTACATTTTCTGTTTGTCTGAAATTTTCTTTTAGTCCTTGAACATCTATTGTTTTTTATAATAAGAAAAAGAACAGTGAGTTATTTTTAAAATTAGAAAATAATATATTCTCTCTGCATTGACAATTCACACATGTAAAAACTACGGTCTCCCTGGGAGGCACCCCTCCCCCTCACTTCCCCTCCAGAGTATTCTGCTCAGCTCTGGGGCCCCAGGGACCAGCAGATGTTCATACCTTTCTGCCTAGAATCTGTTACAATGCCTGAATCGTTTATAATGAGCATGGATTACTTTTATAATGAGAAAAAAACAATATAGCTGTTTTTGCTTGCAGGGGGCTGGGGCAGCTGAGAGGAGAAAAAAAGATAGCTGGGAATGTTTGTGTCTCCTGGCAAGATTGGAGAATCACCTTCCCTGGCTGCCTGCAGAACCCTCAGTGGGGACTGGGAAGGACACACACCCTTCCACTCCTTCAAGGCTCAGGCGCAGATTCACAACTGGGGGCCTGCTAACCTACCTCCAGGGGGTGGGTGTTCAGTCTGGAGAGAAGAGACATAACACCGAGGGCCCTATTCTGTGCCAGGCACTGAGCTAGGTTCTACGGTACCTTATTGAGCCCAGCAGCAATTCTGTGAGGGGGCAAGTACTAGTTGCATGTTAGACGTAAGGAGAAATTGAGGCTCAGAGAGGTTCACTAACTTGCTTGAGATCACACAGTAAGTGATGAAGGCGGGACTGGAGGCAGGTCTGTCTGAAGGCACAGCCTGTGCTCTTTTCTTTCCTCGAAACCACTCTGCCTCCCGGTGATGGGGGCGAGTTGCTATGGGGGAGTCGCCTTGGGCTAGTGGTAGCCAGGTGTCCCCTTCCAAATGACTGAGGCCGCCCCCGCTGCTGTGCTGATTCTGCTGCCGAGGACAAGGAGGAGCCCTGATAAAGGGTCCTCAATCTGCCATGACACAGGGACACCTGCAGTGGCTGAGGAAGCCAGTCAGGGGAGGCTTTAGCTCTGGGCGGACCCGCCTCAGGCAAATGGCCCTGACCGTTTACAAAGCCCTAAAGAGGCAAAGAGCAGCACCGAGTCCAGCAGAAAGCCAGCGGACGCTGGGCACGGAGCCTGTGGGCGGCTCTTCTCCGGGGACACCCCTCCTCCAGCCACAGGACCAAGCAGTGTGTAAGCAACTACTGTCCCCCGCACACTCCACCTCCTGTTGGCTCTTACAGTATCCTTGGGAAACAGCAGAGGAAGGGCTGCCCCCATCCCTTCCCTTCTTTCAGATGACAAAACCGGTCCTGTTTCCTGACCGTGTCTCAGGGCACTCGCAGACGCAGGCAGGCCTCCAGCCGGTGAGCAGCAGACTTCTTCAAAAGAATCATCTTCACATTAACCCACCTACTGAGAGCCCACCTATGAGCCCCACTTAGACTGATTATTATTCATTTACTGCTCACAGTAACCTCATAAGAAAGGTGTAACTTGCCCACCTTACCTGTGAGGAAACCGAAGTCCACGAGGCTCGCCCAGCTCCCGCCGCTCGCGTGCGAGGTGCAGGCTGGGCCCGGCCTCTTGGACTCTGTGCTGCCGTGTGGTCCCCACACGCTACACCTCACTGCTCTCCCCGGAGGCCCGCCTGGGAGCCAGAGTGTGAGCCCTTCCTGCAGGGACTGGGAAGCCAGGGGAGGGTCTCTAGGCAAGGACCTCGTCCTGGGCACGCTTGGGGGTCACCTGAAATAGCAACTCCTTGGTGTGGATGTCATACACCAGGCACGTGTCGTTTTCATCCACCACGGCCAACTTGTTGCGGGAGGCGCTCATGTCCAGGCAGCGCACGGCTGTGGCCTGCTTTAGCAGGACGATGGCAAAGAGACTGTCCACAAAGATCTTCAGGATCTGGCAAAATTTCAGAGGAAAACTGTGAGTCCCCAAGGCAACAACACCCTGGAGCACCGCCAGGCCGTTGGAACCGTGTGCTCTACAAGAATAACTCCCACTAACTTCACCAGAGGCTCTGTGTGGAGAAAAGGACCCATCAAAAGAAAGAGAACGGGGCTTTCTCCATAGGAGACCGGGAGTGTGGTCCGTCAGAGGTCGCCAAGGTAATGACAGTCCCCAAGACACAACCAACTCACTTGAGTGTCTGCTTGACTGGGGACTATTAACAACATTACCCAAACTGCAGGGTTAGGAGACAGCATCTAACGAGAGCTGAGTCACAAACTACCACGGGAAGAGGCGCCTGTAAACACTAACAAGACATCTGGTGTAGCCACAGCAAGATGACGATGATGATGCTGGTGGTGGGGATGATGAGAATTTTGATGATGGAGTTGATGATGTACATAGCTATCAGTTATTGACCATTTTTGACAGCCCTGTGAAACATGTGGTATTCTCTTCATTTGTAAAACCTGAGCCCCAGAGAGGTGAAGTGACTTGCCTAGGGTCACACAGCTAGTGAGTAGCTACAGACGAACATGACCCCAGGTCCACCTGCCCACAAAGCCCATGCTCTCCAGCCTCACACTGGAAGTGACAGCTGACAGAGAGAAGGAAGCTGGCTTTCCTTCCCTGTGGTGTTGCTACACTGTGGCCCCTGCCAATCTCAACTTCCATGACTTCCGTCCCCAGGAAAGGCCTGACAAGGCTCAGCCACAAGCCATCTGCTAGACAGCTTGACTCTCAGGCTAAAGCAGTTATATTTTTCCTTTCAAATTTCCATGTAACCCACTTAGAACTTTCTTCTTCTGAGCAAAGAACACACACACACACACACACACACACACACACACACACACACACATACATATCTGCTTAACATTTTGTAACCTAGATTTTCCACATCTATTTGAGCAAAGGGTCCATTTGTCTTAAACATCGAGTAACAGCGTGAGGACTAGTACCCTCTGGGATACAAGCTAGAACACATGCCTTGATCCATTCATTGCTCTAACCGGGACCTGACCTAAGGAACGAGCTCTGCCTTCCTCTCTAGCAAGGCACTGAAACTGAATCTCTAACAAGTCTCCCACTTTCTGGGTGACCTTAAATCCACTAACCCACTCTACGGCAGCCCAGAGGCTGCAGGGCCGACTCTGTCAGAACTCGGCAGGCTATGAGTCGGAGCATCTTTGGCCTGAAGCTGTCCTCATAAAATGGAACTCTGGGATGCCCTCCAATGTGCCTGGGGCGGGGGGTGGGGTGAGACAGGGGAGCCTTGCTCCTGCCCCGGGGAACCCACCTCAGGGTCACAACCAGTCTGGTCGCCAGTGTCTGCCTGCAGATAAGCAGCCTGATGGGAGACGTGAGGGAGCACTCACCTGTCCGTTCTTCAGGCCGACTAACAGACCCTCCCTTCCTGGGGGGCCGCCGATCACCTTGATGTAGCGAATGAGAGACTCCATCTGCCACTCCCGCTCCTTCACTCCGCTGAAGGACAGGCACTGCAGCCGCTTTTCCTAGAAAGCAAGTGCAGCTCTGCGTGATATTCAACAGAATAAGCATGCCCAGCCCTCCCAAGGAGGTCTGCCTGCACCTAAGGGATGAAAAACACCTACACGCTCAGTACCTACTGAACCCCATCTAGACCCCCTGCCTGGCACCACTACCCCTGCACACAAGTTTTCCCCACGAAGCCCAGCTCAGCTTCAGTTCTTGAGCAGACCTCCAGGCGGCCACAGCCAGAGGCAGCAACCAAAAGCACAGCTTTTTGCCACATCTATCCTATAACCTGTGGTACCCCTAAACTGCCTGAAGTTCTAGATTTTTAGAGAGATTTTAATAGTATTTTACATCCAGTGATTCCTAAAGGATTTCTTCCATTTTATCACTTCCAACAGGTCTAGTTTCTTGAAACCAAATCCACCTCTACTTCCAAGAAAGATGCTGGGCTGGCCTTCTCTTAAAGTCTTTCCAAACCCGCCTGGCATTGACCTAGACATTTCTAGGAAGCTCTAAGTTGAGAAATGTTTTTCTGTGAAAAAAGTTCTCAGAAGTAAAATTTCCTTTACGACTGTGAGTTCATATAATATTTTTTGTTGTTTAACTGAAAGTTATCACAAATTTTTAGGTGTATATGTTTACCACAAAATATTGATCTTCCTTTTGCGGGATATCAATGTATGCTTTAAGTCATTAAAATATATATACAACCGCAGTTTAACAAAGTGCTTTGCAATACAAAAAAGTATTTTCCAGTTTATGGCCCATGACTTTCTGGTAGAGTGTGACTCATCTAGATGCCAATAAAATGAAAGCAATGAATAGCCACTGAGCTTGATGGAAAGGGACTTGCTTCCTAGTGACCAATTTTAAAGCTGTGAGTTGGGTACCCCACTCTTGGAGGAAGCATGAAGTGGATGCGGCCCACCCTCCCAGCCACCGCTGCCCACCTGGCAGAGGATGATGTGGTCGGCACACACCACCAGGAGGTTACATTCGAACTTCCTAACAATCTTCTCCTTCATCCGGTACCGCATGTCCAACGAGTCATCTGAATACAACTCGTGGATGAGGATTTTCTCGGGCAGCTGGACAGCTAATCGATTTTTGTAGATGGCAATTTTCTTGACAAGCTCTTTGCATTTAATCCGAACTGTCAAAGAGAAAAACAAACAAACAAAAACCCAGCTCTACCAAGAGGCTGTTAAGTAAGGTAGAAGGCAGAGAAATTAACAGCCACCATTTAGTTACTGCTATTGGCAATTAAAGGAGACACTCTCATCAAAATATCTTTACAGAGTGTCTAATATGTACAATCAGCTGTGCTAAACTGAGATCCAAAATTGTATACAATGTTTGTGGTCCAAAGCTTACAACTGGCTATGGAAAGTAAAATTCTTTGTACTACCATCACTTGCTGAATATAAATCTAATTCCTCTGCATGGCACTAATGGCCCCTGATGATCGGGAGCCCGTCTGGGTAACGGCCTACACCTCTGGCCACTTCCCACCCCCGACCCTTGACAACAGGGAACCAAAGGTAGTTTCTGGTACACACTAGGGTCTCACACTCTTGCTATAGACCAGGTGGAGAAAATGTCCTCAGGAAGGAAACCGGGGAGCTACCCAAGTAGCTACACCCTCACCATCATAGCTGGAATCTTCAACCAGAGGTGCTGCTCCCAGATGAGGACCAGAGGATGCCACCTGAATCTGCAGGACAACCCTTGACCTGGATCCCTACCCACAGGCCCCCAGCAGTGTGCTGTGGCCAGCATATCTGGATACGAATGCACTTGAAGTCAGTGCATTTAACCAGCATGGCCACTTGGGTGGACAGA
Source organism: Orcinus orca (assembly GCF_937001465.1). NCBI lineage: Eukaryota > Metazoa > Chordata > Mammalia > Artiodactyla > Delphinidae > Orcinus > Orcinus orca. Next base: position 4,586,666 of record NC_064568.1, read on the forward strand.
GGAGGAGACTGACTACACTAGGTCTTGGTGACCAAGCCTGTGCAACCCACTGCGGGCTTATCTCTGGGAGAAGGACCCGCCAGGAGGCGAGTGGACACGGAGCTGACAGAGCAGCACCCCCGAAGGGACTGTGACCAGAGAGGATACAGGTCCACAGAGACCCATGCAGGTCAGCCCCAACCCCCAGCTCTAACTTGTGATATGTTACCCTCCTTAGCCAGGGAGCCCACGTTCCCCTCACTATTACCTGCGAAATTTTCTGAGTCTGTGCTTTTTTCTTTTTTTTTTGTTTTGGAGAGAGGGTTTACTGCTTTCAAAGACATCTACATCCTCTCCACACCCCACCACAAAAAAAAAGCAAGAGCTGGTGGTCCAGTGTGTTTCCAAAAGACCAAGGAGAAACATTTCTTACCATTTCATTTGCCCTGTCAGGAGCCCTCTCAACCTGCCCCTCTTCCCAGTGCCTGGAGGCCAGAGGGGCCATACCTGCCTTTTACCTTTCTGCTCGGTGATCAGGTGCTGCACGATGACATCAGTCATGCTATCCCTGTAGGCATATCGGTCCTTGTAGAGTCCGTGGACTGTGCTGAAAATAAGCTGGTAGAAGGAAATGGTGCCATCCTGGCAGCCTACCACCTGCAGAGAAAGAGTGTCAATTCCCAGCTCTCTGTGGAGAAAGCGTCGACCCTCCCGCTTGTCAGGAACGAGCGTCAATGATCTGACTGGCTAAACATGGCTGATGTTCAGTGACTACTCTGGCAATGGCCCATCAAATGAACTCCCCCTTCTTACCACATAGTTGGAATCGGGTTTCACTTTACACGTCCACACCCAGGAGTTCTGCTCCCCAACAGTCCCGAGGCGCACTCCATCCTTGGTGAAAAGGGATACTTGCTTGTCTGACCCCCCCAGCAAAATGTACTCCCCTTTAGTAAAGTAGCTGAGGCAGCAGGGATCAAAGTTCAGTGACCGATCCTTCCCAATCTGAGGAAAGAGAACACGCCAAGGGAAATCTACTTCTGAATTCATAATAATCACAACACAATCAAGGGCTTTTCCCTCCAACTTTTAGAGGGAGCTGGGAAGATTGGGGAGAGCTGGCCAGCATTCTCCCGCGTGTGACTGATTCCATCATGAACGCAGGCCAGTCCTCTGGAGCACCCTACCTCTCCCCTCCTCACAGCCAAATCCTCCAGTGTCTTCCCCAGTCCCACCCAGCTGCTCCAGGGGTGTGTCTTAGCTCCTCAGCCAATCTGCACCCGAGATGGTCTTTCTCCCATAGGCCTTCCTCCGCACATAGCCTTTACTAGGGTTCAGGACTCCCCTCAGCTTCTTTTCTTCTTCCTTTTCTTTCCTCCCTCCCTCCCTTCTTTCCTTTCTTTTTTTGTATTTCACAAGACTAAGTCCATTCAATTTTCTAAAAACTAACTTCTCTTTATAACAACCTTATTGAGGAATTTCACATACCATACAATTCACCCACTTAAAGTGTACAATTCATCGGCTTTTAATATATTTGGAGTTGTGCAACCATCATCACTAATTCTGGAACATTTCCAACACCCCAGAAAGAAACCCTGTACCTGTTAGCAGTCAATCCCCATTCCCTCCTCTTTCCACCCCCAGGCAACCACTAATCTACTTCGTGTCTATAGATTTGCCTATTTTGGACATTTCATATAAATGGAATCATAAAATATGGGACCTTTCGTGACTGGTTCACCCTTGCTGTAGTATGTATCAGTACTTCATTCCTTTCCATTGCTGGATAATATTCCATTGTATGGATATTCCCCATTTTATTTATCCATTCATCAGTTGATGGACATTTGGGTTCTCCCTATTTTTGGCTATTATGAATAATGCTGATACGAATATTTGTGTACAAATTTTTGTGTAGACATATGTTTTCATCTTTCTTAGATACACATACCTAGGAGTAGAATTGCTGGGTCATACAGTAGCTTCATGTTTAATGTTTTAGGAACTACCAGCCTTTTTAAAAGTGGCTGGCTGTACCATTTTATATTCATATCAGTAGTAAATAAGGGTTCCAATTTCTCCATCCTACTGGGTGTGAACTGGTGTCTCATTGTGAATTTGACTTGCATTTCCCTGGTAGCTAATGATGTTGAACATCTTTTCATGTGCTTACTGGCCACAAGTACATCTTGCTTGAAGAAACGTCTATTCAGATCCCTTTCCCATTTTTCAATTAGGTTGTCTTATTTTTGAGTTGTAGGAGTTTTTACATATTCTAGATGCAAGTTCCTTATCAGATAAGCAATTTGTAAAACTTCTCTCCCACTCTGTGCACTGTTTTTTCACTTCTGATGGCGCCCCCTCTGCTTTCAGAATGAAGGTCAAGCTCCTGAGCTCTGTTCCCAAGATCCTTCTCTCAGCCAAAATGAATTTCTTCTAGTTTCCTGAGTGGCCCATGCTCTTTCAATCCTCCATAATGACATGACATAGGTGCCATTCTCCACACCACCCCAGCCCTGGCCAAGAGTGCCCTTTCCCTCTTCTTCTCTGCCAGGTGTCATCTCCTCCATGAAGCATCCCCCAATCTCCCTGCCCACCCAAGGCCTAATTAAGACCCATCTCCCTGTGCTGGCCTCTCCCACAGCACTTCTCTCACTGCTCTGTAATTGCACATTTAACCTGATGTCTCCCCACTAAAGTCCACGGGTCCTCTGCTGCCCCTGAGTGTGCCTTCTGTGACAAAAGACTATTTTTTATTATCATTATTGAACTAATAATCACTTTACTATAGAAATAACTCTAAAATCCTTGTTTCTCCTTAAGTTTTGTTCAACTTACAAATATTTTCCTATTTATAAACCTAGTAAAAATAAGCAACCAGGGCTTCCCTGGTGGCGCAGTGGTTAGGAATCCGCCTGCCGATGCTGGGGACACGGATTCGAGCCCTGCTCCGGGAGGATCCCACATGCCGCGGAGCAGCTAAGCCCGTGTGCCACAACTGCTGAGCCTGCGCTCTGGAGCCTGCGAGCCACAACTGCTGTGCCCACGTGCCACAACTACTGAAGCCCGCATGCCTGGAGCCCGTGCTCTGCAACAGGGGAAGCCACCACAATGAGAAGCCCACGCACCACAACGAAGAATAGCCCCCGCTCGCCACAACTAGAGAAAAGCCCGCGCCCAGCAACAAAGACCCAACGCAGCCAAAAATAAAAACAAATAAATAAATTTAAAAAATAAGCAACCAACTGAAAAGGAGTCTTTCATTAAACTTTACGGAATTCAATTTTGAACAGATCATAAAATCCCTTAGTCTCATTTACAACTTAGTTAATTTCCTTAAACTAATTTAAACTGCAGTTATTAACTTAATATATTCAATTTTCCTTTTTAAGAATTTCAAATGCCTAATAATCAAAAGTTCCCCTCGTACTTACATAATGATAGTAGCTCTAATGAGAAAACTAAAAAATCGCATGAGTCATGGCACAGAAGGCGTGCAGCTTCTGGTAATGCTCACTAGTTGCCACTGGACCAACTCTCCTACAGGTAACAACTGTAAACTCTGGACCAACTATAAACTACAACCACCTGGAGGCAGTGGAGAGCAACCAGAAGCAGAAAGAGACGTAAGACACAAATGCATCTGGAAGAAGGGAATGGCATTAGGTGAGTTTCTCATTTTTTTAATGGCTTTTTGCCTGAGGGCAGGCACTGTCAGTGACCTGATGGATGAGCACAGAACTTGGAGCGACCACAGCAGCTTGCAATTGAGGCAGGAAATCCCAGAAAAGAGACAGATGCAGAGGGGGAGCCCCAATCCTGCACATACACTGCTGAATATCTGGAGCCCCTTGAACTACACACGCCACGTGTGGGGCAGATGCCAAGCAGCCTAGCAAAGGCTGAAGAGACACTCCAGCTGCTGCCCACACAGGAAAGGTACAATTTAAATGTTGAGTCCAGCAAAGTTAACTACCTGCTTAAGGAAAAAAAAAAAAACTACACAATAATCTTAAGAGGAACATGACAGATGTTCCCTATGCTGTATCATTCACAATGTTCAGAATATAACCCAAAATTCCAAAAAGCAGAAAAGTGTGAACCATATTCAAGAGAAAAGACAACCAATAGAGACTGACCCCAAGATGATTCAGAATTTAGAATTAGCAGATGAGAATTTAAAAATAGCTATTTTAGGGCTTCTCTGGTGGCGCAGTGGTTGAGAGTCCGCCTGCCAATGCAGGGGACATGGGTTCGTGCCCCGGTCCAAGAAGATCCCACATGCCGCAGAGCGGCTGGGCCTGTGAGCCATGGCCACTGAGCCTGCGCGTCCGGAGCCTGTGCTCCGCAACGGGAGAGGCCACAACAGTGAGAGGCCTGCGTACCGCAAAAAAATAAATAAAAATAAAAATAGCTATTTTAGGGAATTCCCTGGCAGTCCAGTGGTTAGGGCTCCGAGCTTCCACTGCAGTTGGAGGCACGGGTTCGATCCCTGGTAAGGGAACAAATATCCCGCATATCATGTGGCACAGCCAAAAAAAAGAAAAAAAAAGTCATTATAACTATGGTCAAGAATATAAAGGAAAATATACTTGTAATGAATGAACAAATATGAAAGAAGAGCTAAATAGAAATTCTAGAGCTGAAAAATACAATAACTGAAACAAAAATTCACTGGATGGGCTTAAGAAATATTACAGATGACAGAAGAGTCAGTGAAGTTGAAGACTGAGAAACAGAAATCCTCCAATCTCAAGATCAGAGGGGAAAAAAAAGATTTAAAAAATGAACAGGGCCTCCATGACCTGGAGAACAATATCAAAAGGTCTAACATGTATAACTGGAGTCCCAGAAGGACAGGAGAGAATGGGGAAGAAAAGTTATTTGAAGAAATAATAACCAAAAAATTTTCTATATTTGGTGAAATAATAAAGACATAGATGTATAGAATCAAGAAGCTCAGTGACCTCCCCCACAACCCCAAGCCAGAAAATATAATAAATCTCTTTAATATTCCAATATTGCTTAGGTACTTAATAAAAATTTCTTTTATCTTTCAATTTAAAATTGGAAGAATAAGGGAGTTCGCTTCCACTGCCATGGGCCTGGGTTCAATCCCTGCTCGGAGAACTAAGATCCTGCAAGCTGTGCAGCATGGCCAAAAAAAACCTGGAAGAATAAAATTGATTACTAGCTTATGTCTTTTAAATGGTCATCATAAGACAAATCTGATAGAGATTCTAATAGGGATTCTAGTACCAGTCTGCCTGGGTTCCAATCCAGGCTTGACCATTAACTAAACTGTGTGTCTTTGGGTAATTACTGAACCTCTCTGTGCCTCAATTTTCTTAGATGTAAAGCGGTGATAATAGTATCTACCTCATAGAGTTGTTATAAAGATTAAAAGAATTAACGTTATAAAGATTTTATACAATGCCTGAAACTCAATAAATGTTAGCTATTTGTCATTATTAAGCCAGATCCCCTTAAACATTACAAACACTTAAAATGCCAAAAGTACACATTATACCTAAGCCTAACACAAAAGTATAGATTTGATCTACTTCATCACTGTATATTTAATTCTAAATCTTCCCAGATTTAGAAGACACTTAGCCACTGAGGAAACAATTTTACTGTCCCAAACAAGTTATCTCAGCAGAATGAGGTTGCTTATCATTCAAAAACTCAGGGCCACAACATGAGCTCTGGAGCTGCATACATGCAAGATATCTCCGATGGCCTGGCCCCCACGTTGAGCTCTTCTTTGTGGTCACTATAGCAACGAGACCCCATTCCTTCCCTGTGTAGTGTGGATTTTTGTTCCCATGAACTTCCAATACCCACACCCGATGTCCACTACACAGTAGATACGCAATAAATATTTGTTGAATGATGATGTACACACATTAAGTGGAAGAATAGATAGGGCCAGGGCTAGATGCAAGATGATAAAAATGAGGGTTTGGGGAAATCAGCCATGGGAAACTGAGAAAACACTCCTTATTTTTTCTTTACTTAATTATAAAAGAAATGACCAACAGTAAGATGAGGTAGAAGAAACGGCCCCAAAGGTAGGCTACACATAGCTGATACCTTTCCCTTCTAGCATGACATTTTTTGAGGAGTAAGGATGTTGTTAAACAAAGGCTCCATTGAACAGGCTGTAATTCTCACCTGCTTGTATGCGGTTCAAGCCACCCCCACTAATCCTCAGTGTCTTTTGCCTACTAACAGATTTTCCTACTACCAGGCTCTCTCTACCTTAATCCACCCTCCACAGAAACAAGGAAATCTTCTGAAATGGGAATCTGACCACGTCACTCCCTCCCTGGATCTATGGCTCCTGAATACTTACAGTAGATGATGTTCAAACTCCTTATTCTCACTAGTCAGGTCCTTTACAGTCATGTCCCCATCTTCCTTTCTAGCTCCATCTTTGTCCACAAGTCTGGGGATCCAGTCACCCTAAACAAATCACTGTCGCTTGAACTGTCACATATTTTCATTCTTCCCTGCCTTTGCAGATGCTATTTCCTCTGCCTGAAACGCCATTCCCATTGTCCTCTGCCTAGCGAACTCCTGCTTGTCCTGCTCAAAGCTCACCTCTACAAAATCTCCGGTCTCCACCAAGCAGTGCTGCCATCTTTTTTTGTGTCCCTATAGCTGTCTATCTGTACAATTCTCTCTCATGCCATGGATCACACTGCACGGGGACTGCTGGCTATCCCCACCAGCCTGTGAGCTCTCGCAGAGCAGAGGCAATGACTTACACAGCGCTATGTCAGCAGCTCCTAATAGGTGAAGGGCTGGCCTAGTGGCTGCTCATAACTGTTCACAAGGTGAATAAGTCAAATACAGGAAGGTAGGGTCATGACTAGAACCAAGACCTTACAGACCAAGCTGCGTTTCAATCCCAGGTGCCATCATTTACTAGCAGTGCGAGACCTTGGACGTGATATTTATTTCACTGCTCTAAGTATTATCTACTCATTTCTGAAAAGTTGATCAAAGTACCTACTTCAAAAGGTTTTGTAAGAATTAAATGAGATAAAGTATGCATAGCACTGAGCACCGAAGCTGGTATCACAGTAAATGCTCAATAAACAGGAGCTAACAAAAATAATGTACAATTATTATTAATACAATCTCCAAACATGAAAATACACTAAAACAGGCATGACCGAAACTGTTTCTCCCATCGGGCTTGTACAGAGCTACATACCTGTTTTCCACTCAGCTGGTAGAAGGAAAGCTTCTGTCCCCAATCAGCTACAGCCAGGATGTCATTATGTTCCTCTCTAATCAACAGAAGACAAAAAAGGTTACGTGGGGCCATGGCCTGCTCAGGAGTGTAGCCCTCATCAGCATCTACATCTCAGTGTAGCCTGAGAGTTTAACAAACAACAGGAAAAAGAAAGCCCTGGCCAGGCTGTCAGATTGCCAAATGTTGGACAAGAGTACAGAGGCCAAAAGTTGTAATGTGGGCCTACCCATCAATCAGTCCAATGGGAAGGGAGCAGGTGAGATTCAGCCCTCCCGGTATCTGTTATTTCACTGAATGCCCCACCACTCAGGTGCTCGTGGTGCCAAGACACTGCCACAATGAAGAGGTGAAACCTCTCATTTCAGTTTCCTAGGAGCAAAGCTAAGAAACAGCAAGGTTGCAGATCCAAGAGTGCTTCTCTCTTACACACTATAAAACATGGGGAGGGCATCCCTGGGGGCGCAGTGGTTGAGAGTCCGCCTGCCGATGCAGGGGACACGGGTTCGTGCCCCGGTCCAGGAAGATCCCACGTGCCGCGGAGCGGCTGGGCCCGTGAGCCATGGCCGCTGAGCCTGCGCGTCCGGAGCCTGTGCTCCGCAACGGGAGAGGCCACAACAGTGAGAGGCCCGCGTACCGCAAAAAAAAAACCATGGGGAGATGGTGGAGAGATATGTCTTCTGCACTGGGAAGGCATGGATCGTCTGATTTTTTAATGGCCAGAGGGGAACTTGGCTTGCCTCTCCTCAAGCGGGAAATTAACACAGTTGGGGTTTTTGCACAGGTGAAAAGGTTGACTGGATCGAATTTAAAAAAAAAAAGACCAACAACTGTCTTTGAAACTGAGTGCCTATCAGGATCAGTGTCTAGGAACTGGGGCTGTAGGACCAGCACAGGAGAAACCTCCTCAGCTAAGGCTGGGGATCAGGCTACTCAGGAATCTGATTCAAGAGAGAGACATTCCCAGCCCTTGAGTCCTGGTCTTAATCCACCTAATGTTGCCTCCTCTTTCTTTACTAATTCCAGCTTTTTGAGCCCAGGGCCTTGCGGTCATCTGGCAGCACCATGAGATATGCAGGCAAAGCATGGTGCAGCCCTATCTGCAAAACCCAGCCAAGAGTGGCAAAATAGCACTAATTCGTAACTAAGGGAAAAAAGACAAAGATGGAGAGGGATGGAGCGGACCCACAGGTGAACTCTGTGTGAATGGCACTGAAATCCAAACACATCCAGAGGCCCAGGCTACAGTGAGCCCTCTTGGGGAGACCACATACAGCTCTGGGCCGGGTTCAGCCCCACAAGCTGGATGGGTGGTTTTCAACCTTCTTTTCCCCTTTTTTCCCCCTGGCAGTGGGACTCCTTAGCAAAACAAACACTTGTGCTAACAATTAAAGGGTCTGCTCTGGCTGAAGCACAGATAGGGACCTGAAACCCACCCTTTCCTCCCTTCCTTGTCCCCCACCTCCCACCTTCTTTTTTTTTTTTTTTTTGCAGTACGCGGGCCTCTCACTGTCGTGGCCTCTCCCGTTGCGGACGCGCAGGCTCAGCGGCCATGGCTCACGGGCCCAGCCGCTTCGCAGCATGTGGGATCTTCCCGGACTGGGGCACAAACCCGTGTCCCCTGTGTCAGCAGGCGGACTCTCAACCACTGCGCCACCAGGGAAGCCCCTCCCACCTTCTTTTTCCAAGGAACCCCAGGCACCACAGAACACAGTTTGAAAAGTCCTAAGTTCGATCACTTTTGCCCAATCAGAATATCCTGGCTCCCGCACTCCAGCCTGCAGTGTTTTCCCTACAGGTAACCTCGACTGAAGAGAAGGAAGGACAGCTGGACAGCGAGGATTTGGTGTGAGGACTGCGGGTAAGATGGGGGCCTCCTCTCTGATACGTGTCCTAGCAAATACAAGGTGAGGTGCGGCGTGGAAACAGGCTAAGAAAGTGCACAGTAAGAGAAGAAGCGTTCACTGAACTCCTGGGCGGCCATGCCAAGGGCACACGAGGCAGGCACTAAAAATCATGTTTCTCAAAGGACCGCTAATGTTACCGGAAAAAGTGCACTCTATGATGTTAAGTGGAAAAAAAGGAAGTACGATATGATTTGGTTCATTATATGAATACACTAAAAGCCTGAGAGGAAATACACTAAAATGCTAACAGTGGTTTCCTCAGGGGATGGGGTTTTATAGAAAAGTCAAACTTTCTCCCTTAGACTTTTCAGTATTTCCTCAAGTCTCTCAAAGAAGAATTTTATAACTCACAAGTTTAGAGGGAGTGTCCCCCTTGCTGGAGGAGCTTTAACCAGCAACACCCCCGCCCCCGGTCCCTTTTAGAAAGGAGCTTCGGAGCAGCACCTGCCCCAGCAGGTCTACGCTGGGGGCTGGACCCTTCCAAGGAGGGTTCTCGCTCCTCGGGACACACTCACAAGTTGTCGTCCCTGGGACTGTCGTCCTCTTCCTCTGGCTCTTCCTCCTCTGCCTCACTACCCTGACTACTGTACACTGCTGACTTCAGAGTGGAAGGGATTTCCTGAAAATATCTGTTGACAATGACTTCCTCGGCATCCTCGTTCTCTCTGTTCATCCAGAAACTCTCCCATCGGCTGCAGACAGTAAGTGGTTGTTCACAATCACGTTGCCTAGAACTACACTAAAGCTTAATTTCAAAACCCGTCAAGGAGCCCCTGAACCCCGCCCGGAAGAGGACAGCAACCAGGTACACTGGGTGTGCTGCTTCTCATGAATTAAAAATGGTACCCTGAAGCCACAAGTCATCTGTGGCCACAAAAATCAAACAGCAGGAACTCTGGGGTAGGCTAATGGCCTCTGAAGGCATTAGACATACATGGTACAGCCCTGGGCTGGACAAAATGATTCAGGAAGAAGCATAATAATCTGATGTAAGAAAAGCAATGAAATTAAACTACCTTCTAAATCAAGTAGGCACCACCTGTAAAATGACATTGGGCTGGTAAACATTAAGTTCTTTACCTTCAGAGGACTCTGTGGGGGATATTGGTGGTTTAATAATATCACAGAATTATACAAAGAGGATGTAAAGCTATTAGTCCACCATCAAAGTCACATGAGCACAGTAAGGAAAACGTGTGTAAGGTTAGAGAAGGTAGATGCCAACTGTTTGTGCAATTATAGGCTTTGGGGACATTTATACTTAATTTTGATGTTTTTTTGACAAGGGCAGCAAAATAGGCTCATGAAAAAGTAAAAAAGGCTCATGAAAAAGCACATCTTCTGCTCAGACTTGGAGGGAAGAACTGAAAGGTGGAAAAGACCAAAATAAAGCCACAGCAGAGAGGTGAGCTCTCGATTCCTAAGGAAATGGCTCTCCTGTGTCACATGCGTACATACTCTCTCTCCCTCTCTCTCTCACGCACACACACACTGAGCTGGTCTAGATAGCTCATCTGCTCAGCTAAATTTCTGGGATTCATTCCAAAACTCAAGATGGGCTCTTTAAAAATTCCATTCACATGGAATAGGTTCCAAAACAGATCAGTCAAATGGGGTGAGAAGCCTCTGAATCATGGAGCCCTCGGGGGAAAGAACTCAGCCCGCTGAGAAGGCCTTCTCCACAGAGTTTCCGTCCTAGGAGGAGGACAGCTGTGCGGTCACCTTGAAGGGCTCCAGCAGATGGACCACAGCGGGGAGAGGGAGCCCCCTGGCCGCTCAATCTTCACCTTCTCCTCCCCGTTTCTGTTCCGTATGCTGATGACCCCGCTGAACATCCCCAGAGCCAGGTACTGACCGTCATTTGTCCAGCTGTTCAAACAACCAACAATGGGCATGGGGAGGGGAAAGGAACACAGAGAAAGTCAAAGTTGCAAGGATGATACCTTGGTTGAAACAATCTGATGAGGCAGCAATGGCTGGGCTCATCCTGACCCTGATGTAAAAATCAGAGGGCCAAACTGAGAGTCCCATTTCTTCCTGGAGTGGAGGGTGAGATGTGAAGGCGGGAGCACCTTCTTGGTGCCCATAGTCTCTGTCTGCACTGCCACGACGGCCCTCAGCTTTGCCTGCATTGCGGGGTCAGCCTCCATTCCCCGCTCGCCATTTCAACCTCCTCCCACTTCCAGTGCACCTGAAGAACAGAATCTGCGTCTTGGTTGTTGCTAGCCTCTAGAACAGGTGCCTAACAAATGCTGAATGGAAAGAAAGGCTACACTCAGAAGCTGCGCAGCAAGACCAGCCACCATTTGAGAGCGTCTACCGTGTGCAGGCACCGCGCTGCTTGCTTTAAACTCATTAGCTCGTGTACATTTCACAACAGCCCCATCAAGTCAGCATCTTAATCCCCATTTGTCAAATAAGGAACCTCCTGAGGTCACAGAGCCTGTCAGCCACTGAATGTGGATTCGAATCCAGATCTAATATCAAAGCCCGAGCTTTCTCCAGCGCATGTGCTGCCTGCACCAGGACAGCCTCAGGTCCCCAGAGCCTCCCCTGAGCACAGCTTGAGGCTGGGGAGGCCTGCTGCTGGACAACTGCACAAAAGCAACCTGAGGAAAAGAGGAAACATGGGGCCCAAACCAACTAGGTAGCACAAGACCTTCTCTACTGTGTGAACTAACCAGACTTTGAGAGTCTGTTTGAAGAGCAGGGAACAAAAAACTACCTTCAGAGCTGCCCTTAACTTACCTGCAGCAGGTGATCTTGCTGCTAGATTTGTGCTTAGAGACAGACTTCTGTTCAGGAGACCATAAGCCTTCAACACAAAATAATATAAAAGAAGAGAGGTTGGTTGGAACATTACTCAGCAACAAAAAGGAACAAACTATTGATACACACTACAATTTAGATGGATCTCCAGGGTTTTATGCCGAGTTTAAAAAGCCAGTCTCAAAAGGTCATATGCTATATGATTCCATCTTATATAAAGATGGGGAACAGATGAATGGTTACCAGGTACAAGGGGTTAGTGCTAACAGGAGATGGGGGAGATGAGGGTAAAGGAGTATCTTTGTGGTGATGGTAATCTACACAGGGGATGAAATGACAGAACTATGTACACACATTGTGCCAGGCCCCACCTCCTGATTTTGATACCGTACAACAGTTACATAAGATGTATCCATTGGGGAAACAGGAAGAAGGGTACATAAGACCTCTCAACTATCTTTGCAACTTACTGTGAATCTATAATTATTTCAAAAGAAAAAAGAGAGGAAGATATATTGGTGAATTGATAGCCAACTTTTCAGGAGTTTAAGTCAAAGAAATGGCAAGTTCACTGTTCGTAATTATTACACTGCAACCAGAGTACAACTTAGCATTCAAAGTAATGAATGACGCTTTCTGAAAATCCAGTCTCTCCTGACCCTATCTGGGCTGTGCCATGTCCCTGGCACACTGGTCACCTTCGGCTTGCTCCCTCCTGCCAGTGACTCAGTGGCCCACAACAGGTGTAGGTCTGGGCAACAAAAGCAAATTCTACTCTTTGCCTGAGCCATGAAGCACGGCCAAGGAAGTAACCCTAGGGCAGAAACGCATTTACACAGCAAGGTGCAACATCAAACAATGTGCTTCCCCTCTCCCCTGCCCAGAATGCCTCCCCCGGCATTTCAGCCTATGCACACCTTACCTGTGGTCCACCGAGGCCCCCTCAGAGCCTGCTGCTGGAGGAAACCACACCCTCCAGGCCCCTGAGGCAGCACTGACCAGAGCAGACTCTAGATGCAATCACACGGCCTAGGTCCAAGGCCTGGGTCCATCCCTTACCCGCTGGGTGACCTCAAGTGAGTCACTGGACCACTCTAAGCTCAAGTTCTGTTCCTCAGTGGAGTGGGGATGAGAATAATACCTGACCTCAGGGGTCGTCACAGAGCTCACACAGGAATTTGTTTCAACTCTCAGGACAGTGCCTAGCATATCACAAACATTCAACAAATATTATTCCTTAATAATATATTTTTACAAATTCTTCCTCCCTACCTGCCCCCAACCACAAGCTCTTTGAGGGCAGGAATTCTATTTTGTCTTTTTCACCCCAAAAGTAAGCACCCAGACCAATGCCTCACATGGAGAAAATGCTAAATTTTTAATGAATGACAGTCCCTTCCCCTTTTATTTATACAACATGCTTTCAATTACATTCTCTCTTTGGAACCTCAGAATTGTATCAGTGGATGGACTGGGGGATGCATTCATCTTAGATCAGGAGGAAACTGAAAGGGATTAGATCTCTCGCTCCTTGATTTCAACAATGGCTGTTCTGTTGTAACCACTATCTCTTAGCAAGGAAGACGGAACTTATGAGCTGTAAGCCAGAATCGACCTTGAAAAGAGAACATGCAAGCCTCTGCTCGCGTTCCTGCCTCTTCGCTGACGTCTCACTGCTTCTCCTCTGCGCCAGGACTACACCAGTGCCGTTTGTGGGGTGGGTGAACTCCTCGGGGCATTCAGCCCCTCAGGAAGGACAGCCACAGCCACTGAACAACTAATGGGGACACGCCGCACAAGAAGCACAGTGAAGCTTTCCACACATACACGGACGCTGGGGGACCCGGAAGTGGGGACAACTGAACTGTCCCTGCCAGGGTGGGGCGGGGAAGGCTTCCCAGAGGTGGCAACACCAACTTAACGCCTGTGCTCTCCCATCTCTCTCACCATCTCCCTCCCAGGGCCCTTCCCGCTGTCTCCCAGACTTCTTACCAGACTCAGTGCCATCACTCACTCTCTTGGTTTCTACACAATTTAAAGAACAAGTGCCAGCCTCCCTTCAGCCATTGACGGCGGGTAGAAAGGCATTAACTGTCTCAGGACAAAACCACCACATTCTGGATAGATTTCAGCACCTTCTGCCAATTTTCAGTTATTCCCAGACAAGACACTGGGAATCAGAACCTACCAAAGTCACTGGAGGAACAGGACGCCAGCTGGTGGGTAACAGGGTTGTAGGAGACACACTGGATAGAATCATTGTGCCTAGGAAGTAAACAAATGTAGATGATTATGCAGCAAACCACAAATGCTTCAGTGGCTACAGCTCAAGATTTTAATGATGGGTCCACAGCCTCTCTGACTCCACACCGTGAACTCTGATGCAAGTGACCAATTAAAAGCACAGGGATGAGTTCTCCCCTCCTGGGCTACCCCCCACCCACTATTTTCCTCTCTCAAACATTACCCACGCATCAGACTGGCCTAGCTTAAATGCCACCTCCTCCAAGACTAGTGTGCTGCACACCTCTGGTGTGCCAGCTAGTAAGAGCATGATGTAAACCACCTCGCCTAGCGCCAGGTGCATAAGAAGTGCCATATTAACAGCCCTAACACTTATTGCTTTGTGGAGGCCTGGAAATACATTCATTAATACAGGATGGAGGTACAATGAAAATACTAGACCAATATCTGGAAACATCTGAGATAACAATGAAAGCTGAGTGAGTCATGTACCACACGGGGCATCTCAGCCTGAGTTGTTTTTTTTTGTTTGTTTGTTTTTTTGCGGTACGCGGGCCTCTCACTGCTGTGGCCTCTCCCGTTGCGGAGCACAGGCTCCAGACGCGCAGGCTTAGCGGCCATGGTTCACGGGCCCAGCCGCTCCGCGGCATGTGGGATCTTCCCGGACCGGGGCACGAACTCGTGTCCCCTGCATTGGCAGGCGGACTCTCAACCACTGCGCCACCAGGGAAGCCCTGTTTTTTGTTTTTAATTAATTAATTAATTAATTTTTATTTTTGGCTGTACTGGGTCTTCGTTGCTGCACACAGGCTTTCTCTAGTTGCAGTGAATGGGGGCTACTCTTTGTTGCGGTGCGCGGGCTTCTCATCACAGTGGCTTCTCTTGTTGTGGAGCACGGGCTCTAGGCACACAGGCTTCACTAGTTGTGGCACGCGGGCTCAGCAGTTGTGGCTCATGGGCTCTGGAGTGCAGGCTCAGTAGTTGTGGCACACGGGCTTAGTTGCTCTGCGGCATGTGGGATCTTCCCGGACCAGGGCTCAAACCCATGTCCCCTGCACTGGCAGGTGGATTCTTAACCACTGTGCCACCAGGGAAGTCCCTCAACCTGAGTTTTATTCCTCCACTTCTGGGTAATACTTTACTTACAACCTCATTCATTCATTCATTTATTCATTCATTCAAATATTGATTTGTTGATTTGCACATCGGTGTTCACAGCAGCATTATTCTGAATAGCCAAGAGGTGGAAGTAACCCAAATGTCCGTCAACAACAGATGAATGGATAAACAAAATATGCTCTGTACATACACCAGAATATTATTCAGCATTAAAATGTAAGGGAGTTCTGACACAGGAACCTTGAGGACATTATGCTCAGTGAAATAAACCAGTTACAAAAGGACAAACACCATAGGATTCCACTTATATACGGTACCCAGAGTAGTCAAATTCATAGAGACAGAAAGTAGAATGGTGGTGCCTAGGGCTGGGGAAGGGGAATGGAAGTGGCTGCTTAATGGGTGTGGAGCTTCAGTTTTGCAAGATGAAAAATAGTCCTGGAGACTGGCTGCACGACAACATGGATGTACTTAGCACTACCGAACTGTACACTTAAAAATGCTTAGGATGATGTTATGTGTATTTTACCACAATTAAAAAGAAAAACGGGCTTCCCTGGTGGTGCAGTGGTTGAGAATCTGCCTGCCAATGCAGGGGACAAGGGTTCGAGCCCTGGTCTGGGAAGATCCCACATGCCGCGGAGCAACTAGGCCTGTGAGCCACAATTACTGAGCCTGCGTGTCTGGAGCCTGTACTCCGCAACAAGAGAGGCTGCGATAGTGAGAGGCCCACGCACCGCGATGAAGGGTGGCCCCCACTTGCCGCAACTAGAGAAAGCCCTCGCACAGAAACGAAGACGCAACACAGCCATAAATAAATAAATAAATAAATAAATAAATAAATAATTTAAAAAGAAAAAGAAAGAAAAACGATCATTTGTTGAGAACCTACTACAGGCCAGGCATTGCACTAGGCACCAGTGACACAGCATGAGCAAAACAGACGCAGTGTCTGCCCTCATGGAGCTTACAGGCTGATGGGAGATATCAATCAGCCACCAGAATAAGTGTAAAACTACAGCCGTTAGGGACTTCCCTGGCTGTCCAGTGGTTAAGACTCCATGCTCCCACTGCTCGGGGCACAGGTTCAGTCCCTGGTCGGGGAACTAAGATCCCACATGCCACACGTTACGGCCAAAAGAAAAAAAAAAAAACTACAGCTGTGAGAAGCACCATGAAGGAGACCCAATCAAGGCTCCAGGGGCAGGAAAGACTTCACAGAAGCAACATCTGAGATGTGCAGAGTGAGTAGGGGTTAACCAGGCGGAGGGATGGGGAAGAAGAGGAGGAGAGCCTCTGCACTGAGAGGGGCCTGGAGCACACTGACCCCAAGTCTCAGGGTGTCAACGGTGGCTGGATGTGAGGCTCTTGAAAAAGGACAGGTCAGGGTGGGGTGGAATGTGCGATATCAGATTAACTAAACTGAGCTACACGAAAACACCTAGCCCAGTGCTGGCCAAGCCAGCAGTGCTCAAGAACTGTTCCCTCACTTACTCATTCCCCAACCCTCCCAGCGCACAACCCCACAACTTCACTTGAAGTTCAACTGCAGAGAAAAAAGTCCTTCCTGATAGCTTTGCTAAGGGCCTTTTGCTACAGTAGCTCAGTAAGAGGCAAACTAATAATACCGTAAACCTAAACAGTTACTTACGTGTACTTCAGAATGCCTTCCAATTTTGACGTCCAGATAATAACACTTTTGTCAGCTGATCCAGAAGCAAAGCGCTTGCCTAAAAGTGTTTTTAAAAAGAATAAATTTTCACATTCATTTAGGCCAGCATTTTGCAGAGTATTTCTTAGAAAACGACTTCTTTAAGGTCCCTAGTATGTGTCAGTTGCTTCTCTACCCCTTCTTCTTATCTGTACTGAGTGGCAGTACTTTGGAGTCAGGAAGTTTGAGCTCATATCCTGCTCTGCCTGGCACTAACAAAGATGTACTGAGGGCCTATCTCATGCCAGCATCATTTTCTGTGCTCAGAATCAAGTGGTGATTAAAACATACATGCTGTCTACCTTCATAGAGTTTGTCTGGTGGGAAAAGTAGGCATTAAATTAAATTAATCCAATTCAAATACGACGTAGTGAGAAAAAAAAGCAGGCCCTATAAAAGAGAATACCTGAGGACCCAATTTTGGTGAGGGAGGTTTCTGTGAGAATGGTATCTTTCATTGAGACCTAAAGGTTGAGCAAAGCTTAGCCAGGTGCAACGAGAGGAGAGAGACCTATCCATATGGGTCAAGCAGATGTGCAAAGGCCCTGAGGCAGGAAAAACCTGCATGTGTGAGGAGCTGAGAGGCAGCCAGCATAGAACATCAAGGGCAAAGGGTGAGGTGGGTGGGGGAGGGATCTCTAGGGGCTTCGGGGCCACAGTAAGATCCTGCTCTCTATCCCAAAGAAAGGCTTTAAGCAAAAGAGTGACAGATGAGATTTTCATTTTCACACTGCTTGGGCCATGTGACACTGCTGCAAATACTAAATAATAGAAGCTGCTCTTATTTATTATTTCTGTCACTGCTCCCTTACACTGGCAGGCAGCAGGTGAGGAAGAGTGTGGACTAAGGGCTCAGAGTCGGAGCTGGAATCCCCAGCGACGTCACCCACCAGCTGCAGGACCAGGAACAAGCTACTGAACATCTCTAGGCCTTCATTTCCTCATGTGAAAAGTGGACGCAACAACAGTATTTACCTCATAGTTGTTGTGAAGATTAAATGAGATTAAAGTGCTTAGGTCTGTGCCTGGCCTAGAATGAATGCTAAACAAAAGTAGCTATTATTATTATTTCCTTACATTGCCTTGTATGGCTTTCCTTGAAGAAAAACTAGCTCTTAATACACCTTTGTATCATAGTTGCTCATTAAATACTTATTCAATTTAAGGGGGAAATCGGAAACAAGCAAAATCATCATTTTTTAAAGAGCAAAACCAAATTCAGTGTATCCTCACTTCTAGATCCAAGGGGAAAAGACTTCCTTATCATTACATGAGTGTCATGAGGGGCAGCATGATACACCAGAAACAACAAGGGCTCTGCAGTCAGAGGATCCAGGTCAGGCCCAGCTCTGCCACCGTCACCCGTAATCGCTCCAAGCCTGTTTTCTGATCCGTGAGAGGAGCTGCGATCCCTTCCCTGCCTCCTTCAGAGGGCTGCTGGGAGATCAAACGTGAAGATGTGTGTGGCAGGACTATGCAAAACGCGGACAAATGCCCCTGATGGCAGGTCTCACTCTAAGATCCTCAAGGGCCTTGATGGTGCTGCAGGCCAAAGACGCCCTAGGCTTATAAACTCTGAGGCCTCACAGGTCTCCCCACGGTACTACTCTGAACTTAAACTCAAACACGCACATAAAAAAATATGACTACCGTGGCACAGGGCTGCTGACTACCAGGCAAGAACTAGCGTTGTCTTTGCCACTACCTCGCTGTATGACCTCCGCCAGTCGTGTGACTTCTCTAAATCTTTATGTAGGTGTAACATGAAGAGACTGGGCTAGATCAGACTAACACTGTGTGCCCCAAATTGTGTGTATACATGAAGTAGGTGCATTTTTCTAGAGAGGGGTCTATAGCTTTCATCAGATTCTCAAAGAGGTCTGTCATCTAAAAGAAATTAAAAACCTGGAGCCTGAATGATCTCCATGGTTCATTTAAGCACTGTACCATCGATTCTGCGACTTCTTGGCAGTGGTCACAGAGGGCCACCTCTAATCCTATATCCACTTGACACATGAGGAAATCGAGACTCAGACAGGGTCAATAACCACCTCAGACTCACAGAGCTTTTCGGGTTGGAGCTGTCTCATCCCAAAGTCCATGCTCTTCCCATTGATGCTATGCTGTGCGTAGCACGGATTTACTTTTAACTCTCAACGTCAGTTTCACGCAGCCGATGTGACCACCACCTCTCCTCTTTCTCACCCCACCTGGTGCCCTAACGCCAATGACTCTTCAACCCCACTAGAACCTCCCTCACCCCTTGTGGTCCTCTCACCCCTCATTACTCAGCAACAAGGGTGCTCACCCCTCATTACTGAAGGTCAATGTATATAATCATTCCTTTGCATACATCCTCTGCCCTTGCCCTCTCACTGCATCTTCAGAGGTGCTTGTAAACCTACCACTCTGGTTAAATCCAACTCTCCACCTCCTCTGTCCCTGTATCTGTGCAGCTTAAAGTGATGGAGAAAAAGACACAATCGCACCACTGATCTCACTTTCAATTCATGACCACCAGCTTTGGGTGGGCCCTTCGTGTAGCTAGGGTCTCACTATACCTCCCGGGGCCATTCACTCAGCCCCTCAACTAGGTGGTGTTGTACTCTTTTTTCTTTTGCCTCAACTCTCGGACACCTCCTTCCCCATCCTCACTCTCAGATGTTGCTGCTTCCTATTTCACTGAAAAAACGGAAGAGAATTCTGTTAGACTCCTACTACGACATGCCCCCGCTGCCAGCACTTGCAGTGACATCCTCCACTTCCCACCATGCTCACCTCTGCCCTGGATCCCCTCTCCTCTTCCCACTCAGCAACTCTGCTCCAGCAATTCCGCCCCCACCTCTACAGCGTCAACTTTCCTCAAACTCAACACGTCTGAAACTGAACTCCGGATCTCCTGCTGTAAGTTTCTCGGCCTGCAGCCTTCCCCATCTCAGTGGAGGGCAACTCCATCCTTTCAGTCATTCAGGTCAAAAACCATGGAGTCACCCCTGACTCCTTTCTTCACGCCCCACATTCTGTCAGGCAATCCTACTGGCTCCACCTTCCAACTGTATCCAGACTCTGACCACTGCTCCCCACTTTCTCTGCTCCTACAGGGGTCTGAGCTGCCATCACCAGTGTCTGACGCTTCTTCACTCGTCTTTCTGCCCAACCCTCAGCCCTTGCAGGCTGTTTGGGGTACAGCATCTGGAGGGATCCTTTTAAAATATAAATCCAATCAGATTTCTCCTCTGCTCAGAACTCTTTAGTGGTTCCCCGTTTTCAGTGAGAATCAAAGCCAAAGTTCTACGACAGCCAACAGAATCCAGCCAGCCCACACCTGCTACCTCTCTACCCTCTTCCCCTATTGCTCCCCACCGATTCTCTCTGCCCCAGCCCCAGAAAGGCACACCCCACCTGAGGGCCTCTCCAATGGCTCTTCCCTCTGTGAGGAGCTCTCTTTTCCCAGATGCTCAGTCATTATTTCCCTGCCTCCCCACCTTCAAGTCTTTGCTTGCCTGTCCCCATCTCAATGAGCCACCATGACTACCCTGTTCAACACTGTACCCAATGCCCTGCCCACTCAGCACTCTCAATCCCCCTTATTCTGTCCTACTTTTTCTTCTTCCTAACACCACCTTCCGCCGTACTGTTCAATTTACTTATTTACCACGTTTATTGTATGCCTTCCCTCATACTCTCTCTCCTTCCCCCACACCCCCCCCCCCACATAGATAAAAGCCCCATAAGGGCAGGGATCTTTGTTTTGCTCTCTGAAGTATCTCAAGCAGCTAGAACAACGCCTGACACACAGATGGGCCTCAATAAATACTTGAATGACTGAATTGAATCGAATGACTGAACTGAAGTCTAAGAGACTAACTATCTTCCGAAACTGCAAGCTGTACTTGAGCTCACTCAACACGACGAAGGCGCAGCCAAGGAGAGAAATGAGTGGCTGTGAGGCCATTACAGACACTAAATCCAGAGCAGCCTCTTACCGTCCTTCGCATATGCCACACAGTACACAGTATCTTTGTGTCCCTTTAGGGGCTGAAGTAAGGTGCCATCAGACGTGTCGTAAACCTGGCAAAAAAGAGACAAAAGTACAGATTACCCGCGTGGCGTCCAGTAGTCAGAACCCCTGCAAGTTGCTGCTGCTATTTTTGTTGTCAAAACAACACATTTGTCAATATTCTAAATTTGCACCAAGTAAAAACTGAACCAAGAAACCAGAAAGAATGTGACTTAAAGTTGGGAAACCCAAGGAGAGGCTCTGATTCTGCCCATTACACGGCCGGAAATGTGCCATTAATGCTCGAGAAACAAAACTTCACTCCGTGAAACTTCTCTACACAGTTCACTCCCCTTGCATGTATTTGGATATATGACCAAACAAGCTAGGCCCTCCCTAATAGATCCAGCACAAAGAGCCCAGCTAGAGCATGGTTAAATGCCAGTGTAGCCCTGCCCTACTACCAACATCACAGAGAGATGTTTCATACTTGCTACCAAGAGTTGGAAGTCACAGACCTGAACTCTGGGTTTGCAAATTGTAGGGAGTGTTATAAAACCCATCTGTAACGTGCATTTACGATTTTATAGCTGTGTAACATGTACAAATATGTGGAGATTTAAAAAACACACCATCTGAGAAATAAAAGCAAAACCCTCCAGAAATGGTCAGTGTTGGAGAAGATAACCTATGGGAAAAACCTAAAAGGATTTGGATTGTTTACCCTGGACAGAAGAAGTCTGCAGAACAATTTACCCGCGGCTTTCAGATTATGTAGTTACCATGCACAGAATGGAGATCAGGCCGTCTGCATATCTCGAGACAACAGAGCAAGAGGAAGCGGACTTACGCAGGAGGAAGAGGAGATCATGCAAAGGGTTTTAGGTCAAACATAAAGAGTTCTCTGAAAATTACTTTTATACACTGGGACAGGTTCCAGAGACAGCTTACGTTCTTTGAAAATATGAAAAATAGGACAGCATCCATATGGAATTGTTTAGGAAGGCCAGTGCCTAAAAGCTGGGGCCAGGCTATCTGGCTTCTCACAGAGGGAGCCCCTTCAGGCCTGTTGTTTGAATTTTTCAGGGGGACAAAATATGAACTGACAAAGGCTCACTTTCAAAGGCATTTAAATTATTTTGAACTCTTTCGTGGGTGTCTCAAAGTAAAAAGGGAAAGATTAATGACTCCAAAGGAGGTATTGTTCACAGGTTCCTATCTGATAGACAGTTTACCTACCTGTTTTAAGTAGCCCATTTCCTTCCCTATTAAAAAATAATGACTGGAAAAAAAAATAAAGAAAATAAAAAAATAAAAAATAATGACTGGTTTTTCCACCTTGCCTTTTTTATCTTAAAAAAAGGGTCAAATTTCAGAGCACTTACAAGAGGCAGAGGAAAAAAAGCACTTAAAAAGGAAACTCAGACAAAATCCTACCAGTAATCTGTTTCCTGCAGCCAAAATCAGTTGGGTTCCGTCGGGCTTAAATGCGAGGTCATATACACTAAACGGGAGACAAGACAAGACAAAAGGACAATTAGGAACCAAAATGATGAGGTCTGCTAATGGCCGGGAAAGCAAACTTTATTTCCATTACGAAGCACTGATTGTGTCTGAGGGAGAAAAATAATAGCTAAGAATTGCATTTGGTTGCAAATTCCATTCAACTACCACACCTTCGATCACAATTCACTTGGCAGTTAGCTGTTGTGTCCCAATTTCCACCTGTCCAGAAGCCAGACGCCAGACATGATTCAAAGAGTAAACAGTGGAGGGCACTACCTCATCTAATAATACCATGAAGGCTACACAAACTGAGAGAACGTGTGAGGGCTAGCAAATCCACAGGTCTCTGAAAAAGTTGGTCATTTATTAAAATATCATTACTGGACTTCCCTGGTGGTCCAGTGGTTAAGACTCCATGCTTCCAATGCAGGGGGCACGGGTTCGATCCCTGGGTGGGGAAGTTCAACATGCCGCGAGGCACAGGCAAAAAAAAAAAACAACATTACTCTTTCCAATTAATCAGATACTTACCAAGTGCCTCTTAGGGGCTAGGAGCTAAGAGACACAAGATGAGTAAATCACAGACCCTCCCTGCCCTCAAGGAAATTACCATCCTGAGGAAAGGTGATGGATGCTCAGACACCCACAAAGAATCACGTCATCAATTGTAAAGCACACGTTTTTTTCACATTTGAACATTTCTAATTTTGGGATGTGTCTTATAATTGATGATGTGTCAGTTTAACTGGCAGCATTTTTTGCTTTCTTAGTCGTATGTAAAATAATGATATTTTACAATCAGTGACCTCTTAGACTGGATGAAATATAGAATAATACTGTGATAGAGGCTTTAGGAGACACATTAAAGCATATATTGTAGGATTCCAAGGAGTGGACACAGTGTTCTGATTTGGAGAGGATCAGATAAAGCTTCATGAAGAAAACAATATGTGAAAAAGGTAGGGCTTCTGAGACATGCAGGAGGAGACTGGGTAGGCGCAGCATTTCAGGCACAGAAAACAGAACAAGCAAAGACAAGACAGTGGGAATAGCAAATATCTAAATAACCTAATTTGACTGAAACATTTGGCTATGTGCAAGGCAATAGGGAGTGATAAGGCTGGAAAAAACAGGCTGGAGCCGTATTACAAAGATTCTCAAATGCCCCCAGGCAGAGGGTTTCATTAGTTCAGGTGACCCTAGTAAGAGTGTGTCAGACAGCACTGCCAAGATGGCCTATTGTAAAAGTTGAACATGGGATAAATTAACCTGGCACCTGTGCGTGATCGAAAAATATACACCCTGGAGTATTCCCTGGCGGTCCAGGGGTTAAGGCTCCACAATTTCATTGCCGAAGGCGCGGGCTTGATCCCTGGTCAGGGAAATAAGATCCCAAAAGCCACGGGCGGTGCGGCCAAAAAAAAAATCACACCCTGGTAACAACTTGGAGCATTTACCACAGACACCCAATGCTGAGCTCTTCAAATGCATTATTTTATTCTGTCCTCACAAGCATTCTATGAGGTAAGAATTACTACTCAATTTTGTGGTTGAGGACACCACAGTTCAGAGAGGTCAAGTATCTTGCCCAACATCACACAGCAAGTGAAAGGGCCAGAATTTTAACTCAGGTCTGACTTTACAGTCTGTGCTATATGGCCTTCCACTCTCCTGAATTACTGTCAAGTATAACAAATCTATGCCACCCTCAATACTTTAACAACAGTGACTAATATTTATTAAGCACATTTATTTACGTGTGCAAAGTACAGTTTAAATGCTTTACATGTATTAACTCACTTAATTTTCACAACAACCTTATATCTGTTTTGCAGATGAGAAAACTAAGGCACAGAGAAGTTAACTAACTTGCCTGAAAATAAACTGCTACTGAGTAGAGGTGGAGCCAGAATTCAAGCGCAAGCAGTCTGACTCTGCAGCCCAAGCTCTAACCACTACGCGTGTGGCCTCCATTATAATTATTATTTGCATATGCCATAGTTGACAAAATAATTAGCAAGAGTCTCCATGTTTCATCAGCAGGAAAAAAAAAAGTGTTATCATCTACTCAAGGCATCACACATAGAATTCAGAGTTCTTATATAGGCTCCATTGACCTCAGAAGCTTCCTTTAATAAAAATAATTCTTCACAAATATTCAAGAGTTAAGAGTTGTTGAAGAGGGTAAATTTACATGATCTCATTTGACCTTATGCTAACATAATGCCTCAGGCAGGCATTATTGGCCCATTTTTACTGATGAGGAAACTGAAGTACACAGGCGAGTCATCTGTCTGCTGTCATACAGCTGGCTGATGGAGAAGCTGGAACACAGCGATTGCTACCCCTCTCCAGTTGGGCATCCCTCGTGATAGAAGCAAACACAAACCCTGAGTCCTTCAGCTTCCTTGCTGTTATGTGGTAACAGACCTGAGCCTTCCCGTCTCTCAGGCTTCTTTCTCAGAACCTAGGGGACAACGTACTGGGTGCATTTCACACTCTGCAGAGAAGCAGGGGGGGAGAGGGGAAAGCGGGGGGAGCTGGGGCCAGAAGGGCTGACCTCCGGCCTGAGCTGTGGTCCTCACCTACACAGCAAGGCTAGGGAGCTGCCCTCCCGCCTCGCAGGGTACACAAGCACCACCTCCTGTGGGGAGCTGGTGAGGCACGAGGTTTGGGAGGGGTCTGCACCTCTCTTCCACAGTCATCTTGGTCGTGTGGCTCCCTTCCTGCCTTGTACATATCTGAGCCCATCAAAGTGGTTCCCGTGTGGCTTCTTCTTCACTAGGATCATTTTGGGCTGAATTATTAGCAAATCATTTCTGAGCATCTCACTTGAGCCAAGTCTTTAGCTACCTTCCTTTCAGATGTGAAAATTCATTTTCTCTGCATTTCTTGAAGTTTGCTTTTCTAAAGTATAACATACATGTCTGATTTACCCCAATCCAAATTCTTACTGTACTTAGAATCTGTACAGTTCAACTTAAGAGTTATATAATCTTCTGTATTTACACTGTTTCAGATACTATCTTATCCCCTTAATTACAGTCATATGCAATTTCAGGGTAATGACCCTATTTTAGACATTTGTGGACCCACAGTACATGGCATTGTCCTCGACACAAAATGAGTGTAACTGACAAACTGACAAGATTTTTATCTTGAACCCCTTGGGCTTTAATTACATCATAAGACCACAGAAACTTTCCCAAACTATTGGGAAAGACCCTAGACCCTGTCATATAGCCCAACTCCCCTACCAGGGCAGGAACTCCCTATTGATGGATCCAGCCTCTGCTTGAACACTTCCAGGGCTGGGGAGCTCACCCGTCTGCAGACAGTACGGTAGGATGGCTCTCTCTCCCCACCTGCCCCCTTTTAAGAAAAACGGACATTGTCAGATTCCATTGCAGAGAGACAGAGGGTGGGTCCTGCAAACTGTCCTCTGCCAACCCTGTGCCCACCCCACTGTCAACTGAAGTCTCAAGGTGCCTCTCCAAATCCTGCACAACCTGATCCAGCCCCCACTTACTTGATTTGAATCTTAAGCAAACTGTTCCCTCATTAAGTCTCAGTTTCTTCATCTGTAAATGGGGTAACAATTCCAACCTCAAAGGCTGCTGTGGAGATTAAACAAGATAAGGCATGTAAACAGTCTGGCCCACAGCTGCTGTGGATGAGGGGCAGAGCAGATGGCAGCCTGCCTGGAATAAGGCATCATGGTTGAGAAGAATCTAGAGCACTGCTTTGAAGGGAGAAAAGAAGGAGCTCAGAGAAGAATAAGAGAACATTTGGGAAGGGCCTTTGGACAGGAAAATGGAGTTTACAGCTGAACTGAAAAGCATAAATTTAAATCTTAGCAAAAGGGGGCAGGGTGGGGCAGGGGAAGGACCACCTAATTAAGTGCACAATCTGACATGGAAGGTAATGGGGAGTCACTCTGGGTTGATGAGAGGTGGAGTAACGGATCACACAGCAACAGGACTCAAAAAAGAGAATTCCTGCTGCTACACGAAGGTTAGACGGAAGCAAAAGAGCAGACCAGCAGGCGGAGCTGTTTCAGTGTGGAGGAAGAATCTTTTGACATCTGGGATTTTGGAGTTCTACTATTTATTTTTATAGTTTTTTGTTTTGTCTCATTCTGGGCTATCAGCTTGCATATGTAGCTGCCATCAGTATTGCTGGTCCCTAGAACCCCTAAAGCCCCTACACTAGAATAGCTGTAATGGGCCAAAACCCAAATAACCAATCTTCATTCATCATTCATTCACTCACCTCTTCATTCATTCATGAATACCTCTATCCATGAAATAATCACAACAAACACTGTCTAGGCTCTAGAATAAGCCTTGGAAATGAGTAAGACATAGCCATTGCTTTTAAGGGGTTTATAGACTTCTGGGATCAACAGTTTCCCATAAACTCTTGCACTAGACAGACTCTAAGTACCACAAAAGAAGAATGAACAAAATCCTATGCCAGGGGGTGAAAACTGGGAGCCAATCAGGCTATATTTGGCCAGCAAACGTTTTGTTTGGCCCATATGGTATTTTATTTTGTATATATATATATATATTTTACAGATTAGGTGCCAACATTTGAAAATTAGGACATTTCACATAAAAACCCAGATCCCTGGTTTCTGGTGAAAACAGGAAGCTCTGAGCCACGCTGGGCCAAATTCCTGCAGGGTGGTAACTAGCAGAAGCAGAGCAGCTGTTGTCCCTTTCAGTCAGAGCATGCGCTCTCCAGTTTGCCACAGTCCTTGCCACTTCTTAGTATCTGACAGCAAAATCAAATGCTCAGCTGCTAGCTATCAGCAGCTTGTGCTATGAATACTTTTATAACAGTTAAGAGAAAAGTAAAAAAATTTTTTTTTACTCAAATCTCTATTAAGAGTAGAAGTGAAAGATACAGTTGTAGGGCTATACGTTTCAAGAAAAGTGCAGTAGAGAAAAGAAGAATACTCCTAGGGAAAACAAACAATTCCTTGTGTTCAAGATGCAAATAAACATCTCGCATTTACGTTGCCTGCCTGATTCCTGCAGGCCTTTGAGTTTGCAGCCTCTGTAACAACAGGAATAATTAACGCAGTGGCTAAGAGCATTGGCTCTGGAGTGAGAAAGAAAGCTGGCTCCACCACTTACTCACTGTGTGACCCTGGCAAATTATTTACCCACTCTGTGCTTCAGTCGCCTCATATGTAAAACAGAAATAAGTATAGTACCTATGTCAGGTACTGTTGTGAGGTGACAATGAGATAAAAGATATGAAGTTCTTAGCCAGTGCCTGGTACAAAGTAAGCATTAGCTATTACTGGTGCAGAGTACAAAGAGAGCGACCATCTCCAAAGAGAGGCTTAAGGACGTTTAGGATTTCACTGTGAGGAGATGAAGGCCTCACACAGAGAGGCCAAAGAAAAGACAGAGAGGGAATGGCTCTGTTCCAGTAGCCAAAGCAGAGGCTTCACGATGAAGCTGAAAAGATCATGTAGGAAGTTTTGAAAGTCAGGCTGAGGAGAACTGCCCAATACGTCAGTATGCCCCCAAATGTGTTGTTATATGATGGATTTGGGGGATAAAAATGGAATAGGACATTAAACAACGGTGAATCATAAAGTGAGAAAGTCATTCTCTTTCGATACTCTTTCAAACCTTCTAACAAAACATAGGAGAAAGTCTTGCTTTGATGCTATTCAACTCAAGCACCTCTCCAACCACACTTGCTAAATCTCTAGCTCTAGAAACACTACACCTGAGGCTCAGAGGTTCCCTAGCAACAGTATCTAGCTACAACTTGTTAACGCCGTTTTGTTTCTCCCTGCTTTAAGTTCTACAGTTATCTTACATTTACAGCAATTGCTACTGGTTTTCATACACGGTGTAATAAAGTTTCCCTGTAGAATGTAAAAGCATGTTTAAAGGAAAATAAGTGGGACAATTTAGAGAAAAGGTTAAGTAAACAAGAGTATAGGTAATACGCGGAAGTGGCATAAGTTGTGAAGATGGAAAACACTGATGAGCCCAGGATGGATTTTGAGTAAAGGAACGACAAGATCAGACTGTGATTATGTGTAAAGCCGCCTCCACAGGCCACTACCTCACGCGTGGTATATCCCCTTGCTCCCTCTCCAGGCCTCAGTTTCTCCATCCGCAAAGCGGTGGGAAGGCGACCCTGCAGTCGCCCAGAGCCGGGACTCAGGGCCCTCAGCCCAGCCCGCAGGCCCGTTACCCTTGGCAACCACCAGGGTTCACGCCATAGCGCCCGCCATCCCCGCTGGGGCTCAGCCTCCCGCTCCTCCCGGACTGCCCCGCTCCTCACCACTGCTCGGCTTTATCTCTCCACGTCAACACGGCCCTCATAGCGGTTTCCCTCACGCCTCGGGCCCCTGCTCCCTGCCTCAGCAACAGGCCTAACTCCTCGAGCCACCTTGTCTCCCTGCGCTACCCCGGCAACGCACATGCGCAGTGAGCTACGCGCGAGGCAGAGAGCTCCGAGTGCGCATGTCTACAAGGGAGGGCTAGAAAGAAGGAACGGGAGGCTGGCTAGAAGGCCTCCTCAAATCTAGGACGCGCGCGATTGGTCGGAATGGGTAGGGGGCGGTGCGTCTTCCTCGACAAAGGACTTGATTGGCTGAGCTGTGGAAATGGCGGCTGTAGTCGAGGGCGGGCGGCCGGAAAGCGACTGAGCAGTCGGACAGACTTTCACTGCCTTCATCTTTTGGTTCCATCCTAGAGCTCCGAGCTGAAGAAGTGTTCGCCTCTTACTGCGCTCCACACCCAGAGCGACGCACCCTCTCGGCCTATTACTGCAGCTGGAGACCGCTTGAGGGACACGTCTGGGATGGAGAGTCCGAGCCTGGGGGACTGCGGAGCTGCCCCCTCGGTCATCGCCAACCAGCGCCTAGTCCCCGACCGGCCGTGTGACCTCCGGCAAGTTATTGTCCCCTTCGGACCTCAGTTTCACCACCTGTAAAATGGGAGCGGGGGAGTAGAAGGTGGGTGGGCCTTTCTTACCTAGGGTGGATGGACACTTGGAGGCCGGCAGGGTTAGTTCCTGCGAACAAGGGCTGGGGTACTGAGTACTTGTGTATGTGCGGTGTGGGGCTAAGATGATTTACCTACTTTTTTTTTCCCCAAAAAAACATGTGATTCTCAGAACTACCGTGAAAGAGGTATTACCTCCTTTTTACAGATGGAGAAAGAGACTTTGACAGGTTAAGTAACTTGCTCTTGGACCCCATAGGTAGTAAATGGCAGAGCTGGGATTTGAACCCAGTCTGTTGATTTTAAAGTTCGTGCTGTTTTCACCAGGATTCAGTTTCCTTATCGCCAAAATTGTGAACGGTATAATTTCTTAAGATCCACCCAGATCCCCCAAATTATTTAACCCCATATTGCATCAGAAGACTTTGATTCTAATTCTAGTTAGTCACTGGCTCATGCTTTGTTTCCCTATTTGTAGAAAAGAAGTTGGTTAGACATCTCTAGAGACTCATCCAACTTTGAAAATGTAAATATGATTAAGTGATTAGGATACACTCTACTGAAGTTTTTCAACAATAGTAGAGGGGGAGAAGTA
Source organism: Orcinus orca (assembly GCF_937001465.1). Lineage (NCBI taxonomy): Eukaryota > Metazoa > Chordata > Mammalia > Artiodactyla > Delphinidae > Orcinus > Orcinus orca. Next base: position 4,616,746 of record NC_064568.1, read on the forward strand.
TTAGACCAAGATTTAGTAGACCTAGGTCCTGGAATCAGTTCTGCAAATAACTTAATCTTCCTGTCACTCAATTTTATCAATAAAATGAGAGTAATCCTTATCCTACCTACCTCAGAAGGTTATTGGATCAAGAATGAAAGAGAGTTTGAAAATTCTTTATCAAGTGTTTTTTACCTTTTAGAGGATTACAACCTCTGATGAAAGTAATAGACACTGTCCCCCCACCGCCCCCAAAATGCACATATATATAAAAATTTTACCTCACTTATTTCGGGGGGAGGACGGTGTCTCACTGACTCATTTAAGCTGTTCTGTTGATCCCCAGGTTAAGAGCTCAGCTATTGGTTCATGTTTTTAAACTTATGCCAAGTGTCACCAGAAATCTCTATAACAGAGCTATTCAATGATTAACAGCAAAAAAAAAAATTTTCTAGCAAGTAGCTTGAGCTTTTCATTGTGCAGAGATTTCCAACCCTTTTTAACCATGTTGGAGGACAGGAAGATATTGGAGAGGAGGAAGATACTCATAGCATGACTGAGCCATACTGATTCTAAACTCTCCCATAGTCCAAATAGTCCATGTGGTTCCTTCTCTGTTATGGACTGAAATTGAATAAGCAGAGTCTAATTAATTTTAAATGAGCTAATCACTTGGAGTTTGTTTTTTTTCAGGGAGGAACGTGTTGCTTTGGGATCAGAAAGAGTGGGAGAAGATGAGAAACAAATGGTGATAAAAAGCAGCAGTGAGTGTAATCCCCCGCTACAAGAACCCATTGCTTCTGCTCAATTTGGTGGTAGCGCAATGGCAGAGTGCCATAAGTCTGTACCATGTGGATGGGAAAGAGTTGTGAAGCAAAGGTTATCTGGGAAAACAGCAGGAAGATATGACGTATATTTCATCAGGTGAGCGTGCAAGATGGTAAAGATAGTACAGCCAAATAATTTTGTCTAGACAGGTGGTAGGAAAGCATCGCAGGAGTTTTGGCTTTTTTCTGTTTTTACCATAAAACCATTACGGATTCTGTTCCTTCACTGTCACTGGTTACTTACATCAGGTGATTTGGGGACAAATACTTACATTTTCTCCTACTGTGAATGGCAACTGGTAAGGTTGCACTTAAGCTATATTTGTAAAATTATGTTCTGTTGTCATAGAGGAAACTATTTTAAAGTATCACTTGATCACTTTTTTTTATTTTAAATGACAAATGCCCGTGGCAAAGTTTGGAAATTATTAATAAAAAATCCGAAATATTGTCCAGGTTTTTTTTTAAAGTCACTTTTATTAACTAGCAATAAGTTTTCTTTAATATCATTTTCTAGCCCACAGGGACTGAAGTTCCGATCCAAAAGTTCACTTGCTAATTATCTTCACAAAAGTGGACAGACTTCTCTTAAGCCGGAAGATTTTGATTTTACTGTACTTCATAAAAGGAGCATCAAGGTAGGATGTAAAGACCAAAGCATGGCAGCTCTGCCATCCCAGCTGCAAAACGAAAGTAGCAATTCAAACCGGAGCCTCAGGACACGAAGCAGGTGGAAAAAAGATGTGGTTTCTTTGCCAAGTGCTAGTTTGGAATTGCAAGACAGCAGAGGACTCTCTAACTTTACTTCCATTCGTTGGCTTTTGAAAGAAGATGATGGTGTTAATGATGCTGACTCCAGAAAGGTTAGAAAGTCCAAAAGAAAGGTGACTGTTTTGAAAGCGATTCAAATTAAGAAAACTAAAACAGGGTGCCGGAGGAGTCTTCCAGATCCTGTTCAAAGTAGTAGAAAAAGAGCATCTGTGTATAATAAGGCAGCAGATGCTGAAAGTGAGCCTCTTGCACAAGAAAATCAGCTTGAGAGAACTTGCTGCGTCTCTGATGCCAGAGCGAGCGACAAGACCCTTACTGTGACCAGTGAAGAGGAGAGGCTTGGTAAAGAAAAATCATTGTGTTCAGGATCAGATTTTGAACAGACCACTTCTGGCGTCATAAACAAATTACGTTCAACCGAAGGAGCAGGACACAACAAGAAGTGTGAGGGTACCTTTTTAGAATCTGAGGAAATAAGAACCGAAGTAGAAGTTGGGGAAAGGAAGGAGCATTTGCATATTGACATTTCAAAAGGTGGCTCTGAAATGGACAACAGCTCACAAACGGAGAAAGACTCTACTTCTGCGAAAATATTCCAAGGTATTCAGTGCACTAAAGTGCTGTTAAACATGTGATGAGGATTTTGCACTTCATGCCTGTACCCAGTTAGCATGTGGGAATAGAATGAAGAAGTAGGGCCAAATATCAGATACATTCTACCAGTTGGTCCTAGTGCCTTGGGTAACTGATATTTAAGCCCTTTTGTACGGCAAAGAATCAGCTGGCTACTGCCCCCAACAGAGGGCAATTGTGCCATTAACCGTTGCCACCATCCTGGTACAACACCTGGGACTCTCCTCCACAGTGTGCTCCCATCTTCCCTTTTTTCCAGCCAATAATCTTACAACTTTAGGGGAAATAAAAAGGTTTCACTTGTGAAAAGATTTGGGGAAGACTCCTTTTATACATAAACTGGTTGAAAATAGTCAGTATCTTCTCTTTGCACCCCTCCTGTTACTTATTACTGATGTGTGACTTCCAATTTAATTTTGTATATATCATAGTCATTTTTATCTTCTATTGTAATGCTTCTCTAAAATGCTTTAGAGCTCTAAGTAATTCAAAACTGTAATCACATAGTTATCTATTATTTGTAATATGCTCTTAATACAGAGTTCAGAGCTTAGCACTTTTGCCTTTATAATACCTCAGTGAATAAGAGATAAAAGAAAGGAGACCTTTGAGCAACCCTATATTAGTTATTCATTATGCCATTATGGTATAATGAGTAACTCCTTTAAAGAAGAATAGTAATTTTACTTAAAGTCCTATGGGGAGACAGCATGGACAGATTAGTAGAGCAGGTGGTTAGAGTTGGTTCCTGCTCTTGGTCCCACTCATGATTTTATTATGTCTTTGCTGTGCCTGGAATTTCTCTGCCTTGAACAGAAGATGACCACGTACACCTAGGAACTGCATAAAAATTCTCCAATGTGTCCTTTAAAGACCTTGAGCTTCCTAAAGCCTTGAGGTTTATGTAGATTTATTGCTTGTAAAATGGGCAAGTAAAATATCAGAAACATCCTTTTGTGACTAAAATGGAAGTATGCTAGTCATCCTATGCATAAAGAAGTCTAGTTCTCAACATAAGTACGTTTACTGTAGGTAATAGGTATCCAATGGAGTAGTAAAGACTTTCCCAGTGCCTTAGTTAGAAATTGCCACGTAAATTGAGCTTAGTCTCCTAGTAATAAAGGAGGCTAGTCAGTAATTATCTATAGGAACCCACAGAAGAAATTATCAAGTAGGTAGTAAGAGCAGTTTCCTTTGTTCTGACTCTTTTTTACTTTCCACTGGGCTTTGCCTATTCAAACTAGAATAGCAAAAAACACTAGACTGATTATCTGGAGACGTGGATACTTGTCCCAATCTATAGTCAATCCCACTATTGTTTTCAGATAGTTGCTTAATTTCTAAGCCTTAGAGTCTTCATCTGTAAAACACAGGTAATAACCCTCACCAGTCCTGTTTTTCACATCATGAATATTGTAAAATGAGAAGTGAAAAAGATGGCTTCACGCTAGACAAGTGCAAGGTGTTATTAACTGACATTCAAATTTAGAGGGTATGGCTATGGGGAGTATTAAATGTGATGATTTTAGAAACTTGAAAGCCTAATAATGGTAGTCAAAGAGTCTTTGTTAAATTAAACTTCCCAGTAGATAGTGGCTTTAGGTGTTCTAAGGTCCAAATCTTAGGCTTTCCTGCAGGTTCTGTTTTATCTGTATCCTTTTTTTTGTTTGGTTTTTGGGTTTTTTTTTTTGCAGTACGCGGGCCTCTCACTGTTGTGGCCTCTCCCGTTGCGGAGCACAGGCTCCGGACGCGCAGGCTCAGCAGCCATGGCTCACGGGCCTAGCCGCTCCGCGGCATGTGGGATCTTCCCGGACCGGGTCACGAACCCGTGTCCCCTGTGGGGACACAGCAGGCGGACTCAACTACTGCGCCACCAGGGAAGCCCTGTTTTTTGGTTTTTTTAGTAAAAGTATTCACTGCAGAATATTTGGAAAATATGGAAAATTAAAAGAAAAGAAAAACTAGCAACAACCATTATACCATTATGCCATTTTGGTTTATTCTAATTTCTATCACATTTTTTCTTTTTTTGTTAAATTGGGATCATATGTTGAATATTGCTTTTATCACTTAAAAATTAATGACATGGGAAAAATTCATGATGTAGTCTCAAAATATTTTAATAACCACATTGTACAAATGTCATAATTTAAAATAGTCTATATTATTTCCAATTTTTCAATGTAGTGAACTCTGAACAAAAATCATAGAGAACTAGTATAATAGTGGTTAAAGGCATGGACTCAGGAACCAGACTGCCTGGATTAGAATTTCAGCTCTTGACACTTACTAGCTGTGGGACCTTGGGCAAGTTACCTAGCATCTCTGTACCTCAATTTCCTTATTTGTAAAGTGGAGACAAAATAGTACCTACCTTGCTCATAGGTCATTAGTAGGATTAAACTGGTTAATTTAGAATAGTGCTAAACTGAACGTTTTATAGTAGTAGTGTGTTGTTGTTATTTGCAGCCCTGAATATTTCTTTAGGCTAAACCATAGATTCTGTAAACAATTTTCACTCTTTCCTTTTCAGAAGATGCCATCCCACAGACACAAATAGAAAAAAGGAGAACAAGCCTGTATTTTTCCAGCAAATATAACAAAGAAGGTATCCCTTTTCCAATCAGAAAACCAGACTTTAAACCTATTTCAAGTGTTCCCCTCTAATACAGTGTGTTTGTTTAGTTCTTAGTCCCCCACGACGCAAGGCCTTTAAGAAGTGGACACCTCCTCGGTCACCTTTTAATCTTATCCAAGAAACACTTTTCCATGATCCGTGGAAGCTCCTCATTGCGACTATATTCCTCAACCGGACCTCAGGTTTGTGGATTCTTTTAATCTTTGTCTTAGTAGAGACAGTGTGATGAGGAGAATTGATCAGGAAACCTGGTCTCAAGTTTGATTTTGACCTCAGGTAAGGCCTTCTTCTTTCGGTCAGTCCTCAAACTCTTCACCTATGGACTAGATGACATCCAACAGCCTTTTTAGCATTAAAGAGCAGATTTTCATTTATGTTCTACTTCCAGATTACTTTTAGTCATCAATGAAAATCCGTTACTTAACCTTCCTCCTCTCTGTGTCATGTATAAAAGCATTTCTTTTTCATTGGATGCTTTCTTTAATGTCGCTGGCACCTTATGTTCTGTATGCTTTTACACTAGTTATATGATCTGATTATTTAAAAACCAATATCATACAAGGCCAGGTTTTGGCATAATTTGGACAGTTAACCAAATTGGTTGATGGTGTTGGGTTTTGACTCTGAGAGTGGTTGCTGATTTAGGTAATGTCTTCTCATCAGTGGTTTAAAAAGAAAGAAAGAAAAAAACTCTCTATATGAGATTTCTAGATAAAGAAGTATGTGAGCCTAAAATCAGCCCATCAGGAGGCTGGCAGTCACGTAGTTACTTTTACTTCCCAGGCAAAATGGCAATCCCTGTGCTTTGGCAGTTTCTGGAGAAATATCCTTCAGCTGAGGTAGCGAGAACTGCAAACTGGAGAGATGTTTCAGAACTTCTTAAACCTCTTGGTCTCTACGATCTTCGAGCAAAAACCATTATCAAGTTCTCAGGTACTTTCCCATATACCCACAGGGAAAAACATAAATTGTGCCTATTTAAGAGAGCCACACCTTACACTTTAATGTCCTCAGTTGCGACATTAATAGAGGTCATTCAGCTCAAGCACTGAAGGCATTTGAACACAGTTCGTTTGCCCCAAAGTGCAGTCTCCCGCTGACCCAGGTGATAAATCTTTGCCCAGCACCAGGTGAGGCCGTGTGGGCAGGATTAGAGGAAGAAGTCAGTGAAGCAGAAAGTCCAGTTGACCTCAGGGACATTACCCCTGTCTCGTTAGGTCAGCACAAAACAATAACGGTTAGTCAGTGGCAGACAAGCAGGTCAGACGGGGGCGGTGGCTGCAGGAATTCAGAAGAAAGCAACCACAAGGCTGTTAGGAGAGACTCTTTCCCGTCCCTTTCTGTTGTTCCTCCTTTCCGGGGAAGGTGTTTTCCTAGAGGCTGACCTGATATGTGGGTGTTGTATTCTCAGATGAATATCTGACAAAGCAGTGGAGGTATCCAATTGAGCTTCATGGGATTGGCAAATATGGCAACGACTCTTACCGAATTTTTTGTGTCAATGAGTGGAAGCAGGTAAGGCCCGTCTCCGGCACATTTTGTCTCTGAGGTAAAGTAAGTCCACCGTTATGGTTAGAACTATTTCTTGGACACACGTGCCATTACAGTCACAACCAGCTTTGTTCCAAGCTTGAGGGGCAGTGGTGGCTGGGGGTTATTGACAGCAGGAGAGGGTCCATAGATTTCCCCAGGTCCACAAAGACTCCCTGGTCTCTGACTGACCTCCACTGGTTTGCCACTTCTAGCCCTGTTCCTGTCATTTCCATTCACGTACTGTCTCTAGGCCTAATGTGGCTTTCCTCCTGTCACAGTCATACTCGCCTTCAAAAGCACGCCACTGAGGGGAAGCAGGCAGGTGCAGGATTGGAGGGCATGCTTGTCGGGTTTCTTCTAGTGGTCTCAGACTATTTTTGTGGCACATGGGTCCTACTTCGGCTGCCCATTCTATTGAGTATGCCCAGCCCACGGGCATCTGGGTGGCATCCTGGCAGCTGATAGGCACTGCCACATAGCCTGTACGCTGCCCTCTTAGTCTGTGACTTGCCCTAAAGCATTTAGCTGGGAGGTCTGGCCAAGCCCATCCCTGCTTCCCCATTTATTGTGACCTGAGCAGTCCATTTAACTCTCAGGGTCTGTAGGCTCCTGGAAAATGGCATATTAATACTTGACTCATGTTATCACCACCCTCCACGCTGAGTCCCAGTGAAGATCAGTACCAAATTGGAAAGTACTTTGTAAACTGTAAAGGATTACTTTGATGTAAGCTATAATTTTAACCATTCATGAATCTCATTAGGGTAAAGGTTATCATTTTCAGGTGTATTATCGTAAGGTACTGTTCCCCCACCATATCTTTAAAAAGCCAATTTAAAAAATGTATTTCTGACTAACTTACATAAGGCCTCTGTCTCCTAATGTGTTGTATTTCTTCCAGGTACACCCTGAAGACCACAAGTTAAATAAATATCATGACTGGCTTTGGGAAAATCACGAAAAATTAAGTCTATCTTAAAACTCGTTGACATTTTCAAGCTTGTTTTTATGCATTGCTTTGCACTTCGATTCTTAAAAGCTCCACTAAGCACAACCGCCTTTCCAGGTGTATAGATTCTAATCAGCCCAACTAGAAACCTAATGTGTGTCTTCGTAACGTGTGTACCACCGGAAGATCTTTGCTACTGAATGTGCTACGACATGTTCTGAGATTTTTTTAAAAAATAAATTGTTATTTGACAACAATCCTGAAAATGTATATGACTTTTCCAATAATGAAATGTGATTTGAAGTTTAAAAAAACTTTCCTCAGTTATTAATAATATGAAGCAAATTTCTATCAACCTTGCCTGAGGGAAGATTAGACCTCCTGTTGTCCTTCTATAGAAAATGATATCACACAATTGTTATATGAAGAAGCAAAGAGTTTTCAGCCACTCATGTCAGAAAAGATATGATAGGGTAAATTAGGCAGTTAATTAATAAAGTATTTTTATTAAAAAACGCTAACCTCCAAAGAAAAATAAGATTATTTTGTCATTCTGTGTCCTTGATGACTGTCTGCTGGCTTTGAGGAATTGGAGATTTGACTGTTTGATAACCTAATGTGCATATCTGCCTGTAGTTCTGTTGCGGAGTGTTGGCTTCTGGCTCACGCATTTACCTTGATCCCTATGTGAAAACTCGAGCATTTACCCATCTCCCATCTTCCAGCTGGAGGACAGGACCTTTTAAGTTTTATGCCTTTTTTTTTTTTTGCGGTACGTGGGCCTCTCACTGTTGTGGCCTCTCCCGTTGCGGAGCGCAGGCTCCAGACGCGCAGGCTCAGCGGCCATGGGTCACGGGCCCAGCCGCTCCGCGGCATGTGGGGTCTTCCCGGACCGGGGCACGAACCCGTGTCCCCTGCGCCACCAGGGAAGCCCTTATGCCATTTTTAAAACAGGTATTATAATGGTATAGCTCAAATACTGAAACATTTACTTTAGAAGGAACTCACAAAACAAACAAAAATCTAAGTTATTAAATCTCGATTATCCATTGTCATTTTAAGGCATAATTTGGAAATTAAGTTGATCGAATAAATGAAAAACAAATTGTTAGGGAAACTACCTCTGATGTAGGGTAGAGTGTGAACAGAACCAGGATAAAGTGTGCTGCAGAGCTAGTTGGTTGTTTCCACTATTGTGAGTGAGATTCATTTTTTAGAGAAGGACAGATTTTGACCATCCTTCAAAATCCAGGAACAGGAAAACTGGCCACACACACGCACACTTCCAAGGCAAACATCACTTCATAACCTCCCATCATGTTTTTATTTAACAGATACCAGAGTAGCATTCACTAAGTGCAAAGCTCTGTGCCAGGGAGGGGCACAAAGATGAAAACGCTCTGTAGAGACCCTCATGGGACAGAGAAAGGGACAAGCAATAATGAAAGGTAACAAAAGGGGTAAGGTGTGGGGACAGGGTGCCCAACACTGCAGCGAAGAGTCCAGAGGGACCCCTGCAACCTTGGCTGTACCTGGGGTCAGAGGGTAGGGCAGGCAGCAAGCTTGGGGCATCAGGTGTGGTGTGGCAGTGGGACCTGCTGTCCAGTCCCAGCCCAGCATCTCCACCAAGACTGTGGGCCTGGGGGTGCAGCAGGGGAACTGTGCAGCAGCCAGGCCAGGCTTTTCCCCTTTCCTGCAAGTGAGGTTGCCTGGCCTCTGTATCTGTTTCCTGATCTGTTGAGAATGGATCAGTGATGCCTACCTCACACAATTATGATTATTAAGTTAATGTATGAAATTGCTTAAATGGAGCCTGGCTTACAAAAGTGCTACATTAATGAGGCCCATAGGGATGGTCTGAGTGATGACCTCAGGTTGTTGAGAGGGTCACAAAAATAGTGCATTTCAGTAAGGATGGTACCTTATGCAGAGTAAGCACTCAAGTGTTTGGGTCTTTTGTAACTTCTTTATTTGAGACAAAATCCACATAACATAAAATTGATTTAACCTTTTTTTTTTTTTTTTTTTGCGGTACAGGGGCGTCTCACTGTTGTGGCCTCTCCCGCCGCGGAGCACAGGCTCCGGACGCGCAGGCCCAGCGGCCAAGGCTCGCAGGCCCAGCCGCTCCGCGGCACGTGGGATCCTCAGAGTGTACAATTCAATGGTTTTTAGCACATTCACAGTGTTGTGCAACCATCATCACTAACTCCAAGATATTTCCATCACCCCAACAAGAAACCCCTTACCTATTAGCAGTCTAACCCAATGATCCCTCCCTCCCCCAGCCTCTGGCAACCACTCGTCTGCTTTCTGTGTCTATAGATTTGCCAGTTCTGGGCATTTCTTACAAATGGAATCATATAATCTGTGGCCTTTTGTGTCTGGCTTCTTTCACTCAGCGTATTGAAGGTTCGTATTTGTTGCAGTATTACCGACCCAGGTTCTTAGACTCTTGAATCAACAGAAATTGCTAAGAGGCCAGATGAGAAATTCAGGCAAGGCTTTTTTGGAACTAGTGCTGCGGCAGGAGGGAGTGAAAACAAATAAGTTCCCTTGCTCGCTTCTTGGGTGGAGGGGGGTGAGCAGGTCCCTTAAATGGGGCAAGGGTAGAGGCTGACCCATGGGTCGGGCTGGAGAGGGGGCTTAGGTGGTCTGCCCACCCCCCTCGTGGTGCTGTGTACAGGGGGCCTGCGCAGTACCCTGCTTTTGCTCCCCACACCTCAGAAGCGGCCGTTGGGTTTTGGTCTTTTTGTATCATGCTGTTCATAATTGGCCACAACTGCACATATGTGCAGTTATTTTTCATCACTTACATAGTTTCTTACTCGAGGAGACACTTGTCCAGGTGTAAGCACTGCAGCAAAGGGTCCCAGGTCCCAGCCTGTCTCAGCAGCATGTGTCAATACCTCATTCCTTTTTATGACTAAATAATATAACGTCGTTTGGATAGACCACCTTTTGTCTATCCATTCATCAGTCAATGGACATTTCAAATATTATTAATACTCCAGTTCTCAGGTTCTATAATTCCAAACCATAGCACCCTGTCTTTCAGGGACAAAGCATACCCAAAACACTGCCTCTATTTGGCCACGACCCTCTCGGGTTCCCTCTGGAGGAGGGAGCGCCTGTTCTTTGGGTGAGAACACAGCGCTAAACATGTAGAGAACTGCTGAAGACCCTACGGCTTACAGGAAAACCTGGGATTTATTACTCCAGATTCAAGGGCCACTGGGCCAACCTAAGAAATCCTGTCTTTTGCGGAGCCGGATGCTCTGCACCATTTCCTCTTGGCTTCCTCCAAGTCCCCTCCCAGGACCCTCGAAGGGAGCGAGACTGTCGGGGTCTCCCGCTCGGGCGGATCCTCTCCCCGCGGGCCTCCGGTCACGTGGCGGCATCCAGCCAATCAGCGCGGGGCGTCCGTAGTCTCGGCAACAGTTGCGTCCAAGTTCTGCAAGTCACGGGTCTCTTGCAAACTTGGTATTACTGTTTTTCTGGTACCCCATACCCCCGCGCAAGCAAGCACACACACACACACACACACACACACACACACACACACACACACACACACACACACACACACACACACACACACACACACACACACACACACACACACACACACACACACACACACACACACACACACACACACACACACACACACACACACACACACACACACCACGCACACACGCACGTTCACACACTCTTTTCAGCACCCGCTTCCGGCCCCGCGACCATGGACTATTTTTCTGAAGAGTACGAGGCTGTGTTCCGGTCTCTGCTCCGTAAGTTCACCCTAAGCTCCCGGGAATCAACGCCAGCTCCAGGAAGCCCTCAACCCCCGGGTGGACGGGTGCAAGTGGGGTGAGGACTACGACAGGGACGGATATCTCATTGTGTCGTCCTCTCTCTGGGTGCGGGGTTGCCAGGGAGTCGGGGGCAGGTCGTGCATGTTTCTCAGATTTCCTTGCCCGGGCTGGAGGAGCAGGCCGAGTTGCTTTGGCTTGGAACCAGCGGCCCAATCCATTGGCCCGGGAAAGGTGTCCAGGCCCTCTGGCTGGCCCTACTTCTTCGCTAGACGTTAGTGTGTTCAGTATGGGAGAAGAGGCATGGAGAAGACCAGCAGTCTTCAAAATTTTGGTGATAGCCTGCTGTCTTTGACAAGCGCTGCAACTTCAGAGGTGAAAGCCAGATAAATGGATACTTACAGAAGAAGGGATGAATACTGGGTCCAGGGGTGACACCCAGGAGTAAGAGGTCTGCTGAGTGCAGAGGATGGGGAGGAATGATTCCAAGGTCCTGGAGAGCTCTTTACACTGGAGCTTCAATTAAGGATACAAGGAGTTATCCAAGCCAAAAGGGGGAGGAAAGGTATTCCAGACCAAGGGAACGGCATGCACAGAGGCCCAGAGACATGAGGTCTTCAGAAAACTGCTGGTAGTTTGACTGTTGCTGGAGATGAGAGGCAAGAGGGGTCAGAAGGGACAGATCAGGAGAGATCTTGTGAGCCAGGAGATGGGGAAGCCACTGAGAATGACAGGATTGGATTGGGAGCATCAGCAAATGCAGAGTCTGACTTGGCAAACTCACAATGTTGGGAGTGGGGCGATCTGGGACTGTCCCAAATTCCCAGGCCAAAGACACTGGGAGGTGAGGGAAAGGTGCCAGGCTAGAGGGGGCTGATTGGATGGGGAACTTGGAAAGAGTTCAGTCTTGGTTGAGTTGGAGATCCTTGTAGGCCGTACAAGTTGAGATGCTTTAGGAGCAACTGTATGTAGAAAGTTGGAGCTAATTCCAAGTCATAAATATGAGTATGGGTGTCCTCTGCATATGCAGGGCCACAGAAATGAGAGTGGAGGAGAGTGTTTGGGGGAAAAAAAAAAGAGTGCCCAAGTGTAAGCCTGGAGGCTATCTACATTTTAGGAGTGGGTAGGAAAAGAGAGGCCAAGAACAAGTGGCCAGAGAGGTAGGATGGAACTTAGGGAGAGATTTGTATCAGAAGCCAAGAGAAAAGGAGAGAATTTCAAGGAAGTAGTGAATTGTCTCCAGACACCTGAAGGGCTGTCCCAGAAAACAGGGAACAAATGTGTTTTCTGGGGCATCAGTGGGAGAGGACTAGGACCAAGGGTCGTAGAAATTCCAGGGAAACAAATTCTGGGTCAATATAAAGAAGTCTTTTCTAGCAGTTAGAATTAGGCACTCACAGTGTTAAGTAGAGAACACCCTGTCACTGGAGGTATACAAACAGGCAAAGTCCGCAGGGGCGTTGTAGAAAGAGTTCCCTGACCTGGGCAGGCAATGGGACTAGTTGGCCGCTGAGAGCTTGCCTCATTAATCGCTGGGGAATATTTTCACACAGGCTCTACCCACACCACATGGTGACCTCTTTTATTCGAAGAGCCCGCCTCCCTTTTCTATCAACGGACAGAGGACCCCAAAGACTACTAGAATGCAAGCTTGGTGGGCCTGCAGCCTTCACTCTGGAAGGGAAGGAGCGTAGGGGGAGGTTAGGGAGGAAACAGGAACCGAGTCCCAGCAAGGTAGCTTTGCAGGCCATCGTGAAAGAGCGTCGTTTACTCTAAGAGCAGGAGAAGCCATTTCAGTGAAGCCATTGCAGGGTTTCAGAGGGGGAAGGGATGCCTCTGGCTAAAGGCAGATCATGGATTTGGGGTCTAGGGGGGGCACAAGTGGAAGAGGCGAGACCAGTGAGGAGCATGTTTTGAATGCGTTCCCACGGTCTGCAGAGTACAGTTTAAACCCCTGAACCTGGTGCTGCAGATCACTCCAACTGTATTTTCTTCCATTAACCTCCTCCTTCACACACAATGTGCTTCCAATTCGTGAAACAGTTTAGTAACCCTGAAGTCCCTAAACCCCACCCTGATTGATCCCCATGCTGGCCCCTCTATCCCTTGAAACCCAACTCATTCTGAAAGCACACTCAACGTCCCCTACTGCACGATGACCTCCCAGATCCCTCGGTCAGCGTCTCTCCCCTGACTGAAACCACCTTGTAACCCCTCTGGTTACCCCACCTTGTTCTGTGCCAGCACACTGCCTGTTGGGCACCCAGCCAGTACCAAGCACTGGGTAACTTTCAGTAAATGCTGGTTTGATGAATGACTAAATTTTCAGTCGTACCAAACATCTTGTCCTCAAAGAAATGATAAATGGGTTGTTGAGAAGTACTTACTTCTGTCCACATTGATGTATACATACTTTAATTATTTTCTGACTATGAAAGGAATACATGGGCATTGTAAAGGGACTTAACAAATGTACTGACTGTTCACTTTGTGCCAGGCTGGGTACTGGGGACGCACAGGAAGTAAGACACAGTTCCCGCCATTGGGAAACTCACAGGCTGTTGGGAAAGAAAAGTATCTTCATCCAGAAAAATATGGTAAATGCTATGAGGGGGCTAAACATAGGGGCTATGGGGACCAAGAGGGGGACGAGGGAGAGCCTGGGGTGCTTCAGGCGACCGTAATGCCTGAGCTGAGCCTCAAAGGCTAAGTAGGGAATAATCAAGTGAACAAGGGAGAGACAGAAGCGTGTTTCAAAGACAGGAAAGAGCACGGTTTTGGGGGGGGGGGCAGGAGGAGGGAACTACGGAACCACAGTCAGCTTAGTTTGAGTACAAATACAAGGTGAGGCAGAAGGAATGAGAGAAGGAGCTGGAGAAATTAGAGGGGTTGGCAGGGGTGGGTGGGACAGGTGGGGCTAAGTTAAGGAGATTGAACTTTATTCTAGAGGCAGCTGGGAGCAATAGAAGGGTTTTAAGCAGGAGAGTTTGGGTTTTAGAAGGAAAATGATGGTGACAATATTTTTAATAATAATGCTTTATCCCTTCTGAATTTCAGAACATTCCCACACGTGTTATTCATTTGATCTTCATAATAGCTTCGGGAGGTTGCTACAGGAGAGTTTATATCATTTTAGGCATAAAAGAATTGAGACTCAGCAGGATTAGGTGACAGCCTGGGGTAATATCAAGTAATGGCTAAGAGTTGAGCTCTGGGGCCAAACCAAAGTTCATGTCCCAGCTCTGCTACTAATCAGCTGTGTGACCTTGGGCCTCTCTGGGGTCGGTGTCCTTACCTGTAAAAATGGGTGTAAATCATGATGCCAACCTGTTACGTCTGTCCACTTGCCATTCACTCACTCACCAAATATCTACTGAGCTCCCACTATATGTTGGCACCGTGGAGGTGCTGGGACTCCAGCAGGGAACAAGAGAGATGAGATCTCGGTTCACGGTGTATTGGAAAAACATAAACCAAATAATTGCACCAGGGGTTTCAAATGCAACTGTCTGCCTGAACCAAGCCCTTACTGAATGAAATGAGCTGCGTGTGAGACGATAGGGAATGATGAGGCCTATGGCAAGCTGCAGAGCGCATGCCCCAGCCTAACGCAGTGCAAACTGGAAAAGTTTAAGCAAACAAGTATGTCAAGCAAAACAGGACCCTAAGCCTCGTTCAGTATGAGGGCTGCCAGTTTGCAACCCTTGATTTACATACTTATGATAAGTGGTCTGAAGGAAAAGTACAGAGATAACAGGAGGATACAACGCAGCCTGAAGCTGGAGAGTGAACATTTGGTCTGACACGTGGAGAATGAGGAGGAGCGAGGAGGCGATGGATGGGGGAGGGAGCATTCCTGGCAGGGGGAGCAGCGTGTGCGGAACCCTTAGGCAGGATGGGACTTGGATCATTCAGGGAACAGAGAGAACGCCAAGACATCAGGACAGGGTAAGGAAAGACAGGCAAGTGATGAGGCAGGAAAGGTTGGCGGAGGAGGGTTATGGGACTTTATTTTGAGGACTATGAAAAGTCATGGAAGTATTTCAAAATGGGAGGGTAAGTATATAAAAAAATAATAGTAACAGTGCACTTATTATGAACAAACTGGACTGATTCTAAACATCTCCACCACTCAATAAGGTAGGTACCATCATTATCCCCATTTTACAGATGAAAAAATTGAGACCCTGCAAGGATAAGTGATCATGCCCCCAGTAAGCGGCAGGGCCGGAACTCAGACCGGAGCGTTCTGGCTGCAAAGCCTCTGTGCTTTACGGCACTAGGCTGCCTCAGTTGATCAGACCAGATCAGAATGGCATTTTTGAAAGATCATTCTGGTTGCCAAGGGGTACTGGGGGCGGGGGGAGTGGGGTGGAGTAAGATTAGAATCTAAGAAGTTTCATGAGAACGCATATAAATCTCTTAGCATAGTGCCTGCCGTTGGGATTGCCCAGTCACGTTAGATGTAATTATTTTCATCATCATAGCGAGGCAACAATAACGCCAGGCCTGGAACCCAGGTGCCCTGATGCCCAGCCTGGTGCTGAAGCATTTCTCCTTCCTGACTCCTTTGGTCCTCTTCCTGAAAGGAACTCACCTTCTAACCCTCTTCCAGGGTTGCGCCAGTCTGAGTACTTGGTTGACGATGGACGTGCCAGCAAGGAGCTCGTGTTCAACCCTGACGCGGTCATCGCCCACTGCTTCAAGCAGTTCAAGCAGGAGGACTTCCACCTGCCTCAGAGCCGCCGGAGGATCATCTTCTTGCCTCGAAAGGAGGCTCTGATGCCCGTCAATCCCACCCCCCACCCCCAGGCTCCCCCCGAGCCCACCCCCAGCTCCAAAGCCCTGGAAGTTGGGGACATCCAAGAACAGCCAGAGGACCCAAGGGCCTGGCTGACCCAGAGGCTGAGGGTTCAGCAGGACCTGGAGTCATTTGGCAGCATAGAGAGGTGGCTGCGGAACAAGTCCAGACTCACGCCTTCGGAGGCCAAGGTCCTACACGAGAGCCAGAAGGAGCACGAGGCCCGGCTGATGGGCCAGCTGGCCACTCCCAGAGACACCGAGGTGAGCAGCCCCATTTGCCAGATGCAGACACTTCGGGTGTTAGGGGCATGCTGTCATTTCACTCCCTTGAATTAAGCAGGATGGGGATCTTTTACCCCCACCCCCACCCACCATCCCCCTCCCAGTCCCAGGGGAGCAAACAGAAGTCCTAAAAAGGTGTATTTGTTATCTATTGCTGCATAACAAATACCCCCAAGGTGACTTAGAGCAACAGATGTTCATTATGTCACTGCTTCTGAGAATGAGGAAGCTGGGAGGAGCTTAGCTGGATGGCACTGGCTCAAGCTCTCATCTCAAGATGCTGGCCTGGGCCACAGACACCTGAAGGCTTGACTGGGCAGGATGACCCGCTTCCAAGCTGGCTGCTGGCAGGAGGCCTCAGTTCCTGGCCACATGGGCCTCTCCCAGGGCTGCTCGAGTGTCCTAAGCACATGGCAGCCGGCTTCCCCCAGAGCAAATGTCCAAGAGAGCAAGGAGGAGGCTGCAATGCCTTTTATAACCTCATCTCAGGAGGTCTCAGTTTCAGAAGTTTCACGCCATCACTTCCACCACGGTCTGTTTGTCAGGAGCAAGTCACTAAATACTGCCCACATTCGAGGGGAAGGGGATTGAGCTCCACCTTAGAAGGGAGGAGAGTTGAAGAATTTGTGACTATATCTTAAAACCACCCTGGGAGGAATCATCCCTGGCATTCATCTGTGGGGCATTTTGAATACTCACTGTTCATTCATTGGTTCATTCATTTGTTGAGGGACTATATGTGCCAGCAGGTGCTCACAGGGCTACTGTGAGGATCACAGCTGGGAGGTTGGAAGAAAATTTTTTATAAATTTGTATATGTATTTATATATATTATACATATAAGTCCCTTTTATAAATATGAAAATAGAAGCTCAGTGAGGCCATACATTGTCCAAACCCATAGGGATGGTAAATGGCAGTCAGTAACCAAAGCCCTCATCTTCCAACTCTTTGCAACACAGACACTGTATGGGACATCTCCTTACAATACAGACACTTGAAATTTCTCCCAGTTCAGGTAAAGCTGGCATAAGAGGTTAGGTAACTTGGGTTTAAACCCAGCTCTGCTCCTTCCTAGCTGTATGATCTGGGCCTTAGTTTCCTCAGCTGTTCAGTGGGGATAACCATTGTGCCTGCTTCCTAGGGCCACTGTGACATCTAAATGGACTCATTTATATATGGTGCCTGAGACAGTGCTGAGCGTATCGTGAGCACTCAATAAATGTTTGCCATTTTTATTATTATTGCAGACTTACTGATGTCATCTGGGTTGGCCCCCAAACTTCAGAGTCAGTCCTTGGTGTAATCATAGTCAAAAGCCAACTTTCATGGGTCCAGCACACGCTTTCCTGCCAGCAGCACAGCATCTAGGTATAAGCACAGGTCTTGGGTTAGAAACCCAGCTCCACCGCTTACCTGCTGTGTGAGCCCGGGGAGGTCACTTCACCTCTCAGCCTGTTTCTTCATTTGTAAAAAAAAGGGAAACTAATACCTAATACCGAATTAACAGCATTGTTTTCTTCATTCAGCAAACCATCACTGCCTACCTGCAGAGGGCTGGGGGCTTTGTTGAGTACAAGGATAGGAGGTGGAGTATGTAGCTAAATAAGACATGGTCGTGCTCTCAAGATGTTCCCATGCTAGCGGCAGAGGTGGACAGAGCAGATTAAGGACTCTACAGTTTGCCACAGGCCATGAATAGACTCTAATACCCTGAGGGGCTATAAGCTAGGGAACAGCAAGGCCCTTTGTAAACTGTCAAGTGCTGCACCAAAGTAAAGGAATATTATTCCTAAGTACAGTCTCCCTCGGCATCTGTCGGGGGGGACCCCACAGATACCAACATCAGAAGATGCCCAAATCCCGTATATAAAGGGGCAGAGTATTTGTATATAATCCCCAAGCATCCTCCCATATAAGGAGGATAAATCATATCTAGATTACTTAGAATACCTAATATAACGTAAATGCCATATAAATACAATGTAAATTTTATGTAAATAGTTGACAGCCAACAGCCATGACAAATTCAAGTTTTGCTTTTTGGAACCTTCTGGAATTTTGGGGGGGAATATTTTCTATCTGTGGTTGGTTAAATCCGTGGATGTGGAGCCCGTGGACCCGGAGGGCTAACTGCATTCCCGTTCACCTGGAAATGGAGGAGTAGGATTTGGACAGGAAGAGAAAGAAGGAGAGGTGTTCCAGGCAGGAGGCCCAGAAGGGGCAGAGGCTGGGAGGTGAGGGCAGCGGCAGTAGGAAGCTCCGGGCTGGGGCATGAATGTGCACCGAGAGCCCAGTGCAATTACAATACTGACTGGTCTGACAGGAGAGATGTGGATAAGAAGAAAGTTTTACTTCTCATATTGTCCAAGCCTCTTGTTTCTCATGGGAAATTGGAGGCCCAGAGAAGCCAGATCCCCCAGGCGTCCCGTGGCAGGACGCACCTGCCGGAATCCAGCGCTCCTTGCCCTCCCCCTTGCTGTCTGTTCAGGGTGGCTCAGACTCTCTCTCTCCCACTTCTAACTCTGGGGATCTAGCTCCTTCGGCCTGTCTCCCCCAAACTCTCCCCTCTACCCCACTCTCTTGCCTTTTTCAGAAGAAAAGCCCGCGACCCCTCCACCGGCAGGTGCCCCCGCTACCACTGCCCAAACCCTCTGCCCTGTCGGCCTTGTACTCTTACCTGTGCAGCCACAAGATCAAGATCCAGGAGATATTTCACAAGGTGGAGCAGGGCAAGAACCAGAGGATCTCCAGGGAGGAGTTCATCACGGCTCTGAAGGCGGTAAGCGCCTCCCCCGCCCCCGAGGCTGGCCTGACTGGGGGATGGAGGGCGCCCATGCACCACCCTCCCCCCGCTGCCCCCTCCCCAGATCCTGCTCCGACTATCAGCCGTATTACTTATAAAGCCGCACTGGTATATGTGGCTTAACCTGAGGCCCCATCAGACCCCTAAAGCCACCCTGCACCGACCTGACCTTGAAAGGCCCTAGCTGAGTGGGAAGTCTGCGGAGTCAGCCCCATAACCCGCCAGCTGCTTGGGGAATCACCCCAGAACTGAGCACAGAGAGAGCTGGGCCTTCAGTCCTGCCTCTAGAACCTTCTAGAACTTCTGGAACCATCATTGGCATATGACTCACCCGGGGTCTTGTTAAAATACAGCCTCTCTCTCAGCTTCCATCTTGTTAAAATGCAGCTTCTTGTTAAAACGCAGTGGAAGCGCGGAGTCCTCACCACTGGACCGCCAGGGAAGTCCCCCCAAGATGCTGCATTCTAACAAGCTCCCAGCGATGCCTGTGGTACAGGTCCACGGACCACACTTTCACAGGTTATTCAAAAATTCAAATTAGTTGTAAATAAATAAAAATCCAGTTCCTCAGTCACAGCAGCTACAGTTGGAGTGCTCAATAGTCACATGTGGTGAGTGGTTCCTCCACTGGATCCCTCAGACATAGAACATTCCCGTCATCCATTCTATCGGTCTAGCAGAGGTTTGCTAACTATGGCCCAGGAGTCAAATCCAGCCAGTCTCTTGTTTTTGTAAATAAAGGTTTTTTTCCTGTAAATAAAGTTTTATTGGAACACAGCTACACCCATTATTCTACATATCGACATGGCTGCTTTCATGCTAGGAGGACAGAGTTGAGTAGTGGTGACAGAGATCACGTGGCTCCCAGAGCCTAAAAATATTTACTATCTGGCCCTTTCCAGAAAAAGTTTGCCGACTCCTGGTCTGGGTGAATTAAGCTTTTATATATTTTGAATACAAGATACCTTTTAAAAAAACTTTAGGAAGGGGAATGCTACATCTTTTATGGTCTTAAATTATCACCAGTTTTCCCACTATCATTTTATGACATGTAATTATCGAAACAACATTTCAAAGCATTTAAAACAACAAAAAATGAAGAGTTGTTAATCAATGTAACCAAAAAGATAAAACATTAAGTCCTTTAGCACCAGGTAAGTTCTGATCTTCTTTAAGTAAAGCTCAGTGAATAATATCTACAGTCTAAAGAAGCTGACGAAGTTGTATTTCCTTTCAAACTTTTCTTCTTGAATATTCGATATTGCTGGCAAGCATTTTACTTCTCTGAAGTTGCTCACCATCCTTAAAGGAGTAATGTGTATCAGATTTCCGATTCTTTTTTACTTCAGTTCAGGGAGGCTTATGTGTCCCTCATGGACAGGCATGACAGACGTGAAATCCTTCTTCCAGCCCAGCACAGGAAGGCTGTCATTGAGATTGGAATGGAGTGGGGAGGGAGGCCAGAGGAAGAAGTAACAGACTCTGCAAAGATGACGATATGTCTGGACTGGGTTTTGAAGGAGGGATAGGAGTTTTTCAGGCAGGAAGTGGGAAATGTCTGAGTAAAGGCAGAGGGTGAGAACGTGTAGGGTGTGTTCAGGGCCCCGGGAAGGGCTCTGAGCTCCTGGGCAGAGACCTTGGGTGTGAGCTGGGAGTGGCTGAGGATGAAACTAGACGGGGAGGTGAGGCCAGGCTGGCTGTCCTGGCAGGACGTTTGGAGCCTGCCCGCCCGCCTTGGGGCTTCTCTTCTCTCCTCAGGTTGGAGTCCCTCTGAAAAGCCAGGAGGTGGAGGACATCGTGATGTATCTCAGCTCTCTGGGAAAGCACAAGAGCATCACCGTGGATAACCTGGCCAGCACCTGCGAGCAGTGGTCTTCGGCTCAGCAGAAAAGCACCCTGGCAACTGCAACAGAGTGTACATATCCACCTCCACCCCCGTGTCTCCACTTCCGCATCCTGGGAGCCAGTGTGATGGAGGCAGCCTTGGCTCACTTGAGTGTGTTCTCCACCTCTGGCTTACTATAGGTGGGCCAAGCCTCCCTCTGGTATTTCCAGGCCCAGAGATCAACCGCAGGGTAGATATTCTCTTGAGTGCCCAGCTCCCGGGTCCATTCAAAGATGAATGAGGCCCAACCCTATCCTTAAAGGAGGATTCTCAAAGGGTGGTTTTAGCCCATCAAAGCCCACCTGATAGGCTGAGACTGACCCAAACGGCAAGCCTTTCCACTTGTATGTGGGTCCAAGGCCTTCCCACTATTAATCTACATATTATTGATAAAAAGTTAACTAGAATTCAGAAACTAGAATTAGTACATGTTTAGAGTTTACTGGAAAACCTACTTTGGTATTCTACTATCAGGGATATTAGCAGGGCTGCTGTGAACAGTTGTATAGGTTGTGCACAGCTCAAGTTCCATTTGCCAAGCTGTGTGCTTGTGAAGCCACATCTATCCAGAGGAAGCACAGAGGCAAGTTAGAAATGAACCAGCCGTAGCTCTGCCTATGAATTTACAACACAGGGTACATCATGTTTTTTGTTTGTTTGCTTTTTTATTGTTAGTGCCACTATTGTAAAAAAAATTTTTTTGAACTATAGATAAAATTAAAGCCCTCCCTTGACTACTACCCACCATTCCAGAGTCCTCCTCAAATATAAACACCTCTCTCTTCTTCTAAATGAAACAGATCTTGCTTTATCCCCACCCTCAGGTTGGCAGGAATTTAATTTCAGACACGTTTGTGAGGGTGGACGTGGGGGGACCTCCTCGCCCTCCCTGAGGTCATGTAAAAGCCCTGGGAGGGCAGCAGAGGGGTTTCCTTACGGAGGTGAAGATTTGGGCGGGGTCTCTGGAGTTCAAGGTTACACGGAGCTGGGTGCTCAGCGTCCTCACGGGTAGGTTCTTTTAGAGACGCCTCCCTTAGCGCATCCCCTCCTCAGTCCCACAGGGTAGCGAGATTTCTGACCTCAGGTCTCAACAAGCCTCCAGGCCGAGACACCGTCACCCCAGGCACAGTCTCTGTCCCTCTCAGAACCCCAGGGAACCTGAGTGCCCCCATTGTAATGAGATCCTGTACCCTTTGTGTCTGGTGCATCCTTGAGGTCTCCTCGAGTTGGGTGGGCTTTCCCACCCACGCTCTTTTTGCCTTGTCATTATGCATTACCAAAGCTTATCATTATCCCCGTAGTTGGCTGCAAGTTATTTGCTGAATGATCAGAGTGCCCCAGACACAAACGTGCTGGTACACGTTTGCAGCAAAGGTATTTGGGACCTATTATTCCCTAAGAGCCAAGAGCAGGTATCTGCTTGGCCAGTGCTATCTCAGTGTCCTCACTGAGTTCCTTTTCCCTGGAGAGCAGCAGTGGGTAAGGTAAGCGGACTTGGGTATCTCTTGCTTTGCTTAAAGGGGCAGTAGCATCAAGAGTCTGGACGCCTGGCTTACAAGGGAGAAGGCGGTGGCTTTGGGGCACCCCCTGTGGGCTGCAGAGCTTTACCCTCATTTACCCACAGCATTAGGGCATTTTCTCCTTCCAGTCCCGGGAGGTCAGGGCTACTATTCATGCTTTGCAAGGAGGAAGCTGAAGCTTGGAGAGGCTGAACACCTGTCCACAGTCTCAAAACTAAAAGGTGGCAGGGCCAGGATTTCATTTCTTCCCGGGACAGTGGAGGCCTGGAAACAGGATGCTAGAGGATGAGAATGGCAACAGGAGGGCTTGTGGCCACGGTGCAGGTGACGGAGGAGGTGGCCACACTGGAAACGGAAGAAGGGACACCTTCAAGGTGCACCTCAGATGGCACTGACCGGACACGTGGGCACCTGCTTGGTGACACTGGTTAACTGCTTGGTGGATTCCATGGCTGGGCACCCTCTCAGTTCCTCCTTCCTGTCTCTTCCCTCTGCTCCTAGACTATAGATCTGCCAAGGACAGTGGTTCCCCACAGAGTCCATCCAAGAAGCAGCAGGAGAATTTAGCCCCAGAGCCTCTCAAGATGGACCTGCTGACCGTGCCCGTGGTCGACACCGACATGGAGGCCCAGCCTATGACCCTGGAGGAGATGGACGATGTGGGCAAGCGGTACCGCGAGAAGAAGCGGCAGAGCAAGGTGCCCCCGCCAACAGGGGAGGGATGGGGCTTGGAGACTGGGCAGGCCTGGGTTCAAATCCACTGCCCCTGCATCACCTTCTGGCCGGGGGAGCTCTTAGTAGGGGGCTTCCTTACCTCCCTGTTGCCTCTTCTGTATGTAAGAATGGCACTTACCTCACAAGGTTTCTGTGAAGATAAAACGAGATGATGCTTCTGAAAGTATCCCCTTCGTCCAACTCTTTAATTATGACTTCTCATCCTGAGCCCAGGGCTGCATCTTCATCACAGCTGGAATCCAGGAACCTGGCCTGGGGCCTGGCGCTGAGTAGACACTCCAGAAACAATGTGACGAGTGAAGGAAGGGAATAACTGATTACCTGAGTTAATTCATCCAATAAATATTT
Source organism: Orcinus orca (assembly GCF_937001465.1). Lineage (NCBI taxonomy): Eukaryota > Metazoa > Chordata > Mammalia > Artiodactyla > Delphinidae > Orcinus > Orcinus orca. Next base: position 4,640,270 of record NC_064568.1, read on the forward strand.
ATCGAGAGCCTGTGAGGTGTCAGGCACCGTTCTAGGTGCTGCCTAGAACAAAACAGCCCCAGGCCCCAGGAAGCTGAGAGTCTAGTCAGGGAGGCAGACAATACTAATATAATACTATCTATCAATAAATATTTTCTACTATATACTTTTTTTGTTTCTTTTTGGTTGCTTGGGGTCTTCCTTGCTGCGCGTGGGTTTTCTCTAGTTGCGGCGAGCGGGGGCTACTCTTCGTTGCGGTGTGTGGGCTTCTCATTGCGGTGGCTTCTCTTGTTGCGGAGCACGGGCTCTAGGTGCACGGGCTTCAGTAGTTGTGGTGCACGCGGCATGTGGGATCTTTCCGGACCAGGGCTCGAACCCACATCCCCTGAATTGGCAGGTGGATTCTTAACCACTGAGCCACCAGGGAAGTCCCTCTACTATATACTTTTTATAGTATAAATATGTATGTATATATATACATATATAAAATAAAATGTCAGGTATTGGTAAGTGTTATATTGACTAAGATCTGATTAAGTTGCATGATGAGAAAACCCAGAATGTTAGAGCAAGGATCAGCAAACTTTCCCTGTAAAGGCCCAGATAATAAACATTTTAGGCTTTGCAGACCATGTGGTCTCTGTCACAACAACTCGGCTCTGCCATTGTAGCATGGAAGCAGCCATAGACAACAGCTAAACAGATGAGTATGGCTGTGTGCCAATAAAACTTTATTTATAAAAGCAAGTGATAGGCCAGATTTGACCTATAAGCTATACTTTGCTGATTCTGATTTTATTGTATTTATTTATTTTTGAACAAAAACAAGGAAAATTTTGTTAATAGTTGACTACATCAGAGCAGTGATTCAAGTAGACGTCAGAAACTACTTTGGTTTAATTAGAACAAGAGATTTCTATTTTAAAATGCATTCTCGGGGGACTTCCCTGGTGGTCCAGTAGTGAATCCACCTTCCAATGCAGGGGATGTGGGTTTGATCCCTGGTCAGGGAACTAAGATCCCACATGCCACGGGGCAACTAAGCCCGCACGCCACAACTACTGAGCTCACGCGCCTCAGCTAGACAGCCTGCGTGCCGCAAACTACAGAGCCCACGTGCCCTGGAGCCCATGTGCCACAACTAGATAGAGAAAACCCACATGCCGCAACTAGAGAGAAGCCCGCGCACTGCAACGAAAGATCCCGCATGCCCCAGTGAAGATTCCACGTGCCGCAACTAAGACCTGATGCAGCCAAAAAAATAAGAAAAAAAAAACCTTAAAAAAATTAAATAAATAAAAAATTCATTCTCGGACTTCCCTGGCGGCCCAGTGGTTAAGACTCCACGCTCCCAATGCAGGGGGCACGGGTTCGATCCCTGGTTGGGGAACTAAGATCCCACATGCCTCATGGCACGGCCAAAAAAAAAATGCATTCTCATACTCACAATAGCTATTTAATCATTTCTTCATAATACATACTAAGGTAAGCAATGACCTCCATTAACAGCTGATTCTGATTTTAGAAGCTTTAAAAAGATAGACTTTTTCTTTCCTTACAAAGAAATAAGGCCAAAAGTGGCTGTACGCTCCCCAGGCCTCTTCTATACCTTCAATACCTTGCTCTGTCAATACCTATATCTTCAATACCTTGCTCTGTCATCCTTAACACGTGGCTTCCACTTCAAAGTCACATGTGGCTGCACCTAATTTAAATTCCCACACAGCCAGACAGTCGAATGTAATGTTTCAACAGGACACCTCTAGGGCCTAGTGTATGTATGATACAGTTGTGTGTGCGCTTCCGTGTAAGGGGCTGTGCACACAGAACCGCACACGCTGACCATTCAGATGCTCTTCCGGGGATCACCTGGACGACGTGTGATTTTTCCTCCCAAGCCAGACTTCAGAACCTGCATTCTTTGCTGTTGCCCCTCACGGGGGCCTGGGGGGGGAGGTATATGAGGTTCTACATCTGCCTTGGGCCAGGAGGTGAGGAGGGGTGAGTGCCAGCCTCTGCTCTCTCCACAGCTCACCATCCCCTCCATCCAGTACACGGAGCACAGCGGGAACAAGCACTTTGATGAGCACTGCCTCCCGTCCACCATCCACGGGGAGATGGAGGCGCTGATCAACAGGTCACGCACGAGCACCTTTCTGGTCTACCTGCAGTGCTGGAAGCTCTGCAAATCCTACAGCCTCCCGCTGACCGAGGACGTCCTCATGAGAGGTAAGGGCCTCGGGGCTGGTCCTCCGGAAGGTGCCAAGGGGGCCCACAGCCAGGGCGAGGATGGCGTCCACCTGAGGTCTGTCCTTCTCCAGCTGACACACATCAAAGCACGCCGCTGCGGCCTGTGGTGGGGACATTGCGGGGCCGGGCGGTGGGGGTGGGAGATGTTGGTGGTGGAGGGAGGAACAGCCCCGCCTGGTTCGCTCTTAGATGGGATTTTATAGCCCTGCAGGGCTGCAGGCTTCACAGGCCTGGAGATCTGGGTTCCCCAGTCTAGAGCAGGAAGCGCCAGGCCAGGAGTTCCAGGTGAGGGAGCCAGAGGTTGGGCACAAAGAAAGGATCCCGATTTCAGAGAGGGAGTCTGGCTGGAAGTGGTAACTGCTGTGATGCACTGGGTGCTCCAAACCACTTGTCTAGGCCAGGCCTGTTTCCTGGTGCTTCTACCACACGGAGGGAAGAAGGCACCGGGAGACAGGTTCTGCTGAGGCCCTTTGCTCTCTGCTCAGACCAAGGCCTCCACCCTGAGATTTCCTACTGGTTCTGCCCTCTGCGTGGGGGAAGGATTGTGTTTTCGCACACGCAAGCAGAGCTGAACCCTCCACATCTCTGGGTGTGTGCTTCTGAGACATGGGACAGGGGAGTGTCCCCATAAGCCCCTGCTGACCATGTAGCAATGCCGGCATCCCACATTTATGAGTTTATTTATTTAATGGGCAGGTCACTGTCTGTGCTTTAAAAACACGGAGTGAGCTGCACTTGAGGGCAGAGGTTTTCCCATAGGAACTCTGCAGGAAGGAGCTGTGGCCATACTGGGCATGTGGCTTTCTCAAAAAAGGGGGCCCCCAGAGAGTAGTGTGACTTACCTGAGAACAAGAGTTAACAGTCACAATTGATTGTTTCCATCTTTTCCCCCAGATGGAGGGAAACACGTGCTAAATGTACAGGGCCCTGGGTCTTATATTAGTTTGCTAGAACTGCCATAACAGAATACCACAGACCGGGGGCTTAAACAGCAGAAATGTATTTTCTCACAGTTCTGGAGGCTAGAAGTCCAAGATCAAGGTGCCAGCAGGGTTGGTTTCCTCTGAGGTCTCTCTCCTTAGCCTGCCGATGGCCACCCTCTGGCTGTCTCTTCACATGGTGTTTTCCGTGTACACATGAACCCCAGCTGTCTCTCTGTGTGTCCAGATTTCCTCTTCTAAGGATACCAGTCAGATTGGATTCAGACCCATCCTAACGGCCTCATTTTAGCTTAATCACCTCTTGAAAGGCCCTATTTCCAAATACAAATTCTGAGATTCTGGGAGTTAGGGCTTCAGTATATGAATTTGGGAGGACACAAGTCAGCCCATAACAGGTCTATACAAGGGGAAGTGGCCAAGGGCCTTCAGGAACACAGGCCAACCAGCCTAAACGGTCATTGTCTGCTGCACACGCTGCCCACCCCTTGCTTGGGCGGTCACTTGCTGCCCGCCTGGGTGGGGAGGGCAGAGACAGTAGGAGACCCCACTGCTCTGGACACCAACTTTTCACCACATCATCGTTCCTTCCTCCTCCCCTGGGGAGCCTTGTCTACCTGGATCATTTACATTCCCTGGTCTTGGCTAGCGGTGGAGCTGCAGCTGTGTCTTCTAAAATACCAGCATGCTTGCCAGGTACCCGAAGGCTCCTGTGGGCTAGGTCTTTTCCCCGGATGTGCCCCTTGGTCTGTCCCCACCAGAGGCTTGAGCCTCTACTGATTCTCTCCACCACTGGCTTTTGCTGGCTCCTGGGTCCGCACACAGGTGAGCTTCACCTGTCTGCAGGATCCCACCACCCATGGGCACATGGGAGCATCTGTGGGTGGGCTTCCTTTTGCTTCTGATTGGTCTAGATGGAAGAGACACTGGTCCATCTCTGACCACTGCCCTGGCCACTATCTGTTGGCTGTCCTTATGACAGAGGCATGATCTGCTGTGGCCCAAGAAGTACAAACACAGGGATTTCCAGGTCTGTGTTCAAGGCTAGAGCTTGTGTTCAAGGTCTCAAGCTTATGGGCCGGAACTCCAGAACATCGAGGCATTTCCTGTCCCTAATGAATATAGCTTTATTATTTTTCTCCCCCTGATTTTATAGATAATCCATGCTCACTTATATTTTTTGAAAACATAAAAATAAAAATCCCCCCAGCGTGAGTTGACCAGCAATAATATTTTAGTGACTGTCCTTTCACAAGGACAGTCTTTCTTTACTATTTACACAAAATTATTTATGTAAATCATTTTTAAAGTCGTGTGTGTGTGTGTGTGTGTGTGTATATATATATATATATATATATATATATTTTTTTTTTTTTTTGCCGTATGCAGGCCTCTCACTGTTGTGGCCTCTCCCGTCGCGGAGCACAGGCTCTGGACGCACAGTCTCAGCGGCCATGGCTCACGAGCCCAGCTGCTGCACGGCACGTGGGATCTTCCCAGACTGGGGCACGAACCTGTGTCCCCTGCATCGGCAGGCAGACTCTCAACCACTGAGACACCAAGGAAGCCCCTATATATATATATATATTTTTTTTTTTAATGTAGTTTTCAAAAATCATTTAAACCTTTAAAAAATGTTGACATGGCACGTCTCCTCCTTCCCTCCCTTCCCTTCTCAGCTCCGCAATCCCTGCCCTCCCCGCCCCAATAACCAGCATTAATAACCTGGAGAATAACCCTCCATCACTGTGTCCAGAACATGAGATGTTTGTGTGTCACCATCTTAGGACAAGCCCTGCTCAGCAGCTGCAGGAGGGCGGAGCCCCAGCCCAGTGCTTCTTACGTTCTTTACGAGGAGAAAACTGCCAGCGACTGGGTCTAAGTTAATCTAGTGAAGTCTTGGGTGAGCCCTCCCGTCCTCCTCCTGGACTTCTGACCAGGACGCCCCTGCAGAGTGGGGTGTAGGGCAGCGCTCCGTCCTAACTACCCCCAGGCCTCGGGGCCACTGCTGCCCTAGCTGTGAACAGGCACCCTCACCTGTGGTCCTGTGAGCGGTACCGCGCCAGCCGCGCCTCCCGACAGCGTGCTGCGGTGATGCACACACCACCGTAGGGGAGGCTGGGAGAGGGCCTGGGGGACGCTCTGCGCTACTGTTTGCAACGTGCTGTGAATCTACAGTGATTTAACAATAAAAATTTTTTTAATGTATATAAGAAAAATCTTTTCAAGCAAAAATGTGAATTTGTTAAAACAAATAGACAAACCCCCCGCTCTGCCCCAAAGGCTCGGTATGGGGAGGGGTCTTGGGCTGACAGGCCGTATTTCTCTTGCTGCTCACAGCCCTGCTGTACCCGGGGGACAAGATCATTTTCCAGAAGGACGAGGTGCGTCCAATCCGGCAACCGGGAGGCTACTACTCGGACCTGAAGATCTTCAGTCCGAACCAGGCCCTGCTCCGATCCCAGGGCGTTTCCAAACCTGTGGCTCAGAAGCCTGACAAGCTGAGTGTCGGCCCCCTCCTCCCCTGCCTGTGCTCCTGTCCCACTGCTGCCCCTTTGCTGGGGGGCTGGGGGTCACGTTGTGCCAGTGTCTGTGTCCTAACCTGGCATGTCCAACCCAACTGATCACCATGGACTGGCCACGTGTCCCCGGGCACGTGTCTCTGCAGCCGCCTTGCCTCGTTCCCACACAGCCACCCTCCTGACCACATCCTATGTGACCCCAAGCTCTCTGGAAAAGGTTAAAAAGAGGGACTTCTTAGAGAAATGGGGGAGGACCCTTCACAAATTATGGGCTGGGTGTCAGGGCCCCTGCAAAGGACAGTGATGGCAGCCCCTTCTCTGTCCTGCCTTCTCTGGCAAAAGGTGGGCTTGCAGCCCCCCAGGAGGAGAACAGAACTCTGCACTGGGGCCTCCCCCTGACCCTCAGATCCCAAGTCCTCTCTAAGAAAATGTCCTCCTTTGTCAGGAGGTTGACCCGAGGGCAGGCTATGAACGAGCATCAGTGGTGACTGCAGACTGGAGAACGGCAGCATCCCTGCAGAGTGCGGGAGGAGGGGGCAGCTGACCAGATACCATGAGGGGGGGAGGGGCCCAAGACGGAACCACACCGTAGGTCACTGCCAGCTGCCTGCTAGGGTAGTCTGGCCAGAACAGCGGGGGTGGGATGTAGCAGAGCCGAGTGGAAATCCAACAGGCCAGCGGTTAAATGGACAAGCTACCTTACTCACCGAGCCTCAGTATGTTCATCTGTAAAATGGGCACAACAGCTATACCACACACAGTGAGGACCAATGAGAAATGCAAGTAAGCTTCTTAGCAGTTAGCACTCGAGCACTGATTGTTTTTGTTGTTTTAGCCTGCCCCGTCATGGCGTTCTCCAGTGCAGGAGTGGGCTAGGTCTGCAGGTGGGGCTGTCCACAGCCCTGGTTGGGAAGAGCTGAGCATGAGCAGGGCAGGTGGTGGCCTAGAGAGTCCTTTCTGATCCCCTAGTGACTGCCTTCCAGCCCCTGAGTGGCTGCCACCAGTTCCTGAGCCATGAACCTAGGGAACCTGAGAAAGTGACTTTTGTCCTGCTTAGGTGGGCCACGGTTATAAAGGATAGATGTCCCCCGGGGCAGGGGTGGACTGGTTTCATTGGCTTCTTTGAATGCATTGTGAAAGATGCTGGAGCCAGACGCAGGCTTGCTGGGAAAGTGTGCTGCAGTGATTAGTGATGTCTGCTGGGAAAGTGTGCTGCGGTGATTAGTGATGTCTGCCAGGCCTGAGGTTTGGGGCCTTAGCTTTCACCACCCTTGTCCTCAAGGCTGGATTCAGCTCTGGAAGGCAAGTGGGAGTCAGGGGCCCCAAAAGGACTCAGATTACCGAGCATGTCTCATAACCATCTGGGAGGTGTCTGTGCTGGGAAATGAGAAACCCGAGGCTCCACAAGGGGAGTGACTTGCCCCAAGTCACCCAGCCAGCCAGGCCTTGAGCCCAGGGCTGTCATCCTGTCTGCCTGACCAATAGGGGCCCAGAGGTCTAGACACCCCAGCGCACTGTGTGTTCCACTGGAGCATGGGGGACAGAGTCAGGGCCCCACCCAGGTAGAAGAAGTTCTCCTTTCAGAGCTCTGGTCTGGACTCAGAAGTGGACCCCCTGTCACACTGACCTACTCCCCAAAGCCCCACTGACCTGGATTTCCTGTCTCCTGAAAAGGTACCTCTCTCTCTCTTCTCCACTAGGAACATGCTGAAGAAAGTCAAGAAAGTCAGCTTTAAGAAGTTTGAGGAATTCACCAGGTCCGTAGTGATCATCTAACTCTGGGAGGGGGGCGGGTAGGAGGAAGGTGCCCAGGACTCGCATGTTGCAGGGTACACGGCAGCACTGCACCTGGGACTCAGTGCCCAGGAGCTGAGGGGCATAAAATGACACTTAGGAGTGCTAGGCAGACACTGCTCTCCAGATGTTAGCTCACGTAAATCCTCTCAACAACCCTATGAAGTTACTCTTAGCATTCCCATTTTGCAAAAGAGGAAACTGAGGTACAGGAAGTTTGACTATCTTGCTCAAAGTCACATCTCTATTAAGTGGTGGAGCAGGGATTCGGACCCAGCTGTGCTGGCTCCAGAGGCTGCATTCCGAACAGCACATTAAAATGCCTCTGCAGAGCAGACAGTGTGCACTTAAGAGTTTGGGTTTAGAGGCAGCAGACTGGCACTCAAGCCTGTGCCCTGCCACTTGCTGGCTTGTGTGGTCTTGGAGAAATAACTCGGCCTCCGGGTCCTCGCTGGTGAGGCAGATGGGACAATAGAGCCCACCGCACAGCACTGTCGGGAGGGCTGAGTACTAGAGTGCTTAGCACGGTGCTGCACCTCCACTCTGCTCACAGCGGGTGGGCTCCGCTGGGAAGCAGCCCCAGCCGCCACCTGTCTCCATGACAACCATCCCAGTGTCTTCTCCTTCTCCAGGAAGCTGAAGGCGAAGAGGCCCAGTGGTCCGCAGCTAACCCATCCCAATTTCTTCTGGCCGGGTCACCTCCTGGACAAGCTGAAGCTCTACCTGCCCACTGTGACCGTGGACCGGAGCCTGGCGCTCTTCAGTTGTGTCCAACACCGGTCCCAGGCCTACTCAGCCACCTACCATCCCGACCACTGGTGGCCCATTAAAGACATGAACTACATGACCTATGCCTATTACGATGCCCCCAAGATCTACCACATCAACTGGACTGGCCCAAGTGTCACCAAACCTAGCCATCCTGGGCCGGGGGCCAGTATAGCTAGCAGCCCAGAGCCGTAGACACAGGGATGGTATCAAAGAACCAAACAGAAGTTGTTTCAGTGGGAAGGCCCGGGCCAGCTCTCTCCAAACTCAAAGTGTGCAGTGTGTCAGAGAGTGGATGTGTCCAGGGAAAGATGTGGGTTTTGAGCATTTCCCTCTCCTGACCTCTGTCCTTTTGAAATAAACCATGTTGGAGTTTTTCTCATGTCACCTGTGATACAGCTGATGTGATTTCCTGCTCAGGAGCTGTGGCCAGAGGGATGTTGGCAAAGCTGGGGTCCTGAGCCTGGGAAAAAAACACACATTGCCTGGGGTTTTGACGGGGATGCCTGCATGGCACCTCCAGCCTCTCATCCTGGATCTCAGGGCCCACCAGGAAGCAGCAGGCAATGTGGGTACCCCTGTGCCCTTCTCTTGAAATAAGTGTCCCTCATCCCCCAAAGAATGAGCCATTTGGGTCACTACTTCCAAAACTCTTGGGCCTTTCACAAGTGCAAGCACACTGGTTCGTGAGCCCTTCCCCTGATTCGCCCACCTGACCCCCACATCAAGACATTTTCCTTCACAACACGCACCCTGTGGGCTGCTGTTAGCACAGTGCCTCTGTGCTCAGCCACCCAGTTGACTTCCACAGCCCACAGGGCAAGCAGGATTCGTGAGGTGTGGTGCAGTCGCGTGAGGTGTGGTGCAGTCTCAACCCTACGGCGTGCCAGCTGTGTGATCTTGGACAAGACATTCGCTTCACATTTTACATTTCATGTCTCTGGCTCTCCTCAAACTCCCCTTCACAGTCAAAATCTCACGAAGGAGTTGTCAACACTTGCTCCCTTCCCTTCTCACCCATTACGAAGTCAACAACACCATCCACTTCAGCTTCTGTATCCATCTGGCCCTGAAACTACTCTACCACAGATCACTGATGGATGACATGACATCCCTGTCGTGTTCGGGCTCTGTTTTGTTTTTTTTTTTTCCTCTCTTGAAATTTGATTTTCACGATAACCTTCAAAATAAAAGCTAGGGCTTCCCTGGTGGCGCAGTGGTTGAGAGTCCGCCTGCCGATGCAGGGGACACGGGTTTGTGCCCCGGTCCGGGAGGATCCCACGTGCCGTGGAGCGGCTGGGCCCGTGAGCCATGGCCGCTGAGCCTGCGCGTCCGGAGTCTGTGCTCCGCAACAGGAGAGGCCACAGCAGTGAGAGGCCCGCGTACCGCAAAAAACAATAAAAATAAAAGCTAAAATAAAACAAAGAACAATTAAAAATGAGGCAGTCTAGCCTAATGGTTAGAAGTGTGGATTTTTTTTTTTTTTGGCGTCAAATCTCCATACTTCACTCTCTACATATGTAAAATGGGAAAACTAATAGAACTACCTCATGGAACTGTGCGAGGCCCACTGAACGAGAGCTGTTACAGTCTCATTGCTGTTTACTCTCTAAATTCACGTGAGAGAATTATTAAAATGTCGCTGTTTTGTTCCCTCCTGGCCACTAAGAGGCGCACTTCGGAAGAAGAAACGCGGGAGGCAGTATTCTAAAAGCTGGATTATCCTCCGGAGGGGCGGCTTCAATTCCTGGCGGAAGTGGATGCCTCCTCACCAGGTCTTAAGAGCTCAAAAAAAATTCCAAATTTTTACGTAGTCCCAACGGCAGGCATGAAAATTTTAGCGCTACTCCTAGATATTAACATCTAGGAAAACACAAGTATCCTCGAATTTTTTCACTATTATTTCTCTGGCGTGTCTATAGTATCTTTGAAGGACCAGAAGCCGAAAGTGCTCTCCTTTTCCCTGCCAGGACCCAAAGGTGACGTCCCATCAGCCTCGCGCGTTACCTTCCCCTCTTTTCCTCAGCGGTGCCTACGGAGGTGGCCGCCATCTCGTACTCGGTGAGTGTTAATCGTTGGCCATCCTCGTCTCTGCGGTCTCCATCTGGCCCCATCGCTCCCTGCCAAAGAGGCCCGTCCTTCCGAGCACTCGTCTGGGTGGGCATGGCTCTTGTCGGTTGGCTGGACCACCTACAGGCACAGAGCGAAGCGGCCTGGAGGGTGATGGAGCTTCGCTTCCCAGGGCCGCTTGCTCTCCTACGGGGGCCGCCTGGGGTCAGAGCTGCGGACAGCTTGTTGGAGTCCTGGGGGCGCAGGGCGCCGGTTGGGGCTAGACTAAGGGGGCTCCTGGGGGCCGTGGCAAGACTGAGGGGGTTCCGGCCTTACGGCCCTGGGACACCTCGCTCAGCGATGTCTGCCCACGTGTATTCTTCTATGTCCGCTGCTCCACGCTCCCTCCTTTTAAGTTTTTGGCTCTGGGGTTGCCTCTGCGGCGGAACTGCCAAAAAAACAAAAAAAAATCGAGCTGCGAGTCGAATAATTCAATTGACCGAAATTCTGGTAGCGGGTCAGGATCTCTGGGAACGTGAAGCCACATCCTGGTCTTCGAGGAAATCATTGGGGGTCGGGGGAAGTTCATTTATTGGACAGATTTATTAAGTAACTGCTGTGTGCTCAACAAAGAAATTGGTGGCCGTGAAGAGAACAAAAAGGGTGCTGCGGTATAAAAGATAAGGTAGCCGAAAAGGGCATCTTGAGGAACGTAACTTTTTAAAGCTGGTATTCGGATGATGGTCAGGTGGAACAGAACGTTCCAAGGCTTGGAGGCATTTTAGAAGCACATGACGGTTTTGTGTATCTTTTGAGGGTGTCATAGAGCAGCAGCACCCTAGGGGAATTACAGGTTTCTCTTTACTGCACATCTCTTGTGGTCCGCGCACTGCAGGTGTTCAGTGTGCAATATCTCCATTTAAAAGGTGAGAAAACTGAGATTCAGGTTCGTGAAGATTGCCCAAAGCCTGCAATTGGGCCATCTCAGGGCCGGGACACTTTGTAGAATGGGATTTGCTGCCCCTTTGCAAAATTTCCCTTTGTGGTTAATTTGTTTTCGGTTAGCTGTCGGCATTCTTTCTTGGTTTTGACTGGGCAAGGTGACCCCTGACCTCCCAGGACCGCGTCTGGAGAATGGCTAGTATTCTGCCAGCTTCGGAGTCGGGAGGGAAAGCAAGCCTGGCAGAGGTACCCATTCCATTCCCAGTTTGCTCCGTAGCTGGTGATTGGAAGATACTCTGCAACAGGCCCCAGGCAGGGTGGGAAAGCCTCCTTCCAAGACTCATCTTTGACATGGTCTCTTGCCTCTTTCTTGAAGGCATCATGGCTGCCCTCAGACCCCTCGTGAAGCCCAAGATCGTCAAAAAGAGGACCAAGAAGTTCATCCGGCACCAGTCAGACCGATATGTCAAAATTAAGGTGTGTGGCCCAGGACGGAAGTGTGTGTTGGGGTGAAGAAAGGGGTTCCTAAACAGGCTGTTGGGTTTCTCACATCCCCAACTCAGATGACCTTTGGTAGGTGAACTGGTCTGTGGCTGGTGGTAGAGTTCTCTAGAATCCCAGGTGTCTCTGCCTTATTGGCACTCAGTCTCTTGATGTGTAAATTGAAATTTAAATGGCAAGGGACACTTGCCTGTTTTGAGGTGTCTAGAGGCTTATATTTGTTATATTTCAGGTGGCCTTATGACAATATGGGAGATAGATTACGCTTATTTCATAGACGAGAAAACTTAGGTGTTGATTGCGATGTTAAAAGCCATGCTTTTCACCTTACTTTATACATGGTCTCCTCGCATCCCATGGGTATGTAGTCTGCTTTTCCTTTGCTTGGAAGGAGTGTGAGTTTGGATCTGTATTCCTGCCGGTGAGATGCAGGAGCTCCTATTTTTTTCCACCAGAAAAAATGTAGTGAAATCCTGTTCCCTGAAGACAACTACTGTTCGGCACGTTTCCTTTTCATCTGGTCCCTTTTTTCTCCGAAAGGAAGAGTTGGCGTCTTCACAGACACTAACCATGTGTTTTCTTTCAGCGGAACTGGCGGAAACCCAGAGGCATTGACAACAGGGTGCGCAGGAGATTCAAGGGCCAGATCTTGATGCCCAACATCGGTTACGGGAGCAACAAGAAAACAAAGCACATGCTGCCCAGCGGCTTCCGGAAGTTCCTGGTCCACAACGTCAAGGAGCTTGAAGTGCTGCTGATGTGCAACAAGTGAGCTGGGCCCCACATCTGGGCTCAGGTGTCAGAAGCCTGCGTGTGGGAGCAGTTTGGGCAGGGACTCTGGACCTTCCGGAACGCATCTGGAGGAGCGCTGTGTCCTCGGGAGCTTGGGTGATGCTTGTTGGGGACTGCAGAGTGCTTGCTTTGCTGGAGAGATGTGGGTTGGGAGCTGTCCTGGAAAGTGTAGAGACCAGGACCAGAAGAGAGTAAAAGTGGCTTTGCTTGAGCTTGACAGCGCGGCTCCTGCCGTAGCCTCTGGCAGTCATTTTCAGAACATTACTTATGCCGGGGATGGGGGGGATGAAATGTAGCCTCAGATCTAAGGGACGCTTTACACTGTGGCCACAGGTATCTTCAGAAGGCTATAGGAGTAGAGGAATTGCTGCCTCATTTTGGGCTGTGATCTGAAGTGGACAAATGGGGGGAAGGCTGCAGGCAGAGAGGACAGCTTACACAGAGTTGTAGGGGTGCAAGAGGGTATGGAGGTTCACAGCATTATTTTAGCGTTTTGAGAAATTTAGACAGTTGGCGAGCTCTGTGTGTAAGAGACTTTTGGTCTGCTTAGGGCCAGACTGGGGCAGTGGGATGAGAAAAGATTTCTCATGGGTAGTGATTTAGACACAATTTTAATCTGGATTGGGGGGAATGGTAATTTTTGGTTAAGCAGAGGACAGTTTGTTTTCTTCCCTTCCTGTTAAACAGGAGCTAAAAACCCTGCATTTTCTTGGTGAGTTAGAAAGGACATGGAGAGAGTGACCAGGAACATCTGTGTGTACGTATGTTTACAAAGATCTTTTACCTGTAGTAATTGTAGACACAAGTAATAAACGACCATTATTCTCACTTTCAGAAGTCTAGCCAGGCATTGAAATGCTGCAGATACTCTTTAGAAAGGATGAGCATAGGAATTAATGTTGGATGCCCAAACTGCAGTAAGCAGGTTGATAGAGAATTGTGACAGAAAGATGCAGTTTCGTATCTTTTGTGTAGCAAAGATGATTGCTGTGCAGATGTAGTTGGTTGCCATAAGATAAGTCTTTTTAATAGCAGCTTGGCAGTTTGTATCAAGAGGCACAGAAATACTCTGGATCTAATTTAATTCACAAGTTCCATTTCTGGGCACTTATCTTGAAATAATTGAAAAGTAGGGAAACTGTAAGCTGATCATTGCAGCAGTAACTGCACTATGTGTAATTGGTGAATGGTGGGGTTACAAGCGCCGGCTGGAATGTTGTGTGTACGTTAAAAACGGTTGTCATGTATGGAAAATGCCCAAGCAGAGGGGAAAGTATTTGAAGTATGTGCAGTGTGATTGTGATTATTAAATACACATGGATGAGGACTTGGGGAGTTTTTGAAAAATGAAAAAAGTATGATGCAACTTAAGTCTCCTTGGAAATAAAGATTGGGGAAATGTTTTAAGATATTGGACATAAAACAGAAGAAGTTCTCTGTCTGGATTGGTTTTTCTCTTGCTTTGAAGCTGTTTTCCTGCAGAGTTCTTAAAAAGAACTGCCCACTGCCTTAATCACTCCCTAGTCTTACTCCTCTCTCTGCTGAAATTCCTCCTGGGGTAGAGTGTCTTCTTAATTCAGTGTTGATGGCTTCATAAATCACTTCCTTACTGAAATGTGCTTATTAGGCCAGTCTGTTGTCAAACTGGGGTGTGGTGTGGCTGTGAAGGAATGAATAGAACGGTACCTGGCACCAGCTCAGGAAATGTTAGGTGTTGTCATTCACTGGGTGAGTTTAGGTATTGTTACTTTTCAAGATTTTGTCTGCAGCAAACTGGTAAAATGTTTACGGTCTGGGCTGGGGAGCCCTTGGCTTAATCAGGCTGTTGGGCTTTGCTGTTGGTTGCTTTGCAGAAGCAAAGCTTTTCATGGGCAAGTCCGAGCTCCCTGAGACTGCCTTGAGCTGGGCAGGCTGGTTCAAAGGACTGAGGGAGAACCTTTGAACCTGGAGTCTGGGGCTGAGCAATCCTGCCTGTGTGTGACTTGGGAATTCACCTCCACTTTGTGGGCCTTGGTTTCCTCGTCTGTAAAATGGAGGTGCTACCTGGATTACAAGGCCGCTGGGAGGGTTAAACGAGAGGGATCATTACCAGGGAACACTTCAGAGCCGTGTTGCTAGTGCCGTGGAATTAGGGGAGTTAGCAGCTCCCCCCACTTCAGTGCTGTAGCTCTGGAAGCAGAGTGACCAGGGCTATTGCCTTTCCCGGTGGAACACATAAGTGTGTTTTCCAGGATGGCCTCCTTACGTACCGATTCTCTTCCAGGTCTTACTGTGCTGAGATTGCGCACAACGTCTCCTCCAAGAACCGCAAAGCCATTGTGGAGAGAGCAGCCCAGCTGGCCATCAGAGTCACCAATCCCAATGCCAGGCTGCGCAGCGAAGAAAATGAATAGACAGCTCGTGTGCACGTTTTGTTTAATAAAACCGTAAAACGGCCATCTGGCATTTCCCCCTTGGTTTTACTCTTCAGTTTGTTTGACAGCTTCTCACAGAGATTGCTCTTTTGCCTGTTTGTGCTCTATGGAACCTTCTGTTTGGAAGGCGTTTGTAAAGGATACGTGATCCTTCCTTCATGGGGCCCAGGCCTCAGGTGCCCAGAGCAGCCTTGGTCAGCTCCAGGTGGGCTCAGGAAGATGTGGCCCTCAGACCACGGTAGGTTCTGAGACCCCTGGTGAAGGACCTTGCATCTTGGAGCAAGTAGTCATTTTTAGCCTCACTTTATAAAGTGAGGAATTACCCTGTGTGGTTCTTGTGAAGATTGAGGACAATCAAGTTTCCTTTTCAACTACAGTCCTAGACCTTAGTCAACAGTACCTAGAATTCAGCTGTTTTTTGATGCTAAGAGGCCATTTTTCCAAGACATGGTATTATTAAGTGGCAGCACAGGTCACAAGGAACAGGGCACGTGGCACTCTATAGCACAAGGTTGGATTTAAGGCCCTTAGTTCAGTAGATAAATGTCTTACAGATTTGCTCCTGTTCAAAACTCAGTCTGAAACGTTTGAGTAAATTGTTGGTCATTGTGTGACTTCTTTGAATTGACGTGGGGAGCATTCTGATAGTCTTGACTACAGAGTAGAGGAATTGTGTGGAGAAAACAGTAACAGTTGAGGATCTGTCCTTTATTAACCTGGGATAGCAGAAAATTCTTTGGCCTGTCGCTTAATGTTTCTGTGTCCTTGATACTAAAAACTAGAAGGGACATGTTCACAAACCACCTGGTTACACCTCGATGGGGGGACATGAAAGGTGGTTTGTACTTTTTCATTTGTGCTTTCCTGTCTCTCAGTTTGCTACCTAAGAGTTTCGGGATTAGAAAAAAACATTACATCTAATTCCCTACCCCACTCACCGGCCTCTGCAAAAATAATACACATTCCTGGTTTATCACTGCCAATGAGAAAGAAAGCATTTTGGATTCTAGAGTGTGAATAGCTCTGAGAGGTACCTGAGTTTAAGATGCCCAGCCAAAGCACTAATTTTTGGCACATCGGATCAGGTGAAAACGTGGGAGCAGTGTGAATGGCGCATCTAGGACAGCGGGGAGGAAGGCATCCGGCTGCCTCCTAAGCTTTTTGCAGCTGTGAGCACAAGTATTTCTAAATACTAAGTACTCGCTGAGGCTGGGACCCCCAGTTTGAAGGAGCCAGGCTGACCTGTGTGAAGTCACATCCATCTTCCGTGGAAGCTTTGGAAGAACTACCACACCCGCTTTGAATAACTGTCCTGAGTTAAAAGGGCCCAACTATTGGCAGCCTAAGGATAAGGGGCAAAAGTTAGAGGCCTGTGGTGCTGGGAGGGTGAGGCTCTGGCTTCAGTGGGCCTCCTTGTGAGTTAGGGTCCCCAGGGGGTGGGGTGGGGCACTAGCTGAGCTCCATGGAGTCTGTGCTGGGGGCTGAAGCAGAATCCTTCTGGATGCTTTCAAAGAGGGTGGCCAGCTCGGGGTTGGATCGAATTTGGGACGAGAAGTCAGCCATGATGGGGCTCTTCCCCACTTCTGGGATGGTCAGCAGGGCGGCCACTGCCCTCATCGCGGAGCGCTTCAGTTCATCTTGCTTCTCAAACTCCTGTTTCACAGAACCAGCTTTGACCTAAGGTGGGGAGCAATGAACAACGAGCCATCCTTTATTGAACACGGCCTTGCATTTCCCTGGTCACCTGTCATCCTCCCCAGCTCATGCGCCATCTCCTATCTTTATTTACTGCGCTTAAAGCAGGCTCTTGGCACCATTGGACTTCAAGAATGGGTTGCTGTGACAGCCTTCTAGCTGGCCTCTTACCCCCAGTCAAGTCCTTGCCTCTGCCACCCATTGTGCAGACAGGCTGGGGAGTAGACTTCCAAAGCTGCCTCGCCTGCGTTCCACTGCTTTATCCCCTCCCTCTCCCGCTTATTCACAGAATCTCAGGAATTTCCCCACTGCTTCTGGAATAAAGTCCAGATCCCTTCTGCTCTGCTCTCAGGACACTCAGCCCAGACAACACTCGGGCCCTTCCCCGAAGAGGCTCAGGTAGAGGTGAAAAGTTTGGCATTGGGGCTGGACGGTCCTGGGTTCAAACGGCTCTGCCCCCTAAGAGCTGTGACCCCTCTTTAAGCTCCAATCTAAAATACTCTGCTTTCTTCTTGGTTAATTCCTACTCTTCCAAAACCCAAATTAGTTTTGCATTCAGCAGGCATTTACTAGGTGTGATAGGCTCTGTTCTCCACGTGACAGCTTTCCGTGAGCCTTCTGCCCCAGATCTTCCCCGGACCTTGAGGCACTCCAGGCTAACTGCCCTATACCAATCAATGAATCAGTCAGTGACTTCTATCTTTCTAAGGGTCTGACTCAGTTTCCCAATTAGGATGTGAGAGGAGGGAGTCCATCATGTTCAATGTTGCATCCCTAGTACCTTGCACAAGGCCCAACCCTCAGGAAGTGTTTAATGAGTGAAAGAAAGAGCTAGGTTTGAATCCCAGCTCTGCAATTTACTAACTGTGTAGCCTCAGTCAATAACTTAACCTCTCTGAACCTTTGTTTCCCTGCGTGTATAATGCTAAGAATAAGTACTCTGTAGGGCAATGATAATGATCAAATAAAGCACTTCATACACCACCTGTACTGCAGGAGATTCTCAGTAAACAGTAACCATGAACGATCTGCAGAGAACCCGGCCGGTGCGCCCAGGGCTGGGCAGGGGGCTTACCTTAGCGGTACAGGTGGCCCTGAGGGGCTCGATGAGCCGGTCCACCCTCTGCAGGACAGGCACAGGACACAGGGTAGCTAGTCGGGCGAGCATGATGAAGGTCAGCATCTGCCCAGGAGGAAGGAGACAGTTCTTGGTGAAATGGCCCAGGACAGAAAGGAGCAGGCCCTGGGGAAAAGCAGAGGTCTGGAGCTCAAGCCCAAGCTCTAGCAGCCAGGCTGCCTGCCTGCCACACTGACCTGTGTGTACTGGCACTCACCAGATATTGGTTGACGAAATTAAGGAATGTTTCTGTGCATTTTCCCGGGAAAGACTGAGATTTACAACAGTGGTTCTCTCTAGGTGGAGTGGAACTTTTTGGCGATTACTACTCACTTTCCTATTCACTTTTAGATTGTCTAAACCCTTTGAGACAAGCATAATTCCTTTTGATTATTTTACACTGGTTTTTTGTTACAAAAATGATTCATGTTCATTGTATGTATTTTAAAAAGCTACAAGGATAGAAAGTAAAACCTGTCTCCCTCACAGGTAATAAAAAAATGGCCCAAACTTCTACAACTCACTTATCACCTAACAGTGAGTCTTGGCCACCTTCCATGCCAGCACAGAGATCCCTCTCCGTCCTTGTAATGCTGCCAGGATCCCATCCATGGCTGGAGGTACCCGGCTTACTGAGCCAGCTCCCCATGAGTGGACATTTTGGTAGCTGCCAGCCTTTCCCAACTCCCAGAAAGCTGTGGAGAATCATCTCTCACATAAAACTCTGAATGTATTTGTATTTTTGAGTCAGTTCCATGAAGTCAGTTCATGGAGTGTCTAAGAATTCTAAATTTTAAAATGTTTCTAAGGTATGGGGATATATGTATTTGTATAGCTGATTCACTTTGTTATAAAGCAGAAACTAACACACCATTGTAAAGAAATTATACTCCAATAAAGATGTTTAAAAAAATCCCCCCCCCCCCAAAAAATAAAATGTTTCTAAATTCTACATTTTTCTAGTTCTGGTCAAACCATCCTCCCAAGAGCTTGCCCAGTGTAGACTCCCACCAAAGGTGTGAGACGTGGGTTCTTTTTCTTATTGTTAAAGAACAAAGCAGCTGTTTTCACGGGGGCACCTGGGGCAGGGGTGGGGGACAAACAAGAAGTGGGCCCTGTGGCGCCTGGCTGTCCTCCCGCTGCGGAGTGGGCCTGGGTCCGGCAGGGGGCTCGTCCTACCCGGATGTCGTAGTGGTCCTTCAGGCCGTCCTCCACGTGGTTCAGGAACTCGCAGATGTCCAGCTGGCCCAGGCAGCTCTCGAGCAGCGAGTACATGCACTCGAAGGCTGCCTTCCGCACATCCAGCCCATCGTCCACCGTGTGCTTAAAGGGCCCCATCTCCACCTGCAGGAGGGAGGGATGACAGCGGGTTGGGAGCTGTGACCCCAGGGCATAAGGACACCTTCCCAGGTTCCTGCTGCACCCCTCCCCCTCTGCTGTTCAGTACTGCGTCCCATCCCCAAATCATGCCTTAGACCCTTAAGTCTCCATGCCTTTGCTCAGCCCATGATGCCTTTTGATAATAATAGTAACAATAATTATAATTACAATGATTAGAATCTACTGAGCAGTTATGATGTGCCAGGCACTGTGCTGAGTGCTTGACAGATGACATTTTACTCATTCAACAGTCCCAGGAAGAGAGTGTTACTATTAACTCCATTTAATATATGAGGAAACTAAGGTTCAGAAAGGTTAACTAACTTGCCCAAGGACACTAGCCCAAGCTAGTAAATAGCTCAACCAGAATTAAAACCCCAGGTCTCTCTGAAGTTATAACCAGAAGCCTCTGCTCTTAATGGTAACTCCTTCTTACCCCTCAAAGCCCAGCTCAAATGTCCCCTCCTTTTGGAAAACTTTCCTAACCCCTCTAAACAGAGTCACATCCTCCTCAGCAATGCCAGGTGGTTCAGCCCTTCTCATTATATCGTGCAATGACTTGGCTGTTCAATCACTTTTAATCTCTGCCTCTTAAATCCTAACTTCACCAAGTGCTCTAAGTAACTTAAATAATCAGCAGAGAGGGTATCCCTCCCTCTCCTTCAGGAGGCCATGAGCTCCCTGGTGCCTCATGTCTGGTCCTGGCGCCTGGACGCAGGGCTGGTGCTCCACGAACACCTGCTGAATGTCGAGTGATAACAAGAGTTGCTGGGGCTTCCCTGGTGGCGCAGTGGTTGAGAGTCCTCCTGCCGATGCAGGGGACGCAGGTTCGTGCCCTGGTTCGGGAAGATCCCACATGCCGCGGAGCGGCTGGGCCCGTGAGCCATGGCCGCTGAGCCTGCGCGTCCAGAGCCTATGCTCCGCAATGGGAGAGGCCACAACAGTAAGAGGCCCGTGTACCGCGCAAAAAAAAAAAAAAAAAAAAAACAACCAAGAGTTGCTGACGTTTACTGAGCACCGACTGCGTGCCAGGAGCAGTTCTGAGCACTTGCAGGATTTAACTCATTAAAAATCTTCTCAACAACCCTATAATGTGGACACGGTTATTTCCCTCCCTTTGCCCGTGAGGAGAAACTGAGGTTTAGAGAGGATCGCGTTGCCCCGGCCAGGGTCACACAGCTGGGAAGTGGAGGGGCAAACCTGACCCTGTGGGCCGGACCTGCTCTGATGAGCTTGACCCTAACCCTCGCCCCAGCCACAGGAGTCAGACCCAAGGGCTCCCGGCTCTGTCCTCCCACGGCTTCACCTCTCGGATGAGGTCCCGGCGGATCTTCGTCTCCTGGTAGAGGAGGGGCAGGATGTCGTCCAGCAGGTCGCGGACCAGTGAGGGCTTGTTGTGCACGGCGGAGTTGAAGAAAGCCAGGGTGGCCCGGCGCACATTCAGGTCTGGGTCCTGCAGGCTCTCCATGAACTCTCCTGGCGGAAAGACCAGAGGTGGTGTGGGGGGCAGCACAGCCAAACACAAACCACCCCCACCCCACCGTGCTTATCTGGTTAACGGGAGCCGTGCAGACCTGGCTGGACCGGGACAAATGTGTTCTGAGCATCTACTCTGCACAACAAACCTTCAAAGTCCAGATAAGAATGTAGACTTGAGTCTGGCCTGGGTTCAGATCCAGGCTTGACCACGTCCTAACTGTGGCACCTGCCTCAATGTCCTCAACTGTAAAATGAGTGTAACAGCAGTACCTACACTGTAGGACTGGTTTTAGGATTAAAAATGTGGTGATGTCTACAAAGCACACAGCAGAGCACCAAGTGAGGACTCTATAAATGTTAACTTGATTTTATTGAAGATGAGAATGCTGAAGATAAGAGAGGTGAAGAGACTTACACAAAATCACACAGCATTTCTTTTCTTATAGGTTAGACTTTTTAATAACTATGTTAATGTTTTATATATTCAATAAATAAATAAAATCAAGAATGGGAGGGATCCCTAAAAAAAAAACCAACTGAATTTCAAATGATTAATATAACCACCCAGGTTATGAAGGAGAAAACAACTCACCTAAGTAACTTCCAAAGCATTGTGACAAGATGCCCTCAGGCTAAAGACAAAATTATAAACGAATACTGATTTTTTACAGATAAGGGTTAGCAATTCTCATGACTACCTTCTGTGTATTCCAGGATTAAGTGAATAAATATCTCAGGAGCTGGGTTTCTCCTGTAACAGAAGGGTATATGGAAAGGGAAAAGGCTAGCATGAACCCTGTGGTGTTGGACTGGAATATATATGTGTGTCTGACTATGTACGTAAAGTCATACATACTTAGATTTCCTGATTCTGTCTGCTGAGAGGGCCTCGAAGTAATGGCACCCCAGTAGCAATGAGCACACCTAGTGCTCAGATCCTGGATTCTGAATACTATTCTCCACTAAAAGGAATCAGGCTCCTTGGAGAAATGGTTGATTCCAGGGCTGGGGCAGGAAAGGTTCAAGATGGGTCGGGAGCACCTTATCATGCCAAAAGGTAAGGAGATGCTCAAAGAATGATGGAAACATATCAACAGAACATAAGCAGCAGCTTGAAGGGCTCCCACTGGCTAAATGTGAGACAATCTTGGGAATCAAAATAAATTAAAGACAGTAATAGATTATAACCCATTGAGTGAAATACAAATCCCTGAGTCTATAATGATATGAACAAATCAATGAATAAATAAATGAGGGAAAAGGAAAAGTTATTTCTGAGAACAAAATGCAAACTAATAAATATGGGAGGAATGCTGGAATTAGAAAGTTGTCATTTAGCAACTGTCAGTAATCATTTATTCAGGCAAGAAACCACAATGGATGCAAAATGTAGTGGGCAAAAATTTGATGAGGAAGAAAATATTTCAATAGGCTTAAAAATACTTATTCATGGGGCTTCCCTGGTGGCGCAGTGGTTGAGAGTCCGCCTGCCGATGCAGGGGACACGGGATCGTGCCCCGGTCCAGGAGGACCCCACATGCCGCGGAGCAGCTGGGCCCGTGAGCCATGGCCGCTGAGCCTGCGTGTCCGGAGCCTGTGCTCCGCAATGGGAGAAGCGGTGAGAGGCCCGCGTACGGCAAAAAAAAAAAAAAACTACAATGAGGTATCACGCCACACTGGTCAGAATGGCCATCATCAAAAAATCTACAAACAATAAATGCTGGAACGGGTGTGGAGAAAAGGGAACCCTCCCACACTGTTGGTTGGAATGTAAATTGGTGCAGCCACTATGGAAAACAGTATGGAGGTTCCTTAAAAAGCTAAAAACAGAACTACCATATGACTCAGCAATTCCGCTACTGGGCATATACCCAGAGAAAACCATAATTTGTAAATATACATGCACCCCAATGTTCACTGCAGCACTATTTACAACAGCCAGGACATGGAAGCAACCTAAACGTGCACAGACATAAGAGTGCATAAAGAAGATGTGGTACATATATACAATGGAATACTACTCAGCCACAAAAAAGAACAAAATAATGCCATTTGCAGCAATATGGATGGACCTAGAGATTGTCATACTGAGTGAAGTAAATCAGACACAGAAAGACAAATATTATATGATATCACTCATACATGGAATCTAATTTTAAAAAACAATACAAGGGCTTCCCTGGTGGCACGGTGGTTAAGAATCCGCCTGCCAATGCAAGGGACATGGGTTCCAGTCCTGGTCCAGGAAGATCCCACGTGCTGTGGAGCAACGAAGCCCACGCGCCCCAACTACCGAGCCTGTCCTCTAGAGCCCGCGAGCCACAACTACTGAGTCCACGTGCCACAACCACTGAAGCCCACACACCTAGAGCCCGTGCTCTGCAACAAGAGAAGCCATCACAACTAGAAGCCTGTGCACTGCAAAGAAGAGTAGCCCCCGCTACCCGCAACTAGGGAAAGCCTGCGCACAACAACGAAGACCCGATGCAGCCAAAAATAAATAAATTTATAAAAAACAAAACAATACAAATGAACTTATCTACAAAACAAGAACAGACTTACAAATATCAAAAGCAAACGTATGGTTACCAAGGGGCTGGTGGGGAGGGATAAATTGGGAGATTGGGATGGACGTATACCTACTCCTATATATAAAATAGATGACTAATAAGAACCTGCTGTAGAGCACAGGGAACTCTACTCAATACTCTGTAATGGCCTATATGGGAAAGAATCTTTAAAAAAAGAGTGGGTGGAGATATAGGTGTTACTGATTCACTTTGCTGTGCACCTGAAACTAACACAGCATTGTAAATCAATTATACTCCAATAAAAATTAAAAAAAAAAAGAAAAATCAGCTCAAGCCCAAGAACAGGGTGGAGGTGACCAAAGGGGGCAGAGGGGCGGGGGCACTCACCAACGAAGGTCTTCAGGATGGGGTCGATGGGGTGCGGCTGGTCCGAGATGAGGAATTTGAGGGCTGTGATGACAGTGCAGCGGGTGTGTGGCTGACCTGCAGGACGGGAGGGGGCACTTGGGGCGGGCGTGGCGGGTCCCGGACACCCGCAGGCCGGAGGGCGCTGAGGCTCCCCTTGCCTCCGTGGGAGACAGAACCACGTCTCCTCCCCACACGAAACGCCCCGCACATCTCTGGGGAAGCTGATGCTACCACTTTCCTTGGCAGCCCAGAATCTCCCCTGAATTCCTCCTACTTCGGCTGACAGCGTAAAACTGCCAGCTCTCAGGCAGCCACGCCAAGGACAGGAACGGACGACGAGAACCCAGGACAGGGCTCCAGCCCAAGAAAGACCTCTCTGCCCAGGCCTTGGGGCTGCGTCCTATTTTTCAGACACATTATCTCAATTAATCCTCAGGATTAATTAATCCTAGTCACTGGTTGATAATAATAAAAAATCATATAGGGCTTCCCTGGTGGCGCAGTGGTTGAGAGTCCGCCTGCCGATGCAGGGGACACGGGTTCGTGCCCTGGTCGGGGAAGATCCCACATGCCGCGGAGCGGCTGGGCCCGTGAGCCATGGCCGCTGAGCCTGCGCGTCCGGAGCCTGTGCTCCGCAACGCGAGTGGCCACAGTAGTGAGAGGCCCGCGTACCACACACACACACAAAAAAAGTCATATGATATTAGTAACAATAATTAATAAAAATTCTTCTTAATCTCCATTTTACAGGAGGAGAGACTGGAATGGTTAAATTCACGTCTAAGGTCACCCAGCAGGTCCAGAATTCACCAGCTGCTTCTGAGCCCTCTCTGTGGGCTTCTCCAAGGAGGGAGCAGTTATGCTTCAAGCAGGCTGAACTCACTTAATTTTGCTTTTCTGCTTGCTTTCTGAGTAGAGAAGCTGCAGAAAAGGAAGGGAGTACACTTCCCATTAGGGTGAAGGAGATTAATTGGCAGCTTCCACCCCTCCGGCACACAGCACTGAATGGGTTAAGGCTGTTTCCATCCAAGACTGCAGTTCAAGACTCAGCAGAAAGTTTACAATTTGAGGCTAGGGTATGAGTGAGTGAGTTACTGACTTCAGACTTGTAGTTTTTTCCTCTTTCTCTTTCCATCCTGACTGGCTCCTAAGAAGATTCAGGGTGCCTGATAAAGGTAATACACATAGAAGAGGATTAACTGAATTAAGAAAAATGAGGCCAAGGACAAAGTGAGATGGAAACCAGAGTGAGGGGCATGCAGCGAGAGGCAACTAGAAAGTCCTATGAACTTGCTAGAAGCAGGCCGCTGATTCGGCTCTAAGCATCCCAGCAGCCAGCAGTAAATAGGAAATATGACTGGTTAGCTGGTTCAACAGCGGGCACGAGGTCTAAACAAATCTGAGCTTAGAAAAGGCAGGGCTGCCCCTCATCCCAAGACTCTTGCCTCCCAAGGTTCCTCGTGAAGAGCCCTGTGCAGTGTTAACAGGTGAGGTCCTCAACGTGGTTGTCCTGCCCACACAGCGGTGAGGGCCCAGAGCTGCTGCTTGTATACCAGCAACCCAGGAAGGGCTTAACTGGAATCACTGACACAGCAACGACAGTGGATACTAGCAGTGCTAATTAGGTACCACCCACTATAGCAAGCACTTTGGCTGCATTACGTCAACTAACACAGCACTGACCCTACGGGGACCAGGGGACTAGCTCAAGGCCTGGAGGCCTTTCGCCCTCAGGGGCTTTCACCTGCCTAAGAGCCCACAGTCCACCTGCCCGCTTTCTTCCCCCCTGAGCTGCAGAACACCCTGACGCGCCCTAACCCCAGAACGTAAGACCTGCCTTCCTCACCCCTTCCCTGGCCCTCTCCACACCCGGGGCCTGGCATCCAATCCTAGCCCACGTTTACATTTGCTCCTGCCTCATGCTAGCCCGACACAGCTGCATTCTGCAGGCTGCCGTTTCTGGCCCCTCAGAGAACTGCCTTTACTAACCCTCACCTGGAGCACAGGGCTGCTGTCCACAACAAGTGGCACCGTGAAAAGTTTATTTGTTGGAGGGACACATCAAGGATTCTGTCCCCTCCATCCCAGAGGGTCCCACAGGCAGAGGCCTTTAAATCTCAGGAAACACTGTTTTTAATGGCTCCCCTGCCTTGAACCTTGTCAACACTGTGACTCTCAGACCTGACCACCTGAACAAGTTCACCCTATGTGGAACTCTGCCCACCTCCGATCTGGGCTGCCTTTGCCCACCCCTGTGCCCCTACCTGCAGCAAGTTGCTTCCGGAGCCGCGGCAGGAGGAAAGGAGGGTTCACAAGGACCAGCTTCCCGAGGCACTCGGCCACCACCCCCCGGGTGCCCTCCTCGGCGCCCTCGCAGCGCTGGAACAGCAGGGCCCAGATGTCCTCGGCATAGGGCTTCAGGCTGTCAGGCTGGGCGGCCCCCAGGGCCTCCCGGAGCGAGTGTAGCAGCAGGTACCGCCGCCGGGGCTCGGCCTCCATCTGCCCCAGCAGGAAGGGCAGGAAGTCAGGCAGGTTCCCCGCGCCCACGCGGCCCAGCGCGTAGGAGGCAGCCGCCCTCACGTCCTCGCTGGGCGAGCCCAAGGCTTCCAGGAGCACCGCCTTCAGCTCCTGCTGGGGGCCCGGCCCGGCCACCTGGCCCACCTCGGCCAGCGACAGGAACGCCAGGACCTTGACCCCTGGGCTCGAGCTGGGCGACCTGGCATCAGAGACCAGGCGGTTGACTGTGCCCGCCACCTCCTGGGGACAGGCCACCGCGAGGGCCGCCACGCACCGAGCCAGCGAGTGGAACACCTGCTTGTGCAGGCCGGGCCCGCCGTCCGCCACCTGCTCGTAAACGGGTGCCGTGAGCAGGCCGACGAGCTCGGCGTAGTCCACGCACGGCGGCCGGGTCCCCACCAGGGCCTGTAGGAAGCCTTCAGCGGCCGCTAGCACACCGGCTGGCAGGAGGGGCGAGCGCAGCAAACGCAGCAGCTCTGCCAGCACAGGGCCGCTGACCTCGGCCAACGAGTCTGGCTGGGCGCGGGTCACGGTGGCGAGGAAGTCCACAGCCAGCTGGGCCACGTGCATGTCGTTCTCACTGACAAGGGAGGGCAGCTCGGCCAGCACGGCTCGCACGGCGGATGGCGGGAGGCCGAGGCCCTGACTCTGGGCCAGGGCAGCCAGGGCGGCCAGTGTGGCCAGCCGCAGCGCCCGCTGGTTCTTCCGCAGGAACGAGGCCAGAATGGGCAGCGCCTCGGCTAGTATGGGCTGCAGGTCGATCCGCAGTGGGGACACGGCCACCAGTGTCAGCGCCTTGACGGCAGAAAGCCGGGTGATCTCATTCCGCAGGCGGTCCAGGAGAAGCAAGAGTGACGGCTCCAGGTTATCCCCGAGCCGGTCACCCAGGTGGCCCACGAGGTGGCCCATGCAGGAGATGGCCCGCTCCTTCACCTCCTGGTCCAGGTCAGTGGCACGAAGCCGTGCCAGGGTGGCCGCGGACATCTCTCCAATGTAGGGCTCGGGGTCCAGCAGCCGAGGCCCGTCCAGCGGCCACAGGGCCCTCACCAGCTCCTGGAGCACCAGCAGAGCCTCGGCTGCGATCTTGTAGAAAGGGTCAGCCACGCAGGCCATCACAGGTGGCAGGAGAGCGGGCAGCTGGGGGTGGAAGGCCTCAGCCGGCTCTGTGCCCAGCAGCCCCTGCAGGAAAGCCAGGGCATCCATCCGGATGGTGGAGGAGCTGGAGCGGTCCGCCAGCGAGAAGACGATGCCTGGGGGTGGGAGGCAAGGTTACCAGGCCACAGACCCTGACCCAACTCAGCCCTCCCTGGATGCAGGGGTGGAGTACCCTCAGGTGTCTGAGCTGGACCCAGGCACCTGGGATCTCATGCAGCAGATTCTATGAGGTCAGGGCTTGGCCGGGGCCAGGGCTGAGGACACAGGCCAGGAAACCTATTTAAAAACAGAACATGGCACCCCGGCCCTGTTTTCACTGCTGGCAGTGGGGAGCCACTGTAGGTTGCTGAACAGGGGCACTCTCAGGGATTGGGGCTGGGGTCTGGGTTCAGGAAGAAGCCCAGAACAGCAGACACTGGGTTCCAGTCCATCTTACCTGCTACCAGCACGGGCATGTGCTCTGCCAGGCTGCCCGGAAGGATGCCTGCCAGCTCGGTGAGGAGGCTGAAGCAACCCTGGCGGGCCCTGACACTCCGATCTTTAAGCTGCCTCTGCAGGGCCTTAATCACAAGAGGCACCTGTGGATGGAGGGGGGAGGTCAGTGACCACCCGGGAACCTCCACACCCCACCCACTACTGCGGGACTCGGCCTGGGCACCTGCCCATGGAGGACCCCCAGCGTGGAGAGGATCATTCCACCCCAAGCTTCCCATCACTCGCTCTGTACCAGGCACCTGATTCCACACTCACCAGCTGACAGATGGGAAACAGGCACAGAGTTGAAGTAACTTGCTCAAGGTCACCGGGCAGTGTGGTTCTCACTCCTACGCTTGGTGAGGGTGAAGCACCGGGGCCCCCTTCCCTCCTCCAGCTAGATTCCCTCCCCAGTGAGTTCATCCACTTCCGAGTTGAGGATTCCCCTGAAGCAATGACTCCTAGATCTACATCTCTGACACGAGACTTGTGTGCCGACTGCCCGCCAGACACCTCTACTCCGGCATCCAACGAGGGCTTCGAACATAAATGTCCAGAACAGAACTCTGGACATGCCCCCGCTCCACCCTCCACCATGTCAGGGACTGCACTATTTTTAGCCAGAGCCCCGAACTCACATGACACCTCCCTGCCCCTTGCCTTTCACATCCATCTGCAAACCCCAAAACTATCTCTCAAGTCCCACCACCTGTCCCCCTGCCCCCTGCCCAAGGCACCAAGCCCTTTCACCTGCACAGCTGCAGCGGCCTCCAGCCCGTTACAATCCATTCCCCACACAGCAGCCAGAGTGAGCCTTTTCAAATGTGAGTGGGATCCCATAATTCCCCTCCCGTGGCGTCTACCCTCTTAGAATAAAACTGAACCCCCTTGCTGTGGCCTAGAACCCTACTCGTGCTGTTGGCTATCTGCCCGAGACTGTGTGGTCCAGGGGCAGGGACTTCATCTGTCTTGCCCCCTGTTGTGCCCCGCCACTTCATACACAGGGCCGGGCACACAGCAGGTGCTCGGTACGCACAATCCAGTGGGTGGAGAGATGGGGGGCGGTGGGAGGGTGAGGGGATGGAGGAGGGAAGGGTGGTGAGCAGGAGGGAGGGGCAGGGGGAGGGGCAGGCAGGCACACCTGTCCTCGCAGCATCTGGAGGTTGCTGCCCGACTGGGTGGGCTCCTCCTCCAGCCATCCCTTCGGGGGCCGCGTCTGCCGCAGCAGCACGATGTAAGCCCCGAACACGTCGGCCTTGACGTTCTCCTCGCGTTCCCTGAAGCGGCGGATGAGCACGGGCGCCAGGGTGCAGTGGAAGTTGGTCAGGAGGTCGGGCCGAGAGCTGATCAGGGCCGCCAGGCACTTGGCCGCTGCCCGGCGCACCTTCCAGCTCATGTCATCATCGTCGCTGTACTCGTCCTCGCTCTCTGGGGTGGGAACCAGACACCCATGGAGCCCTGCGCACCACCCAGGGCGGTCTCCCAGGACGGAGGGATGAGAAGTGAGGGGGCAGTGAGGAGGGCTCTGCCGGGGCCTCACCTTTCCATGGTCACTACCCGTTAATGAACACCTGCCCTGTGCTAGGGGTGGCGTCAAGCAGGGAACCAGCTGGAGGTAGGCCAGGGTCCTCCCGCTGCCTCCAGACTCCTGGTTGTATTGACTACACCAGGGAAAAACTGACTCCCAAGCTTCCAGTGAGGATTTAGGGAATCCATTTGGGGCACAAGACCCAAACTTTGGTTTCAGGACTGGCTGCGTGATGTTTCATTTACTGGGATTTCAGAAGGGAAAGGTGATAGCTCCCCTGCCCCAGACAGAGTCCTGATTCCAGCTGCCAAGCAGGACTAACAATTAAGGAAAAGCTGTATTTGTGTGGCTCTCCACTCTCCAAGCTCCCCCAAGAGATCAGAGCTCAAGTCTTCACCATGCCTCAGGAATGAAGGTGTCTTGAGCCCCCTTTTATAGATGATACATGTAAGGCTCAGAGAGGGCGAAGACTCTCCTGAGAACACACAGCTAGAAACAGCAGAGATGAATGAGGCCCACAGAGCCAACTCATACATCTGGGAGACACACATGAGGCTCAGAGGGGGACGGTCCTCCCTAGGGACACCCCCAGGCACAGGCTCAAAGGCCAGCATATTCCTACCCACACTGCCCTGCAGAGAACTCAGACTCTCAGAGCACGGCATCTGGACAAGCCATAGTGGGCCAGATGGATGGTCCCCCAGATGTGTCCCCTCTGATGGACCCTCGTTATCTCCACCCTATGTCACCCATGAAGAAACATCCAGAGCTCCCTGTTACTAACAAGAAAATGCCCAATCTCCTTGGCCGGGCATTTGAGCCCAAAATGCCTGTCCAATCTCATCTCCTACCACCGCATCTCGTTCTGAGTGCCCATCAGGACCTAAGGGCTTCACCTCCATCAATGCCTCCAGGGCCCAGGGCCTTCCCTCTGAGTGACAGAAAGACCCACAGGCACAGAAGGAAAGAAGCCATTGAGTCCATCCCCCATCCAGGTATCTCTCCCTGTCAGTGCCAATCATTCCACCACTAGAGCTTCACTCTGCTGGGTTAAAGCAATGGCTCTTGGAAGCCGTAACTAAAAGGGTACAGAGATGGCAGCACGAGGTGGGGGAGTCTGGCAAACATGGCTCCAAGTCCCAGCTACGACACTTCCTAGTTGTGTTATCTCAGGCAAATCTCTTCTCATTAAGTCTCAATCTCCTTGTCTGAAATATGGGGATGACAATAAATACCTGGTTTCCTAGGGTCATTATAAGGAACATGAAATAAGAGAGTACTCAGGGGACTTCCCTGCTAGTCCAGTGGTTAAGAATCCACCTTCCAAAGCGGGGGACGTGGATTTGATCCCTGGTCGGGGAACTAAGATCCCACATGCCATGGGGCAACTAAGCCCGCGCGCCACAACTAGAGGGAAGCCCGAGCGCCACAATGAAAGATCCCGCGTGTCGCAACTAAGACCTGACACAGCCAAAAATAAACAAATAAATATTTAAAAAGAAAATAGCACAGAGGACATCAGGAGATGCTCAATAAACAACAGCAATTACTACTATCTTGTGATCTGTGCAATCAGAGAGTGTGGGTACCACAGAGGATCCAGATTTCCAAGGGCAGGGCTGGAGCCTGAGGAAGAGCTGGGATCAGGATGGGGGCACCAGATGTGGCCCCTGTCTTTGGCTGGGGGATTCCCGGGAAGGCTGCACCCATTTCCACCCACCAGCCCAAGGACAAGTTGGCCACTCACCCTGCTCACTGAACTCACTGTCTTCTGTCTCCATCTGCTCCTCTTCCCCGTCACTGTCATAGTTATAGTTGGGGTCGTGCTTTATGTACTGGAGGCAGAGACTGGTCACGCTGGGCACGTGGGGGCCCATCTCCTTGGGGCACCTGTGGGGTGGGATGCGGGAGGCTCTGCTGGACCCAGGCAAGACAGGGTTGGGGATGGGGCCCAGTGGTGAGTCCTGAGACCTGACTGCTTTGAGGCCAGCATCCTGCCCCCACGCCATCCCCACCAACTTCTCAAAGAAACCCCAGGGCCCCCGTTTTCCAGCACCCCTGTTGCACCTACTTCCTCAGGAAGGCCTCGAATGCCTGGAGGCAGGACTCCCGAAGCTCATCATCATCCAGGTTGCAGAACTCCTCCACCAGGGGCACCAGTCGGTCCAGATGGGTCCCTGCAGGGCCAGGTGGGTCACTGAGGCAAGGTGAGATGAGGCCAGACCATCTCCAGGGCTCCCCCAGCCCACAGCATTCAGCCTGCGCCTGCACCTGCAGCCCTGGCCACTGCAAAGTTACTCAGAGGCTTCAGAGTCAAGCAGATGTGGGTTCTAGCCCTGACTCAGCACCCTATAAGCTATGGGACCTTGGGCACATCGCAACATTCTTTAACCTCAGACCACTCATCTTCACAGTAGGGATAACAACGCCTACCAGCCAGAGAGTTTGTCAAGATTAACAGTAAGATTCAGGTAAAGATCTCCACCCAGGTCCTGGCACGAAGCAGGCACTCAATAAGTAGCTTCTGTTGTTGAAACTATTACTCACGTTCTTGCCTGATTTCCTGCGCTAGGTTGTAAACCTGGGCAAGGAAAGTGGGGAGGCAGGCACTGCCCTTACAAACCAGGCAAGAGGGGCCCCCCCACTGCCCCCGGGGCTTTATACGGACTCTGCCCTAGCTTTTCTCCAGCCGTACCCTTCCCTACCCTGAACCTTTCCGGTCCTGTGCAGTTCTCTTGCCCAGGTCCATGCTCCCGAGGGTGGCTGCTGTTTGGGGGGATGTGGACAGAGTATGGACTGCAGGCTGGGGCCTCCATGTGCGCTTTTAAGGTCCCCTGCAGTGAGCGAGCCAGAGGGGAGGGAGGGCAGACCGTGGCCACTCTACTTACACTGCCCTGTTCTAGCCCGAACTAACTCCAAGGTGTTTGAGAATAAATTCAAAACTGATTGCAGGATTCCATTTCTACAAAACTCATCTCTGGTGACAGAAAGCAGGTCAGTGGTTGCCTAGGGTGGGGCAGAGGGTGGATGGACTGCAAAGAGGCACAAGGAAACTTTTGGGGGTGATGGAAATGTGCATCTTGATTGCGGTGGTAGTTTCACAAGTGCGCGAAAAGGTCAAAACACACTGAATTGTACACTTTAAGTAGTGCAGTTTATTGTACATACATCATCCCTTTGGAGGCATGACTTATAATTACTCTCGCGAGCCTCTGGGTAGGGCTCAGAAGCAGGTTGAGCTCAGGGCCCACCTGGCTGCCTCTCGAGCCCTCTTCCTCTTCAGGCGCTTCAGCACCGCCACCGACCCTCCCCACCTCAACCACGCCCCCTAACCAGAGGTGGCTCACCCGGGCCCCACCCCCTCAGCCCAGGTCCCGCCCCTCTCCCGGGATCCCGGTAGTCGGCCCCGCCCCCTTACGTGGGGCCCCGCCCCCTTACCGAGGCGGTGGCCTGCCTGGCGGCCAACACTGCCCAGGCACTGGATCAGGGTGCGAATCGCCGCGGGGCTCGCGGGCGCGCGTGGGCCAGGCAGCCGGTCCAGCAGGTGGTCAGCAAGCTCGACGAAGAGGTCGGTGCTGCAGGCGGCCGCCAGATGGCCGAGCGCCCCAACGGCCCGCTTGCGCACGGCCAGGCGCGGACTGCTCAGCTGCGGCAGCAGACAGTGCAGGAGGCTGGCGTGGAAGGCGCCCAGCGGGGCGCCCAGCCTGGGGAGCCGGAAGGAAGGGGTGTCGGGCGAGGCCCACCCGGCGGGCAGCCTGGGCCAGGCACTTCCCCTCTCCCCATGGGTGCCTGGCCGCCTCCCCCATTATGACAACCCAAGGACCCTCACCCTCCCCATCACTGAGGCCAGAGTGATCTAAAGTGTGCCTCGGGCTTCCCTGGTGGCGCAGTGGTTTAGAGTCCACCTGCCAATGCAGGGGACACCGGTTCGTGCCCCGGTCCGGGAAGATCCCACATGCCGCGGAGCGGCTGGGCCCGTGAGCCATGGCCGCTGAGCCTGCGCGTCCGGAACCTGTGCCCCGCAGCGGGAGAGGCCACAACAGTGAGAGGCCTGCGTACCGCAAAAAAATAAATAAATAAAAAAGTGTGCCTCTGCCTAACTCCTTCAGTGGCTCCCCAATGCCCTTTAGATAAGCTGAGCTCCGGGCTCAAGGCAAGAGGGAACACCAGAGAATGGTTTCTGCACAGATAGAACGCAGCCCCTGCAGCAGCTTCTGTCCCACCTTCAAACCAGGCCTGTGCTTTTCCTGTCCCATATGTGTCCTGAAACCTTTTCTTCTCTCGCTCTACACCAACACATTGACCTCACCCTCCCATATCTCTCTGTCCAGCCCAGACCTCTCTCCTGGGTTTCATTTATTTATGTGTTCACCTACTATGTGACAGGGCCTGGGCTGGAAACTCAGGAGAGCAAGACGGACTCTGGCCCTCAGTCCTGCCCTATGGAGTTTTCGGTTGAGTGGGTACCTCCCAGGCACCTCAAATTCAACATGTTCCAAACGGAAACCATCACACCCACCCCGACATTGCTCCTGGAGCGCACCTACACGGCCAGTGGCCCTGTGTCTGTGCCCACAGTTAGGAAAGCCAGACCCCTGGGTGTCAGCCTTGAGTCTTTGCCTCTCATCCACTCCAAGCACTGTGGAGTCCACCTCCTAAATACAACCTGAATTCACCTGCCTGCAGAAGCCTTCTAAGCAGTTTCCCTGCCCATTCAACCCCCTCCCATCTTCCGTGCACTCTGCACATAGAAAGATCAGTCTAAAACACACAAATACACCCAGGGCATTCCTCATGCCTGCCAAGAACCCCTCCGTGAGCCCCTCACACTTTCAGTAGAATCTTTAGTCAACTGCCCCACCTTCCCAGCCCTTACCTCTCCACACCAGCCCCTCCTCATGACACCCCATGACTGCCTTGCACAACCCCCAGGACCTCATGTCTCTCTGGTCTTTGCCCTCTAGGCCAAAGGCAGGTCCCCCATACGGGGTCCCCCTTATGCTCACCCATGCCTGGCCAAGTCCTGCCCACCCTTGAAGGCTCAGCTGGCTGGACCCTCTCTAGGAAGGTTCCCCACCCCCCAGCTGGGTTAAGGGCTCCTCCTCTGAGCTCCTACGGGCCCTGCTCTTAGCCGTATTGTTGTTCTTACTCCATTCACAGATTTATGTGCCTGTGAGCTTTTCCTTAGGGGCCGCCAAGACCCAGCCAACTCCATATTCCCAGAACTAGTCCAGCACCTGACATTTTTCCAGTAGGTGCTCATATCTTGAGAGGCTGAATGAATGCTTTAAAAATGTGTAGTGCAATTTAAAACCAAGGCCCAGCTATACTAATCCAAGAGAAGAAAAAAAAGAGAAAGAAGGGCCGAGGGAGAGGATGAACACACGTGGGCTCCAGCTTGGAGAGACCTGAATTCAACATCTAGGTTCTGCCATTTATTGACTGTGCCTGCAAACAGGCCACATCACCTCTCAGAGCCCAGAAAATGGTGACAAACGAGTTCTCCTGGGACACTGCTGGTACGATTAAAGAGCCCTAGCACAGGGACTGGCGTACAGTAAGTGCTGGCTCTGTGAATTTGAGACCCTCCCTGTCCCCCTGTCCTCCTTGCCCAGGGTGGCCTCCCGCACCTGCTCAGCATGTCAGAGAGGATGTCCAGGGCTTCCAGCTGCACAGCCACGTCCTCCTGCTGGGCGATGGCACTGGTGAGCTGGCCTGTGATCTTCCGGCACACACTGGTGGCCAGGCCAGAGCCTGCACAGAGCACAAGGTGGGTGCGGTGAGGCCCAGGGCTGGCCTCCACCTGTGGTCGGCCTTTGCTCTGGTTGTGTTCCTGAGCCCACATCCCTCAAATCCTGCTGACCAGGGAAGCCAGGGGTGGCGTGGTCCAAGGTTTGACGCAGAGTCAGACGAAACTAAAGGAGACAGCTGGGGAGCTAAAGAACCAAGGGCGCACCTGCTGGCTGGCTCACCCCACACCTGACCCCTTTGCCCTCTGCCTTCCCATGGGGAGGTGGGAAAAGTTAAGCACTTCTTCCCTAGACTCCTTTGCTGCTTGGAGAGGCCAGGTGACCATGTTCTGGCCATTGAGATACAGGTCAAAGTCTTCTGGGGAAACACGTGCTTTTCTTATAAAGGGCAAGAGACATGGGTAGAGACTTCAGCCCTGTCCTAAATGAGCTTCTGAATGGCTGTGAAAATGGAGTGGCTGATCCCTTCAGAGTTATGTGAGAAAAGTAACCCCCTACTTCTTCAAGCTGCCATTAGTTAGACTTCGTTACTTGCAGCTAAAAGCATCCCTGAAACAGAGCCATGAAGTTTAACAGATCTGGGTCTGAATTCTCTGCCACTTATTAGCTTGCTGACCTTGGGTAAGTCCTTTCACCTCGCTGACCCTCAGCTTCAATCATAAACTAGGACAAATAGCAATAGCACCGAGTCCCTAAGACCTGAGTACCTGTGGCTGCAGGGGGGAGCTCCGACAGGACGGTCTTGAGGCCGATGCCAGCGACGTCTCGGAGCTGCTCCTTGTCTGACTGCATGTTGGCACAGAGGGCATCCACGATGGTCTCCACCTGGTACTCCTTCACTTTGCCCACCAGAGGACCCAGGCTGAGTATGGAGGGAGGGAGGGAGGAGGTCCAAAAGCCCAGGCTCAGCTCGAGTCGGGCTACCCCTTATATCCTCTCATGTCTATGGGGCCACATGTGCTGAGGAAAAGGCCCCAGATCAACAGGGGACTTCCTATTTTGCCAGAAAGAAAGGTACCGTCTGGGTATGCCAACATCATTCCTGGCACCTCCCAAACCTGCATCTCCTCTTGGGTTTTACATCTCAGTATATGGCCAAACCATCGAACCCGGCAACCTCAGCTGGAAACCAAGGAATGCCCAAGAGTAGGGTTCTCAAACTTGCACGTGTATCAGAATCCCCTAGAGGACTTGTTAAAACACAGATTGTGGGACTTCCCTGGTGGCACAGTGGTTAAGAATCCGCCTGCCAATGCAGGGGACACGGGTTCGAGCCCTGGTCCGGGAAGATCCCACATGCCGCAGAGCAACTAAGCCCATGTGCCACAACTACCGAGACTGCGCTCTAGAGCCTGCGAGCCACAACTACTGAGCCCGCGCTCCACAACAAGAGAAGCTACTGCAATGAGAAGCTCATGCACTGCAAACGAAGAGTAGCCCCTGCTCGCCACAGCTAGAAAAAAAAGCCCACATGAAGCAACGAAGACCCAACGTAACCAAAAAAAAAAAACCGCAACACAGATTGTTGGGCCCCACCCCAGCTTTTCAGACTTAAGGGGTCTAGGTGGGGCTTGAGAATTTACATTTCTAGCAAGTTCGCAGTAGATGCTGACGGTCCAGGGACCACACTTTGAGAACCTGCCTTAGAGGCTTGCTTCTCCAAGTGTGGTCACAGATCAGCATCATCAGCACTACCTGGAGATGCAGAGATGCAGCAGCTCAGGTCCTACCCGACAGCTACCGAACTAGAATCTGTGCGGCAACAAAACCCCCAGGTGATTCGAATGCACGTGAAAGTTTAAAAACTGCACCACACTGCTTCTCAGCCTTAACTGGGCATTGCCATCACCTGGGGCCTTTTAAGAAATTGTTACCTAGGTGCCAGCCCCAGAGTGTCTCAGTTAATTGGTTTCAGGTGTGGCCTGGAGCTGGGGATTTTTTTTTTTTAATTCCCCAGGTGATTCTAACATGCAGTCAAGGCTGAGAACCGCTGACTTAAAAGAGTGGTTCTCAGATGACAGTGCGCATTAGAATGCAGATTCCCGGGTGCTATATCCTCACCTGCCCGCCCCAGCCCACTCCTGAATTAGAATCCCTGGGTGGGGAGCACACAGTTTAAACAAGGGTCCCAGGTGGCCGCAGTGCACACCACTTTGCAAACTCTTGACTTCTTTCTCTAAGTAATCACAGGTCTTTCCACTCTACCTTCTATAGCACTGGTTCTCAGTAGGGGTGATTCTGCCCTGAGGGGCGTTTTGGATATTTACTGGGGGGGGCCTTCTATTAGTTATGTTCATCACAACTAATGAGATGGCACTTCTGCCTTTTATTGAGGGGAGGGGGGAGGGGGGGTTTGGGTGGGGGCGTCGGGGATGATAGAAAGACAATATTGCAAAACCATGTTCCATGTCCTGCTGGAGTTTCTAACATCCCACTGGGCATTCACACAGGTAAAAAGCCTTTCTATAATTATCTGAGTCCAAAACCTAATTTCATTTTACATATAAACACAAAGTACTTTTCTGCACTATTTTAATATATTAAAATATTAATATTTTAATATACTCTAAAATTTCCAAAAATGTAGTTATCAGGTAACTCGAAGGAAGACTGTACTTTATTTTCCTGGGAAACTTTACCGGGACACGGTCACCATTTCAGAAGATCTCGTAAGATCAATGCTGCCTGTGCTGAGTCCCCAACATCCACACCTGTCTCCACCTGCTTCCTGCCTTGGCGAGCCTACCTCAGGTGCAGGCTTCTCACGACTTCATTACACGTCTACCGTCAACGTGCCTGAGCATTTACACAGTGAAACACATACTATTTTACCATCAACAACGTTCCTCCTATTTGTCCTTTATGCTCCGGTTTAAGGCATTATATAAACTGTTTTGTAATCATGTGTAAAGGCAGATTCTATTATGCATGAATTTCATTTCGTGATAAGAAAAGAGTATTTCAGACCACGTGTTATAAAAAGGGGGTTTGCTTCTGCTAGTAGGAAACCAGTCCACCTGATCTCAATTCCACCGTTAGAGGGATGCTCCCAGACCACAAAGCTGAGCACGTCTTGTTCCTGCATGAAACTCTTTACTGAATTCCTATGCTCTTGGGATCAAGTTGAAATTCACTACCCACCCAGAACACCTGGATCCAGCCCACAGAGTACTGTTTGGGAGGCAGTGCCCCAATTCTGTTGACCCCCGCCATTCCTCAGTCCCCTGCTTACCCCGCCACACACACACATGCCCTGCACATACCCCATCTTGCCTTTTCAGCTCTGGGGGTTACTGGCAAAGGTCTCAGAACGACACCTCATGAGGCCTATGGCAAATGTGCCCACCCCCGCCGCGTTCTTTCACCCCCACCACTCCTGTGCATGCCAGCCTGACCTTCCAGCTGCCAACTCCTGCATCTGTGCCTGACGGCTTTCCCTGGCTGGAGATGCCAAGGAATGCATAACGCTCCACCTACCCCAGGAGCAGCCCTCAACCAAGGAAAGCTGGCAGGTGCGAACACTCCAAGGTGCATGTCCTACACTGTGTGCCAGGTATCCCCAGCAGGGGTAAGCTCCACTCGCCCACAGGAGAAACTTGCTTGATGCTTTATTGCTTTTCTTCCTTCCCTGCCTCACTTCTCTACCCCCCTACCTAGTTTCCTGGGATCTCTTTCCTAGTAAACCTACACTTGAATCCTTGCCACAGGGTGTACTTCTGGGGGAACCTACACCAAGACACTGTCCAGCTCCACTGGGGCTCCAACAGCTGCTCAGCAATTCTTCTCTCAGAGGCTGTACCCCAAAGGGTCAGGGACCCTCCCATCACCACCAGGGTCGACACTCACCACTTGACCGCCAGGTTCTGCACCTCCCCGTTCTTGTCCTCCAGAAGCCTGAGAAGCATCTTTACCACCTTGCGTTCGCTGTCCTCATCCAGCTGGATGGAGTCCTTCTGCAGCTCTGACATCAGGTCACTGGTAGCCATGAACCTGGGCAGGGAGGACGGAGGAGGATTGCTGAGCAGCTCCTGGGCCCCGGTGATCTGGGCAGTACCTCAGAGTTCCCCAGAAGCAGACCTTGATACAAAGGGTCAGGGGCAGTCAAGGGCAATAGATTATCTGGGCTGTGGGCACAGTTGGGCTACCACAA
Source organism: Orcinus orca (assembly GCF_937001465.1). Classification (NCBI taxonomy): domain Eukaryota; kingdom Metazoa; phylum Chordata; class Mammalia; order Artiodactyla; family Delphinidae; genus Orcinus; species Orcinus orca. Next base: position 4,679,403 of record NC_064568.1, read on the forward strand.
GGCAACGCGTGTGTGAGACACCGACTGGCCCAAGGTGGCAGACTCAGACACACAGCATCCCAGCTAAAGGCTTAGGACCTCCAAAGCACATGGCTCCTGCTTCTGCCATTTATGCAACTGTGAACTTGGGCAAGTTACTTCACCTCTCTGAGCCTTATTTAACCTGTCTGAAAAGTGGGGATGAGAACGGTACCTGCCTTGTGGGGCTGTATGGAACATAAAAGAAGACAATGTATGGGGTGTGCTTAGCACACAGTGGGCACTCAGGAGGTGTCCCTCCATGATTATAATGTCACGTCATTCGCGTCTCATTCGGGCTAGAAGGTCGAACACAAACCTTGCAACCGAGTCAGGTGTCAGCAGGAAGCCTCTCTACCTGACAGGTGGAGGGGGACGAGCCCCGTCCAGCCCACCCGACCTCAAAGAATCACTCAGCCCTGCCCTCACACCAGCGGGTCTCAAACCGTGACCAGCATCAGAATCACCTGCAGGGCTTGCCAAGTGCGGCTGGGCCCCAGGGTTTCTGAATCAGAAAGTCTGAGCTGGGGCCCCAAATTATGCATTTCTAACAAGTTCCCGGATGAGGCTGAGGGGCGGGGACCACACTCTGAGAACTAACGCCCCAGGCCAGGTTGACGGGCAACAGGCATATCTTAGACATAGATGGCAACGGCTGAGCAGTCTCCAGCCACAGCTCGCAGACCCAGGGTGGGCATCAGCGTCAAGGACCACCCACTCACAGCTGGGCAGATCCGTGTGGCCGGATGCCCTGTCCCCGGCATTTGAAATTGCAGTGGAGTCTGAGCTGGAAGGTCACGGAGAGCTGGGGCTGCCGTAGCAACATGGAGCACCATTCCTGCCAAGATCAGGAGGGGAGAGCAGTCTTAAACTGGCAGCCCTTGGCTGTGTCCACCTGGCAAATGTTTTTCGAAAATTTGAATTATTTATTGACATTTAAAAATTAGAAGAGTTGACATAAAAGTACTGATTTCCAGATTCTCTTGAAAACAGAATATTTGAATACAGCTGGGCCAACAGTCTCTGGTGACTATAACTGGCTCGAGGCAGTGGCGGCTGCCCTCTGTAGGTAGATGCACACTCCCCAGGTCAGCAGGTTCTCCCCAGGCCCACTGCAGCCGTTTACTGGCTCCTGCAGGCACTTGACAGCAGAGAGGAGAGATGCTGTGAAGTCCGCATCAGAGAGTGGCGGCCCCAAAGAAAGCGTCCAGCTTTTGCTCCCCAACCAGGCCTCTTCACACCAGCCTTGCTTTCTAGCTTGAGCGAGTCAACCAAGAACCCGCTCCCCCTGCCCCACCAAGCCTGCTATGGCAAAATCGGTCACAGTGGGATTCCAGCCTCATCTCTGCAGGCTCAGACCTGCTGCTGGATGTCACAGTGGCCCCTAGGGCCCCTTAGGCAGGAGGGCACTTGTCGGTGTCACAGCTGTTTATTTTTAACAGCTGGGATAAGCCTCAAGCCTGAGAGAAGAAAGGAGGCTGGGCTGGAGGCAAGGAGGGGGTGGCAGGGCTGACCATGCCCACCTGTGGGCCTGGCCACCTCAGGACAAGCAGCCAAGGTAAGATGAAGGATGAGGTTTGGATCTGAGCCAGGACAAGGCCAGGGGTAGCCACATGCACTCCTAAGTCTGTCCTGCTGAAGGGATGTTCAGAGAAGGCAGGCAGGGCCTTGAAGCTGAGTTTCTGCTGCAGTCCATGGAGACCCAGCTCAGCCTGGCAACCCAAGGGATGGACTCCTTTGCCCAAGATGGGCCTCCTGTCTCTCTCTTTCTTCTCCACCTACTGAACTCCCATTCACCTGTCAAGGGCCCAGCTCAAATGTCCTAGTCTCAGGGAAGACTCCTCTCATCACCCTGCCCTATCCTCCACCCACAATCTCTAAGCACACTTGGTCCCCCTGGATAGGACCCTTTCAGATACTCTGCACCCCTCCATTATAGCATCTCTCACACTGCACTGCAAGCTTGGTCACCAGTGTCTCCCCTGTTGAACTGTGAACTCACAGAGGCCTGTCAGTTCATCTCTGGGACTCCAGGCCCAGCAAACAGGTCCAAAGAGGCCCTGAGGGGGCAGGGTAAGGGCAGAAGGGGAAGGAGGGTTAGGACCAGCCCCTAACAGGGCTCAGAGCCAACCAGCTGTGTGGAAATCCAAACTCAGAAACTAATCCTTCTGAAATACTCCCCAGCACTTCTGACACCTCAGAGTTCCTGCAAACACAGCTCTCACATATATGTGTATATGTGTGTGGCGGTCGTAAAGGGGGCGTATACAGGAAAGGGTATCATTTGGTAGATAAGAGTGTGGGCACCGAAGTTTGGCTTTAAGTAAATATACTGGCCATATACTTATCACCTGGGTGACCTTGAACAACTGACTCCTCTCTCAGCCTCAATTTTTCCATTTATAAAATGGGAATTTTCTTTGCCCCACTTTGTAACACCTTTGGAAAGTTTTACTAGGACAAGCAGCTTTTGGCATGAGGCAGATGAGGCAACTAGGCTCAGAGAGGTTGCATGAACCACCCAGTATCACACAGCAAGTTGGGAAAAGAAGCACACCGGTCAGGTCTCCTGGCTCCTCAACCAATACTACTATGTTTTCATAAATGATGTAGGAATTCCTGCAAGACCCCTCAATTTACCCATTTCACTGTTGAAGTCTGAGTGGGAGTAGAGCAGCCGCCTGCCCACAGAGTGGGGGCGCAGAACAACAGGGATCGAAGGCTTCCTCCACCTGCCTGGGACCCCCACTTGCAGTCACCGTCCACCTCCAGGAGCTAGAGGACACAGTCTCAGTTTCATTCCAGAGAAACCCTAGAGGCAACTCAACTGAAATACTCGGCCACATGGGTGCCTGGACAGCTGGTCAGGCCCCCTGGTATTTGGACTTTAAAAATAGATATCATCCTCATATGCTTGGGGTGGTTTTAAGTGTTCTCAGGGCCGCTGGCAGAGCAGACTGGAAGGGCTTCTCAGGCTCCAGCTGGCAGGGCCAATTCCCTCTCCTGGAGCCTGGACCTGAGGGCCTAGACAGTGGTGCAAATCCCCTCGGTGACTGGCCGGCTGTGTGACCTCGGGCAAGTCACTTCACCTCTCCAAGCCTCTGGAGAACAGAAAGAACGATCACTACCACCCAGGCAGACAGGAAGACTGAATGAGATTACACTGGACAGCAGGGAGCCTGGGACACAGAAAACATTCACTGAGCATCACCTGTGTACCCAGAACATGCTCTGGACACAAAAGGAGACTGCACAGTCCAGAGGTCCAGGAGCTCTGGGTCTCCCAGGCTTAAAAAGTTATGCAGCAGAAATATGGGCCGGGGGAGGTGCCTAACCCTGCCTCGGTATCAGGAGGCATCCCAAAGAGGTGACAACTGAGTAGCAGCTAGCCTGGTGAAGGGGGGAAATGACGGGGCAGACAAAGAACTTCCAGGTAAAGGCCCAGACAGGGGAGGGGACTGGCAGATTTCTGATGTGCCCAAAATCACAACAGTGTCAATCTATTAAGCGCTTACCTGGTGCCAGACACTAATCTAAGCATCCCGCATGTATTAACTCATTTCATCTTCACACCAACCCTCTAGGTGGGTTCTGTTATTATCCTCATTTCACAGAAACAGAAGCTGAGGCTCAGAGGGGTTAAGCAACTTATCCACAGTCACACAACCAGTAAGTGGCTGGAGGCAGGATCTGAACCCAGGACTGTGGCTCAGAGGCTCTACGAAAGCGGGGCCTCTTGAGCGGTGCTGAGGAATAAACTGCCGAAGGCAGGGGTCAGACCAGGAGGGCAGGGCCTGGGTATCCTTAGCTGTCAGGGGGCCTTGCTGAGATCTCATCCTGTGTTAGACTGGCCTGGCTGTGCACCTCGATTCTCCACTTCCTAGCTTTGTGACTGCACCTGGGCCCTTCTCGCCTCTGAGCCTCACTCTTCTTATCTGTAAAATGGGGGGGGGGGCGAGTAAAGTGACAGAATGTTCAACGGTCTATATCCTCTCTGAGGACTCCTTACAGCACAGAACTGGCTGTGTGGTTATGGACCAGTCCTTTTCCCTCTCTGGGCCTCAGTTTCCCCTGAGGAGGAGGGGACTGGGCCAGAAAGGGAGTGGCCCACAAAACCTATAAGCCCCCACCAGAACCATCACCTACCTCTGTCTACTAAGCCACTCAGCCCAGCCCCCTCCCTCAGGTGGTGTCAGAGCAAACCCGGGAGGCGGGGAAAGAGTACCCCTATGAAGTGCGGGGAGGAGGCGTGGGGTGATGTTGAGAAGAGTGCAGAGCTGAGGGTACGAGTGAAAAAGTCAGCACTGGGGTTTGTAGTCCTGGGAGGGGAGCGAGTTTCAATGCGGAGAAAAAGAGGCAGGCGCTGGGTTCCCCAAGGAGAGGCCGAGGGTTTCAGTGGGGGTTGAAGAGGAGGGCCAGGGCCCATCAAATGCGGGGAGAGATGCGGGCTGGGCATAAGCGGAGAGAGGAGAGGCAGAGGAAGCGTGCAGAGGGGCAAGCTGCGGCTCAGACGCGGGACGGCAGGCAGGGGCTGAAGTTTGCACGGTGGGAGACGCAGCTGGGCTGGAGTCCCGGAGAGGACAGGGCAAGCAATCCGCGGAGAACTCAGCCCGAGCTTCCGCCGGGCGCAGAGGCGGGGAGGGGGCGTCTCGGGGGCAGGAGTGGAGCCCGCTGCGAGGAGCAGAGATGGTGGCTGCAGGGTCCCGGGGGAGGGCCGGCGCTCCGGGAGGGGAAGGCCGGGGGTTCAGGGCGGGGCGGAGAGGCGGGGGCCGGGCAGCGGGCGCACCTGAAGTCCTTGTCGCTGGACGTCATCTTCTCCAGAAGGCTGGAGATGTGGAAGGCGGCGGTGCTCATGGTGGCTGCGCCGCGGGGCCGCCGACGGGAAGGAATATGGCGGCGCGGCCCCCTCCCCCGCCGCACGCGGGCTGCGCTCAGCTAACAGAAATAGCCGCCCCCGCCCCGCCCCGCCCCGCGGCGCAGCGCTCGCCTCTGCCTTGGCCGCCGCTGCGGGAGGCGGGAGGCGGGAGGCGGGAGGCGGGAGGCGGTTGGCGGGAGGCGGGAGGCGGGAGGCGGGAGGCGGGAGGCGGGAGGCGGGAGGCGGTTGGCGGGAGGGGCCCGCCAGTAGCTCTGTGGTCTCGGCTTGGCGCCAGCCCTGCAGACGGCCCATCACCGGCTTGCACACTCCCACAGACGTGAAGCTCACCACCTGTCACCGGACAGCCTCTCCCTATGATTCCTGTGGGCCTCAACCCTGCTCGCGAGACACAGGCATGGTAACAGAGAGTCTCAGGTTCGAATCCCACCGTCGTCAGTTCTGCTGCTGTGAGGCCTTGGCCAAGTTACTTGACCTCTGTAAGCCTCAGCTTTCTCATCTGTAGGCATTCAAGGAACAGGAGCTGCTATTGTAGGTCAAGCCAACCAAAGCACTTCCACCCCCACCCTGCTCCGCATGCGGTCCACCCCAAAGCCAGACAGGATATGGAGTGTACCCTATCGCCCCAGGCCTCCTGCCTGCCACCTCCAACCCTCAGGACATCACGGCCAGTTTCCTCATTTTATAGCTACACAGCTGAGGCCCAGAGAGGCAAAGGGACTTGCTGCAGGTCACACGGCCAGTGAATCTGGGATGGAATCAGGACTGACCCCAGACTGGGCAACAGTTCTTACCCAGAATGAAGCTGTGCACAGTTTCTCCCCAGGTAGGTACAAGCTCAGGGTGGGAGAATCTGTAGGAGGACGAGGAGAGTGGCAGAACTTCTCCAAACAGCCAGGAGGCTGCTGGCTCTTGGGAAAGTGAGTCGCATGTGCAAGACAACCCTGGGTTCAAATCCCTGCCAGGCTGCTTCCTGGCTGTGTGGACTTGGGATAATGACACAACCTCTCTGAGCTATGTTCTTCTCACCCATAAGATAGGGATAAAATTAATCTTTATTTTATAACACACTTCTTGGGTACCAGTTATTATGGGTTCCTGGGCTCTAGAGTAGCACTGTCCAACAGAACTTTCTGCAATGTTGGAGATTTTATACATCTGCACTGTCCATTATGGTGGCCCTCAGTCACATGTGGCTATGGAGCACTTGAAATGTGGCTTAAATTAAATGTGACTTAGTATGATTGAGGAATGGAATACTTATTTCTATTTACTTTTAATTAACTTTAAAGAGCCACCTACAGCTAGTGGCTACCATAGTGGACAGTGCATTTCTGGACAGTAGGGACACAGGAGGGGACTAGACACACACAGCCTCTGCCCCTTGGGGACCATACATTCTAATGGAGGATGTGAGCATTAAGGAAGTAAGTGATTAGATAAGGAAAATAAGAGCTATACAGAAAACAAAAGAGGGTGAGAGCATAGAGAGTGCCTGGGTGTGAAGGGGCAACTTTAGCCATGTTACTCAGGGAGGGCCTTTTTTGAGGAAGAGACATTTGGGCTAAGACCTGAACAGAGGAAAGGAGGCAGCTGGGCAAAGTTTTGCAGGAAGAGCTCCTCAGACAGAGAGAACAGCAAGTGCAAAGGTCCTGAGGTGCGAACAAGTATAGGAGGAAGTGAGGTCAGAGAGGTGGGCAGGAGCCAGATCATTTGCAGCCTTTCAGGCCAAGCTGAGGAGTTAGTTAGGATTTTATGTCAAATCTCTAGGGAGCCACTGGAGGGCATTAAGCAAGGAGGTGACATGATTGGTGTTTTGGAAAGACCCCTGTGACTGCTGAGCAGTCGTGCAGTCAAGTGTGATGGGGGCTGCATGAGGGGAGTAGTGGTGAAGGTGGGAAGAAATGGACAGATTTGGGTACGTTACAGAAATAGAATAAATAATGACACAGCCGCTCTAGAAAACAGTTTGGCAGTTTCTTATAAAGTATGCTTATCATATGACCCAGCAATTACACTCAGAGGTATTTATCCAAGAAAAATGAAAGCATACATTCACACTAATACTTGTACATAAATGTTCATAGCAGCTTTATTTATAATCACCAAAAACAGGTGGGGTAAGGATTTGTAAAGACTTTTTCCTGGAGAGTAGGCCTTTGTTATGGAGAACACTCGGGGTGTATTTCACAGAGGTTACTCTTTGCCTCCCCTTCTCAGAACTCAGAGGGGAGCTCTCTTCATTATGAGAACTTAGTGAGGTGCCTGGAGGTAAAACCCACAAAAGTGTGGGGGGCTCCCTTAAGGCTGTGGCCCCAGGAGTTTCTCACTCTCCCGCTAGTTCCCAGTCAGCCTCCCTCAGTTTGTCAAAATTGCCGTAAAAGTGTTCCTACCAGCTTATGGCTCCAGTGGCTTTTGCTATAGGGAAGCAGATCTCAGCTGTAACTTTCTAGATTCTCCTGCCTCTTTAAATTTTGGGGTGGTGTTTGCCCTTCGACCTCACTTCTCAGTTGGGTCTAAGAAAAGTTGTTGATTTTCAGTTTGTTCAGGCTTTTCTTGTTGCAAGGATGGGAATGATGGCTTCCAAGCTCTTTGTGTGTTGGTGTTAAAACTGGAAGTCCTGTCCTCAATTGTGAAGTCTTCTTTATATGTGGTATATTTATATATGGTATATTTTGCAAACGTTTTATCCCAGTTTGTCAGTTGTCTTTGACTTTATGATGATTTTTGCCATGCAATTAAAAAATATGTTATTCTTCTGTATGGTAGGAGATATGGATCTAATTTTACTTTTTCCAAATGGTTACTCAGTTGCCTCAGCATCATTTATTAAAATGTCCACAAATATAAAGGTTTATAGCACAAAGTAATTTCCTTGTGGTGGTGTATCAGCTCTGTATCTTTTTTTTTTTTTTTCAGCTCTGTATCTTGATGATGGTGGTGGTTATATGAATCTATACATGAGCTAAAATGCATAGAAACTGTGCATACAAATGAATGCATGTAAAAAATGGTGAAAATGGAGTAAGGCTGATAGTCTAGTTAATGGTACTGTATCAGTGTCAATTTCCTGGCTTTGTTATTGTAGTACAGTTATATAAGATGTCACCATTGGGAGAACCTGGGTGAAGGGTACATGGGACTCTATGTATTATTTCTGCCACTTTATTTGAGTTGATAATTTGTATCAAAATTAGAAGTTTAAAATAATTTACCTTAAAAAAATAATAATTTACCTTTGCTACAGCGAGCTGAGATGGCTAGACTAAATTTTTTTAAGTCCAATTTGTTGAAGTGGCAAGTCTGCTCCATTTATATTCGTCGTGATTACTGATATGGTTGGTCGACTTTTATCCTCACTTATATTCTTTTTTTTTAAAGGTTTAAAAATGTTTTTTTTTAATTGAAATCTACCATACATACATCAAAGTGCAAAAATCCTAAGAGTACAACTTGATTATTTATTTTATTTATTTATTTTTTTGCGGTACGCGGGCCTCTCACTGTTGTGGCCTCTCCCGCTGCGGAGCACAGGCTCCGGACGCGCAGGCTCAGCGGCCATGGCTCACGGGCTCAGCCGCTCCGCGGCATGTGGGGTCTTCCCGGACCGGGGCACGAACCTGCATCCCCTGCATCGGCAGGCGGACTCTCAACCACTGCGCCCCCAGGGAAGACCAACAAATTAATTTTTAAAAATTACATTTAAATTTATAATTTATTAAAAATAATTTAAACTTGTAATTTAAATCATTTATAACTTAATTTAATTTGTAAGTTAATCAATACCTCTACCCTCCTCCTGAATAATATGAGGATCTTAGAATGCTTTAACTCTAATATTTCCAGTCTGATATGTATTATTGTTTAATATGAATTTGGATTCTACCTTTTGTTTATACATCTCAAGTTGTTTATTATTATTTTAGAGAGCACTTACTTAGATTTACCTATGTTTACCAATTTCTTTGCTAACGATTCCTTCTCTTCTTTTGTGGTTCGCGGGCCTCTCACTGCCATGGCCTCTCCCGTCGCGGAGCACAGGCTTCGGGCGCGCAGGTTCAGCGGCCATGGCTCACGGGCCCAGCCGCTCCGCGGCATGTGGGATCCTCCCGGACCAGGGCACGAACCCGCGTCCCCTGCACCGGTAGGCGGACTCTCAACCACTGCGCCACCAGGGAAGCCCAGCAATTCCTTCTTTGATTCTTTACTTCCATATTCAATTTCTTTTTTCCTCATCTAGGGAATGAGGAAAGTTCTTTGAGCAAGAATCTGGGAATGATAAACTTTGTCAGTTTTTTGCCTGACTGTCTTTATTAAGCCTTTGCTCTTAAATATTTAGGTGGATTTAGGATTTTAAGTTGATGTTTTCTTTTAGCACTTTGAAGACATTGTTCCTTGTTTTCTGGCTTATCCTGTTGCTGTTTAGATTCCTGCTCTCACTATAACTAAACTGCCCAAGATCATCTTATAGTCAAATATTGCTACTGTGACTCCTGTCACACACCGACGTTCCATCTAGTTGGATTGAGGAGAAGAGAAAAGGGGCAATTTGCCAGATGTGTTTTAAGGAAAGTTCTCAGAAGCTGATATTTCACTTACAACCCATTGGCCACCCATAGCTATTAGGGCACTGGGAAATGTAGTCTTTATTCCGGTGGCCATGTGCCCACTATACCCCTAGCATGGGGGGCAGGACTGGTTCATTCCTGGACCCTGCCCCCAGGAGGTGCCCCACAGGGGTCTGAAGATGGAATTTGTTGGCAGATGCTTCTCCCCACTCGTACATGGCCAGGGCTTGAGGTGTTGCCTGAGGAGAAGGCCCAGGCAGCAGAACCACTCCCTTCCCCCCAAGAAACAGCCCCTGCCCCAAGAGTCATCTCACTCGGCCGTGTGAGAGGCTGGGCTGCTCCCTCTGGGTCCCACTTCTTCTGTCTGGACCTCAGCAAGGGCTTCTGCCCATCTCCTGGTATTCCAAGTTGTGAGATGCCAGTCCACCGCAGAGGGGCACTAAAGGAATCCTTTGGCCTCCTCCTGGAGAACTAAAAAAGGAACACTTGCTTAGTACTCTCAGGTGCTGTCTGTGTGGGGCAGGTGATCTCTCCATTTGACCTATGAAGAAGCTGAGACTCAGAGAGGTTAAGTGATTTGGCTGAGGTCACACAGCTAGAGCCAGCACTCAAATTGGGGTCTCCCAGCTATTTAAAATACTGAACCACTTGAGGGCTATTCGTAATACTAAACCACTTCTTTCTGGGATGGAGAAAGATTTTTGTGGCTTGAAGCAAACAAGTTTGAACTCTTGTTCTATCACATCTTTTAGGAGTGAACGAGGCAGGCAGGTTGCTGGGAGAGAGTGGCAGCCCCCCAGCCTGTGGGGGGAGCCAAGGATCCAAGCAGTGAGTATTCCTGTCAGCATTTACCAAAGAGCCAGGCCGTGTGCTAAGCACAGGGGGGTATAGAGGAAAGCTGATCGGGGATGTGGTTAAGAACAACTACTTAGTGAGAAGACAGAGCTGAATTTGAGTCACCTCTAGCTGTGGGGCCTCGGGCAAGTGACTCAGTCCCTCTGAGCCTCAGTTTCCACATCTATAAAATGGAAATAATAGCACCCACCCAATAAGGCAACGCTCTTGGCAGAATGCCTGGCACATGGCAAACCTGCAGCAAATGGTAGCTATTGGTTGTTTTTATTATCGTTACACCTTGTAGGGGAGACATATGCTGATGTATGATGGTCGAGGGAAGGATTGTGGGGACACAGAGGAGAGGGATGGGACGTGTGAGCCAGGCCTTGAGGAGCAGTACATCCTCCAGGCAGAGAACCGGGCCAGTGTTCCAGACACGAATGCCTGTATACTCACAATCTCAGGCTCCATCATCAGGTGCCCTGGGTCTGCCCCTCACGCCTACAGGACAGATGCGTCCTGTGACATCTGCCCAGGCTTGAGTCTGGTCAGACATCGCTCACAGGTGAGTCACTGCCCAAGCTTTTAGGAGAATTCCCAAGCTGAAGGCTCTGGGTCCTTCCAGCACAGGTGAGCCTGTTTCAAACATTTGGGTCTTGCATCTCAAGATGCTCTCAAGAGCCTTTTAAAAAATCTCCCTCCCTCCCTACTTCCTTCCTCCCTTCTTCTTTTCTCCCTCCCTCTCTTTCTTCCATTCTTTCTATTCATCATAAAGGTTAACAACTCACACATTTATTTACAGAGATTCGTGACACCTCCTCAAGAACAGAACTATACTTGCAAACCAGACAGCACTAGAACGGGATGACCAAGGCTGATACAATCCAAAGTGGGAGATTCCACAACAGCAGTTCCAGCCAGGAGTCTCCTGGTGTCTGGTCGCTAAATACTGGCTTCAAGCAAAGCAATGGAAACCACAGTCCAGACACTATGGTAGGACAAGACCGCCTCTCTCCAGATGTGGAATGTAAGTCCAGTAACACAGCATGCTCCAAGACTTTTTTTAAATGGCAATATCCTAACGTACACAGAAGTAGGAAGAACAATATAATGAATTCCAACGTACGAATCACCCAGCTTCCGCTACTGTCAATGTTGGTCAGTCGTGCTTCCTCTCTCCCCCTCCCCCATTTTCCCCCCCCCCCCCGAGGCTGGAGTGCTTAAAGCAAATACCAACCGCAACGTCCTGTCACCAGTAATCGCTTCAGCCTGCCACGCCAACGGATGGTATTTTTACATAACTGCTGTGCCAGCGCCACACCTAACAAAAATAACAAAAACCCATAAATAATCTAATATTTAGTCCATATTCAGGTTTCCCAGATCGTGTCAAAGATGTCTGTTGGCAATTAGCTTGTTAGAAGCGTGTTCACGAAATTCACTTGGCTCTGAATTCCACAACTGTGGCACTTCACATGTTTTGCTTCCTGGATGGGCTATAAGGGGCATGGAGACAGGAATGCATCCTACCCCTTCTTAAAACCTCCCGCTGTGTGCTGGACTCAAGCTAGCTCACAGTAGGCCCTCAAGATGAGGCCAGGTTCCCTGTTAACCTCTGTACCGGGTCCAGCAGCCCTGGGTGGGGTGGGCCCTACCTGTGTACCATGGAGTATTACTCAGCAATGAGAAGGAACAGGCTGCTGATACAACAACCTGCATGAATCTACAGAGAATTAACGCTGAGTGAAAAAAGCCAATCGCAAAAGGTTACAAACGGTATGGTTCCTTTCCCATAACTTTCTTGAAATAAAACTATAGAAATAGAGAAGAGATTAGTGGTTGCCGGGGATCAGGGAGGGGAGGAGTGAGAAGGAAAGTGGGTGTGCCTATAAAAGGGCAGCATGAGGGGTCCTTGTGGTGATGGAAATGTTCTGTATTTTGATGGTATCAGTGTCAATATCGTGGTTGGGAAATTGTACTATAGTTTTTCAAGATGTTCCCATTGGGTGAAGCTTGGGAAAGAGTCCATGGGGGTCTCTGTGTTCTTTCTTAAAACTGCATGTGGTGATCTCAAATAATTATCTCAAAAAGTTTAATTTTAAGTAAATGTGGTCAAGCAGAGGTAGTTTCCCCTAGAAACCAAAGGGAATATTTTCTGGACCTATTTGTCCCTCTCAAAGAGATTTCCAGGGATAGTTTGCGTTGCTGCCCTCCAGTGGTTGTCAAACTGGGTTCCCTGGAGCCTTCGGGTTCTCAGTGGGCACTCCAGTGGCTGCCTGCAAGGTGATGCTGAGCAGGTGCTTCCATCAATAGCCCCAAGATCCCCACTTGAACTAGAAAGAAGTCCATTCTGATCTGATAGAATGTCTTAAATTCTATTTGTTAAAAGGATCTTTCTGCTTAAAAAAAGAAAAAGGAAGTTTGAAAGCCACTTAAATTGAGTCTGAACCCTCATTTTGCATTTGTCAGGATGAGCTAGGGTTGACCTTTTCCCCGCCACCCCTCCTTTTTAAAAAAAATTTAACTTTAGTCCTTGTTCTTTAGAAGAGGCATTGAGACACTGGCATCTGAGAGTCAGAGGACTTTCAGGATGACCAGGTCCAACTTCTGCCTTCAGCTGCAGAGGTTTTCCTTAGAACCAACAGTTGAAACCACTGAGATCCAGAGGCCCAGGGTGGGTCAGGCTTAATCTAGATTTAGGAATATTTTAAACTCCATCTCAAATTGCATCAGATACAGCCATTGTTTCCCAGAGAATATGGAGTGGCAAAGAGTCCAATCTAGGCCAGAGGCTACCTCTTCAAACATGGATTTAAATGACACATACAGGGGCTTCTAAATGAGGTTAGGTTGGAGTTTCTCCATGGAGGGGTGAAAAAAGTCCTGCCTTTGAAGTCAAGGAAACCGGGATTCAAGTCCTGACTTAGCCACATCCCAGTTACGTCACCTTGAGCAATCATTCACCCCTCTGATTCTCACTTTTCTCATCCATGAAATGGGCGATAGTCCCTGATTTAGAGCATTCATTTAATAAATGTTTTAATGTGGTTAAGACAGGCCCTGCCCTCAGAGGCATCCATTTGCTGAGTAAGTAAAAACTCATGTCAAGAACCAGGCTCCAGGGTGCTCATAGTAGGGGCACATTCTTTGCCCTCTACACCCACAGTGTATCATTCTCAGACCCAAGAAGTCTCTGGGGAGTTCCCATCAGCCTGAGGGATCCCAGGGCCTCATCACAAGAGTGTCAAGGCCTGGGGAGGGCCGACTGTGTCCAGGCACTGCCCCGAGTACTTCATACAAATAATCTCACCATGGATTGGGACTGCTGTCTCCCCATTTTTATGGATGTGGAGACTGAGGCCAAGCTGTGTAACTGTTGCCTCCAGAATTCACATGCCTGCTGAGTCAGGGGGGCCCCCCTGGCTGTCAGTTCTAGAATGCAGGGAAGCCAGGTGCCACACTCAGCTGCTGAGCTGGCTCCCTGGGGCTGTCAGCTGTGGCCACAGGATGGTGGGATTTTGCCCCATGAATCACCCCCCACACACATACACACACACATGCAGGGCAGTGAGGTCACCTCAGGATGGAGCTGAGCTGGACCTGCCTTGCGCCTCTGGCAGCTCTGTCGTGGCCCTGGAGATCCGCCCATGGCAGAGAGGTAGGAAATGCCCTGAGATTGTGCCTCCACCCTGTGCCAGATGCTGCAGGAGGTGAACTCCTATTTGCTCAGAGAGGGGAAGTACCCTAACCTGGGACTAGAAGGAGGCAAACACAAGGTCATGACTGGGTCTTATGAGCACCTACTGGGTCTTATGAGCACCTACTATGTGCCCGTCACTGAAACCTTTAAGTGGTAGGAAGTATTATTATTTAGACCAGTGGTTCTTAAACATGAACAAGCATCAGAATCACCACGGGGTGGGGGTGGGGGGGGCTGTTAAAATACAAACTGCGGTCCCACCTCCAGAGTTTCTGATTCATTAGGACTTGGGTGGGACTCGAGAATTTGCATTTCTAGTTTCCAGGTGATGCTGATACTGCTGGTCCAGGACCCACACTTTGAGAATAGCTAATTAGCTCAACTTCCTTTCCCTTGTGTAATGGTGGTTCTCAAGTTTCTGCTTCCAGGGATGGAGGTCTCATTGCCTATTCTGTCAACCTATTTCATTTCTAGATAGTTTTTACTGTGAAGATATGACTTGTGTGTGTGTGCTTATGTTGCGATGAAAACTAACCCTCTTGGCTCTCCTCTGTGGCTCATTCTCTATGCCTCTGGCCTGCATGATCTCATCAAAAAGGAGCAATTGGAGGGGAGAGGAGACTTGCAATTAGACCAAAGGTCTCCCTCACCTGCACAGCCCATAGCCACCAAGCCCTGTCCATTCTACCCTCTAAATCGACAGTGTCCAATAGAAATATATTGTGAGCTCTGTGTACAAAATTAAAAAAAATTTTCCAGTAGCATCATTAAAAATAGCAAAAAGAAGCAGGTGAAACTAATTTTAATAATATAGTTTAACCCAACTATATTCAAATATTATCTTTTTAACAGGTGATCAGTACAAAAGTTATTAAGGAGCTATTGTGTATTCTTTTTTCTCGTGCCAAGACTTGGAAATCCAGTGTGTATTTTACACTTACAGTACACCTCAATTCTGACCAGCACATTTCAAGGGCTCCATAACCACACGTGGCTGGTGGCTACTGTTTTGGACAGCGCAGTGACCTTGTTCCTAGTACTCAGCTGCCCTGCCACGGCTCATGCTTACCAGGTTCCTGCCCCTCATGTCTTGCCTGCCAGTCCACAGTATGGCAGCCAAATCATTGGCTGAAACGTAAGATTTGATCGTGTCCCTGTCACCCTCATGATAAGGTCCGGCCTCCTTGGTCTGGCTTCTGAGGCCTCTCTTGCTTTCTCTTCTCCCCTCCTCCAGCCCCCAAGCCCCCCACTCTCCTGCTGTACTGAATTATTCACAGATCCTCAACACAGTAGTGCCTGTTACCTCTAAACCTTTCCACACTTGGTTCCCTCTGCCTCAAATACCCTTGGAACGCATCTTGGGCTACCCTTTCAGGTCACTCAGTCAACAAAATTTATTGAGCACCTACTATGTGTTGGACACTGTCCCACATCCTGGAACAAACCAATACATAAGAAGGAAATATGCATAACAAGAAAATATACGGTGTGTCAGACAGTGAGCAGTAAAGCAGGATGCGAGGGAAAGGTGGTGCAGGCGGTTACTACTGTATACAGGGTGTCAGGGAAGGCTTCTTGGAGAAGGTGACATTTGAGTAGAGAGACCTGAAAAAGTGAGGGAAGGAGCCAGGTGGCTGTCTAGGGAAAAGCATTCTAGGCAGAGGGAACAGCCAGTGCAAAGGCCCTGAGGAGGAAGCCTGACTGGAGTGTTTGGGGCACATTCCTGGGTGGCTGGGGCAGAGGGAGAGAGGAAGTCATAGAAATCAAGATCAGAGAGAGCAAGGAGTGAGTGGCACATCATACAGGGCTGTGTAAATACGGGAGTGAGTGAGGTGTGAACCCTGGGAGGGTGCTGAGCAGAGGAGGGACATGAGCTGACTTGAGTTTTAACCAGATCCCTCTGGTTGCCATGATGAGAACAGACAGGAGCATAGAGACTAGTGATGTGGTGGCCAAACCAGGGTGGTTGCCAAGCCGATGGAACAAAGAGGCTGGATACAGTATATGATGAAGGTGGGGACAACAGGGTTTTCCAGATAGGTCAGAACCAGAGTATGAGAGAGCAAAGGGTCAAGGATGACTCCAAGGATGACTCCTGAGCTTAGATGACTCCTCTTCCAGGAAGCCCTCCTGGGAACCCATCACTCCCTGGGCCTTGCCCGCATGGGGGCTGTCGTGGCCTGTCTCCCTCAGGGTGCTCCCCATGGCAGTGCAGGACTTGTTTACTGTCCTGCTTCCAGAATGTTTGAGAGATGAGTGAGAGGACCGGCCTCAGCTTTGAGAGGTCAGTCCCCACCCCCTACCCTGTTGGGATCCACAAGGCAGTGGATGTTCTAGCCTTTGCCCAGTTTCCTCACCAGGAGAGGGCACTGCCAGTCCCACCCACAGGAGTCCCCCCACCCAGCCCTGAGCCCCAGGGCCTCCTCTTATGCTGCCAGCCCCACCTCACTCCTCTGGGGGAGCATCCGGTTGGCCCACATGGCTGGGCCCTGAGTCGGCCTCACCCAGGCGGGTGGGGAGCATCTGGGACACGCCACCTCTTCCCCGCCCAGAGCCTGGCACCGTCAGGGTGGTACGACTGCCCCCACGTAACCACCCCTGAAGTCAGAGGGCATGGCCCCGGCCCGGGGCGGGTTAGGGTCTGCAGCCGCCCCATCTGCCCTCCTGGCACATCCGGGGGGGAGTCAAGTCAGACAGGAAGGCCTGGCGCCTACAGCACCGCAGGAAGGAGGGCCCCCCGGCTGAGCGTGGGCGCGTGGGCGGGTGAGCGTGGGGCCCAGGGCGACGTCACGTCCCGCCCCTGCCTGTCATGGGGGCGGCCCCGCCTCTCTGCCCTCTTCCCGGCCCCGCCCCGCCCGCCCCCAGAGTGTGAGCGCCGCTAGGCTCCAGCCCACACCGGCCTCGGGAACACAGGTAAGGGGTACGCGGAGCGTGAGAGGCGGGATGGGGGTGATTTTTAAGAGAACTGGGGAGGAACAGGCTCTTCAACAGGCCTGACATTTTGTGGTTACCTGTGGGCCTGGGTTTGAGTCCCAGTTCAGTGGCTTCCCAGCTGGGTGAGCGCCTGTGTCTCCATCTCTGGAAAATCAGGGGAGGGTGAAGTTCTCCAGGGGTGCCGTGAGCCTCCAGCCAGCCCGTGCCCCGCCCCCGCAGGCGACCCGTCCCGTTCGTGAGGTGAAGGGTCCCGCTAGCTTCGGAAGGGTTCTCCCACTCTGCCCTCGTGGGACTTACAGCTTTGGAGGGTGTTTCCTCACAGACGCCCGACCTCTGCGCTTTGACCGGCGAGTGAAGGCAGCCGCCCTCCTGTTCCCCCCAGAAGCTGCCCTGGCCTCGGGCTCAAAGGCATCTCTGGGGAAAAAGTGCTGAACAGAGAGCTGGAGGCGCTAGGAGACCCGCTGAAGTCAGAGGCTTACGGGGTGGAGGGTGCGGCCTAGAGGGAGCCCCCAGCCACCCCGGTCCCCCAGGCCGTCATCCCGAGTCTGGAGGACCCACCTGTGCTCAGAGCATCCCGGCTTCTCTCCTCAGAGGCAGCCTTTGGGCCGGAAGCCAACCCATTTTCCTTTTATGGGGGACAAGAAAGATTATGGGGTTGTGCTGATCATTTTGACCTGGTTTGTTTAGAAA
The DNA here is from genome assembly GCF_937001465.1 of Orcinus orca. Classification (NCBI taxonomy): domain Eukaryota; kingdom Metazoa; phylum Chordata; class Mammalia; order Artiodactyla; family Delphinidae; genus Orcinus; species Orcinus orca. Next base: position 4,697,023 of record NC_064568.1, read on the forward strand.
CTGAGAGAAAAGTGAAGTCAGGAGTGTGTGTGTGTCCTGTTCGGAGTCCAAGCCAAGCGGATCTGTAATAACGAACCCCTCTCCTGTCTCTGGATCTCCCAGAACTTGGTGCAGCCCTCTAAAAGGCTAGGGTCCCTGTTCCTTGAACTCCTCACCAGGCCACCTTCTTAGGGGGACATCGCTCACACGCTGGCCACATGCCAGGCCCAGGGACCGCTCATTTCACTTTCATAACAGCTGTATGTGGGAAGTTGTGGTTTTTTTTTAAAGAAAATAACCTTATGGAGATATCATTCACATGCCAAGTTCACCCTTTTAAAGTGTACAAGCCTGTGGTTTTCAGTTTATTCACCAAGTTGTGAACCATCACCACTGTCCAATTTAGAACATTTTTATCCTCCCCAAATAAGCCCCATACCCTTTAGCAGTCACTCACCATGTCCCCTTCTCCCTGGCAACCGCTAATCCACTTTCTGTGTCTATGGATCCGGTTATTCTGGACAATTCATGTACATGCAGTCATACAATAGGGGATCTCTTCTGAATGGCTTCTTTCACTTAGCATAATGTTTTCAAGGTCTATGCATGTTTTAGCGTGTGTCAGCACTTCATTCCTCGTTTTGGGTGAATAATATTGTTCTGTATGATTATATCACATCTTGTTTATCCATCCATCAGTTGATGGACATTTGGGTGGTTTCCACTTTTTGGCTATTATGAATGACGCTGCTGTGAACATTCATGTACAAGTCTTTGTGTGGACACAGGTTGTCAGTTCTCTTGGACATAATACTAAGGACTTGCTAGGTCTTATGGTGAAACTATGTTTAACATTGTAAGGAGCTCAAACTGTTTTCCAAAGCGGCTGCACCATATTACATTCCCACTGACAATACGTTAAGTCTCCAAATTTTCCACGTCCTCTTCAGAACTTGTTATTGTCTGTATTTCTTATTTTAGCCATCCTAGCACATATGAAGTGGTATCTCATTGTGGTTTTGATTTGCATTTCTGTAATGACTAATGATGCTGAGCAGCTTTCCATGTGCTATTGACCATTTGTACATCTTCTTTAGAGAAATGTCTGTTGAAATCCTTTGGCCATTTTAAAATTAGGATGTCATATTATTGTTGAGTTGTAGGCGTGCCCATTCCAGGGGAGGATTCTGAGGCTCCCAGAATGGGTGAGACTTGCAGTGATCTCACAGTCAGTGGTGGGTAGAGCTAGGAACTGAGTCCAGGTCTGTCTGATATTCAAGAGCCAGAAAGCTCTTTCTCTTTCACTGGGTGCCTCCTTTCTGGTTTTTGCTATTGTCAGTTGTCTGTGTGTGTGTGTGTGTGTGTGTGTGTGTGTGTGTGTGTGTGTGTGTGAGAGAGAGAGAGAGAGAGAGAGAGAGAGAGAGAGAGAGAGAGAGGGAATGTGAGAGACCAAGAGAAAAAGATGGAAAAGAGAGCTAGAAGAGACAGAGACAGAGAGAAACTGGCCTGAGAGGCTGAGAAAGAGGAGCCTGGCCTGGCACTGGCTGTTTAACGAGACACCCACCTTGGAGAGTCAGAGCCAGGGAAAATTCTTTTCAGAGTTTTTGGTTTCTTCCCATTCCTCTTCAAACATTTTGGGGGCCTCAAAAAAGTTTATTGAGGAGCACACTCCCTCCTGGTTTTTCTTCGTCTCTAAATCTGAAACAAATCTAATTAGACTCCCAAACCTAAACAGGGAATAGCATCCCCCTAGTGTCTAGCTGGGTCTAAGAATACGGAGCAGTGTTTGTCACACTTTTTTTTTTTTTTTTGCGGTACGCGGGCCTCCCACTGCTGTGGCCTCTCCCGTTGTGGAGCACAGGCTCCGGACGCGCAGGCTCAGCGGCCATGGCTTACGGGCCCAGCCGCTCTGGCGGGCCCAGCCGCTCCGCGGCATGTGGGATCCTCCCGGACCGGGACACGAACCCGCGTCCCCTGCATCGGCAGGCGGACTCCCAACCACTGCACCACCAGGGAAGCCCCGTCACACTTTTTGATGTCACTCTCTGCTCAAGAAAAATGTTTAGGGCTTCCCTGGTGGCGCAGTGGTTGAGAATCTGCCTGCCAATGCAGGGGACACGGGTTCAAGCCCTGGTCTGGGAGGATCCCACATGCCGCGGAGCAACTAGGCCCGTGAGCCACAACTACTGAGCCTGCGCGTCTGGAGCCTGTGCTCCGCAACGAGAGGCCGCAACAGTGAGAGGCCCGCTCACCGCGATGAAGAGTGGCCCCCGCTCGCTGCAACTAGAGAAAGCCCACGCACAGAAACAAAGACCCAACACAGCCAAAAATAAATAAATTAATTTAAAAAAAAAAAGAAAAATGTTTAGGCACCCACGACATTTTATATATGTATATGTATATATATATGTGTGTGTGTGTGTGTGTGTGTGTATATATATATATATATATATATATATATATGGATTTAGAAATTATATACAAGTACTGTGACAATTAACTAATGTCTCAAGGCCCAGTATATATTCGGAGTGAATTTCATCACCAACAGCAGTGGATAGAAGTCCACCTTTCAAGGAGTTTTCTTACTATGATTTCAGTCAGCAATAATGTGTATGTGAGATGCCATTCTTTATTGTTTTCAACGTTAGGGTGGCTGTTGTAGGGCTTGAACTAGGAGCAGTGGTGGGTTTGTCCTACACTTTTCCTGTCACTGGCTTGTACTTTCTCGATTAGCGTTATCTCCATCCATGGTTTCTTGGCAGGGACTTTTAGAAGCCACTTGTCCACACTACAGGGATTGATTCAGTTACAGCTGTGTTGTTTGATCCTCAGCTCCACCGAACCCGCCACCAGGACACTACAGTATACAGCAGTAGGCTGAATGTAAAGGAACAGAAGACATGGGCATAGCAAACCTGTCTGCATTGTGGGCTGCCTTTGGCCTCTGGAGACCCCACTTAATGGACATGGCATTGGGTGTCTGACATATGGCCAAGGGTGCACATCAGGGTTGAGCTACATACTCTTTTTTTTTTGCGGTACGCGGGCCTCTCACTGTTGTGGCCTCTCCCGTTGCGGAGCGCAGGCTCAGCAGCCATGGCTCACGGGCCCAGCCGCTCTGCGGCATGTGGGATCTTCCTGGACCGGGGCACGAACCTGTGTCCACTGCATCGGCAGGCAGACTCTCAACCACTGCGCCACCAGGGAAGCCCTGACCTATATACTCTTAACTACTTTTAGCTAAAACTTAAGTAGAAATAATGAGCTAATATTTTCCTCCTGTGCTTTGGAGATTATTATTTGAGAGACTAATAGGTTCTGACCTAAAGACATCTAAGCCCACCTCTGCCACACCTTCGCTTGCCACCTCTCATGGCAGGGTGCTCATGACCACTCAAAGCAGCTCTCATTTTTAGAAAATTCCTTTACATATTGAGCTGGCATCTGCCCTGGTGACTCCCCAAGGTCCCAACCCCTCCCTCTGGGCTCAGAGCCCCACCTGGTCGTCCTGTCCTGGAGGAGCCCTGCAGAGACCTGGGGACAGTGACCAGGTCTGTTCATGCAGTGCTCATCCCTAGGCTGAGCACCCTGCTCCTCCGGCCACTGCTCTTGGATGTGGTCTCCGTACCACTCACATCCTCCGGATTATCTTGGTTTGTCCAGACTCTGTTCTGTTCAGGACCTAGGATTGAGCCTAGGATAGGAGCTGGTGAGGTATAGGTCACCTTCCTCACTGTACACTCTGTGCTTCTGTTAATATGACCTAAGGCTGTGTTAGCTTTGCTTTGTTGCTCTATCACCTTGTTGACTCGTATTTCACTTTAACAGACATTGGTTATGTACCCCCTGTGTGCTAGAGTCTAGTCAGATGCTTGTGCTGAAATGTACTTATCTTTCAGAGAGTGTTTTTAAAATCCTAGGTCTTTCTGTATGAACAGCCTCCAAGCTGGGCCCACCCATCCTCCTTCTGCACAGACTGGATTTTTGTCCCTTTTACCTTCTTCTTTCGGTGCCATCCCCACTTCTCAGGCCCTCACTGCATCCTTGGATGTGCTGTGGCCACGGGGTTCACCCAGATTCGTGACAGGTCCGTCCAGCTTGTGGGCAGCTGGCTGAGCAGTTTGGATTGTTCTCCCACCATTAAATTGCCTGGATGGACTTGAGACAAACGGCTGAGGAGGTGGGAACGGTGGCGTCTTCATTCTTTTCCTCTGTGAGGGTCCCCTTGTGCTTGGACTTCAGCCTCAGATCCGAGTTCCTATCATTTGCTTCGTGGCCTGTGGGGAAGCCCCTTGCCCTCTCTGGGCCTCAGCTTTGATCTCCTGGCTGTAACTATGTGGAATTCAAGCTTGGGGAAAGAGAGAGAGGGCCAAGCCTGGGGAGTGAGGTGAGGTGGGAGGTGAGGCTGAGGCAGGAGGTGTAGCGGGCTGAAGAAGAAGGGGGACAGGAGCAAGCGGAGGATCTTATAAAGGGAAGGGGGAGATGCTGAGACACTGCTGGCGTAACATTATTTCTCTAAGCTCTTAAATCCAGCACTTTACGGCTTCTTTTTCTGAAGCACTTTCTCTAAGCCAGGGGCTAGAATATAGTAGCAAGAAAAACGTGATTCCTAATCCCAGGGAGCCCAGAATCTAAGTCCATTTTATCTGAATCCTCACAGCGACCCTGCAAGATAGTGACACAATCCCTATTTTACAGACAGGGAAACTGAGGCTCAGAGTGTAAAGTTATTTGCCCAAAGTCACCGAGCTGGGGAGTAAAGTGATGAGGCACGATTTGGAGTGGGCTCTGTCAGACCCCACTGCTACAGTGACTTAATCAAGATACCTCTCAGTACAGAGTATTGGCTAAGAGCATGTCATTTTACTAGGTACTGTCCTGTCCACAGCCCCAGGTGAGCTCCAAAACCCTTGGTGAGTGACACTATTCTTTGTCTCATAGATGAGAAAAATGACCTAGAAGAGAAAAGCGATGTGCCCAGGGCTTGGTGGCAGGGCCCGGCCAGGCCCTTGGTCTCACAGCAGCTAACTCTCTTTCCTCCCAGCCCCTGCCCTGAGGGTGCCCAGAGGACTTCCCACCCATACCTTGGGATCTGGAGCTCTGAAAAGACGGTTTCTGTTCCATGCCTCTGGCTTCCCAGGGTCTGTTTCTGATTCATTCCCCTCCCCAACTGTCCTGCTTGACGGGTGGAGGAACTCTGGACCTGGGAAGCTGGCAGTGTCCAGAGGAGGCAGCAAGAGTGCCCAGGCCTGGATTCTAGGACAAAAAGACGGGCCCCAGGCACAGCAGGGATTGAAGCAGATGGCATTTCCCAAAGCTGTACCAAAAGACATTGAACCACATTCTGGGGAAAAGGACTATGCTCTTGTGTAGTTTGGGGAAGGATTGGATTAACTAGAGTGAAAGAGCTTTCTATCCTGCAGGCCTTCTCAGAGCCTTTAATGTACAACTTGCACTTCATACAGCTCCGGGGTGGGGTGGGGGGCTATGGAAAGCAGTGTTGCCCAAACTTCTTTGAACATAAAATCCACTTTTTTCTTGGAGCATTTCAAGGGCCCCACAAGATACTGTATGTATCTTACTGTTAGAAGATGCTCTTCTGGGCCCTCCCCTGGGTCACATCAACCCTGAGCGCCTTTGCCGATTGAGTGGATGAACCCTGACTGCTTTAACAGGACCAGAGCTTTAGTATCCTAGAACGTCCGAACTGGAAGAACCTTGCAGGGTGCAGCCCAGCTTCTCCATGTGTGGGAACTGAAGGCCAGGGCAGTGCAGCAACATGTTTGGAGGAGGGAGGCCAGAGACAGACAAGCCTGTTGGGAGACTGTTGTAACACTCAGGGGAGAGTTTCTGGCGGCCTCAGTGGACCACACTCTACCTAGCATGTGGTGCCTTTGTTAACAGTACAGACTTCCCTGAGCCACACCCTAACCCTAACCTTGCTCTGAACACCAGACGCTCTGAGTGAGACGGTCCTGGGCGTCTGCCCTGTCAACAGTGCTCCCAAGGACATCTGACCATTACCCAAATTTGAGAGACATTGAGCATGGGAAAGGAAGGGGAAACTCTCATTTATTAAGTTGCCAGTATTCTAGGCTTGTTGTAAGCGCGATATCCTTTTATCCCCGCAACACTCTGGAGGATAGATATTAACACACCATTTTATAGAAGCTGAGTGGAGCCTGGCAGCAAAGGAACAGGGACAGGAACACAGTTATGACCAAGTCCCAAACCCTCAGTCCCCTTGTAGGATCTCTTGGGAGGGAGGTAGTGGGAGTAGAGAACCCAGCTCCTCTTGAAGGGAAGATGAGACAGGCTTGGGCTTTGGCTGGCTGTGGAGAGAGGAGCCGTGTCATCCTTCCTGCCTTTGGAGCTTAGGGACCCAGGAGGGTGGTGGAGTCAGAGAAGTTAGGAAGGAAGATGATCAGCATCTGAGGGCTCTGGGCTGAGGCATGCACTGCGGTGGAGAGACTGTGATAAGCAGAGTGATAGCCCCCAAGGGTGCCTATGTCCTGATCTCTGGAAACTGCGACTCTGTTAGGTTATGCAGCAGAGGGGAATGAAGATTGCACATGGAATTAAGATTGCTCATCTGCTGGCCGTCACATACAGGATGATCCTGGGTGACCTGGGTGGGGCCAGTGTCATCACAAGGGTCCTTAAATGGGAAGAGGGTGGCAGAAGAGGTCAGAGCAGTGTAGTGTGAGGACTTGACCTGACATTGCTGGCTTTGAAAATGGAAGCAGGGGCCACAAGCCAAGGAATGTGGGTGGCCTCTAGAAGCTGGACAATGCAAGGAAATGAAGAAGGAGGGGGAGGGAAAGGGGAAGGAGAAAAAGCAGCAGCAAGGAAACGGATTTCCCCTAGAGCAGGAAGGAAGGCATCCCTGCTGACACCTTGACTTTAGCCCGGTGAACCAGTGTTGGACTTCTAACCTACAGAACTGTGAGATGCTATACAGGTGTTGCTTTAAGCCTCTAAGTTTGTGGGAATTTGTTACAGAAGAAATAGAAAACCAGTGAGGAGCTGAACCAGCTCCAAGATGGTCTCTGTCCTCAGCAAGTGTACAGGCTTCTAGGGCAAGATCTTCAGGACAACTGGCTTGGGCAGTTACAGTGCTGGGGAAACCCGGGAGCTCCCCAGCCCAGCCTGGAGTTGAGACAGAACACCTCGAATGGGATGGGGGGCCTCAGGGGCCCTGCCCGTCCCGCCCTGGGGGCTGGAGTGAAATCTGTGGACCCTGGCCTGCCCAGCAAGCCCCGCTTCGCTCTGCCTGCACTCTCAGAGCCCCTCCCCCCGCATTCATCTCATCTCAAATGCTTTGGTTGCAAGTAACAGAAACCACCACAGGCTACCATAACAGGACTTTCTTGGGAGGATACGGAGGTCTCACAGAACAGAGGGAACTTCTGAGGAGCCAGACTGCAGAGAAGACGGTGCCCAGGAGCAGAAACAAGAGGGCCCTGTCTCAGGGGAGACCAGCGCCCACAGATTGAGGGCTTTGTGTCACTCACGTCACGAGACCGATTCCCGGGAGGGAGAAGCTGATGGTCTAGCCTGGGTGGAGGGCAGTCACCCCTCCAGAGTTCCCATACGGTTGTCCTGGAGCAGTGTCTGCCTGACAAGGATGTGCTTGGAATTAGGGCGCATGCTTGTTTGGGGTGGCTTGGGAAGCTGGAGATTATCCAGGGCTCTGACTTTCTCCTTTGCTGCAATCACCAGAAGGGGCTTCGATGCCAGGTGGGCAAAATCAGTAAGTTTCCACCCCTCTGTCGGCTCTGTCCCCCTCTTAGCTGCTGTTTCTGTTCCCAGGGCCTCCCATCCCATTTCCTGCCCTCGGCGTGTTTAACTGAGCTGGTCCAACATTGGTGGCCCTCAGAGGTGAAGTTTCAGTCCACCTGTGGGGAAAGTTGGCCATTAGCCAAGCGTTCAAGGCCCTGGATGATTCCCTAGCCTCACGGGGTTCCTACCCCTTCACCAGCCCACTGCCACCCACCCCCTCCACTAAACCTTCATTCCACTTTGGCCACATGCTAAAATCCAACTCAATCTTAGTAAGCCCCCGCCTCCAAGGTGGGACACCCGAGAAAGATAGGCAGCCCCTGAATCAGGAGACAGGGTTCTGGAGCCAGCCTTGCCCCTGAATCTCTGTGCGATCCTGTGCAAGTTCCTCTCCATTGCTCAGTTTCCCCTTCTGTAAACTAGGACACGGATCTCCACCCTGCTTCCTGCCTGGTTAGCTTGAGGATCCAGTGAGCTGAGCGGGGAAAGCTCTGTGAGGCTGTGATGGCCTGGTGTCCCCTACTATCCCTCCCACCTCGGACCCAGGCCCTTGTAATAGCAGGAGCTTAGGAAATCTGGGCTGAACTGAAGTGGAAATCCAGTTTAGCAAAGCCTGTGGGTGCAGCGGCCCTGGCACCACCGGTGACTCAGCAGGGCTGGGCTTTTTGGAGAAAAGCGCTAAGCATTGCATTTCCTTGTAGGAACAGCCTCAGATGGTGGGGGGGTGGGGGGCACCTGAAAGAGGGAGGCCTATGGGCCTCTAACCAGGGCCAGGGAACGGGGGTTCTCTGTTAGGGCAGGGGACGGATTCGAGTCCATCTGTAAGCTGGGAGACCTTGGACAAGTCACTTGTCTCTTTGAACCTCAGTTTCTTTTTGTGTAAAATAAGACTTGCAAGGGTGAAATAAGATCACGGGGATTGCGCCATGTGCTCTTTCCTCTCTCTGCTTTCTTCTGTCTTCAATTCTCCTGTCTCAATTCCGTGTTCCATCTTGGCTCAAAGGAGGTCACATGCTGTGAACTTGAACTTTCAGAAGCCTCTCATGGCAATCCCTCTGCCTGATGTCCCACCACTAGTGCGCTGTCCTTTTGTCTTAAGCATTGCCCTACACACTGATCGTAGAGTTTTAAATTTTTACATTTCTGTTTATCCTTTCTTACAGCAGAAATATGGGTGGAGGAGGATGAGGCAAGGACATTAAAAGGAGAAACAGGGCTACCTCAGGTCCTGCCTCCATGATCGTTCTATTTCCCCTCCTGATGGATCAGTGTGCTGAAAAACTGCCCGAGGAGGTTCCCTGGGCTCTGGGGACACTTGCTCAGGGCTCCAGAACTAAATAGAAGCCAAGTCAGCATCATTTGCATAACAATGGATGACTGTTAGTGGCTTCTTTCCTGGTGCTCATGACAGAGGCCTGGGAAGAGGTGCCAGGACGGAGCAACTGCCCTTTTGCTCAGCCACTTACTAGCTCTCTGGCCCTGGGCAAGTTACCTTGCCTCTCTGGGCCTCAATGTTCTTACCTATAAAATGAGCACAACCACAGTGAGCCCTGTTAGAGTTGTGGTGAGGCATATGTGAGGCACACGTGTCACGTGCTCAGATCCTTGCCTGGTAGATAGGAAGCACTTATTTGTTATTGTCTTCTTCATCATCAGTATCATCTTTTTTGCTTTCTGCCGGGCCCTGTGCAGGGCACAGGTGACACAGAGATGAATCAGCCATGGTCCCTACCCTGGCTGGTTAGTGATCTAGTGGAAGAGACTCACCCTGGGTGTGTCAGACCCTCTGCCGGGCCCTGATTGGAGATCTGAAGGTGAACAAGGAACAGTGGCCCCGGCAGTTGTGCAACAAGGCTCCTCCCTCAAGAAGGAAGAGTCTGAAACAAGGCACAGCTGATGAAGGCTCAGGAGAGCAATGTGCCCTCTGGGCCTCCCCCAAATCCCATCCTTCTTTAGAGTTTCTTCGTGCCAACTGTCTCCCATGTGGGCCAAGGCCCCTCACCTCTGTGCCTTTGCACACGGCTCCTCTGGCCCTTCCAAACTCACCCGCAGCGTTCCCTCCTTCAGGAACTTGCCCTGACTGACCCTGGTCTGATTTGGCCCCTTGGCTCCCATGGGACTACCCCCTGGGTCTACCGTGAAACTCCTTGAGGACAGGGCTGCAAATTGTTCACCACAGTATCCCCAGTGCTAGCACACAGTAGGTGCTCAATTAATGTATGAAGGTAGGGGAGGGAAGGTGTATCAGTCAGAATTGTGTTCAGCTACAAATGCCGAGAATCCTGACTATAGAGGTTTAAACAAAATGGGGTTTATTTTTCTTAAATAAGAAAGCAGCTGCTGTCAAGGGCTCATCAGTTCAGTGACCCTGCATTTGCTTTGGCTTTTCCTCATGGTCACAAGATGGCCACTGTAGCTCCTGCCATCACACTCATGTTCAAGAAAGAAAGGAGAGGCAAGACACAGCACCAGCACTGTTGGCCTCTTTGGTCAGGAGTAGCAAAACTCCTTCCCAGAACCCCATCAGGCTTCTCACTTCTTTTTGGCAAAAACGGAATCACATGGCCACTCCTAGCTGGGAAAACAAGTATCTACTTGATATGGAAGAACAAAATTCAGTTTTGCTCGCAAGAAAGAAGTCCAGGGGTGACGGAGGTGGGAGAAGGAATAAGGGAGTGGGGGTAAGGAGGGTGGGTACTGGTTAGACAACCAGCAGAGGGCTTCATGAAAGAGGTGGTATTTGCACAGTGCCTGGAAAGTCAGATACAATTTTGGTAACCAGGAAGAATAGCATGGGTGGAAGTCTGGAGGCTTGAAAATGCTGAGTGTCACCAGGGGCTGCCACGTGACCGAGACAGCTAGAGCAGGAAAGAGGTAGGACGAGCTTGGCGAACTGTCGGCGTATTTGCTGTCAGCCAGCAGCTCTCTTGCCCCCGTACAGCTCTAAGTCTCTTCCTCCACTCCACCTGAAATTCCACCATGAGAGATGATCTCAGCCAGTGAGACATACTGGACACCTGCTATGAACAAAGAGTCCTTTTCAAAATATAAATATGCCCTGAAGGCTTGTGGTCATCAGTCATTCATACCTGGATATCGATTCATTTTATTGGCTAGTGACCTCCTAATGCTTAGCTGAATTCTGCCCTGAGAAATAGGAATTTTTATTCTAGAAAGGGGTAATGGAGCCTGGGCCCTAGGAGATGGGAGATGGGTGGGGCTGGGTCTGGACCCCAAATGTCCGGGGGTCATAGGAGGTCTGTAGAAGAGGGAACTCACACTCACCAAGCCCTCCTATGGGCAGGCACTGGCCATCTTTCTTCTCTAAGGTGCTGCCATTGCCAGTTCACAATTGAGGTAACTAGAGCTTGGAGAAGGGGCCTGTCCTGCCAAGGTCATCTCATGCACAGGTGACGGAAGTGGGGTTGGACCCTGCTTAGTCTCACCCCAAAGCATATGCTGTCTTGTTGCCACGCCCCGTCATAATAATGATCATCATCTCAGCTGGCATTTGTTCAGCCCTTGCTCTATACCAGGCATTGTTCTGAGTGCTTTATGGATTTTAAGTCATGCCATTTTCACAACAATATTATGAGGTAAACACTATCATTGTCCCCATTTTGCAGATGGGAAATCTGAGGCACATAAGAGGTTAAGTGACTGGCCCAGAATCCCACAGCTAGAAGTGTCAGATCGGATTCACAGCCAGGCAATCCAGCTCTGAGGCACGGGGAAGGATGCTGCCTTGTCAAGGTCTTGTGGTGGATTAAGAGTAGATTCTCTACTAAAAACAAACAAAACCCCCGCAAAGTCATAGATACAGAGAAGAGATTGGTGGTTGCCAGAGATGGGGGGTTGGGGGTGGGCGAAATAGGTGAAGGGGGTCAAAAGGTACAAACTTCTAGTTACACAATAAAAAAGTCCTGGGCATGTAATGTACGGCACGGTGACTATAGTTCATAATACTGTACTGCATATTTCAAAGTTGCTAAGAGAACAGACCTTAAAAGTTGTCATCACAAGAAAAAAAATTTTGTAACGATGTATGGTGACAGATGCTAACTAGACTACTGTGGTGATCATTTTGCAACATATACAAATATCGAATCATCATGTTGTACCCTTGAAACTAATATAATGTTATATGAGCATTATACCTCAATAAAAATGTTTAATTAAATTAAACTTTTAAAAAAAGAGTAGATTCTCTAGACCAGTGGTTCCCAAGTAGGGGTGGTTTTTGCCCCCAGGAGACATTTGGAAATGTCTGGTGACATTTTTGATTGTCACAACAACTGGGTGGGGTGTTACCTGCATCCAGTGGGGAGGCCGCTAAACACCTTGCAATGCACACGCCGGCAAAGGATCATTGGTCCCAAACGTGGGGAGCGTTGAGGTTGGGAACCGAGGTCTAAACTTGTTAGAGAGGAGTGAATCTACCTCCTCTTGAAGTTAAGGCCTTAGTCTCAGAGCTGGGAGGAGAAGAAATGGCAGGGGGGTGCTTCAGAACGAAGCCTGCACAGCGTGGCTGAGATGCTGTAACAGAGACCAAATCCCTGGGATTACATAAGCGACAAGCTCATTTCCTGTGCACATAAATGACCAGAGACAGGTCCATGTGCGCAGACGGCTTTGTGCGTGAGGCCTTTCAGGGCCCAGGTTCCTTTGCCTTGTTGCTCAGGGATTCCCTGGGGTGTTGGCTCAGTTTGCGTGATTGAAGTTATTCTCCACCCCATGTCTGCATTCCAGCATACAAAAAGCCGGAAAGAGGAAGTAGAAGGCACAGAAGTTTATAAGCCCAGAGCTGGGAATCGGTTGTTAAACACAACCATTATTAAATTAAATTCTATAAATGTATAAATAACTAATTTATGTTAAAAAAAGGTTAATAAGTACTCAAAATGTATCACTTCCTAATTTATTTTGCTACATTCTGCCCATTACCTAGGCCCTTGAGATTTTCACATCTGTTTTATCTGTATTGTGGAATCACTGCGTAATGCTGTGTTCCACTGTCCATGCCTTCCCAACTTTTTTTTTTTTTTTTGGCGGTATGCGGGCCTCTCGCTGTTGTGGCCTCTCCCGTCGCGGAGCACAGGCTCCAGACACGCAGGCTCAGCGGCCATGGCTCACGGGCCCAGCCGCTCTGCGGCATGTGGGATCTTCCTGGACCGGGGCACGAACCCATGTCCCCTGCATCGGCAGGCGGACTCTCAACCACTGCGCCACCAGGGAAGCCCAGCCTTCCCAACTTTGCAGTCCATGGCATCACAGTGGTATCAGTCACAGAGATCAGTAAACTCTACAAATTAGAGCTTGAATGTTTGCTTTGTCAATTGTCTAAATTTAAGAAAGTGATCAAGCAAATGTTAATAATGGAGATTAAACCTCAAACCTGTAGGCATTGCATTACACCTGTTGCCATTACACTGTGAATAACACAAAAAGTTGAGAAAGTATTCTTCCAGAATCTGTAAAATATGATTCGATTCAGCAAAGATGTTGCTTATATCACTGACAAACTGTGATGACAAAGGCATTTGTTGTTTGCCTTTCATCTTACTTGTTAACATGAAAGAAGTTATCAGCCAACATTCACGTTGGCAGTGCTCTTGTTCATCCATGATGTGAGCAGCCTCTTTTCTGAATTTGGTAGTGATTGAGCATTTATTTGTAGTTTGATTTTGTGACACTATTTTTTTTTTAATTTATTTTAAAGAAGATGTTGGGGATAGGAGTTTATTAATTAATTGATTTATTTTTGCTGTGTTGGGTCTTCGTTTCTGTGCGAGGGCTTTCTCTAGTTGTGGCAAGCGGGGGCCACTCTTCATCGCGGTGCGCGGGCCTCTCACTATCGCGGCCTCTCTTGCTGCGGAGCACAAGCTCCAGACGCGCAGGCTCAGTAGTTGTGGCTCACAGGCCTAGTTGCTCCGTGGCATGTGGGATCCTCCCAGACCAGGGCTCGAACCTGTGTCCCCTGCATTAGCAGGCAGATTCTCAACCACTGTGCCACCAGGGAAGCCCTTGTGACACTATTGTTGGTGATAGATTTGTAAAAACTGATAGTATATTTTGCAAGAAATTCCAAGTCACACTGAAGCTAGAGGTGTATGAAATTCACAATAAAGAGGACTGTATTTTTATTTTTTGTAACTCTGTGCTATACATTCTTTTTAAAATTTTATTTATTATTTTTTACTGAAGTATAGTTGATTTACAATGTTTCAGGTGTACAGCAAAGTGATTCAGTTATACATATACATATATAAGTATTCTTTTTCAGATTCTTTTCTATTATAGGTTATTACAAGATATTGAATATAGTTCCCTGTGCTAATCGTTAGGTCCTTGTTGTTTATCTATTTTATGTATAGTGGTGTGTATCTGTTAATCCCAAATTCCTAATTTATCCCCCCATACATTCTTTACATCAGTAAAATTTACAGCAGACATATCTGTGTGTGTGTATACTTTTTCCCCCAGAACCCTAGAACATCTTGTCAGCTCACCACCACGCAGATCCCCTTCATTCACGGTCTGTTGGCAGGAATATGAGTCACATGGTCCCAAGGCCACGCCTAGCTTCAAGGGATGCTGGGAAATACAATCTCTAGCTGGGGGCCATGTGCCCAGCTAAAATCAAGGCAGCCCAACCATGGCAGCCCCGTGTATTTTCCCCAGAGGAGAGCACCAGCTCACTGGGGTTAGCCGTTTAGATTTTCCAGGGCCACACTTATGGCCTTCTCATGGCCTCATCTGAAGGCCGGCTTCGAGTTACCACTAGCTCCCACTCAGAATTTCAGGAAAGCACAGAGTATGGTGTCCTGAGGGGACAGATTCCCAAACCTCATGCTGCACCTTCAAGTGCCTGCTTCCTGCCCTTGCTTTACCGTTTGCATCTGTAATCCTGACAGCCATACCAGCAGGGCTTGACTTTGAGCAGTTTTGTGCTCCACACCAGTGTTTGGGGTACATTAGACAGAACGTGGGTTCTGGAGTCCCAATTCATGCAAAATCTCTTCATCTCTTTGAGCCTCAGTTTCCTCCTCTGTAAAATGAGGATGATAAAATTTACCTTGCTTGGGCTTCCCTTGTGGCGCAGTGGTTGGGAGTCCGCCTGCCGATGCAGGGGACACGGGTTCGTGCCCCGGTCCGGGAGGATCCTACATGCCGCGGAGCGGCTGGGCCCATGAGCCATGGCCGCTGAGCCTGCGCGTCCGGAGCCTGTGCTCCACAGCGGGAGAGGCGACAGCAGTGAGAGGCCTGCGTACCGCAAAAAAAAAAAAAAAAAAATTTACCTTGCAGGGTTATTGTAAGAGTCAAGTGAAACAATCTTTGGGGAAGTTTTGTTGTCTAGAAACTACAATTCAGGTGTGAAGTAATTAATTCCAATTCCTAACAGACTGGTTTGTGATCAGGCTCAGATGGAATTACAGACACATAAGCCCTTTGTAAAACTGTTAAGTACTGTACTGATATAAGGTGGTATATTACATTTTTAAGTAATGAAAAATTATTGGTTGTTTTATTATAACAAAAGAAATACTGACATAGAAAACAAACTTACAGTTAGTTACCGAAGGGGAAATGGGAGAGATAAATTAGGAGTATGGGATTAACAGATGCACACCACCATATATAAAATAGATAAATAACAAGGATTTACTGTATAGCACAGAGAACTATACTCAATATCTTGTAATAAACTATAGTGGAAAAAGAAAAAACAAGGAAAAGAAAAAAAGCAATACTGCTAAAAATTTAGAAAAGGCAAAGTAAAAATACCCATAATGCTACCACTCAGAGATCTAACTACGGTTTATATTTTGTTATAGCTCCAACAATTATTAACTCGTGGTCGTGTTTGTTATATTTGGACCCCCACCTACGCCCTCCAACTCCCTTATTCAAATAATCAGATTATTTTGAAGCATGTCCTAGACATCATATAATTTCATCATAAACATTGCAGTATTTATCTCTAAATTTAAGAATACTTTAAATAAATATAACTTCAATATAAATATCACACCTAAAAAAATAAGTTCTCTAATGGAGGATGTTGATAACAGGGGAGGCTATGCACGTTTAGGAGCAGGGGATATATGGGCAACCTTTGTACCTTCCACTCAATTTTTTTTTTTTTTTTTTACCTTCCACTCAATCTTGCTGTGAACCTAGGGCTGCTGTAAAAACTGAAGTCTCTTTTTTAAAAAATAAGCTCTTAATAGTATCAAAAGGTGATCATTATTCAAATTTCCCTAATTGTGTATTTCTTTTTTCATAAATTGTTCTTGTACCTTTGAATAGTGGTTGTTTATATTTTTCTTATTTATTTGCCAAGCTCTTTATATATTAAACATATTAACTAAGGTAATATTAATTACTATTGTTATTCCAACAGGGGAGGCCATGGAGACTTCAGGATCACTTCAGGACCACAGTCGAGTCCACGGAGAATCAGAAGATCTAGACCGTATGTTTGCTCTCTCTGCCCTCTGGGCAAAGCCGCATGGGAGGTGAAGTCCAGCAGTAGGTGGAACAGAAGACCCTGCTCAGCTCATGCGGCACAATGAATGGCCCAAGTTACGGTCAAAACCTCTAGAGAAGTAGTGACTTTACACACATGCACATGTGTGTGCTTGGTCCAGTCTATCCCCCAGTACTCTAGCTGTGTGGACCCTCAGTTGCTCCCCAAATCTCAGAGGCTCTGGGGGCTTGGACTTGCACTAGGGAGTGTCCTCAGAAGGTGGGAAGCGTCCTGCATGGCCCCAGAATGGGGAATGGGAAGGTTTAGGGCTTGATCGGATCCCACCTGCCCTGTAATTTACAGAGAATTTTAAATTGGCAACTGCTCTACACAGTGTAGTGGTCTCTTGGGAAGGATAGAGGGCTTAGAAGCCCCTCTCTGGGCTCCACATTCAGAGAAAAGTCTGCCTTTGGCCTTCCTAGAGCCTCTGGGGCCTCTGAGATCCCTGGTCTCCTGTACCTCCCATTGGCCCTAGGGGTTTGGGAAGAGTGTCCCAGTGAATCCAGCCACTCCTTGCTCCCCACATCCAAGTAGACCCCTGGGGAGGCCTGGGTGGTCTCTGGGGTGGGAAGGGCAGGAAACGCTCATCCTTGCCTATGTGTGCCTCCCAGATGGAGAGACGGATTTCCACAAGCAAGACGAGGAGGCTGAGCTCTATTCTCAAGACCAAGATGAGAGCGGCAAGTCTTCCTCCTCTTCATCCTCCTCCTCAGGTAAAGCAATGATTTCATTAAATAAATCTATATTAAGATATTAAAGACAAGCATTTACATGGAAAAACCAATCTCCTGGACTTCCCTGGTGGCGCAGTGGTTAAGAATCCGCCTGCCAATGCAGGGGACACGGGTTCAAGCCCTGGTCTGGGAAGATCCCACATGCCGTGGAGCAACTAAGCCCGCGAGCTACAACTACTGAGCCCGCGTGCCACAACTACTGAAGCCCACACGCCTAGAGATTGTGCTCCGGAACAAGAGAAGCCACTGCAATGAGAAGCCTGCACACCGCAACGAAGAGTAGACCCCGCTCACCGCAGCTAGAGAAAGCCCGCACACAGCAACAAAAAGCCAACGCAGCCAAAAAAATAAATTAAAAAAAAAGAAAAAAATTAACAAAAAGAGAAAAGAAGAAAAACCAGTCTCCTGAACCTCCCACCTCGGTACTACAGCTCTCTTTTTCCATGTTCCCTTCCAGAGCCTGCCTCTCTGTACATGTAGCTTGTACACAGTTATAACTACCATAGAGGGACTTCCCTGGTGGTCCAGTGGTTTAGAATCCACGCTTCCACTGCAGGGGGCACGTGTTCAATGCCTGGTCAGGGAACTAAGATCCCATATGCCACGTAGTGTGGCCAAAAAAAAAGAACCCAAAAAATTACCGTATAGACAATTTTGTCCTTGGTTTACAATTTTTTTTGCTATCTTATCCTAAGCATTTTGCCATGTTATTCCATAATATCTTAGCGGCTATTTTTCATGTTTCCCAAGTAGCCCCTCAAAGTGACTGCGTCTCATGTAAAGGAACGTTTAAGTTTTGTAGGAGCACTTTGGAATCAGGGGCAGTGCATGTGTCCATTCAAGCAGCCTGCAGGTTCATACCCTTTCTTTGCCACTAACTAGCTAAGCGTCCTGTATGCCCTGGAGTCCTCATGCATAAGATGGGAATGATAACAAAAGTTATCTCATAGGATACCTGTGAGGATTACATTCTACACGTGCAAAGGCTTAGCACCTATCAGATAGTAATAGCTCTAAAAATAACTGCTATTGTTAAGATTTTCCCCCTTCCCCACCCCAGTTTGTCCTGCTCAAGAGCATCCTTGCACAAAAGCCTTTATTTTTGAATTTTTCATACAAATCAAGTCCTACATATCTACTCCCACAAGCACTTTAATGGGTTTAGAGGGATGAGCATCTCTAATTGGACTTTGATTACAAATTGCCACATTATTCTCTGAAAAGAAGCAGGATGTCTCTCTACTTTTATTCTTTTAACTCAAAAGGTAAGGCTGAATTTATAGCAGCAGCAACATCACAGCTAGCATTTATTGAGCACTTACTTTGTGCCAGGTAGCGTTCCAAGCACTTTATGTGGAATAACTCAGTTAATTCTCATAGCAACCCATGAGGAAGGCATTGTTGTTATTCCCATTTTACAGGTGAGGAAACCGAGGCCAGTGAGGTTTAGTTCTAGAAGAGCTTCCAGAGGCAGGAGGGCTACAACACGGGATTCTGTCCCTTTGTTTGTCCTCCGTAGGTGGGAAGGGACGTTCTGTCTTCTGATTCTGATTGACCCTCAGGGGTTGCTGCTCCCCCACAAATGTTCTCCCCCAAGTGTGGCCATAAGTTCCTTCCTTCTGGTCTCCAGAGTACATACACATGGGACTGGGCGTAGTTAACAAAACTGAACACTTAAAAGAAAGCAGCAGGAAAATAAACATGGAGTCCTAGAAGCATTGAGACAGACTGACATTCAGGATCCTGGTCTCTGGTCCTACCCTGGTTGGCCTGCTGCTGGAACTCAGACCCTGCCCATTCTTCAGGCTCAGACGGTGACCATTAGTCCTTGGGCCCCAAGCCTGGGTGCCTCCCAGCAGCCCCCCACCTTCCTCCACGTTAGGGCCCTAACTCAGAGTCTGGCATGCAGCACCACTCTCCCTACATAGCTTTTTGTTCTTTTTTTTGTTTTTGTTTTTGTTTTTTGCGGTACGCGGGCCTCTCACTGTTGCGGCCTCTCCCATTGTGGAGCACAGGCTCCAGACGCGCAGGCTCAGCAGCCATGGCTCACGGGCCCAGCCGCTCCGCGGCATGTGTGATCTTCCCGGACTGGGGCACGAACCCGTGTCCCCTGCATCGGCAGGCGGACTCTCAACCACTGCGCCACCAGGGAAGCCCAGCTTTTTGTTCTTAACGTATCCTGTTTGGGTTTTTTAAAATATTTATTTATTTGGTTATGCTGGATCTTAGTTGTGGCTCGTGGGCTCCTTAGTTGAGGCTTGCCGGCTCCTTAGTTGTGGCATGTGAACTCTTAGTCACGACATGCACGTGGGATCTAGTTCCCTGACCAGGGATCGAACCCGGGCACCCCTCATTGGGAGCACGGAGTCCCAACCACTGCGCCACTAGGGAAGTCCCTATCCTGTTATTTTTAAATTAAAACGTTTTTTCATTATGAAAGATTACACATGGGCACATTGTAGAAAATATGGAACATACAAAGAAGTAGAAAGAAGGAAAAAAATCATCCTTTGCTCTGTTAGATAACCACTAAACACATATTAGTGTATCTCCTTACAGTTATTCAATAAATATTTATTGAGCATCAACTATGTGCCAGGCTCAGTGATGGATACTCGGGACACCAGAAACAAACGTGATTTTTTCTGCCAGAGTTAATTTTTTAAACAATTGAATTAGACAGAACACAGAAAAATTATCCTCATTCTTGACAGCATACAATTCTACAATACCTTTTATTAAAAATTATATATTATGCATAGGGAACTATATTCAGTATCCTGTAATAAACCATAATGGAAAAGGAAAAAATCAATCCTTGAACAAGTTTTAAAAATTATATCTTATGGGGCTTCCCTGGTGGCGCAGTGGTTGAGAGTCCGCCTGCTGATGCAGGGGATGTGGGTTCGTGCCCCAGTCCGGGAAGATCCCACATGCCGCAGAGCAGCTGGGCCCGTGAGCCATGGCCGCTGAGCCTGTGCGTCCGGAGCCTGTGCTCCACAATGGGAGAGGCCACAACAGTGAGAGGCCCGCGTACAGAAAAAAAAAAAAAAAAAAAATTATGAATATATCATGGAGAAAGCTAAAATAATATTGATGTGAATGTTAATAGAGATTGTCCCTGTTGGATAGAATTTGGAGTAATTTTTGCTTTCTTATTTTCTGTATTGTTTGATATTTTGCAAAATATGATGAAAAAGCCTTTTGGGGGCATTGATTGATATTTGTAAAATACACAAAAGAAGAAAATAGAAGCCACTCAAAATCCCATCTCTTGAGATAAATACCACTGTTGTTATCTTGATGTACTTCCTGATACCTCTTTTTCTGTACCAGTTGAGATCACATACGCACTGATTTTTTTTTTTTCTGCACTGATTTTTAAGCACAGTTAACTTGGTTTCCTATAATTAAAAAATTTATCCATGATAGACCAGGAGGTCCCCAAGCCCGCTGAGGAACATTGGGACTGCTGGGGCCCTCTTGGTCATCCTGAGGAAAAGGGAATCCTCTGGACCTGAAGCTAGAAACTCCTAGGCCTGAATCCCCAGAATGCTGACCAATCCAAGAGTGCCAACAACGCGGTCATTCTTCAAGGCTTTAATCAAACTCCTGCTGCAGGCGGGGCAGCCTTAGGACAGTGATACCCAGGCCTCGTCCTTCAGGAGCTCAAGGTGGTTGGAGGGATGAGCACCACCAGGGACCCTCATGCCCACTGTGTCAAGCACAGACAGTTGATGCTATAGAAACCCCAGAGGAGGGTGGGCAAGATGCATGTGAGCTGGGGCAGCTGGAAAAGCCCTTCTACAGGAGGTGTGACATCAGCTTAAGCTTCAGGATAAGGGAGCAAGTGGGAAGGGCATTCCAGGTGGGAGACAGAGCACGAGCAAACCCAGAGTCAGCGTGGCGTTGGTGGCATCACAGAGTTGATGCAGCCCCCATACTGGGCAGTAGGGAAAGCACCTCAGTAACACGATACTTCACAGGACCTTGTCTTATCTTAGTGAAAGCCGTGTTGAACATAGTAAGTGATTTGTCTGAGGTCACACAGAAAGTTCATGGCAGTTCCTGTCCCCTAACCCTCAAAGCAGAATTCTTCCCCCAGACCACACTCCTCACATAAACTAAATTTTGAGAACCGACACCAGAATGAGGTATTCCAGGCTCGATCCAGGCTGAGGTTCTCCCACAGCTTGTGTTTGTTCCCTGCAAAGAGCAGCAATGAGGACTAGCCCCCCTGAGTAACTGGAAAACGTTGGCAGAGACGGGGGCTGGTCTCCCCTGCAGGGGCAGCTCGCCCAGTAGGCAGTAGGCCTCACCATTTCTCCTTTGCCCACTTGGCTGATGGCTGAATTTCTCAGTGGGCCTGAGCATGTCCGTGTGAAGATTTTTTTTTTAAATAAATAAATACATTTATTTATTTATTTATTTTTGGCTGCGTTGGGTCTTCGTTGCTGCGCTCGGGCTTTCCCTAGTTGTGGCGAGCGAGGGCTACTCTTCATTGCGGTGCACGGGCTCTAGGTGTGAGGGCTTCAGTAGTTGTGGCACATGCGCTCAATTGTTGTGGCTCACAGCCTCTAGAGCACAGACTCAGTAGTTGTGGCGCATGGGCTTAGTTGCTGTGTGGCGTGTGAGATCTTCCTGGACCAGGGCTTGAACCCGTGTCCCCTGCATTGGCAGGCAGATTCTTAACCACTGCACCACCAGGGAAGTCCCCCGTGTGAAAATTTGTTCCTTGCAGTGTTATTTATAGTAGGGCAACAATAGAAACAACCTAACGTCCAACAACAGCAACATAGAGCAGTGATGCTACACCCTGTCCTGGTCAGAGCTCTGGTCTTCATACATCTCTAAAGTGAAAAAGAGAAATTCAAATCATAGAATTCGTTTGATCTCATATACACTTTGTAAAAATTCACACATACATGATTGTAAACAAGACTGGAAGGAAAAATATCAAAATGTTAATAGTGGTTATCTCTGGATGGTTAAATTATGGGTGATTATCATTTTCTTGTTTTTTTTTTGAATTGACTTATACCATAGATACTTTACAATAATCTTTTTTATCTTTATAACCAGAAGAATATAATTTTGTTTTTTTAAAAGAAAACTTTAATAAATGTTAGCCTAAATTGATTGTGGGAAGAAAAGAACTTGGGGGAAAGAGCCTGGATTAATGCCTAGTACAGATCCTGGCACACATAAGGTGTTTAATAAATGCTCTCATGACTCTGGAGCTGAGCTCTGGGTTCTATTTTTGGAGATAAAAATGATTAGAAGTGCAGGCCTTGGTGACAGACCTGGGTTTGAACCCTGGAATTTCTGCTTCCTGACTGTGTGACTTTCAGCGAATAACTTAACTTTTGTGAGCCTCAGTTTCCTTATCTGTAAAATGGGGAGAGAGAGGCATTAATACCTTCTTCACAGCATTTCCAAGAGGATCAAATGAAATATTAACTATAAATTACTTAGTTCAGTGTTGGTACATAGTAAGTGCTCAAAAAATGGCGACTCTTATTACTGACTTTGAACGAGGCCCAGGTCCTCTCAGGCCCCCAGTTCTTCTTCAGTCAGCTGAACACAGTCACCTTGGGGCGTGTGAGGGGCGTCAGACAGAGCAGCAGGAATGCTCTTGTACAGCTGTCTTGCCTCTTGAAGAGCGCCCACCTCACCCCCAGCGCAAAGGCTATGTTACTTTTTAAGGCTTCCGACACCAGGAGAGGGAAGCCACTCTGGGGTGCTGTAACTGTGGGGAGCTGACTAACAGGCTTTGTCTACACCCAGGTGCTGAGCATGGGGAGCCTGACGTTTTGAAGGATGAGCTTCAACTCTATGAAGGTGATTGTCTGTCCAGTGGCTTTGGGGGAAACAGAATTAAACAAAGGACATGAAGGCTTAGGGCTTTGTTGGGAGGAAACACGGTGATGAGGGTGTTTCATGAGCTCAAAGTCCTGGGCAGATGTAGGAGGTGTGGCAAGGTGAGTGGTTATAACATGGGCAGATGGAGGTGGGGGCAGGCATTTTCTGCCACAGTCAGACTGTCTTGGAATCTCTTCTGATCTATAACCCTGACTTGCAGGTTGACTGTGACCAGTCACCCAACCTTTCTGGGCCTCAGCTTTCCAACCAGCAAGATGGAACTTAATCAGTACCCTCTCTCTTGGAATACTGGGTTGTTTAAGCATGCAAGGGAAAATTAAGGACCTGATTTCTACAAAACTCAAATTACGGAGTAATTGTCTCTAAGCATCGTGATTTTTACAGCGAGCAGATATAAATATTATGGCACTTTGCTTGGTAGCACTTTGATGAGATGGAGGAATTTGTAGGAATGAACCAGTTTGCCAAAAAGCCTCATAAATGAACACTGCCAGATAAGAAAACCTGTTTAACTTTGTTTAATCCAACATTTACATAATCCGCTTAGTCTCCTAATGCCAGATAATAACCCAGGAAATACAACTGGAAACATATACATTCAAAGAAATGGAAATGAAATATCTTAATATTCTGCATCAAGGTATTACCAGTGGCTGCCACTGGGTGGTAGCATTGTGAGTAATCGTCATACTATTTTCTTTCATCTGAATTTTCTTTTTTTTTTAAACAAAAACAGGTACTGTCTAATTTTTTAAAATGTTAATTAAGTAGTGTAAGAAAGTTTTCACTGAGTGTAAAATGAGAGAGAAACTGTTACATATACGTACATTTTAAATGTTTTTTTCTCATCAAAAAGTAAGTCATGTTCCCTGTAGAAAACGTAGATATCGTCACGTATTTGTGACTTAATTCCCCCAAGTAATGAATTCCCCGCCCCGCCTCCCCCCTCCCGAGACACCAGAGGTACTTGGTAATTACGCTGCCGGAGTCTCATTTCATGCCGTTCTTGGTTTGCCTTCTGTACCCTTGGTGCTGGCCTCTCTGGTCACTTGCAGACACTGGCTCCTGTTTGCACATTAGCCTAAAGACAGTTCAGCATACTGAGTGTTTATTGCCATGAGCTGAGTGCCCCCTTCAGGTGTTTGTGTCCTGGGGCTGATCTGGAGGGCAGAAGTGTACAGAGTGGGGACTCCTGCCTCCCCTTGAGGGGAAGAAGGTGACAGGCTAGGAGAGAAGTCACTGGGAATAGAGTAGGTGCCAAGAATCAGAGGGTGGGGACTTCCCTGGTGGTTCAGTGGGAAACACTCCGCGTTCCCAATGCAGGGGGCCCGGGTTCGATCCCTGGTTGGGGAACTAGATCCCTCATGTATGCCACAGCTAAGAGTCTGCATGCCACAACTAAAGTTCCTGCGTGCCACAACTAAGACCCAGCGCAGCCTAAGTAAATAAATATTAAAAAAAAAAAAAAGAACCAGAGTGTGAATGAGGTGGGAGGGCTACCCAGGCCAGATTAAAGGGAAGGCTGCACCTCAGGGCACGTATAGGGCTCGATTCACCCTAGGCAGCCCAGACAGGAGCTCCACACTGGGGTCAGGGGCCAGGGCCCCCATGGTACAACCCAGCTTGGCTTCCACAAGCTCAGGGCCTGGTGGGGCTGGAGCCACGTGGCTAAGTGTCCTCACCTGCATCTGGATAGGAATGAACAGGCACAGATTGCAAACTGGTGGCCTGTGTGTACAGATGTATATCATCTGGCTCACAGAGTATCTTTATTATTATTATTGTTCTTAATATATTTCATCACGTCTACAGCTAACAGTTTTTCACATCTGGAGATCTGTGAAATCAGGGTGCCTCTTAAAATCACTGGCAACTTGCAGTTATAATTAGCAGTAGTTTAAACTTCCATAAAATGACGTCATTCTCACAAACCATGATATCTTTGATTTGATGGAATATGAATTGCCAGCTTTTTTTATAGTCAAGAAGTTTATATAAAAACCTGGATTTCTGGCTTCTCGTGGGAAATTAGAAGACCTGTAACATGGGGCAGGCATTGCTGCGGCAGCTTTCGGGGACTGCGGGGTGGTGCCTGCCCCTTTAGATGAAAGAGGAACCCTCCAGTTTGCTCCAGTGTCCCCTGCAGATCAATGGGAAGTCTCTCTGCAGTGTAACTTCTCCCCACCCAGAGGATATGAATATGCAGTCACTGATTTCCCTTCTGTGCAGGTGCCCCCGGGGAGGTGGTGCCGTCTGAGGAATCAGGTGAGTGTCTTTTAGGGGAGAGGGGTCGTTGGTACTGGTGTTGAACGAGGTCTGGGCACCGTCTTTCCCCCAAAAGAGGCAGGCGCTATCAGGTGCACGGCTGTGAGAGATGGGACTCCCAGTCTGCTTGGGGCCTGGGGCTCTGACCCGGGCTCAGCAAGCAGGTGGGGCTGGCTGTGGCATGAGACGGGGGGCCAGTGGAGGTTAGAAAGGGGGTCCAGGCAAGAACAAAGGGATTATTAATAACAATCTATAGATAGAAAGATCCCCTGGGGGCTGGAGAATTCAACAGGGGCGTTTTCAGAAGTCACCTGTGGCACTCGTTAAGGACCCAAGCTGGCCTGGGCACTAATGTTGAGTTTCTAATTTCCAGGACTCCGAAGGAGAGGCTCTAATCCAGAGAGTGGTAAATATGCAAGCTCCAAGAGGGGAGTGGGAGGCGGCCTGGATTCCAGGGGCTGGGACAGGACCACAGGCAGCCTGGGGGGGAGGGAGATCAGTCCCAGCAGCAATGCCGTCACCAGCCAGAGTGTCACCGTGATCCAGGAAAGGGGCCTCCGGGCTCAGGTCACATGGATCAGAACAGACACAGGCCTGTGGAGGAGGAGGGCATCAGTGGAGGTCCAAGGACAGCCACCCCACCTTCAAGCTTTGCCCTGACCGGTCCTGCAGTGAGTGCCCTCTGACCCAGGAAATAGAACCTGGGAGAGCCATTCTCAGTGAGGCAGGGGAGCGAGAATCCCACCAGCTATACCGTGTCAGAGTTAAACCGTCGTCTCTCTCTTGTTCCCAAGGAGAAGTGGAGCCCTCTCAGTTAAGAAGACTAAATATAAAGAAGGATGGTAAGGAAATTGGGGTTCCAGGGCTGCTGCTTTTGTCTGGTCCAGATTTCTCTGGGTAGAAAGTCAGCTGGTGGCCTGGAACGACAGTAATCATGGCCCACCTCTGCTGCGGGCCCTGCAGTTTGCAAAATCCTCAGCTTAGAATCACCTTGAGAAGGTGGTACAATGATTCCTGTTTTGCAGATATAGAAACTGAGGCTCAAGGACGGGGAGCGGTCTTACAGCTAGTGAGTGACACGACTTGGGCTTGGATCCTGGTCCTGTGCTCTTTCTGCTGTACACCGAGTCACTAGCATGATAAACGCCCTCCAGGCCTTATGGCCATAATGGGGAGCTGGGAACAGGCTGGGCCGAGGAAGCTGGGAGGTTAGATTAGACTGGACTCTAGGGAAGGAGTGATGAGAACCGGAGGGACTGCCTCGACTCCAGGCCTGGAATCGTGGGGGCTTCAGGGAGGAGGGTAAGGGTGGGAAGGAAGACCATGTTTTTGGGGGGGGTTTTGGGCGGTTTTTTTGGCCGCATTGCGAGGCATGTGGAATCTTCTTAGTTCGCCGACCAGGGATTGAACTCGGGCCCCAGCAGTGAAAGCCTGGAATCCTAACCACTATGCCACCAGGGAACTCCCGAGAGCATAGTTTTTGTTTTGTTTTGTTTTTTATATATAAATTTATTTATTTATTTTTGGCTGCGTTGGGTATTCGCGTGCAGGCTTTCTCTAATTGTGGCGAGAGGGGACTCCTCTTCGTTGCGGTGCGTGGGCTTCTCATTGCAGTGGCTTCTCTTGTTGCAGAGCATGGGCTCTAGAGTGCAGGCTCAGTAGTTGCAGCATGCGGGCTTAGCTGCACCGCGGCATGTGGGATCTTAGTTCCCCGACCAGGGATCGAACCCACATCCCCTGCATAGGCAGGCGGATTCTTTACCACGGGACCACCAGGGAAGCCCTCTAGAAATATTTTGAGTTGTTCAAAAGCCCGCCTTTAGGGAGTGGGAGACCTGTGTCCGAGCCCCTGGCTCTGCCTCCATCAAGCTACATGAACCCGGATGTGCTGTCGAGCTGTCCCGGGCTATGAAGTGAGCCTCATCCCACTAAAACTGAGATTCCCAAAGCGCAGGCCATGTCCAGGTTGCTTCAGGACATGGCATTATACCCCCAAGTGAGAAGGTGACTGCCCTTTCCCCTCTCTTTCTCTGCGTGGAGCCCCCGGGCCTTTAGTGCCACCCTGACCCTTGCTCACTGCCCTCCGGACACAGAGATCAGGACCGTACGCGGAGCCGTCTGCAGGCAGCGGCGGGTAGGCCTTCACCGTCTTGCTTTATGGGCCTTGCGTTTGTTCTTAAGACATGGGATCCTAGTTTTCCACTTAGTGTTGTAACATGAAGTTTCCTTTTCAAGTAAATCTATTTAAGGAAAAATAAGAATCTGCTTAAAGAAAAACTTTAAGTAAATAGAACAAGTGGTCCTTGGGTAGCAAGAAATTGTGAAGGTCATAAGCAGTGCTACGTAGAAAGGGCAAAACCCACAAAGGTGGTGTGTAGATGGCTGAAATCAGAAAAAACAGACAAGGGTGATCCCCTAGGTCCCTCTTGGCTCCAATACACCTTGGAGTCCTTATCCTGGCCTGATCTCTTCAGCCCCCAAAACTTCTAGTTCCCTAAAACTTGAAGTTCTCTTCCCAGAAATTCACTTACCCTGCCCTCACCTGGTTGAACCCTTCACTGTACTGGGTCTGTGCCTTGGTCCCACCTTCTTACCTGTCTCATGGCACGTGAATGTGCGCACGCACACGCGCACACACACACACACACACACACACACACACACACACACAAAATCTTCCCTTTCATCCAACTCCTACTGCCTTGGCTATCTTTAAGGCTTACCTCAAACTCTCTTTCTTCCATTAATCCCTGCCCCAGATATGGTGAGTCCTGAATGCTTATGACATCTTACAACTGCATCCAATTCCACAGTGTGGGGACCTTATAATGTATTTACCATTCCCCACTTGATAGATGTTTAGGTTATTTCTAATTTTTTGCTCTTTCAAACTAAGCTGCCCTACCCACCCAGCCCTCTGTTTGGCCTTACATTTCTCTGCAGTCTCTCTCTTTTTAAAAACACTTGTATTTTCTAAGTATTTACTCATAAGAAAATGGGGGAAAGATCAGGGAGAAATTCTCTGCTAGGAATTCATTTTGCATTTCTGAAGATTTGGGTGAGGAAAGAGTTTTCACCCCCACTCTGTCACATCTCCGAACAGACCTAAGCCTGATGCTTTCTTAAACCTTAAGTCTAGTTCTGCATGACGTCTTTTTTGCCCCTAAAGGACAAATTGATTTCAGAGCCAAGAATGTTCTAGAAATAATCTTTTGATTTCCCCCCCAGAAAAAAAATAACAAAAACAAAACCAGAAATACCCTCCTCACTTCTGTTCACTTGCCTTCCACATGCCACCTGACAGCAGTGATATGTAGTCCCACTCTGCCTTTTACCATTTACAAAGGACTTTCCCCTCCAAGACCCCCATCCATCCCTCCGTCAGTGGTGTAGAGGTTGCTCTCCTTGATTTATCAATGAGAACGCTGAGGCTCAAGGGAGTCAGGACACTTGTCCAAAGTTCACAGCACATCAGTGGCCAAACTGGACTAAAGTAGGACACATTCTCAGCAGCCTCGGCCACTCAGAGAGCCTGCCTCGTTCCAGGGAACCGTCTCTGAATTGTCCTCTCTTTCTTCTTTTTCTTTCTTTTAAAAACCTTTTTGGCATCTTCCCTATCACAACCCTCTGCCTGGGTCAAGGCCCCTGTGTTCTCTCCCCTGATGACTCCCACAGCACCTGGCAAAGGGCAGGGGGGCCTCCTTCACAAACCATCCCTGAATTCCTGCCCAGGGCATGGGCCCTGCCTCCCAGCTACTCTCTCTACCTCCATTAACTACTAGGAAGAGCCTGCAATGCTGCTTCTGGGCACCAGGCCCACGGAAATGCACACACAAGGGCACAGACACATTCATATGTGGTGATGTTTGGTGCAGAAAATCAGTCCCTTCTAGCTTCCTCAATGGGAGACTAGTTACATAAATTAGGGTAAGTTTATGCCATGGAACACTATGCAGCCATCAGAAAGAACAGGGCAGGGGCTTCCCTGGTGACGCAGTGGTTAAGAATCCGCCTGCCAGTGCAGGGGACACAGGTTCGAGCCCGGTCTGGGAAGATCCCACATGCCGCGGAGCAACTAAGCCCGTGGGCCACAACTACTGAGCCTGCGCTCTAGAGCCTGTGAGCCACAACTACTGAGCCCGCACACCTAGAGCCCGTGCTCCGCAACAAGAGAAGCCACCACAATGAGAAGCCCGCACACCATAACGAAGAGTAGCCCCCGCTCGCCGCAACTAGAGAAAGCCCGCGCGCAGCAACGAAGACCCAGCGCAGCCAAAAATAAATACATAAATAAATGTATATATATATAAAAAAGAACAGGGCAGATCTGTATATGCTCGGAGATAGAAAGGATGGCCCCAGTCTGTCAAAGAGAGGAAAACAAACCATAGAGCAGCAGGTACACAAACCGATCCTGCTTTTGTTTTTTTTGAATGTGCATGTATATACTTGGAAAAGTTTTGTCAGTCACTGCTTGCTTTTACGGAGTTGGATCAGGAAGGGAGAAAGGAGCAATGGGAAACTTTTAAACTAGGCACGTGCATTTTTTACAATTGTATTTAGCATCATTTGACAAATAAGGCGTCAGACACCTCTGCATGCCCGGCGCCGCTTTAGATGATGGGCAAAATCCCCAACCACCATCCTACAGAGTGGGTCAGAGAATAAACACAGCAGTGAAAATCCAGCAAGTTGAGTGGTGATAAGTGTTAGAAAAATAATAAAGTGAGGTGAGGGCTGAAACAGGTGGGACTTGGGGTGCTGTTTTAGTTGGGCTGGTCAGGAGCAGCTTCTCTGAATAAAGCTCCCTTTGAGCAGAGACAGGAATATTTTAGTTAATTAAAAAGAGAGAAAGAAGCAAACAGTAATCTTCACCTCTGCCTTTACAGACGAGTTTTTCCATTTCATCCTCCTCTGCTTTGCCATTGGGGCCTTGCTGGTGTGTTATCACTATTATAAAGGTGAGTGTGTGGGGGTGGTGAGAACAGGGGGCAGAGGTCCAGACTTGCAGGCTGACCATTCTCTCCCTCGCTGCCCCTGCAGACTGGTTCATGTCCCTTGGGGTCGGGCTGCTCACCTTCGCCTCCTTGGAGACTGTTGGCATCTACTTTGGCCTGGGTAAGACCTTCGCACACAGTCTCTGGGAGGGCAGCGGCTGGGCTGGCCGCAGGGGCTCGCCAAGGGCTGGAAAGCCACGACCTAAACTTTTTATAAAGATTTCTTTATGCTTGTGTTTGCTTCCTGACCGCTTTCAAGGTCAATGTGATGTCGTTGGCAAAACCCCATGGAAAAAATGGGCAGCTCCATAAAAATACAACAAAGACAGTTTAAAGTGGCAAACAAACAGAATCAGCCAGATACTGAAAACAGGGCAGTTAATGGAGTGAGGTACTGAATTCTCCGAGCTTCCTGGCATTGTTATTGCTGCTCGTGGTTGTTTTTAATAATAAGAACTCAATACCATTATCTAAGCTTAACCTGCAGCCTGAAATTCCACCATCAGAGCTTTGTTTGTACGGGTTAGGCCTTTGTTCAAGGGCAGGAGGGGGAGGTCTGACCCCGGATCCTTCGAGGGGACGCAGAGCTCCATCACCTTTCTCTCCTCCGTTCTTGACAGTGTACCGGATCCACAGCGTCCTGCGTGGCTTCATTCCCCTCTTTCAGAAGTTTAGGCTGATAGGTAACTTTTACATTCTTCTATGTTCACTTTCTCTCCCTGCCAGGGTCGTCTGTTGCAAATGAGGCTTAGCATAGTAGAAAGAGCACAGGGCCTGGAGTCATGGGCTTGGGTTCAAGTCCTGCCTCCTTCAATTTACCATTTCTGGGGCTCTAGAGCCTCTTTTAGCCTCAGTTTCCTCAACTGGAAAATGGGTGTAATAATACCTACAGCACAAAGGTGTTGTGAAAATCAAGTGAGGAATGGATGTAAAAGTCCTTAAGTCTGAACCATTGTAGGAAAGTGGAGGGGACCTGGGTATCCCTCATTCTCTCATAGAAGTTTGCATCTCTCCAAACAGTGTCTTCTTTGTGATTTTATTTGCCCAGCTGGGGGTGAGAGGGGGTTTCAGTTATCTTACACTTGGCTGATGAGGAAACTCATTAGTCAGTTACGTTCATCAGAGAGGTAGAGTGACTTGCCCAGAATCACACAGCTAGGGTGGCTGGGCCAGGCTAAAGGAGATCCCCTTTCTTGACCAGCAGCTCTGTGTCTACCATTAAATCACAAAACTGAGACCAGGGGCTGTGTGCCTGCGTGTCATGAACTTTTGTCTCCTTTAATCCACCTCGTGCATAAAGGGGAAATTCGTTGCAATGGCTGTGGGTCATGACTGCCTTATCCCAGCTCTGAGGGGCATTTGGGCATCTGGGGTAACGGTGGGGAGGAGGCCTGGCTGCCTTCAGAATCCCATGCCATCCTGTGGGCTTTGCCTTCCAGGCTTCAGGAAGACCGACTGAGGCCAGTGCCAGGTGGGCAGCCAGGCCAGGCCCCGGTGTGACCACCACTGCATCCTTTCAGCCCACGAGGACAGAACAGCGTCCTGGGAGACACGCTGGCGGGCCAAGCTAGAGCAATAAAGAGAGCGCTTTGCCTTCCATGTGTTCTGAACATTGGCACCAGCTGGGCCAAGGTGTCCCTCGGGCAGTGTTGGCATGCAACCCAGCTGCCAGGATGGCAGGAGAGGGAGGGAGCGGGCCTGTGCCCTTCCCGGGGCCTGGATCAGCGGGAGGATCCTGGGACATCACTCCTCTCAGGAGACAGTGGGAGACCCCTGGGCCCTGCAAGGTGTAACCTGTCGGGGCTTGTGAATTCTTTCAAGTCCCCAAGCCATCCCGGGACAGACAGATGGTCCACTGCCCTGAGGCAGGGAAGTACCACGTCAGGCCCCTGGGGTGAACCTGATACAGGCGAGATTTGGGGGAACTAAATCCACAGCATCCAGGTCTTCCTATTACCTAGTGCCAGCCCTGCTGTCCTTGGACTCCATTAAGATGCAAATAAACATTCTCTTCCCTGGACTAAAAAGAGTCAGCTAAATATTCCTTTCAGTTTCTTGAGTGTGAGAATACATTTGAGGTCTTCTTTGACCCCATCTAGTCAGAGGGGGCACCTTGTCCTACTGGACAAAGTATAAACGGGAATAAATGCAAAAAGCCCCTCATTTTAGGTCCAAGACTTCAATTGCACAGGTTTGGAATAGGAGGCAGGGTTTTGCAAACGTTCTTGTGAAGAAGATCTGGAGCTGTTAGGTATTCTCAGCTCAACAAATACCAAAGAAGTGAGATAAGAGCACAAAAAAATCCATTGCAAACTCGGGTTGTGTTAGTGGAGGTATAGAGTCTAGACTGAAGGAGGTGATATTAGGTTCTCTCTTGTACACAGCCAGACCACGCCAGTAGAATATGTTCTAGATTCATATATCAAGAGTGACAGTGACAAACTAGAGAATACACAGAAGAAGAAACTAGAGTGGGGATGTAAAGAATAATTGAAGAAGTGACAACTCTGACTTGCCGAAGAAAAAAATGGGGACCTTTACTGAGCTCGTGGACTCTGAAAGACACTTTCTCAAGTGTCTGTGATTGTCCAGGTCCGTTATGTGGTTTAATTCTCACAACAGCCTTGAGATGTGTACATCATCCTCTTTTTGCAGATGGAGAAACAGAGACTCGAGGAGTTGTAGTAACTTGTCAAGTTCCCACAGCAAGTCAGTGACAGAGCTGTGAGTGGAACCCAAGCCTGTGTTCTCCTGACAGAGCTTGGCTAGTGCAGTCCCCCACCCCAGGCAGAGCATCCCTGAGGCAGCTGCAGTTTATTCCCAGTATTTCCCAGATTTGGGAGTTCTCAGACTTACAGAATTGTTTTTTAATTTTTTAAAAATTTATTTTATTTATTTTTGGCTGGCATTGGGTCTTCGTTGCTGTGCACAGGCTTTCTCTAGTTGCGGTGAGCGGGCTTCTCATTGCGGTGGCTTCTCTTGTTACGGAGCACGGGCTTTAGGCATGCGGGCTTCAGTAGTTGTGGCACACGGGCTCAGTAGTTGTGGCTTGCGGGCCTAGTTGCTCCGCAGCATGTGGAATCTTCCCAGACCAGGGCTCGAACCCGTGTCCCCTGCATTGGCAGGCGGATTCTTAACCACTGCGCCACCAGGGGAGTCCCCCAGAATATCTTTATAAAGTGAGAAAAGGAGGGCTGCCAACTCCTTATCTTGCCAATTAAGGAAATAAAAATAGCAAAAAACATCAACTGTCAGCATCATTTTATAACAGAAAGGATAGTCCCGCATCAAAAAAGCAGGGAAATTGTCATCAGAAACGGGGCTTAAAATGAAAAATGAAGCTTTATGGAAATCTCACTATGTGTCCTTTGCCCTCAAGTCACTGTGGTCTGGTGAAAATTTTATCATTTGGAAACCGTGAGACTAAAGAACTCCTCAGGACTTTTACATTCTCTCATTTTGGGGGTTTTCCAACTCAGCTCCCACACCTCAAGGGATGAAAGGCTTGCTACCTCCCAAAGCACCTTGTACTGCAAGAATTTTTCTGCTCTGTGCTAAGACGCCTCTGTCAATGAAGCTTAAGGCCTTCTTTCAACAGAACAAATGACCCACGAGTAGGGAATGTTCCTGATAGTCATGGCTATGTTATCTCAACATTCGGCTCTCAGCTCAGCCCTGACAGCAGCACCTGGGGCCCAGCCCTCCAACTTTGTCCCTCGTTTTCAAGATTGTTTTGGCTGTTCTGGGTCCCTTGCATTTCCACACAAGTTTTAGGATCAGCTTGTCCACTTCTGCGAAGAAGCCGGTGGGAGCTCTGCTGGGATTGCATTGCACCTGAATATCAGTGTGAAGAGGATTGTGCTTCTTCTTAGTGATGTATTACCTCCTTTTACATTTTGTTAGAAAAAAAATTGCCCCAAATCCCAGAACCAAAATCCACCACAGATGGTATTTTGGTGTGTTTCCTGTGAGTCTTTTTATTGCATAAGTTCATTTATTTTTATTTTGGGCCCTTTTCTCTTTCATATATAATAAGCATTTTTCCGTTCCTACATACTCTCCCTAAGCATCATTTCTGGCCACTGGGTATTTCATGCTTTACAGGATAATCCGTCTATACTTAGAAGATAATATCCGCAGCTAACATTTGTTCAGTACTTGTTCTGTGCTGGATGTGGAGCCAAGCACTCTGCATACACCGTGTCGTTTCATCCTCATCACAACCCTGAGAGGTAGCACCTGTCCACGGTCCCCATTGTACAGACAGGAAAACTAAGACACGGAAAGTTAGTTTCTGAGGTTTGGATTTCAAGCACTTGTGTATAACTTACTTTCCTCAAAAGGGAGCCTGGAGTGCACAGATAAGATATTTATCAAATGAACAAACAGCATGCAAGGTTTCACAATAGAAACATGAACTTGCTGACTTGAGGGCAGTGTGGTTCGCTTTCCCTGTCCCAGCCTCAGTTTCCTCATCTGTACAATGGGGATCACAGCAGCGCCCACCTCACAGTGTGTGGTGAGGGTTATGTGAGATGATTGCATTTCTGGCACAGAGTAGAGGTACTTGATTTGGGCAGAGGCCCATATTAAGGCCCTCAGGGGCAGGCAGGCAAACTCAGCCCGGTGTAGAACAGTGTGGAGCAGGGAAGAGAGGGGGCCGAGGGAGCCAATACCCGACCTGAGGGTGACTGCCTGTGAAGACGTGAGTTCGAACTGCTGCTGGTATCCTTGGGCTTTCTGGGCCCAGGTGTCAAAGGAGGGGCTCAGGTGGGTCAGGTTGTAGGGGCCCCTCATGCGCTGGGAGAGAAAGACCCACACCTCCAGATCTCAGTGGAGGGTCTGCCTGCCCTAGTGTGCTGCCTCCCTGGGGCCCCAGCCCCCAGCACTGCCCTTGGAACCCCTCACTGCTTCTCTGCCGAGCTACAGCTCAAGGCCAGTGCCAGTGGGGTCTGGTTACACCTCAGGCGTCAGGCAGATTCCTGGAACCCCAGTCCAACAAGTGGTCTAAAAATAAAGCATTGAATCCTGAGTCCAGGAAGGCAGGGTTGCAAAGTGGGGCGGTGGAGCAGGGCTTGGATGGGCTGGGCTTCTATCTCTGGTTGCCCTGGACACTGTGCACTGGGTTTCTGCTGTGACCACAGCAGAGGAGGACACGGGTATGAGGGTATTTCGAGGCCATCCAAGCCAGCTTGCACTGGGAGGAAAAGAGGGAAGCCCGGCAGTGCTGTGGCAGTCGTCTCCTTCTCCTGACACGGCCCCAGGAATCCTCTGTCTACTCCAGAGGACCCAGGCAGGATCAGAGACGGAGCCAGGGGATGCTGCTGACTGAGCCTGGGAAGCTGGGGAAAGTACTTGACGTGGAGGCTGGGCTTTGCGAGGAAGATGTAGGGAAGGGCTTTGCAGGCAGAGGGCCCAGGGTGGACAAAGGCATGGAGGAGTGAAAGGACAGCATGTCTGAGGGGCAACAGGTATCAGTCCAGTATGGCTGGGTAGGAGTGAGGATTAGTGGGCAAGATACCACACAGGGCAAATGGCCTGCTTCCCCCTGGAGAACCTTGAGAGCTGGGGTAAGGAGCTGGGCTTTAGCCTGAGGACAGTGGGGAGCAATGGAAGGTGTTTGAGCACAGGAGTGGCATGGTGAGATTGCATTTTAGAAAGATCACTCTGGTGGCCCTGTGGGGGCCATGCGAATGAGCATGACCTCCAACTACGGGGAAGATAATGGACCAATGCTGTGCTCTGTGTGTGCCCCGAGGCCATGCTTCCCGTGGGATGCTCTTCGCCGTTGACTCAGGAGACATACTAAGCAGGCCCTTTCCTGGGAGACACAGGACTCCCCTGACAGTTGACTTCAGCTTGAGGACTCCCTGACGCCTGCCGAACTCTCCTTAACGTATCCAGCAGACAAAACCCTTCCACCTGACCCTCCTTCCCTGTCTTCTTCCCCTGGCGCTAGATTTGCATCATCCCAGCCTTCCCTTCCCTCCCTTTTTCTCTCCCATAGGTGTTTTCCCTAAGGACATCCTTCCATATTTCACCTCATCCTGTGCTAGCTTCTCAGAGGGCCCAGACTAATGGGATGAGACTAGAGGGGCGATAGGAGCAGAGAAGAAGGGTAAATTTGGAGACATGAAGGTCTAATCCACTGTATGGCTGGAAGTGTGCGCCCACCGCAGCCCCCTGGCCTTTCCCCATGGCTGGCGTTCTCAACATGCAGCACGGCAGTCCTCTATGTCCATATTGGTCTTCTCAACTAGGCTCTGAGTTTGTTCGATAAATAAATGAATGAATGATTAAGCAAATGAATGAATGAATGAAGGGAAGGGAAAAAAGAGTCTAGGAAGATCCGGAGCTCCAGTTGGGGTCACTTGGTTGTAGCCAGTATTTGGTATTTGCCCGGTGTTTTTTCTGCCACTGCAATTTTCCTTTGAAGACTAAACCTCTTTTGTGCATCAGAGGAGACTATCAAGAGTGAAAAGACAACCCGTAGGACAGAAAGTTATTGCAAGTCATCTGTTAAGGGTTTAACATCCAGACTATATATATATATTAAAAAAAAAAAAACTCTTACAACTCAACAACAAAGTAAACCACCCAATTCAAAAATGAGAGAAAAAAAAGCAACGGAATTGAATGGACATTTCTCCAAAGAAGATGTTTTTAAAATAGCCAGTAAGCACAAGAAGGCAGGTTTTCAGCGGATTGGATGAGGCCTACTCACATTAGGGAGGGCAATCTGCTTTGCTCAGTATCATTTGTCATTAGGGAAACGAAAATCAAAACTAACAATGAGATACCACTTCACACCCATTATAATGGCTATTACGTTAAAAAAAAAAAAAGGAAAATAACAAGTCTTGGTGAGGCTGTGGAGAAATTGAAACACTTGTGCCCTGCTGGTGGGAATATAAAAAACAATGGTGCAACCACTCTGGAAAACAGTTTATCAGTTTCTCGAAAAGTTAAACATAGAACCCAGCAATCCCACTCCTAGATATATACTCAAAAGAATTGAAAACAGGGACTCAAACAGGTATTTACACACCCATGTTCACAACAGCATTATTCACAGCAGCTAAAATGGGGAAGCAACTCAGGTGTCCATCAACGGATGAGTGAATGGATAAACAAAATGTGCTCTACACACACAATGGAATATTGTTCAGCCATAAAAAGGAATGAAATTCTGACACCTGCTACAACATGGATGGGCCTTAAGGACACTATGTCAAGTGAAATAAACCAGTCATAAAAGGACAAATATTGTATGAGATATGAGATCCACTTATATGAGATACTGGAATAGGCAAATTCACAGAGACAAAAAGTATCACGGAAGTTACCAGAGACGGGGAGGGTGAGAGAGGCGGTTTTTGCATGATGGGTACAGAGTTTGTTTAGAGTGATGAGAAAGTTCTGGAAATGGATAGTGGTGATGATTATAAGACACTGTGGATTTAGAAATGCCACTGAATTATATATGTAAAAATGGTTAAATGGTAAATTTTATGTTATGTGTATTTTACCACCAACCCCCCCCCCCCACAGAAACCTGCACCTGATGGATTCTGGGAGGGTCAACCGCACACTTGCTCTGGCGGTGGGTACTGAGGGGCTTTAGCCAGTCGGCACATCCCAGTCACTGATTCAGGGCTGGGCATGTGGCAGAGGCACTGGTGGTCCCCCAGCATCTTTTCTTCCTTTTTCCCTTTCTGGGTCTCTCTGACACAGCCACAGAAGTTGTAAACCAACTAATCCAGGCTCAGCACTCAACAGAACCCGGTCACAAGGTGACGAGTCTCCCCACATGGACTCCAACCATCTCTCCCCTCCTTTTGCGCATGTGCTGCTTCCGCCATTGGGGGGTGGGGCGGGGCGGGGGGGGGGGTCTGTTTCCTCAACCCCTGACTCTCAGATGGAATTGTGACTTACCTTGACCAATGGAATGGAGCAGAAGTGACATGTGACTAACCCAGGCCAAACCTTTAAGAGGCCTGGCAGCTTCTGCTTTTCCTAGTGGAATTCAGGCTCTGTGTAAGAAATCTGACTGTCCTAAGCCCTCCTGCAGTGAGAAAGCCCAAGCTGGCATTGGGGGAGGCCAGGCAGAGAGAGGCAGAGAGAGACTGGCAAAGTGCGGGAACTACAGATTTCTGCTACAAACACAAACAACCCAAAAGAAAATGGATACAAAATTTAATGACACTCCAAATAAGAGGAAATCCAACTGGGCAGTAAACATAGGGAAATGTGCTTGATCTGATTAATTACCAGGAAATACAAATTAAAATGACAATGAGATACCACTACACGTTCACCAGATTGGAAAAATTCGTGTCTGCCAATATCAACTGTAGCCCCATGGAGCACTGGGAACGAACATCCGATGCCAGGTGGGAACATTTATTTGTTCAATCACTTCAGAAAATCGTTTGGCATTATCTAGTAAAGTCAGAGATACACATTGTGTTGCTGGGCAATTTCACTCTGAGACAGCAGCATTGCTCAAAATAGTCCCAAACTAGAAACAGCCCAACGTCCATCAACAGGAGAATAAACTGTAGCACAGTCACATACTGCAAAGTTACCCAGCAATGAGAATGAATGCACTCCACCTGTACACAACAACACAGATGGAACTTATAATATTGAGTAAAACCATGCGGTTTTATTTATATAAAGTCCGCAGACAAACCCAGAGCTATATTGTTTAGGGCACATGTACAGGTAATCAAACCATGAAGGAAAGCGAAAAAGGGATTCCCGAAGCATTGGGAGAGGTTTATCTGTAGAGAGAGGAGTGTGATGGGGGAAGGGTGTTTGACTGTGTCCCAGGTGCTGGCAATGCTGTTTCTTTACCTAGGTGGTGGCTACCCGGGGTTTACTTTATAACTATTTTTCAAGCTGTGAGTATATCTTGGATACTTTTCTGCATATTATATTGCACAATAAAAATGACTGAAATCAAGTATTAAAAACAAAAAATCTTTGTTCTTCGCTCAACTGAAAGTGCTATTACAGGGCATGGACGCAAGAGGGGGCTCTAACTGGTGAGCCGCGGGAAAGCGAGGTTTCCTGGCAACGGAGAAAGACATTGAGCAGGTCGATACTTGAGAGTGGGTCAGCAGTGTGTTCTGGCTCCTGTACCTGCCAGGTGGGCCCGAGGTCCGCTTCTGGCACATGAAGCGTCTCTGTTGGTTCTGAGAGCGTCCTTGACCTTTCCTGATGAGAAGGGCTCTTCTTCCAAAGGCAAGGGAGGGTCGGCAGAGCCCGGGAGGCTGCGCCCTCGCATCGCGGAGCTCTTTGCCTGCTAGAGTCAGGTAGTGATATCCGAGGGCCTGGACTGAGGGACCTTCTCCAGAAAACTCCAAACACGTCGTAGTGTTTCTAAGAAAAGAAAAGAAAAGAAAAGGGAAGGGAAGGGGAGGGGAGGGGAGGGGAGGGGAGAAAAGAAAAAAAACAGAACAAAATACCAAACTGAAAAAATTAAGAAGGGGCTTTGCCCACAGCCTTCGAAGGCACCACATCACAAAAAAAGACGGCTTTTCAAGATTTGGGTTGTGATTGGAGGTTTTCTGGATTGTTGACAAAACAGAAAGTTGTGGGTTGTTTTTTTTTTTTTTTCAGAACGTTTTAAAATAAATTAGTAGATAGGTACATTTGAAGCTAAGTGGGGGTGGGTGATAGTAACACCTACACACAGAATACACTGTTAATAAGAGCTTTCCCATACTTTGTCTCACTTGATTTCACAGTCACTCTGGTATCACTCCATTTTGTAGATGAAGAAACTGGAGCCCAAAGATGTTAAATGGTGAGAAGTCCAGAACTTTCCTCCCAACCCAGTTTACAAAAGAATAAATATTTACTAGTTTATTTTTCAAGGGGAGAGGCTGTTAATTGTCTCTAATAATGTAATTAAAATTAAAACAGCAGGAAAGTAACTTATTTTCTCCATTAAATTAGCAAAACTATTTTTAAATCATGATCCCTCACCCTGGGGAGGCTGTTTGGAAACTGGCAGTCTTTCTAATACTTAGTTGCAGTGGAAACCAGTGGCCACTCTTTGGAAGAGCAGCCTGGCAACACCTAGCAGGAGCCATAAAAATGTTTCTGCCCTTCGACCCAGCAGCCCCCCTTCTGAGAACCTATCTGAATAACATAATTTGAAATTTGGGAAAAAGTGTATGTGCAAATATTGGTGGCAGCATTATTATGATGGCAAAAAATTGAAAACACAGGGGAAGAGTTAGGTGGCCAAGAGAACAATCATAATTAACACTAGTGCCTCCATTTTTTAAATTTTTTTTTTTTTTTTTGTGGTACGCGGGCCTCTCACTGTTGTGGCCTCTCCCGTTGCGGAGCACAGGCTCCGGACACGCAGGCTCAGCGGCCATGGCTCACGGCTCCAGCCGCTCCGCGGCATGTGGGATCTTCCCGGACCGGGGCATGAACCCGTGTCCCCTGCATCGGCAGGCGGACTCCCAACCACTGCGCCACCAGGGAAGCCCAGCATATATTCATTGAATGCTATTTTGTGCCAGGTATTTTAGGGACTCAAAGATGAACAAGACACAGCAATCCTCTGAGCTAGAGACTATTACTATTCCCATTGTATAGATGAGGAAACTGAGACCCATGAGATGACTCACCTATGAAGACACAGAGGGTAGTCGTACCTTGGGGCTGCTTCATCATTTGCACAAAAGAGCCACTGTCGGCTCTAGGCAGCCTCATGCTTCATTGTTCCTCATGGAAGGGAATATTTCAATTTGGGGTGGCAACTCTTTTTCTTTTTTTTTTCTTTCCATCATGCCCTGGAAAAATCAAATGAGGAAACATCCTGGCGTACAGCTTAGGAAATATAGCCCATCCAAAAGCTGCCAGGAATAAAAGCTAACAAAACTTTCTCAACTGAGTTTGATTTTCTACTCTTAAGAAAGTAGGTAGAATTTGCCCCCTCTGATTCCAAAATTAGACTTGTTAGGAAAACTAACAAAAAGCATGATGGATGCGTTTGGACATGTAGCAATTCAGTGAGATCTTGTTTTTCACTTTCCTAAATGAACTCTATTTACAGCTGTTGATTGGGTAGCTTAGTGGTTAAGTGCAAATGCTTTGGTTTGACAAAGCAGGAAGTTTTATAATAAGTAAACTATTTTTTTTTTAACTCTTTAAGCTTCAGTTTCCTCATCTGCCGAATGGGTCTAAGAATACTTTCTTCAGAGATCTCTATGTAAGAGCCAAAGGATTCAGGGGTAGTGGTCACCATCTGTCCCCCCTTTTAATTCACGAATCTGACCCAGGCAAAAACCAGGTGGTTCCTGGAGGCTGACACTGAACTACTGCAAACCCAAGCACATAGTAGCCCCAACTGCAGTTGCTGTGTTGGATGTGGTAGCCTTGCTAAACATTAACATAGCTACAAGTTCATGGTATCCAACCATTGATCTGGCTTATACATTCTTTTACATCCCTAACAGGAAAGAGGACCAGAAACTGCTCACTTTTATGTAGGGCAGACAACAGTACACATTTACTATCCAGCTCAGCCTATGTTAACTCTCCTGCCCTCTGTCCTAATACAGTCAGAAGGGACTGGACCATCTGGACATTCTGCAAAACAGCACATTGTTCCATTCTGTTGGTGAAATAGTGTGAAGCGGACTCGAAGAACAAGACATGGTTCCAGAGGGTAGTAGGTAAACCATACAAGAATTCAACACTCTAGAAGATGGTTAGTTAACACTTCTAAGTTTCAGGGGCTCATCACATCAATAGTTTGGGGGGTTCAGTGGTCTGGGGCATGCTGGGATAACCTCTCCAAAGTAAAGGACATCTGATTGCATCTTGTACCTCCCACCGTCCAGAAGGAAGCACAGCGTG
Organism: Orcinus orca; assembly: GCF_937001465.1. Taxonomy (NCBI): domain Eukaryota; kingdom Metazoa; phylum Chordata; class Mammalia; order Artiodactyla; family Delphinidae; genus Orcinus; species Orcinus orca. Next base: position 4,739,082 of record NC_064568.1, read on the forward strand.
CTGGTAGACCTCTGCAGGCTGGGGTTGGCATACCTGATACTTGGGAATTGTATTTTTTTAATTTTATTTATTTTTGTCTGCATTGGGTCTTCGTTGCAGTGCGCGGGCTTCTCATTGCCGTGGCTTCTCTTGTTGCAGACCACAGGCTCTAGGTGCGTGGGTTCAGTAGTTGTGGCACACAGGCCTAGTAGTTCCACAGCATGTGGGATCTTCCCAGACCAGGGATCGAACCCGCATCCCCTGCATCGGCAGGTGGATTCTTAACCACTGCACCACCAGGGAAGTCCTGATAACTTGGAAATTTTGATCCAACCTATTTTCTGAGTGATGTGGAAGGCTGCCATCTCTGAGCAGGTCCCGGGCAGAAAAGAGCTCTGCAGAAGAGCCAGGCTGTCCTGCAAGCAGTTCTGCCTCTTGGGCCATAGAACCTGGGAGAACCTATAGTATTAGAGGGAAAAGGTGCCACATTTTTATGACAAGCCCTGCTGGGAATATCACAACCCAGATCCCTAGAGTTCTGGAGAAAGGCCATTCACTCTGCAGCAGAGAATTATCACTATTTGAGAAAGTCCTCCTGGGGTGGGCCCTGGCAGAGACGGTGCACCTGACCATGGAACATGAAGTGACCCTGCAGCCCAAACAGCCCCTCACAAGCTGGGATCTGTCGGACCTACCATGTCATGAGGTCAGGTGGGCGTGACAACAATCCAAAGTCAGATGGCACGTCTCGGATGGGGCACAAGTAGGGCAGAGGGTACAAGTAAGCTGCCCAGGCAGATGGCCGAGACCCCCATGTCACCCACCAGCACTGCGCGAACACATCCCCTTCATCTCACACCTGTGGCTGCATGGGACCCCCCATGGCCACCTGATAAGGAGGGAAAGGGCCGAGCTTGATCCACAGATGGATCTGTTTGGTATGTGGGTAGAAGCTGAAAATAGAGGGTGGCCACACTGCAGCCTCATTCCGAAGTGACCCTGAAGGACAATAAATAAGGTGGAATCTTCCCAATGGGCAGGGCTTTGGGCAGTGTATGTGGGCATCCACTCCGTGGACAAGAGAAGTGGTCTGAGGTAAGAATAAATACAGACCTCATGGGCAGTGGGGAAAGAAGGAAGGATAAATATTAGAAGACTGGGGACAAAGAGGCCTGGGAAAGAGGGATGTGTGTGAACCCACAGGGATGGACACAAAGTGTGAAGGTCTTTGCACCACATGTTGGTGTCCATGGAAAGCATTCATCATTGAAGAGGTACTAATCAACCAAGCAGAAAGAGTGATTCAGCTAGGTCAGCAGTCAGCTTCTGTCACTGGTCACCCCCGTTTTGGCACAATAGCCACATGAATGGAGGTTATGTGGCAGGGGTAGAAGCTCTGCATTCACTAAGAATGATCTGGCTACTGCCACTTCTGAACGTCCACTTTCCCAGCAACAAGGATTAACATGGAGCTGCCAACATGGTACCACCCTTCAAGGAACCCACCAGCCACTTGGTAGCATGTTGATTACATTGGACGTCTTCTACCAAGAAGCAATTTGTCTTGGGTGGGACTGACACATATTTTGGGTATGAGGTTACCTTTCCTGGTTACACGTTCTCGGCCAATCTAAAGATTTGCAGAGTGTTTGATCCACTGCCATTTGGTCTCAGAAAACATCACCTTGGACCGAGGGACTCACTTTACGGCAAAGAAGGTGCAGCAGTAGACGTATGACCATGGGACCCACTGGACTTATCACACACCACATTGCCCAGGAACTGCTGATTTGGGGGAGGCTTTGGACTTATGAGGAATTTGGGGCTAAAACGTACATCCAAGCCAGTCAAACTGGGCCCCCAAAAGATAACAGGTTTTGGGTCTCTCCCCAACCCAGAAGTATTATCTCATTTCTACCCCACAGACCTGTAAGAAGGAGGTACTTTAGTTCTTAATACTCTCTGACTTGAATCCTTTCTCTCTTCCACACATGCAATAAATTCTTCCCGAAAGCTAATGTACCACCAGGCTCCCTTGAGGACCACTGGCCACATGCTGCTTCCCACGGACCTCCCTGGCCTGCCTGGAGGCTTTCTTGGTCAATACCTGGCAAGACTTCCAGCCCTGTTGGGCCAAAGTCTCTGTCATTCCTTCCCCTTGCAATCATCTGAGCAGACCAAGATGCTAGCTTTCTAGAGTTACAGGCAAGACATCCTGGTAGGAGGTAGGCTCACATTCAATTTCTCTTCTTCTCCCAGGAGGATTTTAGCTCTTTCCAATCCAGCTGTCTCTAGAAAACTCTATTCTGTGCCCCAAAGGCATGATCACCAGAATGCTGAGGAATGATAAGGTTGCTCTCAGTAACAACCACTTTCCTCTTGTCTCCTAACTGGATCTGGCTTTCCCGAGAGGTGGTGATGATGTTATTTTGGAGGCGCCGGCTGCACTCAGGCCGCCTTAGAGTGCGCTGTGTGGCCCCTGGCCTCTGGCTGAACTGACTTGTCTTCTGTGAAGACCATGTTCTCACAGGCAATAGGGGTGAGGGAAGCAGTCAGGAACCTGAAAACCTGCCCTTCCCCTTCATAACCCCCTCCCCACCCCCCACCCTGTTCTGTGGATGCTGTTGTGAAGTTTGTATATTAAAGAATTGTTGGGCTTCCCTGGTGGCGCAGTGGTTAAGAATCCACCTGCCAATGTAGGGGACACAGGTTCGAGCCCTGGTCCGGGAAGATCCCACAAACCGTGGAGCAACTAAGCCCATGCGCCACAACTACTGAGCCTGCACTCTAGAGCCCGTGAGCCACAACTACTGAAGCCCGCGGGCCTAGAGCCCGTGCTCCCCAACAAGAGAAGCCACCACAATGAGAAGGCCGCGCACCACAATGAAGAGTGGCCCCCACTCACTGCAGCTAGAGAAAGCCCGCGCGCAGAAACAAAGACCCAACGCAGCCAAAAATAAATAAATAAATTTATTTTTAAAAAAGAATTATATTAAAAATGTTTGATAGGGCTTCCCTGGTGGCGCAGTGGTTGAGAGTCCGCCTGCCGATGCAGGGGACGTGGGTTCGTGCCCCAGTCCAGGAAGATCCCACGTGCCGCGAAGCGGCTGGGCCCGTGAGCCATGGCCGCTGAGCCTGCGCATCCGGAGCCTGTGCTCCACAATGGGAGAGGCCACAACAGTGAGAGGCCCGCGTACCGCAGGGAAAAAAAAAAAATGTTTGATAGGTCTAAAAAGGAAACACTTTAGCTAGGAAAAAGAGATGCAACTGAGGCACCAACTTGTGAAAAGATACTCTGTGTGGATGGAGCATCCTCTTCCACAATTCACCTTAAACCAAAACCGTGATTGGGTGCTGCCTACAGTACATAGAAGAAGCAGACCTGGGGATCAGCAGGTGGAAGTGAGAGTTACTCCTGTCCTCGTACTCCGAATGAGCCACTGGGAGAATGTGGGCTTCCCATCCTCACAGCTCTAGGCTCTGTAGGCCTTGAGGTCTGGGTTCCCAGCAGGGGGATGCTTCCACCAGGATACACAAGAATCCCACTAAACTTTCAGCTATAGCGGCTACCTGATTGCTTCAGGCTCCTTGTGCCAAGAGAGCAGCAAGCAAGAAGAGGAGTCACCCTCCTGGCGGGTGAACTGACTGTGACATCAGCAGGAGACAGGGCTGCTGTTACACACCAGGACAGAGACAAATACATTCGACACTCCAGGTGACCCTCTTGAGTGTTTCTTGGTTCTTCTTTGACTGATTTTGATGGTAAATAGACAGATGCAGCAGCCATAACTAAGATGCGCATGGTGACCAGGGTCACTCAGACGTCTCAGGGATGAAGGTCTGGGCTGTCTGGCCAGGTGCGCCACCTTGACCAGCAGAGGAGCCAGCTGATGGTTAGGGGGTCTAGAATAGATAGTAAGGAGGGAGATAATGACTATACCAGCTGGAGTGTGAGAGCTGTAGCTAATTCCACTAACTGTAAGTTTCCCAGAAAAAGAGATGGATCAGAATCCTGGAGATGTTCTCAGATGGTGGTAACTTATGAAGCAGGAGATCCAGATGGTATGGGACTGTAGTGAATGCTGTGGTGTGCATCCTGATCTCCCGCGGGACCGAGGCACCAGCCATCAGGAGTCTTGCCTTTTAACGGATGGGACCGTCGTGGTTTTTTTTAATTAAAAAAATATTTATTTATTTGTTTGTTTGTTTTGGCTGCTCTGGGTCTTAGTTGCGGCACATGGGATCTTCACTGCAGCATGCGGGCTCTTAGTTGCGGCGTGTGGGATCTATTTCCCCAACCAGGGATCGAACCTGGACCCTCTGCATTGGGACTTTGGAGTCTTATGAATGGGGCTGCCTTGTCTACATTTAGGACCCCTGCTTGGGGGCAGCCCCAGCCAATGAGTAGCCTAATCAGGGGTACAAGGGCCTGACCCCCCACCATCAACTCAGGACAGTTCTGAAGGTCTAGCCCACTCCCTTGCAGGTGGTGTTCCTGAGAGCGCTCTCCAGTAAAGCTCCTGTGTGCAAACCTCCTCCTCAGACTCTGTGTCCCAGGGAACCTGGCCCAACACACTGTGCACATCCTCAACCACACTAGTTAGTATCAAACTGTCACCAAGATGGTTGTACCAACTTACATTCCTACCAACAACGCCTGAGAGTTCCATTTGCTCAACATCCTTGCCAGATCCTGGTATTGTTAGGCTTTTTATTTATAGCCAGTCTGGTGGGTGTGAAATGGAATTTCATTGCGGTTTGAATTTACATTTCCCTGATGACTAAGGAGGTTGAGCACCTTTTCATGGGTTTACCGGCAATTTGGATTTTCACTTTTTGGGAACAGCCCCAGCTCCTTTGCCAGTTCTGGTTTCACAGACCCCCTCATTTAGTGCTACCTACTAAGGGAGGGAGTGCAGGACTAAGCCCAAGGCGGACTTAAATGGCTTTCCTGAAGGCCACAATCTCAATGGATCCTTCATCCTCCTCTGACTTGCCATCTGAGCGGTGTGAGATTCGGTGGACCATTCCCTCCTCCCATCACCTTCTGCTCTTGGCTTCCCTGATAGTGAACAAACCTAGCGTTCTCTGCCTCTCTGGCTGCCCGCTCTCTGTCCCCTCTGCAGGCTCGACCTCCTGCAAAGGCTTAACTATGAATTGTTGGGTTCCTCAGGGAGTAGTCCTTGGCCCTGTTTTCATCTTACTCTGACCTTCTCTCTCTTTTCCAAATCCCCTCTCCACCCTTCTCCACTCTGCTCTCTGTTTTTGGGTTTTTTTTGGCCGCGCCATGAGGCATGTGGGATCTTAGTTCCCCAACCAGGGATCAAACCTGCACCCCCTGCATTGTAAGTGCGGCGTCTTAACCTCTGGACTGCTGGGAAGTCCCCTCCACTTGGGTCTCTGCCTCAGGAAGCCGATTATATGGATACCTTGAGTGGGCTTGCTTGTTCTTTAATGTTGCATTGGGTTTTAGTTATTGCTGCATAACAAATTACGTCACAATTTAGAGGCTTAAAAAAGCCACCATTTTATTATCTCTCATGATTCTGTGGGTTGACTGGGATCATCTGGGCTCAGTTCTGCTCCACCTGACGTCACATAGGGGTAGTCCAATGGGGACTCAACTGGAACACCCAAGATGGTGCTCTCACGTCTAGCAGCTTGGTGGGAATGGCTAGAAGTCTGGCCTCAGCAGGACTGGGAAGCCTGAAACTCTGTCTCTTTCCAAGGCATTTCAGGGCCTCCCCATCTCCCTAAGGCCTTTCCCTCCCAGTCCTTCTGGTACAAGGGAGCCAGACTTCTTATATAGCAGCTCAGGGTTCCTCAAACTGCAAAAGCTGAAACTGCCAGGTCCCCTTAATTCATGGGTCCCTAGTTGGCACTGCATCACTCTGCTGCCTCTGTTGGTTAAATAGGTCACTGGACCAGGCCAAATATAGCATGGGAAGGGACTGCACAAAGGCATGAACACCGGGCCGCATGATTCCTTTGGGACCGTCTTTGGAGACTAGCCACCACAGTCTCCTATCTCGTCCTCAAGCTCCCTCTCTTGTGCAGAATGAATGTTTTCCCCCACTTTCCGTAACGCCCAAACTCTCATCCTATTTCAGCCTCAAGGGCAGGCCAGAAGTCTGGTTTCTCATCCAATTGTTGATGAGGCACTTGGGCAAGGCTCCTCTTGACCTGAAGACCTGTGGACCAGAGAGAAGTTATCTGCCCTCACGTACCCAGCATATTAAAATGAGACAGGAACTGCAGCACCACAATGTACACTCCCATCCAGAAGGGAAGACAGAGCAGTCACAGGTCCATCACAATTCTGCAATTCTTCTGGGTACAATTCTCCATGCTCCAGGGCTAGGGAATGCATGTTGATCGGGGCCCAGGTCTGCTCCCTGGGAATGGTTCTATTTGGCTCTTGGCCTCTGAGTCATCCTTGTTTTACTTAAGAAATGGTTCATGTTTGCCTGATTCCTGTCCTTAGGCAGTTGAGGGTCACAGAGGCTACATTTTGTTTTATAATGTTTCTGTTCCTTTCTTAAAAAAATTTTTTTTTACCTTTTGACACACTTCACCCATAAAAGTACATATAATGTGTGTATATATGTATATGTACCTTATATGTTTATTTTTAAAATAAATTTATTTATTTATTTTTGGCTGTGTTGGTTTTTTTTGTTGCTGAGTGGGGGCTGATCTTCATTGCAGTGCAAGGGCTTCTTATTGCGCTGGCTTGTCTTAGCTGTGGAGCACAGGCTCTAGGCGCACAGGCTTCAGTAGTAGTTGTGGCTCGCGGGCTCTAGAGCACAGTCTCAGTAGTTGTGGCGCACGGGCTTAGTCGCTCCGCCGCATATAGCGATCTTCCCTGACCAGGGCTCGAACCCGTGTTCCCTGCAATGGCAGGCGGATTCTTAACCACTGCGCCACCAGGGAAGTCCCTGTATTTTTATTTTACATATATGCACACATACAATTGGCCCTCCATGTGCACGTGTTCTGCATCTGCAGATTCAACCATCCACAAACCGAAAATATTTGGAAAAAAAATTCCAGGAAGTTCCAAAAAGCAAAACTTGAATTTGCTGCACTCCCACCATTTTTTTTTTCCCTGCAAAAAGCTTTATCGTTTCCATTTGCTCTGCGGTGTGGGAGAGGGCTCCAGGCTGGTTAAAAAGCTGCCTAGTGGCGGCAGGCAGAAGCCCTGGCACCAGGGGGTTGTCAGAGGGGTCGTCAAAGTCCGCTGGGCTCCAGAGGCTTCTAGCCGTAGTGGAGGGTGATCCTTTCAAAGACATACTCGTCCAGCCCAACCTGGGAGCCGGCCAGCCTGCGGAGGTTAGTCAGGTGGTCACCCTTCTTCCTGATGAGTTTCACCTCCTCATCCAGGAAGTGGCTCTCCAGGAACTCACAGAGGTGGGGGGGCAGAACTCAGAGAAGGCAGATCCAAGAGGGCTCGGTTCAGCTTCTTCTCCAGGACTGTGGCGACTTCCACAGTGTTCAGGTTTTACCCCACTCATCTTGGGACGGCTTCTGTGTGTCCTGGAAGCGTGTGCGGCAGCCACGCCGGTTTTGCATCTGCAAGAGACCCTCTGCAGCCTCGCGTTTCTCCCGCACCAACTTGCCCAAGAAGTGGTCCACGCCCTCCAGAGCCACGTGGTCTCGGTGGAAATAGAAGCCCAGAGAGAGCTGGGTGTGGGAGGCGCGCAGGCGCGTGTTGACCGGGTGGTTGATTGCGGCCTCCACCGCAGAGAAATAATCCTGAGGAATGTGGGAGCTCCGCTGATCCTCAATACGGAGAGAAACTCCGAATATGGTGTTGGTTGGTCCCTGAAGCCGAGGCTGGCTGAGAGGTTGGTGCCTAAGGTTGTGGCTGGGAAAAAAGTTGGAGGGTGGTTGGAGGCTGGAAGAAGGGGTGTCCCTGGTGGTGTTCTGTCCAAACACTCTAGAAGCTAGAGACAGATTCTCGGGACAGCCGGTGCACTGGCCCTCCAACAAGCATTTACACAGCATTTACGTTGTATTTACAACTACTTATATAGCATTTACATTTTATTAGGTATCATAAGTCATCCAGAGAGAATTTAAAGTATACGGGAGGATGTGCCCAGGTTATATACAAATAGTAGGCCATCGCATATATAAGGGACTTGAGTATCTGTGGATTTTGGTATCCACGGGGGTCCTAGAATGAATCCCCCATGGATACTTAGGTACAACTGTATACATATAATGTCTCTGTTCCTCTCAGTCCAAATTAGTAAAATGAAAGCTTTTGTGCATTTCCTGTGTATCAAATGACCTACTCCATTAGACAAAAGCCACACTTACCATTTCTTTCTGAAACAGACCCTTTGGGCCACATGCAAGCGCTAAGGGATGCGCCTTCAGAGGTTCTTAGAAGCCTGTTGTCTAGCTGAGAGGCTCTACCTGCGCCGTACCCTGAAATGCATCTGAGTTCTCAAGAAAGTCTGTTGTATCTGCACCCTTCATCTGATCTTGACCCGGAGGCCACATTGCACGGGAAGCACCCTGTATTTGATCTTTGCCACCAGGTTCCTTCCCTCCCTCAGGTTCTTATTTCCTTTGAGACTCTTTATTGGGCTATAGATGTTGGGAATGAGAAACGGTCTCACTTTCCAACCTAACAAGCTTGAGGCGAGGAGCGTTTCCTATAGATTCCTCTGTGATACGGAACAGCTCTTTCTTTAGCTCATCCTCCATCCGTCCCTCAGCTAAAATGAACCAGTTGATTCTTTCAGCATTCTGCCTTGAAATCTCCTCAGCCAAAACAACAAGGCTATGAACTGTACTTTCTGTTTTCCACGATATTACAGGGAACAGTTTTATTACATTTTTCTGTCAGTACGTAAGTCGCGTCCCCTTTGGTCAGGCTCCCGTAACAATTTCTCACATTCTTCCACATTCCAATAACAGTCTCTTCAAGGCCCCCTAGCCTCTGCCCATTGCCCTGTTCCTAAGCCAGTGTCCCCTGTTTTCAGTGCTGTTTATTGGAGCCCCCCCTTGGGTAGCAATTCCTGTATGGGCTGTCTATGGCTGAATAGCAATCACTCCAAAGTCTAAAACAGCGACAGTTTATGATCTCCCAGTTCTGTGGACTGACCGGCTCAGCTCCACATGATGTTGGCTGGGGCGGTGATCCTCCGGACCCTCCTCCAAGACGGCTCACTCACATGGCTGCACCTTGGTGGGGACAGCTCGGAAGCTGGGCTCAGCTGGGGCCCTAGGACACTGGGCCTCTCTTCTGTCACTCCTTGGCTTTTTTTTTTTTTTTTTTTTTTGCAGTACGCGGGCCTCTCACTGCTGTGGCTCCTCCCGTTGTGGAGCACAGGCTCCGGATGCGCAGGCTCAGCGGCCATGGCTCACGGGCCCAGCCGCTCCGCGGCACGTGGGACCTTCCCCGACCGGGGCACGAACCCGTGTCCCCTGCATCGGCAGGCGGACTCTCAACCACTGCGCCACCAGAGAAGCTCCCTCCTTGGCTTTTCATGTGATCGCTCCTGGTGGTCTCTTCAACAGGGCAGACAGCCCGGACAAGTTTCATAAACTGTCCTGGCTGTGCCCACTCATCTGCCCCTGTTCCTGCCAGAAGGCTGCGACTCTGCATCCTTCTGACAGAGCAGCTGTCTTGTATGAGCCACCGTTTACTGACCACTTGGGATTCGTCTGTTCTCTCCTGGGCTGAGCCCTGTGCTCGGGACTTGCCATGTATTTTTTCTCTTAACGCTCAAGGCCGTCCCTGTTAGAGATTGCTTCCTCATTTCATGAAGCTGAGAAACGTTGAGTGACTTGCCCAAGGTCATGGGACTAGACAGGGGCAGAGCTGGACTGGAATCCAGGTCCACCTGACTCCACAGTCTGTGCCCTCTTCAGTCCACTGTGCAGACATCCAGGGTCAGTCAGTGAACCCCAGAACAAGGCCACCATTGGCCGAGGAGCTTCTGGACTTTTTAGGTATAACGTACGTACACATGGTGAAGTTCACGAAGCACATGGATCTTCCATGTATAACCCAGTGATCCTTACAGATGTGCAGCCCCAATCAACAAATACCCAGATCAAGATGTATAACACCTGCAGCTCCCTAACCAGCTCCCTCGTGCCTCTTCCCAGTCTATGCTCCTCTGACTTCTATCGTCATCTATTAGTTCCGCATATTCTTGAACTTCATAGGAATGAAATCATAGCGGCTGGGCTCTTTTGTCTGGCTTCTTAATGCTCAACATCATATCAGTGAGATTCATTTTTGTCTGGCAGGTAGCAGTAAGTAGTCCCTTTGTCGTGCTCTGTGGTATCCATCGTATGAATACAGCACAGTTTATTTATCTGTTCCCCTCGGCATGGATATTCGGGTTGCATCCAGTTTGGGGCTATTATGAACAAAGCTGCTAGGAACATTCTTGTACGTGTCCTTGGATGGACTTAAGCACTCGTTTGTCTTGGGCATGTATGCAGGAGTAGAACTGCTATGCTATATGGTAGGTGTAAGTTTAGCCTTACTAGAAACTTCCAGTTTTCAACAGTGTCTGCTCCATTTTGCTTTCCCACCAGCTATGGATGAGAACTCCTGTTAGCAGATTGAGAGAGAATTCACATACCCTAAAATCCCCTCTTTTAAAGTGTATAATTCGGTAGTTTTAGGATACTCACAGTTGTACAACCATCACACTGATTCCAGAACATTTCATCACCCCCCAAAAAGCCCCATGTTCCTTAGCAATCTCTCCCATTCCTCCCTTCTCCCCTCCCCACCCCAGCCCCTGGCAACCACTAATCTACTTTTTTGTCTCTATTTGCCTATTCTGGACATTTATGTAAATGGAACCTTACAGTCTGTGGCCTTCTGTGTCAGGCTTCTGTCACTTAGCATAATGTTTTCAAGGTTCATCCATGTTGTGGCATGTATCAATACTTTTTATTGCCAAATAATATTCTATTATACAGTGATACCACATTTTATCCATTCATCAGTTGATGGATATTTGACTCGTTTCTACCTTTTGGCTATTATAAACAATGCTGCTATGAACATTCTCTTGGGTAGGCACCAAGAAGTGGGATTGCTGGGTCTACCTGGGTTTTATAAGATTCAGGGGAAAGACTCCATGGTGAAGGAATTTCCAGCGTGAAAATAGTCCACCTGTACAGGTGGGCCTCATCTTCTACTCTGCAGCAGACCATTCTCAGCTGGGAGGTATCCAGACTCTCTTCATGATCAATGGCAAAGTTGAAATCTAGATATCTTGGAGGTAGTGTGTAGAACATCCTCCCGGGGTTATAAAAGAAGACAGACCTGAAGTCACAGTTCACCATTTCCTGGTTGTGTGAACTTGGGTGAGATACTACTCTCAGCCTCAGTGTTCTTATCTGCATAATGGACACAAATAACTCCTCTTTCACAGGTAGCTCGGCTTCTGGCACTTGGGTGCTAACCAGCATGAGAGGCATGGACCCAGTAAGGGCGAGTCCCTTCCCTCTTTTCCTTCCTTCAGTCAGTTCTTCATGTTCCTGAAAAATGTGCTTCTCAGAGCAAAAAAATAACTTTAGGCAGGAACAGTGGCTCTAGACCCTGTACATTCAAAGCACATGGGGAGTCTTTTTTAACGTTATCAGTGGCCAGACCTACCCGCAGAGGTTCTGATTTAATTCATCTGGGTTAGTGAGCAGGCATTTGTTTTTTTCAAATCTCCCCAGGTGATTTTAAGGTGCATCCAGGGCTGAGAACTACTACACGAAAGGAATTACCTGTGTTTGAGAGGCTGGGAATAGGGATATGGTGACCAGCCATCCCAGTTTGCCAAGAACTGCCCCAGTTTTAACACTGAAAATCCTGCATCCCAAGAAACTCCCTCAGTCCTGGGTAAACTGGGCTACCATTAAGGAAATGATGCCCAAATGCTGATTTGTGGTACTTATATTTAGGATTTTCTTTCAACTGTCAGGTTTGAAGCCAAAGTACTTTTTTTGTTGTTGTTGTTGTTTTTTTTGTTTTTTTTTTCTTTTTTTTTCAAAGTACTTTTGAACTTAGAGAATAAAGAGCAGAAAGCTGCCAGCTGTACCCCAGCACAGAGTTTGAAACGCACAGGAGACAGAGGACTTGGGGGGGAAGGGGTTAGTTAGGGCAGCACCTCTCAGACCTTGGTGTGCATGAGACCCATTGCAGTGTCCTGTAAAATGCAGCTTCTGACCAGCAGATCTGGGGTGGGCCTGATACTATCTGTTTCTAACAAGCTCCCAGGTGATTCTGATGTGGCTGGTCCAGGGACCATGCGTGGAGGAGCGAGAGTCTAGAGAGATGTAACTTCTGTCTTACAACGAACATAACCTTGAGGGAATTCCTTCTTCTTTCAGACCTTTGGATCTATCAGCTATGAAATGGGGATAGTAATACCCACATCACAGGAAACCCCCAGGAGGTTTCACAATAATTTAGAAGTGTGTTGTTGGGAAGAGTCAGCGTGCCTGGCGTGCAGTGGGGGCTGACTGGATACAAGTCCTCTTTGCATCCTCATCTCCACCCAGCTTTAGCCTCTCGTGCTTGCAGGGCTCTGATTAGTTTCTTAACAGTTAGCAGAGTCCTTCATGGAGAGTGGGCACCTCAAGAACGGTTGCTGATGTGTTCAGAGAGATGCTGAGTAGAGGCAGATGACTGCAAGCCAGCGCCAGGGTGTGTGGCCAGCTAAACCTTTAATCTAACCATTTGTATGCCTTATGGAGGATAACCTCATTTCACTTAGAGATGATGTTGGAGTCAACAGTTTTTATATCAAGGCCAAAAAAAAAAAATTAAGAGAAAAGAATGCTACAGGGAGAAATTTTCTTCTTTTTTCCTTTTTTTAAATTGAGCTGGTACTGTAGGCAATACCATTCCCCCTTTTTTAAAACAATTAATTAATTTATTTTTGGCTGCATTGGGTCTTTGTTGCTGGGCTTTCTCCAGTTGCGGTGAGCGGGGGCTACTCTTCGTTGCAGTGCACGGGCTCTAGGCGTGCGGGCTTCAGTAGTTGTGGCTCACAGGCTCAGTAGTTGTGGCTCATGCGCTCTAGAGTGCAGGCTCAGTAGCTGTGGCGCACGGGCTTAGTTGCTTCGCGGCATGTGGGATCTTCCTGGACCAGGGCTCAAACCCGTGTCCCCTGCATTGGCAGGCAGATTCTTAACCACTGCGCCATCGGGGAAGTCCCCAAATTTCTTTTCTTAATTACTGTTGTCAGAAAGCTGATGTTGGAGGAACTGTTAGAGAAGGAAAGGACGAGACTCATAAATAGCCCTAGAAGCACAGGCTTTGGAATCAGAAGTTCCTGGGTTTGAATCCTGGCTCTATCAGACACTGTGCTGCAGGACCTTGGGTAAATTGCTACCCCTCTCTGACCCTCAGTTACGTCATCTGTGAAATGGAGATGAGGATCCCTGCCTAGTTAGCTGGTGCCGCTTGCCTCCAAACACAGGTATCCGTTACTCATCGCGCTTCTCACTGTCAGCTGCTGGGTGTCAGGGTTCCTCTGGGGAGCCAGGACCATTGAAGCAGGAGGCCCATGGGAGCGAGGCTGCAGGCTGGCGGCCTGGGGCCAAAGGGCTCTGCAGGTCCTTCTTTGTGTTGTTCAATTTGAGGCAACATTAAACCTTAGGGAACTTTTAATAAAATCCTGGAGTTACAGCTCTTTCAGAAAATGCATTGGATCTTAAAACACTGCAGCCCCTTCCAGCCACAATTTTGCACTCTGCCGATTGCCACAAGCCTTACCCCTTGGAGTACTGACAGCTGCTGACCTCCCCATGCCTGCTGGGCCCCTGAGGACCTTTGCTTTTGCATCTCCTTGCCTTCCCTCTACAATCTGAGGTGCTGGATGGTGGCAAGCTCTTCTGGAGTCCTTAGGGTGTGCCAGCCACTGCCTCGAGCACTTTAACACGTTTATCCTCCTGCCCGGCCTATGAGGTAGATGTTATTTTTAGCCTCCATTCCATGAGTGAGGAAACAGGCCCAGAGATGCTAGATGAATTACCCAAGGTCACACAGCTGGGAAGTGGCAATGCTAGGGGCGCCTGGCTCCTGAATGTGTGAGCTGTTAGCCACTACACACACTATCTCTACCAGAGACGTTGAGGGCTCGCTTCTACTTGTTTTTCTCGAACTATTGTTTGTTTTTCTGATAATATAACAGATACATACTCATAAAAAAATAAACAGGAACATTTAAAGAAACAAGTAAAAAATGTCTCAAACTTTCACTCCCTGCCCCTCCCCAGAAGTAGCATTTCGGCGTCATGTTAGCAGATGGTCACAAATACGTGTTATACAAAATGGGATAATATCATCTGCATGTAATAAAAAGCTACAATGATGAGAGAATTATGTAGAGCTCACAGCACTGGGAGCCATTCAGCTGGGTTCAGGTCTCCCAGCCTGTCCTCTGACTGTGTGACCCTGGGCAGCTCAGTGAAATTTCCGTTTTCCCTTCTGCAGAATGGGAACCTCACAGAACAGGCCTAAAAATTCAGTGAGATAATAGGGGAGAAATGCTTAGCGTGGCTCTTGGCAGCCAGTGAGTGCTCCCTAAAAATTCAGTTGTGATTAGGATTATTCATGGCTGATGGAGGCTCCTTAGTTCGTGAGCCACAGGCCACAGACGAGCCACACTCCGGCCACGGAGAGAAGCAAAGGGTGAAGGCTGCACACAGTTTGAGGGTTGAGGGGAGGCAACCAGCATGAAAGCAAGGCCTGTGGTCATGACCTGGAGGCCCAGGAGCAGTGTAGAAAGTGAGGTGCGTGGGGGCCAGGATATGGATTGTGTACTGGGGTGAGGGGTGAAGGCTGGAGAGGCCGCTGGACTGGCCCTGTGATGGGGAGGACCCTCTTCTGTGGACTGAGTGCACTGGGTCCCCGGGTCTGGATAATAACCGAAGTGCGGAAAGTCGCCCTGCAGTCTCCTCCCTCCAAGTAAATAGGTGTTGCTATTCTAAGCAGGCCTGTGATAAAAATATACTTGCTTTGCTTTGGAAGGGTTTTTTTTTTTTTTTTTTTTTTTTTTTTAAGCCGTGAAAATAACAGGGCAGTAGGCTGACTATTTTAGGTTGGGGCCTTTGGCTGGATTTCAAAGTCACAGCCCAAATAAGATCTATTTACGAAACAGGTCGCACTGCACACTTCGCACGCGTTGATCGTCCGTCCGGTAGAACAAGCGCGGCTGGAGGCATCTAAGAGACTCTGGGGCCCACACCCGAGCAGCAGAGCTGGAGGAAATCGCTGGCACTGTTTATGCCAGACTGTAACAGCGAGCCCAGCGACTCTCTCTGGGCCTCTGAGCCCTTCCCCACATGCCCCTCCCCTCCCCTCCCCTCCCCCTCCCCTCCCCCCAACCCGCAAGTTCTCAGGGGGCGGAGCCAGCAGTCTGCTTCTCTCTCCACTTGGAGTATGGGGAATGCTCCCCACTTTCTCTGTAAATCAGCGGGGTAGGCGGCAGCGTCGGAGCCAGGGAGGAGCCTGCTATCCTGTTGGGGCCTGCCATCTGGAACTGGGCTGAAATTTTCCACCCTCAGTGGACCAAAGGGTGCCTCTGGACACTCTGTAGGGGACAGCCTGAGATGGAGTAGAAATAACCTGAGCAGACTTACATTTGAATCTTGGCCCTGGTCCTTGCAGCTGTGTGACCCTGGAAAGGTAACTTTACTTCTGTGATCCCTTGTTTCCTTATTAGTGAGATGGAGATAATAAAGCAAATCTTACAGGACTACAGGGAAGATTAAAGAAGATAATGTATTTAAAAGTATCTAGCATATATAGAGTGGCCACCAAATCTGGAAACACATAGGAATTTTCAGAATAAGTGGTTTATTGATTATACATAATAAAATTCTCTATATTTCCAGACTTTAGGGTCACCCCATGGTGATAATAATTGCTAACACTTACATGGTACTTACCATGTGCCAGACACTGTTCTAGATGCTTTACATATATCAACTCATTAATTCTTCAAAACAACCCTATGAAGTAGGCATTACATCATCCCCATTGTATAGATGAGGAAACCGAGGCTCAAAGTTAAACCACTTACTCAGGGTCATATAGCTAAAAAATGGCAGAACCAAGAATCAGACCCAGGCAGTTAACCATTACACTTCAGTTAACCATTTGCTAGAGTTGCTTTTTCAAGTACCACTGATGTCTTGACACTCAGCTAATGCTAATAGGTAAAAATAATGACAAGGACAATTATGATAATCATAGAGTCCCAACACTGCAAAGAATCTTAAGAGGTCACCCAGAGATTGTGATCTTAACCTTTTGCTTTTCTCAGTCAAGAATACACTGGATATGTTTGGGAGGTAATTAGCAAATTTTTTTTTTTTTTTGCGGTACGCAGGCCTCTCACTGTTGTGGCCTCTCCCGCTGCAGAGCACAGGCTCCGCACGCGCAGGCTCATGGGCCCAGCTGCTCCGCGGCACGTGGGATCCTCCCGGATCGGGGCACTAACCCGTGTGCCCTGCATCGGCAGGCGGACTCCCAACCACTGCGCCACCAGGGAAGCCCCAGCAAATGTTTTTTGACTTTGCCCAAGCTGATAGGTGAGAAGTGGTCTCTCAGTGTGGTTTCTCTTATTTGGTCTTTTCTTACTGATTTTTGGAGCTCTCTTTATTAAAGAAACCAATCCTTTGTGAATTGAGTTGCAAATATTGTTTCCCAGTGCCATTTGATCTTTGATTTTGCTGAAGGTATTTATTACTGTGCTGAAAGTTGACTTTTACGTGGTTCAGTGTCAACTTTTCCTTTTACAGCTTCTGGCATTTGTCTAATGCTTAGAAATGCCTTCCCTGCCCTGAAAAAGCCTTTTATTTCACATGTTTTCCTCTAGAATGCCTCTAGTTTCATTTAAATCTTTCAGTCATTTGGGGTTTATTTCAGTGTAATTTAAGGTAAATTACAAGGTAGAGATCAAACCCCCCCCCCCCCTTTTTCCAGATGGTAGTAGGAAAACATCACTTTTCTTCTATATGTCTGGCATTTCCACATTTATCATGGGATAATTTCTGTCCAGTTCTCCTTGGGTCCAATTTTAATAGGAAAATTTGGCTTTAATTTGGCGTAGTTTCTAGGGCTGCCATAACAAAGTACCACAAACTGGGAGGTTTAAAACAACAGAAATTTATTCTCTCACAGTTCTAGAGGCCAGAAGTGTGAAATCAAGGTGTCAGCAGGGCCGTGCTCCCTCTGAGACTCTGGGTAGCATCCTTCCTTGCCCTTCTCTTAGCTTCTGGTGGTGGTCGGCAGTCGCTGGCTTGTAGCTGCATCACCCCAGTCTCTGCTCTTGTTGTCCCATGGCCTTCTCTCTGTATGTCTCTGTCTTCTCTTCTTCTCAGGATACCAGTCATATTGGGGTAGTGCCCACCCTACTCCAGTATAACCTCGTCTCAGCTTGATTATGTCTACAAAGACTCTATTGCCAAATAAAGCCACGTTCGCAGGTTCTGGAAGGTTAGGGCCTCAACATCTCTTTTGGAGGGATACAGTTCAACCCATAACATTTGATTCCTCAAGAGTATCTAACTCCCAGATGGGGCAGCTTAAAATTTAAAGAACAAATTATAAAGAAAAACATCAAAATACAGATGAAACACTTCCGTGGCTTACAAACCTCCAAAACTACCACAGCAATAACAACAAAAATCACTAAAAATAAATGAAACATCTTCAAATAGAAAGACTTATTTTTATTTATTTATTTATTTATTTTGGCCTCACCATACCGCTTGCAGCATCTTAGTTCCCTGACCAGGGATTGAACCCAGGCCCCGGCAGTGAAAGCACTGAGTCCTAACCACTGGACGGCCAGGGAATTCCCATCAGCTTCAAAATAAAAAGCAAAGAAAAGACTAGGAACAAATGTTTGCAGTCAGTATATGCAAAGTTAATTTCTTTATTGTAAAAAATAATTCACACATATTGATAAGAAAAAAAGTGCCAATACCCCAATAGTCAAAGGTCACGAACAAGCAAGTCAGAAAACAGGGAATGTAGATGTGAGGAAATATTCACCTGCCAACTAATGGAAGATATACAACTTAACACAATGATACAATACTTTTCTTTTTCTAATACCCGAAAGGGGGGAAAAAAATCTTAGTCTGGCAAAGAAATGGTGAAACTGGCAACCTCACATGCCACCAGGGGCAGGACCCTTTTGGAAAAGAAGTTGGCAATACAGATCAAGGGTCATATAAATGTTTCTCCCAGTTGGCCCAGTATAATTCTACTTCTAGGACTCTATTTTAGAGAAATCATCTGAAGTATGGAAAAAGCTATTTGAAAAGGTGGAGGGAATTTCCTGGCAGTCCAGTGGTTTGGACTCAGTGCTTTCACAAGCTGCTTGGCTTGGCCCAAAAAAAAAAAAAAAAAAAGTAGAGAAAAGGGATATTTATTGGATCCCTGCTAAATGTCAAGCTCTTTGCAAGCTTATCTCATTAAATTCTCTCCATAACCTCCCGAGGTCAGCATTCTTAGCGCGTTTACTGGCAAGGAAAACCAAGGTTCTGTGAGGTTAGGCCTTGTCTAAGGTCACACAGGCTGTAAGTGACAGGGTGGGGCTTCCATGTGAGGTGATCCAGTTCTAAAGGCCCTGGGCTCGCGGCTCCCCATGGCTGCTTGGGAAGCAGAGCGCCCTAGTTGCTGCTTAAAGCCAGCTCCCACCCATCTGCTAAATGTGGGAGTTGGGAGAGGGGCTTGCACTGCAGGGTCTCTAAGATTTCTCTAAGCGCTAAGCTTTTGTGAATCTATTTATTGCTGTAAGTAAACCTCAGGAAGGATAAATACAGAAATGAGTAAGAACTGTACAAAAAATATTAGACACCCTTCATTTCCCTCTTCAGCTTCGGGACTTTCATCCAAGATTAATCTTTGTTTTGGATTTTCATCGTGGGTATGTTGGCGTTTTCTTTTTTTTTTTTTTTCCGGTACGCGGGCCTCTCACTGTTGTGGCCTCTCCTGTTGCGGAGCACAGGCTCCGGACACGCAGGCTCAGCGGCCATGGCTCACGGGCCCAGCCGCTCCGCAGCACGTGGGATCTTCCCGGACCGGGGCACGAACCCGTGTCCCCTGCATCGGCAGGTGGACTCTCAACCACTGCGCCACCAGGGAAGCCCTGGGAAGCCCTGGTGGGAAGCCCTGGTGGGAAGCCCTGGTGGGAAGCCCTGGTGTTTCCTTAATTAAGATTAGCTACTTGCTATGTTTGAGTACCTA
Organism: Orcinus orca; assembly: GCF_937001465.1. Taxonomy (NCBI): domain Eukaryota; kingdom Metazoa; phylum Chordata; class Mammalia; order Artiodactyla; family Delphinidae; genus Orcinus; species Orcinus orca. The sequence continues at coordinate 4,758,307 of NC_064568.1, forward strand.
TGTATTCATTGAACAAATATAGTGTAATGATTAAAAATGCAGGTTCTATATATGCGAGTTCCTTATAGTAGTATTGTGAATTTTCTCTTTGTTCGAAATTATATCAAAATAAATAGTTATCTCTTAAAAATAGAGGGGGGTAGGGTTGGACTGCTTGGATTCTGCCCAGAGCTCACCCGCCATTAGCAGCATGTCCCTGCCTAAGTTCCCTTGCGTGTGAAACAACATGATCCTGGCACGCATCTCAGATTCAGTCATAGGATTTGCTGCCATATGCCTTACGGCATTATGCCTGAGACATAGTTAGCTCTCAATCACTGTCAGCTATTCCTGTTGCTGTTAATTTCCTTTCTATGTTGACCGACTTGCTTTGGAGTTGTTTGCCTTCCGAAACGGTTTCTGAAGAAAAGCATTGACTTTCCTGATAGAGCAAATGTGGACTGGACACCAACATTACGAGGAGTGGTCCGAGGAGAAAGATAAAACCAAAGTTGCCCAGAACCATAATGAGGAAATGAACTATGAGAAAACAATATCTAGAATTTGAAGTGTGCAAACCATATTTGAGGCTGAGAAGAGGGCTGCACACACAGGCCTGAGTTCTACGAATCTGGTGTCAGAAGCTTCTAGTTAAGGTTGACCTCTGGTACCATCTCTAAGTCTTTCCCTTTCGGAGAGGTAGGTGAAGGGGTACAGGTGGAAGCTGAATACCAGAGGATCCCAATAAAAAAGGCCCCTCAGTTCCCACCTACTCAAAGTTAGGAGGCCAATGCCTACTTATAAAGGACGCAGATAGTGCTAATAATGTAATAATAACAATAATTCCCAAGTTCTCACAACGTGCTGGACCTAGTCTGGTGAAGATGGCCAGTTAGGCTCTCCAGTATCAAACCATAAATCCACAAGAGCCTCGGAGGTTGGCCAGGTGAAGCAGGCTGTCTGAGGGCACAGAGCTGCTGAGGGCCAAAAGATGCTGGGTGGCTTCTCCCTCGGTGGTCCTTCAGTTCACAGACCCTCTCCCTCTGGAAGTGTGTGCATAGCCTCCAGTGATTTCCATGTTCTAGGAGATTTCTTTTCAGAAAAAGAAAGAGAAATGACCTTAACCGACTGTCAATATTGCCAGAGAGGAAATCAACAGGTAATCACATGAGCATCTATTAGGACTCTATTACAAGTAATGGGAAAACTAACTCAATGGTTTTAGGTTAAAAAAAAAGGAATATCACGCTGCATGGAACTGAAAAGCTCAGGTCTGGTTGGTTTCAGTGCTCAGCAGAGGTCAGCAGGCTCCTGCAGGACTCCAGGCACAGCTCTGTAAAGGTGTAAAGGTAGCCGAGGCATCCCCAGCCTTCCCTCGCCTCAGGGTTCAAATCCAGGGGAAAAACTCAGAAGATGTATGTGGGAGCTTCCTCAACAATCCTGAGATTCACTTTGATAGGATCCAGTTGGGTCATATGTCCATCCCTGAACCAATCACAGTGACCAGGCTGAGTCAAGTGCTCTGGGCAAGGTCAAGCCCCGTGCACACTATCATGTTTGAGTTGCTTGCATGTGGCTGTATTTCATTTGTTCCTCCCCCTCCCCCAACTGCACAGTAAGCCCCTTGAGGGCATGGACCGCTCTGGGCATCTCTACATCTCCAGTGGCTAGCTCAGCATGTGGCCCCCTGAATGCTCAGTAAACGTTCATTGAAATAAATGGCACTGTAGGTAATGGAGAGTGAACTGGAGAACTGAGATGATTGTTCACATGATTTATGCAAAACAAAGCAACACAAGCACATCCGTGGTCCTGAGTATCTGGCTTTCATTCTCCCTGTAGAATCAGCCAAGCCAAGCCAGCGAAGAAATTAGACCCATTTTAGACTCTGGATAATGGTGCCAGTGAAACAACCTGAACTTAAAGTGTTAGTCATCCAGTACGTCTTGTTCCTTTAGATTCGCCTCAAAGCTGGAGCCACAGTTTCTCTTCTGTCTTAGTGAATAGTGAAATTGCTGAATATTAAGCACCAACTGTGTGCTCAGTGCTACACGCTGGGGGATCAGGGTAGTAGAATATTACAAAAATAAATAACTAGATCCTTGTTCTGGAGATTGAGAGAGACCCAAGACACTTGCATTTTTTGAAGCTCCCGTTATTTATAGTTTTAAATGTAGAAATGCCAAAGCAGATATTAAAAAATGGCAATGATGTGTTTTAAATGCTCATATTTAACAAACTGCTTTGTTGAATATAATGAATACGATGCTTTTAAATCAAAATCCCGTTACAAGCATAATGCAAACTAATGATGCTCTTCACAAGATAATCACAATTTATTTTAAAACTTAAATCATTGTTGTAGCTGATTGTACTTTTCAAAGAAGGCTGCAACAATATCTCCCATCGCATATGAGTTTCTGTAACCTTGTCAGTCCCCCTTCAAGAGATGGAGTCTGTGTTCCCTGCTGTTGAATCTGTGAAGGCTTGTGAATACTTCAGCCAGTGCAGTACGCCATACGTGACCCTGGGTGACCAGGTCATAAAAGATGGTGCAGCTTCTGCATCGATTGCTGGTGCTCTGAGCTGCCAGGTAGGAATTCCGACTACCCTCAGGCTGCTGTGCTGGAAAGGCCAGGAGGTGCTCAGGCAGACTGTCCTGGCCAACATCCACCCCCCGCCACCCCGACACACACACACACACACACACACGCCTTCCAGACATCCCCATGGATGTACCAGACATATGAGTAAGGAAACCATCTTGGAAGTGGACCCTCCAGCCCCAGCTGGTCCAGCCCTCAGCCATTCAGATCACCTCTAGCCACTGGAGTCCTTCCTCCTGAGGTCCCAGAAATTGTGGGACAAGCCATCCCTGCTAGGCCCTGTCTGCATTCCTACGCCACAGAATCTGTGAGCATAACAAAGCAGACCACGTTTACACCCCTAAGTTCACGGTGGCTTGTTACACAGTGGGGCGACTGGAATGATAGGCTCCAGGTTAAACCTGCAGGATGCGCTGGCGATTTTTAAGACCCCTCCAGGGCCGTATAACCCTGCTGGCCTCTCTCCAGGGCACCTACATAATGTCTGGGGCCCAGTGCAAAGTGAAAGTGTGGGACTCTCGTTCATGAAGCAGGAAAAGTAGCCATTAAAGGTACTAAAATGTAGAACTTTTTCCTTTCTCTAGACCTGTCTTGGCGTTCTGTATCTGCTATTAAACACCGGGCTCCCTGAGGTGCGGGGATGCTCACAGCGGGAGTGCAGACCCAAAGAGGGGCCCACGTGGGCCTCCTGGCTGCAGGAGTCCATTCCGGGGCTGGAGGACAAGGATGGCAAAAGTCGCTGGGTGGGGTTGGAGACCTGGAGGCTGGTCAGGAGGGAAGTGCCAGAAAGGAAGGGAAGCAGGAGTCCAAGAACCCCTGGGAGGCAGGAGACACGACTATGTGCGAGCGGAGGGTCCATAGCCCTGGGTGCAGGCTCCGTTGTCCCATCAGGTTCACTTACCAAAACACAAATTCAGAGATGAAGTTATCAAGAATTTCAAGATTAAAAAAAAAAAAGGATTTCACGATAGAGACCACAGAGCATTAAACCCCAAGTGCTGGGCCTTCTGAGTTCAAGCGGCCTTGTGTGACTTCCCCAATCTCATGTCCATGCCGCCCACCCTGCCCCTCATGAACACAAGATAAGATGCTTTAATAAGCATGTCAGCCTTGCCCAAGCCCTGTGAGGTGGGCCTTTATTATCCCTGTGCACAGATAAGAAAACCTCTCAGAAAGGTGTATCGGCTTGTTTGCCTGGCCCAGAGGCACACAGCTAAAAGGATAAGGAGATGGAAATTCAGTGTCTGGTTCCAAACCTCAGGGCTTTTCTGCCAGTGGAAGCAGTGAGAGCCTGAGAAAAGGCAGCCCGATGAGGTGTGGGGCTGAAGCAGGAAATGCACAAAAATGCAGAGAAAGGACAGAACACTGAAGGTTGCAGGTGCCAGAGGCGGCTCTGTGGAGACGGGGCTGGAGCTGGGATGGAGAGTAGGGAAGAGCGTTTCCAGCAGAGGGAATAACACGAGCTGCTTTGCCACGTGCTCTGGTTTCCACAGGCCTGAGAGGAGAATGGTGGCCGGTCCTGTGACAGGAGACGTCAGGCAGAGGCAGAATTTCAACAGGAAGGGGATGATGCCCTTTACCAAACGTCATAAAGGGCACTGAGGCCTGGGCTTGGGAAAGCCTTCTGGAGGGCACGCTCAGTGACAAGGAGACTGTGGGGCTTCGTGGAGGGACAGGTGAGAAAATTGAGCCTGAGTCTAGACCATTTTTGGATAAATTTGACCCTAAAAGGGAAGAAAGAATTACGGTGGTAACTGGAAGGGGGAAAGGGACATTTGAAAGTACGGGTGTTTTCCTTTTCCAAGACCTGGCAGACTTGTCGGTTGAGGGCAGAAAGCAGGAAGTCAGGAAGAGGTGTGGGAGAGGGGATGAGGGGCAGTGCTCCCTGATCACCCACTGTGTGCCAGGGTACCTACTGCGTGCCACCTTCCCATTTCCTTTCTTCCCAATAACCCTTGAAGGCAAGTGTTTCTACTCCTACATCACCCGAGGGAGGTGGTGGGAGAGGCCCTTGGAGGCTGTGTGACGGCCATGCTCAAAAGGCAGGTGGACCCCCCAGCAGACACTGTAGGTGTGGCTATGTAGTCAGGGCCCCTTTTATCTCCAGGCCCTGTAGCTGAGGAGCTAGAGTAGAAAAGGATGTGGTCCTGGGAAGTGTGGAGAAGCTGGTCAGGCATCCAGGGGCCCAGGCATCCCAGAGGGCACTGCCTCAGGCCTATCCCTGGAGTCCTGGGTGATTGGTGTCCTGGTGAGGGTCACGCTAAGTTTGTGGGTGAGGGGCCTGTTTTTTGTTTTTTTTTTTTTTGCGGTACGCGGACCTCACCGCTGTGGCCTCTCCCGCTGCAGAGCACAGGCTCCGGACGCGCAGGCTCAGCGGCCATGGCTCACCGGCCCAGCCGCTCCACGGCACGTGGGATCTTCCTGGACTGGGGCACGAACCTGTGTCCCCTGCATCGGTAGGCGGACTCCCAACCACTGCGCCACCAGGGAAGCCCCCAGGCCTGTTTATTTTTAATTAAATTTTTGAGTGGGTAACGTGCTCACATGGTTCAACAATTTGAAACTATAAAACGTTTAAGAAAAAAGATAAGAAAACTAAACAAGTAAAAATAAGATATCCAAAAGAGGGGCTTCCCTGGTGGCGCAGTGGTTAAGAATCCACGTGCCAATGCAGGGGACTCGGGTTCGAGCCCTGATCAGGGAAGATCCCACATGCCGCGGAGCAACTAAGCCCGTGCACCACAACTACTGAGCCTGTGCTCTAGAGCCCACGAGCCACAACTTCTGAGCCCACGAGCCACAACTTCTGAGCCCGCGTGCCACAACTACTGAAGCCTGTGCGCCTAGAGCCCATGATCCGCAACAAGAGAAGCCACCACAATGAGAAGCCCACGCACCGCAATGAAGAGTAGCCCCCGCTCGCTGCAGCTAGAGAAAGCCCGCGCACAGCAACGAAGACCCAACACAGCCCAAAATGAATAAAATAAAATAAATTTTTAAAAAAAGATATACAGGGCTTCCCTGGTGGCGCAGTGGTTGGGCGTCCGCCTGCCGATGCAGGGGACGCGGGTTCGTGCCCCGGTCCGGGAGGGTCCCGCGTGCCGCAGAGCGGCTGGGCCCGTGAGCCGTGGCCGCTGGGCCTGCGCGTCCGGAGCCTGTGCTCCGCAGCGGGAGGGGCCGCGGCAGTGAGAGGCCCGCGTACCGCAAAAAAAAAAAAGATATACAAAAGAAACCAAAGATTAAATTAAAAAGAAAAAACAAAAAAGTAACAAAGAAAGAAAAAGAAGGAAATAAAAATTATAAAAAGTTAGGCAGTGAAAACAATTTTTTCCACTCTGGTACTTCATCTACTGGGATCCCACCCTTCCCCTAGCCTGTGATCACCAGTGGTAGTATTTTGTGTGTCCTTCCCAGTTAATTTAAGACTTTACCAGCAAATGTTTTCCTTTTCACAAAAAGTGGCATACAGTTCATGCTGTTTTATTTTATTTTATTTATTTTTTTTGTGTGTGGTATGCGGCCTCTCACTGTTGCAGCCTCTCCTGTTGTGGAGCACAGGCTCCGGAGGTGCAGGCTCAGCAGCCATGGCTCATGGGCCCAGCCGCTCCACGGCATGTGGGATCTTCCTAGACCGGGGCACGAACCCTTGTCCCCTGCATTGGCAGGCAGACTCTCAAACCACTGCGTCACCAGGGAAGCCCAGTTCATGCTGTTTTGTCCCTTGGTTCTTTTTCTTTCATTCAACAGAATTTCTTGGACATCTTTCCATATACACATCATTTCACACATTTACAAGTCCCTCCGTAGGATAAATTCCCGGAAGGAGAATTTCTGGGGGGAAAGGTTTATGCATTTGTGATTCTGATATTGCCAGATTGACTTACGTAGAGATTGTTGCAGTTTATAAGCCCCAAGTAATCTCCGAGGGCATCCAGGCCTTAATTGTTGCTGGTTTCCAAGATGACTGCACTAGGCTTTCCTGCACGTGACTCCACAGCGTGTATTGTGGTTGACCACCCGAGGAGGCAGCTCCTTACCTCCCCATTACAGACTGCCCTGTTATGGCCTGAGGGAGGTTGACTGTGGCCAGACATCCTTTGCCCTCCAGGTCTCCCCTTCACCATTCTCTCTGGGCACCCAAGGGCTGCTTGGGGTTTCCCAAACATAAGTCACACCTCTACACTTTGGCCCACATTGTTCCCACCTCCTGCCCTGTCCACCCTCCATTCTCAGTCTGGAAAACTCTGACTCTTCCTTTAAGACTCAGCTTCAAGGTGGCCTCTGCAGAGGCCTCCCTGACCCTCCCAGGCAGAACCGGTCATTGCCCCCTTCCCCTGGGTGCCCTCCCACAGAACTCAGGCAGCTCCTCGCCATTCGAGCACATTTGGACCAGCCGGTGGGGTAACTGTTTGTTTACATGGCTCTGTCTCTCCAGCACCCAGCCCAGGCTGGGCCCACACGTCCAACTCATCTGTGACTAAAATTAAACTCGCTGGAGAGGTAGGATGGCATGGAAAGGGCACAGGCGTGGGAGTCAGGCTGCTGTGGCTCCATCCTCTGTCCAGTCCCCACTGCGCCAGCCCCAGCTCCCCCTCCTTGGCTGTGTTCTGACCACACTGGCCTACACTCCTTTCCCACTCATGGCCCTTCACGTGCTATTCCAGGTGCTTAGAATGCCCTTCTCCCGACTCTTTCTCACTTCCAGTGCCCAGCTTAACTATCACCTCCTCCTGAGACAGGCCTTCCTTGGCCCCTGAGTCTGAAGGCACACTGCCCCCCATTCCTTCGTTCTCTGGTCATTCCCTTCACAGATTTACTACAATCCTGAGTCTCACTTTGATGTGTTGGTTTACCTGTTCGCTGCTTGTCTGCCCCGCTGTGACCCTAAAGTCCTTGAGGGCAGAGACTGTGGCTTATTCGCTGCCATGGGCCCAGAGCTAACATGGGGCCTGGCACATACTAGGCACAACAGAAATCTTCAGCAACTGGATGAGGAATGAACAGAGGAACGGGTCCTGACCCCCACTCCACCACTTCCCAGCTTTGTCCGTAGATTAATTACCCTCTCTGAGGGGCTCCTCATTTGAAGATCAGGCCTTTTAAGTTGTGATGTGTATTGAAGATTGTGAAAAATGCCTGATCACATGAAGAGGCTCCATAAATGGTAGCTGTTATTTGTGAAGTTTTTCTTTCTTCTGAAAAATGCACCCTTTTTGGCCAGGTTTGGAGACCTTATTGCCCATCTTTTCTGTACTGAGGTGTAACGAATGTATAGAAAACTACATACAGCCATTTCTACATACATATATATATCTACACACTCATGAAACCACCTCCCAAATTAAGAAGTAGAACATTCCAACACCCAGGAAATTTTCCAGGTTAGCCTCCCCTCATCCCCTTCCCCCACCAATGGACCCCTCCCATTCTTTCCCTCTTCTCTTTGACCTGAGCTCATGGCATGTCCATTCTTCAAGCCGTTTCTGACTCATTCCTTTCCCCACTTCCGTTCCTCTTCTGAGACCTTTCCTAGGAATTCTAGCTCTCCTGACTTCTCCTACCACCAAACCGGAGGTCTGCAAAGTAGGGGACATGCAACCCAGTGGAGTGCAAGATGGCCCAGTAGTTCCACTCCTATGTATATGCCTGAAAAAAACTGAAAACAGGTACTCAAACAAGTACATGTACACGCATGCTCAAAGCAGCACTATGCACAAGAGCTGAAAGATAGAAACAGCCCAAATGTCCATTGACAGATAATGGATAAACAAACTGTGGTATATACTTACATACTCAGCCATAAAAAGGAATGAAGTACTGCTATGTGCAGCCACGGGGATTAACTTTGAAAACATTATGCTAAGTGAAAGAAACCAGAGCAAAAGGTCACATATTATATGATTCCATTTATATGAAATATCCAGAACAGAGAAATCCATAGTGATAGAACACATAGTGGTGGTGGTCAGGGGCTGGGTGGGGATGGGAGGGGGAGAAACTGCTTAAAGGGTAAGGGGCTTTACTTTGGAGTGATGGAAATATTTTGGAAGTAGAGGTGGTGGTTGGATAACATTGTGAATGTACTAAATGCTACTGAGTTGTTTACTTTAAAACGGCTGATTCCGGGACTTCCCTGGTGGTCCAGCGGTTAAGCCTCTGCCTTCCAGTGCAGGGGACGCAGGTTCCATCCCTGGTTGGGGAACTAAGCTTCCACATGCTGCAGGGCAACTAAGCCTGCGTGCTACAACTACTGAGTCCACATGCCACAACTACTGAGCCTGAGCGCCACAACGAAATATTCCGCATGCTGCAATGAAGATCTTGCATGCTGCAACTAAGACACGATGCAGCCAAATAAAATAAAATTGTAAAAAATGGCTAATTTCATGTTATGTGTACTTCACCTCAATAAATTATTTTTGAAAAAATGAAGTAGCCACTCTTACTGGTGAGCTGGGAAGTTTGAATGAGGCACAGACTCCAACTTTCTAAGCTGTGAAGTGCTGGGCAAATACCAGCTGGGGGTGGCTGAAGAAAGGAATGGCCTAGGGGTCGGCAAGTGTGGTTTGCTGCTCTGCCCTAAGCAGTAATGATAGGATGATAAGAGTTAACTATGATAATTACAACTAACACTTCTATAATGTTTAATGTGAACCAGGCACTGTTCCAAGTGCTTTACATCTTAAACTCACTAAATCCTTACAACTCTTTTTTTTTTTTTTTTTTTGCGGTACGCGGGCCTCTCACTGCCGCGGCCTCTCCCGTCGCGGAGCACAGGCTCCGGAAGCGCAGGCTCCGGATGCGCAGGCTCAGCGGGCCCATGGGCCCAGCCGCTCCGCGCATGTGGGATCCTCCCAGACCAGGGCACGAACCCGTATCCCCTGCATCGGCAGGCGGACTCTCAACCACTGCACCACCAGGGAAGCCCAATCCTTACAACTCTTAATAGGTGAGTGCTATCGCTTTTTCATTACAGATGAGGAAACTGAGGAACTGAGGTTTAAATGACTTATCCAAGTCATAAATGAGGAAGGGGCAGAGTCCAAATTTGAACCTTGGCAGTCAGCCTCAACCCCCAGGCTCTGTGCTAAGTGCTTTTCATGTTTTATCTCATTTAATCCTGTGAGGTACGTATTATTGAGACAGGCTGGGACATGTGATCTGGGACCTGGGACCCTTTGCTGCAGTGCTTACACCTGGACAAAATACAAAGAAACTATAAGGGACTAAAAATAACTGCGTGCATGCAGTTGGGGCAAATTATAGAGAACAAGATACAAACGACCAAAAACCCAACTGCCGCTTCTGAGGTGTCGGGAGCAAAAGCAGGGTACTTCGCATGCCCCCTGCACACAGCACCACGAGGGGGCTGGGCAGACCACCTAAGCACCCCATCCAGCCTGACCCTGGACCCGCCCCTACCCTCATCCCTTATAAGGAAACACCTCACCACCCACCTGGGGAGTGAGCTTGTTTTCACTCCCCCTTGCTGCAGCAGGGGACCCAATAAAGCCTTGCTTGAATTTCTTGTCTGGCCTCTGATCAATTTCTATTGATTAAGGAGGCCAAGAACCCTGGCAGGTAACATCATTATTCCTAATTAAAAAAAAAAAAAAATCCCTTCATGGTCCCTACATGTTCAATGCCTTCTAGTCTTTCCCCTGCATTTATGTATATTTATGTGTATTTACATATTTATATATTATTTTATTATTATGTATTTATATATTTATGTATTTATATATAGGTCCACATACTCCTGTCATTATCTCCTCGTCATCTTCATTTCCCTCTATTTATTTTTTTTAATATTTATTTATTTGGCTGTGTCGGGTCTTAGTTGCCACATGTGGGAATTTTCCTTGCGGCACGTGGGATCTTTCGTTGCAGTGCAGGCTTCTCTCTAGTTGTGGCATGCAGGCTTAGTTGCCCCGTCGCATGTGGGATCTTAGCTCCCCGACCAGGGATGGAACCCGCGTCCCCTGCACTGGAAGGTGAATTCTTAACCACTGGACCACCAGGGAAGTCCCTTCATTTCCCTTTATACTGTACATATTACTACCTGAATTTATTATTTATGCTTTCTTTGGGTTTCCCATCTCTGCAAAACAGAGCTTTTGATTACTGTTGACTTCCCAATACCCAGAACAATGTGTGGTACATAATAGGCTTGCAATAAAAATTTAAATGAATGACTTGTACATGGTATTGGGTAGCTTTGTGTGCCTGTGTTTGAATGAATAAAATCATTCTGTACATGTTCTTTTTAAAATTTAATGTCCTGGATTAAAAAAAAATCAGTACATAGATCTAGCTCATTCTTTTTAACAGATGGATATCCTGTACTGTGTAGCTAGCACCCTTTATTTAACCTGTTTCCTATTTAATTAATCCACATTTTTTCCAGTGTTATCTCTAACACAAACAACATGGTAATAAACATCTTAGCAGGTGCCTTTTTGTGCGTATGTGTACCTATTTCTCTAGCATGAGTGCCTAGAAGTGGACTTACTGGGAGGAATACTATATACACTAAAATGTCCATAGATAACGCCAAATTGCCCTCCCGATATCCATTCCTGCCAGCGTTGGACGAAGGTACACAGCAGGTTTTCACACATCTTGCACCAGACTGGGTATTATCAGTCTTTTAAACTTTTTGCCAGTCTGACGGGGGAAAGGAACCCTCAATTTACAGGTGAGGAAACTGAGACTCAGAAAAGTTTAGGGACTTTCCCGCATGATGGGTTGCGATTTGCCACTTGATGTGTCCGATTCCAGGGAGGACGGGCCAAAGGTGGACACGGTCCTCTATGCTATGCATCCTCGGCCACGTGTGGTTATCTCTGGGCCTCGCGATGCCGGCAAGCTGGCCTTCCTCCCCCCGCCAATTCTCAGGCTCCTTCAGGGCAGCCAAATCCTGGCCCTTCCCGATTGCCAACCCGCGGCCAGGGAGGACCCGCCCTACTGCCTTCACGGCTCCGAAATGGCGACCGGGGAGATGGCAAGGCCACGCCCCCTGGGAGGCGGGGCCTGAGTTCAGGCCAGAGCGATGGATACCCGAGCCAAATTTGAAGTCCGCCGCCAGGCGAGCTCACGCAGAAGCAGAGAGCTGGTGGCGTCGCAGGTCGGGAGGAGGAGCACCGAGTGGAGGGCTCGCTTGCCGGGGCCGCCCGAAGGCGTCTTCAGTGCGGGCGCTGGGGCCGCCATCTTAGATGGCGGGAGTAAGACGAGAAAGAGCGTGAGAAGCGAAGGCTTCCCTGCCGCTCTTCTTGGGCCCCGAAGAGGGCCAGCTGGCCGGGCTTTGGGGTGTGTGCCCTGAGGTGCGGAGTGCGAGAGCGACGATGCGAGGGCTGCCCGGGGCCCCGTCCCCTGGGCTGGGGACGCGCCGAATGTGACCGCCTCCCGCTCCCTCGCCCGCCGCGGGGAGGAGGAGCGGACCAGACGCCACTGCCGGACGACTGGACACAGAGGTGGCCGGGCTCCCTCAGGTAGGCTGCAGGGCCGGGCCCGGGATGCCGGGGGAGACGGGCGGCGGCGGGGCTGAGGGGGCCGGGTTCCCCGGAGGCCCGGCCAAGGCGGCGCTGACGGAGCGGCCCCGCGGCTGCCGGGCGGAGGGCCCGGGCCAGGCCGCTGTCACCCCGGGTGGCGCTGGGCGGGCGGGGGCCCTGGGGCCCGGTGTCATGGCCGGCGAGCCGAGTTCCCACATCTCCACTCAGGTTTCCTAGTGTTTTGGGGAAACGTGCCGGCACTACCCCTGTATCTGGTGTACATTCCTTATATTTTGGCCACGGGAAAAACCGCCCAGAGCTGTCTCGGATCTGAGTGTTGTCACTCAGATGGGCTAATGTTTTTTTGGCCGCGGAGTGGGGGACCCGGGCTTGCATCTTCTCTCAAGTGACACCCTTTTCCGGAAGATGAGAGCAGTCAGGGACGGGAGGAGGAAATGGGTCGATGCCCCACCACAAAGGCATAGGGGCCTCCCCTTGGGTCTCAGGACTCTGCGGGTACCTAATGAGACGTTTGCGGTGCTTATACTGACGATTGGCCCCGGGATGCCTTTGGAATGAAGATCCAGGGCTCTTGTGTGTGAAGTGAGAGCCTCCAGGACGCTTCAGTTCTGCGGCTGTAGAGGCTCTGCAGAGCTAGTCGATGCCCAGAGAGAGGAGTTTGGACATCAGGAGAGGCGAGGCGGCTCTGTTCATTCATTGTTCTCTTTCAAGGGCTCTGGGTGTGCCCCCCTGGTATTCACTCTCTGGTGGGAAGAATGATAGGGTCTCCTGTGTCTCCTCGAGATGTGGCCGGGTTCTAGAGGATCACCCAGTCTAAGTAGGGAATGGATTCAGCGCACGTTCATCATTTCTGCCTGATTCGTTCTCTCCGGGCTGGAGGGAGTCTGCCCTCTGTTAGCTCCCGAGGCATGAACACAGTGCGCTGTGATTAGGATGGATTTACCAAGTGTCTTGGGAATTTGGAACAACTAGTTTTGCCTGGGGGAGTTGAGGAAGCTTGTAGATTGGAGGGGACTTTTGTGCTGAGGTTTGGGCTGATGAGTAAGTGCTCATCAGGTGAGGAGGAGGGGAGAGCATGCTAAGTTGAGGGAACAGCTGGTTCAGAGGCACGGAGACGTGCAGGAGTTTGGGGAGCAGCAAGCAGTCTGGGGTGCAGGAAGGAAGTGGTGGGAGATTAGGGTCTGAAACAAAAGTTGGCTAGCTTGTGAAGGATCTTTGTTGAAGATAGTGAACTAGTTGATTTAATTGGGATTATTTTAAACGAGTGTTGCTAATTCTCTTTTCTTGCTGATAACTTTATTTCCTCCTCCTGTTGATGTTAAAGCTGATAGTAATTGCACAGATTGACTTTGTTAAACCCAGTTAAGAACATTTTGATACGGGCTTTATGTCAAATGTTTTGTACTTGCATTGTGGTGAACGAACTGAACTCATATTCCTAGGGATTCTTGCAAACGTTTCTTCTAAAGTTACACTTGCTAACAAAAATGTTGATTTTATAAATGTAGTACACTCTACTAATACTACATTTTCAGTGGCTGTTGACAATGTAAACCATGCTCCCCAGTCATTTAGAAATTGGCAGATTATATGAAACATCTGAAAAATTGTAGAATGCAAGTGAGTATATTTTTAGTTAAGTAAATGTTTTATATCGTAAACTGTTTCTTTGGATTGATTCCGTGGATTCCAATTCTGTTATAAAGTCTTTAGCTCTGTGAACATAATTTTCCCCAAAGATCTCTATTTTGATTAACGTTTATGCTAAAGTGATTATTATGGTATTAACGGACTTAATCTAGCAGTTCCTAAATCTTTCTTGGGTTGTGATGATTATATACCACTGGAGAACCTTTTGGCTTGTTTTCACCCTTATCACTTCAAGGGATAAGCTGTTGAAAATGCAACAGAGACAGTTTGACCCAGTTGAACACTGGATACTTGGGAAAATTAACCTGTTACTCCTTCTGTTGTAAAAGCTTATCTTTTAGGTATGCGGTGTTTGTGATCGTAAGTTGTAGTGGAACTGCTTAGTCTTGTTAAACTCTTGTCAAATAGTTTAAAAGATGTGCATGCCTTCAAAATAGAAGGCTTGAGTGAAATACATTAGAACATATTTTGTGGGATTTGGTTTAGCAGAAGAAAACAGTGAGAAGCAGGTTAAGCTGGTCACTTATGATGAAAAGTATCTAAAAGATGAAATGGAGAAAGGTTAAACATTAAGTATTGTATTATAACTGCTTTGAGACTGGTTGCTTTTAGTTTAAAACATGCTGTCTGTGAAATCCAAAGTAGGAGTTTGCTCTGAAGATGAAACAACTTCTTGGAAGTTGAATTTGACTTTCAGAAGCACCAGATTATTTATTAAATGGAAAATATAATTAATAACTTGAAATTACTATTTCAAATAGCCTGTTAGTAGTAGGTGCATGATTCTATCACATTTTAATTCCAGGTAAAACTTTGTTAATAACCTATTGCTTAAAGTAGAAAAATGTTACATGGGAGAGTGCTTTTGTTTGCATGTTAACATAGTAGGCCATATATAATAATCCTGGTCTTGGGAGGAGCTTGTTAGCCAAACAGCATGCCTTAATGTTGACTTGCAGAAGAGAATTTTAAATATTGTCTTTGAAAGGCAGTGGAGTAATGTCACAGCGGGATGGGGGTTAATGAAACCACAAAATCGAGCTTTGACTTAGTAAAAGGTCTTCTGTTTTTTAAATTGTGCGTGTCATGGAAGTCAGTTCTCCATAACAAATGTCTGTAGTCGGAAAATTGCTCACCTTGGCTAAATTAATTGGGAAATCCAAAGAACACTTAGGTTCATGTAGGATAAAGTTGTTTAGGATTTAGGTTGGGGTGTGTGTGTGAGAGTGTGTTTATATTTATGTATGTGTGTGGATGTATAAGAATGCTTATTTGCTAAACTGACCAGGTTGAAAATGTGATACTAGATATTTGTGTTATAATTCACTTAGTATTTCTGGTATAGGGCTTAACTGCCTTGCCTGTAATCCTCAGGATAGTAATGTCTGGGTATTGCCTTAAAGTTGTGAGTAAAAATTCCTTAATTACATATCAAAATTTTCATCTTTAATTTTACGGTGGTTGAGTCATTCTGTTCCTCCTTTTCTCCCAGAATACTTGTGTAGCTCGCAATGATTTTAATAGTTAACTTCAGATCTGTTAGCTTTTCTTCTAAAACTACTCCTAGAATGTCAGTTTAACCAAGGAAAATGTCAAATGGGTGTTGTTCCTTTGTTACTGGTTTTGGCCCAGGCTATCTCAAGTCTCTTTGGCAAATCACTCAAGAAGTGTGTTAATTGCTTCACATTCCAATCAGTGTACATAGTTTTTCTTGAGGAACACTTGACACAGAGTTTTATTTTTAGATCAGATTCTAAGGGATTTTACTGGGTGGGGATTAACAACCCTAAAACTAGTTTGGAATCAAAACCTTTGTGATTTAGAAACTGTTTACATTTTTGGTTAATGAATGGGAAGCTACAGGCAATGACAGTGTTTTAGGGAACCAAATATGTCTAATTGCTTCTGAGGACCCTTGTAGACTATACCGATGACATCTTTCTACCTGTTGGGTTTCACTTACTATGATCCAGTAGCAAGAGTAAGTACATCTTTACTGTTGTAGTCAAGATGTTGTCTCCTATTTATTTTCTTCCAGCCTGCTAGGGAAGGCAAAAGTAGTCTGATTTCTTTGAAGCTACTTCTTTCTAGGCATCATATTTGGACAAAGTATTTACCTTTCTCCACCCATAAACATTTCTGATGGAAAAATCAGGGTAGTTAATGTTTTAACTTTGATAATAGGTCTTTAAAGTTATGACATTCTTAATCTGGGTTTTATGGAGGCATACTTTTCAATCTCAGATAGCTTTTAACATCTGTCCTTTACCTAGGTTTGGGGTAGATGAAATACTGAGTTTTCCTTAGAACATGATTCTTGTTCTGTGTGGCAAATCTCATTAGGAAGCTCAGAGTTTTTGGGAGAGGCATTTCCCTGGATCCAGATAGATCATTCAGAAAGGAACTCCCATTTGCATTTAAGAAAGTTTGTTTACAGTAGGAAAAAACTAGAAAAAGTTCAAATGTACAACAATGATAAAATGATTAAGTAAACTGTGGTACAGCCACTTATGGGGCCCTATGCTTTTCATTAACTGTGGCGTATATGAAGCATTTATGACGCGGGAAATGCTATATCCAAATGATTACAGTTGTGTTAAAAAACGAAACAGTACAGTGGAATATTACTCAGTAATAAAAAGGAATGATGTACTGGTACATTCTCCAACATGTATAAACCTTGCAAACATTATATTAAATGAAAGAAGCTAGTCAGAAAAGACCACATATTGTATGATTCCTTTTATATGAAGTGTCCAGAGTAGGCAAATCTGCAGAGAAAGTAGATTAGTGGTTGCCAGTGGCTGGAGGGAGTAGGCAATGGGGAGTGACTGTGACAGGGGTTTCTTTTTTGAAGTATTGAAAATTTTCTAAAATTGATTGTGGAGGTGAATGCACAATTCTGTGAGTATAATAAAAGCCATTGAATTGTACACTTTAAATGGGTGAGGTGTATGGTATGTAAATTATATCTCAAGCTTTTTAAAAAAACTCAAAACCTACCCATAGGAAGAAAACACATGTAGATGTTAACAATGGTTGTTAAACAGTAGAAATACGGATAATGTTCCTCTTTATACTCTTCATATTCTCTGAATATATTGGCTTATAATAGAAAAATACATATAATAAAGTTAAATTCTATTCGTGGTGTGGGCCCTTATGTCCCTCCAAACCATTCAGTCACTCTCAGATTACACTTACAACTATATTTTTGAGCTTCTTTCACCTGTTTTCTACTTCCTCCAGATTAGTTCAGGCTTTTATGCTGTATTTGCCTTGACTGTTGTTAGAACTTCTGAATTGAACTTCTTTTTCTTATTTCTTCCCATGCCAGTACACTTTTCACATTATTGCCAGATTCACTTTTTAAATGTGTAGAATCTTAAAAATTGAGTTTTATTAATTTTTTGTATAGGTAGTACAGTCACATGCTACAAAATTCAAAGAATACAGAAAGTTATGCTGTGCAGAGTAATTCTGCTTTCCCCTTTGTTTCCCAGATACCCAGCTTTTGTTCATGGAGGGAAATATGTTATGGGGTTCTTATGTTTCCTGTTTTGTGATGATACAAGAATATTCAGGCGTAGATGTGCTGGCCTTACTTCCTTTGGCAAATTGTCCAAGAGTCTCCATTGCTTTTCAGACTAAGCATACAGTTCTTGCTTCTATGTCTTGCTAATGTGGATTCCTCTTACTATCTTCAGTGGAATTCAGAAGCCATTTTTTTTTAGCACCTAAGTAGGTGCAGAAGGCTAGTGTGGTGGAGGGTGAATTAGGTAAGTTCCTGCCTTCAGCGACCTTATCTAATGAGGAGAGATTCACAGGATTTCCTCACTTTTATCTGTTCCTCTTTTAAGAGTCATTTTGAACACCATCGTCTAAACATCATTTCCCGATCTTTTTCTCTTCTTCTCATTGTTTCCTTCTTTGAACCCCACCTTAAAACCCTTGCATTTATTTTTCTTATGGTCTTTATCATATAGTCATTTGTGAGCTTATCATCCCATTAGGTTATCAACTCAGATTAATGCTTTCTAGTCAATGTGCAAGTCCTTCTTTATTGATATTTGTGAAAAAATTTGAGAGGCTGAGGGACCAGGCCTGTGTGCTTTGGTGAAAGTATTGAATCTAAATTACCACATTTAATATTAGGTTTTATAATAAGACCTTTTATTTAAACTTAACAGGGTTTCTGTATGTACTTTTCGGTACCATGCACTGTAGACTTTATTTATTGTGACGTATTGATATTTTATTTAAGTGTTTGTTTACCTCTCATCTTTTCTCGGAGGACTGTATCTTAATCATCTTTGAATACCCAGAGTTTAGCACAGTGGCTGGCCCCCCTGATTTCAATTCAATTTGTTGAATGTAAGGTGCTAAATTATGTTTATTGAATTGAATTTTTTGTATAGATGTCTTACATCTCTGGCTAAACTTAAGCTCCTTAGAGCTGAGCCATGTCTTGTGTATAAATCTCTAGTTCTTAAAACTTTCTCTTGATTATGTAATAAACATTAATTGCATGAGTAGAGATTCAGAGGTTAATCACCTGTGGATTTAGTTCCTTCCTACTGCCCACCACACAAATGCTTACAATTAAAAGGGTATACTACTTATTAAACTCATACTCAGAACTTTGTAACTTAGACATCTGTCGGAGGAATTACCGTGTCTGTTTTGCTTTATCAGTAGAGTGCTCTGGGTTCTCACTGCCAGCTCCTTGAGGACATTTGCCTGCTTTGGCAGCTCACTCATTGGTTCAAGCCACTCTTGCCATACTGGCTATTTTCTTCTGCATTCATAGGCTTTATATGTGGAGGAAAGTTTCAGCCAGAGAGAATGAGGGGATAAATGATACTCTTCTGCCTTCCTTGATCTTAGTCTGGACTGGAATTAGAGAAGTGTGAATGTGAGAATAGATATGTGCTTCACGACTAGTATTTATCTAGCTGTCTGACAATGCAAAATGGACCCTTTCGGCTTTTTTTGGGGGTGGTGGTGGTGGTAACTTATACAAAATATAAAATATACCATTTTAACCATATTTAAGTGTACTACTCAGTGGCATTAAGTGCATTCATAGTGTTGTGCAACCATGACCACTAATCTTTTTCCAGAACTTTTTCATCATCCCAAACAGAAGAACCCTGTAACAATTATAGAATAACTCCTCATTCCTCCCTACCTCCACCCTCTGGTAAACTCTGTTCTACTTTCTCTCTGTGAATTTGCCTAGTCCAAGTATCTCATATAAGGGGAATCACACAATATTTATAATTTTGTATCTGGTTTATTTCACTTACTGTGTTTTCAGGGTTCGTTCATATTATATTGTGTGTGAGAATTTTATTCCTTTTTGTGGTTGAATAATATTCCATTATGTATGTGTGTGTGTGTATGTATGTGTATGCTCCCATGTGTGCACAGATAAAATATTTTATTTATCCATTCAATAGTTGATGGGCTCTTGGGTTCCACCTTTTGGCTTTTGTGAATATTGATGCTATGAACAGTGGTTTACAGGTATCTATTTGAGTCTCTGCTTTTATTTCTTTTTAGTATATACCCAGGAGTGGAATTGCTGATCATATGGTAATTCTGTTTAACCTTTTGAGGAACTGCCAAATTATTTTCCACAGCAACTGAACCATTATATATTCCCACCAGCAATGCATGAGAGTTGCAATTTCTCTGCATCCTTGCTAACACTTGTTATTTTCTGTTTTTTGATAGTAACTGTCCTAATGGATGTGAAGTGGCTCTAGGCTTTTTTCTCACTGCTGATTAGATCGAATGGTCAAACCAGAAGGTTAGGAAGTTGGCTGTATTTGCTCGCATGGACTTTTTCCTTCCTTATAAATGTATTTGTATACAGTGTTCTTGAAAGAGATAAATTAATTACACAATTAATGACTCATTTTTTGAAAAAAAAAGTTTTTTGTTAAGCTGGTACATACAGTTGTTGTAGTTACCTTCTTTGTACCCTCATTCCCCCTCACTTTTTTTTTCTTTAATTTTCTTGGCGGCCGCGTGGCATGTGGGATCTTAGCTCCCCAACCAGGGATCAGACCCGAGCTCCTTGCATTGGAAGCGAGGAGTCTTACACTGGACCGCCAGGGAAGTCCCTACCCTCATCCCCTTTTAATCTAAAATGTATTCAGTTAACCTGTAAAAGATGATTTCAGTTAATCCTGGGTGGTAAGATATAGTAAGTGAAAAAAGTAGGGTACTAAAATATGTACAATAAGACTCCATTTTTATAAAGAAAAACATTTACATGCGTCTATTAAAATGCTGCCCCTTCAAGTTCAAATACTACAATGAAATCATTCTTTAGTGTCTACCTCTTCCTCCACTTGAGCTATAAGTGACCTTTCCATGCTCCAAATTCTTATAGTTTTCTTAAGAAGTTAACGCCTCTCCGCCCCATCACCACACAAAAAAAAGCTGTCACACACAAAAAAGCTGTCACATCTTGTTGTAGGCCTCTTTGTCATCCTGAAAGCTCATAGCATATAGTCTTTGGGAAATGATGATTTTTTTTCTTCTACTTTAAAAACTCTTGGAAGGCCAGGTCTGTCTTTCTTAACTTTATATTCTTCGAAGCAATTAGCAGTTGAAATAGATTCTTAGAAATTGTTAAATGATAGTGCTCCTTATACTTTTCCACTCAGTTCTCTGCCAGGTTGCAGTATACAGAGAGGCATTCTGGTTCTTTAGATTGTATATATCAGTACTTTTATGTGGTAGATAGTGATTCAATATCCATGGAAAAGAATTAGGGTAAATATTGTAATTATAGCTTTTCTCCATTAATATTTTATTCTGCTATTTAAGCATCTAATTTTGTGCGAGGTACTATAGTGGATGATGGAGTATAACAAGATGTAGGAAATGCGTATAGTTCTTTTCCTTAAGGCATTCAGACTTTGGTGTATAATTACATAGGTTACATATTCGTATTTTGTTTTTTTGCTCCTGTGGCAAAGTAGCTGGGTATAATTTAGGGCTTTAATGATTCAATGGTCTAATTTACAGAGAAAACTTCACATTTCCTTGTTTCAAGAAAATTATTCTTGAAAAGTTGATTTAAAATATTTTCTGGGAAACAAGTGATACTATCAGTTTTACAGGTATACCTTATTGTAATTGTTACTAGTTCTTAAAACAGGCAAGGTGATTGATTACCTTTGGGGGTATCATTGAAGACTAGGGAATCTTTCTGTGTATGAAAGCCATTGACTCCAGAATGCATTGTAGGAGAAATGGCCGAATCAGATGGTTACTTCTTGAAATAGCTTTGGCAAGATTGTAAACCTGGAGGAGTACCTCCTATCTTGAGGATAAATCTCAGTGTCTGTCCAATTGAGAGATGCTAGTGTGCAGAATAGTGGATTCACTTATTTTATATTTCATGTCTTTATTTTTGAGGAAAGCTAATGCTGTTTTTTAAGTCACTTGTTAATTATGCAGGACTTGCCACTGAAATTGATGCCTTTTATGTGGAACAGAAATTATTGGTACAAGGTTAAGTCAGTGTTTTCAGGCATTAACTTATTAGCAGGATGAGATGTCTGCGTGTTTTTGTTTTTTTTTTTTTTTTTTTGCGGTACGCGGGCCTCTCACTGCTGTGGCCTCTCCCGTTGCGGAGCACAGGCTCCGGACGCGCAGGCTCAGCGGCCATGGCTCTTGGGCCCAGCCGCTCCGCGGCATGTGGGATCCTTCCAGAACGGGGCATGAACCCGTGTCCCCTGCATCGGCAGGCGGACTCTAAACCACTGCGCCACCAGGGAAGCCCCTCTGCGTGGTTTTTATTTCCTCTCCATCCCCTTCCACTGACTAGGCATTTTTTACTTCATTATTACCCAGCCATCAAAATGATCATTCCTAAACCATATTTTATTTGTGCATTGATGTATTTTCATGCTTGTGTTAATGGTTTTACTTTGTAAATGGCTCTTTTCATTTAAAAATGAGCAGTTGCTGCCTAAATGAAGAAGCAATGACTGATTTGGAGATGAAAAGTAAAACGGGTTAAAAAAGAGTTCAGACAAAGTGACTTAAAATGAAAATAATGAAAAAGTAAGAGTTAAAAATAAAATTGGCTCCAGATGTCTTTCATTGTGGAACTGATTGCTTTAACATAATTGTTTGGACTAGCTGATTAACTTGTTTTGAAATTAATTATCCTTTTAAAAAGTTAGACTCTTTTCTAAACTCCGGCGGCCCTGCTTGCTAACTATTAGAAGGGTAGAGTATCACATTTTTTCATGTTCGTGTATGCTAGCCAGTCATCTGATGATGTTACCAGTTTGTGGTCAGAAATTGAGAAAGAGGGGTGAGAAAACTCAAAATATTGACACACACACCACCTTGCAGTGCATCAGAGTGCCCTTTTGAACTGGTTGGGAAACTGTAGTTAAGCCATTTCCAAACTAGACATATTATTGTTTCCTAGCTTGGACAAGATGACATTTTATTTAAGTGTTTGTTCTGTTCAGCAGAAACTTTTTATGTGTGAGGGTGGGTTTTTTCCAGTGTTGTGTGACCAACTGAATTAAAACAAAACAAAACACTTAATCCTTAAAGGAAGCTTGGAGTAATCTTGAGAAATTGATCACCCAGTCTCTCAGATGGACCAAGGCTGGATTGAACAAAGGGATGAGCTTAAAGGAGAAATCAAGAGTGAAGTCGCATTATAAATACATTAAAATACGAGTAGGAAATTCCCTGGCGATCCAGTGGTTCGGACTCTTGTTCTCTCACTGCCCAGTGTTCAGTCCCTGGTCAAGGAGCTAAGATCCCAGAAGCCACCTGGTGCGGCAAAAACAAACAAAACAACCAAACAAAAAACGAGCATTCATCTGTGTTTTTGCCCTGCCAAAAAAAGTGTTTTAATAACGCAGGCAATTTTAGCCACCATTCCTCATACTGAGTCTGTTCTTGTGAGATTCTGATTGCAGTTGAAGAAAGTGAATCTATTCTTTTGTCATTCTCAATTCTCCCAAGCCTTATAGTTTGACCATCTCACAATTGAGTGTGATTGTTGTGTCTAAAGATATATTTTTAAAAAAAGGTCCGTAAAGATAATAGCTTACCTTTGTTGACTTAACTACTATATGCCAGGTTCTTTTGAGAGTTTTACCTTAATTCATTTTTTTTTTCTTTTTCTTTTTTTTTTAATAAATGTATTTATTTTTGGCTGTGTTGGGTCTTTGTTTCTGTGCGAGGGCTTTCTCCAGTTGTGGCGAGCGGAGGCCACTCTTCATCAGGGTGCGTGGGCCTCTCACTGTCACGGCCTCTCCTGTTATAGAGCACAGGCTCCAGACGCGCAGGCTCAGTAGTTGTGGCTCACGGGCTTAGTTGCTCCGTGGCGTGTGGGATCTTCCCAGACCAGGGCTCGAACCCGTGTCCCCTGCATTGGCAGGCAGATTCTTAACCACTGCGCCACCAGGGAAGCCCTACCTTAATTCATTTAATCTTCCCATCAGCCTGAAGATGTAGGTACATTGTGATCCTTATTTTAAAGAGGAAGAAACACAGAGACAGATGGAGTAAATACCCTAAATATAGGCCATCTACTTAAGGAGAGATTAGAGAGAGAGATTTTCTGGGTTAGTTTTGACTTCATCCTACATACATCCTATCAGCACCTTAGAATTTAAATTCTAGATGTGATACAAACTTACTGTTTTTGTTAGGTTTCTGGGAATGCCGTCTGCCTTATAATTTTCTTTATGACTTAGAGTAGTTCCATTTCCTTCTTATAGGCCTTAGATGATTAACCCCACTTCATCCCTGTATTACTTCTTCATCTAAATTATAAATTTATTGAGGGCCGGGATCAAGTCTTAATCAAATTTGCCTCTCCCAAGTACTTTTCATAGAGCCTTCAGAGGTATCCCTTCTGAAGAGTTGTCCTTCCTAAACTTTTTTTTGACTTGAGTAGAAATAATTACTTCCATTACTTTTTTTCTGTAAGATGATAAGGAATCACTTTGTTATGACTTTGTATGTGAAAACTTTTCTTCAAATCGTACATATTTAATTTAGGGATTTAGTTTAAAATAGCACTTTACGAAGTATTCTTCTTGGGGCTTCCCTGGTGGCACAGTGGTTAAGAATCTGCCTGCCAATGCAGAGGACACCGGTTCAAGCCCTGGTCTGGGAAGATCCCACATGCCATGGAGCAACTAAACCCGTGTGTCACAACTACTGAGTCCGTGTGCCACAACTACTGAAGCCTGCGCGCCTAGAGCCGGTGCTCCGCAACAAGAGAAGCCACCGCAGTAAGAAGCCCGTGCACCGCAACAAAGAGTAGCCCCTGCTCAATGCAACTAAAGAAAGCCCGCATGCAGCAATGAAGACCTAATGCAGCCAAAAATAAATTTAAAAAAAGAAGTATTCTTCTTTCCAAAATGTGTTTCTCTCCACCACTAATCAATGTTTCATAAAGTTCTAGGAACTTTTAATCACTTGTATAAAACAATTGTGGGCTCACACTGAAGCCTTTAATCTAAAGTTTGGAGTGATTGGGGATACCCGTCTAATGTTTTATCTTAAACATTTACCATTTAATGGGGAGACTTCCCTCTCTGGAAAGTTTTCTGTGCAAATTTTGCCAGTTCTTATGAGAATGTTTAAGATGCTTAGAATTTTATATGATAGGTAATACTCTGAAGAGTGAGCTTAGTGGAAAGATTTCTGAAATGATTTGTTGGCTTTTGTAATTTTTAAAGATTCATTAGACGATTAATCAAAACTGAGTAGACACAAGTCTTTGGAATAGTGTTAGTGTTCTGATCAGAATGGCTGTTGGAGTTATTAAAAATCAATGAACTAAGTTTATTTCATTGCTACCATTTCTCCTACTCTATACTCTTAGCCTATTTTCTAATTTTCTGATTTACCAGGAAGATAGAGTTAGAATATTTTAATTAACTGATTAAAATATAAATTGACATATACTTCAGATAAAGTTGTATACCATATATAGTTAATAGAGCTACTTCTAACTGTATTTTACTTAAAGAACAGTGAAAGAGGGTATTTTACATGTCTTTTAAGCATTGTCACTGTAAGTTGTACATAGCATTTGATTTATTTCTCTTTGATAGTAAATCTTGTCTAATTTCTCCTATCATGGGGAAAAAAAATAGGCTTTTTGAGGAAATGGTAAATCCAAGCAGAGAGAGAGGTGTTTTCCAAAAAGTTACATTGGTTAATTGTAGGTAATTTAGGAGGAGCGTGCTGATGTTACTCACAGGTTCCGAGTTATAGACTAATGGGTAAAGCATCTGGAATTATTACTCCGTGCAGTCTCTGCAGAGGATCTCTGGGAATATGGAGACAATTTGCAAAGATCAAATGAACAAGATAGCATATGGCCAGTGTTATTCCCCCAAGTAATGTGAGAGCTAAACAGTTGATCTGTATTTTGCAACCTGGGACTTAATTTTGGAAGACAGTACCAGTAGCAGTTAAGAGCTTTAGGCTTTTAACTCAGAAAAACCCAGGCTGGAGGTGTAAGGGCTATCTAGGAGAGTTCCTGATTGTTGTATATCATGATAATAGGGAACATTTACTGTCTCAGGCCAACACTGTGTGTTTCACGTGTTATTTAACTCTCACATATTATAAAACATGCTGAGTAGAGGAGAATGAAATACAAGTAAATCTTAAGTTTAGGTGTCGTAAATCAAAGGCTATTTAAAACTATAGACACCGTAGTGGATTCAGGTCAGTTATACCAGTCGTAGTCTTTTAAAGCTCTTGCTACCAGTTCCTCCTCCTCCTTTCTCTGCTTTCAAACCAAGGAGAAACTCACAGCAGCTAGATAATATTACAACAGAATTTTAACTCTAGGGCAGTGCCCAGGTTATTTTGATGTATAGGAATTCTTTTGTATTGACTAATCTTCAGAAATAGTGAGTCATGGTTTGTAGTTCAGCAGTCTTCTAATTACATGGAGATTTTATTTTATCTAAGCTGTATTTATTACCAACTCTGGGGAGAAAAATTTTGGATTGAAGATAAAGAAGAATAACTTAAAGGCAATTTACAAGACCAGTGCTCTAACCCCTGAGCTACAGAGCTGTAAAAAGCAATTTAGACTTCATTATTTTTGTCTTGAATAAGAGCTTTCTGAATAAAAGATTATATATTATATAATATATTTCATACATTATTATATATTATATATTATTATATATTTCATACATTCTCTATTCTGTATCATTTAGTGGATAAGAAGAAAGGTCATGTGAGAAAATGCATTAGTAATACAACAGCTCTAAGGTAAATCATTTATTATTTAGAAATGAGATAAAAATCTCTTAAATATGAAGTAAATTTAAATTGCTTATGATATACAAAACATATTTTCTTTTCTTCCACATACAGGTCTGATGCATCACTTATAAACAATAAACAGTAATTATTTCAAAGTAGTGTAATAGTAACAATGTTAAATGATTATTTTTTGTGTTTTAAATCAGTGTGTTAAAATAGAGCTGTAATTTAAGAGTCTGAGGACCTGAATTGTTTGTTTTGCTTCCCTTACTGTCACTAGATCTTTTGAACTTCACATTTTCTTTATTTACAAAGAGGAATAATACCTGCTTTTAGTCTGTTTAATTCTAACAGCACTATGAGATAGTGGAGAGGAATAAACTGTGAAGTTCTGTGAAATTTTAAGTTGTCCTGTTTGAAGTAAACTATCTGCAATCAATCTCAACCACAGAATGCATTGCTGCGTTCTCAGAAACTAGAGTTTAGGTAGATTAAGAATTTCTTTAAAATCTCATTCAACGCCAAAGTGCTAGCTGCCATAGGTGTTTTTTGCTCTACCACTTTAATATTTTTGAATGAAATAAAAGAGAGTAGTATTTGAATAAAAACTCAAAAGTGAGGGCTTTTTTTAGACTGATTTTAAATGCTGATTTGCTGAGGCATTTTGAAGAAAATTCAGAATGTCTCTGTGTGAAAATATTTACATTTTGTGTGTGTGTGTGTGTGTGTGTGTGTGTGTGTGTCCCTAGTCAGGAGGGGATAGTAAAATTTATTTGGCTGTTTGGCTTGGCTGAGGTAGGGAGAGGGTGAAACAAAGTCAACGGTAGCCCCAAGTTTGCCCAACTGCCTCTTGACTCTTTTAGGCAGAAGTTTTAGGACTTTTTGATTCTTGCACACTGAACTCCTGAAGAGCTTCCTGAATTAATCAGCGTTGTTATAATTGGTTTTTCTTACCATGGTCCAAAGGTGTCTAACCCTTCGGGAGAGTAACTGTGACAAGACAATGGATGAGGAATGTTGAGTGAGTGCTCTGCTGAGGTATCTCCAGAAGTTGATAGAGTAACATTTCCAGTCAAACATGTATGCCTCAGATTAGGCTTTAAGGTGGTAGATGGACCTTAAGCATAGGACTCAAATCGCTTAAAAAAATTATACCCTAAGTACTGGTATTTTCATAATTGTGGTCTTATCAGATTTGACTTGTCCTGAGGCTCTTTAATAGTACTTTGTACGTGTGCTGCTCCCTAATAGTCTTGCACCTGAAACAGTCTTGCTTTCAAAATGTTTTTTATAGCGTCTGGTAAAGTAAAAGAGCAAAAAACAAGACTCTCCCAGCATAATGAATCTCTTAATAATTACTATTTTATTAATCTGGTGCTATTTATTCATTTTTAGAAATGCCTCTGAATGCGGCAGTTCATTGAAATTATTGCTAGAGCTGGGTCACAGGGTGAGAAGGCTGAAATGAATGTGTTGCATTTAAAATGCCTTTATCATGACCTGGTATTCTTGATTTTGAGTTTAGAATAAACTATTCAAGTGTCCTTTGTACTATCACTTGTTAGGAATTGTACTAGGAAATAACTTGATTTCTCTGAAATTCTTGTCAGTTTTCACAAACATAGTATGGCCCTTATATTTACTACTCTCTTACTTTGTTTGCATATCCAAGAGTGTCCCTTCCTGCTATAACCAGTTTCTCAGTCACATGGTGTTTTGTGTAGATTGGGGCATGAGAATTGTGGAAAGAGTGCTCAGAACTCTGCAGACTTTGGAAATACAGTAAAGCTTTTTGCCTTAGCTGGGAGAATGTTTGTGACTTCTCTGTTAATGCCTGGGAGTTGAGTGGTAGGTACTGTGCTCTTACTGCCCATTTGATTTGTTGCCTGATGACAAAAGTGCAGTATTATGAGGAGGATTTGTACCTTGCTTTACCAGTGTTTAGACTTTCAAAAAGATAAACTTATTTCTTGAAAGTGTAAGATGAAAATTCTGTTTTGTTCTCTTTCTTCAGAGCTTCCTGCTTGGCTGTCCTGGTGCATATTGTTCATGGAAACCCCCAGGAATGTGTTCTTGATTTTAAGAAATATGAATTTGCTGTAAAAGCTGAGTTTTTTTTAAACATTCCTATAGTTGAATTATTTAAAAAAGAGTTTGAGAACTTTATCATTTTAATCATCTAATTAGGTGTGGCATGTAAAACTTGTTGACATTCAACAGTCACTTGTTTTTTATTCATTGAGAAATCGGCTTCATCATTTACTAAGATGGAGAATTAGTTTTAGGGCTACAACATTATGGCCTATGGTATTTGGCCCATAGCAAATACAGAGAAAGTGGTGACTACTGTCTGATTCTAGAATCGTTTGCAAACCTGATGTGAAAATGTAGCAGTTTTCCCAGATTTTAGCTTTTGCACTTTCTGAAATTGCTGAAAACTAACAAAATTTTAAGTTTGTTTTCCTCTTTAATTTTGCTGATCGGTTTCATGGTTGACAACTTATGTATATGAGGAATATTTTAGATTAACATCCAAGAATCTAAACTATAATTTGGTTATGCTTAAGAAAGCATTCTTGTTTTGAGACATGTACTCCAAATATTTAATTATTGTATTTCCTTTAAGCTGAGCAATCCCCTCCTTCCATCTGAAATCCTCTTTCTACACATTCTTTTGCATTCTACATGCTCTTAGGCATGTTTAAAAACACACTTCTACATTTCTTTAGCAGGGGCACTGTGGTTTAAAACGACGTTTTATTTTCAGTAGTGTATATTTAGGACAAATGGATGTGTGTGTAGGTGGAACACATTTACAGTTTAGTGTGACAGAGCAGGTGAACAAGAATGGTGCTTGGTTTTATTTTTAAAATAAAACAACTATGAAGAAAAATGCCAAACAATACTAGTAAATCAAACTTTGGAAATAACTCAAGCATAGTAGAATTACATAATGGCTTCAGCTGGCTCTAATCAGCTGGTTTTTGTCTGGGATTTCTCTGATGGAGCTGCTGTAATGAATTTAGCTGACTGCCAGCCAGCAGTTACACTGTGCCGATTCTACAGTTGCAGAATTCCACAATTGTCAGTGTTCTAGTCCTAGGGTGTAGCCCCTCAGCATAGTGTGGTTCATAAATGCACTGATGATTTCTGTTAGAACTCAGCACCCATTGGACCCAGGTGCCAGCATTTGTTACTCATTCAGGATGTGTCTTTAACGGCCAGTTGTATGCTAGACACTGTTAGAGGTGATGGGGTTTTTAGGATGAACTGAACTTAGCTTCTTGGAGCATACTATCTAGTAGGGTAGGCAGACAATCATTGGCTAGGCAGATATCTAATGTAATTTCAAAGTATTAATTAGATGGTAATAAAGTATTATGAAAACAACAAAGCTGGGTAAAGAGAAGAATGATGGGGAGGGGCAGGATACACTTAAAACAGGATGGTCAAGGTGGTCCCCTTTGAGGAGTGACATTTGTGTGGAAACATGATTGACGAGAAGTGACTAGCAACGAGAAGGCCAGTATGATAGAAATAAAGTGAACAAGAGAGAGAAGGGTAGGAGATAAGGTGAAGAAGGAAGATAGAGGCCAGGTCGTCATGTAAGGCCTTATAGGTCATAGTTAAAGAATTTGGGTTTTATTTTGAGTGTGACAGGGAACCAGTCACACTTAAAATAAGGATTTTAGCGGAGCAATAGTGTGACCAGATTTGTGTTTTAAGGTTTTTCAGTAGAGAATAGATTTAGAGGCTTTGGGAATGGACATTGTGACTCCTGGTGTAATCTAGGCAAGAGAAAATGGTGCTTTAGGTTAGATTGGTTGGGTTGGGTTAAAGTAGTTGGATTTTGGAGGGTCTGACAGTACATGATGGATGATTAAATGTGGTGGGCGAGGAAAATACTAAAGGAATCAAGGATCATATCTAGGTTACTTTGTTGTGTGGATAAGCACTATTATTACCGAAAATAGTAATATAGCTATCGTGTGGTAATAGCTGTCATGGATTAAGTGACCACTGTGTACCAGACAGTGAATTTTTCATACTTTGTAGTGTTACATTTACTACTCATAGCCACCTCTTAAAATATAGTTGTGCTTACTTTACAGATGAAGAAATTAGGCTTAGATGTTTTTTGCCGAAGTTCACACAGCCAAAAAGGTTACTCATCAACAGGTCTCTTTGACTTCAAAGTGCAAGCTCAGTTTATTTAGTCGTTCAACAAGTACACTTCTAGGAGTTAAGTATACAGAGGTTATCAAAGCTGAGTCACTGTTCTCATGGAGTTTAAGAATTTATAATTTGGGTGTTAAAAAATTTTACCGTAAGAGTCTGTACAGTTTTGTAGACCAAGTGTGTAGGAGGACCTTGCTTACAGGAATGTTGGATTTTTGGTAGCCTTAATCTTCTGGAATGTAGCTTTGACCATGCACATAAGCCTGTCCTGAAGCCTTTTCATTACTCAGTAGGCTAGGCCCTTTCTAGCCTAGTAGGCTCCTTAATACATAGGCTTGATTATCTCTCTCTCTCATATCGGGTTGTCAATAGCAAATGCTGAGGAGTAGGGGAGTCCATAGAGGTGTAAATACTATCAAGTCAGAAGTGGCACTGGCAACCAGAGTGTAAGAAATACCTGAAGAATAGAAAGGAGACACAGAACTCTGTTGTCTGTTACATTCATTATCATTATTGTTTTGAAACTTTTCCATCAAACTACCACTAAAATTAGATTAAATGCCTACTCTTTAAACCTGAAAGTTCTTTGAAGTCATGTTTTATCTTAAATCTTTGGTTTTTGAATTTTACTTCAAAACCAGGTGTATTATAAAAATATTTTAAAATATTAGTTAACGTTATTAACCTCCGTCACTCAAGTCTGAGTAAAATTGTTTTCTTAGGAAAATCTACTATATTTATATTCTGTAGATAGCCAGAGGTTACTCATAGTAACTTATAAAGCATTAAGAGAAAGTTGAAGTATAGTCTGTTTGGAAAGCTAGGGAAGGATATTCTATATCAGAAAAGTTTAACATATGTTAGATTTTCATGGCACTAGAATCATCATAATGTGTTAGAGCTAGAAGGATCATTATAGGTCATCTCTTCCAACTCCGTATTTTGCAGAGGAGGCAGGTAACTTGAGGTTATGTGGATTAAATGAAATAGCATATAAACACCTGTCTGCTCAGGGTGTTGCGTAGCTCATAGTAGATGCCTAAAAGATGCTGGGTTTTGTTTTTCTTTATCTGTCAAGTCTTTTCCTTTTTTTTTTTTTTTTTTTTTTTGCGGTACACGGGCCTCTCACTGTTGTGGCCTCTCCCGTTGCGGAGCACAGGCTCCGGACGCGCAGGCTCAGCGGCCATGGCTCACGGGCCCAGCCGGTCCGTGGCATGTAGGATCCTCCCGGACCGGGGCAAGAACCCGTGTCCCCTGCATCGGCAGGCGGACTCTCAACCACTGCGCCACCAGGGAAGCCCATTCTGTTCCTTTTATATTTTCTCATATTTCACTTTCTGGAAATTTTATTTTCCTGGTCCTAGAGATAGATGTGTTCCAGAGAAGCCACTGAACAAGAAAACGTCTGGTATCTTGTCCCCTGCATGCTCAAGTATCTTCCCTTGAGATTTGCTGAACAGAGCTACAAGGGCTTAAGAAGACCCATGTTGCTTGCCTGATTGGTCACGTGTGTGTATTTTATAAACAGTGGCGATATCTGAGAAGCTTGAATTTAAATGTATCACCTGAGTTTTGATTGTACCTTTAAGAGTATGTACAGTAGGTCAATTTAAGGATTTCTCTAAGCTCCTTCCTTTAATCCCTTGATCTTGCTGATTGTCACCTGTAAACCAGTGAACACCTGTTAACCAGTGAAGTGAACACCTGTTGTTTGTTTCTGTTTCCCCCTTTCATTGTAACTGTATCCCATATTTTTCTCTGAGGAACTGTCAGCCCTTATCTTTATTACCTAGCCATTCATTTGAGCCATTTTAATGAGATTGACCCCATCTTTAGCTCTAGTGGAGAGACTGATTAGCTTCAGTCAGTCAGTAAAGGCCAACCATTTGGACATAATGATTTGGTCAGAGTCACTCACTGGAGGCCAGTGAGATATGAAGTCATGTTTGGGGCTCCTTACTCTGAAGAGCTTCCCTGGGAAATGCTGTTTACCTGAAGGCATTACCAGAAAGTTCCAAAAAGCAAAACTTGAATTTGTCACCTATCGGCAACTATTTACGTAGCATTTACATTGTATTAGGTATTGTAAAGAATCTAGAGATGATTTAAAGTGTATGGAAGGATGTGTGTAGATTATATGTAAATACTATGCCGTTTTATATAAGGTACTTGAGCATCCTTGGACTTTGTTATCTGCAGGGGGTCCTGAAACCAATCCCTTGCAGATACCTAGGGAAGATTATACCACATTTTAGTTATTCATTCATCAGTTGGTGGGCATTTGGGCTGTTTCTACCTTTTGGCTATTAGGAGTAATGCTGCTATGAACATTCTGATGTCCTTTTGGCTATTAGGAGTAATGCTGCTATGAACATTCTGATGTCCTAAGGTTCTAATAACCTGCAAGTCTGAGTCCTATAATTCCAGTCTGCAGGAGAGAGAGAAGCCTGATGATTTTTGTTGTTCTGGGCAGACTTTTGAAAGGTTAAAGAATAATTTATTAGGTTTTATTTGGAAATATTGAAATAGAAATAACCAGAGTTTTTTTTTTGGCTGCACAGTGCGGCTTGCGGGATCTTAGTTCCCCTGCCAGGGATTGAACCTGGGCCCCCTGCAGTGGAAGCACAGTGTCTTAACCACTGGACTTCCAGGGAATTCCAGGGAGGATTTTTTTTTTAATATAACATTTGGAGTTCATGGGGGTCCTGAGACTGCAAGCTAGAAGTAGGTCTGATTTAGTCCTTCGTACCTTATTTTTAAGATGAAGCCACAAGGTCTATGGAGATGCATGGGCTTTCCCAGTGCCTGCAAATTTAGTATCGTTGACTTTAATGGTGTTTTGACTAGTAATGATCAACATGCTATCTTTTTTTTTTAATGACATGGTAGGTTTAGGCAACTATAAACATTCTTTTTAAAAAATTTATTGTGGTAAAATATACATAACAAATTTACCACCATGTACCATACACATAATATAAATTACCGCATAGTTCAGTGGCATTAAGTACATTTACAATATGTTGCACCCATCACCACCATCCATCTCCAGAACTTTTTCATCATCCCATACTGAAACTCTGTACCCTTAAACTCCCCACCCCACTCTCCCCTCCTGTTCCTGCCAACTACCATCCTACTTTCTTTCTTTGTTTTAAATCCTACTTTCTTTCTTTATGAATTTGACTACTCTAGGTACGTCATGTAAGTGGAATCATAAAATATTTGTCCGTTTATCACTGGCTTGGTTCACTTAGCATAATGTCCTCAAGGTTCATCCAAGTTGTAGCATATATCAGAATCTCCTTGCCTTTTTTTTTTAAATCTGGCTAGTCTTTTTTTTTTTTAATTAATTTTTGGTTACGTTGGGTCTTCGTTGCTGCACGCGGGCTTTCTCTAGTTGCGGCGAACGGGGGCTGCTCTTCGTTGCTGCACGTGGGCTTCTCATTGTGGTGGCTTCTCTTGTTGTGGAGCACCGGCTCTAGGCGTGTGGGCTTCGGTAATTGTGGCACATGGGCTTAGTTGCTCTGCAGCATGTGGGATCTTCCCAGACCAGGACTCGAAGCTGTGTCCCCGCATTGGCAGATGGATTCATAACCACTGTGCCACCAGGGACGTCCAGAATCTCCTTGCTTTTTAAGGCTGAATGATACTTCCTTGTATGTATATAGCATATTTTGTTATCAATTCATTGGTCAGTGGACACTTGGCTTGCGTCCACCTTTTGGCTGTTGTGAATAATACTGTGAATGTGGGTGTGCAAATATTTTGAGTTCCTGCTTTCAATTCTTCTGGGTCTACATCCAGATGTGGACTTGCTGGATCATATATTCAATAGTAATTCTAATTTTAATTATTTGAGGAACTGCCATACTGTTTTCTGTAGCAGCTACACCATTTTACATTCCCATCAGCAATGCACAAGAGTTCCAGTTTTTCTATATCCTTGCCAATGCCTCCCTCCCTCTCTTTTTCTTTCTTTTTGATAATAGCCATGTGAAGTGCTGTCTCATTGTGTTTTTGATTTTCATTTCCTTAATGATTAGTGATGTTGCACCTTTTCATGTTCTTCTTGGCTGTTTCTTATATCTTTTTTGGAAAAATGTGCTGATCCTTTGCCTGTTTTTAAATTGTGGTTTTTTTTTATTATTGAGTTCTAAGAATTCTTTATTCTGTAGTCTATAGAATATTTGTATTCTAAATGCAGGTCGCTTACCAGATATGTGATTTGCAAATATTTTTTCCTCATTCTTTGGGTTGTCTTTTTACTTTCTTTATAGTGTTCTTCGAAGCAGAAAAGTTTTTAAGTTTGTTGAAGTCCAATTTACCTTTTTTTAAAAAAATATTTTGTTTACTTATTTATTTGGCTGTGCTGGGTTTTAGTTGCAGCATGCATGTGTGATCTAGTTCCCTGACCAGGGATTGAACCTGGGACCCCTGCACCAGGAGAACGGAGTCTTATCCACTGGACCACCAGGGAAGTCCCTATCTGTTTTTCTTTTGTTGCTTGTGCTTTTAGTGTTATATCTTAAAAACCACTGCCAAATTCAAGGTCATCAAGATTTACTCCTTTGTTTTCTTTTAAGTGTTTTATAGTTTTATGGTTTTAGCTCTTACATTATTTAGGTCTTCATCCATTGGGTTAATTTTTGTATATGCTCTTAAGTAGGGGTACAGCCTCATTCTTTTGCATGTGGATATCTGAATTGTTTGGCACCCTTCTCAGTTCAGTTCTACTGATCTATATGTCTGTCCTTATGCCCGTACCACACTGTTTTGATTACTGTAGCTTTGTGTAATAAGTTTTGAAATTGGGAAGTATGAGTCCTCGAATTTTGTTCTTTTTCAAGATTATTTTGGCTGTTTTGGCTCCCTTGAGTTTCCATATGCATTTTAGGGTCAATTTCCATATGCATTTTAGCTTGTCAGTTTCTACAAAGAAGCTGGTAAAGAAGCCTATTCTGTTAGGGCTTGTATTGAACCTATAGGTCAGTTTGGAGAATATTGCTGTCTTAACAGCAAACTTGCTTTTACTGCTTTGGACATCCATGGACCAACATTCTTATACCTTCTGAGTTTATATATTCTCTCAATTTCAGATCAAGTTCCCAGCTTGGATCCTTGCTCCATTCAGTTGTAGTGGGTTCTAAAGGGGCAGGATCATGAATATAAAAATGTAAACATCACTGCTCAGGGCTTATTCCTATGGGTGAAGGAAGGATGTTCTCAAAAGAGGAGTGTGGGATTGGGAGACAGCATAGAGTTGTCCACCACACTTTTCATTGATGGAGGCAATGTATGTAGGCAGGTTGGAAAGGCTGTGGAATACTAAGAAAGTATAGCAACATAGAAGCCTTGAGGTACATCCATGGTTGGAGCAGGAGGAAGACTAGAAGCCAATAAACAAGGTAGAGGAGATACAGTTGGAGACAGAAGAAACCCCTGGAAGTGCAGTATAATCAAAGTTTCTTTAGGAGGAAGGGAGAAGGAGCATTAGGCTGAGAAACACTCTAGATTTGATTACTAGGGTTTTATTGATCAGACTTGCTTAAAAGCCTGATAGATAAGTAATGGCAGAGTACAAGGTCATTAATTTAAAGAATGTATTGTCTCTGCTAGACTAGTTTTTCACAACTTCAGTCATTCAAGTATCATCTTCCTAACTTTTACTAGAACAGAGAGCCACCTATAGTAGTGCTTATTTAATATTTTCTCTTAAATAGCTCACTGTTTTGTTTTTTTTTTTTGGCCATGCTGAGGTTTGCAGGATCTTAGTTCCCCTACCAGGGATCCAACTTGTGCCCACTGCGGAGTCCTAACCACTGGACTGACTGCCAGGGGATTCTCTGGAACTTTAAAAAAAGTGAAGTAGTTTGAGGCTGTTGAGTTATAGAGATAAAGGCTAGGTGATAGCCTCATCCTAAATTGCAGGAGCAAAGCAGGTGCAAGCTTCTTTGCTGGAAATGTAGTGATGTATCAAGGGTGGATGGTTGTGACTCACTCTCTTGTGTTGACTTCTTTTGCACAAAAATGGAGGGAACTATGTTATAAGCACGTCCAAAATACACAGTCAAAATGAATCCATAGGGAGGGTGGGAGGGAGGGAGACGCAAGAGGGAAGAGAGATGGGAACATATGTATATGTATAACTGATTCACTTTGTTATAAAGCAGAAACTAGCACACCGTTGTAAAGCAATTATACTCCAATAAAGATGTAAAAAAAAAAGAATCCAAGAAGCTGCCGGGAGAATAGGAATCACATATAGTACTACATTCCTTTGCTGCTATTTTAATAAAATAAAAACAGTATTAATTTGTAGTTAAATATTAGGGTCTGTAGTGGCTTTGAGTTTGAAAACTATATTTTTTAATTAAAAGGGGAGATTAAGAAGTGTTATAGAGGTATTAAAGATACCAAACTGATAATTCTTCCTTATCATAATCTTTATCTGATTGATTTAGTGTTATTTTATGTCATGTCCACAAATCCTCTAAAATAATTTTTGTAAACCATGAATAACGTATGGCCCATGCTTTGGGAAACCGTATACTGCTAGACTGACTATATTCATGTTGATCAACCACCCAGAATGTCTCAAGACCCAGCACAGGTCTCACTAACTCCTCTACAAGGGAGAATGTGTTTAAAGGGGCATAGGATCATGTCATAAATTGTACCGATGTTTTCTTAGGTCAGTCTCCCAAGGCAGTATAAATAAAAGCAAAAATAAACGGGACGTAAACAAACTTACAAGCTTTTGTACAGCAAAGGAAACCACAAATAACATGAAAAGATAACTTACAGAATGGGAGAAAATATTTGCAAATGATGCGATCGACAAGGGCTTAATTTCCAAAATGTACAAACATCTCATACAACTCAACAGCAAACAAACAACCCAATTGAAAAATGGGCAAAAGACCTAAATAGACATTTCTCCAAAGAAAACATACAGATGGCCTGCCTGCAGGCACATGAAAAGATGCTCAACATCGCTAATTATTAGAGAAATGCAAATCAAAACTACAGTGAGGTACCACCTCACACCGGTCAGAATGGCCATCGTTAAAAAGTCTGCAAATAACAAATGCTGGAGAGGGTGTGGAGAAAAGGGAACCCTCCTACACTGTTGGTGGGAATGTAAGTTGATGCAGCCACTATGGAAAATAGTATGGAGGTGCCTTAAAAAACTAAAAATAGAGTTGCCATGTGATCCAGCAATCCCACTCCTGGGCAGATATCTGGATAAAACTATAATTCAAAAAAATACGTGCACCCCTATGTTCATAGCAGCACTATTCACAATAGCCAAGACATGGAAACAACCCAAGTGTCCATCGACAGATGAGTGGGTAAAGAAAATATACACACACGCACACACACACACAGTGGAGCAATAAAAAGGAACGAAATAATGCCATTTGCAACAACATGGATGGACTTAGAGATTATCATACTAAGTGAAGTAAGAAAGAGAAAGACAAATACCATATAATATCACTTATATGGGGAATCTAAAATATGACACAAATGAACTTATATATGAAACAGAAACAGACTCACAGACAGAGAACAGACCTGTGGTTGCCAAGGGGGTGGGGGAGGGATGGAGTGGGAGTTTGGGGTTAGCAGATGCAAACTATTATATATAGAATGGATAAACAACAAGGTCCTATTATATAGCATAGGGAACTGTATTCAGTCAATATCCTGTGATAAACCATAATGGAAAAGAATACAAAAAAGAATGTGTATATATATATATATATATATATATATATAATTGAATCACTTTGTTGTATAGCAGAAATTAACACAACACTGTAAGTC
This sequence comes from Orcinus orca, assembly GCF_937001465.1. NCBI lineage: Eukaryota > Metazoa > Chordata > Mammalia > Artiodactyla > Delphinidae > Orcinus > Orcinus orca. Next base: position 4,796,363 of record NC_064568.1, read on the forward strand.
AGCTGTACTTCAATTAAAAAAAGGAGAGTATAGGATAATGTAAAACTTTAAAAATGTGAGCTGTTTCCTTCCATTCCTTCTCTCCCCCCACTTCTCTACCTCACCCTTTCCTCTCTCCCCTCTCTCCTCTCTCTGTCTCTGAAGAAAAGAAAAAGGCATCGTCTTGGTGAGTGTTGTTGGTGATAGTTTGAGGTTGCTAGAAAGGGTCACAAAATTATGGATTCTTGTTCTTGATGCACAGATGTCATCCAGAGATTTCCCTCCACTGACCTCTTGGGGATTTTGTTAGTTTCTTTCTTGTGTTGGATCCCCTTTTTCCTATATGCCATCTCTTTCTTGATTTACTCTTATTCATGTAAAAAATCCCTTGAGACAGGGATAGTGAAGGGTAAAATATTTTTGGTAATGAATGGCAGAAAATATCTTTCTACTACAATAGTTTTGCTGATTATTCTAAATTGGAAATACTTTTCCTTCAGAATTTAGATGACTTTGCTTCATTATGTCTTCTAGCTTGCAGGGTTGAGAAATTTGAAGCCATTCTGATTCCCGATCCCTTGTATTTTTTTTTTTTTTTTTGCGGTACGCGGGCCTCTCACTGTCGTGGCCTCTCCCGTTGCGGGGCACAGGCTCCGGACATGCAGGCTCAGTGGCCATGGCTCACGGGCCCAGCCGCTCCGCGGCATGTGGGATCCTCCCAGACCTGGGCAAGAACCTGTGTCCCCTCCATCGGCAGGCGGACTCTCAACCACTGCGCCACTAGGGAAGCCCCTAGGCGGCCACCTTTTTAGAAGGGTTTCAGAGAGCTCTTTGGGAATCAAGCTGTTGAGTTCTACTTTTCTTCGATAGAGTATAAAAAAACACAAAATAATCTCACTCAACACCTAACCTGCTGTTGGAAAGCTGACCTAATGTGAAATTCTTAAAGTTACACCCACTGGTGTTGCCTTTATCAGTCAGTATCTTTACCCTCTCTAAACTTTTGGAAACCTTTGTCAGTTCTAAGAAAATGAAACAACACAACCTTCCTTTTCCTGGTTAAACTTACCTTACTCCCCCGCCTCAAAAAAAAAAAAAGATCAGAGAAAATAAATAGCAACCAGTTGCTTCAGCAAATAAGCTTATCTTAAAAACAAAAATTCACCCCACACCAATTTTAAAATATTGAAAACATGACAGTAGCAACACTCATCCGTAATTCTTATCTTTTGACCCAGTAATCTCACACCTAGTTGTTAAGCAAAATACCTGTATATCTGAGGTGTTCATTTAAGGTTCTCTGTTAGGATAAATAAGGCACAGCATTGTTTTTAAGATGTGTTCTGATTTCAGAGATTTTTAAATCTGAAAAAATATGTGACTTAAAAATAGGTTAAGGATGCATATATACAATGGAATAAAAGGAACAAAATTGAGTTATTTGTAGTGAGGTGGATGGACCTAGAATCTGTCATACAGAGTGAAGTAAGTCAGAAAGAGAAAAACAAATACTATATGCTAACGTACATATATGGAATCTAAAAAAATGGTACTGATGAACCTAGTGGCAGGGCAGGAATAAAGAGACAGACGTAGAGAATGGACTTGAGGACACGGGGAGGGGGAAGGGTAAGCTGGGACGAAGTGAGAGAGTAGCATCAACATATATACACTACCAAATGTAAAATGGATGGCTAGTGGGAAGCTGCTGCGTAGCACAGGGAGATCAGCTTGATGCTTTGTGACGACCTAGAGGGATGGGTAGGGAGGGTGGGAGAGAGGCTCAAGAGGGAGGGGATATGGGGATATAAGTTTACATATAACTGATTCGCTTTGTTGTACAGCAGAAACTAACACAACATTGTAAAGCAATTATACTCTAATATAAAGATATTAAAAAGTAGGTTAAGGATGAATTACATCCAACACAATGGGGTATATGATTAGACAAATAACTGAAATATTTAAAATTGGAAGGAGAATAATGTATAACATAGGATGTGGATTGAGACTGCAGTTGTGCACATGTACACATATGGACAAGGATTAAGGCCACAGTTAGCCCCAAAGACACCATTGCTAAATAGCAAAAGGTCCATGGCTCATCTAGCAGGACTGTCCCCTTCATGTGATTTAGGAGAATCCCTTTCTTTTAGGCTGATGCTGTCTGTGTACGAGGCTCATTGAGGCATAGGCTCATTTTCTACCCTCTCATTTCCTATGCTGAGTGTCCTTGTCTGAGGCAGAAGCTATAACAATATCAGTGTCAGGCACAGTGCTAAATGCTTTACAAACATTGTTGAACAATTTTCATGACAACTCAATGAGTATTATTATCCCTTTTTACAGTTAATCCTTCAGCGCAGACATCTTTTGAACTCCATAATTGTGTGTTTACTGCCTACGTAGTTTATTTGCAATATAGCAGCTGGACTAGGCCTTTTAAGACCTTAGGCAGATTGTGTGTCTCCTCTGCTCAGAACTTTTCAGTGGCTTCCCATTTCACTCAGTAAAAGGCAGAGTCCTTACAGCGGTGACCTACAAAACAGTATGTTAACCACATTGTTCCTCCTCCCCCAGCTGTACTCTCACTTCACTGAACTGCATGATCTCTTTGCTATTCCTTGTACACAGGACACTCCTGCTTTAGGGTTTTCACTGGCTGATCCTTCTGCCTTGACTGTCCCCCCCAGCTACTTGCAAGTCAAACTCGCTGACTTGTGATCTCAGCTCTTACCTCCTCAATGAGGCCTACTCTGACCTCATTATGTAAATTGCAACTTGTCTCCTTTCCCCCAGCACTTATCATCCACTGTCATGTTATATAATTCACTTCATTGTGTGTCCTCCACTGGAAGATATGCTTCTCCTGAGATCAGGGGTGTTTGTCTCTAATTCACTGAATTAACCCAAGCATCTAGAGTAAAGCAGTGACTGGTACATAATAGTTGCTCAGTAATGTTTATTGCATGAGAGATTGAGTGAGAAAATTGGTGTGGGGGAAGTTAAGCAATTTGGCAAAAGGCCACACAGCTAATAAAAGGTGGAAGTATATTTTGAACAGATATCCATGTATTGTGCTTCTAATATTAGAAGATGATATCCAAAAAATGTTTTGTTAGGATGAATAAGGCTATGGATAACTTTTCTCCTCCGTTCCCCTGCCCAAATTTAATTATATCATCTTAAATAAAAGTATAATAAAAACAAATGACCAGAGTGGAAGGAAAGAGCCAGTAGCAGGAAGCTAGAGCAGGCAGCCACAAGGTTGAAATCTGGTACCTCATCTGAGCAACAGCCTGTCTCACAACTGCACTGATCTTATCTGCTTTAAGAATAAAGAATGATGGTGTGATAAAGCTCTGGTAAAACTTGTGAGTGCTTTTGACCTTAGATATTCTGTCAGTAATCTTGGCTCTCTAGCTTACTGTGTAACCTTGGATAATTTTATTTAACTTTTGTGGTCTTCAGTTTCCTCATCTCCAAAATCAGGATAATAGTATCTTTCATAGAGTTCTTGGGAGGCTTAAATGAGATATTATGTGTAAAGAACTGATACTAACATAATGATATGTGAAAAATTCAATATTATTATACATACTGTAGTATCTACTCAGTAGTATTGTACGTACTGAAATGTCAAGAACTCAGTAGCTGTTAGTTAATATTACTATCATTTTTACTATTTAGTTGGTACAGAATTTTAAGAAATTAATTATTTGGTGACTATATCTTGTTTCCTAGTGAGTTTTGGCAGATGTCAAAACAGAGCAAACCACTATTGTTATTGTTCAGATAGCTAGTTTTTGTTAGTATTTGTGTTTTTCATGAATGCTTGCTTGTGGTTATAATTTTATACTACATATTAAAATAGCCATTTTCCTTAATAATTTACATAAATTTAATGTATTATGGATTCTGCGACTACCATCACATTGGTTTTGAAGTCTTGGTTGAATAACTACTCTGAGTCACATGTCCTGCTAAGTTCTGGGGAAACAAAGGAGAACAAAGAGGCATGCATGTACTCTATCCTCAAGGAGCTTATAGTCAGGTAGGGAGGCAGACATGTAAATAAATAATTACAGTTCAGGGTGGGAAGGGCTATTAATATACATGTGAATAACATAAAAGACAGGAGGGAGCGGTAAATTCTTTATGAATAAGGGAGCAAAGAAGGGAGGCTTTATGGGGAAAATTTTACCTGAAGAACATCACAGAGGACCCAAAGCCTGAATAGAGGTGTATAGAATTCTACTCAGGGGCTCCCCTCAAAAGAAGACTTCCAGAAACCTACTTTGTACCTTTGAAGGTTCTCATGCTATACAGAGACTGGATCTCTGAAGATCAAGAAGAGAAGGTTAAAAAGAAAGTTAACAAGACTGTGAGTGAGTGTAATCTTTGTTGTGTGCACTTTGGAGAAGGGTTTAAATTGGGAGTGGAATCTACATTAAGTTCAGTGAAATAGATGTAACATCACACTCTTATTTGGTATTTTCTTTTAAAAGCAGAAAAGAACAGGAAACAGAAGACCTTACAGCAATAAAGATCATTATAAGAAGTGATAAATGGAAAGGTAAAGAGGAATGGCTATTTTGAGAGAGAACAAAATGCTGAAACTTCTACATAGGGTAAAATAATTTAGTAGATGAGATGTCATAGTGTGAGAACCATGGGTATATAAGTTCTGTGCCTTAAAAATGTCATATTTAAAAGTTAGTGAACCATGTAACCTAATCAGTATTAGAGAATGGTCTCAGGTTACAGTCAGTGAATCCATTAACGTAGGTATCTTCACAGTAAATTTGAATGATAAATAAAGTCACAGAATAACTAATGGTACCTGAGGAAAGAATGAAAACTTAGTATACTGAGTTTTTTTGAGTCTACTTGGCAGTGCAATATGTGAAAAGTGGAAGAATCACATGAAGTAGCAGAAATGACTATTTTTTTTATATTAATCTTTTATTTTTTGAATTTTATTTTTTTATACAGCAGGTTCTCATTAGTTATCCATTTTATACATATTAGTGTATACATGTCAATCCTGATCTCTTAGTTCAAACCCCCCCACCCCACCACTTTCCCCCCTTGGTGCCTATACGTTTGTTCTCTACATCTGTGTCTCAGTTTCTGCCCTGCAGACTGGTTCATCTGTACCATTTTTCTAGGTTCCACATGCATGCGTTAATACACGATATTTGTTTTTCTCTTTCTGAGTTCACTCTGTATGACAGTCTCTAGATTCATCCACGTGTCTACAAATGACCCAATTTCATTCCTTTTTATGGCCGAGTAATAGTTCGTTGTATATATGTACCACATCTTCTTTATCTATTCATCTGTTGATGGGCATATAGGTTGTTTCTGTGACCTGGCTATTGTAAATAGTGCTGCAATGAACATTGGGGTGCATGTGTCTTTTTGAATTATGCTTTTTCTGGGTATATGCCTAGTAGTGGGATTGCTGGGTCATATGGTAATTCTATTTTTAGTTTTTTAAGGAACCTCCATACTGTTCTCCATAGTGACTGTATCAATTTACTTTCCCACCAACAGTGCAAGGGGGTTCCCTTTTCTCCACACCCTCTCCAGCATTTGTTGTTTGTCGATTTTCTGATGATGCCCATTCTAACAGGTGTGAGGTGATAGCTCATTGTAGTTTTGATTTGCATTTCTCTAATAATTAGTGATGTTGAGCAGCTTTTCATGTGCTTCTTGACCATCTGTATGTCTTCTTTGGAGAAATGTCTATTTAGGTCTTCTGCCCATTTTTTGATTGGGTTGTTTTTTTTTTAATATTGAGCTGCATGAGCTGTTTATATATTTGGGAGATTAATCCTTTGTTGATTTCTTTGCAAATATTTTCTCCCATTCTGAGGGTTGTCTTTTTGTCTTGTTTATGTTTTCCTTTGCTGTGCGAAAGCTTTTAAGTTTCATTAGGTCCCATTTGTTTATTTTTGGTTTTATTTCCATTACTCTAGGAGGTGGATCAAAAAAGATCTTGCTGTGATTTATGTCAGAGTGTTCTTCCTATGTTTTCCTCTAAGAGTTTTATAGTGTCCAGTCTTACATTTAGGTCTCAAATCTATTTTGAGTTTATTTTTGTGTATAGTGTTAGGACGTGTTCTAATTTCATTCTTTTACATGTAGCTGTCCAGTTTTCCCAGCACCACTTATTGAAGAGACTGTCTTTTCTCCATTGTATATCCTTGCCTCCTTTGTCATAGATTAGTTGAGCATAGGTGTGTGGCTTTATCTCTGGGCTTTCTATCCTGTTCCATTGATCTATATTCCTGTTTTTGTGCCAGTACCATATTGTCTTGATTACTGTAGCTTTGTAGTATATAGTCTGAAGTCAGGGAGTCTGATTCCTCCAGCTCCGTTTTTTCCCCTCAAGACTACTTTGGCTAGTTGGGGTCTTTTGTGTCTCCATACAAATTCTAAGATTTTTTGTTCTAGTTCTGTAAAAAAATGCCATTGGTAATTTGATAGGGATTGCAATGAATCTGTAGATTGCTTTGGGTAGTATAGTCATTTTCACAATTTGATTCTTCCAGTCCAATAACATGGTATATCTCTGAATCTGTTTGTATCATCTTTAATTTCTTTCATCAGTGTCTTATGGTTTTCTGCATACAGGTCTTTTGTCTCCCTAGGTAGGTTTATTAGGTATTTTATTCTTTTTGTTGCAATGGTAAATGGGAGTGTTTCCTTAATTTCTCTTTCAGATTTTTCATCATTAGTGTATAGGAATGCAAGAGATTTCTGTGCATTAATTTTGTATCCTGCAACTTTGCCAAATTCATTGATTAGCTCTAGTAGTTTTCTGGTGGCATCTTTAGGATTCTCTATGTATAGTATCATGTCATCTGCAAACAGTGACGGTCTTATATTTTCTTTTCCAATGTGTATTCCTTTTATTTCTTTTTCTTCTCTGATTGCCGTGGCTAGGACTTCCAAAACTATGTTGAATAATAGTGGTGAGAGTGGACATCCTTGTCTTGTTCCTGATCTTAGAGGAAATGCTTTCAGTTTTTCACCATTGAGAACGATGTTTGCTGTGGGTTTGTCGTATATGGCCTTTATTATGTTGAGGTAGGTTCCCTCTTTGCCCACTTTCTGGAGAGTTTTTATCATAAATGGGTGTTGAATTTTGTCAAAAGCTTTTTCTGCATCTATGGAGATGATCATAAGGTTTTTCTTCTTCAGTTTGTTAATATGGTGTATCATATTGATTGATTTGCATATATTGAAGAAACCTTGCATCCCTGGGATAAATCCCACTTGATCGTGGTGTATGATCCTTTTAATGTGTTGTTGGATTCTGTTTGCTAGTATTTTGTTGAGGATTTTCGTATCTGTATTCATTAGTGATATTGGTCTGTAATTTTCTTTTTTTGTAGTATCTTTGTCTGGTTTTAGTATCAGGGTGATGGTGGCCTCATAGAATGAGTTTGGGAGTGTTCCTTCCTCTGCAGTTTTTTGGAAGAGTTTGAGAAGGATGGGTGTTAGCTCTTCCGTAAGTGTTTGATAGAATTCACCTGTGAAGCCATCTGGTCCTGGACTTCTGTTTGTTGGAAGGTTTTTAATCACAGTTTCAATTTCATTACTTGTGATGGTTCTTTTCATATTTTCTGTTTCTTCTTGGTTCAGACTTGGAAGGTTATACCTTTCTAAGAATTTGTCCATTTCTTCTAGGTTGTCCATTTTATTGGCATAGAGTTGCTTGTAGTAGTCCCTTAGGATGCTTTGTATTTCTGTGGTGTCTGTTGTAACTTCTCCTTTTTCATTTCTAATTTTATTGATCTGAGTCCTCTCCCTCTTTTTTTTTTTTTTTTTGCGATACGCGTGCCTCTCACTGTTGTGGCCTCTACCGTTGCGGAGCACAGGCTCTGGACGCGTAGGCTCAGCGGCCATGGCTCACGGGCCCAGCCGCTCCGCGGCATGTGGGATCTTCCCGGACTGGGGCACGAACCCATGTCCCCTGCATCAGCAGGCGGATTCTCAACCACTGCGCCACCAGGGAAGCCCTTCCTCTTTTTCTTGATGAGTCTGGCTAATGGTTTTTCAATTTTGTTTACCTTCTCAAAGAACCAGCTTTTAGTTTTATTGATCTTTGCTGTTCTTTTCTTTGTTTCTATTTCATTTATTTCTGCTCTGATCTTTATGATTTCTTTCCTTCTACTAACTTTGGGTTTTGTTTCTTCTTCTTTCTCTAGCTCCTTTAGGTGTAAGGTTAGATTGTTTATTTGAGATTCTTCTTGTTTCTTGAGGTAGGCTTGTATTGCTATAAACTTCCCTCTTAGAATTGCTTTTGCTGCATCCCATAGGTTTTGGATTGTCAGAAATGACTATTTTAAAATGTAACGTAAAGTGGAATTAGCACACACATGGAGAGAGTTCACTGGTAGAGCTAAGAAAGACAATTTAAGACTAGATGGATCCTTAAAAAAATTTATCATTCAGTGCAAGGAGGTGTTTTTTGTGTGGATAAATGCATTTGGGAAATCAGTGGAAGCTCTGGTAGGAATTCTGGGCTTTAGAATTACACCAATTGCTTTCAAACTTAGTAGTGTTCCACACTAAGGAATACATTTTATAATGTGTGTGTACCTGAATTAAAGTTTTCTCAAAATAGTACTTACCTGTACTATGTGGATATATTGTGCTCTGCCTTATTTTTTAAGAAAGCTGGTCATGACTCATCAAAATGATTTTCTGAACACTTATGGGTCATTCTCTACAGCTTGAAAAAGTGCTGAGTTACAGTCTAGGAAAGAAAGAGACTTGAGTTTTTGAAGTCTTCCTTGAAGAAGCTGGCTATTAAGAAGGTACTTATTCTGTCCTTGTTCGAAACATATTGAGTGCTATTTTAGTTATATGGTAGTTCCTCCTTATCTGTGAGGGATACTTTCCAAGACCCCCAGTGGATATCTGAAACTGCAGATAGTACTGAACTCTGTACTATTTTATCCTATACATATATACCTATGATAAAGTTTAATTTATAAATTAGGCACAGTAAGAGAATATCCGAATTTCCAGCATCACTACTCTTGCACTTTTGGGCCATTGTTAAGTAAAATAAGGGCTGCTTAAACACATGTACTGCCATACTGAGACAGCCCATCTGATAACCCAGAAGGCTGCTAAATGACTAAAGGGCAGGTAGAGTATACTGTGTGGATGTGCTGGACAAAGGGGTGATTTACATCCCAGGCGGGAGGGAGCGGGTTGGTGTGAGTTTTCATGACACGACTTAGAAATCAAAAAGCTAGAAAAGCATGCAATTTAAAACTTAGGAATTGTTCATTCTGGAATTTTCCATGTAGTATTTTCAGACCATGGTTGACCACTGGTAACTGAAACTGCAGAAAGCAAAACTTTCTAAGGTGGAGCACTACTGCACCAACCAAAAGGGCCCAAAGAAGGCAACTGAAATGGATCTCAAGATTCAGGGGTTTGGTCTTTGACTCTTCCTTGAGTCCCCTTGCCGCATAATTCAGGGCTATGTGTCTTTCTATTTTGGTTATTTTGTTTGCTCCCAAACTCAGTACTATTTAGAATTTATAAACCACTTTTTAACTTAGATGTAGAAAAGGTATCATTCTCTAACTTTCTGAAAAGGAATATTCATGTAGAGAATAAACGAGGTTGAATGATTATGAGAGGTGAACTATGATAATAAAAACAGACATTTTGGTATAGAAAGATGTAGCTTTGAAAAAGAGTTCAAACTGTAAAAAATCATGAATTACATGGCTGAAGTGAATGTATCTTCAGACTCCAGTGTGACAGAATGAAGCATGAAATCAATAAAAGGGAAACTTTGGTGAACCTATGGAACCTGCCAGCTTCAGAAATTGTGCTAGAAAAAATAAATTTAGAGAAATTTTGATCTACTCATGATTGACAAATGTTGAGTGTGTGACTACAGAAAGCTAAGATATCTAGCAATTAATGAGTTGTCCCATTTTCTGTCATAAGATATCCATCCCCTGGTGTCTTTCAGAGACTGAATCTGGGGTTAAGCCCATTGTGGCAAATCTTTAATGGAAGAGTAGTGGAGGAAGCAAAGTAGAGTAGGATCTAGGCTTTTTGATTTCTGAGGTGCTGTGTAATGGGGGTGGTTGGAGGAGAGGAGGGCTGAATGCAGAAGGAAGCAGCTTGAAAACCAGTTGAGCCTAGCCTATTCTAGAGTGTTTTAGAATATCCTATTCTAGAATAGGCTAGAAGAATTCATGTTAAGTAAATTGTAGACTGCCTAAATTTATAGAATTTCGCTATCATAATAAGTGAAATTATGAATATGCTGTGTCCTTTCTGGTAAAAGGTAAATGTGTAGTCTGTTGAATATAAATTCTCAGGCTGTCTCACCATATATAACTATAAACATGTAAGTGTTTAAGATCAGCGAACTTTTGTCATAATAAAGCTACTGTTTTGTATATGTGAAGAGAGTTATTTTAAAAAGATTACTTTTTAATCATTGGACAGAAATGAGCTTTTAAAATTAGATTCCATATAACTTTTTGTTACCAAAGTTATCTTTTTTTAAAAATTGCTCTGGACATGAACAATTTCCTCTTTTTATTTATTTGTTTATTTATTTATTTATTTATTTATTTATTTTTGGCTGTGTTGGGTCTTCGTTCCTGCGTGTGGGCTTTCTCTAGTTGAGGCGAGCGGGGGCTACTCTTCGTTGTGGTGCACGTGCTTCTCATTGTGGTGGCTTCTCTTGTTGTGGAACACAGGCTCTAGGTGCGTGGGCTTCAGTAGTTGCGGCTCATGGGATCTAGAGCACAGGCCCAGTAGTTGTGGCACACGGGCCCAGTTGGTCCGTGGCATGTGGGATCTTCCTGGAGCAGGGATCAAACCCGTGACACCTGCATTGGTAGGCGGATTCTTAACCACTGTGCTACCAGGGAAGTCCTGCTGTATGGTTTTTAGAAGATGCTTCTTTCTTGTTTTTAGATGTGTACCCTTTCTTGTTAATTGATAACAGAGTACCTTGCCTTAGAGCTTCCTATGATAAACAGGTCAGTCCTGGGGCAACTGGTAGGGGCCTTGGCCTTTCTGGGCTTGTCTGCTTATGTAGGCATACCTTACAAATAGGATCCATCATTTTCTACGAGTGAAATGAAAAAGGTTGGGAGGCACTGCCTTAGTGTGCTTCTCAGCCTGTAAGTGGTCTTGATATAGACATGGAAAATTAAAAATTATGAATGATAATCAAAAACTTGAGAATTAAGCTGGATTTGCATTTATTTTATCAGTTTTTATGAACAGTTATTGTAGTATGTTCTCTACTACACACCAGCACTGTTATTTTCCAAGTGCCTACAAAACTTAGAATTTGTCATAAAATAACTATGATCTTTGACTTAGTCTACAGTTAAGTCTTGTAAGTGGGTTCTTTAACCAATAGATTGTAATACAGTCTTCCCTCACAATTAAATACAGAATGCAATTTATTGCAGTTTGTCTTTTGCTGAATAATAGGTATTTTTTAAAGGCGTACTACCAACTGGAGATTTAATTCACATTTACTAGTTCTTGACAGGTCTTTTCTATTAAAAAAATTATATTTTTTGCAGCATTATTCTGGCTCCTAGCTGAATTCATTTAATAAATATTTGAGTGCTTGTGTTCCAGGTACTGTATTAAGGGCTAAGAATACAGTAGTGAACAAGATTGGCAGGAGGTACTGGCAAGCTTGGCATGGAGCAGAAAGGGGGTGGGAGGTACTGACCAAAATCTGTAGACAGTTAACATTAGTGGTAAGCGGCATGAAGAAAATAAAGGTTATTTGATGGCGGTAGGGGAGTGCGGTCTTCTGACTAGGGTGGAGAGAGAAGGTGTCTCTAAAGGGATCTTTTAAGTGAAGACCTTAATGGTGTGAAAAAGCCAACTTGCTTGTTTTTGGAGGTTTTCGCCTTCTAGATGAAGGGAACAGGAAGTTCAGAAGTGCTGAGGTGTGAAGCTTGGCATGTTCAGAAAGAAGTTTAGCTTTTAGAGTTAGGAGTGTGTTGGGGCTTGGGTAGAGGTGCCAGAAATGGGAGGCAGTGCGTCATGGCCCTGCCACTTGAAGGCTGTAGGATTTTGTCCTGCCCCTCCCCCTTGCATAAATAAAATAGGCTTATAGATGTTTGTAGTAAATAGTAAAATAAAAAAGCAAAAAGTAAATAGATATATAAAAAGTTAAAATTCCTTAATCATCTTGCTGAAATACTGGTACTTTGTTTATTATTCTATATTTTCTCACTTCTTTATTTATTTTTTAAATTAAAAAAATATGTTTGTGTTACTTTTTTAAAAAATATATTTATTTTACTTATTTTTTAATTTTTGGCTGCGTTGGGTCTTCATTGCTGCGCACAGGCTTTTCTCTAGTTGCAGCGAGCGGGGGCTGCTCTTCGTTGCGGTGCATGGGCTTCTCATTGCGGTGGCTTTGCTTGTTGTGGAGCACAGGCTCTAGGCGTGTAGGCTTCAGTAGTTGTGGCACACGGGCTCAGTAGTTGCGGTGCACGGGCTTAGTTGCTCCGCGGCATGTGGGATCTTCCCGGACCAGGGCTCAAACCCATGTCCCGTGCATTGGCAGGCGGATTCCTAACCACTGCGCCACCAGGGAAGCCCCTCTCACTTCTTTATGATTCTAGATTTCCCTCCCTCTTTCTAGATTAGTATGAAAGAGGTTCAAACTACATTTGTCATTTTTTGTTTTGTCTTGGGTAGCTTTTTCCACCTTTGCACCTACAGATCTACTTTACTTATCACGTGGGAATTAGCATGATTTGTTTAATTCCCTATTGTTAAGTATTTGGTGTTCTCCCCAATTTTTTAAGGATATGAACAATGCTCTAATGAAGATGCTTATACATATATCTTTATACACTTGCCTTATACTTCTGTAGGATACATTCCTAGAGTGATATTGAATTACCAGATCAGTCTTTAAGAACATTTCAAAACTTTAATAGTTTCTTACCATATTCTCCTCCGAAAAAGTTGAGCCAAGACTGTGAGAGCAATGCCAGGTAGTGATCTTAAGTCTCTAAACTTTTCTAGTTTTCCCAGCTGTCAGCTAAGAATAGTTAATATATATTGTCCCCTTTTGCTTCAGGCATGTGATGTGAGAAAGAGCATAGTACATAGTGGGTATTCAGACAGAAACTTCTGGTTAAGAAGAAGACGTTTGGATTAACTCTAGGCCATTTTAACTCTGACTAAATGATTTCAAGTGTCACTGTTATATATGAGAAGGTTAAGGGCTTTGGAGTCAGATAGAGCTGCTCAATTCTGAATCCCTCCTCTGCCCGCTAAAGCTCAACTATAAAAATGGGGATGTAATTCCTACCTAGAGTATCCTCTAAGGATCAGGTTGGGTAATATGAGTGGGATGTATGCAGTATATACTGTTTCATAATAGTAGGCACCTAGTAAAAGGTAACTATTGCTAATAATGCTAATAATAAGATAAAACAAGTTTCTGAAGGAGTAAGGCTTGAGAAGGATGGGATTCCCTGTCAACCTCACTGTTTTCTACAGGAGGAAATAAATATCTCTCACTTATGCATGGTTGCTGATTCCCAGTCAGCGTCAGGGCATTGCACGTCCTTACTGCAGAGTATCTGACTTATTGTCATTGTGTGACGGTCTATGGACTTTCATTGCAGTTTTCTTGTTGCCCAATTAAAACATTTGATTATTTTTTGTTAGGTAACTGTCTCTCCTTGCTTCGGTTTATAAGGTTTGTTTCTGCACTAAAACTGAACTCCGAATGTTATGTTGGAAAGTTCGTGTACTTTAAATATAAACAGATACAGAATCTGGTTATTTTACCTATCACCTGGGTGTTCTTGGGCAAGTAGCATGGTTTTTCTGTGCCTTATTTGTTTCAAAAATAAAGGGTGGTTGGAGGAAGGGATTTAAAATCTTTTGGGGTCCTTACACAGATTAAATGAGATTATATATTAAGTGTCTAACACACATCCTAGAATACTAGTTTCTTTTCCTTCTTCAAAGGCAGAAAGTTATGGCTTACACTTTTTTTTTATTTCTCATAGTACTAATTGTTATTCATACTCAAGTATAGTTGCTCATACTTAATATACAGTAACAAAAGGAGAGAAGTGGAATTGAAAAAGTATTGGGTTGACCAAAAAGTGCTTTCGGTTTTTAAGTAAAAGTAAAAGACATATTTTTCATTTTCACCAAGAACTTTATTGAACGGCATATTCACCCTTTTGTTCAGCTACCGTCTGCCAATTTTTCAGGCAACTTCATAATTGCATCTTCCCAAAACTCTTTATATTTTTGAGCAAAGAACTGTTCCAGGTGCCTTTTACAGTCTTTCAGGGAATTGAAATTTTTTCCATTAAGAGAATAATAAATAATAAATAAATAAATAAAAATAATAAATGGAAATCTGAAGGTGCAATGTCTGGTGAATACAGCGGATGAATCAGAACTTCCCAGCCAAGATGTAACAGTTTTTGCCTGGTCATCAAAGAAACATGCAGTCTTGCGTTATCCTGATGGAAGATTATGCGTTTTCTGTTGACTAATTCTGGACGCTTTTTGTCGAGTGCTGGTTTCAGTTGGTCTAATTGGGAGCAGTACTTGTTGGAATTAATCGTTTGGTTTTCCAGAAGGAGCTCATAATAGAGAACTCCCTTCCAATCCCACCATATACACAACATCACCTTCTTTGGATGAAGACCAGCCTTTGGTGTGGTTGGTGGTGGTTCATTTCGCTTGCCCCACAATCTCTTCCATTCTGCGTTATTGTACAGTATCCACTTTTCATTGCCTGTCACAATTTGTTTTAAAAACGGAACGTTTGGACTTCCCTGGTGGCGCAGTGGTTGGGAGTCCACCTGCTGATGCAGGGGACACGAGTTCGTGCCCCGGTCCGAGAGGATCCCACGTGCCGCGGAGCGGCTGGGGCCGTGAGCCATGGCCAATGAGCCTGCGTGTCTGGAGCCTGTGCTCTGCAGTGGGAGAGGCCACAGCGGCCCGCGTACCGCAAAAACCAAAAACAACAACAACAAAAAAAATGGAACGTTTTCATTACGTTTAAGTAGAGAATTGCATGCGGAAATATGGTCAAGAAGGTTTTGTTCGCTCAACTTGTGTGGAACCCAAACATCAAATCGATGAACATAACCAAGCTGGTGCAAATGATTTTCAGTGCTTGATTTGGATATTTTGAGTATGTCGGCCATTTCCCATGTGGTATAACGTTGATCTCAATTACTGTCTCGATTTGATCACTGTCAACTTCAACTGGTCTGCCCGACTGTGGAGCATCGTCCAGTGAGAAATCTCCAGCATGAAACTTCACAAATCGCTTTTGACACGTCTGATCAGTCACAGCACCTTCTCCATATACTGCACAAATCTTTTTTTGGCATTTCAGTTGCATTTTTACCTTTTTTGAAATAATAAAGCATAATATGCCAAAAATGTTGCTCTTTTCCTTCCATCTTCAGTATTAAAATGGCTACACAAAAATTCACCAATTTTGATGTCTTGTTGTATTTTTTTATTTTTATTTATTTATTTTTTGCGATACGCGGGCCTCTCACTGTTGTGGCCTCTCCCATTGCTGAGCACAGGCTTCGGACGCGCAGGCTCAGCGGCCATGGCTCACGGGCCCAGCCGCTCCACGGCATGTGGGATCTTCCCGGACCGGGGCACGAACCTGTGTCCCCTGCATCGGCAGGTGGACTCTCAACCACTGCGCCACCAGGGAAGCCCCTGATGTCTTGTTTTAAATGCACGCTGATATGACAGCTGTCACATACAATCTAACAAAATTGTTTCAAATGAAGTTAAAGACAACTAAGTGCTACTAGAGCCATCTTATGGAAAAAACCGAACGAACCTTTTGGCCCACCCAATATTAGAATAAGAAGTTAAGAGACCTGGGCTTATAGTTCCAGGTTGGCTTTTAACGGGTGGTATAACCCTTGATGAGTCTTTAGATCTGTAATCCCCATTTTGTTAATTTTTGAGTTGTCTATGAAATATTCTATGGAAATATACTAAAATAGAAGTTTTCTGAGTAATTTATTTAAGCAGAAGATGTCACCTACAAGAAAGCCCACATACTACTGTTTTCACAATTACTCTGTATATTGTATTGTTGAGTTAATTACTTTTGTTCAGGAATTCTAATTATTTGTCTATTTATTTATTTATTTTTACCAGGTTTAAGTATTGTGTAAGCTGCATCAATGGAGCACATACAGGGGGCCTGGAAGACGATCAGCAATGGTTTTGGATTCAAAGATGCTGTGTTTGATGGCCCCAGCTGCATCTCCCCTACAATAGTTCAGCAGTTTGGCTATCAGCGTCGGGCATCAGATGATGGCAAACTTACGGACCCTTCTAAGACAAGCAACACTATCCGTGTTTTTTTGCCAAACAAGCAAAGAACAGTGGTACGTGAACATTCCTCTCAGAAAATATAGTTGTCCATCACCCTATAGAAAACGTTATGGATCATGTTGCCCATCTTATAGGCAGGCAAAATCTTCACTGTCACGTTGAGTCTTTATTTTAAAATTTTATTTTAGTGTTTTGTAGTTGTACCTGTTTTTTTGTTTTTAATTGAGGTATAGTTGATTTATGATATTGTGTTAGTTTCAGATGTAAAGTGATTCCGATATATGTGTATATATATATATATATATAAAATTTCAGATTTTTTCCATTATAGGTTATTACAAGATACTGAACAGTTCTTTGTGTTATACAGTAAATCCTTGTTGCTTATCTATTTTATGTATAGTAGTTTGTGTCTTTTAATCCCGTGCTCCTAATTTATCCCACCTTTCCCCTTTGGTAACAGTAAGTTTGTTTTCTATATCTGTGAGTCTATTTTGATTTTGTGTATAGATTCATCTGTATTCTAGATTCCACATTTAAGTGATAATCATATAATATTTGTTTTTTTCTGTCTGACTTCACTTGGTATGGTATTCTTTTTTTTTTTTTTTTAAGTATTTATTTATTTGGCTGTGCTGGATCTTAGTTGCGGCACACGGGATCTTTAGTCGCGACATGCGGGGTCTAGTTCCCTGACCAGGAATTGAACCCGGGCCCCTTGCATTGGGAGCTTGGTGTCTTAACCACGGGACCACCAGGGAAATCCCAGTATGGTATTCTTCAGTGGCAATATTTCATTTCTTTTTTATGGCTGAGTAATATTCCATTGGTGGGCACTGGGGTTGTTTCCATGTCTTGCCTATTGTAAATAGTGCTGCTGTCAACTGGGGTGCATGTATCTTTTTGAATTAGAGTTTTCATCTTTTCTGGATAGATGCCCAGGAGTGGGATTGCTGGATCATATGGTAACTCTAGTTTTAGTTTTGTTTTTGTTTTTAATAAATTTATTTATTATTTTTGGCCATGTTGGGTCTTTGTTGCTGCATGCAGGCTTTGTTTTTCTAGTTGTGGTGAGTGAGGGCTACTCTTCATTTGCAGTGTGTGGTCTTGTCATTGCAGTGGCTTCTATTGTTGTGGAGCATGGGCTCTAGGGCACGCGAGCTTCAGTAGTTGTGGCGTGCGGGCTCAGTAGTTCTGGCTCAAGGGCTCTAGAGCTTAGTAGTTGTGGTGTATGGGCTTAGTTGCTCCGCAGCATGTGGGATCTTCCTGGACCAGGGCTGAAACCCATGTACTCTGCATTGGCAGGTGGATTCTTTAACCACTGCACCACCAGGGAAGTCCCTAGTTTTAGTTTTTTAAGGAACCTCCATACTCTTTTCCATAGTGTGTGCATTAATTTACATTCCCACCAGCAGTGTGATAGGATTCCACTTAGGGTCTTTGTTAATTGGCTTTCCAGTCGCAGATTTTATTGCTTTGTGTTCTTTTCACACCCCTTGCTTTATCCCAGCTCTTGGCCTTCATTCTGTTGTTAGTCTTGCCTGAAATGTCTTCTTTACTGACATTTCCTCTAAACAGATAGTACACTCTTATTTATTTATTATTATTATTTTTTTGTGGTACGCAGGCCTCTCACTGTTGTGGCCTCTCCCGTTGCGGAGCACAGGCTCCGGAGGCGCA
Organism: Orcinus orca; assembly: GCF_937001465.1. NCBI lineage: Eukaryota > Metazoa > Chordata > Mammalia > Artiodactyla > Delphinidae > Orcinus > Orcinus orca. The sequence continues at coordinate 4,814,420 of NC_064568.1, forward strand.
GGCTCAGCGGCCATGGCTCATGGGCCCAGCCGCTCCGCGGCATGTGGGATGTTCCCGGACCGGGGCATGAACCCGTGTCCCCTGCATCAGCAGGTGGACTCTCAACCAGTGCGCCACCAGGGAAGCCCTTTTTATTTTTATTGGAGTACAGTTGATTTACAATGTTATGTTTGTTTCAGGCGTACAGCAAAGTGAATCAATTGTACGTATACATAGATCCACTCTTTTTTAGATTCTTTTCCCAGATAGGCCATTACTGAGTATTGAGTAGAGTTCCCTGTGCTATACAGTAGTTCCTTATTAGCTACCAATTTTATATATAGTAGTGTGTATATTATATATAGTAGTGTGTATATTTCAATCCCAATCTCCCAATTTATTCCTCCCCACCTTACCCCGGTAACCATAAGTTTGTTTTCTACATCTGTAACTCTATTTCTGGTTTGTAGGTAAGTACATTTGTACCCTTTTTATTTTTTTTTTTTGCGGTATGCGGGCCTCTCACTGTTGTGGCCTCTCCTGTTGTGGAGCACAGGCTCCCAACGTGCAGGCTCAGCGGCCATGGCTTATGGGCCCAGCCGCTCTGCGGCATGTGGGATCTTCCCAGACTGGGGCACAAACCCGTGTCTCCTGCATCAGCAGGTGGACTCTCAACCACTGCGCCACCAGGGAAGCCCTGTACCCTTTTTTTAGATTTCACATATAAGCAATATCATATGATATTTATCTTTCTCTGTCTGACTTCACTCAGTGTGATAATCTCTAGGTCCATCAATGTTGCGGCAAATGGCATTATTTCGTTCTTTGTTATGGCTGAGTAATATTCCATTGTATATATGTACCACATCTTGTTTATCCATTCCTCTGCTGTTGGACATTTAGGTTGCTTTTATGTCCTGACTATTGTAAGTAGTTCTGCAATGAACATTGGGGTGCATGTATCTTTTTGAATTATGGTTTTCTCCAGATATATGCCCAGGAGTGGGATTGCGGGATCATAGGGTAGCTCTATTTCTAGTTTTTAAAGTAATCTCCATAGTGGCTGTACTAATTTATACTCCCCCTAACAGTGTAGGAGGGTTCCCTTTTCTCCACGCACTCTCCAGCATTTATTGTTTGTAGATTTTTTCATGATGGCCATTCTCACTAGTGTGAGGTGAAAATAGTACATTCTTATGGGGATGTATTTCAAAGGGTTCTTTGAAAAATTCCCTTAGACATTTCTGGTGATTAAAAAATTGTTTTGTTCTGAATATTAAAGCAAACTATTCATTTAAAAATTTTTCGGTATTACAGGTATATTGAAGGAAATAAAATTACCTAGAAAAAATTATTTTGGTAAATTTCCTAGGACTTGTGGCAAAGCTGGAGGTAGCTTAAAAATCACAGCTCTTTTCCAAGGGCACTGAACTAGCCAGTTATTCCTGCATAGTTTCTGACACAAAATCTCAACTTTTCTAAGAAATTACTGCTCAAAAAATTTCTTACTATCCTGGGAGGGGGAAAAAAAAACACCTGGTTGAAACTGAAAAGTGAAGTTGTGCTGATTTTGCTTGGCCTGGGACATTTGCGAAAACCTTCCTTCAAAATGTCCACACCTCCTCCTTTCCCACCCTCTGTTTTTTGTGTAAAAGCAGTGCATTTTGTTTATTCTGTGTACCTAGGCGAGGCAAGGTTCCAAGGTTGGCAAGTACAGTCCAGAGTTTTCTCAGCTTGTTTCTAACAGTTCAACTCTCTCCACTTTACTAAAACTTCCTTTATACTTTTGTGACCCTAAAGAGCCTTCCAGTTATAGTGTTGTACATTTAGGTACATTTTGAACTGAAGGCAAAGCTAGCTCAAAGGCATTTTAAAGTGTGAGTAAATTTATTTTTGTTCCCTTTCCTACAAATGAAAGTTTAATGGCTGGCAAAATAGTAATAATAATCCCCTAATCTTTCAACAGTAGTCTTTCATTTGCAAAGTGATTTTTACCCATTATTTCTCAATAATTTTCTTTCTTACCTTAAGTGGAGAGCCCAGGTGGGAAGTCTGAATGTGATGGGAAGCTGAAGATCATCTGGTGCTGCTTCTGGGCATTACTGCCACTATCTTCTCCAGCCCCATCTACCAGTTTGCCTGGAAGAGTAGGAAACTTAGTTTGGCGTAATAATTAAGTGTATGGGCCTTTAAGACAACAAGGCCCAAATTTAAATCCCTGTATTGCGTTTTATAAGCTGTATCATCTAAACAAATTACATAATATTTTTAGCCTCTGTTTCCTGACCTTTATGAAATGAGGCTCATGCTGACTACATGTTCATAAGTAAAATGGCAGTTATGATTATTTCTGAGTGTTTTCTATATCTGTGTATCCTTTTTTTTTAATTTTTAAATTTTTATTTTTGGCTGTGTTGGTTCTTCGTTGCTGTGCATAGGCTTTCTCTAGTTGTGGCGAGTGGGGGCTTCTCGTTGCACAGCACGGGCTCTAGGCACGTGGGTTTCGGTAGTTGCAGCACACGGGCTCAGTAGTTGCGGCACATGGGTTCTAGAGCATGCGGGCTTCAGTAGTTATGGCATGTGGGCTCAGTAGTTGTGGCTCGCGGGCTCTAGAGCGCAGGCTCAGTAGTTGTGGCACACGGGCTTAGTTGCTCCACGCATGTGGGATCTTCCTGGACCAGGGCTCGAACCCGTGTCCCCAGCATTGGCAGGTGGATTCTTAAACACTGCCTCACCAGGGAAGTCCGGCATTTGTGTGTACTTGACAGCCTTCATTTGAGCACAGCTGGTGGTTGGGGATGACTGATTTGGAAGCTTGACTTCTCTGACAGCTTTTGAGAAGGTTCTGTCAGAGAAAGTTAGTTTCTTCTGTTTCTTTGACCAGAGATGGACTGTGTGTCTCTGGAAGAACCACCTTCTTTCACTAGGCACCCAGCTTCAGGGGAGCATTGAAGGAGGAAGGAGTCATTTGCTGGCCAGCATGACCAGTCAGCTGTTTCTAATCATCCCCAGGTTGCTTCACTGCTGGAGCCCAGAATGACTATCATAATCACTTAGTGGGCTCCAGAGATTAGTCAGATTTAGCTGATTACAACCTGTGTCCATGGGGAGTTGTAGAGAGACGAGTGATAGAGAGGATCTACGTCTGATTTAAATAATTTTAGAATAATTAGTAGTTGCTTGTTTTTGAATTTTTCTTGTCATTTGTTTTGTAAACATGTCTCTTTGACTAACTGGTGCTGTTAATTATTATTGGATGAGTGATTGGATCATAGCTGAGGCCCATTAATTACCACTGGAATCATCCGAGAAGCAGTTTAAAATACAGATTCCTGAGCTTCATTCAAGATGACTGAATCAGATGGATGTGTTAGAGGGGGCAGGCCAGGAAAATATTTTCACAGGCTCCTCAGAGGATTGTAATATCAGCCACATTTGGGAACCCCACTGGATTAGAAGATATTTAAAGAACTGTTTAGCTCTTGGAGCTGTGACTTTTAATGAAGATTAAATAGCACAGATATCACTTCACGGTTTTCAAAGTACTACTGCACAGTATTTGATACAGGTCATGATTCTATTAATGTGTGTGTTGATTTACTTTTCATTGTCCTTATTTTTGGTGTATTCATAGTTCAGATCATTCTCTCTCCCTTTACTTTGTTGTTTTGTGTCTGGAAGCTGGAAGTTAGTGGAATATTTCTAAGGGTATCACTGCTTCAAGAAACCTTTAAAATAAACTTGTGAAACACTGTAAATGCATATTTAAAAATATGTTAAACCTTTAAAATAAGTACACACATCACTCACCTCCGTCTGGGAAGGGGCTGGGTTGGCCACTGTCGGCTGTCACACTTTCACCCAGTGGAAAGACTCTACTTTGGGCAGTTTGCAAGCACTGCGAATCTACATTCTGCTCTCTCTACAGCCCATACTGTCTAGTTGCCTTACTTTTGATTAACTTTATTGGCTTTAAAAACAAAATGTATAGGGCTTTTATTGAAATGCTTAAGAGCTTTGGTGAAATTTTTATATAGTTGCCATTATTAGCACCCTGGCACTCACACTTTATGTTAGGCTTTTTTTTTTTTTTTTTAAGATTTATTTATTTATTTAGTTTATTTTTGGATGCATCGGGTCTTAGTTGTGGCATGTGGGATCTTCACTGAGGCATGCAGGATCTTTTTATGTTTTTTATTTTTTAATTATTTGTGGCTGCGTTGGGTCTTTGTTGCCGCATGCGGGCTTTCTCTAGTTGTGGCGAGCGGGGGCTACCCTTCGTCGCAGTGTGTGGGCTTCTCGTTACGGTGGCTTCTCTTGTTGTGGAGCACGGGCTCTAGGCACTCCGGCTCAGTAGTTGTGCCTCGTGGGCTTAGTTGCTCTGCGGCATGTGGGATCTTCCTGGACCAGGGATCGATCCTGTGTCCCCTGCATTGGCACGTGGATTCTTAACCACTGCACCACCAGGGAAGTCCTAAGGCATGCAGGATCTTCCGTTGCAGTGTGTGGGCTCTTCGTTGCGGCACGCAGGCTTGTCTCTCTAGTTGTGGGGTGCAGTGTTTTCTGTTCTCTAGTTGTGGCGCACAGGCTCCAGGACGCGTGGCTTCCAGAGCCCCTGGGCTCTGTAGTTTGCAGCACGCAGGCTCTCTAGTTGAGGTGCATGAGCTCAGTAGTTGCGGTGCGCGGGCTTAGTTGCCCCGCGGCATGTGGGATCCTAGTTACCTGACCGGGGATCAAACCCGCGTCCCCTGCATTGGAAGGCGGATTCTTTTCCACTGGACCACCAGGGAAGTCCCTCTGTTAGGCTTCTGAGTGCCTGCTGAGTTTTTGAGGATTGGGTACAGGGGGATGTGAAGGGGCGTATACTGCTAAGGCTGTCTGGAATGGGTGTGCAGATTTATTTAAACTAGCAGTGATGTTTGTCCTGACAGCAGGGCAGAGGCTTTATTTCCTCCACTTCCTGCTTGCCCTCCCTAGTGTGAAGTGCATGTGAGATGGAATTTTTGTTAGGAATATCAACCATTTTGTTTAAAATAGGTTGAAATACAAAGTTTTGATCAGAAGAACTCATATTTGTTTATAGATTGGGTTGGCTTATTTTCCTTTCTGGTGGATATTTATGCTTGCATGAACATTTCATTGAGTCAAACAAATTAGAGATGTAGAAAGGGAAAGTTGATCATTTCTCTCTCCCAACCACTTTCTCTTAGGGGTAACAGCTGAGTATCTTTTCACACTCATATAACATATATAAACATATATAGGTTCCCCACCCTTTAAATAATCTTACTCTTTGTATTATTCTGAAAAATATTTTCCCCCGGTTAATATGAACACCCTCTGACGAGTCATTATAAGTAATATATTAGCAGCACCGTGTGACACATACAGATGTTCTGTACTTTATTCAAGCACTTACCTATTGCTGGACATTCTGGGTGCTTCCTCTGTGTGTGTGTTTGCCATTATTGTTGACCCTTGAACAACTAAGGGGGTTACGGGCGCCATCCCCGTGTGCACTTGAAAATCCGAGTATAACTTACAGTCATCCCTTGGTATATGTGCTCTGTGTCTGCTGTTCCATATCCTCGGATTCAACAAACCACAAATCATGTAGTACTGTAGTATTTCCTATTGAAAAAAATCCACGTGTAAGTGGACCTGTGCAGTTGAGAGCCATGTTGTTGAAGGATCAACTGTACAAGCAATGCTGTCATAAAATCTTCTACATATACCCTTACAGCCTGGTGGATTTATTTCTGTATTCACCTTTCCAAGGGATGTGCTTGTGCAGCCTGTGTTGGTTCTAAAGGTGATCCTTTGTTTGTAGGTCAATGTGCGGAATGGAATGAGCTTGCATGACTGCCTTATGAAAGCTCTCAAGGTGAGGGGCCTGCAACCAGAGTGCTGTGCAGTTTTCAGACTTCTCCACGAACACAAGGGGTAAGAACTCAAAAGTCAGCCAGCTCTTCCTTCATACTAGTAAGGATTTCCTAGCTTCAAATAATAAGTGTTTCCATAAAAAAAAATTGTACTCGCTTCCTATAGAATAGTGAATATTTGAATACCCTTGTTTATAAAGAGACAATTCAGAAAAATAAGATACCAAGAACTTGAAAATTTTGCTTGAACATTGCATTGGAATATAAAATACATGTTAGTTGTTGGGTAGTGTTTCCATAGAAGGAAACAGTAATGTCAGATGGTATGTTTCTCGAGAGCAAGAATTTTGTGTTTGCTATAATGCAGTTAACAGAGTGGGTACTCAGAAAGTGTTTCATTATTATTTATAGTTAAAGAATACTGTCTTTAAGAGATTAACTTTTATAATTCACTCATTTTTATTCAGTTAATATTTACTGAATCCCAGCAGTTTGACAGATACAGGGCTAAAAGATGCAGGGGAATTTCTGCTTCAAGGAGGATCAGTGTAGTTCATCCTATTCCTAATGGTGGGAGCAAGATAGAGGCATCGCCTCAAAGTCTAGGAGTAATACCCCGTAGCATCAGAGCCATCTGTGACTGTTACCTGTTACTGTTTCCCCCCAAATCTGGGATAACAACCTTAATTTTACGTTCTTCTTGCAAAGTGCTAGTTCTGTTATTGATCTTTAGCTTACATCTTTTATATTTCAAGGGGCTCCCTAGTTTGAGAGACTAGCCTAGGTAATGAGTACTCAAAATGTTGCCAGAATTTGGCTCCCTGTTCACTGATGCCGAATAAAAATACGGAGACAGAGATTTGGAAGATAAGAAATAGAGAAGCTTTTTATTTTCTTTGCCAGGCAAAGGGAAGACACAGCAGGCTAGCGCCTCAAGAACTGTGTCCCCCTGTCCTGGGGAATTACAGGGGGTGTTACAGGTGGAACTAGCAGTCCAGGGTAAGTGATAAGGGTGAAAGTGGTGAAGGTCTTGTATTCTTCTTGCAGTATTTTAAAACAGTCACCGTTGGCATCAGGCAGTCTGGTAATTGGGTCCATTTATCTCTGGGTTATCAGCCAGGTGACCTACTTTATGAATGTAAACATCTACAAGGGGTGATTTGCTACAAGAGAATGCAGCCAGAATAAATGCCAGGTGCAGGGAACAATTTATATGGAATCAGAGAGTAATTAGCTTTGTTTAGCTTTGTGAAGGACAAGTCTAGCTACAAATATTTGTTAGTAGTAACAGCTAAAGAATAACCAAGATTGCTTAACTCTTTCAGTCCTGTTTATGCTGTTTTCCCAGCCTGTTCATTGTTTATTTTCCTTGTTTATCAGAAAAGTTTCATTTCTATTTTTGCTGCAACAAAAAGGGTGAGCATAAATTCATCTGTTTATGTTATTCCTCTCAGCTTAGGGGCTTTTTGCTGAAGTGCAAAATCTTTGAAGCAGATGCCAGTTTTATGTGGGTACAGTCCCAGGTTGGTCCCCAAGCCAGTGCCTGGCGCTCCCTAAAGACTAGAGAGACTCTGAGACAGTGAGGGGCTTGGGCCACTCTTGTCCACGCTGTATTTGTTTGAAGCTACCCTAGGTTCTCTTTTGGATGGATGGCACCTCAAGACTGATCAGGAAGCAGGACTGACCCTCTCCCTCTTCATTAGGGCAAAACAGGACTTTGGAGTAATGTTGTGTTTCCCAGAGCTTGTATAGGGAAGTATATTAAGGGATGGATTATTTCCTGCCATATAATGAGAAAGATGGCTCTAATAGGCTTCTCGAAGGTGAAGGGAGAGGTTAGAATGGTGCTGTATATGTGGTGTTCTCTCCCTACCTGAGAATATTCTTCCTTCAGGAAATGGGCCAGATAAACTAGATAAGACATGAGGAAGGAACTGGGAATTAATTTTTACTTAAATGTACCTATTTTTCTGTCTTGTTTAGGCACAGTAAGAGTGGTTTCAGAGTAAATTTTAAGACAGTTGAGTCTTTCATCAATTTATATGTATAGACTCTGCAGACAGTTCTACAGATTTGAGCCCAATCTTCATAGAAAAGTGCCTTTTATTTGTGATTCCTTTCTATTTATGTATTTTCTAGATTGAAGTAGGCTAGTGATTAAATTTTGCTACTGTAGCAATATTTGTAACCCATTTTGTAGGATTTTAGGATTTTTATAGGATTTTAATGTTATAAAGTCCAGTTTATTGCATATTTCCTTTATCATGAGATTGTTTTATTTCATTGTTTAAAAAAAACTGTATTCTAAGAGTACAAGCTTTGGAGTCTGACTGACCTGGATTCCAAATAGGCCCTTACACTCTGTGTGTGGCCTTGAGCAAGTTACCTTCTTAGAGCCCCATTTCTCTCATTTCTAAGATGGGGATAATAATGTCCACTTCATAGGTTTTTTGTTTTTGGTTTTTTCATATTTATTTGGGTGTACTGGGTCTTAGTTGTGGCAGGCGGGCTCCTTAGTTGCGGCATGTGAACTCTTAGTTGCAGCATGCATGTGGGATCTAGTTCCCTGAGCAGGGATCAAACCCAGGCCCCCTGCATTGGGAGCACGGAGTCTTATCCATTGCGCCACCAGGGAAGTCCTTATAGGTTTGTTGTATGAATTAAATGTCAGTGTTGTATGGGATTTAAGTTAAGTTTTATGTTTATGTAGCATGAGCTAAATGGTAGCTGTTGTTATTACTGGTATTCAACTCTTGCACCTAATTTAAGTATTTCCCTTTCATATTATGTTTTTTAAAATCCTCTTTAGTAAAAAAGCACGTTTAGATTGGAATACTGATGCTGCCTCCTTGATTGGAGAGGAACTTCAAGTAGATTTCCTGGATCATGTTCCACTCACAACACACAACTTTGTAAGTTGCAGATCTCTTCTCTCTTTGTGGTATGCTGGGTGCTTTGGCTGGCACAATAGGAATTTCTCAGAGATAATAAGTATATATGTTGTTGGATTGTTTAAAGCTGTGCCATTGTTTACAGTAAAGCAATTTAGGTGTCATTAGATCACAGATGTACTTTAATTTCTGTGTATGAATTTTACAAATGTTGGAAGTGTGATTCTCCATTCTAATAAAACCTCTTGGGGGTCAAGAAGGAAATTATTTTGTTTTTTATTCAGTATAATTTACACCTGTGTTCTTGTTCCAGGCTCGGAAGACCTTCCTGAAACTTGCCTTCTGTGACATCTGTCAGAAGTTCCTGCTAAATGGGTTTAGATGTCAGACTTGTGGCTACAAGTTTCACGAGCATTGTAGCACCAAAGTACCTACTATGTGTGTGGACTGGAGTAATATCAGACAACTCTTGTAAGGCATTGTTCTTTTTTCAAAGAATATAAGGGGGCAGGGAGATATAAACCCCTTTTGAGGATGCATACTGTATATTTGACTGACAAGTCTGGGTTTTAGACTTATTAAATGAATTATCATGATCTGGAAACGATCTACTTTAGAAACATGACAGTTCTGAAACTAGCAAGTTTTTTTTTTTTTTTTTTAACTAGCAAGTTTTAAGGTGGTATATAACACTCTGAAACGAGCTGGTAGGAGTATTACCTGTCAAACAGAGATTGATATACTGTGCTTCAGTAAGGTAAAGAGCAGAGGGATATGAACCCCCACCCCCCACCCCCCCAGATTGTTTTTACTAGGTTGCTAGTAGACAGTACTCTGTCTACTCTTAAATAACACTGAACAGACATCTGACATCGAGAAGGAGCAGAAAGTGTGGTTGGTGCTGTTTTCTTCACCTCAAACTAGGGAAAACATTAGTCTTAAAATGATATTACAGTAAACCTTAAAAAAACACATGTATCCCTCAGGAGACAAACCAGTTACTAAAATATATTCCATATAGACAAACTGGTTTTTTTTAAAGGTTTAAATTAAAAGTTACATATTCCAAAGAACCTCTTAAAAACTATTAACAGGGATATGAAAAGTCAAAGGTGAACTTTTATCCTATTTTGAAGGTACCAGAAAAACTAAGGGAATGTTATCATTAAACTACCATGGGAACATCTTTTTTGCTTACGTGGTAGTCATGTGTTGCTTTTGCAAAGAGAGCTTGGGTAGCATAAACAGCACAAACTTTGGAGTCCAGCAGACATTGGTCAAAATCTCAATGTTGTCATTAACTATCTGTAATCCCCTCTGAGCCTCAGCTCACTCATCTGAAAAACGGGGGTATTACCATGGTTGCAGTGTTCTTTTTTTTTTTTTTTTCGGTACGCGGGCCTCTCACTGTTGTAGACTCCCGTTGCGGAGCACAGGCTCCGGACGCGCAGGCTCAGCGGCCATGGCTCACGGGCCCAGCTGCTCCGCGGCATGTGGGATCCTCCCGGACCGGGGCATGAACCCACGTCCCCTGCATCGGCAGGAGCCACCAGGGAAGCCCTGCAGTGTTCTTTTGAGGCTTAACTGAGATAACATGTGAACTTACCGGGCACCAAGTGGTCATCTCATGGAGGGAAGATGCCCAGTTAATGTTAATATCACTTTTCCTCTTATTTATGACTTTTGATGCTGAAGGTGATCTATCCTTCATATTTCTGTCTTTTCATTTGTGCGTTTCCAAGACAGAATGTTTCTGAAAAGCTCTACGTGATATAGGTTATGAATTGCCCTACTCTAGCTTAAAAGAGCACATTATTTTGATATGGCTGGACATTTGGCCAGTATTCCCTAGAAATGCACACTAGAGACTCTGTGCTCATTGGCTGGTCAAGATTGTTCACATTCTGTAGTCATTCAAACCCAGTCACTTAGGTACCCCCTTACCCTAGCGGGTAGCCTGAAATGGTCCAGTAAAATGTGACTAGGAAAAGTTGAGTTTGAGTAGCTGTGAGTTTGCAAGGCCAGGCAGACTGACTGTAAAATTACTACTGCAAGTCTATAAACCAGTCTTCCTCTGATTTCATTTAGGCTGTTCCCAAATTCCACTGTTGGTGATAGTGGGGTCCCAGTACTGCCTTCTTTGACAATGCGTCGGATGCGAGAGTCTGTCTCCCGGATGCCTGTTAGGTATTTTTTTTTACCTACTGCTTTTCTTTTGGAAAGTTTTATTGGGGCAGGTGGGATTGAAAGCATGAATACAAGAGTTCCCTTGCGTTCCCTCCTTTCTCTGTGTAAACCCTTTGCTGCTTCTGTGGAACTCAGCATTGGCGTTAGAGCAAAACAGAACTTTTTCTCTGTGGTCCTCTAGTTCTTAAACTCTGGAAAGTGACTCTGACTACAATTTATTCTGTTATCCTAGCATGTCCCTTGTATCTCATTACATTTTAAAGAGTTTGAGATTTTGCCTTCCTCAGTATACAGTGAGCCTCAGGGAAAGCATCCCAAAACGATATACAATGCTTCGGTAAGAATAAAACCCTCAACTTTGAAGTGCTTATTATGGCCTTGCATTGCTAAAACCATGGTATTGGATTGGCCAAAAAGTTCATTCGAGGTTTTCCATAACATCTTACGGCAAAACCTGAACGAACTTTTTGGCCAACCCAACATTGAATAAACTGCTATCTTGAAAAGAATCTAATTAGATTTTTAATATAAATATCTGTTTTAATGTGCCTGTGAGTTTGCACATAATTTGTCTTTACTCTGTTTTCCAGCTTTAAAATCAGAGTTTTGTTGAGTGCACATGCCTTACTGTTACACATGAATTTGGAACCTAAAATAAATCTACATCTTTGTCCAAAATATCTGACTTTAATTTATATATAATCATATAATATTTACTAGCCTTTGTAAGACTCATGGAAATTGTTAAAGGCAGTATATCTCAGAACAAGGAATTTGTACCGAAGTGATATCTGGATATATTTGTATATGACTTTTATTTTTCTTGATAATTTGAAAAGCAAACCTGACCGAAAAACTGTACTTGCTTCTGAAGATTTAGGTAGAAGAAACCAGGCCTCTGAAGGCATTAATGTTGAATTGCCTGGAAAGGCAATTGCGATAGAGCAATTTCTCTTAGAAAAAAAGTCTTTTATCTCTTGAATCTATGCATGGTGCTACTTGAATCTAAACAAAACTCCCGAGTAATCTTTGGAGCAGATAATGAAAATGTTATACTTAATGCGTGTTCCCAGTTTGGTTGGTGGGAGAGTGGCGTTGGGTAAAAGAGGCCAGTGATAAATTTCACGGTTAGGTATTGAAACCTAAAAACTGAATTCACATTAATTGATTTTGTGAGCTGTTTACGGGGGGAGAGAATGCACAGTGGATAAAATGCTGGCCTGTTTGCAGACATGCTTGGCAGATCTAACCGTCTATTAAAAAATCTTCCTTAAAGTTTTCTAATTTAGTCTCTAAATTAACCTGGGCAAGTTCCATCTAGCTTTAGTAGGGGGTAGTATTGGTTGACAAATGCTAATCTGTTCTTTCCCAGAGATGGTCTAAAAATTCGGAGTATCCTGTAGAGGTGATTTATTAAATAGAAGAAAACTTATAACGTATCATTTCTTTTCACATGAATTCTGAGCACATATATTATTTACTTTTTAAAAATTTGCATGCAAAGGCATCTAAACAGAAGAAACAGAAAATAGGTAGTTGAAAGACTTTACCAATACAGAGGCCTGAGTGTCAACCATGGAATTTTCTTTCTCCTTTTCACCTAGTTCCCAGCACAGATACTCCACACCCCACGCTTTCACATTCAACACCTCCAGCCCCTCCTCTGAAGGTTCCCTCTCCCAGAGGCAGAGGTCGACGTCCACACCTAATGTCCACATGGTCAGCACCACCTTGCCCGTGGACAGCAGGATGATTGAGGTAATAGGGTCCTTTGCGGGTGGTGAAGAGTGTCAGTTATTTGGGTGGGGTTGATGGTTGTGTCAAGAGAGCTTTGGGTTTCAAACCTGATAAGGAATGTTGCAGCACATTGTCAGGTCTCTGGACTTTTTGAATTTCTTATTCACTGCATCTCGAGACTAGCTTAATTAATCTGGTTGGTATATCATTCAAATGGAGAACTGAAACTTCCTGAAGAAATGTTAACATTTGAACTGATTGTTTCCATGTTAGATTTGAATAGGATTTCAGTGAGCTAGTGAATAAGATACATAAAGAGTAGTTTCTTTTTCATGTGGCAAAGAAAATAATAGTGATAGAGGACTACAAACTCTCTGAAAGACTTTTAAGTGATTTTATTTAGAAATAAGAGGGTGGAGTCACAGGATTTTAATAAGCAGGTATTTAGGAAGATATAAATGCGCAAAGCTAGTGTTTTCAAACTGCTTTTTCTTTTCTTGGCTTTATTGTATGTTCTGTTTGGTTTGCTTTCTAGTTCATCTTTATTAACAACTGAATACACTTAAAATACTTCCTTTGTTCTTTATTCTTCTTATTTCTCATTGCTTTGGACTAGAATAACAGCCTGAATGCTTCTCCCAGGGCGTGGTCCAGACGATTTTGTTTGAGGGGAAGAGTAGGTATTCTTCTTCATGCCTTTGCTTTCTTGTAAAGTAGCAGGATTGCTAAGACTGTCAGACAGTAGCCTGTCAAAAATGAAACAATCACTAAATTTTATGTTTCTTGTCAGACTTGGTCTCATGTTTTCTTTTTTTGGCAATAGCATATTTGGGAATAAAAAAATAACTTTATGTGGTATTGTTGATAGGTGAAATCAGTTTCTCAAGTGAGATTTTGAGGCCAAGGGTATTAAAAAATTTTTTTAAAAATCATTTTCAACTAAAGACTAATGCTAGATTTGTTGTTACTCAACAGCATCACTATTCTATTTATATTTTGTTTAGAAACAAAATATGTCAGTTTGGTTGGTATGCCCTGAAAATCCTTTGGTAAGCTTTTATCAAAGACAGCTGTGCTCTATCTACATCATGAATTGTTCCTTGAAAAACCTCAGGGCCACCCACTACCTCAGGCACAGCTTACGTACCTCAGTCAGACCTCAGATCATTTTCGACATACTTGTCCTACCGATCAGATGTGGGAGGGGCTCAACAAAAGAGTTGGCTTTCGAATGTGGGGCCTAAACTTGTCATTTGGGGGCACTTTGGTTATCACAAGATTATTGTGAGGGGGTCATGTGTATGCAAGCTATGAGTTTTATTGTCTCTATTGTATTGTCACTAGCCCTGATAATAATGCAGTAATATACCAGTTACTTTTCTTCTGATATGTGATTTAGTCCTGTATAAACACTGATACTTAGAGGGAACATGAAAAGTGAAAATTCTTGAAGTTTTATTATAGAATAACTAGCACATCTGTGGTGCTTAATCCTCTCTGTACTTTAGAAGCAGACCAAATTTTGATTCCTGTTTTTTAAAAATCACATATGATTCAGCATTTTAAAAGTACACTTTCTTGCTTTGTTTAAACCATCTTAGTTCTCTTTAATATTTAGATTTCGAGATGATGATAAATCAGTCCAACTGTAGAAATTAGCACAGAATTAAGTATGAGGTATGTAAGTGGATACAGGGAAGAAAATTATGACATTAAGAAAAAATCCTAGTGCATGGGAATGTACTTCTGGTCAGTAAAAATACATTGTGCCACGCTTTGACTAAAAACAAAGAATAGATTAGTTGAATAATAAAGCTACAGCTGCTAAATATTCTACTGAAATTCAAGTTATTTTGGACAAAGTTTTGTCTACCTGGCAGTCATCCTGTCATACTCAAAAGCATGCAGATTCCTAGGTTTCCCACCTTCCCTCCCAGACATACTTAAATCAGTCCTAGTGCGGTGGAGGGGCTTGGGAATCTGTATTCTTAAACACCTCTCCTGGTGATTCTGAAGACTGGCCAGGTTTGAGAACCCCAGAACCAGGCTTTATTGGTAAATTCTGAAGATGTTTGGGTGGGGCTGCGAAAGTGGGGGAGGCGCAGCTTGGCCTGTGATTCTTATCTCTTGTAAAGATGTCATAGAGTGCGAGCATTCTGGTAACAGTTGTGTGAAAAAAAGGATCCTGTCTTTACTGTGGTTACACAAAGAAAACAGAGTAAGACTTCCAAGAGAAATAATCCTCTTTGAGGATATGGGGACCAAGTGTTTTTCTATTATTGTTATTTATATACTCCAAGTGAGGATTTATAAAAATGAGGATTTAGGTCTCATGGAGAGCCCTGTGATTTAAACTGTTCCAACTAAACAGTTTAATAAATTCTAAAGGTAGCCTTTGACCTCTCACCTGAGTAGAATGTAACTAGTTTCAGAGCTTACCCATAAGATCTGAGGAGCATTTTGTGATGAATGAGCTCATGGCTGAGATCTGTGGGTGGTGATTTTTAGTTCTGTTTCTGCCACCTACTGGTTGTGTGACACTCGCCATGTTCCTTTATCTGTTCACGTGTTTTCATATATGTAAAATGTAGGTTTTAGATTAGGGGATTTACGGTCCTTCCAGCTTTCTATGGTTTTAGGTTTGGATAAAATATGTAGTTGTGGTGCTTACCCATAGCAAATCCAACTCCTAGAGGAGTAACAGTGAACTTGCCACTGAACCCCTCATTAAAAATATTTTATTATTATTTTTTTGAGCTTCAGTGGAGCAAGATCCCCAACCACTGGAAGGATCTCACCTTGATAGTAACTTTGCCAGCCTTCCTTTAAAGAGTATCAGTCTGCAGTGTGCATTGCTTTCTAGAGAGAAAAAAGAATGCTGCTTTATTGTATATGAGAAATTAGCATCAGTCCTCCTAATATTTGATGATAACGATCTTGGAGATATTGGCCACAGACATTTGATGAATTTAATCAAAGAAAAGTTAGAGTATGTAATTAGACCTTTGGTGTTTTAGAGATTTTATAATCCACTTTGCTCCTGTAAATCCTTCTCCCTTTCCCTCCCCCAGAGAACATCTTTTCTAGTGCAGAAATTGACCAGCTTTCCTTTTCTGTTTCAGGATGCAATTCGAAGTCACGGTGAATCAGGTACTTGTCTAAGTCATTTAGCAAATAGTCATGGACTTTTTCTCTTTATGCTTGTGCACCTTCTGTTGGCTTACCCATGTGTGAATTCTGTTTGTCTTGTCTATTAAGCCTCACCTTCAGCCTTGTCCAGCAGTCCCAACAATCTGAGCCCAACAGGCTGGTCACAGCCCAAAACCCCTGTGCCGGCACAGAGAGAGCGGGCACCGGGATCCAGCACCCAGGAGAAAAACAAAATTGTGAGTATGGTTAACAGTACCTCTTGCATGTTAGGGTTCAATAAGAAAAGCTTAGTCAGAAATGAGAATGCCTTTAATTTTAGGGTTGGGGGGCTCTAATTAAATGAATACATTATAAATATCAATGCCATTTTTGGCATGCTTACATTGGAAAACTTGCTGGTTTGTTGCAAGGCAGGGCACAACTAAAACGGTATTTTCTCAAAAGACAAAAACTGGAATTATAGTTAATATGTCTATCTTTAAAAGATATGGGAATGGATGGAGTTGGGCTGATCTTTTCTTTGACACCCTCGTTAAACAGACTTTTAACAGTCCATGGAGTATAACAGTGATCTCTGCTTGTTTTAGAGGCCTCGTGGACAGAGAGATTCAAGCTATTACTGGGAAATAGAAGCCAGTGAAGTGATGCTCTCCACTCGGATTGGGTCAGGCTCCTTTGGGACTGTTTATAAGGGCAAGTGGCATGGTAAGTCTGGGGCCCTTCCTTTACTACCAGGGTGAAGTCACGTTTCAGTCCAGAGAGGGCCAGGCAGGCTCACAGCAGCACTCTCCAAGGGTACTTGATTGCATCTGAAGATTGAACTTAATGGTATCTCAGTGACGTTTCATACTGTTCTGAGACTCAACAATGCTATAATTGGTATGAAAACGTTTTCAGGATAATGAGAAATTGGTGAAAAAGAGTTGAGCACCATAGTGAAATGTCACAGTCTCTTATAAACTGATTAAATACAGTGTGCGCCTGGGAGGAACATGCTTTGAAGCTCCTTAAATGTGTTTAAGAGTCTGTTGCTATTAGGAGGGGCATGGATTCTGGAAACTTAAAACTGGAAAGGACCTTAGAGATTTTACATGCCAGAAAACCAAGGTCCCCAAGAGGGGGAACTCACATACCCATGGTCAAACAGTTGTGCACAGGAAAGCCAGGAGCCTCCTAAAACCGATTTTCTTTCCTCTGCCCTGGGATTGGTTGTGGGAATCTCTATCAAACAGGAATGCACAGACTTAATTCTTGAATCTGTGGGGACTTGACATTCTTATTTTAATGGAAACACTTTGTCACTTGGAAGAAACTTTCTATTTTAAGGTCTGTAGCCAAAGCTTCTGTATTTTGTCAACATACTTAACATTTCTGTCAGGTTTTTAATGCCTCTGGCTTTAGGATGTCAGCCAGAAACTGTTTTCTGGAAAATGCTACATGTTCCCCAAAAGACATCTCTTCTAAATTCAGATTTTAATAAAGCAAACAACAACAACAAAACCCCACACAAAACCTAGGGTGCCTAGATGCCTGTGTTTCTACTTTGGATGCCACCGTATTCATCTTTATACATAAATGGACAAAGTTATGAGCATAAAATACATTAGAGCATTAAAATTCAAGTTGTTAAAAACTGAGAAACACTGTGGATTTTCCACTTATAACTAATCATCTGACAAATTTCTCGTCCTTTGCAGGAACTGGCAAAGGACTGAACGTTTGTAGATACATGTAGGGTGATTCCTTTTCTTTCAAAAATTGCGTCTAATATACTACTGGCCTGCCTCCTGGGTCACTGAGAAATTATGCTGTTGCAGAATATTTTCTACATAGATGTCATAAATGTCTTGGTGATCCCTTAGAAAAGAAAAACACAATTTTGTGAGATTGAGTGCTTGTATCTGAGACAAGAAGGCTGTAAGTAATTGCAGGAAGTGGAGCAGAAAACACTGCTTTTAATGCTTCCATTAGGAGCATTTTATCATTTTTATCCGTTTTTAAGCCTCAGCTAAAAGCCAATACATGCAGTTTAAGTTGCGCCCAAATTTAAGCTTCCTCTGATTGAGCACTTTTATTTGGGGGTTCGTAGTTTTTCAGAGCATTAGATTTGCACAGTACTGCCTTGAGCTTCCGTTTTGTCTCAATCTCGAACTTTTAAACGATGGTAAGGAGATGCATCTGCTATAGTGTTCCTTCCATAAAGACAACTGGCAGGATGTAGCTAACATCTAATGCTCTAGGATTCTACTTTTTCTAATTTAAGAGTGTCAAAAGTCAGAGGAGCGAGGAGCAGTGGACTTTTAGCCCCTCAGAAAGCAAGCCGTGGTCTGTGAATGAAGAGGAAAATGAGAGGGTCAAGGAAAGCGTAATTTCTAGATTGAGTATTTTGTGCTATATTTGCTTCCTTTTTTTTCCCCCGTTGCTTTTCTGATTCCTATATATAATAGAACGTTTTATTCAATTTATTAAAAATTACAGCTGTTTTGGTGTCCCCCCACCACCACCACCACCGAGTCTGCCCGTCGGCTGTGAACAGAAAAGGTCTTAAAGCAGCCAAAGTGGAGGCCTCAGATCCGTGAACTAATCAGCGCACTTACCTTATGTACGGAAGAGACCCTTTTGGGCCCAAGTGCAGAGTGTCCTTTGGGGCATGAATTTGGGGTCTGATTTGGCAGCCTCTGCTAATTACAAACAACACATTAAAAGAGATGAATATAGCAGTTGAAGCTGTCAGACTGTTAGCAGCGAGGTCACTTACAGCATGAGAAGAAGGCAGCAACCCCCTCAAGAGCAGATCCCCAAACCTGGGAACACTCTTGGGCCACAGTGTGAAGTCAGCAGCCTGGTATAACCATCTATGGGGATCCCCAGCCCAGCCTAAGGCTGAGGTTTGTCATTTTGACTGAGTCAATAAGTAGTGGAGGAATGGTGTTCATTCTGTTTCCGTTCTAGAAAGCAGGGGTGTGTATAATAAGTTTTAGACAATCTCAGATGATTAAAGCAGGGCAATTAATTGGTGTTTAAAAAGGTAAAAACAGGGCTTCCCTGGGGGGCAGTGGTTGAGAGTCCGCCTGCCGATGCAGGGGACACGGGTTTGTGCCCCGGTCCGGAAAGATCCCACATGCCGCGGAGCGGCTGGGCCCGTGAGCCATGGCCACTGAGCCTGCGCATCCGGAGCCTGTGCTCCGCAACAGGAGAGGCCACAACAGTGAGAGGCCCGCATACCGCAAAAAAAAAAAAAAAAAAAAAAAAAAAAGGGTAAAAACATTTGAAATTCACCAGTGATAATAGCTCTTCTTTCTTCAATGGTAGATGAATAATATTAATATCTTATTAAAAACATGATACGCAATAGCCATGTATCTTAACTTGTTTGTACTACATTTGCCTCTGACTTTACTATGAAGGGAAAGTAAGAAGTTCTGGTTTGACAAATAATGAGTACTTCCTGTAGTTATTAAGCAGTGTTGCTGAATGCCTGTTGCACGGAATGCTGGAGAGGTGGACTTAGTCATGATGTGCTTGGTGCCGAGGACTGCTGAGCAACTAAGTCCCCGGTATTCCCTGCTAGAGGCTGTGGCCACTTCCAACTCCAGAGCTTCAAACAGACAGCTTTTCAATTCATAACTTGCCTTGCTGACAGTTGCATCTTAGAATTCACTCATTTCTTCAGCCAGTGTTTCCTGAGCATTCTTCTAATACCGAGCATTTTTCTAGGGGCTAGGAATGAAGCCCTGAACAAAACAGATAAAAATTCTTTCTCTTACGGAGTTGATATTCTGGTGGGCATAATAACCAAGAAAAGCAAAGGAGATAGTGTGTCCTAAGTGCTAAGGAGAAAAATGGAGGAAAGCAGGTATAGAGTGGCAGGCCTGGTTCATAGTTTTTAGTAGATTGGTTAGGGAGGAGTCTGCTGAGGAAGTGGCATTTGGGAAGCAGCAACAGCAGATGCAAAATGGGCCACTCACCTGGCCTGTCCGAGGAACTCAAGGAGGTCTGAATGGCTTTAGTAGAATGAGAGAGGGAGAGGCTAATAGCTTTGAGGTCTGGGGTGTGGGTTATAAGGTACCATAAAGACTTTGGATATCATTTGGGTGAAATGGGGGTCTCAGATTGTGCAAGACCTTTAGGAGGTTTGCCCAGCCTTGTCCTGAAAACCAGAGTGATAAGGGAGCTCATGAGTTACCTGAAAAGTCATTCTAGCTCTGGGCATTTCCTACCAGTAGAAAACCATTTTGTATAGGAGTTGCAATTGGTTTTCCTATGGTGTTTGCCCATTGTTCCTACCAGACTGAATCGCTGGTATGGCAGTCCTTGGAGGGTACACATACAAATGAGGCTGTGCTGTAACACAGAGTATGGTCTCTGGGTTTGAGTAAGAAAGTGCACATAATCTGCTACCATAACTGTTAACCGTGAGCTGCCTGGCCTCTGGATCCCTATGGTGCCATGGGCTCTGTTTTTAGTTTGACCCTGTTCAGTCTTCCCATCAGTGACTTGCATGACTCAGGTATTGTGGATGACTTACACAGAGGTGTCATGCAGATTTGGATAATAGAATTTGGATTTAGAAAGATGGGAGGATTTGAGGTGTCTATGATGATAGAACAAAGAAAGGATGAACTTTTAACAGGAATAAGTCTTGTTCACGAGTCCAGAAAGTAGAGGCTAGAGGTGGAGGATGTTCAGCTGACAGCAGGTCAGAGCGAGTCACTGTGAACAGGCTTTGGCTGCTGATGGATCATCTGAGGTCTGAGGTTGCATTACTGATCAGGTCCAAAATGGGTGACGCTGAGGGTGAGTTCAGCGATGACTGGAGCATGCCCAGAGAAAAGCTGTGAGAAAGGGAAGGGCTTGCAAAACTAGGCTCATGAACTAGGAAGCAACCCCTTCTGAGGGACCATCCAGCATCTCCCCAAGTCTTTCTTCTGCATCCCTATCTCCAGCCTGTCCCTTTAAACCCCCATCTATTGCCTGGCCATCTCCTGGCCCTTCCTCTCAGTTGACTGCCACATTGAGTCAGTTCACCTTCACAGGGTTTCTTGCCTCCATCTCCTCCTTTTTATCCCTGCTGTCACCAATGTGCCTGCATTGCACCTGCGTTCTTGTAGCAGACTCCTCCTTCCTGGCCTCCCTCCTGT
Source organism: Orcinus orca (assembly GCF_937001465.1). NCBI lineage: Eukaryota > Metazoa > Chordata > Mammalia > Artiodactyla > Delphinidae > Orcinus > Orcinus orca. Next base: position 4,835,387 of record NC_064568.1, read on the forward strand.
CCTACAGGTGTCAAATCACATGCTATGTTAGAGTTTCCCAAACACAACTTGGCGTTTCTCTCATCCCCCTTACCTCACCTTTGTTCCTGGTGTACCAAGTCTAGAACAGCCCCTTCCTTTGGCTTATATCGCACTTCGTTCAGAAAACTTTTCTATATCCTCTCTGCCAAGGTATTTACTCCCCTCCTCTGTCATCCCCCGACCCCAATCCTGTCTTGGCTCAGACTGCTCCAGAATGGGCAATTATGCAAAAGACTCCTGTCCCTCTACTCAGTCATAAGGAACTTGAGGTTGGGGCTGCATAGTTTACCAGCTGCATCTTCCTAGTTATAAGGTAGCTCTGAATATAGCATATGCAGCTCTGCCATCCAAAGTCAGCAGCACCTTCCAGGCAGCCCTGGGCCCTCAGTAAGTTCATGTGCCAGTGAACTGGATAAGAACCAATTTGGAAGCTGCTGCTAAGTGGGGATTTTAGCTTTAGATGATAACAAACAGAGATCACAGGGCAACAGTTAGGGACCTATCATAAGAAACATCTCTGTACCATTTGGTGCTCCCCAAAAGTGGAATGAGTGCTCCAGCAGGCTGCGGGGGGGTGCTGCCAAGGGCACATGCTCAGTTGTGGAGGAACTAAGTCACCTCCAAGTGCCACTGAACTTAACTCCTACTCTGTTTGATCATTGTATTTAGTAAAGTTATTTGTCATGAAAAGCTGAGGTCCTAATGGGGCTTCAGGTAATTTACTATCTTTACAACTATTGTAAGTATGACATAACACTTCTGAAAGTGGCTTCTAAATCGGTAGCACCTGTAAAGTAGAATTGATCCCTGGATGTTTCTGAAGTTATATGAAGAGGCTGGTTTTTACTCACAGTGATTGACAGTCAGTAGTCAGTATTTTAGTTAGAAGTACAGCTATTGGAGTCAGACTAGGGTTCTGATCCTGGCTCCAGCACTTTCTTTTGGCTGTATGACTTTGGCCAAGTAACTAAACTTCAGTTTGTTGCTTGTAAGATGAGGACGACAGTATTAACGTCATAGAGCAGCTACGAGGATTAAAGGAGGTAATACCTGTGAGAGCAGACAGTGGCAGGGTATAGTAAGCAATCAGTATTAATCATTAGGATTACTTTCTAATGGCACTGAAGGCCGAGACGCTTAATTTCAATATATGTCTTTGAATTTGTACAAGGGAGCTTCTCAGGTCTCATTGAAATGTGGCTGTTGAGTTTAGCATCAACTGCTTACTAACTGGCCTGCTTCTGGGCCCCAGCCTCCTGGCCCCGAAGACTCAGTATTTGCTGGGCCATTCATATCCATCTGCTGATGTCATCTTCACAGGCCCAGGTTGTGACCTGTCACACATGACTTCAGCGCTGGGGATGCCAGGCTTGACAGGAACAGTTTAAACCAAGCTGGTTCAAGGCCTGTGGGGCGGTATTTTAAGGATAGTAGTATAATCTAATTTTTTAAGCTACTTGATCATTCAGAAATTTGCATAGTATTTGTTCCATCTGTGTAGGTATATGATTTTTGAATAAGTGATTAATTATATCTTCTTCAGATCTAGTGTACATGAAAAATAACAAAGTAAGATCATTCAACTGCACTGACTATAAACTAATTTGCAGGAGATGTTGCAGTAAAGATTCTAAAGGTTGTTGACCCCACACCAGAGCAGTTCCAGGCCTTCAGGAATGAAGTGGCTGTCCTTCGGTGAGTAGAAAGCTGGCCTGTCCCTTGGTGTGGCAGGGGCGGGGCGTGGATGCTGGTACAAGCACCGCAGAGGAAGTAGGCTGCATGGCATCATGACCTGTCTCTGAGGGCTGATGGCTGGGACTGGTGGTGAGTGTTCACTGTGGAGTCCTGTGGTTGAAACAACAACCTCATGAGTGAAAAGGAGCGGAAGGTTTCTTCCAGCTTATGCGCTTGTTAAGCCTTTAGAAGAGCCCCCTTTGATGAGCATACCCCCTTCCACTGCCTCAGGTCTCTGGGCTCACTACGCTGATAGAACAGCCCAGGTTCTATCTCTGGGTTTTGTTTTGACGTAGGGAGAGGTGGGTTCTATTTTCACATTTATTTACAAGAACTCTTTATAGCTAAGTTGCCTTAATTTGGACTTCAAAACCGTCAGTTTTGAAGTCTTTGAGTCACTGTTTACACTTGTAGCAATAAACTGAGTAATGATGGATTCCATAGATGAGGGATCCTTGTGACCCCTGTGGGGAGATTGGTGAATATATGTTGATGAAAGAGAACGTCCTCTGTGTGATCAAGGCCAGCACTGAGGGCAGTGACGGCAGCCCCTCTATCAGCTCACACCACCAGCTGGTTCATCAGCAGTCGGCTGTGTTTGCTTTGCCAGCCCCTGGACTGTAAGCATGGGTGGTGTCAGGAACATGCAGGGTCTGGTCGGAGACAGTGGGAAAGCAGACTAGATCTCCCTGTTCTGCAGCAGCGGAAGGTTCAGAGCCTTTCTTCTCTCCTGCCCTCCACTCTCCAGCAAAACCCGGCACGTGAACATCCTGCTCTTCATGGGGTACATGACGAAGGACAACCTGGCAATTGTGACCCAGTGGTGCGAGGGCAGCAGCCTCTATAAACACCTGCACGTCCAGGAGACCAAGTTCCAGATGTTCCAGTTGATTGACATTGCCCGGCAGACGGCTCAGGGAATGGAGTGAGTGAATGGCCTGATGCGTAGAAAATCTGGGGTCCAAGGATCAACTTGTCCCTAAATCAGAACCAAGATTAGGAAAAGCCAGGCCCGTTAAGTGACTTCTGTGATATTTTTGCACAGCTGGAAATGAACCTGTGTGGTGGGCCAAAGGAACAAGAAATTCAGGTTTATTGCCCAAGCTGAGGCTACCCCCTTAGGGCTCAGATTCAGGTTCCAGCAACCGCCCTTAAAATTCAGCCAGACAGGGGCTTCCCTGGTGACGCAGTGGTTGAGAGTCCGTCTGCCGATGCAGGGGACACGGGTTCGTGCCCCGGTCCGGGAAGATTCCACATGCCGCGGAGCGGCTGGGCCCGTGAGCCATGGCCGCTGAGCCTGCGCGTCCGGAGCCTGTGCTCCACAACGGGAGAGGCCACAACAGTGAGAGGCTCGCGTACCGCAAAAAAAAAAAAAAAATTCAGCCAAACACTCAACACAGTGCGGGTTGCCACCTTCTGGTGGGCATCGTGTCTGAGGTGTAGCCCATCAAGTGTGCTTATTCCACGTAAAGGTTTGATCAGGTGTCACGTTCTGTGTAATTTTTCCTTTTGGAGAATGCTTAAATTAAGGTGATCCATAGCACCTCCATTAAATACTATTGTTTTGGGTCTTTGTGCTTCGACACATTTCTCTGTGAAAGGGGTGTGCGTGTGCGTTTCATTCTTGGCTAAGCCAGGGCAGTGCTTCTCAAACTTTTCCTTTGAAGTACCCCTAATGTGGAGCAGGGGTACCCCTCATACCCCCCGACAACTAGGAACTTAACTAAAGCTGTGCTTGCAAGTGGTTTATAAAATCTCATGTTGTATTTTTAAAATTCATATGGAATTTGCATTGTGTACATTTCCAGAAATGACTAGTCAGTTATTTTTTAGAGATGAAATTCACTTTTAAAATTCACCCCTTTAAAGTGTACAATTCAGTTTTTTTAGTATATTCACGGAGGTGTAAACCATCACCACTAATTTTAGAAGATTTTCAAGATACTAGATGAAGTCTTTTGTGTCTGGCTTCTTTCACTTGGCGTGTTTTTGAGAGATTCATCCATGTTGTAGTGTGTATCAGTATTCCATTCCTTTCTATGGCTGAAGAATATCCCATTGTATACAGCGTTTTATTTGTTCATCAGTTGATGGATATTTGGGTTGTTGGAATTACTTTTTGAATAAAACTGATGCTGAAAGAAGACCTTCCCTGTTTGTGCTGTGGCCTCACTTTCAGGTGTAAGTCCTGACGTGGACCAGGCTGAACCAGTGCAGGGCCAATCCCCAAAAGTGACTTCTCAACTAGGAGTCAGGCCTTCAAGTGGTTTACTTCTTAGATGTAATTTGAAGCTGCTTTCTACCAATATCTCAAACTGGTTTTAATAGACTTATTTTCCCTTCACAGCTACTTGCATGCAAAGAACATCATCCACAGAGACATGAAATCCAACAGTATCCTTTGGTGGTAGTTTCATCTGACTGCTCAGTTCTAAATTTAGGACACTTTTAAAGTTTACCTCAGCAAAAGTGACTCTGGAAAGAGTTCCATGAAAGTTGAGATACCCGTTTGGGTTATGCTTGAAACAGGCCAGTTTTTAAATGCTCTTTATTACTAAATTTAACTTGGGAGAATGGGCCTCTTGTCTTTTATGCTTACTTCTAGTTTGTGGACTGTATATCTGGTCAGACAGTAGCTGCAAGCCAAAAGTTGCAAGATTTTAAAAATTACTACTTAAAATTGTTTCTTGAATGCACAGAAATGGTTTCCTTAGAGATTACTGTTGGAATCAACCCTTTCCAAAGACTTAATGCGCTTTTACGGAAGGGGAATGAATAAAGGTGTTTTTCTTGCTGTAGGGTGTGAAATGTAACAATTTTACATCTGCCTCCCTCCACCAGCCTTTCTCTTTGAAGGGAGTATGCCATTACAGCTACACTTTGCTTCTTGGCCAGTGAGAGGCACAGCATTTGTGTTGGGTCGCATGATGGGATGTGGCCTATTTTGGGCATGGGTCTGAGACATAGGATACCTTTTAGTGGTGGGTTTTTGGGGACCAACATATTATACCATGAAGGCAGACACCACCGATTTTAAGGAGGTATGAACTACTGGGCATCAGCAGATCCCACAAGTCGGCCTTAAACTGCCTGGCTTCTTTACTCAGAACTGAGGTGTTTGGTTTTGATTTCGAAGTCACCAAGTGGTACCTATCCTGTGAGAAATGCCTTCAGGCAGACAGCATTCAGGACTCAGGGTGTTTCTGTTAGCCATTGGAGGGCAGGATGCAGGCGAATGGATGTAAGCAGTCAGCAGGCCATGCTCAAGAGTCTTGGGGCGTAAAGGCACCTACGTTATGTGGCAATGTCACAAGGCCAGAGACCTGGCTCCTAGGTGTGTAAATGGAGGCAGCAGCAGCAGCAGCAGTGGGGGGCAAACTGGCTTGTTGTGGCTGGAGCCAGAGAATCTGGTGCCCGGAGCACCTCCTGGAAGGAGCCGCTCTAAAGCACTAGCAAATCCAGTGCAGAGAAGGCTGGGGCAGATGGGAGGCCGAGAGATGGTGCTAGTTAAGAACTTGGGGAAGTTTTTCAAAAGTAACTTGACCATTCTTTTAAAACCACAGTCCTTAACAGGCATTGAGATATATTTCTCCATGAAGGCCTGACGGTCAAAATTGGAGACTTTGGTTTGGCAACAGTGAAGTCGCGCTGGAGTGGTTCTCAGCAGGTTGAACAACCCACCGGCTCCATCTTGTGGATGGTGAGGCGGCTGGGCTCCCTCTAGCAGGGTGCAGGGCCAGGAGGGGTGATGTGATGGGAGGTCTGTATGCAGGCTTCAGGCATTTCTCTACATTTCCTGACCACCTCCGTGACACCTGTAGTGTTGGCAGCCCCTGGGCAAATTTGGGTTTCCTGGAGGAAGCTGGCGACGAGGAAGTGCTGAAGCACAGCTCGGGGGGAGTTAGGTGATGGGGAGTGCTGGATCTCAGAGACAGGATTCCTGCGCTCCTTTGAGCCTGAGAGTGGGAGCCCTTTGGGAGAGAGCTACAGCAGGGCTGAGGCGGGGACTTTCATACCCAGCCCAAGGGACAGCCTGGCTCCTGCATGTCTGTGGGGCGCAGATGGTGACAAATGCACTTTGTCCCCGTAGGCCCCAGAGGTGATTCGAATGCAGGACAATAACCCGTTCAGCTTCCAGTCCGACGTCTACTCTTACGGCATCGTGCTGTACGAGCTTATGACGGGGGAGCTGCCCTACTCCCACATCAGCAACCGCGATCAGGTGCGTCACTGGTGCTGAACGACCCGCTCGCCGTGGAAGCCCCCGGGCTCTGCCCGTCTGAGCAACACAGGGTGGAAGGTGCTGCTTTCACTGTTGTTCATCCACCTGTTCCCTCAACTGCTTTCTCTCCCTTAGATCATCTTCATGGTAGGCCGAGGGTACGCCTCCCCAGACCTTAGTAAGCTGTACAAGAACTGCCCCAAAGCAATGAAGAGGCTGGTAGCCGACTGTGTGAAGAAAGTTAAGGAAGAGAGGCCTCTTTTTCCCCAGGTAAGACTTGGCTCAAGGTGCTAGAACTGATTAAAGCAGGAGTTCTTAGTGATACAAACAAGGAGAGAAGTTTCTTGCTGTTTGTTCTATAGGGAGGGACTTGTGTTCTCCACAAGATGATGCAGGTGGGGGTGGGGAGAACGGCCTGTGTCTGGCCCAGATTGAAAGCTGCTGCTGCAGAATGCCCTGTCCCCTGCCATGAGAGCATTTTATGGCCTTGTTTCAGATCCTGTCTTCCATTGAGCTGCTCCAACACTCTCTACCGAAAATCAACCGGAGCGCTTCTGAGCCATCCCTGCACCGGGCGGCCCATACCGAGGACATCAATGCCTGCACGCTGACCACATCCCCTAGATTGCCTGTCTTCTAGTTGACTCTGCACCTGCACTCAGGCCACCAGGTGGGAAGGGAAGTCAGCAGGCATCACCTTTTTGCGGGGACAGAGCTCGTCTTCAGAGAAGCTGCTGCTAAGGACCTTCTAGACCACTCACAGGGCCTTAACTTCACGTTGCCTTTTCTATCCCTCTGGCCCTGGGAGGAGGAAGCCATTTGCAGTGTTGGTTTGTCCTGCTCCCCCACAACCCCTGTGCTCATGAGCCGAGCCTCCTTCAGATGCACCGGTGGCTGCTGATGGCAGTACATGATCTGGGGCCCCAGCTGTTCGAGTATTTTTAGGGCAAGAAAAAGCACTCAGAGGGGAAATGCAGGTAGCAGGCAAACCAGCCGTGACGTGGGGACATGTGGATTTTGGAAATCAGCTCCTGTGAGGAAGGCTTATCACAGGACTTCTCTTCAGAGATACGTGGTGTGGCACCAAACAGGTAGTTTTGCACATAATGCACCAAACAGCCCAGGACTGTCGAGACCGTGGCAGCCTGGAGGAGCCTGCTTTGGTACTATGGACTTGACTTTGGGGACACTGCCTTTTCTTGAAGGTCTCTAGTGCTTTGGGATGGTTTTCCAGAAGAGGTGCTTGGCCTGCCCCTCCCAGTCTCCGCCCTCTCAGGGAGCAGTCTTCCATTGTGCTGAATTTGTCTTCCAGGAGCTGCCCCTATGGGGCGGGGGCGGGCCCCCCCACCCCTGCCCCGCCAGCCTTGTCCCTACATCACATCGTATACAAGGAAGCCAGGAACACAGGTTTTCTTGGGTTTAATTTTGTTTTTATTGCGCCTGACAAAATACAGTTATTCAATTTGTTATTTTAATAAAATAAATTAAATGTAGGTTTAATGGCTGTTTCCTCCTTTTAAAGTAATCCTGAGCTCACAGCTTGAGCTCCATTTTTGTTCATGCCTTTGGGAGCAGAACTCAAGAAACAGGAAATGGGCCCAGAGCCTCTGCTGGGAATTGAATTCAGCCTTTGTCACCCTTCACTTAAGAACTCCAAACTCAGGTAAAGAGGAGACTTTCTTCTTTAAAGTAAAGTAATGCATTTTATAAAACATTTGGTGTCTACAGCTGTCTATAAAAATAGATAATTTAGGCTTGGATTGCGTTCTGATTCACAAGGTTATGCTCCTTCAATTAAAATCACTACTGATTAAAATCACTACCGATGACAGAAGACTTGTACTCTCTTCAGGACCACCACTAGATAAGAACCAGAAACTGTTCTTGGGTGCTGTTTTTATGAAATTTAAAATCAAAGCCAGGTTTTACAGATAAGAACATACATGAACTCTCGGGGCACAAGCCAGCAGGTGAGAGTTTCCCTGGAGGCATGTGTGCAAGATTACTCCGATTGTGACCCTACCCTACCACAAACCGGAAAAGAGGGGCCATCTCTCTGCTTCCTGCTACTTCAAGAGCCCCCCCCCCCCACCCCACCCCCAGGTAAGAAGGTTTATACCTGTCTGCTGAACGTCCTGCAACAAGACTTCTCCCCTGATTTGGGACACTGCAGAGCCCTAAGTCAAGTTTGTGCTAAGGTGTGCAGCGCTCACTTGGTTTTTGAAAAGCAATATACAAATCCAGTGTTGACCACACTATTTCAGTATACTAGGGAGGTTCACCACACAGGAATCCTTTGGTAAGGTAAATGAATCTGCTGCTTTAGGGGCAGCTGCACAGTCCTCGAAGACGGGAGGCAGGCTGGTCTGAATCAATCAGTGAAAACGCTGGCTCGTCAGCTGGCCCCCCTGAGGAGTTTGAGGTGGAACTAACATAAACAGCAACTAGGGAAGCAGCAATTTCATATATGTGTTCAGGTTATTTTATATTCTCACCCTTCCCATGGCTGTAATAATGGAGTGGATGAGACCAAGGTTAAATACAACCCCACTCAAATTCAAGTGACACGCCACCCCAGGCTGTCGTGAAGGAAGCTCTGCACACCCTGGCTTGGGGAAGCCTCGGCTGGTGGAGCCGAAGACGCAGGGCGACCACCTACTCTTCAGGGTTCTGATGACTCCACTCCGGAGAGGTGCATGAAGAGGTCCCCAAGCTCTGTCATGTCGACGTCTTCAGTGTTGTGGACATGCTGGCTTTCTCGGTTCTCAATGAAATCCCAGAGCCGCACTGAATTAAAGAACTGCAAAAACAGCCAGCAAACATGCCTGGTTATTGCTAAAGGCAACGTGAAAGCTGAGTAGCTTCTATTTTGTTTGCCTACCACATGCCCTTCTGCCAAAGCTACGAGGAGGGGCCAGGAGCAGTCCCCGGAAATGCCTACAGGTGAGTGTTCCTGACTAGAGATGGCGAAGTCCTTACCCTCACGGTGCCTTCAGAACTGAGCTGTTTCCGAGGTTTCTCTGGTTCTGCTAGCCGCCCATCAGGGTAAGCATGGCGGTAAAGGCATTTGCTTCCAAATGGGCAGGTCCCTTTGCCTTGCTCAAAGTATTTACAAGCTTTTTTTCTGAAAAGCAGAAAGAAAGGATCAAAAGAGCAGTGGGAAAATCTGGGGTGCAGATGAACCACTGTCTTCCTCCATCCCTATCAGAGCCAGGTCAGCCTCAGGTCAGAGGGGCTGAAAATGAGGCTCAGAGAGGCTGGATGCTGATTTCCAAGCTGGACAGTACTTGCACCACGATATGCTGCCTCACGTGGAATTGAACGTGCACGGGGCCGCCACTGTGTTTTGAGCCTGCAGTGCTCCAAAGGCCTCCAGGGGCAGGTAGGCCTGAGCATTCCTCTGGGCCAGCTGTCTGGGCTCCAAGGTTCTGAAGCTGGGCTACTTGCCTCAGCTCAAAGTCCCAACAGGAGCTTCACCCAGGAAAGTTCTCCTTCCTCCTGGCCAGCAATGACGTCAAGGTGACCACAGGAAGCCTTCACTTAGGAGTCACAGGGAAAGCAGCAGGCTTTAGCAGCTGCCTAAAGTTACAAGTCTCATTCCAATTTTCCTTGCTCCCCACCCTCCAGAGCAGGGCTTCGTAACTCTATGTGCTACAGAACCCTTCTCGGAACAACGTTTTTAAATGCATAAAAGAAGACACATAGGTCTACAAAATACAGTTATCAGAAAGTTAAAAAAGATTTCCCCCCATCTTCAGTTTCTAGCTACAGCCCCCTATGTTACGAACCCCTGCTCCTGAGGAAACTCAGAACCAAACAGACAACTCCCATTCCTTCTCGCTGAAATGAAATTTGGCTTATGTAATCATAAGTGATCCCACATTGCAGAGGAAGAGATGCCCGAGAAGCCAGAAGGGCGGGGAAGGTGCAGAAATGAAGCCAAATCCCAGCAAAAAGGGCAGGCTGCCGCGGGGATGGGGTACGTGGCGGTGGCAGACAAGGAAGGGACCTTCTTGACTTCAGGGTTCCCTGTTTTCTCAGACGAGGGGACAACGGCAGAGACAGTGGTGAAAGCCCCTGAGGCAGGCCTCAGAGCAGCACAAAGAAAAGCTCCCCAGCGGCTGTCCACTTCCACCAGGTCTGACTCAAGCACAGGTGACCGGGGAGTGGATTTGAGCAGAAGTCTGTGGACCAGACGCCATCCATGGCCCACTGTCCCCAAGGTTCTGAGCAGATCTTCAAATGACCGCTCAAGTGGCAAGTTCTTAACAGGGTCTGCGGGACGCTGGCTTTAACAAACTCGTCAGGTTCAAAACATTATTCTCTGGTCCCCACCCCAAAATGATCGCCCCCCTCCCCCAGCCTTATCTGGTTACCAGGGACATAAGCCTCCAGATCACTCCTACTCCATCTCTGTTCTCAGCACCCACATCCAATTGTGACTTCTGCCTACAAAGCACCTCCCCAGTCGACCATCCTCTCGGTTCCCACACCGTTGACGCGTTCGGGGCACCATCCTCTGTTGCCTGCCTGCCTGCTGTGGTCCAGTCTCAACTGGCCTTCTCACCAGGTTCTACTCTCTTCACACACTTCAGAGGAGCTTCCCCAAACAGTGTGTCCCTTGTCGTCCTGTTCTTAAAGACCACTCAAGGCCCCTTCAGACTTGTGCCTGTGTCCCTGTAGGTCCCACATCCTTCGATACACTTCTTTCAACCCCCAGGGACCACGCCCACTGCTCCCCAAACACAATCTGCACCATTCTGCATCCATGTCATCCCATCTGCCATCCCAGCCCCCAACCCCAACACACGGACTATTCATGCTTCAGGGCTCAGGGTCCCATTCCCATCCTGCTTTCCCTGACACTCCCAGGTGGATCCCAGTGCCTTCTCTATTGTGACATCTGGCTCCGGCCTCTCATGATGAATCTGTCACCAGATAACCTGTATCATAATTGTCCTTCTGTAATTTCCCATGAAATTTCTTACTGATTTTTACTCTATATCCCACATTGGTGTTTAGCTTGAGGGAACCTGGCCTGCAGCTCAGTAAATGTCTGTGGAATGCATGAAAACACTGTCATCAACAGAAAGCAAGGCCAGGAAGACCCAAACAGCAATAACGTGACTTTTCGGAGAACTGCAGCAGAGCGCCTTTCTGCAGGCTGGACCCCTCTGCCTTGCCACTCCTGCCCTCTGGTGGACACACAAGAACATCGCAGGAGGTAAAAATGGTAAAACAAGAAGATATCAAGCCTTTAGTAATCAATATGCAACTTAAAGGAACTATTTAAAAAGGTAATATACAGTTTCGCTTTTAGTACCCTTCCTGCAGATGAACTAGAAATACAGACATTCTTAAAAGACCTGAAGGCACTGGAGAGTGAACAAAAGTAGGATTCTTCAAGAGATTAGACACCTGGAAGAATGGAATGGCAAGAGACGGAGTTATCTTTTTAAGAAAAAATAGCACTTAACCTAGAGCAGGCTCCAGGCAAGTATCTACGTGGGGTGGCTAAAACTCAAGTGGAAAAATCAAGTCTTTCTGGCCTGAAGAACAAAAAGAGTTGGTGGAAATCAACCACTGGAAGAGAGGAAACAGTCCCCCAAAGAAAAGGGCCTGGAGAGGAACCCATCCAAATACTGCATACTAAGTCCTCCCAAATCCCAGGCCAGTCCCTAACCCACACATCAATGCAGCAGGCTCAAGGCAACTCAGCTAAGGATAAAAAAACTGAACTGAGATTTGAACTGCTGCCCAAGAGTTTGAGTCGAAACAATTTCTCTGCCTATTAAAACAAAAACATTAACGTTTTATAAATGAACCTAACAGAATCCAGAGTCTCTACAAGGTCAGATTTACAGTGTCTAGGTTACAATCCAAAATGACTCAACTCAATGAAGAATCAGTAAAATGTGACCCATTCTTAAAGGACAATCAACAGAGTCTAACTTCAAGATAACAAGGATTTCAAATTAGCTACTATACATGTGTTCAAGAACATGTGCAGAGAGGAAAAAAGACTGGAGGAAAAAAAAGAACAGAGCCTGAAACTTATAGGACAATATAAAAAAGTCTATCACCTGTAATTAGAATCCCAGAAGAAAAGCAGTGTAGTAAAAAATGTAATGAAACAATGGCCAGACTTTCTCTAAATTTGGTGAATAATATAAACTTACAAATTCAGAGAAAACCAAGCAGTAAAATATGAAAAAAATCACTCCTAGGCAAAGTATCAAACTGCTGAAAACCAGGGTAAAGACCCAGAAAAATGACATACTACAATCTGAATCACACATGACTTCTTATCAGAAACTACAGAGGCCAGATTATACAGTGGAACGACATTTGCAAAGTGCTGAAAGAAGAGAGGGGAAAACCCCAAACTATTATCTCAGAATTTTACTCATTGAAAGAGGCGGCAAACATGTGAATAAGACCAATTAGACCAATAAATTCAATGAAAATATCCTTCAAGAATGGGGGGAAAAAACCCTATTTCTGATAAAAAGAAAACCTTCAAACTCATCACCAGCAGATCAGCAAAAATGTTAAAGGCAGTTCTTGAGGCTGAAGGGCAACTGTATCAATTGGAAGGAATTACATACCAAATGACAGAGCATTGGAAATATTATATATCTGACAAGTTTTAAGGCAAAAGTTATTACCTTGTGAGGTTCTAATGCATGTAAATATTACATCCCATACATTACAGTAAAGTTGCAGGATACAAAATCAATATACAAAAATCAGTTGTTTTTTCATATACTACCAATGAAGTATCATCAGAAAGAGAAATTAAGAAAACAATACCATTTACAACTGCATCAAAAAGAATAAAATACCTAGAAACACCAAGGAGGTTAAAGAGTCATACACTTGAAAACTGCAAGACACTGATGAATGAAATCAAAGACAACACATAAATGGGAAGATACTCCATGCATACGGATTAGAAGAATTCTGTTAAAATGTCCATACCACCCAAAGCAAGCAATCTCTACCAAAATTCCAATGGCATTTTTCACAGAAATAGAAAAAACAATCCTAAAATTTGTACAGACCCACAAAGTCCTGAACAGCTAAAGCAATCCTAAGAAGAACAAAGCTGGAGGCACCGCATTTCCTGATTTCAAATTAGTTTACAAAGCTATAGTGATCAAAACAGTATGGTACTGAACCAGACACACAGATCAATAGAACACCATAGAAAGCCCATAAATAAACCTGTTCATATATGGTCAATTAATTTACAACAAAGGAGCCAAGAATATGCAATGAGGAAAGGACAGTCTCTTCAAAAAATGGTGCTGGGAAAACTGGACAGCCACATGCAAAAGTATGAAACTGGACCACAATCTTGTATCACACATAAAAATTAACTCAAAGTGGATTAAAGGCTTGAATGTAAGACATGAAAGCATAGGCAACAAGCTCCCTGACATCTGTCTTGGAGATGATTTTTTGGATTTAACACTGAGAGCAAAGGCAACAAAAGCAAAAATAAACAAGAGGGACCACATGAAACTAAAAAGCTTCTGCAGAACAAAGGAAGCCATCACAAAATGAAAAGACAACCTACTGAATGGGAGAAAATATGTGCAAGTCACAGATCTGATAAGGGGTGAATATCCAAAATATACAAAGAACTCATACAACTCAGTAGCAAAAAAAAACCCAATCAGATTTAATGGGCAGAGGAACTGAAGAGACAGTTTTTCAAAGAAGACACACAAATGGCCATCAGGCACATAAAAAGATGCTCAATCTCACTAATCACCAGGGAAATGCAAATCAAAACCACAATTAGATATCACCTCACACCTGTTAGAAGAGATACCTGCACCCCCATGTTCACTGCAGCATTATTCACGATATCCAAGATATGAAAACAAGTTGTTTAACAGATGAATGGATAAAGAATATGTGGTATGTGTCTGTGTATATATATACACACACACACACACAATGGAATATTATTCAGCCATGAGAAAGAAGGAAATCCTGCCACCTGTGACAACATGGATGGACCTTGAGGGCATTATGCTAAGTGAAATAAGTCAGAGAAAGACAAATACTGGACGGCATCACTTTTATGTGGGAATCTAAAAAAACAAAACTCATAGAAAAAGTAGAAAAGTGGTTGCAAGAGGCAAGGGTGCAGGGAAAATAGGGAGAGGTTGGTGAAAGGGTGCAAACTATCACCTATTAAGATGAATAAAGATAAAACACAGTGACTCTGGTTGACAACACTATTGTACAATTGAAATTTGCTAAGACGGTAGAAAAAAAAATTGTGAGGCAATGGATGTGTTAATTAGCTAGATGGGGGACTCCTTTCACAATGTATATCAAATTACCATGATGTACACTTTAAAGTATTTCATAATTTTATTTGTCAATTATACCTAAATAATAAAAAATTATTACCTTGTGCAGTTCTAATGTATGATATGCATTATATCTGTAGCACAAAGATGGTAATGAAGTAACTGCATATTATATAAGGCAGCAGGAACATTAATTCTGACTAAAATATTAGGAGTATATTGTAATCCCAAGAAAAAACCATTAAAAAAAAAGAGATAAGCTAAAAAGATGCAAGTTAAAATGGAATTCTAAACAATATTCAAAATAGCTAACACAGCAGAAACAGGAGAGGTATCCATCAGCAGGGGCACAGAACAACCGGGGTAAACAGGCAGCCCTTGCTTTGCAAGGTTCTGATCATGTGCTATGGTCTGAATGTTTGGATCCCCCTAAAATTCATATACTGAAATCCTAATGTCCAGTGGGATAGAATTAGGAGACAGGTGATTAAGTCATGAGGGTGGAGCCCTCACGAATGGCATTAGTGTTCTTATAAGAGAGCCGGTGAGCTCCTTCACCCCTTCCACCATGTGAGGACGCAGTGAGAGGATGCTGGCCCTCACTAGAACCCGACCATGCTGGCACCTTGATCTTGGACTTCCCAGCCTCCAGAACTGTGAGAAATAAATGCCTGCTGTTTATAAGCCACCCAGTCTGTTGTTAATCTGGAACGGACTGATACACCATGTACGGTGAGTTGAATAGCGGCCCCCAAAAGACAGCTCAAAATCCTAAGCCCTGCTACCTGTGAATGTGACTCTATTTGGAGAAAGGATCTTTGCTGATGGAGTTAAGGATCTCAAGATGAGATCATCCTGGATTAATGGGAGGGTCTTACAGAGAGACCCTTACACGAGTCAGAGGGGAGAGAGAGAGACAGAGCAGACAAAGGCAGAGACTGGAGTTACGCTGCGCCCAGAAGCCAGGAGAGGGGCCTGGAACAAATTCTCCCTCAGAGCCTCCAGGAGGAGCCACCCTTGCCCACACCTGGATTTTGGACTTCCAGCCTCCACAAGTGTGAAAGAACAGATGTCTGGTGTTTTGAGCACCCAGTCTGTGGTAATGTTACAGCAGACACAGGAAATGAATCCACCATGGTTTCGTTAAGTGCCACTGGTCCCCCAGCAACACGGTTCAAATTTCTGTCACCACAACACACAACTGTGAGTGACCACGTGAAGCACACACTGTCAGCTCTTCAGTCCAAACCACCATACGAACAGCACATGTGCGCCATGGTCAGTGACTGACCATCTTAACTCTCCTCCCAAGTCTGTCGGTGACTGGTCACTGTGCATCTGTTATTCAGTGGAGCTGTGTTGCCTCCTTGTTGCCCAGTGATACATCCACAAGACATTTTACAAAAACAGATAACTGAAAGAGGAAACTGGCCAACAAAGATAGAAGTGCAGCAAAGAAATGACAAGTGGTAACACTGGAAGTGAAATCTGAATCCTCCGCCGTATTCAACGCATCAGCAAATCCATCCCAGTTCTTCTAAACAGGTCCAGAATCTGACCACTTCCCATCACCTCCATGCCTCCTACCCTGGTCCAAGCCACTGCCACATCTCGCCTGGACTGTTGTAACAGCCTGACTGGTCTCCCCATTTCCACTTTTGCCTCCTCTTTGAATATATTCTCAGTGGTTCAGCCACAGTGATCCTTTCAGAATATATCAGATCATGTCACTCCTCTGGTCAAAATCGTATGACGGCTGCCCACCTCAGCCAGAATAAAAAAGCTAGTCTATCCAATGATGTACAGAGCCTGACACAATTCACCCCACTCCCCCTGTCCTCGTCTCCAGTGTTCTCCCCACCTGCTTCTCTCCTGCAGCTCCGCCTTGCTGTTCCGAACAAGGCAGACACGCTCCAGCCCCAGAGCTTTCTCTGCAGTGACAGCCCCGTCCCTCTTGAGCGCTCTTCTCAGTCACATGGACATGGCTCGCCGCCTTGCCTCCTCGAGATCTCTGCTCACAGGTTGCCTTACTGACGTGTCCTCTGGGCTCCAGCATGGAAACTGCAATCCCCTCATTTCCTATCCCCATTCCCAGGCTTATTTCACTCCTTAGCCCCACCATATAATAAACATTTTCCTATTTTCTTGTTTGTTTCTTATTATTCTTATTTTTTTCCTTCAGTAGAATGTGAACTGTGTGAGGGCTGGGATTTTTGTGTAGTTTGTTTAATACTGTATCTCCAGCAACTAGAAAAGGCCTATCAGACAGATCTTTCATCTCTATTTGTTGAACGAATGATCAGAGATAAAAAGGCTATCTTAGCACTACAAGCAGGATTTCTAAGGGACACCGCTCAGCTTAAAAACCGTTAAGCAAGTCCACTTCACCACAGCCTTGCTTGCTCATATCTGTGTCCCCAGAGCCCAGCATGCTGCCCAAGAGAAAAGACACTGAGTGGCCTCCCCACAGGGGAGGCCCTGCATGAAGCAAAGATGGAAACAAGAGCCAGGCCCGCACCAGATCACGCTTGAGCGCAGAGCACTTACCCCATTCCCTGTTTGAAAGCTTCAATCAACTCGTTCTTTTTATTCTGATCTTCTACCCAGTACACACTTGGAATTACAAACTCTGATATCACACGGCACTCTGGACAAGACCTGAAGTAAGAATGAGGTTAGTAAGGGAGAGATTCAGTTACAAATCCTGTGCACACTCCACCACTAAACCTTGTGCTCAAATGCATGACCGCTCCAGGTGTTTTTCCCACCCCGGAATTCTAAAAGGTACAAACGCAATCCTCTAACCTAATTTACTGTTGAAACATGTTCTTCTCAACAATAAAAAAGACAACCTAATTTTAAAATGGGGAAAGGATTTGAGTAGGCATTTCTCCAAAATGGCCAATAAGCACAGAAAAAAATGTTCAGTACCATTAGTTATCAGGGAAATGCAAATCAAAACCACACTAAGGTATCACTTCACACCTGCAAGGATGGCTAACATCAGAAATCAAGACCAACTAAGTGCTGGCAAGAATACGGAGAAACTGGAATCCTCCTATGTTGCTGATGGGGATGTAAAATGGTCCAGCCACTATGGATGGCAGTCTGGCAGTTTCTCAAAATGTTAAACACAGAGTTCCCATATGCCCAGCAACTCCACTCCTAAGGGTATACCCAAAAGTTCTGAAAATAGTATTCAAACAAATAAACAAATGTTCATAGGCACGCTAGCCATAATAGCCAAAAGGTGGAAACAACCCAAATGTCCATCAACTGATGAATGCATAAACAAAATGTGGTCTAGCCATACAATGGAATATTATTTATAGTCACTAAAAAAGAATGGAGGGGCTTCCCTGGTGGCGCAGTGGTTGAGAGTCCGCCTGCCGATGCAGGGGACACGGGTTCGTGCCCCGGTCCGGGAAGATCCCACGTGCCGCGGAGCGGCTGGGCCCGTGAGCCATGGCCGCTGAGCCTGCGCGTCCAGAGCCTGTGCTCCGCAACGGGAGAGGCCACAACAGTGAGAGGCCTGCGTACCGCAAAAAAAAAAAAAAAAAAAAAAAAAGAATGGAGTACTGATCCATGCTACAATATGGGTGAACTCTGAAAACATGCTGAGTGAAAGAAGCCAGACACAAAGGCCACAATATTGTATGATTCCATTTATATGAAGTGTCCAGAACAGGTAAATTCATAGAGAAAGAGATTAGTGGTTGCCAGGGGCTGGAAAGAGGGATGAATAGGCAGTGACTGTAGGTAGAGGTTTCTTTTTAAGATGATGAAAATGTTCTAAAATTAGACTATAGTAACAACAGCTGCACAACTAAGAATATATATATATTAAAAAAACCCCTGAATTGTACTTTTTTTTTTTTTTTTTTTGTGGTACGCAGGCCTCTCACTGTTGTGGCCTCTCCCGTTGCGGAGCGCAGGCTCCGGACGCGCAGGCTCAGCGGCCATGGCTCACGGGCCCAGCCGCTCCGCAGCATGTGGGATCTTCCCGGACCGGGGCACGCACCCACGTCCCCTGCATCGGCAGGCGGACTCTCAACCACTGCGCCACCAGGGAAGCCCTGAGTTGTACATTTTTATCTCAATAAAGCTGTTATTTTACCACACGAATGTGTGACTTCAGGCAAATTACTTGACCTCACCATACCTGAGTTTCCCTATACATAAAATGAGAATGATGATCAGAGGGTCTCTGAGAGAATTACGACTTAATGTACGTGAAGTTTCTGACAGTACACAGCACACGGTAACTTCTCACTATGACTTAGCTTTTCTCCCACCCCACTGCGGAATTTAAGAATCCTATGATGTTATGTGTTAGTTATCTCTCAATAAGACTGGGGGATAAAACCCTGTGTTGGCTCACTGAGTACATCCCATGTATCAGACATTATGTGAAATGTGTTACATGCACTATTCCATTTAGTCCTCAAATAAGCCCTACGTTACAGATTAAAGAAAAAAAGGCAATCGGCCTACGGGCGGACCACCAGTAACTGTGCCAGAGGCAAATGGGCCTTCTCACACAGAGGATCCCTGCTGAGTGTCCCCACAACACCCTAAATGCCTGGCAGGAATTGTCACCTTCCTTTTTAAAGGAAAAGACAGTTGGGCTCAGGGAGGGTCTGCGACTTGCTCAAGTCCTTGCTCAAGGACTCACCACTCACCTGTGGAGGACAAGGGAAGGCTTCCCTGTGGATGGAAGAAAATCCCCAATCAAACCTTCTCCCAGATTCTATAGGTAAGACCCCTGCTGCACTTACTTGATGATTGGGTTCTCAAACTGCTTGGCACACCTCCACTGCCGGATGCAGGACAGGCAATACGTGTGGTTGCAGTTGGAAAGGATCCCGAACCTCCGCTCTGAGGCTGACGCTTTCTCGAGGATGACCTCCATGCAGATGCTGCACACTTTGTCCTGACTCGCCTGGAAGGCAAAGGCCTTCTCCATCTCGTGTTCGAATGTTGACATGCAGATCTGAAGTACAGGGAGGGGGGAAGGAAACCTTTGGTTCTGGGCTGGGGAGTGGTGAGAGCCCAGAATGACTGCCGGCCACACAGTACAACCAGGATCGGGAAGGAACGGGGACTGTGGCTGCTTCAGGCAGGCCTGCATTCGGGACACAAAACTCTAAGACCACCACTGGGTCGCCCCCTGCCTGTCGGCACTGCTCCATGGTCACTTCCAATTTAAAGCCGAGACCAGAGGCCCAAGAAGATTAGAGGGCCACTGTGGGGTCAAGGAGGTCCCAAAGACTGGGACCCTGGTCTCCTTGCCCCTCTGGGTACCGCCATTCCCAACACCAACACCGTTAATGCCAAATAACCCTTAATCTAAAACATCAGGCTGACAGGCCAGGGTCAGAGGTCAGCAGCATCACTTCTTCCTACGAGAACCAGTTACTGAACGAATCCCTTCACACTCAGGAGGCAGGTGAACAGAGCATGTCCCCTGCGCAGCACCACGCATCAGGCACCAGAATCAATGCAAAGGACCTAGGACCCAGGCCCTCGCACAGTGGATGCACACATGAGCCGAACCCACAGCACAGCACCGGGATGTCATGTCCCTGGGGAGGAGGGAAGCGCTAACCCGTGCTCACCTGAACACCCCCCGGGGGACGGCAGAGGGTTCAGACAACCTCCACAGCTCTGTGCTGAGCAGAAGCCCGCACAAACACGGGAGCCTAATGACCTGCAAGGTCCCTTCCGACACCGAACTCCTCAAATTCTCCAGAACTCGGCCTGGCTGGCCAGGGACACAATGCAGGTATTACTGGCAGAAAGATGCTTACAGAAATACCGATTCTGTCACTTAGTGCACTTCAAATTCCTTAAAAAGAGTTCCCGTAAAGGCTTGCAACTGTACCTTCTCGTGAGCTTTCCTTTGCTCTGGGTCGAAGGGGTGCAGGACTTGTAACCTACAGATTTCACACACTTCCCCATGCAGGTAGACACAAGCATCCCCAAATCGGCACTCCCCGGCAGCTGCGTAGGGGCACAGCTGCTGTTCGCTGCTGTAGGAACTGCTAGCTTCCAAGCTGTCGAGACCACTCCTGATCGCTTCTAGGTAGGAAAGCGGCTTCAGCTCCGGGCTGTTCTGCAGGTCGCTGCAGCCTCCGGGATTACTCACCACACTTGGGCAAGTCTTTTCTTCAGCCATGCCAGAGAGATCTTAAAATAAAACACACAGCACACACACACACACACACACACACACACACACACACACACACATGAAAACTGGCCCAACCTTTCTGGTAAGCAATCAGTCAAAACCTGACAAATTAACCCTGACTTTGGGAATTTCACTCTTGGGATGTATGGAAAAAAACAGGCCAAGAGGGGAAAAATAAAAGAAAAAATGTTCAGAGTGATATTACTTAGAATCATAATAAAAAAACAAAAAAACATAATTGGCAACATAGGGAAATAGCAAAGCAGACCATGATATATTTATATAAAATAACACTAAAGTTCCTTTTTAAAAATGCCAAGTATGGAAATCTCAACACATGGACCAGTTACACTTAAAAAAAAAAATTTAAAAAAAAACAAAGTATAAGTCAAAAGGAATTCAGAATAAGGTCAATAGAATACAGTGGTTTCCTTTTTACCAGTAAAGTTACCAATGTTTTTAAAGTGAAGGAGAATGAAAATCTGGAGCAAGTCTCTGGGTCCTGAGGCCAGAGTCAAACTGTCCTTCGGCCAGCCACCCGCTTCTCACACGGGAGCTGCTGCCTACCCATCATGCTTCTAACATTTTCTGAGGGGATATATCTGACGCAATGGATTTATTGTTTGCTTAGGATGGGATCTGCCTATCTTATGCTGAACAATTTCCAGAAGTAGAAACCCCTTCACCTGGTGAGGACCAGCCAATAAAAACAACTACGATTTGTAGCCTTCTACCCACACAAACCCTGCTCCAGGGTACAGATCACTCCCCAAACCTGAACATGCTATTCTATTTCCAAAGGTGGAACTGGCTCAGCCTAAGAACTAAGACTATGAACTGACCAAGAAGACAAACAGTGAAACGTGCTCTTCAACAAAACATGTAGCTTTGAAATGAACAGCTTGGTGCTTCTCAGAGTTGGGCAACCACGCTATGCAGATGACATTTACATGGTGACAAAAAGGCCACTTTCAATGTTTTGCCAGGAAAACCTGGCGCTCTGCTCCACCACGGACACGAGGCCTAATGCGTCATCTGAACGCTCTGCAGCCAGATGTAGCCTGTTCTCAGGACTGTTCTGGGTGTGAGGTTAGGAGCCCCCTTGACAAGAGAAGGCCAAGGAAAGCAAGAGTGCTGTTCAAAATGGCAACAGAAGGATTCTGCTCACTCACTTCGGTCTCTAAGTACCAACGTCCTCTTTTCACGTTTCCCGGGCTCGTGTAAGTTAGTTTTCACGATTGATGCAGTGAGGTCGGAAGGAGGGTGAGGACTGTGGAAACCCAGGGAGGGCACCCCATGGGGAACAGTGCCCATGGCCCCACCAGCTGCAGCAGAGGGCCTCGTGTGATCGTACCTGAACAAAACACACAGCAGATGCATTACGGACACACCACATGCACATGCCTCCCGCATTCCCCAGACCTGGAACATCCCTCCTTCTGCTCCATCTGTAGACGGGGACAATGAGACAATCGTTCCCTGTATTTTATCTGATAAAAGTCTTATCAATTAGTAAGAATTACCTGGCAATTCAGAGTGAGTAGTACACTGCTGTCTATCACCTCCACTTAAGTGTCCTGTGGGACTTGGGTGGGACAGATGCACTGCCCAGACCACACAAAGAGAGCCCGACGGTTCCGGAGATGCTGACTGACTGGCTTCTCCTGGACTGTCTCTTGGGGGCGCCCACTGGCAGGGGGAGGGCTGAGTGGGCCAACTTCCCACATCCCAGGCAGCACAGAGGAAGGACTGAAGGGAACTCTGCAGCCCAGGAAAGCAGATCAGCCCTTCACTACAACAGCACAGGAACAGGTTTTGGAATTTTCTCCTGTCTAGAAGTTACAAAACTTGCCTACAGATGTTAGTAAAAAAGGATGATTCTACATGCTCATAAATGTTCATTGCACTCATAGCAAAAAACTGGAAGCCCCCTAAGTATCTAATACAGGGATAGTTAATAAAATGATGGTACGTCAACATTATGAAGAATTATAAAATTACAGGTAAGACATAAAGTAGCAGCACTGGAAGGAGCTTATGACATGTTAAAAAAAGGCAAGATAGAAAATCTTATGTATACTCTGAGGGCAAATTTATAACTATAGACTCATAAGAATAGACATGAAAAGTGACTCTGAAAAATTAAAATTTTTATGGTACTAAATTTGAGGTTTCAAAATTATTTTTGTAACATTACTTTTAAACTAAAGTTTTCCCATCATCAAGACCCAGGATTTAAATCCGTGAAGGTAGTGAACTCAGTGTAACAGCTGGCGATAGAAGCGGGTGCTTGCCTGCAACGAGTTCCGTAGGCGCAACAGCCCTTCTGGTAGTATTTGCAGATGGTAGATGGCTTGCTGTTTGCCAAGTCATGTGAGAACAGGCACTGGTTTCCTTCCCGACACACACCATGCATAAAATACCTGATGAGACAAGCAGAGGCATAAAACTTTTGTTGTTGTTGTTGTTGCGGTACGCGGGCCTCTCACTGTTGTGGCCTCTCCTGTTGTGGAGCACAGGCTCCGCACACGGAGGCTCAGCGGCCATGGCTCACGGGCCTAGCCGCTCTGTGGCATGTGGGATCTTCCCGGACTGGGGCACGAACCCGTGTCCCCTGCATCGGCAGGCGGACTCTCAACCACTGCACCACCAGGGAAGCCCAAGACAGTGATTTTAGATTCACCACATCTATTTCAATGACAGCTTTTCTGGAAGAAAAATGATCCCATGCATTTGTTTTAAGATATATCCTCTTGATTTAAGATAGGCCACATACGTAAAATGTGAGCCTCATGATTGAGAAAATGCACACTGAAAGACTGCTCTGTTCTCATGGATTTTAAAGGGTATGGTTGTAAAGGAGTCAGAGACCTGGGCTCAAGATCTAGCTGTGGCACATGTAAGCAAGTCACAAAACCAACTTCCCTGGGCCTTCCTACCTTTACCTATAAAACAAAAATTACACTGCCTCCTCTACTATAAACTGTGGTGAGGCTCAAACAAGATAGTGGAGCACCAGGAGACACATATAAGAATGTTCCACTAAGTTGTCCAATTCTGGCCCTGAAAGAACAACTGGGAGGCATTCTAGTTCTGTCCAGCCAGAGCAGAGAGGCCTGGCTGAATACTCAGAGGAAACTGTAGAGGGACATGCCTTGGCATTAAGGGTAAACAAGTCCCCAAATAAAGAGATTTTAGACCTGCCCTAATAAACATTTTCTTTTTTTTTTTTTTAAAAAAAACAAGCTTCAAAACGATCTAGCTGATAGCAAATAACTTACTGTCAACTAAAACAAACTTTAACATTCTTTGAAGGAAGACCAAAAAATCCAAATGCTCAAAAATACTCACAATGTTTGGCATCCAATCAAAAATTACTAGACATACCAAAAAGCAGGAAAATGTGACCCATAGCCAGGAGAAAAATTAGTCAATTAACAGGAATGACAGATGATGGACTCAGCAGACAAGGACTTTAAAACCAGCTATGACAGGCTATCATCAAAAAATCCACAAACAATAAATGCTTGAGAGGGTGTAGAGAGAAGGGAACCCTCTTGCACTGTAGGTAGGAATGTAAATTTGTGCAGCCACTAATGGAGAACAGCATGGAGGTTCCTTAAAAAACTAAAAACAGAGCTACCATATGACCCTGCAATCCCACTCCTGGGCATATATCTGGAGAAAAACATGGTCCGAAAGGATACATGCACCCCAGTGTTCATTGCAGCACTGTTTACAATAGCCAAGACACGGAAGCGACCTGAATGTTCGACAGAGGAATGGATTAAGAAGATGTGGTACATATATACAATGGAACATTACTCAGCCATAAAAAAGAATGAAATAATGCCATTTGCAGCAACATGGATGGACCTAGAGATTGTCACAATGAGTGAAGTAAAGTCAGACAGGGAAAGAGAAATATCACATGATATGGCTTATATGTGGAATCTAAAAAGAAATGATACAAATGAACGTATTTACAAAACAAAACAACTCACAGACTTAGAGAACGAACTTATGGTTACCAGGGGGGAAGGGTGGAGGGAAGGAATAGTTAGGGAGTTTGGGACTGACATATGCACACTGCTATATTTAAAAAGGATAACGGGGGCTTCCCTGGTGGCGCAGTGGTTGAGAGTCCGCCTGCCGATGCAGGGGACACGGGCTCGTGCCCCGGTCCGGGAAGATCCCACATACCGTGGAGCGGCTGCGCACGTGAGCCATGGCCGCTGAGCCTGTGCGTCCGGAGCCTGTGCTCCGCAACCGGAGAGGCCACAACAGTGAGAGGCCCACGTACCGCAAAAAAAAAAAAAAAAAAAGCTTGTCAATAGAATCACACATGCACGATCAATTAACTTTTGATAAACGTGTCAAGGTAATTCAACAAATGATGCTGGACCCAGTATCTATATGGAAAAACAAAAAACCTCAAACATTACATGTCTGCTGATGTTACCCAATATGAATGAAGTATACAACATAACCTGCCATGTATCCTAGTCAAAAACATTTACCTTGAATCCAACAAAACTTCAGATCTAACTTCTAGTTTATAGGAAATACAGGGGATTGGGAACAAGCTAGAAGACCTCATGAGGAAGCAACCAGATAAATACAAAAGAAGAGGCAGCAGGTAGGCCAGATCTCTTTACCAACGAAGCGTCATGGAAAAAAATAAGGGGAGGGGGCCTGGGTCTGGAAAATGATTTGGTGGTTTCTTAAAAATTTAAACATAAATTTACCATATGACTCAACAATTCCAGTCCTAGGTGTTTACCCAAGAGAAATGAAAACATATGTTCACACAAATACGTGTATAATACATGAATGTTCATAGCAACATTATTCATAATAGTCAAAAAGTGAAAACTGACAATTCCATCAACTGGTGAACGGATAAACAAAATGTAATATATCCATACAACGGGATATTATTTGGCAATAAAAAGGAAGGAATAATGATACATGCTACAAGGATGAGATGCAAACACACTACAGTAAGTGAAATAAGTCAGACACAAAAGACCACATGTTGTATGAATCCATTTATAAGTAGTGTTAAAAAAGGGGCAAATCTATAGGAACAGAATGGTCCTTATAAAGATTATACAGCCTATATAGGCTACGTATAGACACAGTCCCTACATATGGTATGTAAATTATACTTCAATAAAGCTGTTAAAAGAAGAAAATTTTAAAAGGAGGAAACTGCACTAGATTAGTAGACAGAATATAAGGTATGTAATAACCAATGCAATATTTGGCCCTGGATTATATTCTGGTTTGGACAAACCAGCTGTAAGAAACATTTGTGGGACAAATGGGGAAATCTGAGTACGGACTAGGTATCAGGTAATTTATTGACATGGAAAGTTGAAGATAATTAACTGAGAAAAGCATATTAGATAACAGAATATACAGTAAAATGGTGTAACCGCTACGTAAAACAGTAAAACGGTTCCTCAAAAAATTAAAAATAGAATTACCACATGATTGAGCAATTCTACTCTTGGGTATATACACAGAAGAACTGAAAGCAAGAATTCAAGTATTTGTACACCCCTGTTCAGAGCGCATTATTCACAGTAGCCAAAAGGTGAAAACAATCCAAGCGTCCATCAGAGGATGAATGGATAAACAAAATGTGGTCCTACAAATACAATGGAATATTACTCAGCCTTAAAAAGGAAGGAAAGTCTGACTTGTGCTACAACAGGGATGAACCTTGAAGATGTTATGCCAACTGACGGAAGCCTGACACAGAAAGACAGCACTGTGTGATTCCACTTATGAGAGGTGCTTAGAATAGTCAAATTCACAGAGAGAGGGAGGAGAATGGGTGTTGTTGGGTTGGGGGAGGCAGAATGAGGAGTTAGTGTTTAAAGGGGACACAGTTTTAGGTTGGGAAGATGAAAAGAGCTCTGGAGGTGGATGGTGGTGATGGCTGCACAACAGTGTGAATGTCCTTACTACTCCTGAACTGAACACTTAAAAATGGTTAAGAGGGTACATTTATGTTATGCACATTTTACCACAATTAAAAAATTTTAGAACAGCACATAGAGTATGCTCTCATTTTGGTAAACACTAACTACACACATGCACACATCTGCATTTTAACAATGTGGAAAGACAGACAATAGCCTTTTTTTTTTTTTTTTTTTTTTTTTTTGCGGTACGCGGGCCTCCCACTGTTGTGGCCTCTCCCATTGCGGAGCACAGGCTCCGGACGCGCAGGCTCAGCGGCCATGGCTCATGGGCCCAGCCTCTCCGCGGCATGTGGGATCTTCCCGGACCGGGGACCTGCATTGGCAGGTGGACTCTCAACCACTGCGCCACCAGGGAAGCCCGACAATAGCCTTTTTACGAGTGCCAATCCTTGAGGGTAAGGCATATGGTGTTTTTTTTTTTTTTAACACCTTTATTGGAGTATAAATGCTTTACAATGGTGTGTTAGTTTCTGCTTTTTAACAAAGTAAATAAGTTATACATATACATATATCCCCATATCCCCTCCCTCTTGCGTCTCCCTCCCACCCTCCCTATCCCACCCCTTTAGGTGGTCACAAACTACCGAGCTGATCTCCCTGTGCTATGCGGCTGCTTCCCACTAGCTATCTATTTTACATTGGTAGTGTATATATGTCCACGCCACTGTCTCACTTTGTCCCAGCTTACCCTTCCCCCATGGTATTTTCTTATTTTTGTTGATCTGTACTTTCTAATATTTCTACCATGAACATATACTGCTTTTGTAATAGTAAATGGTTGCTTTAATTTTAAAAGATTATGAAGGGCTTCCCTGGTGGCGCAGTGGTTAAGAATCCACCTGCCAATGCAGGGGACACCGGTTCGAGCCCTGGTCCGGGAAGATCACACATGCCACGGAGCAACTAAGCCCGTGTGCCACAAGTACTGAGCGTGCAAGCCACAACTACTGAGCCTGCAAGCCACCTACTGAAGCCTGCGTGCCTACAGCCCGTGCTCCGCAACGAGAAGCCACCGCAGTGAGAAGCCCGTGCACTGCAACGAAGGGTAGCCCCCGCTCGCTGCAACTAGAGACAAGCCCGCGCATAGCAACAAAGACCCAACGCAGCCAAAAATAAATAAATTTATTAAAAAAAATTACGATAAGTATCGAATACTGGAGAGAGTATGGTTTAAAAAAAACCACATAAATGCTCAGTACAATACCTATCTCACAGTGGGTACCCCCAAAGTTCAGCTCTTATTAGTTTAGTAAAAAAACGCTGCCGATTAAGCTGACAGTTAGTTACAAGAGGGACCTGGGCCTTATCACAATGCACGCAGGGGGCTGAGGAGTCACAGTCCATGGACCGAGGCAGAGAGAAGGGGGAGCTGGCCCAGGGGCCGCCTAGCCAAGCAGTCTACAGAATGCCTGGGTGCCGATGGGCGGGAGGAGTATGTGCCAGAAACACACAGAAAGGCAGGGAAGCGAGGCCCCACGAGGGTGCGGCAGGCCTGCTGAGACAGATGGAGGATCAGGCCTGACTGGGGCAGCTGGAATAGTGATGAGTGCGCCTCCCAATAAGGGACAAGGGGCCCAAGTCAAGCCCTGAGACACACTAAACCCCCTTCCTAGGCCTCTTGCAGAAAGGCCACTGGAGCTGCAGGGCGAAGACAGACTGGAGAGGCTGGAAGTGTAGGTGAGAGGAGCCCGTCAGGAGGTTGCTCTGTAAAGGGGCTT
Organism: Orcinus orca; assembly: GCF_937001465.1. Taxonomy (NCBI): domain Eukaryota; kingdom Metazoa; phylum Chordata; class Mammalia; order Artiodactyla; family Delphinidae; genus Orcinus; species Orcinus orca. The sequence goes on from NC_064568.1 coordinate 4,863,601, forward strand.
TATCTGTGAACCCATGTTTTAACTTAAAAAATATACTATGGAAAGTCTCAAACATACACAAAAGCAGACAGTGGCAGGGTAACTCCCAAGATGTTTCCACACCAGCTTTCACCTTATCAACTCCCAAGCACTCTGGTTTCACTCATTTCTCCCCTCTCCCGTATGGCTGTGACAGTTTATCTTTTTAGCGAGGGATAACACATACCTTTTGAATGAAGACTTCGGGGCAAGGAGGGCCCTCCCTCCCTCTGAACAAGTATGTTATCAGAAATACATGAAATGAGGAAAAATACAACAGCTCCAACAAGCAGTACCATCAGTACTCTGTCTAGCACTTTTACTTCTTTATCTCACTTAATCCTGATACTACTCTGAGGAATATTAGCTCTATACCCATGATGCAGACAGGAAAGCTGAGGCTCAGAGAGGTGTGATGACTTAGAGAAGATCTAATTGCTGAGTAGGGGACCTCAGCTCTGGTCTTCCCAAGACAGCCCTGACCTTTTCCCACCAAAACTGATTTTCCTGGCAGTCTGCCTCTGTCCATACCATGGCCCCTTTCTGCAACACTGTACCCCATCTTTCACTGTACTTAACTGTGATAACCCACTTTCCTTCATGACCAGCACGAGTCCTGGCTGGACCAAGAAACCTTCCCACCGCTCCAGCCCACAGTGTGCTTTCTTGGCAGCTCCATGGTATAGTGCTTCCCAACTTGGGGCCCCTGACCCAAGAGAGCTGGGGCTCTTGAACACATGGTTGGGAACATCCGGTTAACACCACACACAAAAATAAACTCGAAATGGATTAAAGACGTAAATTTAAGACTGGAAACCATAAAACTCCTAGAGGAAAACATAGGCTGAACACTCTTTGACATCAATCGTAGCAATATTTTTTTGGATCTGTCCCCTAAAGCAAAGGAAATAAAATACAAAATAAACAAACTAAACATAAAAGCTTCTGCACAGCAAAGGAAACCATCGACAAAATGAAAAGACAACCTACTGAAGGGGAGAAAATATTTGCAAATGATTTGGTAAGGGGTTAATATCCAAAATATATAAACAGCTCATACAACTCAACATCAAAAAAAACAAACCACCTGATTAAAAAAGATGGGCAAAAAACCTGAATAGACATTTTTCCAAAGAGGACATGCAGCTGGCCAACATGCACATGAAAAGATGCTCAACATCAGTAATCATCAGGGAAATGCAAACCAAAACCACAGTGAGAGATCACTTCACACCGGTCAGAATAGCTATCATAAAAAAGAACACAAATAACAAATGTTGGTGAGGGTGTGGAGAAAAGGGAACCCTCCTACACTGTTGGTGGGAATGTAGAATGGTACAGCCACTGTGGAAAACAGTACATACGTTTCCCAACTAACTAAAAAGAACCACCATGTGACCCAGCAATTCCACTCCTGGGTATATAAAAAAACCTCCAAAACACTAATTTGAAAAGATACATGCAAAACACTAATCTGAAAAGATGCACGCACCCCAATGTTCACAGCAATATTATTTACAATTTCCAAGATGTGGAAGCAACCTAAATGTCCATCAACAGAGGAATGGATAAAGAAGATGTGGTATACGTATATACAACGGACTACTACTCAGCCAGTAAAAAGAATGAAATCTTGCCATCTGGAGCAACATAGATGAACTTGGAAGGCATTATGTGAAATAAGTCTGACAAATACTGTATGTTATCACTTATATGTGGAATCTAAAAAATATAACAAACTAGTGAATGTAACAAAAAAGAAGCCGACTCACAGATACAGAGAACAAACCAGTGGTTACCAGTAGGAAGAGGGAAGGGGGGAGGGGCAATATAGGGGTAGGGGGTTAAGTAGAACAAACTATTAGGTATAAAATGAGCTACAAGGATATACTGTATGACATGGGGAATATAGCCAATATTCTATAAGAAATATAAATGGAGTATAATCTTTAACAACTATGAATCACTATATTGTACACCTGTAACTTACATAATATTGTACATCAAGTATACATCAAGGGGGGGAAAAAAAGCCTGGGAATAACTTGAGGAAGACGCAGCTGGAACATCACCAAATGCGACTGAACACAGAAAGCCTAAACCTAACCAATTATGTGGTTGTGTCTGGAACTGGAGAACTACTGACAACGTTCAAACGTTGGGAAAGGGAGTGGACTCTAAGGAAGGTCAGAAGGCCCGGACTGTCCTTCCCAGAGAAAGGGTACCAGAGAACACAGGTGGCAATTCACGCTGCACCTCGGCCCTACAATGGGCCTGGGAGGCTGCTGAGCTGGAGGCCCTTCCATCCCTCCTTGCTCCCTAAGCACACTTCTAATTTTCTCCACCTGTCTATCTCCCCAAAAGCAGAAGTGCTGACCAGGCCCACCTGACAATTTCTTTTCTCCCGGGAAATGTTAAAGGGTATTCTACTTTGTATGTCAGTGTCTACTGAGTTTGGGTAGCATGAGCCATCTCTAAATACACCAACAGAATCAAATTTCTGAGCCTACAAAGATGACTGGACCTGTGATGTAAGTGACCATACTAAGGTGGCGTCCTATAGGGTCTTTTCTAGGTGGTCAGTTATGCTTTTCCCAGGCAACACCCACTGGGAGTCTTCCACTAAATCAGAGATTGTGTAGTAACTTGCTATAAGGCTGCTGTAGATTTACTTAAAAAGAAAGAAAAAAGGCTCAGAATCTGGCAAACGAAGGGTATTCTTGTTAGAAACTTAAAAAAAAAAAGGCCTATATGAAAAGAATCTTGTCACAATACTGATTTAAAAAGTATGCAGCAGAGTTAATAGAGCAGGTCTGAGCCTGCTTACAAGGCAAGGCCCTGCTTATAGCACCTGGGACTTGGCTGGTAAATAGTTCCCTACACTGATATAAACTGTCTCTAAGTGATCAAAGTGGCTCACTGTGCCTATACTGTGTACAATGTGGTTTACGCTGAACATCTGCTTTCCTTCTGGGAGCCTGGTTTGGGTACATGCTGGGCAGAGGGTGACCGTCCAGGGCACTGGATCTCTAGTGGGCTTCCCTGGGTACATGTTGCTGCTGCATTTCTGCTGCGGGAGGAAGAGTGTGCTGTGACCCTTTATGGGAGGAAGTGAGGGCAGGAAGCCTGCACATGGGCTCCTCCAGATGCCGCCTGAGTCCTTCTCCCTTGTGATCCATCTGTGACTCCTCACTACTCACTGTGATAAATCTTAGCCTTGAGTACGACTATGCGCTAAGTCCCATGGGTCATTCTAGCCAATCACTAGCTGCAGGGGTGGTCTTGGGATCCTGGACACGAAAATTTATGACGCTTCTAAGCAGTCTGGTAATTCTTCTTGAGAAATGCTACTCAACACTGTGACATTGTTCCAATCATCCTCAAGTATGGTAATCTTTGAAGGTATAAAAGTAAAAAAATAAAAAAAATAAAATCAGTGCCAAGAGCCAAATCCGATGATCAGGATTAGTAAACTCACAAAGAGTGGAAGAGAACAGGTTCACACTGGTTACATAAACAGGTTCACAAAAGAGAGATCTAACGAATACTTCATTTAATAATTTCTTTTGGAGAACTAGACAAGATTTCCTGAAAGAATCAGGGTAAGAGACTACCACAGCTTCTCTACCAGATACCACCTGTTAACCAGGCATGCAAGAGGAAGTCCTATTCAGAAAACTTGCCTTCCAAACTGCACTATCTTTCCCATCAAAAATCCAAAATATTTAACCACCACCTAAAGCTTCTAGTTTTGTCACTTATAAGCTGGTGACTTCATGCAAGCCATTTTACTTCTGTAAGTGACTGAGCTGAAATCTTAACAGGTTCAAAAATAACTTCTAGGCCACCATCACTGCCTTCAACAAAGGTGGGTGTGAAACAAGTGTTATAAGAGGTAGAGCCAGCCAGCCCTATTTTTGTAGCATATGTCACCATTTCCACTCCCCAGTGACAAACACAAAACTTCCCTGAGCGCATCCTGCCTGTCCTTCGGGGCATCTCTGTCATCCACTTATAGCGATTCCTCAGCATCTAGGTTATACTAAACTGAATCCAGGCCCTTTTCATGTTACACCTTGTAATAAATTTCCAACTGCTCACCCTTCCCTATGGCCAAACCATCCCTTATATCTTCCTAGAGAGAAGACTGAGACAGGAGCTGGGGAGGAGTGTGGGCTGTTGCTAGTATGAGGGGGGAAGCGCATGGCTGGAGACTCAGAGCAGGGAGATTCTTTCTAGGGGACACTCCAAAGTCATCTGTTATCCTGGGTGACCCCAAAGACCGTTTCAGATGGTGTGGCTATTATATGCTGCAAAGGATATGAGGTTCACTACTGGCCACAGAACCACCAGCGGCTCTCGCTGTGCCTGACGGCTGAACCAAACAGAATCAATCTGGTTTCTTGCAGGTCTTTCAACGGTGCCTGCCTCTAGCAAAACACTTTTGCAAATCGTTTCCAGGTATATGGGTAATTTGCATTCTCAGTGTCACCTTCCTTTCTGTTTTCGCACATAATTTCACAGACTTAAATTCTATGGCCGTACCGCTTGTGACAAAAGGTCCATCAAGGGGGACACAGCTAATGCGAGGCACGGTAGTAGGCTTGAAATAACTGATAAGAGGTGGGGATGAAATAAAGTACAGTGTAGTGGGTAAAGGAAGACTCTGAGGTCAGAGCGCTTCCTGTGACCTTGAGCAAATTAATTAAATCTCCAGACCTTTTTCCCCATCTGTAATATGATATAGTTGTACTTCACAGACTGCATGTCAGTGCTTAGCCTAACACACCAGAAATGCTCTTAGGATGGTTAGTCGTCGTTATCTAATCTCTTAACCAACGCTGCTGGTTAGGCATTACTATCCCAATTTTACAGATAAAGAGACTGTGATACCAGACTCAGAATCCAGAACTGCCCAAGTCTGGAGCTCAAGCTCCTCCTACCACTCACTGGCTACAAGATGCCCCATATTTTGTGACTTTCAGTGAGTCAAAAGCTCTAGGCCCGACTCTCAGGAAACTGTAATTCTAGGTCTTGTACTACTGATTATAAAACAAAGGGACCTCTATCACATTGAGGAGGAGGACAAACAAACTGGTTACCAAGCAATAATAAAGGCCTGCACCAGGGCTTTGAAAACAGACTGGAAGACTTAGGGAGATGGTTTGGAAAAAGAATCAGCAAAAAAGGATCCCCAGATTGAAATTCTGGATAGAGTGGAATGTCAAGAAATCAGGGGAGCTGACTGATAGCACAACTGTGTGAGGGGCCATTCTTGCATTCCAGGCAATAAATATGCAGTGTCTTTGTCATTAAGTCTCGGAATCCTAACATTTCACATCCATCTCTCTGAGAGAAATAATTCGTATTAGAATGGAAGCAAAACAAACTCCCTGTCAGCTGACATTCAGAATAAGCAAGTATATCACACCCCACAGCAAGGAAAACAAACCAAAAAACAGTTTGCACCCTGACATAAACCAAAAACAGCAGACCACTCAGTTTAGATCTGGTCCCCCAAATAAATCATACCTGGATCATTTCACGTAAGTTACCAATGTGTGGAAATATGACTTCAGTGAATAAGATAATCAAGTGAGAAAAGCTTTCCCATCACGAGCACACTAACATAAACCTGGTACGCTTGGTAATATGGTCGTTTTTCCTGTTTAAATATGTGTTCTGTTTTTTATTTGGCGAGGCAGCCCTTGTGAGGCCCAACTCCTTCACATCTCTTTGCAAGTAACCTTTATTTTCCTTATGGTTTTGGCTGAGTTTTCCTTTCATATGACCATATTAAAAGCTTTGAAAATTCCTGTAGTAAAGAAACTTTAATTTAGCATTTCCGAAACTTATCTGGGAGCCATAGGGTCTACAAGAGCATAAATTCTGATGCCACATATCTGCCACCTGGAAGCTGAATAACCTTGGCAAGTCACTTCAATGGCGAGGCTTGGTTTTATGATCTGTGGAATGGTGCATGTTGCTGGATTACATGCGACACGGCTGTAAAGAACCTCAAAGAGCACCCAGCACACTGCAAACCCCTGCAACGAACAACAGTTAGTACTTAAACAGAATTGATTCCTTCCCAACGTTCCAACCCACTCTAGTTTCTCTGCACCAACTTCCTGCAGGACACCCCTATTTGGGAAAAACAGAATTAGAGCTTTTAGGTCAGGCCATCTCCTAGTATAGAAGGAGAAAACCCAAGATGATCCTGATTTACATTTTTGCTCCTGCAGTTAGATGTGAATTAGGGGCAAGGTTCAAGCCTGAGCATAAGGTTTCCTTATCTGTAAAATTAGATTACCACACAGAGTTGAGGTTCAATTACAAAGCATCATATAAACGTGCACCATTATGTGGCCGCATCTTAGGAGCAGTAACCAAAATTTGCTATACAGTCCACAATGACTAAGAATATTGCTCCAACAGGGGGAACTTTATACAAATAAAAATAAACATACACAAAGGTCTTCACAAAAGACCTTCTATTACAAATAACCTAGTAAAACTCTTTTCTATAGACACTTACGTGCAAGTTTCTGACAACTGCTAAATATACGTCACCTAGGCCTTGCATAAACTGACTGAACAGTTAATGTAGACTACTGCTAACAGGAAACTTTTTACATTACACTGTCTCAACTATTCATACTAATGAAAAAAAGTAACAACACAGATGATAATTAAATAAACTGCTCATTACACAATCAAACCATACAACTGTGGGCTGGTTTTTCCCCCCCTAATCAATGTTTCCCATACAGACTTAAACCAATTATGAAAAGAAAAATTGTACTTTCCAGGTCCAATAAGACTAGGATCCCAGTACCGTCAAGCCACACGCTTAGCAAGGAATGAGGGTGTTACTCATCAAGTTATTTGTATTTAACAGGAGCAATGCAGCCACCTGGCTTTGAATTTTCTACAACCAGCCACCCATTAATGTTGTATTTCTCCACGGAAATGGGTCTCTTAGTAAGATGAGAATCTCCACCTCCGTTAGCCTGAGATTCCTGCAATGCAAAACAGGAATAATGTCTGCCTAGTACTGAAGACTGGTGACGAGTATAAATGACTTGGGAATATGCGGGGCAATGAACAAACTTCCAGTAAATGCTATTTTCCACACAGCAATTCTTAACTCGCTAACTCTGCAAGTTTACGCTGCATCGGAATTCTCCAAACTCTTAGGAAACCAAGGCCGCTTTCGGGGCCCCAGCTTCTTTGAGGCCCTCACCGACGATTAACAGCCTACACCTGCGTGGTATCTCCATCTGTAAACCACCTCCTGGTGCCCCTTTACTCAACTCCAAATCACCTTTTCCAGCTAAACCCTCCTGGCCCGGCCCCCAGGACCCCACCAGCACTCCTTCCTTCCAGCCGCCCGCGCTGGCTTCGTCCAGATGTCGCCACGAGGCTCGGCCACGCACCGCCGGGTCCCAGGCTCCTGCCGCCGGGCCCCAGGCTTCGGCCGCCGCGCCCGCCTCGCCTGCGGAAGCCGGACCCCGAACCGGGAGCCACTTTCCACGACCCCGCTCCGGCTTGTTTCCCTGACGCAGGACTGGGGCGCACCCGGGGAAGGACCTGCGGGGCCTCGCACTGACCTGCAAGTGACCTGCTTGGTGCTCATGGCGGTCGGGTGGAAGAGCCGCCGTCCCGCCGCGGCCTCTCGCTCTCGTCGCCGCCTAGGCCTCGGCCCTACCCATCCCGCGCGGCCGCGTCACGCCGGCGCACGCCGTCGTCCCCGTGCGGCACTTTTGTAGCGCCGGCAGCAAACCTCGCTGCCGTCACAATTGGTTCCGCCCCAGGGGTGAGGCTCGGTCGACCCCCAATCTCGGGCACTCCTAATCCGGCATTTTCAAACCTCCTGGGCGGGTCCTGGCTAGCCTCCCAGTCCTGCGGGTTTTATCCCGGGTGCCGACTATTAGTTCCTATGGGTCTGCCCCTTTCTCCAACTGCATTTCTTAGCGGCTTCTCACGGCCTAGAATTACCGCACCCCTCCCGAGGCCAAGCTCCCGCCTCTCCGCTGCGCACCTTAATCCCAAATACTCCTACCCACCCAAACCCTCCCTAGGCCCCTTTCTCAAACCCGGCCTCAGCTGTTCCCGCCAAGCCTCGCCTCCCACTTAAGGAATTCCTTAGCCCTCTCCTGGGCAAAATCCAAAGATTTTGCTCTTCTTCAAAATCTCCATTCCCACCCCAAGTTTTAGACCTCATTTTCTTTCCTGGCATTCCTCAACTGTTCATCTTCCGTTTCCTCTGGTGGAAACCCCAAAAGACATTCGTGACACTTTCCTCTGGTTGACTACATCCTGCAGATCCTGCTTCCACACCCGTCTCCAAAGCGTCCCTCTTCTCTCCATTTCCACCGTTATGGTTCCTGTCTAAGCAAGTGGCACTCCTTGCCTGGGCCCATGCACTGGCCTCTTAACTGGTCTTCTGGCTTCTGCTCCTGCCCTTTTCTAGTCTGTCACACAAAACCTGTTTTTAAAAAAATAATAATTAATTTTACCTTATTTATTTTTGGCTGCGTTGGGTCTTTGTTGCTGCACGCGGGCTTGCTCTAGTTGCGGCGAGCGGGGGCTACTCTTCGTTGCGGTGCGTGGGCTTCCCATTGCTGTGGCTTCTCTTGTTGTAGAGCACAGGCTCTAGAGCGCAGGCTCAGTAGTTGTGGCGCACGGCTTAGCTGCCCCGGGGCATGTGGGATCTTCCCGGACGAGGGCTCAAATCTGTGTCCCCTTCATTGGAAGGCGGATTCTTAACCACTGCGCCACCAGGGAAGCCCACAAAACCTGTTTTTAAAACATAAATTGGATCATGTCATTCACCTCTATTAACCTCTCAGTAGTTTCCCATTGCTTTTTTCAAAATTTCTTTTTTAAATTGTAAAAACTTGAGATAGTAGCAAAGTACAGGGAAGTGCACAAAATACATATATACATATGTGAATTTTTACGTATGTATACGCTCATGAAACCAGTAACTAGATCAATATAAAGAACTTTATCAACACTCCAGAGGGCTCCTTTATGCCACTGCCCAGTCAATACCTCCCAATTGTTCAATTCTTTGAACAACTGTTTCAATTTTTCTTGACTTTCATATAAATGAAATAATTCAGTATGTACTCTCTTGTCTTTCTTCTTTTGACCAACATTCCGTGAGATCTACCCATGTTGTTATACACAGCTGTATGTTGTTTTTACTTTGCTGTAAAAATATTGTCTTCTGATGAATGAGCATGGTATATACCTCCAATTACTTAGACCTTTTGAAATTTCAGAAACTTAGGAAGAATATTGGAAAATTTGTAGTTTTCAGTGTACAAGTCTTCAACAACTTTTATTAGATTTATTCCCAGGTACCTAGATGAGTTTTTTTGATACTGTTTTAAATGATAGTTTTTAAAGTGTCCTAATTGTTTGTTGCTTGCTCCATACTACACTCATGTATTAATTTAAATTGTTTTGTATTCTCTACACACACAATCATGCCATCAACAAATAATGACAGTTTCACTTTATTTTCAACCTTCATATCCTTTATTTCTTTTTCTTATTGCACTATTGAAAATCTCAGTGCAAGTGTAAATAGAAGTGGTAATAGTGGACACATTGTCTTGTTCTTGAGTTCACGGAAAGTATTTAATATTTCATCATTAATTAAAATGTTAGCCCTAGAGTTTTTGAAACTATCCATTATCAAATTAAGGCAGTTTCTTTATCATTCTAGTTTTCTTAGAGTTTTTAATCATGAATATGTCTTGTTTTTTAAATCAAATCTGTTTCTTCCCCCCCCATCTATTAAGAAAACCATCTATTGAGAAAACCATGTCTTATCCTTTATTCGGTTAATGTGTTGAACTATATTGATTGATTTTTGAATGTTAAACCAACCTCAGATTCCTTGGCTATACCCCCACTTGGCCATGATATATTATTCTTTCTATAAATCATCAGATTCTATTTGTTAATATTGTGTTTAGGAGTTTTGCATCCTTATTCATAAGACATATTGGTATGTAGTGTTCCTTTTTTGTAATGTCCATGTCAAGTTTTGTACCTGAGATGTGCTGGCCTCATAAAGTGAGTTTGGAAGTCTTCCCTCTTTTCTATTCCTTGGAAAAGTCTGTAATATAGCTATTAATTTTTTCCTTAAATATTTGAAAGAACATACCACTGAAGCCATCTCAGCCTGCACATAACGTCATAAGATTTTTTATTAAAGGTTTAATTCTGTATTACATATAGGGCTATTCAGATTTTATCTTCTATCAGGTTTGGGAAGCTTTTTTCCCCCAAGTAAATTAGTCCATTTCATCTAAATTATGAAACATGGAGTTGTTAATAATATGTTCTTTAAAAAAATCTGTAATGGTGTCTCCTTTCATTACTGATATTAATAATTGGTGTTTTATCTCTTTTTAAAATCCATTTTACTAGAAATTTATCAATGATTTTAATCTTTTCAATGGACAAGATTTTGGCTTTATTCATTTTCTCTATTGTACATGTTTTTTTCTATTTCAGTGATTTCTGCTCATATCTTTACTATTTTCTTTTTCTATGTTCTTTGAATTCACAATGCTATTGTTTCTGGCTTCCTGAGATGGAAATTTAGATCACCAGTTTTCAAATGTTCTCCTTTTTTAACTATTTAAAGCTATAATGTTCCCTCTAAGCACATTTTAATTGTGTTCCACAAGTTTTTATGTCATATTTTCCTTATCCTTCAGTTCAAATATTTTCTAATTTCCATTCTTTGACGCGTATGTTATTTAGAAGTGTTCTGCTTAATTTCCAAACAACTGAGGACTTTCTAGTTATCTTTTCCTTACTGATTTCTAGTGTAATCCCATTGTGGAATTGTCTATTCTCCTTTTGGTTTGGTCAACATCTGATTTATATATTTTGAAGCTGTGTTTTAGGTTCAGACAAATTTAAGATTGCTTTAGCTTTTTTTTGTTTCAACACATCACTAAGAAATGTCCTTCTTTGTGCTTAGTTGCACATGTTAATTAGGGCAGTGTTATATCAGTGAAAGAATGTGTTAGAATGTGTCCAGAAATTCTTTTAATTTAAAAGTGTACTTTGTCTGATATTAATATAATCATATCAGCTTTCTTTCAGATAGTCTTTGTATGGTATATCTTTTTCCATCCTTTTATTTTCAACTTACCTGGTATTTTTACATCTAAACTGTATCTCTTGTAAATGGCATATAGTTGATTAATTTTAAAATCCTGATAATCTTTGTTTTGAATTGGATAATTTAGACCATTTACATTAAATGCAATACAGTTGGATTTAAATTTACCATCTTGCTATTAATTTTCCATTCATATAATGTTATTTATTCTCTTTTCTTGTATTCCTTTGGATTAAGTATTTTCATTTATTCCATATTTTTCTTTATTGATTATACACTTTTATTTTTTTGCGGTACACAGGCCTCTCACTGTTCCGGCCTCTCCCGTTGCGGAGCACAGGCTCCGGACGCGCAAGCTCAGCGGCCATGGCTCACAGGCCCAGCCGCTCCACGGCATGTGGGATCTTCCCGGACCGGGGCACGAACCCGTGTCCCCTGCATCGGCAGGCGGACTCTCAACCACTGTGCCACCAGGGAAGCCCTGATTATACACTTCTAATTATCATTTAAAAATTATTCTTTTTTAAAATTATTTATTTATTTTTGGCTGTGTTGGGTCTTCGTTTCTGTGCGTGGGCTTTCTTTAGTGCGGCAACCAGGGGCCACTCTTCATCGCGGTGTGTGGGCCTCTCACTACCGTGGCCTCTCTTGTTGCGGAGCACAGGCTCCAGACGTGCAGGCTCAGTAGTTGTGGCGCACGGGCTTAGTTGCTCCACGGCATGTGGGATCTTCCCAGACCAGGGCTCGAACCCGTGTCCCCTGCACTGGCAGGCAGATTCTCAACCACTGCGCCACCAGGGAAGCCCCTAAAAATTATTCTTTTAACGATTACCCTAGAGATTACAATATGCATCTGTGAATTTACTAAAGTACTAGTGCCTTAAATTAGTACTAGTACCACTTCCTCAACAATGCAAAAAACCTATGATAACTCCATTAACTCTCCTATCACATTTTGTACTATTGTTATCATATATTTTACTTCTGCATATGTTTAAACCCAACAACATATTGTAATGAATGTTGTTTTAAAATGTGGTATTCTTCATTTCTTTCAACCATTCCATGTTTCCATCTAGGATCATTTTTATTCAGCCAGAAGAACTCTTTTAGTATTTCTTATACTGAAGATCTTCCAACGATTAATTTTCTCAGCCTTTATTATATGAGGAAGTATTTGCTCCCATTTTAAAACATGCCTTTTATTTTAGAATAGTCTTAGATTTGCAGAAAAGTTGTGAAGATAGTAGAGACGTCCCATACACTCCACATCCAGTTTCTCCTATTATTAACATCTTGTATCAATATGGCAATGTATGTTGAAACACTAATATGTTATTATAAACCAAAGCCCATACTTTATTCGGATTTCATTAGTTTATACCTTTTTCTGTCCCGGGATCCCATCCAGGACACCACATTGCATCTAGTCATCCTGTCTCCTTGGCTTCTCTTGGGATGGCAGTTTCTGAGAATCTCCTAATTTTTGATGATCATGACAGCTCTGTGAAGTTCTGGTGAGATATTTTGCAGAATATCCCTCAACTGGGATTTATCTCATGTTTTCCTCATGATTAGACTGGGATTATGGGTTTCAGGGGTGGGGGAAGAACTTGGAGCTGAAGTGCCATTCTCTTCACGTCATGTTTGGATCAGACACACCAACTACTGAAACTGGCTCAAGAAGTAGAAAATATGAACAGACCTCTAACAAGAGACTAAATTAGTAATCAAAAAACTTCCCACAAAGAAAATCCCCAAACCAATGGCTTCACTGGTGAATTCTATTAAACATTCAAAGAAGAATTAACACTAATCTTTTACAGATTCTTACAAAAAACAGAAGAAGAAATACTTCCCATTCTATGAGGCCAGTACTACACCTTGATACAAAAACCAGACAAATACATCACAAGAAAACTATAGACCAATATACTTTATAAATATAAAAACCCTCAACAAAATACTAGCCAATGGAATGCAGCAGCATATAAAAAGGATTATACACCATGACCATGTGAGATTTATCCCAGGAGTGCAAGATTCGTTGCACGTATGTAAATCAATCAATGTAACTCACCACATAAATAGAAAACAAAAATATGGTCATTTCAATAGAAATGGAAAAAACATTTGACAAAATCCAACACCCTTTCATAACAAAAACACTCAAAAAAACTAGGAAGAGAAAGGAACTTCCTTAACTTGATAAGATCATCTACCAAAACCCCACAGTTAACATCAGACTCAATGGTGAAAGACTAGAACTTTTCCCTCTAAAATGAGGCACAAGATAAGGATGTTTACTCTTAACACTTCTTTTCAACATTATACTGGAATTTCTAGCCAGGGCACTTAGACAAGAAAAAGAAATAAAAGTTATTCAGATTGGAAAAGAAAAAGTAAAACTATCTTTACTTGCAAATGATATGACCCTGTATAAAACTCTTAGAAGAAAGCGTAATCATAAATTTTCATGACATTGGATTAGGCAATGGATTCTTAAATAGGACACCAAAAGCATAAGAAACAGAAGAAAAAATGGATACATTTGACTTAATCAAATTTTAAAAAATTTCTGCTTCAAATAACACCATCAAGAAAGTGAAAAGACAGTATTTAGAATATATATAGTATATCCAGAATATATAAACAAAAAATACAAAAAAAGACAAAGATATATAAAGAACACAAACTCAACAATAAAAAAAATAACCCAATTAAAAAATGGGCAAAGCATTTGAATAGATATTTCTCCAAAGAAGAAATACAAATGGCCAACAGGCACATGAAAAGACGCTCAGCATCATTAGTCATTAAGGAAGTGCAAGTCAATCCCACAATGAGATACCAATTCGAAACCACTAGGAAGGTTAAAACAAGAAATACAGACAATAACAAGTGTTGGTGATGTGGAGAAACTGGAACCCTCTTAAATTGCTGGTGGGCATGGAAAATGATGCAGCCACTTTGAAAAAAAGTTTGGCAGTTGCTCAAAATGTTAAATACAGAGTTACTATGTGACCCAGAAATTCCACTCCTGGGTATATAATCAAGAGAATTGATAACATATGTCCACACAAAATCTTGTACAGTAATATGAAACTTGTTTATAGCAGTGTTATTCATAATAGCCCCCAAATGGAAACAATCCAAATGTCCATCAGCTGATGAAAGGATATACAAAACGTCGTACCTCTGTACAACGGTATATTATTCAGCCATAAAAAAGGAATGAACAACCAATACATGCTACAACATGGATGAACTTTGAAAACATTATGCCAAGTGAAAGAAGCCAGATACAAAAGACCCCATATTGTATAATTCCACTTATATGAAATGTCCAGAATAGACAAATCCATTGACAGGAAGCAGACTAGTGGTCGCCAGGGGTTAGTGGGAGGGAAGAATGGGGAGTGACTGCTAACAGGTACAAGGTTTCTTTTTTGGAGTGATAAAAATGTTCTGAACTTAGATTAGGTAAAAACCACAGAACTGTACACTTTAAATGGGTGATTTTTATATGTAAATTTTGTTTCAATTTTTTAAAAAAAGTAAGGCATATTGTAGATAGAAAAAGGGATCCAACATACAGAGAATAGAATTTCATGAAGAAGAAAATCAAAACAGAATTGGGAGATTGGATTGACATATATACACTAATATACATAGAATAGACAACTAATGAGAACCTGCTATATAGCACAGGGAACTCTACTTCATTTTGCTGTACAGTAGAAACTAACACAACATTTTAAAACAACTATACTCCCCCCACCAAAAAAAAAACCAAAAAAAGGAAACAGAACAAATCCTCAAAATTATAATTTATGAACAATTTCCTGAAAAAAAAAGATACAAAACTGTATATTCAAAGAGCACACCACAGAATATAACAAAAAGGAAGCAGACTCGCAGATACAAAGAACAAACTAGTGGTTACCAGTGGGGAGAGGGAAGCGGGGAGGGGCAATATAGGGATAAGGGGTTAAGAGGAACAAACTATTAGGTATAAAATAAGCTACAAGACTATATTGTACAACATGGGAATATAGCCAATATTTTATAATAACTATAAATAGACTATAACTTTTAAAAAAATAAAGTTTTATAAGTTCAAAAACTACACAGAACATACCACAAGCCTGAATAAATCAACCTAAAAAAACAACATCAAGACGTATAATAAAATTACTGATCTTTAAAAAAAAAAAGAAATATTCTTTGGGCATATTGGCAAAAAAGAACACGACTTATAGGAGAAAGAAAATTGTTTTGTCATCAGACTTTTGACAGCAGTACTTTATACCAGAAGAAAATGGAATAACATATTAAAGAAAATGCGAGCCAAGGATTTTATATCCAGCAAAACCGACCTAAAGAACAGAGATGAGTTATCGACATACTAGAACTCAGAGAGGCACTTCCCTGGTGGTGCAGCGGTTAAGAATCCACGTGCCAGTGCAGGGGACACGGGTTCGAGCCCTGGTCCAGGAAGAACCCACGCCACGGAACAACTGAGCCCGTGAGCCACAACTACTGAAGCCTGCGTGCCTAGAGCCCGTGCTCCGCAACAAGAGAAGCCACCGCAATGAGAAGCCCGCGCACAGCAACGAAGAGTAGCCCCTACTTGCCACAGCTAGAGAAAACCCACGCGCAGCAACAAAGACCCAACACAGCCAAAAATAAATAAATCAATTTATTTAAAAAAAAAAAAAGAACTCAGAAACTAGTCTTCCTATGAGCCCTTCCTGAGGAATCTTCTAGGAATGAACTTCATAATTATTAGAGAGTGAGGAAAGGACTAATAGTGAGCATGAAAAGATATTTGTGTGTAAAACTAAGCCTTAGCGAGGGCTAGAGGGGAGAGGTTATTGTTTACAATGGCAGATGCTTTGACAGTGAAGAAATAGGATAACCATTTAAATACATGAGAGGAAGATGGGGAGAGTATGTGCAAAAATTTTAAAAACCCTCTAATCATAATTAGAGGTGGTGCTATTACTACTGCTACTCTGAGATTGTGTAAAGTGGGATAAAGCATCCCCTGTATCCTTGAGACCAAGGCTTTCAGTGTGGAGGAAAAGAGATACAAATGTAACATAGAAGAGATTAAGTAAAAACACTAGTCCTGAAGTTGAATTGGAAACAGCATGTAATCCTTATGTGTATGCATGTATGCATGTGTGTGTGCACCTTTTTTTACCCTGCTCTGTTCACTGAAAAGATCAAGAAACGATTTAAAAAAAAGAATGCTAGCATATTAAAAATGTTTATTAAGGCATGGCTCCTCTGTTTCTTTTCATAGGACTAAAAATACCTCTTGGTATTGGTGTCATGAAGATGAATATATTCTCAGTTGAAAGTAACTTGGGTCACACAAACAATCGAACAGTAGCGGTGGTTTATATTAATAATGAACAATCTCAGATCCTTGTCACCTGAGCTGCGTGTCTAGCTATAACCTGTCTGCCTTCGCTGTAACAAGAGAAAGTTGGTTGAAATGATTTCTAAGGTCTTTTTTTATTGCTGTGAGTCTGATCATCATTCCATATTACTACACTGAATACGTGCTTTTCTGCACTTCAGCATACTGTGCCTTATTTAAATGCACATTAGGAAACACTTTTCTGAAGTGCCTTTACCTGCCATGACACCTTCTCTGTGGCTCTTCCCTCTACGATCGCTTTTCTCTGGAACCACAGGCATCAGGAGGCGATTGGCTAAGGAGTGTGTTGCCACCAAACTTTGGATTCCTCTGCAGGCATCTGAAAGGCTGAGCTGGACCTATACAACTGATAGTGTGAAAAAGTTTTCAAGATGAGAGAAAACCACAAATTTCAAAACAGTATACAGTAAAACAACACTGGGGTTTGAAGAAAGTATGTGGAAATATTCACTTATTTTACCTTGCAGGTTTCTCCCGGGAGTACAATACGGTGGGTGGAAAAATGCTATGAGAAATGGGGGCACATTACCTTTCTTTCCACATATCCTTATGCAGCTGCTTAAAATTATTTTAAAACTGAAGAATCATAAAGTGCATATAGTAAAACGTACAGCTTGATGTATTTTCACAAACTGAATATTCTCGTATAATCAACACCTAGATAATGAATCAGCACAACCCCAGACCCCAGGTCCCCCTCAGGCCCTCTTCCAGTCAGCACCCACCACCTCGGGTAACCACTATCCCTATCCCTGTGCTGTTAATTTTTTATGAGCATGAGTCCTTCTACAATATAAAATATCAAAAGAAAAACAGCCTCAAAGTAAGGATTCCATTTATTTATCCAAAACCCAAACAATATAACCTATTCTAGAAAACCAAAAGTAAATGTGGGTCACTAACTCCAAGAAGCTCACAGACAAATTAAATAACAGCGCTGGTGGAAACAAATACAGTGCTGCCAGCGCAAGGGAACGCTGGGGGAAGCTGAGGAAGGTTTCACAGAAAGGTAGGGCTTTGGAGAATGAGGAAGAGCTGGCTATCGACTGTTGCAAAACGTACAAAGGCTAGAAAGAAACGTTGTGAGCACAAATGAAGCTGGCTCTTTAAGACACCTGTTCATGGGGAGGCCTGGTTACAGGTTAACCCTAGCTGTTTTGGCTTCTGAAGCCACCAGTCAGAATGACATCACTGTTATCAGGTTACTCGGATGGAGGGCATTTGCTGGCCATGTAACGCGGAAAAGGAAGTCCTGGGGAACACACCCCTCCTTGCCCAGGAGGGGAAAGCCATGCAGCGCCCAGAGGCTGGGAAGCCTATTATCAAATTCAACCACTGTCAGAAGTACATCTACAGCTTCAGCGTGCCGCCATGCTGCCCCCTCTGCCGGCAGGACGTGGGCTCCAGGAAGCTGGAGGAAGCACCTGTCAGCATCCCTAATCCGTTTACCGATGGGCATCAAGAAGAGTGTTCATTCCTCCTCAGACCAACTCAAGGGACGTTTCTTAGGTACAGTGTTTTATGTGTTGCATTGGATTGTGCAAAGCTTCCCTTCTCTGTTTTAGTCACTTAAACTTTCTTTTTCTAACGTGCTATATACAGTGTGAGAGTTGGTGGATAACCTTTTCAGCGGTCTGGTGTTAAATCCTAAAATGTTGGCCTTTTTGTTTCATAAGAATAGAAGGGTGCATACTTTCCTGGAATGATAAGTGCAAGACTATACGAAGGTCAAACCTGCTTATACAATTTTAAGAGAGAGGAATCGATAGCCTGGAGATTTTTTTTACCCATAGATTTTGTGCTAAGAGGCTAACTGGGAAAATGGCCCAGCAGCTAATCTCATCAAAATAATACCTTTACTTCGAGTTAGTTTGTAACATTTGTGACAAGCAGGTACCCTGCACAGAGCCTGAAGGATGGCCACGTACAGACTATTTTGCATGGAGGTGCATGAAATTGAGACTAGAGCTGGTCTGTTTCAATGGTAGACGTCACCTGACTTTAAGAAACATTTCAGAAATCAAAAGAAAGGATGGTGCCTTCTTAAGAGTCCTGAGTTTACAGGTGGAATTGGAACTGGCCCTGCACGAGCCAGGTTTCAAGAGAACAGTGATGAGTAATGGTGCGAGCTTTGGGAAGTGTGTCGTGCACACTATTGTGGTCTGATGCCCAGACCTTCCTGCCTCCTTGAAACATACCCTCCTGAGTCCCTCCTGCCCTCTAGTGCTGGTTTGGGATAAGAAAATTGGAGTTGACTACTTTCCTGCTCGCTAACTTCCTTAAGCAATTTCCGTCCAGTCCCTATGGGGATGAAATGAACCGACGTGTGTACAAGGCATTGGTCAAACACTAGGGGCACAACAGACTGCACTCCTGACCCTTCCTCGGGGAGGCAGCGGGATGCAGAGGGGACCGTGCAGGCTTGTACGCCAAGAAGCCCCCCATTCCTACCCTGATTCAGACCAGCTCCAGGACCCTCTCCGAGTCTCTGGTTCCTCACCTGTAAAATGAGGACCCGCTGACCTTGCAGAGTTGTGAGGGTCAGCGAAAAGGCCTATAAACCTGGCCCGGGTGCCAGGCACGACGTTGAACCAACACGCTCCTTCCTGTCCCAATATTTTCATACTCAGCTCAGAACATGACTGGGAGAACCTTCATTTCTCCCTTAACCAGATTCATGAAGCCCAAACTGTTTTATAAGGCCCCTCATTCACGCTAACTTGGAGTTAGTAACTGGTTGGATTCCGAAAGCTTTTGAACAGAGCTTAAAATTCAGAATTCACTTCCTGTAACGCTGGTTCACTCAACAGGTGCTCACTGAGCAGCTGTGTGTGGGAAATGCTAGGGATGTCACAGTGAACAAGCTGCTGCCCTGCTCTCCAGAAATGACACAACACGCGACAGGCTTTCAGGCTAGCCCCTGAGAAGCATTCCTCTCTTCTTTGATGTGGTGGTGACACTAACAGCCCTGGCCTCCCTCGGCAGCAGCAGAAAGGAGGTGGTGGTGTGGAAATACATCGTGTGCTTAGGCATCTTCCTATCCCCCTCAGGAACTCAGGCCAGGATCTGCAGAACCCAAGGAGCCCCCTGCCCACCAGTCCCTTGAAGGCCGAGTTCCAGACTAGTTTTTTCCCTCTCCTCCTGTTTCTAAACCCTCAGGACCAACTCCCACAACTCATCTTGAGACAATTTCATCTACTTCTTAAGAGAACCAGCAGTGACTCAAAGGAATCACGGAGGCTCTGATCTAACTAGATGAGGATCCCTCAGGGCTGCCATATAGGGCCGTGCAGCTTGTGGACTGCACAAAGGCACCTGGCCAAGGCAGTGGCGGGTACCGAAGTTCAGCCTGCATTCCACTCACCCCGGGCAGCACCCTGGGCAGACCTGCATCTGCAGGAAGAAGGGGCACCTTTTCTTAATCTGTACAAAACTATCATATGGGATAGGGGTGGCCCTGGCCCTGCCCCATCACATGCTTCTGTAACACTTCTCAATCTATTAACAACTTGTTAAACTAAAACTAGAAAAGTCTTCTCTGGAAGCAGGCAAACCCTGTGAGGCAGGGACCTCATTTCCCGTTGTGTCACTAGCACTTCACTTCAAATGACAGGCCCGTAGTTGACATGTTGCATGAATGAGAAATAACTGGAGGAGAGCGGGAGTGACAGGGAACGCCTGGGATTTAGGCGGGAAACAGAGAGGCTGTACATGCAGGGAGTGATCTGCGGATGGCACACATCCAGGTCCAGCACCGTGATCGGCCACCCAAGACTTACTGTTTTTCCCAGCTTCATTCTCAACCTCTGAACCCACAGGGTCTCAGAAAACTCACAGTGGCTGCAACAAGACGGCCTGGGGGGACTGCTCTGAAGAGGTGGGCAGCCATTTGTGTCCTTGGCCATTGTAAACCCCGGGACTGCTTGCTTTAACGAGGAAGCAAACATTCAGAACTGTGGTCTGACAAAGGAGCGCGTCATTTAAAAACTACCTGACTTATGTGACACCTCTACATGGTAGCACTCAACAGGCATTTTACTCTTACAACCAGCTTGCTAGGAGCTAATGCTATTTCCATCTGACAGGTGAGAAAGTCTCGGGGCAAACAAGTGATAGCCTGGGATCATATATAGAGGTTAAATTACCTGGAGTTACACATCTGATGCACAGCCTCGGGGGAAGAATAATTTCAGGAAAGAAGGGCTGTCCAGGAAAAGTGAGTGTGGCCACAGGCTTCAAGACCATATTAGTTTCAAAGGTAGAAGTCCACCGAGGTGCTTTCAGGACACTCTCACCCACGTTGGCCTGAGGAACAGGCTGCCCTCTCACACTTAAGGAGGAAAGAATCAGGAGCTTCCTCAACAGCTGACAGCCGGGTGGGCCCCTCTGCTGCAGAGCCAGGCGTCATGCGGACGTTACGCTCCAGCAGGGCTGGCCTTCCAGCACACTCACCTTTAGGACTGCGGGGGCCAAGAAGATCCAGAGGGGGTGCAGGGCACTGTTTTCTACCTCACACGTACTCTTGGCCTTTCCACTAACCTGGTCTCTGGCACCGAGGCCGAGTTCTGGCACCGGCCAAGAGGGGAGGCCCACTGTTCTCCTCCCACTTTAAATACCAATTCCACACGCCTAGTGTGTGCAGATGAGAGGACAAAAACGCTCTTGTTTCTTCTAGGGAGTATGACGGAAGGTCTGATCTTCACGTGGGGATAACCAACACAAATGGTAAGTGCACTTTCATAGCTTAAAAAGTTCCCCCAATACCTGGTTAGAAGAGAGCAGTATTTCTAGAGAAAAAGTAATGTGGCAACGTTACTAACGATACTAAGTATCTGAAAGCTCTTTAATGTTTTCTCAGCCAAGAGCTGAGAAAACATTAAAAACATTGCAAACGTGTATGTTTTTTCTTAGTTTTTAAGAGAGGAAGAAACAGACATCTGGAGAGGTTGAGTTGTCCAAGACCTCATCTTGTGTTAGAAGCAGACCCTCTGCTCCCAATGCCACACTCAGCCCCCTGCCACTGGGTCCTCATACTTGGGGTCTCCAGGGGCCAAGCAGGAACACCAGGGATAAACTGGGGGGACACAGCACCTGAGCGTGCGGTAGGGCCTGCGGAAGTTTGCTTTAAAAAATCAGAAAAGCAGCACATTTAAATAAAATGGTTCCTTTGGCCAGATTTAGCTTGGAGGGCACAGTCTGCAGGAAAAGGCCTGGGGAGTGCCGCCAGCAGGAGGGTGCAGGCCTGGGAATGGTGAGCGAGGCCAGCCACTTGCGGCTGCGATCAGGTCCCACAGGTGAAGTCTGATTACAGCCCTTGCTGCTCCCTTGAGGCAGGAGAACTGACACTGTGAACAGAAACCTAGGACTGGGTTTTGAACTCATTGACTGTCACGAACAGTCAAATCTGCACCAGTCTTTGTCAGGAGAAATGTACTGCTGATTTAAGGAAGTGAGACGGACGCCTTTGTAGACAGAGAACTTCAACAAAAATATCTGGAGATGATCACCCCAGCACCTATTACTGTCTCGTTTCTCTGGGACAACCTCGGGTGCTGAGAGCAAGGAGGCAGAGGCTCCCTGGAGGAGGGGCTTCGAGAGCTCTCGGACTGCAATCGGGAAGTGCTGTCTGGGCTCCTGTTGTGTGCAGTTAGCAGGTGGCTGCTGTCCCGTTCACCGGGGTGCGTTTCCCCTGACGCCTCCGTGTGATTTTGGTTTTGGCGGCAGGAGTCGTGTATAATTACACGGTGCACGGTGTCCAGCGAGACGAAGCGGGCTGGGGGCAGAGCGTGAGCATCCCGCTCCTGCAGCCCGGCATGTTCGGACTGATGGACCAGTGGGACAAGTACCTGGAAGACTTCTCCACCACGGGGGCCTGGCTGCCTCACAGGTAGGACAGGGCCCTCACTCACCACCAGGTGCCATCACAGCTCACAGAGGACGCTAAGCTGCACTGACTTGCATGTTGAGCCTGTACTGAGATAGTAGCGTCTGTAACAGAATTAAGCAGGGGCTGAATTACTTGGGGTTTCTGCAGAGGTGAGCTAGCACACATTTCCCCGACAGAACCACAGCACTCTAAGAGCTGAAGGGACCAGACCTTAGTACTCCAGTTATTTCACTTATTTGACTCCTTTACACACTCGACATTTAATAATATGTACAGCAAAACCCACAGTATTATATTCCCTTAAAACAAAACAATTTTAAATGAGGTTCAAAATGTAAACCTATCTAAAGCGCCCCCCATTTTAAGTTTCAGCAAGTTTGAAATTAATTTATCGATTCCTTGCCCCCTTATCACTGTAGAAGATATATAGCATACTTGTGGACTTAAACTGTCCTGATGCTTCCCTTGAAATAAGTTTAGACACTGTAGGATATCATAAAACTCAGACATGGAATTCCACTTCGAGAATCTAGAATTTCAGTGAAATTAAGTTCTACAAATTGGGGCCTATATGCAACTTGAGTCACCACTCTGGACACCTCGGTGAGTCCTAGCTGTACTTAAGCTGCAAGCAGAAATAGCCCCAGATGCCAAGTGTCCCTCTGACCTGCACCTCTGGACACTATGTCATCAAGGGGGCCAGCACACATGGGGGTCCAGCTTGCAGCGAGGTTAAAATTATGAAAGGCCTTGGGCAGCTCAGGGCTAAGCCTTGTCTTCTCGACGCCCTTGCCCCATAAGGTACGAAGAAGACCACCACAACTGCTACAGCTACGCCCTCAAGTTCATTAACTGCGTCCTGGCCACACAGGGCGAGGAGCGGCTGGACCGGGACGAGTTCACGGAGAAGTTCGTGATCCCGAGGACGAGGAAGGCTTCCAAGTACATCATGCTCTACCGCATGATAGAAGAGCACGGCTTCTACGTCATCGAGCCCCCTGGTCCCCAGACAAGCCCACGTCCGGGAAGCGGCTCGTGCTGAGCGCGCATCGCACCTGAGAGCAGACAGGAAGTGATGTCTGGGGGTTTCCGCCTGGAACAGCTACTGGGCCTCTATATGTCTTCAACTGTGTTTAATAAAAAAGAGTTAGACGGCTTCCCTTTATGCATATTTCAGCTTACTGCAGTGTAAGAATTTACGAAATGAATAAAAATTGTCCTGGGTTTTCAAAATTGTAGGCACCACAACTAAAATTGTTTTCACCGTAGTTTGGGGTCCATGTTACAGCATAAAGTGGCAGCATCTTTTTTTCACAGAGCAATGAGAACTCTTCCTATAAATTAAGTAGGGAACAAATTCACCTTTCACTGTGAATCCACAAATTGGGGATTTGTAGGAAGAGACCCTTACAGTTTATGAAGTAATGACTGCCTTCACCTCATTGTTTTTATATAAAAAGCACATGGTAACCTTTTGACAATCAATAATAGTTAAAAAAAAAAAAAAGGAAAAAGGTCTCAGAATCTGAGCCGGGAACCATGCACTCCTCCTGGGTCAGCCTTTCTGTGTCTACACGCACAAACAGGACTGGCAATTCCTCAATCAACCTGTTTCCCTGGCCTGAGGTGGGGAGTTGGGGTGTTGGAGTTACCACAGCGAATCACCTCCTCTGCCCCTCCTAGGTGCAGAATTCAGAAAGGACACGATGAAAGTCCGTCTTCTGTCTCTCATACCTTCAGGAGGAGGAAGGGGACGACTGAGATGAGTAACCACAAGGATTGTTAACAAGCACATTAGAATTTTTACACCCAGATAATCAGACTTTAAATAGCCAGTGATCAAAACATTTCAGGATTCCTCTTTGGAAACTGCTTCCAGAACTCTCTGTTTTTGACCAAACGTGATATACTATCCACCTAATCTTATTCCTCAGCGTGGGCACCGAATCATGTCTAATTTCCAAAAACCAAACCCATCTTCAAGGTAGCAATAGTTACTCAGTAATAAAGATATTCCGAAAACTTGCTACAGATTCTTCAAGCTTGTTTCCAAAGAGGCATTGGTCAGTGTTCCACACTAGCGACTTCAGTGGGAAAAATTGCAGGCAGCTCAACATTTGCATTTGTTAAGTTTTAGGACTGTTCTTTAAGAAATACAAAACTTCCTACCTAGAAAATGAGACCACCTTAAATGACCTGCCTGCTACTCTGTGTCCAAGGAATCATAAAGACCTCAGCGGGTAAAGATGAAAGGGGCGTGGGGTTTGGGGGATATTCCGATTTGCCCCATTCTCTTTAAGCTCTGTCTTAGGACTCTGCTTCCCTGGACCAGTTCTTTACCCTATTATTAGTAATCATAACAGCTGCAATTAACGCGTATTCATAAAAGACTCCACACCAGAGTAAACACTTCTTACTCTTCTCTTTTAATCTCTAAGACCATCCTGTGAGGTAGGTACTGACATCATGCCCATTTTACAGATGACAAGGGAAACGGACTTGCCCAAAGGCACCCAGTGGCAAAACCAGGGTTCAGACCAGGTTTGACTGCAAAGCCTGTGCAGTTACCTCCAGCACCTAGCGACCCGAAAGCGACCAGTGGCACGCAGGGTGTACGGCAACTGGGTCAGCAATTTGCCATCGTTAGAGAAGATAAGCATTCTGCTTTCATCAGCATTCAAATATGAACAGCAGATAAGAAACATGTCATAAAACAATTAAAATAAGAATTGTTGGGACTTCTCTGGTGACACAGTGGTTAACAATCTGCCTGCCAATGCAGGGGACATGGGTTCAAGCCCTGGTCCGGGAAGATCCCACATGCCACAGAGCAACGAAGCCCGTATGCCACAACTACTGAGCCTGCACTCTAGAGCCCGCAAGCCACAACTACTAAGTCTGCGTGCCAAAACTACTGAAGCCTGTGCGTGCCACAACTACTGAAGCCTGTGCGCCTAGAGCCTATGCTCTGCAGCAAGAGAAGCCACCACAATGAGAAGCCTGTGCACCGCAACAAAGAGTAGCCCCGGCTCGCCGCAACTAGGGAAAGACCGCGCGCAGCAATGAAGACCCAACGCAGTCAAAAAAAAAAAAAAAAAAAAAAATTGTTAATATTAGAAACGCTAATTTCATGCTTTCTCCAAGTGCTTGACCTTGATTTTCAAACAAAGCTTTAACAATCCCCACTCCCTATTTTCGGGGCTGCTCTACACCCTGGAGGTGCCTTTGGTAGCGGTCGGCCTCGTACTTCTTCTTTCACTTCAGCAGGCTACAAATGCCCTGCTCACAAAACCACAGTACCAGCCTACAGGTTTTACCCCAGTAAAGGAAATGCGGCATCAGAATACCACAGACAGATGGGCGACGTGGCTCAGCTCTGCAGAAGTGAGAGCTGAGAATCCTCAGCACTGGCACCGACTCCAACCCCAGATGAAATCTGAGGTCCACCTGGCAGCCCAAGTGCACTCCTTCACATCAGCGGTGAGCGCAGCCCTGGGCACACATCTGTCTCCGTCAGCGCTCCTGGGATGATGGACGGCTGGGCTCCCGTTCACAGCAAGGCCACAGAGTCACCGATCCGCAAGACTAAACTAACCCACACGAAGGCATTTTCCCAAAGCCTCCACAGCGTGCATGGATTACTCTTATAACCAGGAAGAGCCAATAAACAATATTAAAAAAACAAGAAGCCACCCGCAATGGCTGCACCTCGCTCCCTTCGTGCAGGAAGTGCTTACCGTGGTACCCCTCCCCCATCCCCAGAGCTGTCTTCACTACTTTACCTCGAACTTTTTCTGTCACCTCCTCCTCCACTGTGTTACCTACCAGGGCATAAAATAGGCTTTTTACTTCCTAGAGGAAGTAATTACGTCAACGCTCACACTCTTGGTTCATCTGAAAGGGAACAAGCACACCTATAATGTGCCAGATTCTTTCTGCGAAACAAACTCAGGAGCTAGTAATTACGCCCCCTTCACAGGCGAGGAAACTGAGGTTCAGAGGGATTAAGCAATGTTCCCAAGGTCACCACTGTTTTCCTAGTGTAGACCTGGACTCTTGGACCCAGGTTTTTCTTTTTTTGTTTTGTTTTGTATTTTTTTTTGCGGTACGAGGGCCTCTCACTGCTGTGGCCTCTCCCGTTGCGGAGCACAGGCTCCGGACGCGCAGGCTCAGCGGCCATGGCTCACGGGCCCAGCCGCTCCGCGGCACGTGGGATCCTCCCGGACCGGGGCACGAACCCGCGTCCCCTGCATCGGCAGGCGGACTCTCAGCCACTGCGCCACCAGGGAAGACCCGGACCCAGATTTTTCTGATTCCACCCTTTCTATTCTATCAGAATGTGCCATCTAAACGTCAGGAAGAAGAATATCTACCTTTGAAATACTGCTTCTGAAAATGGAAAGATTCCAAAAATTTTTAAATGCTAAAAAACTTTCACTTAAAAGAAATCATAGTGAATTACTCTGAAATAAAAAGCACTGCCTTAGTTTAACAACTTCACAAATTTGCTTTTCCATGTCATGTATTGTTAACTGAGGCAACCGTATATTTCACAAAATGGTAAAAAGACTAAAAATTTTCAGCTTATATATAAAAAACCAAAGATTTAAGACAAGCTCATGGATTTAAATCTCTCTCAATTTTAGAAATGGGCCTCAGTTACAGTCTTAAGGAAGTTAACATTCATGGGATAATTGAGTCTGTAATCAGGTTTTTTTTTTTTTTTTGCAGTACGTGGGCCTCTCACTGTTGTGGCCTCTCCCGTTGCGGAGCACAGGCTCCGGACGCGCAGGCTCAGTGGCCATGGCTCACGGGCCCAGCCGCTCCGCAGCATGTGGGATCTTCCCAGACCGGGGCACGAACTCGTGTCCCCTGCATCAGCAGGCGGACTCTCAACCACTGCGCCACCAGGGCAGTCCCTGTAATCAGGTTTTTAAAAATTCAATTCGGTTGGAAAAATCACAAACGGGAGGTGGGTGATGGGGAGGAGAGACATTTAATTTCTTTTTAGCCTAAGTACTTTCCCCACAGGGGAACACTAAAAACCACATTCAAGTAAAGAGCAACTTTTTTTTTTTTAAAGAAAATGAAAATGGTTTAATAAAGGTAAAATAATTAAGACAAAATAAAAACTTTAACAATAAGTAACAATGAACTTTCAGATCTGTATGCTATGCTCAAAAATGCTGGGAAACCTAACCAGGTCCAGCCTGGTAAACCTGCCTAAAACTATGTCCCATTCATGTTGGTTTAATCCCTGCCAAGTGTTACATATAAACGAATTATTTTATAGAATTGAATCTCTTTATGAGGGAATTTTAGAACAGTGAAGGCACAGATCTCACCATTTTCCCTTATAGTTTGGGGCTGAGGTCAGAAAAGGCCTCCACAAAGGCAGGAGAATCAACCTACGGTAAGCATCCGTGTAAGCAGCAGCTGTCACAGGCAGTGCATACTGTGGCTGTAAGGACATGGTGCCTCCTCCTTCCCCCAGATGAACCCTCACAGCTGCAGAGCTGAAGGGTGTTATGGGCCAGGCTCTGTGCTTAAAGCACCCTGTAAGGACCAGCCCGCTGCATCCTCCAGCAACCCCCCGGGGGAACACTATTATTTTTTTGGCAGTGCCATGTGGCTTGCAGGATCTCAGTTCCCTGACAAGACGTTGAACCCAGGCCCACGGCAGTGCAAGTGCTGAGTCCTAACCACTGGACCGCCAGGGAATTCCCACTAACATTATATTATTATTTTTACTTTCTTTTATTGAGGTGAGAGTCATAAACAGTATCATCGGCCCATCTTAGAGATAAGAAAATCAACGCTCATAAGGGCAAGTAAATCGTCCAAGGTCACAGAACCACGAGAGGCAGAGCTGAGATCTCAATGTTTCCTTTCTAGAAGGCTCATTCCACTACACTGACTTCAATAAAATTCTCTCTGGGGAAACTACGAGCTAAGAACCACACTCTGCACCGACGTTCCTGACCTTGGATCCACAGAGGGTCCTCATGGAATCTGCGAACCCCTGACACTGTGTGCCAAGAGACATGGACCAGCACGTTCCTGGTGACAGGGGCCCCGGGCTATACCCCAACCTTGAGGTGGGGAACCACTGCCCAGCGTTGCCAGCACACCCCAGGCCCTGCCTGGAGTGGTGGGCGGCCTTCCCCTCTAACCTCCACTGGATGAGCCCTAGCAGGGCTGTTGTTGACTCATGATTTTTCTGGGCCGGTGTCACTTCAGCTGTGGTGATCTCACAGAGGTACCGAGGGCTCTTGGTTCAAGTCCCCCGCGTGGACATCCTGGCGGTGGCATACGGCGGCCACCTCTGAGCCTCCCTACTCCTCCTGTGGAGCGTCCCACTCCCTGAACTCAGAGGCTGCTACGGGCTAAACAAGAACACAAAGGTATCTGCCCCATCTCGACTCTCACTATCCAAATACTGGCTGTAATGGTTTGCAAAAAAACATTAGCCCATATTGGCTATCCAAGTGAAAGATGACGAATACGTAAGAGCCTGCAGCAAAATCACTCAAGTTCTGAGTGTCTGAACCGAACAGAGGCCGCAGCACACGCCGCTGTCTTAGCCGACTGCCGGGAACTTACACTGTTTAGGTGTGTAGTGTGTTACCACTTCATTTTCCCCACTTTATTAGGTGGAACTGTCTCCTCTGGAAGTGGAGAAGTCCATGAAGAAAGCAGGTGAGTTTCAGAGGCTGAGGAAATCCCCTCCGTTAGGAAAAAAAGCTGGGGCGACAGTCTATTGAGAAGGGTGATCATATAAAAGATATAACCTCGGCCAAGTATGTGCGTCCCTTTCCTGTGTATGGTTTTTGCATTGGGTGGGTGACAAAGCACAACTTGTGAAATGCGTGGGTTCCACAAAGTCTCGCAGTCTCTGGAGCATGGGAGCTATTTTTATCAAGCTAGTGAGATTCATGTATAGAGGATGCACAGCCAGTCAGCGTGATGCCACGGAGCACATGCTGGTACAGATGGAGAGTTAGAAAAGTGATGGGGAGCGAGGATTTGGTGATGGACTTCGGTTTTAAAGCCAGCCTGGAAGGTCTGGGAGATTTATGTAAGCCTGACTGCAGCTGCATGTAAGGCTGCAGCAGCTCCCCCAGTGAACCCCTGAAATTCCCGAAGGTGGCTGTACTGCAGAGCAAATTTCCAATCTTGATGAACCTGAGCTTTTTTTTTTTGAAAACAAAGCGCATGGCCTGCTACACAGTGTTCAAACCATACACATGACGCAGGAGAATCTTTCACACAAGGCTTCTTTGACGGAAGACGATGCTTCTAGGCATCCTTCTAGAGTTTTCAGTTACGGATAATAACTGTGGTCTTTCCGTTTTCACACACCTTTAATGTAGCCTTTATTCCAAGGAGTCACCACAACCTTCAAAGCGTATCAGCTGATGATACAGTACCTGGAGAGCTGATGGGGTGACTGAACTTTGATGAAGGATTCACGGCAGAGTTTTTACCATAAAGGCATTCGATGCACTGATTAGGCTTGGAAAGGAGTGTCATCACAAATGATGAATGAAATAGGAAAGAAACGGCTCTTGAAATTTTTTGCTGACTTTCAAGGTTTTGATAAAGTGGTGATTCAAAGCCAAGTCTTCTGCGGTGTAAGGAGCCTGGAGTAAGCAAGGCGGACGGTAAAAATGCTGACCAACTATTCTCATCACTGATGAAGAGCAAGAAGGTTGCCACAGGCTCTTTCAAACGGATGGGCTTTACTGGTCTGAAACAGGGAAGGAAGGGGAGCTCCATCACCTGGACTCCAAATCTGTAAGACGCAGATCACGCCGACCAAACGGTCTGGCTGCCAGAGCGGTATCGTGAGGAGAAGAGAAGCAACCCCTTAAACACTCAACCTCAAGCAGAATCTTCAGTCATCAGGAGCTCTAAGCCCAAGGTCAAGGGAATGCAAACAGAGGCCCATTTTGGTGTTTTCATCCCACAGCTTCCCAAGATGGTTCTTAGCCGTCCGCTTCTGGGGTACTTGGTGTCAAGGAGAAGGCTGCCGGCCAGTGATGTGAATTTGGGCGCTGGGTGGATCTCAGACATTGTTCACCGTCCCCTCCACCCATCCCCCCCCAGCCCCCGCTGCCCCTCAGGCAACTCTTCATTGTCATCTAAACAATTTAAAAAAGGGCTTCGTTTACTGTGTTTTACCAAATATTAATTACATTCACTATATATCTCCATTCATTTTTTCACCACATATTTTTATTTTATAACGAGTTCAGTGAAGCAAGATACAATTCTTATCTAATCCTGTACAATATTGTTGTGTACTCTACACAACGTGCCCACCAATAAGTTCACTGAGAATTAAATAATGAGGTAACGTGTTTTAAAATGCTTCCTATGATACAGAAATCCTTGGTAGACAGTAAATGGAATTTCCCATGTTTGCGAAATTGGCTGAAGTTCCTGGAGAGCTGGAGACCTGTGGACAGAAGCCCCTCTTCCAGGACAGATTGGACGTGGGTAATGAGAGAGGCAGGTGCACAGTGGTGCCCTGAAAACTGCAGAGCCATTTGGAGAGAAACTACCATTTCAGGTAAAATCAGAGAGTAACAGAAGTTGCCTGTTGCTGGGAGGGTCCTCTTGGGACTGGCCTAGTCCAGCCCCCTCGCAGAAAGGACGAGGCCCTGAGGCGAGAGGCCCGGGGTCAGTGAGTGACCGATCCAAGGACAGAACCTGTAGTCCCCGCACAGGGCTCTTCTTCCCTGTGTAATTTCAACTTCTAACACACTGACACTTTCCGGTGCTCGGAGTGCCACGCTCTTTAAAACTTTTACATTAATGGGCAATTACAATAAAAGGACTCTTTACCTCGCCCTGAACTTGGCTTATACAGGAGACTCAGTAATATTTGCTGGTGAAATCAGAAACCTGAGGCTGAGTTGTTAAAGTTCGTCTTGATCGCTCCTCTCCCGTGAAGAAACCCAACGGCTTAGAATCACCTCCTGTAACCAATCAAAATAAAAGGCGACTGAATTGCAAAAACAGAAATGAACGAACGTGAACAGGCTAGGCATACAGCATCGCAGAGACATTCTGTAGAGAGCTGTCTGTACAAGGATGATACCTGCTCCCCGTTCCTTATAACTAAACATTTGGAGAAATGTGAATGTAGCAAACAGACCTCATGTGGAAACATCTACAGCATCTACAGCAATCACCCCAAGATTCTAAGAGCTACCCCTGCTGTGGTCTCCTACCAGCACATTTCAGGAACAGGAGTGCTGGTGCGAACCCACCGTTCAACACAGTACCAGGTCTGTGACGGTGCCGGTGTGTCTGGGGCAGCACGGGGAAGGGAGACGTGGGTCTCGACTGGCATTTTATGAAGAGCTGAGCCAGTGGGTGTGAGCAGGATAAACAGGGGGACGAGGCGCTTGGGCCCTGGGGACCAACCGCTGGCCTGCTGCGGGATGGGCAACTGCATGGCGGGTCGGCAGTGCCGGCAGAGAAAATCCCGCCAGGAAGATGCGGGAGCCTCAGCCCAACACAGGCCCCCAGCAGCCAGACAAGATGTTCAAGGAGGTGGCGAGCCAACAGTGACCCTTGTCGTTTCAGGGGCCGAGACCCAGGAGAGGTCTGGGCTGCTCCCGGCAGGGGCGGAAACCAGAGGACATCACAGGACAAGGGGCCGCTGGGTTCAGAGGGGAAGGACCTGAGAGGGCTCTCGTCGCCGAGGCGAGATGCTTTTCCCGTCCTGTCTCGGGACCACAGGTTCCAAGGGACGCAATATGCTGGGCAGAGCCTTTGTGACGACATGAATTTGTTTCCGAGTTCACCTACCTGAACTTTAATTTGTTTCATGCATTCTGGTGACTCCATTTCTTTGTCAGTCATGGTGGAGGGTTTAATCAAATAGCACAGCATAAATTCCTATTGAGACATGAAAAACAAACTCCGTATCCCACAAAACAAATCCAAATCTGGGCAGGAAACGCGGCCGCCTCCACCCCCTCTCAGTGTGTGCTGCCCGAAGCTCACAAAGCATGTCCGTTCCCTCCCGGGAA
Organism: Orcinus orca; assembly: GCF_937001465.1. Lineage (NCBI taxonomy): Eukaryota > Metazoa > Chordata > Mammalia > Artiodactyla > Delphinidae > Orcinus > Orcinus orca. The sequence goes on from NC_064568.1 coordinate 4,896,162, forward strand.
CGTAACCAGGCCCCACTCCGGACCAAAGACCTGCCGTTCAGTCATCGTTGACATGGCAGGAGAATGCAAACAGAGCACATATGCTGATTATAAACACAGCGTTTAAAATATTCAATACTGGAAACGGTTTAGACCCCTATTTCTCTAGGACACAGTGACTCGCACAGGATAAAGCCTAAGCAACGTAGCCTGCGCCCAGGCAGCCGCCATCTGGCCCTGCTGGCCCTTCCGGCCTCAACGCCCTGCACGCCTCCAGCAGCTGTGGGAAGGAGAACTCAGAGAGTTACTGAGTAGCAGAGAACACACAAAACTGCCATTCTTCGTAGTCCTGGTATGAGACGAAATGTCCCTTCTAACTTGACGGCAGTGGGATATCGGAGAACACAGGTGGGGCAGTCATGTGGCTCTGGGTTTGAATCCCAGCTCTGCTCATGAGCTGTGTGTTCTTGGACTGGTCACCCAACATCTCTGACTCTGATTCCTCACCCTTCGGATGAGGATAATAACAGGGTAGTGAGAAAAGACATAAGGTGTTTAGCGATAAATACTAATTCCCTTCCTCTCTCTCTTTGAGAGATCTGCTACCTATGAAAAAACAAACACGTCAGTGTTTTTTGAGTCGTCTGTGAATGAGTGGGAGTGGATTCTGAGCACGTGCTGGTTGGGCTGGCCCCCAGGAAGGAAGGCAATGCCCACTGACACCCATCCCCGTGGGAAACCTCGGAGCTCCACCCCTGGAGCTGTGGAGCTGGTGGGGGACAACGGAGAGGGGGGCCAGCTTCCAGAGCTTCGTTCACGCAGATGCTCTGCGGTCCCTACACGTGACTTTCATGCTTCTACCACAATTAAGACGAAAAATCCAACCATTTAAATGACACATGAACCCCAAAGCTGAGGCGGTGTTACCTTGGAGACACTGACTGAAACTCTGCTCAGGGCGGCCAGGGACCGCCAGCTGAGAGGTCTGCGAGGAGAGCCCTCAAAACGGTCATCCACCAGCTCGATGATGACAGAGTAACTGGAAAACAAGGCAAAGGGTGTTTAAAAAAAAAAACAAAAACATGAAGTCAACCCATTTACAAAGAACAGTGCTTGGGACTTCCCTGGTGGTCCAGTGGTTAAGAATCCACCTTCCAACGCAGGGGACGTGGGTTCGATCCCTGGTCAGGGAACTAAGATCCCACATGCCGCGGGGCAAATAAGACCGCGTGCTGCAACTACTGACCATGCAGGCCACAACTAGAGAGCCCGTGTGCCACAACTACAGAGCCCACGTGCTCTGGAGCCCAAGCACCACAACTAGAGAGAAGCCTGAGCCCCGCGACGAGGAGCCCACGCATCGCAGCGGAGGATCCCGCGTGCCGCAACTAAGACTCGATGCAGCCAAAAATAAAATAAATAAATAAATATTAAAATAAAATAAAAATAACATTGTTTGTCCTACCAAGAACGAAAATACAGAAAATAAAACACACAGCATCTGATCCTGAATTCCCCTAGACTACTACTGGGAAAAGTATTAATGAAAAACTCACACTTTACATTACAAACTATAAGCCTGATTCAGCACTTACAGGAAAGGAACAGAAATATTTCTCCCAGCGTGAAACCGGTGAATTCATTCAACTGTTTAGATAATAATACTCACTGATATGAAGATGAATAATTACTATATAGCAGTAACTGCATAGATTAACTCAATGTTTAATGCTAAAACATAAATTATCCTGACCTATTTACTATTTTATAGATAGTGTAACAACTTCTACTTATAAGGGACAGACATATAGTATCTATTCCTATTAAACCAGGAGGAATTTGACTCTAATTATTTGTGTGCCTCTGAAAATTAAATTGGGGCTCAGAAATTTCCTCCTGTCACTTTAAGCCATGAACTTATTTACAAATCACTCCAATAAATCATGAGCTTGGGATGAACACACACATACTAATATGCACAAGACAGATAACCAACAAGGACCCACTGCATAGCACAGGGAACTCCACTCAATTATTCTGTGATAACCAAAATGAGAAAAGAAACTAAAAAAGAATGAATATATGTGTATGTGTAACGGAATCACTTCGCTGTACAGCAGAAACACACACAACACTGTAAATCAACTATACTCCAAAAAAAAAAAAAGAAATCACTCCAAACCTTGCGTGGTAAAATGGAGGGCCTTTTCGATACAACACTGCAAAGAGAAAGAAAGAAAACTGGTAACCGCTCGAAATCACAGTCTCATTTCATACTTATAAAGTATTTTCTTCTTCAAACACCCAGGGCTCTCTATGTGGGTAACCTGTAATACACCCTGTGGTCTGTTTTTAAAACCCAAACTGTTATTTTCCCCTGGAACAAAAATTAGCAAAGCAAATCTGGTGCCAAGACCCTAACACCCTCGTCCCACCTGCGCCCCACAAATGAACTCCAAATCCAAGTATAAGCAATTTTTGTCCTGTCTCTTGTCTTACACTCTCCAGAGAGAGAGTGTGAAATCATGTCAAGCGTGTCAAGTTGGTATAATGAGGACCAACATTCAGTTATTCATTTCAAATCTTCTGAATCGTCATTCAGGGTCTGAGCTCCTCTGGCCGGTACAGGATAGGTGCTGGTGCTAAAGATGAATGAGACTCATGCCTACTTTTAGGAAATTCAAAGTCAAGTGGGGAAAAAGTCACATAAGCACACACGCCACTCGGAGACGCGCCTGCCCACCTCATTCAGTCTGTGGAGGTCAGAGTGGCTGGCCGGGGTCTGCCGTGGACCGTGGAAGTGCAGGCGAGCCCTCGGGGGCGCACAGCCTGTGGCAGGCTGCGGAGATCTGCCCAACCAGATCTGTTTGCTCTCTCTCCAGGCACGTGAGAGACACCGTATCAGCCTCCCAAGCAGCAAGGAGTGGCTGTGTGTCCCGGGGCACTTCCTGATTGGCCCAGAAAACCCTCCCCGGCACCGAGCCTGTGCTTGTTCCTTTGTGAGGCCGAGTGAAGCTCGTGGGACCACAGGAAGAAGCCGGGCCCCTGCAGTCCCTGTGGGAGTTGGTCCACCCACCACTCGGACACTGGCTTTGGATTTCACGTGAACAGAATTAACTTCTAGTGTTAATTATGCCCATGAAATCTGGAATTTATATGTAACTACAGCCGCAGGAATTACCTTAACTAACAATTATATCCGTGAGCTTGTGCAAAAACAAAGGCAGAAAAGCTTTGTTTCCTTTGAGGAACTGGCAGAACTTTTCCTTTTGGGCATAAACCCGGTAGTTAATCACGTTTCCCTTTAGCTCACGCACCACGAGGTCAGAACAAGTTTAGGACCCAATGGATGATACAGTAACCCTTCACGTGTATTTTCCATGGTCACCTTTCCTTCTTATGAACATATTTCCTATTTAAATTGTATTTAAAGTATTTGGCAAGTCAGCTCAAATTCACTGTGTAAGGGCCCACATTTAAGTAAATATCTAAACACCTATTTCTCAATTTCTGGGGATGTGGTGCAGTGGAAGGAGACCCTGTACTGGGATGAGACTGAATTCGGGGTTCTGTTTTGGCCTGATCTCTGCCACTCCTAATTGTGTGGCTTTAAACACATTATTAACTTCCCTGAGCCTCAGTCTCCAAAAATCATAAAATGAAGACATGAGGGGAAATTAAAATCTTCTCTAGCCCTCAGATGCTATTATCTATGATCAGTTACACATCCTTCACCTAAGATGCATCTGGAAAGTGACACAGCTCGAAAGCAGCTCCGACCCCCAACTCAGGCCATTCAGATGCCTGACTACGATGGAGGTGCAGCTTAGGGGTTAAAAGCATAAACATGGCATCAGTCAGACCCCAACTCAAGGCTCAGCAATGCCAAGACCATATGATGACACTTGTGTTTCAATCTCCTTATGGAAAATGGGGGTAATAATGCAGGTGGAGGTGCTCGAAGAGTTACCCATGATAATAGAGATTACGATGATAACAGTGTATTCAGAGGGGAAAATAAAATAGTTTTACCAAAATGCCTCCCAGGTAGAAAGATGAAAGCTTCAGAAGTCTAAGAAATAGTGGGTATTTAAAAATAAAGTCTGAACGAAGAGGGAGAAGAGAGGAGACGTGCTTTCTTACACTAACACCAGATGTGACGTGCGGAAGGAATGATAGAGTCAGAACACAGTGATCAGGGCAATAATCAATTTGGGCAACCACTGTAACTACTAGGGAACCAGATATTCAGTGTCACCCTACAAGTCACTTGTGAACTACAAAAGGAAAAGCGCAGACACCCGACAATGGCTGCCCTATTTTAAAAATAAAAAAAAATATTTTTATAAAAATAAAACACAATAAAAAACGGCATCACCAGCAGTAGGACAACCTGACGTCAGGCACCCCTGGACGTGGCCCAGTGAGGACACACATCACCCGTGCTTGCAAAAAAAACGGCAAGCCCGAATCTAACCACGAGGAAGTGATCAGACATACCTAGACTGTGGGACACCCTACGGGACTCTTCAAAAAAAGTCAACGTCACAGAAAACAAACAGGTGGAGGGACTCTTTTAGATTAAAAAAGACTGAAGAGACTGCAGTGGTTGAATGGTGGCCCCCAAAAGATATGTCCACGTCCCAATTCCTGGGACCTGTGAATGTGACCTTATCTGGAAAAAGGATCTTTGCAGAGATTGGAGGGATGCAGCCACAGCCAAGGAACAGCTGGCGCCGCCAGAAGCTGGAAGCGGGAAGGAACGGAGGGAGCACGGCCCCGCCAATGCCATGGTTTCAGATTTCCGGCCTCTAGACCTTCTGCTGCTTTAGGTCCCCAGTTTGTGGTCATTTCTCATGGCCTCCCTAGGAAACTAAAAGTGGTAAATGCTCTCAATGTGACAAATGAATCTTGAGTGGAGCCTGTCAAAAAAATCAAAAACCAAACAGCCACAGAAGACATTGCGGGGACAAGTGGGAAAATTGAAATATGGACTGGATATTTTTATGATATTATATTACCGAATAATTAATTAATATTAATGAATAATCAATAATGAATTGTTAATTATTCTGATTAATATTAATGAATAATTCTGATTTCTCTTAGGTATTATATGATGCCATAATTATGGAGGAGAATATTCTCAGGAGTTGCGTGCAAAAACACTTATGATTTAATACGTATTATGTGTGCAAATGTGGAAAATGTTAACAAAAACATTTAAAGTCTGATTAGAAGAATAAGCCAAGAGGGTGGCTTGGGAAAGAACTGAAGATGGGGATGGGAGGAAGGTGCAGCTCCCTGCTCTGTGAGGAGCACGGGGCCCCAGCGCCTCTCCCTTGGGGCAGAGCCAGCCACCAGCTCTGGGCCGATGCCACGACCAGCAATGGTTCTTCTCTGGACATCCTGTAACTCTGCTGGCTTCTAACGGCTCCCCTCCTTCTACCTGTTTTGCAACTTCTAATTTGCAGGGAGCTGGGGAATCACATGATCAAACTCAGTCCACGTGAACCCAAAATTGGAATGGGTGGGAATGCGTAAGACAAAAATAGAAGGCTGGAGGTGGTTTTCGGCTTTCTGGCTGGCAAGGTTAGTCAGGTGTGGTGGGAAGTACACAGAGCTGGGACCCAAACAGCCCTAACCTCTGTACTTACCAGCTGTGGGACCCTCGGCAACTCCCCTGACCCTTCGAAACCTCAATTTCCTCAGCTACTGAAGGAGGTGAGCGCCACACGCCTCACGGAGCGTGAAGATGAAATAAGACGGGAGAAGAAAAGCACCAAGGCACCTGGTCACCATAGGAGCCGGCAGCAGCTTCTGGGGTGGGGGGGATGTACGGAAAGGCTCCCAAGTGATTTCTGGCCTGGTTTTCAGCACAGGGCAATCAAGGTCAACTGGCCCCGCAGCTGTGCCTGATTTGAGATCTTATCACCTGTTCCAAGCGCTGCTCCTGGAATGAAATCTGATTGACAAGACTTAGTCAAGGGAAGGGTTTCCCTGATAAGATGTGAATTTCCTACCGGCCCTTTGTCATGAGTCATTACCTCTGTGAGCAGAAACAATTGTTAAGGGAGCACAGTCCTGGGTGTAGCCTGTGTTCTAGGGTATGTGTGATCACATCACTCGCCTTCAAAATTAAAATGATGCTGTTAAGAGACCAGCAGCACCATGTAGCCGTGCCTGGAGAAGAGGTCAAGTTTAGGAAGCTGCTCTTCGCACCCCAGGCTAGCGCAGCTCCTGAATTCTCCCTAAAGCAGATGTGAAGACACCCTTCCTGGCACTGCTGGGCTAGAAACCTGGTCTCACGCTAATCACACAAGCAGCTCCAAGGGCAGATACACCCCTCCTGGGGCAAAGCCCTTGGGGGGTTCGGAAACAGCAGCTGACATATTTCTTTTCTTTTTAAAAGTCTGTCCATCTGTCTGTCCTTTCATCCAGCCTTATAAGGCAGTTTATTTTTCAATGCGGAAAGTTTTCTCTACTCACCATCCACATATACGGCCTGAGTACTGAAAACACACGCAATAAGGTACGCTTACAAGGCACTCAACAGAGGTCCCTTCCCCTGGCAACGTTTTGTTTTTATTTTTTATAAAGAAGATGCTGTCTTATAAAGATGTTGTTATCCATGTTACATGATGAGTGAACGGAAGCTCAGAGAGATGAACTGACCTCCCTGAGGTCACACAGGTAGTAAGACATGGAACCGGTGTGAGCCCGGAGAGCTCTTTCTGTTACCCCTACCTCCTCAGAGCGCATCACTGTGGCCTGGTCAACTGGAAAGTTCTGCTCAGGTTTCGCCCATTCGGTGAGCACACTGGCCTGCCAAGCGCTCACACGGAGCGGCTGTTCTCACGGGGCAGGAAAAGGAGAGCAGGGCGGGGGGCCAGTGACGGCAGTGCAACGGCTACGTCACTTATTGAAACGCTGTGACCTGTGGGCCACGCAATCATCTGGAAACCTGGCAAACTAATCTCGAGCTGGTCCTGATCATTCTGTCCGCAGGGCTGGTCAGGTCAGCTTCCCTAACTACTCCCTCTGCTTCCATCCCCGTCCCTTGCCCCCCGCCCCCCGCCGTCTATTAGTAAGAAAGTACACAAAGGTCCCACTAAATCAAGTTACTGAATATGTCACTCCTTTGCTCAAAATCTCCCGGGACTTCCAATAACCAGAATAACACCCCAAGTCTTTGCCCAGCCCCACGTGATCTTCCCCAGACATCACCTCACGTCACTCTCCCCCTCAGACCTCTAAGTTCTAGACGCACTGTCCTTGTGCTGCTCCTAAGTCCTGCCTCAGGGCCTTTGCACTGGCTGCTCCTTTGTGCCTTGGGTATTCTTCCCCAGACTGTCAAGTGACCTGTTCCCTCGCTGTAGTCACGTTTCTGTTGTTGTTTGGGGCCCATCTTTTCAGAGAGTCCCTTTCCTAACCACCCTAAGTTTCTTTTTTACTCTCTGTTCCTTTACTCTGCTTTATTTTTCTTAGTACTCTGAAATTACAGTACGTATTTATGTGTTTGCTTGTTTGTTCCTCACCCCTGCCCCGCCCCAGCACGTGAGCAGCTCCACCCAGGCAGTTTTGTCTGTCTTGTGCACCTCTGTGTTCCTGGCACCTAAGAAGATCTGGCTCACACAAGACCCTGAGCAATTATCTGGTGAATGAGGTGCTCAGCGGGTCCCGACTCCCTCCTATAAATAAAGATGAGGGAGGCAGTACTGTGTAGAAGTTTCCAAGGGCCTCGGCTCCAGCATTCAAAGCCCAGGCTTATGAGTTACTGACCCTGGAAACTTTTAGGGGCAAATGACCCTTTCTCTCACAACTTCAGTCTCCCTATCAGAAAAACGAGGATGGTGAGCTCTGATCTTGTAGAACTGCTATTAGGATTAAACGAGGTCGTGCACGTCAAACGTCTCCTACAATGCTTGGCACACAATAAGGGCTCAATAAATGTCAGCTGTGATTATCACCACAGTTCTACAATGATTATTAATGGCATTGCACACAATCTGACAGGTGAGACTACCCCAGAAGATAAGGGACTGCCCTACATCACACGATCACACACTAAAGGGAGGCGGGGGTAGGGGCTGTGGACTCTCTTCTAAGATCTCAGAGCGGAAAAGAGGAAAACATACCCTCCACCCCGATCCAAACATGATTATCTAAGGCAGGAGGACATCCATCATCTCAGGAAAAAACAGCAACAGCACATATAACCGATTCGATTTTCACCCCAGGATCTGATGTGAACCCTGGTGCTCACACCTGCCAAGCCAAGAATCACTTACGCAAATCTGTTCCGTACTTAAGGCCCGGTTTGGGTACCCAGCCCTTGCTTCGGAAGTGATGGTACGCCATGTACGTAGTCCTGAACGTAGGCTGAACTACGCGGAAGGCGTTCCAGAGCTTCACAATTGTTAAAGGCTCCTACGGTTGTTGGGGGAAAACAAAGCATTATGACATATGTATCCACCCATTATCCAGCCGGTGAATCAACAACATCTATACTAAGTGTGAGCAGAAGATAAACAAACACGGTGCCCATGACAAAGGGTTTAACCACAAGATCCAGACCCGCGCTATCCAGTGTGGCGGCAGCCAGCCACTCCTCTGAACTTAGATGTGTTGCCAGTGTTCAAAAAACACTGAATTTCAAAACTGAGAATGAAAAACAGAATATAAATGATCCCAGCAATTTTAAATATGTTGGGTTAAATATACTATGTAAATAATGTAAATCAATTTCAGCTGACTTTAAAAAAAAAACCTTTTTAATGTGTCTACCAGAAAATTGAAAACTATGCATGTGGCTCCCATCTGAGGCTCCCATCATGTTTCTACTGGACAGCACTGCCCCAGAGGACCTGTGAGAGGCCCCCTTGAGACAGCAACCCTGCAGGCTGGAAACAGCCAAGCGAAGCGGGGGAGGGCAGCGGAGGGGCTGCTGGTGGGAGGACAGTCCAGGCAGAGGAATGGGGGCGGGCCGGGTGTCCACCAAAGCCAGAGGGCGCACGTTGCAGCACGCACAGACCCTGATGGGCAGCTGCGGTTTGCCAGGCCACATTCAGAAAAGCCAAAAATAATTCGGTCACATTTTTACAAAAACATGTTCCATTTAGTCTTTGAAACTAGAACATTTATTGCAAGGCACAAGTTAGTAATCCAACTGCTTCAAAGGGAATTTTGTTTCTAAGGTCGGACTTGAAGACACTGAGAACAGTTCAGAGAACAGTCTGACGTGCCAACACAAAAACACAACGGGAAAGACCAGGTAAGTTTGGAAGGTTTTCTGCTTCATTTCAGTGCTGACTAAAACGGCCAGTCCTTCAGTTAGTTGGTTTACGGATCGGTCACTCAATGAGACTTGCTCAGTTTGTCTCAGTCTGAGATTTTAACACCATAAGCATGAGCTAGAGTTGGGGTTTTTTTGTTTTTTCTTTTCTCCTTTAAACAAAACAAAACAACCGGTTGTTCCTAAGGTGGAAACTCCATATGTGTGTGGTCTTGAAATCCACCCCCCTCCAAAACAAGCAACAGTCTCGTGGAGAAGGCTGAACTTCCGGCTTGGACAGCCCACCGAGTTTCAGAGGCTGAGGGTTCTACAGAGCAGCTGGAACGCCCCGACAAATGTCAGTGAAGGCCCAGGGAAGGAGATGGGGTGGGCTAAGGACGGCCCCCCTCTCAGACAATGGGTCACCCGTCAGCCAGACACCCGTTTCCAAACCACTGGGATACTCATGAAGGGGACTTACACAGTTAGAAGCGGATGAATGACGAAATACGTACCCCCAACAACAGAATAAAATGTATTTTCTCTGTTCTAATGTTCTGCTTACCTTTTTCATCTTAATTTTAATTTCACGTGAATTATTTTGAACAGGTATTGCATTCACATGGGCGAAAATTCAAGAAGTACAAAAGTGTACGGTGAAGTCTCGCCTTCCACCCAATTCCTCTACCAGGAGGCAAACACTGGGATTAACGTTCTGCTAAGGGCAGCAGGATACAGCACAAAATCATGGGCTTTGGAGCTATCCTGACATAGGTTCAAATACTAATTCTAACCAGACCAGCTGTGTGACCCTGGGTGAGTTACGTGTTTCCTCAGCCTCAGTTACCTCGTCTATAAAAGTCTTTACAGGCGCAAGTTGAGGACTAGAAGTACTGCATATAAAGTTCCTAACTCACAGCCTTTACCGAAGCAGGTGCTAAAACACGGGTAGTTTCTATTTTTGCTGTTAATTTTTGGTACCGCTCTGACAGATTTCCTGATCATTATAGAAGATACTGCTATCCTCCTAGTCTCTGGGAATGAAATTCAGTCTGAAAGGGTCAAAGCTGGCTTTTGCCTGAACAATCCCAATTCAGGACCCAAAGCCTAAACTTAGAGAAAAAATTCAATTCCAGTTTTATCCAGTGAAAGTGGACACATTTGTATTACAGCAATATGGAAATTACTACAACCTGCTTTTAACATCAGGGAAATTTTAAGTGGACTGGGTCTGAATAAAACATCTTACCTTCTCATAGTAGATACTTAGACATCCCAGAGCATAGACCAGGAAGAAGGCCTAAAAACAGAGCAAGCAGAAAATGCTCATCAGAAACTGTGCCACGTTGAGAAATTATTTTACAGACTGATTTCTCTTTGCGTTAAATACAAATTAATGTCCTTATCACCATCCAAATGGTCACATATTTTTAAACATAAATGGTTCATTCAAATTTCAAGGATTAAAATATGAATGTCATAAAATGGTTTAGAATCAGTACAACACATTTCTATGAAATTTTCCATGTATTTTTTCTTTATAAAAACACACGGCTAAACTGAAAAACGATGTAAATAGCAACAACAATAGAAACCTGTGCTCATTGGATTTTCCTCTGTCAAATGACCTTACTAAAGTGAGAAAACAATTTATAGAAAAAAATAAGTAGAAAATCGTGGAAAGTGGGCAACGCAGACTTGGTTTGTGTAAACCAAATGAGTTTCTTGGTCACTCTTGCTGTAAAGTAATTTCCAATCGAGTAAACCCCATCTTCCATTCACTTCATTAAAAGGCACCACGTTTCACTCACGTGGGGAGGCAAGAGGAACGGCAGACAAGGTCGGGCCCAGCTGAGTAAAATCACACTGACGTGGAAATAAAAATAACTTTCTGACAAAAACAAGACAATGCCAAGCACTGACAACAGCAAACAGGCCCCGGTGTTGGCTCTGCCTGTACAAGGGGATTAGGATCTGCGCTGATGTCTGAACAGCTCAGGTGAGGCTGGTCTGTAGTAGTCAGTGACGAAGAAATGGTGGCTCTAAATGCTACTTTCTTTCTTTTTTTTTTTTTGCAGTACACGGGCCTCTCACTGTTGTGGCCTCTCCCGTTGCGGAGCACAGGCTCCGGACGCGCAGGCTCAGCGGCCATGGCTCACGGGCCCAGCCGCTCCGCGGCATGTGGGATCTTCCCGGACCGGGGCACGAACCCGTGTCCCCTGCATCGGCAGGCGGACTCCCAACCACTGCGCCACCAGGGAAGCCCAACTACTTTCTTTTTTAACATGAGGATGGAAGATGAGATTTCAGGTATCCTGGAGGGACCTCTGGTGCAGGTGGCAGCAGGAAGGTGGTCCCTGCCCTGAGCCCTCAGGCTTCTGCTCCACCACAGTGGTGCTGATGGCTTTTTTCCTCCCCGCCCAGGGCTCAGGACTCAAGTGTACACAGGCTGTGAAGGTGCAGGGCTTTCAAGCAGTGACAAGGTCCTGCTAAGGAAACACCGTCCTGACCCTCAGGAATTGCCCCAATCCACCCCACCGTCATCCTCTCCTGGCCACCTGATGACACTTCTCTTTACAGCAGTGGTCCTTTAAGTGTGGTCAGTCTGGGGATCCTGAGGTCCCCATGACCCTTGCAGGAGCTCTCAAAGTCAAAACCATTTTGTGTGATCAAGGCATTATTGGCCTTGTTCATACTCATTCTTCCCAGAGGCTCCAAGACACGTGACACCACAACAGACTGAGCGCAGCAGCAGATGTGAGAATCCAGGGGACTTCTCTTAAGCCAGACCTTAAAGTCTTTGCCAAAATGAAAAACAATGCCACTCTTTTCACTGGATTTGTTTTGTTTTGAAAGAATAGTTATTTTAAATAAAAATATTATTTATGTTAATGTATAGTGGGTTTATTATCATTAATTTAAAATGAGTTAATAAACACATATTTAAGTTTTCATTTTAATGTATAATTTGGTAAACACTGACAGATATAATCCATGTAAAAATGCTCCTTGGGGTCCTTCAATAATTTTTAAGAGTACATGTGGTTTGAGGACTACTTTATTTATTTATTAAATTTTATTGATTGATTGATTTTTGGCTGTGTTCGGTCTTCGTTGCTGCGCGTGGGCTTTTCTCTAGTTGTGGCGAGCAGGGGCTACTCTTCCTTGCGGTGTGCGGGTTTCTCATTGCGGTGGCTTCTCTTGCGGAGCACAGGCTCTAGGCGCATGGGCTTCAGCAGTTGTGGCACGCGGGCTCAGTAGTTGTGGTACGTGGGCTTAGTAGTTGTGGCTTGGGGGCTCTAGAGAGCAGGCTCAGTAGTTGTGGTGCACAGGCTTAGTTGCTCCACGGCATACGGGATCTTCCCAGACCAGGGCTCGAACCCGTGTCCCCTGCACTGGCAGGTGGATTCTTAACCACTGCGCCACCAGGGAAGTCCCTGAGAACTACTTTAGTTCTACCCAGATCCAAATCGAGAGCTTCTCTGAAGATGCAGGTGGTTACCTGCCAGGCCCGCTTCTCTGGGTCCAGCGCCTTGATCCTGGCTGCCGCCACCTCCCGCCTGGACTTCTGCAAAGGCCTCTGTGCTCCGGCCCCGCAGCCCGTCCCCTAGGGCAGCCCGAACTACCTTCTCAGCATGTGAAGGCCCCTGGCTCCCAGGCGTCTCGTGGCACTCGCCCAGCGCTCTCCCTAGATGGTCGCTTCACTTCCGTCCCCGGACACACTGAGCTCACTCCTGCCTTCGCCTTTGTAACTGCTGCTCCCACACCCGGAGTCAAAGGTCCCTCCTCAGAGAGCTCCTCCCTGACCACCCAGTTTGTGTGACCCCGTTCCGATCGACTTCCTCAGAGCATTTACGTTCGCCTGAAAGTATCTTTCTTAAGTGTGTCTCTCCAGCTAGAATGTAAACTCTGTGAGACAGAAACTCTGCCTGCCGTGCCCCTGACCTAGAAGGGGCTCAATGCTTGTGCTGAAAGAATAAAGAAGCAGGTGTGGATCCCGCCCATGGTCTGGAGCACGTGGCCAGGCTACCCAGGGCAGGTCTCCCAGCTCCGTTTCCTCGGGGTGGACACTGTCCTGCTTCTCCTTTAGCTCCTGGTGACAGCCTGCTGCTTGCTCTCCTGTGGCCCACTACTTATTAACGCAACACACTGCTCTTTCAGATGGACACAGATGGTGGCAAAAAGGTGCAACAGAAAAGAAAAGGTGGTTCCTCAAAAAGCCAAGTCCTTCTTTTCCTTTCGTTTTCCCTCAACTTTCCCTTCTGGGTTCACAGTGGTAGAACAGGAAGATCCTCTGAGATAAGCAGACCTGGGCTGAAATCTCGTTAGCTTGGAAGTATCACTTAAACCTTCCCACTTCATCTAGAAAATGGGGATGATCAAGCCGTCTTAAAGACTTAATGAGGTTAGATTTCCTGAAGACTTACAAAGACCATGCTGGGAGTTCCCTGGTGGTCCAGTGGTTAGGAGGTGCTTTCACTGCCGTGGCCCAAGTTCAATCCCTGGTCGGGGAACTAAGATCTCACAGACCGCAAGGCACAGCGCCCCCCGCCCCCCGCCCCAAAGCATGCAAAGCACCTAACTGCTCAATTCATTTCGTTTCCCTGCCTTTCTAAGAAGACACTGTAGCTGGGAAAGGTTCAATCCAGTCCTTGCCTAGGAAGAGATGACCTCCTGGTATCCATAAGAACCTAAGTTCTTCAGAAACTTTCCATTATTAGCAAACACACATTTCCCTAAGAACTGATGAAACCAAAGCCTCGTTTATAATTGGCCTAAAATAGCTTTTATGAACCTCTGCAAGCTGCTCTTAGGCACTTATTATACATGGGGAGAATCTTAATCCAACGGAGTTGGCTTCATTTAGAATTAAGTCATCAGCAGACCGGGGAGGTCTGTGGAGGCTGGAGACTAGACCCTCGAAATCTCATGAGTAAGTTTTTACTGTGATAGTACTAATAAGACGGACGGATGAGCTTCATGATGGTTTAATGTCTTGTCACTAAATCCGGTCAGGGCCTGAAGCGTTGAAATGAAAGACAGCTCTCAGAGACAGATCCCTCAGTCAGCTCGGTGTTACCATTCTCAAAACCTAAGAACCGCTTTGAATCACCACAGCAGGGCTGCCCGTGTTCCTGAGGGCCATTTATGGAAACATGTTACACTGTACGGGTGGCACCACCAAACACGGGTGATTCATCCAAGGAAACCTGCCAAAACAGAGCTGGGAAGCGGAGCCAGGCCTAACTGCACGCTCCCTGGAAACTTCTGCAACACGTCTCTGGAATGTTCTCAGGAAGCGAGCGGCCTCCAAGAACAAGCACCACCTCGCCTCCTGCCTTCCATTACTGTGGCATTTCTTCAGCGGGTGTGTGGGAGGAGGGAGCAACACAGTCAGTGAAAAGCATCAGCTGGTCCCCGCCTGGAGCAGCGAGGCTCGGCCCCCAGCTTCTGACACCGAATCCTCTCCCTCCGCCCGCTGCTGCTGCCCCTACAGCTGAGAGGCTGGCTGCCTCCTGACGGCTCAGCCCTCCAGCCTGCCCTCACCCGGATGCCAGCTCCGGTCCCTGCCACTCCCCTGCACAGCCGCCTGCAGTGCCCCGGTGCCACCAGGACCAGGTCAGACCCCTACTCATAGACGCGCCCTCCGTGATCTCCCCTCCTGGGCGGCCGCTTCTGGGACCATGCTGCACGCAAGGGCCTGCCGTCCCGTGTCCACGTGGCAATCCCCTATTTACCCTGTAACACCTGCAGGTACCACCAACCCTGTAAAGTCTTTCCAGGTGGCTCGCATCCCTTTGGAGCTCACCAGTTTCTGTGCCCATCCCACCTTGTACACATCCACTTAACAAATAATTATCAAGCGCCTCACAGATGTCAGACGTGGGGTACAAGAGGAGCAGTCACAGCCCACACACCACACGGTGCCCGTCACGCTGAACTGCAATCTGTGGCTCTCTAAGGACCAGAGCCACATTCTGCTTCTCTCTGTACCGTTAGTACTCAGCCCAGTGCCCGGCACATAGCAAGTCCCTGGTAATCTTTTTGCTAAACACTGATTGCAAAAGGAAGAGTTCCAAGCAGCCACTAAATAGCTTTTACAAGTGACTTAATAACGATGGTAATGACAGAAACAGCAGGCACAATGCTTACTGAGCATCTACGATACACCAGGCACGGTGCTGAAGCCGTCACGAGCACTACTTAATTCCAGAACATATCATGAACAAGGTGTTACATCACCCTCATCTTACAGAGCAGAAATCTGAGGCTCAGAGAAGTCAAGGACCTAGAGGACGGTGTCCCCAGCGCCGTCCAACAGAGTAGCCACGGGGGCCTGCTGAGCGTCTGAAACGTGGCTGGCACAACCGAGAAAAGGATTTTTAATTTTGCACAATTTTAATTAGTTTCAACAGTCACATGCGGCTAGTGGCTACTGTGTTCCACAGCAGACTAAGCTGTCTCATTTGTAAACTGAGGAGATGAAGTAAATAAATCCCAACATCCTTTCCTGCTCTGAGAGCCTGTTCTTTGTACCGCTGGCCTCACTGCAAGGAAGGCAGCATAGCCTAGCAGGTGAAGAGAATACGGAGACACAGTCACTTCTCTGTGAACACATCTATGAAATGACCAGCGTGGACGCTTTCAACAAGCACTGCCTGAGACCAACAGATACGCCAAGCACTGAGCTAGATGCTGCAGGAGCCTCCGGACAGGCAGGAGCACCCCTGCAGAAGGGCACAGCCAAGGACAGGAGACAGAGGAAGGGGTGCTGTCGTCAAAATCGGGTACAGTACAGACATAAGCAAAAAAGGGGGGACTGATGGCCGCGTGAACACAGGACAGAGGAGCCCCAAATCAGACGGAAAATATAAGGCAGGTTCAGAAAGCCACTTGCAGCAACTTTTGAGAACGCAGTAAAGGGAACACGTGTTAGTAATTCTGCAGAAGGAAATACCTAGAATCCATTTACGTAATTAGCAGTCACTACACGACTCGGGGCCTGCATCGAAGCCTGTGAAAAGCTGGTGAAACTCCATGAATATGCTAAAACCCACTACACACTTTAAATGAATGAATGGTACGGTATGTGCTCGGTGTCTCAATAAACCTGTATGTTTTTTAGAAGCTGCTAAAAATTAGTAACACAATATCTGGACAATCTGAAACCTTGATGTGAAAAGAAGTGCTCAGACAACCCCCTTGAAACCTCTGTGGGATGATACGGGGCAGGCCCGCCCTAAATGGACATCTTAGAATCGATGAAATGAAGGCCGAGGAGCGAAATGCAGGCATTTCACTGCATGTGGACTCTGCCTGCGGCGACCTCAGTACTGGACTGCACGCGGAACTGCATTTTGAGGTGGACTCATCTACGTGGCATTGCCCGGGCCCAGAGACCGACAGCTGAGAAGACGACATGCTGGGAACATACCTCTTCCAGGCTGAGCTGCAAGTACTCAAAGATCCTAAATGGATTTCTTCTGCATATCAGTCTCTTTTTTGGCGACATCTGAAGAGAAAAATAAAATATATACAGAACAAATGGAAGCACTACATGTTACCTGGAGGAGGGCGCATTTTAAAACGAACGTTTTCTTCTAAATTTCCCCGATTCACATTTGTTGGATTAATCCGGTTAAAAAATAATTTATTTATGTAGAAAAATAATTTATTATTTATGTAGAAAAATAAGTTTTCGTTTTTCTACTACAGCTGACCCTTGAACAACAAGGGGGCTGAGGTGCTGACTCCGGGCAGTCGAAGGTCTGCGTGTAACTCACAGCCGGCCCTGGCCCTCCACGTCTGCGTTCTTTCCTATCTGCAGATTCAACCAACCGCAGGTCGTGCAGCAGTACGGTATTTACTACGGAAAAAAATCCTTTCGTAAGGGGACCCACATTCAAACCCATGTTGTTCAAGGGTCAACTGTATTAACATTTTGACTTAGTTCCTTTCTTTCATCGCCCATGAACTTTTCCTGCAGTTGTGATCATTCTGTTGGTCAGTTTTATGTGTTGCTTTTTTTCACCCAACTGCACCTCCCAAGCATATGCCACGTTCTTAATGAGACTTCATAAACTCCACTCTAAAGGCGAGATATTTCTTCAAACGGGTGTTTCTCATGCTATTTAACTATTAGACTGTTTCTCACTTTTAGCTGCTACAGATGTTGCTGGGGCAACTATCTTGTAGGTCCCTGAATGAAATGGATCTAGTTCTGTGCCCCAGCCTCCTCCTGTGAGGGCTGCCCTCCCCACCTGAGCCCCTGCCCTCCCCACCTGTGCCCCTGCCCACCGCTACACTCAAGACTGCGTAACCACCGTTGCATTTCTTCTTCTCCCTGGCAAGGGAGAGAATGTAACTGGACCTGCGTTACTTTATATGTTATGTATTACAGATATATGTTATTTAAATATTATATATATATATTCATATATTTTTTAAAGTTAAGCTATTCACAGACTTTGAAGTTTCAGTTGAAACAGCCCTCACGACTACTGAGCCCTCAGGGCTGGGACCCAGGGCTGGCTGGTGCCCTTGGAGGGTCTGCAGTGTGTGTCCTGCACCAGCTCTCACACGTCCCGGGTGCTGAACACGGGCCTGCTACCAGCTCCGAGTAAGGGACGTCCCTGTTGGCTAGCATCTCCTCTGGTTCAGACACAGATGGCTCTGGAGGAGGTGATCTCTCTCCTTCTACTTACGTTCCCACCTGAGGCGTCTTCCCTCTCACTCACGTCACACACGACTTCCTCCACCAGCACGCAGTGATGCTCAGGCCCTCTCTCTCTGGCCAGGACCAGACCCGCTCGTTGGCTGCTGTCCCCAGGCTGAGCACCAGAGGGCGGGAGGAGAACATCCTGTTTGCCCCAGTGCACATGGGGCAGAGGAGCGGTGACCTCCGCCACATGTTCACCCGAGCCGTGGGTAGGTATCGGGTCAGGCCTGGAGTCATGCAGGCAGTCTGATCGCTTGCTGGGATCCTCCAGATCGTGTGACTTTCCTGCAACCCCATTCATGGCAGAAAGTTTCTCTCTATCTGCTGTGCCTTCCGTTTTGGAAACCATTTCAGAATTCAGCTCATTACACAACTGGACCTCTTCATTCCTTTGCAGACAAAGATGCTGAAGGGGCTTTGTGTAATCCTCAAGGAGTCTACGCACTGTGCTCTCATCCTGGCCTTGTCTTCGCATGAGGTTTGTGGCCCATTCCACGCTACGCTGATACCTGCAAAGTAGAAATTCTGTTAGTAACAACACTTAAATTTCAATATTTACAAGACAGCAGAATGTGTGATAAAGATGGGAAGGCAGTATGCCAAAATGTCTATAGTTCTTCTCAACGATGGGCTGTAGGTTGTTTTCTTTATACTTTTTTGCATTTTCTAACTGCTCTGCAATAATTATCTACTACTTTTTAAAAGAAATTCTTTATTTTATTTATCTTTGGCTGTGTTGGGTCTTTGTTGCCGCATGCGGGCTTTCTCTAGTTGTGGCAAGAAGGGGCTACTGTTCATCGTGGTGCGCAGGCTTCTCATTGCGGTGGCTTCTCTTGCTGCGGAGCACAGGCTCTAGGCATGCAGGCTCAGTAGTTGTGGCTCGCGGGCTCTAGGTGTGCAGGCTTAGTAGTTGTGGCACACAGGCTTAGTTGTTCTGTGGCATGTGGGATCTTCCTGGATCAGGGATCGAACCCGTGTCCCCTGCATTGGCAGGTGGATTCTTTTTTTTTTTTTAACCTATTTATTTTTGCTGTGTTGAGTCTTTGTTTCTGTGCCAGGGCTTTCTCTACTTGTGGCAAGCGGAGTCCACTCTTCATCGCGGTGCGCGGGCCTCTCACTATCGCGGCCTCTCTTGTTGCGGAGCACAGGCTCGACGCGCAGGCTCAGTAGTTGTGGCTCACGGGCCTAGTTGCTCTGCTGCATGTGAGATCCTCCCAGACCAGGGCTCGAACCCGTGTCCCCTGCATTAGCAGGCAGATTCTCAACCACTGCGCCACCAGGGAAGCCCAGCAGGTGGATTCTTAACCACTGCGCCACCAGGGAAGCCCTATTACTTTTTGTTTTTATTACACAGCTTCATCTAATTTGCTTAATTTGAAAAAAAATGACCCCAGTTTAACAAAGTATGAAAATTTATGTAATTTAAAACTGGTGGACCAAATGATTTAGGTAAATTTAAAGAGAAAATGGCCATCCTTTGTCAGGGTTTGTTTTGCATTATTTTCAGTTTTGGTTATCATGTTTTCAGATATGTATCTCAGTCATAGCAAAAAGTCTTTGTTTAGTATTGGAAAGCAAAATGAGAATTTTAATAAACATTTTTCACAGTACAGTACTTACTAATGTCTCCACCGTGTATGGAAAGAAATGATTACAGTTACATACACCCAAGCATCTTAATAAGAAATGGCTCTTTTTTCCATAATTTTCAAAGTATATTTTAATGAGAAAATACATGCTTAGTTTCTGAAACTCGAAGGCAAGCCCTGAACACTTCCCAAGTTACAAAAAGTTACAGGCAAGACAAAAGGATTCTGCCTACTGCAGCAGCGTCAACACCTGACAAGGCTGCTGGGCTGCGTCATGTGACATAAGATGCCACACGTGTGTGGAATCTGATCCGCAGAGGCGAAAGACATTGCAAAACTCAAGCACTTTTCGCCTCCACCTACAGCAATCAGTCTGCAAAGCATCGAAGACAACACGTGGCTGTGGGAAGAGATGTCACTTTTCTCTCTACCTTGAGTATCCTGCCTGTGTACGGATATGATGGGATACGTCATAGTCTATAGACTGATAATTACACACAGTGAAGCAAGGAAGCTGGCTTCTGTTTTTTTTAAATAAATTTATTTATTTTATTTTTGGCTACATTGGATCTTCGTTGCTGCACGCGGGCTTTCTCTAGTTGCAGTGAGCGGGGGCTGCTCTTCACTGTAGTGCGTGGGCTTCTCATTGTGGTGGCCTCTCGTTGCCAAGCACGGGCTCTAGGTGCATGGGCTTCAGTAGATGTGGCACACAGGCTTCAGTAGTTGTAGCTCGTGGGCTATAGAGTACAGGCTCAGTAGTTGCGGCGCATGGGCTTACTTGCTCTGCGGCATGCGGGATCTTCCCAGACTAGGGCTTGAACCCGTGTCCCCTGCCTTGGCAGGCGGATTCTTAACCGCTGTGCCACCAGGGAAGTCCCATTCTGCTGTTTTTAAAAAAGAGACCTGTGGTTGATTAACCCTGATTCATCAGAACAATCTCCAAGCTGTCCACACCCTGCTTATCCTACATGGGGGGATAAGCATGCAGCCCTATACACTGGGGACTGTATCTTAGATGCAAAGATTAAGACCTGGCAAGGCTGCTCTACACCTACAAGGCAGGACGGGGCAGCGATTACACACGTGGACTCTGGTCCTGCACGTTTTGTGTTCAGCCCTTACGCTATCCCTCATAACTGGGTGACAAAGCCAATGAATTAACTGCTCTGTGCCCGTTTCCCCACCCCTAACATGGAAATAACAGTACCATTACCTCATAAGGATCACGTATGTGCTCCTTTTTATAATCAGCATAAAATGTAGCTGCCCAGAGAGCAGCAGGGTGTCTCCTCTCCTGCATGAAAGGTACAGCCTCTCTCATGTGCAGTTAGAAGGACTTTCATACGAGGGATCTAGAAAGATATATGCTCTTCATGTCACCTGTAACATTGGCTGAAGCCTTCACGGGTCTATGAATCTCCTGTGTCTGAACACAAATTTTCGTGTCATGTGTATTTTCCTAGGGAAGGGATCCACAACTTTCATCAAATTCCCTGATTTAAAATATGTGAAAGAACCACAGCATTAAAGGTTCAACAGCTCCCACTTTGAGCAGGAGACGTGGAACTGAGAGAGAGAGAGAGTGCACACGCACGCAGGTCCCTGCTCAGCTTCTTAGCACCAGAGTGGTCAAGGCAGATGTGAGCTCAAGTCCTCGCTGTGAGCATGAGGTTCTCGTACCAGCTACGTGCCCTCCCCTCCAAAGCTCGGGGATAACTGGACCTGCCTCAGGGGGGGTGCAAGGATGAAAGGAGATGAGACATGTGAAGTGCTCAGCACATAGTAAGTGTTCAATAAATATTTGTTACTTTATGACTGTGGGATCTTTCGGGGAGACTTGAAAAATAAAATCATTTCGACTCAATACTTGTTACATTTAAAAATACAAATGACATTTTAACGGATGGAAACGTACACCTTAATGAATCGCTCTCTGGGAGCAGGGGCAGCCGTGCGGGTCGAGCACTGTACCAGATCTGGGTTCCGGAGCTGGCTCTTCTGTGACTCTGAGCTGAGCCACTCAGCATCTGACACCTTCTGCTCTTCTGCCAAATGCCGGGATCACACCGCTTTCCTGCCTCTGATGACCTCAGATGTTTGTTTATGGAAGCTGAATGCAACAGCGGCTGCTAAAGCCTGTGGAACAAACCCTCTGACTCCGCCTGTGATCGACACACACGGCAATGGGGCACAGAGCAGAAGGTGTCCTCTCATTGGCTGGCAATGCCTTAGAAAGTCCTGCTGTGATTAATCCTGAACACTGCTGGAGAAGCAGCAGGAAGAGAAGAGTAAAAAGTAAAAACTGGAAAACATGAGGGGAGAGCGGGAGGAGGTGGCAGGTGCGATGAGAAGCAGCGAAGCGCCTGGTGGTGCAGAGCCGTGCCGGGGCCCCAAGAGCACCGAGCGGGGTGGTGTGAATACGGCTCAGCTTCTCAGGTGCCTCTGCCCTCAAGCACACCTCTTCCATTTGCAGTGAACATCCTTCTTCACCTCTTACTGACTGAGGCCTAATTATTCCTGGAAGTTCATGGCAAAACGGTTTTGAGGCAGGTTGCTTAGGTCCAAGTACTGACCTTGAGCAAGTTAATTAACCTCCTCCGGTGCTCTTTCCTCCGCTGTCCCAGACAGATGATTACAGAACTGACCACCTAGGGGTGACGTGAGGACATGAAAAGCTAATCCACAAAGCTGTTATGAACACAGTGCCTATTACATGGAATACACCCCAGAAATGCCGGCACATACAACGATGTGATTACCGCCCAGGCTCCGGAGTCATGCTTCCTGGTTCGAGCTCACGAACTCTT
The DNA here is from genome assembly GCF_937001465.1 of Orcinus orca. Lineage (NCBI taxonomy): Eukaryota > Metazoa > Chordata > Mammalia > Artiodactyla > Delphinidae > Orcinus > Orcinus orca. Next base: position 4,918,530 of record NC_064568.1, read on the forward strand.
GGGCAGCTCTCTGTAGGCTCCCTATGCACGTGATGGAAACAACTACACCTACCTCAAAGGTTTCTCCAGAAGACGAGCTGAGAGGATACGGGTAAAACATGTGGACCAGTAACGGCACTGGTGGAGAATCAGTACCGATTGGCTATGACAACGCGGCTGCTGATGGCGATACCTCATCATAATATGCATCACAGAAGAGCTCATTTGTCTACTCCTCTTCCCCTCCCACTGGACTCTAAATCCCCGAGAAGAGGACAGAGACCTTTCCTCCTCTTGTATCTCCAGCACCTACCCAGTGGCCTACACGTGGGCACCCGCAGTAAGTGCTGGCTGGAGAGAGGACCACAGGTCAGGAGGGGGCCGGTACCATCCTCAGGGCTGGTCCTTCCAGGACACAACCCTGCAATCTTCAGCCCGCAGGTGCATCACCTGAGGGTCTGGATGCTCACGTCCAGAAAAGATCACACGGAAGGTTGTCATCACCCAAGGATGACTACTGTTGGAAAAAGGCCAATTAGAGTGAATCCACTGGAAAGAGGGATCCAAAGTTCTGAGGAAATAAACAATTATAACAAGTACTTAAGTTGGAAAATTAACCTCAAGGTATGAAAAAGAGCCCATTTTTCTAATATTTAACAAAATTTAGATTGTGACTGCAAGTTTTATGAACTGATGACGAATCAAGTATTGATGGGGGGGAGCTGCTGGGGAGGGCATACTTTCCTGACAGAACTGTCAGATGTGCTGAAGTCCTACCTCTTGGCACCTGCAAATGGGACCTTATCTGGAAACAGGTCTTCTCAGATGTAATGAAGTTAAGATGAGGGCAAACTAACTGGTGTCCAGATGAAGAACCACTATAGGCTTGAGCGGTTTCAGAAGGCTTCATGGAAGAGTTGCAACTTGAGCTGTCCCACAGGGACGACCAGCGTTTAGAATGAGGAACATTTACTCAACAAAATCCTACCAAGCGAGCGCTGGGTGTGGCGCTGCAGAGGGGAACCGGGCATGGTCCCCGCCCTCTGACAACTGACAGTCTAAGTCCAGTGTGTGATGTACGGCACAGCGACAGGCGCCAAGGCAGATTCTGCGGCGGCAGCGGAGGAAAGGGCGGCGCGGAGACGCTCCAGGAAACTGGCACGTAGGCTGGACGTGCAGGAATAGCCAGCAGCACGCGTGCCTGGTAGGTTAGGGAGAAGTGTTCTGGGAAACGCGAACAGCATAAACAAAAGCCCAGAGGAAGGAAGGATCGTGGCTGTGTGGGTGGTCTGTGTGAGAGCCTCTGGGAAAGCGGCTTTCTCTAACGCCGCAAGCGTGGAGCGATGAAAGAGGACAGGGCTGTTGACGCCCACACAGCGCAGGAGGCCAGCTCCAAACCTAAGTACCTTAGTGCTTACAGACAATATACGTTACAGGATTAGTGTTCCTATTTTGGAAGGAATTGAACTGGCAAAGGTTTTGGCTTACGATTACTTTTTAAAATAAACTTACTTAGTACAATTCAAATATGATTTGATCCACATTAAATTCAGACATAATTTTCAAGGACACACCTACTAGTACTACCACACACACACAAAAGAGGTGTGCACAACCACATCAGAAAAGGCTACCTGAAAACAGATCTGATTTAAACCATAATTTCGCCCAAGGTCAAAGTCCACCAAGACTTACTTTTTTGACGTGATTACAGGCATGTCTGTCTTCACATCTGCAACAACAAAGAAGTACTATTAGTTTAGACAAATTTTCCTTAAGGGGGAAAACACTGACAACCCAGAAACGACAAAGAATTTCAAGATTCACAAAATCTCACATCTAGAAGGTCGAATGAATCCTGTCCAAGCAGCCAGACAGATGCTTTATGCGCCATCACTCCCTGCACGCGCGCCCTGGCGGGCGCTGCTGACCCGTCAGGGCCCTTGCTGGGCTCAGATGTGGCCTCGGAATCCTTCTCAACACTCCAGCTAAGCAGCGGCAGCATGGAAGGGGAAACTCTGCCACCTCCGAAGGCTCGGGCCCTCAACTTCTAGGCGAGAGTACCGAAGCCCTAAAGTTACACACTTTACCTCCGTTCTCCGTGTTCCATCAAGCACCTTCTGTGACAGCTGCTCACATGCGCCTAAGGAAAGGGATGCTGGAGTAGATCTCATGGTGGTGTTAGCTCTGGATGTGGGTTTGGGAGTTCCAGGCTCTAGTTCCAGCTCTGGGCATCTGGCTGGAAAAGTCTTTCCACTTAAAATGTTGACCAGGTCACTAACGGAGTGGGTTTCTGTCTTGGTCCTCCCTCACCCTGCCTTTGGGCAGCTCATCTTTCCTTTTCCATACTCGGCTTCCTCTCTGGTGCCCTAAAGGCCTGGAATTGATGACGTTCGGCTTTAGAATCCTAGGGAGGTGAGTTCACAGACTCCTATCTCCTGAGTAATTTGACCTAAGGAGACCTCCCTCCTCTGGTAATTTAACAACAAGCTACAATTTAGCTAGTTTTACTGACAGCCTTCCATGTGCCAAGCACGAGATATACAGAAGTAATAAAGCAAATCCCCTTTCCTTGAGATACTCACACGCTAGTTGGGGAGACAGACCAGACATGACTGACTCTAACGCAAGCTGATTCTAACCCTTCTTGAGCAAGGACAGTACATATTGTAAAGGGACTGGCTTACTTTACCTGGAAGGGTTAGGAAAAAACACAAAGGAGAAGGAGTAATCGAGTGGGGCTCTGAAGAATGAGTAAGAGTTCGCCAGGCGGACCAGGGGAAAAAGGCAGAGGACACGATGCACAAAGGCTGGGGATGGCAAACGCATGGCAGTTTCACACATCGGCCGGCAGCCCAAGGTGGCTGTGGTACCAACGAGTAGAAGAGGGTTGTGGAGATGGGGTAGAAGATGAGGTTGAAACCAAAATGTTGAAATGGACATTTGAGATCTACTTCCTGAGGGCAGCCCACAACCTTAATCTCTTCTTCCTAGGCCTAAATTCATTTCCTTCAAATTTCTACCCTACTTAAACCTTAGTTACTACATAGATCAGGAAAAGATTCTCAACTGTTAAGACCATTACACTATTTGAAGACTTTCTATTTTTGGGGGGCCAAATATTAGTAACTGCTGAAGCTGGGTGATGGGGACAGGCAGGGTCATTATGCTACTTGCTCTATTTTTTTTCTCCCTTTTAAAAACTCCATGAAAAAATTGAAAACATACAAAAGTAGAGAGAACAGTGTAATGAATTCCCATGTTCCCATCACTCAGCTTGAAATTAACTCATGGCCAGTGGTGCTCTACCTGTTCTTCTGCCCATTCCCCTGGCCCCCAGATTATTTTGAAACAGATCCCTCATATCACTTCATCTCTAAATGGTTCGGTACATCCACGATCACCATGAGAACATGCCCGGGCTGGCCTGTGGAGGACGACATACCCGGTACCCTCCCCGCCTCATCCCACTTGAGGCCATCCTAGACGAGCTGACCGCCATCCAACAGACAACCAGACACCAGTGAGTCCAGCTACGTCCATCACTGGACTTCTAATAGTGCAGCCAGTGGAGCCATAACTAAACAGATGGATGAGCACATCCAGCCAAGGTCAGTGGACCCACCCAGCAAACCCGGCAACTCAAATGAGCAATCTGGTTGCTGTTGAGAGGCACTGAATTTGGGGGTGGTCTGTTAAACATCACTGTGGCAGGAGATACAAAGTCTATCCCATTAGGACTGAACAGTCAAATTACCATGTTTTAAAGTCACTCAAAAGAGCTTCCTCTGTGGCTACACCACCTTGTTGTCATGTAATACATTTACAAGGTTCCAAGGTCAAACCTATAGTCTCACCTCTCTCTCCATCCTGTTCCATCCCTCGCCCATAGGCATTAAAAAAACTATGATTTATCCTTCCTTACATTCCAAAAATATATTTATATTCCCCTCCCTCTAGATAAGCCATAGCATACTTTCCTTTACCTTGCTTTCTTTGCTTAGAAATATATCCCAGTGATGTCCCATTCCTACCTCAGCTCCACAGCACGTCATTATATGAATGTCCTATAGTTCATTCAGCTGGGATCCCCACCCTCCATGGACATTTTGGTTGTTTCCAGTCTTTTAACATTAGAAACAGTGTTGCAATGAATAGCCTTGGGCTCTTTCTTTTCATATTTTTGCCAGTGTATCTTTAAGATAAATTCCCAGAAGTGGAATTGCTGGGTTAAAAGTAAATGCACAGGGGCTTCCCTGGTGGTGCAGTGGTTGAGAGTCCGCCTGCCAATGCAGGGGACACGGGTTCATGCCCCGGTCCGGGAAGACCCCACATGCCGCGGAGCGGCTGAGCCCCTGAGCCATGGCCACTGAGCCTGCGCGTCCGGAGCCTGTGCTCCGCAACAGGAGGGGCCACAACAGTGAGAGGCCCGCATACCGCAAAAAAACAAAAAACAAAACAAAAAGTAAATGCATATACTGGGCAACTGGATATCCACAGGCAAAACAATGAAGCTGGACCCATACCTTACATCATAGAAAAATTAAATCAAAATAGATCAAGGACCTAAACTTAAGAGCTGAAACTATTAACCTCTTAGAAGAAAACACAGGGAAAATCTACACAAGCTTGGATTTGGTAATTGTTCCCTAGTATGACACCAAAAGCACATGAAAAGAAAAAAAAAATTAAAACGATAAATTAGACTTCATTAAAATGAAAAACTTTTACCACTACACACTCATTAAAATGGCTATCATCAAAAACAAAAACAGAAAAGAACAAGTTGGTGAGGATGTGGAAAAATTGGAAAACCTTACGCATTGCTGGTGGGAATGTAAAATGATGCAGGTGTTATGGAAAACAGTTCGTGGTTCCTCAAAAAATTAAAATAGAATTATCATATGATCCAGCAAGTCTACTCCTAGGTATACACAGAAGAGAAATGAAAACATATGGATAGACAGCATGGATAGACCTTGAAAAAATTATCCTAGGTGAAGGACACAAAAGGTTTCCACTTATATGAGATATTTAGAATGGGCAAAATCAAAGACACAGAAAGCATATTAAGGTTACCAGGGGTTAGGGGGAGAGGAGGATGGGGGGGAGCAAATGCATATATGGTTTTTCGAGACAGTCAAGTCCCCTTCGTAATGGCCATACCACCTGCACGCCCACCAGCAACGCGTGAGAGTGCTTCTCAGGGGCTCACCCATGGGGCACATTGTCAAACTTTCTGATTTCTGTCACTCTGATTGCTGAAATGGTATCTCAGTGCAGTTTTAATTTGTATTTTGTCTTGCAATAAAATGTTTTTAAAAATCCTTTCTAACTCTGTTTTAACCTGCTGGTGTTGGTTATGTAATTACCATGAGATTCCCTTAGAAAAATACACCCAGATGAAAGCTTTATAAATTAAAGAGGAACAGCAGATGGGAACCATATACAGTAGTATGTTTTCACAAATACATCAATGTCATGGTTATTGTTGTAAATTCCAATTCTAGAAATAAAATATGAAACCCACCTTGCACACAGGTGAGGAGGCACTTAATTACTAGTGCCTTCCACACACACAGGACTCTGCTGAGCAATGCTTAACAACAGAAAAGCCTAAATAACACTTTTGATAATTCCAGAAATTAGACGAAACACATTTTCACCAATCATAAGAACCCTTTCACCTCGATTAGAATTATTCTAGTTGCTATTTTCACCAGTAAAACTGCCAATGGCATGTTACTTCTCTAGAATTTTACTGTATAATCTGGTGTTAGAGCTAAAAATGAAGAAAAAGATAATTGGCCAAAAGAACTGAATGTTGCACAAGTTTACCTTTCCATTTAGCAACCAGCTTAGGATCTGAAGTTGTGAAGTTTGGACGGCTTCTGGACAGGATACCTTTTCCAAAATAACCCTTCCGGGAAGAGAAAAAATAGTTCAGGTTAATTATCAACTTTTTAGCCGAGGGAGAATAACTACTTGAGTTAACAAGACAGTCATTGCATTTTTCACAGCTTGACATCTTCCCTCTGATTATAGATAATTCACGATTACTAGTGAACATCTTAGCGTCTTCTCTCTCCGATCGTTTGAAGGGAGCTGGGAAGTTTCCAGGGCACCTCGCTTGTCTCGTGAGCAGTGGTCTCAGTCCAGGTCTGGTAAGCTGAAGGTGAAGGGCAGGCGGAGGCAGGATCTCCTCTGCACACGTGGATCAGGAACAGTGGCCTAAAAGCAGGAGCCAAGTCCACCAGGAACAAAAAGCTTCCCGGATTCTCCTGTTCACAGAACTGAAGTACTATTCTTCTCCCTCCTGCTGACTCCAAAAACACTGATTCCCCCATCCCCCATTTCTTAAAATTAGAAAATATTGAAACCCATAGAAAACTGAAAGAATAATAAAATGAACACCCTATACCCTCCGCCCAGATTGACAATCAGAATAAATCATGTGTATGACGCTTCACAAAGCCTCCGCTTAACGCTGCATATCGCGAATGGGGAGGAGGTTGTCCTTGGCCTAGACCCCTGTCTCACTGGGGTCAGTGCCACCCACTGTATCCCACTTTGGGACGGTGACTACAACATGTATTTTATATAAAATGTCTAGAGAAGGCACATTACAGAAACAGGAAGTGGATCAGCAGTGCCTGGGCTGGGCGTGGGGACAGGGATTAAGTGCAGTGAGCATCAGGGGCCTTCTGGGGCCACGGGGAACGCTCTACAAGTGGACTGTCATGGTGGGGGCACAGCTCTATGAATTTATTACAGTCATTGCATCGGGCACTTACAATGGGTGAATTTTATGGCTGTAAATTATAGCGCAATAAAGCTGCTTTAAAAATGCCTCCAGCATTGGGGCTTCCCTGGTGGCGCAGTGGTTGAGAGTCCGCCTGCCGATGCAGGGGACACGGGTTCGTGCCCCGGTCCGGGAAGATCCCACATGCTGCGGAGCGGCTGGGCCCGTGAGCCATGGCCGCTGAGCCTGTACGTCCGGAGCCTGTGCTCCGCAACGGGAGAGGCCACAACAGTGAGGGGCCCGCGTACCGCAAAAAAAAAAAAAAAAATTGCCTCCAGTGTTGAATTGGCTATGGGGGAAAAAATAAGCAAGCTTCCAATCTCATCCCAAACCTATGGCTGATGGAAAAAGCCAAAACTGGAACTCGTCCTCACGTAAGAAGAGGTCCTCAACCAGGAGAGCGAGCAAAGGCCCTGCTGAAGCCCCATCTGGTCTGTCCTGCGCCAGAACAATCTGCATCCTGCGTTACCTCTGGGGATGGAGCGGCAGTGAGAGGAGGGAAATCTTTACTTTTTACCCATTACACTGCTGTAAATTGCTTGAATTTTTTTTTTTTTTTTACAATGAACATGTGTTGCTTTTATAATCAAAAAACAAGAAAGGTCAATGCACTGACCCAGCTTCACTGACGAAATGTGGGTTTGTGGCTGGGAGCTGTCTTCTGGGCTTATGGCTTCGGGGCACCTGATTCTGTTCCTACATTGGACTAAACGGCAAGGAAAGCGTATGGGTCATTCATGGTCTGTTTCTGGGGGTGGATGGGGAGAGAAGAGCTGGCTCCGGGCTGTTAGGAAGCAGCAGGGCTGAGGCAGCCCGCACATACCTTCCCATACAGCTGTTCCATATCTTCTGCGTTCCTCACAATCACGTTGTTGTTTATCATCTCGGCCCGGAATATTCTAAAGTCCTTCTCAGGACCACAGTCCTGACCGAAAGGGATCGGCAGTGGAGACTCATAGCTCTCATACACTCTTCTTTTCCTCTTTGGGGGACGGAACACTGCCTCTGCCATTTTCCAAGGTAACTGTTCTTTAAAGACTGTAATAGGGAGAAAGAAACAAGTCAGTCAGTAACTGTACCGACCAAACACGTGAGTACATTTATATCCAGGCTCAGAAAACCTTGTGGTCTGTGGGAAAAATATTTACAAAGCAGTGAACAAAAAGAGACAGTAACGAGAAGATTTTGTTTGTGCAGCACAAAGCCTACACACCTAGGGCATCTCGATTACTTCCCACGACAATGCCGTGGTACCATTTCTCATTCCAGCTGACGAGACTGAGGCCTAGTGACACGTCCATGGTCACAGTGCCACTTGTAGGTCTCCTGACAGCGAGCACAAGAGGATTTCTGCCCATGAGGATTCCTCCCAGCCTCTCAAGCGGCTGACAGACATTTACCGAGCACCCACCAGAGGCTCCCCATCATCAGAGGTGCTAGGGATATAAAGAGAAAACCAAAAGGACCCTGTCCTCAAAGAAGTAAATCTAGTGAGCACCTCCTTTTCCAAAAAAGGACCTTAAAATATGTTCCAAACATGTGGTCAATCATCTCCCAGTTTTTCGGGTAAATTAATAATAGTAACAGCAGCAGCAGCAGTCATCATTTAAGGGTCTATTCCTCAGCGCCAAGCATGAGTGGCTAAGAGCAGGAAGTGTCAAGCCAGAGGGCAGGGATGGGAATCGGCTTCACCACCGCCCAGCTGTGTGACGTGGGGCAAAAGTTACTTGATCTCTCTGTGCTTTGGTTTCCCCATCTGCAAAATAAGGATACATACAGGCTCCATCTTATAGTTTAGACCATAGGAGCTTAGAACAGCCCCGGCACGCGGCACTGAGTGCTCTGCACGTCCACTATGATTACTATTATGGCACTATTAGCACTAAGAACACCGTGTGACAGATGAGGAAACAGAGCCAGGTTGGACAGATGTTGTCAGAGGCCTGGAGGGTGGTGGCCCTGGATGACCCCGGGTCTGCTGAACGCCAAAGGCCACGCTATTCCCTCCGGGTTCCGCTGTGAGCACAGGCAGGCCTCCTCTTGTCTGAAGGCTCACTGTTTCCCCAGGTTAGGGGCTGAAGGGTTACAGAGAATTATGGAGAATTATGGAGTTACCATGCGCCCAGCACTATGAGGGAGGAAAGGAAGGCGAAGCCAGTACCTCTCCCTTCCAGGCCTTACCCTCAACCCGAGGAGACAAAACAAGGACAAAACACACACAGGCTGCAATTCCATAATGGCTGGGGGAAGGAAGTCAAGTTGAGTGCATTGTACGATAAAGACAGAGCGCCACAGCAGATGCACTTAACTCAGGAAAACTCAACCACATGCAAGGGGGAAACACAGACAGTGCAGGGGACTGGGTCAGGTGCTCCACTCATTGGGCAGGTGCCCTGGAATGAGACAGGGGACCTGAATCTGCTGCACCCTCAGTCCCGGCTCTGGACCCGACTTACACGGACAGCACATCTGGTGCTTGAAGATACAGTGGGGCTGTATCACACACGTGTTTAGCCTCCATGGCTCCAAACCCTCACAGGGGAACACGTACGACTGATTATTTAGGTGCCTCCTGCACTCAGTACCAGCATCCTGTTGGGCAAAGGACGTAATCAAGCCTGAAACAGCCAACGAAGGCGGCCAAAGCTGAGGTAGGAAGCTGAGTGGCTTTAAGGGTTTACGCCCATTAAAAAGAAATCAAAAGCCTTGTCCAATGTGTAATGATTCCTTTATCCACCCTCCCAAAGATGTTGAGGAATTAAATGAGGACAAAGAAAAACAAAGACCAAGGAAGTTAGAGACATTGATAAATCAATTACAAAAGTAAAATAAAAAGTAAGAATCAGCAAGTTGGAACCGCCATAGAATTGCCAAAGTATTCCAAGCAGCAAAATGCTAAACTAATTTAATTTCTAAATAAGAGTCCTTCAATGGAATTAAATAATGAGCACAACTGTATGCATTTTACACACATCTATGTGTGTGTGTGTGTGTATGTATATACATACACACACACACACACACACACATATCGCTATATAGCGTTCATAACAGTACTATGTACACCACATGTTAATGGGCAATTAAGATTTCCTCCCAAGGGCATTTTAAGTAGATTTTCACTTGCCCATTTATCACTCAACCCAAGCAACTCCAGTTGATCCCTGAACAACATGGGATTTAACTGCATGGGTACACTTACACGCAGATTTTTTTTAAGAGTAGATGTCACAGTACTACTCCATCCACAGTTGGCGCAGATGCAGAACCTCGGATGTGAAGGAACCAGGGATACAGAGGGCCGGCTATAAATTACACTGAGATGTTTGACTGCACAGAAGGTCAGAGCCCTGACTCCCCACGTTGTTCAAGGGTCGATTGTACTGCATTGAGCATTCAATTGAAGAAACGGCAATTTTTTCTAAAAATTAAAATGATGTTGTATTGGCTCTCTAGTGAGGCACCTTCTAGGGATTTCCAGGAATAATTCGAACTTTTATGATCATTGCACTTTTATAACTTAACCTCTGGTTAGTATTTGATTTGTATATATTACATTTGAGATTTTTAAGAAAGAGAAAATTTTAATGGCTAACTTCAAAAACTTCCAATTAAATTCTCTCAGACAAGTGAAATAGTTCTGTTTCAATTTGCCTGGTTTGTTTAGGATTTTCCCTTTCAGATTGCTATTACACTCTCAAAAAAAAAAAAGGCAAAAATGAGCTATGACACTTGATGGCAAGAACTCTGTACTCCTACCCAAGTTTGCAGGACAGAAGGTTCCTGCCACAAAAGATTCCCAGTTTTTCACAAAACCTCAAAATCCCAGGTTTAGGGCCACCTCTGCACATGAGACAGGAAGCACATCAAGAATCTGGCTCTTAGCAGGCCTCCCATATATGCAAAGCTGCCATTACGATCATGTAACTTTCAACACCCCAGGTAAAGCTCCCTGAACCCAGTTTCTTCCTCTTCAAATTGAACAGAACTAGAAAACAGTCTGGAAGCCACTCAAATGTTAAACACTAAGTAACCATATGACCCAGCAATTCCACTCCTGGGTAGATAAAAGAAAACTGAAAACATGTTTGTACAAAAATTTGTACACAGGACTTCCCTGGTGGTGCAGTGGTTAAGAATCTACCTGCCAAGGCAGGGGACACGGGTTTGAGCCCTGGTCCAGAAGGATCTCACATGCCACGGAGCAACGAAGTCCGTGTGCCACAACTACTGAGCCTGCGCTCCAGAGCCCAGGAGCCACAACTACTGAGTCCACATGCCACAACGACTGAAGTCCGTGAACCTAGAGCCCGTGCTCCACAACAAGAGAAGCCACCGCAATGAGAAGCCTGTGCACCGCAACGAAGAGTAGCCCCCGCTCGCCACAACTAGAGAAAGCCCGCGCACAGCAACGGAGACCCAACGCAGCCAAAAATAAATAAATAAATAAATAAATAAATAAGTACATGAATGTTCACAGCAGTATTGTTCATAATAGTCAAAAAGTAGAAACAACCGAGAGGTCCATCAACAGATGCATGGATCAACAAAATGGGTTATATCCATATAATGGAATACTATCAGCAATTAACAGACGAATGAAGTACTGATACAGACTACAACGTGTGTGAACCTTGAGAGCATTATGTGGAGTGAAAGAAGCCAGTCACAAAAGACCACACGTTGTATAAGACCATTAGCATGAAACGTCCGGAACAGGCAAATCCAAAGGGCAACACCAAGTAGATTAGTGGCTGCCAGGTGCTGGGGGAAGGGAGCTATGGGGAATGACTGCCCATAGGTATGGGGTTTATTTTGAGGGATGAAAAAGCTTTACAATTAGATTGCATTGATGGTGTTGGCTGCATAACTCTGAACGTATTAAAATCACTGAATTGTACATTTCACAAGGGTTAATTTTATGGTATATGAATCATCTCTCAATAAAGCTGAAAAAATTCAATAGGACAAACCAGAAGATCTCTCGTGTCATAGTTTCGTAGAAGAGTTGCCTTGTGCGGCACTGGGAAGGCAAAGCAGGGGAGGAAGGATTGAGTTTGTTAGTCTCCGTGTCTGCAATAGGCATTTCAGAAATGTTTCTTCAGTGCCGAGATAGGAGACCAGCATGACGGGAGATGTGGGATGTGAGTACAATTACAACAGCTCACCATCACTTGGAGGTACAACATGCCACGCACCGACTGTGCCAACACTACACACGTGGGTACCAGTACCCGCATTTCACAGATGAGTAAATGGAGGCTTAGAGAGGGCAGGTCACTTGGCCACAGCGCCACGGCTGGGAAGATGAGAGGCCAGTAAGGCAGGGAGACAGGGCACGGTGGGAAGACTGGCTTCAAAGAGGACCCCTGTCTGAAGCACACACAAATGTATAGGAAGGACTGGGCCACTGGTCAGGGGGTTTGGGATGTGAAGGCTTGATGCCTGTGCAGCTTCTCGAGCCGGGAATGACAACTGAAAAGATTAAGAGGGAATTCCCTGGCAGTCCTGTGGTTAGGACGCCATGCGTTCACTGCTGAGGGGCCGGGTTCAACCCTGGTTGGGGAACTATGATCCCACAAGCCACTCGGCAGGGCAGAGGGAAAAAAAAAAAAAGTTTAAAAGAAAAGATTAAGAAAATTAAACTGGGGTCATATATAACAGTGGCTCTTAAGGCTTGGATGCCCTTAGAATCACCTGGGGAAATTCTGAAACTTCCAATGCCCAGGCCTTACCTATAATTACATCAGAAAGCCTGGGGTGGGACCCAGGTGATTTCAATATGTAGCCAAAGTTGTCAACTACTGGTGATAGGATGGCCTATTCAAACTCAGTGCCAACAGCCAACTCCACTGTACAGGTGAGGAAAGGGACTCAGGGGTTGACTGCTACACACATGTAAGGAAGCAGCTGTTACTTTTCCTTTTCTAAATCTGGGCATACCAACTCGAGGCACCAACAATGTTAAGTACATTTACTTTTCTATCAAAATCAGGACTTGTTCCTAATTCTTCCCTTGAGCGGATACGCTAACACCTTTTAGGTGTTCAGTAAATGTTTATTCCAAACAAAACAAAGTAAAACAAAAAGGGGGAGGTAGCTTCATTTAACTTTCCAACCCTGTGGGCCCACCTTGCCAAACCAGCCTGGTTAAAACATCCCACTCAGCACAACTCACATTCTCCCAATTAAAAAACCGCTGAAGCTCCGAACGCGTACGTCCTGGGCCAGGGGAGGCAAGGATTAAAGGGAGAAGGCAAACAATCCTGCCTCTGGGGAGCTTTCAAGTTAGAACCCGAGACTAGACATGTAAACAAACGACAAACCTTTGCAAGCTGTTGTGAGGATTAGATGGGTAATTGTGCGAAGGAGCCTGGTACTGGGCCTACCATGCGAAGTGCTAGCCCGACGGAAGCTGTAGCTGCAACTAATGATCAAGAAGTGTTAAGGGCCCAACAAACCCACAACTCCTTGTCATTACGCATCCCTTTGCTGGTTCCCTAGAGTGGCTCCCCCAGCAATCCTACTAGCGGCTAAAGCGCCACTCGGGCAGAGCCGGTGTCAGGTGCACCCTGACGTCCTCTGTCCCCAGCACTGCACGTGGCGTTAAATGTTTCCAGAAAGAACATAAAAAAGAGGACTACGGGTACACGGAGAAGGGGAAAGGGGCTAATTCCGGTGGAACAAGGAAGCCAGGCCCCGCGTCCCGGCCCAGTCTGGTGCGACTCTGAGAAACGGGGAACGTCTGTGGGCCGTTTCCGTTCTCGCCCCAGGGGGCTTTCGAAAAAGGCGATGTCTCCTCCCGCGGCGGAGACCCCCACCCCCACCCCCTTGTGTTGCGGCACCGCGCTCAGCTCCCCGGGACGCGACCTGCTCCCGAACCCCGGAGCCTTACCTTCCTCTGCCCAACGCGCTCGCCGTTACCCCGGCAACGCCGGCCGGGGGCGGCGGACACCGCTGCCGTCAAGCAGTGCGGCCGCAAAGCCGGACGACTGCGCAGCCGCAGAGCCCGAGAGAGGACCCTCCGGGTGTTTGCGGAGCGCGCCCGCGCAGCGCAGGGCCTTAAGGCGGGTCTTAGGTGGGTGCTGCTCGTTCCTCGCGAGGTGTAAGGCAGAGGCGGCGCATCCTCTTTCCTGCCTTCCCCGTGATCGTAGCGCTACCCCCGTGCACACGTGCTGTTCTCGTTTAATCCCCACAACAATCCCGCAGGATCCATTTTACAGATGAGATCTAAGTTACTTATCCAATGTCACGTAGTTGGGAGGTACTGGACTTAAGAGTGATAGGACTAGACTCAGAACTCAGGTCTAAGGACTTGGGGTCCTCGCCCCTGGGGAGATGGGGCTCTTGAAGCGACCGGACTTGATATGACCCCAGCCCCGAGGAAGCGGGTCCGCTGAGCTCAGCCCGCAGACTTCAGCTTTCTCAATGCTTTTGTGTAAGTGCAGCATGCAGGGAACCTGTAAGAAGTGCCCCTCGCACAGGGCACTGACCAAAAGCCCCTGTAGGCACTGGCCGCCCTATGCAGCGTCAAGGACAAGTCAAGGACAACGGGCCGGGAGTCAGACCGGCATTTGCATCACCTCCCCGCTCACTGGCTGTGTGGTTGGTCTTGAGTGAATGACTTAACTTCTGAGCCACAGTTTCCTCTATTGAAAAATGGGTCGTCAGGATTATGAGGGAAAAGCAAAACAAAAGTGCCCTGGGAATTGTAAAAGTTTCTCCCACCTGGTTATTTTAAAGGAGGCCTGGTAGGGAGTCCAATAAACACCTTCCTAAATATGAACCCCAGGGCCACACATGCTGGGCAGGTGGGGAAGGTGGGTGACAGGGAAGGGTGGCAAATTGTGCCAGAGAGATTTATGGGGCTAGGTGAGACAGGCTTTGAAATCTGGACCTTTCCCAACTTCCTCTTGTCTCCAGGCCTTCCCACACGCTGTCGTCTCTACCTGGAACATCCTTCTCTCCTGTCTGGAGCAGTGATTCCTGGTCACCCTTTAGGCCTCAGCTCGGATATCTCTTCTTCAGACTTCCTCTTGCTTTCCCAGGCTGGCTTGGGTGACTTGCCTCTGTGTTCCCACAATAGTCTGGTGCCCTCTATGCTGTCCCTGATTCCTGGTCTTCCTTAACTGGACTGCGAGCTCCTAGTAGAAAGAGCTCAAGACGTGGCATTAAGTGGGTGGTCTGCCTGCAGGGGCCTTAACTGCTTAGCTCAGGAGTTCAGATTTTAGAGAAATCAAAAACCGAATATCTTCCTGGTTACAACGTTGCAAAAAAGGGAGAACTTGAGCAGCATTCTCAGAATAGTGGTATCGGGATGGTTTGGGCTGGGAAGAGAGAGGTGGAGGGAGGCTGTAATATTGCACCAGAACATGCCAATGGAGGAAATACTGGATTTAGAATGAGAGGCTTTTAAAAATGAAAGGGAACTCCGAGGTTGTCCAGTTCAACTTCCTTACTTAACTGATAAGAAAAAAGGCTCAGAGGCACCGTGAGCTGCCAGAGGTAACAGAGCAAGTCTGAGGGGGCGCTGAGACTAGAGCCAGGTCTCCACAACCTCAGCGGGTGCTTGGCACTCGGCTTGGGAGGCGCCCATAATGGGATCTCAGGGGCCATCATCTGGAGCTCTGTCCCCACAGAGGGTCCAGAGTGAAAGCTAATGAACAAGACATTCTTCCCCCAAGATTTTCTCCTTGGTGTTTCCCCCCCTCCCCGCTGTGTGGTGCAGCTTTTGGGAAATCAGTTCCTTGACCAGGAATTGAATCCAGGCCACAGCAGTGACAGTGCGGAATCCCAACCACTAGGCCACCAGGTAAATCTCAATAGTGTGTATTTTAAACATTTTGTTATGGTCCTTTTCAAACATACACAAAAGTAGATCGCTTCCAGCATCTTCAACCTTTGGTATCTTGTTTCTTTTACACTCTCCATAAATACACCTTTTCCCCACTGCTGGTGTATTTTAAAGCAATTCCAGACATCATATAATTTCACTCATAATATTTAAATATGTGACTCTAACAGGTAAGAATTTAAACTTTATTACATATATATCTATATAGTTGATTCTTGTTATTCACAGAAGTTCTATAGAGTCACCATGAACACTGAATTGGTGAACACTGAACCATTGCTTCTAAGGGAACGCAGGTCGGTTCCTGGCAGCCTCTGGTCACAACATTTTCATCAACCAACCTTGTTTTATGTGTACTTTCTTTTAAAAACACTTTAATGTCTGTTGTAGATTCATGAACACTGAACTCACGGCCCACATCAGTATAACTCACACCTGAACAAATCTCATCTAACAATTGTATTTTCTCCGTAGGGCACGTCACGGCATTCGTGGCTTAGGGACACTAGACAGCACTTCAGCACTCCGCTTGGGGTTCATTTTATTTATTTTAAATTTTTAAATTTTTTATAAATTTATTTTATTTTATTAATTTTTTTATTTGTGGCTGCATTGGGTCTTCGTTGGGGTACGCGGGCTTCTCATTGCGGTGGCTTCTCTTGTTGTGGAGCACGGGCTCTAGGTGCGTGGGCTTCGGTACTTGTGGCTTGTGGGCTCAGCAGCTGTGGCTCTTGGGTTCTAGAGCACAGGCTCAGTAGTTGTGGCGCACGGGATTAGTTGCTCCGCAGCATGTAGGATCTTCCCGGACCAGGGCTCGAACCCGTGCCCCTGCATTGGCAGGCAGACTCTCAACCGCTGTGCCACCAGGGAAGCCCCTTGGGGTTCATTTTAAAATTACCAACACAAATCACAAAAACATGAAAAACGTGGCACTAACGAGATGGCAAAAAGCACACTTGTTTATGATGTGAGAGCTGAAATAAGACAGAGTATCACCGGTTGACTTCAGCTGAGAACATGCATATTGGGAGACTCAAATTTTTCTCCTGTCTACGCCTGTGCGTGTCTGTAAGTGACCCAGTACTGTGAATATCGGTTTTGGCATTACAAATACATTTTAGCCAGGAGGTGAATTTGCAAATGCAGAATCTGCCAATAATGATGATTGACTGTATATGTATATTCCCAATATCATTAACACATCTAACAAAATGAACAATAATCCTTAACATCATGTGTCTATGAAGGGTAACACAGAACCTGCATGTACTATTTGGGATATACTTAAACTAAAAAAAAAAATCGTTTATCTGAAATTCAAATTCATTTGGTATCCTGTATTTTATGTGACCACCTAACAATTTATTGGGCCTTCATATGTGCCAGCCACTTTGCATCCAATCTTGACTCTCACCACAGTCTTGTGAGATAGGTGTTCTCACCAGTATTTCACAGTTGCGGTTCCCTCCCTGCCCAGGTTCTCAGAGCTGGGAAGTAGTGGAGGCCAGGTGAGGATCCAAATCCACAGGACCAAGGGGTTTGCATTCACTTTCATCTATCATGTGGGATACGGGAGGGCAGTGCATTGACAAAGCACAGCTTTAAACATGGAAATACAAAAATGACCCACAGCAAGTTTTGGTGGGAGGTCAGGGAGGACCCAGATGGGTTGAAGGACCCGGGAGGCTTCCGGGAAGAGGTGGCCTTTGCGCTGAGCCTGGGGAGAGCGTGGAGGAGGAAGGAGACAGCAGTCGGGGGCACAGGGCAGGCCCACGTGCCAGGAGGTGTGGGCCTGGAAGTTCTGCAGAGGGAGGAGCCGGGCTTGGCGGGTTACGAGGTCGAAGACGCCGATAAGGTCCGATAGGCAGGGCGCGGCCCGATCGTGCAGGCGCTTGAATTCCAGGCTTGGCGTTTGGACTTTACCCCGTAGACACTGGGGAGCCACTGGCGTTTCTGAGCTGGGCTGGGCGGCCTCCGCCGTCGCCTCATTGTTTTTCCCAGACGGGGGCCCGAATGAGCCCTGCAGCATTTCAACGAGGCCACTAGATGGGGATATTTTAGCAAATTTAAACCACCCAGCCTCCAATTTCCAACGAAAACAAACACAGGGACCCAGCGAAAGGCTCCACGCGCTTACCCGCGGCACGCAACGGAAAACGCAAGGGCTGGAAATGAAAATCAAACGAGGGACACAGTTCAGCTTCTCCCTGCCGGCGAGACGAAACCTCAGATAATTTCTCTGCTGTGAGGGAGAAAGGGTCCAGGGCGTGCAGGAAAGGGCATTTCCATTTTAACAACTGCCCTGCAGACATTCTCTAGCATTTAAGCCTCACAACAGTCATTCAAAGCAGGTGTTATCATCCCATTTTACAGGCGAGGAAACTGAGACGCTGAAGGTTACATTTGCTCAATTATTTACGGAGGTGACACCAGGCTAGGAAGGGAGATAGTGTTGGCAGCAGGTGTAAGGGGTGGGCTGGGCAAGACCCCAAGGCAGTGCTTTGCTGGGCCCAGAGTCCCTAGTGCAAAGGGCGGGGCACTGCCTTTAGATCCTACTTTGGCTGCTAGAAAAACCTGTAGCGTGGATGGTGGGAGCCGCTGGACAACTACCATTTGCTCAATTCCCACTGCTTTTTAGAGATAGTCTCCCTTAATTCTCTGACAACCACCCAGTGAGTTAGGGGTTATCACACACCCATTTTTTTTTTTTTTTTTTTTTTGCGGTACGCGGGCCTCTCACCGCTGTGGCTTCTCCCGCCGCGGAGCACAGGCTCCGGACGCGCGAGCCCAGACGCTCCGCGGCACGCGGGATTCCCCCCGGACCGGGGCACGAACCCGCGCCCCCTGCATCGGCAGGCGGACTCCCAACCACTACGCCACCAGCGAAGCCCTATCACACACCCATTTTACAGGTGAGAAAATCGATTCAGAGAGGTGATGTGACTTGCCCAAGGTCACACACTGGGGTTAAGCACTGGAGGGGGAAGGGGATCCCAGGTATGCCTACTCCTCCCCGTGATTAATCAAACACATTCGACTTCTGGGTAAATTTCCTAGAGAAACTTGGGCAGAGATGCCCAGGGAGACACATACAAAGATTTTCCTTTTTTTCTTAAATCGAAGCATGATGGTTTATAATAAAAAAGGGAAACAACATAAATGCCCATCCCTAGAAGAATGGACATACAAAATGAGGTACGAAGCATTCATAAAGTGGAAAAGTATTCAGCAATGAAAAGCTAGCTCTTCTATGATTATCAACATGGATAGATTTCACAAACATGTTGGCTCATAAAGGCCAGAAGCAGAGCAATATGAATCCTATGATACCTTTTGTATAAATTAAAACACACCCCAAACAGTACCAAGTCCTGAGTGTATGTATAGGTATGCTAAACTATTTTAAGATAACAGGAAGGTTATGCACCAAAGTCATTAGTTATCTGTGGGACTTGGGTAGTAGATAAGGGGTTTTAGCTTTACATTTCATTTCTTAAAAAAAAAAACAAAACTAGAAGCAAATATATGGTTGGGACTATAGGTGACTGTTAAATTATTTGTTGTATTCATTTCTCATTTTAATCTTTGCAAAAACAGATGCTTCAGTCAAACCAATAACTACAAAGATAGAAAACTACAAAACCAAAATAATTTTCCTATTTAGGATCAATGGTTTGAAGATTGGGGGGGCGGGTGCCAGTACTCTGGGAGGGTCGGAGAGGAACCTGGGAGAAGGTGATCAGAGGAAGTGGCACACAGGTTAGGCCGGAAATGCACAGGCCTGCTCTGTTATGGGAATATGGCTGGTGGGGTCCAGTTCTCCAGCGTTTCCAGAGGAAGAGCCCATCCTGGCATCACACAAGTGGTCCCACCACCCTGTGACTGTCGTGCCTGCCGGGGAGCAGCAGGCGGCAGGTGAGGCCATGGGAACCCTGTGAGGGGGCCAGAGAGGACCAGGACGGGGTGCAGGAGTCCCGGGAAGATGTGGCTCCTGTGTGCGAGAGAGGTGGCTGGAAGCGGTTACACCCTCTGGCTTCTCTCCCTCCCTCCCTTTCCTCTGGTCATTTTCTCTGAACTCATGGTGACATGGACCATTTAATGTGTGGCCTGGAGGGGTCACGCCCACTTTCCAGAAGCAGGTGCTGCAACCAGAAACTAAGGGCAGTTCTCACTCTGTCCACCTCCCGGGGCTGCAGTGACCAGCATGGGAGGTCATGAGCGCTAACTATCTATTACTACAAAGTAATAAAGTCTTCTTTTTCTCTTTTTCCTCATCCTTTACATTTGTCATAATACACAAAATAATAAGACATACAGGTAGAGCCTAGCATTTTCCTTGTATTGGTTCATTTTCCCACTCACTTATTCCTCCTTACAGCTCTATTAGTGAATACATTTATACTCCCCATTTTGAAGGTGAGGAAATTGAGTCAGAGAAGTTATGTAATTAACCCAAGGTAACCCAGTGAAGAAGTGGTGGAGGTAGGATTTAAACCCAGGTCTGCCTGACTGCAGGGCCACTGTGCTGTACTGATACAGTAAGTTTGATGGTCTCGTATCTTATCCTAAAAAGGAGGTAAAGAGAACATTTTGTGTTTTGTTCTGGTTTTCCTCTTTCTCATGGAAATTTTCTTTGTTCCAAGTTGCTTTTGTCTTGTGTGTGACCCCCTGCAGGTCATCCCCATCTGAGCTCAGGATTGTAATTTCCTGGGTGGTTGAAGAACTCTTTGGTCTGTTCACAGGAGAGACAGGAGAAGAGGCCCAACGTGGCCCCAACCTGGCTTTCCTGCTCTCCTGGGTATGTCCGCCTCAGATGTCAAAAGGCCTGAATTCCAGGCAAACCAGGAATAATGCCCCAGTCATCAAATTTGAAACCAAAATTCAGCAAAGACATGAATTTGCTGCCAGAAAGCAAATAGCTCTTTCTTTTCTTTCTCATTTTTTTTTCGCCCAAACAAAACATCCTCTTATGAAATATGTCCAATTTGCAATATTTACTTTCCCTTTATTTAATAACAGGAAAGGGTTTGCTGGACTTTTGTTGATTTTCGCATTTCTTATTAAAATTCTTAAGGGGGTTTTGGGGGAACTTAATCAGCAAAAAAAGGAGAAGGAAAAAAAATCTCATCTGCATTCCACAGGCCTTATTAATGGAGGAAACTTGCTGTTTGTTTAAGAGCATTTTCTGACGGGAGAAAGCAAATCGTCGTGTGTTCCAGAGCCTGTGACTCGTATTCTTGACTGTGCTTCCTTCTCAGTTGTCTCCAGGGCTCTGAATCCCTTGTTCTAAGCTTTCTGCCCAAGAAGATGGGGCTGGGCTTCATGCCCCCCTGCCAGGCTGGGAGGGAAGCTAACATTCCTTCAACATCTCAGCACAGTTCTCTGCACCCAGCCCTTGTGGCAGCCCTCACTCGGCCGATGCGGAAACGGAGGCTTAGAAGGGTGAAGTCCCATGTCCAAGCTCCCTTTCCGTGTAGCTTACACTCCTTGGGATGAAAAGAAAAGGGGTCCTAGTATTCACGGAGTCCTACATCCAACTGAGTCCTCACTGAGCAACTCTCTGAGATAACTAGACAATCTCCACCCTTCAAGGCTCAGAGAGATAAAGTGACTGGCTTGAGGTCACACAGCTGGAGGATTGTGGTGCTGGGATTTGAGCCGTGCTCTGCCTGACTCTCACATCCACGTTTATTTTGCTTCTCTACACCTCCTCTTTGGGGCCACGAGCAGCATGATTTTCTTGTAATGAAATACATTGCTCCCCAAAAGTTAAAACTCTCTCCCCCTGAGAGGTCTTGGTCCTGCCTTCCTTGGTTCTATAATTAGACTGCAAGTAATTTCAAGGACTTTGTTTCTGCATTTTCATTCTACCAGAAATATTCATGTACATTATTATTACGTATATTATATAATTATTATAATATGTTTATTTCTAGAATAGTGCCTGATGCAGCGTAAGTCTTAATCAATGGCATTGCAGTAGTTGGGTCCCCATGCTCTCCTTCTATGGAGAAGCAGACTGAGGTCTCGAGAGAAGAAGGAATCTGCCCAAGGCCCCAGAGGTCCAGAGCCAGGTCCAGAGCTCCCTGTTCTCTGGGCTTCGTGCTTCCCCATGAGCACGTCTGCAGCAGCCGTCTTCTTGTCCATCCAGCCCCTGCTCCGTGCGGCACCGAGCTGGAGGTTAGGACCCCCAGATAAACCAAATGTGGTATCTGATGTCAGAGTTCTCAGGGCCCAGCAGGAAGGGATGCTTGGAAAAGCTACTCTCATAAATGTGGTAAATGCTATTACCACGAAGGGTTTCAAGCAGGGGAGGGGGCTCAGGAAAGCCTTCAGGGAGGACTGGACGTTTGAGCTGGGACTTATAGAATGAGCATGAATTGGCCAAGTCAGGAAGGGCATCCCAGGCAGAAGGCCCTGCCTACGTGGAATATTCAGGAACCATCCAGCAGTCTAATGGGGAAGAGAAGCAGGCCTGGAAAGGAAAGTGGAGGCCAGGCTGTGAAAGGCCTTGACTGCTATCCATGCGGACGCAGGAAGGGTTGAAGGCGGGGAGTGGCTCGGTCGGATTTGGTTTCGTAAGGTCACTCTGAGGGCCGGGGGTAGAGGGGGGTCAATAGGGCCGAGAGCCCCCTGGAAGGAGGCTGCTGCATATTCCAGGCCGGAGATCCCCAGGCCTTGCCCACCTAAGACCCTCCTTCTCCTCTCACCCTCGAAGGAAATCTCCTGTCCTTCCTGCTCCAGGCACCCTCCCAGACCACACGCTTGCCTGGCGCCCCTCTCACCGGTTTCTGGAGTTCTTATTCTTTGGGTAGCTGCTTTGCACTCTCAGGGTTCTCTCTAGCCGTGGATCTTAACCTTGCGGCAGTCACAGAGCTCTAGGAGAGCCGAAGGAAAGGCTTGGAAAACTGCTCAAGGATAGAACTGTTCCAAACGTGGAATGTGTGTGGAGTCTCACGGACCCCCTGAAGCTGCTTTCACTTATGGGAAGGGGCAATTCCAAGACAACGAGAGAGAGGCAGAACCCTAAAGTTTACCAGCTACACTCTGTAAATCCCTGGGGAATGCGGAGGCGGTCCAAGGAGGCAAAGGAATTAGGACGGAAGACCGCCTCGAGAGTTCAAGCATTGACCCAGGAGGGCTCCGAGGCCAGAGGGAGCCCAAGATGAATGTAGTAATTTCTAAATAGTAATGTTTCTAAAGAGAGAACGTGTCCATCTGAAGAAGGGCCAGGCAGCCGGGGAGGCGGAGGACAGAGAAGGAAGGGCGCCATCCCGGCCAAGGATTCGGTGGACCCCGGCAGCAGGTCTAGCTTGCTCTGATGCCCTGAAACCCTGGAATCGCACAACCAACCCCTCTCTTCTCTCATTCTGTGCTCACCAAGCATCGTTCTGATTAGAATTTGGCCTCCCGTGCAGTGTGCCTACAGGGAGTAGGGTGTTGGCTGGAGGACACGTGTATCCGGTCCCTTTGGCAGTTATATTTCTTGTTGTAAATTAGTAAATTGGGAACAGACAATTCACAGAACAAGCAATACAAATGACTAAGAAGCACATGAAAAAAATGTTCATCCTCACCAGTATTCAAAGAAATGTAAATTCAAACCAAAACCGAGATTGTTTTCTACCTACTAAATTAGAAAGGATTTCTTTTTTTAAGTGAATACATATTGCTGGGAAAGGGGTGATGCAAGAGGCACCCCCATGTGCTGCTGACGGGAGCCTAATGCTACCTGCTGGGCTCTTTAAACTCCTGCAGCAGACAACCATCAAGCCCATCGTGGAAGGAGTGGCTGGAGGGGCTCTGCACGAATCTGTTCACCAAATGTTTACTGAGCACCTATTACGCACCAGGCTGAGGAGGGGCCACACGGAAATGTTAGCCCAAATGCCAAATGGTCCCAGACCACGAGGGAGGCTGGAGGCCAGTTCCTGGCGGGCCGGAGGCGGAGGAGATGGAAGGGAAGGTGAGGGGGAGAAGAATCAGCTCCCCCCTACCCCCGACCCTGCCCTACAGTTCAATTCTCTCCTCTTTCCAGGTCAGCCTCAGGCTCTCGGTGGACCACTGGGCCTTTCCTAGAACTCCCACCCCTGAAGATTGATTTAACTGGTCTGGGATGGGTCCAGGCAGTATTCCAGGCCTTTCAGATGTGCGGCCTGGGCTGAGAACCACCGAGAAAATGGAAAATAAGAAACGCATACAAGTCGCGGTTAAGAGCTCCGGCTTGAGGGCCCCCAGACGTGGGTCAAGGGCCGGCCACTCACCGCCTGGGTCACCTGTGGCAGGAGGCGCCCCCCTTTGGGCCGCTGTTCTCTTCTCTGTCAGACAGAGATCAAATATGCCCTCGTGGGGAAGACGACACGAAGCAAAGCGTGTAGGGCGCTCGCCGGCTGGGTGACATCCACTGTCACGGTGCCTGATCAGCCAGGTCCCATCGCACGCTGCATCTGGCAGGAACGAGGGACATGGGCTCCCAAGGCCTCTGAAAACCGTGCGGGAAAAAGACTCGAGGCTGAAACAGCTCTGACCGACCACTTGATATCTTTTCTGTGAACTGGGAGACAATCCCCATAGTTTTTACTTGAGCTCCAGGAATTCTTGTTCCAGCTGACTGTGCAGCTTGGGAAGTAACAACCTGATTCTAGCCCAAGAGTCCTGAGGCAGGAAGGGATGGAGCCGGGACTGGGCTGGCTTTCCAGCGCCGAGATCTGCTGTCCCCACTTCCATGAGGACGGCCACCAAGAGCACCGGCCCTCAGACCTGAGTGGGCCAGTTCCACCTCTCACTAGCTGTGTGACCTCGGGCAGGGGGCGACTTCACCCCTCTGAGCCTCAGCGTTTCCTCTCTAACGTGGAAGTAACGCTGGTCGCTGCCCCGGCTGGCTCTGGGGGAAGATGAACGGAGTTGACGCCAGCACAGCTCTGAGCTGGGGATCTGGTGCAGGCGACGGCCTCTGTGGATGGCGGCCACGTGGGCCTCTCCCCAGCCACGACCGGCCCTTCCCACAGCAGTGGGATGCCCTGGTGGTGCTCTCCCCACACGTGGTGCTTAGGGTGTAATTGTTCCTGTGGGTGTCTTACCAGGGCCGGGGCTGATTGACACGTTGCTCTCAATTCTGTGGTTCACCATCGTATTTAGCTGCTGCTCAGGGAACCTGTGGGGAAGTGAACTGACCCCTCTTCCTTCCCAGAGGAGAAGATGAAGGTTTACCGAAGGCTGATAGTGGGGCAGCTGATAACGTGCTGGACGCTCGGCTTGCTGGCTGGGGAAGGCCTGGGCAGTGACCTTTAATGGGGGGGCGGGTGGAGGGAAAGGTGGACACTCCCAGTGACACCAGCCGGCGGTGGTGAGGCTTGGCACGTGGCCCCAGGACCAGGGTGAGCAAGGGGAGGGGAGGGGCCGAGCAGGTAGAATTCATGCCGTTGCCGGTAGTGACTCATCTGTGCCAACAGGCTGGTGAGACATAGAGAAACTCGGGTATGGGAAGATCAATGGGATAAATGCGTTAGAGAGTTCTTTGAAAATGGTAAATTGACCTAAGAGCAAGGGCTTTGGCTTCAAACAGAGTGGGATTCACAGCCTGCTTCTGCAACTCTCCTGTGACCTTGGGCAGGGGTTTAACCTCCGGGGGCCTCAGTTTGCTCATCTGAAAGGAGGGGGCAGGAGGGGGACTGCCTCCGAGGGTTGCTCTGAGGATTAAATGACGTGTGGATAATGTGCAGGGCACGGTGTCTGGAGAGGACCACCCACGGCAGCTGCAGTGCCGGTGAGGAAGCAGCAGGGCAGTCGGCCAGGATGGCCTTCCTCACTGAGTCTCCCCAGCCAGTTGGTCTCCATCCTTCAGCCCTGCCCGATTCCCCTGGATGGAAGGCCCTCTCCCTTCTCCACAATCTCAGGACATTTATCTAAGCCTCTCCCCCAGCCCTTATCAGCCTAGGCCTGGCATGCGCTGCTGTTTAGCGAGCATGCCTTAGCTTTGTGAAGACCTGGTGGCCTGGGCCTTACTCATCTCTGTGCCCACTGGACCCGGCACTCAGCCTCCAGCCTCTCCAGAGAGGCAGAGACAGCAGCTGGGGGGTAACTGTCCGTGTCCTGATACCAGAAAAGAGTAAGTCCTTTGCAGTAATGAAAAGAGGAAAAAAGGAATTTGTAAACGCGTTTTCAAAAATGCTACAGACTTCTTTTTGATTGGTACACTTGAATTCATTTTCAAAGTGAATACAGTTTCCTGTTTCTTTCGTTTTTAGGCTGTGATATAAATTCAGTGAATGAGAACTTCCCACAACCCACAAGATGATAAGTCCACCTGGAATGTTTGTGAAAGAGCCTGGCGGAGAAACCTGGCTCGAATGTAGAAAGCCTTATCCGCCCGCCATCAGCAAAGGCCAAAACAGATGAAACGCAAAAGCATCCATTCTCAAAGTCTGGAGAATTCGTGGGCTCCCACCTGTGTGCCGCTGGGGTTTCCTTCAATAGGAAGGTTCTGGGGACTTCCCTGGTGGTCCAGTGGCTAAGACTCTGGGTTCCCAATGCAGGGGGCTGGGTTCGATCCCTGGTCAGGTAACTAGATCCCGCATGCCGCAGCTAAGACCCAATGCAGCCAAATAAATAAATAAATAAATATTTAAAGAATAAAAAGAAGGTTCTGGAACTACTTCGAACAGAACTGAACCTCTGCTTGGACCATTATGGATGTCTCCAGAAACAACCAACAAACCAGGAAATAAAACCACTCATCTACCAAATATTCATTGAGCTGAGAAGACTTTCTTCCTTCCTTCCCTGCCATGCTCCCCTCCCTCCCATCTTCTCTCTCAGTGTGGTAACTTTCTGCCTGGTAATCTTCTAAACCTAACTCTTCAGGTCAGAAACGCCCATGGTGTTTCTGTCCCCTTCTTCTTGCCTGTCACGGGGTAAAACCCCTGCTCCTCTGAGCTCCTGATCTGCAGCCAGTATAACCGGCCGAGGGTCACGGGGTGAACAGCCCAGCTCTGGCTGTCGGCCCGCGGGCAAGCCCTGTGTCCTCCCCGCCCTCTGCTCTCTCCTGGCGCAGGTGCAGTATGAGCAGGTGACACGCTGGCCCTTCCGGCTCTGCCATTGTGACCCCGGCGAAGCCACCTGTGGGTCTGGAGCCCAACCAAGCGGGGTCCCTTCCCTATTCTACACTTACGGCTGGGTGGCCTTGAGCAAAGTACACAACCACCAGCGGGCACCCGGGGGTCCCCTGTGGGGTCGTGGTGGGGATTAGGTGAGATGCTACAGACTAAGGTTTACTCTGGCACGGGCACAATAAGCGCCCCATAAGTGGTCTGTACTATTTCTGTCACGCAAAAGAGGGCACACCGGCACGTCAGACCCGTCTGACGGCGGGGTCCAGCCCTGGGTCTGCTCTCTGCCGATTCACCCATGCGGCAGCTCTATTTGCCAGCCGTGGGGCATCTTATGATCGGACACCGTGAAAAGATGAGGTGCAGCGGCTTCCAGAGGCGCTCAGTCCAGGTCAGGGCGATGTCCCCACAACCCTGGGTGCCCAGGGGTCCCCCAGGCTTGGCGCAGGGGTGGACACATGAAGCCGAGCAGGTTGAGTGAACAAGTCAGTCCTGAGTGCCTAACAGGGGACTGGAGAGCACATGCCCAGCCTACAGGCAAAGAGATCAAATACGGTTTTCAAACGCTGCCAGCCGAACGGGATTCCACAGCCCGATCTGATGTGCAGACCTAATTACGGGGCTCCTTACCTCGGGTGCATGCTTCTGTCGGGCTGGAGTCACGGACCTCTTCACCACCGTGTAATTCACATACCACACGACTCACCCTTTCCAAGTGAATGATTGTGTTTCAAATATATTCACAGAGTTGTGCAACCATCACCACCATCAACTGTAGAACATTTTCACACCCTCCAAAGAAACTTCTTACCCACTAGTAAAATCATTCCTCACTCTCTCCTCCCTCTCACTCCTGGCAACCACTAATTTACTTTCTGTCTTTATAGATTTGCCTATTCAGGACATTTCATAAAAATGATTCCCACAAAATACGTGGTCTTTTGTCACGCCCTTCTTTCACTTGGCATAATGTTTTCAGGGTTCATCCATGTAATAGAACATCTATTAGGACTTCATTCATTTTTTATGGCTAAATAATATTCCACCGTATGCACAGGCCACATTTTATTGATCTGTTCATCTTCTGATGGACCTTTCGGTTGTTTCCACCTTTTGGCTACTGTGAATACTACTACTCTGAACATTCACATACATGCCTTTGTGTAGATATATGTTTTCATTTCACTTTTGAAAGTACACAGGGGGCTTCCCTGGTGGTGCAGTGGTTGAGAATCTGCCTGCTAATGCAGGGGACACGGGTTCGAGCCCTGGTCCAGGAAGATCCCACATGCTGCGGAGCAACTAGGCCCGTGAGCCACAACTACTGAGCCTGCGCGTCTGGAGCCTGTGCTCCACAACAAGAGAGGCCGCGATAGTGAGAGGCCCGCACACCGCGACGAAGAGTGGCCCCCACTTGCCACAACTAGAGAACGCCCTTGCACAGAAACAAAGACCCAACACAGCCACAAAAAAAAAAAAAAAAAAAAAGCCAAGCATTTGAAGCCCTTTAAAAAAAAAAAAAAGAAAGTACCCAGGAGTGGACGGCTGGGTCATATGGTAAAGTGTATATTTAACCTCACAATAAACTGCCAATGTGGGTCCCCATGTACCATTTTGCATTCCCATTGGGAGTATATGAACGATCTAGCTGTTCCACATTCTCACTAACACTTGCTACGGTCAGTCTTTTTAGTTTTAGTCACTGTGATGGAGGAAGAGAGGCAGCTGTAGTTTTACCTTGCATTTCCCCATCCTCACCCTGAATCACACGGTCAGCTGCCTGGCCAGCGCCAGCCCCCAAGGGGTCCACAGTTGGTGTCAGGGCCTGAGAGACTGCAGTAGCCTTAGCTTCAAAGCCTGTCTCCACTGATCCCTTGGGGTAAACAGAGGCGAGTGGGTGTTGGTGGTGGAAAAATCAGGGAAAGAAAAGAGTGTCTGGGTGGGTGGGGGAGCCGGACGGAACGAAGCGAAGAGCTGACTCAACTCTCAGTTTCCAGGTTGGCTGCCTTTGTTTTTTCAGCACATTGGAATCTCCTGGCTACTAGTCTTTTATTTCCTTTAATTAGCCTTCCCCACTGACAGCGACGGGTCAAGATTTCTAGGAAGTGCTCTAGACAACTGCCTGACAGACATCCATCCCAAGGAGTTCATTCCTTAGAGCTGAAACGCATCCTCTCTCCCATCCTCAGAGCTGACTCTAGGGGCCGGCGAAACAGTTGTACTTTGGTGCTCTGACTTTTCATTGAAACTTTACCTCCAACACAAAAGGAGCGTATTATTTACAAAGCATCTCTATCGCCTAGAAAATATCTTCCCGGGAAGAATTAAAACAGTTACACATTAAAACCTCTTAAAAATGCAGGCACGCATCAGCGGCCTCTAGTGCAGACTCGTTGGGCGTCTATTGGGTAGGAAAACAAGCTTCCAAAGCTTGAAGGCAAAGTTGACTTCCTTGAAGGACACTTTGTTGTAAACCTGGGCATCCTCGGAGATTCCTTAAAGAACAACAGTCCACACAGTTACCACTGTAGGGAAAGACATTTCCTAAAAGTGGTGAGGAAATTTTAAGAGTTTAGAGCAAAATACTCAGAAATCAATTTCGAACTGACAAGTTTCTATCCCCGGGCAGGAGACAGATCTATAAAGAAGTAAATGATGAGACAGCATGGTAGCTGTTACGACAGAGAGGACAGGGCACTGTGGAAGCACAGAGGAGAAAGCAACTGTTTGGAGGAGGTTTAGGGCTGTCAGAGGGAAAAGGGGATATTGAAGTCGAGCTCTGAAAGATGAATAGAAGTTTGTTGGAAGATAAGAGAAGGAACCACCTACCTGTGAGAAGAACATACGTAAGGCACCAACATGTGAAACCATGTCCAGGGCTCAGCCGAGATTGCAACCACCCAAGCGCCCCGGGCACCACCTCCTTGGTACTCGAACCTTTCACGACTCAGTGGCCTAAGCCTGGTTGACAACCCAGCTCCCCTAACAGCTATGTCAACTCTGGGAGGCAGGCGGGTCAGGGCTGGTTAGACCCTTGCTTTTCCAGAGGAGGAAAACGAGATATAGAGAGGGGCCGGGGCTTGCCCACGCTCGCAGGATTAAGAAAGGGTAGAGTCAGAACTCGGATGAAGGTCTCCAGGTTCCCAAGTCGCTTTTCTAAGGTGCTTCTCACAAAGGGTCAGGAAAACAAACGCTGGACCGTGTGTTAAACCTACATTTTCTTACTTGAAGTCTCAAGACTGCTCCCATTTTGCAGATGAGGAAACTGAGTTTGATTACATGTAGCAAGAGCTCTGTCCACCTGAGGCCTCGCACACACACCAAGCTGCCTTCCCATATTTGAAAAGAGGCTGGATCAAAACTTCTTTCCACACTGGCAATGGTCAAGGCTGCTTTGCTGAGCAAGGACTGATGAAGACACAGGCCTCTGGAGACGGTCATATTTTCTGCATCGACGTGGCAAATCACTTGCAAAATACCACGGTATTGAGTGGGCTTTTTGCAACAGAGCTCTTGTGACAAGGCAAAGAGGCCATAACGCTCTGGGACTTGTGCGTCTTTTGAAAAATCATCATTTTTTTCTCTTTTTGACAAATAACTCAGATCCCGGGCCAGCGTCAGAGCAGCCAGGGGAAGTTGCCCTTCCCCCTGGCGGCACCCACTTCCTCCCAGGCCCAGGAGAGTGCGGCCTGGCTGCTATCTCCCAGGCCGCTGCTCTGTGAGCCGGTCCCAGGTACCCGGAGTTTGTTTTATGGATGGGTCTGTCGTGAGTCAATATGATAATGTTTCCTGTGAGAACTTTATTTCCCTGCATTGTTTGCGAGGTCTGTGTGTGTGTCGGAGCACGTACTCATCACCACAGAGGCTGTGCGCCTGTGTGCCTGTGCCCCGGCGACGGGACGCCTCTGGGGGTGGGGGGTAGGGGCCCAGGGAGACCAGAAGCGGGTTGTCCCCGTCGCCTCTGGGGCCGCCTGGGATGCTTCTGAATAGTCTCACTAGGGCTGGAGACGACCCTCTCTTTCAGCTTTTAGCTCCTTGATCTGCAGGTGGGGAAACCCACAGAAGTCGCAGGACTTGTCTGAGCTGAAGCAACCAGTGGGGAGGCACGTGATACAAGCAGGGAGCTCGCCGGTGCTGGGTTCAAATTCTGACATTGCTACTTGTCACTCTCAGCAGCTCAGACTGCCAAATGGGGTTAATACTCGCCCCACAGACCAGCGGTGAGCGTTAAATCAGAAAACAGGTCCACAGCAGGGGCCACAGCAAAGTATTCTTGCTTCCCCCCATCTTCTATGGAATACAAGTTGGGGCTGGAGCTGCAGCAAGTGCTACACAGCAAACGCCTCAGGTGGGCGCCTGAGGACCCCAGAGGCATCAGCGCACCTGGCCCACACTGGTCCTCCTCGGACCATTTCATCAAAACCGGTGGACTCCTGTGGCTTCCAGAACAGAGAGGAAATGGCCCCGGGTGCTGAGAGATGGCTATCAGGATTAGTCAGTAGCTTGGCCAAGAGTTTTAAAGAACAAACTATAAGTTGCCCTGGTTCTCCTTAACTTCCTAGCCCACCGCCTACCTCCTTCTCTGCCCTCTGCCCCCTCTCCCCACCGCGCCGTATCTGGCGCTCAGTGATGGCCCCACGTTCGCGGTGCTGAGCTTCCCTGCCTTGCCTGGGTGGCCCCCCTGGAAACTCTTCCAACTCTCATTTCCTTCTTTTGCAATTAGGGAAAATTTCCAGTGGATTTCGGTTGTTTTGATCTGCCCAGCATGTATCTCCCCTTCTTCTAGAAGCAGAACCCAGTTTGGGTTTTGAGCCCCTCTCTGCTTCACTAAATGCAGTCTGTTAATGGAAGGGCCCCAGCCAAGCCAATCAGATGCCCTTCTCCTGGGGTCTGCATCTTGAGGGGGAGGAACACAAGGAACGAGAAGGGTCACAGCGGCCTGGTCCCGTAGAGGCTTCCTAAAGAGATGAGCTGGGTCTGCTACGTAGACCCGGGACCCATCCTTCCCGTGGCATGAGCTGCGAGTCCCCCGCGGGCCTTCCCAGTAAATTTCGTTTGCCCTAAAGTTATACCCTAAGTAATACACAGTGTGCATATACGCTGTGCGTCCGACGCCATTTAGGTCTGAAAACAAGTTGATGTCTTGCCTCCTCAGCTTGTCCCCTGAGCAGGGACCGAGCCATTTATTCATTCACTTTTTAAATTAATTCAACAAACCCTTACCAGGTACCTACTCTGTGCATCCGTGCTGGGAGTTGGGGTTCAGAGATGAAAACGTGGGATTTCCCTGGCAGTCCAGTGGTTAAGACTCTGTGCTTTCACTGCACAGGGGGCACGGGTTCCATCTGTGGTCGGGGAACTAAGATCCGACAAGCCATGCAGCATGGTTTAAAAAAAAAAGAAAGAAAGAAAGAAAGAAATGAAAACATAATGCCCTCCTCCAAGCAGCCCCAAGTCGTGTGAACACTGAGAGAACGTACAAGGCGACCCTCCCGCCACGCACCGACTCATCTCACGACTCCCGGGGCACCTGCTACGGGGCACGTGCTGGGCTGGGGTGGCAGCAGAGAAGGTGGCATCCCTGTCCCCACAGAACCCACAGCCGGCTGTGCAAAGTGAACTAAAATGACCTCAGAATTCCACAAGGTCAGAGTCTGAAGGCCATCCAGAGTCCAAGTGGCCCGATGGCTTTCAAACAATCCTTTGGGGTCCTGAGGGTTGAATGTCGCTGTTTCATGAAACATTCTAGTTCTTTACGCCTTGATTGAGGGATAATTTACATACCACAAAATTCACCCGTTGTAAGTATACAATTCAAGGTCTTTTAGAAAAGACATCACCACAATCCACTTTTAGAACGTTTCCCTCACCCTACGAAGTTCCCTCCTGCCTGTCTGCAGTCCATAGCTGCTTGAAGCATTTTATTTTTTTACAGAAAGCTAAAGGAACATTGGAGAACCAGTGATCTGTTCTAAGCCACTGATTCTCCAGGTGGGGAAATGGAGGCCCAGAGAGGAGGCAGGGCCTACAAAGGACACGGAGCGAGGCAGGAGCATCGCTGAGATTCAACCCCAGGACAACCTGATCTCAAAGCCCAGGTTGTCAGCCCTCGGTCAGCGCGGAGCAGCGGGGAAGCGTCCCAGAATCCCGCAGGCTGAGCTCACATCTTGGCTCCACCATTTACAAGCCCTGTGACCCTCTGGACCTCAGTGTTTTCCTCGGCAAGTGAGGGGAAGAACGGTACCTCGTGCAAGGGTTGGGGTGTGGATTCCCCGAGATCTCGCATGTAAGGCCTCGGCACAGCGCAGGGCGCAGGGTGAGCCCTCAGAGAGAGTTGGCTAATGATGGTCGTTTCACCATCTCGCTGTCTCCCAATTTGCCCTCAGAAATTTGGAAGTGAAAAAGACAGTGACTAAACAAACCAGCCCAGGCCCCAGATGGAAATGCCTGTACATAGGCGGCTTTCTAAGAACATGGTGCAACACCCGCCCTGGGGCATCATCGCCCTGTTTGCAGATGGAGCAACTGCCAGGGTTAGGGGGTTGCTCAAGCAGCCTGGACCCGGCAGGGAGACGCAATGCCTGCTGTGCCGTCCTCTCCGCTCTCAGCGTTTCCCAACAGGCACACAACAGACACATTTCATCAGCGACCAGGGAGCCTGGCTCCCCGCCCACCCCCCGCCCAGAGGGGCCAGAGGTGGGATTCTGGGGGACCTCAGGAAGGACCGGGCCCTGCCTCCTGCCCTGCCCCAGCCAGCACTGCTCAGCCATCGCAGGGGCCTCTGCACCACATGGAGATGGGGCAGGGCACCCAGGAAAGAAGAGGACTTATCACCAGGGCGCACGCTTTGCGTGTATTATCTGTCAGCCCAAGAAGGAAGATGTTAACAACATGCCCCGTAACAGCTGAGGAAACTGAAGTTCACAGAAGGGGGCTGTTTGCCCTGGTAGGGAGCTTCCACCAGAGGTGGAATTAGGTCCAGGTAACACTGCTTCTGCGAAAAGAGTGATTTATTTTTCGTATTTTGGACACATTGGAAAGAGTTCTGCCTTTGAAGCTAAGTGGATGTGACTTTCAGGCGAGTTGCTTAACCTGAGACTTCGTTTTGGGGAAAGCACTGCCCGGGTTGCGAGGTTGCCATAGTGATGAGCTCCTGTTTGTAAAAAGCATCTGGCGCGGTGACTGGGTATTGATGGAGCTCCTCTGAGCGCAGGGCATGGAGGATTCTCAGCTAAGACAACACCTCCAGCCCAGAAAGTTCCAGTCCCTGCGATGGACGGCCCAAACCCTACGGGAATCTAAGTTCCCTTTTGACGAGGATTAGAATAAAAGTGCTATGGAAGAACTAAGGAAGGACCCAGGGAGGGTTTGGGCCTCGAACGGACCGGAGACAGCTGGAGAAGGCTTCGTGGCCCTGTGTGGCTAGACCGGGAGGTGAGGCTGGAAAGGCCGGCTGGAGTCAGACTGTGAGGGTCTTCAATGATGGTTAAGATTTGTAATCTTATCCCGTAGGTCACAGGGAGCTACTGAAGGTGTCTGAGCAAGGGAGTGACCTGGCCAGAGGGGCCTGGATCTGCTGGCAGCTACACCGGAGACGACAGGGAAAATGAGTTTCCTTTAGGCCCCTTCCCTGAGTTCTCCGATTGAATGAAAGCGCAAATGCCAATTGAGAATCCGCGATGTGCTGGGTACCTGCTGGATTTAGAAATGACTTAAATACACGTAGAGTTTTTACGAGGTGACTCAGTTTTCAGAGAGCAGATGATAATTCAGGGAGCGGGCAGCACTGCTGAAACCTGACACTCACGAGAGGTGCAGCCACCAGCAAAGACAGAAGCAGAGGTACCACAGGCCAGTCAGGGGAAGGGAGGAGCTCGCTTGTCAGGGCCACTTGGTTTAGGGGCAGACAGCTCTGCACTAGCCGCTCTGTTGGGGTTCATCCTGATGACACTGGCAATGAGAAAAAGTCAGCGATGGTCTGGACACCATGTTGGCCAAGGCAGGGATCGCTCATTTTATGGCTACCACGAATCTAGATGCAAAGAGCACATAAAAAGAAAGGTGATAGAAGCAGTTCCTTCCTCTTGACGACCTGTGTGGCCTGAATTACGCTCCAGCTAAACCAGATCGACTGGGTGAAGCCACAGGAGGGGCTGGGGCACTAAGAAGGCCACTCTTTTGCCACTGGGGTCACTGGGTTAGCCATTGGACACCCATCATCCACCTTTACTTCCTTCAGACACTCCAAGACCTCCCACATCTGTACCGCCTGGTCTTGGGCTGCCTTGCGCAGGTGGTGTTGCCACTAACCAGGCTGCTGGCTTTCGGCTGCCGGCCTCGGGCTTGCCCACACCCCAGATGCTGCTGAAGCTTCTCCGGGTTCTCCCCACCACTCCACGGCGGCCACAGGCACCAGGTCTGCCCTTAAGCTCGGGCTGACACTGGCTGCTCTGGGCCCACAGACGCACCCTAGAAGAAGCCTCTATGTTGCACCAATGGAGATGAGGTTTGGGGACAGATGTCTTCCATCTAACTTCCTACCTCTCGGTCAAGAGTGGCTCCTGCTAAGTCCCTGGCCGCTTCCTTCCGGGATCCATCAAGGGCAGACGCAGCGCCTGAGCCCACGGTGCTTGAAGACCAGCCAAGCCCAGCGCACACGGCGGTGACCCGAGCCACCCCGTCTGGAGGCCCTACAGTCCGGGATCCTTCAGCCTTAGGATTTCAAAAGAGGGCAAGGCCAGCGAGGGCTGGAGGGGCCAGGAAAGTAGAGGAGAAGGAGAAGAGCTTGAACAGGAGAAAAAACATGAAGGAGAGAGGGAATGGAAAGAGGTTACAAAAGAGTGCCACTGTGCATTTGTTGGCTATGGGCATTTGCCACGGGCGGGACACCGTGTGGGCATATTAACTCCTGACTCGTTCTTACTGCTGTAGGAGATTCCAGGAGGAAAGAGAGGTTGCATCTCCACCTCTCCACATCAGCTTCTCCCAGAGAAGAATTTACTGGCCTTTTCTACCCTAGAGCCTGTGCTCCCAGAGGTGACGGTGCTGGATGGCTCTGGATAGAAGGGGTAGAAGTGGGAAGGAAGGGGCTGTGTCCCCAGAGACTGGGGACCTGGGAGGTGGCCTGGAGGCGGCTGAGCTGCTGATGGGCCTACGGCACGGAGGCCGGGGAGGAGGGGTGGATGCTGGAGCAGTGACTGTGACTGGGGTGGGGTGGGGGGACCTGGGTCAGGGAACCCTTCCACCCTGGCTGGGCCTGCGGGTTCAGAGCCGCCCGCCTCTGAGAGACCAGCAAGTCCTGCACACGTGGCCACGGGAGCGTGAAGACCAGAGGCCCTGCTTCAACTTCCCATGTTCGCCCACCCTGAAAACATCCTCATCGGATTTAGAGAGAAAACATGTCGACGCTTATTCTCAAGCACCGTGGCACAGCCTTGCCTGCATCACCTACAGCAAAGAAATGTCTCTGGAGAGGAAATTCCCACCAAGGGCCGGCAGTGGCGGCCACGTCCGCTTTTGTTCTGCGTCATCTAACGTTTGCGCTTTGTCTATCACGCACAGGAATTATTTTTGTCATAATATTTTTTTAGATGATGAAGCAGGTTTCCAAACAGCATTTTGGTAAAAAAGACATTTATGTAAAGGTATGCACGTGTCCACGTAGACTGGGAGTTTGGAAGATGTGAACGGCGCTTGCCTCTCCGTGTCATGTTGTGGTAAATCCGTAACTTCTCAGTTTTCGTTTTGAAATAAATATTTGAAATAAATAGAGAATTTCATTCTCTATTAACTATATATTTTTTCTAAAATAAAATGCACAGTAAAGAAAAATAAATGAAAGATTGTTCCCTCCAGCCCCAGAAGGACACGGGGGTGGGGATGCTCTAAGTCCGGGTCCAGGGGTGATGTGGAGCCCGGCCAGGGCTGAGGTGGACGGTCCCCACGGGAGCCAGTGTGGAGCAACGACATTGGGCCGGCCAGGGAGGGACGGGATTCCAGTGGCTGTGTGTCCAGCAACCCTCATCCATCCCGGCATGAGTGTTTGCATCAGACCTGGGAGAAAGTGCCCTTCTCTGCCCCTGCAAAGTACACACCCCGAGGCCTAAGCAGACCCCCTCCTAAACGTCACGTGTCACGGCCTGAGCTGGGACGCTGATCGTTCGTCAACAGGCATTTCTCGGGTCCCTGTCGTGCTGGGCCCTGGGATGCAGAGGTGAACGAGATAGGTTTGGTGGAAGGAGCTGGGCTTAGAAGACCCACTCCACCTCTCCATGGTGTGCAGCCTTCCACACGTTACTTCACCTCTCTGGGCTTCAGGGCATTTCTCTGTAAGAATGAGGACAGTGCCACCGGCCAGCAGAGTCAAACAGGATCACAGCATATGCGAAGCCCCCAGCGTAGATATTGGCACAGAACAGACTGGTCAGCAGAGGTCAGGCTCCCCTGTCCTCCTGGGTTTCCTGCAACTTCAGAGCCCAGGGGAAGAGACGGACAGACAAAAGAATATTTGCATAACAACAGTAACAATGCCGGCAACCATGACAACGATGATACCATTTATTACCCATTTAGTTTGTGTCAATTCCTGTGCTAGGAGTATGAACAGATTACCCTGAGAGGACAGGGTAACCATTCCTATCTTCAGGAAATGATGCTGATGATCAAAGAGGTGGAGTCACCTGTCCAGGGCCGCTAGAAAGGCAGGGGTGGACTGGACTCCAGATCCGCCTTGCTCTTTGCCATGAAACTATATTCTTCTCCAAGCCGATCAATGCCAACACAGAGGTCTGTCCAGGGCGTTAAAGGAACACAGGACTGAGAACATGGTGAAGGGGGCCGGTGGCATCGAGGGCGGCTTCTCAGAGGTGACGACATTTACGCGGGGCCTTGAGCCGTCGGTTGGAGTGCACCAGGCTCCGTGTTCAGCAGATGCGAAGGTGAATAAGATGGTGACTGTCCCGCTAAGGGGTGCCCAGGCTCTCGTGGAAGTCAAGATCCCGGCTACAGAGTACCTGAGCCACATCCCCCTTTACGGGCAGCCCACAGCACAGATTCTTAGGCTGCTCTAGGTGGGAGGAAACTGAGACTCACCCAGGCTGACAGGCTTTGCCCGAAGCCACAAAGCTTGCAAGTGGCAGCGCTTGAAGGCCACTCTCTCAGACACCTAATGGCCCATGTTTAACCCCTGGGTGACACTGCAAACCTGGACGGCTGCTGCAGGAAGCACCCTGTGGTCAATGCAAAGAAAGGGCCTCCCCTCTGACCACGCACCCTTGGGGCAGAGATCCCCGTCCTTAGAACAGAGGCGCAGCCTGCCGAGGGGGTCTGAGGGTCCCGGAGCCCCGAGTTCCAATGCTGACTCAGGCCCTAAATAACTGTGACTGTGGATGTCATCGCCCCCCTCAGCCTCAGTTTCCTCACCTACAAGAGAGATGACGATACCGCCCCCGTCCCAGGAATGCTGTGAAAATATGAAATAATGTATATTCGGCGCCCTGGCCTGTGGCTGCCACTCAGCGGATACCCAATGAACGCTTGTTGTGTTTGTATCTAAGGAGCCCAGCACTGTTTATCGGGGCCTCTGACTAGCAAACCCTTGACCCAAACCATTACACAACATCGGTCCTGATCATATGAGCCTTTGCACCAGAGCTCAGGTCCCCTGAGTTCCCGTGGCCTTATCCTAAGATGCTGAGCCCCACGTGTGTGGCAATAACTGTCTCACGTGGTGGCTGCCCTTCTTGCAACGGGGACGGTGGAGACAGCCAAGAGCTCCATGGTGTCACCACCGCGTGCTCCGTCCCAGAGCGGCCGGCTCTACCCGGGGATTGCTAAACACGCCCCGTGTCCCTGGCACCATCCAGGGAGCTCAGCCAGGGCTGGAGGGGGCTGGAGATAAACACGGTCCCCAGAGCCCACCGTTGGTAGGGGCACAGACGTTCGACTCTACCGTCTTCCATTTGTCCACCTTCTACCCTGCATGGCCTTCAGGGTCAGAGAGACCAGGGTTCAAATCTAGGCCCCACCACTTCTTAGTTCTGACCCTGGACAGCTCAGTTCTCTTCTGTAAAACATGGTTTATCATTCCTACAGTTCAGGGTTGCTGTAAAGACTAAATGGCACGATGGGGGTGAAGGTTCCAGGACGAGGCCTGGCTCAAAGTGGGTGCCGAGTTTGGGTCAGTTCCCCAGGGACCTTAGATAACCCCCTTTTCTCTCTGGACTCACTTTCTTCACATTGGATGTGAGACTAGACGGCCTCTCGGGGCCTGTCCAGCTCTCAGCCTCCAGGCTTGTCCCAAACTGGAGCAACCATCTTGGGTGCTGTCAGTCATCGGGCAGGAAACAGAGGGCAGAATCGGCTCAATGTCACCCGGCCACCGGCTTAGAGGCCCAGGACCTCCTGCGCCCCACTCGCAAGCAGTAAGGAACTTCCCCTTGAGGTCAGCACAGGGGCTCAGCTGGTTCTCCGCCTGCCACCAAGGCGTCTGGACTACCTCCTGGGCCATGTTGAGCTCCTTGAGCCTATTCGTTTATGGTTCTCTTGACCACTAGCTTGTACTGGCCTCTCCTTATTAAATCTCTATCTTAAAATTCCAAGAATAATACAAGTCCTCGGGGGTAGGGGCTGCGTCAAGCCTTGCACGATGCTGGGACAGAGTCAACGCTCGCCAAACACTAATTGGGTGGCTGTACGTGCCAGGCTCTGGGCAAACACTGGGGCGGTAGCCAGCCTCCAGGGTGACCCCCAGTGATCCGAGCCTCCCGGTATCCATGCCCCGGGTAGTCCTCTCCCATGGTGTATAGGGCTGGCCTGCGTGACCAATAGGACCTCGTGGAAATGACAGAATGTGACTTCCAAGCCTGGGTGATGAAAGGCCTTGCGGATGCTGCCTTGCTCTTTGGGATCCCCCACGCTGGGGGAAGCCAGCTGCCACGTTGTGAGGACACTCAAGCAGGGAGGTCCACATGGTGAGGAGCTGAGGCCTCCTGCCAACAGCCATGCGAGTGCACCATCTCGGAAGCAGATCCCACAGCCACAGCCAAGCCTTCCGAGGATGCGGCCCAGCTGACACCTGGATGCAACCTTTGAGACAATCCAAGTCAAAACCTCCCAGCTAAGCTGCCTCGAGATCTGACCCAGAGATACTGTGTGAGACAACAAATGATCATCATTGTTTTAGGCCACCAGATTTGGGGGTAATTTGTTACTCAGCAGTAGATAACTGACACACTCAAGGCACAAGATTATATATCAGCGCAACCAACCACTCATTCCCTCTTCTGAGGGACTCTGACTCACTCACAGCCCCCAGTACCTAAAACATAGTGTTTTATCCTGCTTGGAAGTTTGCCCAGTTGTGGATTACTGACCGTCTCTGTCAGGAGCACCTGGGATGTGCACCTACGGTGCAGGTTCGGGGCTGCACACAAGACCCCTTTGGCAGATGCACGTGCACCTGGTGCCCACGTCACATCCCAGGCCCGCTTCTAATCAGCCACAGCTGTGGGGATGCTTTTGTGCAGGCTCAGACTCACCTCGAGCTGTCAGAGGCCCGTGTCTGGTACGTGCAGCACATCTTTCCACATTCTGCCCCAGGATTTTCTCCCAGGTTGTGGGAGCCTTTGAGACCCACATGCAGACACGGTCAGCACACCCCCAGGGTCAGTCCTCAAGCAGTGGGGGACGGGGACTGCGCTTCCGGCGAACAATCTTGGGAGTATTTATCCACTGAGAGGCTAGCAACGTTGCCACCACACACTCACACTGACCTTTTCTCCTTGCCTGTCTGGTTCTCCTCACGCCCTCACTGCTGCTTCCTGTAATCACCTCCCCCCGATACCACCTGCACCCAAGGCCCAGGTGAACCCATTCTAAGACATACTGAATCAGAGTCTGGACATGTCCCGGGACACGTTTTCAAGCACCCTTAACAGTGACAACGCTGCTTGCAGTGGAGTTCCAGCATGAGGACCAAGGGCACTGCTTTCAAGAGTTGCTGAGCCATCAATGTGCTGGGCACCTTCTATCTGCTTCCCTAGATCCACATCCTACCTTTCTCCAGGCTGGAGGCTGACCTGCACAGTTTGCATGAATCGACATCCTTGCCCTGTGGTTTCTGGCCAGCTGTAGTCAACAGGACGCACACCTGAGACAGAGAGAGAAAGAGAGCCGGATGGGGGCTTATTCCCCTGGTTCCTGCCCTGTCGGGGCCCCATGAGCTGGCCACCTCCCTGGACCAAAGTCACTCTCTTGCCAGCTGTCCTCCCCACAGCTTACTCTCCCTCCAGGCTCTGGTGACTGTTGTCTCTCTGTCACTAAGCCTTGCCCTGGGTCTGCACTGCCCCTTGTGGTCTCTCTACACTCTGCCCGCCCCTTTAGAAATAGACCCCTTTATTCAGTCCTCTTCAAACTGCTCAGCCTGAGCGTGCCTGCTGTTTTCTGGTGGGGCCCTGACACAATTCTGTATGTGCTCCACGTCTGTTGTGGATGGAATATATCACGTTTCCCTCACACGACTGAAGCCGTCACCAGCTATTTGCTCCTCCAGAATTCACTTCCTTTTCCTTTAGCAACAGCTCCTGGTTTTTGTTTAGAGATGTCCTCACCTTCCCAAAGTGCTGGAGGGGGCGGGGCTCCATCCCCTGCTTCAGGGGTGGGCATGAGACACAGGGATAAGCCCATTGGCTTTTAGCGTCCTCCTGGATGCAGGGATTGGGTAGGTGGTGTGTCATGCGACTTTGGTGGGCCAATCAGGTTGAGGTTCTAGAGGTTGGCAGGTGCTCCCTGAAAAGACTGGCTGTTCCTGGTCTGGGGGCTGCCTGACTTCACTGGACTTCTTGGGAGTGTCAGAGCTTCATCTGGGGCTGAGGTGCAGTGTGGGAAATTGGCTCACCCCTTTCTCTGTCAACTTAAAAACGTGCAAATTACTCAGCAATTCTGAGCTTCTCTTACCTCTTCTTAAAAAGGGGCATAGGAATTTGACAAGAGCCCCGTTGGATTCTTGTAAGACTCAGCCAGAGAACCCAGGAAAAGAACTGGGAACAGAGATTTATTAAAGACGCTCTTTTAGGCTTAACCCAGAGGTCTCTTCTTTCCTAGGACCCAGATATAAGTCCGTGGAGCTGGGCCAGGGAGAGATTTCAGTGACCGTCCGCCGCTGGGCTCAGAAATGCACCTCCCCGCACTGAAGACTCTGTTACCCAGTCAGCCTCCTGAACCCAATTCACAGGCTTCTCTGTTGCTCACGGAACTGACTTTCTGTGGCTCCAATCCACCGGCTCACCTGACGGGCCCAGGAATGTCTGAATCACCTCTCCTCCATACCCACATAAATTAGCATCAAAATCTGATTTTCCCATATTTCCAACAGACAGGGATCTCTGGGAAGAGTGGGAGCCAGGCCTGAGAGGGGGGGCTTTCAGGGCTAGCTTGCGCTGGCCGGAGAGGGGAGCCCGGCGCCGCCCTGCTTGCTGCCTTCTGCTCTACTCTGTCCTCCAAAGCCTTGAGTCCCCCTGCAGACGGCCATCTGGTCACAGCCAGGCCAGCAGGACAAGAAGCAGTGAAGGACCTTGCTTTGCATAACGGCTCCTCTGGTGCCTGAAATACACCATTACAGCTTCATTTCCTCGGCTTAAACATTGCCCTCTTCAGATTCTCTTTGAACAACGCAAACGGAAAAATAAGAGTCCTTTTAGGATCTGGATTCGGCTTCATTTCCCGGTGCTCTTTCTTATGAGCCGTGTCCCACCCCCAGTGGACTGCTTAGTGTCTCCAGAGCCAGGCCACGCTGGACTCGGCCTTCGCGCATCCCTTTCCTGACCCGCAACACCCTTGCACGCTTCCTCCCGCGGGACTTTTAAGACCCAGCTTACTGGATGCCTCTCCCACCCCCAGGCTGAGTTAGGGGCTCCCCTCGGTGTCGTCACAGCAGCCTGGACCACATTCCGTCACTGCCCGCATCACTCTGACCGGTAACCATTGGTTTCCGTGTCTGTCTCCCTCACTAGACAGGGCGTTTCTTGAAGGCAGGGCCCATGACTGGATCCGTCCAGTGTCCCCCGCACCCAGAGTCTGGTATTCAGGAGGCGCTCAGGGCGCTCCCACAGCCCGTGTGGACGGCTGGCTGCCGTTACTGTTAACGGGGTGCCTTAGCGTGGGCCCCTCCACAGCAGACCCTGAGCAGGGCTCTGCGTGGACGTCAGTTACTGGGAGGCGAGGAGAACACCACAGGCTGGGGGAAGAGAAGTCGGCCCAAAAAACCTGTGCTTTCAAGCCGTTTACCACGGTGGGAGACGTCATCTTCATCCCACTAGGAAACCCTGGGAGTCCGCACCAGAGGGGTGAGGGAGCTGGGTGTGTGCCCCCGACTGCCATCAGCCCTTGACTGTGGGCTGCTCCCGGGGAGCAGGAAGACCCCAGAGACCCCAGCAAAGACCATCAGGCCAAGCCGGCGGCCAGGTGCAGGCAAGGGGTGCGGGCGAGGGATGCGCTGGGACTTCTCCCTCTGCCTCCTGCAACGCCCCCCAGACGGTCTCCGCAGCCCCTTCCAATTCTGACGACGTGCTCCCTGAGGGCAGCGACAGGCTCATTCATCTCTGTCCGCGGCAACAGGGCCGGGCTCAGAGAGGATGCTCTGTGGGCCCGGAAGGAACACTTGAGTGGGTGAGTGAATGAGGGATGGACTGGCGTGGTGACGAGGTTAGCAACTTTCTCCCTCCCTGGCGGGAGAAATGCGGTGTCTGGAGATCCCTGGAGCCCAGGGAGAACGTAGATGTGTGTGGGGGGCGGGGCAGGAGGGGCGGAGGGGGACAGTCCTTGGGAAGGAGGAAGACTGCCCGGTGGCTTTGAGGCCGGCCAGGTGGCCGTAAAGACAGGCTCGGTTCATGTACTTTACAGGGAAGGGAGGCTCCCAGCCTGGCCTCGCTGCTTCCGCCCTGGGCCTGTGGGGTTGCGTGACTCCCGAATGCTGGGCCCAGGGCGTGGAAGCGAGCAAACGCCATGAGCCGTATCAGTGATCTCCCGGCGCAGATATGGAAGTTTGAGGAGGCCCGGCGGGCTCTGCCCGACTGTAAAGAGACGTGATTGTGGCGGGTCACGGGGAGGTGGCGGTGATTAAGGGGGGCTGAGTCCCCGCAGACTTCCTGCCCAGCAGGTAGTAGGAGACCCAGGGAGTGAGATGGGCTATTAGTCATAGTGTAAACCCTCTCTGAGCTCATAAAACCTGGGCAGAGGCTTGGCTCCCATAGCTCCGGGGACAAAAGCTGATTCCCTGGGCTTGAACCTTAGCCCCTGGGCTTATCTTCCTCACCTCAGACTTCTTGCTTGAGTCTTGAGAGCTCCTGCCTTGGGGCCGGACTCAGGGACGCAGGTGGGGACACGGCTCTAAAAAGAGTGACAGGAGCTCAGTGGCCCCATGACTTCTAGTTTACAGTGTTTGCAAAGCACTTTCTCCTCCCAGTATCTCATTTGATCCTCCAAACAGCCTTGTTCCATCTGTAAACTGGCAATCATGTCCATTTTACTGATGAAAAAAACCAAGGCCCCAAGGTTTCAGGCCTGGAAAAAATGGGGTGTAAAGAATACCCAGGGAATCAGATCAGGGGCTGAATTTCAATCACGGCGAGTCTAGTCTGGGGCTCCAGCTGAGGTCCAGGGACACAGGCTGGGGTGAGGCTGGATGGGAGGGGGGTTCTTCCAGGCTGGGAACTGGAGGAAGAGGAATCTAAGAGTGAAAGGACTCTGGCCCTGGGCCCCGCCGTCTGTCTGGGCCACGGCTTCCTGATAATAAAACTCTCTCTAAAAGGAGAGCGAGGAGCTCAGGGGAGGTTTCTGTTGAGTTATGGGAGAGTACTGAGTCCTACAGAGGAGCCAGAGCAAAGCATCTATGAAGTGGCGCTTCTGCGTGCAGAGGCCCCATGGGATGCCCACGGGGACCCATGCATGCAGCCCCTAACCCCATTC
This sequence comes from Orcinus orca, assembly GCF_937001465.1. Classification (NCBI taxonomy): domain Eukaryota; kingdom Metazoa; phylum Chordata; class Mammalia; order Artiodactyla; family Delphinidae; genus Orcinus; species Orcinus orca. Next base: position 4,963,237 of record NC_064568.1, read on the forward strand.
CTGGAGGTGAGAGTGAAATGGAAAGAATACTGTTCATCCCTGACGGTCACTCTTAGGGGAAGTGGGATGGCGTGTGACTTTGCCCACGGGAGGCTCTGAAGAACTGGCCGTTGAATAGAATCCTATTTCTCCAACGGCCCGCAGCACGTAGAAGGCACTCAATAAATATTATGGAGCCAATAGATAAAAAGAAAACGGAGAAAGTCAAATCTCCTATTGACCCTGGTGGGAAAACAGGGCTTAGGGAGTCAAATGGATTTTTGGAATATTACTTGGTCTCCTTTCCTGTTGCTGTCCTCACCCTCCTCCATCGTGCCCACGTGGCCCCCCAAGCCCACCTCCCGCTGAGCTGCACACACCCATCTGTGTGACAGCTAATGAGCCCTCCCCGCCCCGATGACTAACAAGTGTCCCCATCACCACCGCAGTATTTCTAGAGCAGAGCTCCTGCTCCTTCCCGCAAACAAGCCCCCATCTCGATAAAAAGCATGTCTTTCCGTGTCACCCACATCAAACCCTGAGAATCACCCTCTGTCACCCCTACCTGAAGCCGAGCCTGGACTGGTTCCCAGATCTCTCCTCTCCTTCTGTCCTCATGGCTAATGTGCCCCCTCACTTGGGCCACAATCTCTTCTTGTCTCATAACTGTCATAGCCTCTAGAGGTCTCCCCCCCTTCCCATCATGTCCCATCTCCTCGCTTGCTGACAGAGGGGTCGCTAGAGCGAGTACCTCAACTGCCACCTCCCTGCTTAAAGTCTCCATGGCTCTGCTCTCCCCCTGGGATGAAGTCCGAACCCCTCCATCTGTCGGTAGGGGCCCCGCCCTAATTTGATTCCAGCCATTTCTCCTTCCCCGCTTCTGTTCCACCTACACCAAAACACTCACCCTTCCCAACATGCCACTCGCCTTTGCCTGGACAACCCTCCCCTGTCTCCCGGGAAGACCCTCATACATCCTCTCGGTCCATCTCAAAGGGCACCTCCTCTGTGAAGCCTTCCCTAGCCACCCCCGCCCCGGGCAGAGTTAAACCTCTCCCACAGCTGCACGGCGACAGAAACCACAGAGCTCAGATCATCCAGGAGATCTGAGAGAACCTCTTTTGACGTTGGACCAAGAAATGCAACTTTTGGTTGGGGGAGTGCGGCCGTCCCATCCAGCCGTGGCCGCACAGCCCTCCAGCCCAGGGCTTATCATCGTAAGGAGATGCCAACCAATTCACGTGTGCTGTCGGTGCAGGTGCTGCCACGCGGCACCGCGTGCTTCCTCCCACTAGCTTATGAGGTAGGCAGGAGCTTGCCCAGTTGTAAAGGACGGATCAGAAGCCTAGGAAGGCCGTACGACTTGCCCAAGGTCATACAGCCAAGAAGGGGCAAGGCTGGGGCTCTGAACCCACCTGCCTGCCTCCCAGCCCTTCGACTTCCTGCCACTTGCCTGGTGGGACCGCCTGCCTCCCAGCCCTTCTACCAGCTTCTATGCCCGTCTCCTCGGGGTGTGAGCTCCTTGAGGACACGAGCCTCACCAGGCTCCTCTGAGTGTCCCCAGAGCTGGGGACGGAGAACCCAGTGGACATAGGCTGACACCAAGCTCAAATCTCTTCCCCCTCCGCCCTCTCAGGCCGACCACTAGTGACCACCTTCCCTTCTGAGACTCTCTCCTGGGCTCCATGTGGCCCGATTTCCTTTCTCTCAACCATGCAGGGAGCAGGGTCACGGGATTCCAAGTATGATTATTAGCTGTGTGATGTTGGGCAAGGAACTTCTTTCCCTAAAGGACTTCTCTGTGCTTCTCACAGTGGGGTACACAGCCTTATTTTAGGGGCACCTGAAGCCAGAGAAAAAGTGTAGCACCCCTCCCTGGAGGGTCTCTTTCTCCTTGAACTTTTGGGGTAGGTAGCAATAAAGTAACTTTTAAGTTATTTTTATTTTAAACAATTAAAAAAAATATATATATATTTGGTAGAGTAAACTATAAAGTTTACGTTAACTTTAGAGATAAAACACGCATGGGCTGCTTTAAGCTACACTCCTCAGGTCTCCAGGGAATATCATGGAAATGAGTCAGGAAGCACTGAATGAGATGGGGTGGGTTCCCGGATACCAGGACACCCTGGCTAGGAGATGCTGAATGAATCAACCCTCCCGTCTTCTTGCCCTGGTCCCCTCGGTCTGCTCTCACAGCTGGTCTAATACAGTGGAAAGAACTAGGGCTTTGGAGCTGGACGCACCCGAGCTTGAATCCCAGGATGGGCAGTTACTGTTCTGTGACCTCAGATTTAAGAGTCTCTGCTTCCTTTTCCAGTATCGTGGGCTTAGTGACACCTCCCACCTGTGCTGGATTCTACCTGCCCTGCAGGTTCACCCCCGACCCACCCCCTTCTCTACCCTGCCTGTGCCCCAGGGGCTGAGTCGTAGGGGGGATCATGGGTCCTATCTGCGGGCTCTTTTGTTCTCTGGCTTCCGGTAGGATGTGGCCAATGGGAGACTGAGATGGGAGGATAGGAGGAGAGAGGGGATGGGGTCCTTATCCCCCAGCTGCTCTCTGCCATCTGGGGGACTCAGTGATGGGGCCCCTCAGTTCCCTGGGCCCAGGCTCCTGCAGGGAGCCCTCTCTTACAGCTGCCTTTCTCGGGTTTTAGTAACCTTCCCCCTTCCCCGCGGCCCTGGCTAGCCTTGGGGTGTCTCACCAGCTTTACTGGTTTCCCATGACACCGCCCACCCCCCTCAACTTTGCAAATAGTCCCGCACTAAACTCTCCCCAATGGTCCCTTCTGAGTGAGCTGTTTATTTGCTGTGCGGCCCTGACTCATAAACTACCTCACTGGGTTTCTGGAAGGATTAAATGGCTGCAAAGCAGTTTATAAGTAAAGCTTGCATGGGTGAGAGGAATAATGACCATCATTAGGGGATCTAGCGGGGAGGCGGGGAGGGCAGAGGTGGCGCTGGCCAGGATCCTGCCCGAAGGAGGCCGCCCCTGCACCGACAGCTGGTCCCCCCGGAGCCCTGGGAGGCCTGGCTGGGAAGACGCTTTTTCGGGGCCCGGTTCCCGCTGCCGCTGCCGTGGCAGCAGCGGCAGCGTCATCGATCGCAGCGGGGCTCCCGGGGGCTCCTGGCCGGGGCTCAGCTGGCAGGCCCCGAGGCCAGGGAGCCCCAGCGCAGGGCAGCCAGCCGCTGACTCAGCACGACGCCCCCCTCCCCTCAGCCCTGGGTGGGAACCGGCGCCTCCGCGGCCCCCCGGCCCTCGCCCCTCGCCGGCGCCCCCTCCGCTGGAGCAGCCCAGCCCCCGAGGAGCACTGGCTGCCGACCGGTCCAGGGGGCCGCGGAGGGGAGGGCGCGCCCGGGCCGCAGGGAACACAGACAGGCTCCGAGGGTCAGCCAAGCCCCCTCCCCTCCAGCTTCCCCTCCCTCCACCCCAAGGTCCTGGGGCAGCAGAGCCCCAAAGTGGAGAGAACGGAGCCTCTGACTGTGTAGATGAGGAACCTGAGGCTCAGGGAAAGTGCCTTCCCGAGGGCCTGGGCAAATTGCTGTCAGAACCCGGGCCAGCGCTGCACACGCCTCACAGGCTGGAATCAGGATTTCTCCTCTGGCTGAGAAGAAACCATCTGGTCACCAGTGTGCCCCGGTGGGCACCAGCACCCAGCAAGCTTGTGTGAGGTTGGAGGTGCTTGTATTTAGAAGATTCTAATTGCTTAGGAACTCTAGGCGTGTCCCCCATACATGATCTCTATTCCTTACAGAAACCTATAGGAACCGAGGTCTTCACAAGTTAGATGCTGAAGCTGAGGTCCAGAGGCAGGAAGCAACCTGCCTGAGATTGCACACCTAGTAAATGGCAGAGCCAACACTCAGACTTTAAGTCTTTGATGCTGTGGGCTTATGCTCGACACCCAGGCAGCACAGGCAGCACTGCCTTTTGTTCTCGCAGAGACGGTGGGCTGTTCTATAAAAGAAGCCTAGACGGGGTGGACCTCAGGAAGCTGGAGGGCTAGCCTAGCTCTGCCCCTCCCTTTCTTTTCTGTAACCTTGGGCTAGTTCCTTTACCTCACTGGGTCTCACTTTCTTATCTGTGAATAATGGTGATCAGGCCTGCCCTGCTTCCTTCCTGTGATATTCTGTAAGACACGCAGCCTAGGTACTATTATTCCCATTTTACAGATGGGGCAACTGAGACCTGTTCCTTTATTCATGATGGATGAATTAGATGTAATTTGCTGAGGGGCTTCTATAGACCAGGTACTATGTCCCCAGAGAGGAAAGTGACTTGCCCAAGGTTACACACCTAGAACCTGGCAGAGCTGAGCCTCAAACAGTGGATACTCTAGACATACTTCCTGGCCTCCAGGATTGTGGACAAGTAGCCAGAGGATCACAGTTTTCTGACTCTAGCAGAAAGCCACTTGGATCCTCCTTGAGCCCAGCCCGTGGCACAAAATAGATCCCAGGAATGACCCTTTCCTGGGAACTTTTGGCCTGGAACATATTTACAAAACTCCAGAGGGGATGGAAATATCCCAGCCCACTCCCTACAGACCCAAATTAGCAATTTTCTTATTCTTTATAACCCCTCTGGAAATGCAAACTATGTAATATTAGTCTAAAATTAGGAGCATAAGTCACAAGAGAAAAGTCCCACTACTTTTGGAGAAAATGTTTTCCTAGCCTCATCCCAGCATTTGTTCTAAATCAGAACACAGCAGCTGTGTTTCAAATAATTATTTTCTCCTAGTACTTATGGATTGAGGGCAGAATGCTTTTGAGAGAACGTATTTTTAGTGTACTGCCAAATGTAGAAATCCAATCTCTTTACCTGGCTTTGAATCTATAGGATATTCAGGTAAGGCCCAGATACTTGAACAGGAAGAGACTGTCACGTGGGCTCAGGAAGCCTTCTTAAATGAAGGGTACTTTAATAACAAGGGCAATAATGTTGTCTGTAGCCAACACAGATTCACTGGCTAAGATGTGCCAAGAAACCATGTGAAGTGTTTTACAACCACTATTACATTTAATCATCATGATAACCCTATAAGATGGGGATTACTATCCCATTTTACATATGCGGGTAATTAAGACCTAAAGAGAGGTTAAGAGATTGGCCAAAAGCCATGTGGTCATAGAGCCAGTAAGCAGTGGAGTTAGAGTTTTAACCCAAATCAGCCTAACAGTAAAGTCCACATGAAGGGAAGTTCCCCGATGGCCTAGTGGTTAGGATTCAGCGCTTTCACTACAGAGGCCTGGGTTCGATCCCTGGTTGGGGAACCATCCTGCACGCTGCATGGCATGGCCAAAATACAAAAAAAAAAAAAAAAAAAAAACAGTCACACGAGGATACTGTCTCCCCTAAAAGCTGTGTTTTCCATATGCCAGACACAGTCCTAAGTGACTTATACAATAGTTATACAATATTTATACAATAATCTCTTGATTGTCACAATAATCCCTCTCAGGACTTGATTCCATCCTTTTCCTTTGCTCCCCAGTGCAGATACTCATACTAGCTTCATGTTTGTCCCTTTGAGCTTCTCTTGTTAAACTGTGTAATTCAACACCTTTGAGCAAATTAATCCTAGACTCCTAGGACCTTGGGCATGTTGCTTAACTTCTTTGACCCTCAGGGTTTCCTCTGTCCTTTGAGTGGGTTGTTTCCTTTAGCTCTAACTTTCTGGAATTCCAGGACAAATGCAGAGCCTGTCTGGAAATGGGTGTACGATGCGCACATGGGGTAGAAATGACCTTGCCATCGAGGTGCAGGAACTTTGTGGTGAGGGGAATGAGAGGCCCTGGCTCCTGGGACCAGTGACAGGGAGGGTGGCAGGGTCCTTCAGCCAAAGGCTGTAACCTGACCCCAGGTAATGCGGTGAGTCAGAACCTCTAGGGTGCAGGAAGAAGCATGTGGTATGCATGACCCCAGGGGCAGAGCTGGGCCTACGAGATTGTGAGATGGAAATCACCAAGGGGTCTGGAATGGAGAGAGCTTCCCCTGCCTCCAGGCAGCTGTTCAGCAGTCGGCTAGCCATTGGAAGTAGTGTAGAGGGGATCTGACTTCTAGAGAGACTTTCCAGAATGCAAATTTGATCACGTCCCTCTTCTGCCTGACAACATCCACTGGATCGCTACGGCCTACAAATACAGTCCAAGGAGGTTCCTCAGCAAGGAGCGTGAGGCTGTCCCAACCCGACGCTGACTTGGCCACACGCACGTCTCACTCCCTCCGCTAGGGCAGCCATCCCTAACTTCTTGCTGTTTTCTGAGCTTGTTCAATACTGTGACACTTCCGTGCCTCCCCACATCCCCCGTGAACCCTTCTTCCCATCTCTAGACAGTTCATCACCAGCACATCTGATCTCATCAGCATTATGTGGCCCCCTCGAGGGCAGGGCCTCGACGCAGCCCCCTTCACATGGTGGCAGACGCCACCGCGACCGAACGGCGCATATTTTTTTTTTTGCGGTACGCAGGCCTCTCACTGTTGCGGCCTCTCCCGTCGCGGAGCACAGGCTCTGGACGCGCAGGCTCAGCGGCCGTGGCTCACGGGCCCAGCCGCTCCGCGGCATGTGGGATCTTCCCAGACCGGGGCACGAACCCGTGTACCCTGCATCGGCAGGTGGACTCTCAACCACTGCGCCACCAGGGAATCCTCGGCGCATACATTTGATGAATGAGGTGGGATTAGATGGCATCTGACCAGCTTCTAAACTCCTAAGATGCCACTATTTTCCTTCATTCCAATAAGCATTAAATGGAGGGCCTAGCACGCACAGGCACAGAGCGAAGGCTGGGGATATACAGAGAGTAATAGTGATAATTACGTAAATGGAGGCAACCAGGGGCCAGGGGCCAAGGACCGGGCTGGGGTGAAGGAAGAGGAAAATAGGGGGGTGGGCACTTAGCGAAGACAGGCGTCTCATCCCCACCCCAGGTCCTAGGTCGGTTGATGTGATCGTGTCTGTGGTTCTAGAGGTCTGAGCTCAGAAGAGGTCTCTCCTAAAGGCTCAGGGATCCTACATTTTTAGGGACTCACTTGTGTACCCTGACTCTTTCCAAGGGAATAGGTATCCGGGGGTCAATTTCCAACCTTGTCAGCCCTGCCCTGCTTTACCAGCACCACACGGCAGGAGACACAAGCAAGTTAGGGCCTGCCCACAAAAAAGATTCGCCTGGTAGCCTCGAGGGGCCCGGAAAAAGGCACTGGAATCCAGGAGCAACTAAGTAAACCTACAGAGCAGTCTGGTCCCTCAGCCCTGCTGCCCTCAGCGGAGTTGATGTAGCTGACACTCCGGTTCTGCCCCCGAGCTGACGACGGAGCATTTGCAGGGTGGCACCAGCCTGACTTCCCAGCTCAAGTTCTCACTGAAGAGCCCCAGTCCTTTGCTCCTCAGCAAGAAGCCCTTGGGTCACCCCCATTTCTGATCGTGTCTAGAGAAGCAGGGTGTGCAGATACGCTTTCTGCCCTGGGTGCCCCGCCGCTCCAGTGTTCCACGGACAGCGGGGAGATGGGGGAGGAGCCAGGCCGTATCCAAGGCGGGTGCTGGGGAAGGGCCCTTGTGGGAGCCTCGAAACCGTTTTTCTTTCTTTCTTCCTTTTTTTTTTTTTTTGGCTCTTGACCATGGTTACTTTTCTTCCTATTTTTGTCAACACAAATCCCTAAGTGTGTTTGTGTCCGGAGAAAGTGCTGTGAGTAACTGATGATACATTTGTTGATGAACTTGTGAATCATCCTGGGGGAGAGGGAGTCCAGAGAGTGGAGCGGGAGCTCTGGAGGCTGCATAGGACGTGTCGTAAAATATTTAGCAAATGACCGTCCAAACCACAGGGAAAAAGTCAGAGAGATGGGAATCTGAAAGCTGCCAGGATTTAAAAGCTATTTAATGCTAACCATCAGTGCCAAAGAGCTGAGAGCGGCTCCCTTCTTCCCTGCGTTGGCAAGGACAGCCCCGAGAACGTGGAGAGGCTTTGGACTGGCCGTGGCTGCACTGAAAGGCTCTTTGTTCAAGCCCTCCCGTAAACAAGGGATCTCCTCTGAGGTGGAATCCTCACCTTGTCTACTGCCCGCACTTTCTCAGGATCCCCCAATGATAACTCTCCAGGAGGCACAGCAGGGAAGCCGCTAGCTGCTTGGCATCAAGGGAAGAAAAAACAGCCCCATGATGGACTGAATTTGTCACTTTCCTTTCCAACGTTCTGAGGTCACTTATACAACGACCTCAGTCCTTTGGTTCTAAAGGTCTGAGCTCAGGAGCTGTCTCTCCTAAAGGGTTAGGAGTCTTGCATATTTAGGGCTGGGGTCAGGACTCACTGCTCTAACCTGACTCTTTGGAGATCTGTTTATTTTGGGGTAGAGGATGAAAAGGTCTTTCCTGATATTTTGGCTTGAAAGCCTCGAAAGTTATGTCCTCCTCAGTATCAACACCATGAGAAAAGATAAACTAAGGGAGAAGCGGCAGGGGGATAATTTAAGTCAGTGGAAACAGTCATCCTAGAGAAGAGAGACCTCAGCATAGTTTGCTGAGAGGCGTTCTTCGGAGTCATCATATGTGTTCATGGCTAAGCAATGCTAATGAACTTGGTGGCCTCAATCAACAAGTCTGTGCATTATGCCAAGAAGGTCCCTGCTTTTAGGGAACATATCATCTATTTTGCTGGGGAGGCATGCATTACCTAAACAGATAATGAGCCTTTGAGGTTACAAAAGTCACAGCTCCCTGGGCAAGGTGGTCCCAAGGAGGCCAGCAGGAATACCTGTAGCAACATTGCTCCACGTACGTCGGGACCAGAATGCGGCCCTTCTCCCTCATTCGTGTTTTGTTTTGGTTGTTTCCTTCTGTTGTTGTTATTCCTGCGATTTTGCTTTCCTAGAATGTCTTCTCTTCCACTGTCTACCTATCCCAAGTCCAACACATCCTTTGAAGCCCACCTGAATGAATTTACAGTCACTCATGACTTTTCCAATCTTCATTACTTTGAACTCTTAGAGTACTTGGAGTCTGAACCATTCATTTGGCACATGGGTGTACTGTGTATTTTAATCTGTTTTTAAGAAGGATTCATCTTTTCTCCTCAATTCAATGGTAAGTTCTTTTTGGCAGGTGCCACATCTTATAACACTTCTGTGTTACCCACAGCATCTAGCCGTTAATACCTGCCACTGGGTATTTGCACATGCCTTGGTATATTGTTAGAGGGCTGCTGTTGGTGAGTGAAAATCTTGGTTGGGATTGGGGAAGAAGATTGAATTCTTGGTAGGCCTAGGGATACGCCCCAAACGAGTACTTCTGGGTTGAAAAACACATGCTCTGAGCAGTTTTTTGGTCCTGAAGTTCCATTCTTAGTTGTGATTTTTAAAGCAGATAGAAGGTTCAGAAAAGTTGTAAATTGAGTATAAAAAATCATTTGACTGAGAATGAAAATTGATCAGCAGTTCCATTCATAGTGTTTCACATGTGTAAGGAAGAAAGGAAAAAGAAAAGGAAGGAAGGAAGGAAGGGGGAGGAGATAAAAGGAAAAAAAGCCTGGAGGGTGGAGTGGGGGACACAGCAGACTCAGTCTTCAAATACAACAGCAATTTCACGATGTAATAATTTTTAATATTAAAAGTAAATTGTAAATGTATCTTTATAAACAATATGCATAAAATAGATCTATTATTCTAAAACCTTTTCTTTTTCAAATGCTTTTTCACAGTAATATTTTAGGTGTCAGATTTTTCCCTCAAAATAATAGTGCAATTGGAAGAAGGAAAATGTTGTCAGTGAACTCGGACTTCTCTGCTAATACAAGTCCTTGTATATTTCCTGTAGAAGCGGGTGAAGACTCATGTCCGTCTCTGTTTTCTTTATTACTTGCAACAGCTGCACGTGTTCTGTCACAATCTGTCTGAGGTCTGTCATCTTCTGGAGCAACTTGGCAAAGAGCTGAGAGGACTCGGGGTGGTTCAGCTTGAGCTGCAGCTCCAAGGCTTGCAGCAAGTTGTCTTGTATGTCCTCAATGGGTTTCACATTCAGCAAACCGGGGCGGTCTGGGGGAGCAGAAATGGAAGACAGAACAGCAGGTTCAGTTACAAAATTCTCTGGCTCCACATCTGAGGCATATTCAGCCAAACAACTCACTTTTTGTTGGTTTTGCTTTGGTTCTAAAATAGGGTATGGAGGGAAGGAAAGCAGATAGTGGGCAAGAACTGCATACAAGGAGAATGGAATGAAAACCAAGACTATCAAAGCTCTTTCCAGGGCCATTCTCTTCCCGGCCAAGACTAAATCTGTGTGACCAGTTGACAGAAGAGGGTGGCAAGGCAACTGTCTCACCAGACGGGGGACTCTTCTGCTGGCATGTTTCTACTCACTCAGAAATCTCATTTTCAACTTCTGTTCCTTCCTGATGAGTCTATGTTTTATAACCTCTACTTACTTTCTTACCACTACTTTAAACACACTTTTAACCCACATTTTTGTCTTCTTTTTGCTTAATATAGCTCATGCATTTTCGAAGAGACAAGACATAGTTTTCAAATACTGTTACACTTGGGAAGGACAGACCAGATTTTAACATAGGCTTCTTCTGATTAGTGAGGTTGCAGGTAATGTTCACTTTCTTCTTTATACTTTTCCTTATTTGAACTTTTAAATGGCAAGCTTAAATTACTTTTAAGTTTTTAATGTTTTTGCTTCATGTAGATCTTTTTAGATTCAACCTTAAATACTTTCTAGTATTCTTCTTTACTTTTACTTCTTTACTTTCTTGTATTCTATACTTCTTTTTCATTACATTTTCTAATGTATCCCTGCTGATGTTTAGAAAAAAACGATTGGCTTTGTTATATTGAATCTATTCCAATTTCACTCTTGTCAATTCAAATAGTTTTTATCACGGATTTAAAAAATTTTTTGGACAGACAATTGCATCTGCAAATAATCATCGTTTTATTTATTTCTTCTTTTCCAGTGTTTATAGTTCTCATTTCTTTTTCTTGCCATACTGCATTGGCTAATGTCTCTAGTATGGTATCAAATAATAGTAGTGTTGGGAGGCATTCGTGTTTTATTCCTAACCTTGAAGGAAATGCTTCTAATGGTTTACCACAAGTATGATGTTTACTGGATTATGGTGGATAGGTTTTTCTCCTGGCTCCCCAATAGTTTTAAAGTGTTTGTTTTAGTCAGGAATGTTGTTGCATTTCATCAAATGTTTTAAAGTTTTTCTACCTAGAGTGATGACCATATGGTTTTATCTTAATCTAGTGTAGTGAATTACATTAATAGGTTTTCTTATACTCTTGCATTTGTTTGCTAATATTTTATTTAGGGTTTTTAAATTTGTGAGATTGGTCCAGAGTCTTTTTGTGTGTGTGTGTGCTACCTTTTGCCTCTTTTGGTCATAAATGTTAACTAGTCTTATTGACTGACTTGAGAAGTTTTCCTTCTGTTTCTATGTAGTGATGATCTAGTCCTTGATGGTTTCTTGGAACTTATTTGCAGAACCATCTGAGCCTGGTGGTAAATCTTTGACTATCTTTAATTTTCCTCCTATAGCTTTTAATTTATTCAGGTTTTCTACTACTTATAAAGGAAAATTTTAGTAATTTATATTGGAATAAAGTTGTACATAATATTCTCTTAGAATCTGAATCTTTTATTATTCTTATATATACCTCCTTTAACTGAATGCTTTTTACTTGTGTACTGTCTCACTTAAAAATTTGACTTGCCAAAGGCTTATCTATTTTTTGCTTTTTAAAAAAGCACAACTCCTGGTTTTACTGATCAACTCTGTTTTTGAAAATTGCCTTTTGTTTTCAATTTAGCTAATTCATTCTTTTAACTTTCTTTAGGTTTTTTTTCTTTTCCTCTTTTTCTCATTTCTTGGGTTGAATGCTTAATTCATTTAGTTTCAGTATTTCTTATTTTCTGATAGATGAGTTTAAGGCTCTAAAATTTCCTCTGAGTGTCACTTCTGTTTCACCCCATAGGCTCTGGTAAATCATACTCTCACAGTTCTTTTCTAAATAGTCTGTTTTACTATTTTGATTTCACTTTTAATCTAAGAGTCATACAGAGACATGTTTTTAGATTTCCAAGTGGAAAGTCTGAGTTTGTTTTTGTTTTTTCTAATTTCTAAGTCTGGTTAGAATATAAGGTTTTCTCATTAAGGCTCAGCAGAGGGGCACAGAGATCATGTATGACATTCAGGTCACTCACTTGATACCTTGTACTGATTCCAAATTTTAGCTCTTGAAGGCCAATCACCCTCTTTTTCTCATTTTAACTCTTCTCCCCTTTACTGTAAACTAAAGCACTGTATAAACGTTTTTACTTCTCTTTTTAATGTTCCTCATTGTCTTGCCTCCGTTTATCATTGTGCCTTTGCTTAAGCCCTTTCCACACCAAGTCCCTCAAACATCCTACATTCTGTCCTAACTGTGCTTAGGCACGTTCTGTTCCTCCTGCTGGGAGCAGTCTCACCTTCCCTCCAACCATCCTACTGATTTCAACCTACTCTTCAAAATCTAGCCCGTGTCCTTATGTCCTGGAGCCTTCCTGGAGGTCATCCCTTCCTTGCCCCTGTTCTTCCAATCCCCTTTCTCTGGTCCTCATAGCATTCTACAAACACCTCAATTGCTACTATCCTAGTAGACTACATTTATTGAGTGGTTATCATTTCCCAAAAATCGTACTGAAGGCTTTATATACAATATATCATTTAATCTCCACAATAACTCCATGAGGTCAGTGCTTTAAGGAGGGGAAAATGAAGATTTAGAGAAAGGAGTTAGATCCTGCCCAAGATCTGCCACTCGCTAGTAAACAGCACTGCTGAAATTTGAATCTGATTCCGAATGCTATACTCTTAACTCTTATTACCTTGTATTATAGGTACTGATTTTCTTGTTCATCTCCCCTACTTGGCCACGAGAGATCAGAGGGCAGAGACTATGTCTTGATCATCTCTGAGGCTCCAGTGGAAACACAGGAAGCACTCAGTTGGCTGAGTTTATGAGTGAGAAGGCTGTTCTAGCCAAGAGTCCTGAATTGAAAAGTACAGTTCTTCTGGTTGGTGAACAAGCCTAAAGGCAGGATCAATGCACAAAGAAGAAGTCTCCGGAAGTAGCGTTTTCCTGTATTTAGTAAACTCGAGCAACCTTTACCCGCTGAGGCGAGACACAGGAGAGCAAGGTGAGGATGATCTCAGGTGGGATTTTCGGAACTCTAAACATGTTCTTAAATTTTTTTTTCTTTTTTCTTTTTATAAATTACAGACAGAAAGTTACCTGTAGTTTGATTTTTCTCCCCTCAACTTCTCCAACATCTCCCATTGACTGGAGTAATTTTTTTTTTTTTTTTCAATTTCAGCACTTAATTTTGGAAACATTAGCAAGAATCTCAGCTTCTGAGAATGAAACAGATGATTTAGTCCTGGCCTAGAGAATCACACCCCTGGAGGAGTTGTCCTTTCTCACAGTTGCTATGCAATAATGAAACCCCCTGACACTTCAAGGAAAACCAGATCCTGGATTGGTGCCTTGGGTTTAATGGTTGCCGATCCTCCCCCTGAACAGACGTGCCAGATTTCAAAGGCCTGGACTGGACAGCAAATGCATGTGCGTTGGCAGTGGCAGCATTTTGTGTCGAGGCGTCGGTGTACACCCTTGTGCAGACCCTCTGCTTGCTGGGGCCCCGGCCCCTCAGAGCCTTCTCTCCTTCCTCTAGAGCAGCATCCGTGGGGTCAGAACTTCTGCAGAAGAGGTTATGCTAATCTACTAGGTTTCATTTATCGTGACAGTTCAAACAAGCAAACCCTCAAATGCAGCTGATCGGTTTGCTGGAAACACTTGGCTGCCGTGCAGTACAATGGAACTGTTCCCTCTAGGAGTGGAGAAGGATCTGGTTTGGATTTTCAAACCTCTCTTTGGCAAGTTATTTTTTATGATGTGACAGATGAAGTTTGGCTGAAATTTTGTGGCCACTGATTTATATTTTCTCTAGTGACAAGTTAGATCATTTACAGATCTGTCCCACTGTCGCCCTTACGGAGCCTCAGTCAAGGCAAGAACGGAGGGCAGGAGAGCGGGAAAGTGGTCGCTCTACTTTTAGGTCTCTCACTAACCAGTTCTGTGACCTTGGGCAAACTGACCAAGTTCACTGCGCCTCAATTTTCTCCTCTGTAAACGAAAAGGACTGGATTAGAGAGGTGATCTCTAAGACCCTAGTTCAAAAGTTGTAAGCTTTATTCTTATGTGTAATTCCCTTTACAAAAGTCACATAATTAAACTGGGGAAATTAACTCAAAATCTAAATAGAAAAGTATATCAACGGGCTTACACATTAAACTTAAAACATTTGGCTTATTTAAAAAGCAAAAAAGCTTCCTTTGGTCTTAAGCACTCCCTAGGGTCAAGGGCAAAACGGATTTGTCAGGGTTGTCCCCACCCTTTACCCTCCAGTCAGCTCCAAGGCCTTCCCTGCTTCCCCTGCCTGGCTTTCTCTTTCCACTTTCCTTCTACTCACACTTGAACACATACTGAGCTAAGCTGGGCACCACAAACGTGCCACAGAAATCTGTCTAAAGACCCAGCCGTCCTGGGTCCCTTCTCCTCCCTCTCCCTTTCCCATTGGCCCAGGGCCTGCTAAGGTGTTGCTCTTAGGAGGCTGGTCTGAGGTCCTCTCCCTACACCCTGCTGAGGGTTAGAGTTGGGGTCTAGAATGGGATCAGGGTCAAGGGACCTCCTTCATTGGCCCTAGGTTGCCTAGAAAGCCCTTTTGGGAAAGTGCGTGCTGACTCAGGCTACAGGACCCAACACTCGAGGAAGCTGGAGTCAATTACCGGTTCCTTACTCCCCAGGCTGCAAAGAATTGGGAAAGAAACCTTTCCGGTCCCCATCGTGCAGCGCTGGAATTGATTAGAGAGCACTGTTGATTGTGGGCAAATCTACAAAGCTCCCATCTTATCCAGATCTGGTTCTGTTAAGTGAAGAGCTTATCTGAAGCAGATTCAAATTCTCTGGACCCTCCTGGGATCTGCCCACCTGGGCCAGGCATTTCCCTAGACCAGATTTTCTCAGGAGGGGTCTCGGTTAGGGAACCAGATGTCCACAGCGGCATCTCCTGAAGGAGACGCAGACAAATCAAAGCGCATGGTATTGTTTCTTTTCTAGTTGCTGCTGTCATGCTGTTCCCAGTTTTTTCCTATTGGATTTCTTTCTGATGGAGACAAATCGGAAAAGGATTGCACCCAGGGCATTTAGGAAAAAGAAGTCTGATAGCTGGGCAGCTGTAAATTGATCCGAAGGCAATGAAAAAACTTAGCTCGGGTGTGGGCTGAAACTGAAGGGGGGTGGAGCTCCTTCGGGAGCTCACACTTTGCATTTCACTTCCTTTTACTCTTGCTCCCCAATTTCCTTTATTCCATTGCTTCCTAAGTTCACAGATGTGTTAAAAAGAGGAGTGGATTTGGAAACTGAGGACTTGATCTCATCTCTCCTCCACTTGGCTTCCATGTGACTTTGGACAAGTCATCTTATCTTTCTGGGTTTTGGCTGAATTTTCAAGGCGACGGTGGTGTTTCTTTCCTAAGGTCATGGTTAGAAGGAGTCAGGTAAAGGAGCTTTGTAACATTTTACTATTCTCTGTGTTTGTTCAGACAGAGGCAGTTTCCACAGGAATGGGGTCCGGAGCGTAAACAGGGGTGGGGTGGCATGTGTGCAGTTGGGAAATGGGAGGTTTCTGAGCTGTTATTGGTAGAGCGTAAGTTCAGGAGCGTGAGAAAATGATTCCTGATGCAGATACACGTTTGGGGTTTGGGGCAAGTTCTCATTCTTGTAGTTGAGCACATGTAAGCAGGACTGAGAACAATAATGAAACAGAGAAGCCCCTGAGCCGAAATTCACTTCTTCCTTAGAGACGGTGTTAGGGATTCTGCGGTCCTTTCCTGGTCTAACTGTCAGGATCATGGGGATCATGAGGCAAAACTCTGAATTCACCCAAGTTTGTCTTTGGTAAACTGGTCTGGCCTGTAGCAATTCCCTCCCACCATCCTACCGCTAAGAGACAATAACCTAAGAATGTTTCCCATGTTCTTTTCATATTTAAATTTGAACCGGGGCTTGACCAAGTGCGGGCTTGATTCTCAACTCTGCCTCCACACCGAAATCATCTGGGGAAATTAAAAACACGCAAACTAATACCTGGGTCCCATCTTGAGAGACTCCGATTGACCTGGCCTGAGGTATGACCGCCAACGTTCCTAAAGGCTTTCAGGTGATTCTAATGGGAAGCTGAGAGCAAACACCACCGGTGTAGTGAGAAGCAGTTGGAATCTCAACCTGAAAACTTACTTGCTGGGTAATCTCGGGCGAGTTCCTTAACCTCTCTGTACCTCGGTTTCCTCATTTAAAAGATGGAGACGTGACAGTAATCTAGCTCGCAGTGTCGTCGAGAGGATGAAATGAGTTACTAGACGGAAGGTGCTCAGCGCAGCGTCTGACACACGGGAAGGTAGCTATTTCTATTTGCACTAGCGTAACAGTACAATCCAACGTGCCTCTTTTCTTTCTTACCTTTCTCCTCCTCTCATTTCTGCGATGCTCTTGGGTCTTCTCCTATTCTTTCCTATCTTTCCTATTCTTTCCTATTCTTTCGCCCTTAATTGCTCCCTTCTTCTCCACCCCGCCTTCTAGATGCTTTTCCCTTTCCACTCCTGGGACCGCACCTTGCTGGGGATGTGGTGTCTAGAATCCTAGCAAGGCCAGTCTAAATTAATCAGAAGTGTGAACAATGGATGATTTGGGGAGAAATGTGGCTGATGGCTGCTATCAGGGAAAGGGAACAACAGGACAGAGATCTTGTACCGGCCAGATAAAGATCATCGGTGACAAGCATGTCTGCCGTGAACGCACGTGTGGCTAGTGGAGTCCTTGCCTCTGACGTGGTCCCCGTCCTAACATATCCCTGTTAAACAACAGTTAAATAAATGCTTTCTCTGTCTGTGTCCAAATGACAACCGCAAAATGACACAGCAATGACACGTACGATTTGGCTACGATGGAGGGCGCGGGTGACCACCACCAAAATGAGACCAAGCCCAGGCCGTATTTTCTTTTATCTGCCCATTAAGTAGCAATTGCACACCAAGTCCCCCCACCTCAAATGCTCAAGTACCACCTCCAAAAGCCACCTCCCCAACTACAGCACAGAACACAAAAGTATCTGGTAACAAGGTGGGCAGCGCCTCCCCTCTGCCGCGTTCAGAGCTCGGTTCATCTCTCAATAGCACCTGCAGTGAATGGAGCGTGGGGCCTGTTTTATTTCCAGCTCTTTCAGAATGGAAAGGGGACCAGAGGCTCCCGTCCTGCCCTTGGGAAGTCCCATCTTTCCTACCTCCTTTCACCAGGGGTTTGGGTCCCCTCGTTCTGGTCATTTGTGGTCACTCAAGTGAAGCTCAGCCCCATGGTTTGCTCCCCTTCTCTGCGTCCAGACCAGGGGAGCAGCAGGCTCCCCTCAAGCTGAGGGATGCAGATAAATTTCTGCCCCTTCTACGTCCCACACCAGCTCTGATCAAGACCGGGAGGTAGAGGAACCAGGCTCGAGCGGAAAGATGGGGAGTGATTTCTTCTTCCCCAGCGGGCCCGACACACGCAGGCTCCGAATCCAATGACTCTCCCTTGCTTCCTTAACCTCTAGAAATGCCAACGGCACACCAAAGGGAGTCAACAAAATAAAAAGTGGCCAAGGATTTGTTCTCTGCACCTCTCCCCTCCCCCCACGTCTTCCTTTCCAACGTCTTGGAGAAGAACCTGTGACCTCAAAACATAGGCGTGATCTCCAACCTCTAAATGTGACCTCTTAACACATAATGTCCCCCAAACTTTACAGAATCCCCCACCACACTCCTGCTCGTCAGTACCTCCTTCAGGGGCAGCAAGGCCCAGAGCTCTCCCCTCCCTTCCCTCCCTCCGGTATCTCTGTCCCTTGGGGTTTTGTTCTCAATCCACAGCTAATCCCCTTAAAGTGATAGCTGATACAGGGATTAGCTGCTATCTCCTTAGGAGTGTTTATACGGTACTAAGGGAGTTTAAGAATGCTATTGGTGAAATTTCAAGCAATCCTCTGGCAGGATTGTGTGCAGCTACTTCAAATTATACAGTACAGGGAAGAGGGAAAATGAGCAGTTATCGTGTGCTTACCACGGCCCAGGCATCGTGCCAGAGGCTTCACAGAATGTTCTTTCATTTACTTAGGGAACTGATAAGGAATTCAGGCTCAGGTAGGTAAATAACACATCCAGTAAGTGGTGGGGTGCGGGGTTTGGGGAGCCCACAGGCCCCCACCGCCCCAGCCTGCCTCTCCCGGTGCACCGGTGGGTGACGCGGCGGGACCCTGGGGGAAGGCGCTCTACCCGGAGCGCGGGGCGCCTCAACACCTGCGCCGGCCTCTGGAACCGGGGCCGGTTTCACTCTTCCTCACTTGCGGAGGATCTGTCTGAGTGCCGTGCCAGTCTGGAAGTCTGCCTGGGGTCACCCAGAGTTTAAACACACATTGTGAGAGCCCAAAATGATAAAGTGCTCCCCAAAGCGGCCCGCTGACTGGCTGGCGGAGCCTCTTCCAAGATGCTGGTGTGGGGACAGGAATGACTCAGCAGTTTGGCTTTCAAGCCCATGTCTGTCTCTGAGGTCAAGTACAGCGAATGATCCCAGCCTACCAGGCCTGGGGTTAGGAGGGGATTTTATCTCTGAAGCAGCCACACATAAAGATGCTTCAATGTCCCACAAATGACAAAAGCCTCTCTGTGCGTGCGCGCGTGCACGCGAGTGTGTGTAGTTCAAGTTTCTCAGATGATTCTAGTGTGTTTCTCTTCTCCCTACCCACACCCACCCCCAATTCTCTGGTTTTGAGAATTTGGGTGCCAGCTGAGAACTTACAAATATACCTCCCTCTGTCTAAACCAAGTGTGTGAGGTTATGAGAAGAGTGAACGAATGGGGCATTTCTAGATAACCCACACTGAGTCATTACTCAAAGCCATCCTGGCCACCTGACAGGATTTGCCCACTGGTCATGGCAGCATAGTGTGGAGACCAGGACAGCAGGCGAAAGGAGCAGTGCCATACACCATACAGACACAGAGCAGGTGCCCATTCAATAGTTTTCAATTAATAAATGAAGGCAAGTACTCTCTGACACAATCATGGGCCAGATGGAAGATATGAACCATGTCATCAACACTCTTCAACTGCCCTGCTCAACGCTCAGTCACATGAGAAATCAGATGTCTGTGTTTATTCTCAATATCACGAGAACCGTCAGAAAAACAACTTCTACCACTCAGACCCCAGCCTACGTCTTGTCCAGAAACACTGTGTGGATAAAGTAGCTGAATATTTAACTGCCACAGGAGAATGGAAGAAAGTGGGCCTCTTGTTCTTCATAGTATTATTAATGCCTCAGTTTTCAAATATTTTTGGTTTTGTCTCCCCCCAGTTAACTAGTAAGGATGATGCCAACAGACAAAGAAGACATGGGGGCCACTGGGCTGTGGAGAATCAGAGGGCCCCTGAGCTGGCGTTTCCTCAAGAACAGCACAGGCCCACTCAGGCACGTGCCCTCTATCTTTTGTTCCAGAGGAGAGCTCGGCTGTCCCTTCTAACTGGTAGAAACAGTTCCGCATTAAAATGGAAGGATTACACACGAGCTGTCACTATCCTCAAGATTTTGGAGGGCACTTAGGGACGGGGAGGGGAGCCGGACACCCACAAGCCCAGAGCCCCTCCCGCTCTGTCCTGCGGATCCTTAGTGCTCTCTGAGCTGGAGGGAGAGGGGGCCCCTGTACACGAACGGGAGGAGTGACGTTGGGATTGTCTCCGAACGGCAGGAAGAAATTAAGGTACTGGAAGGTATTGTTAACAATTTTAAATTTCTCTCACAAATTCTCCTGCAACCACTTCTCTCCATCGGAACCTGCTATAAGATGGTATCTGGTTAAGCTCGGACATATTTACTTAGGTACTTAAAGCTTACGGTCAGCTTCTGCAGGGAGCTCTGCGAACGGGGGCTGTGCTACTGGAACAAATGGAAGAACCAGCACCAGTCTCGGCATTAACCCTGGGCTCTGTTCCGTCCCAGAACAGTTCTCAAACCTGGGGTGTAATTTTGTTAGGCAGTCAGGTACAAATGGTGTCTTGAGAAGGGCTTTGGATAGCAGGAAGTAGTAATATCTGGACTATAACGGGAAATGTTTGATTAAAATACTTGGGGGCAATATGGAAATGGGTAGTTTTTGATAATTGCCAAAGAACCCCAAGTCCAAGGTAAGTAACTGGGATGCTTCCACATCTCAATACACAAAAGGCAGTGGCAGTTAAGGGCATCCGTTTTAAGGTCAGATTGGATCAGACCTTGGCCTCACTGATTAGTAGCTCTGGGACCTTGGGAAAATTGCTTAATCTCTCTAAACTTCTGTTTTCTCCATCTATAAAATGGGGATAATGAGAGACTTTCTAGAATTGCAGGAAAAATTAAAGATTCAGAATGCAGGTAACGTGCTTAGCATCTATTCTGGTTCACAATGAAGTATTCAATAAATGGCAGTATTATTATTATTAATATTTGATTACTATTCATTCAACAAGGATGTATTAGTACTTATTCTGGGCCAGGTGCTGTACTTTGATTCTATTCTAATTCCAACAAATTAAAAAGTATATATTGATACACATACAAGTCAGGACCAAGGGTAAGAAACAGAGCTCCATGGTATTGACCTGAGAGGTCTAGGAGTTTTCCAACCGTCACAGAATATCCCCTCTTCCTTGATCTGTAGATGTACACGTGTGAACAGTTCCCCCTTCCTGTACCCTATGCTCCCTGCCCACTCAACAGCAGAAACGCACAGGATCGCTCCAGGAGCAGCTGTCCAAAATCGCTTCACAGAGAAAGAATGGGACGGCTGGAAACAGGAGGAACTGCTGTATAGGAGGTTTGTATAACCGAGCCAGACCCAAGAGGGTAAATGAGGAGGCTCGATGACTTGCCATCTGTGACTGCTGCACCAATATTTACAGCTTCTCTGTCATTAGGATGGCGATGACAATCGGCCTCGAGAAATATATTGTAAAATCCAGTGAATTTCCTCCCCATATCTTGGAAGTTTGGGAAGAACTGTAATGGATTCCAAACTGTTTTGAATTAACAGAAAGAGCTTTTTCCTGTTTTTCCTGTTGCCGAGTTCCAGCTGGAACCCTCCTAAGCTTTTCTCCAGCAAACAGCCAACGCCCAAGGGGGCAAATTGTCCAGTGGAGTGTCCTGGGGCTTGTCAGCTTTCCTGAGCTTTCTACTTGGCCTTGGCTGCTGGTGGGTTTGAGGAGTTTGCTGGTGGGGCTGGCGTGAGGCTGTGGCGTCAGCTGCAAGCATGCCCTTGCTGGAGGCAGTGTGATTACTCTCGACGCCACCCATCCAGCCAGCGAGACCAGAGCGGGCAAGGGAAGTTCTTCCCTTATCACCACTCCCAAGGAAGCTGTGCTTCTGGACTCCGGGCCAGGCCTTCAGGAGAGCAGGGACGGGACCACAGGCTGGGGCCACCGACACCGTGAGGGAGTCGACCACATCCGCCAGCCAGGTGGCAGAAGAGACACTGGGAGGTGACAGTGAGGACACCTGGGTTTCCCTCCTAGCACTGCTGCTCACCAGTTCTCAGCTCACCTAAGTCTATGACTCTCTCTTCTCTTTCTACGGAATAAGAATGAAAATACAGGAGAATTATCAGGATCTAATGAGAGAATGAAAGGGACAAAGTGCTGTCCTTTGGTTCTGGAATATTGTTCTTTTTAGTCTCATTCTTCTTGCCTGAAGCTCGGAGGAGAAAGAGGGAGAGAGGAGAAAACCTTGAGAAGAACTAGGTCATCTTCCTCAGCAAGTGGTTTGCGACCTGAATACACAGTAGAAATGCTGAACACCAGGCCAATCTAAGGACCAAATCTAACAGCATCAGCAGTTTCTAGGACTGAAGCTGAGTGACAGTGATCTTTACTACTGCAACTCCAGTTTTCTCAGCAAATACTTAGTTGGGTCAAATCAGGTACTTTCATCCAAAAATCCCCTTTGGGTCCTCTGGGGATCCCCCGCCCTTGATCTCCCCAATCCCTCACCACCCCACTCTTACATAATGCCCATCTCCCCATTTTCCCTTCAGTCTAGGTTCATAGCCTCGACCAGAATGAAACTCTTCTGTGATTCTAAGGCCAGCTTAGAAGAAGGTCACTGGGATCCCTGCCCAAAGTGCTTCTCTCTCAAGTCACTAAAGCTATCTGTAGGCTTCAGAATAAACTGCAGAGGAGAAAATAATCCCTCTTGTGAAGAATAAGCAGGATCAGAAATTTGTTTACGGGATCAAACCTTCTTGCTTGCATGAATGTTTTCCCTTTCTGGAAAACCCAGGACGGGAATTGAGAAATTACATGTTGTACAACAAATTATATGTTGTACTCCAGTAAACCACAATCTGGGATGTTGGTTTCACCATCTATAGATGACTGGGACACTGATCCCCCTTGGAACTCAGTCTTTGGATTGGGAATGACTGCAGTAGTTCTTTCTCTGGCCTCTACCCAACCAGCTTCTCTGGGTAAAGAAGGAATCAAATTCCTTGGTGTTGAACAAACACGGGGTCCAGTTTATTCATTCTTATCTAGTGCCCATAGGTTGGCTTCATCTACAAAAGCAAACTTTGATCAGGGAAGGATGTGCCTTTTGTGATATGGGAACTAGTCAATGGTAAATTCTGTTTTTTTTTTTTTTTTTTTAAAGGAAGTCTCAAATGATTCACAGGGTTTTCTTCTCATTATAACCACAGATAGAAGATTTTAAGAACGTATGAATGCCAGCTACCTTCAGATTTCTTTCACTGCTGTGAGGATCTAATGAAATCTGGATATTGGCTGCTGTGAAGACAGTCTGGGAAATGCTAAAAGCAACTTGTTTATACAGCATTGACATTTAAAGGATACCGTTTTTAATTTTCATAATTGAAAGCCAAAGTCTGCAGTATCTATTAAATTGAATAAGTTATTCTCAGAGCTATTTTTGACCAATTTAGAAAAATTTTAAAGGCCTAACTGAATCACTGATTTTCAAATAATCTAGCTTGTGTGTTATGGGCAGTATATGGCATTTTTCTAGATGAAACCATACTGTTGTCTTATGTGCCCATAAAACAACATTGCTCAGGTTCAAAAAGCCCTGATTTATCATGATTATTTCTTGTCTAGAACTTTCCTAGATAGAAACTAAGTATCTTTGAATGGCTTATTTCAAATGCCTCCCTTATTATCTGTGGTAGGAATATAAACTGGTACAAACTATATGGAAAAACCATCTGGCAATAATGAAACAAAAGACTTAAAAATGTTCATAGCCATCTACCCAGCAATTCTACTTCTGGTAATTTAGAATGAGAAAATAATCTGAAATGTTAACAGAAATTTACACATAAGAAGAATTACTCCAGTGGAATTTAGAACACATTTTCCATACTTTTTTATATTCTTCTCTATAGGTTCTTATAACAAATTATAAGCAACCCAAACATAAATAGGAAGATAATTTAGTATGTAATGGTCTTTTACAAAATGAAATACGTTATAGTCATTAAAAATGGAAGCATATATTAGAGAAATGCAAATCAAAACTACAATGAGGTATCACCTCACATCAGTCAGAATGGCCATCATCAAAAAGTCCACAAATAACAAATGCTGGAGGGGGCGTGGAGAAGAGGGAACCCTCCTACACTGTTGGTGGGAATGTAAATTGGTGCAGCAACTATGGAGAACAGTATGGAGGTTCCTCAAAAAATTAAAAATAGAGTTGCCATATGATCCAGCAATCCCACTACTGGGCGTATATCCAGACAAAACTATAATTCAAAAAGACACATGCACCCTTATGTTCATAACAGCACTATTCACAATAGCCAAGACATGGGAACAATCTAAGTGTCCATCAACAGATGAATGGATAAAGAAGATGAGGGGGGTGTGTGTGTGTGTGTGTGTGTGCGCGCGTGTGTGTATACACACACGCGCACACACACACACACACACACACACACCAGAATACTACTCAGCCATAAAAAAGAATGAAATAATGCCATTTGCAGCAACATGGATCCAACTAGAGATTACCATGCTAAGTGAGCTAAGTCAAAAAGAGAAAGACAAATACCATATAATATCACTTATATGTGGAATCTAAAATATGACACAAATGAACCTATCTATGAAATAGAAACAGACTCACGGACATAGAGAACACACTTGTGGTTGCCAAGAGGGAGCAGGGGGGGAGGGGGGGAGTGGGAGGTTGGGATTAGCAGATGTAAGCGATTATATATAGAATGGATAAACAATAAGTTCCTACTGTATAGCACAGGGAATCATGTTCAATATCCTGTGATAAACCATGATGGAAAAGAATACAAAAAAGAATGTATATCTGTATAACTGGATCACTTTGACAGCAGACATTAACACAACACTGTAAATCAACTATGCTTCAATTAAAAAAATTTTTTTAAATGGTAGCATATATATTATATATATATATATATAGTATATATGCTAGCACATACATAGAAACTTTTTGGTAAAGGGAAATAGGACTCTGTTAATCCTATTTTATTCTGAGGATAGAGAGCTTTACTTTTCACTTACACCTTTCTGTACTCTTTGAATTATAAAATGACCATATATTACTTTTATTTTTAAAATTAATAAAAATATTAATAAAGAGTAATAGTGGCATTAGAAAATGGTTAAGTGAAAAAAGGAATATAAATATGGTATGTATAGCATGATTAGCAAAAATCTTAGAAATATATCACATGTTAATAATTATATTTCCAACTTTCAATAAAAATAAAATGTGCCTTAAAATACTGGCTAGTTAAACAATACCAACTTGTTTTCTAATCTGGTTTTTTCCAAAATTGAATCTTTTTCTCCCAGTGGACCTCAGAGAAACTGGAATCTCATTCTTCTTTGCTGAATTAATCACAGATCCCAGATGATCAAGGGTCAATTTGTTTAAGAAGTAGATTCCGTCAAGATATCAAAACATGTTGGATAGTGTATTTTTGTTACATTGAACATAACACAAAAAAGGGGTGCTGCTTCAGAGTTAACTTGCGCTGTGTTGTTATCTAGATGCACCCTAGTCATGTGAAGGGCAGTATCAGTGTAGACTCTGGAGCCAGACTGCCTCGGTTCATCATCCTGGCTCCATCTTTGCTGCCTGGGTAATCCTGGGCAAGTGACTGAACCTTTCAGTGCTTTAGTTTCCTTGTTTGCAAAACGGTACTTACCTTACTGGGGTCGTGAGAATTTAATGAATGTGTGTGAAGTGGCTAGAACACTTCCTGCACACAGTAAGTACTTAATAAGTGTTTGCTACTATTATCATTACTGATACACCATGCACCTGATTTCAGAAGCATTCTGCGCTGGAGCAATTGGACAACAAAGGACTGCTCTTTGTAACATGCTGTCTAGTTACACACAGCTTACATCTATAGGACCACTGTCCCCTACACCTCAGTTTTCACGCACAGAGGATATTCTGTAGGGTACACACAAAAAGCTCGCCTGAAGTCCATTTCAGTAATGAAAACTGGTCACTTGAAAACAATCTTTATATTAAAGAGATGACACTAAAACTTTCTTCTACTCAAGTTGGAAACGTGGAAGGCCAATGAAAGTAGGATTTAGTATAAAACCTGGCTGTCGGAGTTGGTTAGTTAGATCATGTCCTAGCAAGGCCAAAAGTACAATGACTGGCTAAACAACTCAGTTTATTTCTCCACTGGGTGTTCTCTGGTTCAGACTGCATTCTTAATCCCAGCCAACCACCTCACAGAGGTACTTCAAGGGGAGCCAGCAGAGGACTCTACACGGGAGAGGAGACAGGGCTCAGTAAATGTGTGTTCCTTGATTCCTGATTCTGGGAAAGCAATTCAAAGTAACACCTCACTGATGCTGGGGCCAGACCATAATTTGATCGCAAACACAGTGGTGCTTTCTCTATGTCAAGTGAGCATCGTCTTACAAAGTTATGTATGTCATTACTTAAATGAAGAAGAGATTGGCCTTCTGGAAAGGAAAGGAAAAAGACAAGAAAAAAGAAAATAAAGAGAAAAAAAAAAAGCAGACAAGGGCATTTGTCTTCCATGTTTGGATTTGACTAGAAAAAATATTTTGAAGAATAAAAGAAAAGTACCTGACTTACCCACAGCCTTCAAACAGGAAGTCAACCATATTCTTTCTCGGTGTCACATAGGTAGTTACACTCCCGTGGCATTATACCACTGGCATTTTTCACATGAAACGTGTGGTAAGTGCAGAGAGAAAAGGCACATAGCCTAACACTAAGGAAAGTCCAAATTCTTTCAGCCATCCCACCACCACGCCACCCTTTCACGGAAGATCCAAAGCAGCAGCTTACCTCCACTGAGAATAATGACAGCTATAAATATTGCCAAGTCGCTGTCATCTAATTCCAGTGCATTGAACTTCACAGCAAACTCGAACTTGGGCTCCATAAAGTCACCAAAGGGCTTTCGCAGGCTCTTTAAAAACTCCCTCGTCATGAATCCTTGGCCCTCGGATATGAGAACCCCATCTTTATTCATCAAGGAGGCCAGCATCGTGTAAATGATCTCATGGACGCCGTATTTTAGGAGAGTTACTTGGTCATTCAAGTCAAGATTTACAAACCCAGGAATACTCTTGGCATACTCTGTGATCTCCTGCACAGCCTCCACGGAACGGAACTGACACCCCTGAAAGATGCGGATGGCCACTTCTTTGCTTGGCTCCTGCAAGGGGGTGATGTGCTTGAACTTGATTTTATCTTCTCCCATCATTAAGGAATTCATGTCATAGATAACAAATGGCTGCAAAGAAAAAAGGGAGAAAATGGCTGAGTTGGAGATTTCTAATTCAGTCAACACCACCCCAGGTTCTCTATGTACACTTGCTTTGCTAACTAAAATCTTTAAAGTCTAAAACACTTAATTAATAATGAGCAAATACTCGTGTCTTGATTAATCCTCCCAATTGTCTTCTGGGACCAAACATATTTCACTAATATTGGCCTCCCTTTCCTTCCACTTATACTGCAACACCTTACCTGGGACTGGCTAATAGCTCCAATTTCTGTCATTTGGAGGGTCTTTGTTGTTGATTTTTCAAATGATACGAAAGCTACTGTTTATTTTGGCTTTCAGTGGTGTATGTTTTTAAACTTCTTTCAATAAAAAAATTATTTCAGCAACTCAGGGTTGAACAGACCCACCTGGACATAAAGTAATCTTGCAATTATACATTAAATCTACTCAGATCTTGAAAGAAACGCAGTGTGCATGTAAACTACACTTAACTATAAAAGAAAATCAGTCTGAAAGCAGATTAAAAATACTGAGCCAAGAAAATGTCTTTCTTTTTTTTTAATGCTCTGGAAGCAATCTGTTTTAGAAAGAGCAGCTGTGTAAGGCCTGTGGGTAAAAGCTGCAAAAGTGTCAAATTAAAAAACTTATTTTTCAAAGTATGTGTCCTTAAGGGTCAAGAATCAATAAAAGACGTTTATCAGTGACTCAGGTTTGCAGTAGGCTGCTCTCAAAAGCACGCTGTGTTAGTCATAGATGATCTTTCTCTTTCATTTCCTCCTAGAGAATTAACCAAAGGTTTGTGGTCTACGTGAAATTCTCAAGGCTACTCTGAATGAGAAGCGGCTACACTTTATATATACAGTGGATCCACTGAGCTCCATAAGGAGTTACCCCTAATAAGAGTTGAGGGGATCTGGGTTCCAGCTTTGGTTCTGCGGTTAACTACGTGACTTTAGAAAAGTCATTTATCTTTCCAAGGCCTCAAATTTCTCAACTGAGGGGAGTGGATTGCATTGGAAGTTTCCAACTCTTCTCTTGAGGATATGCTAGTTGCATTTCTCAGATGTAGTGTCTGTGATGTATGCGTATGTGTGTGTATATCTGTGTGAGTGTGCATGCATACTACATGTCCACTGAACATGCAGTCTTTGATGTACTAAAAATAAAACTTCTTCTGAGCAGAGACGCTGAGAATTCTCTCCTCATTGGCAAGAGGAAGCAGATGCAGTGAGTGCCGGCAGTAGCCAGCTTCAAGATCCACTGGTTCAGAGACTCTGACTATTAATCTCTATAGGAGTCTATGATCGTCACCGAACTTTTTTTTTGGGCTGCACTACATGGCTTGCGGGATCTCGGTTCCCTGACCAGGGATTGAACCCGGGCCCTGGCAGTGAAAGCGCAGAGTCCTGACCACTGGACCGCCAGGGAATTCCCTTCACCGAACTAATAAGTCTATTCTACACTGAAGGAAATAACAGTAATACTAAGGGGTTTTCGATGTTGAGTAGATTTCCAAACTTGCCTATTATTTCCACACCATTCACTGGAGTTATTCCAGAAATTGTTACTTTTTTAAACCCCCAAATTCACTTCAATTGTATTGTTTAGCAAATACAAAACCACAAAGTAGGACAGATGTGAGTAACCCAAGAGTAAGCTCGCCTGGTGGCTCTAAGTCTTCAAGGAAACCAGGAGTGAAGAGTGCTTACTATGTTTTTGGGAATTTCGCTCACCCCCGCTCCCACTTCAGATTGATATTATTACCGGGAGAGGAAAAAGAGGACGGAGTGGATAAACAGTCACACCAGTTAACACGTGCTAAGTTTCTCCAGAATGCCACATTCTAATCATGAGAAAAACGTTAACAGAACCTAGGGAGAGGTCGTTTCTGTCCTCCAGGAGTTTTGTAGCGTATTGTAATTTACGTTAACAAGAGCCTGGCTTTCTTTACTGCCATGAGAATCTGACGGTGCCTGAAGAGTCCCCCTGCACCTGTACAGAGTACCAAAAACAACGGATATAACATCATCCCCTCTTCACATATGAAAAGACGATACCTCGATCTGCCCACTTCAACTTTTGGATGAGCTCAACCACTCAGCTTCTTGGCACAGAGCGGATGCATCAAATTCTTCCACCTCCATGTAAGCAATTTATCTGGAACTATGCCCTGATAAATCATCCTGTGACTCTTCCCCTTGACTTCCCCTGTCCCCTCATATAAAGCCCCGGGTTCCTGTTTTCGAAATTCTGTGCGAGTTGCACATAGGGCACAATCCTGCTAATTTTCTCTCTCCATTTAACAACAATGTGACTTGGTAACCCCTTGGCAATCGGCATTGGTCAGGATTTCCTGGCGGTAAACACTCAAGGACACAGAAAGGAATCAGCAGCCCCCACCATCATGCCAAACCATTCCAGTCTTTTCTTTTTTTAAAAGATCCCTTCAGCGTTTTCAAAACGTGAACTGGCAGAGAATTATGGGTATTGACATGCAAATGAATCCCAGGTGGATTTCTTTGTTTTTCCTCGTCATAGCTGATTGTGCTGTTTTCCTTGCATTTCTGAAGTCTGCATAGATTCTTTCAACCCCCATGCGGATCTGTCAAACTGCAAGAGTGATCGGACACGATCTGCCCAGAGATCTGCCTTTCTTCGCCACCAATTCACCAGTTCTTAGACTGCAAACATTTCACCTGCACATTTCACACTGGGACCTCCTTATCCTGAAACAGCGAAAAGATAGTGGCCCACCTGGTTTGCAGAGGGCTGACCTCTTAAAACCACGGGTGGAATTCAGCCAGTGGAGTTTATCTTGGATCATGAATTTAACATTACACTTCTGGTAAAATATTCCCCATAAAATGTACTTCACTTCCATGTTTCTGTATTTTCTACAAAGCAAAGGGAAGCCTTACATTCTCTATTAGCTTGCACCGTATCACTGAATGATCTGCCATTTTAAGAGGAACCATATCCTCTTCAAATGTGGTCTTAATGATTTTACACTTTTAGTTGGGGGCTAACAATGTATTTATCTTCAGACACTATATCAAATGGCTAGATAAGCATCTCTCCTTAACAGGAAAGAATGCTTAATTATGTCTAGGATGTTATCAGGGATAGATCCAGGCTTTGTGGGGCCTGAAATGTACACGATAGTTGAAGACATTTACAACAACTGTTGGGTTCAGTAATACAAATTATAAGAATAAACAGCTCAGGCCCTTTCTTGAGCCTTGGAAGGGGCTCAGTACAAGGGAGAGGCCCTGAAGCTTCATTAGCTTCATGGTGAGTCGGCCTTTGGCTGTTATAAATGCTTGTACTTCTCCTATTTTGGACACACCAGAACAAGGCCAGAATGGAATGAAGAAAATTGCACTTGAACACAATGTTTCTCCAGGGAAACAAAACGGTTTCTGTAAGAGGAAGTTAGTTTTCTTTGGAGAGATACATCAAGTGTAATTTATTTTGATATGTTTTGATTTTCAAAAACGGCTCCACGTATCAAAACCGGGATGGGATTAAGGGTACTGTTTTTATAGATGACTAAAATTAGTCCTAGATCTATAGCACACCTGTTATGTATAACACAAAGATCATGGGGGAAGCTGGCTTACTAATGAAAACAAAGTAGAGTAATAAAACTTTACTGTTTTGAATGGACAGATAGAACAATATTGTTTCTTACTAGTCCAACAACAGCAGCATTTTAATATACAAGTTGTTTTAGTGATTACACATGAATGCTCTAAGTTTACAGCTCCTTCTGAATAATAAAATGGCAAGCTAGAGGAGATAAATGAGAAAATCAACTAAGAAAGCACAGATTATTCTGGTGATTTCTCCAATTTGGGAGACTGAAATTCGGGGCTCTCCTGGTAGTCTTAGTTTTCCTGACAGATTAGAGCAAAGGCTCAAGGAAGAAAATTGAATTCTTAGGGCCTATCTTCTTCATCTTCTTCTTTCTTTTTATACTTCTGACTGACTTTTCATCTTCTGAGACACACATGGTTCTCTCCTTGATTAGCTCCACTGGGTGAATGTTAATCCAAAATGCATTGGTTGGGTTTCCTCAACTTCTTTCTGGTTTCTCCCCTGTCATTCCTATTTCCCTCTTGTTGAGAACCATGCGGTTTAGAGAACTAAAGGGTCTTCAGAAATAACCTACATCATCATTCTCTGACTATGTATGAATAAACTGAACTCGAGACTTTCCAAAGTCAAACAGCTATTTATAGCAAACACTAAACCAGATCTCCTCACTCATGACTAATTCTTTTCTCTTTCTGTTGCTTTCTACATGACTTCCCCACTTTTGCTTTTTAAAATACAATGACTATTCTGGGAGGAAGTGGAGCTTTTAAACTCTTATATGCCGGGATCTTGGAGGCAGTGTCCTTTGAACTATTATTTCCTAGAGATGCCAATTAAGTGCTGTATGTGATCGAAGTTAAGTTTGAAAGTCTCTCAAACGTAATCTTGTTTTCCTACATGGTTTAGAGATTTAAGACAAATAAAAACTCAATACGAAGAATTATTCACACTCTAATGAACCAGCACATAGTCACAGCTCTTAAAGAAAAGTCTATTGCTGGCCAAAATGTTACTCAGCTGGCAAACAAGGGCAGTGGCCAACTGAGTCTAATCATTAAAAAATGAAAAAAAAATTAAAATGCTTTTCTTCTTAACTATATAGAATATTATCTTTTTAATTTATTGTCTGAAAGAATACCATTGGTTCAGATCTGTCATATCTTTAGCTATATTCCCGACAGTACTGGAAATAAAGAAATTTATTTTTTTAATATGAACATATGAACTAATGATTCCAGGAGTCCAACTTCTTTAGTCACCATTGAAAGCAATCAGCACTACCGTCCTGCTCTTTATACTGTGGTTCCTAAGGCTCTTTTCTCTGAGGGTCTGTTTGGTATCTTGCTTCCCAGGGGAGCAAATTCCAGCTCACTCAGGCTTTTCCACAGTGAAAGGGGGAAAGAGACCACACTTTGTTTAGTTGTTCAGTGTAGGATTTAAAAGGACAGATATCTTTCCAACAGTTTGAGGGCCCTTGTAAATTTTAGGATGCGAAAATTTAAATGGGTACAGAACTGTTTTCACAAAAGTTTACATTTCAATACTGGTTTTACTATTTGAAAGGTTCACATCTCACACACTATTTAGAAGAACTGTTTTTATCATGGCATCAGTTTGCTCCTGTAATTATAAAAACAGTGACTCCACATAGATCCATCATAAGCAGTGGGATGCTTTGGGACCCAAAGTCCAATATAGTACAAATAACAAGCTTTATTCCTTATTTGCAGACAGAGTGCAGCCAGGACGGCCTCACCATGGCTCAGATATGGAGTGAAAAGTTGGCAGACACACCAAGGGTTTTTCTATTTATTGTTTTATGACAAACCATGGCACTGAAGATGGTTTTTGAAAACCACTCTCTGTTTATTTTCATCAACAAACATGGGATCACGTGACACTGACACACCCAGTGTGATCATCGCATCAGGGGAGTAGTCAAACACTGGGAACTTCCAAAGTCCATTCAGTTCTCAGGTTGCCTTCAGGAGATAAGCACCCTCGCTCTAGCATATCTGTGGTTTTTAGAGTTCGGTAGGTTCTCTCAAAGAAGGGGCTGGGCTGGAACAAGCCATTGAAAGGGAAGTAGACTGTGAGGACAGTCAGTGCTACTCCTATCTCAGGGTGGCTAAAAGGCCGAGTGCTCCTAAAATTTCTTCTCCGGTGATCCACCTCCAGTGAGTCCATTTCCCATCTTTCCCTAAGCCTAAAGTTCCCAAGCATTATTCTTTGCGGCAAGACAATGAAAGTAGGGCCAATCATATCCCAAAGATACGATATCTAAGTTAAAAAGATAGGAGGGGACAAGGGGCATTTAATCTATCTGTTCATTTATCTGTTCTGTTCTTCAAGGTGGCACCAGCGAATAAGAGATAGAAGAGAGTTTAGTGGGGAAGGGAGAAGCCCTGGTTGGCCTGGAGGCAAATGCTGGAGCTGGGCCTAGGCAATGGTTAAAATGAGCAGAAGATAAATTTAAAGAATGGCCTCTTCAGTAAAGTCATTTCCTTTTCCAAAGGTTCTGGGTAACTGGCCATCCATCCACTATGCTGAGTAGCCTCCCCCAGGCTTGACTGAACCAACCCTAACGACATCAGTTCAAGCAGGGTGTATAGTGAGACGCAAACGGCTCTATCGCACTAGCCACAGCCCCTCTTCCACATGCCCCACCTTCTCCAGGGTCCACACTTCTGCAAAACTTCTCCTATCAATGCAAATCTTATCTTTCAAAAGTCCTGGGCAAGTGATAACATAACAGCCCTGTCAAGTAAGCCCTGTCTTACTTGACAACATCAAATGAATAACATGACCACATAAGATAAAGAACAAATCTCTAGTCTCACTGGAAGTCACATTTTGATTTTTTTTTTCCCTTTCGCATATTCCTCTCTGAACTATTTCTTTCCACTAGTGCTTAATTTGATTTTGCAAGATAAGGAGAAAAGAGAGCGCCAAACAATTCTACTGCAGTTTTGTGTAATCAGGGGATGGACTATTCTGATTTGGCCCAGTCTCTTTTTCCTTCCCAGACCCCAACAAGAGGCAATTTTGCCTCTATCCCATCTTTAATGGTGCCCGGGTTGGTGGGAAAATCTTGGGTTAGAGGCCCTCTGATGAAAGTCCAGAATTTCCAAGGGCATAGGCATCAGCTTTTTTTTTTTTTTTTTTTGCTGTACGCGGGCCTCTCACTGTCGTGGCCTCTCCCATTGTGGAGCACTGGCTCCGGATGCGCAGGCTCAGCGGCCATGGCTCACGGGCCCAGCCGCTCCGCGGCACATGGGATCCTCCCGGACCAGGGCACGAACCTGTGTCCCCTGCATCGGCAGGCGGACTCCCAACCACTGTGCCACCAGGGAAGCCCTAGGCAGCAGCTTTTAATTCAATTAAGCAGATACGTTCTGAGTAACACAAAGCACAGTCCTAGTTACTACAGAGGGAAAAAGGACAAACTTGAGAAGCCTATAATCAAGCATTTTGCAGCCCTTTCCCTTAAAAAAGCTTAATACCTATTGACCCCATAAAAAGCCTACAATTACCTTAGTTGCAACTCAAAGATTTAGAGCCAAGGAGTCAACTGGAGTGAGCTTTTAAAGTGATTTACAGTGGATCGGGCTGTGGCCCCTGAGTACCACGCAGAACAGTATGCTGGCCACTGGAAGTGTAAATTTAAAATCTTGACTACTGAGGAAATTTGCTTTTTAAATGCTTTCCTCTTATCTTTCAGGTACTATTAAATTAATAGGATTTCCAGTGTGGACTGCAGGTCTGGATTGGGAGATTTAAAGAAGGTGAGAAAGCAGTTCCTGGAAACTAAATGGCCCAAGGCAAACTGTGGAGTAAACGCTGTGCTCTGGGCTGTCCCCCTGTCATCACGCCTCTCCCAGCTCAGGGTCTCCGGTTAGGTTCCCTGTCCCACATGGGCTCTCGGCGAGCTGGCGCAAGCTGCCTTCAATTGTTAACCCTATTTGGCTGTGTCGCCCTGATCTTCCGTTTGTTTCTCTACCTTTAAATGAACACGGTTTACTTTCCGTAGTCAAATAGACTATGGAGAGGTCATTTGCTTTTGTTTTGCTGTGCCCTGATCTTTTCATTTAAAGAACACGTAGACTCAGCTTCACTATGACCTATACTCCGTTGCCCTGCCCTATGGAAGACAGCGGCCCTCCTTACTAGAATTCAAGAACGAAACAGCAAAGGGAAAACTCCCTGACTGTGAATGTACTGGGACAGCAGAACAAGGTGGACAATTCCTGTCATTCTAAATATTCAGAAAAATAAACCATAACTCAGAATGCTTTCCCAAGGTGAAACTTCCCCAGTGTCTATGTCAGCCTGGCCA
Source organism: Orcinus orca (assembly GCF_937001465.1). Taxonomy (NCBI): domain Eukaryota; kingdom Metazoa; phylum Chordata; class Mammalia; order Artiodactyla; family Delphinidae; genus Orcinus; species Orcinus orca. Next base: position 4,998,088 of record NC_064568.1, read on the forward strand.
CTGCTGGCCGATGGGCAGGACTGGCTTCAGGGAGGAGAACGCACCCGAGCGGGAGGCACAGGGCCTGCGCTCCGGTGTCGCTTCTTCCACATGCTAACTCTGGGACCTCAGGGCAAAGTGGTCAACCTCTCTGGACTTCAGTTTCCTCATCTTTAAAAAGAGGATAATAATAAAAGCTGTAAGGTGGTCATGGGTCTTGAACATAATAAATACGCAAGAATTAAAAAAAATTATAAACAGCTGGATACAGCTATAATACTGCCAGAAAACCTACTGCCCTTCTTGATATTTGGCTTTTAACGCAGCAATATCCCACAGAAGTTTTCTTTTTCTATTAGCTGATTCTACTCTTACGGTTTAGCTAAAAGGGGGGAAAAAACCCATCTTGAGATAGTCATCAAAATACATTAACGGGTGATAAAACTTTTCCCAAAATATAACTGAGTGGGGAAAGAGTTACACATTTCTGTCCAGTAATCGCACACCTTTCCTGCAGGGGTTCATTTGAAAATAAACGACAGCATAAGAAGGCTTTCAGGGGCTGGGACAGTGTCTTCTGAATGTTCTGTGGCTCTTACTACCCTAGGAAGCTGCTGCAGATATCATACTCAGAGTCAGACCCTACCTGTGAAAACTGCAGTAGAGAGATGTGACCCAGGTCACAGTGCAAGTTGACGGCAGAATTGGGACCAGAATTCAGGCACAGTTATATTTTGTTTTAATATAATTCCAAGTTGCTTTCTCAGTTTCCTATCAGGGAAGAATTTTGCTTCTTGGAAAACGTGACCCAATCACCATTATAACCCACTCTGGGTTTCCTAAACAGTGGTCATCAATGTGCCTGCAGATGTTTGAGAATGCATTGGGGTAGGCCTGGCTGCTCAGAGCCTCCAAGAAGATAAAATTCATACACACAATAAAAGGACAGAGCTTCCAGTTCCCAGGAATAATCAGGACAGTGCTGCAAGGAAAGAAAAGTGATGTAATATCTGAAATGTATTTTTATACCCCAGGGAGAACTTCTAAGAGGTAATTTGAGTAGTTCTGAATGATACAATAATGGGATTAACTACCTTTTCCAGACCTAGGTCAGGCCCTTCCCAGAGAAAAGCAGAGCTGTGTGAAGGCATATAGATGTGGCCAGTTATTTTGACGCCAAGAAAAGACATGGATCCTGAAAGAGCGTGATGGGACGAGGGAGGTCAGAGTTCATTTGTTCAAGTTAAGATGACCTGTACCTTTTTACACTATTCTCAAAAATTTTATTAGGAGAACTTGAAGGAGTTTTTCCCTTTTCAAAATGTTTACTTACCCTATCTGAAAACACTTCCTTTCCTCTGTTTCAGACTCAGCCTGTGGTAGGTACCAGCCAACAGCTGAGTGGTACTCCGCATGTGTGTGTGTGTCTGTGTGTAACATGGTAAGTCATTTACTCAAAGGGAAAACAACAACAACAAACCCAGCCACCCCAAATGAAGACAGTAGAAGAGAACTAACTGATTTGTCTGTTGTCTTTCCTGTCAAGATCGCCCTCGCCTTTGCTTTCGTCAGCGGGAAGGACTTTATGTACGAGTCATACAAATGTTTTGCCAGGGCCCGGAGATCAGCAGACTCTGGGTTCAGCTGGTCGATATCACTGGAGATCTCCGCCAACAGCTTCTCCTTCTCGGCCTGTGGCATCCGCCCAAACCTGATGGCTACAGAGGAAGAGAAACGGCAGGATGAATGACTGCGTTATTGTATATATATACATCACAACTTCTTTTATCCTTTCATTCATCAATGGACACTTAGGTTGTTTCCATTTCTTGGCTATTGTAAATAATGCTGTAATGAACATGCTGGGGGGGCAAATGAATTAAGTTGAGTCTTATTAAAAATGTTTTTGTCCTTTAACATCTAAGGGGTGAACTTGCAGTCCTATCAGGCCTTTGACAATGAGTAAGGCTTCGTCTCATGGTCAGTTTTCCACTTTTAACATGTTGATTTTGTAACAGTTGTAGCCTGTAAACGAGACTTATATAACACTATTGCTTTTCATATGACTGTTGCCAATAACTTACGTTTTTCCACCACTCTTTCTCGAGGAAAAAAAAAATGTACGCATTTAGAGGTTTTGCAGGATTTGGCAACCTAATAACTATCACTTTATTTTCCAGCTCCTTTAAAGTAAAACAAGGAGCAGCCTTATCACCATTATTAAGTAATTTTTAAGTTGGAGTAACATTTTTCAAACTATGTGTAAAGAATATTTAAACACTTGCCTAGGTTTCTTTCCAAGGTCGAGATGAGCAAGACACGACAGCTTCATCTCCTGACCCTGAAGTTTTACTTGACAACATTTAATTCATTCACTGAACACCTGTTTGATGGAAGACACTGGCTTGACAGACTGGACTGGGAGATGCAAGGATGAAAGGGACGCGTCTAGGAGATCCCAGATATAAAAGAGCCTAAATATACACGGATTATTCTCTCCCTCATGTACCGCTCTTTACGAGCTCCTTCCTTTCCACCTAAGCCGAGTTTAAGCTTCCGACCCTGGCATGATCTCCCCCTCATGCTCTTTCCTCCACCACTGGACTTACTGAAAGAGTCGTCTTCCCCTTTCTGTCTTACTATTTACTTCCCAACCCACTGCAATCTAGTTTTCCTCATTTAAATTCACCAAAACTTTGCTCTTAAAAGGATCCAGGGGCTTTTCTGGTGGCGCAGTGGTTGGGAGTTGGCCTGCGATGCAGGGGACACAGGTTCGCGCCCTGGTCCAGGAAGATCCCACATGCCGCGGAATGGCTGGGCCCATAAGCCATGGCCACTGAGCCTGCGCGTCCGGAGCCGCAAAAAAAAAAAAAAAAAAAGGGATCCAAAGCTTTCCTCACAGTCAGATCTAGGGGCCTCTTCTAAGTGCTCATTCTGCTTCAGCTTCCCAGCTTCCTCCCAGCCGTTAATACTGTTGACCTTCTCCACCCTCTTATTTCAAATTTTTCTCACACTGGTTTGTGCTTTTCTGGCTCTCCTGTCTTTCTGCCTGCTATATTCCAGACGTCTTTGACAGTGCCTCCTCCTTCACTTATATTCTGCTATTCCTAGTTTGATCTTCTCTCTAACTCAGAAAACGTGCTAATGACTCCTGCCCTCTCTTCCCTGAGATTTGGACCCCTATTTTTCACTTCTCACTGTGTTCCTTTGCACATGGATGCTGGATATTCCACAAATACCTCAAATGCAACATAAAATCAAACTTTTCATTTTCCCCTCCAAACTGTCTCCTCTTACTGTGTTCCTTTCTTGATTAATTCACTCTATCACCCAACCTAGACACCTCAAATAATCTCTGACAACCCCTCTCTCCTCGGACACTTGTATTCATTGGTCACTGCTGAGAGATTTCTCTCAATGCCATTTCTTCTCACCGTTCCCAATGTTTTAGATCACAGTATTGCACTGGTCTCCTGATGGTTCTCCCCGATTTTTCCCTCTCTAACTTCTCCTTTTGAGCTGTCAGCAGTTTGGTTTTTGGTAATATAGGTCTGATCACTCCCTCGCTTTATAAGAATGTGGTGCTACAGGAAAGGTAAGAAACACACAGAAGAGGAAGAATGGGGAATTAGAAGTCGGATGGAAAAGAAGGCTTTTGAACTGGGCCTTCAGCACCACAGAGGATTTTGACAGGGGACAGAAGGACACAATACTCAGAGCCCCAGAGGCATTCTACCACAGGGCACTCTGCAGGAACAGCAAAGTACGCAGTTTGTCTGAAATGTGTGGAAAGGGCAGCAGAGGGAAAAGGAGGTGAAGGCTAGATTATGGGCGGTAATGAATACCCTGCAGGTATAAGTACCACAGCTCCTTTAGGACTTTTTACTTTGTTATATTTTCTGAAAGGTAACATGTTGCAGTTTAAATTTATTTGCCATTCAGGCTTTTCTTTTTTTGCAACATACATAGTGCTTCTGTTTACAAGGAAGGAGAGGACTACCTTATAAATGCTAAATGCCACAAAAATCTGTGAAACCATTTTGCTAGCATTTTATGAAGCTGCTAAAAAATTATTTTGAAAGTTGTCGCTTTTTTTTCAATAAAAGAAAAAAATCCATCATTTATATAATAGGATATCCTAATCAGTAAAGCTAAGGTTTCACTAACTTTTTATATTTATAAAAATTATTATTTTTGTCCAAACTGAATGGTATGGGGAAACCTAGCTGAATGACTCATAAGTAATATAAGTCAACTCTTCTTTACTTCAGATTTTTAAAAAAATGCACAGCCTAAACTTATTATTTTATTATTTAGTTCATACAAAAAGCAGCTCTTGAATATTAGATATTCTCTAGTCAAAATTCTTAAAGACTGGGCTTCCCTGGTGGTGCAGTGGTTGAGAGTCCGCCTGCCGACGCAGGGGACGTGGGTTCGTGCCCCGGTCCGGGAAGATCCCACATGCTGTGGAGCGGCTAGGCCCGTGAGCCATGGCTGCTGAGCCTGCGCATCCGGAGCCTGTGCTCCGCAACGGGAGAGGCCACAACAGTGAAGAGGCCCACATAACGCAAAAAAAAAAAAAAAAAAAAAAAAAAAAAAAAATCTTAATGACTAAATTATCCTATTAAAAATAAAGAGGACACATTTAAAAAATATGATTAATGTCAGGGATCTTGACAGCAGGACTTCAAAACACAAATTGTACTTTGAAAAACTATAAAAATGTGTATGAGTATCCATTTGACTGAAGAAGCAACATTAATATACAAGAGTATTTTTATTAAGATTCTACAGATATCAGCATCACTATTTCAAAGTGTAAAACAAGTAGTAGCTGATACAATGATCACTGAGGAATTTGGTTCTTTATTTCTGCTTTACTTTCGCTTAGAGCTTTCCTCTATAGGTGGTGTCTAGACAGGGCATTGAGCTGACTGTGTTCGGGACAATGCAGGAAGACTTCGGAGCCGTCAGCAGGATGGTCTAGAAATGATGGATTGTTAAATACCAAAATAAGTGGAACTTCGTTTATCTTGATCATTATAGAAAAACAAAAACTTTCTTCCCAAAACGTATCAATCCAACACCTGGGTGCTTCTTCTACCTAATGCTGGATATTTGAGAAACAACTATGTATCCAAATAGAAGAATTCTGAAATCATGTCCTTCTACGATGTTTAGACTACATGTCACAGTCAAAATGAAAGTTCCACCTGAAGATGGAACCATATACCATGAACCACTAATCAAATATACCATTTATACTTTCCCTACCCCAGACTGCCCTGGATTTGTACTCTGGGGTTACATCGTTATGAGATCATCAAACATACTGACTTAAATTGCTGAGGAACTGATCAGAACATATGGGAGACCTGATTCAGGCATATGAAAAACATATAGGTGGAAACTTTTAAATTCAGGTAAATGACAGATATCTAGATATTTGGAAGACTGTGGCACTGTCTGTAAGACATGGACTAGCTGGTTGAAAAGTGAGGTAGGTTGTTTGATTTACATAGAATCATAGAATTTTCAAAGCTGAAAGGACGTAGCAATCACTGATTTTTTAAAAATTAATTTATTACTTTTTATTTTTGGTTGTACTGGGTCTTTGCTGCTGTGCCCGGGCTTTCTCTAGTTGTGGCGAGTGGGGGCTGCTCTTCGTTGTGGTGCGTAGGCTTCTCATTGCGGTGGCTTCTCTTGTTGTGGAGCAAGGGCTCTAGGTGCATGGGCTTCAGTAGTTGTGGCACACAGGCTCAGTAGCTGTGGCTCGTAGGCTCTAGAGCGCAGGCTCAGTAGTTGTGGTGCACGGGATTCGCTGCTCTGCGGCATATGGGATCTTCCCGGACCAGGGCTCGAACCTGTGTCGCCTGCATCATTGGCAGGCGGGTTCTTAACCACTGTGCCACCAGGGAAGCCCGCAATCATTGATTTTAGTGATTTTCCAACAATAGTTCCCAGAGTCCCTAGAGATCCTTGAAGGTGACTTCAAAGTCTCCTTCAAAGGTGGGAGCCGATGGCTAACCGGGAAGCTAAATGCACTGAAGGGACTGAACAGAGAGACCAAAGAGCAGAAGGAAAAGTAACACAGAATGGAGAGAATGCACTTTGGGGGATGTTTATTTCTTCTCGTGTGTACTGTGAATAGCAAGGAGCTGATCTTGGGGGCTTCCCTTGTGGCACAGTGGTTAAGAACCCACCTGCCAATGCAGGGGACACAGGTTCGAGTCCAGGACTGGGAAGACCCCACATGCCGCGGGGCAGCTAAGCTCGTGCGTGACAACTACTGAAGCCCGCGCTCCTAGAGCCTGCGAGCCACAACTACTGAAGCCCGTGTGCCACAACTACTGAGCCTGCGCTCCTAGAGCCCGTGCTCTGCAACAAGAGAGGCCACTGCAATGAGAAGTCCGTGCACGGCAATGAAGAGTAGCCCCTGCTCGCCGCAACTAGAGAAAGCCCGAGCACAGCAACGGAACACCCAATACAGTCAAAAATAAAATAAATATTTATATAAAATATTAATATAAAATAAAATAAAAATAAATTTTAAAAAAGAAAATACCAAAAAAAGTATTAAAAGAAAAAAAAAGGAGCTGATCTGGGTATAACCCTAGAAACCTCTTTTGATAAGTTGGTCAGTTATTACATTGAGGTCCATTCACACAAACTACTAAGAAAAAGACTTTCTATAAGAACGGAAACCTCATTACTGTTGGCCTCACAATGGCCAGAGCAAGGAATTTTAAGTAGTTACTACAATATCCTAGAAAACTTTGTATCTGGAAATGTTTCCTTCATCAGGATAATAGACAAAACTAATCAAAACCTACTTGCTGAGGTCCCCTTCATGTGTATAGATCAAATGGATGTTTTCTTTTCTGTGCAACCCGTTCCCATCAAAACCCATGAAAAGGGATTTTCTTAGTCATGTTTGCAATCCTGTAAATGCTGAACTGCATGTGTTTGATGCCATGACATTTAATTTCTTTTTCTTTCTTTCTTTCTTTCTATCTTTCTTTCTTTCTTTCTCTCTCTCTCTCTCTCCCTCCCTCCCTCCCTTCCTCCCTCCCTCTCTCTCCCTCTCTCTCTCTCTCTCTCCCCCCCCGCCCCCGACCTTTCTTTCTTTCTTTTTGCCTGTGCATGAACTAACCAAACACTCTACCAAGACTGCTCCTCTATCTGAATAGAGTAAGCTAATTGTCATAACAAGTCAAAAGATGACCTTATTATCAAGTTCATGATGCTTTCTTTGACTTTTCTGGAAAGATAAAATTATACCATCAATACTATATAGGTTGGACTTTAAATATTATTTGCTTATAAATAATAAGAAATAGGAGATATATTTTATGTGAATGTGTGCAAGCACTAGGAAATATATTTTTCTTCAATATGAAAAGTGACAATTTTTAAAGGACAAAAAAATAAATAGCATTAAAAGCAAAACTGGTCTCCTTTCCTAGGCAGTCTTAGTAATAATGACCTTAAAGTCAAGGATTTCTTCATAAAGATAAAATAAGTTTATTGCGGGCTTCCCTGGTGGCACAGTGCTTAAGAATCTTCCTGCCAATGCGAGGGACATGGGTTTGAGCCCTGGTCCAGGAAAATCCCACATGCTGTGGAGCAACTAAGCCCGTGTGCCACAACTACTGAGCCTGTGCTCTAGAACCCGTGAGCCACAACTACTGAGCCCGCATGCCACAACTATTGAAACCGCGTGCCTAGAGCCCGTGCTCTGCAACGGGAGAAGCTACTGCAATGAGAAGTCCGTGCACCACAACAAAGAGTAGCCCCTGCTTGCCACAACTAGAGAAAGCCTGCGTGCAGCAACGAAGACCCAACGCAGCCCAAAAAAAAAAAAAAAAAAAAGTTTATTGCAACTTGATTGCATCACCTAAAATATAACCCTTGAATTGAAAATTGGTAAAAACGCTTATGTTTTATGAAGTCTGAAATAAAGAGGAAACTGATGGAATTAGACCAGCAAATTATCTTGCAATTAATGACTGCAGTTGTATACACAGCAGATATAATCAACTGTTGAGGAAAGTTGGACCAAATTTCCATCCTGTCTAGTATAGCTGATGGATCTATTCAAAATATATTCTTACCTTTAGAGGAAATGACCCCATATTATGATACAAATATAATTTTTTAAACTATTTTTAAAGGGTAGAAGATCAGTTCAATTAGTGATTCCCAAATATCTTGATTTCTGCTATAAAAACCAAACATCTGCACGATGGAACAAAAATTTAATTTTCACAGATGCTTTGGAGTCCTTATAGATGAAGACTGACTTCAAATATTATATCTTCTTACCAGATTAGTTTTGAGAGAGGAAAAGGTAAAAGAAAAGAAAAAAAAAAAAACAGGGTATGTGATGACATGAGACTTTGGATTTAATTTGATTACTTTGGCATTTTATATCTCTTGAACCCATAATTATTTTGGAAAGAACTGATTAATTCTTGACAAATATAATACTACCAAATTACATCAAAATTATTTTTTGTGAGCCAGTCAACCAATGAGAGCCAAATTAAGAACTGTTTCTTCAAACAGCGCTGTCTTCCATGATGTTACTGAGTTAGTGCTACAGTTCATGAAAACATGGGTCTCCTACAGTCCTTCCCTCGTCGACATTCCAAATCATAAGCCTGACTTTAGACACAGGTTTAAAAAGTAGAAAGTGTTACTCTCTTATGTTACTATGGATACTGAAGCTTTGTGGAACTTTAAAATATTTGCTTAATCCACAAATTGTATGCTGCATAAAGTCAAGGATAGTGTTCTACTCATTTTTGCATAGTAAAGAGAAAAAAGGACACATATCTAAATTCTGATACACCACTTAAGTTCCGTATCCAGAAATCAGAATTTTCCTACATTAAAAGTAGAAACTACTATATATAAAATAGATAACTAATAAGAACCTGCTGTATAGCACAGGGAACTCTACTCAATACTCTGTAATGGCCTAAATGGGAAAAGAATCTAAAAAAAAAAAAAAAAAAAAAGAGTGGATATATGTACATGTATAACTGATTCACTTTGCTGTCTACCTGAAACTAACACAAATTTGTAAATCAACTCTACCCCCCAAAATTTTAAAAAAATAAAGTAGAAACTACTGATATATATAAGTAAAGTATAATCTGTTTTTAATACTATTAAAGCAACACAGAAAATTAACCGCAACTATCATTACATTTGTTTCAGAATACTACAGTTATATCCATTATCTCCCAGATTTCCCAGTCTTTACTCCCATCATGGCAGATGCTCAACTGTAAGAGAGAAGGATTCACATTTAAAGCTGAAAAATTCTGACCTAATTGAGAAACGTTTTAGCAGCATGCAGTATTCTGAAATCTGGCAATCGGTGGAAAAACTGTACACGTTTTCAGCAACGGCCCTCACGTCTACTGATCTGGCAGCCATAATGAGAATAGTAAAGTATGTGGCACTCAGGGTTCACTTACCATTATGAGACATCCCCACAGCAAGGCACTTCTGAAAACGACAGTACTGACATTTATTTCTACTTTTTTTGTGGATCCGACAGTTAAGATCACACCTATCATAAATAAGCTTCAATCTGATTGTCCTCCGGAAGAAACCCTGCAAAGGGATATGGAAAAAAAGGAAGCAAATTCTGAGTGTTTGTGACAATGGCTAAAGGTACACTAGCCTGGGTATCAGAGGCTAAGGTAGGTTCTTGACACATTCTGTCACTGGTGACTTTAGATAAATCACTTAATCTCTCTCAGTTTTCTCTGCTATAATATAAAGAACCAGAGGATCTCCAGTATCCTTTTTTTAGCTCTTAGACAGTGACCACAACCCACTGATGTCATTGAATGCATCTTGGCTCTACATCTGGATTTCAGCAAGCTCTAAGAAGTGCTCTGGCTTTAATGTAATGCAAATAAAACACCATGTAATCAGTTCAGTCTCTCTGTAAATCATTCCAACAGCATGCCCCAGCCTTATAATTGTGCTAAGCAGTTTGGCAAAGTTATAGTCATTTCATTCTAAAACATGAGCAGGGCCAATAAAAATCCACATGTGGATAATTTTTTGGAATTCTCTATGTTGCATAATTTCCTACAGAATTGGTTTCATTTATTTATGCATTTGAAAGAGTGCTCCATAATCGTTGTAGCCTACAAACAAGAAGAGATAACAGAAAATAACATGAGAAGTAATACATAAATCCTCAGAAAATTGACAGCTATCTCAAAATAGCAAGGATGTCCATTTGAGGCTAACTGAATTCTATTACATTTACATATTTTTGAAAGATCAGAAAAAAAATTCTAATGAGAAACATTTTCTTACTCCATTTTTTTTGTTATTGTTCAGAATATTCCTACTCATTTCTATTGTGCTCATCTTCATGAAACTCACTTCTTAATTCTTTCAAATGTATCTGGCCCTGTTTGACACAAAAAGCAATGAATTAGGACTGACTCTACCACTGACATGCATTTGGACTTTCTCCAGATTTCTACCTTGAACTCTAGACAAGTATGTTCAGCTGCTTACTTGACATCTTCACTTGGAAATCTAAAACCATCTCTAACCCAGCAGGTCCAACTGTGAAGTCCTAATCATACCCTGCAAGCTTATTTCACTGCAGCTCTCTCTATCTGAGCTGATACAACTCCAACCTTGAAGTCACTCTCAACTGCTTTCTCTCATGAAGAAAAGCTCTTGCTCTAAATACACAATTGCCTGTTTCCCTCACTGCATTCAAGTTGTGCTAACACCTCGACTTCTCAGCGAGGCTTATCTACCTTATTTCATACTGTGGCCTGTCCCTGTCCCCAACTCTCCTTGGCAGTTCTTGTTCTCCTTTACTCTGTTCTTCTTTTTTCCCAATAGCCTTTATGACTTCCTAACATACCATATAATTTACTTATTATATTTATGTTTATTTTCTGCTCTTCCCCTACTGCCCAACTAAAATTGTGAGCTCCCTGGGAGAAGGGATGGTCTCTTATGCCCCTAGATGTAACCCAAACGCCACCAACAGTGCTACGTTAAAATACGTTGAGTAAATATGTGTGTCATTTAACTTCCTTTCTAGGCCATCTCTGATATTTTGTGATTCTAAACTATGACTGAGATATTACAAGGCCACTAGCACACTCCTTTCCTTTCAGTTTTTGTTGCTATCTTATTAGAGGTAATAGTTACAAACATGTAGGAAATACATGTAACTATAAAATATAATAAGATAATTATCATACATGAGCCCATTGTTCAACCCAAGATTTAAAATCATAACCAGCCACTTGCTTGCACTTATGAGTTCTTCCCTTATCTAACTCCTGCCTCTGTGGCCTCTTGACAATATAATCATTATCCCCAATTTTGAGTTTATCGTTTCCTTGACCTTTAAGAAAATATAGTTTTATCACACAATCTATAAAACTAAATAATACGTTGCTTAGGTATGCTAGTTTGCGGGCTTTATTAAGTAGTATCATACTATATACAGGTATTGCAAATATATTCCCCTCTCTATGACTTACGATCCTTGAAGTTTACTATTTCAGTCTTTTCTTTTTTTTAACTTGTAAACCTTTTCATTTTGCTTTCATTCTTGAAAGATCACAGGGTGTTCAGTTTTTCCTCTTAACACTCTGAATTCCACTGTCCCTGTGCTTCCATTGTTTCTGTTGAGATGTCTGTTGTCAATTGACTTTGGTTGCATTTATATATTCTCTTTGTTTTTCATATTCTGCAGTTTTACTGCAGTGCGTCTAGCCATGGATTTCTTTCATTTGTCTTCTTGCACATGGTTTCTGCATCATGGTTTCACTTGTTCATCAGCTCTGGTGCTCCAATTAGTTAAATGTTAGGATTTCTTTTCAATCCTTCAATATTTCCCAACTTCTCTTTTATATTTTTCATCTTCTTAGCATTAATTACTCATTAATGTTCATCACGAAGGTAAACATCAGAACAGCCAAATAAGATGACAAAAAGTATATAATGACAACGGCAGAAGTAAGTAAAAGCAAACTTTTCTCACCAAAGTTCATCAGTAAGAAGAGTTCTGTACGTTACTATTCATCACTAAAGAAGACATATTTTTAATATTCAAAGATCCTATGAATACTTAAAGAACTAAAAGAGGCTTCAAATTCTAGCAGATTCTGGGTAGGACATATTCTTTAAGACACTGTTGGTCTCATTCTTAGTAATTTCTTTGCATATATCTTTCAGTTCAATAATCCTTTCTTCTCCTGTTTCTAGTATGTTATTTAACCCTTGTATTGAATTTTTATTTCAATGATTGCATTTTTCACTTTTAGAAGTTTCACCTGTTTTCAGAGCTGTTGGTCAGGTAGTCTATTATTGCTCATTCATTGCTATGATTCTGCCCTCTATCTTTGAACAATTCATACACAGCTGTTGTACATTCTGTATCAGGCAATTCCAATATCTGCTTTCCTTGGGTAGGGGTGGAGAGGCCTAAGTCTGTTTTTTTGTTTATTTGTTCACTTCTGGTGAATGTCATCAAGTTGATTGCCTACTTAAGTGTTCGCTGACATTTTATTTTGAACTCATTTCTTGACCTTAAACTGTGAGAATCCTACAGGGTCTAAATTGGGAATTCTTTCCTCCAAAGAGAATTTAAAGATCCTTCTGTTGAAAACCAGGAGTGACACTGGCTTATGACTATTTCAGACTCTCTTGAGAATTGTGGCTCAACTCAGAAGCCCCAGACTCAGCTGCACCTCACTGACAGCTCAGAATACTGACATAGGCATCTACCTGTAGGGCAATGCTGCACTTCAGTATTCCTATGGGCATCTATCGTGAGGAAACTCTGCCCTGCCCCTCCAAGTATGCCTGCAGCTACATCTCAAGACCTAGGATGTTTTGTTTGTTTGTTTTGCTATTAACGTTTTGGAGAGTTTTCCCTACCTCTTGTGAGATCACTAATATCTCAAACGGTATGTCCTGTGTAGGGTATGCTGGAAAGTTAAGCCTCTTTAATTCTCAAAGGGTTATAAGAAGGTTTAAATATTTAAAAGCCATTTCCCCCCCAATGATTCACACAAGGCTAAAGTACAGAACTGTTGTCACTGATAAATACAGGTGAGAAATTTTGTTTTGATTTTTGCCATTGTGACCATATATTTTTTATGATATCCTTGACTGCTTCTCTGATGTTCACTGTTAAAACCTAATATTAGTGGTTGAAAATGCTGCTTGGCTAGCTGACAGGTCCCACAGTACTCACCTATCTGGCATGGTTGGAGAGGAAGGCTTTTTAATAAGAGAACTATGTTTTTTAAGCTTAACCCTTATAATGTAATTTTTTGTTTTGACTCCTATGATGTCTTTCAAAGTGTATCACACTCTTTTTATAATGATTCCAATGTTGAAGGATAATCATTCTGTATATCATTTACACACTGACTATGCACCTAAAATCTTGAACTAAATATACACAGACTCCAGCACAATCTTGGAATTTACTTTTACTTTTCTTTTAAGACTAAGTTCATGATAACCAACCATTTTCTTGCAATTTGACTCTTTCAAGAAATCTAGAGAGGAAGATACGAGGCTCTCAGTGTTTCTTCTGTAAAATTATTTCTTGACTTGAAGAATGAAGCAGGCTTCTCAAAAGTTTCTTCATATTGCCAATAAAGAAACACTCTCTAACAACACTCTTTTTTATTGTGTCAGCGTCCATAAAGTGATGTGCAATTCCAACAGCTCACAGTTCTGATTATCATGAAGTCTGTGAACTGGTGTGATGGAGATGCACCAGTCACCATTTCAGAAAATGGTTTTGTGTATATTTTTATTATAAAGTCTTCATATTTGCTTGTGAGAACGTAATGCCTGTTTTTTGTTTTTTCTGCTTTAAAAAAAACTACTCCAACCTATCCTTCATTGTTTTACAAGTAACAAAACTTCAGGTGCAATGAGACCTAAGAGCGGTATTGTTAAGTTTACAATGAGATTAAACGCCCTGTGTTGGACCTGCATTCAGCTTTATCATGAAATGGTATGGCCCATAGGGGCTGAATCAACGAGCTGCCACTGGCACATGGGAATATACTAAAAACTCTTTCTGAGGTAGGATACAAAAAATACATAGAAATACAAAAACAGGGCTTCCCCAGTGGCGCAGTGGTTGAGAGTCCGCCTGCCGATGTGGGGGACATGGGTTCGTGCCCCGGTCCGGGAGGATCCCACATGTCGCGGAGCGGCTGGGCCCGTGAGCCATGGCCGCTGAGCCTGCGTGTCCGGAGCCTGTGCTCCGCAGCAGGAGAGGTCACAGCAGTGAGAGGCCCGCGTACTGCAAAAAAACCCCAAAAAACAAAAAAACAAAACCAGATTATACTCTATTGTGTGGTAGATTGTGCTTCCTTATGCCTTTAGCTAAGTCTATGGTTCTAAAATGATCTTTCACTAAAGGCATAAAATAGAGAAAAAAATAAGTGTCCAAATTGTAAGCAATAAATGCCAGCTGTGAAAGCTGTAGAACTTATTAGTCTTTCAGTAGCTACAGGTTATACATTGCCTAAATCTGTAATGTTAACAACCAAATACTCCATCACTGTTTCCCTGTAATCCAAACCCAATCTTTTTATTCCTATCTGAATTTTGGCCAGGATCACCAACATAAACCTGTTCCACTGGCACTGTAAAGCTGTTTAAAAAGACCTACTGACAGTTATCTTAAGGATTATAACTATTTTTTGCAATCCATAAATTAGTTTTCAGGTTTGTGGTCAACTGTATTTTAATTATGGGTATAGCCCACATTCTACTGAAATGACAAATGTTAAATTGCCAAACCACCTTTCAGAAAATACATACAGGTGAGTCTAACACGTGTGTGAATTTCATTTTCACTGAGTATTGTTGATGAACTGAGGTGATATCTTTGATTACTGACAGCCACTGGTCTAATTTAGCTGCATTCAGAGTGTGGCAGCAATTTTGTTTAACTCCACAGTAGCAAAGAATGAGTCAGTATGTCTTCAGCTTCATTCCTTGTAACAGTGGTTCTCAAACTTTTTGGTCTCCATATCCCTTTACTCTATTTTTTTTTTTTTTTTTTTTTGCGGTACGGGGGCCTCTCACTGCTGTGGCCTCTCCTGTTGCGGAGCACAGGCTCCAGAAGCGCAGGCTCAGCGGCCATGGCTCACGGGCCCAGCCGCTCCGCGGCATGGGGGATCCTCCCGGACCGGGGCACGAACCCGTGTCCCCTGCATCAGCAGGCGGACTCTCAACCACTGCGCCACCAGGAAAGCCCACACCCCTTTACTCTTGTACAAATTGTTGAGGTTTCCAAAGCTTTTGTTTAGGTGGGCTATACCTATTAGCATTGATCAGACTAGAAATAAAACCTGAGAAATTACTATGCACAAGAACACACAAGCCACATTCCATCAGGCATCAGAACTATGCTAACATTCCATGTCATGTAGTTTCTGGAACACTCCACTTACAGTCCTGAGAGAATGAAAAAGGTAAATAACAACTTATTATTATTATGAAAATATCGTCAACCTCATGGGTGTCTTGAAAGGGTCTTAGGGACCCCATTCCCAGATCACAATTTGAGAACTGATGACTTATATACTTGAAGAAGCCAAATTACATTATTCCTCTAACGTTTTTCTTGTTCTTATCTTTAAAATGACCAGATGTCTATTTTCCCTTCCAAGGATAGCATAACCTTCCTTGCATTTTAGTCTAGGAAGTCTGTAATCCATATTTTGGATGGTTTCCAAGTTACTGCAGGTTACTATACTATACTGTTAATTTTTTTCTACTGTTTTTCTTTATTTGTTTATATCTGGTATGTGAAGGACTCCCCTAGATTCGTCAGGTCTTAAGTGTTCATTCTCCATTTTTGCCTTAGAACATTTCTGTTTGTAACTCGAGGGCACTTGGGTTTTCTCCTCCCTGTTTTCTTTTTGCTACTTTTCTTCTTTGCTTTCTTTTATCTTCTAAGTTTTTATGCCCTCAGAACTTAGCTACTTACAATATTTGTCTTTCAGTTTTTAGCTGTTCTCAGAAATGTTAAAACTCTCTACAGGCAGAAGCAAGAAGAACAACAATCCTGCAGCCTGTGGAACAAAACCCACATTCACAGAAAGATAGACAAGATGAAAAGGCAGAGGGCTATGTACCAGATGAAGGAACAAGATAAAACCCCAGAAAAGCAGCTAAGTGAAGTGGAGATAGGCAACCTTCCAGAAAAAGAATTCAGAATAATGATAGTGAAGATGATCCAGGACCTCAGAAAAAGAATGGAGGCAAAGATCGAGAAGATGCAGGAAATGTTTAACAAAGACCTAGAAGAATTAAAGAACAAACAAACAGAGATGAACAATACAATAACTGAAATGAAAAATACACTAGAAGGAATCAATAGCAGAATAACTGAGGCAGAAGAACGGATAAGTGACCTGGAAGACAGAATTGTGGAATTCACTGCTGTGGAACAGAATAAAGAAAAAAGAATGAAAAGAAATGAAGATAGCCTAAGAGACCTCTGGGACAACATTAAACGAAACAACATTCGCATTATAGGGGTCCCAGAAGGAGAAGAGAGAGAGAAAGGACCAGAGAAAATATGTGAAGAGATTATAGTCGAAAACTTCCCTAACATGGGAAAGGAAATAGCCACCCAAGTCCAGGAAGCGCAGAGTCCCATACAGGATAAACCCAAGGAGAAACATGCCGAGACACATAGTAATAAAATTGGCAAAAATTAAAGACAAAGAAAAATTATTGAAAGCAGCAAGGGAAAAACGACAAATAAAATACAAGGGAACTCCCATAAGGTTAACAGCTGATTTCTCAGCAGAAATGCTACAAGCCAGAAGGGAGTGGCAAGAAAAACGTAAAGTGATGAAAGGAAAGAACCTACAATCAAGATTACTCTACCCGGCAAGGATCGCATTCAGATTCGATGGAGAAATCAAAAGCTTTACAGAGAAGCAAAAGCTAAGAGAATTCAGCACCACCAAACCAGCTCTACAACAAATGCTAAAGGAACTTCTCTAAGTGGGAAACACAAGAGAAGAAAAGGACCTACAAAAACAAACCCAAAACAATTAAGAAAATGGTCATAGGAACATACATATCAATAATTACCTTAAACGTGAATGGATTAAATGCTCCAACCAAAAGACACAGGCTTGCTGAATGGATACAAAAACAAGAGACCCACTTCAGACCTAGGGATACATACAGGCTGAAAGTGAAGGGATGGAAAAACGTATTCCATGCAAATGGAAATCAAAAGAAAGCTGGAGCAGAAATACTCATATCAGATAAAATAGACTTGAAAATAAAGAATGTTACAAGAGACAAGGAAGGACACTACCTAATGACCAAGGGATCAATCCAAGAAAAAGATATAACAATTATAATATAGGAGCACCTCAATACATAAGGCAACTGCTAACAGCTATAAAAGAGGAAATCGACAGTAACACAATAGTGGGGGACTTTAACACCTCACTTACACCAATGGACGGATCATCCAAAATGAAAATAAATAAGGAAACAGAAGCTTTAAATGACACAATAGACCAGATAGATGTAATTGATATTTATAGGACATTCCATCCAAAAACAGCAGATTACACCTCTCAAGTGTGCACGAAACATTCTCCAGGATAGATCACATCTTGGGTCACAAATCAAGCCTCAGTAAATTTAAGAAAATTGAAATCATATCAAGCATCTTTTCTGACCACAACGCTATGAGATTAGAAATGAATTACAGGGAAAAAAATGTAAAAAACACAAACACATGGAGGCTAAACAATACGTTACTAAATAACCAAGAGATCGCTGAAGAAATCAAAGAGGAAATCAAAAAATACCTAGAGACAAATGACAATGAAAACACGACGATCTGAAACCTGTGGGATGCAGCAAGGGCAGTTCTAAGAGGGAAGTTCATAGCTATACAAGCCTACCTCAAGAAACAAGAAAAATCTCAAATAAACAATCTAACCTTACACCTGAAGGAACCAGAGAAAGAAGAACAAACAGAACCCAAAGTTAGCAGAAGGAAAGAAATCATAAAGATCAGAGCAGAAACAAATGAAATAGAAACAAAGAAAACAATAGCAAAGATCAATAAAACTAAAAGCTGGTTCTTTGAGAAGATAAGCAAAATTGATAAACCATTAGCCAGACTCATCAAGAAAAAGAGGGAGAGGACTCAAATCATTAAAATTAGATGTGAAAAAGAAGTTACAACAGACACCGCAGAAATACAAAGCATCCTAATAGACTACTACAAGCAACTCCATGCCAATAAAATGGACAACCTGGAAGAAATGGACAAATTCTTAGAAAGGTATAACCTTCCAAGACTGAACCAGGAAGAAATAGAAAATATGAAGAGACAAATCACAAGTAATGAAAATTGAAACCGTGATTAAAAATCTTCCAACAAAAAAAGTCTAGGACCAGATGGTTTCACAGGTGAATTCTACCAAACATTTAGAGAAGAACTAATGCCCATCCTTCTCAAACTCTTCCAAAAAATTGCAGAGGAAGGAACACTCCCAAACTCATTCTATGAGGCCACCATCACGCTGATACCAAAATCAGACAAAGATACTACAAAAAAAGAAAATTACAGACCAATATCACTCATGAACATAGATGCAAAAATCCTCAACAAAATACTAGCAAACAGAATCCAACAACACATTAAAAGGATCATACACCATGATCAAGTGGGATTTATCCCAAGGATGCAAGGATTTTTCAATATATGCAAATCAGTCAATGTGATACACCATATTAACACTGAAGGAGAAAAACCATATGATCATCTCAATAGATGCACAAAAAGCTTTTGACAAAATTCAACACCCATTCCTGCCTGCTCCATAACTCTGGAGAGTTATGATAAAAACTCTCCAGAAAGTGGGCAGAGAGGGAACCTACCTCAACATAATGAAGGCCATATATGACAAACCCACAGCAAACATCATTCTCAATGGTGAGAAACTGAAAGCATTTCCTCTAAGATCAGGAACAAGACAAGGATGTCCACTCTCACCACTATTATTCAACATAGTTTTGGAAGTCCTAGCCATGGCAATCAGAGAAGAAAAAGAAATAAAAGGAACACAAATTGGAAAAGAAGAAGTAAAACTGTCACTGTTTGCAGATGACATGATACTATATATAGAGAATCCTAAAAATGCCACCAGAAAACTAGTAGAGCTAATCAATGAATTTGGTAAAGTTGCAGGATACAAAATTAATACACAGAAATCTCTTGCATTCCTATACACTAATGATAAAAAATCTGAAAGAGAAATTAAGGAAACACTCCCATTTACCATTGCAACAAAAAGAATAAAATACCTAGGGAGACAAACGACCTGTATGCAGAAAACTGTAAGACACTGATGAAAGAAATTAAAGATGATACAAACAGATTCAGAGATATACCATGTTATTGGACTGGAAGAGTCAAATTGTGAAAATGACTATACTACCCAAAGCAATCTACAGATTCATTGCAATCCCTATCAAATTACCAATGGCATTTTTTTTACAGAACTAGAACAAAAAATCTTAGAATTTGTATGGAGACACAAAAGACCCCAACTAGCCAAAGTAGTCTTGAGGGAAAAAAACACAGCTGGAAGAATGAGACTCCCTGACTTCAGACTATACTACAACGCTACAGTAATCAAGACAATATGGTACTGGCACAAAAGCAGAAACATAGATCAATGGAACAAGATAGCCCAGAGATAAACCCACGCACCTATGGTCAACTAATCTATGACAAAGGAGGCAAGGATATACAATGGAGAAAAGACAGTCTCTTCAATAAGGGGTGCTGGGAAAACTGGATAGCTACATGTAAAAGAATGAAATCAGAACACTCCCTAACACCATACACAAAAAGAAACTCAAAATGAATTCAAGACCTAAATGTAAGACCGGACACTATAAAACTCTTAGAGGAAAACATAGGAAGAACACTCTTTGACATAAATCACAGCAAGATCTTTTTTGATCCACCTCATAGAGTAATGGAAATAAAACCAAAAATAAACAAATGGGACCTAATGAAACTTAAAAGCTTTTGCACAGCAAAGGAAACCATAAACAAGACGAAAAGACAACCCTCAGAATGGGAGAAAATATTTGCAAACGAATCAACAGACAAAGGATTAATCTCCCAAATATATAAACAGCTCATGCAGCTCAATATTAAAGAAACAAACAATCCAATCCAAAAATGGGCAGAAGACCTAAATAGACATTTCTCCAAAGAAGATATACAGATGGCCAAGAAGAACATGAAAAGCTTCTCAACATCACTAATTATTAGAGAAATGCAAATCAAAACTACAATGAGCTATCACCTCACACCAGTTAGAATGGGCATCATCAGAAAATCTACAAACAACAAATGCTGGAGAGGGTGTGGAGAAAAGGGAACCCTCTTGCACTGCTGGTGGGAATGTAAATTGATACAGCCACTATGGAGAACAGTATGGAGGTTCCTTAAAAATCTACAAATAGAATTGCCATATGACCCAGCAATCCCACTACTGGGCATATACCCAGAGAAAACCATAATTCAGAAAGACACATGCACCCCAATGTTCATTGCAGCACTATTTACAACAGCCAGGACATGGAAGCAACCTAAATGCCCATCGACAGATGAACGGATAAAGAAGATGTGGTACATATATACAGTGGAATATTACTCAGCCATAAAAAGGAACGAAATTGGGTCATTTGTTGAGACGTGGATGGATCTAGAGAGACTGTCATACAGAGTGAAGTAAGTCAGAAAGAGAAAAACAAATATCGTATATTAACGCATGTAGGTGGAACCTAGAAAAATGGTACAGATGAACCCGTTTGCAGGGCAGAAGTTGAGACACAGATGTAGAGAACAAACGTATGGACATTAAGGGGGGAAGCCCCGGGGGTTGTTGTTGGTGGTGTGATGAATTGGGCGATTGGGATTGACATGTATACACTGATGTGTATAAAACTGATGACTAATAAGAACCTACTGTATAAAAAAATAAAATAAAATTTAAAAAAAAATTTCACAAAGAAAAAAAACCACCTCTCTACAAATATCTGATGAACAGAATCACAGTGAAACTATTTGCTTAAGCCTTCTAGTTTTCTAAGTGTTTTACCAGCCCATAAAAATAATAATTTATTGTGGAAACTTAGCCAACCATACTTTTATTTATCAGCATAAATTACCAACATGACCAAAAGTAAATGATTTCTTTGGGTATTTCTCAGAATTTAGCCACTATTTCCTCAAAATTATATAAATCTAACTCAATAAAATGACATGTTCTTACTACTCCTTGGGAAGATAATGATTTCATATAAGATCACAGATATTTTAGTTTGGTTTCAATCACAGAATGAATGGGTTTTCGTGTTTTAAACGAAAGCCATCTCTTGCCAGTAGTATTTCAAGGAGTCATTTTGGAATTTTAGAACTTAGAGATGAATAAGAAGCCCTCGGGGAGCTAATCTAACCAAGCTGTTTTACACACGAGGTGTCTGAAGGCTGAAGTGCTCATGTGATTGGTTAGGGACCTTGGGCAAGTGGCCAGGTGACCACTAGCTTGTCTCTTTCACTTTATTAAATTGCCTTTGGAGTAATAAACTATTGGACTGAAGAGGTTTTAGAGATCATCTAATTCAACACCATCATTTTATAGAACTGAAAACTTAGACAGAATATGGTTTAAAAATGATAATATGCAAAAGTATCTTGCACAATATCTGGCGCATAGTAGAAATTCAATAAATATTAACTTCCTTTTTTGGCCCATGGTCGTTAGGAACCCAGATATTCTAACACCTACCTAACTGCTGTCATATATCATTATTCTGAACAAAAAAGCCCAACTGACGATTGAATCTGATCTTACCTTTTATAAGCAGCATTATTTTATAAGGTAAGTATTTATGAACAATTTATTCTGAGCCCTGGAGTATATAATAAGTACTATTCGATTACTATTTTATTCATTGAGCCTATTAGAATTAATTCTTTTAAAATACGAACTACATTTTAAAATATGAGTAGAGGGACTTCCCTGGTGGCGCAGTGGTTAAGAATCCGCCTGCCAATGCAGAGGACACAGGTTCGAGCCCTGGTCCAGGAAGATCCCACATGCCGCGGAGCAGCTAAGCCCGTGCGCCACAACGACGGAGCCTGCGCTCTAGAGCCCATGAGCCACAATTACTGAGTTTGCATGCCACAACTACTGAAGCCTGCACGCCTAGAGCCCTGTGCTCCGCAACAAGAGAAGCCACCGCAGTGAGAAGCCCACGCAATGCAACGAAGAGCAGCCCCCGCTCACCACAACTAAAAAAAGCCCACGCACAGCAACGAAGACACAACGCAGCCAAATTAATTAATTAATTAAATTAAAAAAATAAAATAAAATATGAGATTAACATTTTCTTAATAATTGGGCAGAATATTACTAAATGAACTTTCCAAAATACCCTTTTTCACAAAGAAAAGAGGTGAGGAGAAAGAGTACCTCCTTTCCAAAACAGTTACATCGCTTTGCCTGCTCCTAACACATAGCTCAAACTGATGCTGGAACAAGAAAGCACAGAGCACTGGTTTAGGAGTCATAAGATATACGTTCTGGTCCTGGCTCTGCCACTTACTGATGGATGACCATGGGCAAGTCTCACTGATTCATGATTTCTACACCTGTAAAGTGGCCATACATAAGTTTGACTTTATAGGACCGTTCTAAGGCTCAAATGAAGATTATCTATCTATCCATCTATCTATCTATCTATCTATCTATCTACCTACCTATCTACCTACCTACCTACCTACCTACCTATCTATCTATCTATCTATCGGGTCCTACATACACAGAATATTCCATGGTATAGTGAAAAACAATATAGAATATTCAGGAAATCCGGGTACCGGTCTGGGTCAGCTCATCACTGTCTTTCCATGATACCTTGAACAAGTGACTTTTTTTTTTTTTTTTTTTTTTTTTTAAATCTGCAAAATGCAAGGTTCAAATTAGATGGTGCTGCACAGGACCAATTTGGAAAAAGGGAAGTGAGGCAAAGTAGCCTTGCTTTGAACAATTTTCTTAGGTTTTCAAGTATTATATCATTTGAAGAATGGGTTTTGCCAAAAATATTTAAAAGCTTCACAATGTTATCTCAGTTCTTTGCCATCTGTTTGCAACAGGAAATGAAATAATAGGTACATTTTCAGCAAATTATTTCAAAAAAGAAAAAATGTTTTTTTTACCTTGCATCCTTCACAAGCATGAACTCCGTAGTGGAACCCTGAAGCTTTATCCCCGCAGACACGGCATTCAATTGCCATGAGGGAGTTGGAAGGCTCTTCGTGAGGCTTATTGTACAGCTGAGTCTTTTCAGAATAGTAAGGTGGGGATGCAGGCTCCACTTTGATTGCACCTGTGTAGAGAAAAACACGAGCAGGTAATTATCACGTGAAAAACAATGCCCGACAAGCAACAGGGAAGTCACTATAGTACACCTTGCTGCCATTATTTTATTATTTAAGTTAGATGCACTATGGAACGTGAAAAATACACAGGAAAAAGTAGGCTTTGTCATCACAGGCAAGTCGCAACACCTCTGAGCCCCACCTGTGAAAAAAAATGGGGTTAACTCTGTGGTTAACTTTTAACTTTGTGGTTCTATGACCGTCCAATACCTCGGAACACTAAAGCTCTAACAGGCAACATATGGTATTTCAGATCATTATGGTTACTTTGCTACATAATGTGCTGTATTTGGCATTCGTGACAATATTAAATTATACATTTGAATTTAAATGTTGCATTTTAGAAGTGTTTTAAAACCACTCTTGAAAAGGAAACAGAAGGAACATTGCCATGAAAAGGTATGGTAAGCCCAGCTTGAAGGTACATGAAAAATAAGAGAGCAGGTTCCCATCAATGTTGAGTCAGAAAAGATGGTTTGTAAAATGATCTCTGATAGAGAGAGGCCTTATGGAAAGCAAGCACTATCTTTCCGTTGGTCAGGATCAGGCCTGTTAAATTTTCATATCAGGCTCCAACTGAAAGCCACACATATAAATATAACCAAGTATATCATTTATCTTAAAAAAAAAAAAAACTAGAACTACAGGAAGTTCTTACTTATTGTCAAGTAATGGCTGCAGTTACATGGTGGTGGCTCTGGAAAAACAGCATATCAGCAAAGAGATAAAAATCAAGGAAAGAGCATCATAGAAATTTGATCTTGAAAAGTTTTTCTCGCGTCTGATGGCTTTAGTTTTTCTCGCGTCTGATGGCTTGATGTGAACTGCGTTAATGGCGTGGGGATTTATCAATAGCCTACGACGTCAACATTTAAATTTGTGCTGAAAAATAGGTTTCACTGGAAGCTGTTCAAACTGCAGAATTAGTAAAGATGCAACAGTGATTTAGAGATAAGTTATAAAAAGTGACAAAATGTTCCTTATCTACTTACAAGTGGAAAAAAGAATTCAAAGTGTGGGGGGGATGGACTCTTAGCCTGAGATGCACCTGGCAAGGTAATCAGGCTGGAAAATGTCCCTGAGAAGGAAAGAAGAAAAGAAAGAAAGAAGGGAAGCAGGCAGGAAGGCGGGGGTGGGGTGGGGGTGGGGCAGAGAAAGATGATCTGGGGTGTTCACACACTACCTTCCTTTTTGGTCCATTATAAATGCCCACTATTTCATGGATCAATGGGTGAATAAATGAATGGTAAATGGCTTCACTATAGGCTTTAGTCTCTGGAGCATTTACCCCAGTGTGAATGCGATATTAGTCCAATTCTAGTCTCAGTAGTCTGAAAAGTGAAATAAACCGCATACTTTGGTACTCTTGGAGTTTCAGGTCATACTTATAATCCGCAACCATTGGGTCAGCTCTTGGGAACGGAATGTCTTCATAGTGTGGAGCGGAAATGCTGGAGAAATCAACGGTGGTGAAGGGCTTGATGTCAAAGGAGTGGGAGTGGTCGTCCATCACAGAAAGGTCCACGGAGCTGATCCCGAAGTTGGTGGGCCAAAACGGCATCTCTGTGTCCACCATGGTAATTTCTGAAATGGAGAAAAGAATAGCTATGACGTTAGTCCTGGAGGACAGTGCCATCCTGCAAAGATCCACAGAAAGGGAACAGAAAGAGTCTTGGGTCAAGTGACGTCACCTAGGTGATCATGAGGAGAGCAGAGAACACAGCCGCCTTCTTAGTGCCGTCCAGGCTGTTGAACTAATGTAGGGAAGTCACCCCTTACCTGGACGTCACAGTTGAGGACCCTCTGATAGTGTCACGTGTACGGCATACCCACATCCATGTCCTAGAAACAGCCCTGCTCTCTTCAGAGCGGGATGGCTTTCCTAAGCGTATCTGGGAATGGGTCTCTTGTCTTTTCCCAGCAAGCAGAGAGCTAAAGAATGTAGCTCTCAAAGGCTGACTCTTGCAAGAGGTTAAAGATTCCAGCTGTGGTCTTCATAAGAAAAACAAAGCGCCTTGAAAACACAAATAAGGAGACTAGGGCTGTGAATGTGCTTCAGCGGCTCCAAGAGGACGCATCAGGCACGGTTTGGGTTCACATGTCTGAATATCTACATGAATAAGTACCCAAACAACTTGAAGTTATCTGTGTTACAGTACAAACACTACACTGGTGATAGCTTAAAGGTCATACGGGGTCTCAATGACATCCAGAAAAAAGTGTGTGCTCCTAATGACAGGGGCAGCCATTGAACAAATTTCAGCTAAACCTACCTAACCCACGTCACCCCATTCACTTTGCCCATCTCCTCGGCATGCTTATTTTCTATTTCATTACCCATTTTTCTTAGTATATATTACTTTCCTATCAAAATACACCTCTCTCGTCTCAACTGCAATATCCACAAAAGTAGGTTCGTCAACTATTTCTCATCATGCCTACTGCAAAGTTCTTCTGTAGACAAAGTAAAGGTGGACTGAGTTAAAGCTGGTGTATATGCTTCTGTATGAATACTGGGAAATGAAAATAAGGATGCAAAAAACGTCTGGGTTGCAAGAAAAATTGTCTGCTCATCATTTTACTAGCTTATTTTTGTTTCACTTTTAACATATGACTTCAGGGACTGCCTGCCAACCAATGTCAGGCTTCTCAACACAGGAATCATATCCCTAGGGGTCATTTATTTTATTGAAAAGTCTCAGGGAAAATTTTAATGATAAAATAGTTATTTATGTGTAAATAAACAGAGCAAAAAATTCACGTGATTTTAAAGATATACTATGAAACTCCTAAAAAAACTTTATACTTGTAGTACATTTCATGGCTAAAAGAACGCTATTTTTAAAAAAGAATAGACTATTTTAAAAAGCAGCTTTAGGTTTACTTAAAAATTGAGCAGAGGGCTTCCCTGGTGGCGCAGTGGTTGGGCGTCCGCCTGCCGATTCAGGGGACACGGGTTCGTGCCCTGGTCCGGGAAGATCCCCCATGCCACGGAGCGGCTAGGCGTGTGGGCCATGGGCACTGGGCCTGCGCGTCTGGAGCCTGTGCTCCGCAGCGGGAGAGGCCACAACAGTGAAGAGGCCCGCGTACCCCCCAAAAAAAAAAAAAAAATTGAGCAGAAACTACAAAGTTCTCATATACCCTTTTCCCTTTCTCCCTCCCCCGCAAACCCTGAAACACACAGTTTCCCCATTATTAACGTGCATTTCCCCTATTATGAACACTTGTATTAGTGTGGTATGCTTGTTGACAAAACTGATGAACCAACAGTGATACATTATGATGAACTAAAACGCACAGTTTACAGTAGAATCCATTCTTTGTGTTGTTCATTCTATGGTTTTGACAAATGCGTAATGTCAAGTATCCACCATCACAGTAGCACACAGGATGGTTTCACTGCTCCAAACACCCGCCGTGCTCTACCTATTCATCCCTCCCCTCCTCCCCCGAAAACGCTGACTTTGTTGTCCTCTTCTACTAAGGGCAATTTTTGGTGGAAAAGCAGGGGAAGCACTGACCTACATCATAAATTGAAAAGTCTTTGCGTGGCATTCAAGGCCCTCCCTGACAGTCTGCCTTACTTTTTCAGTGTCATTTTCCACTCGGGATCCCAGACCTCACCCCCGTTCTCATCAGTGCTGTGCTTGGGCGCATCACACCGTGTGCCCAGGGCAGACACTCTGCACCGTCTAGTCCGCTCATCTCTGTTCATGCTGCTTCCTGAAGTTGTTCACCCTCCTCCTGTCCCTCAGCACCACCCGTCAAAATTCCCGTCTGTCTTTTCCATGGTAGTGGGGAATCCCACAATGGTCCAAATGCTACTCTCTCCATGAAACCTTCCACGAATTCTCCAACTTAAAAACACTCTCCATTCTCCATGTTCCCACAGCACTGAGTACCTCTCTTTCCCTCCGGTATAATTATTTGGATAAGTATCTCCGCTGTTAGATTTCCAGTTCTGGAGCAAAGGACAGGGTCTTATTATTCTGTTTTCCTTTTAGACCTTATGCATAGTTGTTGTTTACTAAACGCTTGCCAACTGAATGATCATATTTTATAGGGAAGGAAAGAACAAGTATTCATTTTTCTGTGAAAATGGAAAAAATAAAGATACTTTTTCAGTGGTTTAGTTTTGCTAAGACTTAAGCTCCCCAGAAAAGATGTAATCTTCAATATCATAAATAAAATACAGTTTAAGCTGTAACTCCTCCTCTCAACAACGTGTACTCAGTTTTTCTCTTCTGATAATTGCAGGAGGAAGATTAGGGTACTGTAAACTTTTTCTCTACATAGAAAGGACAAAGTGAGAAAGAAAAACCGTTTGCCTCTTCATCTCTATGAAAACAAATTATCCCAGTACACACTTTCCTTCCCCTCTTTCCCTTCTCCCTGTCCTCTTACTCTGGGACATCTCGACCTAAACAATATTACTCCACAGGGACCATGGTTACTGGGAGGCACAGTGGTTCCCTAGACATTTTATTTTGACTTAAAGATGGGGTCCAGGGAGCCTGCTTCTAATTTTGTCTCCAGAAAACATAAGCTACTGTTTCTGCCAAGCTGTAAGTTGAGTAGGTGTTTTTCGTGACTCCATGCAATTACTCATGAAAGAACAAATGAACAAAATGCTTGCATACACAACAGTCCTTCTCAGGGATAAGTAACAATGTCTTAACTTTCCAGCTGGGTGAGAGAAGTGCATTGCATCAGGCACATCATTAATTTCACAGCCTTTGGTGTGTTTCAAGCAGGCAGGAGTCTTGAGGCAGACACTGTGGGGAAGGACGTAGTCGTGTGCCATTTACCTCAGACCTTCACCTTGGCTTTAAACTCTACGATACTCAATGAGCAGACTTCACAACACGCCAAAGTATAATGTAGTTCAAACAAAAAGACATATCATGCAAAAATACAGCAACTTCTCTCATCTGAGAGGCATCATTATTTGGGAGTATGGAAGTGGGTCAGAAAAGATGTTAAATGATAAAAATCAAGCACTAGAACTATACAGTTTACCTTTGGGGTTCTACGTTGTCCCTTATGAAAAGAAAAGAAAAACTTCTACTAGAATGTCTGGAGAAATGCTGCACCTCCTTAATAATGACATTAGCTAATATTAATAGAACCCTAAATCTCTGCTAAGTATAATACCAAATACAATGCTTGGACTGTCTCACTGAATGCTCACAATGGCCCTATGAGGTAGGTATACTTATAAATCCCCTTAAAGAAGAGGAAACTGAGGCACAGTTATGGAAATAACTTGCCTAAAACCACCCAGCTACTAAGGAGTACAGCTGGGTTATGAACCCAGATGGTCTAAAACGCCACAGCCCGCACACGTGACTTTCTAAACTTAATACTGATTAGAAAAACAAATCTCTTCCTGATCTTCTAGTTCTATATTAAATAACAATTAATTTCGACAAAGCTTCGCTGAACACCTATGATGCGCCAGGTACAGGGGGCTGGGGATGCACTATGAAGGGTAATTCTCAAATGGAAGCTTCATTGGAGAAACATGTTAAGCTCAACAAGAGTGGGTGCAGGAAAGAGCCTTTCCTACATGTCTAAAACTTAGTAGCCCTGTTGGAAGTGACCTTAGGCAGAAACTTAATCACCAATTTTTTTCAATCTCTTTTCATTTGTTTCAGTTCAAGGTCATGGTACTCATAAATATTATTCATCCAGCCCCTCCTTATTGATCTATTCAAATCACTTTGCAGTGTGAACTGACCTGTGAATTTCCTACTTCCTCTCCCGTTACAAGAGCCGATATCCAGAGACAAAAATCACTCTGAAATGTCAGAGCAGAAAGGGCGTTTTGGAGATAATCTAAGCTCCCCATCTGGCAGTTGAAGAAAACCAGGCAAAGCGATGTGCTCAGGAGCTCAGGGGAAGAGGCCGAGTCCACGAGAGTCCAGGTTCTCTGTCTCCTACCCCTAGCATCCTCCACATTGCATTACGAAGTCGTTACCATGTGTAAATACGTTGAAAGGGGGACTTTTTAATCTATACCAGTTTTCACAGATCCAGACTTTTCGGTCTTAACTAACACACAGGAATGACATCAAATTTATGAAGGAAAAATGTCTCATGCAAGGAGCCATTTACTGGTCGACAAATTAGAATAAAGAAATTGGTAGTAGAATTTGTTTCTAACAAAAGTAATAAACTCCGAATTCCTCAAAAGGTTTAGGGAACAGCCTCGTAAAGTGAGCATCGTATCCGTCCAAGTCTTTACATAATAAATACAGATGGATGTATTTTATTTGTTTGTTTGTTCGTTGCAGGTTGCTGTTCTGAACATTAACAACTGAAGATGGAGAGCTAGTAGCGAGTTAGAAGCCTGGGTTTGAATCCTGACCTCTTTCTTGTCAATTTTGTGATCTCTTTATCCCTAATTATCCCCATCTGTAAATAATCATACTGCCGACCTCACAGAGTTGCTGTGAAGATTCAGTTAAATAATACATGTAAAGCAACCAGCAAAGGGCCAGAAAGTTAAGTTCTCCATAAACGTAATTATTGGTAGTAGTGGTAACTTTTGTCACCAGAGTAACCAGAGTACTAGAATCATGTAAAAGGTAGGCTAAAAGCTCCCCAACGCTACCACTAGGGGACAGGAAAAGGAAGAAACAGCAGCAAAGTCCCATTGTTCAAAGAGGATTACGCCTAAAACAGATGTCCTGTTTTAAAGGCCTCTGCAAAAGGAGAGTCCACGGCCTCTCTGGGTTACTCATTCCAATGCTAAATTGCTCTTCTGTAGCCAGGAAAGTCTATGTCTTATCTGGCATTTCCCCAACTGTGTTATACATATGTTAATGATGTTCCTTTTAAAATAATTAAAAAGAAAAAATTTCTGGTGGGCAAATAAACTTAGGAAATGCTAGGTGAAGCCAGTGTAAATGGGTCTATTGCAGGACTTCTTAGAATTATATGCTAATAATCCATGAGAAAATACAAGAGAGGGGAGGGTATCGCACACAACGTTTGAGGAGTTTACCATCTGATGGAACAGAGTTTGTGAAATGATGGTCTAACCTATGTTGTTGGAGTTTGTACATTTTTCTTTCATTTTCTAAACATACAGTTATCATCCTCTGCATACTTGACCTTTACCACATGTACTTGAAAAGTTTTATTAAGTTATGCCTTAGGTTTTCTCTAACTTTAGAGTGACTAAGGGCAAGGATTTATGTTGGTTAAAACAACGAGAGAAAGGATTTCTAACTTAAACCACAGAGAAAGGAATCACTGTAAAGACTAATGCTCTTTTTTACAGAGACTATCCTAAAAGCCTCCAGGCAGGGGAAAAAAAAAAAAGTCCCCTAAAAAGGGTCAGGAATCAGAATGACACTGAACTGCTCAAAAGCAGCGCCGGAAGCTAGAAAATCAACAGAGCAGTATTTTCAAAATTCAAAGAAAAAAATGATTTCCAACTTAGAATTTTATATTCAGCCAAACCATCACTCACGCGTAAGAGGAGAATAAAGACATTTTCAGAAATGTAAGACCTCAAAAAAAAGTCACCTCCCGTGTGTTTTTCCCTAGAGTTCTACACCAGAACAAAAAGGAAACATGGGATCCAGGAAGCAAAAGATTGAGGTACAGGAGAGAGGTGGAAGGAAGACCCAGGACAACAGATCCTGAGCAGAACCTGTTCGTTGAGAAAATGGTTCAGAGGGTGCCGGTGGCCTCATGAGATTCCCTGAGAAACCGCAATGCCCGAGACATGCAAATGCCCACTTTGAGGGAGAGTTTGAGAATGAACTGGTGGCAGGTATGGAGAAAAGGAACAACAACAAAAGTGAGTAATTACTAATTAAAAAAAAAAAAAGAATGATTAACTCCAGAAAAACAAACAGCTATTCAGGGTCAGAAGTAAAACTGTAGGGCCTTCCCTGCTGGTCCAGTGGTAAAGAATCTGCCTTCCAATGCAGGGGACGCGAGTTTGATCCCCCAAACGAAGCCCGTGCCCCAACACGAGAGCCCGTGAGTCACAAGCTACAGAGCCCACGTACCCTGGAGCCCACGCGCCACAACTAGACAGAAGCCTGTGTGCTGCAATGAAGACCCGATGCACCCCTCAAAAAAAGTAAAACTGCAGTATACTGTCCGGCTCAATTGTAAGTGCACTTCCAAAATTACTGCGATGTAAACACAGACAACTAATTTCACCTAAAATTACGAATAACCACACTGTGAGGGTGGGTTGCGGGAGAGGAGGAGTGTAGGTTTTGGGAAAGGGAGTGTGATGGCAAAGGGCTAAATTCTTATCTTCTGCAGCAGTAAGTCAGTGGGTAATCAACACAATTTAAAAAATCGCAGTATAAGCATGTTAAACATACAGCAGTAAAAACCAGGAGACATGCTTTAAAAAGTTAAAAATCATTGCCTCTGAGAAGTGGGAACCAGGTGTAGGTTGAAGACTGCGGTTCTTCATTAAAAGCTTTGTACTACGATCTGACTTCTAAAACTGTGTACAAATATTACTTTGATGAAAGTAAAAATTAAGTTAAATATCTTTAAACTGCAGTATTTTCCCATGATTTCACCTAACAGAGGGAGTAAATATATTCCTTGCCTGTTTCCCAGTCCTCTTAAAAGGACTTATCATGCAATAACCTGGAAAAGTAGAGAGAATTTTAATGGTAGTTCCAAGTAAAATAAAGGAGTATCAGAAAATATTTTTGATACTTGACCAACAGATGACTGTCCTTGTGACTCAAGCATTTAAAAAATAAATTCTATCAATTCCTTTCTTTTCCTTCACTGGTATGATGAGTTTTAATTAGCAAAGGAAGAAAAAGACTCTGGACCCCATTAGCAGAAGCATAGTTTAATAGTAGCTAATTATTTTTAGGCACTTATTATCATATGACAGGCACTGTACCTTAGACCCATTACATATGTAATTTATAATTTGTTAATGTAAGTATAATTTAGAAATGTACATATAGTAATATAACTTACATATATAAATAGTCCTATGGGTTGTAAACAATTATAATTGCTACCCAATAGACTGAAAACATTAGACAGAAAGAGGTAAGTGATTTGCCCAATACAGCTAATAGGTATTGGAACTGGGGTTTGAATTCTGTTATGGTTTCTCTGAACAGAGAACCTCTTAGTTTGGACACCAGGAATTAAGAAAAGGATTAAAATTCCTTAGTGTGGAATTTTAGTGGATTCCTTAGTGTGTCATTTGTTTCTTTAATATAAGAAAATATGTTTTCATTGTGTTGTCTACTTAGACTATATTACAAACCAAATCCAGTGCTTCTGTCCTGGTGACACTCCCATCGATAGCCTTGGCAGAGGTTGAAAGCCTTCTAATACGTATCTTTATATGCACATTTCTTTATAAAGAGCCAGAAGGTCTCATAGCAAATTTCCAAATTCAGACCAACAAAGGGCGTATGATCAGCTTTGGAGAAGTCCATGTTAGTTTATGCTTTCTAAAAATTCATTTTCTCTTGCATGGGCCACATCTTGTTTAGATAGCTTGCTTAATCCAGTCCTGAGGTATCAGGGGACAGGAAAGATGACAGGCTCATGCCCTCATCCAGAATGATCGTTTCTTCCGCTACCTTAGCTGGAGATTCAAGTCCTCTTTCTCATCGTGCTCAAACTAGTTCAAGGTTGGTTCTTCTGCTAAAACCACCTTCACATGTTTCTAAAAGGAGACTTACTAAAAACTAGTCAGGACTAAGGCTAAATCTGTTGAACAGTTAGTTACTCTGGTTTAGCTGAAACTCTAGCCTTGCCTAGCACACACCAGCAGCCAGCGAAGACTGGTACTTAGGTCAGAAAAAAGGAACTGGAATGTTTCCTCCTGGCCAGCTCCTTCTGCACAATTTGGTTTTGGTTTTGCAGTGACAGGGGAAGGAAAATGGGAGAGAGGAGACCGAATGGAAAGGAAAAAAATGCAAGGAATGCTCCACAAGTTTGTAGCTACTTAGAAAGGAGGGAACCACCAAAGATCTCCCAAAGGACTGTTTCTCCTTGCTTTGTCCACCCGTCAACCACTGTAAGGGACCTCCTGCAACCAGGAAGAGATAGAGTGGGTAGGTGTTTTTAAAGAAAACTTTACTACTGAAGCATCTCTAACAGCCTGAAATTATGCTAGAGGGGAAAGCTGGCCTTACTCAGAGTTGTTTAGTCTGGCAAAGTGAGTGATACACTACGCTTCTGTTTACTCTTTTGTTTTCAATTTACTGTGCCAAGCACTCTTAATGAGAAGACAATGGTCTTAAGCTATACAAACTCTGAGAACAAAAGTGTCAAAACAGATGTAGCCAGATCACTTGTGGTTATGGGATGAAGTGCAGATTTCCACTAGCTGTACTGTATATTATCTTAAAACATATTGCCATGTGATATTAAAATATTCTTAGTAAGCACTTTTCATTCTAAGTCCTCCTCCTGAGCCATTATAGCATTACCAAAAATACTCTACATGAAAACATTTGATACAACACTCAGCCATGAGTTCAAAAAACCTCTTCATTAGGAAGGGTGAGAAACTTCATTCATCTGATAAAGAACAGCTATTTAAAAAAGACAAAACAACTGAAGTAGCCATCATACTTGACAGTGAAATAGCTAAGCTTTCCTTCTGAGGTCAGGAATGAGATAAGGATACTAGTTATCATCAACACTGGAGATCCTATCCAATCCAACAACAACAACAAAAAGACACAGAATTCGAAAAGTAGAAATAAAACTAACATTACTCACAGATGCCATGATTGTATAAAAAAAAAATAAAACCATTACAGCTAAAAGGAGAATTTAGCAAAGTTCCTGGATATAAGGTTGATGTTAAAAACTCAACTATATTTCTATAAGCCAGCAACAAACAGAAAATGACATTTTGAAATGATGTTTACAATCGCATCAAAACCATCAAATACCTAGGGGGGAAAATCTAGCAAAATATGAGTACAATCTCTGCGCTGAAAACTCAAAAGTATGTTGAAAAAGTCTCTAAATAAATGAAGGGGCGTGTCATGTTCATGGACTGGAAGGCTCAGTATTATAAAGCTGTCAATCCTCCACATTTATCTATAGATTCAGAATAAATTCTAATCAAAATCCTAGCGTTTCTGCCTGGAAACTGACATGCTGAGCCTAAAATTTATGTGGAAATTTAAAGGGCCAAGACTAGCCGAGGCAATCTTGAAGAGAAGAAAAATGCTGGAGGACTTATCCTACCAGATACCAGAACCAATGATAAAGCTACAGTCATTAAGACCAGATGTTGGTTGGTGCAAAGAGAGAAAAATAGACCAATGCAACCAATGCAAGCCCAGAATCAATGCCACATGTAAACGGTCACCTAGTTTATGAAAAAATGTCACTGTAGTAGGGCAAGGATAATACTTTCAATAAGCAGTGTAGGTAAACTGGGTACCCATAGAGAGGAAGAAAAGGTTCAACCCCACCTAATACCACACACAAAAATCAATTTCATGTGAACTGCAGATCTCAGTGTGAAATATTAAACAAAAGAGCGTTAAAAAGAAAAACTAGGACAACGCCGTATCAACCTTGGAGTAGGCAAAGATTCATTCAACAGGATATAAAAAGCACTGACCATAAAAGAAAAATGTGATACACTGGACTCTATTAGGATTAAAAACTGTTCATTAAGTGAATAAAAAAGCAACAGAGTGGGAGAAGGTATCTGCAATACACATATTTGACAAAGGTCGCTTTAAAACTCGTATCTAAAGTACCTGATATAAAAATAGGCAAAAGACTTGATCAGGTACTTTGCAAAAGAGGATAGCCAAATGGACAACAAATATTTTAAAAGGTGCTTAACTTTACAGTCATCAGAGAAAGGGAAATAAAAATTAGAAACAAAAATTACAAGCTGATACCACCACTTACCCACCAGAGTGATAAAATGAAAAAGAAAATGCCAAGAACCAGGAAAGATGTGGAGTGAATGAAACACTCAGACACTGCTGGTGGAGGTATACACTGGTACAGCCGCATTCAGAACCGTTTGGTAGTGACTCAAGGCTGAACACGTCCTACAGCCCAAGTATATATCTAACAAAATGTGTATACTTGTTCACTGAAAGACCAATACGAGAGCGCTCACCGTTGTACTGTTTGCAATACTGAAAACCACCTGAATGCCCATCATCAGTAGGGTAGGAAGATATATTGTGATATATTCGCACAGTGAAATACCATATAGTAATGAGAATGAAGGGCAATTACGTTCAATAATGTGATTAATCCAACAAACAAGTACTGGGCAAAAGA
The DNA here is from genome assembly GCF_937001465.1 of Orcinus orca. Classification (NCBI taxonomy): domain Eukaryota; kingdom Metazoa; phylum Chordata; class Mammalia; order Artiodactyla; family Delphinidae; genus Orcinus; species Orcinus orca. The sequence continues at coordinate 5,033,915 of NC_064568.1, forward strand.
ATCCAGATACAAAAGAGTAAACCATGTATGATTCTACTTACATAAAATTCAAAAACAGGCAAAACTAATCTTTGGGTTAGAAATTAGAATAGTCAGAGAGCTTCTGGAATGCTGGTATTGTTCTGTTCTTTATCTGGGTGCAAATTACACAAGTATGTTCATTTGTGAAATGATTTATACATTTTCTCTAATAAAAAGGTTAAATAAGAGAGATGTCTCATACGGGTCCGGGAAGTCGAGGCTGATAGAAGGAAACGTTAAGACCAACTACATAGCCAGCAAAAACTCTTCCATTTGTATTACAAAGGATTGGTGTAGAATTTCCAGGGCACTCATTTGACAATTTTCCTAGTCAGAAGTTATAAAGCAGTATTGAAATGATTCTTAGTAAACTATCTATTTTTTAAACTGGCTTCCGTGTACAATAAAGGCTAGATACATATTTAACCAAGGTTCTCGAATCAGTGTAAACAAGGCAGGTAAAAATTCACAGGGTGCACACTTCATCCTAAGGAATGAGTATTAAAACTTATGTTTTTGCTTTAGATATGCTTGGCCTATTCTGTCTTACGAGAACCCTGTATTTTTTTTTTAAACAATGCAGGAAATCTTTTTCCAAAAACGAATGCCTACATTAGGAGTCCCGTGTTTGGGAAGTTAATGTGCTTGGAACAGCTGAGTTGTCTTTTGAGACATTCCATTTAAGTGAAATAAATCAACAGGTTAAATCCAAACTACCAATTTTATGCTAACTATTTAACTCTTCTCTGTATCAACGATCTATTTTATAAACCTTGTTTCTTACAAGAGTCATTATATTTTACTATGGTGTTTCTCTTCCCAAAACTTTTCCTTGTTTTACTTTTCTTGGGCATTTTTCTTTCTCAACATCTTAACCTCAGTACATGCTCAGTCAGTAATACAAAACCCAAACCACCTCAAATCAAGATAACCAATGACCTAAAACTATGTACAAGGTATTTTTCAGGCCCCACAAGAAATACATTATAATGTAGTTCTTGAGCTCGAAAAGTTACCAAGATGAAAGATGTTTGATAACAGAAGAAAGTACAGAGAAAATAAGTGCTCTAAAAACATCGAGGAGACAGAGACTCACACATTCTGAAATAATCAGGGATATCGACTCGGTAGAGACGGGTTTTGAATTATGAGGGCCCAGTGGAGTGATTGGGATTTGGATTATTACTGATAAAGATATTCCAAGGAAAAGATACTTGTCTCCATCATCCAGCATGGCCCTTCTATGACCTGAGTTTATTTAAGCAGTAATAACAAAATGAACATAACACCAAAGAGGATTAGATTTCATATAGGACAGACACTTGCAAATTGGATTGGTTTCTCCTGGTCAGTTGTTTGTACCTTGTAATTGGCCAGAGGTGTGTTGTGTCAACAGCAAAGAGATTTCTTCGTAAGTGGGAAAAATTTCTATGTGAACCTGGCCATACTTAGGTCAGATTCACACCTTTGGATCTTTTTAGCATCATACTTTAATCAACTAAGCAAACTTGCCCGGTCTACATAACAGGTTCTTAATTTTTTTTTTGGCAGTGCGGCACGTGGGATCTTAGTTCCCCCATCAGGGACTGAATCTGGGCCCTCAGCAGTGAGAACGCAGAGTCCTAACCACTGGGACGCCAGGCAATTACCAATAGGTCTTTCATTTTTAAAACTAAACTAAAGGCAGGGTTTTAGGTAAAGTGTAAGACAATAGTAAAATAATATCCAATTATCTTACATTAAAAATATTTAATTGCTAACGCAAAGCAAAAAAAAAAAAAAAAAAGAATAATGGATATTTTGCATTCTCCAAAAAAGTAAGGGGAGCCATCGTGTTCATATGTCTGGACCATGGGAAGGATATCAGAACTTCTGCTCTGTTACTAAGTTTTGTGACTGGCTCTTTGCCAAAACAAGAAATTGAACCTTGGTTTCTTTCTTCTAGAACTATGATTAATAATAAGTATCTTTCAGATAATATCTAAATATTATGAAAAAAATTCTAAGGAAAAGATTGGAAGAGAGTAAGAAGTAACTATGATCTAATTAACTATGGAAATAGAAAACTTTTGATAGTATGGATAAGGAAAATCTGTATTATCCCAAAGTGTAACTTCTGTTTTAGAGGTGAGAAGACAAAACTAACATTTGTTGGATACTGATTACATACCAGACACTGCTCTAAGTGCTTTATATATTGGATATTAGTTACTTAACCAAGTAAGGTACTCTTCTGCTAGCAAATAAGCCTCTTGAGGTTCAAATGAATACTGAAGTATCAAAAGGTAGGCAGACTTGAAAAGAAGCCAGGCATTTGGATAATTCACAAACTTATAACATTCAAATTAATATTCAACTAATGAGATTCAAACCAATGGAGGGCCATGGTGCAAATAACTCTAAATAACAGGTAATTCAAAATATATTTGTACCTGGTTTTTAGCATATACTTAATCCTGTTGCTTATATGAACATCAGTTTTAGCATATTATTCAGTGTACACTAAACTTCTGTTTTTATACACTAAACAGATTCCAGGGCCTGAACTCAGGAGAAGTACGGCAAGGGATCAGCATGGTCTTAATAAGTCAGCAAGAACTTATTAGTTACCTATCACGTGTTAGATACTGGTGGAATATAGGAGAGAATAAAACTTGGATCCTATCCTCAGTGACTATATAATTTGGCTTAGGTAATATATAAAACAGAAAACAATATCAGGCGGTCTCCAATTAAGGCCTAAATACTGTGATACAGACCAAAAATGATAGAGGATTTTATTCTTTCATTTAACAAGTATTACTGAGCCCCTCTATTCACCGAGCATGTTCTAGGCAGTTGGGATGTACCAATGGGTGAGCAAACTAGACAAAGATCTCTGTCCTCACGGCGTTAATGTGCTAGTGAGATAAAACGGACGATAAACAATAAATATGGGCTTCCCTGGTGGTACGGTGGTTAAGAATCCGCCTGCCAGTGCAGGGGACACAGGTTTGAGCCCTGGTCCGGGAGGACTGCCGCGGAGCAACTAAACCCGCACACCACAACTACTGAGCCTGCGCTCTAGAGCCTGGGAGCCACAAGTACTGAGCCCACGTGCCACAACTACTGAAGCCCCTGCGCCTACAGCCTGTGCTCCGCAACAGGAGAAGCCAGCGCAGTAAGTCTGCGCACCGCAACGGAAGAGTAGCCCCCGCTCGCCGCAACTAGAGAAAGCCCGCGTGCAGCAACGAAGACCCAACACAGCCAGAAATAAATAAGTAAATAAATTTTGAAAAAATAAAATAAACAATAAAAACGATGAACAAATAAATTATATGGCAGGCTAGAAGTTGAGGACTGCTTAGAAATAAGCAAATGTAGAGCAGGGGGGAGCGGAAGGGCAGTGGGGAGGACAGATAATTCAACAGGGGGTCAAGGCAGTTCTCACTCGAAGGTGAGAGCTGGGCAGTGATTAGAAGCAGCTGAGAGTCAGCCAAGACGTCAGAGGAAGAGCGTTCCCAGAAGACGCAAGAACTCGAGTGAAAGCACTAAGGCAGGAGCAAGTGTGAAACATGGGAGGAACGGCAAGGAGGCCAGTGTGTCTGGAGAGAGGGGAGGGGTGGACGCTGACGGCGTGGGGTGCAGGGCTTACGTGTCAGGAGAAGGGGAGTCACTGCAGGGTTGTGAGCAGAGGGACAGACCTGACTTCCATTTTAACGTGATCCCTCTGGATGCTGGGTTGAGACTAGGTTGTTGGGGGCAGAGGCAGGAAAACCTGTCAAGAGACTGGGACAGCCCTCCAGGCAAGGGACAGTGGGTAGCCTGTATCAGATGCTGGCAGTGGAGTGGGGAGAAGACACATATTCCTGCAGGGGGGAGGGAGAGCGATTAACGATAAGGTATTCAGAGGGCAGACATTACTTGAACCTGACCTTGAAGGACAGAGAGAATTGGAACAGGAGGAGGAATTAGGAGAGGCCTTCCAGGACATGTTAGTTTTGGAGGCAAGAGTGAGTGTGGCTTGTTCTTGGGACAATGATGTTAGTCTAATAAGAGCATGGCAGGCCAGTCTCTGGGGTGTGGAGGGAAATAAGGTACATGAGGTGGAAGCAGAATACAAAGAGCTCCGAATGCCAGTGTTCACACTGGTGCCTTGTATATATTGCAGGTGCTCAACACGTATTAGAAAACGGGTAAGAAAGACAGGCTTTTAGGACCACTTATCTGGCAGATTGGATTGGCTGGCTGAGAGTTTCTCATTTAGCTCTGCTAGAAGGCCATACAGAAATCCTGGCATGAGGTAATGAGGCATAATTTACATGTAGGTAATTGACAGTTGGCTGTTTTAAATCTTTCTAATGCAAACCATTCGCCACTTGTGGGAACCTCAATCTTGTGTTGGCAATCCCTTACTCAAAAAAAAAAATTACGTGGGTCTCAAAAACTGTGTTCTCAAGCAGCCACGTGATCTTAATTCCCAGGTTATAAAAGTTGAATAGCAGTTGCTATCAAATACATGTGCAATGTCTGTGTCTCTAAATTAGTTACAGGTGCAAAATTGTCTACCAAAAACGTGAATCTCGTAGAGCTTTATAGAAACTAACTCCCACTCAGACGAGTCTGATTCATTTTCTACCACATATTTTCACAAATACTCAACAGTGGTAGGTGGACACGAGGCATTTTCTGGACAACTTTCTAATGCCGAATTCAGGGTATCCGAAGGAAGCTAAGGTAATAGGCACTTTGTGTCTGTTCTGTTGCTTGAATATAACTAAGAAATCTACTTTGGTCAGATTTCCTCTGACACGAAGAATACATACCTTACTAAGAGCTACGATGATTTCAGAATTTCCTCCAGCTCATCTCATTCAAGGTGGAAGTGAGAATGCTGACAAAGGTCATAGTCTACGACGACCTCCATCAGAGGTATAAAAACTGTTCTTCACTTAACGACCCATGTTTTACACCGCAATTAACAGTTTATATGGATAATTGCCGTCGGGTAGCAATTCATCATACGGAGAACATGATCATCTAAGGCAATTTTCATTGTCAGAAGAAAACATAATCATCGCTCTCATTTAGGCACAAAGAATGACTTAACTTTTGGATACTCAAGCTTTTCATGGATAAATGTTAATAAAAGTGGGAGGTAATTCCCCCGTTTAAAAACATCAGACATGATGCTTTCTCTACGTCTGATCATTTCCTCACCAAAACATTCACGGGAGCTCATGCAGAGGCCTCGTCTCACTCAAAACTGCCACTTGCTTTGATTCCTAAGGAATCCTGCTGATTTCCCCACCATGTTCCTTAAAATGCTTCACATTTAGGATATTATATGTCTTCCATTCTATCCACAAGTGATTAATACTACAAGGCCAGGCCAATAAACTCTATACAGGCTGTCCGGTGTGCTTTCGCAACTACTGTGTCATTTAATCCTCACAATAGCCCTGTGTTTTCTGTTAATATATGTGCAAACAGAGGGTAGAGAGGATAAGTGACTTGCTTAAATTCACACAGAAAGTATGTGGCCAAGACAAGTTCAGGAGTTACATTCCCTGATACTACATGGGTCCCCTCAAACTTCTGGAAAGGTAAAGACTTGGGTCAATTATCTAAACGCTTCCAAGTACACAGCTGCCTGGAGTCACACAGCCCCAGTTTGTCTCCCTCAATAGAAATGGCGGCCAATCAATCACTCACTCCTCTCTCAGGAGAGACTCTCATTTCAAAGAATCATCTATTGCAGCATTTGTCATGTCTCTAAGGCACACTTCCATTGCTCAATCAGCTCCAAAGGACAAGCGTGTCATCATCTTTCAATGCTCTGGTGCAACAATTTAAAATTAGAGAATTCACACAGGACTGAGTCTGGCACTAAAAGTGGGAGGCATATTCAGCTTAAGTTTATGGAGCTTCCCTTCAATCTTGCCAATTTCTCTAGTGGAAATGGTTTCAGAGCCAGCATGGGGTTACTTGGGGTTCCTTGAAAAGCTCATGATGAAAACAGAAAGGGAAGTAAGATAAAGAGAGTCACAGTGATAATGAAGCCCAGGAAAACGTATAGAAGTCCCCTTTGGGCACAGTGGCTACACACAGTGGAGTTTTTAGTTTCATGAATGGGACCAATATGGCTGGACATCTGGATCATTCACACTCAACGAGCCACTCTGTCTTCAGTAGCAGCACTCAGCTCCTTGCAACATCCCTATTCCCCTTTGCCTGTGATACAGATGAATTCCTGTATTGAGGCCAAGTACCTAATCTCTGCAGTGTTTCACCTCTGCTGGCCTCAATTAGCTAACGATGACCAGAGTCCCAATTTGTTTTCAAGTTTGTTTTGGCAACGGTGGAGTATTTAGTGGTCACCTACAAAATATAAATGCTTACAATCACAGGTCTTTGGCCTTAAGGAACTCATATTTTTAACAGAAAAACATTTACGAATAAGGAGTAATCAGAGACCATATAACGCAATAGTTAAATGATTGGCACAATATATAATTTCTTAACTGCTAATAATTCTATTCTGTACCATGTTAATGAAGAAGAAAAGTACTGGGTTATTCTTTTGAAGGGGATTTGAGAGTCAAACAAATTAAACCCAGGGAAAATTCAAGGCATAAAAATAAAGAGATTAGCACAGGATGAAAACTAACTTGAAACCCATAACTATCCCTTACCATAAACAGTAGTTGCCCCAGTTAACCTAAAACATTTGTTGTACTGCATTCTGGACATATCCTTTTCAAACAGACAAAACTATCAAATTTTGACTCAAGAATTATTTTACAGTATAGCTAGGACATTCTGCCCTGATGCAGCATAAACGAAAAACTGGAGAAAGATAGCAATACTTCTTATGGCTTATAGAAAAACAGAGTAACAGACTTTTATATAATATAATGAAACTAAACTCCTATTTAAGAGACTCAGATGATAGAAACATACATTGAGTCCAGTCATCATAAGAAAACGAAATGGTATTTCATGGAATATTTTCTCTTAATTTTTAAAAAGCTTGATGTTTTAAAAATTTGTGATCAATATGTTCAAAGTTCAGGCTTCCAGAAAAACTGAAAATCAAAATGTTAAAGCCATCCATTTCAACAATTAAGCAACTTAATTTTAATGCTTTAGCACCTGTATTGTAAAACGTGAATCAGACTAGTTAACACAACCTATTTTTATGTGGCATCTGTGAGAAGACAATGCCCAGAAATACAGAAACACGTACAAAACAGTACAAAACAGAATCAGCTGTGCTAATACGCTCCAGTAGAAGGAGCTACAGAAATAAGAACTTACATCTTGCAACGGCCAAGAAAGGAATACTGAAAATGAAGTATCGGAATCTTTCATAACCGAACAAAAGTAATAATCATTTACTTAGCATACGATAGGCATTAGGGGCCTCATTTTCTTTATGTGTAAATTGCAACACTTAGACCTTCTCAAGGTCCCCACACGATTCTACAAAGCCTTAGGCACTATGCTTCACACCCTAAGAAATACAAAGAAAAATACAACTTGGTCCTACACTCAGGAACCTTCCTTACAATTCTTTGGGACAGATAAAATGTACATGCAAGTATCTAGATTTCAAAGTAGAGCAGAAACGTGCAAAGAGTACTTTAAGATGAATAAATGCTGTGAGAGGGATAAACACTGCTATGAGAGACAGGTAACACAGAAGGCTACAAGCAGGAAAGTGACTCTTCTGGTATTCTAAAAAGACCTTAGGTATTTGGGGGAAACATATATAAACCCAGGAAATAAAAATAAATAGGTGGATGGACCTAGAGACTGTCATACAGAGTGAAGTAAGTCAGCAAGAGAAAAACAAATATCGCATATTAGCGCATATATGTGGAATCTAGAAAAATCGTACAGATGAACCTGTCTGCAAGGCAGAAATACAGACACAGACACAGAGAACAAACGTATGGACACCAAGGTGGGAAAGGGGAGGGTGGGATGAATTGGGAGATTGGGATTGACATATATACACTATTACGTATAAAATAACTAATGAGAACCTGTTGTATAGCATAGGGGACTCTACTCAGTGCTCTGTGGTGACCTAAATGGGAAGGAAATCCAAAAAAGAGGGGATATATGTATCCATATAGCTGGTTCACTGTACAGCAGAAACTAACACAACATTGTAAAACAACTATACCCCAATTTAAAAAAATGAATAGGATTTTTAAAAATATAAATATACCTTTAATGCTTAAAATTCAGGGCACAGGAGTCATGCACAGAGATAAAATAAGGATTAATTTAGGTTTTCTAAGATGTTCTAAATATGCTTATAAGTGAACACAGTAGTAGCACACGAAGCATCAAAATACTGAACTATACACACCATTGTATTAGAACAAACATCACTTGGAAAACAAACTACAAGAACAATTTCACCCTTCCATGATGCCCGAAGTATCCCAACAGCCGTATCTGGAATTCACTTTACCTTGTGAAGTGCTTGCAGACAGTGTGTCAGCGAAGGAATCACTCTCTGGGTCAATAAGAGAATCTCCCAGAGTTTCACCCATCACAGCATGGAAGAGGAGTTTGCTGTGATTCACACTGATATTTGTCTATTTCTTGCAAAAGTCCAATCCGTTAAAAGAAAAAGATTTGTGGTAGTAGAACTTGTGAACGCACCAATGAGTCAAGACATCAGTTTCCAAATATTTGGGGGAGGTGGGAATAAACTCACAAAGGACCAGGCCTGAATTGGCTGGCACCCTCCTGTTGGAGACCAGCTGTGACAGAATGTTGTGTCATAATCTTGTTCACTGCTTTGGCAAGACTTTGTACATTACAAGGAAAACATTGCCACACCGTCTCGCCAGTGACCCTCATGTTCCGTGTCTTGTGAGGGGCGCAAGCGAGCAGCAGTACAGTATTTAGAACTCTTGGAGCAAAGAGATTTTTCAATATTCAATTGCTTCTTAAATGGAAAGCTTTACATCTCTGGGTTATGAAATAAACTTACTTGGACAAAGCTTTTTTCTGTCTGCCAATCCCTGGTTGAATCTATAATCACATTATCTGATATCTGAAGAAAACATCTGAATTCAAGAATGTGATCATATTTTAAAATTTGCTATCAGCTACTAAAATGTTCTAAGGTATTTATTCTACTACTTTGTAAAGTATGTAAAAAATGATGCTGAAAGCTATCCAAATTCCATAAAATTAAAGAGTTAAGAGACTGGAGGCAGGTCCAGCTATGGCTTAGGTTTTGTATATCAGGGTCTGCTTTTTGAAAACTTAATTATTAAGTTTATCCATCAATAGCAAATACATCAGCTGATGTCTGAACATCGGTTAATGCTGAAACAATAAATTCCCTACCATAATGAAAAAAGTGGAGTTCTCCCCGAGAGGAATAATGCATTACCAGAAAAAAAAAAAAAAAAGCGGACTTACACTGATAGGTTGGCGAGGAATTGTGGTCAGTTTTGTAATCAGGAAAAAGCTGGCTTCTTGCTCAAGGCCTTTGCCCTTTTTGGCAAAGAGAAACACTAGCTGTGCCAAACCTCAATGTGGGAGCAGGCCTCCTCCTGTCACATAAGTGGCCTCATAGAACTGCAGTGACTTATGGATTTAAAAAGATGCCCCACATAGGGCAGTATATCAGATGGCAACAAATCTCTGAACACACTCATCCCAATATTCCCCAAGTGGAAGAAATACATATCTGATTCATCTACACTGAGTACCTAGTCATCCTGCAAGGGACTTCCTTGTCAGTCATGGAGCAAGAGCTCAGTGGGAAGAACACTTAGCTGGGTCTCCACAGTGCAGAATAAAGTGTAGAGTTGGGCAATTACATAGTGTATAAACCTTTAAAAACCAAAAAACCTTTATTAAGGTAATTCAAGTTAAAGCAAGGTTCTTTTTTTTTTTAACATCTTTATTGGAGTATAATTGCTTTCCATTGTTGTGTTAGTTGCTGCTGTATAACAAAGTGAATCAGCTATATATATATGTATATCCCCATATCCCCCCCCTCTTGCGTCTCCCTCCCACCCTCCCTATCCCACCCTTCTAGGTGGTCTCAAAGCACCAAGATGATCTCCCTGTGCTATGCAGCTGCTTCCCACTAGTAAAGCAAGTTTCTTGACAGTCCAAATGACTGGGGGAATTATAGTTGCGTAGAACTAGTTTTTTCTGTATTCACTTTGAATTCTCCATAAAGGAGTTTCTCTTTTCCTCTCAATGGGAAGTTTCGCACAATGACATATTTAAAGGTGTGTCAATCCAAGATTCTTGGTTGAATTTATGATAGATAAAAATAAATGATTAAAGTCAAGAACACTTTCCTTCTTGTTAATAAAACAGAACAAAATTTTAAGCCCCATTCTGCCTACAGATACTCCTACTCAATGTCCCAAGATGTGTTTGAGTCTGAAAGGCAAATTTCAGCTTTATTCCTATTAAGTGGCAGTATCTCACCCAATTCCCTATCATCACCTCATTCTTGCCTTCCGATTCCAAAGTCTCTCTAATTTTATTTATTTATTTATTTATTTTTTGCGGTACGTGGGCCTCCCACCGCTGTGGCCTCTCCTGCTGCGGAGCACAGGCTCCGGAAGCACAAGCTCAGCGGCCATGGCTCACGGGCCCAGCCGCTCCGCGGCATGTGGGATCTTCCCAGACCGGGGCACGAACCCGCGTCCCCTGCATCGGCAGGCGGACTCTCAACCACTGCGCCACCAGGGAAGCCCCTCTCTAATTTTAAAAAAATGAACAAGTTTATTAAAATGTTCTTAAGATTATGATAGATTATAAGAATGATAAAGTTTGCAGAATGATAGCCATTTTTGAGTGAGAGAAGCCCTTTGTGGTCTAAGGCTCTATTAATATGACGAGAAAATGAGGCCCCTAAATGACAAGTAAATTCTCCAGGTTGAACAGCTAGGGAGGGGCACAGCCGGAACTTGAATCTAACTCTCAGGCCAGTTTACTATTGGCCTTCACCAACTCCCACTCTTACAAGTGTCTAAATCACCGCTTTTAATAAATCAGGTGCAACAGGGATAGAGTATAGGGTGACTTCAGGGGAAAATATGTTAACTCTTTCAAGGAACATCAATGAGTAACTGTGTTATTCACTTTTCAGTATCTATGCCTATGGAGGGGGTGTGGGGAGTTTCTCAATGCCCTTCTTTCTCTCATTCCCACATTTCCTCAATGACCATGTAGCTCATTCATGCCACATAATTCTACCTGAGGATCGCCTTAGTTTTGTTTCTGAGGCTGACAGTATCACCTAGTTCTCGAGTTCTGTAGTATTCATTCTTTCCAGCGATCATCAAAGGGACTAATTTCTGGATTCTTCACCTACTGTTACTTCTATTCTTTTTTTTTTTTTTTTCCTCAGACACCATTCAACTTGGCCTATGTCCTGTGTCACTAGAACTTGTAAGCCTCTAATAGTTCTGACAGCGTGCTTCAGCTATTCAAACATAAAATTATTTTTAACAGCTAATTATTCCACAGCACCTGAATCTAATACTACCGACTCTTACAGCACCACCATCTGTCAACCCTTCTCCGCTAGACGATATTACTTGAGAGCAAAAACCTGACCTGTTCACTGTTTTCCATTCATTTATTTATTCAACAAATATTTATTGGCAATATATCACACTAAATTGGCAGGCGTGGAGCTAGGTGCTGGCTTGATGAACAAGATGGATGTGTTCTTATATGGTGGAGTTTAAAAACTCAGTAGACAAAAATTAGTTTTAATAGAGCCTGGCACATAGCAGGAGCAATAAGTGTTGCTTAAACTCTTGACAACATATCAAGCAATATAGAAAGTACCCCAAGTTACTAACAAAATACTTACATAATATAGATTGTTTAATCATATTTGTTATGTTAGTGATCATGTTCTGTCCTATCACGCTGTAGCACTGGGTCACTTAAGAAACAACTTGCTCACAAATCAAAATGGACAAAAATAAACTGAGCCAATCTCATTTGTATCTAATTACACAGCTGTTTTGTGCTTAGATATTGAAAAGGCATTACATTTTATTTTACAGCTATGCACTCATGCATCCCTCAGATGTTCATGAAATACCTACTAAGTGCCAGGTATTATTCTAGGCATAGGAGATAATACATTCATAAGCCAAGGTTCCCATCCTCAGTGAGTTCACATTTAACTATATTTATCAAAATTATCCAAATATACCTAAAAGAGTGATAGTTTAGCTTACTTAACATTGAAGGTCAATTAGCATGTGCTGATATCATAAATAATATATTTACTTACCGTTACCATCAGACTACATAGTATGTGATCACCAGAAAATTTATGAGAGTTTCGACATGCACGTGAATTTCTTTATCTTCAAGGTCTTAAGATTCCCCCAGTATCTTATTCTTTATAATATCAAAATTTGAAGGATATTATAATAAGATGCATAAAAGAGCATGCTGGTGAATGGGACTGTTATGTAAGGTCTTGGAGCTTTAGACCATGTCTAGGTGTTTTGTACACCAACTGGTTATCAGCACTTTGCATTGATACCTCTAGAGGTACTGAAGGGTACCTCTATATAGAAGTCTATTGCCTTCCATCCTATGGGGAACCCTCTTTGAAGCATAGTCCTTGGTAATTTTCCAGAGTCAGGAGGAGTGGGAGAAGGCCACCTTCCTTATGCAATTGCACAAAATCTAACCCAGCTTCCTCTATTGAGGAATATTGGGTTCTGTGCCATGTAGAGGTGAGAAGAAGATCGTCTCCCCTTGGACTTTGATGACATAGCGGTATAGATGTGATTGTGGGTACAGGACACACCATCAGCAGGAGGAAGAATGGGGATAATCAGGAATGATGATATAAGGGGAGGATGAAAAGCTTAATGCTATCCTAGTTTATGACATTAAAAAAAATGGACAATTTGGTATTTGAGAAGGCTACTCTTCAGTATTTGGTCTTCAATATTATTTATGAAACTGTCTTTGACCAAAAGAATCTGAATATTACTCAGCCAAAATACTCCCAAAATTTTAGTACATTTAGAGAAGGCAACTAGAGTAATAACAGCTATAAATGATTCCATGACAAAAAGAGAATGTCTAAAAATGTATAATTAACAAAATCATGGTATTATATCTATATGAAGTTTTATAAAAAGTATTATTCAGTGTTTAGAATGATTTACATCAAATATTCCCATACAATAGAATATTTTTCATGTCACATTACTCTCGAAAACTAATTAAAACCTTGCTCTTTTATCGAGGTAACATTAGTTGATAACATTATATAAGTTTCACGTGTACAGCACTATGTTTCCACTTCTGTATACACTATAGCATGCTCACCGCCAAAAGTCTAGTTTTCTATCTGTCACCATACAATTGACCCCCTTTATCCATTTTGCCCTCCCCTCAACCTCCTTTTCCCTCTGGTAACCACCAATCTGTTCTCTGAATCTATGTAAAACCCTGTTTTGGGGGGCTATAAGTTAAATTTAGATTAAATTTCATTGATGAAATTTCATTCTCTAGATTGAATTTGAATTTTAAAAACTGCTTTAATTGCTTTCTTTTCCTTTTCTGTAAAACAAGCTATGTTAGTACAAGTTAGAATGGTGCATATAGTATTCTTTTCTTTTGCTACAGCCCCATTTAAAAACTTGCTTCATTTCACGCTACAAGTGCTATATGACCACTCACCTTAGGTCCTAAAAGGTCAGGAGCTCCCTCCCTAATACCTGTGAGCATCCCTCAGGCCTTGCACAGTGTCCCTAGTTGGCATAAAGCGTGTGTTTATTGCTTTTGTTGCTGATGAGAACGATGAGAGGACAGCTGCCTGACACATCTGTCTCACACGGATCATTCAAGGAGTTCAGACACCTCAGGAACTGACAACGCCTTCAATTTTCTTCTTGTTCTGAAAAGACTGACATTTCCCGATGGTCCTCCAAAGAAAGCCACATAACGGCCAACAACCAGAACGGCTATTGAAAAGCTCACTTCCCCCTGCCCAGGACTGCTGTCTTTTCCTAGTGCAACTAAAGTTGGCTCAGAACCCCACCTTCTACTGGGGGGTGCATAAATTCAGGGTTTCTCCATAGTCACAGGGAACACAACGTGGGAGAAATGATGTTCCAGTGGGACACATCCTGAATCCTAACATGTAAATTCTACCACAGACAAACAATCCTGTAACCTAACATGTAAAGAACAAACAATCCTGTATCCTAACATGTAAATTCTACCACAATCATCCCAGCAAGCCCAGGATTTCCACGGAAAGAGACAAAGGAAGGCCGCCCTTGATCACACCTGGGTCATTTTTTTTGAAGGTACAATCCATTCTTCTTTAATCAAAAACTGTAATTTGGTTCAGAATTGCAAACAGTAACATATTTTCTCTACAGGATTAATATTTTAAACTAATATACCATTTTGATTGAAAGAAAATTAACTTGAAATGATGTTAGCTTGTAGCCAATAACTCCAGCAGATGTGTATTTGGCATTTTAAAAGGTCTTCTTCACCCTGAAGCAATGTAATCTATGGAAAAACACACTGAAACTGGAGCCAGAAAACCTAGGTTTTAGGTTCTTATATGGGTTCAGACTTGTGTCAACTCTTTGGGTTCACACTTCTCATCTCCAGAATGAGAAAGTCTTTCTGCAAAACTGAATAATCCTGTCAGTCCTTTGGGTTCTAATGTGGAAATACTTACCAGTATGCCTGTAATTCATTTATTTAAAGTGTAATGGAAATTCTGTATACTGTATTCTTATTCATGTTCTAATCCCGAGTTACTTCTTCCTTTTCATACCCGGTGGCTAATTAGGTACAGCACAAAAGGCACTTTTATCTGGAAACTTCCTTTTTTTTTTCCCCCTTCAAAAGTTAACTTGCTTGTAATACCTGAAAAAAACAACAACAAAAACCACAAAAAAACAACCCTAACCTGTCTAACCACTTTCTAGGGATCAACTAGACACTTTTCAAGTCATTATACCTTTGAACCAAAGACATACCACCTAAACTATGTTAACCTGTGTTTGCAATGTAATATTTGAAATTCTCCAGCAATTTGGTTTCTAAGCATAATAAAATACCATGGGTGATATTATCAAATGACCCATATCTAAGTTGTGGGAAATCCCAAACTTCTATAACATGTATCTTCTTCATTGTTCAGATTTTATCAATTAATTTTTCAAGATCAGTTATATGGAGATTCCCTAGGTAAGATATCCCATCATGGGTAAACCACACTAAAACCCCACAATCCTGAAGCAAGCTTAGAGCCACAGAGCTATAGGCAAGTTTAGTTTATGTAGAATAAGCAATTTACCAGTTTTGTGACCGTCCTAAAGGAAATACAAGGACTTTTGAGATCACAGACTCATATAACTTAATACTAGGGAGATTAATATATTCAAACTCTTAATTTTTTACAAGGAAAATGGGTTCCAGAGAAATCAAATGATTTGCCCAAGGAATTACTCAGATAATTAGTAGCAGACTTTGAGCTAGAAATCAGGTTTCTTCATTCCCAGTCCAAAGCTCCAAACTGTGCACTATCTCATTAAAATGATGCAATAAAACGTTCAAGTAAATTGTTCTAATCAATTTTTCTTAATGCCAACAATCATGTTAGAAGTCTATCAGCACGAAAGCATTTGTACTATGTGAGTCACTTAATTTGGAGGATTCACCCCTGGGAATGCCATAGTTGATCACAGAGTTTAGAGACAGTGCTTTTCACAAAGGAAGTGCTCAATAACAACTTGGTAATTAAAAATTGGTGATATCTGATCAATCAATTCAGGAATCCATTCTGCTGACAAATGTCCTTTTGCCTCATGCTTAGCCTTCATGAGTCATCCTAGCAGGCTGGGGTTCTTCTGGTACAAATAGTCATGCTTTCTATTGACATAGTTCCTCTAACGAAAATAATAAAATTACTGTGTGAAAATTTCTACTGTGAGGTATTCATACTATAATTTTTTAAAAGTACCTTAAAGCTGTACTGTGTTTTCATCTATATTGAAATTCGCAATGATGCTGGGAGGTCCTTTAAAGCAAAACAAGAAAATAACAGCAGCTCTTGAATGGAGCTTCGATGTGGAACCTGGTAATGGTTTTTGGCTATAGAGTTAATCTTTATTTTTCTATCAATTCTCTAACGGCTATCATAAATAAAATGGTTCTATTATTGCTAAGTGAACTTTTAAAATTCCTACTTGTTTTTGAAGATTCCATACTCTACTTATATACCGTTTCTTTGTGAAACATACTTATGCTCGTAAAACGTAGGGTAACAGGGGTGTCAGCTGATGACTGTTATTATTTTGTTAAACAAGTTGTCACGTGTAAGATTTAAATTTTTGATGATAAGAATTCATAATATTATAATTTTGAAAGCCCACTCTGCTCCAGGCACTGACTTATTTAAATCATCTTTAATTCTCACAACCACTCTTTTAG
The DNA here is from genome assembly GCF_937001465.1 of Orcinus orca. Lineage (NCBI taxonomy): Eukaryota > Metazoa > Chordata > Mammalia > Artiodactyla > Delphinidae > Orcinus > Orcinus orca. The sequence goes on from NC_064568.1 coordinate 5,050,418, forward strand.
ATGAGAAAACAGAGGCTTGGAGAGATAAAGTGACATGCCCAAAGCAAAAACTCTTGTAAAGTGACAGAGTTTGAATTCAAACGCTCTGTTTGACTCTTTACAACATGTTGGCTAAAGACAAATAGACAAAACTTTACAGACAAGACCCACTGTCAGATGTTTTTGAAAGATACTAAATTGTTTTCTAGTCTTTTCACCTTTCTTCCTCAATGGAAACATTTTATTTTAATTTTCCTTAAACGACAGGAAACACTGTTGCTTGTCTATATGAAAACTTTTTTTATCTTTAAGTACGTTTTATTTTTACAGAACCAATCCACGTTCATTGTTGAAAATTTAAAAATACAGACTGGTAAAAATAAAATCATTGTATTTCTACTACGCAGAGATTATCACTGTTGAACTGTTAGGGTTCATCTAAGTGGATCTTTTTCTGGGCATATGTATGATCGTAAGTAAATACATGTGTACACATATGTACCTATACACATAGTATTTGTGCTTTTTAGTAAAAATGAGATATGGCGCTTACTGGTGGTAACCTGCTTTTCAAAGTCTGTAACCTCCATCTTTCCATTTTAGTAAAGTTTCATTTCAAACAATACCCAGTCCATATTTAAATTTTCCCAGTTGACCCCGAATGTTCTTTATAACTGGTTTGTTCCAAACCTGAATCTCACCCAAGATGTTGATATCCATTTGGCTGTATGTCCCTTAAGTCTTTTAAAATCTAGTATAGCCATGCTCCCCCACCCCTGGCTTGCCTTAATTTTAAGGCCACTGACTAACTGAAAAGATCAGACCAGTTTATCACGTAGAATGTCTTACCCTGTGGATTTGTCTGACTGTTTTCTTGTGGGATCATTTAGCTTGCTACTCTATCCCCGTGTTTCCCACAAGCTGGATGTTATATCTAAGGGTGTGTGGATTCAGGTGAAACATTTTCTATTTTAATGTAACATAGGTGAGGTTCTATGCTTCCTATTCCATCACATCAGAGACATGGTATATGACTGACCGTTAGTGATGCTAAGATCAATTATTAATTTAGAATGATGATAATATTGTAGGGTTACTTTTTTCTTCTTGCACCTAGAAAGTAAGCTGTGTGCTGTTACTATGTAATTATAAGGATATTCAGTTGCACCAATCACTTACCTAAAGGTTATAACACACTTAATAATCTTTGCCTGAATCAATGCTTTGAGTTTATGAAATGAAGTCTTTCTAATTCTATCACTCCTCCTACATTTATTAGCTGGCATTTTTCTATGAGGTAGAGCTTTTCATTGAGAACTAACGCAATGTGGATACCCTGAAATATAGTTCCTATTGCAAAGGAAGAATAAATGTTTAATTTGTTCTCTGTTATTAAAAAGGTAGATATCTTCAATACCAAAATTTCTTGGTTAGGCATACCTGTTTCTTCTGTTCACTGGATGCTCATATCATAAAATACTGACATATCTAAGTTTCTTTTCTTCAATTATTTTTAGAGAATTTTATTTTAGCTACTTTTCTCTGTTATCTTTGGTCCTATGACAGTTACAACCAAGACATCAATCCCTTGGTTCTTCAGATCTCTAATCCTTTTTCTTTTTATTGCATATACAAAACCACTTATCAACCCCTAATAATATAACTAAGGCTTCAGTTTCACCTAACAATTTCCATTAATAGTGATTTTCAGTTTTTAGCAAGTGGTTGTTCCTAATGTATAGGGAATAAGTAGAATACAAAGTTAACTGGTTCCTCCATAGTTATGTTGTGTGTCAGCATAGCTTTAGGAAGGGAGTCTAAGATTCCTGACAGGTTTGTGGACTAATTAAACCACATTCCAACCACCTAGTTTGTTCTCTGCACTCCAAGGTTTTCTTCAGATACACTAAGCTCTAGGAAGTAAGATGCTACGTGTTTTTTTTTTTTTTTTTCTGGACACGCAGGCTCAGCGGCCATGGCTCACGGGCGCAGCCTTTCCGCGGCATGTGGGATCTTCCCGGACCGGGGCACGAACCCGTGTCCCCTGCATTGGCAGGCGGACTCTCAGCCACTGCGGCACCAGGGAAGCCCAGATGCTACGTTTTTATATTTACAAACATGAGCTCCATTTTAATAAACTTTTCATTTTTAAACATTCAGAATCATCTTATTGAACACAAAGGGAAGGAGGGAAAGACTAAAATATGAAGACAGACAAGAAACCACTTTTTCAATTCTAAAATAAGTATGCCCTCCCCCAATCAAAATAAAACTGAGTCTTAACTCAGTCTTCCTTCTAATTATGTCTTTATTTATCTATTGCACACACTCAGATGAAGAGCACAAAACGCCTAAAGTCCTCCTGGGCAAGTTGACAAATATCTTACACACTGAAATGAGAAGTGGGAAGAAGGCCAGATTGCTTAATTGTTACTTGGGAATCCAAGGAGGTGGACAAGCCAAAATCTTTATGGCGATCCAAAGAGTACAACTTCTTCCTTAGGCAGCAGAAGAAAACAATGGGCCAGATTCTCATTCTCTGTAATTTAATAGGATGATTCCATTGTTTCTTTCATGTACTGCCTGAAGGGGATGTGTACTGCTATCTATGGGAGAGCTTCCATAAGAGAGTTATTACAGAGGATGAGAACATAGCCCCTGGGAGATTAATGAATGATAACCACATTCAGTCTCCTACAGAGCTTTCAGATAAACATTTTGGGAATTGTGCACCCGAAAGACCTATGCATTGAGGTCAGGAAGTTTTAGTGATCCAGAATTACTGAGACAAGCAATATGCCAAGCTGATTAAAGGAGCTTTGAAAAGATCATTTGGAAGGGGGGATAAATAGGGGATTGAGAAACCGTATGGTATTCATAGATAATAGAAATGTGAACATGAGATTGTCATTTCTGCAGGAAGTCTTAAAGAACATTTAACCTAAACCCTTTTCATTTATGGTGGGAGAAACCAAGGTACAGACAGGTTAAGTGACTTGCCCAAGGCCTTGCCCAAGATAACAGAGAGTTAGTGACAAAGTCAAAGCTAGAATCCCTGATATCCTAATTACTGAACCCTCTCTCTAATTCCACTAAACCAATATATTTTCAACTGGTCGCCTTACTCTGGGGAGGGATATCCATAGATGTATAGTCTTAAGAAGTCCTAGAAGAAAAGCTTTATAAAAGCTTTTTAAAAACAACTTTATTGAGGTATATTTTATATATCATAAAGTTCATTTCAAGTGTACAATTCAATAAATTTTAGTAAATTTACTGAGTTTTGCAACAATCACCATAAATCAGTTTTAGAACATTTTCATCACCTAATAAGATCTCTCATGCTGATTTACAATCAATCCCAGTTCCCACCTCCCCCAGGCAGCCACTAATCTACTTTCTACCTTTACAGATTTGCTTTCATTGGGTGATTTGTATAAATGGAATCATACAATACATGATCTCTTCTGTCTGGATTTTTCACTTAGCATAATGTTTTTGATCCATTTGTAGCATGTATCTGTAGTAAGTTCCTTCTCATTGCTGAATAATCGAGGCCAGGCTGTGTATGAGTATACCATATTTTGTCTATCCATTCAGTTAATGGACATTTAAATTGTTTCAATTTTTTGATTAAAAGTTTTTAATCCTACATTTTCAATTTTTCTTTCATTTTAATGACAGAAAATTTGTAAAAATTCATATTTTAGATTATCTGGATGCTTTTTTCTTTTAACTGAATACTTACTATCAGTTCAGTGCCACAGTTTGTATTTACGATTTCATTGGTTCCCAGTACTACTACTTTAGTTGTCCAGGGTTAAGGACGGAAGGACAAAGGTAGACTTTTAATATGTAAGTGATTCACTGGAGTTAAGTGAAGGTCAAATGAGACCTATTAATACTGTAGGAAGGACTGTTTCACAGAAGAGTCCCACAAGAGAAAAGTAGAGGGAGAACTTAATCATATACACAGCATTGAGAAGCACAGGGTGTAGAACCCCCAAAAGCATGTGTTATAGCAGTCATTTCCATTTTGGACTGTTAATTTGAATGTTAAGGGGTTTTAAACATGTTATTTAATTTGTTTTGGTTGCATATAAGAGCTATAGGCGTAAACAATTTATAATTAGTTTTGAGCAAATTTCAGTTACATTATAATAAAAATTATGTGAACACTGAGAATCGTAAGACATTTTTTTCCTTAAAAGAAGTCTGTGCTTTATTCAAGTAGTAATAAGATACAGCTATATAAAATAACTGAACCAAACTTTAAAGAGTTTCTAAGCCTCTCATTTTATAAATAAAGAAAAAAGAGGTGACAGGACTTACGCAAAATTATACAGCTAGTTAGTGATAGAGCTGGGTCTAAAATATAGGCTTTTCACTGCCATGGCTACAAAACATTTATTACAGGTTGTATACTGTTAATCTCATTGACCCTTTAGCCATTTTATAAATAAGACATCTACTGAGATTGGGACATGAAACAGATTCATTTTTTATATCCTATTTTTCTACTGATGACTGAGTAATGATTACAATCCAAACCTTTAATTTAGGATCTAAGATCTGGTATTCATACAGTTGGCATAAGGGAGAAGGAAAAGATGTTTAGCTAAATTCAAGAGTCAAGAGGCAGAATAGTGTAACTGGAAAAAAACAGAAGACCAGCGTCCAACCTTCAGTTCTGCCACTAACTCCATTTATGAACTTAGCAAGTCACAATGGCTCTGGTCTTAATTCCCCATTTATGAAGTTGAGACAAGGAAAGGAGAGTAGATTAGATGACTTCTAATATTTTATGTTAACTCTTCCATTCAATGTATTTTAAGGGTTAAGAGCTCATCTATTGTAAACTCTTGTCCCTAATCAGAATCATGCCTAACCGATTATTAACAAGTTAATGGTATTATTGCTACCATCTGCCCATACACCCACCCACTCACTCACCTTATTGTTCACTATTTCCTAACACATATCTTAAGTTCTATTCAAAAGGATGTATCTACTCACTCCTATGTACCTGTGGTATACAGTAGGTGCTCAATAAATGTTGAGCGGCTTTATTAAAGTGCAAATGAATGTGTATATTCCTATTTTCTGTCATCCACCAGGACTTGTTTCTGGCTTCCTGATCTTATGTATGATACAACACTTAATGATATGTTTTTCTTGATAGGCGCAAAGTAAATGCTGTTTGAATGCCAATTCATTAGTTCTTACGCCTAATAACTCATTATACACAGAGTCAAGACCACCTAACTTACAGCTAAGTTGTTTCACATGTTTGTTTTATTCCTCCAGGTATTCTGTTAAGTCCTTTGAAAACATTAAGAGGGTATGCCTTTTATTTCATTTATTGTTCTTAATATAGCATTAGGGGTTCAAGACTTGATTGACTGTTAATTCCGAACAGATAGTACACTGTCTTTTCAAAGGCCTTCAGGAAAGTTCCCTACCCCAAACTCATATGTCCCCAAGAAGCTCAGCCCCCTTGTTTTACTTTCAGAAGAGGTTCTAAGAAAGATGGTTATCATTCTTTGAATACTGCCCCTCTACAAACCTAAAGGCCATTCTTCAAACACAACACTCCTCTTCCTTACTTTCTTTTCCCAGCTGAAGAATCAGTTTCTCATAATTAGTTCTTTAGACCTGATTCTGTTTTGGAGGACTTAAAAGTTCTAGTATAATTAATTTCTCAAGTTGTACATAGAAAGAGTCTTGGACTATGAAGGAGCCCAGGGTTCTAATCAAGGCTCTACTACTTACCAATGTCTTTGGGCAAATCACTGAGCACTTCTGAGCTTCAATTTCCCCATATGTAAAAGAGGAAGTAATATCTGCCTTGCCTTACGGGGATATTATTAGGATTAAATATGTTACTATATAAAAGAACTTTACACGTTTTAAAGCTCTATGTAAACGTAAGATATTATTTTCCTATTGTTACCAGAATACTAAAAGCATTTTCCGTAAGGTTATAATTTAAGACCTTCATTGAATAAACATTTAAAAATATATATGTGTAAGAAAGTTGAAAGGAACTATGCTATAGTGTTAACATTAGTTACTTCAGGGTGACAGGATTATGAGTACTTATTTTTTGCTCTATATTTTTCTGCATCTTTTTCAATAGTAGCTATTACTCTTAGAATTTAAAAAGTTATTTTAAGTCAAATAATGACACTGTGCAACAACTGAGTATGAAAAAAACAGCTGTCAAATCCTGAGGACTCTTTAAAAGAGAATATCAAAAGCAAGCCTTTTATAGTTGATACAATTACATTTCTAAGTAGATTATTAAGGTAAATGGCAGAAATGTTCAGCTAAGCTTTTCAAAGAAGATGAAAGTTATCAAGAATAATGTGTTTCTATTTTTCTAAACAACTATTATCTTCCATCTATTTTTTCCTTTGAAGTCTTCCTACTAGCTACCAGTATCACTACTCCTCAAAGAATGTCAAGAGAGGAGAGACTCAACTTGGAAAACCTCAGACAGGAAGTCTAACGTTGTTGGTGTTGCATAAAAGATACCACAAGCTCCTGACCTGGTTCTTGTCCTCCGCCTGTCCACGCTCCCTAAGAGCAACCAGCATTAATCTGGTGGATCTTGTGATGTTCAGAATGTGTTCACAAATCAATTCCTAGCTCAGCTTTCACCTTCTTTACTGAGAATGCTGATCAGCAACCTTTTGGTTTCAGCACGGCCTCAACCTGAAGATCACTGTCCCTTTAATTCGTTCTCATCATTCCCACTCCTTAGCCTTCCTGATTAGTGTCTCAGGGATTCAATAAAATGACCATATATTTGATTGCCCAACCTGGAGCACTTTGAAGAGTGAAACAGGGCAAAAGGCATAAGCTGAGACTGTCACTACGACACTGTCACTAGGCCACTATGACATATAATCACTTTAAAATTAAGCAAAGTGAGGAGATTTAAAGAGAGGAGATAGGTTTCATGTCTTTGGTCCTGACAACTAAAAACTAGGTCGATGCTGCCATAGTGTTTTTTTCACATTGTCTTCCACTTCCAATGGTTGCTAGCTCTTAAATGTAGGAATTATATTCACACTTTTATTGGAAATTTATAATTAAATGTGAAGTAAATTTTCTTTGTTTCTTTATTCTTTTTTCGTGTTAAAGGTTCACACAGGGCAGTTGTTTTGCAAAGGAGGGTGGGAATTGCAAAGGTTTTGCCCCAGGCTGTCTTGCATTAAGAATTGTTGCAGCTGGCCACTTTTCAAGGAACCAGATGTGAAGTAAGTAATGCCCATTTGGATTACAAATCTCATTTTAATATCTTTCAACATAAATAACAATAACAGTAGTCAATATATTTATTCCAATGTTTCCAAGAGATGGACAGACATTACCCACGTAGGAACCACACTCTAGAAAAGCTAGAGGAAACAATGATCCTATTAAAAAATTTTTAAATGCTCAAAAAAGCTTACTTCAATGAAGAGAGTAAAATAAAGTTTGGTTTGATGGCTACAATTGACCAAAGCACCAAAAGTAGCAAAGACCAGAATAACTCAATTCAGTAAATTCTTAACACTTGGGAAATCTTAATCATAAGATTTAGCTATTGAAATTACTGTACTTGGGGGTTCTTACTAAGTTTGCCAAGGTTCCATAAACACGACCTAAGGCAACACAGGCTTGGATGGTACCAGTCCTAACATATACTTTGGAGAATATACAAAGTTCTAATATAGATTAAAAAAATCTCAATATCACGTTCCTAACAACAAATCCTTTACATCCATCTGAAACTGCAAGTGAATGGATTAAGCTACCTTGAAAGAAAATTAACAGTAATTTCTATTACTTCCAGTTTTTCAGTGTGAGGACCCATTAATCTGATGGACCTTGTGACCCATCAGATAAGGCAGTCTGAGGACAGTTCATTTACATCCACAGTCGTAAATAAGACTAAGATTTGGGAATACCCAAAATAAAGGAGAAAAAGTTTAGAACTACGCTTAGAGCAAATAAAGATGTTAAACTGTAAAGAGCAATATGGTAGGACAAGGGAGATAAAAGCAGATCAAGTGAACAGTTAAAAGTAAATGTTGGGACATGAAGGACCTATTGGAGGAATTCAGGATAGGGCGACTTTCCACCACAAAGTATAATAAATATATAAGGCTTGTATAGTCTTTTAAAGTGCCCAAAGCATTTTTCCATATATTATTTATTTAATCTTGAGAGGTAGGAATTATTTCCATTTTATTGAAAACTGAGGCTCAAGGAAGCTATGTGACTTGGCCAAGATCAGGTGACCAGGAAGTAAAATCTGAACTTAAAAAATTTAATACAAATCAACAAACATTTGTTGGGTGAACCCAGTCAAAAACTTTGCTATTTACAAGACACGGTGGGAAATACAGAGAAGTCTCAGCCTGCCCTTAAGGAATTCATATCTTGTTGGAGAAACAAGCTGCAAACAGGTGAAAAGTTAAGTAATGATTCATGATGTGAATAAGAATTCCAGCCAATGATAGACGAGGTGTCACAAGGTAGCACCTGGTGACTTGCCAAATACATGGGAAAATGACTCAATTTCACAGGGACTCAGAAGAGAGTATCAAGATGGGATGGTTCATGGAAGAAATGGGATTTCAGCTATGGCTTACACATGAGCAAGATGTAGATAAGACGAGAGCATGCCTCCTGAAAAACAGCGACCACGTATCTATAGCCTATAAAGCTATGGATATATCTATTCATAGCTATGTCAGAGAACCACAATTATTGTATGGATAAACACTATTTTTGTCTGACCCACTGATGACTGGACTAATGATGCATGAATGAACACCTGGACAGGAAGTGAGGAGCATTCTAGACAAGGGGAAAGAGCAGAAGTCTGTCTGGGAGAGAGTGAATGCAAACATTATCGTGCTGTACAGGAGTATGGTAGGTGGCTTATCCAAGGTTACGTAGTTAGAGGATGTGGCAGGAGCTAGACGATAGGTCTCCTGACTTTCAGGGAGGAGTAGAGGTGTAAATGGAAAGAATACTCGCTTTAAAATGAGATAAACTTCAATTAGAATCGCAGTATCACCACGTACCGGGGTGTAACATTGGGCAAAGTACTTAACTTCTTTAAGTCTCAGTGGCCTCATTTGTAAAACAGAATTGTCGTGAGGATTGAAAGAAATAACGTATGCAGAGCACTTAGAGCTGCTTGGCACAGAGTAACCACAGATATTAGCTTCCTTCTCCCCACACCACATTTTCAAGGGTATTTTAATTTATTAAAAGATTCACTTTGGTATTATTACCATTGGAAAGATCCCCTGGGCAGCTGCCTCAGGACTTAGTTTACGCAAACCTGATATAGATGTAACTTTTCACATTGCTCTTTACTGCCCGCATATGCATATCTGTAATGTCAGCAGAATGACTCTGAAATAGCTGCATTACCTATGGGGCCAGTGATCAAAGAGTACACATGCCGATGAAATTAACAACGCTGAGGAATCTACTGATGTACCTGGTTCTACTAGGTTAGAATTATATAATTAAACATCCACATAAAAATAAATGCAATATAATTTTCATCAACTATCAAAAGTTCTTGATGTACTGAAAGTTGTTCCTATACCTTTAGGAAAAATGGACAAATGCTAAGATAAAAAAGGCAGTTAAAAAGTGACTTGTTTTTAAAAGCAGCTTCCAGAGCATTTCTGGAGATAATCTTCAGTATTTTCTATATCTTCGGTAAAATATTATTTGCTATTCAAAATGAAACTAAGACATTAAGAGTTCCTGAATCATCAATTCAGAGTTACCTAAATTCTATTTAAATTTTATTTCATCCCACAATAATTACCAAGATAGAAAAATGGCTTACTGTGTTTAAGAAGGATTTTACATAACCAGAAATGAAAAGGGGTTTCTGGTTGACTGAGTTGACCAGAAACTCAATTTACCGAGAGCAATGTACATCCCAGTTCATCCACGTTTCACATGCCCACCTTCTGGAAAAAGAACTGGAAAAATGTTTAACTTGACAATTAGTAGCATAAAACTATCTCAGCATGTAAGGTAGGTAGATACTCTGTGGAACTAATCATTTGACTTTTCTATCAGAGAGCAGACCCCTGGGTCCTGGCCCTTCTTTCACTGTTTCTCTTCTTTTTGGCTCCTGAGATACCAAAGGTCCTACCAAGAAAACTGGTTCTCCCTCAAGGCTCTTCATTCTTGCAATTCTCTACGCTCTCCCCTCAGCAATCTCATTACAGAAGGCTTCAGAGATCAAGGATATACTGAGACCAAATCTCTATCTCTGTCCTTGTGGCCTCTTGTGTGCCTCAGGCCTATGTACACATATCTATTTGATATGTCCATTGAAATATGTCACAGGCAACTCAAACTCAACAGGTCCAAGACTGCACCTATCACCTATCCCCAGAACTGGTCTTCTTCAGTGAGCCTTACCTTCGTAAATGGCCCCACCAGTCTCCCAGCTGATCATGCCAAATCACGAAAGACAGTCACGACGGCCTGTTCTTACGCCCACATCCGGTCGGTCACCACGTCCTTCTGATTCTACCTGGTAAGTACATTCGGCCACTTCTCTCAGCCCTCTCTGCTATCAATCCCAGTCCAAACTACTCTCACCTCTTTCACACATTACTTCCCACCTGGTCTCCCTAAATCGGCTCTTATCTCCTCTCCAATCAATTCTGCAACTTTAGCCGGAGTGACCTCTTAAAAGTTCAAATCAGATTATGTCACTCCGCTGTTCAAAATCTGTATTGACTCCTGATTGTCTGAAATCCAAGTCGCTTTGAATAATCCCCGTTTACCTCTGAAGCCTCTTCCCGGTCCTTTTCTCGAGTTAAACTACGCTTTTCTCCACTCAGAGCCTTCACACATAATTTCCTCTGTAACATCGTTCTTTTCTCTCAGCTGACTCCTTTCTTAAGCGGGCTCCTATTCTCTCTTCAATTATCAGCATAAAAATCACTTCCCCAAACCCTAAGATCAGGCGAAATCACCCTGGAATCATTCCAAACAACTCATTGCCCTTTTCCTCCCTCGTAGCACTCATTGTTTTAGTTATTACTTGCTCATTGTCTGCCTTCCCCCTACATTATAAACCCAGTGAAGACATGATCCCTGCAGCATCCCCATAGGAGCACAACGAACTGGACTAAAGACTCGAGTTTCGGTTTTGGTTGGTCTTATTAACTTGCTGTGTTATTCTGGGAAGTCAGTTAACTTCTCTAGGCCTCCTTTGTAAAAGGCGAGGAGTTGAATTTGATCGGAGTTTCTTAAGCATCACTAATGTGTGGGTCCATTTTAAAGGCAGAAAAAAATTTTACAGACCTGCCAAGGTTGTGTCCTCAGACTCCCCAGAGGTCCTCTATCCCCAAGTTGAGAAAACTAATGTAAGAAACCAGGGAAATGTCCTTGAATTGTGAAATCTGGGCTTTTTTTTATAAAGACCTTTTAGATTACTGTTGATATAACAATGCAATATTTCTTTTTTACTTTTTTTTTTAAAGCAATGGGATGCTTTGTGTGTCTGTGTGTGTTTAATAAATTTAGTTATTTTTGGCCGTGTTGGGTCTTCGTAGCTGTGTGCAGGCTTTCTCTAGTTGCAGCGAGTGGGGATTACTCTTCGTTGCAATGCGTGGGCTTCTCATTGCAGTGGCTTCTCTTGCTGCGGAGCACGGGCTCTAGGTGCGCGAGCTTCAGTAGTTGTGGCACACGGGCTCAGCAGTTGTGGCTCTTGGGCTCTAGAGTGCAGGCTCAGTAGTTGTGGCGCATGGGCTTAGTTGCTCCGCGGCATGTGGGATATTCCTGGACCAGGGCTCGAACCCGTGTCCCCTGCATTGGCAGGCAGATTCATAACCACTGAGCCACCAGGGAAGCCCCCAATGCAATAGTTTTAAATTCTGAAACTCTATAAGCCCAAGAATATATTTGTTGATCCCCAAAAATCTGTGGATGCCAGTTTGAGAAAGAGATGGTCTCTTCCAGGTCGAAAATTAAATCATTCTAGGAAAGTAGAAGTTTATTTTCCTGAGTACTTCTTAGTGAATCATTCCCTACATGTGGGCTCATTAAACTGCGATTTGGGAGAGAATACAAGGAATTCCATAACATCAAATCATGTAGAAAAATTCTTTCATTTTAAGAGAGACAGATTCTCAGGTACTGATTCTGGCAGCAGGATGAGAAGCATTCAACCTTAATTCCACATATGTGGCAATGAAAGGTAGATATAAAGCATTTCTCTGAGTTCAAATGAAATGATCTTTTTGATTACATAAAGAAGTGTGTAAGAAAATAAAAAGTGAGAGAAGAACAATAAAAAGGCAAAAAGCTAACAGCTCAACTAAAAAATGGGCAAAGGACTTGAACAGACCTTTCTCCAAGGACATACCGATGTCCAGTAAGCACCTGAAAAGATGCTCGACATCATTAGTCATCTGGGAAATGCAAATCAAAACCACAATGAGAGATCACTTACACCTACTAGGATGGCGATAATAAAAAAAAAGATGGAATGTAACAAGTGTTAGGGAGGATGTGGAAACTGGGACCCTTGTACATTGCTGGTGAGAATGTAAAAAAGTACAGTAGCTGTGGAAACAGTATGGCAGTTCCTCAAAAGGTTAAATGCAAAATTACCATATATGCCAGCAATTCTACATCTAGGTATATATACCCCAAATAATTGAAAACAGAGATTCGAAAAGATACTTGAATGGTCACTGCAGCATTATTCACAAGGTAGAAACAACCCAAGTGTCCATTAACAGATTAATGGATAAACAAAATGTGTTATATACATGCAATGGAGTATTATTCAGCCATAAAACGGAGTTCTTGATACATGTTCTAACATGGATGAACTTTGAAAACACTGGGCTAAGTGAAAAAAGCCATATACCAAAGGACAAATATTGTATGATCCCACATAACTGGAATAGGCAAGTCCATAGGGACAGAAAGTAGAATAGAGAACCATGGGCTGAGGGATGGGTGATGAGGTGTTAATTGTTTCATGGGCAAAGAGTTTCTGTTTGAGGTGATGAAAAAGTTTTGGATATAGATAGGGCTGTTGGTCGCACAACACTGTGAATGTAATTAATGTCGCTGAATTGTATACTTAAAATTGGTTAAAATGTCAAAATTCTGTTACATAGATATTTACCATGATAAATAAAAAGTGAAAGAAGATGGGCAGCTTGTCATTTACTGAGCGGACGTCCAAATTGCTAAACTGTTAATGATCTAATAGAGATATGAAATATATAACATATTGTTTCAATAGGAAAACTTGTTCTACAGTCAAGGACCTCAAGAACTATCAGTACGAAGTGTACGATTAATCCCCTATTCTACCTGCTTCTTTTGGAATTATGGAGGTCTCCGTAACTGGTTTATACCTATCAAGTAGTACAAACTTTAATTCTATGGCTCAAGTTAATTATTAATCATCCTTAGCGATGAATGTTAAAGGCTTCAAGGATAACTGAAAACGTTGAACTATAAATCTAAATATTCTGATTTCCTATTACCCTTTTTATCCCCTTCTAGCAGAGGTGATAATAAATGATTAAGTGGCTATCAGAATCCAGGAGAGAAAGGTTAGAGCACAACTGTTCTCCCCTGTAGGTTCTAAGAGCAGAAAATAATACTATTTATTTCTATTTTTACCTTACAGTGTTTTGCAAGAAACAACAGAGCTTTGCCAGTGCTATTTAGATGCTAAAGAATTATTTTTATTTGTTCAGTTTGTTTTGCTTTGTTTTTAAACTTGATGAGTGATTCTGACGGAAGCAAGTGCCATTCTTGGCTGAAAGACCCTGGGATTTTAACGCCTCTTTTATGACACGGACTTTGCCAAATGTAACTCAACTGTACTGTGAACAGTGACCTCTTACTACCTCTTCGGACTTCGGGTCTCAGACCCTTCTCCACAGAGCCAGGAAAGCATGCACGCCAGCTGCCATCTTACGTGCTCTGCTGTGGTCCTTGTCCTTTGATTTGGGCTCCTCACTCTGTTAAAAAACTTGCCAAGTAAGTAGAAAGAGAAGTATCTTTAGTTTTTCTCAGGCTGTTTGGAATTAAACCCCTGAGTGCAGAAAGGTGACATCTATTCATAATAAATATTCTGTTCTTCGTGGTTTCCCTTCCCTGACTTCTTACTGAATGCCCAGAGGCCAGGTTCTTGAATTGCCTACATATAAACAAAATGCTTGTTTCCTGACGGAGACCTCATCTGCCAAGATTCCACTCAGTCTACGGATTTATAGGTGGTTCTAACTCTCTAAGTCCAGAAGATTGTAGCAGGAGTGGTGACACCGCCTATGTTCAGGCAAACAGAACGGCTAAAATAAAATCAACAGCAGTCCAAAGAGGAAGAAGCAAATTGGGTTAAAACATCCAGTTTCCTTCTCTTTTACCACTTGATTCTTTTCACTCTACCTCTCATATTTCAAATTACAAGATAACCTCTTTCAACACAACTTGTTCGTATACCACAGTAAATTGGTCACTCAAAATAATAGGGTGAGAGTGCATATTTTGAAAAAAATAAGCAAATACTTAAAGCTGAACAAACTTTTAAGGAGAAATAAAAATCAATCTTCCTTCATGTTCATGTTTTCATAGGATGGCTGATTCTATAATCTATGCTACTTACTATCTTGACTCAAAACCCAAGATAACTGTAAAGCTTCCACTGATCATTCAATTTTTGGATACTTGGTTATCTTGCCCAATATTTCAGTTCTATCCAAGAATCAAACAGCCGTTTATTAGAGTCAGCATTTGCATGTATCCCATGTAAACAAATAGTCTTAATCTCTACCTCAGGGAAAGGGAAGACCAACGACAATCTGCAGACTTGAAGCTTGGTAATGAAAGAGAGTCAGATATCTTCAGGTCACCAGATCGCTGAAGACAGAGTCTGCTAACAGTGAAATGTCAGCTCTGGTTTTAATTCCTACCAGAGAGATAAGAATCAGTAATTCCCAAAGTAGTACTAAGTAAAACTGTTAATATTCTGGAAAGTAGTATAAAGCCTATAAAAGTATGCATTTGGAAAAATATTGCTGCAGTCAATCTTCGCATTGAAGTACATTAGCCAGAGATATTTCTGTTGATTTTGTTACAGTTGCAACTTTTCCAATGTATGAAGCATTAAAGTTACAAACTGGCTTGCTGGTTGAGTGGTCTGGAAAAAGTATATTCTGTCTCACTGGACTGCTGTAAATTTAAATCCATTTCTTCTATTTCTCAGCTCATTCTGGCAGAATACTTCTAGCTAAAAGTGTAATAAACTATATTGTCATACTTCAGGGTTTTTACAACTCCATCTACCATATTTGGGAGTGTGGTGGGGGGGAGCAAGAACTCATAAGGAAGTAAAGGGTATTATGGTGACATTTTGTAACCTTTAGCTAGCTAGGGACAACTGAAATCATGTGTTTAAGATGGGAAGCATTACTAACTTGGGATGATTTCTTGTGGCTTTTTTTTTTTTTCCTTACACCAGCATCACTAAATTTGTTCAGGAATAGATTTCTGTTTTTCTGTAAATCATTTTCCCTCCATAATATAAAACACAATTCCTTTTAATAAAGGCAATATTCTTGGTAAAATTTAAACTGAAAAAAGATGGGAAACTAGATTACTAATTAATTTGGAAGTTTCTACAAAAGATAATTTTGAAAAACGCTAAGACTTCCATTAACTGTCAGTCAAATCACCTAGTTCCCTTTCTACAAAAAACCAACATAGTAACCAAATGAAAAAAACAATTAAAATGATATAGATACATTGAAAAGTGACTATCTTGACATAATTAACACACCCCTGAATTGTCATGGAGGAGAAGGGAGACCAAAGGGGAGAAAAAGCATGGGAAGCCTATATAGTGGCAACACTTTATTTTGTAATTCAACTTTCATTCATTTAATATGTATTTATTGAGTTGTTATTATGTATCAAGCATTATGCTCAATGCTGAGGACATATCAGAGAATAGGATAGAGGTCCTTGCCTTCAAGAGTTTACAGTTGGTAACACACTGACATTCTAATAACTTTTAATAAGGGGGAAAAGGGATACAGCCAGAAATTTTGAATTGAGGACTTAAAATTCTAAGCATTTCCTTTGTATCTCTAATTTTAGTTATTCCTACAAGTTCCTTTGAAATATAAAGCTATATGATTGCCCTCTCTGTGAACAGATCAAGGCTGTCGCATTCCACAATGCTTAGAAAATTAAGTATTGGAAGGGTCCTTAGAGACCCATTTGTCTTCTCTATCCTAATCTGTCAACGTATGGGAAAACTGAGGCCAGAAGAGGGGAAGTGATTGATTAAGGTCTCGTATCCACCATGTCTATTTTTATGTGCTTTTTTCCAAGTAAGTTATAACTTTGGAGGTATCATTACAACTAGTGCTTTTAAAAAATCTATGTTTTAGAAAACAAATATGGTTACCAAAGAGGAAAGGCGAGGGTGGGGAGGGATAAATTAGGAGTTTGGGATTAACATATACACACTACTATATACAAAACAGATAACCAACAAGGACCCACTGTATAGCACAGGGAACTATACTCAGTATTTTGTAATAACCTATAAGGGAAAAGAACCTGAAAAGGAATATATGTATGTATAACTGAATCACTTTGCTATACAACACAACATTGTAAATCAAGTACACTTCAATTAAAAATAAATAACTGGGTTTCCCTGGTGGCGCAGTAGTTAAGAATCCGCCTGGCAATGCAGGGGACACAGGTTTGAGCCCTGGTCCGGGAAGATCCCACGTGCCACGGAGCAACTAAGCCCGTTCACCACAACTACTGAGCCTGTGCTCTAGAGCCGGCGAGCCACAACTACTGTAGCTCACGCACTTAGAGCCCGTGCTCCGCAACAAGAGAAGCCACCGCAATGAGAAGCCCGCGCGCAGCAACGAAGACCCAATGCGGCCAAAAATAAATAAATAAATTGAATTTAATTAAAAAAAATTCTTTAATAAATAAGTGACTAAATAGGGGACTTCCCTCGTGGTCCAGTGGTTAAGACTCCGCACTCCCAACACAGGGGGCCTGGGTTCGATCCCTGATCCCTGATCCCTGATGGGAGAACTAAGATCCCACAAGCCGTGTGGCACGGCCAAAAAATTAAATAAATAAATAGGAAAAAATAAGTAAATTAAAAAAAAAAATCTTTGTCTGACACCTTTTTCCTTTACCCTTCTTCTGGTCTCCACTGTGACACTAACCTCCAAACTTGGTGGAAGCAGTCTTTTCTCACAGGGTCTGCCTCTTCTTAATGTCTTTTCTGAGGCCTCAGCCCTGTACTACCTCCTCCTTGATTTGCACTCTTCCCTCCCTTCCTTGATTCAGCTTTTCTAGGAGAGCTGTCCTATTGGCTGCCCCAGTCCTCAGTGGCCTAAAATCACTCCCTCCATTCATACACCACCAATTACCTTCTAACCTCCCCAAATACCCATTCCTCCCACTGTACTTAGCCTATAATCTTAAACAATGATCTCCTCCTTGCAGCTGTTAATGGAATTACTCCTTTTTTCATTCTTCTTGACAGTTCACTGTCATTTTACAATATTTCAGTAAAAAAAAATACGTGAGCTTGGGAGTCAGAAGGATCTCAGTTTAAATTATATTCCTCCTGGCACTGGCAGTATGCCCTTAGACACGTTATTTCACCTGCTAAACTTCACTTTATTCATCTGTAAAATGGGGGTAATCATAATTCCTATGCGACAGGGTTGCTTTGAGGATGAAATAAGATTGTATACCTGAAGTTGCTCACCCAATGCCCGGTCCATAGGAGGCACTAAGGGTTGTGTTTTTTTCCTCTCCTTCAAGCTCTCCTTGTTTGGCAGTGATGACCCGATCTACTCTTGCCACTCTCTCATCTTCCCCTTTTGAACTTGACCTGTGTGCTGCTTCCTGAGAAGCATTCTTCACTCTATGCTCATGACACCCAAAACCACGTGTCTCGTTCTGGCCTCCGAAACGAGGTTCAGTCCCGAATCTTCACCTCTCTCTAGGGCCTACTGAGATACTCCACCTTCACTTCAAATTCAGCAAGTCTGATATCAACCTCATCTTTCTTCCCCCAAACAGAGTCCCTCTCCCATATTTCTTCCACCTCTCTATACATCAGCCTGGAGTTCATTTTTGGCTCTTCTTTTTCTTTCATCCTCTTTATTTTTTA
This sequence comes from Orcinus orca, assembly GCF_937001465.1. Lineage (NCBI taxonomy): Eukaryota > Metazoa > Chordata > Mammalia > Artiodactyla > Delphinidae > Orcinus > Orcinus orca. The sequence goes on from NC_064568.1 coordinate 5,068,632, forward strand.
TTCACTCACCAAATCTTACATTATCAAAATATCTCTTTCACTTGTCCCATCCAAACGGAGCTTCTATCACACCACTTCCCTCTCCCCAAATCTTCAAGTTCCCCAATGCCTCCTAGACGAAGTCCAAGTTCCTCGCTCTAGCCTTTGTATCCTGCCAAGCTCAGCCCTTTTCCTCTCTTACGTGAACCTCCCACTGACTCTAGAGTACAGTGTGCCCCCGACATCCTGAGATTCCTGCCCCATGATGCTCCTCGTGTTTAAAATTTCCAGCTCTTCCTTCTCATGTTTCCGCATCCACACTTTCGGGGTTCAGCTCAGGTGCAAGCACTTCGTGAAACAACCACTGACTATTCCAGCTCTGCAGATGTGCTTTCTTCTATGAATTTGCACTATATGTTTTCCCTCAAACACACATCACCCCAGCTCTGTGATTTAATTCTTTCATGTGGTCTGTGTTGGTATTGCCCTTGAAACGAGACTGTGAGGGAGGAATGGCCTAATTCCACTTTGTCTAGAACAGGGCTGGATATAGAAAAGCAGCTTGGAAATACTTGTTTAATAAACAACATATACAAATAGGAACCGCAACAACAATAAAACCTCCGTACGAATAACGGTTGTAGCCCTTTACCTGACTTAGCAGCCCTGCTTCAAATGCTATAGAAGATTGAAAGGCCATAACAAGTCTGTGAGCTGAATATTCCTCATCCCTGAATTACATAGGCAAAAAGTAGCTGATAAGGTATCTATGTGCTTTTATGGACTCATTTTCAACATCTGCAAAAAAATTAAAAAATGAAAGGCGGAAGAGGAGTTGAGGAAGAAGGAGAAGGAGGGGGAGGGGGGGAGACGGAGAGGAGAAGCAGCAGCGGCAGTCCCCACCTATGCAGAAGTTAAATCTACAGAATTGTAAAATACATATTATATCACAGAATTTTCTTACTTCAATTTTCCATCATGTTTTGCATCTCTCATTGGTAAATTTAAAAATAACATTTAGGCAAGAATGCTAATAGCATTATGCTTAATTAGCAGACATAAAAGTATATCTGAATCATTTAATGTTAATTACATTATAATTGTAACACTTGCATAATCCTTGCTAGGAACTGTTTTAAGTGCTAGGGACACCCAGAAGATAGTCTCTGTCTTCAAGAAGCTCACTCCAGGGACTTCCCTGGTCGTGCAGTGGTTAGGAATCCGCCTGCCAATGCAGGGGACACGGGTTCGAGCCCTGGTCTGGGAAGATCCCACACGCCGCAGAGCAACTAAGTCCGTGCACCACAACTACCGAGCCTGCGAGCCACAACGACTGAGCCCGCGTGCCACAATTAATGAAGCCCGCGTGCCTAGAGCCTGTGCTCCGCGACAAGAGAAGCCACCGCAATGAGAAGCCCACGCACCACAAAGAGTAGCCCCCGCTCACCACAACTAGAGAAATGCCGCACGCAGCAATGAAGACCCAACACAGCCAAAAATAAATAAATAAAATAAATAAGTTTATATTAAAAAAAAACAAAATAAGACTAAATTAAGAGAAAGATTAAAAAAAAAAGAAGAAGCTCACTCCATAAAACTAACTACAAAACCAACAATAATCCAATACGATAATTGGTGCATTCCAGGCATGAACCCAATGCTGTGAGAGGAACACTGATGAGCCATCTGGAGTGGCCGAGCCCTAATATCCATGATGCAAATGGAGGCAGTGAGACGGAGGGGGTAGGCTGAGGTAGACCACGAAGTCTGTAATGCTCCCAGGAAGGGGGGTGAAATGCAAACACTCTGTCTACTTGGAGGATGAAATGGAAATGGTGCATTGAGTCGGACAGACAATTTGCAATAACTCAGGTGAGGAATAAGGAAAACCTGAACTAAGACAACATCAATGGAAACTAAAAAGTTGGAAAAACAAATTTATAATAGCAGCAATCAGTAGGTTCACACATAAAGATTTTTTCCCCACTACAGCAGGGAGCAGAAGTGTTCAAAGAATTTATTCTCCTTAGACTCTTACTTGCTGTTGCTATCACTATTATTCCAAAGTCTGATGGATGAAAGGATGAGAATAGTTACTCCACATATTGAGAACACAAGTTGGCAACATTGTTAACTTTCACTCATGACTTAGGGTGAAAGTCAAGTCACCTCATCACATTCCAGCCACCACTCATCCCAGTTCTTAAAAGGATGTGAACTTAAAGGAAGTTAGTCTCCTTTGCGGGACTGCTTCCAATAAGCACTTTTTCTGTTGAATGTGGGAAAGGGTACAGATCTGTTACATTTCACCCTTTTCATGTAGGTGTATAAAATAAAATTTTAAAAATGAATTAGCACAATGAAAGAGCTTAATGCCTTTCCTGAACAAAGATATTACAGAGATATTGAATAGTTGCAGAGATTCTTTGAACATATGCCATATCACACAGATAAGCATTTTATTTCCTCATTTGGAAAAGATGAAAACTCAAGGCAATGATTATAGTAATATCTTAAAGATATACAGTACTATAAAAATTTTCTAAGCACTGTATATATTTAATCTTACTTGGTCCTTAACAGGTAAGGAAATTGAGGTCCAGAATATTTAAGCGATTGCCAATTAACAGAAAAGGACAGACTACAACCCAGGTGTCCTGATGTTCAGGTGTCAACTTTCAGGTGGCCTGGAAGCAGCAACTCTCTCTGGAATTAGGGTTCTTCCAAAGTATAACGGGAGGTCAGGGCTGGTAAAATCACTTTCTCTGTTTGTATATAATTATTATAATACTTCCTAAATAATACTCCTTATAGTTTCAGTGAAAGTAACAAAAAGCATTTTGTGGTTTATTATTCATGCTAGATTTCTCTGGATATTCAAAATGGATTACTAAAAAAAATTAGGTCTTGTCAATTGTACTCATTCTTCAGTGGTTATTTCTGTACACAAAAGTGCTCTCAATTTTATGATGCGATCTGGAAGAAGTTCAACAACACATTGTTAATACTCTACTGCTACAAAATAATTTTAAAGCTCCATGGGAATTTAGATTTGCACAAGTTATTAGGATGTGACCTTTCCCTTAGATTTCTTATTTTAGGATCAACTTAACATGGTATTTCCCCAGTGGGAACTGTTGTACTTCCTTCGCAGATAAGAAAAATAGCAATCACAAATTATAGTGAGTAAACTTAGGGAAACATATATTTCTGTGATGCAGATGAAACTGAAATCATAAAAGGGGGCCACACGACTTATTCCTTGGGTTTGAGAGGAAAGCCAAGTGGCTTGCTAACAAAAGAAAACAAGTCATGCCATTATGGTATTTCCCTGAAATTTATACCTAATTGTTTGTCCCAGCTACCAAGTCTTATGACTTTTAAAGATTATTAAAGATGTTTACGTCACTAAATTTCCTATGTCCTGTCTACTGGGAGTATAAAAGGTTAAAAATATCAAGTTTTTAATAATTTAAATGATTTCAGATCACAGGACCTGGACTGAAGGACAAGGAGTTCATAAGTGTGAAGAAAAAAAAAAATCAAAACAACAACTAGAATAACACAGAGATCACAGTTGCTTCACATTATGGTCCATGGAATAATAGTGGCCTCCAATGTTTGAGCTCTTACTATATGATACTGTGGCAGAATTTATGCACATTATTGGTAACATATGAGTTGCTGGGAGTATCCAAAGAATCGAGCATACTACAGCTAGGACTGCAGAGCTCATTATTGGCAATTTTTTTTAAAAAGGTAAACAAAATCATCGAAGGAGAGATTAGGAAGATGTACACTTTTCCTGCCAAAATCAATAATTTTACACACTGTTAGTTCATGAAAACATTAAAATTAAGAAATTACAAAAAGATTAAAAATTTTTTTTCTCTTATGAGAATGAAAGTGCGGTTATAAATGAAAATCAAGTAATCGCCAAAAGTAATTTTTTGTATCCTCTTCTATCAGACATTTGTACAGTAGGTTTTAATAAAAGTACTACTTGAGAACAAACACTGCTTTATTGAAATTATTACTCAAGAGTCTCAAATAATCAAACCCCTCCCCCACCATGCATTCTTCAGTTTAACAAACTGTTAATATCACAGAATTTCTTTTAAGCTTAATTTTTAGGAATGAACCCTCTACATTTTATAACAGTGACTCATGTTTTTAAGTAAAGATAGTACTCACTGTGATCGACTTACATGTTTTTCCAGAAGATATTTATTATACAGTTTAGACACAGCTAGGTTTTAAAATATTGCTTTTGAATGAAAAGATACTTTAGAAATCATTTATCACAACCCCTTAGTTTTATAGACAGTGAGGGTCAGGGATAGCTGTGTATTTACTTTCTCAAATATCACATACACATATTTAAAAATCTATGTATATGTATTAAGAACTGGAAGGCAACTTGTAGAAATTAAAATAGTTTCAATAAGGATGTTAAGATTATAGATAATTTTTTTGTTTAAAATGTTTATTGTTGTTTTTACGTTGCTTATTTGATAGCAAAAAATACAATACACTGCATTGTAGTTAAAAGCTGTAATCTCTATTTCATGTCATTAACTGTAACACTTAACCCCCAAATGAAAGTTCAGAATAAAAAGGAAAAACAAACACCCATAATCTTTTTTCTATTCATTGTACATTTTAACCATACGATTTTGCATTTTAAAATTTTCTCTTATCATTGTATCTTTATTCTAAAATTACTATGCACCTCAAATATTTAAACCGCAAATTATAAATATTTGATTGAAATAAATCCTTTAACAAAATTGATTTGTATCCTTCTCTCTGGATGTGCTACTTTGTTAAACCTTCATTTTTGCAAGCAATCATTCCTTTATAACAGCTAGCAACATGCAGACTTAAAGGCCATAGGGACCTGCAGCACAGGTTTTAAATTTGATTTAAATTTGGTATAGCCTCAAGAAATAATCTGCAATTTCATTGCAACCAAGTTGTTTTTTTCCTAACCCAAAACATAAACAACACCCCCATCACAATCCAAAAAACCAAAAACTACCCAAAACCCCATATTATGCTAATATCTAAACAACTGGTGAAAACTCCTCACTCTCCACCCTCATTCCGCTGTCAAACACACAGAGCCAGAGCTAAATGATAATAAATTTAAATGAACAGAAATCATTTAAACATACGCTTTGGAAATACGTTTTGGTTCATTTTGCTACTAATATATCCTCAAAGCAATGTGAAATGCCATAAAAATGAATAATGCAGGAGTAATATAGTTGCTCAAACCCTTTAACATAGAAACTCCTCTTAAAGCAATTTATCTGAAGAAAATGATTTTTTAAAAAGTGAAATACATGCATGAAGATATTCACTATATGTAACTGTGTAAGAATACACAGTAATTGTATAATAATAAAAAATTAGAAGCCACCTGAAAACTGGCTTAGTAAATTCTGTGATATCACTAATATGGACTACTGTGTTGCCAATATGACATCTGAAAGCCAGGTAAAAAGGAACAAAGACATGTAATCTAACAGTGAAAGAAGCAGAAATGCTACATACACTGTAACTGTTAGTAATTAAAACATGTATACAGGTCAACCAGAACTGAAACTATACAGAAGTTAGAATAGTAGTTTATGTGTGATTAAGTGTGGTCTTTTTATTTTAAAAGATATTTTCACAGCTTTTCAGTAACAAAAACGTCTTAAAAGAATTTAATGTAAAATGAAACAAACCCAAGGGCCCAAATTCAAAGTCATTTATCTTTAATGACTTTAATATTTTAGAACCCTATCTATGTTCCAGTCCTGCAGCCCTGAATTCATACATAGCAGCATAGCTAAGCAGAGAGTTTATTTACAGAGGGCAGGCCTGAACTCTGCATGTGAGCACATACAGAAAACGATAAAGATCGTCGTGTCCTATTAGTAATTTACAGAATTGTGATTTGCTCCACCCAGTACACCTATAATTGAATTCCTCAGCCATAAAATCATTGGGACCAAACAAGTTCAGATATCTTTTATCTAAGCCCTTTTTTCCTCCCTTACCATCAGTTAACATATTTCTTATGGGGCTTTTCTTCTTTTTATAGATTCATTTGTCTTAGTTATAAATTAACCCACAAGCAACTCTCCCAACCACCCAGCTCTACTGTTTCCTGTGTACCAGGTTCCTTTTCTACTTGCACTATTTATGATATAGGGGCCATTTAAACTGCCGGTTGGTAAATGATGTCCAGGAAATCATCTCTAGATTTTTAACAAAGATTCCTCCTAAGGAGAAATGCTCCCAAGCAGAGATTCTCCTCAGAGCTGGGCACCCTGGAAGGAAATGGAATGGAACTGCTGAAGACTTCTATTTCTTTTTCACTTCTTAAAATTGTGGTAAAAGAGACATTACATAAAAATTGACCATTTTAAGCATTTAAAAATGTACAGTTCTGTGGCATTAAGTACCTTCAGACTGCTGTGCATCCATCCAGAACTTTTTCATCTTCCCAAACTGAAACTACGTTCCCTTGAAACACTAACTCCCCATCCCCCACTCCTCCCAGCTCCTGGTCACCACCACCTTACTTGCTGTCTCTATGAATCTGACTATTTTAGATGCCACTTCTGTTTTTTCTTGTTTCGCCTAAAGTGTGTGAACTAGTGTAGTTTCCAAAATTGGTTGAACACATAAGAGAGTTGCCGGCAAAAACCCTTCAGGGAAGAACTCTTAAGACTTAGCATTTTGTTTTTCATGCGCAAACGCTTGAATTCAGACCAAACACTCATTTCCAGACGCCAAAGTACATAATTGCCCCTTACTTGGTCTTTCAAGAGTTTGGTCTTTTGACTTATCTCTTTTTTTTAAAGTTAAACTGATTTTCAAATCAAACTTAATACAGCTATTGATTTCCTTTAAGAATCAAAGTTCCCTTAGTACTGCTTATATTCACAGAATTTCCCAGACATTTTACCTAAAAACAGCATGACCTTCTCTCATCTTCACCATTCAAATACAAGGCTACTAATTCTAAGTGCTTGTTCAAACGTTGTCCTGGGTAAAGAAGACTGGTGGACCAAGAGATCATGAATGAAATCTAAAGACTTGGTTTGAACACTGAAATCACACCCTGACCGTCACCAACTAAAAATTTTGCTCAGAGGTGCTCTGTGAGGACTCAGAGCCTAGTGGGTTTTTTTCCCCACTCACAGGTTTTCTGGGGGCTGGAAGTGAGTGGCTGGAGAACTAAGTGGAGAGCAAACCTGTGGAGGTGAGGATGGCTCTGTGTATGGACAGGATTAAGAAACAGCTCAAGGAGTATCCTTTATGAGAAGAATGTTCTAAGGTTGGCAAACAAACAGAAACTCACTCTAAAAATCAGTAAAAGTCTAACGAGAATGATTACTGAGTGACTCCAATGTAACTTTTAAAGAACTTTTCATCTTGAAATAATTTGAGGTTTACAGAAAAGTTGCAAAGATACTGGAGACAATTCCCACGTCACTTTCACCGGGCTTCCTACTGTTAACATTTTACAACCACAGCCCAATGAGGAAAACTAATAAATGAAAATTGGCACACTACTATAAACGGCTTTATCTGGATTTCACCAGTTTTTCCACTCATGCCCTTTCTCAGTTCCAGGACCCAATCCAGGATCCCATATTGCATTTTGTTGCCATTGCTCCTCATCTCCTCTAGTTCCGCAGTCTTTTCTTTTCCTTTTGTTTGTTTTTTTTTAAAGTGGCTTTAGTGAGGTATAGTTGACATACAGAAAAGTGCACATATTTAATGTATAGTTCCCCAGATTTTTCTTGTCTTCCATGCCCTTGACGCTGTTGAAGAATGCTGGTGAGGTATTTTGTAGAATGTCTCTCTATTTAGATTGGCCTAACATTTTCTCATGATGCAACTGTCGTTATGAATGTTTGGGAAGAATACTGAAGACCTGATGTGCCCTTTTTGGGGGTATATAAGCTCAATATGTCTTAGTACTGTAGATATTAACCTATTAACCTGGATCACTTGGTTAAAGTGGTGTCTGCCAGGATTCTTCTGCTTAAACTTACTACTTTTCTCTTTGTAACTAATAAATATTTAAAGGGAGATGCTTGGAGGTTCTGTCCATATTCTGCTCCTCCTTTCACCTTCTAATCTGAGTATTCATCAGTGGGTCCTGCCTGTAGCAGTAACTGCTGCTGAGGTTCTCTGATGGCAATTTTCCATCTCCCTTATTCCTTTAACATTTACTAATTTAAATTCTTCTGTAAGGAAAAGTTCTCCTCCTTCAATTTATTCATTCAGTCATTTATTTATATCAGTATGGAATCATGTAAACATATATTTTATTTGGGGGGTTGTAATCCAGTGCTATAGTTTTTTAAAATTTTTTTTATATTTATCAAATATATCTGATATTATATATATTTATATCTATCAAATTATTTATATTTATCAAATTATTCCAGCTTTGGCCATTGGGAGCTGGAATAATTTGAACAATAAAATAAATAACTATAGTACTGGATTTTAATTCCCCAAATAAAGTATATAGGCATGGGCATTGGATAAATTAAGCTACTTTCTCCTTTGTGACCTGGGATTAGAGTTGCATGGCCTACAGAGAATCAGGAAAGATATTTTAATTTTTCTCTCAATTCAATTACAAGTAACACATGAACCTAATATAATGTACTTGTACTGAGACTTATTTCTAAGGATTTGTGTTATTTCTCAACCCCTAGGTTTGTTTTGTTTTGTCTATCTTCGTTTTGTCTTAGACAAATACGTTACTGTGCTTCCCTTCCACTGACTGGTAAATTATACAGTAGAAAGTATTCTGATAGTCAAAATAAAAGCTCTCTAAGAAATTTTACAATAAAATACTATGAAGCATTTGCATGTTCTTTAAAAAAAACCTTTCTAAATACAAATTTAGTACAATAAATTCTGAGTTTACCTACCGTTAAAGGGCAACTCTTGTTTAAGGAAATGGCCTTCTTGTATGTCTGTGGCTTCGAGTTGGCTTCTTTCAAATCTGAACAATTAAAAAGAAAAAAGATTTTTAATATACACACATATTCAAAATTCTTAGACAACCTAGGATACCAAAATGTACAAGCACAAATGAATGTATTTTCTCTGTTGGATTTCATCATGACTGTTTGCTGTCCCTGAGCTTAGAATGCTTTGTATTCTCTAGAAGCAACCAACAGACTGACTTGTACATCATTCAGGGCTGGAGAATCTTCCTGAAGAGACATGGATTAGATCCATTTTGCCTACTCTCCTGTTCTGTCACTGATCATGAGTCAGGGTCCTTTGTCTCATCCATCTTTTATGTCAAATTAATGAAGACACCTACGTTGGGCAGACTTAAGAAAAACTAGATTTTAAAAGGGTTAGTAACGTCAAGAGATAGAGGACTGATAAAATTTATACACAGCAAAGATTACATTTATGAAAATATACTCCTTCTAGAGGGCACATGGCTGTTAAGCCTAAGGTAAAAGCGTCACAACCATTTAGGGACAGGAGATACAGCACATTTCACGGGGACCAGATTTTTAAAGGAAGATGCAGAGAGCAGATTATCTGAGTAACTATGTCAAAGGTCTAAGGATGTGTATCCTTGGCTCCTACGAAGGGCTCAGGGATCCTAGAATAGCTGTACATTTCGTAAAGACAAAACAGTACCCAGGGCCAAAGGCTTATCATCAGGGCCTTCAAAGTCCCAACATCCAGACCCAACATTCTGCACAGTCTAACCTACCCAAAATTCTAATTTTTTTTCTTTTTTAATGCTGCACCTTTCCACTTGGAATTTGCAAAACCTATTCTATTACCCAATGCATGGGTACCGTAGTGGATCATGAATATAAAATGTTTTCCCATTTTGTTATTTCTACTTTGAAAGAATATAAACTACAGCCCAATGTATTTTGTTTGATTCTTTGTTTCACTCACACTGTTTAGTACTGTTGTTTGGAAACTGAAAACCTCCTAATGAACTCAACAATACGGTAACAATTTTGTTTTCATAATGGGGCATATTCTTCTATAGAAAGAGCTAGCTTGTCAGGGTTTTAGACCTGTCTGCTTTGCTTTTTGACTGCTCATCTGTATCACAGCAGTTTACTCTCCATGTGAAACAAACACTCTTTCATTTGTTAGTCAAAAATGAAAGGAGTACCCACATCAAACCTGTCCATTACATATAACATGCATAGCGCATGAGAAACAACTTTATAATGGATTACTATTTAGACTTTTTTCACCTTTAAGTCAACAAAAAAGTGCTTAAATATGTGAAAACAAAAGGAAAGAGTATTAATAAAGAAAAATTTGAGCAAAATCTCTATCTGAAAAATTAAATAATGTTGACTACAGGGTAAGATTAAGCCATACTAGCTTTTCTTGACACTCATTCCAATTTCTCTTTGAAATACATATGAATTCACTAAGAAATGTATTCTCTTTGAATACATATGAATTCTCTTTCAGCAAGAAAGAGACAAGATAAAGTTAAGATTTCTGGAAACTGCTATGTATTCCTAGCTTGTAGCCCTAAGAGTTGGATCAAACAGAAAACTGGACCAGTTTCTGTGATTTTCAAAGGCAGACAGAATCTATAACCTTTCCTAAAACCCCCTCCCCCAGTAACATCAGTAATCTTTCTGTATCCATTCAGAACTGCACTGTACCATAGAAGGTACCGTTTGCAGGCATAAAATATAATAAGTAGGGCAGAAACAAGATCCATTCTGGGGGCAGTATATATCAAGTATTACAGTTCTTTCATGTTCCCCATCTGGTCAGTTAAATACAGACTGGTTTACATTCATTAGTTTATAAATCCTTCTACTCATTAATATAAGCCAGAGAACCAGGCTGTGAAGAGAGCAGACAAGCCCCTCACATTACAACAAAACCCACACTAGACAGGGTCTGTTCTACTCATCCAGCTTTTTAATATCTGAGATAGGCTTTTTACCAGAATCTAAGTAGATAATAATGCAAGCCAAAGGGAAACTTACTACATTTGTCTGAAATGGTATAAATGGTAAAAGTTGACTTAAGAAATAGGAAAATAATTAAAAATGAAAACGACTGAAAACTTATCAAAGATTTGCTTCCCCAAGAAGCTCTGGGGCTAGATAACTTTATAGATACATTTTTTTCAAGGAAGAAATAAGTTTCTTGCCACATAAACTGTTCCTGAGTAGGAAAAAAAAAGAGTGACCAAATTAATTTTTCAAAACCTAACAAGACAAAATAGTTAACAAGGTAACCTAACAAGAAAGATACCTAACAAGAAAAAAAAACCTCACTTATTAATATTGACTTACAAGTAAAAATAAAATGCTAATGAACGAATGCAATAGTATACTAAAAGAATAAACCACCATAATCAAGTTGGATTTATCTCAGAAAGACAAAGAAGATTTAATATTGGAATACGTATTAAAATAATGTGTTCCAGCACTAGGTTGAATTTTAAAAGAAACCACATGACTATTTCAAGAAATACAAAAGAAAATACTCAATAAAATTCAACATTCATTCTTGAAAATATTTCCTCAAAGAACTAAGAAACTTTAATAACAAGAATATTAATCTCAAACTTACAACCAATATCATCTTAATTGTGAAATATTATAGCAGCATCTCCCAAAATATGTTCTATAGATAACTAGATTCTTTAAGATTTTCCAATGGAAAAGCTTCCACCACAAGATGAATTTGCACATGTTGTTCACATTTGGAGGTTAGTAAAGTACATTAGCATTGTATATGCTCAGTAAGCCCCACAATTAGAAAAAAAACAGTATCAACAATAACAATCTGCTTAGCTGTTTAACTCATTAGTTCTCAAACTTATTTGAGCATTTCTTTTCTCACTTTCCGTTATTTCACTCCTTAACCCACTTCACTGTGGCTTTTGCCACCCACCTTTCTACTGAAACTCAAGCAAAAGTGACAGGTGGTCTCCTTCTTGCTAAATCCATTAGACTTTTCTTGATTTTCATTCTATTTGCCCAATTGTGTGCTGGTAAGTGTTTAACAACTGGCTCTCCTTGCAGGAAGAATGCTCTGGTTTGTAGTGTTTGCTAATTTCTGTGGTGTAAATACTCCCACGGTGACTGACTTAGGGCCATCAACATGACAGCAGAGTCGGGCAGAGCTGGGGCAGCAGCAGCATATTACATGGTATCCCCACCTCACAGATGCAATCCACACCAACACCTCATCGATGTAAAATAATCAGGAAGCAATGCAGTTGGTGTGGTTACTACCTCTGTTTTTATCATAAGTTGTTTCACTGCTCGTATATACAATCTAACTTTTAACAATGGCTGTGGATAACAGTCGGCTCACAAAAATCCTAAAAATTTAACAATTGACTTTCACAAGCCAGTCTGAGCTGGCTGCAGCACCGCCATCTCTGCGTCTGCATCATTTGATATTCTGTGTATCCTCTACTCTTGAAACTGTCTCCTCCCTTTGCTGCCTAGTGACCAGTTACTTTGAATTCTTATCCTAACCCTATGACTACTATGTTAGTCCTTTTTCTTGGTACCTCTTCCTCCTGAGTTCTTCGATCCTATGTGTTCTGCAAGTTCCTTCTTGGCCTCACTCTTACCCATAAACATATCTACTTGCTTACAGCTTCCAAATCTTCATCTCTAACCATGTCTTCTCTCAAGACTTCTAAATCTGTATTTCCAATTTTGGGGGAACACCTCTCCCTGAGTTTCTTCAGGAACCTCAAACTCAACAATTCCTAAGCTGGCTACCCATCTCCTCCCTCTGAAGAATTAAAGACACACAATCCAACACATATTGGACCACTCCTCGCTCCCTGCTAGATGAAAAGGTGTTCTAATCTCTACTCCGGCCTTGCAAAGTACATTCAAGGAAGCTCAGTTCATAACCATAGGCAACACTTCTCACATCCCTTTCCCCCTTCCCTTCGACTTTTTCACACCCCACACTTTCCGAAGTGTCACCTTCAGCAAAAGCCCTCCCAACTCAACACTTTCTCCATTCTCAGCCCAGTAATGTCATAATCTCTCCTTCATCTCTTTCCCAGCACTTTATGACATAGGGCAACTTAAATCTCCTCCAGCTTTTCATGTCCAGACCCTTTCTTCTCATTCTCCAATACTTCAGCACAAAAATCTAGGAACTGACCTTGTAAAATCAACTTTTCTAAGGGTAGGGGAAACGGGTTTTGGGCTGTCAAATGAAAATTCTCTTTGGTGCATTGGGGGAAGGTGAAAGTATATGAACGCTCCCAAATGACTAATTTTTATCCCATTGAACTAAATACATGGGTCTCCCACTAACCCCGCAAATCGCTGATTGATTCCCTTAGAAGCCAGAGTCAAGATGAGCCAATCACATCCTTCCCTAGATTTTTACAACATGCATACAAAATTGGTTATTAAATTGACGTCTATATCCTGAGGTGGCAAAATAAAATGACTTCATTTGAATTAAGGGGAATTTAAGAGAAAGAGAAAAATGAAAATAAAGAATCTCCCAAGGGTGGTCGGTTTTAAGTGACAGTGGAGTTACTGAATTGAATATAAGGTAAAGATTTGGTGATCTAACTTACCTTGTCACAAGTAACCAGAATAAGTACTTTCAAGTTGCTTACCGCTTACATGACACATAAACGGATTTGCAGTGAACCAGAACAACTAAAAGCTTGGATCTAATCCATGGTTACATCTGAATACGGTTACACGTGTGTAGATGTAATTGTTAAGTGTGGAATGGTGCTGGTAGTATGGGGTAGAGTGGAATGGTGCTGGTAGTATGGGGTAGAGTTATCTCATTCTCTGGCAAGTTACATAATGGAAAATTAGACTCTTGCTAAAGTGTGCAAGACAGGGTGGCTGGGTTCAGGCTGCTTGAGTTCAAATCTTAGTTTTATCACCTGGCAGGTTATTTTTACCTCTCTGTGTTTGTTTCTTCATCTGCAAAATAGAGATAATAGTGTATACCTTTTACAGTTTGTTGGAAGAATAAAACGAGATAATGTACATAATGTGCTTAAAATAGAGCCTGATACAGAATAAGTGCTCAGTAAATATTAACTATGACTATCAATTGCTAGGCTACTTTTTTGTGCTTGAGATAATTAAGAAAGAGTCCTTTAGAAGGATGGGTAAATGACAGCTTAGCTGAGGATTTAAACTGTGGAGTAGACTGAAGTGTAAACTGAACTGGAATAAAGCATTCTCTAAGCATGAAATCCTATGGTTACATTTATAAATCAATCATAAACTAAGTTATCCTAATGAGTAATATTACTCCAAAAACTCATGATACCTATTTAGGATTAGGAAGTCGAATGAAACGGTAGATTTGAAATTAAAAAGAAACAATTATGGGGCTTCCCTGGTGGTGCAGTGGTTAAGAATCCGCCTGCCAATGCAGGGAACACGGGTTCGAGCCCTAGTCCAGAAAGATCCCACATGCCGCGGTGCAACTAAACCCGTGCACCACAACTACTAAGCCTGCGCTCTAGAGCCCGTGAGCCACAACTACTGAGCCCGCATGCCACAGCTACTGAAGCCCGCACGCCTAGAGCCCGTGCTCCGCAATGAGAGAAGCCACCGCAATAAGAAGCCCGCTCACTGCAACGAAGTAGCCCCTGCTCGCCGAAATTAGAGAAAGCCTGTGTGCAGCAACGAAGATCCAACGAAGCCAAAAATAAATAAATCCCTGGTGGCGCAGTGGTTGAGGGTCCGCCTGCCGGTGCGGGGGACGCGGGTTCTATGCCCCAGTCCAGGAAGATCCTACATGCTGCGGAGCGGCTGGGCCCGTGAGCCATGGCCGCTGAGCCTGCGCGTCCAGAGCCTGTGCTCTGTAGCGGGAGAGGCCACGGCGGTGAGAGGCCCGCGTACCGCAAAAATAAATAAATAAAATGAATTTATTTTTTAAAAAAGGCAACAATTATTTGTTGAGCTTCTGACATTTGTTAGCAGTGTTCTAAGCGCTGGGGATAATGAACAAAACAGACTAATATTCCAGCTCTTGTGTAACTGTGTAAATAAAGATGTAATAAAAAATATTAGATGGTGTTAAAGGATCCATATGCTATACCTGATATATCTACCATGTGGAAAAAAAGAGGAACTAAGGTTGTTAAAGACAATTAGGAATTATTTCAACAAGCTACTGTGCTTTACTAAAGTTTATGAATTAAGGTCTATTGATGCCCTTCTCCAAATCTGAGGATTAGTGATTCACTAATTTTTTAAAAAATCAGTTGAAATCCAGTTATAAGTGATAATCAATTTTATTTTGTCTCTGAAATAGCAACATAAGCATTTTGCTCATGTTACATTCAGAGTAAAAAATCGCTAATGTACAACATGGTGACTATAGTTGATAACACTGTATTGTATAATCAAAATTTGCTAAGGGAGCAGAACTTAAATGTTCTCACCAGAAAAGAAGAGGGAGACAGAGAGAGAGATTTGCAAGGTGATGGATGTTAATTAGCAAATGGAGGGAAGCCTTTCACATTGCATATGTATTTCAAGCCACCACAATGTATATTTTAAATACTTTACAATTTTACGTCAATTATACCTCAATAAAGAAAAAAATCCCTACTTCCTTATTTGATTAGTAGATTAAAATACATTTCATTTCCATACTATAGTTAGAGACCAAACCAAAAAAAGAGATATTAGGAATTGGGAAACCGGAAAAGGAAGAGGGCAATCGGAGGGAGAGAAACAGAGGCAGAAAAGGAAGGAAAACAAAGAGACAGAATATGGGAAACACCAAGAATGAAAAAGGGGAAAAAAAGGTGTGAACAAGAGGGAATAAAAACAGAGCTAGAGCAAGAATTGAGGGGCAGAGGGAGGCAGGAGGCAGCAAGGAGGAAGAAGACGGGAGAGGAGAGGCTCCGAAACCAGAGTCAGAGGAAATGACGTTTCCTGTTTTAGCTCAGCGGCTCACTGTGGATACAAACATCAGAAAGTCATCACTGGTGTTTTAAATACTGTGCAGAAATTAAGAAGCCACCATAATTATTGAGCCAAAAAGTGTTCACATCGGTAATTACATAAGGATGTTGCCTTCAGCAAACTGTTTTTCTCTAAACTCTCATTTTCCCTACTTCTGTGCCTGTGCTAATAGTAGTTTCCCATGTGAAATGCTTTGTCCACCATCACCCCACGTTCGATGAACAATATTCAATAAATATTTATTGGGAGTTACCTGGTGGCGCAGTGGTTAAGAATCCACCTGCCAACGCAGAGGATACGGGTTCGAGCCCTGGTCCGGGAAGATCCCACATGCAGCGGAGCAACTAAGCCTGTGCACCGCAACTACTGAGCCTGTGCTCTAGAGCCCGCGAGCCACAACTACTGAGCCCACGTGCCACAACTACTGAAGCCTGTGCTCCTAGAGCCTGTGCTCCACAACGAGAAGCCACCGCAGTGAGAAGCCCGCGCACCACAACGAAGAGTAGCCCCCACTTACTGCAACTAGAGAAAGCCCGCACGCAGCAACGAAGACCCAATGCAGCCAAAAATTAAATTAATTAATTTTTAAAAATATATTTATTGAGTACCTACTATATGCCAGGCACTGTTCTAGGAACAGTTTGAAATGTTACATAGATTATAATGAAAAATATCAGCTGTTTCAATAATACACAATGAAAATGAGCTATTTTAACAAAACTGTCTACTAGGCTTGAGATGAAATGAATTTTTTCTTCTGCAGCTAACGTTTTTCTCCACCAGATACCATTGGCACTAAACCAATCCTTATGAAAATCATGTCCCTTATTGAAGTTAAAAGCATTCCAGCATTTCCCCCCAAATATGGTAAGGCTATCACTCCTATAGGAGTCTAGTTCTCTGGATCTTCCCAAGTACAATTAATCTGTGATGATTTTAGCTGCTAAAATGTTGAAGCCTGTAATAACTAAGTGAAATAAGTTGAATAATAAAAGTTATTTGAACTTTCACCCACATCAAAATGGAATCCCAAAGACATTCCCCAAATGGGTAGCCATGCCTGGTCTTGTTCAACCTTGGCGTTACATTGAACAAATGATTTAGAATCACGTCAGCAGCCTGTGATTTACATAACTCACTTCTGCAGAAATTCACGTTGCTTGTGAAAAACATCATATGGAAGAGGAACTTACTCCAAATATGACAATTGGAAATAAATGAACGCTGAGAAGGCATTAGGGAACAGTACTTTCTTTAAAAAGAACTGTGGAACTAACTGCACAGATATGTTTAAAAATCAAATTTGCATTCAAATTTAGGGAAATGTAGTTACCCGTATGATGAAAATGGTCGTACACATTGGTGTTCCAATATGGTCAATTAAGAAAGAAATAGGAATGTAATCTGCAAAAATGCTGAATCACTACTCTGTACACCTGAAACACACAATACTGTAAATCAACTACACTTTCATTTAAAAAAAGAGAAAGAAATATGTTCTCTAAGTTAATGTTGTGGAACAGGAAATCAGCTTAAAGTTGGAAGGGACTTTATAAGCTCCCTAATTCATTTCTTCTATCAAACAAGACTTCTTAACAGATGGCCGTTCAGATTCTGCATGAATCTCTACTGACAAAAGCACTTACTTCCTCACAAGGCAGCCTTCCCCACCGTTGGACAACTGTAGTCATTAGATTCTTTCCTTATCCATTCACCTGTCGATAGACACTTAGGTTGCTTCCATGTCCTGGCTATTGTAAATAGTGCTGGAATGAACACTGTGGTACATGTCTCTTTTTTTCTTTACACTGAGCTCATGTATGCCTCCCTTTAATTTCTAGCAATCCTTCGACAAGGGCTGTCTATGACCCAGGAGCTCCATAAGGGAAGGGACCAGTCTGCCTTGTCACTGCTCTTGTCCGGAGCCAGCACGACACGTGGCACGGAGTAAAGTACCATAAAAATGAGCCATAAACATGAGTAAATGGCTGATGACTGCCCTTATAGGACCCAGTCAGTAAGTCCAGTCCATTTGTCCTTTAGGGGAGTGGAGCTCTACTAGGATGAAGGCATTTGTTTTTTTCAATCTGTTGTGGATACTTTTATAAAATGTAAAACCATGTGCCTAAATGTCATGAGAATATAAACTTTTTTTTCCATTAATGATGTTTTTCATTTCTTTTTTTTTTAATTGAAGTATAGTTGATTTACAGTGCCGTGTTAGTTTCAGGTGTGTACACCTGAAAAGTGATTCAGTTATACATAAATATATTCTTTTTCAGATTCTTTTCCATTATAGGTTATTACAAGATACTGAATATAGTTCCCTGTGCTATACAGTAGGTCCTCGTTGGTTATCTATTTTATATACAGTAGTTTGTATCTAGTAATCCCAAAGTCCTAATTTATCCCCCCCTTTCCCCTTTGGTAACCGTAAGTTTGTTTTCTAATATAAACATTTATAAATGCTTATCCTCAAATCTGCGCTTACCTCGTGCCACGTCAGTAACTAGGAGTGTGTGTGGAGCACATCAGCGCCTAAACTGTCCTCAGAGGCCACTCACTGCTTCGCAACATCCCTCTCACTTTCTCTCTCTCTGTTCCGACAGGCCCTCTTCATGTTTTGTCCAGATTTTGCGATAGCCTCCTAGCTGCTTGCCCTGCACACTACTGCCAAATTAATCTTCTGATTAAATCATCTCACTCTTCTCCTCAAGACCTGGAATCTCAACACTCCTTACCAGATAAAACCCACACTCCTTTGCCTACATTCCAGACCCACTCTCATCTGACCTGAAATCTACATCTCCAATCACGTTTCTCACTCCTCACGCAGACACACTACCCACTTCCAATGGGACGATCTCTGCAAAACGACCCCCCAACACACGCTTATTCTACTAGGCCAGGCTCCGTTTTCTTACACTGGAAATTCTCTCCCCCTCCTCTTAGGCCATCGCAAGCCCTGAACTTCTTTTGCCTTTAGGTAAAATTCACATTCTTAAAATTAACTATTTTAAAGTGTGTGATTCAATGATATTTAGTACATTCTTAAAGCTGTGCAACCGTCAACTCTATCAAGTTCAAAAACATTTCTTCACCTCAAAAGGAAATCCTGCACCCATCAGTCACTCCCCCTGCCCCCCACACCCTGGCAACCACCAACTTGCTTTCTATCTCTACGGATCTGCCTAGTCTGGGTATTTCATATTAACAGAATCGTACTTGGATTCCTTTCTGTTTCTTTCCCTGTATATATATATATATATATATATATATATATATATATTTTTTTTTTTTTTTTTTTGTAGTATGTGGGCCTCTCACTGTTGTGGCCTCTCCCGTTCCGGAGCACAGGCTCCGGACACGCAGGCTCAGCGGCCATGGCTCACAGGCCCAGCCGCTCCGCGGCATGTGGGATCTTCCCGGACCTGGGCACGAACCTGTGTCCCCTGCATCGGCAGGTAGACTCTCAACCACTGCGCCACCAGGGAAGCCCTCCCTGTATATTTTCAAAGCCATTTTTCTTAAGGTTACCCTGTCAATCCCTCAGCTTTTGACGTCTAGTCCAACCCCCATATCCTCTACAGGCTTTCCCTGGATTTACCCTCCACTCCACACTGGTCTTGCCATTTTCTGAATTTTCGTAGTGCTTGTTTTCTGCCTTCTTTAGTTTAGTCTTTAATCACACAGTGCTTTGAATTTTTGGTTAACTGCTTCAACGTTACCCCTTTTTGATTCATGTAGATTATAAACTCCTAGTGCTAGGAGCTGTGCTGTCTCCCTTTGTGCCCAGAACCTACTGAAACTGTATGCAACTCACTGTGTCCAGATGTTTATGAATGAGGAGCAAGTTAAGGAAAGTGAAGTCTTGACCATCAGTGAGAGAGAGCTTCAAACCCATGTCAGTTCTTATCCTTCCTTCTATCATGCTCTCCTCCCTGCCATTGTGCTTCTCAGTGTTGTATGTATGGGTACGGGTCACCTCTTTGCTCTGGTAGGAGATGAACAGGTGTGGCTGCAGGAAGATGATGGCAGGGTGCCCAAGGGTGGAGAGGGTGCAAATTCCCTGCCTTGATCTCTTGCTAAGAGACTCCTACCTTCGTTCTACAAGCACAGATGAAGGTCTACTGAGAAAAGCGGGCATGCAGAGATGTCACAAGGCCACATAAAAAAAGGTTCATATATTTGCTTTGCTTTTATATGTACATCAGTTCCTTTGGTATTTTTGATTTGAAGTGGCTCATAAATGTGTATCTATCTTGTAAAAGGAGATTAACTGTGAAACAATTATGGTAATACTTGTGATTCATACATGAAATCGCTAAGCGTATAATTATTTTATATATTAAAAACAAATGAATAGGTTAAAACTATGTAGTGTTTTATCTAACAATTGCCAAAAAGTTTGAAAGGGAACTGGTTTTATTTTGTGCATGAGTAGTAAGTCGAAGTAACATCTTGTATCACACATCCTTATGAACTTTTCTCCAGCTGTAGTACTAAACAGAATTTGTTACAGTTGCCACTGGAAGCCTCCAAGCAAGAAAATAAAACAGTGCTCTGACCCTTAGGCCATTTAAAACCTGTTCTTCTGACCAGAACAAGTAAAAGATCCAACCTAGAATGCTGAAGGCTATAATTAACATTTTTTTCCCTTTCATATCCCATTTTGCCCGCTTTAGAAGAGCAAAATGGAAATTTCTTCTGGCATTAATTTCATATCATTATGTGTTATGAAAAATGTTAAATAAAATAGAAATAAACATTTTAGAGAGTAATTTAGGGAATTCCCTAAACATGTAGAAAACACTAGCACTGAGAATCCCACATTGAAAAAGCACAAAGTTGTCCTCGATATCCAACCAAGTTTAAAGTACTTATAAAGTACTGATAATGTGCCCAAGTCCCCTGTACTGTAGGCTGTGAATTAGGGAAGGTATGCAGGGCATATATATGTAAGTGGAATAAGAAGAATTACAACATTCATTCCTACTCTCTAGGAACTCACAATTTTGTTTACACAGAACTTGCACATAAAACTTATAAGACCTGACAGCAAACAAGCAGCAAATACAATGTGTGATACAGAATCTGGAGCGCATAAAATTACATTTCAGAGTAGATCTGCCTTCTAATTATGTTTTACTTCAGCTAAGATTAAAGTTAGTTTGCATTTTCTGAGTTCAAAAGCTGGTGGCCAGGGTAAATATTTCACACACATGTTGTATGACAAAGGAAATCAACCTGACATTTAAAGCTTAACATGCATAATAAGAACAAAATAATTGTGTATATGCGCTGTATTTTGTGAGGATTGGAGGTCATTCTAGCAGGCTTGGTCAAATACACATGAATTGGGACTTCCCTGGTGGTCCAGTGGTAAAGAATCTGCCTTCCAACGCAGGGGACGTGGGTTTGACCCCTGGTCAGGGAACTAAGATCCCACATGCCGCGGGGCAACTAAGCCCGTGTGCCACAAACTACAGAGCCCACGCGCCCTGGAGCCTGGGCGTCACAACTAGAGAGAGAAAACCTGCACGCCACAACTAGAGAGAAGCCTGCGCACCACAGCAAAGAGCCTGCGCTGCAATGAAAGACCCCGCACGCCTTAGCAAAGAGCTTGCGGACCGTAACTAAGACCTGACACAGCCAAAAAAAAAAAAAAGAAAAAGAAAATAAATAAATATTTTTTAAAAAGGCATCACCATCTGTTGGGGATGGGCAGATGGCTGCACTTTATTAAAAAACAAAAAAACAAAAAAACAAATACACAGGAATCGTGATATGGCCTAAAGACACAATGATGTCAATACGCTGTGTTCCCATCACTTAATTATTTTCTCAGCTTTCACTGTGTGGTTATTTGCCTGCCTAGTGCTAGCTGCTGGTTCCCCTACCCGGTCTGAAAGGCACCTGTCCCACCATCTATAAGGCCATGTCACCAGGTGGGCAGATTTTGTTTCCTGTATAAGGATATTTGGTGCTGAAAAGCAAGCAGTCATTTGATAAACGTTTATGGATTTTGAATAAACCATGGTCAAATCTGTAAAATCTGAAGGTTTTGGTTACAGCTGCATTGAAATGTACTTTAATAGTCCATGTCTATATATGAAAAAATTAATTCTTTTTAACTTCATATAAATTCCTTCAAAATCTATTTTCCTTATCATTTTTTCCCAAAAGTTTCATGCTGTTCAGGATTTCTCTCTAAGCGGTCAGTAATATATTTTCTGCGAATTTAAAAACAACTGAAATGGTAGTCAGACAACTGGACTGTGAATAAAGAAGTTGGAAATAGCTATAATACTTAAATTGACCAAAGGATGGTCATTTGAAATAAGATCTGGGTCTCCCTTTACTCAAATATTATATTCCAGATATGTAAAAGTTCTAAATATGCTTTTAAAGGTAAGTAGCTAACTTTATTTCCCAGGGAAAAAAAGTTGTGTGTTTTTTTTTTCACTCGAATGGGATAGTCCCAGTGAAATTTGTTTTACATTTTTGTTAGGTGTAAATAACTTTTTTTTGTAAATAAAGTTAGGAACTATATTCACTTGGATAGTTAACCATTTAAATATATCCATTTTGAGAATATTATAAAATAAACCCTTCTGCAAAGTGAGTAAGTACCCTATCATTTGGATTTTCAAGAATAGTTAATAGCTTATTAACAAAAGATGCATTCCTACATCTTTTGCTAATAAACTTTACTACTGAGGGAGAAAGTAATATAGTAAATACATTATACATTATGTGTGATACATACTACATACATATAACCTAAAATACGTAATAATAAGAGATTTAGGAAAAATATTCAAGGACACAGGTTTTTCCCTACTTCACACATAACTGAAAGACAGCCACCTGGCTCCAGGCTGGCCTGGCAACGCTGCCGGGTCACAAGGCAGGGATTAGGCTATTGCTTACTCTTAGTCACCATCTCGCCCATTAACATCCTTGTTAAATCTAGATAACAATACTCATGAACGTCAGGAGGGATGTACTTGTCTGTCTTGTTCATTGCTTTATCCTCCTTCTCTAAAACAGCTCTCTGCACAAAGTAGGAGCTCAACAGATTTTGGTTGAAGAAGTTAAGTCTTCATTAAAAAGGAGCTTCTTCTCAGATTTGCTCTGGGGGGGTGGGTATCATCGCCAAGTTTGTGTTACCCACAAATTCTGAGAGCCATAAACTGAGTTTTGTTAGCTGAGGTTTGCCTTGGGCTGTATTGAGAATTAAATCATCAGAAATGGTAGGGGCAGGGGGTTTGGGGGGAAGCGAAAGAAGAGACAAATATTACTTTAGTGTCCCTGATATAAAGTTTCTAAAAAGCTTTTAAAACTTTGTTTTCATTTAGATAAAGACTATTCCAAAGACATCAGACTGATATAAATTTCTCAAAAGAAGTTCCAAAGAAAGTGACAAGAAAAATGTAACCTGTAATCTGGGTCAAAGGCAAAACTACTTAATATTCCCTTTGGGATTTCTAGAACAATGCAACAGAAAAAAGGAAAAATTAATTAATTCAAAGGATATTGCTCTGTGTATGTGTATTGTATACACACACACACACACATATATATTGCTGTGTATGTGTGTGTTTGTGTGTGCGTATATATATATATATATATATATATATATATATATATCTTTTACAGTGTTCACTCAGAGGTCTGACAAGATTTTGGGAAACCTCTACTCATTTGCTATTTTAAAGCTCTTGTTATTTTAAAAATTATGATCACAAATTACATCAAGGTCTCATAATGACCATTTGTAGTAGAAGTTTACCTTCATGTGCTTCTCCATCAGCTATTTATGGTTATAAGTTCAGTATTCTGTCAAGAGTTAGAAGACAAATAACTCTATCCTGAGGTTATTTAATTTTAGGGGGAAAAACCCCATAATAGATATACATATTTTTTAGAAAAAGACTTAAAAGGGGGGGGAGCTTGAAAATAAAATAGCTCTGGAAACCACTGTCAAAAAAAAGCTTGGTTGTTGGTGTATGCTAAAGATCAAAGAGTGCACAGGCCCAAAGAAATCAACAAAATCAAACCTTATGTATGGCTGAGAAAATTAAGAGGCTGTGACAAAGATGGGATATTTTTTCCACCCAAATACAGGCAAGTCCAGCAGAGTACAGAGAAGCCCAATATATGAAGTAAAATTATGTATGAAATAAAACTGGGTATAATAGCAATGAATTCATGTAGTGTCTCACATTATCGTCGATGGCTTTAAAGGAATAAAAAAGCTAGAGGGGTTCTCAATGTTTAATTTACTTTTTGCTTGATCTTTACTGATCAGCGTCATAGACATACTTAAAAAAAGCAATAAATGTAGGCTTTTAATTATAGACGTAATTTTATATTACTGGCTAAACTTTGGAAAAGAGAAAAATATAAAAACAAAAAGCCCTCCATACCTCACTTTTTTTTTTTTTTTTTTTTTTGTGGTACGCGGGCCTCTCACTGTTGTGGCCTCTCCCGTTGCAGAGCACAGGCTCCGGACGCGCAGGCTCAGCGGCCATGGCTCATGGGCCCAGCCGCTCTGCGGCATGTGGGATCTTCCCGGACTGGGGCACGAACCCGTGTCCCCTGCATCGGCAGGCGGACTCTCAACCACTGCGCCACCAGGGAAGCCCCAATACCTCACTATTTTAATATAACTGTCATAATTTTTGTATAGTCCCTTCCAGACTTTATATATACATGTTTATATAAGGTTGCAATCAATGGTGCACATACATTCTTTATGTTACTTTTTTAAAAATATTTTTCAGGTTTGCTCTAGTTTTCTAATTTGTCATTGATAATTACATAACATTCCACCTAGTGATTACACCATAATCTACTTAACCATTCCCCTGCTGTTGAATAGTTATTTC
This sequence comes from Orcinus orca, assembly GCF_937001465.1. Classification (NCBI taxonomy): domain Eukaryota; kingdom Metazoa; phylum Chordata; class Mammalia; order Artiodactyla; family Delphinidae; genus Orcinus; species Orcinus orca. Next base: position 5,093,488 of record NC_064568.1, read on the forward strand.
CAAATATTGGTTCCTATAACAATGTTCCCATGAAGGTCTTTGTGTATGTGGCTTGTCCTATGTCCTACATTTCTTTGGAAAAAAATCTCAGAAGTGAGGGTATAGCAGCAGAGGGTGCAATATATTGCCCAATTGCTTTTTTAGCAGGCGGAACTAAGTGTCAGTGACATCAGCTACACATAAGAGTACAAGTTTCTTCAATTCCTGAATTACAGAATTTTAGGATTTAAAAAAAACTGTCATCAACAATCGCTAAGACTGACACATTTTCTACTGTTATTAAACTGGAACTGAAGTTTACAAATCCATATCTTGTAAGTCTGTTTAATGTGGGTCCTCTAGGGCCATATCATCCTCAGAGATTTTATAAAATCCAGTCTTTGAACTTGGAGACTCAGGATTCATGGCAACCATTCTAAGGTAAGCGGAACCAGTGATGCTTGGACTAAGACGGGAGCCGGGGAGCCTCTACTGACACAAGCTTATTGAAAACAAGTCTGAGCTTCTCTAAGTAATAAAATGCCAAACCAACAGAGGTAATTTTACAGGATGACCTCAAGAGAGTCTACCAATAGGATAATATGGCAAGGGACTTAACTATAGGCAAAAGTAAGGCCTACTAAAAATAATCCAAATTAACTGCGCAGAGCATTGGGCTCTAGGCTCTCAGATGGGATGCAAGGATCACCTGGAGTGAGAGGTTTCCAAACACTACACATGAGAATCCCCTGAAGGGCTTGTTAAGGGACAGATCACCGGGCCCCATCCCCAGAGACTCTGATTCAGTAGGTCTGGGGTGGGGCCCGAGAATTTGCATTTCTACCAAGTTCCCAGATGACGCTGATGCTGCTGGGCCAAGGACCACACTTTAGATTATTTCTTTATTCTTTTAAAATCATGTATTAAGTGCCTAATAAGTACCATGCTATGTGCTGGAGATACAAAAAGGAATAAAACCAGTTAGTACCTGCTTCAAGAAATTAATACTCTATGTTTTTGTAAACATTGCACTGCTCTAGTCCTAAAAGTCAACAAACTTGGACCTTGTTGAAAACAAAGTTTAAAAATATATTATATTCCCTTTAAATAAAGCCAGGGTATTTCTAATTAGTTCCAAATGCTTTAGGAAAACATGTAGTAATCCTACAATGGCAAATGCCTGAGTGTTTTCTTCACTCTTCTGGATTTTATTAACATATGCAAATAATTTGTTACAGTATCTTCTTCATTTATATATATATACCATTCATGTGTTTGTTCTCTTTCATAACTCCATCCACCATATAAAAAAGAGAAAGATTTTCTATAAGTACTTGTCCTTACACAATCTAAACATTGTTTACAAAACCCAGGTAATTATCAACTGACAGAAAAGAACAACATTGAGTACAGTAAGACTTGGGGATTCTCTGATTTAGATTCAGACTTCAGTAACACCGTGGAAAAGTGAATGACAAGTAAGCAATATGCTTAGTCATACCCATGAGGGTGGCCTATACTTGTTAAACACTGCCTATCAGCTGATTCACAGAATTAATGAACTTGTTTTTGAGGTGACTGCTAAGCTTCTATTTCTATCAGATACATGTTGGCTTCCCATAACTATTTTTGGCAAAAAAAATAAAAGGCAAAATAAACTAGGTATAAAATTTTGTGATCTGTGGATCTGCCAAAGTATTAGGCATTATTTGTATGTCTTTGGCATATTGTTTATGACATGATTGAAAGACTCCTCTCATTTCAATCTATTAGAAAGCTACTTTAAACGTCTGGAAGAACTCATGAAGAGATTACATAATTTGTTTAACGTCACAGAGAAAAGACATAGCGAGAGGTAATATTCAGATATCTAATTACATGAACCAACAACTAACTCCTGGCCTTAAATCTGATAAGATTTCTTGGATAAACTGACATTTAGCAATGACAATTTGTTTTTCTGAAGGAAAAAAATGGTTCAAGGAAGAATTACAATGCATGTTGATTTTTTTTTTTTTTTTCCCCCCGCACCACACAGCTTGTGGGATTTTAGTTCCCCAGCCAGGGATCAAACCTGGGCCCACTGGCAGTGAGAGCACAGAGTGCTAACCACTGGACCGCCAGGAAATTCTCGTGTGTTGATTTTTAAGAGAAAAACAAATGCATGTGTGGGACATATTCCTTCCTATCACGGCTATTTCAAGTGGCTATTTTCATATTTGGTTTCATGAAGGTTGGTTTACGGAAAACTGGGGACATGAATCACTTTAATTTTATTTTTCCTTCTCCTGATCCCCTCTTTCAAATTCCAAGTGTGTTTACTATTCCTTAAAAGCCTTGTTTGCAGGTAGCAAGCAAACCAGGAGCTAACCTTTCAAATTTTTGCTGAGGATGTCTTAAAGAATTAACCCTGCTGGAAATATTGGCATTTTGCAAGTGGACTCCAAACTTTCAAAGGACACAGATGGTGTTGGCGGCAAAATGAAGGCCAGTGGGGTGGGGTCAAGGTTAAGGAGTTCTTTCCAGCACCTCATCGTTGCCCCTGGCAGTCTGATAGGTATGTTTCCCCATCGCCTTCACTGTAAAGGAATAGTTGTTACTCCTTAAACACGCAGGATAAGAATATCCTCTTTGCATTCACTTTCCCAGATCCTCTCCTGAAGCAACTTATAGAGCCCAAGAGAGAAACAGTGCAAAGTGGCAACTTTAGAATTTGAAGCTGTCCTAAAAGTCTATGATGTCACCGAGGGGCAGGGTAAATTCTTAGAAACCAACCCTTTCATCCAGGTGTCTGTACAGTTACTGTGCAACCCACACACAGATCTCTTACACTCCCACTCAGGGTATTTCCCTACTTTTCTTCCTCCTATCTACCTTCTCCTTATCTGCGGTAAACTGTGCAGACTTCTCACCCCAGGTCTGCGCTAATCTGAACTCTTCCCAGAAGGTCAGGAAATCTGTCTCAGAGAGGCTTATCCACACATCACAATTCTCCTAGATGAGTCCACAAATTAAAGTGCTCCTTAAAAAATCAGTTAAAACTGGCAATGAATTTATTTTCTAAAAACCAGTGAAGTGGAAGAAAAATGTTTCTTAAACAAGACACTGAAGCAAACTGAACTAAACTACTACAGGATTGAGTGTAAATCCTCCCTGTAAGGTTTTAAATCTCTATTGCAAATGATTCATGGTACATGAATTGATGACTTCATTTCTTTCCTTTACATCTGAGAAATCACAGTAGAGAAAACAATCTCATTGCAGCCCGTCCCTCCAAAGATTTTCAAGTCGAGAATGGCCTGGTCGCTGGAATAGCTGAAGGTATAGCAATGGCTGTGAGAAAGCCAAACTAGAACGTGAAGAGAGTGGAAATGAGGGCTGCTCCCCACTCCCCACCTGCACAGGGGAAGCCACTGAAAACATGGAACACTCATCTACAAGCACTGGCCTAAGCCTTTCTTTGACTTCTGCTCCCCCATCCTTTGAGTTAGGTCCCCACTTGGGCTCTGTAGCTGCATACTCAGGGAACAGGGTGAGGGGTTCAGGCCTGGAACCAAGGCCCTTACTTGCTTGCAAAGGAGACAATAAAATGGATTACTTAACAATCCATAAGGAGAATTTAAAATTTATTATTTGGATGACGCACAGTTAATTATATGCTTTTCCAGTGAGTCCCTACTAGTAAACTGTTGGGTTCCTAGGAGGCAGATTCACTTTTCAAGCCATTAAAAGTCTATTTTTTGGCTGCAGTTTCTTAGAAAGAGCCCCAAGCTTTATGACAAGCACAGCCACTATGTAGTCTTTAAGCTGCGATACTAAAATGTCTTTTGATCTGAAGGATCATAGGCCTCACTAAAAAACAAACACACATTAAGTATTTACAGGGTGCACCATAAAAATATGTAAAGAATAGAACTTTATCAAATAAAAGCACAGCCTGCACCTTCTAAACGCATTAGACATAGAAACGGACACGAAAGGATATACACTGTGTCTACACAGGACTCACAGAGATATTATCAGTAAAACAAAAATGATTCCTAGGCTGATTTTTGTCTGAAGTCACCAGAGAATAGGAAATACAGTTTTAAGCTGAATAATGATGAAATTTCTCATTTCAGAAACATTTTATAAATCGATCACCACATGGCAAGCATTATCTTCAGTTTATTCTTAACAATAATCTCAAAATTAATACTAGGGTGAACTAAATAGTTGGAAAAGTATTAGCTCAATTAAATTCAGGGCCAAGGTCATATCATTTAAGATACACAGGTTTGCTGATAAAGTCTTAAAGTCATACAAAAAAAAGAGCACAGAACAATAATTGCAATACTTTTCCCATTTCATTGATTAGGAAATGGAGATTTAGAATGGATAAGTGACTTGCCTCACTATAATAATTAAAATGGTTAAAAATGTAAACATTCACATTCTGAATTAAATATTTGCTATTAAAACATAGGTGTGCATTGACTGTTGAAGAAAAATATGAAGAATACATAAACCTGTTTTTTAAAATAAAAAAATAAATTTAAGTATATACTATTATCGGGGATAGCTGTTGTCTTAACATCTCCAAAAGTTTTCCCCAAAATACGGTCTATTTTATTTGAGCTGATTTCCTTTCAAGAACCTACTTAAGTACTGTAGGTAAATAAAAATTAAAACATGACATTTTTATTAAATAAGCTTCAAAAGATATGCCATATAACTCCCCCAAGCCTACCTCTGTATTGTGATACAATACAAACAGTAAACGACAAAGCCGAGGAAGGTTACAAATAATCTTCAATTTGAAAATTTTATCTAGAAGGCTACGAAGCTAACTGAATGTTGATATACTGGGGCTATCTATGCTAGCAAGGTGGTTATTTACAGATCTTACTGTACTTTTGTGGAGTCAAATTAGATCGGTTTCAAAGGACCTTTGTAATAAGCATTTTAAATCGCTGCCCTTTTCGTTGCTTTTAGGCCTTAAGAGAGAAAGGGACAGGGCCTTAAGAGAGGTCAGCTACCCTCATGAGGAGATCTGTTAGGAAAAATAAGAAAAGCAAGTTAGAAATTCACTTTAACAATTTTGAAGGTGTCAGGGGGCATATGTTTACGCCTATAGACTGGTGACATAACAAGTTTTCTCGATTAGTGATTTAAAAAAAAAATCCTCTACAGCTGATATTTATTTAGTGGAATCCTACGAGACCAAAAAGTTCTTCCGGTATATTTGCCACACCTTATGGCATTATTATGTTTCTAAGTTCAAGTGACAGTGAATTGAGCAGAACACCCACAAATTAGAATGACCAACATTTTCTGTCCTACCCATTGGACATATATAAATCCTAGGAAAGAAGAGAAAGTAATAGACCAGGATATATAAAACATTTGTAAAGTATTATTTTAATATTGTTTTCATGAAAGTCTCCCGTTATTAAAAACCATTTCACAATTTGAAAACTAAATGAAATGTATTATTAATACCTGTGTATGCTTCCACAGCTGTGCCACTCACACAGCTTTTGAATACAAAATGATCTTGATAATTAGGGTTAATGGCAAACATCCTTATTTTCAGAGAATTACAGAAGAGAAAAATAAGCATTTGTTTATAGTCATATAACTTACTAAGAGCAATTAGCTGTGATCAGTAATGTATTATTTCTAATGCATAATCCTAAAGTCATACTTTTTCTTCTCTGTATAAATTTTAATACACAGGAACAATACAACTTTAATGTCACAGGGATTTTGGAATTAATATTGTGATTTTTTAAAAACTACAATTTAATGGTTTTTAAAATGTAGTTCTGAAAAATATACAAAGAAACGAACAGTAAGGAAACTAGTCCCTTCAAAGAAAATAGTGTATTTAATTATTAAAAATGCCAATTGCAAAACTATTTTCAAGGTATTCTAAGTTTAATAAAGAATATGACGCTGGTGGATATTTTAGTTTTAATTAAAAAAAGAAATTATATCCTTTTAAATTTAAAAGAATGAAAAAAAAAGTGCCCAAAAAACTTAGCCTGGAATTCTCCAAAACTTTGTACTTCACTGATGCCATGTTTTCATAGCAGTTATCATAAAAGCAAGAAACAAACTTTTAAACGTGAAAAAGTTCTGATTTAAAAATTAAATCACCAGGTTTTTCCCCCCTTCCACTGATTTGCAAAAGATTGAGCAGTCGGTCACTAATTGATTCTAAGACCTTTGAATTTAAGATATAATCATCGGCAAGTGAAGTGTCAAATATCATTATAATTTAAATAAAGGAGAATGATGAGAAGTACACATTAAGACAAAAATGGATGCTTTTGTAACCAACCTCACTTTTTAGCTAACAGCATTCATTTTACAATTTTGTATATTAAAGAATACTATGGTGCCGTACAAACTTCAGAGTGAATCTGATTGAAAACAGACAACACAAAAATTGTTTTCAAACTTGAAAAAGATCTTTGGAAATATCACTGCAAAAGCTAACTGGTAGCATCTCTGAGTATTTTCTACAGAACTTTCATAGGAGTGGAAGGTATTTCTTTAGAAAGAAGCTGCAATGAGTGTCTATGTCAGTCTCTATTCCAAAAGGGTTTTCTAAATCATCTAGACCATCAGGAGGTCCTGTTTTCAGTCAGCGATTGATCACTTAGCTATGAACAAGAAGACTGCCACCGAATACCTGGGATCTGACAAGAACTGCCCAGCTCCTTCTAAAGGGTGTCAGTCATTGCTCTCAATAACTCCAGTTACAATTTGTTTCATGAATGATAAAAAGTTAACATGAAAATAATGTACTTTAAAATCGAGTTTTTCATACAACTCAGTCATCTTGCCTGGTTTTGTTTTCAGATGATGATCTATACAAATTAATTTTACATTTTGACCCCAATTTTGAAAGGAAAAGAAGAAAACTTCAGCTTCTTCATGACAGACCAGTTTTTTTTTTTTTTACTTTATGCTTCTTAAAATAATTGACACTATTTTCCCAACCATTATTCTCAGACCCAAGTGAATTAAATTCTCGCGGTAAAACAAGAACACAACAAAATAGTAACGATATAATATCATCACCACGATCATCATGATCATCATCTTGCAAATTTGGGACGCATCACCAACACATTTCAACAAAGTGCAGTTACAGAAGCCGACTCACCTAAGCAATGGGAGTTAAGAATTTAGAAACGCAGCCTTCTGATCACCAGCAGAGGTAAAGGCCCCTTCTTTACCTAACAAGTGACCTTATATAAAACCAGCAGATAGGTTACTCCCAGTTTCTGCCTCCTTACCTCAGGCTCCTCCCCAAATACCGAGACAGAAAGTACCACAAATACACACCCACTTTCCACCCCTTACACGGAGGGACCAGAGACTTCGGTTTAGCTGCCCTACCTCCACCTACCCCAGTCAGGCTCCGAAGAGCAGGAGTCGAGCCTGGCACGTGGAGGAACCAAGGCGCCGGCAGGCCATCTTCCCGACCACTGCGGGGGTGGGAGGGGGCCGCGCTCTCCATCCCCTGCCCTCCGGCAAGCCAGCCCCCATCCCCGGCCCTTCCACTCGGCTCACCGCCAGCAAAGTGCTTAAGGGCACCTAGGCTGGGTGACCCCCAAGTGCGCCCCTAACTTAACTGTCACCACGACCCCGCAATGGTCACTGTCTGGGTGCTGGAGCCGGACTCCGTCGCCGCGGGACGCACCCGCACGGGATCCCGTGCCCGGCCCCGAAGTACCCCGGGAGCAGCTCTCGGACCCTGCGCACTTTCGCCGGGGCTCGAAGACCCAGGTTCTCTCAGACCCCCGGTCAGGCGCGCGCCGAAGGGCCCGTCACGGCCGCGCGGAGCGCACGGGCTTGCGTCGCCGGCGCGGACCGCCGCTCTCCCCCGCGCGCCCCGCGCGCAGCCCGTGCCCTCCGCCGCCTGTGTATTAGCCCTGCGCCGGGACGTCTCCTCAGGGCGCCACCCTCGGCCGGGACCTGTCAGCCCCGGTGCCCTCGGACCACGACCCGTCCGCCCGGGGCCCCTCCGTTCCAGAGCCCGTCGGCCCCTGCCCCCCGGAGCGCGCCTCAGCGCGGGTCCCTCAGGGGCCCCGCGCCCCTCGGCGAACCCCTCCGTCCACGGGCCCTCGCCCGGCGCCGCTGCCCCGACCGCCCCTGGCAGCCCGACCCTGACCTGCGGCGGTAGCCTAGCGGTCCGCTCCGGTGTCCCGGTGGCCGACCCAGCGCCCTAGGCGGCGGCGGCTCCGGCTCGGGCTCCGAGTGCGGTCGGCCCCGCCTGCAGCCGCTGAGCCAGGCCGGGCCGGGGGCGGGCGGGGGCGGGGGCGGGGGCGCGGGGCGGGCGTGGGGGGGGGGGCGCTCGAGGGGGAGGGCAGCGGCCGGGGCGCCGCCGCCCCGCGCACAGTAGGACTCCTGCTCGCCGCGCCCACCTTCCCTGGAGCCCCTACTCTGCGCCCGGCCTTGCTTGTTCCTCACAGCCGCCGCTGGGAGGCGACCCAGAAATGGTCCCATTTTCCCTGAGGAGGGACCGGCCGGAGCCCAGGAAGATGCCCACGGTCACGTCGGGGAGAGCCGAGGTGTGGAGTTCCGGAGCTGCCCTCCCTCTCCAGGCCCGCGGGTCTCGCCTTCGCAGTGGTCTGCGGGTGTTTTGTTTTGTTTTTTTCTTTTCCTCAAGTTCTTTTCGATGACATTCTTAAAAAAAAAAAAAGAAAGAAGAGCATATTTAGGAGCACCTGGTTTTTATCCCATACGCAATGGCGCTGCACACTCTGCTCCCCCCGCTTTCGCATTTGTACTTCCCACTGGTATTCATTATTCACTTAGAGCGACAAAGTTTTAATTGCAAAAATTTTAAGTATTCATTAACCTCTGACAGAATTTTTAAACTTCTTCAGCAGTGTTTTTTACGCTGAGGGACCCGGACACATGGTGCGGGGCTGGGGCGGGACGCGGGGCATGGGAATCTTAAGTTTGCAGTTTGAGGAGCAGTTTGGGGTCGAGCTTCCTCGTGCATGGACCAGGTGGACTCTGGGCAGCTTCATTTCCTGCCGCTCCCTTTATCGTGACCCGTCCAAAGGGGGTTGATAGATGTTCAGCCAGAAAGCCTCCTAGTCTTCTGGACTTGAGGCCTGACTTTCCTTACCTTTTTCCAATCCCATTTACTGAACATCCTGTTCTGGGCCTGGCCGTCCTTGGGGAGCAAAGGTGCATAAAAACTGTGATTTTAAGCAGCTTATCAATTACTTGCCCAGGATTACTTGCTCCAGTCCTTTAGCGTCTTAATTGGTTGGGGATGGCTAGTTCTTTTTCCTCTAGGGCAGCTGGTCCTTGTTTGCAGTTTAAAGTAAAACATTATGAGGATGGTTATCACCTCGGAAGGTTCAGAGCTTAATTCAATAGATTCATGCTCTCCACCTGTCCCATAAAATAGGAAGTTAAGAGCCACAGCTGAATAGGGACTTCAAAGAGGACCACTTTATTTATCACTGAAAAACACCATTTCCTTGCCTGCCGTTTAGGTAGTCAGATTGACACGGCTCAGCATTCTACACTCCAGCATAGAAGTGCTGCATGCATCCCTTCTTTTTTAAAAAAAAATTTATTTATTTATTTATTTTTGGCCACGTTGGTTCTTCATTGCTGCGCGTGGGCTTTCTCTAGTTGCGATGAGCAGGGGCCACTCTTCCTTGCAATGCGTGAGATTCTCATCGCGGTGGCTTCTCTTGTTGCGGAGCTCGCGCTCTAGGTGCGTGGGCTCAGTAGCTGTGGCTCGCGGGCTCCAGAGTGCAGGCTCAGTAGTTGTGGCGCACGGCTTTAGCTGCTCCACGGCATGTGGTATTTTCCCAGACCAGGGCTCAAACCCATGTCCCCTGCATTGGCAGCCAGGAAAGTCCCTAAATACCGTACACTTTAAATGTACAATCCAATGATTTTTAGTTTGACAGAGTTTTCTCCCCCACTTTTATTGAGAAATAATTGACATATATCACTGTATAAGTTTAAAGTGTACAGCATGATGGTTTGATTTACATAAATTGTGAAATGATTACCACAATACGTTTAGTTAACATTCATCATCTCTTATAGATACAATAAAAAGAAAAGAAAAAAATTTTTTCTCCTTGTGATGAGAACTCTTAGGCTTTAATCCTTAATGCCTTTCCTATATATCATACAGCAGTGTTAACCATAGTTATCATGTTGTCTATTACATCTCTAGTACTAAATTATTTTTCTTCCAGTTTTATTGAGATATAATTGACATACAGCACTGTATAACTTTAAGGTGTACCGTATAAATGATTTGACTTACATGCATCATGAAATGATTATCACAATAAGTTTAGTGAATATCTATCATCTCTAGTACTAAATTATTTTATAACTGGAAGTTTGTACCTTTTGACCACCCTCCTTTAATTCTCCCTCCTCCCACCTCTGGTGGCCACAAATTTATAGGTCTAGCTCTTACATTTAGGTCTATGATCTATTTTGAGTTAAATTTTGTGTATGGTGTGAGGTAGGGCCAATCTGCTTTTCGTGGAGAAATACTGATAATTCAACAATATTGACTAAGTGGAATCTCACCACAGTGAGCTTATAACTGGTACAACATTTTAGAGTTGATCTGAATAGTTTCTAAACTTTCTTCCAGATTAAAAAAAAAGCGATTTTCTACTATACATAAAATAGGTAAACAACAAGGACCTACTATATAGCACAGGGAACTCTACTCAGTATCTTGTAATAACCTATAATGGAAAAGAATCTGAAAAAGAACATATAAATGTATAACCGAGTCACTTTGCTATACACTTGAAACTAACACAACAGTGTAAACTAACTAACAATAAAAATTGTCATTTTAAAAAGTGATCTATAGTTAGTAAAGCCTAAAAATGTAAGAAGTTAAGCAATAGAAATAGAAATAGCATAAATCTATTTTTTAAACTACTGGTCTTGATTTATTAGTGGATTATGAAATCAGTTTACTGGGTCATAACCAATTTTTTTTATAAGTCAAATAATACAGAACACAAGAGAACAGAAACTATCAGAATTCTTCCCCTAAAGTGTTGCTTCATAACTTTTGTGTTATGTGTGTGCGTGTGTATGTATTTGTATGTACCAGGAGTTGGTGTAAAATGTATTTCTTACTGTGGGGCCACATTTTCAAAAGCTGGAGAAACACTGTATAAACTATAATGCAGAATTCTTTCATTCCACAAACATTTACTGAGTGCTTATTTTGTGCCAGGCCCTCTGCTAAGTCCTGGGGACAATATGATAAATAGCACATGGTCTCCACCCTGCAACAGTGCACACATGCAGTTCCATCCACATTTAGCTTCTAGAGATGAAAGATTGTGCCTTGGTTCACTTTTCCCCAACCACAAGGGCTTCTTCCAAATATTGAGGTTTGGTCCTGAGGCACTTATTTTTCTGCAGTTAATGCTCAGTTGTTAATCTCATTTGAGATTTGCAGACATATTTGCTTTTCTTCCAACTAGGGGAACTTTGTTCCCAGGTTCATAATTGCATACTCTGTTTATTATACTGGGAAGGAAGTACAGGTCTAGTAGTGGGAGTTGGCCTTAACTGAATTGATTCCCAGTTTACTCCAACTATACTTAAACTACCCCTACTGACGGACCTCAGGTATTTTTAAACACTGGTATATTACTTTTAAAGGGAAACATTTTAAATCATGACAAAAATTTTATTTTCAAGGCATTCAGCAAAACAGCATTGGCATCAATAGTGAATGACATGTAACCATTTACCAGATTGAGTTTAGGAAAATTAATGTGCTGTATTTCCAGTCATCCAGTGGGGGCTGGGGGAGGGTCACTTATTTACAGCAGCTGTGCGCAGTCATGGCTCTGACATTTGCTCCTCTAACTGAGATACCATTTCTCAGTCTCTAGACACCATAAATTCTCAGGAGATTTAGATGCTCTTAATTTAAAATTAAAAAAAAAATGATAGCCAGTGCAACATGTTGGACAGGTTAAGTGCGCACGCACACACACACACACACACACACACATACACACACACACATCTACTTTGTGAATGACTCTGTTGTGTTCCCACATATGATTTTTAAGTCTAGTTATGAAATTTTACCTGCAATCTCCCAATTTTACTTTGAATTTTATTAAGGTCCTTTTCTCCTACTCTTGCTTTTCTGTCTTATCTTGCCCTTCACCAAATGACTTGCCTATTTTTATAAGGTCTTAAGTACCAAAGCCAGACTTGTAACCCATTTCTTCTAATTTCCAATTGCCTGATCCTTTCACTATACATCTCTGCTTAACTTACATTCTCTTTCTGTTTTGAGTGATTGCCTATAAAAAAAAAATTTTTGCTGGAATATTTTAATAAATACTTGATTATATACAAATCATTAGGTTATGATATGATACAGCTATGTATTGGTTCAAAATAAAAAACATGGAAGATATACACCAATTCATATTTTATTTTCTCTTAATACCCCAATTTAGAGCTTTCTTTTAGATAATTTGAAAGAACTGAAAGAGACATAATTTTAAGGCCATTTCTTCAGTGATATGCTTTTCTTTAATATTGAATGAGATGACTCCTATTTTCAAAATATTTTATTTCTCATAATCTGTAAGCATCTATGAAATTAATAATAATATCTAATTCCAAGGAAATTCCATTGGGTAATTTCAATAGTTTTGAATTAGACTATTTAAATTTTAAAGTTTTAATGGTTTGAAAATATCTTTTAAAGGTTCAAAAATACTTTTGATATTCAGGAAATTTAAAAAAGAGGTTTTTGCCCTGCTTTATCAGTTTTTCTTCACTTTTTCCCTCAGAAATTGATGTATTTTGCATATCAGATTGGCTTCTAAGTATCAAGAGGTAGGAGGTAGCTATTAGGAAGAAGAGAATGCCTGCCAGAGTTTTCAGTTCAGGAAAATTGTCCTACCTTCTATCTGTCTTTTCTTTTCAAGAGTTTGGTTTTAATTAAGCACTGATAGAATGGAAAGAGCCCTGATTTTTACCTCTGCTTATTGTGACCTTGAGCAGGAGACTCACCCTCTCTTAGGCTTAGTTCTCTCATCTATAAAATGGAAATATATTCTCATAATCTCATCAGTGAGATAACATGAGAAAATGCCAAGTCAGGCTCCTAGTAGGAACTCAATAAATGCTGTTTATCAACTATGTGAAAGCAATGAGAATTTTTTTTTCTGAAAGTTACTCACTAATGTATTAAAACACAGTTTGGATGCTGAATTGAGGGGTTTTTTTTCATATATGTGTCATATTTAGTCATCAATCTACATGGATATGCTACTCTCTTTCTTGTAAGTAAAAAGTCACCAGTCAAATAAGTAGATTTTGAAATAGCTATGAACCCCAGATATCTGTATGAGAATGGTTTTCTCATGGTATGCATGTGAACTTATGGGTCCTAGGCTTTGTCACATAAAACTAAAACAAAAACAAAAAACAAAACCTCTGTGTGATGAAAAACATTAGACAAATATAGAAGTAGAGAGAATAGTGTAATGAATACCCCCTGTACCCATAACCCGGTTTCAGCCTATGGCTTCAGTCTATGGCTAATACTGTTTCAACTATACCTTCACCTGCCTCCCTCTTCTGTATCATTCTCTAAATCCCCCAAATGAATTTCATCATAAAAAATTCAAACTGGTTTAAAATGTTGTCCTTAAGTCTTCTGTTTAAAAGTTGGTTCAAGCAATTTGCCCTAGATTTTGGATTTATCAGAAAAGTCTCTGCTGAAATTTTCTCAACTCTTAACGTCTATCGTGGGCGAGTTGTAAAACGCGTTCACTGCTCAGAGGACCACCGTCTGCACACTCCGGAGTTTAGCGACCTAAGGACATAAATGCCGTGTCCAGGCTGAGTAATGGGCAAGGAGCTTGGACCCGGGGAAAGGCAGTTATGGTACTTCAGTTGCTAACAGCAACAAAACCTCCAAAACAAAAAACAAAAAACCCCAATGCTTGTGTGCCCATGAAGTGTCTATCTTCCCTTACTAAGATGTAAGCACCTTGACAGCAGAAGCCATGGCTTATTGATCTTTTTACACCCACGACCTGTTGCCCTACAAGGCCTGAAACCAAATAAGTGGACAATCAATGTTTGTTGAATGATTGATTGCCAAGTGTTTAACTTGCAACCCAAGCCTACTATTAAGTAAATAATTCAAATGTCAGTTCATCAAGAGGTCCTCCATCACTATTGTTCTTTATTCTCTTAACAGTTTTATTTTTCTTCCTACCACTTATCACTACCTGAAATTATAGTTTTAAACTTTTATTTATTTACTGTTTCTCTCCCCACACTAGAATGTGAACTCCATGAAGGCAGCATTTTTTTTTTTAAAGTCTTTATAATTTTAGAACAGCCTTAGGTTCACAGCAAAATTAAGAGGAAGGTACAGAGATTTCCCATACGGCCCGTAAGGCAGAGATTTTTTTACTTGCTATTGTAGCCCTGGATGATGGTATGCCTAACATATGGCATACATTTTTATTATTGAAAAAATAGTAATGTCATAAATTCAGTCACCTTTAGAGGTTGTATTTTCATCCTTCATGATGTCTACAAAGTTGACGAATATCGTTTATGTAAATTCTCAGGCTCAGCTACTGACCTGAGCCTTACTTACATAGCCACAAGCCTTTCTGTTTTTATGAACATAATTTTATTTTGAATATTTGGACCCATGCGCCAACTTTGCTCTTGATACAAGGAACTGCTACTATTGATACACAATTTCTCTTTTGAGCAGACTGAGGACAGGGAAGTTTGAGCAGAAGGCTGAGGAACTGGGCTTTCTATTAGAGTGATGTCAGCTATTCTGTTTCCACGGTGATATTCCAGTAATATAATTTCCTTTATTGCTTTTTACAGAAGAGGTTTTCAGGAACGCAGGTGCCTACTTCTGAAATGTCTTAAGGTAGAAGGATGCGAACTAAGATAGCAACAGACTTCTTGCTGCCCTGGCCATCCCCACAGCTCTCTCGCCAGTCTCTAGCTGGCCAGCCCTGGCACTGACACCTAAAGGAGCATTTTTCATGCATCCAAGACAGGAAATTTGGAGCCAGTTTCTGGGGGTGACACTTTGGCCCGGCGTAGACTTCTTCCTTCTGTTTTGCATTTTTACTGCGTTTTAAATAAGTAACAGGTAGGGTGATCATGAATTGTATTTATATGTTTAGAAACTTCTGTACACTAGTGGGAGGAGGTACGGAGAGAGTTGGGAGGTGTGTATGCTTTACCAAGGGGCTTTGCTTATTGACATTATGTCTGGCAGCCACTCTTCCTACCACTGTAACATGGATACATGGATATTTTTTCCTCCCCAAAGTATTTTTCTGATTTTGATCTCCTATAATTATCCATTTATTCTCACTGTAAAATTTCAGTAGATCAATTCTTTTAGGTCAATTTCTGCATACCTTCACCTAGGATGCAGAATTTTTTAAAAATTATTTTATTCCTGTGGTAGTAAGAAGTTGATTCTTCCATGTACAGGGCTTTAAAAAGATAAATTTAATTGACGTCTTTAACTGTTTTCCTGCCAAATGGAATTGCAGTGACCTAGATGATTTGCATAATTTATTAATGACAGAAATCAAATTATTAGCATTTAGTTTAGTTTAGTCTGGTTCTACAGAACAAAAGTCTCACTATAATTTTTCAATTATTATATTTAATCCTAAAATATCACTAGACATTCCCCCACCCCCAATTTTTAAATCTATGTATCATGTAGCATGTTTAAAGAGGCAATGTTGTATAAAACAAATAAAACATTTACAAACCACAAAATTAATAACAATTGTAATATAGGGGCAACAAAAGTCAGTACAACCAAATAATGGAAGGATACTTAAATCTAAGAGGAAAAACAAAAACAAAATAGAAAATAAAAAGAAATCACAGGGACTTCCCTGGTGGCGCAGTGGTTGAGAGTCCGCCTGCCAATGCAGGGAACACGGGTTCGTGCCCCGGTCCAGGAAGATCCCACATGCTGCAGAGCGGCTGGTCCTGTGAGCCATGGCCACTGAGCCTGCGCGTCCGGAGCCTGTGCTCCGCAACACAGTGAGATGCCCGCATATGGCAAAAAAAAAAAGAAATCACAGCCTTGGACTTTTATGTAAATTGTGACTTTTTTCTTTTTAATTATTTAAAAAGTTATACAAGTGATATAAGCTTCTTGTAAAAAGTCAAGCCACTTGTATACCAATATTCATAGGAGTACTGTTCATAGTAGCCAAAAAGTGGAAACCATCTAAACGTCTATCCATTGATGAATGCATAAACAGAATGTGGTCTATCTATACAATGGAATATTATTAAGCCATTAAAAGGAATGATGTGCTGATAATACTACAACAAGTATAAGCCTCAAAAGCATTCTGCTAAGTGAAAAGTCAGTCACAGAAGACCTCATATTGCATGATTCCATTTATGTGAAACGTCCAGAATAGGCAAGTCCATAGTGACAGAAAGATGATTAGAAGTTGCCAGGGGATTGGGGTTGTGGGGAGAAAATCGGGAATGATTATTAATGAGTACAGTTTCTTTGGGGGGTGATGAAATGTTCCCGTTAGACAGTGCTGACAGTTGCACAACTTTGTTAAATATACTAAAACCTACTGAATTGTACATTTAAAAGGGTGAATTTTTACAGTATGTGGATTATATCTCAACTAAAAAAATGGAGAAAAAGATGATTATTTATATCCTTCCCTTACCAAATAGCAACCAGCATGTTTTTTTCTTTTCTCCAGCCACCTACCTCATTTTGTCATTCTCTCCTTCCAGGGCTGCAGCAGACTGCTGTGCAGGTTATAACTCTGCCCCAAAGGGCTAGCCAAGTGGACAGAGAGGGTCTGAAGTCCTAGCCATGCACTCATTCTACCTGAAAGAAGAGGTGTCTTTCTGCTAATTCACACAAAGGTGACTTATAGACTAACAGTGGCCTTAACCATTTGCCTGGGCTTTTGGAGTAGGGACAGTTGGTAAATATATGTGCTTAGTTTGCTATCTTGGATTAAAAGTCAAGCATTTCATAAGTCAGAAAAAGAAAGACAAATACCATATGATATCACTTATATGTGGAATCTAAAATATGGCACAAATGAACCTATGAAACAGAAACAGACTCTCAGACATAGAGAACAGACCTGTGGTTGCCAAGGGGGAGGGGGTTGGGGGAGGGATGGAGTGGGAGGTTGGGATTAGCAGATGTAAGCTTTTATATATAAAATGGATAAACAACAATGTCCTACTGTATAGCACAGAAATCTATATTCAATATCCTATGATAAATCATAATGGAAAAGAGTATTTTTAAAAGAATGTATATATATGTGTGTAACCAAATCTCTTTGCTGTACAGCAGAAATTAATACATTGTAAATCAACTATACTTCAATAAAAAAATTGATAAAATTAAAAAAAAAAGTCAAGCACTTCATTTTACTCTAATACTATAGTGGATTATTTTCCAGACGAGAACACTCTTTGGCCCTCTCTTTGCACATTGGGTTGAAACTTCTCTGATTAAGCTTAAGAAGTACATTTCTAGTTTAAATGTTGTCATACAGTTCCTTTAAACTTGCCTTTTTTGTTTAAAAAGGAATTGGTGTATTGTTCAACTTTACATTATGGTCCTCCAATACAGTTTTTATGTTTGACACCACCACTACTAAGAGGATTTCCTGATACTTACTTGTTCTAACAATGCAACTTTTCTGACGGCATTCTTGTATAGATTTCAAAAGAGCTCAAATAATAGTATTTTCTACACTAAATTTAATCAGTGAGTCAACACACATTTATTGAATTATTATTATGTTCAAAATAACATTCTATTCCAAACAGGAAGAACCCCCAAATCCTGGTACTTTACATGCAAAGTACTTATGTGCTTGGCATATAGTAGGTACTCAATAAATATCAGTAAATGAATCAATGAATAAGAGCAATTTTGTTTATTTGTGATACCTAAAGATTAGACACTTTGACAAATAACCATAGAATTTAATAGGTCCTTAATTCTACCATTAGAGAAAGAAGAGAAGCTGATGTAAAAAATGTGATATAGTTAGTGACTACTTCTAAAATAAATCCCACAACTCTGGCAAACTAACAATTATTTTAGTGTTAAGTATTTGTAGCTGCTAATTTTTGTCAGCAATTTTTTGTCTACTTTGCCAGTTTGTTTGTTTATGAAAGAGTATTTACTGCTAACTTCCATGATTACTCAAAGTGTTTCCATATAGGAAATAGATAACCAGTGGTTCTCAAATCTGGCTGCACATCAAACACTTAATATTTCTGTTTTGTGTTTCTTTGTTTGTTTCCAATCCTAAAAAGGTGGAATCCAAGATTTCACCTGGTTGAGCTCGTGGATGATATTTTAAGTTTTATTTTTATCTCCACAAATTGTACGTGAACAAAATTCTCTTAAAAAAAGTGTAAAGATTTCAGGACTTGCCTGGTGGTGCAGTGGTTAAGAACCTGCCTGCCAATGCAGGGGACACGGGTTCAAGCCCTGGTCCGGGAAGATCCCCTATGCGGCGGAGCAACTAAGCCTGTGCACCACAACTACTGAGCCTGCGCTCTAGAGCCCGCGAGCCACAACTACTGAGCCCACGTGCCACAACTACTGAAGCCCGCGTGCCCAGAACTCGTGCTCCGCAACAAGAGAAGCCACTGCAATAAGAAGCCTGCGCACTGCAACTAAGAGTAGCCCCTGCTCGCTGCAAGTGGAGAAAGCCCACAGGCAGCAATGAAGACCCAACGCAGCCAAAAATAAATAAATTAATTAATTTTTTTAAAAGTGGAAAGATTTCAAATAATGCCAAATTCTCATCATCATTCCCGGTCTTGGTTCTTTCTCTCCTTCCCTGACACAGGTGTACTTCTTATGCACATTAAAATTTGGGAACCATTGCTATAATGAACAGGTCAGTAGTAATAAACTGAAAATTGTGTTAGAACTCAAATATGAGGCCAGATTTTTAATGTTTTCTCTGTCGTGTGAATTACAGAGTCCAAGTCCCAATCAAGATAGAATTACCTCTTCAAGTATTTGAGGGCCATCATTTAAGATGATTTCTTACCGAAAGAATCTCTTCCGTCTTACGAAAATAAAAAAAAAAAATTTCAATTACCCTCAGTAAGAAATGTAAGCAATGGAAATAGTAAACATATTCAGTATATGGGGAAAACAGTCGGTATTCAGTAAACACCAAGTAATTTATTGACTTGGCAAGGCTCCCTTGAACTTTAGTATATAGTTAACTCTTACTTATCTAGGAACAGATTTACTATTTTGTAAGCTGTAATGTCATCGAGCTTCTCCCCATCATTTTGCTAAATTCTAGGCTGTTTTACAGTGTGCCTGAGATAGCAGAAGAATTAACCAAGCTGAACGGAGCAGGGGGCGGGGAGGCTGGTGTAGGTTCAGTGTCAAATACACTGTGTTAGCTGAAAGACAAAAATTCTGCTTTTAGGGAGCTCACTGTCCTGTAGAGGAGGCAGACAAGCTAAAGAAAATTAGAACACAATGGGTAAGTGCAATGAAAGAGGTGTTATATAGTGCTGGGGGGTACATAGAGAGGGGAGGAATCTAACTCAGGTTGGAGAGGGGAGTAGTAAATGGGAAGGCTCCCCATAGATGTAATACCTGACCTTAATCTTGAAGGATGAGTATGATGCAGCCGTACAAAAACATTTAGAAGGTAGAGTACAAGACCTTTTAAAAAAAAGATTTGCTCCAACTTGAGCAATTGATGGGGTGCGTTTGGGACATGCTGAGTTTTCGGTGTTTGTTGGTGGGGGCAGGTATCCAAGTGAAGATGTCCATGGACGATAGGCTCCCTACTCCTGTAACTTTGGAAGGGAATCTCAAATGGAAATACAACGTGGAGTTGTCATCGTACACTAGCCAATGAAGCCTTTGATGTGAAAGGACTGCCAGGGAGAACAAGAAGAGGAGGCTGAGGAGAAATCTCTGAGAAATCTCTGCAGAACATGAGCTTGTAAGGGATAGAGGGAATCTGAGAAGGAGCAGCTGGAGAGGTGGAAAAAAGAAAATTGAGAACTGCCTGGTACAATGAAGGTCAAAGGAAGGAGCAGACAGTACTCAGAGGGCACAGAGATGTCAGTTAAGATGGGCCTGGTGACTTGGGTGAAAGAGGAGAGGGAGGTAGAAGCCCGTGTCGGTCAGGAACATTTACTGAGCAACTACTATGTGACTGGCATGGTAAGGTATCGTGCTGTTTAACCTTCACCACAGCTCTCTGAGGTATTAATGCATCATCCTCATATTACAGATGAGTAAATGGAGGCACTGAAAGGCCTTGACCAGAGTCATACAACTAGCCTGCAACAGATGAAAGATAACTCAGCTCTACCTAACTCCGGGGTCTAGCCTCTCAGCTACTGCTGGTTACCAGTGGTGGTGAAAAAGTGGAGATAATGAATGTAGACAGCTCTTTTGAGATGTTTGTGAAGGGAAGAGGGTTGATTTTACAAAGGAGAAGCTGAGTCTAAACAAGGTGGTTTTTATTTCTGTTTTTTAAGATGACAGAGGTTTGCACATGATGATAAGCTGAGGAGAAAGAGCCAGTGAAAAGAAAGACGCGGAAGTCTCCAGAATGAAGGGGTTGATGCATTTCTAGCCAGACTTCTATTTCTGTGGCTAGATCAGAACAGATCTGGGGAAAACAAACAAACAAACATATCTGGAAAGAGGCTCTCAGCTTGAATAACTGAAGCTATTTGGTACTATATCAGTATGTTTTACGAAAGAAATCACCTGCAATAAGTGTCCATCCAGATTTTTCTCACTTTGGAATCCATTAATATAATTAATATAATTCATGATGAAGTAGACTGAATTTATTTCACTACAATTCGCAACTGTAGTCACTATATCAAACTCGGCCCTATCTATCTAGGTTTAAGATCATTACTAACAGTCAGGGATAGGCCCCATTTACACCTTCCTTCCTATGTTCACACTATAAAATCTAGCATCTTATTTCCTGCCATCAGCTGCTGTGCTCCTGTGGAATGCCCAGAGCTCTTTCTTTCGTAACAGAAAAATTGGTGCCCATTGTAGAGCTCCTAGGTGATCCTGCTGTGGTACTAGAATTCACTACTTTCATTTCTCCCAGATCTTATTTTCAAAAAAAATATGCCATGTGTGGTTAAACTTTATTTGAACTGAGCTTCTAGTAATTATACTAGAAAGGGCAATAAAATTCAATGTGTTCAGTTTACAAAGGACTTACAGTGAATTGCCTACCGAGACCCACCAGAGCTCTTGGTAGACTCCTCTCCAAAAGATCATAGTTTTGCTGCGCTGGTGGTTTCTAAATCTTAGAGAACGAACTTATGGTTACCAGGAGGGAATGGTGGTGGGGGAAAGATAGATTGGGAGTTTGCGATTTACATGTACACACTGCTGTATTTAAAATAGATAACCCACAAGGGCCTACTGCTTAGCACAGGGAACTCTGTTCAATACTCTGTAATCACCTAAATGGGAAAAGAATTTGAAAAAGAACAGATACATGTATATGTACAACTGAATCACTCTGCTGTACACCTGAAACTAACACAACATTGTTAATCAACTATCCTCCAATATAAAATAAAAATTTTAAAAATCATAGTCTAGGTCATTATTTTATACATTCAAGACAGACACACTAGGACTTCCTGTGCAAGGCGCTAGTGCCAGGGCTGTGGGGAGAATGCAAAGTACCATGCATGTATCTCCTCTAGGAGCTTTCAACTTTCTTAGGAGAGATTAGCTGGTTACAGAAGTGACTAGAATTCAGAGCACTGAAGGGCCAGTATAAATGGTGAAAGGATGTTAGGTCACTCTAATTTCTTCCATTTAAAAATAATTACAGCAGTAATGCAGGATTTTTGTTGAAGGGAATACAGAAATATCTAGAATAAACTGTAAAAGTTCCCTCTTACTTCCTCCCCACTTCCACTTCCCTTCCCAGATTGGAGGCATTTTTTGCATTTTCATAAATATAGAAGTACATATGGACTTTAGCACACACACTTTTATAGTTGTTTAGCGAAAATTATTTGAAATGCATTGTTCTGTGAATTTTTTACTCAATAAGGCCTTTCATGTCAGAACATACGGATCTATTCTGTTTAAATTCAATGTAGAATACATTTTTAAATGTATCTTAAGTGCGTGAAACAAAATGCCTAAGTTCTAAAACTTTTGATTGGCAAACATTAGTGATTATATTCAATTACTTCCATGTTTAATTTCATGTTTGAGAAAACTAAACCTCATAGGAATTTCCTCTTAACTTTTCCATCTTTTAAGAACATAGATTTAACGTATTATTTTGATATATAAGACCACACATAAGTATTTTGTTCAAAACAAAGTATTCTTGAAAGGAATACTTAAGCAGAATATACTAGAATACTACATAACAAACCATAATAAGCTATAATTGAATGCTGTGGATCCCACGATGCAGAAACAGAATGAAATAAAAGAAAAAAATTCTTAAATATCTAATAATAATGGTAATTCTAATGGTACCTAAGGACAATGGGGGTTCTTTTTAAAATTTTCAGTTCTTTTCTCATCATTGTTAAACTGATAACTAAAATCTTTAAAATAAAATCCCAAAATGCTACATACATCTTGTTTAAAAAAATATTTACATACACATGTATAGAAAAATGCCTTAGAGAAAAATAAGTGTATGTTTTAACAGTGGTTATGGCTGGGTAGTGGGATGCGTTCAAGGTGATTGTTATTCTTTATCTTTTTCTGAACTTTCCAATTAAAAAAATAATGAATACATATTCATTTTCTTAATTAGAAAAACTATTGAAGCAAAATAAAATGAATTAATAATAAATGAACTGAATGACTATATCTCTAGATTTAAGAAAAAGAACTGTGCCCTCCTTATATTTCCCCACATTACTTTTACTCAAGTAGATGTTAAACTTTAAAAATTTATAAAGACAAAAGTAGCATTGGACCATTAACTATAGTGTATAAAATTATAACCTCATGTCAAATAAACTCAGAAATAGACTTGTATAAATAAGCACAGCATCTAAAGTAGCTTATTCTAGTACTGTTAGGCCAGCTCACAAAATACATTTTTATTGACTAATACGTTAAATCTCTTTTGTTAAATAATTACTATTTTTAATTTATAATTTCGCAAAATTCAGTTTTTCAAAAAGCTTATTCTTGTCATTTCCAAAAAAAGACAAGGGGAAAGGAGAGAGGAAGCTGTGTTTACTGGGAAAGTTGCAACATTCAGTTCGTAAGTGCTTTTTGCTTTAGATATTTTTTTCAACTACTTCTCTTACATAAGAGTCCTGTAATATCTCCATAGGGAGAAATAACACTGGGCTACATTATGTCTTTTTAATTTTTCCTCCAGATAGTGTTTACAAATCAACATGTAGCAGTGACTCCATATTCAAAGTTAGCCAATTTGGGTGTCCATTTGCCATTAAGGACAATTGGTAATTTTAACAATCAATGAGAGTTTATTTTAGGAGAAAACTTACTGAAATTTGCAGGAAATAACCTTTTTGTTCCCAAACAGCTGTCATTGAACACCATTATATCTACAACAATTAAAATTATCTCTGGTGACTTTTAGCATTTGGCATTGCTCCATTATTGTTCAGTTAAATATTTTTCAAGTTTGCTAGGACTTTTGCCCACTGTGTGCTTACGGCCCTTTATTGTCAATATGTATCTTAGAATTCACCTTTGTGACATTATTTTTTTGCATTGTGGGAGAGAATGTAATTTCTGAAGCTAATTGCCTGAGAAATCAAGTAATATGTATTAGGAAATTGCAGTACAGATTTATAAGTTACTTATGAAAATATGATTACAATGTATCCCATCATATTTGGCAACAGATAGTCCCCTTGTCTGTGTTTCTGGATCTTTGCAAAAAATTTCCAGTTTAAAGGATTAGCTAATGTTTAGTGAACAAAAAGAGCAAGGGTGACACGTGCTGTCATTTTAATTACTTGAATTTTGAAAATTGTGATGAAAAATTCTAAGACCAGACCATCAGTGCAGGGAATTGATTGTCAAAAACCAAACTAAACAAACCCCCAAACATTCTATTTTGCATGCCAATGGAAGTCATAAACAAGTTAGCTCAGCACCCACCCTAAATGTACTGTCTTAGAAAGAAATAACAAGCTTCAGGTCACCCAATTTAAATCTTAAACAAGACTTCATGTTTGTTCATTCAATTTTGAAAGGAAGTAAATGTTTGTCTTCAGAAATGATTAGTTAAATATTGAAACATAATAAATAGCTTATGAACCCTAAACACATCATAGGATAAAATATCTTGGACTTTGATCACTATTACTTGGTTACTATATTTTGAGGGAAAGAATTTATTTGCCATGATTTATTCAAACTAAAAAGTTATTTGGAAAATATTTAATAATTATCACTCATTATTTAAACCTAGGATACTGATACCAAAGAACATTTCTTATAACCTAATACTTTACTGAACACTTCCAAGCTCATAAGTAACTGTTCAGACAAAAACAAAAACAAACCCAAAACTGGAAAGGATTAGAAGGGCTCACAGAGTGAAATTTATTTAAGCAACTTCCATCTGCAGGGATTCAAAGCACTGTAAGCTCTGTGTTTATGTATTTAGGGCTCATCAATTTGCATATGTTGTCTTTAGGATAACTCCCTTTGGTGGTCTTCCCTCTGTTAGGTCACAACAGATATTTTTATTTCTGAACCCTCCTCCCCATTTCACATAATTAAATCCAGGAGTTTTTTTTTTTTTTTCTTTCGGTACGCGGGCCTCTCACTGTTGTGGCCTCTCCCGTTGCGGAGCACAGGCTCCGGACGCGCAGGCTCAGCGGCCACGGCTCACGGGCCCAGCCGCTCCGCCGCATGTGGGATCTTCCCAGACCGGGGCACGAACCCGTGTCCCCTGCTTCGGCAGGCGGACTCTCAACCACTGCGCCCAGGGAAGTCCTCCAGGACTTTTCTGAGGAGAAATAGTAGCTAATAAAACTGGTTTCCCATCTTAGAAAGTTGTAAATAAAGGGCATGCAATATATTATTTAAAAAGCAGATGCAAAACTTTCATAAAATTTAAAATCGACTAATAACCTGAAGACAAATACCCCAAATTGTTAAATGGTCTTATCTCTGGGGTATGGAATACTGGTGATTTTTCTTTTCCTGACATTTTCTGAACTTTTCAGAAATTCATGTATTACTTTTATATTTAGCCCAGCATGGAGAAAGAGGTGGAAGAGTATTCCATTGATCATGAAAATGTGAATAAAATATGTAAAACACTGAGTTTTCTAAAGTAAATCACTTTTTACAAATTACAAAATTACTTTTGTAAAAATAATCCAGGCCTCCAAGCTCTTCCTCTCATTTGTGGAACATAAAGTATATTTTGGATCAAGACATGGAACATTCCAGACAATGTGAAATCTAGAAAGGAACTGCACCTGTATCCCCATGCAGCGCCAAAAAAATGTAGCTACTGAATAAATAGTCTTCCTAAATTAGAGAAAAGAATTAAAGCCCACTTTTCCACTTACTGCTGTACACAAAAGTGAAAGTTTTATTCTTGGCATGAATATGATAGAATTTGTGGGATAGTAATTATTAGTAATAAGGTATTTGTTCAGAGTTTTATTATACTGAACAGTTTTTACATGGAAAAATAGATATTGCAGAATATAACTCAGTGCTTAACTGAAAACTTGATGATTTTGAATTAAACTGTAGCTATTTACAAGTTTTAAAAGTTACTTGATTAATTATTTTCCTCAAAACTGCTAATTGTACCAAACAGAAAACATTGTGTATTTGAGGATTTGTTTACCTAAACAGATGCTCTTGGTGGGGGTGAATATAGCTTCAGCGGAATTTTTTGTAAGAAAAATAACATTTATAGAATGGCAATTCTAAAAAAAATGATCTTTTTCATAGGAAAATGTGAAGCAATGTATGTGGAAAGCTGCAGACTGGAGTTACAGGCAGATTAAGCAAGGGACATTTGGTAGTAAAATAAAAAGAATTAAATGATGGCTAAAGGTTTTTTTTGACAGAAGTAACTAATATATGGAACAAACTATTAATAAAACTTTGGGGGATGAACTATTAGTACAACTGTTTAAAAATAATCAGAAGTTGTAAAAGAATTCCAGTGCAGGAGAGGCATGAGATAAAGAGGGAAGTTGAGAAAGAAGAATAAGTATGTGACTAGACATGTGACTTTGTCATATTTTTATTATCTTTGCAGAAAACCTCAGACTAATGAGGAAAGAGGATTGAGGAGAAGACAAGCTAAAATTGAGGTCGCTAGATGAGATCTTTTGCTTGGATTTTATATTCTTCCTTTTTTAAAAAACACATTTTTTGGAGTATATTTCAGGGTAGAAAAATCTCTCAAATAGTCTGTAGTTTACAACAAAAATTGAAAAGCAAATGAAATATGTGGAATTCTTCTCAGATATAGATAGAGGAGAGACCCAAAATAAATCTTCACCTTTGCATTTCAAAGTTCAACAGAAGTGTTGTGGTTAGAGTCTGACGTTTCTGCTGCTCTTATTTTTGCAGTCCTTTTTGCCATAATCTTGGCAAATGCTTAAGGAACCTAAATTGCTAAAATCATTTCCAATCCAGTAAAATGATCTGTATTTCTTTCTTCATTGAACCTTTTTATTAATCTTCCATTTATCAGAATTTGAAGCTGCTCTTGAATTTGCACTCTTCCATTTGAAGGTTTGATCAGGCAATCCATTGTTTTATTATATATAAAATATATATACGTGTGTGTGTGTGTGTGTGTGTGTATATATATATATATATATATATATATATATATATATATATATATGCCAAGCATTGTGCTAGGCACTTGAGACAAAATGCTGAACAATTCAGAAAAGTTTCCCATTCTCACTGTACACCAAGTTCTTTCCCAAAAAAGCTTGCAAAGGTTCTAACCATCTCTACAATGGCATCAAAAATAATCTCTCTTTTCTAGTTTGGATAACCAGAACATTAGCTGTTATTTGTTTCTTAGTGGTTTTGCACATGCCAGTCATCCTATCTTGGAACTCCTCAATCTCAGACCAAACCCCTCTACTAGTGGATGTTTTCCCCTGTGACCCTTTAAATAAATTCTAAGATTTTTCCCATAATTAATTAATCTCAGAAATCAAAATGAAACATGTCACCAGGGTCTTATTTAAAGCCAAGAAATTTATTGGCTATTGTCCAGGCTTCTTTCTAAATTAAACAACCCCAAAGACTACTCTCACCATCCTTGCTTCTTGATATTAGGCATTTTCTCTTTAGAGAACTAGGGCACATATAAGAAAGAGTTTTGATATGTCTATGCTTTAACCAGGACCACATTTATTTCTGATTTCAATGATACATAAGGAAATTTTCCTCTAAAATTTCCATATCTGTGTTTTCTTAAAAAGATTGGGCTTCCCTGGTGGCGCAGTGGTTGGGAGTCCACCTGTCGATGCAGGGGACACGGGTTCGTGCCCCGGTCCGGGAAGATCCCACGTGCCGCAGAGCCGCTGGGCCCGTGAGCCATGGCCACTGAGCCTGCGCGTCCGGAGTCTGTGCTCCGCAACGGCAGAGGCTACAACAGTGAGAGGCCCGCTTACAGCAAAAAAAAAAAAAAAAGATTTATGCACCCCATCCTTAGTAATAAAATGCTATTATACCATTTTTCATTCTTTGAATGATCCAAACTATAGCAAGTCAAACTCTTTTCTCAAAGTCTGAGTCTTTAGGCCTGGTAACAACTTAATGTACAGCTAAATCTTTATGATTTATACATGGATTACTTGAATTATACTTTATCTTTGGTGACTCAGCTCTTTCTCACTTCTGCCACCTAAGCCAGGTTCAAGGATACTGAAAGGAAGCTGAACTGAGTCAGGGTCAAACAAGTAGAATGAAATCGTGGGATGTGTGTGCGTGCGTGTGTGTGTGTGTGTGTGCGTGTGTGTGTGTATCTGTGTGTATGAGACAGAGAGACACACAGAAAGACAGAGACAGATTTAATTCTCAAGTCAAACTCAAGATTGTCCATGTTTTAAAAAAAGGTCTCTCTTTTGCTGAGGTAGACAAAAAAATTACATAGAGCTAGACGTACCATATGATATCACTTATATGTGGAATCTAAAATATGACACAAATGAACTTATCTATGAAACAGAAACAGACTCACAGACATAGAGAACAGACTTGTGGTTGCCAAGGGGGCTGGGTGGGGGAGGGATGGATTGGAAGTTTGAGATTAGCAGAGGCAAACTATTATAAAGAAAATGGATAAACAACAAGGTCCTACTGTATAACACAGGGAACTATATTCAATAGCCTGTGATAAACCACAATGGAAAAGAGTATGAAAAAGAATTCATATATATGTATAACTGAATCACTTTGCTGTATAGAAGAAATTAACACATTAGAAATCAACTATACTTCAATTTTTTAAAAAGTTAAAAAAAAAAAAAAACTAAGGAGAAAGTTGGGTACCTTTTCTTTCTCCTTCCTTCCATTCCTCCCTCCCCAGGAAGAATTCTTCCTTTTTTCTCCTTTTTCTTCCCCCTCCCTCCCTCCCTCCCTCCTTCCTTCCTTTGCAAAAGTGTTATCTCAGTTGAAAGCACAGGATTCTTTGGCAGCAGGGTAGGGGACACCTACTCATCCAACCTTCAGCTTAATTGCATCTGGTCCTTAGGGAGCTGTTGATCCAGCTGTTAGGACCACCGCACCCCAAACATGAAGACTGTGGCCTCTGAACAGTGCTGTGCCTCCACTAATGCACATCTCAGAGCCCACGTGCCTCGCTTCCTGTATTTCCTTCTCCCTCCCCCTTTTGTTCCCTCCTCTGTCTTCCACGTTTGTTTTTCTTTCTGCATCTGTCTGCGTGCCTCCCTCTGTCTCTATTCTGCTCTTCTCCCTGTTTCTCTTTCATTCACTAAGATTTTCTCTGTTTTTCTCTTAAAAACCTCTACATTATTATTTAAAACATTTTCTTTCTTGAATTTAGATGAGAAAGCTGGTGCCTTGATAAATATATACTTCTGCAAAGATATAGCTGTTGTAACTTCTAATTTTTGTTTCTGTGAGTCAGTGATCTTTGACAGAAAGAAAGCATTCTCACTACAGCTTACAGTATTACCACTTAGGAAATGTATGAGATATTCTAAGGGGCTCCTGTTAATTTCTTCTAAGCGTTTTAGGATAATTTTAGAAAGAAACTATCATAAACATTGAAAAGCAAAATTATCGTTGGGTAGGGTTGCTGGATTTAGTAAATAAAAATACAGGACACTCAGTTAAATTTAAATTTCAGATAAACAGCAAATAATTATTTAGTATAAGTATGTCCCATGCAATTTTTGAGACATATGTATATTAAAAAACTATTTGGTATTTATCTGAAATTTAAATTTAACTGGGTATGTTTAACTGGGTATGTTATGATTGACCTTTTATGTCTATATGCGATATTTGTAAGCTGGGTGTTTTTAATTTGGGGACTAATTGTATTTAGAGTTCCTTGCTGCTTCTATATTTGGAGTTCCCTGGTGCAGTTTCCCACTGAGATTTTACTACTCCTGTGGCTGGCCACCGGATAAAGATGAGTGATAGTGAAAAAAACTATAATTAACATTAATTAAATTTTCCTATTTACTTCTAGCATGAGGCTCTGTGAGAGCAAACAGTAAATTTCTCAGTTGTTTGTCCCCCACTAATTCTGAATTCAAAAGAATGTCCTGACTTTATGTTTTCCCCCTTGGATATATATTTTTTTAATTTCACTTCCTTTCTGTTCCATCTAACACATGCATGGTTTAAGGAGAAAAATGTACCTACATATTCCATTCCAGATCACCTCCCGCTGAAACAGGCATGTATTTACTTAATGAACGCTGTAAAAGGCAGCATTTCTGAACCTCTTATAAAAGTCAGCCTTATAAATTGCACTAGGTCCATTTTTTTTCTTAAGCTCTCTCTCTCATTTTAAAATAAAATATCTGAAAGAAAGTGTGAGTGACTATAGTAATCATAATAGCTAACATTTATTGATCACTTACTATTTGACAGGCACTGTTCAAGCATTGTATATAAAATGGCTTAAATCATTTAAATCCCCCAAACCAATAAGGTGGGTACTGTGATTATCCTCACTTTAGAGATCAGGAAACCGAGGCAAGGGGAAGTTAGGTAACGCCCAGTTTCCTCTGATATTAACATTTTACATTAGCAGGGTACTTTGTCACAAAATACATATTATTATTAAAGTCCATGCTTTATTCATATTCCCTTAGTTTTTCCTAACGTCCTTTTTCTGTTCCAGGATCCTATTACATGTAGTCGTCATGCCTCCTTTGGGTCCTCTTGGCTGTGACAGTTTCTCAGACTTTCCTGGTTTGCAATGACTTTGACAGTTTTGAGGAGTCCTGGTCAGGTATTCAGTAGAATGTCCCTCAGCTGGGAATTATGTTTGATGTTTTTCTCCTGTTTAGACTAGGATTATGGATTTGGGGGAGGAAGACCATAGAGGTTTACCTGTTGCCATTCTCATCATATCATGTCAACCTTGATCTCTGGCTGGGTTAGTGTTTGTCGGGTTTCTCCACTGTGAAGTGATTCCTTTTTCCCTCTTTCTACACTGCCCCCTTTGGAAGGAAGTCACTATTCCCCACCCACACATAAGGGGTGGAGAGTTATAACTGAGCTATTATTCTAATAACAGTTTTATTGAGACATAATTCATATACTGTATGATTCATCTATTTAAAGTGTACAGTTCTGTAGGTCTCAGTATATTCACAGAGTTGTGAGAACATCACCACAGTCAGTTTTAAAATATTTTCATCACCCCAGGAAGAAACGCATACCCATCAACAGTCATTCCCCTTTATCTCTTGTCCCCCTCCCCGAGTCATGGCAAGCGAATCTACTGTCTCTGTGGATTTGCCTGTTCTGGGCATTTCACATATATGGAATCATGGTGTTTCGTGACTATCTTCCTTCACTAAGCATAATGTTTTGGAGCGCGTCTGTGTTGTAGTATGTATCAGTACGCTACATGGCTCTGGATTGCTCCTGATACAGTTCTACTGTATGGACACACCACACTTTGTTGCCCATCCATCGGTTGATGGACATTTGGACTGCTTTCCTTTTTAGGCTACTGTGAATAATGTCGGTATGAACAACGTACACAAGTTTTTACGTAGACATATGTTTTCATTTTTCTTGGCTAAACACCTGGGATTGCAGTTGCTGGGTATAACTGAGCTATTTTTACAATAAGAGCAACATGGCTGACTAGGCTGTGGGCTGTCCCTGCTTTCAGCCATCCAGAGGGCTAGAAAACCTAGCCAAGTGCTCTATAAAGCCAAAACAAGGCCCCACCTCTAATCTGTTGGCAGGAACCCAAACTGCAAGCATGTTGACTAAGATGAACGAAAACAGCTTCATAAAAGCCTGCCTACACATCCTGTTCTATAAACCTATGGCAAAGAACACAGTTTATATGCACTGGAAAAAAAACAAATCCCATTTATCACTCATTGGTGCTGAAAAGTTATGATGAGAAAGCTCTGTCTGTCCTAGGTCTAGATGTCCTTCAAGGTGCATAGAGTAAGTTGTTCGCCAAAATCCTCTTTTTGAAACTCTTCTAAGGCTGCCACTATCACTATTAGGACTAAGTATTTTTTTAAAATATTTATTTATTTATTTGGCTACAGCGGCTCTTAGTTGCAGCACGTGGGATCTTTGTTGCCGCGGGAGGGATCTCTTTTAGTTTTGGCACGTGGGCTCTTAGTTGTGGCATGGGGGATCTAGTTCCCTGACCAGGGATCAAACCTCGGCCCCCTGCATTGGGAGCATTGGAGTCTTAACAGCTGGACCACCAGAGAAGTCTCAGGACTAAGTACTATTTGTAAAGAAAACAGGAACTAAGGAAGGGGCAGTAGCTAGTACTTTCCAGGGCAAGAGATGTACACATCATTTTAAGGAAGCATTTGGTAGAAGGCAAAAAAGACATGCTTATACAGATATTACATATAGACACTGCTACACAGAGACAGAAAAAAACAATGAATCTACAATCTAGAATACCACTCCCTATAACCACTCATAGTAGGAACTAGTTTAGTTATTGATTGGCATGTTTAAAAAGTCAAAAGATCATTCTTCTCCTCTTCTTGGTGGAAAGAAATTAAACCCAAGTAGTTTGTAGTGGATATCATTTAAATTATTCCCTTAAAAAATAAGCCGTCTGTCAGTGCTTCTATGTAATGCCTTTGACCATATCCATTGTTCCTTTGAAATATGATCCGCAAAATCAAGCAGGACACTTTCAGGCCTAGTCCTTTAGCAGTGAAAGGACTTATAGCAGAGAATAAGAAAAATGGAAATAAGTCTGTTTTTAATGAATAATAAAACACCAGAAAATAGTGGTCTACACAAACCCATCATGTCTTCTCTTGTTTTTGTTCTCTCCCCAAATCCCACACGCAACCCGAGAAAAATAACTGTTGGCTGAATGCTAACTGATTTACTTCAGTATCTACTTGTAGAGTTTTGCTGTCCCCTGATAGAAAAGATACTTATTAAGCAATCTGTGAAAGTACAAGTCAGAGCCTGGTCACTGAGTAAGGTATGCGTTATGGAGGGTGGTTTACAGAAGAAGAAAGTGTGATAGGAAATGGCTTCTTTAAAGAATGCACTCATGAGTATACACCTAAAATAAAGTCCCTAAATGATCGTGGTGGCCTAGATTAGCATGGGGTCTGAAATAAGGGATCTCTGGCTGCTATTCAAACAGGGAAATCTGATAGCCAAAGGAAAAATTTACCTCTGAAAGAGGGGTAGAATGTCTTTTCCCAGGGTCATTTCTAAACAAAATAGATGTACCTCTGGCTAAATGATGTCGATCAGAGCTGGTGTGCAGGGAATGCGTTTCGGGTGTGCAGAGATAGTGATCGTTTCAGCCCTAAGGGAAGCTGGGCAGGGCCTGTGGCCCACAGAGACCTAAGGTTGACCATCTTTCTCCACAAGTGTCCTCTTGGAGTTAGCCCTGTGTGCCATATAAATGCCATTTTCCATGTGCTCCACAATACGAAAAAGTTTGGGAAGCTTAAATTTAGACAAAGCTTGCCAGAGGTTGAAGGAGATGATTATTCAGTAAGGATTCAGGATATACTAAATCCTCCATCATGCTTTCTCATGAAGATAAATGATGAAAACAATAATTGCAAGTCTTTTTCTTTCTGCACTGCACAGCTTTCAGGATCTTGGTTCTCTGACAAGGGATTGAACCCGGCCCTGGCAGTGAAAGCGCCAAATCCTAACCACTGGACCACCAGGGAATTCCCTAATTGCAAGTCATTTTTAAATTTAGCTTTAGAATTTGATTTTGTTTTTAGACAAAATATAGCCATCTCCCGTATCCTTAGGAGTGGGAATTGGAGGGTTTTAGCCCAGCAGCAGAGGACTCAGCATCAAGTAGCTCTAGTTACTAATTTAATGTGTTTCTTGGCATCCTGATTCTGATAACTGGGGTTCCTCCCTGTTCCCCTGTGCCTGAGTTCCTGTCTTAGTGTTTTGCCTGATACCCCAGACCCTCCCCACCTTAGGCCCTGTCTTGTTCTTACAAGTCTTTTCTCCAAAGGAATGAATGTCTCTGCTTCTGAAATCAAGCCCAGGGCATTCCAGGAAAAACAACAAAAAAATCCAGCATCTGTAGATAAACATGGCACGTTCAGGGAGATTTAGCAAGAGGTTTCAGCATGACTGAAATGAAGGGAAAGATCTGCAAAGAGTAAACAATAAAATTAGTAAAGTAAGTAGAGAACATATCATGAAAGCCCTTATATTACATTTTTAAGGATGTATATGTCCCTATCCTGCCAGGGACACATTGTGGATATATAGATATTATATACGGCATATATAAATATAATACATATTTTTAAATCTACTTTATTGTAAAATAATGTGTGCTCATTAAGGAACATTTGGAAAATATAATGAAATTTAAAGAAAAATAAATATCGCCTATCATCCCATTACCCAGGTAGTTTCACTGAGGATATTCTTTTGTGTGTGTGTGTGTGTGTGTGTGTGTATGTGTGTGTGTGTGTGTGTGTGCTTGAAATATTTATTTAAAAACTAAGTATCTAAAAAAAAACCCAAACAACTAAGTATCTAAAATAATTTATATTTTGTTTGTTTTAAAAGCATGTTTGAATTATATTATTCTGAGAACACTGAGGATATTCTGATGTATTTCTTTCCAGATTCATTTCTTGTGTATAATATATCATGATTTAACATAAGTAGAATAGTCTGCTTCTTTCGCTCAACAGTATACTTTGTACTTTTCCCGTGCTGCTAAAATCCTTCCAGAACACAATTTTAATGATTAAATATTATTATACCTAAAGTAGTAAAATTTACTCACGCACTTTCCTAGTACTTGACATTAGGTTGTGTTCAATTTTTTTCCTCTTATTAGTAACAGTGCAATAAATGTTCTTGTATATAAATACCTATATTCTCCTCAGGTCATTTCCTTGGGGTGGTTTCCTGGCAACAGAATGTCTAGATCTAAGTGCAAAATCCTCAAATATTTCTTTCTAAGAATTTTCATATTACATTCCATCAAGGTTGCATTCATTTTTATTTATATCAGAGTATCTCATTACACTCTTCTCAACAGTTAGAATAAAATCTTTATCTTTGTGAATTTGATGAGCAAATAATGGTATCTTCTTTTAATTTGATAAATACTGAGGTGAACATTTTTAATGACTATATGTACTTTTTTCCCTTAGATGGCTTGTTAATGCCATTTTCTGATTTTCCTATTGAAATTTTAGTGTTAGACTATTAATATACATGCCCAACTGACCTTTTAATGTGTGGCATAAGTTGGGTGTATCTAAGTAGAAGATATACTTGTTAAAAAATCTGACAGGGACTTCCCTGATGGTGCAGTGGTTAAGAATCTGCTTGTCAGTGCAGTGGACACAGTTTCAAGCCCTGGTCCAGGAAGATCCCACATGCCGCGGAGCAACTAAGTCCGTGTGTCACAACTACTGAGCCTGCGCTTAGAGCCTGAGAGCCACAACTACTGAGCCCGTGTGCCACAACTACTGAAGCCCGTGCATCTAGAGGCCATGCTCCGCAACAAAGACAAGCCACCACAATTAGAAGCCCGCGCACCACAACGAAGAGTAGCCCCTGCTCGCTGCAACTAGAGAAAGCCTGCGCGCAGCAACGAAGACCCAACGCAGCCATAAATAAATAAATTTATTTTTAAAAAATCTGACAAAAGTCATTCTCTGAAAACCTAATTTATGAATATCTTGGAAGTTATTATATTTCTTCATGCTCTATGTATTTATATTAAAGGTAAACTAATAGTGGATAAAGAATCTTTAAGCTAATGCTACTCACTAACCTAAATAGAACTGTCTGCTCTAAGTATGCTGTTATTGTAGTTACTCCTTTCCTCAAGACTTAAAAATAGTCTAATGTATTTTGCTTAAAAGATCTTTTCTTCCATCTTCTTCTGGGCTGTAGGTTGCTTGTAGGAATAAGTATGTAAAAATAGCAATAATGACCACAAAAGATTTTTTAAAGAAGACCAGGTGAAGACACTCAAGTAAAATTTTGAAGACCTGATTTCCCATAGAAAATTTCAATGCAAATAATCTTCTGTACTTAACTCAACCACATTCACAACAGGGAAGATGTATACAATATGAACTTGGAAAGAATTTTAGATGGTAGTTAAAATGTGACATCACAAAAGAATTTTCCTCTCCTAAGTTAAGCCAAATGTACAAGAGCAAGGAATATACAACTTACGAAGACCCCGTGCAAGGGTCTCCATCTCATTCTACAAACTTCAAGAAACATCATCAGATAGAACACAAATTTTGCCAAGTTAAAAGGAGATACAGGGAATAGACGCTTGACTTTCTCTCTCAGGAGAGAAATGCAGTGGGATGATCAGTAGTCAGAGAAAATTCTGGGAAACCTCAGTGAGGTTTGGTATAAAGACTGGGAATAAAGATAACAAAATGTAGAGAACTTCTAACTAAAAGCTCCTCCTTCCGACCTTAGATAAATAGTTCATGAGCCTAATTTAGAAAAACTCATAGGATTTGCCTCTTTTTCCCTGCGGCCACATAGAAAGTGAAACACGTTTTTTGTTTTGTTTTAAGTAGGAAATAAAGTCTCTGGATGGTGGGTGGGAGGGAGGAATATTAGGCCACACCAAACTAAAAGTTAAAACACCCAATGCTTTCACCCTAAATACACTAGCTTGATGATCCTAAAACAGGGAAGCATACTGAAACTCAAGAGAACCTCACTGTCTCAACCTTTTGTCTACACGGACAGCCCATCTCCCCACAAACTCAATAAAATGACCTCTTTATACAGGACTCATTAGGAAGGGTGGCGATAAAGCTCCATGACTTCATCTGTTCCAAGTCCCAACCCTCTCAAGCCCCTTCCCACTCTCACAGGACAGAACATAACCACAACCCATTAATATGAGCCCTTAAACTCATGTTCTGAGGGGAGGATTCAAATATCACCCAGATAACAAGGTCTGGAGTCAAGATCTTACCTACATAGGAAAAGGAATCAGGCTGCCTTGAGCTTTCTTCACAGGAACATCTGAAAACAGTGAAGCAACATCTGAATGTTTTGCGTCGTAAGGGACTTTTGACTGAAAAACTCTGTACCCAAGTGTCATCAGGCAACAGATAAACACAAGCAACATACAGGGAATAGATCGCCTCTGATAGGTAAAGATTCTGGAGATAAACCATTTCTAGAAAGTCTACTTGATGATATAATTAAGTCAATCAAGAGTTGAAATAGGGCTTCCCTGGTGGCACAGTGGTTGAGAGTCCGCCTGCCGATGCAGGGGACACGGGTTCGTGCCCCGGTCCGGGAAGATCCCACATGCCGCGGAGCGGCTGGGCCCGTGGACCATGGGCGCTGGGCCTGTGCATCCGGAGCCTATGCTCCGCAACGGGAGAGGCCACAACAGTGAGAGGCCCGCGTACCGCAAAAAAAAAAAAAAAAAAAAAAAAAAAAAAGAGGTGAAATAAAATAAAAAGCTGCAGTGTCTGAGTCACAGAGAATGACTATTTTCAACTTTATTAGCCATTGCCAAAATGCTTTTCAAAATGATCCTTTAGATTTATGCTGTATGTATCAAGCATACACAGTATCAACTTTCCCACCTGCTTGCCAACACTTAGTACGGCAAGATTTTAAAATTGTTTCCAATCTGATGTGCACTGTTTTATTTTGCATTTTTCTGATGTGAAGCTCTACAATGCTTTGCAAAAGGTTGTACCAACTTTCACTCCCATTAGACGCATATTAGCATTTATGTTGACCCATATGTTGCCCAGGCTTGAAATGTGGGGAACAATGATGGTCACCAGTTGGCCTGACGTAGCCTGAAAGTTTGATATAAACTCTTTTAACCATGTAAATACTTCTAGACCCTCTCTATAAATATATGAATATTGCCCTCATTTTAAACAGAGTGGATATGATGGTACATATCATGACCTCCTTTTTTTTTTTTTTTTTTGCGTTACGCGGGCCTCTCACTGCTGTGGCCTCTCCCGTTGCGGAGCACAGGCTCCGGACGCGCAGGCTCAGCGGCCATGGCTCACTGGGCAAGCCGCTCCGCGGCATGTGGGATCTTCCCAGACCGGGGCACGAACCCGTGTGCCCTGCATCAGCACGCGGACTCTCAACCACTGCACCACCAGGGAAACCCCATGACCTCCTTTTTTTATTCAACTAGGCATTGCGGAGGGCTCCACAATCCCCCTTCCCTCTACCCCTCACCAACAAAATATTCTGTGAAGAAATTGTGCAGGAAAAATATTCCTTTCTTCCTTTATTACATAATTCAACTAAAACTCAGTAAAGTTTTAATGCAGTATCAAGTTGAAAATCCTAAACAATATATGGATTTTCTTCCGGTTGATCTAGTAGACCATCCAATGGATCTTCTTTTTCCTACACTACATCACTGAGAAGATAAACTTTACCTGAAAACTGGCTGTGGTTTCACACACACACACACACACACACACACACACACACACACACACATACACACACACACGTACGAATATTTATAAATAAACTATTGATTCAGTCAAAGTGCTTAATTTCCAGTTAGTCATGGGATTATAAAATATAGTTTCCTTAAATACCTAGGTCATATTTTACTGAATGAATCCTGCTGTGATAAGTCAAACTGCACCCTAGGCAGATTATATTTTATAGTCACTCTCCAGTTTTGTTTTGTTTTGTTTTTTACTATATAGAGTCAACCACAGTTTCCCTATTTCATCACTGTAACCTGGGTTTGTCTGCATTTCTGCCAAAAACTCATTTTCTCCTGATGAGGATGTTAATGATAATGTAGCAAGGAAATCTAGGAAGTAAGCATCTAATATTGTGCCTGGCACATAATAGGTGTTGAACATTAGTTTTGAACATGCAAAAGTTAAGTCTTGTTTTCTGATTTAATTTTATATTCAATCTATCCTTGTATTCCATATTATATTTGAATTGTCATTTTAAATGGTGAAGTGTAGGTCATTTGTATCATATCCGTATGATAATCTCCATTACTGGGTCTTCTTAAAGTGGTTCCATTTTTCTAGATCCGTCCTGTGAAGGTATGTGGGTCAATGCATATGAAATACAATTTTACCTATTATGTAAAGAAATATGATGTAAATAGTTTTTCTTGATGCCCTTCCCTGAGTAGCTACATCACATTTCTCCCCTACACTAATCCTTTAGGATCATGTCTTTCCCCTTGATCACGGAACAAACTTACGTGCACAGAACTCATACCCAGAAGCCATTTCCACTTGAACTGGAAAGGATTAAGTGAAGGTAGCTAGAATGTTGATTGTAATCTTGGACTTTGTTTCTCTTATCCTGATTCAAAATTTTGTTTGCATTCCAGTTAACAAGGTGGATCAAATCCATATCTTTAGTCTGTTCCCCTTTGAAGCATCTTCAAAATGACAGAATAGGAACTTGAAATGGCATAAATTCTACAGCACAAGGGAATGGGAGAGGAGACAACAATGGATAGAGGATTCCACAAATTTCTAAAAGATGGAAAGTAGAAGGACCTGTGATAATTGACTTAGTAGAGTGGAGAAAGCTAAAACCTAAGTCTACAGATGGCAGAGGGCAATGAGAAGAAAGTTCATTCTATGGAACCGTAGAAAGTTCAGGAATTGGAGGCATCAGGTGAACTTGGGATGGGGAGGATTGAGGACTGGTTGAAAGTCTGTATCAAGAACACCTAATTCCCCACATCTCCTCGATTGACTCCACCCAGTTAAGTGACTACTCCTCTCTTACCCTGCACAAGAATGGAGATTTGTTCTTCGAAGAAATTGAAAGAGAGAGAAAGAGACACAGGGACTGTAGGCATAATGGAGGGTGTGGGTGAGCACTGAGCAAAAGCTCCTTCTTTGTTCTCCAGCATCTAGGCTTATATTGTCCTCTTCCCTCCAATCATCTCGCCAATCATCCCTCCAACTCCCCATCCTCCCCCCTTCCCCCAACACACTTTCCCCCAAGGTAAAGAGTGGATGATATGCCCCCGGAGAAACTACCTCAAGAGAAAAAGAAATCTATAGACACTGAGATTTAGGGGCATCTCAAGAAACAAATGTGCCCTACCAAATCACATCACAGTGAAGCCCACCAGGCAGCCAACCCTGCTCGTGTCTCATTCTTAAACATACTCTGTCAAAGATCACTAAACATGTGAGGAGCACCTCCAGCACGAAAGGCGCACCAGTAATTAAAAAAAAACAAAAAAAACCCAAAACAAATAATCTGGAAAAAAAGGAGCTCAGGGAAAAGAAACAGAAACAACATAGGGAGTAGAAAACAGGTTCAATAATATTCCAAAAGGCAAAAGAGTATACATTGCATCTATGAAATAAGAACAATCAGAAACAAGAAAAAGCTCTTGAAATGATAGCTAGAATTGAAAATATTCCACATAAGAATTAGGAGATAAAGTTAAGAAACTGTCCCAGAAGGTAGAATTAAAAGATCAAGAGGTGAAAAGTAGGAGAAAAAAGATAAGAAAATTAGAAGATCATGGCAGAATTTGAAGAATAGGAATTCTAGAAAGAGAGTAGGGACAGTAATGAATTATAAACCATGGAGGGGAGGGAAGAAATCCATGAGTCAATCCATACCAAGGATAAAGACATGATAGGATAGGTAACTGATGATAGATAGATAGATAGATGGTGGGTAGGTAGACAGAAGGATGGATGGATAGATGGGGAGAGAAGGGAGGGCTCTTGCTCTTGGTGGAATGCTGAGTGCTGGCTGCTAAATGCAGGAGTTAAATCATCATTTGCAACTATCAAAGTAAAGATTGTTTCAGGCAAGAGTCATCAATGGATGGGAAATCTAGGGGGAAATTTCAATGATGAAGAGGATATTAGCATGGCCTTAAAGTGTCTTCCTGCAGATTTCTTGTCACAAGCAAAAAAAAAAAAAAACTATCCAGTGGGGGAAAAACTGAATAGCACCTGGACCAGGTGACCAAAATTAACACTATCAATGAGAAGTGGACGGACATTGGGTGTCTCCAGATGTTACGACTTGGAAAGCACAGCATCGCTTTTGTTGTGTTCTGACCAGGAATGCATAACTTGAATCTCACCACGAAGAAACACTGGGAAACCAAAATGTGGACCATTCTACTTAAAATAAAAGGGAGGGGGACTTTACTCTTTAAAAAACAAACAAAGCATCACGAACGATAAAGATTGGCTGTGGAAATGTTCCAGATTAAAGGAGACTAAAGAGACATGACTACTAAATGCAATGCCTGATCCTAGGCTGGACCCTGTACTGGAGGGAAAAAAATAATACAAAAAACATCTTTGGATCAACTGACACAATTGATCTATTGGAATATGAATGATAGATTAAAGTATTGTATCAATGTTAAATTCACCAAAGTTGATAATAAAACTATAAATATATAAGATAATATCTCTATTCTTATGAAATATATATTGAAGTATTTAGGGATAAAGGGCCATCATGTGTAAAACTTAAGTTTTAAATGGTTCAGAAAAAATATTTTTATTATATGTATACATATCACACTTGTGTGTGTGTGTGTGCAAATGGGGCAAAATGTTACAAATAGGAGAATCTGGGGAAAATTAAAATAGATTTACATAATCTTGAAGTCATTTACAAATAAAAAGTTGTTAAACTTGCCTCGCACTCACCTTTTCTTAGGAAGTTAATAGATGATGTAACTCCAACAAAGGAATGGAGTGAAACAATTACAAAGAAGACAAAAAATCCAGAAGACTGGGAGCCACCATGGGGGAAAGGAAGGGCAATTCCCGGGATAATGGTAAAGGCAAGGTTGGCAAGTTCACAGGAGACCAAAAGAACCACTAATCCTACCTGGAGCAGGAGAACGGAGAGATTCCAGAAAGATATCCCCCAAAATGATATCAATAGATTACCTGACTGCGTTGAAAGGAGTTTACGGTTCTTTTAGAGAGTCTAGGAAGAAGTAGTGGTAGTAAAAAAAAAGGCAATTAGTAACTCTAGGGGAAAATAACTTTGTACAAGAAAAGGAATGTAATGATATACTACTTGGCTCACTTGTGAACAATATTTACCTGGAAACAATACATGGGGACACAGAATGTTCATTTGTCCAAAAATTGTGATAAAACTGTACTGAGAAAAATGAAAAAAAAGGGAGTGAAGGAAAGGGATGGACGTGGGCAGACGGGGGTGTAAGAGCACTCAATTCACAGCCTCCATAGTTGCAAGTGAGCTAATGCCCAAGTTGACTGATAAAGAAAAGGCAGCATAAGCAAATCATTTAGAAATATGGAGGGAGGGCTTCCCGAATGGCGCAGTGGTTGAGAGTCCGCCTGCCGATGCAGGGGACACAGGTTCGTGCCCCGGTCCGGGAAGATCCCACATGCCGCGGAGCGGCTGGGCCCGTGAGCCACGGCGGCTGAGCCTGCACGTCCGGAGCCTGTGCTCCGCAGCGGGAGAGGCCGCAACAGTGAGAGGCCCGCGTACCGGAAAAAAAAAAAGAAATATGGGGGGAAATATCAGAAGAAACAGAGGAATAGCTGAAGAAAGAGGTGAAAGACTGAGAAGTTCTGAGAAGCAGAACTCAGAGATGGTGGTGTGACAAGTGAACTGTAGTTTTTTTGGGTTTTTTGTTTGTTTGTAATAAACTTTGTAATACTATTTGATTTATATACATGTATTGTTTAGATAAAAAAACATTTTAAACCTCCAGATTTCTGCTCAGTATGATGATTAACAATCTATTTTGCATTTCCTTTTTTGATAGTACTAGGATATAGGTAAAGCTTAGGATATAGGTAAAGCTAAGGGGAGCTGCCAAGTAAAAAAGGTGATCGTTATACTCATGATAAAACTTTGTTTCTTACGTTAATTGTTTAAAGCTGTGAGTGTGGGGTGGTGTGTGTGTGTGTGTGTGTGTGTGTGTGTGTGTGTGTGTGTGTGTGTGTGTGTGTGGTGTGTGTGTGTGTGTGTGTGTGTTGGTATTGAAAGGGAGAGAAAAAGAAAGGTTTGGGTTTTGAATAATTCAGGTATTCTCAAAACTCAAGAAGGAACCTCTAGTCATTTACATGCTTTATAATATGCTCGTGCTCGAGAGTAATTAGGACCCAAGTGGAGTTTGATGCCTAAGCATAAGAAAAGGAAGCACGAAGAGAGGGGTTCTGATCAAATAGGAAGTTGTTGTCTTTAATTTGGGGTACAGAACAGGATGGAAAGGGGGAAACATAGAAAAGATGTTTATTTGATTTTTACAGGTTAGGCGCTTGACCTCATAATATGGTACAGCTGGGGAATTATTTCACCTCCAGGACAGGTGTAACAGAGCAGGGCGCAAGAGGAGGTTCTACATGTTACATGGGTTTCAAGCTGATATTTCCCTAGGGAAGTGGGGACACCAAGGAGAAGAGTGTGGGCGGTACCAAGTCACTCATTCTGGTTGGTGGAAATTTCACGGCTAGGCAGAAATACGTCGAATTTTCTTTGCCAAAAAGACATGTGTAAGAACACCAGTGATTTCTTAATCCAATTTTGCAAGTACAAACAGTGACTGTGTATTATAAAAAGGGCTATTCAGATTTAGATTTCTTCATAGTTCCAATAAGGCAAAGATCAAATTTTAAATGTAAAAAAGAAAAGACAGGCAAGCAGACAAGGAGTAAGAATGCTCTAAAAACTTGAGAGGCATCTTAATTGCTTTATAGTTTATGGCAAATGGAAGCCAACATGCAAAACTGAGTTAGAATGTTATGGTTTGGGAGTTTTTTACTCTCTCGTGTCAATCTGAAGTAAAACGAAGCATATGCTTTTTCAAAGGCTGATGATGTCAATGTGATTGATTGGAAATGCTTCTTGGTTATAACGCCAAATATCCCATCAAAACTAAAGTTTTCGAGTCCATGATCTGGATGTTTCCAAACATCTAGATATTCAGTGCCATGTAGACAAAACATACAAATGACATAACCCCAAACACACAGACATTTCACAGAAACTTGTAGGTTGTGTCCAAATATTTAGATGGTATGACTAGATATGCCTTGCTCTTATCTCAGGCCTAAGGAAGTGGGCTGTGCAAAGTGCATGACTTTATTTAAATCTGTCTTAAGTTAGCTTGGCTTTTTGCTGAAATGAGTTATGACTGCAACTCTTTAATAATCACATGCACAAGTTTGACTGTGTTGTTTACCACATCAAGAAAAAAAAAAAGATTTGTACCCTGGGGTTTCTAAACCTGGGTCAGGAGTTTGTTACATTTATTTTAGTGATCAATTTGGTCTCAACTGGACAACCTGGTAGCTGAATTTTTAAACATTACAGAAATCAGGTGTGACCTGTTTGGTTTTTTTTGGTTGAACTGAGGATAGCGCAAGAAGGAGTACCCTCTCAGATGACAGTATTCCCCTAGGAGATTCGAGAATGAGGGGCACTCAGTCTACCAGAGGAACATTTTCCTAAACTCACCTACTACCCCAAATTTGCTATTTAAGAGAGGGGGGAGAATCTAACCAAATCAGTTAAAAAAAAGAAAAGGAAACG
Source organism: Orcinus orca (assembly GCF_937001465.1). Taxonomy (NCBI): domain Eukaryota; kingdom Metazoa; phylum Chordata; class Mammalia; order Artiodactyla; family Delphinidae; genus Orcinus; species Orcinus orca. The sequence goes on from NC_064568.1 coordinate 5,137,793, forward strand.
CTTCCCTTACCAATAACTCCTAAAGTTTTTAATAGGTACATATACATACATAGATATGGATCTAGAGACAACAACAAAAAATCTACCTCATATAGTTCTAACATCTAACTGAATAAAGTCCCAAATCAAATCCTCCTATGTGGTAAAGTAACGGAGATGGAAGCAAACAAAAATACTTCCTGGTTTTCTGAGTTCCTGAGGTCTTTAGTGAAAGAGAGCATCTTTCTTGTCTCTGGACTATTACCTTTTCACGTGTGACCCTGTGGGAAGCTTACAATTCTTCCATAACAATATAGGATTCTCTTTCCACAGCTACCTATGGTTTGGTCCCCATTAAATAATGAAATTGCAACACATGAGAGCAGGAAAGAACACCTCAGGAAATTCAGCTCAACTCTTTTGCCCTCTCCACAAGGGAAGCAAGATGTTAAGTCTCTGATGCCGGGTCCCAGAGCTAATGGGAAGCAGAGCGCAGGTGTTCCATCGCCCAGTTCCATCCCTCCCTCATTCCCACTTGACTCTTAGTAACTTTTTCCCAGACATGCTCTTGGCTTGCCTCTGATCTTTTTCTGATTCTCCTCGTAAACGAATCCTGTAGCGTCTAACCTTAAAATGTTTGAATTTTTGCCGAGATAGCATCTATAAACAACTTATTAATGCATTTTCAGAAACGCTATGGCAAAATAGTGCAATGAAGAGAATATTAAGTTTGGATTTAGGAAACCTAGGTTGTAATCCTGAGTATGTCTTTAATTTTCTGTAGCTTTGGGTCAGTCGCTTTGCCTTTCTCCTACACAGTTTTCTGATCTATAAAATTAAATATTTTCTATTTCCATAGTTGTATGATTATTTTGCTTTTTAATAAATTTAATTACGGAAACAAAGAAAAAAACGATCTTTCTTAATCTTCATAATTCCTTACCCACTGGAACAAATCTATATTCTTCATGTAGTGCCTTGGTCTCAGCTTCCCTTCCCACCCAGCAACATGGGAATTGTCTCTAGGTAGTTCTTTTTATACACTGCATACCGTGACACTATCCAGTCTTATTAGCTTAATAAGTATTTTTCAATGTGATGATGACAACAAGTATAAAATATAGTGCAAACGTTGACATTTTAATGCCTGACATTTAAAAATCTTTCTGTTTTACTTCTCCTTTCAAAACACTGGTTTTGGCAAAAGAAAATTAATTAAATTGATTTAGGGTCTATCCCTAGCCAAGCTGTTAAGTTAATTAGGTTTAGAGGGATCCTAGGAGAGGCATCTTTCTTTCCTGGCCCCTAATAGCCAGGCTTTGCTTAATCTTTTCAAAAAAAATTGGAATTCAAGTGGATAAGGAAATGTTTGAAGGACTTCCCTGGCGGTCCAGTGGTTAAGACTTCACCTTCCAATGCAGGGGGTGCAGGTTCGATCCCTGGTCGGGGAGCTAAGATCCCACACGACTTGTGGCCAGAAAAGCAAAACATAAAACAGAAGCAATATTGTCCCAAATTCAATAAAGACTTTAAAAAAATGGTCTACATAAAAAAAAATCTTTAAAAAGAAAAGAAATATTTGAGAGAGGCTAAATAAGATTTTGGCCCTTGGGAAGACTATGGTATTTCTTTCTTTTTAAAAGTGCGTTTAAAAGAAAAAGAGACAACTTTTTAGGAGACGAAAGGAGGTAACTGGTTTATAAATAAGACTTACTTAGGTTTATGGTCTCTAGGATTTGCCATAACATGTTCCCTGGAAAAGGAATTCCATGCTATTGGAAAGTGTGCAGTATGCCTCCAGTCTACAATGAATTTGAATCGTCAAAGGTAACAGCCCAATAGCAAACGTGAGTCATCTTTCCAAATGATAAGCAAAGGACAAAAATTAAATGAGAGCAGGAAAAAAGCAGAGTTACTGGAAGCTTTATTGGATTATCCGGAGTGTTAGTGCATCTCCTCTGCTTACAGAACTGGATTTGCCTTTTGAAGACATTCTAGCTATTAGGCACCATGTTAGCTGGCATGGCAGTGTGGCTTCACTGGTTTATTGGCAATTACCACTTTTTTCTTGTCTGATGGTGCTAGGAACATGGGGGTGGCTTTAAATATGCTATGGGAGAGGTTCTTGCTTTATTTGGCATGACGCTTCAAGGAACGAGCAATAAAAGGAAAAATGGCGGGAGGGAACTCTTAAGCCAAGTGCAATGAAAAACAGTGAACATTATCTGATCTTTCACCCTCACAACTCACGGTGAGTGAGAACAGAAAGTCCATTCATTAGGATGAAGCCTGACATGCAGATATTTGGGTCTCTTGCTAGAGAATAAAAGATGAGCTATCATTAAAAAGACATACAGGGAGCCACAAATCTTCGTATTACTGCGTTCAGAATGACTAGGGAATCTCCTTGTCAACCGTAAGGCCAGCTATGAGTTGACCACAGTGCCTGAACGTCTTCTGGTAATTTAGAAGGATATATGTGGCATTTATCGAAATGCTTTTCAGAGGAGAATTTCTTTTCAGGGGTTCACCTTCACAATCCATGTGTACCCCGTCATAATAGAAACACATAGTTCAAAAAAAATCCCTTCTGCCAAGTTGGACTTCAGTGAAATAAAGAGCTGATCATTCCATAATGCTTGTAATCATTTCTCTTCCACCTTCCCTAGGAATTTTGTTTTCCTTTTTTTGCCATATATCCCTGCTCACTAGCTTCTCCAACAGAACAAAGACGAAATTTTAAAAGATGGTGTTCAAACAAGAATTTGAATCCTATGCAAAAGCAGCAGGTTTGGGAAAAGGTTCTATGAGGAAGAGGCTGAAACTTTATTTACCAGGAATTTGAGAATTATGTTTTAACTGTTTCAAAGTCTCCCAGTGAGAATTTTTCAGAATTGACCACCGGATCAAACAGGAATTTTGAGACAGGCAAATCAGTAAATACCTTAAAATCACATTCCCAAAGCCCTGTCTCTCATAGCTAAAGTTTCACCATTAAAGAGATGGCCATTTGAATTATAACCTACCATAAAGCAAATATTCCCTGAGACGTGATCACATATTAATGCACTGTTATCTCTTCATATTGCCACAGGGTGACTTCTGTAGTCTGATTCTATTTCTGGAATAATCATTGCCTGGGAGTAAATTTGAAGAGCATGTAGGAGTGATGGGGACCCTAGTGGGGAGTGGGGTGGGGTAGAGATGGAGGGAAGGAGATGGTACACGAACCAAGTAGAGAAAGTGGTGCAAAGCAAGGGCACTGACCCAGGAATCTCTGGGTTGAGCCCAGTGAGCACGTCTTGTCTGCCTGGGAGCTGCATGGGCTGCTAAGCCGCCAAAGCAAGGAGAGGAAGGAGAGGAAGGGGACCCTGAAATAGATTTTATCTACACAGTTTGGTTTAGTTCTGACTCTTGGCCACCTAGAGAGTAGACAGGATGACAAAGATTTTAGCTTTGGTGACAGGTCAACTCTGGGGAGGAGAAGACTGCAGAACGGACTAGGGTTTTGGCCTGCCATGGTGTGTGTGTGCATGTGTGTGTGTGCGTGCATGTGTGTGTGCGCATGTGTGTGTATAGAAATCAGAATCAGGAGTTTGACAGCAGAGCAGGCACTTCTGGTTTGAACAGCAGAGTCATCTTGGTAAGCAAACAGAAACTCACAGTAAGTCGCACTAAGAATCAGAACAGAGGCTGGATTTGGGGGTTAGAGGATAGGTGGTGAGGAGTTCAGTGGCTGGGAAAAGCTCTACTGATCTTTGCTCTTTTTGGCATTGTGCCTTCTTTGTCTTTTTCTCTCTTGTCATTTTGTGCTTGTCTCATCTTTCCTTTTTACTTGTTTGTTTCTTTTAAATGTGGTAAAAAAAAAAAAAGACACAAAATTTACCCTCTTAACCATTTCCAAGTGTCCAGTTCAGTAGCATTATGTATGTTCGCACTGATGTGCAACCAACCTCCAGAACATCTTCATCTGGCAAAACTGAAACTACGCCCCTTGAAAAAAACTCTCCATTTCCCCCTCCCCTCAGTCCCTGGCAACCACCGTTCTATTTTCTGTTTCCATGAATCTGATGATTCTAGGGATTCTGTAAGTGGAGTCTTAACAGAATTTGTTGCTTTGCGACTGACTTATTTCACTTAACTTAATGTCCATGTTGCAGCAAATATCAGAATCTCCTTCCTTTTTCAGGATGAATAATGTTCCATTGTGTGTATGGACCACATTTGGTTTCTCCGTTCTCTTGTCGATGGGCACTCGAGGTGCTTCCACCTTTTGGCTGTTGGGCATGCTTTCTAGTTCCAGCGGTTCCTTTCCCTCTTTCTTAATTGTATACATCAGGAAACTGAAGTATATATTTTACATTATTTATTTACTAAATAAATCATCAGGAGAAAGGCAGGAAGCATAACATATGGAAATCAGGTTAGTTTCCAGTTAACTGTATGACCTTGGACAAGTTAATTAATATCGCTAAGTCTCTGTACATCTGTAAATTGAGGGATTTGGTCTAGATGAATGTCCTCCTAAGGTCCATGACGTTTTGTTCTCTCTTCTTGTGTTTAAGGCAGGAGGGTTAAATTATTATCTCAAATCAAGTAGATAGTTCCTCACTAGTATGAGACTATTTTGGATATTTTCCCTTAGAGTAAACAATATCTTAAGAAAGAAGCCTCCACTTCTGAACTCTTTTTATGAGTCTGTTTATATTTTCCACTTGTACCGCCTTTGACTTGTAATGAGTTTCCTAAGTTTCCTATAGATAAACTCTAAATTTGTCTGTTTTAAACCTAGCCTCAATCAAGTTTTTTTATTGCACAAATATTCATTGAGCACTTATGTATGTCTGGAATTACGTTAGTCACCATGGAGGCTTTAAAAAAAAAGAGAGAGAAAAAGAGCAGTATAAGACAATGGTACTGCTCTTAAGAAGCTCAAAACCTAGTGAACTGCATCCCAGGTTTAGGGGATTATTAATTTTTTAAAATTTCCTTTCAAGTTATCCTAAGTTATACCTGGATTTTATCTTCACTACTGTTTCTAAAATTGATTAATCCTGGGATATTTCTCTGGTTTCCCTTCCCCATTTAGAACATGAGGTATTTTCTGATCTGGTGGACACTAACAGAAATGCAGTCCTTCATAAGCTAAAGTCCTTGCATGTATGGCATTGTATGGAGTGTTGTGTATTTCACCCATGAAGGCATGTCATAAAGAAGAATTGGAGGGACTTCCCTGGTGGTCTAGTGGTTAAGACTCCGTGCTTCCAATGCAGGGGGCTGGGTTCGATCCCTGATCTGGGAACTAGATTCTGCATGCCACAACTAAGAGCCTGCATGCCGCAACTAAAGACCCCGCATGCTGCAACTAAGACCCAGTGCGGCCAAATAAATATTAAAAAAAGAAAATTGGAAACAAAATTTTTAAATTATTCAGAAGAAGTGTTGAGTGTATGCAAGCAGTCTTAAAGGATTAAGTCTCCTAGTCTGGAGAGATGAAGGATTATGATCACACCATCAAAGTTAATAAATATTGATAGATGTTAATGAAGGACACTGGAACTAGGGAGATACAACAGAACTCAAAAATGGACTCTGGACCAATTAAATAAGCCAAATGACATTTAAGAAATGTGCTACTCTGAACAAATAGTATGAGCTTATTGAACACATTAAGTCTTGCGGCGAGGCAGAGGCTGTAAGCACAGCTTTAAATAAGAGTTTGATAGATGAATACGACAGGCTTAAAGGAAAACATGTAGATAAGAGACCCGCCCTCCCACGTGGTTTGGCAGCTGCTGTTACATGTGGCGGCTTCAACTCCACGTGGTCCCTCTGGAGATGAGGAGCCCCTGTTGAAGCTGTTGTTTCTATGGGCTGAATTGTGTGTCATCCCCTAGTTCATATATTGAAGTCCTAACTCCCAGCACTTCAGGCTGTGACCATATTGGATGACAGCACCTCTAGAGAGCTGATGAAGTTAAAACGAGGTCATTAGGATGGGCCTTAATCCAGTATCACGGATGTCCTTATAAGAAGCGTAAATTTGGACACAGACAGGCACAGAAGGAAGACGGTGTGAAGACATAGGGAGAAGATGGCCATTTACAAGCCAGGGAGAGGGGCCAGGAACAGATCTTTCCATCGTGGCCCTCACAAGGAACCAGCCCTGAGGTCATCTTGATCTTGGACTTCCAGCCTCCAGAACTGGGAGACGATACATTTCTGTTAAGCCGCCCATTCTGTGCTATATTTATGGTGCCCTGAGCTGACTAACACAGTCGTCACACACATCTTTTTTCATCTATTTAACAAACACCTATCTAGAGCTTACTATGTGCCAGACACACTTTAAGCACTTTACAAATATTAATTTAAACCTCATAATGGCTCTATGAGGTAGGGACTGCTCTGGTCCCCGTTTTGCAGATAGGGTAACCAAAGCACAAAGAGATTAAGCAACTTGCCCAAAGTCTCCTACTTGGTAAGTAATGGAGCCAGGATGTGAACCTGACCAGCCTGACTCAAGTCCATGTGCTGAAACCCCACTCCATACTGTCTCTCTTCTTTTGTCTCCTGGGATTTAACCAGGGGTTCCAAGATACAGGTTAAAACCTGTCTCCCCAGAGAGAGAGAGAGAGAGAGAGAGAGAGAGAGAGAGAGTGTGTGTGTTTAAATCTAATATCATACCTTCCCTCACTGCCAAGTAGATAGAAATCACATTTCATAATGTTTTTCTAGACTTTTAAGCCTCACATCAAGGAAAATAATCCAGGATTCCTGCAAAATATTTGCTGGTCCTTCCTGAGAGGCAGACCGTCAGACTCCCCGGGCTTTGAATAAATAATTCTTATTTCTTACCCAGCAACATTCCACGGAGCTATGAGAGGAGCGATGTTGTCTTCTCTGTTGGCCTGCAGCTAACTCCTAGCCATGAGGGACACGAAGAGCTGCAGGAAAGATCAGGCTCTGCGTGCAGGCAGAGGGCTTTTCTGACTGCGCTCTTGGCTGCCAACGGACCATCACCCAACATGTGTGCAGGTGCTTGACTTCAACGTGTGACAAAAATCTTTCTACAAAACCAACCAGAGAAGCCAAATTGAATTACTAAACGTTTTAGAACATGAGAAACTAGGGGAAAACATCAGTGCAGGGAAAGACAGAACTCTTTATCCCTGGCCAGCAAACACAAGGCTTTTGAAGCTTGGCGCTGTCCTGGTGGCATTTTCCACAAGGAGCATCAGAAGCTGCACTGCAGCACAGTGGGGAGAGTTAATTCCTTTCTAATTATTAAAGGGAAGGAAAGTACACATGTCCAACCTGCTGAACATGCACTGGGCTGCACGCTTTCCCACACCCTACCCTTGAGAGTTTCAGGTTGAAAGACTTTGTTTGCAGTCCTTCATTGCTCACAGTCTTGAGTGGAGGAGCCAGAAACACACCTCTTTACTCCTTCCCATTTCAGCTGACTCACCTGTAGATTTTATGGAGGTGATCACGAGAAGCCAAGGTAGGGCAGTGGAGGTCAAGCTGGTGCCAGCAAAAGTTTGGACTTTAATGAATCAACATACTTAGTGGTTGAAAAGATAGAGGGAAGGACTTCCTTTTCTACATGCATTCAGTGCTTTTTCCCTTTCCTCACGTTGATACCGGAACCCAAGTTATGCAGTGAGCACGTCAGCAGGAGAGCAACAAAGCTTTTTCCAATTATGACCAAGGAAACAAGCCAAAGTACGCTCAGCGAGAAGGGGGCTCTTCTACACCATTTCCTCTTACGTCCAGTCAAAAGCTTGCCTTCTTCAAAACGATCTGTGTGGTTTTCTGTCTTGTTCTAATAGGAAGCACTGACACTTTTTTTTTTCTCAAGTTGTCTCTGGTATTTCCAAACAGGCCTCAGTCCTAAAATTTCCACTGCAGAGAAACCCTAAGCAAGCTTGTTGGCAAGTCTCTCCTGTTGATCTGGGAGCCAGCTCTGCCCCAGGTGTTCTAATGTTAACATGCACTGCAGCCAGCCGACTTAGAACATCTGAGAACAAAAGGAGAAAAGCATTATGAAATGTGATTGCTACCTGGGATATGTCATATAGGAAGGAAACAAGTCTTTTGTAAGGAAGCAGGTCTCAGCCTGAATCTAAGTGCCCCAGTAAAGAATGCCAGGAGATTGGTGGTTTCATGGTGGTGATGATGGTGGTGGTGGTGACGGTGGTGGTGGTGGTGCAGAAGGAGAGTCAAGGATTTCTAAATGAGAACACCTGGCTCTAGAAAAGCAGCTTGAGGCACTGCCATCAGGTATCAGCACCTACCAAGCCTGTGGCAAGGACGTGGTTCATTCTGGTGTGGTCCATTCACTTCACACAAATATAAGAAGCAAGATCAGGGGCCTCCCTGGTGGCGCAGTGGTTAAGAATCCGCCTGCCATTGCAGGGGACACGGGTTCAAGCCCTGGTCGGGGAAGATCCCACATGCCGCGGAGCAACTAAGCCCGTGCGCCACAACTACTGAGCCTGTGCTCTAGAGCCCCGTGCGCCACAACTACTGAGCCTGTGCTCTAGAGCCTGTGTGCCACAACTACTGAAGTCCGTGTGCTGCAACTACTGAAGCCCACGTGCCTAGAGCCTGTGCTCTGCAACAAGAGAAGCCACCGCAATGAGAAGCATGTACACCTCAACAAAGAGTAGCCCCCACTCACCACAACTAGAGAAAGCCCGCGCACAGCGACGAAGACCCAACGCAGCCAAAAATAAATTTAAAAAATAATAAATTAATTTTTTTTAAAAAAGAAGCAAGAGCAGATCCACCCACGCCAGGCTTGTGAGAAAACTTCACGAGAAGCCAGGGAACTGGGAAATATTTCTATAACTGAAACCTTTGTAGATCTGTGATATCTTTGGAGATGTTGCTACAGGATGAAGTTATAGATAAGGTCAAGACTGGGTTCGGCTTCTTTACTGGGTAGGTTAACTCAAATTGAAGGCTCTGGAGAGTTCTAGTTCTTCCTGTCATGCTGAAGGCAAAAAAAAAAAAAAAAACCAAAAACGTTGCAAACCACCTCCCACCCAAAACTGAAGTTCTTTATCACTCTTTTGAAGAGATACCATGACAGCAGAGCAGGTAGCTTTATGCTCCTTCAGGTCCTTCTAACTCGAATAACAACATTGCTAGTTTATCATTTCCAGCTAAGTCAGGCAATACCTGCTATGCAGGATTTCTAAGCAAAATGATTTACTGCAAGAAACTATCAATTGCCTGTCTGTCTTGGTGACTCTACAGAGATTGACAAAGACCAGAGATATGAAAGGAAAATATTTGTGAAATTAAATCAGAGTCCCTGCTCCCTCCACTTGGCACCACTCTTATCTTTCTAGAGTAATTCTAAGACTCTTATTCAAGTTGAAAGCTCACCCTGCCTTTCCACAATGAATATTCGTATAATTGGTTGTTCATTTCTTACTCATTTAGCTAACCAATTTATTTCAGGTGCAGCCTAAGTGTATGGGGTGTGAACCAATTTGCATGTACTTTTTGATCAGAATAAGAGTTTCATCCTACCACAAGTGAGGCTAAAATTCACACAAAGAAGCATAGTATGTAAGGCACTTTGTAAAAGGAACCTGATATTTTCTGATTATTTTAGTACACTGGGTTCAAGTAGAGCTTATAAAAAGGTCTTATAAGGTTATTCTTTTTTCTTCTTCTTTTTTTTTTTTTTTGCGGTACGTGGGCCTCTCACTGTTGTGGCCTCTCCCGTTGCGGAGCACAGGCTCAGCGGCCGTGGCTCACGGGCCCAGCCGCTCCGCGGCATGTGGGATCTTCCCGGACCGGGGCACGAACCCACGTCCCCTGCATCAGCAGGCGGACTCTCAGCCACTGTGCCACCAGGGAAGCACTAAAGTTATTCTTTAAAAAAAAAAAAAAGTGGGTGGATCTAGAGACTGTCATACAGAGTGAAGTCAGAAAGAGAAAAACAAATATCATATATTAACGCATATATGTGGAGCCTAGAAAAATGGTACAGATGAACCGGTTTGCAGGGCAGAAGTAGAGACACAGATGTAGAGAACAAACGTATGGACACCAAGGGGGGAAAGCGGCAGAGGGGTGGTGGTGGTGGGATGAATTGGGAGATTGGGATTGACATGTATACACTAATATGTATAAAATAGATAACTAATAAGGACCTGCTGTATAAAAAAATAAATAAAATAAAATTCAAATATTCAAAAAAATTAAAAAACCCTGATATTGATGAAAGTGCCAAATTACCCAAGTTAATTCGTGTTGGTTAAGTTATGCTGACGGATTGCATAACCGAATTAGGAAGCAGGAATGCCAGAAACCCGCTTGAGGTTGAAAGGGCGATGAAGTTAAAATAACTGTGGTCTCCAAAGTATTGAGTCAAGAAAATGCTCTGGGTTCATGGAGGGAGTTGGAGAGAAAGTCAAAGGAATTCATTGGTTATGTGGTAGAGTGGTAAGATTTCTGAATCAATAGTCAAGGGATCTAACTTCAGATTTCAGTGTTTGTTGCCTCACCCTGGGGAATTCGTTTCTTCTCTCTGGGCTTTGTCCATAGAATGAGGTGCTTGGATTAGATGATCTCTGAGGTCCCTTCTGTGTCTATTAGTCTGTAAATAGGTGACATCAGTTTAGAGGATGGTGGTTTTGATCAGTTACACATTTTTTGTTTATACATGATTTAATTAAATGAAAATTTGTACCATAGTAGCATGCTTAGGATTTTTTCAATGGCTTTTCCAATCCCTGCATTCAACTTGGTTAACCAGGCTATTTAAATAGTTTATAACTAGAAACTTCCAAGTAGAATTAATGGTGTAGGACTGTCGATTATAGCTCAATTAAAAAAATTAATGGGGTGGGGAGATTATCAGAGCAAACTGTCAAAATAGCAGGATGGGGCTTCCTTGGTGGTGCAGTGGTTAAGAATCCACCTGCCATTGCAGGGGGCACGGTTTAAGCCCTGGTCTGGGAAGATCCCACATGCCGCGGAGCAACTAAGCCCGTGCGCCACAACTACTGAGCCTGCACTCTAGAGCCTGGGAGCCACAACTCCTGAAGCCCAGGCGCCTAAAGCCCATGCTCTGCAACAAGAGAAGCCACTGCAGTGAAAAGCCCGTGCACTGCAACAAAGAGTAACCCCAACCCCCTCTCACCGCAACTCGAGAAAGCCCACGCACAGCAACAAAGACCCAACGCAGCCAAAAAATAAAGAAATAATAGCAGGATGGAGACCTTAAATCAAAGAAAAGAATGAAGGTATATAATACTTGTCTACATTTTAACAGCAGGAATATGAGAGCTAGGGAATTTGAAGAAGGCCACAGTAGGAAAATATGTGTTCATAAATATTCTTTTCTTTTGGACAATAAACTCTGGTTTAAAAGAATAAAGAAAACACGGAGGATGATCAAAATAAATATTTCTAACATCGAAGAAATAAAATAACATTAAAAAATCCTTGATACTTCATAGTCTGTAAGCAAAGGCATGAAGCCGCTTCAATAAAGGTGGTTAACTGAATAAATGTTAGCCTATAATCTATCTTTGGAAGCCTAATTTTTATAACCTCAACTAGTCAACTTCAAAATCTCCACACAAGGAAGGAATTCTATAGAAAATATGGAAGTTAAGAAGTGGGAGCTGAAGGGAGGCAAGAGAGAGGTCCTATCCTGAGGCATACGTGCATGTCCCCTTACTGTGAAGGACACTGGCCAGGCTGCGGTCAGCCCAGATCACTACTGTCTGTCTTATTGGGGGTTCCCTGGGACACAGACCCAGAGATGGAGATTTGCCTGCAGGAGGGTCAGTGGGAATTCTCTCAGGAGCGACACCTGGAAGGGAGCGAGGGAAGCAGGACTGGGCAGGAGGAGAAGTCGAGCTGTGATGCAGTTACAATGAAGGCCTCAGCCAATCCCGCGGGAAATTTCTGGAGCTGGGATGGCCTTTCCAAGTTGGCTCAAGTCAAAGCAGGAAGGCTGGGCCTTTGTACAATCACCTGAACTGGTCACTGGATATAAGCGGCACCTGGGAAGAGAGCATAACCTTGGGTGAAGCAGCTCCCTGGGGCTGAGGGCGATGCCCAAAGAGAAACTCAGCTGTGAGTTTTAAGTAGCCAATACTGTCAGCTGCTGGGGGAAACAGTCCTGACCTGGGGGGAAGGGGATTTGGGGTCCTACACTAGATGTCAACAAGTCTATGCATCACAGATAATGAACTTTATTCACAGGAGTCTCTGCACAAGAGACTTGGCAATACGTGGTCTATGCCCATATCCAATGAGAAATAACACATTAAAAGAAGAATTTAAAATGTCTTAATAACGGGAAGTTGTGACCACTAACAATGTATCTGTGAGGGAGGAGCTAAAGAAAAATGACATGAGGGAGAAAAAAAAAAAATCCAACTTAAAGGGCACAGGTGTCTGGAATTAGTGTCATAGTGAAAACTCGTCCTAGCATCTCACTATGCCTGACGGCCCATCACTGTGACTGATATTTATAATGAGTAGATCTTCAAGAAAATAGAATTCCTTACATTTTGTTTAAAAAGGAAAAACAGATTTCAGAGTAATTTCCTTCCAGAATAGTTAATGGTTTAAAAACGTGACTGCTTACAGCTATTCAGACTCCACCCCCTTCTCTGAAGGATGAGCGTAGCCAAGTTTTTACTATTTGCATGGACGTGGCGATTAAAGGTTAGCAGGCATGGCTTCAACAAAGGCTTTATTACGTAGATGTTCCTAGTGAAGATCTGTGGCAGCAGTTCTATATCCTATTTCTTTTCTTCCTTGATCAGGTCCCCTAGGGAGTACACTTGATAAGCAAGAGACCAGGTACAGATTCGTTTAGGTGAATTCTTTCCTTCAGGTGAATTGTTAAGTTTGGAGCATGCTCTTTGCCTCATCAGTCATCTTGCCCTTGCTAATGTGGCTTGGGAAAACTTTCTGCCAACAGGTAGAATTCTGCTCTAGCTCAGCCAGTCAGCCAGCCTCTTTTCTAACATATAAAGAAGACATGGTAACAGCAGATACCTAACCAGCTTTCAGAAGCTATGCCTGGAGCCGGGGGAGGGAGTGAGCGGTTGTTGCCTTTCAACTGACTCAGCCAAATGTGAGGAGAAAGTATTCCTGAAAATTAACCTAACTGGAAAGTCAATGGAAGTACATTTTTTTTTTTTTTATGAAATGCTGAATCATTCTGATGCATGGAGCCAGAAGTTTATGCAATTTCTCTTTTATCACCGGAAGATCTTTAGTAATTGTGGGCACTCCTCTTATTTCAATAGCTTCAGAGAGGGACTGTTGACACCTTAGATTAAGCCAGTGGATACATGCCATCTTTTTCCATTCATAAACTCAAAGAACCAGGCATGTGCTAAAAACCTGAAAGTCGTTAAAGAACTGGACTTCAATTTTTTTTTAACCTTGAATTCTTTTTAACATTCCTGGGGACTTCCCTGGTCCAGTGGTTAAGACTTCGCCTTCCAATGCAGGGGGTGCTTGTTTGATCCCTGGTTGGGGAGCTAAGGTCCCACATGCCTTGCACCAAAAAACCCCAGAAAACATGAAACAGAAGCAATATTGTAACAAATTCAATAAAGACTTTAAAAATGGTCCACATGAAAAAAAAAATCTTAAAAAAAAAATTCTGTAGGACCTTTATACCATGAAAACAGGAATCCTCTATTTAAAAAAAAAAAAAATTGTCACCATAGTAAGAAAACTTAACATGAGATCTACCCGCTTAACAAATTTTTCAGCGTACAATATAGTATTGTTGACTCCAGGTATGAGGCTGTACAGATATCTAGAACTTGTTCCTCTTGTTTAACCCATTGATTAGTAACTCCCCATTTCCTCCATCTCCCCACCCCTTGCAACCACCATTGTACTCTTTGATTCTATGAATTTGACTATTTTAAATACTTCATATAAGTGGAATCATGCAGTATTCGTCTTTCTGCGACTGGCTTATTTCACTTAGCATGATGTCCTCAAGGTCCATCCATGTTGCCTCATATTGCAGACTTTCCTTCTTTTGGGGGGCTGAATAATATTTCATTATATGCATACGCCATATTTTCTTTATCTACTCATCAGTCGAAGGACATTTATATTGTTTCTATATCTTGGCTATTGTGAAGGGTGCTGCAATGAACATGGATGGAAGTGCTGATATCTCTTAGAGATCCTACGAGTCTTCTAATCTTAAATGCATCAAAATCGTATCCATTCTCTGCCTCTCTCTTCCCCTCATCATTCTTTGTCCTCAGACAAGCCTTCTGGCTTATATGGCATTTCTAGCACACGCACTGACTGCTGTGTTTTCACAGTGTGAAAAGCATAACACATTATACCCTAGCAACCTCTCTGCTAACTAAATCGAGGAAACCGGCCATAATCTCAAAAGCAGGATCTTATATTTTTATATCTTACATCTTATAAAGAAAGACTTTATTTTCTCTATGAAATCATATACAAATATTAGTATACTTGACCTCAAAAATATCGTTGGGTGACTTAATTACAATAACCTTGGAGCAAACTGGAGCTTATTATTTGCACCTCAGTGATTTACGACACATTTGGAATATACTCAAGTCTTCCTAATTGTATGTTGAAGGGAATCACAGAAGACAGCTAATGTCACTGGAGGTAGAATTCTATTGTTGTTAAAGATCAACTAAAGGCCCATTGTGAAGGGATAATTTCTACAATATGCCTGGGAGGAAGAATGGACCTTAAATTAAACTGGCAATATAACTTAAAGTAGTCTTGTTTAAAGTGAGAAGTTAAAGTTTCTCCAGTCTATAGGAGATCTGATTACATGAATGGTGATTTATTTTTACTATATTTCATTCATTCCTACTTAACCTTGGGCAGGAACACAGCTATAAGCTATCATTGTTCCATGAGACTAAAAAACAGTTCATAGTTCTGCTTCCAGCCATGATGGAATAACTAGTACCAGACTTGCCCTCCCACTAAACAACTAGAAAACTGAGCAAAATTTATGAGACCGTTTTTCAGACATTAGACAACAGAGAGCACAGGACTGTGATCCTTGGCAGAAGACAAACAAAAGAGGTAACTCCTACGCTCACCCCAGGTTTCCGCCAATGTACTTTGTGGACTACAGTGTAGGGAGGGGGAATGTAGGCAGAACATGTATCGATAGGTCTTGCTAAGTGAGGAGACAGAGGTTGGAGTTCTAGGAGCCTGGGGAGGCTGAAGTTCATGGGGTAGAGTAATAGTGAGGTGGGAGCTACACTGAGAAAAAGCTCCAGAAGTTGTATGAGCCTGAATACTAAATTGAGCATGCATAGAATGAGACCACAAGGCAGGGCTAACAACAACTATGACAATTACTGGGGAAAACATAACCAGCAGGGAACACAGTTCATACAGGTCACACAACGCTAGGAGACATTCAAATGTAGACCTCTTTAAGCACCTAGATCATTCAGTAGAGACCCCAGAAAGACCATGCCTTAGAAAT
Organism: Orcinus orca; assembly: GCF_937001465.1. Lineage (NCBI taxonomy): Eukaryota > Metazoa > Chordata > Mammalia > Artiodactyla > Delphinidae > Orcinus > Orcinus orca. The sequence continues at coordinate 5,153,283 of NC_064568.1, forward strand.
AGGGCTAAACTAACTATAGATTAAGACTATTCTATACATACATAACAAAACTTAAAAACCAAGCCTTGAAAAGACCAAACTCATCTCCAAGTATTTTAACTCCCTGCCAGAAGCCCATGATACTCTTTGAAGGAAGATAACAAAATCCAAACAATCAGCACAAAACATCCCAATGTCCAGTACCCAATAAAAATTTGTTCGACTTGTAAATAAACGGGAAACGTGATCTGTGGCCATAGTAAAACTTAGTCAATAAAGACAGTCCAAAAAATGACAGAGATGGTGGACAGACAAGAACTTTGAAAGCTAATGTAAATATACAAGGGTTTGAATAAAAACATGAACACAGTGAGCAGTGAAATTAAAGATACCTAAAAGGACTGCATAAACATTCTAGAGCTGAAAAATACAATATCTGAAATGAAAAACTCACTGGATGAAATTAACAGTGCTTTAAAAATGTGAAGGAAGATCAGGGAACTTGAAGCCATAGCTATAGAAACTATGTAAACTAAATACAGAAGAAAAGAAGATCAGGAAAAAGATGGACAGAGCCTTTGTGACTTGTGTGACAATATTAAGTGGTCAAACGTGAAGGTAATTAAAGTCCAAGAAGGAGGGGAGGCAGAAAACAAAATATGGAGAAATAAAGGCCAATTTTCCCTCAAATTAAAAACAAAACAAAACTAACCTATGAGTCCAAAAATCAAAGACATTCAGTGAATCCCAAGTAAAATAAATACAAAGGAAACTACGTTAAGGCACATCATAATCAAATTGCTGAAAACAAGTTATAAAGAGAAAATCTTAAAAGCAGACAGAGGAAAAAAGACACATTCTAATATAGAGGAAACAAAGATAATAATGACTTCTGACTTCTCTTCAGAAACCATGCAAACTAGATGATTTTTAAATGCTGAAAGAAAAAAAACAAAACAGAAAACACCCTTAAAAAGTATCCTTAAAAAATAAAGGTGAGGGCTTCCCTGGTGGCGCAGTGGTTGAGAGTCCGCCTGCCGATGCAGGGGATGTGGGTTCGTGCCCCGATCCGGGAAGATCCCACATGCCGCGGAGTGGCTGGGCCCGTGAGCCATGGCCGCTGAGCCTGCGCATCCGGAGCCTGTGCTCCGCAACGGGAGAGGCCACAACAGTGAGAGGCCCGCGTACTGCAAAAAAAAAAAAAAAAAAAAAAAAAAAGGTGAAATAATGACATTATCAGGCAAACAAACCCTGGGAGAATTCAGCAGCAGCAGACCAGCACTGCAAAAAATTCTTTTTTTTTTCAGCCTATCATCACAGTTCAGTGGCTTTTGTTTTTTCTTAAACATCTTTATTGGAGTATGATTGCTTTACAATGGTGTGTTAGTTTCTGCTTTATAACCAAGTGAATCAGCTATACATATACATATGTCCCCATATCTCCTCCCTCTTGTGTCTCCCTCCCATCCTCCCTATCCCACCCCTCTAGGTGGACACAAAGCACCGAGCTGATCTCCCTGCAGTGCTGCAAAAAATTATAAAGGAAGTTCTTCAGGATGAAGGGTAATGATATCAGAGGGAAATCTGGATCTAGATAAGGAATGATGAGTCTCAGACATAATAAATGTGTGGGTAAATATAAAAGATTTTTTTCTTTTTTATTTCTTTTAAAGATAATTTACTATTTGAAGGAAAACTAACAACAATGTATTGAGTGTTTATAATGCATAGAATTTTAAAAGTATACAAAAGCAGGAGGAGGAATGGAATATCATTTTTGAATTTTATTGTGCCTATAGAGATATATACAATATATATGTATATATATAGTGTGTGTGTGTATATATATATAAAACAAATTTGTCTATTTCCAAAATATTTTCATCATCTAAAACAGAAACTCCATGCCCATGAAATAATAACTCCCTGGCATAACACTCTCAGACTTCACTCAATACTACACAGCTACAGTAATCAAAATAGCATGGTGCTGGCACAAAAACAGACATGTAGATCAACAGAACAGAATAGAGAGCCCAGAAATAAACCCACATACCTATGGTCAATCTACAACAAAGGAGGCAAGAAAATACAATGGAGAAAAGATGGTCTTTTTAGTAAGTGGTGTTGCGAAAGTTGGACAGCTACATGTAAACCAGTGAAATTAGCCCAGTTCCTCACACCATATACAAAAATAAACTCAAAATGGTTTAAAGACCTGAATACTAAGACACAACACCATAAAACTCCTAGAAGAGAACATAGGGAAAACATTCTTGGACATAAATCAGAGCAATATTTTCTTAGATCAGTCTCCCAGGGCAAAAGAAATAAAAGCAAAAATAAACAGATGGGACCTAATCAAACTTAAAAGCTTTTGCACACCAAAAGAAACCATCAACAAAACAAAAAGACAACCTACAGAATCAGAGAAAATACTTGCAAATGATGCGACTGACAAGGGCTTAATTTCCAAAATATACAAACAGCTCATACAATTCAATATAAAAAAAACCAAACACCCAATCAAAAAATGGGCAGAAGACCTAAATAGACAGCTCACCAAAGAAGACATACAGATGACCAACAGGCACATGATAAGATGTTCAACATCGCTAATCGTTAGAGAAATGCGAATCAAAACCACAATGAGGTATCACCTCACACCAGTCAGAATGGCCATCATCAAAAAGTCTACAAATAACAAATGTTGGTGAGGGTGTGGAGAAAAGGGAACCCTCCTGCACTGTTGGTGGGAATGTAAGTTGGTGCAACCACTTTGGAAAACAGTATGGAGGGTCCTTAAAAAACTAAAATTAGAGCTACCATATGATCTAGCAATCCCACTCCTGGCCATATTATCCAGAAAAGACGAAAAATCTAATTTGAAAAGATACATGCACCCCAAGGTTCAAAGCAGAACTATAAGACATGGAAACAACCCAAGTACCCATCAACAGATGTTTGGCTTAAGGAGATGTGGTATATATTAATACAATGGATTATTACTCAGCCATAAAAAAGAATGAAATATTGCCAATTGCAGCAACATGGATGGACATAGAAAATATCATACTAAGTGAAGTAAGTCAGACAGAGAAATACAAATATTATATGATATCACTTACATGTGGAATCTAAAATATAATACAATTGAATCTATGTACAAAACAGAAATAGACTCACAGACATAGAAAACAAACTTATGGTTACCAAAAGGGAAAGGGATGGGGGAGGGATAAATTAGGAGTATGGGATTAACAAATACAAACTACTATACATAAAATAGATAAGCAAGAAGGATTTACTCTATAGTACAGAGAACTATATTCAATATCTTGTAATAACCTATAATGGAAAATAATCTGAAAAGAATATGGATAACTGAATCACTTTGCTATATACCTGAAACTAACAAAATATTGTAAATCAACTATACTTCAATACAAAAAAAACCCTCCCCATCACCCACCCCTCAGCCAATGGTTGCCTCTATTCTACTTTTGATCTCTATGAATTTGCTTATTCCAGTTATTTCATATAAGGGGGATCATACAATATTTGTCCTTTTGTATATGGCTTTTTTCACAATGTTTTCAAGGTTCATCCATGTTGAAATGGATGAAATGGAGTATCAGAACTCCATTTCTTTCTGTGGCTGAATAATATTCCATTATATCTACGGGCAGACCTTGGAGATATTGTCGGTTTGGTTCCAGACCACCAAAAAGTGAATACTGCAATAAAACGGGTCACAAAAATTTTTTGGTTTCCCAGTGCATATAAAAGTTATGTTTAGGGACTTCCCTGGTGGTCCAGTGGGTAAGACTCCACGTTCCTAATGCACAGGGCCTGGGTTCAATCCCTGGTCAGGGAGCTAGATCCCGCATGCCGCAACTAAGAAGCCCGCATGCCACAATTAAAAAAGATCTCACGTGCCGCAACTAAAAGATCCTGTGTGCTGCAACTAAGGCCCGGTGCAGCCAAAATAAACAAGTAAGTAGTAAGTAAATAAATAAATAAAATAACAATGGTTCTTAAAAAAATAAAAATTAAAAAATTGAAGTTATGTTTATACCATGCTATAGTCTGTTAGGTGTATAATAGCATTATGTCTACAAAAAACAATGTACATATCTTATTTTAAAAATACTTCACTGCTAGAAAATGCTAACCATCATCTGAGCCTTCAGTGAGTTGTAATCTTTTTTTGCTGGTGGAGGGTTTTAAATATTTCAAGGATTACCACAATATGACACATACACGAAGTGAGCAAATACTATTGGAAAAATGGCTCCAATAGACCTGCTCGATGCAGGGCTGCCACAAACCTTCCATTTGTAAAAACAAACAAACAAACAGTGTCTGCAAAGCACAATAAAGCAAAGTGCAATAAAATATATATATGTATGTGTGTTCACAGATGTACATATATAATTTTCAACAAAAAATTTCAAGGTAATTCAAAGGGGATAAAAATGTTTTTTTCAACCAATGGTGCTGGAACAACTGGATATCTCTGAGGAAAAAAATGAGCCTCAACCTTCATCTCACGAAGCTAGCTTGAAATGGATCATAGATCTATGTGTAAAATCAAAAATTGTAAAACTCTAGAAAAACATTCGGAGGAAAATCTTCATAACCTTAGGATAAGCAAAGATCTCTTATATAAGATGCAGAAAGAACTAGCCATAAGAGAAAAATAAACGTAAATTTGACTTCATCAAAATTGCAATCTGCTCTTAAAAGAATACCACCAAGGGCTTCCCTGGTGGCGCAGTGGTTGAGAGTCCGCCTGCCGATGCAGGGGACACGGGTTCGTGCCCCGGTCCGGGAAGATCCCACATGCCGCGGAGCGGCTGGGCCCATGAGCCACGGCCGCTGAGCCTGCGCATCTGGAGCCTGTGCTCCGCAACGGGAGAGGCCACAACAGTGACAGGCCTGCGTATCGCAAAAAAAAAAAAAAAAAAAAAAAAATAGAATACCACCAAGAAAAGGAAAAAAGCCACAGAATAGAAGAAAATATTCATAATACGTATAACTCACAAGACTTGTATCCAGAAAATATAAAGAAGTTATACATATTATGAAGACAAAGAAACTAATTATTTTTAAATGGATAAAAGATTTGAATAAAAACTTCACAAAAAAGGATATACAAATAACCAATCAGCACATGAAGAGATGCTTAATATCATGAGGCATTAGGGAAATGCAAGTTAAAACCACAATGAGATACCACTATACACTCTGGAACGGCTAAAATTAAAAAGACATACTATCAAGTTTTGGCAAGGATAGAACACCTTGGACTGCTATATATTACTGGCTGGAGTGTAATATAGTTCAACCACTTTGGAAAACTATTTGTCAGTCTTCTATAAAGTTAATGTATCCTTACCATCTGACCCAGAAATTTCATTCCTAGATACTCCTCAAGAAAAGTAAAACCAAAACACACAGACTTGCAAATGGATGCTTATGGCATTTTCATTTACAATACCCCCAAACTATAAACAGCTCAAATGTCCATCAACAGATAAATGGATAAACCAATTGTATATAATGAACTACCACTCAGCAATACAAAGGAATGAACTACTGGTATATGCAACACAGATGATTTCAAAACCATTATGCTAAGCAAAGGAAGCCAGACACAAAAGAGTATCTGCTACGTGATTCCATTTAATGAAATTGTAGAACAGGTAAAACGAATCTTTAGTATTAGAAATCAGATCAGTAATTGCCTATAGCCTGGGGGTGGGCGGGTGTTGAAGTACCAGGAATTGACTGCAAAGGGCACGAGGGAGCTTTTGGGGTGACAGAAATGTTCTCTATCCTGACTGGGGGCAGGGTTACATGAGTGTATACATTTGCCAAACCTCATCAAACTGTATCTTTTAAAAATGAGTAGTTTTATACCTCAAGAAAGTGTATTTCTAAAAGTTTTTAAAAAGCCGATTATAATACTAATATTCAGTTAACAGTCATAGTGACTTAGAGCAATGCAACTTTTTACGATATGCCGAGGAAACACAAAGTTCAATTAGATGTGGCCTTGCCCTCATATACCTTTAAGACAGATAGGTATACAGATAATTATCGGACAAAACAAACTGTGATCACTTCCTTTTATGATTTCAAAGTTCTATAAAGGGACAAAACTTAGTTCTAGCCTTCCAAAATCTTACAGAAATAATGTGGATTCAGCTGGTGGGATCATGGATCAGGGCAGGACACTCACCATGAAACCTACATACAACTGTGTACGACAAAGCATTAAACATGTTAGCTCAGATCCTATTAATTATAAATTTGTAACAATATGTGAAGTATATTTATGAAATTCTTACTGAATATATAACTTAGGAAGTTATATAACTTAGGACATTAGAGGTATAATTAATAGATAATGAACCAATGGGTACTATATATTTTTTTCTTTATCACATTCTTTTGTGCAGATATTGGCATGATGGAGCAAGTGTGGGCTTTGGAGTAAGATCTAATAATAATAATAATGACAGTAATAATAATGATAATAGCTAGCATTTATGAGGGTTTACCAGGTGCCTGGCAGTGTGCTAAGCTCTTTTCATGCTTTACTTTATTGAATCTTCATAATAAATTAATCTGTGAAGTCGGTATTGTTATTTTTATTACCCATTTACAGATGAGGAAACTCAGGATTGTAAAGGTTAAGTAACTTTGCCCAAGTATGCACAGCTTATAATTGACAAAGCCAGGAACTGAACTCAAGTCTATTGATCCTGGAACCTAAACTCCCAACCACTTTACTGCCTTAAATTCCAATTTGGTACTTAATAGTTACATGTCCTTTGGCAAGTAACATAAGGTCTTTGAGCCTCAATTTCTTGTTTACAGGGCAAGAATAATTTATGAAGGGCTGTTGTAAAATATTAAATGAGATTATTTAAGATAAATCACTTAGCACAGTATTTGGAAGGAATACAATAAATATTAGTTTTTCTTTCCTATTTACTTTACACTTAATTCATAACATGTATAACATAGGACTTTATGAGAATCAAATGACAGAATTACATAAAAGTCCTTTGCAAAATACATACAGAACACTATATAAATTCTGATTATTACTATAAAGGAACTGGGACTTCCCTGGTGGTGCAGTGGTTAAGAATCTGCCTGCCAGTGCTGGGGACACAGGTTCAATCCCTGGTCCGGGAAGATCCCACATGCCGTGGAGCAACTAAGCCCGTGTGCCACAACTACTGAGCCTGTGATCTAGAGCCTGCGAGCCATAAATACTGAGCCCACGTGCCACAACTGCTGAAGCCCACACACCTAGAGCCTGCGCTCTGCAACAAAAGAAGCCACAGCAATGAGAAGCATGCGCACTGCAATAAACAGTAGCCCCCGCTTGCCACAACTAGAGACAGCCCACGTGCAAAAAACGAAGACCCAACATAGCCAAAAATAAATAAATTTAAAAATTAAAAAAATGAATAAAAAATTATTATAAAGGAACAGAGATATGAGTAGAAACTTAGTTGTGGGTTTTTAAAATTCAGTATGTAAAATTCAAACTCCTAAGACTTCCCTAAAAGAGTAGTTTCCAAAGCTGGCTACCAGTAGAATCTTTAGAGGAGTGGTTGTGAAAACCAGATTCCTTGATCACATTCTATCTATACAGACCTACTGAATTTTAAATCTCTGTATCCCTGGAATCTAGATGATTCTAATGTACTATTAAGTTTTAGGATGACTGCCCTATTTTTATATGGTATGTTTATCATTCATTCAGCAAATATCTAATGTATTTCAATTATGTCAAAGCACTGTTTAGGCCCTATGCTCAATGATTTGCAGTTAGTAATGCCAATTATACATAATTGGATGCCCCTAAAGTGTATGATAGCGTTCTCTTTAGTGTCTTAAATGTTCTAAGATCTTCTTTATATTTTAAATTTATCTAGAAAAACCATTTCTTTTTTTACAAAATTTTATTGGAGTATAGTTGATTAACAATGTTGTATTAGCTTCAGGTGTACAGCAAAGTGAATCAGTTATACATATACATATATCCACTCTTTTTTAGATTCTTTTCCCATATAGGTCATTACAGAGTATTGAGTAGAGTTCCCTGTGCTATACAGTAGGTAGGTTCTTATTAGTTACCTATTTTACATATAGTAGAAAACCATTTCTTGATAAAACCCCTTTTATTATTGACCTATATAGATTAAGACAGTGAAATAAATGTGAAACAAATCCATAAATTCCTCACATGCAAAATTTTATGTAATGACAGAAAGATATACATGTATAAAGAATAAATAGGAAGAAAAAAAAAAACCCACTCACAGACCAGATTAGTGGTTTCCTAGGGCTGAGCAGATAGTGGGGAGTGACTGCTAATGATACAGGGTTTCTTCTGGGGATGATGAGAATGTTTCAAACTTAGACTGCAGTGATAGTTACACAAACCTGTGAATATACTAAATAATGTTTAGTTGGACATTTCAAGTAGGTGAATTGCATGGTATGAAATTACATCTCTTAGAATAAAGCTGTTAACAAATGTGTGTTGTAATCTCTAAAGTAACAATGAAAAAAATTAAAAATTGAATAAATACAAACTAAGAGAGGGGATAAAATAATAAAAAATTTAATTCATCCAAAAGAAAACATGAAAGGAGGTTAAAAAGGATAAAGAACATATTCAACAAATAGGAAAAAAAAATTAGATGGTAGATTTGAACCCAAATATACTGCACTTACATGAACGTAAATAGACTAACAACTCCCTTTAAAAGAGAGACTGTCTAAGTAAATTAAAAATAATCTACTTATGTATTGCCTATACAATATCCACCTTCATTATAAGGACACAGAAAAGTTGCAAGTAAGCAGGAAAAGACAGGCTATGCTGTTACAGACTGAATTGTGTCCCCTCAAATTCGTATGGTAGAGTCCTACCCCCCACTACCTCAGAATGTGACTGTATTTGCAGACAGGGCTTTACAAGAGTTAAAATGAGGCCATAAGGGTTAGCCCTAATCCAATTTGCTGGTGTCCTTAAAACAGGGGTCCCCAACCCCTGGGGGCTGATACTGGTCCAGGTGCTGTTAGGAACCGGACAGCACAGAAGGTGAGCGGCTGGCGAGGTGAGCGAAGCTTCATCTGCCGCTCCCCATTGCTCCCCATTGCTTGCATTACCGCCTGAACCTTCTCCCCTCCCCCACCCCACCCGTGGAAAAACTGTCTTCCACGAAACTTGTCCCTGGTGCCAAAAAGGTTGGGGGCCACTGCCTTAAAAGAAGAGGAGACTGGGATTACAAGAGATACCAGGGATGTGCATTCACAGAGAAAAGGCCATGGGAGGGTACAGCAAGAAGGCAGTCATCTACAAGCCGAGGAGAGAGGCCTCAGGAGAAAACAAACCTGCCGACACCTTCATCTTGGACTTCCTGCCTCCAGAACTGTAAGAAAGTTAAGTTTCTGTTGTTTAAGCCACCCAGTCTGTGGTATTCTGTTATGGTAGCCTTATCAAACTAATATACTAATGATAACAAAAAACAGCTGTTGTAGCTCTAATAATATTAGACAAAGTAGAATTATCAATATTTGGAAAGAAAAAAGGTACATAAATACATGGTACTGCAGATAAAAGAATCATGAAAAACTTTAGGCCAATAAGTTTGAAATTTTAAGTAAAATGGACAAACTCCTAGAAAAACACATACTACCAGTACTGACACAAAAAGATATAGAAAATATGACTTGTCCTATATCTACTAAAGAAACTAAATTATAATTTGAAACTTTCTCATAAAGAAAATTTCAGGCTCAGATGACTTCATCAGTGAATTTTCAAGTATTTAAGGAAGAAATAATATTACTCCAATGAAAAACTTTTACAGAGAAAATAAAAAGAGATCATTTTCCAACTCATTTTATGAGGTCAGTATAATTATGACAACAAAACTTGGCAAGGACATCATGAATAAAGAAAATTCCAGATCAATCTCTCTCATAAATACAGAAAAAAGATCTACGCAAAATATTAGCAAAGCAAATCCATTGATATATAGAAAGGATAATCAATCCATTTTGACCAAGTCTGGTTTATTCCAGGAATACAAGGTTGATTTAAAATTTGACAGTCAAATGATGTAATTCACACATTAACAGAATAAAGAAGAAAACTCATATGATCATCTTACTAGATGGAGAAAAAGCATTTGATAAAATTCAACATCCACTCTTCATTAAAAAAAAGAGGGCTTCCCTGGTGGTGCAGTGGTTGAGAGTCTGCCTGCCGATGCAGGGGACATGGGTTCGTGCCCCGGTCCGGGAGGATCCCACGTGCCGCAGAGCGGCTGGGCCTGTGAGCCATGGCCGCTGAGCCTGCACGTCCAGAGCCTGTGCTCTGCAACGGGAGAGGTCGCAACAGTGAGAGGCCCACGTACCACAAAAGAAAAAAAAAGAAATAAAAAGAAACTCTTAATAAACTAGGAATATAAGGGAACCCTGATAATCTGATAAAGAGTAAAAATTAACCAACCAAACAAATAAGAAAAGACACAGCAAATATATTTAATATATAAATATAAAATATATTTACTGGAGAAATATTGAAAGCTTTCCTCTTTAAGTCAGGAACAAGACAAAAATATCTGCTATCACATCAGCCAACATTATACTGGAAGCCCTAGCTGCATAATAAGGCCAGAAAGAAAAAAAAGATACAAGGATTGGAATAAAAGAAATAAAACTATCATCATCCACAGATGACATGATTGCACATGCAGAATCCAAAAGAATCTACAGACAAACCATTAAATTGCTAGATATCAGATCAACATACAATACAAAAATATCCACTGTATTTTCATACACTAGAAATAAAAAATTAGAGAACACAAAATTTTAAATGATTATTTTAATATATATTTATAAATATAATATATATTTTTTATAATATGAAAAAAAAATCAAATATCCAGGAAAAAAAAAACTAGCAAAATATGTGGAAGACTACACAGAAAAATACAAAACATTACTTTGAGGAATTACAGAAGACCTAAATAAACAGAGGGATACACCATATTCATGGATCAGTAGGTTCAATGTTGTAAACATACCAATTCTTCCACAATTGATACAACTCTAATTAAAAAGAAGGCTTTTTGTGGAAATTGACAAGGTGAAGGATAGGAGAGAGAATTCTGAAGAAGAATGTTGCAGGGCAAAGCTACTTGATAACAAGGTTCACTACAAAGCTACAATAATTCACACAATGTGGTATTTACAAAAGGATATGCCGATAAAACATAATAGAGAGTTCAGAAACAGACCTCCAGAGATTTATGATAAAATACCTAGGAAAAAAACCTACGAATAAACCTAGCTAAGGAGGTAAAAGAGGGGATGCACCTATGTTCATAGCAGCACACTTACAATAGCCAAGACATGGAAACAACCTAAATGTCCATCAACAGATGAATGGATAAAGAAGATGTGGTATATATGTTTGTGTGTATACATATATATGTAAATACACATGTGTGTGCACACACACACACACACACATTGGAATATTACTCAACCATCAAAAAGAATGAAATAATGCCTTTGGCAGCAACATGGATGGACCTAGAGATTATCATACTAAGTGAAGTAAGTCAGAAAGAGAAAGACATATACCATATGATATCACTTATATGTGGAATCTAAAATACAATACAAATCAATGTAACTACGAAAAAACAGACTCACAGATATAGAGAACAGACTTGTGGTTGCCATGGGGGAGGTGGTAGGGGAGGGATGGAATGGGAGTTTGGGATTAGCCAAGGCAAACTATTATAGGATGCATAAACAACAAGGTCCTACTGTATAGCACAGGGATCTACATTCAATATCCTGTGACAAACCATAATGGCAAAAAATATGAAAAAGTGTATATATATATATATATAACTGAGTCACTTTGCTGTACAGAAGAAATTAACATGACATTGTAAAGCAACTATACTTTAATAAAATTAAAGAAAAAGAGGAGATGCAATTTAAAATAGGGTGGTCAGGGAAGGCCCTGCTCAGAGGGACAGTGTATGCTACACAGTGGGAAGTCTTATAACATAGAGATGTCAGTTCTCCCACAAATAAATATGCAAATTCAAGGCCTTCCCAACCACAACGTCAAAAGACATTTAATGGAACTTGACAATTTGGCCCTAAGTTTCATTCTGAACAGGAAAAAATGCAAGAGAAAATAATTGAGATGACTTTGAAAAGGAAGAAAATGCTGGGATTTTCCTAACACCATCAAAACATATTGTAAAGTTATAGTAATTAAAATGGTGTGACACTGGTCTACAAACTAAAAAATAGACTAATGGAATAAAACAAAGAGTAAACAGAAATGTGGCATGTTAAATAAGTGGGGGGGAAAGACCTAATTTCCTGCTTCCTAACTAAATTCTCTAAATATTTGTAGCTTTCCACCAAGTCTCTTGGTTTCTCCCTAAAGAGATAATTTTATGCTTCTTTGCCAATTGTTATGCCTTTGGTTGGTTTCTCTTATCTAACAGCATTGACTAACACTTCCAATACCAGGTTAAGTCAGGTGTTCACCCTGACTTTAGTGGGTGTGCCTTTGGTGTTTGCCATTAAATAAGATGGTAGCCTGGGGACTGGGATATCTCTAGTCTATATCTCTGTCTCTATCTTTATCTGTTTGTACTTTGCAAGCCTCATGCACTGCTCCATGCCAAGATTAGGTGCCCTCTGAAATTCCTTCCAATTTTAAGATTCAATTATTCTATACGTACATGTGAATTAGATTTAATTTTTTTTTTTTTTTAGTGAATGTTTCTCTCTGAAAGATTTTACAGCTCCCAAACAGAAAGCAAATGTCCTCGTTCTGTGCCTCACGTTTAGACTGACTGCCAGCAAGTAGAAAGCTTCTTGAATGAGGTGAGTTTAGAAAAAAGTGGAAGTAGCAAAAGTGCAGGAAACGGAACACAATTCTGACCGTTGCCAACCAGAGCCCCCCACTTTCAGGACCACCACCCAGTGTCACTTCATCCCACTCAAGACACTTCACGTTGTGTTCTGCTGGGGACAGAAATCGCACGTATGGTTTACCTCCAGCAAGTTCCTCCAGGAACTATGCAGCAAGGACCCAACTGACTCTTATTCATACAATGACAACCTGAAACCACCCAAGCCAGCGCCTTGCTTCTACCATTCAATAACCAACCATCTGTATTTGGAAGAATGCTGCCACTAACAGCACAATTCAGAAGAAGCAAAGAGATTTTTTTTTTAATTTATTTATTTTCAGCTGCATTGGGTTTTCGTTGCTGCACACAGGCTTTCTCTAGTTGTGGCGGGCAGGGGCTGCTCTTTGTCGTGGTGCGTGGTCTTCTCATTGTGGTCGCTTCCCTTGCTGCGGAGCACGGGCTCTAGGTGTGCGAGCTTCAGCAGTTGTGGCGCACTGGCTTAGTTGCTCTGCAGCATGTGCGATCCTCTCCGACCAGGGCTCGAACCCATGTCTGCTGCATTGGCAGGCGGATTCTTAACCACTGCACCGCCAGGGAAACCCTGAAGCAAAGATATTGATGCTAGGTTTTGTGTTGTGTTTCAGGGTTCTGTTTGATCTCCTGAGTTCTATGCTCTGAGGGTTCACCAGGTGTTTTTCTCAGAAACACTGCTCTGTTTTGCACTCTTTGATAATTATGCCATCCAGCTGGCACCTTGCTAGCATTTTACTCTTGGGCTGGTATGTGTCTACCAAAATCCAACTTTGGTTGCTTTGTTTCTTCCCAGTTTGGTTTCTAGCAGCCACACCCTTCCTCACAGTAGAGTGTGGAATCCTATGCTAGATTTAATACAGTATTTAAATACGGTATATTTAAAATGAATCACTTCCTTTCATATAGAGATATGCCTTTCTCTCCGCCCTTCTCTCTCACAAGCCTGGGCTTTGAGGGTTTGTCAGGTGTTTGCTAGACCATAACACCTAACTCAGGGGCAGAAGTGGGAACTCTGGCTTGGCCCTCCTGTGGGTACACCAAGAGGCTCTGAACAACCACCAGTAGGAAGTCAAGCTTCCCATTTGTGCTTATCCATGATTACTTGTCATACAGTACTTTTCCTCAGTTCATTTGGTTGTGGAACCTGGCATGAGGAATCCCTCTTGCCACACTGCCATCTCTAAATGCTTATTGGTTGTTAAGAAGCTCCCTTTTCCGGAAGGAAAAATACATGTACTTTGTGATCCTGGAAGATCCCATCTATTGAAGCCTTGAACTTCGTAACAGAAGAGAGAGACCTGAGAGGGCGTTAGTGAAAAAACAATATGAAACACATTTTTAATCTTCTCTACGCTTAGTCTTTGCAACCTTTCATTAGATTGATCCTGTCACTTAGGGTGAATGTTTTAATTAAACTGATACTTCCAACAGCCAGTGGCCCCGAGGTTTAAAACAATTGTAAGGAATAAAATACTGCCAAAGAGCCCAACCCCATTTTCCAAGGTACCCTCTTGTGGGACTCCTCTTGCCTGCCTTCCCTGGGCTGGAGGCAGTTGGCTCTGACCCAGAGGTGGACATTGCAGCCACCTCTTGTCACTCTGAGTGATTTGGCCCACACGCACCCTGACTGTTGGTTGACAGTTCCTGACCTGTGCATCCCAGGGGGATCTTGATTTAAGCAGCTTTCACTTCTTTTTTTTTTTGTGGTACGCGGGCCTCTCACTGTTATGGCCTCTCCCGTTGCGGAGCACAGGCTCCGGATGCGCAGGCTCAGCGGCCATGGCTCATGGGCCCAGCCGCTCCGCGGCATGTGGGATCTTCCCGGATCGGGGCACGAACCCGTGTCCCCTGCATCGGCAGGCGGACTCTCAACCACTGCGCCACCAGGGAAGCCCTACTTCTTCATTTTGATGATGGTTATAATATGACCTTAGCTCCAATTCAGCTAAACAGGAAGTCTAAAATCTTATATTTGAAGACAGGCTGGGTGAACAATCATCAGAGATGTTGTAGACTAGAGAGCAGGGTTGGACTAGACCAGAGATCAACTGTTTTTTTTTAGACACTGGGCGTTCCATGCAAGGAATTCAGAGATGACCCTGGGGTAAAGGGACACTAATAAATAATAATGGGGAATGATAATACAAAGTACTCATGGGCCTCCCTGTTGACGACAACCATTCACTCAGCAAGTTTTTAGAGTTATCTACAAAAGCTCTACTTAAAAATATAAGATAAATTTCAAAAAAGAAACAAGAAAGCAAGTCCCTCCAGATATAATGATGTCCTTTGAAATGGCAGTTTTAGGGAAAAGGATCCTGTTGGGAATGTCCTCAGTTAATCTATGAACTTAGCTTAGGGCCAAACTGGCTTCAGAAGTCTAAAGATGAGACACCAAGCCTTGATAAATCTCTGACCTACTCCCTTGTCTTGAGACCAACCATGGACCCATTTCTTTACCTTAGAACAGTAAAATAGATCCCAACAGAACAAACATGGAAGAGAAACTGAAATCCATAAACCATTCAATAGGAGAGGAACTTCTAGAAATTTCCTAAGGAAAAGTCATGTTTCACTCACACATAGTCTACTAGGAAGTTACAACTCTAGAAATAGGTACCAAGTCCAGCTCAGGAGGCCACTCTGAAATCCTTATATCTGTAATTCTTTGATCCCACCCTATATGGGCCTTCCTGAGGGTCTAAGATTCCTTTGCCTGGGTTCATATGCTTCCTGCAGTCTGACCTGAGCATCTCTGCCGTAGCTCCCGAGAGGCCAATGTTTCTACTTCGTAGCTTTACTGAGTGGGCTCAGGCTGACATCTCCATGGTCCTGAGAGTCTTTTCTTCCATGGAGGCTTCACTTTCAACTGCCTATAGCATCTGATCTCTTCTGGAGGAATTTGTGAGGTGTCTCTTATTTTTAGAATAATTTTACACTATAGCCACTTATTCATATAGGAAAAAAAAAAGAGTACAGCATTATTATACGTGAAAACCTTTGGAAATCAGTAACAGTGAGGGTCTGAAGATCAGAACAGTAAGTAATGACTCCTCTCGGAATCCTTTTTCTAACCCACCACCTAGTTGGATCCCCATATACTTCCTTAGCTAACCATTTGTAACAACCTGTTCAACACCTACCTTCCCCATGAAGCTGCAAGCTCCACGATGGCAAAGCCTTTATCTGTTTCATTCATCACTATATTCCCTAGCAGAACACCAGGCACACTGTAGATGATCAGTATATGTCTGTTGATCAATTGACCAATGTTAGACCAATTGCTTAGTATCTTAGGGCTTTTAGTTTTTTCATCTATAAAATCAGTGGATAAATTAAATCATCCTCAAAGTCCTTACCAGATGGAACTAACTTGTATCATGATTTGTGAAGTGCACTAATGTCTGCTACTTACTGTGAAATGCACTAAAAACATAAGATTGTTTTGAATCTCATGCATTGTTGAATGCATAGAGGGATGGATAGATATGGGATAAAGCAAGCATAATACAATGTTAATTGTAGAATATAGGTAGTGAGTATATGGATGTTCACTGCCAGTTACTTCAACTTTCTGTGTAGTTATAAAGTTTTTCATAATAAAATGTTGGGGAAAAAAATGGGGGGTTCAGAATAGCCCAAAACATGGATTGCGGTAGGAAAGAAAGCTGAAGAAAGTAATTCAATATAAAAGTCATCAACAAGAGTTCAGGATTGGAAAAAGAACAACGAGACAAAATAGATGTACACATTTTAATAGAATTGTGTGAACTTGCAAAAAATTTATGTAAGAGTTTAGAGGAGAAAGAGAAATCATGGGGGACTACCAAGATGGGCAGAAAGTGCTTCAAGAACTAGGTGATATTTCAGCAGGGCCTTGAAGGTTATGCATAATTTGAATGGGTAATGAGTTTAAGGAGGAATTTTTAAGGGACTGAGGGCAGCTGAAAATGATAAAGTGAGCATACGTGTGGAGCAAGAAAACAAGCAAGGACAGTGAATTTCACATTGGCTTAGCTGCAACTAAATAGGGAAAGTTAAGGTTGGAAAGTGATGATAAACAAAATTTATTAGGATCTTCTGTATATATTTGAGGTACCTGCACACAGCACTTTCCATGCATTCTCTCATTTAATTCTCGCAACAAACGTATGAAGTATTACAATTACAATAGTTGCTAGTAAGGAAACTAAGGTTTAGAGAAGTATATAGTCATTTGCCCAAGGTCACAGCTAACAAGCAGTAGAACCAGGTTTGTCTGACCCCAAAGCCCAAATACCTAACCATTAGACATACTGCCTCCCTGGTAAAGTGAGGCTAGGCTCTAGGGGGCCTTAAATACCAAGGTAAAAAGTTTGGGCTCTACTCCCTAAGCCTGGAGATCCACTGAAAGATTTTTGATGATCAGAGATTTTTAAAAAGAAAATTGGCAGAAATGGGCAAGAGACTGAAGCTAGGAAGCCCAATTAGGGAGCTGTCACAATAAGGTGTGAATAAACGCCCTAATCCGGAATAATTGCTGTGGGGACAGAATAAAGGAATAAGAAGTCTTTAAGAAGAAATAATCTACTGACCTCTTCCTAGTAATATTATATCGAGACATTCACTGTCTTGGCATCAAATATTCAAATTAAAAGTATCTTTAGATCCCAAATGTTGTATTGTATTAGCCCGGTGAGACTCCACAGACAAATAAGCAGCCCAAATGTCATTCACTTGCCAAGCCACTCAGGCCTCTGGGATGGTTTGAGGGTCTCCAGAGTGTTGACAGGTCTGGCTTGTCTGAGCTGCCCACAGGGATCCTTGGGGCCTACTCTTGCAATTCTCTATCACTACTGACGGGCTCCAGAATGGATCCAAGAGGTCCAAACCTGGTTGTCCCATCAGTAATCTGATAGGGCTAATTTCTCTTCCCCAAGAACTGGATCTAGAGCAACTAGGGTTGGTTAGGCTGCCGCTTAACCTGATCCACTGGGATGGCTGTGGCTTTCTGCTGTGAGCTGCCTAGAGGAGCTAGCTGAAGGGTGGGAATTCCTATCAAAAGAGATGTGTGTGCATATGCAGGAGGATGAAAATGCCCAGGGAGTTGGTGTGCCCTGGGGAGCATTTGTTTACATGTGGGTTGGGGTCCCTGAAACAGCTCTCTGGTGTTCCCTCCTGCCCTGTCTCTCCAGTATTTCCCTGACAAAGTGACATGCTGGGGAGTACAGACCATGAAACAAGAGAAGAAAAGACTCCTGAAAATACAGACCAGTGGACAAGCACACATATGCGTGTGTGTGTGTGCGTGTTTGTGTGTGTGTGTGTGACTATATCAATAGCCAAGATGGAAAGCAAGTTCTCAGACAGTGAGAGGGTGTTGAATAAGAGGAGGGTCTACCAGAGGGAATGAAGAATTGCATTATTTTCCCACATGTTTACAACCAACAGGCTTTGAAGTCCAAGGAGATTTGTAGGAAGAAGAGTACTCTTCAAGCATGAGCCCAAAGCTCAGACACTCAGAAGTCACTTATAATGAGGGTTAGTTAGGCTCAGGGGGCTATTGTCAGAATCCGACTAATTGAGAGATGAATCAGTGCTTTATAAACTGTAAAGTGCCTTTAAATTACGAGGTGCTATATAAACCGTAAAATACTACACAAATGTAAGGGAGAATGATGACAATTATTTGAAGAGGAGAACATTATTCTGAGTGCAGTCTGTGACTTGAGAATTAGACAGTAAGAAAATTATTTTAAACAAACAACAGAATTTGCCTGTTGAAATGTATCTTCTCTCTTTCAGAATCAATAATCTTGATGGGGCTTGACATTTATTTCAAAGAGAAACTACTCAGAACATATGAGACTCCTTTTCTGGGATTAATTTCCTTCAGAACCAGCTTACAAGCCACACAAAATTATCTCATTAATTTATAGTCACACTGTGTTTTGAACCTTACATATTATCTAGCTTAATCATTAGAGCTGACTCCAAAAGAATTTTAAGTGTTTTTTAAAAATCAAAATTCACTCTCTAAAGCAATGATTCTTAATCTTCTGTGTGTGTGTGTGTTGAGGACCTGCCAAAATGCACAATGCACAGAACAGTTTGCATGGGAATTTCTAGATCCCAAGGTAAAGAACTCTTCTTGATCTTCCAAGAGTTATAGAAATTCAAATTTGAGGGCTACAGATCTGAGGGCAATTATTTTCTGAACATAAGCAGCAGGTTTGTTGGAATAAATGTTTAGCCTCCCAAAGGAATTGGTTGAAGGAAACCACAGCACCGTAGGAATGATCATATGGTACGAGTGTTTAAAAATTAGTCCGTTAGAGTCATATGGGGTTTGTGTCATCATTTCTGTAGCTGCAGTGGTTTTTGGCGTGTGTGTGCGTGTGTGTGCGTGTGTGTGTGTGTTTATGTTCATTGCTAGTAGGATGTTTAGGCAGCAGCAATTGCCTCGCCAGGTGTCTACCCTCAACTCAGTTTAACCAACTCAACCTGAAAGAGCCATAGCCCTAGGAAAAGGAATCAGATGGGCTGAAATTGCCCTTGAGGCCCACCTGGTTACAGGAGAGAAAGAAAGGCATGATTGGCATTTGTGTAGCCGCTCTCGCTGGGAGGAGTCCCGGCCAAGGGGGTTTGGAGCTTACACTGCTGTTGTCTTTTTGAGACGAGGGGATATCTTGTGATCCTCTCACATGCCAACCACTGTTAGAAACAGACTTTAGATGAATTAGTTAATTTAACTCTTAACCTCCTCAGAAAGATAGTATTGTTCTCATTCTGTGTCTCGAGACACAGAAAAGCTAAAGAACTTATAATCAAAGTCAATTAGCTAACAATTAGCAAAGCAGGCATTTAAACTCAGAACTCCTTCTGCTGCCCAACACTGACTCTCCCATTTCTTCCCAGCCTCTGGGAAATGTTCCCATGAGCTCCGCCCTCCCTGGGGGTCCCTGGAAATGAAAGCCATTCACTTATCTCACCAAGGACAGTGTCCCGAAAGGCCTGCCCATCAGACACCTGGGACTAAGCCTCATTTGCTTCTATTACTAACTTCCTTCCTGACCTTGGCAAGCTCCTTGAGTGATCTGGGTTTTCTCATCTGTAAAATGAAGAGGATAGAACTAGATGAAACTTCCAGCTGAAAAATTCAGTGACTGAATTCTGTGCACTCACCCCATTCCCTGAAGCTGGCAGGCCTCCCGATCCTGTGGGCTGCTCACCGCTCCCCACTGGATGCCACCTTCTCTGACCGCCCAGCTAGAAGGATGCTCCACGCCAACCACAGGTACGGCTGTTGTCCATTTTACACTTACTTGGCTTATCTTTTCCATTTTAACTTCCATATCTTATCTGAATTCCTCAAATGCTTTTGCTTATTTCTTTAACTCTTATGTAGTACTCCAATGTATGAATAAACCAATTTATGTTTTAATTCCTCCACAAGAGACAGTGGTTGTTTCCATGTTTCACTAACAATGCTGTGACTAACATTCTTTTAGTTGCCTCCTTGAGTGCTTGTACAAGAGATTCTCCAGAATGAACGTCTAGAAATGGAATTGCTGAGGCATAGGGTATGTGTATTAGGTACTGCCAAATTGTCCACTGAAATGCCAGTACTGACAAACGTTCCCACTTGCAATGTGTACGAGTTCTGTTTCTCACATTCTCACCAATCCTATCAAGCTTCACATCTTTCCAAACTAGCATTTTGACTGCATTTGCCTTATGACACTCAGCGCTTTCTACTTTAAATCTGTTTATATGCTACCTCCCCTACTGGCTGTAAACTTTGTGAGGTCAGAATCCTTGCTTAATTCATTTTTATATTCGTCCCCAAGAATTTACTGAGCTTAGTAAGTATACAATAAAGAGTTATGAACAGATACATGATAAGCAAACTGAATTCATTTTGACCCAAGGAGACGCGGATTCGATGATGGCAGGGATAAAGTGTCTATCTCTATTCATCTGGGGTGAGGACGTGGGTAGGGAATCCCCATCAGCTGCAGTGATGGTTGCACAGTGGTCAGAAGTGGCTGACAGACCAAAGGTTTCAAGATCTATAGAGGACTCTCTCCAACCTTTGGAGATCCCAGCTTTAGAAAATTTTTTATCATGGTATTCAGCAGCTATTTATTGATTGTTGGGAGTAGCAAATTTCCCAGTCTCTGGGGCCATCTTTTTATATACCAAGAGTGCTGTTTCTGAATGGAACTCCCCCACCTCTGGCTCCACCCCATTACTAAGGGTT
Organism: Orcinus orca; assembly: GCF_937001465.1. NCBI lineage: Eukaryota > Metazoa > Chordata > Mammalia > Artiodactyla > Delphinidae > Orcinus > Orcinus orca. The sequence goes on from NC_064568.1 coordinate 5,174,535, forward strand.
GGATAGAATCCATGTGTCCTTTGGACTAGGAAGCTGCCTCCCCCTTTTGACACCCCAGCAGTTCCAGGCTGACTCATTTTCTAAATAAGCCACTTGTGGCTTTTGGTCTGACGTCACGTGTGGAAGAATGAGTAATTTTTCAAGAACCAGAGTTATATTGGATCAGAATAAGATACACTGTGTATGTTACTCATAGTTCTAGGACAAGGGGTCAACACTGGTAACAAGTACCCTAACGTTCTCCCACCCCTCATTTCCCTGGGGCCAAGGGATAGAGAAAAGGCGAAGGAAGGAGGTGCGTATGGATGTGAAGAATTTTGGTGTACATCTCTAATTTTGTTATCACATTATGTACAGTTTAATAAAATTGTCTTGCTGCCTCTGCTAGATTAAGTAAAAGTAATATAGCAAAGTAGGCAAGGCCATGGGGCTCCGCTGCTTGGGTTCAAATCCCAGCTCCACCACATACCAGTTGGGTGACCTTGGGCAAGTTATTGACTCTTGATTTGCTTCCATTTCCTCATTTGTAAAATAATCAAAAGACAATAATAGTGCCTATAATGTAGGGTTGTTGCGAGGAATAAATGAACTCATATATATGGATCACTTAGGATTGTGCCTGGAACTTAGCATGCACTATGGAAATATTAGTAAATATTTCCTTGAATCCATCACAATGTTCATGCTCGTGTTAAATGCTCAATAAATGCTTTTAGGTGAAATGAATTCATCTTATTAAAACATACTTGGAACTGGGGGATAGAAGTGACTACAAGTGGTAGACTCTTGGTTGGAAATGGAAGGAACCATAGAGATCAATTCCCTTGAGCACAGGTGTTACCTGCCTGCCCCACTTTTGTTTTGTTAGTTGTTTGTTCCCTAGTTACGTGCACTGTGGTGGGATAAGGGCTGCCCCCACCAGGTGTCACTCAATGGAGGTTCTACTTGCTGTTTTCTAAGCGTAGGAAGAAGGCACAAGTCTACATCCTCAAACCCTGGAAGCATGGGCTGAGTTAGAAAGGAGACCCTGGCACCAGAGAACTTCATTCTCTGACTTCTCAGCACCTACTACTCGTGAGGCGTTAGCAAGACAGCGGCATTAGGATGGGTGTTATTTTGTCGAGTTGTTAGTAGGATGGGAACACGTGTAGGAAATTATTTAGATAAGATGTTAGTATCAATGCAGATGTGGTATGCATTCTCACAGCATCTGTGGCTTTTTGGGAACATACTCCTGAGTCCCAAAGAAGCCACAGTGAAACCCCTCGAAACCCGCCCTCTATCACAGACTCCTTCAGGATGCCGGGAGACTGGCGGACCCCACTCACGAGAGCAGGCCCATCCTGCCTCATGGGCGCCTCCGTGTGGGTTTTAGCTGAGGAGACTGATGGGCCAGACAAGTAGCTCCAACTGGGCCACTACGGAAGCCAAGATGCTATGCTTATTAGAAAGGCTCCACATTCAGTACAACTGGTAGAACTGCTGAGTTACTGGGGAGGTGTCAGGAAGCGCAGCCTGGGGGGCATCTAAAGGACAGCCGTATTCTCAACCGTTGCAAAGACAGTCACACACACACCAACACAGCTTCACCCGCCTGGGTTTTTCTCTTCCCTATACTCACGCGCACACACACGCACGTGCCTCACGTACACTCTCTCAGTCAAAAGGGGGGTCTCGGGGAGACCTCACGGCTGAATCAAATGCTGGTTAATGCTGCTGCTTTTATTACACCAAACGTCTTAACATTTATTTGGAGAGGAACACAAAACTTGGCATACTGGCATGCATTCTCTACAGCACAGTTTTGGAGAAGCTCAAGATCACTGCACCCCACACAGGAGAACAACGCCGGAGGTGGCAGGGGGACTGTAGGTTCTTGATCTCTCTGGTCAGCAGACTACAGGTGCTTCACTACCATAGCAATCGAGGAATCTTGTGTGCTGGGCAGGTGTGTTTTCAACAGCTAAACAGGTGTGACAAGGGATCCAGGTGTGGGTGAGTCCCTAACACTTAGAGCCGAGAGTTATTCTGGGGTAAGTATATTCTCCCCAAACAGGTAGCACTGACTACAGGGGGGCATGCTTAGCACTGCATCTGAGCTCGGTTAAGCAACCAGGTGTCCTCAGTGAAGGGAATCCTGGTTTCAAAGGAAGAATAAGACATGATGGTGCTATCACAATAAGGCCACTAAAGTCACAGCGAACGAGGATCTCAGAGGAAGCTCTCACGACTACAGGGAAGCAGCTCTATCCTCTCTGACGTCAGGTGCCCCTCGCTGGGTAGGCGCCTGCTCTGAGACCTTCACCTGGTCCTTTCTGAGCTGCAGCACATCACTGAGCGCAACAGAGCAGAGGAGGGGGCCACACACGTTAAGGTCATGGGACATCACCACCAAGTGTGGCTGACTGTTGTCGGCAAATGTCTTGGATTCCTTTCCCGGTTGGGCTGGGTGCCCCTGTGTGTCTGGAGAGCTAATCTGAAAAGAGGCTGGCAAAGGACTTCCTCAAGCTCCGGATGGTCTCTGCCTTGGCTTCATCCTCATTGGCTGAAGACCGGAAGAAGGAGGACTCAGAGAAGCTGAAGGCATTTGTCAGGGACTGCGACTTGCTTGAAGATAAAAACCAGAGAGAATGTGAGAGGGTGGTGTTCCCAGTGAGGCAGGGAAGGACGGTGACACGAGGATACACGACCGGAACGCCCACTCCCACCCCAGGGAGACTGGGTGGCAGAGGAGAAAGCCAGCATGGGGCATGCTAGCAGGCCCCTGGGAGGTCTCTGTGCTCTTTTCTTTACCTGCAGTGCTGCTCAAACAGGAAAGGATGGAGGCAGCGTGGGAGAGAGGGAGAAGGGGGAAAGAGAGAAGAGAAGAAGGAGAAGGGAAAGAGGAAGAAGGGGTGGCTCAAGGCTCTTCCTTTCACTTAATGCTAAAGGGCCCACAGGCTAAATTTCAGGGCCCCAACTTGGCAAGAACTAATCCAGGAATCTCACACCCTTCCCCTTGGATGAAACGTAGCAACCAGGGGCCAGTGGACTCTTGTGCTCTCTTTCTCATCAACTGTCCAGTAGTGCAGCCAGCATCAGAAGACCTGGGTCAAAGCCTTGGTCCCGCCTCTCACTCACTCTTGACCTTAGGAAGCCATGTGCCTCTCTGAGACTCGGTTTCTTGTTTGGTTTCTTAATTGTGTTATGTAGATGTCTGGTAAAATGATCGCTAGGCCTTTTCAGCTCTTTCTTTTTTGCTTTTTCTCTGATTCCAGAAGAACCTTTTGACTTGGCACGAACTCTAACAACTCCATTTACCATCCTTACAATGGGCGTAATCGCCCTTGCAGCCTTCCTCAGAGGAGCCTAATATGAGGTGTGTGAGTTTCAGGGTGTCCGGGGCAACAGAGATACACATCAGGCCTACACAAGGTTACTGGGTAGTTTTCTAACGAAAAAACCCAAACTGCACACATTTTAGGGACCAATTTTTCCCTTGAGACACTAGTGAGTCAGAGAGAAAAACTGTGAAGGCAAGAAGGTGGAGGGGAGGCCAAGCCAACACTGCAGGAGAGGACACGTGGTCTGGCGTCTCCATGGCCGTCTTCTCTCCTTCTTGACTTCTGCTTGTCTCCTTCCTGCTGGTTCCTGGCTCCAGAACTCCTCTCCCAGTATCTCAGCACTCCCAGCCCTCCCCTGAACTCGGACACAGCCCCAGAAACTCCCTTCTGCAGGGGCGTGAGCCTGTCTCTTCTCCCGCAGTGGCTGAACAGCTGCCCTGCCTTTCACTGGGCCTGCCTGGGATGAGCCCCAACATGCTGGCCTCTGGGAGCGGCGACTCCTCTGCATGCACAGGCCGGGGGCACAGGTACAAGCCTCCCGCTTGTCATCAGAGGCTGGCTCGATTCAACAGCTTCAGCCCAAAGGCGGTGACAGCCCACAGATCTGCCCTCAGACTGGGGCCAGAGTTGGCTCAAGAGAAGGTAGGAGAGATTAAAAAGTCAGCTGCAGAAAACGACGGGGTTGAGGGGAAGGTGTGAGGCAGGCGAGACATGAAATGTACCCTCGGCCAGAGCTGCGGAGCAAGGCCGGGGGATGGCCCTCCCATCATACAGGACTGGAAGACCCAACGGAAGTGGTCATCCGGACCACCCGAGCCCTCATCCTGGCTCTGCCGCTAACTAGTAGAAGGGTTTTGACAACATCAGATCTCTCTCAGCAGTGTTTTCTCATCTGTGCAGTGACTAGAGATGATCTCTGAGTGGCTCATCTGAGTCCCAAACTCGACAGCTCCCTGTTCTCCGTCCCTGAGAGTTTCATCTCTTTACTGAGATGCACTCACGGAACGCTTCCGATCCCCCGGGCCGTGGCTGTCTGTGCTGACAGTCATGACAGAGGTCTGTGGTTGGGGACCTTGAAGAGAGCCGTCTCTGGTTCTGGGGGAGGGTGGAGCTGAGCACCCAGGTGCTGTCCCTACCAAATGCAGCTATACTGTTTTCTAGGGGCCCTCAGTTCTGTCCTCTGAAGCAGGATAGCGTGACAGGGGTTTCTAGGGTTACTGTTGGGAATGAGCGAACCCAAGAGGATGGAGTTCCTCAGGGTCTCTATATGGGCCTCTCCTCTGATGACCACACCAGAAACCAACCTCCTTCTGACAAAGCTGAAGGTAAAAAGCTGAAATGGATTTAACTACTTCCCCCTTTTCCTTCTGGGCAGCCTTGCTGATTGGCACACCCTAAACTGTGAGTCAGAGGCAGAAAAGAGAATTAAATTTTTTTTTTTTTTTTTTTTTTTAGAAAGAGAAAGACACATATACACACAGAGAAAAGGAATGGAAAAAAGAGTGGGAGGGAGGATTAAAAAAAAAAAAAAAAAACCCAAACCCAAAGCTCATATAAGAATGGGAGAGGGGGTAGTAACTGCTTTATTGCCACTCCCCAGGAAGAAAGGGGAGGGTTTGAGCTTCTAGCTAGACCTTAAGACTTTCACTTCCCTCTTTCTTGCCCTCCCCAATCAACCCAACCATGCCCCCCACAAAAAAACCCACCAAAACCCAACCCCCGAAAAACCCCACAAAAATATCTTTAGGAGGAGGTCTGATTGAAGGTGCTTCCTAGCAGCTCTGGAGCCCAAGGCCTGAGAGGAGGGGCAGGAAGAGGGGAGGGAGGAGCTGCTGAGTCGTCTCTTACTTGAGCTGTGGGTGAGGCTGGGGCTTCTGTGGTGGAGCAGCCGGGGGTGGCTGGACCTCTGCCAGGGAGCTGCCGCTGGAGGGTGCATCTCCGTGGGTGGTGGGGCCGCCCGAGGAGGAAGAAGAGGAGGAGGAGGAAGAAGAGGAAGGTGGCAGCGACGGTCCAGGGGGGAGCCGGCGTGGACGTAGCACCTTGCCTGGGGGTGGCATTCCTTGGGGTTGCCCAGGGCCCCCTAGGTTCAGTACAAGAAAAACTTCATAATTTACCCATATCAGAGGGTTTCCTTATTAGAATCTATGTCCCAAAGGGTGTGGCTATTTAATTACCAAAGGATAAGCTCATGACAAGAAGCCATCCGAGGCTCTGAAGGGCTCCAGAGCAGGCCCCCGGTTACCCTCAGACGTCGCCGCTACACGCTCCTCCTCACACTCACAGCGGCTCAGTCACAACAGAAGTCGGAGCATGGGGAAGAAGCCATGGGATGAGCGGCCCCCATCAGAGGTGAGATCTCTTACGGAAGGCCCCCAGACCACAGGGACCACCCCTCTCCCCCAGAGGTTCCTCAGGTACAGGCCAACCTGGCCCACGGTGTACTAGGAGGTCTCAAGTTCCTCATTGTTATTTTGGAGTCGGCCTTAGTCTGTCCTGCTCCACGCCTGCATGTCTGATTGCCGTACCCCCAGCAGGGCTTCCTTTCAGCATTAAGTCATGCCCATGACTGGGACCTTTCGTGTCCAGTTGCCTCTTAGTACCATCCTCAGGGGCTCCAGTCCCTCCCAGGTGTATGTGGTGAAATTCTCCAGAAATCCAAGTCCCATTCTCTCCCTGGAGATGTTGTGAGCACCATTTGGCAAAGAAGAGGCCCCCCCAAAAGGACCAGGATCCCCTTCTCCCAACATGAGACAGAAAACCATGTGGTGACCTGGAGATCTCATTTCTCAGTCTCAATCCCAGAGTCCACGTTCACGTGCCCACTGGAAGGAGCTGGCTTACAGAAACTCAACGACAGCTAAGAGTTGTACTGTAACTTAGTTTTCTAGAAACCCCAGGACACCTGTACCCTCTGGAGAGGCAGAACTGTATGTCTATACCACAGTACATCCATGATTGTAAGCCAGTTTCCCCTCTACACGGCATGGACTCCACTTTATCATCAATGACCAATGAATACCAGGGTGAGTTACATATAAATAAGTAAATAAGTAAATGAATGAAATTTTGCATGTTGAAGAAGTTCTAAGTTCAAATCAGAAAACTAGTGAAGATGGTAGATTAGCAGCGCATTTCATATTAACCAGTTTTTGCCTCTTCCAAAGTTTGACATCATTTGTATCAGCATTGTCTTGTAAAGTACTGCAGGTTGATAGCTCAGCCTCTTGTACCAGAAACCTGAGTGCTTTCCCAACTGCACAGAGATGCTTGAATAGCCAGAAACTTTACAACTTAACACTGAAGACAGATATAACTTTTCCTTTATTGCACATTAAGCTGTACAGGAGTCACAAAAGAGAGGTACTTCAATCACACTTCCAGCATTGGCTAAGGGTCTCCCCGCTGGATTGGTACAAAAAAAGGCGACAACATCAGAAAAGAAATGGGTACAAAACACCTGAACGGCAATCCTATACTGTGACACGGATGCCCCAGGCCACAGAGTTGTCCTCAGCATGCTGCCTGAGGGCACAGGACAGTCAGGGTGTGCTGTCTGCTTGTGTTCGGCCCTGGGAGGGAGCCCTAGTCCCTTTCTCCCTCACCTGATAGACCATGGCTGACACCACCACCCTGGAGCCTGACTAAATTCAAACGGCAACTTCGTATTTGTGGCTCACAAATGTCACATGAAAAGCACCTGAATGTTCACACGGATCACATGCAAAGAAGCAACACCACCGTCAGCTCACCGCTTGGACAAAAATAAATTAAAAAAATAAAATGTATTCCTCCATTCTGGGAAATGTTTCTTTATTCCTTTCTATCATTTCATCAGATTGGGAGGTATTTAAGGACCTGATTCTTATGCAACCCACCTGGAAGTGCTTAACTGCATATATATGTATATATTTACAACAGATCGACTACCATCGGCATCTACATCGTCTAAGGGAGGAATCGCGGACAAGAACATTCACACTCAGTGCATTTCCCTGTAGCTCAGAATTCGCCAGCAATCACGACAGAAACTAGGGCACGTGCCCCTTGACACAGAAATCATGTTACACACCACCAACACCAGTTATTCCTCAAACCTGGCAATCCAGAAAGGTGACATGTCAGTACAGAAGTGAGAGGGAATGCAAAAGTAGAGCTAGAAGCACTTCTTCTAAAAGGCAAACTGCTGGCGTGAACTCCCACAGCCCACGGTGCTAGAGGAGGCCACTTGATGCCCGATCCTGGTCTGGCCAGGACATGGCAAGATGAGGCACTGACCCGAGGCCTGGTCTAGTAACTGCCTCATCCCTGCCCAGGAGCTGCATGGCGGAGGAAAGAGGACAAACGGGTGAGGGCTCTTTAAGAGCCACCCCTGTGGAACCACGGCCCCAAACACACAAGCTAAAATCTGAGACAGTCCCTCTCAGGAAAGATAAAGCTCTTCATTCTCTGGACTCTGGAGGGCTTTTGGAACAGCTGACAGCGAAAGCAGGTGCCCACCTCAGAGCTCTGGAGGCAGTGTACCCACTCGAGGGAAACGGCACAGTTTCGATTCGCTCCCATGTCGTGATGCCTCAGGAGAGGCCAAGAGAAGAATGGTTGAATCCTTCCCAGACTTCTCAGTAGCTCCCTGCCTTCTACGTCCCAAATTGCTAAAGAATTATCTCTGTACACAGTAAGCTTTGGGGAAAACGAAGCAGCCTCAGTTCCACAGAAGCGCACAGATGGCCAATTCAGAAACGGCAAAGTAGAAACAACTTACAGGGACTAAGATGAACACAGGGAGAATACTCACAAGTTCACTTTGATATTGCACATCAGCGGCCCCATTTTTTTTTTGTGTGTCTAATCTCATAGCTAATTAGTTAATAATAAAACGAAGGGTATACTGGGATGTCAAATACAGAACACGCTCCTGGAAATAGCTTATTCTTTATATTTCACGTCATCACTGAAAACACAAGAGCTCTACAGGCACGGCCAGCTTATTCACATAAACTCAAATGCACCAAACTTTAGCAAATGGAGAAAAAGATGGATGCCTTCAGATTCAACGGATGAAGCTACGGAAATAAGACCTCGAAAATCTCTTAAACTTCTATCTATTTACCCTAGTCATGCAGAAAGGAAGCAAAAAGCACAGTTCATTGAAGATCCCAAGCACACTCACGGAGGTAAGCAGGGGGTGGGGGGCAGTTTATCTGAGTCTGGGGGGAGAAGGAGGGGAGTTGGGTTTTATTTTTGTGGTCTTTGTTTCTCCCCTGTCCACCCCCCAACCCAGTCCTATTTCACCCCACATTATGTAATGAAAATATACTATCAAACCACCCAGAAGCTAGTCACACTGAACTTGGGAGAGGCACAATTCTTTTGTACACTGTTGACAAACAGCCCTGGAATCACAAGGTATACAGAGAAACATAAGTGAGCATTACAAGCACGAACAGGAACAGGTAAACAACCAGACAGAGGCACTGACACTGCATAGGAAAAACACAGTCCAGTCAGCCTTGAAAAAACGCAGAAATGGCACCAATGGGAGGGTCTGTTGCTCCCCTCCCCGCTTTCCTTTCTTTCCTTGTTTGTTTTTGGCTTAAAATTTCTGCTTTGAAAACTTAACTACCAATCGCTTTAAGAAGCTTGGACTTGTTTTGGCCCTACTGCAATGCCATTACAGTCGAGAATATACTGTAAACAACCTTGGGGGGCTGGCCGCTGAGGTGGGGTCTTGCTCGAGTCCGGATCCTTAAGTGTTCCACTCTGGAAGACAAAAATGCAAGAGAGATACAAACAAAACTCCAAGCAGATTCCAAAGAGAAACCCTGTGGCTCTGTGGCAAGGCTGCAGAGGGATCCGGTGGGATCCAGCGGGACCTGGCCCAGGGGCTTCTGCTGTTCCGGAAACGCCTCAAAGGGACTCTCAGCCTCTGGGTTATTGCTGGGGCCCAAGTGTACACAGCCTGGGGCTTAGAACCACTCTGACAGGAGTGTCTGACACCTCCTTACCCTCTTTTCATTTCACTCCCTTGTAGACACTCTTTCTAGAAGCTTTGAGACTTCCAACAGCATCTGCTTTCTTCTCTGGGGGCTGCCCAAGGCCCAGCTCCCCTGGCACTCACAGGCCCAGCTTCCTGAGGAAGGATCAACACCAAACTCCCGAGAGTGGCTGGAGTGCCAGCGGGGGCTGCACCAGGTGGCTAGCCTAGACTTGGCTCACTTCTCCTGTGGAGTTAACTCTGGGGTGGGATCAGCTCTGGGGCTGACCTAGGGGTCAGAGCCACTCTTTGGGCTGGGCTGGAACTCCCACAGGGAGGGACTTGAAGGAGGGGGCAGTCTTTTGTGTCCCAGGACCCTCCTTAACCAGAGGGAAGGAGTAAGATGTTAATGTTTGTAAAAGTGCTCAAGGCCAAGCTGTTTTTCCCTCTCTAACAGCATAATTGCATTTTACCCAACAACATGGCTCTCCTCCCAGGCTTCCTCTCCTCCCAGCTGTGATTCTGATTATGCCCCAACGGGATCAAAGATGCATGTGACTTCAGTTTGTCTAACATTTGTACCAAAGGCAGTGAGCATTTGGGGCTTGAATTTGGCAAGGGGGAAACGCTCCATGAAGCCTGGGGGCTGCCGAGTGTGCAGATGGTGATGCCAAAGAGGGAGATTCGGGGGCTTCCCTGGTGGCGCGGTGGTTGAGAGTCCGCCTGCCGATGCAGGGGACACGGGTTCGTGCCCTGGCCCGGGAAGATCCTACATGCCGCGGAGCGGCTAGGCCCGTGAGCCATGACCGCTGAGCCTGCGCGTCCGGAGCCTGTGCTCCGCGACGGGAGAGGCCACAACACTGAGAGGCCTGAGTACCGCAAAAAAAAAAAAAAAGGAGGGAGATTCGGAGGCAAGGCTGTGAGAGGCTCAGAGTGTCTTCAGCACACCCCACTTCCTCTTTCACTGCTCCTCTCCCTTGTGACAGGCCCCCCAGCCCTACTCCCACATTAAAACTGTTCCCCATTCCCATGGGCCTCCGATCTGGCCTTCAGGCCCGTTTTCAGCTCCACTACTGGGAGAGCAGAAGCGCTACCCTCTCCAGTATTATGGTCTGTTAATGACAGCACTGCTGTCACAGTTCTACTAACAGGATCTCAGATAGGAGGCAGGGGGCCTTTGAAATGTCCTGGTGCCACTGCATCAGAGGGTGCCCATTCTATGTACAATCCCGACCTCTCACAGATCACAGCAAGAACACCCACACTTCCTTTCCTTTCTTCCAGGGACTTTCATGGGATCCACGAGGTGGGTCTGAACCCCGGCAATGAAACACCCACACCCAGTAAGCCAGCTAGGGCCCACACCATCCAGTCAGCAATCGAGACCCATCAGTTCTTCCTTCTTGGCACCTAAGATTCACCATCTCCTCTTGACCAACTCTGGTCAGGCCTGTATCATTTCCTGTTTAGACTACTAGAACAGTCTCTCAAATCTTCAGTCTCTTCTCCAATCGATGTTCTGGATACCTATTATCCTCTTAAACCCCTTCTCTAATTGTATCAGTTTACTGCTCTAAATAATTTATAGCTAACACTACATAGCTGGGTAACATGATGGACAATTTTATGCAGTATTTCCCTTAAACCTCACAACAGCTCTATGAGGTATCAACATCCCTAATTTTTAGATAAGGAAACTGAGGGCCAACTAAGGCAGGTAATTTGCCCAGGGTCGTACTGAGGCAACTGGCATGTGAGCCCAGGCAGTTTGACCTTCTCTTCCCATTGCCCACAGGATGACGTCCACATTCTTCAGGCTGACACCAGAAACTTGCTTCAGCATGGCTGGACTGGCCCTTCTAGCCTCTCTCCCTCATGTTCTAAACTTACCTCCCTCATGTTCTAAACTTAGGCCACTCCAATGTTTATGCTAAATACCCTTCAGAAATACCTTTTCTCCTTTTCTACCAATCCAACCCAACATATCCTGGAGGTCTAAGTCAAATTCTACCTCATCCATGAAATCTCTCCTCTGATTGCCCCTTTCAATTCTGATCTCCTCTCTGAAATCCTACAATAGCACTTAATAGACTGTCTTGTTATCCTGAAGGCTGGGATGCTGCTGCTAGGGAGGCCGCCAGATCCTTGAGGGCATGGGCTATGAGTCTTCATCTTCTCATGAATTCCTAACAATTACAGTGCCCATTCCTTTCCAAAGAAAAATTGGGATATATGGTCTGATATGGTAACTATTTATTAAAAAGGTAAAAATACTTAAAATTGGGAGTATTTTGGAAAATTTAAGACTATCGCCATTTTACCAATGTCATCAAGCACAGGACTGAGCACGTAAGAGGTCCTTAATAAATGCTTATTAGATAAATGACCATGCAACAACAGCGAAGTCCAAAACGGGAGTAGAGTAGAAGTCTTTTATGAGAAAAACGTTGTTAAACCATAGATGTTAAACCACACTGTATTGGATATCAACTCTGATTAGCAGCTCTGAAAATGCTCAGGTTAGCGAATTAAACATGAGGCCTGCTCCATGTGCCTGCATATTAGGTGCAGAAGGGAAAGTCAAAACAAGTCTCGAAGAAGCAGAAATTGTTTCCTTTTCTTACATCAAGCCTGAGTAATCCAGTCATGGTAGGGATACTTCAGTCCCAAGAGTTCTTTCCCATTGTGAGCTCTACTTTCTCTTGGCCTGGCTGCCAACTGGAAGAGAAGTCTGCAGGATGGTGTTTGGTAATGGGCGCACAGGATACCAGGGCTGCCTTTTTACCCAAGCTGGGTGTCAACCCCACCCAACACACACACACATACACACACACACTGCTGTTGGGTCTCCAATAGTAAGTCTTTAAGATTGGGCAGCAGAGTGACTGAGGAATTTGGGCTTTGGGGTTAGGAAGACGGTGGGTTAAATCTAAATCTCCCACTTACTAGCTTTGTGACATCAGGCAAGTCATTTTCCCTCCTGCACCTGCCTTTCTTCAAATGGTTTCTATGATATAAAGTGAGGTTACCTATTTATCTACCTACTTACCTACCTACCTATCTATCTATTGAGACATCTATCGAGAGATATCTGTAAGTACCTGTTCCTGGCAGGTGCTACAAAAGATACGACAGATGATGGTAATGGTGATGCTGACGAGGCCTTTTCCTCTGAAGCTTTGTTGCTTCTTAGGTCTCACTCTCATAATGGAATACCCCCTCATACAGTTTGTGCAGCCACTAGGGGCACTTGCCAGTCCCCTCCCCCAGGGCCTCACTTTGTACCACTGACAGCTGCCAATGATTCACCTCAGACATTGATCAAGAGCAGCTTAAGATGCTCTCCTCCCAGAGAACTGTTATCTTCAGAGACGGTTATGGAAGACCATAGGGCACAAGGTTAGAAGAAGGGCCAGTGGGCAAAAGCTCCAACAGGTAGACTTTCACTTACAGGAAGAACTTCCTATAGTAAAAACAGTGGAAGAGGCTGTCTTGGGAGATGGGTATGTTCGTGCAGAGGCTAGAGAATTACCTGACAAAGATACAGTAGGGAATATACCTTTATGGAATATGAAATAGATTAGATGAACACTACAGTTTATCTTCCAACTCTGAGAACCTATGAGTCCAGGAAAAAACTTTAAAAATCCCACAGATTAAGCTCTGATGGGGAAACTCACAGCATGAGCTGATAGGGGTAGTCATACCATGAAGCCTGGTCCCGGCTCTCCTCAGCCTCAGAAATATACAAACAAGACACCCAAGGATGAACTGAGCCCAAAAGTTCCCTTCCAAAAGCTTCAGCGGAAGAGCTCCCAGAAACCTCCTTTGCACTGGAGCCTGGGAATGTGCCTTGGCCACCCCTGTCTGGCGCCAAGGGAGCTTCTCCTGCCCCCGCCCCCTGGAGCCTGTGGACTGAAGACTTCCCAGGGGTTATGGGAGCCAGGAGAGTCCCCCAGGACTGTCCCTTGCCAGGCTGAGACTCTCTGGCCCTGCCTACAAGCCTTCTGTCTGCTGGGGCTGGGGGCCTATTCCCTATGGGGTTTGGCTACCATGGAATCTGTCTCCAGTCACCAAGAGCCGCCTGGGATGCCGCATTCCACAGAAGTCTGGCCACTCTGGCGTCACTGCCAAAGTCTGGCCTGTAGCCAGCCCACAGCAGGAACTCAGGGCCAGATTGAGCTGCAGCATTTCCCTCAGGAAGCTGAGTTGACTCAAACAGGTAAGAATGTGAGGTCCAATGCTTGTGCCCAGCTGCACACAAAAAAGGAGAATAAATGGCCTTAGGGCAGCATAAGGAAAACCCCCAAACAACCCTGGGCTTAGAGAAAGACGACAGGCTCAGAGGGTGTCAGCTTGTAATGCTGCTGCCAAAAATGTGATGCCGCTGGAGGTGCATCAGTGTCCCAGCAAGGGGAGGTCACAGGTCCACTGCTCTTTGGGCTGCTAAGCCTCACAGGAGAGCACTGTAATCATCAGTTCTGGGCACCTTTTTTAAGGTGGACACCAGTGGAATAAAATGGGTACATGGAGCAGACAGGATGGTGAGAAGTGTGAAATGACATCTTTCCTCATGGGACTTTGGGCAAGTTACTTAATCTCTGAGTCTCAGTTTCCCAAATGAGCCAAGTCTAAGGATTAAATGTGGTAAATGGGGAAGCCTCCAGGACTGAACAGAAGATCAAGGTTAGCCAAATGTAAATCCGATCAAGGTCAAGGGCTGGTGTGGGTAGTAGTGAGCCTCCTGGCATTAGTGTTTAAGCAGGGCCTGGACGAACTGTCAGAGATGCTGTGGGTGGGCTCATGCAGTCGCAGGCAGGCGACTTCTACAGGCTCTTCTGCTCTGGGCTTCCATGAAGCCCTGCATACACTTTTCGGGTCTTTAGGTGTCTGCGGTAAGAGACGAGCCCTCCTTAGCTGTGGAGTCACGAGCCCAGCAAGAATGCAGGGAGGTGTCCTGCAGGCACAGGCTTTGAGGGGAGGCTGCTGCTGCTCCCCACCCAAGCCGACCGGGCTCGGGTCCCGCTGTGCTGAGGCCACTGGCCTTAGTGACCAGGGAAGCCAGGGAGAGGGGAGTAGGAGAGAGCTGGTGAAGCACGGGTGCCTCCAGGTTGGGAGGTTCAGCACGGGGCTGTACGAGGAGGAGGGCGAGGGTTCCCCCCCCACAGCACAAGGGCCAGCTCTCTCCATTCTTACCATCTGTGTGCTCTGGTGGCGCATCAAAAGGGCCCAGTGCAGGTTACTGCAGAGCGTCCTTGGAACTGGGGACCGGAAGATCCAGCTCTCCTGCTTATAAGCTGTGTGACCTTGGACAAATCATTGGCATTCTCTTTGCTGATATGTAAAACAGAGTCAGAAATACCAGCTCAAACCGTCTCACGTAAAGGTTGTGAGGTTTAAAATAATGGCTGTGCTTTGTAAGTCATAAAGTGCCAGGTAAAGTAATGATATGAGCATCATTACTATTATTTGAGTAATAATAAATATCAATCCAAAGGCATGACGCCTTAATGGTAGGATTTCACGCATCAGTGGAGAAGATATTGTTGGGTGGGCGGGGTAGGGTGTGGACTCTGGGCTAAGCTATGCCATGCCCTCTGACTTGTATCACTGACTTGTCCCAGCGAGGTCCCTGAAGATGCAGAAAAGTCACTTCAAAAGCAGTAAATGTCAGCTCTTGAGCTGACGGGAAAGGAAATCACGGGTCTGGGCGAGAAACCAAGTCCACGGTTGAGGGTTTGTGGGTTTTTGCCAAAGGCACCTTTAATTTGCCATCCTGTGGCTTTCAGCAGACAAGCTGGGAGAGAGGAGCTCCTATCTGAGGTCCCAGCAGGCTGGAAAGCTGAGGAAGGAAAGACATTGACTCAACTCTTGAGAGCTGCTGGCCTGAGTCCAGCTGCCCCACCATGGAGGAAAGCCTGTGCTTGCTCAGCATATCTGAGACAGGAAATTGAGAAAGGGTCTCAGGGTCTGGCCCCAGGAAAGAGGCCAGGCCAAGCGCCTCGCCGGACACGCCACAGAGCTATTCTGATCAGCTCCCCAGGCCCCACTCCCCCGGTCCAGGACCCCAGGGGGAATGAGGCAGCGGGAAGGAATGTGGTCGGGAGGCTGTAGGTTCAGCCAGAGCAAAGGGGACAGCGTGTTTTCAGGCACCTTGGGACCTTTCTGGGATCACTCCTGCAGTCCCCAGTGCCCAACTGCCTTCTTCTGAAAGGGTATAAAAGGCACCCAAGGATGAGCTCCTCCTCCTTTTGTGAGGGGAATTGCTGCTCCAAGGGCAGAGCTCATCGGATTGGAGCCCTCCCATAATCAGTGATTTCCTAACGACACAAGAAATGTCCTGTGGCGCGGTCCATGAGACCTATGGGGACCCAGAGGGCCAGGTCACCCGAGGTCAGAATGTCAGCTACAAGTGATTAAAGATGTCCCTTAAAAGTTAAGACAGCCCCAAAATAGTCAGTTTCCCTGAATAGTCTGTTAAGGGACCTGGTCACTAGTGACTTTATCTGAACCTGCCTCAAATCTCACATTTTCAGCTTATCCTCACAGGGGAACAAATTCCCTAAAGCAGTCCAGCTGTGGGAAGCAGGAAGGCCTTTCCTTGAAATTTACTTTTTCTGAACTGAACGAAGCCCTCTTAGTCCCGTGTTTGGGATCTGAGTTGTGTTTCCTCCTTAACTGCATGGCCCTTTAGACTCCAATGAAACCCCTTCTCAATCTTGGTCTCCTTGTACTCAAGAGACTTCATCTTTATGAGCCCTTTGTAGCTTGAAAGACCTGGCTGGAAAGGTTTTTGAGTATCTCTTTAGACCAGAGAGCCAGTGAAAAAGGACTTGCATAATGCCCCGGCAGAGGCCAGAGGTTATCAGGCCTCAGTCCTTCAATTCGGAACACTCATCACTGCCTTTCCCAGGTCTGTGGCTAGCACACGGCCTGTATCACAGCATCTTAGATCTGGAAGGAGATTTTTAAAAGTTGCCTGTTCCAACAGCCCTAGCCCCCAGCCCAGCCTTTCACAATGTGCCTGACAAGTGGCTTGGACATCAGCAGTGACGTGGCAGCCACATACCGCTTTCCCGAGCAGCCATTTCCTCTCTTAGCATCAGAGACTTTACTCACGTCTTCCAGTAGGCTTGCCTTTGGCACCAGTTCTGCCCCATGACAGCTGTTGGAGAGCTGAAGATACTGAGTCATGGGCTCCTTGAGACTACTGCTGCTTCACGACAGCCCCTTTAACTTTTACTCATAGAACAGATCTGCCAAATGCCCCAACCTCTAGGTCTCCCTCCTCTGAGCACCGTCCAGTTAGAGTTCGTCCTTGTTATGCTGTGACCCTCAGACAGGAAGCAACATTGGAGGTGTGCTCTGATCAGCTCAAGATCGGGGAGGAGCCTCATCTTCCTCCTGGACACATTATGTGTGTTAATGTTTCCAAAGGCTGAATCTTAGAATCACTCCTCATGGGTCTAGCCCATAGCCAAACAGAAAGCCCATGGTGTCCGAAATCCCTTCATTAGCAATTCAGCCCTTTGGCTCTGGAAGATTTTACAGGAAAATAAAAAGGGAGCCATGTAATAGGAAATGAAAACAGACTAGCCGCATGAAGAAGAGCCCTAGGACACCACCTCTGCAGGCATGACCTGAAAGCTCTGTCCACCTGCAGTTCTCTCCCTGGTTCCCCCGAGTCTCAGGAGTAGCACCTCTCCAGAGCCCCAGGATGTAAGGCCCAGCTCAGATTCCAGAGGACAGACCCCAGGATCATTGAGTGTGACAGAGAGGGGAGAGCAGGCCTACAGGGAGGAGGTTCTGGAGGTAAATAGCCTAGAGGCTTTGGCCACCACTGGCCACCAGGTGTCACTGCCACCTTGAGAACAGTATCCCTAAGGCACTCCAGAGTAGAGGGTCCTTTGCCATGGCCAACTCTCAGGGCAGCCCTAAAGCCGGCAGGCCAGCCAGGCTGAGACCAAGCTGTCATCAGCCAGAGAAGGCTTTGCCACTCACCCACTCCCTGCTCTCAGAGACTTAGCGCCTCTCACACCCTCAGAACTGGGCACAGCAGGTGGCCTGGGCCCAGCCCCATGACTTTGCTCTCTGTTTCCTATAATTAACCCACTTTGGTCTAGGCAGTTGGCTGACAACAAGATAAGGGAGGCCCTCTGCTCACCTCCCCTGTCCCTAACCTCCTTTAGGCTCTCTTTTAGAGTCAAAGAAATGAAAGCTTTAATAGGGGAGCTGTAGGCAAGGAGAGAGAAGGAGAAAGAGAGAAAGGTAGACAAATGGCTAGTCATAAGTCTGTCCTGGTCTTGACCTAGAATACTGGGCAAGAAGTAGCATCTAGGGCTTGTGACTCAGGCCAGAAGCTCTCGCAGCCTGAGCTACAGAAGAAAGAGGCCAGCAAGAGGGGCCTGACCATGAGGAGTGAAACGTGAGTTAGTGGCAGCACCTGAGGGCTCAGCTCGCCATTCAAAGTCCTGGCGGGGACCTAGGTAACAGACTTTGGTTTACATCTCTTCCATTTGCACTCTACTAAAATTGTTCATAGAATCCCAACACCAACTCCAATATGCTGCTAGGCTGTTAAAGACACTTATTCCAACCGGGAACTCGTCCAACAAATATGTATTGCAACGGCAGATCAAGGAAGGGGTAGGTGGGAGTGGTTTATCACTGTTGTTTATATAGAATTGCTGTCACGTGGTGATAATAAAAAGCAGACAGATTAGTTTTGTTATTGCTGTTCAACTTTTCTACCCACGATAGACTGTACCTGGGCAGACCATGCCCCCACCCCTCCTTAGTGTACCCAGGGTACATCCAGTGGCTGCCAGGGGCTGGCCACTCTGCCAGACCTGAGGGACACAGCAGTGAACAAGCCCTACTCTTGAGGCGCCGACATTCCAGTGGAAGAGACAAAGAGACACAGATGAGAATGATCGTAGCCGACAGCAAGTGATGTGCAGAAAATTTAAAAAGGGAGGGGTGGTAGCCAGTGACTAGGTGGCAACTTTGGATTGGAGGGTTTAGGAAATATGTTATACAATCATGAAAGAGCCAGCCATGCAAAAATACGGGAAGAGCACTTCAGAGAGAAGACACAGCTAATGCAAAGGCCCTTACCAGCATGGCGAGGGCACAGCGAGCTAGGATGGTATGAGGGCACTGCATTGATCACTGTGGCCCTAAGTCTATTAACTAATTTTAAGCACATACTTTGGGGTAGGCCTGTGCTAGTCAGTGAAAACACAGACAAATAAGGCTCGAAAGTATCTGAGAGACATTTGCTAAATTAATTAAATTATGTATGTAGTAAAGAATTTGGTCTTGCCCAAAGACAGATCTGGCCTTTACTTACACCCCCCTCCCCCCTTGGAAAGTAGCCTCTAAACTCTTGGAATTTCCTGAGTGACAGGCGTGTCTCTGTTATTCGAGGTGGGGGCCCCTCAGCCCACCTGATGGTGCATGATAATGAAGTGACTCACGGTGGGCCCCTCAGGCCCCTTGGTATTAGACTGACCTCCAGGGAGGGGAAAGTTGGAGACTGAGTTCAAGGAGGTGATCAATCAATCAAGCAAGCCTACAAAATGAAACCCCAACAAAAACTCTGAAATTCAGGTGAGCTTCCCTGGTTGGCAACACTCCATGCGCCTTATCACATACGGATGCCAAAGGATAACGCATCCTAAGGACAAAAGCAGCCTTGTGTTTGGAACCCTCCCAGACGCTGCCTCATGCATCCTTCTTTCACTTATATTTGACCTGTATCCTTTCCAATAATACACCTGTGAGTATAACAGCTTTCAGGAAGTTCTGTGAGTCCTTCCAGAGAATTATTGAACCCGAGGGTGGTTTGGGGAACTATCTGAACTTCCTGCTGCTGTCAGGAGTGAGGGTAGTCTTGTGGAGGACTTAAGGGCCTTTAGACTTTGCAGCTGGGCTGACTCCAGGTTTCATGTGACCTTAGAATTGAAAGGGATCTAAAGATCATCTAATCCAATTCCATTTTATAGGTGAGGAAACAGGTCTAGAGATGGGAACTGACTTACCCACGGTCATGTAATGTCACGGCAGAGTGAGACTAGCTCCTGAGTGTCTTGACTCCCAGCGTGGTGTGCTTTCCACAGTTTTACAGTTTCTGTTGTAACTTCAAATGTAAGGCTCAGCAGAGAAAAACTCACCCTGAAGCCAGACTGGCTTTGTTACAAGGAAGTTTTGCAGGTGTGCCTGTATTTAGGGAAGCTCATTCCCTACCAGGTTTCCTGCCTTGACTCTGACATATTTCTCTTTAAAATATTTAAGCTGAAATATGTAATGTTTACAAAGTAAGGGACGTATATGAAAGAAGAATCAATGCTTTCATTGGGTGAAAACACTTTTTTTGGTAAATTCTTTCTTTGTTATTGAACTTCTATCATTTTCATATAATCTAAATTTTATTGTTAGAAGAGATCTTAGCGATTTGTTTTTGGTTCAACCCTTCATTATACACGCAAAGATGCTGGGGCAGAGAAATAGAAATCTACCAAGCTGACCTGGTGAGTCAGTGGCAAGGACAGGCTGAACTCAGGTCTCCTGACTCTCAGCGTAGCCTTCATTCAAGTCAGGATGATTTCCCTTTAGGAGGCCAAGACAGTGTTGCACACATTTATAAAAGTACTTAAGCAACCTTCACAGAATCCCAGAGCAGCCCATTTTTGTTTATCTTGCCTGGGCAGCAACAGGCTCTCTTACTCTGTCATAAATTGTTTAAGCAGCTACCAGACATTCTCTGTATTTCTCAGTGGGTAAGAGGGGAAGGGGGCTCTTGTCACTTTTCCTCTGGAGCAGGAATGAACATCAATCTGCCAATCCCATCACTGAGACAGTGTGGACTGAAAGGCAAGACTAGGACTCAAACACCTTGATCCCATCAGATTTACAAAATCATAGAATCTACTGCGGGCCTCATATTATTTGAACCGGGAAAATCTTTTTATCACCTCTAGTTAAGTACAATATTCAAATAATGGGCTTGCATCTCTAACAAGCAACTAAAGTGTGTTCTCCTAATTACCCTACCTAATTATCTAGTGACTACATTCCTGAAGCACAGGAACAGATTCTTGCACTTGGTCAGAGGCCCCCAGAGCGTGAGCCACCTATAGAAGGTGTGAAACAAACACAAGAGCTAATCTATGGTAACATCCCGCCACATGGGGCCACTCTCAACTTGGATACCCAAAGAGAGCACAGATGTTTCTATGTTTCTATGCTATGATTCTGTGATGTTCAAATGATGAGAAGATAAATGTGGGCTAATCTGCTTCTATACTAAATAATCCAGACTTTTTTATCTTGTTTGTTTGTTTGTTTTTTGTTTTGTTTTGGTTTTTTTTGCCCTCTCCCCCTCCTTTTCTTCTTTCTTACTGAAAGATTTCAAGAATCCAATTACTTGGCTCCTGATTGCAGTATAATCCCAGCACTGATCTTTAGAAAAGGGAGTGATGATCTCAAAGCCTAAGGCTGTAGGGAACCCACACCCAGAGGCTGCTTACGTAACAACACAGGTAGCCTTTACTGAGCATTTACCATGTGCTGTGCCATGTGTTAGGTTCTTCACTTCATCTGATCCTTGTAACAGCCCTAGAAAATAAGGGCTGTTGTTTAGATCTCTCCTGAGCCACGGATATGGTCCTCGTGCAAGGTCACAAAGCCAGTAAATGGAGGGTCCAGGATTCAAATCTGAATAGTTCCTGCTTCAAAGCCCACATTCTGAATCACTATTCTATTCCACCTCCCTAACTGAAGTAGGATCTCGAAAGCAAGATTGCTGAGAGATTTTCATTATAAGGGATAAAACCTGAGCCCTGGAAAGGGTAGTAACTTCCCCCCAGAGTCACAGAGCTGTTTAGGGGAAGAGCTAGTCTAGGACTCAGTTCTTGGATTCATCGTCCCAAGTTCTTACTACTCTATTATACGGTGGAGAGAAGAGTTTGGCGATACTTTTGAAAAATGAGCTACCTCCTAGATGACTGTCTTTAGCCCACTCTGGTGCCACGGGGCCTGAGGTTTCACGGAAACCTCAGTGTGGATTTCCCACTAGACCTGCAGCTGGAATACTGTCACTGTGAATGTGACTGCCTGGAGTCATACACCACAGTCAACTGGAGACAGCTGCCTCGTCTCCCTCAGGAAGGAAAGCAGAACTCGAATGTGAGTTTTACCTTGTCACTCTCGCTCAGAATGAGAGACCTGACTCTCCCCTCTCTCCAGACCAGGAGATTTCTCAGAATCACCCTTCTTTCTCTACAAATGCGGCAGACCTCTCAGGCAGGGAACAGCTAATGAGAGATCCGATCGAGCCCTTCCTCAGATACCTCCCAGTTTAAAAGTCCCAGGGGAAACAGGTTCTGGTTCCCTGGAGTCTTCAAGTTCAGAGGGAAGGGAGCCAGTACTCCAACTCTGGAAAGTTCTAAAGCTGATCCTGCAGCTTGCTAATGAGAAGGTTTCTATAAGGGGTGGTAGAAGATAATCAGGTGTCCAAAGGGGAGGGAAGGGAAAGAGAGGGAGAAGGAAAAGACTACACAGAGCCCATGCAGGCCTCTAGGTATCTGACCTCTGCTCCATCCTAGAGCCACCAGTCCAGAGCAGTGGGCTTGGCAATGGTTCTTGGCTCTCCTCTGTCTCTTCCCTGCTTACCTGTGGCTGCTGAGTGGTTAAGGGTCTCTGAGGAGACAGGATAGGGGTCCTGGACAGCAGCTGGTTCATCTTGCTGATGACCAGTTCGGTGATGAGCTGTCTGTCCTCCACTTGGTGTTCCCCAATCAGCGGCATACTACAGTCCATGACCTGGTGGAGGAAGTGGCCCAGATTAGGAAAGGGCCTGGAAACATCCAAGGCCTGGTACAGTCTTTCAGAATGAGCAGGACTTAAGCCAGCAGAGAGAGGTTGGGGTGAAGTTGGTGCTTTTGTCTTCGGCTAGAAGCATGTTCCTTTGCATATATTGGCCTTTATCCCCTTCTCCTGCAAGCCTTTGCCTTGGGCCTCCCCCAGACTTCACCCATGCCAGGGCTCAGTGAGACTTCAGTCTGGTGGCTGGAGGTGGTGGGGAGAAAGAGAGAGCAAGGAGAGAGGATGCCTTCTCTTCTCACCACCAATCCAATTTTTCCTGTACCTCAAGGTCCAGATCAGTAGTCTCCTCCTTGAGGGAGTGTCTGCTTGCCCAGGATCATAGACTCTGTAGTCCAACTCTCTCATTCATGGATAAGAAAACTGAGGCCCACCAAGAGGCGGAGGTATGACCATCCAGAAGTTACATGCCAAGCAGACCATGGAGCAGATGCCGAGCCCACTTTGGGCTCCTGACATGAATCCTCTGCAAATACCACCAATTCTTGGCAAGGAGCCTCTCCTGCTCCTGGGACGACTGGATGGGAATGTGTGTGAAAGACTATATGGCCACTGACTCTCCCTTTAATACAGGAAAAGAGTCAGCAAAATTGTGCCGGAGGCTCAGGCTGAGTCAAGTGTCTCAAGGCTCACAGAAGGGCTAAGAAGAATCTCCTGCACCCAGGAGTTCTAGTCCAGGCTGACACCGATTCACTATGTAGCCTTGGGCACATGTTCATGGCATCAGGCCTCAGTTGTCTCACTGGCAAAATCAGCAGACTGGACCAAATGATTCCCAAAACCAGCTTCCTGAGACCAAGAATGGCAAAACCACTAAAGTCTTCCCAGAGGAGTGGCAGGCTAGGACCCAGGAACCCAAGTCTGGCATCTCTTACCAATGGTGTGGGTCAGCCTAGCTGGTTAGAAATAACATCTCCCACTGGCAGGTGTGTTTTTGCTATGCATACCCCCTGGCTGTGTCATCTGGAAACCTTCCCAGGGCTCAGGAGACTCTAACATAAATGCAGTCCGTGCTGCCCATGTAGGTCTCAAGCCGAAAGTCTGGCCTCCAGCCTAGGGGGTTGTCTCTTACTGAGATACTGTGTGGGCCAGACTCACCTCAAAAATGTAGTCTTTCCCATCTTTGCCATGCACAGCTTTGACAGCACAGATGTCCAGGCCACCAAACATCTCAGAGCAGGTGTCCACCCACAGCTTGTACCTGGAAGGGAGGGGAAGGTGTCCCGAGGCTGGGGCATTAGTCCCATGCTCTCCTTGCTGTCTCTACCTCTCCCAGCCCCCGCCCCGTCCCTCCCGCCCTCCACCGCCATCAAATACACTGCCTTGTCTACAGGGCCCTCCTGCTTTGCTTTCCAGATCCTACCTGCCTTCCCAAGCTCAGGGCAGGTCTCACCTACTCCAGGTGGCCTTTCTTGGCCATGCCAGCCCACAGTAACTCCTCCTTTCCCGGACCTTCTGTGGCATGTCCCGTCTTTATCTACACAATTCAGCACATAACCCATTCCTGCCTGATCTTGTTAACTGGGTGCTTGGGCCTTTGGGTTCCATCTGTCTGGCCTGATCAGAGGCTCCCTTTGGGCAGGGCTCTTTTCTTACACCTCCTCATCTACGGACACCTCCCCTTACTTACCTGTCTGACATGGCGATCTGCTCCAGCATTGCAGAGCCAGTGTTTGTCTTCCAGTTCCCTGAGATCGACGTCCTCCTACAACAAGGTCCCGCCAGGACAGACAGTGAGCCGGGCCAGCAAGAGGAGGGCTCACTGCCACTTTCCCCACCTGCTTCTCCCGCAGATAGCCGGGGGCCTGTCTGCTGAGCCTAGGGCCTGGCTGCCTCCGCCAACCCCGGCCTGCAATGCTCTCCTCCTTTCTACAAGAGTCCCACCCAGACTGCTCTGGCTCCACGGAGCCTTCCCTGATCCTTTCAACCAGATGAGCACTTGCTCTCTTTAGAACACCTAGAGGACTTTGCCTACACCTCACTTAAAATCCTGCGTCTACTTTTTACTTTAGTTATTTGAGCTAAGTCTTCTGTCCACAAGTCTATTAATCACTTAAGGGTATATATTTTGTCTTGTATTCCCAGCAGCCTACCCACTTGGTATCTAGGCTGAGTTGGTATATACAAACTGAATTCTATTGATGCTGGAAATACCCTCAGGGTTCCTGTGAATATCTCCCCATGGCTTCCTTACTAGCTCACTTATTAATTCAGCAGTTAATTTTGAGGGCCTACAGTATCAGCAACATGACTCTGGACAAGTCAGTTAACCTCTTCAGGCTTAAGCTGCCTCATCCACCACATGCAGCTGATGGAGTCAGGTCCCCAACCCCTTCTCTTCCATGCCCTCTGCACCCTCCCTCCAAGAGCACGTGTTAGAGTCAACTAGTCTTGGACTAAATAGGAGGCAGGTGACCTGGCTTCTGGTTCTGGATTTGCTCTTGACTGGCTCGATGACCTTGGGTGAATCGCTTCAACTCTCTGTGCCTCCCTTATCCCTTTGTAAACACAGGGTTGTCATGAGGATCAACTGATACAGTTTTAAATAAACTGTAAAATACCAAAAATATGGCTTTTAAATTATTAGTCTTCACTCAGACACAGTCAAGAGGAAGGGGATGGCCTAGGGGACAGAAAAGCCCTGCTCAACTACTGACAGAGCCCTTCACCTGCTGTCCTTATCACTCACTATGACTGAAGACAGGATGATGTGCTTCTCTGCTTAGCAGTTCTCAGGAGTATTCTCGCAGAGATCTGATTTCAGACACTGAGAAACCGAGACACACGGCTGGTACTTCAGAGCCCTGAGCCAGCCCAGTGAGCCGACCGATGTGGCAGTAACAGCTCCTCACATTTGTACAGTACTGACTACCTTCCAAGGCTCTTCCTTCCCAAATCCCTCGCCAGAGCCTCACTGCAACCGCCCTGTTGTGAATAGGCTGCGATTCCTGCCCCCACTTTACAGACAAGGAGATGAAGACGCAGAAAGGTTAGATGACTTGTCCAGCATTGTATATCTACTCAAAGTAGATACAAGATAAAAACTCAGGATTCTTCGTTCCTTCATTGTGCTGCGCTTTTCCCTACACCCCACTACCTAGTTCAGAAAAGGAAAACAACTGACAGCTGAGTGGCTTGCAAAATATGAATAGAAACACAAAGACAGATCATAGTAAAAATAATGCTGTCTTTCTAACAGTGGTGGTTCACAGGTGTGTTCTTGTGGCGAGGATGGACTCCTCAAGGACAGGGGCAGAGAGTCCCTCACTTCCATGTCCCCAGCACAAGGCCACGGTACATAATAGGGTCTCAGAAACTTTGAGTAATAATAATGTCCCTTATACTTTACACCTTTCTCTAACAACAGGATGCAGGGCACAGATCCATGCAGGCTACCTGGGGCACGTGGGAGCAGAAGGGAAACTGAGAAGCCATTTAGGGAGACTCACAGGTCATCCGACCTCCACAGAGGGACCCACATTACTGCCTACTGACAGCGGAGCAGGAGCTGCGCATTCTTTTCACCGACCGTGGCTGCCTCTAGGTCTCTAGGGTGAGGGCTGGGGCAGGAGGGAAGAATCTCAAACCTTATCCTGACTATTGCCAAGTCAGTTCCTTCTTCTGAGAGCAAGAGAATGGCCAAAAGTTTGGAGAAGAGGAACTGAGAGGGCCTAAACATTCCCCCAAATAACTGACGGTCCCTTGCAAATAAAAAAGTAAGTAAATGGTCATCATCAAAAAATCTACAAACAATAAATGCTGGAGAGGGTGTGGAGAAAAGGGAACCGTCTTGCTCTGTTGGTGGGAATGTAAATTGATACAGCCACTATGGAGAACAGTATGGAGGTTCTTTAAAAAAATAAAAACAGAACTACCATACGACCCAGCAATCCACTACTGGGCATATACCCTGAGAAAACCATAATTCAGAAAGAGTCATGTACCACAATGTTTATGGCAGCTCTATTTACAATAGCCAGGACATGGAAGCAACCTAAATGTCCATGGACAGATGAATGGATAAAGAAGATGTGGCACATATACATAACAGAATATTACTCAATCATAAAAAGAAATGAAACTGAGTTTTTGTAGTGAGGTGGATGGACCTACAGTCTGTCATACAGAGTGAAGTAAGTCAGAGAGAGAAAAGCAAATACTGTATGCTAACACATATAAACTAAAAAAAAAAAAATATAGTTCTGAAGAACCTAGGGGCAGGACAGGAATAAAGATGCAGACATAGAGAATGGACTTGAGGATATGGGGAGGGGGAAGGGTAAGCTGGGATGAAGTGAGAGAGTGGCATGGACATATATACACTATCAAATGTAAAACAGATAGCTAGTGGGAAGCAACCACATAGCACAGGGAGATCAGCTCGGTGCTTTGTGACCACCTAGAGGGGTGGGATAGGGAGGTGGGAGGGAGACGCAAGAAGAGGAGGATATGGGGAAGTGTACGCATATGACTGATTTGCTTTGTTGTGCAACAGAAACTAACACAGTACTGTGAAGCAATTATACTCCAATAAGGATTTACTAAAAAAGAAAATTATAAACTTAAATAAAGTAAGAATCGGATGAATAAAGGTAAAAAAGATTGTGTGCTTCAGTTCTTCATAAGGGCTTTTCCCTGCATACTTACTGAGGGCCTACTACACGCCTGCTACTGTACAAGGAAGCAGGGCCACAGAGATGACTCCGGTTCCACCTAGAGAGCTCAGAGGAGCGTGGTACAAATACCCAACGTGTGAAAAGCGCTCAACTAGAGGTGTGCGAAGGGTTACAAGAAGGGAGTGCAGGGAAGGGACTCCTAACTAACTCCAGGGGTGGGGAGTGTACACACTAAAAGGAAAGATGAGGGAAGAAAAATGAAAATAGATGGTGAGGGAGGGAAGCTGCTCAACCCTGACATGTGCTCAAGTCCTGAGTGGCAAAGATCAAATTCATATATTGTAATGTTCTCTCTTTGTAAAGAAAAACACTACCTTAACATTTTTTACAGTGTGAAGTTAATATTTCCAAAACTGGACTCGTAAGCCGTTTGCATTCTTATGTATTTTATGGAAGATCAGGTAGTCTTGAAATCTTTTCTTTTTCTAAATTGTACTGGAGGAAACGTTTACCTTTCCATTCTGGCAAATGGACACAGTTACATGGAGAAGTCATCTATTCTCATAACCACTAGGCTTTTAACGTTCTGTGGTGTTTGCAGGGCTATATCGTTACGTCAGGAGTTTCTTAACTTTTTCTGTGCTCTGGCCGCCTAGTGAAGCCTATGGATTCCTTTCAATGTATAAAATATGTAAGACGTGTGAATGTAAAATAAACTACACAGGACAACAAAGGAACTCAATTATTTAAAAGAATTTACCAAAAGAGTTATCAAAAATAGTAAACAAATCTCAGATTAGTAAAAAATATGTTTCTTCATAAATAACAAATGTATTTACAGGTGTGAATGCAGTGGCAAGTCTAACTACCATGATTCTTAAATAGTGATAAAAGTAACGGGTGTTCAGAGATATCTGTGACAGTGTATGTGTACAGAAACCTCTGTGCTGCCCATTAGTGACAAACCACATGCGCTGCTGCTGATACTCCAGTCTGCTCATAACTCAGGAGAATGCCAGATTCCACTCAGAGGCTAAAATGAAAATAAATACTCATTTATTTCTCATCTCAGTTCAGGAACCCCTCCTCTGCCTTGAAAGGAAGCCAGGCTAAGACTCCCTTGACTGGAATGGCTCCCGCTCTCTGTTCTCTGCCTTGTGGGCCAGAGGAGGCTAAACTGCGAGGTGGCTACCACCTGGAGGCTGAGAGTCTCCCCAGAGCTGAGGAGACAGCGAAGAGCATCTGTGGGGACCCCACCCCCACTCACATGTAAGCCTTGTAGTTGTTGCCTATCTTCTGGACCCGGATGTCATACTTGGCGTCAATAAAAGGCTCTGCTGTGGCGTAGGTCTGGGTGAGGGCCACCACGCTGGCAATGTCCTGGAAATCGTAGTGGTTTTCCACTCTGACCTAATGGAGAAAGCGCACACACACACACACACACACACACACACACACACATACACACACACACACGAGAGTCACAAGAGCCCTGAGCCCCCAAACCCATCAAGATGTTTCCATCCAGATGCAGACCTGAGAGCCACATCTCCCTAGGAAGTCCCTACTCTTTTTTTTTTTTTTTTTTTTTTTCCCGGTACGTGGGCCTCTCACTGTTGTGGCCTCTCCCACTGTGGAGCACAGGCTCCGGACGCTCAGGCTCAGTGGCCATGGCTCACGGGCCCAGCCGCTCCGCGGCATGTGGGATCCTCCCAGACCGGGGCACAAACCCGTGTCCCCTGCATCGGCAGGCGGACTCTCAACCACTGCGCCACCAGGGAAGCCCCGGAAGTCCCTACTCTTGAGCTTCCCTTCCCAGGGCTCAGGAGCCACATTTGCTGCAAAGAACACAGGGATCAGTCAGGTGGCCTGCACTATGCCTGCTGCAAGAGGACCGTTTGGGTAACACTCATGGCTTCAGAGGGGCCAAACGGTCTTCTCCTTGAAAAGAAGTCATCAGCAACAGAGGCAGAAGAACAGTCCACAACCAGGCTCTCTGAAAAGTGCCCTTCTTGGCCTCAACCCCAGAGCACAGCAGCCCCAGCCTTACCTTGCCCATGCCCGAGTGAGCATGGCCGATCTTCACCACCACAGGGAACGTGGGCAGAGTCAGCTGAAAGCAGAGGAGAAAGGAATGAATTGGTCAGAGTGTACGTGTGGAATCTTACAAATATTTTTCTTGGGAACACCCTTGGAAGGGCTCTTTAAAGAACTAGTGCAACCTACTTGCCTCGCAAATTAAAAAACTGAGGCCCATAGGGTGACAGTGACTTGCTTAAGGTCACAGCATATTAGTAGCAGAACCATAAGGACCCTGCTCTCCGACTTGGTACTCTCTACATCTTTAAAACTTATCGCTTCATCCTTCATGTGTCCAGCTTTCCTGCACTGAACCTGGCTTTTCTCCCCTCTTTCACACTCTCTTCCTTGCTCACCAACACCCCACACTCAGCACCAAACACAGCTTACTTAGTATGCGAAGGCCCATCTCTGCCCAGCTTGGGGTTTGGAAGAGAGCTGACATAGGAATTCAACACGTTTATCACTCAAAAGAGATCCTTAAGAGAGTAAACATTACCTTGAGGTAGCCGTATTTTAACAGAAGAACTATGAAAACTTAAAAGAAGAACTACCCTTCAAAGGCAGGATTTCAAGCTGTTACAAAATGGCGATGGAAGAAATAACGTGGTGGAGGGGAAAGAGCACTGGACTAGACGTCAGGAGACTTGCATCCCAGTCTCTCTGCAAGTCCCTTTACCTCCCTGGGCCTCAGTCTTCACATCTGCCAAGCGAAGAGACTGGACTGGATGCTTTCGAGATCCCGAGCAATAACACATCAGACTCTATCTTGATCCGGTGTTGCGTGAAGAACCAACCTGGACACCAAATCTCATCCTTCTTAGTCAGGCCTCAGCTCTCTTTCAGTTTCCTTCTTTTCAAACATCACCACCACATCAAGATGAAAACATGTCTTTCAAAGGAAATAATGTTGACTCTGACGAAAAGTCAGATCCCCACGGGAATCCTGAGTGTGACCAGATACTGGGAGCACCTGACCTGAGGATTTCAGTATTCCTGGCTGAGGCCAGTTGAGACTGGGGCAAAATCACGTAGTTCAATCCTACTTTACGGAGAAGGAAGTGAGGCCCAGAGAGGCAAAGGTTGCCAAGCTACCTAGTGACAGAATCGGTACCCAGCCTGCGACCTTCTGGTGGAACGCTGTGTGGAAACATGCTACGACAACAATCCCGTGGGTTTCTTTCTGTTTGGAGGGTCGGAAAACTATGCGCTCTGTCAAACAGTGGACAGGACTCCAGTCCGTGGCCTCAAGTGCCTTGCTTCTTTGTTTTCTAAGCTGCCCCACCCTCTATAACAAGATGTAGTCTCTCAGCTGAGTAGGGGCCTGAGATAGGAACCAGGGTGGCCTAGGGTCTGGAGAGAGCTTTGAGAACCCAGGTTTGCCCTAAGTGATGGGCTACCCCGTGCTTTGAGCCCCCAGCAAGAGCACTGTCCTCAGACATCTGCAGAGTCTGAGCTCTGGGCACGGGAAAGGGTTTCTAAAGCACTGGCTGCTTTCTCGGACATCTCTCCCCACCCCCCAGCCGACAGAGCCAAGACACACACACACCCCAACTTTCTCTGTCCTATTCCATTACTGTTTGCTGTTGCTTTGGAGCCTCATAAATAGGGCATTGAAAACACTTCCTGCAGCTGAAAGAAGCCCTGAGTAGCTTGTCTCATTCCCAGCGTGCAGCTCAGCAAGAGATCCGTCCTTCTCTGTCACTGTCTCTTTTGCCTGTTGTAATTCCGTCTGCCTCTCTCTGACTCCGCCTGTCTCTTTCTGTTTGTGCCTCTCTACACTCTTGTCCTTTCTGCCTGAATCACAGTCGCTTGGTCTCTGTGTCCCGGTGCATTTGTCTTTGTTGCCCTGTCTTTCGATCCTTACACCATCCCCTTTCCCACCCCTCCCTCTACTTCCAGAAGGCTCAGGCAAGGAAATAGAGGCTAGGAGACTCTCCTGGCTTCCCTCTTCATCTTGCTGAGCCTGCCACTGAGCCCGCCGGCCAGGAGGGCCGCTGGTCCCGCAGCCGCGGGTGGCCTACAGCCAAAGGAGGGCGGAGCCCATCGGGGCGGGACTGGCCCTAGGTCCACCTCATAAAACCAGGGGCGAGGGGCGCGACGAGTTCTGGAGAAGCCCTGGAGGAGCTGCTTGGTCCGACAGTCCCCAGAGGCTGAGTCAGGGCGCTGCCGTGACATGCCGCGGAGCCCGCGGACCGCGCCGAGCTGGGCACTGCTGCTAAGGTTGCTGGCGCTGCTTCGGCCGCCGGGGCTGGGAGAGGCGTGCAGCTGCGCCCCCGCGCACCCCCAGCAGCACGTCTGCCACTCGGCGCTAGGTGAGTCCGGGGGAGCCCTCGAGGTCCACAGCAGGGGGTGGCTGTGTGGGGTCGAGGCGGGGCCCAGTGGCAGACCTGGAGTCTGGAGGGAAGGGGAGGAGCTCCAATCCCGCACCAGTTGCCTCCTGCTGGGGCCCCGTGGGTCGGGCAGGGCCGGCGCCACAGCCACCTTGCAAGCGCCGTGACCCGGAGACTTGCGAGGGAATAGACTGCATAAAAGGCCTCCGCAGCAACCCCATCTCCCCTGCCTACTGCAGTTACGGGGGGGGGCGGGGGGGGGTGTTGTCACTGAACAAGTCTGCGGAACTCTCCGGTGATTATTCTGATCTACTGGATGGGGGAAGGGAAAGCCA
Source organism: Orcinus orca (assembly GCF_937001465.1). Lineage (NCBI taxonomy): Eukaryota > Metazoa > Chordata > Mammalia > Artiodactyla > Delphinidae > Orcinus > Orcinus orca. The sequence goes on from NC_064568.1 coordinate 5,206,077, forward strand.
GGGGCCAGGGGGTTGCGCTTTCATTATAAACATCCTTGGGTGTCCAAGCCTATAACTGAGGTTGTCACCACGCCCTCACTTCAACACACAGCTTTTGCCCTTTCTGTCCCTCTGCCTGGAATGCCCTTCCTTGAAACCCTTAAATTCCTGGCAAACTCCTATTCATCCTTCAAGATCTTACTCAGGTGTCTCCTCTTCTCTGAAGGCTTCCTGACTCCTTGGTGCTACCACAGCACTTCTGTGCTCCTACCATGCTGTGCTGTTGGTCTTTCTAAGGGTGTTCTCCACCACACCAAGAGTTCTGCAGGGTGCGGACCCTGTCTTAATCATGTTTGTGGGTCTAGTATCTAGCGTTAGGCCAGGCACAGAGGAGGAACTCATAAACAGGTTTTGATTAATACCCAAGTGGCAAGAGATGAACTACCTCTGTGCAGGGTCAGGACATTTATTAATTCATAAACATTTACCAACATCAACTCGGTCAGTCTCTCTCTGAGGCCTTGGACTACAGCAGTGGATGACCGCACACCAACTGCCCTCAGGTGGCTCCTGCTTCCTCCTCTACCTGCCGCACCTCCACCCCACTGCACCCTGGCTGTGGAGAACCAGACTCCCCAAACCAGCTGCTAAAGTGCAGGACCCAACAGGCCCGAGGGTTTTGGAACTTCCAGCAAGTGCAGAGGAGTTTCCCTCACATGCAGCATTCTCCCCATAACCCACCAAGACCTAAACCCAGAATTCCCCTGCACAATTCTCCAGGGTGATGCCACGTCATCTAGATCCCAGATGGACCACTCCCACGTGTTGCTGAAAGTTCCCTCTTTTCTCCTCCTGTGCAGCGATCCGGGCCAAAATCTCCAGTGAGAAGGTAGTTCCTGCCAGCGCAGACCCTGCTGACACTCAAAAAATGATCCGGTATGAAATCAAACAGATAAAGGTACATGGGGGGACAGGCCAGGGCGATCACCCCCTTGGGCTGTTAGGAAGAGTGGAGTCTGTGATCTGGGAGCGGTGGGGCCGATAGGTGAGGCGGCCTGGCTCAGCGGTGTTGGGGCACAGATGCTCAAGTGCAGGGGATGACATGTAGGCAACAGGCCCACCGGAGCCAAGGCACAGTGCGGGACAGGCCCTCAGCGCTTGTGCATAGGGCTGCTAGAGGAACCTCCCTTCTCACTGGAATCAACCAAGGTTTAGATTGTTTTAGAGAGGAAAGACCCAGTTGGGCCATCTGTGTGCAACAAATCCTGAACTAGGCTTTCGCTTAATTTTTTTAGATTAAGAAAAAGTTTTTCCTGTGAAGATATAAAGTACACTCACTGACCCAGTACTGCTCTTTTGTAAATGCTTTCAGATGTTCAAAGGGTTTGAGAAAGTCAACAATATTCAGTATATCTATACACCTTTTGATTCTTCCCTCTGTGGGGTGAAACTAGAAGCTAACAGCCAGAAGCAGTATCTCCTGACTGGTAAGTGAAAGACCAGCAAGCGGCCCTGAGAGTCTCTGCCCTAAGGAAGGCAGTCAAGGAGGAGCCCGGGCTGACCCTGGGTAGTGAGCTGAGCCAGGTGGCACTTTCTTGGGCATAAAACAGAGCTGTGTTACGAAGAGGCAGCCTAGGTTGGGAGGAGCCTTGGTAACGTCCCTTTCAGTGCAAGAGTCCTCATTGCCACTGGCTTGCTAGTTCACAGGTTGCTCTCCCAGCCTAGGATAACTGGTTCCATTTCCAAACAGCTTTAATTGGTATAAGATTTTTGGTATCTTGAGCCAAATTCTGCCATTCTGAAACTCTCCCTTATGGGTTCAGCTCTGCCCTCTATTCTACGATGACCCTTCAGAGGGCTGAGGACGACAGATACATGCACTCTAGCTCCAGGTCTACTGGTTGTGGTTCCCAGACCCCTTCCTGCCCTGGCCACCTTCAAAGGGATATAGCCTGTCCCTGTCCCTCCCCAGCACAGGACCCCGAACTGGACACCACACTGCAAGGGAGGTCTTAGTTACACAGAGCAAAGGAGGATTGTGCATTTTGCAAACTCCCCCTGCAATACACACATAATTGTCACTGTAGCCTACAAATGTATTAGCTTTAGACAGCCAGGACAGGTCACACTCTTGGCTCGTGGCTGACTCACATCCGAGGCCCTATTCTGGGGGTGCAGTAAAGCACAGGCCCTAACAGGAGCCTTGACTCTAACGTGATTCTCTCTCCATGACCTTGGACCCAGGCAGATCCCTCATACTGAACTGGTTGGGATAGAACAGTTAAAGAACCTCACAAGAATATAATCCATAAGTGAATGAATGCAGTACTGAATTATTTTGCAGTTCAGGGAAAGGTATTTGTGTGGTTGTAAACAGTTAGGGAAGCTTCATTGTCTAAGAGGGATCTGAATCGGCCCTAAAGGATGAAATATATTTAGAGAGAAGGCCAGGAAAAGAAAAACATAGCAGGTGGGGAGGACAGGAGGAGGAATTCCACTATCTGTCCATCCCCTTAGCAATGAATGACCACCTACTCACTGCCTGGCCTGGGGCAGGAGAGTGGAGACTCAGTAACAAGTCGCAGTCCTCGAAGAGCTCACAGTTCAAACTTCTGAGAAGTCATAGGCATTGGAGGCCACACTGGTAGGGGCCCCCAGCTCTGAGCATGTGCTGATCGGGGCGCCTCTGGGTGGGAGAGGCAGAGGCGGGGCATGCCCCTGAGCCCTCCAGGTCCCAGGACTAGCCAACGAGGCCACCTCCTTCCTGAGCACCTGCCCTCTGCCTGCCTAGCCCTCTCCTAGGTACGGTGGTGCATCAGGGGAAGCAGCAAACGTGCTGGCTGCCCTCACAGAGGTCAAGTCTAAACGAAGGTGGGGTTAGGTGACGAAGCACAAGCATACTGAAAAGTCATCAGTGGCGCCTGCAGGAGAAGGCACAAGCCCTTCTGCCTAATACCGAATGCCCTCTGTGACCAGACCCTGCCGACCTCTCCAGCCTTGCCTCCTGCCACTTGTCAGTGACTGTTCCCAGCCCCTCGCTTCTCCTAGAGCTGAATGAAACTACTTATGGTTGCAGTAGGTATACTGCTGGGCTACGCCCCTCTGTCCCAACATCCAGAAGTTCTTCCCCACTTGTCTGGCAGGTGAACTCCTACCCATCCCTTCAAGGCCCAATGCAAGCATCATCTGCTCTTAGACACCCTTCTTGCCCCCAGCCCTTCCACAGACAGAGATAATTGTTCTTTCCTTTGTTCTTATACTGCATCTTGTATATAATCACACAACAGTGTCATTTTTGCCTACTTATCTGTCTTCCTTACTAGTGTTTAAGCTCCCTGGGGGCAGAGATCCTGTCATATTTATTTCTGGATTCCTGGTACCAGGTCATAGTAGTTGCTCAGTCAGTAAATGACTGAGCGACTGAAGTTCTAAGAGAGGTGTGTGCTAGCACAGTCGGGGATGGCTTTGCGGACGAGATAGTACTAAAAAGGGTCTTTGGAGACAGGAAAGAGTTTGATAAGTAAAGAAAGGGAAGGGGAAAGACTCACCAAGATAGGTATCAGTGGGGCAGGAGACTGGCCTGTGTAGATATTGGGAAGGGTTGGAAAGGGTTGAAAAGGAAGAAAGACCTACTATCTATTGAACATCTTCTGTGGGCCCACAACTGTGCTGGGAACTTCACAGACATTCTCTCATTTAATCCTGCCAATAACCTCATTATTCTCATCTTTCAGCTGAGAAGTTATGTGACTTTCTTAAGGTCACACACTAGTAAATGATAGAAAAGAAGGGGGTTCCACCAAGATTCTGACTTAAAGCCCACATCCCTCTGTCTACACCATGCTAACGTAAAGGCCTTCACCCCACAGTTCTCCCTCATACAAACATCATCTGGTAACAGCTTCGATATAAAGACAATAGAGGTATTTCTGGTTCCTTCACTGAGTCCCATGTCACCACTGCCACCAAAAGATATTGAAGAGGCTGTGATTTGGGGCTCCTTCAAGAATCCGGACTCCTGGAGCTCCATGAGCAGATTCCTCATGCTAGGCTCTCCTCCATCTCCCCTTGAAGGTCAGATCCTCAATGATGGGAAAGTCTTCATCCATCTGTGCAACTACATCGAGCCCTGGGAGAACCTGTCCTTTTTGCAGAGAGAAAGTCTGAATCACCACTACCATCTGAACTGTGGTTGCCAAGTAAGGAATGTCCATTTCCAAGGTCTTTTGGGGGTGGGGGAAGGGTCTTGAGCCGTGCAGCCTCACCTTTCATGTATTCCTTCCTTCATGCATGCGTGGTCTATTCACCTGCTGTACTATACTTGAGATCTGCGATGGACCAGGCATCATATGAAGCTGGGGATGGGAAAGCGAGATGGCCCATAGTCCCTGATCTCAGAGTACTTACATTTTAGCTGGGAAGGCAGCCATCGTATTAGGCAGACTGGGATAACACACTACCGTTTAAAGAGAGTCTACTTTTTTTGCCAGGACCTGTAATGGTTAATTTATTTAAAATATTTAATTTAGTCTTTAAAACAAATTTTTGAAGACTTAAGATTTCCATCTTAAGGTGAAGAAATTAATGCTGTGGGAAGTGAAGTGAGTTGCTTAAGGTCAGTGGTAGAGTAAGGACCTTCAGGTCTTTCTGACTCCAGAGATGCCATTAGGGAGGCAATACTATATATGCAGAGCACAGGGGGAAGGAGAACTAAGGGAGAAATCTGGAGACTAGGAAAGGCTTCATAACGGAGGGGGCGTTTGAGTTAGGCTGTAGGAGAACATGTAGGAGTCTGAAAGGCAATAATGGAAAAAGGACACCCTACTCACTTTGATGTTGTGTGGCTATGGCTCTAGATCACCACCTGCTATATGGTGCCCTGTACCATCTCGACTCCCAATGAGTGCCTCTGGACAGACTGGCTATTGGAACGGAAGCTCTATGGGTACCAGGCCCGGCACTATGTCTGCATGAAGCATGTTGATGGCACCTGCAGCTGGTACCAGGGACGCCTGCCCCTCAGGAAGGAGTTTGTTGATATCATCCAGCCCTAGGAGGGACCACCACATACCTTCAAGAATCCTGAAAACCAAGTCATTTTCCTTCCCTCAGAGCTCTGGCTGTCACCACCTGCCTCATCACTGCCAGACAATGGGAAGTAACAAGTGGATGGTCTGGCCAGCATTAGGGCAGGGATGGGGCATATTACAGCTTGTGTCCAAGACCCCAGTCCAGAACCTGTCAAGGGCTAGGGAAAGTAGCATGACTTTTCTCTCCTGTCCTCAGCCCTTCATCCCTGCCTCACAAACCCTTTTAGCTGAGCTGGTATTTGTTATTGATTCTGGCTTAGTTTCTTTTCCAAAGCTAGGACTATTCCTTTTTCTCCCCAGATAAATGTGCTTTCTTTTTGTCTTAACTGATCTGACAGGGGAGAGATGGTGACTATTGTACATATGAGATGGTGTGGCGGCCTTGTGACGTACAAGACCAGAAGGTGGGTTGACAGTATCATAAACAGGCTGCTTTGGAGAAATGAAAAGAACAACATCCTTTGGCTGTGTATCCTCTACTCCTCCTGTCTCACCTCATTCTGATCCTTCAATCCCAGCTTTGGGGGAGTGACTTGGGGGACAGAGAATCATCCAATGTGAAGCCTACAATGGCCTAACCTCCCTCTATACCATTCCTGGCAGAGGGCCTGGCCCAATTAGCAAGATAAGAACAGACTTGGGTTGTCTCTCTAGGTTAACTATACTTAATGCCCTCAACTGATGTCCAAAAGGCTTCTCCTCTGTCTCTTTTAGAAAGTCCTTCTCTACTAGATTACTAATGTTTTCATTCCTACTTCAAAACTTTTTTTTAAGCTAAAAAAAGCCTTTCTCTTATAGAGTTGAAATTCCCACTTAGCTTTTGACACCTCAGAGAGATCTTAGGGGTCCTCTCTTGAAGGCAAATATCAGGATAGAGGACGGGAGAAAAGTAACACAAGGGCCCTTGGGGCAAAAGGATGGTAGATGAGGAATACACTTTGCACGTGTTGCAGTTTTTTTCAGTGGTCAGCCTGCTAGACGCTACAGCAGGAAAAAGCCAGCTTTGAGAGCCGCTTCAGTCTTCAGCTCAGTCCCCTCTTGGACTCCCTGAAATCGCCAAGCACAGACCCCTAGGGTTCCTCAGCCTCTGCAGGGCTTCCTGACTTGTCCTAAAAGGGAAAGCCCTGATGACAGTCTCAAGGATTTATTAAACACAAGGGCTTAAGGTTCCAGGGCCTCTCCTGGGGAAGCTCTGACAAAAATGAAGGAGGCAGTTCTTTTCGAGGCCCAGGGTTGTTATTCATCTTCCGTGCGTGGCTCGCTGATAAGCTGGGCCACGCACAAAATGCCAGGAGCAGGCTCCTCATTCAGAGAAATGGTGCAAATGGAGATTCCTTCTGGAGGTCTCTGTCCCCGAGTACCAGACTTGGAAAGCTATGGCACAGAGAGTCTCCGCTGGTGGGTTAGGGAGGACCACCAACTGACCGTGCAGGCCTGAGGCAGAGTACGTGGGGCCAGAGAAGAAGAAGGGGGTTAAGCCCCAGGTCACCACGAGAGAAAAACATTAGTAATAGCCTCCGTACCAACCATCCATCCCATTTTTCTGCTCCTTCTGCCATCCTAGGATGGCCTCAGAGAAGGCACAGTGCAACCCTAGTCCTATCGAAATTTTGAGGAAGCCAAGGGAATGGAAGGGCCTGATGAATAACAACAGGAACAACACCTTACATCTGAAGAGCACTTCACACTCTTCACAGACTGTTACTTAAAGAATCTCACTTAAATTATGCAAGTACCATATTAAATGTCCTGGCCAGGAATAATTATGCCCACTTGCCTTTCGCACTGGGAAACTGACATGCAGTGAGGGAATGCAACCGTCCCTGACTTGTGGGGCTGGGCTTGGACCCGAAGCAGCTGGATCTTCTGATTGTTGATTCATGGATTTGTTGCTCGATAAAATGCCCTTGTTTCTGCTCTTTCCTATGCTGTCTCTAGGTTTTGGAGACAAGGGGCTGTCAGCTAAAACCCAGCCACCCTGGTTTCACAAAGCAGGTCTGCAGTTCAACCTCAACAGAGTCTCTGGGGTTGGGAGGCTGAGGCCCTCTTCAGAGCCCCATAGTCACCACGTGGCTAAGCTCAGAGTGTGAACAGCAGAGAGACTGAAGCCCGCACTCAGTCACCTACCATTTCTTTGTGGTTGGGGTAGTATGTCTGCTCAATGAGTGGGAACTTTTCTCCTCCCAGTGTCTTGTAGACGGCCACCAGCTGGGCAAACTGCAAAAGAGAAGCAAAGGTTTCAGTTTCCCTAAACAGCTCTGGAACAGACAGACCAAGTGTCAATCCAACAAATATTTGTTTGTCAGTCAAACAATTATTTATTGAGTACTTGCTCACTGAGGGCTTTGTGCAAAGCGCTCTGAGGATATAAAAGAGGTGTCCCATTCCTATTCTCCAGGAACGTATGCTTTAGTTGGGGAAGGGAGAGAGTGAGCTAACATTCATTCAGTGCCTACTCAATTTTAATGATATTTCATTTAATCCTCATATCAAATTGATGAACTAGGTTCTTTATCATCTTCATTTTACATATGAAGCTCAGGGAGGGTAGGAAGCTTGCCTAAAGTCACGGAGCTGCAAAGAGCTTGTAAAGCTGGGATTGAAATTTGGGTCTCTAACTCTAAACACCTTCGTCTCTAGAGATGGCAAGTGATGAAGCTGGATAGGTAACATGGGGCCCAGTCATGGAAGTTCAAATGCCAAGCAAAGGAATGGTAGCTTTTTCCTGTAGGGAGAATGGAGTCATGGAATGCAGGAAAACAGACCCAGTCTTCTAGGACTTACTACTCATCTACGAACTGAACTCACTGGACCTTCACCTATGAGAAGCCAGAACAGCTCCATGGAGAAGAGATGAAGTACACAGACTTAAGTGTCAGGGTTTGCCTTTGGCGAACATGTAGCACCCCTTGGTGCCCCCTGCCCCCCATACTTTATAAGTGAAGAAACTGAGGCCCAGAGAGGTCACTTGCCCAAGGTCACACAGTAGTTGAGCCAGATTCATAGCCAGGCTCCTCTATTCCTAACCCATAACTCTCCCTACTCACAGCAGCCTTTCAGGCTCTAAAGAGATTACGCTCTTCCCACAGGAAGCTTTCCAGTTCCGCCCACTCACACGCAAGCTCCCCACATCCACCCCAGTGTGCTGGCAGCAGGGGTAATCCAGCTTCTTCTCTCTAGTGCTACTGGGTTCACGCTCTAAGCCACTGATATCTGGAACTGCTAGTAGGAAAAGTTGCCACATCAAATCTACCTTCTATTTATTAGAGAAAGGAAAGCTAGAACATTTTTCAAAAGCTCGGGTTCTGTTTTTGATCAGGGATGTTAGCGCATGAGTCAGTTCGGGGGAGACGATAAAAGCCAGAACTGGGTTGTTAGAAAACTGCAGTCTTCTGATTCTTCTTGTTCTGCTCGAACTTGCTAGGTGTCCTTAGGCAAATGATATCTCCTCTCCGGGCCTCCTTTTCTTCATATATAAAAAGAGAGAACTGAGTTTGATCAGTTCCTCAAACTTTTTACCACAAAAGAACATCTTTTTATTACATTTCCTCCCAAACTCCATGATCAAACTGTTGTTTAAGTGATCATCTGCTGTGGTCCTTTTGTGAGTAGAGATAGAATCTGTTATTCTTGAAATGCTGAAAACAGTGGAATTTCCGGGTCACTTCCCTTAGTGACACGCAGTTGGTGACTCTAGATCTCTACGGCCTCCTCCAGGGCTGCAAGTATGATTGATGGACTCTCAAGGCCCAAAGATTTTATTATTGGAAGAGACTTGAGAGAGTCTCTAGGCCAGACATCTCATTTTACAAATGAGGAGACTGGGACTATAGAAGCAAAGGAAAGCGCAGGCTCCCACATCATGCCTGGACTTGGGGCTGCACTGGGACAGCGCCCAGGTCTCCTCCTGCCCAGTGCATTCTCCACTGTACCCTGCTGTCGCCATTCTCTGGTTCTTCAACCTTCTCTGACTGTCAAGACCACCCCTCAGACCTTTCCTGCCTTCTCTGATTCTCTCCACCACCTCATCTGACCTTTAAGTCCTGCCTGCCCACCTCGGCCTGGCTGGACTCCTGCTCTGTGTCTGGACACCTGCCTGAGCTCCCAAGGCTCTCCAGCCTCCCCGGAGAGCTGATACCAGCCCTGCCTCACAACCTCTGTCCTGCTGCAGCCCACGCCCTGGCACGGCACCAAGGCATGTGGGGCCCTATCTTCCCAGCATGTGGGATTGTTAAACAGACACCACACCGATGCCAAAAAGGCCCACGGCAGGTTCTCAGAGTCCCGGCACAGCCAAGACTAAAATGGCAGCCAGTTCCCAGGCACTAGCTGGGCCTCTGGGAGCTCATACTACCCTCCTCCACCCCCTGCAGTCCCTTCTGCTCAAAGTACTGGGCTTGGCATCTAACCCCTGCCTCCTTGGAAACTTAGATTCAGTCACAAGCACAAAGTCACCAATTAAACAAAAGGAATATCTGATAAGGGTTATTTCCACCATGCCTAGACAAAAGAATGGATTTGGGAGCTGGGGGTGGTATTGGCAATGAATAGGAAGATAATATTCAATATAACCACTTATCCAGTGTATCAGGAAAGACTTCTTGGATGAAATGGGATTTCAAGATCAGTCTGAATTTAATGTTATCCTTATCCCTCCTGGAAATAAAATGCTTTAATTCAACTCATGTGCATCTGTCTCTAAAAAACACCCAGAGTGACAGGATTTTCAGATAAATTTGCAGCAATATGTGATGATGGCATTCTTGCACTCTCTGGAATGCTACTTTCATTGGTAGGTCTACTTCTGCTTTCAAAATCCCAGTGTGCCTGCCCTGACCAATTTATGAGATAGTGGATATGCTCAGAGACACTGTGATAGAGACAACATAGAGCCTTTCCCAATCCAACTGAGGCCTCTCCTCACACCAAGAGCAGCCACAATAAAGAAATTTAGAAAATACACACCAAAGTCATCATCTCAGAGGGACCCTCCCCTCACAGTCACCAAATTTGTTCATTCCCATTAACAGACAGAGAACGATATATAAAATGGATCAGTGTGGCAGCTGCTTAGTGAAAACGAAGGGAGAACTTGGTGTTTTGCCAGGGAGCCCCGCTGTTCTCATGCGATGCCAACGGCAATATGCTGGATTGTGAAGGGGTGAGAATGTGAACCCTCACCAGATCCCAAATCCCAGGAGGGGCAAAGCCCCAGGCACAGGCTTTCTGATCTGCCCCTCCCTGGCCTCCAGCACAGTTTTGGAACATAAAGCAGGGAATTAGTTTCTTTCAGATCCCCAATACTAGGGGACCGTAACACCAGGCTGGCAAGCTGGTGGAAGGTACTATGATTATTCCTAGTTTACAGACAAACCAGAGCACAGAGAGGTTTAGTCAGAAGGCTGATTAGTGAGGGTGCCCAGAAAAAAGCTGATAATAGCAGAATCGCCCTGTGTGGCTATGAGGGAGCCAAATTCTAACAGGTATTGAAGGGGTGAGGGCGGAAAGGGCTAGGACATGAGTGCAGTAGGAAAGGTCATGTGACTAAGGGGAAACCTGGTGAAGGCCTCATATGTGCTCTTCTGTGATTAGCAACTCATTCAAATCACACAATTCCTGTAGCCTGTTTCTGCACAACTTTAGGACTCCAGAACCTCAGGCCAGACAGAGGGAAAGGCTGAACAAGTGGCAACTACAGCAGCTCCCAGATCTTTCTACTCCTTGCTCATTGGTCTTTCTCTCACACTGTCAGGTCTCCCTGGCTTCCAGTGGAACAGGAAAACTGAGTTCAGGTGTAAAAGTAGAGGTGATGGATCCATTTAGTTAAAAAACACCCCCTCCAGCTCCCTGAGTCTGGGAGCTTGGGGTCTGGGAACTTCACAATCAGCCACCAGTGCCATGACCCTTGGCAAGCCAGCATGTGAGATCTGAAATGATTTTTGAAAAACAAGAAGAGGAGGATGTGATTACGGGCAGGTGTTTCCTTCCAAGACGACCAGCCTGGAGCAGCAAAGTTATAGGAACTGGATCCCCCAGCTGTCAGAGGGGAGGCCAGAGAAGCCCAGGACCATCACAGGCCACTTTCCCTCCTAGCGTCACTCTTCTCTCTGCTCAAACGTTTCTACTGCCTCCAAGACTTCCAGACTAGCCAAGGAGGAGAACACCAGACTAGCTTCTTCCTCACGTGATAACCCAATTTATGCGAGAGAGACTATCATCTAGAGAAATCCTTGCCCTGAAACTTTGGTAAGTTACTTAATCCTTTCTGGGTCTCATTTCTCTGTAATAAGTGATAATAATGATAATAACTTCCTTGTAAGGTTATCGTGAGGATTAAATGAAGTTAATGTAGGAAAATCTCAGATCATGGCATCACATAGTAAGTGGTTTTATACTCCTTACCTTCCTTCTTTAATTTTCACATCTCTACGTGAAGGGGTGAGAGCTGATGATCTCTAAGGGCACTTCCAGCACACGTAAGTGTCTGATTGATATATGTGTGGATGAATCTCATTTTAAGGTTGTTGAAACACTTGGTAGGACTCTGACACGAACATCCCTCTGAGATGGACCATCCCCTTGGTCCCCACCGGCCTCAGGCCTTTCCAATGGTTAGACCTTTCACAGACAAGAAACTGGCACTTTTATTGTTGTATCCTATGGCTAAGGGCAGAGCCTACAGGCCTGTAAGGGCGTCTTCACAGAATCTTTGGTGTGACTTCGCTGTGAGGCCAAAGGTCCACTCTGCAGCAAAGGCGGCCCAGCCCGTGATGACAAAGTCCTACTGTGAGAGCCTACCCTACCCTGTGTCCCAGCTGAAGCTCCTCCCACATCTTCTCAGCTGGCACCTACTGCACCTGGATCACCAGTGGTCCTCCTAGGGACTGGGAGATAGGAGGACCAGGGCCCTACCGTTTTACCTGGCAGAAGGGTAACTCACTCACCACCCACGGCTTGTCACAGAAGTTGTAAATGGATTCCAGGGAGTTGATGCTGGGGAGGCCTGCATACTGCATGCCAATGATCAGGTGGCGGAAGTCCTCATTCTCTGCCATGCCAAACGCATGCTGCCGGATGAGCACAAAGTCTGGTCGGAAGGACCTGGGAAGAACGTAGAAGTCTGCCATCAACCAGAACCTCAGGTCATACATCCTCTTGTCTCCCATCTCCAAAGACCAAGACAGGGAAGGAGTATTAGGGGTTACCCGAGCCAAGCCCTTCATTTTATCATTACTATTCTTTCATGGACTAGGAAATGAGTATTATGTTTGGCACTTCTCAAAGGAGATTTGAACAGATTTCTGAAATTCTCTTATTCCTCTGGGTTAAGCACTGTCTTTTTCTAAGGTACAAAAGCCCTCAGGAGGGAAGAAACACTTTAGACCCTCACACCTTAGGTCAACAAGAATTTTCCCTGTCCCTATGGGGCATGACAAGAGCTGAAGCTCCTGTGGCTCCAGAGTTGGTACCCCAAGGGGGTCCCAGCAGACTCTGAAGACAACACACTTGGCTGGCTTCACTGCCCTGCCGTGTAGATCCCTGATCTCAGCGTCCTGCTCTGACTCTTTAAAGCTGCTCCTTAAAATAGGCAGTGCCCTCATCAGGTCCCCGGGTGAGCAAGGGTCCCGGCTGGCTGAGAACAGATACCAGACGTCCCCATGTTATTCTTCCAAAGCGGATGCTAGGGAGGGGTGCAAATATTTTTTGCAGAACTGAGGTTGAGCAACTGGCTACAGGAAGCACTGAGAGTACAGAGTGTTCCCATGCATGGAAAGGCTCCTTGCATTTCACCTCTAGCCAGCAGAGCTCCCAGCCCCAGCTGCTCCACAGGACCAGGGCCCCCATCTTCATGCCCTGATTCCAGAGGAACCCCACCTTCCTGGAGAGTCAGTTCTGTGGCAGCATCTGCCCTCAAGGCTCTAGGCCTTGGCCATTTCACACATGTGTAATGACCTACCCGGTTCTCTTCCCAGGCAGCCGACCAAGCCCCACCTACAGCTCCAGCCCCACCTGGGCTCAGAGATCAGTCTTTTAAAGTGGGGGTGGTAGGACCCCTCCTCAGTCGCTCAGGGGAGCTAGCATCAAGTCAGGTGGCATGTGCTCTGACCTCCCTGTGCCCTAGTTCCGGGAAACTGGCTCCGGCTGTATGCCTGAGACCAAACCTTATATCCCAGTCACACGCACTGAGCTCTAGGCTTGCGGTCAGCTCCTGATTCCCCACACTGCGACTGGAAGGGCCTGCCTTATTTCTGCCAGATCCCTCCCGGCACCCTGACATGGGCCTTCCTGCCACCACCCGCTTGTGTCATGCGTCCCTGTGATTCATTGCATTTGCAGTTGGAGGAGCCCACCATTCTCTCTAGAAGGAGCTTCCTGAGCTCACCCCCATGTGGACAGACGTCTCCTTTTCTGTCCTCCTCAGTCTCCAGGATGGATGAGCTCACATTTCCTGACGTGAGGCTCCAGACACCTGAGTTCTGCCTTCCCTGTCACGGACCCAGGTCCTGTTGGACACTGGCAGCCTCAGTGTCAGGGTAGCGTAGATTGAGGTAGGGAAAAGGGTGAAGTGAACACTCTTCCTGGAGCAATACCCTGATGTCTGAAAACCCGAAGCCACGCTGAGCCCCAGGGAAGAAGAACACTGTGGGAACCTTTCTCCCTCATCTGGAATCCCCATCACTTCCCGCACAGAACTGTTGTGTTACAATTGATGATGTCTGTAAGTCACCCAGCACCCTCCTGGCACGTAAGTGCTTTGTAATTGCAAATTTTCTTCCACCCACAATGTCCCTTCCCACCCCAGGCTTTCCTATCAGACTTATGAGTTCCCAGGAATTTGGAACATAGAAAGAACACAGCGCTGGGAGTTAAGAGAATTCACATAGAACACAGGGCTCTGCTACCAACTTACTGAGGGAATCTAAGCAAATCAATGTAAAAAAGGAGGCTGAACCAGAGCGGAGGTTTCCAAACTTTTTAAAAAAAGCAATGGAACCCTGTTTTCCAGGGGAAATATATTCAGAGATAAAAGCCCAGAGCTGCACTGGCTGAGGTAGGGTGGGAGTCTTGGAACACCTCTCACAGGAATCCAGGTACCGCTCAGAGAGCTCTGAGCCCATGGAGCGTTCTCTACCAGTGGACTATGGCCTCCCTAAAGGCAGGAGCTGGCTTCCTCTGCCTTCCTCTGCCACTGCCGCACAGCACACATCATCAACTTCTGTACGCTATACCTAGCAATGCTGTCCCACTGCAAGCCAGAGATGGTGACTGTGGTGACAGTGACAGCGACCCAGAGGACAGAAAGGACCTTACCGGACAACCTTTGTGCCATTCCGGAGCACCTGCATATCCACAGCATAGGTCCCATCTGCATGGGCCACCAGGTTGAGCTCTGAAAATTCTGCCTGGAAAATAACAGGAGGAGATTAAGAGTGTAGATTTCATGGTATGTGTTTTTTACTATGATAAAAAATGAATAAATAAAAATAACAGTAGGGGAGTAAGCCCACAGTCCTGATTCTGCGGGGCCCTCCGCATAGCAGCAACAGCATCCCTTCCACCAAACATTTATTTACCGTTTGCAAAGCATTTTCCCAAACTGATCTCATCTAACTCTCATAGCTACTCTATGAGGCAGGAGGGGCAGAGATAATTATCCTTATTTACCAAAGGAGCAGCTAAGTGACTTTTCTGGACAAACAAAACTTATTGTTGGCAGAGACAGGAACATAACTCAGGCCTTCTGACTCCCCACCCAGCATCCTTTGTGCTGCCTCTCTACAGAGCGGGAATGCAAACTGGGGCAAACATGCCCTTTATCAATTTCAACATAAATACACTAAGTTTTAGTTTAGGCAATTGGGTTTTTAGTTCTGCTCCGGCCCAACTAGCTGCATAAGATGTTCAGGAAAGTTACTTGTTCTTTCTGGGTGGACAGTTTCTCCCATCTATAAAATGGGAATAATTTTTTTTTATCAACCTTGCCTATCTAATAAGTTATTTTAAGAACTGAATGCAACAATGGATAGGAAAAGTACTCTGTATCAATCACAGCACACCATGTAAGGAATGATGAGTAACTGCTATCATTACATATAAAATACATGCATTGTTTAAACTGGACATCCCCCATGCACTCGAATGGACCTAATCTCTATTTATCATGAAGCAAACAGTACAGGAAGATAAAAAATGACCTTTCAGGACTTCTCTGCATTAAGACCAGGAGGTGTGCTTTTCTAAGTTCTCTTTGAAGTGTAGCCTCAGGCATGCAGAGGAGGCACCACTGGAGGCCACACAACTGAATGGCAGACGTGTGCCTACCCAGCAAGACCATGCCACCAGCAATATGTAGGTGTGGCCATGTCCTAGGAAGACATTCCTCTAAAGTGTTCCTCAGCCTGAGAACCCTGCACCCAGAGGGCCCCAAGAGCCACGCTGCTTGCCTCTCTACGGACACCAGAGCCATGAGGAGAAGTCAGCGAAGTTGAAAGATGCAGCCTTCAGAACCATGTCTCATAGAGAGAAAAGTCCTGGAAAGGGTTGGGGGAGGAGATGGAGAGCCTAGAAGCTAGTGACAGACACTGATCTCCACTTGGCAGAACTAAATGGTTCATTCTGGAATGTCAAGAGGAGCCAACAATGATGCAGATGCAACCCTGGGCTCCAGGCTGGTTACCTGTTCCACTTTGATATCATAATCTCCAAGGACTTTTTTGCCCCGAAAGCACTTGGCCCTGGAAAAAAGGGAAAAAAACCCACACAAATTAGTTCTGTACAGGTGTTTGTGGTCAGAAATTCACTCTCACAAAGACGAGGACCATGGCAGACAGAATCCCAGAATGAGAGTCAAGAGACCTGGGTCAGTCTGCTATTGGATCACCATGAGACAGCCTCCAGTCAAACCAAGGCCTCCCCTCTATAAAATAAACCAAGAGGCCTTTCACTCTCAGGCATTGTCATTTTATGATAACATCCTTGGTCTTTCCAAAAGGAGGCTAGAAGTAACAATTTCCCTAATGTTACTCCTGGTAAAGACTAGGTCAATTTTATACATCCCTATAGTTTCCTTATCTTCCCCCATCCTGCCTTTCACTCTGATTTTCTAGTTGGTTTCCACCCTTGGAATTTTAGTTTCTAAGGAAACTGGTATTATTTTACCTCTTCATACCCATACTTCCAAAAAGGATTTGAGACAATAATTTAAAAAGCAAATATATCCAACAAAACAAGGATTAAAGGACAATCAATGAATGAAGGAGAGTTAATTATACCAGAAAAAAAGCAGAGGGCAGGGGGAGAGGCTGAGGAAAGCTACTGTAATTGAACACAAAACCTATCCTGTGTTTCTGGGCAGTCAAGAGAATGAGTCAAGCCTAGATACACTGTACTTATTATCTTCCCGTTTTGTCACGGAGCTGGAGGAACCTCACATTACAGCTGCTGGTAAGAGGACTGTTTATGCTTATATTTATAGCCATTGCTACTTTGCTCTTCACCTCCCCTTCCTCTCATAAGAGTTTCTTATGTGCCTTTATAGGCTGGTTCTCCACCTGTA
The DNA here is from genome assembly GCF_937001465.1 of Orcinus orca. Lineage (NCBI taxonomy): Eukaryota > Metazoa > Chordata > Mammalia > Artiodactyla > Delphinidae > Orcinus > Orcinus orca. The sequence continues at coordinate 5,222,703 of NC_064568.1, forward strand.
AAAAGGGCCCTTCCACATGCTACCTAGGTTGGGCTTGCTTTCCCAGTGCTTGAAATTTCAAATTAGTATGTTTCACTGGAGGTTTTCTAAAAGTCCCTCTCCAAAACAAAGGGATAAACTAACATTTATTGGGCATCATGTTCTAGGAATTATGTGCTAATTTCTTTCAAGAACATTTCATTTAGTCCTCATAACAACTTATGAGATAGGGAGAAAGGCATTCATTTTCGAGATGAGGAAACCAAGACTCAGGGGATAAAAATGGCACATTCAAGGTCATATGGCAAGTTAGTGACAGAACCAATATTCACACCCAAGTCTGAGTCCAGAGTCGTTGGCGCTGCACAGCACTGTCTCCCTCTGCTTATTCATTCTTGCCATCCTCATTCCCACCATTACAAAAACTGACTTGTCATGTATGCTGCATTGCATGTGTCTTCTCCCATTTTCTCTCTTCTGTGCAAAAGGGACTTGATGTTGTGAGCGCTAGTTCCACTACAAATACTTCCTACACCGGTTCCTGTGAACTACCCAGGACGAGGCCAGGCTATTTCCTTTCTGATCTGGTTCTGGAACAGTCTGTTCTAGGAAGTTGTCATTTGTCCTATCCAAGTCCCTGGCTACCCTCAAATTGCTCCTCAGGGGCATTCAGCCATCCTGGAGCTGGAGCACTGAAGTCCATCCCCCTACCTCTGCCCCAGTTCCTTACTAAGCTTCATCAGCTTGCTTCCAGAACGCTGTTCAACGTTCACAGCTCAGCAAGCCCCTTGGGCAAGGGGCCTGTAGCACATCCCATCCCTTTTAGGGTTCCATCTTATTTATGGGTTTAAATAATAGCGTATGCATGGCACTATCACTGCTCTGCAGATCTTGAGGACTCCGTAGGTCTTCGTCCATGACTATAAACAGAAGGAACTGGAGTAAATGATCTAAGAGGTTCCTTCCCTGTGTTGGTGAGGTGTGCCTACCCTGTTACCAGCAATGCTTTTTGATGCTTCCTCCCATCTTCCTGTCTCAAAATAGCTCTCCTTCTGTGAGGTAAGTCTCAGAGGCATTAACAATAACCTCTCATTCTGTATGATGCCTTGCATTTTCAAAGCACATTCTTGCCTTATTTGTTCCTTACAACTCTGTGAAGCAGCCAGGACAGACAGTGCTGTCCATTTAACCAATGGGGAAAGAAACCCAGAGCAGCTAAATAATATGCTCAAATCACAGAGAAGTTCATAGGAGTTAAGCTTAGAACTAAGAGTTTATGTCTAGGTACTTAGGTGCTGCCAGGGTTTTTAATTCACTCATTTATTTTGTGGGTTGTGAACACTGATATTGAAGTATAAATATAGATTCTGTCTGCATTTATCTGCCACTTTCTGCACCTGCCCATTGACCAAGTTGGCTAATGATACTGTTTTCAGGCCTTGTGCCCACCCCCAACCCTCCAATTATCTTAATGCCTTTTCCTTAAGGTAGTCTGTCCTCTTGGAAATGTTAGTTTGAGTTTCTGGCTCTGGGTGATGGACCTCTCTTGGCTGAGACACAGTCTTATAGAAAAGGAGCCAACGTGGCAGGCGATGGAGCAGAGTCTTCTGGAGAATGAGCACATTCTCCCAGGTATTTTCATGAAAAATTTTGTAACTTACAAGCAAGTGACAGAATTCCTTCCTGATCCTAAGAGAGCACTGTTAGGAAGCAGTGTGCTGGAATTCAGAGGGGTTCTGGATCACAGGGCTCTGGAATCACAGTCTGCGTGGGAATCCTAGCTGGACACTTTTTTGGTTGTGTGACCACAAGCAAGTGGCTTAAGAAAAAAAAAAAGTATGTCACATGGTTAAACCAATAAATCTATCTTCAAAAGAATAAGATGGATAAGATGAAAAATACATTTTTCCTTTCCCATTTCTCTTTCATCACACATACTCCCCATTATCAGTTGCAAGCATATCCTTCCAGTGTGTGAAATTGTGTGCATATATCTGCATACATATATGTTTCAAACATATGGCATCATGCTATATAAACTCTGCTTTTTTGAACCTTAATTTTTTATTGCACTTAAAAATATACCAGTCCTTTGGGTAGTGTAGACATTTTAAAATATTAATTCTTCCCAATCCATGAACACGGGATATCTTTCCATTTACTACTTTATAATAACTTTGTATAGAATATAACCTATGAAAATGTTGTATGTTACTATGTTGTATGCATGAAACTAATATTGTAAGTCAGCTCTACTTCAATTAAAAAAATACATCTTAGTGATATGCTTTCAACATATACTGATAGACCTCCTTCTTTCTTTTTTTTTTTTTTTTTGTGGTACGTGGGCCTCTCACTATTGTGGCCTCTGCCATTGCGGAGCACAGGCTCCGGACGCGCAGGCTCAGCGGCCACGGCTCATGGGCCCAGCCGCTCCGCGGCACGTGGGATCTTCCCGGACCGGGGCACGAACCCGTGTACCCTGCATCGGCAGGCAGACTCTCAACCACTGCACCACCAGGGAAGCCCTAGACCTCTTTCTTTGTAATAGCTGCATGAAATTCCATTTGAAGGTCATACAGTAATTTAACCAATATTTACTGGTGATATGGAGGTTCCTTAAAAAACTAAAAATAGAACTACCATACGACCCAGCAATCCCACTACCGGGCATATACCCTGAGAAAACCATAATTCAAAAAAAGTCATGTATCACAATGTTCACTGCAGCTCTATTTACAATAGCCAGGACATGGAAGCAACCTAAGTGTCCATCAACAGATGAATGGATAAAGAAGATGTGGCACATATATACAATGGAATATTACTCAGCCATAAAAAGAAACGAAATTGAGTTATTTGTAGTGAGGTGGATGGACCTAGAGTCTGTCATACAGAGTGAAGTAAGTCAGAAAGAGAAAAACAAATACCATATGCTAACACATATATATGGAATCTAAAAAACAAACAAAAAAAGGTCATGAAGAACCTAGGGGCAAGACGGGAATAAAGACACAGACCTACTAGAGAATGGACTTGAGGATACGGGGAGGGGGAAGGGTAAGATGGGACAAAGTGAGAGAGTGGCATGGACATATATACACTACCAAATGTAAAATAGATAGCTAGTGGGAAGCAGCCGCATAGCACAGGGAGATCAGCTCCGTGCTTTGTGACCATCTAGAGGGGTGGGATAGGGAGGGTGGGAGGGAGGGAGACGCAAGAGGGAAGAGATATGGGGATATACGTATATGTATAACTGATTCACTTTGTTATAAAGCATAAACTAACACACCATTGTAAAGCAGTTATACTCCAATAAAGATGTTAAAAACAAACAAACAAAAAAACCCCCCAAGTGTAGGGACTTCCCAGGTGGTCCAGTGGTAAAGAATCCACCTTCCAATGCAGGGGACACGGGTTCGACCTCTGGCCGGGGAACTAAGATCCCACATGCCACGGGGCAACCGAGCCTGGGCACCTCAACTAGAGAGCCTGCGTGCCGCAAACTACAGAGCCCATGCCCCCTGGAGCCTGCACGCCATAACTAGAGAGAAGCCCGAGCACCACAATGAAGAGCCCGCAGGCTGCAACAAAAGATCCTGCATGCCTCAACAAAGATCGCACGTAGCACAGCTAAGACCCAATGCAGCCATAAATAAATAAACAAATAAATAAATAAATAATAAATAAATCTTAAAAAAAAATTACTGGTGAGCGTTTAGATTTCCAGTGTTTGGATTGTTTTTGCTATTACAAACAGAGCTACAATGGCTTACATTTAAGAATATATTCATAAGATAAATTATTTTTTCCAGCTTTATTAGGTTATAATTGACAAACAAAATTATAATATTTTAAGTGTACACCATGATGATTTCATACATGTATACTTTGTGAAATGGGATAAGCACAGATTAATTACCACACCTATCACCTCACATTACTACCTTGTGTGTGTGTGTGTGTGTGTGTGTTGTGTGCATGTGTGTGGTGACAACACTTTAGATCTACTCGCTTATAAGCAAATTTCAAGTATACAATACAGTATCATCCACTACAGTCACCACATTGTACATTAGAAGGATAATTTATTGCAGAATTGCTCGTGTAAGGAACAGACAGAGCTTTTACTGATATCGGCACACTGCCCCCCACCCAAGAAAAAGATTATATCACTCTCCCCAGTGTTTGAAAGTTTGGGAAAGTTACTTCACCTCCCTTAGTTATCCCCCCCCCCCATGCCATAGTCCCTTGCTTAAGCTGGGCACAGAGAAGGTGCTCAGTAAGGAATTTCCAACAGCCAGTCTTGTCAAATCAATCCAAATTCACCCCCTGGTGCTCAGTCTAAACAGAAACCAAGATGTACATCCTTGAAGCACGGACTAAAAATATCTATGGTGCGTGTGTTGTCAATTTCCCCCTATTGTAACATTTTCTTAACAAGCCTACCAGCTGAGGATCTTTGTGAGTTTAATGGCTTGCCCAGGCAATGAACCACCTCCCCTTACTGCTAAAATGAGTGGAGGCTTCTAGGTTTAACTCTTCTTACTCAAGGCACAGAACACCCTCAGGAATTCCCATGCTCTTGCAAACTAGGGCTCATGAGGCTGAGGAGACATCATCAGAGACTTCTCTGCTAAGGCTGCCTCAAAACTTGGCCCAATCTTGCTAAGCCCAGCTTAAATACTCCCTCTTTATGCATGGGGAAATGGAGAAAGGTCTAGAATTAGGAGCCAGGGGAGCTGAGTTCAGGCCTAGTTCTACCACTTCTCAGCTGTGTGACTTTGGGCAAGTAACAGCCTCTCTGAGCCTCAGTTTCGTCATGTATAAAATAGGGCTAATAATGATTTTAATAATAATAGCAAACATTCACTACATACTAACCACCATCTTAAGTATTCTACGTATCTTACTTCATTTAATAATACCTGACTCACAGGTTGCTGTGAAGACTTAATGAAGCCAGGTAAGAATAAATGACATGAAAGTATTTTGGAAACTCTGAAATATTATGCAAATATAACGTACTATTAGCAAAATGCAACAAACATTCATGTACCAGGTATTACTGCTGTTTTACTATGACCAGAGCCAACATGCCTTCTTCCTCTTCTGAACTTGCATCCCATTTATTGTCTACTCCTGATATCTGGCTTATAGCATCATCATCTGATACCACCTTTCAAACTCAGTTGTCTAATAATCTGTGATACCCCTCCCCCACACCAGCCTCAGATCACTGGATTATGCAACAATACTTCAGAGCAAGGATTACCCAAATGAGCCCTGGATTCTCCATCATTTTGTATTTTAAATATTGATTATGTCCTGCTGTCATATTACATGCTCTGAGCTAAGGCTTGTACAAATATAATCAACATATTATAAATTTCCAACTACTTCCCTAAACTGTGTACTTATTCACAATCAGGGCTTGCTTATTGACTGGAGATGTTAGGAGTGATGGTGCTGGCTGGACAGATGCAGAAAACCAGAAGAGGCCACCCTCAGGACTGAGCGGACTGAGTGTGTCTCTGCAGCCCCAGCCGTCTTCTCCTTTCTTCTTGCAGGCGTACGTCCCAGGGTGTCATGTTCTTTCTTCTCTCTTCTTCCCCACATGAAAATCTGTTCTCAATCTCCATCCACACCGGAACTAAAGGACCTAAAAACAGCCTAGAGTGTAAATCCTCCCTGGGTGCCTGAGGCTCGCACAGGGATCCAATCCTCAAGCTAGAAGATGAAAGCACTAACAATGCACCTAGTAAATGCCTAGCACGGGTTAGACATAAATGTCCAGACAAGGTGCTTAGTTTCTGGGTCTTATTGTCTATAACTCAGGCCCTATTCTTTTGGTCAAGCATCTCAAGGCATCAAGAAATTAGAAAATAAACTAGAAATAGTAGAGGAATCTATTCCCCACCCTACACTCAAAGGGTAAATCAGGCCTGCCGGTCTTGGAGAGAGTTTGTGGGCGCCTGCCGCCACCCCCTGGCAGGATGTGTACTGCAGACACGCCGTAGTCCTAGCTCACTCACCCACTGAGCTGACTCCACTGGCTCAGTGATAGCCCTCCAGGTGCTTATTTGATGCTCTGACAAACCATGCCTGAAAATTCACTATTTCTCCTAAAAAGTGTGTGTCCACATACCCCAAGCTAGGTAGTTGGCTTTTTGCCATCTGTAGAAAGAAAGGATGTGATTTATCAATAAATTCAGCAACAATTTACTGAACACCCAGTGGTAGGTACTGGAAATGTAAAAATGCATTAGTAGGTGCCAAGTAGAGAAAGCACAGTCTAGAAAGGGAGACCAATATGCATGTCGGTAATTGCTAAGGACCCTTTCAACTCTTAAGATTTATAGCTAATATTCACATTCCCACCTTTCAATCTTTTCCTTAAAAAAAAGAATTTAATGCACACGACTAAAACAACAGCAACAAAAGTTTCATCTAGCTCAGAAAGATGTACCGTGAAAAGTAAGTTTCCTCTACCTTCATGAAGCTCGCAGGTTAGTGGTGGGCAGAAGCATAAATAAAAGATCATAATACAGGGTATAAACGGTACCAAGGGTGTGGACAAGGCACTGTGGGGACCCAAAGGAGGGAGTTCTCTGCCTGGAGGAGCCTGGGAAGGCTCCAAGGACGCAGCTGAGTTTTAAAGAATGAGGAGGAATTTGCCACACAAGAAGCAGAGAGCAGAATTGAAAGGCACAGAGGCTGCCTGAGTACAGAGCACTGCAGCGGCCCAGCTGACTGGGGGAAGGGCATGCAGGCTGAGGCTCCTGAGAAAGGGAAGGGATGGCCTGTCAAAGAACTTCAAATGTCAGGCTGAGTAGTTGGGATGTAATGGCCAGCTTCCAAAAGAACTTTTTTTAACTTTTTATTATGAAAAATTCCATCCTCAGTAATCAACATTTTGCCAGTCTTTTTCATTTATCACCCTCACTGTTGTTGTTAGGACTGTTGTTTGATTGTTTTAAAGCAAATCCCAGACATCATGTTATTTCTCGTGTAGAATTTTAAGTAATATCTCTAACTGGTAATGCCTTAAAATTTTTGTTTACTGTGGCAAAATATATATAACAAAATTTGCCATTTTAACCATTTTCAAGTGTACAATTCAGTGGCATTTAGTGCGTTCACAATGTTGTGCAACCAACATCGCTACTTCCAAAACTTTTTCATCATCCGGAACAGAAACTCTGTGGCCATTAGGCAGTAACTGCCCATCCCCCCCAAATCCACCCCCCAGTCCCTGATAACCTCTAACTTACTTTCTCTTTATCCCAGGGAAATGACTTTTTAATAATTATTATTATTTAATAATTAATAATAATTTAAAACATCTTTACTGAGTCTATATTCAAGTTTTCCCAACTGTCTCCCAAAACACTGTCAAAGATTTTAAGCAGAGAGGTGACATGATCAGATGTGCCTAGGCCACGTTTTCTGGGACACAGAAGAGATGGCAGGGAGCCAACCAGGGCTTGAGATCATTTGGGAAGCTGGTGCAGTAATTAGACTTCAGGACTTGCTGTTTTCCTGATACATGGCAAACCAATAGTTACTGTACAACACTCATCAGGCAACTCAATTGATCATCTGACTGATCAGGGCTAGGAATTTAGAAGCTAGCTGGGAAACGACAGTGATAGAAAGTGGTATCAGACAGACACCTCATATAGATGTTCTGGAACAAAGCCATAAATGAGACATAAAATAGGCGGGCCTTACATTGGTAAAGGGGTTCTTAACTCAAATTTGGATTTGTAATCTAATTCATAAACCATAAAACTTGCTTTCAGTACATGGAGAAATGCCTGTTATAGATAACTGGTTTAGGAATAAGATACAAAGAATAGGAAGAAGTGAACAGTTTTCTGGATAAAGGCAACGTTCTGTGGCTGGTCCTTGACATTATTAATTCAGTGATTAAGTAGTTAAATCAAATTCTCTGCTACTTCTTAGATAGAAAGCAAGCTGCATGGCGTCTTAGTTAACATTCATATAAATGATCTGGAAAAGAGTGCATGGGGAAATTGCCAAATTTGCAGATGGCATTCAGCACTTCCAGGGATTAAAATGCCAAGTTGATTAGATATAAAGTGAAAGAAGATGTGGACGTGGGCAGAAAAGTGGCAGAGGAGTTTTAATGTGACTAAGTGTAAGAAAACATATTATATTCAATGGAAAATGATTTTATCAGGGGATCATGAGTGTTCCACTACAATCCAAAAAAGAACCTGAAATAAAAGAAAATTATTTCCTTAAGACATTAGTCCTGTGAGATGTAACAGAAAAACACAAAAAGACTGAGAGTGAAAGGTGAAAAATCATGTTGATTATCATCAGAAAGTTTATTGGAAACTCAACATAAAGGGTTTCTTACACTCTGAACTCACCTTGTACAAGTCATAGTACTTTCATATTTGTGATACAGCACATCACGTCCACTTGTCTAAACACAAATGACATGATGAAAGTAGAAATGGCCCAGAGAAAAACAGAACAAAATAAAAAGGCTCTGATTTTAGGAGAGGCTGATATAATGAGTCTTCTTCAGTCTGTAAAGGTAAAGATCCAAAGGGCACAGAAAGGTGTAAAGGAGGGAAAGAGAACTTGAGAGACTACATACTACACACATTATTCATCCCAGATATCCAAATTAATCTCACGATATTTCATGCCTTACAGGAACGTCATTTCAATGCTTCTGGTTTTATAGGAAAAGGAAGCTCGGATAAAATAAGTGACTTGCTTAAAAGCAGCAGTGAGTAGGTGGCAGAGCTAGTAAAATTAAATTTCAGCACTTCTGATGATCAAGTTTAGAAATCGTATATTTTAGATGGGAACTGGGCTCTACTCATTTTTGTAGCCTCAATGCCTGTCTTACTCTTCAACACACAGCAGATGCTCAGAAAATGTTTATGGAGTTATTAAAATGAATACAGCTAGACATTTGGAGGTTAATATCAGAGAGAGTAACCATGCTCAATCTGATAGAGTCCTGGGCTTGTAGATCTCTGAGGACACCTACTTAGTCCTTCCCTGGAGTTCATAAAATTCCCTCAAGTGACCTGCAGGAGGGCTTCAACAGACTGAGATGGCAGATGAGACCCCTTAAGAAAAACAGCAATCTCAAAGTTCTGAAAATGACTAATTTCTGAGTAAACACACCAGCTGTGACTTCAGTTGGTAACAGCAAATCACTTTTTCTGAGCAGATTTTCTGACGATCTCTATTTTGGGGAATAATTAAATGATGCAGTATCACAAGATAACAAGATTATCAAACACAGAAGAAATAAAAAAGAATCCTGTAACTCAGGAGAACACATGATGGGAAGATTAGCTGCATTTGTCTGTAATTACAGTGGAGCTACAGAACAGAATGCTTTGGAGTCATGGGACAGATTCACTTTCCATGACTGGCTTATAAAATTAAATCAGGCTGATTTGATATTCAAGTAGGTCAGTATTAAAGTTTGCTTTGGAGAAATATCAAGCAAGTATAATTTTTGAAAGATATGGATTTCTTTTATACCAGAAAAACAGAGATCCTAGCATTGACAAATGTCCAGGTTCAATTCCAGTGTCAGGTCACAAATCATACCCACAATCACCACTACCATCAAAGCCATCCATCTCTAGATACAGAGAAATGTCCTCTATGATCTGACCCCATCCTTCTATTCTAATCTCCCACTGTTTCCCTCCTGCAAGACTGCTGCAGAGTCTGTGTGAATTAGAAAAAGGCATTCTTTCCTGCAGGTGGACACTCCTACACCAGGGTTCTTGGCTTGGCAAGCAGAGTGTGGGTCTGCATTTCACCCCGCCTTGTCTCCTCAGTCAAATGCCCTTGTGTGGTGAACAACCTGAACAAGCATATGCAGGCGCCCTGTCCTGCTACCATTCAGACACTGAATGGTACTACTAGGTCCAACTGCCATTCAGACACTCTTTCCCAACTATCTCTTGTCAAACTACTGCTTCTGTGTATTGGTCCATTTAGAAATCACCCTTTTCTATGGAAACAACCTAAATGTCCATTGACAAACAAATGGTTAAAGAAAATGTGATATATACATACGATGGAATATTGTTCAGCCATAAAAAAAAGGGAAATACTGCCATTTGTAGCAACACGGATCAACCTGGAAGACATTATGCTAAGTGAAATAAGTCAGACACAGAATGATAAATACTGCATGACCTCATATGTGGACTCTAAAATAGTCAAACTCAGAAGCAGAGAATAGAATGGTAGTTGTCAGGGGCTGGAGGAGGGGGAAATGAAGAGATGTTGATCAAAGAATCCAAAGTTTCAGTTATGCAAGATGAATGAGTTCTGGAGATCTGATGTATACGGCATGATAGTTAACAATACTGTATGGTAAACTTGAAATTTGCTGAGTTCTCACAGAAGGAGGAGAAGGAGAAGAAGAAGGAAAAGAAGAAGGAGGAGAAAAAGGTAATCTCAAAGGCATTGTTTTTCTTACTAAATTTGCTTGTGTGGTAAATCACACTGATTGATATTCAAATGTTACATGACACTTGAGTTCCTGGGATGAACTCCACTGGGCCATGATGCATGATCCTTTTTATATAGCATGGGATCCAATTTGCTAAAATGCTGTTAAGAACTGTTGCAACTATGTTTATTGGGGATTTTGGTTTGTGGTTTTCTATTCTTATGGGGTCTTTGGTTTGATGTCAAAAGTAATAATTTTGGCTTCACAGAAGGAGATGGGAAGTAAGAAATTTTGTGGAACTTGTATTATCTCTACTATAAATGTTTGAGAGAGTTCATCTGTGAAGCGATCATAGATTTTCTACTTCGGGTCCAGGAATTAATCTTACTTTATCATATAATGTGCTTTTTAATACTTAATTGGATTCTATTAGTTAATATGTGACAAAGGATGAATGCATCTAGATTTTTAAGTGCACTGGGACAGATATTGTTTTCTTATTGCTCTTATCCAAATTATTGTCAAGGTTATTTTAGCCTCAAGAAAATTGGATGGAGAGTCTTCCATTTTCTTTTCTGGTACAAATTTTATGAATTATTTTAGCATGTATCCTCAAGCTTATTAAAGTAACATTTAAAAAAGAAATCACCTCTCTCCTCATTTTTAAAGGTCCCAAACAAGTTCTGCCTCCCTTTTGAAATCTTCCCTGTTCTCCCCTCTGTGGTGGTTTCTCCTTCCTCTGAAAGCTTAGTCTGAAACCTATTCACTTGTCATTTTAAATAGACTCAGCTTAGTATCATCTGATTTGCTTTATTTGTGCCTCTTCCTCCCTACCGTATCACCCTCTGAGGGTGCACACTGTCTTATACTTCCTTCCGAGTCCCCCACTACTCACCGTCACGCTCACCACTGCCTTATACAGAGCACACCTGGGTTAGTTCATTTTATGTGTCAACCTGAAAGGGCCACAGGGGTCCAGATATTTGCCTAAACATTATTCTGGGTGTGTCTGTGAAGGTGTTTCTGGATGAGATTAACATCTGAATCAAGACTGAGTAAAGCAGATGGCCCTTCCCAATGTGAGCGGGCCTCATCCAATCCACCGAAGGCCTGACTAGAACAAAAAGGTGGAGTAAGGGAGAATTTACTCTGTCTGACCGTCTTTGAATTGAGACATCAGTCTTCTGCCTTTAGTCTCAGACTGAAAGATATAGCATTCCTGGTCCTCAGGCCTTCAGAATTGGCCTGGAACTATACCTTCGGCTCTCTTGGGTCTCCAGTTTGCCAACCTTAGGACTTCTCAGCCTCTATAAATGCGTGAGCCAATTCCTCATGATAAATCTCTCTCTCTCTCTTTCTATATATAACTATAATCTTATCTCTCTCTCTTGCTCTCCCTCTATATATCTATATAAATAGATATATAAAGAATATATATAATCTATATGTTATCTATATTATCTATGTGTTATCTATATATAGATAATAGATGGATGGATATAGATACAGAGCTCCTCGACTGCTATAACAAAATACCACAGACTGGATGCTTAAACAGCAGACATTTATTTCTCACAGTTTTAGAGGCTGACCAGTCCAGATCAAGGTGCTGGCCTGGTGAGACTCTTCCTGGCTTGCGGACTGCCACCTTCGTGTTCTCACATGGTCGAGAGAGAGAAAGAGCTCTGGTCTCTCTTCCTCTTATAAGGACACTAATTCCATCACTGCGACACTACCCTCATGACCTCAGCTAAACCTAATTACCTCCCAAAGGCCCCACCTCCAAATACCATCACACTGGGAGTTAGAGTTTCAATATATGAATTGGTAGGGGGGCGGGGGGTGGAGACACACAAACATTCACCCCATAACAGCACCATTAATAAAGACCTATTGCTTGATTCCTGGCAGAAGACACCCACTCAACCTGGGACTTGAGGGAATGAGGAACCACAATATATAAAAGAGTATCACAAGAATACACAATAGTATATGTTCCTCAAATGCCAAAAACAAATAGCCATTTACCTCCTTTCAGGTGGGATATACTCTCCCTGAATCAAAAGGAAGAAAGAGAACCTTCCCCACCATGTCACATAGAAACGAGTCAGTTATTCAAGCCAACTCAGAAACTTTGCGTTTTAATCAATTGCTGAGTGGCATGGCACAGTGGAAAGAGCATGGATTTTAGGGTTAGACTAACCTGGGTTTAAATCTCAGGTGACCAACTTACTACCTAAACTTGGGCTCTTTACCTCTCTGTATTTTCACCTGTAAGATAAGAATAATACCCATTTCTAAAGTTTGTTAGATTCAAATGACGCTGCCTTTAGCATACTCCTCAAACATGCTAAACTCACCATCTCTGCTGGGCTTTTGCACTTGCTGCCAGATACTTCCTTCCCCGGGATCTTTGCATGTCCCGCTGCTTCTCACTAATTGAGTCTCAGCTCAAACATTACTTCCTCAGTGATGTTTTTTTCTGACTACCTGAGCTAGGTAGTCCCCACCCCTCCCAATCATTCTCTTTATATAATCTTCATAGATATTATTTTTATTTCAAAATTACCTTGACTATTTATTATTCATTTCCCCAACCAAAATGTAAGTTCTCTGAGAGGAGAGACCTTGCTGTTGTGATAACTGCTGTGTCAATCCCGTGTCCAGCTCTATTATAATGCCTGGTACATATTAGGTGCCCAATAATATTTGTTGAAAGAATTAATGAGTATATAAATGTGTATCTGGTATATAAATGTGTATCTAGCACAGCACCCATTCACACATTTAGATTCTTTTCTTCCCCCTTTTTATGTAAAAATCATTGGGTTAAACAATGTGCCTGTGTGAGTCCTTTGAAATGGAGAGCACTTCAACAAAATGAATTCACTGAATGCTCATCAGGCATTTATAAATGTAGACAGAAGTATGGTCATTTACTTCCATGTGCAATGAGACTATCCTCCGCCTTAATGTTCTATTTTAGGTACAAATTAACATACCAGTTATTGAAGTGTTTATAGATTTTACTCTCATATGAGACGTTAATAACATAATATTCTCTCAGCCTTCTGCGAGGGAAGATTTTGCTTAGAGGTCTTTTATTTATAAGGAAACAGAGGCCCAGAGAGAGGACACACTTGATAGTTCAAGGTCAAACACCTAGTCAGAGGCAGGTGCATTCTACCATGCTGCCTCCTTAGAGTAAGAACTGCAAGTCTTCCAAAAATCGAAGAACAGTGGAATTCAAAGACAGAGATCCCTAAATGATATTATAGGATGTGGAAATTGAGGATGTGATTTCCATTTGGAGTGCTTGTGAGATCAAGTATGATAAAGAAGATAAACAGCTAAGCATTACAGAAGCATAAGAAATTTTTTATTTTTATCACTTTGCTGATGCATTGATTCTGTTTGTGATACTGCATCACCAGGGCACGGTTCATACAGCAAATTGCTGGAAGGAAATAAGAAAAGAGCTCTCCCCTCATTCTGCTCTCATTAGCAAAGGAGACTTGACCGTCTTTTCCCAGTCCAAGTGCAAACTGCCATGACTGGTATTATCAGCCTACTCACCACCATGGCTGGGCAGAAACATCCTTGTACCTCAAGGCAACAACACTCTGGATTTCCAAATCCAAACCCAGGTGGCACATTCCATTCTACAATTTTCCAGCTGGCACCAATTCAGGGGGAGATATTATTCACCAGAATAGGCACTAACAACTGAAGTTTGGCAGGTTGGGAGACGAACACATGCCACAGGCTCCCAGATGCACCCAAGTTTAGCAACATGGTACCAAATGTGTTCTGAATGGAGAAATGGATCTTAGATGCTGTACTCTCATTTTTATAGGTGAAAAAACTGAGGCTTAAGGGGAAAAATGGCCCAAGGTCATGAGGTGGTAACCCTCATCTCTTCTCAACAGTGCTCTTTTCGTTACACCAAGTTGAGCTCACAGTGGATCTGGATTGAAGCTCATGCCTTAGAATTGAAGCACAAAGATATATGGTACTGCTCTGGCTCTATTCTCCTCAGTGAATTGGTCTATCTTCTCAACCACCTCTAATGAGCCATTGAGGATACATGGTCCTCACATTCAACAAGCCCGAAGAATAATTTTAAAAACCAACCCAAACTGATTTGCCTGAAAACCTGGTTAGTTTTATCCTTAGTGTCTCCATACATTCCTTTGAAATAGAGTTTACTATCCAGTGTTTTTATAATGAAATATATTCTATCAACCTTTAAAAATATTCTCATCATTTATTCATTCAACAAAGATTCATTAGAGTAGGTACCTACTCTTTTTCCAGCAGTATGCAAAGCACTGGGTGGAGGGTAGGAGAAGGAAAGACTATAGACCTCACCCAGCTCTGCCACAAAGAATAAAAATAGTGTTAACAGAAGTAAAGGAGATTATTTATCCCAGAGTTCAGGTATCAAAATTATATCAACTACAGTAAAATTGATAATAGCTAATATTTATTAAGTACTTAGTAAGCACTAGTTACTGTGCTGACTTTAAACACCTTATTCAATTAATCCTCACATCAGTCATACAAGCCAGTTAGCATTATCTCCTAATCTTACAGATAAGATAACTAAGGCACAGAGAGACTAATTAACTTGTTCAAGGTCATACAACTACTGAGTGGTGGATTCAGGATTTGAGACCATGCAAACTGACTCCAGAGCAGATCTTATTCATCACTTCACACTACTTCTGAAATACGGAATTATTCAAAAAATTTTAAAAGGGGATTCATATTTTAATACTCACACAGGACAGTAAAGACAACCAATACCTTTAGATACAGTTTGGTGGCTTTCTCACTAATAATCAACCACTATAAATATTAATCCTCTTCTTTTTTCCCATAGTGGCTTTCAGAAGAAAAATCTTTTCTTCATCAGGCTCCTAAATAACTCTTCAACTTTTGAAATTAAAGTTTTCAGTTTCTTTTTAGTTAAGACATACAGACTTTTTAAATTTCTTTATTTCTTTAATCACACCTTACATGATAAAACATCTCTTTACAATTCAATGGGGATTTGTTGTTTGATGGACATAGAGATTCAGTTTTGCAAGATGAAAACAGTTCTGGAGATTGGCTGCACAACAATGTGAACACTACTTAACACTACTGAACATTAAAAATGGTTAATATGGTAAATTTTATGTTATGTGTGTTTTACCACAATTAAAAATAAAAAATTTCTTGTGCTCTTTTAGAGTTAGAATATGTAAACTTCAAAGATATTGTTAACTTAGAACAGATAAGGTCGCAGACATTCTACATATATGATTTTCTGTTTGTGTTACAGTACAGAGAAAGGAGTGATAAATTTTGATTATAGGGTAAATAATAGAGAGAAATTTTGTGTAGCTTAGGAATTCATCTGAATTGCATTTTCTTCATATGCAATTGATAAAATTTAACCACATGGTTTCTTTCTTTTTTAAATTGAAGTATAGTTGATTTACAATGTTATATTAGTTTCAGGTGTACAACATAGTGATTCAATATTTTTATAGGTTATACTCTATTTAAAGTTATAAGATATTGGTTATATTCCCTGTGCTGTACATTACACCTTTGTATCTTATTTATTTTACACATAGTAATTTGTACCTTTTAATCCCCTTCCCCTACCTTGCCCCTCCCTTAACCACATGGTCTCTAAAGGCATTTTTAGGTTCTGACAGTCTGGGAGTTAAACAGTTAGTAGGATTTCAATATGTGATGTGGAAAGGACACTTCAAAAAGAAAAGTGGCTTAAACAGAAGTATTGCAGCATGAAAGTATAATTCACAAAGCCCTGCTAAGTGGTGGTGCAGTTATGGTATAACATAGGATATGCATATGGCAGAGGGGGAGTGAGGATAAGGTTGAAAGGTAGGATGGAGCCAGTTCCTTGCTTCCTGGCTTGCCAATAACCAGGAGAGGGGCCTCTGAAGACCTGTGAAGCTAATAATTTGGAATCTTGGGAATGGTGAAACAGAAACCTTAACAAGTACTCTCTCGAAGACAGATTTCTACTTGAATGTTGTTTATTTCCCGGGTTCTTGATTTTGTACTTTGGGGATTATTTCCTAAGATAAAGCTGAACTCCTGAGGCCCAAAGTAGCTTCTCCCTTTGTGTCAACAATTCTGATATGTGGCGATCTTCATTTGAATGGCTTAGAGACTTAATAGTCTGTCTCTCTAACATTCACATGTAGGAAACTTCAAACTAGGTCATCAAATCCCAACTTCCATCCCAATGCAAGAATCTACACTGTAATGTTCATAACAAGGGGTCACTGGAAAAATTACTATTTTTCAGGTTTTTCTGTTTTTTGTTTTTTTCATTTTCAGACAGCTGATGGGACAAAATTTGTGTGAGGGCTTTATTACACATTTTATTTCTATCCTTGGTGTGGTTACCATTAACTTTTTTTTAAACATGCACACTTTACTTATCAAGTATAAATTTAATCAGTAGCTCTACTGTCCTCCCAAGTTTTAGTATGTTTTAAGAGTGATCACTCCTCTTTTCTCTTTACTCCCTTGCCATGTCACATATTACAGCCCAGTGTCTTAATTTCACCTTGTTTTTATACTCCCTAAATTAATCATTATTTTTGTTGTTATTCTGTACAGTCAAGTTATTTCTGTTTTTGTTTGTTTTAGATTTAGTCACATGTTTACCAATTTCTCTAGTCTCTATTGCTTTTTTCATGTCACTACTTCCTTTTGGATTCAATTTTCTGCTTCTTGAAGAATATCTGTTTTTAGCAGTCCTTTCAGAAATGATCTCTGAGATGTAAAATTGACGCCTCTATCTGTCTAAAATTGTCTCTATTTGACCCTCACTTTTTTTTTTTTGCGGTACGCGGGTCTCTCACTGTTGTGGCCTCTCCCGTGGCGGCTCACAGGCTCCGGACGTGCAGGCTCACGGGCCCAGAAGCTCCGCGGCATGTGGGATCCTCCCGGACCGGGGCACGAACTCGTGTCCACTGCATCGGCAGGCAGACTCTCAACCACTGAGCCACCAGGGAAGCCCTGACCCTCATTCTTGAATAAAAGTTTACCTAGGTGGAAAATTCTAGATTGGGTGCGATTTCTTTTTTTCTCTCAGCTTTTGAGGGCATTATTCTTTTGTTTATTTTGCCACTGTTCTTGTTTTAATTGTGATTTCTTGTAGGGTATCTCTTTTATCTTTGGATGCTCTTAAGACCTACTTTTTTTTAAAATTGTGTAATTTTAATTAATTTATTTATTTATTCATCTAATTTCTTTATTGGAGTATAATTGCTTTGCAATGTTGTGTTAGTTTCTGCTGTATAACAAAGTGAATCAGCCATATGTATACATATATCCCCATATCCCCCTCTCTCTCTTTTTTTTTTTTTGCAGTACGCGGGCCTCTCACTGTTGTGGCCTCTCCCGTTGTGGAGCACAGGCTCCAGATGCGCAGGCTCAGCGGCCATGGCTCACGGGCCCAGCCGCTCCGCGGCATGTGGGATCTTCCCGGACCGGGGCACAAACCCATGTCCCCTGCATCGGCAGGCGGACTCTCAACCACTGCGCCACCAGGGAAGCCCTATCCCCCTCTCTTGAGTCTCCCTCCCACCCCTCTAGGTTGTCACAAAGTATCAAGCTGATCTCCCTGTGCTATGCAGCAGCTTCCCACTAGCCATCCATTTTACATTTGGTAGTGCATATATGTTAAGACCTACTTTGAATCTTTGCTGCTATGCAGTTTCACTACAGTATGTCTAGAAGTGGCCTTCTTTTAATTTATCCTGTGGAACTCAGTGTGCTTCCTAATTGAGGTCTTTCATCAATTTTGGAAAAATTTCAACCATTACCTCTGAGTATTGTCTTTTTTCCATTCTTTCTATTCTCCCCTTCTAGAACTATTATTAAACATGTATTGAGGATAGTATTCTCATTCTATCCTCCATGTCTCTTAATTTTGCTTTCATAGTTTTCTTTTCTTTGTCTCCTTGAGAGGCATCATGGGTCATTTCTGCCTTATCTTCCAGTTTACCCGTTTTTCTCTTCAGCAGTGTCTTATCTCATGTTTAAACAGCCCATTATGTTTTTTAATTTTGATGACTATGTTTTTTTATTTCTGAAAACTTTGTCATATCTACCATAGATAAAACATATCTATGTTTTTATCTCTTTATTTGTTCTTAATCATTTAAATATATTAATTTTACAGATTTAAAAAATCATCTCATAGTTTTAGATCTTTTATAATCTTAAGAGGTTTTGTGGTTTCTTCTGCGAGGCACCTCGGGTGGGTATCACTGGCTGGGTATACTTTTTATGTTAATTAATCAGCTTGCAGGACCTCAGACCACACAGGGAGCAGAAATCTAAACACCAGAACCCACCTGAAGATAGACCTATCATTCTGAATTCTGAGAGAGAGACTTTCTTCTTTCCAGAGACTAGGCTGAGAAAGACAACTTTCTTGTGTCCATGTGTTAATGAAAAGATTTTTTTTTCTGACTACCATGTTACTGAAAGTCCCATCTCACTTGTGGGTTTCAGCTTTAATGCCTGTCTTGTGAAGACGCAAGTCTTCATTTTCTCTTCCTGTGTGGGTATTTAAATCCAAGTCCCAAGATTACCAAGACAGATATCTGAAGAGGCCTGATACAACATCATCTTACAGACGTACTACTCAAGTCTGTCTTTATTTTCAGCCTCTGGAGAGTCCCTTACTTTCTTGCAAGTTCAGTTATGCATTAGAATGTTGTTACTTTTTATTCAGAGCTGTTAGGAGTTTAGTGGTGGAAGATTTTTAGGTTATTGAGTCCAAATTACTGCTGGAAAAAGAAGTAAGATTGTTCTCTTTTTCTGAGCTTCAGATAAGAAGCTCAAAAGCATACTTCAATTCAGCAAACATTTACTGGTCACTTATTGTGATGATTAAATTTTTACGTGTCAACTTGGCTAGGCTATGGTGCCCTGCTGTTTGGTTAAACACTACTTTAGGAGTCAGGTACAAATAGATAAAATATAGCATGCAAGTATCCAGATACAGATAGGTATATTCTATTATGTGACTAGCCTGACTTAGCTTGGAGGCCATCAGGGAAGTCATCTTGGAAGAAGTGATGCCTGAGCCCATCCTAAATTTAAATTGGACTTAGCTAGGCAAAGTGAAATAAAAATTAAAGCAGGGATTCTGGGCACCCGGACAGCATTAGCAAAGGTAAGGAAGTGAGAAATAACATGGTGCAAAGTTGCGGTATATAAAATATGAGGCAGGGAATGATGGGAGATGGGGCTAGAAAGTTATAACACTACAACAGAGGGAGAGAGAATAAGCGTGGAAGTTTTTGAAAAAGGCTTTTTGAAGTGGTGTTTAAGCTTAATCTGGAGAAATGAGTAATATTTTAATAGGTGAAGATGATGAGGAAGGGTAGAAAACATAGTACTCTGGGAGAAAACGTAGGATGCATGAAGGGGACTCTGGGAAATAAGAATACAGAGGTAGATTATGGCCAGACTACAGAAAGCTCTGAATGACTGATGACTCCCAGAGAAGACGCTTAGATGTATTCCCTCAGGTAGTGGCTAGAAGCCTGTGAAAAACAGACACTAATCAGGAAATTGCGGTTATAAACACCCACCACCTCCAAGGGCTTGGAAGACCCTGAAAGACACACCTGGCCATGGCATTCAGCTGCCTCTGAAAGACACAGCCAGACTAGCCAAGGGACAGGAAACATCTGTGCCACCCTGACCTGTCTGAATCTGCTCTCTCCCCTAACTTTGGCAGTATAAAAACTGGGAACAGAACAAAGGCTAAGGCAAGCCCCAGCCTCAGTTCTAGAGAAAAACAATAACAAGAGGAGGGCCAACCTCATTTACTAGCATTTACTAGCAGAGAAGAAGAGGTGGACCCTGTCAGGTCTCATCAAGGAGAATATAATAAAAGACTCATTGTTACTGTTTTCTCCCCGTGTGAAATGAGTCTCTAAACAGTAAACTGTGGCTGAACGAGCAGTGACCTGGCGAGGAAACCTGGGTTCTAGTCCAGATCCTGTCACTAGCTTGCTGTATGGATTAGGCAAGTTGTTTTACTTCTCTGGGTCTCTGTTTCTCCATTTGTATTGTGAGGGAGTTGAACTAGACTAGTGGAGTTCTGTGGACCCCAGACTATCTCTGGGAACTCTAACCCCATTTCAACGAAAGCAGCTGCATTTTAACCAGTTTTATATATAATGAGTTCTGCCTAAAGCTTTGTTTGAAAAAGAAAATTCAACTACTTAAAAAAAATAAGACCCTTGGATTTGAATCTTTAAGACCCTTTCTAACTTCAGTGGTCTATGAATTTGTGGTTTCATGATAAGCTGTTGTTAGGGAGCTCCCACCTTAACATCAATTGGGGCTGAGGTTGCATAAGAAACTCATGGTCAAGGGAAGGTCCAGACAGAGGGCACAAAGGCAGGTAAGAAGGCGAGAAGGAGAGGAAATGAATTGGGGAGCAACATCAGGAATCAAGAAGTAGGCAGGGGCTTCCCTGGTGGCGCAGTGGTTGGGAATCCGCCTGCCAATGCAGGGGACACGGGTTCGAGCCCTGGACCGGGAAGATCCCACGTGCCGCGGAGCAATTAAGCCCGTGTGCCACAACTACTGAGCCTGCGCCCTGGAGCTCGCGAGCCACGGCTGCTGGGCCCGCATGCCACAGCTGCTGAGGCCTGCGCGCCTGGAGCCCGTGCTCTGCAACAAAGAGAAGCCACCGCAGTGAGAACCCCACGCACCGCAACGAAGAGTGGCACCTGCTCACCGCAACTAGAGAAAGCCCGCACGCAGCAGTGAAGACCCAACACAGCCATAAATAAATAAATTAATTAAAAAAAAAAAAGAAGTAGGCAATTAAAGGGCCAAGGCTAATAGATAGCAAAGGCTTTCCTGGCAGGTAAAATCAGGTAACCTGAAAAGTGAATAAAGATAGGGCTTCTGGAAAGAACTGGAATATGGTCTAAAATTTAAAATTTGTTTTCCTGCAAATAATAAAAACCACAAACAACAAGCATTGCCTATAGGTGCCACAGCATATGGTTCTGTAACGAAAACTATTGTTAGAGAGAAAACTCACTGTTGAGGGGGAAGAGAGAGCTGGTGAGGTATCCAGGAAAAGCTCATTTATTTGCCAAGTTATTTAAAATTTATCAAATTTCTGCTATGGGCCAGAACTGTGCTAGGTTACTGGGATTACAGAAATGAATAAAACACTACCTTTTTTCCTCAAGGAGTACAAAATTTGAAAGAGACAGACAAACAAGTAAAGTGAGATGGGAAGCTTGGTTCAAAATAGCTGAAAGTTCACAGAATAAGAAAGGCACAGTTCAAGGAACACTAGCTGATTTCAAATAATAGCTAGAAGGGAACGTATTTTCTTACCTGAACAAAGAAGGATACCTGGCACTTAGAAAAGAAGCTTGTTTCTTGAGGGACCAAGGAAGGGAAGAATACACAGATCCATTAAAAGGAAATAATGAGGACAGGAATGAAGGTGAGGCAGCCAGAACTGAATGCTGGGAAGAATGGGGACTGTGGAAGGCTGCACTGTCCAATAGAGCAGTTATCAGCCACATGCGGCTGCTGAGCACCTGAAATGTGGCTGGCTAGGGCAAACCGAGATGTGCTGTGAGGCAAAATACACCTCCAGCTTTAAAGATTTAATATGAAAAAGAATGTTAATATCTCTTTAATGATTTGTTTTATATTGATCACATGTTGAAATGAGAATATTTTGGTCTTATTGTATTAAATAAAATATATTATTAATTTCAACTGTTTCCTTTTATTGATTTATTTTTACTGTGGTTGCTAGAAGATTTAAAATTTCACATAAGGCTCACATTTGCAATTTGCATTGTATTTCTACTGGATAGTGCTGTGTTAAACCTCTGCCATGCCCAGCGAGTAAGGTGACAGTGTATCCCTTTGACCAATATCTTTAGGAGAAAATATGGACCCCTAAACTTCCTCACACTCTAACAAAACACACTTTATATGGTGCCAACAGCATACGGGCTACTTAAAAGTCTTGCAGTGGACAAGGTCTATGAAGGAGGGAGAAAAATGAAAAAAATTGTATTTTGTGCTTAAATAATGGAGGGCTGTTTCATAGCAAGCATGTGAGACTTTCAGCAAGGTTTTTCATGTTTACACCTGTCTCCTCTACTGTAAAATTAGATAAGATCACTTTCCACCTGTGTTTGTATTTTAATCTGTGTTTTCCAAAGTTTCTCATACAGTATCTCACTTGACCCTTACTACAACCTTGAGATTTAGACAGGGTAAAGATCATTCTCTCCACTTTATAGTTGAGTAAACTAAGGCACAAAAAGGTTCATTTGCTCATGCACATAAAACTGAGCCTTTGAACTTGGGTCTTCTAACTGTAAGGTCACGGCTCCCTCTACTACTTTATGCTACCTCTCACTGCACAAACTTCGCTTGTCTGACACTTGCTGCTCTTGCTATCTACTTAGCTCTTCCTGTATATGTCCCATCTCCTTAACCAGATTAAGTTCTCTGAATGCAATATCCATGCCATATTCATCTCTGAAGCTACCATATCATCTAATACGCATCAGCAGTAGGAACTCAGAATTAAGACTAAGTAAAATGTGGCACAAAGGGCCAAGATAGGAAGATCTGGGAATCCCTATTTTCCAACTCACTCCAGGGAGGCTGACTCCTGCCTCTGGGGAAGATGCCACTGACTTCTGGACAGGAAGTTCTATCATTTTACAGAAGGGCAAAAGGCAGAAAACATAGATAAATAGGAGAGGACTTAAAGCTGGACAACTCTAACTACGACCTCAAGGCAGAATTTTTAGCAAGTTATATTACAGCTTCTGGCACTAGCCACTCATACCATCCAGAGTGCTGTTGATTCCAGTTCCTGGTGTTATTTTGGAGGGTGGGCTGGGATACAGTCTCTGTCTTCCAGGGCCTTTATAAACAATGAATGATGAGATCTTATATGAGCCAGCACTGAAGAGTACAAAATCCAGAGCAGTGTATCTTTAGAAATTTTCAGCAATTCTTTGTAGATTTTGAGACCAGATTTAAACAAAATAGGATATTCCTTTTCCTAAAGCTTGTACCTTGGTAAGACATAATTTAGAGACTAAATCCATCTTTCTCAACACTGAATCCAAAGCACCTAGCAAAACTGTCACTCAAAAAACATATGCTGAATGACTCAGTAGTCATTACTGAAAGAATCTGCTTTGTAGTTTTCTCTACAAATAAAAACTGGGTCCAGTGACGCTGTATTTGGAAGCTTGTGAGCAAGGAAAAATCATGGTGATGGTATATTTTAAGTGAGTCCTTTTACACATCCACGAAGGTGGGGAAAGGGGCACATGGTTGTAACTAACTGCACTGATTTCATGTAACTCCCATGTGATA
This sequence comes from Orcinus orca, assembly GCF_937001465.1. Taxonomy (NCBI): domain Eukaryota; kingdom Metazoa; phylum Chordata; class Mammalia; order Artiodactyla; family Delphinidae; genus Orcinus; species Orcinus orca. The sequence continues at coordinate 5,246,599 of NC_064568.1, forward strand.
TATTTATTCTATAGAAAATTCTTGGGTGACATTGAAACTGCAACGACTTTTGCATCCCCTTGAGGTTAAACTCCAATCAAGAATGCCCTAGACTCTGGAGTTTACAGTAACATTTCTAATCAACAAGAGGGAGCCCTTTCTAAACTGTCAGGGACTCCTCTGAGGATCTTTACTGCGGAGGACAGCTGTGATTTAATGCCTCCTTCCCTTTTTCTCCACAAAAGCTGTAAAGCTCACTCTGGATCGTAAGGTCCCACAAGATCTAGAAAAGGGTTAAAAGGATGGTAAGTACTAAAGTCAAACCTAAGGTAGTGGATATCCTGGCCATGAAGAGAACATGGCTCTCTAGCAACAATTCCCTTGCCACCAGATCACCAAACCAATCACCAAACCAGGGTCAGGCCACAGCCACTATTCTTTCAAGTCATCTTTCTCTCCCTCTGCTTTCCCAGATACCTTTTCCCTTTTTCCTCTCCCAACTGTGTCCCCACTCTCTTCCCCTCTTCTCCCAACCTTTCTCTGACCACACTCCCCCTTTCCATGCTGGCAATCGGAAACACAACATCCTCACAAAAATCCCTAGTTTCAAGTCCAGAAATCTGATTAAGGAGGAGTTTTTCATTTCCTTTTCCTAGTAGTTCAGGAAGATCCACAATATTTGCTGTCTGGGGGCTACGGGTTCATTATTTCTGGTCTTTGATTTACACAGGCCACCTCTCCAAAAAGTGCTGACATCATTTCTATCATTAACCATCTGATTCCGACTCAATAACTCATTTAGGGTCATTTAGACACTCCTGTCTCAGAAATTCGTAGCTAAAAGGACAGGCAGTCCTCTCAAAGTGAAGTAACAATCTCAATTCAATCAATTCTTTAAACATATCTATTTTATGCTAGTAGATATTGTACTAGGAGATGAGCATATACAGATGAGCAAGTCCAGAACCTCCTCTGATGAAGCCAACAATTACTCAATTCATCAAAAGCTCACAGAATGCTTAGTATGTATTATTTATTATATTATGTGCCAGGGAAAAAAGAGTGGTATCCTGGGGAGCAAAATAATATTCCCCAAACAAAATCTCTCACCTTAATGTAAAATTAGGGAGGCAAACATCAAAGACTCTCAAGCCAGAAGCCCTCAGGATTAAAGCTCCCATGTAAACTGGAACTTCAGGTGCTTTTGCACATCTTTCCCCAGGAACTGGTTAAGAAGGATCATAGACCAGGTTATTAAAAATGCAGAATTAAAGAGGTCTTTAACACTGGGGATTCCTGAACCCTGGAAGGTTTCATCTGACATATGGCACAAAAATTCATGGTTTTCACAGCTGATTTTCTTGGAGTGCTTTTTGTAGGTAAAGGAGAAAAAGTCTAAGGATATGAAGTTTGAGACTGTTCCTAGGCTGCCACTGAAAATTCACTATAGGCTTTCTTCCCTCACAAGTTGGTTTTACTTCGAGGGCTAGGTTCTAAAGGAGGCAGCTGTCCATACAGCAGGATTTAAAGGGTGAGATACGCCCTTGCTTTCTGAAACTTCACCACACATTCCTTCAGGTCCCAAAGAGCAGCGGTACAATAAACTGTAATCAGGCACTCCTGGATGCAAATTCTGGCTCTGCCATGTATCAGTTGTTTGACCTTGTACCAGTTATTTACCTGAGTCTAATCTAGAACACAAGTCTTCTGCCTACTAATCGACTGTTCTTTCTGCAAAAATGACTTTGCTCGGATGAAAATTAGAAATTTCCTTGGAATGGTAAAGCAAGATCTTTTCAGGGCAATTAGACTTTCCTCCAACAGAAATAAATTCAATAATTAGGGATAAAATTGGAGACTGAAGGGCAAGTTTCTTTTTGTTTGTTTGTTTCACAGCTTTATTGTGTAGCTTACATTTTTTAATAACTATAATTTATTTTTTTGAATTTTATTTATTTTTTATACAACAGGTTCTCATCAGTTATCCATTTTATACATATTAGTATATACATGTCAATCCCAATCTCCCAATTCATCCCACCCCTCCCCCACCCCCCGCCACTTTCCCCCCTTGGTGCCCATACGTTTGTTCCCTACATCTGTGTCTCTATTTCTGCCCTGCAAACCAGTTGCTCCGTATCATTTTTCTGGTTTCACATATATGCGTTAATATACAATATTTGTTTTTCTCTTTCTGACTTACTTCACCCTGTATGACAGTCTCTAGATCCATCCACATTTCTACAAATGACCCAATTTCGTTCCTTTTTATGGCTGAGTAATATTCCATTGTATATATGTACACATCTTCTTTGTCCATTTGTCTGTTGATGGGCATTTAGGTTGCTTCCATGACCTGGTTACTGTAAACAGTGCTGCAATGAACACTGGGGTGCATGTGTCTTTTTGAATTATGGTTTTCTCTGGGTATATGCCCAGTAGTGGGATTGCTGGGTCATATGGTAATTCTACTTTTAGTTTTTTAAGGAACCTCCATACTGTTCTCCATAGTGGCTATATCAATTTACATTCCCACCAACAGGGCAAAAGGGTTCCCTTTTTTCCATACCCTCTCCAGCATTTGTTGTTTGTAGATTTTCTGATGATGCCCATTCTAACTGGTGTGAGGCGATACCTCATTGTAGTTTTGATTTGCATTTCTCTAATAATTAGTGATGTTGAGCAACCTTTCATGTGCTTCTTGGCCATCTGTATGTCTTCTTTGGAGAAATGTCTATTTAGGTCTTCTGCCCATTTTTTGATTGGGTTGTTTGTGTTTTTAATACTGAGCTACATGAGCTGTTTATATATTTTGGAGATTAATCCTTTGTCCTTTGATTCATTTGCAAATATTTTCTCCCATTCTGAGGGTTGTCTTTCTGTTTTGTTTGTAGTTTCCTTTGCTTTGCAAATGCTTTTAAGTTGCACTAGCTCCCATTTATTTATTTTTGTTTTTATTTCCATTACTTTAGGAGATGGATCAAAAAAGATCTTGCTGTTATTTATGTCAAAGAGTGTTCTTCTTATGCTTTCTTCTAAGAGTTTTATAGTGTCCGGTCTTATATTTAGTTCTCGAATCCATTTTGAGTTTATTTTTGTGTATGGTGTTAGGGAGTGTTCTAATTTCATTCTTTTACATGTAGCTGTCCAGTTTTCTCAGCACCACTTACTGAAGAGGCTGTCTTTTCTCCATTGTATATCCCTGCCTCCTTTGTCATAGATTAGCTGACCATAGGTGTGTGGGTTTATCTCTGGGCTTTCTAACCTGTTCCATTGATCTATATTTCTATTTTTGTGCCAGTACCATATTGTCTTCATTACTGTACCTTTGTAGTATAGTCTGAAGTCAGGGAGTCTGATTTCTCCAGCTCTGTTTTTTTCCCTCAAGACTGCTTTGGCTATTCGGGGTCTTTTGTGTCTCCATACAAATTTTAAGATTTTTTGTTCTAGTTCTATAAAAAATGCCATGGGTAATTTGACTGGGATTGCATTGAATCTGCAGATTGCTTTGGGTAGTATAGTCATTTTCACAATTTGATTCTTCCAATCCAAGAACATGGTATATCTCTCCATTTGTTTATGTCGTCTTTGATTTCTTTCATCAATATCTTATAGTTTTCTGAGTACAGGTCTTTTACCTCCTTAGGTAGGTTTATTTCTAGGTATTTTATTCTTTTTGTTGCAATGGTGAATGAGATTGTTTCCTTAGTTTCTCTTTCTGATCTTTTGTTGTTAGTGTATAGGAATGCAAGAGATTTCTGTGCATTAATCCTGTATTCTGCAACTTTACCAAATTCATTGATTAGCTCTAGTAGTTTTCTGGTGGCATCTTTAGGATTCTCTATGTATAGTACCATGTCATCTGCCAACAGTGACAGTTTTACTTCTTTTCCAATTTGTATTCCTTTTATTTCTTTTTCTTCTCTAATTGCCATGGCTAGGACTTCCAAAACTATGTTGAATAATAGTGGCGAGAGTGGACATCCTTGTCTTATTCCTGACCTTGGAGGAAATGCTTTCAGTTTTTCACCACAGAGAATGATGTTTGCTGTGGGTTTGTCATATATGGTCTTTATTATGTTGAGGTAGGTTCCTTCTATGCCCACCTTCTGGAGAGTTTTTATCATAAACGGGTGTTGACTTATGTCAAAACCATATGATCATCTATTGAGATGATCATATGGTTTTTATTCCTCAATTTGTTAATATGGTGTATCACATTGATTGATTTGCATATATTGAAGAATCCTTGCATCCCTGGGGTAAGTCCCACTTGAATATGGTGTATGATACTTTAAATGTGTTGTTGGATTTTGTTTGCTCATATTTTGTTGAGGATTTTTGCATCTATATTCATCAGTGATACTGGTCTGTAATTTTCTTTTTTTGTAGTATCTTTGTCTGCTTTTGGTGTCAGGGTGATAGCGGCCTCGTATAATGAGTTTGGGAGTGTTCCTTCCTCTGCAATTTGTTGGAAGAGTTTGAGAAGGATGGGTGTTAGCTCTTCTCTAAATGTTTGATAGAATTCACCTGTGAAAACATCTGGTCCTGGACTTTTGTTTGTTGGAAGATTTTTTTTTTTTTTTTGTGGTACGCGGGCCTCTCACTGTTGTGGCCTCTCCCATTGAGGAGCATAGACTCCAGACGCGCAGGCTCAGCAGCCATGGCTCACGGGCCCAGCCGCTCCGCGGCATGTGGGATCTTCCCGGACCGGGGCACGAACCCATGTTCCCTGCACTGGCAGGCGGACTGTCAACCACTGCACCACCAGGGAAGCCCTGTTGGAAGAATTTTAAACACAGTTTCAATTTCATTACTTGTGATTGGTCTGTTCATATTTTCTATTTCTTCCTGGTTCAGTCTTGGAAGGTTGTACTTTTCTAAGAATTTGCCCATTTCTTCCAGGTTGTCCATTTTATTGGCATAGAGTTGCTTGTAGTAGTCTCTTATGATGCTTCGAATTTCTATGGTGTCCGTTGTAATGTCTCCTTTTTCAGTTCTAATTTTATTGCTATGAGTCCTCTCCCTCTTTTTCTTGATGAGTCTGGCTAAAGGTTTATCAATTTTGTTTATCTTCTCAAAGAACCAGCTTTTAGTTTTATTGATCCTTGCTATTGTTTTCTGTTTCTATTTCATTTATTTCTGCTCTGATCTTTATGATTTCTTTCCTTCTGCTAACTTTGGGTTTTGTTTATTCTTCTTTCTCTAGTTCCTTTAGGTGTAAGGTTAGACGGTTTATTTGAGATTTTTCTTGTTTCTTAAGGTAGGCTTGTATTGCTATAAACTTCCCGCTTAGAACCGCTTCTGCTGCATCCCATAGGTTTCAGATCGTCGTGTTCTTCTTGTAATTTGTCTCTAGGTATTTTTTGATTTCCTCTTTGAATTCTTCAGTGATCTCTTGGTTATTTAATAGCATATTGTTTAGCTTCCATATGTTTGCGTTTTTTACATTTTTTTCCTTGTAATTGATTTCTAATCTCATAGAGTTGTAGTCGGAAAAGATGCTTGATATGATTTCAATTTTCAAATTTCAATTTTGATTTGTGACCCAAGTTGTGATCTATCCTGCAGAATGTTCTTTGTGCACTTGAGAAGAAAGTGTAATCTGCTGTTCTTGGATGGAATGTCCTATAAATATCAATTATAACTATCTGGTCTAGGGCTTCCCTTGTGGCGCAGTGGTTGAGAGTCCGCCTGCCGATGCAGGGGACACGGGTTCGTGCCCCAGTCCGGGAAGATCCTACATGCAGCGGAGCAGCTAGGCCCATGAGCCATGGCCGCTGAGCCTGCGCGTCCAGAGCCTGTGCTCCGCAACGGGACAGGCCACAACAGTGAGAGGCCCGCGTACCGCAAAAAACAAAAAACCAAAAAAACTATCTACTCTATTGTGTCATTTAAAGCTTGTGTTTCCTTATTAATTTTCTGTCTGGATGGTCTGTCCATTGGTGTAAGTGAGGTGTTACAGTCCCCCAGTATTATTGTGTTACTGTCAATTTCCTCTTTTATAGCTGTTAGCAGTTGCCTTATGTATTGAGGTGCTCCTATGTTGGGTGCATATAATTTATAATTGTTATATCTTCTTCTTGGATTGATCCCTTGATCATTATGTAGTGTCTTCCCTTGTCTCTTGTAACATTCTTTATTTTCAAGTCTATTTTATCTGATATGAGTATTGCTACTCCGGCTTTCTTTTGATTTCCATTTGCATGGAATATCTTTTTCCATCCCCTCACTTTCAGTCTGTATGTGTCCCTAGGTCTGAAGCAGGTCACTTGTAAACAGCATATATATGGGTCTTGTTTTTATGTCCATTCAGTGAGCCTGTATCTTTTGGTTGGAGCATTTAATCCATTCATATTGAAGGTAATTATCAATATGTATGTTCCTATTACCATTTTCTTAATTGTTATGGATTTGTTTTTGTAGGTTCTTTTCTTCTCTTGTGTTTCCCACTTAGAGAAGTTCCTTTAGCATTTGTTGTAGAGCTGGTTTGGTGGTGCTGAATTCTCTTAGCTTTTGCTTGTCTGTAAGGCTTTTGATTTCTCTGCCAAATCTGAATGAGATCCTTGCCAGGTAGAGTAATCTTGGTTGTAGGTTCTTCCCTTTCATCATTTTAAATATATCGTGCCACTGCCTTCTGGCTTGTAGAGTTTCTGCTGAGAGATCAGCTGTTAACCTTATGGGAGTTCCCTTGTATGTTATTTGTTTTTTCCCTTGTTGCTTTCAATAATTTTTCTTTGTCTTTCAGTTTTGTCAATTTGATTGCTATGTGTTCGGCGTGTTTCTCCTTGGGTTTGTCCTGCCTGGGACTCTCTGTGCTTCCTGGACTTGGGTGGCTATTTCCTTTCCCATGTTAGGGAAGTTTTCAACTATAATCTCTTCAAATATTTTCTCAGGTCCTTTCTCTCTCTCTTCTCCTTCTGGGACCCCTATAATGCGAATGTTGTTGTGTTTAATGTTGTCCCAGAGGTCTGTTAGGCTGTCTTCATTTCTTTTCATCTTTTTTCTTTATTCTGTTCCACGGCACTGAATTCCACCATTCTGTCTTCCAGGTCACTTATCCGTTCTTCTGCCTCAGTTATTCTGCTATTGATTCCTTCTACTGTATTTTTCATTTCAGTTATTGTATTGTTTATCTCTGTTTGTTTGTTAATTGTTCTAGGTGCTTGTTATTTAATTCTTCTAGGTCTTTGTTAATCATTTCTTGCAACTTCTCGATCTTTGCCTCCATCTTTTTCTGAGGTCCTGGATCATCTTCACTATCACTATTCTGAATTCTTTTTCTGGAAGTTTGCCTATCTCCACTTCATTTAGTTGTTTTTCTGGGGTTTTATCTTGTTCCTTCATCTGGTACAAAGTCCTCTGCCTTTTCATTTTGTTTATCTTTTTGTGAATGTGGTTTTCCTTCCACAGGCTGCAGAACTGTAGTTCTTGCTTCTGCTGTCTGCCCTCTGGAAGGGCAAGTTTCTTGGGGGCATATGTAGAGGCGAGACTCTGGGTGACAACACAGAAGGAGTCACAGGCTGACACAGGAGTTAGGGTTAATAGAAAGTTGTTTTGCTAACTTGGAGCCTGGTGAGTGAATTCCTGCTACATTCATCTTATCTTTCATTGTCCTTTATCTCATTATGTCAATCTTATGAAGCTGAAGAGAAGGTGGGTAGGAGAGGGGGCTCAAAGAGGAACTAATAGATTTCCAAACGTGGTTTCCTTCCCTCCCTAAACTTTTTATTATGAAGAATTTCAAACATACAGCAAAATTGAGAGTTGAAAGAATTTTACAGAGAACTTACCACCTAGACTCTACCATTAACATTATACCGTACTTGCTTTATGACATATCTGCCTAGCTGTCTATATCTCTGCCTATCCACTAACCCATTTTATTTTTTTGATCAGTGTCAAAGTAAATTCAAATATCTGTACACTTCCTCCTAAATACTTCAGCATGCATATCATTAACTAAGTTTAATACTTGATTCTTTTCTTTCTTTTGTTATAAAGTTTACACACAATGAAATGCCTAAGTATTAAGTGCATTTGCTGAGCTTTTATAAGAACACACGTTTCTGTATCCCAAACCCCTATAAACACATAGAATATTACTGTCACATCAGAAAACCTCTTCATACCCTCTTCCTGTCCCAACACTCCTGGAGGCTATCAGTGATATGATTTTTTCCATAATAGATTAGTGTGTCTCTTCTAGAACTTCATATAAATGAAATAAGATAGTAAGCCTTCTTTTTACTCAGCATAATCTTTTAAAGATTATTCGTGTTGCTCTATGCATCAGTAATGTTTTCCTTTTTGTTGCTGAGTAATGTTTCAGTATATGAATATAAGAGTTTGTTTGTTTAGTCCCCTTAAATGGGATGTTTCCAGTTTGGAGCTTTATGAATAAAGATGCTATGAACATTCTTGTATGAGTCTTTTTTGTGAACATACATTGGTTTCATTTTTTGTTTTACTGCATACTGACCCTAACCACAGAATTGTCAAGGTCATAAGAAAGGCCTCTCAAGTTCATAAGAAAACTACTGTGTCCCAAAAGTTCTAACGACTACAGGAAAAATATGAAGGAATTAGAGTTCAATCAAAAGAGTGTTGGATCTCTAGGGAGAAGACCTCAGCTCTAATTAAGTTTATGTGAGCCTTCAATAAACCATTAAACTTGCCAGAGAGCCTCAGTGTCCTTATCTGTAAAATGAGATATTATTTTGAGCCACCTTACTATTAAAAGAATAATGAACCACCTTGTTATTAAAAGAAAAATGAGCCACTTTGTTACTAGAAGAATAAAATTAGATGTAAAAGCACTTTGCAAATTTCTTTTGTAAAAACAAAAGAAATATGTTACACTGTTTCTCACACTGGGATAATGTATACTCCCAGTGAAGTTAAATCATATAATGCAATGGGTAATATATTTTAAAAAGTAGGGAGGGAAGTAATTCACAGATGATATGATCTTATATTTAAGAAACTGTAAAGAATCCACCAAAAAATTAGACATAATAAATGAATTCAGCAAAATCAAATGATATAAGATAAACATGCAAGATCAGTTGTATTTCTATACACTAGCAATGAACAATCTGAAAAGGAAATTAAGGAAAGTCCATTTATAAAGCCATCAAGAAAAATAAAATACTTAGGAATAAATTTAACCAAGGAGGTGCATGACTTGTACCTCTGAAAACTACAAAACATTGCTAAAAGAAATTAAAGATGACCTAAATAAATGGAAAGACATAATATTAAGATGGCGATACTCTCCTAAGTGTTCTACAGGTTCAACACAATCCCTACTGAAAACCTAACGGCCTTTTGTCAGAAATGCAAAAGCTGATCCAAATAGTCATATGGAATTTCAAGGTACCGCAAATAGCTAAAACAATATTGCAAAAGAAGAACAAAATTGGAGGGCTCACACTCCAACTTACTACAAAGCCACAGTAATCAAGACAGTGTGGTACTGACATAAGGACAGACATACATATCAATGCAGTAAAATGGATAGTCCAGAAATAAACCCAAATATGTATGGCTAATTGATTTTAGACAATGGTGCCAAGACTAGTCAATGGGGGAAAGAATAGCCTTTTCAATAAATGGTGCTGAGACAGCTGGATATCCACATGTAAAAGAGTAAAGTTGGACCCTTACCTCACACTGTATACAAAATTAACTCAAAATGGATCATAGCCTTAAGTGTAAGATACAAAACTATAAAACTGTTAAAAGAAAACATAGGGATAAATATTCCTGATGTTGGATTAGGCAAAATACTTTTAGATATGTACCAAAAGCACAAGTAACCAAAGAAAAAATAAATTTGACTTCATGAAGAACTTTTGTGCATCAAAGGACACCATCAAGAAAATGAAAAGACAACCCATGGAATGAAAGAGAATATTTGCAAACATATACCTGCTAAGGGTCTAGTACCAGATTACACAAAGAACTTTTACAACAAAACAACAGAAAGACAACCCATTCTTTTAAATGGGCAAAGGACTTGAATAGACATTTCTCCAAAGAACACGTATACATGGCCAACAAGCATATGAAAAGATGTTCGATGTCATTAGAGGAATGCAAATCAAAACCACAATGAGCTATTTCTTCATACCCACTAGGATGGCTGTAATAAAAAAAGATAGACAATAACAAGTGTTGGCAAGCATGTAGAGAAATGGAAACTCTCATATATTGCTGATGGGAAGGTAAAATGGTGCTGCCATTTTGGAAACAGTTTGGCAGTTCCTTGCAAAATTAAACATAGAGTTACCATACGACTCAGTAATTCCACTCCTTGGTATACACCCAAAAGAACTGAAAACAGGTGTTCAAACAAATCTTTTACATAAATGTTCATAGCAACACTACTTCCCATAGGAATAAGATGGAAACAGCTCCAAAGTTCATCAACCAATGAATGAATAAACAAAATGTGGTATACCCATACAGTAGAATATTATTCAGCCATTAAAAGGAATGAAGTACTGATACATACTACAACACAAATGAACCTTGAAAACATGCTAAGTGAAAGAAATCAGACACAAAAGACCACACTGGAGGATTTCATTTATATTAAGCATACAGAATAAGCAAATCCATAGAAACAGAAAGCAGATTAATGGTTGTCAGGGTGAGGAAATGGGGAAATGGAAAGCAAATGCTCAGTGGGTACAGGGTTTCCTTTTGGGGTGGTCAAAATGTTCTGGAGTTAGATGGTGGCGATGATTGCACAACATTGTGAATGTCAAGGACTGTCCGATTCTTCAACAGGGAACAGTGGTCAATATCCTCAGAGATGAACGGCTCAATGCAGTGAACTGATGGGTAAAGAGTTCCAGATTTCCCTTCCTTAAAAAAAAAAAAGCCCACTAAATAGAACCATTTGGTAGGCTGGTAGACTGGACAATATACTGACACCAAAAGCAAATTCAAAGCTTTTGAGTCAGAATTCCCATTTAAGATAAAGAAGAGGAAGATCTAAAAAGGAAGACGGCCTAAAAGATGAAAACCACTTTCTCTGAGCTATTCTACAGGACTGATTAGGAATTGCCAGTTCTTTAAAAGTTCATTTAGGGTTGTCTAAGGACCTGAAGGGATCTGTATGGGACGATGATAATACCAACAATGGCAACTAACATTGATTGAGCATCATCATAATGTACCAGGTACTATGCTAAGTATATACACACCACAACTTATTAGGTAAGTGTTATAAATATTGCCATTTTAAAAAGGAAAAAAAACAGAAGTTTCATCAAATTAACTTGCCTTAGCTTACTCAGCTAGTAAATGATAGGAGCCAGGATACAAATTCATACCTGAATTTCTCGCAAGCTTGAGTCCTTAATCTATATACTCTGTGGCCTCTTACAGAAAGCCCAGATAGGCAGAGTTCCCTCCTCTCATCCTACCTTTACCTTAAACCCTTGAGGGGAGTTATCTGTAGAGTTGGGTCTTATTCTCTTCCCTACAGAGAAAAGAGCTGGTATCAGGGAAAAAAAATCAAGAAGTTTGGCAGTGGGGAAGGAAGGAAAGGAGAGATGAAAAGAGAACTAACTGACCACTTAGCAAATGTCAGGTACTTACGTATTTCCTTTTACCAACACATTAAAGCAAAAATATCTTTACTGGTTTTCTGATACCACATAATTAACATAAAAAGTTCAAATAAAAAAGAGAAAGTAAAAAAATTTCTCAATCTCATTTCCCAAAGGCAAACTCGAATTGGTGTGATGAACGTAATACAACATAACATAATAAACACTTGTACTTTGACTTATGTAATCTTCATAAGCCTGAAGATAGGTAGCACTGTCTTCATTTTAGAGATCAGATAAGAAGCCTAGAGAGATTAAATACCTTATCCAAGATGACATAGCTCAAAAACAGGAAGTGTGGTGACTTCAAAGTTCAGGTCGTTTTCACTGCTGTGCCTCTGACAGCTGTATCTTCTGTGCCTGTTTCCTGCCTTACACCTCTCCAAGTCCCCAGACCTCCAATCGTGTTCCAATACTGCCTCCACTCTATTCTACTTCCTATAAAATACTCCCTTAATTTCTGATAATGAAACTTTCTGACAAGACAAAGCAAGGATGAAAAATCTTCAACATGTATAAGAAATAGGTATTTAGGGATGGAATTACAGGCTACAAGCAGGAGCAACCTGCAAACCTCATTGAGTCTTTATGGCTTTTTTCAATTGAACAGCCCAATATGAGGAATAGGTATTTGAGTTTTCTCCATATAATCTCTCTCTCTCCCACTTTCCATCTATTTCCTCCCTCTTTCTCTTTTAAGTAGATGGTCCGGAAAAGCTCTGGGAGAATTGGCTCTTAAATGGATTGTATCTTAAAAAACACCCAATCAAACAAACAAAAAAACTAAAAAAAAAAAAAACCACTAATGTATGAAGAATGCAAGTCCCCTCTTGTAACATGCATTCCTATAGTGCAGACGTTAGAAAAGAAGATGGCTGGAGCCTGATAACTTTTAGAGTTTTTACTCCTGAAGGGAGAAGGGAAGATAAGAAGCCTTTACTTAAAACAGGGACTCTGCACACAAGAAGAATGGAACTAGAGTTGAAAAGAGCTATTTTGTGACATTCTTCAAAAAAAACAAAACAAAACAGTATATTCTTTAAGTCAAAGCGCTCTTCTCACTCCTACCCCCAAACTGAAGCCCAGTCAATGTTAAAGTTATGGTCATCTTTAGCAAAAAAGGTCTTATGGCTCACAGTTGCTAGGTGAGCCTATCAGTTTGCTAAGAACTGCATTATAGTAAGAGAAGCACAGAAGTGGGAGACAAGACATCTGAATAGTTTTCATGCAAGCTTTGCCACCAACTCACTGTCCTAGGTAAGTCTCTTCAACCCTCCAGAGCCTCAGATTCTCCAGCTTGGATGTGGTAGTTCAACCAAATGACGTCTAACGCTACTTGTAATGAAAATACTCTATAATGCTCTTTACAGTTGGTCTTAGTTTCTTAGATTATAAAAAACCAGCCTTTCCCAAACTGTTTTCTATGAAATTTACTGGGTGTTCAGTGGCAGGACTTCTGTAGTCAAATGATTTTAGGAAATGTTGGGTTAACATCCATCCTGCACTGAAAAGTCAGAGAGGATGGATACGTCATATTGTTCCTCCTTACACTGTATTCTTTGAAATACAGTATTGTATTCCAGAAGCCTCCACATGAGTCATCTCAAATAGCAATGACCTCTCTAGATGACCATTAGCAACTGAGCTAAGCAGAAAATTACATTACCCAGTCTGATTACAGTGACATCATTACACAGACAAGCTCTCTGACGGGATAAGTATCCACTAATCTATTTTTTGAACAGATTATCAATAAGGGCCGAGCAAATGTCATTAAATTCCAACAATAATACCCATCACTCAAAACTACAGGTTAAAAAGCTACTCAAGCAGGAAGGAAAACATTAACATTAGATAGTCCCAGGGTAACAGACTTTCAATTCCAAAGATAAACTTGTCTTGGAACCTACCGTTGGCATCCATCTGGATGCCAGGAAGAAATGGTTAATCCCTCTGATACCTAACTTCAAGTATTTCTTTCTTTACTTGGAATATTTCTGCTGGGTATCTGGAAACAAAATGTATAAAGCACAGGGCTTCCCTGGTGGCACAGTGGTTAAGGATCTGACTGCCAGTGCAGCGGACACGGGTTCGAGCCCTGGTCCAGGAAGATCCCACATGCCGCGGAGCAACTAAGCCAGGGTGCCACAACTACTGAGCCTGCGCTCTAGAGCCCGCGAGCCACAACTACTGAACCCTGCGTGCTTAGAGCCCGTGCTCTGCAACAAGAGAAGCCACCACAATGAGAAGCCTGTGCACTGCCATGAAGAGTAGCCCCCGCTCGCCAAAACTAGAGAAAGCCTGCCTGCAGCAACGAAGACCCAAGGCAGCCAAAATAAATTAATTAATTAAAAAAAAAAAAAGGATAAGACACAGAGTTATGTGAAATAGTATGTTTGAAAAATATAGAAGATATTTATGTGAAAAAGCAGTTTGCAAAATTCTGCTTTTAAAGCAGCAATTAAAAAATAACTAGGGGGGCTTCCCTGGTGGTGCAGTGGTTGAGAGTCTGCCTGCTGATGCAGGGGACATGGGTTCGTGCCCTGGTCCAGGAAGATCCCACATGCCGTGGAGCGGCTGGGCCCGTGAGCCATGGCCGCTGAGCCTGCGCGTCTGGAGCCTGTGCTCCGCAACAGGAGAGGCCACAACAGTGAGAGGCCCGCGTACTGCAAAAAAAACCCAAAAAACAAAAAACTAGGAGACTCTATCTGTACTCTATCATTTTATTAAAACTACAAACTGAACTACACATGATTTTAGAAAAATATACCATGCTACATAATAATCAGAATAGTGTTCATAGCCCTGAATTATACAGTTATTCATTCTTTCATTAATTCATCTAAATATTTGCTAAAACTATAGTATAAATCATATGCTATATCAGACACTAGGGATTTAAACATGAATAAGATTATAAATCTCATACATAACCTCTAACATTAATTTTTAGTCACTGATGATGTAAATATCAGTATTTACTAATTGTTGTTATGTGCAAGGACTCCTAAGAGTCCTCAAGACTCTTAGGACCTACTAAATGAGATAAAACAAACATACAAATGCGGTAGGCATAATTCTAAGATGGCCCCATTCCCGCCATAATCCCCAGGATTGTTGAATATGATGGATTTTATTCCCATGAACAGCTGACTTTAACAGAGGGAGTTTATTTAGGTGGGACTAACCTAATCACACGAGCCCTTTAAAAGCACAGTTTTCTCCAGTTGGTGGGAGTAGAAGAAGTCAGAGGTTTGAAGGACAATTAAGATTTGATGTGCCACTGCTGGGTAGAAGACTAAGAAGGCCACATGTTAAGGAATTCAACTGGACACTAGGACCTGAGAGTGGCCCCTGGCTGACAGCTAGCAAGGAAACAGGGATCTCTCAGTCCTATAGCTGCAAGGAAATGAATTCTGCCAACAAGAGTGAGACTGGAAGCAGATTTCTCTAGACGAGAACTCAGCCCAGCCGACATCTTGATTTTGACTTTATAATAGTCCATGCAGAGAATCCAGCTACCCTGTCAGACTACTGACCTACAGAACTGTGACCTAATAAATGGATGTTGTTACGCAGCAACAGAAAACTAACACAACAAACTATTACCATAGGAATTGTATGAGTTCAGCGTGTCTGCTAAGGTGGCAAGGTAGGTCTGAAATAATACATAGCTTCCCTTCAAGCCAGGCTAGAAAAGTTTCCCTGTACTATAACAGAGTCCATGTGTTCTCCAAAAATCTTGAGAGAAAATTTTCAAGTGTCGCTATATGAATTCTACAGCTAAAGGACTCTGAGAATATCATGGATTGTTTCATTCGAAGCTTCTGATGCTTTCCTTCTTCATGGAGCACCAGATTTGCCTTAGACAAGGCTCTTTTCTGATAAGTCAGGTTCTCTTTCCTCTCCTGGGCTACCTAGGACCAAACCCCCTGGAAAGCGTGGATCTTCTTTCTCCCTCTTTCCCTTCTATTTACTCATTCAAACTCTTGTTAGATGACCACTTCATGCCAAACATTGTGCATAGATAAAAGACTGCAGTGACTCAGAGGAGGCGGGGGTTACTTCTGGCTATAACGGGGTGGGGTATATTGGAAAGGCCAAAAATTACTTTACCAGGCTTTTGCATACGCAAAGAAGCTGAAATTTAGGAGCCAAGAATGCTCAAAGAAGGGCTCTGCCCCAGAATTCCAAAATCTCTATTCCTCTCATTCTAGTGACTGGATGCAAAGCCCTTGCCTAACACTGCAGCTGCTGCATGAGTTGGCATTCTCCTAATTTAAACCTGATGAACAGATGAAATCAGATTGCTCATACAATTCAATTTTGTTGTCAAAGACACAAGCGGTTCCCTCTCAATTCATGGCAGGGCTTGAAAATTTAAAATATAGATGAATTTCACAGAGATGATCAAGGCTTCAGAAACAGTGATTACATGTATTGTGCTCACTTAGTGCTAGCAATGCTCAAAATAAATCAAAGATTTAGAAGGAAAATCTTTTGAAGCCAATCTTATCTATAACACACTTATCTGTACCAGCAATCTCTTCCTTCTTAGTTATTTTAAGTTTTGTTTTGTTTTGAAAAGTGTTTCATACGTGCTTAAGAAGGATGTATAGTTGACCCTGGAACCATGTGGGGGGTTACGGGCACCAATCCTTCCACCCCCCAGCTCAGTGGAAACTGCGAATAACACAGTCAGCCCTCCTAACCGAATCCGAGGTTCCACATCTGAGGATTCAACAATCCACGGTAGTACTTGTGTAGTACTGTAGTAAGTATTTATCGAAAAAAATCTGTGTGTATGTGGACCTGCACAGTTCAAACTTGTGTTGTTCAAGGGTCAACTATATATTCTCTAATTGTTGGGTGTAGGATCTTTATATGTGCCTATTAGATCATGCAAATATGTTGTTCAAGTGTTCTATATCTTCACTGCTTTTTTGATGCTTGACCTTCAAATAATTAAGAAAGATGTATTAAAACCTCCTAACAAATATACTGCATTATACATTTCTCCCTGTGATCCTACCAATTTTGCTTTATATATTTTGAGGTCATTTTAGTATTATTAAATCTTCTTAGTTGAACCTTTTTGCCTTAAAATGTTTTGTCTGATATTAATATGGATACACTTTCTTTTTTTACTTTCTAAACAGTTTTATCGAGGTACTATTGCTCCCCTAGCATACTTTTGTTTTCGTTTTTGTTTTGATAGTAGCCCTCTAATGGATGTGAGGTGATACCTCACTGCAGTTTTTTTAAAAAAATTTTTTTAATTTTTATTTCCCCTAGCATTCTTTAGTGTTTGACTGGTATATCTTTTTGATATTTTTATTTTCATGACCTTATGTTTTGGGTGTTTCTTGTAAAAAGGATATAGTTGAATTATTTTAAAATCCTACTCGATAAACTCTCTCTTTTAACTGGTTAATTTTGGCCACTGACATTTATTGGAATTACTGTTATGTTTCAACTCAACTGTGTTTTTTATTTGCCTTGTACGTCTTTTTCTCTCTTTTCCTGCCTCCTTCTTTCTTAATTTGTTAATTTTCTGAGTCAAGTTTTCTGAGTCCTGTGCTGATTTGGAAGTTATATACATGCTAATTATTTTTTTAGTGATTATTCTTGAAATTATATTGTTGACTTTTAAATACATTTGAAGTTAATTGATATAATCTCCATCCCAACAATTCATGGATGTTGGAAAAGTGTTTCTCAATCTTTAGTGTATATATGAATCATTTGGGGAGTGTTAAAATGCAGATTCCAATTAAGTGTGAGGTAAGCCTTGCATTCTGCATTTCTAAGCTCCCAAGTGATGCAATACCACAGAGAAACACAACCTTAGAATACTTCAACTATTCCCCTTTAGTTTGACATGCTATTGTTGTCTGGGATTTTGTCTTTTTTAAAAAAATATTTATTTATTTATTTGTTTGTGCTGGGTCTTGGTTGCGGCAAGTAGGCTCCGTAGTTGCAGCTTGCTGGCTCCTTAGTTGTGGCATGTGAACTCTTAGTTGTGGCATGCATGTGGGATCTAGTTCCCTGACCAAGGATCGAACCCAGGCCCCGTGCATTGGGAGCGTGGAGTCTTAACCACTGTGCCACCAGGGAAGTCCCTTTAATTGTCTTTTTTAAATTCCATAATTATACATTATTTTTTTACAATGTTCATTTAGACTTACAGAGAAAAGTTTATTCATTTCTTTGCTCACCTCTCTTTTTTACATCTCAGACTTTCCTTCTGGGATTTTTGCTTTCTTTATTCCTGAAGTTCCTTAAACAAAGCTCTGCTAGATGGTTCACTCTCATTCTTGAAAGACGGACTACCTGAGTTTGGATCCCTGTTCTGTTAGTTACTAATTGTAGACTTAAGGAAATTCACCTCACTTCTCTGGTTCTCAGTTTCCTCATCTGTAAAATGAGGATAATAATAGCATTTACTTCAGAGAGTTGTCGTGAGGATTCAATGAATTAATATAAAGCTCTTATAACTGTATTTCACACATTGTAAACTCTAAATAAGTATTAGTCACTATTGGTACATAATTCTAAATTGTCAGTTATATTCTCTCATCACTTTGGAAATACCATTTCAGTTCTTCTGGCTCTTATTATCACTTTTGAGAAGTCTATTATCTGTATCAAGTAGGATAGGCTAGGTTTTGCTTCAGTAATAAACAATCCCCCAAGCTCTGTGGCTTAACACAACAAAAGTTTATTTCGTGCTCACACTACGTTTTCTACACAAGTTACAGAAGGTGCTGTCCCTCACAGTCACCCAGGGACTCAGACTTTTAAAGGTTCTGTCTTGGCACATGCTTCCATAATAGCTTAGACAAGAAAAATGGAAGTGCTGACTCACATACAGGTCCTTCAGGGAGTGACATCATTTTTATTCATATTTCATTTATCAAAGAAAGTCACATGCTACACTTAACTTCAAGGAATAGAGAACTGCAATCCTACTACATGGCCCAAAGAAAGAAATGAAGTATTTGTAAAGACGTTGCTGCCTACAAGTCTAACTGTAGTTCTTTTATCACTTAAATTCTGGTTGTTTCAAAGATATTCTCTTTTTCTTTAGTATTCTAGTTTCACTAAAATGTGTATAGGTGTAAGATTTTGGGTTTTTTTTTTAAAGTATTTAAAAAAATCCTGTTTTGTGATTCCTCTACAGATTTTTTTATCAGCACAAATTCTTACTATTATCTTTTCGGATCTCTTCATCTCTGGGACATCAATTTAGATGTATTTTAGATCTTTAATTCTATTCTCCATATCACATAGCTTCTCTTTCATATTTTCCATCTCCTTGTCTGTGTCCTTCATTTTAGGCAATTTCTTTAGATCAACATTCTAAATCATTAATTTTCTTCACAGCTGTATTTAATCTGCTGTTCAATCCAATTCATTTTTTTTTCCACTGATGGTTTGTCTTTTCTGTTTAACTCTTGTACTGCATTATTTAACTTTTCAAATCACTATTGCATGTCTCAGTTGAGTTCAGCATGTGTTTACTAAGAGTCTACTATGGGCTAGACTGACATCTGCTCTCTCCCTCCAACTCTTGTGAAGTATCTAAAACACAAACACAGAACCTTGAAGCCTTATTATTATTATTTTTTTACCATCTTAAATATATATATATATATATATTTTTTTTTTTTTGCGGTACGCGGGCCTCTCACTGTTGTGGTCTCTCCCGTTGCGGAGCACAGGCTCTGGACGCAGAGGCTCAGCGGCCATGGCTCACGGGCCCAGCCGCTCCGTGGCATGTGGGATCTTCCCGGACCGGGGCACGAACCCATGTCCCCTGCATCGGCAGGCGGACTCTCAACCACTACGCCACCAGGGAAGCCCTTCACCTTTCTTTATTCCTGTTTCATCAGAGTCTCCATCTCCTGGTGCACAATTTCTTTCCTCCTGGATCTAGAGTCACTGTGCACTTTTATGACACATTTCCAAGTCATCCTCTGATGTATTCTTACACCTATGGGCATTTTCTCTTCCTAAATACCCTCTTCCTGTTACGGCAAACTCAGATTCATTCTTTATGATCTAGTTCAAATATCAACTCCTCTGTTAGGTCCTCCTCACTCCATTTAGCCATGAACCAAATCATTCATTCCTGTCTCTTCTCCTATAGCCCTCTTTACATGCATCTATTATAGCTAATGTTTAACGTATCCTATCTCCTTTACTAGACTGCAAATCTTTTAGAACAGATACACTACCTTATTCACTTCTGTACACTTAAAATCTAATACAGAGAAGGTATTGAGAAAATACTTTTTGAACTGATTCTCAGTAAAGAAGTTATCACTCCACTGGTAGTAAGAACCAACTTCATCAAAGGCGCTGAGCCCTCAGACCTAGGCAGAAGCTGATGATCACAAATGAATTTTATAATACAAATCTAATAGCAGAAGTCTTATAATTAACAGAATAAACAGAAAAGCCATGTACTTTCTTTTTAACTTTGAGAAAATGTCACTTGGAATCAGATTAGTGAGAATGTCCTTCTGGTGCTCTGGACTGGTTCTCTGGACACCTGGGTTCTCTTCCAAGCCACCCCCTGACCTGCTGTAGGATTCTGAAGGAGCCAAAAAGAATCTGCCCTTTAATGTGAAAGTGATTAATTTCATCTTTAACTCATACATGCTCAATCATATTTATATTTTTGAGGGTTCTCTTTCCCTGCTGTATGGAGAAAGCATCACAAGAAGACAAGTAGGAAGTAGGAAGAGTAGATAGGAGGCTACTTCAAAAGTCTAGTTGAAAACTGATAGTGACCTGGACCAAAGTGAAATGAGGTGATGTGAGAAATTCTGGAGACAGAACATATTTGATCTGGTGTTAGATTAGATGTCAAGAATGAGGGAGAAAGAGTCAAAGCTCATCCCAAAGTTTTAGCTTGAATGATTAGATGGTGGTATTATTTATTAAGATGGGAAAAAAAGTGTTGAGGAAGAGACAGGTTTCAAGGTGAAAATATTTAAGGGCTCTGTTTTGGACATGAATATAAGACATGTAAGTGGAGACGTCATGCAGATAATTGAAACTCAAAGGACAGGTCTTATCAGAGATAAAAATTTGGAAGTTATAAGATCAAGATAGTATAAAATCTACAGCATTGGTTGAGATAATCTAAGAAAAGAATTTACAGAGCCTGAGGAATGCCAACATTTAGGGATCAGGTAGAGTGGGAATAACTAGGAAAGGTACTCCAAAAGAACAGCCACTGGGGTAGGGGAAAGAAAGAGGGAATGGCCAGCTGTGCTGAATGCTGCTGACACGTCAAGTTCAATGTGGAGACCGAAATGCCCACTAAATTTGTCCAGTTAGGAGTGCTGGTCCTTGTAAAAGAGTCATTTTAGTGCAGTTGAAGGGGGTGGTGCAGAAGCCAGACTGTACTGAGTTGAAGAGTAAATGGAAGGTGAGAAAGAGAAGACATCATGTACAAATTGCTTGAAATGTTTTTTTCCCCTTGGCTTCAGTGACACTGTACTTTCCTGATTCTCCAACCTATCTGGCTGCCTTCTTTTCAGTCATCTTTGCTGGGTTATACTCTACTTACCTTTAAATGTTGAAGTTGTTCAGAATTTAGGTCATCTAATTCTGTTCTCTCTCTTCCACCTAAGGGATTCAGTTATCACATGTATGCTAGTAACTCCCAGATTCTATACTGTATCTTTGTCTCAGATCTCTCCTCTGAGCTCTAGAATTGCATATTCAATTGCCTATTCAAGATCTCATCATTAAACTCAATATTCCCCTTCCACAATTGTTTTTCTTCCAGTGTGCCAGATTCTCTGTAAATTATATCATTATCTTCTCAGTAGTTCAAGATAGATACCTGGGAGTCATGCTTCGTTTTTTTCTCTCCCTATGTACCACAACTAATCCAGTAGGAAGTCCTGTTCATTCTACCTTCAAATATGTCTCCTTTATAGACTGTATACAGGCCATACATCCAAAGGCTCTTTATCTACATTACCTTTCTCCTTAAAGTTCACAAATATCCAGTAGGGTAGGTATCATCCTCATCTTGAAACTGAAGCTCAGAAAGGTTAAGTAACTTACTATGACAACACAAAAAGTGAATGGCAGAGAATAGTGATTTAATACTAAATACTCTGACTCCACACTACCTCTGACTCCTACTACTCAACCTCTCTGAGGCCAAGTCTCTTCAGGAGTAAAATGGACCTAATATTTCCAATCTTTAGGCTAATATAAAAATTTTTAAATAAACTATAAGGTACATATACCTAGTACTGGGCATCAATTCAATAAATGTTAAGTTCCTTTACAGTCTTTTACTCCTTCCTCTATACTTTTTTCTCCCCTGGGGCCAATTCAGCAATGTTAGGATTACAGAGATGAATAAAGATTGCTCCTGATTTCAAGAAGCAAATAATTTAAGGAGACAAAATGAACACGAATAAAACAATGAGATAATAATATAAGACAGTAGATAACAAATCATTACATGGCATTGCAGAGGCTTCCTATAAAATTTCAGAGAAAGGAGAAAGGGCAGTTGGGGGAAGGGAACGGGAGTGGGCTTTTGGAAAGGTCTATTAGAACAGTTAGGATATATAGTAAGGATATCAGCAAAGAGGGGCAGGACACTCAGAAAAAAAAGATACTGATGTGGAAGTGAGAACAATATGCTCAGGGTCAATGATGAGAGCAAATGGATTTCAGCTAAAGGTACTTATTGTTCCCCACATCGAAGTATTTTTACTACTAAGTTTCTTTGAAATGATTTAAGTTCCCAATGGAACAAAGGAAAATTTGAGCCTATTATTAAGACCAAATGTCCTGGCAGGCAGAGCCATCATTAAACTATCTACCCGCCTTCCTAGGGAATAGGAACAAGCCCTAGACT
This sequence comes from Orcinus orca, assembly GCF_937001465.1. Classification (NCBI taxonomy): domain Eukaryota; kingdom Metazoa; phylum Chordata; class Mammalia; order Artiodactyla; family Delphinidae; genus Orcinus; species Orcinus orca. The sequence goes on from NC_064568.1 coordinate 5,269,102, forward strand.
CTAACCCACATGAGATAAAAATAACTCACATGCTGGGGTATGCTTTGAGAATAAAACCACACTGTCAAAATGGGTCTAATGAAGTCAATCACCTTTTCATAGCTTTCATCTCTCAATTGACACCAACAAACATCACCATTCCTATGTCCAAAGTATCCTTGGATAAAACCCCACAAAGACCACCAATACTAATATACCCAACTACATCTGGGGCTTGGATTAAGAAGTTTTAATTCTCCAGAGCCTGTTTAATAAACCAATTTGGCTTCTATGACAATGAAATGTGATACATAACTTGTTCCACCATTCAGCAGAGCTTCTGGACAGTGGCATCATAGAATATTAGAGCTGGAAAGAAACTTTAAAGATTACTTTGGTCTTACTTTACTAATGAAGACGCAGAGGCCCAAAGGGGATACGTGAGAAATTCGAGGTCAAAGGGACCCTGCAGAAGAGAAGGTCATCAGGATGGCCAACAGACCTTGGAGAAGGAGAGTCACATAAGACCCCTGGTGAGAATACTAATGAAAATGGGGGAAAAGTAAAAATATTATAGAGCTACTCGCAGAGCTCCAGTGGTTCTTTGGTACTGATGAAGAAACGTAAAAGATTATTCTGAAGTCACCTCAGATTCTGGCCCAACAATCCCTTTCCCTAACTCCCCATAAGCTGCTGCCTTGTATTTGACGGTCAAGCCCTCTATTCCAGTAATCAGCAAGCAGAGATGAGTCAGGGGCAAAATATAGAGGCTAGACCACTGCTAAGTTCCCAGTAAATCTTGATGTTTCATTATTTTGACAGAAGTAAATACATAGCATAAATAATACCCATAATCCAATTTAAGTTTTTAAAAAATCCTCCCAAATTAAGTACAAAATAAGAGCCCTGTGACAAATCAAAAGGCATGGCTTCAAGTCCTAGTTCTTCTGCTTACACAGGAAGTGATCTCAGATAAGTCACCTTCCCTGTGTAGGGTCTCACTTATAAAATAAGGATGAGATCACTTGAGCTGTGAGGATCACAAAACAGACCTTGAATATGAAAGCTCTTTGAAAGGAATAAAGTGTTTCCTCAATAAGAAGAAAGAAGCAAGGAAAAAAAACATTTAAGTATTTAAATGCCAAGCGCTAAGTGCTAAGTGCTATGCTGGGTACTTATACATATCTTACTTAATTTTCACAACAACCCTAAAGGGGGGTAGGGATCATCTCTGAATAAAGCCATGGAAGTTCACAGAAGTTAGATATCTTGCCAAGACCTCATAACACATAAACAGAACTCAAGTTTTTTTGCTTTTGGTTTTTACATATAGATTTTTTTTTTAAATCCAAAACCGAGTCCTTGTCCTGTTACATCATGCTGCCTCTCAAAAATACTGTAACAATCATACTTCCTCTCCATACCCACCCAGTTGAAATAATCAAACTTGACCATACATATCACAGTAAACAGTGTGGGAAACATTAACGTTAAAAGTTACCACTCACTCAGCCTAAACTGTCAAAATATTTCTGAAGGAAGATTAGGGCAAAGTTGTCATCTCCTTCCCCTAGTCCCATGCTCCTTAAATTGGAATAATGTGTCCAAAGTACATATCTCCACAGAATGTGCACAGAGATTCTTCCTGCAGTACCAATTTTACGCAATGATTTTTGGGCAGAAAGGTGGTTATTTTTTAAAATCCTACTTTTTTTGAGTATATACTGGTAATAAATTCAATATAAAAATGTAAACTTAAATGAAAGTCCTCGTCAATGTCTCCTCTGAAGATAAACTACTAAAGACAGTTTAATGTTTATCATTATTCCAAACTTAACCTATTTACCAAGATTATGAGGGGAAGAGACAGAGGAAATAAGTTTTTAATTTTCTTTTCCCTAAAAATAATTTAAAACACATGTTGATATTTTTAAAAAAAAGAAATATATTATGGAATATATTTTTAAAATTTTACTTGAACTTGTCTTAATATAACATTTAAAATATATATCTATCACTCAACCTGAAGTAAACTGTTTAGTGCTATACTGTTCCCCTCTCCCACAAAACCTTGAGGTTCATCTTCCTCTGTCATTTGGGATATCCGTGGAGGAAAAGTTAGAAAAGCACTACCTGGCCAGTCGGTCAGGGGTGCAATCAGATACAGCTCCTTGAGTTCAACTAGGCCAAAGTACAATTGTAAGTAAAGCTCCATTTTCAGGCTCTTGGCCAGGAACATCCTGCTATCCCTGCTGTCATCCCACAAAACCTTCTGTCCAGGGGCTTCCAGCTCTAGTCCCTTATTTCTGAGTTGCTAAGTCGCAGTTAACTTGAAAGATAGCCCAACTATCTTATTTTACAGCTGAAGATCCTGAGGCACAGAGAAGTAAACTCAGTAGCTCAAGGACTTATTGATAAGTATGTGGCAGAGCCAGGACTTAAACTTAAGTCCTCAGACTCTCAATTCAATATTCGTTCTGCCCCATTGTGTCATCTTTCTTTTTGAGTCCTCTAACTCACGTGAACTCACTGTTTGTATTTAATGCTTCCATGGGACCTTAGGTATGTCCTGTTTCAGTTACGTGGTCATAAAGTCTACCCCAAACCTGGCAAGTGCTGCCTAGCTATTCAGAGACAAGCTAGAGTTTCCTCATGGTCCTTTATAAATAACAACACATTTGCAGTAAAATGGCTTAAGCTTTCTGAAGGCCACAGCCAGAGACTTCCTTTCTTCATCAGTTCTGGGTAAAGATCTCTTAAGGAGCTGTTGATTTTATAACCCATAAGGACCAAGGGGCCCGTCAAAAGGACAAAAGAAAGTTCGGGATTACATTCGCTAGTGTCAAAGTTATGTGTCCCCTGGAGGTCAAGTCTAGGCAGAAGTTTTCTTTAAATGCAGTTAGTCTATTTCCTGGTAATCACAGCCTATAGTGCTTTCAGGCTACCTAGTGCTTATTAAATTCTCTAATCTAACTACCTCACACTATAGATAAGAAAACTAAGCACCAGAAGTGACTGCCCAGAATTACAGAACTTGTCAGGAACCAAGGCAAGATCCAGGACTCTTGAATCCAGCCCAGGATTTCCTCCTGTCCCCCACTCATCTTCAGGTAACAAGCAACTGCTAGGACACCTTGTCTACCTTTCTACACCCTCTAGCACTCTCCAACTATTTCCCCCTAATTCCCCTGGACACCTCATGCCCTTAGGCTTCCTATAGGCTGCAGCTGTGTTGTAACACAATTCACCCAGGACTGCTCTAAAATCTATGATCCCTTCTAGATTCTCATCGGATTCACTGTCCAGGAGGAAAGAATCTGATTAATTTGCATATGGATTTAATGGATTACACTTCCCAGAGGCATCTGCAGAGTACAAGAGAACAGCAATTAACAAAAAGAGAATAAAACTCTTTAAAATTTTGAAAGGCCCTTCACAAAATAATGGAGTAGTCTGAATGACATCAAGAGACATAATTAAGAAAATTAGAAATGAGAAGATATTATAGGGAAGCAGCATTCACCTTAACATTATAAATAATAGTCAAAGTGACCCAATGGGGAATTCAGTGGCGGTCCAGTGGTTAGGACTCTGTGCTTTCACTACCAAGGCCCCGGGTTCAGTCACTGGTGGGGAAACTAAGATCCCACAAGCCTCGCAGCACGATCAAAAAAACAAAACAAAAACAAATAAACAAGACCCCCAAACAAACAAACAAAAAGCCAAGGTGACCCAACGGATTATCTCAAGGGGCAGAAATAAACTCCTGATCAAGGAATAGTTTTAATTAAAACCTGATGATTACCTAATAGGGATGCCATAAATAGGATTTCTGAATTACATCAGCGAGGAGAGACATCTCTGGACAAAGGACGATCCCAGTGTTCTCCTCTGCCCCGCTCCAACCCATGAAAAACATTACACAGCCTCTACGGATTTCTTGCTCCCTAGCTTTGGTCATTTTCTACTTGGTTGAATATTGACAACACATGGGGGCAAAATTCAGATGTTGCGGTAATTCTGTTAAGTAGATGGAGGGGTTAGGTTTTCCTCACCCGCAATGGGCTCCTGTTTCCACACAGATTAAAACTAGCAGATGGCTGGGCTCTGCACCATCCTAACCAGAGACCACTGGTGGAACAGATGATGAAGAAACATCTTCACTGGGAGCAGGAGCCCACCTATAAGCTCTTTATGCTCAGGGAGAGTCACGACAGTTCACAGAAACAGAAGTTATAGGGACATAAGGAGTTCCAGAAAAATACAGCACTTCTAGTATTTTCTGAGTGTTTTCCTAAACCTGAACTTTCCAAATCTAAGGGGGAATTGTTGGGGGAAAAAATAAACATTTCTATTGTCCTTAGCTCTCCCCTTGAATTTTCCCATTCCTCAATGACCCAGTTCCACCAACGTGGGGTAAGATGCTAAACTCAAACTTCAGTCCGCAAGATTTGTTAGCACCAATGGCACAGGTGGTGAGACTCTTAGTCACAAGGATTCTAGGTGAAAAATGGAGATGTGTCCAAAAGACATTAATTAAGAACAGGAATGGTTAGACATTATACGTAAGTAGATATTTACCTCAGTATCATCAAGAACTGTGTAATCATCAAAGTAATCCAACAGACTCCCTCAAGGTGGCAGAGACATGAGAGCTAGGCAGAACCTTCGAGATCAAAAACTTCAAGTCCTTTCTAGACAGGTAAGAAAAATTAGGGCGACAAGTCAAGTGTAAGTCAAGCACTAAGTCAGTCAAAATTCAGGTCTTCTGATTTCTAATCCAGTGCCATTCTCCAGTGTAATAAGGGACTAACACATGGAACAAAGAACCTACAAAATAACATATATTATGGGACTATAAAAGTCCCAGAATTGTAGAGCAGCAATGCATATATCTCCTACAAAATGTCTCATGCAGGTTTCTATCCAATTTATTTGTAAATGCCTTTCATTAACAAGTTAATATTTATCTCCTAAGTTAGCCTATTTCACCTTCTGACAGCACTTTTTAGAAGTCTTCCTAATACCATACAGAAAAGAGTTAACATAGCAGGTCAGGTCTGAGACTGCTATACTGAGAAATGCCTGCTTGCAAGGTTGGCCCTTGGCTGGCATCTAGGAACCTGGATTTCAGGAGGATATCAACATTCTCAGAATTCATAAGAATGGATCACTGTGCCTAAACTGTTAGTATAAACAATGTGGTTTACGCTGAACACCTACTTTCCTTCTAGGGGCCTAGGATTATGTATGTGCTAAGCAGAGGGTGCCCATGTGACGAGGCCCAGTAAAACCTTTGGGCACTGAGTCTCTAACGAGCTCTCTTGGAAGACAACATTTCACACTTGGTACAACGTGTGCTGTAGGAATTAAGTATATCCTGGGTGACTCCACCAAGGAAGCCTGCACATACTTTCCTCCAGTCTTCAGCTGTGCACCTTCTCCCTTAGCTGATAACTGCTTTGTATCCTTTTGCTATAATAAATCTTTGCTGTGAGTATGACTATATGCTGAAGCCTGGGAATCTTCCCTCCTAGCAAATCACCAAACCTGGGGGTGCTCTTGGGGACCCCTGACACATAGATGGAGCGTAATTCTCCCTTCCTTAGTTTCTGCCCATTGGTTCTTCAGTTCTACACCTTAGAACAAATGCTAAAGTTAATGACAAACCAGGAAGCATATAAAGAAAGAACAGCATGAGCTATAGGAAAGCTCGCTAGAGGAAATAATACTTGTGTTGGGCCCTGAAGAAAGAGTGGCATACAGATAGGTGGAAAATAAATTACAAATCAATCCATTTAGACAGTCGGGCAAGCACTCTGACACAGTATAAGGCTGGGGATTGGTGGGGGAGGGGCATATTTGGTGGCAGAAGGATGCGTGAGATGGCTACTGAAAAAAATACATCTCAGATTCTCACCCTCTAATTTTTGAGCACAGTTAGAAATCATCAATTCAATTGCAGAACATTTCCTAACCCAGAAATGTACAGAACATATTCTTTGGGTCTATTACGAAGGACAAATCACTACTAAATTTTCTTCTCAAGTATTCTTTCAGTACATTTGCGATTTGCATCGGTAACAAAAAAAGGTAAATTAAGGGAAGAAGCTAAAAGCTCAAATGTCTAAAATGAACAATTTGATAATGTGCACTAAAGTAAGGAATGCTAAAAAAGCAAATCATCTTTCAGCTACATTTTTATTGTAGAAATGCAAAATATCTGGAACAATAGCTCATTCCTTCAGAACCAACAGAAGGTTATATTACATATTCCATTTTCCTTTCAAGTAGTTCTTTTTGTGATTTGATATTATGGACACACTTATGGCATTGCATTAGAAAAGACAATTGTGTGTGCTTAAATAAAAGCCAGCTTTTCACTTGTTTATTCAATGAGCATTCATCAAGCATTTACATGCCAAGTACTACCAGGCTAACAGTACAGATTAACCTTTGACTAAACTTTGTTGTTTGTTGTCTAAAAATGCTCTAAAATCCAGATATGATAGTGAAAATACACTAACAGGTGATGCTATTTACTTTCTTCATACTATTTACAATTTAATTCTTTCCTCTAAACTATCGGTCTTCAAATTCTTATGGATGAACAATTTTCTTCCACCACAATTAGGACAGCAAAAACCCTAAAACACCTTATTCCGATTTTGTTTGAAATCTGTAGCCAGGTTTGGAGGTTATTCTTACATGAATTCATCTCTCCCTGGGCTATAAGGATGATGCCAGTTTGTTTCCAGAGCAGTGTAAAGGGAGGTTCGAGGACTTTGTAATGACACAGATATAGGTTCAAACTACAGCTCTACTACTAAGGAACCATGTGATACTAGACAAGTTACTAAACCTTTCTTAGCCTTGTCAGGAAATAATACTTACCCAATAGGATTGTTGTGAGGATTAATCAATACAGGTAAAACACTTGGCATAGTGTCTGGCACCTAGTAATCACTATTAGCAATATTCCCTTGAAATTATTTTTTTCTTCAGTCTCACTCCTCATGGTGATCATGTTATCATACTAAAAAATTGGTACACGTGGTCTGATTAAAAAAAAAAATTACCTCTAGGTTCAAAAAGCAACCTGAGAAATGTATTTTACATGCCCAAGCACTGGATTTTGCCTAACATTTTCATGGCTCATGGGATAAGGAGACTATTTGAAATCAGTACTGAGAAAATTAAAGAGCTATGGTAACACAGGCACTTATCAACTCAGACTGGGATTACTTCATTTGCCTCCTTACGAGCCTGCTTTTTCTCACCCTGGAAGGCAGCACAGCATAATGAGAAAAGCATGAACTTCGGAATGTCAGGCACGTATTCTAGTCCTGGCTCCACCTAGTTATGTGACTTGAGCCTGTTACTACTTTAGTGGCTTTCTATAGCTGAGAAGGTGAGGGGTGACGGGATGGCTGCTAATGGGTACAGAGTTTCTTTTAGGGGTAATGAAAATATTCTAAAATTGATTATGGTGATGGCTGCACAACTCTGTGGACATACCAGAAACCACTGAAATGTACAGTTTAAATAGGGAGGTTTTTTTAAAGAGAAAAAAAAATAGTATCACTGAAAAAAAAATAGGAAGGTTAGAAGAAAAGTTGAGGAAATCTTCCTAAAAATACATTAAAAAAACCTCAGAGATGGAAACGAGAAGAGAAAAAAATGAAGAAATTAGCTGATTGGTTCAGAAGGTTCAACATCCAAATAACAGTAGCTACAGAAAGAGAGACCAGAAAAATATGGGTTGGAAATGAACAATGAAATAATTCAAGAAAATGTCACAGAATCAAAGGACTTGTTTTCCACATTGAAAGGGCTCCAGAGAGCCCAGCACAACGAATGAAGATAGATTCTCACATGAAGGTTCATCATTACAAATTTCAGAAGAGCAAGCCGAAGAGAAAATTCTTAAAACTTTCCGGGAAGAAGGTGGGAACAGATCGCATACAAAAGATCAGGAATCAAAATGACTTTGAACTTTCCAGGAACAATACTGGAATCCAGAAAATAACTGAGCAATGCCTTCAACGTTCTAAGGGAAAATGACTTCCAATCTAAAATTCTAAAGCCAGCTAACTATCAATTAAGTACAAGGGTAGTATAAAGATATTTTCAGACATGAAAAGTGGAAATTTAAATGTTTCTATAAAGAGAGAGAGAGAGATCAAGTACATGCCAAAAAAGCTTATTACACTTGAGTTCATTCAAACTTTAATTTAAAAAATTTAGGGGAGACCTTCAAGATGGCAGAGGACTAAGACGTGGGGATCACCTTCCTCCCCATAAGTACATCAAAAATACATCTACATGTGGAACAACTCCTACAGAACACCTACTGAATGCTGGCAGAAGACCTCAGACTTCCCAAAAGGCAAGAAAATCTCCATTGACCTGGGTAGGGCAAAAGAAAAAACAGAGACAAAAGAATAGGGACGGGACCCGCGCCTCTGGGAGGGAGCTATGAAGGAGGAAAAGTTTCCACACACTAGGGAGACCCTTCACTGGCAGAGACAGGAGGTGGGTTGGGGGAAGCCTCGGAGCCACGGAGGAGAGCGCAGCAACAGGGGTGCAGAGGGCAAAGCAGAGAGATTTCCACACAGAGGAGCAGTGCAGACCAGCACTCACCAACCTGAGACACTTGTCTGCTTACCTGCCAGGGCGGGTGGAGGCTGGGCGCTGAGGTTCGGGCTTTGGAGGTCAGACCCCAGGGAGAGAACTGGGGTTGGCTGTGTGAAGACAGCCTGAAGGGGGTTAGTGCGCCACAGCTAGCCGGGAGGGAGTCCAGGAAAAAGTCTGGACCTGCCAGAGAGGCAAGAGACCTTTGTTTCGGGATGCACGAGGAGAGGGGATTCCTTCCCAGTGTGCCCAGAGAAGGTAGAGCACTGCCTAAACGAGCTTCAGAGACGGGTGCAAGCCGTAGCTATCGGCTCAGACCCCAGAGACAGGCATGAATCGCTAACTCTGCGGCCGTTGCCACCAAGAATCCTGTGTGCAAGCACAGGTCACTATCCACACCCCCCGGGGGAGCCTGTGCAGCCTGCCACTGCCAGCGTCCTGGGATCCACGGACAACTTCCCTGGGAAAACACACGGCACGCCTCAGGCTGTTGCAACATCATGCCAGCCTCTGCCACCACAGGCTCCCCCCACATTCCAATTATGACTACCATACCCCTTCCTCTCCCCAGCCTGAGTGAGCAACAGAGCCCTAATCAGCTGCTGCTTTAAACCCCTCCTGTCTGGGAGAGTAACAGACTCCTGAGGGTGGCCTACATGCAGAGATGGGGCCAAAACCAAAGCTGAACCCCAGGAGCTGTGCGAACAAAGAAGAGAAAGGTAAATTTCTCTGTGCAGCCTCAGGAGCAGCAGATTAAATCCCTACAATCAACTTGATAAACTCTGCATCCAAAGAATACCTGAATAGACAACGAATATTCCCAAAATTGAGGCGGTGGACTTTGGAAGCAACTGTGGACTTGGGGTTTGCTTTCTGTGTCTAATTTGTTTCCGGTTTTATGTTTATCTTAGTTTTGTATTTAGTGTTTATTATCATTAGTGGATTTGTTTATTGGTTTGGTTGCTCTCTTCCTTTTTATATATATATTTTTTTTCTCCTTTTTCTCTTTTTGTGAGTGTGTATGTGTATGCTTCTTTGTGTGATTTTGTCTGTATAGGTTTGCTTTTACCAGTTGTGCTAGGGTTCTGTCTGTTCATTTTTTTGTTTTTGTTTTCTCTTTCTTCCTTTTCTTCTGAGCCGTGTGGCTGGCAGGGTCTTGGTGCTCCAGCTGGGTGTTGGGTCTGAGCCTCCAAGGTGGGAGGGCTGAGTCCAGGACATTGGACCACCATAAACCTGCTGGCCCCATGTAATATCAATCAGTGAGAGCTCTCCCGGAGATCTTCGTCTCAACACTAAGACCCAGCTCCACCCAATGGCCAGCAAGCTCCAGTGCTGGACGCCCCATGCCAAACAACTAGCAAGACAGGAAAACAACACCACCAATTAGCAGAGAGGCTGCCTAAAGTCATACTAACTTCACAGACACTCCAAAACACACCACCGGACACGGCCCTGCCCACCAGAAGGACAAGATACAGCCCCACCCAGCAGAACACAGGCACCAGTCCCCTCCACCAGGAAGCCTACACAAGCTACTGAACCAACCTCACCCACTGGGGGAAGACACCAAAAATAATGGGAAATACGAACTTGCAGCCTGAGAAAAGGAGACCTCAAACACAGTAAGTTAAATAAAATGAGAAAACAGGGAAATATGCAGCAGATGAAAGAGCAAAGTAAAAACCCACCAGACCAAACAAATGAAGAGGAAACAGGCAGTCTACCTGAAAAAGAATTCAGAGTAATGATAGTAAAGACAACCCAAAATGTTGGAAATAGAATGGAGAAAATACAAGAAACATTTAACAAGGACCTAGAAGAACTAAAGAGCAAACAAACAATGATGAACAACACAATAACTGAAATTAAAAATATGCTAGAAGGAATCAATAGAATAACTGAGGCAGAAGAACGGATAAGTGACCTGGAAGATAAAACAGTGGAAATAACTGCCACAGAGCAGAATAAAGAAAAAAGAATGAAAAGAATTGAGGACAGTCTCAGAGACCTCTGGGACAACATTAAACACACCAACATTCAAATTACAGGGGTCCCAGAAGAAGAAGAGAAAAAGAAAGGGTCTGAGAAAATATTTGAAGAGATTATAGTTGAAAACTTCCCTAACGTGGGAAAGTAAGGATCATACAAAATGGATACAAAAGGATCATACACCATGATTGAGTCAGGTTTATCCCAGGAATGCAAGGATCCTTCAGTATACGCAAATCAATCAATGTGATATACCATATTAACAAACTGAAGGATAAAAACCGTATGATAATCTCAATAGATGCAGAAAAAGCTTTTGACAAAATTCAACACCCATTTAAAATAAAAACTCTCCAGAAAGTGGGCACAGAGGGAACCTACCTCAACATAATAAAGGCCATATATGACAAACCCACAGCCAACATTGTTCTCAATAGTGAAAAACCGAAACCATTTCCACTAAGATCAGGAACAAGACAAGGTTGTCCACTCTCACTACTATTATTCAACATAGTCCTGGAAGTTTTAGTCACAGCAAACAGACGAAAAAGAAATAAAAGGAATCCAAATCGTAAAAGAAGAAGTAAAGCTGTCACTGTTTGCAGATGACATGATACTATACATAGAGAATCCTAAAGATGCTACCAGAAAACTACTAGAGCTAATCAATGAATTTGGTAAAGTAGCAGGATACAAAAATTAATGCACAGAAATCTCTTGCATTGCTATACACTAATGATGAAGAATCTGAAAGAGAAATTAAGGAAACACTGCCATTTACCACTGCAACAAAAAGAATAAAATACCTAGGAATAAAACTACCTAAGGAGACAAAAGACCTGTATGCAGAAAACTGTAAGACACTGATGAAAGAAATTAAAGATGATACAAACAGATGGAGAGATATACCATGTTCTTGGATTGGTAGAATCACCATTGTGAAAATGACTATACTACCCAAAGCAGTCTACAGATTCAATGCAATTCCTACCATCAAACTACCAATGGCATTTTTCACAGAACTAGAACAAAAAATGTCAAAATTTGTATGGAAACACAAAAGACCCCAAATAGCCAAGGCAATCTTGAGAAAGAAAAACAGAGCTGGAGGAATCAGGCTCCCTGACTTTAGACGATACTACAAAGCTACAGTAATCAAGACAGTACGGTACTGGCACAAAAACAGAAATATAGATCAATGGAACACGATAGAAAGCCCAGAGATAAACCCATGCACATATGGTCACCTTATCTTTGATAAAGTAGGCAAGAATATACAGTGGAGAAAAGCCAGCCTCTTCAATAAGTGGTGCTGGGAAAGCTGGACAGCTCCATGTAAAAGAATGAAATTAGAACACTCCCTAACACCATACACAAAAATAAACTCAAAATGGATTAAAGACCTAAACATAAGGCCAGACACTATAAAACTCTTAGAGGAAAACATAGGCAGAACACTCTATAAATAAATCACAGCAAGATCGTTTTTGACCCCCCTCCTAGAGAAATAGAAATAAAAACAAAAATAAACAAATGGGACCTAATGAAACTTCAAAGCTTTTGCACAGCAAAGGAAACCATAAACAAGATGAAAAGACACCCCTCAGAATGGGAGAAAATATTTGCAAATGAAGCAGCTGACAAAGGATTAATCTCCAAAATATACAAGCAGCTCAATATCAAAAAAACAAACAACCCAACCCAAAAATGGGCTGAAGGCCTAAACAGACATTTCTCCAAAGAAGATATACAGATTGCCAACAAACACATGAAAGGATGCTCAACATCACGAATCATTAGAGAAATGTAAATCAAAACCACAAGGAGGTATCACCTCACACCGGTCAGAATGGCCATCATCAAAAATCTACAAACAATAAATGCTAGAGAGGGTGTGGACAAAAGGGAACCCTTTTGCACTGTTGGTGGGAATGTAAATTAATATAGCCACGATGGAGAACAGTACGGAGGTTCCTTAAAAAACTAAAAATAGAACTACCATATGACCCAGCAATCCCACTACTGAGCATATACCCAGAGAAAACCATAATTCAAAAAGAGTCATGTACCACAATGTTCACTGCAGCTCTATTTACAATAGCCAGGACATGGAAGCAACCTAAGTGTCCATCAACAGATGAATGGATAAAGAAGATGTGGCACATATGTACAATGGAATATTACTCAGCCATAAAAAGAAACAAAATTGAGTTATATGTAGTGAGGTGGATGGACCTAGAGTCTGTCATACAGGGTGAAGTAAGTCAGAAAGAGAAAAACAAATACCGTATGCTAACAAATATATATGGAATCTAAAAAAAAAAAGGTTCTTATGAACCTAGGGGCAGGACATGAATAAAGATGCAGACATAGAGAATGGACTTGAGGACACGGGGACAGGGAAGGGTAAGCTGGGATGAAGTGAGAGAGTAGTACAGACATATATACACTACCAAATGTAAAATAGATAGCTAGTGGGAGGCAGCTGCATAGCACAGGGAGATCAGCTCGCTGCTTTGTGACCACCTAGAGCGGTGGGATAGGGAGGGTGGGAGGGAGGCGCAAGAGGGAGGGGATACGGGGCTATATGTACACATATAGCTGATTCACTTTGTTATACAGCAGAAACTAACACAACATTATAAAGCAATTATACTCCAATAAAGATGTTAAAAAAATTTTTTAATAAAATAAAATCGTGATATAGTTAAATTCTAAAAAAATATATTTATAGAATGCTTGAAAGGTGAAGACATGAAGACAGAATTAGTTCAAGGATTTTCTTCTAGGAAAGGAACAAAGAAATTGGAGTATGGGAGTCAAGGAAATTTTTGTTTGTTTAAGATGAGTCTAGAGCTTTTATATACTGATGGAAATGATTCAGTAGAGAGGAAGAAACTGATGCTACTTGGAAGGCCCCTTCCATCAGCTCTGTGAGGTCTCTTTTATAGCAGCATAAAGCTTCCAAAGGAGCTAAACAGATACCCTCTAAATCTTTAACAATCCTCTGAATATAACAGCACCAACTGCAATCAGATCCTTAGGCTGGACCTGTGTGACCTGATATAAACCTTCCTGTGTACAGCTGCAAAGGCCCTGAAGTGAGTCTATCTGGGAGGTAATACTGCTCATAGTGCCTAAAGCACTAGAGGCAATCATTACAAATTATCTGGGAGAAAATCTTGATTCTCTCAGTGCTCTGGGTTCAAGCTATGAATGTGACTGTGATTCTTGAAACTTTTATCACCCATCAGGAGCTCCAAGCAAAGCCTATCATCTTCAACCAAATACTTAAGCCATACAAGCCCTGGAATGTTAGCTCTGGAAAGGACTGCAAGAATCATCTTGTCCAGCTCCTCAGTGTGAAGATGAAGAATCTAAAGACCTGAGAGGTATAGTGATTTTCCTAAGGTTAAAAGAAGGTAAAAAAAAATTCTGTGTAAAATGATTTGGGACCAATAATGTTGGGATTAGATTTAAAAAACAACTTTATTGTTTCAAAAATAAAAATCAGAGGCAGAGCCAGAACCAGAACTTAGAAATCTTAAGTTCGATTCTCTTACATGTCCTCCTATCTGCCTTTGATCAATGATAACACCTTCGTATACTTGCTATCTCCTCCCTGAATGCCTGACAATCCCATATTACAACATCAATGTATACTACAGAGGTTACAGTAACTCAGCTGATAAATGGGCCAAACAGAACATCAATGATATTGGCACAAGTGCAGCCACTTACTTGCCAAGGCCCTACAGAAGGCCCCAGGATATGTGTAAACAGTTTACAATGTCTGCAGCATAGAAAAGTCTGCACTCTTTAGTGTCACGTGAAATAAATGTACCTTCTCATCTTTTACTAAGAATGAGTGTGATATCAACTTGAAAATATAAATAACAATGACTCCACACACAGAAACAGTGCCTGGAAAAATGTTTAATTAAAAAAAATTATTAATATCCTAACAGGTATTCAGCTCTGTGTAAAATGCTCTGCAAGATATAAGAGACGAAAGACAATTTCTGCCATCAGAGACTTTCACATAGTGGGACGAGGCTGACATACATGCTTATTTTATATCAGGAAATGACCTTAGAAATCGTATAAGACAGTTCTTTCATATTGCAAGTGGGGAAATGGAAGCTAGGAAATGCAAATGACTAGTTAATGTCCCAGATCACATGAGAACCCAAGTCTACTGACTTTCTAATTACTGTTCTTATCATACCAGCTATAACTATACACCCACAAGTAATTTTTATGTTTAAATCCTTTTACAAAGGATTTAAGAGTGCCTCCTAACATACATACAATAGAGAAGAATAAAAAATAAATTATTGATGGTGTTTAGCAAGGAAAATTGCAGAAGCGGAAAATAATGAAGCCAGGAGGAAGAACAATTCAGATGCATGCCCTAAGATCCTACATACAGTTGCTAGCGATGGACAATAAACTTGGCACTCTGTTTCTGTAAAATAAAGCAACGAGCGAAAACCAATGACTTGTAGCATCATTAAATGAAAACAAATCTGTTAGTTGGGAGTAGCCTCACTACACCTCACGATAAGAACTAAAAGGAACTTCTCCCACAGATTCTCAGAAAAAGGAAACATGTCATATATACATGTGATATCCCAAATAATCAATAATTATAATATATATTCTGACAGACTCTTATTTAAGGACCAAAGTAGTGATGTCAATTATAGTTAGAGCAACTCAACAAAGAGACATAATACAGACTAGAGAGAAACAGAGGTTTCATAGAAGACATGGTCTTGGAGGATGGAAAGAATTTCACAAGGAAAGGTAAGATCAGACAGAGTCAAAACAATAAAGGAACAACATTCCCTTTTTTATCACTGAACGTGACTTGAGTTAAATCTTGACATAGGTTTGTTCTGTTTCTCTTCCCTTGCTAAAATTTGCATCCATCCTTTTTCCCTGGGGAGACATGAAACAGAATTTCACAAAACTGGTGAAGAGGTTCTGGAACAGAATGTAGTGCTTCTGAACGTAACTATCATGTTATTCTGTGATGTCAGGGCTCCAGCTTATTTATTTCCGCATCCTACATGCTGTAAACATTCTGATATAAGTATACAAATGTTGTTAGGGAGGAGAGAGGGAAATATTTGGGCTGGAAAACTCAGTAGTTACGCAAATAAGATACCCAGTTTGCATAAGAATCAGCCAGATTTTCTACCAATGCCTCCAAGAGTTTTGGTGAACATATTCAATCCATCCTTTGCAGTGTGATTAGATTTTTCTCTCTTTCTGAATTTTTTTTTTTTTTTTTTTTTGTAAAACAACTGACTCCAACTATTCCTGTTTTCATAAGTGAGAATTTGTTTTCACTTCTGATGTTGAAACAGCTGTTTTCCTTTTTTAAAACTATTTTTTAGGACAATTTTAGATTGAGAGTTCTCACAACCCCCAATCTCAGTTTCCCCTATTAACATCTTACATTAGTATGATACACTTGTTATAATTAATAAATCACTTTTATTCATTATTATTAACTAAAGTACAAACTTTATTCAGATTTCTCTATTTTTTTCCTTATTGAGATATAATTCACATACCATAAAATTCATCCTTTTAAAATGTACAATTCAGAGAGTTCCAGTGTACTCAAAGGTTGTACAAACATCACCAACTACCTAAGTCTAGACAGTTGACTGTAATCCAGTTATTACATCAGAGCCCTGTTAATGTGGTGGTAAGATGTGGGGAGAAGGAAGCATTCTATAGTCTTATGACTGTATCTCAGTCTTTTAGTGGGCTTGTGTCTCTGGGCTGTGACCTTCACAAGTATTTCTCAGTTTCTTTCCCCTCTCCTCACTTAGGTGAGACAGTAAGACTCGAGGGGCTGGAGGCAGAGAAATGTCCTTTCCCAAGTGGAATAAGGCTCTGGTAAAGTCTTTTCTCCCGGAGAGCAGACCTTTGTTATGGAGAAGGCTCTAGGTATATTTCATAATGGTTACTCTTCTCCTCTTCCTGCTAGAATCAAGATGGGGTCTTTCTTGGCGCTTCAAACTTTAATGTATGCTTTTAAAGCGTCTTTCTTGGCACTTGGGTTCTCACTGGCGCACAGTGAGAACCTGGTGAGGTTCCTGGATGTAAAACCCATGAAAATGTGGGACATGTCTAAGACTCTGGCCCCCGAAGTTTCTCAGTGTCGAGCTAGCCCACACTCAAGCCTCCAGCAATTACCATCGAAGTGTTCCTACCAGTTCATGACTCCAGCAGCTCCTGCTCCGAGTAAGCGGATCTCAGCTGTGACTTTCTGGATCCACCTGTCTCTCCGTATTTTGGGGCAGCGATTTCAGTTCTCTGATAAGAAAACTTACTTATTACTGACTTCTTACTGTCCAAAAAAAGTTACCAATTTTTATTTTGCTCAGCTGTTTCTTGTGTAAGGATGGGAATGTTGACTTCTAAGCACTTTGTATGCATGAACCAACACCTTACTGCTTGCATTTTCATCCGTACGGTTTAATCAATTGCTTTCTTGAGGAATCACCTGGGCAACATAATACTTGAGATGCATGTAACCAGGTAGGTAGATTTATATAATATATGCCTTAGTGGTGAGACCCAGCTCTTGGCCAAATACTAAGGCTCCCTCATCCAAATTGATGGCGATGTGGGGCTCAAGTGCTACTATTAGAGGATTGTTTTATAAGATGAGAAAGTACTTGGAACCAGCGTGGAACTGAAATGAGAAGGGCCTCTCGGGACAAGGGAGGGCGGTGGGCGAGGATAAAGGTGAGTGCTCTTTTCAGAAGCCATTCTCAGCACCTTATGACACTCCAACAGAACCTTTTAAATAGGTCAGGGAAAGTAAAATTATCAGATAGATTTCCAGCACCCATGCTCCTTTCTGGGTTTTTCTCTGCCCATGCCACTCTTCCTACTTCAGCACTGTCCTTGTATTTCCTTCCCCAATACTTTTATCTTCACTTATTCACTGGGTCCACTTTTATAGGCTAGAGCTTAATTGTTATCAGAAGGGCTGATACTAGAATAAGTGGAAATAATAGAGGCAAATTGTCCATCATTGCAAGGAACAGTTTGCTTCAGGAGAGAGTTTCCTGCCACTGGCATATTTAAACAGAAAGGGAACAACTGCTTGTCAGGAAAAGAAGTAAATTAGATTATCTTAAGCCACACAAACATACAAAGGTTAATAATGACTGGAATAACTGACACTCATTCTGGAAAAAGAAATTCTGAGTCTTGATTCCTTTTTTAGTCTATATATACACACAGCATAACAATATTTTAATTTAATGTCTTTCATAATGCAGCTGGGAATCCTTCAGAAATCATATACTATCATTAAAGAGATCATTAATTTGTTGGAAAGAAAATGTATTTATGCTGTCAAGATCTCCAACTTACGTCACAAATCTATTGTTTCAAAAACATGCAAATGGTCTACTAAATCAACCTCCAGATGGTCTTTTGATATCTACGTCATTAAGGACATTATGGATAAGAAATAAATGCAGAAACTGAAAAAAGGATGAGGATCAAATTCTAGACATGTGCACTTGTTTAAAAATGCAGAGATTCTGATTCAGAAGGGCTGGAGTGGGATCTATGGAGTATGCTTTCAAAGTAATAAGCATCCTAGATTTTTTTTTAAATTTCGGCTGCATTGGGTCTTTGTTGCTGTGCACGGGCTTTCTCTAGTTGCGGCTAGCAGGGCTACTCTCTGTTGTGGTGTGTGGGCTTCTCATTGCAGTGGCTTCTCTTGTGGAGCACGGGCTCTAGACACACTGGCTTCAGTAGCTGTAGCACGTGGGCTCAGTAGTTGTGGCACACGGGCTCTAGAGCACAGTTTCAGTAGTTGTGGTGCACGGGCTTAGTTGCTCTGCAGCATGTGGGCTCTTCCCGGGCCAGGGCTTGAACCGTGTCCCCTGCATTGGCAGGTGGATTCTTAACCACTGCGCCACCAGGGAAGCCCACCCTAGGTGTTTTTGATGTAGGTAGTCAGACTACCACACTTTGAGAAATCATGCTCTGAAATGATCAAAACTAACAATATATTTATATAATTATTTTTAGGTTTTTAGTTTTAACACGCTTTTAAAATTTAAAAACCAACTCAATTTACATGCTTATTTTAAGTATTTTCATAAAATCTTACCTGATTGTCTTATAGTAACAAAAAAGGCATGCCAAGGGAATGGAAAAGCAGAACAAAAGAGAGAGTAGAAGAGCTCAGTTCCCTGTAAACTAAGAGTACAAATAAAGTTATAAACAGATAAAATGCTAAGAGAAATAAATCTAAGTCAAAATTAAATATAAATTAAATATAAAACAAAATTTCTAAAATCAAGCTGCAGCCAGAAAAATAACAGTTTGAATCCTGGTCAATCTACAGGCAAGTCTAATCCAAGTTTATACAGTGTGCAGGGCTAAAATCAACACAAAATGTTAAAAATAAAATCTCTCCTGATACATATATTTCTATATGTTTAAGACTGTTCTGGTACTGTTCAGCTACTGATCTAAATTTGAAACTCATTCCAAATTTCAAATATCTTTTTTTCATGTTTCACTAGAAAATTCCCCTAAAAACAGGAGATTTAAAGGTATCACTGTATGATACTTATGATACTTATGTTATCTTCTTAGAACTATCTTTTTTTTTTCTGTTAGAATGAATAATATAACTGGTCTTTCTATATAATAGATCAGTTGGAGAAAGAGAATTTAACATACATGTTTCCATAAAATTTTTCATACACATGAAACACACAACTTTTCAGAAGGGTGACTAATTTAAGGATAGATACTGCAGACACTGCATTTAGAGAGAAATCAGTGTACCACCCACACTTCTGCTTGCCAACATCAGTCAATGAGAAAAGTAGAAGTAATATGTACTTTGGAACCAGGTCAAGTTTGGGCTTTAATTTCTACTCTGCTACTCACTACCATGAGTAAGTTATTTAACCTCTATGACACTCAGTAAAACAGGGATAGTTGGTTTTGAATATTAAGATATTATCTGTGAAACGCCCTAGCACAGAGCTCAGCATAGAGTAGTAAAAAAAAAAAAAAAATTTTTTTTTATAAAGCTCCCTTCTTTTCTCCTCTGTGCCCACTAATCCTCTTGTTCATTAGTTCAGACCACAGAAAACATTCTTTTAACTGTATATTGTAAAATAAAACAAAGGCACAGAAAGCCACACCAAAAAATGTATTGCTTAATGAGTTGTTATAAGGTAAACACTCATGTATTCACCATCCAGGTTAAGAAACAGAATTTTGCCTGCTATCCCAGCAGCTCCCGCAGTCCTCTGTCCCAAATTTAGACTCCTCCCTTCCCCTAAAAGTAATCTCTATCCTGACTTTTATAATGATCGCTCCATTATGTTTGCACCCAAGTATACATTCTTAGACACTATAGTTTACAGTTGCCCATTAAAAAAACAAAAACATTACGTGTCTTCTAAATCCCTTTTAATCCACAGGTTTTCTCCTTCATCTGTTTTTTTTTCCCCTTGTGGCTGCTATGTTGAAGAACTTGGAGCACTGGACATACAGGCAGAATTTTCCGAGAGGAAGATAAACATGTTCCTTGGGCCTCTGTGTTCCCTGCAAATTGGCAGCTGGACCCAGAGGCTTCATCAGACTCATGTTAGGTCCCTTTATGTTCCTTTATCAGGAGCTCATAATGTCTGCAGTCTCTCTTTTTGTGATGTTAACAGCTGTTGGTGGTCAATGCCTAGATACATTAATTCACTAGGAGTTGCAAAATGGAAATATTCTAATTGTCTTTTTTTTTTTTTTGAAAAAACTTACTTGTTTCTAGGTGCCAGCAACCAATAAATAAAAAATGAAATTCAAAGAATAATGCCATTTACAATAGCATCAAAAGAACCACCAAACACCAAGGGATAAAGGCAATGAGATATGTGAAAGGCATCCACACTGAAAAACCACATAATGAAATTTAGAGAAGTTAGAGAAGCAACAAATAAATGGTGGGATACATCATGTTTATGAACTAGAAGATTCATAACTGCAAAGATGTCATTTCTCCAAAATTGGTCCACAGAGCCAACACAATCACAAAATCCCAGAAGGTCTTTTCTGTGTATATGGGAATCCATGCTTTTCTCTGTATTTCTTTTTTCCTTTCAGTTTATTCTTTTCATTTCCTAACTTCATAAAATGGCACTTAGTGCATTCACTTTAAAGTTTTCTTACCTAATTTACGTATTTAAAATTTAAATTTTCTTCAAAATTCTACCTTTGCTTTATCCCTCAAATATTGCTATGTAACGTTTTCATTGTCATTCAGTTCTAGGTATTTTAAATTTGTGTTACTTATTTAGCAGTATGCTTTTTAAAAAATTTTTATTTTATATTGGAGTATAGTTGATTAACAATGTTGTATTAGTTTCAGGTGTACAGCAAAGTGATTCAGCTATACATATATCTATTCTTTTTTTAATTTTTAAATTATTTTTAATTTTTTTATTTTATATTGGAGTATAGTTGATTAACAATGTTGTGTTAGTTTCAGGTATACAGCAAAGTGATTCGGTTATACATATACATGTATCTATTTCTTTTCAAATTCTTTTCCCATTTAGGTTATTCCAGAATACTGAGCGGAGTACCCTGTGCTCCACAGTAGGCTAACAGTATGCTTTTAAATTTTCAAAATACATGGGGAATTTTAAAAATTTATCATTTTGTATTAACTTCTATGTTGTAGTCAAAGATCATTCTTTATAATTTCTATTTTTGAAATCTGTTAATGTGTTCTCTAGAACTTGTTCATATTAATTTTTATAAATGTTCCATGTAAATATATCCTTAAATTGTTTGATATAAAAATCTATATAACCTAAAGTTCAAGCATCAAGCTTTTTATTCTTTAATTCTGCCTTCTTAACCTATCAATATTAAACTTCTCAAAGTAATATGAGATGGCAGAAGACAGAGCAATAATTTTCTAAATTTTGGGGAAAAATTACTATTTTCAATCTAGAATTCTGTATTCTAGAAAACTGTAAACCAAATGTATGAGTAGAATAACAACATTTTTGAACATGCAATTCTCAGAAGATTCATCTCTTAGGCACTCTTTCTTAAAAACCTCCTGGAAGATGTGTTCCTGTAGAATAAGGGAATAAAAGTAAAGCAAAAAAGAAAAAAGTGGGATCCATGAAACAGTAGCTACTCCCCAGGAGAGCAGTAAAAAAAAAAAAAAAATCCCAAGATGCAATAGGCCTAGGTAGCAAATAGTACAGATTGAAACAGAATAGAGGGTTCTGGGAGGGAGATCTCCAGACAGGGGACGGGAGAGGAGAGTGTCAGTAGATTTTTCAGATATTGTTAGAAACTGATTGTATTAGACACATATCTGAGGCCAACTAGCTACATTCCCTGAGTCTCTGACTCCTCCCACAACTTCCAGATTCAGACAAGGTGTCACACTACAGAAGGTAGGATCTTGCTTCCCGCCAAATTGCCAAAGACACATCTGATGATGCAACCAGGAAAGGGGAGGTTATTCTTCATGTGGAAAATTATACACAATGGGAAACAAAACAGACGAAAGCCAATAGACAAAATCTCTCCCTCTTTCGAACGGACTATTCTAACAATTTTCAGTACAGTCCATATGGAAATGTCCTGAGTGGGTGAGTAGGTGCACCTGCCAAATGACCAGCTGTTATCTCTTCACGGCTTGTTGTTAAGCAGTAGCCAGTGCAGTAATGCATCACCTTGCATTTGCTTCCCATTCTTGCTGCCTCATTTCCCCTTACCCTCACTCTTGCTGCCCTGGGATTGCACCTCTCAGTCAGCATTTAATGCTCGACTCAAGCTCTGTTTACTAGGGAGCATGGACCAAGTTACAGGTGTATGATGAATTCTGATGTAACAGTATGAAAATTTTAAATTTAGATTTATAAAATTTATTCAAGGAAAAAACATCAGAATACTGTTAACTCTAGAAAAAAAGGTGTACGGTAAGCATTACAATCAGAGTACAATATATCATCTAGCTCTGCAGAAAACAATATTTACGTAATTATAATAATATAAACACTGATCACTGATATAAGTACAAATTGTGGAATAATTAAATTTGATGGATGGAGAGTAGACGGGGAGTGTGAGAGCTAAGTTTACCTCTACCAGGTAATGAGAAAAAACTATCACTCATCAGAATCCTATCCCCAGCTCTAAGGTACTTTAGTGTGTGATCTTGCACAAATTGTTTAATTTACGTTGGTCTCGGTCTCTTCATTTATCAAATGGGAATAACATCTGCCAAGCCTTTTGCAGCACAACTACTGTAAAAGTAAAATGAAACAATGTGTATGGAAGATGTTGAGAAACAGAAAGGTCATCTTTCAGAAGAGGCATGGGAACCAGCAGCAAGTTCAAAGCAGCATTTTGGGGTCAAAGGAAGAGAAGAGGGATATGTGTCCAAATTCCCTAACCTACCACTTCTTTGAAGGCTAAACTGCAGGGGCAAAGCTAAGAATTTCAAGAATGCTATGATCCTTTGCATTAAAAAAAATTCTCTTTTCCCTTAGAAGTAGAAAGACATGACCAGGCCTGGCTCCTATGGGTAATCTAGATTAAAACAATCTCCTAGCTTGTTTTCTGGCCTCTAATCTCTCTTCCCACTAATCTCTCTAGCTAGCTTCACATTCCTAACCTAACTCTTTATCATCTTATCCATGAATCAGGGACCTATAATGGCTCCAGATCCCTCAATTTAGGTTCTATCTTCTCTTCATAAAATTGTATTCGTTTCTTTGGTCCACTCTGATTTTTCTTGCCCTCTTCTAACAGTTCAACTTAATTTTTTTTCTTGGATGTATAACCAACAATTAACTCTTAACACTTGATTAAGTTCTACACTGTCTTTACAAACCTTGACTCCCTCAGACACTCCCACATGAGTTCTGGAGAACAGCAAACATGCCTTTTACTTCTCCTAAGTGCTAAGGACAGTTCTAATCGGTGGTAGGTATAAAAAAACAAAAATGAATGGAATAGAAGTTACTTAATCTCTTTAAGATTCTATTTCTCTTCTCTAAAATGCGGATAACACTTTACAGAGATGTTTAAAAATGATATATGTGAAAGACTAGCACAATGTCTAGCATGTATCTAGCATTCACAAATGTTTGCTAAATCTAAATGCTAAAATGTGTATAATATCTATCTTATATGATTGGTGGGAGGATTAAATAAGGATGGGCCAACAATTTTAAAACCGAAACACCTGTGAAAGGCAAAGAATTATCGTCATTAAAAAGAACAACATAAAGAAACAGAATGGAAGAGGAAACTAGCAGAAAGCCAGCCCAGCAGCAGTAACCCACATGGGAAACATATAGTGGATTTAATAAGATTTCGGGCCTCCAAAAACCTTCTTTCTTGGAGAAGCTGAATGAATACCTGAGAAAGTTTTTGCCTGAAGAAGTGAGATCCTAACACATAAGGCCAGATGCTGTTGCAGAGTGTGCTTCAAAGGATGTTGTCTGCAATTGACCCATTTAAGGTAGATTTCCTCTGGCCCAGAGAAGATCTCTGGTAAAGCATTTCCAAGTGGGCTAATGCAAGAACAAGCCTCAAGGTACAGTTTCAGACCTCTGAGACATACTTAACGTTGAAGAATAGCTCAGAACTAAAAGTAATCCATAAAATAAAGGAGGCAGACCAAAGGTAAGACCCTTCAGCTCTGCCATTTGGGTATTTATCTGTACTAAGAAAACTTACTGGGGCTGCAGCAGTGTGAAGAACAGACCACCACCACCCAAAACTAGAAGCCCAGCAGCAGCTCTGGAGAAGAAATTATCAGAGCTTGTGCCTCTTGCAGAGATGTAGAACAATGTAGCAACTCATCTCTCAGCACAATACCCTCTGCTTATGTTCCAATTAAAAAAAAAATTATCCACTGAAAGCCACCAAGAGAATGTAAAGAAACTGACACTATATATCCCTTTGCCTCAGTCCTATGAGGCCATCTTAAATCCCTGTTCATCCAGAAAACTATAATTTTTTGCTAAAAATATTGTGTAGGATTTATTACTTCTTTTATTCTTATAATCTGAACTGCTTTTATTAAGAAGACACTTAAAGACAGGTAGATCCATCATCACACACGAAGCACTGGCCTGTCACTCAAAAGACTTGGATTCTTGTCCAGTCTTTTCTAATGACTTGCTGTGCTGTCTTTGACAAGGCACTTGTCCTTTTGCTATTCTCGTTCTGGGTCTCTGTTTTCTCTATATTTAAAATGAAGAAGTTAGATGAGGTGACCCCAAAGATCTTTCCAAGTCTACAAACCTACAAAATCAGTCCAAACTGGAGCCATCATTGTCAAGGAATCTACACTAAATGAAGGGAATAACTTCAGGATCTGCTAACATTCTAAGATTCCTGCAGAGAATTATAATCATTGACAGCCTAAGGATTGATTTGTTGCTTGGATCTCCTGCCTGCTTGGAGCTCTCCAGGGTACTGATTCCACCTCTGGCTGGCATCTGCTCTCCCAATCCTCTGGACACAAGCATGTTTCCAAATCCATCAACCACCCAGGCAGAGGTGTGGCACAAACATATGCGCTGCCCAGTGGATATATAAATAAACAAAAGAGAAGAATTTCGTAACAGAAAACATCACAGGACGCAAAACAAAATTAGTTCCAAACCATGGTTTTCATTCAACACCTTTTAGCCACTTTACAGGAAGTACTGTACCATTTCCTATACATCACCCAAGCCATCTATAGCATTCTGGTACTAGACTTGAACCCAGATCTCTCAAGCTTCAATCTAATGTTCTTCTCACAATTCCTCTCTGCTTCTCTTTTGAGCCCCAATGTTAAATTTCCCAAAGTTATGCTAAACCAGTAAGAATTCAGACTGTCTTAACGTACCATACACCTAGCACAATGTCCTGACATACCCTAAGTCTTCAATAAGTTTTTGTAAAATGAATGATAAAGATGGGGCCATGAACATTTCTAAACTTCAAGTGCCTCCAGTCTCATCTGCATATTCATAAACCCTGACAATCCCTTCTTACATAGAACTCAAAAAGATGGACACACAAGCTCCCAGAGCTTAAGTCTGCATGTAATTGCAAAATTAGTAAACCAGCTGACTTAATGACCAAAAGTAGACACTACTATGTTGATTGCTGCAATTCTAGTATAGTGATTATGAACAGGCATATGGAATTGGACAATCTTGGATTTGAATCCCAGCTATCACTTAGAAGCTGCATGACTTGGGCATATCACTTACCTAAGCCTTACTTATTTGTAAAATAGGGGAAATATAATTTATACCCTCATAAGACTGCTGAAAGGATTCAATGAAATACTGTATTAAAACACTAAGTAGGCACTTCCTTAGACTGTCCTATTTACTGTGTAACTGGCACAATGCCTGGCACACAATTAATGCTCAATAAATGTTAGCTATCATTATCATCTTTATAATAAATCACCAGATTCTATAACTAAAATGAAGACTTTTCATTATATGTGAAAAACAGTCTCAAAAGAATGCAAAAAAACTGTAGTTAAAAAATAATGAAAAAAATAATGAAATCTCATACTATCCTCATGGGAAAGTAAAAACAATGCAAATATTGATTGCCTCATTTTAAAAAGGCACAGAGAGGCTAAATCTTTCACTTGGGATCACAGATAATGCTCAATCCACTAGAGACAAATAATGGGCATTTTGCCTGTAAGTCAGAAGAAAAAAGCTGGAATACACAAAGTGTGTAAACTGTATGTAATCAGGTACCTAGGAAACTATTCTTATACCAAGAGTTACTTGCTAATTTATTGAACCTCCTTAAACCTGAATGCCTTACCGCAAAAAGCATGTTAATAGCTCTCTTCTAATTAGAGAACATTCACATGCTGCCTCCTTAATATCCTACAACAATCAAATGAGAAAGGCATCAGAACTTACCTTCCTATTTTACAAATGAAAGCAATCTATGTCTTAACAAATCCTCCAAATGATTCTGATGCACACTAAAGTTTGAGAACCACTACCTCAGTCCATTGCTCCTTTCCTATCTTCTTCTGCCTCTCGATTCCATGACCTAGTATTTCAATAACCTATATTTCCTTTGCCTTTCATCTTTTCTACCTGGTAAAACCTCAAAAACCCCTGATAAGCTCAATTACACACCTTCTCCAAATATGTCCCCAAGTTGCTGAGGAATGCCAAAACACACAACACTGCAGAAAGGCACCTCAACAAGGCCTTTGACTGTCGATAAATCATGTGTTTGGTCAAAAGACAACGGTGATTTCAAATCTTATTCATTCCCTTCAAATAGCACCCCTTCCTTCTTCCTTCTCAGTAGATGACCTAGCCTCCTACTTAACAAAGAAAATAGAATCCACCAGATGGATACATCCTCAACTTCCCACCATTCAATCTACACAACTTTCTGTATCTTCCATCCCTCGGTACATTCTCCTCTATCCCTTCTGTTCAAATAATAAGTCAGGTGGCCCTCCGCTAATCTAAGACCAAAACCACCTGTTAGCTGGACCTCATTTCCCCTTTCTCTTAAAGGAAACTCACATTTATAAATTACTCTTCTCTCCCATCCAAGTACTAACCAGGCCCAACCCTGCTGAGCTTCCAAGATCAGACAAGATCGGGCGGGGTGCCTTCATGGTGGAACTATATTCAATATCTTGTTATAACCTATATTGGAAAATAATCTGAAAAAGAATAAATATATGTATAATAATCACTTTGCTGTATACCTAAAACTAACACAACATTGTATTATCAACTATACTTCAATTAAAAAAAAAGGTCTGGGCAAAAAAAAAAAAATTACTCTTCTCTCTCCATATTATTTACCTTTTCCTTAGGTTAATTATGCCACATAATTGGTATCTTAGTATTTACACATGCAGTCATGAAAAAAAGAATAAGGTAGTTCTTTCTGTCCTCGTAGTCACAGAATACAATACGCTTTCCTGAAGTTCAAACCCATATACCTAACTGCCCATAGTCATCCTCTACTTGGATGTCTCGCAGGCACTTGAAACACATGTCAAAAACATGTCTAAAATAACACTCATCCTCTCACCCTAAAATCTGTTTCTTCAGGCTCCTCCAGTGTTCCTCATCTCAGTAAATGGTTCCCGGATCTACTCAGGTGCCCAATCAGAAACCTATCAGACATACTTTACTACCTCCCTCTCCTTCATCTCACATCCAATTAATCATCAAGACCTGATAATCTTATCTAGCAAGTATTTCTTATATTATTCCACCTCCTTCCATCTTCACTGCCACTATCTTTGTCCAAGCCACCATCATCTCTCACCTGGGCGTCTCAGGAGGAGGAGAAAAAGGTAATCTCAAAGGCATTGTTTTTCTTACTAAATTTGCTTGTGTGGTAAATCACACTGATTGATATTCAAATGTTACATGACACTTGAGTTCCTGGGATGAACTCCACTGGGCCATGATGCATGATCCTTTTTATATAGCATGGGATCCAATTTGCTAAAATGCTGTTAAGAACTGTTGCAACTATGTTTATTGGGGATTTTGGTTTGTGGTTTTCTATTCTTATGGGGTCTTTGGTTTGATGTCAAAAGTAATAATTTTGGCTTCACAGAAGGAGATGGGAAGTAAGAAATTTTGTGGAACTTGTATTATCTCTACTATAAATGTTTGAGAGAGTTCATCTGTGAAGCGATCATAGATTTTCTACTTCGGGTCCAGGAATTAATCTTACTTTATCATATAATGTGCTTTTTAATACTTAATTGGATTCTATTAGTTAATATGTGACAAAGGATGAATGCATCTAGATTTTTAAGTGCACTGGGACAGATATTGTTTTCTTATTGCTCTTATCCAAATTATTGTCAAGGTTATTTTAGCCTCAAGAAAATTGGATGGAGAGTCTTCCATTTTCTTTTCTGGTACAAATTTTATGAATTATTTTAGCATGTATCCTCAAGCTTATTAAAGTAACATTTAAAAAAGAAATCACCTCTCTCCTCATTTTTAAAGGTCCCAAACAAGTTCTGCCTCCCTTTTGAAATCTTCCCTGTTCTCCCCTCTGTGGTGGTTTCTCCTTCCTCTGAAAGCTTAGTCTGAAACCTATTCACTTGTCATTTTAAATAGACTCAGCTTAGTATCATCTGATTTGCTTTATTTGTGCCTCTTCCTCCCTACCGTATCACCCTCTGAGGGTGCACACTGTCTTATACTTCCTTCCGAGTCCCCCACTACTCACCGTCACGCTCACCACTGCCTTATACAGAGCACACCTGGGTTAGTTCATTTTATGTGTCAACCTGAAAGGGCCACAGGGGTCCAGATATTTGCCTAAACATTATTCTGGGTGTGTCTGTGAAGGTGTTTCTGGATGAGATTAACATCTGAATCAAGACTGAGTAAAGCAGATGGCCCTTCCCAATGTGAGCGGGCCTCATCCAATCCACCGAAGGCCTGACTAGAACAAAAAGGTGGAGTAAGGGAGAATTTACTCTGTCTGACCGTCTTTGAATTGAGACATCAGTCTTCTGCCTTTAGTCTCAGACTGAAAGATATAGCATTCCTGGTCCTCAGGCCTTCAGAATTGGCCTGGAACTATACCTTCGGCTCTCTTGGGTCTCCAGTTTGCCAACCTTAGGACTTCTCAGCCTCTATAAATGCGTGAGCCAATTCCTCATGATAAATCTCTCTCTCTCTCTTTCTATATATAACTATAATCTTATCTCTCTCTCTTGCTCTCCCTCTATATATCTATATAAATAGATATATAAAGAATATATATAATCTATATGTTATCTATATTATCTATGTGTTATCTATATATAGATAATAGATGGATGGATATAGATACAGAGCTCCTCGACTGCTATAACAAAATACCACAGACTGGATGCTTAAACAGCAGACATTTATTTCTCACAGTTTTAGAGGCTGACCAGTCCAGATCAAGGTGCTGGCCTGGTGAGACTCTTCCTGGCTTGCGGACTGCCACCTTCGTGTTCTCACATGGTCGAGAGAGAGAAAGAGCTCTGGTCTCTCTTCCTCTTATAAGGACACTAATTCCATCACTGCGACACTACCCTCATGACCTCAGCTAAACCTAATTACCTCCCAAAGGCCCCACCTCCAAATACCATCACACTGGGAGTTAGAGTTTCAATATATGAATTGGTAGGGGGGCGGGGGGTGGAGACACACAAACATTCACCCCATAACAGCACCATTAATAAAGACCTATTGCTTGATTCCTGGCAGAAGACACCCACTCAACCTGGGACTTGAGGGAATGAGGAACCACAATATATAAAAGAGTATCACAAGAATACACAATAGTATATGTTCCTCAAATGCCAAAAACAAATAGCCATTTACCTCCTTTCAGGTGGGATATACTCTCCCTGAATCAAAAGGAAGAAAGAGAACCTTCCCCACCATGTCACATAGAAACGAGTCAGTTATTCAAGCCAACTCAGAAACTTTGCGTTTTAATCAATTGCTGAGTGGCATGGCACAGTGGAAAGAGCATGGATTTTAGGGTTAGACTAACCTGGGTTTAAATCTCAGGTGACCAACTTACTACCTAAACTTGGGCTCTTTACCTCTCTGTATTTTCACCTGTAAGATAAGAATAATACCCATTTCTAAAGTTTGTTAGATTCAAATGACGCTGCCTTTAGCATACTCCTCAAACATGCTAAACTCACCATCTCTGCTGGGCTTTTGCACTTGCTGCCAGATACTTCCTTCCCCGGGATCTTTGCATGTCCCGCTGCTTCTCACTAATTGAGTCTCAGCTCAAACATTACTTCCTCAGTGATGTTTTTTTCTGACTACCTGAGCTAGGTAGTCCCCACCCCTCCCAATCATTCTCTTTATATAATCTTCATAGATATTATTTTTATTTCAAAATTACCTTGACTATTTATTATTCATTTCCCCAACCAAAATGTAAGTTCTCTGAGAGGAGAGACCTTGCTGTTGTGATAACTGCTGTGTCAATCCCGTGTCCAGCTCTATTATAATGCCTGGTACATATTAGGTGCCCAATAATATTTGTTGAAAGAATTAATGAGTATATAAATGTGTATCTGGTATATAAATGTGTATCTAGCACAGCACCCATTCACACATTTAGATTCTTTTCTTCCCCCTTTTTATGTAAAAATCATTGGGTTAAACAATGTGCCTGTGTGAGTCCTTTGAAATGGAGAGCACTTCAACAAAATGAATTCACTGAATGCTCATCAGGCATTTATAAATGTAGACAGAAGTATGGTCATTTACTTCCATGTGCAATGAGACTATCCTCCGCCTTAATGTTCTATTTTAGGTACAAATTAACATACCAGTTATTGAAGTGTTTATAGATTTTACTCTCATATGAGACGTTAATAACATAATATTCTCTCAGCCTTCTGCGAGGGAAGATTTTGCTTAGAGGTCTTTTATTTATAAGGAAACAGAGGCCCAGAGAGAGGACACACTTGATAGTTCAAGGTCAAACACCTAGTCAGAGGCAGGTGCATTCTACCATGCTGCCTCCTTAGAGTAAGAACTGCAAGTCTTCCAAAAATCGAAGAACAGTGGAATTCAAAGACAGAGATCCCTAAATGATATTATAGGATGTGGAAATTGAGGATGTGATTTCCATTTGGAGTGCTTGTGAGATCAAGTATGATAAAGAAGATAAACAGCTAAGCATTACAGAAGCATAAGAAATTTTTTATTTTTATCACTTTGCTGATGCATTGATTCTGTTTGTGATACTGCATCACCAGGGCACGGTTCATACAGCAAATTGCTGGAAGGAAATAAGAAAAGAGCTCTCCCCTCATTCTGCTCTCATTAGCAAAGGAGACTTGACCGTCTTTTCCCAGTCCAAGTGCAAACTGCCATGACTGGTATTATCAGCCTACTCACCACCATGGCTGGGCAGAAACATCCTTGTACCTCAAGGCAACAACACTCTGGATTTCCAAATCCAAACCCAGGTGGCACATTCCATTCTACAATTTTCCAGCTGGCACCAATTCAGGGGGAGATATTATTCACCAGAATAGGCACTAACAACTGAAGTTTGGCAGGTTGGGAGACGAACACATGCCACAGGCTCCCAGATGCACCCAAGTTTAGCAACATGGTACCAAATGTGTTCTGAATGGAGAAATGGATCTTAGATGCTGTACTCTCATTTTTATAGGTGAAAAAACTGAGGCTTAAGGGGAAAAATGGCCCAAGGTCATGAGGTGGTAACCCTCATCTCTTCTCAACAGTGCTCTTTTCGTTACACCAAGTTGAGCTCACAGTGGATCTGGATTGAAGCTCATGCCTTAGAATTGAAGCACAAAGATATATGGTACTGCTCTGGCTCTATTCTCCTCAGTGAATTGGTCTATCTTCTCAACCACCTCTAATGAGCCATTGAGGATACATGGTCCTCACATTCAACAAGCCCGAAGAATAATTTTAAAAACCAACCCAAACTGATTTGCCTGAAAACCTGGTTAGTTTTATCCTTAGTGTCTCCATACATTCCTTTGAAATAGAGTTTACTATCCAGTGTTTTTATAATGAAATATATTCTATCAACCTTTAAAAATATTCTCATCATTTATTCATTCAACAAAGATTCATTAGAGTAGGTACCTACTCTTTTTCCAGCAGTATGCAAAGCACTGGGTGGAGGGTAGGAGAAGGAAAGACTATAGACCTCACCCAGCTCTGCCACAAAGAATAAAAATAGTGTTAACAGAAGTAAAGGAGATTATTTATCCCAGAGTTCAGGTATCAAAATTATATCAACTACAGTAAAATTGATAATAGCTAATATTTATTAAGTACTTAGTAAGCACTAGTTACTGTGCTGACTTTAAACACCTTATTCAATTAATCCTCACATCAGTCATACAAGCCAGTTAGCATTATCTCCTAATCTTACAGATAAGATAACTAAGGCACAGAGAGACTAATTAACTTGTTCAAGGTCATACAACTACTGAGTGGTGGATTCAGGATTTGAGACCATGCAAACTGACTCCAGAGCAGATCTTATTCATCACTTCACACTACTTCTGAAATACGGAATTATTCAAAAAATTTTAAAAGGGGATTCATATTTTAATACTCACACAGGACAGTAAAGACAACCAATACCTTTAGATACAGTTTGGTGGCTTTCTCACTAATAATCAACCACTATAAATATTAATCCTCTTCTTTTTTCCCATAGTGGCTTTCAGAAGAAAAATCTTTTCTTCATCAGGCTCCTAAATAACTCTTCAACTTTTGAAATTAAAGTTTTCAGTTTCTTTTTAGTTAAGACATACAGACTTTTTAAATTTCTTTATTTCTTTAATCACACCTTACATGATAAAACATCTCTTTACAATTCAATGGGGATTTGTTGTTTGATGGACATAGAGATTCAGTTTTGCAAGATGAAAACAGTTCTGGAGATTGGCTGCACAACAATGTGAACACTACTTAACACTACTGAACATTAAAAATGGTTAATATGGTAAATTTTATGTTATGTGTGTTTTACCACAATTAAAAATAAAAAATTTCTTGTGCTCTTTTAGAGTTAGAATATGTAAACTTCAAAGATATTGTTAACTTAGAACAGATAAGGTCGCAGACATTCTACATATATGATTTTCTGTTTGTGTTACAGTACAGAGAAAGGAGTGATAAATTTTGATTATAGGGTAAATAATAGAGAGAAATTTTGTGTAGCTTAGGAATTCATCTGAATTGCATTTTCTTCATATGCAATTGATAAAATTTAACCACATGGTTTCTTTCTTTTTTAAATTGAAGTATAGTTGATTTACAATGTTATATTAGTTTCAGGTGTACAACATAGTGATTCAATATTTTTATAGGTTATACTCTATTTAAAGTTATAAGATATTGGTTATATTCCCTGTGCTGTACATTACACCTTTGTATCTTATTTATTTTACACATAGTAATTTGTACCTTTTAATCCCCTTCCCCTACCTTGCCCCTCCCTTAACCACATGGTCTCTAAAGGCATTTTTAGGTTCTGACAGTCTGGGAGTTAAACAGTTAGTAGGATTTCAATATGTGATGTGGAAAGGACACTTCAAAAAGAAAAGTGGCTTAAACAGAAGTATTGCAGCATGAAAGTATAATTCACAAAGCCCTGCTAAGTGGTGGTGCAGTTATGGTATAACATAGGATATGCATATGGCAGAGGGGGAGTGAGGATAAGGTTGAAAGGTAGGATGGAGCCAGTTCCTTGCTTCCTGGCTTGCCAATAACCAGGAGAGGGGCCTCTGAAGACCTGTGAAGCTAATAATTTGGAATCTTGGGAATGGTGAAACAGAAACCTTAACAAGTACTCTCTCGAAGACAGATTTCTACTTGAATGTTGTTTATTTCCCGGGTTCTTGATTTTGTACTTTGGGGATTATTTCCTAAGATAAAGCTGAACTCCTGAGGCCCAAAGTAGCTTCTCCCTTTGTGTCAACAATTCTGATATGTGGCGATCTTCATTTGAATGGCTTAGAGACTTAATAGTCTGTCTCTCTAACATTCACATGTAGGAAACTTCAAACTAGGTCATCAAATCCCAACTTCCATCCCAATGCAAGAATCTACACTGTAATGTTCATAACAAGGGGTCACTGGAAAAATTACTATTTTTCAGGTTTTTCTGTTTTTTGTTTTTTTCATTTTCAGACAGCTGATGGGACAAAATTTGTGTGAGGGCTTTATTACACATTTTATTTCTATCCTTGGTGTGGTTACCATTAACTTTTTTTTAAACATGCACACTTTACTTATCAAGTATAAATTTAATCAGTAGCTCTACTGTCCTCCCAAGTTTTAGTATGTTTTAAGAGTGATCACTCCTCTTTTCTCTTTACTCCCTTGCCATGTCACATATTACAGCCCAGTGTCTTAATTTCACCTTGTTTTTATACTCCCTAAATTAATCATTATTTTTGTTGTTATTCTGTACAGTCAAGTTATTTCTGTTTTTGTTTGTTTTAGATTTAGTCACATGTTTACCAATTTCTCTAGTCTCTATTGCTTTTTTCATGTCACTACTTCCTTTTGGATTCAATTTTCTGCTTCTTGAAGAATATCTGTTTTTAGCAGTCCTTTCAGAAATGATCTCTGAGATGTAAAATTGACGCCTCTATCTGTCTAAAATTGTCTCTATTTGACCCTCACTTTTTTTTTTTTGCGGTACGCGGGTCTCTCACTGTTGTGGCCTCTCCCGTGGCGGCTCACAGGCTCCGGACGTGCAGGCTCACGGGCCCAGAAGCTCCGCGGCATGTGGGATCCTCCCGGACCGGGGCACGAACTCGTGTCCACTGCATCGGCAGGCAGACTCTCAACCACTGAGCCACCAGGGAAGCCCTGACCCTCATTCTTGAATAAAAGTTTACCTAGGTGGAAAATTCTAGATTGGGTGCGATTTCTTTTTTTCTCTCAGCTTTTGAGGGCATTATTCTTTTGTTTATTTTGCCACTGTTCTTGTTTTAATTGTGATTTCTTGTAGGGTATCTCTTTTATCTTTGGATGCTCTTAAGACCTACTTTTTTTTAAAATTGTGTAATTTTAATTAATTTATTTATTTATTCATCTAATTTCTTTATTGGAGTATAATTGCTTTGCAATGTTGTGTTAGTTTCTGCTGTATAACAAAGTGAATCAGCCATATGTATACATATATCCCCATATCCCCCTCTCTCTCTTTTTTTTTTTTTGCAGTACGCGGGCCTCTCACTGTTGTGGCCTCTCCCGTTGTGGAGCACAGGCTCCAGATGCGCAGGCTCAGCGGCCATGGCTCACGGGCCCAGCCGCTCCGCGGCATGTGGGATCTTCCCGGACCGGGGCACAAACCCATGTCCCCTGCATCGGCAGGCGGACTCTCAACCACTGCGCCACCAGGGAAGCCCTATCCCCCTCTCTTGAGTCTCCCTCCCACCCCTCTAGGTTGTCACAAAGTATCAAGCTGATCTCCCTGTGCTATGCAGCAGCTTCCCACTAGCCATCCATTTTACATTTGGTAGTGCATATATGTTAAGACCTACTTTGAATCTTTGCTGCTATGCAGTTTCACTACAGTATGTCTAGAAGTGGCCTTCTTTTAATTTATCCTGTGGAACTCAGTGTGCTTCCTAATTGAGGTCTTTCATCAATTTTGGAAAAATTTCAACCATTACCTCTGAGTATTGTCTTTTTTCCATTCTTTCTATTCTCCCCTTCTAGAACTATTATTAAACATGTATTGAGGATAGTATTCTCATTCTATCCTCCATGTCTCTTAATTTTGCTTTCATAGTTTTCTTTTCTTTGTCTCCTTGAGAGGCATCATGGGTCATTTCTGCCTTATCTTCCAGTTTACCCGTTTTTCTCTTCAGCAGTGTCTTATCTCATGTTTAAACAGCCCATTATGTTTTTTAATTTTGATGACTATGTTTTTTTATTTCTGAAAACTTTGTCATATCTACCATAGATAAAACATATCTATGTTTTTATCTCTTTATTTGTTCTTAATCATTTAAATATATTAATTTTACAGATTTAAAAAATCATCTCATAGTTTTAGATCTTTTATAATCTTAAGAGGTTTTGTGGTTTCTTCTGCGAGGCACCTCGGGTGGGTATCACTGGCTGGGTATACTTTTTATGTTAATTAATCAGCTTGCAGGACCTCAGACCACACAGGGAGCAGAAATCTAAACACCAGAACCCACCTGAAGATAGACCTATCATTCTGAATTCTGAGAGAGAGACTTTCTTCTTTCCAGAGACTAGGCTGAGAAAGACAACTTTCTTGTGTCCATGTGTTAATGAAAAGATTTTTTTTTCTGACTACCATGTTACTGAAAGTCCCATCTCACTTGTGGGTTTCAGCTTTAATGCCTGTCTTGTGAAGACGCAAGTCTTCATTTTCTCTTCCTGTGTGGGTATTTAAATCCAAGTCCCAAGATTACCAAGACAGATATCTGAAGAGGCCTGATACAACATCATCTTACAGACGTACTACTCAAGTCTGTCTTTATTTTCAGCCTCTGGAGAGTCCCTTACTTTCTTGCAAGTTCAGTTATGCATTAGAATGTTGTTACTTTTTATTCAGAGCTGTTAGGAGTTTAGTGGTGGAAGATTTTTAGGTTATTGAGTCCAAATTACTGCTGGAAAAAGAAGTAAGATTGTTCTCTTTTTCTGAGCTTCAGATAAGAAGCTCAAAAGCATACTTCAATTCAGCAAACATTTACTGGTCACTTATTGTGATGATTAAATTTTTACGTGTCAACTTGGCTAGGCTATGGTGCCCTGCTGTTTGGTTAAACACTACTTTAGGAGTCAGGTACAAATAGATAAAATATAGCATGCAAGTATCCAGATACAGATAGGTATATTCTATTATGTGACTAGCCTGACTTAGCTTGGAGGCCATCAGGGAAGTCATCTTGGAAGAAGTGATGCCTGAGCCCATCCTAAATTTAAATTGGACTTAGCTAGGCAAAGTGAAATAAAAATTAAAGCAGGGATTCTGGGCACCCGGACAGCATTAGCAAAGGTAAGGAAGTGAGAAATAACATGGTGCAAAGTTGCGGTATATAAAATATGAGGCAGGGAATGATGGGAGATGGGGCTAGAAAGTTATAACACTACAACAGAGGGAGAGAGAATAAGCGTGGAAGTTTTTGAAAAAGGCTTTTTGAAGTGGTGTTTAAGCTTAATCTGGAGAAATGAGTAATATTTTAATAGGTGAAGATGATGAGGAAGGGTAGAAAACATAGTACTCTGGGAGAAAACGTAGGATGCATGAAGGGGACTCTGGGAAATAAGAATACAGAGGTAGATTATGGCCAGACTACAGAAAGCTCTGAATGACTGATGACTCCCAGAGAAGACGCTTAGATGTATTCCCTCAGGTAGTGGCTAGAAGCCTGTGAAAAACAGACACTAATCAGGAAATTGCGGTTATAAACACCCACCACCTCCAAGGGCTTGGAAGACCCTGAAAGACACACCTGGCCATGGCATTCAGCTGCCTCTGAAAGACACAGCCAGACTAGCCAAGGGACAGGAAACATCTGTGCCACCCTGACCTGTCTGAATCTGCTCTCTCCCCTAACTTTGGCAGTATAAAAACTGGGAACAGAACAAAGGCTAAGGCAAGCCCCAGCCTCAGTTCTAGAGAAAAACAATAACAAGAGGAGGGCCAACCTCATTTACTAGCATTTACTAGCAGAGAAGAAGAGGTGGACCCTGTCAGGTCTCATCAAGGAGAATATAATAAAAGACTCATTGTTACTGTTTTCTCCCCGTGTGAAATGAGTCTCTAAACAGTAAACTGTGGCTGAACGAGCAGTGACCTGGCGAGGAAACCTGGGTTCTAGTCCAGATCCTGTCACTAGCTTGCTGTATGGATTAGGCAAGTTGTTTTACTTCTCTGGGTCTCTGTTTCTCCATTTGTATTGTGAGGGAGTTGAACTAGACTAGTGGAGTTCTGTGGACCCCAGACTATCTCTGGGAACTCTAACCCCATTTCAACGAAAGCAGCTGCATTTTAACCAGTTTTATATATAATGAGTTCTGCCTAAAGCTTTGTTTGAAAAAGAAAATTCAACTACTTAAAAAAAATAAGACCCTTGGATTTGAATCTTTAAGACCCTTTCTAACTTCAGTGGTCTATGAATTTGTGGTTTCATGATAAGCTGTTGTTAGGGAGCTCCCACCTTAACATCAATTGGGGCTGAGGTTGCATAAGAAACTCATGGTCAAGGGAAGGTCCAGACAGAGGGCACAAAGGCAGGTAAGAAGGCGAGAAGGAGAGGAAATGAATTGGGGAGCAACATCAGGAATCAAGAAGTAGGCAGGGGCTTCCCTGGTGGCGCAGTGGTTGGGAATCCGCCTGCCAATGCAGGGGACACGGGTTCGAGCCCTGGACCGGGAAGATCCCACGTGCCGCGGAGCAATTAAGCCCGTGTGCCACAACTACTGAGCCTGCGCCCTGGAGCTCGCGAGCCACGGCTGCTGGGCCCGCATGCCACAGCTGCTGAGGCCTGCGCGCCTGGAGCCCGTGCTCTGCAACAAAGAGAAGCCACCGCAGTGAGAACCCCACGCACCGCAACGAAGAGTGGCACCTGCTCACCGCAACTAGAGAAAGCCCGCACGCAGCAGTGAAGACCCAACACAGCCATAAATAAATAAATTAATTAAAAAAAAAAAAGAAGTAGGCAATTAAAGGGCCAAGGCTAATAGATAGCAAAGGCTTTCCTGGCAGGTAAAATCAGGTAACCTGAAAAGTGAATAAAGATAGGGCTTCTGGAAAGAACTGGAATATGGTCTAAAATTTAAAATTTGTTTTCCTGCAAATAATAAAAACCACAAACAACAAGCATTGCCTATAGGTGCCACAGCATATGGTTCTGTAACGAAAACTATTGTTAGAGAGAAAACTCACTGTTGAGGGGGAAGAGAGAGCTGGTGAGGTATCCAGGAAAAGCTCATTTATTTGCCAAGTTATTTAAAATTTATCAAATTTCTGCTATGGGCCAGAACTGTGCTAGGTTACTGGGATTACAGAAATGAATAAAACACTACCTTTTTTCCTCAAGGAGTACAAAATTTGAAAGAGACAGACAAACAAGTAAAGTGAGATGGGAAGCTTGGTTCAAAATAGCTGAAAGTTCACAGAATAAGAAAGGCACAGTTCAAGGAACACTAGCTGATTTCAAATAATAGCTAGAAGGGAACGTATTTTCTTACCTGAACAAAGAAGGATACCTGGCACTTAGAAAAGAAGCTTGTTTCTTGAGGGACCAAGGAAGGGAAGAATACACAGATCCATTAAAAGGAAATAATGAGGACAGGAATGAAGGTGAGGCAGCCAGAACTGAATGCTGGGAAGAATGGGGACTGTGGAAGGCTGCACTGTCCAATAGAGCAGTTATCAGCCACATGCGGCTGCTGAGCACCTGAAATGTGGCTGGCTAGGGCAAACCGAGATGTGCTGTGAGGCAAAATACACCTCCAGCTTTAAAGATTTAATATGAAAAAGAATGTTAATATCTCTTTAATGATTTGTTTTATATTGATCACATGTTGAAATGAGAATATTTTGGTCTTATTGTATTAAATAAAATATATTATTAATTTCAACTGTTTCCTTTTATTGATTTATTTTTACTGTGGTTGCTAGAAGATTTAAAATTTCACATAAGGCTCACATTTGCAATTTGCATTGTATTTCTACTGGATAGTGCTGTGTTAAACCTCTGCCATGCCCAGCGAGTAAGGTGACAGTGTATCCCTTTGACCAATATCTTTAGGAGAAAATATGGACCCCTAAACTTCCTCACACTCTAACAAAACACACTTTATATGGTGCCAACAGCATACGGGCTACTTAAAAGTCTTGCAGTGGACAAGGTCTATGAAGGAGGGAGAAAAATGAAAAAAATTGTATTTTGTGCTTAAATAATGGAGGGCTGTTTCATAGCAAGCATGTGAGACTTTCAGCAAGGTTTTTCATGTTTACACCTGTCTCCTCTACTGTAAAATTAGATAAGATCACTTTCCACCTGTGTTTGTATTTTAATCTGTGTTTTCCAAAGTTTCTCATACAGTATCTCACTTGACCCTTACTACAACCTTGAGATTTAGACAGGGTAAAGATCATTCTCTCCACTTTATAGTTGAGTAAACTAAGGCACAAAAAGGTTCATTTGCTCATGCACATAAAACTGAGCCTTTGAACTTGGGTCTTCTAACTGTAAGGTCACGGCTCCCTCTACTACTTTATGCTACCTCTCACTGCACAAACTTCGCTTGTCTGACACTTGCTGCTCTTGCTATCTACTTAGCTCTTCCTGTATATGTCCCATCTCCTTAACCAGATTAAGTTCTCTGAATGCAATATCCATGCCATATTCATCTCTGAAGCTACCATATCATCTAATACGCATCAGCAGTAGGAACTCAGAATTAAGACTAAGTAAAATGTGGCACAAAGGGCCAAGATAGGAAGATCTGGGAATCCCTATTTTCCAACTCACTCCAGGGAGGCTGACTCCTGCCTCTGGGGAAGATGCCACTGACTTCTGGACAGGAAGTTCTATCATTTTACAGAAGGGCAAAAGGCAGAAAACATAGATAAATAGGAGAGGACTTAAAGCTGGACAACTCTAACTACGACCTCAAGGCAGAATTTTTAGCAAGTTATATTACAGCTTCTGGCACTAGCCACTCATACCATCCAGAGTGCTGTTGATTCCAGTTCCTGGTGTTATTTTGGAGGGTGGGCTGGGATACAGTCTCTGTCTTCCAGGGCCTTTATAAACAATGAATGATGAGATCTTATATGAGCCAGCACTGAAGAGTACAAAATCCAGAGCAGTGTATCTTTAGAAATTTTCAGCAATTCTTTGTAGATTTTGAGACCAGATTTAAACAAAATAGGATATTCCTTTTCCTAAAGCTTGTACCTTGGTAAGACATAATTTAGAGACTAAATCCATCTTTCTCAACACTGAATCCAAAGCACCTAGCAAAACTGTCACTCAAAAAACATATGCTGAATGACTCAGTAGTCATTACTGAAAGAATCTGCTTTGTAGTTTTCTCTACAAATAAAAACTGGGTCCAGTGACGCTGTATTTGGAAGCTTGTGAGCAAGGAAAAATCATGGTGATGGTATATTTTAAGTGAGTCCTTTTACACATCCACGAAGGTGGGGAAAGGGGCACATGGTTGTAACTAACTGCACTGATTTCATGTAACTCCCATGTGATATATTTATTCTATAGAAAATTCTTGGGTGACATTGAAACTGCAACGACTTTTGCATCCCCTTGAGGTTAAACTCCAATCAAGAATGCCCTAGACTCTGGAGTTTACAGTAACATTTCTAATCAACAAGAGGGAGCCCTTTCTAAACTGTCAGGGACTCCTCTGAGGATCTTTACTGCGGAGGACAGCTGTGATTTAATGCCTCCTTCCCTTTTTCTCCACAAAAGCTGTAAAGCTCACTCTGGATCGTAAGGTCCCACAAGATCTAGAAAAGGGTTAAAAGGATGGTAAGTACTAAAGTCAAACCTAAGGTAGTGGATATCCTGGCCATGAAGAGAACATGGCTCTCTAGCAACAATTCCCTTGCCACCAGATCACCAAACCAATCACCAAACCAGGGTCAGGCCACAGCCACTATTCTTTCAAGTCATCTTTCTCTCCCTCTGCTTTCCCAGATACCTTTTCCCTTTTTCCTCTCCCAACTGTGTCCCCACTCTCTTCCCCTCTTCTCCCAACCTTTCTCTGACCACACTCCCCCTTTCCATGCTGGCAATCGGAAACACAACATCCTCACAAAAATCCCTAGTTTCAAGTCCAGAAATCTGATTAAGGAGGAGTTTTTCATTTCCTTTTCCTAGTAGTTCAGGAAGATCCACAATATTTGCTGTCTGGGGGCTACGGGTTCATTATTTCTGGTCTTTGATTTACACAGGCCACCTCTCCAAAAAGTGCTGACATCATTTCTATCATTAACCATCTGATTCCGACTCAATAACTCATTTAGGGTCATTTAGACACTCCTGTCTCAGAAATTCGTAGCTGAAAGGACAGGCAGTCCTCTCAAAGTGAAGTAACAATCTCAATTCAATCAATTCTTTAAACATATCTATTTTATGCTAGTAGATATTGTACTAGGAGATGAGCATATACAGATGAGCAAGTCCAGAACCTCCTCTGATGAAGCCAACAATTACTCAATTCATCAAAAGCTCACAGAATGCTTAGTATGTATTATTTATTATATTATGTGCCAGGGAAAAAAGAGTGGTATCCTGGGGAGCAAAATAATATTCCCCAAACAAAATCTCTCACCTTAATGTAAAATTAGGGAGGCAAACATCAAAGACTCTCAAGCCAGAAGCCCTCAGGATTAAAGCTCCCATGTAAACTGGAACTTCAGGTGCTTTTGCACATCTTTCCCCAGGAACTGGTTAAGAAGGATCATAGACCAGGTTATTAAAAATGCAGAATTAAAGAGGTCTTTAACACTGGGGATTCCTGAACCCTGGAAGGTTTCATCTGACATATGGCACAAAAATTCATGGTTTTCACAGCTGATTTTCTTGGAGTGCTTTTTGTAGGTAAAGGAGAAAAAGTCTAAGGATATGAAGTTTGAGACTGTTCCTAGGCTGCCACTGAAAATTCACTATAGGCTTTCTTCCCTCACAAGTTGGTTTTACTTCGAGGGCTAGGTTCTAAAGGAGGCAGCTGTCCATACAGCAGGATTTAAAGGGTGAGATACGCCCTTGCTTTCTGAAACTTCACCACACATTCCTTCAGGTCCCAAAGAGCAGCGGTACAATAAACTGTAATCAGGCACTCCTGGATGCAAATTCTGGCTCTGCCATGTATCAGTTGTTTGACCTTGTACCAGTTATTTACCTGAGTCTAATCTAGAACACAAGTCTTCTGCCTACTAATCGACTGTTCTTTCTGCAAAAATGACTTTGCTCGGATGAAAATTAGAAATTTCCTTGGAATGGTAAAGCAAGATCTTTTCAGGGCAATTAGACTTTCCTCCAACAGAAATAAATTCAATAATTAGGGATAAAATTGGAGACTGAAGGGCAAGTTTCTTTTTGTTTGTTTGTTTGTTTCACAGCTTTATTGTGTAGCTTACATTTTTTAATAACTATAATTTATTTTTTTGAATTTTATTTATTTTTTATACAACAGGTTCTCATCAGTTATCCATTTTATACATATTAGTATATACATGTCAATCCCAATCTCCCAATTCATCCCACCCCTCCCCCACCCCCCGCCACTTTCCCCCCTTGGTGCCCATACGTTTGTTCCCTACATCTGTGTCTCTATTTCTGCCCTGCAAACCAGTTGCTCCGTATCATTTTTCTGGTTTCACATATATGCGTTAATATACAATATTTGTTTTTCTCTTTCTGACTTACTTCACCCTGTATGACAGTCTCTAGATCCATCCACATTTCTACAAATGACCCAATTTCGTTCCTTTTTATGGCTGAGTAATATTCCATTGTATATATGTACACATCTTCTTTGTCCATTTGTCTGTTGATGGGCATTTAGGTTGCTTCCATGACCTGGTT
Organism: Orcinus orca; assembly: GCF_937001465.1. Classification (NCBI taxonomy): domain Eukaryota; kingdom Metazoa; phylum Chordata; class Mammalia; order Artiodactyla; family Delphinidae; genus Orcinus; species Orcinus orca. Next base: position 5,312,894 of record NC_064568.1, read on the forward strand.
ACTGTAAACAGTGCTGCAATGAACACTGGGGTGCATGTGTCTTTTTGAATTATGGTTTTCTCTGGGTATATGCCCAGTAGTGGGATTGCTGGGTCATATGGTAATTCTACTTTTAGTTTTTTAAGGAACCTCCATACTGTTCTCCATAGTGGCTATATCAATTTACATTCCCACCAACAGGGCAAAAGGGTTCCCTTTTTTCCATACCCTCTCCAGCATTTGTTGTTTGTAGATTTTCTGATGATGCCCATTCTAACTGGTGTGAGGCGATACCTCATTGTAGTTTTGATTTGCATTTCTCTAATAATTAGTGATGTTGAGCAGCCTTTCATGTGCTTCTTGGCCATCTGTATGTCTTCTTTGGAGAAATGTCTATTTAGGTCTTCTGCCCATTTTTTGATTGGGTTGTTTGTGTTTTTAATACTGAGCTACATGAGCTGTTTATATATTTTGGAGATTAATCCTTTGTCCTTCGATTCATTTGCAAATATTTTCTCCCATTCTGAGGGTTGTCTTTCTGTTTTGTTTGTAGTTTCCTTTGCTTTGCAAATGCTTTTAAGTTGCACTAGCTCCCATTTATTTATTTTTGTTTTTATTTCCATTACTTTAGGAGATGGATCAAAAAAGATCTTGCTGTTATTTATGTCAAAGAGTGTTCTTCTTATGCTTTCTTCTAAGAGTTTTATAGTGTCCGGTCTTATATTTAGTTCTCGAATCCATTTTGAGTTTATTTTTGTGTATGGTGTTAGGGAGTGTTCTAATTTCATTCTTTTACATGTAGCTGTCCAGTTTTCTCAGCACCACTTACTGAAGAGGCTGTCTTTTCTCCATTGTATATCCCTGCCTCCTTTGTCATAGATTAGCTGACCATAGGTGTGTGGGTTTATCTCTGGGCTTTCTAACCTGTTCCATTGATCTATATTTCTATTTTTGTGCCAGTACCATATTGTCTTCATTACTGTACCTTTGTAGTATAGTCTGAAGTCAGGGAGTCTGATTTCTCCAGCTCTGTTTTTTTCCCTCAAGACTGCTTTGGCTATTCGGGGTCTTTTGTGTCTCCATACAAATTTTAAGATTTTTTGTTCTAGTTCTATAAAAAATGCCATGGGTAATTTGACTGGGATTGCATTGAATCTGCAGATTGCTTTGGGTAGTATAGTCATTTTCACAATTTGATTCTTCCAATCCAAGAACATGGTATATCTCTCCATTTGTTTATGTCGTCTTTGATTTCTTTCATCAATATCTTATAGTTTTCTGAGTACAGGTCTTTTACCTCCTTAGGTAGGTTTATTTCTAGGTATTTTATTCTTTTTGTTGCAATGGTGAATGAGATTGTTTCCTTAGTTTCTCTTTCTGATCTTTTGTTGTTAGTGTATAGGAATGCAAGAGATTTCTGTGCATTAATCCTGTATTCTGCAACTTTACCAAATTCATTGATTAGCTCTAGTAGTTTTCTGGTGGCATCTTTAGGATTCTCTATGTATAGTACCATGTCATCTGCCAACAGTGACAGTTTTACTTCTTTTCCAATTTGTATTCCTTTTATTTCTTTTTCTTCTCTAATTGCCACGGCTAGGACTTCCAAAACTATGTTGAATAATAGTGGCGAGAGTGGACATCCTTGTCTTATTCCTGACCTTGGAGGAAATGCTTTCAGTTTTTCACCACAGAGAATGATGTTTGCTGTGGGTTTGTCATATATGGTCTTTATTATGTTGAGGTAGGTTCCTTCTATGCCCACCTTCTGGAGAGTTTTTATCATAAACGGGTGTTGACTTATGTCAAAACCATATGATCATCTATTGAGATGATCATATGGTTTTTATTCCTCAATTTGTTAATATGGTGTATCACATTGATTGATTTGCATATATTGAAGAATCCTTGCATCCCTGGGGTAAGTCCCACTTGAATATGGTGTATGATACTTTAAATGTGTTGTTGGATTTTGTTTGCTCATATTTTGTTGAGGATTTTTGCATCTATATTCATCAGTGATACTGGTCTGTAATTTTCTTTTTTTGTAGTATCTTTGTCTGCTTTTGGTGTCAGGGTGATAGCGGCCTCGTATAATGAGTTTGGGAGTGTTCCTTCCTCTGCAATTTGTTGGAAGAGTTTGAGAAGGATGGGTGTTAGCTCTTCTCTAAATGTTTGATAGAATTCACCTGTGAAAACATCTGGTCCTGGACTTTTGTTTGTTGGAAGATTTTTTTTTTTTTTTTGTGGTACGCGGGCCTCTCACTGTTGTGGCCTCTCCCATTGAGGAGCATAGACTCCAGACGCGCAGGCTCAGCAGCCATGGCTCACGGGCCCAGCCGCTCCGCGGCATGTGGGATCTTCCCGGACCGGGGCACGAACCCATGTTCCCTGCACTGGCAGGCGGACTGTCAACCACTGCACCACCAGGGAAGCCCTGTTGGAAGAATTTTAAACACAGTTTCAATTTCATTACTTGTGATTGGTCTGTTCATATTTTCTATTTCTTCCTGGTTCAGTCTTGGAAGGTTGTACTTTTCTAAGAATTTGCCCATTTCTTCCAGGTTGTCCATTTTATTGGCATAGAGTTGCTTGTAGTAGTCTCTTATGATGCTTCGAATTTCTATGGTGTCCGTTGTAATGTCTCCTTTTTCAGTTCTAATTTTATTGCTATGAGTCCTCTCCCTCTTTTTCTTGATGAGTCTGGCTAAAGGTTTATCAATTTTGTTTATCTTCTCAAAGAACCAGCTTTTAGTTTTATTGATCTTTGCTATTGTTTTCTGTTTCTATTTCATTTATTTCTGCTCTGATCTTTATGATTTCTTTCCTTCTGCTAACTTTGGGTTTTGTTTATTCTTCTTTCTCTAGTTCCTTTAGGTGTAAGGTTAGACGGTTTATTTGAGATTTTTCTTGTTTCTTAAGGTAGGCTTGTATTGCTATAAACTTCCCGCTTAGAACCGCTTCTGCTGCATCCCATAGGTTTCAGATCGTCGTGTTCTTCTTGTAATTTGTCTCTAGGTATTTTTTGATTTCCTCTTTGAATTCTTCAGTGATCTCTTGGTTATTTAATAGCATATTGTTTAGCTTCCATATGTTTGCGTTTTTTACATTTTTTTCCTTGTAATTGATTTCTAATCTCATAGAGTTGTAGTCGGAAAAGATGCTTGATATGATTTCAATTTTCAAATTTCAATTTTGATTTGTGACCCAAGTTGTGATCTATCCTGCAGAATGTTCTGTGTGCACTTGAGAAGAAAGTGTAATCTGCTGTTCTTGGATGGAATGTCCTATAAATATCAATTATAACTATCTGGTCTAGGGCTTCCCTTGTGGCGCAGTGGTTGAGAGTCCGCCTGCCGATGCAGGGGACACGGGTTCGTGCCCCGGTCCGGGAAGATCCTACATGCAGCGGAGCAGCTAGGCCCATGAGCCATGGCCGCTGAGCCTGCGCGTCCAGAGCCTGTGCTCCGCAACGGGACAGGCCACAACAGTGAGAGGCCCGCGTACCGCAAAAAACAAAAAACCAAAAAAACTATCTACTCTATTGTGTCATTTAAAGCTTGTGTTTCCTTATTAATTTTCTGTCTGGATGGTCTGTCCATTGGTGTAAGTGAGGTGTTACAGTCCCCCAGTATTATTGTGTTACTGTCAATTTCCTCTTTTATAGCTGTTAGCAGTTGCCTTATGTATTGAGGTGCTCCTATGTTGGGTGCATATAATTTATAATTGTTATATCTTCTTCTTGGATTGATCCCTTGATCATTATGTAGTGTCTTCCCTTGTCTCTTGTAACATTCTTTATTTTCAAGTCTATTTTATCTGATATGAGTATTGCTACTCCGGCTTTCTTTTGATTTCCATTTGCATGGAATATCTTTTTCCATCCCCTCACTTTCAGTCTGTATGTGTCCCTAGGTCTGAAGCAGGTCACTTGTAAACAGCATATATATGGGTCTTGTTTTTATGTCCATTCAGTGAGCCTGTATCTTTTGGTTGGAGCATTTAATCCATTCATATTGAAGGTAATTATCAATATGTATGTTCCTATTACCATTTTCTTAATTGTTATGGATTTGTTTTTGTAGGTTCTTTTCTTCTCTTGTGTTTCCCACTTAGAGAAGTTCCTTTAGCATTTGTTGTAGAGCTGGTTTGGTGGTGCTGAATTCTCTTAGCTTTTGCTTGTCTGTAAGGCTTTTGATTTCTCTGCCAAATCTGAATGAGATCCTTGCCAGGTAGAGTAATCTTGGTTGTAGGTTCTTCCCTTTCATCATTTTAAATATATCGTGCCACTGCCTTCTGGCTTGTAGAGTTTCTGCTGAGAGATCAGCTGTTAACCTTATGGGAGTTCCCTTGTATGTTATTTGTTTTTTCCCTTGTTGCTTTCAATAATTTTTCTTTGTCTTTCAGTTTTGTCAATTTGATTGCTATGTGTTCGGCGTGTTTCTCCTTGGGTTTGTCCTGCCTGGGACTCTCTGTGCTTCCTGGACTTGGGTGGCTATTTCCTTTCCCATGTTAGGGAAGTTTTCAACTATAATCTCTTCAAATATTTTCTCAGGTCCTTTCTCTCTCTCTTCTCCTTCTGGGACCCCTATAATGCGAATGTTGTTGTGTTTAATGTTGTCCCAGAGGTCTGTTAGGCTGTCTTCATTTCTTTTCATCTTTTTTCTTTATTCTGTTCCACGGCACTGAATTCCACCATTCTGTCTTCCAGGTCACTTATCCGTTCTTCTGCCTCAGTTATTCTGCTATTGATTCCTTCTACTGTATTTTTCATTTCAGTTATTGTATTGTTTATCTCTGTTTGTTTGTTAATTGTTCTAGGTGCTTGTTATTTAATTCTTCTAGGTCTTTGTTAATCATTTCTTGCAACTTCTCGATCTTTGCCTCCATCTTTTTCTGAGGTCCTGGATCATCTTCACTATCACTATTCTGAATTCTTTTTCTGGAAGTTTGCCTATCTCCACTTCATTTAGTTGTTTTTCTGGGGTTTTATCTTGTTCCTTCATCTGGTACAAAGTCCTCTGCCTTTTCATTTTGTTTATCTTTTTGTGAATGTGGTTTTCCTTCCACAGGCTGCAGAACTGTAGTTCTTGCTTCTGCTGTCTGCCCTCTGGAAGGGCAAGTTTCTTGGGGGCATATGTAGAGGCGAGACTCTGGGTGACAACACAGAAGGAGTCACAGGCTGACACAGGAGTTAGGGTTAATAGAAAGTTGTTTTGCTAACTTGGAGCCTGGTGAGTGAATTCCTGCTACATTCATCTTATCTTTCATTGTCCTTTATCTCATTATGTCCATCTTATGAAGCTGAAGAGAAGGTGGGTAGGAGAGGGGGCTCAAAGAGGAACTAATAGATTTCCAAACGTGGTTTCCTTCCCTCCCTAAACTTTTTATTATGAAGAATTTCAAACATACAGCAAAATTGAGAGTTGAAAGAATTTTACAGAGAACTTACCACCTAGACTCTACCATTAACATTATACCGTACTTGCTTTATGACATATCTGCCTAGCTGTCTATATCTCTGCCTATCCACTAACCCATTTTATTTTTTTGATCAGTGTCAAAGTAAATTCAAATATCTGTACACTTCCTCCTAAATACTTCAGCATGCATATCATTAACTAAGTTTAATACTTGATTCTTTTCTTTCTTTTGTTATAAAGTTTACACACAATGAAATGCCTAAGTATTAAGTGCATTTGCTGAGCTTTTATAAGAACACACGTTTCTGTATCCCAAACCCCTATAAACACATAGAATATTACTGTCACATCAGAAAACCTCTTCATACCCTCTTCCTGTCCCAACACTCCTGGAGGCTATCAGTGATATGATTTTTTCCATAATAGATTAGTGTGTCTCTTCTAGAACTTCATATAAATGAAATAAGATAGTAAGCCTTCTTTTTACTCAGCATAATCTTTTAAAGATTATTCGTGTTGCTCTATGCATCAGTAATGTTTTCCTTTTTGTTGCTGAGTAATGTTTCAGTATATGAATATAAGAGTTTGTTTGTTTAGTCCCCTTAAATGGGATGTTTCCAGTTTGGAGCTTTATGAATAAAGATGCTATGAACATTCTTGTATGAGTCTTTTTTGTGAACATACATTGGTTTCATTTTTTGTTTTACTGCATACTGACCCTAACCACAGAATTGTCAAGGTCATAAGAAAGGCCTCTCAAGTTCATAAGAAAACTACTGTGTCCCAAAAGTTCTAACGACTACAGGAAAAATATGAAGGAATTAGAGTTCAATCAAAAGAGTGTTGGATCTCTAGGGAGAAGACCTCAGCTCTAATTAAGTTTATGTGAGCCTTCAATAAACCATTAAACTTGCCAGAGAGCCTCAGTGTCCTTATCTGTAAAATGAGATATTATTTTGAGCCACCTTACTATTAAAAGAATAATGAACCACCTTGTTATTAAAAGAAAAATGAGCCACTTTGTTACTAGAAGAATAAAATTAGATGTAAAAGCACTTTGCAAATTTCTTTTGTAAAAACAAAAGAAATATGTTACACTGTTTCTCACACTGGGATAATGTATACTCCCAGTGAAGTTAAATCATATAATGCAATGGGTAATATATTTTAAAAAGTAGGGAGGGAAGTAATTCACAGATGATATGATCTTATATTTAAGAAACTGTAAAGAATCCACCAAAAAATTAGACATAATAAATGAATTCAGCAAAATCAAATGATATAAGATAAACATGCAAGATCAGTTGTATTTCTATACACTAGCAATGAACAATCTGAAAAGGAAATTAAGGAAAGTCCATTTATAAAGCCATCAAGAAAAATAAAATACTTAGGAATAAATTTAACCAAGGAGGTGCATGACTTGTACCTCTGAAAACTACAAAACATTGCTAAAAGAAATTAAAGATGACCTAAATAAATGGAAAGACATAATATTAAGATGGCGATACTCTCCTAAGTGTTCTACAGGTTCAACACAATCCCTACTGAAAACCTAACGGCCTTTTGTCAAAAATGCAAAAGCTGATCCAAATAGTCATATGGAATTTCAAGGTACCGCAAATAGCTAAAACAATATTGCAAAAGAAGAACAAAATTGGAGGGCTCACACTCCAACTTACTACAAAGCCACAGTAATCAAGACAGTGTGGTACTGACATAAGGACAGACATACATATCAATGCAGTAAAATGGATAGTCCAGAAATAAACCCAAATATGTATGGCTAATTGATTTTAGACAATGGTGCCAAGACTAGTCAATGGGGGAAAGAATAGCCTTTTCAATAAATGGTGCTGAGACAGCTGGATATCCACATGTAAAAGAGTAAAGTTGGACCCTTACCTCACACTGTATACAAAATTAACTCAAAATGGATCATAGCCTTAAGTGTAAGATACAAAACTATAAAACTGTTAAAAGAAAACATAGGGATAAATATTCCTGATGTTGGATTAGGCAAAATACTTTTAGATATGTACCAAAAGCACAAGTAACCAAAGAAAAAATAAATTTGACTTCATGAAGAACTTTTGTGCATCAAAGGACACCATCAAGAAAATGAAAAGACAACCCATGGAATGAAAGAGAATATTTGCAAACATATACCTGCTAAGGGTCTAGTACCAGATTACACAAAGAACTTTTACAACAAAACAACAGAAAGACAACCCATTCTTTTAAATGGGCAAAGGACTTGAATAGACATTTCTCCAAAGAACACGTATACATGGCCAACAAGCATATGAAAAGATGTTCGATGTCATTAGAGGAATGCAAATCAAAACCACAATGAGCTATTTCTTCATACCCACTAGGATGGCTGTAATAAAAAAAGATAGACAATAACAAGTGTTGGCAAGCATGTAGAGAAATGGAAACTCTCATATATTGCTGATGGGAAGGTAAAATGGTGCTGCCATTTTGGAAACAGTTTGGCAGTTCCTTGCAAAATTAAACATAGAGTTACCATACGACTCAGTAATTCCACTCCTTGGTATACACCCAAAAGAACTGAAAACAGGTGTTCAAACAAATCTTTTACATAAATGTTCATAGCAACACTACTTCCCATAGGAATAAGATGGAAACAGCTCCAAAGTTCATCAACCAATGAATGAATAAACAAAATGTGGTATACCCATACAGTAGAATATTATTCAGCCATTAAAAGGAATGAAGTACTGATACATACTACAACACAAATGAACCTTGAAAACATGCTAAGTGAAAGAAATCAGACACAAAAGACCACACTGGAGGATTTCATTTATATTAAGCATACAGAATAAGCAAATCCATAGAAACAGAAAGCAGATTAATGGTTGTCAGGGTGAGGAAATGGGGAAATGGAAAGCAAATGCTCAGTGGGTACAGGGTTTCCTTTTGGGGTGGTCAAAATGTTCTGGAGTTAGATGGTGGCGATGATTGCACAACATTGTGAATGTCAAGGACTGTCCGATTCTTCAACAGGGAACAGTGGTCAATATCCTCAGAGATGAACGGCTCAATGCAGTGAACTGATGGGTAAAGAGTTCCAGATTTCCCTTCCTTAAAAAAAAAAAAGCCCACTAAATAGAACCATTTGGTAGGCTGGTAGACTGGACAATATACTGACACCAAAAGCAAATTCAAAGCTTTTGAGTCAGAATTCCCATTTAAGATAAAGAAGAGGAAGATCTAAAAAGGAAGACGGCCTAAAAGATGAAAACCACTTTCTCTGAGCTATTCTACAGGACTGATTAGGAATTGCCAGTTCTTTAAAAGTTCATTTAGGGTTGTCTAAGGACCTGAAGGGATCTGTATGGGACGATGATAATACCAACAATGGCAACTAACATTGATTGAGCATCATCATAATGTACCAGGTACTATGCTAAGTATATACACACCACAACTTATTAGGTAAGTGTTATAAATATTGCCATTTTAAAAAGGAAAAAAAACAGAAGTTTCATCAAATTAACTTGCCTTAGCTTACTCAGCTAGTAAATGATAGGAGCCAGGATACAAATTCATACCTGAATTTCTCGCAAAGTTGAGTCCTTAATCTATATACTCTGTGGCCTCTTACAGAAAGCCCAGATAGGCAGAGTTCCCTCCTCTCATCCTACCTTTACCTTAAACCCTTGAGGGGAGTTATCTGTAGAGTTGGGTCTTATTCTCTTCCCTACAGAGAAAAGAGCTGGTATCAGGGAAAAAAAATCAAGAAGTTTGGCAGTGGGGAAGGAAGGAAAGGAGAGATGAAAAGAGAACTAACTGACCACTTAGCAAATGTCAGGTACTTATGTATTTCCTTTTACCAACACATTAAAGCAAAAATATCTTTACTGGTTTTCTGATACCACATAATTAACATAAAAAGTTCAAATAAAAAAGAGAAAGTAAAAAAATTTCTCAATCTCATTTCCCAAAGGCAAACTCGAATTGGTGTGATGAACGTAATACAACATAACATAATAAACACTTGTACTTTGACTTATGTAATCTTCATAAGCCTGAAGATAGGTAGCACTGTCTTCATTTTAGAGATCAGATAAGAAGCCTAGAGAGATTAAATACCTTATCCAAGATGACATAGCTCAAAAACAGGAAGTGTGGTGACTTCAAAGTTCAGGTCGTTTTCACTGCTGTGCCTCTGACAGCTGTATCTTCTGTGCCTGTTTCCTGCCTTACACCTCTCCAAGTCCCCAGACCTCCAATCGTGTTCCAATACTGCCTCCACTCTATTCTACTTCCTATAAAATACTCCCTTAATTTCTGATAATGAAACTTTCTGACAAGACAAAGCAAGGATGAAAAATCTTCAACATGTATAAGAAATAGGTATTTAGGGATGGAATTACAGGCTACAAGCAGGAGCAACCTGCAAACCTCATTGAGTCTTTATGGCTTTTTTCAATTGAACAGCCCAATATGAGGAATAGGTATTTGAGTTTTCTCCATATAATCTCTCTCTCTCCCACTTTCCATCTATTTCCTCCCTCTTTCTCTTTTAAGTAGATGGTCCGGAAAAGCTCTGGGAGAATTGGCTCTTAAATGGATTGTATCTTAAAAAACACCCAATCAAACAAACAAAAAAACTAAAAAAAAAAAAAACCACTAATGTATGAAGAATGCAAGTCCCCTCTTGTAACATGCATTCCTATAGTGCAGACGTTAGAAAAGAAGATGGCTGGAGCCTGATAACTTTTAGAGTTTTTACTCCTGAAGGGAGAAGGGAAGATAAGAAGCCTTTACTTAAAACAGGGACTCTGCACACAAGAAGAATGGAACTAGAGTTGAAAAGAGCTATTTTGTGACATTCTTCAAAAAAAACAAAACAAAACAGTATATTCTTTAAGTCAAAGCGCTCTTCTCACTCCTACCCCCAAACTGAAGCCCAGTCAATGTTACAGTTATGGTCATCTTTAGCAAAAAAGGTCTTATGGCTCACAGTTGCTAGGTGAGCCTATCAGTTTGCTAAGAACTGCATTATAGTAAGAGAAGCACAGAAGTGGGAGACAAGACATCTGAATAGTTTTCATGCAAGCTTTGCCACCAACTCACTGTCCTAGGTAAGTCTCTTCAACCCTCCAGAGCCTCAGATTCTCCAGCTTGGATGTGGTAGTTCAACCAAATGACGTCTAACGCTACTTGTAATGAAAATACTCTATAATGCTCTTTACAGTTGGTCTTAGTTTCTTAGATTATAAAAAACCAGCCTTTCCCAAACTGTTTTCTATGAAATTTACTGGGTGTTCAGTGGCAGGACTTCTGTAGTCAAATGATTTTAGGAAATGTTGGGTTAACATCCATCCTGCACTGAAAAGTCAGAGAGGATGGATACGTCATATTGTTCCTCCTTACACTGTATTCTTTGAAATACAGTATTGTATTCCAGAAGCCTCCACATGAGTCATCTCAAATAGCAATGACCTCTCTAGATGACCATTAGCAACTGAGCTAAGCAGAAAATTACATTACCCAGTCTGATTACAGTGACATCATTACACAGACAAGCTCTCTGACGGGATAAGTATCCACTAATCTATTTTTTGAACAGATTATCAATAAGGGCCGAGCAAATGTCATTAAATTCCAACAATAATACCCATCACTCAAAACTACAGGTTAAAAAGCTACTCAAGCAGGAAGGAAAACATTAACATTAGATAGTCCCAGGGTAACAGACTTTCAATTCCAAAGATAAACTTGTCTTGGAACCTACCGTTGGCATCCATCTGGATGCCAGGAAGAAATGGTTAATCCCTCTGATACCTAACTTCAAGTATTTCTTTCTTTACTTGGAATATTTCTGCTGGGTATCTGGAAACAAAATGTATAAAGCACAGGGCTTCCCTGGTGGCACAGTGGTTAAGGATCTGACTGCCAGTGCAGCGGACACGGGTTCGAGCCCTGGTCCAGGAAGATCCCACATGCCGCGGAGCAACTAAGCCAGGGTGCCACAACTACTGAGCCTGCGCTCTAGAGCCCGCGAGCCACAACTACTGAACCCTGCGTGCTTAGAGCCCGTGCTCTGCAACAAGAGAAGCCACCACAATGAGAAGCCTGTGCACTGCCATGAAGAGTAGCCCCCGCTCGCCAAAACTAGAGAAAGCCTGCCTGCAGGAACGAAGACCCAAGGCAGCCAAAATAAATTAATTAATTAAAAAAAAAAAAAGGATAAGACACAGAGTTATGTGAAATAGTATGTTTGAAAAATATAGAAGATATTTATGTGAAAAAGCAGTTTGCAAAATTCTGCTTTTAAAGCAGCAATTAAAAAATAACTAGGGGGGCTTCCCTGGTGGTGCAGTGGTTGAGAGTCTGCCTGCTGATGCAGGGGACATGGGTTCGTGCCCTGGTCCAGGAAGATCCCACATGCCGTGGAGCGGCTGGGCCCGTGAGCCATGGCCGCTGAGCCTGCGCGTCTGGAGCCTGTGCTCCGCAACAGGAGAGGCCACAACAGTGAGAGGCCCGCGTACTGCAAAAAAAAACCAAAAAACAAAAAACTAGGAGACTCTATCTGTACTCTATCATTTTATTAAAACTACAAACTGAACTACACATGATTTTAGAAAAATATACCATGCTACATAATAATCAGAATAGTGTTCATAGCCCTGAATTATACAGTTATTCATTCTTTCATTAATTCATCTAAATATTTGCTAAAACTATAGTATAAATCATATGCTATATCAGACACTAGGGATTTAAACATGAATAAGATTATAAATCTCATACATAACCTCTAACATTAATTTTTAGTCACTGATGATGTAAATATCAGTATTTACTAATTGTTGTTATGTGCAAGGACTCCTAAGAGTCCTCAAGACTCTTAGGACCTACTAAATGAGATAAAACAAACATACAAATGCGGTAGGCATAATTCTAAGATGGCCCCATTCCCGCCATAATCCCCAGGATTGTTGAATATGATGGATTTTATTCCCATGAACAGCTGACTTTAACAGAGGGAGTTTATTTAGGTGGGACTAACCTAATCACACGAGCCCTTTAAAAGCACAGTTTTCTCCAGTTGGTGGGAGTAGAAGAAGTCAGAGGTTTGAAGGACAATTAAGATTTGATGTGCCACTGCTGGGTAGAAGACTAAGAAGGCCACATGTTAAGGAATTCAACTGGACACTAGGACCTGAGAGTGGCCCCTGGCTGACAGCTAGCAAGGAAACAGGGATCTCTCAGTCCTATAGCTGCAAGGAAATGAATTCTGCCAACAAGAGTGAGACTGGAAGCAGATTTCTCTAGACGAGAACTCAGCCCAGCCGACATCTTGATTTTGACTTTATAATAGTCCATGCAGAGAATCCAGCTACCCTGTCAGACTACTGACCTACAGAACTGTGACCTAATAAATGGATGTTGTTACGCAGCAACAGAAAACTAACACAACAAACTATTACCATAGGAATTGTATGAGTTCAGCGTGTCTGCTAAGGTGGCAAGGTAGGTCTGAAATAATACATAGCTTCCCTTCAAGCCAGGCTAGAAAAGTTTCCCTGTACTATAACAGAGTCCATGTGTTCTCCAAAAATCTTGAGAGAAAATTTTCAAGTGTCGCTATATGAATTCTACAGCTAAAGGACTCTGAGAATATCATGGATTGTTTCATTCGAAGCTTCTGATGCTTTCCTTCTTCATGGAGCACCAGATTTGCCTTAGACAAGGCTCTTTTCTGATAAGTCAGGTTCTCTTTCCTCTCCTGGGCTACCTAGGACCAAACCCCCTGGAAAGCGTGGATCTTCTTTCTCCCTCTTTCCCTTCTATTTACTCATTCAAACTCTTGTTAGATGACCACTTCATGCCAAACATTGTGCATAGATAAAAGACTGCAGTGACTCAGAGGAGGCGGGGGTTACTTCTGGCTATAACGGGGTGGGGTATATTGGAAAGGCCAAAAATTACTTTACCAGGCTTTTGCATACGCAAAGAAGCTGAAATTTAGGAGCCAAGAATGCTCAAAGAAGGGCTCTGCCCCAGAATTCCAAAATCTCTATTCCTCTCATTCTAGTGACTGGATGCAAAGCCCTTGCCTAACACTGCAGCTGCTGCATGAGTTGGCATTCTCCTAATTTAAACCTGATGAACAGATGAAATCAGATTGCTCATACAATTCAATTTTGTTGTCAAAGACACAAGCGGTTCCCTCTCAATTCATGGCAGGGCTTGAAAATTTAAAATATAGATGAATTTCACAGAGATGATCAAGGCTTCAGAAACAGTGATTACATGTATTGTGCTCACTTAGTGCTAGCAATGCTCAAAATAAATCAAAGATTTAGAAGGAAAATCTTTTGAAGCCAATCTTATCTATAACACACTTATCTGTACCAGCAATCTCTTCCTTCTTAGTTATTTTAAGTTTTGTTTTGTTTTGAAAAGTGTTTCATACGTGCTTAAGAAGGATGTATAGTTGACCCTGGAACCATGTGGGGGGTTACGGGCACCAATCCTTCCACCCCCCAGCTCAGTGGAAACTGCGAATAACACAGTCAGCCCTCCTAACCGAATCCGAGGTTCCACATCTGAGGATTCAACAATCCACGGTAGTACTTGTGTAGTACTGTAGTAAGTATTTATCGAAAAAAATCTGTGTGTATGTGGACCTGCACAGTTCAAACTTGTGTTGTTCAAGGGTCAACTATATATTCTCTAATTGTTGGGTGTAGGATCTTTATATGTGCCTATTAGATCATGCAAATATGTTGTTCAAGTGTTCTATATCTTCACTGCTTTTTTGATGCTTGACCTTCAAATAATTAAGAAAGATGTATTAAAACCTCCTAACAAATATACTGCATTATACATTTCTCCCTGTGATCCTACCAATTTTGCTTTATATATTTTGAGGTCATTTTAGTATTATTAAATCTTCTTAGTTGAACCTTTTTGCCTTAAAATGTTTTGTCTGATATTAATATGGATACACTTTCTTTTTTTACTTTCTAAACAGTTTTATCGAGGTACTATTGCTCCCCTAGCATACTTTTGTTTTCGTTTTTGTTTTGATAGTAGCCCTCTAATGGATGTGAGGTGATACCTCACTGCAGTTTTTTTAAAAAAATTTTTTTAATTTTTATTTCCCCTAGCATTCTTTAGTGTTTGACTGGTATATCTTTTTGATATTTTTATTTTCATGACCTTATGTTTTGGGTGTTTCTTGTAAAAAGGATATAGTTGAATTATTTTAAAATCCTACTCGATAAACTCTCTCTTTTAACTGGTTAATTTTGGCCACTGACATTTATTGGAATTACTGTTATGTTTCAACTCAACTGTGTTTTTTATTTGCCTTGTACGTCTTTTTCTCTCTTTTCCTGCCTCCTTCTTTCTTAATTTGTTAATTTTCTGAGTCAAGTTTTCTGAGTCCTGTGCTGATTTGGAAGTTATATACATGCTAATTATTTTTTTAGTGATTATTCTTGAAATTATATTGTTGACTTTTAAGTACATTTGAAGTTAATTGATATAATCTCCATCCCAACAATTCATGGATGTTGGAAAAGTGTTTCTCAATCTTTAGTGTATATATGAATCATTTGGGGAGTGTTAAAATGCAGATTCCAATTAAGTGTGAGGTAAGCCTTGCATTCTGCATTTCTAAGCTCCCAAGTGATGCAATACCACAGAGAAACACAACCTTAGAATACTTCAACTATTCCCCTTTAGTTTGACATGCTATTGTTGTCTGGGATTTTGTCTTTTTTAAAAAAATATTTATTTATTTATTTGTTTGTGCTGGGTCTTGGTTGCGGCAAGTAGGCTCCGTAGTTGCAGCTTGCTGGCTCCTTAGTTGTGGCATGTGAACTCTTAGTTGTGGCATGCATGTGGGATCTAGTTCCCTGACCAAGGATCGAACCCAGGCCCCGTGCATTGGGAGCGTGGAGTCTTAACCACTGTGCCACCAGGGAAGTCCCTTTAATTGTCTTTTTTAAATTCCATAATTATACATTATTTTTTTACAATGTTCATTTAGACTTACAGAGAAAAGTTTATTCATTTCTTTGCTCACCTCTCTTTTTTACATCTCAGACTTTCCTTCTGGGATTTTTGCTTTCTTTATTCCTGAAGTTCCTTAAACAAAGCTCTGCTAGATGGTTCACTCTCATTCTTGAAAGACGGACTACCTGAGTTTGGATCCCTGTTCTGTTAGTTACTAATTGTAGACTTAAGGAAATTCACCTCACTTCTCTGGTTCTCAGTTTCCTCATCTGTAAAATGAGGATAATAATAGCATTTACTTCAGAGAGTTGTCGTGAGGATTCAATGAATTAATATAAAGCTCTTATAACTGTATTTCACACATTGTAAACTCTAAATAAGTATTAGTCACTATTGGTACATAATTCTAAATTGTCAGTTATATTCTCTCATCACTTTGGAAATACCATTTCAGTTCTTCTGGCTCTTATTATCACTTTTGAGAAGTCTATTATCTGTATCAAGTAGGATAGGCTAGGTTTTGCTTCAGTAATAAACAATCCCCCAAGCTCTGTGGCTTAACACAACAAAAGTTTATTTCGTGCTCACACTACGTTTTCTACACAAGTTACAGAAGGTGCTGTCCCTCACAGTCACCCAGGGACTCAGACTTTTAAAGGTTCTGTCTTGGCACATGCTTCCATAATAGCTTAGACAAGAAAAATGGAAGTGCTGACTCACATACAGGTCCTTCAGGGAGTGACATCATTTTTATTCATATTTCATTTATCAAAGAAAGTCACATGCTACACTTAACTTCAAGGAATAGAGAACTGCAATCCTACTACATGGCCCAAAGAAAGAAATGAAGTATTTGTAAAGACGTTGCTGCCTACAAGTCTAACTGTAGTTCTTTTATCACTTAAATTCTGGTTGTTTCAAAGATATTCTCTTTTTCTTTAGTATTCTAGTTTCACTAAAATGTGTATAGGTGTAAGATTTTGGGTTTTTTTTTTAAAGTATTTAAAAAAATCCTGTTTTGTGATTCCTCTACAGATTTTTTTATCAGCACAAATTCTTACTATTATCTTTTCGGATCTCTTCATCTCTGGGACATCAATTTAGATGTATTTTAGATCTTTAATTCTATTCTCCATATCACATAGCTTCTCTTTCATATTTTCCATCTCCTTGTCTGTGTCCTTCATTTTAGGCAATTTCTTTAGATCAACATTCTAAATCATTAATTTTCTTCACAGCTGTATTTAATCTGCTGTTCAATCCAATTCATTTTTTTTTCCACTGATGGTTTGTCTTTTCTGTTTAACTCTTGTACTGCATTATTTAACTTTTCAAATCACTATTGCATGTCTCAGTTGAGTTCAGCATGTGTTTACTAAGAGTCTACTATGGGCCAGACTGACATCTGCTCTCTCCCTCCAACTCTTGTGAAGTATCTAAAACACAAACACAGAACCTTGAAGCCTTATTATTATTATTTTTTTACCATCTTAAATATATATATATATATATATATATATTTTTTTGCGGTACGCGGGCCTCTCACTGTTGTGGTCTCTCCCGTTGCGGAGCACAGGCTCTGGACGCAGAGGCTCAGCGGCCATGGCTCACGGGCCCAGCCGCTCCGTGGCATGTGGGATCTTCCCGGACCGGGGCACGAACCCATGTCCCCTGCATCGGCAGGTGGACTCTCAACCACTACGCCACCAGGGAAGCCCTTCACCTTTCTTTATTCCTGTTTCATCAGAGTCTCCATCTCCTGGTGCACAATTTCTTTCCTCCTGGATCTAGAGTCACTGTGCACTTTTATGACACATTTCCAAGTCATCCTCTGATGTATTCTTACACCTATGGGCATTTTCTCTTCCTAAATACCCTCTTCCTGTTACGGCAAACTCAGATTCATTCTTTATGATCTAGTTCAAATATCAACTCCTCTGTTAGGTCCTCCTCACTCCATTTAGCCATGAACCAAATCATTCATTCCTGTCTCTTCTCCTATAGCCCTCTTTACATGCATCTATTATAGCTAATGTTTAACGTATCCTATCTCCTTTACTAGACTGCAAATCTTTTAGAACAGATACACTACCTTATTCACTTCTGTACACTTAAAATCTAATACAGAGAAGGTATTGAGAAAATACTTTTTGAACTGATTCTCAGTAAAGAAGTTATCACTCCACTGGTAGTAAGAACCAACTTCATCAAAGGCACTGAGCCCTCAGACCTAGGCAGAAGCTGATGATCACAAATGAATTTTATAATACAAATCTAATAGCAGAAGTCTTATAATTAACAGAATAAACAGAAAAGCCATGTACTTTCTTTTTAACTTTGAGAAAATGTCACTTGGAATCAGATTAGTGAGAATGTCCTTCTGGTGCTCTGGACTGGTTCTCTGGACACCTGGGTTCTCTTCCAAGCCACCCCCTGACCTGCTGTAGGATTCTGAAGGAGCCAAAAAGAATCTGCCCTTTAATGTGAAAGTGATTAATTTCATCTTTAACTCATACATGCTCAATCATATTTATATTTTTGAGGGTTCTCTTTCCCTGCTGTATGGAGAAAGCATCACAAGAAGACAAGTAGGAAGTAGGAAGAGTAGATAGGAGGCTACTTCAAAAGTCTAGTTGAAAACTGATAGTGACCTGGACCAAAGTGAAATGAGGTGATGTGAGAAATTCTGGAGACAGAACATATTTGATCTGGTGTTAGATTAGATGTCAAGAATGAGGGAGAAAGAGTCAAAGCTCATCCCAAAGTTTTAGCTTGAATGATTAGATGGTGGTATTATTTATTAAGATGGGAAAAAAAGTGTTGAGGAAGAGACAGGTTTCAAGGTGAAAATATTTAAGGGCTCTGTTTTGGACATGAATATAAGACATGTAAGTGGAGACGTCATGCAGATAATTGAAACTCAAAGGACAGGTCTTATCAGAGATAAAAATTTGGAAGTTATAAGATCAAGATAGTATAAAATCTACAGCATTGGTTGAGATAATCTAAGAAAAGAATTTACAGAGCCTGAGGAATGCCAACATTTAGGGATCAGGTAGAGTGGGAATAACTAGGAAAGGTACTCCAAAAGAACAGCCACTGGGGTAGGGGAAAGAAAGAGGGAATGGCCAGCTGTGCTGAATGCTGCTGACACGTCAAGTTCAATGTGGAGACCGAAATGCCCACTAAATTTGTCCAGTTAGGAGTGCTGGTCCTTGTAAAAGAGTCATTTTAGTGCAGTTGAAGGGGGTGGTGCAGAAGCCAGACTGTACTGAGTTGAAGAGTAAATGGAAGGTGAGAAAGAGAAGACATCATGTACAAATTGCTTGAAATGTTTTTTTCCCCTTGGCTTCAGTGACACTGTACTTTCCTGATTCTCCAACCTATCTGGCTGCCTTCTTTTCAGTCATCTTTGCTGGGTTATACTCTACTTACCTTTAAATGTTGAAGTTGTTCAGAATTTAGGTCATCTAATTCTGTTCTCTCTCTTCCACCTAAGGGATTCAGTTATCACATGTATGCTAGTAACTCCCAGATTCTATACTGTATCTTTGTCTCAGATCTCTCCTCTGAGCTCTAGAATTGCATATTCAATTGCCTATTCAAGATCTCATCATTAAACTCAATATTCCCCTTCCACAATTGTTTTTCTTCCAGTGTGCCAGATTCTCTGTAAATTATATCATTATCTTCTCAGTAGTTCAAGATAGATACCTGGGAGTCATGCTTCGTTTTTTTCTCTCCCTATGTACCACAACTAATCCAGTAGGAAGTCCTGTTCATTCTACCTTCAAATATGTCTCCTTTATAGACTGTATACAGGCCATACATCCAAAGGCTCTTTATCTACATTACCTTTCTCCTTAAAGTTCACAAATATCCAGTAGGGTAGGTATCATCCTCATCTTGAAACTGAAGCTCAGAAAGGTTAAGTAACTTACTATGACAACACAAAAAGTGAATGGCAGAGAATAGTGATTTAATACTAAATACTCTGACTCCACACTACCTCTGACTCCTACTACTCAACCTCTCTGAGGCCAAGTCTCTTCAGGAGTAAAATGGACCTAATATTTCCAATCTTTAGGCTAATATAAAAATTTTTAAATAAACTATAAGGTACATATACCTAGTACTGGGCATCAATTCAATAAATGTTAAGTTCCTTTACAGTCTTTTACTCCTTCCTCTATACTTTTTTCTCCCCTGGGGCCAATTCAGCAATGTTAGGATTACAGAGATGAATAAAGATTGCTCCTGATTTCAAGAAGCAAATAATTTAAGGAGACAAAATGAACACGAATAAAACAATGAGATAATAATATAAGACAGTAGATAACAAATCATTACATGGCATTGCAGAGGCTTCCTATAAAATTTCAGAGAAAGGAGAAAGGGCAGTTGGGGGAAGGGAACGGGAGTGGGCTTTTGGAAAGGTCTATTAGAACAGTTAGGATATATAGTAAGGATATCAGCAAAGAGGGGCAGGACACTCAGAAAAAAAAGATACTGATGTGGAAGTGAGAACAATATGCTCAGGGTCAATGATGAGAGCAAATGGATTTCAGCTAAAGGTACTTATTGTTCCCCACATCGAAGTATTTTTACTACTAAGTTTCTTTGAAATGATTTAAGTTCCCAATGGAACAAAGGAAAATTTGAGCCTATTATTAAGACCAAATGTCCTGGCAGGCAGAGCCATCATTAAACTATCTACCCGCCTTCCTAGGGAATAGGAACAAGCCCTAGACTCTAACCCACATGAGATAAAAATAACTCACATGCTGGGGTATGCTTTGAGAATAAAACCACACTGTCAAAATGGGTCTAATGAAGTCAATCACCTTTTCATAGCTTTCATCTCTCAATTGACACCAACAAACATCACCATTCCTATGTCCAAAGTATCCTTGGATAAAACCCCACAAAGACCACCAATACTAATATACCCACTACATCTGGGGCTTGGATTAAGAAGTTTTAATTCTCCAGAGCCTGTTTAATAAACCAATTTGGCTTCTATGACAATGAAATGTGATACATAACTTGTTCCACCATTCAGCAGAGCTTCTGGACAGTGGCATCATAGAATATTAGAGCTGGAAAGAAACTTTAAAGATTACTTTGGTCTTACTTTACTAATGAAGACGCAGAGGCCCAAAGGGGATACGTGAGAAATTCGAGGTCAAAGGGACCCTGCAGAAGAGAAGGTCATCAGGATGGCCAACAGACCTTGGAGAAGGAGAGTCACATAAGACCCCTGGTGAGAATACTAATGAAAATGGGGGAAAAGTAAAAATATTATAGAGCTACTCGCAGAGCTCCAGTGGTTCTTTGGTACTGATGAAGAAACGTAAAAGATTATTCTGAAGTCACCTCAGATTCTGGCCCAACAATCCCTTTCCCTAACTCCCCATAAGCTGCTGCCTTGTATTTGACGGTCAAGCCCTCTATTCCAGTAATCAGCAAGCAGAGATGAGTCATGAGCAAAATATAGAGGCTAGACCACTGCTAAGTTCCCAGTAAATCTTGATGTTTCATTATTTTGACAGAAGTAAATACATAGCATAAATAATACCCATAATCCAATTTAAGTTTTTAAAAAATCCTCCCAAATTAAGTACAAAATAAGAGCCCTGTGACAAATCAAAAGGCATGGCTTCAAGTCCTAGTTCTTCTGCTTACACAGGAAGTGATCTCAGATAAGTCACCTTCCCTGTGTAGGGTCTCACTTATAAAATAAGGATGAGATCACTTGAGCTGTGAGGATCACAAAACAGACCTTGAATATGAAAGCTCTTTGAAAGGAATAAAGTGTTTCCTCAATAAGAAGAAAGAAGCAAGGAAAAAAAACATTTAAGTATTTAAATGCCAAGCGCTAAGTGCTAAGTGCTATGCTGGGTACTTATACATATCTTACTTAATTTTCACAACAACCCTAAAGGGGGGTAGGGATCATATCTGAATAAAGCCATGGAAGTTCACAGAAGTTAGATATCTTGCCAAGACCTCATAACACATAAACAGAACTCAAGTTTTTTTGCTTTTGGTTTTTACATATAGATTTTTTTTTTAAATCCAAAACCGAGTCCTTGTCCTGTTACATCATGCTGCCTCTCAAAAATACTGTAACAATCATACTTCCTCTCCATACCCACCCAGTTGAAATAATCAAACTTGACCATACATATCACAGTAAACAGTGTGGGAAACATTAATGTTAAAAGTTACCACTCACTCAGCCTAAACTGTCAAAATATTTCTGAAGGAAGATTAGGGCAAAGTTGTCATCTCCTTCCCCTAGTCCCATGCTCCTTAAATTGGAATAATGTGTCCAAAGTACATATCTCCACAGAATGTGCACAGAGATTCTTCCTGCAGTACCAATTTTACGCAATGATTTTTGGGCAGAAAGGTGGTTATTTTTTAAAATCCTACTTTTTTTGAGTATATACTGGTAATAAATTCAATATAAAAATGTAAACTTAAATGAAAGTCCTCGTCAATGTCTCCTCTGAAGATAAACTACTAAAGACAGTTTAATGTTTATCATTATTCCAAACTTAACCTATTTACCAAGATTATGAGGGGAAGAGACAGAGGAAATAAGTTTTTAATTTTCTTTTCCCTAAAAATAATTTAAAACACATGTTGATATTTTTAAAAAAAAGAAATATATTATGGAATATATTTTTAAAATTTTACTTGAACTTGTCTTAATATAACATTTAAAATATGTATCTATCACTCAACCTGAAGTAAACTGTTTAGTGCTATACTGTTCCCCTCTCCCACAAAACCTTGAGGTTCATCTTCCTCTGTCATTTGGGATATCCGTGGAGGAAAAGTTAGAAAAGCACTACCTGGCCAGTCGGTCAGGGGTGCAATCAGATACAGCTCCTTGAGTTCAACTAGGCCAAAGTACAATTGTAAGTAAAGCTCCATTTTCAGGCTCTTGGCCAGGAACATCCTGCTATCCCTGCTGTCATCCCACAAAACCTTCTGTCCAGGGGCTTCCAGCTCTAGTCCCTTATTTCTGAGTTGCTAAGTCGCAGTTAACTTGAAAGATAGCCCAACTATCTTATTTTACAGCTGAAGATCCTGAGGCACAGAGAAGTAAACTCAGTAGCTCAAGGACTTATTGATAAGTATGTGGCAGAGCCAGGACTTAAACTTAAGTCCTCAGACTCTCAATTCAATATTCGTTCTGCCCCATTGTGTCATCTTTCTTTTTGAGTCCTCTAACTCACGTGAACTCACTGTTTGTATTTAATGCTTCCATGGGACCTTAGGTATGTCCTGTTTCAGTTACGTGGTCATAAAGTCTACCCCAAACCTGGCAAGTGCTGCCTAGCTATTCAGAGACAAGCTAGAGTTTCCTCATGGTCCTTTATAAATAACAACACATTTGCAGTAAAATGGCTTAAGCTTTCTGAAGGCCACAGCCAGAGACTTCCTTTCTTCATCAGTTCTGGGTAAAGATCTCTTAAGGAGCTGTTGATTTTATAACCCATAAGGACCAAGGGGCCCGTCAAAAGGACAAAAGAAAGTTCGGGATTACATTCGCTAGTGTCAAAGTTATGTGTCCCCTGGAGGTCAAGTCTAGGCAGAAGTTTTCTTTAAATGCAGTTAGTCTATTTCCTGGTAATCACAGCCTATAGTGCTTTCAGGCTACCTAGTGCTTATTAAATTCTCTAATCTAACTACCTCACACTATAGATAAGAAAACTAAGCACCAGAAGTGACTGCCCAGAATTACAGAACTTGTCAGGAACCAAGGCAAGATCCAGGACTCTTGAATCCAGCCCAGGATTTCCTCCTGTCCCCCACTCATCTTCAGGTAACAAGCAACTGCTAGGACACCTTGTCTACCTTTCTACACCCTCTAGCACTCTCCAACTATTTCCCCCCAATTCCCCTGGACACCTCATGCCCTTAGGCTTCCTATAGGCTGCAGCTGTGTTGTAACACAATTCACCCAGGACTGCTCTAAAATCTATGATCCCTTCTAGATTCTCATCGGATTCACTGTCCAGGAGGAAAGAATCTGATTAATTTGCATATGGATTTAATGGATTACACTTCCCAGAGGCATCTGCAGAGTACAAGAGAACAGCAATTAACAAAAAGAGAATAAAACTCTTTAAAATTTTGAAAGGCCCTTCACAAAATAATGGAGTAGTCTGAATGACATCAAGAGACATAATTAAGAAAATTAGAAATGAGAAGATATTATAGGGAAGCAGCATTCACCTTAACATTATAAATAATAGTCAAAGTGACCCAATGGGGAATTCAGTGGCGGTCCAGTGGTTAGGACTCTGTGCTTTCACTACCAAGGCCCCGGGTTCAGTCACTGGTGGGGAAACTAAGATCCCACAAGCCTCGCAGCACAATCAAAAAAACAAAACAAAAACAAATAAACAAGACCCCCAAACAAACAAACAAAAAGCCAAGGTGACCCAACGGATTATCTCAAGGGGCAGAAATAAACTCCTGATCAAGGAATAGTTTTAATTAAAACCTGATGATTACCTAATAGGGATGCCATAAATAGGATTTCTGAATTACATCAGCGAGGAGAGACATCTCTGGACAAAGGACGATCCCAGTGTTCTCCTCTGCCCCGCTCCAACCCATGAAAAACATTACACAGCCTCTACGGATTTCTTGCTCCCTAGCTTTGGTCATTTTCTACTTGGTTGAATATTGACAACACATGGGGGCAAAATTCAGATGTTGCGGTAATTCTGTTAAGTAGATGGAGGGGTTAGGTTTTCCTCACCCCCAATGGGCTCCTGTTTCCACACAGATTAAAACTAGCAGATGGCTGGGCTCTGCACCATCCTAACCAGAGACCACTGGTGGAACAGATGATGAAGAAACATCTTCACTGGGAGCAGGAGCCCACCTATAAGCTCTTTATGCTCAGGGAGAGTCACGACAGTTCACAGAAACAGAAGTTATAGGGACATAAGGAGTTCCAGAAAAATACAGCACTTCTAGTATTTTCTGAGTGTTTTCCTAAACCTGAACTTTCCAAATCTAAGGGGGAATTGTTGGGGGAAAAAATAAACATTTCTATTGTCCTTAGCTCTCCCCTTGAATTTTCCCATTCCTCAATGACCCAGTTCCACCAACGTGGGGTAAGATGCTAAACTCAAACTTCAGTCCGCAAGATTTGTTAGCACCAATGGCACAGGTGGTGAGACTCTTAGTCACAAGGATTCTAGGTGAAAAATGGAGATGTGTCCAAAAGACATTAATTAAGAACAGGAATGGTTAGACATTATACGTAAGTAGATATTTACCTCAGTATCATCAAGAACTGTGTAATCATCAAAGTAATCCAACAGACTCCCTCAAGGTGGCAGAGACATGAGAGCTAGGCAGAACCTTCGAGATCAAAAACTTCAAGTCCTTTCTAGACAGGTAAGAAAAATTAGGGCGACAAGTCAAGTGTAAGTCAAGCACTAAGTCAGTCAAAATTCAGGTCTTCTGATTTCTAATCCAGTGCCATTCTCCAGTGTAATAAGGGACTAACACATGGAACAAAGAACCTACAAAATAACATATATTATGGGACTATAAAAGTCCCAGAATTGTAGAGCAGCAATGCATATATCTCCTACAAAATGTCTCATGCAGGTTTCTATCCAATTTATTTGTAAATGCCTTTCATTAACAAGTTAATATTTATCTCCTAAGTTAGCCTATTTCACCTTCTGACAGCACTTTTTAGAAGTCTTCCTAATACCATACAGAAAAGAGTTAACATAGCAGGTCAGGTCTGAGACTGCTATACTGAGAAATGCCTGCTTGCAAGGTTGGCCCTTGGCTGGCATCTAGGAACCTGGATTTCAGGAGGATATCAACATTCTCAGAATTCATAAGAATGGATCACTGTGCCTAAACTGTTAGTATAAACAATGTGGTTTACGCTGAACACCTACTTTCCTTCTAGGGGCCTAGGATTATGTATGTGCTAAGCAGAGGGTGCCCATGTGACCAGGCCCAGTAAAACCTTTGGGCACTGAGTCTCTAACGAGCTCTCTTGGAAGACAACATTTCACACTTGGTACAACGTGTGCTGTAGGAATTAAGTATATCCTGGGTGACTCCACCAAGGAAGCCTGCACATACTTTCCTCCAGTCTTCATCTGTGCACCTTCTCCCTTAGCTGATAACTGCTTTGTATCCTTTTGCTATAATAAATCTTTGCTGTGAGTATGACTATATGCTGAAGCCTGGGAATCTTCCCTCCTAGCAAATCACCAAACCTGGGGGTGCTCTTGGGGACCCCTGACACATAGATGGAGCGTAATTCTCCCTTCCTTAGTTTCTGCCCATTGGTTCTTCAGTTCTACACCTTAGAACAAATGCTAAAGTTAATGACAAACCAGGAAGCATATAAAGAAAGAACAGCATGAGCTATAGGAAAGCTCGCTAGAGGAAATAATACTTGTGTTGGGCCCTGAAGAAAGAGTGGCATACAGATAGGTGGAAAATAAATTACAAATCAATCCATTTAGACAGTCGGGCAAGCACTCTGACACAGTATAAGGCTGGGGATTGGTGGGGGAGGGGCATATTTGGTGGCAGAAGGATGCGTGAGATGGCTACTGAAAAAAATACATCTCAGATTCTCACCCTCTAATTTTTGAGCACAGTTAGAAATCATCAATTCAATTGCAGAACATTTCCTAACCCAGAAATGTACAGAACATATTCTTTGGGTCTATTACGAAGGACAAATCACTACTAAATTTTCTTCTCAAGTATTCTTTCAGTACATTTGCGATTTGCATCGGTAACAAAAAAAGGTAAATTAAGGGAAGAAGCTAAAAGCTCAAATGTCTAAAATGAACAATTTGATAATGTGCACTAAAGTAAGGAATGCTAAGAAAGCAAATCATCTTTCAGCTACATTTTTATTGTAGAAATGCAAAATATCTGGAACAATAGCTCATTCCTTCAGAACCAACAGAAGGTTATATTACATATTCCATTTTCCTTTCAAGTAGTTCTTTTTGTGATTTGATATTATGGACATACTTATGGCATTGCATTAGAAAAGACAATTGTGTGTGCTTAAATAAAAGCCAGCTTTTCACTTGTTTATTCAATGAGCATTCATCAAGCATTTACATGCCAAGTACTACCAGGCTAACAGTACAGATTAACCTTTGACTAAACTTTGTTGTTTGTTGTCTAAAAATGCTCTAAAATCCAGATATGATAGTGAAAATACACTAACAGGTGATGCTATTTACTTTCTTCATACTATTTACAATTTAATTCTTTCCTCTAAACTATCGGTCTTCAAATTCTTATGGATGAACAATTTTCTTCCACCACAATTAGGACAGCAAAAACCCTAAAACACCTTATTCCGATTTTGTTTAAAATCTGTAGCCAGGTTTGGAGGTTATTCTTACATGAATTCATCTCTCCCTGGGCTATAAGGATGATGCCAGTTTGTTTCCAGAGCAGTGTAAAGGGAGGTTCGAGGACTTTGTAATGACACAGATATAGGTTCAAACTACAGCTCTACTACTAAGGAACCATGTGATACTAGACAAGTTACTAAACCTTTCTTAGCCTTGTCAGGAAATAATACTTACCCAATAGGATTGTTGTGAGGATTAATCAATACAGGTAAAACACTTGGCATAGTGTCTGGCACCTAGTAATCACTATTAGCAATATTCCCTTGAAATTATTTTTTTCTTCAGTCTCACTCCTCATGGTGATCATGTTATCATACTAAAAAATTGGTACACGTGGTCTGATTAAAAAAAAAAATTACCTCTAGGTTCAAAAAGCAACCTGAGAAATGTATTTTACATGCCCAAGCACTGGATTTTGCCTAACATTTTCATGGCTCATGGGATAAGGAGACTATTTGAAATCAGTACTGAGAAAATTAAAGAGCTATGGTAACACAGGCACTTATCAACTCAGACTGGGATTACTTCATTTGCCTCCTTACGAGCCTGCTTTTTCTCACCCTGGAAGGCAGCACAGCATAATGAGAAAAGCATGAACTTCGGAATGTCAGGCACGTATTCTAGTCCTGGCTCCACCTAGTTATGTGACTTGAGCCTGTTACTACTTTAGTGGCTTTCTATAGCTGAGAAGGTGAGGGGTGACGGGATGGCTGCTAATGGGTACAGAGTTTCTTTTAGGGGTAATGAAAATATTCTAAAATTGATTATGGTGATGGCTGCACAACTCTGTGGACATACCAGAAACCACTGAAATGTACAGTTTAAATAGGGAGGTTTTTTTAAAGAGAAAAAAAAATAGTATCACTGAAAAAAAAATAGGAAGGTTAGAAGAAAAGTTGAGGAAATCTTCCTAAAAATACATTAAAAAAACCTCAGAGATGGAAACGAGAAGAGAAAAAAATGAAGAAATTAGCTGATTGGTTCAGAAGGTTCAACATCCAAATAACAGTAGCTACAGAAAGAGAGACCAGAAAAATATGGGTTGGAAATGAACAATGAAATAATTCAAGAAAATGTCACAGAATCAAAGGACTTGTTTTCCACATTGAAAGGGCTCCAGAGAGCCCAGCACAACGAATGAAGATAGATTCTCACATGAAGGTTCATCATTACAAATTTCAGAAGAGCAAGCCGAAGAGAAAATTCTTAAAACTTTCCGGGAAGAAGGTGGGAACAGATCGCATACAAAAGATCAGGAATCAAAATGACTTTGAACTTTCCAGGAACAATACTGGAATCCAGAAAATAACTGAGCAATGCCTTCAACGTTCTAAGGGAAAATGACTTCCAATCTAAAATTCTAAAGCCAGCTAACTATCAATTAAGTACAAGGGTAGTATAAAGATATTTTCAGACATGAAAAGTGGAAATTTAAATGTTTCTATAAAGAGAGAGAGAGAGATCAAGTACATGCCAAAAAAGCTTATTACACTTGAGTTCATTCAAACTTTAATTTAAAAAATTTAGGGGAGACCTTCAAGATGGCAGAGGACTAAGACGTGGGGATCACCTTCCTCCCCATAAGTACATCAAAAATACATCTACATGTGGAACAACTCCTACAGAACACCTACTGAATGCTGGCAGAAGACCTCAGACTTCCCAAAAGGCAAGAAAATCTCCATTGACCTGGGTAGGGCAAAAGAAAAAACAGAGACAAAAGAATAGGGACGGGACCCGCGCCTCTGGGAGGGAGCTATGAAGGAGGAAAAGTTTCCACACACTAGGGAGACCCTTCACTGGCAGAGACAGGAGGTGGGTTGGGGGAAGCCTCGGAGCCACGGAGGAGAGCGCAGCAACAGGGGTGCAGAGGGCAAAGCAGAGAGATTTCCACACAGAGGAGCAGTGCAGACCAGCACTCACCAACCTGAGACACTTGTCTGCTTACCTGCCAGGGCGGGTGGAGGCTGGGCGCTGAGGTTCGGGCTTTGGAGGTCAGACCCCAGGGAGAGAACTGGGGTTGGCTGTGTGAAGACAGCCTGAAGGGGGTTAGTGCGCCACAGCTAGCCGGGAGGGAGTCCAGGAAAAAGTCTGGACCTGCCAGAGAGGCAAGAGACCTTTGTTTCGGGATGCACGAGGAGAGGGGATTCCTTCCCAGTGTGCCCAGAGAAGGTAGAGCACTGCCTAAACGAGCTTCAGAGACGGGTGCAAGCCGTAGCTATCGGCTCAGACCCCAGAGACAGGCATGAATCGCTAACTCTGCGGCCGTTGCCACCAAGAATCCTGTGTGCAAGCACAGGTCACTATCCACACCCCCCGGGGGAGCCTGTGCAGCCTGCCACTGCCAGCGTCCTGGGATCCACGGACAACTTCCCTGGGAAAACACACGGCACGCCTCAGGCTGTTGCAACATCATGCCAGCCTCTGCCACCACAGGCTCCCCCCACATTCCAATTATGACTACCATACCCCTTCCTCTCCCCAGCCTGAGTGAGCAACAGAGCCCTAATCAGCTGCTGCTTTAAACCCCTCCTGTCTGGGAGAGTAACAGACTCCTGAGGGTGGCCTACATGCAGAGATGGGGCCAAAACCAAAGCTGAACCCCAGGAGCTGTGCGAACAAAGAAGAGAAAGGTAAATTTCTCTGTGCAGCCTCAGGAGCAGCAGATTAAATCCCTACAATCAACTTGATAAACTCTGCATCCAAAGAATACCTGAATAGACAACGAATATTCCCAAAATTGAGGCGGTGGACTTTGGAAGCAACTGTGGACTTGGGGTTTGCTTTCTGTGTCTAATTTGTTTCCGGTTTTATGTTTATCTTAGTTTTGTATTTAGTGTTTATTATCATTAGTGGATTTGTTTATTGGTTTGGTTGCTCTCTTCCTTTTTATATATATATTTTTTTTCTCCTTTTTCTCTTTTTGTGAGTGTGTATGTGTATGCTTCTTTGTGTGATTTTGTCTGTATAGGTTTGCTTTTACCAGTTGTGCTAGGGTTCTGTCTGTTCATTTTTTTGTTTTTGTTTTCTCTTTCTTCCTTTTCTTCTGAGCCGTGTGGCTGGCAGGGTCTTGGTGCTCCAGCTGGGTGTTGGGTCTGAGCCTCCAAGGTGGGAGGGCTGAGTCCAGGACATTGGACCACCATAAACCTGCTGGCCCCATGTAATATCAATCAGTGAGAGCTCTCCCGGAGATCTTCGTCTCAACACTAAGACCCAGCTCCACCCAATGGCCAGCAAGCTCCAGTGCTGGACGCCCCATGCCAAACAACTAGCAAGACAGGAAAACAACACCACCAATTAGCAGAGAGGCTGCCTAAAGTCATACTAACTTCACAGACACTCCAAAACACACCACCGGACACGGCCCTGCCCACCAGAAGGACAAGATACAGCCCCACCCAGCAGAACACAGGCACCAGTCCCCTCCACCAGGAAGCCTACACAAGCTACTGAACCAACCTCACCCACTGGGGGAAGACACCAAAAATAATGGGAAATACGAACTTGCAGCCTGAGAAAAGGAGACCTCAAACACAGTAAGTTAAATAAAATGAGAAAACAGGGAAATATGCAGCAGATGAAAGAGCAAAGTAAAAACCCACCAGACCAAACAAATGAAGAGGAAACAGGCAGTCTACCTGAAAAAGAATTCAGAGTAATGATAGTAAAGACAACCCAAAATGTTGGAAATAGAATGGAGAAAATACAAGAAACATTTAACAAGGACCTAGAAGAACTAAAGAGCAAACAAACAATGATGAACAACACAATAACTGAAATTAAAAATATGCTAGAAGGAATCAATAGAATAACTGAGGCAGAAGAACGGATAAGTGACCTGGAAGATAAAACAGTGGAAATAACTGCCACAGAGCAGAATAAAGAAAAAAGAATGAAAAGAATTGAGGACAGTCTCAGAGACCTCTGGGACAACATTAAACACACCAACATTCAAATTACAGGGGTCCCAGAAGAAGAAGAGAAAAAGAAAGGGTCTGAGAAAATATTTGAAGAGATTATAGTTGAAAACTTCCCTAACGTGGGAAAGTAAGGATCATACAAAATGGATACAAAAGGATCATACACCATGATTGAGTCAGGTTTATCCCAGGAATGCAAGGATCCTTCAGTATACGCAAATCAATCAATGTGATATACCATATTAACAAACTGAAGGATAAAAACCGTATGATAATCTCAATAGATGCAGAAAAAGCTTTTGACAAAATTCAACACCCATTTAAAATAAAAACTCTCCAGAAAGTGGGCACAGAGGGAACCTACCTCAACATAATAAAGGCCATATATGACAAACCCACAGCCAACATTGTTCTCAATAGTGAAAAACCGAAACCATTTCCACTAAGATCAGGAACAAGACAAGGTTGTCCACTCTCACTACTATTATTCAACATAGTCCTGGAAGTTTTAGTCACAGCAAACAGACGAAAAAGAAATAAAAGGAATCCAAATCGTAAAAGAAGAAGTAAAGCTGTCACTGTTTGCAGATGACATGATACTATACATAGAGAATCCTAAAGATGCTACCAGAAAACTACTAGAGCTAATCAATGAATTTGGTAAAGTAGCAGGATACAAAAATTAATGCACAGAAATCTCTTGCATTGCTATACACTAATGATGAAGAATCTGAAAGAGAAATTAAGGAAACACTGCCATTTACCACTGCAACAAAAAGAATAAAATACCTAGGAATAAAACTACCTAAGGAGACAAAAGACCTGTATGCAGAAAACTGTAAGACACTGATGAAAGAAATTAAAGATGATACAAACAGATGGAGAGATATACCATGTTCTTGGATTGGTAGAATCACCATTGTGAAAATGACTATACTACCCAAAGCAGTCTACAGATTCAATGCAATTCCTACCATCAAACTACCAATGGCATTTTTCACAGAACTAGAACAAAAAATGTCAAAATTTGTATGGAAACACAAAAGACCCCAAATAGCCAAGGCAATCTTGAGAAAGAAAAACAGAGCTGGAGGAATCAGGCTCCCTGACTTTAGACGATACTACAAAGCTACAGTAATCAAGACAGTACGGTACTGGCACAAAAACAGAAATATAGATCAATGGAACACGATAGAAAGCCCAGAGATAAACCCATGCACATATGGTCACCTTATCTTTGATAAAGTAGGCAAGAATATACAGTGGAGAAAAGCCAGCCTCTTCAATAAGTGGTGCTGGGAAAGCTGGACAGCTCCATGTAAAAGAATGAAATTAGAACACTCCCTAACACCATACACAAAAATAAACTCAAAATGGATTAAAGACCTAAACATAAGGCCAGACACTATAAAACTCTTAGAGGAAAACATAGGCAGAACACTCTATAAATAAATCACAGCAAGATCGTTTTTGACCCCCCTCCTAGAGAAATAGAAATAAAAACAAAAATAAACAAATGGGACCTAATGAAACTTCAAAGCTTTTGCACAGCAAAGGAAACCATAAACAAGATGAAAAGACACCCCTCAGAATGGGAGAAAATATTTGCAAATGAAGCAGCTGACAAAGGATTAATCTCCAAAATATACAAGCAGCTCAATATCAAAAAAACAAACAACCCAACCCAAAAATGGGCTGAAGGCCTAAACAGACATTTCTCCAAAGAAGATATACAGATTGCCAACAAACACATGAAAGGATGCTCAACATCACGAATCATTAGAGAAATGTAAATCAAAACCACAAGGAGGTATCACCTCACACCGGTCAGAATGGCCATCATCAAAAATCTACAAACAATAAATGCTAGAGAGGGTGTGGACAAAAGGGAACCCTTTTGCACTGTTGGTGGGAATGTAAATTAATATAGCCACGATGGAGAACAGTACGGAGGTTCCTTAAAAAACTAAAAATAGAACTACCATATGACCCAGCAATCCCACTACTGAGCATATACCCAGAGAAAACCATAATTCAAAAAGAGTCATGTACCACAATGTTCACTGCAGCTCTATTTACAATAGCCAGGACATGGAAGCAACCTAAGTGTCCATCAACAGATGAATGGATAAAGAAGATGTGGCACATATGTACAATGGAATATTACTCAGCCATAAAAAGAAACAAAATTGAGTTATATGTAGTGAGGTGGATGGACCTAGAGTCTGTCATACAGGGTGAAGTAAGTCAGAAAGAGAAAAACAAATACCGTATGCTAACAAATATATATGGAATCTAAAAAAAAAAAGGTTCTTATGAACCTAGGGGCAGGACATGAATAAAGATGCAGACATAGAGAATGGACTTGAGGACACGGGGACAGGGAAGGGTAAGCTGGGATGAAGTGAGAGAGTAGTACAGACATATATACACTACCAAATGTAAAATAGATAGCTAGTGGGAGGCAGCTGCATAGCACAGGGAGATCAGCTCGCTGCTTTGTGACCACCTAGAGCGGTGGGATAGGGAGGGTGGGAGGGAGGCGCAAGAGGGAGGGGATACGGGGCTATATGTACACATATAGCTGATTCACTTTGTTATACAGCAGAAACTAACACAACATTATAAAGCAATTATACTCCAATAAAGATGTTAAAAAAATTTTTTAATAAAATAAAATCGTGATATAGTTAAATTCTAAAAAAATATATTTATAGAATGCTTGAAAGGTGAAGACATGAAGACAGAATTAGTTCAAGGATTTTCTTCTAGGAAAGGAACAAAGAAATTGGAGTATGGGAGTCAAGGAAATTTTTGTTTGTTTAAGATGAGTCTAGAGCTTTTATATACTGATGGAAATGATTCAGTAGAGAGGAAGAAACTGATGCTACTTGGAAGGCCCCTTCCATCAGCTCTGTGAGGTCTCTTTTATAGCAGCATAAAGCTTCCAAAGGAGCTAAACAGATACCCTCTAAATCTTTAACAATCCTCTGAATATAACAGCACCAACTGCAATCAGATCCTTAGGCTGGACCTGTGTGACCTGATATAAACCTTCCTGTGTACAGCTGCAAAGGCCCTGAAGTGAGTCTATCTGGGAGGTAATACTGCTCATAGTGCCTAAAGCACTAGAGGCAATCATTACAAATTATCTGGGAGAAAATCTTGATTCTCTCAGTGCTCTGGGTTCAAGCTATGAATGTGACTGTGATTCTTGAAACTTTTATCACCCATCAGGAGCTCCAAGCAAAGCCTATCATCTTCAACCAAATACTTAAGCCATACAAGCCCTGGAATGTTAGCTCTGGAAAGGACTGCAAGAATCATCTTGTCCAGCTCCTCAGTGTGAAGATGAAGAATCTAAAGACCTGAGAGGTATAGTGATTTTCCTAAGGTTAAAAGAAGGTAAAAAAAAATTCTGTGTAAAATGATTTGGGACCAATAATGTTGGGATTAGATTTAAAAAACAACTTTATTGTTTCAAAAATAAAAATCAGAGGCAGAGCCAGAACCAGAACTTAGAAATCTTAAGTTCGATTCTCTTACATGTCCTCCTATCTGCCTTTGATCAATGATAACACCTTCGTATACTTGCTATCTCCTCCCTGAATGCCTGACAATCCCATATTACAACATCAATGTATACTACAGAGGTTACAGTAACTCAGCTGATAAATGGGCCAAACAGAACATCAATGATATTGGCACAAGTGCAGCCACTTACTTGCCAAGGCCCTACAGAAGGCCCCAGGATATGTGTAAACAGTTTACAATGTCTGCAGCATAGAAAAGTCTGCACTCTTTAGTGTCACGTGAAATAAATGTACCTTCTCATCTTTTACTAAGAATGAGTGTGATATCAACTTGAAAATATAAATAACAATGACTCCACACACAGAAACAGTGCCTGGAAAAATGTTTAATTAAAAAAAATTATTAATATCCTAACAGGTATTCAGCTCTGTGTAAAATGCTCTGCAAGATATAAGAGACGAAAGACAATTTCTGCCATCAGAGACTTTCACATAGTGGGACGAGGCTGACATACATGCTTATTTTATATCAGGAAATGACCTTAGAAATCGTATAAGACAGTTCTTTCATATTGCAAGTGGGGAAATGGAAGCTAGGAAATGCAAATGACTAGTTAATGTCCCAGATCACATGAGAACCCAAGTCTACTGACTTTCTAATTACTGTTCTTATCATACCAGCTATAACTATACACCCACAAGTAATTTTTATGTTTAAATCCTTTTACAAAGGATTTAAGAGTGCCTCCTAACATACATACAATAGAGAAGAATAAAAAATAAATTATTGATGGTGTTTAGCAAGGAAAATTGCAGAAGCGGAAAATAATGAAGCCAGGAGGAAGAACAATTCAGATGCATGCCCTAAGATCCTACATACAGTTGCTAGCGATGGACAATAAACTTGGCACTCTGTTTCTGTAAAATAAAGCAACGAGCGAAAACCAATGACTTGTAGCATCATTAAATGAAAACAAATCTGTTAGTTGGGAGTAGCCTCACTACACCTCACGATAAGAACTAAAAGGAACTTCTCCCACAGATTCTCAGAAAAAGGAAACATGTCATATATACATGTGATATCCCAAATAATCAATAATTATAATATATATTCTGACAGACTCTTATTTAAGGACCAAAGTAGTGATGTCAATTATAGTTAGAGCAACTCAACAAAGAGACATAATACAGACTAGAGAGAAACAGAGGTTTCATAGAAGACATGGTCTTGGAGGATGGAAAGAATTTCACAAGGAAAGGTAAGATCAGACAGAGTCAAAACAATAAAGGAACAACATTCCCTTTTTTATCACTGAACGTGACTTGAGTTAAATCTTGACATAGGTTTGTTCTGTTTCTCTTCCCTTGCTAAAATTTGCATCCATCCTTTTTCCCTGGGGAGACATGAAACAGAATTTCACAAAACTGGTGAAGAGGTTCTGGAACAGAATGTAGTGCTTCTGAACGTAACTATCATGTTATTCTGTGATGTCAGGGCTCCAGCTTATTTATTTCCGCATCCTACATGCTGTAAACATTCTGATATAAGTATACAAATGTTGTTAGGGAGGAGAGAGGGAAATATTTGGGCTGGAAAACTCAGTAGTTACGCAAATAAGATACCCAGTTTGCATAAGAATCAGCCAGATTTTCTACCAATGCCTCCAAGAGTTTTGGTGAACATATTCAATCCATCCTTTGCAGTGTGATTAGATTTTTCTCTCTTTCTGAATTTTTTTTTTTTTTTTTTTTTGTAAAACAACTGACTCCAACTATTCCTGTTTTCATAAGTGAGAATTTGTTTTCACTTCTGATGTTGAAACAGCTGTTTTCCTTTTTTAAAACTATTTTTTAGGACAATTTTAGATTGAGAGTTCTCACAACCCCCAATCTCAGTTTCCCCTATTAACATCTTACATTAGTATGATACACTTGTTATAATTAATAAATCACTTTTATTCATTATTATTAACTAAAGTACAAACTTTATTCAGATTTCTCTATTTTTTTCCTTATTGAGATATAATTCACATACCATAAAATTCATCCTTTTAAAATGTACAATTCAGAGAGTTCCAGTGTACTCAAAGGTTGTACAAACATCACCAACTACCTAAGTCTAGACAGTTGACTGTAATCCAGTTATTACATCAGAGCCCTGTTAATGTGGTGGTAAGATGTGGGGAGAAGGAAGCATTCTATAGTCTTATGACTGTATCTCAGTCTTTTAGTGGGCTTGTGTCTCTGGGCTGTGACCTTCACAAGTATTTCTCAGTTTCTTTCCCCTCTCCTCACTTAGGTGAGACAGTAAGACTCGAGGGGCTGGAGGCAGAGAAATGTCCTTTCCCAAGTGGAATAAGGCTCTGGTAAAGTCTTTTCTCCCGGAGAGCAGACCTTTGTTATGGAGAAGGCTCTAGGTATATTTCATAATGGTTACTCTTCTCCTCTTCCTGCTAGAATCAAGATGGGGTCTTTCTTGGCGCTTCAAACTTTAATGTATGCTTTTAAAGCGTCTTTCTTGGCACTTGGGTTCTCACTGGCGCACAGTGAGAACCTGGTGAGGTTCCTGGATGTAAAACCCATGAAAATGTGGGACATGTCTAAGACTCTGGCCCCCGAAGTTTCTCAGTGTCGAGCTAGCCCACACTCAAGCCTCCAGCAATTACCATCGAAGTGTTCCTACCAGTTCATGACTCCAGCAGCTCCTGCTCCGAGTAAGCGGATCTCAGCTGTGACTTTCTGGATCCACCTGTCTCTCCGTATTTTGGGGCAGCGATTTCAGTTCTCTGATAAGAAAACTTACTTATTACTGACTTCTTACTGTCCAAAAAAAGTTACCAATTTTTATTTTGCTCAGCTGTTTCTTGTGTAAGGATGGGAATGTTGACTTCTAAGCACTTTGTATGCATGAACCAACACCTTACTGCTTGCATTTTCATCCGTACGGTTTAATCAATTGCTTTCTTGAGGAATCACCTGGGCAACATAATACTTGAGATGCATGTAACCAGGTAGGTAGATTTATATAATATATGCCTTAGTGGTGAGACCCAGCTCTTGGCCAAATACTAAGGCTCCCTCATCCAAATTGATGGCGATGTGGGGCTCAAGTGCTACTATTAGAGGATTGTTTTATAAGATGAGAAAGTACTTGGAACCAGCGTGGAACTGAAATGAGAAGGGCCTCTCGGGACAAGGGAGGGCGGTGGGCGAGGATAAAGGTGAGTGCTCTTTTCAGAAGCCATTCTCAGCACCTTATGACACTCCAACAGAACCTTTTAAATAGGTCAGGGAAAGTAAAATTATCAGATAGATTTCCAGCACCCATGCTCCTTTCTGGGTTTTTCTCTGCCCATGCCACTCTTCCTACTTCAGCACTGTCCTTGTATTTCCTTCCCCAATACTTTTATCTTCACTTATTCACTGGGTCCACTTTTATAGGCTAGAGCTTAATTGTTATCAGAAGGGCTGATACTAGAATAAGTGGAAATAATAGAGGCAAATTGTCCATCATTGCAAGGAACAGTTTGCTTCAGGAGAGAGTTTCCTGCCACTGGCATATTTAAACAGAAAGGGAACAACTGCTTGTCAGGAAAAGAAGTAAATTAGATTATCTTAAGCCACACAAACATACAAAGGTTAATAATGACTGGAATAACTGACACTCATTCTGGAAAAAGAAATTCTGAGTCTTGATTCCTTTTTTAGTCTATATATACACACAGCATAACAATATTTTAATTTAATGTCTTTCATAATGCAGCTGGGAATCCTTCAGAAATCATATACTATCATTAAAGAGATCATTAATTTGTTGGAAAGAAAATGTATTTATGCTGTCAAGATCTCCAACTTACGTCACAAATCTATTGTTTCAAAAACATGCAAATGGTCTACTAAATCAACCTCCAGATGGTCTTTTGATATCTACGTCATTAAGGACATTATGGATAAGAAATAAATGCAGAAACTGAAAAAAGGATGAGGATCAAATTCTAGACATGTGCACTTGTTTAAAAATGCAGAGATTCTGATTCAGAAGGGCTGGAGTGGGATCTATGGAGTATGCTTTCAAAGTAATAAGCATCCTAGATTTTTTTTTAAATTTCGGCTGCATTGGGTCTTTGTTGCTGTGCACGGGCTTTCTCTAGTTGCGGCTAGCAGGGCTACTCTCTGTTGTGGTGTGTGGGCTTCTCATTGCAGTGGCTTCTCTTGTGGAGCACGGGCTCTAGACACACTGGCTTCAGTAGCTGTAGCACGTGGGCTCAGTAGTTGTGGCACACGGGCTCTAGAGCACAGTTTCAGTAGTTGTGGTGCACGGGCTTAGTTGCTCTGCAGCATGTGGGCTCTTCCCGGGCCAGGGCTTGAACCGTGTCCCCTGCATTGGCAGGTGGATTCTTAACCACTGCGCCACCAGGGAAGCCCACCCTAGGTGTTTTTGATGTAGGTAGTCAGACTACCACACTTTGAGAAATCATGCTCTGAAATGATCAAAACTAACAATATATTTATATAATTATTTTTAGGTTTTTAGTTTTAACACGCTTTTAAAATTTAAAAACCAACTCAATTTACATGCTTATTTTAAGTATTTTCATAAAATCTTACCTGATTGTCTTATAGTAACAAAAAAGGCATGCCAAGGGAATGGAAAAGCAGAACAAAAGAGAGAGTAGAAGAGCTCAGTTCCCTGTAAACTAAGAGTACAAATAAAGTTATAAACAGATAAAATGCTAAGAGAAATAAATCTAAGTCAAAATTAAATATAAATTAAATATAAAACAAAATTTCTAAAATCAAGCTGCAGCCAGAAAAATAACAGTTTGAATCCTGGTCAATCTACAGGCAAGTCTAATCCAAGTTTATACAGTGTGCAGGGCTAAAATCAACACAAAATGTTAAAAATAAAATCTCTCCTGATACATATATTTCTATATGTTTAAGACTGTTCTGGTACTGTTCAGCTACTGATCTAAATTTGAAACTCATTCCAAATTTCAAATATCTTTTTTTCATGTTTCACTAGAAAATTCCCCTAAAAACAGGAGATTTAAAGGTATCACTGTATGATACTTATGATACTTATGTTATCTTCTTAGAACTATCTTTTTTTTTTCTGTTAGAATGAATAATATAACTGGTCTTTCTATATAATAGATCAGTTGGAGAAAGAGAATTTAACATACATGTTTCCATAAAATTTTTCATACACATGAAACACACAACTTTTCAGAAGGGTGACTAATTTAAGGATAGATACTGCAGACACTGCATTTAGAGAGAAATCAGTGTACCACCCACACTTCTGCTTGCCAACATCAGTCAATGAGAAAAGTAGAAGTAATATGTACTTTGGAACCAGGTCAAGTTTGGGCTTTAATTTCTACTCTGCTACTCACTACCATGAGTAAGTTATTTAACCTCTATGACACTCAGTAAAACAGGGATAGTTGGTTTTGAATATTAAGATATTATCTGTGAAACGCCCTAGCACAGAGCTCAGCATAGAGTAGTAAAAAAAAAAAAAAAATTTTTTTTTATAAAGCTCCCTTCTTTTCTCCTCTGTGCCCACTAATCCTCTTGTTCATTAGTTCAGACCACAGAAAACATTCTTTTAACTGTATATTGTAAAATAAAACAAAGGCACAGAAAGCCACACCAAAAAATGTATTGCTTAATGAGTTGTTATAAGGTAAACACTCATGTATTCACCATCCAGGTTAAGAAACAGAATTTTGCCTGCTATCCCAGCAGCTCCCGCAGTCCTCTGTCCCAAATTTAGACTCCTCCCTTCCCCTAAAAGTAATCTCTATCCTGACTTTTATAATGATCGCTCCATTATGTTTGCACCCAAGTATACATTCTTAGACACTATAGTTTACAGTTGCCCATTAAAAAAACAAAAACATTACGTGTCTTCTAAATCCCTTTTAATCCACAGGTTTTCTCCTTCATCTGTTTTTTTTTCCCCTTGTGGCTGCTATGTTGAAGAACTTGGAGCACTGGACATACAGGCAGAATTTTCCGAGAGGAAGATAAACATGTTCCTTGGGCCTCTGTGTTCCCTGCAAATTGGCAGCTGGACCCAGAGGCTTCATCAGACTCATGTTAGGTCCCTTTATGTTCCTTTATCAGGAGCTCATAATGTCTGCAGTCTCTCTTTTTGTGATGTTAACAGCTGTTGGTGGTCAATGCCTAGATACATTAATTCACTAGGAGTTGCAAAATGGAAATATTCTAATTGTCTTTTTTTTTTTTTTGAAAAAACTTACTTGTTTCTAGGTGCCAGCAACCAATAAATAAAAAATGAAATTCAAAGAATAATGCCATTTACAATAGCATCAAAAGAACCACCAAACACCAAGGGATAAAGGCAATGAGATATGTGAAAGGCATCCACACTGAAAAACCACATAATGAAATTTAGAGAAGTTAGAGAAGCAACAAATAAATGGTGGGATACATCATGTTTATGAACTAGAAGATTCATAACTGCAAAGATGTCATTTCTCCAAAATTGGTCCACAGAGCCAACACAATCACAAAATCCCAGAAGGTCTTTTCTGTGTATATGGGAATCCATGCTTTTCTCTGTATTTCTTTTTTCCTTTCAGTTTATTCTTTTCATTTCCTAACTTCATAAAATGGCACTTAGTGCATTCACTTTAAAGTTTTCTTACCTAATTTACGTATTTAAAATTTAAATTTTCTTCAAAATTCTACCTTTGCTTTATCCCTCAAATATTGCTATGTAACGTTTTCATTGTCATTCAGTTCTAGGTATTTTAAATTTGTGTTACTTATTTAGCAGTATGCTTTTTAAAAAATTTTTATTTTATATTGGAGTATAGTTGATTAACAATGTTGTATTAGTTTCAGGTGTACAGCA
This sequence comes from Orcinus orca, assembly GCF_937001465.1. Taxonomy (NCBI): domain Eukaryota; kingdom Metazoa; phylum Chordata; class Mammalia; order Artiodactyla; family Delphinidae; genus Orcinus; species Orcinus orca. The sequence continues at coordinate 5,354,096 of NC_064568.1, forward strand.
AAGTGATTCAGCTATACATATATCTATTCTTTTTTTAATTTTTAAATTATTTTTAATTTTTTTATTTTATATTGGAGTATAGTTGATTAACAATGTTGTGTTAGTTTCAGGTATACAGCAAAGTGATTCGGTTATACATATACATGTATCTATTTCTTTTCAAATTCTTTTCCCATTTAGGTTATTCCAGAATACTGAGCGGAGTACCCTGTGCTCCACAGTAGGCTAACAGTATGCTTTTAAATTTTCAAAATACATGGGGAATTTTAAAAATTTATCATTTTGTATTAACTTCTATGTTGTAGTCAAAGATCATTCTTTATAATTTCTATTTTTGAAATCTGTTAATGTGTTCTCTAGAACTTGTTCATATTAATTTTTATAAATGTTCCATGTAAATATATCCTTAAATTGTTTGATATAAAAATCTATATAACCTAAAGTTCAAGCATCAAGCTTTTTATTCTTTAATTCTGCCTTCTTAACCTATCAATATTAAACTTCTCAAAGTAATATGAGATGGCAGAAGACAGAGCAATAATTTTCTAAATTTTGGGGAAAAATTACTATTTTCAATCTAGAATTCTGTATTCTAGAAAACTGTAAACCAAATGTATGAGTAGAATAACAACATTTTTGAACATGCAATTCTCAGAAGATTCATCTCTTAGGCACTCTTTCTTAAAAACCTCCTGGAAGATGTGTTCCTGTAGAATAAGGGAATAAAAGTAAAGCAAAAAAGAAAAAAGTGGGATCCATGAAACAGTAGCTACTCCCCAGGAGAGCAGTAAAAAAAAAAAAAAAATCCCAAGATGCAATAGGCCTAGGTAGCAAATAGTACAGATTGAAACAGAATAGAGGGTTCTGGGAGGGAGATCTCCAGACAGGGGACGGGAGAGGAGAGTGTCAGTAGATTTTTCAGATATTGTTAGAAACTGATTGTATTAGACACATATCTGAGGCCAACTAGCTACATTCCCTGAGTCTCTGACTCCTCCCACAACTTCCAGATTCAGACAAGGTGTCACACTACAGAAGGTAGGATCTTGCTTCCCGCCAAATTGCCAAAGACACATCTGATGATGCAACCAGGAAAGGGGAGGTTATTCTTCATGTGGAAAATTATACACAATGGGAAACAAAACAGACGAAAGCCAATAGACAAAATCTCTCCCTCTTTCGAACGGACTATTCTAACAATTTTCAGTACAGTCCATATGGAAATGTCCTGAGTGGGTGAGTAGGTGCACCTGCCAAATGACCAGCTGTTATCTCTTCACGGCTTGTTGTTAAGCAGTAGCCAGTGCAGTAATGCATCACCTTGCATTTGCTTCCCATTCTTGCTGCCTCATTTCCCCTTACCCTCACTCTTGCTGCCCTGGGATTGCACCTCTCAGTCAGCATTTAATGCTCGACTCAAGCTCTGTTTACTAGGGAGCATGGACCAAGTTACAGGTGTATGATGAATTCTGATGTAACAGTATGAAAATTTTAAATTTAGATTTATAAAATTTATTCAAGGAAAAAACATCAGAATACTGTTAACTCTAGAAAAAAAGGTGTACGGTAAGCATTACAATCAGAGTACAATATATCATCTAGCTCTGCAGAAAACAATATTTACGTAATTATAATAATATAAACACTGATCACTGATATAAGTACAAATTGTGGAATAATTAAATTTGATGGATGGAGAGTAGACGGGGAGTGTGAGAGCTAAGTTTACCTCTACCAGGTAATGAGAAAAAACTATCACTCATCAGAATCCTATCCCCAGCTCTAAGGTACTTTAGTGTGTGATCTTGCACAAATTGTTTAATTTACGTTGGTCTCGGTCTCTTCATTTATCAAATGGGAATAACATCTGCCAAGCCTTTTGCAGCACAACTACTGTAAAAGTAAAATGAAACAATGTGTATGGAAGATGTTGAGAAACAGAAAGGTCATCTTTCAGAAGAGGCATGGGAACCAGCAGCAAGTTCAAAGCAGCATTTTGGGGTCAAAGGAAGAGAAGAGGGATATGTGTCCAAATTCCCTAACCTACCACTTCTTTGAAGGCTAAACTGCAGGGGCAAAGCTAAGAATTTCAAGAATGCTATGATCCTTTGCATTAAAAAAAATTCTCTTTTCCCTTAGAAGTAGAAAGACATGACCAGGCCTGGCTCCTATGGGTAATCTAGATTAAAACAATCTCCTAGCTTGTTTTCTGGCCTCTAATCTCTCTTCCCACTAATCTCTCTAGCTAGCTTCACATTCCTAACCTAACTCTTTATCATCTTATCCATGAATCAGGGACCTATAATGGCTCCAGATCCCTCAATTTAGGTTCTATCTTCTCTTCATAAAATTGTATTCGTTTCTTTGGTCCACTCTGATTTTTCTTGCCCTCTTCTAACAGTTCAACTTAATTTTTTTTCTTGGATGTATAACCAACAATTAACTCTTAACACTTGATTAAGTTCTACACTGTCTTTACAAACCTTGACTCCCTCAGACACTCCCACATGAGTTCTGGAGAACAGCAAACATGCCTTTTACTTCTCCTAAGTGCTAAGGACAGTTCTAATCGGTGGTAGGTATAAAAAAACAAAAATGAATGGAATAGAAGTTACTTAATCTCTTTAAGATTCTATTTCTCTTCTCTAAAATGCGGATAACACTTTACAGAGATGTTTAAAAATGATATATGTGAAAGACTAGCACAATGTCTAGCATGTATCTAGCATTCACAAATGTTTGCTAAATCTAAATGCTAAAATGTGTATAATATCTATCTTATATGATTGGTGGGAGGATTAAATAAGGATGGGCCAACAATTTTAAAACCGAAACACCTGTGAAAGGCAAAGAATTATCGTCATTAAAAAGAACAACATAAAGAAACAGAATGGAAGAGGAAACTAGCAGAAAGCCAGCCCAGCAGCAGTAACCCACATGGGAAACATATAGTGGATTTAATAAGATTTCGGGCCTCCAAAAACCTTCTTTCTTGGAGAAGCTGAATGAATACCTGAGAAAGTTTTTGCCTGAAGAAGTGAGATCCTAACACATAAGGCCAGATGCTGTTGCAGAGTGTGCTTCAAAGGATGTTGTCTGCAATTGACCCATTTAAGGTAGATTTCCTCTGGCCCAGAGAAGATCTCTGGTAAAGCATTTCCAAGTGGGCTAATGCAAGAACAAGCCTCAAGGTACAGTTTCAGACCTCTGAGACATACTTAACGTTGAAGAATAGCTCAGAACTAAAAGTAATCCATAAAATAAAGGAGGCAGACCAAAGGTAAGACCCTTCAGCTCTGCCATTTGGGTATTTATCTGTACTAAGAAAACTTACTGGGGCTGCAGCAGTGTGAAGAACAGACCACCACCACCCAAAACTAGAAGCCCAGCAGCAGCTCTGGAGAAGAAATTATCAGAGCTTGTGCCTCTTGCAGAGATGTAGAACAATGTAGCAACTCATCTCTCAGCACAATACCCTCTGCTTATGTTCCAATTAAAAAAAAAATTATCCACTGAAAGCCACCAAGAGAATGTAAAGAAACTGACACTATATATCCCTTTGCCTCAGTCCTATGAGGCCATCTTAAATCCCTGTTCATCCAGAAAACTATAATTTTTTGCTAAAAATATTGTGTAGGATTTATTACTTCTTTTATTCTTATAATCTGAACTGCTTTTATTAAGAAGACACTTAAAGACAGGTAGATCCATCATCACACACGAAGCACTGGCCTGTCACTCAAAAGACTTGGATTCTTGTCCAGTCTTTTCTAATGACTTGCTGTGCTGTCTTTGACAAGGCACTTGTCCTTTTGCTATTCTCGTTCTGGGTCTCTGTTTTCTCTATATTTAAAATGAAGAAGTTAGATGAGGTGACCCCAAAGATCTTTCCAAGTCTACAAACCTACAAAATCAGTCCAAACTGGAGCCATCATTGTCAAGGAATCTACACTAAATGAAGGGAATAACTTCAGGATCTGCTAACATTCTAAGATTCCTGCAGAGAATTATAATCATTGACAGCCTAAGGATTGATTTGTTGCTTGGATCTCCTGCCTGCTTGGAGCTCTCCAGGGTACTGATTCCACCTCTGGCTGGCATCTGCTCTCCCAATCCTCTGGACACAAGCATGTTTCCAAATCCATCAACCACCCAGGCAGAGGTGTGGCACAAACATATGCGCTGCCCAGTGGATATATAAATAAACAAAAGAGAAGAATTTCGTAACAGAAAACATCACAGGACGCAAAACAAAATTAGTTCCAAACCATGGTTTTCATTCAACACCTTTTAGCCACTTTACAGGAAGTACTGTACCATTTCCTATACATCACCCAAGCCATCTATAGCATTCTGGTACTAGACTTGAACCCAGATCTCTCAAGCTTCAATCTAATGTTCTTCTCACAATTCCTCTCTGCTTCTCTTTTGAGCCCCAATGTTAAATTTCCCAAAGTTATGCTAAACCAGTAAGAATTCAGACTGTCTTAACGTACCATACACCTAGCACAATGTCCTGACATACCCTAAGTCTTCAATAAGTTTTTGTAAAATGAATGATAAAGATGGGGCCATGAACATTTCTAAACTTCAAGTGCCTCCAGTCTCATCTGCATATTCATAAACCCTGACAATCCCTTCTTACATAGAACTCAAAAAGATGGACACACAAGCTCCCAGAGCTTAAGTCTGCATGTAATTGCAAAATTAGTAAACCAGCTGACTTAATGACCAAAAGTAGACACTACTATGTTGATTGCTGCAATTCTAGTATAGTGATTATGAACAGGCATATGGAATTGGACAATCTTGGATTTGAATCCCAGCTATCACTTAGAAGCTGCATGACTTGGGCATATCACTTACCTAAGCCTTACTTATTTGTAAAATAGGGGAAATATAATTTATACCCTCATAAGACTGCTGAAAGGATTCAATGAAATACTGTATTAAAACACTAAGTAGGCACTTCCTTAGACTGTCCTATTTACTGTGTAACTGGCACAATGCCTGGCACACAATTAATGCTCAATAAATGTTAGCTATCATTATCATCTTTATAATAAATCACCAGATTCTATAACTAAAATGAAGACTTTTCATTATATGTGAAAAACAGTCTCAAAAGAATGCAAAAAAACTGTAGTTAAAAAATAATGAAAAAAATAATGAAATCTCATACTATCCTCATGGGAAAGTAAAAACAATGCAAATATTGATTGCCTCATTTTAAAAAGGCACAGAGAGGCTAAATCTTTCACTTGGGATCACAGATAATGCTCAATCCACTAGAGACAAATAATGGGCATTTTGCCTGTAAGTCAGAAGAAAAAAGCTGGAATACACAAAGTGTGTAAACTGTATGTAATCAGGTACCTAGGAAACTATTCTTATACCAAGAGTTACTTGCTAATTTATTGAACCTCCTTAAACCTGAATGCCTTACCGCAAAAAGCATGTTAATAGCTCTCTTCTAATTAGAGAACATTCACATGCTGCCTCCTTAATATCCTACAACAATCAAATGAGAAAGGCATCAGAACTTACCTTCCTATTTTACAAATGAAAGCAATCTATGTCTTAACAAATCCTCCAAATGATTCTGATGCACACTAAAGTTTGAGAACCACTACCTCAGTCCATTGCTCCTTTCCTATCTTCTTCTGCCTCTCGATTCCATGACCTAGTATTTCAATAACCTATATTTCCTTTGCCTTTCATCTTTTCTACCTGGTAAAACCTCAAAAACCCCTGATAAGCTCAATTACACACCTTCTCCAAATATGTCCCCAAGTTGCTGAGGAATGCCAAAACACACAACACTGCAGAAAGGCACCTCAACAAGGCCTTTGACTGTCGATAAATCATGTGTTTGGTCAAAAGACAACGGTGATTTCAAATCTTATTCATTCCCTTCAAATAGCACCCCTTCCTTCTTCCTTCTCAGTAGATGACCTAGCCTCCTACTTAACAAAGAAAATAGAATCCACCAGATGGATACATCCTCAACTTCCCACCATTCAATCTACACAACTTTCTGTATCTTCCATCCCTCGGTACATTCTCCTCTATCCCTTCTGTTCAAATAATAAGTCAGGTGGCCCTCCGCTAATCTAAGACCAAAACCACCTGTTAGCTGGACCTCATTTCCCCTTTCTCTTAAAGGAAACTCACATTTATAAATTACTCTTCTCTCCCATCCAAGTACTAACCAGGCCCAACCCTGCTGAGCTTCCAAGATCAGACAAGATCGGGCGGGGTGCCTTCATGGTGGAACTATATTCAATATCTTGTTATAACCTATATTGGAAAATAATCTGAAAAAGAATAAATATATGTATAATAATCACTTTGCTGTATACCTAAAACTAACACAACATTGTATTATCAACTATACTTCAATTAAAAAAAAAGGTCTGGGCAAAAAAAAAAAAATTACTCTTCTCTCTCCATATTATTTACCTTTTCCTTAGGTTAATTATGCCACATAATTGGTATCTTAGTATTTACACATGCAGTCATGAAAAAAAGAATAAGGTAGTTCTTTCTGTCCTCGTAGTCACAGAATACAATACGCTTTCCTGAAGTTCAAACCCATATACCTAACTGCCCATAGTCATCCTCTACTTGGATGTCTCGCAGGCACTTGAAACACATGTCAAAAACATGTCTAAAATAACACTCATCCTCTCACCCTAAAATCTGTTTCTTCAGGCTCCTCCAGTGTTCCTCATCTCAGTAAATGGTTCCCGGATCTACTCAGGTGCCCAATCAGAAACCTATCAGACATACTTTACTACCTCCCTCTCCTTCATCTCACATCCAATTAATCATCAAGACCTGATAATCTTATCTAGCAAGTATTTCTTATATTATTCCACCTCCTTCCATCTTCACTGCCACTATCTTTGTCCAAGCCACCATCATCTCTCACCTGGGCGTCTCAAAGCATTTTAATGGTTTCCCAGCATCCACACTTCCCCTCCTCCAATCCAGTCCCCACTAGATAGCAGCTAGAACAGTCATTTCAAAAGGAACATCTATCATGGCTCTCCTCTATGAAAACTCTTATAGCATCCCATTTCTATTAGAATCAACTGCAAAAGCCTTAACAAAGCCTATAAGCCTCTGCATGATCTAGCCTCTGTTTACTCCAGTTTCATTTCACACCACCCTCCCCCTCCCTGCATTCCAGTCACACAGGGATGTGTTTCTTCAAACTAACTAGGCTCTTTCCCTTTCCCAGATGTTTTTTCCCTTCAGAACGTTTTCCTCATTATTTCCCTAGCCAACTCCCATTCACCCTTCAAGTCTCAATTTAAATGTAACATCCTCAGTGAAAAATTTTCCAACTCCTCAGATTCAGTCAAGCCAATTTTAATCCCCCTTGTCCCAATTTACCAGATTTATTCATTCAATAAATATTTATTAAGCACCTAAACTGTATCAGTTGCTGTGCTAGGTGCAGAGACTATAATTGTGACGAATACTGATAGTCTCTCTCCTGATTAAATTTGTATACTAGTGGAAAATATAATCAATAAACAAATAATTATTTAATTACAACTGCAATAAATACTACTGAGGAGAAGTACAAGAGTGCTTTGAGAATGAATGTCTAGTAAATAGGGGAAGGAATTCAAATCCAGATCTTTTGAGTACAAATTCTACGCTTTTTTCCTGCTACGCTATGCTATAAATAGAAGCTTCACTTTTATTTCTAAGCCAACTGATTTTAACTTTTTTCTCAACTCCAACAGATTCAAAGTTTATATCGTTCTGGGAGGCAGCTCTGAGCTCCCCTCCACTCAACATGGCAGTACTAACTCCACAGGGCCCACAGATCAGTTCCCTAGGAACACTGTTCTGGAGACTATAGTTGGGTGGGGAGTAAATAACACACAAAAAATGTTACAATACAGTGCAGAGCTCTGTGCAGAGGACTATGGGAACACAAAAGATGGAAAGACTAATGTTGTTTGGGCAATAACATAAGTGAAAGTACTCTGTAAAATGTAAAACATTACTCAAATGATTGTTATTAGTGGTGGTGGTCTCCCTAAGTAATGTAATCCTCCAAGGACAAAAAAAACCACACACACCCACTCGAATAGAAAAACAGCATAGCCACTTAGCCCAGGAAAAAAACGTGAAATATATTTCTCCTCATTCATTCTTAGCATCTCATTTTAAATCACTTTAAGTACAAAACTCTTATTTGCAGTAAAGGGAAAATTAATTTATGCATTTTGCTTTTTATTTACTCTCTTTTATTGCATCAGAAAAATCTTAAAATGCTGAAAGTCCTAATTTATTATAATCATATCTCAGTCATTAAGCAGTCACTGAAGTTAAAATTTAAAAAAAAACCAAACCACTAAATGTAGTAAACTCCCTCTAGATTTCATTTTTAGCACAGATTTTGTTACACCACAAATACCGCCCCCTGGTAGTGGTACAGTGGAATGACACTGGGTGGAAAGGGGACTGTGACTCTAGAATACGAGGAGCCCAGGCTGGGAACCCCCAGACCACATAACCTTTAAGGCACACAATTACAGATTTTTAATTATTCCGGCTCTGCCACTTCTTAGCTGCATGACCTGGGGGTACATTTCTTAACCTGTTAATCTTCAATCTCCTCACTCATAAAATAGGAATGATATATACACCTGAAACATTGTAAATCAACTATACTTCATTTTTAAAAAATAGGAATGATAATTGTACCTATTTTATAGGGTATCTGTGAGAATTAGTCACAGATGGTTCCCAAATTATGATGTTTTGACAATTTTTTGATTTTACGATGGTGCAAGAACAATACACATTCAGTAGAAACCATACATCGAATTCTGAATTTTGATCTTTTCCCAGACTAGCGACAGGTAGGAAGGATGCTCTCCCACGATGCTGGGCAGCAGTAATGAGCCACAGCTTCCAAAACCAGTCAGCGACAGGAACACGAGAGTAAACAAATGATGCACTTACAACCATTCTGTACCTAGAGACCATTCTGTTTTTCACTTTCAGTATAGTATTCAATTACATGAGATATTCAACACTTTATTATAAAATAGGCTCTGTGTGAGATGATTTTGCCCAACTGTAGGCTAATGTAAGTGTTCTAAGGACATTTACGGCAGGCTAGGCTGTGATGTTTAGTAGGTTAGGTGTATTAAATGCATTTTCAGCTTACAATATTTTCATCTTACCATAAGTTTATCGAGATGTAACCCCATCATAAGTCGAGGAAGATCTTTAATATATGTAAAGAAATTAGCACAGTGGATAGCACACAGCTAGTACTCAATAAACATTTGCTCTATTATTCTTACTATCTCTTTCAGCTCTAAAGTGCCATGAATTCCATACACCTAATGCCATAAAGTACAATAAAATATAGAAAACTTGTTTATAGGTATTGTTCTTATTCCCCAATAGCAGAAATATCTGTAGTTCATGACAAGAACCACAACCAGGTAGACTTATAGTTAAAAGGGATGCCAAATGCTCATCTAGAAACCTCAGTGCCTCCACATATTTCCATAAAATGAGATGATCATGACTCAAGATAAAGAGAGTCCTCCTATTTTGAGGGGCTCTAATGTTTAACCAAATGTCTTCATTAGACTCCAAATATCTCATATCAATTCGCCTAGTTCTCTCCTCCGAAAGAATGGAAAACCATTGCTCAGAATTTTTTCGACAGAGCAAGATAATTATAGACAGTTACTAAGTTTTCAGTCATATTTCTGGAACCCTTTACTTTCCCACAAAGATCTTATTTCAAATCTTTCAGTACCCTAATTATTCATGCAGTGAGAAAGACAGAATGAAATACAATATTCCACCAGGAATGTGAACAAGTTTGACCTACAGAAGAATTCTCATTCTTTTTTGCCTTTGCTCACGTCATTCATGTTCATGCCTTACCTCTCTTTTCATCTGAATCCTACCTATCCTCTATAGTCAAAATTATACTTCTCTTCTGACCCTCTGATTTCATTCCACCATTTGATTTTGTGACTTGAACAAGACAGCTATCAGCATCAGCACCCTAAAAGAGGAAACTAAAACTCAAGAGGCTAAAATATGTGGTCAAGTTTACAGACATGATAAGTGACAATGCTATCATTTTATAAATCCACTGAAATATCAGTAGTCAGATTTAACAACAGGGAAACACAACTTAGTAGCACCAAGAACATCCAGACCACCAACCTGGGTTATTCCAATGGAAAAAAATCTAGTTTATTTCAAACAGGTATCAACATAGAAGTAAATCTACCTCTTAATGAGCCCAGTGTGCTCATTTTAAAGATACTAAAATAAAGGCTCAGAAAAGCTTGTTTGTTTTTTAATAAATTTACTTATTTTTGGCTGTGTTGGGTCTTTGTTGTTGCGTGTGGGCTTTCTCTAGTTGCGGCGAGCGGTGGCTACTCTTCGTTGTGGTGCACGGGCTTCTCACTGCGGTGGCTTCTCCTATTGTGGAGCGCAGGCTCTAGGTGCGCGGGCTTCGGTAGTTGTGTCATGCAGGCTTCAGTAGTTGTGGCTCGTGGGCTCTAGAGCACAGGCTCAGCAGTTGTGGCACACGGGCGTAGTTGCTCCGTGGCATATGGGATCTTCCCAGACCAGGGCTCGAACCCGCGTCCCCTGCATTAGCAGGCGGATTCTTAACCACTGCGCCACCAGGAAAGTCCTGAAAAGCTTGTTTAAAGTCACCTTTTCAGGTGACTTGCAAAAGTAAACTAGGCAAAAACAAAATTACTAATTCACATATATGAAAAGTCCAGGTTTTGAGTTCAACAGATTTTAGGAGTTCAGAGGATCTGGTTGCTTTTCATCTCTGTTTTGGCTTCATTCCCAGGCAGAACTTCTCCTGAGGACCCCAGTCTTACATCTTCCCAGGTTCATATCCAATATAAAAAGAATACATACCTTCTCTAAAAAAAATTGATCAAAAATAGATCCAAACTGAGATTGCTGCCCATTCCTAAATCAATCTCCATGATCAGAAAAATATAATACTCTAATTAGCAAGGCATGAATCACATGTCCATCCTTGAAGCCAGGGGTGAAGTGGGCTCTGCCCAAAGCACAAGACCTGAGTTCTAGGGAGAAGATGGCTCTCCAGAGGAAAATCTGGACGATGGTATTAAAAGAAGGGGAAATGGACACTGGAAGGCAAAAACAACAGAAGTCCACTATAATCATATAAATAATTACACTCATGTTTGGGACCAGAACTTGCACTGTGAACCCCACGTCAGTGTTCTTTCTCTCATGCTACGCTACTCCCCTAGAGGAAGAAACTATAAAAGAGGATCTCAATCTCCTCTAAGCCTTGAATTATCTGAAGCTTAAAATGTTGTACTTTGCTTCTTAAAAGCTATTTTCATGAAAAGATAGCTTCACAAAACTCTCCTGGAAATAAGTCTGCTCCATATGGAGAGTTTCAGCATCACTTTTCAAGATGATCTTGGCCTTATGATCTACTTCACATCTATACCTGGCAGGACCAACCATCCAAAATAGAGGGTAACCTATAAGGTTGAATATTAGGGGAATCAAAAGGCTCCCAACCCAGACCTCTACCTCAATACTTGTTAGTATTTTTTAAAAATTCTACCACCAAATTCAATTGGATTTGGAAGGCCTATCGGGCTACCAGTTTTCCTAGAAAAATACAGACATCCTAGGAAGTAAAACACCATTAATTTACTCACTCAACCAACATTTAATGAATGTGAAGCAAAAAACTAGGCATTTTGGGTATTAGAATGGGCAAGAAAAACCCTTCTTTTAGAGAAATTTGTAGTTTGGGAGGCAGGCATCTAACATGATTATAACATTGTGAAAATGCTATGATAGATCTCTTAAAAACGTGTTTAGAATACAGCATAGCAACACTTCAGAATAGAATTAAATGAGAGTCAGCGGACAACAAGGCCCAGCGAGGGTATGAGGTACACAAGGATAATAACGTCACTGAAAAGGAAGACAGGAAGAAACCAAAGATGAACTCTGCCTTCCAAAAGTTGGCACTGGAACCTGAAAACTGGAGAAGAGGGAGAAGAGGAAAACAGAAATCCAACTAACAATTAATTAGCAGATGTTATGAGTAAGGATTCCCAGTACGTAACATGGAAGATATAAAAATGAATACGACAAGATCCTCATCCTCAAGAAGCTGACAATGTACCTGGGAGAGTAAGACATAGACAGAAATCACATAATAAAATATAGACTATGATAAGCGTAATAAAATTCAGTAGATAAACTGTTATGGAGTTTCAGATGAAAGAGAGAGAGAAAATTATTAGGTAAAGAGGAATCTCGGAAAGTTTCATGAAGGCTGAGTGAATATGTAGGTAAAGATGTTGGGGGAGAGAGGCTAAAACTCAGGCCCATTAGAAAGGTCATATGAGACTTCCGGCCCTCTTTTGACTGATCCACCGTTCACATCTTTAACCAAGCTAGTAGGGATAGACCATCACAATTCAGTGCCCAATCACTGTGAGGACCACAAAGTAAGTTCCTCAGGCAACCAACAGAAGAAAGTATTGATATATAGCTGAAAACAGAATGATAGAATATTTTTGAAACATGAGTTTTCTATTTTATCTTTCTGAATCTTATTTTTCTGATAATAAAATATGGATAAATAATCCCTATCTACAAAAAGCTGTTGACAGATAAAGTAAAATAACATATTGTAGTACCTAGAATAAGGCTGGTATATAAGAGACTTTTGGTAATCATTTTTTCTTCCCTTCTGTATTAGTTTCCTAAGGCTGCTGTAACAAATCAGCACAAACATCATTGCTTAAAACAGTCAAAATTTATTCTCTCACTGTTTTGGAGGCTAGAAATCTGAAATCAAGGTGTTGGCAGGGCTATGTTCCCTCTGAAAGCTGCAGGGGACCATCAGTTCCTTGCTTCTTCCAGCTTCTAGTGGCTATCAGCAATCCTTGCTGGTCCCTGGTGTGTAGCTACCTAGCTCCAATCTCTGCCTCTAACTTCACATGGCCTTTTCGTCCCTGTTCCTCTCTGTGTCCTCTCTTCTCCTTATAAGGACACCAGTCATTGAATTTAGAGCCCACCCTAAATCTAGGATGATTTCATCTCAAAATCCTTAACTAATCACTTCTGCAAAGACCTTATTTCCAAAAAAGGTCACATTCTAAGGTGATGGGTAGATATGAGGGACACTATTCAACCCACTACACCTTCTTTCTTCACATCCATTTGAATGTGAAACATTCATAACATCTTTTATAACTATCTAGTTCACAGGAAGACAGCACTTTTTCATTGCACTCCCAGCATATTTCCATGGTATTGAATAACAATGTCTACAAATCCCTTAAAGAAAACTGGGATTTTAAGAAAACCTGAAGTAAGTTGGCATTTTCAACAGAACTAAAAACTTGGACTCCAGTTCTGTCTACCAGTTAGCAACTGTGAGACCTTGGGCAAATTATATCAACTCTTTTTTGTTTTTTTAGCAGTAAGTTATTTTTATTCCTTTTAGTTCACCTTTTTACCCTCTAAAAGTAATACATAATTAAAGAATTTATGAAAATAAAAAAGCTGAAAATAAATCACCTGTAATCCCTAAACAAAGCTTATTTTAACATTCTTTTAATGTATTTTTCTTATTTTTTTCTAAGTGTGATTGTATTTTTACCAATGCAATAATAATACTAAATGTGTGATTTTATTTGTTTTTTGTTTTTGTTTTTTCGGAGTATAATTGCTTTACAGTGCTGTGTTACTTCCTGCTGTACAATGAAGTGAATCAGCTATATGTATACATATCTCCCCTCCCTCCTGGACCTCCCTCCCCGCCCCCATCCCACCTATCTAGGTTGTCACAGAGCACTGAGCTGAGCTTCATCTCTTTAAGCGTCAATTTCTTCATCTTTAAATGGGAATATCACAAAATTTCTGGAAGAATTAAGTGAGATAATAAATGTAAAAGCATTTGTAAACTCTAAAATAATATACAAATACTAGTTATTACTTACAAAACTTTCAGTGTTTAATAATTTAACAAAATGTACTGACATGTGCCCAGCGCCACCTTAAATACCATGGGGAAGAGGAGGAAACATGGTCCATAACTTCAAAGGGCTCAGAGTCCAACACTAACATACAAATAACCATTATGAAACAATTTACCACTACATTATTTAGAAATTACTATATATGGTTGATAGAGCACAGAAGACGGTGATCGATGCTAGCTTGAAAGAGGAAGAAATTGAGCTAAGACTTATAGGACAGGTAGGTAGGTTTTAGCTAGAGAAGAAGGCCAGATATAACACATTTCAAAGCTAGACAGCATGCCTAGACTTGATGCAGAGCGGCAGCTACTGGAGCTACCTGAATGAAGAGTGCCATGATGAAAGTAGGGTTTCAGGGAAAAAAGCCTGGCAGCATTTGTAGTCTAAATTGGCAGGGGAGAGACTAAAGGCAAGGACACCAACTAAAAGGCTGTGGCCCTAATCCAGCACATGTTCATCTACACTGGGTGCTAAAATCGTGACTGGCAGCAAGATCTGTCATTTTCGGAAAGCTGTTTACATCTTAGGCAATAATTCTAAGTCTTTCCTAGGGTTTTTTCCTATGCTGACCTCACTAAACCAATCATGGACTATACAGAAGCTTCCAATTCACATTTCTCATAATCTCCAGGCAGAAAAGAAGCTTGGAGAACACACAGGCAATCCAATTCAATGTAAAAATCCTCCCTAAAGCAACATGGATTGGGGGAGTCATCCACCGGGAGTTAACAGCCTCTGTTTAAACACTGCAATCTAAGAAACGTCCATTCCACCAAAGCCACTGTCCCTGCAAACAATAGAGGTCAGATATCAATACTCAGCTCCTTGCCCAAACACTTGGTCTGCCTGAGTCCTGGGCAGCTCTTCGTCCAGGAAAGTTAGAGTTTGCCACTGCTAGAGTAGAAGGAGAAATAACATGATCCTGCAGCTTTTGACAGAGATTCAAGCCATCCCCAATAGTGGCTGCCTGCAGGGAGGCAGGTCTGAGTCAGTCAGTCAGGCTGTGAAATCCTCACTCCATCTGCTCTGAGGGAGCTGTCTGCCAAGTTTGGTGCCTGGACACATGAGCTCCCACTCCAACACCTACCACTTTCTCCCCTGAGAAACAGAAACAAAATCTGTTTCAAAGCTTCATTTTCTTCTCCTCTTCCCAAAGCTTAGCTCTAGGAAATTACCTTTTAGTTTTAAGTCATGGAAGCAAAGAGAGAAACATATATTCTCCTAATAACTCTAAATGGGCAAGATCACTGTAACACGACATATATTAAGCAAAGGCTGCCTGGCATTAGTTCCTTGCTGGGACTTGATTCTCTTCCTTTATTCTTCCACCTGTTTTTCTTTCATCTCCCCCTTTTGTGAAGAAATATTGGATATATTTTAAAATGTGATGTACAAAGAATTTATAAAGCCTATTAATACAAAGAACACTCATGGATCTACCACTCATTTTAAGAAACAGAACCTACCAATACCATTAAAGCTCTCTACCATACCCTCCTGCCTCACCTTGGCTTCCACTGGAAGTAATCACTATGCAGAACTTTGTGTTAACCATTTTTCTCTCATATTCATCAGAACTAGATTAATCTGCTAATCCGAAGACCTCCTACCTCCAACTTTTCCACTCTAAAGTCTACTTTCACTGCCTTTTCTGTCTGCAGCTACAGACCTGCCAGGCAATCTCTCATCAAATTCCAATCACCTTCGGAAGCTGAATCCCCATGAAATACTAATACTTGGTAATCCAGCTGTTGAACACCCAGGGAATCTGTGTTCCCCAAACACGGGCACAAATCTCCCAAATCACCAACTGGTGTCCCAAATCGGCATACTTTATAGTTAATCATTCCATACTTTATTATTATTAACTAAGTATACAATAAGGATTCCAGGCTCCCCCAACACCAATGCCCACCTGGTTAATGTGGGCATTGCTGAAGGCCCAGAACATCACTGTACAGCTTACATGTCATCCACACTACAACACTAACTACTTACGGGCAGGAAAAGTGTCTTCTTGAACCCTGAGGCTTAAAGACGGTTTTCATTTAAGGGTTAAGGCCTGATCCTATCTGCTATCAAAAAAGGGTGGCCATACAACCAAGAAAATCTTGTATTTCTTTCTATGCCCAGCCCTTCACCTTATATAAGATCTCTAGCCTATGATTATACCCACGACGGGTCCAGTTCTGTTATTACACACATAAAACTAGCTTTATAACTTATAACACACCTTCAAAAAACCCGCTGCTTTATCTGGCTATTTGGCTCTGCCTCACTTCTTTTCCTTGCAGTATCAATCCCTATTTAAGAGAAGATAAGTGCTAAACCAAAACAAATTTTTTTTTTGCCTCTTTGTTTTTTCATCTGCAAGACAGGGACACCACTACCTAGAAGTTTAAATAAGAGAGCATACATAAGGCCTTTAGCATGGTAGCAGCACACAGCAGTTGGTAAAATGCGAGGCACCTTCTATTTCTCTCTGTATAATGTCAGATCTACTAAAAACACTTTGCAAAAAGCTCCAGCTACAAACAGTATGCTAACAAACCAAATCTAGCAATATATAAAAAGAATTATATATAGCCAATATTTTATAATAATTATAAATGGAATACAGCTTTAAAAATTGTGAATCACTCTGTTGTATATCTGAAACTTACATAATATTGTACATCAACTAGACCTCAATTTAAAAAAAAAAACACCTCAGGGGGAAAAAAGGATTATATATGATGACTAAGTGAGATTTATCCCAGCAATGCAAGGTTGGTTCAACACATAAATATCAATATAATACACAATATTAATAAAGGACAAAAACCACATGACCATAGACACAGACAAAGCATTTAACAAAACCCAATACATTTTCATCATAAAAAACTCTCAGCAACCTAGGAATCAAAAGGAAATTCCTCAACTTGATAAAAGGCATCTATGAAAAAAACCAGTTAACATTATACTAATGGTGAAAGTTTTCCCCCAAAGACCAGGAATAAGACAAAGATGTCTGCTCTCTCCACTTTTACTTAGCATTGTACTAGAGATTCTAGCCAGGACAATTAGGCAAGAAAAAGAAATAAAAGGCTTCCAGATTGGAAAGGAAGAGGTAAAACTACTGCTATCTGTAGATGACATGATCTTGTATATAAAAAATTCCAAGGAACACACATATACACACACATTCTATTAGAGCTAATAAACGAGTATGGCAAGGTTGCACGATACACAGTCAATATAAAATATCAGTTGTATTTCCATATACTAGTAATGACTAATTAAAAAATTAAGAAAACAACTCCATTGATAACAGCATCAAAAAGAATAAAATTATTGGTAACAAATGTTTAAAAGGAAGACTACTGAAAACTACAAAACATTATTGAAAGAAATTAAAGAAGATCAAAACAAATGGAAAGACAGCAGTGTTCATGGACTGGAAGACTTAATAGATGCCAATATTCTTCAAATTAATCTGTAGATTCAATGCAATCCTTATCAAAATCCCCATTGCCTTTTTAAAAGAAATTAACAGGGAATTCCCTGGTGGTGCAGTGGTTAGGACTCAGCGCTTTCACTGCCGGGGCCCAGGTTCAATCCCTGGTCAGGGAACTAATATCCCACAAGCCACATGGCACAGCCAAAAAAAATAGAAATAAAAATAAATAAAAGAAATTGACAAACTGACCCTAAAATCCATAAGAAAATTCAATGAACCAAGAATAGCCAAAAATCTTAGAAAAGAACAAAAAGAACAAAGTTGGAGAACTCACGCTTTCCAATTTCGAAGCTTACTACAAAGCTACAGTAATGAAGACTGTGGTAGTGGTATAAGGATAGACGGTAGATCACTGGAATCCATGTCATCAACAGAATAGAACTGAAAATCCAAATATGAATCCATAATTCTATAATGAGCTGATTTTTCAACAAGGGTGCCAAAACAATTCAATGGGGAGAGAAGAGTCTTTTCAATGAATGTGCTGGGAAATATAGATATCCACATGTATAAGAATGAAGTGGGACTCCTACTTTATACCATAAAATTTATACTTATAAAAATTAATGCAGAATGAATCAAAGATCTAACTGTAAGAGATAAAACTATAAAACTCTTGGAAGAAAACAGGTGACTTTGAATTAGGCAATGATATACCAAAAGCACAAGCAACAACAGAAAAAATAGATAAACTGGACTTTATCAAAATTTTAAAATGTTGCTTGTGCTTTAAAAATCACTATCAAAAGTAAAAAGATAACCCACTAAGTGGGAGAAAATATCTGCAAATCATATTCTGGTAAGGTACTTATAACTAGAACATATAAAGAAAACGCTTACAACTCACCAACAAAAAGACTCAAACCAACCCAATTAACCCAATTAAAAATAAGAATTTCAATAGGCATTTCTCCATATAAGATATACAAACAGTCAATAATCACATGAAAAAATGCTCAGCATCATTAATCATTAGGGAAATACAAATAAATAACATAATGAGATACCACTTTATATACACTAAGATGGCTAGAATAATAATTTTTTAAAGTACAATAACAATGTTGTCAAGGATGTGGAAAAAAAATGGAACCATCACGGGACGTCCCTGGTGGCGCAGTGGTTAAGAATCTGCCTGCCAATGCAGGGGACACGGGTCTGAGTCCTGGTCCAGGAAGATCCCACATGCCGCGGAGCAACTAACCCGTGCGCCGCAGCTACTGAGCCTAAGCTCTAGAGCCCGCGAGCCACAACTACTGACGCCCACATGCCTAGAGACCATGCTTCAACAAGAGAAGCCATAGCAATGAGACGCCAGCGCACTGCAATGAGACGC
Source organism: Orcinus orca (assembly GCF_937001465.1). Classification (NCBI taxonomy): domain Eukaryota; kingdom Metazoa; phylum Chordata; class Mammalia; order Artiodactyla; family Delphinidae; genus Orcinus; species Orcinus orca. Next base: position 5,373,006 of record NC_064568.1, read on the forward strand.
CTGTGCACTGCAATGAAGAGTAGCCCCCCCCTCACCGCAACTAGAGAAAGCCTACGTGCAGCAACAAAGACCCAACGCAGCCATAAATAAATAAATAAATTTATTTTTTAAAAAATGGAACCATCATACATTACTGGCAGGAATGTAAAATGGCACAGCAAAAAATAAATAAAAATAAAAGATAAAATGGCACAGCAGCTTTGGAAAACAGTTTGGCAGTCCCTCAAAAAGTTAAACATAGAGTTACTCCTATTCCACTCCGGGGTATGTACACAAGAAAACTGAAAACATGTTCACATAACAACTTGTACACAAATGTTCATAGCAGCATTATTCATAATAGCACAGAAGTGGAAAAAACCCAAATATCCATCAACTGATGAATGGATAAATAAAATATGGTACATCCATACAATGGAATATTACAAAAAGGAATAGAGGAATAAACTTCCATTAAAAAGAACTAAGTACTACTAAGTGCTATTTATGTAGTTCTTTCTTATGTCCATGCTACAATGCGGATAAACCTTGAAAACATTATGTTAAGAGAAAGAAGCTGGACACAGAAGAAGAAAAAGTCACATGTTATATAATTCCATTTATATCCAATGTCTAGAATAGGCAAATCCATAGAGACACAAAGTAGATAAGCAGTTGCCTGGGCCTGCGGGAAGGGGGTTTGGGGAATGACTGCTAATGGGTATAGGGTTTCTTTTTGGAGTGATGAAGATATGGAATTAGATAGTGGTGATGGTTACGCAATCTCATAAGTATACTAAAACCAATGAATTTTACACTTCAGAAAGGTGAATTTTATGGCATGCAAATTATATCTCAGTGTTTAAAAAGAGCCCCAGCTACATATCATATCACTCTCTTGCTTCCTACTCTGCCTCACACCTGGATATTATATAAACTTACCACTGGCCACAGAATAATGTGTTTCATTCCCAAAGTGAGGAAAGTACTAGAATTGCTTTAACTCTTTACACTCTATACTTTATAAGGCTACTCTTCTGATTAGCCTTTAGTGTTGATTCTCCAAAGCCACTTTTCTGGCTCTAATGCCTAAAGGCCCCCCACGTATAATTTTTCCATCGAGCTACAAAATTGCTATGACTGTATACGCACAATTATTCTGCTTTCAGAGTCATGAAATGGACAAAACATGAGTTTTGAATTCAGACAAAGATTCAAATCCTCACTTACCACTTTCCAGCTATATGCAACTTTGGGGAAGTTACTTAACTATCTTTTCATATGTAAAATGGTGATAACAGCTCTTTTAAGGTGCAAGGAGTCCATGAGGTAATGTATGTGAAGTGCCTGCTCATAGTAACTTTTCAGTCAATGTCAGCTCACTCCTTCTCACTATTTTGTAAAATGAATGAAGGTGACATTGGTCCCAACTGGGCGGATCCTGTGCCCCAATCTGAAACCTGTCCTCAACCAGGATAGGACTCATGGGATATAGGGACACCTCAAGGGCACAAACGAAAAAAGAGGGCAAATGGGTGAGACACCCTTCATACATGTTTAACTGGGAACCTAATTCCTAACCTAATGCAATTCATAGGCTCATTATTGTCAGGCTCTGAGGCTCTCTAGGCAGGGAGACGAGTGTTTGACAGGAGAATGAAAAGCCACGCTGCTCCAATTACCACGAATGTAATACATTACAAATAAACATACGCTTCCAGGGACAGAATGAGGAGATCCATTATGGAGAAGAGCTGGGAAGTCGGAGCCATAAGCCTGACTCTAATTTTTCACACAGGAGGTAAAATTACAATCTTCCACTTCCACCCCTGATGATGAGTTTAAATGGAAAGGACACCACTGAGTTTATCACAGTGTGGAAAGTCACTGCCCAGCAGCAGAGCCTCCCCCACCCCTCTACCCTTTCATTTTACACAAGTATTACACATATATATCCAGCACTCTGAGCCAATTAAGAAGAAGAAATTAATGTAGACCCAGGCCACCAAGGTTCCCTCTATTCAGAGTCACTTCTGAGTATGTGAGCATCACCACTGCCATAGCTCCTATGCAGAAACACTGCTGTGTGGATCAGGGATCCTGAGTCTAAAGGAGCCCCAAATGAATGAAGCAGGGCTAATTCAAATGATATGTACACTTCTTCATTAGCCCTCAAATGTTCAAGTCCCTTTACAAAGAGGCCTCGTCGCCTAGCTTTCCTCCTTCTTCTTCCATCATATACAATATCTATACCAAGAACACAGTATTTCCAAAATAGCAATGTTTTTTCATGCCTTCCTGCCTTATTTCTCTACCTGAAATGCCTTATCTCCCCAATCTCCTAATCCACCTAGTGAAACTCTACTCGTCTCTTAAGTCCAGCTCAGATGCCTCCTCTTTGGTGAATCCTTCCCCAACCTCTTATCCTAGGCAAAATTCATTATACCCCCTCCATTCCCTCACAGTGGTCAGAGGAAAGCATGACCACAGAGGAAAGATGAAGCCTTGTATACATATTTTTTTTAAATGTAAAGGGTGAAAATTTTGCTCATTTCAGTTTTGTCACTCATAATCTTTCACAAGGTTTTCACAAAGTAATACATTGATTTAGTAGATATCACCTAGTCTAGTGTATTTCAAGCATGTACTTGTCATATAATCTTTCACTTTAAAATCTCAGGAGGAAGCTCAATACATACACAACAAATAAAACCAGAGCTGCTCTGTTTATAATAATATACAGAGGATTCAAAGTATCTTCTGCTTGAGTCTTCCCACAGTAAACCTTAAGGACGGCCCATGTAACCACTAACCCCAGTCCAATGAATGCCCTCTTTCTACAAATTAGAAAACCTGTGGCTTCCCTGGTGGCGCAGTGGTTAAGAATCCACCTGCCAATGCAGGGGACATGGGTTCGAACCCTGGTCCAGGAAGATCCCATGTGCCGAGGAGTAAGTAAGCCCGTGTGCCACAACTGCTGAGCCTGCGCTCTAGAGCCCACAAGCCACAACTACTGAAGCCCGCACGCCTAGAGCCCGTGCTCCGCAACAAGAGAAGCCCCCCCCCCACAGCAACGTAGACCCAATGCAGCCAAACAAATAAATAATAGAGAAAAAAAAACCTTTACAAATTGACAAATTAAAAAAAACACAAAAAACCCAGGTCAAGAGCAGGTAGATGTGATATTCAAAAGCATACAATTTAGTGTTAGGGTCAGGACCTAGGTCTCCTGCCTTCTAGCTCTTTCTGTGATATCATTCCTGTCTTCCTAGTCTTGAGGGGGACAAAAGCTACAGGAAGAAAGCTGGTAAGAGAGAGAAATAAGAGGCTTGGCTAGGGTTAAAAATTCCATGGGAGCTTTTTCCGTCATCCTGCCAGCTGGAGCAGAGGATGTGCCAGTATAATATCTACCTTGAGACAGTCTTAATGACCGGCTGCTGAGTGATTCAGTGGGGAAGCAGAGAGGGCACAACGCGGGGGAGGTGCCTGGTTGGGAGGCTGCTGTTTACAGCGTCAGCTAAGTACTAAGTCTCAGAAGGGGGCTACCTATATGATGGGACTTCAGGGTCCCCAAGAAGAGCCTCCTCTAACCACCAAAAAGCCGAAAACACCGCGCTGACAAACTGCAGTTTTATGTGATGTCATTGTTTGGATTCAAGCAGATCTAGATTGCATTCTAGACAGCAGATATGAGCTGCTGAACCTGTGAGTCTCAGTTTTCTGGCCTGTAAAATCAATGTGATAACACTGATCACACAGTTTACAGGAGTATTATCTTCATTAAATGAGACAATGTAAGGAAAAGGCACCTAGGCAGTATCTGGTATGTGGCAGGCCTTCAATAACCAGTACAGTCAGCCCGCTGTATCTGAGATTCTGCATCTGCAGATTCAACCAACTGGGGGTCAAAAATATTTGGGAAAAAAATTCCAGAAATTTCCAAAAAGCAAAACTTGAATTTACCATGCAGCAGCTATTTACATAGCATTTATATTGTGCTAGGTATTATATGTAATCTAGAGATGATTTAAGGTATACAGAAGGATGTGCATAGGTTATATGTAAATACTTCACCATTTTATACAAGGGAGTTGAGCATCCATGGACTTTGCTGGGGGGCAGGGGGGCTGGAACCAATCCCCTGTGGATACAGAGGGAAGAATGTAGCTCCTTTCTTCCTTTATGCTAGATATAGCCCTCTCTGTTCAAGTTTCTTATAACATAAGAGCCTTTGAAATTTAAAATACTATAAAACTGAGTTATTATGGACTGAATCTTTTTGTCCCTTGCCAAAATCCATATGTTGAAGCCCTAATCCTTAATGTGATGGTATTTGGAGGTGGGGAGTTTGGGAGATAATCAGATTTAGATAAGCTTGTAAGGATGGAGCCCCTATGATGGAACTGGTGCTCTCATAAGGAGTTGAAGAGACCAGAGCTCGCTCTCTCTCTCTGCCATGTGGGGATAAAGACAGACGGCACCTACAAGTGAGGGAGAGGACTTTCAACAGAACTTGATCATGCTGGCACCCTGATCTGGGAGTTTTAGTCTCCAGAACTGTTAGAAATAAGTAACTGTTCATTAAGCCACCCAACCTATGGTATTTATTATAGCAGCCCAACCTAACTAAGACACAAGTATTGGTGAGGAACTCCTAAACTCTGCTAACAGCAGTGTAAATTGGTAAACTCTGTAAAACTCTATAAAGTACTTGGTAGTATCTACTAAAGCTGAACTTGCATATGCCCTATAACCCAGCAGATTCTACTCCTGGGTAGGAAACAAGAGCTTATATTCACCAGAAGACATGTAAAGGAACTGTTCATAGCAGTATTATTCATAGTTGTTCCCAAACTGGGAACAACTTGAGCATCCATCAACAGCAGAATGCATAAATAAATTGTGATATATTCATACAACGAAATACAAATGAGCACTGAAAAAGAATGAACTAATTCTCCATACCAGAAAACAGAAAAATCGCATAAACATGATGTCAAACAAAAGAAGCCAGACATAAAAGAGTTTGTACTGATTCTATTTATAGAAAGCTCAAAACCAGGCAAAATTAACATGTATTGAAGGAAGCCAAAATAGCGGTTACCTGTTGGGGAAGGAGAAGTAATGACTGAAGGGGGATATAAGCTTAGCAGGTGCTGGATATGTTGTATATCTCGACTTGGGTCATACTTTATACTTTGTAAAAACTCATTGAACTATTAGTATTTGTGCACTTTTATACTTCAACTTTTAAAAAGTTTACAGGGAAAACAAACCTCTGAGAGATATAACAGACTGAAGGTCATAAGGTCCCAGAGCTCCTTCAGCCTGGGACTATACTCTCTGACATCCTTGTATCCACTCCTTCTTTTCCACGGCCACGGTCCTATTAGAAGCCTCCAGTCTCTCATAGATGGAAAACGAAAACATGCCTCTAAATTGGTCTCCAGCCCTGCACAAGTTCTTCCTCCTCCCCACTTTCTACAGTGTCCTCAGATAAACCTTACTAAGCACAGCATTGATCAATCATTCCCCTGTTCCAAAACCTTCACTATTCCCCACTGACTACCTCTGAGTTTTGCATTCAAGGTTGTCCTTATTGGATGCTAATCTACTATTCCAGGATCAGCTCATGATTCCTCCATATCTTAACCCACTGCCTCAATCAAATCACTTACTGCCTCTGAACACAGCCCATGCTTTTGCCATGTTCATGTTGTTTTTACTCTTCTTTTTGCTGTGCTTCATTCTCTAGGAAAAGGACTTGGGCAGAAAGAAACTAATCATTTGGTAAAGTGATAAAAAGCTTAACAAAGTCTATTCAGTCCCTAAAGCTACCCAACCACATCCTCCATCCTTCCTCACTATTTCCTTGGCGGGAAAATAATACTTTAGAAACTTCTATTTCATCTTCAAATGATAAAGATTGACTGCAAAATATGAAGACTAAATCTAGCTCCTGGCAAAAAATAAAAGTAACTTTATCCCTCTGCTCCTTGCTTACCTACATGATGGTGATGATAACAATGATTTTTTTATCCACATAGCACTTTAGAGTTTACAAAGCACTTTTATAACCTACTTTATTTAAATAAAGTCTCACAACAACCCTGGAAAGTATGCATTCTCATCCACATTTACACATAAGGACACCAAAGCTCAGGCGACCGCTAAGATTACATTCCTGTTCTCATATTCCTGGGATTCTCTGCAATAGATGAGGTTTATTCTTGACAACTTCCTACTACTCTTCTGAGCATCTCTCTCACCCCGTCTCCACTCCTCCATCACCAGGTATCTATTTTTTATTCCACCCCTATAGAGTATTGCTCTCGTACTGTGGTTATAATCTCCGATATGTTGCCTGAGACCACCACGGCATTGATGGTATTTATAAATCCTAGAAGTATTTATAAATTCCAGGAGGTATCCTTTACAGGTATTTATAAATTCCTAGAGGCCTCCAAGATTAGAAAGTCATTGAGAACCAAAGAATGAATTTTAAATGGTGAAGATGTGAGAATGATATTTAGAGAAGGAGACTGTCCCAAGAAAGTCATATTCCTTCAACAATTTTTTGAGGCCTATCATTGGCCAGGCTGCTAAATGCTGAGTCAAAGAGTAAAACATGGCCCTTGCCCTGAAGGAACTCACAGCCCAGTGCAGACCCCACAGGTGTCAGTCCTACACAGAGTACTGACTCTAGCTCAAAGAATCTGACCCTTAACGTCGCAATCACAGAAGTTTTTTGTCAAATTAGAGCAAATCCCCAAGAAGACATTCTACGCAGTTATCCATTCCTCTTCATTGACAATGAATATCCCATTCAAAATCAAACTGTCAAATTAGCAAATCAACCAATAAAATGCCAAAAAAACAGAGCAATCATTTCACATACTATATTTATAAACAAACATTAGGGAAAACATTCAACTCATGTGTACTCGTAGAAATACATGGTAAAATAGCCAAATACTGCTTTCATACCTATCATATCAACACTTAAAAAGATAATACTGCATGCTGAAAAGTGAAGTGAATATAGCTGATGGACTGCAAACTGGAAAAACCTTTTATAGGAAGCAATATAGCAGTATCTATCAAAAGCTACATATATCATCATAATTTTTTTTAAGCAACCCTCAGAAAGCCATAGCCCCAGTGTCCCAAAGGCATTTGAAGTGTCAGTGATCAATGTGTCCTGCAATTCTCATTAATTCTGGCAACTAATTGCGCTCTTCATTGAGGTTTGAGCCAAGAGGTCCTACGCTAAGAGTCGTATTATCATAATCTCTGATCAAATAGTTCATTTCCTGAAAACTGAGAATGCCTATGGTAGTACTACGTAATAATGTTGGAAAATTGGAAGTCAGCAGTTCTCTAATAGAAACATAATTGAATAAATCATGGTACAACAGTTATTAAAATATATAATAATTATTAAGACTATATGACAATATGTAAACATTATTTACAAGTAGAAAAAACAAAATATGAAATTATAGCTAGACAACAATCACAACTATGTAAAAATATGTCTGCATTTGGACAAATATTGGAAGAGAACATAAAAATGTGACAGCAGCTGCTCTATTGCTATGGTGAAATTATGAGACAAACATGTTCTATTTAAAACTTCGTTTAATCATGTTGATATAATAATAAATCATACTTCATTACACTGCTTGTTTAATTGACTATCTTCCCAAATAAACCATAAGCTTTGTGAAGACAGGACAACGTCTCTTGTGTTCAGCACTATAGCACTAGTTCCCATGGAATACTTCATGAAGGAATTAATGAGATAAATGGGAAACCTCAAAATAATCCCCAAGAAGGAGAAAGGAAGTAGACCAGTAAAAACAAACAAAGGTGGGAATTCCCTGGCAGTCCAGTGATTAGGACTTTGCGCTTTCACTGCCGAGGGCCCAGGGTTCCATCCCTGGTCGGGGAACTAAGATCTCACATGCGTGAGGCCAAAAAACCCAAAACAAAACAAAAGGCTGATCTCTATGCCTGTTTTTAAGCTCTAACTATGGGAAAAACCAAATCAACTCATTGAAGAATCTCTGGGAAGTCTTTCTTCCCTCAAGGCCACCACCCAGACCTTTGCTCTTGAAGGGTCTGGAGAAAGGCACAGGTTCTGCTAAGTGGACACAGCAGCAGGGTGCTTCCACGATATTCAGGGAACATGAGCAGTCAGAAGGGACAGGAGCTTCAGATGCTTTCTCTACCCCAAACTCACTGCCCTTTGACTCCCAGAATCTTGCAAATTACTATAGTTGGAATTAAGTGGAAGAGGGAGGGGGCTGTAGCGAGAGGGACCGGCTATGTGGGGGGAAAAAAAAAAAAGGCAGAAAAAAATTGATCGGCGGGGAACAGTCTTTTTAGTAGGAACTTAAGTCTGATGCCACCCTGAGCTCTGGCTAAGAAATAAGTTTCCAGGTACAAAAGGATAATAAGAAGCTTTAAAGGAATTGAGCTCTGGAGTGAAAATCCCCTCTCCTGACAACTTAAAATCAGTCTGAAATACACCAGAGGCACCAGAAGGACTCTAAGTCATCAGAGTATTATAAGCATTAACAAAAAACACATAGGGAAAGGAGACAATCTTTAAGTTATTTTTCAACCAACCTACGCAGCACCTGTCACAGACCATACAGGCACTTTCCAGCTGAAGCAATTTCTTATCTGTTCTTGGTGCTTTGAGGCAAAAGGATCATAATTGATTAACGCAGAGCTTGGAAAGTTTAGCTGCACAGAGAAAAGGGGCACTGAGTAAGGAGAAAAGGGTACAGAGAAAGAAGAATCTAGATTTTACATACAGCTCTACCTATTTCATGTAGTAACTCTAAGCAAACCACACTCTCTCTGAGCCTTGGTTTCCTAATCAAAACAGGCAACTATACCAACTTACCTCACAAGGTTAAGGTGACAATTAAATTAGATGATACATGCAAGTGGAAGTATATACTAAATTATAAAGTTTTACTTAAACATGTGACCTAATTACAGAATCACACATGCTACAGTTTCCTTCCAGGATGAAAGTTCAGTTCAGTGCATTTTTCAACCTGATCTGAGTGTGTAAGTCAGTCATCTGGTGGCTACAGGAAAACCAATCTCATCCCTCTTTGCCAAGTTTTTTCTTTTAAAGAGTAGACTTTTCATGTGGGTGTGGGGCAATAAAGAATGATTCTCTTTTTCCCCCAATCTTAATGCTAAAACTGTACTATTCATTACTTAGGGTCAGAGAAGATTTTCTATTTTCCAGCTTCTTCTATGAAAATGCAAAAACCTGTGAAAAGGGATTGCCAACAGCCATTAACAACTCACACTGAGTAAAGATTAACTCAGCCTGATGAAAATAAAAAGCTAGGAAATAAGGATGCCAACAACAATCTGGCCAATTCCCAGGAACCTCTGGATTTCAAGAAGGTTCCAACCACCAACCACTAAAATTTCCCCCCAATTCCCATATTGCAGCATCTAAAAATCTCTCAGACTATTTCTTACACTGAAAAACAAGACCTCATGTCCCAATTTTGTTTTAGAAAATATGTTCACCTCTGGAATGGGTCCCAGGTCACAGGAGTCCATGGACACAGAGTGAAAGGCATCAGTGGGGGAAGAAGACACAGAAAAGTGAAAAAACAAAATTCACCAGTTCCACAGTTCTAACTAGAATCAGCAGCCCTGATACTAGGGAAAAACCTGTTGTCTCCCCCAAATTTCTACTCCTAATTAACTAGAAAAACTGCCCATGACAAAACTTAAGAGGAAATTAAGTGGGGAATTCTTCCTCATATCTACTCTCAGTCCCACCTGTTGCTACAGTTTCAGTCCATATATATTTAAATCTGTTGTGTATGTTACAGTTTGCAATCTGACCTCACAACAATCCTATGAAGAAAGTAGGGCAGCTTTTATTACTCCAACTTTAAGGATGAGGAAACTGAGATTCAGGGAAGAACAGAAGCTTGCTATGGCTGAATTAAACCCAGACCTTCTGACTCCAAATCTCCTGTGCTGTCCAAAACACCACGATGTTTCTTGAGGCCTTCTGGTTCCAGTCTTGCCAGAGAAGATAAATACCAGTCCCATCCTTCCTGTGACCACCTTCCATGGCTCTGTTCACTGGCTTTTTGTGTCAAATCTAGCAGTTTCTGCAAGAGAATCCCAAGGTAGCACTAAAGGGAAATCATTAAACTAAACACCCATGGAAAACAAAGTTTAATAAATGGCTGGAAGAACTAACATTATTGTTCACTTAATACAAGCTTCCAACTAAATTAGCTCACCATCTAGCTCTATGGCACCTGCAACTCAGTCTAGGAAGCCCACAGCAAAATACAGAAGATCCAAAGGCAGAGACCTGGGTGGGAGTCCTAACTCTGTCACTTCCTGAGTATGTGACCTTGGGTAACCTCCCCATCTTAATTCCTTCATATGTAAATGAAAATAACATTAATTACTGCCCCACAAATACTGTCGTATGGAGGATTAAATGAGACAATGGATGTGACAGTGCTCAAAGTATAAAGTTTCTACAAATAAGCCATCTCAAAAACATCTTCCCCCAAGACTGTTTCAAAACATTAGTAATCATTGTTTTCTAAACTATGTGCAACAAACTACTCCAAAACCAAAATGAAGGAATATTCATTTAGGCTTGCCCTATTTTTCAAAATTACTTTTAGTGTCACAGAAACCTGCCTACAAATGACTTTACTTGACTTGAAGGCTCCTATAAAGACTCACATGGTAAGCTGTTGCCTCAAAGTTGCTATGAAAATCTGCTTGTCATGGTGGAACTTTTATTGAACATTTCCCAGGTCCCAGTCACATTAGGCATTTTGAGAGTTTATGTCAATTGATTCTCATAAGAATGAGAAATACTTTATCTCCTCTTTATAGAGGAAGAAACAAGTTCACAAAAAACAAGAAACTGCTCGAGGTAAAACAGGTGTCCGTGTCGCTGAGGAAAAGAAACACCAAGGTGTTAAGTGGCAAGGAGAAATTTGGAACACTGTTACCTAGTGATTATAGAGCATGGTGGATAAGAGCGTGGTCTCGGAGCTGCACTACCTGGATTCAAATCCTGAATTCGCTATGCGTTTCTTCATTTGCAAAATTTGGTTAATAACAGTAATCTATTTCATAACTTAGTAAATCAGTTAATACATCTACTTAGAACACCTACCTAGCACATTGTATACTCGACACATTAGATATTATTGCCATCATTTCTCCCACCCCGCTTATCCAAACCTCTCTCCCTCTTTTCCCTGCCCTGAAACCTGTGTGCTGACTAGCCTAAAGCTCCCTTGCACACATTTTACTCACTGTTGTTTATGATTTTGCTCTTTCTCTTCCTTTTAACTGAAATGCCTCTCTCCTTCCTCACCAATCTAAATCTCACTCAGCCTTGAAAGCCTAGCTCAGACCTAGCCCCTTCTGTGAAATATTTTCTGACTTCACCAGCCCACAGTGATTTCTTCCTTCTCTGAACAAGTCTTTATACCGTCAAACGATCTAACCTTTACAAATCACTTGACTTCTAAAGTGGTTTCTAAAGGACTCTGAAGATAAATGATTTAGCTCAAATCCCTAATTTTTGAAAGAGAAAAAGAGGCTTAAAGTGTTAAACTGCCTATGGTGACACAAAGTTACACGGCAGAGTAGAGGCTTGACCCAGATATTTTAAATGTTTGCGATGCTCTTTCCACTAGATAATGCTAATTTTGTCTTCCTTGAGATTCCCTACAAGTTCTCAAAAGTGAAAGCATGTATTATATAATTGTCTGATTCCAAGTATTTCACTTACTTTGTAGCCTTCATGGAAACTAACACACTGGAGTTATTAGCTCTTTGCTAACTGATTAGCAGATCAATCTTTCACTGCTACCCTTTTGCCCCGCAGTCAAAATGTTAGTAAACATAGGACTCTCTAGAACTTAAATTCTCATCATTGGCTATTCCTCAGGGGGTGACAGGGACTGCAGAGGGAATTATATCCATATGTGTCCCTGAGTCACATCACAGGGTCCAACAAGAACAACAAAAAACTCATTCTATATCACTGAAACCTGGAAGTGTAAAAGAAAACAGTCTTCAGCTGTGCTATTGTAATATTAGGGCCCTCTAAGGATTCAAGTCCACAATAGAGAAAGGGGACTTCAATTTCCCCCCCACAAAGCCCAAGCCTCTTTTTGTAGGATTAAATCGGGCTAAAGTTACCGCATAAAGTTGTTAGACCCCTTGAGCGGAGAAATAGATGAGAGGTATATATCCTGGAAAGGGATTAAAGCTGTGCTTGGGAGGAATGGAATGGAAGAATGGTCCTAGACAGAAAGAAAAAGGAAAGAACAGATTCTAAAATCTGAGAAAGGCTCCAGTAAACAAAAGACATCTTAGCGCCTAGGCTGAGAGAGGGGAAGAAGCAGAGTACAATAGCTGTTCTCCAGAAAGGAAGGAAGAGCAAGCGTGGGGTGTTCATGCACATCAGAAAAGGGCAAGCTGGAGAGCTTAATAGCTATTTAATATTTGGAAAGCGACTACTTTTATGAGTCTGTTTGTTCATCATTATGAAGATAAAATGAGACATTGGGTATGAATATGTTGTGCAAACTGTACAACACAGTGCACACGGCAGGGATCAGGAAATAAATGCTGTTAGCCAACACTTCAACATATGTATACAAAAGTTCTTAGAGCTATCAGGGAGACAGGAATTCAACCACAAGTCCACAATTCCCATGACTGAGTAGGAAACATACACAGTGGGCATTATAGGATTAGCCCCTTTTTTTCAGGATACCACATGGTAGCAACACTGTAAGAAAGGGGTACTGAATGGAGAGTACTCGAAGATGAGCTTTTCATCCAAGGACATGTTTAGCCATGTACTGACCTATGCCTCCCCTTCCAAAGATTTACAAGCATTACCACATAGAATAAATCATAGAGCTAAAGCTTTTGAAAGAAAATGGCACAAAAACTGTAACATGGAAATAATGTAGTGCTGTAAAGGATCTGAGAGAATGTTTCAATCCTCTCATTTGACAGAGTTTAGAAAATCAAACTCCAAAGAGGCAAAATGGTTTATCAAAGAATACACAGTGGCACATTTTTAATGGTACAAACATTTCTAACCACAACATCTTCATTCCTCTCTGCTCCCACAGCATCCTATGCATACTAATTACCATAGTGTACTAAAATCCTATTTAAACGTCTGTCGTCTCCCCTACTCGACTGGAAGGTCCCAGGGGACAAGGCCTATGCCCAACTTAACCTTATATCCCCAGCACCTGGCTTGTGTTTAGATGCTCCACTGCACTGAACATATCCCCGTTAAAACTGTTTTGTAAATATGAGGGAAAGTAGGCAATTCTGGAAAACTTGCTAATTAGGCCTCCATTACATTTTGCTTAGCAAGATATTGAAAAGGCTAATGTTACCATAGACCTCAACTTGGGTACAGAAAGACAGTAAACAATCTTAGGCAGACAGGGACACTAAGGTAAAAATGGGTCCCTGAAAGCAAGGTCATCATAGTAGCGCAGTCCTACTAACTTTATTACATTGTTGGAGTTTGATGACTAGGTCTCTAATTAAGAGTCTCCTTCAACCATTTTACAATGACCTTTGCTGAAACAACAATAACACAAATAAGACAGTGAAACTGCTAGTGGGGATATAGTGCAATATGCTCATGTGGTTCTTTTTTAAGCACTTACAACTCCACAGTGACTCTTTAAAAGCAGCAGACACGGGCTTCCCTGGTGGCGCAGTGGTTGAGAGTCCGCCTGCCGATACAGGGGACACGGGTTCGTGCCCCAGTCCGGGAAAATCCCACATGCCACGGAGCGGCTGGGCCTGTGAGCCATGGCCACTGAGCCTGTGCGTCCAGAGCCTGTGCTCCGCAACGGGAGAGGCCACAACGGTGGGAGGCCCGCGTACAGCAAAAAAAAAAAAAAAAAAGCAGCAGACAAAAACAGAATTTTCAAGGAGAAAAAAGGTAAAATTTAAAGAATCTACTCATAGAGTAACTTAAGAGTCAGAAGACGCGAATTCTGGTTTCCATTCTCTCACTAACTTCTTATTTGACCTTGGGCAAATTGTTCCATTTCTCTGGGCTTAGAAGGAAGACTGAAATTCTAGATCCTAGTTCTGAATAAATTTGAACAAGCCACTTTGCTTCTTCAGAACAAGATTTCCCCCATTTATGGGACTTCCCTGCTGGCACAGTCATTAAGAATCCACCTGCCAATGTAGGGGACACGGGTTCAAGCCCTGATCCTGGAAGATCCCACATGCTGCGGAGCAACTAAGCCCCTGCACCACAACTACTGAGCCTGTGTGCCACAACTACTGAAGCCCGCACACCTACAGCCTGTGCTCCACAACATGAGAAGCCACCGCAATGAGAAGTCCGTGCACCGAAATGAAGAGTAGCCCCCGCTCACCGCAACTAGAGAAAGCCCGCGCGCAGCAATGAACGCCCAACGCAGCCAAAAAAATAAATTTATTTAAAAAATTTCCCCCATTTATAAAGTAACCCGGATTATCTTCCAGCTCTAATAACCTAGAATTCTAAGCTATAAGCTACTGTTGCTATGAACAATGAAATTCAATGTAATCAGTATGTTTGTGTTAGAAACAGGACATGTAGATAAAATATTTGGCAGAGAGAAGCCTCAAACCTCACTGGAGCTTTCCCCCCAAGTTTCAATTCAAATATTTTTCTAGAACACACAAGCACTGGTCCAGACTTCTGCGCTTCCCCTATTCTTAATGAAATGCCCAAAGACTGACCAGAAAAGAATGGGAACCAGCACTTCCCAGATAATGCATCAACCGAGTCTCTTGGTTGTCTCCCTCTTTTCTACCAGTGCACTTTCCTTATACCATCCACTGTCTGGACTGAGCCAACCTATCTCTTTTGATTTAAATTCTTCAAGGCTCAGTTCAAATCTCACTATTTCCATGAAGCATTCCCTTCCCATTCTAGCCCACATCCATCTCTCCCTCTTTTAAACGTCTACAGTACAATACATTGTTGTGGTAGGGATTAAATGATATTTCCAAAGAACTCGGTATCACATGTGACATATAGCAGTTGCTCAAAAAGTGATAGTACTTGGTGTTGTTGTCACATCTTTAGCACTAATCACATACCCTTTAGTTCAGTGCATCTTAAATTTAATATGCATGTGAATCACCTGGAGATCTTATTCAAATGCAAAGTGTGATTCAGTAGGCATCAGGTGGGACCCGATAATCTGCAGTTCAAAAAGCTCCTGGTTGATGCCTATTCTGCTGATCCAAGGACCATAGTTCAAATACAAAGGGAAGTTTTTAGTAAACTTTTTTTTTAATGTATTTATCTTGTCTATCCAGCCAGATGGAAAGATCTTAGAAGAGAGATACTATGTCTCATTTTTCTTAGCATATATACTCTATACAGAGGTGTGCAATAAACATCTGTGGACTTATCAAATCTGCAATCTCTAGATACTCTAGATAATCTCTAGAATGCCTGTTATACCGATTTTCAAATTCAAACATTGAGACATTCGAGGTTGAAAAAGCTCACTTGATCACTGGAATTGGAATCACTGGAACAGAGGCAGGGGAGAATCTGAGAGAAAACTTACCTCATAACCAGTGAGAAGGTAAAACACAGAAAAAACAACATATGCAAATGGACGCTTGTTCCTTGTTTAAGCACAAACATCGTTAAAATGCAATATTAACTGCACTTCTAATTTAGGTACGAACCTTGAAAGAAGACATGCATTTTCAGGCATATATATATATATATATATATATATAAGTAATAATTAACTAAAAAGGTATATAATGAGCTTGATATCACGTTTTAGTGGAACAGAAATATTTTTCAGTGATCCGTTAATGTGCAAATGTGCAATTAACCTAAAGAGCTCAGGCAACCAATGAAAACACATTTCAAGCAAAAGAAAGAGAGGAACGTCCTCCGATTTTCCCATCAACCTGGTCAGTGATATGATCCCCAGATTCCATTGCCCACAATTACACTACAGAAATTCAAAAGAATCTGCTGTGTATCAAGGCTGCTCTAAGACGCTGCCTATTTTAAGCCCTCCTTTAAATCTCCAATTATTTAAATACTTGTTATAACCCTCCGTATTTTAGCATTCCATAATTCGAATGGGACCAATATTCTCAAATTTTACTCGGAGGCTATACTCTGACTTCCTATGCAAGCACCAGGAAAATAATATCAGGCATGTATGACACCTGCTCACAGAATACTATCTAGGTAGGTAAAACTGTGAGACAAATCTATTAAAATCCGTCTTTAGAGCAAAAAGCACCTTTTTAAGTCACTGAGCTTGTCATAAACAGGCATCTGCGCCTTAACTCATAGAGACCTTTCAATAAAGCCACTCACCAATACTTAACTGCGATGTTTTTAACAAATACAGACACCTTAAAAGAAGACAGACTCTGCAAAATTCTGAGAACTGCCATTAAGCACAGAAACACAGAAGCACAGAACTGCTGTCAAGCACTAGACTCAAACTGGGTTTATGAGTTTTAATAAATCAATGTTATTACTTTAGAGAAAATCAGAAAACAGTTGGGAGTCAGCCTACAGTAAAGTGGCTTCTATTTCTTCCATCCGAAGTCTAGTCTCCTGGGCAAGGCAAGTTCTGTGGTTCGTGCCAGGCAGGCAGTCTTCCTAGAGAATAATACTATCCAAGGAGAGTTTCAAGTCCCAAGCCACAGAAGCAGTTATAAACACATACCCATACAAATGAGTGTCTTCCTACCTGCGGGTACCTAACTAGTAATTACACCCAAAACAAATGCCTTCAACAGGAAAGGAGATCAGGACCACGTACAGGAGGGTCAAGATTCTTGCATAAAAAAATGAAGCACCAATTTCATTCTCATTTCTCCCCTCCTTTTCCTGGTCTTTCTTCAAGACTCATCCTTTGTGAAGCTTTCTCCAATAACTCTGACCCTTACTCTCAATAACTCTAATCACACCATTTATTGAAAGCCTGAAACACCAGTCTCAACTAATTATTCTAGATTCCTTTTTGTTAACTGTTTCATGTTTTCATTTTGTCTCCCAAATTTGAGTGAGTTCTCTGTAAGGCCCATACACTGCCTAGCCCCTAGAGGGGGCCAATTATTAATATTGCTAATAATATAATAATAATAATGATATAACATATTATATATATATATATATATATATATACACATAATAATATAATGGAGTGGCAAAAGTGGAGTCAAGTAGGCCTAAGTTCAAATTCTGGTTCTACCATTTGACTGTGAACACATTACTTACTTTCTCTAAGACTCAGTTTGGTGGTGAAAATTCAATAAGATATATATTAGTGCACCTAGTACAGGGTTTGGCATATAACAGATGCTCAATAAAGCTTAGCTACCTTCCCTTCCCATTTAATAAGCACTTGTTGATTTGAACTGAGTTAGAGTAATTCTCCTAGGGGACTGCCAATGGCACCATCATATACTCTCTTACCTTCCCCAGTACACTCTTGTGTGTGTCTGTGTCATTTCCTTACAAAGGTCACTTCAGGTTTTCTACTCTGCTGTCCTAAGAAAAAGCCAACTACACAAGTCAGCAGGAGGGCATCTCCACATCTACATTTCATTTTTATCACAGCCACGCCAGCACTCTCTCCGTCTGGGTCTCCCAGTGAGAAAATGATAGAGAAAACCAGGGAAGCAGCCAGAAGAGGAAATGGAGATAAATAGCTCTGTGGTCCCTCTGTGCCTCCCTCTTGGGAGGAAAGACTTAGGTCTAGTCTCCAACCCCAACTCTTGTGAGGAAAGGAGAAAAAAACCCCAAAAAACAAAAAAAAACCCTTGCCATGTTCCAGAAGAAAAAGCAACCCCTTTTCCTCACCTCTTCACTTCTTCAAGCCCTTCACCAGTCAATTCCACTATCACCTCCCACCCTAACCATCCCCTGGGTCAACTTCCTCCTCCATAAAACAGAGCCTCTTTTAACTAATTTGTCTTAAACAGACCTCATTCATGCTTTTATCGACCAGAGGTCACATATTCCCTCAGCCTTCAGCATTCCAAATTGGAATATCCCTTAAAACAACAACAAAGAAATTTTTAAGTTTCCCATCTTCTGCATTAAGGCACATCTCTTTATTTGTGTCCCTTTAATGATCCAGAATATTTAATGATACAGAATACCTCGGTCATCATCCTTCCAGCTGGAAAAAGTAACATCACTTCCACCCCAAAACACATACCCACCCCCCAAAATGTTTTTTTAATCCACAAATTGGAGATTTGGGAAAATACAAGAATATTGGGGGCTGCAGAAAATACAAGAATTGTATTATTCTTAAACGAGTTCACCATGCTGCACGGGAACAAGTCCATGTACACCTGGCTCCCACCAGCCTTAATCGGACCAGGCGAAAAAATACCCCCTCGCCCTCTCGCTTCCCCGCCCCCAACTACCCATTTCCATTCCTGATTCGCCCCGGGGCCCATAAGGCAGAACCTTTCTTGTTGGCCTTCACGTCCCTCGGGGGATCTGGGACCCTTTTCACGTCAGCTTTGATGTATCGAGGCAGAAAAGTCTGTTCCCTGCACCCCTCCCTCAAAATAAAAAAAAAGACTATTTCTTAAGACTCTTCCCTGTTGGATAAAGTAGCTCCAGCATTTGTGTGTTGGGGGATTTGAGTCAACTGAGGGACTATTTTACCGCAGGCTTCACCTTTCCAGGCTGACCAGTGCCTCCCCCCGCCCTCGACACACACACGCCCGCTGGACCCCCTCTCCTCGCGGCGGGACCCCAGACCCTCCTTTTCGTTGCTCTGACACCTCCCTGGGAGCCGGAGCATCCTCGGAGCGGCCCCGAGCCCCGGGCGGCGCCGGCCGGGCACCTACCAGTCGGTGTGCGGCTCGTCGACGACCAGCAGCACCTTGGCCTTCCTGGCGGCGGCGGGCGCGGGCGCGGGCGCGTCCACCAGCCCGGCCGAGGCTGCCGTTTGCTTCACCGCCTGGGAGAGCGAGCTGAAGAAGCTGCTGCCCACCGACGGCGCCGGGGCCGGCTGCGGCGCGGGCTGCGGCGCGGGCGCCGGGGCGGGCGGCGGCCTCCGCTCGGGGCCCGGCGAGGCGACCGGGGGCGCAGACGAGGCCGAGGCCGCGCCCGGGCCGGGGGGCGGCGGCGGCGGCGGCTGCTGGGGCTCCGGCCGCTGCAGGTCAGTCATGTAGCCATTGGGCAGGTTGGCGATGAAGCTGCTGTCGGACAGCCGGCGCCGCAGGAAGTTCATCATCTGGCTTGAAGGGCTGAGGGCGCGCGGGGCGGCGGAGCCGGGAGGCGCGGAGGGCGAGACGGAAGCGGCGGCGGGGTCTGAGGTGGCTGAGGCGGCTGAGGCGGTAGAGCCTCGGTCCGCGGCGCGCAAGCCAAGCAGACAGCCGCGGCCAACTGGGCCGGGCGGGCGGGGAGGTGCGAGGCTCAGCGCCAGGGAGAGGGCGGAGCCGGGGGCGGGGGCACAGGTTGCCCCGCCCCGCGCCGCAGAGCCGGCGCCGCCCCAGACTCGCAGCCTGTGCAGCCGGCTGTGAGCAGCGGGCCTTCGGGGGCTGGGGACACGCGGTCTGGGGAGCACCAGGCCTCCTGAGACCTGAGCGTGGCTCTCTGGGGAGGGCGTGGAAGCTAGTCCTGCTCCCCAAGAATAGGGACAAGAGAGCTCAGAGCACCTACCACCTTTTTGACTGGGGGAGAAAAGAACCGTGTCCGGGAAACTGGCCCCACTCCCTTCGAAGGAAAGAAAGGTGTCAACCTCCCCACCCTGAGGTGTGAACGAAGCCATTCCCCTCGCGCGCGCGGACATGCACACACACACACACACACAAACACACACACACACACCCTATAGTGAGATGAAAAAGAACTATCCCTTCCTCAATGCTGGGAGAGAAAGACATCCCCCCCACCCTAAGGTGACAAGACAAGACCTAGTGGGGAAGCGAAGGGTCGTCGCCTCTACTTTGGGGAGAAAGGGGATGGGACGCAGACCCTCTCCACCTGTCTTGGAAGGATGTGTGGGATGCGCTTTCAGCACCTGAACCTTAGGGATGGCTCACCTCAGAGCACCTACTCCTCTCCCCCATCTCTTGCACAAGAGAGAGGAAACATGTGTAAGTCTGGAGATCCCCCCATGCAGGACCCCTGAGTGGGATATCTAAGGCTCTGCCACCCCTTCTGCGTTCTTGCTTACAGGCATTGGTGTATCCTATGTAGTAACAAGAAGGTCACCTCTTTAAGATCTTTCTGTTTGTTTTTCCCAGTTCGTTCATTGGCCAGATCTGCCTCGACCTCCATGAAGGCTTTCTGATTACCACCTTCCCATGGGCACTCCCTGAATCTTGTATGCCCCATGAACCTTTGTTTTCACCTCTCAGGAGATACACTTTTAATCCCTATGTTGAATTGCAGCAGGACTCAGCAGATATACCCTACATTCAGACCACTCTGCGTGATACGTGACCTTGGGCAAATCAGCCCTCTGAGCCTCTTTTCCTGAGCCAGTGAAAGGAGATAACACTTTTCAAAGTCGTTACACAGAGTAAGTGAGAGCATGTATGTAAAGCACCTGGCAAACAGTAGGCATTCTAGTAGTGGTGGCAAGATTCTTATACTTTTTTTTTTTTTTTTTTTTGCCGTACGCGGGCCTCTCACTGTTGTGGCCTCTCCCGTTGCAGAGCACAAGCTCCGGACGCGCAGGCTCAGCGGCCATGGCTCACGGGCCCAGCCGCTCCGTGGCATGTGGGATCTTCCCGGACCAGGGCACGAACCCATGTCCCCTGCATCGGCAGGCGGACTCTCAACCACTGCGCCACCAGGGAAGCCCAAGATTCTTATTCTTATTGGAACTAGTTCTCAGTAAGTATTTATTGGGCTGAATGGAATCAATGAGCAGCTTGTCACTAATGTTGGCAGGCAGTTCTTGCTTCCTACATCCCAGCTGGCACTCAGCTTGGGCACTGGAGATGCACAAACCAGCCCTGAGCCAGAGACCCAGTGATGTCCAAGAGGTCTTCGGTCAACTATAGTTATACAGTGGTCCTCCCATCTCCCATGTGCCAGGCATGGTTAGAGCTGGATAGACTGACATGAATGGAAAGTGTCCCTTGTTTGCTAGTTCACCATCTATGTGGGCTAGAGGGGGAAAGTAGGGAGGACAGACAAAGAAACAATCACCACAATAAGATGGGCGAGGTGTTTTAGGAGCACCAGAGAGCGAGGGATTCATTCTGCCTGTGAGGCTTAGGGATACCTTCTCAGAAGATGTGATATTTGAGATGGGTCTTGAGGCATCTGAAACGGTTTACAATCAGAGATGAGGGAAAGCAGTCAGACAGAGAAGGCCTGCAGGAATGTTCCTTGATGACTCCTCCAGGAAGCCTCCCCTCAATCCTCCAGGGTGGGCTGTTTCAATGCCTGTGCTTGGTTTCGTCATAGCCCCTGAAGAAATGATAATAAAATATTCTGGTGACTAGAATATAAGCTTTTCAATGATGGGGTTGTGTCTCAGTCATCTTTGGACCCCAACACCAAGCACAGTGCCTGATACATAGCAAGGACTCTGCTGTTTAAGAATCCAGCTCTACTCTTACCCAACTCAGTTCTTGTGTTTATTGGAGAATAAAACTAATGTCACTAATAACTTAAGTAAATAAACTCAGTTTAATGTATTAAACTGAGTATTTTTTAGAAAATGAGAGGAATCTTTTCCAAAGGCATGAATCTCTACTGATGGGATTTCAGACACTGTATCACCTTAAGTTTTTTGAATGAGTGGGTTGTCTTTTTTTATATATATTTCACTAATTCCCCCCAACCATTAAGCTTGTAGAGCACGTATAATATTTAAAAATCAACCAATTAACAAACATGTTTTGAGTACCTAATACACACAAGGCATCATGCTAGGCACTGGAGGGTAAAGGAGATTCAAGATGAAGAAAATCCAAGTTCTGCCCATAAGAAGACAACTCAGAAACACGTGAACACATAATTAGCAATAGCAGAGCGTCTGTGTGTGACCAGAAAGTGGAGCAGGCAGTGAGGATTAAAGGAGGCAGAGGAAGAAGAGATCTCTGGGGTAGGAGGAGAGTTCACAGGAGCGGTAGAGCCCAGGCCGTGTAAAATGGGTGGAATTCAGAAAACCAGGACAGCATAGGGGAGACAGTCAAGACGGAGGAGATGGCAAGAGCAAAGTCAGGGAAGTTGGATTGGATAAGTCATAAGAATGTATAGATCTATTCCTTGAAAGCAAAGACCCTCCCTGTATTATCACTATACTCCTTAAGCCTTAGAATAGCACCTGGCATGTAGAATGCACTCAAATATTTGTAAGAGGGGTTCCGAGAGGCTGTACTTGTGTGTGTGTTTATTTTGTTGGTGTCTGTCCAGCTATAGTTTTAGATGGCAAGCACCTCACAGTGAGGAATTCTGTCTGCTGCTTCTCTCACAATGATCTGCAAAGCCTGATGTAACATTCAACACACAGGAAGTATCCCAGTCTTGGGTGGTAGATCAGAACGTTCTCAGAGAACTGCTTACCTATAGATTCCTTCACTGATACCATGGAGGCCCACAAGACCATTAAAAATATTTATCAAATATTCCACTAATTTATAAGTATTTTCTGGTAGGTTTTAATAAGAATATTACTCTTATGGAAGAACAGAATATTTTCTTATGATTGGGCATGGGTGGTTATTAATCAGCTCAGTATAATCAGAAGATTTTCGTTAGTTGGCACAAATGTAAATCACAGCCGATTAAAACAATATCCTCCGTGTTCCACTGAGTCCTTGCCAGGAAGTGTCTTTAGCATGCAAAGACACTGTATTATAAATGGGCTTGGGTTTTCAATGAGCTGTAATGAAAATCTTTCCCGTATCCTTACCTGTGGATCTAGGTTCCAGATGTAGGGAGAATATAGCCCTCTTCATCTACCTTATATCCTGCCTTTTCTCTGGAACTGAAGAGGGAGCAGGATTGGGAAATGGTATAAAATATAAAATTCTGGTGCAGTTAGGGCCTTTTCTACCTATCTCCCTCTGAGACCAACCAGCCATTCCCCATCTCCAGGTAGAAGGCATTTTTCCCAGAACAATCAGTGAAGAAGTGGGGACGGGGGATCTCTCCCATCTTTCTTTCTTTCTTTTTTTCCTAACATCTTTATTGGAGTATAATTGCTTTACAATTGTGTCTTAGTTTCTGCTATATAACAAAATGAATCAGCTGTACATATATATATATCCCCATATCCCCTCCCTCTCACATCTCCCTCCCACCCTCCCTATCCCCCCTGTCTAGGTGGTCACAAAGCACTGAGCTGATCTCCCTGTGCTAATCATTCAGTGACTGACTAAGCCCTGACGGACTATTCTGATTCTATCAGAATCTCGGAAGTCTCTTCCAGTTCTGGAAGCCTGGGACTCTTTGAGGTCCTTCCTTGTGTAATCTTTATCTTCCCACTGAATTGTAAACACAAGTAAACACCTGGCGACTGCAGATGAAAGAATCCTGCTAAACTCGGGAACCAATTTAAATGCTTTACCGCGCCCCTCTGATTTCTCTCTTCCCCTTGAGCAACAGTGCGGCAGAGAAGGCTCACAGGGAGCCAGGCTGGGTACAGGTCGGAGGAGCAATTGAAGTGCCTTTTGCAGGCAGAGCTCAAACACAAAGCTTAAAGGGAAACCTCGGCACACTGTCTTGGTTCCTCCCAAACAAGGAAGTTTGCTGGAACATGCCAACCTTGGCCCTTGCTCATGCCTCAGGATCAGGGACCCCCTTCAGACCCAGCTGCCCTAAAAAGAAGTAGAAAGCGTTTGGGATTGAGGAACTGTGGGTTCTTGTCCTGGCTCCATCACTCGTTGGCTTTGCAGATTTTCAACAAGTTGCTCGGCTCCCTGGGCCTCTTATGTAAACCGGGGGTATTAGGTCTTCCTCGGGCCTCTCATGAGATAATATGAGAACACTTTGAAGGCGACAAAGCTTTCCTGGAAGAGGCATCATTATTGCTCCCATACTATCTTGTTACCTGCCGTTTGGAGAACCCGGTTGAATTGAGGGTTTGCCATCTCTATTCAGGTGGGCCTTGGTGACCGTCAGCCCTGGGGATGCCCTCCTCCTCCACTCTGCACAGAAGACGGCTATGTCCTGAGCTTTGAATTCTCCGAATGTGGCACATCAGCTGGGCCACTTTGCTATACTTACGAATCACACAAATATAAGTTCAACTCCTAAATCTGCCTAGTGGTAACTGTGTCGCTCTGAACAAGTCACGTTCAGCCTCAGTTTCCTGATCTGTAAAAGAATGGCGATAATTATCATAACGACCTCGAAGGACTATTTCAAGAGCTAAATAAGATCAAGTATATGAGTGTATTTTATCAGCCATAAAGCACTGTGCAAATGTTAGCTATTAATATTTCTGATGCCAGGGGAATCACAGAACTTGCCAGTAGCACAACTAAATAAAAAAGGGACTCTCCTCATACATGTGTATCCCCACGTTACACACCCAAGAGAATTCATAGAAGGCACGAGGTCGACCTCAGCCGCTACTCCCAGGCTTAGTCATACGTGCCCAAAATAAATGCAACAACCACTTCAACTATTGGCTTCTACCTTTCTGGAGGACCTTGAAAAGACACTTCACTTCTGTCTCCAGGCTTCCATTTCCTGGCCTGGAAGACGAGGGAGAGGGAGCTAAGCTGGGCGATCCTCAAGGTCTGGTGTTGTGGGATTCTCTGGGTGGGGCCCCGCAGGGAGAAATAAGCACCTGACGTCACCGGGCTGAGCCAGGGAACACAGGGGCAAACACTGAACGCTGAGATGGCTTTAGGAAGAGAGAGAAGCCGGGGCGCCCAGAAGAAACACAGGTGGCATGACTTCTAATTCCAATACCCCTGACTTAAGGGAGTCAGAGATGGTCCCCTTGCCAAGTCTCCATTTCTCTGACAGTATTGGGGACATCATAATAACTACAACTGATTAGATGCTGACCAGATGCCAGAAACTGTCCATGTGTCATGTCATTTAATCTCCCACAAGGGAGGTGTTAAATATCCCCCTTTTACCAATGAAGCAATTAGACTTCAGAGAGGGTACACCAACTAACATGAGATCTTTGAACTAAAAAGTTACAGAGCTAGAAGTCAGGTCTCGTTGTCTGCAAAGCCCATGAAATTCTGCACTAGGGTGTACTGACAGCCCCCTTAGAAAGGTGCGATCCATCAGCAGCTTGCCTAATAAACACATTTATTGGAAGCCATGGAAAATGTAATATGCCCCCTGGGCCCTCCTCAGCTTTCCTGCCATCTCCCTTTGCCCAGATTCCTTCAGACACAGGAGGCTTGGAATCCCGTATAAACATTCCTGCCCCAGCAACAAGCTAGCCTCAAGCAAGAAGAATCTAGCTGATGAGACACCCCTCCCCCATGCACCCCACTCCTACTCCCACCAAGCTTGGACCACAGCTCCCCACAGAGCAGCTCTGGCCTCTTGTGGGATGCTGTTGTATTGGCTGTTGCCATGGTGATAGAGGAACATTTCTGTCATGTGCGCAGGAGCAGCACAGAGTGGGTTTCCCTGCCTGGGAAGCTCAGAGGATTCATCAGAGGTTGCTTTTTAGCAGCATCTGCACACCACTTCACGGATAAATAAAAGAGCATCCCTTCCACTTAGCATTTAATCCCACTGCAGGGAAGGAGCTGAGCTCTCTGTACAAGTCAGTGCAGAAGGCAACCCCTTCCTTCTACCTCTGGTACAGTTCCTCTTCAGGGAGGTGCCTTCCAGGTGGTAGGAAGAGATATTTACAAGATGCCAGTAAATTAGCTGTTTACAGGAAGTGAGCAGCCCTTGACTCCCCATCCTGCTGACCACTCCCAGACTGTGGATCAATTAGATCTTTAGTGTCAGACCCATGCAGGTTTATCCTCTGCTTCAGCCACCTATTAGCAAGGCAGCCTCATGCAATTTCATTAATGAGACTCAGTTTATTTATCTGTAAAGTGGGGTTAATCATTCTTTGCAGAGTTATTGAAGAATATCGAGATCATGTAAAAATACTGCCCAGTACAGTGTCTGGCACATGGTAAGTGCATATCCATGATAGCAATTATTTTTAAAAAAGAAATGTAATGAAACTTATGTTCTGATTTGGAGACAGACTAATATTTGAATCCCTGGCTCACCACTTAATAGCTCAAGAGCGATGTAATATTCTGCAGTCAATTTTTTTTGAGTCTCCCATTTTCTGAAGAGGTCAGGATGAGATTCATAGACTCAGCCTCTATGTGAAGATTTTATTTAGAAGGTATGGTTGTACTATCTCTGCTGAGAACCTGAGGATCTGGGCTAAAAAGAAAAAGACATCTTCTCTTTTGGTGAAATGGCATGAGGCATTGATGGCATTACTCCTTAACGTAAATATCCGTACATTGAGAAGAACCTTTCCCACCTCCAACACATTGTATGAGTTCCTGCGTGGCTGTCCCCAAGGGAAAGGTTCCTCGGTGCCAGGGCCAGCTCTGAGCAGATGGCCCCACTTCTCCTTCTCTTGAAAACAGCCAGCTCCAGGGATTGGAGAAAAATAGAGTCATAATCCAAGGTCAAACACTTGACTGTCGTTTTAATGAGTGTGATTCAGCCTGAAAGTCCATCAGTACTCTCTCTCCAACCCCTCCCCTTCACTCTGCACATCTTCAGGACTCTGCCAGCACTAGAGGCCCTCTCGAGGGCTGAAGACACCTGGCTGGCTTGCCTGTCTTCTGTTCCTGATCAGGAGTGGGTCAGTACTACTATTTCTTGGTTTTTATCTTCTCCCTACACTGCCACTGTCTTTTCTCATCTCCAAAATAGCATCTGGTCCATTTGAAGCAGACTAGCAGTAGGCTGTCTGCCAGCACCCTCATTTCTCGGAAAATGGAAGGCATCCCCCATCCAATTATCTAAAAGTCCCTTTGCCTGGTGATTCAGCCAACCCCTCCAGCAAAAGCCAGCCCTGGGTGTCCTAAAGTCACCTTGAACAGATTGATTGTAATTCAACGCTTCACACGTTGCCTTGAATTCTTATAACAGCTCTACAAGGTAGGAATCACATGCTCATTTAAACAAATGAGGAAACAGAGGCTCAGAGAGGGGAAGGGACTTTCGCAAGATCATACAGCCTGTCGTAGAAGAGCTGAGATGCAAACTGTAATTTCCAGCTCTAGGAGGAAGTGTTGAACACTCACTTGCCACTTGCTTTTCTCACAAGCCATAGTGAGTGCTTTGGAAAGTGCTAGAGTTTAGAGAGCGTGGCAGCCGTGGGTTCCAGAAAATCAGCCCCGTGTCATCCCTAGTGTGCCCCCAAGCCTTTGCTCAAGCTGTTCTGTCTGCTTGGGATACCCTTCCCCACGCCTTCTAGCGTGGCATGGTGGAACAACCACAGGCTCTGCAATAGACAGAGCTCTTTTGGAATCCTGTCTGTACCACTTGCAGCTTTATGATCTCAGACAATTTATCCAATCTCTCTGAGGTTTTCTTCCTCCGTAAAGTAGGGCTGTCTACGTCATAGTATTGTCACGAGGATTCTCGCAGAAAGGGCCTGCCTAGCATGGTGCTAGTGACTATAACCAGCCCTTCCCGATGAGCTCAGGCACCACCATCTCTGTGAAGCCCTCCCTGACTGCAACTCCTGTCTCCATGCCCTAACATTCATTCATTTTTTCTTTCTTTCTTCATTCAACAAGTATTTGAAATACATAAATAACTCAATCATAGTGCTGTAATTATTGGGTCATCGTGCTCTGTTTCCCTCTTTAGACTGGGATCTTTCTGAGGGCAAGAATTTCAACGGAGTCATTTCTGAATCCCGAATGCCTAGTCCAGGGCCTGGCAGGAGAAAGGAAGGGAAAAAGAAAGAAAAAGGAAAGAATAAAAGGAAAGACAGAAGGAAAAGAAAACAAGGCACAGGACTGCTTATGACAATCTGCTACCCCAAAACGCCTCGTCTCTATATCCAGGCAGACAGGAAAGGCACCTGGTCCCCCACAGCCTCCTCTGAGAACGCATCCCGATTCCTCCATTGACGGGAGCCAACAACTGGATGAGAATATCAAGGACCGCCGGAGTAGGAGGCCTCGGATGAGCCCCACATTGAGAGTGGAGCCGGTGGGAAGGCGCAGCTGCGGAAAGGAAAATTCCGTCTGTGCCGCCGCTGGGGACAGACTGCCATCCCAGGCCCGGTAATGGCGCGTGCGGGCTGCGGGCCGCGCCCCGCGCCCCGCCCACCTCTGGTCCCGGCAGCTGCAGCCCGGGCGACCGCTCAGCCCGGCGGGCGGGGGAGGCATCTACCGTCTCAGCCGGAAGGCTGGAGGCTCGCCCGTGTTGGCTGGCTAGAGTTGAGTGTGCTGAGCCCCAGAGCGGGAGCTGGGAGCCCCAACCCTCGGGCAAAAGCATCAGGGAGGGGAGAGGAGAGGAGAGGAGGGATCTTCTTCCTCCCTGCTCCCCAGACAGTTCCCCTGCCCACCACCAGATGGGCAGGGGAGACTTCTAAAAAATTCCATTCTAATCCCACACCCCTTTCTCCACAAAGGGGGAAGCCACTTGATATCCGTGATTCTCCACACCACCTGACTAGCTCATCTCCTGGTCTTCCTTGAATGGCTCTGCAGCCATATTCAACTTCTTTCTGGTCCCCAAACAAGGCATGCTCTGTCATACCTCTGGGCCTTTCTCATGCTGTTTCCTCTTCCAGGAATGCACTCTGCCCATGCTTCGCTGTGTGGGGTCAGTTTCCCAGAGGCAGACCTTGAGACTAGGATTTGAGCACAAATAGTTTGCTTAAGAGGTGACCTAGGAAGCACAAGTGGGAACATGGACAAGCGGGCCCCAGGAAGGGAAGGAAGCCAGGAAAATGTGCATTAGGAAGCAAGTCATCCCTTTGAGCAGCTGGGGCCCAATCCCACTGAGCAACCCTGGTAGATATTGTAGAACACATCTCGGAGCTGTCCCACTCAGTGGGTGAAAAACTAGGGCATTTATCCACCAAATTCCATTCCAGATTGGTTGAGGACTGCTCCTGGGAGCATTAACTACCACCACCACCCCTCCCCAACACCCTGGCATCCTGCCCTGTGCAAGAGCCAGGCCCATCCCACCAACAGAGCTAGCTCTCAAGTAGAGCCTTACAGGGCACTAGTACCATCTGCTACTCTTGCCAAACTAGCTAACTACTCCTTATCTTTTAAGGCCTAGCTCAAAAGCCAATACCTCTAATCCCAAATAAATTCCAGAGCCTCCTCCTCTGCATTCCCATGGCATGTTGAACACAAGTCTATTGAATATTTGTCCTTATTCATTATAGTGATTTTCTGCCTATCTTCCCCACTGGATGGCTCCTCTAGGGCAGGATTTGTGACTTTATTCATTTCTGTGTACTCAACGCCCAGCACAAGATGGCACATAGATAATAGGTGCTCATTAAATATTAGTGATGGTCAAGAATGCTAACGAATATTGACGAGTTCCAATACCAGCCCAAGATTCAGTTTCTCTGGGAGGACGCCTGACACCCTATCGCCTTTTGTGATTTGAGAAAAAAATGGAGTCTCATCTTAAAAAGTATAATACTAGGGCTTCCCTGGTGGCGCAGTGGTTGAGAGTCTGCCTGCCGATGCAGGGGACACGGGTCTGTGCCCCGGTCCGGGAGGATCCCACATGCCGCGGAGCGGCTGGGCCCGTGAGCCATGGCTTCTGGGCGTGCGCGTCCGGAGCCTGTGCTCCGCAACGGGAGAGGCCACAACAGTGAGAGGCCCGCATACCGCAAAAAAAAAAAAGAAAGAAAAGTATAATACTGAATGCTGCCTCAGTTTCCTCAAGTTGATCAACTGTCAGGACACCAAAGATAAGTCTATCCAAAGAGTCTCAGACTGAAGCAACATAAGCTTTACTTTGCCATCTTCTGCCCTGGTGTAGACGGACACCTCATAGAGGATAAAAAGGCATTGGATTCATACAGATTTGTAGTTGTTTATGACATGCATAACATCATCAACCTATTTTAGTATACATGGCACCCATCCTAGAGGTGCTTAGCTGTATGGATAGGGCATTCCTCCTGCTAGAACCCTCAGACTCCATCTTTATCCCAAGGGGTCTGGGTCTTGCCTGCAGGCTGATGGCAGCAACTGGAACCCAAGTCAAGTCAGATGTGAAGTTTCCCAAGACAACTTGAGGCAATACTGCCAGAGTGGAGTATTGTTGTCAGTTATTCCAACAATGTTGGAATATTGTTGTTACAATTGTTGCCAAAACAATATCCAGTTAGGAAATATGAGGGAAGGGAAAAATATTTATAATAGCAATAAAAAAGATACATTATCCATCAGTAAATCTAACAAGATGTATGCAAATTCTATTTGAAAAACATTAACATTACTGAGGGACATCAAAGAACACTTTAAAAAAGAAAGGTATATCTTTTTCTTGGGTAGGAAGACTCAACTCCTAAAGATGTCATTTCTCTTTAAATTAATCTGTAAATTTAATGCAATTCCAATAGAAAAAATACCAACAGATTTTGGGGTGGCAGGGGTGGGGAGGGAACTAGACAAATGGATTCTGAAATTCACATGGAAAAATAAACAATCAGGAATAGCTAGGTGAATTCTGAAAAGGAAGAGCAGAAAGAGAGGGACTGACTCTCCCAGATATTAAAACATGGTACTAAGCTGCAGTAAATTAAACAGTGTGGTACCTGGGCATGGAAAGACAAATAGATCAATAATATAAAGCTCAGAAATAAACCTAAATATGTCAAGAGATCTAATATAGAATAAATGCGGCATTTCAAATCAGCGAGGAACAAGATTATCCAATAAATATTGTTGGAATGACTGGTTTGCTATTATGGGAAAAACTTAAATTGGAGCCATATCTCACTCATTACAGCAAAAAATGTACAGCAAAAACCCATAACATTAATAGAAGAAAAAGTAGGGAACTTTGTTTTATAAACTTGGGGTAATTAATAGCTGTCTAAGAATGACATATCCCACTCATAAGATATAAAAATTGACAAATTCAACTGCCATAATGTTTCTCCATGGAAAAAACCTCTGCATTTTCAAAAGGCAAAAGACAAACTGGGAAAATATTAACAATTCATACCACAGGCATAGGACTAATTCCCTTAATATATTAAAAGCTTCTATGTATCAATAAGGAAAAAAAATCCAATAATTCTACAGCAAAATAGGTAACAGACATGAAAGAAAGAAAATACAAATGACTTCTAAACTTCATCATAATAAGAGACTGGGTAACAGGGAAATACCTGGATGCTCTTTCGTACCTCTAAATTTTGTACCATTTGGCTATATTACCCAGTTTTGTTTTTTTTAAAGCACCCAAGCTCAAAAAAAAAAAAAAAAAGAAAAGAGCAAACAAAAATTATTTTAAAATAATAATAAGATTCTTGGTACTAGCTGAAAGGACCACTGTGGGCATCAAAGGCATACGTGGGAAAACAAGTAACAAAGTTGATAACTGAGGACTTTAAAATTAGAAGCAAGGGTGGGGGAGTATAGTGGGGTGATCAGTCACACAAGCTTTGGTGTTCAAGTTCCAGAACTGCTTTGTCCTAGCTGTGTGACTTTGGCAATTAACTTCATTCTATGACCATCAATTTTCTCATCTGTGAAAAGGGAACAATCGTAGATTTTCTGAGGTTCAAAGAGGATATGCACAAAAAATGCTTAGGGCAATGTCTGATATACAGTAAGTGCATGAAGGGCACCTTGCGTGTGCTAGAAGAGAGTGGGTGTGACAGCTTAGTGGCTGAGTTTAAGTTTGTTTATGTATTCTGTAACTTTACTGTTTCCTAGGGTCCTATTTCTTCTACTACTGAAAGAGGAGTGTTGAGATCTCCAACTGGAATTGTAACTGACTTCAGTTCTGTGAGTTTTTGTTTCACATATTTTGAAGCTCTATTTTAAGTGCATACATCTTTAGGATTGTTGCCTTCTTGATGAATTGACCCTTTTATTATAATGCCCCTTTTTATCCCTTATAAGTATTTCTTGTTCTAAAGTCTACTTTATCTGAAATTTCTTGTTCTAGAACCAGTTTTTTTTAATAAATTTATTTATTTTATTTATTATTATTGGCTGCGTTGGGTCTTCGTTGCTGCGTGCAGGCTTTCTCTAGTTGCGGCGAGCGGGGACTACTCTTTGTTGTGGTGCGCGGGCTTCTCATTGCGGTGGCTTCTCTTGTTGCCGAGCGCGGGCTCTAGGCGCAAGGGCTTCAGGAGTTGTGGCTCCCGGGCTCTAGAGCGCAGGCTCAGTAGTTGTGGTGCACGGGCTTAGTTGCTCCGCGGCACGTGGGATCTTCCCGGACCAGGGCTTGAACCCGTGTCCCCTGCATTGGCAGGCGTATTCTTAACCACTGCGCCACCAGAGAAGCC
This sequence comes from Orcinus orca, assembly GCF_937001465.1. Lineage (NCBI taxonomy): Eukaryota > Metazoa > Chordata > Mammalia > Artiodactyla > Delphinidae > Orcinus > Orcinus orca. The sequence goes on from NC_064568.1 coordinate 5,405,513, forward strand.
CACATTTCTCCATTCTTGAATCCTTATCTTAGGGTCTGCTTGTGGTCAAATCCAAACTAAGACAGCTCCCCTCCGCAAATCTTTGAAATAGACAACTAACGCTTTCTCAAATATACATAAAATGTTATGCCAGTGGAATTTCCAATCCCTTCTGCTAACCAGGTTTGCTGTCCATAAAGCACCCCCCTGCCAATATAGGAATTCTGGAACTGCCACCACTTTGCGGGACAGATCTTGATAACCCCCGCCCTGCAATTCACACAATCCCTTAGCTGGAGCTCAGTCCATCTTCAGCCTTTAAATTCCTCCTTGGGGACCAGGGAAGGCCTGCTCCAAAGCAGGAAACTTTCTATTCATTGTTGGCCTGGGCTCCATCCAATGGCACAGAAGCAGATCAGCATTTTTTATTCCTATTTATTTTCAATGTCAGGTCCTCTTGTCAGGCAAGATCATGCCCCTGCCTATCAGTCGTGAGGGCTGTCTGAACCTTTTGAGAAAAATGGATCACAAACTAACTGCAGTGTAAATGTAGAGCAGAGGAAAGCAGAATTACACATGCAGGAAGCTAGAGCAAAGAGACCCCAGGGAACAATGGGATCCGATGGGAGCCACAAGGAGAGGACCCTCCCCCAAGCCCACACCCAAGGTCTGTTCCCACAAACCTACCTGACCTGTGTGTGAGATCCCACTGTTAGAAAGTTGTGCCAGATGGTATTTCCAAAAGACAGCCACACCAGAACATGTCCATCCCATGTGTTCTTCTTATAATGTGACATTGACATTCCTGCATTGAGAAGTGGGTAGACCTTTGGTACTGCCTCAGCCAGAGGGATGAGGCAGAAGCGACACTGCACGAACTCCAAGACTAGATCATAAAAGGCAATGAGTTCTGTCTGACTCTCTTTCGGGTTATGTGCCCCGGGAACTCAGTTACCATGTTGAGAGGAAGTTCAGGCCAGATGGAGAGGCCATGAGGGGGTGTTCCAGCTGACAGCCGGCCCCAGCCACCAGGCGTGTGAGTGAATGAGTCTTCCTTCTGCCCCCAGCCTTTGAGTCCTGCAGCAGAGGACCAAGACATCGTGGAACAGTCAAGACTTCACCGTTCTGCCCTGTCTGGGTTCCTGACTCACAGAGCTTACGAGAGATGATAAATGATTGGTGTTGCATCAAGCCACAAGGCCTTAGGGTAATTTTTTATATAGCAATAGATTACAAATATAGGAATGAACCCTCAGCTGCAGTTGAGAGCAATCTCTCTAAGTGCAGACACACCCAGACGGAGAAACATCTGACCCTAGGTATAGTCATTCACGCTCCAGTATGAATCACCCATACTCAGCACCACCATCCCAATGAGAAAAGAGACAGAATTAAAAGTCTTAGGAGGGCTTCCCTGGTGGCGCAGTGGTTGGGAGTCCGCCTGCCAATGCAGGGGACACGGGTTCGTGCCCCAGACCGGGAAGATCCCACATGCCGCAGAGCGGCTGGGCCCGTGAGCCATGGCCGTTGAGCCTGCGCGTCCCGAGCCTGTGCTCCGCAACAGGAGAGGCCACAACAGTGAGAGGCCCGCGTACCGCAAAAAAAAAAAAAAGTCTTAGGAAATGAGAGAGAGGACCTGGGAAACTGAAGAGGCAGAAATGGATACGGGGTATTTTGTAGAAAGAGATCTGGACTTAAAGCCGTATAGGACTGTGTTCTAGTCCTAATCACGCCCCTTTCCAGCAGAATTTCCTCTGAGGTACGGAACGGGCTGTGCCACTTATTAGCTATGTGACGTGGGCACAGCCTCAACTTTCCCACTTGTGAATCATTCACAACAATACCTACCTGTCTCTCAAGATTGCTGGGAAAAGCAAGTAAGACAGTTGTTATGAAGACAAATTGTTTATGTAATTAAGAAAGTTGCAGGATGTGGTGGACCAAGCAGGACTCAGCAGATCTGGGTTCTAGTCCAGGCTTTGCCAGTAACTCACTCTGCAAGCCTTGGCAAACTCACTCACCTCTGCACTGTAGTCCCCACAAAGCTCGTGCCAATGTAATACTCACCTGTAGACCCAAGCACTCCTGGTGCAAGAAGGCCTACAGCCATCAGTGCCAGCAAAAGGTTGCAGAGTCTCAGTCACCAGTCCAGGTAACGAAGAAAGGTCAAGGTTAAATCAAGGTCAAAGCAGAGTCAATCTAGCAGAGTGAGAAGCCAGTTACAAACAGGGTTAAAAGGGTCCAAGGTGAGTCCCATCGTCTAAATATACCTTTTCAGCTCTGAGAATGAGATGCAACCAGGGATGCAGCTGATAACTAGTCATGGGACCATCCATTGCCAGTATAAAATATTATTTAGGAGTTTAAACTCTGGAGCCAAAACACCTGAGCTCCAAATTCCAGCCTTACTGTCGATTAACTATAGCGATCGTGGACATGTTATTAACCATCCTATGCGTCAGTTTCATCCACTGTAAAATGGAGGTGATAATTACTTACAGCACCCTGTTGATGGGGTTATTGAGAAGATTACATGGACACGTGCAGTAAGAGTTCTTTCACACCTGGGAAGCTGGCCCTCAGTGAGGCAATTCTGGCTCCTGTTTCCTAAACTGAAGAAAATGGTTATAGGGCAATTTTAGGAGGTAAATTCACAGGTCCTTCAACATAAGATAACACGTCCCCCTCCACTCCCACTAAAATCACTTTTCAACGCTCCTTTGATCCTTCTGACTATACCAAAGAGAAAGTGTCAGCTTGGTGTTAGTAAATCTTAACACCCCTCTGGCTCCTACTAATTTGCTAACCCCCCTCCAACAAAGGAAAGTGCAGGGCCTGTAGCTCAGAGCCTTTCCAGGCAACAGCGTCTAGCTACAATTTAGTAATCTTTTGCTTCTGTCATATTTATTTTTACAGTTACTTTCTTTCTACTTGAGTGATTCTGGTTTTACATTGATAGTCATGATTTAAAGTTCTCTTTTAAAGTAAACGTATTTTTTAAGTAAGTCTTTTTTGATATTAAACATTATGATATATATGGTTCTTTGATATGGAAAATAATCATGAAGGTGGGAAACATGGTATCAGGCTGCACGGGCGGACATGGCATCTCCAGGGAGCTACATGGGTCTACTGACAGCTAAAGTACATGTCCTAGTCCTAAGTTGCGTCCCCAGAGTCCCCCGTTTTGTTGCCAGGACCCCAGAGACTCACGCTGCTCTTCAATCCTTCCAAATGCTGCCAGAATGTAAACTGGTACAAACTCTGGATAATTTGGCAAGTATATCCTCTATGCATCAGCAAATCCATTTCTAGGAATTTAATAAAATAACCAGAGATATGCCCAAAGATACATGGTTGTGAATATTTGTGGCCACATTATCTATGACAGGGAAAAATTGGAAATCATCTAAAAGGCCAACAATGGGGGACCAGCTTTGCAAATTACAGTAATTTCACAAAATGGACTGATCTAAAAATAATAATATGACAAACACTCTGCACAAGGTAGATATTATTATTAACTGCACTTTACAGATGGAAAAACTCAAGCACAGAGAGGTTAATTATCTTGCCCAAAGTCACAGAGCTAGTAAGTGGTAGAGCTGACATTTGAACACAGGCCACCTAGATCCAGAGTCCATGTTCTTAACCGCTAGGTTGTCCTGTCATTGAAGCTGACATTGTAGATGAACATTTATTGCCATGGGAAATTGTTCCCTCAATGTATCGGTAAGTGAAAAACAGGTGGGAAAAAACCAATCTGGAACATACACCATATGTCAAAAGAGGTTATTTCTGGTTGGTGGAATTATTTTATTTTTGTTGTTTGGTTTGTTTGTTTTTTTAATTAATTTATTTTACTTATTTATGTTTGGCTGTGCTGGGTCTTCGTTGCTGCATGTGGGCTTTCTCTAGTTGCAGCGAGGGGAGGCTACTCTTCGTTTCGGCGCACGAGTTTATTGCGGTGGCTACTCTTGTTGCAGAGCACGGGCTCTAGGCATGTGGGCTCCAGTAGTTGTGGCTCATGGGCTCTAGAGTGCAGGCTCAGTAGTTGTGGCGCACGGGCTTAGTTGCTCAGCGGCATGTGGGATCTTCCAGGACCAGGGATTGAACCCGTGTCCCCTGCATTGGCAGGTGGATTCTTAACCACTGCACCACCAGGGAAGTCTGTTTGGTTTGTTTTTATATGTGTTTTCCAGGTTTTCTGTTCCGAATGCCTATTACCTTCATAATAGAAATGAAACATGAAAATATGACTTTTCTCCTCAGTTCTCCCATTCCTTTCTGCTTCTAAAGACAAGACAATTGGTTCTTCATGATGACAATAAAAATGACAATGATGGTAATAATAGCCAACATTTAATTTTCTTTTAGTATGCTAAAGGAATGACAAGCACAATTTCATTTAACTCATCACTGCCACTTCCTGTGTACTGCCTCCCAGTCTGTGCACTGCACAGCTCCAGGTAGTACCACTCATATATCATCTACATTATGGACTGAGCTGTGAATGGTGCTTCTGAGAGCCATGCGACAAGGCCACCCTGTCAACAACCCTCAGGGGTAGATACTCTGATAATCTCCACCTGATACAAGAAGAAATTGAGGCACAAAAAAACGCTAATTAACTTGCCCCATATCACCCAGCTAGTGATTGGAACCTGTATTGAAACTCAAGCAGTCTGGCTTCAGGATCTGGTCTCTTTTTCTTTTTGGCTGTGAGACTTGTGGGATCTTAGTTCCCCGACCAGGGATCGAACCTGGGCCCTAGACTGTGTAAGCGCGGAGTCCCAGCCACCGGACCACCAGGGAATTCCCTGGTCTCTTATTTTTAATGGCAGAGGGGAGATAGGGCATGACAAAGAAGATACGGTAAAATCTGGACATCTAGACAAAGATTACAGATCCAACAGGACATTGTGGCAACATGAAGAGAGCACTGGTGTCAGAGGGAGGACATTGACATTCTGTCCCTTGCTCTGTCCCCACCTAGCTAGTGACCTTAGCAATTAGCAAAGTTCCTTTTTTTTTTTTTTCTTGCTCTGGGCTCAGCTTCCCCATGTGTAAACTGAAGGAATTAGATCTTTAAGATCTCTCGCAGCTCTGAGTGTCTACAATTACAGATGGCATCCCAATATGGGCCCAGAGCTCTGGCCTCCCACTCAGCACAGACATTCTCCCACCTGCTCAGGGAAGCATCTCTCAAGCTGACCTACTTTGTGTATGGGGGAGAGAAGGGCAGAGAGGAGGCCTAAGGCAGGGGCGAGAAACCAAAGGTTTGCCCTCCTGAGCAGCCAGGCTCCTCTCCAGCTGCTAATGATTCAGTCAGTGCCCCCTCAGAGGCTTCTGGGGCCTGTCTCCCTGCTCCGCAGAAGGCAGCGGGCTTAAAATATCTGACAGGGTGGCAAAGCTGTTTTAATGCATCGCTTTTAGTTTTTAATCACGCTGGTGATTCATCAGGGTATTTCTCTGACTTTCCAAACATGCTTTGTTAAAGTCATTCTTGCAGGATCTTTAGAATGTTTAATTAAACAAAAAACCAAGGTGCAGAACAGCGTGTATAAGGTGAGAAAAATTATTTAGATATACAGTTGTGTCTGTTTGCGAAGGGAGAAAGAATGAATAACTCTGGGAAGAAACATGAGAGATTGGTAACCATTCACCTCCCAGGAGGGAAACCAGGTGGGTTGGGGGAGGGGCAGAGGCAGGAGGGAGAATTTATGCCTTTTGCACGTGCATGTATTATTACCTAGACAATTTCCCATCTCAAGCGTGTTTAGTTCTGACTTCTCTTCTGCAAAGATATTCCTGGCTGTATTAGTTTGCTAGGCTGCCATAACTAAGTACAAGAGACTGGGTGCCTTAAACAATGGAAATGTATTTTCTGATAATTCTAGAGGCTAGAAGTGCAAGATCAAGGCATCTGAAGGGTTGGTTTCTCCTGAAGCCTCTCCACTTGGCTTGTAGATGGCTGTCTTCTCCCTTTGTCCTCACCTGGTCTTCCCTCTGTGCATGTCTGGATCCTAATCCCGTCTTATAAGGACACCAGTCACGTTGGACTAGGGCCCACCCATACGACCTGATTTTAATTTAATTACCTCTTGAAAGATCATATCTCCAAATACAGTCAGTTTCTGAGGGCTGGGAGCCAGGACTTCAACACGTGAATTTTGGAGGATACAACTCAGCCCGTAACCGTGCCCTACACCAATGAACTCACCCCATCAGACCAGTGACCTCTGAGGAACAAGTACAGGTTCTTATATTCATTCAACTTTAATTGAGCATCTCTTGTGAGGGAAGCAATGTTTTAGGGTTGGAGGTGATATCCAATTGAGTTAGATTTGATTCTGGCCAGAAATAAATAGGAAAATGAGAAAGACGGCAAGACTAAAAATCAAAAGACCTGATCATCCAATCCCACCTCCCCCTCTTCCTAGCTGAGTTAGTCTGGACGTAGCTTTTAGCCACCATTTTTATCCTCAAGGGCAGGTTGTAATACATACCTCAAAGGGTAGGGGAGAGGATTAAAGGAGAAAAGACAGGTAAAATACCTTGTCTATAGTACTTGTTCCCTGTACAGTGCTTATTCACCTCAACTCCTCCCTGGGTCGGGGCTCGGGGAGCAGGGTCCACACCCTTTCATCCTTATGGCCCTGGAGTATAGCAGTGAACAGTGGGGCACTGGCTGGGCAGCTTTGCTGGAGCAGTAGCCCACATGGATTTGTGAGGCCACGTGTATATACCCCAGAGGGACTTTCAGAAACATCATAGAGGCTGCCTTTAAAAGCAGTTTTTCAAAATGAAAAAATTTGAGTATTAATGTTAATACGACCTCCTTGGGAATCACAGGCTGATGGAGCCCAGGAAGATCTGAGCTATATTTGGAACTTCTGTCTTTCATGCCACACAGATCTCCCCAGGAGAACAGGAAGCACATAAGATTTGTAGTGGACGTTTGCTATTTTGATCTGCCAAGCACAGATCCTGCTTCTTCTGGTAACAGAACTCCACGGTTCTTTTGGGGAAGCACACCCTCCAACATTCCCAGCCCATGTGGTTTAGACCAGCAGACCACATCTCCAGCTCCAGGAATGAGCCCATGACTCAGGCCTGCCATTGAGAGTTCTACCTTCTCTGGTTAACTGTGGCTGACGCGGCAACTAGCACATGACCCCAACTGGGCAAATCAGCAATTCCTGGGAGTTTGACAGGCTCTGTCAGGAAAGAAGTGCTCTTTTCACCAGGGTTGCTAAACTAAATGCTAAACTAAAAACTAAATGCTAAACTAAGTTGCTAAACTAAATGACCGTTTTGCCACCACCTGGGGAAAGCCTGCCTGAGATCCTGGTGACATTGTTTGAGCACCTGGATTTAGCCTTGCCAGAAGCCAGCAACCCTGAACCTCGTGTTGATGTGAGCCGATAAACTTTCCTCATTTCTTAAATCAGTTTGACTTGGGGTTCTGTCACTTATCAACCAAATAAATGGCACGTACAGGATTAGTTCTCGGTAACTTCTTTCCATGTGTAACTCTGATCCTTTCTTTGGGGGCTTAGAACTATTCACTACTCGAAATCAATTCATCAAACAACTTGCATGTAAACTCGCTCTGGAGTTTACAGACACCTTTCACAAATCCAAGGGTATGTGTGAAAAGAGCTATTGGAGATGGGGAGAGATAAAATGAGAGCTGACTGGTAACTACACCTGCCAGGTGGATCCAGATGCTGACTCTGGCCCTGCCAGCACATCTGGGTACAAGGTGGCTGATTCTGTGCTCTGGGTCAGCCGCGTGCTGAAGCTGGCTTGTACCAGCTAACAAGAGGATTTGTTAAATAACTGGGAATTTTGCAGCTGGTTTTAAACCACTGATAGTTTGAAATTGGCCATGGTGAGAGTATTTATACCATGGATATCACCAAACACTAAAAATCAAGTTAATTTTTTTCCCCTTGGAGAGTTTGTTTATCAGCAAACCACAGGCTTTGGCCTTGATTCAACAGGTCTGAAAATGGCCCATAAGAATGAGGGCTAAACAGCAAAGATAACCAAAATTTATATTCCACTTCACAGCACTTCCTCACCCAAAACCTCATCTTGCCCCTCTAGCAATGCTATAGAGTAGAAATTATTACTCACATCCTACAAGTAAGGAATCCAAGGCCTTGGAGAAATGTCTTCCTTGTGGTCAGATGGCAGAGCTGAGAAATAAACTCAGGTCTTTGGACCCCATGCCTAACGTTGTTTCCCTGACATCCCAGTAGGAGGTGACTGAAGCATCAAAACAGGGTCTAAACAAGTAATTTTGTCACTGGGTATGGAAAGGCTGTTTCCAAAAACAAAAGAGCTTTTTAACAACGTATTTCTGAACAGAGGTGGCCAATTAGCAAGGCAGCTGCCCGGAGATTAGCAATAATACTACATATTCAATCCTCTAAGACAACACAGCACCACTTCTAATAAATTAGACAGCTCACATTTGTACAGAATATTTGGTTGGTTTATAAAACCCTTTCAAGTATGTTGCCTCTGTATATCAACTCCTTTAAAATATTCAGAAACTTTGGCCCTGCGTGGCATGCTGATTAACTTAAAACTAACCACCAACACTCTTTTCCCTTAACTGCCTCCACTAAAACATCTGGAAAAATGGAATATTTACTTTTTCAGCCTCCCTTCGAGACCTACAGACATGTGATCTAGTGCTGGCTATTGAGACTTAAGCAAAAGTCGGCTTTCCTGATAAAAAGTATTGCCTTTGCCCCTCTCCATCCTGTCTTAAACAAGGACGTGATAATGGTACTGCAGCAGCCATTTTGTAACCATGAGGTGACAAGACAAAAAGCTAAGCAGAGCAGAGCAGAAATAGAGCAAAAGTATGGGTCCTCGATGGCATTATTGAGTCTGCACCAGGCTGCTTCCTCTGAATCTTTTATAATGGGAGAAAAACAAACCAGTGTCATTTGACTATTCTGTTACCTACAGTGGAAACATTCCTAACATAACTAGAAATTCTACTTCTAGGAATTTATCATAAAGATCATCTATAATAGAGGAAAACTGGAGTCTCAATGTGCAACAATAGGAAGTTGATGAAACATAACGCGGGGTGGCTATATAATGTATACTATTCAGTTATTGAAAATTATATTGCAGGCAAGAGATTCTTCAACTTGTATTCTTAAACAGGTGCCCCTAAATACATACAGACGTTATGTGTGGATGCATATATGCATTTTTCTAGGTACATAATTATTTTCAGATTCTCAAAGCTTTCAGAAAAAAAGTTTAAGTATCACTATTTCAAATTAATATTTGTAGACATGGAAAAATGTTCACAATCTATTGGAGGAACAGAAATTGACAAAACAGCATGTTCAATATTCTTCCACATTGGAAAAAATTGCATATATATTATAAATGTATGTATGCATGGTGGTGAGCTGAAATTTACCGAATACTTACTTGGGAGCCACACCCCCCAAAAAAACCCCACAAACTTTATTTCTGTAAACTTAGCTTTGCCTACTATCCCGCATTCTTGCTGATTACAGAAAACTTAATCTTGCAATTCAAAGTAACTCAGACACTTCCTGATTTAAGATGGTCAGTTCAAGATCCTTCCCATTTCTCCCTCCTCCCCTGCTCCTCTAGTTCTTCCATGGACAGATGCATTGTCCTGGAATCCAGAGGAGTGGCATCTGGTCCTATGCTACCCTCTGTTCTTCCCTTGGCCTCTGCAGTTCATCTTTTCTGGTCCCCATCATGAAGCTCTGGCATCTGCTACTAATGTCTGTGGTCTTGTCCTGACTGTTAGTTGAGAAATCTATGCACTCCTGGTCTACCTGGTCCCAATTTATTCTCAGCCCGTTTAGTACCCTTCACAGGGGTCCATGGGGACCATTCTTAGATTCTTTCCCACATCTGAAATGGTGCCCTCAGCCTCACCACCCCCACCCAAGCAATGACTGCTTTGCCCCTCAAGGTACCAGGTTTGACATGGACTTTAACGGACTTACATCCTGGGAAGAGAGGCTCAAGTGCCTCCTGTTTTCCTGTTCTCACTAAACTTATTTAGGATCCCTAAGGCCCTCTCCCAGTCTCAGGTGTGGGGCGGAACTCTGAGCCCCTTCTCAGCACCGAGGTAAGGTGTCAGCTCTGATCTCATCCTTCCAATATTCCCTTTTCTCTCCAGATAGTCCAACTCTTATCTCTTTCTTCAGACCTGCATTCTTCTTCATTCTGGGGCTTATCTTCCAAACACAGTGCTCTGAGGCTCCCAGGTTTGCTCTTTTATATACTAAGTCAGGCTATTGCAAATCTGAAGATAAACTTTTTGTTTTCCCTCAAAATCCTGGCTCTTGTGACCCAAAAGTACTCTGGCTTCCAAATTTTGTGCCTGCTGTAAGTTTTCAAGTCACCCTAGGGGTCGCCAAGAATTTGGCTTTTTGTTTTTGTAAACACTTTATTGTCCCTCATGGGTAGTGCCTGAAAAATGCCCAAAGGGTGGGTGTAGAACACAAGGTACAAGGTAGCATGTGTTAGGAGGAAACATCTTAATGTCTCAAATTAGTTTCCTGCTGCATATTCATCGGGAAAGATCTGAAAAGATGCAAACTGAGATGTCATCATTTATGATCCCTGGATGATGAGAGTACATTAATGTAATAGTTATGATGGAAGTTACAGAAAACCCAACTAACAGTGGCTTAAAATAACAAGGGTTTATTCTTCTCACAAGATAAGAAGTATGGAGGTGGGTAGCTGCTGGCGTTGGCCCAGCAGCCCAACACTGTCAGGGTCAGCATCTGTACTGTTCCCTCAGCCTTCCTTCATGGTCTCAAGATGGTTGCAACACCACACGTTACATCCCACATTCAAAAGGGAGAAGGGATGACACGAGCTCCATCTGCTCCTCTGAGCCGGAAAAGCCAAAGCCTTCCACTTTTATCTCATTGGTCAGAAATGGGTCACATGGCCACCCCAGCTGCAAGGGAAGCTGGGAAGACCCCAGGGACAGGTTGGCATGGGTTTAGCCAGCCGATGGTTCCTACCACAAGGGATAGCTACAGTCTTTTTTCTTCTTGCTTCTCTGTGTCTCCTAATTTTTCCACTATTGACAAATATTACATTTATAATAAGGGCAATATTTATTTATTATTATTTTTTAAAAGAATGAGAATTTTTTTAAATTTTATTTTTGGCTGTGCTGGGTCTTTGTTGCTGCACGTGAGCTTTCTCTAGTTGCGGCGAACGGGGGCTACTCTTCGTTGCAGTGCACGGGCTTCTCATTGCGGTGGCTTCTTGTCGCAGAGCACGGGCTCTAGGCGAGCAGGCTCAGGAGTTGTGGCTTAGCGGGCTTAGTTGCTCCGCGGTGTGTGGGATCTTCCCGGACCAGGTATCGAACCGAACCCGTGTCTCCTGCATTGGCAGGCGGATTCTTAACCAATGCACCACCAGGCAAGTCCCAATAAGTGCAATATTTAATTAAACAAATAGACAATGCTTAGAAACCAAATACATTGCCTCATTTGATCCTCCCAACACCTTGCCCTGGATAATCTTACCCTTGTTTCAGGAAAAAGTGAAGATCAGAAGTGAAATGACTTCCAAGGACACATAGCAGATGATTGATAACACTGAAGAAAGAAAGCAGGTATCCATCCTCCAAATCCTCTGATTTTTCTCTACACCAACTGGCTGCTAATGATCAAGAAGCTTAGAAATGAAACTTCACAGTTGCAGTTACGCTGAGAGAGAGGCGAGTGGAGATTAGTGAAGCACAGCACAAAAGGCCTATTCCCCATGTTTCAAGCAACGTCCCGTCAGGCCCTTCCTGACCGTCCGAGCCTCTTCACCTCCTCCTGCCTCCTCTGTCCTCAGCCCTCCTTCCTCACACTCTCCGCCCAGCCTTTCCCACCTGCCACCCCCAGCAGAGTGTCACCCAGTGGAAGTGTGCCAGCTGTGCCTTCAGCTACTCCTGAGTCTGAGTCCCCGTTCCCCCAATTAACTACCCAACTTGAGCAAGTTGCTTAGCTCTCTGGGTCCCCAATTCTTCATCTGCTAAATGAAATAGTACTACTTGTCTCATAGGACTAATTTGTGAATTCTACGTAACAACATAAGTGAAAGCTTCTTGGGTGGTATCAGACGCTTAGTACATGCTCAATTAATGCCAATATTAGTCATTATAGTCATAATATGGAAGCTCAACAACCTTTGAAATCTCAGCCTATAGTCTTGCATTATTATGAACTAGGGCAAGCATATGCCAGAGCAGAAGGTCATCAAGTCTGCTGTCTGTCAACAGAGCAGTCACTTGTACGTGTCACTTAGGATAAAAGCAAGTGGATTTAGGAGTCGACTTTGAGGACCCACTCAGTTTGCTGAGTGGAGGAATTCTTAGTAGCACATAGTTTTGAGCAGAGATGGTTGAAATCATGGCTCTCACACTTATCAGCTGTGACCTGGGTCAAGTGACTTACAGTCTCTGTGCCACAGTTTGCTCATTTAGAAAATGGGGATAATAATAGCATTTACCTTTCAGGGTTGTTGTGAGGATTCAAGGAGTTAAAATATGTAAAGCACCTAGAAGAGAGCCTGACATATCAGATCAAATGTGTTACATAACTCTACTATTAATGCTATTATTATATCATATTGAACACCTACTATGAGCCCAAGGTCATGAACTAGTAATAAGTGAAGACAGGATTTAACCTCAACACTGTCGGAGCCTGAATCAGCACTTCTAACCCCTAACCAGCCTACATCCATCATCTCTAATTTCCTCCCCTCCCCCATTGCTTCCCCTTCCCTTCACAATCCAACGCTTCCCTTGTGTTCCTAGGATACAGGTCCTTGTCTCCTCTTTATCCATTCTTGCCACCTTTTATCTCTACTTCTCCTTCTCCACCTCTTTTCCCCTGTGACAAGCCTGGAGCTGAGGACAGACTATAACACCAGCTATATCAGAGACCCAACTCCACTGGCTTAAACACATTTTTATTTTCTCTTCTCTTTCTCTTACATAAAAGAAGTCTGGAAATGGGTAGTTCAGGGCAGTTGCGATAGCTCAGTCATCAAGTTCAGGGCAGTTGTGATAGCTCAGATGGAAGTCTAATGGCTTCCGTCATCAAAATCACCTCATGGTGACAAGAGTGATGCTGCATTTCTAGCCATCACATCTATACTCCAAGTAGTAGGAAAGGGTAAGATTATAAGAGGTAACCTTGTTGACTCAGCACAGTCAACATCCTGGAAAGAGCTTTCCTTGAAGTCCCACTTCAGTACCGTCATCTGGCCATTCTTATCTTCAGGGGAGACTGAGAAATAGTTTTTCATGTGGGCACATTGTTACTCCCAACAGAGTCCTGTTATTAAGGAAAAGAAGGAAAATTGTAACTGGGTAAGTAGCTCGCTCTCACTGATACCCTATCTTCAGTAAGAAGAAAAGGAGACTGGATGTTGGGTAGGCAGTTAACCATCTCTACTGCTCCATCCTTAGAATTCCTCCAAGGAGAGTACTGTGAGTGGTTGGGAACGATTCTCTGATGAACCACTTAGACACATGATAAGACACCTAAGAAACATGGTCCAATAATTATGGGTCCCTAACTCACCTTTTAGGAAGGAGGTTCAGATTAATTCTGGCCTTTGTGCCGCTGAATGGAGATGTGAGTTTGAATCGAGAGCTGTTTTGCTTAGACAACAGAGAGACTAAATACTGCCAAGAGGACTCATTTGTTTTCATTCTTAACACGCAACAACATTCAGCCTCTTCTCTAAATACCCTTTTAGCAAATGTTTGAAGAATAATGGTTTGAAGGGATACCAAATTATTAGCCTGCCTGGGATAGACATTACTTGTGCTCACCAGGTTCTGGTTTTCCTTTTCCTCTTTCTGGGTGCACAGGGAGACTACACTCTTGCAACTATATGGGGCCACGTGGCTAGTTCTGGCCGGCAGGCTTCAGCAGAGGTGACATATGTCACTTCCAGGGCTAGGCACCCAAGAGCTGATGTGAGTTCTCTTTGCTTCTCTCCGCCCACACCCTGGTCAATGCAGAGGTCTTGGGTTGAGATGGTGAAGCCACAAAACTGAAGCAGCCTAGGTCACGTGCAAGACGCTGACCTAGGGGCTGGAGGGGGGTGCCAGTGAACTTTGACCAAGCAAGAAACAAATTTTTCATAATAGCTGAAAAGTATAACTGTTTCTTTCTCTGTAAAATGTAGACACTCATTCAGAGTTTGCACAGAACAGCTAGTATCGTGTCACATAATAGTTACCCTCCATGTATGACAATAACAAAAAGAACTTTATTTTCTCACTTAATCCTGACGATAATCCCTCGAGGATTAGAGCTCAGTGTTTCCCTTGGGACTTCCCTGGTGGTCCAGTGGTTAACAGTCTGCCTTCCAATGCAGGGGACGCGGTTCGATCCCTGGCTGGGGAACTAAGATTCCACATGCTGCGGAGCAGCTAAGCCCACGCGCCACAACTAGAGTGAAGCTCGCATGCCATGGTGAAGAGCCTGCGTGCCACAATCGAGACCCGACGCAGCCAAAAATAAATTTAAAAAAACCAAAAACTCAGTGTTTCCCAAACGTGCCTGGTTATAAGAATCACCGGGAGGGAACATGGTATAATTATAGATTCACAAACTCTCGCCCTGGACATTCTGATCCAGTGGGACTGAGGTAAGGCCTAATGATTCTGCACTTTCATCAGGTGTTCCGAGGACTCTTGTGAGCAGGTAAGTTCGAGAAACACAGTGGGTGTTACTAATACTTTACTGATAAGAAAAGCGAGTTTTGGATCAGTGCATCTTCTGAGCATTTTAATGGGCAGGAGAATCACCCGGGGATTCTTATTCAGTAGGCCTGGGTTGGGGCCTGGGGTCCAGGAGTGCTAGCAAGTGCCCAGGGGCTGTCCGCACCGCAGCCTGAGGACCACACTGAGTGGAAGGGCGAGCCTGGAGAGTGAGCTCACTGGTCCTCAGGCAGCTGTTCTTCGGTGTCAACTGAAAATGCTGATGCCCGAATCCTGCCCCCATAGATTCTGATGTAATTAGTAGGGGTGTGGCCTGGGCATTGGAATTTTTAAAACCTCCCCAGATGATTCTACTCTACAGCAAATTTGAGAACCACTGGTTCAGGTAAGTCATATAGTTTGAGTTCACAGAGCTAATAAATGGCCAAGCCATTTTTTTTCTTTTTTTAAGATTGACGTATTGTTGATTTACAATGTTGTTAATGTCTGCTATACAGCAAAGTGATTCAGTTATACATGTATGCATTCTTTTTTATATTCTTTTCCATTATGGTTTATCACAGGATATTGAATATACTTCCCTGTGCTCTACAGCAGGACCTTGTTGTTTATCCATCCTATATATACTAGTTTGTATCTGCTAATCCCATCGTATATATGCTAGTTTGTATCCCAGTCCTTCCGTCCCCCACCCCCCTCTCCCTTGGCAACCACAGGTCTGTTCTCTACGTCTATGAGTCTGTTTCTGTTTCATAGATAAGTTCATTTGTGTCCCATTTTAGATTCCACATATAAGTGATGTCATATGATATCCATCCATGTTGCTGCAAATGCAAGCTAAGTATCTTGTGAGAAGAGTATACAAAATGGTAACTGATATTATTACTAATATTATTATTATAGGGGGGACCCTAGAAATATGGCACAAAAAGGTAGCATAAGGCTGGGGTCAGAATCTGTAATTGGTCAGCACCAAGTGGGCCAGGCCAGTGGTGCGAGCAGCCTACAGTCTAGGCACGAGCTCCCTGCCTTGAGTCTCCCAGCTGCGGGCAGACAAACGTGGGCGTGGGCCACCCCCTCTCTTGCTGGCAACCCTCCAAGTGTCGTGAGCAGCTGCTGAGGCCTGAGCTCACCTCACACCCACACTGACAGCTTTTTGAAGATGGAGACAAAAGCCAGGCTGCCCTGGCGCCGAAATGGGAGTCACGATCTGTCAGCCTTGAGAAAAGGGCAGCAGCCCCTAACTCAATTTCTTACCAATTATCCCAGCAAAACGTCTCCAAGGGACAGATGTCCATGGCCTGATTAACTAGAACGCCAGACCACTGGAGACAGACAAATATTCCAACCACAAAATTCATTTGGAAGACTCAAATAGAGAAGGGATGTCAAAAGAGACTGACTGTAATTTCAGAAGCCATGAGTGGTACCACTTGACATGAATAATAACAAATAAAAGCTATCATTTATCGAGGGCCCGCCGTGCGCCAGACTCTAGGCTAGGTACTCTCCACGCATTATCTCATTTAATCCTCACCACCGCGCTATCAAATAGGTACTCTTGGACCCTCTGAATAGGCAAGGAGACTCAAGTTCACAAGCCCCAAGTTCACACAGCTAGTAAGTGACAGAGCTGTGGTCTGAAGGTTTAAACCACACCCTAGCTCTTACCCACTTTATATTTTCCTTCTCACCCTGTATAGCTGGACCTCATAGATCACTGTCTACTTTGGCCTTTAAACAAGGAAAGAAATATTCTTTCTCTGACTCTGCATGGTAATAATTATTCACCTCCACTAAGCCATGGAGACACGGAGCCCAGCTGTTCCTCGTACCCATATCCATCTCTCCAAATGCCTGCTCTCCAGCGAGGAAAGGGACTGGCTCCGCGATCCTGCAGGGCCCCAAAGGAGGGATGAATATACTCGGCTTTGCAGGGCGCCAGTAACAGAGCGAGCGAGGTTGTTCTGAGTCCTTGTCTTTAGCTTTTCATCAGAGCTTTCTGCTGTTTTAATTTGCCCCAGGGATCTGGAAAGACAAGCCCTCTGTTCTAAAGGCTTCATGCAGAAACAACTACAGGTGTGGTCATTTAATTTCCTGTCTTTAAAAAAAAAAAGGGATCCAGAGATGTTTTGAACCAGCTGGCAGATTTTTGTTGTAAAGAGCAGCATCGTTGCTGGTTCTTATTTTATGCTCTCCACCGCAGGGCATACCATGGTGCTCTGTCCTCTACCAAGGTGATTCCGGGATACAGCATTATCTACCCCCCTATCTGATCTCTGAAGCCTAAAAACCCTTTCACAGGGGGACAAAAGCTTTCCTTCCATTAGAGACCAGGGTTACAGGCAGATGGCCAGGAGAAAGGCAAGGTGAGGGCTTTCCAGCCTGTCTGCAAGCAAAGGCCTAGAATCACCAGGAATCAGGCCCCTTGGTGACTCACAACCAGGAATGCCTTGGGAGGGCAACTGTAAGCAAAAAGCTGGGAGCAGTCTTCAATTGTAGGCTTTTAGCTAGCTGACAAATTAGCGAACAAAGGATCTGAATCCTTTTTTTTCTTTTTCTTTCTTTTTTTTTTTTTTTTTTAACTTGCACGCTAATGAGGAAACCTCTTCAAAGTTCAGAGCTAGCTAACAAGCTAGGGAATAAACGGACTCCATGGTGGATTTCAAGCTCTTTTGTTGGCTCAGATTCAAGTTGGTTTGGAAACTATTTAGCTAGCAAGCACGCAAGCAAATAATTTGAGGGACCATCTTGACTTTCTATCATTTTGGCTACAAAACCCAAACACAGATCCTTCACCAGTTCTTTCCCTAGCTGTCGGCAGGCTTGGGTTCCACTATCATTATTATTGGAATAAAGTACCCAGTATTGATAGAGTACTTACCATTTGCCAGAGACGGTTTTGAAGGGTTTATGGGTCTTAACTGATTTGCCTTTTTTCATTCCAATTTACACGTGAAGAAACTGAGACACAGACATTAGTATCTTCTCCAAGGACACAGACAATAAGAGCCAACCAGTCTGATTTCTGAGCCCACACTCGTTAATTTTTTTTTTTTTTTTTTTTTGCGGTACGCGGGCCTCTCACTGTTGTGGCCTCTCCCGCTGCGGAGCACAGGCTCCGGACGCGCAGGCTCAGCGGCCGTGGCTCACCGGCCCAGCCGCTCCGCAGCATGTGGGATCCTCCCGGACCGGGGCACGAACCCGTGTCCCCTGCATCGGCAGGCGGACTCCCAACCACTGTGCCACCAGGGAAGGCCCTCGTTAATATTTTAAATTGTGAACATTTTATAGAAGGATAACAGAGATCAACAAACAGAATATGATCATACCCAAGTGACTTCCTGCTCAGTTCCAATCCCTTCCTGCCACCCCAAGGTAACTACTATCCTGATTTAATACCATGAATCACTTTGCCTGTTTTGAACTTTATATAAATCTAAGTATACAATATGTAACTTTTCATGTTTATCTTCTTTTATTCTTCATAATTGTGAAATTCACAATTGCCTCTCTATCCCATTCTGTCACTCTGTCTGTCCTTGGGCCAATACCACACTGTCCTAATTACTATAGTTTTTTGTTGCATCTTCACATCTGATAGTAACACAAAGCTATAATAATTAAGACAGCTTTATTCTTCTTCAAAATTGTTTTGGCTATTCTTAGCTCTTTGCCAAGCTTGTCAATCTCCACCAAAATACGTGTTGGGATTTTGTTTGTTTGTCGTTGGGATTGCATTAAAATTATGAATAAATGTGGTGACAATTGTCATCTTCACAATAGAGAGTCTTTTGAATGAAATATCCCTTCATTTTTTTAAGATGTTCTTCTTCTCAATAATGTTTTGTAGGGTTTAAGGTATTATATATCTTTCATTCAATTTATTCCTAGGTATTTGATGTATTTTATGCCATTATATATAGATTTAAAATTTTTTTGATTTGTTTGTTGCTAGCATTTAGAAATAAAATGATTTTTGTACATTGACCTTGTATCCAGTGACCTTGCTAAATTCACTTATTAATTTAATCATTTTGTGTAGATTCTTTAGAATTTTTCACATACACAATTATATCTACAAATGATCACATTTTTGCTGCTTCCTTTCCGATAACTATGGCTCTTATTTATCGTTCTTCCTTCAGAGCTCATTACCTAAGTACTCTGCTAGAACCCAAATCGCCATGCAGAACAACAGAGCTCTCTGTAGAACCTGCTTTCCTCTCAAGTTAAACATTCCTGGGAACCCACAGCAGGTATTCTTTTCTTGTGTTCACTTATCAAGTTAGGAATGCTTTTTGCCCCAAAGGACAGAAAACCTGACCTTTGTGGCATAAGCAAATAGGAGAGTGTTTTGTTTTCCTTTGTTTTGCCTCAACCATTTATGGAGATTCTAAATAAATGGCTGCTGCAGCTCCAGCCATCAAATCACATTCCCGGCAGGAAGTAAAAGGAAAGGGACTAGGGCACCTCGTGTTTATATCCTGAATACGTTCTCAGAAGTATCCAGAGCGGATTGCCCCTTAGGGTGCATTGACCAGAACTAGGGCACATGGTCATTCCTTAACTTCAAGGGAACCTGGGAAAGTGGGGTATGGACTTATTAGAAATCCATCATCTGGGCCAGATTCATTGCGTCTTTGAACGAGATGTTAATTCAGCTGGCAAATAGGAAACGGTTTTGGATAGACAACGAGCCGCGTCCACTACAACCTGAATAGACTCATCTCCACCCTAACAGGCTCCCACCTGCTCTCTCTCCCTATCTCCCCTCTTCTGCACAACACCATCTCCTCCCACAACTGAAGCCTCCAGGTGGTCAAGCTGCCCTGTGTGTAGCAGCCAAGTGGAGCGAATGCTTCTCACCTCCTTTCCTGCTACCCTGTGTTTGAAGTGTCACAGATCAGTGCGGATCACGCTGAAAATGTTATAGAATTGTTAGTAAAACAGATTACTTACAATCCTCTCCTTTGCAAGGACCTCGACACAGGTGTCTGAGCCAAAGCCAAGTGGGAACCACCATGCGTGCACATGGCCCCATCTGAAGATGGGAATTTGTTGGCCAGCCAAGCTCCTTATGCCAGGCGCCCTCTCCCCTTACGATGAGCTCTTTCCCAGGAGGCACTGGCCTTCCAGTGAGCCAGGATTCTGACATGAATCCCCACTCAGGCTTGAGCTGGAACCCGGGCTACTCACATAAGTAAGCTAAAAACTAGGAAACCCTTTTGGCTTTGGAGCACTTTTGAACATGGATGACAAAGCAGTTTTGAATTTTTTTTAGCAAGCTGGCAAGTCAAAAAACCTGGGTCTGGACCCAATCCTGGTAGTAATTGGCAAATTAGTCTCAGGCAAGTCCAAGCCCCTCTCTGGGCCTCGGTGCCCCCCTGAAAACATAAGAGAGCTAGCTGGACCAAATGGCCTCTCACATTCGACCCAGCTCAGCTCTTCAGAGCCCACCGATGAGAATGTGCTAGGGCAGCAGTCCCCAACTGGTCCCTGGTGCCGGTCTCTGGCACCAGGGACCAGTTGCATGGAAGACAATTTTTCCACGGGGTAGGGGAGAAGGTTCAGGTGGTAATACAAGAGATGGGGAGTGGCAGATGAAGCTTTGCTCAGTGGCCCGCCACTTACTTCCTGCTGAGCGGCCAGGTTCCTAAGAAGCCGTGGACCGTTACCCGTCCGCAGCCTGAGGGTTAGGGACCCCTGTGCTCAGGGAATGCCCCATGAGCCCTCAGTATTTGTCCCTCAGTGTTTGTCGGCTTAGACCACGAGTACCCTAAGAGGATTCCAATACCATCCCACGTTAAAGATGCGGAAACTGTGCGGCTCAAAGGTGAGGCACTGTCAAGATGGCACAGTTAGTAAGCAGTGATCAGGGTTTGGACCCAGATCTATCTGACTCTCTTCCAGGCTCCGGATCACAACAGGTGGCCTCTACAGTACTGGTCCCACACCCGTTGAGAATGGAGCCACTGTGCAAAGCCTCGGCTGCAGGGAAGATTCTCTTGCTTCTGGGTGAGTTGAAAGAGCTCCCAGGTGAGGGGCAGGGCTGTCATCTGCCCACCCATCCTTCCTGTGCAACAGCTGCCTACATGATTACAATTCTCTGCTAAGCCTTCGGCTTTTCTCTGCCTTCCCCTACCAGAGGCTTCTTATTTCATGATTTCCATATAAATGATTTCCTGGGAATTGTCATTCCCTACAGTGGTCAGCTGCTACAGAAATCGGATTGCCCAAATCTACAGTTAGGTTGAACAGAGGCGGTAAACGTACCCTTAGCTCTAAGGATGCAGGACTGAGCCAGTAGGCAGCCTCTGCACGTGCACCGTGTCATTCGCCCGACATACATGCATCCCTGGACCAGCCACGCAAGTGGGCTGCAAAGACCCTCGCATGTGTGCATGCTCTTCCCAGCGTCTCCACGGGAGCCCGTATGCACTCCAACAATTCCACCTTGAAAACTTTTTGCGAGAACTTATGTCGTATTTGTTGAGCTGCCTCAGTGTTCCCAAAAGCAATCCACCTTTGGGAGGACAAAAGGCAAAACAGCAGATGGGAGCATTTGGTTTCTGGATCATTCTCTTAGGCAAAGGCAGCCAAGACCGCAAACTTCTGAACTCTCCACCAGCTGCTTACCACTACAGGTTCCTGAGGGACGGCTGTGGAAATCTCAGCAGTACCCGCTCCTCGTTACCTTCTTTTCTCCTATTCTAATAAGCGTGGAACAGAAAGGACCTCTTTTCCCCCTTTTTTCCTGAAGCTCTCAGCAAGTGCTTCTCAAAGTCTCCTTGGTGAAGGACCACTTCCTCCAATCTGTCATGGACAGATAATTTTATAAAATACAATAAAAGTGAACTACTAGAAAAAAAGTAAGGAAAAAAATGCAAGTAAAAGCCTAAATGTTTTATTATTAGGTTCAATAAATTCAATAGATTTGATAAAATTACCCTGCCAAATTGCTACAAAGTTTTTTTGAACACTTACTCTCAATTTCAGTCCTTACCTTGTTGCTGACCAGTTTCAAACAGCCCACAGATCAGCCCTGGTCCTTGGTCTGTGATTGAATAGCACTTGTCAGACCCCTGAGGGGCAAATAGGTGGATAAGTGCCCTCAGTCTCCTATCCCACAACTACAGCAGACACTGCTAACTGATCACAACATTCGTTCTTGACTGCAATCCCAGACTCCTTCTCTTTCACCTACTCCCAAAATCAGACTGAGTGTGCAAAAGGAAAACTCTGCTATCCCTGGTTCTCTTTTTCCCGCCCCACGCTCTGATCCTGGATCATCTGACTCTGTGCAGAGCTGCTGTCCTGAGTCATCCACTCCACCCCTCTTTGCCACTCTCTCCAACATGGATAGGTCTTCCAAGGGGCCAGAGTTTGCCTGCAGAGGAGACAACCCAGCCCTGGATTCACTGAAAAGAAGAGAGAGAAGTGCAATCCTGAAATTTCAAGGAAAGAAAAATCTAAGGATGTTTTCCCTGCAACCAGTGCTTTTAATGATCTCTTTACACCCCCCTAGCAGTATGTACTAATCACATGCTTTGAATCTAGAGATGCCATCTGTGGAGCACCTGCAATGGATCAGACCTCATTTTAGGTGGTTATTTTTGCTGTCTCAATTCAAAACACCCGTATGAAATAGCCATTATTTTATCCCCATTTTAACAGAGGATGAAACTCAGAGAGAGAGTGACTGAGCAAAGTCACGGAGCTGTGAGTGATAGAGCTTGGAGTCAAAGGAGGTCTGTCTCACTCCAGGGTCTGTGTTTTGATTCACTTTATCTTCTCATCTCCATCCAGACCCAGTTTCGGAGTCGGGGAAGACAAGCTTGAGCTCCCTCTAGAGGTGACACTATGCAATCCACCGTCTTCTCCAGAAGCTACCACCAGGCAGGAGAGGCAGCACTTCCCCTCCCCACCCCTAGGCGGCAGTGGAGGGCAGACCAAGGCACAGCCCCAAACCCAGCGTTTTATCTTAAAGACCATATATGAATGACAAACCCACAGCCAACATCGTCCTCAATGGCGAAAAACTGAAAGCATTTCCACTAAGATCAGGAACAAGACAAGGTTGCCCACTTTCACCACTCTTATTCAACATAGTTTTGGAAGTTTCAGCCACAGCAATCAGAGAAGAAAAGGAAATAAAAGGAATCCAAATTGGAAAAGAAGAAGTAAAACTGTCACTGTTTGCAGATGACATGATACTATACATAAAGAATCCTAAAGATGCTACCAGAAAACTACTAGAGCTAATCAATGAATTTGCTAAAGTAGCAGGATACAAAATTAATGCACAGAAATCTCTGGCATTCCTATACACTAATGATGAAAAGTCTGAAAGTGAAATCAAGAAAACACTCTCATTTACCATTGCAACAAAAAGAATAAAATATCTAGGAATAAACCTACCTAAGGAGACAAAAGACCTGTATGCAGAAAATTATAAAACACTGATGAAAGAAATTAAAGATGGTACAACTAGATGGAGAGATATACCATGTTCTTGGATTGGAAGAATCACCATTGTGAAAATGACTCTACTACCCAAAGCAATCTACAGATTCAATGCAATCCCTATCAAACTACCACTGGCATTTTTCACAGAACTAGAACAAAAAAGTTCACAATTTGTATGGAAACACAAAAGACCCTGAATAGCCAAAGCAATCTTGAGAACGAAAAACAGAGCTGGAGGAATCAGGCTCCCTGACTTCAGACTATACTACAAAGCTACAGTAATCAAGACAGTATGGTACTGGCACAAAAACAGAAAGATAGATCAACGGAACAGGATAGAAAGCCCAGAGATAAACCCACGCACATATGGTCACCTTATCTTTGATAAAGGAGGCAGGAATGTACAGTGGAGAAAGGACAGCCTCTTCAATAAGTGGTGCTGGGAAAACTGGACAGGTACATGTAAAAGTATGAGATTAGATCACTCCCTAACACCATACACAAAAATAAACTCAAAATGGATTAAAGACCTAAATGTAAGGCCAGAAACTATCAAATTCTTAGAGGAAAACATAGACAGAATACTCTATGACATAAATCACAGCAAGATCCTTTTTGACCCACCTCCTAGAGAAATGGAAACAAAAACAAAAATAAACAAATGGGACCTAATGAAACTTCAAAGCTTTTGCACAGCAAAGAAAACCATAAACAAGACCAAAAGACACCCCTCAGAATGGGAGAAAATATTTGCAAATGAAGCAACTGACAAAGGATTAATTTCCAAAATTTACAAGCAGCTCATGCAGCTCAATAACAGAAAAACAAACAACCCAATCCAAAAATGGGCAGAAGACCTATATAGACATTTCTCCAAAGAAGATATACAGACTGCCAACAAACACATGAAAGAATGCTCAACGTCATTAATCATTAGGGAAATGCAAATCAAAACTAAAATGAGATATCATCTCACACCAGTCAGAATGGCCATCATCAAAAAATCTAGAAACAATGAATGCTGGAGAGGGTGTGGAGAAAAGGGAACACTTCTGCACTGCTGGTGGGAATGTGAATTGGTACAGCCACTATGGAGAACAGTATGGAGGTTTCTTAAAAAACTACCAATAGAACTACCATATGACCCAGCAATCCCACTACTGGGCATATACCCTGAGAAAACCATAATTCAAAAAGAGTCATGTACCAAAATATTCATTGCAGCTCTATTTACAATAGCCCGGAGATGGAAACAACCTAAGTGCCCATCATCGGATGAATGGATAAAGAACATGTGGCACATATATACAATGGAATATTACTCAGCCATAAAAAGAAATGAAATTGAGCTGTTTGTAATGAGGTGGATAGACCTAGAGTCTGTCATACAGAGTGAAGTAAGTCAGAAAGAGAAAGACAAATACCGTATGCTAACACATATATATGGAATTTAAGGAAAAAAAATGTCATGAAGAACCTAGGGGTAAGACAGGAATAAAGACACAGACTTACTGGAGAACGGACTTGAGGATATGGGGAGGGGGAAGAGTGAGCTTGACAAGGCAAGAGAGAGGCATGGACATATATACACTACCAAATGTAAAATAGATAGCTAGTGGGAAGCAGCCGCATAGCACAGGGAGATCAGCTCGGTGCTTTGTGACCACCTAGAGGGGTGGGATAGGGAGGGTGGGAGGGAGGGAGACGCAAGAGGGAGGAGATATGGGAACATATGTATATGTATAACTGATTCACTTTGTTATACAGCAGAAACTAACACACCATTGTAAAGCAATTATACCCCAATAAAGATGTTAAAAAAAAGATGTGGCACATATATACAATGGAATATTACTCAGCCATAAAAAGAAACGAAATTGAGCTATTTGTAATGAGGTGGATGGACCTAGAGTCTGTCATACAGAGTGAAGTAAATCAGAAAGAGAAAGACAAATACCGTATGCTAACACATATATATGGAATTTAAGAAAAAAAAAGTCATGAAGAATCTAGGGGTAAGACAGGAATAAAGACACAGACCTACTAGAGAATGGACTTGAGGATATGGGGAGGGGGAAGAGTAAGCAGGGACAAAGTGAGAGAGCGGCATGGACATATATACACTACCAAATGTAAAATAGATAGCTAGTGGGAAGCAGCCGCATAGCACAGGGAGATCAGCTCGGTGCTTTGTGACCACCTAGAGGGGTGGGATAGGGAGGGTGGGAGGGAGGGAGACGCAAGAGGGAAGAGATATGGGAACATTTTATGTATAACTGATTCACTTTGTTATACAGCAGAAACTAACACACCATTGTAAAGCAATTATACTTCAATAAAGATGTTAAAAAAAAAAAAAAAAGCATCAGCTGGAGAATTCACCCATCTGGCCTCCTAGACAGCTGCGGAAATCAATAAAACCAAATAAGAAAATGGGGATAACAACTGCTACTATTTATTGAGCTCCATATGCTAAGCTCCGTGATAAGCATATATGTATTCCAAAATACATATATTCCAAAACTTCAAACGGCATTCCTTTGCCATTTCTTCACGAAGGAAAAATTTTCATACTTTGGGTGAGTGATTTTTCACCAGATCCTAAAGTCATTTGATATAGATGCAGTTGAATTAGGGGGGTGATGGAACCAAATAACGGCTTTTTTTGGATCCAAAATGAAATGATGACTACAGAGTAATATAATCAATTTCCTGTGGGTCTCAGGACCTAGCTCTTAAGACTGCTAGAGACGGGGCTCTGGAAGATTTTGAGTAGTGACAACCTTCCAAAAAAATATTTGTAGCCAGGGTGACTTCTTTTTCCCTTTTCAGAAAAAGCAACGTTTATTTGTTTTCTGAATCGCAAAGGCCATTTATCTATACTGTAGAAAGTAGAAAATAGAAAAGATGAAAAACAAAAACATAAATTATTTGTAATGTCCTGTTATCGTTTAGTTGTTTCCGATTTTGTTGCTATTAAAATTATGATGCAATAAATTCTCCTATTCGTCTACTTTTTGCACACCTCTGATTATTTCCTTCATACAAATTTTTAGACGTAGAATCTCTGGATCAAAGAGTGTGTATATTTTTAAAACTTTCGAAATTCATCGCCAAGTTGGTAAGTGAAAATGTTATCTTATTTTAAGATGAATGTTTTAATTATTAGTAAGATGGAATTTTTAACAGGTTTATTTGTATTTGTTTTTATGTGTGGCCCATTTGTAACTTTGGCTTATTTTCATATTGAAGTATTTAGCTTTTCCTTTTTTCTTTTTTGTAAGGAATGCTTATCCAGTGAGGAGACAACCCTTTGCGTCTCTTGTTGCTTTCCCTAATTTGTCACTTGATTTTCAATCTTTAATGATTTTTTAGCATCATGGTTTTTATTTCATGTAGTCAAATACATATTGATAGATCTTTTTCTATGTGTTATCTGTCTTTGCTAGTATACTTTAAAAGCCTTTTCCTAAATGGAGGTAAATATTCATTAAGGAGATTGCTTTGCAGGGAGCAGTATGGTTTGGGATGTGTAAACACTGGTATATTGTCTTTAAAGTCTTGGTGCTTTATAGTCACACTTCTTAATATATTCATTCAATCATGTTTCTCAACCAACATCAGATGAATACCTCTATTTTCCAGGCTCTGTGCCCATAGTTGGGTCATATATTTTCACAGATCATGAAAATATTTTCACGGATCTCCTGACCTCACTCTACTTTGGCTGAAGCCAAACTTGGCAACCCATGAGGCACAGGAAGAAAAAAAGCAGGGTCGCTCTCCTCATCTCCTGTCCTTGACCTCAGTATGTCCCTTAGATTCCGTGCTTCTTGGAGTTCTAGTTTAGGTCTTCTTTTCCTCTCACATGTTACAAGGTCCCTGGATGATCACCTCCAATGACTGTGGGGTCACCCTCCTGAACATCAGGATATATGTTACCTTCATCAACACCTGTGGGTCCCACAGGCACCTCAAACTCAACTCATCATCTTACCCACAATCCTCACTCGCCTGTTCAGCTCAGTAATGCCCCACTGTCTACTCAAAGTTCAGGCCAGCAACCTGGGCTCACCCTTCATTCCTAGCCTCTCTATTGCCTCTGTTTTCTAACCAATCACCAAATTCTGACAATTCTACCTCCTGTCCTATTTCATCTCCACTCCCTTCTTTCCAAACCCATTACCATGACCTTATGCTGGGCCCCCGCATCTTGCACCTGCATGACGTTTCAGCCTCCTAACTAAACTCCACGCTTCCCGTCTGGTCCCCTTCCAACGCATCTTCCACACGGCAACCACAATGATTATTCTAAAGAGCAGCTCCGACCACATGACATGCCTCCTTCAACTGGTTCTCCCTGGCCTCAGGATAAAGTCCATGCTCCTTAGCTGGCCCTACAAAACCCACTGTGATGTGGCCCCTGCCTGACCTCTCTAAACTCATCTGCCGTATTCCTTGCCCTCCGCCCTTCCTTATTCAGACTGCATAGACTACTCACAGATCCCTGAATGTACCAAACTTTTTGTTGCCTCTAGCACTCTTCACATGCTGTTCACTCTGCTTGGACCTTTTCCTCCCGCATCTTCACCTGGCTAACTCCCATTTTTCCACAGGGCTCAGTTTAGATATCCCTTTCTCCAAGAAGCCTTATGTGAAATCCACCTCCATGTCCAGTGACTTACATACCCCTCCTCTCTGCTCCCACAGTCTCCCTCCCTACTTGCCTTAAATACAGTACCACAATGGCCTGTTTACTGGTTTGCCTTCCTCTGTAGACTGTGGCATAGCTGCATGGGTTATACATTTACACAACTCACAAGAAACAATGATGTAGAGAGCGGCCCCTGAAGTTATGCAGCATCTGGCAGTCCTACCTGTGACCCCTTGAGGAGGACTCTTTCTGTTCACTCTCGTATAACACGTGCTCGGAAAATAATTGTTGAGTTGATGGATGGAGAGATGGATGATGAATGGGTTGATGGACAGATAGGTAGATACAGAGCTTCCTCCTTGGTCTCCATGTCTGCTGGCCAGTGAAAGTCCACATCTTTATCCTTGTCGTCTCCCATCTGCTCTGCTCACCTCTAGCTTCCAAGCAAAACCTTATTTATGGGGTTTAGTCCTTATATTACTTAAAATCAAGACTCATTGCTCTTTACTTGCCACCCCAACTCCTAAGAGTCTCCTGAAGGTTTAATCAGGAGTGACTAATGACCTAGGGTTATGTGGGTTTTTGTCTTTGACATTATGAAAAGTTAACTAGCCTGTCTGCTGTGTTTCCTAAGGCATAGAAGATTTAAAGAGAAAACAACTCAAATCCTCCTTCCTCCTCCACCCCTTTTCCCACTGTTTAAAGAGAAATTTCCTTTGGAAAATTACAGAGTTGATTTTTTTCCTGCATCCTAAGGAAGGAAAAAAAAAACTTTGTGAGAATTATAACCAAGGGATGTGCCTAGGAAACATTTGAAGATATACTGTGCAGATACACCAAATGAAATAAGCCATACTCAAAAGGCCAAATCCTATATAATTCCATTTATATGACATTCTTGCAATGGCAAAATTGTAAGTTCAGAAAACAGATTAGTAGTTGCCGGGAGTTGAGGGGCTGGGGAATTTGGGGGTTGGGGGGGATAGAACTGTTCCGTATCTTGATTGTGTTGGTGATTATACAACTGTATACATTTGTCAAAACTTGCAGAACTGTACACTAGACAGGATGAATTTTACTGTAAGTAAATTATACTTTAATTTTTAAAAATGAAAAAGGTTGTAACATCCAGAGACCATTAACAGCCATGTAAACGTGAAGAATGCAGAAGGCAATGTATGGTAAATTCAGTTCTGTTCATTTCCATTCAGTCTCTACCTCTGGAAATCCACGGAGAATGTCATTTTTTCTCACCCTTTACTCGCCCCGTTTTCTCAAACAAAAACAGACTTAGGTTTGAAACTCACTTTGCTACTTCCCAGTAGATGAATCCTGGACAAATCACTCAACCTCACTGAGTCTCGTTTTGGGGTTTCCTTATCTTTAGAACAGGAAAAATCATATCCACCTTTGAGGGGGTTTCTGTGAGTGCAAAAAACAGATGATGTAAATTCAGGCAGGTACAGTGTCCTGGGAAAACCTGTAGGATAGGTAAAGTGCCGTTGCATCCATCCATCCATCCATCCATTCATCCATCCATCCATCCTCTACTGATCACTTAGGGATCAAGGAGAAAAAGGACCAGTGAATTCACTTTGTTAAGGGTCTACTGGTACTGTAGACCAAACACTTTCATTTAAAATTTCTCATTTAATCCTCCCAATCTCATGATGAGACTCAGATTCAGAATATCAGGCTGCATCCCCAGGAAAAGGACTCAAAAGAATGCAAATTTTTCTGAGTCCACCCACTCCTTCCCCAGCTGTCAGAAATTCTGTTTTTCAAATGCCATCTCCTCTGGCCCTCACAACAACAACCCTACAAGGCACACAATCTCATCCCATCTTTTAGCTGTGGAAACTGAGGAGCTGTCCCTTGCCCA
Organism: Orcinus orca; assembly: GCF_937001465.1. Classification (NCBI taxonomy): domain Eukaryota; kingdom Metazoa; phylum Chordata; class Mammalia; order Artiodactyla; family Delphinidae; genus Orcinus; species Orcinus orca. Next base: position 5,435,276 of record NC_064568.1, read on the forward strand.
AGAACACATGAGGCTAGTGAGTGACTTTCTTCTACAGCTCCCGTCCAGCTCTTGTCGCTGCTAACTGGTCCTGGTCATGTTGCCAAGCATGGCAGCCACCCTCTTTTGCCAGGAGAACACCTGGGCTGTGTGTGATGCAGTGCACAGCCAGGGCACATAGGAAGAGAGGCTGTCACTGCCCTGAAGGGTGGGAGACACTTGGGAGTGAAAACCACCCTGACAGGTAAACAGTTTTCATAGTATGTGAGCTTTTCCATTATTCAGAGTGTGACCCTGTACCTATTACTTCCACCTTTGGAATCCCCATGGCCTCCTCTGTTAAATGAGATTATATCATGCATACCTGTCAGAGTGTGATGGAGATTTAATGAGATACATATGTGAAATCACCTGACACGGAGATGGTCCATAGTAGATGCTCAATAAAATGTAGCATTTCTCTCCCTTCCTTTTCAGAGTCCCTGCCCTCCCAAAGCTCAATCCACCTGTGAGCAAGTAGTGATATTTATGGCTCGTTTATGCACAGTGGTGGAGGGGAACTCAAATCAGCAGCACCTGTTAATCTGATTAGACTGGAACGGAATCATCTTAGCTCCTGCCCCCATTCAGGCCACAGGCTTGGAAGAAGAAATCTAAGGAGGCAAGTTTATGGAGTTACACATGCATGTTGGGCATTCAGCTCAAGGCCTCTACCCTCCATGTGAGAAGGATCAGGAGTGTCCTTCCTTAGATGCGGAAAGGGGAGTAGCTGCCATAGTTACCATGTGCCCTGGACAACGCAGCTGGATGGGACCCAGCCAAGTCTTGGGACCGAGGTGGGCATTACTCCCGCAGGACCCTGCTGGGTGCTGTTGAAGGAGGCCTTCACTCCTCACCAGCAAGACAGCAGAGCCCTTAAAACAGAGGCTGGGTAGCCCCAGGGCTCCTGCTGGCAGGTGAGGGCCAGCATTTACGTAGGTAGAAGCTGGGTGGTGGGCAGAGCCTGGCTCAGCGCCTCTCCATGGGGTCCTTTCAGGCGCACACCCACCTCCCCACCTCCTCATGCCCTGTCTGTCTGTCTCCTCCTCTCTAGCACAGAGAGTCATTCTGTAGTTCTGAGGACAAGAGGTCTTAAATTTTTCTCTCAAATGTGTTGAATATGCCCTGAGTTCTTTTCATTCTCTTGAAAGTCTAGGCTTTGGGGACTCAAAATCCAGGAGCTCAGAACGCTCTTTCCTCTGCCAACGTATCCCCTCCCTGGGATGATCTGTCCCGGAATAACCTAACCCCCCCCCGAAAGTGATTAGCAGTAAATGCGTCACCAGGAAATTTGTTGCAGGTACAAGTTCTGGGGCCTCACCCCTGACGTACAAGTGGGAATCTCGGGGTGGGGGGTGGGTACCGCTCAGTAATCTGCTGGAACATCCCTCTAGGCTTTGCTGACACTAGATACAGTTTGAAAAGTACTGCTTAGCTGATGGCTCAGTGCCGAGGTGAAGTGTGTTGGGAAGGGGTCAAGGAGGAAATAAAAATACTGAGAGGAACCAAAGCAGTTATTATTTTAAATACATTCTCCTCTTATCATGATGGCTAATAATTGTATTTGTAACGACTAACACACTTGACTGCTTACAGCGTACCAAGCTCCAAAGCAAGCGCCTGACCTGCGTTGCTCACAACATCCCTGTGAGGTAGGCACGCTTGTAATTCCTGTTTTCCAGATAAGGAAACTGAGGCTTAGAGAGACGATTAGGAATTTGCCTTTGGCTATATAGGAAGTAGTGGGGTCAACATTGGGATCTTGTGTGTGTGGGTGAACAAAATGAATGAAGGAGATCGAAAGGTACAGACTTCCGGATATAAGATGAATAAGTCCTAGAGCTGTAACGTACAGCATGGTGACTAGAGTTCATAATACTGTGTATTATATTTGAAAGCTGCTAAGACAGTAGATCTTAATGGTCCTCATCACAAGGAACAAGGAACAAAACTGTGTAACTTTGTGTGGGGATGGATGTCGACTAAATTTATTCGGGTAATCATTTTGCAATATATACATATATGAAATGATTATGTCATACACCTAAAACTAATGTAATGTTATATATCAATTAGATTGCAATAAAAAAGATGAGGATCATGTAAATATTCAAGAGCTCCATTTGAGCCCTAACTTAAAAATATCAGATTACAGAACAGTCACTAGTACGGAAAGTAGCATTACAGATGACTTTTATTTTCTTCTTTCTAATTTTCTATATTTTCCACATCTCCCCATGAACATGTGTTGCTTTTTAATCAGAAAAAGCGTTGCTCTTTAAAAAAAAAAAAACAACTTGTACACTATGGTCCCTTATTGGTAAAAGAAAACCTATAAGACATATAATTATATATAAATGCACATATATACTTACATAAATAGATATATTGATAGTTATTTATTCATAAAAGACTGGAAGTCTCGCATAAAATGTCAGCAGTGATTATCTCTGTGTGGTAGGTACTAAATGGTTGTAATTTTCTTCTATTCGCTGCTCAGTACTGTTGTATAATAAACATAAATTACTTTTGTAAATGGAAAGAAAAATATCTTAAAAAGTCAAAAGGCTTTTTTTTTTTTTGGCGCTTTGGGTCTTCATTGCTGCCCGTGGGCTTTTTCTAGCTGCGGCGAGCGGGGGCTATTCTTCATCACAGTGCACGGGCTTCTCACTGCGGTGGCTTCTCTTGCTGTGGAGCACGGGCTCTAGGCGCGCGGGCTTCAGTAGTTGTGGCACATGGGCTCAGTAGTTGTGGCTTGCAGACTCTAGAGCGCAGCCTCAGTAGTTGTGACGCACGGGCTTAGTTGCTCCGCGGCATGTGGGATCTTCCCGGACCAGGGCTTGAACCCATGTCCCCTGCATTGGCAGGCGGATTCTTAACCACAGCACCACCAGGGAAGCCCTACTCTCTGTTTTTATGAGCTTGGCTTTTTTAGATTCCACATACAAGTGATATCATACAGTATTTGTCTTTCTCTGTTTGACTTATCTCACTTAGCGTAATGTCCTCAAAGTCCATCTGTGTCGTTGCAAATGGCAGGATTTTCCTTTTTCCATTGTGTGTGATATATATTAACAGCATCATCTTTATCCATTCATCTGTTGACAGGCACTTAAGCTGTTTTCATATCTTGGCTATTGTGAATACAGCTGCAATAAACATGGCAGTGCATCTGTATCTTCAATATCCTGTTTTAATTTTCTTTGGTGTATATCCAGAAGTGGAATGGCTGGATCCTTACTAGCAGACCTTGTTTCTGTCCAGGGGATTTACTTCTCCCCCAGGGAAGGGGGAAGCTGATACCACGCTCAGCTCTAGGAGACCATGTAGGAGATGAGACAATCCACCTTCCAGTGATTGGTTCAGGTACCCAGGCTCAAGCCAATCAGTGCATGCTGTTCTCTCATCAACTGTTATTGGTCCAGGGGTGGGCATGTGACCCAGTCAGGCTGAAAGGAATAAGGAGGGTAGAGAGAGTTTTGATCTGTCCCACCAGAGGTGGAATGAGGAAGCATGCTGGTTCAGTTGATAACCAGCAACCATCTTGAAACCAAGAAGCCAAGCTAGAGGAGCCTAGAACCTAGAGGAGAAGAGAAAAATGGAACGAGAGCCCTGTCCTATACCTGAAGCCTACTTAACCCCTGAATTTATTTTAAGCTACTTTGTATCCAGACCTGTTATGTGTAGAGAAAGAAGCCAAATGGTTGCACCTCTTAAAGCATAAGGGTGGGAGCAGAAGTTGTTTGTTTGCTAATCCTGTGTCCATCCTCTTACCCCAAGGGTTCTACAGATAAAGAAACGGAGTTACACTTAATAAATGCAGTTTGTGATAGAAGTTATTTCAAGTTTCCACAGGGTGTGGCTGTAGTACATTATAAATTTTAATTTTTACATTTTGTATTTTATAGTACATTTTAATTCTATTTTTTTTCTCTGTTATAAGACCCAGGGTCCAGCCAGTGCTTGGCACACACACACACTCATAAAATATGTGTTGAATGAATACATCACAAGAAACTCATAAAAATGGGTCCTTAGTGGTGAGAGGGTTGGGAAGTTATTTAACCATTGTAAACACAGAAACGTTGTATGCTTTAGGTTAAATAAGACAGTGTACCTACAATGCCTAGCACAGGATCTGGTGCCTAGTAAATAAATGAAAACTGACGTTAAGATTATTGGAGTCAACTAAGCCAGTCCATCTTGAAGGTTCCTTTTAAATTTAATTATGTTGTTGTTCTAGGACATACAGTATAGTGACTAAGAATGTAGCCTTCATTCATAATTTTCTAAAACCAGAAACGAATCCAAATTCCATCAGCAGGGCAATGGATAAACAAATTGTGGTATAGCCATATATCAGGATACTACTCAGCAATAAAAAGGAACAAAATACTCATACATACACCACATGGATGAATCTCAAAAGTATTAATGTTAAATGAAAGAAGCAAGAGACAAAAAACTACATTCCGTGTGATTCTGTTTTTTAGCATGATGGAACATTCTCAAAAAGACAAAACTATGGAGACAGAAACCATGTCAGTCATTGCCAAGAGCTGGGGATACGAGCAGGAAATTAACTAGAAAGGAGCACGGTGGAGCTTTTTGGAGTGATGGAAATATTCTATATATTATTTGCAGTGGTGGTTAAACAATCATATATTTATCACAATTCATTGAACAGTACACCCCAAAAAAAGTGACTTTTACTATAATTGTATCATACCTCAATAAACCTGGCTTTAAAAACAAAAAGTAACATGCAGACTGTATAGACTGAATTCACACAGACTTGGTTTCAAATCCTGTCTTCATCACTTTCTGTGTAACATCAAAGATGTTTCCTTAATCTCTTGGGGCCTAAGTTCACCACCTAAATAATATCAGAGGAGATTTTGCTCTGGGTAAGATGGATTAGACACATTCTACCGTCTTTCACCCACTGAATACAGCTGTAAAACCTAGGCATGATGCTTGGCACAGATATTTGAGGTCTCTGAAAAGTAAATACTAGCAGTCAAATTAGGAAAGGAGACTAGAATTCGAAGTACCACTAAACTGAAATATAACTTTTTTTTTTAACTCCAGTATCTCCCAGGCTGGTCTCAGTATAGCCTCAGCCTGCAAGTGGACATCCACGTGGACAGAGAGAAGTCCTCTAGTTATGGTTCTGGGAGCAGGATAAGAGAGTCCTGGTGTTCAGAGAAAGTGAGGGAAATCTCCTGGGGATTTTATCTTCTTTTTTTTTTTTTTCTTTTCTTTTCTCAGCTCCTGTGTACTCATCCCCAAGCAATTGCACGGCAGTGGCAGTGATGTCATTGGCAAAAGGGACTCACAGGTGCCTAAAACTCTGAGAGGGGAAAATTCCTCTCTGATTATAGCAGAAGTGGTCCCAAAGAGGTGGGGCAAACTTGTTTATTTTTCTCTTTCTTGATCCCAGGTGTGGGCAGTAGAACAGGATAAATAAATCCCCAGCTTTCTGTTTAAGGGCCAGAAAATATTTAAGGTGTTAAAAGAAAGAAACTACAAAAGAAAACTGAATAAACAGAGAGACTGACATACCATGTTAATGGATCAGAAGATCCAACAGAATAAAGAAGTCAATTCTTCCCATATTGATCTATAGATTTAACACAATCCCAGTAAAAATCCCAGTGGGATTTTTGAAGAAGAAAAAAAAAAAAAAGACAAGCTGATTCTAAAATATAGGGAAAGGCAAAGGAACTAGACTACAAACCAATTTTGAAAAAGAAGAATAAAATTGAAGAAAACACACTATCCAATTTTATTTTATTATTTTATTTTATTTTATTTTTTTGGCCGTGCTGCGCAGCATTCAGGATCTTAGTTCCCCGATCAGGCATCAAATCCATGCCCCCTGCAGTGAAAGCACATCCAGAGAAGTCCCCAGTTTTAAAATATTGTAAATCTCCATTAATCAAGACAACTTTTTAGTGGTACTAGAGAAGGAACAGACATACAGATCAATGGAACAGAAAAGAGTGTCCAGAAATACACATAAAATATAACCAATTGATTTTTCACAAAAGTGCAAAGGCAACTCAGTGGAGAAATGACAATCTTTTCAACAATCGGTGCTGGGCAAATTATATATCCATCTTTTTCAGATTCTTTTCCATTATAGGTTATTACAAGATATTGAATATAGTTCCCTGCACTATACAGTAGTTTCTTGTTGTTTGTCTATCTTATCTATAGCAGTGTGTGTCTTTTAATCCCAAATTCCTAATTTATCCCTCCTCCTTTCCCCTTCGGTAACCATTAAGTTTGTTTTCTATGTCAGTGAGTCTATTTCTGTTTTGTAAATAAGTTCATTTGTATCATTTTTTAAGATTCCACATATAAGCAATATCATATGGTATTTGTGTTTCTCTGTCTGACTCATTTCACTTAGTATGATCATCTCTAGGTCCATCCATGTTGCTGCACATGCCATTATTTCATTCTTTTTTATGGCTGAGTAGTATTCCATTGTATATATATATCACATCTTCTTTATCCATTCATCTGTCAATGGACATTTAGGTTGCTTCCATGTCTTGACTACACAGTGCATACTAATATATTAATGCTCTGAGAAATCCCACAGCAAAGAAGTCTATTTATCTCTACTTAATCTGATTTCCCAAACTTAGGTGACTATGGAATTTTTTTTCAAATAACTCCAAATAATAATTCAATGAAACCCACTTTGAGACATGCAGCTCTATGCCAAATCCAGATTGCAGACTTTGGTGGCTAGAGATAGACTAGTTATACAGTAATGAATTCTTTCTTCTCTGACTGGATTCTTTGCCAATTCAATTTCTCCCAAAATTCAGGGCCAGTTTTACAAAGAGATAAAGTAGACAGTTGCTGACTTGCTTGAAATTCAGGGACAGTATATGATGATGATGATGATAATAATAATGGCAAATGCATACATAGTATTCACTACATGTCAAGTGTTCTTCTAAGCACTTTATGTATGTTAACGAGTTTACTCATTGTGACAACCCAGTGAAGTAAGCACTACTATTATCCCCATTTTATACATGTGAAAACTGAGGCACTGAGCTACTTGCCCAAGGTCACGCAGATAATATGTGGCTGAGCTAGGATTCAAACCAGGCAGTCTGGATCCAGGGTCCATACTCTTGACCACTGTATTATACTACCTCTCAGATGAGACACCTGTTCTGTTCCCTGAAATTCTACTATTATTCATTCATTTCTTTAGTACTGTAAGAGTGTGATCTTCCAGAACTTCATTGGAAAACACAGTGCCAAGAAGCTTTCCCAGAATCCTTGAAGAGCTGTCTTACCACAGGTATGGTACAGACCATCTCTGTATTTCACTGTAATTGGTTTGTATACATGTCTATGACATTCTCAATTGCAGAAATTTTGTTTCAGGCACTGTGCTAGGTACTAAAGGATAGAAATATGAATAAGATATGGCCCCTGACCTTGGAGAGTCCCCAAGCCTTTTATAACTGTTCTTGATGGACACATTTCGTATTAAAGACCAGGGCTGGAGAGCTATAAGCAAAGGGTTACATGTGGGCATGGAGGACAGAACAGTTACTTCTGATTAGAAGGGGGTGATATTTGAACTGAGGAAGAGGAAGATTTCAATGGGAGAATGAATGAATGAATGAATCCCTTGGGAAAATAAACGGTTTGTGTTATTTTTATGGTACAAGAGGAAAAGAATTAGATTTGGCACTCTGTTGGGACTTCAAGCAAATGACTTCATTATTCTACACTTCAATTTATCCATCTGTAAAATTGGACTAGTAAACACTAATTTCCCAGGGATTGTTTTAAGAATTAAATAAAACCATGTCTGGAAAAGTTCTCTGTGCGAAATGCTAAGTGCCACGAAGATACTAGGTATTCTTACGCTTCTTAATTCCTCTTGTACATGGTCTCTTCAGAATCCAACACGACGGAGAACATTTACTGAGAGCTTGCTCTGTGGCAGGCACTTTCTGGATACTATTTCATTGGCTGTCCCAACGATGCTAAAAGGTAGGTATTATTTGCATGACCATCCTACAAATGAGGAAAAGAAGGCATAGAGATCTTCAGCTGTCTTGCTCAAGGTCACACAGCTATTAACTCCTGGGGCCCTGATTCAAACTCAGGTGGTCTCTCAGCGCCCCGATGAGAGACTAAAAATGTATTAAAGATGCTCTCAATCTGGCCCAGTTTTGACACATCCGTCAGCTGAGAATGGACAGATGTGGCAGGTGACCCACCTCTGATGAGACAGATCAAGACTTTTCTCCTTTACGTCCGTTAGCAGGTCAACTGAAAATTTGGTTAATTGTAAGGATCACAGTACCTGAAGTTTCTTTTCCCAAACACTTTATGCCTTTTACTTAAACACTGATTAGAAGAAAAACTGAGGCATAAAAGTTTCAGAGATTTCATAGGGTTTTTTAGAAAATGGAATAGGTGAACATTCTCTTGGTGAAACCTAGCCTGACTTGGTCATTGTTAAGGAGCACAAAGCCAACAGCGGGATAAATCAGGAAAATGAGATCCAACGTGCAGTCAAGTGGCATTTATCTATATTTTAAAATGGCTCCTAATGCTTTTATTTCATTGGTTATGAGAGTTCCCATAGAACCCTAAAGCGATTATATAGAACACTGGAGCTTCTTAATAGCTTCTAACTTAGCAAGGCACGGTAATTTAAAAGGAAGTGGATGAGCTGCTAGGAGCAGGGAGAATTCTGATGAAGAATACAAATGTGTTCTTGCTACATTGCTTCTGCCTCATTCTGGGGAGAGGCGAAATGCACACAGGAACGTGATGGAACTTTCCAGTTGGTGCTTTTGCATTATCAGGAAGGAAAGTGTTTATGGAAACGAAAATTACTGATAATTACGTGTGAAAGCCTGCAAGGGAAAAAAACGGAGAAACGTTGCAGAATCTTTATTTATATCCAGGGCTGAACTCCACTGGTGGGAGTGGAAATTGGTACAATTTTTTGGAGGGGACTTTAGCAATGTCCTGACACTTTGACCCAGCAAGTCCCCTTCTAGGAATCTCCTTTTTAGCAATACTTCCATATATTCCAAAGCTCTATGTAAAAGGATGTTCACTGTAGCATTGTTTGCAGGTACAAAAAAATGGCAATAATCTATATCTATCAACATGAAAATGTTTAAACAAAGGATGGCATATCCATATTTTAGAAACTTTTGCTAATAAATGGAATGAGATAGATCTACATATTCTGATATGGAAAGGTGTCTGTGATATTTTAAATGAAAAAAAGCAAATTCCAAAAGAGTATCTATCATGTGCTTCCATTTTAAAATGCTTTTAATGTTAATATATTCATAGAAAATTATGTTGAGGAATATGTACCACAGATTACCAGTGGCGATCTCTGGGGGATGGTATCCAGATTTTTGTAATGTTTACATTTTTATGAGTATGGATTACTTTTGCGAAGAGAGGGGGAAATAAAATAAGCTGAATTATTTCCTCAAGGGAGGAAAGAAAGAAAAAGAAAAGAAGTATGCCTGCAGAGATTTATTCACTATCTTTAGGTGAAAGGTGTCAGTGTAATTCCACGGTGAGTGCATCTCAGATTCTGGCCATCTGGGCAAGGGTAGTGTTTAGTCAGAATGAACCAAAATGCCTGTGTTCCCAGAAGGAGACTGAGCCGTACTGTGTCTCCCTTCTGCCGTCCTCTTTCTGGCCTTGTGGTGGCCATGGCAGCTGCTCCTCAACCTTGGTTGATGGAGTAAAACCAGCTGGTTTCCCATTCCCTTCCCTTGCCTCACAAGGTGCCCACTTTATTTCTTTTTCTTTTTTTTTTCTTTCTTTTTTTTTTTTTTGCGGTACGGGGGCCTCTCACTGCTGTGGCCTCTCCCGTCGCGGAGCACAGGCTCCGGACGCACAGGCTCAGCGGCCATGGCTCACGGGCCCAGCCGCTCCGCGACACGTGGGATATTCCCGGACCGGGACACGAACCCGCGTCCCCTGCATCGGCAGGCGGACTCTCAGCCACTGAGCCACCAGGGAAGCCCACAAGCTGCCGACTTTAGAAGGCTCTGAAACAAGGTGGTAAAGAGCTCGGCCTTTGGAGCTCAGAAGCCCTGGGTTCAAATCCTGACTTCGCCACGCTCCTAACTGTGGGACTGGGGAAATCTGCTTCTCCTCTTAGGTGGTCTGTTTCCTCTTGTGAAAGATGATAGTCTAAGAGAACCTGCCTCAGGGGTCTTTGGAATGAAGAGAATAGATGAGTATAGAGAATGCTTGGAATAGAAAATAAACAATTGTCACCTATTATTATTGTCCTATCGATCGATCGATCCTTCCTTGGTAGAATCTCCCATTTGTCTTCTGCTTGATAATCTCCTACCCATCCTTTAAGGCCTGGCTCAAATGCCATCACTGCAAAATCTCCTCTGGTCTCTCCCTGCACATCCAGAACTGATTGACGCTCCCTCATCATAGGTCCTGCAGGGCACTGGGTACCCAGCTTCACCACCACATGTTATATTCTGGGTTTGCTTGTCTGTTTCCTCCATAGACCCTGAGTGCCTGTAAAGCTTCATTCCTAGTCATCTTGACTTACCTCAGAGTTTGAATTCCAATAATCATTTTTCAAATTGAATTAATCCCATCCCTGCCTCTATCACCCCAGGCCAGGCAAGTTAATTCACAATGAAACTATGGTAACAGCTTCCTAACTGGTCTCCCTGCCTCTCTTTCCCCACTCTGATCCAGGCTAACGTTTGAGCCTGACAAGTCCCTGCTCAAAACCCTTCAACGACCGAGTGGAGTCGTAGGACATGGAGCCAGATTCTTCATTCCAGTTTTGCCACAAGCTGATGTGATCCCAAGCACGTTGCTTTCTCTAACGCTTAGCTGCTTCATCTGTAAAATGAAGGCAATCACATCCTCCCACAAGGCAGTAGAGGGAACTCAGTGAAAAATGCATGTGAGTGCATCACCGTTACCCAAATTTAGCTATTACTACTTCTGTTATTGTTGAGAGGACATGAGCATCAGGGAAGAAGGGAAGAGTATCTGAAAAGTCTCTGTCTGGGGACTCAAACTACATCCTGAATGGCCCTGTGACCTGGAGCAAGTTTCTCTAGTTATACACAAAGAGGTGAGCTCTTCACCTGGGGTCCCGTTTCCACCAGAAACTGCATTTAATGTGCCCTTTTGTGAGCCCAGTCCACAAAACGAAAGGGCAAATACTCCTCCCCATGCTTAAAATTAAATACAAATATCAGAGAACCTTGGTGCAGGCTTTTTGTTGTTGTTGTTGTTTTTGCTTTTACCATTTATGGAACGCTTTAATACCCATTATCGGATCTGAAAAGGGCTTCAATGGCAAGAAGGCACAGCAAACTCTTACCAGTAATAATCTCTGGATGGTGGGATTGGGGGTGATTTTAATCTTATTTGTGTTTTCCTAAACCTTCAAAATCTTCTGCAGTTTTCGAGCTGCATAGAGACATGGTTACACACGTTGCGAATGCAGTAAATGCTACTGAATTGTAAAGCATACAATTTTAGGTTATATGAATTTCAACTCATCAGAAAGATGATGGGAAGCTGCAATACTACATGCATGATTTCCTAGTCACTTATTAAAATGTGGTTTGAGGCGAGACCAAAAGAGAACTTTTAAGGTTCAAAAGCAGTTCAATCAGCTGTTACATTCCCCCACTCATGTTCAGGTCACTGTCCCAGGCTGCCAGCCTGCAGTGCGGTCCTCCGACCACCAGGGATCTCTGCGAAGGCCTCGCGTCCCCGCTCGCGAGCGAGCGCCTGCTCTTACTCTTGCGCCTTCGGAGCACGTGTGCGTGCAGGAGGCGTGGCCCAGGGTGGGCGCTAGACAGGCCAGGCAGACGGCTACCCGGTTGTCTGTTGGGTTCGTACCAGCCTCGTGTCTGACTGGTCTGCAGCCCCGAATCCTTGCCGGGTCTTCCACTCCCCGCCCCCGGCTCCAGCCTTCTCCCGTCTGGGCCGGTCCCCGGCTTCCATCTCCCACCCTCAGCGGGTACTCGTTCCCCGCCTGCTGCCCTCCACGGGTCCCTGTCAGAGCCTCGGCCCCATGGCTCTGCAGGCTTTGCAGAGCTCGGGGGTGGCCTTTCGCAAGATCCTATGTCATTTCCCCGAGGAGTTGAGCCTGGCTTTCGCCTACGGCTCGGGGGTGTACCGCCAGGCGGGGCCCAGCTCAGACCAGAAGGTGAGCCCGGGTCGGCCCCACGCCGGGAATGTTCTCACGAGTTCCCTTTGCCTTCGGTCCCTCCAGAGCCGTAGAGCTACCTGTTTGCTCTGCGCACTCCACGTATCAACTGGCAAAGTACAAGCCGTACAAAAGTGCTCCTAGTAGAACGACAGCGTCAGCTGAGTTTTGAAGGATACGTAGGAGTCAGCTTAGGTCTAGAGCGGGAGGTGCAATCATGCGGAGGGAAGAGCTGATGCGGGGACAAGATGGAAGAAAGGAAGAGAAATATTTGCCAGGAGCTAGTTCAGTGCTCCCAGCCTCGGCCGAACATTGGAGTTTTCTGGGAAGCTTAAAAAAATACTGATATCTGGGTTCCAACTGCGGAGATTGAGATTTAATTGGTCTGAGATGAGCCTGGGCTTCAGGAATTTTAAAAACTTCCCAGGTGATTCTACCACGCAGCCAAGCTTGAGAATCACGTCTCCGGTTGTAGGAGAAAATACAAAATGATTCTCCTGACTTTGGGAAGCTGACGGAGTGATTGTAGGGTCAGGGCATGTGCAGTGACGTTAACTGACCGCAGAAGTTAGTGATGAGCAGTATAATTGCCCCTGCTCAGGACATGTAACAGGAGTCTGTTTAAGGCTACGCATTGTTCTCTTCAGAGTTGGCTGGGCACAACAGTAGTGAGGGTACAGTTTTCCTTGTGATTGCAGTTTTTGTTTTTTTTTTCTTCTGCAAATGGAAAACAACCTTTGCTTCCAAGGTGGCGGCAAGATTCAAGACATAGCAGACAAGTGGCAGGCAGGTATTTTCCATTTAAATGAGGCTTTTAATTGACTTTGATACAGCTTTTGAGCTCTTGCTGAGTTAATGTAAAAGGAGCGGGAGTCTAGATGGAGGTGTTTTCTGTCTGTACAGCTCGTGTTCTGGACTGGGTTTCTTTAATAAATGAAGGAAATGGTAGTGTGCAGTTTGCAATAGGGCCTCGTGGATCTGGACACCTGGCTGTAATCTGTCTTTCAGTTAACCTTCGTCTCTTCGCTTCCTGGTGAGACCGTCTGTACTGTTGCTTGGATTTCCTGTTTCCCACCTATACTAGTATTTAAGTAATAGTTTTCTTTAAATTGAGAGCATATGAGAAATTACAGATTTGGGGCATATAGGTTGGGCAACCTAATTGTAGTTTGCAATAGGCTAGTTATTTTTTTGTAACATAAATTAACATAAATTTTTTAAAAAAACGTGTCCACCCCAAATCTTAAGTATCACCGCTGGTTTGTGGATCACACTGTGGGAAACTCAGAACAGGCCTTGGCCTCCTGATTCTCTAGCCGCCTCTTCATTTTCCTGTGTAGATTTTCCTTTGAGCAGACCTGGAATTCCCTCCAAGAAAAGGTCCTTCATTTTCCCTCACCCTCATTCCCTACAAGTTAACAAGTAAACTCCAGCACCTAAGTCTCTCCCAGATGAGCCCCTGCCCTCAGTGCCTTAGTGGCAGTTAGCCTCGTGTGGTGTTCCATCCTTTAGTCTCTCCTCCTCCCTTTCTACTGCAGGAACATTAGCATGGTAACCAGCCTCCCTCTCTGGTCCCATCTCCCGCCACTCCCCTGCCTGCGTCGCATTCCAGTCCTACCAGCTCTCATCTCCACAAGAGTGTTTTCCTCTAACAGTACTCCCTCCCTTCCTCAGGCCTCCTAGTACTTCACCAAGCCTGCTGAACTCTGGCACATTCTTTTAAGACTCAGACTTATCAGAGTCTGGAAGAATATAAACCTGTAGGAAAATTCCTCCTTCTTCTCTGACCCCACTCTGAGTGAAGTTAGTGCATTTTGTGTTCTCCTACCAAGTTTTTGCTAGCAACCTGTCTATTCTCCCCAGGAGACTTTGAGGTCTTTACCTCTATCCCAGGACCTATCAGAGCTCATCGTAGGTGCTCAGTGAGGGGTTGGCAAATGGGTGAGAGTTAAAATAACTTATTTCCCTTTACATAACACTTTATAGAGCTTGTCCATATGGTGTTATTTGATCTGGGAGAAACGTAGAGCACGTTTAACTAGATTTAGATGAAAGACAGTGTGGCCAAGTGGTCCAGCACAGAATTTGGGACCAGATTATGTCTGTCACTCAGTAGCCATGTGTCCTTGGGCAAGGAACTTACTCTGTGCCTTGGTTTTCCTTTCCTATAAAAATGGGATAATGACAGTACCTACCTTGTAGGATTGTTTTGAGGCTAAAAAGAGTTACTATATGTATAATATATAAAGTGTTTAAAAGAGGTCTGGAACATCACTTCAATAAGTGTTACTGTTATTATGTGAGTTGACAAAAACGAAGCTCAGATTGGTTCCAGAGACTTGCTTAAGTTTCTGATGACAGCGCTGGGTCTGCTGTTAATCACAGCAGCATAGAGTCCTAGAGCTTTCCATTCTGCCTAGGTGCCTTTCTAGGAATTAAAACTAAAATTATTCTCTTTTCTTCACCTCCCAGAACGCCATGCTGGACTTCGTGTTCACAGTCGATGACCCTGTTGCATGGCATTCAAAAAACCTGAAGAAAAACTGGAACCATTACTCGTTCCTAAAAGTTTTGGGGCCCAGGTTTATCACCACTGTCCAGAATAACTACGGCGCCGGGGTTTACTACAACCCATTGATCATGTGTGATGGGAGGGTAAGTGACTGCGGGCCTTTGTCTTAACTTGGGTGGTTATTAACCTTTGTTAATAGAATACCAGCTAAATAGATGTGTTCTTACAGTTAGGAAATGTTCACACTTTTGCTGGATGAAGGTGGTGAATGCGACTGTTTTTATTTTTTGCCTTTGGCCAAATTTTTTTGGTTCTCAAATTTTAGTGTGATCAGAATCACCTGGAGTGCCTGTAGGACACACAGATTGCTGGTTCCCACCCCCAGAGTTCCTGATTCAGTAGGTCTGGGGTAAGGGTTTGAGGATTTGCATTTTTTAAAAACTGAGCGGTAATTGTCATATAACATTGTAGTAGTTTTAGGTGTGCAACGTAATGATTAGATATATATATATATATAGATATATATATATATATAGATATATATATATATATAGTGAGATGATTACCCACAGTAAGTCTAGGTAACATCCATCACCACATGTATTTACAATTTTTTTTTTTTCTGGTGATGAGAACTTTTAAGGTTTACTCTCTTAGCAACAAAGATTTGCATTTCTAACAAGCTTTCAAATGTTGCTCATGCTACTGGTCTGAAACAAACTTTGAGAGCCACTGGTTTGGGCAGTGGGAGGAATAGGCGGACCCACTGTGGATCAGGGTGGAAATTAATCTTATCTACATACAGAGGGGCAGACACTCCCAGAAAGAAGTTGGAAGTGAAGAGGGTATCATAGGAGAGGGTTTCATAGGTAGATGGGAGCATATGGTGCCTCTTGTTGCCATCGGGTGGGTGGAATTTGATGAGGGGTATTGGAGAGCAGGTGAGAACCCTGATCCCAGCAGAGGGTTGTGTGACAGCAGGAGCCCTGCCCAGCCGTCTTTCATATGGAGGGCCCAGGCTCTAAAAGGGCTTCCCGGAAGTAGGCAGGACCCCAGTCTGAGAGGACCAATGGGGAACTGAGTCAGATGCCTCCTAGAGGTCAGCTGGGCTGAGGGTGACTCTGCTGTGCCAGCTTTGCTCCATGCTGCTGATGGCTTAGAGCAGTCATCCTTTCATGTGCAGACGAGTCACCTGAGGCTCCTTTTGAAATGCAGATTCTGATTCATTTGGTCTGGAATGGAGCCTGGTGTTCTGCATCTGGTGATGCTGGTGCTACTGGTCAGTGGACCACACTTTGAAGGGCAGGAGGTTGGAGTACTGACTTGAGAAGGATTTTGAAGACCTATCTGAACGTGGCAGGAACGAGTGCTGTGGTTGATTGGTGACGTCTTTGGGCCATACATTTACTTTTCTGGTTAAGGTCCCACCCGACACCACCTGTGGTTCGCAGATGAGGAAACCAAGGTTCACAGAGAGGAAATGACCTCCCTAAGGTCTTGCAGCTAGTTAGTGACAGGCCCCTGTGATGTTCCCATTACCTCTCAGCTGTTACGCACCTGCAGCAAGAAGGGCTGTCTGCAATACTGCGGCCAGAGTGGAGGGAAGAAGGTTATTCAGCGCAACGTTGCACATCCACTCTAGTCCTGCCAGACGCGTAGCTGTGTTCTTTCTCCATATTAATATTATGCTGAGCCGATCTGTAATTAGTAGTTTCAAATCATATTACAAGCTCCAGTAACCCAATGTTTGGGCATAATTATGTGCCAAAGGGACTGTACTTTTTAATTGAAATTCTTTAGCTACTTTTTAGATATCTGCAGCCTGAGAAGGCTGTTTGGGTACTGAAGTTCAGTGAAGTGAGTCTGAAGATATTTGTTGAAGCAAATGGGATTTCATAACCTGGAACAACTGCATTCAGGGTTTGTGTGAATTACTATTGAAATGAGCTTGACCATAATTCCATGTGTTCAGCGCTTATAAAGAGGTTTTATTTTTGAATGTTGCTTTGTGATTATAAAAGTGTTTGAAATAGCCTATAGTGAAAGAGAACTTCACCATGTAAAGGATGTCAGTGAAAACGTTAAAGAAAATTTCTTGTGCTTTGTCGTGAAGCAAACATTGGAAGACCAGACTGAAATTCAGGGACCTGGTTTAACTCTGCTATATGTGGTACCATCTTGGGCACATCATCTGTTCTCTCCGAGCTTCAGGTTTCTTATTTCTCAAGTGAGAAACGTGAACTATGTTATCACTTCTTGAAGTGTCTGTGGTGAAGGACCGTCACGAGAGCCTGAGTTAAAACAGTGGTCACTTCACCTCGAATACCTGAGGAAACACACAGTCTTGGAAACTAATCCTTTGCAAAAGGTTTTGTGGAGATGTGTGTTTTTACAAGGTAGGCAGTTTGAGTGGCTTTGGAAATGGAGCTTCTGCTCTGGTCAGAAATTCATTTTATTTCTTTACGTTTTGTACTTGCATAAGCATCAGTGTGGTATTTTGCTATTTTTCATGCCCATTTCTTTTCTTTTCCAGCTTATCAAATATGGCATTATTAGCACTAGTGTTTTGATTGAAGATCTCCTCAACTGGAATAACTTATACATTGCTGGACGACTCCAAAAACCAGTGAGTGAGTGTTTTATTAGGGACGTCTCTCCTCTCTGAACCTCACCTTACTTTGATCTTTGTGATTGCAATGACATAGAAATGAGTTTCACACTCCTTTCCCTCCCTACAGAACTTGTTGCCAGACAGTATCCAGGTATTACCCACACTGCTCCCTCCCTCCCTCCCTCTCAAGATTCTCTAGTTGTCTGAATGCATCAGGTTCAGAGTCAGTCCGTTTGGCTGGGGAGGATGGCAGAAGAGGTGTCCAGTGCCTTGGCGGAGCCTCGGTCGGCCTCCCCAGGTCGCCACCTCTTCTGGAATGCAAGTGCCGTGGGGCACTGTTTGTCCAGTGCTTTGTCCCAACAGTGCCTGGGACGATGCCTGGCTTGTAGTACGCATTCAGCAAGTGTTTGTTGAATAAGTGAATGAGGCAGCTCATCATTCTGAGGCTAGTGGACTCTGTTCCCCTTTTTTCTCCTCCTCAGGCCCTACCCTCACTTGCGACGTTGCTGGAGGAGGCTGTAGGGGCAGGCTTCTCCGGCTTTACTAGACATGGAAACAAACAGAAAACAGGAAAAAAGGCGAGAGGACTTGAACTTTTGACTCGCATTCACAAATATCAGGTTTCCTCCTTTTTCCAGTTGTATAGTCTGTTTTCTGAGAGGGGGTATTTTCGTAGTTTAAGAACTATTTGAGGACTTCCCTGGTGGTCCAGTGGTAAAGAATTCGCCTTCCAATGAAGGGGGCTCAGGTTCGATCCCTGATGGGGGAACTAAGATCCCACATGCCGCAGGGCAACTAAGCCCACGTGCCACAACTTTTGAGCTCGCGCGCCTCAACAAGAGAGCCCGCGTGCTGCAAACTACAGAGTCCACACGCTCTGGAGCCCGCGCTCCACAACTAGAGAGAGAAAACCCGCATGCCACAACTAGAGAGAAGCCTGCACACTGCAATGAAAGATCCTGAATGCCGCAGTGAGGATCCCACGTGCCACAACTAAGACCCAGTGCAGCCAAAAAAATTTAAAAAATAAAATTAAAAAAAAAAAAAAACTAGTCGCAGTTGTCTGCGACTGCCTCCAGTTTCCCTTTCCCGCAGAAATCACGGCTAACTGGAGAATTCTTAGGATAACTAGACAGTTGCTAATCTCCCAGCAAGGAAGAATTTTCTCTGTGCTGTCAGAGGGTCTTAGGTCCCAAAGAGGGTTCAGGAATTATTCCCAAATGCCTCTCATGGGTGACTATGCTGCTCCTTTTTTGTCAGCTATGGCAAGAAATTAGAGAAATTTATACAGTCCTAGCTTGCTTGGTTGTGTCATAAAATCTCTGTTGATATATGTGGGAGGTTCAGATTCTCTTGCCTTGTATCTGGGCTTAAAATTAAACAGTGTAGGTCATTAAGACATACAGAAGCATTTGATCAGGGTGATAGTTACATGGGTACATCCATGTGTAAAAATTTGTCAAGCCGTGCTGATTAGATTTCTTTGCTTTACTGTACAGTATATAATTTTTACTTCACTAAAAACACATTTTAAGTCTGGAAACAATAGGTTACTGATTTAATTTCATATTTATGTAGATGAATTTCTCATTTCTAGGCTGGATAACTAGTAAGCCTCATAATTAAGCAAATAAATGTAATTGGAAATTTGTAAATATTCCTTTTCTTTCCAAGTTTCTTTTTAAATATACAAAATATGTAGTTTGATGGGAAGATTAATAAACGTGGAATTAGAAGCCTTGGGCCTTATTCATTCCTGCTACTTATTAGCTGTTTATGTGATCTTAGGCAAGTTGTTTTACCTTTCTGAACCTCAGGTAGTTTCTCTGTAGAATGGGAGTAGCAATCCTTGCCCTGCCTACTTCACAAAGGTGTTGAAAATTGGAAGCAGAATGGTAATGCTGGAAAGGACACAGGTGTTTTAGAATCAGACAGATCTGGGGTTTGGGTCCCAGCTCTGACACTCCCCAGCTGTGTGACCCTGCACCAGTGACTTAATCTCCCTGGGCCTTGTGACACCCTCACCTGGGGACAAGGCCAGTGACACCGACCTCAAAAGGTGTTTGAGAAATGCCTAGATCTAAAATGTCTGGCATCCACTAGACACTCAGGAAACAATCTTTCTCTTCTCTCTGTCCTCGCCTGTCTCAGAGTTATTTTGAGATAAAATGAGATATTGAATGTGATATTATTCTCTGTACTATGTTTTGTGCTTGGAATAGTTCAAGTTTTTTTAGAAATAGGCTGTAGAAAACTATAATGCCATGAAATCTCAGAATGTAAACACTGGAAATGACCTCACATTTCATCTAAATGTCATGTATCCTAAAAAGATTAAAACATCAATTCAAGGCAAGTAGTGACAGATACACTTATCATACAAAACTGCATTTCTCAGCTAACTTGGAGAAGAAAATGTTCTTTATAACAGTGACTGCCCCTCCAACTTATTAAGAAGCTTCTAGCACAAGAAAATTAAACAATCTTAAAAACCATTTGAGGTGTTGAACATGACACGATTTTAAAAAATCAAAAATCATAAATGGGTGAATTAACTCTTCCACCCACACCTGCCTCCAGTTTCCCTTTCCCGTAGAAATCACGGTTAACTGGAGAATTCTTAGGATAACTCCCTTTAAACTAACTATTTTTACATCTAGGTGGCAGCAAATATTAATCAAACTCCATGAAACAAATCCGATGAAAAGAAAGGGTTGGTAGCATTTTGGACAAAAATAATGGGTGACTATCTTAAGAAAGAATTGTGAGAATGAGTGTGAATTTTTTGTTTCTATGTGTTTTAAAACGAGTTACATTAAATTATATTGTCTAAAGCTCTAAAATTATCTTCCATATTGCAAATAGAGTAGAATTTCTCAGTCACTAGCAATTTAAGTCTTTAAAAGGAATATGCAGAGGATATATGGGAACTCTCTGTACTTTCCATTTGGTTTTGCTGTGGACCTTAACCTGCTCTAAAACATAAAGTTTACTATCAAAAAAATATATAAAGGAGTACTTGGCTTAAAAAGATGGACATTTCTGGAAAAAGTTGAGTGCAAATTAAATTTCTATCAGACTTTACCATTACCTTACCTCATAATTGAGGAGATAACCCATTTTTACTTCTAGTGCAGCTTTAAGTTTGAGTTATTTACCAGTCAGTTTTCCAAGTCAAGAAACATGAAAAGTATTTAATAGAACCTTGTTGTGGCCAATCTTTTTTTAAGTCAGAAGAAGTCTAAAGTAGTATTTTCACTTCTGTAATTTATTTAATGTAAGTTGGATTTTTGTATTTCACGTTGTTTTGTATTTCATGTATAGATAACGTGGCTTGAATTTTTAAAGCATTCACATTGGCAAACAATGGTATTTTGCCACCTTGTTAAGAGGATTTTAATTTATTTTAATGTATTCATTCCAATATATTTTCTTTTACTTGCTAGTCATATAGCTTTTTATAACAGGTTTACTGAGATATAGTCACATAGCATATAATTCAGCCCTTTAAAGTGTACAATTCAGTGGTTGTTAGTATATTCACAGTTTGCAAGCATCACCATATTGTAACTTTGTTGATTTACTTTTTTGTAGATAGTAAAATCCCAGTGGTATAAAAGGTCCCTGAATGGGACTTGGAAAGCCCAGCTTACTAGTCTTGGCTCTGCCCGGCTGAGAGCAAATCTTTGGACTTCTAGCCTTGGAAATGAAAAGATTAAGCCATTCATTTACTTATTCAAAAGACAACTAAGTTTTTTTCTCTGTGCATGCCAAAAGAATTTTTTTTTAAAAATCACCACATTGCTAGCCTCAAGAGCCCACAATCCAACAGGTAGATGATAAGGTTTTTTTTCATTCAGCTCAAATGTTCACTGTTTCTTTTTGGTCCTCCAGCAAAAATTAGCCTTTCTGTTCATTTGGAATGGAAAACTACTGCGGGAAGTGTCATTTGCTTAATGGTCGAGTATTTGAACACTGAGGTAGGACTGTGTTCTTTGTGACTATAACTTCACTCTTTGCAATTCAAGCTCTGTCTCCATGTGACTATTATAGAGGAGACCACATGTGACTTTCTCTTTTTTTCTATCTTGAAAGGTACTCACAAATCTCTCAAGTTGGGCTTTTGAAAGTCCCTTCAAGTGTTGCCCCTTCCTCTCTCCAGTAAAGATTTTCCCCTTGGCAGTAGTGCTAATGCTATATCTGTGGTTCAGTTCGGGGCATTCCCAGTAAGATACAAACAGCTATTCACAAATCTGAGGACTTTCTTTTTTTCCCAGGCCTCTCTGGCAGTGTCCCAAGGGTTCACTGGCTTTTCACTCTGAACAACAAATAACAGTGCTTCTGAGACAAGTTGCTAGTTCACCTTACACTGGAGAACCAGATCAGCACAGTAGCAGAGTCTTCTGAACTGACATTTTTCCTTTGAGTAAGGATGATTTTATTTTCACTCTCTTAACCTTAAGTAGCAAACAGACTGCCTTTTTTTTTTTTTAACAACCTCACGTAGACACTTTCTTGGAGAACAAGGGTATTTTATTGAAAAGGAAAATTTCCCCAAACTTTTTCCTTTGCATCTTTGTTAATAAAATAACTTCTGTTTTCATTGAGTTTCTGTAAAAAGTTCCCCCCCCCACACACACACACAGAAGAGGGTGAGGAATTATTGAGCAGGACCTGGTGAATGAGGATGAAAATAGGAATTTGGAAGTAAACAGCCTTCACAGGCTCACTTCACGAATCCTGGGTCCTGGTACGGTGTGCCACTGTTCCTCGTGGGGAGATCTTTTAACCCTCTGGGCCTCAGTTTCCCCATTAGTGAGATGAGGAGGTTGCCCTCCTAGATCCTTGATTCTGTATGGAGTATAAGGAGGGAACGTTATTCAAGGAATAGACATAGGAATTATAATAGGACCTTAAATTTTGTTTTAATCATCTTTCAAGATTAAAAGTTAACAAGAACAGAATGCATGAGGATAACTCAAAATATTTAGATCTGGATTTGCCAAGTACAAGGGTGTTACCCTGATTTTTGCCATCAACTCATTATGCAACCTTGGGCAGATCATGCTGCTGGACTGCTTCTTGCTTTGAGTATCTGCAGATGTTTGCAATAATACTGAACTCACCCAAGTGCTGCAAGCCTTAATTCAGGGCCATTAAGTCCTTGTAATTATGAGGGAGGAGGTGGTAGTATGGAATTAAGCGGCTTACCTATCACATGAGAGGTTTGTATGTTATAAATATTCCCTTAAAAAAAAGTAGGGACAAAAGGTAAAAGACAGATTTTAGGTTCTTAAGCCAGATTTATAAAATAGTTATGTTTTCTAATATTGCTTTTCACAATTAATAAAAAAAATTAGAGAAGAAACTATACTTGGGGATATACATCATTCCTGTCTTTCCTTGCTATCTAATAAAATTTTAGTTTGGAGTTTCTCATACTGTATGTGTCTTTTATGTGCCATCTGAATTTTGTCAGAAATTATCTATATTTGATAAATAAAAGGCAATTTAAGCCCTACTTTCTAGAACATGAGAAAAATGTGGTGACAGCACTAAATGATTTAGAGATGGTGGTTACATTTCAGATACATGGGTGTCCTTATTAGGGATTTCTAGATCCTTCACTTGTTGAGAAAATCAGTCAGAAGCAACATGATAGTTTAAGATTATGTCAGGAGTGCAAATTGGCACAATTGCTACAAAGAGCGATTTGGCAATTCTAGTTCAAAGTAATTATACACCTTAGAGCAGTGGTTCTCAAAATGTGGACCCTGGGCCAGCAGCATCAACGTTACCTGGGAACCTGTTAGAAATGTACATTTTCAGGCCCTAGCCAGGCCTACTGAGTCAGAAACACTGGAGGATGGGCCTAATAATATGTGGGGGTTTTTTTGGCTGCGTTGGGTCTTTGTTGCTGCGCATGGGCTTTCTCTAGTTGTGGTGCACAGGCCTCTCATTGCGGTGGCTTCTCGTTGTGGAGCACGGGCTCTAGGCGCGCGGGCTTCAATAGTTGCGGCATGCGGGCTCTGGAGCGCAGGCTCAGTAGTTGTGGCACACAGGCTTAGTTGCTCCGTGGCATGTGGGATCTTCCCGGACCAGGGATCAAACCCATGTCCCTTGCATTGGCAGGCGGCTTCTTAAGTACTGCGCCCTCAGGAAAGTCCCATAATATGTATTTTAACAAGCCCTGCAGGAGATTCTGACGCTTACTAAAGGTGAGAACCCCTGGCTCAGAAAAACGCTTGCGTGTGCAACAAGAAACACACAAGGAATCTCACTTCAGCTGCGGCTTCAGATGAAACATCTCATTTAATCTTCCCAGCAACCTTATAAGCTTGGTTCGGTTATTAACCCTGTTTTACTGATAAGGAATGATGCCCATAGTCAAAGAGCTAGTAAGAGATGGAGCTAGGACTTGAACACACTCTCTGAACTGCAGTGCAGTCTTTAAAACCAATCTGAACACACTGGAGCAATGTGTATCTTGATGGATTGGGAGAAGTCAAAGACAGCAGATTCTACTGTAGCTAATTTTCTTTCCCTTTTCCTTAGTCACATTCAAAATCAGTTCAAAATAGAGCATGACCTGCTTAGGTTATGTATGGTTAAGAACAGAGGTGAGTTCTAAATAAAAAAGTAAAATGCCTTTTTCCACCATAAAATTAAGTGAAGAACAGTGAGATTAAAAAATAAAAAAATACTAAATTTCCCAAAGGTCATTTATTCCATTTTGTGCTGACTTCTTTTTCAAAACTCATGTTGAATTTCCTCATTTAAGAACAATATTTGTTTTTCTTTCCTATGTCACGAGTTCTCTGATTTGGGCTTAAAACAGGAGACTCTGGAATTGCTTATTAGAATAATAAATATTTCATGTCAACTGGCCTAACTCAAAGATCATCAGGGCTAAGTGTTTAGGACAGTTCCAGTGTATGTATAAACACATAGATTGGGCAGTACTCCACTTCTGGAATTTTTCTTCTGAATGTTCTGCTTTTTCCAGGTGAAAATCGTAGCAATGAATGAGAACGTCGCTCTCAGGTCGGCCCTGGATAAAAATCTGAAGAGTGCCGTGACTGCTGCTTTCCTCATGCTCCCCGAAAGCTTTTCTGAGGAAGACCTGTTTATAGAGATTGCCAGACTCTCATATTCAGGTCAGTAGGTTTCATGCCTGTACTTTCTACAGGAAGGAGATTCGCTGTTGGAAGACCGTGCAGGCCAGACACCCCGCCCCTCGCCCTGCACTGGAGCTGCAGCAGCCGAGGCTCGAATCCCACCACCTCTTTGAAGGTCGAGGCAGGAGTTCTTTGATTTGCCTCCTTGCCCCCAGGGTCTCTTCCTTTCCACTTCTCTACATAGGGTCACCTTTTTGTTGTTGTTATTGTTCAATTTTATTTTGAAACAATTTCAAAGGTACAGAGAAGTTCCAGTAATGATCCAGAAAACTGCCATGTGCCCTTTCCCCAGAAATGTTTCGCCACACTTGTTTTATCACTCTGTATCCGTGGTTTTCCAAAGCTAGTGGGCAACTGAATCCTCTGGAGGGCTTGTTAGAACAGACAAGACAGCTGACTTGCGAGGTCTGGGCTGGGGCCCGAGAATCTGTATATCAAGCAAGTTCCAGGTGATGCCTGGTGCTCCTCCAGGGATCCCACTTTGAGAACCACTGCTCCCTCTGTATGTGTAAATGCGCCATATTATATATATTTTTTCTGAACTACTAGAGAGTAGGTCACAGATATCGCGTCCCCTCTAGGCCAGATTCTTCAGTACGTGTTTCCTAAGAACAAGGACATTCTCTTACATAACCAGAGTACAGTCACCAAATTCAGGAAATTTAACATCAATATAGGACTTCTGTCAAATTGCTGATCCTTATTCCAGATGTTGTCAGTTGTCCCAATAATGTCCTTTATACTGTTTTTTTCCTTCAAGTACATGATCCAGTCAAGGATCATATATTGTACTTCGATGCCATGTCTCTTTTTTTTTTTTTTGGTGGTACGCGGGCCTCTCACTGTTGTGGCCTCTCCCATTGCAGAGCACAGGCTCCGGATGCCGCAGTCTCCGGATGCCACCATGTCTCTTTTATCTTTTAATTTGTAATGTTTCCTCAGCCGTCCTTTGTCTTGCATGACATTCACATATTTGAAGTCTACAGACCAGTGATGTTGGTGCCCTGACAAGCAGCGTTTTCTCCTTTCTAAGCGAACTCTGGGGAGACATTTGAAGGTGAGGCAAATACGCTGCTTCTTACTAAACTTGCCCTCCTAGTGTGAGTTTCCACTGATGGTCCTTGCTTGAGCCAGTCTTTACTATGATGGGCACAAAGTGGAGACTTGCCCACTCCGTCTTTCCTCATGTTAAAGAAAGCTTGCCCTCCTTCCCCAGTCATCTCTTTATTTATCTAAATATTAACTTCCTTTCCCCTTAAACCAGTTGTGCTCCTCAGAGATGTCAGGGCACAGGGGAGGCTGAGAGGGCGGATCCCGACCCCTCACCGCACCCCACTGATCTTTTTAATGTGTTAAGGGTCCATGTAAAACTCCGTTTACAGAAAAGTAGCCTGCTACCTAAAAAATAGTTTGAAAACCACTATCTTAAATAAATATCGTCTTTCCCAACTTTTAAGTATGAGTCAAAGAACTCTGTACTCAAAAAATTGCAAAGCGGGCTTCCCTGGTGGCGCAGTGGTTGAGCGTCCGCCTGCCGATGCAGGGGACACGGGTTCGTGCCCCGGTCCAGGAAGATCCCACATGCCGCGGAGCGGCTGGGCCCGTGAGCCATGGCCACTGAGCCTGCGCGTCCGGAGCCTGTGCTCCGCAACGGGAGAGGCCACGCAGTGAGAGGCCCACGTACTGCAAAAAAAAAAAAAAAAAAAATTGCAAAGGCAGTTGACTCATTTTCTGAATCCCTGTACAGATAAGATTTCATGGAAACGCAATGCTGAAAGAGACCTGAAAGGTCTTGTTCTTCAGTCTTTTTTCCAAAATGTGTGTGCTGTGACCACAGCTGTCATTGCAACACGGCCGAGAAAGGAGGTGGCATAACCTTGGTCTTGGTTGCTTCCAGCTTCTCATGGCAAAGGCAGGGGAGCAAGCGTGGCGTGGCTGCCTCCAGGGTGAACATGTGGGGAGGGCCTCTGGGTACCTCCCTCCCCACGCTCCCCTGTGAGACAGCGGGGACGAGAAGCCTTTTGTCGACTTCTGTGGGAGAAGATGCAGAGCCGTTCTCTGCTCTGCCCACGTTGTCAAGATCAGCATAGTGTTAGGTGGATTCCAGTTCTCTGTAAATTCAGAACACTGACTAAAGACATTTATCGAATCTTATCACTGCTCCCACCTCTTTGCAGACTTTAAGTCGGCACTCAGGCTGCTCTCAGTCTTGAGCTGAGTTTTGCTCTGCCTCCTGGAAGGGCTGTGTCCTATGCTCCTGGTTTCTCCTGTTGTTCAGTAAACACTTGCTGATTCATAGCAGTATCATCCTCTGTTTCGCTTCTTCTATAATATTTATTAAGGGCTGCTGTATAGAGACACTGTTCCAGACACAGATAAGGAGGTCAGTAAGTAGGTAGATAGATGTGTAGGTAGGTGGATGGATCATTTATTCCTTTATTCCATTACTGAATCCTCGTACTACAGCCCTGTTTGTTCAACAAATGTGTGTTGTGTTGTGTGTCTTCCCTGTGGCACACACTGTGCTAGGCCTGGGTGCACACTAGCAAGCGTGGCGCGAGTGAAACTCCTCGTGGAGTTTCTGGTCTTTTAGGGAGAGGCAGGCAGTAAAGAAGCAATAAGGCAGTTTGAGATCACGCTAAGTGCCATGAAGAGAAGAAAATATATCAGGCTGAGGGTAAGGCTGTCTCACAGTGGGTAGCCCGGGAAGGCAGTCTGAGGTGGTGATACGGAGCGTAGGTGGAAATAGTGACAAGGAGCCGGCCCTGGGCTGTTGGGGGAAGAGCTGGCAGAGGAAGCGGGCTGCTCCCCACAGCCGGGTCTCGCACCTCGCTGTGTGTGACTCCAGCCCCTCAGCCTTGGTCACTTCCATTTCTCACCTTGCCGCTTCCTGTTATTTGTGATTGCTTAACCCAGATTTGGATCTGAGAATTTGGCCAAGTAGCCTACATTACTCATTTCAAAGAGGTTGGCTTCTTTTTCCCGCAAAACTTAGGACACAATACTTGCCAATCGTCTCCAGGGGGACTACTTCCAACACTGTGTAGTCCCTACCTTATGAATGAGACATTTTCCAGAAAGTCTTCTGTAAGCCAGTTGTTTAGACTGGGGATATATTTTCCCATTGAAACAACACTGTATATGATGGTTGTTCCTCAGCCAGGACACAGTATAATTAATGGTTACCTAGCCTATAATATGATGGAACTATACGAGGAGAGTGCACATGGGGAAGGATCTAGGCCCTGCAGGCATGTGTCCTTCATAGGTATGAGACTTGCCCCAGGCGATGTGTTGAAAGGCAAGCTTTTCTACCTGCCTTTCTTAGGCTTCTGAGAACCCAGTATCCTTGAATTGATCAGATTCTATCCCTTGGGCAAACTACCTAAACCTCCCAAGCCCTCAGAATATTCCAGACTTCAAGTTACCCACCAATGTATTTTTATTTCCAACTTAGACATTTATTTTCCACCTGGTTCCAGTTGAGAGAGAGAATATGTTGTCCCTAACCTGTGAAATTCAACATTTCTCCCAGGCAGGGTCAGGAGGGACACAGAGAAAACAGTGTCTCCGTGTTATTGGACACGTTCCTGCCAGTAATTACTGGCAGAGGCAAGATCTGTCAGTATTGCTGGTAGTAATAATAACCCCTATATTTTATGCAGTATTTAAGGATCACTTTAACTGCCCTGGGGTCAGTATTTATGGCATTATTGTTATAAATGATGGTGAGAAAGGAGTAGGTGGATGATGAGAGCCTGCAAAATTGGGGAGGAGAAAACTTTCTGATCCTTCAGTTATTCTTAGAAGTCAGCATTTAAGTAAACAAAAAGAAAACCAAGTGAACTTTAAAGGGCCACCTTGAACATTCTTATGGAAGTACAAACTATTAAAATGACTAATTTTAGGTAATGATCCTGGTTGAATATTTATCAAGTGAATCAGCGTACCATAACATATGAAGAACTAAAGCTACAGTTTCTGCTGTAAAGAACTGCACATTAATAAACGTATACAGCCATGGTGAGTCAGTGGTAGATTTAAAAAACAGCCCATGTGGAAAAGGCAGGGGAGTGTGAAAAGCATGGCTTGTTTAGGGAAGAAGGAGCAGATTGACGTGACTCAGGTCCATGGCTTATGGCAGGAGAAAGTCGCATTTTTTATTGTGTACCAGGAATGACTGAATACTTTTGATCTAATAACTAGCTTAATCCTCACCACAACCCTTTGATTGGGTGCCCTATTATTGTCGCCATTTAACAGGTGAGAAAACCAAGGCCCAAATCTGTCTCAGGTCAGTTGTTTGGTAGATTAGTAGGTGGTGGAGCTGGAATCTTAGCCCACACTCTTAACCATTTAAATTCACTGCCTCTCTGGTATTTTGGAGAAGAGGTTAGGCTGGTGTTGGGCAGGGCACTGAATACAAAGTGAAGAGGTGGGAATTTCACAAGCAATACACAACTAAGAGCCACAGAAGTTCTCAGGCATTGCAAGTTGGTCCAGGATTTGTTGTTTTGGAAAGATAATTTTGCCAGCACTGTGCAGGAGGGAAAGAGATGAAAAACAGGAAAGTTTTTTCATTCAGCATATAATTAGGGGAGTCTTCTCTGCCCGGCGCCCTTGTAAGCTCTGGGGATGAAGGAAATAAACAAGGCAGGCACAGTCCCTGCCCTCATGGGGCTTTCTTTGTAGGTAAAAAATCAGACAGCAAACACATGGCAGCACAGAATAGGGGAGGAAGGAGAACGTTACTTTAGTGTAACCAGGGAAGGCCTCTCCCAAGGTGACGTTGGAACTGAGCACCAGCCTCTGAGGACCCGTGAGCAGAGCCCGGGTGAGAGCTGGCCAGGCAGAGAGGAGTCTGTGGGGAGGACAGTTAGGACTGAGTCTGTGTCGGTTGCCCTGTATCCTTGACCTCCGGAACGCTGCCGTGGCTCATGGCAGGCATCTGTGCATGTGTGTTGTGTGGATGGACAGAGCCCAGCAAGTCTGGATGGTGACGAGGGCTCGAACTAGGGCAGTGCCTCAGAGATGTGAACAGTTTCACGTGAAAATAATCAAGGTCAAACCCTTAACTGCTTCAATTAAGTATTCTATTGATATTTACTACTTTGCTTTTTTTTTTTTCTAAGTCATAATATTACTTCATGGAAGGGAGCATTTGTAAAGTGTTAAAAACCCAGTCAGACTCCTGGGTTCACGTCTTAGCTATAACCTTAATTAACTTTCTGCCTCCTTGTAACTCAGTTTCTTTCTCTCTAAAAAAGGTTTTTATAGGGATTAAATTAAATCAGACATGTAAAGTGCTTAGCCCAGTGCCTGGCACATAGTAAATGCTCAGTAAATGTTAGCCCTTATTATTCTGGATACATGTTTGCTTGTATTAACACAGACACTTAGAAAGGGCAAGACTACAGTCAGACCTGAGTTTGAACACCAGCCTTGTGGAGGTGCTGGAACCTTTCTGAGCCTGTTTTCTTCTTTGTAAAACAGAAATAACAATCTCATAAAAAGGTTTTCAATGAGATAATATTTATAAAAGCCCCCAGCTTCATACCTCATTGATGGTTGGGGCTCAGAAAATGACTGCTATTATTATTTATTACTATTATTGTGTACTATTGCTGGCTATAGAGGTTTTCCTCAGGCTGAGACACCTTTATTCGCTCGATCATTCAGTGATTGGTGGGTGCTCAGGCTGCCTCCGTCCATCATTGTTTTATTAAAGACACTGCTGCAAATCACTTCGGCCAAATTACTTTGGTACAGAAGGGGGCAGAGTTGGAAGCTGTCTAACTTCCTTGGACACATTCTCCAAATTGGAATTATGTTGTCAGTTATAATAATCATAAAACTTGTTACATGTTGACAAATAATGCCTGTTGAAGTTAGCAGAGTACTTAAATCAGGTGGATTCACTTGGCCCTTTACAGTCCTTAAGAAACAAAAAACACCTTCAAGCACTGTCAATAAGAGAGAGAATGGGTTTGTTTCGATGCCAGATTGTCTGAACGCAGTCTCAGCTACTTCTAGGAATAAGACAAAGCAGTGAGGAAGTGCCAGTTGAGTGATTCTTGGAGAAAAAAATTAGAAACGGGTGTCCGGACTCTAAGTGTGAGTAAACATCCCCATTTCTGGATCCTGGTCAAAGCCGGTAAAGAAACATTTTCTCTGGGGTGAGAGTGTTAAGATTTATTCCATGACAGTCACACCATCTGTGACCTTGCAAGCAGTGTCACTGAATGACTTGCATGTTGGGGATTGACTCTTTCAGTAATTTGGAAGCATATTTCTCCAGGCTTGGCAAGCTCGAGCTTGTGCTGAAACCTCACTTGGAACTCTTTTTACTCAGTCGCTTGCTAATTTCTGAGCATGCAACACTCCTGAAGGGATGTTAATCACCAGTCATATCTAACGTTTCTGGATTACTTACTGTGTATCAGGTATTGTTCTAAGTGCTTTACATGTATTAACTCATTTAATCCTGGAAACTTGTAAACTAACAACTACTGCTGCTTCCACTTTACATTTGAGGGTACCGAAACCCAGAGAAGTGAGTAGCTTGTCCTGGGTCATGTAGCTTCTAGTCCTGAGCTTGGATTAGAACACAGGCACTCTGGTTCTAGAACCCTTGCTCTTAGCCCGTCACTGTTCTACAAAGTGTCTGTGAGGCATGTGTCATTCCTGGTTTACACCTGGGACACTCTTCCCCCAGGGCCCCTTGTGTCTCGCTCCCCATTTCCGGTCAGCTTTTGCAGCTTGTGTTTTCTTCGGTGCACTTTCCATCATCTGAAGTACTGTTTATTTGTTGGGATTCTTGTCTCTGGTCTTTGTTCTACCACTTAGGATGCTGAGGGCAGACGTTTTTGCCTTGCTTTGCTCACTGTCCTCCAGTGCGTACAGTGGTACCTGACATGTACCGGGCGCTCAGTAAATACTTGATGAATGAATGGGTGGATGGTTGTGACATTGGTTCCTTCCTGAACCAGTATCGTAAATCTGATTCCTCCCCGTCCCTCCCCACACCTCTCCGTTATGTGTTCTCTACAGGAAGAGAAAATTTTATTTATTTATTTATTTAAAATAAATTTATTTATTTATTTTTGGCTGCGTTGGGTCTTTGGCATTGGGTTTTCGTTGCTGTGCGCAGGCTTTCTCTAGTTGCGGCGAGCGGGGGCTACTCTTCATCGCGCTGTGCGGGCTTCTCACTGCGGTGGCTTCTCGTTGCAGAGCACAGGCTCTAGGAGCGTGGGCTTCGCTAGCTGTGGCACGCAGGCTTCAGCAGTTGTGGCTCGCAGGCTATAGAAGGCAGGCTCAATAGTTGTGACGCATGGGCGTAGTTGCTCCGTGGCACATGGGATCTTCCCGGACCAGGGCTCGAACCCGTGTCCCCTGGTGGACAGGTGGATTGGCAGGTGGATTCTTAACCATTGTGCCACCAGGGAAGTCCCCCCAAATTTATATATGATTCAAATTTATATCACCAGGTACATCAGCTGTTTATTCTTATCTCATTCTCTTCCACGTGCCATGGAGGTATTTTGGGGATGTATTTCGAATGATGTGTTAGGCTGCCTCCTAGAAATACTGCCTTAGTCATCTTTTTCCAAATAAGAATTATTTTGTCCACATGCAAAAGAATGAAGTTGGACCCCCTAACATATACCCTACACAAAATTAACTCAAAATGAGTCATAGGTGTAAGAGCTAAAACTGTAAGACTTTTAGAAGAGTCACTTCGGGTTATGCAGTGGTTTCTTAGGTATACACCAAAAGCACAAGCAACAAAAGAAATAGATAAATGGGACTATATAAAAATTAAACTTCTGTGCTGCAAACAAAACTGTCAAGAAAGTGAAAAGGCAGCCAACAAAATGGGAGAAAATACTTAACAAATCATGTATCTGATAAGGGACTAGTATCCAGAATGTATGAAGAATTCTTAGAATGCAGTAAAAAGACAAATAACCTAATATAGAAACGGGCAAAGGACATTTTTTCAAAGAAAGTATACAAATAGCAAATAAGCACATGAAAAGATGCTCAGCGTCATTCGTAATTAGGGAAATGTCAAACAAAACCACAGAGACCCTGTTTCACACCGACTACAATGGCTATAACCAAAGTGACAGGTGAGAACAGGTGTTGATGAGGATGTGGAGAAACTGAAACCCTTGTACATTGCTGGTAGCACGTAAAATGGTACAGCCGCTTTGGAAAAATAGTCTGGCAGTCCCTCAAAATATTAAACTTAGAGTAACTATATGACCCAACAGTTATACTCCTGGGTATCTACCCAAGAGAAATGAAAACATATATCCAGACGAAAAGTCATACACAAATGTTCATAGCAGCGTTATTCATTAAAAATGGCCCCAAAGTAAAAACAACCCAAATACCCATCAACTGAGAGATGGATAAATAAAATGTGGTACATCCATCCAGTGGAATATTATTTAGTCGTAAACAGGAATAAGTCCTGATAAGTGCTACAACATGATAAACTTTGAAAACATTATGCTAATCATAAGAGACCATATGTTGTGCAATTCCACTTATATAAAATGCCCAGGATAGGCAAATCTATAGAGACAGAAAGCAGATTAGTCTTTGCCTGGGGCTGGGGATGGATGGGTGGAGGGAGAGTGACTGTTAATGGTACAGGGTTTCTTTTAGGGAGGCTGAAATGGTCTAAAATTAGATGGTTGCATAGCCCTGTGAATAAGCATGGAATTATGTAGTTGACATAGATGAATTGTATGGTGTGTGAATTACATCTCAAAAAAACCCACAGCTGTTTAAAATGAGTATTATGCTGCCGTGTCGACTTCCAGTTTGGGCTCCTATTCCTGAACACTTTCACATGGGAGTCCCACGTTGTAACCTGCACTGAAATGCTCTGTTTTCATGTCACTTACCTCCTGGGCAGAGCCTGTATCTTTGTATCCCCAGAGTTCCGCACGGCTCCTGGCACTTAGAAACCACCCAGATATTTATTGAACTGAGATGACAGTGGTAGTGCAGTTAGTCTAAGAGGGGAAAGTTACCCAGTCAGTATCTTAAAAACTCAGGGCTTCCTGCACCCTCTGTCCTTGCCCTTCCCATATACACATCGTCACAACAATATCTGCTTCACTATTTACAAAGCATTTTCTAATACCTTAATCATTTGAACCTAAAAGCAATTTTGTGAGGTTAGTATGACTATTACAGACATTTTTCAGAGAAGGAAACTGATTCAGAAAGGTTAAGTAACTCAACTGCAGCCACCCTGGGACGTTGCCAGACTTGAGAGCCGGGGCCTTTCCACTCACATCCCTACCTTTGTAATAACGTCCCTGACTGCTGCAGACATGCTGGAATCATAGAGCAGGCCAGCTACAGATGGGTTACAAGCCTCTGAGTTTGTCTTATTTCAAGTCAAGGAGAGGTTACCCTTTTGGTTACCCATTGAATTAGACTGGCAGTTCTCTGGCTTGAGCAATTATAAACCCACCAGTAGAGGCATAAAATAAAAGTCAGCAGTCAGTTTTTCTCAATCTCTGTATTTTGTTGTAAACATATATTTGCAGGTAAGAAAAATTGATTCCTATGATCAGATGCTGGTTCATGCTGTGCTCACGATTTTATTCATTTTGTTCTGAAGCAGCAGGTAATAAGCCCATTTGCTTGCTGTTCCCCATGGCTGAGCCGGTTCTGCTGCACAGCAATTGGAGAAATTCAATTCAGCAGACATTTATTGATGTGCCTTCCTGTGCCAGGCAGTGCGTGAGGAGCTGGCGGTTCAGGGACGAATAAGCTTCAGTCCGCGTTCTCAGAAAGTCCATGGTATTTTCCAGCTCCTTTCATTGTGGCATGCAGTTGTTCTTTGGCGAGGATTTGGATTTGTATACCCTTACATTTAGGTAATGTACAGTCCCTCTCTCAGAAAGTTACTCTCTAAAATATAAGCACTTTTTGTTTGTGGAATGTACAGGGGAGAAGAAATGGCACAAATATTTAGAACTCAACAGTGATGCAATTTGATCTTTCACTTCCGAGCCAGCCTGTTAGATTCAGAGTTTGATGACATTTCGCCCCTTCAGAGATTAATAGAAGACATTTATAGGCTCTGAATAAAAGCGTCAGGATTTACACGATTGAAAGTTAATCCAACTGCCTCTCTGTTCACATTTGCTGAGATAGCACGTCTGTGCATCTGCGAATTTATTTTAAAATGCTAGAAGTAGTGTGCCAACGTTACAGAAGTGAGGGAGATGGAGGAAAATTACAAAGTGAAGTAAAGCTATTACTGAAGACATTGCTGCCCTGATACTAAGAGGTGGCTGGGCCTTGGGTAAGCTGTCTTTGCAACCCTCCTCATCATTGAAATTGAGAATAATCAGTACCTTCTTTTTTTTTTTAATTTATTTATTTTCTGCTGTGTTGGGTCTTAGTTGCTGCGCACAGGCCTTCTCTGGTTGCGGCGAGCGGTGGCTACTCTTCATTGCGGTGCACAGGCTTCTCATCTCTGTGGCTTGTCTCATTGCAGAGCATGGGCTCTAGGCTCGTGGGCTTCAGTAGTTGTGGCACGTGGGCTCAGTAGTTGTGGCTCACGGCCTCTAGAGCACAGGCTCAGTAGTTGTGGTGCACGGACTTAGCTGCTCCGAGGCATGTGGGTTCTTCCCGGACCAGGGCTCGAATACGTATCCCCGGCTCTTATAGGCAGATTCTTAACCACTGCACCACCCGGGAAGTCCCAATCAGTACCTTCTTTACGAGGCTTTGCCAGCCCTGAACTAGACAGCCAGTGTGAAGCACAGGCCATTAAAAAGCCCACAATAAATGTGTATCTTATTAGAGCAAACATAACCATTTTAAAATAGCCCTTTTGTCTTGTCTTTCCTGTTTTTTTACAGTTGTTTCCTTCTTGTACTTTTGTATCCTGGTTTCTTAGCTGCACATTATTACATGGTCATTTTACATCTCACAGTGTGTCGTGCCTGTAATTTTTAGTGGTTGCACCCTGCTCCGTGGTAGGTGTGGGTGCACCGTTCCCCTGTCGTGGGACATTTGGTTGCTGCCAGGATTTCAGTGTTATAAATAGTGCTTCAGTGAACAGTTGTGTGTGTGGAATGTATTCAGTTGCTTCTTGTGAAACCTCAGGCGGGTTCCATCATCCCTGTGTCTCTTTTGCCTTCGTGCTCGATCGGGATAGGGCAGCATCCACCGGAGAGGACAGGTGCGTGGACAAATGAGGTAATATGACAAAGCAAATGCTCAGCGAAGTTTGCCTCCTAACCTCTGTTTGGGTGTGTTGCTTGGGGCTTCCTCTCCAGAGATGAGGTTTCATCATTCACCGCTTCCAGAAGTATGTTAGCAGTTTATAAACTCAAAAGCATTATGTGAAAGAATGAATTTCTCTACACCCTCACTAGCAGTCGTCCCAGGGTTTAACTATGTAACTCTCTTCCCTTTAAAATAATAGTGAAAAAAACAGTCTTGTCTGTATTTGAGCAGCTTGTTAGGACAGGATTCACTTGAGCTCACTGCTCTAACCAGTCCCGACCTCATCTCACAAAGGTTGGGTTCCAGAGGCTGTTTGTAACTCTTTTTCCAAAGCTTATAGTCCCCACATGCTTTCTACCAAATTGTAGTGTAAGTTGGTCCTTTGAAGCTTAAAAATCCAGTGTATTTTATTCCTTACTGAAGTACATACTGACTACTGGATATCTTTTTATTTTTCCAAACAGACCAACAGTTTGCTCTAGAAGATCTGCTGTGGCTGGTCATAATTTTGATGATTCCCTTCCCTGCTCCCAAGAAAAGAAATCGGTGAGGGTAACCACATGTCCTGGTTTGCCCAGTTAATACTTGTCCTGATGACTTTGCATTGCCCACTTCACCCTCAAAAGTGACCTAGTTCGGATGATACGTTACATTGTCACCCTCCCCCCAGGGGATTCCTCAGCAGCTGAGGTATCTGCCTGCTCTTTCCACCTCACTCCTCCCCCAGACTTCTTTCTATCTGCCCAGCAAAGGCTTCAGCCACATGGCTTTCTCCAAGCTTCCCCAGGGGTTCCTCACGTGTGCCCAGCCTCTTCTGAGTTAACGTTAGCCCAATAGGCATTCACACAAGTTTTCCCATTTCATCACTCCTTTGCCCCCATATCTTGCTGATGGTCGCCAGTGGCATGGGCAGGGTAGGGCACTTTAAGGTTGTTTCAAAAGTTGCTCTTTGTCCTTTGGAATTAGTATTTTGCAGCTCAGTTCATCCCACAGGCCAATGTAAGGTTCCTCATTTCTCACCACTTGCATTTTTTTTTAACTTTAAACTGAGCGTAGTCTTTTTTCTTCTTAAACTAAATTTCATACTTTTTTTCCAGATGCTTTGGTATCATATAGAGGCAGCCTTTTGGTGCTTTTTTTTTAATTGAAGTATAATTGACTTACAATATTATATTAGTTGCAGTGTACAACACAGTGATTTTATATTTTTATACATTACAAAATGATCACCATGATAAGTCTAGCTATCATCTATCACCATACATAGTTATTACAATGTAACTGACTATATTCCCTGTATATTACATCCCTGTGACATTTCTTTTATAAATGGAAGTTTATACTTCTTACTCTCTCTCACCTATTTCACTCATCTCTCTCCCCCATCCCCTTTGGCAACCATACGTTTGTTCTCTGTATCTGTGAGTCTGTTTCAGTTTTGTTGTTTGTTTTGTTTTTCAGTTTCCACATATAAGTGAAATCATACAGTATTTGTCTTTCTCTGACTTATTTTGCTTAGCATAATACTCTATAGGTCAATCCATGTTGTCTCAAATGGCAAGATTTCATTCTTTTTTTATGGCTAATATTCCATTGTGTGTGTGTGTATGTGTATATATATATATCCCATCTTCTTTATCCATTCATCCATCAGTGGGCACTTAGGTTGCTTCCATATCTTGGCAGTTGTAAATAATTCTGCAGTGAACATAGGAGTGCATATATCTTTTCAAATTAGTGTTTTGTTTTCTTTGGAAAAATACCCAGAAGTGGGATTCCTGGATCATACAGTAGTTCTATTTTTAATTTTTTGAGGAACCTTCATACTGTTTTCTGTAGTGGCTGTACTAATTTACATTCCTGAATGAGGGTTCCCTTTTTTCCACATCCTTGCCAACACTTGTTACTTGTAGTCTTTTTGATGATAGCCATTCTGACAGGTGTAAGGTGGTATCTCAGTGTGGCTTTATTTTGCATTTGCCTAATGATTAGTGATTTGAGCATCTTTTCAGGTGTTTATTGGCCATCTTTATAAAACTTCTTTGGAAAAATGTCTATTCAGATCTGCAGCCCATTTTTTAATCAGGTTGTTTGGGTTTTTTTGTTGTTGAGTTGTATGAGTTGCATATATCATTTGCAAGTATCTTTTCCCATTAAGTAGACTGCTATTTTGTTGATAGTTTCCTTTGCTGTGCAACAGCTTTTTAGTTTGATGTAGTCCCATTTGTTTATTTTTGCTTTTATGTCCCTTGCCTGAGGAGACAGAGCCCCCCAAAATATTGCTAAGACTGATATTAAAGCTCATATGGACAGAGTTTTATGGTTTCAGGTCTTATTTTTAAGTCTTTAATCCATTTTGAGTTTATTTTTGTATGTGGTGTGAGAAAGAAGTCCAGTGTCATTCTTTTGCATGTAGCTATCCAGTTTTCCAGTACCATTTATTGAAGAGACTGTCTTTTCCCCATGATATATTCTTGCGTTCTTTGTCATAGATTAATTGAATGTGTAAGTGTGGGTCTATTTCTGCACTCTCTGTTC
Organism: Orcinus orca; assembly: GCF_937001465.1. Taxonomy (NCBI): domain Eukaryota; kingdom Metazoa; phylum Chordata; class Mammalia; order Artiodactyla; family Delphinidae; genus Orcinus; species Orcinus orca. The sequence continues at coordinate 5,473,636 of NC_064568.1, forward strand.
TGTTCCTTTGATCTATGTGTCTGTTTTTGTGCCTGTGCCATACTGTTTTAATTTCTGTAGCTTTGTAGTGTAATTGGAAATCAGGGAGCATGATACCTCCAGCTTTGTTCTTCTTTCTCAAGATTGCTTTGGCTTTTTGGGGTCTTTTGTGTTTCCATATAAATTTTAGAATTATTCATTCTAGTTCTGTGAAAAATGCCACTGGTACTTTGATAGGGATTGCACTGAATCTGTAGGTTGCCTTGGGTAGTATGGTCATTTTAACAATATTAACTCTTCCAATCCATGAGCATGGTATATCTTTCCGTTTGTGTAGTCTTCAGTTTATTTCATCAATGTCTTATAGTTTTCTGAGTACAAGTCCTTTACCTCCTTGGTTAGATTTATTCCTAGGTATTTTATTCTTTTTGATGGAAGTGTAAATGGGATTGTTTTCTTAATTTATCTTTCTGATATTTCATTATTAGTGTATAGAAATGCAACAGATTTCTGTATATTAATTTTGTATCCTTCAACTTAATTCATTTGTTCTAATAGCTTTTTGGTGGCAACTTTAAGATTTTCTATGTGTAGTATCATGTCATCTACGAACACTGACAGTTTTCCTTCTTCCTTTCCAATTTGGATTCCCTTTACCTCTTTTTCTTGTCTGATTGCTGTGGCTAGGACTTCCAATGCCAGGTTGAATCAAAGTGGCGACTGTGGGCATCCTTGTCTTATTCCTGATCTTAGAGGAAATGCTTTCAGCTTTTCACCATTGAATATGATGTTGGCTGTATGTTTATCATATATGTCCTTTATTATGTTCAGTGTGTTTCCTCTATACCTACTTGGTTGAGAGTTTTGATCATAAATGGACGTTGAATTTTGTCAAAAACTTTTTCTGCATCAGTTGAGATGATCATATGATTTTTATTTTTCAATTTGTTAATCTGGTGTATCACATTGATTAATTTGCAGATATTGAACCATTGTTGCATCCCTAGGATAAATCCCACTTGATCATGGTGTGTGATCCTTTTAATACATTGTTAAATTTGATTTGGTGATATTTTGTTGACGATTTTTACATCTAAGTTTATCATTAATGTTGGCCTGTAATTTTCTTTTCTCTTCTTTTCTTTCTTTTTGTGGCATGTTTGTCTGGTTTTGGTATCAGGGTGATGCTGCCTGCTTGTTTGGTTTGGCATCAGGGTGATGCTGGATGTTTCCCAATCTTGGAGGAGTGGCCTTATGTAGGAGACGTCCTGTGGGTCCCAGCAGCACTCTTCCTTCTGGTCACCAGGACTATATAGGGGTGCCCCCTGTATGGGCCACATGGGCCCTTCTCTTGTGGTGGGGCTGACTTCTTTGGGCATGCTCATAGGCAGGGCTGGTCCCTGGCCCAGTTAGCTGTCAGGCCCTGCCAGTGTCGTGGCCACTGGCTTGCTGGTGGTTGGGGCTTGTCCAAGGGTGATTGGCTGTAGGGCCTGGGGCTGGTTCTGACCCAGTAATGAGCAGGCCTTGTGCTAATAGGCTAGAGGGAGGACTCCAAGATGGCACTTGCCAGCACCAGTGTCCTCATGGTAGAATGAGCTCCTCAGAATGGCCACCATCAGCGTCTGTGTCCCCAGGAGTCCCAGTTGCCTCTTGGCTTCTCTAGAAGATCAGCAAGTTCACCACTTGCAATTTTTTAAATTATATCTGCTTTAAAGTTTATCTTAAATGTAAACCTTGCCCTTATCAAATATAATAAGGTTATTTATATTCATAAAGCACCTCAAAAGCCCTCACGCAAACAGCAAGAGGGCCAAGCTGAGTAAGCAGTACCAAGGACACAGCTGTGGTGAGGCACACAGCCCCCATCTCTGTGATTGGTCACAGGCAGAGTTTTGTTCACAAGATGAAAGTTTATAAATACAGAAGCTTCTGCATTGGAAAAACAAACACATATTAACCTCTCAATGGTGACTACCTTTTGTACTTAGGTAACTATATTTTAACTGCTAAAGGGCTTTGTGATTTGAGAGGCTCTCTTTCCCCCCGAACATGTGCCTGCATTTCTGGGGTACTGTGTTCCCAGTTTTAAGGTGAAAAGGCAAGTGTTTTGAATGAGAGATCCCGCCAGGTTGAACTAGTGCAGTGTCAGCTGGGGGACTGTAGTTCACAGGTCAGAATGTGAATTCGCAGTGGAAAATTCGTTTTTCTGTTTGTTTTAACCAGGTGACTTTCGGATGGTGGTTGGAGAGGATAAGGCAAAAGTGTTGAATATTGTGAAGCCCAACATAGCCCATTTTCGTGAGCTCTACGGCAGCATTCTACAGGAGAATCCCCAAGTGGTGTATAAAATCCAGCAAGGCAGCCTGGAGGTAAACTATCTGTGGGAAATCCTGTGGACTTATGTTCTTCCGTATATTTGAAATAAGGCTAAAAGGTACACAAATGACTAGTAAGTGACTAGTAATAAGAGGCTGCCTTTGGAGAAGGGGACCAAGGGCTGACATGAGGCGGGGGGAGGTGGGGACTGGTCCTCACTGTGTGTGTCTTTTTTGCCATTTGAAGTTCTTACTATGTATGTTAATTATTAATCAAAAATGAGTGAAAATAAACTCTGAAATTACCTTCTTTCCATCCCCAGGCCCACCTGCCTCCCCAGAGGTAGCCTTATTAACAGTTTGGCATGTTTTCTTCCAGATCTTGTTGCATGTACTTTTGTATGTATTTGTACATAGACACATGTATGAAGCAGTTTGGTCTTTTTTGTTTGGTTTTATTTTACATAAATGTATTCATACAGGTTATTCTGAAGCTTGTTTTTTCCCCACTTGTTATATGTATCATGTCTTGGAACTTTTCTTTGGTACATCAAACAAAACTTTCTTTCAAGGCATTCTTCAAAATATTAAATTTTTTGAAAAGAAAAATCAAAGAGCCTTTCCTTTGAGAAAAGGAATTTGGATTTAAGATTTTTTAAACTATAGAATTCATAGTTTTTTATCTTTAAGTTAAGGAATACTATTTTACTTTTTTAATGCTCTTCCTCTTCCACATAATAGGGGCAACTAATATTATGTTGAATGACAAGTTAATGGCATTTCTAGAACTGAAAGGAAACTTTAAAAAAGTAGGAATTATTTTAAATGTAATGTTGGAGGATAACATGAATGCCCAGAATACCCACCACTCAGGTTAACAGATTTTGCCATGTTTGCTTTAGATTGAGGTATTTTGTTTTTAATTTTTACTTTTCTTAAAGTAATGCATACATATTGTTTAAAAACCAGGTGGCACCCCAAGGTTTGTAACAAAAAGCAGCAGTTCCCTGCTGTACACCTTCCTACTTGTCTGTGCTACTTCCCAGAGCAACTGCTTTCATCTCCTTCACTGATTCTTCTTACGTTTACCTCCATATTTCTAAGTAATATGGTTTGATTGTTATTCTTGATTTTTTTCAACTTGTACTTTATTTTTGTCATCTTTCTATGGAAAATGAGGATTTTTTACTCTCTTATGCACCGCAATCAACACACATACATTCTCTCTCTCTCTTTCTCTCTCTCCTCCTCTCCCCACCCCCCACCCCCACTCCTCCACCGCTTATGCTCCATGTATAGTTATTACATAACTTTGGGTTAGGGTAATAGTCGATATTTACTTTATTGTGACACATAACTTTCTTCATTGCTAAGATATACTACTATGAAATTTCCTTTCCTGTACAACTTTGTTTTTCTTGGAGTTAATCACTGTCTCATTTTTTTCACTTGCTTAGTTTCTACATACCTGTAACTAATTCACCCTCAAATTCTGCTACAGACCTGTAGAACATCTTCCACTGTAGACAAACACATCATGTGTGTTCTCTGTTTCTTACTGTTCTTGGGGACGTTCTTCCTGGAGCCCTGTGTCCCCTGTTCCTTTCGGGTATGGTTCCATTCTAGGCTTGATGCACAGCTCTTCTCCTGAAACTTTCTTTCATTAATACCCGAGAATTTCTTCCCCTCTCCTTTGCAAGTGTTTGGTTTACTGGATCTTTTCCTCTTTCACGGTTTACACTTTAATTTTGATGAAGTATACCTTTTAGTACTTCCTAACGTAGGTTGTGAAGGACGTAAATTTTTTGAGACCATGTACATCTGAAAATTCTACCCTCACACTGATTGATAGTTTGAGCTAGATATCAAATTCTAGGCTGGAAGTAATTTTCCCTCAGAAGTTTTAAGTCATAGCTTCATTTATTCTAGCTTCTAGAGTTGCATTCAGAAGTCCCACACTAGAGACTGTCATACAGAGTGAAGTAAGTCAGAAAGAGAAAAACAAATATCATATATTAACACATGTAGGTGGAACCTAGAAAAATGGTACAGATGAACCAGTTTGCAGGGCAGAAGTTGAAACACAGATGTAGAGAACAAACGTATGGACACCAAGGGGGGAAAACCGCGGTGGGGTGGGGATGGTGGTGTGCCGAATTGGGCGATTGGGATTGACATGTATACACTGATGTGTATAAAATTGATGACTAATAAGAACCTGCAGTATAATAAAACAAAAAAAAACCCCAACTAATACTAAACTTTCTTTGGGTTATTTGTATGGAAATATGTTAATATAAATGTTTCAGACATGACATGAAATTTCTAAAAATCTTATATGTTTTGGTATAATGTTATAAGTCATAATTCTAGTTATTACTTTAAAATGTATATCTCAGAAATAACTAAATTTCCTTGTCAATTGCATTATTATGAACTTTCATCAAATCTTTAACCGTGGTCATTTTTAAGTCTTTTGTCATTTACAGACAGTTCTGGGTGTACTCTGATGCTTTTGCAAAAATGTTCCTATAAATGGGTTTCATCTTCAAGGAATTCATAGAAAAGGCTCTGACAAGTACAGGTTTCTGGTAACTGACTGTACTGCTGAACTGAATGAATAAGCATTTTCAGAGCTCTAATGGAAAACTGATGAATTCATAAAAGTGCTAACAAAAATCAAGAATAAAAAAAATTAATTACATGGGACTGAGTGAACTGATGAGGATGATTATAATTTTTGTGACTTTCTGTTTGAATTAAAAAAATAAAATGTCCAACACTATTCAGATTCCCTGTCCTTTGGATGTGACCTTTTTTATCTCTCTGACAGTATTTAGGATCTTTTCCTTTTTTCCAGTATTCTTAAATTTCATGATGATTTGCCTTTGTCTTTGTGTGTATGTTTTTCATTTATTTTTAAAATTATTATTAGTTTTATGGCTGCACCATGCAACTTATGGGATCTTAGTTCCCCACCCAGGGATCAAACCCTTGCCCCCTGCAGTGGAAGCGTGGAGTCCTAATTGGTGGAATGCCAGGGAATTCCCATGTTTTTCATTTATTAGTCTGGCATTTCATGAGCCTCTTTTGGAAATTCACGAGCTTCAGTTCTAGGAAATTTTCTTTTATCATTTCTGTAATGAAATTTTCTTTCATCATTTCTTCATATCCATTTTCTTAGCTTGTTCTTTCTAGAATTCCTGTTAGTTGGTTGTTGGACCTCCTTGTTCGATTGTTTCTTTCCCTCATTCCTGTTTCTTTGGGTTTTTGTTCTGTTTTCCAGAAGAATTGTTTGAATCAATCTTCTAACACTTCTTTTGAATTTTTAATTTCCTCTGAATGTTCTTTTTTATAGCATCCTGTTCTTGTATGAATGCATTATCTTTCCTCATCTCTTTAATGATCTTTATTAAAATTTTTGAAGTTTTTTCTTGCTCCCTATATTGTCTCTGTTTCTCTTAGTTCCTTTTTTTCTATGGATTCACTCTCATCTGTTGTGTTAGAAGCTTTTCTCAAATGTTTGCACATCCTTTGTGGCCTGTATTTTAAAGAGCAAGGCGGTTTAAAAAATGCAGACTGGGAGTTCTTTGTGATGGATAGAGCATGTCAGCTAGTGAGCTTCACTATAGGATTTGGGACAAGGACCTGGCTGTTCCATTGGAGGACCCCAAGTTTCAGTATTTGTAGAATTTCTCCAAAGAGACATCATCTACTCTCTGGTTAGAGGATAGGGAAAGATAATGTGCCTAGCTGCCAACTTTTAGAAACTGAGCAAGGGAAAACAGCTGGGAATTTCCTTTAACTGTGAAAATAAACTTCCAAATCCCTCAGTTTGGCCTCTGAAAGCCTGGATGGTCTATGTTCTAACTGGCTTCTTATTGTGGGGAAATGCACAAGAATAAGATGAGTGGGCTGAGCTTCAGTTCCCAGAGATGCATCTAATCTTAAAGCTGCCACTGATACCCATCTTCTCCCGCCTCTGCTGCCCATTCCAAATTCCCCTCACCCTTTCTAGCATTTAGGCTGGTCTAGGTGAGGTGGCCCAGACTCTCATCCCTGAGGAGTCTGAGACTCTGGTCACCATGCCCATCTTGGACTGTAGCTACTACACTTTCCATTTACCATCAAAGTTGGGCAAGAGGTAATAAGAGATGTGTACCAGCAGCCCTACCTCCTGATGGTCAGGTTTAATTATTTCTGCCAGTATGGTGATTCATTTCTTTGTCTTCTGGACTTCTTGTCTGCCTGGGATTCTAAAGTGATTGGACGGCAGTTATAGCTTAAGTTTGTTTGTTTGTTTTTAATTAGTTATCCATTTTGTACATATTAGTGTACATATGTCAATCCCAATGTCCCAATTCATCACACCACCACCACCCCCTGTGACTTTCCCCTCCTTGGTATCCATACTTTTTGTTCTCTACATCTGTATCTCTATTTCTGCCCTGCAAACCGGTTCATCTGTGCCATTTTTCTAGGTTCCATATATATGCATTAATATACGATATTTCTTTTTCTATTTCTGACTGACTTCACTCTGTATGACAGTCTCTAGGTCCATCCACGTCTCTACAAATGACCCAATTTCATTCCTTTTTATGGCTGAGTAATATTCCATTGTATATATGTACCACATCTTCTTTATCAATTCGTCTGTTGATGGGCATTTAGGTTGCTTCCATGACCTGGCTATTGTAAATAGTGTTGTAGTGAACATTGAGGTGCATGTGTCTTTTTGAATTACAGTTTTCTCTGGGTATATGCCCAGTAGTGGGATTGCTGGTTCATATGGTAATTCTGTTTTTAGTTTTTTAAGGAACCTCCATACTGTTTTCCATAGTGGCTGTATCAATTGACATTCCCACCAGCAGTGCAAGGGGGTTCCCTTTTCTCCACATCCTCTCCAGCATTGATTGATTGTAGATATTCTGATGATGCCCATTCTAACTGTGTGAGGTGATACCTCATTGCAAAATTGTAGTTTTGATTTGCATTTCTCTAATAATTAGTGATGTTGAGCAGCTTTTCATGTGCTTCTTGGCCATCTGTATGTCTTCTTTGGAGAAATGTCTATTTAGGTCTTCTACCCATTTTTTATAGGGTTGTTTGTTTTTTTAATATTGAGCTGCATGAGCTGTTTATATATTTTGGAGACTAATCCTTTGTCCGTTGATTCATTTGCAAATATTTTCTCCCATTCTGAGGGTTGTCTTTTCGTCTTGTTTATGTTTTCTTTGCTGTGCAAAAGCTTTGAAGTTTCATTAGGTCCCATTTGTTTATTTTTGGTTTTATTTCCATTTCTCTAGGAGGTGGGTCAAAAAAGATCTTGTGCTGATTTATGTCAAACAGTGTTCTTCCTGTGTTTTCCTCTAAGAGTTTTATAGTGTCTGGTCTTACATTTAGGTCTCTAATCCATTTTGAGTTTCTTTTTGTGTATGGAGTTAGGGAGTGTTGTGATTTCATTCTTTTACATGTAGCTGTCCAGTTTTCCCAGCACCACTTATTGAAGAGACTCTTTTCTCCATTGTATATCCTTGCCTCCTTTGTCATAGATTAGTTGACCATAAGTGTGTGGCTTTCTATCTTGTTCCATTGATCTGTATTTCTGTTTTTGTGCCAGTGCCAGTACCATATTGTCTTGATTACTGTAGCTTTGTAGTATAATCTGAAGTCAAGGAGTCTGATTCCTCCAGCTCCGTTTTTTCCCCTCAAGACTGCTTTTGCTATTCGGGATCTTCTGTGTCTCCATACGAATTTTAAGGTTTTTTTGTTCTAGTTCTGTAAAAAATACCATTGGTAATTTGATAGGGATTACATTGAATCTGTAGATTGCTTTGGGTAGTATAGTCATTTTCCATGTTCCTGGATAGGAAGAATATTGATTCTTCCAATCCAAGAACATGCTGTATCTATCCAACTGTTTGTATCATCTTTAATTACTTTCATCAGTGTCATAGTTTTCTGCGTACAGGTCTTTTGTCTCCCTAGGTAGGTTTATTCCTAGGTATTTTATTATTTTTGTTGCAGTGGTAAATGGGAGTGTTTCCTTAATTTCTCTTTCAGATTTTTCATCATTAGTGTATAGGAATGCAAGAGACTTCTGTGCATTAATTTTGTATCCTGCAACTTTACCAAGTTCACTGATTAGCTCTAGTAGTTTTCTGGTGGCATCTTTAGGATTCTCTATGTGTAGTATCATGTCATCTGCAAACAGTGACAGTTTTACTTCTTCTTTTCCAATTTGTATTCCTTTTATTTCTTTTTTCTTCTCTGATTGCCGTGGCTAGGACTTCCAAAGCTATATTGAATAGGAGTGGCAAGAGTGGATATCCTTGTCTTGTTCCTGATCTTAGAGCAAATGCTTTCAGTTTTTCGCCATTGAGAATGATGTTTGCTGTGGGTTTGTCGTATATGGCCTTTATTATGTTGAGGTAGGTTCCCTCTATGCCCACTTTCTGGAGGGTTTTTATCATACATGGCTGTTGAATTTTCTCAAAAGCTTTTTCTGCATCTATTGAGATGATCATATGGTTTTTATTCTTCAAATTGTTAATAATGGTGTATCACATTGATTGATTTGCATATATTGAAGAATCCTTGCATCCCTGGGATAAATCCCACTTGATCATGGTGTATGATCCTTTTAATGTGTTGTTGGATTCTGTTTGCTAGTATTTTGTTGAGGATTTTTGCATCTGTATTCATCAGTGATATCGGTCTGTAATTTTCTTTTTTTGTAATATCTGTGTCTGATTTGGGTATCAGGGTGATGGTGGCCTTGTAGAATGAGTTTGGGAGTGTTCCTTCCTCTGCAATTTTTTGGAAGAGTTTGAGAAGGATGGGTGTTAGCTCTTCTCTAAATGTTTGATAGAATTCACCTGTGAAGCCATCTAGTCCTGGACTTTTTTTTCTTGGAAGATTTTTAATCACACTTTCAATTTCATTACTTGTGATTGGTCTGTTCAGATTTTCTGTTTCTTCCTGGTTCAGTCTTGGAAGGTTATACCTTTCAAAGAATTTGTCCATTTCTTCCAGGTTGTCCATTTTATTGGCATAGAGTTGTTTGTCGTAGTCTCATAAGATGCTTTGTATTTCTGCGGCATCTGTTGAAACTTCTACTTTTTCATTTCTAATTTTATTGATTTGAGTCCTCTCCTCTTTTTCTTGCTGAGTCTAGCCAGTGGTTTATCAATTTTGTTTATCTTCTCAAAGAACCAGCTTTTAGTTTTATTGATCTTTGCTATTGTTTTCTTTGTTTCTATTTCATTTATTTCTGCTCTGATCTTTATGATTTCTTCCTTCTACTAACTTTGGGTTTTGTTTGTTCTTCTTTCTCTAGTTCCTTTAGGTGTAAGGTTAGATTGTTTATTTGAGATTTTTCCTGTTTCTTGAGGTAGGCTTGTATTGCTCTAAACGTCCCTCTTAGAACTGCTTTTGCTGCATCCCGTAGATTTTGGATCGTCGTGGTTTTGTTGTCATTTGTCTCTAGGTTTTTTTTGATTTCCTTTTTTATTTCTTCAGTGATCTCTTGGTTATTTAGTAACGTATTGTTTAGCCTCCATGTGTTTGTGTTTTTTACGTTTTTTCCCCTGTAATTGATTTCTAATTTCATAGCATTGTGGTCAGAAAACATGCTTGATATGATTTCAAAATTCTTAAATTCACTGAGGCTTGATTTGTGACCCAAGATGTGATCTATCCTGGAGAATGTTCCATGTGCACTTGAGAAGAAAGTGTAATCTGCTGTTTTTGGATGGAATGTCCTATAAATATCAATTAAATCTATCTGGTCTATTGTGTCATTTGAAGCTTGTGTTTCCTTTTAATTTTCTGTTTGGTTGATCTGTCCATTGGTGTAAGTGAGGTGTTAAAGTCCCCCACTATTATTGTGTTACTGTCGATTTCCTCTTTTATAGCTGTTAGCAGTTGCCTTATGTTGAGGTGCTCTTATGTTGGGTGCATATATGTTTATAGTTGTTATATTCTCCTGTTGGATTGATCCCTTGATCATTATGTAGTGTCCTTCCTTGTGTCTTGTAACATTCTTTATTTTAACATCTATTTTATCTGATATGAGTATTGCTACTCCAGCTTTCTTTTGATTTCCATTTGCATGGAATATCTTTTTCCATCCCCTCACTTTCAGTCTGTATGTGTCCCTAGTGGGGCTCTTGTAGACGGCATATACATGGGTCTTGTTTTTGTATCCCTTCAGCGAGCCTGTGTCTTTTGGTTGGACCATTTAATCCATTCATGTTTAAGGTAATTATCGATATGTATGTTCCTATTACCATTTTCTTAATTTGGGGGGGTTTGTTTTTGTAGGTCCTTTTCTTCTCTTCTGTTTCCACTTAGAGAAGTTCCTTTAGTTGTAGAGCTGGTTGTAGAGCTGGTTTGGTGGTGCTGAATTCTCTTAGATTTTGCTTGTCTATAAACCTTTTGATTTCTCCGTCAAATCTGAATGAGATACTTGTTGGGTAGAATAATCTTGGTTGTAGGTTCTTCCATTTGATCACTTTAAATATATCATGCCGCTCCCTCTGGCTTGTAGAGCTTCTGCTGAGAAATCAGCTGTTAACCTTAGAGTTCCATTGTATGTTATTTGTCATTTTTCCCTTATCGCTTTCAATAATTTTTCTTTGTCTTTAATTTTTGTCAGTTTGATTACTATGTGTCTTGGTGTGTTTCTCCTTGGGTTTGTCCTGCCTGGGACTCTCTGTGCTTCCTGGACTTGGGTGGCTATTTCCTTTCCCATGTTAGGGAAGTTTTCGACTATAATCTCTTAAAATATTTTCTCAGGTGTTTTCTCTCTCTCTTCTCCTTCTGGGACCCCTGTAATGCAAATGTTGTTGTGTTTAATGTTGTCCCAGAGGTCTCTTAGGCTGTCTTCGTTTCTTTTCATTCTTTTTTCTTTATTCTGTTCCACGGCAGTGAATTCCACCATTCTGTCTTCCAGGTCACTTTTCCATTCTTTTGCCTCAGTTATTCTGCTATTGATTCCTTCTAGTGTATTTTTCATTTCAGTTATTGTATTGTCCATTTCTGTTTGTTTGTTCCTTAAATCTCCTAGGTCTTTGTTAAACATTTCTTGAGTCTTCTCGATCTTTGCCTTCATTCTTTTTCTGAGGTCCTGGATCATCTTTACTATCATTATTCTGAATTCTTTTTCTGGAAGGTTTCCTATCTCCGCTTCATTTAGTTGTTTTTCTGGGGTTTTATCTTGTTGCTTCATCTGGTACATAGCCCTCTGTGTTTTCATCTTGTCTATCTTTCTGTGAATGTGGTTTTTGTTCTACAAGCTGCAGGATTGTAGTTCTTGTTGCTTCTGCTGTCTGCCCTCTCATAGCTTTAAGTTTAATAGGATGCTTACTGTGTCCTCTGGGAGAAGCATTTCTTCTTTTGAAACTAGGATCTCTAGACCCACAGTCCTAAAGTTGTGGAGGTGGGAAGCACAGATTGCCCAGGTGGTCCCTGGGAATGACAGTAAGCAAGGCTGTTTCTCCTTTTACCCCGTGGTTCCCAGACTCATGTAGTCTAGCAGTTGGGAACATAGTACTCTATAACGGCCATGAATTTAGGGTATATACTGTGCCCCACTCTCACAGGGTATCATCTCTAAGCTGTTGCTCAGCTCTTCTTCAAAGCTCTTTCATTGGGTTTTTCAGTAGTGACACTATTGACATTTTAGGCTGAATAATTCTTTGTTGTAGGGGCCAAAAATGTCCCCCTTTTGAGAACTACTGCTCTCCCAGGCTGGCAGCTCTGGCACACTGTGTGGTAGGAACAGTGGAGCCGTGATCCTGTGCCCGTCCTGCACCTGTGCCCTGTGAGCCCTGTACAGTGGTATTGGCTGAGTCCTGTGGGCAGGAAAGGCAAGCCCATGCTTAGAATATGAGTCACTTCCAGGCAAGAGGAGTTGCTGCCCATTCCCAGGTGGAAGGGATCCAGTGTAGTCAACTTATCACCAAGTGGCTGGTTAGTCTCAGGAGATGGTCGTGTTATGAGGATCTCAGTGTTGGCCTCTGTTGCTGTCAGGATAGACTTTCAACCACAGCAGTGACTCAGTCAGCCTTGGTGAGTAGAAGCCCCTGATATTGGATCTGGGCAGAGCCTCTATCTCTCCCGCCCACTACTCGTGCTACAAGCCGTTATGCCATCACTGGGATGAAAGAGCCTGTTGAATCAACTGGCTAAATTGTTCTTTTGGTTGTTGTTGCTTCTTCTGTGTTGGATGCTCTCAGATGGAAGCATTAACGTACAATACAAAGATCTTCATACTTTGTGTCCCCTCCCATAGGTCCATCCACATGCCTCTTCCCCCCAGATCCTGTCTTCCACCTTCTAATCTTCTTCCTTTTAGGTCCCTAACCAACCAGTGAACCATTGTCCACTCTTTGAGTCTTTGTATATTCTTATCTTGGGCCACTTTTCCATGTAAAGTGGGTAACCAGCTGTGCCACCTGCAGCGTACTCACTGGGACGATGGCTCCTCATCAGTGTCTTCCAGGGCCATCCCTGGGTGCGGCTGTAATGCATCATTTTCACCCCGTACATACTACAAGGCAAATCATCCATGAAGCAAGCCCATCCTTTATCCTCCTCCAAAAGCCTCCTTGTAGCCGTGTGCATGAGCCAGTGGAGAAGTAGAACATTATGTGCTGGTGCAACAGTGGAAATGATGGGGGTCTGGGTTTCCTGTTTGTGCAGCTGACTTGTGCCCTCTGGCCTTGCGCATGTCCAATGCTGGTGTATCTCTTACGTCCTACAGTGGATTGCTCTTGAGCTTCGTGACCTTATGACTTGGTGAAGCTAGCAGGTCCCAGTTCATAATGGGCAGTTCTTGATACATGGTCATTTGATGTCCCATGGTTAGAAGCTCTGTCTCTGCCAGGGTGTAGCATCTAGGAGCTGATTTCAAATGGTGTGTGGTTCTTCACTACAGATGGCGTGGCCTTGCTCCAGAACCCTAGCAGTCTCCATTGTGATCTCCCACTGGGAGCCCACTGTAACTTCCCCTGGCTTCTCTGTACACTGAGGAGGCCTTTAGTACCATAGTTTACAGGGAGGTGTGCCCACGTGGTGGAGGGCTGCTTACCCTGCTGCCTGTATCTATCGCAGAGCTCGTTTTTGCTCTTGCCCCTCACAGACCTTGCATCCTTTTATATCGCTGGGTAAATGGCTCTGAGCATTATTCCCAAGTGTGGAATATGCTGCATCTAGGACCTGAAGAAGCCTATCAGGCAGTGTGCTTCCTTCTTAGTGGTGAGAGGTACGAGATGCCGTAAGTTGATCTTTACTTTGGAGAGGCTGTCCCAGAGCTCCAGGTCACTTGACCCCTAAACTCCTCCCTGATGTGGTGTGCTCTCACAATTCATGAGGTTTATCTTTTACCCGCTGGGGTGCATATATCTCCCAAGGCCTCCAGTGTACTTGCCCTTTAGCGCTCACCAGGTGACAGCAGCAACGTGTCATTGATGTAGTGGACCAATGAGATTATACAGAGTATCCAAACAGTCTGGTTTTCTTTGAATATCTTACGACAGGGTGGGGGAGTTAACACGGCCCTGAGGCAGGTGGTAAGGCGCACTCTGGTCTGTCCTGTGCGGCCGCGAGCTGCTTCTCATCCTCCTTGCTCTGTGGATGGCAGAGAATGCGCTCGCCAGGCCTGTGGCCCCGTCCAGACACCTGAGGCTCTGCTGATACGCTTCAGCAGACTTCCCACATCTGCCACAGCCGGTACAGCGGGGCTTCTACTTGGCTGAGTTTGTGGTGGTCTGCTACCATCTGCCAGAGTCCATTTGGATTTTGTGAAGGCCAGACTCAGTGGAGATACGATGGGACCGTCAGCTCTAGTATTAGTCAGGGTTCTCCAGAGAAACAGGACCAATAGGATATATAGAGAAAGATGTATTTTAGGGAATTAACTCACAGAGTTGTGAGGGTTGGCAAGTTTGAAATTTGCAGGGCAAGCCAGCAGGCCGGAGACGCAGGGAAGAGCGTGTTGTACTCTTGAGCCCGAGGGCAATCTGGAGGCAGACTTCCTTCTTCCTCAGGAAACTTTAGTCTTTTTTCATAAGGCCTTCAACTGACTGGATGAGGCCCATCCATGTTAACGGGGGTCATCTGCTACTCAAAGTCTACTGGCTTAAAAAGATACCTTTACAGTAACATCTGGACTAAAGGTTAACCAAGCAACTAGGCCCTATAGCCTAGCCAAGTTGACATACAAAATTAAACATCACACCCCTGCATCCTGCAGGCCTATAGGTGGCGTTAATCCCTGCCATTCCTCCTGTGATGTGGTTTTGTTTTTTCATTACTCTTTTGGCCAGGGGGTGAGAACGGCAGCTTCAGAGGCTTCCACTTGGCCTTCTACCCTGTGATAGCTCCAAAATGCTGTCTGAGAATGTGCTTTCCAGGACCACTCTTGGTACCAGTTGTATAGGATCAGGATTGGGGAGATTAGAAACAAAGACTCCATCTGATCCTGTGATGGCACTGTGGAGCTCGATGGCCCTTCCTAGCTGTCCCCACCTGGGGCAAAGAGACCAGGCCTTTGGCCTCCTGCATTTTCCAGTCTTTGGATACAGGCAGCTCCCTTTGCCTGAGGACAGTTGTGGGAGGGACTCTGAGGGAGGGAGTCAGCCAACTTTCCCAGCAGCTGGCAGAATGAGTACCTTGCCCCAAAGCCAGGATGTGGTCGGTGCAACACAGCATCCACTATCATATGCCCATATCTGCTTTTTTAAAACATCAGCCTTATTGAGATATAATTTACATACTGTAAAATTCGGTGGTTTTTAGTCTGTTTACACAGTTGTGCAACCATCACCACAATCTAGTTTTACAACATTTTCATCACTCCAAAAAGCAACCCCATGCCCAGTAGCAGTACCTAGCTTCCCCTCCCGGCAGGCAGCCACTAATCTACTTTCTGACTCCGCGGATTTGCCTCTTCTAGATACTTCCTGTAAATAGAATCATAGAACATGTGGTCTTTTCCATGTCTGCTTTTAAAATGCAATTTGACTCATAATTTAACTGAATGCTTTCACTTTTGTGTTTTAATGAGAATTGAAGAGTAAGGATAATTAAAATTTTGCAATTTATTTGAACATGTCACCTAATATTTTGTCTTGGAACACATGCTTTCAAACAAAAACTCCAGTGCATTCTTTTCCTCAAGAGAAAGCAGTGGCAAATAACTGTTTTCTAATTCCTCATATTACTCAGCCATTTTGGCATCTCTAAAATTCCTGGAAGTCTCATAGGTAAAGCCTTGAAATATAAGATCCTAGTGACTAATCTCAATACTTGGCCCCAAAATATGAGTCTATAAATGTCATTTCTAGCATCTTTTACAGAAATATTCACATTTTTTGTCATTTATCTAGCCAAAGCTAAGTGGAGGTTGAATCCTGTGAATTTAGGACCATCTCCATGATAAATATGAAATATTTAGGTTAAAAAAACCTTCACCTTATTGAAGCCACTATATAATAGCATTTTCTTCTTTTTTGCATAGATTTATAGATAAAACTAGAAAATCTAGACATTGGCATATACTCAGTAAATATTTGTTGAATGAAAAAGTGGTAGAATGAATGAATTCTAATTATTAAGAAAGTTGGTCATATCTGGAAAATCCAAATCTAAAATTTAATACATTCACGTATCTATTCTTTTTTCTTACTGTTCTCTTAAAGTTAAAACCTAAACGCTTGTTGAAAGAATACAAGACAGATTCTTACTGGGAGAATAATGTGATGAGCTGCTGAGGGCAGTGGTACTGCTTTTCACCTTGGCAGGGAGTCATGTTTACATGATTTTGGAAAAATTTAGTTCCATGACGTAAAATATATTAGACTAGGAGTTAGGGAAGCTGGGTGTGGGCTTAGCTCTATGGATAACTGTTGATTCACAGGTTTCCAAGTAAAGTCTAATGCATAGTTTTATATATGCTTTATTTCTGTATTTTTCTTTAAATTTGATGTATTTTAGAATACACTGGGAACAGAAACCATTGGTATAACTTACTGCTGTTTAAGAAATAATGACAACTAAGCTTTATTGGTGCAGTTATTTATCCTCTTATTCAACCGATGTTTTTTGAGTACTTACTATGTGCCACGGGATTAAAAGTAAATAAAGATTAGTCTCTGTCATCAGTTTATTCCTACAGTTTATGAAATACAGCATGGTACATAAAAGGCCCTACAGACAGGAGACGCGAATTTAGATCCCACTCTCTGATTGCCTGCATGTTACTGGCTATGTTACTTTGTGCCCCTGTGTTTAAAATGAGTACATGGGGAACTTCCCTGGTGGCACGGAGGTTAAGAATCCACCTGCCAATGCAGGGGACACGGGTTCAAGCCCTGGTCTGGGAAGATCCCACATGCCGTGGAGCAACTAAGCCCGGGGGCCACAACTACTGAGCCTGCGCTCTAGAGCCCATGAGCCACAACTGCAGAGACCACATGTCACAACTACTGAAGCCCGCGCGCCTAGAGCCCATGCTCCACGACAAGAGAAGCCACCGCAATGAGAAGCCCACGCACCGCAACGAAGAGTAGCCCCCGCTCGCCGCAACTAGAGAAAGCCCGCGCGCAGCAACGAAGACCCAACACAGCCAAAAATAAATAAATAAATAAAATTTAAATAAATAAATAAAAGAAAATGAGTACTTGGGTGAGCCGGTGTGTCGATGAATTTTAGCTGAAATTTTACTTTCTTTAACTACCGGATTTAGAACAAATAGAAATTTTAAAACTGAGAGTCAAAAATTGACTCTTGAAAGAAATTTCTATTCTTAAGTACAAGTAGAATATCATAGGAAAAGAATTAACTTGTTCGAAGGAACTTAGAATCCTTAACACCTAGGCATTCAGTTTCAGAAAGGAGAAAGTCTCCTTAGCACCTGCCTAGTCTACTAGGTGTGAGTTCATATATGTTCATGTGGTTTTAAGGAGAAGCCATGTGCTTTGAATATTTATAGAATTCAAAGCACTTTCCATAGACGTCATCTTTTTTTTTTCCTTAGATCGATAAAAGCCCAGAAGGACAGTTCACTCAACTAATGACATTGCCCAAAACCTTACAGCAACAAATAAATCATATTATGGACCCTCCTGGAAAAAACAGAGATGTGGAAGAAACTTTATTGCAAGTGGCTCATGACCCCGACTGTGGAGACGTGGTGCGTCTAGGTACGTGCATGAATCTGACGGGGAGGAAGTGTTGGCTGGAGGGGGTCGGGGGGAGCAAACTTTGTGGCTGAGACGGGTTCTCTATTCTTTCTTGCCTAGTGAGATGGAGAGAGAGATTTCCTCTCAGAATAAGAAAGCACTAACAGTCTGGGGGTTTTCCCAACCTAAATTCTTGTTTGTTTGAAGTAGGGTGCCGAAAGTACTTCTATTTTCAGATCCCTGGGTCCTAAATCACTGACAGAGAGGGAAACAATGATTCTTTTGGTCCCAAGGGCATAACGTTTAGAAGTTATTTCAAAGACATGTGTTTGTTCCTCACGGTGGTCTGAGGAGGATGGAGACTGGTGATTTTTTTTTTATTGTGGTACGCGGGCCTCTCACTGTTGTGGCCTCTCCCGTTGCGGAGCACAGACTCTGGACGTGCAGGCTCAGCGGCCATGGCTCATGGGCCTAGCCGCTCCGCGGCATGTGGGATCTTCCCGGACCGGGGCGCGAACCCGCGTCCCCTGCATCGGCAGGCGGACCCTCAACCACTGCGCCACCAGGGAAGCCCGAGACTGGTGACATTTTTAATGCTTTTATAACATCAAGAACACCACTCTCCTTGGCCGACGCCCCCTCGGTGTGGCTCCTGTGTGCACAGTAGGTCTGCTCCAACATGGCCCCTGTTCCTCACGTCATCCCCAATGTGGACCAAAAATCTGAGCCTGATCTTCAGAGACTTGCTGCCTTTTGAGGTGTTACAGGTAATTTACAAGGTCAGTCAGCAAGTAAGGAAATCATGAAATTGAAAATGATGAAAAAAAAAAAAAGAAAAGAAAAGAAAATGATGCCCTCCCTCAGATGAGTGCACCGTTTACTGTTGAGTACGTATTTGCTGAGCTTCCCCAGGGAGCAGCCTGGCCACCTGGCAGGATGCAAGTCACAGTGACGGTGTCACATGGAGACACCTGCCCGTCGGGCAGAGCGGAGCATGTGCCTAGGGTGCCGGCTACCTCTTCTGAAGATACATGTGGAGGCGTGTCTTTTCTGGTCATGGTGTGAGTCCTTCTGCCTTTCTGTGGGCCTGAAGGACTGTCCTGCTGTCCTCACCGAGGAGTCCTCTGAGTGATTTCAGAATAAGTTTTCCTCCTAGGCAGAAACGTTTGGTGTTTTTTTCCCCAATCTTTCCACATCTTGGAATTGAGAGCCAGCAGACTTAAGCAGATTTAAAGTGAAAAAAATGACCTTCAAGGGTCACCTAACCCACTGGTTGTAAGATGAGGCGTCCCAGACCCAGAGTGGGGAGGTCATTTGCTTGTGTTCACACAGCTGGTCAGCGACACAGCTGGTCGTTGACACAGCTGGCAGCTCCAGTCTCCTGGACCTCGATCCTGATACTCTTTTCACTGTCACTCTGACACCAGAGATAGATTTGCTGGTTTTATTGGATAGCTGGAAAGAATATTTAGTTTCAAGTTTTAAAAGTGTTAGGATGACTCACATCTGGCTTTTTTGGCATTGTTATTGTTTTTTTCTCACAGGGCTCTCAGCAATCGTGAGACCTTCCAGTATGAGACAGAGCACCAAAGGCATTTTCACTGCTGGTAAGAATTGTTAAAAATCCACACTTAACGTACCTGCTGGATTGAGCAGCCTCAGTGCTCCTGGTTAAAATGTAAAGCTTTATCTGTATCCTGCAACTACTTGCGAAATGCTGAATTTTGATGGTCATAACCTAGGACACGGCAGTAACATATAGACAGGCAGATGGCGCTGTAATCCGGAGTCTGAGGTGCTGCTGGGAGGATTTGCTGCCCCTCTGCGTTTTCCCAGTTACTCCTTATGTGCAGGTTTCCCCTTGCGTTTTTATATCTGTGGGAGTTACACATGATATTGTTGCAAAAACAGCAGTACCTTGCCCTCCCCGCCGGCCAGTGTTCCTCTCCAGAGACAACTACTGCTGACTCTCCTGGTGGGTTATTTTTGTTTTCACTGCTGTTTCTCTGGGTAATGAGCTTATATTGCTGCTTCTCTCCTTTTAATTTTAGGCATCATCTGTGGACTTCTCACTCTAGCAGATTAGAATTCAACTGCCCCCACCAACGCGCACACACACACCCCCGCACCCATCCCTCTGTGTTCCAAATATGGTTGTGCCGTAGCTTTAGTGAAGCCAATCTTGAGTTTCCATTGTCTGACTGTGTTACTGTGATTCATAGCTGAGCCATGTGATACACTTCTCCTTGCCTTCACAGCTTTCTTTTCCCACAGAGGCTGTCGTCACCTGTCTCATGTGAGGAACCCTGTTTCCTGTATCTGGTGTCTTTGATTTTTGTGGCGCACAGCCTCATCATTTTGGTGAAGCGCACCATCCGGGAACTTCGTGGGAAAGGGGGCAGAGGAGGCAGATTTGGAGCCCATGTGTGGCCAAGTGTATCTTTAGTCCACCCTCACGCCTGACTGAGGCTTAGGCTGGAGATGATTAGAAATAGTTGTCCTTTAGAATTTTGATACCGTTGCTTCGATTATCTTCTCACTTCTAGGAAGTTCTGATTCTTAATCCTTTGTGTATGTTCTTTGTGGAAGGCTTTTAGGTCTTCTTTTAACCCCAGGGCTCTGAAGTTTCTCAGTGGTGTGTTTCGATGTGAGTCTGTTTTTATCTGTTACACTGAATACTCATTACCCTTCAGTTTGGAAACTCAGAGTATAAGAATATAGGAAAAATTTATTGTATTCGCTCTTCCCATCTGTTTTCTCTCTTCTCTTTCTGGAACGCCTTTTATTCAAACATTGGACCTCCTAGACTGGTCCTTTGGTTTTCTTTCTTTCGTGTCCTCTTTGTCCTTTTTTTTTTTTTTTTTTTTTTTTTTTTTTTGCGGTACGCGGGCCTCTCACTGTTGTGGCCTCTCCCGTTGTGGAGCACAAGCTCCAGACGCACAGGCTCAGCGGCCATGGCTCACGGGCCCAGCCGCTCCGCGGCATGTGGGATCTTCCCGGACTGGAGCACAAACCCATGTCCCCTGCATCGGCAGGCAGACTCTCAAGCACTGCGCCACCAGGGAAGCCCGATCTCTTTGTCCTTTTGCTTTGCTTTCTCCACTTGAGTTTCCATTGAGTTGTTTTATTTTTGTTATTTTAATTTCTAGGAGCTCTTCTCTTTTTTTGTTCTCTGAATATTCCTTCTTTTTTAAATTTAAAACATCCTGTTCTTGTGTTATGGGCTTAAACATTGGAATATATCTTTGGATATTGCCAAGTTGCCAAAGTGGTTTATCATTTTATCATCCCACTAGGGGTAAACGAAAGTTCTTGTTTCTCCCCATTCTTTCCAACACTTGGTATTGTCTGATGACGGACTTTTCCAGTTCAGTGTCTCTTTATGCAGCTGTCTACTGAGCATCCCTTATGTGCTCGCCACGCAGGATACAGGGTGAACCCTGTACCATCCTGCCTTCAGAGGCTTCATCATCTAGAAGGGGAGACGGACACATAAATAGAAGTTTGCATTACTAGGGATAAATGGCACAGAGGGAACCTGAAGAAGGGAGTGGTCTTTCAGCCTGATTCTGATCCCTGGCCTGAGATTGCCAGGGAGCTGCACGATCACACCTCTTAAGGCCTCGCTTCGGTTGCCTGGGGACACAGCCAAATGTTGCCCTCCTGAATCTTTGGAAAGATTCAGCCCGTCCACAAAGGTTTAGTAGCACGTGCGCCAAACCTACTCAGCTGAAGATTGTTCTGCCACTCAGGGGTGCATAGCTTTGCATTTCCAATTAAGACATTTATTTAATCTGTTTTCTTGCTGAGTTCTCCTGGCAAGGCTGAAGATGAGGTACTTTTGTTTGCTTGGGTGGCTCAGGCTATTAATCTGTGTTTTGCATGATTGCAACTCCCTTACCATAATCCTTGGGTGAGGCTGGATGCTTTGGGTTTTTTTATTTTTGGCTTCCTGTGCTATAAGCAACTACTAGATTTATTGATTTTTTTTTTTTTTTAGTTGTGATAATGGTGGTGTTACGGGGTTAAAAAATCATTTTCTTGTGGAAATACATACTAACATATTTACAGATGAAATGACAGAATGTCTGAGAATTGCTTCAAAAGAAAACATGTTGGAGGGAAGTGGGTAAGGGTGGGGATGACTCGAGATTGGCTATGAGTTGATACATTGTTGAAGCTGGTGAACATACATGGGAACATAATATGCCATTCTTTTATAAGCTTGAATTCATCTCTAATAAAAGGTTTTTAAAAATCCACCCTCATCATCTCTATTTTTTTTTTTTTTTGGCTGCATTGGGTCTTTGTTGCTGTGCACGGGCTTTCTCTAATTGTGGCGAGCAGGGGCTACTCTTCGTTGCAGTGCGCGGGCTTCTCAATGCGGTGGCTTCTCCTGTTGCAGAGCACGGGCTCTAGGCATGCGGGCTTCAGTAGTTGTGGCGTGTGGGCTCAGTAGTTGTGGTGCACGGGCTTCCTTGCTCCACGGCACGTGGAATCTTCCTGGACCAGGGCTCAAACCCATGTCCCCTGCATTGGCAGGCAGATTCTTAACCACTGTACCACCAGGGAAGTTCCATCCACCGTCATCATCTCTTGACACGTCAACCTGAAATGGATCTTTGGTCCTCTTTCCTCTTGTTCTTCCTGGTTGCCAGCAGAGGGCAGTGGGTATCATCTCATGGAACCCGCAGCCCAGATTTCCTTGTGGCGGTGGAGTGCCCAGTGCTGCCTCCTCTGAATGCTCACTAATTTTCTCCCTTCCCCTCTAAAGATGTCTCATTGGATTGTGGAACCAGAGGGACAGAATGTCTGCAGCCTGCTCTGAGGTTGCAGGAATTGTGGAAGGTGATGCACGTTCCTTCAGATTTCGCTGGGTTTGCTTACCCTGTGCCCTGGCTTCTCTGGTTTCTGGTGGTTGAGGGCTGTGATGCAGGTGGCCCAGGCCAAGGGCAGGGGTCTGTGAGCCTCAGAGATTAGGGTTCGAACTCCAGCTTAACTACTGTGACTTGGGTAAGTTACCTAATTTTTCTTAGTTTTAATTTCATAGGGATAATTATGCCTGCCTCACTGGGTTACGAAAATTACATCTTAAGACATATAAGAGCACCAGCACTGTGCCTGGTCTTTCCTCTTTGGTATCATTACCTAAAAGCTTCCTGCCGTCTCTTTAGAACATGCCTCCTTGCATTTTCCTATTCAACTAGCAGTAGCCCCGTCACTAGGTCTCCAGCTGGAGTAAACTAGCAACCGTAGGCCCTGAGTGGCTGGTTTACTCTTTCTCTGTCCTCTAACTTCACAGCGTCAGAACCTCTCTCTCCTGTGTGCTGCTCTTCGGAAGTCCTCTGGATGTGGCCATAATTGCTGTTGTTCTGCCTGGCTTGTGCTGGGTGCATCTTCCTGAAATCTCCCAAGTTCTGCCTCTGGTCAGGTTTTCAGCCAGCTGATGTATCACCTGCAGAGTGAGAAAATCCCAGGTTATTTGGTTGCACTTTCCCTCCTTTGTAGCCCTTATCACTCCTCCCCTCTGCAACCAGCCACTCGTATTGGGGGTAAAAAGGAAGGGTCTCCTTAGCTAGTGAATAACCTTTATATTCAAATATTGTTAAATTCAGAGAGAGCGAAGCTAAGATGGTGATAAGAAGGCCTTGGCTCAGAGTTGTAGTTCACGTGTTCGCTCTGTAACCTTGGTGTGTTAACAGCCCTTCTTCCTTGAAATGGAGGGGATACTAATACCCAACTCGTGGCATGTTGTGAGAGTGTCCAGTATGTACCCAGTACCTAGCAGGTGCTTTATAAACTTGAGTGAGTCTAGATCTAAGTATCAGTCTCTTCCTGGAAGAGATGGAAGCCAGGCTCTATGTCAGCCCAAAGGGTTGCCCTTTCTAATGAACTGTGTTGGGTGACACAGCAGGTGTCCTCATGTGGTCTGACACTCTGTCTGTGTTAGTTCCCTGAAATTCCCCTACCATCAGATATACCCATGTTCCAAGGTGAGTACAGAACTACTTCCAAAACCAAACACTGTTTTTCCCTTTAGCCTGGGAGTCGGTTACTGGCAAGATAATACTGACTTCTTAGACTGTGCTGTTAATGGAGCAGCCGGTTTTTATCCGGGTCTCGGGGCAGCAGCTGCAGCCAGGCAGCTCGGGAGAGCAGGAGACTGTTTAGCCTCCTGGTCCTTGCCTGCGCCGCCCTGCAGGGCAGCAGCACACCGCATCACGGCTCAGCCCGGCCAAGGAAACATCACGTTCTGATCAGCCACAGCTGTTTATGTGTCTAACCTGAATGAGTAGAGAGGAGTGGAACTCTTTGCATCTTTGCGGGACGGCGGCGGGGAGCTTGGGGAGAAATGGGTCAGGGGCTGAGCAGTTAGACTGAGAAGCAAGCAGGAGCCAGACAGGGGAAGGCCTGTAAAAGCCTGAAGGGGAATCCAGAGTTTCACTGAGGGGAGAGGGAAGCCGCTGAAGGATTGTCGAAAGACTGCTGTAGCGAGAGGATAGAGAGCAGCTTGGAGGGAGGTGACGCTGTTGCTTGGGAAACTGATCGACTGCGGCTGCAGCCCGCCAGGTGAGGAGGCCTGGCCGCCCTGACTCAGGGTTTTGCAGGAGAGGCAGAGGAGAGATGCAGGCAGTACTTGGAAGACGCATCCCCAGGTCTTGGTGATGGGAGGGATTTGGGCAGTGAAGCAGAGAGGAGTCAGAGAAGCTCCCAGGTTTCTGGCCTGGGGAGCGGAGGCGGAGGTGCCTTTCCTGGGGTGAGGGAACGTGGGGGAGGATGACAAGTTTAATCTTTGAAATATTGCTTTATTTTCCCCCACCTGACTTTCTGGTCAATCAGAATTCACTTTGGAGTCAAATACCTATTTACCTCTGTAGCTTCAAAAGATTCAACTTAAACAAGACAGGTTTAGTCTTGTTCCTAAAAAGATTCCAGCATGCCTCGGCCGGTCCTTACCAGCCCTTTCCTGAAAGTGATAGAATGTATCATTGATTATCTTCTCCTTCTCATCTCTTATAACTGAAACATTTTATCCCCATTTTTTGGTACCTACATGTTTCAATAAGAAGAACACATGATAATAAAGATTTTTCTGGTGATGTATTTATCACTTAAACCTGAAAGTTTTAAAAATAAAACTGCCTCAGAAAAGATTTTCTTTGTAGATATAGCTAACTGTGGTTGGAAATTAATTGGAAGAATGTTTGGGGCTCGCTGATTTTCTCTCCTAAATATCTGAAATATAGGATTATGGGAAGGTAGAGACCTCTCACAACCTGGTCTCATCTCTGCCTCACATTGTTTCCTGGAGCATTTTGTCTGTCACTGGACCTATCAGTTTAAGGTCACGCAGGGAATTCATAGTATTACATATGTAGTGATTTTGCTGTAGGTAACATGAAACATACTGGAAATCAACAGAAGAAAAACCTTAGGAGCCATATATTAGAGTAGATTTCCGTTTGCTTCCAAAACAAAATCCTGACTTTGGTTACTAATCAGTGTTCATAACGACCAGCTTTAGGTAAATAAGGATCTGCCTAAACAGGATGTCGCTAAGGAGATGTTTGCACCTTTATCCGCTGGGGAAGGAGCAAAGTCAACAATGATGGTTCTTAGAGTAGAGCTTCTCTCTTAGCAGGCTGTCTTCCTTCAAGACGCATTCTAAATGCAGACTTCCTAAGTCACCACCGTCTTTAGAAAGGAAGCAGAAACCACACAAAAGCTCAGTGTCGGCCAAGTAGAAGTCTGTGGATTATAAACTCTGTGAGGACAGAGACCAGGGCTGTTGTTCATACCGGTGTCCCGAACAACTAGCTCCGTGTCCCGTATGTGTTGGTGCCCAAGAAATGCCTGTTCAGTGTATTTCAGTGACTGAATAAATGGAAGACTCTGAATTTTCTGGTAGTAGGGAAAGTCTCCATATACACAGAAAAGTACACAAATCATAAATTTGGTGAATTTTCACAAAGTGAACAGACTCGTGAACCCAGTACTCAGATGAAGAACTAGAATAGGGCCAGTTCCCCCAGAACCCCACTGTGCCCCAGTCACTGTCCAGTCACTGCTCCTCCCAGAGTACCTACTGTCCTGACCTCTAATGCCATGCTTCTGTTTTGCCCATTTTTGAACTTCATATAAATACGTACTCTCTCATGTCTTTCACTCCTTGTAACAGCAGTGAGATTCCTCGTGGTGTTGGGAGTAGTCCGTTTATTCTCATTGCAGCTCATCCATCATCTGACTAGAGCACAGTTCATCCCTTCTACTGTTGATGATCTCCCAGGTTGTTTCCAGTTTGGGGCTATTTCAAAGAGTCCTGCTATGCATGTTTTGGTACCTGTCTTCGAGCGAGCGTAGGTATGCATTTCTGTTAGGTTTTTAGTTGCGGGTGGAATTACTGTATCATAAAGTGTGTGAATGTCCAGTTGTGGTAGATGCTACCTACCAAGTGTCTAGGTTACACTCCA
This sequence comes from Orcinus orca, assembly GCF_937001465.1. Classification (NCBI taxonomy): domain Eukaryota; kingdom Metazoa; phylum Chordata; class Mammalia; order Artiodactyla; family Delphinidae; genus Orcinus; species Orcinus orca. The sequence goes on from NC_064568.1 coordinate 5,499,592, forward strand.
AGCAGCAGAGTTCCTGCTGCAGTACCTCCGTGACCAGTGCTTGATAGTAGGTCTTTTTCTTTCTAGGCCCTCTGGTAGGTGAGTAGACGTATCATATTGGAGTTTTAACTTGCACTTTCCTGATGACCGATAAAGTTGAGCGTTTGTTCACATGCTTACATGGTCGGAGATCCTCTTTTGTGAAGTACCTATTCTACTTTTGCTCATTTTTCTTTTGAATTGTCTGCCTTTTTTTTTTTTTTTTTACACTGAAATCTCTGTATAGTGTGGATACAGGTCCTTCGTTGGACAAGTGGAATGCAAAAGTCCCCCACTCTAGGGCTTGTCGTCTCGCTGTCTTAATGGTGTCTTTTGATGAAAAGTGCTTAATCTTACTTAGTCCAGTTTATCAGTTTTGTCCTGTAAGGTTAGCAGCTTTTTGTGTCCTGTTTAGGAAATATTGCCTACTCCAAGTTCATGAAGTTTTGTCCTCCACCTTTGTTGCAACTAGAGTATTAAGACAGGATCCTTCCTTCTAATCTCTTGGTTCTTAACCTTTTGAAAATCCTGGCTCCCAGTGAGACTCTGACTAAAACTCTGGGCCCTCTGCACAGACATGCACACGTGCGCACACTCAGCAAACCTCCCTGCAGCTTCAGGGAGTTCTCAGACTGAGGCCTGTCTGTTGGCCCCTCGTTGGAGAACCCGTAACCTAGTCCAACCTGTCAGTTTGCAGATGAGGATGTCGATGCCCAGAGACGGGGAGTCTCCTTGTCCCCAGCGGGGACTAACATTCCGCTCTCCTGACTCCCATTCCAGTGCCCTTGCCAGATCCGTCCCCTGCTGCAGCCGTCCTGAGAACATGTCTCTGGCAGAGCTGCCGAAGGGAGAGACTTCTTAATTAAGGGAGGTTTCTATCCACTAGCAGCAAAAAATGGCTCCACAATGCCGCTCGTGGACTGTGGTGTATTTACCGTAAATGTTAAGCTCCCCAGAGTCTGTGAGGAAGGTTTGTGAAGCTGAGCTGGGACTCATTATGGTCGATGCCTCTTCCTCTCGCTGTGACTCAGTGCCCTGGAGTTGCCGCGTTGACCCTTACTGTGTGCAGCTACCTTGGTGTCTTGATCGGTTCTGCCTGGAATTTTAAAAAGCACCTTACGTAATAAGATTCCAGTCCCAGTGCTCGAGTGGGTGAGGTTTACCAGAGTGGTTGCTCCAGGGAGAAAATTAAAACGGGTGGAGGCAGGAAAAGGAGCTCTGAGTTTCTTGACGAGTCTCGGTTTGCAGGAGTCAGTTAGTGGACAAGCGAGGCCACAGCTTCTAGAAGCATTCACTAATGACTTTATCGGTGCCCTGCCTTTTTACCTGCCGCTGCCTGCAGTGGCGTCGTAAAAGGTCCTCAGTGCATGAGGCGACCTACAGGTAACATGATCAGGTATTTTTGAGAGCGCTTACACGCCAGTGCTCAGAGCCTCCGGAACTAGTCCTGTTATACCTTGTGAGCGGTGCCCACACTGCATGTCACACCTGCAGCGCAGACCACGGTCTGGATCCCAGGGTGAAAAAGACTGTTTGGATCTTTGGGCCACACCCTGAAACACAGACTGAATGATCTCATCCTCAGCACAAAGAAGGTCAAGCCCGTAACACCGTCTGCAAATGGGATCCTGTGAGTCCCGACAGACAGCAGCACCCCGCTTAGTCCATGCCGTCGGACTTCTTTCCCGTAAACTCCCCCGAGAGCCTCTCCTCTGGTTTCATCAGGCACTTGTGACTCAGTAGATGGGGTGCTGGAAGAGCAGGTGTCTGAACAAGGTGCATCTGTTCCATCACTGCAGGTGTTTACTGAGCACCTGCTGTGTGCCGGGTGCCGCACTAAGAGATGGGGAACCCGGGATGAATAGGACAAGGTCCCTGTCCTCAAGGAGCTCCTGGTGTAGGCAGAGGGACAGGAGAGCACTGTGCAGTGTGGTGAGTGCTGAGCTGGGCGTCAGCACAGGCACCGTGGGACCAGGAAGAACAGTGGCTGAATCGGCTGGGGAGCCCGGTGCTTCCAGGGGAAAAATCTGAACGGGATCGCGGCGTCTACCAGGCAGGGTGTGGTGGGAACGCCCTTCACCGCGGGCAAACTGGCGTCACACGCAGGGACATGGCAGCAGTGCGCTGGGGGTGGTTGGGAGGCATCGGGGGCTAGAAAGGGGGCCAAGGACGCTCACTTACATACAGCGTCTTGTCTTTGCCTTCCTTTCTCCTCCTTTTTCAAAGAGCTGCTAAATTCAGAGGTTGCAGCATGCTCCTATCTGAAATGACTCCCTTACCCCAGAAGCTTGGGTGCCTTTGGCATCCGTATCACTGCTTCAGCAGATGCGGAAATCACTCTTTTCCCTCCCGTTGATCACGATGGCCCCCAGGGTCTCCTGGACCCTGTCAGGCCCCCAGGCTCTCCTGGAACGCCAGTCAGCCCATCGCTGTTCTACTCCAAAGATGAGTCTGATCCGAATACCACAGGACCTCCACTGAGCATCCACTCAGTAAGCCTCAGTGTTCTTACTCTCTCTTCTTTTCTCTTTTAGGCCTGAAGAAATCAGTGATTTATAGTTCTCTAAAACTGCGTAAAATGTGGAAAGGATGGCTGAGAAAAACATCCTGATTTTGCTTGCTTTTATCTATGTTATGTGTAGCTGAATAAAATGATCCTTTTTGACAGAACAGCGTCTGTTACTCTGACCTATTTGGTTGAATTTGAAGAGGTCTTGGTTTGCATGATACTGTACTGGATTTTGGAAATGTATGCGTCAGACCTTTATCCGGGGGGGAACCAATACCTTTGAGGACTCAGCATGAGAAGAGTCCTCGTTACACACAGCACCATCTGGGCCCTGCTTTCCTGAGAGCTTCGGCTGTGGTCTGTTTGGCAACAAGGGTCGGAGGTCTAAGTGGCGGTGCACGCGCTGTGGACCGGCAGCCCCGTGCTAGGGCAGGAGCTTTGGCTCTGTCTGCCTCGGCTCCATCCACTCACTCGGTTTTCTCCAGTGAGAGCTCCAGGCAGCATCTTCCTGGATCTGGGTGTTTAACATTTCTCCTTGTTCTCCATGAGGGTGTGTGGCAGTGACTCAAGTGAGGAACCTGCAACAGACGGGTGCAGAGCTTTCCCATGTAACAGGAGCGTTTGGGGAGCAGGAAACGACAAAGGACTCATCAGCTCAAAGAACTGGAAAGTCAGAGGTTGGTGGGCTTCAGAGTTGGATTGATTTAGGGGGTTAACAGACCAATTTCTGTCCTTTCTCCATCCTTTGCCACATTGACATCACACTAAGGCCAGCTCTCCTCTTAACTCTGAGACCCCTGACAACAGCCTCAAGAGCTGTGTGCACCCCCATCTGCATCTGGGGAGACAGGGGGAGTTCCTTTCAGAAGCCCTCTTAGAAAAGCAACAGAACTGCAGCAGTTCCCAGCAAGCCTCTGTCTGGATTCCTGGGCCCTAATGGGTAACTTGCCCATCACTGCACCAGGAATGGCCAGGGGGAACCAGGCCAAGGAGCTTGGACCTGAGCCTGCCTCCCCTCCAGCTCATGGGCTGCAGGATGAGCTGACAGATGGATGGAAATGGGGGGATGGGGGGGAGGCAGCGTCTGTTCCCTCGCCTGGCACATCGTCTCTTCAGTCCAAGCTCAGGTTTTGTCTTTCTTTTCTCAGATTGTCTCTACCTCACCCTGTTTCCATTGCCCAGTGCTCTAGTGCAGACCCTTAGGTTCTTTTGAAAATTTGAACAATAGTTTTCTACTAATTTTTTCTACCTTTGGGTTCAGCTCATTCCAACCCAAAAGAGCTCAGGCTTAAGATATGACCAAACTGGGTTGAATCTTCGCTCCACTGCTGACTAGCTTTGTGACTTTGGGCAAGTTATTTAGTGTCTCTGAAGAGTTTTACCATCTCTGAAAAGGGAATAACAGTACAGACCTCCTTGGGCTGTAGTGAAGGTCCTGCAAGCCAAGGGTCCTATGTACTAGGACACTGCCTGGTAGCATTCAGTAAATGTCACTTCTGTCATTACTTTCTATTATTGTTTTTGTGACTGTTTTCTTCTGCAAGTATTTTTGTTTTATTGGGTCAGGTTCTTCCTCAAGAAGCTAAAATGATTCCCCACTGCTTATGGGATAAAATAAGTATTTCTCATCAGCCTTGGTCAGTTTGGGCTGCCATGACAGATACCACACATTGGTTGGCTTATAAACAGCAGAAATTGATTTTTCACAGTTCTGGGGCCTGGAAGTCTGAGACCAGGGTTGCTGATATGGTCGGTTTCTGGTGAGAGCTTCTTCCTAGTTGCAGAGGCCTGTTTTCCCAGTGTCTTCTCTCACAGTGGAGCCAGCAGACCCAAAGCAAGGTCTCATGTTTCTTCTTATAAGGATACTAATCCCATTCATGAGGGTTCCACCCTCATGACCATGTTACCTGCCAAAGGCCCCACCTCTGAACATCATCACATTGGGGGTGGGGGTGGTGAGAGAATTCTGAGGGAACACAAACATTCAATCCATAACAAGATTATTCAAGACCTATAAGCTACAAAGTTGGTTCAAGATGGTGGAGTAGAAGAACGTGTGCTCACTCCCTCTTGCGAGAGCACTGGAATCACAACTAACTGCTGAACAGTCATCTATAGGAAGACACTGGAACTCACCAAAAAAGATACCCCACACGCAAAGACAAAGGAGAACCGCAGTGAGACGGTAGGAGGGGTGCAATCACAATAAAATCAAATCCCATAACCGCTGGGTGGGTGACTCACAGACTGGAGAACACTTATACCACAGAAGTCCACCCACTGGAGTGAAGGTTCTGAGCCCCACGTCAGACTCCCCAACCTGGGGATCTGGCGACAGGAGGAGGAATTCCCAGAGAATCAGACTGCGACGGCTAGCGGGATTTGATTGCAGGATTTCAGCAGGACTGGGGGAAACAGAGACTCCACTCTTGGAGGGCACACACAAAGTAGTGTGTGCATCGGGACCCAGGGGAAGGAGCAGTGACACCATAGGAGTCTGAACCAACCTACCAGCTACTGTTGGAGGGTCTCCTGCAGAGGCCGGGGGTGGCTGTGGCTCACCATGGGGACAAGGACACTGGCAGCAGAAGCTCTGGGAAGTACTCATTGGCGTGAGCCCTGCCGGACCTGAGTCTGCCATTAACCCCACCAAAGAGCCTGTAGCCTCCAGTGCTGAGTCACCTCAGGCCAAACAACCAACAGGGAGGGAATGCAGCCCCACCCATCAGCAGACAAGTGGATTAAAGTTTTACTGAACTCTGGCCACCACCAGTCCCTCCCATCAGGAAGCTTGCACAAGCCTCTTAGATAGCCTCATCCACCAGAGGGCAGATCACAAAAGCAAGAAGACCCAGAATCCTGCAGCCTGTGGAACAAAAACCACATTCACAGAAAGACAGACGAAATGAAAAGGCGGAGGACTATGTACCAGATGAAGGAACAAGATAAAACCCCAGAGAAACAACTAAATGAAGTGGAGCTAGGAAACCTTCCAGAAAAAGAATTCAGAATAATGATAGTGAAGATGATCCAGGACCTTGGAAAAAGAATGGAGGCAAAGATTGAGAAGATGCAAGAAATGTTTAACAAAGACCTGGAAGAATTACAGAACAAACACCTAGAAGAATTAAAGAACAAACAAACAGAGATAAACAATACAATAACTGAAATGAAAAATACACTAGAAGGGATCAATAGCAGAATAACTGAGGCAGAAGAACAGATAAGTGACTTGGAAGACAGAATGGTGGAATTCACTGCCACGGAACAGAATAAAGAAAAAAGAATGAAAAGAAATGAAGACAACCTAAGAGACCTCGGGGACAGCATTTAACGCACCAACATTCGCATTATTGGGGTCCCAGAAGGAGAAGAGAGAGAGAAAGGACCTGAGAAAATATTTGAAGAGATTATAATCAAAAACTTCCCTAACATGGGAAAGGAAATAGCCACCCAAGTCCAGGAAATGCAGAGAGTCCCTGGCAGGATAAACCCAAGGAGAAACACGCCAAGACACATAGTAATCAAATTGACAAAGAAAAATTATTAAAAGCAACAAGGGAAAAATGACAGATAACATACATGGGAACTCCCATAAGGTTAACAGCTGATTTCTCAGCAGAAACTCTACAAGCCAGAAGGGAGTGGCATGATATATTTAAAGTGATGAAAGGGAAGAACTTAGAACCAAGATTACTGTACCTGGCAAGGATATCATTCAGATTTGATGGAGAAGTCAAAAGCTTTACAGATAAGCAAAAGCTAAGAGAATTCAGCACCACCAAACCAGCTGTACAACAAATGCTAAAGGAACCTCTCTAAGTGGGAAACAGAAGAGAAAAAAAGGACCTACACAAACAAACTCAAAACAATTAGAAAATGGTAATAAGAACATACATATCAATAATTACCTTAAACGTGAATGGATTAAATCCTCCAACTAAAAGACACAGGCTCACTGAATGGATACAAAAACAATACCCATATATATGCTGTCTACAAGAGACCCATTTCAGACCTAGGGATACATACAGACTGAAAGTGAGTGGATGGAAAAAGATATTCCATGCAATGGAAATCAAAAGAAAGCTGGAGTAGCAATACTCCTGTCAGATAAAATAGATGTTAAAATAAAGAATGTTACAAGAGACAAGGAAGAACACTACATAATGATCAAGGGATCAATCCAAGAAGAAGATATAACAATTATAAATATATATGCACGCAACATAGGAAAACCTCAATACATAAGGCAAATGCCAACAGCTATAAAAGAAGAAATCGACAGTAACACAATAATAGTGGGGGACTTTAACACCTCACTTACACCAATGGACAGATGATCCAGACAGAAAATAAATAAGGAAACCCAAGCTTTAAATGACACAATAGACCAGAGAGATTTAATTGATATTTATAGGACATTCCATCCAAAAACAGCAGATTACACTTCCTTCTCAAGTGCACACGGAACACTCTCCAGGATAGATCACATCTTGGGTCACAAATCAAGCCTCGGTAAATTTAAGAAAATTGAATTCATATCAAGAATCTTTTCTGACCACAATGCTATGAGATAAGAAATAAATTACAGGGGAAAAAATGTAATAACACAAATACATGGAGGCTAAACAATATACTACTGAATAACCAAGAGATCACTGAAGAAATCAAAGAGGAAATCAAAAAATACCTCAAGACAAATGACAACGAAAACATGATGATCCAAAACCTGTGGGATGCAGCAAAAGCAGTTCTAAGAGGGAAGTTTATAGCATTACAGTGCTACCTCAAGAAAAAGAAAAATCTCAAATAAACAATCTAACCTTACACCTAAAGGAACTAGAGAAAGAAGAACAAACAAAACCCAAAGTTAGTAGAAGAAAGAAATCATAAAGATCAGAGCAGAAATAAATGAAATAGAAACAAAACAATAGCAAAGATCAATAAAACTAAAAGCTGGTTCTTTGAGAAGATATACAAAACTGATAAACCTTTAGCCAGACTCATCAAGTGAAAAGAGAGAGAGGACTCAAATCAATAAAATTAGAAATGAAAAAGGAGAAGTTACAATGGACACCAGAGAAATAGAAAGCCTCCTAAGAGACTACTACAAACAACTCTATGCAAATAAAATGGGCAACCTGAAAGAAATGGACAAATTATTAGAAAGGTATAACCTTCCAAGACTGAACCAGGAAGAAACAGAAAATCTGAACAGACCAGTCACAAGTAATGAAATTGAAACTGTGATTAAAAATCTTCCAAGAAAAAAAAGTCCAGGACCAGATGGCTTCACAGGTGAATTCTATCAAACATTTACAGAAGAGCTAACACCAATCCTTCTCAAACTCTTCCAAAAAATTGCAGAGGAAGGAACACTCCCAAACTCCTTCTACAAGGCCACCATCACCCTGATACCAAAATCAGACAAAGGTACTACAAAAAAAATTACAGACCGATATCACTGATGAATACAGATGCAAAAATCCTCAACAAAATACTAGCTAACAGAATCCAACAACACATTAAAAGGATCATACACCATGATCAAGTGGGATTTATCCCAGGGATGCAAGGATTCTTCAATATACGCAGATCAGTCAACGGATACGCCATACTAACAATTTGAAGAATAAAAACCATATGATCATCTCAATAGATGCAGAAAAAGCTTTTGAGAAAATTTAACACCCATTTATGATAAAAACTCTCCGGAAAGTGGGCACAGAGGGAACCTACCTCAACATAATAAAGGCCATATATGACAAACCCACAGCAAACATCATTCTGAATGGTGAAAAACTGAAAGCATTTGCTCTAAGATCAGGAACAAGACAAGGATGTCCACTCTCACCACTCTTATTCTACATAGTTTTGGAAGTCCTAGCCAGCGGCAATCAGAGTTTAAAAAGAAATAAAAGGAATACAAATGGGAAAAGAAGAAGTAAAACTGTCACTGTTTGCAGATGACATGAGACTATACATAGAGAATCCTAAAGATACCACCAGAAAACTACTAGAGCTAATCAGTGAATTTGGTAAAGTTGCAGGATACAAAATTAATGCACAGAAATCTCTTGCATTCCTAGGGACTTCCCTGGAAGTGGCGCAGTGGTTAAGAATCCGCCTGCCAATGCAGGGGACATGGGTTCGATCCCTGGTCCGGGAAGATCCCACATGCCACGGAGCAACTAAGCCCGTGTGCCACAACTACTGAGCCTGCATTCTAGAGCCTGAGTGCCACAACTACTGAGCCTGCGTTCTAGAGCCCGCGTGCCACAGCTACTGAAGCCTGCACACCTAGAGCCTGTGCTCCGCAACAAGCTAAGCCACCGCAATGAGAAGCACACGCACCACAACAAAGAGTAGCCCCACTCGCCACAACTAGAGAAAGCCTGCACACAGCAACGAAGATCCAACACAGCCAAAACTAAATAAATAAATTTATTTAAAAAAAAGAAATAGGGCTTCCCTGGTGGCGCAGTGGTTGGGAGTCCGCCTGCCGATGCAGGGGACATGGGTTCGTGCCCCAGTCCGGGAAGATCTCACATGCCGCAGAGCAGCTAGGCCCGTGAGCCATGGCCGCTGAGCCTGCGCGTCCGGAGCCTGTGCTCCGCAACAGGAGAGGCCACAGCGGTGAGAGGCCCGTGTACCGCAAAAAAAAAAAAAAAAGAAAATAAAAGAAAAATAAATAAATAAAAGAAATAAAATAAATCTCTTGCATTCCTATACACTAACAATGAAAGATCAGAAAGAGAAATTAAGGAAACAATCCCATTCACCATTGCAACAAAAAGAATAAAATATCCAGGAATAAACCTACCTAAGGAGGTACTGTACTCAGAAAACTGTAAGACACTTATGAAAGAAATCAAAGATGGCACAAACAGATGGAGAGATATACCATGTTCTTGGATTGGAAGAATCAATATTTTGAAAATGACTGTACTCCCCAAAGCAATCTACAGATTCAATGCAATCCCTATCAAATTACCAATGGCGTTTTTTTACAGAAGTAGAACAAAAAATCTTAAAATTTGTATGGAGACACAAAAGACCCCAAATAGCCATAGCAGTCTTGAGGGAAAAAAATGAAGCTGGAGGAATCAGACTCCCTGACTTCAGACTATACTACAAAGCTACAGTAATCAAGACAATATGGTACTGGCACAAAAACAGAAATATAGATCAATGGAACAGGACAGAAAGGCCAGAGATGAACCCCCACACCTATGGTCAACTAATATATGACAAAGGAAGCAAGGATATACAATGGAGAAAAGACAGTGTGTTCAATAAGTGGTGCTGGGAAAACTGGACAACTACATGTAAAAGAATGAAATTAGAACACTCCCTAACAGCATACACAAAAATAAACTCAAAATGGATTGAAGACCTAAATGTAAGACCGGACAGTATAAAACTCTTAGAGGAAAACATAGGAAGAACAGTTTGACATAAATCACAGCAAGATCTTTTTTGACCCACCTCCTAGAGTAATGGAAATAAAGTCAAAAATAAACAAATGGGAACTAATGAAACTTAAAAGCTTCTGCACAGCAAAGGAAACTATAAACAAGACAAAAAGACAACCCTCAGAATGGGAGAAGATATTTGCAAACAAATCAACAGACAAAGGATTAATCTCCAAAATATATAAACAGCTCATGCAGCTCAATATTAAAAAAACAACCCAATCCAAAAATGGTCAGAAGATCTAAATAGACATTTCTCCAAAGAAGACATACAGATGGCCAAGAGGCACATGAAAACTGCTCAACATCACTAATTATTAGAGAAATGCAAATCAAAACTACGAGGTATCACCTCACACCAGTTAGAATGGGCATCATCAGAAAATGTACAAACAGCAAATGCTGGAGAGGGTGTGGAGAAAAGGGAACCCTCTTGCGCTGTTGGTGGGAATGTAAATTGATACAGCCACTATGGAGAACAGTATGGAGGTTCCTTAAAAAACTAAAAATAAAATTACTATATGACCCAGCAATCCCACTACTGGCCATATACCCAGAGCAAACCATAAGTCAAAAAGACACATGCACCCCAATGTTCATTGCAGCACTATTTACAATAGCCAGGTCATGGAAGCAACCTAAATACCCATCAACATACGAATGGATAAAGAAGATGTGGTACATATATACAGTGGAAAAATACCAGCCATAAAAAGGAATGAAATTGTGTCATTTGTAGAGACGTGGCTGGACCTAGAGACTGTCATACAGAGTGAAGTAAGTTAGAAAGAGAAAAACAAATATCGTATATTAATGCATACATGTGGAATCTAGAAAAATGGTACAGATGAACTGGTTTGCAAGGCAGTAACAGAGGTACAGATGTAGAGAACAAACGTATGGACACTAAGGGGGGAAAGCAGGGGTGCGGGCCTGGGGGGAGTGGGATGAATTTGGAGTTTGGGATTGACACATATACAGTAATATGTATAAAATAGATAACTAATAAGAACCTGCTGTATTAAAAAATAATAAAATAAAATTTTTTTCAGAAGCCCTATAAGCTGGCTTTATTTTAACTTTAACTTGTCCCCCCTGTATCTAATATAGCCTTTTATGTCCCCAACTAGTTTAGACAGTAAATACTCAGAAGAGCACAGAATATCAGTGTAATTTTCCAGTGTGGGGATACCTGAGGCCGCAAGAGAGAAAATGACAGCCGAGGGTCAGAATGCACATGAGCATCGTGGCTGAGGCTTGACGCAGGCCTGCAAACTCCCTGGTCTGGTGCCTTTTCCTACACACCCCGTAGCTTCATAATTGATGAATGCTTGAGTCTCTTGTGTTCCACTTTTCCTAGATGTATTCTTATCTTCCTTTTCCTCAATGCATTTTGAAGTATAGATATCTAAGTTGGGAGTCATCAAACAGGTATATAAGGATGAGGGCTGAGACTTCCTCTGAGGAAAAAGGAATTCTATGGCAGGAAGTAGCTCTTCTCGAACTCCAGGAGACCCAAAAAATAAACGTACTTGAGAGTCAGACTTCCTTCCAGCCGTGTTCTTGGGCAAGTTATTTAACCTTTCTGAGCTTCAGTTTCTGTGCTGTGAGGTAGGTACACTCATACCTCTCTGGCAGGGCTGGTATTAGAATTAAATGAGGAAACATATGTTCAGCACCTAGCATGGTTCTTGGCACATGGTAATAGTTCATGTTTCTACAAGTCACTCTACTATTCAATTCAGATGGTAAGTTTGGATAGCTAGGGATAGCCTGCATATATCTGTCAGGAAAAGAGAAACAGTCCTGGGTATATCAAACAGAGGGGATTTTATCAAGGGAATTAGTTACAAAAGGGAGAAGGAGGGAGGGATGACTCCCAAGGATCAGGAAGCAGCTAACATCCTGGGGCTGCAATCTCCAAGCTGACCTGCTTGCTGTGATCCAGAGATGCTGCCTGTGGTGGTTTCAAAATATGTTTGCAAATTCTTTGACCGTCTTCCCATCAGTAGGTGGACTCTTAATTCTCCTTCCCTGAATATGGGCTGGCCTCAGTGACTTGTTTCTAACAGGTAGAATGCAGCAGATGAGATAACCTGACTTACAAGATGAGATCCTAAAATGTGGCACACCTTCCCCTTGGCTCTCAGGACACTCGCTCTTAGAGCCCAGCCGCCATGTTGTAAGGAAGCCCAGGCCACACAGAGAGGACGTGTAACTGCTCTGGCCGACAGCACCAGCCGCCAGGCAAGTGAGTGAGTGACCGCGGCCAAGCATGAGACCCCAAGCCAGGACCACCAGCCAAACTCCCAGAACTCTGAGGGGGAATCACAAAATGATTATTGTTAGAAGTTGCTAAGTTTGGGGGAGGCTTGTTTTGCAGCATTGGATAATCGGCCCAATGCCCCTGCCACTGCGGGAGCTGCTAAAGCGGTCTCACCCCTGCCCAGAGGCCGCAGGGGACCACGAATATTGGAGGCAAACCGGGGAACTTCGCTCTTCCCTCACCCTCCGACCTCCTGCCACCGTCTCCAACTGGCAAAACCTGATAGGAAGTCACCAGGTAAGAAAGCCTGAGAAAGGTAGTTTACATTCCAGAGCGGAGTGTAAAGAATAGGCGTGTGTCTGGGTCCTACCAGATAAAAACTGCCACGTCCACTCCAGTGACAGGGCATCCGGGCACACCATTTAATCCATAGGTGACCTTCCCACGGTAACAGCAGCACCCCCAGCTCCACCGACACCAGGCCCTATCCTTGGTACAAAAGAAAATGCTCTTGCTTTCTGGCAGAAAAGAACATTATATCCGTCTCTGGGTGATGCTAATTCCTCTTGCAATCACAGTCTCACCTGACTGTCGTGTAACCTAGAAACTAACATGTGAAGTTCACCACCGCTTCTTACAGAAAATAATAGAGGAGAATAAAGGGGGTTAAAAATACATACGAGGGCTTCCCTGGTGGTGCAGTGGTTGAGAGTCCGCCTGCCGATGCAGAGGGTCGTGCCCCGGTCCGGGAGGATCCCACATGCCACGGAGCGGCTGGGTCCGTGAGCCATGGCCGCTGGACCTGCACGTCCGGAGCCTGTGCTCCACAGCGGGAGAGGCCACAACAGTGAGAGGCCCATGTACTGCAAAAAAAAACAACAAAAAACATATGAGCCGGTCAGTGAGTGAGTGTGTGTACTACACATTATCAAGCAAGGAAGAAAATACACCCACCTAATTTTTCTGAACTGGTCAGGGTGTCACAGCAGACACGTCCAGCATCTTTCTTTCATCACCCGTTCCGTGTTTCTGCTGTCCTACTGGGGTGACCCAATCTTCCCTCCTGCAGGACCTGCATCCTTAGTGGTCCTGTCTTTATTGGGTCGTTCTAGTCTTTTATTAACTTTCACTGTTGAACATGTTCCAAGTTTTGCATGTTGAGTAGTGAGAATTTGATAATGCTTACTGTGCTAAGGACTGTTTCTTGCATTAACTCATTTACCCTCCCTGCAACCCTATAAGGTCGCTACTATTACTATCCTACAAATGAGGAAACTGAGGCTCAGAGAGGTTAAATAATTTACCCAACGTCACACAGCTAGTTAAGCGGTAGAGCCAAGATCCACACACACGTTTGAATAGTCTGAATCCAGTCGAGGCGCCCGTAACCACTGTGCTTATCCACAGCTGGGCACACAGAAGGTACACGGTCAGCGGTAGCTGTTATCATTCATGTTGCTTCCATTTGACTAATACTTGACTTTTGGGGAAGCTTTTACTCTCTGCCCTATAAAAATGACTAGTTGACTAAATAAAGCCTAAATAAAGAAATCTCCCTGATATCTGGCTAGAATTCCTTAAAACACTCTGAGAATTCACACCTGTCTAATGCAAAGCCTGATTCCCAAAGCAGCGTCCCCTAGAATTGAGTCATGGCTTCCGGTCATAACATGTCCCTTTCTCAGCCGGGCAACCTCGGAAAAAGTTTGGGACTTGGTGACCCGAGACTCATGAGCAAATCCCAGGTGAGCTCTGCCCCAGAGCAGCCGGGAGATGTCGGGCCTACCTGAGGGAGGCGATGGCTGGGCTTGCTCACGTGGTTGCAGCAGGAGCAGTCTTTGCGGATGGGAGAAAAAATGGCAAGGGTACGAGTACAAGGCAGTGCGGCCCTGGAGGGCTGCCCCTGCACACTGCGTGTGCCCACGCGATCCCCAGGCGAGCGTCGGGAGAGCCGCGTGTTGAGAGGCCTTCTATACTCTGTCACGTGAGCAGAACTCCTTACGAGTAAGAGGTAGTCCTGTCGTTCCTAAGGTGTCTCCACGGCCAGTCCTGGGTTGCGGCTCCAGCTGAATCATGGATTCCTGCTCCGCTGAGGTACTGTGTGGCCCCGTGTCTCCCCGCTGAGCCCTGCCCTCCAGGACCCCCAGTGCTGCTGGTCCCCTAACTACCAAAACACCCTCAGTGAACAGAAAGAAGCAGGAGTGTGAATTTGATCAGACTCACTGTATCTGACTAAGAGAAGATGCTCGTCGACCCAGGCGCTCTGGGTGGTCCTGACCAAAAAGTTCCCGAGCTCATCTAACCACAGAAATGCCCACTGCCAACCTGTGCTGAGGAGCAAGTGGGTCCAGTGGCACAGGTACCAGTGAGTGTGCAAGTCCTTTAAATTGATGGAGGATGGAACGGAAGAGGGAAATGACCCAACAGTTGCCAAAGGCCTGTGAACACCAGGGGTCATACATAAACCGCTTCCTTTAATCCTTACCCTGCTTCAGCAGCACCCATATGATTCCTGTTTTTTTTTTTTACAACCGAGGAAACTCAGGGTTAAAGAGGTTCCGTAGCGGGCCCACCACCCCACAGCTAGTACGTGGCAAGGCTGGGGTTTGCGTTCGGGTCTGTCCGGCTCAGAAGTCCACTTGCTGTTCAGCATCACACCCCACTTTGGCCCTTGCCTGCAAGAGGTGGGTAGTTCAAGTTCATCCAGATGATCTCTCCTGTGATTATTTTCAGCCATCACTAGCCTTGGGACTAAAGTCATCTGGTTTAGTTTCTCCTACACTATTTCTATTTCTTCTGAGATCAAGTGGAATGATAAAAACATTCCTTCCTAGAATGAGCTCCTTCTGGAGAGATGATGCCTGAAATATCAGACTCGCTGGGGAGCCTAGAGACCGTTTACCCTCCCTCACTGTCCCGGTGGGATAAGGAGGTCCCACACAGGTTGCAACTTCCAAGGCCACATGTATTTGCTGACAGCCTGGACTAAAACCTGCAGCTTTTACATCCCACTTAATCCCCCCTTCACTTCAGCCTGCTCTTCTACCCACCCAGCAGGTAGGTCAATTGTAACAGCACCTAGGGTTTCAGTAGCTTTTATGAGATCAAGAAGAACAAAATCTCCAGGCTCATATTCTTTTCAGAAATTACAGGACACCCCACCTAAATGTAGCTCCTAACTCTAACTTGAGTTTCATTATCCTCAACCCCTTCCTATGTGACTGACCAACTATAATGTTTGGGCTACAGATAAAAGAAAGTCTTTCCTTGGAATTCCAGGTTACCATGGGTTACATGGAAGTATTATACATCAGGGACTGTAGCAGGTGGAAAAGCAGGAAAAGGCTCTCAAGAGAATTGAATTCAACTGATAGTAATTCAATGTTGCTTAGCGATGTGGGGCTGGGGGGAGATGGGATCCCGCCCTCTATAAGATTAGCAAGTAGGAGAACAGAGTTCATCCTCATATCATAATACAAGATGAGAAGGGATCAATGCCATGAGGAGAAGTTCATGGATTAATTGACTTCGTACTTAATAAATGTTTAATAAATGCTAACTACATGTCAACTGGAGCACTAATAATGAATAAGACATTGTCCCAACCTAAGGATCTCACAATGCAGAAAAGTAGTCAGGTCAGTAAATTGTGAATTATGTTTCTCTGATAAATGCTGAATTATAGGGGTCACTATAGGCTGCTATGAAGATACATAAAAGTAAAGGCAAGTATTGTTTGAGTCCTCCCAGTGTGTCAGGCGCTATTGTCAGCATTCTCTCTGTATTTATTCATTTAATCCTCCCCACAGCCTTATGTAATAGGGACTCTTATTATCCCCTATTTTATATCTGAGGGAAGCTATACCCTGCACACTGTTTCACATCACAGTAGATGACAGCCAGGATTCAAAACTGGGGCGTCAGGTTCCAGAGCCCTTCCTTTTAGCCTCTTAGCTAAACCATCTTCCCATCACTTAGTGATCACCTAGTCTGAAGGAAGGAGCAAGTGATGCCCAGCCTAGTACTTTAAGAACAAGTACGATTTACCCAGAAGAGGAGGAACAGTATCGCACACATGGGGATAAAAGCCCTGAGTGAAGTCATCACCGTGCATTTAGGGAACTAAAGTTAACTCAAGAGCAATAAAATGCCAGGCTGATACCATACAGAAGTGAGGCTGGAGAGATGACTGAAGCCAGATCATGAAAGGTCTTACAAGGCCTGTTAGTGTATTAATCATTATCCCCAGAGCAATGAAGAGCCAGCAGGGATTTTGAGCTGGAGAGTGGAAAACGATTTTCATTTTATGGAAATGATTATGGCCTCAACATGGAGAATGGATTTGAATGGACAGGACTCTGATCATCCAGTGGAGAGACAGTGGTGGTCTAGGGCACAGTCACCAAGAATGGACCCAGAGAGACAACTTCAACTGATGTTTAGGAAGCAGACTTAGTACACCTTGATGGTTGAACATGGAGAAGATGGTGTCAAGGTTCTGGCTGGGGCAACCAGGAGGATGGGGTGCTGTCTCCCAAGTCAGGGGTCCAGGACGAGGAGCAGATTTTGGGGTGATGAGGACGGTGATAAATTCAGGTCCTGGCATGCTGAGTTCGGAAGGAAAACCAGGAGAACAAGGCATCAAGTCATACAGGGGATAGTGAGGAAGTGTTAAATTGTATTCCTGTTCCCCTGAATGATCAGTGTTTCCTCCTTGGAGTGCCTGCCCTACGGGAGGATTAATTTTCTTTCCCCATAGACATCAGATTTAGCCTTATGACTTGTTTTGGCCAATGAAGTGAAAATGGAAGAGACACATGTCACTTCTGGACAGAAACTTAAGGAGTCAGCCCAGAGTCTATCCTGTCTTGCTTCCCCCTGCCATGGGACTGGCAGTGTTCCAGGCAGAGGCAACGCCAACAGTCTGGGTCGCAGAGTGAAGAAAACGTGGAGCAGAGCCACAGCTGACCCACGATGCACTCTTAGCTTGAGTGGAAAACAAACATTTGTGGTTGTAGCCTCTGAGATTTGGGAAATACTTGTTACTGCAACATAACCTAGCCTATCCTGACTGACTAAGTGGGAAAGGTCACATTCAATTGGGAGGGTCAAAAAAGCTGAACCCTTACCTCACACCATACCAAAATTAACTCAAATGGATCAAAGCCTAAGTGTAACAGCTAAAAATATATAACTCTTAGAAGAAAACATGAGTAAATCATAACTTTGAATTAGTCAACGGTTTCTTAGAACACCAAAAGTGCAAGCAACAAAAGAAAAAAATATACTAGACATCATCAAAATTTTAAACTTTTGTGCTTCAATGGACACCATCAAGAAAGTGAAAAGACAACCCACAGAATGGGAGAAAATATCTGCAAATTATATATTGGAGAAGGTCCTTGTACCTAGGATATATAAAGGACTATTTAATTCAATAATAAGAAGACAACCATATTTTAAAATGGGCAAAGAATCTGAATAGACATTTTTCCAAAGAAGATAAACAGCCAATAAGCACATGGAAAGATGCTCGACATCATTAGTCATCAGGAAAATGCAAACCAAACCACAATGAGCTACCAGTTTACACCCACTAGGGTGGCCCTAATCAAAAAAAACAGAAAATGGCAAGCATTGGTGAAGATGTGGAGAATCAGAGCCCTCAGCCACTGCTTGTGGGAATTGAGAGTGCAGCTGTTGTGGAAAACCATCAGGCACTTCCTCAAGTGGTTAAACAGTTACCACATCATCCAACAACCCCACTTTAAGCTACGCACCCAAGAGAAATGATCACAGATGCCCAAACAAAAACGTGTATGCAAATACTCACAGCACGGTGATCCACGATAGCCGAGAAGTGGAAACATCCCAGTGTCCATCACGATGATGGATAAAGAAAATGTGGTATACCCCTTACAACGGAATAGTATGCAGCAATAGGAAAGAACGAGTGCTGACACATGCTGCAGCGTGGGATGCACCTTGAGCACGTTATACTCAGCGAAAGAAGCCACACGCAAAAGACCCCATATTGTATGACTCAGTGTCTGTTGAATACCCAGAATAGACAAATGTATAGAGAAGGTAGGTGAGTGGTTACCTGAGGCCGGAGGTGGGTAACGGAGGGGGCTTGGGAATGACAGCTAAGAGATGAGGGGTTTCTTTTTGGGTTATTGAAAATGTTCTAAAACTGATCGTGGTTATGGTTGCACAACTCTGGGAATACACTAAAAACCATTGAATTGCACTTAAATTCGGTGGTTTAAGTATATTAAACAGTGAATTGTATGGTATGTGAATTATATCTCAATAAAGCTTTTAAAAATAAACAGAAGAAAGGTCTTATGGAGAAGTCCCTTGAGATGGCCTCATAGGAATGGTAGGAGTTAAGGAGTTGACAGGAAACAGCAAGTAGGGCTTTAATTTTTTGGCCTGAGAATTTAGAGTTTAGTTTTAGGGTCTCAAACCAGGGCTGCCTCTCATCTCTAAGCCAAGCTAGACTTTAGGACACAGGGGCAACTCAGAGGAGGTCCTACTCTGTTTGGTTGCCCTCCAGTGCAATGCCAAGAAATGCCTGGGTACATTGCTTCCAGCCCTCTGCTGGAGAGTAGGACTCCTCAGCCTGCCCCAGAGCCAGTGGTGCTTTCGACTTGAGTATCTACACACCTCACATGTGAGGCAGCAGTGGCAAAACGGGGGGCCCATTGTGACGTCCGATGACATCCAGTCTTACCACAGTCGCATACTGAGTGCAAGTTTCTCAATGTCTTATAGAAATTGGAGAAGCAAGTACGATTCCTGAGACTGGAGGGACTTCTAAGAGGGAATTTGCAGTGATGACGTATTTTCCTCGTTTGCTGCAGAGATGTAGCTGATCATCCTGCAAAAGGCCCACAGACCTCCATGTCCTTGGGCAACTATGGCAGACGAAAGTCTCAGTCTGTTGATAGAGTCACTTCCCTCGAGAAGGATGGTGTAAGTCCTGGGGGGTTCCCTGGGAAACAGACTCTGAGAAGGGGATCGGCCTGCAGGAGGTTTATCAGGGAGTGGTAGAGGAACAGCCCCTGGAAGAAAGCAAGGGCAGCGAGGGCAGGCTGAGGGAGAAGCTGGGCTGGGATGCAGCTTCAATAGCGGCCTCCGCTGGTCCTCCAGGGAAGCTCCGGGGCCGGGTGGCCTTGCGGAGTACTCCAGATTGGAGCACGGCACCCAGGTCTGTGTTCCAAGGCAACAACTCTTTTCAGAACAGTTTCTTTCCTTTTCAGTTGTCTGGAACAACTCTCTTCCAGATCTTTTCAGCTATAGCACCTCAGAGCCCCTGTAATATAGAACAAACATTCAAATATTGGCTGTTTGTATGTTAACACTTTTTTTTAGCCCTTTTCTCTAAAGATCTCACAGACCTGTGCAGCCCAGCATGGTGGCCACTAGACATGTGGCCATAGAGCCCTTGACATATGACCGCTGCAAAGTGAGATGTGATGTGAGTGTAGAATTTATGCCAGATTTCGAAGACTTAGCATGAAACAAAGAATGTAGGATGGCTCATGAATAATTTTTAGTATTGATTGTATATTGAGATGATAATATTTTGGATACCTTGGCTAAATATATCATTAGTGCTAGTGTTAATACTAATTTCACCTGTTTCTTTTTACTTTTTAAGATTTTTTTTTCTTGATATGGACCATTTTAAAAGTCTTTATTGAATTTGTTACAATATTGCTTCTGTTTTCTGTTTTGGTTTTTTGGCCCTGAGGCATGTGGGATCTTAGCTCCCCGACCAGGGATTGAACCCACACCCCCTACATTGGAAGGTGAAGTCTTAACCACTGGACCGCCAGGGAAGTCCCTACTGTTTTTGTTTTAATGTGCCACTGTACAGTTTAAAATTGTGGCTCCCACGATGTCTCCCCTGGGCAGTGCTCCCCTGGACCTTCTCAGACAGTCTGTACCCTGGTTTCTTTCTGAAGTGCGATGAAAACTGTTCTCTCTTCATGGGATGACCGGTAAGAACTCTCTTCATTTCTTCTAGTCACCCATGCCTTGCCCATGGAAGCTCTCACAAAAGTTTGTTGAGGAAAATGATGAAGCAGGAACATCCCACTTTGTTTGACTTCCCTCTTTTAGATGTTCCTGTGCCATTGTATCAGCTTCATCACGCATGGGAAAGAAGAAAGATTGTGGGTGTGTCGAGGGTGTGTAAAAGAAAGAGTAGCTTCTTAGGACTTCGCGATGTCATTCAAAGAAAGCAGTTGGGGAAAGATTATACAAACACAATGGCCACTATTTGTGCAGAGTCTTAACAGCTATATACATGTCTCTGAATCCTTTTTCACGGGCATTATCTAACTTACGCCTCATAACAGTGCTGTGAGACATATATTTTTATTATTCTCATTTTGCAGGTGAGGGAACTCATCTCTCCAAACTCTGGTTTATATTACCTGCCTGGCCCTGTGGGATCTGAGGTTTTGACACCCTGTTCCTCGGCCAATTACATACTTTTATATTGAAAACTTAATTGAAACCAAATGAGTAAGGTTCCAGTATATGCTTTAGTCCAAAAACCTTGATTGAAAATTTTCATCAAATGCATTTACATTGTGATTTAAATATTTATTTAGACTTGATTCCATCCCTGGTACAGGAGATTCCATTTCAGTTTTTCTTTTGTAACTATACTCTAGTTGTTTAACATAACCTTATTATGCATCCTTCATAACTCAAAGATAATTTTAAGGTTTCCTTTTTGGGAGGACCAGATGCTGAAAGCAGTTTGGTTTTCAAATTTTGGAGCTCTTCCAGAATCCGATGCTAATCGAAGCACATAACTGTGAATTCACTGGGAGGTGACCTATTTCCCAGTCAGCAGGTCAGGGAGGGGCTTGGGTAATATTTTCATTATTTTTATTAAGAGTACAGCCACAGCCACCACAAATGTAGAGCTCTCAGTGGTTTTGTTTAACTAGAACAACAAACATATGTTTCCCAGATATCTTTATTCAAGACAAAAGAAACAGATTTTCTTCCAACAAAAGAATGAAAGTTTTACAAATGTTTAACTCATTTATAAATGTAAAATACATTTATTTTAAAAATATGCAATAAGCGTATTTTATGATGTTTCTATCAGAATATTTTTATGCTTTATTTATATATATATATATATATTTTTTTTTTTTTTTTTTTTTTCGGTACGCGGGCCCCTTACCGCTGTTGCCTCTCCCGTTGCAGAGCACAGGCTCCAGACGCACAGGCTCAGCGGCCACGGCTCACGGGCCCAGCCGCTCCGCGGAACGTGGGATCTTCTCGGACTGGGGCACGAACCCGCGTCCCCCGCATCGGCAGGCGGACTCTCAACCACTGCGCCACCAGGGAAGCCCTATATATATTTTTATGTTTCCATCAGGTTTGCGTGTGAACCTTAAACTACATGATTATTTTACACGATTACGTACGTACGTACGATTTTGTAGCGAACACTCTTCTCAGTTTCTCTTTCCTTTTTACTCACAGAAGAGAAAGCGTTTCTACTTTCCAATTCCCAAATGATATTTCCACATAGTATTAACTTATCTAAAGGAAATACATATTCCTTCTATGCTTATTGCTGTTAGAAGCTTAATTATTGACTCAAAGTGCGTGGTTTAACGGGAAAGGTGTGACCCCTGGGGGTCGTTAGACTGGGGTTCCAATCCCAACCCTGCTGCTTGTCACCTGAGAAGCCCCAGGAGGTCATTCATCCTCTAAGAAGTTGGGTTTCCTCGTCTGGAAAATGGGGATAATGCCTACTTTGCAAGGGTTGGCATGAGGCTCAAAGTAAATGACCGTGGTAGTATTTTATCCATTGTAAAGCTCATGTATAATATCCTCTCTGATGAACTGCGGTGAAGAGGAGGCAGAGTGGTATAATGGAAAGAGCTGAGAATCTGAAGATGGAGGGGAAGGAAGGCAACATTGCTGTGCTTGCCTCCCCTTCACGTAAATTGTATCATTTTCCTACAATAACCCTGCCAGGTGGATGTTAATATTCCCATTTTGCACTCTGTTCCTCTCACTATACCTCTTAGATTTAAGTTCAAGCTTCCATTATACCAATTACTATGTAGCCTTGGGGACCACATTTATTCTAAGTCTCAGGGTTTGTTTTTTTTCATTAATTGATTGATTAATCAATTAATTTGGCTGTGTCGGGACTTAATTGCTGCATGTGGGATATTTAGTTGTGGCATTTGGATTCTTAGTTGCGGCATGCGGACTCTTAGTTGTGGCATGCGGGATCTAGTTCCCCTACCAAGGATCGAACCCGGGCCCCCTGCCTTGGGAGTGCGGAATCCTACCCACTGGACCACCAGGGAAGTCCCGTCAGGGTTTTTTTTTTTTTAATCTGTAAAACTGTAGTGATATTAATCCTGACATCACATAGTAGCACCACAACTGCTTTTTTAGAGATGCCCAAACCCTTTTTAGAGCTAGATTAACTATAAATACAAAAGTAAAAGTTCAAATGCTTACCTTTAGGATCCGGTGGGATAATGTGCTTCGTAACACCTCGCTTTCAGTAGGAGTGCAGTAAAAAGTCTGGATCTGTACTAAGACTCCTGCACCAGCACAGTGGTTTGACTTTATTTTAAGACTTCTCAGCACACACGTCTCTTAAAATTTGTAGCAGTTTACATAGTGGAAATGGGACTGCAGAACGATTAGACCCTGGCCACCTTCCTGAAACAGCAATGCTGTCCTGAGAAACATAGTTGAAGGGTGAGTTGTGCACGTAGATGTCAGAAATCGCCAGGACAGCAGCAGGGAATGTGACCCTGGGGGGGCTGGTGAGCAGGGCTCCAAGGCCTGCAACGAATGTCGGAGGTCAGCAAGAGGAACAGTGTTCTGGCTCGTGGCCTGAGCCTCAGAGGGAGAGAGGTGAGGTCCGAGGGCAGCTGTGGGAGTCAGGAGATCGCGGGCTCCACCCCCTGGGCCTGTGGAGTGTGGTCCCTTCGTGGCAAGTGCCCCCCTTCTGTCCGTGGTCCAGCTAGTCCATCTGTGCTAACCCCGCCAGCTAGTCAACAGCCATCCTGGATCTCAGTGACTGCTCTTGTTGGCAGGGTGGAGGGCCTGCCTGTGTCAGTCTGGTTTGATAGAGAACTTTCCAGGTGCACATTTAAAGGGAAAGGACATCTTCTGACTCCCAGGGAAGAGAAGCAGACACCTCGCAGGACTGGGTTTTCTAAGGTGCTGAGAGAGCTCTCCCTCACTCTGTTCGTCCAGGAAGTTTTCCTGCCCGTAAATTGCATCTTCTTGGAGTCAGAACCAGGGTGCGCAAACCTGTTTTCGGTCGCAGAGCACCTGGAAGTCAGCTTCCTTTGCAGAAGATGATGAAACACCTGTATTTCTATGTCTCATACGAACTATGATTTAGCTGAGAATATGTTGATGTACTTAGCATCTAGTTGGGTCAGAAATGTTCTGCTTGATTAAACTTGCACACTGACGTGCCTCAAGCAGACTGGTTCATGAAGGAGGCGAGCTGCTGAGGCTCCAGACAGGTTTCCTCAGGATCCAGTTTCCAAGAGTCTCCAGTACATTCATTTCATTTCCAGTATTCATTTTCCAAGAGGTTTGGGTGTTCTGCTACTATTTGATAGTAGTCATCAAATAAAAATATTGGGAGAAAAATTTAAAATTGACCAAGTACTAGTCATTAGCTTTTTTTTTTTTAGCAAATCAAAAAGGAAAAAAATAATTATATTTGGGAGACTTTGCAGTCAGAAAGACCTGGGTTCAAATTAAGAGTATTAGCTGTGGGACGGTGGACAGGTTAATCAATCTCTTGGAACCTGCTTCCTCTTCTAAAATGGAGACGATACTTACTTGGCAGGATTGTTCTGCAGATTAGCACTAGTGTCTGTAAAGCCCCCAGCACAGCACCTGCCCCATGGTAGGAAGGTTAATAAACACCAGGCATTATTAATACTATTGGTGTGGGAACACCTCGTTTTGCCCCTGGAACACCAGTGTTCCATAAGCCTGAGATGGAAAAGGCCTGGAGATGATTGGATTGTATCCTGCATCCCACAGGGGAGGTAACAGAGACTCAGAGAAGAGCCCAAAAATCACACAGCAAGTTTGCAGCACATCAGGGGTAGAATCCCAACCTCAATGGCTTCCCTGCCACGTTGTGCTGTTCCCTTCTGCAAACCCAGAGCCTTTCTAAAATTCCCCACATACTGTCCCTTGAGGCCACCGGCTGTTTTGCCTGCGTTCTCTTCTCTGGTCGCCTGCTAAGGCCAGAGGATGTGCAGTGACTCCCCAGGTGAGCCCGGCCCCAGCCCCTGTTGTGTTAAAGAAAACAGTCCTCTCCCGGCTAGGCCGACACGTTCGTGCTTCTCGTCATGTTCATTGGTCCCGCTGTGGCTTTGCTCTGTTGGAGAATTTGTCAAGGAGGCTGCCTGCCCCAGCACCAGGGCACAGCTCAAGATGCTGCCAGCATGGCTGCTGGAGCAGGGAAAGCCCCGGGGGCTCAGCCGGCCTGGGCTGCCCGCCTCCGGGCTGCAGAGAGCAGGTTTGGGCAGAGAGAGGGGGACTGGCAGTGGAGGGGGACCTGTCGGCACTTGCCTGCAAGTCTCCAGGGAGAGAGAGAGTGAGACACCTGGGACGGGGGAGGCAGAAGCAACACAAAGGAACCCAGGTACACCTTAGGGACCATGCAGAGATATCACTATCTTGAACACCATCTTTATTATTTAAAACAGGAGCCCGATGCTTTAAAATGTGTTGGTTGGTGGCTCCCCCCCCCCCCATTCTGTTCCTTTTTTAGGTTCACGGCTCAGCAGCCGCGCCTGGCCCACCAATCACCTTCCTGAACTTCTATTATGTCACCAGCAGCCAATCAGAGAAGCTGGTAAGTGTGCGATTCCAGTGTTACTGCCTAGGTTGACTTAATCCCGGCCAAGAGCAAAGAAGCTTGACAGTTTTCATCAGCAGGCCGAGCCTTTTAAACGGACTTTTGAAAAGCCTGCGTATTTTTTTAGGGCCACTTACAAACTTTCTCTGTGTCTCCACCCTAGGCTTATGGATGAGCCCTCCACACATCAAGGTAGAAAGCCGGCTTGCAAAGCCTGCAGCAGACACTGAAATAAACAGGCACCTGCTTCCAACTGTGCAGCTCCCGGCTCTGGTCCAGGACCACCTGTGCATCCCACCTCTGGGTTCCTGAACAAAAGGCAGCCTCCTTGACAAATTCTCCAACAGAGCAAAGCCACAGCGGGACCAATGAACATGACGAGAAGCACGAACGTGTCGGCCTAGCCGGGAGAGGACTGTTCCTGAACAAATTCTTTAAATTACCTTGAATCAAGCCTTCCTGTCCCAGAACCAAGTTATGCTTTGCCAGGACTTTCTACCTTGTTATCCAGGCTCCTTCTTCCCGGACTGTGGTTCCTTGGCAGGATGGTCCCTGATTTAGGCTCCATATCTCCCATGTGGCTAACACAGGGGCTGGCAGAGAACTCCAGTGCCCTGAAGGAATGGTGTGCTTTGGCAGAGCCTCAGAGTTCTGCCTTGCCTCGTATCAAATGCTGGCTGAGGGTTGGATGGGGCTGGGAAGCAGAGTTCCACTCTCCAGCCCAGCCCATGTTGAGGACATGACTCTTCTGGCACTCTGAAGGTAGCATCTCCCTCAACTAAAACTTCCCTTGTGGAAAACCAAAAAATAACATGCAGAGGAATCCCCATAATGTTATCAGCTGATTTTTCAGTGGAAACTCTGCAGGCCAGAAGGGAGTGGCAGGATACACTTAAAGTGATGAAAGAGAAAAACCTACAACCAAGATTACTCTACCCAGCAACGATCTCATTCAGATTCGATGGAGAAGTCAAAAGCTTTTCAGACAAACAAAAGCTGAGGGAATTTAGACCACCAAACCAGTGGGAAACACAAGAGAAGAAAAAGACCCACAAAAACAAACCCGAAACTATTAAGAAAATGGTAATAGGAACATACATATTGATAATAACCTTGAATGGACATGGATTAAATGCCCAAACCAGGAGACACAGACTGGCTGAATGGATACAAAAACAAAACCCATATAGATGCTGTCTACAAGAGACCCACTTCAGACCTAGGGACAATACAGACTGAAAGTAAAGGGATGGAAAAAGATATTCCATGCAAATGGAAATCAAAAGAAAGCTGGAGTAGCAATACTCATACCAGATAAAATAGACTTTAAAATAAAGACTGTTACAAGAAATAAGGAAGGACACTACATAATGATCAAAGGGTCAATCCAAGAAGAAGATATAACAATTATAAATAAGCACCCAACATAGGAGCACCTCAATACATAAGGCAAATGCTAACAGCCATGAAAGGAGAAATCAACAGTAACACAATAATAGTAGGGGACTTTAACATCCCACTTACACCAATGGACAGATCATCCAAACAGAAATTAAGTAAGGAAACACAAGCTTTACATGACACAGTAGACCATATACATCTAATTAGTATTTATAGAACATTCCACCCCAAAGTGGCAGAATACACTTTCTTCTCAAGTGCACATGGAACATTCTCCAGGATAGATCACATCTTGGGTCACAATCAAGCCTCGGAAAATTTAAGAAAATTGAAATCATATCAAGCATCTTTTCTGACCACAATGCTATGAGATTGGAAATCAATTACAGGAAACAACTGTAAAAAACACAAATACCTGGAGGCTAAACAGTGCGCTACTAAATAACCAAGAGATCACTGAAGAAATCAAAGAAGAAATAAAAAAATACATAGAAACAAATGACAATGAAAACACGAAGACCCAAAACCTATGGGATGCAGCAAAAGCAGTTCTAAGAGGGAAGTTTATAGCAATCAGTCTCACCTCAAGAAACAAGAAAAATCTCAATCTAACCCTACACTTAAAACAGGTGGAGAAAGAAGAGCAAAGAAAACCCAAAGTCAGTAGAAGGAAATAAATCAAAGATCAGAGCACAAATAAATGAAATAGAAATGAAGAAAACAATAGCAAAGATCAATAAAACTAAAAGCTGGTTCTTTGAGAAGATAAACAAAATTGATAAACCTTTAGCCAGACTCATCAAGGAAAAAAAGGGAGAGGATTGAAATCAACAAAATTAGAAATGAAGAGGGAGAAATCACAGCTGACACTGCAGAAATCCAAAGGATTAGAAGAGACTACTACAAACAGCTATACGCCAATAAAATGGACAACCACAAAGAAATTGACAAATTCTTGGAAAGGCACAATTTTCCAAGACCGAACCAGGAAGAATTAGAAAATATAAACAGACCTATCACAAGTAATGAAATTGAAACCAAAATTTAAAATCTTCCAACAAACAAAAGTCCAGGACCAGATGACTTCACAGGCGAATTCTATCAAACATTTAGAGAAGAGCTAACACCAATCCTTCTCAAACTCTTCCAAAAAATTGCAGAGGGAGAAACACTCCCAAATTCGTTCTGTGAAGCCACCATCACCCTGATACCAAAACCAGAAAAAGATACCACAAAAAAAGAAAATTATAGATCAATATCACTGATGAACATAGATGCAAAAATGCTGAACAAAATACTAGCAAACAGAATCCAACAGCACATTAAAAGGATCATACAAGATGATCAAGTGGGATTTATCCCAGGGATGCAAGGATTCTGCAATATACGCAAATCAATCAATGTGATACACCACGTTAACAAATTAAGGAATAAAAACCATATGATCATCTCAATAGATGCAGAAAAAGCTTTTGACAAAATTGAACACCAATTTATGATAAAAACTCTCCAGAAAATGGGCATGGAGGGAACCTACCTCAACATAATAAAGGCCATATACGACAAACCCACAGCAAGCATCATACTCAATGGTGAAAAACTGAAAGCATTTCCACTAGGATCAGGAAAAAGAAAAGGATGTCCACTCTCACCACTCTTATTCAACATAGTTTTGGAAGTCCTAGCCACAGCAATCAGAGAAGAAAAAGAAATAAAAGGAATACAAATTGAAAAGAAGAAGTAAAACTGTCACTGTTTGCTGATGACATGTTACTATACATAGAAAATCCTAAAGATGCCACCAGGAAATTACTAGAACTAATCAATGAATTTGGTAAGATTGCAGGATACAAAATTAATGCACAGAAATCTCTGGCATTCCTATACACCAACAACGAAAAAACAGAGAAATTACGGAAACAATTCCATTTACTTTTTTTTTTTTTTTTTGCGGTACGCGGGCCTCTCACTGTTGTGGCCTCTCCCGCTGTGGAGCACAGGCTCTGGACACGTAAGCTCAGCGGCCATGGTGCACGGGCCCTGCCACTCCGCGGCATGTGGAATCTTCCCAAACTGGGGCATGAACCCGTGTCCCCTGCATTGGCAGGTGGACTCTCAACCACTGCACCACCAGGGAAGCCCCCATTTACTATTGCAACAAAAAGAATAAAATACCTAGGAATAAACCTGCCTAAGGAGGTGAAAGACTTGTACTCAGAAAACTATAAAATGCTGATGAAAGAAATCAAAGATGACATAAACAGTTGGAGATATACACCATGTTCTTGGATTGGAAGAATCAATATTGTGAAAATGACTATACTACCCAAAGCAATCTACAGATTCAGTGCAATTCCTATCAAAGTACCAATGGCATTCTTCACAGAATTAGAAGAAAAAATCTTACAATTCATATGGAAACACAAAAGACCCGAATAGCCAAAGCAATCTTAAGAAAGAAAAATGGAGTTGGAGGAATCAGGCTCCCTGACTTCAAACTGTACCACAAAGATACAGTAATCAAGACAGTATGGTACTGGCACAAAAAGAGAAATATAGATCAATGGTACAGGATAGAATGCCCAGAGATCAACCCACGCATCTATGGTCCACTAATTTATGACAAAGGAGGTAAGCATATACGATGGAGAAAAGACAGTCTCTTCAATAAGTGGTGCTGGGAAAACTGGACAGCTCCATGTAAAAGAATAAAATTAGAACACCTAACACCATAACCAAAAATAAACTCCAAATGGATTAAAGACTTAAATGTAAGACCAGACACTATAAAACTTTTAGAGGAAAACAGAGGAAGAACACTGTTTGACATAAACCACAGCAAGATCTTTTTTGACCCACCTCCTAGGTAACAGAAATAAAAACAAAAATAAACAAATGGGACTTAATTAAACTTAAAAGCTTTTGCACAGCAAAGGAAACCACAAACAAGACAAAAAGACAACACTCAGAATTGGAGAAAATATTTGCAAATGAAACAACAGACAAAGGATTAATCTCCAAAATATACAAACAGCTCATGGAGCTCAATATCAAAAAAACAAACAATCCAGTTAAAAAATGGGCAGAAGACCTAAGTAGACATTTCACCAAGGAAGACATACACATGGCCAAGAGGAACATGAAAAGATGCTCAACATCAGTAATTATTAGAGAAATGCACATCAAAACTACAGTGAGGTATCACCTCACGCCAGTCAGAATGGCCATTATCAAAAAAGCTAGGGGGCTTCCCTGGTGGCGCAGTGGTTGAGAGTCCGCCTGCCGATGCAGGGGACACGGGTTCGTGCCCCGGTCCGGGAGGATCCCACATGCCGCGGAGCGGCTGGGCCCGTGAGCCATGGCCGCTG
Source organism: Orcinus orca (assembly GCF_937001465.1). Taxonomy (NCBI): domain Eukaryota; kingdom Metazoa; phylum Chordata; class Mammalia; order Artiodactyla; family Delphinidae; genus Orcinus; species Orcinus orca. The sequence continues at coordinate 5,529,536 of NC_064568.1, forward strand.
AGCCTGCGCGTCCGGAGCCTGTGCTCCGCAACGGGAGAGGCCACAGCAGTGAGAGACCCGCGTACCACAAAAAAAAAAAAAAAAAAAAAGCTAGAAACAGTAAATGCTGGGAAGGGTGTGGTGAAAAGGGAACCCTCCTACACTGTTGGTGGGAATGTAAATTGATAAAACCACTATGGAAAGCAGAATGGAAGTTCCTTAAAAAACTAAAAATAGAACTACCATATGACTGAGCAATCCCACTACTGGGCATATACCCTGAGAAAACCATAATTCAAAAAGAGACATGCAGGGCTTCCCTGGTGGCGCAGTGGTTGAGAGTCCGCCTGCCGATGCAGGGGACGCGGGTTTGTGCCCCGGTCCAGGAAGATCCCACATGCCGCGGAGCGGCTAGGCCCGTGAGCCATGGCCGCTGAGCCTGCGCGTCTGGAGCCTGTGACCTGCAACGGGAGAGGCCATAGCAGTGAGAGGCCCACGTACCGCAAAGAAAAAAAAAAAAGAGAGACATGCACCCCAATGTTCATTGCAACACTATTTACAATAGCCAGGACAAGGAGCCAACCTAAATGTCCATCAACAGATGAATGAATAAAGAAGATGTGGTACATATATACAATGGAATATTACTCAGCCATAAAAAGAAATGAAATTGAGTTGTTTGTAGTGAGGTGGATGGACCTAGAGACTGTCATACCTAGTGAAGTAAGTCAGAAAGAGAAAAACAAATACCGTATGCTAACACATATGTATGGAATCTAAAAAAAAAAAGGTACTGATAAATCTAGCTAGAGGGCAGGAATAAAGACGTAAATGTAGAGAATGGACTTGAGAACATGGGGTGGGAGAGCAAAGCTGGGGCGAAGTGAGAGTAGTGTCGACATATATACACTACCGAATGTAAAATAGTTGGCTGGTGGGAAGCAGCAGCATAGCACAGGGTGATCAGCTAGGTGCTTTGCGATGACCTACAGGGATGGGATAGGGAGGATGGGAGGGAGGCTCAAGAGGGAGGGGATATGGGGACATGTGTATGCGTATGCTGATTCTCTTTGTTGTGCAACAGAAACTAACACAGTATTGTGAAGCAATTATACTCCAATAAAGATCTACTAAAACAAAAACAAAAACTTCCCTCGTTTGGTTTTGATTTTCACCACCAATAAGAGAACTTCTGGATAGTCAGGGGCCTACTTGCTTTCATTCTTCCCTTGGCCTAATCTAGCAGTCAGTAAACCAGACAAATAGACTCTGCCTTGTTTTGTAAATGAGCTGTATGCGGACACAGCCAGGCTTATACATGTAGGTATTGTCTATGGCTGCTTTCACGCTACAATAGTGGAGCTGAGAAGCTGGGATGAAGATCATATTTTGGCAAGGCAAAAAATGTTTACTATTTGACCCTTTAGAGAGTTTGCCAACCTCTTAAATCATTTACCTGGCTGCCCCACACTGATCACTTAAGCCTCAGATTCAATCACACCATTCTTCTGCTTTAAAAAAATCTCCACATTTACACTGTGTAGACAGAAGCCCCTTCGTGCGGCTCTACACAGCCCGGCCCTCACTCCCTTCCATCTCGACTTTGCACCCTCCACCTCTGCTCACGATCAGCCCTGCTGTCATGCCTTTGTCCAACCTAGAACACCGTTCCGCTTTCTCCATCTGCCAAGCCTCTAGACATCCTTTAACACCAAATTCAAATGTCATCTCCCCTATGCACCCTTCCTAGATGCTTGGCCGAATTAATTGCTCCCTGCTCGGTGCTCCCATGCCTCTTTGGACAGACAACCGCCATTGTCTTGACCATATGGGATGGCAGTGGTGTCTTTCTGTTCTTGTCTCCCCCGCTAGACAGTGAGCTACTAGAGATCAGGGACCTTGTCTCATTGGCTTTCTGCCCCTGCCAGGGATGAAGATGAATCATCTGGATGATATGTTAAGTCAGAAGCAGACCTTTATAAAAGTGCCAGGAACCTGACTACAACATCTTATCCATGCCACCTCTCATGATCGATGGTAGGTTTTTTTCTTATCTCTGTACCTCCTGGTAGCTGGAATATCATAGGTGCTCAGAAAATGTCTTAATAGTGAGTGTGTAAATACATATATATTTTTTCTTCTATTCCAACATCAAAATGCAGTAAACACATTGTTACATTCCCTTTATCATCAAGTACCTTCAGGACTTTTAAAAGTAGTCTATCTCTACCCAAAGATATACAAATGGCCAATAAGCACATTAAAAGATGCTCGGTATTATTAATCATTAAGAAAATGCAAATCGAAACTACGATGAGATACTTCACACCCACTAGGATGGCCATAATCAAAAAGACAGATAAGCGTTGGTGAGAATGTGGAGTAATTAGAAGCCTCGTACACTGCTGGTGGGAGTGAGACATGATACAGATGCTGTAGAAAACAGTTTGGCGGTTCCATCGAGTTACCAAATGACCCAGTAAATGTGCCTCCACACAAAAACACACACAGCAGTATTCCCAGCAGCATTATTCATAATAGCAAAGAAGTAGAAATGACATAAATGTCCATCGACTGATAAATGGATAAATACAATTTGTATCCCATGCAATGAAATATTATTCAACCTTAAAAAGGAATGAAATTCTAATGTGTTCCATGAGATGGATGACCCCTGAAACATCATGCTCAGTGAAAGAAACCAGCCACAAAAGGCCACATAGCGTATGATTGCATTTATATGAAATGTCCAGAATAGGCAATCCACAGAGACAGAAAGTTGACTAGTGGTGGCCTAGGTTTAGTGGGGATGGAGGTGGGGGAAGAGATGAGCAGTTACTGCTAATGCGCCGGGAATTTCTTTTTGGGTTGATAAAAATGATCTGGAATCAGATAGTGATGATAGTTGTACCAGTTTGTGAATATACTAAAGTAATTGAACTATACACTTTAAATGGGCTTATTTCATGGTAATGGATTATAACTGCATTGTGAGTGTGTGTGTGTGTGTTTTAAGTACTCTACATTAAATAGAGCTAAAATTGGTGAATTCTATCAATTCAATATCCAATTCAATATCCAAATTGTATTATAATTTTTTTCATTGTAGTGTAGTTGATGTACAATATTATTTAATTTCAAGTGTACAATACAGTGATTCACAATTTTAAAGGTTATGCTCCATTTATAGTTATTATAAAATATTGGCTGTATTCCCTCTATTGTACAATATATCACTGTAGCTAATTTTATTTATATCTTTTGGCTATGCCGCATAACATGTAGGATTGTAGTTCCCCAACCAGGGATCGAACCTGCGCCCCCTGGAGTGGGAGCGTGGAGTCCTAACCAGTGGACCGCCAGGGAAGTCCTTAATTTTATACATAGTAGTTTGTACCTCTGAATCCCCTACACCCATGTTGCTCCTCCCCACTTCCCTCTCCCCACTAGTAACCGCTAATTTGTTCTCTATATCTGTGAGTCTGTTTCTTTTTTATTATATTCATTTGTATTTTTTAGATTAAGGGATATCATACAGTGTTTGTCTTTCTCTGTCTGACTTATGTCACTTAGCATAATACCCTCCAAGTCCATCGATGCTCTTGCAAGTGGCAAGATTTCATTCTTTCTTATGGCTGAGTAATGTTCCATTGCGTGTGTGTGTGTGTGTGTGTGTGTGTGTGTGTGTATCACATCTTCTTTATGCATTCATCTGTTGATGGACACTTAGGTTGCTTCCATATCTTGGCAATTGTAAATAATGCTGCAGTGAACATTGGCGTGCATGTATCCTTTTGAACCAAGTTTTTCTTTGGATATATGCCCAGGAGTGGGATTGCTGGGTCATACGGTAGCTCTGTTTTCCATTTTCAGGTACATGTATCTTTTCGATTTAGCGTTTTTGTTTCCTTCAGATGTATACCCAGGAGTGGAATTACTGTGTAGTTCTATTTTTAGTTTTCCGAGTAACATTCATACTGTTTGCACAGTGACTGCACTGATTTACTGTCCCTCCAATAGTGTATGAGGGTTCCCTTTTCTCAACATCCTCGTCAACATTTGTTGTTTGTGTTCTTTTTGATGATAACTATTCTGGCTGATGTGTGGTGATCTCTCACTGTGTTTGTTGTTGTTGTTGTTGTTGCTTTTTGAGGTACATGGGCCTCTCACTGTTGTGGCCTCTCCCGTTGCGGAGCACAGGCTCTGGACGTGCAGGCTCAGCGGCCATGGCTCACGGGCGCAGCCACTCTGCGGCATGTGGGATCTTCCCGGACCAGGGCACGAACCCGTGTCCCCTGCATCGGCAGGTGGACTCTCAACCAGTGCACCACCAGGGAAGCCCTCTCACTGTGGTTTTGATTTGCATTTTCCTGGTGATTAGTGATGTTGAGCATCTTTTTATGTGTCTGTTGGGCATCTGCATCTCCTCTTTGGAAAAATGTCTATTCAGATCTTCTGCCCATTTTTTAATCAGGTTGTTTGTTTTTTTGATGTTGAGTTGTATGAGCTGTGTATATATTTTGGATGTTAACCCCTTATCAGTCATATCATTTGCAAACATTTTCTTCCATTCTGTAGAGTGTCTTTTCATTTTGTGGATGGTTTCCTTTGCTGTACAAAGGCTTTTAAGTTTAATTAGGTACCATTTGCTTATTTTTGCTTTTGTTTCCTTTGCTTTAGGAGACGGATCCAAAAAAAATATTGCCATGATTTATGTCAAAGACTGTTCTGCCTGTGTTTTCGTTTAGGGGTTTTATGGTTTCTGGTCTTACTTTTTGGTCTTTAATCCGTTTTGAGTTTATTTTTGTATATGGTGTTAGAGAATGTTGTAGTTTCATTCTTTTATATGTAGCTGTCCAGTTTTTCCAGCATCACTTACTGAAGAGATTGTCTTTTCTCCATTGAACATTCTTGCCTCCTTTGTCATAGATTAATTGACCATAAGTGTGTGGGTTTATTTATGGGTTTCTTATCCTGTTCCATTGATCTATATGTGTGTTTCTGTGCCAGTGCCATACTGTTTTGATCACTGTAGCTTTGTAATATAGTCTGAAGCCAGGAAGGTTGATTCCTCCAGCTATGTTGTTCTTTCTCAAGATTGTTTTGGCTATTCAAGTTCTTTTGAAATCGAGACTCGAAGAAGTTAAGAAACGTATCCAAAGCCACAGAGCTACAAGAGGTAAAGACAGGATTCCAAACCAGGTCACCTCTGGGTTTCAAATTCTCATGAAACACCACATTAAATATTAAGTATGTATGATACACACACACACACACACACACACACACGCACGCACGCATGCACACACACAGAAGTATATGAGCTGAGTTGAGTTACAGCCGACTGTTTGATGTAGGATCATAGTTTGTAGACATGTAAACATTTGTCAATGATTCTGTGGTTTTCTTTTCACCTTTTGGAGTCAATAAACATTTTTGGTGCATCCAACACTTTGGTCAGCTCTTGAAAAATTCATATTGTCAATGAACTGGGCCTGTGGTTTCCAAAAGCAAAAGATGCCACCAAATAGCAACATCTTTTAAAGAACAGGGACATGCTGCTCCTGGAAAAATTCTTATCTTGGGAGGAGAGGAACAGGAAAGAGATTGAGTATGTTTTAAAATTTTATTTTGTATTTTTAGATCACTGTAAATTCCATGCAGTTGTAATAAATAAAAGAGAGAGATCCATGTGCCTTTTATCCAGTTTCTCCCAGTGGTAACACCTTGCAAAACTATAGTACAAACTAGAACAAATAATTTAAAAATGCAATCATATGCTATGTGGCCTTTTGTGATTGGCTTCTTTCACTTAGCTTAATGATTTCATTTTCTGTGTAAAGAAAATTGCAGTATCTACTCCATAGAGGTGTTGTGAAAGTTAAAATTACATGAATAACTAATTCATATAAAAGGCTCAGTAGATTACATGCCCCATAGTAAGGAAGTTATTATGATGATGATGTTACACAGGACAGTGATTTACTCACTGTTGACCCTGATGGATGTTTATAGGTCACTGGGGCTGATGATAAAAGCCTTGAGCCCAGGAGGTCCTTGGGTCCACTTGACAATGGCTTTGTACTTAAGCAGAGCCAGAGTGACGGCTTCTATTGTCAGCTCTGCTGGAGGAACAGTTGAAGCAGAAGAACAATGACCTGGTTATAGTGGAGGCTCCAGCTAACATTATTTTAAATGAAAGCTACAAAAACAGTGTGGAAAAAGCACAGGAGGTGTAGAGCCAGCTAAGGTTTGCATCCTGAGGTCAGCTGGTAGTTGATTGAGTCACAAAGCATTTCATACAAATCGTGACCTGACAATGACTGTATTTTCCTTGCTAAAACACAAGATACCTGTTTTTTAAAAGTTATTTTTAAAAATTTGTGCAATTTGTGGTGTCTGACCTATGAAAAGGCTTGCGTAGAACTTAAATCACATGTGGTTATACATTTACTCAGTCATCTTTATTGAAAAAAGTAAGACTGTGTGCCTTGAGACCTCCCTGCCAAGCCTGAGCTCTAAGGTTGTGTCACCTTTGGGATCACTGTTTGGGACAGCTCTGAAAACATGTGTCAGGGGCTCGCACCTCACTGAGCACTGAGGATGCAGAACAGCAGCTCTGGCACTCAGTACCATACGTATAAAATGTAAAAGGCAAACAACGATAAAGCAAAACAAAACAATACGAAACACAAAAAGAGATCTTTAACAGATAAAAATCAGTGATTCTGTGAATGTTTTATCCTATTAGTCAAAGATAATGTTGAAACAAAAATGATTATGAAGGTCATATTCATGTTTCTGGCACTTGAAAAGTATTGTTTTAGAAAAACAATAGAACAGTAGAAATGCACTGATATACTAGGCAATACAAAGGTTAGATATGAAAAGATCTGGGTTGTGTTACAGGTTCTGCCACTTACCTACTGTGCAACTTTAGCCAAGTCACTTAACCTCTCTGAGCTTCATTTTCCTCATCAGTAAAAAATGAACAATACCCACCTCACTGGTTTGGTGTGAAACTAAGTAAGAGAAATTGAACCTTATTCAAATATAAGCAACATTATGGGAAGTTATAGCAAATGTTCTCAGTTGTGGGCTGTTTACAGATAACCAGGACCACAGAATTGTATTATTTCTAAATGTGTTTGTTTTTCAGGTTTTAGGCCAAAATTAGAGTGTGAAGTAAAAATTCCAGGACAATAGAAGGAGACCACTGCATGAAACTAATTTATAAAATTTCCCTGTTTTGTTTTTCAAGAGATTTAGGAACTTCAGTTGATAAAACAAAAATTTGTGTCTCCTCTGGGAGGTCAAATGCTCATCAACTAATAGTGAGTGTCTGAAGTGCTGGGTAAGGAGGGGTCATGCATCAAGGTCTGGGCCATAAGAGAGAGTCTCACTGATTGTAATGTTTGCTCTGCGCATGGGAAGGGCAGGATAGGTAAGAATTAGGTGTTCACTGACCTTGCATTTCTAAGGAGAGGGATACAGTGCTAGCTTAGGGAAGAAAAAAACGAAGGAGGATTATGATAAATCTACAAGATAGCAGTGGGAGTCTAACATTAAGTCACTCAACAAACATCAACTGAGCACCTGTTTTGTGCCAGTTGTTTACTCCTCAGTGTTCTAGACAAGAGGCCTTGGAGTCAGTAGACTGAAGTTCAAATCCTGGCTCTGCTACTTGACCTATGGCTTTGGGCGAGCTGTGGAGTCGGCCGTGTAAACGCTTTTAGTACCAGGTAGCTAGCGGGCTAACAGAAGTGTGTGGAGAGGACCTGGGAGGCTTCTGCTTGAGGTAGTGTCGTCAGGTCATGCTTTGAGGCTTTCCGCTGCTCCAAATATATGAAATGACAGAAAAAGTGTGAAAAGAGAGAGAAAAAACATAGCCACACTAAAAGACATAATAAATATCTCTGTGCAGCATAAATGGAACACAGCGAGTGATAAATGGGCCAGCAGGGCTCTGGGTGGGAAAGCGGGCAGAGGTCACCAGGAATCAGCCTTTTGTGTAGTGACAGGAGAGGCAGGGCACCAAGCAAGGGGAAGGGCCAGGCTCAAGCTCCCTGGGGAAGGATGTCCTCTTTGTTCACACACGTGCACACACACACGTGCACACACACATACACCCAGGAAAGGAGGCTAAGAAATTCACAGCTCTCTGGACGTGTGGCTTGTGAAGGTATGCTCCCTGGGAGATGGAGAGGCCAAGACCTGGGCAGCCTTTCCAGTGACTTGTGCTTGGATTGGCATTTCCCCTGTGTGGGTGGAGAGCCCAATATGGACACCCAAGGCACCAACGTGACACTTGATTCTGGACTAGGAGCCCGAGGGGCTGGATGGAGGCCACCAGAAACCTGGACAGGGAAGAAGGAAGGAGAAAAGCAGAGAGACCGGGCCGGGGGTGGGGGTGGGGTCAGGAGGGGAAATGCGGCCTCAGGATGAGCATGCAAAGCAGAATCCCAAAGTCTATAAGGAAAATCAATGCTAAGACACAGAGCCAAAGAACATATATTTCTTTACTTCGGAACGCTTCCTGGGAGGGCAGCAACTCGCCCATCCAGAATGACTGCAGTTGTGTGTTATGGAAATATTATTAGGTCCATCAACTTGTGGGTTTTCGACTGAGCAATGTTTTCTTAAACCTGATTTATAGAATTTGGTTTTAGTCTAGCTACTTAACCCTGGAGAGAGGAAGAGCTGGGCTGGGGTGGTGGGAGTGAACATTTACTGAGTCACACACTGCCCTTGTTTTCCATACACTTCTCATTAATCTCCACACCAACTCTGGAAGTTGGGTGTTTTGATCCCCGTGTTACAAACTGGGGCTCCAAAGGATAAAGGACTTCAAATTTCCCCTGGAGCCCAGGAGGTGGTGAGGCGGGAATTTGAACCCATGTCTGCCTGTTCCAGTGCTCTTTCCACTTCAAAATAGAGACTATGTCACATTTTTGTTTGTATTTCTGGTGCCTAGCACAGTGTTTGGCACATGAAAGATGCCTAACAAGTGTTGGCCCAAAGAATGGAAGCCCCGTTGATCAACCCATAGGTTCCTAAACGGGCAATCAGTCCTTCCCCTGAATAGTACAGACCGGAGCTGATTAATACCAAGCACAGGGACTTCCCTGGTGGCGCAGTGCTTAAGAATCTGCCTGCCAATGCAGGGGACACGGGTTTGATTCCTGGTCCAGGAAGATCCCACATAACATGGAGCAACTAAGCCAGTGCACCACAACTACTGAGCCTGTGCTCTAGAGCCCGCGAGCCACAACTACTGAGCCCACATGCCACAACTGCTGAAGCCCGTGTGCCTAGAGCCCGTGCTCCGCAACAAGAGAAGCCACCGCAATGAGAAGCCTGCTCACCGCAGCGAAGAGTAGCCCCCGCTCACCTCAACTAGAGAAAGACCGCGTGCAGCAACGAAGGCCCAATGCAGCCAAAACTAAAATTAATTAATTAATTAATAATAAAATTTTAAAAAATAGATAATAGCAAGCACAGGTTGGTGAATCCCTGATGGATATCTTTTATGAGAAAGATGAAAAGTAGTTGCTGTTCCATCATTACACTCTATAATCTCACCAAAGCTTGCTAATCCTCACTCTTAAATCTCTCTCAAACCATTCACTCCTCTCCACGCCCACCACCTCCATCCCAGCCCGAGACACCTCGGTTTCCCACCTCCATGGCCGCAGTGGCCTCTCACCTGCCTGCCCTCTTCTCCCTTCTGTCCATCCCACGCTGCCGAGACGGTGGGATGCTTAAAACCCTTGAATGTCTTCATCACCCTTAAAAAACAAAAAGCACTGAAACCATTCACGCCTTAACCTGGCCTACGGAGTCCTGTACAATCTGTCGTGACCTGGCGTCCTCTTCGCCTTGCAGTGCCCTCCCTCTGGCTCTCTACCCTTCAGGCAACTGGAATTGTCTCCGTTCCTTGGACATGCTGTCTCCTGCCTTCGTACATGCTGTTCTTCCCTTCTTTTACCTGCCTCGCTCCTTCTCTACCCCCAGCCTCAGTTAGACATCGACTCTGCAGGGAAGCATCCTCTGTCCTCCCAAGACTGAGTTGGGACCTGTGTTGTGGACGCCCAGGGCTCTCTGTTCACCTCCTTTAAAAACTCCTAATACAACTCTGTTCCTTAAATGTCCCCCTTCCCACATTGACTCAGTTTCTAGCCCACAGGGACTGTCCCATCCTTATTCACCATCATCTCCTGAGCACCTGCTCGGTGAATGGGCGTGAAGCTCTCCATGAATACATGTTTGTCTGCCTGGATAATTTTCAGGCCGCACTGAAGAAGTGGTGACACGCCAAGTGATTGAAGGGAAGTGACACAGAATTGCTGCTAAATCGCAGAATCAGAGCAAAGATTAAACAACCCTGTGATTTACTTCTGAGTGACTTCTAGCTGGGGAGCTACTGACGGTCTGAAGAGTCAGTTTAAAAGCATTTTGCTTTCTGCGGCTGGCGGTTAATCAAGCCCCAGTGGGGCCCGATTCCCACGAGGGGAATAAACAAGGTGATATCATGGTGACACACTCCCGAGGGACTGTGCAAGTTGTCCGCTCTGTTTGCTGGTTGGAAGAGTCCTTGCTCTCTTGGGCTGCTCATCATCTTTGTACGGCTTCTGACTCTGTAGGTCTCCAGGGATGGGTGACAAACTTCATCTCCCGGTTCCTTTGCCCTCCTCGTGACCCTCAGGATCTAGCCTGCCCTTCTGTGGTGGTGGCCTCCACTGCCCATGCAGAGTTCCAGGAAAACAGTGCCTCTGTACACAGGCTTTCAAACCCTGAGCACAGTCAGTATTGCCCCTCCCCTGAATTTCAGCATGACAGCTAACAACAAGGTGTGTAAAACTCACCCACTTATTCCCTCTGTCATTTGATTGTGGGTCTTATGCTTCTTGAAGAAAAAAGATAAATTGAAGAGTGCAGTGTTCCGCATGTTATATATACAGATAGATTCTGCTCACGGTCTGGACAAGTCATTTCATCTCCTATGCTTCAGTTCTCTGAAAAACTGGATAATAATAGTTCATAGGGTGTTTGCAGAAGTTAATTAAATTCATACATGTTCAGAGTTATAATAATAATTCCCAGGAAATAGGTAATCACTAAGTGCTAACTATTTCTATAACTATTATTGTTATATTGTAATTTTCATGAGAGGAAATGTGGTCTATTTATAAGGATACGGGCTTTGGAATCCAGAAGACTGGCTTTCTATCTTGACTCTCTCAGTTGCTGGCTGTGTAACTTCAGGGAACTTATTTAACTTAAAGCCTCAACTTGGTCAGAGTAGGATAGAGATTAATACTACTGACCCCCAGCAGTCATTGTGAATATTAACTGAGGGACTGTCTTGAAAACACCTGGTGAAGGTCAGACACAGAGTAGACACCTAGTAAGTGATAGCTCCTGTCTGTTACTCTGCATGGAAAATACATCATTTCCAATACATAATAAAATTGCACACATGTTAACCTGTAAAGGGAGGTCAAGGAGGAAGGGAAAGGCAGTGCTGTCAGACACTGCAGGTAGCATCCCACAGACTAGCTGTTCGGTGACTCTAGAATTAGGACCAACATTTATTGAGTGCCTCGAGGGCAAGAAAGAGAGCTAACATTTATTGAGCACCTACTATGTGCCAGGCACTTTAAATAAGTGCATTTGAGCCTCAGAAGGACCCACAAGGAAGGGTTTGTCTAGTTTCCTGGTAATAAGACAGACAAAATGCTTGCTAAGGTCTCACACTGAGTAAACAGTGTAGCTGGAGCTCTAATCCGGGACTGTGTGATGCGCAAACATGGCTTTCCTCCCCCTTACATAATACTCAGACATGGAATGGCAGTAGTAAGGATGAGCGGAGCATAGCCAGGAGATGGGCAGGGGTGAAGTCATTGCAGGTATGAGAACAGCGCATGGGAGAAGCAAGAGCTGCAGAGGCTCACAGGAGGGTCTGAGTCCTTTCCAGGAAGGTAACAGAGGAGGTGGGAGAGGTGTGTGGGAGGAGGGGGGCCGCGGAGCATCCTGCGAGGCGGTGACCCCTTCACAGTGAGAGGAGGGCACAGGATCCAGCAGCTGTAGTGCTGGCCAGCGAGGGCACATCGGTCACATGGGTCACAGGGCCACGCAAAGTGGTCCTTCTCTTCAGGTTCAAGCTGAATGTTCCCACTTGACGGTACCCAGAGCGCTCAGGGTCCTCCCATGCTCGTCCTGTCCAGATGCCTTTTCCCATCTCCTTGACCCGCCTGTGTCCTCAAAACCTAGATAGCGACCCTGTTTGCATATCTCGAGGCTCTGTGTTGTTTTGCTGGATCTCTCCCTCTACCTTGAATCCCATCCTCAAGGCTTCCTTTTGTTATCCTGGCTTAGGCATCTGCCAGGTCAAGAAGAACTGGGCTGGGGGGTGGGGGGAGGGAGAAAAAGTAGATACCACCACACTGGGAGGAATTCGGACTTTTCCACGTTCACCCCCTGCAGACTTACGCTTTAGCAAGTTCAGAGTGAAGAGCGTAGTTGAGGGGACAGGACCAGGGGAGGGGGACGATGCGGGGCGACTGCAGCTGCCCAGGGAGAGCTGTGGCCCTCTGGTTTAGGACTGTCGTTAGGCAGGATAGTGAGGAAAAGGGAGATCTGAGACATATTTACGAGGTTAGAATGAATCGGTAATTGGCTGTGGAGGTGAGAGAGAGGGAGGGACTCAGGAGGACCCTCTGGTTTCTAGGTGGTTGTCTGGGTAGCAGGGAGTGTTGTTACCTGCTGCAGATACGGGGCTGGAGCCGATTGAAGGGGAGGTGACCGAGGACCTTGCACAAGTTTGAGGGGCCTCTGGGCTAGATGGGGGGTCCAGCTGCATCTGATACATGAGCACGAGACCCAGGAGAGGTCTTGATGGCCAACTGAGAGCAGTCAAGATTCCCCCCACCTCCCTGGGTAGAATGAGAAAAACAAGGGGCAGGGAGAGAAGCTGGGAGAACAGCAAAGCTTAAGGGGCAGGTGGAGAGAAAGCAGCTCTCAGAAAACCCAGAGACGCACAAGAATACGGGGAGTATGTGAGGCTTCCCGCTGCTTTGAGCGTAAGTCTGAACTCCCTACTGCTGCCCACAGGGCCCTGCCTCCTTGATCTCCTGCCTCCAGCCCCTTCTGCCTGGATGCGCACCAGACCTTCCTCTTTCCTCTGGTGCACCAAGCTCGTTCCTGTCTTGGGTCTGTCCTTCTGACCTTCCCCACCTTCCAGGGCAGCCATTTATTAAACCACTTTATTGAGGTATGATTGACATGCAGAAAAGCTGTGCGGATTTAATGTACACAACTCAGTGGGTTTGGGGATAAGTATACACCTGTGAAACCATCCCCCATCAAGGCTATAAATGTATCCATCACCTCCCCATTATATTTTTTGGGTTCCTCCGCCCCCCTTAGTTAGTAGTATTGTGTGTGTGTGTGTGTGTGTGTGTCTGTGTGTGTGTGTGTGTGTGTGTGGTAAGCACACTGAACATAAGGTCTATCCTCTCAGCATATTTTAGGTATGCAATATGATACTGTTAGCTCCAGGCACTATGCTGCATAACAGATCACCGGAAATGATTTATCCTGCCTAACTGCAGTCTGTACCCTTTGATCATCACCTCATTGTCTCCCTCACCAGCCCCTGGTTACCACCACTGTACTCTTTCCTTCTATGAGTTTGACGATGTCACTGGAATCCTACATTATTTGTCTTTGTCTGGCTTATTTCACTTAGCACAGTGTCCTCTAGGTTCATGCATCTTGGCGCAAAAGGCAGGATTTCCTTCTTTTTTTAAGGCTGAACAACATTCCATTGTATATATGTGCATTTGTCCATTCATCCATCGATGGACGCCTAGTTTGCTTCCATGCCTCGGCCGCTGTGAATCACGCAGGGCAGACACTCTCGACCATCCTGTCTCAGGTAGCTCTTTTTCTTCCTACTCACTTCATCCTGAGTTACTTCCTGTCTAGCTCGTAGCACCATCTGAAATCTCTGGAACCTCAGTAGTTATTTGTCTCTTTTCCCATCCCCCATTAAGACACAAGCTCCATAAAGACGTGAGCTTGTCTGCCTTGTTCGTCCCCATATGCTCGGCACCTACCTGAGTGCCTGGCACCTCGTGCACACTCAGGGCATACCTGTAGAGAGGATGAATGGACCGGGAGGGGTGATGTCACAGCAGCCTAGGGCAGTGGTTCTCCATCAGGGCTGCTTGCATCAAAGTCACCCATGAGGTTTTGTAAACGTGCAGATGTCTGTCCCCTGCCCCAACCTCATACCCGTGAAATCTGAATCCCCTGGGCATGGGTAATGTAAAATTCTCCACTTTGATGTACTTTGCTGACAGCCAGGTCGGGGAACCTGTAGAGTAGAGAATTTCAAGGATCAACAGCGCCAAATGCAGCAGGGAGTTCCATGGATCTAAGAGCCGAACAATGTCCAGACTTGACATGCTTTAGGGTTAAGCCAGTCCGTTCAAAGTACGGAGGAGGCTACCCAGGAGGTAATGTGCCCCCATCTTCTCCCACCACCCATGTGGTTTAGAGGGTCTGACGCCCTCCTCCCCCAGAGCAGGCACTTACTGGTCACAGCGACGGGCTTCCCTTCTGCAGCGTACAGCTCAGGGCTGGACACAGCCAAGGACTTCCAAGAGGAAGCTTGCTCGGGCTCCTGAGTAAGGCTCTTCTGGAAACTCCTGGAAAAGACCCTTCCTCTTCCTCTGGATGTTGTCATGTGGGAGTGTGTGACCTGGACCTGCAGTAGCCATTTCACTGCCACAGAAGCAGAGAAGCTTGGAGCCTGCAGATAAACTAGGTCCCCCGGGAAGGGAGAGCTGAGGGAGGGAGAACCCGGGCCCTGTCTGGAGCCCGTCCCCTCTGAAGCTTCAGTTCCACGACTCAGTACACGAGGAGGAGCCTGACCGACCCACCCAAGATGTCAGCCTGCGCGTGTGCTGAGTTGACAGTGAACCAGGCCTTTGTTGTTGTTTTATAAATTTATTTATTTTATTTACTTTTGGCTGCGTTGGGTCTTTGTTGCTGCGTGCGGACTTTCTCTAGTTGCGGCGCGTGGGCTTCTCATTGCGGTGGCTTCTCTTGTTGCAGAGTATGGGCTCTAGGCACCCGGGTTTCAGGAGTTGTGGCTTGAGGGCTCAGGAGTTGTGGCTCGTGGACTCTAGAGTGCAGGCTCCGTAGTTGTGGCGCACAGGCTTAGTTGCTCCACGGCATGTGAAATCTTCCCAGACCAGGGCTCGAACCCGTGTCCCCTGCATTGGCAGGCAGATTCTTAACCACTGCGCCACCAGGGAAGCCCAACCAGGCCTTTGTTGTTGTGCAGACCCTTCAGCAGACTTTCCTGAAGCAGGATGGGGATCTAAGCTGTAGGCTGCAGTCAGCAGAGTGACATGAGCAATCGCAACACCCGTCACAATCTGTCCATATTTTTAGAGGGTTAGAACCTGGGTCTAAAGGGTTGGAAGCCTAACATGGCCTGATTCCGGGAAGTAGATCTTTTACGACCGATACAGAGAAAGCTATTTAGAAATAGACACTCTGTGAAGTCTTTTATCTTGTGGTCACACACCAACGCCAAGATGTTCCAAGATCCAGGACGGCCTCAGTAGTCTTCACAACCAAAGTCAAGTCCTGACACCTTTAGAAACCAACATGGGAACAAGCAGAACAAATAGGTCTCAAGCTACTGTGGGTGTGAATGAACATTCCCTTTTGCTTCATGGCCCGAAAGCTGTACATCTGTTTTCGATTGTACATTGTGTCTGTGCTTTGATCCACAGTAACTTCTCATGTTATGGAATTGATTTGCATTGAACACCACTGTAAATAAAAAGAAATTAAAAAAAGAAAAAGAAAAAAGAAATACGTGTCTGAAAAAGAAAGCAACCTGCCAGCAGATCCTGACCAACAGTAGTAACAGTGGACTATTTGTCCTATGTAGGTTGGAGTTGCACAGAATTCAGGGGCTTTCCTGGGGACCCTCATCTTTGTAAAGCAAAGGAAATGGGCTTTGGTGGCAGGACCCACAGCATATGACCATAAGATTCCAGTTTTGGGGTTTGTGGTCAAAAGAGTATGGACTTTGGAGACAGATTTAAGTTCAAGCCCTAGTTCCACCACAAGGAAGTTATTTAACAACTGGAAACATGAGTGCAGTCAACTCTACTTCTTGGGTATTGAGGATCAAACAGTAATAGATATCATTTGAAGGTGGCTTGCAGGCCCCCTCTGGGCTCTCAGACTTTTCATGGTAACAAACTAGTGGCCACAGTTTCAAATGTCAGGCTCTCCACCCTACCATCCAGATGACCCCTGTGGATCCTCTTCTCCCCCTTCAAAGAGAAAACTCTGGAAAGTGTCAGTTTTTGCTTCTTTTCTTTCTCTATCATTTTACTGCTGCATTGTAAGAGTACCCAAAACATTTATAACATCAATGTGAGACATTCTAATTACTTTGAGGCTGAAATCTAATGTTTGAAACATAGATACTGAGTACACTTTCTCATCTGCGTCCTCCCAGCATTCTTTCAACTTTATCGACATATAATTTAGATCTGTTTTAGGTGCATGCCTCAAGGACTTTTGACAAATGTATGCACATATGTAACCACCAATAAAGTATAAATGATTTCTACCATTCCAGAAAGTTCCATCATCCTTCTTTGCAGTCAATCCCTGCTAAGCCCTATCGCAGGCAACCACTGACTGCATCTCCATCACCATAGATTAGACGTGTCTTTTCTAGAATTTCATAGAGATGAAATCACACATGTAGTCCTTTGTATCTGGTTTCTTTTTTTCACCATAATGTTTTTGAGGTTCATCCCTGCTGTTGCATGTATCAGTAGGTTATTCCTTTTATTACTAAGAAGTAATCCATTGTGTCCATCTGTCTCAATTTGTTTATCTTTTTACCTATTGAGGGGCATTTAATTTTTACTATTATAAAGTTTTAATCGTTTTCTGCGGTTTTTTACTATTAGAAGTAAAGCTGCTCTAACGTTTGTGTGCAAGTTTTTTTGTAACATTTCATTTCTCTTGGGTATCTATCTAGCAGTAGAATCGCAGAGTCATGTGATAAGTAAATGTTTACATTTTTAAATGTTTATAAAATGTGCCCAACAGTGTATGAGAGTTCCAGTTGCTTCACAGTCTTTGCCAGCACTCGATACTCTTTTAGCCATTCTAGTGGAGATGAAGTGGTAACATTGTGGTTTGTTACTAACCTTTTAAAAAAATTGTGGAAAAAACCATCTTAACCATTTTTAAGTGTACAGTTCAGAGGCATTAAGTACATTCACATTATTGTGCAACCGTCACCACCATCCATCTCTAGAACTCTTTTCATCTTGCAAAACTGAAACTCTGCCCCCATTAAATACTATCTCCCCATTGCCCCTCCCCCCAGCCCTTGGCAATCACCAGTTTACTTTCTGTCTTTATGAATTTGACTAGTACTCTAGGTACCTCGTATAGTGGGATTGTACAGTGTTTGTCCTCTTGTGACGGACTTATTTCACTTCACATAATGTCCTCAAGGTTTCTCCATGTTGTAGCATGTGTCAGAATTGCCTTCCTTTCAATTCTTTAGGGTAAATATCCAAAAGTGGGATTGCAGGATCATATGATAGTTCTATTTTAAAATTTTGAGTAATCACCGTACTGTTTTCCATAGAGGCTGCACCATTTTACATTCCCAGTGTCAGTGTACGAGAGTTCCAATTTCTCCACATCCTTACCAACACTTGTTTTCTGTCTTCTGGGTTTTTTTTTTTTTTCTTCTTCTTTTTTAAAAAAAACAGCGATCCTAATGGGTGTGAGGTGTAGCTCACTGTGATTTTGATTTACATTTCCTTACTGATTAGTAATGTTGAGCATCTTTTCATGTGCTTATTCACCACTTGTATATCTTCTTTGGAGAAATATCTATTCAAGTCCTTGGCCAATTTTTTTTTTATAAATTTATCATTTTATTTTTGGCTGCGTTGGGTCTTCGTTGCTCCACACGGGCTTTCTCTAGTTGTGGTGAGCGGAGGCTACTCTTTGTCACAGTGCACGGACTTCTTATTGTGGTGGCTTCTCTTGTTGCAGAGCACGGGCTCTAGGCGTGCAGGCTTCAGTAGTTGTGGCACACAGGCTCAGTAGTTGTGGCTCGCAGGCTCAGTAGTTGTGGCTCACGTGCTCTAGAGCACAGGCTCAGTAGTTGTGGCGCACGGGCTTTGTTGCTCCGCAGCATGTGTGATCTTCCCGGACCAGGGCTCGAACCTGTGTCCCATGAATTGGCAGGCGGATTCTTAACCACTGTGCCACCAGGGAAGTTCCCCTTGACTAGTTTTTAAAATCGGGATGTTGGTTTTCTGTTGTGGTCGCCACTGACTTTTCAACTGTCCTTCTCTTAGTGGTGTTATTCCATTTTATAGATGAGGAAACTTTAGTTCAGAGCGGCAAAGTGACCATAATAGTACTAGTCACAGGCATTGTTCTTATCTCATCAAAGATAAAGATGAGTAATCATTTGAATTATCATTTGAAGATTAACTGAACATATACTAAGGGCAATAGAAGTGTGACACAGGCTGGAGATACCGGTTTACAGTTCCTGGAGGGAGACAGATAAGTAAACAGGCAATGTTAGTACAGTAATAGGGGAAGTACGTGCCACTCTGAATATTTGGGAAACTGGAGGGAGCTTAGTAGAGCTGGAGGACTAAGTTTAGGAGTGGCTAGCAATGAGGCTAAGGAGGGAGATTGGTTATGGTTCTTAATTGCAAATAACAGAATCGGGGCTTCCCTGGTGGTGCAGTGGTTGAGAGTCCACCTGCTGATGCAGGGTACACGGGTTCGTACCCCGGTCCGGGAGGATCCCACATGCCGCGGAGCAGCTGGGCCCGTGAGCCATGGCCGCTGAGCCTGCGCGTCCGGAGCCTGTGCTCCGCGACGGGAGAGGCCACAACAGTGAGAGGCCCGCGTGCCACACACACACACATACACACAACCCAGAATCGACTCAAGTTTATTTGAGCCGAAAATAAATTTATAAAAGAATATTAGATATTTCCAAGAGGACCAGAGAGGGGGGCTTGGAGGCTACAGGACCAGAAACAATGCCCAAACCACCCCACGGGACTTTCAGTAAAGACCCCACTGCCGCAGCCCAGCTGGTATAGTCACTGAAGCTCACGAGCTGCAGTGACATGGACACCCAGCCCCCACCAGTGCTGCCCCCAAAGCCGGTTGCCTCTGCTCTCATCCTTGTCTTAACATGATTCCCTGGAGTGCCTGCTTCCTCACCCTGCTCACTTGTGAACAAAACCTTGCATGGCTGTGTCTGATGGACAGAACTTGCTCCCCAGATGCATGTTGGGAAAATGAGTTTTTCTGGCTCTGTCTTCAGTGAGCAGGACTCTAAAGGAGGGAATTCCCCAGTCACAGAAAGGGTTCAAGACAGTGGGCAGGTTCACACAAACACTTGTACGGGAACATCCACAGCAACTTTGTGTGTAGCAGCCAGTGACTGGAGAGAGTCCAGATGTCCTTCAACATGTGAATGGTTAAACAAACTGGTCCGTCCACACCGTGGAGTATTCCTCAGCAGTAAAAGGAATGGGCTGTTAATACACACAGCAGCTTGGATGGCTCTCCAGGGCATCACGCTGAGTGAAAGAAGCCAGTCCCCAAGGGTTGCATGCTGTGTGTGATGGAAGTATGACAAATAGTCTGCAAAGCTGCAAATCCAGCCTTGAGGCAATCAGGGAAGGCTCCACTGAGAAAGAGATCTTTTGAAGAAATGCTCGTAGAGGGAACTGCACTGCAGGTACCAAGGCCTAAAAGGGCCTGTCAAGTTTAAGACAGAGAGGAAAGTCTAATGGTGTTGGAGCATAAGAGTGTTTTAGGAGTGTTAGAAGAAAAGGCCAGAAAAATGGGCTGGGACCAGAACAGGAAGAGCCTTGAATGCCGTGCTAAGAAGTCTGGACTTGTTTCTATAAAGCAGCAATTCTCAGACCATAGCATGCTTCAGGATCATCTGGGGTGCGTGTTAAAATGCAGATTGCTGGGCCCCACTGCCAGAGTTTCTGACTGAGTCTGTCTGGGATGGGGCCTGAGAATTTGTGTTTGTCCCTGCTGATGAGGGGACCCCATGTGGAGAACCACAGGTGTAACGAATAGGAGATAGACAGAAGTTTTCAAGCAGGGGAATAATGAGATCAGTTTTTTTAGAAGGACCTTCAATGGAATTAAGCTGGGGACTGAGTGACTTCCTGCAGTGTAAATCCCTCAGACGATCTACGCAGATGGTATTAAAAGCAAAGGGCTAGGTGTTGAGAAAATTTGGGTTCCAGTTCTGTCTCTGTGACTAGCTGGCTGTCTGAACTGGGGCAAATATGTTAACCAATTTGAATGTCAATTAGGATGCCAGTCACAATAATTACTACCATTTATTGAATAGTTACGTAATCATCTTGTGAAATACAGCTGTTCTAAGAGATAGGTATTATTGTTCCGTTTTACAGGTGAGAAAATTAAGACTCAAAGGAGTTAACTTGCCCAAGATTCCAAGACTATTAAAGGTTGGGGTTAGGATTCAAAACTAGGATTTTTTTTTAAACTCTAAAGCTTGTGCTCCTAACTGCTTTGTCGAGATTTCTGAAACTGAGATTTACAAATGTAGTCTTAGGAAGTTATGAGTTTTCTATGAGAATTTTTAAACTCTGGTATTTTTTATGTTAATCTTTAAACATTTGATATAAGCAAATACTGGGTCATCTGGGTGACCTTTCTAGCTGATTTCAGGCCCTGCATTTGCATATGTGTTTACAGTGGCATTTAAGCGGCGTAGAATCATTGTAATTGTCCCAGCCTAAGCCAAACGGACATCAGTGGTCCTCAGTAGTGAATGATGTGACCATGCAAAATAAAGAGCCGAGGACCCCAACACAAGCTGGATGAATGAAGCGTTCTTGGTGGTTTGAATGGAGAAAAGGCAGGAGAGTTAAGTCGCCAAGGGGCCCACGGTAGTAAGAAAATACACACACACGAGCCCAGAGGTGAGTTCCATATTCACACTGCTAACGTATTTAGTTTCACGGAACAACATCATCTGTCATATTAAGTTAATGCTGTTGATTTCAACATTGCTGACTTAGTGGCATTGCATATATTTAGCTTGCAAATACGTTTGTGTTTCATAATTGCTTAAAAGCTACAAGCCAGGGAATTCCCTGGCGGTCCAGTGGTTAGGACTTAGCACTTTCACTGCCGAGGGTCCGGGTTCAGTCCCTGATCAGGGAACTAAGATCCCACAAGCTGCACAGTGTGGCCAAAAAAAAAAAAAAAAAAAAAAAAAGCCACAAGCCTTTTAACAAGGTACAAATCCTAAGAGTTCTCGTCACGAGGAAAAAGTGGTTTTTTTCCTATTTCTTTAACGTTGTATCTGTATGAGATGACGGGTGTTGAAAATGTATTGTGGTCATCATTTCATGATGTCTTAACTCAAATCGATGCTGTATACCTTAAACTTATACATATAGGTCAATGATATCTCAGTAAGACCGGAAGAGAAAGAAAGCTGCAAGCCTCTAAGGGACTTGCGTTGAGTTTTATGGTGTCCATATTCGAGCGACATGAGAACAAAACAATATAAGTGAACTCTGGGAGTCCCAGGGAATCTTTGTTCATGAATGGGGGTCTGCAGATGACTTAAGAGTAGGCCAGGGTTCTGGGTTATAGTCAACAGAAAAGGTCTCTGGTTAATATAAGCAGAAAGAGAGGTTATAGGATGGCCAAAGAATAGATGGGAGGCTAGAGATTCAGACTCAGAATGTGGTCAGGAGCTCGGGAAGGGAAGAAGCCCTGGCTGTCCTGGCGCTGCACTCACCACTTCAGCCCGGGCACTGGAGTCCCAGGACTCTTGACACGGCTGCCACCACCAAGCCTTCAAATCACTGTCTCAAGAAGGAAGAACCCTGGCAGGAACGTCCAGTTGGCTGAGCCTCGCTCATCCCCCTACCTCCTGGCTGTCAGGGAGGGACCATGTGGCCCCCTTTGGTTTCTGTAGACCCAGCCAGTGGAGAGTCTCTCCCAAATAGGTTAAACCTCTAGATGCTGGGGAGCCAAAACCCAGTCCAGTATACACACTCCACTGTGGATCAGAGAAAACGGGCCCAGTTCTAGGGATGTCAGCATTAAATAGGACAACCTCAGGAGCATCAGCTAGAAAGCCCCGCCCACATGTTTGCAGTTACTGCCGGCAGCGGCAGTGTCCTGCCAGGTCCCACCGAGATCCAGAGCAGAGATAAAACGCCCAGCCTCCACCCTGGCTATTTTGGTTCCACGGCCTCACTGCAGTGGGCAGATCAGGAGGGAACCACGCACAGTAACTGAACAGAGAAAACAGAAAATTTTTTTCTTCCTGGAAAAAAAATGTTTTTTCATTGAAATCAGCTTCTTCTGATGTCTATAAAAAGAAGCCAATAAAAGGCCTCGAGCTCAGATTTTGGAGCTGAAATTCAAAAAACATAGTATTTATCATCGCAGCACTTTTCTGTTCCCATCCTCCTGGGCCGATCACACAACTGGTTTTGCTGGGAGCAGGAGTGCTGGGGGGTGTTTGTCCCGGTCTCTGATGGCGCTGGCTTCAAACACTCCCCTGCAGCGCTTCACATGTGACTGCAATTAACTGCAGCAAACCTACTGCAGGAGGAGAGATTGTGTGTCTTATACTTCGCAGTAGGAAACTGTGACCCTTTCTCATTTTGGTCGCAAATCCTCCACTTCGAAGGTGTTTCATTTGGGGAACTGCACAGGAAGTCCTTGATTGTGTGTTACTTTTTTTGCAAAGATTTCTGCACCCGGAAATAGTGTTTTTCTCCCTCCTTCTCCAGTTACATGAAGGTGTTGGGGGGAAAAAAAACCTGTTTTGGCTACTGCATGACCTGCCCCCTGCCCATCTCTCTGACCTCATCGCTACCAGTCTTCCCCTCCCACCCCTCTCCAGCTACCCTGGCCTCCTGGCTGGTTTCAAAACACGCCAGGCCCTCTTCTGCCTCTGGGTCTTTGCACCTGCTTGGTCCTTGCTTTGGCACATCCTCCCCCCTTAGAGATACACGATTTGCTCCCTCAACTGCCTTCCAGTTTCTGCTCATGTATTTCTTACTACAGAAGTCCTCCTGCTTCTAGTATTTTCTTACTCACCCTGCCCTGTTTCTCTTCAGTGTACCTGACGCCCTATACTTACTCCTTTATTTCTTTATTATCTATCTTCTCCTACTAGAATAAATCTTCATGAGGCAGAGACTACGTCTTCTTCCTTGCTAATCACTAGTGGTCAGCACATAATAGACACTCAATAAAGTGTTAGATGAGTGAATGCATGTAATAGTAAAAGCTATCATTTCATGCATAGTGGAATGATAAACATTATCTCTAAGGAGGAGTGAATTTATGCTGATGTAGTTAGTGCATTGAGGATCAAGGGCAATGGGGGACCTGTACCGGGATCAGAAGCCACCGGGAAAAGGGAAAATGCAATATTTAAATCTTCACTCTTGACACCTCCTTTGCAGTCCTGGCTCATATACCCAACTGCCTTTCCAACAGTCCCTTTTGGATATCTCAGAGGCAGCTCACATTACATACGTCCAAAGTGGGAGTCTTAATTCCTCCTGCTCCCAGTATAAATCTCCTCCTTCCCAAAGTTCCCATTTCACTTAAAGCCCACCTTTCACCTTGCTCATGCCAAAAGCCAAGGAGTCATCTTGGGTACCTTGCTTTCCTCCAACCCCTACGTGCAGTCCACCAAAAAGTCTGCCAACTCTGCCATGACAGAAATGGCCAGCTGGATGCAAATCTGTGTCCCCTTTCCACAGCGCAGGACCATTGATGGGAAGTAGTTGCCTAAACAGGGACTACATTTCCTAGCTCCTGTCATTTGGGTGAGGTCACATGACTAGCTCTCATCAAGAGATGTAAGTGGAATGATCTGTGCCACAGCAGGCCCACGTGTCCTTCTGCATCTGTCCGCTGGATGAAGAGGATCCTCAAAGGATTCTGGGGCCCCAGGGGTTGGCAGAGTCACAAGATGAGGATCCTGGGTCCCCGAGTCACCACTTGGAGGAGAGCCACTTGCTCTTCTAGAACTGCTCACTGTTTGGACTTTACGTCAAAAACCACTAAGTTTTGGGGGTCATTTGTTTCAGTAGCTGATGTTACCTTACCTAGTACATCTATCTCCAAACTATACCTCAGATCTGTCCACTTGTCTTCGTTAGTCTCTTATGTTATTTGGAACCTCCATCCTCTCTCATCAGAAAGATTGCAGAAGTCTCCTGACTTATCTCCTTCCTCTATCCCTGCCGGCTATAGACTGAATGCTTACGCCCTCTCCCCCAGTTCATATGTGGAGACCTACTCCCCAGTGTGATGGCATTTGGAGGTGGGGCCTTTAGGAGGTGATCAGGTCATGAGAGCAGAGCCTTCATTAATGGGATTAGTGCTCTTATACGAGACTCCAGATAGCTCCCCTGCCCCTTCTGCCATGTGAGGGTACAGCAAAAAGATGCCCATCTAAGAACAAAGAAGCCAGGCCTCGCCAGACACCAAATATGCCAGTGCCTTGACCTTGGACTTGCCAGGCTTCAGAACTGTGAGAAATAAACGTTTGTCATTTAAGCCACCCACTCTATGGTATTTGTGTTATAGCAGCCCGGAAGGAGTAAGACCACCCCCCCACCCCCGATAGTCTATTCTCTACGCAGCCATCAGAGAGACTTTTAAGAATCCAGGGCTTCTTTGGTGGCGCAGTGGTTGGGAGTCCGCCTGCCGATGCAGGGGACATGGATTCGTGCCCCGGTCCGGGAGGATCCCACATGCCGCGGAGCGGCTGGGCCCGTGAGCCATGGCCGCTGAGCCTGCGCGTCCGGGGCCTGTGCTCCGCAGCGGGAAGAGGGCACAACAGTGAGAGGCCCGCGTACCGCAAAAAAAAAAAAAAAGAAAAGAATCCAAATCGTGTCCCCCCCTCAAATAGCTTCCCTTTGCCTGTATAATAAAGTCTGAACTCCCTCCCATAGCCAGCCCACTGCCCCAGCTTTATCTCAATCCTCTCTTCTCCCCCGTTTATTATGGTCCAGCCACCCTGGCCTTCACTCAGTTCTTCAAGCACAGCAGACTTGCTCCTGCCCCAGAGCCTTTGCACTTGCTGTCCCTTCTGCTTGGAAGTCTTTCCCCCAGATCGTGGTATGACTGGTTCCTTGTCATCATTCAGGTCTCAGCTCAAACATTACCTCCTCATAGGAGTCCTCCCTGATCACACTGTCAGATTGATGCCACTCTGCTGCCTCAACGGGTCATTCTCTATTTCATTCCCCGTTTTATTTTCTTCATTGATCTTATCACTATTTTAAATGATCTCTTTTAAGTTAACTTACGTGACTTAAACCATGTTTCCTGGCGAATCATGTCTCTCCTACCGCCTCCCCAGCGTCCCTCCATTAGAGCATTAGCTCCACGGGAGCAGGACCTTGTCTGAGTTATTGGCAGTTGAATCTTCAATGTCTAGAACAGTAAGACAGAAGGTGCTCTAGATCGAAGGAAGAAAGGGAGGGAAGGGGGGAAAAAGCGTGGCGGGGGCGGGGGATGGAAGGGAGAGAGGAAGAATTGCCCTAATCAGATCAAGGACCCTCACAGCACAACCCCAGGATCCACACAGAGTTGCTGGAGAGGTGGAGTGAGCTGGGGAGAGGCAGATGGAAGGCAGGCTGGGCAGCCCTTCTGAAGCAGCCTCCCAGGTACAGAAATGACATCACCTACCACCCCAGGCCATCAGCTTCCTATTCTTTGGGAAGCTCTCTCCCCCTATGGAAAGAAAAACAAAAAACAAAAAACATACCTTTGCCCTTCTTTTTTCTCTCTGTAC
Organism: Orcinus orca; assembly: GCF_937001465.1. Lineage (NCBI taxonomy): Eukaryota > Metazoa > Chordata > Mammalia > Artiodactyla > Delphinidae > Orcinus > Orcinus orca. The sequence continues at coordinate 5,555,457 of NC_064568.1, forward strand.
AGAAACCTTATCTATTTTGGACCCAAACCCACTTTCCATGCTTCCAGTAAGCACTGGAAAGGTTATCATGCCTCCTTGTCTGTGTGATTCAGAAGGATATGAAGCTGTAACTGTAGTATAAAGAAGACGTGGTTTGTCCAAGGTAACTAGTTATTTACCAATATGTCTCAAATTCTTCAAAAAGCTTTGTACATTGTGGTGTCTTAAATACTAACACAGTCTGCTTACTGGGTATTCCAGGGCGGCATGCAGTGGGGTCACATTGGACTTTGAAATGGGACCCACTTTTATTGATTATGTGACTGTTCCAATGTATACAAACACTTTTTTAAAAAAATACAAGCTAATACAAATTCATCAGTCTAAGCAAGGTTGACCTGGATTTTAAAGCTGTCCTAAGTAATCAACTGTAGGGTCAATCAGACGAATGATGAAGTGGAAGAAAAAAAAGCCATGAAAGAATTTTAATACTTTATAAGTACTTACTAATTTTAAAAACGCTGCCTTTTTTTTTTTTTTTTCACTTAGGGCTTTTTCTTTTCCTTTTTTCTTTTTTTTCCAGTTTTACTGAGATGTAATTGACATACAGCACTGAATAAGTTTCAGGTGTACAGCAGAATGACTTGACTTACCTATATCGTGAAACAATCACCACAAGTTTAGTTAACATCCATCATCTCAAATCGATTTTTAAAAAGGAAAAAAAATGTGTTTTTCTGACTCAGGATGAGAAGTCTTAGGATTTACTCTCCTGACAGCTTTCACATACACCATACAGCAGTGTTAATTATATGGCTCATGCTGTGTGGGTTACAGCTCTAGTACTCATGTACCTTATAACTGGAAGTCTGTACCTTTTGACCACCTTCACCCCATTCCCCCTCCCCCCGCCACCTCTGGTAACCACACATCTGATCTCTTTTTTATGAGTTTGGTTTCTTTCTTTCCTTTTCTTTTTTTTTAAGATTCCACATATAAGGGAGATCATACAATATTTGTCTTTCTCTCTCTGTATCTGTCTGTCAGTATTTGTCTCATAAGCACCTTTCTAAGTGGGAATCATCCCTGTTGTATAGGTGAGAAAATGAAAGTTTGAGCAGGGTCCACGTTTGTGCCTGGTGTCATGCAGCTAGAAAATGGTAGAACGAAGGTTTGAACCCTGGTCTGTCTGACGCTGAAGTCTCAGCCATTCTCATGTGCCAAGGGCTTCTCCATCCTTTGACAAACAATGTCAGAAATGATGTTAAGACCCTACTAAATTCCAATTCCACATGGTAGCCCACAGGGAATGGGAAACCAGGAGGAGATACTTCCCTTCAGAATTGAAGTGTCGGTCTAGGAGTGTAGATTCAGTGATTTATTTAGGGGTTATCAAAGGGGTCTTTTCTGGGTGAACTGAGTGATACTGTTGAAAGATTATTGAATGAGGAGTCAGGCCAGGTGGTTTGAATCCTGGTTTGGCACTGCTCACGTAGTTGCACTAAGGTAAATGTTCTACCTGCTCTGAGCCCCCATGTCCTCATCCGCTGAATGGGGTCATCAGTGCTCTCTCACAGGATCACGCTGCATTAAATGAGCGTGCTCAGCACAGCACAGTGCCTTGCATGTGGTTGGCACCCAGTACGCTGATCTCCTTCCTTCCCTGTTTACTTTCTTCTTGCCTGTGTACAGCACATGCTTGTAAGAGTTAATGCCAAAGAAGCAATTGGAGCCAAGAGAGACGTGGCAATCTCGGTTTGAAGAATTTCTCTCTGAGATGATGTCCTCTGAGCGCGTCCATCCTCAGAAGAAAAACCCATGCTTATTTTTGGTGGAGTTCCCCAGCTCAAACCATTCTCCATCTGAGAGGTAGGTAGTTAACTGTGGCCAAACTCTAGCCGGCCTTGAATCCAGCATCTGCAACATTCTTTTCTACGGAACATGGCTCTTCTTATCTCCCGCCCCAGCCCACCGAAGTCTGTGTCTAAGAAAGACAACAAGAATAGATTGCCAGGCGCAATCATCCTTACAGTATTCGAAGGAAAATTTCTTGTGTGAGGACAAAGCCAATCTCTGGACCAGTGTTAAATATCACTTAGAGATCCGAGGTCTGAGCAATTGATCTGGCCATAAATCTGGTCTTGCTTAAGGGGACTCATTCAGATCCATGCTGTGAAAAGAGCTGACATTCAGAAAAAAGCTCACCACTGACTCCTTGACAGGTTTCAGATGGTGCGTTCCCTTGGAACACAGCCTTGGAGCAAAGGCTCTCCGTGGAATTCGGCGTGGGGCTCGAGGCTCAGGTTACTACCGCTCCAGCGGCCCCACCATGGGATTCCATCCAGGTGTGTGGGGGGTAAAATCCCTGCTGGGTCATGGTGGAGATGAGGCTCACTTCTGCGCTCTGAGACGGAAAAGAAGAAAGGGGATTGAGTGCTTATTGCCTGTCTGGCACTGTTAGAGGCCTTCATATACATCTGCCTAGAAATTTTGCAAATGTTTTAACCATTCACAGGCCTGTTATTTACCACGTTGTGATCCTGTGACCATATCTCTGAAATCTGGGCACTAGAGGACTTGGCAAGCAGCTCTGGGTTTGAATTATGACTGCCCACCCAGGACTGATAGCTCAATGAGGGCAATGTGTTCACTGCTGTAGCCAGCCTCCTTGCACACAGGAGGGCCTCCATACTTACTTGTTAAGTTGAATTACCCTGGGCCTGCTTACTTAGCCTCTCTAAAGCTTCTGTTTCCTCAACAATAAAAGTAGGAAAAATAAAACTTAGATTATAGGATTTTTAAATTATGCTTTAAATTGTGAGGTTGTTGTAGATGCATATGCGATTGTCAGAAATAATACAGAGAGATCCCATATACCTTTTACCCCACCAGTAACATCTTGCAAAACGATAGCACTATATCACGGCCAGGATGTTGACATTGATCAATCCATTGATCTTATAGGATTTGCCTTCTAGGACTTTTATGTGGATTAATTGCAATTATGCAGGCATAATGTTTAGCAAAGTGCATGAGTACTGTAAACATTTAACAAAGGCAGCTAATATCCTTCTAGGAGACAATACGATGTAGACCAGTCCTGCTGAAAACATAATGCGAATATGAATCATCTGGGGGGCTTGTTGAAGTGCAGATTCTAATTCAGTAGGCCTGAGGGGGCCTGAGAGTGTGCATTACTAGCAAGTTCCCAGGGGGTGTCTGCTGTGGCTGACAGGCTAAACACATGGACTCCAGAATCAGACTGCCAGGGTTCAATTCTAGTTGTGCCCTTATTATCTTTAAGACCTCGACAGGTTATTTAACCTTTCAATGCTTCAGTTTCTTTATTTGCTTCATAGGGGTATTTACAGTCCCTATCTCACAGGGCTCTTGTGAGGCTTAATTATCTTAAAGCACTTAGTGCCTGGGCCGTAGTAAGTGCTCATTAAGTGTTAGGTATCGTTATTTTAGATTATTTCTTATTCTGTACTCTCTCACTAAAATAAGACCATTTGGGTTTTCCCACTAGTTACTTTGGCCCCCAGAAAAGTAGAAATTCACCTGTTCTCTATGAGAAAAGAGAAAAGTTATTGCTAGAAGGTATTTGTAGAGCTCTTCTAGATCAAAAATGGCAAACATCTGATTCAGCAGTTCCTATTCCCCACCCACAGCAGACATTACTAATCAATCTTGACATTCTTTTTTCATTGAACCTCAACAATAGCTTCAGAGGCCTTCTTAAGGGAGCTTAAGCACAGCTGGTGCTCAAGATGAAACCTGTGTGCCGAAAGTGATCTGGTCTAAGCTCCTCCCAGAAGTGGAGGCTTAGCCCCAGGGCTGCAAGCTGACTTCCAAGGCTCACACTATCACCCAGAGACTGAGTGTGAACTAGAACCTACATCTGTGCTCTCTGCGGAACGACTTGGAGTGAAGAAATCAAGAAAGGAAGACCAGGAGAGATTCACAAGAGCACGTTAGAAGCAAAGGGATACGGGTAGAGAAAGACTTTCTTCATAGACAGGTTAGTGCATCCAGAAGAACAATAAGAGTCCCTGTGCACTGCGACCATTTCAGATTGGCAGCCATCGGCGTTTCCCTTATGACCCCTATGGCGTGTGACATGGGAAGACGCCCTGAAAAGTGAACTACTTATCGGGAATGTGGTGTGGAAAAGAAAACTGTCTTTACAGTACTAACAGGGAGGCCTTAAAAACTTGAAAGGAGCAAATGGAAAGGCAAAGACCTTATTCCCACTGAACTGAACTCCTGAGGGCTTTTCCATGTGTGAGTTATTATCTGCCTTGATGGGGCAGCTGTGCGCTCCACCCTGTAATTCTGCCTCTCCCCGCTCTCAGTTTTCATCACTGGACCGCGCTTGACTTTACAGGCCATCGTGGACCCAGGACTTCAAGGTAAATCAGATTGTGGCCATTTTTGTGGATTGGTAGAAAGACAAGAATCAGATCTTCTCTCTGAGCAGTTTGAATGATGAAGGTATGAAAGGAGTCAGTTACTGGTGGGGGCAAAAGCCAAAAGGGGGAGTAGGGGCAGTAATAAGGGAGCCAAAGTGAAGAGGAGGCTCCTTGGTAGATAAATGAGGAAGAATTAAACTGCGAGGAGGCACAGAGAAACGGAGAGGGAGTCTGGGTAACGACTCTGTGGCCCGTGGGGGAGGCAGAACCGTGGTTCCCAGAGCCGCCTTTTCGTGAACTTTCTTCCCCTTTTAATTAATATGGAAAATTTCAAATCTATGCAAGATTCGACAGAACAGGGACTTCCCTGGCGGTCCAGGCTTCCACTGCAGGGGGCATGGGTTCCATCCCCGGTGGGTCGGTCAGGGAACCAGGATCCCGCATGCTGCCGGGCTTAAAAAAAAAGAAAAGAGTAGACGGAATAGTGTAACCCCCGGCCCCCATACCCATCCCTCCGCTTCAACCGTGATCGACTCAGGGTCCATCTTGTTTCTTCTCTATCTCCATTCACTCACCTTCTTGATTATTTTTATTTATTTTAAATAAACTTCTGATGCACTTATAAAATCCTTGCTTTGAAACACATTCTTATCAGTGGTCCATGCACAGCCTTCCTTATTATTATCATTTTAGTTACTTACTTAAAGTAGTTTTTTTGTTTGTTTGTTTTTCAATTTAGAAGTTTGCCCAATTTTTTTTTTACCTCCTTAAATATATTTTTTATTATGGTAAAATATACATAGCATAAAATTTACTATTTTAACCATTTTAAGTGTGTAGTTCAGTGGCATTCACATTGCTGTGCAACTATCACTTAAGTAGTTAATTTTATTTATTATTATTATTATTATTTTTTTGTGGTACGCGGGCCTCTCACTGTTGTGGCCTCTCCCGTTGCGGAGCACACCCTCCGGACGTGCAGGCCCAGAGGCCATGGCTCACGGGCCCAGCTGCCCTGCGGCATGTGGGATCTTTCCGGACTGGGGCACGAACCCATAGTCCCCTGCATCGGCAGGCGGACTCTCAACCACTGCGCCACCAGGGAAGCCCTAAGTAGTTAATTTTAATAGTGAACCCGTGAACCCATCAACCGAAAACTAAGACTTTGACAATGACCTACATCTAACCAATGGTTCCCTGCCACCCACCCCGTGCAGTTCCCCTCCCCAGGTAACCATCATTCTGAATTCTCTCATCATCCTTCCCTTACTTCTTTTTTACATAGTTTTATTGCAGGTGCATGTACTGCCACAATTATTTTTCATGGTAGTTGTAACATTACAAAGAGGATATTATGCTGCGCGTAATCTTTGGGGACTTGCTCTTTTCACTCACTATTGTCAAGATTCCCCTCTATTGCTGCAGGCCTCTGTGGAAGTCGCTCGTTTAGGCTGCTGTTTACATTCCCTTGTGCGGACGGTCCGTGTCTGACACATTCCACCTCCAGCGCACTTCTGTCTTGACAGCATACCTTCCTTTTCTTACGGTAGCTTGAGCGTGTCTCTCATCTGCTTGATCAAGACATTCAGACTGAAACCACCCTGGTTAGATGTGGCCAGGGAGAAGTCACACTAATGCTGATGTAAGGGAAGCAGCGAGATTAATCCTTGGAAGGGTTGAAGACTGGTCACATCCATGAGGAAAGGCCCTCTGTCCCCATGATTTATCTGCAGAGTAAGGCTCACTCTAAGCAGTGATGGAAATTAAAGAGGCAGCTTTAGGACCTCCACCTTGACGCAAAATGGAAATCATTTTGCAGTACACAAACGGCAGAGCTGTCATACAGATCAAATGAGATAATGATATGTGGGGACACTTTGTAAACCCCAGAGCCGTTTTATAAATGTGCAGTTGCATGGTGACTGTTATCATTACTCATTTGCATTATCTAGACAAATCATTTTCCTATCCCTCCATGATTACGGTGGCTGTCTGTTTATATGGTGCCCCAGCAAGACTGGGTTTAAGGGAGGTAGAGAGAAGGGGAGAGATGTGGATGTTCACCAGATATTCTGTCTGGTCTTTAGTCCCTGCAACAGCTCTTTAAATTAAGAATTGTCTCTGTTTTACAGATGAGAAAACTGGGCTTGATAACATGCCCAAAGTTATAACTTTGGGCATGTTATAACTTCATAACTGACAGAGGTGGGGTTTGATTCAAATTCAGGTTTGTTCAAATCCAAAGCCCCTCCTCCGTTGTCACACTTCCCGAAATCTGCCCCAGCAGTCCGCACCCTTTCCTCATTCCGCGTCCTAATGTGGCAGGATGAAAACCTCCTCTTTAGGATCTTTCTCAGGAATTTTTTCCCCTGGTCTGAGACTATTGATGAACTAAAATGGAGTCTAAGTAAAAATGACTTTGGGAAGACTGGGAACCTTCCCGAGCTTTAACCTGTGCACTTTAATCTGGGAACCAGGGGAACAGGCGTGGTTATGCTTGGGTCAACTTGTCACCTGGGTCATCCTATCTCCATTGGCCCTGTGTGGACAGCAGGAGAGTGTATTTCACAGGGGGCCGCAAGACCGTGGCTCGGGTTCAGGCAATGCCTCGCCGCGGTTTAGGTAAAGCTAATCTCACTATAAAGTGGAACTATCTATACCTGTCCTGCTCCCCATCCCGGGGCTAAGATCCAATGAGATAACAGGCTGTGACCCCATATAATTGGATGAGGTAATACATGGGAAAACAGTTTGAAAACTGCAAAGCATTTCCCCCCAGCATTAATGTAAGCCGGTATTTGTTTTCGTTATCATTCCATCTCAGCAGAGCCGTCTCCCAGGGAAAGCCCTATAGCAGGAACCCCTAATGATGACTGAGGTCTGAGAACAGCCAGAAGGCAAGCAACATGAAGCCATTTCAAGCAAACTAGAGGAAGTCCAGTCCCTGACTATTTATTTTATGAAGTTAGCGGCTGGGTACGTTAAGCAAATGTTTTCTTAATTGTGGCAGTATGGGAAAACAATGGGGCAAGGGCTGCCGGGGACCGGGGAGGATCAGGCCCCCACCCCTCCTACCCACACCCCGAAATCTCCAGAGAATGACGGCAAAAAAATAAAGACAGGGCTTTTCTTTTCGTGGTCACATGTGTACGCTGCTGCTGTAATAAGAACCTGCACCGATTAGAAATGTTTCGCCCCCTCCTCTCCGCCCCTTCCCGGGCACGTTCCGGAGCAGACCGGGCTGTGGACTCCGGGAGTGTGCCAGACACAGCAAACACCGGTGTGTGAGCGCCTGGAGGGGGCTCTTTCCACCCCGAACTCTCTCCCTTCCTCCTCGGTTCCCTCCCTTCCACACTGACTTCATTTACTAGGACTTCCTCCTCCGGGCGAGGGAGGGGGGAGGAAAGACGCTGCCGTGCGCCCGTGGGGTGTGTGTGGAGTGCGGGGTGTAAGATGCTGTAATGAGAGGCAGCTGAGCGGCGTCTGAGAGCCGGGAGCTGCAGCAGCCGTTCTGATCGCGGTGGCACCTGAGCGCTCACCTCCCCAAGCTAGTGCGACCTGTCCCTTCAGGTGCGTGTGTGGTCGCCGGCCTGTCGGGCAGAGCGGCTGGGGGTGTGCGGGTCACGAGCGGGCGAACCAGTGCCCCAGGTCGGCGGCCCGTGGAGCTTGGAGCCCGGGAAACGGGAAGCGCCGGCGTGCGCGGCGCTCCAGCGGCTGAGCTGGCGTGGACGCCGACCCCCGGGCGCCTTCCCTGGGCAGCTTAGCGAGCCGCTCTGCGTGATAGGCGGGGACGCGTGCGGGTCTGGAGCCGAGGGCTGCGGAGGTGCCGCAGGTCCGGCGCGAATGCGCGGGCACTTGGCCGGCTGCGTGGCGGTTAAGGGGCAGGGAGATTAAGGGACAGTGGGTAATGGATCGGGTCGACTGTGGTCGTCGTGGTCATGTGTGCTGTGTCCACCGGATGCGAGAGCCTACTGTGTGCGTGCGGGGGAGGGGGGAGGCGTGCTGGCCCGGAGCGGCGAGCCTCTGGGCGCGCACTAGAGGTTCGTTTATGTTCGTGCGTGTGCACCAAAGCTGTGTTCCCGCTGCCTGGGCCTCTGGGGTTCGGTCCGGTGTGTGTCAGAGGCCGGTGCACACCGCGTGCGCTGGGTCCACGCGCTCCCCGGGGTCGATCGCAGCCCGGGCCCCATGCGGACGTTGGCCGCCCGAGCACGTCTACATCCGTTGGGTAGGTGCGAGCTGCCGTCAGGCGTGGAGCGGGTGGGGGAGGGGAAATGAGCCTCCCCCGGGCGCGCGAGGCCCTGCCCCCGCCTCCCCGCCGTCTCACCTGGGCCCGGCCCCCACCTGCTGGGCTGGAGGGGCGGGCCCGGGGGCGTGGCCCGGCGGAGCCCGGCAGAGCCCGGGAGAGGGCGGGCGGCGCCTCATTCCAGGGATTCCTCGCGCTCCCGCGCTCGCGTCCGCCGCGAAGCCGGCTCGGCGCGCGCCGCCCGTGTGTGCGTGTGGGTGTGCGGAGCGGCTGGGGTCGGTGCGGGAGCGCGGGCGCGAGGGCGCCTGCGCGTCGGCGCGCCCCCGGAGTGCGCCCGGTCCCGCGCGCCCCGTGGTCCCGCCCCTGCCCCCAGCGGGGCCCGGCCGGCCCGAGGCGGGCGATCCCAGAGCCGCCCGGCGGTGAGTGCGGGAGAAGGGGGCAGGGCGAGGGCTGGCTTGTGGGGAGCTCAGGGGTGGACTGGTTCGGAGCGGGACGCGGGCGTCCTCCTGGAAGGACGGATGAGGCGGCTTGTTCTTGCGGGGCAACTTGAGGCTCCTGGTGGGAACCGAAGCGCCAGGACACCCGGAGGGAGAGGTCTAGCGTCTGGAGTGGAAGCTGTTCTGGGAGTCGGCGGCGAGGGGCCGGCCGGGGGGTGCCCGCGCCCTGTAGCCCCTTGGTCTTGGCCAGCGGCAAAGGAGGGCTGTGGTGCGGGACCGCGGGACATGGCTGAGGATGGGCAGCTGGGATCGGCTCTTTCCTCTCTGTATACTTCCTGCCCCCTTTCCAAAACAAAACGGCACACTCTTCCTGCAGTGAGTGAGTGCAGGCCTCGCCGCAAAGCAAAGGTCTTTTCCTTTTTTGTTTTGCTTCAAGTGTCCTTTTATTCATCTCCCTAGACCTTTAAATCTCTTAGGTTAGGATGACAGCACTGTTGGGGCCGCTGGTCTTTAAGCGCTTTAGTTGGCATGTGTTCGTCTGTTCAAGCCAGCTGACTTAAAAAAATCGGTTTCACTTTGATCATTGGTGCTGTGTGTTTGCTAGTCTTTATTTCCTTCTCTGCGGTTAATAAGAACCAGCAGCCTGGGGGGCGGGTTGGAGGCGGCTCTTCTAGTTTTTACCAGCGGCTGGTTGCCCCCTCTATTTGGAAGGTACTGTCTCCTGTAGAGTTTGAGTATCTTTTTTTACAAACCCAAGCCTATCTTGACGAAAATGAAGGCTCTCATTTGTTTCCTCTGAACTTTCGAAGACAAAGGCAACAAATGTTAATTCCTATTAGTATTTGGAGGTCAGTTTTGCGTTCCATTTTAGCATACCAAACTTTTAACTCTTTGCAGTAGCCTCCCAGTCCACAGACTTGCAGTGTTCATTGTTTCCTGCTTGCAGCTGATTAAGTCTGCGCATGAGCGTGAGGGGAGTAGTGTGGGTCGTTTAAATAGCGCTTAGGGGTCAGCGCCTCAAGGCTGTACTGGGGGCGCGATCTTGGAACAAGTTTTTTATCATCTGTCTCTAAATCTCAGTGCTCTCATTTAAATAATGGGTTTAGGAATACTCAGAAGTTTGTTGTCTTGTACTCAACACAGTTGTGTGTGTGTGTGTGTGTGTGTGTGTGTGTGTGTGTTTGTTTGTTTTCTGTGTGTTTCCTGATGTATCTGCCTGAAAAGTCATCTCCGTGCTGGTAGAAATGAGGTAAACCCCTCAATTTGTTGTTTGACTTTGGCAACATTTTAATCCCAGGCTAATTTCCTCCCCACCACGGTTTTTTCACACTTCTGGGCAGCCTGCCTTTGCTTTCCATTTGGAAGGGAATGCAAACTAAATTTTATGTTGACCAAAACACAATACAATTAAGACGATAATTCTGCTATAAATAACCATGAACTACATTCCAAAACTGTGAATGTTGTAGTAAAAACAGCTCTGACTTATTTCTGGAGACTTGAGTTCAAGTCCTATCCCTGTCACCTACTAAGTTTGTGACCAGAAAAAGTTACTTCTAGTTAACATTTGTGCTTTATTTTCCTCTGTAAGAGGGTGATAAAATCTGTTCTGATACATCACAGAGTTAATTACAGGGAATAGTGTGCTTTGAAAAGTATTTTGTGTCATGTTATTTATAAAAGTCTTTGAAGACTTGAAAGAGCTTCATAAAACACAGTTGTCACCACTTCTCCCACCCGATTTAGAACTATGACTTTACCTTAAGGTTTCAACACTTCTTACAAAACGACAATTATGAAATGAAAACTTTCCCTTTCAAATGGTTTATTTGACAAGAGTTCTGCCGTGTGAAATTCCTTTTAACTCCTTAGGGAGTCAGCCTTGTCATCAACCTCTGGTGGTTGCCCAAACAAATCCAAAGGAAGATTTTACTTTGTGTTTCTTCCAGGTATCTCTCCTGGATAGTTTTGTTGTGCAACTTTTAGTTTGCCTTAATAAAATAATAAGTCATATAGCCATAATAAAAGTTGCTTTGCAACTTTGAGTATGACTTAATAAAAGAATGAGTTGTCATAAGTTTAGGAGGTAAGAGTCAAATACATTGGGAAAATTCTAATATAACTAAAATGATGACACTATGTGGCAATTTTAACATATCAAGTCTCTTCATTGCTTGTGTTAGACAAGCTGTCGCAGTTACGGGAACCTGGTGAAAGAGAGGTTTTTTTTTTTTTTTTTTTTTGGTTAAGAAGTTTCTGCAGGGTATGTTGATTGAGGCTTGTTTTTGATTCTTTTAGGGAGCCTCTCTGAAGTTAATCAAGTCTATATGTGGGAGCTTAAGAGAAGAGAAAGGGGATAATATCAATCAGTCTATTGATAATATCAATAGTCATTTAGGATCTGTCCACATTAAAACAACAAACAAAAAACCCGACAAGTTAGAAATCAGACTGCCAAATCTTGATAGTATAAACTGCCAAGGTAAGGAAGGAAGGAGTGTATGCATGAAGTGCTGAAATCAGAAAAATTCTTTCTACCTGGGCTACACCGTAGTAGCTCTTTTACAAAAGAAGAAACCCTTGTAGAATGTGCTTTCAGTATCTCAGGCCTCAGGTCTTATAACCAGATTCGTCAATCCTCACTGTTCGTGGATTCCTGTATTTGTGAATTTGTCTCCTCACTAAAGTTTATTTGTATCCCCAAATCAGTACTTGGGGCAGTTTCTTCCGGGGCACAGTGGTTCAGTACTCACTAATTCAGAGGTCTCAGAGGCTTTATAGAACATAATGACTGCGAATGATAAGAATTTACCGTATTTGATGATGCCGATAATGAAAGAGCTTCCTAGTGATGCAACGTGTCATGGGTTAGAAGACTTTTCTAGGCTACTAATAGGCTGGGAGTTGAGATTTTGGTACAGTGGGGAGCTCGACCTGGGTATTATGGGAAGTTGGCCAACTTAGGCTGTGATGCAGGTCCATGTCTGTCATTCTTGGGTGTAACAGGTCCCCAGGAGGACCTGGCACCTCAGTACTTCTGAATAGGAGATTCTAAGTATCCAGATAAAATAAATGGCAAGAACAAGCGTATCCAGAGTGAACTAGAAATGCCAAAGAGTTTCTTTTATTTCCTATGAGGTGCTGTAGAAGGCCGAGGTATTGAAAATGAAGAGACAGGTTCCCAATAGCCTAAATATGAGAAAGAAAAGGATAGTTCATTGTTTATTTGACAACCGTGTTGAAAAATCGTGGCAATCGGTAGTCTGCTCAAAAAGTCCAGATGTGAATTTTATTTCTCCTCTTTGGACAGAGTGGTGGGGTCATTGTGGGCCCGCATACAGGCACTTTCCAGGGGGCACTTTAGGGAGACGGATGAACTTCAGCCAGCAGTAAGAATTTTATACCAGCGTTGGGCAGCCTCACATAAAGGACATGAAATACGCTATAACCTGAGTTTGGTTTTGCAGCTTTAAGTCCATACAGGTGACCCTGACAGGCACACGATTGCTTTCGTACTGTCCATGTGTTTGCACAGCTGACACTGATGCCGAACTGTGTTATGGTAATTAAGGATTTTACTTACTGTGTGGTAGCACCGTTGGGCAGCTTCTGTTGCCCGGGTCATCAGGATGACTAAATATCACATCCCTACAGTCCCCACCTCGGGGAGGGGGGTACCTAGGAGGCCCATGGAGCCTTGGGCCATTTTAGCATCAGAAAACGTAAGGTGGCTGAGTTGAGCATTTGTGTAAGGATTGCCATCCAGATTGGTACCCGTTTTTCAGCCCAGCTGACTCTGTGTTGATGTGATGGGAGGTGGAGATGAGCAGGAGACAGAGCTAAGTTGATGGCAGACACCTGAGGTTACCTTGTTCCTGATACCTGATGTGTCCCGGTGGGGGGGGGGAGGGCGGGGAGATGGATGGCTGCCTAGCCTATAGACCTGCCCTATTGAGGTTTCATGGGAGGGGGAAGGGCGTTAAACCCTTACGGAAAGGGTACACACCCTGTACTAACTTAGTGAATTCTTTAGTTTTCTAGGACAGGGCTGGGAGGGTGGGGGAGGAATTGACAACAGAGCTGGCTCTCATCCTGGGACTTAGGCTTGAGGTTGACAAGCACCTGAAAGAAGCCTAACAAGGGGTTTTACACAGATATATATATATATATATATTTTAATTAATTAATTTACTTTTTGGCTGTGTTGGGTCTTTGTTTCTGTGCGAGGGCTTTCTCTAGTTGCAGTGAGTGGGGGCCACTCTTCATCGCGGTGCGCGGACCTCTCACTGTCGCGGCCTCTCTTGTTGTGGAGAACAGGCTCCGGACGCGCAGGCTCAGTAGTTGTGGCTCACGGGCCCAGTTGCTCCGCAGCATGTGGGATCTTCCCAGACCAGGGCTTGAACCCGTGTCCCCTGCATTGGCAGGTAGATTCTCAACCACTGTGCCACCAGGGAAGCCCCCACAGATATATTTTTAATTCTCTGGAAGTAAGCATAGAACATGTAGATGTGTTGTTCAGATTACAGACATTTGGCCTTCAAATGAATTTTCAGAAATGATTATGTGTAGAAATAAGGAATTGGATATAAGGGGAAGTCAGGCAAGTCCTTCTGACCTTGTATCTGGTAAGATGTTTCAAATTACGGCAAGACAGGTCCATAATTCATGTCTGGCACATGCATCGATAAGGAAAGCTAGACAGGCAAAGGGTCCATGCGGTTGAAGGAATATTTTGAATAAGGACTGGTTTCTGTTTAAGAGTGTGACATACAATTTCAGGTTGTGAGAAATACAAACAACGCGGTGAAAGTTTTCACATATCATTCATTGAGCCTTGAGAGTTATCCCCTGGAGTTTAATAGCAGGTTGTCTCGAACATGACTCAGTAGGAACCATCCTTCCTGAATACTGAACCTGCTCTTGGAGCTTGAAGTCCTCAGGGCTTATGTTAATTCCTGTGTGGCCGGGGCCCCAGGGATCCTGTGGCATTGCTGCCAGCGTTGTCTGTCCCAGTCTCACCAACCGACTTGGTGTGAGAATCTTCTTACCTGCCTTGGTTACTGTTCATGTGACTCTGTGCCGCTTTCTTTTCAAAGCAAGTGAAACATGCCCTGGTTTTTACGTTCCTAGGGGAGGAGGGCTTGTCTTCCTTTGCTTTCTTTAGAAATTATCAGATTATTGCTTCATATATATCTCAAGGTATAGGGGAAAGAGCACAGGACTAGAAGTCTAGCTGGAAGGTATTCTTTATTTTGGTTTTTTTTTTTTTTTTTTTTTTAGATAAGCTAAAAAATTGCTTTTCTCCAAAAGGTCTTTATGAAAAATAGTTAAAATGGCGTTGGGTGTTGAGTCAGGAGACTTGGATTCTAGAGTTAGCTTCTTCAGGAGGTCACTTACATTCTTGGCACCTCAGTTTTTCATCTGTAGAAAAATATAGTAATCCTATCTGTGAGGACCAGTAAGCCAGTGCATGTGAGTGTGTTATTAAAAGTATAGGCTGCCAGGCGGCAAGGTGGCATAATGTGAATGTATTTCTCACTTGCGTTGATTGGGCATTTTCAGTGACGTTGTATCATTTAATCCACAGTGCCAAGCTTGTGACCGTGTGGTAGGCAACGTTGTGACCATTTTCTTTAGGTGCGCGAACTTGGGCCCAGACAGGTTAAATGGGCCCCACGATTGGTGTTAGGCATTTAGAGCAAAGTCTAGAACATCATCGGCTTTCCGTGATGATGGATCGAATGAGTTCAACGTATTAAAATAGGGCTCAGACTTAGGTTTTCTGATGCTAAAGTCCCGGCTCTGCTGATTTAACAGATGGTAACGTGCGAGCAGAAAAAAGGGTTACACCAATGAGAGAGGTTTTGAGCATGAAGAACAGAGGGGTGACCTGAGAATTGTATGGATGTTAACAGAGACAGTATGTGTGTATTGCCAGGAGTTAGTGGGGCCTCAGTTGGACACGCTATGGAGAAGAAACAGCCAGGAGGTTAATTCACGTCTACCTGATGTGCCTGAAGCTATGCTTGCACGTGGCCACCAGAATCTGGTGACGATTCGGTATGAAATTTCATTTCAGTTAAGCTCATTGAGACCCACAGCTAGCCACATCGACCACAGAGTGATCCGCATTTGGTGTAAGTTGCTCAGGGCAGGGGGTTCACGTTTTCTTTTCTGAAAAGTCTCTATGTAGTGTTTGCCAGACATAGGAGATATCCAGTGAAAGCCTCTGAGTTCCTGATGGCCCCAAAGGCCACACCCCCCCGCCATAGTGAGGTACTTCATACTGTAGGCTTGTCCTACAGTTATATTTCTTAGCTGAGGCCAAGTTAGACTAGCTCAGGAAGTGGTCCTGATAGAGTGATGGGACAGGGCCAGCAGGAATTAGGGATACTGAAGAGTGTGCATCTGGGAGTTGGACGTGCCGTCAGGATCCCAGGATAGTGATATCTTCCTATTTCAGGTTTTTGGTCAAGTGACAGTGTGGCAGGGACATCAGGAGGTTTGAATGGGCCTCTCCCAGCCTCCACTGGTTTCCACCTCTGGCCAAGACTCTCACTCTTTCCTAAATTACACTGTAGTTGGGCCAGTGTTACTGGAGGAGCTGTGCAGTGAGCCAAGCTTGGTGCTGTAGTTTTCACCTTGGAACACTTCTATGACGTATCTTGAAATTCTGTTCCCTTGGAACACTTCTATGACATATCTTGAACTTCTGTTCCCTTGCCTGAAAAAACAAAACTAAACTAATACACCCCATAATTCTATTCCCAAGATAGGAGTTCGTGTCCTCTTGTTGATCCAAAAAGAAAAAAAAAACAAGACGGTCCTTTGTGGAAGCCCAGAATAATGGTGTTCAAATTTAGAGCTGAGCTTTTCATTAGCACCCAGTATCCCTAGAATGTAGTAGCTTTATCATTGATACCTATTATTCCCTAATTCTCAATCTTAAGCTATTTGGAAGGATGTATTATTGGGGGTAAGGGAGCTTCAGGAAAGGAATATGGGCTGTATGGGCTGGCAGAGAAAATACCGACCATTGCCTGGAAAAAAAAAAAACCCAAAAAGCAAAATATGTGTTCTCTTCACCATGAGTTATATTCATAATTGACAGCAACCACGAAAAAAAGACGAATGGGTAGACCAGAAACGGGTGGCAGTGCAGTAGAACCCTTACAGACGGACTTGATGTCTTTTTCCAGAAGCACATTCCTCTCCCTTTTACGGGGTTACTATGTTCCAGGTGTCAGTGTTTTAAGTGATTATGTTTTCGGTGATCACGATATTGTAAAAACTATCACGCCAGTGGGAACTCATCACTGGCTTGTACTTAGATTTATTTTCCAGATGCCGTGTAATCTTTTGCAAAAGCTCATAGATGATTTATGGTTCATAAAGGATATAAAATAAACCAGACATGTCGCTCCCCTGTTTAAAACCACTCAGACCATTCAAGGACTTTTCACTGACTAAAGAATAAGATCTCAGCTTTGTCACACCCTGCAGAGAACGCATGATCCGGCCCATGCCCACTTCCCTGCCTTGCCCCGTCCTCTCGCTGTGGTCGTGGGAGCGCCCCACGTTCACAGGGCCAGCTTGGTCTCTCCCCCACCTTCCCCTTTACAAGCCCAGTTCCCCTTATCCTTTAGGTCTCTCATCTCAGAGGAATCTTCTCTGTCTCAAGTAGTGGCCAGTGCCCTTTTTCTAGTATGTTTACCATCATTTGCAATTTATTTAATATGTTTGCCTTTGTTTTGACACATAATTATTTTAATATGTGTAAAGTGCATTCACTTCTGACACCCTATGAGGGAGGTAATATCAACATCCCCATTTTACAGATGAGGAAGCAGACACACAGACATAAAGTCGGTTCCCAGGTCACAGAGGTAGGAAGTCGCTGTGCTCATTCAAGCTCACATGGTTAGTGTCCAGAGACCCCCCTCCTAAACCACCGTGATGCTCATTCCTCTCTCAGCAGACCGTGACCCTCCATCCAATACTGTGACCGTAGTTTTCTCCCCCATGTTACTCACATGTCTCACATGTTTTACTGGGTTTCTTGGACTGTGGATATTGTACAAGATGTAAAATTCAGAAGTGTTTTTTTTTCTTTTTTACTGTTATCTTCCACCTTTATTTGCTTAGGCCTTTTGTGGCTAAGTAGTGCCTGGTCCCTGGCCCTTCTCTCCCACCTGTATCAGTGTACCCGCTCTCGTGGTCCTTATCTCACACCTGGTTCCTACAGAAGCCTCCTAGCTGATCCGCGTGACTCCTCACTTCATCCCTGCAGGTCAAACCGTCCTCCCCACACCTGCTAAACTAAAACATCCTTGACATCACCTCCCCAGCCTGCTCAGGGACTCACCACTGCCCGTTGCCTCCTCCAGTAAGTGGACGCCAGCCTGGCCAGCCTTGCGCTGTCTCCCGAATTCACCCACATCGTGCTCCCCGCTCCTCAGCAGGGGTCCTCGATCCTGCCTGGGCGGGGCTGAGTCTCCCTCCCGGGCTCTCATACCTGTGGTTGTGCCTTCCCTCAGGCTGTGGATCCAACAGGACTGTACATGTAAGCATCAGACAGGGTACTTGCACCCAGGAAGTATTCAGACCGTGTGATCCAGGTGAGGAGGACAGGTCAGAGAGTAGAGGCTGCCCAGGAGAGAGGAATGGGAAGGAGACCTTAGAAGTGGCTTTTTTTAAAAAATTTATTTATTTTTGCTGTGTTGGGTCTTTGTTTCTGTGTGTGGGCTTTCTCTAGTTGTGGCAAGCGGGGGCCACTCTTCATCGCCGTGCGCGGGCCTCTCACTATTGCAGCCTCGGTTGTTGTGGAGCACAGGCTCCAGACGCGCAGGCTCAGCAGCCATGGCTCACGTGCCTAGTTGCTCCGCGGCATGTGGGATCCTCCCAGACCAGGGCTCGAACCCGTGTCCCCTGCATTAGCAGGCAGACTCTCAACCACTGCGCCACCAGGGAAGCCCTGAAGTGGCTTTTTAAAACACACACACACACACACACACACCAAACTGAGAAAAAAATGCATGTTCATGAGGTAAACACTTGAGCTGACGCTGATCTCTCTTTTATAACACACTACACATTTCAGTGTTAAATTATATTTTGTCTTTTATTATGCTCTTAAATTTGTCTGTTGTTATCCCATTCCATATACTTTAGGTTCATGAACAAGGTCGTAATTCCTTAAAAGCAGGGATCATATCTTCTATTTCTCTGTCACCTCTCCCGAATACTTTGCTGAACTCAGTAATTGTGTAATAAAAATTGGTCACATTAATAAGGTTGCAGCAGATGGCAGGTGCCTCGTAGATGAACCTTAAACACCTAATCTCTTATCTACCTACTTTGAACCTAAGTAGCTTGGAGTGAATGAACTTAAATAATCTTCCACGTGCTACAATTCTGGGTCTACTTTTGTGTCATTTGGTATTTTTATGCTTTGATATTTTGCTTCTGTGCACATAGTTTGCGTAAGAGGCACATGTTAACATGTATCTTTTGGGGTTTAGAATTTTGAAAGCATTGTCCTTCAACTTAATGAGGCAATTAATTTAAGCAATTGTGAGTCTAAATACTGCTTTACAGAGTAGAATGCTTATCGGCATTTACTTAAAATAACAGACTTTAAAGTCAGGGACTTCCCTGGTGGCACAGTGGTTAAGAATCTGCCTGCCAATGCAGCGGACACGGGTTCAAGCCCTGGTCTGGGAAGATCCCACATGGCACAGAGCAAGTAAGCCTGTGCGCCACAACTACTGAGCCTGTGTTCGAGAGCCTGCGAGCTGCAACCACTGAGCCCATGTGCTGCAACTACTGAGCCCATGTGCCGCAACTACTGAAGCCCATGTTCTCTAGGGCCCGCGTGCTGTTAACTACTGAAGCTCGCACGCCTAGAGCCCGTGCTCCACACAAGAGAAGCCACCGCAGTGAGAAGCCCGCGCACCGCATCGGAGAGTAGCCCCGGCTTGCCACAACTAGAGAAAGCCTGCGTGCAGTAATGAAGACCCAATGCAGCCCAAAAAAAAAGACTTTAAACTCAAATCTTGCCTGAATAGGAAACTGGCTTGTGTGATGAGAATGTAACTGGGTTCTTGTGAGTTCAGCAAACCTTTTCCTGTCAGTCTGTCCCAAACTTTTGTTTCTTTGCCTTTGAACAAGTTTCCAAATCCTTCCTCTCAGGAGGTGATCTTTTCTATCTTACAAGGAAGGCAAGGATTGTGAATGTCGTTCATTTTTCTATCATATGCCTCTGATTTTACTCACCTCCTTCTTGTCTCTGAAAAAGAAGGAATTTACTGTTTGCTTTACAACCTCCCTGTCCTCCCTGTCACTCAGAGTCCTCTTGGACTCTCCTCTGACACCTTGAGACCTCCCAGGCTCCATCACTTCTGTCTGTGTTTTCTCTTATCCCCGCTGCCTCCAGCACACGCCCCTCATTACTTCCTGCCCGCTGTATCCCTGTATCTTTCAGACTGTCCCCTGCCTTTGGCTTCCTATTCTGTAGGCTGCGACTACAGGGCACTACCAGGATAACTTCCCTGGAACATGTCAATGGCCAAGGTATTGCTCGGCTCAGAGATTTCAGTGGCTCCTTAATGCGGACAAAATGCAGCCCAAGTCCCGTTCAGGCCCTCGGTCCTCCCATGCTGTGGCGCCGGTGCAAGTTTCCATCATCGTCACTTCCTGTCCCCACATTGCTTGTCTTCTGGCTGATTTGGGCAGCTTGTTCTTGAATGGGTTCTGCTTCTGTTCTTCCCTTCTGTGCTTTCACATTTATTCTTCAGAGGCTCAGCTCATCTTCTGTTTTCTCCACAAAGCCTTTCGGAATTCATTGATATTTCTATAGGATTTTGTTTATAGCACTGTTTTGGCACTTAGCACATTTTGCCTTAATCCATGATTTCCACGTGTCCCCTAGGACGTGTTTCAGGTTAAAAGAAAGGCCAATGGGGCTTCCCTGGTGGCGCAGTGGTTGAGACTCCGCCTGCCGATGCAGGGGACACGGGTTCGTGCCCCGATCCGGGAAGATCCCACATGCCGTGGAGTGGCTGGGCCCGTGAGCCATGGCCGCTGAGCCTGCGCGTCCGGAGCCTGCGCGTCCGGAGCCTGTGCTCCACAATGGGAGAGGCCACAGCAGTGAGTGGCCCGCGTACCGCAAAAAAAAAAAAAAAAAAAGAAAATGCATAATTTGGTTTATTCCAGTGTTTTCCCAACTTATTTATCATAGAAAAATTTTTTCCTTACAAAATATGAACATCCAGTGCAACACTTGGGGAAAACACTGCCTTAAACTAGATTTCTTGCAGGCATGTCTACTGTATAAATTGAAAGCTCTTTGAAGGCAACTGTTGGGCTCTGTTTATTTTTCCTGCCTTAGTACATAGTAGATAACGTTTGTTGAATGAAATCACATTGCAAGATCAAGAGCTGATGTTTCTTTGGAGGTCTGAGGTATGAATATTGTAAAGTAAAGCTGGTCTGCTGTGTCTTGTAACTGGCACATGCATAGTAGGGACTCAGTAGAGGCTGAAGAATGATGAGAAAACGCTGAGCATCTCTAAAGCGTGCACTTAAAGTATTTTCTCTCAGTTGTTGAACTGATAGGGTGTGTCTCTTTTCCTAATAACTGTGTGTGCGTGCATGCATGTGTGCGTGTATATATTTAAATAATCCAAAAAAGGAAAACTGTGTAAAAGTAGCCTGATTCTCTAGGTTTTTCACCATCTTTAACTCTTTTTCAGTGTTTGCTTTTATAGGTGTGCTGTAATTTAAGAAAACAGAGTTAAAAATAAAAATCCAGGTTTTATTAAAAAAAAAAAAGTTGGTGTTAGGTGGTGGTGATAGCTTTAAAACATGACATTTAGAAATAAAGTTTCCTATTGGACTTAAAATACCATTTAACTCACCAATGGAATTCACACACTTTTCATGAGTACATTGCCTATTTTAAGCTACACAGTTTTGCAGCGTCTCAACCAAGGAGGCAAAAGGACAGAATGGTTCAATCTTAGTAATTTTTGTTAAAACTAATAAACCAGCAACAACGACGACTACCACCACGATCTCAGACTGGTATAATGCTGTGTTCATAGAGTAGCCTTTGTTCTGAGAACTGTTTTTTACTGGGTATGTCTGGACAGGCATGTTGTTACGTACGCACATAAACATTTATAAGCACGAATAACACGGGCAGGAATATTCACAACATCCCTTCTTTTAGTTCTGACTTGAGCTGCTTCCTGGAGTTGGCAAGGTTTGGCTGAGTAGGCAGCATGGAATTTAACCCCTTTCTCTATCTGTTCCTGAACCACGTCCACTGGATCTCGTCACAGGCTGGGAAGACTTTCAGTACAAGTATAATGCTTCAGCCCTGTGATTTGCATTTGGTGGAGGCATTATTCTAATGGTTAACTGCCAGAATTCTAAAAAAAGTCTTTGGAATTCCATTTAAATTCTTTTTTTCTCTCTTTTTTTCCTTCTGGGCTCCAACCAGGAATGGAGACGCCATTGGATGTCTTGTCAAGGGCAGCATCCCTGGTACATGCTGATGATGAAAAACGTAAGTCAGGAATGCATTTTAAGTGTTTTTCACCTATACCCCCTTGTCTCCTGGAGTATGATAAAATCACGTGTTTTCCCACATGGTTTTGTGGCTGTATGCTGTTAATTTTGGTTGTTTTCTTCAGAGATAACAGCTTGGCATCCTTATTTTTGTTTTCGAGTGCCAGAACATGTAAGTCTTCTGTTATCTTTGGATGCTAGGGCTTGAGCTGTTAACTCAGGAAGTTCTTTTCCTCCGCAGCTTACTCTAGTGGGATCTGGAGTGGAGATACTCCTTACGTGTCTCTAGAAGTTTAGATAAATAGGTGTTTGTTGATAGACTAATTGACCAGCAGAGAACTAGAGATGCGAAGAGTCATCTAAGATCATTCGTGTCATTGGAAGTGTGCATATGATGGGAAATAGTCGTGGAAGTTCTATTTGCATAGCTAAAAGAGAACAAATACTGGGGGGAGAGCGCCGCTAATGTGGTGGAGAAGGGGCACAAGAAGAGAGAACACCGACATTGGAAGGCCGTTTGCCATTGTGTGAAAGTGATTTTCCTGCTCGTCCTAAGGTATATTTGTTTTTAAGTGTTACTGTTCACAGTTGATATTTGCAAGAATGACTGTTTTCTGTGGAAGCAAGGTTGTGTTCTTTTGTAAGCACTAAAATGCTACTGACAGAAGATGTGGTGAGATTGAGCTTTTATACATGGTAAGTTCTTGAAGGTGAGCAACTTTCAAGTTCAGTTCTTAATAAGTTGGCAGCTGAAGTGCCTGTTGCTTAAGATGTAAGGTCTGCCTTTCTACTAGCTGGTAGGACTTCTATTTGTCTAAGGCTCAGTTTCCTCATTAGTAACCCCGAAATGATAGTAGCTACTTACAAAACATATGTGAAGATTAACTGGACTTTATGTGTATAGTACTTATCTTAACTGTCAACTCCTGGGGCGACTGCCGTGCCCTGTTCTCTCTAGGCACCTTGTTGGCCCTCTGATAGGACTTTCTCCAGTCCTTTATGTTATCCTGTGCCTGCGGCTTCCTCCCTTCCCCCACTACCACCACTCACACAAGATCATCTTTAGACGAGTGACTGAATGAAATAGCCATTGAAGTTTTTTTTTTTTTCCCAGCCTCTTTTGTAATTTACATTTATTTAGCTTTTGATTGTTGGGAGGTATAATTATCCTTTCCTAAGGAAACTGAAGCTCAGGGATGTTAAGTGTCATTCCCAGGGACATTGAGCTCTGGAGAGGCAGCTCAGGTTGTAGGCTTTTATTGAAACAACAAGAAACTCCTTTATGCCTCTAAGATTGCAATAAGCGTTACTGACTTGAGTAGCTAGTTACGGATTTCGTTAAACATTAATATAGCTAATTTAGAAGTTTTTTATGTAAGACAGTATTTTGCATTTTTCTGTTTTATAATGCCCACATTTAGTTAGGATCAGTAAAACAAAATGGTGTTTGTATAAATGAAAAATAAGTAATGACCTCAGTGTAGCTTTTTGTGTCCTGAGTGAAGAGAGTAAAAGTTTCTTCTCTTTTTCTGCTGCCGTCTCAGGTTCTCTCCTGGAGCCCAGCTTCAGGATCAGTCTGCTCAGGTTGGAGTCCTGAATAGTTACCAATTCAGTGAGCAGTGATTGAAGGCTTATGGAAAAGGGGGCCTTTCTGGGGGGCAAGTGGCAGTCCTGCCTTCATGGAGCTTATGAACTGATTTATGCATTGACTCTTGCGGCTGTAAAATGTATGTCAGGGGAGACTGGGTGTACTTGTGACATACATGCAGGGCCTCCGTGGAGCCTACAGTTTGAGAGAGCTGTTTTTCATAGAAACAGAACGATACTGCCAAGGGAGAGAGGAATTCTTACTTTCCGCCTGCGTTGAACACAGTATATTAGTGTTTTACAGAGGAAGGATATATACGTATGTAAGGTCAAAGTGATCACAGGGTAGACTTTATTCTGAACTCCAATTCGTTTAGGAATGGGCTGGCATGATTCTGGAATCCCTCTATAATGGTTTCAGCATCTCAGGATCATTTTTTACATTTAAAGAAAAGTAAAAAAAAAAAAAAAGCCCAAAGATGTCTGTAATCATTAACACGGAGGCGACATTTTTGAGAAACTGTTTTACTGTGGTGCTCTGTGTACCACCCACAAGAGTAGAACCCAAGAACCAGGGATTCACCATATTTTCTATTACCTAATAACAATGTAAGAATGTGAAAATTCAGGCAGTTTATAGACGAAGTTGAACATTAAGTTCACAGCCTTTTGGTAGATTTTTCAGACCTACTTGTGCTTGTTCAGCGTGATTCAGCTTTCTGTGCCCTAGATTAATTCTATTTTAGCTTTTGTTGAAAATTGCTCTTATACTTCACGTTCTCCTCAACTTTAAAAACGTCTTGTGTATGTAATCTGATTTGGGTGTCTTATTACAAACAGAAAAATGTTCTACGACTTGAGATCAGTTTTCCAACTTGTGTTGGTGACCTAAATGGTTCTCTTTCCTTTTGCTCCTGGAGAACCAGTAACTTAGGCATTTTTGAAGATGTTATTGTTTTAGCATCTGGAGGGGAACAGTGTCTGTTAGGAATTGAGTATTTAATACCTGATAGCCTTAAGGCTTCATTATGTCTACCAGCAAAGAATCAAAGAAATATCTCAATAGTACACTGCAGAGCTGAAGTCAATAGTGAAATGGTGGTTTTGTAGTAACACAATAGCCACTTATCTGGATGGCCTAGAAGGAAGGAATACACTTACTTAAAATAATCATTCCACTGCTCATGAGACATTGATTTAATCAGCATCCCGGGTAATCCTGGAAGGTACTTAACGAAAATACAACATGAGATGGCCAATTTTCCATGTGCTTGAGGAATCTCTCCTTTCAGGGATCATTAATACTGGTGCTGGGAAGACCTTAACCTTTTTCCAAGTCTATTTTTTAGGAGTCAAAATTGAACAATTTGTGGACAGGACAGTAGGCACCTATGTTTATAACGTCACCTGGGTGTGTCTTTAACGTGATACTGCACTTCATGATATGTACAGAATGTTTTCTTTTTGGTAATTTTGTTCTTATATCTTCTAAGTTCTTGTATCTGCTGACTTCCTTACTTAGGCTGAAATAGTTTTAAGAAACATGTAGCTTTGGTTTTGAGGATTTTGGTGGAGGGGGTAGTACTTTTGATCTGGTCTAATGAATGTGTATGATCAGAACAAGCTGGGTAAGGTCGGCGTGAGTGACATAGAGCAGTAGGGGAAGAAGCAGCAGTAGGGGAAGAAGAAGCAGTAGGGGAAGAAGGAGCAGTAGGGGAAGAAGCAGTGTTGCTGTTGCATCTGCTCCTAGAAATTCACTAACTCCTTGTTTGGTGAAGGTCGCTGAATGTTGAGTAATTGATGAAGCATAAATTAACCGTCATTCTCCCGGGAAAGCATTCCTAGGAGCAGAAGCTCTAGTTATTATGGGGGCCAGTGCCTCAGATGTGTGGAACATTTTCATGTGTGTAGGTTGTGTTCTGTTTTGCCTTAAAAGGGAGAAAAGAAACCTATACACTTCATCATAACATAAAGATGAGTTGCGCTCACATACTGTCTTCTCAGATGGACTTCTGTCCTCCTAGATCACCATCACTTCTTGCCGGCCTCCTCGTCAGTCAAGTCACTGTGTGTATAGGTTACGGTGCTTTAGCCAGTGCTTTCCTGTGACCAGACCAGTCGGGGCTGCTTCTGATTTTTTTCCCATCCTCTCCCTCCCTCTTATCCTCTTGCCTTTCCTCTCAGCACGTGACACAGTGGCTTTCAAACATTTTGGCCACGGCCCAGAGTAAAAAAGCATCTACCTTGTGACCTTTGTACTCATATTGACATAATTGATACAAAAGCTTCATGAAACAATTCTTAACCCTGGCTTTGCACAGCGTAGCTTGATTTGCCTACATTTCTTTGCGTTTTACTTTGTCCAAATAAAAGTTGGGTCCTGACTTGGTAAGTTGACTTTAGGATCCACAAATGAATTGGGACCTGCAGGTGAAAAAAACGTGATTTGGTTTATGTATCGCTTTCATTGGGTGAACTTGCTTTTGGCTCCTCCATGTATGTACTGGGGAGATTTGACTAACCCGTGGGGCATGAAGGTACCGTGAGCCAGGGTATTCAGATGAGCTGGAATCCACTGGTGGCTGGACAGGGGTGACGTCCTCACATTGTTCTCGGTCAAGAGCAGTGAAGGACTTGGCATACCCACTGTGAGCAAACAGGACTGCCCCGTTAGAGGCACTTCCTCTCTGTCCTAAGCCTGTTGTGTTCCTGATTTTTAGAGTCAGTGCTCAAGAAAATGGTCACTCCCCTTCGGTTAAACCTACTTAGGTCCCTCTTGCTTCCAAAAGCGTGTTGCATTGAGACTGCCTAACGGACACTGATGGAGAGCCTACCGATCGGCTCCTTTGCAGCCCAATTTGATGGCTCCGATCACTGCATTTATGACTTTTATCCTTTATATCCTAACACCTGTAGAGAGACCATGTATCCAAGACAGGGGCTCACCGTGGCAGCGGTTCCCGGAGAGAGGAGGAAGGAGTTTTTGTAAGCATTTTGCAAACGCCTACCCAGGTGATTCTGATGTTGGGTCCCTTCCCCCAGATGTGACTTACTGAGTCACTGGTCTAATAATACTCCTTCGGGAGTTCTGGGTCTGCATCTTTAAGAAGGAGGGGCTAGATCTTCTAGGTATGAGATGCTGTAATTCTTTGGCTATCATAATCCTTTAACCAGGTTGTGTATATTTTGTTCCATTTCCTTCTCCCTCTCTCTCTCTCTCTCTCTCTCTCTCTCTCTCTCTCTCTCTCTCTCTATATATATATATATATATAGTATATATGTATGTAGTGAGAGATACTGTATATATGCTATGTATATCATATCATATATATGAGATATTGTATATATGTATATATGTATGTAGTGAGAGATACTGTATATATGCTATGTATATCATATCATATATATGAGATATTGTATATATGTATATATGTATGTAGTGAGAGATACTGTATATATGCTATGTATATCATATCATATATATGAGATATTGTATATATGTATATATGTATGTAGTGTATGTGTATGTATACATGTATACACACATATATATGTGGATTATTTTTACTGAAACATTTGAGAGTAAATGGAAGCTATCATGCCTCTTTACTCCTAAATACTTAAGTATGTATTTCCTACGTATAAGAACATTCTGTTTCATAACCACAGTTTGGTTATCTTTATTGCAGTGTTACTTAAAAATATATAAGCAGAACACTGGGCATAAAATCTTTATGCTTACAGTTCTTTTACAGCTGCATAGCCAGAATATGAACTTATCATTTAAATGTAGCCCCTGAAAGTTAGCCATAATCCAATAGATGATGACCTGCTACAGCTGAATTCTGTTCCCCTGGCGTATGGTGCCACTCCTGCCGCGCTGGCCTTGATTCTTTTAACGTCACCGTGCCTGTACTGCCATGTGTCCTTTGACACAATTTCCCCCACCATTTTTATCTGTGCAAACTCTTGTAAAATATTTCATTGCATGCATTATGGTGACATAAACTGGTTTTGTTTTAGTGCAAATACCTCAATCTCATACTAGGTCTGTTTCTGTATTTTTCTCATTAGACCAGGAAAAAAATGCAAACACAGTCACCAAAATCATGTGCCAACACTTGGTTATATTTATAGTAGGTGTCTGATTCAGGATATACTTACGTCAGATTTAAAAAAAAAAAGATTCTCAGTGAAATAACAGCACAAGTGAAAACTCCTTCCAGATCCCTCAGCATTTGCCTGTGGACCTCAGTTTAAGGGTTACTGTGTTCTCTCTTTCAGTTCTCACAACAACCCTCCTCAGGAGGCACTATAATTAGTCCCATTTTATGACCAAGGAAACAGAGATGTACAGCACTGAAATAATTTGCCTAAGGATGCTCAGCTGGTCATGGCAGTGCTGAGGTTTGAACTCGGCAGCCTAAGCCCTCATTCATCTGCTCGGTGCGTCCTCAGGTGGGAGGCCATTGAAGACATGGTTGCAGGTTAAAAACAAACAAAACTGTCCATGCCCCCTCCACTAATAAGTCAGCAGGGAGGTTTTCATTTGGAAAACGTTTCCCAACCAGTGAAACAGCGTTTCCTAGGTATGAAGTAGCTGTCATCAGCCACATGTGGAGGACGGGTGTTAG
Organism: Orcinus orca; assembly: GCF_937001465.1. NCBI lineage: Eukaryota > Metazoa > Chordata > Mammalia > Artiodactyla > Delphinidae > Orcinus > Orcinus orca. Next base: position 5,583,322 of record NC_064568.1, read on the forward strand.
CACGTTCTCAGGGGCTGCCCGGACTGTCTTCACGCATGCCGGTGACTCAGCTGCCTGCCGCCCCAGAACTTCCCTTTACCCTGAGCTTTCTTTTCCTGTAAGTACCTCAGTGAACACAAGGAGAGGATCTCGGCTCTGATGACACGGGCTGCTTACAGAGTAACAAGATCCCTTATTGCCAAAGTGCTCAGGCAGAGATGAGATGATGACTGTTCAGAGGCATTGAGGAAGGGAATAGGCATTGGGTGAGTGGCTGGACTTGAGGACCTAAGGTTCTGTGGGTCGGTGTTAGACCCCAGACCTGTTCACGGCAAGGGTTCTACACTCTTCTGCTTCATATCCCACGCATGGACCATTTGGTGCATATGATCAGCCTTTAATCAACATCTGTAGGTAATAAAGTAACTGCTGGAGTGAAAGGCTCATCTCTAAGGAATTAATTTATTGAACACTAGCAAAAATGACTCACTCTAATTATCACTATGACTACTAATAACATACAAATTCAAAGGCGTACTGATTCCCTCTTGATAATACTTCATAGTTTGCAAAACATTTTCATTTGATTCTTATAACAAGAGCCTTTGCAGTAGGCTGAGTGGGAGGTGTCAGAGAAAAAATGAAGCGTTAAGACTTTGGATGCCTAAGTCAAGATGAAAGTTTAAAAAAAAACTTGAGCTGCTTCCCCCACCCACCCCAGCATCTTGATGCACCGTCACGTGCTACGATCATCAGAAGAGCAGTTAGTAACTGAGTGTCAGCTGTTGCTGGGCAGTGCAGAGTCCTCCAGGCGAGGAACTCACAGGTCCTGGGGAGCTGTCTTCTTCTCTGGCTTCGTGTTCCCAAGCCTCCTGATTTTCAAACTAAGGAGGCTGAATTTACTGCCTTTTCTAAAGGTTGGAGTCCCTCATAATTTGTTTTCTGCGTTCAGTTATTTACCTTTCATGAACAATGGCATTGAAAAGATCATTGCCCAGTAGCCCATTTTACTTTAAAAAGCTTCATAAAACATAAGGCGGGAGAGTATTAGGTGCTTATTTAAGACACTCTCTAGGTGTGGTCAGATGCTTTAATCACCGTTTGCTTCCCAGAGTGGGCACCTGGCATCTAATCAGAAGGGCTGCCCCCCAGAGACGGCTACTACAAATGTGTACCCCCCAGAGACGGCTACTACAAATGTGTACCCCCCAGAGACGGCTACTACAAATGTGTACCCCCCAGAGACGGCTACTACAAATGTGTACCCCCCAGAGACGGCTACTACAAATGTGTACCCCCCAGAGACGGCTACTACAAATGTCTCTGCTATTTTTGTAGTTTTATATCAGATCAAATTAGCACATTAAATGTTAGAAATGGATCTCACTGGTGAAAATAATGGCTTGTTAATTAGCATAATGGATGTTGGAACTAGATTCTTCCACTGAATAGCTCTTTAGACACTTGAGGATGGTTTATTATTTCCTTTAAATGAATATTTTTCAGTCTTTAGAAATCCCTGCTTTCCTTTAATACACATAAAAATGTTTTGAACTATTTTAATGTCATTCGCAGTTGAATTAAAAATATCAGAGTCAAAAATCCTTGGCTGATAAACCTACGCACATAGGGTCACCTTATCTTTGATAACGGAGGCAGGGATATACAATGGAGAAAAGCCAGCTTTTTCAATAAGGGGTGCTGGGAAAACTGGACAGCTACATGTAAACGAATGAAATTAGAACACTCCCTAACAGCATACACAAAAATAAACTCAAAATGGATTAGAGACCTAAATGTAAGGCCAGACACTATAAAACTCTTAGAGGAAAACATAGGCAGAACACTCTATGACATAAATCACAGCAAGATCCTTTTTGACCCACCTCCTAGAGAAATGGAAATAAAAACAAAAATAAACAAATGGGACCTAATGAAATTTAAAAGCTTTTGCACAGCAAAGGAAACCATAAACTAGATGAAAAGACAACCCTCAGAATGGGAGAAAATATTTGCAAATGAAGCAACTGACAAAGGATTAATCTCCAAAATTTACAAGCAGCTCATGCAGCTCAATATCAAAAATAACCCAATCCAAAAATGGGCAGAAGACCTAAATAGACATTTCTCCAAAGAAGATATACAGATTGCCAACAAACACATGAAAGAATGCTCAACATCATTAATCATTAGAGAAATGCAAATCAAAACTACAATGAGGTATCACCTCACACCAGTCAGAATGGCCATCATCAAAAAATCTACAAACAATAAATACTGGAGAGGGTGTGGAGAAAAGGGAACACTCTTGCTCTGTTGGTGGGAATGTAAATTGATACAGCCACTATGGAGAACAGTATGGAGGTTCCTTAAAAACTACAAATAGAACTACCATGTGACCCAGCAATCCCACTACTGGGCATATACGCTGAGAAAACCATAATTCAAAAAGAGTCATGTACCACAGTGTTCATTGCAGCTCTATTTACAATAGCCAGGACATGGAAGCACCTTAAGTGTCCATCGACAGATGAATGGATAAAGAAGATGTGGCACATATATACAATGGAATATTACTCAGCCATAAAAAGAAACAAAACTGAGTTATTTGTAGTGAGGTGGATGGACCTAGAGTCTGTCATACAGAGTAAGTCAGAAAGAGAAAAACAAATACCGAATGCTAACACATATATATGGAATCTTAAAAAAAAATGGTTATGAAGAACCTAGGGGCAGGACAGGAATAAAGACGCAGATGTAGAGAAGGACTTGAGGACACGGGGAGGGGGAAGGGTAAGCTGGGACGAAGTGAGAGAGTGGCATGGACATGTATACACTACCAAATGTAAAATAGCTAGCTAGTGGGAAGCAGCTGCATAGCACAGGGAGATCAGCTGGTTGCTTTGTGACCACCTAGAGGGGTGGGATAGGGAGGGTGGGAGGGAGATGCAAAAGGGAGGAGATACGGGGATATATATATACATATAGCTGATTCATTTTGTTATAGAGCAGAAACTAACACACCATTGTAAAGCAATTATACTCCAATAAAGATGTTAAAAAAGAAAAGAATCTTTGGCTGAAGTACTTACCTTTCTTCATTTGATACATACCTTTCTCCACGTTCCTCCCTCCCCATCCTCTCTTCCCCTCCCTGTGTCTTGAGAAAATCCTTGCCCTCCCTAATCAGTATCTTGTCCAGACACCCCCAGCACAAGGACCCTTCTTTGTTGGGTGTCTTCCAAACCATCATTTGAAGTCGCTGTCTTCACCCACCCTGGCTCATCAGTCTGCCTCCTGTAGGATGGAACATTCACACCTGAACAGTGATTTGTGTGTGTGGTCTGGGCACAGTGTGCTGAGGACCGCCACCAGCCTTGTCTTAGTCATGAGTCCTTGGGGGTGAAGGGAGAGAGGGAGCTGGGTGGGTTGGTGACAGGTGCCTGAAGTGGCCAAGTGTGAGACTGCAGGGTGCAGGGACCCCTGGAGAACAGAAACTCTTCCTCCTTTTCCGGGGGCGGCCCCCACCCAGCTCCAGCCACTGCTATGCCAGAGCTGGCTCACAGGAGCCGGTTGTGCGAGTCTCCTCCCAACCTCGAATCACGTTGGGAGCTTGAAATCAGCCCTGGTGGGAGTATTTACACCAGATCCTGGCTTTTTTGTTTTCCCTCCTTACAGAGCCAGTTGTTACTACTGGCTCCAGCTGACTACTTTTACACGTGAATGTGGAGCTCTGATTGTTCAAGACATCATGAAGGCTGGATTTTTATATAAAATTTCTAGATACTTAAAGTTCCATGTGAGGCCAACAGTAGTTCCTTTGCCAAGATGGAACCTATAAGTATCTATCTAGTATGTGTTTTCTAGTTTAGTCCCAATACTTCTATTAATACAACCTAAAAGAACAGATTTTTTAAAAAAGCAACTTCCATCAGCTTCTCTCCCCTCCCCCTTTGTAGTTGTGAATTCCTATAGCGATTCTTTAAGAGCTGGAAAAGGTGATATTTAATATTGAAACATCTCCAAGTATCTGTCATGATCTCAGTGTGGACATGAATCTGGGTATGTGTGTATTTCTCTTTCTATTCATACTGTTTATTTTTAAAAGACAAAAGGCCACATCTTTTCTTCATCTTCTTTTGTTTTCTTAAAGATTTATGTTACACAGTTATGAAATGCTTGTTGACACTGTATGTGGATATAATTTGTAGAAGCAATACGTGTGGGATTTACACTTTTAGAGAAATCAAATTCAGTTTGAAAAATCAAACTGTTACTTCCTCAGTGGCTTTTTGGTTTGTTGTTAACTGCTTTTTATTGGATCAAACTCTTGATTCCTTGTAAATGAAATGAGTACATCTTCTTTCCATTTGAAATCGGGGGAAGTTACCATTTCTTTCTCTACTTTTCATCAAGCTTCAATACATGTGTTTTTTTTTTCCCTCTGAAAAATACTGCTTAAAAGTCCCTTCTCTCATGGAACTTACCTCGTTTAACTGGGCTGTAGTCATTTCTTAAGTGAACTGGGCAAGGCAGAAATCTGTTTTGTTTACCGGTAAGCAGGGGTTGAGAAGAATGATTTTTTTCAGTTCCCCAGCAAAGTGCTAGCTTAGGGTGCTTTGAATAAAACACTTTAAATTACAAAGGAATGTTTCATTTAGGAATTCGGGAGGACAAACTGGATGTTTGGAGTAAAATGACAGCCTGAACACATGCATCAGGCTCCCCGCTTAACAGAAATCCTTTAAAATAAGAAAGTACACGATACATTAAAAAAAAAAATCTGTAACACTGCCGGAAAACTAGCAAGGGTGCCTACCTTCGTTAGAGTAAGAGTTACAAAGAATTCCCGGAAAACTGAAAACAGATGCGATTAGATTGACAAAAGAAAACAAAAACAAAAGTAAAAAAATCATAACCCCAAACACAGGTGCAAAGCTGAATTAAAAGCAGAACTTACAGTGACTAACAACTGCCAGTGGGAAGGGGCCCTGGAGCAAAATTCAGGAAATTAAAGTATTCCATTTATAACAGTGATCCCCTGGCTAAGAACTGACTGTGTTCACAAAACGTCAACATCCTGCTTGGGAGGGTTCCTCCAGTGGGTTTAGGGACCTGAGAGAGAAGCAGAGTAGAGTTTAAGATCACCATGGGCACCCACAGCAAAAAGGGTGCTGGGGAAGGAAGTCTGAGCCTTCTAATAGGCAGTATCTACTCAAATCCTTCACACTAGAGGCAAGACTTTCTTATTTTGGCGGGTCTGTGTATTTGTCTCCCAACCTGCCTGCTGCTTGTTCCTCACTCCTATACCCTAAAGCAAAGCCCATCGTCAGACGCGTCCTGTACTCTTTAGGTAGAGCCCTACAGCTGAGCCTCCCCAGGGAGAGACCTCATACTAGAGAGGAAACAGGCATTAGTTGCCCTTGTGGATCAACCCAGTCTTTTATTCTTAAGTATGAATGAATATCAAGGGATCATCAGACATTTGAGGAAAACAAATAGGATGAAAGAAAAGAACCTGAGTCAGAAGACTCTGGGGAATATCGGAGAAGTAAAAACATGTTAGATCTTCAAAGAGATTTGACAGTATGAATATATTAAATAAAAGTACCCTGCTATGAAGAAAAAGATCATTTGGAACAACAAAGTTTATGGAGATTAAAGCTGTGATTATTGAATTTAAAAGATTAAGGGAGATCAGCTTGAGAATTGAATGGATATGATTGAAGACAAAATTAGGGGTTTGGAAGATAGGCAACAAAATGTTGCAGAATTTTACAGAGATATTAGGATCTTATGCATCTGCCGGATTGAAGCTCTGGTGGGATGAGGCCAAAGCAGTATTGAGAAGAAGATGCATTTATTAGGAAAATAGGAAATAAGTGAGTCAAATGGACAACCAAAACAATAACAACCACAATAATAATAGCAAAAGTAGAAAGAAAAATTTATCTGCTTTTATCTTTATAAATGAAAATGACAGTAAACCAGCAAACCCAGACAGTAAAACCCCAAAGTGTGTTTTTTTAAAGTATAGTTTGCTTACAATGTTGTGTCAGTTTCAAGGGTATATACTGCAAGTGATTCAGTTATATACTGAATATGTTTGTTATTATTAGAAAAGTAGCCATCCTTTAAAAGAAACAGCCTTGTAGAGGTTTATGTATTTCAGAAACATTTAGGGAAGTCAAACTAAGACCAGTGAACAAGAAAATTCAAAAAATGTAAAGAGTCTGTAAGCTTCTGGGCTCTGTGATAAAGAACCCACCGAAAGAAATTTGATCTAGATGGTTCTAATATAATTCTTCCTCTGGTGAAAGCAGTGAGGGAATTTACAGGATTTCATTCATTCAAAAAATATTATTGAGGGCCAAGTTTGTGTAGAGAACCATGCTAGATTTGAACAGAACACATTAAAATGTGTAAGACACAACATTTGCTTGAAAGCTAGCAGGAGATAGATGTTAATAAACAATTGTGTTAGTTTTCACTTGCTACTGTGACAATCACTGCAAACTTAGCAGCTCAAAATCCCACCTGTTTATTTTATTGTTCCCTTGATCTTAATTTGGTTTCTCTAAATCTTCCTGAATTAAGCAATTTTTGTTTTGACTGTAGTACTGTAGGTCTGCTTTTCCTTATTATTTTCCATCTCTCTGAGCTTTCAGAAGAATTTCAGAGATAAATCACAAGAAGCTACTTTACCTTTGTGTGAATAGACCATTAAAAAAATCTTTCTGTATTAAATTTTAAACTCTTTTTCCTCTAAAAATGGGTCAGTCTGGTTACCAAGGAGGTGGCCTTTTAGATAATTCAGTGTGAGGGCAGGCCCTGCTTGCCTTTGTGCACATCACTTTTTTGTGTGTTGTGTAAATATACACTTCATGAGCAAAAGGAAAGCCTTGTTAGTATTTGTATCATAACTGAGCGTATGCTCCATCAGCAGCCTTTTAACCAAACAGAGTAAATTATTCTTGAGACTTGTTGAAAACCCAGCTGCACTAATTGTAGAAGACTAGATGTTATTCACCTATTTTTCAAGAGTAATGAATTAAAATATAAAATAATTGTTAATTGTCCTTGAAGTATATGCATAGATCATATTTAAAGAGTGAGTCAGATTTTGTTTTCTTCTCTGGGTTTGCTTATTTTTCGTGGTATTGAACCTGGATTTCAGTTGAGCTGTATGGAAGTCTCATTATTTGATATTCCCATTTCATATGTGTGGCGCAGATAAGTTTATAAATTAATGTCCTAGTATTAATAGCATGAAGGAATAGCATGGTGAAAGGTTATCAGTTAGAAGATAACCAATGAGTAAAGGAATTGTTTACATCTTGGAGGAGAGGGAAGGGTTTAAAAACGTTTAGTTTTACATTTAATTTGAATATTACTGGTTAATTTTGGCTGTCAAACCTCAAAACCATAGTGTCCTAGGTGAGGATTCTCAACCCCCTAAATTTTGCCTGTGGAGATTGGGATGGAATATTTCTATAATAAGAATGAAACTTGGTTTTTCCTTTATTAGATTTGTTTGTAAATATAATGATATTCATGTGCTGTGATGTTTTCACGCGAGACCACTGAGCTACTAACTATTTCACAGCGCAGTGTTGTGAAGCGCCGGCATGTGGTGTTGGCATTTGGCGTATGTTTTCCTACTGAAATAATTGATACACAACAATTTTACGTAACGCTTTGTAATAGATGCCATGCTGCTGGTTGTGTGCCCCCTGGCAGCTCTCAGCCAATGGGAGCCTGCCTCCCGAGGTCATGCCCCTTCCCCGGTGCAGCCTGCAGGCAGTGACTGGTGGGTAAGGGGTGTAAAGGTCCAGCCAGCCCTCTTGCCCTGACTCCGAAGGCCGCTGTGGCCCCTGTGACTGCATTGAAGGCCAACTTCTCCCTCTCTAACTTCTTCCCTTCCCCCACGGGGATGATCCTGAGAGAACCCCCCCCAGCAAACTTCCTGCACACTCTGTCCTCTCAGTCCGCTTTCTGGGGAACTCACCTTGCAGCAGACCTCTACTTCCCTTTGAGGACTTCTGTGCAAACAGATGCTAATTTAGGACCGTAGGACTTTTCTATATAGATAGGACTTTGATTATATCCTCTTGTTCTTATATCCTCTAATGCAGAGATACCCTAGCAGTGTTCCTGATGTTTGCCTCTCTATCCTCTGCTTGGATGTAAGAGTTTATTACTTCACTGCAATGTCAGTTGTTAAACACTTAGAGGAGCTAGGGCAGTTTTATTATTGAGTGGAAGTCTACATTGCTGTAACTTTCACTCCTTGGACACATTTCTACTCCCAGCTACTTAGAACATTTAATCCTTGGAATTGTTCGTTTCCATCCTTGCAATATTTGAAGAAAATTATCACATTCCCTTTAAGTTTTCTTTCTAATCCTGAGATGCCTCGTTTCTCACTTATTTCGTATATGATGTGCTTCCTTTCTTTTTTCCCCCAGCTTTATTGAGGTATGATTGACAAAAGTTGTATCGAGACTTCCCTGGCAGTCCAGTGGTTAAGACTCCACACTTCCAATGCAGGGGGCGTGAGTTTGATCCCTCGTCAGGGAACTAAGATCCCACATGCTGCGCGGCCAGAAAAGTGTTTTTAAAAGTTGTTTATTTACTTGAGGTGTACAGCATCATGGTTTGATATATGTATACATTGTGAAATGATTACCACGATCAAGTTAATTAACACACCCATCACCTCACATTGTTATCAGTTTTTGGTTTTTTTTTTTTTTTTTTTTGGTGGAGTGAACACTCAAGATCTACTGTTAGCAAATTTCTAGTATATAATACAGTATTATTAACTGTAGTCACCATGTTGTGCATTAGATCCTCAGAACTTATTCATCTTTATAACTGAAATTTGTACCCTTTGACCAACATTTCCCTATTCCCTAACCCCCAACCCCTGGCATCTACTTTTCTGTTTTTTGTTTCTGTGTGTTCAGCTTTTTAATTTCTATTATTTACTTATTTATTTTTCTTCTGGTTTTATTGAGATATAATTGACATGTAGCACTGTATAAGTTTAAGGTATACGGCATGAAGATTTGACTCACATACGTGATGAAATGATTATCACATAGGTTGCGTAAACATCCATCACCTCATGTAGATAGAAAAGGAAAGAAGAACAATTTTTTTTCCTTGTGATGAGAACTCTTAGGATTTAGTCTTTTAACAACTTGCGTACATAAGATGCAGCAGTGTTAATTATATTCCTCATGTTGTACATTACATCCCTAGTACTTATTTATCTTATAATTGGAAGTTTGTACCTTTTGACCAGCTTCATCCAATTCCTCCGACCCTGACCCCACCCCCGCCTCTGGTAATCACAAATCCGCTCTCTTTTTCTGTGAGTTTATTTCTTTGTTTTTGAAGTATAATTGACCTATAACACCGTGTCAGTTCCTGGTGCACAACATCGTGGTTTGATATTTCTATATATTACAACATGATCACCACGATAAGTCTAGTTACCATCTGTCACCGTACAAAGATATCACATTTTTATTGACTCTGCTCCCCAGACTGTATACTCATACCTGTTGCTCATTTATTTTGTAATTGAAAGTTTGTACCTCTTTTTTTTGATTGAGGTATAGTTGATGTATAATATTATATAAGGTTCAGGTGTACAACATAATGATTCACAATTTTTTAAGGTTATATTCCATTTTTAATTATTATAAAATATTGACTATATTCCCTGCATTGTACAATATATCCTTAAAGCTTATTTATTTTATACATAGTTTGTGCCTCTTAATCTCCCTCACCTATTTCTCTCATTCCCTACCCCACCCTCGCCGGCAATCACCTGTTTGTTCTCTGTATCTATGACTCTGTTTCTCTTGTTATGTTTGTTCGTTTGTTCTGTTTTTCAGATTCCACATGTAAGTGAGATCATATGGTATTTATCTTTCCCTGTCTGGCTTATTTCAGTTAGCATAAGGTCCTCCAGCTTCTAAATGTTGTTGCAAATGACAGGATTTCCTTCTTTCTTGTGACTGAATAATATTCATATATATATTTATATAAATATATAATATCTCCTTTTCTTACATTAATATATATTCATATATTCTCACTATATTTCTCACAGTAATATCTACAAATATAATGTATATTAATATATAAATGTCTTACATTTTTCACATTGATATCATATATATTATATATGCACACACATATATATCACATTTTCTTTATCCATGTATCTGTTTACCGACACTTAAGTTTGTTTCGATATCTTGGCTATTGTGGATAATGCTGCATTGAACATGGCAGTGTAGCTATCTCTTTGAGATACTGATCATTTCCTTTGGGTATATACCCAGCAGCGGAATTGCTGGATCATATGGTAGTTCTATTTTTAATTTTGGGGGGAACTTGCATACTGTTTTCTGTAGTAGCTGCACCAATTTACATTCCTGTCAACAGTGCGCAAGTGTTCCCTTTTCTCCACACCCTTGCCAACACTTGTTATCTCACCTTTTTGATAATAGTCATCCTAACAGGTGACATCTCTTTGTGGTTTTGATTTGCATTTCCCTGATGATACAAAGGTGTAGTTGAGCACCTTTTTATATACCTGTTGACCATTCATATGTCTTCTTTGGAAAAATGTCTATTCACCTCCTTTGCCCATTTTTAAATTTCGTTGTTGGTGGTGGTGGTTTTTTGGGTTTTTTTTGGCTGTTGAGTATTGAGTATCATAATACTAAATATTAACCCCTTTATATAAAGGGAATTATATAATATTAATCCCCGATATTAACTCGTAATATTAACCCCTTATCAGATACATAGTTTGACTTTTTTTTTCTCTTCCATGGGTTGCCTTTTTATTTTGTTGATTGTTTTCTTTGTTCTGCAGAAGCTTTTTAGTTTGATGTAGACTCAGTTGTTTATTTTTGCTTTTGTTGCATGTCCTTTCCATGTCATATCCAGAAAAATCATTGCCAAGACCACCGTCAAGGAGCTTACCCTTTATGTTTTCTTCTAGGAATTTTATGGTTTCAGGTCTTAATTTAAGTCTTTAATCTATTTGGAGTTGATTTTTGTATATGGTATAAGGGTCCAGTTTCATTCTTTTGAATGTGGATATCTAGTTTTCCCAGCATTGTTATTGAAGAGACTATCCCTTCTGCATTGTGTATCCTTGGCACTCTTGTAATAGATTAGTTGAACTGTATTTGCATGGGTTTATTTCTGGGTTCTCGATTCTGTTCCACTGGTCCTTGTGTCTGTTTTTATGCCAATACTATACTGTCTTTATTATTCTAGTTCTTTTTTTTTTTTTTAATGCTGTACGCGGGCCCCTCACTGTTGTGGCCTCTCCTGTTGCGGAGCACAGGCTCCGGACGCGCAGGCTCAGCGGCCATGGCTCACGGGCCCAGCCGCTCCGCGGCATGTGGGATCTTCCTGGACCGGGGCACGAACCCGCGTCCCCTGTATCGGCAGGCGAACTCTCAACCACTGCGCCAGCAGGGAAGCCCATTATTCTAGTTTTAGAATATAGTTTGAAATGAGGAAGTGTGGTGCCTCCAACTTTGTTCTTCTTTCTCAAGATTGCTTTGGCTCTTCAGGGTTCCATATACATTTTAGGATTGTTTATTTTATTTCTGTGAAACATGCCAGTGGAATTTTAGTAGAGATGGCTTTGAACCTATGGATTGCTCTGGATAGTGTGGACATTTTAATAATGTTAATTCTTCCAGTCCATGAATAGGAGACATATTTCCATTTATTTGTGTTGCCAGTTTCTTTTATCCATGTCTTACAGTTTTCAGTGTACAGATCTCTTACCTCCTTGGTTCAATTTCTGAACCCCTTATCATTCTTAATTATGTTCCAGCTTGTTTTTATTTTAAAATGTGGTTCAGACCAGGCCTTGTCACGGTATTACATTTTCCATATATACTGTTACCCCATTTGAAAACCTTTGCACAACCTGCGGTCTCTGCTTGAAGTACTCTTCTTCCCCATCTGAGTTGCTGGCTCCTCCTTCACGGTCAGTCTTCACCTTGAATGTCCCCAGGGCCGCAGTCTGACTTTCATGAGCCTGAGGCACGTTTGCTCTTGTAGGCGCCTGCCTTCATCGAAAATGTTTTAAGAATTATATTTTACAACTGCTTTGGTATAAAGATGAATATATTGATATTATACATTAAAACATACTCTTCAAACGAATGGTTCATTTTTTCCTTCTGATTTTGAAAACAATTAAACCATTCTCATGGGCGACCCCTGCTCTGCCACGTGATGCTACGGTACATAACGTATTTACCTCTGTAACCTCAGTATCTAGAGCAGAGCCAAGCTCATGAATGAATGAAGAAAGATACACTGGGCTCCAAGTGAAGCATTCTCTGACCAGAGTACATGAGAATTGGATATTTTGAAAATGTTTCAACCCGTATTAAGTTTTTATTATCTACCTAATACCTGCTCATTGTGGAAAGTCTGATAAATTCAGAAAAGTAGGAAGAAAAAACTCATAATCCGACCATCCAGAACATCACGTGTCTCTTCTGCTTTGTTTCTTCTCATCAGTTTTCTGTGCCTGCTTTCTTCTTTCATACGCTCACTGTTAGATGCTGGACGCACTCTTTAATACCCCTTTCCACTTAATGTAATGTAAGCATTTTTTAACGTGAGGAAATGTTCCCACATACTTTAACGGTTGTATAATATGCCATCCAGTGCATGGGCCAAAACAGATGCTCCTTTATTGTTGGAGTTTAAAGTTATTTCTAATTTTTCCCTTTTATACATAATACTGCAGTGAATGTCATTTATTCAGGCAGCTTCTTCTTGCCTTTCCCCCCTTTTTAGGGTTATTTCTTTATGGTGAGTTCCCAGACATGAATTACTGGGTCCAAGAATGCATGTATGCTGTTATCACTACTTGTATCCTGGCTGTCCTGGGGTCTTTTCTTTTTCTTGTTTTCTTTCTTTTTTTTTTAACTTTTCCCTGGCTCCCATCTTTATCACATAGAGCTGAATTTTCAGTTAAATGAATTTTTAATGGGTAGAATTAATACTTTGCTATTTATAGTTTATTGTTTCACACGTTTTAGTTTATTATTTCCAAGTAGGTATATAATTTTGAAGGTAGGATTTTATATTCTCAATTTTTCATTGTGCCCAGCAGAGTATAGAATTCACAGTTGGTACTTAGTTTTGGTTGATTGGTTGAGAAAAAGAGAATTTTAGAAGGGGACCTAATGCTGCGGAAAGATGACACAGTTTTATTGCTGTCAGATCAGATTGTCAATTCTAGACAGATGAATTTGGAATGTATTCTAGTAATAATAATAATAGTAATAATCGACTCCATGGGAATGGATCATCTCTGAAGGAGAGAAAACCACAGCAGATGAGAACAAGGCAGGGGACAGAGCCCTGGGGAGGGGAGGAGGGCTGCTGCCCTCTACTGAATACCTGCTATAATGGTGTGAGCATTTCCACGTTTACTTCCCACCCATCCATACATTCATCCAACAAATACTTATTGAAAGCTCATGAAGTGTCCGATGTCGTGCAAAGTAGTGAGATGGAGAGTATTGTCTCCGCCTGGCAAAGATTGGGAGAGACGGGGTGAGAAACCAGACTTGACAGATTCCACAGTGCATATCCTTTCCACTGGGCTGTTTCAGTGGAGGTGGAGATGATTAAATTGACTATTTGGAGTTCACCGTGCAAGTTTTATTTAGAATTTTGTTAAGGAGCTTGTACAAGTGCTACGGATGAGAAAATAAAATTGGCTAAATGGTGTCCACCAAGTCTGTGGCATCTTCCCGCTGTCCCCCCGCTGCCCTTCTGGGATTAGGCTTAGAATGTTACCGGAACCACGTTTTGGTCTAGTCTGCCCTGCAACAGGCTTGTCACCATGTCAGTCTGCCGTCTCCCCCAGGCGTCTTGATCTATTGTGTCGTACTTTAAGCAAAATAAAATTTTAATTTTAAGTTGAATATTATTTTTCTTAGTAGGTGTAAATTTGGTAGTGTTTTGGGATATTTGATTATCATACTGCTGTAGGAAATAGCACATGGTTGTCATAGTAGGGAATACTTAAAAATAAGATGGCATTTCTTAGGGACATCCCTTTGCTGTGATTTTTTTTTTTAATGAATACACTTAAAATTTTTTGTCATGAAAAATTTCCAACATAAACAAGTAGGGAGAACATCATAATGGACTCTCTTATTCCCTTCAACCAGATCAGGATGAGATGTTGAGCATCAAAGCTAAACAAAAGCCGGTTTAAAAGGAAAGGAGAGTTGCCAGCGGGAACAGAATTCCTGCTGAAAGATAATTAGTGCTTAGATTAGAATTAATACTATGTATCTTCGGAGTGAAAAATGCCATGATATTAAGGATTTAGCTATGGGTCTGAGCCATTTATTTGATGTGAATCTTTAAGGAGCCTCTGTTCTTGAGAACTACCATCTGAGAATAGTGGCTTTCATTGAAGCAAGCCCATAGAATTGTTGATTTAAATTGTCAACAATATGGCTTCAACATTAAGCGAAATTTTAAAAAATGACTGCCTGTGTATTCACATATACTCTACTCATTATAGCACTAAAAAAATTTGCAGTCTACTTTTTTTTTTTGGATTCTAACAAATCATATGCATAGTCATTGATGGGAGTACAGATTAGCAGACTGTTCATATTTATTAATTCAGTAGTTCTGCTTTTAGGAATTTATCCTAAGAAAGTAATCCGAGGCTTACACAGTGATGCTTATGGTGGTATCACATGATATAGAAAACAGCCTAAATATTTAACAGTAAAACTATACATGCGGTATGACACTAATTCTGCCAGAAATGTGTCTCACATAGGTAAAAACTCGTGTCAATTTTAGCTGTAGTTATCTTTTGATCCATAATATTGGAGATGCAGTAAGCCCCTTGTATCTGGAAACTCATTCCTGGGGAAATTTCATTGGTAATTCTTCTTATCTCTGTTTTTTGTTTTTCTTCTTTTCTCCTTCTGGCAGTTTTATTTTTCAGATGTTGGGCTTCCTGGACTGGTCTTCTCATTTTTCCACCCCGTTCTCCCTTTTTTCCTTCTTAACTTTTATTTTACTTTCTGGAAGACGTTTCTCAACTTTATTTTCCAATTCTTCTATTATTTTTAAAACTTCTGCTATCATGTTTTTAGTTGCTAGAGCTCTTTTGAAAAATCACACCCTCTTTCAGGGCTGCTGTATCTCTCGGGCAATTGATAAGAGTATTTTTAAAAATTTTCCTTCTTCTTGCATAGTCTTTGTGTCCTTGGGACGCTTTTGGGGTTTGGTTTGGCCTCTATCTTCCATGTTAGTGGCTTTCCTAAAAGAAATATCTGCATGTCTACTCATGGTTAAGGTCAGAGAAGAAATCACAGAGTTGAATAAAAGGTGGGTGGTGGCGGCTTGTACTCTGAGCCCCACTGTAGAGGGACCTCTGGGGGCCACTTGACTGTTAGGAGAACCTGCAGTCTCAATATAGTGGGTCTTTCATCTTGGGCTGGTCATGTCTCAGAGCTTCCCAGAGTTTAGAAGTCTGGCTGCTGGCATTCTGGAAGCCAAGAGGGGGACGTGTAATCAGCCTGCCAAGTGAACTTGGCTAGGTGCTCAGCTAGCACAAAACTGTGTCGTTTTATACCCGACCCCTTGTTCGCTATTCCTTTACTCTGCATTTTTTTTTTTTTTTTTCCTGTAACTGTTGTGGCCTCTCCCGTTGCAGAGCACAGGCTCCGGACGCGCAGGCCCAGCGGCCGTGGCTCACGGGCCCAGCCACTCCGCGGCATGTGGGATCTTCCTGGACCGGGGCACGAACCCGTGTCCCCTCGGACTCTCAACCACTGTGCCACCAGGGAAGCCCTACTCTGCATTTTTAAAGACAGCTTGATTGAGATACTTAGATTGATGTACCACACAATCGACCAATTTAAAGTGTACAGTTCGATGGTGTTAGAATGTTCCCAGGATAGTACATTTGTAGCTTTGTGTAAATATACTTTTTTCTTTTTTTAAATTGAAACATATTTGACATATAACATTGTGTAAATTTAAAGTATACAACACGTTTGATACATTTATATATTGTGATATGATGGCCATTGTAGTGATGGCACCTCTATCACATCACATAAATACCATTTCTTTTTTCGTGATGGGAATAATTAAGATCTAGACTCTTAGCAATATTGTATTATGATACAGTATTGTCTGTATTCACCATACTGTACATTAGATCTCTAGGACTTACTGTCTACTCATTGCAAGTCTGCATCCCGAAACACCATCTCTCCTATCCCCCCATCCCAACCCCTGGTAACCACTATTTTCCTTTCTGTTTTTATGAGTTTGCCTTTTTTAGATTCCGCAAGTAAGCGAATCCTGCATTTCTTTTTAGAGGACTTATTTCTTCCTGATATTATCTTATGTACTTGTGCACTGTCTCTGTCCCTCACAGGAATGCTAGCTCCTCAAGGGCTGGGACTTTGTTCACTGCCAAGCCCCGGCATGTAGAACAGCACCTGGTCTGTGGAGGCTCTCAACAGTGTATGTTATCACGTGGAGCTCTGCTTGGAAGGCTTGTATGGGCTTCCTTCCCTTTCCAAACCCCTCTGGACTCTCAGCTTTTGTCAGTGATTGCGAGGCTGCTTGTTGAAGTAGAAAAACGTTGAACTAATGATGGAGTTTTGGACTAAATATGTTTCAGAGGCCTGTTTCACTTCTTGCTCTGGCAATAACTGTGTTATTTATTTAATCTTTTTTGTATTCCCTTTTTCTTAGTGGGACTAATACTGCTCTGCCTGCTTCCCATGAGTTGATCTTGTGAAAGTGCTTTAAAAAAGTATACAGTGCTGTTCTAACTCAGGGCATTTAAAAATTAGGAACAAATTTGTTGACAATTTTCAAGCCCTTAACTTTGGAAAGTTGGCCATTGTTACCATTGTCTATTACCATTGTTCATGGTAATAGAATAGCCTTGAAGGCAATAAGAACATGTACAAGCTGAGTTCATGCATAACAGCCGTTGTCTCTTTGGGGATTAGGACAGGCGATGGAGGGAATATTGTGATAATACGATATTAGGAAGGTGATAATACAGTATGGGTAGAGAATATGACGTTTAGCTCTTCAGTGGCCCAATTTGTGTCGTTAACTTAGTGACAGCTGGCTCAGGAGGCAGTGCGGCGTTGCTCCTGGGAGCCGGCTGCAGTGTTGTTTGTTTTCCACGTGAGGTTAATTCACGTGAACTTGAAAATGTGCACTTTTTTTTTTTAAGTGGGATATAGGTGAATGGGATTCCAAGATTCCTTCTTTCCAAACTAATAATTATTATTTGGAATTGAACTCCCTGTCGAGTGACACTTACTAATTCGTATTGGTCAGTAAGCAGGAACCGGGAGCCTGAAGGCAGGTGTTGGTGCTCAGCTTGGTTTTCTCAGGCCTGGGGGATGGAGCGGGCCTGTCCCCGCCCAGGGCTTTTCTCTTTGCCTTGGCTGAACCTCAACTCATGGCTTATTATCTGTCATTGATCCACACAGAGCTCAGCTCTGGTCAATCTGTTTATCACACTTAATCCTCATTCTCCATCCATTCCCCGTCAACAGCCATCGTAGTTTGCTCAGTGTGTGTGTCCATGTGCTGCACCTTTCTTCTCTTTTTTCCCTTTTCTCTTCTGAGTCATTAATTCAACAAATATGTGTTGAGCATCCGTCCTGTGCTTGGCACTCTTTCGGGTACTGGGACACAGCAGCAAACACCCCCAAACCTTGTCCTCATGGAGTTACATGGACTGTCTTCCATCTGGGATGCCTCTTTTAATTACCTCCAGTATAAAGTAAAAGTATGTAATGAAACAATCCATGAATATCCTGGCTAAAGTTTATTGGTCTTTGTTCATATTTTAAAAAGTTAATTGCATGTGATAAATTTTTCTGAAAAATTAAGCTTTAATTCTTTGACTTATAATGATCCTGTGTTGACTTTTATTTATTAATTTTTTTCCTGCTTGGGTCAATGGTACTCAATAAAGAAGGATTTCTCTACTCTGGTAAAATGCTATCAAACAGCATTGTCAAAACCTCCACCCTGATCAGTCAGCAGAATCAACTTTGAGGCAAGAGCCTCCACCAGCCAAAAAAAATTATGGGGCTTCCCTGGTGGCGCAGTGGTTGAGAGTCCACCTGCCGATGTGGGGGACACGGGTTCGTGCCCTGGTCCGGGAGGATCCCACATGCCGCGGAGCGGCTGGGCCCGTGAGCCATGGCCGCTGAGCCTGCACGTCTGGAGCCTGTGCTCCGCAACGGGAGAGGCCACAGCAGTGAGAGGCCCGCGTACTGCAAAAAAAAAAAAAAAAAAAAAGAAAAAATTATGATTTGCTGAACGCTCTGATGATGCTTAGTAATTTTAGCAATGAAGTATTTTTAATTGAGGTATGTACACTGATTTTTTAGGCATAATGCTATTGCACACTTAGTACACTGCAATATAGTGTAAATATAACTTTTATGTGCACTGGGACATCAAAAATACTGTGTGACTCACTTTATCGCAACATTCCCTTTATTGTGGCGGTCTGTAACCAAACCTGCATTATCTTCAAGGCATGCCTGCACTGTTCTTTCTGTGCATTATTTATTTGCACTTATCAATACTATTATTTTATTAAGACTCTTCAAGATTGTGGGCATAAGTAAGATTGGTCTACAATTTTGTCATTGTTTGCTGTCGTTCAGTTAGCTTTTTTTCAGCATTTGGAATTGATACTATGTTTGCCGCACAAAATGAATAAGAAACTGTTACTTTTTCGAAATCATTCAGGAATAATAAAACAGTTTTCATGTTAAAGAAAGAAAGAAAGGAAGAAAGAAAGGAAGAAAGAAAAGGAAGGAAGGAAAGAGAGAGAGAAAGAAAGAAAGAAAGAAAAAGAAAGAGAAAAGAAAGAAAAGAAAGAAAGAAAGGATTTCCTCCCTCTACTGAATAGTGGAGATTTGCTGTGAAACCTGGCCTGGTAGAATAGATGAGAGAGTACTTGCTGTTATAAATTCAGTTCTAGGAGTAGTGGCCTGAGAATTCACTATGATATTTACCCTTTCTTTTTCTTTTTTTGCGGTACACGGGCCTCTCACTGTTGTGGCCTCTCCTGTTGCAGAGCGCAGGCTCTGGACGCACAGGCTCAGCGGCCGTGGCTCACGGGCCCAGCCGCTCCGCGGCATGTGGGATCTTCCCAGACCTGGGCACGAACCCGTGTCCCCTGCATTGGCAGGCGGACTCTCAACCACTGTGCCACCAGGGAAGCCCCTGCCCTTTCTTTTTCCATTAAGATAAAGCGCTCTGCATTGTCTTTTTATTCCTTTTATAGAATTTTTTATCGGTAACTTTTTCAGTAAATGTTTATAAATAGCTTTTATTTCTCATAATTGGCTGTCTGTGCAGGTCTGTGGATTATTAGAAAGTGCACAAATGAAGATGCTAGGGGACTTGGTTTCCATAGCAGTGTGGCTTTGAACCTGTTTGCTTCTCTGTGGTCTCACCCGTAAAAGGAAGGGGCTGCAGGAGGCTGTTTGCAAGGGTCTTGCTCTGCCAAGAAGTTTAGCACAGCCTCAGCAAGGGAGCGATGATAGAGGTCAGGATGCAGATGACACTTCCTTGCGAAAGTTTGACAGGTGATGTTTGTACAAACTTTGACTTGGAAATCCACAGCTGTGCTGGAAAATTCATGGGGAAATATGAAAAATTTGCCAGGATATTGAATGAGCATGAAGATGTTTTTTAAAATAAGAAAATAACAGGACAGTAAAATTTACAACAAGAAGAAAAAAACACTAAGTAGAAGCATATGTTTTCTTCTTGAGCTATTTTATTTTTTTTTGAAATCCCATTCTCTCTTTTTTTCTTTTTTTGGCTGTGCTGTGTCTTTACTGTTGCATATGGGCTTTCTCTATTTGTGGCGAGTGGGGGCTACTCTTCGTTGTGGTGCACGGGCTTCTCTGCTGCGGAGCCTGGGCTCTAGGTGCGTGGGCTTCAGTAGTTGTGGCCTGAGGGCTCAGTAGTTGTGACTCAAGGGCTCTAGAGCGCAGGCTCAGTAGTTGTGGTGCACGGGCTTAGTTGCTCCGCGGCATGTGGGATCTTCCCGGACCAGGGCTTGAACCCGTGTCCCCAGCATTGGCAGGTGGATTCTTAACCACTGCGCCACCAGGGAAGTCCCTTCCTGAGCTATTTTAATGCTGAGAATACAGTCTTAGAAAATCAAGTTACTGCCTGGATGCCTGAAAGATCTTTGCATCCTAAATTCCTTTGAAGTTGACCTTCTAACTTGAATTCTAGTTTTGTAGCATTTTTGCTCAGCAAAGAGGACCTTTCCATGGGATGACAATTTGAAGCAATTACAAACTTTGAGAAAGTACAAAAGTTCTTGTTGGTTTCCTGATTCCGTAACTCTGCTGCATGGTACTGTGTGCCACTGGGAATCTTAAAGAATTTAGAGTAATCGGGAGAGGTTGGTAAAAAGGTTCCAGCTTTCAGCTATAAGATGAATAAGGTCTGAACATCTGATGTGAAGCGTGGTGACTGTAGTTGCTAACTCTGTATTGTATAATTGAAATTTGCTAAGAGAGTAGAACTTAAATGTCCTCATTAAAAAAAAAAGATATGTGAGGTGATGGATGTGTTAATTAGCTGCATGGGGGATCCTTTCACCATGTACATGTATATCAAATCACCACTGTGTACACTTTAAATATCTTACAATTTTATATGTCACTTATACCTCAGTAAAGTTGAAATATAAATAAATAAATGAAAGCATTTAGAAAACTTGCCAGGAAAGAAATCTTTCTCTGCTTTGCAGGAGATATGCAAATGGCAAAAGGCGTTTCATATACGTGGCAAACAAGAACAGGGATTTGGCAATTTTGCGACACAGTTTAATGCCATGGTAGAGCAGGAAGTGGAAATTGAAAGAAGGATGAAGTTAATAAAAAAAATAATAGGGACTTCCCAGGTGGTCCAGTGGTTAAGACTCCACGTTCCCAATGCAGGGGGCCCAGGTTCAATCCCTGGTCAGGGAACTAGATCACACATGCATGCTGCAACTCAGACCCATCGTAGCCAAATAAATAAATAAATATGTTAAAAAAATTTTTTTAAAGTAGTTGGATTGGTGAGTATCAAGAACTTTGCCAGAATATTAGGCAAATATCCTATTCTTTTTTAAAAAAATGCTAGGCATTTTGAAAACCTATTTTTAAAAGGAGTGTGGCTGGGATGCTGGGCTCTGAGCCAGGGTCTGGCTGCATAGAATTTTCCCAGTTGAAGTTTAAAAAAAAAAAAAAAAGTGAATTTTTAGATTATATATTTTCAGAATGCATCTGTTTGGGAAGCTTGTTACTGTGTAGAATATATTCTCTATCTCTTTGCACCTCCAGCGTGGTCCATGGTGTCACCTGGGAGCTTATTAGAAATGCAGCATCACGGCCTTCATAGCAGGGCTACTGATGGAGAGACTGCATCGTGACCACTTCCCTGAGTGAGTCCTGTGCGTGCTCAAATTTGAGAAGCACAGCTTTACACCAGGGTAAAATGTTCTCTTCACTTACACATTTTCTTTTTGGGGGGAGCAGGAGAGGAGACTTAACGGTATTTTTTTCCCCAGCATGAGGTATAATTGGCTAAAATGTATATATTTAAAGTGTACAGCGTGATGATTTGATATCTGTATACTTTGTGAAATGATGACCACACTTAAGTTAATTAATACATCCATCACCTCACTTAGTTACCACTTAAAATTTTTTTTTTTTACATATTCTTATTGACCTGGCAAAATGGTATTGCAATGGTTTTCTTAAAAAAAAAAAATTTTGATATGTTCATGTGAATGTCTCATTACTTCATAGAAACACTATTTGTGCTTGAGGCCAGATTGTAATCTTAAGGACAGGGGCTCTTGCCACGATTATTCTCTCTCCTCCGCGCAGGGCAGGGGCTCATTAATATCCATGACGGTCTGTCCGTCAGGGGGCTCCAGGGACAGTAAGTTTTATTTATATTTATTTTTGTCTAAAAAAGAAAGTGAGCTTTGCTAATATGAAATATAGATATTGATGACATTACGTATATGTACTTTTTAAATGAATATACATATTTGGGGTATGAATGTTGGACACTTTTAACGATGGGTCACTTGATGAAATCAAATCCAGGTACTAACCATGTGTCTGCATCCTGAAAGGGACCATGGGATTCAGGTAGATTAACATGTTCTCTGTTAACAGAGTTGAGGATATTTGAAAATGATAGCATTTTAAATGGGAAGGAACCCAGGCTTTCCTTATTTTCATATAAAGAAACTGAGACCCAAACAGTAGAATTACTTTCCTAAGGTTATAATACTGGGGAGTAGGACAGAAGTTTTCCAGCCTATACTTCAGTTTTCTTTCCATTGTTCCTTTGGCTCCTGAGTGTCTCCCAGGGAACCTAGGGGTTACGTGCCGGTGCCTCAGATGCCAAGTTGTGGACAGAAGGAGGAAGGGCGATAGGAGGGGTGTCAGGTAGCCTTTCTCTAATCTGAACACTTTTACTTGATCTGTTTTAGAAACAGGCTCTCGCTTTTGCACATAGTTCTTTCCTGAAAACTCAGCTTAACAGACTTACCTGCTGGAAGAGGGATCCTGTTTTCCTACTTAGGTTTAAAGATGCATGCCAGAATTGATATATTCAAAAGAATGTTATTCTAAACATTACTCTAGAGTAAAAAAATATTACAGTGATACTGTCACTGTTTAAGACATTTTTGAGTTGCCTTGGGAAAGAGTTTATAAAATGCACCAAAATAATCGATTTTATTAATATGTGAGCTCTGTTTTGTAACTGCAATTGTATTACCTGTCTTAGCCACCCCTTTCATTCACACCACTTATAAATATGTATAGTTATATTTGATTAAAGAAATTTTTACACCACTTATATTTAAATGATTAGGTGTTTCTTAAAATTCTAATTGTGCCTTCAAAGGACATTTTCCATCAGTTAAATGAATGCCATTAAAAAGGAAAGTCATAGTAAGGATTTCCAAAGCATTTTGAACAAAGAACATTCTGTCTCTCATTTGCTTTTTAGAAAACATTTAATTAAATGCCTGTTTATTCCAAGCCATGTTCTAGGTGCCATGGCTACAAAGATGGATCATCTTTGGTCCTGCCCTTGAGGTGCACACTGCCCCGTGAAGGAGAAAGAGATGTTTAAATACAAATCACAATTTAGGGATGATGCCCTTGCTGTGTTAGAGGATAGTTGGAAGCCCAGAGAAAGGAGGGATTGTTTCAGCCTGATTGGTATTGAGTCAAGGACAGGGTGTGGGGTCGCTGGAAGCGACCAAGTGGGGAAGAAATTCTAGGTAGAGGAAACTGCGTGAACCTGGCATGAAGTCGATACAATGCATGGGTGTGTTTGGAGAAGGCTGGGTAAGGTCGTCTGACTAGAACACACAGGTGATGGGGTTGGTGGGAATTGAGTCCTGAGAGCAGTTACCCCCACTGGAAGGTAAGCTGTGTGGGAGCAGGGACCTCGGTTGCATCCTTGCTACCTGCCAACGTGCCTGGTGTGTAGCAGTGCGTCAACATGTGTCTATTGATTTAATGGGAAGATTGTTGCAATTAAATTATGAAGATACTTCACTTTTTGCTGAGGTGTTTGGACTTTATCCTGTGGCCATTGAAGGTTTTATATGAGGCATATGACACGTTGAAGTGTGGTTTCAAAATGTAACTCCACTAGCGGGATAGATGGGGTAGAATTGTCCTTCTCCAGTGTTTACCTGAAGAGCGGTTCTGGTGCAGCGGGCCTGGGGAGTGCCCATTAATTTGCATTTCTGACAAGTTGCCAGGCGGTGCCGATCGTGCTGGTAGCCTCACTTTTAGTAGCAAGGGGAGAACGGATGGGATCGTTTCAGTAAGGAAGTTTCAGTAAGAGCCGTAGTGAGCACGATACATTTAGAAATAGCGATTCCTCTAAGACTGTCTTTGGGATTTAGAAGAGGAGAGTGCAGCTGTTTCGATGTTTAAAATTCTGTCTGCCTTCAAAATACTGCTCTTGAGTTTGGTTTGTTTGTCTGTCTGTCTATACGTGGAAGAAATGGATTGTTTCCTGTGGCTTAAAGATAGGAAGTTGAGGCTCTCACGAAATGTGTTAGGAAGGTTCCCTGGTTGTAAGGAACCTTTGCAAATTGCAGAATGAGGAAAACACAACCAAAGTGATAACGATATTTAGAGAGTTTTAAAGGAAGTGACGTTAAGAAAGATTTTGAGTTGGCTTTGATGTTCGGTCACTTTCCATTGTCCTCTGTACATTTGTTTGCGATACAGCGAATTAAGTATTTGTGGCCCTTCTATGTGCAAAGTTTGTATACCGGTACTAGACAGAAGTTACAGAAAGTGAATCAGTAGATCCTGAATGATGGTATAGCGTAGCAGGGAATATAAAGCAATCAGATTAATGAAAAGCTGTGTGTGTGTGTGTGTGTGTGTGTACACGTTATATAGATATATAAATAGACCTGTCACTTCTTACTTTTATGTCAGGTCAAAAGGAACATGAACCATAAAAAGAAGACAGATAACATGTTATGTAAATTCAGAGGAAAGAGAAGGAACGATTATCAGGAGACTCACTGATCTCATTTTGCTCCTTGTTAGTCATTGAATGAAGCCCAAGATGTGGTGCCTGTCACTCAGAATCCCACTTCCCTGGCTTTAGCCAAAGAGAAAAGTGAAGATTAGATGCTCAGTTTAGGACTTTGTGAATTTGAGAGGCTGCAGGGTACTAAGACGTGTCAAGGATGCAGTGTGAAGTAGGAAACTGTGGCCCAAAGAGAGTCAGGCTAGAGATGTACAATTTGTGTGCCCTCCCCTTTGAAGGGGTTGTTGCGCGAAGTGATTACAACTGCTGAGTGAAAGACTGTGGAGACAGGAAGAAACAGACGAGGATAGATCTTTGGAAGAGATCAGCTTCGGGTGTGTCAAGTGAGGAAGTGGGATGAGGGAAGGACTTGGGAAGGCACGGGTACCGCAGGAGAGCATCGCAGAGGCTGCGAGGGGAGTTTCATCAAGCAGGCGGTTAGCAGTCTTTACTGCACAGAGAGGTTAAGAGGACAGTGAGAATTAAAGAATATGTTGTTAGTGATTTATGAGAATAAATGAATTTCTCATAAATGTACATGAATCTCTACAAACAGTAGAGTGGGAATAAGTAGAAGTATAGTAGCTTAACATTTTGTAAGTGACTAGTATTGCAGTGGATTTCTTTTGTAGGTTTGGTGTTGTGGAGCCGTAGAAACTGTAGGTTTATAGTTCCCTGTTGATGACCTTTTATAGTTTGAGAGGTCTCCTTGACTCTGGATTCCAAACCTGCTTTGAGTGTGAGTGGTAGTCATGCCCAAATATATGTTTTTGAAAATCTTACATGGAGGCCAAAAAGCTTAGAGTCACTCTTGACTCTGTTTCTCTCACAAACTGTCTGCCAGCAAATTCTGTTGGACCTGCCCTCTAATAAACTCCAAATCTGACCTCATCCCACTGCCACTGTTGCTGCCAGCCTAGTCCACAGACACTCAGATCTTTTTGTTTTTGTTTTTGTTTTGCGGTACGCGGGCCTCTCACTGTTGTGGCCTCTCCCGTTGCGGAGCACAGGCTCCGGACGCGCAGGCTCAGCGGCCATGGCTCACGGGCCCAGCTGCTCCGCGGCATGTGGGATCCTCCCGGACCGGGGCACGAACCCGTGTCCCCTGCATAGGCAGGCGGACTCTCAACCACTGCACCACCAGGGAAGCCCAGATCTTTTTTTTTTAAAATGAGCTGTAGTCGATGTACAACATTATGTAAGTTACAGGTGTACAGTATAGTGATTCACAATTTTTAAAGGCTATAGTCCATTTGTAGTTATTATAAACATTGCCTGTATTCCCCGTGTTGTACAGTATATCCTTGTAGCATATTTTATAACTAATTGTTTGTACCTCTTATTCCCCTCCCCCTATTTCACCCCTCCCCCTTCCCACTGGTAACCACTAGTTTATTCTCTACATCTGTGAGTCTGCTTCTTTTTGGTTATATTCACTAGATAGTTGTATTGTTTTAGATTACACATATAAGTGATATTATACAGTATTTGTCTTTCTCTTTCTGGCTTATTTCACTTAGCATTATACCCTCCAGGTCCATCCACGTTGTTGCAAATGGCAACATTTCATTCTTTTTCATGGCCGAGTAGTATTCCTCTCTCTGTGTGTGTGTGTGTGTGTGTGTGTGTGTGTGTGTGTGTGTGTGTGTGTGTGTGTATGTATCTCACAGCTTCTTCATCCATTTGTCTATTGATGGATACTCAGGTTGCTTCCATATTCTGCCACTTGTAAATAATGCTGCTATGAACATTGGAGTATATGTATCTTTTTGAATTAGTTTTTATTTTTTTTCCAGATAAATACCCAGGAGTGGAATTGCTGGGTCATATGGTAGTTCTGTTTTTAGTTATTTGAGAAACACTCATTTCTTTTTTTTTTTTTTTAATTAATTTATTTATTTGGCTGCACTGGGTCTTAGTTGTGGCACAAGGGATCTTCATTGTGGCATGAGAACTCTTAGTTGCAGCATGTGGGATCTAGGTCCCTGACCAGAGGTTGAACCCAGGCCCCCTGCCTTGGGAGCGCCGAGTCTTAGCCAGTGGACCACCAGGGAAGTCCTGCGAGACACTCATTTCTTGCTTGGGTTATAGCAGAAGCTTCCCAGCTGCTGTCACTACTTCTAACCTTTTTCCCTTTCAGCCTATTCTTAACTAGAATAGTGATCCTTTAAAAATGTAAATCAGGGCTTCCCTGGTGGTGCAGTGGTTGAGAGTCCGCCTGCCGATGCAGGGGACACAGGTTCTTGCCCCGGTCCGGGAAGATCCCATATGCCGTGGAGCGGCTGGGCCTGTGAGCCATGGCCGCTGAGCCTGCGCGTCTGGAGCCTGTGTTCCGCAACGGGAGAGGCCACAACAGTGAGAGGCCTGCGTACCGCAAAAAAACAAAAACAAAAAATGTAAATCAGAGGACATTGGACTTGTTCAGGGTGATGTGGCCGTAGACTAAAAATGTAAACCTGATTGTGTCACTCCTCTGTTCAAAAACCTTCCAGTGGCTTTCCATCTCATGCAGAGGTAAGAGCCGATGTTCTTATATAACCTCTAAGCTAAGCTGACCTCCTTACGGTTCCTGGCAAGCTT
The DNA here is from genome assembly GCF_937001465.1 of Orcinus orca. Taxonomy (NCBI): domain Eukaryota; kingdom Metazoa; phylum Chordata; class Mammalia; order Artiodactyla; family Delphinidae; genus Orcinus; species Orcinus orca. The sequence goes on from NC_064568.1 coordinate 5,610,595, forward strand.
GCCCCCTCTCCTGCCTCAGGGCCTTTGCACTTGCTGGTCCCTCAGATATCCTCCTGGACTGCGTCCTCCCTTCCTTCAGTCAGATGCACCTTCTCAGAACAGCCTTTCTGGTCTCCTGCCTCCCCCCGGCCATAATCTGTGACTGGACTGCACTTTTATGCTTTATTTATCTTGTTTCTCTCTCACTTCGTTACAATGTATGATCCATGAGAACAGGGATTTTTTTTAACAGGTTGAGGAATGTCCTTCATATTTTATTTTTTTAATTATTTTCATTGAAGTATAGTTGATTTACAGTATTGCATTAGTTTCAGGTGTATAGCATAGTGATTCATTTTGTTTTGGTTTGTTTTTGCAGGTTATATTCCATTGTAGGTTAATACAAGACATTGGGTATAGCTCCCTGTGCTATACAGTAAATCCTTGTTGCTTATCTGTATTGTGTATAATGGTTTGCATCTGTTAATCCCATACTCCTAATTTGTTCCTCCATCCCTTCCTGTCCCCTTCGGTAGCCATAAGTTTGTTTTCTATATCTGTGAGTCTGTTTCTGTTTTGAATATAGATTCATTTGTATTATTTTTTAGATGTCACACGTAAGTGACATCACACAGCATTTGTCTTTCTCTGTCTGACTTATTTCACTAAGCATAATATTCTCCAGGTACATCCATGTTGCTGCAAATGGCATCATTTCATTCTTTTTGGTGGCTGATATTCCATTGTATGTATGTACCACATCTTAAGCCAGTCATCTGTTCGTAGGCATTTGAGGTGCTTCCGTGTCCTGGCTGTTGTCAATAGTGAGAGCAGGGATTTCCGTCTTGTTTTGTTCACTGTAGAATCTCCAGTGCCTGGGACAGTGCCTGGCCCATGGTAGGCAATCAGTGACGCGTGCGGACTGCAGGAATTGCCGTCTCTTCCTCCCCTCACTGCTGGTGCGTGGGTGGGTTGGATGGGCGGGATGTGCATGGGCAGGACGGGGCTGCTTTCCTGGGACAGCATCCTCAGTTCCTCCCTCCTCTGCAGCTGCTCAGCCAGCGCTTCCTGCCCACATAGAAGTTACTCATCCTCCAGGCTGCAGGCTGGCAGCGTGCTGTAAATTGGCTTTGGCAAAGTTATAGGCGCATGAAGGCATGTTGGGATTTGAATACGGTGGAATTTTAGAGTAAATGAGGACATTCAAATCTGTTTCATTTTGGTAAGCAGTGTTGGAACTTTATTTTGGAATTAACCATATGTATTAACAAAGGTAAGGGGAGACATTCAAGAAAACCTCCAATAGTCACTACAGAGGGCCTGCATCCTGAAAGAAATGCAGGAAGAGGCTGCCCGGCTTTGAGGATAACAGAATGGGAACATACTTTGGCTAATTGGGGCCGTGACTATTTGTTGTTTGGGGTCAGTTTTGTTTTCTGAGCGAGAATTGAATGGATTGCGGGGATCTGCGGCTGTATAGATCGAACATAGAAGAAGCACACTTTGGAAAAATCTCAAGGATTAAGGTTTATTCTCTTCCACTTATTTCTGGTGAGAACTGTGTTCTTTTTGAGGAAATTGTTCCTGTCATAACCCTTGACAAGCCTGTCTCTATCTCCTAAGTCTAGACCAGTGTCTCTTTTATGTGGGAAGCGTTTCACCTCTGGGCATATCAGAAACCCCTGCAGGAGTTTTTACCAACGACACTGTGTGTGTGTGTGTGTGTGTGTGTGTGTGTGTGTGTGTGTGTGTGTGTACGTGTATGTCTTCAGAGATTTTAATACAATACACTTCTGTGTCTTCTAGGTAAGAGACAAATGACAGAAAAGAAACCGATATTAGGGATTTAACAACATGATTACAAGTTTATTGTCATATGCTTCTTGCACATTCATTGAAAATTAGAAGATGTATAAAAAACAGTCACAGAAACCACCTGAAGTCCTCCCTCCTGCTCACAAGATAACTTGCTATTAGTTTCGGTGTGCAGGCTTCAAACATTTTCCCGTACAAGTGTATAATATATCGCAAAAATAGAATAATATCTAATGTAGTAATATTTATCTGTTGTTAGCTAGATATACAATTATATACACTGGTCATGAAACGAAAATGGAGTCATACGTATATAAACAAAAATGGAGTTACACCGTAGATACTGCCTGCTTTTGTCACTTAGAATTACTGTGAACATTTCTCCATCTCACTAAATATAGATCTACATTATCATTTTAAATGACTACATGATATAGATGTAAATTCATTACTTTATAAGTTCAGGTCGTTTTCGGTTTTTTAAAAGTTATAACAGTGCTATTATGAATATTTCTGTGTTACAGACATTGCTGTGTTTCTTATATATGCGTTTTTTTAATGGCAGTTCGCTAGATATCTGATAGGTATAATCGTTTTTCTTTAAATAAAATACTAAGACCTGTGGTCACACACTTTTTCCCTCTGATTTGTGAAGATGTTGCCTAAGTATTAACAATAAGATAGAGAAACCTAGTTATATTAAGCTGTACTTTAAAAGAATTGCGAATATTGGGAAAAAATACATGACGTTGGAATTGTCGTAGAAAATTGGGAGAGATGGTTACTAGTTATCAGTATGTGTTGGCTTAAGCCCATTACCTGCTTTATATGCAGCCCTGGGCTAAGGTAATTGATCTTCCCAGTGATGACCTGCTTCAAGCGTTCCAGTACGTCAAAGGGAGGCCGAGTTATCTTGTATAGTTATGAGTGTTTATTAAAGTATTTGTTCTGTGATTGTCTTACAAGTAATCGAAAATTAATTATTTATACTTGGTAACTTTCAGTTAGCCAGAGCATTTACTTAATACTCTTGTTTCTCCCAAACTTCAAATAATTAGGAGTTTACTGAAATTTCTTCTTACATTAAAACTACACAGTATAGGTAAGTCTGTGTATGTCTGTGTTATTGAGTTGAGATGTTTAGGTAATTTAAATTGACAAGAAGTGAAAATGTTTATCTTGATGAGATAACACTAATTTTTAAGGAATCTGTTTCTAAACATTACACCATAGATTTCCTTGGCAAAATTCCACAAGCAAACAGAATTTCAATTATGAGGTAACTTACTCTCCGGATTCTGATGCATATGACTTCTCTGTTCAGACAGGTCCTACCAGTTCTCATTTTTCTCAAACACACTTTAAAAACTTACCTAGTAAATAGTATCGATGCTATGTGGGTTTTTTGTTTGTTTTGATTTTGCTTTGTTTTGGTTTATTTCAGTTGCTCCTGGGAGCAAGGGACAAAGGAGTCTAAAGGAGAGAATTAAGGGGATGTGATAAAAAAGTAAAGAATCACTAGTGAAGAAGTGTCAGATCCCAGGAAGCAATAACCCCATTCTACCGGCCCGTTCTCTTCTGAAATATTGTGTTCAGTTGTGCACTGTTTTTAAAAGATTGTCAGTAACAATCTAAACTCGCATGAAGAAGGAAATTAAATGGAATGATGTAGGGTTAAGGCTGTGAAATCCTTTTTCTTCTCCAGAATTGAGAGAAGAGCCAGCTGCTAAATGACAAGTACCCTCATTTTAGATGAAGGATGAGGCTTATCGGTATTGCTCCAGGGGACCCCACTAGGATCTGTGGGCAGAAACTCTAGGAGTTGATTTTAGTTCCCTGAGAATAAGAACTGTCTAACATGAAGAGTGGTCCAGCAATGAAATAACAGGCTCCCAGGTGAGAGAGTGAGCCCAGAGCTAGAGCTGAGAAGGGACCACCATCCACAGGTCTTCTGTACAGTGATTTTTTTTTTTTTTAATTCAAACAACCGAGCTGATTTTAATCAGATCAGAAAAGCAAGAGCACACTTAATGTTACATGTTGATGGGGAAATTCAAATTCTAAACATATAAAGAGAAATATAATCTCCCTAGACAAACAAATAAGTAGACCATCATATTTAAAGTAGAATCTCGTAAGATTGCTTTGTTCAAGTCAGGCAGTCTCAATTTCGTGATGACAGATATCAAATAAGTATAAATCAGTAAACCATCTTCACTTCAGCCTGGCTTACCCTTAGTGTCCTCAAGATAGCTGACTTGTAAATACTCTTCCACTTCTATCCTTTTCTATAAAACAAGATAAAATGGCTAGCCAAGTGTTCTATATAAATTTTTAATCAAAAGGATTTTATTTGATATCTTCAGAGAAGATATAAGGCAAGACATAGTAATATCAGAAGAAAAAGAATGATGAAGCCATAATAATTCACATATGCCTTTTGTACAATGATTTCTTGTACTCTGGTGAGGAGGTGAGATTTAGACAGCCCATAGGTCCCTTCTAATCCTGAAATGTTAGGATTTTATACGTTGGCTAGTGAAATGCCCAAACCAAATGCTTAGTCATAAAAGTATATTTCCTGGGCTTCCCTGGTGGCACAGTGGTTGAGAGTCCGCCTGCCGATGCAGGGGACACGGGTTCGTGCCACGGTCTGGGAAGATCCCACATGCCGCGGAGCGGCTGGGCCCGTGAGCCATGGCCGCTGAGCCTGTGCGTCCGGAGCCTGTGTTCCGCACCTGGAGAGGCCACAGCAGTGAGAGGCCCGCGTACCGCCAAAAAAAAAAAAAAAAAGTCTATTTCCTGTCATTTAGTTAAAAAATTTTAAATGCTTTTCTACTGAAACTTCTGATGGCTCTGCAGCTGCTTTCTCAATGACACAGTTACTTACTTGAGCCTGGGTTGTGTCCTAGTGCTATAAACTTTCTTCTCCAATCCCAAAATTTCTTTTTTAAAAAAAATTTTGATACCTTTATTAAGGTACCTGAGGATGTAGATTTACAAAAGAGAATATCTCAGTGTAAGAATTCTATCATTGCATTAATTTAAGTAACAATGAAAATTCACAGTTAATTTCTAAGTTGATTATGTAAAGGTAGTGCTGACTGAAAGGCTGAATATATAAAGATAATTTCTGTAATTTATTCAAATGTATATTCACCTAAAGGCATAAAGACGTATTTACTAGGTGATTCATCACAGCACTGTGTATAGAAACAAAAAATATAGTGAATAATATTCCTCAATAGGTATTATTGGTGCTTTTAAATTTTGGAAAGAACAATTAACATGAAATCTACTCTCTTAACAGATTTTTCAATGCACACTATAGTACTATTAACTCTAGGTACAGTGTGGAACAGCACATCTGTAGAACTTGCTCACTTTGGGTAGCTCAGACTTTATACCTTCAGACAGCAACTTCTGATCTCCCCCGGCCCCTGGCAACCACCATTCTACTCTGGGTTTCTATGAATTTGCCTGTTTTAGAGTCCTCGTCTAAGTGGAATCGTGCAATTTTTGTCCTCTGACTGGCTGAATTCACTGAGCATAATGTCCTCCAGGTTCAGCCGTGGTGTCGCATATGGCAGGATTTCCTGCTTTTAAAAGGCTGAATAGTATTCCATTTGCAGGTATGTACCACATTTTCTTATTGTGCAAAGAAATAGAAGGGAACCGACTAGGATGAAAACTGGAAACCATTTATGCATTAAGATGATGGTATTCTGGGTGAATTTTTACTCTTTGTATATTAAGTTGCTAATTATACAATGTTTCAGAAGTTATATATATATGTATATATATAGTATATAATGTATTTTATAGTTACTCTAGGATTAAGGATTTAAGGGTTATTAAGGATTCCCCCCGCCCCCCCCCCCCCCCCCACCAAGGCAGATATGAAGTTGGGTAGTACAGGTTCCTAAGTGTAGGACTTTTGAACTATTCAGGAAGTTTGCAACAGCATGATTAGATTGCTGTGTGCTCGGTGTCATGGGTAACCTGTTACCAGAGAGTCTCAGTTACTTCCAGGTCTCCAGCTCTGGTCCCAGATTCTCTTAGCTGCCATTGATGCCAGCCCCAAGGTTAAAGTAGACACAGAGCTGTAGACTTAAAAAGGACACTTTTGGTCCAGTTCCTGTATTTAGTCGATGAGAGTGCTTCGGAAAGAGGAGGTGACTGCCTAGGACCACAGACTTGAGACTAGAAGCCAGGTCTGCAGACTCCTCATTGCGTGCTGTTTACTCTTTCACTGTGCAAAAGTGGTAAATTGGACTCGGGCTGCCTTCCTTCTAGGGAACGGTCTGTGTCCAACTACTATTCTTTTTGAAGCTGTTTGGATGGAATTTATACCTAAAATGAAATGGAAAAAGAAATGGCAAATGTATTCTCTTACATTACAGTTCAGCATTGAGACATTAAATCCATCATTTTGCTGGTCTCAGAAATAATATGTAAAGCAATAGTGTGTAATGATAGAGCTGTCCAGATTCTTTATCATAGGCAACAACGGAATTCCTTTTATCAAGTTCTGCTAATTTAATTTGGAAACCTGAAGAGAGAGGTGGGAGAATACAGCTAGAGAGGAGGGCAGGGGCCGGATTAGAAGAGACCATGAAGGCCTTGGAAGAAGTTTGGGTTTTTATTCTAAACACAGTAGGAGGCCATAGGAAGGTCTCAGTCAGAGAAGGAGCACATTTAATGCTTTAAAGATTGCAGCTTCTCACTAAAGGACTCATAAATGGAAGGGGCGGAGTCAAGATGGGGGTACTAGGAGGACGCGGAATTCGCATCTCCTCGCAACTAGGGTACCTACCCGGCACCGGCGGGGGACCGTGTATGCCTAAGGGGACGGGAGGAACCCCCAGCGACTGGTTGTTTTAATTACAGTTTTATTTTTCCTTATATATTTTTTATCTTTCTAATTTTATTTTGTTTTTTATTCTTTGTTATTGTACTGCTCCATTTTTTCTTTCTTTCCCCCCTCCCCTTTTTTTTTAAACCGCACCGCGGTTTAAACCGCACCGCAAAACTTGTGGGATCTTGGTTCCCAGGCCGGAGGTCAGGCCTGAGGTCCTGTGGTGGGAGCTCCGAGTCCAAACCGCTGGACTAACAGAGAACCTCAGACCTGAGGGAATATCAATCGGAGTGAGGCCTCCCGGAGGTCCTCATCTCAGCACCGAGACCCAGCTCTATCCAACTGCTTGCAGACTCCAGTGCTGGACGTCTCAGGCCAAACAACCAGTAAGACGGGAATACAGCACCACCCATCAGAAAATAATTTTGAAACCTGAGAATTGAGTTGAATGAATTGGTTGTGATTTCCACTTCATTTTTCTTTTGCTTCTTTCTCTCCCAACTTATTTTGTACCCTGGACTGATCTTTAAACATTGTTTTTACCGTATTACTCCCTCCCATTCCTCAAAACGAACCCGTGGGACTCTTCACTGCTGTGCGTTACTGCACAAAGTTGAATTTGATTTCTCTCTGATTTATTGCTGGTCCTCAACCTCTGGCTGACTTTATCGTTTCAGTTCTATTTTCTATTACTTTCCTCTCCCCCAAAGCCTTTGCTTCAGTAAACTCATGACCCGTGTCATTTTGATGGGCTGAACACCTTTTCTTCTGCTCTCTTGCTTACCCAACCTTTACTTGTCCCCTCTTTAAAAGCTCCTAAGTACTCTGAGTGACCCCTAATAACCTTTCATTCTGTATTTCTTAAAAAAAAAAACAAAAAACTTTATTTACCAGTTTTTGTTATAAAATGTGCTTTTAAGAAGAGATTCAGGAAAGAGAAAAACAAATGCTGTATGCTAACACATATATATGGAATCTAAAAAAAAAGGTTCTGATGAACCTAGGGGCAGGACAGGAATAAAGACACAGACGTAGAGAATGGACTTGAGGACACGGGGAGGGGGAAGGGTAAGCTGGGATGAAGTGAGAGAGTGGCATGGACGTATATACACTACCAAATGTAAAATAGATAGCTGGTGGGAAGCAGCTGCACAGCACAGGGAGATCAGCTCAGTGCTTTGCGACCACCTAGAGGGGTGGGTTAAGGAGGGTGGGAGGGAGGCTCAAGAGGAAGGGGATATGGGGATCTATGTATGCATGTAGCTGATTCACTTTGTTATACAGCAGAAACTAACACAACGCTGTAAAGCAATTATACTCCGATAAAGATGTTTAAAAAAAAGTAAAGAGAATCAGGCAGTGAAGAAAATCCCTCCTATCTCAAGTTCCTAGTTTTTCTGAAGTAACCACTGTTAAGTTTCTTTTGTAGCCTTCTCGTGTTTTTCACTCATGGTCACAAAATGGCTGCCTTATCTCTAGGCATCACATTTGCATTAAGACAGTAAGTCAGGAAAGGGAGAAAAAAATGGTGTCATGACCCATATCTGAATTTTTTTTTTTTTTTTTTAAAACAAGAGCTTTCCCAGAAGCCCAAAGCAGACTTCTGTTTATGTCTCACTGGACAGGTCTGTGTTACATTGCTACTCCTGGCTATAAGAAACTCTGGTATACAGAGTATGTGTTTAGTTTTCTCAGTCCCTCCAGTGGAGATAATAGGGAAGGGAAGGGAGTTGGAAGTGTATTTTGAATGAGCCACCAGATTGTGTCTACCACACATAGAAGGTTAATTTTATATTGGATTTTGATAAATTAATTTTACAACAAGTCATTTTGCTATATTCTCTTATTGTTTTGAATAACTTTTCAGCTGTTCCTCTTTTGTCTTTGTGGTATGTTATTTTAAAAATATGAAAAACTCTCCTTTTTCTCTTTTACTAGTATTAAAAATCTCATATGAAGAAACTTACGATGTAGATAATGGAAAACTCAATCAAAATGAGTTTAAAGACAAAAGGAATTTATTAACTCACATAGCGGGACAGTGGGAAGGTAGGGTGGGCTCCAGGTGCAGTTTGATTCAAAGGATCCTGGTGTTTTCAGGTTCTGGCTTAACTTCTCTGTGATTTTCTTGGTATGTGGCTTTGTCCTTGGCTGACCTCCTTTGTAGTAGCAGAATGGTTGCACCATGTTCACCAGAGAAGAATGTCTCTTCTGATAGCTCTCCTAGGCTTCTTTCCAGAAAGTCTGCAGAAAACATGGACAAGGTGTCTGCTCATCCTTGAACCAATCCCTGTGATATCCTGAACCCTGCCTGTCCTTCATAGACTGAACTGAGTTTTCATCAATGTCTCTGTTTCGTTTATTGTTCTTAATGTGGTATCCATTTCTATCGTAGCCTAATTCTTCTTTTCTATTTCTTCCCTGAACTTTGCTCGCTCTCTTCATTTCCCCTCGTTGTCTTACTGTTTCCTCTTTGAGCTCTTATTTCAAAGAGGTTATGCCTTTCTTTTTAACCTCATAGAGAAATGTTGGTTCATAAATTTCAGATTCTTTGCAGCATGATTTCTCTGCTGTGTTTCTTTAACTGGCTGTCCTTTGTAACTGTCCTTTCTTTCTTTTACCTTGCACATTAGTTGCATCATTCAGTGACGGTTCCTTTCTCGTTATTTCTCAGTTTTAAATGGGGTTGTTCTTTCCTTTCTCGTTATTCCTCAGTTTTAAATGAGATTGTTCTTTCCGGGGTAGCAGTTTGCTGCATGATGTGTTTGGGAGTGCAGGGGCTACAGGCAACTGCCTCAAGTACTTGCTTAGCAGCGCTCCATCCTGAGGGTCCTCCTCTCCAGTATGGCAGGAATTTTGGCTGTGAAATCAGTGAGCTCAGGTCCTTCTCACTTAGTGTCTGAATAGAAACAAGCAGGGTATATGTGTGCATTTTGGGGAAGACTGTAGTGTGTGATCATCTTGCTCTTTGGTGCCACGGCTGCCCTGATGAAGTGAAGCATGCAGTGGACTGGTCGCCCTTCGGTGTTCTGCGTTCTCCTTGATTTGTGGGAGCAAAGCTGAAATGCAGGTTCAGTTAACATAATGCTTAAAAGTCTTCTCTTAGGATCCCACAGTTACTTAATTTTTAATTCTGAGAACTAAATTCAAATGATTTTCCACTGGCATTTCGTATACCCAAGTCTCCAAAGAAATATATATATATATATATATATATTTTAAACCTGTAACATTAATCAAACAAAAAATCCTAGTGGGATAGAGATGTGCTGATGAGTGCCAGGTAAAACTCAGGTTTTGAAATTGGCATATTTCACAACTTGAAGAACAAAGGAAAGTATTTTCATAGTAAATAGAAATTCAGTAGAAGGAGGAGAATTTGGCAATTAGGGGGTGTCTGCTAGTACTAGCACTGTGCTGAGTGTTTCAGACTAAGCAGAGGACCCCAGGAAGCTCTTGGTCTATAGGGGAGGTAAAGCCATTTGAGACCAGAGCAGGCTGTGTTCAGTGCCCTGCTAAGAGTGCTGGCATCCATGGAGAGGATCTGCCTTTTGGGGGTGCCGCCATCATCCCCATTTTCCGAAGATGGAGAACTAGACCAGAGAGGTTAAGTTATATGCCTCAACTCACAGAGCTAGTTCGTAGCAGAACCAAGATTGGAACCTGCTTCTGACTAACTCCTGGCCTCCAGAATTGCACATTTCAAATATTTCTATCATTTAAGCTACATTTGTCCCCAGTAATCAAAATTCACTTCATATGCCTGTGGAATAATTGATGAGTTATATCAAATGTTTACTTTTGTTTATGTCTAATGGGGTACTCAACCCCACTTTGGAATTCTGTTCTTTTAAGGGCCCAGACAAATGCCACTTTCTTCATGAAGCTCCCCCCTAAGTCCCTTCAGAAAATAGTGTTTCTCCCTCCTCTGCCTTCTGTTTTTGTTTGTGGTTCCTGTGGTCTGTCGTCAGTTATGAGCTCTTCAGGGACAGGGACCGTGTTGGCTTCATCTTTGGACCCCATCCTGTTCTAGGCCAGTGAAGTGGTCCCTGGGTTAACGTGGCACCCTGTCCATACTGTTTATCGCGTGTCTTGCTTCCCATATGTCTAGGGTTCTGAAGACGAGTGCGTACTTCTTGGAGGCATGAAAATTGTATCTGTGTTGGGTTTAAATGCTAGATTTTTACTTCTCTCCTGACCCTGGACAGGATAAATTTGTATCTGAGGCTTGGCGATAAGAGGTGCGTATGGGGAGCGTCGCTAGACGCCTGTGCCTCTGGGGCTCAGCAGCACTCTTTTAGTAGTAGTAATAATAACAAACTCTGGGTGGTACATTTTGTGTAGTGCCTTCTATCAACAGCCAAATAGCAAACTTTCTGGGTCTTCACAATATTTTCACATTCATGTCCTAAGTGTACACTGTAGGCATTTAAACATTTTATAAGTGCCTGTGGGGCAAGTTATTCAGATGCTCTTTCCATTCAGTGCGTTTACGAGTGAAAATTGAGGGCATGATTTTTCTCTTTCATGAAGAATAGCGGGCCACGTGCCAGATGAATAAGAGGAAAGGTCCAGAAAGAGTTCATGTATCTTTTTCCTCTGTGGCCTTCCCAGTTTATTAAAACTCACAGCTGATTCTTTCATTAATCATGACATGAAGACAGCAAACACACTGCGGTGCTCTGTCAGAAGATGATTGGAAGGTTCGCTTCGGTAAGAGGAAGAAGGGGACTTCCTTGCTGGTCCAGTGGTAAGGAATCCACCTTCTAATGCAGGGGACCACGGGTTCGATCCCTGGTTGGGCAACTAAGATCCCACATGCCGCAGGGCAACTGAGCCTGCCCACCACAACTACTGAGCTTGCGCGCCTCAACGAGAGAGCCCGTGAGCCACAACTACAGAGCCCACGCGCCCTGGAACCCGTGAGCCACAACTAGAGAGAGAAATGCACACGTCACAACTAGAGAGCAGCTCACATGCCGCAACGAAACATCCTGCATGCCGCAGCTAAGACCCAGCACAGCCAAAAATAAATAAAATAAACAAATAAATACATCTTTAAAAAAAAAAAGAGGAAGGAGGCTTCTGTTTTGTGTGTCAGCCCTCCAGAGGAAAATGTGTCAGTTACCTTTCCTTGGTGGTTGCAGGTCAAACTAGAAGTGGTTCACAATGAGGTATCACCTCACACTGGGCAGAATGGTATCAAAAAAATATACAAACGATAGATCCTGGACAGGTTGTGGAGAAAAGGGAACCCTCTTGCACTGTTGGTGGGAATGTAAATTGATACAGCCACTATGGAGAACAGTATGGAGATTCCTTAAAAAACTAAAAATAGAACTACCATACGACCCAGCAATCCCACTACTGGGCATATACCCTGAGAAAACCATAATTCAAAAAGATAGGTACTTCCCTGGTAGCGCAGTGGTTAAGAATCCACCTGCCAATGCTGGGGACACGGGTTTGATCCCTGGTCCGGGAAGATCCCACATGCCGCAGAGCAACTAAGCCCGTGCGCCACAAGTACTGAGCTTGCACTTTAGAGCCCATGCTCTGCAACAAGAGAAGCCACCGCAATGAGAAGCCCACGCACCGCAACTAAGAATAGCCCCTGCTCGCTGCAACTAGAGAATGCCCGCACACAGAAATGAAGACCCAATGCAGCCAAACATAAATAAGTAAATAATTAATTAATAATAAATTTATTTAAAAAAGAAAAGAAGGATACATGTACCACAGTGTTCATTGCAGCACTATTTACAATAGCCAGGACATGGAAGCAACCTAAATGTCCATCAACAGATGAATGGAGAAAGAAGATGTGGCACATATATACAATGGAATATTTCTCAGCCATAAAAAGGAACGAAATTGAGTTGTTTCTAGTGAGGTGGATGGACCTAGAGACTGTCATACAGAGTGAAGTAAGTCAGAAAGAGAAGAACCAAATACTGTATGCTAAGGCATATATATGGAATCTTAAAAAACAGTACTGATGAACCTAGTGACAGGGCAGGAATAAAGACGCAGACGTAGAGAATGGACTTGAGGACACAGGGGAAGGGGAAGCTGGGACGAAGTGAGAGAGTAGCTTTGACATATATACACTACCAGATGTAAAGTGGATGGCTAGTGGGAAGCTGCTGCATAGCACAGGGAGATCAGCTCCGTGCTTTGTGACCACCTAGAGGGGTGGGGGAGGGAGGGTGGGAGGGAGACGCAAGAGGGAGGGGATATGAAGATACATGTATACATATAGCTGATTCATTTTGTTGTACAGCAGAAACTAACACATCATTGTAAAGCAACTATACTCCAATAAAGAAGTGAAAAAAAAAAACCAAAAAAACCCCCAAAACTAGAAGTGATTCAGCCTGTGCTCCAAGCCGTTTGTACCTTTAGCACGTCTGCAAATAAAGTAAGGCCATTTCGTGGTTGTTCTTGGGAGTAGACACCACTAAGTGTGCAGGTGCAGTGCTGTTCTTACTCGTGTTTCCCTCTCTCTTTTTAAAACTTGTTTTACTGGGGAAATGGGGAAGAGAGAGCAGGAAGAAGCATTTACTTAGATGCAGTGTAAATTGGCATTCCTGCAACGAGGTTCATAATTTTCTTCCTGGCAGCTCGCACAGGGCTGTTAGCACAGATATCCTGTCGCGGTGATCCTTGAATAACCAGACTGTTACAGAACACCGATAGGCATTCCGAAGTAATAGGATTATACCTGACACTTTCATGGGTGAAGTGGTCAGGCTCCTTAACCCTCTCGTAACTAGCCTCACCTAGGACTAGAGGCAACTGGTAATTTTAGTTCTTTTCATTCTTTTTTTGGAGAGAAAAGACAGATCTCTTCTACTTAGCCTCGGTGTTCTCCCCAAAGAAATGTAAAACGGGCACTTGGAGGCCTCTCACAGTTGACTGTTGCTGAAAATGAGCTAAACAATATTCTTCATGTCTATTGTGATAAAAAATGTCTCTCTCTTTTTTGCCCTGGAGGGACAGCTCTAATTCACTCTTCACATCCCTTCAGTAACAAAAACCAAAGAGAAACTCATTAGCTCATCCAGAAACAACCATTTCTAAATAATAATCACCATCATTTATTATAAAATATGAAACTATTGAGATTGCAAATGAAAGTGGCAGCCTGCAGTTGGATGGGGGTGAGGGGCGAAAGAGAAGAGAGGAATTGTCCAGAACCTGAGAATTTTACGGCTGATTCTGATACAGTGGAGGAGGAGGAGAGAGGAGTGTGTCTGTGAAGCGTGGTGGACGGGAGGCGAGGCCTGGGGGGGGTTGGTAAACGTGGTGCATCTTGTGTTCCGTCAGCAGAGTAAGTCGTGTCGAGTACTAGACCCTGTTTTTAATGCCGTCTTCGGGATGTGCTTTTGTTTCATGTAAGTGATGGGTGAGTAGTCCATGTGAGTTTTGAATATTTGACAGCTAGTAGGGTAAGAATGCTAAATTTAACTGAGCGTGCATTATGATCATATTTTTAAAGTTTAAAAAAAAAAAAAAGCTGTGTGCTGATACCTTCACAGGTCCCCTCCGGCTTGAATGAATGCCTCGGGACTGCTGGCCTCTCCTTTCAGAAATCCATGTACTACGGCCTCATTAAGCTGAAGGAAAGGGCTACTAGGACCTTTGTTCCCGCTGCTTTTTTATGGCTGTTGTTCCTGTTTGAGGTTCTTGGGGTGGGGCAGGGTGGGGCCGTCTCCTTGTCGGGGCAGGCCCCGCTTCTCCTCGTGGGATACAGAGGAAGACTCATCTTAAGGAAGAATGGTGGCCGTCGTGCCCTACGTTTGTGCGCACTTGGTGGTTATGGACCCCTGTGTTAGCCGGGTCTGTGCTGGGCAGGGGAGGTTCGCTCGATCTACCCCTTCTGCAGATGAGGAAACTGAGGCCGGGAGGTAGATTTCCTTGATCACTATCCCTTGATAGTGGGTCCGAGCAGGATAGGACCCTGGTGGCTCTGGCTCTGGGTCTGGTGCTCTCGTGCGCTGGGAAACCAGCATGAGGTGCTGAGAGCTCAGGAGGCCAGGGCTCCTCACCCCCTCAGCTTCTAGCTTCTTTCTCCTCCTTTGGGGGAGGGGAGCCACTGCTGTCTGCACCTGTAGGTGGCCATGGTCACCTACGGCCCTCTCCTGCTTGGGTTAGTCCCAGGCTCTCCTCTCTCCTTCCCTAGGGTCTGACTCCCTCCCCAGGGCCGTGGTTCCTGTTACTGGGGCCACAGTCGTTGGTGGCTGGCGCTTCCCTGGGAGGCTGGGATGTCGCCCATCCGCTAAGCCTACTTGGAAACCTATGGGGCATATACAGAGAAAAGTAAGGCACAGGTCTAACTCTGAAGAGATCACGGCGTGGTGAAGAAGATGAATTTGTTGAAAAAGTGTAGGGTACAGTTCTTACAGGTGCATGTTAACATTGCAAATGATCTAGTTTTCATACCTAGTTTTTATTCACCTGCTTTGTGCAAATCTAGAGTGAAACTCGCCCCTTGCAAGATAAGTCATTGTAGACTTTAAAAACTCTTCTTAATTTTGGTTAAAAGTAAGACCCTGGGTAGAGTGGAAAATCACAGCTTCAGATCCCAGTTCTACACTCTTTGTGTGAGTTTGGACAAGCTTCTCAGCCTGATATGTTTCCTCATTTATAAAATGGTGAAAGTACCTCCCAGCATTGTTGTGAGGATTTAACAAGAAACAAGATACCTGAGAGAACCTAGCGCTCTGCCATGTGCCAGGCCCCACGCCCAGCACGTAGTAAATACCCTTTGTCTTTCTGTTCCTTCAACTTGAGGAAATTGAAGACAGCAGGAAATTGACCTCTTGAGCTGTACCGGCCATCGATTACCTTGATTACATGACTAAGGGGGATGATTCTAACAACCGTCCGCTTAGATAATGGTTCCTTGGCAGCAGCATTACTGCCGTTTTGGTCCCGATAATTCTTCGCTCAGGGAGGCTGTCCTGTGCATGGTAGTGTCTTTGGCAGCATCCCTGGCCTCCATCCACTAGATGCCCGTGGTACCGCCAAGTTGTGACAACCAGACATTGCCAAAGGTCCCCTGGGTTGAGGGAAGCAAAATGGTTCTGTTTGAGAGCCATTTGGATAGACCCTTACCCCACTGTTCTGTGTGGTGAATCCTATCCCTCTGCCTCTTAGGAGCATTTAAATGTTTTTACTCTCGGTCAGAGAAGTGTGAAGTAAAACCACAGTGAGGCTGCTGCATACTCCCCGTGTAGCAGGAATGAAAAGGTGAAAAAGTGCTGGCAAGGGTGTGGAGCAACCTAAGATCCCATACACGGCTGGCGGGAGTGTAATTGCTACAAATACTTTGGAAAACTATTTGACAGCATCTACTCAAGCTGAATGTATGCTCACTATGACCTAACGTATCTACTCAAGCTGAATGTATGCAACAGAAATGCAGTCCATGCTCACCAAAGGCAGAGACTAGAATATTTGTAGCAGCACTATTTATAATATCCTCCAGATAGAAACTACCTAAATGTTCATCAACTGCAGAATGAAGTGTGGTCAGTTAGAGCAATGGAATACTATACAGCCACGAAAAGGAATGATTTTCACCTTCACTTAAAAAGAAGGCTAACATTCATAAACATAACGTTGAGCACAAGAATCCAGTCACATCGAGGTACATATACCGTATGATTCTATTCGTATTAAGTGGCCAAACTAATCTAACGTTCTTAAAAGTTAGGATAGTAGTTACCTCATGGGGTAGTTACTGGAAGGGCGCACAGGTTGGGAGGAAGCATTACAGTTGTATTAAAAAACGGGTGTGTTGTCTGTTTTTTAGACTGGATCCTAGTTGGTTGAAAGGGTGATTCTGGAGGTAGAAAAATGGTGCCTAATGAATGAAATACTGTGAAGGCAAATTGAACTGCTAGGTGAAGATTGAATCAGAAATTGGGACTGTCAGTGACATTGACCTTCAGATGTTAAATATTTAGTACTTTTCCTCCATTGGACTTCTGTTTTTACCATGTCAGTAAGTGCTAGCCAACCTGGCAAGAATACGTCTGTGGATAATTATAATTGGTGAGAATGTGAATATCAGAATAATATTTTATTTATGAAGGTTCTTTGAACAGGATTTACTGAACTAAATTGTCTGCAATAATGAAAACCACTAAAATAATCATTTTTGTTAATAAGGAAACATTTGTTTCAAGCGTATAAGGCACTAGTTTAAAACTAGTAAGTTATAGTGTTTTGCAAGATATTTCTCCTTTCTTGGGAATGCTAATTAATTATATTTCCTTCCCCAGTGCTGATTTATTTAAAATATCAATCCTAGTCTGAACTTTTAAATGCTATTTTTATCTTAAATTCATGTTAGTAAAGCAGATTTCCTGTTCACTCATTTGATATCAAGAGAATTGATTTTGTTAGGATTTTTTTAATTTTTGCAAAGTTTAATGAGAGTGGAACTGTTTGTTAAAAGAGATTCACTGTGACTTTTTAAGTTTAGTAAGAGGCTTATTGTGTTTGAACTCAGGTGAGAAATTAGGCAGTTTGCTTTCCCAAAATTGTCTTTGCAATTTAAAATTCACCCTTAGAGGGTGCTGTTGTATTGAAAGTTTAAATCTTTGCTTTGAAGAACCATTTTAAGTTTTTTAAAAAGTACATATATTTGTGTTAAAATCCCATTATATTATAGCACATAATCTAGTCATACTTAATAGAACTTGTGAGTGTTTTAGCTTAGAAATGTTACTGTTTTATAAACAATAAAAGTCAAGACGTGGAGCTTCCCTGGTGGCACAGTGGTTGAGAGTCCGCCTGCCGATGCAGGGGACACGGGTTCGTGCCCCGGTCTGGGAAGATCCCACATGCCGCCGAGCGGCTGGGCCCGTGAGCCATGGCCGCTGAGCCTGCGCGTCCGGAACCTGTGCTCCGCGATGGGAGAGGCCACAACAGTGAGAGGCCCGTGTATCGCAAAAAAAAAAAGAAAAAAGTCAAAACATACAGCTTAATGGCATTTGCTTTTGTGAAAAATTTGAGAAAATACTGTATGTTTCATCGTCATTTCAGTGTGAGCAACTCCAAATTAGAGAAATAAGCAATGTTTTGTGATATATTTAGGAATTCTTTCCTTGACAGAAAATGTAAAAAACACAGAGAACTTAATAGATATTCAGGTTTACATCCTTGATACTTGAGGCATTTGAAAATTGTTTTGTTTTGGTGTCTTCTTTGATTCAACAGGTACACTGTTGAAGACCTACTGTGTACAAAACAGTCTTTATAATCACGTAGGGGAGAGATACATAAATCATCTCGTAGTCTGCCTTGTTTTAGAATTAATGCAGCGTAAACCTAAAATACAGTGGACTCATAAAGAGATTAATCCTAGCTAATGGAGTTCTTGTGAAAGGTGGGATTTTAGCTGAGCTTTTGAGGAGCCACAGAACTTTGCATTGTAAACAATATTTAAAAGAAAAAGTTTCGTTCCTTAAGTCTTCTTTCTTACCACTCAGTGCTAAGTTTGTTTTCACCTAAACCCTCTTCTATGCTTTCCTTCTCTTACAACCTTGTCTTAGTAATTAAGGTAATATAAAAAAGTGAGAGTGCCTTGACCAGTGAGGTATTTAACAAACATTATCGTCACCATTGTTGCTGTTACTGTTCATATTATACTGAAGAATGTGCCCATAGATTGCAGTGGGGTCTGGAGATGCTCTTAAACATGGCACTTCTGCACATCCAACTTTTTGGTTAGTTGATAATGTAGATCAAGTTACAGTCAGGCGTAACTTTCTTCCTTTGGTATGGTTTTTGATTATTAGTCACATATCAGGTTAAAGTGATTTGAAAAAATAAATGTGTGGTAAGGAGAAAAATAAACTTAAAAATGAAAGCATTAGTTAAATATATTGGTTACTTGGCATCCTGGAAAGAAGAGGGCAGTTGAATCCATTGGGGGGGACCAAGCAGCCCTGTAGGGTTATTTACCTTTCCTGGTGTCTGTGAAAAAATAATTGTTAGACTTAACATTAAAATATTCCTTGCTTGGCAAGTGTGCTAATGAAAGCATTTTATTTTATTTCTTTATTTAAATTTTATTTATTTATTTATTTATTTATTTATTTATTTATTTTGCGGTACACGGGCCTCTTACTGTTGTGGCCTCTCCCGTTGCGGGAGCACAGGCTCCGGACGCGCAGGCTCAGCAGCCATGGCTCACGGGCCCAGCCGCTCCGCGGCACGTGGGATCTTCCCGGACCGGGGCACGAACCCGTGTCCCCTGCGTCGGCAGGCGGACTCTCAACCACTGCGCCACCAGGGAAGCCCTAAATTTTATTTATTTATGTATTTATTTGTGGCTGCGTTGGGTCTTTGTTGCCGCATGCGGGCTTTCTCTAGTTGTGGAAAGCAGGGGCTACTCTTCATTGTGGTGCGTGGGCTTCTCATTGTGGTGGCTTCTCTTGTTGCGGAGCACGGGCTCTAGGCGTTTGGCCTTCAGTAGTTGTGGCACAGGGGCTCAGTAGTTGTGGCACACGGGCTTAGTTGCTCCGCGGCATGTGGGATCTTTTCGGACCAGGGCTTGAACCCGTGTCCCCTGCATTGGCAGGTGGATTCTTAACCACTGCACCACCAGGGAAGTCCCAGCATTTTATATTTTAATAAGTGTCTCGAGAGTGATTTTGATCATTTGGCTTTTATGAAGCAGCTCACAGTTTTGCTGATTCTATTCTAAACTGGTAGTCAGCTCTCTAGCAAGTAGAACCATTTAACCTAGTAATTAGCCTGGGCTTCCTACTGTCATCGTTTTGCCATCATTATTCCCCAAAGATGTTGAGACGCTGCCATAATGAACATTTATGGAGCCCTTATTTTATACTGTGGGGAGCTTTATACCAAGAACTGAAGCTTAGTTTTCCTTTTCTCCAAAGCTTATGGTCTAGTTTGGGGAATTGTTACTAATACATGAAATAATTAGTAAGTAATAGAAGACAAAAGCATATGCATACATGTCTACATTCTCTGAAAGTTTAAAGTACAGGGAGTTTCTCCTTGTAGACTGTTTTCCTTAGCCCCCCAGTTTTACTGAGATACAATTGACATACAGCGCCATATTGTAGACTGTTCTTTAGGACAGATACCTCATTATAAACATCTTTAAATCTTACAGAGTTCTAAATAAATGTTTGGAATTTTTAAATCTTTAGCTGTTAAATCCTAATGAAAAGGACATTTCATGGTGTTCAAAAATTAGATATAAATGATCCATTGCTTATGCCTCACCAGGGCATATTTTCTCATATGTCCCTGCTTTTTAAAAAGTGAGGACCTTCCTTCACCCTCACATTGATTATATAAGGAATATAGTCTTTGCAGGTAAATTAGAGACACAGGAAAATGTAAAAAATGCCCACCCCTCCAAGATAGGCACTGTTAACATTTTGCTATGCTTTCCAATCATTGATTTATTTTTATTTATTTTATTCCTTTTGACTTTTTCCTTTTTTTTTCTTGTTTTTCATTTTAAATTAATTTTTATTGGAGTATAGTTGCTTTACAATGCTGTGCTAGTTTCTGCTGTACAGCAAAGTGAATCAACTACAGCTATACATATATCCCCTGTTTTTTGGATTTCCTTCCCATTTAGGTCACCACAGAGCATTGAGTAGAGTTCCCTGTGCTATACAGTAGGTTCTCATTAGTAATCTGTTTTATACACGGTGATGTGTATATGTCAATCCCAATCTCCCAATTCATCCCACCCTCCCCTCCCCCCCGGGTATCCATATGTCCATTCTCTAAGTCTGTGTCTCTATTTCTGCTTTGCAGATAAGTTCATCTGTATCATTTTTCTAGATTCCACATATAAGAGGTATTACACGATATTTGTTTTTCTCTCTCTGACTTACTTCACTCTGTATGACAGTCTCTAGGTCCATCTACGTCTCTGCAAATTGCACAGTTTCGTTCCTTTTTATGGCTGAGTAATACTCCATTGTGTGTATGTACCACATCTTCTTTATCCATTCTTCTATTGATGGACATTTAGGTTGCTTCCATGTCCTGTCTACTGTAAATGGTGTTTCATTGAACATTGGGGTGCATGTATCTTTCTGAATTATTGTTTTCTCTAGTGCAGTCTTTTAAATACATGTGTGTGTATATTTCTTTCTGCATATGTGTGTATACTTATAAATAAGCAAAATTGGTGCTTAGTGTACATACTATTTTTATATTTTTTATTTGCTTGTTTTCACTTAACATATGTAATTCCATTAGCATATGTTTTGAGTATATCATTTTCTCCTGTCATTTTATATATATATATATATTTTTTGTGGTATGCGGGCCTCTCACTGTTGTGGCCTCTCCCGTTGCGGAGCACAGGCTCCGGACGCGCAGGCTCAGCAGCCATGGTTCACGGGCCCAGCCGCTCCGTGGCATGTGGGATCTTCCCAGACCAGGGCACGAACCTGTGTCCCCTGCATCGGCAGGCGGACTCTCAACCACTGCGCCACCAGGGAAGCCCCTGTCATTATATTTTTTAGAAGGAATTATAATGGTTGCATACTATTCTGTCATTGATATACCACAGTTTTCATTCATTCCCTTATTTTTGGACTTTTAGGTTTTCAAATTTTCATTATTATAAATAGAAGCATGATAAGCATCTTTATGTAATTCTTTGACCAAATCTTATTATTTTCTTAAAACAGAGTTCTAGAACTAGAGTCCAGAGCAAGGAAAGGATGTGAACATTTTCAGCACTACAGACAGCTTGATGTGTATGTTGACTGCTTTGTAGAAAGGCATGGACTGCATACACTTTTACTAGCAGTGACACAAATTCCAATGGCAGCTCACCTCACCAGCATTAAATAAGATTGAAATGCTTTCTCTTTTTGTTAATTTGGCAGGTAGAGAATCACTTAATTGTTTTTAATTTGTATTTTTTCTATTTTTAATGAGGTTGAATAGGCTTGCTTTTAAGAAAAAAATTTAAAGTGTATTTATTTTATCTTTTATTTGTTTATATTTTTGGCCATGCTGCGTGGCTTGCGGGATCTTCCCTGCGACCAGGGCTCGAACTTGTGCCCCCTGCAGTGGAAGGGTGGAGTCTTAACCACTGGACCGCCAGGGAAGTCCCTCGAATAGGCTTTTTAAAACTGTATTGGCCATTTGTTTCTCATGTTCTTTGCTCATTTAAAAATAATTTAGATTAATTTTTTTCTTATTTTCTCTTCTTTAATGTTTATATACCAAGAACATTCATCCTTCATCCACCATGGTATATGTCACAAATATATTCTTCTGTTTTGTGTTTTGCCTCTCTACTTGGTTTTGGTGTTTTCAGATGTACGAAACATAAAATTTGTATATTCAGTCAAATTCTACAGTAGTTTCCTCTGTGACTTCTTTCTTTGATTTAATTCTTCTTCAGGCTTGGAAAATGTTTCCCTATTCCGAATTAGATAGTCTGAACATTTTCTTACAGTTTTTAAGGTTTTTACTATGTGACAATATCTGTTTCATTTTTCTTATTCTCTTTCCAGTTCCACCCAAAAATGTTCTTTGCTTTATTTATTTGTTTTATTTTATTGAAGTAGAGTTGATTTACAATGTTGTGTTAGTTTCAGGTGTACAGCAAAGTGATTCAGTTATATGTGTACATATATATGTATATATATGATTCTTCTCCAGGTTTTTTCCCATATAGGTTATTACAAAATATCAAGTATAGTTTCCTATGCTATACAGTAGCTTTATGTTTTAAATATCTGATAGATCAAATTTCTTCATCCAAAAAAACCCAACTTTTACCTGATTTTTTTTTTTTTTTTTGGTGGATAAAATTTAGAACCATCCTTCCAGTTTCCTTAAGAAGAATCCTGTTGGTAGTTTAATTATGACAGTGTTAGTCTGTGAATGAACTTGAGAAGCACTGACATTTTCCAGCGCTTGGCGTTTTTCGCTGGATATGTTGACCATAACCTGAAGCCTGATCAGAATCTACATGAGTTTTCCTCAGATGTGAGGACTTGTGTCCCCAGAAGATTCTGACAGAATCCAGTTGGAGAAACGTTGAGTTAGATAATCTGGTATGTGCTGGGAGTAGGGAGGGGCAGATGGAGAGTCTGCCTTTGAGGTGTTTTCATCTTAGAGATTTGATTCAACAGGAATTTATTGATGGCCTGCCGTGTGTCAGGCTCCTGCCAGACCAACCCTGCAGAGGTACAGAAGGCATAGCCCTTGCTCCTAAAGCCTGGACGTGCATAGGATGGAAGCATGTTGGTGGGCAAATGATGGTACAGGCCTGGGAGTGAGGACTCAGAGGGACGGGGGTCCCACAGGACAAAGGAGATGTGTGCCAAGTCCTGAAGGAAGAATGGGTGTTTGCTGGGAGAGAGGCTGGAAAAGTCTTGCACGAAGAGGGAGCGTGTGCACTGAGACAAGAAATAATTTGGTTTTCGAGAGTAACTGTAGGTAGTTCACTGCTTGAAGCGGAAGGTGGACGATGTGGGGAGCTGTGATAGGATAGGTCCAGCCGCAGGGACTGGCTGCCCTGCGGAGTCGGCAGGTGTGGCTGCCACGCTTCAGAGCGGGGCTTCTCAGACTGTCTGCCTGGAAGATTTACAGGACCTAAGATGACTCTGTCAAATTGCTGTCAAAGTTTCTACCTGTTCACTCTCCTCGTCTGTAGCTCTAAGTAGGACCACAGTAGCGTCCAGATTAGTGGGAAACACGTGGTGGGGGCTGGGGATTTTATTTTCCCTCTGCTCATTGCAAACACAGGTCAAGGTGTACCTGTGGGCCTGTGTCCACATGGGTGGTTGCCTCTTGGAGAGTGAAGACTACATTGTAAGTGACACTGAGTCATTAAAGGGAAGTTACTAAATATTTTACTCATGTCGTTACCACTGGATTGTTTGGATCTGGTTAAATCACTGAACTTTAAAAAGAAAACTTTCCTTCTCGAAATAAGTTGTGTAAAATGAAGTATCTGAAGGCAGGTGATTTTTTTCCCTCTGAGATAAAAGCGGTGGTTCTCAATCTTGGGCGCATGTTAGAATCGCCTGGGACTCTTTAAAATCGATCCCAACACTGGGCCCCACCCCCTCAGATTATTTTGGGGTGCACCCACAGCCTCAGGATTTTTAAAAACTCCATACTGATTCCAAGGTGCAGCCAGCTTTCTCCCGTATGGGGTGTGCTAATGACTCATAACGTTTTCTGATTGAGAAGTTACGTCAAAGAATGTAGCACAGTAATTGTTCTCCACAACCAGCTGGGTAATTGAATTTGGACCAAAACTATCAGTTGAACTTGAATCTGTACCTAAAGATATTAAGATTAAGTACAATAATATATATTAGATGCTGTAAGAGTTTTCTTCTGACCCTCCCCGTCACGTACCACCAAGTATTTTAATTACAGTTGATGGTGTACATACCTTTCAGTGTAGCTTATTCAGATTCTAGAATACGTACTCTAGCATTAATAAATAGCCTTGTAAATTAAAGCTCGTGAAATCTCGATTTTTCTGTTGCCTCCTTCACCTGCTGCTATGCCAGTTACTCCTATTGCAGCAGGGACGGCAGCAGTATTGGGTGTTGTATTTATCTCCAGATAGGATTCAATTAGAACAACTTGTCGTGAACATGCCTGTTACCCAAAGTGCAACTGCTGATCTTTTAACATATAAGCCCTTGAAATTATTTATCCAGTTCTTATTTTAGAGTATTACAATGTCCAGTCTTGGTCTACAGTATAGCACACCCCTTGGTATTTTCTAAATCTCCAAATAGCATACAATAGTATTAGCATAGAAACACCTCCTGTGGCGAATTACTAGTCTATTCATGGTGCCAAAAGCTAGGTGCCACCTCCAAAGAGAAAACTATTTTTTCCCCTTTATTTTGCCAATGTGTTCTTCACGTGCTGAAGATTCTGAACTTTCAGTGATTTACAGACTCAGTAAATAGCTTTTGGGCACCACTTGTGCTGGATGTTGGAGATGTGACATTTAAGGCCCAGGTCCTTACAGTAAGACGTGATGTGCTGGCATGCTGTTCTGTTAGCCTCTAAAACACAGAGGGGACAGCTTTCCTATGTGCAAAATGAAAATAATTTTATCCCTCCCGCCCATCGTGTCAGGTAGGCTTCGTGTTTGGGATATGTAGTCTTACTTCCTTAAACTCTCTCTCTTTCTCTTTCTCTCTTCCTGTTTCTCCTTATCTTTCTCTCTCCCTCTTCCCCTCCTTATTTTTTAGAAGGTTTTAAGGGAATAACACACTCTAAAAGTAGTTCTACCAACTATTTTGGGAGCCATATACCATTATTTAATCCCTCTGAGCCCCAGTTTCCGCTGCTGTAAAAAGGTGATACCATCCCTGACGTGTTTATGTGAGTTGTTATGAGAATTATGAGAGAAGTTATATGTAACATGACATTGAAATTTTAAATATACAGTTAAAGTGTAAATGGACCTTGTAAAACGACTTTTAAAAGAGAAGGAAGGAAAGAAAAGAAATATGTGGTATATGTACCACAGCAAAGCACTTTGGGTTTCTGAAACCCAAAAGTGAAGCTACACCAGAGTTAAATTCCATGGAAGTTTGCTTCCATGATGGATTTTTGACTTTGTACTCAGCTCCTGAAAAAGCGACTTCCTGGGTTTTCTCTTCCCTCCTCCGGTTTTGCAGCGGCAGGGCTGCTTCCTGTCAAGAGCAGCTCTGCCCCGGCCCCTCCTGCAGACGCTCCACCTCCTCCTTCTCTTTCTTTCAAACACTTAGTACATTTAGAGCCTGATCTTGTGCAGAAAACATCCCTGACATGTGAAGAGCCCCGGGGATTCAGTGAGCATGCTCCGCGCTCCCTCCCGCTGGGAAGAGGAAGCTCGTCCACATACGAGTCATTCCAGGCATAGTCGGCGTGTCAGCGCAGTGAACTCGCAGCGGGCTGTGAGCGGCGCGAGCGCGGCTTTGTCCTAGGAAATGGGCTTCGGGTTTTCCTTCCTTGCTCCTTTCTTACGTCGAAGAAAGACCCGTAAAGACTTCTGAAACGATTTTTAAATGTTCCATTGAGGATCCAGGACGTATACCGTCTGCCCACGAACCCTTGAAGGGTTTTCTGCAAGTTCGATTTTGTGTGCGTCTTTTTTTTTTTTTTTCACTTTTACTTTGTTTTGATCCGAGGCCGGGCCTCCGTCTTTGTGAAGTTTAAGAGAAGAGCCAGGAGCTGCTCAGCACTAGTTGATTTTGGAAACGTACTTTTTCGGGGCGAAAGCAGAGAGCTGGTTTTCTGTGCTAGCCCAATAAATGCTATTTATGAAGATGGACCTGTTGAACTACCAGTACTTGGACAAGATGAACAACAACATCGGGATTCTGTGCTATGAAGGTAGATGTTCCCTTCTAGAAACTGCTACCCTATTGCTTGGGTCAAGGCCACTCCTCCTTTCCTGTTCTCATTGCCTTCTGTGCATTTTGTTCTCTTTCTTGAGTCTTTAGGATGCTTTGAAAGGCAAGCGGTTCTTAGGTACTGTTTTCAGGACAAAGTTTGTTGTTTGTATCTTAGCCTTCAGGGGTTACAGTGGAGGTGGGGGCGGGGCAGGGGCGGGGAGGTGGGAAAATATACATTGTTAAAAGTTTGCTTTATGCTTGCAACATACTAACTCCTCACATTTTAAACTCTTTTAAATTGTATTTCTTTTTTGATTTCTGTTGGTGTTTTCTTTAGAGGAGGAACTTCTGGACCCAAGTAAAAAGTTAAACATGCCAGGTTTTCTCTCTCTCTCTCTTTTTTTTTTTTTGCTTTCATACTTACACTATCTACGTACAGTATTCCTGTTGTAGTCCAACAGCCAGCAAGAACTTTGGATTTTCACGTAGAGGGGAACAGAAAGTTACAGTGCGTTTTTGTGTTCAAGAGCGATTGTCCCAAACAATGAAGAATTTTTCTATTCAGTTTGGGGGCCTGGAAGGGCACCCATGTCACAGAGCACAGACTGGCCCTTTGTCTGATTTCCCGTTTCCTGTACAGCTCTGGGAGAGTTCTGACATTGAAGGATGTTCCTTCCACACTCCTGTCCCTTGTGGAAGTGATTGCACAACCCACCAACCAGAAAGCTAAATTAAAAAACAAAAACAAAAAAACAACTCGGAAATCTTACCACTTATTACCTCCTACTAAACCATGAGGTATTTCCCCACTGCCCTGTAGTATTTCAAGCTGTCTCTATTAGTAGTAAGAAGAGAAAAAGGGAATTTCTTAATCCAACATTATCTACGTGCAATTTGAAAAAGTGGTAATGGTCTGAGTCTGAGTAGCTGGAGACACATCTCCGGGGGAATTCAGCTTGGCAGGGGAAGTGTTTTTTGTTTAACCACATACAAATCAAGGAGACATCTCCCTTCTGATTCAGCAGAAGTTTCCATGTCTCTGCCTATAGTGAACTGAACATTGCTCTAGAAAGAGAAAACATGGAAGAAACTTGGGAGGGTGAGCCGATCCACTTGTATTTTTCGTGTAGAAACTTTAGCCCTGTTGCCCAAGCAGTCAAAAACTTACCCTTTCCCCTTCAAGGAAAAAATCTCATTCTTGGTTTTATTTAACTTTGTGGATGAGAATCTCATATTTAAAGTAGTCTTTTTTTTTTTGTTTTAATCCTACTTGTTCCAGGAATACGAATTTTGGTGAATTGCTTTCTTTGAATCTGCTGCTTTAGGTATCATCCTGTTTCTAAAGTCACTCATTTAAAAGGCAGACTTTTTTTTTTTTACATCTTTATTGGAGTATAATTGCTTTACAACGTTGTGTTAGTTTCTGCTGTACAACAAAGTGAATCAGCTATATGTATCCATATACTCCTGTATCCCCTGCCTCTGGAGCCTCCCTCCACCCTCCCTATTCCCACCCCTCTAAGTGTCATAAAGCACCGAGCTGATCTCCCTGTGCTGTGCAGCTGCTTCCCACTAGCTATCTTATTTTACATTTGGTAGTGTATGTATGTCAATGCTACTCTCTCACTTCGTCCCAGCTTCCCCTTCCCGCCCCCCCTGTGTCCTGAAGTCCGTTTTAGAGTGGTCTAAGCAGCAAGCCACCAGGCGTGTTTCCTGTGAAATGAACATTGCAGTTAGTTTAAAAGAATTTTTTTTTCAGTGAACAAGAAACTGAAAACTTTTAAGGCACTTTCTGTTGGATTGTCTTTGTCATTGAGTAATAAGATATTTTCAGAATAAAACAAAGCCTAATAATCAGCCTGAGAGAGGAATATAGGGATTATTAGGAAATTGATACCACGTTAATTTTTTGTGTCTGCAGGTGGTGAGGAAAAGCTTACGGAAAGCTTGTCCAGGTTGATCTGTTGTTTAGTAGGTACCATACACGAGAGTGGTCTTCTAGGCTCCCTCCTTAATTGGGAGGAAGAAACTTTGATTCTGAAAGTTGAGTAGATGTGTGGGATGATGTGCTGTAGTCTGTTTGGTTTAAACATCTGCTGCTATTTTCCTTATTATGAAAGTTAACATTATTTTAACACCAAAATAAATACACAGGAAATGAAGAAAAGCACAGCAAAATCTGAGTGGTGTTTATAGTGGGCTGTTTATGTCCTAGTGGTTTTCTCAGTGTAAACATTGCACACATCTGCTCTGAACTCAAAAGGGTGTTTAGAAGATGGGCATAAATCTTAGATGGGATTTTTTTGGGGGGGGTGGTAAGAAAAGTTGGAATAGTTATTGTTCCTTTTAAGTCCAGCACTTTGAGAGTATTCGTATTAAATCTATCAGCTCACCAGCATTCCAGGGAAGTTATTTGCAAAACGGAATGTACAGTTGGTGGGTAGTGTTTGATTTCACTTAGGGCCCAGGCATGTTTCACGTCTCTTAAAAATAAGGGACAAAATAGTTTTCTGAATTTTTAGTCTTAAGAAGGTAAGATGTTGATGGTCAATTATTCTCTAGGTTAGTTATACTGTTTTCCTTATTTGTATTAGAGCTCTACTCCACAAAATAAACCATGTGTCTGCGCCATCTTTCCTCAGCCTCTCTAGGAACTTATACACAAATAGGTCTTTTTTAGCCAATTCTCTCATAGCCTACAAGGTCTTCCTAAAACCCCACATTTAGGGTAGACTCCAGATGGCTTAGATATGGACTCTCTGCTGGGTGTCTGCTCCTGACTTTCACCATAGAAATCCACAAGCATAATTGAAAAGAGAATTAAGGAAAAAAAATGAACCACAAATAGATTTGGGGTGGGGACCTTTTGGGATAGGAGAAGATGATTGGCAAAGGGCAGGAAGAATCTGCGTTTGGCTAACTTATGGAAACTAACTACCTTCATTGGTGATAAGCCAGTTAGCAGAACTCTGCTTGGGTATTAATGTGTCTTTTCAAAAGTCTCTGGTTTATTACTGAAATTCTCAACAGTTAGCCAGTTCGTCATTCATCACCCTTCCTACCGTATGTTCAAATTATACCCACTTGAATCCCAGTTTTGCCTCTATCTCCTTGAAAAGGAGCCTTCATTTTTTCCCCTCTGAACTCCTGAGAATGCGCCACTAATAGACCGAAAGCCTCATGAAGGCGGGGCTTTGTCTTGGTCACTGTATCCCTGAGTCCTGGCACAGTGCCTGGTGTGGCTCTCAGGAAGTGGTGGACTCAGAAATCAATGAAATCTCTCTGTCGGCAGCTGTGGTCGCTGCTGTATAATTTAGCACTTAATTTTATACTGTCTCATGTTCTCTAATTATCTAATTATTGCAGAGCTATCCAGGGCCTTAGATATAGCTAATACATTTGCCTTGTTTTTGCCAAGAAAACTGAGACCTAGAGAGGTAACTTGTCTGTCCGAGTTTATTCAGAAAGTTTGTGACAGAATTGAATGGAGGAGCAAAGTGGTTTCAGTTAGTCTGTGATTCTTCTATACCGCACCACCTCTCCAAAATTATTTGATGTCTTGCCTCCTTAATTAATCATCACCTCCTTGATGTTAGGGGCCATGCTCTGTCCCAGGGACCTTCACAGCCCGCAGCACAGGGACAGCATCTTGGATCACGATGCACAGCTGAGTCTGACCTGGATTCTTCTTTGCTCTGAAACCAGTTGTTGGTCTAGGTTCCCAAACTCTTGTGATAATCAGGGAAGACGGTAATCAGGGCTCTAGGCGAGGAGAGTCCTCGGAATTCGCTTTCCTCGCTCCTTTGGCACGTAGCTTTGCTAACTTTGCTCTGACTGCAGGGGAGGAGGCCCTGTGTAGATGCCAGTCACAGAGGGTTTCCTCAAGGGACCAGGGAGCTGGTTCGACCATGGACTTTTCTCAAGATGGCTGATAGTTCTATTTACATAATTACTTAGTGCTGAAAACTTAGGTCCTAATAAATGTACTCCTGCTTGGCCGTGGCTTTAAGCTGCTGTTAGTGATACTTTAATTATGGGTTAAGAGCCATTAAGGTGTAATTTGGTAGAAGAATTCTTCCCTTTTAATTTAATGGTGTGATTTATATTGGGAGAAAGGAAGAATAGATTGTATCTTCAGATCTTCTGAAAGTTTAAGAGAAGAGCATTACAAGTTCCTGGACTTTTAGAGCTGTTCATTGTTTCAGAACTTAATTATCACTTGTTTCATCACAGGCTACATATAAATGAATTTTCTGGAATTGAAAGGAAAATGTACACAAGGAGGGTGGTTGAGTCGCGTGAGACCCTACTAGGGATGTGAGCGAGGCCCATGCCCTGCTGACGGATTTCTTTTGTTTTCTGCCAGTTTAACCAGCAGCAGTTTAATGGAGTCCTGGTTTCATTGTTCTTTGTCTAATGAGCTCAGAGGCATCAGGAAACTTAGGAGTGTCCGGTACTAGTGAGTTGAAAAGGGCACAGAGCAGAGCTGCTTTGTACTGGCTGTATTCTGTCCCCCGCCCCGAACATCAAGTGACCAGCTCTTCACCCAGGGGTGAGGTAAAGTGTCTGCAGCTGTTTTGCTGTGGAAATTCATTTTACTGTACCTTTTAATTTGTAGGAGAGGGTCGGGAGTGAAGGGGGAGGGGGGGAAGGAGAGCTGGAGAGAGAGGGGGGAGGGGGGAGGGGGGAGAGGAGGAGAGGTTGGGAGGAGCTTGGTTAATAAAACAAACTCAGGTGAGCCCAAGAGCTCTTCCGCGAGGACCTGGCCAGTATGTATTCCTTCTATCTACAGTTTGGGAGGGAACGTGTGATTATCCCCTCCTTCCTTCCGGCTCCCCTCCCTTGTTTCTCTACCCTTTTCTGGAAGGATGATTTTACTTGGCTGTTTCTTGGAACCTACACCAGCTTTGTTTTGGAAGGCGGATTTCTCTTCCTTCCTTCCGCCTTACTTCACTCTCGTCCTCAGGGCCTTCAGTTCCCAGGGTGTTTGGATTCGTTCGCTGTGAAGGAAGATCATTTTAAAAACACACCGTAAGATATGAAGAAATTCCCCCTCTGCGTGTGAGAAGATTCGATACCTCTTCTTAATAGTTCGGTTCTGCTTTATTGTGAGGATGTTGCAGAAAACTGGGTTTTGTCGTGAAGAAATTAGATCCAGATTTAGCACTTCTGCATGTACACAAAGATATAAAATCAGTCGTACCAGGGATTGTTTCAGACTGTATCTGTTTTATCTCTCTGTATCTGCACGTTTATTCCGTGACTGTTTATATTTAGTGGTGTCTATGTATATACTGGGCTCCTTGGAGCTGAGCTCAAGCCTTCCCCAGCAACGTCAGTTTGTCTTACAAAATAGTCCCTCTCCCTTTTATTTTTTAATGAATTCATATATCAGCCGCTCCCCCCACCCCAGCTCCCCAAAAACTTCAATCACTTTATTTTAAAAGCAGAGTCTGAAATTTTGATTTTCTCTCTTCTGCTTTCTTTCTCTCTGCCTTCCTGAATGTTACGTGTTCTGCTAAGTTCTGAGGGATTATTGCCATCAGTTTGCTTTCTTATCTTGCCTTTTCTGCATTTTCTTTCTTAGAATTCTGTAGATTGTTTTAATTTCAGTGTATTGTATACAGGATATGTTTTAATCCTAACAATATGAATCACTTCTAGTTGAAAGAATGTTTATTTATGCTAAATAAAATAGAAAATCTCTTCTGAAAGTTGTCTTTAATTTGTGGCTATTTGTATGATCTTTTCTGAACTCTTAACATTTCACCCATCTGTTTGCAAAGAAGTCTGTAAACATAACAAACTGAAAAATATTTAGTAAGTGATTGGAGAAGACTCAGTACTGTGCTTTTGTAACCCAGTATCCATTCTCTTAAACATGTATGGAATGCCTCTGCTCTGCTAAGGAATGTGTTAGGTCTTGGGTTGATCTTTCTCTGTCTGTGTCTGTCTGTCTCCCTCTGTGTGTCTCGGTCTCTTCACATTTTTTGTTATGGAACATATATAGACATAAAAGTACATAAAACATATGTGTAATTTATAGTTTAAAAACAATCAACCTTGTAATCATCATCAGGTGAAGAAGTATTCAACCGCCTCCTTCAAGTGTTCTCTCCCAGTCAGAATTCCTCCCGACCCCAAGAGGGCGTCGCAGTTGTAACTTGCTTTTCTTTATACGTTTACTACCTATGTGTGTCATTCTAGACAAATTAGCTTAATTTTGTCTGGTGGTTTTTTTTTTGTTTTTTTGTGGGTTTTTTTAGCCCTGTTTGATTGGAATTATCCTGTAAGTCTTCTCTGTGTCTTGTTTATGAGATCTTTTAAAGTAGTGGCCATGTCCTAAGAGGTTGTCTTCTCCATATGAAGCCTGCTTCTCGGGTGGGGGACGGCTTCACCCTGGAACTTTCGCGGACGTCCCAGCCTCCCTTTTCACTCACCTGCTGCTCCCCTGTTAACAGACGTGGTGTTGCTTTGGTCTGAACTTTTTTTGCAGTCAGTATTTTGGTCACAGTCGTCACCACTGTTAAAGCCCACCAGCATCCATGTGTAATGGAAAATTGTGTGTTAGAAAAAAATCTGCCCAGCACAGATGTAGAGAACAAACGTATGGACACCAAGGGGGGAAAGTGGCGGGGGGGGGGGTGAGGGGGTGGGATGAATTGGGAGATTGGGATTGACATGTATACACTGATGTGTATAAAATGGATAACTAATAACAACCTGCTGTATAAAAGAATAAATAAAATAAAATTCAAAACAAAAATTCTGGCCAGTTTTGGAGAGCGCAGGACTGGGGGAGGGTGGGAGGACACTTCTGGAGATACATAGGTTAATTAGGGTCTGAACAGAAACTTTAGTTGTGCATTAATGAGCAATTTGCTTGAAGGCTGAGACTTGTTACAAGTCAGCTTTGTCGCAGCGCCAGGTTTCCTTGGATGGTAATGCAGGGACTTTTAGATATACAGAAAAAGCTTAAATTGTTTGTTCCAGTACTCAAACAATACTCTGCATTGTATAGAGATGGCTGCTGGAGAGCAACAAAGAGCTGAAACAATAGGCAGCCTCATGCACCATCTAAAATTATGAATGAAGAAGGACCCTCCGTATGTATCCCTCTTGGTGTTTATTTTATATCTGTTTTGCATGAAAAGAGTTGCCTGTTAATCCTTCTTGGCTGATGATTAGATTTTAATAGAGTGAATTCCAGAACTGAAGGGTTTGAGGCAGATGCTTTCTGCCGAGCAGTGTAGCACAGTGTTCACACTCCCTCACCTTACGCTGGACAGAGCCTGTGCTGTTTCCCTGTTAACAGTCGAGGGAGTGATGAGTGCAGATTTCTGCATGTTTCCCCCCCTTTGAAAACAAACACGCCTTCCATGACGTGGCAGCCCTATTAAAGTGACAAGGGATTAATTTAAAATTTTATTTCATTGTTGGCAGCTTTCTCCTGTACCCACTTTCTCCCTTTCTTACTATGCGTGTCCTTTTAAACTATTGTTTTTTTTGATGAGCAACTGATAAACTATTGGCTGACCCCACAGAGAACCGTGTTTTATTTCCCTGCTGAAAAGCTCTGACCTCTTTGCCAGTGCTTAAAATCACCCAGGAGAGTGATTTGGGTGGCTTTTTAAAGAAATATGTAATAGCAGCTATAGTACCAGGCTAGAAGTTCTATGGCGTGGAGGGTAAAAGGGATGGAAAATAGTAGTCATTCTCGGGGTGAAACCTATGTAAAGTTTTGTAACACTGACGCACTGAATTCCCCATTGGGAACAATTACCACCAATTTCTGGAGATGATGATGGAGCCCTTTTTCTGTTAGAGGCTTTATTTCAATAAAGGGAGGGAAGCGGTAGAATGAAGTAGAATTCCAGGACTAACAGCAGACATCAAATATTGCTCTTAGCGTCCAATAATAAATATAACACATTATATATATATATATAAATAAAGTGATATATATAAAAATATATTTTTACATATTCTCTCTATATAAATATATAAAATACATACACACGTGTGTATACCATACATGGTTTTATATTTTGTTCGGCAGAGAGAGAGAATGAGAGAGAGCCTTCTTGTAGAGTGGGAAGAATCCTTATATACCATTTAAGGAGAAAATAGTGGAACCACCACATCTCCTTGGCTTTCCTGCCTGCAGGCTGTTCAGAGTCTGACTCCATCCTTCTTTCCTTTCCCCTAGGCCCAGTGAAAGGCTGGTTCTTCTATTTATGCTCACAGGTCCCTACCCTCTGGCCTCAGGGACTTATCAGTGATTGGCTTCTTTTCTGATTTCCTTTCTTCCTCTTCTTGGGTCTTTCCCTTCATCATGTGCTTACGCACAAGTCTCTCCCAACTTTAAAACAAAAACTAACCCATCCCTAAACCTTGTGTTCCCTTTTTACCTATTAGATCTCTTTTCCTTGCCATCCAGGTTGTCGGGAGAAGGTCAGTGTTCTCTGTTTAGCTTCTGTCCATTCGCTCCTCATTCCACCGTCATCTGATTTCTGTTCCCACGACTCCATTGAAACTTTTTCGGACAAGGTCACTAAATGCTACCCTCGTGGCACGTTCAGTGGACACTTGTTAGTCCTTGGTTTTTCCAAATTCTTAAAATTCTTCCATTCCTTGGCTCAGAGACTTACGGGGTCCCCACTGCATCGTGAACGAGGTGCTGTGCGCGGCATCGTCAGGGGCTTTATGTGCTCCTGGGGGTGGGTAGGAGGGTACGTAAGAGGGAGGCAGGCTGATAAACATTTGTTCTGAGCTTGAGAACAGATTGGAAGGAAATAGGAGAAATAGGAGAGGACGTGACTGTGCGATGCTTTGGGCAAGAGGTGGTGGCAACCCAAGTCACAGGGGTGGTCGTGGAGTTGGAGAAGGGGGTAGATTTGAGAGATGTTTGGAGAGAAGACTGAAGGGCGTGGTTCTGGATGGGAGCAGGGGAAGAGGCAGATGACGGGGAGGATAGTGGCTGCTTCCTCAGCTTCCGGCTTGTCCACGTGGAGGGACGGTGCTGCCATTTGCAGAGACGGGAAACACGGGGAAGACTGGGTTCTGTGGTGAGATTGTGAGTTTCATGAGTTTAGTTTTGGGTGTGTTAAGTTTGAAGGATCTTTGAAATTTCAAAGGAGAGATAAGTATTAGAAAGTTGAGTATATAGGTTTAGAGCTCAGGGAAGTGGCCACTGCCGGAGATGGTAATTTGGGACAGAGAATAAGAATGGTCACCTAGGAACAAAGACTAGAATAAGAAGTTGAAGAGGTCCTAGGAACTCTTCTCTTAGTCAGGTCTCCATGGGTTTTCTTCATTATCACTAAAATAACCGCATCACTGACCCCACCTCTCATCACGTTCCCTCTGGGCCTTGGTCTGTAACATCACGGGAGTGTCATTCCTCATGTACCCCTCCAGCCTCATCCTCCACTACTCTGTCGCCCACGTCATGTCTCCCATCGCTCCTTCACTTGCACCTGTGGTCCACACACACCCGACTCCTTCCTTCCAGTGAGCCGTGGCCTCTTCCTGAAATTCCACCTCTTCTTTCTCATGACGCCTGTTAGCCTCTCCCTCAAGGGCAGAGGCTTCTTCTGGAAAGTGACCCTCTTCACCCCTACCTTCTTGGCAGGGTCAGGTGTTGCGTTTGCGTGGCGTGCCACGTGTGCTTCTGTCAGAGCATTTGTACTCACCCGTCTGCCTTGCTGTAAGCTCTGGGAGGGCCAGGCCTTTGTCTTTGGTCTCTTTGTTCTTAGCATCAAGCACCGTGGTGTCTGCTTATGAGTGAATCCACTCCACTGTCTTTTCATTAAAGATAAAGAGACATTGGAATTGTGTGACTAGCCCAGGGATGCTCAGTTAGTTGAGAACACAAGGGAGTTTGTTAATTCTTAGAATGTTCTTAGAGGGGGGACAGAGAGCCAGGAAAAGGAGGCATATGAAGGTTGGGGGGGCACTCTTTAAGGCTCAGTGTCTGTAGAGAAACATTTTGAAGTGGGCTGGTTGCTTAGAAATAACTGCCCCTCCTCATCTGTTTTTTTGTTTTTTGTTTTTTTGTTTTAAATAGAAGGGGCACAGCCCACTGGGGAGACACATCGATCTCATCATTTTATTTTTATATTTATTTATTTATTTGTTTGTTTGTTTTTGGCTGTGTTGGGTCTCCGTTGCTGTGCACAGGCTTTCTCTAGTTGCAACGAGCGGGGGCTACTCTTCGTTGCGGTGCGCGGGCTTCTCATTGCGGTGGCTTCTCTTGTTGTGGAGCATGGGCTCTAGGTGCGCGGGCTTCCGTAGTTGTGGCGCGTGGGCTCAGTAGTTGTGACGTGTGGGCTCAGTAGTTGTGGCGCACGGGCTTAGTTGCTCCGCGGCATGTGGGATCTTCCCGGACCAGGGCTCGAACCCGTGTCCCCTGCATTGGCAGGCGGGTTCTTAACCACTGCGCCACCAGGGAAGCCCCTCATCTTGTTTTCTAATCACTTGCCTTTAGTCTATGAAGTGAACTGATCACTTATGGGAGAATATTTAATACCTGTTACGTGCCAGGCACTGTTGTATGTGCTGGGGATGTAGATGTCAACAAAATAGACAGCAGGATCCCTGGGTTTTTGGAGCATAACAGCGAAGATGGGAGGCACACAATGAAGATGTAAATAAAGAAAGAAGGTAATTACAGGTTATGAAAAGCGTTCTTATTACAGGTTGCTGTCTCTTAGCTGACTTACTGTTTACAGTAGTTTTATCCACGCTCAAAAAGTGACTAGCATTCCCAAGCTTTGAGTGGATGATTTCCCTTATTGTCTTGTGAAGGACTTAAACGTATGTTGAGGAAACTTGAAAAAAGTTTCCTTTGGAATCTTAGAAGTGTGGAGTCTCCTACTTGGTTTATTCATTGTGATCAGAGTCAGACTGCCTTGCTTCATCGTACCTGTCTGTTATATTGGGAACTAGTGTTTATTGCAGTCTTCTCAACTTAAAAAAACCCAAGATAGTCAAATGGTTCATTTGGGTCCTAATAGGAATAAAATATATATTTAGAATTTACAAAGTCAGTGAATTAAAAAAAAAAAAAAGCCCAGGAAATCAATGGATTAGTTGTATGTTCTTTTTAAACTACTCTAGTCAGACCTTAAAAGATATTGCCCTGTCTGGGATAGATCCTCCAGTAACCCAAAGGAATTTTTATTGGGAGCTCTTATTTTGTGATAACAGAGTGTTTGCCGAGGGCTAGACAAAAAGTCAGTCTTGGACGTCATGTGGATAATGGACTGGAGTGTCCCACCTGTTTGGTTTCCTTTTTTTCTTTCGTTTGCATTGAGACATAATTAATTACGGTGAAATCTTAAGGGCATGGGTTCAAGAATTTTCCGCCTCTGTTTTTACTTTTTGTAACCACTACCCAGATCAAGACATAGCGCATTTTCATCACCACAGAAAGTTCCTTCATGCCTCCTCGCTAGGCGGTACCCGTCCCCCAGAGGTAATGTTACCACTGCTTCGACTCAGTGGTCATAAATTAGTGTTGCCTGCTCTTGGGCTGCACGTCAGTAGAATCATTTGATTCCAGCTTCTTGTGCTCCGCGTAATATTTCTGAGATTGGTCCACGTTGTTGCCCAGATCAGTAGTTGGTTCTTTTGGATTGCCCTGCTGTAGTCTGTCACACGAGTATATCACGGTTTGCTTCTCTGTTCTCAGGTTGATGGACATTGGTCTTGTTTCCAGGTTTTAACCATTATGAATAAAGATGCTCTAAACAGTTGTTTCACTGTGGCAAAGGTATACCATAAAATTTGTTATTTTAGCCGTTTTTAGGGTACAGGTCAGCGGTATTCGGTCTGTTCACTTTGTGGTGCAGCCTCCGAACATTTTTATACAAGCCTTTTTGTGGACATATGTGCTCCTTTCTCTTGGATAAATACTCATGGTGGAATTGCTGGGTCATTGGGTAAGCTGAACTTTTTTTAGAAACTGCTCAACTGTTTTCCAAAGTGGTTGTACCATCTGACGCTCCCACCAGCAGCACCTAAGGGCTCCAGGAACTCTGTGTGCTCACCAGTATGGGGTGTCACCAGTCTTAAATTTTAGCCCTGCTGGGGGTTTATCATTGGACAATATCCAGGTATTTTTCACTGTTAACTTATAATCCGCTACTTATTGGAATACCTGCTAGGACACTGCTGATTGGTACGATGTGCCAAAATACATAGTCTCTGCTTTGGATGAGTTGATGGCCTCAGCTAGAGGCTGGAATATGTATGTTTGTTGTCTAATTGCAGGGCAGAGGTAGTGATTTTGGTATTGTTCAAAGGAGGGGTTGTTTTTCCAAGTGGGTAAATCCAAGGCCATGGAAACCAGGAGGCAGCCAGAGTGAGAGATGTGAACAAACACCAACGTGGCACAGAGGCCTCTTTTTTTGGGAACACTTTCCTGTAGTATAGTGTTGCTTTGCTTTAGTTCATGTTGGGTAATGATTCATCCACCCACTGGCCTGTTAAAAGAAAGCTCAGGGATTAAGGTCTCTCAGCTCCAGTTTGATTTATGTCCTGGTTCACCTTCCATTCCCTCTTTAGGTTCTTCTAATCTGTGACTCGCCCCCCCTTTCGAATGCCCTCCACGCTCCTTTCCAGCAACATGAATTCTATAGATCCTTCAGCCCCCATTATAAAACTTACCTGAAACTTTTTATAGGCAGGAATAGTACTGTAACCTGTTGAATTCTCAATTCCTGGCAAGATGCCTTGTTGTCTTTCAATGTCTGATGATGTTTATATCCTTTTCTTTTGAGTTTGGGTAGAGTTTACAGTCTAATACTCATTTAGCAGTTAGATCACCGTGTATTTTGTTATCTTTAATGTAAATACAGCGTGACATTGAAAGCAAACAAATGTAACAGCTTCCATCTAAATAGGTAAGGTGCTGAAGCTTGTCTTCAAAATAGTTACCCTGGAAAATTACACACTTAACCCTGTGATGATCTCATTCCGAGAACACTGCCGGTGATTTAGAAGTTGCCTTCATGGTCCGAGATACATTCTTTTGAATATTTTAAACAGTTACCAGTAATTAAATATATATATATATTAGATATTTGTAGAGGGCTCATTCTCTGCCAGGCTCAGTTCTATGTAAGTGTGCCTATAAAATGATGAGCTGCTTTTTCCTATGTCATTCTAAAGCCAGTTCCACAAGTGGAGTTTGAAAATATATTTTAATCAGTGACAGTTTTCTTTGGAATAAGTAGGTTCAAGTCATTCCAGAATGACTGCCTTGGAAATGACAACACTCTTCTGCATGCTCACCAATAATTTTTAAAATTCAGTTTTATTGGTGTGTGTGTGTGTGTGTGTGTGTGTGTGTGTGTGCGTGTACACATACGGAAGGCAAGGAGTCTACTATCTTTTGTGTATCCCGCTGCTAGTAAGTAGCACATCTTGCTGTGACGTGGCCGGCACTAAGTGAGTGCGTGGTGATTTGAGATCACAGAGCCCTTATTTTAGAGGGCTGAGATAATTTGGCTGTTATGCGAGGTAGACTGACAATCTCTGGCTTCATCTGTGTACTGTTCAGCTTTGCTCACTCATTTGTATGTTTGTGAAGTTCTAGCAACATGTTCTTCAGCTCACTTTATGGAAGATTTGAATGCTGCCTAGTTTGCCTGTGAGGGATTTTCTGTAAAATGACTCCCCCATTCCCATCGCTGATGGGGGATAATCACAGCTTATAGTGGCCACAATGGTGTCCAGAGTGCAGTTCAGGGAATAGTTGGTGCACCTTAAAATACTTATTGCTGCCTTTAAAGGTTTTGAAATCTTCAGCTGTGCTAGGTCTTATGTGTCATGAGGGAAAAAAAAAAAAAAAAAAATCAAGTTCCTGCCCTTCCCAGGGCTTATCTTTTAAGTAACAAGAGGA
Source organism: Orcinus orca (assembly GCF_937001465.1). Taxonomy (NCBI): domain Eukaryota; kingdom Metazoa; phylum Chordata; class Mammalia; order Artiodactyla; family Delphinidae; genus Orcinus; species Orcinus orca. The sequence goes on from NC_064568.1 coordinate 5,650,547, forward strand.
GAGCGAGAGAAACTCTGGTGACATGAGTGACACTGGGACACGTACATACCCATACAGGGACTCATGGTGTTTTGTGGTGTGTGTGTGTGTGTGTGTGCTTTGCACAGTTTATTTCTTTGGGTTTAGAAACTTTCCCTTCTGTGTTTGATTCATCTCACTTGGTTACATCGTAGCCGTGAGGGTTGATGGACTAATTCTTCTAATGCGCAGGGTTTATCTTGAGAATCTTGGAAAGATAAGGATTCACCATATTTACTGTCCTCCATGTTGGCTCCGTTTCTGCTATAGCTTTTAAAAGATGATAGTTGTTTTTTTAATCTAGTGTTTTTTTAACAGCTTTACTGAGATATAATTTGCATATCATAAAACTCTCCCGTTTAAAATGTACAGTTCAGTGGTTTTCTGTATATTCGCAGAATTGTGCAACCATCAGCCCGATCTAAGATTAGAACATTTTCATCAGTGTCAAAAGAAATCTTGTTCCCACTGGCAGTCCCTCTTCATTCCTTCTCTTCCTCCCGGGCCCTGGTAAGCGCTGGTTTGCTTTCTGCCTCTCTAGAGCCGCATGTGCTGGATGTTTCATGTAAGTGGAATCATATCATGTATGGGCTTGTGAGTGGCTTCTTGCACTTAGCGTAAAGAAAGGCTCACTCGCGCTGTAGCAGGTGTCACTGCTTCACTCTTTTCTATGGCTGAACAATAGTCCCTTGTATGGATGGGTCCCATTTTATTTATCCAAAAGTTAATGTTTTTTAAGAAGCAGTAATAGCTCCTGGATAGAGGTGAGGCTGAGCAGTTATACAGACTATGATGTCTTCAGCCCTGAAAAGCAGAAGAAAAGCAAACCGTTTTGTTTGCTGATCTGCACTTGAACCCCAGCAGAATGTCATGGTCGCAGTCCTATGGTGTAACCCCCTGGTGCAGTCGCATGCTTTATTTTCAGTATCTGAGTGATAATTTCTGCTCACAGGTAGACTGACAGTCTCTGCCTTTGTCTTTATTCTGTTCACTTTGGGGCACTCACTTATACGTTGCACAGATGGCTCTAGAGGAAGATGGTAGATTCCTCGCTGTCAAGTAATTTGCACTTTAGTTGTGGTGATTTATATATACACATCTCTGTGTGTGTGTGTGTGTGTGTGTGTGTGTGGGTGTTTATGTATGGCAGTGAAATTGGAGTTTCTGTGTTAGACCTCTAATTTTACATGGATGTCTATTGATAGATATGTATGTATATTTAGAACATTTCTATTATATATAAAGTTAAAAAAATATATCTGTATACATATGTACCCAGATAGATAGATAGGTAGGTAGGTAGAAGGAAGGTCTTTGGCACTTCAGAGACTTCAGAACCATAATGTCATTCAACCTGAACCATAGTGGATTATCAACTAAGTGTTCTGTAGTTTTGTTCCCAGTTATCGTGGGGTTAGACAAGGCAGACTGCTCAATGCTAGCAGTCCTACCTAGGAGGCGCACTCATAGGATAAAAGAAATGTGCTGCTGACATTCACACGGAAGTCCTGCGTACTGTGTTTAATGATGTCACCTGGTTTTTCAATTTATTTGTGCTTTGTAATAAACTTCATATATATAGACATTTGCAGGTTTCTTTCCCGTTTTTTTTTTTTTTTTGGCGGTACGCGGGCCTCTCCTGCTGCGGAGCACAGTCTCCGGACGCGCAGGCTCAGCGGCCATGGCTCACGGGCGCAGCCGCTCCGCGGCATGTGGGATCTTCCCGGACCGGGGCACGAACCCGTGTCCCCTGTATCGGCAGGCCGACTCTCAACCACTGCGCCACCAGGGAAGCCCTGCAGGTTTCTTTAAAAGAGAAACAACAACCTTGTAATCAGATGTCTGCAAGATGACTTCTAGGATAAGTGTTTCCCTCGGTACAGATTCTCTTTGAATTTTTGTTAAAAAGCTTTCACGTATTTAAAATATCTAAAAAGGTTCTGTACTTTGTAACTCTGACATTCATGGAAACATCACCTCTTGTTAAAGTCTTCCATAAATGTTGCAGTCTTTGTGATTATTCCCCTTTAGAGTGTTCTGAGTCCAACTGGTATAAAAAAAAGTCTGAATGCTCAGGATACTGTTAGGACTTTGTCACTCATGTGAGCTTTTTGGATGTCTAAATGATGCCTACCCTGACAGATGTTTCCTGACATTCATTTTACTTGCAGGATTTCTCTCGTGTGGTTTCTCTGCTGTACAATAAAGTATGACTTCTGGGGAAAAAAGAAAGAAAATGTGTGGCCACAGGTCAGGAGCCATTCCTCTGTCATGAAGCAGCGTTGGAAAAGCAACCTGGGACAAAAGAAAGAGCCTCTGGCACTTTTGAATTTTGGGAGACAGAAACCTTTAGAAATTAGCATGAGATTCTTTGTAAATTATTTTATTTCTTATTTTATGAATATGCCCAGCCTGAAATGAGATGTTTTAAAAGGCAGATCTAGCAAAGGGCGTTTTGACCTCCTCCGCTGACGCCACTTACCCGGGCCTGTTCTTAACTCAGTCCGCAGCTTGCCCGGGAGTGATCGCCGTGGCCTTAAGTTAATCCTGGGGAGCCAGCTGGGCGCACGCTGGCACGCTCCTGCTCAGCCAGTTGAGACTAGTGTCTGCAGTTAGAGTACAAGTTCCTCTGCTTCCCTGCCCCTCTCAGTTTTCTAGGCTTGGAGAAATTTACAAATCAGTAGCCGTGGACTCCATCTGCAAAGCTTTTATTGAACATCTCAGGGTCCTAATCCAAAGCTTTTGGGGGAATGAGTTGTTTTATTATGTAGAAGACATGTAGGAACTCTATGGCAGGAAATGCATTACAGGGAATTTAGGGCAGCAGATGGTGAACCCATGTTCCTTATGGGGAAATTGAGGTATCGGTGAGGGTCCCCTCGCTGAGGTTCTGAACTCTAAAGAGGTGAACATTTAAAATAATTAGGCAGAGAAGTATCAGTACATCATTGTTTGAAAACAGGGTCTCCTACAGGTGGTTTTTAGGTATTTGACCTGTTACCGTTGGCTGGAGGAACCAGGACGGCCTAACTCTTGCTGTCTGTACCCCTGGTCCTTCGGGCATTTCCTGATCAGATGCTTGAGCCTTGAGATACTCAGTCATCAGTTCTCCTTTTCAGCAACCACATCCCTGTACAAACACCCCTTAGGCAGTTGGAAATGTTTGATCAGAATATTGGTTGATCATAGTATTGATCAGTTTTGAGAGTGAAGAGGCACAAGAGAAGATACCCACTAGCGTGCATGGGAACGTCTGGGGGGCATGCTTAATGACAGATTTTGAGGGTCCCTGGACCCCCTGGGACTGGGTTCGGGCCTAGGAATACGCATTTTAAACAAGCATCTCGGGATTCTGATATAGGTGGTCCGGGGACATTGAAAAACATTGTACCGAGTGGTGAGTAGGAGGAGCTGCATGAGACACAATAAGGAAAATCCCCACAGACGATGGGAGTAAACTGAGAACCACTTTTGCTTTAAGTAGGAGCTTGGTGTAGATCATGATCAGACTTAACCAAAAGTTAATTTACTCCCAAATTTTCAGGAATACATTTGTCACATGAAGTCAGTTTCACCTGAAAAATATTTAGCATCTTACAGAAAACCGCGAGAGAAAGAATGTAATTCCTCCTTAGTATACAACACCTATTTTTATTTTTGGCTGCGTTGGGTCTTCGTTGCTCGGGCTTTTCTCTGGTTGCGGCGAGCGGGGGCTACTCTTCGTTGTGGTGCGCGGGCTTCTCACTGTGGTGGCTTCTCTTTTTGCGGAGCACGGGCTCTAGGCGCACGGACTTCAGTAGTTACAGCACGTGGGCTCAGTAGTTGTGGCACACGGGCCCTAGAGCCTGTGGGTTCAGTAGTTGCGGCACGTGGGCTCAGTAGTTGTGGCTCGCGGGCTCTGGAGCGCAGGCTCAGTAGTTGTGGTGCATGGGCTTAGTTGCTCCGCGGCATGTGGGATCTTCCTGGACCAGGGAGCGAACCCGTGTCCCCTGCATCGGCAGGCGGATTCTTAACCACTGCGCCACCAGGGAAGTCCCTACAACACGTATTTTAAACTTTTTGCTAAAATAAGATCCTTTGCTGCTTCTGCTTCGTACATCCTTCCTCTTATTCCTCCCAAGCAAGTCCCCGGTGCCTTGACAGTGTCCCAGTAGACGCTCTGTGGTCTCAGTGGGGTACCCTGGTAACGTGTGGGTGAATGTGGAGGCAAGGATTTGGATGTGAATGAGTTGGCATCCCTTTCTCCATCTCGGTTTATCACCTCTGGGCTTTCAGCCACCTCTGGGATTCATAACAGGTGTAATGTGAGAATCTTCAGTGAATGTCCATCCGCCTTTGAGAGGTTGGAGCATTAGCCATTTAAGTTATTTGCCGAAATACCGAGTGCTTATGTTAATTGGATCGTCAAAGACTTGAACCTCCCTGAATGAGTATAAGAAAGAAAATGCAAGTCTTTCAGGCCTCAGTTCTCAAGGCAACAGATGGAAACCTCTCAATTACATGAGCTCACATCTGTCCCTCTGATTTGACTGGGTCTGTGCCACAATGTGCTATGGAATTAGTGATTCTGTAATCCCTGGAAAGCACGGTTGAAGTGAGATTGACAAAGAGCTAGACCCTCAAGGTTAATGGCACAGGGAGAACAAGAAGCCTGGAGAACTAATAGTGAAATACAAATGTCAGTGGTTGCAAACTGCTCATCCATTTAATTTGCTGGAAGTTAGTGTAGTCTAGTAGACCCCAAATTAAAATGTTTCAGTATTGCTTTGTTTCTTCATTAGTCTAATTCCCATTGACCTTATGTCAAGGCTAAAACAATTTAGAAGCACGGCTAGCATGGGAACACTTTTAATGACTATTGTCAGCATGGTTTTAAAGGAAATAGGTTGGCAAAACATATGTAGGTTCTTAAATCTATTAATAGTGTGAAATTTTATTTCTTTGTTTTGTTAAACCATTAACATAAGGCTTTGGGGGATGGATTGAATTTCTGAAATGCCAGAATGTCCATGGTGAATATCACTGTTATTTATTATTTGGGAGTTTGCTACCCAGGTGTATGCAGTGGGTATTTAGCAATGGATGGGGCCTCATTCTACATAGGCCGGCCTATCAAGAAACGGCATGACAAGAGAGTGGCTTTTAGGAGAGCGTTTGTAATAAAATTTGCAAACCTTATAAAGGGAAGTAAGAGTAAGGATCAGATTATCGTTCCTATGCCTGAAGGACATAGATAAGGGGAAAAATAGATTTGAATAAAAAGACAGGATCGGAGGACATTTTTACAAAGCAAATATCTGATAGGGGACTTGTGTGTAGAAGATATAAAAAAAACTCTGACACCTCAACTTTAAGAAGACATACAGATGGCCAACAGGCACGTGAAAAGACGCTCAGCGTCATTAGTCATTAGGAAATTGCAAATCAAGACTACAGTGAGATACAACGTCATACGCACTAAAATGGCTAAAATAAAAAAGACAATGACGTGTTGGTGAGGGTCTGGAGACGTTGGAACCCTCCTTTGTTACTGGTAGGAATTGAAAATGCTGCAAAAGCCCCTTTGGAAAGCAGTGTGGCATTTTTCTCAAAATGTTAAAACGCAGAGTTGCCGTTAGGTCTAGCAGTTCCATTCCTAGGTGTACAGCCAAGAGAACTGAAAACATAGCCTCACAAAAATCTGTCCACGAACATCCATAGCAGCATTATTTATAATAGCCAAAAAGCAGAATCAATCCAAAGGCCCATCACCTGATAAATGGATAACTAGAATGTGGTATATGTCATATGATGGAATATGATTTGGCGGTAAAAACGGATGTATTGGCATAGATCATGGATGAACCTTGAAAACACTATGCTAAGTGAAAGAAGTCTGACACACCAGACTACACGTGTGATTCTGTTTCTATGAAATATGTCCTGAATAGGCAGATCTATAGAGACAGAAAGTAGGTGCATGGTTGCCAGAGAGTAGGGGTCGGGGGCAGCGTGGGGAGTGGCTGCTAAGGGGTATGAGTTTCTTTCTGGGGGGATGAAGTATTCTGCCCTCAGACTGTGCTGATTATTGTACGACCCTATGAATACACTAAAACACATGGAATCGGGCACTTTATTTTATTTATTTATTTTTAAACATCTTTATTGGAGTATAATTGCTTTACAATGGTGTGTTAGTTTCTGCTTTATAACAAAGTGAATCAGGTATACGTATACATATGTCCCCACATCTCTTCCCTCTTGCGTCTCCCTCCCTCCCACCCTAATGGGGCACTTTAAATGGGTGAATTTTATGGTATGTGAATTGTATTTCAGTAAAGCTCTGGTAAAATTTGGAGATTTGAAGTGGAGAATATTGTTACTGTTACTCCGTTCATTTGACTCTTGGCAAAGTTCTACGTGTGCATTTGCTCACGTGAAAATACTTGGCGAAGTACCGTTAGCTTGATTATGAGCCTCGGTGATGGCACCTGTAGTCAGTGCCGTGGGTGCCTGAGCTAGGCTTTGTGTCTGGTGCTAAGGGACTTCCCTGCTGAACACGATACACAGCTCTTCTCAAGGAGCTGACAGTCAAGTATCGTGCTTTCTTTATAATCACTGCCAGCTATCTTATAGAGAAACAAATCAGTGCCATGCATGTTGTAAATTAAGATAATCTTTACAGAGAATAAGTGGTGTGTTTGTCAGGGTCGGGTGTTTGGAGGCTGGGGGTGAGGAGAGGAGGGGATGGAATTCCAGGGGAAGCAGTTGACAAGGACAGGTGTGCAGATGGCCACGTGTCCATGTGAGTGTGCTGCTTCCCGGCTCGAGCCTAGCCATTTGCTCCGTGGGGCCTGCGGGATGAAGTCCACACTCTTTCCTGAGTGTGGCCAGTGAAACTGGCCGCTCCGGAACTTCCATGCAGGGCCGCTTCTGTGGGGGGCAGTCTGATTGGAAACGGGCGGAGGGAGGGCTCACGGACTTGATTGGCGCCCGCCTGCATAGCAAACTAAGTTTTTACTCACAGTCATTGATTTGAGGGGGCCTTGGAGGCGCTAAAGCCTTTGTACGACCCAAGTCTAAGCTGTCCCCCTTACACCACTGTCTGTGGGGCTTTCTTTTCTCTGCCTTGTCCTCTCCTGTGCTTTCACCGGCCCTGTGCGCTCCAGCAGCTCAGGGGTGCCATGCTGTTTCCCACCACCCTGTGCCCACTGGCAAACTCCTACTCATCCTTCAACACCCAGCTGGAGTGCACTCGGATCCACTAAGCCTCTCCAAAGGCCTGTGACCTTGGCCAAGTTGCCAAGCCACTTTTTGCTTCCATTTTCTCTTCTGAAAGGTAAGACTAATAATAGAGCCTACTCCACAGGTAATTAGGAAGATGAAATGAAATTCGTGCACATAATGCTGTTGGGATACCTCTTGGCCCCAAGGAAATGCTCCTGAATGGTTACCCATCCTCCTGATTATTCATTTCAGGCAGAGGTGGGTGGCAGGCTCCCTCCTCTGCTTCCTGGGCACTAACATGCAAGTCTTTTACTAACAATAAATTACAGGGGAGAAGCTGTAAATTCCCTGAAAAGTCTGCAGTATGGCCACAGCTGTACAGATAAGGCTGTTCCCTGTGTTAAAGGGGTTGGATGGTGGGGTTCACAGTCACCTGTTTTAATAGTCACTCCAGGGAGTCTGTCTGAGGAAGGAGATTCGATTAAGTGACTTAAGGGCCCCTGAGAATGTAAGACCTTTCCTGCCCACAGGAGCTTCGTCTGCCCAGGTGCCTGGTGTGGGTAGAGGGAGCGGATGGGGTGAGCTGAGGGGGACTGTGGTGGAGCCAGAAATGGACCTGGTGTCCCTGCTCTTTCTCCACAGCCCATCGTGGCTCTAAACCAGCTCTGCTCCCACCCGAGGTCCTCGAGAAAGTCTGGGGGGCCCTTTGCCTCAACGCACTAAGGATCCTTCATTAAACTCCTGGGGAAACCAGACTTCCTGCTACGGCCAAGATCTCTCAGAATTAAGATTTATTTCAGGACACACCTCAGGGGCATAAGGAGAAACTGTTTAAATATAATTGTACACGGCTTTAGACGTGCCAGCTTCCTCAGCAGTCCTTGAACCTTGTTACATTTAAAACTTTCCATCTTTTCAAGTGCAGACCTGATGTACGTCACTTGATGTTTTGGAGTTACGTACGCCCCTGTACACGCAGGAGGAAAACATTTGAATTTGTGTTCGTTGTTGTGGTTCTACTGTGCGTAACCGATCCCAGGTATCTGGCCCTCGGGAGGCCACCTCGTGTCCCTCACAGCCGCCTGTCCTCGGGGCCCAGCCTCTTGCTGTTTGCGCACCTGAGCTCAGCTGCCCTTTGAAGTGGAGGGCAGGCCTTTCATCTGCCTTCGTTTTCACTTAACGACAGCCCAGCCTTTGATCCGCTCCATTTTCCTCTTTCTTTTGCTTCTTAATGAGTCACTTGGAGGTGAGGAGAGACCTGAAGTATGGGCCCCCAAAGGTCACAACTTTTTAAGCACAATGGTTGTTTGACCTTCATATCTTAAGCAAACATGCCCCAGGGAGTCCGCCCTCCTTGGCCTCCCATTGATAAAATTCGCTTACCGGGATAATGTAAACTTAAAAGGAGAGGTTGGGGTGGGGAGGGGAGCGAGAAGTAGAAGGAAAATGTCAACAGCACACGCCCCCAACATTTGAAGTTGTTTCATTTGGGGGACCTCCCCGCCTTCACACTGAGCAGCAAGTGGGCGTTTCGGGTTTTGGAAACACATTAAATTTCTGCCTGCCCGTGGAATATTTGTTTTCAGATGAACTTTTAGGACTTTTTAGATTAGTATCTAACAGTATCTTTTCTTGGAACTTGGTGAAGATACAACAAGTTCTCCTTGGTTGGATATAGTTTTTATCAGCATCTTGTAAGATTTCATAAGGAAATCAAAGATTTCCAACTAATATGAAAACCTAGGGGACAGAAGGCAGCTCTCACATTCCCATATTCTTTGGTTGTGCTGTACACCGTGGCTATGCATTTTTCTTAATATGAAAGAAAAATAGGTTTCGACATTAAATACTCTTTTGTATGTGTGAAATTAGCTGTGTGCCTCTCCAGTAAGTGTTTTAGTGCTGTTTCAAGCTGGCCAGTATACTTTGAGACTTCAGTTTCAATGGTCTCCTCGTTTGCAGTTGGGGAATGCAAACATCTTTTAATAATAGCTTATGCAAACTATAACTGTTGAAATAAGTTTGTACGTAAAAGGACTCCGAAGTATACTGGGTGCTGTGAAAAAACCAGCATAACTGTGGGTTGGCTTGGCATCCACTTAGTGACTGATGGCATGTGGTAACTTTTTTAGGATTGGTTTATTTTAACATAGGGTAAGTTCCATATGAGTCTGCTTTAAATGACCATTCCAAATTTTTCTTTTATGAATATGCATTATTATTTGAGGTATTTGATAGTTGTTCTTCACAACTCAGTTGTTACCCAGAAAATATCTATTGAATGAATGTCAATTAATCGTGGGTAATCGGAAGCTGTTAGCACAATCCCTGCCACTAAAACGCTGGACATCAACATTATTTTACTTCAAGGAAATTTGGTATGCTGATTTTTTTTTCCTCCAACAATAAAAATAGTCTTATTAGAATATTAAAAGTGTCCACTGACAGTGGATGTAGAAGGTTAATTAAACTTTGTTAGAGCAACCTGTGGAACTTAACATATGGAGTTATACTGCTAATTCAATCTTTATTTTCCCTCTTATGTGTTGATAAGTCAGAAAAAATGTAGCTCTCTGGCTTCTTCATTTTAGTTTCTCAACTTACGAAGAAGCAAAGATCAGCGAGTGTTGAGGGAATGATTAGGAAGAAGATGAGGGTGGCCTGTTTTGAAAGGATCAGGTGAAGGTACAGGCTGAAACACTGTCCAGTTCTCTGATCGTCCCTTAAAATGTCCCTTGGACTGGCCTCTTCTCCCCCCTCATGGGTATGAACATTGGTGCCCCGCCCCCGATGCATTGCTGCCCTGCCCCCTGGCTCAGGTGTGTCCATCCGAGCAACTCAGCATCATCAGACCACCCTTCTCTGAAGCTCTTCTTCCGCTGTGTGAGCACTCACAGAGGCTCTGTCCAGGTGTCTGCCATCAGGTCTGAACTCTGCCTGTGCTCAGAGCCCTTTATTATCTGACCCATCTATCTGTTTAGCCAGTTACTCTTAACCAACAGAAGAAACGAGCCCTTTGTTCCAGTTAGATTGATCTCACACACACATGACGACGCCTTTCCTGCTTTCTGCCTTTATGTGTGTAGCTGTCCCCACCTGGAATGCCCATTCCCACCATTTCCAAGTGTCCAAATCCTACCTCTTTTTGCAGTTCCACTCCTGACTAGATTATCAGAGCTAGAATTGATATCTTCCTCATCTAAAATGTTCATAGCTTCTCTGTTTTTCTTTTTACATGTAATGAGTTTATTTTTATCTTGAAATTAATATTTGAAAACTTTCTCCATTTTAATTCCTAATATGGTAATTATTGATAGAAATTATGTAAGCAAAAGTTCTTTGTGGTCCTCGGTAATTTTTTTTTTTTTTTTGGTAACAGCTTTATTGAGATATGATTCGTATACCATACAGTTCACCCACTTAAAGAGCATCTCTTTTGTTTTGGCATTTACGTTCTTCCTTATTATTTATCACCGTGACTTAACACTCCTACTGGAACTATGGTTCGTGAGGCAAAGACCAGACCTCAGACATTTTTGTGTTCCCCTTAGTGCTGGGCATAGTGCTACAAACATACCAGGCACTAAAATGCCTTTGAACGATCCACGTTTCCTCTTTTCTTCTGCCAGTTCTAAATTCCATACCTTCTTTAGGTGGGGACTAGATTCAGCAATTAGCAGCTAGCCTTTAAAATAAGGGCTGGTATGTCAATTTCCAGGGCCATTCGGCAGGGATGCTAGTTTCACTTAACTATCATTTGGGAATGAGGAGTATCTCAAGAATAGAACTTGGATGGCAGCTTTCAGAGCAAAGGATAATGCGCTAGGGTTTGCCCAGCGAACTTGCCAGGTGACGGGGAGACGGAAGAGTGTTCGCAGCCTGAGTGAACAGCGTGAGCGGTGTAGCCTGGGAGGAGTTCGTTTGACAGGAAAGAGAGGGGTGAGGCTAGAGGGTTGGGCTGTGGAGGTCTCCACCACCAGGTTGAGAACTCTTAGACTTTATTTCAGCGATCGAATCCATCAGAGTCTTTAAACTCTCATGGTGGAAGGCTGGGTGACCATGTTGAAGGACTTTCTGCCAAGGTATGTGGTGATATGAGAGGGATGATTGAGAGGGTGAAGTTAGTGCCAATAGCTTTTATTTGCCCGAACTGTACAAGCTCCTAACACAGCATTATGTTTATTGAATGCCTAGTGTATTTCAGGAAGTGCATAAGCCAGTCCCTGATCGTGTCAGGTGTTTTCTTATACTTTTCTTTCACTGTCTTTTATGTAAAAATGCTGCGTGTCCCATGTCAGACCGATTTGTAATCGGTGGGAGGGGGGCGCCATGTTTTATCCAGCTTAACTCTAGTCTCTTGCAGAACAAATAAAAAGTGCTTGATAATGAGCAAGAGATTGAGAGGGAGTGACAAGATGCTCACCCCCATATTACTATGAAAGGGAAAGATTACTTTTTCAGGATAGAGAAATTCTGTGGGCATCACTGTAACCAAGTACTCAAGTTTAGTGGCACCTGCATTGGGACACAGTGGCATCAGGTGCCTTTGATGTGATGCCACGTGCTGTGCACATCACCTCTCGTATTCTTGCCGAAAATGTTCACCTCAGATCGAATCATGAGGAAATGATCAGATCACCAAAAATTGTAGGGCAGTTAATTGGTCTGGATTATTTAAACACACCAATGTCACGGAAGAGGAAGAAAGATAGAAAAAGTTCCTTTAGGAAATTAAAGAGATGCAGCTATGCAGCTGCTTCCCACTAGCTATCTGTTTTGAATTTGGTAGTGTCAGTGCTACTCTCTCACTTTGTCCCAGCTTACCCTTCCCCCTCCCCGTGTCCTTAAGTCCATTCTCTACGTCTGCGTCTTTATTCCTGTCCTGCCCCTAGTTTCATCAGAACCATTTTTTTAAATTCCATATATATGCGTGTTAGCATATGCTGTTTGTTTTTCTCTTTCTGACTTACTTCACTCTGTATGACAGACTGTGGGTCCATCCACCTCACTACAAATAACTCAGTTTTGTTTCTTTTTATGGCTGAGTAATATTCCATTGTATATATCTGCCACATCTTCTTTATCCATTCATCTGTCGATGGACACTTAGGTTGCTTCCATGTCTTGGCTATTGTAAATAGAGCTGCAGTGAACATTGTGGTACACGTCTCTTTCTGAATTATGGCCTTCTCAGGGTATATGCCCAGTAGGGGGATTGCTCAATCATACAGTAGCATGCTTTGTGACCACCTAGAGGGGTGGGATAGGGAGGGTGGGAGGGAGGTGCAAGAGGGAGGGGATATGGTGGTATATGTATACATATAGCTGATTCACTTTGTTATGCAGCAGAAACTAACACGACATTGTAAAGCAATTATACCCCAGTAAAGGTGTTAAAAAAAAAAAAAGACACTGATGAAAGAAATTAAAGACGATACAAACAGATGGGGGATATACCATGTTCTTGGATTGGAAGAATCAGCATTGTGAAAATGACTGTACTGCCCAAAGCAATCTACAGATTCAATGCAATCCCTATCAAACTACCACTGGCATTTTTCACAGAACTAGAACAAAAAAATTCAGTTTGTATGGAAACACAAAAGACCCTGAAGAGCCAAAGCAATCTTGAGAAAGAAGAACGAGCTGGAGGAATCAGGCTCCCTGACTTCAGACTATACTACAAAGCTACAGTAATCAAGACAGTATGGTACTGGCACAAAAACAGGAATATAGATCAATGGAACAGGATAGAACACCCAGAGATAAACCCACGCACATATGGTCACCTTATCTTTGATAAAGGAGGCAAGAATATAGAATATACAATGGAGAAAAGACAGCCTCTTCAATAAGTGGTGCTGGGAAAACTGGACAGCTGCATGTAAAGGAATGACATTGGAACACTCACTAACACCATACACAAAAATAAACTCAAAATGGATTAAAGACCTAAATGTAAGGCCAGACACTATAAAACTCTTAGAGGAAAACATAGGCAGAACACTCTATGACATAAATCACAGCAAGGTCCTTTTTGACCCGCCTCCTAGAGAAATGGAAATAAAAACAAAAATAAACAAATGGGACCTAATGAAACTTAAAAGATTTGCCTAGCAAAGGCAACCATAAACAAGATGAAAAGACAACCCTCAGAATGGGAGAAAATATTTGCAAACGAAGCAGCGTGACAAAGGATTAATGTCTAGAATATATAAGCAACTCATTCAGCTCAATATGAAAAAAACAAACAACCCAATCCAAAAATGGGCAGAAGACCTAAATAGACATTTCTCCAAAGAAGACACACAGATGGCTAAGAAGCACATGCAAAGCTGCTCAACATCACTAATTATTAGAGAAATGCAAATCAAAAGTACAATGAGGTTATCACCTTACACCAGTCAGAATGGCCATCATCAAAAAATCTACAAACAATAAATGCTGGAGAGGGTGTGGAGAAATGGGAACCCTCTTGCACTGTTGGTGGGAATGTAAATTGATTCAGTCACTCTGGAGAACAGCATGGAGGTTCCGTAAAAAACTAAAAATAGAACTACCATATGACCCAGCAATCCCACTACTGGGCAAAAACCCTGAGAAAATCATACTTCAAAAAGAGACATGTACCGGGCTTCCCTGGTGGCGCAGTGGTTGAGAGTCCGCCTGCCGATGCAGGGGACACGGGCTCGTGCCCCGGTCCGGGAAGATCCCACATGCCGCGGAGCGGTTGGGCCCATGAGACATGGCCGCTGAGCCTGCGCGTCCCGAGCCTGTGCCCCGCGATGGGAGAGGCCACAACAGTGAGAGGCCCGTGTACTGCAAAAAAAAAAAAGAGACATGTACCACAGTGTTCATTGCAGCACTATTTACAGTAATCAGGACATGGAAGCAACCTAAGTGTCCATCAACAGATGAGTGGATATGGCACATATACACAATGGAATATTACTCAGCCATAAAAAAGAACGAAATTGAGTTATTTGTAGTGAGGTGGAAGGCCCTGGAGTCTGTCATACAGAGTGAAGTAAGTCAGAAAGAGAAAAAGAAATACCGTATGCTGACACATATATGTGGAATCTGAAAAAAAAAAAAAAAGGTTCTGATGAACCTAGGGGCAGGACAGGAATAAAGACGCAGACGTAGAGAATGGACTTAAGGACACGGGGAGGGGGAAGGGTAAGCTGGGACGAAGTGAGAGAGTGGCATGGACATACATACACTACCAAATGTAAAACAGATAGCTAGTGGGAAGCAGCTGCATAGCACAGGGAGGCCAGCTCCGTGCTTTGTGGGAGGGTTGGGATAGGGAGGGTGGAGGGAGACACAAGAGGGAGGGGATATGGGGATATATGTATACGTATAGCTGATCCACTTTGTTATGCAGCAGAAAGTAACACAACATTGTAAAGCAGTTGTACTCCAATAAAGATGTTTTTTAAAAATTCCACAAATGAAAAAGGAAGAAAATAAAGAGATGCAACAAGTCCATCGACCAGTATGTGATTGGATCCTGGATTCTCTCCACTACCTCCCCCCAGAAGAGATAGTTCAGTTGAGGAAATTTGAACCTGGATTGGGTATTAGGTAATGATGATATATGAACTTGAACTTGCTTGGGTGTGATGATGGTTCTGTGTCTGTGAAGGAGAGTGCCTTCACTAGTAGAAGACACTTGAAGTATCTGGGGTACGATATGATGCCTGCAAGGTACCTTAAAAATTATAGCAGTTATAGTTTAAAAGGTGCATGTGTGTAGACAGACGAGATGAATCAAGGGGAAGGGAATGGGATGCTCACTTAGTAAACTTTTCGGTAGCTTTAAAATTATTTAAGAATTGGAAAAAATAAACTTACGTACTTGGGCACTTGGCTGTTTGAGTGATAAGGCTGGCAGAACCCTGCTTTAACTGGCTCGTTTTACCAGTCTTCACGGTGATTAGGCCCTTGGATCACGTGTGTGCCTGCGTGCCCAGAGCTGCTTTCACTCTCAGTATTGTGGAGTCTTTGAACTTTGTGTCCTATTTTAATCCTTGGAAAAATCACTCTGGCTTCTGAAACCAGCTCAGTGAGCAGCAGTAAGTAATCCAGTGGGTTGCTGCCTCTCTGTGGGTTGGCGGAATGGCTTTCTGAGATGTCGGACTCAGGATGTTTGTCATGTCCCAGCGACCTGCCGGCCTCCACGCTGGAAGGGGTTTGGAGCTGATGTGAGATTCCGTGTTTGGGGTAGGTCGGCCCATCTGTGGCCTTCAGGAGTTCATATGCCAGTTTATGTATGAATTCTGAGTTGGTTCCTGGGAGCCTCATCTTTTTCCTCCAGGTCTGGACTAGAATTTATTGCAGAGAACAAGACTGCCTGTCTGTCTCGTGAGAGACAGCAGCAAACATGATGGTACGGCTCAGAAATCTGTAGTTTGGGAGCTGGAGCCGGGCAGACTCCAGCCGGTGGTATCAGAAGAGGTGCTCTTGGGCGGCTGGCCGCCTTGAGATGGCATGTTGAAAGTGGAGATGACTGAATTGGTCAGGAGGAATTCTAGTGGGGGGAAAGGCGTCTGGAAACAAGCAAACGAGGGGAGGCTGTGGGGGGCGGGGAGGGGCGCTAGAGCACCTGGCACTGTGCCAAGTGTCCAGTTTAACCCTTAAGATAGATCTGGGCCTCTGTGTGGGTTCACGTGGTCCTTTTCACACACGTGGAAACAGTCACAGGCAGTCAGGTAGCTGCCCCAAGATCCCCCACTGGCTCTTGGTGAAGCAGGTGTGGAAGGTCTCTGACCTGTGCTCCTGGCGCTGTGTCTGATTTTCGACTAGTTGGTGGAAACCGTGCATGTGCTAACCTCTCGTGAACAGTGGGAGCGACCCTGGAGTAGTTCCTTTGCCCCCATCATTTCATCCTCTGGGTTGGAGTCGTATCAAAGGATGGAATTGAACAGATGGTATAGTAACAGATGGCCCGTGCAGGGCTGGGAACTTCCTGTGCGTTTTCACTGGTTCTCACAAAAGAAGCTCTCAAGGTAGATGAAGAAATAGAGGCTCGAGAGAGATGAAGGGACTTTGCCAAGATCACACCTTTGATCCCAAAGCCCACCACGTCTCTCTGCACTGGGCCAGCGTGGTCGGGGACACAGAAGCGAGTCACGGGGCCGCACTCTGACCACACGCAGGTGGGACAAAGAGGATGGGACCCAGGCAAGCTCGAGAGTAGCCAGGGTGTGAGAAGTCCATTCTAGAGGGTCAGTGTGATGGGACGTCAGAGGAAGGAACGTTTCGTTTTCCAGTGTCTCCTTCCACTCCCGAAACTCTCTTTTTCCTCCTTCAGTGGTCAGTGACTGATTCTTAGGTTCAGCACTCCCAGGGCCTCTGGCCCCGGTCATACCCTCTAGAATTCCCTTAAATTTAAGAATGTTTTGACAGTGCTGATACTAGCCTGTTACCTTAGATGTTTAACCTGTTGCATGCCAAAGGGCTGGAAGAGGGAGTTGCTTAGGGTATTTTTACCCACTTATATAATACATTGAAGAGGTGGTACCTTCCCCAGGTGGCTCTCCTGTTGAAGAGGTTAGGACAGCCTCTTTCTTGCTTCACGTCATTCAGCGATTCCTTCTGTAAGCTCTACTCGAAAGAAAGTCGAGTCCCCAGCAGAGTGCCTGATTCCAATACCACCTGCAGACACTTTGCTTTCATAATTCTCCTCTTTTTTTATTGACAGAAACATGTTACAAAAGTAGATTTGCTAGTAAACAGTGAAGAATTTCTGGCGGGCTTAGAGAGTCTTTTCCATTAAGGAGGGTTCTGTGCACTTGGCATCCAAGGTACTTGAACTGCTCTTATCTCCTTGGGGTTCACGGGTCATGTGTCAGTGCTGGGGCCTCAGACAGGGACATGTGAGGGCGTGTGACTCACTGTACTGATGTTCTAATATCCAGGCAGACACCATACAGTAAAAGCAGGGCTTGTACTTTCAGACTCAGCTTCTCTGATTTACTCTGAACCCTCTGCAGCTCCCGTCAGAGCCACAGTCTGGGGTTCGAGGGCCAAGAACAGACGCCGGTGTGGTTACTAGGTCTGGCTCAGGAAACCAAGGATGCGAACGGGTGTTCAATCCTATTAAATCCCAGTTATGATTTATGAAGCCAAAACCCAACCTAACGCTGAGATCTGTGGCTCTTCAGCCTGATTTTCTCACTGTTTGGTACCTGAAATTTTCTTCAAGCCGAGATGATATATATGTGGTATATATGTATAGATGATATAGATAGTAAGATTAATCTGAGTTCTCTTACTTTGTGATAATTTCACCCAGGTTAGTATTACATAATCTGTGAAGGTACAGTTCAGGTATAAAGTGAACTCAGTAAGGGAAATGAGATTGCACGGATTTTTTTTTTTAAACCCTGAGCACAACACAGTTATTTTAAATGATGCAGAACTTGCTAATTCAATGAATAACAACATATGGATGCGAATATAGCAATTTTTAATTTACTTTATTTTCAGTTAGTGCTTTTTGATACAGATTAACCTTTCTCTTCACCTTATTAAAACATCTTATTGTGTATTTAGAATGTATATTGGGAATTATAGACATCTTACCATTTCTTGGGGATTGTCTTTTTACCCTTTCTCCTCTTGCCCCTGGAGAATTCCAGGTGTTTAAAACCATTAGGAACTGTCTACACTGTCCACCCCTGGCGCACCGGCAGCTTCGGCACTGTCTGGGAGCAGCCTGGGTGAGACCCCCGCCTGGTCTCCTCGACCCTCCCCTTCACCTGTGCTTTCCAGAGAGAGCCCTGGTCTCTCCTGTGCGTTTGTTCTCGCTGAGACACAGCCTGAGTCTCTCTGCACTTCTCCTGGTACGGAGCCAGGGCTCCCCTTGCTCTCTGTGCCAGCCCACGGGTCTCGTCCCCTCCTGGGCAGGTTCTAATCTGGAAGTGGCCTCCAGGCGTTAAATTGCTTCCGTTTCTCCACTTATATGAGGTGCCTAGAATAGTCAAATTCATAGAGTCGGAAAGCACATTGGTAGATGCCTGGGGCCGGGGGTTGGGGGCGGGGGAAGGGGGAGTTAGTGTTTAATGGGGACAGAGTTTCAGTTTAGGAAGGTGAACAATTCAGGAGATGGATGACGGTGAGAGCTGTACAACAATGTGAATGCACTTAGTGCCACTGAACTCTACAGTTAAATAAGGTTCAAATAGCATGTTTTATATTATGTGACTTTTACCACAATAAGAAAAACTTAAAAAAAAAAATTGCTTCCATCTCGACCAGTCCCACTAGATCAGGTCAGTCAGGATAGACCAAGCGGTGGAAGCTGTTAGGTCCCAAAGTGAAGAGCTTTATCCTTTGTGTCAGACCCAGGTTTCAGCCCTGTCCCTGCCTTCCCTGCTTCCTCCCTTTCTTCCCTCCTATGTTAGTTAGCTGGGGCTGTGGGATCATAGTACCCCAGACTGGGGGCTCACACAGCAGGCATCTATTCTCACAGTTTTGGAGGCTGGACTTCGAAAGATCAAGGTGTCGGCAGGGTTGGTTTCTCCTGAGGCCCCTCCTCTTGGCTCGTAGATGTCCATCTTCATGTTTCCATGGTCTTTCCTCTGTGTGTGTACTTGTCTGTGTCCTAATCTCCTCTTATAAGGACACTGGTCCTATTGGATTGGGGCCCACCCATAGGACCCTATCTCTACATACAGTCACATTCTGAGTACTGGGGTTAGGATTGCAACATATGAATTTGGGGGGCACAGTTCAGCGCATGAGTCCCCCTTCGCGCCCTCACCCTGCATGCCTCCTCTTCCTCTCCCTTCCCTTCCACTCTCTTTCCTACTTCCTCCCTTCAAGTGTCTTCTTCCCACTCCTTTTCCTTAACCTGTAACCTGTAAACATCCTGCACAGCTAGAAGGATATGAAAGCTAGGAAAGCAAAATGCCAGGTGTCTCCTTCCAGCCCTTCTATCAATCAGTCTTGTGACTTGAGCTATTCACCCATTGTTATTATTTTTTTTAATATTTATTTAGTTTGCTGCGTCGGGTCTTAGTTGTGGCACGCCGGGTCTTAGTTGCCCCACGGCACGTGGGATCTTAGTTCCCCGACCAGGGGTCAAGTTGGCATCCTCTGCATTGCAAGATGGATTCTTACCCACTGGACCACCAGGGAAGTCCCTTCACCCATTCTTGAAACACGACTCTCCTTGGCTGCAGGATGGGAGTTATTCTTCCTCTCTTCCCTTACAGGACTATAGTCAGGGAAACCCAGAATACCAGCTCGGATTTTTAAATGCTTTTAAAATAAAATATGCTGATATAAGATAGAAGAAAGCTCTGACAAAGTGTAATGTCTACAAGATTATCTGGAGTACTTGAAATTCTGATTAAAACAGTGTGCGTTTTAACTCCGCAAGTTTTACTGTGGTGTTGTTATCCTTAATTGTATTAGTAGCAGTCAGTCATACAGGTTGTGGTTGTTTTTGTTTTTTTTCTCTCTTAACAATCTCATTGTTGCTCTAAAGAAAAGGTGAGAGCTGCTGAAACCAAGCTCAGTTTGGGGGTCTGGCCTAGCCTCCCCTGAGCCCCCTGACCCTGGCTGACTGGACAAGAGTGACCTTTAGCTGAGGTTTGGCCTCCAGATGTACGATCGGGCTGCGGGTTTAGAGCCGTGAGTCTAGGGTGACAGTGGGGAGGGCACTTGGTGGGGCACCCCGAGCGGAGGTGGGCGGGGGCTCCGTCACTGAGCCATGAAATCCTTGCGCCGCTTGCAGACGCTACGTCACATCTTTTATCTCTGCTGGCTCTCCTGGGTTTCATCGTATTGCCTAACAGCCTTCCTTTTTAGAGAAAAGAAAAAAGTCAAGAATAGCCACAAGTTGGACTGTTTGAAAGAGGCTGACTTCTCTGTCTTCTCCCCAGCTGCTGGTCCGTGAGACAAAGAAGTATTCTTTGAAAGAAAATGAATAGGCCCCGGCTGCCGGGGCTTGGGAGATGGGAGATGGGTTGTGAAATGTAGAGTGCGTTTGTTTTATCAGGTGCTCCCCTGCCAGCAGGGTGATGTCAGTCTGTCGCCGTGGGCTGTGGTCACACAGGAGACCGATCCCACTGCTGGCAGCTGGCTTGGGGGACTGAGCCGTAGTTTTACTTCTTTGGTTTACGTTCAGAAACAATAAAAGGGGTGAGGAGGAGAGTAGAACGTAAAATCTTGGACACAGCAGAGATTTAAATTGTGGCAGAAAGCTCTCCGTTGGGCAAGGCATGGAGATTTTTGTGAAAAATCCTTAGAAGTTATAGCAAGAGACCCCTTAGTATAGCTGTCCCTTCCCCTTTCCCATAAACACAGACATTGTCATTTCAACCTTGTGCTGTCTAACCTCCATAAAACGACAATAAATGCCCTTATTTTGATTCATTTCCCCCGAGTCATGCCCACCTTAAGTGCAGCCACAAATCCCCGTCTGGCCTTTGGCCCACAGAGCTGATGGAGGCGTTGTGACGGGGGTTGAGCCCAGTTCTGACACCGCCCCTGCTTTGTCCCGGGACCCGTCCGTCCCTCTGAAACCCGATCAGTTGTCTCCGCTCCATGGTGAAGGTCTTAGTCTCTGCCATTCAGCTCAGTAAAAGTCAAGTCTGCGCTTTGTGGACCACATTGCCTTTATCTCAGGCTTCAGTTGACTAAGGACAACTTTCTCGTAGCACTGGAATAAGTAAATGAAGCCGGGACACTGGGACTGAGAAGGGTGCTTGGTTCTTAACTAAATCTCCTTCAACTATGAGGTGAGCTTTGAGTCAGGAGTTCTTAGTTGAACCAGCTTTTGCTCCCACCATGTCAAGGGCGTCCTGTAAAAGTTGACTATTTCTCTATCAACCACCTTTGGAAGATGTACCTTATGGGCAACGTAGATTTGAGAGCCAAAGGCAGGCCTTCAAGATGAGCTAATGGAACCACTGAATTTTACAAATGAAGAAATCAGGGCTGAAGAGACAGGTGCTGTTTTGAAGGCCCTCCAGTCAGGTTCTGTATTGGGTCCAGTCTAAGATGAATCACTGTGTCATGTCCGCCAAAGAAAAACAGTCCTATCAAAATATGCCACTTGATGATAGACAAACTTCAGTTTTAGCTGTATTATAATGTAGGGAATAAGGGGTCTTAGAAGCTTTTAAATATGGCAAGAATGGGATTCTGAAACTAGGCTGCAGATTCCTGTGGGTCTCATCCCTCTGCCTTGGTCTCTCTTCTCCCACTCCATTTCTGACGTTGACAGCAGGATTTTCCTTCTGCTATTTCAGCAGAATCATTCTATAGCACATCATAAAGCTAAGTGGTTTTCTTTTTTCTTTCTCTCTGTTAAACTTTTTAAAATTGAAATTAATATATGCTGATTCTTGTGAAATCTTGGGCCCAAATCCTTGCTCATCTTCAAAATTGGGAGAAACATTTAAGGAATATATATATATATATATTTTTTTTTTTTTTTTTGCGGTACGCGGGCTTCTCACTGTTGTGGCCTCTCCTGTTGCGGAGCACAGGCTCCGGACGCACAGGCTCAGCGACCATGGCTCACGGGCCCAGCCGCTCCGCGGCACGTGGGATCTTCTCGGACCGGGGCACGAACCCGTGTCCCCTGCATCGGCAGGCAGACTCTCAACCACTGCGCCACCAGGGAAGCCCTTTAAGGAATATTTTTGATCCATATACTAGAACTGCTACCATGACTAAAAACAGCAATTAAGTAAATTTTTTGTATCCATTAGGCATTGTTCTGCAGCATCACATACCTGGATAGGATTATCTTCTGTTGAAAAGGCCAGATACATTTTAAAAGTTGAGCTGCTTTAGTTATAATTGTAACTTAAAAAAAAACCGTTAAATTGACAGTTGTAGCTAAGCCAACTCGAGAAACTTAAAATACTGGGTTCCTCAGCTCAAACTCCCTCCTCTTGTTTGTTCTTGACAAAGAAAGATCATTTCTCCCTTTTCAATTACCAAACCATTGTGAGATTTAGAATACACATGAGCACAAAAGAAAGAAGTCTTTTATACACCAAGATAAGTTCCTTTTGGTGTGTATTTTTTTCCCTTCCCTGCTTGTGGTCAGGGTCTGTATAAGTTTCATCATTTGTTTTTCTGACAGCGCTTTGCACAGCCTTCGGCATGTAATAGACACTCAAACACAATCTGATTAAAAGCTGAGCTGGAGCTTAATAGGACTCTGATGAATCCAAGTGTCTACATAACCTCAAGCACTTCTGCTTTGATTTGTTTTAACTTGATAAATATTTAGAAAATTATCTGACTGACAGAGAGATATCGCTGTAATAACAAAAGGTTTATTTTTATTTCAGGGAAAATTAATGGATGCTTGTTCTTATTTAACAGTTAATTGTGGAAAAGCCTGAGAGAGAAAAGGATCTCGTAATACTGGGATCTTCTTTCATCTACTTATAAATACAGCTTTATTGAAATATAATTCACGTTACCGTACAATTCACCCATTTAAAGTATACAATTCAGTGGATTTTAGTGTCTTCACAGAGCTATGCACCCTTCACCACAATACATTTTAGAACATTTTCTTATCACCCGCAAGAGAAACCCTGCCCTCAGTAGCAGCCGTGTCCCAGCCCTCACTTCCCCCAGCCCCCAGCAGCCGCTAATCTACTTTCTGTCTCTATGCATTTGCCTTTCCTGGACGTTCCATAGAATGGAAGCTGACGGCATGTGGGCTTTTGTGTTGGCTTCTTTCACTCAGCGTACTGTATTCTAGGTTCATCCGTGTCGTAGCGTGAACCAGTACTTCATTCCTTCTTGTAGCTGAATAACATTCCATCGTATGGCTATACCACATTTTTTATATCTGTTCGTTGTTGATGGATATTCGGGTTTTGGGCTATAATGAATAATGCTGCTGTGAACCTTCATGTATAAGTTTTGTGTGAGTATATGTTTTCATTTCTTTTGGATATATACCTGGGAGAGTAGTTGCTGGGTCTGTGTTTAACCATTTGAGGAACTGCCCCAAGTGGTTTTCCCCAGCACCTGCACATTTCACCTTTGCTCCAGGAAGACACGAGGGTTCTAACCTCTTCACATCCTCGTCAACACTTGTCCTCTGTCTTTTCATCCTAGCCCTCCTAGTGGCTGCGAGGTGGTGTCTCATTGTGGTTCTGTTTTGTGTTTCCCTGACGTCTAGCGATGTTGAAGATCTTCCCTTGTGCTTCTTGGCGGTTCTCTTCTTTGGAGAAAGTTCTTGTGAGATACTTTCCTATTTTTAAATCGGGTTATCTTTCTCTTGTTGAGTTGTAAGCGTTCTTTATATAAATATATCCTTAAATAGATCTTTAAAAATTCCTTATTCTACGTTATCTTTGATCTTTAACATACCTCAAAACTCTATAACCTGGGCACCCCTTGCCTCATTTACTCATTGTCAGTGTATACTAACCATCTGCTGCATGGAATATATTGTGCTCTGTGTTCTAAGGATAGAAAATGAATAAAATGTCCCTTGCTTCAAGGGGCACAGAACAGAGTGGGAAGGGAAGGGCCATAGTGATCAATTTCTGTGGGTATTCAGGAAAAGAGATGACTTTCAGATTGAGGAATCAAGGAAGGCAACCTGATGGAGGTAGCATTTTAAAAGTGGCCTTTGCAGGATGTGTAGGATTCAACACAAGAAGATTAGGGGAAGAACCTGAGTAAAGATCTTTAGTTCTCTGTGGAATGGTGACTAGTCTAGTTTAAACTTTAGGGCTGAAAATTTCAGAGCTTAGTAAGAGGAATACTAGGAACACAGATGAGAAGCATAGCTGGGACCAGGTGTTGACTTTGAGTGCTGAAGCAGTGTGGATAGTGTTTTATCAGTGACTGGCAAGCTCCTGGCTCTTTGGGTAAGGATGGGGTGATGTTCTCACAACGGAGCCTTGGAAGGCTGTGTCTACAGAAGGTGTAGGATGAATTGGGGGTGGCGTGATTGAAGGCAGCGCTGCTGTGTTTCTCTCTTGGAAACTGGCACATGCATTAGAAGACAAGAAGGAACTCCTGGGAAAATTATTTAATCTTGTGTTTTCCAAATTTATTTGACCGTGGATTCACTTTTTTTTTACATATAAGATCTGAGGTACGTACTTTGGGTTTTGATGTCTTAGTTCAGTATTTCACAAGTAATAATTTCATAGTAAATGTTGGTTGGTTGGTTGGTTACTTAATTGATTACAGGATTGTGGACCGTAGAATTGGGTCTGAAGGAATATGAGATATTAGCTAGTCTGTCCCCTGGTTGGATGGAGGCCCAGAGGGGGGAAGTACGTGCCCATATTTGCCTGTTTCTAAATAAAGGGAGGGTATCCCACACGTGCCTTGACTCCCAGATGAAATGTACTCCTCGGGCTTCCATGTTGCTACAGTGGATAAGAATCTGCCCGCCAGTGCAGGGGACACAGGTTCGATCCCTGGTCCGGGAAGATCCCACATGCCGCAGAGCAACTAAGCCTGTGCGCCACAACTACTGAGCCTGCACTCTAGAGCCCGCGAGCCACAGCTACTGAAGCCCGCGTGCCTAGAGCCCGTGCTCCGCGACAAGAGAAACCGCCGCAGTGAGAAGCCCGCGAACCGCAACAAAGAGTAGCCCCCGCTCTGCGCAACTAGAGAAAGCCCACGTGCAGCAACAAAGACTCAGTGCGGCCAAAAATAAATTAAAATAGAGTTTTACTAAAATAATTTTAACCTTGTTTTGCTACGTACACACTGACACCAGCAAATCCTGCTCTACGATACCTGGCGTTGGGCCAGGGCCCTCTCCAGAGATGAATGAAGGCTGAAGGCGTGTAACTGAGCAGACCTGCCTGCCCTTCTAACTGTGGCTCTTTTCCTCCTGCCCCTGGTTTCTTTGTGCTGAGCCGTGTGTGGGGCTTGCACGGTGTTTAGGAGGAGGTGTTAGCCTGATAGGCAGAGGGCATGGTTCTTGCTATAGTTAACCTGTTCACATGTGACCCTGAGTAGGTGAGTCCATCTGTCACACGAGGGAACCCAGCACTAACGGCATGCATGTCCCCGTCATCTCTGGAGGAGCCCCCCTCCCCCCAGGACCACCTGTGGTTCCTTCGTGGGTCCTTCACCTGCCAGGTTCCCGATCTCCAGTGTTTTCGAAGGATTCCTGTGGACTTTCTCTGCCAGCCACCAGCAATTCAGTCTTAAGATGAGCAGTGCCTCCATTTGATGGACTTAAATGCAAACAAGCCCAAGAACTTGTACGAGGATGGAAACTGCGGAGTGAAGCAGGAATGTTATCGTCACCCCAAGAGTTTTGCTCTTCACGTAACAGTGATTTCTTGCGTAATGAGTGACTCTTCCTTTTTTGGGGTGATTCGACTTCGTTGATACGGTGGCGATTTTCCATGGCAACTGGCATTGCCACACATCTGGCATCTGATGAAATGGCTCCCAAAGCCCGGGGGTCCTCACAGAGTACTCCTCATCCCACTTACGCTGCCAGGGACGTGGAGAGACGCTGGGTGGAGGGTGCGCTGGCGCTGTGCCTTGCGGATGAGGCTTGATTGGCAGTGGTTGGGTTTCTCAGGGTATCACCAGGGCTCCTCCAGAAGTTAACCGGGTTACTGATGCTCTGTGGAGAAGGAGAGAATGAGAAGGAGGGGCAGCTTTCGAAAGGATATTTTCTAATTTATTAAGGTACAGATATTAGCACTGCTGTTTGTTTGTTTGTTTAAACCAAAAATGACTTAATACGAAGTAGAGGTCAACCAAAATCCTGCTGAGTTTCTGAGTGTAGCAGGCCAGCGTAGGGCTTGTGTTTTAGGTATTTCATTTAAAATGGAAAGTTCCAGTTTGCTTTGGGGCCAGAATCCTTAAAAGAAATCCTGACTAGAGGTGTATTATGGGTGACTGTATATTTGCTAGTTTATATCTTGCTGACTAAATTGGCAAAATTTTTATTTTTCCTGGTAAACATTAAGAAGGCATTTTCCCCTCCTTTCCCTAACAAAATCGCATTTGTCATATGTGTGTGAAGCAAACGGCTGTTAAAACTGTCCACGCATTCTGTGACGATACGAAAATTAGTGGTGGCAAACAAAGATTTCCTTTCTTAGGTACCACAGGCCTCAGATGAAGTCGACTTTATCCTAATGTGACTCTCAAATGGTGACCAAGTGGAAACAAAATTGGTCAGGCCTTCGAGGCCAATATGAAAAGCACAACAAACAGGTTATTATTTGTGAAAATTTTAGGTACTCAGCCCCCCATGACTTAGAAAGCTTGATGTTTTCTCTTAAAGTAACTATTACTCTTGCTTATAAATTTTAGAAAGTATATAACCATTCTTGTAATGAAAGGTTATGCTTATTTTAATTCATAACAAGGCACAAAGTTATCTCTTTGCATGAAGCCTTTCTGAAACGGGAATGAAAGACAGCAAGATGTCGAATCAGATCAAAATGTGAATTCTGATCGTGAGTGTCTGACTTTGAAAATATTTTGAGAACAGCACATGTGCATTAAGCTGGTGACAGATTATCCACAGAAACTTAGTGCTGATAATAATCATATTTTTTTTTTTTTTTTTTTTTTTTTTGCGGTACGCGGGCCTCTCACCGTTGTGGCCTCTCCCGCCGCGGAGCACAGGCTCCGGATGCGCAGGCTCAGCGGCCATGGCTCACGCGCCCAGCCGCTCCGCGGCACGTGGGATCTTCCCGGACCGGGGCACGAACCCGCGTCCCCTGCATCGGCAGGCGGACTCTCAGCCACTGCGCCACCAGGGAAGCCCAATAATAATCATATTTTTAACATGCCATCTTTAGTGTACCGTAAGAAAAAAATAAGTATTTCCCATTAAACAACGTATTTTTGTTTGTTTTAACGTTGGGGGGCAAACATGTGAACTATTAACCCATAAATTTTCCTCATTCTTAAAAAAGGTAACATACCAAAGACGTAATAAAAGTGTAACAAGCAGGAAAGGTGAGTTTAGTTGTTTCATGAACCCACGGTTAGGCCGTCATGCTCTTCCAGGTTTGTAGGTGAATACCCGAAAATCAAAAGACCTCTGTTGTCTTCAGTTAACTTTTGAGATGGTTTATGGTTGATACGCCCTCTGTCCCCAGTTACTTTATTGCAACTTTTTATTTTAAAGCCCTAAAAAGTTACCGAAGAAATGCTAGGTATGTGACGTGTTGGATGTGTTAGCTCTGGTGGTAACGTTTTGCAATGTATAAGTGTATCAAATCAACACGTTGTTCACCTTAAACCGACACAATGATATATGTCAGTGATATCTCAATAACGCTGGGGCAGAAAAGAGCGACTGTGCTGGGAAACCATGTTTATGTGGAAGGGCTCGCGCTTGGAGGCTCCCCGGGGCCCGGGCGCGTTTTGAGAATGGCAGCCCATCCCGTTGCCAGAAACTTTACCCCGGGAGTCGTTTTGCGAGGGGCCGGGGTGGGGGCGTGTCTCCTGCTTGGTGACACGTGTGTCTCTCTCTCTCTGCTCAGGTGAAGCTGCTCTCAGGGGGGAGCCCCGGCTGCAGACCCTGCCCGTGGCCTCGGCCCTCACTAGTCACCGCACGGGGCCCCCGCCCATCAGTCCCAGCAAGAGGAAGTTCACCGTGGAGCCCGGCGACGACGAGCTGGACTGTGAAAGTGACCATGCTTCCAAGATGAGTCGCATCTTCGCCCCCCACCTGTAAGTGCCCCCCCTGAAGCGGGTCCTGGGCCACGGTTCTCTTGCCACTCTGTGCCGCTGACTCGGAAGGGGAGAGATGCCCACTACTCCCCTGCCAGGAGCGGGCACTAAACCGGTGTTAATAGCTCCAGGAGAGGTGACCTCTCATCTCCTTCCGACGCATGTGTGCAGCCATTCGAGTGTGTTCCCCAGAGGAGCTACCTTTCCCTAGAGCGGCTTGGGGACGTTGTCTGGAAGCCTTGGCTTCTCTTGCCTGGTCACTGCCAGCTGCTTGCGCAGGGGGCCGGTCCCCACCGAGTGTCCTTAGGGGCCGGGGCAGTGGCCGAAGGGGCGAGCGCCGGGCCACCGCTGTGAAATGCTGGCTCAGGAGCCCCAGTTGTGCACCCTGAGAGCTAGGTGTGCAGCCGCAGCTGTGTGTCCCACGGTGGGGAGGGCGCTTTTCGTGCTGGGGACGCGCGCGGGGCTGCCCCGCGCGGCTGAGGGAGCTTCCTCCCGCGCGCAGAGGAGCGGTGCCCGGGCGGCGGCCCTGCCCCTCCGTCCCCGCCCGCGCCTGCGGCCTCCGCGCGCGTTGCTTCAACTCCCTGCGCCTCAGTGTCCCCCTTTGCTGAGACGAAAGTTCTGTGACCCGATGCGGCGTCACCACGTTTGTATTTGGAAACCGGCGCGCTGTATCTGGGCTCCCTCGTTGTGTTTCTCACACGCACGCCTCGCGGAGGGAGCGGATGCTTCTTCGGAGGTCTGGCGGCCTCGGGGACCCCCCAGGCAGCTGCGCGGGGAGGCTGGCCTGGCGGTTGGGAGGCCGGTGGGTAGTCTGGGGTCTTGGCAGAGGGCGGAGGCCGCCCTGACGGCTGGAAGTAGCGCGCTGTCTGTCTGGGTAAAAGGCGCTGCTCCTTTCTCCTCCGCACACGTGACTTAATGTGTAGTGATTACTCAGGATGCTCGGCCATCCCCAGTCCTTCCGAGGATGCTGCCATTCCTGGCAGGAACGTGGACCTCATATTCCAGGCTCCTCACTGGAGGCGGGGACCTAGCACGGTTCGAGGGGGCCGAACGCGCCAGCAGCCCTCGGCATTGCCGGCATTCCAGCGCGCTGGCCTGTGTGTGTAGTCATAAGACATACTGACAGCGGTATTTCTCTATCCTCAGTAAATCACTGTAGTGTTAGTCAGAGGCTGAGCCTGCAGTCTGGAGCCCTGGAATTTGCTACGATGAGGAATCCAGCAACAAGGCTCTGCAAAACAATGACCTCTCGCAAAGAGGGAGAGGCTCATAATTTAGACCCTGGGCGTCCAACTGTTTGGAGTTCATTCTTATGTTACTAGGAATCTCTTCCTCTCTCCAAACCCAAATAAGAGACATTTGGTCCTTTTTTTTTTTTTTCTTTTTCTCTTTTTTTTTTTTTAAACGAAGAAAGGGGGAGGTGGCTCTGAGATAGTAGGTTTTGTGATCAAGCTTGCCTTAGTTTAAATCCCAATTCTGCCACTCACCATCTTTGTGGCCTTGGACAATCACTTAATTTATCTGGGCCCGATATCCTTCTCTGTAAAATGGCAATGCTGACAGTTCATGTATAGACCTATTGTGAGCAGTAGAGTGAAAATATGCGAGGAGTTGGGCCCAGTACAATACTCAGTTGATGACAGTTACTGCTTTTATTATTAATGAATCCATTATTCAGATACTGGTAATGATAGGGAATAAGAGCACTGTTACAGTGAATGTAATGTGGGAACGTCGTAGCGTCGGGGTTAACATCCCAGCTTCCTTATCTTTCAGCGGGAGTCATAGTGGGTCCTTCCTCAAAGGATGATGGTGAGCGCTTAGTGCAGTGCCTGGCAGATGACAAGCAGAGCTTTCGTCGTTATTAGTATCATTAGAACGTCGAAGCATTTAGAGAATGATTTTGTAACTCCTTGGGTGGTTACAAATGTGACCTCGATGCACAGATCTGTGATGACACTGTAAATGATTGAAAGTGTAAGTAATAGAACTGCAGAGTTCACTTGCAGCTCACAATGGATGTCATCATGCACAGGTTTAGAAAACCAGAAACGGCAGCGCCCCCTGGGCCAACTCCCTGGACTCAGAGAGGAAAGGTGGGCAGTGTCACTTGTTCGCCGCAGGTTAATTCCTCATCTCAGTAACGTTACTGATGTTTCCACGTGTGTTTTCTAAGCGCTGCATGACCAGTTTCACAGGCACGTTTAAAAGATGCTGCATCTCTTACTTCTTCATGGGTTAGGGTACTTAAGTGCATTGTCTGATCTGATGAAATGTTTCCTATTTGCACGATAGTGTGTCCCCTCCTTTTTATTTAAGATATCCAAG
Source organism: Orcinus orca (assembly GCF_937001465.1). Classification (NCBI taxonomy): domain Eukaryota; kingdom Metazoa; phylum Chordata; class Mammalia; order Artiodactyla; family Delphinidae; genus Orcinus; species Orcinus orca. The sequence continues at coordinate 5,680,772 of NC_064568.1, forward strand.
AAACTTCCTGTACTGAGTTACAGATTCCTATGAAGAGGGTCTCAGAGATGCATGCTTTGGCTGCATTTCACTATAACCATCATACTGAGATATTTTCCAGTAGAGAGATGGAGAGGTTGAGCCAGGGTAGGGAGCTACAGAGTATGACCAACTTTCATTTGATTTGGTTCGGGGAGGAGGGGGAGAGGGAAGAGGTTTGCCTAGTGATTTCTCCAGAACTTGGAAACTGAGGATTCCTCGGTCATTTGAACTCTTTATTTTCTTACTGAAAGGGTGACCCTGAGCAGTTTTTTTGTTTTGTTCCCTAAGTGTTAAGAACATGAATGTCTTATTTGGGAGTTGAAAAGTACTCTTATCTGCCGTAGAAATAAAGTAGATCAAGGTATGAGGCAAGGGGTAGAGTGGGGTTCGTCTTGTGGAAATGTCAGTGAGTAATTTTTTCTAGGACCTTGGTATTCAAGTGTGATCTGGTGAGGAAGAGCTCTCCTTTCCCCCTGTCTGTCATCCATATGGACTCAGGGATTCCTGTTTTGTTTGGTGAGTTGAGCTGTCCCTGATGTGGCAGATAAGAGTCCCTTCAACTGACTCATATGTCCTTCTTTTTTTTTTTTTTTTTTTTTTTTTTTTTTGTGGTACACGGGCCTCTCACTGTCGCGGCCTCTCCCGTTGCGGAACACAGGCTCCGGACACAAAGGCTCAGCGGCCATGGCTCACGGGCCCAGCTGCTCCGCGGCATGTGGGATCTTCCTGGACCGGGGCACGAACCCGCGTCCCCTGCATCGGCAGGCGGACTCTCAACCACTGCGCCACCTGGGAAGCCCTTATGTGTCCTTCTTACATGCCTTTCCCCCCCCCACCCCTTTTTTGAGCACTTTCTTATTGCCTGGCAGACCAGATGTTCCTCTTGTAACTTACCTGCTTCAGCCATGGAGTCGGCCGTTTCTCCTGGGGACCCTAATTCCTTTCAGTGGGGAGTAGTATTTAGAAGCCAAGATCTGGGTGCTCAGTGTAACTGTGGTGTCATTGTCTCTAGACTTGAGTTGTCTAATACAGTAGACACAGTTGCATGTGGCAGATCACACTTAACATTAAATAAAGTTTAAAAAATCAGTTCCTCAGTTGCAGTAGCCACATTTCCAGCTCAGTAGCCACATGTGGCTAGTGGCTAGCACATTGGACAGAACACACATAGAACATTTCTACCATCACAGAAAGTTCTGTTGAACAGCATGGTTTCTAGACTCTGTGGAAAGAGCCAGGGAATCATGAGTTCATTTTAATACTCCAGTTATAATCCAACCCCACGGAGTTCTTCCTCACCCTCCCCTATTCCATATTTGTATCTCCCTGATTCCAACAACTTCAGCCCATTTACTTAGTGTTCAGTCCTACAGCACACTTAAAAGAGTTTCAGAATTGCTATGCCTGTACCACTCTGAAAAACAAACCTGCTAAAAAGAGTTCAAGATTTGTTGGTGTTTTTTTTCCCCTGGTGCTGAGGGTAGAATAGTAGCCTCTTTTGAAGTACCAACTTCAAAAGTTACCTCCCCTCCCCACTTCAGTGTTGCGTTAATTACAATCTATAATTAATTTCTGCTGGCACTCAGTGGGAGATTTTTTTCCCATCCTTGTTGATTTCATTTTTTCAATATGTAAACTATTAACATGCTTCTGAAAGTCAAGACTGTGTCATCATATTGCCGTTTAAGTAAGTGAAGTCATTATGCTGTGCACCTTAAACCTACACAGTGCTATCTGTCAATTATGTCTTAATGAGACTGAAAGAAAAAAAAAGTTAAAACTCTATTTAAAAGTACTAGAGGAGGGCTTCCCTGGTGGCGCAGTGGTTGAGAGTCCGCCTGCCGTTGCAGGGGACACGGGTTCGTGCCCCGGTCCGGGAAGATCCCACATGCCGCGGAGCGGCTGGGCCCGTGAGCCATGGCTGCTAAGCCTTTGTGTCCGGTGTTCCGCAATGGGAGAGGCCGCGACAGTGAGAGGCCTGTGTACCGCAAAAAACAAAAACAGAACAAAACAAACAAACAGAAAGTCCTAGAGGAGCATTATTCCCTTCCCTGTCCCATTCACTGCTCTTGTTCGCTAACCCTGAAGGTGATTACGCTTCTTCTGTGTCTTTCTGTTAAAGTAAGCAGGTACATGAATATTTTCTCATTCCCTTTCTTTCTGACACACAAGGTGCCATACTTTGTATACTCACTTGAGCTCAGGTGTTTTCAGTCAACCATGTATTGTGGAAATCGCTTCATGCCAGTTTCTCATCCTTGTTTGCAACTGCGTAGTACTCCATTGCATGCATATGCCATGGTGGGTTCAGCTAATCCCCTTTGTTTGGACATTTAGATAATATTTTATAATAATGCTGCAATGGACAATCTTGTGCATTTGTAATATCTTGTGTATTTGTAATACAATGAAGACTCTTGAAGGCTAACAGTTGATGCCGTGTAACAACACGCTGAATTCACACTGGTTTTGAGACTTAGTCTAGGTGCTTGGCTGGTGGAACCTGGTGAGAGTTCTGTGCCGAAGAGGATGGTCTAAGATGGATTTCAGTTTTCACCTCTGTGTGTGAGTGATGGGTATGTAGCTCAACTGTTCACTCAGTTACCTGTGAGAGGAAGGGAATGTATATTGAGTGCTTACTCTATACTGGCCCTATGCCAGACACTTTAAGTGTGTTATCTCATTTAACCCTTACAATAAGTGTGTCCCTTTAAGATGGGGGGTGTGTGTGTGTGTGTGTGCGCGCGCGCGTGCGTGCGTGCGTGCGTATTACAGAAGCAGAAATTGAGAGCATAACGTGTCCAAAGTGATGGAGCTGGGATTAACCTTGCTGTGTGTGACACCGAAACCAATCGTCACGTGATTCTGTCACAGCTGTATCTCACCTGAGACAGGATGACATGCATCTTAAAGATGGACATCACATATTTAGGGTGACATTTGACCATTCTAGTGTCTGGCACATGGCAGGTGCTAAATAATTTTTGTGTTGAATTGAAAATTAGACCCACTGTCCAGAGAACGTGCTCTTTGAGCTCATTTCCCGATTGGAAGAGGCACCCTCTCTTTGATCAGTGCTATATAAATGTGCAAAATAGTTGCCCCTGGCCTCAGAACAGGGCAAAACCCAGAAGCTCACACTGAGATCAAAGCCATGGTCACTGGCCTTGTGCAGTAACGGCCGTGCTCGCCCCAGACGGCGTTAACCATCCAAGCTGAAAGAGGCAGGGCCCAGCGAAAGAAAACATGACCCCTTCTCCCTGGTGCTGTTCCTTTGAAATCCTCTCCTGGTGTGAAATATGTCCCCTGATGTTGTCTTTGCTTCTGTGGCCATGCCTTTGAAGTTTTCCTCAAGTCTGATGGAGCCGATTCTGGTGTATCCTTGGGTACGTTCTCCAGGCTCGGGTCCTCTGTTCCCTTTGCTCCTCCCCTTTCTCTTCCTCCTTCTTTCTCCTTTGCTTTCTTCTTCCCTTAACCTCCTATTCTTATTTTTATTTTATTTTTTTTTCTCCCTTGGTCTCAGTCACTTCCCTCTTGACCCCATGAGAGTGAACAGAAAAAGAGGGAAAAACAGACTCAAAACCAGTAATTCTTGCAGCTTGACAGAAGATTGGAGGAAGCCTTTGAAATCACGTTCTGGGTGTGATTTAGAAACTCGGTTTAAAAAAAACACAAAACCTTACTGATTACTGACTAGAATGGACATTTTTTTCCCCCAGAGGGATTGATTGTGTAGATGGTACCTCAGGTGTTCAGGAGTATCTAGTTTGTAAAGTATAAGAGCACCGTCATGCTCTGTTTGGTGATTCTCCATTTCTTGTATCTCTTTAGTACCTTTAGTAGGGATGTGTATGAACGTGCTTTACCAGGGGACTGTTAGTCCACAGACTTCATGAAAGTAGAGGAAGCTATTCCTCATTTCAGTTTAAAACCAGACCCAGAGGGAATGTAAATTGGTGCAGCCACTATGGAAAACAGTATGGAGGTTCCTTAAAAAACGAAAGCTAGAGCTAGCATATGATGCAGCAATCCCACTCCTGGGCATATATCCGGAAAAGATGAAATCTCCAATTCTAAAAGACACATGCACCCCTATGTTCATAGCAGCACTATTTACAATAGCCAAGACATGGAAGCAACCTAAGTGTCCATCAACAGATGAACGGATAAAGAAGATGTGCTACGTATATACCATTGAATATTACTCAGCCATAAAAAAGAATGAAATATTGCCATTGGCAGCAACATGGATGGACCTAGAGACTATCATACTAAGTGAAGTAAGTTGGACAGAGAAAGACAAATATTATATGATAGCACTTACATGTGGAATCTAAAAATAATACAAATGAACTTAGGTATAAAACAGAAACAGACTCACAGACATAGAAAACAAACCTCTGGTTACCAAAGGGGAAAGGTGTGGGGAGAGCGATAAACTAGGAATACGGGATTAACAGATACTGTATGCAAAATAGATAGACAACAAGGATTTACTGTAGAGCCCAGGGAACTATATTCAGTATCTTGTAATAACCTAGAATGGAAAAGAATCTGAAAAAGATTATTTATATATTTGTGTGTGTATATATATAGATTTATCTATATCTATCTATATAAAACCTAGTCGCTTTGTTGTATACCTGAAGCTAACACAATATTGTAAATCAACTACAGTTTAAATTTAAAAAAAACCCAGCTAGACCCAGAGGAAATTGAAAAGTTGGGGTTATTTCAGTACCTTGACCTAACAGCAGCTGAGACTTTAAAGGGTAAACAGTGACGTGTTTTTATTAGGTAAACAGTAATACGTGTTTATAGGCAGACCATGTCATTGCTGTGTCCATGTCTACGTAAGCCTTAGAGGGGGTCCAGATTTTCATCACTGAGGATGATGATGGGTCAGGATTCCCAGCATCTAGAGAATCAGGGGAGCCTCTGTATCAGGGCTTATTCGTGCCCGTGACTGTCTGTTGAGCCTGACGGTGTACCAGGCGCTGTTCCGAATGTTTCGTGGGCGTGATCTCCTCGCGTCCTCTCAACCCTGTGATGTGGATGCTGTGATTATCCCTCTTTTGCAGGTGGTAAAAGTGAGGCGCAGAGCGATTGGTAACTTGCTCAGGGTCACAGAGCTAGCTAGTTGGTCATGGAGCCAGGAATCAAAACCCAGCCTGGCTGTTCCTGGAGCCAGCGCTGTTGGGACCCATGTTACGTTGATACTGAGGAGCGCACGCATCCGGCTGCTGTGAACTGTTTGATACGGGAGCTTAGCGCCTTGTGCTTTTGGATGATCTGCCGTGTGAGCGTTCTCCACACAGCGGAACGATGCTTTGGAGATGACGGGTGGAGAGGGGTAGTTGGAGCACGCGGTGACGGGATGCAGGCGCGTAAGAGTGGAAGGGCTCTGAGAGCGCTAGGCAGGTCCGTCCGCCCCGCACGGCGAGGCTTCCCTGCAGGAATGATGGGAGGAAGAGCAGCTGTTGAGCTTCCCCTGAAGAGGCTGAAAGGCCATCTCTGTGCAGGTGAGAGCCCCACGTGAACAGAGGAGGGTTTCCTTCATGCTCAGGAAAGTGCTTTTGAAATTGTGTTCTGGGGACTTCCCTGGTGGTCCAGTGGTAAAGAATCCGCCTTCCAATGCACGGGACGCGGGTTCGATCCCTGGTCGGGGAATTAGGTTCCCACATGCCGTGGGGTGGCTGGGCCCGTGTGCCACAACTGTTGAGTTCGCGTGCCTCAGTGAGAGAGCCCGCGTGCCACAACTACAGAGCCCATGCACCCTGGAGCCTGCGCGCCACAACTAGAGAGAGAAAAAATCCGCACGCCACCGCTAGAGAGAAGCCCGCACGCTGCAACGAAAGATCCCGCGTCCGGCCACTAAGAACCAAGGCAGCCAAAAAAAAAAAAAAGAAATTGTGTTCTGATTTAAAATCTCTGACCCAATATTAAGTTAGTGGCACAGGCCAGTAGTAACGTTAGTCTAAAGATGAAGACTGGGGCATTTTAAAATTTGCTTTAAATATATGAAGACATTCCCCCCCCCACCCCGCCACAGATTTCATAAATTAAGGACTTTTGAAATAGAATCCCTCAGACTATGTGCTTTCTCTTTTTCTCCCACATCCTTTTTGGCATCATCTGAACTTGGGAAGTTTTAGCCCCAAAATTCTCTCCTCTTGTGCGCTTTCACACACAGTCGTGTAAGTCTTCCCACAAGTGTTCTGGGATTTAAGATATTTTATAGCCTTAATTTTAGTTATCCTAAATAACTAACTCAGAAACTGAGATGTTGTTAATTTTTTTCTTTTAAATCCCCCCAACGTACAGCAAGTATGTGTATTTATTTTGAAAAGTAAATGAGAAGGGAGCCTGGGTCTTTAATGAGTGCTTCTGTGGGGACGTAGAGTGTCAGAAGGGCTTCGTGTGAGGCTGACTTTGCCCTGCACTGGAGCTAGGGCTGCGGGTCAGCCCTAACGGGGGTGGAAATGAAGCTGGTTTTTACAGCCACTCCATGCGACATTAAAGGCGCATCTGTGTGTTGCATGTGAGTGTTTTGCTAATGAAGTGTGGTACCTTTAAATAAAGGTCACGGCCCGACCTCTGTTGTGTGGGTTTCTTGTTTGTCAGGCTAGAGGCATTTTCTCATTTTCACAGTTGAGCCGAAAACAAAGACCTCCTTATCCGAGCAGGGCGCTATGCTCTTAAGAGCTGACATCAGCCTTTTCCCAGCAGGCATCATTTCTGCCTTAAGAGTCTTTGCAGAGAGCTCGGAAAGCAGAGAACCGTCCTGCTACTGGCGTTGTTCTGGCCAAATGACACACGGGATGAAGAAATGCCAAGCGTGCCAACAACAGTCAAGGCAGCAGAATAAAGGGCCGTCATCGCGTGTCTGTTCTCATCTGCTCAGGGGACCTCTGGGCTCTTCCGTATCACAGAGCTTATAGAAGTGGGACGAGAACCTTGAAAAAGGGGGACTTCTTTACTAGAGAGGCATTAAAGAACCTTTGGGATCCATCAGAGAACTTTCATTAGCATGTGTAAAGACACTTTTTAAGACGACACACTAAGATGGAAAAAAAGAAAAAGAGTGTTTTTAGGTTGATGGATTAAGTCAAAGGCATTTGTTCAGAAGTTGAGGAAACAGCACAACATAGGGTTTGGCCGGTTCCCCCTCCTGCCCGGATTCTCCAGGCGCCTCAGCCCCTTTTAGAGCGCGGTCTCCATGAAGGTGCATCTGTGCCGGGGACACAAACGGCAGCTATATTTACACGCAGAGGATTAGTCTTGCTGCTGTGTGACCGCACAGACCTCTTCCCGTTGCAGCGTGGAGCCAGCCTGTCCTGAGAGCACATCAGGTGCTGTCACTTTAGTAGATCTGACTGAGGACCAGGAGGAGGACTGCTCAGAAGTGTGCCTCGTGTGAGTGTCGGTGGTTCTTTGATTTTCCTCTCGGGTCTTGTAAACCCATGGTCTCCTGTGCTACCAGCGGCTGGCACACGGTGAGGTGGCGTCCAAGTCCCGCGTGCTGTGTTTGGTGTGAGTTTTGTTTCATGACTGCCAGTACTTTGGTCCCTTATCTTCTTTGCTAAATCTTTGGGTACACACACACACACACACACACACACACACTCATGCAGCACACATTCTCTCTCCCTCTCTCTCCCTCTCTCCCTCTGTCTCTCTCTCTTTCTCTGTCTCTGTCTCTCTCTCTCTCTCGAAATTTCTCCACAGATTGTCTCCAAAGCATAATTAAAGAGCTCAGTGTTGCAGTAAGGGTTTCGGTCTGGCAGGAGCTAGAAACCTTGGCAAACAAGGGATCTGGACTCTGGATCCGAGCCTCCACGGCCCCAGCAGAGGCCCCGTGCACCGCAGACTAGAGGGGGATGGATTTCGCTACCGTGCTGTCCTCTGACTTCTCTGCCTCCTGCCTTGCTTTCCTTGAAGAGATCTAAGAATACAACTAACAGATCCACAGAGAAACCGGATCAGGGCCAAGTGGAAGCAACAAACCAACTCCTAGTTGGTCAGGTCACTTTAGAAGCACGTCTGAGGCTGAACCCTCTTTGCTCCCCCAAACCTGTCCCTGTCGTTGAACCCGTCGAGGGAGGGTCGTGGGCTTTTCTGACTCATCGGAAGTCGTATCCTCGTGACCACCAAGGTGACCCCTCAGGGATGCAGGGCACCGCTGCCCGTCGAGGGCCTCAGGGCCCTCTTACCTCAAGATGCTCGAAGGACAGAGAGTGTTCCCCGGCCAGAGTTTGGGAAGCGCCCAACCCGATCTCCTGAGTCTGCCTGTGTGGTTGGCGCCAGTCAGGCTCTGAGAGTCTGAGGTGCAGAGACGTGGTTTAGCCCGGGGTTTCTCAAACGTTAACTCGCCGTGGGAGCCTTGATTCCTTTCTCACGAGCCCTGTTAGCAACATTCTGGGGGGCATACTTGCCTAACAAAATGAGCATTTTATTTGGTTTCAAAATTCTCTGATGAACGTGCAGACTCCCAAGGCTCTGGTGCCGTACAGCTTAGGTATGTGATGACAGGATGGTGTGATCCCTTGATCTGGGGCTGTAGGGTACCAGCTTTCCTGCTCAGGGCTTTCAGCGAAGTTCACTGAGGCCAGAGACGTTGAGGAAGCCTGGGGCCCCGTTCTCCCTTGCCCGTGTGCCCCTCACCTTCCTTCCTTACCCACCTCTTTCCCTCTGAGCTGTTTCTAGGGGGTGGATTGTCTCCACTTCCGTGTCCATTCCCCAGTCCAGTGCCGTGATCCGGACCATCAGCGTTAATGAAACTTCTCTCCCTCCCTCGCTGGTGCCCTGCTGGTCGCCAGATGCAGGGGGAACCTGAGCCAGGTTATCTTAGTTGACTTCCTGTTTCATGGAAGCCTCTTCTCCCTTGGTTTCCTTGGCCCCTTTCTTGCTTTCGTTGGTTCCCCTCCCAGTTCTCTGGCTCCGCCATTCAGGATCTCTCAAAGGCTTGTCATTAATCCATCCTCCAGGGCTCCGTCCTTCTCACTGCACAGACCCTGGAAAGAAGTCACACGCCAGCTCGTGCCTTGATTTACCACTAGAGGTGGAGGGTTCCTAGATCTTTATGTCCGGCTGAGGCCACACCTCCACAGCCACAGAGCCGCCTGCCTTCCGGGTAGTGTGTGTGCCGCTCAGGCCCAGAGGTGCTCCGCCGGCCGTGACCTTATAGGCTCTTTCTCCTCCAGCGCCTCCCCAGCTCTGTCCCCCATCTTCATGGCAGGGCAGCCGTCCGTCTTTCCACTTGCCGTGAAGTCACCTCGCTCTTCTTCGATCTGGTCTCCCATGTGTACTCTCTCTGCCCCCTGTTAAGTCAGTCTGCTGAATCTTTTCCACGAAGCTCCTGGCCTCGGCCATGGCTTAGACCCCCATTCCCACGGCAGTGCCCTCCCTACTGGTCTTGGCACTTTAGTGCAGAAGAAGGTTTCTGACGTCTTCCTCTCTGTTGGGAATTCTCCCACGGCTCCCAGTCAGCTCCAGGGAGCCCTGAGCAGACCCCCGCCTGCAGGAGCTTCTGCGCTGCCCGCTGAGGTGCCGCCCGCTGCGGTCTGTCGTCACTTTTCTTGCCTCCTTCTCTTGACAAAGGGCGGTTCCTTCCGCTTCAAGGCGAACAGTTCTGTGCATAGAATGATCACACTTTGCTGTCCCTTGTTGTGTCTGTCCCACCAGGGCACCCAGCATAGTGCCCGATGCCTTCTAGGTGCTAAATGATTCCATGAAAAACGTGCCACTCTGAGGGCACTGTCAGTGCTCTTCCCTTTGGAAAGGATGGTAAGAATTGCTTTCTTTTTTCTTTGTTTTCTTTAAAAAATATTTATTTATTTATTTATGGCTGTGCCGGGTCTTAGTTGCCCCACGGCATGTGGGATCTTAGTTCCCCGACCAGGGATCAAACCCGCGTCTCCTGCATTTGAAGGCGGACTCCTAACCACTGGACCACCGGGGAAGTCCCAAGAATCGCTTTCAAATATGCAATAAGCCCTGAGTGGCACCACTTACTGTACTTCTGTTTTTTTCTGTGTAGCCCTGATGTTTCATTCAGTGAACCCCTGGAACAGAGAATCCCACTGCCACTACCTGTCCTCCCCGAATCCCTGTTTCCCCCCCAAACAGAAACATGCAAATCCCTAGTACCTGGGCATGTGCACACTTAATAATCTGAATCACTGGCTCTGCCTGAGATGCTGGCTTTGGATCAAATGCTCTTATGCCAGTGCTGACCCTGAATAATAAGCCTTCGGAGTTTATTGTAGGAATGAAGTTTCCCCCGCTCCTCCCTCTGTTTATGTTTCTTCCTGTGCGTCTTGCTCTGAGCCCAGTGTGAGCACCAGGTAAGGGGTATAGCAATGAGAAATCCAGTTCAGGTGGGTGCAGCTTGCACGTCAGAGGGATGGCCAGACACTTGTGGGTGTAAAGAATAGTTCTGTCCATGCTAGAAAAGCCAACAGATCTCTGCTCAGGTGTTTATTACTTCTGGAGTTTTTCAGATCTACCTAAAAAGTTCTCAAAGCCACAGCCTTTTTCAACCATCTCATAATAGAGCTGTGGTGTGTATTTTATTTGTGTGCGACCACTTTGGGTGCTAGCTCTCGGGCAAGTTATGTCAAGTGACCGCAGCGCAGAGGCTCCGTGTTCTAACCGTGTAACACGGGTACATGGTGCTGATGCCCTGTGGCTCTGTGATTGGCACGTATTTCTTGAGAGCCACCCTGGAGGGCCCGGCAACGTTCGCTGATGGGCAATGGTTCTGGCTTATTTTTGACAGTAAGATAAAATCCAGGTTATGTAGGATGACCTTCAGGCACTTTGGTGACCTGTCCTAAACTCCCTTTCCCAGAATTATTCTCAGTAGATGGCCGTCTTGGACTATCAGTTGTCAAAAGCCTCCTTTACCATGATTATGTTTAAAAGAAGTTATCCGAATCCCCGCCATTGTACGCCTTTGAGAAGCTCCACATGGTGTGAGAAGCGATTCTCCCCCAACTCACGGTGGGCAGTGTGGGTGTTCACCCGCTTTGGAACGTCCATTCTGAGGCTCCTATTTGAAACCAGCGTTTTCACTGCCCGGGGCATCTGAATGTGTGCGGTGTGGCCCTAGCCATCTCCCAGCTTCCTCTTCACACCCCCTGTGTCAGGGTTCCCAGCCTCCCTGGTTGCCTCTACTTTAACTTAGATCTTTCTAAACATGCCACCAAATTTGGTGAGCGTCTGACCTGCCATCCTCCCCGACATTTCATTTTGGAAAAAGTTCAGATCTCCAGAAACATTAAACAACTGGTTTAAACAACCACGAGCATCCGCATGTCGTTCACTGGCTTCACTAGTTGTCAATATTCTGCCTCATTTGCTTTCTCTTTTGTACGCGTCGTAGACAGTGATGCGATCTAACATAGTACATGTGTTCACTTTCGAGAAGGCCCTCTAGGGACGTTTTCCTTTACATTCAGGGTGCAGTTAGGAGCCACACATTGCATTTCGTTTTTGTGCCACCCAGTGATCTCTGATCTAGGACAGCTTTCCCCATGCTGCGGCCTGGATGGTGGTGGCGTTGGGGGACGAGGGAGGCGGGGTCCCAGGCAGGGGCGGCCCTGACATCATTCCTTGGGAAAGTTGCCCTTTGGAACCAGCCAGACCGACAGCAGGGGCCTGTCTGTCCACACTGGGAGGGATGACGTTGTACATGATAAATAAAGCACGTATTCAGGATGTGCATGTGGTTGTTACGTGGGGGGAAGGGTGAGTTCAGAAATGGACAAGGCAGAGGGAGAGAAGTCAGGTTGAAGGAGGAGAGGAAGCAATTGGAACAGGACGTGGCTGAGCTGTAAGGAACAGATGTAAATGTCCCTGCCTGCTCCGAGATAACTCACCAACTTTTCATATATTTTTATTGCTGCCCCAAAGGCTCATTTCTGTTTTTAGCCAACAATCCCAGTGGTTTTACTTACAAAAAGAAAAAAAAAAAAAAAGCAACAACCCAGCACCTTCCCTCATTCGCTGCAAAGGTGGGGCGTTGCCCTATTCTCCGCCTCCCTAAACCTGCAAAACTCTAATGGACCGCTTTCCTGTGAGACCCCCGGTTTCTTAGATATAATTGATTCGAAGCTCAGGTGAAGTCTCTTGACTGTGAAAACTGGTAGCATTTGGGGGAGTGGAGAGAGGGTTCTTCTAATTTTCAGTAGTGAATTTGATGTCTAATAAAACCGACCTCAGAATTTCTGAGACTCGATGTTAACTCCTTGGGGGTGCTGTGATGGAGACCTAGACGGTGGCTGTGGGGTTTCTCACCCGAACTTGGAGCGCCTGGTGGGCTGGGTGGGTGGCAGGGTCTCCCAGGCGGGCATCTTGCCCGGTGCGGGGCTGGGGGCAGGGGACGCCTTCCTCCTCCTGTTGCCCAGATCCCGGGACGCCTTAATTTTTCCTTTTTGAGCACTGGTGGTTTGACTCTTCTTTCATTTCCAAGAAATGTAGCAGAGTATCCTTCCAGTAAATTCCCCCACTTAGCCTAAGCTAGCAGGCCTTGTTTTATGTTGCTTGTGACCAAAAGAACTTGTTAACAAATACAGATATTGGGGCTGTTTACAATGTTTCGCTATTATTTGTGATACCTCTGGGGCCGTCTCTGTACATCCATTCTTGTTCACATCTCGTACTCCCCCCGTTTCTAGAAGTGGAATTTCTGGGTCGGACAGCGCCCATTTCTGCTTCCGTGCATCCTGCCAGCTCATCTCTGGTAGGTTAGCTGACTGACATTCCACTGGCAACTCTATGCATGTGCCTGTCACCCACAGCATCACAAAGGTGACTGTTAATGTGTATTTAATTTTTGCAGGTTTCATAGGAGAATCATTGTGGTAACTTGTCTTTTTTGTTTTCTTTCTGCTACTAGGAAACTTGCATGGTCTTTTCATATTTTCATTGACCATTTGGATTTCTTCTTTTGTGACTGTTTCTATCTTCTTAAAAAAATTTAGGGCATTCATCTTCTTTCTATTGCTGTGCTATAACTGCTTATTAAGGACCCTCCATCAGATGAGTTAGGAAAATAACCACTTTCCTAATTTGTTATTTGCTTTTCAACTTTACTGTGTTTTTGAAATCCAGATTTTTTTTAAATTTGGAAGTGGTTGAATCATTAAAGCTTTTCTTTAATGGAAAAGGCTTCTAAAGTGTACTAGAAAGGAGCGAAATGTGCTGCCTAGTACCTTGGGACACACGTCTAGGCTGTGTGTGTTGACGGTGGGATAATTGTATGTGCTTAATACATCTTAGTTGTGCAAGGAAGAGCTGTATATTGTGTGTCCGTTGCTTCGTTCGTTCACTTATCCGGCACTTCCTGGGTGCCTGCTTCTCTGGCGGCATTGGGTGGGGGTATGAGGGTGGGCGTGGAGGAGCCCTCCCGGGCCTGAGGAAGTTTTGGGGGTGGCGATGTGCAGGGCAGAGCCCCAGGAACGGGGGCCCTGCCACCCCCCACCCCCGCCAGCGTTTCTGGATTGTCTGCTTATTCTCCCCTCCCCCTCCGAGGACATTTTCCACAGTTGCACTGAGCATCCTGAGTGGGCAGAGGGCTTTTGGTGTTTGTTTTAATGGTCTCTTGTTGGGTACCATCAGCAAGCTCTGAAATCAAACGTTTCAATTCTGGTTTTATTTAACCATTTTACCAGATGTTTCCTGTGGTTTGATAGATGTACCATTTACTTGAAAGTTACACTCCTGAGAGTTTGAATGTTATGGACACCGTTGCTATAGACAATGATTCGGTCCGGGCAGGATCTGGGAGACAACTTTCGCATCATTTGGGGGTTGAAGATGTGTTTTTCCCCAGAACAGTAATGCCGTCTTCATCATTGGCTTTTATCGTCTCTGTTACTGTTCTGATCTCTGGTTTATAAGAGACTGTAACCGGTTGCTCGGAATTTATTCCCCTCAACACCACTGTGCCGCCGCGGGTAGTACTTTCTGAAAGCAGCTGGACCCAGGTACATCTAGGTTTTGTCTGTAAAACTCACCTGGGTCGAAAAGAACTCAGGTGGTGGGCAGGCGAAAGTTCGAATTGGCCAGAAATGGGACTGAGGCTGGCTCCCGAGGGCTCCCTGATGCTGGGCGGGGTGAGAAAGCTGCAGACGTGGCATCTTTTGCACCCACCCCAGGCCTGTGGAGACAGACCCGGGACCGCGGCGGCACCTTTACCGTCCCCAGCGCTCTGCGGCCTGAGCCCCCGCAGAGCGGAGCCTCTCAGCCAGGCTTCTGCCGACGGGAGGAAAGCAGAAGGAAGTCGCTCCCTACCAGGCACGAGGGAACCTGGGGCATTTCGACCCTCCTGCCGTGGGGGGCGCGGGGGAGGGGACCGTGCGGGGCGGCGCTGCTCCTCCTCGCCAACCCCCCCCTCCCCCCCCACCCCCACCCCGGCAGCCCGCCGGCCTCTCTGGGTTCTGCTGGGCCTCGGTTTAGAGAGTTTTATAAAAGCCTGATGTTCTGGCAGACGGGGAGACAAAGAAAGAGGAAATGGCATGCTGTCCTCCTGACAGCGGATCTCTTTTCTCACGGACTGGGACCGTAACGATGCGTGTCGCCTTCTGGCAGGAAAGCCTCTGTGAACGAACCTCGGCCCGGCCCGGCCCCCGAGCCTGGCCCTCGCGCGCGGGCGGCGGCCCTCACCTTGCCGCCTCCCCCGGCGGGGACTTTTATTCTGACGAGCCTCCCGCCCATCCAGTTTTGCGCCTGGACCGCCTGCCAAGTTTGGGAGGCCCAAGGCTTTCTTGTGGGAGGACGCTGGGCTGTCTTCATGCTCTTTGGCAATGATTAAAGTGAGGTTAGTACCAAAAACCCTTTCATTTTATTCCCTTATCCTTGCTTTTGCAAACCAGATGGCAACCCTGTATTTTCAGCTGTAATTAATTTAAACTCTGCGGCAGCAAGGCTGGGAGAGGCGGCAACTGCCTGTGCTCAGAAGGGCAGCAGTGACTTTCCTGCTCATCTCTCTTCCCTCACCAGGCGGCCCCTTGTCCCAATCAGATCCCCGTCGTATCCGGTTTCTTCTGAGAGAGGCCTGGAGAGAGAGGGCTCTTAAAGGGGCCGCAGCCCCGCCGCTGTGAGCCGAGGGGTTAACGCACATGGGTAGTTGTTGCCTTAATGGGGTGGAAGCAGCCAGGTTCCAGGTGACCGCTGACCTGCTGTTGCTGGGCCGGGCCATCACTTGACCCACTAAAGACAATGATGCATAGCTGGTGAGGCTGCAGCTTCGGGGAGGACGGGGTGCGTTTTCTTCCCACTCAGTTCAGCCGCCAGGATCGCTTCCAGAAGGGGGTACGTTTTACGTTTAACGTTTATTCTGAAAGAAAATGACAAGGCAAATAAAAGCACTTGGGCACAATTGAAGTCTGGAGGTTCCGGCCTCAGCCGCGTGGCCACTGCCCTCGGTGGAGAGGGCGCTGGAGGCCCTCCTCTGTGAGCTGCTTTAGGGACCCACTGGAGAGGAGGCCCCTCCACAGGCCTCAGGACATGGGGCTCTTGTCCCATCTCCCGGGAACTTGCCACGTAACTCGTAACTCGGCGAGCAGCCTCCTCCCTCCTGGCCCTGAAAGGAAGCTGAGGTTCAGATGCAGGCTGAGAGGTCCCCGGCCTGGGAGCCGGTGTCCAGGCGCCCTCACCTGTCCGCACAGCAGGCCATTGGAGGACCACACGTGCGGGGCAGCGAGGAGGGGCTGCAGACTGAGGCAGATCTGTTAACAATGACGTGTGTGCGGGACACTCTGTAGAACTGTACGCGGATGTCACACAAATGGTAGCTATTACTGTTCTTAACACTAGCCATCCTTAGACGGCTTGAAGTCATATTTCAAGGCCCATAGTGAGAAATGAGAACCGCAAATGTGTAGCCTGTGAGTCTCCAAATGCTCCCCGGCGCTGACCACACCCCTGACTGCGGTCCCGAGTGTGTGCCTGGAGCTGCAGGGCTGGGTGAGCTGGTGATGGATGGTGTTTGTTTATTTACCTTTTGACGTCAAATGCTCACATTATTCTTCAGCATTTCTCCCATGAACCACTTGGACTGTGTTTACAGAGACTTGTGTTTGTGTTGTTGTTGTGAGCCAGACCTATCCTTTCGGAAACCTATCATTTTTCTCTAGTAGAGAGGGCCACTGACTACCAATGATTTGTCACAATGCCTAAGGACTGAGAATTACACACAGAATTACCATAGGATCCAGCAAATCCACACATGGGTATAGACCCACAAGAAGTGAAGGCAGGGACCTGAAACCGGTATCTGTACACCTGCCCATGTTCACAGCAGCATGATTCACGACAGCTGGAAGGTGGGAGCAACCCAGTGCCCGTCAAGGAATGAATAGATCCATACCACGGAATATTATTCAGCCTTAAAAAAGGAACGCACGGTTCTGGCACCTGTCACCGCGTGGGTGAACCTTGAAGACATTATGCAAAGTGAAATGTGCCAGTCCCAAAAGCACAAAGAGTCTGTGATTCTTCTTGAGTGAGTGTCACATGCGTAGGAGCAGTGAAGAGAATGTGGTTGCCAGGTGATGAGGGAGGGAGAACCGGGAGTCCGTATTTAACGGGTACAGAGTTTCACTTCGGAAAGATGAAAAGTTTCTCCATGTGGGTTGTGGGGATGGCTGCACGACAGTGTGCATGTGTTCAGTGCCTCTGAGCTGTATATTTTCAAATGACTAAAATGGTAAATTTTATGTGTATTTTGCCAGAGTTTTGAAAAAAGATTAAAAAACCTTCCAAAGACTAATGATTAACTTTGGTTCAATTGAATAAACAATACCGAATCTATTATGTGTTCAGCCTTTGTATTCCGTGGTCGGCTGGGATGAACAGTGTGTCAAGAGGGGGTAAGCACTTGAAGGACAGACGTTCAGCTCTCAGGATGTGGCATTTGGGGCCTCATGGTGGGGAGTGGCCATGTGGGGACTCTGGGGCATGGTCATTTTAATTTAAAGGGTGGTTGGGAGTCACCATTGCCATTTGGTGTGGGAGGTCCTTGTGAAAAGGAAAGGAGTGCATCACTTGCGGTATTTGGGGATGGCAGTCCTGGATTCTCCGAAGACGTTTTTAGAATCATCCACTCAGGAGTTTGCGGGGGAGATGCCATTTCTGTGTTGAACAGTCATGAGGTTCCCCTGGGTTCCTTTTCCAGGTCCCAGGTTTGGGATTAAATATGATTTTAATAGCCAGATGTTAGTGACGTTACAGTAAAACTAAGCAGACGCTATAGGGAAAGTGAGTTCTCAATTCTCTGAAGAGTTTGAAAATAGGAATATTTGTCAAGAAATGCATTTTTGTAACTTGGAAAACGAAGTAAGCCATCAGTATTGGTTTTTATGGATCCCTTGGGAACTTTGCTTCAAGAATAGAGATTGGTTGGTAATTTGCCTATCAGTTGCTAATACATTAGTAGCCTTTCTAAGCACCGGAGAATAACCTTTAAGAAATTCAGATCGCGTTCTTACCCTGTAGTCTAAGTAAAGAGAAACAATGGCTTAGCTAACCTCTTCCTCTAGTTTTCGAAAAGATGGAGTTCAGCCCAGACCATACGGATTCTCAGAGGGAATTAATTCAGTACATAATGTGGTCTCAGATGCAAGGTTCTGAATAATGATAATTTTATTACTAATAATCATAACTAATAATTTAATAGTAACAGTAGTAACTATTTTAAAGGATATTTGGTAGATGCCTCAGGATCTTCTATTAAATGAATATTTAATCACTTTATATACTCAGTACTTAAATTCTCAAACTTTTTAGTATAGTTTTTATAGTAACTTAATTCAGTAAGTAATTTAATTTTGCCTGCAGAGTTTCTGATGTCAGTCAGGCTAGGTGGGTGGTTTTAAAAGAAAAACTGGCTTTTCTAATTTTTGTTTAGTGTAGAATGAATATGTTGAATTAGAGCTTATCCTCTATTGTCAAGAAGTCTGCAGCTCCAAAATATACAAACAGCTCATGCAGCTCTGTATCAAAAAACCAAACAACCCAATCAAAAAATGGGCAGGGCTTCCCTGGTGGCGCAGTGGTTGAGAGTCCGCCTGCTGATGCAGGGTACACGGGTTCGTGCCCCGATCCGGGAAGATCCCACGTGCCGTGGAGCGGCTGGGCCCGTGAGCCATGGCCGCTGAGCCTGCGCGTCCGGAGCCTGTGCTCCACAACGGGAGAGGCCACAACAGTGAGAGGCCCGCGTACCAAAAAAAAAAAAAAAAAAAAAAAAGGGCAGAAGATCTAAATAGACATTTCTCCAAAGAAGACATACAGACAGATGGCCAAAAAGCACATGAAAAGCTGCTCAACATCACTAATTATCAGAGAAATGCAAATCAAAACTACAGTGAGCTATCACCTCGCACCATTCAGAATGGCCATCATCAAAAAGTCTAAAACCAAATGCTGGAGAGGGTGTGGAAAAAAGCGAACCCTCCTACCCTGTTGGTGGGAATGTAATTTGTTAACAGCCACTGTGGAAAACAAGATGGAGATTTCTTAAAAAACTAAAAATAGAACTACCATACGATCCAGCAATCCCACTCCCGGGCATGGATCTGGAGAAAACCATAATTCCAAAAGACACATGCACCCCAGTGTTCACTGCAGCACTGTTTACACTCGCCAGGATATGGAAGCAACCAAAATATCCATCGACGGATGAATGGATAAAGGAGACGTGGTGCATGTATACAGTGGACCATTAGCCATGAAAAAGGAACGAATAACGCCATTTGCAGCAACATGGATGGCCCTAGAGATGATGTCATACTAAGTGAAGTAAGTCGGAGAAAGACAAATATGTATCACTCATATGTGGAATCTAAGTTTTAAAAAATTGGTACCAATGAACTTATTTACAAAACAGAAACAGACAGATATGGAAAACAAACTTATGGTTACCAAAGGGGAAACATGGGTGGGGGGAGGGATAAATCAGGAGCTTAGGATGAACACACGCACACTAATATGTATAAGATAGGTAACCAACAAGGACCTACTGTACGGCACAGGGAATGCTACTCAATATTCTGCGATAACCTATATATATGTTTAACTGAATCACTTTGCTGTATACCTGAAACTAACACAACATTGTAAATCAACTATACTGTGATAAAGTTAAAAAAATAAAGAAGTCCACAGAATAATTGGAACCGGTTACTGCCGCCATCGGGGCTGGACGCTGGGAAGGTACTTGCATTCAGGTGTAGGAATGCGACTGTGTGGGTATGTGAAGGGCAGGAGGGAATTGCAGCAAACCAAAGAGCACAGGGAGGAAATGTGCTGCTCTGTCTTTGACAGGCATGCGCATGTGATGCAGACGTGTGCAGTAACTCATTTATCTCTCTCTTTGGCCAATACAGGGTCACAAGTATAGCTGAATTAGGAGGATTTTAGGAGACTACACGTTACTATGGGACGAGGCTGCTGGCAGAACTGTTGTGTCTTGGGTCGTGCCGTTCCGGGTGGAGTCCCAGTTGACTACAGGTCTCAGAATCATCCTGATTTCGATACTCTATTCTGTTGACCTTGGTTCTTATTAGACCTTCTGCACTGACTTTCGGTTTAAAATGTGCTGTGTAAGTTGAAGGGAGTTATCTTTTCTTGTGTGCTCTGTTCTTTAGATTTCCTCTGGAGTATTGTACATAGTTCTGGGTACCACACTTAAAGATGGATGTCACTTTGGAGAGTGCTTGGAGGTGGGTGACAGGATGGTAAGGTGTTAGGATGGCATGAGGGTCATTGGGAGGGATTCTTGTTGGGTGAAGAGAATTCTGGGCATGGCAGGGCTGACACAGAAGCAGTTTTCCAGTGATTGGAAGAAGAAATAGACTTCGTTGAATTTTTCCGAAGAGCAGACCGTCAATCAAAGAATCGCACTGGAACGTCGATAGTAGGGGAGGGCCTTTCATTGAACCCTTCCAGGAGTCGAGTGAATTCCGTGGAGGGGGAGTAAGCGAGCGCCCTACCCTGGGGGTGTGTGAGAAGCAGCCGCAGGGCGTCATGTGAGGACGCTGCTGTTCGCACCCCTCTCTGGGGTTCCCAGCCGTCCCAGCACGAAGCTATCTTCAGCTCTCTTCCTCTGAGTGGGACAAAGCTTCCACTCTCTTCACTAAACAGTGTGTAATGTCTTCCAGCGATTTGCCACAGAATGTGGAGCAAAAGCTAAGAGTGAGCCTTCGGAACAGAATCGGAACTTGAATAGAATCAGAAAGTGGGCCGCCCCCCCCCCCCCCCCCCCCCCGCCCCGAAGAAGGGAGCGGAAATGGCACTGGAGGTGTTTGCAGACCACTCCTTCCTGGTGGCCTTGCGGGGACTGGGATTGGTTCTCCAGTGACCCTTGGCCCAGATGCTGCCCTGGAGCTTCGTGGGTTCCTGTCTTATTCAGACCAGTTGGTGCTGCTTTTCCCTAAGAATCCATTTGCTTTTTGGTCGGTTCATTCACGAATTAGATACTGTGTGTCGGGCACTGTTCTCCACGCTGACTCGTGGGGGCTTGGGAGCAGGGCACTGGGCAGGAGGTCCGTGCCGCTCTGGGACTTCCCTGGTGGCGCAGTGGTTAAGAATCCGCCTGCCAATGCAGGGGACATGGGTTCGAGCCCTGGTCCGGGAAGATCCCACATGCTGCGGAGCAACTAAGCCCGTGCGTCACAACTACTGAGCCTGCGCTCTCGAGCCCGCGAGCCACAGCTACTGAAGCCCGCGCACCTAGAGCCCGTGCTCCACAACAAGAGAAGCCACCGCAATGAGAAGCCCGCGCACCGCAACGAAGAATAGCTCCTCTTGCCGCAACTAGAGAAAGCCCGCACGCAACAACAAAGACCCAACGCAGCCAAAAAAAATTAAAATATAAATAAATAAATTTATTTAAAAAAAAAGCCACTCTGGACCTTCTCTGTGGGCAGATCTCTTAGCGTCACCCTTTCTCCCTCACCCAGCCATCCCAAGTGGTTGGATAGCCAAGCAGAGCAGTGCCGCAGTGATACCTCTGCTGCTGTGCAGCAGGACAGACGAGCTGCCCCAGATTTGTGTGCGTTGCAGACACTGTAGCTGTTGTGCAGAAGGAGAGACATGATGTTTCTATCCCTCCTCTGGTGCAGGGACTTCGATGCCAAAAACAGAAGAGTGGTTGTATTATTTTTTTTTTATTTTTATATTTTGCGGTACGTGGGCCTCTCACTGTTGCGGCCTCTCCCGCTGTGGAGCACAGGCTCCGGACGCGCAGGCCCAGCGGCCATGGCTCACGGGCCCAGCCGCTCCGCGGCATGTGGGATCTTCCCGGACCGGGGCACGAACCCGTGTCCCCTGCGTCGGCAGGCGGACTCTCAACCACTGCGCCACCAAGGAAGCCCTGTATTATTTTTTAATATCATTCATCAAGAGGATACGTAATGACAAAAATGACTTACACATTTAGTAGCAGTAGGAATTTTAAATTAATTTGTATTTTATTAGTCTCAGCCACATCTCCATTCATTTGAAATGAATGAGTGTACGCGTGTGGCCCGCGTGATCCGTTGAGTCCATAAGCAGAGCTCAGGCTGCACTGGTCCCGCGCTGCGCCCGCCGCCCGCGGGTGGACGCCCGCCGCTCTCATGGCAGCCGTGGCCCACCCAGGTTGGGGGAGGAGGGGCGAGGGGCTTTCCCCGTCGCGTTCTCAGGGTTGACCTCTTTTCTAAAACTTCAGTTTTTCCTCTCTTCTCAGCTAATGATGGAAAACATGCACAGACTGTGTTAGTCAAAGAAAACTGGTCTCTTATTTTCACAGAGTTGAGCTGCTGGGAGAGGGGCTCCGGGTGGCGGTCTGACATCACGGGTCTCGCCCTCTCTGGGCAGCAGGTTGGGGAGCCCTGACTCCGCAGGCGAAGAAGGCCCGAGTGCTGGCCCTGTTCTCGGAGCGGAGCACAGCCTCTGGCTGCCTGGCCTCGGGGCCCACCGCGAGGAGAAGGGAAAGCAGAGGCCGCGCAGACGGGCAGGGACCCTCCCGCCAGGCCTGCCCCCAGGATGACCAGGGAGGAAACCAAGACACGAGGGGAGCTGACCTAGCGCCTGCAGCCGCTGAGCCAGTGAGGAGCCTTAGTACAGGACAGAAGGGCCTGCGCGGGGCCGTCACATCCTGAAGTCACGTCTATAATAAGGATCCCAAGTCACCAAGAAGGAAAGGAGTCAATTGTAGGCTGTTGCAGATGGGTTCTAACTACAGCACCTTTAAAGTACCTTGTGTCGTAAGGCTTACACGGCGGTTGTTTAGAAGCTTTACGGAAGTGGCCGCCGTGGGCCCAGGTGACGGCTGTCGGGCGTCCTGGGTGCCCTGGGTCCCCACGCGGGTCTGCGCAGTGACTGTGCCCGAGGGAAGAGAGACCCACCGTCTGGGGGACAGAGCAGGGCAGGAGGAGCAGCCACGAATGTCCCCTGGGGCTGGCCCCCTGGAGGGCCCCCTGGGGCTGGTTTCCTGGAGGGCCCCCTGGGGCTGGCCCCCTGGAGGGTCCCCTAGGGCTGGTTTCCTGGAGGGCCCCCTGGGGCTGGCCCCCTGGAGGGTCCCCTAGGGCTGGTTTCCTGGAGGGCCCCCTGGGGCTGGCCCCCTGGAGGGCCCCCTGGGGCTGGCCCCCTGGAGGGCCCCCTGGAGGGTCCCCTGGAGGCTAGCGCAGCCAGGGCATCTCAGGGCTGGAGACTGTGGAGCCGTGGGCGGTGCTGTCTCAGTGCCGCTCGGTCTTGAGGGCGGCGACTGGAGACCCTTGACTCAGCTACAGAGGCAGAGTCCAGTGAGGACGGCCGAAGCCTTCCTCAGACACACCTGTCCTCTCCCCTACCCAGAGCTGGTCACCCTCCCTCCAGCACCGAACAGCGTGCAGGAGTTGAGGCAGGAGGGGGAGGGCTGGCCTGATGGGAGCCCCCGTCCCGCCCCCGCCGGCCTGTGCCCTGGGTGCGCCTCTTCTCAGCTCCGTCTCCCTCCTCCTGCCCTGGGAAGGGTGCGGACACCCCCGAGGCTGGCACGGGCGTTGGGGAGAGAAGGCGGGCGTTGGACGCAGCTGGCCCGGGCCTTGGGGTTGGTTATTGACGGCCCATCCGCGCAGGACTGAGGAGAAGGTCTGCTGTTCGTTCACTCTCTGCCTGCAGTGGCCCTGAGCTGGACGGCCGGGAGGATGGCTTGGCCGATGAGGGTCTGCGGTCCTGCGCGTCGGGGCGGGCGATGCCTTTTCCTGGCTTCCTGAATTGCACGTGGAGGAGCAGTCGGGGGGCAGCTGGCCCTCCAGCTTCTCACCGGCAGGCCTGGCCTCACACACTTTGTCACCTCAGTGCTGATTAAATGTCCTCGTGATGACAGGCACGTGTGACAAGGACACCTCAGGTCCAGTGGATCTTAGGGGCCTCTGAAAATGTCCAGACCAGGCTTCAAAAAAATGGGTGTGGGGGGGAAGAGATTAATTACAGGGAAAGCAGAATAAAACATGGATGTGGAGAATGTCTAAAGAAGTAAAAGCATTGGGGGTAAAAGCCATGGAAACTGTATTAGTTTCTGGGGCTGCCATGACCAAGTGCCACAGACTGGGTGGCTTCAGCAGGAGAAATGTATTTCCTCCCAGTTACGGGGGCTGGAGTCTGAGATGGAGCTGAGGGCAGGGTTGCTTCTTCCGAGCGCCGTGAGGACCGCGTGTCCCAGGCCTCTCTCTCAGCTTCCGGTGGCCTCGGGCATTCCTTGGCTTATAGATTGCGTTCTCCCTACGTCTTCACGTCTCACGTCGTCTTTTCTTGGTGCATGTCTGTCACTTGGTCCAACTTCTCCCTTTTAGAAGGACACCGGCCATTGGCTGAGGGCCCACCTTAATGCCCTCATCTTAATATGATTCTCTGTGAAGACCTTGTTTCCAACTAAAAGCACAGGTACTGGGGTTGGGTCTTCAGCCTCTTTTGGGGGCAGGGGACACAATTCAACCCATAACGGATAAAAGGTAATTGAAAGGAGAAAGTGGAATGGCTAACAAATGTATGAAGAGGCCCTCAGTTGCGCTGGTGCCAGACGTGACTGAGGACGCAGAGGTGGGAGGAGTGCAGTGGACGCGGGGTCCTAAAGGGCTCCGGCAGCACCCGCTGGCCCTGAAGGCGGGGCGCCCTGCAGCCAGAAGCCTTCCCTCCGGAGATGCACCTGCGCGGCACCCAGGCACAGGAATGTCAACACCGTGGGATTGTTGATAACTAGGAAAACCCGACATGGCCAAATGCCTGTCGGGACAGCAGTGGATCAACAAGCTGGTGGATTCCTGTGAAGGAATCCTGTATGGCAGGTGACGAGCATGAATGAACCGGATCTCTGGGCCAGAAACACATGAGGGGAAAAAGCCCGGCTGTTAAGTACATACAGTGATGGGAATGGAAAATGTGCTGCTCTGATTTACAGATACGTTCACAGGTGGTCAGAGGACAAAGGCTCAGGTGGGAAGCATCTCCCAATATGGGCCAGCGGGTGCATCTAGGGATGAAGAAGGGGCAGGGGCCTGGGGGCGTGAAGGAGGACCATGCTCTGCAGCTTTAATCCTTAGGAGGGAAGGAAAGATCTGAAGCAAATAGGATGGTGAGGTTTCATCTGTCAGTTCTGGGTGGTGGGTACCTGGGTCTTTGTAGTTTTCTCTGCATCCCTCTCTTGAGACAGAAAGGTGAAAAGGAGAGGCTTTGGAGCCAGTCAAATATAAATAGAACCCTGGTACTGTGTTAGTGTTGCAACCTTAGACAGGTTACTTATCTCCCTGCATCTCAGCGTACACACCTATGTGGTGGAGATGCTGAGGCTTACGTTGCAGCATTGTGGTGGATTTAATAAGGTGAGGATGATAACTACCTTCAGTAGATGGTAGTTGATGGTAATAAAGGTAATCCACGTAAGCAGTTTACTCGGAGGGATCCCCAGCCCGTAATGCTCTCTCTCTCTGGGCAGGTCTTTCTGAGGGCAGCCATTGCAATGGAGGTGCTTCTTCCTGGCACTGTAGGTCACACCTGTCATGGGACAGAGCCAGTGAGGAGTGTGTCGCTTAGTTCCAGGTAGTGGGTTTTTGAAATGTGAACTAGCAGAAACGGGGGGGGGAGGCATGTTACTCGCTTGGAAAGATGGGGCGGGGATGTCATCAGCCAACTGCGCGGTCCTCCAAGCTCAGGTCGGGTTCCCTTGAACCTTGGATGCGGTAGGGCTGTGGCTTTTTTCTTGATTATTAAGTTATGTTAAGCGGTGGCAGGTGTCCTATACGACACAGTCTTCCCCCCAGTCAAAGGCAGAGACAGCTGCCCCCGAGTCACTGCCGAGCAGGACGTGCTGGGCACCGCAGCAGACAGACCGCGGTCCCTCTGTGCCTTTGGGATGCCCTGAATGCCAGTATTTCTCAGCTTTTTCCGGCCCATGACACACAGCTCACCGTTTTGTACCAGGAGGGCACCTCTGCCTCGCCTCCCACCCCTTCCCCATGCCAACGCCTTCCCTCCACACCACACACCCTGGCGGCACTGTCTTGCCCCGCCGCTTCCCGTCTGAAATTGGTACCTTGGAGTGACGAGACTGACCCAGGATGTCCTGGACACACCCACGCGCCCTCCCGCCTGGTTGGAAAGCAGTGAATTCTCCTGCTCACAAGGAGAAAGAGGGGGTGATGCGTGAGGTTTGGATGACCTGGGGGACACTTAGAAGCGGGGGAAGGGGAAACAGAAGATGGGGAAGGTAGTGAAAGGGAGAAACTATTTCACAGCTGTTTATGGCTGTTTAAATGCTCCCTAAATTCTGCATTTTTCAGAAGAAAAAGTCTTTCCTGTTGGGAATTTCCTCTGAAATTGCCTTAATTCCCTTTCGTTCACCACAGAGCCTAACTGGACTCACACATGATGTGTGTACTTTAATAGTTCAGTTAGGGGCTTCCCTGGTGGCGCAGTGGTTAAGAATCCACCTGCCAGTGCAGGGGACGTGGGTTCGACCCCTGGTCTGCGAAGATCCCACATGCCGCGGAGCAATTAAGCCTGTGCGCCACAACTACTGAGCCCGTGCGCCACAACTTCTGAAGCCTGTGTGCACCTAGAGCCTGCGCACCACAACGAAGAGTAGCCCCCACTCGCCGCAGCTAGAGAAAGCCTGCGCGCGGCGACGGAAGACCCAATGCAGCCAAAAATAAAATAAATTTTTAAAAAAGATAGTTCACTTAGTGAATGGTGGTTAAAACACCCGCTCTGTGCTCAGCCCCCGTGCCTTGCAGGGTTGTCCCCTCACGCACATGCAGGTCCCCACCGTGCCCTCCGGTGCTCCAGTTTGGGGGATCAGGGGGGGCCTCCTGGAAGCTGGGGATGGAGGGGTGGGTGATGCGGGGGCCTGCAGTGAGGATGGCTGAGCGGCTGGGTGTCTGGTTGCCGTCCCGCCTCCACCGCTCAGGCTAAGCGTTTATCGTCCTCACCTCCGGCCTCTTTTTTGTGAGACAGGGACGGGGCCATCTACTTGATCCACGTCACAGACCCAGCAACTCAGCAAGTAATGGCAGGGGAGAGACATTTTCTGGTTTTACTTTTTTTTAATTACTACTATTTTTAATTGTAGTGCATACAGTGTACCATTGTAGCCATTTCTAAGTGTACAGTTCAACGGCATTAAGTATCTTCTCTGAGGAAGCTTCCTAAAATTAACGATGCTTTAACAACTTTATTGTGATACGTGTTGGGCCGTGAAGGTGAAGGTTTGTTACCATCCTGTAGGTTCCCAGAGGGCGGACGCTTGTGTGAGGGATGCAGAGGACAGGCAAGATGGGTGAGTCGGAGGCCGGGCTCGGTCTTTGCCGTGACCCTCGTGGGCCCTGCTCCCTCCTTCCTTGAACCTCCATATACACCTCACCCTCGTGCACAGTGGGTGTTGCCACAGACCTTCAGTCGCCTCCTGCCGTGGGTGTTCTGCATCCCATTGGCCGGGACACCCTGTCACCTCAGGGACGTTCCTGTATTACGGGAGCCTGGGCCCGCGCGGGGGACACGGGGGCCGGGTTGGGCCGAGGGGCCTACAGCATGGGGACCCCCGGGGCCCCAGAACATTTCCTCCAAAGCACTAAGTAAATAGCTTCATCCCCACGTCCCTCCCCTGTGCTAAGAATTCAGACTCCCTTTGGTTTAGTGAATTGGTGTCAGGAGGTAAGGAATTTAGTCGAGGCCCGAGATTGTCAAGTAAGACCTTCCTGAGGGTTTCCTTCAGCTCTGAGCCCCGGCGGCTGAAGGGCGGGAAAACCTCACGTTGACGAGTGTGCGAGTGGATGCACTTTCCTCAGTTTCACTGCCTGGAGTTGAGTCTACTTTTCCCCAGACACTGGGGACATTGCTGGCTTCTCGCCTCAGGGCAGAGCGGCAGCACGTGGCACCCATTTCTCTGTGGAAACGCCCTCCCCAGGGTGAGGATGGGTCCCGGGAGGGGCCGTGCACCCCAAGCCTCCTGTCATCGGCTGCCCCTCTGCGTCCAGCCCCCCGCACGAGCCCTCTGGACTCTTTCCCGAGCAAACGTCGTCTTTAATGAGAACGGAGGCGCCGCGGGGCTCGCAGGCAGGAAACGTGTGGTTTGGGTCCGGGAGCACATGATGCCCCGGGAAGCAGCGGAGCCCGGGGTATGAGTCACTGGGGGAAGGAAAACAACGTCTGTCTTCAAGCTCCGGGAACTGGGAAAACGAGCTGGAAATCTGAGTAATGTATAATTTTACTAAAATTAACCAGCGAGGTCTTCAGATGGTTTCTGGGTGTTTCAGTGTCTTTTCCGGTCCTTGATGCCTGCCGCGTCCTGCCTGCGGGGGCCCATTCTCCCGTTCGCTCCCCGCGGGTTGACTTGGGACAGTCCCCATCGCTCCTCGGGCCCCCTGCTGCGCTGTGCAGCGTCGCGGTGCTGCGTGGTGCGGGGTGTGAGCACCGGCGCCCCCGGGCGACTCTCCAGCCTTCTGCCCGCTCCTCCGGCCCTGCGCCCCTCCCGGTGCTGTGGTGGTCACGGGGGAGCTTGTCGCCCCTGCCCGTGGTCGTGAGCCCATGAGAAGGGCTGTGTCTTCCTCTCTGTAACCGTCAGAAAATAGGGGCTCAGTTAACATTGGTTGAATATCGTGGGGCCTGAACTGGACGGAGGCGCGTTCCAAGTGACGTGTCCGGTCCCTGAGTTTGCAGAGTTCATGAAGTGACCTCTAGAAACCTCACTTTGGGGGGTAGGTTCCCTGACACAATGACAAACCTCACTGTGTCAGGGAAGCAATTCACATAGCTCATCAAACACTGAATTTTATTCAAATTTAGATGGAAACCTGATGCTGGAGATGACTCTGTGTGACAACGTAGTCTTTTCAGACACTGGTCACCTGTATATTCAGTAATAAGTACCCGTTCAGGGAAAAGCCAGGTTATCTTGGGTTTGAGGGGCCTGAAACCCATCGAGCCAGACGTCCCCGTTCTGTGCCGTTCTGCAGGAACGTTCGGCGTTTGCGGTCACGACCGCGCAGCCCTTCACTGTAAAGGCCTGTAATGTCATCTGAATCATCACAGGAAGATGAAATCATGGACAGGCTGGTTTCAGAATTACTTTTTTTCTTTTCTTTTTTTGGTATTGTAATTCTTTGAAACTTGTCAGGATCCATGTGGTGTGTATGGAACATCTCATCTACACTGTGACCAGAACATACTCTTCCGTGATTGTCTTCATGGGCTGGAAGTTTATTGTCTAATTGCTTCTAAGTCAGCTTGTATAGTCGACCAGCGAATAGTGCGGGGCTGGCGGGACACACCCATAAATTACATGCTGTGCCTTACGCGGTTCGTTGCCCTGTAGTTGATGAACTAAGCTTACAGCTGATTTGGTTCCACTAATGTCCATTGATCTCTCCACCGTCACAGAAGTCATTACCACATTTTTAGTTAGAATACTTGCTCCTTTGTTATGAAAAAAAGACTGCTTTGGCAGCAGAGAACGCAGCGGATTTAAGGGCTGAGACCTGAGGCACAAAGAACCCCTGGGCGGGGGTGAAACCTGGGCCGCGAGTTCCTGGGCTTCTACCGTGAGGCCCACGGCTATTGTGCGGAGTCATTCTCCCCGTTCTCAAAGAGATGCAGCGTGTGACCTTGCCCCTAGATGAGATCCAACAGGTTGCAGGCAGGGCCCGTGCTACCGCGTCATCTGGGTCCCACTCGGCCCGCACCTGCCTGTGGTTGGACTTTCCTACGGCAGGGCCCTCCCGCTGGTGCGCCAGGCTCTCCACGCTCCACACCAGCCTGATTGCCACACCGTGAGCCAAACACCACGGCTCGCGGGCCAGTAGCCTTGGCCAGTGAGGAGACTGCGCTGGGTCTCGGTCCCCTCGTCTGGGGCGGGGGTGGTTACAGCCTCCCCTTCTCAGTGCTGTTGGGAAGACTGAATGAGCTGAGGCCAGTGGAGCCTTAGAACAGGACCCGGCAGGTAGGAGGCATGGGGTTACTTTGGCATCATCACCACCTTCATCCTTCTGAAGGCAGATCCTGGTCCAACCAAGCCAGCCTGGAGCACACAGGTGAGATCTCTGGGCTCCGAGCGAGTGGAGTTTGTTGAAGGAGCGCTCAGCCAGACTGCCGAGCAGGGGGCTGCCGTCTCGTCTGGATGGAGCTATGGAGCTGACTCTGGACCCTGGGAAGGTGCTTCTCCCCAGCACCCACCTGGGTTAGCATCCTGGCCCCTCAGTTACTGGTAGGCTATTCGATCAGAGCCTCAGACGGTGGGGTGATGATTGTGTAATATTTACCCACACCAAAGTGAGGGATGAAATGATCAGTGTGAGTGTCTCACCAGCCCCCTTGCCTCCCAGAAGCTGCCAGGTTTTCCTGTCTGAGCGTTCACTCCTCTTTTTCAGGAACAAGACGGCCAACGGGGACTGCCGGAAAGACCCCCGGGAACGGAGCCGCAGCCCCATTGAGCGAGCCGTGGCCCCCACTATGAGCCTGCATGGCAGCCACCTGTACACGTCCCTCCCCAGCCTCAGCATGGAGCAGCCCCTTGCACTGACCAAGAACAGCCTGGACGCTGGCAGGCCGGCCGGCCTCTCGCCCACCATGACCCCAGTGGAGCGGCAGCAGGTATGCCCTTGTCCAGCGCGGCTCGGCCGGTGGCCGGTAGTGGGTCCGGGGGCTTGGGGGATGGAGGGTGGGGTGCAGGGAGGGCGGTGACAGACGTGGGGAGTAACCCCACCCTCGGTTCTGTACTGAGGGTGGTTTTAATTCTGACCTGGGCCTGCCTAGGCCTCGCCCCTTGGGACTAATGGCCTCAGACAAGACAATGTCTTTGGGGCTTAGTTTCTTTGCACGAGACGGGGTTGGTCTAGACTAGCTGTGTTTCTAGCAGTCTTCCTTGGCAGCCGTGTTTAGGGATCAATGTAATAATCCTAATAGGAATCCTACGTCAACCCGTTACAGGGCCACACAGATGGAGTTAAATGCCAGGTTGCTTTGCTTTGGGCTGGAATCCTATGAAGTCAGTGGTCACAGTGGCTATTAGCTCCTGCTGGTCAGAAACCTGTGATTGGCAAAGTTTTTTTTTTTTTTTTAGGAAATTAAGTTGTTACTTAATAAACACAGATTGCTTGGTAGGAAAAAAGGCTTTAGAAAATGGGGTTCCTGGGGGCTTCCCTGGTGGCGCAGTGGTTGAGAGTCCGCCTGCCGATGCAGGGGACGTGGGTTCGTGCCCCGGTCCGGGAGGATCCCACATGCTGCGGAGCAGCTGGGCCCGTGAGCCATGGCCGCTGAGCCTGCGCGTCCGGAGCCTGTGCTCTGCAACGGGATAGGCCACAACAGTGAGAGGCCCGCGTACCGCCAAAAAAAGAAAAAAAAAATGGGGTTCCTAGAGGAAGAGCTAATAAAAGGAGGCATTAGCCTTGAGGTTCAGAAACACTGCACGAACCCATGGCTTTTCTCTCTGAACCTTTGGGGCCTGTGACCTAATAGGTCCTCACTCAGTGTTTGCTTAAGACTCTTGGACGTGGACAGCGAGCAGAGGAGGTGTTGGGGCCGCCGGAGCCGGGCTCAGCCTCCAGGCCGCCGCTGTGTCCCCGGCCCGCGCCTGGTTCTGACCCAGTCTGTGACAGCTGCTTGTGAGGGGCCCCGGGCGTTGGGCGAGGTTGCGCTGGTGCCTGTGGTTCCCAGTGAGGCTGATGGAGCCCAAAATCACAACCCTGTTTGTTTCCTTTGTTCTTTTAACAAAACTGCGTGGACACTTGCTTTGTGTAGGGAGTGTGTTAGAAACTGGTCAAGCTGGATGCGAGCGCTCACAGTTTTGAGTCTGGAGGAGACAGGGAGTCAGATAACTCAAGTCTTAATGTATGAATTGGTGAGAACCAGGCTGAGTTAGCACGTAGCGGACACTCACCAGTGCTGCTGCGCCCCGGCGCTGGGAGGCCCTGGAGCTACAGGAAGGAAGGGAGTTATACTGGGAGGGCCCGGGGCGTCTCCCAGACCCAGGGTCGCGGGTACAGCCAGGCTCAGGAAGCAAGGGCCGGCTCTTGCCTGGGCGAGCAGATAGGAGGCGGGACCCTCCTTCCTCCCCTGGCCCCGTGCCTGTCTCTGCATCCTTTTCTCTCTCTGCTTCTGGATCACATGGCCAGCTCGGCGTGGCCGTCCCCCAGCTCCTGAGCTCAACTTGAATCTTCTCCTGAGTCGGCCTCGGTGGTTGAGCCGCAGCTGAGGCAGATCTCCAGCCTGACCACGGGGCGAGGTCACTTATGCACATGGCTGCACAGCCCCATCTCGAGGATGGAGAGCACTTCACTACGAGAGGGCTGGCGGGGAGATCACGGGCTCGGGGGTTCAAATAGGCCCTTCAAAAGGTGGGCTGCACACTGCAGGCTGTCCTTCAGGTGCGGCATGACCAGCACCTGCAGGGCAGGACTCCTGGACGTGACCACGGGCTAGGCCCCCACACCCATCTCAGGCGATGCTCCACGCCCCTCAGGTACGAGTCTTCCCGTTTCATACTCAAAGAAATGGAAGCTTAGAGGGCTGAAGGTCCTGCCTACTGACTAGAGCTGGTTCACCCAGGTCCACCCGGCCTCAAAGCCATGTTCTCTCCTGTCTGCCATTGTCGTCCACACGGGGCGCTGTCACACCAGCTCTCCTGGTGGCTCCATCCCATTGCTCACGTGTGGAATTAATAAAGCCCCAGATTCTTGGTTCACGTGCTGCCGCTAAGCTGCATCTTCTCCCATCCTGGATGTGTGGAATTTCTTGTTAGACCCAAGCACATCCCCGCTCACCGGTGTGGGTACAGATCTTCATCACAGACGTGTTCTTATCATTCCTGTTCACTTCCCATCACAGGAAGGTTTGATGTGCAGACTTCACAGTGGCTACTGATCCACCTCTTTACGGGAAAGGCCAGGGGTGGACAAGGCCCGATTCCCTTGTTGACACTGCCTTTGGGGTGACCCTTCAGCTAGGTCCGGCTAGCTGTCTCGTCGTCCGGGTTTTCAGGAGTTAAGTTTCCTGGCTGGAACCTAAGGGCGCTCAGTTGGTTCACAGATGTTTTCTGTCCGGGTCTGGGGATGCAGACACTCGCTGGTCCCTGCTCTGAAGTGTGTGTGGTCGGGGAGGCAGGTGCCTCTGGAAGGGCTGGTATACTGGCTGAATGTGGGGCGGGCAGGGGGAGGGTCATGCTTCACAGAGATGATATTTGAACAGGGTTTTAAAGGACGAGCGGAGTTTGCCAGGCAGACTCTGCGGTGGTTTCGGGGAAGGAGGGCGAGCGTGGGCAGGCGCATGGGGTGAGGGTGCTTTGTGTGTGATTCAGGCACCTGGATAGATTCCTGCGTTTCTGTCTCCATTGTGACTTGCATGGTCGTAACAGAAACCGACTTGAGCTGGCTTGGCTTGGGAAAAACCAGGAGTATATTAGAAGGGTCCTGGGATGGCCCAGAGAAGCCGGGGGTTGGGGGGAGGGTTCCGAGGATACACCCTGAGAAGGGCAGGGCCAGGCACTCTCAGGACCGTGATGGTAGGAGCCGTGGTCCCTTTACAGCCCTCTGCCATCTACACGCTGGTCTCCCGCCTCGGCGATGGTCTCATTTCAGATCCGAGAGTTGGGACAGGCCAGCTCCCAACAGCCAAGCCTCTGTCCCACGTCCCTCACCGATCCACACTGCCACTGCCTCACACTGAGGGTCACTGCTCAGACAAGGGAGAGCTTGGGAGGGGGCCGAGCGCACACCCCCCAAGACTCTAGTTCACGGTGGGTTCGGGTCGTTGAGCAGTGTGGCCCCCAACGTGAAGCAGGAGGCGGCACCTGGGCTTGACTGGATCTGCTGTTGGGCCGGCTCCAGGAGGGGCTCCCGCAGAGCGTGGGTACTGGTGAGGCCCCGCGCCGAGGCACCACTCCAACACCGAGGCCGCCGGCACTTGGTTCTCCAGGCGGGACGGGTGCCCGGCGTGGGGACTGAGGGGCGCCGGGGTGGCCGCCCGGCCTCGGAGCTGGGCGGGGATATGAGGATGGGGTCGCCACTTGGGGCGGGGGAGCAGAACCGCTGCTGCCGCCTGTGTGCCCGCGCCCGCACTGACGCCAGCCCCCTCCTTCCGCAGAACCGGCCCTCGGTGATCACGTGCGCCTCCGCCAGCGCCCGGAACTGCAACCTCTCCCACTGCCCCATCGCGCACAGCGGCTGCGCGGCCGGCCCGGCCAGCTACCGGAGGGCCCCGAGCTGTAAGTGCCCCGCTCAGACCACTGCAGGGGACTGAGGGCTCCTTCCGTGTCCTCTTGGTCGCAGGAGTGGCTGGCTTCTGGGCCCCTTTCTGAGGGAGGTCGACACCCTGTTCTTTGAGCCCCGGTGCAGTGGCCTTGTGCTTGGCGGGGGGGCCGGGGGAGCAGCACGTCGGCCCCGCCCTCCAGGTCCCACCTCTAGCGGGGCCCGCCGGCTGCAGCACGGGGGGTCTGAACGCGTTCACGGCCCGGCGCAGCAGGCGTGCCGCCCCGTGGCAGGCTCAAAGAGGTGACCTGTGCGGGGGGGCCCCCCCGGTGTCCCCGGGTCCCAGCCCTGACCGCTGTCCTCCCCCCCGCAGCCGCCACCACCTGCGACCCCGTGGTGGAGGAGCATTTCCGCAGGAGCCTGGGCAAGAACTACAAGGAGCCCGAGCCGGCGCCCAACTCCGTGTCCATCACGGGCTCTGTGGACGACCACTTCGCCAAAGCCCTGGGCGACACATGGCTCCAGATCAAGGCGGCCAAGGACGGCGCGTCGAGCAGCCCCGAGTCGGCCTCTCGCAGGGGCCAGCCCGCCAGCCCCTCTGCCCACATGGTCAGCCACAGCCACTCCCCGTCTGTGGCCTCCTGAAGGGAGCACCGCCCTCCAACGCCACGTCCATCTGCATGGTTTGCCTGAGCTTCGAACAGTCAGTGCTTAAAAAATGGAAAAATGAAAAAAAAAAATCGTGGGGGTGGGGGGAGGGAGGGATGGTTTATTCGCAAAAACCACGTCGTCGGGATTTTTGTTCTGTTTTGTACTTGCTTGGTATCCGTACCCGGGGCCCTCAGACGTGATAGGAGCACCTGCGCGTGGAACCTCTGTCCGCTGTCGCTCCCCAGTCCCTGCCTTGGTTACCAAAGAAGCCTCAATGCAGGTCAGCTGCCCGACAGGGCCTGGACTCCACGGCTTGCGCTTTCTTAGTCACGGGCCAGGCCACTGGTGACCCAGACGCTTTGTGCTTTTTCATTTGCTTCTCGAGACCGGGGCGTGTGCGGCTCAGCTTCCAGCCCACGTGTGTGTGTGCGCTTGTGTGTGTGCGTCTACTTGAAGAGAACAGAACTGTCGTGTCTGATTTGCACTATGGGAGGAGGACTCAAGTTGCCTGCCTGACAACTTTGTGCGAGATGATAGTACTCTGAGGGCAAACTGCTGAAAAACGGAGGGTTTAAGGATGACATTTCTGACCATGGGTGTGTTTTTCTGTTGTTGTATTAATTTAGACAAAACTGCTTTGGAAGGGGAAGTCTCATGCAGGTTTATAGGTCTTTCTCTGTCTAGATTTTCAGGTGCTTGCAACTGGACTGCAGACTCTACCAATCACGGGCATTTTACCTTTTGTAAACACTGCAGTTTGTTAGACTAGAGCTGAAGTTGGAGGATTCTGTAGTGCTTTAAACGTGATGCATGTTTTAATGGATAAAAATAGCTGGTTTCTATTAATTGTATAGACAGTAAACAGAAAGCTTAATACTTACTAGCTTCTTTTCAGAATTCGTTTATTTTTGTCAGTTACAGTCCTAGATATACTTACTGCTGGTACAGTTGTACTCTAAGATTTGTGTTTGATATTCACGTTACTCCCAAGTAGCGTGGGGCCAGTCGGTCCCTGGCAGGCCCTGGACACAGGCGGGCGAGTGGCTGGTCAGCTGCAGAGCAGGATGCTCGAGTTGTGGCTGCAGGCTGACAGCATCAGTAATTTTTTGCATCCCTGTCTGCTTCTTAACGCGCTCCCAGGGCAGTTGGGACTTGTGTCTTCCAACTTCCCTCGATGCAGAAACTGCTCCCTTTGAACTCGTGGCTGAACAGCAGATTCCTGACAATCTGTGAGATGGTGTTTTGTATGCTTCCTCGTACGCTGGGGCCAAGGCAGTATACATTCCTCTGACTTTATACAGTTATTACTGCATTTATTATCGTTTGCTATAGTAATAGCTACTAACTAGAACTTAGTGAAGAAGAAAGCATGACAGACCCAGCTGTGGATGTTCGACAGCTGCTCTTCTTTCTGGTAAACGTTTCCATGCCCCTGCCCCTCCCCTGTGCTACTACCCTCCAGCCTTGCCCACCACAGGGCCTGAGCAGTCACCTGGCCAGGTGACTCGGGCATGACCGCCTCACCCGCGAGGCACCGTGGACTCACCGGAGCTCTCGAGGCTGGTTGTCAGTATGAGAAAAGTACAGGTTCGCTGGTTGGCATTGGTGAACAGGCAGGAGGATGGGCTCTTGTGGCCACAGGGTGGCTGTAGGTATTTGAAAAGGCGGAGGAAAGCCTCCCCTTTTGGCCCCCGCACATGTTTCCCTCCCACTTAACTGGGCTTCCAGGCTTCTGCATTCAGGCCCCTATATTTTCTGTAGGAAAAATCGTTGAGAACACTTTTTTTATATAGGTAACTTTAAGACCATCATTACGCTGTGCGTAAAGAATGTACAGAGAAATTTGTAGGTATTTTTTGAAGAACAATTAATTTGTTAATGATATGTAGCTATTTAATTTTTCCCTTTCCTATTGTAATCATTCATATTTTTTTGTTGTTTGGAAAAAAAAGTTGATCTTTTTTTTGTCGTAGATTTGTCTGTAAAAGTGCAGGAACACAGTTATTCTATGAGAACACTGCATCTGCCTTAATAGCCACTAGTTTGTTATTGCTACAGGCTACTGAGCATTGCCCCAGGAAAACAACCCCACTGCCGGCGGCTCTGTGCAGAACGGGCTCCTCGCACGCCCGCGTCCACCAGCGAGGCCATCGCTTTGCGAGGGACGGTGGCACTGAGGGCCGGGTCCCTGGTGCGCTGACCTATCTGGGATAGGCAGCACCTGGGAGGGGCCTCGGGCAGGAAACCAAACGGTCACCAGGAAGGGACACTCCCAGGCCTCGGGGGGCACAGAGAGGTTCTTCACAGAGCCACGCCATCTGCAGTGTGTTCTGACCATTCTCTCCATGTTTGTAAATCTGTAATATACCATTCTCTGTGTGGCCTGTTTTTCCTGGAAGAAGAAGAAAAAAAAAGGTTTGGCAGGCCATCTTTTTTTTGTACTTAAAAGTAGCCTTAAGAACAATAATAAAGTGCTCTTAAACCACAGACTGTATGTGTGATCCTTGGGTCCTGCAGTGACAGAGCCAGGCTGGGCGGGACCTTTGCTTGAAGCCCCAGAGAGGCTGGGGCAAGGCTCAGCAGCCCTGCCCTGCTGTACAGTGGCCTCTGATTTAAGCCCCGCACAGGCTGGAAAGCTGTAATTTTAACTCTCTAGGAGTAACGTCATTTACCTAACTTACTTACAGAAATCCAACTCTTGTACGACTCAGACTCAATTCTGACTTTGGTTCCAGGCCCAAGACAAAAAAGATGACACCACAGAAATAAAGTGGAAATGGCCCCTCTCCTGGGTTCCATGCCCAGCTCTGAGGCTGGCACGGACGTGCTTACCCAGGAGGAGGAGGAAAATCAGCCCAAGGGGCCCACGGCAGAGCCCTCCCGCCACCCCTGATGGACACCTGGCCACAGGCTGAGGCGGACACACCACGGACTCCAGCCCACACAGACTCGGGCCTTCCAGGCCACCACCAGGGAGGAGCCTGGGACGGAAGGCGCAGCCGCCCCTGCTTGTGGCAGGAGAGCAGGCTCTCACGTGGGGTCTGAAGCCTTCTCTGGGCCTCGGGTGTCCTGTCAGAGGCAGGAGGGGCCCCACGCAGGCAGCTTCGAGGATCTGTCCCTGGGCCCTGCCACCAGCACAAAGCAGCAGACACGTGTGATCTCCCGAGCCCGCAGCTGAGGACAGGCCCGCAGGTGGGGGAGCTGTCTGGGCAGCAGACTCCGTCCTCAGCGGCGGTCTGGGTTCACGGGGACAAGTGCAGTCCCTTCTGTCCCGCACGTGCCTCAGCTCTCCTGCCTCCTCCGCCTGCAGGCCACGCTGACGGAACCCCAGCGCTCACACGTGCCCGGGGCCCCTCTGCGGGCTTTGTGGCACTGCCCCCGCGATGGCTGCGGCAAGGAGCTGACTTCTCACTTCCCTGCCTGCTCTGCATTGGGCCAACTCCTCCCTCTCCTCATTCCACCCCATGGGGGTCACGGCCAGGAGAATCCCGGGAGCCTGACTACCAAACACGTGTGACAACAAGAAGAAAGAACTGCTCGTGGAGGGAACCAAGTCCCAGATCACTGGCAAGGCCGAAGCCAAGGTTATTATTTAGCTGAGAACTGGTGGGACCATGAATCATAAGAAACGGAGAAGCTCCCGGGCAGCAGAGGGAGGGCCCCAGTCCTTAAGGTATGGAGATGAGGGGACCACAAAGGTTGGAGAATCACCACAATCACCGGTCCTGGGGGCAGCGTCCTGCTCCGGAGACTGAGAGCCCCTCAGCGGGCCGGCAGCCAGGGTGGGGGGCGTGTCAGACGGTCTCGTCGTCGCTCATGTCCCAGATCTGCGTGGAGAACGGGAGATGTTCAGAGCGTTCGTTCACCCGGCACCACCTGTGATGCTGCCTCAAAGCCGTGCAGCTGTGGCGACAGCAAAAGGAACACGGCTGCCACCTGCAGTGCCTCACAGCCCCCTTGTCACCAAGGGACTGACACCCCGTTTCCTGTATAACGAAACCACGTCTCAGAGCCCTGCGGTCACTTGCCCAAGGCCTCCCTGGTGAATGAGCCCCCAGTGGCCGAGCTGGGATTTGGACCGGGCCGTGCGGACGCTCCCACTGCTGCAGCGTCCCTGCCCCGCCCACCCCCCACTCACTCCCATTTCTGTGGTGCTGACCACTGTTGCCCTCTAGAGTAAGCCCTACTGGCCACCACGGGCCCTGAGGAACGAGAGGAATGAGGGGGGCCCTGCCCGCTGGCCCCCACAGGCCCAGCTTTGTCTCTGCACCCCCTGCGTGAACCCCCGGGAGAAGGCCCAAGGCCAGCATGGAGCCCCCAGGCGCTTCTCGCACCCTGTGCGCCTGGGCCCTGAACTTACGCCTACAGACTTTCAAAATTCCTAGAATTGGTTGCAAAAGGCCACCTCAATGCTGGCAGAGCCGAGGAAAGGAACATCGTGTTTACGCGAGGCTGGCCCGGAGAGATGGGGAGTCCCAGCCAAGGTAAATATCAACACCAGCTTGGCTTTCAGTGTCGGGGATGTGGAAAATAAATACAGAGAAGGAAATTTCCTCTCTCCTGAGGACCAACTGCCTGGGGCCGAGGGCTGGTGGTGGGTGTGCCTCCCACACACACCCTCACTTTTACATGCACCCTGCTGTCCAAGGACACTGGGATGAGACCACCAAGGTCTAGACGCCGAAGCAGCGGGGACAGTGCGGAGGGACTGGGGCTGGGGCCCAGCAGCCTGAGGGTGGCCTGGTGGCCCTGCCCTTTTCTGGGCCAGGCTCCCTGCCCAGATCCTCCTCAGCAAGGCTTGAAACAGACCCCTGGGCCTGCCCCCTCGGGTGGGGTGGGGGCTGGTGGTGGAGGAGCTGCTGCCTTTCCAACTAAGGCTGCGTCGGATGCACCTCCAGTTCTAACCATCTGAGTGGGGGAAGGGGCACCAGAGGGCTCTCTGACACAATTCATTTATTCTTTCACTCTCTCATTCAGTAAACACACGCGGGCTCTGCCGACCTGGCGCAGATTCTCCCTCCTTCACTCCTCACAACAGCCTGTGAGGAGGTGTAGATGCACACAGGCTCAGAGAAGGAGTCAACTAGCCCAGGATCACACAGCAAGTAAGGTACAGAGCTGGGAACACAGGTGAGAGGGAAAGGGTTATGTGAGTAAAAAGGCTGCTTGGAGGAGGGGGCCAGGCCAAGACGAGGGGGGTGAGCCCGGCGGGCCACGGCCCCCTCTGTCCTCCCGCCCAGCCTCCGGGGAGGGGGGCCGCCAGCCAGGGCCGGGCAGAGTCCGTGTCAGTGAGCCACGCCCTCCTGCAAGTGGGTAGCCAGGGCTCTTCACAGGACCCTGGGGGCTTTAATGGGAAAGCAGGCGCCTCAGTCCGTTCTGTCATCCATCT
This sequence comes from Orcinus orca, assembly GCF_937001465.1. Classification (NCBI taxonomy): domain Eukaryota; kingdom Metazoa; phylum Chordata; class Mammalia; order Artiodactyla; family Delphinidae; genus Orcinus; species Orcinus orca. The sequence goes on from NC_064568.1 coordinate 5,720,528, forward strand.
TATTGGCTCTCAGCTCTGGGGAGGACTCCTCAGCACCCGGCCCTACCTCTGCACACGGCAGGGCGGGGAGAGAGCTGGCTTGAGCGTGGGCAGCGGGGAGGGATCCTGGCTCTTCCCCTTGTTCCTGGCACTGCCCAGGCTGCGTAGGGGATCAAGTAAGGCACCCAAAGGGCTGATTATGATGGGACTCAGCAAAAGCGGGGTTGCGGGGAGGCAATGGATTTTACAGAACTGCTCAGGGATTTTCCAGAATGTGTTCTCTGGGCCGGAGATGGGGTTTCTCTGCTAGGGCAGCCAGTCCTTTTGCCGTTGGCTGGGCTCAGGAGGGCAGCAGCAGTCTTAAGTGTAAACCTCCAGAAACTTCAGCCTCGACAAATACTGTATGATATCACTTAACGTGTAGAATCTAAAAAAGCCAAACTCATAGAACCAGAGAGTAGATGGATGGTTGCCAGGCCCTGGAGGGGATGGGGAGATGGTCACAGGGTACAAGCTTTCAGTTATAAGCAGCATAAATCCTGAGGATCTAGTGTATAGCCTACTGACTGTAGTTTATAGTACTGTATACTTTTTAAATTTGCTAAGAGGGTAGATCTTAAGTGTTCTTACCACAAATAAAAAAAGGGCTGTGAGCTGAAGGATGTGTTAATTAACTTGACTGTGGACATCATTTCAAAAGTATACACATATTAAATGATCACATTGTATACCTTTAAAAAATCACATGTACAACCTAAATATATAGTTTTAATTTGTTAGCCATTCCTCAATAAAGTTGGGGGCAGGGGAGAAACTTAAGCCTCAGCTCCTGGTAGACCGTGGACTCCCAGGTTAGTCTGTTCCCTGCTAGGTCCTCAGCCTTCTGCCCACCACCTGGGGAAGACGGGGGGAAGACGGGGCCATGTCCTCTTAATGAATAAAGGTTGTAATAAACTGGCAAAGATTTTAAAAATGTTAACACTCAGTGCTGGCAAGGGTATGGTGAAACACTTCCAGGAGGAGTATAAATTGGTACCGTATTTTTTTAAAAGAAGAGATTTGGCAATATGTAACGCAAAGCTTTAAAAATGTCCGTACCCTAAGGAAGAGATAAATGATCTCTTTTGCAGATGATATGCAAGTATACCTAGAAAACCCAAGAAAATAAATGCTAAGATGAATACAGATAATAACGAGTATTCAGTAAGATAGCAAGATATGAAATTAATGACACAAAATTATAGCCTTCCTGTATACAAACAACATCCAGTTAGAAAACATAACGAAAGAGAAGAACCCATTGTAAGAGCAATGAAAAAGACAAATTACTAGGGAGTGAACCTAACATGAAATGCACAACATCTTTAGGGAGAGAATCCTTCAAAACAGTCCTGTAACAGTCCTCACAAACACTGTATGAAAAGTAAACTGGGATAAATGGGGATACACCCTGTGTTTTTTGCACGGGACAATTCAACATCAATAAAGATGTCAACTTTCCCAAGTAAACATATAAATGTAACACAATCTCAGTTTTTAAAAAATCAAGTATCTTTCCTGGAGCTAGACAAGCTGGTTTTAAAGTTTGTGTGGAAAAGGAGATGAGCAAGACTATCTAAGAAAACCTTTGAGTATGAAAAGAGCAGTGAGGCAGTTCCCCTACTCTGTGTTTAAACAAGTCATAAAGCCTGTAATTTACAGGGTTGTGTCAGCAGGAGCACAGACAAATGGGCCAGTGGAACCAAATGAGTCAAGAAACAGAACAGAACAGAATGTCCAAATACACATGGAAATTTAGTATCTTAATAATAAAGGTCTGAGGAATGCGATCTCAAATCATTAGAAAAATATGAGCTTTTAAATAAACGACATAGGGACAACTGGAGAGTCATCTGCAAAAAGATAAAATTGATTCCATGCCTCACTGTATATCAGAATCAAGGCCAAATGGAGCAGAGATGTAAGTGTAAAAAAATGAAACCATTCAAATACTGGACGCAAACGTGGGTGAATTTCTTTATAACTTGGGAGTGGGGAGCCGATGATCCAAAATCTATAAACAATAAAAACAGATACAGTGGATGATGTAAAGACACACGTGAGGAATTTTGCATGGATAAAACACTGTAAGCAACGTTGAAAAGACAAATGACACACTGGGTAAAAATATCACCACACACCATGAAGGGCTCATCCCCCTAACATATAAATAGCTCTTAAAATCAAGAAGAAAAAGACCAATAAACTGATTTAAAAAAAAAACCAAACAGGCCAAAGACATGGGCAGTTTACAGAAAAAGATAAGCAAATAGCTTTTATACGTAAGAAAAGGTGTTCAACCTTACGTGAAAGAAAAGAAATGCTAAAATTTCTTAGGACACAAAATTCAAAATTTCTGGTCTCTGAAAGACACCACTATGAAAATGAAAAGGCAAACGACAGAGCCACACTGTACATAAAGAGGACTCAGATCCAGAATATACAAAGAACTCTTCCGGCTCGATGATAAAGAGACAAATAACCTGAGTTTTTAAAAGTGAGCAAAAGGTTTGAACACATATTTCACAGAAGAGGAAATACAATGCTAATAAGAACCTGAGAAGATGCTCAGCATCCTTAGTCTTCAGGGAAATGCAAATCCACACCACAGAGAGAGAGATGGCCAAAGAGCACATGAGAAGATGCTCAATAGCACTATTAGAGAAATGCAAATCCAAACTACAATGACACACCACCTCACACTGGTCAGAATGGCCATCATCAAAAAATCTACAAGCAGGGCTTCCCTGGTGGCACGGTGGTTAAGAATCTGCCTGCCAATGCAGGGGACACGGGTTCAAGCCCTCCCCGGGAAGATCACATGTGCCACGGAGCAACTAAGCCCATGCGCCACAACTACTTAGCCTGCGCTCTAGAGCTGATACTCTAGAGCCTGCGAGCCACAACTACTGAAGCCCACAAGCTTAGAGCCCGTGCTCCGCAACAAGAGAAGCCACCGCAATGAGAAGCCCGCGCATCACAACAAAGAGTAGCCCTCACTCGCCGCAACTAGAGAAAGCCCACACACAGCAACGAAGACCCAACTCAGCAATAAATAAATAAAATAAGTTTTAAAAAATCTACAAACAGTAAATGCTGGAGAGGGCATGGAGAAAAGGGAACCCTCCTACACTGTTGGTAGGAATGTAAATTGGTAGCGCCACTATGGAGAAGAATACAGAGATTCCTTAAAAAACTAAATATAGAAGTACCATATGATCCAGCAATCTCACTCCTGGACATATATCCGTAGAAAAGCATAATTCGAAAAGATACATGCACCCCAATGTTCATTGCAGCACTGTTTACAGGAGCCAAGACATGGAAGCAACCAACATGTCCATCAGCAGAGGAGTGGATAAAGATGTGGTACATATATACAATGGGATATTACTCAGCCATAAAAAAACAAAATAATGCCATCTGCAGCAACATGGATGGACCTAGAGATTGTCATACTGAGTGAAATCCGTCAGACAGAGAAAAATAAATATATCACTTATATGTGGAATCTAAAAAAGGGTACAAATAAACTTATGTGCAAAACAGATGTAGAGTCACGGATGTAGAAAACAAACTTATGGTACCAGAGGATGGGGGGGAGGGATAAATTGGGAGACTGGGATTGACATATACACACTACTATACATAAAACAGATAACTAATAAGGACCTACTGTATAACACAGGGAACTCTACTCAATACCCTGTAATGACCTATATGGGAAAAGAATCTAAAAAAGATTGGATATATGTATAGCTGATTCTCTTTGCTGTATACCTGAAACTAACACAACATTGTAAATCAACTATACTGCAATAAAAATTTTAAATTAAAAAAAAAAAACCACAAAGAGACAGCATACCTTACCTTCTAGAATGGCCAAAATGAAAAATTGTGGCTGGCAGCACCAAAGGCCTGCGAGAATGTGGAGCAGCAGGGACTCACCGGCTGCTGCTCGTCGGAATGGAAACGGCACAGTCCGTGAGGAGAAAGCCTGGCGACTTAAGAGTCCACATACACATCACATGCGCCCCAGCGACTCCACTCCCATTTACCCCAAGGAATGCAAACACGGGTCTGCAAAAAGACTGTGCAAGAATGCTCATGGCATCTTTAGTCCTAATAGGCACAGACTAGGCTCAATCCGAATGTCCATCAACAGGCAAACAGTGACATCCATCCAGCGGACACTGCTCCCCATCAAAGGAACCAGCCACCAAGGCACACAGCAATGTGTATACATCTCAGAATCTCTATGCTGAGTCACGGGAGTCTGACACAAGTCTACATAAATCCATTTATATGAAATTCTGGAAAGGGCAAGACTAACCTATGGTGACAGAAAGTAGATCACTTGCCACACTCACCAAACTATACACTTTACATGCGTGTGTTTTATTATATGTAAATTGTACTTTAATAAAGTTGACATTTTTTAAAAAGCTACACAGAACATTTTTCACCTCTCAGATTGGCAAAACCCCAATACAAGTGCTGTGGGAAATAGAATACAAGTGCTTGGGAAACAGCACTCTCCTGTAACACTGCTAGGACAGAAGTGGTATGACCCACAGATGAAAATGTGGCAATATCCAACAGGACTGTTGAGGTGTCAACTCCTGACCCAACAAGCTCACTCTTCATAAAATTTGCAAAAATAAACAGGAAAGATAAGCCAGAAATTAAAGTAAATGGCTACCTACGGGGTGGGTGGAATGGGCGTGAGGCTACTCTGAGCGTACCTTTTTTCACTTTAGAATCAAGAGACTGTTTTGTGTATTTGAAAAACTAAAAAAACCAAAAGCACAGCAACAAAACCAAAATAGATAAATTGGTCTTAATCAAAATAAAAATCTTTTGTGCATCAAAGGACACTATAAAGAAAAGGGAAAGACAACGCAGAGTGAGAGAAACATATCTGATAAGGAACCTGTATCTAGACCATTGACAACTCAATAATAAAAAGACAACCCAGTTTTTTACAATGGGCAAAGAAGCTGAATAGACATTTCTCAAAAAAGATAACTGGTTGAGAAGCACATAAAAGACACTTGCTCATCATTAGGCATCAGGAGAATGCAAATCAAAACCACAAGGAGATAACACTTTGCACCGATTAGGATGGCTTTAATCAGAAAGTCAGTAACAAGTGTTGGTGAAGATCTGGAGAAACTGGAACCCTCATACGTTGCTACTGGAAGTGTAAAGTGGTGCAGCCACTCTGGAAAGCAGTGTGGCAGTTCATCAAACAGTTAAACAGAGAGTTGCCAAATGGCCCAGAAATTCCACTCCTGGGTGTATACCCAAGAGAAATGAAAACCCATGTCCACATAAAAACTTGTACATGAATGTTCATAGCACTATTCATAACAGTGAAAAAGTGGAAACAACCCAATTGCCCACCAAGCAATGGATGGAAAATGTGGTCTCTCCTTACAGTGGAATATTGTTTGGCCAAACACCTGCCTACACTCCGTCTTCTCAAGAGCCTGGGGACGCTGGGGTGACTGTCCCCTTTTGCCAAGTAGGCAACTCAAGTGCAGAGGAAGTTATGTAACCTGTCAAGGAGGCCAAGCTAGTAAGGGGTAGAGCAGAGGCTCCTTCCACTTTATCTCACCATTTCCTTACTGTTGAGCATAATTCCTTCCAAAAAACAGTAAAGGGCAGAAGCTGACATTCTGTTAGCCTGGCACCCAGTGAGTGGCCCCACGGCCCACACACAGCTAACCTAGGGCAGTAAAGGCCAGGGCAGCTGGCTCCCAGGGTCCCTAACCTCTGTCCTCCAACACTGTTCAGAAAGCGGAACCTAAGCTCCTGCCTCTTGGCTCGGCCTTTGGGCCCCCCGAGGAGAGGACTGGCGGTAGCCTGTGCTGGCTGGGGGACCTGGGCAGTCTCTGACCCGGGCCCCTCATGCTCTCCCCCAGCCCCTGCCCTGCAGCCCTCAGGCCAGTGTAGGTGTGTAGTTGGCGGGGCTGGGGCCACCACTGTGCATGTGGGGAAGGGGAGCCTTCCAACCGCTGGGGCCCGTCACACGGGGTCAGGGAGCACGAGCGCTGGACCACACACCCCCAGAGGGCCTCAAGGTTTCACTTTCCACTCTCCCAATGAGACAGACGCATCTCAGAGGAGCCATTTGTCTTTCAATTTCGAACCTGTGTCCCATTTCTGGACCACACTGTGCCTGGAGCCTGCCATGAACTAAGGTTTTTCTTTTATAAACACTGTAATTATCCCGTAAATGGCATGGTTATATTTGTGTGTGTGTGTGTGTTAAGTGTTCATTTGTTAAACGTAAACATTTAAAATCTACCACCATTTTTGAAACCTAGTTTTAGCATTTCTTTATTTTTAAGATAAAAATTAAAATATCCCGATCTCTCTTGGGCCTCTGAGCAGCCCTGCTCCCCATACCTCCTCAGTGGGATCCTCACAGGTACGATTCGTTCTACTGGGAAGAACCGAGAACAGAGGGGTCTGGGGGTGGCATATGCTGGGGACCAGGTGAGGACACTGGATTGGGCTTCCCCGGCAGACTTCCCAGCCAGGGCTCCGTCCACTTGTGGGGAAGAATGAAGGTCCCATCATGTTTCCAAGTGGGTAACACTATAGCCATTCATTCATTCACTCATATGTTCACTCATTCAGAAACACTTACTGGGTAGTGCGGCATTAGGTGAGAGGAGGGGAGGGGGTTCCTTCATTTCCTGCCTGTCCAGGTGGTCAGTACTTTCCTTAAAATTATGGGAAACAGTGGCGGGCCGGGGTCTGGTGGTCAGTGAGCCCTGACTGAGCACTTCCAGGGGACCACTGGGACCAGAGGAGGAAGGGGACAGGAGGCACTGAGAAAAAGGCTCCAAACAGGTTCGGCCAGAGAGACACATGCCCACAGGAGGGCCGGGCCAGGGAGGGTTGCTTGGGACAGAGGACCCAATCATGGCCGAGGCCCAGGGAGACAGCAGGGCTTGCCGGGCTCCCCCGGCCAGTGGACTGTGGGCCTGTGCTTGGTCCCCAACATTCTAGGTCAGAGTCATGGACAAGGAGGGGAGGGGAGGAGGTGGCCTGGCAGGAGGAGCAGAGCGCAGGCTGCAGGCCAGCCTCCAGGCAATACCCCTCCCTGACCCCGGGCATCCCCACAGCGTCCACTTTGTCCCCCTGGGTGGAGACACGGGGCTGGGATCCCAAGGAGGAAGGCAGGGCTGCTTCCAGGGTCACTCTTCCACCCTAGGTGCCCACCGGAGAACAGGGCCTCCTGTCCACAGGCATCATTGGCCCCTGGGGGCTCTTTCGGGTCTCCACAGACTCTGGTGCTGTCTACACAGGAAGAGTGCAATCCCTGCTCGTTTCCGGGCCACTGGGCTCCACACCTCTGCGAGCTCACCTCCCACGACCCTCCCTCCAGCTCACCAGATTCTAGCTGCCCCGGCTCTCGAGCTCTTCCCTTGCTCTGGGCAAGGGAGACCCCTCCCCTCGATTCTGCGCTGCAGGGCTGGCTCCTGCTCCGGGCGCCTCAGACAAACAGCCCGTTTGGTTCCTGCCGACTCCTCCCCTCCCGTCATTCGTCATCGTGTTTTAGTTTGTGCATCTGCCTGACTCCCCAGAGGACAGCGAGCTGCCCGAGGGTGGGCCCCCAGCCCTGGTGCAGAGCCTGGCCCGATACGTGGCTTTTGAATGAACAGTGATTCGGAACCATCTGCCCTGGGTGCGATTCCACAGTGGAAAAAAGAAAGGGGAATTCTGGGTGTGAACATGATACCCAAGAATCAAGCAGTAAAGAAGGGGTCCCTCAGTCCACCTCCTTGCTGGGGATCCTGGCAGGTCAAGCCTTTGGCCTCCACGCCCACAGGACGATGGGGCAGGGCTGTGGGCATCTCCTGCCGGGTAGGCGGGCGGTAGAGCCAACTTTCCAGAGAGGCCTTGACTCCAGACCACTGACGCCCTGTTCTCCTCCCTGGGCCCCGCCCCGCATCGAGCCACACACCAGGCTCCGGGAGTGCAGAGTGGTGGGCAGTTCTTGCTTCTGGACTCCCAGAGGCGGGATTGGTGCTCGCTGGTGACTGTGTGTGCAGCAGCCGTGGGGCTGTCCAATGGCGCCTCTTGGGCTAACCTGTCTGCCCCGGGGCTGTTCGTGTCACATCCGGGGAGGGTCCCCGGTAGCAGGAGGGGCCCCTGGGTGAGGGCCCAGGTTCTGAGCCCACTCCCAGATTTCCACCTGGAGCTCCAGTCACACCACGGGAATAACCCTGCCCTTTCACCATAAGTCCAGAATCTAAGAGCACAGAGCACATGCCCCAGCGTCCCTGGAGGCACCATGTGATCTGAAAGCTTCAAGATCTTTCTGCCCCTCAGACAAGGGTGACTGAAGGGAACTGCCTAGGCTGCCTGGTGTGAGCAGATGACAGCTGTCAGGGACAGACAAGAGGGAAGAGAGAGGGTACAGCATCTGTGCGAGGAAGCCGGGGCAGATGATGAGGGCTCCCAGGGGACTTCCAGGGGCCCTTGCTCACACTCCATCCACCTGCCTTTCACCCTCCTTCAGTGGAGATGAAGCAATACCCCCGTGTACCATCCTCAGGGGTCTGCAGGCCCCTCTGATGCACCACCACTTTGGTGCCTCCCTTCTGAAAGACCCTCACCTGCCACTCCATCCTTGTGTCCCAAACACTCTCGACCTCCTCTAGCCTGGCCTCTGCTGGACGCCAGATCTGGGAGAGGAATTAAGGCCCAACCCCTCTTCTTGGGGAACCCCAGCCCCAAACTCAGCCTTCCAGAGACCAGGCAGTGGAAGGCTAGTGGAGGGGAGGGGTGTGGAGACATAGCTAGAACTTGTGTGGCAGCATGGAGCTCTAGAGGCTTCTGGTGGAGAACTTCTCACCAGTCTTTCCCATTCCCCCCGGCGGCCCCCCACCAGCGCTAAATCGGGCCCTGCGTGCACTGCCTCACGGTTCCAGGAACAAGGTTAAGGTTTCACTAGAAAGAAACTGTGGTGGCCAAGAGAGCTGATAGGATGCAAATAATGATTTACAGCAAGTACCCTGGGCAGCCGATGGGGAGGGAGGAAAGGCGAAAAGCAATGCTTTCTGGTGGCTGCAGCAGTGGCAGGAGCGGGGTGTGTCCCCCCCCCCCCCCCGTGTGGCTGCAGCCCCCGTGCACACGGGCGGCCTGCACGCCACCTTCAGGGCCTCTGCCCCCATCCTCCCTGCTCCTCCCACCCACAGAGATGCTCTGGGCTCTGAGTGACAAGAGGAGATGATCTGAAGAAGACAGCCTCATGCCTCAGAACCTAGATCCAGAGAAAAAGGCCAACACGCCAGGCCGGCGCTCAGGAATGCTGGGTGGCGCCTGGCTGGTCCTCACTTCACTGCTCCAGGCACCAAGAACTCAGCTGACATGGGATACAGGGATAGGATGCCCTGGAGGGGGTTCCAGGGGGCCACCTGGCATCTTAAAGGAGGCATAGGAGGGAAGCAGAGGAAAAGAGGCTGCTGCGAGCAGCGACCAGACTGGAGACACAGACCTCAGGTGACACCACCCGGTGACAGTCCACCCAGGCTTGTTTCCACCTTCTGGGGCTCCTTGGGCCTCAAAGCTAGGGCAGAGGGACATGGGCGGCAGGGGGAGAAGGTATAGCCCATGGGGGGCAGGGGGCTCAAGTTGCCCCCCGGGCCAGAAAAGAGAAACAGGTGGCCTCCCCACACCATGGAGGGGACTGGGCGAGAGAACGTGGCCATGCACCGGAGGGAGTACTTAGGCAGGCGTTAAACATGTTTTCAAGCAAGTTTTAATGATGTGAGAAAATGATCAGAAATCTCTGAAAAGAGAAAACTCTGTGCTCAGTCTGACCCCACTGACATACATGCTTGGTGAAAAAAAGGGCTAGGAGTAAAAAGCAAATCAGAACAATAGCCTCTGAGTGGTGGAATCGTGGGTGTGAGTATTGTTCCTTATATTAGAATTTTTTTTATAATGCTCACTTATGACTTCCATGATCAAAAAAAAAGGTTGTGTAAGGAGGGGGGGGGAAATCCTGACGCTCCCCAGGGAGTGTGGAGGTGAGGGTGTGGCTCTGTGCACAGGGACTCAGTGCCTGTTGGTTTCTTGTGTTTTTCCCTCCCAGGAAGTGCTGAGAAGCAAAATAAGAAACCTCCCGCTAAGGGTGGGGTGGGGTGGGGGGAATGCTGCCATTTAACCGTGGACCCCCAGTGAGATTTAAGTGGAAGACCCCAGCCGGAATTCCCAGCCCACAGTGCAGGCTGCCCATCACCTCCCGCTGTGATTAGTCTGGAAAATGGGGCTCAGGGCCCTGCTATATATTAGGCCCCTCCCTCCAGGCATGTCCTTAAATGAGGACCAACATCTAAGAGCTCTAAGGAGGGTTTACGGCCGGCCGAAAGACGGAGGTGTGACTGAGCTCTGCTGTGGGGAGGGCCAAGGACGGGTAGCAGTGGGTTTGGGCTCTCAATCCCTCATCTCTAAGGAGGGAGGCTCTCAAACAGCAGCAGCAGCAGCAGCAGCGACTGACAACAGGGTGTGGATTCTCCACTCAGACTGGGGAGTAGTGGGGATTCACTTTGGAGACGACACGAGGCATGAAGGAAGGGGACGTGAGGGAGAAGGGTGGCCAGGCCCCAGGCCTGCTTGCTTTCTTCCTGGCTTCGCAACACATTTTTCAAATTAGGTGGTAAGAATACAGGGCAATTTCTGTGGCACCAACATACTTTCTTTCAAGATATGATTTATACGTTTGGCCCACATTTTAAATGAAATGGTTATTGAGATAAATGGCCGTGCTGGAGGCTGCAAAATGTTTTCCATTATGTAGCTCTTCTTTTCAGTTCCTTAGAAAACTTTCTGATAAGGGCCCCATAAAAAGGCGGACACTTTGGCATTTTTGTTCTCTACCTCAAAGCGCTATGGGGGTCAACACTGGAGAGGGGGTGATGGAAGAGAGGAAAGCGTGAGAGCTCAGAGCTCCAGCGTGAAGTAAATGCAGCATCTAAACAAACTCAGAGCAGCCTTGACTTGGTACCAAGAGAGAACTCTGAAACTTTAAATATGCAAATGCAGGTGCCCTGGGCTATCTGCAGAGGGCCAAGATTCACCCCCCCCCACAACCCGCAGACTTTCTCCTGAGGGCCCAGCCTCTGGGCCTGACCACCAGAGACCTCGAGATGAGGCAGAAGCTGTCCCCTGGACTTTGTACCAAGCTACAGGAACCCGAGAGTGCAGTACTGACATAAGGGTGGAAAAAAATAGTGAGAAACAGACCCACACATATATGGGTCGAATGACTTTCAACAAAGGTGCCGAGGTAACTTAAGGGGAAAGGAGAGTTGTTTCAATACATGGTGCTTGAACGATTAGATATCCACATGGAGAAAAATGAACCTTGACCTTTATCTCAAATCATACGTAGAAATTAATTTGAAATGAATCATGGACATATATATGTAAAAGCAGAAAGCATAAAACTACTTCTAGAAAAGAACATTAAAAAAATAATGAGACTTAGACGTAGGCAAAGGATTCTTAGAATACCAAAAGTATGAACCATAAAAAATTAATAAACTGGATTTCATCAAAATTCAATGCTTTTTGAAAGACAACATTAAGAAAATGAAAAGGCAAGCCAAAGATATTGAGAAAATACATGCAATGCATATACCTGACAAAGGACCTATGTCCAGAAAATATAAAGAACTCTTACAATTCAATAAGAAGATAACCGATTGGAAACATGGGCAAAAGATCTGAAAGAAATGTCACAAAAGAAGATATACGGACAGCAAATAAGTACATGAAAACATGTTCAACATCCACTATCATTAGAATACAGAAATAAAAACCATATACCCACTCAAATGGCCAAAATTAAAAAGACTGCCAGCTCTAAGTGTTGACCAAGATGCAGAACAACCAGAACTCTCATACACTGCTGATGGGAAGAGATGGTACAGACACTTTGATAAACAGTTTGACAGCTTCTTAAAAATTAAATATACACTTATATGATAACCCAGCAATTCCAGTCCTAGGTAATCACTCAGAGAAATGGAAACAAATGTCCACATGAAGACTTGTTTAACAAGCACACACTAGAGCTTTATTTTCAATAGTCCCAAACTGGAAACAAATACTCATCAATAGATGAGTGAATAAACAATTATGATATAAAATGGGATACTATTCAGCAATACAAAAGGACAAACTACTGACCCATGCAACAAAATGGATAAATCTCAAAAATTTACTGAACAAAAGAAGCCAGACAAAAGAGTATTCAATATATGATTCCAAAAAACAATCCTAAAATCTGTATGGAACCCCAGAAGGCCCCAAATAGCCAAAGCAGTCTTGAGAAAGAAGAACAAAGCTGGAGTCCTCATACTTCCTGATTTCACACTATACTACAAACTACAGTAATCAAACCAGTATGGTACTGGCATAAAAACAGACACACAGACCAACGGAACAGAACAGAGAGCTATTATTTGACAAGGGAGCCAATAACACTCTATGGGAAAAGGAGAGTCTCTTCAATAAACGGTGTTACGAAAACTGGATAACCACATGCAGAAAAATGAGATTGGATCCCTATCTTATACCGCTCACAAAAATTAACTCAAAACGGATTAAAAACTTAAACATAAGATCGGATACTAAAAACCTGATATGGAAGAAGCTCCTTGACATTGGTCTTGGCAATGATTCTTTTTATATGACACCAAAAGCGCAAGCAACAAAAGCAAAAATCAACAAGTGGGACGTCAAACTAAAACATTTCTGCCCAGCTAAAAAACCATAAAGTAAAAAGGCAATCTACAGAATGGAAGAAAATATTTGCAAATCATATATGAGATAAGGGGTTAATATCCAAAATATATAAAGAACTCATACAACTCAGTAACGACCATCACCACAACAAAACCAAACAATAAACCAAACAATCTGATTAAAAACTGGGCAGAGGAACTAAACAGACATTTGTCCAAAGACATCCAGATGGCCAACAGGTACATGAAAAGATGCTTAACATCACTAATCATCAGGGAAATGCAAATCAAAACCACAGTGAGATATCACCTCACACCTGTTAGAATGGCTATCATCAAAAAGACAAGTAACAAATGTTGGTGAGGATGCGGAAAAAAAGAGAATCCTTGTGCACTAGTTGATGGGAATGCAAATTGGTTCGGTCACTATGGAAACAGTATAGTGGTTCCCCAAAAAAATTTAAGAAGAGTACTTTATGATCCAGAAATTCCAATCCTGGGTATCTATCCAAAGGAAATGAAAACAGGGTATCAAAAAGATACATGCAGTCCTGTGTTTACTGCAGCATTATTCACAACAGCCAAGATATGAAAACAACGTGTCTATCAACAGATGAACACGTAAAGAAGATATGCTGTATATATACTATTCAGCCATGAGAAAGAAGGAAATACTGCCATCTTCAACAACAAGGATGAACCCTGAGGGCATTATGCTAAGTGAGATAAGACACACAGAGAAAGACAAATACTGGATGATATCACATATGTGGAATCTAAAAAAGCCGAACTTGTTAAAACAGAGAATGGAATGATGGTTACCAGAGGCCGAGGGGCTGGAGAATTGGAGGGTACAAATTTGGAACTAGTAGATAAATAAGTCCTGAAGAGCTAGCTCACAGCACAGTGATTATACAAAATGATACTGTATCATAAACTTCAAAGCTGCTAAGAGAATAGGTCATAATTGGTCTCAACACAAAGAAATGACAATTATGGGACATGATGGGGGGCGGTTAGCTAACACTGACATTGCAAAAATAAATGTATCAAATCAACAGGCTGTATACCTCAAACTTACACAATGTTTTATGTCAATTACATCTCAGTAAAAATAAATTTAAAAAATAAAAAAATATGTTGCATTTATATGAAACCCTAGAAAATACAGATGGAATCTGTAATGGCAGAAAACAGACCCTTGATTGTCTGGGGCTGGCTGGTGCAGGATCTGAGTGTGAAGGGCCCCAGGGAAATCTTTACCTTTTGGGGTGATAGACATTGTCCATATTTTGATTGTGGTAGTAGTTACACAGGTGTGTAAGTTTCTCAAAAATCATAGAAAGGTACACTTTTACATATATTTTACTGTATGTAAATTACACCTCAATAAATGTGATTTTTAAAATTCAGCAAAAAAAAAGCTAAAAGGTGTGTGTGTGGGTTCACAGAATATAAATACATATTTATAATAATTGCCAAAACATATAATAAGAGGAATACTGTGACTTTTCCAAAACGGGCAAGAAGGCAGAGGGTGGGCAGTCCCCAAGGGGGGCCCCCTCCCACCCTTTCAGCACCCAGACTGTTTCCCAACCGTTTTACTCTGAGTGTAATTTTCCAACCACTGAGCGGAACAATCATTACGGTCTAGCATCCTTGCTTCCTCAGCTAGATGGCAGGCCTTCTCTTACCCTGGGTAGGATTTCCCCTTTAGTCACCAATCAACACCCCATGGTTTAGCTGAGGGGTAACAAGCTCTGCCTCTGAAACCAGACTTCTTGGACTGCATCCCTGCTCTGCCACTTAACTAGCTGGGTGACCTTGGGCTATTTACCTGTTCTCTCTGTTCCTCTGTTTTCTCATCTGAAAAACGAAGACAAAAACAGCATATCCCTCATAATGCTGTCGTGACAAAGGATTTAAAGTGCTCAGAATAGTACCCGACACTGGGTACACAGGAGTTGCTGTTATTTGCTTGAAATGATTGAGAACACAACTTAACCTGGAAAAAAAAAAATCCCTGTTGCCATCATGAACATTTTTTGGTAAGCTCTTACAAGTTGTGGGTAACTGATCTCACAGAAGAGCCTAATTAAAGCTTTTCATGCTGAAAATACCACAAACCTGTTTCCTCCTGTCTGTGATGTCATTCCTTCACCTGCTCAGTCACAAGAATCATCCAGGGCCAATTCTGTGTCATATTCAAATATGACCCTCTTTAATCTCTACCACACCATGGTATCTTTACAGATAAAAAGCTGATGGCTCAGAGGGCAGATGACTCAGCCAGGGTCACACATCTAGACAACAGCAGAGCCCAGATTCAAACCCAGGTCTCTCTGCTTCCATGCCCCATGCTCTCTCGCTACTGTGGCTTCTGGCAATAAGTCACTGTGAGGCTCCTAGGGAGGATCTTGCCAGGAGAACTATCCTCTGAAGGGTAACTGTACGACAGAGTCTGTGCTCGCCTCAGAAAGGCCTTCTTGGGACTTCCCTGGTGGCACGGTGGTTAAGAATCCGCCTGCCAATGCAGGGCACATGGGTTCGAGCCCTGGTCCGGGAAGATCCCACATGCTGCGGAGCAGCTAAGCCCATGTGCAACAACTACTGAGCCTCTGTTCTAGAGCCCACGAGCCACAACTACTGAGCCCACATGCTGCAACTACTGAAGCCTGTGCCTAGAGCCCGTGCTCTGCAACAAGAGAAGCCGCCGCAGTGAGAAGCCCACACACCGCAACAGAGTAGCCCCTGCTCGCCGCAACTAGAGAAAGCCCACGTGCAGCAACGAAGACCCAACACAGCTAAAAATTAAAAAAAAAAAAAAGAAAGAAAGAAAGAAGAGAAAAGAAAAGAAAAGAAAGGCCTTCCTGAAGTAGCTAACTGGTCACGCAGAGAGGGCAGGATCACTGGGCCTGTCCTCTGGGCTCTCAGCTGTCACTCATCCCAATAGAGCCCCCACGCTCTGTATGTCACCGGGGCTAGATACGCCACAGACCTTCTGTCAGGTTCCCGTGATGCCCCGCATGGTCAGTCAACCCTGGGCTCCAGGTTCCTCCTAGTGGGGTGGATAATAGAGGCCACCTGAGGTCACACACACCCTTCCCAGGCCGCCGCCCTGTTACGGCTACAGCTCAGCTCGGCGGTGCTGGATAGGAAGGGAGCGAGGTGCTCCCAAGTACAGATCTGGGCTCTCCCACTGAACAGCTCCGTGATCTCAGGCGAGGTTACTTCATCTGTCTGAGACTTAGTTTCCACCACCACCCTCACAAAGGTTGTCATGGGTAAATAAAATACGAACGGAAAGCACTCACCCAGAACCTGGCATCAGGCAGGCCCTTAAGAAATGTTAAGTGAATCTGAGTCCAACTGCGCTGAGGCCACAGCAACACAAACCCTCTTGGCTACTGGCTGAGGACTTCATAATGGACACTTGTTTTACGTAACATCTCCCTCATTGCTACATTCAGACCCTTGAGGGAGAATGGTGCCTGAGACTGAGAGATCAGGAAGAAAAACGATACTCTTTATGGAGTATCCAGCCAGCCAGCCACTTATCCATTCAACAAACAGGGAACACCCACTGCATCCCAGGCCCGATGCTAGGCTCTGGGTGTGCAGCAGTGACCGGGGCAGATACGGCCCCCACTCTCAGGAGGCCTCTGATTGTGTGAAGCTCACGTTCTAGTGGGGGCGACAAGAGACTAACACACAACCAGAACTAAGAAAATAGCTCCAAGACATCTAAGTACCATGAAGGAGAGTAAACATGGAGTGTGAGATGGAGTAACAGAGGAGCATTTGCTTTAGACAGGGATTTTCTGTAAGCCCTCTTGAAGGCAACATTTAAGCTGAGATCTGAAAATGGGAAGGAGCCAGCCCATCAAAGAGCAGAGGGAGGGTGGCTCTTGGTGGAGGGACCGGCAGGCGCAGAGATCTAAAGGCAGGAACGGGCGCGTGTGCTCCAGGGACTGACGGCAGAGGATGTGGCTGCGGTGGGAAAGCTCGGGGCAGAGGGTCTGCGACGAGAGGGTCCATGGTGAGGAGTCTGGGTTTATCCTAAGCCACTGAACTTAAGCAGGAAGCAACACGATCACCGACGGTGCCAGGAGAAACAGAGAGCAGTGTGCATATCTGAAGTCTGTCCTGGAGGGAGAACCAGCAGGCTGAGCATAAATAGCTAGGATCGGAGTCCTTAAATGTCAGAGCTGGAAATCATCTTACACACATCAAGTCCCCCCACCCACTGTTACAGAAGGGGAAACCGAGGCCCAGAGAGGGGACACGGCCTAAGCAAGGTCATAGGCGGAGCTGGGCGTGGAACCCTAGACACCAGGGTGGTCCTCGGCTGCCCTGTCCCGGGTCAGAGCCACAGGCTTGGTCCACGCCCACGGAAGGAGAGGTGAGAGGGTCCACTCTCCCCGGAGGCCCCCCACCGGGTGTGCTCACACAAACGTTTACTCTGAAAACAAGGGCAGTGACCTCTGCGGAACACAAACATCCTCCCTAGGTGCGCGTGAAACTCTGCACCTCTTGCGAAGTGGAGGTTTTGGCTTTCTTCCTCTGCAGTCCCGGTAAAGGTCCTGGGAAGGCACAGACCCATCCTGAAGTCCAGGCTCCGTGGCCAGGACAAAACTCCAAGCGTCAGTGGTGATGGTCACTGTTGCTGGAGCAGGGTGCGGGCAAGGTGGGGCCCGCCCCCGGCCCTGCTGTCTCCAGGCCACCGGCTGCACGTTTCCCAGAGGGTTTATGGGAGCTGGCTGTGCTCACTAACGGCAATCCATAAAGACACTCCTCTTGCTACCTGACTTGTCTCTAATGAGCTACTTCCCAACTCACCAGAAGGCCCTCAGTTCCCCTCCAGCCTGCTCACCTGGGTCCTGGGGACAGTGCTTCCAAACTCCCACTACCCAGGCACCGGCCCTGAGAGGCCCAGAGAAGCCAGGGCCTGGCTGACCTGCTCATGGAGGGGGTCTCATCCCCAGCCGGCCAGTGTGGGCAGCAGGCTTGGGCGGGGGTGGGGGTTTGGGGGCTCTGCCCCTCCCACGTGGAACCGCTTTTTCTCTGCTGAGAGTGACAAGCTTTGGGCTCATTTTTTGGTGGGATCAGCAGAAATTCTTTACAAGGGACAGATGTGTTTCACCCTGAGAGCAAGGGTACGAGGCTAGCAGGAGCCCTGGTCCCGGGGGGTTCCAAGGTGCTCTGAAGGCCCTGGGAGGGCAGGCTCGAGAACAGCCGCACGGCTCTCCCAGAGACAGAACCAACTGTGCCTCATCCCGGGCTCCCCCACGTCTGTGCCAAGGACCCTGTGAATCCGAAAACTGAGGGGGTCGAGCCCTCCTCACAGGAAGCCTGCGTGCCTCAAATACCAAATCCACCTGCAGAGCTGGGTCCTCCCACTGGGGTACAGCTGTCCCCTCAGTCCGCGGGCCTGAGGGCCCCCATCAGGGCGGCTGTCCCATCACCACCTCCCACAGCCTGTCCAGCTCCGCGAGGGGCCGATGCAGGACAGTCTTAGGGTGACAGAAGTCGGGACTCCACCTTAGGGACCTGGGAGCTGTGCTAGGTGCCTCTGGGGATAGAAAGATGACTAAGATGGTGAGGCCCCTCCCCTCAGCAGTCTTCAGTCTGGCCAGGAGGGTAAGGCACAGCAGGCAGGGTGTCTGATAGACGGCCCAGGGGAGCGGCCTGAGCTGAGGGGGCAAACGTCCGGGCACTCCGCTAAGGCTCTGCACAGGATGGTCTGGATCTAAGCCCTGAAGGATGGAATGTTCCAGAAGGAATGCCAGCATGGCCTCCAGGGAGGCCCCCATGTAAGGAATCCCAGGAAGAAATCAATCGGCCCTTTTACAGAAGGCTTCCTGGAAGAGGTGATTCACAAGCAAACGGGGGTGTGAACTGGACGCGCAACCGGGGTGATACCAGGCAGCCAAGGCACTGGGGCGAGGAGTGCAGGCGAGGACTGGAGGCCAGGAATGAGGCTCCTGCAGGGAGGGCAGGGAAGGCTTCCGGGATGGGGGCTCGAGGCCGGGAGAAGCCTCCGGGCTGCTGGTTGGCTAAGGCCCGCTGAGCTGGGCCACCCTTCTGCAGGTGGGAGGCTCTTAGGTGGTCCCGAGGTGGCCAGGTACGTGACGGCAGGCAGTGACTGGGGCTCTGTCTCCAGGTGGCCAGCAGGCCCAGAAGACGGAGCCGGGGGAGAGCAGCTGCCCACTACGGGTTAAAAGACTACTGCTTCAGAGAGGCAGGCGATGAGCCACTGGACACCCCGGGTCATCTGGGGCTCCACCACGCGGCCTGCTAACAAACAGTGCGGCAACCTCAGTGTCCAGTCCCTGCCAGGTGGCACGTACCACCAGCATGAAGGACAGCCGTTCAGGAAGGGCGCTGCCACCTTCCAAACTGCTGGGCTCTGGGGAGATGCCTTCTCCTCGGTGAGAATGTCTAACCCTGGGGGCAACACAGGGCCTGGCTGTGAGCAGAAGACGTGGGGACAGGCGGTGAGGGCCTCTGTTCCAAGACAAACAGCATGCCGAGGCGACATGGACCATGCCTTTCTTTACCTTGGCAACATCCTGCCCAAACCTAAATATAGACGCCTGTGCAGAAGGCGCATCTGCCTGCCGCCACAGCATCGGCACGGCCCGACTCAGAGCAGAAAGGCTCAGTGTTAAGACTCTAGAAGCTTTTCACTGTGGGTCGCTGGAATCTCAAGTTCCTTTCTTGTTTGGCTTGACCATCCTCAGGGGCAGGTGAAACTGACAGCCCGCCTGGCCGAGGGGCACAGCTACGCCAATGGGCTGGAGAAGCCCGGAGGCCCACAGCCCCAGCTAGAGGCTTTCCTCTGGTCAGTACTTTTCCAGCCCAGACAGCTCAGAAGTGCCGCAATTCTTGACCTCTCCTTTGCGGCTACACATTTCTGATGGTGAGAAATCTGGGCCTCGAGATGCGCTCCAGGTTTTTTCTAATTGGCCATAACTTGAAAGAGTTTAAGTGTTTAAGGATGAAAAAGAAACAACGGTTCATTCTCTTAATATTTTTTAAAAACCCATTTCATAAACCGTTCAGAGTTTTGCGCTTCAAGCCTATTTCGTTTTTCTCTTTTCTCTCTCTTGGTCTGATGATAAACAGCGGGCACTACATTCAGAAAGTTGCATTTTGGTTAACAGAGAAGAACTGTGGCTACAAAAAATAACATCTTCAAAGAATCAGCTCCACGTACTCCCTCCCATCTCTTCTCTCTTCTCAGAAAGTAGTTTGTAGTGATAGTTTTCAGTCATCTCAGAAAAGTTTCGGCCTCAGTGTGTTTACGTAATGGCTATTTTTTTTTTTACAGAATGGGGATTTTTCTCAGTGGTCCCAAACTATCAGAAGAAGAAGGTAAGTCTAAGTTCATTCTGGGAACAACATCAAATCCAAGCAGAAGAAGAACAGAAAGCAAGCTATGTATGGTCCTAACTCGTTTAAAATCACACTTAAAAATCACTTTATCTTTCTTAATAAATTACTGCAAGCTGGACTGGGAAAAAAATCGCTCCAGAGGAGGTTTACAGTATAAATAACCGCTGAGAGATCATTTTCTTTGTTTTTCTTGGCAAGGGTCTTGCTGGGTCTAAATGAACACGCACAGCCATGCTGAGAGGCGCTGGGGATGAGGGCTGGGGGCTTAAACAGCTCAGCCTGGGGCCAGCCCAGACCAACCTGCCCTGCAGGCGGCACCGCGCTGAGTTTGTGGCGGGTGTGGGGTGTGGGGGGGCGATTCCAGATCTGGGACTCCAGGTGAAAAGCCCACTCTCTGCTCTGCCTCCAGGCTGTGCCTGTCTCGGGCCCCTTCTTCCAGTCCTCCCCCAGCCTGGGGCCTGCTCCCCTCCCAACCCCTCTGGGAAAGCCTCCAGGTGAGCATCCAGGTACCAAGCCGGGTATGCAAGGCAACACTGACACCGGGGGCCGGGGGCCAGTGTGCAGGCAGAGGAACGGACTCAGGGCTCCTCCAAAGCCCTTTCACTCCATTAACAAAGTAGATACATCTTCCTGCCTGCTGACTGCCTGTCAGGCACCGTTGGTAAACATGCCCTATGTTATCTAGATAGTTCCTCACCCCATGGGGAGATTATCATTAACCTTGGGAGAGAAGCCTGTTCTTAGCTACCAGCTCACACCCCTCCTTGTGCCTCCCACCCGTCCTTGTAGACTAGCCCGCTCCTGCGGGGCCCAGCACACCGCACTTCCGGTTTATTCGTTGTGGATGATGCGCTCCTTAAGACCAGTGTCTGCAGCGTCTCACACAGCGCTCAGCACCAACACATCATAAACCAGGCATAAATCAACAATCAGGCTCAATAAACGCCTGTTAAATGAGGGAATAAAAGAACAAGCCTGTTCTTAGCACCAAATCAGCTCTGTGAATTCTCTTCTTACCATTTTGAATCTCAAGCACCTGGAGGGCAGGGACCAGATGCCCCCTGCAGTCTCTGCGTCCCTCACAGAGCCTAGCTTAGTGATGCATTGGTCAGTGTGTTGGTATAAAATGCAATCTTTTCGTTTCCCTTTTTTATTTTGGCCGCACCGTACAGCTTGTGGGATCTTAGTTCTCCAACCAGGGATTGAACCTGGGCCCTTAGCAGTGGAAGCACTAAGTTCTAACTACTGGACTGCCAGGGAATTCCCCGTTTCACTAAGTCTTAAGTGATCACTTTCTAAAGTGATGATTCTGGGGAAGATTAAATAAATTTGATGATTAAATTAAATGATGCCAACAAAGTATATGTGTGTTTGGCACACAGTAAGCACTGGATAAATGTTAGCTGCTGTTATTATTATTACTAGACCATTTTTAACCATTTAATAAACTTCAAAATGCTTTGTTGTTGGGGTGGAGCTTACTGAAAGCCAGTGCATGGGCTTGAGGACTTTACAAATGAACGAGCACTCCTGGTGGCATCCAGCAAAGGACCAGGGCGAGGAGGTGGCGAGTCCTGTGAGGAATGGCTTTGCCTCCCCGACGGGCTGCACCCAGCTGCTCACCTCAGGCTGAGAGGAATCGCCAAGCATCACACGAGAGTAAGGCTGCTCCTGCTGCAAGCTCCCCCCGCCTCTCAGGCTGATGCGACAGGAGTCCCAGCTCCCCACCCTCACCCTGCTCCACTGGCTGGGCCCCTTGCACAGCCTCCCGCTCCCAGGGGGCCAGGATGACTAGGGTCTCCGCGCGCTATAACCTACTAGCTGAGAGTACTGCCCTGCCCTGCCCTGCCCTGCAGTGAGGGGGCTCTCACCTGGGACCATGGGAGGAAGGCACTCCTCATTTTCAAGAGTAAAACAAACGTGAAGGGTTACTATTCATTACTCAGAAGAACCAGAGAGACAAAGATCACGGCTAGACGGGGTCACAGATGGAGGTAGTGATCAGGAGGCTGACGGTCCATCTTGGGGCTGGGGGCACATTTCATGAGGAGGTGAGGTCCAGGTTGGGTGCCAGTGGGAAGAATTTGCATTGTTCTTACATTTCCGTTTACAACTAAAGCAAACCTTTACTTCACAGTTCAGCATCCAAGTTTCTCAGAAAACCATGAAAGGAGGGATGGAAGTGATTCCTGGGCCAAGATGCAGCTCAGGTCATTATGACTCTTTAAATTCAAAAGTTTATCTTAGTGAATGCATAAAGAAGATGTGGCACATACATACAATGGAATATTACTCAACCATAAAAAGAAACGAAATTGAGTTATGTGTAGTGAGGTGGATGGACCTAGAGTCTGTCATACAGAGTGAAGTAAGTCAGAAAGAGAAAAAGAAATACCGTATGCTAACACATATATATGGAATCTAAAAAAAAAAAACAAAAAAAAAACAAAGGTTCTCATGAACCTAGGGGCAGGACAGGAATAAAGATGCAGACATAGAGAAGGACTTGAGGACACGGGGAGGGGGAAGGGTAAGCTGGGATGAAGTGAGAGAGTGGCATGGATATATATACACTACCAAATGTAAAATAGATAGCTAGTGGGAAGCAGCCACATAGCACAGGGAGATCAGCTCGGTGCTGTGTGACCACCTAGAGGGCTTGGATAGGGAGGGTGGCAGGGAGGGAGACACAAGAGGGAGGAGATATGGGGATATACGTATGCATATAGCTGATTCACTTTGTTATACAGCAGAAACTAACACAACACTGTAAAGCAATTATACTCCAATAAAGATGTTGAAAAAGAAAAAGTTTATCTTAGGATGTTCAACACATTGACGGGCAACCCATTCAGCAGAAGAAAGCCTGTGGACGCACAGCCAGGACTTTTCCTGAGGAGAACGTGCCGTTTGCTCACTCGCCCTGTGAGCAGCTCTGACTAATGAATGAATTGTTCACAGCAGACAGTGTGTTTCGTCATGTCTGCAGACGTGGGAAGGATATTACAGCACACCTGTGGCAGCTCTGTCTGCACGGGTCATCCAGGCCTCAGGCCTGCCTCTGCCCCACTCCCTCCAGCCAGGGCCAGAGGGTCCCCCACAGGCCAGCACCTCCCAATGAAAAAGGAGTAAGCATGAGGGAAGTCGGCAGGAGGGGATGGTGAAGGACAGTCACTGCAAGGGAAGAACATGAGAGAGACCCGGCCTGTGGCTGACTGACCAGCGCAGAGCTCCCCCGGCCCCAGCACCCTCGGGTGGAAATGCACCTGCACCCAGGCCGGCTCTCTATTCCTTGTCCTTCCTTCCGTCCCTTGCCCTTCCTTCCATCCCTCCTCAGGTGCCTTCTTATCCAGCTACACTGGCTGGTCACCACTGTCACCTGGCTGTACCACTCCCTGTTATCAACCGTGCTTGCGATGCAGTATTTCGTTTACCTGAAATGCCCCCCAGGCCCACCTTTGAAATGCCTATCCATTTTGCAGAAACCCTCCTCCCTACCTCTCTCATCCCCACCAACAGTCTGACAGGTTATGTGGTTGTGAGTCTGACGACATTTTACATATGACTCCTCCGCTACTGTGTCCTCGAAGTGTGGGTTTATTCTTGTAATGTTGTTTTTAAGTCTCATGTGTGCTTTGTTTTGTCTCCCGTACTGGACTGGACGCTGGGCCATAGTGTCAGAGATGAGCTTTTTTTGCTGTGGTCTCAGGGTCTCTGGCGGTGGCCACCACACAGGAAGTGCACATCCGTCCAACTTACTGGATATTAGTGCTAATAAATGGCCGACCGTAAGCTTTCTGAAGGCAGGACAGATGGTGGGTGTTTTTTGTAAGGTATGTGCCATTATAACTCGATATACCTGGACATATTAACAGGGCCTGATACTTGATGACAGCAGCTCAAGAAATATTTATTGAATGAAGTCAACATTCTCATGGGCTGAAAACAAGAATCAGTACAGAAAACCTTGCCTTGTGAAATGATTACCTTTCAAACTAAAAAGTAAGCAGGACCGTGCTTCACTAATGTGTTTGTTTTCTTTGCCATGCCTATTCCCATGGTCTCCCAAATGAGAAGACAACAGAAAGCCCACAGCTGAAGCAGAAATTATTGCGTGGGTGATCTTCAACCAACAGGCAAAGTAGGAAAGATTTCATGATTCAAACCAATAGGCAGGGAAAGAGGAGTTACCCCAAATCAGTTCACTGATGCATTTCTGTGTAGATAAGGGTGATAAATCCTAAAGCAGGAAGGTAGTATACTGCTTCCTACGCAGTTAAAGTCCTTTGTAGGATAGAAGGTTCTCAAACTTTGATATGTTTGCTTCCTGAGTAAACTCTGTGGGGTGTACATGGTAACAATGACGCTCATGAACACAAATCCCAGTGTTCCTTCCCACACAATCCTCACACACCCGGCTGAATGTTGTAAGGCACTGGTGTAACATGAAAAATAGTCCGGTGTCACTAATATCTGGGAGTTAGTTCTTAGGAATACAAATTCTTAACTACAGGAAATAGTCACTCTGGGACAAAGGGAAGAATATTATCTCAGAAATGCAAAGATGGTTCAACATTTTTTCTAAAAATCTAGTAATTTAATATACCACACTACTACTTTTTACAAAAGGACAAAAAAAGAAACATCTCAATAGACGCAGGAAGTGTTTCTAACGCTGAGTCATAATTTTAATAAAACTGCAAATCTAAAACCAAAAGGAGATTCCTTAACCTAGTAAAACCTATGGTGAGTATCACGATAAATGGTAAAACTTTAGAAGCATTCTCAGGAAAGTTAGGAACAATTCAAGGAATCTGCTACTAGGGCTTTAATTCAACATTATTTTGGCAGCCTTAGCCAAAGGGGAAAAAAAAAACAAGAAAAAGAAATAAGGTATACAAATTGGAAGAGAAGAGCCCAAACTATTTCTACTTGCAAAAGATCTGATGATCTACATTGAAAATGTGAAAGAATTCTCAAACTATTAAAACTAATAAGAAAGGTCAACAATGTTGTTAGATATACAATCAACATACAAAACTCAATTTTTGCTGTATACCAATAATAATTAGCAATTTGAAAAAATGTAATAGAAAGAGGCAGGGACGTTATTAACAGTCCTATTGTTTATAAGAATTATTATTGTTTAGCAACTTAAAATACAGTCAAAACGCTACCATGGCAGGGGTTCCTGAGTGCAGGTTATGGTCCAAGAATCTCATACTCTGCCCGTGAATCTAGGAAACAGCAGCAGTAATCACGTTTGTATCAGCATAGTGCTTTACAGTATACTGAGTGTGATACTGTGATATAACAAGAAATATATTGAGTGAAAGAAGGAAGAGCTGAGTGACTGTTCATAGGTATGGGATTTCTTTTGGGGGTGATAAAAATGTTCCAAAATTGATTGTGGTAATAGTTGCACTACTCTGTGAAAATACTAAAAACCACTGAATTGTACACCGTAAGGGGGTAAATTGTATGGTATGTGAATTATATTTTAATAAAGCGGTTATTAAAAAACAACAAAAAATAAAACAAAAAAGAATTTCTCTAGGCAAACACATCTTAGAACTGACAGTAAAATGTCACCTGCTTAATATCTTTTTCTTAAAGGTATACAGTCTTTTTTTCTTTTCCGCTTTAAACTCACAACACTCTTTGGAAATATTGTTAGCTCCCTTTGGGCTTTATTTTACAGCTGGAGAAAGTGAAACACACAGCCCAGGTTGGCCTGGAAAAACCCCACGAAGAAAGGGAAACTTGGGTTGACTCTTGCTTGCTCTAGAAAGTGGGAATCTCAAGAAGGAAACAGTATTGGAGGATAAAAGTTGACAGCTTTATTAAAGAAGGAAAAAAGTGAAAGAGATGGTTAGGCTGCAAACTCCCTGAAGGCAAGAATTCTCTTTCATCTGTGGCCACAGTACCTAGTCAGAGGCTAGCCTAAAGAAAGGTTCAGTAAATATTTGTTTAATGCATAAAGGAAAAAGTGGGTGAATAAACAAACAAAAAAGAGATATATTTTTTGGTCTTTGTCCTTGGCTCCTGGCCAAGCTCTTATAACCTTCATAATTTCCTAAGTGATACAGGCGCTAGGAGCATCTTTTGTTCTAATATTTGGTCCTTGACCCAGGTTCCTGACACAGAGCTCCTAAGTCCCTCGGAATTTCCTGGGCGACAGGAGTACCTTCTGTCCTAATGAGGTGACTCTTGGTGTTTTCCTGGACGGCTTCAGGATGGGGGCTGGTCCCCAGAAAGATCATGCCATGATTATAAGCTTGGAACTTTCAGCCTCGCCCCCATCCTCTGGGGAAGGGAGAGGGGCTGGAGATTGAGTTAATAACTGATCACGTCTACAGATGAAGCCTCCATAAAAGTCCCTAAAGTACAGGGTTTGTGAACACCTGGGAGGTGTTGAGAGGGTGGGAGAGGGCTACGGCTCCATGCCCCCTCCCCCATACCTTGCTCTACACGTCTCTTCCACGTTGTTGTTCCTGAGTTGCGTCCTTGTATCCTGAGTTCTGAGAGCCATTCTAGCAAATTATGAACCTGGGGAGGGGGTCGTGGGAACTCTCGATTTGTAGCCAAGTCGGACAGAAGTCGTGGGTCACCTGAGGAGAGAGTCTTGTTGGAGGGGGAGTCTTGCAGGCCTGAGCCCTTAACCTGTGGCATCTGATTCTACCTCCAGATAGATGGTGTCAGAATGGAATTGAATTGTAGGACACCCAGCTGGTGTCTGCAGAGAATTAGAGAATTTCTTGGTGTGGGAAAAAGACCTGCACATCTGGAATACCAAAGTTTTCTGTCAGTCGGGAGAAACGGAATTTTTCCTTTCCCTGGGTCTAGTCAGCTATCACAAGAGCACTTCTGATCTTTCAAACAGTCTTGTGAGAGGGAGAATCTCCATTTTATACACAAAGTACGCTACAATTTTCTCAGTACCTGGTCATCTGATTAAAAAAATGACTATACCTAGATATTCACACCAGCTGAATAAAAGACGCTCAATCCATCAACAACCACGTAAGTATCTATCAAATACAAGGACAGGGAGTAAAAAACCCCACCAGTGATTTCCTGTGACCCTCTATGAGTCAGTCACTCAGGCTGGAGAGGAGAGCAGTCTGTCTCCTCCTCAGGAAATAACTCATGTCAGATTTGAGCAGACAGAGGGATAAATGCCCCTACAAATTCCACCCCAATCCTGAAGCAGCGAGGGGAAACGCAGAATATATGGAGTTTGTTTCTGTGTTGTCGTTTGAAGTGTCTGCTCATTGACAGAGAGTCGTGTTCTTAATGATCTGCAAAGTACAGACCCTCACCTGGAAGATGACAGGATAATGGGGGGTCTGCTATAGACTCAGAATGCATGGTATTTATTAGGAGCATTAAAAATAGACCATACATTCTTTATTAGAATTCTTTGGCTTTTCTGAGAGACGTGGAGCAGCTGCCACCACTTTACGCGGTGCTTTTCTACTTTGTAACCCGCCACAGTTGCAGGGAACCCCTGCACCCCCGTTCGCAGCTCTCCGGCTCAGGTTTCCCTGTGGTGACAGCAGCAGAACAGGCTGCGCTGCCCATGGCTGGAAGGAAATGCCTTCCTTCATTTTGCGTGCTTCAAATTCAGCTTAACTGAGCCACGGTTCACCCAGGGGAGCCAGTTAATTGGGTTAGTCAGTGAACCTGGGGGAGCCTGCCAGGTAGGCAATCAGAGGAGGGGCACACAGGACAGTGGAGAGATTTGGGGTTCCTTTGGGGTTCCTTTTGATGGAGACATTCACGTGAGAAAAAGAGAATGTTTCAAACTGCTTTTGAACTGAGACTTTTAAAAATTGTTTTGTCTGTTTTGGCCTGGGGCTGCAAACTCGAAATGATAAAAGCAGTTCTTTCAACTGGACTTTAAGTCACGGAGTTCCCACAGCCAGTGTCCACACGCGGCGGCTGCCTGGGCCCACACCCGGCAAGTGGAAACACAAGACTGTGTCCCACCACTGCCCCCTCTCTCCGTCCCTGGCCATGGGTTTGGCTGATTTTCCCTCTTCTTTTCTAGTTTTTCCATGTTAGCTGGATTTAGCAACTGTTGTTTTAGCTGTAATCGGAGATCAAGTGTGGTTCAATCATCCTAACATCACAAGGTGCAGTTTTGTTTCCAGAGCTGACGTTTTAAACCCTTTGTTACTTGCTCAGTGCCAATATCACCAGAGCACTTCCTTTAGAGTATGTGAAAGGAAATCAGTACCAGGGTGATGCTGTAAATCAGGTTTCACCGAAACCCCCGCCCTCCCAAAGGCAAATCAACGTTTAGGGCTCCCCGAGGAACAGCGGGGTGGATTTCCCGATGACTCGAAATCAAACACCGGAGCCCTCACCTCTGCCTAAACGTTGACTGGGAACAGGTCACACATATGGTAAAAATTAAAAAGCATCCTCCCCCTTCCTCTCTCTAGGCCTAGAGATAGGCTAAATGGATATGCCTCATATGAGATGGGTCAACAGGATAGGGGGTAAAATAATCTTTGGGTAAGAATTTTCTGAAGACCATCTTAACAGAAGTGATCACCTACCATCACGCACTCCAAAAATGAGAAGGGAAAGATGCTGATTTTATTTTATAGGTCAAACATGTACAGAACCACCATCACAGGGCTTCTCTGGTGACACAGTGGTTAAGAATCCACCTGCCAATGCAGGGGACATGGGTTCGAGCCCTGGTCTGGGAAGATCCCACATGCCACGGAGCAACGAAGCCCGTGTGCCACAACTACTGAGCCTGCGTTCTAGGGCCCGTGACCACGACTACTGAGCCCATGTGCCACAACTACTGAAGCCCGCATGTCACAATTACTGAAGCCCGTGTGCCTAGAGCCCGGGCTCCACAACAAGAGAAGCCACCGCAATGAGAAGCCCACGCACCGCAACAAAGAGCAGCTCCCGCTCGCCGCAGCTAGAGAAAGCCCGTGCAGCAATGAAGACCTAACGCAGACAAAAATAAATAAAATAAAAAAACAAAACAAAAAAACTACCATCACAACTTTTGGTTGATCCTTACAACTTAGGGATGCTCTCGGGAAGGACTTGAGTTGGGCGTTACAAACACCAAGGAAGCATTTCCTATATGACACCAAATTGCTGGCAACACTTACAAGGTGCTTCACAAAGTGTGGCCACACAATTTCATTAACCCTTCTGAAGAACCCTAAATGTGTGTCGATTTTACAGGTGAGGAAACAAAGCTGAGAGAGGAAAAGCAAGTGGCTAGAGGCCACAGGGCTGGTAGGTGGCTGACTGGGACTGGACCTCTTCTCTGTTTGACTGTAGATCCAGAATGTCTACTAATTTGTATAAAGGCGCCTTCAAACACCAAATCAAAACAGTGCGGGGATTCACAGCCTGCCTACGATTCCCGGCAGCCCCGCCACGATGCGTCCACGCTTAAGTGCAGGCACGTCAGGCCTGGTGTGGAGGATACACAGTGGGTGTTCAACAGGCTAGTGTGAATATTGTGCCTTGTTTGAATCCATTGTTCACAGTCACATGGAATTGCCCAGTAAACACTGTTAAAATTGGCTGCAGCATTTTAATATAAAAGAGCACTAGAGTCTAGTCTCAATTCCATTAAGAATGATGTCTGTCACCTTGGGGCATGACTGCTTCTGTTCCCAGCCATCCCAGCCCTGTGCAGCCACTCAGGAGGCCTTGCCCACACCCTGCTGACTCCCTTGGCCAGGTGGAGCTGTGGACTCCGCTGTGACGCTCATGGGCTTTTCTGATTGATTAGTAAGTCCTGAGCTTATTCAGGAATTCCCCAGGGTCTCCTAGCACAGAATCATCTTCCACATTTCTGTAAAGCCACCTCTAGTTAGGAAAAAGGAGTGAGGACACAAAAGGGGAAGGTGGGAAGTTCCCAAAAGACATGACTCCTGGCTTCAGGATGTCAGGGCTCCCTGACGCTACACCAAGGACATGTGCTGTCTCCAGTGGCTGAACCCTCCACAGGGAAGTTCCCACACAGAGGAGACCCAGGTGGAAGCAGGTGAACAGACTGCGGAGGCACGAAAATCTTCTCCTCCCAAGAGCCACCTTATACTGCTGGGTTAAGGGCTTGCATTCTGGGGAGAGACAGATCTAAATGGAACCCTGGCTTGGCCACTTACTAGCTGATGACCTGGGGGCAAGTCAGGCAAGCTCTTTGTCCCTCGATGTCGCTGTCTATAAAACGAGGATAATGACAGTAGCCCCTCGTGAGTTAGCGGTGACACCAGGGACATAAAGAGTTAGCACAATATCAGGAGGCACTAAGACAGTCATCGACTTTGTCACTGTTGGTACAGCCACCATCTAGAGCCACTGGATGCCTGGAAAATTCCCCACAAAGCTTCCTGGAACGAGCATCAAAGTTCATCCCATGGCAGGCCCTGGAGGCATTAGAAAGAGACCATTTGGGTGCCAAGTCTGGCATCTGAGGGTCCTGAACGGCCCCCACTCAGCGTGCTCCCTCCGGCTCCCCTGCCGTCAGTGTGCCTGCCCCGCCCAGAGCCCAGACTGTCTGCCCGTCCCACACCAACGCACACCCACGCTCGGCTGACGAGTCGCCACTCCGCCGCCGCTTCTCTCAGCCAGCCTTTCCCAGGCTGGTCCCAGCCCCCGTGGGATTTCTGTTAGCACTGTCAGCCTGTGGCCTGCACAGCCAGCGCTCTCATACATCTAGCTGTTTCCTGTGCTGCAGGCCCTCCCGACTCATTATTAGTAACGGCAATCAAGCTCTGCTGAGTGCTCTACAGATCTCACATGCGCTACGCCTGTTATCCATGATCAGCTATCCCCCCAACACCTCTGTTAGGCAAGCATTTCTACCATCATCGCCATGTTACAGAAGAGGCCACCATGCGGCTGTCCACTGGGCTCTCCTCCCTCTCCCATACCGGGTGTGGCCTGGAGCAACAGTTCCCTCCCCTTATGCGAACAAGGCAGCCACAAGTGCTAGAAAATGCCCACCTGCCTGCAGAATGTTGACCCCCCCCCCTCAGGACTCACAACTGTGCCTAATTCTTGGGGGTGGGGTGCGGTGGGAGATGCAGGGAAGACGGGAGGCAGAGGAGGGGGAGGGCTCCCACTAAATGCTGTTTAAGGACTTTTTAAACACACTGTTGGTCACTGACACACCGAGGCCCAGATCCGCAGAGTGATTTCCGTGACTGCGCTTGTCAGGTCCACGTCACCTCTGCTGGGAGGGAAGTGGGCGAAGTCAGAGACGCAGAGGCTGCGAGCTGAGGTTCTGCTTTCGCTTGTTATTTGTTTTGGAGCCATTTCCTCCTCTGCTAGCTCCTCCAGGGCAGGGGGAGGACGCGTCCACCTCAGTCTGATTCCCCCAGCCTGTCTGGTCCGGAGCCTCGCACAGAAGCCACTGTTAGTAGCCATAAAAACTACCGTTGAGAGGCTTCCCTGGTGGCGCAGTGGTTGAGAGTCCGCCTGCCGATGCAGGGGACACGGGTTCGCGCCCTGGTTCGGGAAGATTCCACATGCTGCGGAGCGGCATCCGTGAGCCATGGCCACTGAGCCTGCGCGTCCGGAGCCTGTGCTCCAAAACGGGAGAGGCCACAACAGTGGGAGGCCCGCGTACCACAAAACAAACAAAAAAAACTACCCTCGAGCAGGCGTTTACTGTCCAGTTATAAACCAAAACTCTTATAGGGATTACCTCTCTTTAATCCTTAAAATGTCCTCATGAGGGAGGTGGATGCGTTATCTCCACTTGTCTGTTCAATGAACAAACGCTAGGAAGACAGTGGCATTTCAGACATGCTGGTTCTCTACCGGAACACTGCTGGAGGAGGGATTCTAACCAGGGTCCCCTAATCACGGTAGAGCAGCACGCTGAGTTGTGGGGTCTGCCCAAAGTGGGTTCAAGTCCCAGCTCTGCCCCCTTTCAGCTGTGTGATCCTGGGTAAGTTTACTGAATTGCGCTGAGCAACATTCCTATGAAAATCAGATGAATTTACGTGCGGAAGTCTCAAGCACAGAGCCGCCATTTAGGCATCTGGCAGGCTCCCTCCTCCCCTTACTCACTGCAAGACCAGCACAGCCTCAAGCTGTATGAATGTGGCCCCCAAACTATTTCCCTTTTAAAATGCCCCCCAAAAGTGTCATTATCTGAAAGTGGGGATGGGAAGGAGAAAGTGAAGATAATTGTGTTGAAACAAAAAATGTTTCAGGAAGTAGGAAAACTCCTTTCACCGACTGACTTCAGTGGTGACAACAAACAATACTGTGAGCATGAGTGTAAGACAGCTCGTCCCCAGATTGCCGTCTGCTCTGAGAAAAGGAGCTGGGGGCAACCGCTTCTCAAGTCAATTTTAAGAATAGCATCAGAACAGAATCTGAGTAAGATTCACTATCCAGACAAATTCCGCCAAGGAAGCACAGGGTCTGAAATCATCACCTGCACCTATATATTTCTTCACTAATAAAATGGAGATTATAATTGCATCCGGGTTCCTTATATGACACAAGATAGCTGTTAGCTTTGCATTCTATTAGTATCAGGATATTCATTGCTGAAAATGTGGAACTTTATTGCCTTCCTCCCTTCCTTCCTCTCTCCTTGCCTTGTAAACTCAGAGCTTCCGAGGCTACAGTATTTTCAAATACTAACACTTTACTGGTCAGGGGATTTATACTCTGGGAAATCTGGCAAGTTGGAGTTTCAATATTAAAATTTTGGATTAAAAAATGTTTGAAGCTCAATAAGGGATAGCAATGTACTCTGTGCATTTATTCACATGAGCCTTTTTAAAAAAATCTTGGTGAAAATTTTTATTAGGCTAGAATTTCAGAGCTGGAAGGGAACTCTGAGATCAACAGGTCTTCCTTCATTTACCAGATGAGAAAATTGGGGTCAAGAGGGATTAAGATTGTTTCTATTGCTTGCCTTACTGTTTAAATTCAATATTTTAAAAAATAATTGTTAGAATTCAACAAAAGGTATTCTCTTTTAACCAACTGCATTGGCTCTGAGGCTCACGTCGAGTTTCCCTCCACACTTCAGCAAGCCCCCGATTGTCAGTTTGGGTACAGGCCACTTTAGGACTGCAAAGGCTGTCAAATGTTTATTCTGGAATCTAACAATTCCCAGATGTCCATCTATATTCCAGGTTCTCGCTGAAGTCTGATGTGTCAAAGAAAAGAGTGCTAACAGAACAGTGATTTGCAGCAAGACTGTGCCTTCCGTGGGTTTTAAGACAAATTCTCTGTGCTGGCGTTCAGCTCTGTCAGAGCACAGGTCTAATCAACCTTGCTAGCTTTAGTCCCTCACCTTCCTCTCCCAGATGCTCATCCTCCTCTCTGTGTCCCCCACCACCCGCCATCTGAGCGAGACCCAGAGCCCAGGGAGGCCCCACCACCTCACCACCCACCCACCCGGTCATCAGGGTCTGGAGATTACACCCTCTCACTTCCTCCACTTCCCTCCGGCCTGCTCTCAGCCAAGCCACTGTCCCTCTTAAGAGGGCCAGCGCATCATCTCCAGTTTGTCCTGCACTCCGGGGCCATCGTTCTGAAGCAGCGATCCGATCATGTCACCCTGCTCAAAACCCTCCAGTGTCCACAGCTCTCCACGTGAAGTTCCCACGTCCTCGTGCAGGTGACCAAGCCCTGCGTGGCTCAGCCGTCCGGCCTCAGCCTCCCTGCCCAGGCTCCTAGCTCTGCTGAGCCATCTGAGTCACATATGGTTTGTCCTCCTTTCTCTCACCTAGTCTACGCCTTTCCACGTGCAGTTTCTGTGGCGTAGAATGGTTTTCTTGCTTTCTTTCTGTTTGCCGCTCTTTCTAGTCACATCTTAGATGTGTCTCTTCCTTTAGAATCCGCTGGGAGCCCCCAAGGCCGGTCAGTTTCGTCCTTTGACTTCTTCTAGGAACAGAGGAAGAATCCACAGTTCCTCCGCTCCCTCTGCACTGCCTCTGTGTCCCCAGCTGGACAGACGTCCTAAAGGACAGGAATGGAGCCTTTTTTTCCTCCACTGCCCTAAAAATCCTCTGTGCTCTGCCGACTTATTTATCCTCTCTCTCCCCTGGCCCTTGGCAACCAATGAGCTTTTAACACCTCCATGATTTTGCCTCTTCCAGACTGTAATATCATTGGAATCGTAGAGTGCATAGCCTTTTCAGACTGGCTTCTTTCACTTACTAACATGCACTTAAGTTTTCCTTCATGGCTTGATAGCTCATTCCTTCTAGCACTGAATAATATTCCATTATCTGGATGGATCACAGTTTGCTTACCCATTCACCTATTGAAGGACATCTTGGTGCCTCCAAGTTCTGGCAGTTATGAATAAAGTTGCTATAAATACCTGTGTGCAGGCTTTTGTATGGACATAGGTTTTCAGTTCATGTGGGGAGACACCAAGGAGTGTGATTGCTGGATGGATGGTAAGAGCATGTTAGTTTTGTAAGAAGCCACCAAACTGTCTTCCAAAATGGCTGCACCATTTTGCATTCCCACCAGCAATGAATGTTCCTGTTACTCCACATCCTTGCCAACATTTGGTGTTGTCAGTGTTTTGGATTTGGGCCATTCTAATGGGTGTGTGATAGTATCTCATTATTGCTATAAGTTAGAATTCTCCAATGACAGATGATGCAGAACATCTTTTCATGTGCTTATCTGCCATCTATATATCTTACTTGGTGAGGAAACGTGAGCTGTCCCAAGACATGCCCCTGCTCCCGCGCCTCTATTCTGACCACTCTCCACTCTAAGATCACACCGCACAGGCCACCCAGCCGTCAGGACAGGTGAGGTTTCCCGCAGACAGCAGTGCTCCACACTGGCTCCAACACTCCCCAACATTCTTTTGTTCAACCTCTCTCGTGGCAGAGACTGTATTTAACTATGCACGACAGGCGACCACCTGATCTCGCGTGAAGCTGTAAGCTCTTTGAGGGGAAGGATCCATCTTTCACACTTTAAAGAAATATTTATTTTTAAAACTTACATATGGTAAAAACCTTGATTTTCTGGTGAATAACTCTATGAGCTTTAACACACACGTGTCTATGCAACCACCGCCACCACAACCTTGCTCACTTTCACTTCCCTCCAACAACTATTCAGTTAAGACACTGAAGAAAATTGCACCGTGTCTCACCTAAGACATGAACACTCTGCAAAGCGGCAAGTTTTATCATGTGCCTTTTCTTGAATTAAGATTACAATGCAAGTTCTACCAAGTCCTCTCAGGAACACTGACCAGAGACACTTGGCTGTTTCTCTCACTGGGAATATCCTTCTCTCCTCACAATTCTACCCATACACGCCAGCGCCAGATCAAATGCTCTTTCATGGGGGCGTCCCAGGAGCCTGTATCCATCTCTCCCCTCTCGGAATTCTCCGTTGATGCACCTTGTCCTTTACTGCTGAATATACACACACTGATGAGTCACAGTGCCTGTTCCGCCTTTTCTGTAGGATGGGGGCTCTGTGTCTGACTCTCCGTGTGGCTGGCCACGAGCTCTGCCAGGAGCTTGATGAACTCACACCTGCCCCAAGGCTCTTAAAAGCAGAGTGGTTCTAAATACCCTCCTAGGTCCATCGCCCATCCCCCACCCCGGGAACAGAAATGCAGTGGCACTTTCTGAGCCTTAGTCATTTTGACAGCTAGCGGCTTACACAAGAACCATCGTTGCATTGGCTGAGGTATAGTCAGTGCACTGGGAGGTTCAGTGTGGGCGACAAGTGGGCAGCGTCTCCTGGAACAAGCAGCCACGTCCCAAGCCTCCCTCTCCCAGTGGGAAAATCACTGAGTTCCTTCTGCTGAAGGGATTAAGGGTTGAGCACAAGAAACTGCTTGTTGATCTGAAAATGGAAGGTAAAATAGGTATCCCAAGGAAAAGAACTATAAATGCCCATCTTGGAAGTTAATTATGCTTCTCTTACCAATCCTGAAATGGGGAGGGGAAAATTCTACTTAATAGCTGAAAGCACGGGCCGTAAATTGGCCAGACTCAAATTTTGATTCTATCACTTTCCCGAGGTATGGGATCCTGACCAGTAACTTCATCTTTTCGAGCTTCACTTTCCTTTCTATAAAACGGGCATACTGGGACTTCCCTGGTGGCGGAATGGATAAAACTCTGCACTACCAATGCAGGGGGCCCAGGTTCGAACCCTGGTCAGGGAACTAGATCCCACTTGCATGCTGTTACTAAGAGTTTGCATGCCACAACTAAGGAGCCCGCCTGCCGCAACTAAGGAGCCCATGTGCTGCAACTAAGGAGGCTGCCTTACTAACATCCAGCACAACCAAATAAAAAAACCAAAACAACAACCAAAAAAACCCGGCATACTAATACTTTTAAAAAATAGTTGTCAAGATTAAATTAGATGGATCCCGTGAAGCACTAAACACAGTACTTGGGACACAATAGATACGTATAAAACAGTAGCTACTATATTTATTCTTGCTGTTGTTATGCTCTCTACCTTTCATAAGGCATTTCAAGCATTAATACATTATTTCATTTGATCTTCATAGTTATTCTGAGATGGAACATTAATCCTATGCCAAGGCAGAACCAAAGCTCAGAGCATCATTGGTGACCTGGTTTTGTGGTCCCTCTGGCAAGACCACAGCACCAGACTCTGAGCTTCTGGTGGAACTCAGAAATCGAAAACAGTCTCTCTACTTCCAGCACTTGGCCCAGGAAGGGAGAAGGGGTCCAACACTCAGGGCTGGCTGGCGGGTGGAAGGGTGGGGGAGCTCCAAGAGGCAAGCCAGTTGTAAAGTTAAGAAGACACTCAAGGCCACTGGGTGGGTGAAGCCACACATGCTGGTAAATTATCCAAGGGAGCTAAGATTCCAAATGGCATTTTGCCAACCAATTTAACATTTACACTTTAAGCTATCAATTCTACCCCCAAGCCTGGAAGTTTGACTGCCAAGAACAGCATGGTCAAAAACACAAGGTGAAAAAGAGAGCAGAATCAATTTTTGTTTCATGTTGAGAATGTGCTGTTTTCAGCATGAAAACCTGGGAAAAGGATGCAAAGAACAGCAAGCTTCTCCAGCTGACAGCACACTTACTATGGTGGATGTGGGCAGGGCGGAGGCCCCCTTAAGGAGGGAAGAGGGCTTTGGAGGCCCAGTGGGGCAAAGATGTCCTCTGGGAAGGCCTGACCAGGCACCACTGCCTCTGCGTCACTTGGGGTGGGCATGCAAGGCTGGGCACAGGGAGGCTGGCTGGGGTAGGGAAAAAGTAGGGGACCTCAAGGGAGGCAGTTTGGTTCATTAGCAGTAACTCTACTTAGGATCTTTTTTAAAAACTTGGGGCAGGGGCAAACCTGCAAAGACAAACAAGAGGTAATATTGTAAAATATATGTTCAGATACGAAGTAGGGAATTGTTCTGCTTGAGAGCCGGTGGATATCTATTTCAGACAAGGCATCCAGTCCCAGAGATCCTGTGGCCTGATGGGCGGGGCAGGTGCCATTCTTGGGCCGGATAAAAGAAAGATGATCCTGAAAGGAGGTGAAGATATTCAATTTCAGGCAGCTCTGTGTCAGGCACGTACCTTCCTTCTGATTTCTGCAGACACCAGCTGGCTGGGGGAGGGGAAAGATAGGCAGGAAGAATGAAGAGAGGATCTCCCCAGCCGTGGAGGCAAACAGGGGAAGCCAGAGGGAGGAAGTCATTCTGGGTTCAAAGAAATCAACTTAGAAAGCTTCCTTTATAAAAATAGCCATTGGCAAATCCTAGTCTATTTATATCACCAATCCAAGGTCACTATCAGGATCCTGGGCTGAATCACAAGACCGAGTAAATAATCCTCACAAGTATGGGGTGCTGGCTGCCTGATTTACGGGAAGATATTTGAAACACCACGGGAGCAACTAAGTCAGGGAAAATTTGAGCGCTGGCACCAAAAGGTGCACTTGCAAGTGGATCTCACTTTACATAAATAGATAGGTTCCTGAAAAGTTGGCTCTAAAATGAATTCAATTAACGGAGTCATATTTTCCTAGTGAATCACATTTTAAAACCAGAGATGGATTAGGGTCGGGGTGGCCGAACAAACACAACAAAACAATGATGACCCTAAGACTAAACAAAAACCACCCTTCATTCACCAAACTTTAAAATGGCACTTACTTAAAAGGCCATTATAAATGCTCAGAAAATACGAACGATTTGCCAGCAAACATATGCCTAGCGCCTGTGACACACAGGAGTTTGCACCAGGCTTTGTGAGGGCTCCGACGGCTCCAGCGCCTGCCCCTTGGGAGCTCACAATCTGGGACCTTAAAGAAAATGGCACTGAACAGTCATGTTCCATCAGAAAAACATCCCCCTGTATGGAGACGAGCAGTGTGCAAGGGGTCGCCTGGCCCTCTAAGTGCTATCTGGCCTTGGAACAGCTCTGCCTCCTTCCTGCCAGGAGGAGCCAGACCAAGCTGGCCTCTAACTATGCCTTTTCAAACCCTCCGTTTACAAGTTAAAAGCTGCTGGCCATGTGCTACTGTGTCATAACTGCTATTTATTTAACTAACTTGAAACATAAGAAAAGGAAAAAAAACCATGATCTGGGCACTTTACAAATAAGAAGAGTTAAGGTACTTAAAGCTCTCTGAGAAGTTAAAGGCCGTACAACCCAAGGGGTTGTTATTTTAAACTTTAAAGGGCATTTGTTCAGGGATCTGTTTGTTTGGAAAAGGCCTGCCTCCTTCTACTTGATGTTCTCTTGCACACAGAATACTGGTCATTGGTGACAGGAACAGACACCTAATTTGTTATTAGTTCCGTAAGTGCAGATCAGGGCATACTGAGTTTAAACAAGGGACGACACACTTCTGGCACTGATAAAAATGGTATCTCTGTGCTAATGACAATGTTGCCAGCAACTATAGGCACAGAATTGGGGGACATTAGCTCAAAATGTGCTATATCCCTTAGACACTGCATGGCCCAGGAACTGGTACCACACTGGGGGCCTGTCAACAGCTAGTAGAAGTGAAACTTCTCCTGGCATTTTTGACTTAGCCCTGAAAGTGTACGAAATAAGCAGTGCGTTTTTTGAAAAAATACTTTGTTTCATAATTATGAACAAAGCTATGGCAGAGACTGCTGGTTATCCTAATATCCATTCTTTCCTTCTTCCTTTAACTGATAGAATTCCTCCCAGTTTTGTTTTGTTTTGTTTTTGCGGTACGCGGGCCTCTCACTGCTGTGGCTTCTCCCGTTGCGGAGCACAGGCTCCGGACGCGCAGGCTCAGCGGCCATGGCTCACGGGCCCAGCCGCTCCGCGGCATGTGGGATCTTCCCGGACCGGGGCACGAACCCGTATCCCCTGCATCGGCAGGCGGACTCTCAACCACTGCGCCACCAGGGATGCCCTCCTCCCAGTTTTTTACTAGCAAGATACAGGGCTGCCCTGGAGACATTTCCCAACCTGCCTTACAGTACTGATGGTCATGTGACTAACTGCCGGCCAATGGGAGGCAAGCAACTTTCAGGTCATGCCCTTTAAAAGGGAAATCGTTTGCCCTCAACTTCCTCTCTTTCCCCCTTTCCAGAGGGTGGACTTGGCATTGCCAAGCCAGCTTTGACAACACCCAGCAGGGTTTCTTAATCCTGAAGTCCAGAGACTGCAAAGGGGTCCATAGAATCGTTGGCCTATAAACTTGGATGGGGAAAAAAGCTATACAACTTTATTTTCACTAACTTCTATTTGAAATTTAGCATTTCCTTCAGTTATCAGGTAGGGAAAAAATTATAGTATATTAGCAGTATCCAAGACTCTGTCAGCAACAGGCATTTACAAATATTCTCATACCACATGATATTTGTTATGGATTATCTTGAAATATTATATGAACTCGTCAATATTTTTTTATTGTTTTAAATAAATTTATTTATTTATTTTTGGCTACGTTGGGTCTTCGTTGCTGCACACGGGCTTTCTCTAGTTGCGGCGAGTGGGGGCTACTCTTCATTGCAGTGCGCGGGTTTCTCATTGCTGTGGCTTCTCTTCTTGCGGAGCATGGGTTCTAGGCTCGTGGGCTTCAGTAGTTGTGGCTCGCGGGCTCTACAGCACACGCTCAGTAGTTGTGGCACACGGGCTTAGTTGCTCCGCAGCATGTGGGATCTTCCTGGACCAGGGCTGGAACCCGTGTCCCCTGCATTGGCAGGCGGATTCTTAATCACTGCACCACCAGGGAAGTCCACTCATCAATATTTTGAAATTATAGTAGTCATTATACTTGCCCCTAGATCATTATTTGATGTATTAACAAAGCATATGTTACTACATTACGAGCTTGTTTCATTTTTCATTACCTTGATAATTGTATTTCAACGTAATTACTTTCCTTTGTAATTCTATGAATTTTATCTTACACATTTAAAAATATCACTCAAAAAAAATATTACCCTGTGAAGTGGTCTGTAGGCTTTGTCACACTGCCAAAGGGATCCATCGCACACACCAAAAATATTATGAAGCCTTACCTAGGGAGTGGCAGAGCAGTAATATTTAAGGAACTCAGGTCCGTGGATGACCTTGTACAGCAGAGCCACCCTTCAAGTTCTGGACCACTCCTCTAGAGCAGGGCTGCCCAGCAGAACTTTCTGTGATGACGGAAATGTTCTAGATGTGCCTTTCAATACAACAGCCTCAGTCAAGTGGCTACTGAGCATCTGAAATAAGGCCACTACAATGCACCCTTTGATACCTCAGCTGGTAGAGCGGAGGACTGCAGAGGTGAAATGAGGCCAGTACAACTGAGGAACTACATTTTTAATTTTATTTAATTTTAATTCATTTAAATGCAAACAGCCACATGTTGGGTAACACAGCTCTAGACTGCTATGGGCTACCATGCTGGGTAACACAGCTCTAGACTGTTATATGAGAGAGAAACACATTTCTGTCTGGTTTGAACTGCCATATTTTGGGGTCTCTCTGTTACAGTACTTTAACCTATACCTTAACTAATACGGAAGTCAACTACACCTTAACTAATACCTGGAGTCAATAATAATAAATATACTAGGGATAGAAGGCACATTTGTAGATACAACAGGTAAAGAAACTCATTAACCGAAACCAAGATTTAGAACAGGAAATTTCTATTTACAAAGCATTCCCGTGCACATTATTTTACCTGCTGCCTCTAATCACCCTGGGCTTATTATTGCACCTGTCTTACTCTCAAAGAGGTTAGGCAACTTTGTTGAAGTTACAAAGATGGTAGAGCCAAAAGTCAACTCCAGATCTTACGACCACACCTTGTGCTTTCTAGCCTTTCAAATGTCTCTGGATGGAGGTCGGCAGTCAGCAGTCAGCAGTGACCCAGCAGCTGCAAAAGACCTACAGCCAGCACTTAGCCACCCCACCCCTCTCCTAGATGCCCACTGGCCTCTAGGGCACACACAGCTGTCAAGTCCTTTTTCTGGCCCTGTGGGCTGTGGGATACTGCAGGCATCTGAATTTCCCAAATTCCTGGCAAAGTGCCCATTTCCTTTGGCGTCTATTGTCTTATGAGGACTTCTGAGTGCTGGGAATGGTGACTAAAACACTCTTCCTCAAGTCCAGGTAAGGACTTGCAAATGACACGGTCTTTTCAGCAAAACTTACTGCAAGTCATTTCAATGACAGCTCATTTTCCTCCCTTTGAAATTAGTTCAAAGAACACTATTATTTTAGAACAACAACCAAACATAGTAATACATTATAATTTTATCAGTTAACAAAAGGGCCAT
The DNA here is from genome assembly GCF_937001465.1 of Orcinus orca. Classification (NCBI taxonomy): domain Eukaryota; kingdom Metazoa; phylum Chordata; class Mammalia; order Artiodactyla; family Delphinidae; genus Orcinus; species Orcinus orca. Next base: position 5,762,474 of record NC_064568.1, read on the forward strand.
GTCTTAAATTCTAAACAACCTAGACGCCAAAAGGAGAAAAGCCAATACTGAGGTGTGACTACACCCCACATCTCAAGCTTCCATGTGGAGGCCAGACAACACCCACCCTGCTTGCTGCCAGTCTTGGTTCTATTTGCCAGCACACCCTTCTGTTCCCTAGGCCCACAGAACTCCTACTTATCCTTCAAAAACCCACTCTGTCCATTCTCATTATCACTTCTTCCATTTTGTTTTGTTCTTTTAAAAAAGTTTTCATTTGATTCTAAGTTATATATGAGCAAAGTTTAAAAAGCCAAATAATTCCAAGACGTGCTATGAAAAATAGCAGGCCTCCACCTTCTACTCCCCATGGTGAGTTACCTGATGCCATTCAAGTGTTAACCTCTATGTTAAAATAATATGTCTACAATATTGTGCCATAAGAAATATATATATTTGGTCACTCCAATGACTGAAATATATTTCTCATACATATTTGGTCTTCATCCATGGTTCTTGGCTCACAGCTCCCCAAAACCTTGGAATGTCCTGAGTGATAAGAGCAATGGGAGCATCTTTTCTTATAATATTTGGTCTCTTGTCCTCAGTTCCTGAAAACTCTTCAGAATCATAAAGGTGAAATGGGTGTCAAGTCCCTTTCCACCATAACTGGGTTCATGTTTTGTTTTGTTTTAATTTATTTTTTGGCCACGCTGCGCAGCCTGGGAAATCTTAGTTCCCCCACTGGGGATTGAGCCCAGGGTACCACAGTGAAAGCACCGAGTCTTAACCACGGGACAGCCAGAGAATTCTGGGTTCATGTTAATAAGGTGACTTGTGGAAATCTCCTAAAGATGGGGGCAGGGGACTGGTTGCCAGGGGAACTAACCCTGAATAGAGGACTGTAATCTTCAGTTCCACCCCCTGATTTCCAGGGAGGGGAGGAGCGGCTGGAGGCTGAATCCTTCACCAATGGCTAATGATTTAATCAATCATGCCTATGTAATGAAGCCTCCATAAAAACCCAGGAGGAGGGGGCTCAGAGAGCTTCCATGGTTGGTAAACTAGATTGCTTCCACGTGCCAGCATGCCAGGCCCCATACTCCACAAGGACAGAAGCTCCTTTGTTTAGAACCTCGTTCTATGTATCTATTCTTCTGGCTCTTGATTCATATCCTTTAATATCCTTTGTAATAAACTGGTAACCTAGTAAGTTGGTTTCTTGAGTCCTGTGAGCTGCTCTAGCAAATTAACTGAACCCAAGGAGGGGCTTGTGGGAACCTCTGATGTAGAGCCAGTCAGTCAGAAGTACACGTAACAACCTGGACTTGTGATTGGCATCTGAAGCAGGGGGCAGTCTTATGGGACTGAGCCCTTAACCTGTGTAAACAGTGTCAGAATTGAGTTGAATTGTAGGACACCCAGCTGGTGCTGGAGAACTGCTTAGTGTGGGGAAACCATCACCCCACATTGGAATTGGGTACAAAATCTTTAATGTCTGTATTGTTACTTCTTGACTTTTTTTTTTTTTTTTCAGGTTTAAGCATTATATGTCTATTTCTCTTTTTGGTAAGTGAGGATTTAGCTCTCTTCCACTGTTAAGCACGCCCTTACCCCTGTGATCACAAATTCTTACCTTCCTATCCTCTCATCCTTACATATTATAATTCCGATTAGATCAAAGTCTAATCGCTATATTTAGGTGAACTGTGTAATATGCTAGGATTACTTTTTTTCCCCTTCTACAACATTGCTTTCTCTGGAGTTAACAATTGCCTTTTTTTGTTTGTTTTACTTCGTTCCTAAGCACTTTCCCGTAATTTAATCCTAAACTTTCTGCAATTATCTAAATCTCCTAACTATATGCTCAGACACATTAGGTATTCAAGCAATTTCATTTCCTTAACAAAATCTGTGCTAGAGACTTACGGCCTAATCCAATCTGTTCTAGTTGCCCTTAGTGCTTCAGGCACAACTGTAACCCTGAGCTTTCCCTTCACCATTATTCTGAGGGTTCCTTTGACTCTCTCCTGGGTACCATTCCCCACTTCCTGCATTCCATGTCTTCCTCTTCCTTGGTTTACTCTTTTGTTCTTCTGGAGTTCATCCTTCAGTGGTTTCCTCAGAAAGGGTGAACAGAAGGTAAATTTTTTGAGATCTTACATATTTGAAAATATCTTTACCTTCACACTCAATTAACAGTTTGGCTGGATATAGAATTGTAGATTAGAAATAATTTTCCTTCATGGTTTGAAAGCACTGTTCCATTGATCTCTGGTTTCCAATGTAGTTACTGAGAAGGAAAAAACTAATCAGATTTTAAAAATTCTTTATATATGACCTTTTCTTTCTTTAAGCTGCAGGTATTTTTTGACCCCAGTGTTCTGAAATTTCACTGTGATGGGCCTTGGTGTTAAGCCTATTGTTATTCTCTGTTCTGGGCAGTCAGTAGGCTCTTCCAATCTAGAAACTGTATTTCTCAATTTTCAGAAATTTTATTTAATTCCTTCTTTACTTTTTCTGGTCTGTTTCCTCTTTCTTTCTGGAACCTATATTATTTGGATGTTGGCACTCCTAGCCTGACCCACTAATTTGCTTATCTTTCTCCCCTATCTTCCATTTCTCTGTCCTTTTGTTTTAATTTCTGAAAGATATTCTGAATTTCATTGTCAAATTCTTCTATTGAATTTTAAACTTATATTTTTAATTTCTGAGAGCTCTTTTTAATTATCTGAATATCCATTTTTATAGCCTTTTACTCTTGTTTCATGAATATAATATCTCTCTTATCTCACTGAGAACCTAAATGATGGTGGAACTTCTAGGAATACATGAAATTTTCATCTCCTGGCATAATCTATTTCCTTCGAATTTAGTTTAGTCTCTGTCTTTCAACTCAGATGTCAAGTAGTACTTGGTTTCTGCTTCTATCAAGGAGGTACTTGATTTTAGGTCCCCCGTGGGCCTCACTGTGGGGCCGTCTGGCTGAGCTGTCATTTCAGAGCTCCTGACGTTCTTCTCTTTAGGGTTGGTCAGATTCCCAGGAGGAGGATCATCCACTCTCCCATCTGGAAGGTATTTAAGCTGGAGGACCTGTGTTGTGGGAGCCCAGGATGAGGAGAAGGTCTGATTTCTCTGTATTTGATACGTAAACATTCATTTAATCCCATGTTTTCAGTGATACATCCTATTTTCAACTTTGGCTGATGTGTCCTAGTCTAGAAACCCTGTTTTACTCTGACCAGAAAGTAAAATTTCAGTTTCTTAACCAAAGTTGTGCAAAGCTAGGGTGGGGATCTAATTGCTTCTTACAGACAGACTTGCAACTAACCCTCCTGTTTTAAGTCTCATATTTACTTCCCATTTTCAGATGTATCTACTGTCCCCAATTCCCAAGTCTTCAGGTGGTTCTAAGGAAAATATTGGCTTTCTCTACTGGCTGGCTTAGAATTTAACCTTCTTGTTGTCCATTTGTCTTGGTCAGTTCAGGCTGCTATAGCAAAGATGCTATAGATTTGGTGGCTTAACCAACAAACTTTTATTTCTCAAAGACCTGGAGGCTGAGAAATCCAAGATCAAGGTACCAGCAGATTTGGTGTCTGGTGATGGCCTACTTCCTAGTTTACTGAAGGCCCTCTTCTCACTTTGTCCTCACAAGGTAGAAGGGGCAAGGGAGCCCTCTAGGGTCTCTTTTAGAAGGGGCTAATCCCATTCATGAAAGCCCCACCCTCATGACCTAATCTCCTCCCAAAGGCCCCACCTTCAAATACTATCACACTGGGGACTGGGTTACAACATATCAATTCTGGGGGGACATTCAGTCCACAGCACCACCTTTCCAGATTCCAAATTTTTTGTTGTTATTTGCTCTCCCATTCTTACTATCTTTGAAGGTTTTAAAAAATATTCTCTTTACTGTGATTTTAGGACATTACAGGAGAAATAATAAATAAATAAATATGCTTAATCAACTTTTTTTTGAGTATTCACATGGTTCAAGTTTCAGAAGGAAAAAAGCATATATAATTATGTCTCCCTCCCATCCTTAATGACCAGCCAGCCACCCAAGATACCTCTCAGGGAGAAAACAGTGTTATTGATTTCTGGTGTCCTTCCAGTCTACCTTTATCATTTTAGATCCTACTCTATATTATCAGCCTATTTGTATCATTTTAGACTTTGCTTTATTACTAAAGTACTTTTCACAATGCACTAAGAAATTCTTGAGGAAACAGATAAAAGAAACCTAGCTCCTTGGGGAGGATTAGAACAATGATAAAGTTTATCTTTATAGTTCCTTCCACTTTATGTACATTTTCCTACCTTTTACGGCCCTTTTCACTGCCTCAGACACTAAGAAGTAACCACAAAAGCTTCTCCCCACCTATTATTAAACTAGCTCCGCAAGAAAGGATCTGATAAACTGTTCTCATGTGAATGACTAATACAGCCTACTCTGTCAATCTTCCCCAAAGTGGCTGAACTTTCAGAGGAGATAAAACTTAAGGCCAAAGGAATCAAACTCTAGCAGCTGCCATTTTGAGAGCTGCCCAAGACAACCGGTCAGTTTTGCCAAGATGTGCTGTTACTAGGACTATGCTTACCAGGAAAATTAGGTCAAGCCAGAGTGGACTCTCAACACTAGACAATTTCAAACCAAGCAAACACCAAAGAAGCTATCTCTTAATATAATGAGCAACAAAGCTGAACAGGCCAAGTTAAACCTTTCTACATTATAAAAAATAATCATTTTCCATCTAAATGATAATGGGAAACATTACTAAATAACAAAATTACCATGAAGTAAATTTAAATCAAAATAAAAATAATCCACAAATTATGCCTTTTAAAATGAGTATAAAGAAATGTACCTGAAACCAAGATAGCAAAATGCTGACTTCCAGCTCTGACTATAATAAAGTAGATGGTATCAGACTTACTTTCTTGCCATAAACAATAATAAAAACAACAAATACATATAATAACTGTTACCAGGCTCAGAGAGCAACCAGTACAGGAACTCAAGCAGAGAGCAATGGTTTTGATAGAGAGACAAGGCAAAAATCAAACTTTGATGCTGCTGGGATTTGGGGAGCAGGTAGCAGGGATGGGTGTAACTTAGAAAGGGAACCCGGAAACCTACATGGAAATTGCCCTTGGATCCCTGGCTAACTCTTGGGCTGCAGAGTAAAGAGTGAGACTTCTAAAAGTTTGGAAGAAAGCTCGGACACTGAAGCTGAGACAGAGTGTAAATGCCAGATGTTAAACGTACTGGAGAGATGTTGGATTTTGCCCCAAGTCAGAGTGGAAGACATAGGTGAATACACCAAACATTTATTTACAACTCAGAAAGACCTCCTCCAAGATTATCAACCATACTTAGGATTTAAGGGGAACACTAAAATAGATCTTCCCTAGAAGCCCAAAGCAGACCTTAGCAGAACCAAAGTGAACATCTAGTAACTTAGCTGACTGAACAAATTTAAACACCCTAGAATACTATAACATAATGTAGGGCAAATCTATCATTCACAGTGTATGGCATACAATAAAAAAATTATTAAATATAGCCCTGTACAAAAAAATTATAAAAAATGACCCAATTATCAAAAGATAAAATGGTGACTAGAAATAGATCAGAGGTAATCCAGATATTACATTTAGCAGACAAGGAGTTCAAAATAACATAATATATTAAAAAAAGATAGAGAAGCTGGATGAAAAGATAGAATATTTGAACTTAAAATTTACCAAAAAAAAAAAAAATCCAAAAACACTTTCCAGAACTTCCAAAGACAACAACTGAAATAAAGAACTCATTGGCTGCATTAACAGTGGACTGGATACAGAAGTAGACAGGATTAGTGAGCCAGTAGATAACTCAATATTAAATATCCAAAATAAAGCACAGAGGAAAAAAAACAATTACAATTACATCTAAAAGAAAAACCTATACTCTGAAAACTGTAAGACACTGATGAACGAAACTGAAGATATCACAAATAAATGGAAAGAAACACCATGCTCCTGGATTGGAAGAATTAATATTGTAAAAATGACCATACTACCTAAAGAAATCTACAGATTCAATGTAGCCCCTATCAAAATACTCATGGCATTCTTCACAGAACTAGAACAAATAATCCAAAAATTTGTATGGAACTACAAAAGACCCCAAATAGCTAAAGCAATCTTGAGAAAGAAGAACAAAACTGGAAGTTTCACATGCCCTGACTTCAAACTATACTACAAAGTTACAGTAATCAAAACAGTATGGTACTGGCACGAAAACAGACATAAAGATCAATGGAACAGAATAAGGAGCCCAGAAATAAACCCACACACATACGGTCAATTAATCTACAACAAAGGAGGCAAGAACAGACAATGGGGAAAGGAAAGTTTCTTCAATACATGATGCTGGGAAAACTGAACAGCTACATGAAAAAGAATAAAACTATACCATCTGCTTATACCACACAAAAAATAAAGTCAAAACGGATTAAAGATTTAAAGGTAAAACCTGAAACGACAAAACTCCTAGAAGAAAACAGGCAGTATGCTCTTTGACACTAGTCTTAGCAATATATTTCTGAATCTATCTCCTCAGGCATAAAAAATAAAGAAATAGGACCACATAAAACTAAAAAGCTTTTTCACAGCAAAAGAAACCATCAACAAAACAAAAAGGTAACCTACTGAATGGAAGAAAATATTTGCAAATCAGATGTCCAATAAGGGGTTAATATCCAGAATATATAAATAACTCATACAACACAATAAAAAGAACACAAGTTACCTGATTAAAAAATGGGAAGAGGACCTGAATAGACCACTTTCCAAAGAAGACATACAGTTGGCCAACAGGCACAAGAAAAGATTCTCAACATCACTAATCATCAGGGAAATGCAAATCAAAACCACAGTGAGGTATCACCTCACGCCAGTTAGAATGGCTATCAAAAAGACAAGAAATAAAAAAAAAAAAAAAAAAAAAAAGACAAGAAATAACAAGTGTTGCTGAGAAAGCAGTGAAGAGGAAACCCTTGTGCACTGTTACTGGGAATGTAAATTGATACAGCCACTATGGAAAACAGTATGGAGGTTCCTCAAAAAATTAAAAATAGAACTACCATCCAATCCAGAAATCTCACTTCCGGATATTTATCCAAAGGAAACAAAAACAGTAATTTACAAAAATATATGTAATCCCTATGTTCACTGCAGCATTAATTACAATAGCCAAGATATGGAAGCAACCAAAGTGTCCATCAGCAGATGAATGGACAAAGATGTGGTAGGTATGTATGTGTTTGTGTATACATACATACATACACACACACACACACACACACACACACACACAATAGAGTATTTCTCAGGGATAAGAAAAGAATGAAATCTTGCCATTTGTGACATGGATGGACTTAGAGGATATTAGGCTAAGTAAAACAACTCAGAAAGGACGACAAATACTGTATGTTTTGACTTATATGTGGAATCTGAAAAAAATAAAATAAAACAAAAATAGACTCATAGATACAGAGAACCACCTAGTGGTTGCCAGAAGTGAGGGGGTGGGAAAACAGAAAAAAATAAATGAAGGGGATTAAGAGGTACAAAGTAGGGGCTTCCTTGGTGGCGCAGTGGTTGAGAGTCCGCCTGCCGGTGCAGGGGACACGGGTTTGTGCCCCGGTCCGGGAAGATCCCACATGCCACGGAATGGCTGGGCCCGTGAGCCATGGCCGTTGAGCCTGCGCGCTCAGAGCCTGTGCTCCACAATGGGAGAGGCCACAACAGTGAGAGGCCCACATACCGCAAAAAAAAAAAAAGAAAAGAGGTACAAACTATCAGTTATAAAAAAAAATAAGTCATGAGGATGTAAAGTACAGCACAGGGAAAATAGTCAATAATACTGTAATAACTTTGTGTGGTGTGCAATCAATATGTTGTACACCTGAAATTAATATAATATTGTAAGTCAGCTACACTTCAACTAGAAAACTTTATTTTTGAATTCTATAATATACATTGTATGTTATAATCTGTTTAAATGAAAAGAAAAATTTGTCTATTCATTATTGTCTTTCAAGCAAATAGCTACTTATGCTATAATATGGAAATTATACACTCTTCAAAGCCAGAACAATATGAAACTGATCAAAATGCAAGTGATAATAAATTCAATTAGTGACATCTACTTTTCATTGGATAACACATGAAATAACAAATTAAGTGATACAAAAAATGAATTATGTTTTGCTAAGAATTTTTCAAATTGACTTGTTTTAATACTATACTGATATAATATTGTAATGGTTTCTGAACATATTATATTTGAATAAGCCACAATAAAATGTCAACCATTAAAAAAAGAAAGTAATACAGATTTGAGACATGGTCAAATGATCTAACATGCATGTAATTAGACTCCTATACAGGAAAAAGAGAGAATGGGAAAGAAACCAAATTTGAAAAAGTAATGGCAAATAATATTCCAAGCCTGAGGAAACATATCTGCCCCACAGATTCAAGCTCAGTGATTCTCAGGTAAGATAAATATAAAGAGAACCAAATCCAGGTACACTACTAAATGATAAAAAGTAAAGATAAAGTCTTAAAAGTAGCCAATGGAAAAACAAAGACATTACCTTTTGGAAAACAATAATAGAGAAAAATATTTCTTAAGAGAAATGACATAAGGCAAAAGATTTGAAAAGTTCTGAAAGAAAAAAAAGTCAGCCCAAGATTCTATACCCAAGGAGAATGACCTTTAAAAAGGAATGCAAAGTAAAGATGCTCTCAGAAAAACAAAAACAGAATATTCATCATTTCTTACAGAGAACTGCTCTACAAGTAATACTACAGGATATTTACTATGACGAATACGTTATAGGCTGTTTTTCAGGTTGAAAGGCAAGTGATCTGATATGGAAGTATACAGTCATAAGAAGGAATCAACAGCTCTAAAATGGTAAATATATGGATAACTATAAAGATTAATGACTATTAAAAGCAACAATGATAATAAAGTCTTGTGGGGTTTGTTACTTATATAGAAATAAAGTATATGGCAATTATAGCCAAAAAATGGTAAAAAATAAACAGAATGCACTACTTTAAGTTTCTTGCATTGTTTAAAAAATGATAAAGTAAGTTGTAAAAGATTAATTTGGAAATTTCTACAGTAACCACTAACAGATTGATATATAAAGGTATAACAAAAATGTTAGTAGAAAAAATAGAATTAAAAAATTCTTGACTAGTTAAAATAAAGCCAGAAAAAAGGAATAAAGGAAGAAAATACAAAACGAACAAATATAAAAGAAATGACAAGAAAATTAAACCTAACTATAGCAGTAGTTACATTAAATGTAAATGGAATAAGCAATCTCATGAAAAGACAAAGGCTGGTTGGTTTAAACAAAACATACAACTGCAACTAAAAAAATCCCCCAGCAGCTGGCAGTTTACAAGAAATACAGCCAAATGTTTTTTTTTTTTTTTTTTACAAGAAATACACTTTAAATACAATGGTTGAAAGTAAATGATTTATATCATGCAAATATTAACAACAAAAGTTTTGCCATTATATTAATATTAGATAAATAGATGTTAAAGTAAGAAATATTATGACAGGTAATGAGGCATTTCACAATGATAAAAGAGTCAATGCAACAGAAAGATATCACTACCTGGAACATGTATGCATCAAATAATAGAGCTTTAAAAGAAAGAAAACAATGTTGAGAAGAAAAATCAAGGTATAGACAAATCTACAGTCAGAGCTGGGGATTTTAATACACCTCTCTAACTGACAGAATAAGCACACAAAATACTTCTAACAAAAGAAGCTAGAAAAAGAATTAAAAACAAATAGAAGTAAGAGAATAATAAACGTAAGAGCAGAAATCAATGAAAGAGAAAACAGAAATAACAGAAAATCAAGAAAGCCCAAAATAGGTTATTCTAAAAGATAAATAATTCAACAAAGTTGCAGGACACAAAATCAACACCCAAAAACCAGTTGCATTTCTGTACGCTAACAATGAATAATCCCTAAAGAAAATAACTTCATTTAACATATCATCAAACGGCAGATTAGAAGGATGTGCTCTCACTCCCTCTTGCGAGAGCACCGGAATCAAAACTAACTGTTGAACAATCATCAACAGAAAGACACTGAAACTCACCAAAAAAGATACCCCACATCCAAAGACAAAGGAGAAGCCACAATGAGACTATAGGAGGGGCGCAATCACAATAAAATCAAATCCCGTAACTGCTGGGTGGGTGACTCACAAACTGGAGAACACTTATACCACAGAAGTCCACCCACTGGAGTGAAGGTTCTGAGCCTCACGTCAATTCCCAACCTGGGGTTCCAGCAATGGGAGGAGGAATTCCTAGAGAATCAGACTTTGAAGGCTAGCGGGATTTGATTGCAGGACTTTGACAGGACTGGGGGAAACAGAGACTCGACTCTTGGAGGGTACACACAAAGTAGTGTGCGCATGGAGACCCAGGGAAAGGAGCAGTGACCCCACAGGAGACTGAACCAGACCTACCTGCTAGTGTTGGAGGGTCTCCTGCAGCGGCAGGGGGTGGCTGCGTCTCACTATGAGGACAAGGACACTGGAAGCAGAAATTCTGGGAAGGACTCCTTGGCGTGAGCCCTCCCAGAGTCCACCATTAGCCCCACCAAAGAGCAGGTAGGCTCCAGTGTTGGGTCGCCTCAGGCCAAACAACCAACAGGGAGGGAACCCAGCTCCACCCATTAGCAGACAAGCGGATTAAAGTTTTACTGAGCTCTGCCCACAAGAGCAACACCCAGCTCTAGCCCCCACCAGTCCCTCCCATCAGGAAGCTTGCACAAGCCTCTTAGACAGCCTCATCCACCAGAGGGCAGACAGCAGAAGCAAGTAAGAACTAGAATCCTGCAGCCTATGGAACAAAAATCACATTCACAGAAAGACAGACAACATGAAAAGGCAGAGGACTTTGTACCAGATGAAGGAACAAGATAAAACACCAGAAAAACAACTAAATTAAGTGGAGACAGGCAATCTTCCAGAAAAAGAATTCAGAATAATGATAGTGAAGATGATCCAGGACCTCGGAAAAAGAATGGAGGCAAAGATCGAGAAGATGCAAGAAATGTTTAACAAAGACCTAGAAGAACTGAAGAACAAACAGAGATGAACAATACAATAACTGAAATGAAAAATAGACTAGAAGGACTCAACAGCAGAATAACTGAGGCATAAGAACGGATAAGTGACCTGGAAGACAGAATGGTGGAATTCATTGCTGTGGAACAGAATAAAGAGAAAAGACTGAAAAGAAATGAAGACAGCATAAGAGACCTCTGGGACAACATTAAATGCAACAACATTCACATTGTAGGGGTCCCAGAAGGAGAAGAGAGAGAGAAAGGACCTGAGAAAATATTTGTAGAGATTACAGTCGAAAACTTCCCTAACATGGGAAAGGAAATAGCCACCCAAGTCCAGGAAGCACAGAGAGCCCCATACAGGATAACCCCAAGGAGAAACACGCCAAGACACAGAGTAATCAAATTGGCAAAAATCAAAGACAAAGAAAAATTACTGAAAGGAGCAAGGGAAAAACGACAAATAACATACAAGGGAACTCCCCTATGGTTAACAGCTGATTTCTCAGCAGAAATTCTACAAGCCAGAAGGGAGTGGCATGACATATTTAAAGTGATGAAAGGGAAGAACCTACAACCAAGATTACTCTATGAAACAAGGATCTCATTCAGATTTGATGGAGCAATCAAAAGGTTTACAGACAAGCAAAAGCTAAGAGAATTCAGCACCACCAAACCAGCTCTACAACAAATGCTAAAGGAACTTCTCTAAGTGGAAAACACAACAGAAGAAAAGGACCTACAAAAACAAACCCAAAACAATTAAGAAAATGGTAATAGGAACATACATACGGATAATTACCTTAAGCGTGAATGGATTAAATGCTGCAACCAAGACACAGGCTCACTGAATGGATACAAAAACAAGACCCATATATATGCTGTCTACAAGAGACCCACTTCAGACCTAGGGACACATACAGGCTGAAAGTGAGGGGATGGAAAAAGATATTCCATGCAAATGGAAATCAAAAGAAAGCTGGAGTTGCAATACTCATATCAGATAAAATAGACTTGAAAATAATGAATGAGACAAGGAAGGACGCTATATCATGATCAAGGGATCGATCCAAGAAGAAGATGTAACAATTATATATGTACCCAACACAGGAGCACCTTGATACATAAGGCAACTGCTAACAGCTATAAAAGAGGAAATCGACACTAACACAATAATAGTGGGGGACTTTAACACCTCGCTTACACCAATGGACAGATCATCCAAACAGAAAATTAATAAGGAAACACAAGCTTTAAATGACACACTACACCAGATAGATTTAATTGATATTTAGAGGCCATTCCATCCAAAAACAGCAGATTATACTTTCTTCTCAGGTGTGCACAGAACATTCTCCAGGATAGATCACATCTTGGGTCACAAATCAAGCCTCAGGAGATTTAAGAAAACTGAAATCATATCAAGCAACTTTTCTGACCACAACACTATGAGATTAGAAATCAATTACAAGGGAAAAAATGTACAAACACACGGAGGCTAAACAATATGTTATTAAATAACCAAGAGATCACTGAAGAAATCAAAACATACCTAGAGACAAATGACAATGAAAACACGACAATCCAAAACCTATGGGATGCAGCAAAAGCAGTTCTAAGAGGGAAGTTTATAGCAATACAATCCTACCCCCCAAAAAAAGAAAAATCTCAAATAAATAACCTAACCTTACACCTAAAGGAACTAGAGAAAGAAGAACAAACAAAACCCACAGTTAGCAGAAGGAAAGAAATCATAAAGATCAGAGCAGAAATAAATGAAATAGAAACAAAGAAAATAATAGCAAAGATCAATAAAACTAAAAGCTGGTTCTCTGAGAAGATAAACAAAATTGATAAACCTTTAGCCAGACTCATCAAGAAAAAGAGGGAGAGGACTCAAATCAATAAAATTAGAAATGAAAAAGGAGAAGTTACATCAGACACCGAAGAAATACAAAGCATCCTAAGAGACTACTACAAGCAACTCTATGCCAATAAAATGGACAACCTGGAAGAAATGGACAAATTCTGAGAAAGGTATAACATTCCAAGACTGAACCAGGAAGAAATAGAAAATATGAACAGACCAGTCACAAGTAATGAAATTGAAACTGTGATTAAAAATCTTCCAACAGGGCTTCCCTGGTGGTGCAGTGGTTGAGAGTCCTCCTGCCGACTCAGGGGACACGGGTTCGTGCCCCAGTCCGGGAAGATCCCACATGCTACGGAGCGGCTGGGCCCGTGAGCTTGCACGTCCAGAGCCTCTGCTTCGCAAAGGGAGAGGCCACAGCAGTGAGAGGCCCGCGTACAGAAGAAAAAAAAAAAATCTTCCAACAAACAAAAGTCCAGGACCAGATGGCTTCACAGGCCAATTCTATCATTTAGAGAAGAGTTAACACCCATCCTTCTCAAACTCTTCCAAAAAACTGCAGAGGAAGGAACCCTCCCAAACTCATTCTATGAGGCCACCATCACCCTGATACCAAAACCAGACAAAAACACTACAAAAAAAGAAAATTACAGACCAATATCACTGATGAATATAGCTGCAAAAATCCTCAACAAAATACTAGCAAACAGAATCCAACAACACAATAAAAGGATCATACACCATGATCAAGTGGGATTTATCCCAGGGATGCAAGGATTCTTCAATATATGCAAATCAATCAATGTGATACACCAATATTAACAAACTGAAGAATAAAAAGCATTTGATCATCTCAATAGATGCAGAAAAAGCTTTTGACAAAATTCAACACTAATTTATGATAAAAACTCTCCAGAAAGAGGGCATAGAGGGATCTACCTCAACATAATAAAGGCCGTATATGACAAACCCAGAGCAAACATCATTCTCAACGGTTAAAAACTGAAAGCATTTCCTCTAAGGTCAGGAACAAGACAAGGATGTCCACTCTCACCACTATTATTCAACATAGTTTTGGAAGTCCTAGGCATGGCAATCAGAGAAGAAAAATAAAAGGAATACAAACTGGAAAAGAAGTAAAACTGTCACTGTTTGCAGATGACAAGCTACTATACATAGAGAATCCTAAAGATGCCCCTGAAAACTACTAGAGCTAATCAATGAATTCGGTAAAGTTGCAGGATACAAAAGTAATGCACAGTAATCTCTTGCATTCCTATACACTAATGATGAAAAATGTGAAAGAGAAATTAAGGAAACACTCCTATTTACCATTGCAACAAAAAGAATAAAATATCTAGGAATAAACCTACCTAGGGAGACAGAAGACCTGTATGCAGAAAACTATAAGACACTGATGAAAGAAATTAAAGATGATACAAACAGATGGAGAGATATATACCATGTTCTTGGATTGGAAGAATCAATATTGTGAAATGACTATACTACCCAAAGCGATCTACAGATTCAATGAAATCCCAATCAAATTACCAATGGCATTTTTTACAGAACTAGAACAAAAAAATCTTAAAATTTGTATGGAGACACAAAAGACCTCGAATAGCCCAATAAGTCTTGAGGGAAAAAAACGGAGTGGGAGGAATCAGATTCCCTGACTTCAGTCTATACTACAAAGCTACAGTAATCAAGACAATATGGTACTGGCACAAAAAGAGAAACATAGATCAATGGAATAAGATAGAAAGCCACACACCTATGGTCAACTAATCTATGACATAAATCACAGCAAGATCTTTTTTGATCCACCTCATAGAGTAATGGAAATAAAAGCAAAAATAAACAAATGGGACCTAATGAAACTTAAAAGCTTTTGCACAGCAAAGGAAACCATAAACAAGACGAAAAGACAACCCTCAGAATGGGAGAAAATATTTGCAAACGAGTCAACGGACAAAGGATTAATCTCCAAAATATATAAACAGCTCATGCAGCTCAATATTAAAAAAACAAAAAACCCAACCTAAAAATGGGCAGAAGACCTAAATAGACATTTCTTCAAAAAAGACATACAGATGGCCAAGAAGCACATGAAAAGCTGCTCAACATCACTAATTATCAGAGAAATGCAAATGAAAACTACAATGAGGTATCACCTCACACCAGTTAGAATGGGCATCATCAGAAAATCTACAAACAACAAATGGACAGGGTGTGGACAAAAGGGAACCCTCTTGCACTGTTGGTGGGAATGTAAATTGATATAACCACTATGGAGAACAGTATGGAGGTTCCTTAAAAATCTACAAATAGAATTGCCATATGATCCAGCAATTCCACTACTGGGCATATACCCAGAGAAAACCATAATTCAAAAAGACACATGCACCCCAATGTTCACTGCAGCACTATTTACAATAGCCAGGTCATGGAAGCAATCTAAATGCCCACAGACAGACGAATGGATAAAGAAGTTGTGGTACATATATACAGTGGAATATTACCAACCAGAAAAAGGAACGAAATTGGGTCATTTGTAGAGATGTGGATGAATCCAGAGACTGTCATATAGAGTGAAGTCAAGTCAGGAAGAGAAAATATCATATATTAACACATATATGTGGAACCTAGAAAAATGGTACAGATGAACCGGTTTGCAGGGCAGAAACTGAGACGGAGATGTAGAGAACAAACATATGGATACCAAGGGGGAAAAGCTGTGGCGGGAGGGTGGTGGTGGTGGTGGTGGGATGAACTGGGAGATTGGGATTGACATATATACACTAATATGTATAAAATGGATAACTAATAAGAACCTGCTGTATAAGAAAATAAATAAATAAATAAAGGCATTTCCATAGGGGGAAAAATATCATCATAAAGAATAAAACACTTAGGAATAAATTTAATCAAGGAAGTGAAAGATCTGTACACTGAAAACTACAAAATGTTGAAAGAAATTAAAGACACAAAATTCATCAAACTCTATACTTAAATGAATTTTATTATATGCAAATTATACCTCAGTAAAGTTATTTCTTAAAAGGTATAAAATCTGGAAAAGTAGTAAATTAGTCTTTATTCAGTGATGACAAACTGCATACACTGAAAATCCCCGAACATGGACGAATAATTGGAATATATAAGTGAATTTGGCAAAGATCACTGGCAACTAAGTCAACATGCAAAAATTAACTGTACTTCTATATTCTGGCAACAAACAACGGGAAGATGAATTTTTAAAAGTGCTATTTATAAAAGCATCTTTTCTGTTGTAATAGTAGCAGGTCCCATTTAATGAGCATGTATCATCTTGCCAGGTACTGACAAAATCTTTCACATATATGGCTTTCTTTACTGAACCTCCAAACAACTCTGCATTATTAACTTCATTTTACAGATGAGTAGATAGAGCCTTAGAGGTGTGGGACATGCCCAAGATTACACAGCTCCTAAGCATCAGTCAGGCCTGGGGTTCAGGTTTATATGATTGACAAAGCCCATACTCCTTCTGCTCATTTGGGTATACACATATGACAAGGGGACAGATGTGAAGATGGGAGATTTACTAAAGGGATTTCTTCAAGGCTACCTTCTCTCTACTTCCCCTGGCCACATCTATAGTGTAGCACTTACCACAACTTACTGCTTCCCTCTCTCTCTCCCCCACTGGATTGAGAAATGCCTGTACCCCAAATAACTGGCACAATACCTGATACATAGTTGGGACTCAATAAAAAGCTGAATAAATGGATTCAGCAACAATCCTTTTTTACTTTTTGACAAGCCATGTGTTTAAAATTTTGATATTTTCCTGAGTGGCTGCACCATTTCACAATCTACAAGTAACGCCTGAGGGTTCCAATTACGGTACCTCTCACTAGCAATTGCTACTGTCTGTCTTTTATTTTAGCCATCCTAGTGGGTGTGAAGTGGTATCTCACTATAGTTTTGATTTGCATTTCCCCAACCACTAATGATGTTGGGTATCTTTTCAGGTACTTATTGGCCATTTGTGTATCTCCTTTGAAAAAAGTATATTCAAATCCTTATTTTTATTTTTTGTTGTTGTTGATAAGTTCTAAGATTTATATATTATGGATTTGGGCTCTTATCAGACAAATAAATGATTTACAAATATTTTTTCCCACGCTGTGGGTTGTCTTTTCACTTTCTTGATAGTGTCCTTCAAAGAACAAAGGTTTTAATTTTGAAAAAGTCCAATTTATTTATTTTTGTCTTTTGTTTCTTGTACTTT
Source organism: Orcinus orca (assembly GCF_937001465.1). NCBI lineage: Eukaryota > Metazoa > Chordata > Mammalia > Artiodactyla > Delphinidae > Orcinus > Orcinus orca. The sequence goes on from NC_064568.1 coordinate 5,779,772, forward strand.
GCTGTCGTATCTAGAAATCATGGCCTAATACAAAGTCATGAAGATTTACACCTATGTTTTCTTCTAAGAGTTTTATAGTTTTAGCTCTTACATTAGGTTTATGATCCATTTTACATTAATTTTTCTATATGGTATGAAGTAGGGGTCCAACTTTCATTCTTTTGCACGGGGATATCCAATTGTCCAAGTATCATTTGTTGAAAAGACCTTTTTTTTTTTTTTTTTTTTTTTTGCGGTACGCGGGCCTCTCACTTTTGTGGCCTCTCCCGTTGCGGAGCACAGGCTCCGGACACGCAGGCTCAGCGGCCATGGCTCACAGGCCCAGCTGCTCCGCGGCATGTGGGATCTTCCCGGACCGGGGCACGAACCCGTGTCCCCTGCATCGGCAGGTGGACTCTCAACCACTGCGCCACCAGGGAAGCCCGAAAAGACCATTCTTTATCCATTGAATTGTCTTTCACTTTTGTCAGAAATCAGTTGATCACAAATGTATGCGTTTATTTCTGGACTCTCAATTCTAATCCATTGATCTACATGTTTATCAGTAGTACCACACTATGTTGGTTACTATTGCTTGGTAATAAGTTTTGAAATGAGGAAGTGTGAGATCTCCAACTTTGTTTTAGCCACTCTGAATCCTTGCATTTCTATATGATTTTTAAAATCAGGTGTCAATTTATGTAAAAAAAAGGCAGCTGGGATTTTAATAGGGAATGTGTTCAATCTGTAGATCAATTTAGGGTGTATTGCCACCTTAATAAATTTAATTATTCCAATCCACGAACATGAGATGTCTTCCATTTATTTATGTCTTAAGTTCTTTCAATAATGCTTTGTAGTTTTCAGTACACAAACCTTATACTACTTTTGTTAAATTTATTCATGACAATTCCATTCCTTTTGATGCTATCGCATATGGAATTACTTTTTAGATTTCATTTTTAGATTGTTCATTGCAAGTGTATAGAAAGTGAATTGATTTTTGTATATTTGCCCTGTCTTCTGCAACTTTGCTGAACTTATTTATTAATTATAATACTTCTTTTGTGGATTCCTTAGGCTACTGTAAATATAAGATCATGAATAGAGATAGTTTTACTTTTCCTTTCCAATACGGATACCTTTTATTTCTTTTTCTTGCCTGACTGCCCTGGGTGTATGTCCTTTGGACAGACATGTCCTGTTAGTTTTGAGAGTTTAATTTATGTATTTTGGCATAGAAAGATATCACTCCAGATCTAGAAACAGTCATTTCTCCAGGAGCTCTGCTGTCTAGAGATTCTGAAGATGTATTACCTTCTCTGGCAATTACATCTCTACAGTGGAGAGGGAACACTGGCACTTAACATCATCCAACTTGCTCTGATCCATAATCAGCAAGTTACTTGATTATAACTTGGCTTTCCACGTAGAATGCGCCAACCAAGGGATTCTGATGAAAAGACTATCACAGTTCTGTTTTTCTGTAGTAAGTTCATATGTGTCAGCTCTGGGTACTCTGCAAAAACCAGGTTTCTGGGCCTTCATAATTGAGAGTCAGACCTTGACACATGGAGATGGAACCAAGCTGAGCTGTCAGCTGGCAGCCTGAGAAACCTCGATCTCATCACATCTGTAACACAGCTGTAGTCTTCAAGGACAGGGTAGAACTCTGCAGCAGGCACACCTAAGGGTGTCTTGTTATGTTCTTTCTGTCCCACTTTCATCGTTAAATGCCAGTTGAAGCATAATCCCTCTTCAGAGTTCACTAGCTTTTTATATTAGCTCCTTAGCCAAAAGATAAGGCCAAGTATACCACCATCTGTTTCATGAATCCTTTAGAAGCTTTCTTGCTCCTAAACCAATGTGGGTCAGATTGAGAACTGAATCATATGACTCATGGAAGTAGTTTACAGGAATTCGGGAAGCAGTTCCTCTTTTGGAGAAGTAAAGGTGAGCACTATCCAGAAAGACATGCCCAATGGGAGAGGCCTAAAGTGCTGTCAGCGCAGTCTGCAGGACATTAGGTCTGGAAGGGATCCTGGGGCAACAGACAAACCCTGTTTTAAGATGGAAGGGACCGCAGTGTAGAAAGGTCGAGTGGCTTGTACAAGGTGTCACACTCAACAGGCACAGCAGGGACACTAAATGCTGGCTCCCTGAGTTGGAATGCGGAGGACTTCTCTTGTTTCCTGACTTCAGCACGTGCAGAAATCAACACACAAAAAGTTAAGACATACAGGATGGCTGTTTAATATTTTTAACTGACACTCATTTCTTTCATATGCCTCAAACTCTTGTCCTTATTTAGATGTCTTGGCAATTACTTCCAGATCATACTCCATTTTGTTTTCCCTCATTTTCATAGCCTTGAGTATTGATACAAATATTGCTGCCATTTACCTTTCATCTGACCCCAGTTTGACAAAATGAGTATAAACAGAAAAGGAATAAGTAACCAAAGCTGCCCTCTATCAATCTGCATTTTGCTTACCGCTGACAGTAGCTGCCTTCAAATTCATCCTTTCCTTTGCTTTTTTCTATTGCTGTGCCTCTTCCTGTCTTCTGATCAGGCTTCCAGCTCTTCCTTTGCAATTAGTGCCTTTCCCGGCTGCCAAAGGCATTTTTCTAACAGTCCCTACCCCCGCCTACCTTCCTATCTTTCAAGTTCATCTCTCTGCATCATCCCTACATGCACCCTATTCTCCAGTTACCTGAAAAAGGCAAATCTGTGCCTTTGAACCTGCTGTTCTCATGTTCACCTGCTCTGTTAAAATCCTACTATGGCCCCTCTTCTGTGAAGTCTTCCCCATCCTCCAAACTAGAATCATTCCGTCTTTGACACTCTATATCTCTCCTTTACATGTGTCTAGTGGTGTTTATATTATTTCTTGGGTTACAGTTATAAATGTATATATGTGCAGCCTTTAGCACCAAAACACAATCTCACTGAAGGCAGGCTGTAACCCCTATATTCAGCATGATACTGGGATAAAGTGACTGCCCTAGTATTTGGGGTCAAAGAGGTTAAGCCTTTTCCAACACAAAAGGAAGAAATACAAACGTCATCCGACCTGCCATAAATTCTGCCTGGAAGGGATGATAGAGATGGAAGTCAAACGGCAAAACCGGCAGGCCAGGACCGCACCGCAGTGGCGTCCACATTCACAGTGGTTACTCTGCTGAAAGGCCACTTCCTCTCATGGGGTGGGCCCACTTTCTAGACGGCTATGACCAGAGTCTACTGAGACGTAGTCAGGCACGGACGTGACTTACCTCCTCAGCTGTGCAGAGAATAGCCTGCCTGAGTTCAGCTGGGGTGGTAAATCAATGCACAGCCCCTGTCACTAGGAACTTCTCCAACAGGACCTCTTCTTCCCCCCCGAGAAAGTCAAGTTCTCTAGGTCTGAGGTAAAGTCCTGAGTTTATTTTCAAGGAAAAAAAACCAAAAACAAACCCCCAGGTGACTTCAATGTACCACTCTCTAAGTTAAAACCCCTGAGGTAAACGAACGTGCCACCTCTCAGATAAACTCCCACCTTTATGAATCATGAGTTTCTGGAATAGAAAGAGACCTAACCCATTCATTCGGGGTGTTGATCAATGAAGGATACAGTGATAGTGAGAAAAGGCTCAAACCCTCAAGAACAGGTGCTGTGTGCATAAGGATGTTAGTTGGGGCATTATTTTTATCCAAAGCTTGGAAACAAACTCGATGTTTTTCAACAGAAAAATAGATGGATTTTCAAACTAGTATACATGTGGTAGAAGTGGCTGAACTGGAGCTACATGCAGCAACATGGAGACATTTCAAAAAATACACTCTTGAATGAAAAAAAGTTAAGTCGTGGAACGATATGTACAACCTGATACCATCTATTGATACATAAAGTTTTAAACTATGGAAAACAAGGTGATACATTGTCTAAGGAGACAGCACACATGCGGTCAGAGTACGAAGCCAGCACAGATGGGCCATGGTGGTAGGGCTTCCACTCAGTATCTCCCTTCACTCTGGGGCTCAGCGGTAGTATGCAGGCTTTCAGGATCTTCCCTAAGTCCTTTTGCACGTCTGAAGTATTCCATAACAAAGACAGTGGTTAAGAAAAAGCTCTCAAGTGTTTCATGTAAAAATCTCCAGCGTTAGGTGTTTTAATGCACTGAGGGCAAAGGACAGAATCCCCCACGAATTTATCAGTCTTTTCCTGGTAGGAGGTGAATCGGGTTCCTGGCCAGGCCTTGCATGGGCAAAACTCGGTTTTCATGAACCTTGCCTCCCATCTGCCCCCCCCCTTCCCCCACCCCCTCAGCTGTACGCCTCACTCCGCCCTTTTCTTCTGGAAGCAAACAAGCACATCAGCTGCAGCACCAACTGTCCAGGGTCAACCTGTCTAGGGCCTGTAGGAGGTCTCGGAGCCCAGACTCCCTGAGGGCTTCTCAGGCGCTGCAGTGTCATGGCAGCACCGGACATGGCTCAGGGGACATGTGGGTACTAGCTGTGTCACTCAGCGAAGTCTGTGGACCTCTCCTGACCTAGGTGTCTTCATCTGTAAAGCACCCGGTTCGGACCCCTTAGGATAGTCCCTTCCAGCTCTGAAATCGCTGGCAGCACAAGCCACATCCAAAAGACGTGGTTCTCTCCACAGCGGAACCTCAAGGATCAGTGCCTCTTGTCCTGAATTCTAACTCTGACACTGGGGAGTCTCCTTGCTGTCAGGGTAAACAAGTTATGTATTAAGAGTATTCTGCAGAAACGCTCTCCCACATGCCTGAGTCACAGTGAAAACAGGAAGCCCACACCTTTTTCTTCTAAGGAGCATCCCATGTGCCCACCACCTTCCACCAGCTGTAAAAATGCCTTCATGAAAACCCCACAGGGCCAAGGCCAGGGGGCTGCTCCTTGTGGGTAGGGGCGGGAAGCACACAGGCTGCTCAGAGCAGCAGAGCCCTGACTCCAAAGAGAAACCAGCTGCCTTGAGAGAGGGCATTTCCTAAGTAGTTTTCGGCAGCCCCAGCCCCCAGGCATTCTTACTTCATTTATGGCACAACAGTGAAACTGAGCACAGGACATGGAGTTATGTATTTCTTTTAAATGTGTTATTAGCTTTTTTTTTTTAAGACAGAAAATGTAACCACATAGTACAAGGTTCAAAAGCTAAGTCTCCTTCCAGTCCTTTTCCCCAGCCAACCAGCACCCCTCCCCAGCAGCAACCACTGTTCTCAATTTCTAGTATATCCTTTAGAGACAGTTCATGCATGTACAAGCCTGTGAACACACAACCACACACATATACATACACGTGATTTTTAAAGCATACTATATATGTTCTACACCTTGGTTTTTTGGTAATATTTGTTCTTTCACTTTTGAAAAGTTTCAAACTTAGAGAAAACTTGAATGATCACCTCTATACTATTTACCCAAATATACTGATTAATATTTTCCCACATTTTTCTCTTAATATATGTTTATTTTTCCCCCCGAACCTCTGAAAAGTATACAGTACCGCAGGTATCATGACACTCATCTTCTGAATGCATCAGGATATAACCTCTAAGAATAAGGGCATCCTCCTGTGCACCCACAACAACATGATCACACCTATGAACATTAATTCAATAATATCGCCTAACATGGAGTCTGTATTCAAACTGTCCCAACTGTCTCAAAAATGAAACTTGCTTTTTAAAATCAGAACTCGATCCTGGAGATTTTCCTGTACCATTCAAATAGAGACTCCTCAATATTTTTGATAACTAAATAATAATAAAGACTAACATCTATTAAGTGCTTACTGTGTGTCAGGCACTTTTAAAAGATTTTTCTTGTGCCATCCCTGGGTTAATTTTCTTGTTCTTTTTATAACTTTGTAAGTTTAGTGCATAATTTCTTTTTTTTCATAACTTATTTAATTTTCATTCATTTTTGTTATTCATATAAGAACTTATGCTGATGAATTTTCCTAAGCTGTATTAGCTGTATCAAAAAAGTATTTATGTGTAGAATTTTCACATTATTTTCTAGAGAGTCTACAGTTTTGATTTCGGTTTCCTTACTGACCCAAGGGGAGTTTTTAAATTTTCCAGTGATGTTTTGTTTTAAATTTTTTAAATTTGTACTTTTCAGTTATATTACATAGCGATCAGATACGGTTTTTGTGCTATTTCTACTTTTTTGGTATGTACTGTCGTTTTCTCAGTGTCCTACTATATGGTCAATTTCTGTGACAACTGAAAAGAAGAAAGTTTTTCAATTAATCTACCTTATTAAGGGGCACAGCAGTTTTATGTCTCTACCTCTTTCCTCCACACGAAATTCATGTTAAAAGTCAAATATTTTTATAGTTTTGGCATGGGGTAATAGGACATTTCACCCTCACCACTGTCATGCAACTGTGCTCATATTGGTCCTATATGACATGTCACTGTCAGTGAATTAAAGAAGCTTAGCGATGACAGCGAATTTAAAAGGCATCTAAGCTAACCTCCACTCAGGAATTTCCTTCACAGCAGCCTCAAAAGATGTTCAGGTGGATGTAACTTGAATTATTACCATGCCAGAGAACTCAGCACATTGCTGAAGTTGTGGCATGTGTGGCCTCTATCAGGCACTCAAGGATTAAGATTGTATTAACTGGCTACCACCATGAGGACTGCATTACCCAACGCACTTTGGGGACACACAAGAGAAGGATGATATTACATGTGTGCTCTAGAGCTGTGGTCCCCAAACTGTGTGCCTTCAGGCACTGCAGTGAATTTCCACCATGAGGTATTTAAGATTTTGGAAACATGATATACAACATCTGTCAGGCCCCCCACACAAACTACTAGATCAAAGTAGTTTACAGCTTCCACATTAGTTTTTGCTACAATCATTCTGATGATCTCATATCTTTGCAAAATTAGGGTTCTGGCAGTCATTTTATAAAAGTATTATGTGAAAATCAACACAGAACAGCAAAGGAGTTTGGCAGTGTCCCATCTGATTCCAAGGTTTGGGAAGCTGTGCAGACCCCAACAGGAGCAAACATCCTATTAGTAAATAACCGCTTATTTCAGAATAAAATGATATTATCTTTCAATTTATGTGCAGTATTTTTTCGAGTAGTTACTCAATTGTTAGGACATAGCTGCTTGTTAAGTTGTTTGGTCCTAACTACTTAATGAATGGAACTGTTATGTTTTTCTTTGGGCCTAGGGATTCCATGAAGTAACTCCTGAGACTCCAAGAGCACCGTGAACCGACAGAGCTGGAGAACTCTGGTGGCTCACAGCTGAGTTTCAGAGACCAGAAGTCACGCCAGTGATGTAATCGGGATGTGAACAGTTACCCTTCACATTCCCTGAAACAGCAGACATTTCAGGAGTTAGACTGGAGGGAGCACAGCTTAGGACAGAGTCTAACAGGTGGGACTGGCCTGCCTGCTGAGAAGTGGGAAGGGCTGAACACGGACAAGAGAAGGGCCTTTACACGACCAAAGAGGGTTGGGAATGAATATGGCCTGTTCTGGTGACAGTGAAGACACTGGTCTGGCCGGGGGCCTTGGAAGAGCAGCTGAGGACACGGTGGGGTGGAGTTTGGTCATAGGAATGATGCAGTAAAAACCAGTGTTTTAGGAAGATTAATCCTAGTGGGGATAATAGATGGACTGGAGGGATGAGAAGGTAGGAAATTCTATCACCTGAAAAAGCAATTCACCTACATAGTCCAAGCCTGATATAATTCAGAGCAGGTGGTGGTCCCTTCCTTCAACGCAGCATGACATAGGGGACCACACTGCAGAGTTCCCCAAACTGTAGTTCTTGACTGCAAGAATTGCATTCCTTGATTGTGTGCTTGGAAAATTGCTGTTTAAGGATTCTCTCTAACTGGGGCACGCTGGAATCAACTGTTTAGAAATTCTGCTTGGAGACCATAGCCTTCCTCCTAGGAAAGCAGGTAAAATGAGGGACTAAATACGGAATAGAGAAAAAAATACTGGATAGAGACTTGGAGTTGAATCTCGATTTGACCACAAAGAGTGGGCCGTGGCCCTGGCTTCTTATTCTTAAAATGAGGGCTCTATGATTTGAGATGCAAAGAAATACTAAATTGCCAAAGAGGGCTCCGATCCACCTGATGGCTGAGGTTCAATTTCTTTGTGTACTGATAAGGAGAGCCAAAATTGTGGTTTTAATATTTCATTTCGATTTGCATGAAGCATTTATACCAACAAAGGACTCTATATTATTGAAATACCATAACCTGGGCTGCTGTAAACTATTATTACTGTAATAGCAGTGAATCTATACAACAGACAGGAATATTGGCAGACTTCTGGGGAACAAATTTCAGCCTCATGTACCAAAGTTGCCCCACGATGATAACTCACAGACAACATTTAAAATAAAAAGTAAGCCACTGATCTGCTTTGTATCTTGAGGGAACAAACATGATCTGTACAAGCTACGTTAAGACAGGGTAGGAATGTCCAGGTATGGCGGGGTGAAGATGGTGGAAACTCAGCGGGGGCAGAAAAACTCAGAACTTGAAATAATTATGAACACAAGAAATAAAGGCTGCGTCAGAAAGGACATGAGGAAAGTCCTACGGAGTTTTGTTTAATTCAAGGAGTAACTTTATTTTTCCTTTGTAGCTTCAGGAGGAATGGCACTGTGCCTTAGAGAATTTGCCCAGACAGCACTCCTGATTCTTTACTCAGACTGCGTATAAGGTCAAATGAGACGGTATTTGGGACCCCCTACGGTGACAGGATTCTTAAATGTCAGGACTTGGTGATGAGTCACAGAAGCAGCCTCTGGCTTTTTCAATAGCCACTGGATATTCCAGTCTCTCTGATAGCCCTGAAATGTCTTTTTAGAGGCACTGGTCTAGTGGCGGCACGAAGCTCCAGCCTCAGCAGCCCCCAGAGAAGACCACGGTCAACACGGCCACAGCCAGCCTTTGCTGCAGTAGGGAGGCCATGGTTGCTTTACAGAGGAGGAGGAGGGGGAAGAGAAAACATTCTCTCATCCTTGGGAAACTTGCAAAATGACTTCCCTACAGGAGTTTGTGCAAGGAAACTCTCTACCTCCCGCCCCTGCTCCCAGGTCAGTGAACCCATTCATGGATTAGGAAGTGACCCGCAAGCAACAGTGTGAGGAGAGGGGCGCGGCGGGGGAAACGCTCGGAGAAAATGCTGTATCCTGTTTAACTTGGCCTTGCCAACGCCAAACCCTTTCTCTGTGAATGTTTCTTTAGTTAAAGAGCGATAACATCCTCCTTCCAATGGCCTCTGCTCTCACAAAACGGGCTATTCTCCATTCTCGTGAAAACACTCTCACCATCACTCAGCCGCTCCTACAGCCACCGCCAGACGGGGAGGAGGCCCTGACTGACTCGCATCTCAGGGCCGCCTTGTGCAAGTCACTGGAAGCACACGTGCGATGCACACGCACAAGGTCAGACTGACAGGCAGCCTGGGTCCTTACAGTGCAAGGCCCACGACATGCACTTTGCATCTCGCTGTTGCCCGTTCAGTTAAGGGGAAATGATGGGTGAACGGGGGAAGTAAAACTAAACTAGATAAAGTGTGCTGGTGGCCTGAACTAAGGAAGAGTTCTCGAGAGCCATGCTTACGAACAAGGGCAAAACTGACACTCGGTGCCCGCGGCTGCTAGAAGGACAGCAGAGAGTTTAGAGAGTTAGCGTTAGTAGAAACCCCAGACGCCCCGTGTGGTTGCAGGTGGAAAAGGAAGCCTCGTGTCCTAAGAAGGCGCCTTTCTCCCAGAGTCTTTAGGAACTTGCCTGCGGTTTGGTGTGGGCACCTTGCTCTCTATCGACCAACACAGAAGGAAGGTGACATCACCAAGGCTGTGGGATCAGGGTCTCTGCCACCTGTCTCCCTGCATGAGACCATGTGAGAGCATGGGGGTCCGAGGACTTCAGTGCCTGTCTCCCCACAGGACTATGCACCTTACCTCACCCCCAGTAAAAACCCTGAGCAGCGCACAATGGCCTGCAGCAGCAAACCCGTCTGCATCTCCAGCCTGGGCCTTCTCTGTCGCCCCACCTTATCAATCCGAACTTCTCTCTCGTCATCTCCCACCCCTCACCTCACTCCCCATGCATGTCTACCTCCGAGCCTTCAATCACCTTGTGCTCCTTAATTCTGTCCGCATGTCAAGATCCATGACAATCCCTGCCCCCTTCCAGCCCAGGGCCGGCGTACCAGAGCCTGGCTTGCGCGCTACCGTGGAATAGCAGGCGTGGACGAGGCCTTGCAGAGCACCTGTTCCACACCTCCACGGAGGGCACACACTGCTCCCACAGTCCCTCTGATGAGCAGCTGCTGGAGCTCTACGACTGGCGTGCGGGATGTCCTCCACACCCGCAGGGCCACGAGCCCACCTCCTCCATTCTGCCCGACAAATTCAAGGGCGGGTAACAGAACTAGAGACTCTTCTCTGTGAGTGCCCGCTACTCCCTGCTCGGCCCTGGAGCACAAGCCGCACTTGCCCCACAGGTGGGACAGCCGTCTGGTATCTGTGGATGGGACAGGGCACCCCTCTGGTTTCCTCTTCCTCCACCTAACTGCTCATTCTTTTTTTTTTTTTTTTTGCGGTACGCGGGCCTTTCACTGTTGCGGAGCACAGGCTCCGGACGCGCAGGCTCAGTGGCCATGGCTCACGGGCCCAGCTGCTCCACAGCATGTGGGATCTTCCCGGACTGGGGCACGAACCCACATCCCCTGCATCGGCAGGCAGACTCTCAACCACTGCGCCACCAGGGAAGCCCTGCTCATTCTTTTATCCGAGGATGTTCCTGGTAACATGGTTCCCGATGCCAGTCCTCCACGTCCCTCGCTTCCGTAGGTGTGGTGATCTGAAGTCAACCCGCCAGATGTGGGTTCTGGCCACTCGGTTCCTGGAGACGGAGCTTCACGGTGCAGAAGCGATCTGTGACGCCCCTTCACACTGCTTCACTTGTACTGTGCTCACAAGCGTTGAAAACCTCTTTTCACTGGTTCTGTTTATTGCCTCTCCCACATCCTATGCTCATGGAAACTTTTTTTTAAAAAAAGATCTAAGGACTTACACATCTGCCTGTTGTACTTCAACTTTTTAGGTTCAGCCTCAGGTCTGTCATGATATCTTTAGGTCCTGATTTTAGTGTTCTTTCCTGGCTTAGCACCACCCATGAATGTGGCAGATGTACCAATTTTGTCCTAATCTAAATCATGGATAAAAATGCTGAAAAAGACAGTTTTTGAGGACTGAACCTTTTTGGCATATCACCTTCCCTTCAGGTTGTGAACTGTGCTTTGTGCAATACTGTGCATATAATAAATGATTAAATATAACTGTTGAATTAAACCAAATTCGACTCCACATCAAAGAATATTATAATTATAATATATTTTTATGGTAATGATGGAATCCATCTTGATTCTTTCTTGCTGGTTTCATCTTCTCTTTCTCTCTCTAAACCTCCCTGTCTCTTTAGCCCTCAGAACTCTGGGAACGCGATGTAGCCTGCAAAGCCCAAGGAATAAACATGTCAATAACATGTTCCTTCAATCCTCTTGTAGAGTCTATCCTGATTGGCTGCAGAAAACCCATTGCATTAAAGCAGATAACATCTGTGAATCCTGTGATTTCCTGCTTGGCTCCAGTATCAATATAATAATAGCTTCTTGTAGATATTTTTACTGTAGGATAAACAGACTAAGCTCCACTTTTAAATACAGGATTTGAGTGTGGCGGTACACGCCGAAATGGGGGCTTCTGTAGGCCTCCTGTAAAATAATCCTCCCCTCATATTCCTCAAGATGGTCCACAGCAACATGTTGAAAGGGGAGTGTAATGCCGCTAGCGGTCTTCAAATGCATTTCCCATCCCCAAGAAAACGCAAAACGTAAGCAGGGGAAAGAAAAACCCTCCTCTGACAGAAAATGGAAAGCAGGAATCTATGCACTTTGGGAGCTCAGTGGATACTGGATGATTCTAAGAACCATACTCTTATTTAGCTTAGAAAACACTCTACTGTGAGGTCTGAGCACCAGGAAAACAGGACTAAGGTCCCGGGGGCCTGTTTCTCTTCTCTTCCAGACTGTGGGATTAAGCATGACTGACCAGAAAGGAGGAAGACGGGTGCTGGATGGGGGGCAGAGGGTGTACTGGAACATGTGGGGGATGAGAGGGCAGGAAAAGCATTTCTAAAATGATCACTACTTTCTTTTTGGTCACAATAGGCAATAATTAATCTTGAATTCTTAAATGATATTAAGTAGGAAGGTGAGTAGGACTTAGGGGTGGGCATAGGTGGAAAAAAGTTGAGGACCCAAACTAAGGTGATTAGTCAGATTAGTGATCCTTGGGGGACTGAGTGCAGAGGGTTCAAGGGAAGCTCTGGAGTAACCAGAAACATTCTGAATCTCAACCTGGATGGTACTTACACAAGTGTATAGCTAATAAAAATTCACTGAGGTGTACATCTAAGATTTATACATAATTGAGATTTAATTGTATATAAATTATAGAATCCTCAGTAAAAAGGTTAAAAAAAAAAATAGAAGGATTGAGAGCACTGGCTTAGTAGCCCGGCACTAGCTATCCCCTTTAACTCATGGAAGGGTGTTCACAAGATGGCAAAGGATATTATTAACTTCGGAGGCTGGTAAATTGTACCACCAATCAAAGTCATCTTCCAACAAACTGGATAGTAGCTCTTGGTGAGGCCTGATGCAAGACCAGACTGTCCCGTGGAGCTGGGAGGAGCAGTGTGGATCCACAAGGAAGGAAGGGTGACAGTCGCCAGACACAGCTTTTCACACCTTGGGGACGAGGGGCCCACTGGGGCCAAGCTACCTGCCACAAAGACAGGTCTGAGGTAACAGTATCTTTCTTTACTGCTGGCTTTAGACTGAGGGACAAAGAGGTCAAATCAAAGGGTATCAAGGGGAAGAGATTCTAATTCAAGGGAAAGGTGGTAGGTCTGGTGGGAAGCGAGACAGTGAGGCCTCGGGTCCTAAGAGAGCAAGAGGCCCAGACGTCAGAAATACATGCATTTCCTAAGCATGTGCTCTGGGCAAAGTGCTGTGGAAGCCACTACTTGAGAACAGATAATGGGAGTTTGCGTTTAAAGGGGGCAGAGTGTCGGTTTGGGATGATGACAAAGTTCTGGAGATGGGTAGTGGTGATGGGTGCACAGCAGTGTCAGAGTATACTTACCACTGAGCTGTGCACTTAAAAATGGCCAAAGTGGTAGATTTTGTTATATATAGTTTACCATTATAAAAAAAATTAGAGATTAAAGTGAATATATTTTTCCGTAACTAAAAACGAACAGCATCGTAGCCAAGAAGCGTTAAGAGTAATTTACAACTTGTTTACACTTCTGGCATCAACTCTAATCACCTATTGTGACCAAGACCTCCTGCTCTCTTTAGATGCACTAGCAGGTGACAGGGACGTCTAATGATGGGGGTGGGAGAGAAGAGACACCTGGCCAGCCGGCACTCCGGGCTAGTTGTTGAACTGTCACCTAGTGGACAGGGACACGGTTCTCTCCTAGGCAAGCCTCCTTTGACAGACTTGTGTGACTTGGCAGTGACCCTGTGATGGAAATTCACCGAGAAGCCTGGATTGCAAGTCCTGGTGAGCAGAGCTTTCAGAGGTCTTCTGTACAGAAGCAGCCTAGCGAGGAGGCAAGCCTCCCCAATCCCCTTCGGGTGAAGTTAGAGAAGCAAAGAAACACGGATTGCAAGCCTTCTTACCGACTCTGGCACTGCAGAAGCATGGAAAGCCTGAACACATGGCCCCTTCACTTCCGAATCTCCTAATCTGGTCAAGGCACACGGCCCTAACTGAAAAGGGCTGGAGGTAGACGATTTGTTGGCGGGAGGTTAGCTAGGTTTTCAACAACTGACCAAGGGACCAGGCAGGCACACATACAGCAAATGGCCACTGTGCCACTGGTTGGCCTCCCTTGACTTTCTTTGGCTAAAGAATAATTAAAGAAACAAATTTTACTGGAAAAAAAATTATCCATTAGGATCTGTGGTGCTCTCTGTGGTCTATGACTCATCTGACAATTGCTCTTCCACAGCTTTTCCTTTGCTTCCTGGAGAACACGCCTTACCCGATGCTTCATACTCAAAACCCTAGGCTGGGAAGGTGATTCTGAGCTGGCGGACTTGGACTGGTTCAGAGATGCTCTGTTCCAAGAGATGGGACCAATAAATATCTGGGCTTTGGAAGTAACTTTCTGATGTTTGGATTTTGTGCTGGCACCAGCCCCTGGGTTTTAAGCACTTTGCTGTCATACGGTGTGCAGCCTTTCCAAGAAAAACTCTATAAAATGAAAATACTTTATTGCCACGGCCTTTGACTTCTTGAGAGTCACACAAATACTGTAATCTCTTGCAACATTTAATTTAATTTAAACTCGGTTCACCTAAATAAAAAAATTAGCTCTGAATCTGCCCATTTCACCTCTTAAAAAGCACCAGTCTTCTCTATGTTTCACTGTTTTGTTTGCTATGTGCCAAACTGTTATTTCACATATGTGAAAAGACAATTGGCATCAAGTCCACATGAACTAAACTACTGGCAAAGGCGATGCTGGAGCTTGCCATTGAGAAGATTAGATTCCCAAGAAACTCCTCTGGCAGCATCCAATATCCACAAACTGAAAAGTGTGCGTGTAAATACACACATACTCATTCAACTGAAAGACGCTGCCTCCCCGCCTCCAAGTTCAGGTAGTATCCTATTAGTGGTTTAATTTACCCTGAGCTTCAATATCGCAGTTGTACAAATAAATACATTAAAAAAATGTGCGTTGATTAATAAGATAAATAGGAAATTGAGAATTTATTTTTATTCAACTGTGAGCTTGCCCATTTCAGTCATCTTTCTTATTTGCTTAATAAACAGGATGATTCACACTTTCCCCGTAAATAAGATCAGGTTAGGGTGGGCGGGGAGGGTAGGAGGGACACTTTTCTTTTGAATTTTCAATTAATGTTTTCCTTTACTTTAAAGGCTTTTTTCTCTTTAAGTCTGCTACTTTGCAGACTGTTTTGCCTTTGCACTCACAGATTCAAATATGGAGCTAAACCAGGAGGGAAATGGAAAATTTTATTATCCAGAACTGTGGTAAATAAATGGTTGAATACTTCAAGGTAGTTGAAAACTGTGCTCCCTGGAACCCTGGATCCTGAGTTGCTCATGATAACGCAGCCGTGGTGGCCATGCCACCAGAGCAGGCATCTTTTATTTGTGCCTGTCCCATCTCTTCAGCACCCTGCCCTTAGATCACACTATTAAGGGGTCTCTGGCGCACAAGAATGACTACAAGTAAGGTTAGGCAATCACTTGAAACTCAGTCAGACACTTTTTCAACTCAGTCTCACAAAGGTGGAATATTTCTAAAAGAAACATGGAGATCCACACTTTGGGGAAACATGTAGAGAATGTTGTTTAAGTTTGGATCCTTCAGATTTTCACATTCATTTTCTTCTTTAAAAAATATGTATTTATTTTTGGCTGCGTTGGGTCTTTGTTGCTGTGCGCGGGCTTGCTCTAGTTGCGGCGAGCGGGGGCTGCTCTTTGTTGTAGTGCGCGGGCTTCTCACTGCGGTGGCTTCTCTTCTTGCAGAGCACAGGCTCTTGGCGCGTGGGCTTCAGTAGTTGTGGCACACGCGCTGAGTAGTTGTGGCTCGCGGGCTCTAGAGTGCAGGCTCACTATTTGTGGCGCATGGGCTTAGTTGCTCTGTGGCATGTGGGATCTTCCCGGACCAGGGCTCAAACCCATGTCCCCTACATTGGCAGGCGGATTCTTAACCACTGTGCCACTACGGAAGTCCTTCATTTTCTCAAATAATCGTTGGTTTTCTTAGTCATTGGGGTACCACCTATAGGAACATGTCAATGTCTCTGACAGGACTGTTAACCACAGGACTTTATCTTCTCTACCTTACACCCAGGGTAACATGTGATCCAAGCTTGGCCCATCATGTGGTGCCATTTCCTTGGCAACAGTAATTAGTCCAGGGGGTGGGTGTATGACCCACGTAGAACCAATCAGAGTCCTTCCCTGAGACTGATTTATGAACGATGGAAGACACAGTGTTGCTTTCCACTGGAGCTGTTCAGCTAAGAAGGTGGGAATCTGGGGCAACTAAGGGCCATGGTTCCTGACACAGAGGGAAGCTGGAAGCCCATCCTCAGAACGAGGCCAAAGCACAGGTAGGCTCAGCTGAGAAAGGGACAGAAAGTCTCAGAGGGACTGAATCCTAGTTCCTAACCCTGAGGCCTGGTTCCTGCAGCTCTTCCTTTAATCCTATAAGCAGTTCCAGTAACATTCCAGCTACATAAGCCGGGAAAGTTCCTCTTTGTTAAGGTTGGTTAGGATTAGGTCTTTGACACTTACAACTAAAAGAGTTCTGAATAATGCAGGGGCCCTTCTTAATCTGGGAATCACACCATTACTAAGTTCTTCAGTGATTAATGGCTTCCCAGCTGTCTGTTAATGAAAGCCACTTAACTTTTATACCAACTTTTTGTTAGCGGCATATCACGTCAATGTATATGTCAAGAAAGAAATGCTGAAACTTTAGAGTGGAAAAAAATGCTTGTGTTAAAAAAAAAAGAATTATATTAATATAGTTCTGCACATTTAGCATTTCTCAGCACATGGGGAAACATTCATTACTGAGTATATTTACTGATTCAGGAGTTTGAAGCACAAAAATTCTAATCCACATCTTATTTTAACACCACTGTTCATCTACCTTGTGAAACAAAAGACGCCAAGAACCACAATGGGGAAGAATAAAAGAAAAGCTTCCATTCATAGGAGTGCTGGATTCTTCCTGTCCATATGTTTAGGTTCTGCTTCTTCCCCTCCAGAGCTGAACATCATAGAGATGCTGGCAGGTACTAACATGCTCCCTTTTAATTATACCACCAAATTGCTGCAATAACTGATTGCCAGTTAAATAATTATAATCAAGTGGCCATTGTGCATAACAATCATTTAATGACTGCCATCCCAAAACACTATAATAAAGAGAGCTTTAATGAAGAAATCTGGAAAGGGGCCAGGGTTTTATGGCGGTTTGCTTAAAGGGAAAGACAGCCATAATCTGTATTTAAGATTAAAAGAAGCCTTTAATCCAGATGCTCGACATTAAACAAGGGAGTGGAGTCATGTTTTGATCAAAAGTTACTGCATGCATAAAAGAAGTAATGTAAATGTTCTTTTAGGAATTAAAAAAAAAGCCTCCAGTAAATTATATAAAGGAAGTGTTCATAACCATTTGCTTTGGAAAAAAATGAAAAGGAAGAACATCTGATTTTCATTTTGGACAAGAATACTTAGCTAAAATAAAATAAAAGGGAACAGGATTTTATTTGATTTCTATAATATCACTGAAAACAAGGGAGCTGCCATTCAAGCTACCTTGTACCAGTAATCATTCTCCTACTGACTCTATTTTTTACCCTCACTTTCCTAGGCCAGGCCTGAATCTTTGGGAAGTGTAATTACATTCTCACACAAAGTCCTAACTGAAATGGTTTTGATGATCTCAGCTCTAGCAAACAGTAGTTCTCATCTGAGGGGAAAAAAACAAAACAAAACAAAAATCTCACCACATAAAACTCAGATCAACTGGCAGCTACCGCCACTGCTGATGCATGGAATATTTGGCTAACAAATTAAGACTGCAATTCCTAGAATTGCAGCCATTTTCTACAAACTGCTATGTAGCCTGGCCAATGACAAACACCAGAGCCTCCAGATTTTGCTAGAGTGATTGCTGGGAGAAAACTAAAAGCAACATAAGTCCTCTCAAGGAAGAATAAGAGGGAAAAAGCAAAACCAAACCAAAATAGTTCCTAGAGATATAAATAGATATACACCAGATATGGGCTCCAACAGCTTTCCTAATACCCCAGCATAAAGGAACAGGACCTGACCCTAGTTACGTGCCCACAGAACACCCCAGCCCTTAGGAAATCCTGATGATGGCTTGGGGCTATGGAAAGACCCTGAGAGTCTGAGGGAAACAAACCACACCTGGGATCATTCTTGTCCCAAGGTGAACATTCAGAATGGAAGAAAACTGCTCTGGAGCTCTTGAGGTGCCCCAGCCTGTCCAGGTTCCGGGGTGTGTGTGACAGAGACCGATGAACCAGGGTTAGGAAAATGTCCCCACTGGCCTGCCTGTCTGGGGTAGAGGACACAGGTCAGGACAGATTTCCTAAGACCATTTCAGCTTAAAATTGACCTAGGAGAAGGTGTAGGATTTCAATTATGACATCAGAACTTTCCCTGATATTCTAAGTTAAGGGTATTAACAAATTCTGCTTCAAGAAGTCCCCGATTTTGAACCCCCTTACACTGTTGGTGGGAATGTAAGTTGATGCAGCCACTACGGAAAACAGTACGGAGGTTCCTCAAAAAACTAAAAATAGAGTTGCCATATGACCCAGCAATCGCATTCCTGGGCACATACCTGGACAAAACTATAATTCAAAACGACACATGCACCCCAATGTTCACTGAAGCACTATTTACAATAACCAAGACATGGGAACAACCTAAACGTCCATCAGCAGATGAATGGATAAAGAAGATGTGGTGCATATATACAATGGAATACTACTCAGCCATAAAAAGGAACAAAATGATGCCATTTGCAGCAACATGGATGGACTTAGAGAGTATCATACTAAGTGAAGTAAGTCAGAAAGAGAAAGACAAACACCATATGGTATCACTTATACATGGAATCTAAAATATGACACAAATAAACTTATCTATGAAAGAGA
Organism: Orcinus orca; assembly: GCF_937001465.1. Taxonomy (NCBI): domain Eukaryota; kingdom Metazoa; phylum Chordata; class Mammalia; order Artiodactyla; family Delphinidae; genus Orcinus; species Orcinus orca. The sequence goes on from NC_064568.1 coordinate 5,798,575, forward strand.
CTCACAGACAGAGAACAGACTTGTAGTTGCCAAGGCGGAGGGGTGGTGTGGGAGGGATGGAGTGGGAGGATGGGGTGAGCAGATGCGAACTGTTATATATAGAATGGATAAACAACAAGGTCCTACTGTACAGCACAGGGAACTATAGTCAATATCCTGTGATAAACCACAATGGAAAAGAATATGAAAAAGAATGTATATATACATATAACTGAATCACTTTGCTGTAGAGCAGAAAGTGACACCACACTGTAAATCAACTATACTTCAATAAAATAAATAAATAAATAAAATTGAAGAGAAAGAAGTCCCTGATTCTTAGTCTGCGTTAGAGGAGTTCCCTCAGCCGCCCAGCTCCTCCCAAGATGCTCACAGGTCTGGCCGCCTCCTCTACATTCAGGTCTCAGTTCGGAAGCCGCCTTCTCACAGGGACCGCCACCAACCCACCAGTCTAAGTTGTCTAACTCCTGACCTCTATTCTCTCCACTTCCCTCCCCACCCCAATTCATTCTAATCCAATACCCTGTTTTGTTTTCAGCTTTGTGCTCATCACTAGCTGAAGGTTTCTTTTTCCGCTTGCTTGTGGAACTAAGATGTAAGCTCCTGCAAAACATGGAGCCTTGTGTGCCTTGACTACCACTGTAACCCCAGAGCTTGGAAGGGGCCCAGCACTCAAATGAACATGCTGTCTCCTCCACAGCCTTGCACACAGGCTGCCACTTCCCAGGCACTCAGCCAGCTGCAGCTGAACTGCACTGCACTGAATTCAACCAAAGGGCAGATAACTAGGGCACAGATAAAAATCTAGCCTTGGCCAGTGTCTTGCCGTATCAGATGTATAATGAAGGGCTCATAACTGGGACCTGTGCTTATCAAGGACTTCATAGGACCAAAAAGGCAGTGGACATGAGCGTGAACACATGTAAACATATTTAGGGCTCACCAATATTTCTGGGTTCAAAAGAAGTGCGAGGAGACACAAATGTCTAAATTCACAGCACAGAACAGCTGATCAGCACACTGTGAAACCGGGGCCAAGTTTACATTTAAAACAAAGTCTTGATTTAAATTTATATATATATGCCAGTCAGGTTCAGAGAGAAGGAGAGTGGGAACTGGAGGCAGAATTCACCATTTTCTGAACTTGAATAGCACCATAAACCACACTGTATCACACAGCACTTAGCAATGATCCTATCTTAAATTTACTCTCATTCTTTCAAATGTGTTAGTCTTATTCCTTCCACTACAGGTAAGAAATTGGATCTTATATTTTTCCAGTATGTTAGCACTCCTAGCCTAATTTGTGGAGAATTAACTTTGAAGGTTACCAGACTCAGAACTGAATTCCAAGGTCTTCTACCAGTTCTAAGACATTTGGCAAATTATTTATCTTCTCTTAACCTTAATTTCCGTATCTTTTAAGTAGTGATATTGATACCCATCCCACAAAGGGTTGCTATGAGAAATAAATGGGATTATTCGCAAAAAAAAAAAAGTCCTACTGATGTACTTAACAGAAAGTAGGTATTCAAAAAATTAAAATTTCCATTTGGGTAGATGGTAGAAGCCCAAAATACACTAAATAGGTGGCAACCAAATTGGGGTGGAAAGCACGCCAGGAAACAAGTATATGAAGAGTGGCAGGAAAAAAACAAGTTATCAATTGGAAGGCACAAAACATGGCCCAAACTGCCATGGTGTTTTGTTATTATTCCCCACATAAGCAGGATCTGCAAATATTCCTATTTTATGGCTTGACCACAGTGACATGTGGCAATCAGAGCTGAGTATCAATCAGAAAGTCACCGAATATGAGAAATCATTGGTTAACAGCCAAAAGAAAGTAATAGGAAAGTATGTTCCTGAGAACAGTATTTACTTTATTTATTTTATTATTTATTTATTTATTTATTGCTGTGCCGCAGCTTGCGGGACCTTAGCTCCCTGACCAGGGTTTGAACCCAGGGCCATGGCAGTAGAAGTGCCAAGTCCTCACCACTGGACTGCCAAGGGAACTCCCAAACAGTATTTACTTTAAATCTATATAGTATCAGAGAATTCATGGCAGGATTCCAATTTTAAAAACACTGGCATTCCTTGATCTTATCAAGAAACGCAAGTCATCATGAAAAACTCTTGTGTTCACATCACTCCATTCCAAGGCTCCGACACAAACACTGGAGCTGCTGGACCCATCACAAAGTCTAGGGTGAAAAATCAGTCAAAGAAAGCAGTAAACTGGCTATTTTTAATAATCCTGGGGGACAGATATTTACGAAAAAAAAAGAAGACAAGGCCACCTGCTTGGGGTCCATCATACCATTTAGCTCTTGGAAATAAGAGAAACATTAGCAACAACAACAAAAAGGAAAAGTAACTGTAGTGGACAGCTATCACTCTGCCTACTCAGACTGTGGCATCTGTATCCCTGTGAAAAATCATACCAGTTTTCTAATTTCTCACCAATTTCTCCCTGACTCTCAGGGCATGTGATTTAGGTGGGTCATTCACCCCATGTAACACTGGTGATGGGAACATATCCCAGATCTGACCAGTGAGAGTTACCCCCTGCCCCACCACTGTGACTGAGCCGTCAGTGACCAGTAAAGCAGGACACGAGCCAGCGCCCCTGGGAACAAGGCTCCCTTTCCATGAGAGTCGCTAAGCCTGGGGCTCCCAGTGCCAACTTGGTCTCATGAGGAGACAGCCTGCCTCAGAACAAAGCAATGCAGAAAACAGCCAGGCAAAGGAAAGAAGGCAGAAAGGTCACTATTGACATTTTTTGAAAACTTGGATCTAGTAGTGCCTAAGGCTAGAACTATCCATGAATTTTTCAAGTTACTTGAACAAATAAATCCCCATGTTTGCTTAAATCTCTTTGAATTAGTGTCGAACTTTCAACCAAGAGAGTGTGACTGATACAGGAAGTAATCTTGTAGAGTTTAATCCTAAAGGACTTATCTAAAAAGGCAGCCTGTGAAGCACTTTTCTGAGTTCTCTTAAAAAAAAGTTAGAGTAGAACATGTGAGATGCTGGGGAACCACCAGCATTTCTTTCTTTCTTTTTAAAAATTTTTTTTTTTTTATTCATTTATTTTTGGCTGCGTTGGGTCTTCATTGCTGCGCGCGGGCTTTCTCTAGTTGTGGCGAGCGGGCGCTACTCTTTGTTGTGGTGCGCGGGCTTCTCATTTTGGTGGCTTCTCTTGTCGCGGAGCATGGGCTCTAGGCGTGCCGGCTTCAGTAGTTGTGGCTCGCAGGCTCAGTAGTTGTGGTGCACAGGTTTAGCTGCTCCGCGGCATGTGGGATCTTCCCAGACCAGGGCTGGAACCCATGTCCCTTGCATTGGCAGGCGGATTCTTAACCACTGCACCACCAGGCAAGTCCCCACCAGCATTTCTTGAGCCAGCAATTCCATTTAACCAAATACAAATGGAATATAAATGAGACAAGTGCACTGTGAGGTCACTGTGGACAGAAGGAGAACTTCTATTCTCTACGTCCCTGATCCTTCATCTTCACCTCCCATCAAACACATTTACTCATTGTTTCAAAAATGTTCTTAGTAAGCACCAAATATGTGTCAGGTATTATGCTAGGTACTGAGGATACAGAGATGATTAAGACATAGTTCTCATTCTCAGGAAGCTAATGAATAATTATGATCCAGGGTGACAAATGTGAGAAGGGACCCTTCAGGAAGGATGAGTATGCATTTGCCAGGTGGGGAAAACAAGAGCAAAGGGGCGGTGGGAAGCGTGGGAGGTCCAGGGCGGGAGGTAGGCTGGAGCCGGGCTGTAAGGGCGTCTGCGACTGCCCTGTGAGGGGCTGACCTGATCCTGAAACCAAACTGAGCCTCTGGAAGTCCCTGAGTAACTCTGTGTGCCACCAAAGGCCTGGTAACCTTTGTGGAGGGTGGACTGGACGGGACAGAGACTGAAAGCAGGACTTACTGGGGCCTGTGGTCATCAATGGGAAATGGCCATGGGGACTCTGGTGGAGAAAAGCTCAGACTGGAGTAGAAGGCAAGAGTCTACAATCCTAACTCAAAAAGCACTGAAAACCAATCCCATGTCGATGACTTGAGAAGAACTCTGGTCTAGGGGATTAGCTGCATCTTAAAGGACAAAGACTGAGTCAGAGTAATATGGGGAGAGGGTAATAAATGCCTGTGCCTTCTCAGACTCTGGGTCTCAGCTCCTCCATCCTAAGTTCTCTCCCCACCCTAAATCTGATCCACCCACAGAGCTCCGCTTCAGGGAAGGCCACTGCTCCATATCTGCTGGTAGCTTGTTGGGTGCCCCCTTGCCACGGATCCTACACTTGTATTTTAGACCTGATCACTCACGACACTTCTCCGAACCACAGCTTCCTCATCTTGAAAGTGGGAAGACTGTCATTTATCTCAGGATAATGATCAAAATAAGAAAAATTTCATAGAGCGCTCTGCACAGAACCTGGCGTGTGATAAACACCCCGTACACAGAAGCTGCCACACTCCTGCAGGAGATGAAGTAGACTGCACTACGCACTACGAAGACACAAAGACATCCTCACGCCAAGCAGCAGCTTCTCACTTGCCAAGGATTTCCAGATCGTACAGTTAACAGAATGTCACTCTAAGAACAAGGCAGAAGCCCTTTTGTGGTAGTTTAAGCACGTGGACTAACACAAGTGCACAACCTCTGAAGGCCCCTCAGAACTCCGCTCTGGCTGCTGTGAATGGGGCTGGAGAAGACGGGTGTCGGTGCTCCTGGAGGTGGAAACGCAGCTCTCAGCCAGCACTTCCACGGGCGAGATGGTCAAATGTATCACGGTTCCTCGTCCAAGAGTGTGGGAACGGCCAGGGAGTGTTTTGTGACTGAAGGGAGAAACTCCAGACTAACAGATAGGCTTGTTGGTGGTATGGCTCTGCCTTATCCTTGAAGCTGAATCCAGGGATACCTTGTTCATAGAATCTCCTACTACCTTCTTCAACTGGGTCCTCTGCCGACAAGTCAGGACTTGGTTTCCAATGCGCCTGACTTCATGGTTCGTGCAAACAGCAAACTCAGTAAGAGATGAGCGAGCCATAATGCAAAAGCCCAACAAGACTGGGCAGCTGGGCACTGCTTCTGCATTTCCACCCTCAACCCACGCACACAGAGCCTTGAGTGCCAGGGGGCAAAGCTGCAGAGTTTGCAAACACTATAAAAATATATTAGGTCCACTTAAGGCAGGGGTCCCAAACCTATTTTAGACCAAAGATATCTCTCGAGAATTTAATGACACAAATCCTTCCCCCATAAAACACACACATGCGACCTTTTGTATACAACCCCTGGGGGTTCAGGAACCATCCCCACCCCACCCCCTAAGCCCATCTTAGCCCAAGAGGAATTTAGAAGAACCAGTTCATAGGTCTTGAAAGAATGAGGTAGGAGAGTCCAGAGTTCCTCTTCTCGGGGCTCAGTTTTCTCCGTGACACAGTTCGTTGCCGTGAATGCCACCTCTTCATAGGGAGAGGGCTAATGAATGATGTGACACTCAGAGCCCGAACATTTATCTGTCTGCAGTGCCCACCTCTCAGTGACTGTGGAAAACCTTGGAATCTTAGTGGTTTCCAAGGTGCTGAGTAGATGAAAGTCAAAGCGGATGCTCTGGGGGGGGTCTGTGGTGGAGGGGGGGGCAAGTGTGGTCTAGGCCCTGGAGAAAGATGCCAGGTTCCCCGGGAAGCAGCAAGGAAGCCTGTTCTCCCCTCAGCTCCCCTCTGTCCTTCCACTCTCATTCCTCACTTATGCAGAGGCTGCAGATTCCTAGGGTGATCTGTACCAAATCCAGATGGTTAAAAATAATTCACTAAATACCTTCCTAGATAAATTGAAATCCAAGATCTTTTTGAGTCCTGTCCAGCCATCCCTCAAAGGGCGAGCCAGGCTGAAAGTCATGTTCTTTTCTAGCTGAATCCCTGAGTCAGACTCCTGCCTGTCAATCTTCTGATGTCACAAGTCAAACTGTGCCATCCAAGGCTGAGTAAGCACCTTCAGGAAACAGAAACTCAACTGTAAGAACACACGTATTTCCAAACAGAAAACAACTCTGCCCGGTTTCTAACTCAGCTACTGTATATACATTTAGCCATGACACTGGGAGGGGAACTTCTTAAAAACAGAAGTCAAAGGCGAAAAGAATAAATAACAGTAATGTACCAGTCACTATCTTTGGCAAGACATATAAAATGGTAAACAAGACATTACAAAGTCTTTGCCCTTATGGGGATTGTATCTGAATGAGGGCTGGAGTGGGAGACAGAAAATAAACAGAAATTTCAGATAGTGATAAATGCCATTTAGAAAATAAAACAGCGTAAAGGGATAAAGAATGCTTGAGGAACTATTTTTATATACAAATAAAAATACACAGATGAGGAAATGGGGATAACAGAAGTTAGGTAAATTGTTCAAGGCTTCATAGCTAGTAAGTAGTGAATTTAAACTCAGGTCTTTCTGATTCCTCAGTTGTTCGTAACTACTACCCTATGCTATCTCTATAGCATCCAGAGAAGCCAAAGAATCTGCAGAATAGGTAAGGTGAGAGACCACCTTTATTTTGTAAAAGTCCCTCCCTTTTGGGACATTAGCAAAATTCTGAGATCTATGAACTCATACGAGTGTGCTACAGGTACCATTTTGATGCTAATGCAACTAACAGTTGAGTTTCTATACATGATATTTAACATACTTTAAACCTTAGAGCCACCCTCTGAGATGGGAACTACCATTCCTATATTTCATAAAAGGACACAAAGGCTCAGAGAGTGTAACCTGTTGAAAAATCATAGAGCTTGTAAGTGTGGAAGCTGCAATCCAGGCCTCATGCCTCTGAGTACATTGCTTTTTCCATTACACCATGCTGCCTTCCAGAAGACTCCCCAGGGAGCTACATTTTTCTCCCACTGGGAGACAGGGCAGTAACTATCTTGGCAGTGCAGACAGAAAGGAGTGACTGTTCTGCGTCTCCGCCAAGCAAGTATTTATGCCCTTTGCAATATGACTTGGACACAACACCCACCCAAGCTCTAGGAGCTAAGCATTCTAAAATTTGCTGAAGAATTTTTTCACCTTCTCCGTATGGGGTCCAAAATTAAAAGGGGAAAAGCACATTTATGTCTCATTCAGAATTCAAAAAGTAATAAATCCTTCAAGGCCCTGGCAAGTTTCTCTAATCCACTGTAATCATGTTTCCTTGTATAACAAGTCTTGTGATGTCTGAAGCAGCATCTCACTATAGTAACGGCAGCCTGAATCTTGGAGTTCTTCTTCTCAGGCCTGGGGGATTATTCCATTTTCCACATTAGGAATAAGCCGCAGACTTTAGGTTCTAAAACGGAGCCAGAAATGCTGACTAGAATCCAGATGCCCTAAATGCAATTAGAACTAAATTTTACTGCCTTCTGTGAAAGACACAAATGAAAAGAATGTAGCAACTTCTAGAATACTGGTCCAGAAAGCAAAGCTATGAATAGAGCCAACACAGGTTCTTATGCACTTAGACGCTCCTTAAAACTACCTGGAGACTTTCCAGATCTCCCCTGCTTCATATCCTTGGCTTTCTAACTTTTACAAAAGCCAAACATACTAGGGATGGAGGATGTACTACAGACTCATCCTAATAAACCATGTTTTCATGGAGATAGCCTTTTACTTTTTTTAAATTTATTTTTTAAAACTTTTTGTTGGAGTATAAGTTGATTTACAATGTTGTGTTAGTTTCTGCTGTACAGCAAAGTGAGTCAGAGGTAGGCTTTTACGTTAAAAAAAAATGGGTTTTCAGAAATTGATTTGATAAAAAATGATTTACCTCTATGGTCAATTACTTCTGTTAATAAAAGAAATACATTTGGGACTTCCCTGGTGGTCCAGTGGTTGAGAATCCGCCTTCCAGTGCAAGGGATGGGGTTTAATCCCTGGTCCCGGAAGATGCCACATGCCACGGAGCAAATAAGCCTGAGCGCCACAACTTCTGAAGGCCGCGCGCCTAGAGTCCGTGAGCCACAACAAGAGAAGCCACCGCAATGAGAAGCCCGCGCACCACAACAAAGAGCGGCCCCCACTCACCACAACTAGAGAAAGCCCACGTGCAGCAACAAAGATCCAATGCAGCCATAAATAACTAAATAAGTTAATTAATTAATTTTAAAAAAGAAATACATTTATTAAATTCTTTAATGGAAATGACACCCTCATTATACCATTTAACATGAGCAGTGTGAAACAGTATAAATATATATGTCTCACTTCAAATTGCGACTGTTAATTATAATGATGATGATGATGACAGTTGTCCCATTTCTGAGTGCCTGCTCTGTGCCAGGAACTGTGTTAAGTGCTGTAAATACATCATTTATTTAATTCTCAGAATTCCCCAACAAAGTTGTTATTATTTCCTTTTTACAGTAAAGGGGCTACGTCTCAGGAAGATTCCACCTCTTGCCCAGGGTTACAGAGCTAGTTAGTGGTGAGCTAGAATGTGTATATAGGGGATCAGACTGCAGAACCTACTCTGGCATGAAAGGTAAAAGCCCTCTCCCCACTGCAGAAGAGCCATTGCTTCTAGCTACTGTCATCAAATCTTCCTGAACTAAACTTGATTTTCATAGAAATAACTTTCTTTTTGCATTTTTTCACTTGGGGGATATTTACTTAAATGGTATAATTACAACAGTAAGTCCATCTGGCATTCCCAGGTCTGGCAAGAAACACGAATGACTCTTGGAAAGTGTATGCCTCAACTGGTGGAAGCAGAAATGTGCAGGTGTCCTAGAAACCAGCCTGCTGGCTGGCAGCATCCAGCCTCCCACGGGCACCAGATCCTGCTGTAACAAGGGAGTGCACAGTTAATCAGTCAGGAGGGGCAATGAAGGGAAAGCCGGTTAGGGAAGCTTTATTGAATATGCTTTATTTTTCAAAAGCATATTATGCCTCTTGCTACTTAAATCACTGAATCACCCCTCTCCTGATGGACTCAGGTTTGCAGCAGACACCTTTAGCTCTGTTTGCCCAGCACCTCCTGTCTCCTGGTGACGGCAAATACCTTCTAATGCGAACTGCTCCTTTCCCTCATGCCAACCATGTTCCTTTACAGACCCTGCCTCTCTGGCCCAACTTGACTGACCCCAAAATAAGCAAGAGGCGCAAGCTGGGCCCTGAGTTTTGAACTTGGGTCATGGGCCAGTCCACATCAGGTGAATGAAGCCATGAATTAGGAGGAGCTGCCAGCAGCCATGCTTCCTGCCTTGTGGAAGAAGCCTGTCTCCAGGGGAGAACACCTGTTCCTCCTAAACTGCAGCTTTCCCCCAAGGTTTGCTTGATCTACCTTTCTTTTAATTGTGTTCAAGACTCCATTATTTCCATTTGCCTCTGATAATTCAAGTTGGGTGTGTGTCACTTGAAACCAAAAGCGTTCTGAATAATTCAGAAATGGTACCAGCAATGGAGAGTTGAAGGCAACCAAGTCTAAATACAGAAAAGGATGAGAAATACTCCACCCGGGGTGGAAAATTTTACCCACAATTGCTGTTACAAGGTGGTAAAAACAATTGGTTTAACAAGGCTGAAGGTTTAGGGGACTTAGGGAAGCATCCAGTTATTGGAGACACTGTCTATTTCTTGCAACATTACAAAAGGGGCAGAAAGAGACGCTTCAGTGCAAGCTGGCCCTTCCAGAAGCAGATAAGGACAGCTGAACTGGTATATAACACCTTAAAAGGAGGCCTCTTCTGCTTTTGGTGGGCAGTCTGAGTCCTTTTGAACTGCAAAGTCTGCATTTTCTGCTGCAAACTGAAGCCAGTGGTTGTTAGGGAGATGGTGAGAGTCTCATAAATGGGCAGAAGTCGACAGGGGCGGGGGACGGGGAGCCAGGAGGGCCCTTAGCAATGGCAAAGGGAAGGCCCTAGTCTCAGATGCAGACTGAGGGCAGGGGACCTTCCAGGGCCCCAGCAGATGTCTTAAAGTGAGTTCCTAGAAGGATGAGCAGAGACTCTTAAACCGTTCCTAGAGGCATTTCTAGTTAGAAAAGGAAACCATGAGGGCTGAGTAGGTTTAACACCTGGACTCCTCAAGTTATTTGGGGCTGTCTCTTTGGATTCAGATTCCACATCTTAGAACAAGAGCATCGGATGAGATGATTTCCAAAATGTCCCCTTGGTAGAAATGTTTTGTTTCTTGGTGATTAAATATAGTATAAAGCTTTATTATTTTCTTAAAACCACTGAGGAAAATTCTCCTCATTCTAAGCATTAAACTGAAGAGCAAATGTGGGGCAAGAGAGATTAAACACTTCCTTGTGGTCTTTGTTCAATTCACTGTGGGATCTCAGACCACAGACTTGATTTCCTCACCTGCAGACGGGGATTCTGGATGCCTGTCTTCACAAGGCAGGGAGAAGGGAAAAGTGAACGCCTTTGACTTCTCTTCAGAAAATATTCTGTGGAAATCCTAAACAGGATTAGGGCAAAGCTCTCTCTGAAATCAAAGGTTAGCTCCAAAATGACTTTATTTGGGGCTTTTCGGCCCAGTGATGCCATTTCTGACCCCAATCACTGCTCCCTGTGGTTCTCATGTGTCTGGAGAGAACATATTTCCTAATGGACACAGAACAGGCCTTGGTGGCAACACCAGTGCTGGCTCATCTCTGGCATTTCTGACCTTCCCTTTTAGCATCCGACTCCACCTGCCCGGGACTGACTCCCTAGGATCCCTGGCTTCATCTTCCCTGAAGATCTTACTCATAGCCAAACTTGAAAAATACTGACTAACCATGATAAATTCCTTTCATCCTCTCTTCCTGGGTGTGTAACTGCATCAAGACCCAAAGAGATAGCTTACTAATGGTGGTGCTGTATGTACTGTGAATATGACAGTTGCCAAAAAAATTGGGGACGCTGGTCATGCCAGGTGGCTATCAAAACATACTCCCTCATTGGCTCCATACACAGGGACTGAACCAGGGTCTGGACTCACTGGCACCATCTCTGTGATGCCTGTCTGCCCTTATTACAGCACTTTATAAGAATAATTATTACCTCACTCTACAGAAATGATTTGTTAAATTTTATGTTTGTAGCTAGAATAATATTTTTGGAAAGACTTTGACTTATTCATCTTTCTATTGTTTGTCTTGTGCAAAGAGAGAATTCATTAGATTTTTGTAGAATGAATTAATGAATTATGTGAAGCCATTCAGGGTAGAGGGAAGCCCTGATCTTGAACTAGACCATGGCTGGCAAAGACACACACTCGTGCTTGCCCATGGTAGATGTTACTGCTAAGCCATGAACCTCTCTCATCACGTCTGAACCAGGCCTGAGACCCCTTCTCAACGGTTTCCCAGGCAGCAACCTTCCCTGAATGAGCTGGCTGATTAGCACTCGTGATGTATATAGATGAACGATACCCGAGGACAAGAGGGTGGGCGGCTGATGTACGATGCAGCCACACCAACAGTGAGATGTGTGAAAGAATGCTTAGATAGCGCTTACACTGTTCCTTTAAAATTCAGCATGCCACCTTAGAGCAATGCAAAAAGAACTGCTTAACTCAGTGAGCAAACAACTGATCCACTCAGTTTGGTAGCACTGCAGCTGCCTCATTTTTAACTAATAACTGCTGCTTTAAGTGAGACATTCTGTCCTGGGATGGCTCGGAGCCGGGGAGCTGAGCTGTATAACTGGTGGTAAGTTAAATCTCTGCGTGACTTCAGACATGTGACAGCACGGTGCAGTGGTTAAGACCACAAGCCTCAGAGTTCCTAACTCACAGAGCTGTTGTAAGGATGTGATATATTAATGTAGATAAAGTGCTTAGAACAGTGTCTAGCACATAAGCACCAAAAAAGGAAGCATCAGCTACTATTATTATGTGTGGCCTGGCTAAAGCTTACCACACAACTAGTAAAGTAGCCATTATTGATTAAATAAGGCTTGGCCTATGTTGTCACTCTTGTTTGCAATTCAATGTTTCATTATTAACTGATGGTTCTTGCCTTGGTAACGGCTATTAGAACAGGCCTGGCAGGCTGACGAATTGTGCCTGCATTTTCTTTTCTTCCCCCAAAGCCAATCACCCTGGCTGTTATCAGACAACTAAAACTAGGTAGTCCAAGAGCCATGGAGTTACACTTCACATTCAACTTTGGAAGCTTTCCTTAGTTTAAGTTTCCTAAAATAATGACTTTAAAAACACAAAACTGGGCTTCCCTGATGGCACAGTACTTAAGAATCCGCCCACAAATGCAGGCGACACGGGTCCGAGCCCTGGTCCAGGAAGATCCCACATGGTGCGGAGCAACTAAGCCCGTGTGCCACAACTACTGAGCCTGCGCTCTAAAGCCCGTGCGCCACAACTACTGAGCCTGCGCTCTAAAGCCCGTGCACCACAACTACTGAACCTGCGCTCTAAAGCCCGTGCGCCACAACTACTGAGCCTGCGCTCTAAAGCCCGTGCGCCACAACTACTGAACCTGCGCTCTAAAGCCCGTGTGCCACAACTACTGAACCTGCGCTCTAAAGCCCGTGCGCCACAACTACTGAACCTGCACTCTAAAACCCGTGCGACCCAACTACTGAGACTGTGCTCTAAAGCCCGAGTGCCACAACTACTGAAGCCTGTGCGCCTAGAGCCCGTGCTCCATGAGAAGCCACTGCAATGAGAAGCCTACGTACCGCAACGTAGAGTAGCCCGCTCGCCGCAACGAAGACCCAGCGCAGCCAAAGATAAAATAGAAAATAAATAAAAACAACACAAAACTTCGCTCTTGTCCTTTTAATCTCATTCTAAAGGTTTTTAGATTTAATTATGTCTACGGTTTTCACTGTAACTATCTTAAATCTTTTTTTGGAATCAGGCAGAATGTATATAAATATTAAAACATAGCTGTCAGATTCTTGATGCTGAATGTCAGCCAAGACATGTGTTTGAGGTGATACCTTATGTTTGTATACATTACATGTACCACAATCATCTTGGAATATAGGGCAAATCTCATGGAACATTCTGCAGAGATTCTAAAAAAGGCTTTCATTATGTTGATGTTCTACTGCTGTGGTCATCATTAAAAATGTCACTCTCCTACCTTATCCCAGGATCACTGCTCCTTGGACAGAAAGTGAATCTGGAATCAGAGAAGCTATCAGCTAGGCTGAAGGCAGATTATACAGTTGAAACGAGTTCCCTTTTTCATCCTCCATCCTGATTCACAGAATCAAAGAGCTCATTGACTTCAATTGTCTCATTTTATAGAGGACAGTGAGACCCAGAGAGGAGAAGTGACTATCTTAAGGTCACATCGTAGGTTAACGGTTGAGCTGTAAGTAAAACCCAAATCTGACTTCCAGGCCTGTGTTCTAAGATGCCAAGATTCTTCTCTAGACCACTGAAATAGAAAATGAATTTACTTCGAGTAGCCATTTTAAGTTGAAATTCTTGAAATATATTATTTTGTTGTAGCAAAACAGAGGGCTTTTTTGAAAATATCAAGGCAATAGCTCCAAAACAATCAAAGTTCTCTGGGAAACACTCTGTTGCAAACATTCATTTACTGTTATGGCCTTTAGTGTGTGTCATTTACTTAGAATCCTGCGCCCATTCTCAAACTAGGAAATCAAGTCACTCATTCAACCAATGTATACTTAATGGTTAATTACTACATACAGGCAATGTGCTGGGTCCTGAGGATATGCTATTAAGACACTGTCCTTGTCTTCACAGAGTTCAAGGTCTAAGACAAATATTCAACACAATATGCCATCCTTAGTATCTTAGGCGTCATGACAAGAGACAGTCTTCCCTCGCTTATATGACCATGTTTCTTGCTGACCCTGAAACTGGCCTCAAAAATCCTTCCCAACACAACCCTCTAAGTGGCCGAGAGCAACTGATAAGAGGGGCATGAACTGAAATCTACCCATCACTCCTGAACTAGTATAGTTATTACTCCGTGCCTATTAAACCCTACACACAATGTGAAGTTCTTACTGTATCTACTAGAATGCTGATTTCCCCCCATTCAGAAGAGAAGAATGTAAATCCTTTCATTCATTTAGCGCTGATTAAACTGGGAAGAACAATTCTTCTAGGTACTGGGAGAACCCTTGATAACAGCTCATGAAAGACCAATTACACCCCAACAAGAGACCCCAGTTCTCTCTCACTTGAAATTTCCCTTTCATCCTGGGAAGCACAGTCCTCTATCTCCTGTCCGTCATCACCCACAGCTGCCATCTGCTGCTGGAGAATCAAACAGAGGTGCTACACCACTCACTTCAAAGCAGCTGCTTATCATGCCCAGTGATTTACCAACTGAGAAAAGAACCGGTTACTGACAATGCTGCTGAGTACAGTTCTTCCTGCCAGCAAGAGTTTGGAAAAAAAAATACTTCTGATCTCACCTCAAGGTGGACCCAAAGACAGCTGCAGGGCCTCCATTTTATAAACCTGGCATCATTCCTCTCCTTTGTTTAAGCTGTCTTCTTGGGGTCTGATCAAGGGAGAAAAAGCAGGAAGACATCTTTTCCTCCTAATGGCTTTTACTGTGTCCTTAAACATTTTAATTATTGGTGATGAATGAGCAATGACCCTGTTAAGCCCTGCCGGTAGGGGTCCACTAATGCCCCACAGCTGACCTGTCTCCACAGCACAGAGCACTGCACAGTGTTGTCCGGAAGGAGACACAGTGGAAGCTGACCCTCCTTTGTGCTCCCAGAGTACATCCCCCTCGGGACGCTCAGACCTGCGGAAGCTGTACACTAATTACCTGCATTTGCAGATTGGTCCCCGTCTACTACCAAGGCCTCGGAGAGGCCAGACACTTTTAGAAAAGAGAGCAGATGCAGCACAAACAGAAAAAGGTGACAAAAATCAGGGTTAAACAAGGAAGAGAACTTTACAAGCCTCTACCTCTTTGCATTACATGTTGACATCCAAAGAGCAGTTGTGTTTCTTGTTGAGTAGACATGGTGGTGGGTACTGGGTGAAGTAAAAAGAAAAGTGGGCTTTTTTTTCCTACTCCCAAGGGTTTAGGTCTCCTAAGGAAGCCAAGATGTAGTAGTGATAAACTAAGTACCATGGGATTTAAACATTGGAATATTTGATGTTGCCAAAAGAATGGTACAAAACAGTTACCATATGACTCAGCAATTCCACTCCTAAGTATATACCCAAAAGAACAGAAAACATATATTTACACAACAACTTGTACACCAACGTTCACAGCATCACTGTTCATAATAGCCAAAAAGTAGAAACCACCCAAATGCCCAATGACTAATGAATGGATCTATAAAATGTTGTGTAGCTATACAATGGAATGTTACTTGGCCTTAAAAAGGAAGTACTCATTCATGCTACAACATGGATGAACCTTAAAAATACTATGCTAAGTAGAAGTCAGTCACAAGAGATCACATATTATAGGATTTCATTTATATGAAATGTCCAGAATAGGCAAATCTACAGAGACAGAAAGTAGATTAGTCATTGCTTAGGGCTTGGGGAGAGAGGTGAAGCTTGGAGAATGAGGGCTGAAGGTTTCTTTCTGGGGTGACGAAAATGTTCTAAACAGATGATAGTGATGGTTGCTACCCTGTGAATACATTAAAAAAAAACAACACATTGACTTGTACATTTAAAAAGGGTGAATTAGGGCTTCCCTGGTGGCGCAGCGGTTGAGAGTCCGCCTGCCGATGTAGGGGACACAGGTTCGCGCCCCGGTCCGGGAAGATCCCACATGCCGCGGAGCGGCTGGGCCCGTGAGCCATGGCCGCTGAGCCTGCGCGTCGGGAGCCTGTGCTCCACAACGGGAGAGGCCACAGCAGTGAGAGGCCCGCGTACCGCAAAAAAAAAAAAAAAAAAAAAAAGGGTGAATTATATCTCAATAAAACTGTTACCAAAAAAACAGTAGCATAGACCATGATGTTAAGGCTTAAAGGAGGGATCAGAATTTCTGGCTTGGATGGTTTGAAACACCATCATAACAACAGGTATTTGAGCCAAGTTTTGAGGAGAAATTAGTACCTGGAGGTGGGGGAGATGGGTAGGGACTCAGTGTGAGCCAAAGGACAGAAATGCTCTAGGACTGTGAGTAACCAGTGTGGTGAGGGTGAGAGCCTTCAGTGGGGAACGGAGGGGACAAGGCTGAAATGCAGTCTGGCCAGCGTGGGCTAACCTGAGACGCTAACGATGGCCCCTGGCGAGGGCACAGTCTCTCACGCTGACAGCCTCACGTCAGCTTCTCTCAGGGCTGTCAGGAGAACTAGACGCCCCTGGAGGAGGGCACTGTGGGGAGGCTTTCATCCTCTCCAGAATGAGTACATCATAGGCCTGAGTATGCTTCAGACACCCTGCAGTGAAGGAGGGGGACAGCAGAGGGCCGGATGTGGGACACAACAGAGCAGAAGAGGAGCAGTAGCATGCCCAGGAGCACGTGCCAGAGACAGACCCCTCTGCTCTCACCGTGTCAGAATCGTCACCATCTTGAGAGAGAAGGAACAAGCGCTCCGAGAAATTTTAGGACTTTACTACTTGAGTGAAGGTCCAATGACCTAAAATTAAACCAATGACGTATTTCTTGAAAAGGCTCCAAAAATCAACACGGCATTCTATTCCACATATCTTCAGTTTCCAGGCCCAGTAAATGCTAGTTCCTCTTGCATGAAAGAACATTTAAGCGAACCACACTTTGTATAATGAGTGGCTCTATGTAGTGACTTTTTTCATTAAACTACTTCGTCAGAATTTATATGTAAATAATTATACATGGGAAAAATAAAGCTGGCCTTTTATAAATGAGTCTTTTCACTAAGTCAGAATATCATTCTGTATGTGATGCTTTCTATGGTTATAATTTGAAAGCAAACAACTGCAAAAACTATAGCTTCTTGGAGGCATGTTCTGAGTCCTGTGCATGTCTGTATTTTCTGCAGTAGCGCTGTCCTCCAGAACTTTCTGCAATGATGGAAATGTTCTATATCTGTATTGTCCAACATGGAGGCCACCAGCCACCTGTGGTTATTGAGCGCGTGAGATGTGGGTGGTGTGACTTAGAAACTGAAGTTTTTTTAAATTTATTTTTCACCAATTTAAATGTACAGTTAAAGAGCCACATGTGGCTAGCAGCTGCTGTATCGGACAGTGCAGCCCTATAAGATCCAGAACAAGACTTTGTTCCTCATAAGTGTTCAATAAACAGCTGTTCAACTGAATGAGAATTTATGCAATAAACACATACTGGACTTCCTCTACATGCCAGGCACTCTCCTAGATGCTGGGGCTGAGTCAATGACTTAGAACTCCTGGTTGCAAGCGATAGGAAACTCAACTGAGCTTTACTCAAGCCAAAAGGGGACTTGGCTCACAGGCTGAGAAAGACCAGGATAATGATGCCTTCAGGGTAGCTTGGTTCAGGGCTTAGAGGATAAGGCCATGACTGTCCGCACCCTCTCCCTCCTCAGCTAGACTCAGCTCTCTTCCATGCATGTCCATGGAAGACTGTGTCCGTGTGCAAACTGCCTCTCCACTCATAAGCACTAGAAGGCCGCGCCGGGCTAGACCTCACACTGGCAAAGCCCCGAGTCCTTTCCCAGCCTCCTAGCCAAAGCCTCATTGGATCCCACTGGCTATGACTGGGTAATCATTATGACCAGGGAAATAAGAAGTGTTGAATGTCTTGGGCCGCAATTACATGCTCCAGCCCTGAGCCAAGGGTGGAGCCAACTGCACCAGAAAAGCACACGGGATGAGAGCAAGGTCCAGGATGGTCTCTGAGGGTAAAATCAAGGTAATCATTAGGGAAGAGGAAACTTTGCTAGGCAGCAGAAACAACATATATCCCTTCTAGTCTCTACTTTAAAGAGCTCAGTGTCTCTCTAGGGAAATTTTAAATAAGAATGCTGGTTGGTCAGATCTGCTGGCCAGATAGTGAAGAAAATACTAAGAAGGAAAAGCTAAATTTGGCAAGATCCAGGCTGAAATGTTAGTAACATTTATTCACCCAGAATTTCCTCTGATGTTGTCTACTTTTTCACAGATAATTCTCATAAAACTCTGTGGCAAAGGTTACATCTATGAAATCTAGAAACCTTTAGGAGGGAGCTGTCAGCGGGTGGGGGCCCACTGTCTTCAGCCTGCCTCAGCTTCAGAGTCCAGACGTCTCCCTCTGTACTCCCCTGTCACTCGGCAGGCACACTGAGGGCATGCTCAGACCTTAGAAGCCCTGACATGTGTGGATGCAGGCAGAGCAGACGCAGCACAGCCCACCCAGGGAAGGGACACACAATTGCCAATTCACACAATGCAATGTGAATTGTCTATTTTCATAAGGGCTACTCCAAGAGAGATTATTTGTGGGCAGGATGACTCATGAGAGAGCCAAATGAATTCGCCTCACATAGAAGACAAAGAGCTTGGAACATCGCTGAGATGAGAAAAATTAGCCAAAACAGCTGCAGCACTTTAGGGTCTTTTAAACAGCCTCCTTCTGCCTACTTCTCCACCCATTTCTAGCTGTTCTCTCTCACTCATTAAACAGTGACTGAGGTCTTGCTTTTGTTGGCTCAAAGGGCCAGCAGAGGCTGGGAAATACTCTTTTTAGCAAGTGTACCTTTTTATCCCTCTGAGCTTTCTGGTATTATCTTTTGTGAAGATCATTCTGGATTATTCTGAGAATTACTCAGAAACTTCTTGGCTTCTTTCTAGGTGGGAAAAAAGTTAATAGGGACTTCCCTCATGGCGCAATGATAAGACTCCGCGCTCCCAATGCAGGGGCCGCAGGTTCGATCCCTGGGAACTTGATCAGGGAACTCGATCCCACATGCATGCCATAACTAAGGAGCCGGCAAGCTGCAACTAAGGAGCCAGGCTGCCATGACTAAGACCCAGTGCAACCAAATAAATAAATAAAAATAAATATTAAAAAAAAGTTAATAAAGGTTGTGGACAGGACTTTCTACACTTCAAGGACATTCAGTGCTTAGGCCACATGGTAAGAAGGCCCATGACTCTGTCTGTTCTCTTCTCCTGGGAATTCAGAGAACCCTCAGCCCGCTCAACATCAAACTGACCACCCCTCCTTTTTTTTTTTTTTTGCGGTACGCAGGCCTCTCACTGTTGTGGCCTCTCCCGTTGCAGAGCACAGGCTCCAGACGCGCAGGCTCAGTGGCCATGGCTCACGGGCCTAGCCGCTCCGCAGCATGTGGGATCTTCCCGGACCGGGGCACGAACCTGTGTCCCCTGCATCGGCAGGCAGACTCTCAGCCACTGCGCCACCAGGGAAGCCCTGACCACCCCTCCTTTAACTGTACAATGAACCTTCCAATTTGAGCGTGGCTCTCTTTTAGACTATCTACAGAGCTATAGACAGTCATGCTTGGTAAGAATTAAGAGTTGTTTGTTTTCAATATCTTTTCTGGGTTTTAACAGATTGCTCAGTTCAGCAGTAAGTGGACCTGTCCCCCGCTGGACTGGCACTGGAGCCCAGATTAGGCACTTCCAGCAGTCAAGAACTGGTTCTCCCTTGGGTTGGCAACTGGCACATAGCAGATGCTCAGTGAATGCTGGTGAATTGTGGAATACTGTTGGTAACTTGGAGATGTTACTGTGCATAAAAAATACTAAATGGTTCTGAACACTAATATCTGCAGTATTTGTGTTCTAGAAAAATGTTCATCTCGTCTACTTGACTCTATAAACCTCAGTCCCCCAGTCCTAACAAATTTTCAGCCCTAAGGTGACTCAGCTTTTAAAATGGTCCTTATTATGGATCTCAAGCCTATGTAACTAGTTAATTGATTATGTACACATAAGTTAGTTAACTGGTTCTCTATTCCTCAAGGGTTAACACCCCAGGATTCCAGTAGATCAGATTAGCATGAATGAATCAGCTTTTCAAAATGCCCCTTGTCTTATCCCTATCATATCATTTGCTTGATGTCTAGTGGGACTTCTTATGGGTTTCACCTTCTCATTCATTTTATTTATGTCAAAAAAATTATTGCAGCATTGGCAGTAAAAACATAAAATCAGAAATAATCTAAACATCCATCAATAGAGAAATGGAAAAATAACATAAAGTAACATATATACAACAGAATATGATATTACAGTTAAAAAAGATTTTTATAAAAGATAAAAACATTAAATCTATATTTAGCAACATGGACAGATCTTTAAAGCATCAGGTTGAATGAAAACTGCAAGTGGTTGCAAAACACTGTTATAGTTTATGCAACTTATGTACTGTTTTTAAACACCTGAAAAATAATGCAGTTTATTCAATATGAAAGCGAGGACATGTACTAGTAATAGTGGTTTCCTCTGGGGAGGGTGAGGGATGTCAAGGGGGGGATTCACCTGTAATATTTTATTTCTTTTACTTAAAAGAAAAAGTTGAAGCAAATAATACGAATGTCAGTACTGCATGGTAGGAACATGAGTGTTTGCCATATTGTTTGTACTTTGTTTTTTTTAAATTAATAGACTATTAATTTAGAGAAGTTTTAGATTTACAAAAAATTGAGCAGAAATTAGAGTTCCAGTTAGAGAAATTAGTTTTCTCTCCTCGACCCTCAGTTTCCTAAGTAACATCTTGCATTAGTGCCGTATATTTGTTACAACTGTTGAAACCATCGTGATACATTATTATTGTTAACTAAAGTCCATAATTTACATTAGGGTTCACTCTTTGTGTTTTCCAGTTCTCCGGGTTTTGACATGTACCCGTCATTACCGTGTCACACAGAATATGCCGGAAAAACCTCCTTAGCTCCACCTATTCATCCCTTCCTCCCTCCTCCTGAGCCCCTGGCAACCACTGATCTTTTTACTATTTCTGTAGTTTTGCCTTTTCCAGAATGTCAAATAATTGGAATTACACAATATGCAGCCTTCTCAGACTGAATCCTTTCTCTTGGCAATATGCATTTAAATTTCCTCCCTATCTTTTTGTCATTTTATAGTTCATCTCTTTTTACTGCCGAATAATACCCCATTGTATGAATGCAACACTGATTTTTTTTTTTTTAAATCCATTCACCTGTTGAAGGACACCTTGGTTGCTTCCAGTTTGGAAGATTATATTATACAACTCCCCTAAGCACTCGTGCAGATTTTTGTGTGGACGTTAGTTCCCAGCTCATTTGAGTAAATACCTAGGAACACAATCCTGAATCATGTAGTCAGGGTATCACTAGTTTTGTAAGAAAGGTGCCCAACTGTCTTCCAAAATGGCTGTACTATTTTACATTCCCACCAGCAACAAATTCTCATTCATTTTAAAATTATTAAATTTACTGAGATATAATTCTCATGCTATATAATTCACAGACCATACAATTCACCCACTTGAAGTGTAAAATTTTGTGGTTTCACTATATTCACAGAACTGTGCAACCATCATCACTATCCAATTCCAGGACATTTGCATCATCCTCCAAAGAAACCCATTAGTAGTCACTCCCGATTTTTCCCCAACTCTCCCTCCACCTCTAAGCCCCACCCCACCAGCTCCTGGCAACCACTAATCTACTTT
The DNA here is from genome assembly GCF_937001465.1 of Orcinus orca. Classification (NCBI taxonomy): domain Eukaryota; kingdom Metazoa; phylum Chordata; class Mammalia; order Artiodactyla; family Delphinidae; genus Orcinus; species Orcinus orca. The sequence continues at coordinate 5,820,132 of NC_064568.1, forward strand.
ACGTCACTATAGATTTGCTTACTGTGGATATTTCATTTAAATGGAATCTCACTCATTAAAAAAAAGAATTATTGTGTTTTCTGTGGCATGCCAGCTCTCATACCAGATACCAGAATCACAGATTGGAGTAAAATCTAGTGTCTGCCTTCTAGTTGCTCACGGTCCAATCATAAACATTTGCTGAGTGCAGACCTCCCAGGCTTTTCTCTTGGGCATGACAGCCACACACACATTAGCTGGCGGAGGCCCTTTGCACCCATGGGACACTCAGGCCAAGGGGCCCATCATTCCCCTTTGGTTTCAGCTCTATTGGGTAGATTCTACCCACTGCTCCATCTCGTGTGCTGATCAGGCCTACAGATGTTTATCTTCAGTCCTACTCATCAAGTACATGTACTTGACCTGTCCTCTTCAAAAGACACCCTCCTTGGTAATGATTCAGAAGTTTTAGTCTGTTTTTAAATGCACCCAGTTTGCCATCTTCTTTCCATTAAGATCAAAGGAATGTTTCTCCTGGGTTTCCAACAAGGTATTTGTGATGTTCCCCTGTGATAATGACTATACTTAGTACATATGAGGAGGTATACTGAGGTCTCTCTGCAGATCTTGAAAATAAGGTTAGCTTTAGAGAATGGAATTAGTAGAACTGACACGCACTGAAGGACACTGGCCATGTGTGGAAGTTAGTCATCTGAAGAGACTGTAGAAAAGCAGGTGGGGAGATGGGGAATTTCCAAAGTGACAAAGGAGTGATCTCAGAAGACATATTTTAACTAAGAAAGCTAAAATCTACATAACTCTAGAAGATTGTTCATAGATGGTATCAGGTTCCACGTGGAGTGTGAAAAGGGAGCCCAGAATTTCTGCAACAATTTGTTAATGTCTCTACCTTTGTCCAGAAATTAGCAAGATGATCTCACTGGAAAGCAAATCCCTTCAGTTCTTCAGGTATCACAGTTCCATGAGGTGATCATGAAACCTTCCAACTACCAACTGTCTCCCCATGTATGTATGGGGAGTGGCAGGCAGAACAAATTTAACAAGCTAGTTTATACATCAATCTCTTATGAGTTTGGCTCTTGGGAGTTAGCCCTCCTGCTCTGGCAAAATTGAGTTTCTGACCCAAAGGGGTAGGATCCGTACACCATGATGGTCTACCAAAGCACAAATGTGGAGAACAGAGGTTTGGGGAATGTGGAAACCATGGCCAAACACACAAAGGCCTGCCACATAGAAGAGAAATTTAACTAACTCTAGGCAGGCCCAACAAACAGAGATACTACAAGGTAGTAGTTAAAAACACAGGCTCTGGAGCCAAACTACTTGGCTCCAACACTTACTAGCTACATAAACTTGGGCAACTTAGCCTCCAGGCACCTCAATTTCCTCATCTGTGAAATAAAATGGTTGTGAAGACTAAATGGGATAACCCAAATAAATGCTTAGTATGACATCTGGAACACAGAAAGTTCTCAGAAGTTAGCCAACACATCATCATTGTCCAAAGGAGGAACAGACCACCCTTTGAGACGGGGAGCCCCCCAGAGCTCAACTGGCAGAGATACGTCAACTGAGGGCCAAATGTTGAATTTACTTCAACTCCAGGACTTCCAATTAGCTCCATGCCCCTACAACACTTACACACAATTCAAAACAAAAATGTGGTCTCAGCAGTTGATGTGTTTTCATGTAAAACTTTTTTTTTTTTTTTTGCTGTTCAACCAAAGTATACTTTTCTGATTACTTATGTGCAAAGCACCTGTTAGTTGATGAGAATGGGAAAGGTGGTCCCTTCCTTCAAGAAGCTGAACATCTAACTGAGAAAAGCAGATTAGAGAACCAGACAGTGATGCAAACGTGTGCTGGATTTAGGCCAACCATCCATTCGGTGCTTGCCTTTTTATTAGAGTGGCATAACCAAGAGAAGGGTCAGGGAAACCTGTATATCTAGAATCACTCTATTCTAAGGAACATGAGAAGCTCGTTAGTAAAGTAAACTGAAATCAGTCACATTCCCTCTCCCTCCCTCTCTCAATCTCAATCTCTCCTTTCCATTCCCTTCAAGGTACAACAAAGTGGCATGATGGCTCTGGGACCTTTCAGTCTCAGATTCTCAGGCCGTATTGGCCACCCCACGGCAGCAGTTGGTGAAGGTAGACAAGTAGCTTCCATGCTGTAAGTCCATGGGACACTAAAGGCTGTCCATTATTTACTCGTAACTACTGCTCTAATGCCCCTCTTTGTCTCATCTGTAAGTTCAATGGGAGAAGGAAAGTGGGCTTTCAACCTGGCACAGGAGGCTCTCTAATATTCACTGACTGAAGCAGGTTCATCCTGTGGCTTTTACAGTTAGCATGTGTAGGAAAAAACCCCTGATCCTCATTCTCTTAAAGCATCCTCCCCATCCCCAGTGACACTTTCTTTTTGTGACATTCGAACCACAGTTCCAGATTTCTTTTAGGTTCCATGGGATCCGGTTGCTGCATTTTAAGTATATTATTCTCCTTTAAAATATCACGTAGGGGAGAGAGGCCCCTGGGGTCTGCCTTGCACTTTGTGGACAAGCATCCAGGGCCAGGGACACCAGGAAACTACTCACAGTGGGACAGTTGCCAGTTAACTGATTGTTCTGTTGCCTCAAGAAATTCACAGCACCTTTGGGCAAGGGAACAGCAGTGTGGTGTTTATTGAAATCTACATCTGGTAGCAATTTGTCCAACAGCAACCAGCTTTCCCTCCTCCTTTTCTTGAGTCAAATAATCCACAGGGGCCCATAATAGTCCACAACTGTTCATCTGTGCAAGACCTGTATTGTGTCATTTATGTTCCTAATTACAGATCTGGGTTTATCAACAAGTTTCAGCATGGTAAGTAATTTTTTAGACTGCAGTGGAGACTGAAGGCACATGTCATGAGGCAGTGACACGTACGGACCATCACCATCTGGGTTGAAAGACGAAGCCTCGTGCTGGCCTCTGGGCCCACACTTGGTCTGCACAGACGGCCAGAGCACTCCCCATCCCCACCCTAGGAGGTGTGGCCTCACAACGGTGTGTGGAAGCTTGCAACAGCTGAGCCCTAACCTACAATGAGAAATCTGTATGCTGTAGAAAAAGGGAGAAGCCCTATACTCCGTTCTTGGAGAAAATTCCTTCCTTCTTTGGAGCAGACGCTGGTGGTGAGGGAGACTGAGCAGCTGGTCTGCTAAAGAAGTCAACGAATAAAGAGTTCTTTTATGGAGCCTGTGGCTAGGTGAGAAGATGGCATAAATCTAGAAAGCAGAGTAACTCAAGCTTGGGGGGCAAATCTGGTGACTGGAATTTCCAGAGTTACAATAAAGTCCCCAGAGAAAAGCAGAACTGTTTAGGAGGGATGAGAACAGACACAGGAATAGAATTAAGAGTAGGGTGGACTTAGAATGGACTTTTGTACATACGCCCAACACCCATCCACCCACATCAGCCCCTCCCCTGGGGGGACTGTGCCCGTCTTACCCTAACGGTGTGGTTCTAATCACTGTCCCTGCCTGTGACCCAAGGTGGCCAATCACGGCAGCCCACGCCTGCCGGCTGCAAGTGGTCCAGAGAAGGCATGTGACTAGGGCCTGGTCAATCACAGTCTGGGTCTGGGGTTTTCCTTTTAGAGCCACTGGGGAAGATGCTCTTAAAGGAAAAATGAGATTTTGGAACTACCTGAGGCCATGGTTTTTGTTAAATGGGAGGGGAAAAAAAACCCAAAAACTGGTTTGCAATCAGAGAGAATGAAGCCAACAGAGAACAGAGATGAGCAGTAACTACAAAGGTGGCTGCAACACGAAAAGCCCCAATCTAGAATCCTTGGGGCCAGGGTTCCATGGCCTGGTTATAAATTCCCCGTTTATGTTAAAGCCAGTTTGAGCTTTTGGTGTCTGCCACTATAACCAGGGTCTGGATGGCTACAGAAGATTTCTCATTGAGAACGATTGCTATCCCACAGCAATTCACTTATTTGTAACAGGGAACTCAATGCTTTTGTTCTGCAACAAGATGTAAGTATTTCTAGTTTATCACTTACTTTTTAAATCAGATAGCTAAATAAACGAAAGTGGGGGCAAGCTCTTAATTTCGCTTTACAATTTAGGAAAAAAGGCCAGGAAGAAAGAAGTTCTCTCTTACCTGCCCTTTTCCACTGGTATGTCTGGAGATGGAAACATGAACGAGTATAAACCTCATTCCCACAGAGTTTATTAAAAGCCAGTCTATTCTAAAAAACTGTTCAGAAGTAAGAAATAACAGTGATGCTGGTTTCCTAGGCCCTGGGATGGATGGTACAGTGCAAGAAACCATGCTACCCAAGGACACGGTTGTAAGGAAACAGACGAAAAGCAAAACTGCTTTCTTAAAACTGCTCAGCGGGGCTTCCCTGGTGGCGCAGTGGTTGGGAATCTGCCTGCCAATGCAGGGGACACGGGTTCGAGCCCTGGTCTGGGAAGATCCCACATGCCGTGGAGCAACTAAGCCCGTGAGCCACAACTACTAAGCCTGCGGATCTGGAGCCTGTGCTCCGCAACGGGAGAGGCCGCGATAGTGAGAGGCCCGCGCACCGCGATGAGGAGTGGACCCCACTCGCCGCAACTGGAGAAAGCCCTCGCACAGAAACGAAGACCCAACACAGCCAAAAATAAATAAATAAATACATAAATAAATTATATATATATATATATATAAACTGCTCAGCGTTGATGTAGTGGTACTCTCTACAAAGCAGAGCACATCCATGTCACTCCTTGTCCACCTCCCTCTCTGCTCCCAGGCTTGTGAGTGTACTGTAAGCCTCAAGATGTAAACACTGAGCATAGCTATGTTTAACTAGTCCAGTCAAGTTAGCAAATCAATTCACTTCTCTCAGCCTTGACCACCACATCCACAAAATGGGGTCACAGCCACCTGATAAGATTGTTTTGAGCGCCAAAAGGCTAGGTACCAAAGTGCCATGAAAATGATGGCTGATGTAATCAATGGTGCTTGCTATGCCTCTTGTAGTACTTTCTGTCAGAGATCCAGGCTGCACCCTGGGTCATGGGCCATTCTGGAATGGCTTCTCTCATTCTCCTTTCCTGCACTCGAAGTCCCATCTGTGAGGCCCAGCTCAAAATCCACCTCTTGCCCAGAGCCCTCTCTCTGTATCTGATGCCCTGAAATCCTGCAGGTCTTGCTGTGCCACGGGCTCAGCTCCTGTGCATGCCCAGCGCCCCGAGTCATCCTGCACACACACCCCGGGCTACCCACTATCAGTCTCATGAAGGCCTGGCTTGTATCTCTTTGAATCCCCACCCGACCATGAAATTGGAAAGGGTCCAATAAATATTTGTTGACCAACAGAAGCCATGATTAAATATGAACAATATTTTAAAAAATATACACCTTAGAATATTTCATACTCCCTTCCCTCCCTGCTCTCCCACAGCTAAGTGAGAAGCAAGACAGATCAAAACTAAGATTTCAGAACCAAGAATCAATTTAATTTTACAGTATCAAAGCATGGAAATCCCCCAAATTCAACACATAGCAGCTGTTATGTTTGCAAGTGAGAAGGGTCAGCTGTAAAAATATAGCCCCTAGAATCATGGTCACAGGGCAGACTGCAAGAACACCTCCCCAGGACCCTCCACTGCAGACGCAGTCAGGAAGTCCGCGCAGGCGCACCCTGGGCCAGCAGCTCTCTACTTCCTAATCTCCACTTTCTCTTTCACAGACTGAAAAATCCCCCCTACCCAACAAAATGCACTATTTCATCTTATTTTTTTTTAATTATTCAAAGTCACACATAACTGCCAAGCAGAGCTTCGGAATGGGTCAAGCTGTTCAGTATTCTATTCTACTCAGAGACGACAGAGTTCAGGGGGCAGGGATGGTGGTGCGGGAACAACTTGATGGTTTAGTTGGTCAATGTAATCTCATGGTATAAATGTTTTATTTCTGTTTGGCTTTTCCAAACATCAAAAATAAGCTCCACAGTCCCATTCCTACCTCCTCAAAGCCTCAAGCACTGGAGGGTGGATTGGCCATCAGGGCTGCTTCAGTCAGACCAGAATGCTCAGGTAATACCCGAAGATAACCTCACCTGGAAGAGGCCTGCCTGGGGCAGCAGGATGGCTGGGGCACCTGCCTAACAAAAGAACTGTGTCTCCTCATGTAGGGATGAGGGTGCCAAGAGAGCTTAACAGATGTGCTCAAGTTTATATACCAAGTGACTGATGCTTAATTATTCTTTAGAAACTGTTTATGTATAAAGTTACAAACTTAAGGAGAAAGCAAACAGTGGCTTAAAGGGTGGCTTTAAAATCCTGTGGACTATTGGGAAATTCTGAATATGTGATGGATTTTAGGTGGTGTTATGGAATTATCGTTCACTGTTCTGTGACGATAACAGTATTCTACTTACACAGAAGAGTGTCTGTATGACTAGCAGATTCATGATAAAAACCTAGCAGGGGGCTTCCCTGGTGGTGCAGTGGTTGAGAGTCCGCCTGCCGATGCAGGGGACACGGGTTCGTGCCCCGGTCCGGGAAGATCCCATATGCCGCGGAGCGGCTGGGCCCGTGGGCCATGGCCGCTGAGCCTGCATGTCCGGAGGCTGTGCTCTGCAACGGGAGAGGCCACAACAGTGAGGCCCGCGTACCGAAAAAAGCAAACAAACAAACAACAACAACAAAATAACTTAGTGGGGAGGTGTCACTGTATATGGAACTTGCTTTCAAATGGTTCAGGAAAAGAGACATTGTGTGAATATGTATGTAGTGTGTGTGTGGAAAGAGAGCGCAAGAGATAAACTAGGTGTGGCAAGACGCTAACAGAGGAATCCAAGAGGAAGTTATTGCGGTATTCATTTTACTTTTCTTTAAACTTTTCTGTATGTTTGAGAATTTTCAAAATAAAAACTCTTGGGAAAAAATAAAATCCTGTGATAAAGAGGGAAGTTAAAAAAATGCAGAGCCAGGTTGGGATGTGGATCTGTCAAACACCTGCTTCAACGTACAACAACAGAGCACTCTCCTCTTCCTCTCACCCTTCCATTAGGGGCTGACATTTTGACTATCTTCTCCCAGAAAGCCCACAAGGGAGGCACTTGGCCAGTGGGCCCCTTTAGCATCCCACCCCCAATAAAGTATTTACTGGCTACCCGTGTTGCAGGAAAGGGTTAAATGAGGTGCACAGAGACTAAGGCTTTGAAAACTAAGACGCAATAAGAACATGAGAAATCACTGTTGCATCTACACCAAGTTCATTTCTACAAACAGCGAGCACACTGTCACCAGCAGAAAATCACCACTACCACCAGGAGCTGGACAGAGAGACGAGAGGAGGCAGAAGCACAGAGAGCCCCAGCTATGTGCCGTGGGGCTATGCGCTTGTTTTCTTTTCTTTTTAAAACATCTTTATGGAGAAGTAATTCACATTACCATGCAATTCACCCATTAAAGTGTATAATTCATTGGTTTTAGTGCATTCACAGTGTGCAACCGTTATCACAATCCAAGATTAGAACACTTCATCACCTCAGAAAGAAACCCTTACCCATAAGTGGTCACTCCTCATTTTCCCCCCAAGTCCCCACGCCCACTCTTCGGCAACCACTAATCTGCTCTCTGACTCTACGGATTTTTAAATTCTGGACGTTTCATATAAATGAAATACTATAATATGTGGCCTTTTGTGACTGGCTTCCTTCACTTAGCATAATTTCAACCTTCATCCGCGTTGTAGCTGTCTTTCCTTTTTATTACCAAATAACATTCCATTATGATTCCAAAAGTAATATCCACATTTTATTGATCCATTTACCAGCTGATGGGCCTGTGGGTTGTTTCTACCTTTTAGCTATTATGATAAATAATGCTGTTATAAACATTTGCATACAAGTTTCTGTGCGAACATATGTTTTCATTTCTCTTGCTTATATACCTAGAAGTGGAAGAGCACAACCATATGGTAACTCTATTTAACTCTGTGAGGAACTGCCAGACTGTTTTCCAAAGTGACTGCCCTGTTTTACATTTCTACTAACAGTGTGTGAGGGTTCCAATTTCTCCACATCTCGCCAACACTTATTACTGTCATCCTTTTGATTATAGCCGTCTTAGTGGGTGTGCAGTGGTATCTCACAGTGGTTTTGATCTGCCTTTCTCTGATGGCTAATGGTGCTGAGCATCTTTTCATGGACTTACTGGACATCTGTATATCTTTGAAGAAACGGCTATTTATTTTTTAAAATAATATACATTTATTTATTTATTTTGGCTGCATTGGGTCTTTGTTGCTGCGCACAGGCTTCCTCTAATTGCAGCAAACGGGCTACCTTCGTCGTGGTGCATGGGCTTCTCATTGCGGTGGCTTCTCTTGTTGCGGAGCAGGGGCTCTAGGCATGTAGGCTTCAGTAGTTGTGGCACGTGGGCTCAAGAGTTGTGGCTCATGGCTCTAGAGCACAGGCTCAGTAGTTGTGGCGCACGGGCTTAGTTGCTCCGCGGCATGTGGGATCTTCCCGGACCAGGGCTCAAACCCGTGTCCCCTGCACGGGCAGGCAGATTCTTAACCACTGCGCCACCAGGGAAGTCCCAAGAAACGGCTATTTAAATCCATTGCCCATTTTTAAATTGAGCTAGATGTCTTTTTATTATTGAGTTGTAAGAGTTGCCTATATATTCTGGATACCGGTTCCTCATCAGATAAATGAATTGCAAAAAACTTTTTTCTCTAATTCTGTAGGCTGTCTTTTCACTTCTTTGATAGCATCCTTTGAAGCACAAAGTTTTAAATTTTGATGGAGCCCAATTAATCTGTCTTTTTTGTTAGGTACTTTCTTATTTAATGCTCACAGTAACTGTGAGGAGCAGAAATTACTGATCCCAGTCTACAAATAAGGAACGTGAAGCTCAATGAAGCAAATGACCCAAGGTCTCACACAGGGCCACTGCACGTGGTTCTGCCCTGCACAACCCATAAGGGTGAACAGACAGTCCTGGCCATTTGTTGGAGCTGGGCTATGAACTCAGGCCTTCTGACCAAGCCTGGGTTCAGGCACTCATACACTCTATGTATGTTATAGTATAATATGGCCGATTTTTAAACAAGCTCCTCACATATTATACATTTAACATTCTAAGGATGCTGCTATTACTTAAAACTACAGGATTTTGGAGTCTGTCTTTGGAAGCTGTATGAAAAGGTAGTGAGTGGCATGTTTTATAAACATATTTAATTAAAGTGAGGGGAGACTTGAGTTTATGAAGAAGCCAAAAGTCCTCGGTACCGAAGTCTGGAGAATAAGTTATTTGGCCAGATTGCACCATTTTGGATGTACATACTGCTACAGAAACCAACCAGTACCAAGTATGAGAAGTGATTAAAAGGTTCAAAGTACAGGTATATCTAAGTCTCAAAAGAATGCAACCAGAACTGTTTCTAAGCAATGGCAGCCAGATATGAAAGATACCAGAGAATATTTGTATAACGTATAAAAAGGAATCATTCTGATGCATTTGAAAACATTTTGATATAAAAATTGGCCATCTCTTTACTTCTTCTTTTTTTTTTTTTTTTTTTTGTGGTACGCAGGCCTCTCACTGTTGTGGCCTCTCCCGTTGCGGAGCACAGGCTCCGGACGTGCAGGCTCAGCAGCCATGGCTCACGGGCCCAGCCGCTCCGCGGCATGTGGGATCTTCCCAGACCGGGGCACGAACCCGTGTCCCCTGCATCGGCAGGCGGACTCTCAACCACTGCGCCACCACGGAAGCCCATCTCTTTACTTCTTGGTCATACCAGGTATACTGAATCAAAATCACTGAATTACTAGAGCTAAAAAGGATTTCACATTTGCTTCAATCTCCTTATTTTAATTTGGTAAACTGATGCACAAAATGTTCTCATGACTCAAATACTCATGAGAACACTAGCAGAATAGGGACTAAAATTTAAGGAGGATGCAGTTTCCATGTTCTATTTCTTAATATTAGCTGTTTGAACTCAGCATTTATGGTTCTTCCCCTCTCTCTCCCACACACCTCCAAGTGGGCTGTACCATCCAAGACTCCTCTTCTAAAGGGTGCGGAACTCTGCCCAGGCTTCCCTGTCCCTCCTCCAACTGGATCTTTCCCTAATACCAACTTATCTAAACATCTCAAATCCATGTAGATAGCTCTGACAGCAAATAGAAGTGACTCATTTTATAAAGTGAGCTCTGAAGGGATACTGCCAAGCCTTATTTCAAAAACCAGGCTCTAGTTTCCAATGTAAGAATTAAATGGCGTTCTGCCTGCTGTTTCTGCCTTTCCCCCCTCACTTAAGGAAAGAAAGCCAAAGCTGTGTCTTGAGGGATTGCTCCATAAGGAAAAATCAAGGCAGGATACAGTCTCAGGATGGGCCAGTGCAGGTTGGAAGTGGGGTAGCAGAAGGCTTGGGAAAAGAGAAGTGGATTCACCAGCAGGCTAGGTCAGTCCCCAGAGTGATTTCTCTCCATTGGCAACAGGTTTAAGTGCTGACACGGGGGTTTCCCACAGCTTCTACTGGCCTCCAAAGGCATATTTGTCATCGGAGGCTCTTGATGAAGCTGTACATAAATATCTGACTGTTGTTAAATACAAAACAAAACAAAGCAAAAATATTCCACAGGAACCAAATCAAAACCAGCTGTAAGGGGGAGAGGCCAAAAACTCAGTGTAAGTGCAAAAGTCCCAGCAGAAACACTTGTTAATTGTGCTATTTACTTTGCTAAACAGTAAATTGTCATGCCAATGAAGTCATATCACATGACTATAATGTTTTTCATATGACTTTCCTGCTAGGAGAGAAATGGGCATTTTATCTTCTAGAATTCTGAATTCTGTAGTGGATGAGTCAAAATCTGAGTTTTAATTAAAAAATCAACCCATCGGCCCAGCCCTGTTCATTTCTAGTCTGTTTATGACCTTACATCCTATGTTATAGCTGGTGTGCTAAACTTACTTTATAAATGATCATTCATTAATCCCCAATTATGCAGAAAGCAACTTCTGCTTAGCAAAAATGCAATTCTTTTGAAAGAATGCTGTAACTGCAATCCTAAAAACATAACTGTATGATACAGCATCAGTCAAGGGGAGAAAACATAGCCTAAAATTAATCTTGGAATCATGAAACTTGCAAACTTTCAAGAATGAGAATGAAATATTTCAGGAAAGTTGGGTCATGGAATTTTGGAATTTGAGTATCTCAAGGATATACCAATATAGCTTGTTTCATTAACTCTTATAATCAGTGTTTTCTCTCTAGTTAGATAGAATTTGAAAATTGTTTGGCGTTTCCCACAGCACTATGTTGAACTCACAGTTGGAACTAAATCAGTACATGTGAACTGATACTTGATGAAAAATAACCCTAAGAAGATAAGTCACAGCACATTTTATGAAAAGATGGCTAAGTCATTCACATGTTTGGTTTAGACTAAGCCTTTCTTCAACAAATTCAGCAATTTAAACAGTATTTGGTGAGCACTTCAACAGCTTTGTGACTTGGATATCTTGTGTTTCATCAACTTTAAGGCCATTCCCTTTGGTTCCAACTGGGATAAACAGCCATCTAGGAGCCATATGGACCTGGGGTCAATCTCCAAATATCCAAACCCATTCTCAGTAAGGGTCTTGAAAGGAAAGGTCAGAACTCCATGCAAAATTCCGTACTCAGCCAGCAACATTTTAAGAGCGTGAAAAGCTGAGTAGGGCCTTTTAATACCTCATGGGCAGATGCACCTACAATTTGGCAGCTAGACGGGCTACAAAGAACACGAATCTCTGTCCAATACCCTTTCCTTATGAAATGTTAGCATTACCAAAAACATTTCTGACGTGGGTATTTAAAATTTTTTAATCTACAGCTTGAAATAAAACTAACATACCACACACATTTCTAAGTTTTCTTGCATCCTAGCTCTACAGCTTCGCCTCATTGTGCTAAATGAAACAGAATAATTTTATCTGCGAAATCAATCTACCAGTTCTGTTCTTTTTCTCCAAACTCTATCTCCATCTTATCTCTAATACCATCTAGTCATTTTCACTCATTTATTCCACTACCTCAAAATATCATACCCCCAGACAAAGTTACCTTTGTGAGTCTGGCGCCCCCTCCACCCCACTGCCAGTCCCCACTCTGCACCTTGCTCCTCGACCCCTCCTCCAACAGAAACCAACCTGGCAGTTTGTTTGTTAATCTCAACAGCACTATCATTAAACTAGTAACCTGGACTAAAATAATGGCAATCATTTTTGTATACTTGATGATGGAAGGGAGATGGGTGCAAAAAACTGGGTTGCACTGGTCAATCTCACTAAATCTGGATGATTCTGTCTTGAATATCTCTCTCAATCCATTCTCTCTGTGCCCCTTTCTATGAAAATAAAGGGATTTGTAGTCTCTAGCGGGATCAGCTTTGTATTCATCCTTCATAAAGGGGATATATTTAGGGAGACAGACCACAGGTATTAAGGGATAGGAGAAGGTTTAATAGCATCAAAACATTTTTCTTCTTTAAATTGAGAAGAATTACCTTGCTACAATATGGATGAACCTACAAAACATCATGCTAAGTTACAGACATCAGACACAAAGGCCATGCATTGTTTGGTTTCATTTATGTGACATGTCCAGAATAGGCAAATCCCGCGAGACAGCAGGGAGATGAGCAGTTATCAGGACTGCAAGGAGCAGGTGGGAACAAGGAGTGACGGCTCAATGGGTACGGAGCTCCTTTTCGTGGGCATGAGAAGGTACTAAATTTAGGAATAACAGCAGCCTAACAACTCTGTGAATGCACTAAAAACCACCAGATTATATACTCTTAAAGGGTAAATTTCATGGTATATGAGTTATAGGTCAATAAAACTGTTACTAAAAAGTATATTATCTGATTTCAGGTAACTCCAACTAAATGCTCACAATCTGAGTGACACACCGAAGACTCCTGGCCTCTGGGTCCTTTATCCCTAGGATGCCCTGGCCCTCCCTTCCTGTCCGACTCCTTCCGTACACTTTCCCTGCCCAAATCCAACTCTTATTTTTAGAGAGCGCCTACTCATCCTTTAAAACTAAATGGAATATTTGGTCCCTGGGAAGTTCTCCTTGACATCCCTGCTCCCCCAGGGAGTAACTTCCTCTGCTCCCTCAGCACCTAATATATAAATGACTACAACATTTCTGATGATACTAGAGTTCACTATTTACGTCTCTGCTTTGCACACTAGACTGTGAACTCATTTCATTAACTTCTGTATTCAGTCACTAGCATAGTGCCTTGCTACCAAGTTTTCAAAAGATGTTCAGTAAAGGTTTTTTTTTAAAGCTAGTATTTGTACAAATACATATTTTGTAAACAATGTATCACATGATACTGTCACATATCTTTTGATATTCCAGTGCTGATGGGTGAAAACAGCCCAAGATGAGAATTAATTGGGCGTTCCTGATTGCACTGCTAAAATAAGTAAGTTGGGACCTTTCTATATGGGACACAGAAGTTTGTATTTTTATTACTGAACATCTGTAAATGCACTGGGAATCAAGTACGCAAATCAAAACACTAGCTTTACACAGTGTATATGTGTATATTTTTTGATATTAATACTTATTTATTTACACACACATTTTTCACAGTAAAGTAAAAAAATATAGGCAAGACAATGATTTTTGTTGCTCTGAGGTCTGCTGGTGAGAATTATCTTTTTAAAACACAGTCCTATTTAGAGCTTTTTAAGAAAAAGAATAATCCTTTCCTAAGACAGGAGTTGCAAATTCCAATACCAATAAGGGTCATCAACTGAAGAACCTCTTTTTTTTTTTTTTTTTTAACATCTTTATTGGAGTATAATTGCTTCACAATGATGTGTTAGTTTCTGCTGTATAACAAAGTGAATCAGCTATACGTATACATATATCCCCATATCTCCTCCCTCTTGCATCTCCCTCCCACCCGCCCTATCCCACCCCTCTAGGTGGTCACAAGCTGACCTCTCTGTGCTATGCGGCCACTTCCCACTAGCTATCTATTTTACGTTTGGTAGTGTATAGATGTCCATGCCACTCCTCACTTTGTCCCAGCTTACCCTTCCCCCTCCCCGTGTCCTCAAGTCCATTCTCTATTAGGTCTGCGTCTTTATTCCGGTCCTGCCCCTAGGTTCTTCATAACCTTTTTTTATTTTTCTAATTCCTTATATATGTGTTAGCATACGGTATTTCTTTTTCTCTTTCTGACTTACCTCACTCTGTATGACAGACTCTAGGTCCATCCACCTCACTACAAATAACTCAGTTTCATTTCTTTTTATGGCTGAGTAATATTCCATTGTATATATGTGCCACATCTTCTTTATCCATTCATCTGTCAATGGACACTTAGGTTGCTTCCATGTCCTGGCTATTGTAAATAGAGCTGCAGTGAACACTGTGGTACATGACTCTTTTTGAATTATGGTTTTCTCAGGGTATATGCCCAGTAGTGGGATTGTTGGGTTGTATGGTAGTTCTATTTTTAGTTTTTTAAGGAACCTCCATACTGTGAAGAACATCTTCTAAACAGAGCATCCTCACCTAAAGAATACCTTTGGGCAAGAAACTAACAGCAGTGTGTGTCTCCAGGAAGAGAACTGGGTGTTAAGGGACAGGTGCAGAAGGAAGGTTTCCTTTCCACACAGAATATTTTTATGCCTTTAAAAATTTGTATCAAGTGCATTATTTATCTATAAAATTTTCTTCTTGGCTCCAGCTAACATCACTATTAAGGAATGCAGGCCTGGGGTTGCCAGATCTGATTTTTCAAAAAAGCTGGAAATGGGAATGTTCATATTTTTAGGTAAAACTCATTATTTTTAAATGTTGGCTTTATTCAGAATTTAACACATAGGGTAGGCCAAACAAAACACACCTGTAAGCCATATCTGGCTCATAGGCCAACCAGTTTACCACCTCTAATCTAAAATTTGATGTGTAACTTATGATTCCAAAACTATAAATGTAATATAATAGAGGAAAACTTCAAGAAGAAAGATAAGACTTGTGGATGAAATCATACCCCCTTCCGCCCTACCACCTAGCTGTTATTGCTCTCAAACTTCCCCTTCTCCTTCTGGGCCTTTGAAAAGATTATGAATGTTTGACCAACCAAAACGCAAAACAAGCCAGGTTTAATGAAGGAATCGGCCCATTATCCGAGCATCTGCTCTGTTTTTAAAGAGTGAAACATGGGATCAATTTCAAGTTGCAATTCTTCCAGGCAGGTAAAGAGAAGTATGTGAATTATTTCTAGCTGGGTGGAAAAATTCCCCCAGCCAACTAGTCAAATGACTGCGTGGTTGAAAAGACCCGTAAGTTATTTTTCCCTTGCCATCAGTGCTGCTCAAAAGAAAAAATGGCAGCCATGATCAACATAATACTCTGAACCATGTCTGGGAAGCCAATCACAGCTCTGAGGAACATCTCAACATCTCTTAAAGTCCTGTAGAGATGCCATTCATCTCCTGAAAATGAAGCTGAGATACCCTATGTGGGTCTAACTATTGGTCATAAGTGGAAGATTGCATCTGCTGAACGCCCAGAGGACACCCAATCAAGTCAAAGAAGAATCAGCTTCAGCTCTAAGTCTAGCACTAGAGCGCACTACCATGATTTTCTGGGGTGGCTGCTGAAACCTTCACAAGATTTCCTTCTGCTATTTCTACATCGTTTTCCTATACTCAGGGCTAGTTCCAGTCTTCCAAACACCAGCCTTTTCACCACCAGCTACTGCAGTATTGGGCTTGACCATCACTCACTGACCACTGGGGCTTCCCCCAATGTTGAGCATACAAAACCCCAGACAGAAATCAATCAACTATGTTACTCAACATCTGTTACTCAACAGAGGAACTATCTTACTCTCAACATCAGTTACTATGGGACTGATGGTAACTTTGCAAGTATTCCACTCCCATAGGATACAGGCACTCCAGGTTTTCCTTATGCAGCTTGCGGAAACGCTATGACAGGCCACATTTTTCCTAAGAGCTTCTTTACCTAGGCTACTGGGTGGGGGTGGGGTGGGGTGGGGGTTGGAGGTGGGTAGGGAATGGCGGGGGCAGATGTTGGTTTAATCTCATTTAATCTCATTCATCCATTTTGAGGAACTGTCTGTTTGGCCAAGTGACCCAGCGGTGCCACACATACACAGCATACCCTTTTCTAAGTACAGTGAGCATTTGGAAAAGCAAAATGATAATCTAGTTTGTAATCCCAGTCTTAAAACACACACACACACACACACACACACACACACACACACACACACACGCACACTGGTAGCAACCCAGGAAATTACGATTTGCAAAATATTCTAAATGACAAGCAAAACAAAACTCTCTTAGGTTGTAACTGAGGAAGCCATTTCGTGGTGAGGTTCAGTGGCCTACAAAGATGGGTTCAGCTGTGAAATAAAAGACATGGCCAGAGTCCAATGTCTTCCCTGACTTGCATTTTGATGTATGGACATCACAGCCAACCCTCCAAGGGCCACAGGCATGCTGTTCTTCAGTTAAGGACCAGAGGTGCTTGGAAATCAATAACCTGTACTTCCTTTATCAGCAATTTTGTGCATTTGGAACCTACCACACAATACCTGCACACTGCGTCATCCAGCAACTGCAGAAGGTTCATTTTCTGATAAGTAGCAGACTTATTTAGCGATTTTGTCCTAAGGAAAAACTGTAATGAACTGCTTCCTTCCTTTTCCATAAATCCAATTATCAAACAGGTTTGAAACACATCAGCCTTCTGAACAAAATGCATGTTTTAGTCTTACCTCAGCAGCCTGGGTCTCCTGATGCAGCAACGTAAGACCAGTCAAATCCTCTAAGAAGGAATGTGAAGAATTAAACACCTTCACCAGGAAATTAAATCCTTCTCGTTCATACTGATCAAGAACCTGTAAGATATTTATACATATAGATGTATTTAAGGGGGCTGTAGGCTTTAAATGCATATTAAGAGAGTTTCACTTCTAATAATCACTTGTCAAAAATGGAATTAAAACTAGAATTAAAAATTAAATATGGGAAAAATCAATATGGTAGGCAAACAACTGTGAGGGCTTAGGATTTATTATTTTCTCTTTCTTAGAAAGAATGACAACATCATCTTCCAATTTAGATGATGGTATTTCTCCAACAAAGTAAGTTACATGCAAATTCACTGAAACTTCTAGAAGAGTTGAGGTTGCTGATTCTAAAGTTCACTTTTTAGGAGAAAAATAATAGTCAAGAGAAGAGCCAAGAAAAAAATTTTTTAAGGATAAAGGGAAATGCTGGGGACAAAAGGGTGGGAAATGTGGCCTACCTGCTAGTAAAATGTATTAAAAAAATTTTTTTTAATGTAAAAATGAATTTCACCAGGCATATCACAAAAGAAGTTGCCCAAATAGTCAATAAACATATGAAAAGTTGCTCAACATTACAAGTTACCAGGAAAATGACAACTAAAACCACAATGAACTACTAATTCATACCTACCAGAATGGCTAAAATGAAAAACACAGAAAATACCAAGTACTGACAAGGAGGTGGAACCACCAGTATTCTCATCAGAAGGCAAAATGAGATAACTGCTTTAGAGGTTTAACATGTATATGCCCTGTGATCATGAAATTCTACTCCTAGATATATACATCCAACAAAAAATATGTACATATGTGCATCAAAAGACCTGAACAAAAGTATCCATAGAAGCACTATTCATGATAGCCTCAAACTAGAAACTACACAAGTGTCCATCAACAGTAGAATGAATTAACAAACTGTGGTTTATTCATACAATGGAATATCATACAGAAATAAACAGACAACTACACGCAACAATATACATAATTCTCACAAACATAATGTGCTACAGGATTACAATTACATAAAGTTTTTTTTTTTTAAATGAACCTGTGGTGTAAAAGTCAGGAGAGCGGTTATCCATTGAAGGACTGTAATTGGAATTGGGCACAGGAGAGGTCCTGAGACGTTGGTAATATTTGTTCTTTTATCTGGGTTCTGGTTACAAAGGTATACTTTGTGAAAAACTATCAAGCATGTTTTCATATACATGTTGTCCTTCAACAAAAAGATCAAAAGATAGGAGACCACTAGTCTTCTGAGAACAATGTAAGAACATATGACTACCTAAAAGCAAACCACACACACACGCAAAAAATGACTATCACGTTTAGGAATTCAACAATCATAAGAACTGTGAACTGCAAAAAGCAAACACTGAACCATTATGCCTTGGAAATTCTCTCAGAACTCAATAAATAAAGAGATGAAAGTTTCAAAAAGACAGCAGACATTGAAGATAAATCTAAGAAATCAACACATGAACAGAAAGGTTGGAGAAGCAATGACACACGATATAGAAAAAAGAATTAGAAATTTTTTTTCTCCATTCAGAAATAAAAATGTATAAGCCCTTCAATCCAGCAATTCCACTTCAAAGACTTTTCAAAGACTTTTTGTTGTTGTTGAGGGTTGGGGAATTGTGATTCCCTTTTTTCCAATATTCTTCAATATTCAATTATCTTTTAGTTTACATAGTAGACATTTTAAAGGAAACCTGATGATGAGAATGTTGACTCTTAAGCAGCATGCCCACACCATTCCTGCTTTTACCCTGCCTACATGGGCACAAAGACTGATGTGTAAGGACACTCACTGCAACACCGTTTGCAGCAACAAAAGATTAAGAATAACTACCCTTTTAAAGGGGACTAATTAACTAAATTGTGGTATATTTACAATCAAGGACATAATCAGGATCCATTAAAAGAATGAGGCAGTTCTATTTTTAGTTTTTTAAGGAACCTCCATACTGTTCTCCATAGTGGTTGTATCAATCTACATTCCCACCAACAGTGTAGGAGGGTTCCCTTTTCACCACACCCTTTCCAGCATTTACTGTTTCTAGATTTTTTGATGATGGCCATTCTGACTGGTGTGAGGTGATACCTCATTGTAGTGCTAACACATATATATGGAATCTAAAAAAAAAAAAAATTTGTACTGATGAACCTAGTGGCAGGGCAGGAATAAAGACGTAGACGTACAGAATGGACTTGAGGACACAGTGGGGGGAGCAGGAAGCTGGGGCGAAGTGAGAGCAGCATCGACATATATACACTACCGAATGTAAAATAGTTAGCTAGCGGGAAGCAGCAGCATAGCACAAGCAGATCAGCTAGGTGCTTTGTGATGACCTAGAGAGGTGGGATAGGGAGGGTGGGAGGGAGATGCAAGAGGGAGGAGATACGGGGATACATGTATGCATATGGCTGATTCACCTTCTGTGCAACAGAAACTAACACAGTATTGTGAAGTAATTATAATCCAATAAAGATTAAAAAAAAAAAGGAGGAGGTGGTTCTATAGTACTAACATAAACTGATTTCCAAGACAGCGATATATTAAAAAGCAATGTCCAGACCATGGGTCTAGTATTAATATTTTTAAAATAAAGGTGGAGAAGGAGAGAGGAAGAAAGGGAAATGCACATACGCATAGGCTTGTTTTTGCATATAATATCTCTGGAAGAATACACACACATACACACACAGACACACACACACATACACACACACCTGACATCAAGTAGTTGCCTCTGTACATTCTTCTACACTACATGAATTTTTAAAACCATGTGCACATATTACTTCGTCAAATAATATTAAAATCTCAACTTAGTTTTTATTTTTTTCTTCAGTGCTGGAGAAAGTTCTCAGAAGAAGAGGAAGAACTCTAAAGTCCTAATGAAGAAGTTGGAGCTAGAGGGGTGGCTCTGCCCCGGGCACAGAAGTGTGTAGGTAGGGACCAGCAAAGCAGTTGAAATGTTAAGTTAGGAGAGAAGGGAACTGGGGGCCGAGGAACTCTATGGTCTGAACAGCAGGCAGCAAGGTCATCTGCTGCCAGAAAAGGGGATGGGGTGGGACATGGAGCTTGAGGGGGGTGATGACAGTCTGGGGCAGCTGGGTGGG
Source organism: Orcinus orca (assembly GCF_937001465.1). NCBI lineage: Eukaryota > Metazoa > Chordata > Mammalia > Artiodactyla > Delphinidae > Orcinus > Orcinus orca. The sequence continues at coordinate 5,840,172 of NC_064568.1, forward strand.
GAATGTGAGAAGGGCAGCTAATCAGCAGCGCATGAAGAGTGCTAAGCAATCTAAAGCCCCTGCTCAGGACAGAAAATGTAAGTTTGGGGAGAAAGGTAGTTAAGGACCCATCTAATAAGCTTGAGGACTGGCCAGAAAGGGTCAAAGAATTTGAGGGGCTAGTGAGCAGCGATGAAGGGACCTGAGGCTGGTGAGGAAAGACCTGCAGGCTGGAGGGACAGAGAGACGGGACGTGGAGAGCTGGAGAGGCAGGGGATGACTGTTGCCCCAAGGCATTAACGAAGTACAGTCTTTGGCTGATTAGCCACAGTAAATTAATTTGACAATCCAATGCCTGGATAAAAAGGCACTTAGTAATTGAATGCCTCAGTAATTATGGGAGTCCTTACAAACCAGAATGTTATCTCAGGAAAAATGTGCATAGAAAGTAAGTGATCTTTTTTGAAATGCTAAATGCTGTGTGTTTAGTGAACTCACTTTTTTTTTTTTAAGAGGCATGATATTAATATTGCTGTTTTTATTTTTTCAATTTATTTTTTAATTGACATATAGTTCATTTATGATGTTGTGTTAGTTTCAGGTATTCAGCAAAGTGATTCAGATATATATATATTCTTTTAGCTTTTTTTTTTTTTTTTTTTTTGGTGGGCCTCTCACTGTTGTGGCCTCTCCCGTTGCGGAGCACAGGCTCTGGACGCGCAGGCTCAGCGGCCATGGCTCACGGGCCCAGCCGCTCCGCGGCATGTGGGATCATCCCGGAGCGGGGCACGAACCCGTATCCCCTGCATCGGCAGGCGGACTCTCAACCACTGGCCACCAGGGAAGCCCTGTATATTCTTTTTAGATTCTTTCCCCATACAGGTTATTACAGAATACTGAGTATAATTCCCTGTGCTATAGAGTTGGTCCGTGTTGGTTATCTATTTTATATACAGTAGTATGTATATGTTGATGTCAAACTCCTAATTTATCCCTCCTCTCTTTTCCCCCTTGGTAACTATATGTTAGTTTTCTCTGCCTGTGGGTCTATTTCCATTTTGTAAGTAAGTTCATTTGTATTTTTTTTTAGATCCCACAAAAGTGATATCATATGGTATCTGTCTTTCTCTTTCTGTCTTAATTCACTTAGTATGGTAATCTCTAGGTCCATCCAGTGATCACTTATTCCTGGGTGAACTACTAAACTAATTAAACAGCTACTTTGTGCTAGGTTTCCATTAAGGTTAAAAGAAAAAAAAAAGAAGACATGGGAGTGAAAAACGGGCACAAACTTTGAAAAAAAAATTTGGAGTAACTCCAGAGATGGCACTTTGTCAGACCTTACTTATTCTCAGATTTCAAGCCTACGTTTCCACACCTAACTGTGTAGTGCTACAAACCTGGACAGTGAAAAAACTAGCAGCAAGGGCAGAATGAGTGAAGGCCTCCCCCATAATCAGGATGTACAGCAAGTTTAAGGGTGAAGCATTATTAATAGCTCTGGCTTGAAAAATATGTGGAAAAATTTAATCCCTTAGGGGCATATTTAATCATGCAAGAGTTTTCCAGTATTCCCTTTATGTGCAGGAAAGTTAATCTGTGTTACAAGTATAAGCAGCTTATAAAACGTAGGAGGAGTTTTTTTTCCTCTACACACATCTTAACCTTCTTAAAGGGGAAAAATGTGTTTTAAATTACCAAAAATAAAAGATACTATCACAATGAATTTGAGCACTGCAACAACCTGTCATAAAACATAAAACATAGAACACCTCTTAAGTAAATTATATAAGATGTGGTCTTGTACACATTACATTTTGGAAGGCTGTAAGTATTCTAAAGGTACTTTGCTAAGTAGAGAAATAATAATGACTCTTTCAGTATAAAGATACAGATCCTTTCCTAACGGACACAATTTTCCTTACTTAACTATTCTGTAAGGCTAGGTTATCTTTATTCATGATGTATATGAGCACATACCCCTGGACAAAGATGGTAGAATCTCTTCTTAAAACATGATTTTAGGAATATCACTTCTCTGGCTGAGACTCTTTGGTGGCTACTAGATCAAAACTATACTGTCCAGCTAGGCATTTAAGTCCCTCCAGCATCCTCCAATTGTTGGACGGCTCTCTGTGGAATGCCTTTCATAGAGTCTAAGATCTCCTGACTACACCATGCAATGACTTTCAGTTCATGAGAAGCAGAATGGATTCACAGTTTGCAACTCTTGTCTGTTATTCTTAAGCAAGGACAAGAGGAACTGTGTGCCCTACCTAAAAAAATAGCTAATATATTTTCAAAAGGGGATGGGAACACGCAGTGTCTGCAAAACTCTTATTTAAAGTCTTTGTTGTTTAGAAATTGTACTTATTTGCTCTTGATGATTTAAAAATATACATGGGTCATGATTTCTAAAAAAAAAACTTAGGAAAAGCTTGCCCAATATCCCAGATAGGGTAATAAAAGAGTATGGCTAGAAGCCACCAGGACCCTTAGTTCCCATCCTATGAGAATCCATGACAGAAGAGTCAAAACACTCCCTTCTGAGGGACAGTCACCCAGTCGTCTGCAGAGACTTTACTTCAAGTTGAGGGCAAAACTCTCTGTTTTCCAGTACTTTTGCTGAGGGAGCCATGCCAGGGTAGAGAAGCCCCCACTTTGGATAATGAGCTGGAAGCACGGCTAGTAACACCAGGAAGCCCCTTGATCAGTTTCTGTCTCTTGGTGCCCTGGGATTTCTCTCATCATCATAAAAAAGAATCAAAGAAGAGGAAAAAAGCCCTGATTTCAGCAGCCCTTACAACATGACTGTTCCACCTTCACTACTCCCAGCTCCTTCCTGGGACCATCACCTTGGAAAAGCTTCAGCTCCCTTCCCATTACCTCTTGGTGCTGGCCTACCTAGAACAATCTCTTGTCTTTCCTATCAAATGAGGTCTTGCACTTCAAAGTTCAGCTCAAGTATCAACTGCAAGAAGTCTTCCTTGATTAATTCCACTCCCGGTGATCATTTTTCCCTTTTGTCTTCTCTGACCCCACTACTCTCCATGGCACACTGAGTTGCCAAAGGGATTGAAAGAAATACTCTGCCTCACTGTCCCTGGTAGTCAGCAGTCGATGGCATTTTCAAATATCAACCGGATGTTCAGTAACTTTGTTCCTATTTCTATATACGTCAGTGATATAAAGCAGATAATGGATGAGAAAACGGCTTCATATGGAAACACGTAGCTATCATCCTAACTAAATCAGCTGCTGTTAACTTACTCTATTTAGACACAGGTAGGACTTATAAGGTCAAACTTTAAAAAAGGAGGGCAGCTCTGAGTTCAAGATATTTAATAGCAGGGGCAATACAGGGTTGGAGTGGGAGGTACAAAGTATTGGGTGTAAGACAGGTTACAAGGATGTATTGTACAACACAGGGAATATAGCCAATATTTTGCAATAACTGTAAATGGAATGTAACCTTTAAGAATTGTATAAAAATTTTTAAAAAGTGAGTCTGAAAAGATACGAGATTTTTAAGATTAGTTCTTCTTTCCTGTAAATTGATCTAATTTCATAATATAAATAAAAACACAAGCAAAGTTAAAGAAACATGTAATAGCATGTCAAAATTATAGCATTAATCAGGATAATTATTGGCATGTCAAAAATATAGAACAGATAAGTCTCTTGTCCTTCCCCTAAAGTCACTGTATAGTGTACCTTTTTCTTAGGCATCCAAATGTAAAATGGGCACAATGGTAATTTAAAGGATACAGGAGATTTTAAATCAAAACACTGAATAGCTTTCAAATTGAGATAATTGACAATGGTATGAAAGTTCCAACACTTTAGTATTTTAACTAAACTTCTTATGGTGCAACATACAACTGTACTAAAAAAAAGCCAAATAATATTACATCTTGGTATCTTCATGTACCAAAATCACAAATTTACTGAGGCCAACTGAGTAGAAGGAAAGAACTGAAAACTGGGAGTCAAAATGCAATGGACAGTAATTTGGCAACACTGGGCAAAACACTTCATCTTTCTGAGTCTGCTCATTTCTACAATGGGGATCCAACTCCATACCTATCTCCCCACTTAGATTAAAAAAAAGATTATGACTTGAATCACTGACAAAGAATGGTTTACAAAGAGCAACAGAAATGCTATTCATTTATTACCTTTTTTTGCATTTATTACTCAGAATACAATTATTATCACTAAATAGGGCTTGATAAGTACAGAAAAGATGACACAAAGTGATGTCAGTGAAAATAGTGGAATAAGGACCTCTGGAAATGCTCTCTTCCATAAAAGAAAAGAGAATACTAACAAAATCTGAGGAGAAATTAAGAAAAGCAGCTGATTCACAGTAAAAACAATGAGGTTTGTGGTATTTTTAACTTGCCCCATTTCCGTCCCTTTTCCCCTTCTAGCTTGACTGTAGCCTTGAAAACCAACACACTACCACACTGAAAACAAGCCTGGCAGCCACTGGAGGAGGCAATTTGGAGCTCTGAAGGAGCTCTGACCCCATATTCACAAAACTGTCACTTGTTTGGAAGGAAGACCCTACTTGCTTGTTGTCTTTATTCAACCAAACTCAGAACTCACCCTGTGTGAAAGCCTTTTTCCTGGGACCAGTTGTTGAAAAGTATCAGGAGCAACTGTTTAACACTGTGATCTCCTGAGATGTTAAATAACAGTTGAAGCAACAAAGAGCTGACTAAAAAGCTTAAAAGGAAAATCTGGGGGAATTCCATAATCTTAGGAATCTAGAAGACTATGCACAGGCACAGAGCTAGGTGCATGCCCAAAGTCATGCACATGCTCAGGAAAGATCTGAGAAGGCCTTAAGCTCTCACCTCTAGCTGATCGCGAGGATGTGTGCAAGTAGGACATGAAGGGTAAGGCAGGGTTCTTAACTGCCCATCTGAGCCCAGAAGGCATGCCCCAGTATGCACACAGAGCCCCCCAGCAAAGACTGGGGGACTTACTGGTTCCAGGCATTTAAGAAAATCTCTATCCAATCATTAGATGACCACTAAGTTAACTGAGGAGAAACTTGATGGCCACACAGGACAAAGAATACAAACTTAAAGAAATTAGTTTAGAGAAGTCACTAAATAAAAAGTAACAGGAGCAGCAAGGAATAACAACAATAAACCACAGAGAAGGGGGAGAATCTGATTCCCAGAATTGTGGCATGATATTATTGAAAATGTCCAGTTCTCAACAAAAAATTACAAAGAAACAAGAAAGTATGTCCTACTCACAAAACAAAAACAAAATCAGTGTATAAGAATTGTCCCCGAGGAACCTACTAGACAAAGACTTTAAAATAACTATTTAAGTATGTTCAAAGAACTAAAAAAAACATGTACAAGTAACTAAAAGAAAGTATGAGAACAATACCTCACCAAAATATAGAATACCAATAGAGAAATTATAAAAAAGAACCCAAGAGGCATTCTGGAGTTAAAAAGTACAACTGAAAAATTCATGAGAGACACTCAACAGTAGATTTGGGCAAGTTGAAGAAAGAATCATTGAACATGAAGATAGGTCAATTGAGACTATCCAGTCTGAGGAACATGAAGATAGGTCAATTGACACTATCCAGTCTGAGGAACATGAAGATAGGTCAATTGAGACTATCCAGTCTGAGGAACAGAAAGAAAAAAGAATGAAGAAAAATGAATACAGCTTCAAATATCCATCAAGCATACCAACATATGCATAATAGGGGTTTCAGAAGATAGGAGAGACAGAAAAGGGCAGAAAGAATACTTGAGGAAATAATGGGAGAAAACGTCCCAAATTTGATGAAAAACATTAATCTATACATCCAAGAAGCTCAACTCCAAGTAGAATAAACTCAACAAGATCCATACCACATAACCAAACTGTAAAAAGACAAAGGGACACTCCTGTAAACACAAGAAAGAGCCTATCATGTAAAAGGAATCATTAACAGCCAATTTCTCATAAGAAACCACAGGGGCCAAAAGTAGTGTAATTAAATACTCAAAGTGCTGAGAGAAAAAGAAACTCTCAACCAAGGATTCCATGCCCAGCAAAACTAACCTTCAAAAATGAAGGAGAAATTAACACATTCCAAGATAAACAGAAAACAAAGAATTCATCACTAGCAAACCTGCCCTGTCAGAAACACTAAAGGGAGTCCTTCAGGCTGAAATGAAAGGATACTAGACAGTAACTCAAATCCACATTTAGCAAAGAACACAGGTAAAGGTGACGGTATAGATAAATATAAAAGACTAAATAGGGCTTCCCTGGTGGCGCAGTAGTTGAGAGTCTGCCTGCCGATGCAGGGGACACAGGTTCATGCCCTGGTCTGGGGGGATCCCGCATGCCGTGGAGCGGCTGGGCCCGTGAGCCATGGCCGCTGGGCCTGCGCGTCCGGAGCCTGTGCTCCGCAACAGGAGAGGCCACAACAGTAAGAGGCCCCTGTACCGCAAAAAAAAAAAAAAAAAAAAGACTAAATATATTTCTGTTGTAATTTTTTTCTCCTATGTGATTTAAAATACAGCAGCAAAGTTTCTGTATACTAATGAAATTAAGCTGATGATAAACCAAATTACACTGTTATAAATTAAGATGTTAACTGTGATTTCCAGGGCAGCCACTGAGAAATTAACTAAAAAAATAAAAAAAATACAAGGGAATTAAAATGGTATATTAGAAAATATCTATTTAACACAAAAGAAGGTGGTAATTGAGAAATACAGGAAGAAAAAAGACAAGAGACACATAGAAAACAAATAGCAACATTGCAAATGTAAATCTTATCAGTAATTACATTAAATGTAAATGAATTAGACTCCAACTAAAAGGCAGACATAGCAAAATGCATTAAAAAAGCGTGATCCAACTATATGCTGTCTGCTTGAGATTCATTTTTGATTCAAAGACACAAATTAGTTGAAAGTAAAAGAAGAGAAAAAGATATTCCATGCACTTTCAATTATGCAAGATGAGTAAGCTCTAGAGATCTAATGTATGGCACGGTGATGACAGTTAACAATACTATATTGTATACTTGAGATGTGCTAATAGGATAGATCTGAAATTAAACTTCTCAACACACACACACACATAATGGTAACTACTGGTGCTGGAGGTGATGGATATGTTGATTAGCTTGACTGTGGTGATTATTTCACTATATATATACATATATATATCAAAACATTAATTTGTATACCTTAAATATATATAATTTTTATATATCAATGATATCTAAGTGAAGTCTTTTTTTGGCCGAGCAGCACGGCTTGTGGGATCGTAGTTCCCCAGCCGGGGATGGAACCCAGCCCCAGCAGTGAAAGCACCAAGTCCTAACTACTGGACCACCAGGGAATTCCCTCAAGTTGCTTTTTAAAAAAAGATATTCCATGCAAATAGGAGCCAAAAGAGAGTGGAGAGACTATACTAATAACAGACAAAATAGACTTCAACATTGTTAAGAGACAAAGAAGGACATTATCTTCTAATGATAAAAGGGTCAGTCTATCAAACATGTATAATTATAATCATACATGTACCTATCAAACAGCCTCAAAACACATGAAGCAAAAACTGACAGAACTGAAGGGAAAAATATAAGTAAACAATAATAGTTGGAGACATCAATACTGCGTGTTCAATAATGGATATAACAACTAGACAGAAGATCAGCAAGGAAATAGAGTACTTGAACAAAACTATAGATCTAACAGACATTTATAGAACACTATATCCAGTGATAGCAGAACACATATTCTCCTCAAATGCACATGAAGCATTCTCCAGGATACACCATGTGTTAGGCCATAAAAAAATGAAGTCATACACTATATGTTCTCTAACTACAATGGAATGAAAGTAGATATCAATAACAGAAAGAAATCTGGGAAACTCACAAATATGTGGATATTAAAAAACACACTCTTAAAAGCAGTGAATCAAAGGAAAAAATCAAGGGAAATTAGAAAACACTTTGAGATGAAAAAAATAAATAAACACAACATACCAAAATGTATGAGATGCAATGAATGCACTGCTTAGAGAGCAATTTATAACTATAAATGTCTATAATAAAGAACAATTTTAGGGACTTCCCTGATGGCACAGTGGTTAAGGTTCTGCCTGCAAATGCAGGGGACACAAGTTTGAGCCCTGGTCTGGGAAGGTCCCACATGCCGCGGAGCAACTAAGCCCGTGCGCCACAACTACTGAGCCTGCGCACTAGAGCTCGTGAGCCACAACTACTGAAGCCCGCATGCCTAGAGCCCATGCTCCACAACAAGAGAAGCCACCGCAATGAGAAGGCTGAGCACCGCAATGAGGAGTAGCCCCCGCTCTCCCCAACTAGGCAGCCAAAAATATATAAATAATTTTTTTAAATCTCTAAAAAAAAAAGAACAACTTTAAATCAACAACTTAACCTTTCACACTAACAACAAAACAAAGCAAAAAGCAAACTAAATACAAAGCAAGCAGAAGGAAGGAAATATAAAGAATTGAGCATAAATAAAATGCTGGTTTCTTGAAAATATCGACAAAATTGACAAATCTTTATCTAGACCGACCAAAAATAAAAGAAGACTCAAATCACTAATATCAAGAGTGACAGAGGGGACAATACTATCTATCTCAGAGAAATAAAGTTGATTATAATACCATGGACGACCATATGCCAATAAACTAGATAACCTAGATGAAATGGACACACTTCTAGAAAGACACAAAGTATTGAAACTGACTTAAAAAGAAATAGAGGGACTTCCCTGGTGGCACAGTGGTTAAGAATCCACCTGTCAATGCAGGGCACATGGGTTTGAGCCCTGGTCGGGGAAGATCCCACATGCCGCAGAGCAGCTAAGCCTGGGCGCCACAACTACTGAGCCTGTACTCTAGGGCCCCTGCGCCACAACTACTGAAGCCAGCATGCCTAGAGCCCATGCTCCACAACAAGAAAAGCCACCGCGATGAGAAGCCTGTACACCACAACAAAGAGTAGCCCCTGCTCGCCACAACTAGAGAAAGCCCGCGCACAGCAACAAAGACCCAAAGCAACCAAAAATAGATTTTTTTTAAAACATTTTAAAAATTTTAAAAAAAGGGGCTTCCCTGGTGGTGCAGTGGTTGAGAGTCCGCCTGCCAACGCAGGGGACACGGGTTCGTGCCTTGGTCTGGGAAAGATACCACATGCTGTGGAGCGGCTGGGCCTGTGAGCCATGGCCGCTGAGCCTGCACGTCCGGAGCCTGTGCTCTCTAACGGGAGAGGCCACAACAGTGAGAGGCCTGCGTACCGCAAAAAAAAAAAAGGAAAGAAATAGAAAATCTGAATAGACTTATGAAAAGTAAAAAGAGCGAATAAGCAATCAAAAAACTTCCCACACACACACAAAAAAACTAGGATCAAGTGACTTTGTTGGTGATTTCTACTGGATATTTAAAGAAGAATTAACCAAACTTTCACAAACTCCCAAAAAACAAAAACAGAGGAAACATGTCTTAACTCACTCTCTGAGGCCAGTAGTATCCTGATACTAGAACCGGAAAAGACAACACAAAGAAATGTCCCTTATGAATATAAATGTAAAAATCTTCAGTACAGTACTAGCAAACTGGATCCAGCAACATATAAAAAGAATTATACACCATGAGAAAGTGGGATTTATCCCTGGAAAGCAAGGTTAGTTCAATATATGAAAATAAATCAATGTAATACACCATATTGATAGAATAAAGAACAAAAACCACATGATCATCTCAACAGAGACAGAAAAAGCATTCAATAAATTCCAACACCTTTTCATGACAATAAACACTCAACAAGCTAGAAACAGAAGAGAATTTCCTCAACCTGTTGCAGAGCATCAATAATCATCAACATTATACTTAATGGTGAAAGACTCAAAGTTTTCCTACTAATATCAGGAACAAGACAAGGATGTCTACTTTCACCACTGCTATTCAACACTGTATTGGACGTTTTGACTCTGGGTAATAGGCAAGAAAAAGAAATAAAAGGCATCTACCTAGCTTGAATCTGGGGAATTCCCTGGCGGTCCAGTGATCTCACAAGCCACACACAGTGCAGCCAAAAAAAAAAAAAAAAAAAAAAAAAAAAACTGGATTCAAGAGAAGTAAAACTATCTCTATTTGCAGATGACATGATCTTGTATATAGAAAAGCCAAAGGAAACCACACACACAAAACCCCTTAGAACAAAATAAGCACAGCAGGGCTGCAGGATACAAGAGCCATATACAAAAATCAATTGTATTTCTACACACTAGCAATGAACAATTCAAAGAAGAAATTAAGAAAACAACTCCACTTTCAATAGCATCAAAAACCAATAAAATATCTAAGAATAACTTTAACAAAATAATTGTAATAACACGTACACTAAAAACTACAAAACTCCATTGAAAAAAATTAAAGAACAAAATAAATACAAAGACATCCCAAGTTCAATGGCTTGCAAAACTTAATACTAGTAAAATGGTAACAATGACCAAACTGGTCTACTATTCAATGCAATCCCAGCTGGCTCTTAGTAGGAATGATGGATATTGACAAACTGATCCTCAAATTCATATGGAAATGTAAGGGACCTAGAACAGCCAAAATAATCTTGAAAAAGAACAAAGTTGGAGATCTCACACTTCATGATTTCAAAACTTACTAGAAAGATACAATAATCAGTACTACGTGGCATTAGCATAAGGACAGACATACAGATCAATGGAATAGAATTGAGAGTCCAAAAATAAACCCTTACTTTTTTTTTTTTTTTAGCAAGAGTGACAAGATAATTTAATGAAGCAAAGAATAGTCTCTTTAACAAACAGTGCTAGAACAACTGAGTATCTACATGCAGAAGAATGAAGTTGGACCCATACCATAGACCATTATACAAAAAGTAACTGAAAATGGATTACAGATCTAAATGTAAGAGCTAAAACAATTACACTCTTAGAAGAAATCATAGTAAATCTTTATGACCTTGGGTGGGACAAAGTTTCTTAGCTATGACAACAAAACCATAGACGACCAAAGGAAACAAAAATTAAGACTTCATCAAAATTAAAAACTACTGTGCCTCAAAGGATATGTTAACAAAGTGAAAAGACAAGCTACCGGAGAAAATATTTATAAATTATGTACCTGACAAGAGTTCAGTATCCAGAATAGATCAAAACCCCTTAAACGTATCAATAAAAAGACAAACAACTCAATTTAAAAATAGGCAAAGGAATTTAACAGACACTTCTCAAAAAAAAAAAAAGCTATACCAATAGCCAACAAGCACATGAAAAGATGCTCAACATCATTTGTCTTTAGGGAAATGCAAATCAAAACCACTATGAGATACCACTTCATACTCAGTAGGATAGTTATAATAAAAAGGAGACAATAACAAGTGTCAACGAGGAAGAGGAGAATCGAAACCCTCCTACACTGCTGATGGGAATTTAAAATGGTACAGGTTGTGGAAAACAGTTTTGGCAGTTTCACAAAATGTTAAGCATAGAGTTACCATGTGACCCAATAATTATACTCCTAGGTACATAGCCAGAACAACTGAGAACATTTGTTCACACAAAAACTTGCACACAAATGTTTATAGTAGCATTATCCATAGTAGCCAAAAAACTCATAATAGTCAAATATCCATCAATTGTTGAATGGATAAACATATGGTGTATCTGTACAATGGAGTATTATTCACCCATGAAAAGGAATGAAGTGCTGACACATGCTACAACATAAACGAACCTTGAAAGCATTATGCTAAGTGAAAGAAGCCATTCACAAAAGACCATGCTATAATTTTCTTTATACCAAGTGTCCAGAATAGGAAAATCCATAGAGACAGAATGTGCTTGCCAGGGTCTAGGGGAAGGTTGTGAATCGGGATACAGCTTTGTTTTGGGGGTGAAATTATTCTGGAATTAGATAGCATCATGGCTGCACAAACTCATGAATATATTAAAAAACCAATGAATTTTACACTTTAAAATGGTGAATTTTATGGTATATGAATTTTACCTTAACTTAAAAAAAGACAAACATACAATCAGCTGTTAGTATCAGGATTCAACATAGGGTGTCTATAAAGCAGCCTGCAGCCTGGCTGCAGGGAGGGAGGGTCAGAGAGATGAACTTAACCCTGCCCCCATCAATCTGTGGACTGCTAGGGAATGCTTACTCAACAATGTGTCATTTCCAATGACAGTTTTTTCGAGCTAAATAAGCACCAAGTCTAGTTTATCATTTTAAAAGATTAACAATACTTCTGAAGATTCTTGGGAAAATAAAGAAATACATATGGTGAAGAGAAAGGGAGAGAAGAAAGAGTAAGTTCTCTTGAGGAGGTTTCATAACCTTCAAGTTTTGGGAAGTAGAAGAGGATCAAAGAACTAGTGGAGATCCTTTGTAGAAAATCTAACCTGCATCCTCCACCCCCGACAAAAAAAAAAAAAAGGAAAAAAAAGAAAATAAGCCATGAGCAACTTTATCCAAATCTATAAAACTAACTCTTTTTAATTCTCAAAATGAGGTTTTCTCAAATAATCTGACATTACAAAATTGAACTGATTAAAAAATTGAGTTGGTTAATGAACAGGATATTATAATGACCAAAATATTTACAAATGGATGCTCTGACCAATTAATCTACTCTTCTAAAACTTATTGTAGGTCATAAATTTGAGGAGGGCTTATTTTAAATACTGATAGAAATCGACAAGAAGGCAAATTGGAAAAATGCAAAAGAAGCCACTCCAAGAATAATTACAGCCCGAATCACTCAATACATTTATTCAAATATTTACAAAGAGCCTGCTCTAGGTTACAGCTTTCTTCTGGAAATTCAGTGTTTCTGTATAAGGGGTACCATCTTTTTTTCCCCAGTGTTTTTACTGAGGTAAAATGTATATAACATAAATTTACCATCTTAACCATTGTTTTGTTTTTTTTTTGCGGTACGCGGGCCTCTCACTGTTGTGGCCTCTCCCGTTGTGGAGCACAGGCTCCAGACGCGCAGGCTCAGCGGCCATGGCCCACGGGCCCAGCCGCTCCGCGGCATGTGGGATCTTCCCGGACCGGGGCACGAACCCATGTCCCCTGCATCGGCAGGCGGACTCTCAACCACTGCGCCACCAGGGAAGCCCAAGAAGTATCCCTTCTTAACATTTTCATCTGAACACAAACAAGCTGAAATGCCTACAATTAAAAAAGCAAAACCCAAAAAACTCTCTTACTTCCTTCCCCCTAATGCCCTTAACAATAAAAAAATACCCTTGAAAAATACATCTCTCTATGAGTAGCAGACAAGAAAGGCGGAAAGAGGATATAATTGCATCTACTGTCATACAAATCTCACTTTAAAACAGAATTTTTAGGGATGCAACTTTTCTTAGTCATCTTTTTAAAAGACTCTAACATCCTGGAGATATTCTTCGAAGGATCATTTGGAGGATTCCATGACTTAAAAAAAAAAAAAAAACAATTGAGGGACTTCCCTGGTGGCACAGTGGTTAAGAATCCACCTGCCAATGCAGGGGATATGGGTTCGATCCCTGGTCTGGGAAGATCCCACATGCCGCGGAGCGGCTAAGCCCGTGCGCCACAGCTACCGAGCCTGCGCTCTAGAGCCCGTGAGCCACAACTACTGAGCCAGCGTGCCACAACTACTGAAGTCCGCATGCCTAGAGCCCATGTTCCGCAACCAGAGAAGCCACCGCAGTGAGAAGCCCGCACACCACAACGAAGAGTAGCCCCCGCTCGCCACAACTAGAGAAAGCCCGCACACAGCTACGAAGACCCAACGCAGCCAAAAATAAATAAATAAAATATAGATAAATTTATTAAAAAAATAAATGGGTGAATTGTATGGTACGTAAATAACCAAAACAAGCTGTAAGAAAAGTTAATTAAAAAAATACACCTGCAACCTTAACATAACAAAGTAAAACTTTCTAAATTCATTTTTCAAAGTAAGTCACAAAGCACAAAAACTACAGAGCAGTGATTCTCAAACTGGAGCACGCATCAGAATCCCCTGGAGAGCTTGTTAAAACAGAGATGGGTTCCACCCCCAGAGTCTGTGATTAATTAGGTCTAGGGTGGGATCTACGAATTTGCATTTCTAGTGAGTTCTCAGATGACACAGATGCCGTGGGTCCGTTTGAAAACACCTGCTATATCCAAACAGGAGCACATTCTCTTGAGACTCAACCTATGAAGAAGCATGTACATTCCCTTTAAATTAATGTTAAAAACTCATCTTTAGCTATTCCTCCTAAAAGAAATTACTTCGTGTGATATTACTGTTTATTTAGCAGTTTTAGTCAATCCCTTTAATAAATTCTTTATGATAAAAAGTTTTAGTACCCCTTGAGAGCCAGGTCTCATTAAAAAAGCTTATTACCCCAAGTGAGTCTTGCAATGTGTGAATTTTGGTTCAGCGAATTTCTTTTAATTTGGGGGCTGATAATTATACTAGCACATATTTGGCAAGCAAGCTCCATTGAGAAAAATTAGGTACTTGATTATACTGAATTATTTTATACATTATTCTCTATCTCCATCTGCATGGCCCTTGAGGTTACTGCCATAAACTAACAGCCACTGGATGGAAATAGCCCAGACACAGATTTGGTTTGATACATGGAATACTTGGGGGAGGGGGAAGTTATGCTTGGTCCAACACTTAAAAGTCAGGTGCTTTCACATTAAAATTCAGATTTCCACGTACCCTTAAAATTAAAAAAAAAAATCAGAAAATCTGGCAACGTCATTCCCAATTTTGCACATAAATAATCAGCCAGAGTTGGGCCACAGCTGCCCTTCATAGAGAATTCGAGTTCTAGCTGGCCACAGTTCCCATTCATTTCCTGTTGTCTTCAACCTAGTCCTCTCCACTCTGTTTATTGGCCTAGCCTCTGCAGGCATGTGTATTTGAGTGCTGGGCGTAAGAGGAAACAGTAGTCTCAATTTCAAAAAGTAGATATAAACTGGCTTAAATTCAGTGTGGTGTAGGTAGTTCCTTTGGACTCCGTCTCTTATGGCCTAAGGTTGTTGAGTTGTGTGATCTACCAGTAGGCCACCTCTGCTCTCTAGAAATTCTTACATTAGAAACTTTCAGGTGGATGACCATGCTCTGAAAAGCAGTTGTGTCAGGTTGAGACCCTTCACATCTGGCAAAGAGAATAGTGTAAATGATGGCTGTGCCTGCATGCAGAATGCCTATTTATTATTGTAACCTTTTTTCTTGTGAAATAACACAGAAAAGTAAAATGGAATACATAGCTTAAAATACTGTAGAGCACTCTACAGTAAACCTCTAGTACCCAGTCAAGAACATCAGCACATCAGAAGTCCCTACAAAGCCACCTCCCAATCACGACACCCTACCTGCCTTTCCGAGGTAAACACTGACTTGTATAATTTTTCCACCTAAACCTGCTTCCCTAACAATATCACTTAGTTCTGCCTGTTTCTAAAAGCCAAGTTTATAAATGTTGTCTCTTGTAAATGAAGTTAAAATTTCAATTCTATGTTTTTAAGATACATGTTCATGTGCCTTCTTTTTCCTCTTGATCAGCCTCACCAGAGATTTATCAACTTTATAGGTCCTTCCAAAGAGCCAACTCCTAGCTTTGTTGATCTTCTTTCTGCTCTTGTCTTTAGTAGTTTCTACCTTCTACTTGTTTTTTATTGTGCTGCTCTTTTGACTTCTTGAGACAATATTTGCTGGTTACTTTGGGGTCTTTTCTCTTTCAAGGCTATACATTTTTCTATTAAGTACTGTTTATCTATATGCTATAAATTTTATATGAAATATTTTTATCATTTATTTAAAATACTTCTTAATTTCCATTGTATCTTCTTTAACTCATTAGTTATTTAGGGTTATATATTTCAGTTTCCAAACATATGGAGATAATATTCTATTTATCTGTTACTGATTTCCAGCATAATTACATTAGAATCAGAGTACATATTTTAGGTATAATATCAATCTTTGAAATTTGCTGAGGATTAACAATCCAATCTATCATAAATTCTTGTAAGATATTATGTGCCTGCTTAAAAAGAACATGCACTTCAGTTTGGTGTAGTGTGTTCACTAGAATATGTTTATAAATCATGTTGACCAAATTTTCAATAACCTTTACAGATTTTTTTTATATGCTTCTATCATCAGTTACTGAGAAAGATCTGTTAAAATTTTCCACTGTAATTACATATTGCCTATTTCTCCTACAGTTCTGTAAAATTTTGCTTTATATATTTTGCAGCCATGTTATTAGGTACATACAAATATAGAATTCTATCTTCCTGGTGAATTAAAACTGATCATTGAAAAGTAATAGTAACACATAGTGATGCTTTTTGGCTTGAAGTCTATTTTGTCTGCTACTAACATAGCTACACCAGCTTTCTTGTGATTAGCGTTTATATTGTACACATTTTTACATCTTTATCTCCAATCATTCTGTATCCATAGATTTAAGATATACTGCTTGTATAATGCATAAAACTGACAAAATCTAGTCTGAAAGATCTTTGTCTTCCAACCAAAATAGTTAGCCAATTTATGTTTAATGTAATTACTGATGTATGAGTTTAAGTCTACCACCTCTTCTTGTGTTTTATATATTTCACTTGTTCTATGTTCCCTTTTTCTTCCTTTAAATTGCTTTCTCATTAGGGCATTCCTTTTGTTAGTTAGAAGTTATAAAATTTTTCTATTTGTTTAATGTTTACTGTATTACAACATATATGCTTGATTTGTCAAGGTGAAAAGTTAATCGACACCTTTACCCTCCTCCAAAACAATGCACAAATCTAAGAACAGACTAATTCCACTTACCGCCTCCCAACTTTTATGCTATGTTTGCCCTGTATTTTATTCTTTTTTATTTATTTATTTATTTTATTATTATTATTATTTTGCAGTACGTGGGCCTCTCACTGTTGTGGCCTCTCCCGTTGCGAAGCACAGGCTCCGGATGCACAGGCTCAGCCGTCATGGCTCACGGGCCCAGCAACTCCACGGCACGTGGGATCTTCCCGGACCGGGGCACGAACCCGTGTCCCCTGCATCGGCAGGCGGACTCTCAACCACTGCGCCACCAGGGAAGCCCTGCCCTGTATTTTAAATCTCTCTGTATTGTAAAAAATCCACCACTGTATTATCTTACACAGTCAATGTTCACTTTGAGTTACCCACGTATTTACCACTTTGTTTTCATTTTTTTCTACACTTCTGACCTCCCATTTGGATTACTTTTCTCCTACTTGAAGAATACCCATTAGGAATTCCTTTTGTGCAAACAACTGGTGGTAGACTCTGTTTTGTTTACATAAAATACCTTTAACCTTCACTTTTACCTCTTTCTTTTCATTCTTGAACACTGTTTTTTGCTGGGTCTAAAATTTGGGGCTGGCAACTCTTTCTTTCAGCACACTGAAAACATTATTCCACTGCCCTTTGCTTTATACTCTGTGACAGAAAAGTCACCTGTCGGTCTGACCATCACTCTTCTAAAGTTAATGACATTTCCCCCGCTCACTGCCTTAAGGTTCCTCTTTGTATTCTGTTTTCAGAAGTTTCATTGTGATGAGTCTAGGTGTGGATTTCATTTTATTTATACTGTTTGGGCTTTGTTGGGCTTCTTGGATCTTAAGTTTGAGGTCATTCATCTGTTTAAAAATGTTTAGCAATGATCCTTCCAATACTGCACTCTTTTTCTCCTCTCGTTTCTAAGACTCCAACTACATGATAGGCCTCACTCTCTTTTCTTACCTTCTCTTTTATATATTTCACTTTTTCCCCCTCTCTCTGTGCTTCACTTTGAATAGTTTCTTCTAACCAGTTCTTCAGTTCACTATTTGCTTTTCAGCTGTGTCCAACTGCCTATAAACTTGTTCATTTTGTTCTTACATTTTCAGTTCTGGAATTTGTTTCTTAATCTGCAAAGCCACAATTTAGAGTTTTCAGTCCTTGCTGAAAATAAAATTTGGTGTTTATTTCCTTTAATACTGTAAGCATAGTATTTTATACTCTGCATCTGCTAAGTCCAATATCTAGAATCTCTGTGAGTCTATTTCTGTTGTCTGTTGCTTTGGCTGGTTCTCACGTATGCTGTCTTCTCTTTTTGTGTGCCTGGTTATCTATAATTGTGGCCAGATGCTGTAACTGAAAATTTATTTGTAGAAATCATTTGAGAATAGAATCATTATACCTTTCTCTGAGAACATTTCATTGCTTTTACCTGTTACCTATGGGCATTAGCTAAATGGAATCATCTAATTCCAAGTAACCCTTATGGTTTCTGGGCCACTCAGATAATGTGAAACTCAGCTGCAGCCAATGTGAGAGTTGGTTTACTACTAGTTCACCCTTATTCCTAGACATCTCTCTTCAGGGAGTCCCAATCCAAAGTAAGGAATAGTTCACCAGGTTTCCCAGGTTTCAAAGACTCAGACTACAATTTTTATCTCCCTAACTTTGAAAGGACACCAAAGGTGAGCTCAGACTTTCAACTTCCTTTTCCTGGTCAGCAAATGACCACAAGACAAAAGTGATGCCAGTGCTAGGCTCACTCCTCTGTGTTTACACTCTCTCCCAAATCTTAACTCATCTCCTCACAATTTATTAGTTCTTAAATGTTTAAGATTAAACAAATTTTTATCTAGTTTCTTTAAGTGACTTCAGTAAGAGAGCTGTTTGAATTACATGACTTACCACTAGTTAAAGTAGAAACCTCCCAGCATTCTGTTATATGTTATAACGTTGGTACATGGCCTTAGCTTGACAACACCTACTGCAAGGTGAAAAGTACAAAGTCCTATGATATTCTTTGAAGAACAGTGACAGTTCTTCTTGGTAGCAACTTACCCCTGTAGTGCAGAGCAACTACACAGGATGAGATTTCAAGTTATAGTTCCCCTTCCATCAAAAGATGAATGGATAAAGAAGATGTGGTGTGTATGTGTCTGTGTATACAATGGAATATTACTCAGCCATAAAAAAATGAAATCATGCCATTTATAGCAACATGGTTGGACCTCGAGATTATCATACTAAGTAAACTCAAACAAAGACAAATATCATATGATATCACTTATACGTGGAATCTAAAAACCAGTACAAATGAACTTATTTACAAAACAGACTCACAGACATAGAAGACAAATGTCGTTACCAAAGGGGAAGCGGGGAGGGATAAATTGGGAGTAGAGGATTAACAGATGCACACTACCACATATAAAATAGATAAACAACAAGGATTTACTGTAGAGCCCAGGGAACTATATTCAATATCTTATAATAACCTATAAGAAATACATACACCTGAACCTAACATAATATTATAAATCAACTATACTTTTAAAAACAAAGTTATAGTTCCTGTAATTTATTCATTCTATGACCCTGGACAAAGATTTGTCTGCAAAATTGGGTAGGGAAATAATACTTCCACACTTACCAGAATATCAAGTGAAGGAACATAAAAGAACTGAAAAAGCCTATAAAATCAACTAAGATTATAATTCTCTTCCCTCCTTTCTCTGCTCCATGGGTGAACCACTCATCCATGGCTCTGGGTAATTCACCACGGCAGGCTAGTGCTCAGCTGGTAACTCAGGTCACTCATCACTGGCTGGCAACATTACACAAGACACAGTATTCCAGGAGCCAAACAAGAGCTACCTATTACTATACTACTATCTATGTTTTTAAATACTTCAGTATACATAGTGTGCTCACAGATGATGTACACACACACTCTTAACCACTAGGGGTAGGTAGGTAGTATTTCAGGTACCTTAATAAAAAAAAAATGCATACTCCAGGTATGGTTGCTTCACATTTGAAAGACTGGAAGTCCAACCTTCACAGTCAGACTATCTTAAGTGTATCAACTACGGCTCTCTAAATCTATATTAGAGGGTTCCCTAATGAGAAAAGGAGGGTAGAAAGAATTTTTCTGATTAAAATAATAGTGTTCAATATATATATGGGTTGGCTAGAACGACTGTACAGGGGCACTGAACCTTGTGTGTACATGTGGGTTGTAAGTATCTGGCAAAGCAGGCAACCTAACACTCTCTTCAGTGGCCCTCTGGGCCTAGGGCTCTGGTCCTGGGTCTGGACACTTAACAGAGAATTTCATCACCTGATCCAATGGAAAGGTTAGATATATCCTGTAATGAGAATATGTCCACACCTGTCTCTACTGAACTTCTGATGCGGGCTACACAGCCAAAGCAAAAAGGTTGGGGCTTTTGTCTGTAAGAACAGGTTGAATGCCTAACTTTTGTGCCTGCTTGCTAATAAATATTCATATGTGTGGCAAAATGTGGTCTGAGTCTTGATTTTATTGTTGCAGACCACATGGTAGCATAACAACCTCTAATTATTGGAAGCTACCGATGTCTACCAAAAAGATGTGCACTGTCGGGAGCAGTGAGACTGGCTCAGTTCAGTTTGCAACAACTGTGGTGCATCAAATTTCCCAAATGAATACTGCTGGGACAGAACCTCAAAGCAGGAACATCACGCTGATCAAGCTGATGTACTAACTTGCCAGCCTGGACCCTCTAAGAGAAAGGCTGTTTCTCTTTAGTGGGAAAACCACAGGAAGCTACGAAGACAGTCTTGGGGTGTGGGTTTTGCTGGGAGCCTGCCAAAAATACCATCATTCTGTTTCTTGGCCCCTAGAATGCAATGATACCCAAGCTTTTTCGTTTTCTTTTTTTTTTTTTTGCCTCCAATGATTTCCCCCAAACCACCTGGACTCAGTACTCTACACAAAATGATGTCACTTAAACAGTATCTGTATTCAAAGGAATATATTAGAGGCAACTATCCTACTTGCTTAAGTAAATGCAAAACAGAAAGAAGCATTTGTACTTTCAAAACAGCACTTGTCTTGGATTCTTAACAGCTGTATGTCCCTACACTCCAAATGTTTTAAAAAATTTAAGCTAAAAATTTACCAAAATAGGAAAGTGAACTACGTTTGTCATAAACAGTTTTTTGAGGAAAACCTTGGAAACTTTCACCACCCACCCTGCATCGGTGGGGCACTAGACGTTGCTCCAGCCCACACAATGTTCCTGATGGTACAGTCTGAAGACAACTCTCAGAAACACATTCCTCTTGGTATCAGGATTCCCCTTTAAAAAGACAAGTCCCCCAGGGGTAGTCAACCAACTGGTTCACCAAGGAGCTTAACCAATCTGTTCTTGAGCCTGCTAAAAATTTAAAGTAGCTGAGTAATATTCCATTGTACATATGTGCCACATCTTCTTTCTCCATTCATCTGTCGATGGACACTTAGGTTGCTTCCATGTCCTGGCTATTGTAAACTGAGCTGCAATGAACACTGTGGTACATGACTCTTTTTGAATTATGGTTTTCTCAGGGTATACGCCCAGTAGTGGGATTGCTGGGTCATATGGTAGCATGACCTGTGACCACCTAGAGGGGTGGGATAGGGAGGGTGGGAGGGAGGCTCAAGAGGGAGGGGATATGGGGATATGTGTATATATATAGCCGATTCACTTTGTTATACAGCAGAAACTAACACAACATTGTAAAGCAATTATACTCCAATAAAGATGTAAAAAATAATAATTAAAAAAAATTAAAAAATCGAAAGTGGGATCTTCCTCCAACCCCAAATGAGTACACTGGAATTCTCTGAGTGTGAATTAATCCTACCACCTCATTGTCTGAGAGGTGTTTAATACGGTAGGTAAGTGAAGTGGGAGTTGGGAATCCTGGACTCTCATGCAATTTCTCTGAACCTAGTGATCTCTCTACCTGATAGACTGGTAAGCCCCCTTGCTAGCACCTTCACAGGAAGCTTGAAAGAGAGATTGGGAAAACACCCATCAAGTGATGCCAAAGGAAGGCAGAAATGCCGCAGCCAAGGCAGCTGATCCTCTCTGCTCGTGTTGCACTGGCCCACTCACGGTACAGCTCCAGCAAGAGGTGGCAAGATCAATGAGGCTAGAGACAGGCCTGTGGGCAGCAGCGTGGGGCAGGGACCAGAACAACCGCATGAACAGGCAGCAGCCTGGTGCTGTCACAGCAGTGCCACCCACACTCTCACGTCCTGGCCTCAAAGAGCACAGAGAAACTCAGAATTCAGAGGGAGCACAGGCAAGAAGTCTTTACCCTAGGTTCATGTCAGCTCCTCTCAAGTTATAGGCCCAACACTGGCCACAGATTACCTGCACAGATCTTCAGGAAATAAGAGGATTCACCCCTGCCCAGAGCTCACACTCCTGGGAACATTAAATCTCATTTCATTTTGATTAATAATTAAACCCCTAGATTAACAGCTTGCTTGAAAAGGAAAGAAAAAGACAAAGAATCTAATAGCTTGCACATTTAATATTTGCTGACCTCTTGAGGCCCATGCCCCTTTTAAAAGAATTGCTCATCCTTTTGTATTCCCCTCCTTTTTTGTCAACTTCTAAAGATGGCAAGTTTTTTTATGGCTGTAAATTACAAAATGAGTGCATTTATAAAGCACAGGGGAATGGCACCGGATCTCTGCTTGTACAAAGGAGCGATCGAAAACATTTACAGAGTGCCGCGCCCGTGACACTCGGCATACCAGCTCTTGTTTAATCTTCATCGCCACCAAAAAAGAATTTTTAACTATTTTCTACCTGAGGAAACTGAAGCTCAGGAACTTCAAGAAACTTGTCATAGGTCACGTAGTTAGTAAGTGGCATCGTCTCAAAAGCCAGTGCTCATTTCTAGTGTACAAACCATGTCCAAGTGTCCTGTTATCTTTCTGCCAGCTTGTAGTCAAAGGCTGGTATACTTGGAGTTCCTGGTACTGGGGCTCTCACTTGTTCAGACCTGCAAGCCATTTGAAGCCTCTGCAATTCTTTAAAAAATTTTAAAACTTTTTCTTGCAAATGGCTCGTTCCCTTTATTCAACACACAGCTTCAAATTACTCTTGGCCTTTTCCAAAAAAATCAAACCCACTCTCAAAGGTCAAGAATTCACCACTGCTGAGGCTACTAAGAGGAAAATATTGTGAGATCTGAAGCAATTTCCCAAGAAGAACTTGTCAACTGTTTTGAGCTACCACAGCAGAACTGAAACAAGTACAATGCCCCCCCAACCGCACTCCGCCCCCAGGGGTCACTGAAACGGCCCATTTCTTGGAACTTGCAGTCCTTTTGCAGAGAGCATGATATTGCGATGCAGGACTCATTTTTCAGGTATTAAGTGCCCACTGGAACATTCTCAATAATAGGAAGCAGTGAGTGATTAGGCAAAGAAAAGCAGATGTTGTGAAATAAAACTCTTACTCCTCCAGTAGGGCCAAGTGCTGCGTATGTGTTTTTGCTTTCTTACTTATGCATGTTATTCTACCAGGAAGTCACTGTGCTGTCAGTTATTACTATTATTTTTAAATCCACTTGCATTGTGACTGAAGTCAAGTTTGTCAGGTCAGACCGAACTAAGAGAAAATCTAGATATGGGTATGGTAGCAATCCCACGGACGGTTTCTAGTCAGGCTTCCTTCTTTAAGAAAGAGCAACGTGGAGCTCACGTTCCGTGCTCGGGATGTGTGAGGGGTTTTAATGCAACAGAGAAACATTGCCACTTCCTTCAATCCCACTTTTGTTATCATCTTCGTGAAAAAGTTGACATAAAAGGAAAGGGAAATGTGAACTTCAACTGAGAACTAGGAAAAACCCAAGTTTTCTCTCCCGCCTTTACAAACAACACAAAAATATACTTTTGCACAGATTTCTGTTCCAAGTTGGAGTGCTGATAAAGGTCTTAAACATATCCAAATGCTTCAGTAACTCGAGTCAACTGCCAAGACACCTAGGCTGTCTGGAGTTCTGACTGTGGGCCTTGTGACCATTCAACACACCCTTCAAAGTAGTCCTCATGGGGATGGGCAATCATCCCAGTGATGCTGCCGTTCCTTAAAACTCTGTTGGATGTACACTTACTTAGTGTCAAGATAGTTCTTCTAATTTACAAGATTTGCTATGTCTGTTCTCCCATTGACTGTTCACCTTTGGCACGCTTGCAGCCGTGTCAGGACCACAGAGCAGCTAGTTTCCCAGTTTTAGTCTGATAGTTATAAATTTAAGATATCTAACTTTGGTGTGTGCTTTAGCCAGCCCTTAGATACTCCAGAAAACAGAAATACATAGTTTTTTCTTCCTTGTTAAGAAAAAAAGTTTAATAAAACTTGTATGCTGGAAGAATTACTTAAAACCAGGGAAGGCCAGATACTTTAGAATTTATCACTATCACCACATAAGATGTTATATAAACAAGTTATAACAACAGTAACTTTGGGAATAGGATGTTCTCAAACAGTTCTTTCAATCTTCCATGGCAAGAAAGGCTGTAGTGATAAGTACTTTTAGAAATACCTGGACAGGATACTGGAAGACCTTTTAGAAAAACTAAAATGGACTTTTAAAAATCCTGCAGGAGAGCAACCAAAACCCTGCAAAAAGCTCACTGCCAGAATGTGTCCTTTCATAAAATGTTAAGTCATCTCTGATGAATCCCAAAGGCTCCTTATTTTAATATACTTTCGAAATGATTTTGCTACACAATAACAAATCATCGAAAGCATCAACTAAAGCAAATGAGATAGTAAAAGCTGGAAAGAAGCTCAGATGAACAAATATTCAGAGCACTGAAATGTAACATTCAGTAATAGCTACCACCTATGGCTTCATGATAAATCATGCCTCTGCACGAGTAGGCAAAGAGCGTCTGCTACCAAGCCTTAGACTCCTACCCGACTGAGTTCCTGGAGGGCACAGCCTATCTTCCCATTCTTCCTGTTGTGCTGTTCATTTATTCATCTACAAAAACACTCATTAATTTTTCTCACCATTCAAAACATATTTAACCAGTTCCTACCTTTTGCTAGGAACTAATTATCCCTTCTAAGCTTAAGAACATTTCTTGGGTCAAGATGTTTAAATAAGTTGACGTGCTTGAGGTATATAATCGTGCATTATAATTTTCCTATCTTGTCCAGAAGGATATCATCAGAAACTTCTGAGAATGTCTTACTGACCTCTGTATCATCCAAAAATATATCATGAAACAGAAGCTCCAATGTTTGTTGAATTGCTATGACAACAGTCATTAAAATAAACAACCACACATATATTTACATGAGTTTAAGTACTCAATTTAAACAGTTATATATATATTATATGCAACCTGTGTATGTATAAGCATGTACATCCATAAAATGTTTCCCAATTCAAGCTGATAGCACCCTTATTTCAAAAAACCAGCGGTTACTACCATGTTCTTCCCTCCCTACCTTACAAAGGTACTAAACAGGAGGAGAGAAGAGGGAAGAAGACAAACGTATCGCATAAATAAGAAGAAAAGAAGGAACATGAACAGATGACAGCTGGGGCTCTTTGCCCATCTGGAGTCAAATCAATGCACCACTAGAGAAAGGACAAATAACCCTTAGAACTCTGAGCCGCTTCGCTATCTCTCCCCTCCCCTACCTGGATGCTGCTTGGCCTAAAGAAACAAAGTAGCTGATCAAGAGACTACAACAATGTCAGAGTCAGGTAACAAAACCCAGTGGTACATCAGCCCAGGCATCTCCCTTTACTACAGTTGAGGAAAATGAGTCCCCAAAGAGAGACGGCTACTTTCCCAAGCCACACAGAGAAGTCATGGTGGGGCTGTGGCTGGCTGCACCCACATCCCCCAGGGTCTTGTCTGGGAGAGTGTGGGGATGGTACCAAAGAAAAACTCCGAGCAAGGATGCCTTCCTAGGATCCACAGGCACGTTTCAGGGACTTCACAAAGCCAATGAAATTGCCTGCAAAACTGTGTGGCTTCCATTTTTCAGGGGAGCAGGTTTACTGCTTTTATCAGTCTGAACGAGGTCCATGACTCAAAAAATTTAAGAACCACTATGTCAAGGGTTGGGCTTGGGGGAAAGGCTAAAAGTGAATGAGATTAATTCCAAACTAAAAGGAACTCAGATTTTCAATAACCTGAAGCCTATGCTTGGGCCAGGCAGCCTGTGGAACCACCTAAGGAGAACACAGCCCTAAATTTTCTGGTCTGGATGTTAGAGATCCTCTAAGGAAAAAAAAAAGTGTGTTAGGACAGGCGAGGCATGTTTTTGTGACCTCAGGTGACACAGAAAAGGAGTGAGCAGCACAAACTTTAACTACCGATTAGGTGGTCTCAGGTTAGAAGTAACTAGCAAGACTGAGTTCTCTGGAATCACAGAAAAGGTTTTGGCAGTAATAGTCATCATGAACCATGATGGAAGGTTTCTGCAGTCTTTCAAAGCCAAGGCAGACTTGACTTTCAATCAGGCCTTTCACTGTACCTGCTTGTGAACAGTGACCCCAGAAAGGGTGCCACACACCCCGGAAGACCTAATGAAATCACAGGGGTCTTTGTTTTCCTCTTATTTCTGATGTCAACATCAGTCCCAGGAGTGGGCAAAGGCCTTGGTACTTGGTCACAGGGAACTGGATACACGTCAGCCATTGCAATTTCCCTGGGAAACAGAAAATATTTTCCCCACTCTATGGATGAGGAAAT
This sequence comes from Orcinus orca, assembly GCF_937001465.1. Taxonomy (NCBI): domain Eukaryota; kingdom Metazoa; phylum Chordata; class Mammalia; order Artiodactyla; family Delphinidae; genus Orcinus; species Orcinus orca. Next base: position 5,866,790 of record NC_064568.1, read on the forward strand.
TGAAGCAAAGGGAGAAACGTCCAAGGTTTTTCAAGGGGGTGAAGAGCCAAGAGCTCTGAGGTTAGGGCTTGTAGCTAAATACTCCACACTGGCTCTGGCTGGATATTCCATCTCCTTTTGGGAAGCGAGCAGTTGTGAAGTTGTGGGAACTCTAGTTGCTAAGGACAAGATATGAGATAACAGTTTACACCACACAACTATCCATAGGGAATCCATCGCACATTACAACAGGAGACTTGAGGCCTCACTAGGTAAATGAGATAGAAAAAGGGAACCTGGGGGTTACTCATCATTTTCCAAATCAGAGATTTATGTCCCTTTTGGAAAGAAGAAGGAACACCTGGCTGCAGCCCAGTTTTGAGTAATATTTGCCACTGAGAAGCCGTATGCAGAAATTCCTGGCACAACTTTGGAGAGCTCTTCCGATGGGGCTCTGGCCGGTCCTTGTAAATGACTGAGATTTAAAACCCTATCAAATCAGAGAAGCAGAGAGTATGCTTGATGCAGCACCATAAATCCCTCTCTGTGAAGCTAATTTCAAACTTACAATAGCAATGTTCAGAGAGAAAAAGTATCTGCACATACCCATAAAAGATAGGATTTTTTTTTTTTTTTAAGCCAAGAAGGGTAGACATCAATGCCTAACAATGATCTGCGTGGCTGGAATACAGTCGATTACTTCCTTAAATATATTTTCTGATTTTTTCTGCAACGAAAATGCACTGCTTGGGGAATAAAGAATTAAATAAAAGTAAGTAAAGGAAATATAAAAGCTAGCAACTTCAAGTGTCAATAGACAGCCAGAGCTTATCTCATCCAACTGACTCATTTAACAAAAGAAAGGGAGGCGGCAGAGCGGGGAGCACCTTGCCTGTGGTCCCTCAGCTGGCCAGCAAGGGATGGAGAGCCAGGACCTGGAAATCCCCCGCCTGCCTTCCTGTCCTCTGCACCCCGCCCCCCGCCCCCCAACGGGCTGCAGTTGCTGGATTCCTTAGGCTAGGAAACCCCTAAGCCTGATGCGAGGTGAGAAAGAGCCTCAAGTGCTAGACAAAGTACAGCCAGATTCCAGCTCAAGAAGAGCTGAAATGAAAATGGCACTCACCAAGAGGACAATGTGAAGGGAATGAGGTGTCCCAGGCTCTGTCACAACTGCTACACAGAACAACTTCATAAACGTGCCATGTTTTCTTGCCTCTGGCTGGCACACATGTGATCCCCCCACGCCTGGAATACCTTCCTCTTGTCCTCTCTCCCATGTATTTCTACAAATTCCTACTCATCCTTTAAGATTAACTTACAAGTCCCTTGCAAGACCTTCCCTGGTCTTCCCCATTTACAAAGCTAATTGGTACCAGGACACCTTAAGAAGAGGATACACCTTGACTGTAGAGCATATAACAATGTTAGGGAGATCAGCATTGGTTTATAGGTCTCCCTCACTCTTTTGATAGTGTTCTTTGAAGGCAGTGGCTATTTTAATCACCTCCCTATCTCTGGTACACGGCAGGGACTCAAATGTCAGTTGAATAAACGTATGTCTGCTAACAGACATACGGTAAGAGTTTAACCTCTCCTTCCAAATCTACTATTTGTCTTTCTCTCCTCAACGGTGCATCTGCAGAACTTTTAGGTAATAGGTTGCTTTGGGATAGAGGTTTTTCTTTAAAGAAAGTTTAAATACTTGAGTTTAATTTTTGGCATTTCATGCTTCTCTTTTCTTAACAAAGAGAAAAGAAATGAGAGAAGAAAGGTAGGATTATATTAATATCAAAAGATAAATGGACAGGCTGACTATGACAAAGGCAAAAAGCAAGCACAGTTGACCATATGATGATACCAGCTGACACATATTCTACACCACCCTATCCCTCTCACTGCAAGACACACATACACAGGTGCACACAAAAAGCTAATAACAAGTCACTTTGGGAAGTTCAGTCATAACCTGTCAACAGGAGACCCCATCGAATAGTAAACACCAGAATGAGTATAATATTAGGGCTGCTAATGGCTAATTAAAATCTGAAGATCAGGTTTCTGGGCACATCTTGCTATATCTGTGCACTAGGCAGTCCCAGACGGTATAAAAACCAAGTTTGGGGCCTGCTTCTTCGTAATAGGCTGTTCCTGCAATATTGCCAAGGTTGTGACAGAATCGTGCGACAAGATCAAGAATCGTCTGCCTGCAGTCTCCTCAGGCACAGCCCTGCTCCTGACTCTGCACATCTGAGAGAAGTTTCCAGTCAACTTCTGGGTCCCAGGAACAAGGCTACTGTTACATAAAACACCAGAAGGGGCCTAGTTTTACTCCTTCTAGGGAAAGAGAACAGTCACAATACTCAAAATACTGCTCCCCTCCCCCAAGACTGACTGGGAAGGGGTACAAGGGAACTTTCTGGCGTAATGGAAACATTCTATGTCTTGACTGAAATGTAGGTTACCTGGGTGTATGTGTTTGTCAGAATTATAGTATTGTCCTCTTAAGATTCACGCATTTCACTGTATGTAAATTTTGCCTAGAAAAAAAGAACCATGCACAATGATCAAACTCTACATAATAGGTTTACTATCTGCAGTAGTATGGACTAGCAATTTTGGAACTACTTTCTGTGTATTCCAGGCTTGAGCAAGTTAACTGAATATATGCAGGATACTGGGAGCCAGGTTTCTCACTGTTGGGGAAGGTAGTTACAAATATGGAAAGGGGGAAAGTTAACATTACCAAAGGGGATAAAATATATCATGTGCCTCCTGACATGAGGATACATCATCATTTCTTTGGTATTCCTGCCAAAAATTCATAACCTGAATCTAATCATAAGGAAACATTAGACAAATCCAAATTGAGGGAAATTCTACAAAATAACTGGCAAAATGTCAAAGTGGTGAAGTTAAGAAAGACAAAGAAAGGCTAAGGAACTTTTCCAGATTGAGGGAAGCCAAAGAGACATGACAACTAAATGCCCGATCCTGAACTGGATTCTGGTCTGGAGAAAAAACTTATGAAGAACATTACTGGTACAAATAACAACATCTGAAATATGGACCGTGTATTAGATAACAGTATTGTTACACAAACATTAAACTGCCTGAATTTGGTAAGTGCATTGTGCTTAGGTAAGATAAGAACCTTTTTCTTAGGAAACATATGTTGAAGTACTTAGCTACGAACAATCACAATGTCTCCAATTCACTCTCAGTTTCAACAAAAAGAGGAGAGGCAGGGAGGGAGAAGAGCACATACACACAAATGGGGAAAAATGTAAACACATGGGGGATCTGGGTAAAGGAGTTCCTTGTACTATTCCTGCAACTTGTCTGTAAGTTTAAAATTATATCAAAATAGAAAGGTACCCCTCCAAATACCCTAACTTCCTCCCAATTACTTAGGTGAAAATCTAAAAACAACAAATTAACTCCATGTATTATAAGAAATTCTTTCAAGAATATCGGTTTCAAATCTGTACTTTTCCCTTTGGTAGCAATTCCACACAACTATTTGGCTCTGAATTCCTTTATGAAACCTAAAAAAGGACTCATATACCTTCCAATAGGGTTTTTTGAAATTCTAGTGACAGATACTATCATTTTGGAAAGTCTTACAAGGCAATAAATAGAAACTGGAATGAAAGCAACTCCTCACCACCCTCCTCCCTCCAGATTCTTCAATATTTTTTCTGGAAGATGGAACAATTCACCTGGCTGTATGCCAAGCTAAAATCAAATAGGATAAGGAACAATTTGCGTGTAGATGATTTAGCCTTCCCTGCCACAGAAGCAGAGAACTGTACTCTTCCCCACCTCAGGCCTTATGAAAGGTCTCTATTTTACTGATGTAAATAAGGTAATGAAGGCATTTTTACTCAGCATGGTTTACTCTACCTCCCCAATCTTTCTGTGCTTGTGCTTATATCAAGACACAAGCATGGCCTTAGTGCTAGGGGGGAAAAGCAAAAATACTGAACACTACCAAGGGAAAACTACTTCATGGATGTCAAAGGAGAAATTTTTAAAAGTCATTTTTAGCCTCAAAGAATTTTTTTGAAACAATAACAACTATGATATGACTCAGTATAAAAAATATTATGCTAAGTATGAATTAAGAAAAATTCACATGCACAGAGATGAAAACGTAATTGGATTTGTCATTTCAAAGTATTAATGCTGGGTTTGCAAATAATAGAGAATGACATCCTCCTAAGCGAATAAATAAGTTAGCCAAGTAAGTAAATGCTGTGTTTCTACTGTAAGGAAATACATGCACCAATGAAGCAACCTTTTCAGCACAAAAGAAATTTAATACCCAGACCACATGAAAAGTGATCGCTATGGGAATAGCACAGCTGTTAAAATCCAAGTCAGTTTGTATTAAATCGTCCAGCATGTTTATGTAAAGCAGGACTCTCAGAATGACCACCAAGGGGAAATAATTTTGCTAACAAAAAAGTAATACCTATAATTAATTTAATGCTTACAATAAGTGTGAAAGAAAATGCAAAGCTATTCTCTTTCAAAGAATATAAGGGACCTCAGCTAGCTGGTATGCTTGTGATCCTTTTGTAAACAGTACCTCAAGGGCTAATTTAATTAGAAATAGAACAAGAAAAAATGAGTGTTTGCATTTCACTTAGAGAACCCAATTATCCTTATTTCATTGACTAACCAGATTTACATAAAGCCACAGAAAAACCTCTGGCACCGGTGCCAAACAATTTCAATATGAAAATTAATACTGCCAAGTTATTTTGAGACCAATTAGCTTAGCCATTCAAAGAAAAAAATGTGCTCCACTGAAGAGCACGTAATCCTAAAACCTGCATTTCTGAAGACAGAAGTGCACACAGACGTCCTTGAGGCCCTGACTTGAGAAGATAGAAGATGCCTTAAAGAACCTACAGAAAAAAGGAGCTCACAGATAACTACTAACAAACAGCTTTAAATCTCAACAGAGACACTTGGGATGCATAACGATAGAACAAGAGCTTACTTTACTTTTGAAGAAAAGAGAGAACGAGCTACTCTAAGTTTTTGAGCACCTAAAATTAACCAAATTTATCAACATTGTTTGTCAAATCTGAGTTAACTTTTTTTAACTTTTTTTTTGGCCGTGCCGCACGGCATGTGGGATCTTAGTTTCCTGATCAGGGATCGAACCCGTGCCCCCTGCATTGGAAACTCGGAGTCTTAACCACTGGACCACCAGGGAAACCCCCTGAGTCAACTTTTTAGAGAGACTGACTGGTCAGGATTGTGCTTCTCATAAGACAAGACCCAGGTAAAGTTTTCAAAGAAAGCGTGCCTGTCATCTCAGAGTGGAGAGACTATCCCTAGAATTCAATCCCTTTCAGAGTGCCAGATGTAGGCTACACAGCAAAGTCCCAAATTATAACCGAGAGGCCAGAGTTTGGGATTAATGACCCCAACGCTATTTTGCATAACACTTGAACATGAAAGTCTTATCAAGAATCATGAGTTTTAAAAGCCCAGGTTAAATCACTGGGCATTAGAAGGCTTAAAGAGGTATCCAAAAGGAAATCAGCTATAACACACAGTGTACATGTGAAAATAACTCAGACTATCTCAAAGCCTATTAAAAAATGAGATGCCATCACTGTAGTTTTGAGATACATCAGCCGTTTCCCATTACAATGGAGGACATACCAGCTCTATTTTTAGAGCCTCTGGAAAGATCAAAGCTGAATGGGCCCTTTTATTGGCTCCCAATCCAGGGCCCTAATCTCTGTTTACTCCTTCTTTGTCATTACGTAGATCTCCGAAAGACACACCACCAGGACCGCCTGCTACCCCTCATCCCCTGAGTAACACTTAAAAATTGCTCTGGGATGGTCGGTACAAGCGAGGAGCTCTCTGGGGAGGAACAAAGACGAGTAAAGTTCAAATTCGAGTCCAAATTACCATCATGATTCAAGTACTAATACAGAACTATAGTAATCTAATTCAGTCTCTCTCTCTACACTATAAACCACACTTTCTCGGGCTGGCTTCTCGTGAGAATGAATACAGATAAAATGAAAACACAATCCTTTCTGGTTTGGCATTTTTAGGCCCTCCCCTCCTCCACAGAAAGCCCTCAGTTGGTTTCAGTGCCTCTGGCTAGTAAGGCTGAAGAGCTCATTTTAAACAAGTCCCATGAATGTAGAACGACTTACTTTGGAAGAACAAGCTGTACATTTGTCAAATGCCAGGCTGACAGGAAGGACATTATCAAAGCGCGACAGAAATCCTCGTATCTAAAAACAAACACAACAAGGCACATCAAGCCCAGAATGACACACCTGTGAAGTACGTGTGTCGCTTCTGACAAGTGGGAAACAATTAATAGGGTGCTCCTGGTACAGATTCACAAAAATGAAGTTCAATGTAGATATTTTCCCTCGTACTATATAATCAGTTTGAGGAAGAACTATATGAGGTCCTTTATTCCATTAAGAACTGGTCTACAAGCTTTGCACATATTTGAGACCTAAACACAAACTGACTCCAAAATATAAAAAGAAAGCTGTAAAATCTGAAGTATTGTTTTCATAAATGTCTTCAAATATATAACCAGTCAACTAGTTTATTACTGACAATTCTCATGTATGTTACAGTGAATATAGGACAAGTGTGCATTTTTAGGATGTGGTATTGGAGTGCGGCCTCAGTAAGAAGGGCTGGGGACTACAGAAGGCAGAAATGGTCCTAAATATAGATCCGGTTACTTGCCTGAGTTGGAACAGATAGGGATAAAATGGAGCGCATTACCAAGTTTATGGGGAAACAGCGCCACCTTGAGCACCTCAGTTATAATTTCTGAATTACAACTCATTTCCATTTACGGGGTGTCAGTTATAACCAGGTTTCGCAAACTATAATTTAAGTAATCCAGACACTACACTTCCAGAACTACACTGACACCAAAAGGGGACTTTCAACTGTTACATATATCATTTAAACATTATTACTAAAAATATGTATGGTGAAATCTCTGAAGTCTCCATAGGACTCAACATTTACAATAAGCCAAACACCACCAATCTTCTCTTGAGTTAATTTATTTGGTCTTGACAACTACCCCACTGATGAAACTCCAGCTGGGAAGGGTGAAGCATCTTGGCTCAGGTAAACAAAAAGTGACAACGCTAAGATTCAGAAGCGGGCCCCTGCTCCCAAACCTGGCCAGGCCCTGGCCTGGGCTCCCTCTCTCCTTCCTTTCCCTTCCCTCCCTCTCAGGACGGCACAGCTTTTGTCTTCAATGTGAGGGCTCACCACACATTTAACAGCCTCACTTGAATACAGCAAAAGAACCAATCCCCCCCCCCCCCCCGCTCTCCCCCCCAGTCCTTGTTGCCTTTAGCCACCCTACCAACACTCCCCCAAAACAAAACCAAGGAAACCTGGCGGACTCTTTAAAGAGACAGGCTTCTGAGTGTGGGCAACTCCACCTTTAAGCCCACACTGCAACTAGTCTAGTTACATTTGCATACTTATTGCTGGAAGATCTAACCTTAAAGGAAATGCCTATAGCAATCTTTTAAACGTCGTTATCTATATGTTATGAGATTTCAATGTAATCCAAGATCAAGAGAGTGTTTGGTAGTAATGATAAGCTAGATAGCTGGGATAAGTTAGCTGGCCTCACGGTGAACCTTTGAAAATGTGACAATCTTTAGTTCTCTGTATCTCAGGAAGGTGGTGACCATTTCCTAATACAGTGCTTGAGGCACAAGCAGGGTCCTAAGTTTGCTCTCCAGGTCACCAAAACAAGAGATGGCAAACCAGCAGAAAAGACTATAACGGCAGGTCACAAATGGATATGTTGAGATCCTCATGAGATCTGGAAGTTACAGGCCCAAAGAATTCTCATAGTGAGTCTCCTTCTATCTCAATGGCTTTAATATTAAATTTACCTAGAAAAATATTTATCATATGTAGCATATTTTCCATGAAAATGTTCACTGATATGGCCTACAGGTTAAGGTCTCCATATAGGTTTCATGAAAAGGTCTCCTGATTCTCTTTTCTCTCATACAGGTAATAAACTTTGTGTTGTGCAAAGAAATACTGGTATTTTTCTCTGCTAAACTGTTCCACGATTGGAGGTGCGGAGTTAAAGGCCAAGGGAAGGGAGACAGTAGACCCAGTTAGGAGCGGAAATGAAGGGAGAAAAGGGAGAGGAAGGAAGGAAGGAAAGAGAAAATATAAACCAAAAACACAGGTGGTGAGCAACAGAAAGGAGCCGAAGTGAATGGGGTGGCCAAGCAGGGGCACCCACACCATTGTTTAGCACCCCAGACAGCTCTTTACCAGGAAACTGACTCATTTTCCCAGGAAATGAAGTAGAATAACATCTGTGTGTGAGGCCTTTCAAATTCCCCAAGTTGGTCTCAGAAGGCTCAGAACTCCACCAAACTAATTCCAGTTTTAGGAAATTCAAAAGAGGAAGGCCTGTTCTCACACCAACTGCGACAGACTCCTAACGGGCACCTCCACAGGTGAGCTCTCTCCCTCCCACTGAATCCAACACTCTGCTATGGATTAATTTTCCTAAGACACAGCTCTGAGGTGTGTCACTTTTTATCAGCTTCCTAGAGCTGACCAAAAAAGCAGAGAATTCCTCATGCTGGCACTCAAGGTCCCCCCTAATCTGGGCCCATTTTGCCTTTCTGATCTTTTCACAGGCTTCATACAACTACTAAGCTCAAGTACAACGTCCCTCTCAAAGACATTACTGCGTTGCTGACCTTGTCTCACGCCGAATTCTGTGACTCAGAGCTCTTCCTTTGGGAACCAGCTATATAACCAAATCTACATCTTCCATAATAGTCACTCAAGCTCAAACACACCTCTTTCATAAATACTCAATCCACCCACCACTTGACTTAGAGATAACGCCTTCATTACGTGAAATCCTTCTTTTTGGTATTTATCACCAAAATAACTTATGTAATAGTTATTTCTTTAAAAAATAACAGGTTTACTGAGAAAAAATTCATGTACCATAAACTTACTTTAGAGTATACAATTCAGTGGCTTTTAGTATATTCATGGAATTTTGTAAACATCACCAATACCTAATTTCAGAACATTTTCAGCACCCCCAAAAGAAACTCAGAACCCCTAAGAAATTAGTCCCCATTTTCCACTTTTCCCAAATGCTGGCAACTACTAATCTACTTTCTATTTCTATTGATTTGCCTAATTTGCCTATTTACTACAAATAGAATCATATATGACTGGCTTCACTTACTATATTGTATCATGTGTATTTCATTCCTTTTTATTGCTAAATACTATTCAATTACATGGATATACCATATTTTGTTTATTCACAAGTTGAATAACTTTTGGGTATATATATATATAGAATGGCATTAATGGATCTCATGGTAACTATATGTTTAACATTTTGAAGACCAAAGTGACTGCACCATATTACTTTCCTGCCAGCAACATACGAGGGTTCCAATTTCTCCACCTTCTTGTCTCTTTGAGGTAGCCATCCTAATGAATATGAAGTGGTAGCTCACTGTGGTTTTGATTTGCATTTCTCTAATGACTAAGTGTTGAGCATTTTTTCATGTGCTTCTTGACCATTCATATTATCTTTCTTCAGAGAAATGTAGATTCAAATTCTTGGCCAAATTTTAAATTGGATTTTCTTTATATTGTTGAATGTTAAGAGTTCTTTATATATTCTGGATATGAGTTTCTTTCAGATATGATTTTGCAAATATTTTCTCCCATTCTGTGGGGTGTCTTTTCACTTCCTTGATGGGTGTCCTTTGAAGCACAGAACTTTACTTTCTTGATGTCCTATTTATTTTTCCTTTGGTTGCTTGGCCTTTTGGTATCATAGATAACAAACCAATTCTCACCCAAGGTTAAGAAGAGTTAGTATGTTTTCTTATTTAATAGTTTTAGCTCTTACATTTAGGTCTGCAATCCATTTTGAGGTGTTTTTTTATATGGTGTGACATAAGGGTCCAAATTCACTGTTTTGTATGTGGAAATCCAGTTGTTCCAATACTTTCTTGAAAAGGCTCTTCTCCCCCCGTTTAATTGGCAAGAAATGACCATAAATGTCAGGGTTCATTTCTGGACTCTCAATTCTATTCTGTTGATCTATATGTCTACCTTTATGACAGTACTACACTGTCTTGATTATAGTAGCTTTGTAGTAAGTTTGGAAACTGGGAAGTATGAGTCTTCTAACTTTGTTCTTCTTTTTCAAGATTATTTTAACTATTCTGGGTCCTTTGCCTTGCCAAATGAGTTTTAGAATCAGCTTGTGTAATATAATTACTTAAAAAATTACTTTTTAATCTCTCTTGCTTTTAGAGGGCAAGATATAGGTTGAACTATTTGCATCTGTCCATAGCACAGTGATTTGCTCATAACAAATACTAATTATTAATTATGAAATGAGTGGATGAGAAAAACACAAACATCCCAAAGCCAACCAAATTATTCATACCTGAAGTATTCAGAGGAAACACATCCCAAATAAACCACAAGAAAAACTCCATCTTACCACCATTCACATCTTCCAGGCAATATGAAGTCCTTCCCCATCAACAACTCTTTAAATCCCCTGTATTACAAATGCACTGAGCTTCCACAATATGCTGTGTTCCCTAAAATCTTACAAGAAATGCATAAAATTTAAAGAGCAGAAGTTGCTACTTAAAATTTTAGCACCTTCCTTAGACATGCATAGAAATCCCAGAGCAAATCTAAAATCCAGGCACCTGATGCAAAATCCTAATAAATATATTCTACCTATTTAGAGAGGCCAGGCACCAATTCACAATCAAAGAAGTTATAAGGATTTGTCCCTTGCTTGGGTGGAGAAAAATTCACCAACATCCTCCTACTTAGAAGTGTGCAAAGTATATGAAACAATATGTTCATCTGGTATTTTTCGATGCCTGCCTGATCAGAAGAATCCCCTGGAACTTGACTGAAAAGATCTGAAGTAAGGCCAGAGCATGTGAGTGTTTAACAAGAGCCCAGGTGATTCAGAGCCTTTGGAAGAAGATGCTTTCAGTTACCAACCTCATTTACCCCTTCCCGTGGTTTAATCTATACCCTCACCATCACCTGTTGTATGTCAGAAAGCAGATGGAAGCAGTTAGCAAGCCTCTGCCTCCTTTCCACGTTTTTTATGCATAGTACCACCACACCCGGCTAATTCAGCCACATCTAAATTAACATCTAAATGACGAGATTTTATAAAGTGATTTCTCCATCCACTCTAAGGCCTCTTGACACGGCTCAAGGTACAGTCTTCCAACTTTGGGGACTACACACAGCTTACGCTAAACCCTTATTTGATTATAATATTTGCCGTCAATCTTTCCTTAAAGGAGGGTAAGTATTAAACAGCTCTTTTTAAAAATTTTAATTCGACCTATTATAAAAGTAATAAGCATGACAGAAAACGAAAGAGCAAAAAAATAACCCGTACTCCCATAGCATATTTACTCCTGTCTTCCTATTTTTTTAAATATATTTAAATACTTAACTTCCTTTTAAACAGCCTCCCGAATACTATTGGCTTCTCAATCTCTCCCCTCCCTAGAGGGGGAAAAACTGCCAATTCCACAAACACACGAACACACACACATGCGCCTCTACTAGAGGGGCCAAACTTTGCCTGCCTCGCTGCATATTTTATTTTCTAAATTACATTGATGAAGGTTTTTTTTTCCTCTTAATGCTGAAAAGAATAAAGAAGATATTAAAATGGCCTGTATGAAAATCCAATCAGTGGTTGCCTGGGTCTGAGGGTGGGGATATTACCATAGAAAAGGCACAAAGTCAGTTTTGGGGATGGATGGAAAAGCTCTGGACCTCATTTGCGGTGGTGGTGGTCATATGCAAGTGTACACACTCGTCTAAACTCATTAAAATGCACGTTTAAACGGGTACATTTGACTGTACGTAAGTTATGCCTCAAAAAAGGTGACTAAAAAAGGTTCATAACCTCATTAACATTTTCCAAACAATACAGAAAGGTACAAAATGAAAGCATAAAGTCCCTATTGCCCCCAATCCCTCTGCCTCAAAAAAACAAAACAAAAAAAACCACCAAAAAAAGCCCCCCCAGCATCAGTTTCCAATGTAGCCTTCCAGGGAAAGAAAGAGTGTTCTACGAACAGACCAGCTCTACAACACGCGTCTCTTCGCTACCCCCTGAATAGTAGCCTTCCAGGGAAAGAAAGAGTGTTCTACGAACAGACCAGCTCTACAACACGCGTCTCTTCGCTACCCCCTGAATATTTAAAAACCCCACCTGGGAAGCTGGGAGAAGTACAATTACCTGCGGTTTCCTGGCTCCCTTCCCTCTCTTCACCCCCAGGCCCCACAAAGGGCAGAAGGAGCTTGAGTTGAATCCCCGTCTTCAAACACCAGCGAGGCGCATGGTTGCACTTGCGCTTGGCTAACAAGGCCTCACGCCCCCTCACCCGGAAGGAGCAAAGATGAGCACAGAGATGACGCACAAAGCCTCAGAGCCAGGCCTATATAGGCTCCCGGCCTCCCTCCCCCCTCGGGGCGGTTCCCAGGAGGACAGTGGGCGGTCCCGGCCGGATTCATTACGCGCACCTGTGCGCATCTAACTAGCGTCCAAAGGTTGGAAGGCAGGAACACCTGTTTGGGGGTGTGTCCTAGGGACTAGGAGGAGTCCAGGGCCCTTTTGGAAAGAGAACTAGGGCCGGTGGGAGCACAAAACTCAAAAGCCATGACCAACAAGCAGGATTTGGTCCGTGTTAACTTGACGAGTCACGTGCTTTGTCCCATAGGATGCCATCAAGAAACCATCTTTATAGAATGAAGTCGTTGTTCTCAAACACCTAACGTCCCTGGAGGTTGTCATTCAGTGGATCTGGAACAGGGCTGGGAAATGTGTATTCTGGAACGGCTCCCGAGGTGATTCTGATGCACCATCCCTGGATTAGGCTGTCTTCCACTTAAAGGCTCAAGGACTCCAATTCTATGCCCAGATCCTCTGTTATCTCCTCCGGTCCATTCTCTGTACAGCAGCCAAACCTGATCATGTCACCGCTCCGCTTATGACTTTTCAACGGCTCTCCGCTGCCCCTGGGTTTAAGATGGCCTGTGAGGCCCTGCCTCTCCTCCTCTTCCCCTGTGCTCTCCCAATTCTCTACGTTGCAGGGGGGACACTGGTCGCCTTTCAGATTCTCAAACTCACCCATCTTCTCTGCCTCTCCTGTGCCTCCCCTAAAGTGCTAACGCCCCTCCCTTCTCCCTCCATAGAAACAACTGCTCCCTCCTAACCTTGGAAGCCTTGCAGGAGGGCATGTCCTGACATCCTGTGGAAATGGTGGCCTAGGGGACTGAGCAGAGGAGCGATATCTGCTACGTGCCATCCCTGTGTCTGGCTCTCTGGAGTGTTTTCACATACTCATCTCATGTTGCCCTCACTACCATCCTGGGACTTTCCCCTGTATTCTAGATAAAGAAATCGAGCCTCAGGGAAGTGGCTTGGCTCACCCAAGATTCTACAACTACCAAGTGGTAAAGCCAGGGATCTGAGTTCTGTTCCTTCTCTCCCAAGTCTAGGGGAAAAGGCTGAAAATCAAGGAGAAGGTAAAAAGAACGGAAGAAAGAAAGAGAAGACCAGAGGAATTAAAAAACAAATAAACACCCCCTCAAAACCAAAAACTCAATATCAAGACGGCTGCCATCAGGGTCTGAGTGGATTAAATTATCTTCAGTCATTTATGCCCAGTCAGCTACAAAATAAATAGATCAGGAATAGAAAGGGGTCTCTTCCATTCTGGGCAGCCCCTCATGGTGTTTACACCTAAGCTGAGTGAAAGCGGCTCGAGCCCCAAGCCCACCTTGAGGTGGGAGATAGATGGGCTCCAGGTTATACATTTACAACTGGCCTTCTGTTAACATTTCATGGGGCAGGAAAAAATGGGCTTCAGGCCGGACACTTACAACTCGCCTCCTGTTTGCACTTCCTGAGACAGGAGATAGGTGGGCTTCAGGTTAGACATTTAAAATCAGCCTCCTGTTTGCTCTCCGAAATGGAAGCAATGACAGAGACAGGGTAAAAAGCCAAGTTTTGTCTCTTGTGGATGCCTTAAGATAACAGTCATGGCAAAAACGAAGAGGGGCAAAACCTCGTTTGAGTAAAGGATCAAGGGATCTCCACTTCGCCCCTCCTTGGGGCAAGGGAGACACTACACATGTGTAGAAAGGCTCCTTGGGGGTCAAAAGTCAGGGGACAACTCCATGCCATGGTGACTCTTGCTTCTCCCAGATGCCTTCACGTCGGGGTCCATCTTGACTGTGGGGTAAGTGTGCACCTAAGGGGAGGGTCCTGAGACAAATTAGCCAGGGGGGGACAAAGCAAGATGATTGGCCAGAAGGGAGACAAAAACCTGGAAAACTGCCCCCTCATACAGGATTTAAACTTCCTAAAGGCGTTACTCTCTCTCTCAGTTCTCCCATGCGTCTTTCCACACGTACTTTGCTTTTCCAAGAAACTTTCTACTTTTCTCTTTACTTTCTGCCTCCTTGCCTGAATTCTTTCTTGACAAGCCAGGCTAGAACTGTGGGGTTAGGCCCTAGCCGCTGGCCTCTGTGGTCTAGCAGTTAGGACTCCCGGTCCGGGGACTGATATTGCTTCCAGCTACTGCTCACTGCTGCTCGCTGCAAGTTGCCGCTTACTGCTGCGTGCGTCCAAAATCAACCTCCCCTGGATGGGAAGTGAAGAGCCAATGCCCAGAAATAAACAGCCATTCTGAGAAGGCACAGTTGCAGCCACAGCAGAAACCTGCTGCTTTGACTTCACACCGGTTTCCAGCAGGCCTGGCGGTATTTCTAGAGCTTGGAGTTTGCATAAATAAGAGCTACCTCCAAACTCCGCATTGCTCTTGGATGTTGCAGAGAGTCTTAACCAAATTCAACGCCAAAATAAAGTTTAGCAAATGCAAAACCTCAGGCGCACCACAGAGGTCTTTGTTTCAGACAACAGCTTCAGCTCCCACCACTGACCCACCTCTCACTGTCAAACAGGGGCCACCAAGGGGCAGAAGAAGCAAGGTGGAAATGAGCCAGCGCCATCCTTAGAAAAATAGCGCAGGATGGAACTAATCCTTCCAACCCTTCCCTGCACGCTCACTGCTTCCAGAGTTTTACGAGATTCCTTGTAACTCCCTTTTTAGGAGGCTAGATAGGCGCCCACTTTACCATTTTAATTAAAAGTGAAAGAGAAAGATAAAAACATTTACAAATGTCCCTTATGTGGCCAGAACTGTGCTAATGTAATTTAATCTATAATGTAATTTAATCTGTACATGAATCCCAGTTGTTTAGTATATTATTATGCCCGTTTTAGTAATTTAAAATATGAAGTTCAGAAAGGATCAGTAACCTGCCCGAGGTCACACAGTGACAAGTGGCAAGAACCGCCTTGAACCCGTTTGTCAAATGGATGAAAATGAAATTAAGAGGCAAAGCTGGGATTCTAATCGGATCTGTATGATCCAGAGCCTTCTGGTTCCCTCCCACGCGAGCCTCCCAAACAGGACAGCCCCATCGGGTGAGCAAAACTCGTGGGGCACAAGTGACGTCCTTCAACTGATAAAATTACGCCCAAGTCCTCTTGGGCCAAGAGATGCTACCTGAGACGCTCTGGAACTCTGGCACTGTGTGTAATTTATCCCCCACTTTGTGTGCCAGGAGCGGGGAATGCCCCTCTCTTCTTCTAGGGCCTTGCACGCAGGGAAGCCCAGACCTTGTCGGATCTTGAACCCAAATCCCTCCTGTATTCAGGGGCCTCCCCATTGGAATGAGACTTCACCACATCTGAGTGGCTTGGGGTACATCCACCACCTTAGAAACTCCAAAGGCAAGTGGAACCAAACGCTTGTGCTGCGTGCCGGTCACCGAACTTCTCTGAACCTAATGGCGCTTTGGCACGGCGTCAGCGTTTGGGGATCACCTGCTGCAGGGATGACTGGAGGGAGGGGGAAGGGAGGATGAACAGGTCACAAACCACAGTGGCTGAAATGGTGAAACAGCAGACGTTTGGACTGTCTGTTCTTCCTGCCCTTTCCATTGCCATCAATTCGAGGGGTACAGAATCAGAGGGGGAAGGAGATTCCTTTTCTCGGGCTACATCTCAGGAAATACGCTCTTAGTGCTTATCTTCTTACCCTCCTTCCTCAGCAGTCAATCCGTCCACACCCCTAGAGGCACACCGAGGTCAGCATTTCGGAGCACGG
This sequence comes from Orcinus orca, assembly GCF_937001465.1. NCBI lineage: Eukaryota > Metazoa > Chordata > Mammalia > Artiodactyla > Delphinidae > Orcinus > Orcinus orca. The sequence goes on from NC_064568.1 coordinate 5,883,055, forward strand.
TAAAGAGACCTTACTGAAAGCGAACGGCCTGAGGATTTGTGGGGCACAGCCTGTGCAGACAGGCCAAATCAAGAGCAGGCCGAGGCTTGGCTAGAGACCACAACTCTAGCTCGGCTTTTGTCTCACTGGGAGATTTCCCAGGCTGGTCCCTGCCCAGGTTCTGTCCTAGTTTGGGCTTTGTTCTACTCTTCTGAAAGTAACTAAAACAAAGAACTTGAAAGCCCAAGAGAACTATGGGGTTGGCAAGTCTAAACCCCTAGGAGGGGCATACCCATCCAGGGTCTTCATTCAGTAGTACTTGAGGACCAAGAGTCCATTTGCCCAAAGAGAAAAAACGTGAACTGCCTGGTCCATGTTGGTATCAAAGCAGGACTGCTATATTCATGACCATGGTTTTCAGACAACTACTGAATTGCCACGATGCTCTTCATTCTCTGAGGGATGTCCAGTCAAATGATCAGCAGCTACATCGGCTGTTAATTTCTGTCACATTTCTGTCTCACCAGCCTGCACACCAACTTCCTGGAGACATCAGGAGTGGCCTCGACACTTGATAACTCCTGAACTGTGCCTCCCGCCAAAGAACCAGAAAAAGGGGTCTGGCCTCACAGAACAGTCACCACCCCAGGAGCCAGGAAAAGACAACCCCGCCACCTTTTTTTTTTTTTTTTTTTTTAAATAAAAGATCCCACTTGCTGGGAAGCAGAGGGAATAACAGTATGCGCTAAGATCTACAGTGAAAAAGTTCTCTCTAGCAAAGAAGCCAGACTCCAAAGACCATGTATTATATTATTTCATTTACAGAAAGTTCAAAATTAGACAAAAGTCTCCCAAGGTGTTTGGAGCCAAGAGCTGCGTGTCTCTGTGTGGGAAGGAGGCAGTGATAATTGAGGAAGCATGGGGGGATGTCAGGGAACTTGATAACACTTCATTTTGACCTGCGTGCTGGGTACATGAGTGGTGTTCATTTTGTGAGAATCCAAGTTGTATACTTAATGATTTGTGTGATTGTGTATATTTTATACATAGATAAAAATGACAAATTAAAAAACATTCCCTTCATAGGCAGAAAGTGGCTTATACTCATTGCTGCCTGCTTGCAGAATCCCATCCACACACAGTGGGCCAGAGACTTTTTAAAAAGAACAAACCCATAAGCCTGTTTTCTCACCTTCAAATGGTTTTTTCACGGTTTTCAAATGCAATAAGAGGTTGTTTCAGGCTGAATATCACTGAATTTCAGGGACTAATCAAGCCTTTTTCTGCACTTGACCAATCTCTGGATAAGCCAAATTCGGCCTGTGGTCCCACGGAGAGATGGACTAAGTAATCCTCAGGCCTCCCAGGTCTGACACGGGGGAGAGCTGAGACGCAGAGAGCATGGGCGAAGTTAAGCAACTTTCCCCAGATTACACAATGAGTCGCTGGTGGGGGGCCTTGTGATTCTCGGTCCAAGGACTATCACTTTTCTACTACATCTCATTCCACAAGGGCCAATTAATAAACACTCTCCTTTGGGGAACGGAGAAAAAATGAGCCCGGGGAACGTCACTGGCTATTCTCTGTATACAAAGCACACAAAGGGGTTTACCGAGTTCCTCTCCAACAGGAAGTCATTTGTCTCAAGAGAGCCAGGAAAAGGAGGGGGTAAGTGCTGAGTCTGCATTGCAACACAGCCAGTGTTTTTGTGGAAACGGTGGTCCCCTAATCAAAACACAGTTGCATAAATGGACTCACTCCACTTCAAAAAGAAAAAAAAAAGAAGAAATTTAAAGCCTTATAAAATAGGGACCACACAACCCTGACTAATTTTTTTTTTTTTAACATCTTACCCTGACTAATTTTAAAGCTCTTTCTCCACTGTCTTTTTTAGAAAGTAGCTAAAAATAAAGGCTTGAAACTTGAAATAATGTAAGCAAGTAATCACACACACACACACACACACACACACACACACACACACACACACACACACTGGGCTTTTCCCATATATGGCTGCATTATTCTTCAGACTTTGAAAAGGCCAAATGAAGAGATGGCCAACAACCAAAATAATCCTTCAGACATTTGAAAACTAGGAGAAAGAACTAGAAGAGTGGGTGAATGACAAACAATTGCAAGCCTCCATGGGGGTAAATAACACTGAGAGGGATTAGTTGCCATAGTACTGTAAAAACATGGGCACATGCATTTTGACACCGGACCCCTTCTATAAAGAAACTGTTCTGCCCTCTGGCCTCAGCACTGAGAAAACTACAACTGCGGTAATTTAACATAAAGGACTTCAAGAAGGAAACCAGTGCAGGGGCACGACTGAAAATTTAATTAAGGCCCTTCTCAGCATGAAATCTGTAAAGGAGATGTGAGGGCACATCTCAAGGTCAGAAGAACGGAAGGAGACATGTGAAAAGGGATGAGGGTGAGGATTCAGATGAGCACGTCCACAGCAGAGGTTGGCTCTGGAGGACAGCTTCCTCATGGGGATGAGGGGGGCTTATTACAGGGCCTAGTGGGTCCTACTTGAAGTGTTTCTGCAGAAAAGATTAACCCATTCATGTCAAATAAATGCCATCTTGAGTGCGGCAGGCTGGAAAAGTCACATTTGCATGGTGATGTGTGCTTTACCAAGCCTCGTCACAGACAATCCTGCACACAAGGTAAAGCACCTGCTTTTACTGATACAGAAACTGAGGCCCAGGGAGGTAAGTGACCTAACACAAATCCATGACAGGTGATGTAGGGCAAGTGGCCCAGAGCAGCGATTCGAAGCAAACTCTCCCAAAATGCAGGCCGGGGCTATTTCCACTCACAAAACCTCAGACGCAGCCCTGGTCAGAGTGCCGAGTTTAGGTATGGATTTCGGCATACCTCTGTGACCGTGCACAAGTAATTTCCCCTCTTCTGATTCAGACCCTCAACCAGAAAATGACAGGGCAGGTGTGCGTAGGCAGCGAGAGAGACGAACGCGACCTGCGTGAGTTACCCCGCTCTCTGCACGCGTCGGTGAGTCTGTCCTCACAAGCCCCCAGATGGGACTGTCGGGTGCTCTCACTGCTCCCCTAACTAGACAGCCTTCCTGCTACAGACTGAGATACACACACGGAACCCAGAGAAATGATTTCCGAAAAGTAAGACCAGAAAACCTCCAAAAGCATAGTGACGAAAACTGGTGAAGAGGCAACACGAATTTAACATTTTCATCCCACTGCTTTTTTTCTCTCTCGCTCTCTATGGGTGGACCTTCCCTACGATGCCTCAGATTCTTTTTTCTGAAAAGACACCCCACTGTCTGGTGACACTGTGCACTTCCAATGGCTTTCCCATGTATGCCCAGAAAGCCTTCTGTTATTTGGCTTCTACTATTTATTATTTCTTAATTATTATTAAGGAGTCAGTAATAATAAACAACAGCAACAAAACTAGCAGCACCATTTACTGAGGGCTGTGACGTACCAGGCACTGTCGCTAAGCCCTTTCTGTATAACATCTCTCATCTCTACTGCTACCAGCTGAGGTCGGTATTCTTGACTCCATTTTCTAGATAAGAAAACTAAGGCTCAGAGAAGTTTAATGACTTGGCCAAGGAAGGCCATCTTAATAACTGCCGGGCTGGGATTTAAGCCGCTGTCTGGTTGGTTCCAAAGCCCGTTCTCTCTTGTTCTACTCCATCACGAGGCCCCTAGTCAACATGCTAAATGCTAAATCAAGACTCTGGGTAATGCTGCTTGTACAGGATTTCTTCTCGTCACCATCCTGCAGAATGGGATCTCCTCCAGGTGCTCATAAAGAATTCCCACTGAAATACCAGGGAAGCTGGAGGGTAGAGAGGGTGGAGAAGAGGTGGGCTGGAATGACCCCAAATACTTTCCCACTGCACCACTGGGATCGGGTCCAGAACTGTGATTTCATTCCCAGTCACTAACCTGGTGAGGCACGAGCCCGAGAGAGGTTGGAGGCTCATTCATGCGGTCGTCACTGCTGCTGGCAATGGCGTAGCCCCTGAGAAAAGGAAACCATGAGAGCTGTTCATTTCATAAAAATCTATGTTTAATTCCTGTGAGGACGATCTGGAGGAGGTCCACATAAGATTTATAAGGATAACCGAACACCCCTTGCTAGGCAGCATAAGCTAGGGAAAAAAAACCCCTAATTTCCCTGGGAGGAAGGCAGAAGAATAGTTTAAAAAAGAAAAAGCTTGTGTTTTAGAGTCAGAAAGACCAGAGCTTGTGAGCACAGGCAAGTTGCTTAATTTCTCTGTGCTTCAGGTCCATCACCTATAAAATAGGAATAAGACAGTTGTGAGAAATGAATTAGGAGTAAGTTAGATAAATTGCCAAGTGCAACATCTGGCTAATGTTAATTCCCTTACTCTCAAATAGTCTTGTAAAACACCACAGCACATTGTTGAATTGAATTGAAATTTTGAAACAGAAAACCTTCCAACCTTAACTTGCTGGGGTGATGTAAATGCTACCACGATGGAGGAAGGAGAAAGAAAAGCGAGGGATTAATTGGGCAGAACGAATACTCCCTCCCGAATAACAGTCTGATGTTTACTTACGTTACAGAAGAGACGTGACACAGACCCTGGTTTTAGCCTATGACCAAGGCAAATGTGGCAGACAGAGGGGTCGGTGTCAAGGACTCAGAGCCAGCTCTGAAAGATTTTAACCCAAATGCTTCCTGTCAGGGGGCCACAATAAACATAGGTGCCAGGGGGATGACAAAGATGAGAGGAAGACAAAAAAAGCTGCTTATTTTCATTTAACTCTGAAGCACCTATACTGTTACATATGCTACCAACATAGTACAGAGGCTATCTTTTCAACTTCAGAGAAGAACTCTGAGTTATACAGTAAATAGAATATTCATGTTGATTTCTCAGAACCTGAAAAACAAATCTTTCAAAAATTCAATTCTTTCCTGCCTGTATTACAAACAGCATAGCAGAGTGATTAAAAACAGAGTTTGGAGCCAAACTGGGCTGTGCTTAATCCCAGCTTTACTACTTATCAGCTTCATGAATTTCAGCAACTTAGTTATCTTCGCTATGCCTCAATTTCCCCATCAAAAATGGGACAGATAAGAGTTCTTTCCTAATCTGTTTGCTATGAGGATTAAATGAATTACTATTTGTAAAGTGCTTAGAATAATGCCTAGCACAACGTAAGCACTAAGTAAGGGTTGAAAATAAGACAAATCACAATGTGTTTGTCACACAGTGAGGTGTAAACACCTGTTTGGCTCCAGTTTGCCTTCACTATATCACACTTGAGAGCACGGTCTCCAGCGGATATTGAGAGAGTCTTAAGTTGTTTACTAAGTTTTCTTTCGCTTCTCTCTTTTCTTCATTTTCTTTCCTTTCCTTTTCTCTTCTTTTCCTTCCTTCTTTCTTTTTCTAAGTTACTGACTCTATTTTTTAAAATTAATTTAATTTTTGTCTCACTTTTATTTATTATAAGATGAATTACTTCTGTTATTTATAAGTCATAAAGTAAGATCTTCTCCTTGCTTGGAGAAGAGAGGGTGTCTAGACCACAATTGTGCTAATTTTTATATCTGTAATATAACATATATACAATGTGTTACACATAGACACTACCGAAAGGCCCAAGGTCAAGTTGAAACAAAACACACCAGCCTACTCCTTGCCTTCCTCTCACATGCAAGCCTAACCCTATGAGTGCTTAATAAATTAAAAAATACTTTTATAACTGGTGTGGCATTGGTGGACTAAGTGGTCAGGACCAGTCCCCTCATTGAGAACAAACAGGAAAGCTAGACAAAGTACACAAACCTCCGTTTGAAAGCATCAGAGAGCTACCACAGTAAGGGAGAATTACAGAGCTAAGGTTTATAAGAGGAGGGAAGCCCACAGAGGTAAATCAGGCATTTGCAAGGGGAATTTGCCCCCATAAAATGATTGTCAATGTCCAAAAGCAGTGGCCACAAGCTCAGAAGCTGAACAGTGATACTCACTGGCTCATGAGGCTGATGGGAAAATCCAGAGTTGAGGTCTGCCAATAAGGAGGAACCATGGGAAACATCCAGGGTTTGGACTGGGATCATACAGGGGTGCATCCTCAGACTAACGGTGAACCGGAAATAGATAAGCCCTAATTGGATGAAATGTTCTAGGATGGTAGTCCCCTTGGCCTAGCGGTTTGCCAGAAAGAAATGTAAATCACATCTCTGTAATTTTTCAAATATAATGTCCAGTACTCAATCAAATATAGCCAAGAAGATACAAGGAATTGAGGAAATTTAAATATTGATTGGATATGTGGTAATATTAGGAAATTGCCTTTAATTTGTTTTTATATGTAAAAATAGTAAAGATACATACTAAAAAGATATATTTTCATGAATGAAAGCTATGTCTTGGATTTGCTTTAAAATAAGTCAGTGGAAGGAGAAAAACTGTGGACAGTAGTACAGATAAATGATGACTGGTAATTGTTGAAGCTGGGTGGTGCATACAAGGTGGTTTCTACGTATATACACAAATTGTGTGTGCGTGTGTGTGTGAGAAAGAAGATATCTATATCTATCTATCTATATCTCTACCTATCTATATATATCTTTTCATATATGTTTGAAATTTCCATAATGAAAAGGTTTTGTTTTTTTTAAAAAAAAACAAAACCAGGTATATGAGGAGACAATACATAACCAAAAGCCAATAAAAACAATAGACAATAGGAACAGACTCATAGGAGATCCCATTAATGGACATTACTGATAAGGACTTAAAAGAAAAACATGATCAAATGTGTTCAAAGAATGAAAAAGACCAAAATCACAATTTTGGCAGAGAAGAGGGTATGTATAAGATAAGATCAGATGGAAACTCTAAGAGTGAAACATATAATTATGAAATTTAAAACTCAATGGATGGTTTAAAGCATAGACACAGAAGAAGGAAGACTTAGTAAACTGGAAGATAAGCCAAAACCAAATAGCCAGACTGAAGTAAGGAAAGACAAAATTATGGAAAGTACAGAAAAGAGCATAGGCTGATTCTAACATGCAACTGGGGACTCGAAAGGGGCAGAAGCAATGTTTTAGGAGATAATGGCTGAAAATTGTCCACAGTGGGTAAAAAACATCAAGCCATGGATTCAAGGGGCACTAAAAAGCACAATCAGGATAAATACAGAAATAGGTATACAATAACAAATAACAGAATTAGGTATGTGTTCCCAACTTCTGAAAACCAAAGACAATGAGAAAATCTTAAAAGCAACTGAAGGTAGGGGAAGAGGGAGAAAAACAAATTGTATCAAAGGAGTAGCAACCAGGTACACACCTTACTCCTCAACCAGGATAAGGGCAGCCAGAGACAACAGGAGTGCACTCTCAACTTGCTAAAGGGAAATTACCACCAGTCTGGAATTCTGTACGCAGCAAAAATAGCTTTCAAGTGTAAAGATAAAACAAAGACATTTTTGGACAAACAAAAACTGAAATATCTTTGTCGCTGGCATTTCTAAAGGCAATAATAAAGGGTATTCTTCAGGCAGAAGGAAAATGCCCTTGGATGGAAGCTCAAGGTCACAGAAAGAAAAGTAACAAAAAGGAAAATATTAGCAAAATGAAATGAATACCAACTATATAACAATAATAATATCTTCTAGAGTTTAAAATACATACAGAACTTTTTTTTTTTTTTTTTTTTTTTTTGCGGTACGCAGTCTCTCACGGTTGTGGCCTCTCCCGTCGCGGAGCACAGGCTCCGGACGCGCAGGCTCAGCGGCCATGGCTCATGGGCCCAGCCGCTCCGCGGCATGTGGGATCTTCCCGGACCGGGGCACGAACCCGTGTCCCCTGCATCGGCAGGCGGACTCTCAACCACTGCGCCACCAGGAAAGCCCCAGAATTGTTTTTAAATGAATGTGCAGACAGTACTGGGCGCCTGCCCAATGTATTCTCCACTTCTATCTCACCACAGTTTCACTGAGAGAGGCAACATGCCCAGCCAAAGGACTACATTTGTCCGTCTTCCTTGCAATTACGAGTGCAAGGTCATGTGATATAGGAGTTTTAGAATCAATGGGTAAGTCTTCCCGGAGAGCCTTTTAAAAGGGGGCAGCCTCAGCTGAGCACAACTTTCATCCTTTGGACATTCCTTTCCTCTTACGTGTAACACAGAAGCAACACTGTTGGCAGAGCAGCCATCTTGTGACCACAGGTGACAAGCATAAGGAAGGGAGCTAAGCGTGGCTGAGTGAGTGCTAAGGAAACAGTCCCCGATGGCATATCGGAGCCTTTGTACCAGCCCTGGATGCTGCCTCTGAGCTTCTTGCCGCATGAGAAAAATCAAGCTGTACCCTTTGGGCTAAGTCACTTTAGATGGATCTGTTACATACAGCTAAATGCAATTTCTATCCTATGTAATTCACGTATTGCCTTACAAGTGCTCAGGGCTAAGGAGATCAAAACATATTAAGAGGATAAATGCATGAAGGTCCTAAGGCCACTACCAAAATTTTTATCCTTCCTTATTATCCATTACCAATTAACTCTAGGAGAGTTCAGTTCCAGAAGGATGCAGAGATACAGCTCCAAAGATCACAATGACAAGTCCTCCAGGCCAAAGAATCACACTGGGTTTTTTTAAAATCTTGTTTTTTTGAGGATGGAAAGCGCAATATAATTCTCAGAAAATTCAGACTGAGAAAAGGCCAAGGGAGATACAAAAGCTTTCTTTGCTTAAACACCCATCTCTAAAAGGCAAACTCACCCTTCTGGATGCTGCAAAACGGAAACCATCAACTCCACCGCCAGGGCTCCTGCAATCATGGCCAGTCCTGGACGACTCACAGTGCACTGCTGGTCCAAGGTCCGGTCTCTGGTTGACTACAGAGAACAGTCACTGACGTGAATGCAAAGTTCTGTTCCACCCAACGCCAGCTGTGTGAAGCATGAAACTCCTCCACAATAAAGCTCTATCACATACCAGACGCTCACTGTTGGCAAAGATCAGTCAGCCTCACATAATACCATTTCTTGCAAGTACCAAGAAAATCAAAATATACAAGTTAGGTAACTAAATGAGGTAATACATTAAGAAGGACTAGCAGTTATAAACAAATTAAAGATGGGGGGCCCAGCTGCCTCACACATGGAGTGGCGTCCTGTACTCTTAACTGAGTACCCTTAACCACCCTTCTTCACATAAGAGGATATTTTTGTCTTTATACTGGGAAGACACAAAAGCCAGTCATCCAGAAGAGGTGTAAATCAGTGAGGAACAAGTTTTAATAGAAGGTGAAAATGGAGGGGAGGGTACGGACAACACCTCTGCTTTGTTTCACTAGAAGTGATCGCCTTTTCTGATGAAAGACCATTCCTGCTCACCCTGCTTCCATGGCAGCATTAAGAACACAGAACCTTACGTTGGAACAGTGTAGTGCTTGCTGCTCAGAGCACTTCCATGTTTGAACCACCTTGCACTGTTAATAGTCAGGGCAAGTATTCGTCCCTCCCCTACTGGGGTTGGCAGATAAAATACAAGATGCCCGGTTAAACTTGAACTTTAAATAAACAACAAATAATCTTTTAGTATAAACAGATCTCGAATATTGCATGGGACACACTTATACTAAAATATTATTCGTTATTTACCTGAAATTCAGAGTTAACTGGAAATCCTGTATTTTGACAAGCTGAGTCTGACAACCTTCTGGGCCTCAGAGTCCCATCCTGCAGAAGCACAGGGAGCTTATTTGGAATAATCCCGTGAGGCTGGACTGCAGTCTGGGTCTTCAGACTCCTCATTTAACACCCTCTTCACTAATATACCCTAAGAATCCACACAGAATACAGCGCGAAGCGCTGCCAGGAACCAATCTAGCCTGCAGTTTCCTTGCTGAGCTTTCCATAAAAATGGTTTGTTGCTGCGTTTACATTGGCGAACAGGGAAGAGCTGGACACAGTTGATGATGTCAAACAAGGCTCATAGAGGGATAAGGCCCTGCCCCGCCCCCCAAATGGAGAATTTTTCTCTTTGTTAAAAGACAATATCTAAATAGTCGTAAAGGAAAGAACTGGGTCTCTCCACTCTAGTGGGCAAGACGGTTGTAGGAAATATTTGGAATAACAAAGAAATCCACTTACATCTCCCGGGGCCACCACATCATTGCAGAAATAGCAGCCAAGTTTGTAGCCAGGGATGTTGGCAAAAAGTGATGGGCCCAGGAGGTCGGCAGGTGCCACAGGGTGGCTGGGACACAAGTCCCCGGCTCCCTGCTGCTTAGGCTTCTTCAGGCCATGTCTCATAACAACAAATGTGTCAAATCCCAAGGCAGCATTGATGACCAGCTGTGAGTTTCAAGGAATAAAAGGCTAGAGTTAAGAGACACATATTTTAAGCCATGGCTAACTTCATATTTGGTCCACTTAAAGAATTTATTTTATTAGTGTTTGCAGTAAATGTTTGCATATGACTATAATTAGATTCTAGAAGCTAATGTTGGTAAAAGTTACCCAAGACTGAGGGCTTATTAGATGCAAAAGACTTGACAAGTGATTAACATAAATTATCTCATTTGGTTTCATTTAAAATTCCCAGCAAACATTTCCTATTTACAGATGAGGATACTGAAAGTCAGAGAGGTTACTTCTATAACTTGCCCAAGGTCACTTAGCTGGTAAAAGGTAGGTGTATAAAACTGTCTCGATAGTTCTCAAACCCATTCTTTCCAGCATTATGCTATCCTCTGTTATTTCTACAGAGATTTTTTTTCATAATAGCTTTATTGAGATATAATTCACATACCATATAATTCACCCTCCACATAGGATTTTTTTTGAATATTTTCTTTCTTTTTAAAAATTTATTTATTTATTTATTTATTTTTGGCTGCATTGGGTCCTGGTTGCTGCGTGCAGGTTTTCTCTAGTTGCGGCAAGCGGGGGCCACTCCTCGCTGTTGTGCGCGGGCCTCTCATTGCGGTGGCTTCCCCCACTGCGGAGCACGGGCTCCAGGCATGCGGGCTTCAGTAGTTGTGGCTTGCGGGTTCTCGAGCGCAGGCTCAGTAGTTGTGGCGCACAGGCTTCATTGCTCCGCGGCATGTGGGATCCTCCCAGACCAGGGCTCGAACCCGTGTCCCCTGCATTGGCAGGAGGATTCCCAACCACTGAGCCACCAGCGAAGCCCCCACATAAGTCTTTGAGGACAATTTTTTTCATTTATACTGTAAGAACGTCTCTTAGTTGTAATTTAACTCATTCTCCCAAATTTATGGTTAGACAGAAAGTTAGAAAAAATCAAGGGAAACCATACCAGAAAACAAAAATCACTCACAATCTCACAGCTCCAACAAGTATTATTAATAGTTTGAAGTATTTCCCTGTTATTTTCGCTCTCTCTCTCCCATTCCCTTCCTCCCTTTCTCCCTTCTTCTTGCCACCCTTTGATAAACGTAGATATCTTTACATATATAAACAGAGTTGATAAAAAAATATATATATACAATATTATATCTTGCTTATTTAACATACTGTGGTATTTTCCATGTTATTAAAATTCTTTGAAGACATAACCGTGAACGGCTGCATACTATTCCGTCACACATATGTACCGTGATTTATTGGGTTGACCAAAAGGTTCGTTCGTTTTTTTCCGTAAGATGACTCTAGTAGCAGTTAGTTGTCTTTAATGTCATTCGAAACAATTTTGTTAGATTGTATGTGACAGCTGTCATATCAGCATGTGTTTAAAAAAAGACATGAAAATTAGTGAATTTTTGTGTAGCCATTTTAATATTGAAGATGAAGGAAAAAAGCAACATTTTCGGCATATTATGCTTTGTTATTTCAAGAAAGGTAAAAACGCAATCGAAATGCAAAAAAAAAGATTTATGCAGTGTATGGAGAAGGTGCTGTGACTGATCAAATGTGTCAAAGGTGGTTTGAGAAGTTTTGTGCTGGAGATTTCTTGCTGGACACTGCTCCACGGTCAGGTAAACCAGTTGAAGTTGATAGCGATCAAATTGAGACATTAATTGAGAACAGTCAATGTTATAACACGCGGGAGACAGCCAACATACTCAAAATATCCAAATCAAGGGTTGAAAGTCATTTGCACCAGCTTGGTTATGTGAATTGCTTTGATGTTTGGGTTCCACGTAAGTTAAGCAAAAAAAACCTTCTTGACTGTATTTCCACATGTGATTCTCTACTTAAACGTAATGAAAACGTTCCGTTTTTAAAACAGATTGTGACAGGCAATGAAAAGTGGATACTGTCCAATAATGTGGAAAGGAAGAGACTATGGGGCAAGCGAAATGAACCACCACCAACCACACCAAAGGCCAATCTTCATCCAGAGAAGGTGATGTTGTGTATATGGCGGGATTGGAAGGGAGTTCTCTAGTATGAGCTCCTTCTGGAAAACCAAACGATTAATTCCAACAAGTACTGCTCCCAGTTAGACCAACTGAAAGCAGCACTCAACGAAAAGAATCTGGAATTAGTCATCAGAAAACACATAATCTTCCATCAGGATAACTCAAGACTGCATGTTTCTTTGATGACCAGGCAAAAACTGTCACAGTTTGTCTGGGAAGTTCTGATTCATCCGCCATATTCACCAGACATTGACCTTCGGAATTCCATTTATTTAGGTCTTTACAAAATTCTCTTAATGGAAAATTTCAATTCCCTGGAAGACTGTAAAAGGCACCTGGAACAGTTCTTTGCTCAAAAAGATAAAAAGTTTTGGGAAGATGGAATTATGAAGTTGCCTGAAAAATGGCAGAAGGTAGTGGAACAAAAGGGTGAATACGTTGTTCAATAAAGTTCTTGGTGAAAATGAAAAATGTGTCTTTTATTTTTACTTAAAACTGAAGGCACTTTTTGGCCAACCCACTGTTTAAACATTCAGTTCTTTTGGCCCTTGAAGTTGTCACTGACCCAACAGTAGTGAATGAGACAAAATCTTTGCCCTCTTGGAGCTTACATTCTATTGTGAGTAGAGTGTCCCTTCCAGTAAAGGACCTCACAGGGTGGTTATGAAAATTAAACAGTAAAGGGTAACAATTATGCTGGATGATGGTGCATAAGGCAGAAACAGTCTCTGGAGGAAGCCCTCTTGTACCAGGTCACTAGGCCACACAAAGCACCTTCTGCTCTGGAGGGGGCAGATTGGGGACACTTCCCCCTGGGGAGATGATGCATTAAGTCACCACCAGAGGACCCACACTCTACCTTTCTCTTGCTCGCGGCGATGACGGCGGGCAGCCATCGGCTCTCCCGGGTGTCCATCAGCAGGAACACGACATCATGGCCTTCGACGAGCTGCTCTAGCCGCTCCACATCCCTGCGGGCCTGCTCCAGGGTGACGCTGGAGAAGTTCACTGGGTGTCCCGGCATGGGGATGCTCATGTTGAACCCTCTGGCGTTCTGGGGACACACCAGAGAGAGGGGGGTCTGAAGCAAAGGGACAGGCGGGATCTCAGAGCCCGCATCTCCCGGTCGCCGCAAGTGTGCACGCATGGTCGCTTACAGCCTGAAATCTCTCCATCATGACCACTCTGCCTTAGCCTTCTGCTGCCTGTGCCCCCAACCCTCTTCACCTCTTCAACCTAGACCACACTTTCCTGTCACCCAGGGTCCCTGAAGCTGGACAGAGCAGCAAACAGAGACACACGGATCCTAGTTCCAAAGTGGGTGGGGGGCACTTCCCGTGTGAGAAAAGGTGAACAACTGGAGAAAACTGTGTACCTTTGGCTCTTTCCTACAATCTGAGGCCAAGAAACTTCACCAAAATGCCCTCTGCCTGCCCAAGTCCCTACATCCAGCCAGGCTGTCTCTCCCCACTTATTCCCAAGCTGCCGTCCCCTCCACTTCCTTACGGTAGAATACCTCCAAATGGGATGTCAGAACAAAAATAATTTAATAAATTCTTATAAGATTAGAATGGCTGCTAGTCTTGCCTTAATCTTCTTAGGAGTATATGCATTAAAAACAAACAAAACCCTCAAAACCAAAAAACTCTACTTGCTGACTTGAACTAGAAAACTGGCTTAGGAGTGTATACATATTTGTTCGGGGGGTGGTAGTGAAGCTTCATTTCCTGTCCAAAAGCAGAAGCTGCCCAGCAACCTGGGTTCTCTTGGAGTGTGGGGACTCAGGATTTCTCATGGGGGCTTTAGAACAGCTCTGTAATTTACCTTTTGTCCCCTGCTGGCTCCACAATGTCCTGGCAGATGAATTGTGAGTCACAAAGGAGTGCCAATGGGCTAAAAAGTGTCTGCATGCAATAAATTGGGACAAACATTTCTTTCTGAGACCACAGTCTTTCACTACATATTGTTCAGTGTCTGAAGAGTCATTTTATATAATCTACCCAGGTGCAGAACTTTTAGGTGCATAATGGTAGGAGAGCTAGTCTATCAGTTACTCTTCAGGGTTGAAAGCAGATGTCCAGAGCTGGGTTTTAAAACCCCTAGTGTGGCTCTACAATCCTACATTTTATTGCTTTACCTTTGGGAGAAAAAAAAATGGTGACCTCAAATAGTTATTTGATTTATTAAAGGTCAGGTTTTTTTCCTATTCAATTAATTCAACCCCAGGATTAGGCATGGTATTTGCAGCTGAGCAGTTCTTTTCATGTCTTCTTCACTTAGGACTAGCCTTCTGTCCATGGCCTGGTGTAAGGAGGGTGATGAGTAAATATTTGTTGAATGAAAATATCAACAATATTGATTGTTGAACACTAAGTTGAACACACAAAGAAAATTACATAAGCCTGGCTAACCAATAAGTGAAACAGTTTCACAAGTACTTTTCACGAATTTGATGAATTACACTAGTACTTAGATGCATTCTGTGTTATCTATTATTACTTATAAGGCATGAAGGATAAAAATGTAAGAGACCTGGCTCCCAGTGGTAAGGAATGCATAATCCAATAGGTAAAATGGAGTAACATGATGTAGGTGCTGAGGAAGAGGCTTGATCCTGGCAGGCTGATGTTTTCAAGAAAAGGTGAACTTGATCTCTAAGGCCCAGCATGACCTGGCCTTTGCTGACACAGACGCCCTAGCTGTGTCTTTCTTGACCTCCACGCTTCAGCCAGCCTGGTCTTCTTTCAGTCCACAAAGGCAGCATGCTGCTTCCTACCTCAGGCCTCTGCACAAACAGCTCTGCCCCGCCTTGGTCTAGCTAACTCCCACCCATGCTTCAGGACTTAGCTTCCTCAAGGAAGCCTGGTTTAGGTCAGGCCTACCTGTTAAACATTCTCACAGCAACTGAGCTCCTGCCTCGTGCACTTGTTCCCAGTGTAACCGTTTAGGAAATTAGTTTATTGACCGTGCCCCCAGCTAGACTTGAAGTTCAATGCAAGGGAGCAGGAACTTCGTCTGCCTTGTTCCCCAGTCCCTAGCATACAGTAGGCCTTAAATAAATATGTGAGGAGTAAGTCATAGAATAACTGAACAAAGAAATAGGGGGAATTGCATTGGGTCATAGACCATGGCTAGGATTTGGGCAAGCAAAACTTTCAGGCAGAGCTCAGATTCAAAGCCAGGTCTGTCTGGGCCCAGAGGGGAGTTCACGGTACTCTCTGGTGATAGAATGAATTATTCTTCCTGACTGTGCACTGCCTCCCTCTAATAGAATTATATGTCCATGCCCTTTGCCATACAACTTTGCAGGACCTCCGACTAGGAAAGCAGGGTATCCTGACCAACCCCATTGACTTAGGGCCTGGCCCTGTGACTAGCTCTGGCAATGGAGATGGAGGACACTGCACAGTGCCATTTCTGAGCTGAGACTTTAACATGTACAGGTATGGTAAGCCTCACCAACCCCTTTACACTTCTACCTTCCACCATAAGAAGAGTAGGACAGCTGACTGTTGCTCCTGGAGCGTAGATTTTGAAATAATGACATATAGAGTAGATTGGAACCTGACTCGAAGCCTGAGTCCAGCCTAGCCTACAGCTAAGCTATGGCTAACCTGCAGACCCATGAGCATGAAATAATGTTTATGATCGTAAGCCATTTAGATGTTGGGAGTATGTGATACGCAATATTGTCACAGCAGAAACCTAACTAAGATGCCTCCTCAATGATGGGGTGTAACTTATTCTCATCTCTTCTGGCATCCAGCACCTCACTGGGTACAGTGGGTGTTCAATCAATACTGCTGAATTAAACCCATTCCTCTGGTACATTGATGAAATGGGCAAAACAAAGTTGCTTTTAAAGCAAAGACCGTTAAAATGAATGAATCTAATGCTGAGTGACCAAACAGAGAAATTTTGAGAAAGCAGGTTTTTTATTTTTAGCCAGGGCCAAGAGTCTCTTGTGGCACTTTAAGTACAAACAGATACTTCGGAGACACCTAATCTAACCTCTGTCACATAAACTGATTAAGCATGCAAGATGCAGAATGTCTTTTGCTGGATGACCTCAAAAACACCGACAAATTTCGAAGCAAATGAGCTGAATGACTTGCCTCATTGTTTTTAAAATAAATGATGAAAGTCAAAAATAAGAAGCAGCTGGAATAAAAAGCTAAACATTAGCCAGATCTTTCTTCTGCAGACTTACATTCAATTTAATTTCATAAACCTGTACTAACTATCAAGTATTCTGGTGATGAGGAAATAATATCCTACATCTGAGCCACCATAAATCCCTTTGGAACAAGGCAGTATCTAAAAATATTTGTACCCCAAATTCCTCAACTCAGATAATGCTTTGCAACTTATAAAACATTCTTTTCATGTACTCTTCATTTTATTTTCATAATAATATATGAGAGTTTTGTTCTTGTAATCTGCATCTCTGAGATGAGGAAACAGAGGTTTGGCCACATGATGAGGGCCTGGTAGTAAGTGACAGATGTCTGACTCCCTTTCACCAATACCACAGGGCCTCATTCCCCAAGACTTAAACACTGAAAGATCCAGGAGAAAACCTCAGACGTTCTCAAACAGCATCAACGTACCACTCCGGGGAATATTTTCTGGAGCCGGTCTGCTGCAGCCAGGGCCTTGGGCTTACCACCCACCAGGCAATCTTCAAATTCATACAGAGGCTGCCTCACAGGGTTGGAATAGGAGATCTTGGCATTGTCCACAAATGTGATGTGTCTGACGCCCCAACCCTGCATGGAAACAGGAGATCATGGTGTGTTTCTGATGAACATTTCACAGGGTGTCTCCCTTGAAATCCCTAAAAGGGGTTTTATTTTGGAGCAGCTTGGGAACCTCAAAATACAGGGAACTCCAGAAACTGAATTGTGCAAATTCAGTTTTTGACAGTGTCAACTTCCTTTAAAAGACAAAATAATTATACACACAGTGCCTGGCTTCCTACAGTAATGAGAGTAAGAAATGTCATTGTGGGTCTGACTAATAATTCATTATTTTTGACAGTGGCACCAGAGGAAGCTTTGGGGATGAGTCCCATAAGAACTGTCTCTGTTACTGTCTTAAAAGGATTAGCAAGAGCCACCCAATGTCCTTGCTTTCCCTGAATGAATAAGCATAAGTAACATCTCATCCTAAAATTCACTTAAAGCCTGAATTAGCTCCTTGTAAAAGTGACTTATAAGTTATCTCCAATTGTATAACATCATAGAAGATTTTGTACTTTTTCTCCAAGAGGCAAAGCCCTTATTAATATTCTGGAATATAGGGGAAAATCTACATGCTCAGAGATAGTTTTCATGATTTCATACACTTCAATTCCATCTCCTATAAAGTCTTATAGAACCACATGATTTTAAAATTAGATAAGCTCTTTAAAATCTTTAGTTCAATTACTTTATTTTACAGATACAGAAACTGAAGCCCAGAAAAGATAAATGACTTATCTTAGGTCATAGATCTGGTTAATGGAGGGGAGGAAATGAGATCCTCAGAGTGGCGACCAAATGAAGGTGCGTACTTTCTGGGGTGAGATGGGGTATGTGTATTTCAGTAAACCATAAACAAGCACAGTGATGCAAGAGAAGCCCTGGCAGGATTGGCTGCAGAGTTAAGAGTCTGATCTCTGTCTTATTTCAATATCCTTCCATTAGGGACTTTGAAATTCAGTTAGTCTGATGAGTCCAGGGGCACAGTCAACAACAACCCAAGATTCACTGTCGGGGTGGAGGATGATAGGCCAGAATCCACTCTTTTGAAAGCATAGTTTAAGTCGGCTGCTTGTTTTGAAGCCCACTGGTAACTTTGGTCTACCCACCCAGTTTTATAAGTGACTTTCACCAGGTAAGCAAACTACCATGGAGGGGGAATAAACATATGTAATATCCAAAAGTCAGTGGTGCTTGGCTTGGGGATATTTATTTCGGGAGTATTTTTGCATTTTAAAGCAATGCTGAGTGGAGAGCAAGGAAGGCAGTCTGGGAACATGCTTGGCGGTGGGAAGAAAGCTACATAAATTACAAACATGCCACAGGTTAGTCACATGCATGTGGACTCTCACACTTAACTTTCAGTTTCCTGTAATGCTACATAGTTTAAATGGCTAATCTGTAAAGATTAAAGAAAATTACAATACTCAGTGCTGGTGAGGATGGGGTGATGAAAAAACTATTTTACCGATTGAGAATGTAAACTAGTATAATTCTTCTGGAAAGCAATTTGGCAATAGGTTTCTAGAACTTTTTAAATGTTCAAATCCTTTGACCTACTTCCAGCAATCTGCTTTAGGAAATGATCTAAAATACTGACAAAAATGCAATCACAAAGATGTTCTCTGTAACATAATTTAGAGTTGTAAAAAACTAGAAACAATGTTAATGTCTAACATTAGGGGAATGTCACAGTAAATCATGTTTCATCATACAAGAAGGCATACTCTACAGCCATTAAGAAAGCTTTTTAGGTATCCTTTTTAATGACATGAGAAAGTGTTTACAATGTTAATTGGTAAAAGCAAGGGGCATTTTTATATATCAAATAAGATTTTTAAATATACATTAAACAAACACTGAAAAGAAGTGAAAATGTAGTCAAAAAATGGGTCTTCTTTTCTTGCTTTACAACTCTTATACTCTACAAATTTTCTACAATGGGACTATAATGACTTTATAATTTTAAAAATGCTAAGAAAACTTAAGTACCTAATTCTGGAAGTTAGGAAAAGAATGAAATAAATTCCACAAAAATGGAGAAGGAAATGAATAAAGATAAAAGTAGATATTAATGAATCTGGAAGCAAAACAAAACAAAAATTATGGAATAAAGAGATCAAGGATTTAGTTCTCTGGAAAGACTGATAAAATAGACAAGCCTCTCTGGCAAGTTTGAAAAAGAGAAAACACAATTATTCAACATTAGGAATAAGGAGAGATAAAAGAGAGGATAAGGCTTCCCTGGTGGCGCAGTGGTTGAGAGTCTGCCTGCCGATGCAGGGGACACGGATTCGTGCCCCGGTCCGGGAAGATCCCACATGCCGCAGAGTGGCTGGGCCCGTGAGGCATGGCCGCTGAGCCTGCGCGTCTGGAGCCTGTGCTCCGCAACGGGAGAGACCACAACAGTGAGAGGCCCGCGTACCGCAAAAAAAAAAAAAAAAAAAAAAAAAGGCAGAGAGGATAAAGAGAAGATTTAAAAGTTGGTAAGAAGGACTTCCCTGGTGGCGCAGTGATTAAGAATCTGCCTGCCAACGCAGGGGATTTGGGTTCAAGCCCTGGTCCAGGAAGATCCCTCATGCCCTGGAGCAACTAAGCCCGTGTGCCACAACTACTGAGCCTGCACTGTAGAGCCCATGAGCCACAACTACTGAAGCCCGTGCGCCTAAAGCCCATTCTCCGCAACAAGGGAAGCCACCGCAGTGAGAAGCCCGCGCACCGCAACAAAGAGTAGCTCCCACTCGCTGCAACTAGAGAAAGCCTGCACGCAGCAACAAAGACCCAACACAGCCAAAAAAGAAATAGAGAAATAAAGAAGTGCATTTTAAAAAAATGAAATAAAATAAAAGATGGTAAGAGAATACCACATGTATTTTATATCAATTAATTTTCAAATTTAGATGAAATGGATGATTTTCTAGGAAAACAACATGACTAAACTGACTCAAAAGAGGTATAAAATCTAAAAAGGTCAATGACTATAGAAACATTTGTAAAAGTTCCCAGAGATTCCCTGCCCTCACTGCCAAGAGAATTCCAAAAGGCATCAGGCCCAGATGGATTTATAACTGAATTTTGCCAAACCATCAAGGAACTGATAAGTCATACACTTAAACTGTCCTGGAGCATAGAAAAAGGCAGAAAGTTTTATTTTATAAAAGTAGTATAACTCAGCTATAAGATATACGACACCACAAAGGAAAAAACATTACTATAAACCAACTTGACTTATGAATGCGTATGTAAAACGTAGCAATAAAACATTACCAGTTGAATCCCATAGTATATTAGAAGAATAACATACCATGAACAAATAGGGTTTTTTCCAGGAATGCTCAACATTAGAATATGATTATCTTGATAGATATATTTGATAAAGCTTAACAATCATTTCTGATGTAAACTCATAGTAAACTAGAAATAAAAATCTGCCTCCTTAATTTATAAAAGAGCATTAGCAGAAACCAATATCACATATCAAAATTAAAGGAAAAAAAAAGAAGTTTCTCATTAAAAATCAGTAACAAAATGAGGATGCCAACTCTCACCACTATTCCTCAGCAAAACCATGGAGTCCTAGCCAATCCTAGAAATAGGTATAAATGTTGGTGAGGAATACTTATCAACCTAGAAAATTCTAAAGAATCAAACAAAAAACTAATATAACTAAGAAAGTTTAGAAAGATGGCCAGATAGAATATCTTTCTTATATATCCCAGTAATAGTCGACCGGAAAATTTAGTGGGAAGAACATATCTTTAAAAGAAAAAAAAACAATTAAACATGTGAAAATAAACTAAATGAGGCATGTGTGAGACCTAAATAAAGAAAATGCTACAAAGATGATCTAAATAATTTAAGAGATATACAGTGCTTCTGGAACTAAGGATCAATATTATAAAGATGTCAATCCTTCCCAATTTATCTATAAATTCATTGTAATTTGAGTTAAAGCTGTGAGTAATAATGCAGGAACAAACAAATGGAATGATGGAACAAGATAGAATCCAAAAAGAGACTCAGGTACATAAGGAGATTTAGTATTTGATTAAGGTGGGAAAATGATGATTTGTATTATTGAACGAATGCCATTCAATCAAATGACTATTCACTTTGTGGAAAAAAAGTTAGATATTTAACTCTCATCATAAAACAAAAATAAATTCCACATTGATAAAGATCTAAACATAAAAACAAGAGTTCTGTAAACCGTAAAGAAAAAGATTGACATATTTAATAACATCAAATTTTTAAAAACCTTTATGTGGCTAAAGATAACTTAAATTGAGAAAAATATTTGCATTATATTACAGAAAAAAGGTTAATATCCATTAAAAAAAGAACTCCTAGTCAATATATAAGAAACACAGCCCAAAGGACATAAATAGAAGAAATAAAATTCACAAAAGAAATAAAATCAAATACTAACCCTCACTAAAGAAATGCAAAGTTAAAAGCTCTGTTTTACATTCTAACACAGTAATTCTACTTCTAGGGCTTTTTTCCTAAAGAAATAATTCCACAGACATGTAAAGATATAAGCATGTTCACTTCAACAGCATCTCTAAAAGAAAAATATGCTGAAATTGATTAAATAAATTGAGGACAAGACATATAATAAAATCCTACATATACATAATATAGAATACATAGAAAGAGAACCACAATTATTGTTATATTAAGTTAAAAATAAAAACGTGCTACAGACAGTATGCTATGATCCAATTTTTGTAAATATAAATAAATAAATAAGTAAGAGCAAAGATGACAAATGTCTCTCTCTGCATTTGCACATGCCTACGAAAACTTCAGGGAAAGATGCTGTGTAATAATCTGCGAAGTCTGCTTAATTCTGGTAAGTGACTTGGGATGGGAGTGGAGGGAGAGTTCCTGTTGCTACCCTATAATAAAAGCATGTATTCCTTTTATACTTAAAGAGATACTGAGAAAAGAAAAAAGGGAGGGAGACAGGGAGGAAAAAGAGAAGGGAGGGAGGGAGAGAGAATAGGGGGAGTCTGGGAGAGAGAAGGCACTCAGGCGTAGTTGTTGCTTGGTATCTGTGGGGGACTGGTTCCAGGAGCCCCTGGGGATACCAAAATCCACAGATACTCAAGTCCCTTACATAAAATACAAGGCCCTCCGTATCTTCAGATGCGAAACCCACAGGTATGGAAGGTGGACTGTATAGCGAAATAAGAAGAGAAGCCACAGCTTTAGAGGTAACATCTGACCCCCACAAACTTACCATCAATGTCCTGGCTACATTACAACCCAAGGTGCCAGCTCCGAGCAGCAGACACTTGACAGACACAACCTTGTCTAAGTCCAAAGTAGGGACCAATCTCCAACACATCAATTTGAGATTTAGATCCACTGATGACTCAGCTAACCTAGAAAATGACAGAATTATTTATTTATTTAGTCAGTCACTCATTTATGCCCCAATCTTGTCCTTTTTAGATAGAAAGTAGCTGTATGAGAAAATAAGAAACAAATACTATGGAAATTAATATCAAAGGAAAAGTAAAACAAAGCTTGAGGGTGAGCGAGGAGGAGAAAGGTGACCACACAGAACACATGCCACCATTATCCTCTGCAACTGCACAGTGATGGGCCACCAATCTGATCCTGAGCTCCCAGCAGCCAAGGTGAAATGGGAAGCATGACCAGGTGTAGGAGTTACTGTGTCCAGGAATAAAAACACACCAGCCGCTTATGAGGAAAGATTTTCCTAATACTGAAAACAGAGAAATTTCTGTCTCCTCAATAAAGGGGGTACTTACATCATGCCTTCAATACAATACTGGTTTCTGTGAAATATTTCTTATAATGTCCTTCAGTGTAGGCTAATGGACAAAATCAAAGGGCAATGAATAAAGAACTAAAAGGTGGTGTAGGTACAGAGGTCTGAGAGTCTGAGCTTGAAGCAAGAACGAAATGTAGAATGTCTAGAGAAACGTGAATTGTGTGTCCTTCAGGATATCCATCATTAATATTAATTCTCACAACCAAACTTAAATCAAGAGGCAGCCAAGAGTGGATTAACACTCGTCGTCAGTGTGAAGGCACCCCCTGACTGAACTGGGCAATGCTCTTGGCCTGACAGAACCTGGTGTGCACCCTGAAGAAAACAGCTTCCAAAGTATACCTTTTAGGGTCCATACATTCGCTGAGGTTCACCATCCTTGGTCCCATGCCTCCTTTCTGGTTCTTTTCCCATCCAACCGCCTTGGGACAATCTTAAGGCAAATAAAACAGTAAGTTTAGGGAAGGAGGGAAAAATAAAAAGTAAGTCAAAGCAGCAAGATGGCTCACGCATCCATAAGCTTTCAGTTCACTTCTTTTTCAAGGAGGTTTGCAGGCCAGATTTGCATCTACTTGCCTCAGTTGCCTCATTTTCCTGAGCCACTAGGAATCTTGTTTAGAGACCCTCAGATCCAAGCACTGCCTTCCCACAGAAGGGCTTCAGAAACAGCCCTGGTCTCTGGCCCGAGTTGCCTTAACTTTTGTAGTTACTGGAAGTTGCTCCAAAAAAAGAATATATCTGGAGCTGGTCTAACCCTGTGAAGGGCTTTCTACCTTAGGAAGACAAGCCAGTGTGACTGCAGCACACCTTCTGCTGAGTTCCCACCTGGACCTGGACCTCTCCGTTGAGCGCATCCCTTCCACTCTTCATCCTTATGTTACCCTTCCACCCAGCCTCTCAGTTCCATCACTGCGCCTACCTGTCTCCAGACTTCAGTCCAAGGGACTGCTCTTCTGTTAAGCTGCCCTCTCCTTTAAGCACATCCTTAACCATTCAGACTTTCCTCTCCTCTGACTTTTCCCTTTCCCGCTGACCTCTTTTAACCGCTGCATTGGGTGCCTCTGTAACTCCAATTCCAGCTGTTCTCAAAATTTGCTCCACGCAAAGCTCTGAGAGGATAAAGACTCCATGGCTGACGGGCTTGGGAAATGCTTCTGTACACCTACCTGTGTTCTCCCTCTGCCCCACCACCACCCAAACCTGGAGCGTCACATCGCACATGAGGGAGATAAAGCTCCGAGAAACCTGCAGTAAAGGAGCCACTTTGTCTGATTTGGCTTTGAGCTTCCCAATCTTACCTGGCTCTCCATTATCTCCCTCAACCAGTAACACCAATTAAAATCTCACAGGACACATTCAGGGTAATGCTGCTCTATTCCACTGTTGCAAAATCCTCTTAAAAATCTCAACTGCTTTGCAGAATACTTCTGCTACCTCCTCACCTTAATGGAAACCTGTCTTCCTTGGTGGAAACCCGGCTTCCTTGGTGGAAACCCGGCTTCCTTGGTGGAAACCTGGCTTCCTTGGTGGAAACCTGGCCTTGTAAATCCTGCTAATGGGGGCCACCCAGTCTTACACTCCCCACACCTTGGGACCTCAGTTGCTCTCCCTTCCTCACTGAATTCCCAAAATTCACAATAAAGCCTCAACTCCTTAGCAGGGAATTCACTCAGCCACCTACCCTTCCAGCATCACCTCCAATATCTGCTTGAAGTAACAGTCTCTGAAAGAACAGAAGCTCCTTGACTTAAGGTTAAGAGATACAGGACTATGGCAGGAATTTTACATTTGTCTCTAATTGTACACTGGTTTTCTTTGGACATTCTCCTACTTTTATATTTCTATCAACACCTCTATTTTCCTTTCCTTGGGAACTTTTTAGCTTTCAACCTTTGTTTCTTAACATAATACTGCCCAATATAATTATGGGACCTAGAGGTGTTGATTTGCTTTACACAATTTTTTATTTCTGGGACAGGACAACCAATAGGAAACAAGGGGGTCAGTTATCTTCAAAAGCTACTTGGCTGAGGGTATCTTTCCCAGCAAGGAGCCGAAAAACAAATGACCCTTCCTGTTTTAACTCAGGTGCTCTGGTGCGGTCCTTTTTTACATCACAAAAAATTAAAACTGAAATAATATATTTGAGTTCTTAAAGAGGATAAGAACTCCAAAATCATTTTTCTGGGGAAAAAAAAGAGTTCAAACCAGTTAGTAACTCATATTTTGTTTGATTTTCTTACTATTCTCATGTTAAATTTAAAAAGCCTTCTCTAACACATGCACAGAAATTTGACAAGAAATTCAGAAACACAGTCTAGTACTATAATTAATAACTCCAGCCTCAGCTTTCTCCTGTTACAGATAAGAAATTATAAGACAAACACAAAATGTCATTGCAAATTAAAACATCTCTGTACTCAAGATGTTACAGACATTTTAAGAAAATTAGATGTACTTTAAACTTACTGATAATTTAAAAAAATACTATAGGTGACCATAATATTTAGTCTATCATATCTGCTTCCATATTAGACATACCCCAAATTAATGAGAAAGTATTTTTTAGGGGAAAGTTAGGCCCTGTCTTCCCCTAGCTGGACAAAGAGGAGGAGCACAGCAAGGACAGGAAGTGAAAGGAGGTCTCTCCCACCCTCAGCAGTGTCTGCGGCTTCCCTCAGCCGGCTGCTCGAACACTCTGTATCAGCAAAGCAGAGTGAGCTTGCCTGCACCACCAAGAGCAGAAGACACAGGATATTCAAAACTGCATTTCTTATAACACTGTCATTGCAACTATGGGATGTCTTAGAAATATTAAAAGACACTACCATACGAATACGTTCAGTTCACATTATGATACAGAATAACTTTACAAAGTTCTAGTTATTAAAAGGTTTTATTTACAGCTAAGAGGGAAAACATTAATTTACGTGAAAAAAGAGGAACATCTGCCTTTCTTAAACTAAATAATCTACACTCAATATCAAGTGTTAAGGCTTGACAGCACTGCAGCGCTACAGAAAACCTCTTTCTCGAATAGAATTGCACGGTGTTTCCTGGGTTTGCCAGCTTCACCAAGCATCAGTAATATATCACTGGGAGCAGGGAGTAAGAGTAATTCAGTGACTTTATCTTAAAACATGGAAAGAAAAGTGCCTCCCCCATAAGGTGGTTGGCAGGATTAAGTGAGTGACGTGTGGAAATAGCTGGTGGCCTGCCAGGTGGAGACCAGGCCGCATTACTGGTTACTTCATACTCACCTCATTCCCCTGGAGCTACCTTCCAGTGGCGGCTTAATGAAACATCACATGGAAGCTATTTTAGAATGTGCCAGAAGAGGGTGCTAAATCAAATGTATTGAATATCTAAAGACGGCAGAGAGGCGATAGATATTTTAAGGCTCTAAACTAACAAGTAAACAGCTTCCTCTTTTGCCTGATGAAGCAGAGATTTTAACACCCCTCACCCCCAAAACACACACTCACATTAAGGCACATGAGCCACGGATTAAAGAAAGCAGTGTTCCTTGGAACAATGCAGGTGCTGTATGGAGCAAATTAAACCATGTAGGTATGCACAAGTACTCTGGACAGCACGTAAGACATAGAAATCTGAGGGATCATCTTGGAAAGGGTTCTCGACTTTGGGTAAGATAGGAAATTACCATAAATTATCACTTATTAAGCAACTATAATATGCCACCATTGTGTCTGTCTTTTACACAGGAGTCAGATTCCTCATAGGGGTACTCCATGAGGTGGGTATTATTACCTTTATTTTACTCCAATTTGGGTATGTTATTCTGTCTTTGTGATGTGTACATAAATATAAATATATAAATAAATGCATGTATGTATATCTACACACACACACACACACACACACACACACACACACACACACATCTATATATATAACATTATCTGTGAGCCCAAGTTTCCTACCTTATGGAACAGGGAGAATAGCTGACGCCTACCACACAGGATCAGATGAGGAATATTAAACGTGGAAGGAGAAATGGCACTTTTGCTGACTGGCTTACTATACGGAGAATAAGATCACACACAACTTTTTGTAACAAATAAATATGTAGGTGCATTAATACTTCATTCTTCCTGTAAGAAGGGTAAGGAATAAAGACTTTATGTTAAGCAAAAACAAAAAATAGAGGGAAAAAGAATTCTCAGGACTGAAAAAACTGCCTGGAGGAAATATCCTGAGGACAATCTCTGCCTTTGTTCCTGTCTGAATAGCAGAGCATGCCCTCTGTTCCAGGGAAGAGTTCCTAGGGGCAAAGAGGTAGGAGCTGTACTTTTTTCTACCTCCATTGCCATTGTGAAGGGATGAAAGAAAAGTTAAACCTAATTTGGTTTCTGGTAAATGCTAAGTATATGCATTCTCAAAGACCGGCAAGTTACCTGGGCTAAATGCCATTTCTGGAAGCTTCACTTCGAAGATGATGCTGTGGGTGACGTCTCTCATCCCCTGCAGAGTGCGGTCCCGGAAGCAGAGCACTTCAACAGATTGGAAACTGCTACTCCTGATGTCGGGCCCAGATTTTTTTATTTTTTATTTTTTTTAAGGAAGGAAAAGAAAGAGCTCACGTAAGAGCTTCGGCAAACCCAGGTGGAGATGATTCAATTCATTGTAATTATGCCTCCCTGACACCCTCGGGGGGTGACCTTAACCTCTGAGAGATTCTGAACATATCCACGCAGGCTTCCTTTGTCCAAGTGTTTAGAGGCTGAGCGCTGAACTGACTATGATTTCTTTTTAGGTGAGTTTTATATAACAATTTCACATTGCACATAAATACTTCTGACAAATGAATCTTAAATGCAGAAAAAAATTAAAAAGCTCACAAGATATTAAAAAGAAACTCCAAGACAAGCATGGGCTCCTCTGGTCCCCCTTCTCCCACCTGAACGTACAGTCTACGAGACGGCAGCTCGGGCAGTGGTGAGGAAGCCCACAGCTCTACAGACTCACCACCAGGACAAGCAAGTATAACACTCTCCCTCTGCGGATGATCTGTAATCTAGCTATCTTTAGTGAACACTGTTATTTAAGTAAAGCAGACACAGAGGTAAATATCCAAATCCTAAATATAACGGAGCTTGTCTCATGCCTCCTCCCAGTCAATAACCAGCCCCTTCAAAAGTAACTCCTGCTCCAACTTCGAAGTCCAGACATGGGTTTTGCCTGTTTTGACCTTCACATACATGGAACCAGGGAGCACGTATTGTCTCAGGTCCAGCCTCTTTCACTCAACATTATGTTTTTTAAATTCATCCATATTGATATGTGTATCAGCAGTTCATTCAGATTCACTACAGCATCGCATTCCATTGCAGTGAATATCCTATTTATCGTCCATTTCATTGTTCGAGGACATCTGCGTTATTCCCAGTGTTTGGGCATTAAGAATAATGCTGCCATAAACGTTCCTGTATATGTTGTGCTTGCATCTGAGTATGCATTTCTGTGCTTTATATACCCGAGAGGGAAACTGCTGAGCTATAGAGATTTTTAACTTTGGTGGATACTGACAAACAGTTTTCCAGCAGTGTTTGAGGGTTCCAATTCATCCACATCTTTGACTTGGTATTCTCATCTTTTTAAACTCATTCTGGTGAGTATCTCATTATCTGGTGAGTATGCAGTAGTAGTTCATAATGGTATCTTATTATCTTTATTAATGAGTAGTATCTAGTTATACTTTATTTCCTTGATGATTAATGATGTTGAGCATCTTTTCAAATGTCTATTACCCTCTGTTTTATTTAGTCTAAGGTTGGGAAAAAGGGCAGATGGTAGCAACAGGAAAATCCTATCTGAAGGTGACTCAGATAGCTGAAGGGAGGGCTAGAGAATTTCAGGATGGGGACCTCCAGCTGTTGGCCCTGCCCTACTCTAAAATATCTTTAGGGCTGTATGGTCGGAGTCTGAAGCTCCATAACAGACCTGCTTAGAGGCTCACCACTGATAGAAACTGGATCATGACTGACTTATTGATTTATTATCTGGTTTCTATGCCAGCAGTGAAAAAAATCCATTTGGGAAAACAGAAATATAGATATAGTTAGGCACAATGTCAAAAACATATAGACACAGACAGACAGACAGACAGACACACACACACAAACACACACACACACACACACACACACACACACACGTAAATACCATCTGTGGGCTGCTAGGACCAAAAAATTCCTCAAAGGCCATCCAGGGTACTGGGCTAAGTTACAGGGATCATATACACCAACAGTTATCTGTGAACAGAAAAGACTTTGTGAGTGAGGCAAGTATCATGTCAGATTCACAACACAAATACTGCTAATCCCTCCTCTTTCCTATTTATGCTCTTTTGCAAAAGCATCAACAATTAGACACTTGGTGAAGGGTTAGAGGGAAGAGAAGAAAGCCAAAGGACCTCACACCAGACAAGAGAACTTCTTGATGGCAGGGGCTGTCAAATTCTTCTCTGCACCCCCCTATGTCTCACATTGGGCCTGGAAGAGAGTAGGAACTAGATACATTCTAGTTCCTAGAAGGAACTAGAAAGGAAGGAAGAAAGGAAGGAAGGAAGAAAGAAGGAAGGAAGAAAGACTGAAAGGAAAACCAGGAGGGAGGAAGGGCAGTCAATTGTCAGGGCTCACACGGAGAAAATCCTCGCACAAAGAGACATCATCTGCGAAAACTGCTGATTTTCATGTAATGAGAAGAGACATCATCTGCGAAAACTCCTGATTTTCATGTAATGAGAAAATCAAAGAAGGGTCACTACCATTGTAAATCCATAGTGAGACCAAATTAAAAAGCCGGATGGATGCCTTTGACATTGCTAACATATTATTTCCTCCCATTCCTCCCTCCTCCAGCTCCCCCAACCCTGATTTCCAACTGGAAAACTCAACTGAACTTCAAACACCATGTCTGCAGTGAAGACTGCCCCTGGTGGAGGTTGTCACCCGTCCTCTCTGCTTCCATAGCCCTCTGTACATTATACATAACATCTTTCACTTTTTCTGTCTCCTTCCTCTCAAAAGACAATGAGATCTTGATTTCTAAATACCATTCTCCCGCAAAAGGAATCAGGGCTCCATGGCTACGTGGCTAATTCTAGGGCTGCAGCAAGGAAAATACAAGATGAGCCTGAAGCACCTTCCACAGCAGAAAGTAAGGAAGTGCTCAATAAGCAGAAGGACGGGGGCATGTCAAGTGGGCACCCGAGACACCTGAAGAGCTCTCAATGGCCAAGGCTGGGACAATCTGATCAACAAAATAAATAACGTGGTATTGGATTATAACTGATATAAATGATGAGTCCATACTGATATAAATGGTGAGATAAATAAATACGAAGGCGAAGGGACAAATCCTCCTTACAGAAGATTTCCAAACAACATATGTAGATACCTCCCCCTCCAGGAGTAGAGCTGAATCGTTCTCCTCCTTGAGTGTGGGCTCGACTTAGTGACTCACTCCCAAAGGAAAAAAATAGTAGGTTTGCAGTGGAGAAAGCTGGCAAATTCTACCTTAAACAAGTGATCAAGTTTAACACCATCAGGGATGCCATGTGAGTATCAGGTAGCTTGGATATAATGATGACAAGGGCACTTCACCTTAGTGGTATTCTTTCCAAAAATAACCCCATCTAATATAACCCATCTAATCATAAGTAAACATCACACGAACCCAAATTAAGAGGCATTAGACCAAAATAACTGAACCAGTACTCTTCAAAACTGTCAAGGTCAAGGTCACTAAAAACAACAAAAGTCTGAGGAACTGCTGCAGACCAGAGCTGATGAAGGAGACATGACAAGAGAATGCATCTGGGATTCTCCTGGGTGAGAAGGTGAGAGCATGGTCTAAGAGACATGTTCCTATGAGAAGCAAGAGAGCTCTGAGAATGAGGCCTCTAGCCTAGCGCTCCCTCTGAATGAAAATGCTGTCTCCCTGGATGTCTTCTGGTCCAGCTGGCCACCGCCACCACGTGGGGCACCTTTTTATTTTGTTCCCCTCTATCGACTGTGACAGAGGGCATCTGCCAGGCATACTACATGATTAGGTAATCACTACTTCAACTTCACATTTAAAAAAATTCACCGAAGGCATTTACCTCTCTGTTATCCAGCAGAGAAGAGAAGAGAAGAGAATGGCCTGATGCAGTGAAAAAAGCACTGGCTGGAGCACCAGCGGGCATGCGTTCTAATCCTGCAGCTAACTGATTTTAAGACCTTGGGGAAGGTCTTCCCTCACCTGTAAAGTGAAGCAGTAAAATAATTTTATCCCAAAGGATTCCTTCTAGCTCCAGAATTATAGAGCTTTATAGACCATTAAAGAGAAAAAAAATCCTGTATAGCTTACAAAACAACACAGTCTCTATTAAGGCTCAATCTTACCAGGTGTCTAAAGGCTCTTCAAGTTTTATTTGGGAAGAACCCAGATAGTATGAATCCAGGAAATGCCATTCATATAGAGACACTGAGTTTCAGTTTTCAAGTATGACTCCATAAACCGAGGCTCTTATCAAATGTCCTGCCACTTACTCGAATTTGACCTTCAGCAATTTACTTCACCTCTCTATGCCTTAATTTTCTCATCTAGAGGGTAACTCTCACCTGCACTTAGCACAGAGACTGGGAGCAAGATAAGCGCTCAACAAATGGTAACTGTAACAACAATATAAATAAACTCTATTGTGGTAGATTCACTCACGTCTTTGTTCAGTTCAGTCTATCACCCTTACACAGTTACCTACCTTCAGTTTCAGGGTTATCTTTTCTTAACCAGCAGAGAAAAAGGAGGCTAAGTTCTAGTTTATCAAATATTCTCTGGCTCTAGGTTTTACCATCTGCAATTGTAGAGTTGGGACAAAGTGATGTTTAAATTATATAAATTAGAATGTTACCTTAGATACAAGTGGATGCCTAATTTCAAAGAATGAGCATATTTCTGACACTAAATACAAAGGCAATGAGGCAGGAAGCTAATAAGAAAAAGAAATCTTTTTCGAGAAGACCAGGAATAAATTTCTTAGAGCAACCTGACCTAAAATGAGCTACAGAGAAGAAATGAACCACTGAAGAGAAATTTATCACTTACTGGTAAAGGGAGGTCAGCTTGAAAATGCCTTCAAGTAACTCTCCTACCCACATGAGGCATGCATGAGTATGCATCCGGACTGGAAAATGACAGAATCCATTTGACACTAGGCTGAATACCATTTAATTTTCCTTTGATGATTCAAAAGTGACTCCAAAATCTTCAAGTGCTTTAGGAACCAAATCCGGAACCTCAATCATTGTAGGAATTAGTCCACACAAGGCTGGGTAAGCCAGTTTAACTATATGGGTAAACAGATTTTTTAAATGGCAGTCAGAAATAACCATTGGCTAGGAGATCTGGATTCTAGAACTGGCTTTGCCACAAATTCATTGTGTGAACTTGGGCAAATCTCTTCCTTTTACAATACATCAGCAGAAAGAAACAAAATGTCATTGCAAAAAAATGCTTTGTTTAGAAGGTTTATGAAATAAACACTCTTTTCTCCTTGGCTGAGGGCATACAATTCATTGAAGTTGTTCAGTAATGATCTGGCTGCAATCCACCCAGCAATTTGCTGAAAAAGTACAAAATGAGAAAGAAAAGAGGGCAAAATTGTCAACTTGAGTGTGTGGAGAAATTTCCACATTGATGCAAAAAAACATGCTTATCTGACAAATGGCTGTCTACTACCCAAACACTCAATATAATGGGAAATGCACAAGGGAGATTATGTGTCTTAAAAGCATAGGGGAAAAGTTCAGATATCTAATGCACGGCGATGTCACAGATGGCTGCCATGATGCCGAGATCACTAAGAGAAGAAAGAGCCCCGCTAACAGCAGACCAGTTATTGCTCCTTTGTTATTTATTGCTCTTGTCCAAAGATTTTACAGCCCTAGAATGAAAGGCTAATGTTGTCAAAATTACAAAACATTTCCCAAACATTTAATCTTCAATAATTGCTCCGGGGCTTCCCTGGTGGTGCAGTGGTTGAGAATCTGCCTGCTAATGCAGGGGACACGGGTTCAAGCCCTGGTCTGGGAGGATCCCACATGCCGCGGAGCAACTAGGCCCGTGAGCCACAACTACTGAGGCCGCACATCTGGAGCCTGTGCTCCGCAACAAGAGAGGCCGCGATAGTGAGAGGCCTGTGCACCGTGATGAAGAGTGGCCCCCGCTCGCCGCAACTAGAGAAACCCCTCGCACAGAAACGAAGACCACACAGCAAAAATAAATTAATTAATTAATTAATAAACTCCTACCCCCAACGTCTTCTTTAAAAAAAATAATAATAATAATTGCTCTGAAGAAAGAAGTAAAACTCAATCAAGCAAGCTTTCCTTGAGGATTGGCAACGGGATAGTGACAGGGGCTGTTTCAGCGTAACCACCAGAACTGCTGCAACAGTGCGGTGGCCCCGTGACTTATAGTGGAGTCATTTCTTTGAGGGAAAGCAGAACTTAAACAAGGCCCATTTTCAGCCAATCGAATGTGTGGCAATGTACAGAACATTCAATGCAGCAGGAGAAAAAGTCGGCAGCTTGTGGCCACAGTTACTGCAAGCAGTGGTGCTGGAGGGGCCCCAAGGCTTGGGAGAGCCGACTGGTCCAATCTCTCCCCAACTCCGCAGCCTGTGACTTCACACTGGGAGCCCGAAATGGGCCACGGTGGGAGAGGTGAGGTCACGGAAGTAAGCAGACACTACAAAATCAGGGTACCCCTATCGCCAAGAGCCCGCTGTCAAACATTTACCAGCACACGACCGATTACAAACCTTAAAATGTTCAAACTCTTAACCCAGTAATTCCACATCTGAAATTTTTCCTAAGGAAATAAATAATTCAAAATATAAGGGGAGGGGAGTATGGGATTTCATGCACAAAGAAGCTCCTAAAAGTGAAGAATTATGAGAAACCTAAATGTCAAAAACTTGGTAAATACATTATCATACAAATTTATTAAAAAGGATGTTAATGTTGAGTTTCATATTATGCTAAAATACTAAAATAAAACAGAATATAGTAGAATCTTAGCCTTTAGAAAAATGCACATAAGATTAGAAGGAAATACACAAAATGTTTACTTAAAAAAATTCCAAAAACTTAATGGAAGAGCTTTGTGAGATTTTAAAAACAGAAAGATACAGCTGGACATAAAAATAATGAATGGAACCACACCAAGTGCAGCTCATTTACCTGCCAGTATTCTCGAAGTGGGCACACAGCACCGTCCAGACTCTATGTGATGAGCTATTCGTGACTCCTAAATCACTCAACTGGGTCTCAACTAGCATATTTCAAAAGACAGAACAGGATAGAAAACAGAGTGCATAGCCCCTAGCAAAGTATTATTTTGTGAAAGTTTTGCTTCAGCTTTCTATGCGTCTGTATATACATCTAAAGACACACATAAATATGATTAAATATGAATCATAATGTAGCAGGTATTTTTAACTACAAGTAACAGTCAAAGGACTTTGGCATTAAGCGATCCCCTAGCGATCACCTTTAACAACCGTTAAGTCATCCAAGAAACGAGAAGAAACCAACCAAAGATGCACTTGCTACTCAGCTTTACTTAAAGAAAGCATCATTAGTGAACTGGTCAAACCTTCCTGGATGCTCCGAGGCCTTCTGAAAATTTCCAGAAGGGCTTCTCCTGCAGGCAGGCCATGCCTAATTTCTCCAGGTTTCTGTTAAAACCAAAAAGGCAAGAAAGTGTGCCTCTCTTTGGTAAAGGCAAAGTTGGCTGCATGACTCAGGACCCCAAAATTCCATCTATATAGAATAGCGGGAGATGGAGGTCAGTCCACAGAAAATCATTTTCCTTTGAAAATGAAAGGTGACAAATGTATTCTAAGAAAATACAATGAGAAATATTATAACATGTGAGTAAAACCTAACAAAGCCTGTTTATATCCATCATCTCTTAATTCTCACAACCATCTTATGAGGAAGAGGGGGAGGAAACTGAGACTCAGAGGTCACAGCCCACGAGGTCGCAGGTGGACCCAACATCTGGCCTCCCTGCTGTCATGTCGTGCTGTGAGCTACTGAGAAAAACGTGGATGCTCTTTTTCCCACTGTGGGAAGCATTCTGACTATAGGAGGTAAGATAATTCACATGTGAAGGGGCCGCCATTCCCCAGCCTCATTTCCATTCTCCTCACCTGTAAAATGAGAACGATACTACTCACTCTGCACGGTGTTGGAAGGGTTACTGATACCACGTGTGAGTGACCAGCTCTGTGCTGGACACACAGTCAGAACTCAGAACGTGGTAACAGCAGCCGCTGCTGACTGAGTGGACAGTGCGCCCTCTTCAGGGACAGGCACCCGCTCCCTCCCAGCGAGCTGGGGCTCCGGACCTGAACAGGCAGTGCCTCCAGATGCAAAGGTCCCAGCTCTGGCTGGGAACAGAGATGGGCCACCCACCTCCAGATCTCAGCAATCCCACAGCCTTCTCTCCCCACCAGGGCAGGCTAGCTCCTGTCCTTCCCTTCATGTTTCTCTAAGTCAGGGACCCAGAGAGGATCCAGGAATGCGTTTCAGTGTTCTGTGGATCCCCTGACGTTAGATATTAGATGCTTATTTTTTGGTGGGCAAGGATGATTGCTTCCACCAAATTCTCAGAGGTTATACGTTTGACCATCATCCCTTCCTCAAATTAAGAATTACTGCTCTAAATTACCCACAGCAGATCACACACCTCTCCCATACTCTGTCTCCTGTCAGACCACCAAGCACGTCTACGATTCATGCTACATATTGACTTTAGGTGCACAGACAATTTGGAAACGCCTTCATAAGCAACACAGCCTGAATCAGAAGACCATATGAAACAGAACACTTATAATGAGCCCTATTAGGAGTAACCTACCGCTTGTGAAGGCCTCCTATGTAAGGGGCACTGACCCAGGTATTTCACATATGTGAGCTCCAACCCTCACAACTCATACACTCACGCCCTCAGTCCCCCTTTGTATTTACACACCAGACATGATACCATGGGCTGTAGATGCAATGGTGAAAAATCAGACAGGATACCTGCCCTCATGGAGCTTACGCTGACATGGGAGAAGAAGATCAAAGGCCACTCAAGAAAATGTACAATACCATTGTGCTAAATATTACAAAGAGGAGCCACACAGCACTATGAGAACCCATCATGGGCAGCATAAACCTCTTTACAGTGGTCAGGGAGGGATTCCCCAAGGAATCATGAGTAAGTTTCAATCTGAAGAAAGAGTGAACACTTCACTGGGCAAAGGGGAGGTGTGGAGGTGGGGAGAGAAGAGGCAGAAGAGAAAGGAGACAGGAGTTCTGGGCAAAAGGCACGTGCAAAAGCCCTGCAGCAGGAGGGCACCCAGCACCTCTGAGGGGAGCACAGAAGGACTTGGGGCTGGATCCACACAGGGGCCAGGCCACGCAGAGTCCTGTACGCCACGGGAAGGAATGAGGTGTCTATTCTTAGAGCACGGGAGAGAAGGCATTGCTATGCTTCAATCTCAGAGTGACATGATCAGATTTGCTCTTCAGAGGACTGCCTGGGGTGATATGGGGATGGACTGGGGGGAGGCCTAAGCAGCACAAGGAGCCCCATTAGGAGGACCTGCAGGAAAGCAGACAAAAGACCATGAAGCTCAGATCGGGGTGGTGGCAGAAGAAACGCAAAGGCGGCAGACCGACAGAAGTTTAGGACACGAAATCTATGGGACACGGAGGTGGTAAAAACGGAGAGGTGTCTAGCAAGCTGCCCAGATTTCTGGCTCTCGGAACTGGACGGATGACGGTGTCATCAAGACAGCGATGCCCAGAAGAGGGCCAGACTTGGGCGAAGATCATGAATTCAGCTTGGAGATACTGAATTCGAGGAGCTGGAGAAGGCAGCAGGGGGCTGGATACTGCAGTCTGGGGGTCCAGAGGAGGTTCAGGCTGGAGAATGTGGTCACTAGGGTCGTGGGCACCAGACTCCCCCAGAAGAGAAAACAAACTGAAAAGAGAGAAACCTGGAGGGATTCCAACAGTTCTCCAGCTTTCCGTGAGGACAGCAGGGCTCACAGAGGAACAGTGGCTTCTCGGGAGTCAAAGTCCTGGTAAGAGGAGGCAGGAAATAATATATGAAGCCAGAGCACAACTGCAGGGGCTCACACTGAAAACAATGCCTATCTGTGGAAATACAGGATAAAAAATCTCAAAGAAACTTCATGACTCAAGGAACACGAAAGAGCAACTGGAATTATGTGAAAGCAAGTGAACAAGATCCATGCCATAAAGGCCGGAGTGACCTCAAGTGAAGTGATACGTAGGTTTCACAGAAATCATTTCTTCAGGGCTCTGCTCAAGTCCACAAGTGATCCTGCCTGTCCACAAGGAACTCTCTCCTCTCTACATGCACACATCACGTGCCCATTAAGTGTCTGGCATTACACTAAATGCAGAGGATGTGCTGTGGGGTATAACACGGTCTCTGTGCTAACACTGCTCACGGGCTGGTCGGTGATACGGGCAAGGCAGACAAGCAGCAAACCAAGATTACACGCGAGCCCAGTCACTGCCAGGAGAGAGGCTGCTACCAGGACACAGAGGAGGGATACCAAACAGTACAAGGAATCTGCCAGCGCTTCCCAGGGGTGATGAACCGGAAAGGGGGTGGGGTGAGGCATTAGCCAGGTGCAGGAAGGACAACGGACAGGCGTGACTGAAGGTGGGAAGATGGGGGGAAGATGGGGGGATTAGGGGCGTCTGGAGGTCACAGTTGCAGCCACAGCATAGGATGCATCTTGGGGAGCATCAGAAGGTAAGGCTAGAGGGATAGGCAGGCGCCAGGTTTGAGGAGGCATTGAATGCTAATATTTCTAACTTTATCTTGAAGTCAACAGGAGCCACAGAAGGGTTTTAAGTAGAAGAGTGACACAATGCAATTTCTGTGTTAGAAAATGCGTTTGGGCAGCAGTGTGGGGAATGGATGGGACATTCAGGACCACAGAAGGGAGGTCTGCCAGGAGGCCATGAAACTCCTAAGAGCCCACCAATCTGCACAGCTTCTGGTGATCCTGTCTACAAGACTGGGCACAGATGCACAGATAAACAACCAAAAGTATCATCCGTATTATTTCGTTGGCACTTCTCTTCCGTGACTTGAGTTTCTAGTTAACTTTCCACAAGTCAATGTCTCATCTCCCCCTAGAAGGCAAGAACAGGTATAATCATATTTCATAATTTCTGGCTCATAGGAGGTGCTCGGTATATGCGCTGAGCCATGCCAGGCTTTCCTGAGATCAACCTTAGCCAAGCGAAGGATCTGTGTCTGTGTTGGCCAGTGGCTGGCCTCCAGGTCGGGGCCCTGGCGAACACGCCAAGACCGCTTCAACGGAGACTCCAGAGAGTCGTCCAGTCGTTAAAAACTGGCTGCTGCTGACAGGGCTTCCCTGGTGGCGCAGTGGTTGAGAGTCCGCCTGCCGATGCAGGGGACACGGGTTCATGCACCGGTCCGGGAGGATCCCACGTGCCGCGGAGCGGCTGGGCCCGTGAGCCATGGCTGCTGAGCCTGCGCATCCAGAGCCTGTGCTCCGCAACGGGAGAGGCCACAACAGTGAGAGGCCCGCGTACCGCAAAAACAACAACAACAACAACAAAAAAAAACTGGCTGCTGCTGAGAAAGAAAGAAAGTGAGCACCTGCTGTTATGCTGGGCATTTTATCCACATCATCACGTTTCACCTTCAGCAGCCGCGTAGGAGGTAGGATTAGCACCACAGAACAGGTAGACCCAGGTGAAGAAAGGGTGTGCAAAATCACCAAGTTCACGGAGCTACTAGGTGGCAATGCTGGGTATCAAAGCCAGGCTTATTTGATTCCTAATGTCAAGCAGGGACCGTCTCTCCCCCAGTGACATGAGAATGGAATGGAAGAAAGTACAAAGGCTTTGGAATGAGACAATTCGGCCGTGTGACTCTGAGTCTCATTTTTGTCAAACAGAAAATGCAGATACTGAGAATACCTATTTCACCAAGTTATTACGTGATCCAGTACATGAAAGCCCCTTTTAAACTGTCACGTGCTCTGCAAACTGTTATTTCAGTAGAGCTGCCCTCTGGGGAGGACCACGCATTCACCACACACAATGTGAAATCCAGCTGCTTTGACACCCAGGCCGTTTCGCCCTGCCTGCCGTCACAACACGGCCTCGCCTTCGACTGGGCTTCAAATCATCAATGGTTGGTCTCGCGGCTACTAATTTAGCTACTGTTCCATGAACATGCCTGGGGTGGTGGTGGGGGGGAGAATTTTAATAAAAATCCAGTCCTCAGTCATCAATTTAAATAGGGCTCCCTCTGAAAAACAAAACGCTAATGTGTTTGAGAAAAAAAGTGTACTTACAAAAAGGTATCTGAAGTTCAGGCTAAGAGTCAGGGCGCCAGGGAGAGGCCTGTCTCTTCTCAGCTCTGATACATCTACACAGCGACTGAAATTCTCCCACTTAATTTCAAAACTGCATAATACTCATCACGAATTTTTTTATTTTTAACTTTCAGTGTCTGATACAGCTAAGACACCTTACTATGTATCTCATCACATCGAAAAGACACAGTACTCTTTCCCTCATTCAAAAGAATTGTATTCAGGGCCTGGGACAAGGGCTGGCCACCATGCTGACACGGATACGTCAGACTTGGTCCTTGCCCTCTGAGAGCCTACAGCCTAACAGCACAAAAGGCACTGTATGCAAGCGAGTGAGTGGAGCAGGCAAGGGGGAGGTCGGGGGGCAAGGGCAGTGAGGTCAGAGAGGACAGGTCACACCTGCCACACCATGAGAAGGCCTCACCGTGGAGGCAGGGTTTCAGCAAGGGGAGAGAGTTTCTTAGAATCCACACAGGCAGGACCTCTTTCAGGAAGATGATAACAACACGAGGACAAAGAGAGATGGAGGAAAAGTTCTAGGTGTATTTGCTCAGGGGGCATGTCTGGTGGAAAACAGCGAATCTTAGCTGGAGCAATGGTTTGTGAGGAAAACAGTGGAAGATGAGGCAGGCAAGGTGGTTTGGAGGCAGAAGGAAGACACCGTGGACTCTTGATCCGTGAACGACACAGGGAACGTGAGGGGTCTGAGGGAGATCCTTCCCACGGGGAAGCAAGAGACTCTCACTGTCCAGCAGTGAGAGGACCGGGACCTGAACTAGCATGGTAGCTCTGGCAATAAATGAAAATATAGATACAAAATGTATCAGGAAGAAAAACGGAAATAACTTTACCACTAAGAGGAAGCGAGGAATCCAAAATTACTCTGAGGTGTCACAGAGCTAAGAAAATCTGGCGGAGGAGCTGATTTGGGAACTGCAGGGGTGGAAGAGGGTAAAGATAAAGAAATGTTCTGAAACGTTCTTTGTAGGGCTTAAGAAACCTAAACGAGTACAAATTTTGCAGTGGTCTATCATAACATGAACATCAGATTTTCTTAACGGATAATAAAATGATACTCAAAGTTTCTCTGACCTTGGTCCTCTGACCTTGGAAGAAATCACTGTAGTGTTTAAGCAAGGAAACCAGCACCATGGTCTCATCATACTTGATTAAGAAGTAAGGCAGTGCTGGGACTCCTTCTGTTTGACAAAGATCATCATATGCTCGTTCAAGGGCTTGAATCTGAAAACAGGAAACACTGAGTTATTCTCTAGACAATTATACATCTAGTTCTGAGCTAAAAATTAACATAAAATAAAAGGTATTACTTTCAAGCCAGAAGACTGTAAATGACTGATCACACTTTTGCAGCAAACAAACGTAAGAGTGCCCCAAATCGTACCACCTCACTTTTATATGATGCTTTCCACGTTCATGGTGAAGTGCCTCAGACAGGGGCACAAAGGGACATTGTATGGGACAGCAGGATGGCTCCCGGTTCCCTAAGTTGTCACCACAAAGGTTTAGAGAGGTAGCCGAACGTTATCTCTCCTGTGACAGCCAAGCATGAATCTACCACAGATGAATTTTTCCTTGACCCTTTCTATAATTTTTAACAGCTTTATTGACACATACTTACTTCACTTACAATACAACTGACTCATTCACAGTGCACAATTCAATGTTGTTTTTAGCATGTTCACAGGAATTTGCAACCATCACCCCAATAACTTGAGAACATTTTTGTCCCCATTAAAAGAAACCTCAAACCCATCACCAGTCAATCCCTAGGAATACTCTTTTTCTCCCACTTACATTTCTCCTTAGAAAATTAATTCCACAAAACCATAACCTCTGACTTGTCTTAGTAACTGAGCTTACTATTATTTTTAATTAATAAGGGCTGCTCCCTGGCTTCGGAATTCAGGGTTTCAGCAAATGTCGCGCTTCATGAATTCAAGTCACCTTGCCACTCCATCTTTGCCTCAACAACGATCAGAATTTGGGGGGTGAGGGTCTGTGTTCTACCAACCTGATTATTTTCATTGCTCTTCTGGAAACCATCTCTAATGACCTTATTATCTTTCTTCAACTGCAAAGACTAGCTCTGCATGTACTGTTCTTAATGTAGAAGCTCTGCAACTTGGCGCAAAGGAAGGAGATCTTCTATTTGGTTTCAAAGACTCTCTCCCCAAAGTATATTGCCTCATGATCCCCATACTGAGAGTGGAGACCACACTTTGGCAAATTCCTGCAGTCTTTCAAAATGTTTCTGTAATGCCTCCCTACTGCTTTTAGCATTTCAACCAATGTTGCTGAGAACCTGGAGGAGCGCTGCTCACTCTTCAAAATGCGCTTACAGACACTGTGCAGGTAAGTCTGCTTCCAGTACCAGCTCTGGAGGATTCCACAGGAACCACCTCTTCAGCCAGATGAGTGCCAGCGTGTCTTTAGAATGAGCTAGATAAACTATTCATGCACGTTAAACCCAGTTTTACCCGCATTTTATTTGTTGATACCTGTGCTGGTGAGAACCTTTGATCCAAGCCCACTGGCCCCCGAATGAGGGGTATACTCTCTGGAAGGCAGAGAGCGGGGGAGCAAAACCAATAGTAGAAGTGGTACTTCTTTAGATCCTAGAAGAAGCAATATAACGTATCAGAACAGCGCCAATGGTTAAACTGAAATGCACCTATTAATTTAACTTCCCAGTAGCTACGTAAGACAGAAAACTTTTAACGCACGCAAGATACAACCAGCTTGTCAGAAATTCTCATCTCCAGCAGAACTCATGATAGGATATGGAAACTCTGTGTTCACCCAAAATATTCCCACACACCACACACTAATATATCATGATACACATAATATATTTTATAGGCCACTTGCTAACAGGAAGTATTCAGTAAGTAATTGACATTGTCGGCATCATTGTTTAATACACAAAATCACCCTGGGAGGTAACCGTTATTGTCCCATTTTATAGACAGGAAACTGAAGCTTACAGAGGGGTGAAAAAGCTTGAACAAAACAAAGATACTAAGAGGCAGAGAGGAGAGCAGAATTCTACTTCCAATACTTAGGCTCCTGTCCATGGTTCCACACATACACCATCTGTGGAGGTACGACCTCCAAACAGTTACCACTCTTTTCACAACTGAATGAACTAAGCATGCTATTAAAGTTATTAAAATGTTCTATTCCTAACTATATATGCCTTAGATAATATAATGCCGTTTTCAGAAACGCCATGTTGGTGAAATTCAAGTCAACGACTAAGCACTTGCTGTGTACAAGGCAAAATGTCAGACACTCTGACAATAAGAAGATGAATAAAACCCAGTCCAGCCCTCGGACAGCTCAGTCTCTGCAGGGAGCAGAGATAAAGTAAGTACATGATCAGCTGTATGAGTCACAGGAGAGCTTCTACAAGCTAAGGAGCATCGATGATATAAGAGGTCACATCTTCAGGGGTGTATGTGGCTGCCCCCTGACCAGGGGAGGTGATGAAGGGGCAGTGACCTGTGAGGCTGTTCTAGATGCCATTCCCACTCAGGTCAAACGCTCTCGCCTCTGAATTCCTACACCAGGTGTGGCCTGAGTCACTCACATGGGAGGACCCCATGGTTATGTGGGTATCTGACAGCTTCCCCGCCAGTCCGTTACCACTGACCACTATGCAGTTTATTTGGCTACTTAATATTTCCTCTCGAATCTTGCTAAGAATAAAGAGGGGATGGCTGGCTGAAGACTTTTCATTGAGATATAATTCACGTACCATGAAAGTCGCCACGTTAAAGAGTACGAGTGGTTTTCTACTACAGTGACAAGGTTGTATCACTATCCCCACCAATTTCGGAACATATTCATCACCCCAAAAAGAAACCCCAACAGCAGAAGCTCCCCATTGGTTTATTAGTTAGAAATACCATTCATAGAAAACTCTTCATTCACCTCACTCTCATCCCCTGGAAACTCCTAGTCTGTTTTCTGTCTCTATGGATTTGCCTGTTCTGGGCTTTTCTAGTAAATGGAGTCATACTAGATGACTTTTTAAATATAAACTTACACATAAACGTGTGTCCAGATGAAAAAGTCTAGTAATTATAGTTTCCACAGTCTTTAATTCTGCCCACTAATTGATCAACTAAGAACAAATTCCCTTTAACAACAGCAAAGCAAACTGAAAACCTGAAATTAATAAAGTGTCTGTACCTTTGAGTCCTAAAAAGAGTAGACAGGAAAGCAGAAAACACCTCCAGAGATTATTCTCTCTTCTTTGTATTTAAATGATTTGTCATAATTGATCTTTAGTAAAAGGTTAAACAATTCAAGATGAAGGACTTCACAGTTTCTAAGAAGCTTCATCAAGTCATCTTCAGAAGTCAAAAGGCTTGGATTTCTTAGAATTATTTGGGGATACAAAGGATCTAGATTACATTAAACATAAAGCCCTTTGTGTCTGATGATTTTTTAAGACAGAGACTTTTAATTTTTTTAAAGTCAGGCTAAGAATGCTCAGTAGAAAGGGCAACAGGGCCAATGCACATAATGACTCTGGGAAATGCCTTAAAACTTTAAGTGGGAGCTAAGACTATTTTCTCAGTTAAATGCAAATTGTCAATTAGATTATACTAACTAGAATTCTTGGTACAGAAAGTGTATTGATGTTAAAGTAAGAAAACCAAAGTCTTTAATTAGCACTGCTTATATTTATCCTAGTACTGAGCTTACAAAATTACTCAAATTTACAAATTATTAATGCCAAATTGGGCCTAGTAATCCCCTGAAGAATCTGAACCTTTTTCTATCTCACCACTATCACACAGAAAGCATTTTAACTTGTTGGAAAATGTGCTCCTTGTAGATGGCCCCCCGGGGTATCGCTTCCAGTGTGGACCCTGTCTCTCTCTCCTTTGCCTTGGGCGGTACATCAGAGAGGCAGCATGAGTTAGAAATGGAGGACTAGTTCGTGGGGGACGAAGAAGGCAAGACCTGTAACTGGCAAACGAAAAAAGGAAGAAAAATGTAGGGAAGAGGGTTAATACCCGAAACGGATGAACCTGGGGTGAAACAGCCGACACACTTAATACGTGTCAACACCAGTACGTTTACATGCCCACCCCAAAAAATGTATTATAAAGAAATAAAGAGGAAAAGAAAATCAGCGTGGCCGACGTTGTTCACTGTAACATTTTTTTATAATAGTGAAGACTGACAACAACCTAGACATACCCGAGTCTAAAGAACATACACTTCACAGAATATTATATTGTCAACATAATTATAAAGGATAAATTAGTTTTATATGTAGATATATGGATACACACATGTATGCATATATATGTATATACACACACACGTGTGTGCACGTGTGCATGTAGCTGGTACTTCTACAATCGGCCCTTACCTTCCTCCCACTTTCCCCATCACCACGACCAGATCCTTTCCCTGCTTCCCTAGGCAGCAGATATTACCCTAATGTGATTTTTTTCTCCTCTTCAAGGCTGCCCTTAAGGTTCACTTTAATTAGGTTTCACTTGCAAAAAATATTTTTCTTTCTTAAAAAAACACAGTTGTGTGGACAAGCTA
The DNA here is from genome assembly GCF_937001465.1 of Orcinus orca. Lineage (NCBI taxonomy): Eukaryota > Metazoa > Chordata > Mammalia > Artiodactyla > Delphinidae > Orcinus > Orcinus orca. The sequence continues at coordinate 5,928,007 of NC_064568.1, forward strand.
TGTAGGGTGATCCCCTCTCATCTAGAAGCCACCTGGGGATGGCTAAGATCCCTCAGTCGTTACCTGTTCCTCGTGTCGATGGACCCAGCAACTGAGCTCTGCAGCGCTGAACTTAACAAAGCCATTAGCAATGATGAACTGTGGTCTGGAACCCGACTCTGTCACATCCTAAATGACGAGAGTCAGGCAACAACCACCAGTACAATCGGTAAGAATGAATTAATTTTGCATCAGTGGTAAGGGCCAGCACCATCCGGCCACTAACAGAGCATTTCTTTAACAGCCATGACTTGACTAACACAAGGGAAAAGCTTCAAGGAGAAGAGAGCAGACTGACCCACTGGCGCACTGGGCTTGGCCAGGGCAGTCAGCAGTCTAGATGCAGCCGAGTCCGTGGACTTACCGCAAATGTCAAGAGGAGGAACTTGTTGAGGAGGACAGGGTTGTCAAGAGCAGCCCCCGATCTGATGGATTCCCAGATCTGCCAGAAGAAGGAAAAGCATCAAGGCAGGTGCCAGGGCCTCCTCCCTCCCAGACACACGTGGAGCTGCCCAGCAGCAAGCCCTTCCTGCCCGCAGGCCCAGCACCACTCATCATGGGCAGTGACGTGCGTCACCACTCACTCTGCCCCCTTCACACTGCCTCTCCCCCAGCCCCACTCCCTGCAGAGACTGAGGAAAGTCAGAGAACCCAGAAGCCTCCTCTCAGTGGGGCTCAGCATCAGAGGAGGCAACCAGCCTGTTTACGGCTTCGTTACTTCCTTCAACAAATATTTACTTATTTTTCTCAACTACAGAGCAAGCACATCGGGGCTACAGAAATAGGAGACACAGTCCCCACCCTCAAGAAGCTAACAGGCTGTGAGAGAGCCAGGTGTCAATGTCTGTACACCACTAGGCAGCAGGTGCCCTCACAGGAGGGGGGACAGTTCCTGGGAGGAGCCCTGACCTCAGCTAAGGACACGGGAGGGAAAGGAGCCAGGGAGGTGCTCCGGAGGCAGTGATCTGAACTATGTACGGGGATTTCTTAAAAGTCTTATTTGGGATTATCTTGCCCTGAAGAAGAAAAAAAATCAAGAGTATGGATACTCAGCACGGACCGTGACTGGAAGCAGAAGCTGGTCCTGGTCAGCGGCTGCTGATTGCAAGATGTTTTAGTAGTGAAGACTAGTTGCTAAACTTTGTGTCACTAAGCAAGACAAACAGTTGTGTCAATAAGAGCCATTGCCCACATGTGAGTGGAAGAGGGAAACAAGGAAAGAGAAGTTCCTGCTATTGAAATAATAACCTTGGAGGAGCTGGACCACAGGAGAGGAGGCCCCGCTTCTGAAAAACCAGGGTGGGGCAGGAACTGCTGGGGGTTGCGGGAGGCTGAGCCTCGGATGAGGGATGAGGATAGGATTCCTGTGGGGAGCAACGTGCTTTTTTCGATGATGGCCTAAGACCTGACCCACCTCTTTGGAGTCGGCCTTTGACATGTGCAGCCAAAGCAGGAGCCCAGGAGCAGTCGAGCCGCAGGCCAAGTCAATCAACCATGGTCACCCATCCCAGGGGACGGGAAGGACTCCCTCCTCAGGCCAAAGGCAGGAGACTTCCCTCTCTGACCACGACCCTCACATAAATCAGACTCTTTTCTAAGACTAGTGTGAAGACCATCGACTAAGTGGGTGTTAGAGGGGCTGGGATAAACTGCCCCTCATGCATTCCTCACACTAACTCAGATGTGAAGAAGTAAAAGAAAGACATTCCAGGCAGAGAGAACATCATGTCCCAAGGAGAGAGGAGAGAACAAAAAGTGGTGAAGGAAGGAATTCTAAGTGATTTGCTATGACTGGATCAAAGACAGCGAGGGCAAGAGTGACAGGACAGAAAGGCCGCAGGGCCTCAGAGGCCAGGCCACAGGGAGCCTCGTAAATGAGATGGAGCCATTTAGGTTCCGCCCTGAGGACCCTGCAGAGACTGCATGATCAGTTATGGCAGCGTTGCAGTGCTCAGAACCAGAAAGCCTCTTCAAGGGGCGTGAAGAACAGAGAACCCAAATGCATTCAGACACACGAACAGAGCTCACAGAGAGAGGTCAAGCTGCTGCAAAATGCTAACTAGAGATCAGCAGCAGAGCCTTCACACCCTGCCCTGCACTGACCTTCCAGCCTAGCCCCAGGCGAGAGCCTCGCTGCCTCCCCCCTGACCTTCCCGTCAACGCAGAAGCCCACAGTTACGCTTGAACACTGGCTATATACTAGCTTCTATAACAGACTCATGCACCTCAGGATCAGAGGCATCGTGCCTGTAGGACCATGGAAAATATGACAGGTACCTTATGTTTCCCAGCTAACCTCGTTTGCTGCTTGTTCCAGAAGTAGCTTCTTATCTGCAGCCTTGAAAGCCTCGAGTGTGTTGGTGTTATACAGCGTTCCAACCGCCGGGCAGCAGTGGGCTGGTGTGGGAGCATTCCTGGATACAGAGAAACATGGTTAACAGGCACAGCTGGGACTCAGAGAGCCAGGGACTGACAAACAAACCAGACTACAATGGGAGACAAGGACAGTGCTCTGCAGGGCAAAGAGAAGACTGATTCATATTTCTTTGGAAAAAGATGAATATCGGGCTTCTCTGGTGGCGCAGTGGCTGGGAGTCCGCCTGCCGATGCAGGGGACACGGGTTCGTGCCCCGGTCCGGGAGGATCCCACATGCCACGGAGCGGCTGGGCCCGTGAGCCATGGCCGCTGAGCCTGCGCGTCCGGAGCCTGTGCTCCACAACGGGAGAGGCCACAGCAGTGAGAGGCCCGTGTACCGCAAAAAAGAAAAAGATGAATATCATTGCTTAAGAGGTAAAAACAGGCACTATAGCCCCCCCAAAGCCTCTATATTCCCCTTCCCCTAATCCCTCGGCATGCTCTTCTTCCACTGCCCCCAAATATAAGCTATTTTCCCATTTTAAAAAATTCTTTCCCATCTCTCACCTGAAAGCGAAACATGATTTATGGAGCTTCTACTGTGCCAAGAACTATACAAGGTTTCAGTTCTCACAAGAGTTTGTTCTCTGACTTCAGGTTTAAGTAACTTGCTTAAGGTCACATAATAGGCAGAGCTGGGGCCTCAAATCAGAACTGGTTGACTCTAAGGTACTGTGTTGCCCACTCCCCACTCAAGCACTCCCAGGCGTCAACGCCCTGCTGCAAACCCTCCTCTTCCAGGAAGCCATCCATCCTGCCTTTCTCTGGTAACGAGCATAATTTATTTTAGAGTGTTTTCAAGACTAACATTCACACACCCACCCTGAGGACAGTAAGCTCCTTGAGGGCAGGGGCACGCCTCCCTCCTCTGCCTACCCCATGCCCTCTCCTGCCACAAACAGGCTGTGCATGGAGCTGCTACAGGGCATGGCCCCATGGGCATCGGAGCCAAACAATGCGATGAGACACGCTGCACCTGGGCCACCTGTGTGGCCATGTTGTGCCACATGTGTGTCACATTCTGCACTGTCACCGAAGGCTTCAGAGTAATCAAGGTCAGGGGAGGAGAAGGATGAGATGATACTGAACACAAACTCAGATGGGGAAAAACCTGGTCTCATCTCTAAAATGATTAACTTGTGTTTCAGAGGTTACAGATGCTAAATGAAAACAGTGCTCATTTCATTAGTAGTTGACTACTGTGGTCACAACTACTGCAGAGAGGATGCATTTTTACTGATTACACTGATGGTAGCTGTATGGTTTAAAAGACCCAGCGTTTCTTCCTTTGGAGTCTGAGTAAAATTGGTTTGGGAGGTGGGGAGTGCTGCAAGGAGAGATCTAAACCTATAACAGGTGTGGAGGGGTGCAACAGGTGTGGAGGTTCCACCAAATGCTAGGTCCTGGGAGAGAAGTAACTTCCAAAGGCCAGAGCCTTCCTTCGGGAGCTGATGAGCCAGCGGATCACAGGCTGTTTGTCACCACTCTACTCCAATAGAAGAATATTCTTCATCCAGGTGAGATAAGGACATCAAGGGTAGTCTTGAGGAGAAAAAGAAATCACAAAGGGACAAGATTAAGCCTAGAGGGAAAAAGAAGGAAGCAGAGCAGGTGGTAAACCAGGCCTTCCACATTCAGACGTGGCTTTATGAAATGACTGCTGAAACAGAGGGAAGGATGCTCTGATTGAATCTGGTTCCCTCCCTCCTAGAGTCCAGATGTCCCGGGTGTGCGAATCCAGGCCAAAGCCTTGCTCTGAGAGCAGAGGAAACTAAATCATAAGAATGCAAGCAGCTGCCAGGACGGCGACACTCCCAGGACACGAGTCCTCGTGCGAGTTAATTACCGAGGACAAGCTGAGATTCAAAGGAGAAGCATTTTTCATGACTAAAGTTTAACCAGGGGAGGCGGCCAAGGGAAAGAATTTAAGAAGCGATAATGGGAGGGAAAGCCATTCTAGCAGTTTCTCCAGGTTCAAGTTCCACTCGTTCTACAAAGAGGTGGTTCAGATAAGGACTGGAAAGAGCCCTAGACTTGGAAACTAGAGAATTCAGTCCCAATCCTGATCCTGGATATTTATGAGTTCAGTTTCCTAGGATTCCATTTCTATGAAATATCCAAAGGAGCCAAATCCATAAAGCCAGAAAGTAGATTCATGGTTGCCTAGCGCTCAGGAAAGGGAGGAGGGAGGGATGGAGAGCGACTGCTAAGGGGTACAGGGCTCCTCTTTGGGGTGATGAAAATGTTCTGGAATTAGACAGTGGTGGTGGTTGCACAACCTCATGAATATACGAAGAAGTGCCGAATTGTCCATTTTAAAAGGGTTAATTTTATGGTGTGTGAAGTGTATCTCAATAAAGCGATTTTAAAAAGCCAGAATTAGAAATCTTCCCCAGCTCTTAAAGCCAACAGTGAACTCTCAAAAATGTACCCACTAACCAGGTAAAGAATGGATCCCACAAAGGCCTAAAGCCTGGGCCTGCCTGGGGATGTTCCCTCTGGACATCTGGCCTTCATGTCTCTCAGTCTCACGGTGATAACTCAGGAAAGTACCGTGGCTGTTCTGGAATCTCCTGGACAAAGGCAGGCATGCGGCCAGAGCCTCCAGGACAGACAGGCAGTGGGGGTGGCCGGGATGGAATAGATTCCCCCAAAAGAAGCACAGAGGTCACTTTTCACACCCGGAGAAAGCTTTGCTCCGTGTGTACAGCTTCACATGCCCGTGGGGAGCTTTGGGAACCTAAGTCACACTCGGTCTGGGGGCACGACTGCGTTACTTACTGCTTTCTGTAACAGTGTCTGAGTTTCTGTCCGTCACATCTTGCAACAGAGTCCATTGGTGCCTTTCCACCAACCACACCACATCCCGTTTGGACAGCCAGGGCCTCAGACTGCTTGTGCAACTGACACTAGCAACTACCTGAGCAACCAGTACACGTCAGACCTGAGTTAGGTGCTAGCGAGACAGCGGAGAATAAGGGAGCCTGTGCCCTGCACAGATGATTTCGCATCTGAGTCTTATTTCCTCAGCTACTACTTAAGTTCTTTGAGGGCAGGCGTTATGCCTTCTATTTCTCTTATTAAGTCCAACTTGAGGCTTAGAAAAGAAAAATCTTTCCTATGACTACATAGATAAATGTTCCTCAAAGGAATGGACTTTTTTTTCTTTTTACCAGCTTCAAATCTGTATAGAGATTGTCCACCAAAATCTATTTTCCTTTCCTTCAACAGAAATAATTCTCTGATGCTTGTAGCTCAGCACCATGTCTCCCAGTCTTCCCTGCGAGAAAGGTGAGGCCTCGAGCTCTCCCTGATGGAATCTGAGGGGGGTGATGCACAGCCCCACCCAACGAGGGCCTTTAAGAGAGTGGGTGTGTCTCTTCTGATTTTCACTCTGGTTCTCCTCCACCTCTATCTATTGCTACCAGAAGGTGACAATTCAGTTTTCAACAGCACACAAAGGCAAGCCCTCCAGGACAATGGAGCCGTAAGAGGGAAGAAGACTGGATCCCCACCCTGGACTATTAAGGGGGTAAGAAAGAGACTTCCTCTGTGTTTGGGCCATTACGTGTTGGGGTCTGGTTCATCAGTATGCCCTACCCTGAGACAGCACCCTCCAGTGCAAGACGGCTGGTGCCTGATAAAATACTACTTGACTGATAACTCACTTAAAACAATGTAGAGAACGGGATCCTGTGCTGCTAACTACTGGCAGAGATCCATCAGGCTTCCAGGGTCTCAGAGTAAGAGAGATTTATCTGGTCCTGTGCAAAGCTGAGGTACACTTGGTATCTATTAAAGAGTACTAGGACTGTTAGCCCTTCGACTGTATCTTATTCTTCTCTGTATGTCCAGGGCCCATCACAGTCTATTATCAAGACACAGAGGAGGCAATCAATAAGTATTTCTGAAATGACTATTAACTCTCCACGTTTATTCCAGCACTGCATTCACTGTAATGCCCATACCTGTCTTCTACCTCCATCCAGAGCTCCTCTAGAGTTCCCCATTTCTTAAGCCTTTTTATTCCTAACACCTACACATCCTGCATAAAAGGAGCGTTCGGTGTTGGATGAATAAGTTCATAAAGATTTTCCCTACAAACCCATGCAGATGTTCAGCAATAAAAGCAAAGAAAGAACAATAATAATGAAAATAATTTGGATACAAAAACCTCGTTTCTCCTGAGGAGCCCCAAGTGTCTTTATTAAACTTCCTAACTGTCTTGGTCTGCCTGAGAGGCTGTTAACACGACACCACAGACTGGGTGGCTACTAAACATTAGATATTTATCCCTCACAGTTCTGGAAGCTGAAAGTCCAAGATCAAGGGGTCTGCACAGTCAGGTTCTGGTGAAGATCCTCTTCCTGTTGCAGACTGCCTGCTTCCAGTTATGGCCTTGCAGGGTGGAGGGGGAGAGCTAGCTCTCCGGGGCCTCTGTTAGAAAGACACTAATCCCATTCACAAGAGCCCTGCCCTCATGCCCGCACCACCTCCCAAAGCCCCACTTCCTTAGACGATAACCCTGGGCACTGGCTTTCCAACATATGCATTTTTTTTTTTTTTTTTTGCGGTACGCGGGCCTCACTGCTGTGGCCTCTCCCGTTGCGGAGCACAGGCTCCGGACGTGCAGGCTCAGCGGCCATGGCTCACGGGCCCAGCCGCTCCGCGGCACGTGGGATCTTCCCGGACCGGGGCACGAACCCGTGTACCCTGAATCAGCAGGTGGACTCTCAACCACTGCGCCACCAGGGAAGCCCACCATATGCATTTTTGAAGAACACAAACATTCGAATCACAGCACCAACCATCCTAAGAAAAGGGGACCCAGAAAATCACAAACTTTTAAAACTGGAAGGAATATTAGAAGCTGGGAGCTACAGATGAGGAAACTGAAGCTGAGAAAACGAAAAGGACTTATTCCAGGTAACACAGTTAATCAGCTGCAGATACCAGGCCTTCAAGCTTCCAATCCAGGGCTCCTATGTCTTATTCTTGCTCATCTCCCCCAGTACCTACCACGGAGCCTCACACGAGCATTCAAAAGCCAAATCACAAATTATGACCAGGAAAACAGAGCAATTTGTGTGAAAGCCATAACTGCAGGATCACAGATTTTCTTACCTCCTTCAACTAAAATTTCTGGATTGCTAAAGTTTAAGATGCTTCGACTTTGAAACAAGATCAAACCTAACTTCTGTGACCTGCATTTTTCTATAATTAATTGTGCCAAAGAATAAAATTATTGAAACTCAGAAAATAACAACTTTCAGTCTAGTATCAGAATAGACGGGAGCGAGGGTAGCTTGCAATAAACGCTGGACTCTCCAGATTAATGTAGCAGACTACACTGCTGCTATTCCCCCTCTACCAGCTCCAGATAATTCAAGGCTGTACAATGAATATATTTTCCTCATTATCTGGTAATTGCTCCAAAAGTCAGTCAGTCTTTCCCAACACAGGAGACAGATAACTAAGATTTAATTTGTTTTCAGAAGCGATCACAAGGATTTTTTATGGAGCAAGAAAGCTCTGAAGGGAACAAGAAACATCAACACATACCTTTTAAAGATATAAAGGCTAACATCATTTTCCATTCATGTTGCACAATTCAATTTCACAATTTGATTGTGATAGAGGAATAAAATGTATTGACTTTTGAAGAGATTTTTATTTTCTAATTCTAGGGAGACTTTATTTGAGATGCCCTAACCTTTGACTACCGCCATGTTCAGGCAGTCCTTAGCAAACACCTCTTCACTTTCCCCGGACTCCCTACCCTGATACAGCTGACACATGCAGGAGCAGGAAAAAGCTGCCCTCCCTCCCTGAAGCCTTTGACCCTTCAACTCTCAGTTATCCTAAAGCCTCTCAGCATGGTTTCTGCTCCACCCTTTTGTGCAGAATTTACTTTCTCAAACAACCCAATCAACAATTCCAGCAACCCTAGCACTGAACTCTGATGCTTCCTTCTGATGCTGTTGACCCTCCCTTCCCTTCCTGAAGACACCTTCTCTGGTTCTACTTCTCTGACAAGTCCCATCTCTTTGGCGAGTTCTGTGTCCCCTTGCCCACCCTAATCAGGTCCATTCACTATTCCAGCCCTTCGCTCTTCTTACACTATAGTCTCTTCCCCTCTTACAGCCTCAGGACTTCTACGTGGATGACCCTCCCTCCTGGATGCCAGTGCTCCCTGGACATTTCTACTGGACGCTGTCACCTCAAACTCAACATGTTCTAAAACAAACTTACCTCCTGCCCAAACTGTATCTCCCTCCTGGCTTCTCAGTTTCTACAGAAGACAGCAAAATGCCCCCAGCTACTCAGACTGCAACTTCAGAAATACAGTTTATTTCTCTCTTACCCTTGCTTCCTAAATTTAGCCACATGTAACCTTGGGCAAGTCATTTTACCTTTGAACCCATGGTTTCCTCATCTGTAAAAGAGAGAAGAACCACACCTGGCAGGTCTGAAAGGATTATGTATGGAAAATAAGTCAATAATTAAGTCAATAAATGTCTCTCTTCTCTCCAGCAACTCCCCACGGCTCCCAATTAGTCAAAAAAATCTCTTTGAGGGCATATGTCATGTTTCTTTGTATATCCCTACAATGCCTCGCACAGTGACTTGTATACAAAAGTAGCCTAATAAACATTCATTGATGTACCTAATAGGCTGCGATACATAGCTGCTGAAAGAATGAATCAGATAGTCCTAAGCCTCTAGCACTTGTCTCTGTGCCATGGGAGGTACAAGAGAATCATGAGAAGCTGGCCCTGCTCACTGGAAGCTTCTGTAGTGCCCCACGTGGCCCACCTACGATGAAGGTTAAGAATGCTCATTCCTTGCAAAACACAGTGTTCTTTATTTTATATTTTGAGCAAAAAATACTCACATGTCAAAAGCACTGAACTCCAATGTTAAGCGAGCTGGCAGCCCAGCAGAATCACCTGGACAGAAGCATTATCAAATAGTCAATTACTAGTCATTAATAGTGGCATTTATAACAAAAACGTTTGTGAGTAATTTTGCTCTTTTGGTTGAGCCCAAAGTGCCCCATCCAATACCTGGTCATCCAAACTAAACAGGGACATAGCAGAAGATGACAGATTTCATGAATTCAAAGAATTTGCCAAGAATACAAAACAAGACTCATCAGGAAAAATATTTCCAATCCCATCCCCCAGCAATACTAAGTAATCGGTATTAATTCTTTGGATTAATAAATTAGGTTCTCCCTTTCTTTTCCCCATAGGAGAAAAGGAGTGGAAGTGAACTTGGGTCAAAAGCCAGGAAGTAAAATAGAAACCAGTGAATAGTATTAATTATAAAAGTCAAGGACATCCCTTCCTGAGGGAAAGCTGACCCTATACTGGGCAGAGAAGGTAACAGAAGAGGGCAGAAGATGGAGTTCCCCATCGCCTACCATTGTAGTAATAACCCTTAATGTCCTTGGGAGCTTCATCCAACCGATACTCATTCAGCTTCTTCTGGGTCAACTCATGCCAGAATCCAACATCCAAGGCACTGCTGAAGGGGGCAAACTGCAATTTGGAGAGTCCGGGATCCCCCATAACTGCCGCCATTATTTACTGCCTGCTGAAACCAAAACAGAACACAGCAACAATGCACAAAACATGGTGAGAAACGACATTTGTAATCATGGGCTTAATCAAAACAAACAAACAGAAAGTAACGAGAGGTAGATGGGGTGCCTGAAGACTCAACTTTGGAAATCAACCTGAGGAATCTGGCTATGTTGCCAAGTTTAGTCTCCTTACGACACAACTGAACTTCCTGGCCTTCACTTTGGTGCATCTCCCTTTCTCATTAAAGTTGGTCTGACTGATGCACTAGTGTTATTCCTTCTTCGACACGGTCATAGTCTCAAAAGTTTCTGCCAACCCGTGTTGTCCTAGGGAACTTTACAAGCACAAAACCTGAAGTCCAGCCAGTTGGCATCACAGCCATGCAAACTGTCTGGATTCTGAGTGAGGCAGTGCTTGAACACCCCAGCCGAGGAGGATGAAGAAGTTCCCCCACCCTAACTACAGTACCAGAATTTCTTCGAAATCTCATGTTTTGTCTTTCAAATGCAGAAAACTTGCATTTTACTCTACCATATATATTTTAATATTTCATTCTCCCCCTCAAATCATCAAATAAATTTGACTGTCCTGGCAATCAGGCATGTGTACACTGTAACTCCCCACATGGCCTGCACACTCTCAGGGGTACACAGACCCCAGGGGGAGAAGCACAACACTGCAGGAGCTTCGCAGTTCCAAAAGCACAAGTTGATGAGGTCACTTTCCATCCTGTCCAACTGCCGCAAGACAGATGAATATTTCTGCAGTAGAATGTATGAACAGTCACAACAGACGGATAAATTCAAAAAAAAAAAATAGACAGTTCACATCTACTCAGAGAGGTTTTGTTTGAGTTTTGTGCCAAGGTTATTAAACCCCTTTCAGTTTTCTAAACTTGTTAGATATTGGAATTAGAGACAAGGAGCTTTGGTCCAATGGTGACGACATGGTAAAATGCAAAGTGAGCACTACATAAACACACTAAAAACCAAGAAAGAGGAGCCAAGTGTGGGTCAGAGCAGGGCGAAAGGCTCTGCGAAGCCGCTGGGCACACGGCTGTCCTTAAACCCTCTGCTGCCTCAGTATGGATTTGTGGCATCACGCACCAGACAATGCCCGACTGAGTGTTTTCAAACTCTCACCACCTTGAGGGATTATTAAAAAATGAAGATGCGGGACTTCCCTGGTGGCGCAGTGGTTAAGAATCCGCCTGCCAACACAGGGGATATGGGTTCAAGCCCTGGTCTGGGAAGATCCCACATACCACGGAGCAACTAAGCCCATGTGCCGCAACTACTGAGCCTGCACTCCAGGGCCGCGAGCCACAACTACTGAGCCCGTGAGCCACAACTACTGAGCCCATGAGCCACAACTACTGAAGCCCATGTGCCTAGAACCCGTGTTCCGCAACAAGAGAAGCCACCGCAATGAGAAGGTCATGCACCGCAACGAAGAGTAGCCCCCGCTCGCTGCAACTAGAGAAGGCCCATGTGCAACAATGAAGACCCAACACAGCCAAAAATAAATAAATCAAATAAATTAATTAAAAAAAAAATGATGTCTGGGCTCCACCTGCTGGGGGGCGGGGGAGAAAGGACGGTGAGGGTGGCCGGGACTAGGGCCCCAGGGTGATTCTGATTCGAGTTTGACGCTGTCTTCAAGCCTTCAGGCCACTGTCACTCTTACTTTTGGAGTCTCCACCTCTAAATCATTTCAAACATATTTAAATGAACCCTTGTCCCATATTAAATAATTTCTGGCTTTTGTTCGAAACGATCTTTATAATTTTGCACTCTCAAAATGTTCATCTTTTTGGGTCGCTCCTGGGTTCATAGGCCCCAGAAAAGTTTGTGAATCCTACGTACTGTGGCTTCAGAGCCCAGTGGAGAAACAGACCCTCATGCAGATGGCCCAGGGCCCACACTTTGAGAAACGCCAGTCTAGAACACCCTAACAACCTCCTGCTTGGTTTAGCGGGCCTCCATTGCTGCTTTCTCCTCTCTTCCTCCACAACACAGCTAGCATTTTCCTTCTACTGTTGGTTTTTGAAAGTTCCCATGCTCAGCCCTCTCCTTAATCTATAAACTTTCCCCAAAGCAAAATTATTCATTTTCCACATCCATTTCCATCTATATGCCAATGAATCTCAGGACTGTATTTCTAGTGCTAACCTCCAACCATATATTTAAGTGTCTTCCAAAGCCAGGATGTGAATTTCTCACAGATATCTCGAGTTTGACAAATCCAAAACTGAACGTACCTTTCACTAAAATTCGGCCCATGTTCCTATATGTCCTAGTTTACTAGATAGTACCACCATACAGCCACGAAGAACCCTCAAAGTCATCTTCAATTTTTTTCTCTCTCACATCCAATAAATCACTAAATGCTAGAGGCTCAACTGTAAACAGTCCTCTGGCACTGAGATGAAGGTGGCAGCTATTGAGTATTGGCCAGGAGCAGGCACTGCAGCAGGGGTGTGCGCCTGAATTTTCTCCTCCCCGAAGCCCTAAGAGGAGACAGCTCCAATTTCACAGAAGAAGAAACTGAGGTTCAGAGAGATAAGAATCAACAGAGCAGCAGGCAGTGGTACAAAGGGATCTCATCTGAAATCCTCCGTGGGACGGGTCATCAGGCCCCTACACACTTCAATCATTCACAACTTAGGCTTAAAAGTCAACAGTAACTCATCATCATTTTGATGACCTGCTAAGGTCACCAAGATGGAATTTTACCAGTGCCAGTGACAAAAGAGAAAATTCTATTCCATTTTTCTATTCAGCAGCTAGGAAAAAGTGACTCAGGAGTACCACAGAAAAGAATGGACGGGCATGCCAAGAAAGAAATTTGCATAAGAGGCATATCCTTCACTTTCTGACATGTTTGGTCTTCGAGAAATTCCAAACAGAACCCAAGAGCCTATTTCACAAGAGGATGTGGTCGGTGTCCAGCTGCTAAAGTGTTGTCTGACTGGTTAAGGCAACGGAAAGTTCTTAAGCAACAGCAGCAACAAGTGATTAGGAATCTGCTGGAAACATCTAAATAGGATACTCAATATAAAGGTATCACTTAGGAACCTATACACCTATGTCACATTGCCATCTTCCTTAAATTAGAAGGGAAGACTTAAGAAGTAATGATCAGAAAGGAATTCTGGTGGAAGAGGAAGTGAGTCTCAGGTGCAAAGTCATCCATGTGTAACTAACCTAGATCCAAACATTACCTGTGTCCTGAAAAGTAAGGCTTTCACATATAACCCTGAACAGTGCAGATGAAACCTGAGGCCTCTGCTTAGCTTAGAAAACTAAAAGATTATTTCTATCACACTTCAACGTTGTATTCAGGATGTGAAACCCAAGTGTTACACAAGACGGGACTGTGTCACTTCTCATGAAAGAGGAAAGGCTCTGAGGATTTGAAATTGTAATGAACAAGAACCGCAGCAGTAGAAGAAACCCAGCAGTAACCAAAATATCCAGTTAGGATTTAACTGAAATAGTAGGTGGATGTAAAGCAATACAAACCTTCTGGGGCTGCGTCTACCACCCAAACTTATAAATTCCAGGCTTTTATGGAAATAAAACTAAGTCACGCTCGGCAACTTAAACAAGCAAGAGCTCAAAAAAAAAAAAAAAAACCCGCCACTGTATGTTACTTATCAGAAGTTCCTGTCGAAATGGACCCAACCCTTGTGTTAGTGCTGTTCTTTACCATCAAATCCCTACAGGAAATGTGTAACAGTGGTTGCCTCCCAGGAAAGAAGCTCTGGGGTCACAGACCGGGGTTTGGAGAGCCTTATTTTCATTGTATAACCCTTTCGCCTTTTGAATTTTATACTGTCTATGTGAAATAATAATACAGAAATAAGTAAAATAATGAAAAAAAAAAAAAGCCCTAACCCAATGGCAAGAAGAGAGGGAATGACAGATGTAAGATGACCAGCTCAACCACTTTGGTTTCAAGAAATAACACCTGGGAAACCCTGATGCAAGAACCTTGTCTTACTCATCTGTGTTCAGCACTTAGCACAGTGCCTAGAATAGATTAGTTCAGTAAATGTTGACATGAAATAGCTTTCTTCTCCCAAAAAGGGCCAAAGAATGGATGCTACAGTGAGACAAGATTTCAGCAGAGTTTGAAAACTACTAATGGCCTGTCCAAATAGGAAGTAGACTGACCAAAGAGATGATGAATCTTCCATCAGTGGACGTGTTCAAGCACATATTAGGCAATCATTTGCCACGTAACACTGCAGAGAGGATTACGGTATCAGGCAGTCATATGAGAACAGTGGTTGGCAAGCTTTTTCTGAAAAGGGCCAACTAGTAAATATTTTAGGCATTGTAGGCCAAAACAGTTTGTCATATTTTCTTCTTTCTTTCACTCTTAAAAAAAGTAAAAAAGACATTCTTAGCTCATGGACTGCACAAAAAAAGGCCTTGGGCAGGGCCATATTTGCCGACCTTGGACTAGAAGATCTTTGAAGCTACTGTTTTTTTGATTCTTGGAAGGTGTCAATAATGTATTTTGTTTCTAGGGAGACTGACCTCTTTGGCAGAATCTTTTCAGAGGGCAGTAGAGATCTGCAAGGGCTGCTGAGGGTGAAGCAGATTGTAAGACCGGATTCCGAGGCCACGTCTGCCATCTATGACACAAATCCGTCTTGATGGACCGGCGAATGTGGTCTCCACAGAACTCTCACACAGATGTGAGCATCCCTAAGCCAAGACGAAGCTCATTTGGCATTTCCCGGAGCTCATCACGTGCGAAAGCGCGCAGCCGCAGCACTCCACCTCCGAGGCAGGCGCATGACCGCACCCCTGGCGGTTTCCTTCACACTTTCTCCTGGACCCCTGCTACTGCCTCCCAACTTCTCTAGTGCCGCCCTGGGGGACCTGCCCCTCCTCACCTCTGACCTGATACACAGAAACATCGAGCTGCTTTGTGCTCCGCTAACTCACCTGCTGCCTTGCCTCTGCAACCCTGTCTGAAACGCGCCCCCGGCCCCCGTGACTGCCTGGCGCTCTCCAAATCCCAGCACAGAGGTGACCTGCTCTAGAAAGCCTTCCCAGAGCTGCCGCTCATTCTTTACTCCTGTCCTGCGCCTCCCGTCAATCACAGTTAACCACCTCCACCCCCCGGCCACCTGGACAGTGAGTATCGTTCAACTCTGCGTACCTGCCTGCCTCCATCAACCGGACTGTAAATCCCATAAACACAGACCCTGGTTCACATTCCTCTCGACATATCCTAGTCCCTTTCAGAGTGGCTCTGAAATGTTACTAAGATGAATTCTGGAAAATTTTTATGGGTACCTTCCCCAAGAGAAACAAGAGAAAGAAAGAACACAGGCTTCTGTGATTGGGAGGACAAACTCCAGGCTTATTACCATATAAGATGGAGATTGGAGTAAAAACGTCATGAAGAACATATGGAGATATGCCATGTGACAGAAAGGGTCTCTAAACCTATGACTTTTTCAGGATTAAGATCTTAGATGACAGGAAATATGCACAGACAAATCAATTTTTAAAATTAATTTTTACTGGAGTATGGTTGCTTTACAATGTTGTGTTAGCCTCCACTGCACAACAAAATGAATCAGCCATACACATACAGATATCCCTACCCTTTTGGACTTCCCTCCCATTTAGGTAGAGTTCCCAGTGCTATACAGTATGTTCCCATCAGTTGTCTATTTTATACATAGTATCAATAATGTATATATGTCAATCCCAGTCTCCCAATTCCTCCCTCCCCACCCCTTTCCCCCTTGGTATCCATACATTTGTCCTCTACATCTACGTCTCTATTTCTGCTTTGCAAATAAGATAATCTATATCATTTTTCTGGATTCCGCACAGATGTGTTATTATACGATATTTGCTTTTCTCTTTCTGACTTACTTCACTCTGTATGACACTCTCTAGGTTCATCCACGTCTCTGCAAATGACCCAATTTGATTCCTTTTTATGGCTGAGTAATATTCCATCGTATTATGTACCACATCTTTATCCACTCATCTGTCAATGGACATTTACGTTGCTTCCACAACCTGGCTATTGTAAACAATGCTGTTACGAACATTGGGGTGCACGTGGTTTTTTGAATTATGGTTTTCTCTGAGTATATGCCCAGTAGTGGTATTGTTGGGTCATATGGTAGTTCTATTTTTAGTTTTTCAAGGAACCTCCATACAGTTTTCCATAGTGGTTGTATCAATTTACATTCACACCAACATTGTATGAGGGTTCCCTTTTCTCCACACCCTCTCCAGCATTTTTTGTTTGTAGATTTTTTGATGATGGCCATTCTGACCAGTGTGAGGTGATACCTCATTGTAGTTTTGACTTGCATTTCTCTATTAGTGATGCTGAGCATCTTTTCATGTGTTTGTTGGCCATCTGTATGTCTTCTTTGGAGAAATGTCTATTTAGGACTTCTGCCCATTTTTTGATTAGGTTGTTTGTTTTTTTTGATATTGAGCTGCATGAGCTGCTTGTATATTTTGGAGATTAATCCTTTGTCTGTTGCTTCGTTTGCAAATATTTTCTCCCATTCTGAGGATTGTCTTTTCATCTTGTTTATGGCTTCCTTTGCTGTGCAAAAGCTTTGAAGTTTCATTAGGTCCCGTTTGTTTATTTTTGTTTTAATTTTCATTACTCTAGGAGGTGAGTCAAAAAAGATGTTGCTGTGATTTACGCCAAAGAGTGTTCTGCCTATGTTTTCCTCTAAGAGTTTTACAGTGTCTGGTCTTAACATTTAGGTCTTTAATCCATTTTTAGTTTATTTTTGTGTAGGCGGTTAGGAAGTATTCTAATTTCATTCTTTTACATGTAGCTGTCCAGTTTTCCCAGCACCACTTATTAAAGAGGCTGTCTTTTCTCCATTGTATATTTTTGCCTCCTCTGTCATAGATTAGGTGACCATAGGTGCGTGGGTTTACCTCTGGGCTTTCTATCCTGTTCCATTGATCTATATTTCTGTTTTTGTGCCAGTACCATACTGTCTTGATTACTGTAGCTTTGTAGTATAAAGTCAGGGACTCTGATTCCTCCAGCTCCGTTTTTCTTTCTCAAGATTGCTTTGGCTATTTGGGGTCTTTTGTGTTTCCATACAAATTGTAAATTTTTTTGTTCTAGTTCCATACAAATCAATTTAAATGAAACTTTACTTAACCAAATATAAAAGTAGTAAAGAAGGGAATTCCCTGGCAGTCCAGTGGTTAAGGCTCCATGCTTCCACTGCAGGGGGCACAGGTTCAATCCCTGGTTGGGAACTAAGATCCTGCATGCCTTGCAGTGCGGCCAAAACTAAAACTCAAAATAAATAAAAGTAGTAAAGAATAAGTCTCCCTGAAAGGTTTCCCATGGTTATGTAAGTTAAAAGCTACACTCACAGTCTCAAAGTATCTCTTCACACACTCACACACACACACACACACACAATTATTAACTACAAAAAAGAAAAAGTGACTCTAAAGTGGCAAAATGTGGCAGACACCATCTTAATGAAAGGGGATCAAAATTAACACTAGCAGTGATGGGACCAACAGACACTGTGTGCTATCCAATAGACGGCAATGAAAAGAACACGGCATCTATGGTATTCGGCTGAAAACAGTGGACCTGGCTCTAGTCAGGAGGAAACACAAGATAAACCCAAACTGAAAAACATTCTACAAAATGACTGGGACTGGCTTATAAACTTCAAAAGTGTCAAGGTCTTAAAAGTCAGGGGAAGACTAAGGAACTGTCCCTGGGATTAGAAAGACTTGACAACTGGGGGCAATTCGTGATCCTGCTTTGACTCTCTGCTATGAAAGATGTTACCAGGATAAAATTGGAATGCAGTCCCCGGGAGAAGGGTATATGGAAGGTCTTTGACTTATTCTTGTAAGGTTTCTGTAAGTTTGAAAATGAAGAGGCACCTGCACAGACACAGCTTATTCTATATTCAACAGGCAAAACCAATCAATGTGATAGAAGTTAGAAGAGTAATGACAGGGTGGCGTGGGGCTATTGACTGGGAAGGGGCATGAGGAAGCCTCCAGGGGAGCTGGAAATATTCTATATACCTCAAGCTGGGCAGTGGTTACAAACCATGTGCATATATAAAAATCCATGAGCTACATTATTTATGATGAGTGTACTTTACTATATGTATGCTATACCTGAACAAAAAAACCCAGAAGATCCCATATTCAAGCTATACCAATCCCACAAAGAACCTTCCTTTCTCATTCAACAGTTAACAGATGACCTATTTAAATCTAGCTTTGTGGAAAAGCAATTCATTGCTCTAAATAAGGAGTGGAAATGAAATATCATTTCCATAAATTTTCTGGCACTTTGTTATTAAAGATGCTGAAGATGAAAGTATTTTGGTTTTGCTGCTTATAAAATTAATTGGAGCATAAGTGCTTCCTAGAGTGAGTCTGCCCAACCGTATTCCCTCTGCGGGCACCTATAGGATTGGACACAGCAAATATCAAGCCAGTATAGGACTTTAGGAAAGGAAGTAAAATTGGTAGAAAATAAGCAACAATCATACAGATTAAAAAACAAACAAACCTGCCTTTAGGGACACTAGACCCCTGGTGGGGAGAAGAGGGAAACAGACCAGCCGACTATCCAAAACTTCTCTCACTATAATTTTTCCCGTGTGCATTCTTGGGGTTTTGTTTGCTTGCTTTGGGAGGGCAGAGGAGCTTCGAACCGTTCAGAGAAAAGATGCTAAAAGCTAAGGTAGCTGGGAGCCTGGTCTTCAGTCAGATAAACCCACCTTTGAGTTCCGACTCCACTTCTCCCTGGCTAAGCAGCCTTGGGCAGGTAACTTCATCCCCTGTGCCTCCATTTCCTCTTCTGTAAGATGAGGATAATCATACCGAACCCACGAGGTTGTTGGGAGGGCTAAAGGAGAAAGTGTGTGACACACCTGTCCCGGTGCCTGGCTTAGTCAACAGTCAACACACGGCAGCTGCTCTTAGTCTCTGTCACCTCGCCCTCCCTCACCCCCCCATCAGCCAACAGTGCCTGAGAACGTGGTCGCCCTTCCCCACGCTCATCGCGAAAACTTCCTCTGCCTCAAGCAGGCCTCATAGAAGTCTTCCCTCCCTCACAGGAGCCCTGCAGACACAGCAGAGGTTTAATTAAAACCTGCAGGATGACCTCCTGCTATAGGTCATCCAGGGGAAGTCCAGAGGAGCAAGTGCTAAGACGTCAGGAGCACTCTGTGTTCAACTTCTCTGAGGCTGCATGGGGCCATTCACTTAGCAGAAGGGCCAGAATAACCACGATTTGGCCCTCAAGTACCATCTTTGGGCCAAAATGGAGCACGCAGAGCAGACTTCTGTTCTCATTTTCCCAGCTGCGGGGCTGCGAGCTCTGGCAGTCATTAAAATAAGCACCAAACCACATGACCAAGTCCCACTGACAAACAGAATATGTTCTTAGCTGCTGATGGGTAAAAAGGCGGTGGACATCGCCAGGAGTGGGGAGAGGGCTCCTCTGGCATGCAGAGCCAATGCCCGTTTTGTAGGGCAATGATGTTTTTGCAACTTCAGGAGTTTTGGAAATAATTTGCAAGGCTGCTAAAGAAGGAGGTTTAAAAAGCCTTCCCTTCCAAAAGGAGGGGGGGAAAGTTCCAAACGTAGAAGAAAAAGTATGCTTTACCAGAAGATGAAAACCCAGGACTCCTACAGGGGAACCAGCTGGGTACAGAAGCCTCAATTCTTTTTAAAAACTTCATTAGAGTCAAGATGCCCCTGAGCCAAACTGATGCCTCTGCAAGACACCAAGTCACCCCAAATGGCTTTTGTGGGGACTGTGCTATTAGGTGGTAACAACTGATATGAGCAGGCAGGATAACTGCTCTTATGGACTGGTTGTCTCCCTCACCCCCGTGGGCCACCTCTGCCCCAACAGGATCCACGTTATTTGCTTCTTCAGGAGGTCAACCAGGGAACTGGTAATCGCCTCCACAGGCTCAAACTGTAACCTTCATTCTCAATAGTTACTTCTGGGAGTTCTTCTTTTGTTTTATTTTGTTTTCCCTCTGCTATAGTAACTTCAACCTTCACATACAATCTGCTGTCTCGTTCAGGCTCAGTTTTTGAGCATGGATACCCTGGATACCAGTACTGTGGGCTGTGGCAAGCCTATGAGAGAGTGAGAGTAAAAGCTGAGAAAAACATGGGCAAGAGGAGAGAGGAGATCATACAAGGAAGATGGAGAACACTGTGCCCACTTTTGAGTCCTCTGTGTTACGTTCACCAACCAACAGTGTCACCTTGGTCCCTTCTGTACATGAGGGACAGCCACCTGGATTCACCTGAATCGCTAAGGAGCCCTTAGGTCAACCCACAACTAAAATGCATGATGGTTTCCTAAAAGCTGGCTGAAGTATGAAGGCTTGCTTCTGAGTAACAGTCTTTATTTCATTTCTGGTGATCTTTAAGGAGTCCTGGAAAATGAGAGGTGCTCAAAAACTGGGCCAAGCAAACACTTGATTTCAGATTTTCAAAATATTTGATTTCCAAAGATGAGAACATAGATGGATGCTACAACCCACTGGACAGAGAATCTGTTCCCAGGAAAGCTGTCATATAGTCCATTCTGGTTCACATCGCATCTTTGTACAATAAGAAAATTACACACCTTCCTCAAGACATTTTACCTCCTCTTCTGAGAAAATTGTTGTTTAATATATTGATTAAGTTAGCTCAAGATATCTTTACCCTTGCCTGCCAGAAAACTGTCAGTACAAAATACACCCATGACGCCTATGATCTAAATGGAACCCTCTTGGGAAGAGATATGGGAACATATGTATATGTATAACTGATTCACTTTGTTATAAAGCAGAAACTAACACACCACTGTAAAGCAATTATACTCCAATAAAAAAGAAAAGAAAAAAAAAAGATCTGGCCTCTTAGATCTGGCCTCTTGTGCAGTGTACCACCTGCACAACTGTATGCAGCAACCCAGAGTATTCACAAAAGACCACTATGGTTTCTCCAAGAACAAGTCACAACAGAGTTACTGCATTTCTGCCTTGATTATGGAAGAACCATAGACAAAGGAGACAAACTATGTGGACCTCAGCAAGGTCTCTGACAAGTCTTCTTTCGATAGCCTAGTAGACAAGATGAAGATGTAGAATTGGACACTGACATAATTAGAAGGATTTAAAACTGGTAAAAATAATCTTATTCAAACGGTGTTGCTTAAGTAATGAACTGATGTTAATAAGAAAGGAGCTAACAGGGATGTCTTTGGCTCAGTCTCGGGGCCTATAGCCAATTTATTTTTATTTTACTTATCTACGTGAATGAATATTCATCAATATTTACCAAGTATTTTATGCATGCTGAACCTTGTTACAGCAGGGAAGCTGACACATAAACAAATACATTCAGTAAGATATTCTTATAACCACATATAACCAGTGACTTGGATAACGATACAGGTTTGCTTATCAATTCTACATATGACATGAAGCAAGAAGGAACAGGCACTATAACAGATAACATAATTCAGAATAAAAGATTCTGACCACCTGGAATGACAGGTCTATTTACCAAGATTAAAATTTTCACAGAGGGAAATCTAGGGTCTTAAATCTCAGTCCAAAAAAACAACTGGACAACAATGTAGTCTGATACGCTGGAGTTGGTATGGTAGACAGAAGGGTGTAGCTTCATGAGCCAGAGAGACCCGGGTTCAAAGCCCACCTCTACTACTTCAAGCCACACAACCTTGGGCAAGTCATTTTCCTTCTCTGAGCCTGTTTTCTCATCTGTAAGATAGGACACCACCTGTGGTGCAGAATTATTGACAGGATTCAACTAGAAAATGCATGTATCTGGCACACAGGAGGCACTCAAAAGGAAAAGTAATATCATCAACAAAGCACATGCCAAAAACACCGGGGTTTCCATTTCATTATTACTTCAGTAAACATTTATATGACCTACTAGTCCCTATGCTGTATCTCAGGACTCAATGGCAAAAAGCCATGATCCCCGCCTTTAAGGAGCTAACGGTTTTGAGGGTAAGACAGACCAGGAATGACAACAGAGCAAAGCTGCGGGTAACACGAGCACAGTTAAGTGTGGTGAAAGCATTTCAGCAGGGCGCTGTGGGAGGAGGAGGAAACCCTCGAGCCCAGATTTCGAAAAGAACTGGCAGTGGATCCTCAACAGGGACACCACTTGACATGTTGGGTGGGACAATCCTTTTTCATTTGCTGCTAGCCCCACACATTGCAGAATGTCTAGCACCCCTGGTACCCTCTTAAATGCAGTAATGCCCCGTGGTCATGTCACAAAATACAACAGCTCCACACACTTCCAAATGTCCTTTGGATGGTTGGGAGAGGGGAGTGGTCGGCAGCACCAGCCCAAGCCAGTCCCACTGGATGAGGAAGCCTACAGTGGGGAGTAGGGACACTCCAGGCAAAAGGAGGAAGCTGCCTCAGTTCCACGTCTCCAATTCTAGAAACACCCCCATGGCCTCTGCACAAGCTTAGAATGTTCTTGTCCATCCACATGCCCAGCGTCTACTTAATGCCTCTTCTCCCATCAAATCTGAGCTCAACCATCTGTAGAGGGAAGCCTTCCCTGACTCCCTCGTCTCCTGCTTAGGTCAGTTCTCCTGTACTCTACCCACAAAGAGCACCATTACCTCCCGCTTCACATCACATGTGCAGTTATTTTATATATACTGATGAATGTCAGTCTTCCCTACTAGGAGAAAAGCTCTTTGAGAAAGGAAGTGTGTCAGTTTCTCATTGTCCTCCATCCGTCACTGTTTTCCCAGCACCTGACTCATTCCTAGCACCTCACAGGTGCCCAAAATATACCTGCTGGTGACTGAGTCTATGAACAAAGGAAATAGCATGATATGTTTCAGAAAACACAAAGAGTTCTGTATGGCGAGAAGAAAAGGTTCGTGTGGCAGAGTAGCTGGAAACCACACCAGAAATGCAGGTGAATGCCAAATCATGAAAGGTCTTCCATGAAAAGCTACTGATTTGTATTTTAGCCAAGGTCTGTATTTTAGAAAGGGCACTCCAGCACCAGTTAGGGCCAGACTGCTGAGGCAGGGCAACCAGCTCAGAGGCTGGGCAGGAATATAGGCAGGAAGTGAGAAGGGCCTAAGGCAGTGGGAGAGGAAATGGAAGCGAAAACATGTCAGGAGATATCAAGGGAGGAAACCTGTAGAACTCTGATGACTGCCCAGGCTGGGAAGGAGGAAGGGAGGGATGGGATGAGAGGAAAAAGTCCAAGATGACTCCCAGGGTTCATAATGTTTACTCACTGGAATGAATAAATGCAGAAAGTGAATGAGGGAGCGTAAAGAATGGAGAGAGAACCACAGGTTAGGAGAGAAGATGATGAGCTTAGTTTCGGACTCGCTGAGTTTTAGGGCTGGCATTCAGGAGAGATCTGGACTCAAGGTCCAGAGCAGTGGTCACTGGCACAGAAATGAGAGCTCACACTGTGCTTGAGAAGAGCAATGAGTAGAAGGCAGGGCCTTGAAGAAAACTAGCATTTAAAGGACAAAAGGAGGAAAAGAGCCCACAATGGAAACTGAGGGGAAACGGCCAGAGAGAGAGTTCAAAGCAGGAGTGGATTTTATAAGTGAAGGAGTATCGGCAACGTCAGACGTGCTGAGAACGCAAAAAATAAGGAAGGAAAAGAGTTCAGGGGTTCTGGCAACACCAAGGCCTGATGACTTTGAGGACAGCAGTTTTGGGGGAGGGGTGATGCAGAAGTAGAATTTCAGTGAATGATGACTTCAGGAAGTAGAGGTGGCACCTTGTCCAAGAAAAGTGGGTGGGAAAAAGAGGTGTGACAGGGTACAGCAGAGATTAATGGGAGGGTGTTTTGATTTTTTTGAAAATTAGAGTAAACAGGATATTTAAATTAGAGGGATAAGTTAAACAGGAAAGAAATGGGACAAATGATGGAACCAGGTCCTGAGGAAAAGGAGGAGACAGGATCTCAGCATACGCAAAGGAAGTAACCTTAGAATAAACACCATTTTTTCACAGAATTAGAATAAAAGGCTGAGCAATAGGGTCAGCTGGAGAAAAGTTTGTAACGACTGAAGTTGAGGAGGCTTGACTGATGGCTGCAACTTAGTGAAGTCAAAGGCAAGGTAGGAAGCCGGGAGAGGAATGAAGACGTGAGAGACAAGCAGGGACGTGTGGGCAGTGCTGAGAGCCCGGCTGGCTCTCAGATAGTGTGACAGTGTCAAGAGCGTGAGGCGTCTACAATGAAGCCCAGAAGAGTCACACGGGGCCTTGGGTTCTGGAAAGAAGAGTACAGTCCTGCTCTGCATGGCCAGACTCCTGGAGAAAAGAGGACCTGCTTTCTATGCCACACACTCACAAAGAGACCAACACACAGGAACAAGTTCAAAGGATGGTAACCAGAAAGCAGAAGGTGTGAAAATCCCAGAGGAGATCATTCTGCGGCTGGACTGAGACCAGGTGGACACCCAGCCTAACGAGACCATGGAGATGCACGTTGTCTGCCTGGCAACAAAGCAGCACCTATTCACTCTCCCTTGAACACACAGTGGGGCTTTACTTACCCTAGAGAAAGCCAGGAGGATCTGGAGATAGACAGCAGGAAGGCATTAGTGAATCTTACTTCCATGGGTAAAAGTGGAGGACAGAGGCCACTCCGACTTCCAAATAAAATCTCTGAGGTCAGGGATAACCAATCAGGGACCACTGATCAAAAAACTTATTACTTATTTCCACAAAGAGGATTCATTCCCCACTCCACCCCCAATATCCTGACTCCTGACTCTCGAGGTATCATCCAATCAGTTACCAGTCCAGCAAATCCCACTTCCTTGGTCTCTCAAATCCACCCACCCCTCTCCATCCCCATAGCCGCTGCCTTGGTTCTGGCCTCCCTCCTCTGTCACCTGGACCATGGCAAAAGTGCCGGACTGGTCTCCCTGTGGGTCCTTCCCCACCCAGTGTAATCAGCACATCACTGCCTGGGTAATTTGAAACAGATGAGACCATGTCACACCCCTGTGTAAAATTCCACAGGACTCCACTCTTCACAGCCACATTTTCAAATAAAGCTTCTTAACATGGCAATAGTAACTGCTACAGCTTATTGTGTACTATCTACTAGTGCCACGTGAGTAACACATCATCTCACTTGCTTCTCACAGCAACCCTAGGAGGTAGGTTAATGTTTGCCCTTATTTTGTTTTTTATTTTTTGTTGCTGTTGTTTCGTTTTGGGGTTTTGTTTTGTTGTGTTTTGTTTTTTGCAACACCACACGGCTTGTGAGATCTGTTTCCTGACCAGGGATGGAACCCGGGCCACGGCAGTGAAAGCTCATAATCCTAACCGCTACGCCACCAGGAAACTCCCTGCTTGTCCTTTTTATAGTTGAGGAAACTGAAGCTAAGAAAGGAAGTGACTTGCCCAAGGTCACGAAACTAGCTCAGTGGCAAAGCCAGAAATGGCATACAAGTATTACAGCTTCCAAAGCCTGTGTTCCTCACATGCTATCGCCCACAAGATCCTTCATGATCTGGCTTTCCAGAATCACCTCTTTTACAGCTGGACACTCCAACTTGGGTGAACTACTTGCAGGTCATTCATTGTATAGGCTTCTGTTTATGCCACTCCCAATGTCTGCGATATGGTCCCAGCTCCCAGCCCTCTTCACCTGACTAAACCTGCTCATCCTGTAGGACTTGGATAAAGCAACACCTCCTCACAGAAGCCTACTGATGCCTCGGCCTGACTTACACGCACCCTAAGTCCTCCTCCAGCAAACTTCCACAATAGCTTCATTCTATAGTGCTGCTGTTCTATCTCCTTGACTTAAAAAAAAAAAAAAATTAACTCCTTGAAGACAGGGATGTGTACCTTGCTTACTTTGGTATTCCCAGCTTGCAGAGCAGAGCCAGGCAAACAGCAGAAGCTCAATTAGTGTTTACGCTTATTCTCTATTATGAGAAGCTGGCTGGGGACAGAAAAAGAACCCTGTGGTTGAATGAGAGCCCTGTATTCAACTCCTTAAAAGCTTTCAAAATCATGTCACATAAGCAGAGAGGAGTTGGCCAGAAAAGACGCGCCAGTCACACAGCAAAACCGGCAAAGCCAGGAGGAGAGCCCAGGCGGCCTGTCTCCCGCGTTCCAACACTGGAGATTCGGAGCACTTGCTGCCAGGGGACAGGCGGAATTCGTTCATCAGCAGGAGCTTCCTAGTCAGAAGACCCGCGCTGAACCAGTCTGAGGGGACGTGACCGGAGACAGAAGCCGAGAGCCGGAGTCAGTGACTCCCTCGAGGAGGGAGGACCAGGATCCTCAGACCCGCCATGACCCTCGCCCTCACCGCCGAGCTCGCCCCTTCTACCCAGGGCTCCAAAACCGACCGCGCAGGACCCCACTCCTCCCTCACCAACGCGGCTCACTTACCGCCACCCAACTTCCGGCAACCACGGCGCTGTCCGCCGCGCGCGCCCCGATGACGCAATGTGGCCCCGCCCCCTCCAGCCGGGGTGGGGGGGGTGGTGTGGGGGAAGTGCGCACATGCGCGCCCGGAGCCACTAGCCAGCAGGGTAAAGGAGCCCCTAGCACCCAGCTGAGTGGGAGGAACTTGAGCCGTGGGGAAGGCGGGGCCTCAGGAGGTGGGCCAGGACCCCTTGTGAGAGCTGATGGAGAGACTTTCTCCTATCACATGTGGGAATGTGTATATGCCCCTCAGGATGTTAAAAAAGTGCTCCTCCTTCTCTCTAGTGATTTCAGAGGATGACAGGAATTATCATTTCCGTTTTCCAGGAGAGGCAGCATCAAATGTATCACAGGGACCGTTAGGGAGGCAGGTGTGGAGAGACGGGCCTTTTTAATACGTAAAGGCCAGATGAAAGTCCACAGTGACCAACCTGCTCTTTCTAAACCAGGTATTATTCTCAAACCCCACCCCGCCCACTCTCAGTGGGATAAAGGTATTCATTCTAAATGCTTTACTGAGCCAAGTGCCAAGCATTGGACAGGTGTGGAAGAGACAATTGTGGGTATAAACCTAATCTGACACGTAAGGCTGTGACTCTGATATAACTCTATTGACTATCCTATTTTCATGGTTTCCCATCTTTAGTCGTCACAAAGGTCCTACAAGGTAAAGGTTATATTATCCCCATTTTACACATGAAAGAACAGAGGCTAGGAGAAGTTGTGGCTTGTTGAAGGTTTAAGAGCTTTTGGCCTAGGATTCTAACAGAAGCCTGTTTGCTAAATAAGAAAACAAATCCAGACTTATTAAGGAGAACTTTATTCAGAAGGATTACTGCAAAGGGTGGGGGAGGGGAAGGGGCAAGACTATAGCTATGGGGAGACCACTCCAGCCGAAAGCTCTGCAGGTGTCTCAAGGGTTATGCAAAAGAGTTCTTCCTTCTCAGGAAGACTGAAGAAAGCTAGAGAGAACTGGATGTGGAAAATGGGGAGAAAGGGTGGCTTGCTTGATCCGATAGTAGTAAATCGGAGAATGTTTTACCTTGAGGCCAGTTATATGCTGGCTCAGGCTGAGGGTGGGTCAAAAGGAGCCTGGGGAAATGAGAGAAGTTTAAACTTTGGTTGATCAGCATTTTGTTCTGACTGATCAGTGGAGACCAGTAGTTCAGCAAATCATTTATAAGGTAAAGAACGGGAATTCAGAAGGACTGTGTCTAGCCTTGCCACAGGTAAACAAGGGAAGCATTTGCAAATCTTACGTTGGTCCTATGGGAATGGATGTCTCTTTGCAGTAAACCATTTCCAGAGCACAAAAGAGTGGGGGGATTTCTTCACCATCACTGTTTCTCAAGAGTGCAGGGCTCAGGTAGAATTCAACTTTGTCAACTCTTTCCATTTTATCAGGCTCCTCTCCTGCCACTGCCCCCTCGGACCGCATGCTTGGGTCACACTAAACTAATTCTGGTGTTTAAAGCACACTCTGCTCTTTTACATCTCCATCCCTGCAGTATCCTCACTCTTCCTCTTACTCTTCAAAACACAGTTTTGAAATGTGGGTGAATCTTAGACAAAACGTTGAAGGAAAAAGAATCCATACAATATGACTCCACATACGGAAATTCTAGAATCAGCAAAACTAATCTATAGTGAAACAAGTCAGGTCAGTGGTTGCCTAGGGTATAAAGGGGAGCAGTGTCTGCAAAGTGCCATGAGAAACTTTCTGAGGTGATAGAAATGTTCTATATCTTGACTGAGATCAGGATGACATGGGTGTTCACATTTCTGAAAACTCATTGAACGGTACATTTAAAATGGGTGCATTTTACTGTATATATTGAATGTAATAAACTTGGTCCCAAAAAAACCCAGTGGGGATGTCACCTCCTAGGTGAAGGCATGCCTGACATCCACCTGCCGCTGTGTTTCACTTGATTAAGCACCTGTGAGGCTGCGTTGAAGTTAGTTCTTTATAAGGTTTCCTCTGCTGGACTTCGAGTTCCTTGTAATGAATACATTTTTTGCAGTTTCCACCCAGCTCACAATGATTCCTGCTTCTCTGGGAACTGTTGGTCCTCCAGCCATGTTTGTACCACATGTGCCAACTGGCCCCCACCTCCCTTTACAGTTGATTGCATCAGAGGTGGATATAAGATGATTCTTCACCCTCAGCTTTGGACTTTTGAACTGATACTCACAGCGAGTAGGAACGGGAATAATTCACATAGGTCAACAGCAGCAGTCTAGCAGGAACTTCCTTGGATTCTGGTTGTTGAGATTCCTGCGGCTGCCTTGGCTCAAGCCTTTCAGAGGTGAGGTCATCCAAAGTGTTACTGGATTCAGTTAAGAATCCGCCAATGCAGGGGACATGGGTTCGAGCCTTGGTCTGGGAAGATCCTGCATGCTGCAGAGCAACTAAGCCTGTGCGCCACAACTACTGAGCCTGCACTCTAGAGCCCGTGAGCCACAGCTACTGAGCGCTCATGCCACAACTACTGAGCCTGCGCTCCTAGAGCCCATGCTCCACAACAAGGGAAGCCACCGCCATGAGAAGCCCGTGCACCACAACGAAGAGTAGCTCCCGCTCACCGCAACTAGAGGAAGCCCATGCACAGCAACAAAGACCCAAGGCAGCCAAAAATAAATAAATAAATTTAAAAACCAGAAAAGACATATTCACACAAGTGTGCACTGCACCACCAGTTAAGAAAAAAATAAGTGTTACTGGATTCCACAAAACACCCCAGTAGCCATTCACAAAGCTGGTTTCTGTCGCTTGTAACCCTGCAGTAGGTCCATGAGGTAGAAGCCATGTCTGTATGTCCTCCACTGTCTCCTATGGCCTGGCCCCAAGGACTGGCCCAAGAAGTGCTCAAAAGTGTGTCTTAAATTATTAGATGAGGGCTTCCCTGGTGGCGCACTGGTTGAGAATCTGTCTGTTAATGCAGGGGACACGGGTTTGAGCCCTGGTCTGGGAGGATCCCACATGCCGTGGAGCAACTAGGCCCGTGAGCCACAACTACTGAGCCTGTGCGTCTGGAGCCTGTGCTCCGCAACAAGAGAGGCCGCGATAGTGAGAGGTCCGCGTACCGCGATGAAGAGTGGCTCCCGCTTGCCACAACTAGAGAAAGCCCTCGCACAGAAACGAAGACCGAACACAGCAAAAATAAATTAATTAATTAATAAACTCCTACCCCCAACATCTTCTTAAAAAAAATTATTAGATGAGGTCTGGGCATCCAAAGTAGATGGTCACTTAGGTCACAAATGTGGCTTCCATGTTAGCAGGGAATTAGGGTGAGGCTCAGAGCAGAAGATCTGTTCCTGCTGCCCAGCATGGGGGAGACAGACCACTGGGGCACCAAGATGATAGAGCATCAAAAAAGATGCAAGACCAGGAACCATAAAAAGGCAGAGAATGTTCTCAGACACAGCAGGGCAACGAGGCCCATGACACTTATTCAAGACCACAGAGATCCAGGTCAATGTACCTTCATCACTTGTCTTGCAGCTCAGTTGAGGACCCCTACCCCAATGGGAACCACTGCACAACCTAGACTTTGACAGCCCAAGAAATTGTGGCATGATATGCTGGCAAATTAGATCTTAACAGCATTGTTTCTTTACAGCACTTAGAATGCGTCACAGCCAGGAGAGCCCAGCATCCTCTTCGCCCTGCTGTTAAGACTTGAATCTACCTTTTAGAAGACCCATCTTCAAAAGAGAGACAAGCGATTTTCTGCCAGCCAAGTAACCAAATGACCAATTTATCAGATGGCTAATCTGCAGACTCATGGATTTTCTAAATGGACATTTTGCTAATGTAAGCAGACAGGGTAGGGGGTCCCCAGAGAAAGAAAACCAGGCCTGGCTTCCTTTTTTTTTTTTTTTTTTTTTTTGCGGTACATGGGCCTGTCACTGTTGTGGCCTCTCACATTGCGGAGAACAGGCTCCGGACGCGCAGGCTCAGCGGCCATGGCTCACGGGCCCAGCCGCTCCACGGCATGTGGGATTTTCCCGGACCGGGGCACGAATCTGTGTCCCCTGCATCGGCAGGCAGACTCTCAACCACTGTGCCACCAGGGAAGCCCAGGCCTGGCTTTCTTGACATAAGAGAAGCCATTTTTGGCCTAAGCCATTTTGTGATCTAAGCCTGGCCACAATGCTTATCTTTGAACAGGTCTCTGTAATTAATGATCTTAAAGGAACAACAACAACAACAACAAAATGCAGGAACAAACAACTGTTATCAGGCAAGAGAAGCAACAACAGCAAAAATAACACATCATTTGTAAAGACTCCCACTTCTGTTCCAATGGTGAAGACTAGCCTGAAGCACTTTCCTGAGCTGTTTTGCAGAATTTAATTCGCCCCCACCCTCAGGTGCTCAACCACCAGATCAACTGGAACCTAACGGCTGATGAGGTGGACCTTTTAGGAACCTTGTGACTTCATTCAACGCCCATGCTCCTTCATGAAAATACATGTACCCCTAGCTTAAAACTTCCCCAATTTTGCTGTTGGGGAGACACTGCTTTGGGAAAGATCTCCAGGGTTCTCCTTACCTGCTGCAAGGAATAAATACTTCCTTCTCCCGCTCTTGGGCTTGGTTGTGTCTTTCGGATTGATATGCACCATGAGGCAAACCCAGTTTTTCGCGAAACACTAACTTACCAACGTCTCAGGCTTATGGCGATTTCTACTGCATGGAATGGCTTTGCAAACTTTTATAGATTTATATGATGTTGTAGTTGATGGTTTTCATGTTGCCTTCAGAGAGGCATTTGAAAGAATTTTCTCTTTACCAAAAATTAAGGATGGCTTTATTTTTCCTTTGACTATACTTAACTTATGAACACATTAATGAAGAATATATTCTTGAATGTAGATTTTTCTTGAGTGTATTAATATCATGCCACTCAGTTTATGCTCTTTCTGTCTCCTGCTTCTCACTTCTCCTTCTGTCTCCTTTCCCATTCCTCAGTTTCTCACTTTGTCTTCCCCTAAATGTCTCCATCTCTCTGCCCCTTAATCTCTCCCCATCTCTGTCCCTCTACACTTCATTTCCCCCTTCCTCCCTCTTCTGTTCCTTGGTGTCCCCCATCTCTTCCCCTAGACCCCTGCTCTCTGACCCCCTCCACCCCATAACAGGGAAGAACCTTTGTATTCTATTACAAATTAATCACTAAAGGGATGTTGCCTATAGGCTTAAATTATACATAATGGCCCATCTCTGGGAACCCTGCCTCCCAGGTAATGAGCGTTAAGTGAAAATATTTTTGTTTAGCTCACAGGAAGCATCCTGGTCAGGCCCACCTGCGAATGGCTGCAGGAAGGAAGAAATGAACACATGCGCTCTGGAGTCTGGCCGGAACGAGGACTTTATCCCCTCTCCTTTTAGTATAAAATAAGCCGGAATTCTAACTCGGGAAGATGGCTCTTTGGGACACTAGTCCCCCTTCTTTCTGGTCCGCTGGCTTCCCAGATGAAGTCACCATTCCCAGCTCCCACAGCTCGTCTCTGGATTTACTGGCCTCTCACACAGGAGCAGTAGGAGCTCAGACTCGGTAACAGCCCTGCCTCCCCTAGTTTCCTCTGATTTCTACCCCTTGTTTTCCCCTCTGTCACCTGGAGTCTATTCACCTCTATTTCTCCCCTCTCCGCAACTCGGTCTCTCCCTGCAACAGCAGTGATCTGGGGACAAAGCATATTGAACCTTCTTCAATATGTGGCTGTGAAGAAAAACAAAAATCTGTTACTCTAACTTCACAACAATTGCAGAAAACTTCTCTTAAAAACCTCACCCAAGATGCATTGTGGTAAACCTTGTAAATAGTTAGAAAGAAGCCAACATTTGGTCAATTTGACAAATTGGTCAGTGGAGGAATTGGCTTTAAGCTCACCAGCTTTAAGGCCATAAAAAGAAACCCAAAGGGGCTTCTGACTCTGCAAGTTTTAATCTAAAATCAAGGTCTCTGACAGCCTTTTCCAAGAAGGTATTTACTTTCATAGTTTGGGCAGAGAGCCTGGTTTCAACTGGATTTTGTGTAAGCCATCAGCCACTGATTCTTTCCTGAGTGGGCTAGGGCTGAGTGACGTCTGCACCATAGTCCCTTGCCTTTCATGAATTTAAGAATTAATTCAAGCATACAGACAGGCGTAGGACGAGCAGGCTGATACCGTGGAGAGGAAGCCCATTCCACAATCAGATCTTGGACCTGGTCCTTATGAATCCCTCTGTGCTTTGGTTTGCCTACTTGTAAAAACACAGAAATCTGCCCCACGAGGTGCTGTAGAGATTAGATTACAGTGGTAAAGCACAGAAGGATACGCTCAGTATATTTTGAAACTCCTTGAGTCCCACTGGGTACCATTCACTCTGCAAGCACCGTGAACACTGTACACACTAATCCATGGACCTTGTTTATTATGCTCCGGCAATTTATAGTGACCATTCTTTGTTCTTGTCAGATTCAAATCCAAGTCTCCTTGACCCAAAGTCAGGGCGCATAACCACTCCTCTTCACTAGTTGCCTCATCTGTTCATCAACATCAATAACAGGCACTTAGCCATTAGTCTGCGTGGGGTAGTCCTGAAAAAGACTTAAAAGTGCTCCTTGGTCCTGAGGGGTCCTGGGAAGCAACTCTTCCTGGTTTCTGACCTGGAAACAGACCATCTGCAGGATAACCTAAACCAGGATAAAAGTCTCCTTAACTCCCCCAGTTTTGAGGGAGAAAAACTTTGGGAGATGCAAAGTAGAGAGTGAAGCTCGTTATAAAAAGTCAGTCCTTTTGTAAAGATGTTTACAAATGTGAATGTATATGTCCTTAAAAAACCAAAGAGAAACCTTATCAGATCTTATAACATTTGACATTACATTTCAATGCATCTTCTCAGTCCAAGAGACTCAGAAAGGTAGTATTAAATCAATCAAACTTGTAACAGTATAGTTTCAAAGATCATATTTTAGGTAGGTAAAAAATCTCTCATTTTAACAGATCATGCAAACAGGAACATAAGACATAAATTACCAGCTTGTACAGGCACTCCCACTAGCTACATATATTACAGTTTAGCATTGAGTTTTAAAATGCAAAACACAACCAGATTGCAACATAAACACCAAGTAAATCTGCGTGTTCCCATGCCTTTGCTAGTTTTGACTTGAGAGGTGTGCCTATAAAGGAACACGATGACTTTTCTTGGATCAACAGCAAAGCTCACAGATGAAAATGCACACTGTCCCTTCAAAAGTATCACCTCTGTGGCCACAAACATCTTCTATGTCAGCTCTTCCTGCTCTCAATATACCCTTTTCTCGTTTGTTTGTTTGCGGTATGTGGGCCTCTCACTGTTGTGGCCTCTCCTGCTGCAGAGCACATGCTCCGGACGCGCAGGCTCAGCGGCCATGGCTCACGGGCCCAGCCGCTCCGCGGCATGTGGGATCTTCCCAGGACTGGGGCACGAACCCGTGTCCCCTGCATCGGCAGGTGGACTCTCAACCACTGAGCCACCAGAGAAGCACCCCCCTTTTTATAAAAAATAAATTTACTTATTTATTTATTTTTGGCTGTGTTGGGTCCTCATTGCTGCACGCAGGCTTTCTCTAGTTGCAGTGAGCGGGGCCTACTCTTCGTTGCAGTGCGCGGACTTCTCATTACGGTGGCTTCTCTCGTTGCAGAGCACAGGCTCTAGGCGTGCAGGCTTCAGTAGTTGTGGCGCACAGGCTTAGTTGCTCCGCAGCATGTGGGATCTTCCCTGACCAGGGCTCGAACCCATGTCCCCTGTGTTGGCAGGCGGATTCTTAACCACTGTGCCACCAGGGAAGCCCTCAATATACTCTTGAGAATTGCCACCACTCTCAGGAATTGCGTGTGTGTGTGTGTGTGTGTGTGTGTGTGTGTGTGTGTGCGCGCGCGTGCTGAATAGAACAAATTTTTGCCTTTAGTAGAAAATGTGGTACGATGAGCTGAAACCACAGGATGTTCACTCTAGCTCTCCTATAACTAGCTGTGTGATCTCAGCCACCTTATTTCATCTTGCTGCACTTCAATCTGCTTCTCTAGTAATACCACCCTCCCGTTGTGGGGTGTCATGGGGCTTAAATGACATCAACCTGGCACAGCCCTCAAGAAATACGGCTCTCTTCTCCCCACACTCCCCTTTTTGGTTTTTAATGAACAACCATTTAAAAAATATTCTTTTCTCTTTGAGGGCAGCATTTAGCCTTTTTTTTATAGCAAAAAAGGAATTTGGGTTTGAAAATGATGGATGTGCAGACTGCACAATTTCCTGTCAACTCTAAGATGTGCATGAGTGAGAAATAATGAGGCAGAATCTCCAAGGTGGTTCAAACACTGGGTCTGGAGAAGGCTGTAAAAGAGGCTCAGAGGAGAGGTGTTCTGAGAAGTAGCAGTCACAGGGGAATAGCTGTCCTGCCTCTCAAGGTGACCCCTGGCAGCGGACAGCATCTGTCTGTGTGTATCAATATAAGGTCTCTCCACAGTCGTATAGCTCCATTCCAGGAAGGCTCCAGAGTTCTGCCTACTTCTCTACTGGAAACTCTACCCACCTGTCCCTTCGGTTGCCCATTAATTCGAGTCTGAAAGCTTGAATTACAATGTGAGTCTGAGGCGCCCACATTTCCCGAGGAGCAGGAGAGCCCAACCAGATCGGATTCTCTTGGAAGTATTCTGCTCTCAGGGTACAGTCTCTCTGCTGACTACCGCCATCTGCTCTTCTTCCAACGGTGCCTATGATCTTTCCAAACTACCCGGCCCCTAAGGCTGTTCTTTTGGCTCCAGAAAGCCCAGGTGTCTGGCAATGCACAGGCTTCCTCCTCTATTTCCTTCAGGGACATCGTAAGCATCACTTAGTTGCATGCCCTTGTAGCCTCCCTTAGGAGCGAATGTGCAGAATTTTCTTGAACGTCTTCTTGAAGTTCTCGTTGCACAAGGGGTAGATGAGGGGGTTCAACGTGGAGTTGATGTAGCCCAGCCAGATGGTGAACATGTGCACATGTTGGTTACAGCAGCTCTCGCAGAAGGCAATGACCATGAAGAAGATGAAGTAAGGAATCCAGCAAACGATGAAGGCCACCATGATAAAACCCAATTGTTTGGCGGCCTTCCGTTCTCGGTTCACGTGCAACACAGACACGTACTGTCTTGAATGTGAGCAAAGCCTCTTCCAGGTGAACTTGATATAATCCAGGCCTGTGCTAGACTCACTGTTCGATTTGGCTTCCCCTCGTGCCAACTCTGGGGCGGTGTCTGAGTCTGTCCGGGAGAAGGACTGGCTGTCACCTAGGATCTGATCCTCTAGTATCTCCTTGGCCCCATGCGTGTTCAGGCCCTGCTCGCCCATCTCGAGCTGGCTCTGGCTCTGGCTGATGGCTACGTACTCCCGGCCACTCCCGTCTGCCTCCATCTGCGTCTGCACAATGTTAAGTGGGGAGCAATGGAATTTGTCCAGTCCTCCATCCTTCTCTTGGCTGGAGACACCTGGAGACTTTATCTCCTTTGGGTCTTGGGATGCTGGCTTCAAGACAGGTCCACCACCGGCATCTTTCGGCTTCCTTTTCAGAACTTCCCCGGAAGACTCCTTCCCTGGTTTCTTAGCGCCCACCCTGAGGTCCTCTGGCTTCAGCTTGTCTTCAGAGAAGGACGGGAGGGATCCGTTGATGAGCTCCCGCTGCTGACAGTGCTGCTGTACAGCCTTGTAGATCTTAGCGTAGAACCAGAGCATGAGCGAGGTGGGCAGGTAGAAGTTGATGATGGCAGTCATGACCTTGAACCAGGTGACATTGTAGAAGTCCGTCTCGCACTTGTCCTCCCGGTGCCCTGAGGTCTTCGACATGAAGCGCTGCCAGCCCAGAATGGGAATAACCCACAGGAAGGAGAGAAACCAGGCTGCCAAGATGGTGGCCGACGCTCGGGTCTTGGTGCGATACCTCAGGTATCTGAGGGGCTGCTGCACAGAGCGGTAGCGATCAACGCACAAGATGAAGATGCTGAAAATGGACGCTGTGCTGGCCACATAGTCCATGGAAAGCCAAAAGAGGCAGAGAGGGCGTCCCAGGGACCACCTGGACATGAGGAGGTAGAGGATGTTCACGGGCATGACGACGGCCCCCACAATCAGATCGGCCACCGAGAGGCTGACAATGTACAGGTTCCCCACCGTGTGTAGCTTCCGCTCGCTGTGCACAGCATACAGGACCAGCAGGTTGAGTCCCACTGTGACCAAGGAGATGGCGCTCAGGACCACCACCAGGGGCATCATTTGGGGGTTGGGCGTGGTGGTCTTGTTCCCCTCACACATCTTGTCTTCCAAGACGCTGGAGGAATTGGGAAGGGTCATTGGCACAAGAGTAGCCTCCAGCTATGGCTCACTCCCTGGGAGGAAAGACACAAGGATTCAGGTCAGAGCCCCGGTGATCAGCAGAGTCACTCAGTGCTATCACAGTGATCAAGCTAGGGTTGTATACTGTCGGGGCTGATAGACTGCTGGTTACCTACAGCCTATATCCCCTGCTTCTTTAGCCATTCCTTCCTCCCTTCCTTCACTTGATGACTATTTACTGCATTCCTGGGCATTGTTCTAGGTACTGGGAATAGAGCAGTGAACAAAACAAAAACCTCTGTCCTCAAGGAGCTCACATTCTAGTGAGGGGAGGGGTGAGCAAAAACAAGGGGAGGTTTGTACAAGTCCCATGTTGCACATGTCCTGGGAGATGGGCTGCATCATGACTGGTCTCAGCTGCATATGCCCCCTCGTTCCTCTTTGCCAGTGGCTGGTCTAGGAGTGGGTTTGAAACACAACTCCTAGAAGCCAAGGAAGTAGATAGGGAAGTCTCATGGCAGAGATGCGGTTCTGGAAAGTTCTTCCTCACTGACAAATGAGCAAAACAAGTAAAAGGGTGTTTCCCACTTGCCCTCTTCTTTGTGACAGGAAGTGATGCACGGGGCTATGACAGTCATCTTGGGGCCATCAGGGAAGCAGCACTGAGACGCCAGCCCAGAGACCTGTTATTACTGAGCTGCTGAACTGACCCTGGAATCATCTTCCTTAAGGCTGGTTATTATCGGAAATAATTAAATATCTTTTTTGCTTAAGTCACTGTTGTGGGAGTTTTTACTTGCATCTAAAAGCACTCCTAACCAATACAGAAGAGGCTACCAGGACACACAAAGCATGAAATAAATCTAGAAAGTCTCCTTAGATGAATGGTTCTCAAATGGGAAGAGGCTTATGTCATTTGAGAAAGCATATTCATTATTTTATATTTGAAATCTCTTTTCATTACATAAAATATGCAAAGTCATATGTAACAAAACCTTTGCTAGTAGGACTATACTGAAAATAGACTGGATCCTGCTATAGGTGACCCTCAATTGGGGAGGGAGGTCGAAGTAGGTATTAAAACTTCCACGAGGCATTGTTAGATTTTTATATTAATCAAAAAGTGGTATGAGTTTAAAGAAAACTGAGAAATACTCTAGCAAAAACATTATTTTTACATTAGGACAAAGCCAGATAAATTCTTGAGTAGAAGGCCAAATTCTTATGATTTTTTAAAGATAAAAAGCAAGACCCCAGGGCTTCCCTGGTGGCGCAGTGGTTGAGAGTCCGCCTGCCGATGCAGGGGACATGGGTTCGTGCCCCGGTCCGGGAAGATCCCACATGCCGCGGAGTGGTGGGGCCCCTGAGCCATGGCCGCTGAGCCTGCGCGTCCGGAGCCTGTGCTCCGCAACGGGAGAGGCCACAACGGTGAGAGGCCCGCGTACCGCAAAAAAAAAAAAAAAAAAAAAGGCAAGACCCCAAATAAGCAAATGGACCTAATTAAACTTAAAAGCGTTTGCACAGTAAAGGGAACCATCAACAAAATGAAAAGACAACCTACTGAATGGGAGAAAATATTTGAAAATGATATGACTGATAAGGGGTTAATATCCAATATATATAATTAGCTCATACAACTCAACATCAAAAAACCAAAGAGGGCTTCCCTGGTGGCTCAGTGGTTAAGAATCCACCTGCCAATGCAGGGGACACGGGTTCAAGCCCAGGTCCAGGAAGATCCCACATGCCGCGGAGCAACTAAGCCTGTGCGCCACAACTACCGAGCCTGCGCTCTAGAGCCCGTGAGCCACAACTACTGAGCCTGTGCGGCACAACTACTGAGCCCGCACGCCTAGAGCCCATGCTCTGCAACAAGAGAAGCCACCGCAATGAGAAGCCCGTGCACCGCACCGAAGAGTATCCCCTGCTCGCCACAGCTAGAGAAAGCCTGTGTGCAGCAACGAAGACCCAAGGCAGTCAAAAATAAATAAATAAATTTTAAAAACGAAGAATCTGATTAAAAAATGGGTGGAAGACCTGAATAGACATTTCCAAAGAGGACATGTAGCTGGCCAACAAACACATCAAAAGATGCTCAACATCACTAATCATCAGGGAAATGCAAGTCAAAACCACAATGAGAGATCACTTCACACCTATCAGAATGGTTACCATCAAAAAAAAACCCCCACAAATAACAAATGTTGGTGAGGATGTGGAGAAACGGGAACCCTTGTACACTGTTGGTGGGAATGTAAATTGGTGCAACCATTATGGAGAAGAGTACGGAGGTTCCTTAAAAAACTAAAAACAGAACTACCATACGACCCAGCAATTCCACACCTGGGTATGTATCTGAAAAAGACAAAAACACTGACTCAAAAAGAAAAATGTACCCCAATGTTCACAGCAGCATTATTTACAATTGCCAAGATATGGAAGCAACCTAAGTGTCCATCAACAGATGAATGGATAAAGAAGATTGTGGCATGTATATATATATATATATATATATATATATATATATATATATATATATATATATATATATATATATAAAATGGAATATTACTCAGCCATATAAAAGAATGAAATTTTGCCATTTGCAACAACATGGATGGACTTAGAGGGCATTACGCTTAGTGAAGTAAGTCAGACAGAGAAAGACAAATCCTGTATGATATCACTTATATGTGGAATCTAGAAAACAAAACAAACTAGTGAATATAATTTTAAAAATGAAGATTCACGGATAGAGAGAACTAGTGGTTACCAGTGAGGAGGGGGAAGGGGGAAGAGACAAAATAGGGGTAGGGGATTAAGAGGTACAAACTACTGTGTATAAAATAAATAAGCTACAAGGATATATTGTACAACACAGGGAATATAGCCAATATTTTATAATAACTATAAATAACCTATAAAAATATTGAATCACTATGTTGTATGCCTGTGACTTTTACCCATAACAAATATAATATACTTCAACTAAAAAAGAAAAAAAGCAAGACCCCAAGGCATTTGATCCTTGTGGAAGGAACCCTTTGAGTTACTTTGTTGGAAAAGCACCACATGGATAGCACGGATTTTGCTCCAGCTACATCACTAATTTTCTGAGTGATCTCTCAGCCTGCATCTTCTCCCGTGGCATACGTGAGAGGCGGGGAGGTGATGGCTAAGACTTCCAGGTCTCCGTTTCAGAGGCTCGCGTTAGGTGTTCTTCCAAGCTCTGCACGGCCACAGCCAGGGTAGCCGTCCGACTCCTCCTAGTGTGCCTCCTCTGACTGCTTCAGCAGCATCACCTTCTCTTCCCGTGACACGGTCCTACCCTCTGCTCCCATCGCTTCCTGCTGTCAGCCTCAGGGGTCTCACCCACTCACCCGACTCCACCCCAGCCATTACCTCTGTCAGGACAACCCCTGAATCTGTAGCTTCAGCCTGTACCTTTCTCCACTCCTAAAGCCAACACCCAATACCTTACAGCTTCCCCTTCAGCCCTGCCCAAGTCCAGTTTCTTGGAACTGTCCACAGTCACCTCGGGAAGGAGGAAAGAAGGCTAGGGCCGTATGGTCTCAGGGATTTTTATTTTTTATTTTGGTTGCGAGGAAGCAGGAAGCACTTCCCGAAAATGCTCCCAGCTCGTCATTCCCCAGGTAGCTCTCACCTCCCACTTCCACAGGAGTGTCTGATTTCTGTCTTTCCTTATCGCCTTGAGGAAATTCCTCTCTTTTCTTATTTCTC
This sequence comes from Orcinus orca, assembly GCF_937001465.1. Taxonomy (NCBI): domain Eukaryota; kingdom Metazoa; phylum Chordata; class Mammalia; order Artiodactyla; family Delphinidae; genus Orcinus; species Orcinus orca. The sequence continues at coordinate 5,968,638 of NC_064568.1, forward strand.
TTTTTTCTCTTTGCCTCATACACACAGAGGAAAACAAATAATTTTTTTCATTGTGCATATATACTATTTATCATTCCACAATTCTATTTGACAGAAAATGATTTGTTTTTATATAAAAATCTATGTATTATTTTCCTTTTTGATTAAAAAAAAGTTTTCTTGATTGAACTGAGATCACTGAAATGAAAATTAGTGTGAAATTAATTGTTTAGGGGTGAAGTCTAGTGCTGTCTGCAACTTACTTGAAATTAATCAAAAAGTAAGTTGGATGGATGATTGGTTAGAAAAATGGATAAATGAATAGATATATGATAAAGCAAAAAGAGCAAAATGTTAATTTATGACCTGGGTGGTAGATAGATGGGTGTTCACTATACAATGCTTCTAACTTTTCTATGTCATTGATACTTTTCATAATAAAATGTGGGAGAATATATAATAGATAAACAACAAGGTCCTACTGTATAGCACAGGGAACGATATTCACTATCCTATAATAAACAATAATGGAAAAGAATATGAAAAAGAATATGTATTTATATGTATAACTGGATCACTTTGCCATACACTAGAAACTAACAAAACATTATAAATCAACTATACTTCAATTTAAAAAAAGGTAAAATGGGGCATCCCTGGTGGCGCAGTGGTTGAGAGTCCGCCTGCCGATGCAGGGGACACGGGTTCGTGCCCCGGTCCGGGAAGATCCCACATGCTGCGGAGCGGCTGGGCCCGTGAGCCATGGCCGCTGAGCCTGCACATCCGGAGCCTGTGCTCCACAGCAGGAGAGGCCACAACGGTGAGAGGCCCGCACAGCGCAAAAAAAAAAAAAAAAAAAAAAAATGTAAAATGTTGGAGAAAATTAATACAGCATAAATTTATCTTCCTCACTTAACTATCACTATAAGCTCCCATTCTTTATCACATTTTCTCCTTCATAGCTTCGGCATGTTATTTTGCATAAAGCTAAAAGCAGGAAAAAGATCAAGAAATATTTGTTAAGTGAATAAATAAGTGAACGAGAGGCAGAGTGCTCTGAAATATCTCAGCTCAGAACTTATTCATTCAACAGATATTTACTGGTGAAAGGTTCCTTTTCAGCTCAGTGATCTGTTTTACGAGCAAGAAAACCCACTTTTGTTCTCTGAAACCACGCAATTCAGAAGAAAGATTCCTAGAAAGGCAAGTGCAGCACCCACGTTGCTAGAGCAGCATGTGGAACTGCTGCTGGGGGCCTGGCGGGTCCCACTGGGAGGGAGGCCAAGAGGGCAGCAGGGGCGGCCACATCTGCATCTCCTACGTGTCCCACTCAGGACCCGCTGCATAATTTGCGGGGCCCAGTGCAAAATAACAAACTAAAAAATTATTAATCATTTCAAGACGGAGGCAGCAGAACATTGAACCAAGCGCGGGGCCCTCCTGAGTGCAGGACCTGTGTGACTGCCATTCTGATCTCTCTTCTCTCACCCAGACACTGCAAAGGCTCCACTCTGTGACACAGCTAATGTAAGGTGCTTTCCTCTCCCTTGGGGATCTGCATTCCTTGGAACGATCCGTGAACAGTTTTCCCTCTCTAAATGCCAGAGGGATGCCAGGCACTCCAGCAGAGGGTGGAAGGTATCTGAGGACACAGATTCTCATTTCACCCCATGCTGCACAGGATGCCACACTCCCCTTGGGCTGCCCAGAGCCCATCGGGCTCTGAGGTGTCCTCTCTGGGGTCAAGGTCGAGCCTACAGAGAGGATGTGCCCTGGGGAGAGAGAACTGAACCTAAGGAGGTACTTGGGACAGGGCACTTTGAGAAGAAAGAACCAGGGCACCAAGGGGTCTTTCTAGTACCATGTCCCTCAAGGAGCGGGCCCTGGAGAGAGAGTTCTCAGCCGGCTCTGCCACTCGATGGGCTGTGTGAAGCCTAGGAAAACAGCCAGATCTCCAATTTCCTCACCTGTAAAGTAGGGAAAATTGTAACACCTCCCTCCCGGGGCTATCGGCAGCCTCAGCTGAGACAATGGGGTGGGAGAGCTCTGCTAACCCCCCGTGATAACAACTTGGTGACAGCAGAAATGAATCCTTTCTCTCTAAGAGGCTCACGTACACAAGCAAGCCATCATTTTTGAGTTAAGGCAGTGGCTCCATTCTAAAACCAGGGGACTTCCCTGGTAGTCCAGTGGTTAAGATTCCGAGCTCCCAATACAGGTGGCCCGGGTTCGAGCCCTGGTCAGGGAACTAGATCCTGCATGCCGCAACTAAGAGACTGCACGCCGCAACTAAAGATCCCACATGCTGCAACGAAGATCCTGCGTGCCTCAACTAAGACCCGGTGCAGCCAAAAAAAAAAAAAAAAAGACCATGCTTATTCAAAAAAAAAAAGAAAAAATTAGCTGCAGTGGAATTTTTACTAGAGTGATTACAAGTCTAATCCAATCAGGTCCATGTGCCAGCAAATAAACAAAGGTAGCCAACAGTCCATCCACAGCCTGGGAGCAACGCCTGTGGCAGCTAAGATGGTAAGTCAAGCCCTGGGCTTTTCAGGTATCGGTTATCAAGTGCCCACCACAAGCCCATAGGGAGGTCTTCTGATGATCCCAAGGTACAGAGGAGGAAACGGTGAGCTCAGGCTCAGAGGGGTGAAGCAACTTACTCAAGGTCACACAGCTAGAAGTGGTTGGTGAAGCCAAGATTCAAAACTAGGTCTAACTCAGAAGTTTCCAACCTTCGTTCTACTGACATTTTGAGCTGGATAATTCTCTGTTGTGAAGGGGTGTCCTGTGCATGCTTGGACGTTTAGCAGCATCCCTGGCTTCTACTCAACAGACGCCAGCAGCACCCTCCCCCGATTCCCAGACACGACAACCAAAAATATCTCTAGACATTTCCAGATATCCACTGGGAAGCAAAATGATCCGTAGGTGAGAATCACTGATCTAACTGAAGAATATGCCAAAGAAAACAGCTTTCAGCTCAAAGTAAGGAAGGAGTTTCTAAAAATAGGTGTTATCTAACAGTGCAATGAATTGCCTTTGAGAGATACGAAGCACCCCATCACGGGAGGTATCCAAGAAGAGGTGGCTCTGGCTCCAAATCAGAAATACTCCTGCTTTCTCAGTGGTAATTGTTGGTTTTAGATAAAAGGGGTCGACAGGGGCTTCCCTGGTGGCGCAGTGGTTGAGAGTCCACCTGCCGATGCAGGGGACAGGAGTTCGTGCCCCGGTCTGGGAGGATCCCACATGCCGCGGAGTGGCTGGGCCCGTGAGCCATGGCCGCTGAGCCTGCGCGTCCGGAGCCTGTGCTCCGCAACGGGAGAGGCCACAACAGTGAGGGGCCCGCGTACCGCAAAAAAAAAAAAAAAAAAAGGGGGGTCGACGGACAGGAATTTCTGTTGACAGCCAGGAAGGGGAGGCAAGAGGAACTGGAGGCTTTGGAGAGATACTACCAGGAAACGAGGCTCCCGGTGGCCTCACCCTCTCCACTTTCCTCCTCATTTCAGCAATGCTGGTCCACAGAAGGCTTGGAGCTCATTTGGGTAGCAGAATAGTGCAGCAGTTAAGAAGCCAGGCTTTGTAAATCAGCAAACCTCTGCTCTCATCCTGCTTCTGCACTAATTAGCTGGGCAAGATATTTCACTTCAAGAAGCTTCAGTACTCCTCACCTCTAAAATGGGGATAAACACCTAGTACAGAGCCTGACATATAAGAAGTGCTCATTTAAAAGCGGCTGTTGTGTTTTCCATTTCTTGGTGAGTGACACACCGACCCCACAGCCAGCCCTGCTGAGCTCAGAAGAATCATCCTTGACCTCTCCCTGTTTTTCACTGTGGCAGAAAATGCTAACAGTTTCCCAATATCAGTTCTCTTCTATTTAGAAATTGACTTCTGTTATTTAACTGAAAACATGGCTGCCTGGAATAGAGACTACATTTCCCAGGCTCCTTTGTGGCTGACATGTATGACCATGTGACTAAGTTCCAATGAAATGGAAATGAAAACATAGTTTGCAACTTCCAGAAAGCAACCCTAAAGGGAGGATGTGTTCTTTTCTTTGGCTCTTCATCCTTCCAGCTGGCTGGAATGTTGACAGGATGAATAGAGCTGAAGCAGCCATCTTGGGACCATGAGGAAGAGGCTCAAAATGAGGAAGGTGAAGCAGTAATTTGGAAGGAGTTGAGGTCCCTGATGATCATGGAGCTGCCATACCAGCTAGAACCACATCTGGATTAGCTTGGCTTTTCTATCATACACACCCAAACCGAATCCTAACTGATACACTGCCCCTGACTTCAAGGAATTTGTCAATTAGGATGAGAATAAAGGCAAAAGATAAACAAACAGCATCAGAAAAATTAAATTAAAAATTCTACAATGCAACTGGGACAAGTGTGATAACTAAGGTAAGATCAAAGCAGGTGGCAGGACAGGGGAGGGAGGAACAGCCTCTCCCAAGGTACAGTGGGAATGTCAAGAAGGACATCACAGAATGGGTGATGTGTGACTGGGCTTTGAAGGATGAGTAGAAGTTTGCAGGGAGGAAGAAAAAGGAATGTAAGGGTGAGTAAAAGAAAGAATAAAGGTACAGAGCTGAGTTTGAGGAGTTGGGAGGGAATCGCTGGAAGTGACTGGAGCACAGAATGAGGAGTCTGGAGACGCAGGTTGGGGCCTAGGTATAAGGATTCACTTTTACCCTCTATGCCTTTGCCTGTGCTGTTTCCCCTGCCTGGAGCGCCCTCTTGCCTCGAAGCTCTTAGCTGCTCCTCTTTCTGTGTTCCACAACAGTTCTAACACTCCCCTTTACATCAGCTATCTTATCATTCTTTCTTTACTTGGTTCTCTCCAACTACAAGGGGGTACCTCTAGCACAGGGAGTGTGCCCACTGTTTCTGAAGGTCAACACCCAGGGCCATAAAGGGGACACGCCCTACTTGATGGTAGGGGCCACACCTGCCATTCTCCTGTGCTGGCACACGATAGATGCTCAAAAGAAGTTTACTGGATGAGCTCTGAAAAAAAGACGCACATGGATAAAGCACAGCAGAAGACACAGGAAGTAGGACCTAAATGCAGAAGGTGTGGGCATACTTTTCACAGGGATCTTTAAGCCAACAAAAATTTGAGATAAGATTTGTCCTATTGATGAGTATTAATACCTTCCAGCAAACTTTCCTACATTTTCTCGGAAACCTCTGGAAATTTCTTTCATGTTAATCCAAAACATGAATAAATATCTATGCACAAAAATGCTTACTGCAACATTATTCATGGTAGGAAATAAAAGGAAATAATCTAACATTTGGGAACTACACATATTATGGGATAGCTACAGTCATCGATAATCACATTTATGGGGCACCAGTAATGATATGGGAAAATGATTATGATGAAATTAAATTTACAACAGACATTGTTTGTACAGGATGATGTCAACTCTATTAACAGGCTTAGAGAGAGAGTGAGTCTCTGCTATGTTAACAGTGGTTTCCTCCGGGTAGTAAATGATATTTATCATCTTTGGTATTTTCCAAGATTTCAACAACAAAGACATCTTAGTTTTGTAATAGGGAGAATAAGAACTAACTGCACTCCTTTTAGAAAACAAAATAAAATAGATTTATTCCACTGGGAAAAAAATTTTTTAATGTCTTCCACATCCTTAGAACATCTTTTATTTTCTTTAGTAAACAGTGAGAGTTTGGGATTCCTTTCTTGATACATTCTAAACTGCCTCACCCATCACTCCCCATTCCAACTGCTCTGCCCTCTGCCCCACTTGCATTGGACGGTTATTGTGGTCAAGTAAGCCAGAACATTAAATTCTTTGCTCTAATTCTAAGAAAGAGATGCCATGCACGAGGGGGCCCCGAGGACTGCATATTCTCATCGAGTCTGTCCCGGACATCATTTCCATAAAACACCCAGGTTTATCAGTGCCACTGGCAGTGGTGCAGAGAGCTGAATGCAAACAGCAAAATTCCGCTAGGAGCCCAGTGCTGCGGGAATGTGGCTGACTCGGAATCTAGGGCAATGCTGGGCCCACAGTTTGCTTCTGCGTAAGACTCCAGAGGCAGATGACCTTGTGGGCAGGCAGTGGCCCTGAAGATTTTTCAGGGGTGGGTGGAGGTACATATTCAAATGTCTACAGAGTCAGGCAGGAAAAGTTAATAAGAACAGAGGACTGTGTGTGGAGCACGACAGAGAGATGGGGGCTGGGGCAGCCAGGAGAGGATGTGCTTTGTCTAAAGAGGACAGCTGCCACTCAGATGCCACCAACCGCAGCAGGCCAAGATCCCTCTAATTTTAAAATGAAGCCTAAAAACTGAATTTTTGCATGAAATCTTTTAGTTTTTAATGTTGTCAATTAGTCAGTTGTTTCATTTGTTTTCTTGGACACTTAAACACAGGTCAAGCAAAAACACATTTGGGGGATCTGAACCGTGAGCCCTGAACTGGAAGTGTGAATCTAGTTCACAGGGGATCCAGGGTGCTGAATATGAGATAATGACCCTGGAGAGACACCTTTGGGGTATTTGCCCAGCTCATACCAAGCCTCCTCTCTGAGAACCGCCACCCACCTAGGGATGGGCCCTGGCAGCCAAAGTCACATCATGTAAACTCGACACCTAGGCACACGTGACGGGACCAAAAAAAAATTGTCTTCTGATCCCAAATGGGCCAGTCAGTCCAATTCTTCCTCCAGAAAATTGGAATCAGAGTCGTGCAGTCAAGAGAGTCTGTTGGTCTCGCGAACCGAAGTGACAGGGAAGTGAGGGCCGAGGCTGCCGCTGGGGGGCAGTGTTGCTCACCTCCAGGCAGAAGGAGAGGAGGTGACAGAAGGCAGCAGACAAATGCAATAATGCACGTGCTGGAATGGCTGATATCTCCGCGCACAAGGATGAACTTAGACCTTTCCCTCACACCATACACAAAGATTAACCCAATACAGACCAAAGTCCTAAATGTAAGAGCCAAACCTCTCAAAAATTTTAGAAGAAAAGAAAATCTTTATGACCTTGAGTTAGCCAAAGATTTCCTAGACACAACACCAAAGGCGCAACCAATAAAGGAAAAAAATTGCTCAATTGGACTTCATCACAACTAAAAAATTCCCTGAGAAACTGCAAAGCTACAGAATGGGAGAAAATGTTTGTATATCATATATTTGATAGATCATATATCTGACGTATCCAGAGTATATAAAGAACTCTTACGACTCAATAAGAAGAAGACAAATAACCCAATGTAAAAATGGGAAAAGGATTTGAATAGATATTTCACCAAAGAAGATATAGGAATGGCTCACAAGCCCATGAAAAGATGTTCAACATCGTTAGTCATTAGGGAAATGCAAATCGAAACCACGATGAGACACCACGGCACACCCACCAGGAGGACTATAATTTCAAAAGACAGACAGTAATAAATACTGATGAGGATGTAGAGAAATTAGAAGCCTCATATACTATGGCTGGGAATGTAAAATGGAACAGCCACTGTGGAAAGTCTGGCAGTTCCTTAACAGTTAAACATGGTTACCAGATGGTTCTGCGATTCCATATCTAGACATATGCCCAAGAGACCTGAAGATATATGTCCATGTATTTGTGTGTGAATATTTCTAGCTCTATTCATAACAGCCAAAAACTGAAAACAACCCAAATGTCTATCAACTGGTGAGTGGATAATCAAAATATGACATATCCATATATTATTTGTCGATAAAAGGAACAAAGTACTAATCCATGCTATAATACAGATGAACTGCAAAAACATCATGCTAAATGAAAGAATCCAGACACAAAAGGTCACATATTGTAGGATTCCATTTATATGAAATGTCCAGAATAGCAAATCCATAGAGATAAAAAGTGGATTAGTGGTTGCCTAGGGTTTATTATTAGTGGTTGACTGGGGATGGGAATGGAAGGAGTCTTTGGAAGTGTTGACAACGTTCTAAAATTGGATTGCGATGATGACTGTATAACTCTGTGCATTTGCTAAAAATAATTGAATTGTACAATTCACTTAGAATGGGTGAACTTCATGGCATGTAAATTATACCTCAATAAAGTTGCTCAAAAAGAAATTCAGTGGTCCAGGAAAGAAGCTGCCTGGGTTTCCAGATCTGTCTGTTTTAAAAATCTATTTTGGTGCACTACTGTTGCACCCCAAAATACCTACCACAGGATTTTTTTTTTTAAGGAAATAAAGACTTGTTAGACAAAGAAGGATGAAACTAAAGGTGGGTCCTAAAGAACCACTATAGTTGGGCCACAGTTTTGACTCTGAGTTTCCCAGGAGCCAGAGCAAAGAGGAAAACAGGATCAATTACAAGATTCTAGTGTCATTTAAATGGAAGCAAACTAGTTGCTTATCAGAAGGACAACTTTAGCTGGTACTAAGTTTTAGACAAAATGTACCTCATGGTTTGTTATAAAGGAAGCAGAGTGAAATGCTACACATAACTTCTCAGTTAATCATCAGAAGTGGAAACACAGAAATGATTTAGCTACATCATCCCTTTCTTCGTGTACCTCTATGGTTTTCTCTCCTTGTATAATTTGGTTCAAGAGTTTTGGAAGGTTGGACTTGCTTGATTGTTTGTCTGCCCTTTCCGTCCCCCACCCCTGGTGTGACAGGCTGGGATTTTTTTAATTAGGTAAAGGAAAGGGAAGCTGAAGGTTAATCATCACTAAATGGCCAAGAAAAGAAGTATAAAAAGTCCAGCTCCATTATTTCTTATCCTCTGGCCTAGAAAAGCAATGGAGAAATAGAAAAGTAATATTTCAAAGACTTTCTACATACCTGCACTGGGCTGGGAGGTCTTCCTCATTTAATCCTCACAGTGCTGGTAACCTCATAAGAAAGGAATCATTCTTGCCCCCATTTTAGAGATGTGCAAACAGAGACTTTGGCAGTTTATTGGTTGCCCTGCACTAAGCTCCAAGGGTGACTGAAGAGCAAGTTTCATTTAAAGGCCCAAGTGATACCCACCTGCTAAGACATTTGAATGAGCTGCAGACACCCCCCTCCCCACCCTCACTAACCCTCCTTTTCACTGCAGTGAGAAAGAGAGGAAAGTGAATAAATGTTTCAAATAATGATTTCATGGAACTGGAAATATGAACATCCGTGCTGACATTAGTCAAGGACGCAGCAAACACGGTACCAGGCCCAGCACATGCACACGTAACCTTTCAGGACATGAAAAATGTTTTCTTTCTGTTCCCAATCCCTGGAGATTAAGCTGCGAGAAAGGCTTTTCAAAGACCAAAGTTATCCAGACTGTCCTCTTCTTAAGAAAAAAAATTTACGATACTGAAGTAAATAAAAGAGCTAGCAGAAGAGAAAGGAGAGGCAGATGCAGTGTTTACAAGCGAGAGCTCCCAGGTGATCAGGACTTTCTTTAATGTCTCTTCCTCCTTCAATCAGGTGACCGGGTGCCTGGCTGTGCAGGGGCCACCCCAACCCCACACCAGGGCTCTTCAGCGCCACCAGCTGGTCAAGCCCTCCCACTGGTTCGAGGGCCAGACTTGTCAGTGACAGGTATGTACTGGGGCACAGGTGTGTGTGTGAAACAGTCTGGCTGCTGGTTCCATCCTGCCATTCATTCATTCACTCATCCATCCATCCATCTATCCACCCATTCTCCCTTCCTTCCATCCATCCATCCATCCGTCTGCCCAAAAAGTCTTTACATACCAAGGGATCAGGTACAAATGTTATGATAGGTGAAGGATAAACACAATTCCTGTCCGCATGGAGCTTACAGCCTGTACCAGTGGTTCTCAACCTTGGCCTGGAGAGCTTTTAAAACATACCAAGATCCTGGGAAGCTTTTAAAACATACGGAGACATCTGCTTCAAGGAAGATGGGGTACAGGTACTTTCCCCTATTCTTCTGCTAAGTACAATTAGAAAACCCTGGACATCATATTTAAAATAAACATACGATGACTCTGAAAAATGGAGAGGCAAAGGCACACTAGTTATTCTTTGGATTTCTTTGGAATCCAGGACCCAAAGAATGACACAGCAATGAGTCCCCTGGGTTTTCATTTGGCCAAATACATTTGAGACTTTGAGCTAAAGAAGTTGGCAACTCAAAACACCAGAGGGCACAAACCAAAAAAAAAGCCACAGTAAAAGCCTGCTGTGTCTAGACATAAACACAAGAAAGGTGCAGGCCAGGAAAACAGAAAACTTCTAGACAATAACTGCTCTACTGCAGCCAAACACCACAGAAAACACTGGAGCCCTGTTCCCATCCTCTCCAGCAAAGGCTGAGTGGGGAGCCAAGATTTCTCCCCTTGTCAGGCTATGACAAGGTGACCCCCCCCCCCTCACTGGGGTGGTATCCCTACAATCCCTAGTAGGGACTTTCATCCCCATCGGGTGGAGACAAGCCCTGCATCCACCTCCACAGTGCAAGTGGAGGCACATCAACGCCTCCCAGCCAGGGAGTTATCCCTGGGGGCCTGGTGAGGAGCCAGAACTCCTCCCCGCCCACCCCACTTGTCAGTAATGAAGACCCCCTCCCCCTTCAACTGTCACAGAAGCCAAGTGGGGAACCTGGACTTCTATTCCCACCTGGAAGTAATGAGCCAGTGATGACAGAGACGTTCAGATTATCTGACAAATATTTTAAAGTAATCAACATAAAAATACTCAATGTCCAAATGGGAACATGTTTGAAACAAATGAAAAGGTAACAAGTCCCAGCAAAGAAACGGAAGATAAAAAGACGAGCCACATGGAAATTTTCAAACTGAAAAATCTAATAACTGAAAAAAACCAAACCCTCAATGGAAGGGTTCAACATCAGGATGGAGGAAGCTGAGGAAAGAATCAATGAACTAGAAGACAGAACAATAGAAATTACCCAGTCTGAGCATCAGAAGAAAAAGAGACTGAAAAAACCCAAAAAACAAAAACAAAATAAAAAACCCGTAGTCCCAGGGACCTGCGGGACAGTAACACAAGAGCTAACATTCCTGTAATCATAGTCTCGGAAGTTGATGAAAAAGAGGGCTGGGGATGAAAAGATACTTGAAGACATAATGGCTGAAAACTTCCTAAATTTGACAAGAGACATAAACCTACAGAATCAAGAAGGTAAATGAACCTCAAACAGGATAACCTCCCAGCCCCCCCCAAAAAAAACACCCACACCAAAACACATAATAATTAAACTTCTGAAGATTAAAGACAAAGAAAGAAATCTTGAAAGCTGCCAGTGAAAAAACATCTTACCATAATAAGAATGACAGCAGATTTCTCCTCAGGAAGTATGGAGATGGGCAGGAAGTGACACAATGCTTCTCAGATGCTGAAAGAAAAGAACTGTCAACCCAGAATCTTACACTCAATGAAAATATCCTTAAGGAATAAAGGAAAGTCAATACATTCTCATATGAAGAACCTGTACAGGACTTTTATGCTGAAAACTACAAAACGCTAATGAAAGAAATAAAAGATCTAAATAAATGGAGAGATACACATGTCCACAGCTTAGAAGATTCATAGGAAATAAGTAAGCATAGTAAATAAGTCGGTTCTCCTCAAATTGACGTACAGATTTAATGCAATTTCTATCCAGATCTCAGCAAGATGTCTTACAGGGAAGGACAAGAGTATTCTAAAATCTATATGGAAAGGCAAAGGAACTAGAAATAGCTAAAACAATCTTAAACAAGAAAAATAAAATGGAAGAAATCAGTCTGTGTGATTTCAAGACTTATTATATAGCTACAGTAATCAAGACTGTGGTATCAGTGGAGATATAAGAACAGGATAGAGAACCAAGAAACAGACTCACACAAATATGCCCAAGAGATTTTTGACAAAGATGCAAAATCAATTTAACTGAGGAAAGGGTATTTTCAACAAATGGTGCTGGAGCAATTGGACATCCATAGGAAAAAACTGAAATCTCTTACTTCATTAAAAAAATGCACTCAAAATGGTTCACAGACATAAAGGTAAAACATAAAACCATAAAACTTTTAGAAAAACACATTAGACAAAATCTTCAGGGTCCAGGCCAAGGCAAAGAGTTCTTAGATCTGACACCAAAAGCATGAAACATAAAAAGAAAATCTGATGAATTTTCTCTCTCCTTCAGTTATTTACCTACCCCCATCATAATCTTCACTGGATCTATGTGTCTCTTATACCATCGTTTCCTTTGTATATTTTCTAATGGATCCACCTTTTTTTTTTTTAGCTTAACTTCATTTTACTATATATGAAAAACTAGTCATCTGTTTTTTGTCATCTATAGAAACTTTCCATAAGAATAAATAGAGTGGCAAAAAACAGTGTGACTGAATTCTAGCCAGACATTTCGAGGAAGGCTCTGCTTTGTTAAAAAAAAAAAAAAAAAAAAAAAAAAGATGAGCAGGTTTAAGATAGGTGTTAAAGACCTACCAGCACCAAATGGAGACTCTCCTGGATGCAGTCAGAAGGACTGCAAGCCCTTGTGAGTCAGTGTTAATTAATGCCACATCTGAGTACCATAAAGTACCACCTAAAATGCAGTAAATACTGTTTTAAATCTCATCATACAATTGTTTTGCTCCTAAATGCCTCTAAGGAAAAGTGAAAACTCTTCAGGCTGCTGGCATGACATTTCCTTTGTGTCTGACCCACTCAACTCCAGTAAAAATGAGTTCACTATCCCCAAACACTCAGGTTCTTTCAGGCTTTGGGCTCTGTACATGTTACTCCCTCCTCCTGGAAGAGAATGTGCTTTGAGGGTTGGGACCACATCTTTGTTTACTATTGTCTCCTTCTGGGCCTAATTCAGAGCCTGCCTGGAACAAAGTAGGTGAGAAGGATGAAAAGAGGGGAGGGGGTTGTGGCAAGGTTGATAAAGAAGATGGGAAGAAAAGAGAAAGGAAGGGAGGAAGGTGGGAACAAAGGGAGGGAAGAATGGAGGGAGGGAGGGACACAGAGAGGGAGGAAGGGAGTTATTGATGAACTTCTATTTATTGTACAAAACCCATCATTTAGCCACCTCTAAGCATTCCTTCCTCTGGGATCCCACAGTATTGTTTCCTTATCTCTATCAAGACATTTAAATCTCTGTCTTCTACTGAATGAATAAATGAATGAATAAATGAAATCAGGTCTCCTTCATTAGACTGATCCTTACAAGGGCAGAGGCAATATGATATTCACTTATAATTCAGCACTTAGCCCAGTGGTTTTCAACCTTAGCTACACATTGGAATCACACGGGGAGCTTTAAAAAAATACTAATGCCTAGGTCCCACCCTTGGACATGATTCTGATTTATTTGGTCTGGAGTGTGGTCTGGGTCTTAGGATTTTCAAAAACTCTCCAAGTGCAGCCAAGATTTCAAACCATCGTCCTAGCCCGAAGCACAGTGGTAGGAGGAGCTCAGTAAATGATGAATGAGTAAATGGAGAAACCCTGCCTTTAGCACATGAGTCCTGACTCAACATGACCGTTTTCAGGGTTTCATGTGATGCTAATTCATTAATACATTCAGGAACTATTAATTAGGCAATAACGTGGTACCAGGTGTTACGCAAGGCCAAGCTGCTGGAGATGCAAACGTGACTAAGACGCCCACTGCTCCCCCTCGTTCCAAAGTGCTTTAGGGAATGCTGAGGCTGGGTCCTAGTCCATCCAAGAACTTTCTGTCTTCCTGATTAATTGGCCAGTCCACAGCCATCACCTCCCCAGTGACTGACAGCAAACCTTACTTCGGGCTGTTTCCTTCAGCAAATGTAAGCACAGACTCTATTCACTCCCAGAGGGAGAGTTTGTGGAGGGTGTGTGTGAGTCAAGAGACCAAAAAAAAAAAAAAAAAAGTATTTCTCTCTAGATTCCTCCAAACCCTGCAGAAGGCAAAGGCAAGTCTCAAGGGGCAGACCAAAGTCCTGTGCTGCTCAAACAAATTTCTTTCTGGGTGTGTATTTACACAAGGACAATCCAGGGCCTTAGGATATGACTAAGATCTTAATTACCCCAAGGTAAAGGCACTTTCCTTCCCAGCTGCTGCCCCCTCACTGCTTTAAGATTTTGCACCACAGATTACTGAAGGGTGGAGGTGATGACCATGAGTGCTACCTTCTGTGGTGCAGACTTTGATAACACGTATCTCCTCCTCTCGACCGTCCTAACAGCTTCCCAGCTGGCCATCCCCATACTGGTCTTGGCCCCTTCAGCCTATCCTACACACAAAAGGCAGATAATCTTTCTAAAACCACTAGTTCAACCACTCCTTCCTCCTATTTGAAACTCTTTTAGTGACTTGCCACTGCTGTCAGGATGTAACAGGATACATAGGGTAAGCCCCGTAGGTATCATTCAAGTGTAACCCAAATAAAACTGGGCTGCCTTGTGTCCAGTCCAACCATGGTATTACATTCAGAAGAAACTCAAGTCCAACATCCAGGGGAAAAAAAAAAAAGAAAGATGGAAAATAACTTAAACCTTTACTGAAGACTCTCAAAGAGGCAAAAAAAAAAAAAAAAAAAAAATCTAAAGAACCTCTTCTCCCATCTGTCATGCCATAGTGCCGCTTCCTGTGTCAGCTGCCTGCCCTCAAATCTCCCTTCCCCCCAGCAAAAAACTTCAGCTTGCATTGGCGCTGCTCTATTCCTACCCACTCTCCAATCTCTCTGACCTGTTGACGGGCACCATAAATCCACTTAGCTGTCCCAGTGCCTTCTCTTCTTTATTCATTCCTGCAATAAGCACAACAAAAGCCCAAGGGACGAACATTCAGAAACAGATCCCGCTCTGGAAACTGAAGCAGAGGGCCAGGCAGTGACCGGGTATATGTTAAAACCTTTGACCCTATCATACAAGAACCTTTTTCATCTGGACCCAACTTACTGGGTAGCCTCATCTTTTGACACTCCACCTTCCCTGAATAGGTCTGGCTCTTTCATCCCCTATACCTTTGCAAATGCTGTTTGTTCTTCCTGCTAGGGATGCCTGACTCTATAGCCATACCTGGTTCTCACCTAGTCAAAACCAAAAGGAATTAAAAGCAATGCAGAAACAAGGCATGGAGACAAAATAAAGGCATTTAAACTTGAAGGAAGATGTAAAACTGTCTCTATTTGCAGATAACACAATCTTGCACATAGAAAATCCTAAGGACTCTCCAAGACAACTATTAGAGCTAATAAATGACTTCAGGGGGCGCAGGTCCTCAGTTTGGGGTCAGAGGGGCCCCTCTGTTGCCTGGATCCACTTTTCCCAGCTGTTTCCCACGCATCTTCTTTCCTCTGCTCTCAGCACAAGTGGATGGCGCATCCTGTTCAACACTGCGCGCTCTCCCCTCTCTGCTGTGTGGCTGGGTGGTGCCTTTGTCTGCAGTGCTTCTCTCCCACCATCACCTTATCTCTAAAGCGTAGAAATAAGAACCACGTTTATTGAGGCTGAGTTGGACATGCATCATCTCATTTAATCCTCACAGCATCCCCCTGAGGTGGGAACTGTTATTATCACCCACATTTTTCAGCTGAGACTCTGTCCCCATCCCTTGCCCAAGCCCACACTATTATATGGCCCTGCTGGGCTGCCTGACTCTGACGTCCAAATTCTGAACCTAAAAGCTGGGAAGATAAGACAGGCCCAGCTCCAGTGCCTCCTCCCCTGGCTACATAGGTCTCTTCTCTCCCCCAGCCAAACACCAAGGCTGCAAAGGCATCAGTGCCTCCTTAGGACGTTGAGTGCTGACTCTGTAAAGCGGTCATTTAAGCAGAGCTTCTACCTCTTTAAGCGGGAAGTTACTCGGAAGCAGAGCCGTGTCTGGATCAGCCTGGAGCCTCCCAGGCTGGCACAGCTGGCACACAGTAGGTACACATAGCACATGAAACAGTACGGGGGGAGGGGAATGACAATACACTAAAGAGAAGGCACGTCTGTTCCCTCTGGCGTGTCCAGGAGAGACGGTGTCACTGCTGTGGGGCGTGAGGGTCATGCCGTGGGTGGGGAAGGCTGCTGTGCGGTCACCCTGCACACAAGAGCCCGCTCTTCATGGCACGGGATGTGTGCGCACATCTTTATCTGCTATGTATTTGGCCCACAGCAGGTGCTCGGTGAGTATCTGTTGAATGAATTTGCTGTGAGACTTTGAACCCTTCTCTCAACTTCTCTGCATCTCCTCTGTCAAACAAGGGGTTTGCACTAGATCAGAGGCTGTCAAACTCCCCCCCCGACCCCCTTCCTTGGGAGTGCAACTACGGGTTCTCGTAAAAATTTCTGTCCGATAAAAGCAGACCGCTCTGGTTGGAGTGAAGAAGCAGTGGACCCGCAGCCCCATCTGCCACAGGCTCTCCCTTTCTCTTCGCCCCAAACTCCCCAGAAGCCCTCAGAGCACAGTTTTTTAACCACCAAGCTAGGTGAACCCAGGAAGTCCTTATTGCTTGAAAATTCCGTTTGCTCTTTACGGAGCACCTGCATTTTAAGAGAGTAGCTCCGAAAAGGGAAAATTCTTTCTGACGCATTTAAACAACTACTACTGCTCGAAGGGTGGAAGGCGAGGCACCTAGACTGGGAGAAGGAGAGAGGGTTGTTTCAGGGTGGAGGGTGGATGCTTCCCAGTGCCTTGAAACCACCCTGGATATAGGGGACCACTTGCTCAGCCTTGACACGCATGTAAGTCGGCCTGCCACACAGCACTTGAGCAGTCGGCAACTTGGACCACCGTTGCTTTCTGTCAGTCTGCTGTCTTTTTCCTAAATGTGCAATCCTGCTTTTCTCCACCGGTTTTTCCCTCTCCTTGTTTTCTAGAACTCACTAAAACCTCCACAGGTTATAAGCAATTTAAATAGTGCCGTGAACTCGGAGGAAGTTGAACAAAGGGGTAAGTGACAGGCAGAGAGCCTTAGATTTGGGTATTTTAGTTAAAATTCCACACAACACCTGGGATTTGTAATCACATGTAAACCACTTAGCTTCTTATGAAAACAATCATGGACACCATGAAATGGAAAAGAATCACAGTTTTCATAATTGGCTGTCAAGAGAAACTTCCCAATCCAGGGAAGTTCCAGATGGGAATGGACCCCATGATCCGGTTGCTGTGTCCCTCACCCCCACCCGGCCCCTGCCTCCTGCTACTTCGCTCTTTCTCCAGTTCCTAAGCCCAGGGGGTAAGTGCTAAAGAGACGTGTTAGCAAACTATGAGTACCTATTCGTACCCCATAAAAATCACAATAACCACCCAATAACTGGAATGAAGGATTGATGAACAATTTTAAGGAAAAACTTATATACCCATGTTCATAGCAGCATCATTCACAAGAGCCAAAGGGTGGAACCGATGCAAGTATCCATCGATGGATAAATGGATAAACAAAACGTGGGCATCCCATACAATGGAATATTATTCAGCCTGAAAAAGGAATGGAATTCTGACACCTGCTATGACATGGATGAACTTTGAGGACATTATGCTAAGTGACATAGCCAGTCACAAAAAGACAAACACTATGATTCTATTCATACCTAGAAGAGTCAAATTCATACAGACAGAAAGTAGAATGGTGGTTGCCAGGGGCTGGAGGTGGGGGAATGCGGAGTCAATGTTTAATGGGTACAGAGTTTCAGTTTTGCAAGATGAAAAAATTTCTAGAGATGAAGGGTGATGACAGTTGTACAGCAATGTGAATGTACCTAATGCCACTGAACTGGACACTTTAAAAATAGTAAATTTTATGCTATGTATATTTTACCACAATAATTAATAAATAAGTAAGTAAATAAATAAATAAGAAACCAGGCAGCTCCTTACAGCATTCGAGATGGAGTGGAGGTGGGAGGGGTTTCCTAACATGAAAGGATTTGCCAGTTGAAAGGGATCTTCAGAGGGAATCTTCCTGGGAATCCAAGGTAGGGTGAGTGGAGGTGTCTAGTAGCTACCAGTACATGGACTGAACTGTTAGACGTAAAATTAAATTTTCTTGCAAACATATTCCTCTGTCCAGATACTTCAGGGAGCGGCGACTCCAGGCTCTCCGTGTGACTTGATTTCCCCATTAGCTCAGTTAAGCAACCGAGGACTGGCCGTCACTTTCACGCTACTGGGGAAGCAGTATTCTGTCCAAAGCGGCTCCGATGGGCAGGTAACCCTCCCCCGAGGTTGCTGTCACTGCCCTCCACTCGGCTGTTCTCCATGTTCACCCAGCCTGATGAAGGCAGTAGAGGGCAACCGATGCTTATGGGAGACAGCCCAAGCTTACTAGGGTAAAAACAGCATGATTCTCCCTGCAGAAAATGACAGAAAGCAATTTACTGTCTCGGTCCTGTGTCTGGGGTGCATTTTCACCTGCCGGTGACATGGGAAGCGTTGACAATTCCACACCTCTCCTCGCCTGCTGCTTCCTGGGATGACGGAGGCTTTGTTGGAGGAAACGCAAGCTTGGGCAGGCTCAGCCTTGAGCTCCACAGGTCCCAGCAAGCAACCTACAACCTCGGTTAACAATCTTACATGCGACGGGGATTATCAGGGAAAGGAGGCATCCAACCACAGAGAAGCAACTTTACCAGGATGACGCAGCAGGTTGGAGTGGAGATGAGAATGGCATTTGGGGCTTCTTATTTCCAGGAGCACAACAACTCACATTCACAGCACTTGCTCTGGGCCAGGCATGGTGCTAGGGGAGTGCATGCGTTGTCTTATTAAAAGGCCAGCACAATGCTAGGAGCTAAGTACTATTATAACTTCTTTTCCAGATGAGGACACTGTGAGGTTAAGTAACTCCCCACAGGTCACGGAGCTGACAGGAGGCAGAACCTGGGTTTTATCTGGATCAGCGTGACTCTTCTCTCTGTCTGTACCCAAAATCTCCTCCTTTCCTTTTTTTTTTTTTTAAAAAAAAGATTTATTCATTTATTTTTGGCTGCGTTGGGGCTTCGTTGCTGTGTGCGGGCTTTCTCTAGTTGCAGTGAGCGGGGGCTACTCTTCGTTGCGGTGCGCGGGCGTCTCATTGCAGTGGCTTCTCTTGTTGCAGAGCACAGGCTCTAGGCGCACGGGCTTCAGTGTTGTGGCGCGCGGGCTCAGTAGTTGTGGCTCGCGGGCTCTAGAGCGCAAGCTCAGTACTTGTGGCGCACGGGCTTAGTTGCTCCATGGCATGTGGGATCCTCCCGGACCGGGGCACGAACCCGTGTCCCCTGCATCGGCAGGCGGACTCTCAACCACTGCGCCACCAGGGAAGCCCCCTCCCTTCCTTTTAAAAAGGGTTTTTTTTTTTTATTGTTGTTGTAAAATAAAACATAAACACAGAAAACCACACATCTAGCGTATGAATTAGTGGATTATCATAAGGCAAACACCACTCAGAAAAGAAACAGCACTTTGCCCCCAATCCTGGAAGCCCAGTGCACATGTCCCATCCCACTCACAGCCCGCACGGTAACCACTATCTTGACTTTTAAGGAATCACTTCCTATGTCTTTTGTTTGTTTGTTTGTTTGTTTTATTACCCAAATGTGCATCTCTGGACACTACATTCTGGCCCATCTGAAAAATCTGATCTCTTAGGCCTCTTTTAATTTATGGGTTCCCCATCCATCCTTTGCATTTCCTGTCATGTGCTCACTGGAAGAGCCTAGGAGTTTGCAGCACCTCCCGGTCTGACGCTGCCGAATGCACAGCCAGGGTCCAGTTTAGTGGCTCCTCTGTCCCTCTGCAAACTGGCCGCTGGTTCCAGAGACCGGATCAGACTCAGGCGCTTCTTTAGCTGGTACACAATGTCTGCTTGCCTCATTTTTGGATAATCTTAGCAGCTGTGGGTACTTAATGTCTACATCTACTCACATGTTTCCTTTAAAAAAACCTTTTCTAAATTGTGGTAAAATACACATAACATAGAATTTACCATCTTAACCATTTCTAAGTGTAAAGTTCAGTAGTGTTAAGTATATTCATACTGTTCCACAACCAATCTCCAGAACTCTTGTCATCTTGCAAAACTGAAACTCTGTCCCCGTTAAATGACAGCTCCCCGCCCGCCCCCCGCCTCCGGCAACCACCCTTCTACTTTCTGTCTCTAGCAATTCGACTGCTCTAGGGACCTCAGATGAGTAAAATCTTATGCAGTGTTTGTCCTTTGTGTCTGGCTTATTTCACTTCACACAATGTCCTCCAGGTTCATCCATGTTATCTCATGTGTCAGAATTTCCCTCCTTTTTAAGGCTGAATAATATTCCACTGTGTTTATAGACCACACTTCGTTTATCCATTCATCTGTCACTGGACACTGGGTTGCTTTCACCCTTCTGCCACCGTGAATAATGTTGCTATGAACACAGGTGTACAAGTATGTCTTCAAGACACTGCTTTCAATCCTTTCAGACAAATACCCAGAAGTGGAGTTGATGGTCATATGGTGATTCTGTGTTTGACTTTTTGAGGAACTGCCATACTGTTCTCCACAGAGGCTGCCCCGTTTTACATCCCCACCTTCCAGTCCCTTTTCCTGTCCATCTCTGCTCCTCCCACCCTCACTGTTCACAGCTCTCCACCACCCACTGGAGGAGCTGAAAGGCAACGTTCCCTGTAATAGTCCCAAACTGGAGACTACATAAAGGTCCAACAAAAAGGGATCAATTTAATGGTAGACCCCTATCACTAAATCCCAGGTAGCCATCTATAATACTGTCGTGAGAAGGTATTTGATGACATAAAAAGATGCCTCTACTCTTTGTTTAGGGGGAAAAAAATGGTTACAAAACAGAATATGAAGAGTGAATTCTTTTTTTTTAAAGACAACTATTTGTTTACAGGAGTAGCTCTCTTCACTAACCTCCACTTAACTGATTCACTGGATTAACCAAAATTCGCCACCCTCCACCCCCAAGTAAACACAGCGACCCAACACCTCTAGTTTTACACCTTCTGTTCCCAACCATTGTGTTGTACAAAAACTAAGAGCTCTGTTTCCAAATTTGTGTGTTCTGATTGCATTTACTGTATACCAATTAGCAAATTACATATGACACAGGAAGGTGAAATATGAGTGCAAGAAGAATGCTTCTATGAGAACAAAGTTTAATGCTTGGGGAGGATGCATTAAGCGAGTGTCCACTGAGAGGTGGACGAGACAACTGTAAAAGTCTGGGGACACCACCCCTTTGAGGGGACCTACCTTTCTGAGTTATCGTCCTGGGGCATCAGTTCCTCCCCCTTTGTTGTCCTGAATGCCCAGAGCTCTCCATGGTGAGCTACCAGCCACATCACCCTCACCAACCGTGCAGACTCAAGAAATTATTTTCTTCTGTTGCAAACCCTCAGGTCAGCATATTATAGGTGTATACACATCTCATTCCTGCAAATGAGCGGTATCTGACCTACTGTTCTCCCGCTTAGACCCATGGCAGACATTACTAATCAATCACCAGATTCCTTTCTGCTGAGTCCACACTGTTGTCTCAGAAACCCTCTCTGGGCAGCCATAATAAATCAATTGGAGTTGACATTTGAGATGAAACCTGTGCGGCCTCCCCAACTTCCCTTAAGTTACAGAAATGTCTTTTTCAATCAGGTAGAAAATTAAACATATACAAAGTGTCTGAAGTCTTGGCCACTGGGCCCTTGGCCTGAATATACTGTCTCGTGCATGTAAGTGCTCAGTGTTCATTGAATGAATGAATGAATGAATGAAAAATGTTAGTCCTCCTGTTTTCTTAAGTTAACCATTTAGTCTTTCTGCCTCACACCTTCCTTCTTGGTTTCCCCGTACACCTGTGCTGCGAATTTCTTCCTAGTCTACAAGACAGAAGGAAACCACCGTGCCCAGAAATTCCACGATAACCAATAGGTATTGTAGGGATGTGATACTCCATTCAGGGTTATTTGCAGGTGACCTCCAGAGTAGAACTACAAACACCTAATAAATCCTGCCTCCCTAGAGAAGGAATTGTGGAGAGCCAACAAAATGATGCCCAGGGATTGCTTTACTGACTGCAAAGCCGTCTGCCCTAAAAAGGAGACCGAAAATCAGACTTTCTCTTAGTTCTATTGTTGCACTCACTGGTTTCTCTTCTTCCAGGGAGAAAAAAAAATGCTTCCACCTTATTCTGCTTCCCCCCACCCTCCCTGTGTTTTGCAGTCCCTGAAGTTCAGGAAGCATGCCTGACCGCTCTCCCTTTTGCCTCTTCACTCGCACTGCTCCTTCATCCTGTACTATCATTCCTCAAACTGAGTATGACCTGCTGAGAGCCTGTCCAACCCAGAGGCCCGGCTCCAATGCCATCCCCGCTGAGAAGCCTTTCTTGATTCCAGCCATCTGGGTGGAACTGCTGCCACCTCTCAACACAACAGCCCTTTTGCAAATCTCTTTCATTTTCTTTAGCACATTCTGTCTTACTCTGTTGGTCTAAGTAAGAATAGTCTAAGGTCAGTCATCATTTACTGAGGACTTGGAGTGCGCTGGTCTCCACGCTAAGCACTTATGCACTGTCTCATTTACAATGCAAACCCCCATAACCTTGCTCATTTTATAGACTTGGAAACTGAGGCTCAGAGATGCTAAGGAGCTCCAGGTCACACAGCTAGTAAGGAAGAGAGCCAGGCATTCATTCATTCAATCAACTGATCATTACTTATTAAGGGCTTAAAATGCACTTGATATACTCCAGATGTTGGGAAAACAGGAGTAACCAAGTCAGAGTTCCCATCCATAAGAAGATATCATTCTGATGGGGAGAGACAGATCATAAAAGAAAAAAAAACCAAAAAACACACAAGTAAATAAATACTATGTGAGGTGTTGATAAACGTTCTGAGGAAAACAGGGGGTTAGTGACGTTTGGGGTGAGTGCTATTTTATTTAGGATGGTCAGGGTAATGTGGTGACTTCTAAGCAGAGACCTAAAGGAAGTGAGGGAATGAGTCTTGCAGACATCTGGGGTAAAGAGCATCACAGGAGGAGGAAACAGCCTGTGCAAAGGTCCTGGGGTGGACACATCTTTGACGTGTTCAATAAACAGCAAGGAAGTTAGTATGGCTAGGGCTGAGTGAGCGGGAGATGAAGTTAGAGAGGTGACAGGGATTAGATCACAGAGGGCCTTGCAGATGTGGGAGGGACTTTAGCTCTGACTTTGCGTGAGATGGAAAGCCACTGGAGGATGGCTCCCAGAACCCGTGCTCTAATTACTATGCTACACAACTGATGGATGCATGAATGAATGTCAGAAGGTACTTGGGAATGTTTTCTCATTAAAACCAGCAGGATGGCAGCCAGACAGTCTGAAAACAAGACAAGAGAGGGCAAGATCTGAGCTAAAAAGGAAGGCTGATTATTAAGGGCAGCACGACCATCCCCTCGGTTGTCAGGAGTCTCTGTGGCTCCTCCACAGCACAGGACTGGACGGGGCTCTGTGATGGCCTCACTGGACCCTCTAACTGGACTTGGTGAAGGGGAAATGTCCCAGTCCTGTCCCTGGGAGGTTTCAGCCTCTCCCTGAAATGTGTCCTTTGTTCACAAGAGGCAGCGAGAAAAAGGCAGTTTCTACAATGACTCACCAGAGAGAAATAAAAATTGTGTCCAGGCTGGAAAGAATCCATCTGAAAGTGACACATTTGCCTCCAGAATATATATATCAAAGTTCTTTTTTCTTCTCATTTGAAGTGCGGCAGAGCTTCTCACACATGCTGCCTCACAGCATGACAGACACCAGCTCCTGAAATTCCTTGCCTTTATTCCTGCCGCAGTTCTCTCCGAGGCAAAAACACGTAAAATACATACCGTGGGATGTGGCCAGCCTCCCTCCCCACGCCCCACCCCGCCACCAACCTGGCCGGGAAGAGCCAGCAGCCAGCAGGACAGCAAGCGCATGCCCTGACGGTCCCAGGACAGTCCCAATTACAACTATTCTTCTGATGGGTGCCCCGACCCGTCCACCGCCCCCCAACTTTGCAGTGCATGAGAACCACGGGGAGCTTGTAAAACGCAGATTCCAGGGACCTGCACTCAGGAGGTCGGGGACAAGGCCTGGAGGCTGCATTTTTAATAAGGAGTCCCAGATAATTCTGTTATCGGTGGTCTAAGAAACACTGTCCCAAACAACAGAGACTGGCCAAGAGCCCAACCTTTCTGCATCTAAGCCCACAGGACGAAGTGGCCCCCAGTCCTTTCTCAGACCATGAGAAGCACACTTAGACTCCAGGTAGGGTTGTGAACCCGCCCGGGCAAATGAGAACAGAAGAGAATCTTGAAATCCCAGTCTCTGTCAATGTTCATCTAAATCCTCTGCATGTATCATCCTAACTTGAGCTGCCCAGGGTTTGCTCTCTGGTCCTACCTGGGGAAGCCCAAGCCCTGCGTTTGGCAGCTGCCCTGGATGTAGCCATAACTGGAGAGGGGGCCAGACCTAGCTGTGATCATGAAAGATAACCGAAAAAGGCCTACTTGTGATTATGAAATGCTGTTTCATTTCTCAATTTGTCAGATTTACATGTTGACAACAGGCACTCCCGTAACAGCTGGAAATAAAAGAGCTTGGCATCTACGGTTGCAATTCACTGGAGTAGGAGCCCACATGTAGCGCCTGGCTGCACCCTTTCCTTATGACTTGACAACGCTGCTTTGAGGGCCCTGTTAGCTGCCTGCTTTGGGCGCAAAACTGCTAATTAAAACCTTCCCATGGTGCACTCCACCTCGTTCAGATCTCTGCTCGGATGCCGCCTTCCTTGTCCGTTTGGTCTAAATAATTCTCCTCCCCAAGCCCTCTCTCGTGCCATATCTAACCTCTTAGCCTGCCTGATTCTTCTTCACAGTGCCCAGCCCTCACGCAGGGGCTCCTGATGCACTCCCCCCACCCCCCGCCTGGCCAGCAAGAGGAAGCGCTTTGTGCTGATTAACGGTGCACTCCGTAGAGACTGTGCTCTGTTTCTGTGCATCTCCTCACAACTACCCTAGGAGAGAGGACTTTTGATTAGTCCTCCTCCATTTTATAGATGAAGAAACCAAGACTCAGAGAGGTAAAGGGTCTTGTCCAAGGTCACACAGCAGGTAAGTGGAGAAGCTCAGACTCCAGGCCACCACTCCCTACCTCTAGTCAGTTCTGACTTAGCCTGGCCTTTGACGCTCAGCATGACCTGGCCTCTACCTACCTTTCCTGCCTCACCCTCCCACTGCTGCTCCCTGCCCACTGGTGATCCCTGGCCCCTAAACTGCAATGCACCCCAGTACTTCACACCTCAATGCCACTGCACCTGCCGCTCCTTCCTCCAGTCACACCCTTTCCACTGCAAACCTCCAGAGACTTCCACTCTTCTTCAACCCTCAGGCCCAGTGTTCTCTCCTCTGAGGTCCCTTCTTTCCTTTTCTTTTTCTTTTTTTTTTTTTTTGCGGTACTCCGGCTTCTCACTGTTGTGGCCTCTCCCATTGCAGAGCACAGGCTCTGGACGCACAGGCTCAGCGCCCATGGCTCACGGGCCCAGCCGCTCCGTGGCATGTGGGATCCTCCCGTACCGGGGCATGAACCCCTGCATCGGCAGGCGGACTCTCAACCACTGCGCCACCAGGGAAGCCCCCCTTCTTTTCTTGACTCCTCCCTAGGAAGACTAAGGTCCTCTCCACGGCCCCGCACACGCCACTCCCCTGAGTCCCCTCCACCACCACACTTCCACCCTGCTCTGTCATCGTCTGTCCCCTCCTTCAAGTCTTTGTGCTCTGTGAGGATAAAGACAGCTGTCTCTCTGCCCCAGGCGCAGGGCACAGGGCCTGGCACACAGCAGGCACTTGGGACTTGAAGAGCAGCTTGACTACAGGGCTTACGAATGAGGTTAGGAGTCAGACAGACATGGTTTGAGCTCCAGTTCTACCCTGTACCAGCTGTGTGACCTTGGGCAAGTCACTCGCTGAGCCTCAGTTTCTACATCTGTAAATTGTGGTGGGGATGCAATAACATAATTAAAGGTAAAGAGCTCGACACAGGGAACACTCCAAAAATATCAGCTCTAATAATGATGATGTCAGTGGAATAACATTTATAAATAAATACATCTGGCCATAGAGGTGGTGGTGGGAGGGAGTGGGGTCGGGTGCCACAGGTAAGTGCAGGTTAGCAGGCCAATTCTGACATCTAAAATGGGAAAACAGCCAACCAACAGGTGGCCATCCATGCAAAAGGGCAGGTATTGGGTGTACCCCAGCTTCACAGCCAGATGGACCACAAGGATGGGGCCTCCAGGACCTGAAGAAAGTCTAGCTCTAAGACAGTGGGCCTCTGACAGCAGCAATGAGAACTCTATTAGCCTAGGCTTTGTGGGTAGAACTACCCATACGGAATCTGGGGAACTGGCAGAGCTAATGAAAACGTCCAACATTCATGGGCCAGGTGCTTGCCAAGTGCTTTCCATGCACTACCTCATTTCATCTTCACAGCAGCCTTATCAGGTGATGCTATCAGTGTCTCATTTCATGGAAGAGGAAACTGAAGCCCAGAGAGGTTAAGAAACTTGCCCAAAGACACACAGCCAAGGAGTGGTAGAGCTGGGATTTGAACCCAGGTGGTCTGGTTCCAGGGAACTGCTTCAACCCCTCCTTGCCCACATCAAGAGGCCAGGGCAGGGCAGAGCCTGCAGGTGGGGGTCATGCAGCCCAGAGGGGAGGAAGGTGGCAGGAGCCCAGAACTTGGTGCTCCCTACATCAGGGGTCACGTGATCCGAACAGTTTCTGCACAATGCGTTCTTCCTGAGGTGGGTTTTCTTGCTCCGGCAGGAAAAATTTACCCCTGGAGCCCAGCCAGATGCAGCTTGGTGGGTGTCAGCGCATACACTTCCCCTATCCTCAGACCTACCAACCAAGCAGATGCACCGAGTCCCGTGTCACCGGCGAAATTGCCTCCGAATTGCCTTCTTCGTTAACTGTACAAATCTGCATCTTAATTAGGCTCAGTGGAATACAGTTACCAGACCCCAAGTTTCTTTCTCTTATTCCAAGCAAGGATGCCACAGAGACAGACCAGAAGCCAAAAGGTGGGGCCGAGCAGAGCCCGGCTGGGCTCTCCCTGCAGGAAATCTCCCACTGGAAAAGGAGGGTTGAGGTATTGGGAGGGAGGGCTGGCTGCTGGTGGGTCCAGGCCTGAGCTGGGGAGCTGAGGAGGGCCCAGGCTGTGGATCAGGGAAGGCTGGCTCTGCCTCTGACGAGCGGCGT
Source organism: Orcinus orca (assembly GCF_937001465.1). Taxonomy (NCBI): domain Eukaryota; kingdom Metazoa; phylum Chordata; class Mammalia; order Artiodactyla; family Delphinidae; genus Orcinus; species Orcinus orca. The sequence goes on from NC_064568.1 coordinate 5,995,778, forward strand.
GACCCGCAGTCACCTGCCCTGTCTGAGCCTCAGTTCTCCCGTGTGGAAATGGGATGGGTGGCTTGGGGGAGCAGAGGAGATCACACATATGACAGCCTGGCACACAGTGGGTTCTCTTTCTCTGTGTCCTCTCTATGCACTCAAGGCCTACGACGCTGTCTGGAGCTGATCCCCGCCTACCTCTTCAACGACTCACTGCGCGGCACCTTACATCACGCCCTCGCCACACACACCTCTTAGTCCTTGGAAAACTCTAAGCTCCTTCTTGTCTCAAGGGCTCTGTAAGTGCTATTCCCTCTGCTTGCCAAGGGCCCATCCCTCTGCCTGGTTAATACCTACTCGTGCTTCCAATCTTGGCTCAAACATCACCTCCTTCAGGAAGCTCTTCCTAGCCCAGACTAAATTCTCCTAACACCATTTATCTGTGGGGTGATTTCATCAGGGCCCTCTCTCCCCTCCTAGACAGGAGTGTACGGAACACTTTTATTCTGTTCTCTGTTGTACCTCCAGCTTCCACCTCAGGACTCATCATATACCAGGTCCTTAATTCATATTTGTCTAATGGATGAATGTGCACATCTCACTGAGCCTCAGTGAATGCATCTGTCAAATGGGAATCGTGATCCCACCCCCCTCATGGTATTGTGAAATGATTAAATGATTTTTGGCACATCGAGGTCAATAGGCCCTCGACAGACCACCTCCCCATCTCCCCATTTCTTTTGATTAAGAAAGAGGCAGAAGCAGGAGTGTAACTAGCTCAAAGACCAGCCTGGCCCTGGATGGAGGTGGGCGGGGAGCCCGGGGTCCAACACCGCAAAGGGTCGGGATGCTAAAAGCTGGAAGGAACCTTAGAAATGATCTAGTTAATTGGTTGCCAAACAAAGGCTTCTTTTAATCTTTCCTGCGTGAAATAATTTCATCCACCACGAAAGTAAATGTATTAAGGGAGACTCCACTTTCCTAGCTTTGAATTACTCGAAGGCATCCTGTCCCATCCGCCCGGCACCTACCCCGTGTGAGGGTGCCGTGCGGACACGCCATGTCGAGGCAATTCCGGCAAAAAAGGAGGCCCGGGCAGCAGGTAAATGATTTCCCTGAACTTCCTGAAATGTTAACAACAGCCCCTGGAGGCTGGGTCCAGGGGTCCCGCGTTAAGAGCCGCCACGTGACCACACAAAGCTTTTATTTTTCCGAGCTGGCCAAGCTGCCTGCGCGCAGCTCAGCGGGCTCAGGACAAAGCCCGGATAGGGGAGCTTTCCTCCCGGGTGGCTCCCTCTCAGGGGGGCAGTTCCCTCTCAACGACCCTTGACCAACAGAGCCTGAGGTTGCGCTGATTTTCCAGTCTGGTTTCTGGAAGCCCGCGTCTGATGTTAGGTCCTTCCAAACCTCTGTCGAGATTTCCCACCCTGCTCTCCACTCTTGGCACACCCCGAAGCACCCTGTATCCAGCCCCGTCCCCTGGGCTCCTCTCCCATGTGGAATTCCACCCCTCCCCTGCCCCCCACCACCTCCCCAGTCTCCTGTCCCGCTTTGTTCTGGGGCACACTTCCGTAATACGAGGTGCCTTCCCCACCTTGGGGTGTGCGCCTTCCTCCCTCTGAGCACCTGTCGAACTCCTACACCAGCAGCAGGGCCTTCCCCTGAACTCCTGGGGAGCTCCAGTCCCTCTCCTGGAGTCACCAGGGCTTGCCTCTGTCCGCACCTCTGGAAGTGGAGATGCTGCCTCCCCTTCTGCCCAGAGGGCCCCTCTGGAAGGATGGTATTCTTCCTTTGTTTCCCCTGTTCCAGCTCAGACAGTGCTGGAAGGCAGGGCTGGGCCTCGGCATGCCTTTTTCTAGTTGAATGGATCCCCTACAACCGTCCATGGAATTCTGAGGGCAGGAGCAGTTTTCTGGGAAGAGGCCACCGAAGGGGTCTGTTCCCCCCTTAAAGGTAAAGAACCTCCACCCTAGACCCTGAGCATCTTGACAGACGGGAATGTGTCTAATTCCCTGTATCGCACAGCCCGGCACATAGCAGTCCCTCACTGTATAACGCTATCAAGTCATGGAGTCTCTTTGAGCTGAAGATCTAGTCTAACTTTCCCATTTTACAAATGAAGCAGCTGAGCCTCAGAGCCAGGAAACGATTACTCATCTGTCAGCCAGACGGAATGCTTAGGGGAAATATCTTCTCTCTTATGAGTTAGGAAATAGCAATATTAATGTACTCATCCTTCCACTTAATTAGCCCAATGATTTTTCAAGCACCTACTATGTGCAAGGTACAACCATGGGGACACAGAAATGACAAACGCACAAGCCCCACTCTCGGAGAGCCCACAAGCCGCAGGGAGAGAAGACGCAAGCAGGGGTCACGGAGACACACAGACAGATGAACCCAGAGGAGGGAGGTCCCACCTTCTGGTGGGCCTCTGGGAAGGCTTTGTGGAGAAGTGGCATCCGAGCTTTGCACAAAGAGGTCCCAGGCCGTCAATGCCGGAGCTGGAGCCCACATCCCTGCTCTGTTCTCCACCCGGTCTCAGACTGTACTATCTCTCCACCACAGTGTAATTGTTGGGATGATTTAGGCTAAAAGGAATAGAAAACCCCAACTCACTTGGCTGTAGTAATAAGGAAATGTATCCTCCCTCTAAGGAGAAATCCCAAGTTAGGGCAGCTCCAGGGTTGGTTAATTCAGCTCCTCAAGGACGTCATCAAGGACTCCTTTTCCACCTTTTGGCTCTGCCATCCTCAGTGTCTGTCAGGAATGTCCTCAGAGCAGATCACCTCTTGGTCACAAGATGGCTGCCAATACCTGGAGGTCACACCCAGACAGGACAACATCCTGCCCTTTGAGTTTCTTCCCTAAGATCAAGGAGATCTTTTCTAGAAACACCTAGATCCCAGCCCCACTAACTTTCCTCATGCCTTAAGTCCACTACTGAGTGAATCACCAGCAATGGGGGTAGATTTCCCAGCATTGGCTGAGCTAAAAACAGGATCACCTTCCCTGACGGGTAGTTACCCAAACAAAATGAGGGTTCTCTTTGCCAGGAAACAGGGGAATGGCTGCCAGCTGTGACTATTACACATATCAACCACAGTGACTGTTCCTAAGGTTCCTTATCTGGGGAACATCTGTAACAGAACCAACAGTGGTGGTCAACTGTGTATGTCTTCAGCCAGGCAGCATCTTGGATCCCTAACAGCATGTGACAGATACGCCTGGGTCCCTACCATGTGCCAGGCTCTGTGCTATGCTGGGAGGACTGTGATGGGCCAGACAGACAGGAGGCGAACAGACAGGTAAACAGGCAATTACAACATGGCACGATGAGTGCTATGGCCGGGGAACAGGGACACCAGGGACGCTGGGGAGGTGGCTCACCCTGCCCAAGATAGGGAGGATGTATGTGGGGAAGGCTTCCTGGAGGAGGCATAGTCCAAACCATGACCTGAAGGAAAAGTGGGAATTAGCTAGGCAGGGCGGGGGCACTGAAGGCAGAGGGAAAAGCACGTGCAAAGGCCCTGGGGTGAATGAGAATGTGTGTCTCCTGGGGCTGGCAGTATGTTTCATGGATGAACACAAGACCTGAGTCAAAGAGATCTGCATTGGAATCCTGGAGTCACCACTAATAGGAAACAGGACTATAGGCGAGCTGCTGAAACTTTCAGTGCCCGAACTGTTTCACCTGTAGAATAGGGATAACGGTACATATCTCACAGGGTGGGTGTGAGGCTCAAATAAGACCTTGCCTATAAAGCTCACACCACAGTGTAAATCCTCCAGTATCGTAATTATCTTACTATGAGGCTTGGACCCTACAATGAAGGTCTGACCAGCAGAGGTGGGTGGGGGCTGAACTCCCCACTGTGGCTCTCCAGTGCCGGCGGCCTGGGCTTGCACCACAGGACATGTGGCCACCAGCCACAGGTGACTGGTGAGTTCTTGCATGTGGTGGGTCTGAACTGAGATCTGCTGTAAGTGTAAAGTACACACTAGAGTCTGAAGAATTAGTCCCTCCAACCACCTCCACGTAAAGTATGTCATTCAAAATTGTTTACGTTGGTTGCATGCGGAAATGGTAATATTTGGGGTATACTGAAGAGTCATTCAAAATTGTTTACGCTGGTTGCATGCGGAAATGGTAATATTTGGGATATACTGAAGATAAAACGTATTAGCGAAATGAATGGTACTTGCTGCTCGTTATTTTTAGAATGTGGCTACTAGATATTTACAATTACATTTGTGGCTTGTGTATATTTCTGTAAGATCATGCTGGCCTAGGCATGTTATCCCACTGCAAATATAAAGAAACAGAAATGCAGACCCGTTCAACACCCTGCCTGGTCTGTGGCTAAGAGGATGCAGCAGAGACAGGGGCCTGGCACCAACTCCTCGTCTTTCGCTCATTCGCTCACCCTCTGCTCTGCAGAAGCCTCTTCTCCGACTCCTGGAAACCCACGTGGCGTCGCCAGTGTCATGCGCTCCCCACCCCAACCCGGCACTCTTGTCTTTCGATCTGCAGATTATCCTCGAATGGACCTATCTTCTCCCAGGCCCCCAGCTTCCTCTTTGCTAAATGAGCCCCATTTCTCAGAACTGTTGACAAGTGGTGCTCTCGATACAGAAGGAGGGAGGGCAGGGGTGTAGAAACAGCCGAGGCCTATTCTTCGGGAAGGTAACTGAGGGCTGAAGCATGGGCTCTGCAGCCAGCCCAGGGAGGGGAGATGAGTATGGACGGCGGGTCTGACCAGACCATGGACACTCAAGGGCCCTAAACAAGCATGAACACCCATCCTTCCAGGGCACAGCATCCAGGGCTCCTTGGTGGCTACTACAGTGTCACCACCATCTGCTTGGGGATATCTCGAGCTGGAAGTCTCAGATGCCTGGGACTCAACCCACCCGAGCTGTCTCATCACCTGTCGCAAACCTAGCGGACTCCTCGGTCTCCTCTGAGATAGCTGTGTTTTCTGACAGGGGCTCTCCTCCTGCGGACGTTCTCTCCCCACCCCCCGCCACGGAGCAGGCTGCAAGTGCTGGTGAGTTAACCATCCCCTCAGGAGTGATGCTCAAGCGGTTTCCGGCGTGGCCCACAGGGTCTCAGCAGGTCCCCAGGAGGGCTGAGGCTCCACTGCCCACAGAAGTAATCTGTGCGTTAACACTTTTCATCAGTATCCTCCTTTCCCACTCACCTCCCTAATAAACTCCTTACGTCCAAACTAAGCCATCATCTCTCCCCCAAAACTGCTTCTTGTCCCATGGACTGCACTGCCCTCCTCTCAGATGCTGTGGCATCTGGAAAACAGGGAGTCAACTTTGATTTTCACCCCCATCTCATCTTCCACGTCCCAACCATCTCCGAGTGCTGCCCACCTTACCTCCTAAATGCTTCTCAACTCTATCCACTCTGCTAGATCATTTTGCCACTGCTTCTGGGCTGGTTCACCATCATCTCTCATCTGGACAGCAGCTCTAGTCTTCTGTAACCCTGCCTCAACCCCCGAATCTGCCCAGATCTGCCAAGCCCAGGCCCACACACCCAAACGCCTCCTGGACTACTCCCCTTGGAGTGGCACCTCACGCCTGGCATTTCCCAGCCTCCTCCTGGGGCACCTAGGACCGCACCAGCCACACACCTGTAAAGCAGGAAGTCATCCTCTTTCCTCACCATCCCGCTTCTGCCTTGGAGAGTTCTTACACATTAATCCCCTTTCATTTCATGTCACTGCCTTGGTTCAGGTGGCAGGAATGCTATGACCCTCTCCTAACTGGGCTGCCCTCCTCCAGTCTTGCCCTCTCTGATCCTTTCTCAATGTTGCTATGAGAGGGACTGTCCTAAGATGCCATCAGATCATTCCAGCATCCTGTTTCACTCCTCACCAGCTCGCCATGTCCCACAGGACAAACTCTGTCTTTGACATGAAAGACCCCTTACAATTTGGCCCCACACAACCTCAGTTCCCACCCCACGCCCCCAAAACCCGTGACTGCAGCCACTCCTAGACCATTTGTACTCTTTCTTGCCTTGGGCTCCACGACCATTAGGGGTGGGCCCAGGGGTGGCATCTCCCTTGAAAGCTCAGTCAGCCATCTTGGTTGGAAGCCCCACTTTCCTCTTCTCCACCCCAGAGAACAGCACTGCCAGCCACCTGCATATCCAACCCAGAAGCCAGGCAAAACCAGGTGTCCAGTACAGAGCGGCAACTGTTATTATAATAAGAGATGGGCCTTCAAGTCATTCATATACTTTTGTCATCCAGTTCCTTCATTAAATAAAATTCTGGCAGCAGGGCCCTGACAAAATGGGAATTAGATCAGAAAGAGAAACGTCTGGAGCATGGGGAATCAGAAAGTGAGGGTGGGGAATGGAAGCTGGTTTGGGGGGGACTTTGTGGAGAGAGCAGTGAGCAAGCACTGTGGGCGTGCAAGGTGGAGGGTGTGCAAGGTGGAGGGCGTGCAGGAACAGGAGGCGTGAGGGCACAGAGGACCAACTGCAGCTCTTATGACCTACAGCTTTGCTCCCGTGCTTTAGATATAAGAGGCTACAGGTAGTGACGGAGGGTAGTGACTGAGGGTCCTGGCGGGTAGCTGGACAACTGACGCTTCAGACACACACTGGAATAAATGATGCCGAAAGACAAGTGGCCTCAGAGAGCAGCACCCCCATTTTCCAGGCACAGAACGAAGGCTGAAGTTGAAAACTCGCCTGCACTCGCCAGTCCGTAAAGGCAGAGCAAGGACTTTCCAGTCACAACCTCCAAACGTGGTCCTCCTTGCTCTGTCCCTAGGAGCTAACGCTGTGGTGTTAGAGGCTGTGCAGACAGGAGGGCAGCCTTCAGTGAGCAGTCTTGTTTCTCTAAATTAATTCTGTGGATGCAGGTTGCGACCCCACAGCATAAGCACACACTTCTGAAGATGATCTTCAAAGGGCCCGCGTACAGCAACACACAGCAGTTACAGCTGTGAAGTCACACAGAACAGAAATGACAACTAAATCGGGTCACATTTCTTTACCTATTTTTTATGGCATCCACTGCGTGACCGCTAAAAACATCCAAACTAGCATTGAGGTCATTTTCAGATAATGTGCCTTTCCCAGACACATTATTTTGTTTTGTTCAAAACAAAATAATTCATAGAGCATCCTGTAATATGAAAGGCCTTGTGTGGACCTTTCCTGGGGGCTGATTTTAGGGAAAAGTATCTTTGCCTGTATATGCCAGAACACGTACCTGGCCCTGAGGTCTTCCAGGGTCCCAGCCTTCAGGAAGCTCACGGTGTAGAAGAGAAGCCCAACGCTAAAGAAGCAGTGAGAAGTGGAAAGAAATCAAGGGAGGTTATAGGAACGTATAAAGTGTGTCCTAACCCAGTGCTTCTGAAACTTTAATTGCACGTGAATCACTCGTGAAAATACAGATTCCCAATAAGTAGGGCTGGGGTCGAGTCCGAGATTCTGCATTTTTAACCAGCTCGCCAGTGATGCCGATGCCGCTGGTCCGTGGACCACACTGAGTAGCTGAACGGCTCCTTGTGACTTGGAATATAATTCCCTACGACAGCATCATATGCAGTTTCCAAAAGGGCAGCATCTCAAACCTACGACACGGCTTTGAAGTTCAGATACTCTGAAAGGCTCGGGGAGATGAGGCGATTAGGTTGAAGCCTCAGCACTGCTGTTTCTGAGGTGCACCTCCTGCACACTAGGGGAGTAAACAGACACGTCTCCATCCTGGAGGAGTGAGCAGCTGCATGGGGGTAGACACGTAAAAATCAAAGACTCCTAATACGTGCGTCTGTGAAATGTAAACGTGCATCTGTGACAAAGGTCATGAGTGTCTGGAATAGGGAGCGTGACCTGGCCGGGGAGGCTGCAGGCAGGGAGAGGAGAGAACAGCACAGCAAAGGCCTGGCTGAGGATCCAGGGGACCCCAGTGAGGCTGGGCAGAGGGAGTGAAGGATGAGGCTGGAGAGTCAAGCAGGGCCCGACCACGCAGGACTTCATGAAGAGTTTCGCCTTCATCCTAAGAGTGCGAGGGGCCCCTGAAGTGTCTTATTGGGAAGGAAGAATATAATCACATTTGCATTTTGAAAACATCACTCTGGCTGTAGGGAGGAGGATGGGCTGGAGGGGCCAGAGGGTGTAGCTCCTTCCCTGGGAGTGCGGGAGGGATCAGGCCTGATGGAGACAGCACTTCAGTCTCTCTCTGGGTGGCACAAGACTCTAAAGCTATGGATGGCCACTTTCTGCCCCATGGATGCTGGAAGCTGGACAGTCCGTCTGTTCAGACACACAGGAGTGAATCAGACAACCAGGAAGTGACTTGGAGAGAGAGGGCTTGCAGGGAAGGACAGGGGGCTTCTGCTCCATTTCGGCCACGGCTCCAGCCCTTCCTGAGGCTCCTCTGCCAGCCTGCCCTGATTTCCTTGCGACGCCTCTGTATCCTTATGAGGAGTTCCTCGGTTGAGGCGGTTTCTGTTCCTTGCAACCCAGAGAGTCCCAGCGAACTCAGCAGCACACCTGCACTGAGGATTTCAAAGGTGCGAGAGCACCACACACGCTGTAGCAGCGCCCCGGGATTAGTCTCCAGACACCCCATAATTTGAGGCAATGCCATGGTAAAGTCACTACGTTCTGAGGCATGCATGCAGATTCCTGAGCTCCGGCAGGGACACAAGCGGTCATTCCCACCCACTGCACTGAGGTGGACAGGATTTCCAGCCAACCCAGGAGTGGGAGGGTGTGGGGCAGGCTGTCGAGGGACCACATGGCAGATATGCCTAAACATGGTCCCCAGCTTCGAAGGTCACCTCCAGCCCTGTCCAGCCAGCCCCGTTCAAAGCTGTTTATGGTTTCCCCTCACATTGGAGGTTTGGGTTTGATTTACAAGGGACGGAGATGAAAAGATGAATCTTTTCAAAAAGAACCACCACCTTGCAGGGATCTGCAGGGTCCAGGAACCACTCGCTACAGTGTTTTGCTCTTTTTGGTGACAGGCTCGGAGATTCAGGATCTGAAAGATCCCTCTTAAGAAGAAAATGTCTTGAAGAAATGTCAGACTGACCTCTGAAAGCTACCAAGGTGATGTCTGGTTAATCGGGAGATCCATTTCTTTATCTCAAACAGGGGGTACTTCTCTTGACAGGACATCCTGAGGATTAAACATGGACATCTGGGGTGTCCCAAAGCGTGCTGTGCAGATAAATGTTGGAAGGCACAGTGATTCTTTTCTTCTTTGTCTCGCACAAAGAAAATTATTGTTTTAATGGTTATGCATATATTTTAAGGCATATTGGGAAAAAAAGCACATCAAGCCCATAATTTCACAGCTACGATTGCTCAGGATGGGGCTTAAATTAAAAAGTGAGTTGAGGATGAACAGCAAGCTCTTACTGTTATAGCACCAGGAACTACATTCAATATCCTGTGATAAACCACAGTGGAAAAGAATAGGAAAAAGAATGCATATATGTATAACTGCGTCACTTTGCTGAACAGCAGAAATTAACACAACATTGTAAATCAACTATACTTCAGCAAAATTAAAAAATAAATGACTGGGGAATTCCATCATGTAGCTTATGAGTACAAAATGTTTGCTACCTAATTTTCTAAAATAAAAAATGTTATATACTGGCAAAAAAAAGTGAACTGACTTAGAAAGTAAGTAAACAATAGTGCGGTTAGTATACGAGGAAGGCCAAGGCTGTGAACTGTGCAGAACACTGAGATGAAGAGCAGGCAAGCATCTGCATACAGCCTGGTACAGACCAGGGGCCCCGACGCGACAGCCACCATTTCACAAGTACCTACGTCATCTCTAATCCTTACAACAAGCAGGTAGGACTTCTCATTCCTATTTTAGGGTTGATACATGGAGGCTTGGAGAAATTAGACCCCTTGTCCAAACGCACACAACTAGAAAGTGCCAAGGTTGCGATCTGAACATAGGTCTGCTTGCCTTCAGGTGCCAGATTCCCTAACTGCGCCGCATCACCCTTAACAATACATCATTCTCTCTCTCCCCTAGAAAACACAAGTGTCTTTCAGAAAAGACCCCAGATTTGGGGCCTGGCCCATTTTATCCCAACCCATACGGGTACGCTATGTATCTATTTGCATTTGTGCTTGGACAACTCCTACCAAACCAACGAACTTCAAGACTAGCTCTTTCTTCCATGTGGTTGGCCCACTGCGCTGCCCCCAGGAGGCCTGAGGTAACCAGCCTGGGTCAGCCTGGCCTCGGCGCAGCATGTGATGGCCGGGTCTCTTCTCACTATTGGGACGGGAAGAGTTCAGGTCCAAGTGAGGACCAGGGAAGCGGGCAGGGGCCTTCCGGTCTGGTCCCGTCATGCTCATCTGGGGCTCGGGTGGGTTGCTGGAGCCACAGCTGCAGAATGCCACTCTGCTCAGCGTGCTCTGGGCGCTTATATGCTCTCTTGGGACTTTCAGGGCACAGGTGGGTGTTCCTGGGCCCCTGGCTAAGTACCACCTGGATGACACCCTTCTACCAACATCCATAAGGGTTTCCCAAAGTCTCCTCATGAGGCACCAGAGAGACTCCTGACTTCCTCCCTACACACATTCTAGAGGCACAGGCTTCCTGCCCGACTCTCATCCAGCCACCTGGATTTGCACCATTCTCACTCCTTGAGTGGCCACTTTCCACAAAGCGGTGTGTGTTTAAATGATCATCATCATACCATTCCATGTGAGCCATTAACTTCTGTCTCAGCAAAACAACAAACTGCTACACTTCATGGACCCCTAAGGTCCCTGAGAAGCGCCAAGCGATCCATCCAGCGCTGCCCGGGATCTCATCAGGGTCCTGGCTGATGCGCACCGAGCACTGTGTCCCCAGAGCCACTCTAAGGCCGTCGTGCGTGTTAGCTTACTTGATCCTTCCTGAGGTACTATTACCTTCCTAATTTTACAGATGAGTAAACTGAGTCACAGAAGGATCAGACGGCTGGGTTGTGAATGCAGAGCCATGCCCGTCACCGCTGGGCTGGTCTAGGACAGGAACTTGTCTTCTGGATTTGGAAGGATCACAGGTTTATCTGAGAGTAAAGAGATCTGGGTTGCAGTTAAACAGAGCTGTGTGACCTTGGACAATTCACTCCACCTCGCTGAGACTTCCTCATTGGTACAATGGGGACAAGACCTGCTTCGCTCACTCAGAGGGTTCCTGTGAAGTTCAAAAGGGATAACTGATGTGAGAATACTCAGATTTTGGCAAATGTGTGCATGAAGGGACGGGGACGAGTGGATGAGTCCGATGCCACTCCTGCCTTCAAGAAGCATTAGGATCTTACAGAGCAGACAAGCATCTTCCTCCGTGGGCTCCTGCCAACGCTCAGTGTGTGAGGCACAGCTGAGAGGGCTGCCAGGAGCGCACTGTGTGATCTGAAACGGGAGACTTCCCATCTCTGGGCTTCACCCTCCTCCACGCAAAAAGTGAGGGCCTCTCACAGGAGGTCCCTTCCTGTTCTAATGTTTTTACAACTTTGGCTTTGTTTCTGGGTTAAAATACTTATGAAACAGCAAACAGCTTATATTTGGAATTCTTCTTGCTGGTGGAAGCAAACAGCAGGGATGCGTCTGACAGATATTAATGGCTTCTACACATGCAACACATAAACAACGTTTAAAATGGCATTTCTGTCTCCAAAACACCAGCGTTCTGATTGGGGATCTTGAACCTCGATGTTCCTCCTCATGGAAAACTAAGGACTTCCCCTTCGTCCCACTCCCCCAGCCTCCAACCTTCGCCTGCAGAATACATTTTCTTGTTTAAGGTCTCTTGAACTTGAAACTAGTTTACGAGGAAACAGCAACCTTGAAGTCAGACAGACCTGAGGCTGAATCCTGATTCTGCAACTTACTAGCTGCATGACACTGGGCAAGACTCCCTGAACTGCTCCTCGTCTGAGAAATGGAGATGATAATAGCTCTCACAGGGCTGCAGTGAGGATTAAATGAAATAAAACAAGTTACGTTCTTGGGCATACAGTAGGTATTCAATAAACGGTAGCCCTTATTACTGAGAGTAGGGACTGTATTAGTCAGCCTAGGCTAGGTTATGCTGCAGAAACAAATTCACACCCAAATCTCAGAGGTATAACAAAGCAAATGGCCCGTCCTGGTCAGCAGGGCATTCTGCTCCACGTGGTGACTCAGGAAGCCAGGATGAAGAGGATGAAGCTTCATCATCTGAAACACTGTTGATCAACACCACAGCGGAAGTGAGTGCCGGAGGGTCTCCAACAGCCAGTTAAGTGCTGTGGACTTGACTGGTTTGAACTAGTTACTGGCCCTGATTGGCTGCCAGGGGCTGGGAGATGTTGGGGAGTGCATGGAGTATTAGATGAGCGTTACTCTTTATGTGATATGGAGCCAAATTTTGTTCACCTTTGGTTCTCCCACAGTGCTTAGCACAGTGCCAGGCTTATTAGAGAAATGAAGGCACAAGTCAAAAAGAAGCCTTCTCTGATGATGTAATAATTTTCTAGCCAAAAGAATTTTCTCTCTTTTCCCCCCCCTTTAATCAGATGCTTATTCTCATCCTGCAGTTTATCACTGAAACAAGTATTTCAGAAGTTTTATAAATAATGTTCATTTTGAGGAAGTTTGCCAATGCCCTTCGAATTAAGGCAAAACCCCAGGTCATGTCTAGGCCATGAGTTTACACTTGGAAGAGGAAAAAAGAGAAGAGCAGATGGGACTGCCAAGGATAAGATGACAAGAAGTTTGCATTTCTTAACAATACTTCCAGCCCTTCTCATGACCCTTGAGTGACATGGGGGTGGGTGGGTGGTTCATGGCACGGAAATCAGAGCAAGGAGGCAGTATGGCTTGCCCATGAGTCCCAGATGAGTCAAGGGTAGACCAGTGTCCCTTCCATACTTTCCCCTTCTTCCCAAACCCTTGCATTCTGCAAAGTCTTCCTTCCTGCCCTACATTCATTGAAACTATTGTGGGTCATGACACACGGATACATCTACCCAAGAGAATTCCTGAGAGTGGCTGCTGATCACCCCCCTTACCCTGGGTGGAGAAAGTGGAGCTCAGGAAAGATCCTTTTCCACGGAAGGAATGGCCTGTCACCATGTCCTCTTCTGGGCTCAGAGATGTACTCTGGTCCTGGCTCTGCCACCACGTCACTGGGTCACCTTGGACAACACACCACTCTTCTCTGGGCGTCCCTTTACTCACCTGTAAACTCATTTAACAAGCACGCAGAGCAGCCTAAGAGGAGGGCTAGGAACGTGCAGGTAACTAAGCCGTGAACCTGACCTCCAAGCAGAGGAGTAGGGCGAGCAGGGGTCACGAGGACTTCCTATGCCAGCAGGCTAGGCGTGGACAACAGGGTTGGTGGAGGCCAGTGAACGGGGGAGGGCTGTGGACAGCTTGAATGCATGCTGCAGTCAAATGGGCCAGCTGCCTCTCAGCTCCAGCCACACTTGCCAAGTGGGAATGTGGGCCCGGTATTGGCAAATCTCTTGATTGTTTTCAAGAGAAGCAGGAAAGACAAAATTATACATGAAATGTGAGCAGACCAACCCAATCAGCTTCATCTATTGTCTGGCTGAAGCCCGTGGCCCTAGCATTTGCAACTCCTAATGGCTGTCAGTCAGAGGACTTCATGAGATTATGATTACACAATCCTATTTGATCTGATAATCTCATTAGTCTTCATCTGATCAGGCTTTTAAAAAATATGCATTGTTTTACTCTAATAGGAAAAGAATTACTACGGAAAATTGAAAAAAGGTATAAAAAGAAAATTAAAATACTCCTAATTATTCCTAATCCCATTCCCCCAAAGTTAACATTTTGATGTATATTTTGGTGCGTTTCTTGCCAGCCTTTTCTCTATGCATAAATTATATAAATAACATTCTATGTGTGTATACGTTTATGCGTGTGTGTATACATGTATATACAACGTTACATAAGTAAAATGTATAACGTGAATCTCTTCTAAAATTAGGAGAACAGTATTTTGACTGTTTGGCTCTGCATCCTCATGACACTGTGGCATTACGGATTCTTCAAAAACATGATCTTTAACAGCTCCATAAAAATTCCATAACACAGATTTACCGTAATTTATACCTATAACTTACATCTCAACATTTGAAGGTGTTTCTAATTTTTTACTATATAAATAGAATTGCAGTGCACATTCTTATATATAAATATTTGTGCATATATCTGGTTATTTCTTTAGGTAAATTTCCACAAGTGGAATTACAGGGTCTAAAGGTATGAACGCTTTTAAGGTTGTTGATACGTATATACTCCATTGCTCTTCATAAAACCTATAGTACCTTCATGCTTTCACTATATTCTCACTGACACTGGATACTGTCATTTTCAAATCTGAATGTTAATTTGATGAAATTAAACAAGTGATATTTCATAGGTATCCTAATTTTATCAATGAAGTTAGATATTTTCCCTCCAAATGTTTTCTGGCCATTTATATCTCTTTTCTGACTTGTCCTGAGGCCCCTTTAAAAAACCATTTTCTATATTATATGCAGGAAACCTTTGTATCACATATTTTTATAATAGGAAAATTGAGATGAAATCTAAATGTCCAGCGACAGGGAAATATTAAATCAGTAAAGGCACAAGTAGTTGATGGGCTATTATGTAGTTATTACAATTTGAGGATACAGAAGCATTGTGGGAAAACACTCATGACATATGTTAAATGGAAAAGAGCAGCTATAAAACTAAATGTGTGGGCTTCCCTGGTGGCACAGTGGTTGAGAGTCCGCCTGCCGATGCAGGGGACGCGGGTTCGTGCCCTGGCCCGCGAAGATCCCACATGCCGCGGAGCGGCTGGGCCCGTGAGCCATGGTCGCTGGGCCTGCGCGTCCGGAGCCTGTGCTCCGCAACGGGAGAGGCCGCAGCAGTGAGAGGCCCGCGTACCGCAAAAAAAAAAAAAAAAAAAAAAAAAACTAAATGTGTACCATGTCCCATGTTAACAACCACATAAAAATAACAGTTATAGTAGGAGCTGTATTTAAGGGTTGGGATTTCTGAAGACATTCTTTTTTTCCTTTTATGTTTCAAAATGTTTTGCAATTCTGTTATATAACCTTTGTAGTTAAGAGAAAAAATACTTGAAAGACACATTTTCAGTTGACTTTCCAAATGCACCTTCCTAGTTTCTTAGGATTCCCCTGTATCCATTTAAAAACATCTATGTTTGTGTCACAGAAGATTAAAAACTTTTGATTTACTGAAATCTGTTAGCACTTTAATCAGCAGAGAAAAAGATAGCTTTGTTATCAGTAGCAAGCAGGGCTCACAGTAATGACCTTGAGGTTGGGTTATTCCAGGCCTTTGGGTCCCCTCCACCCTCACCTTACTCTGCGGTTTGGGAAGAAGGCAGTTCTGAAATTGCAGAGACCTGAGGGGCCTCCAGTAAATAGGGGGTGGGGGGAGAGGAGTTGGGCAGCTCCTGTTGAAAATGAGGAAGCCTTCCAGACCTGCAGGGTCAGGAATCACCCACATTAGACCCAGATGGGCCCACTTTACAGATGATAAAATTGAAGCCCATAGAGGAAGAAGTTCAGGACAAGCAGACCAAGCCTGCGGGACGCCCAGAAAAACCTTAAACAACAACAACATCATCATTATTACTACTAATGTTCCAGCATCAGACACCTTTCAAACCATGTTCTTTTTTTTTTCTTATTGGAGTATAATTGCTTTACAATGTTGTGTTAGTTTCTGCTGTACAACAAAGTGAATCAGCTATATGTGTATATATATATCCCCTCCGTCTTGGACCTCCCTGCCACATATCCCCCTCCCACCCATCTAGGTCATCACAGAGCATCTAGCTGAGCTCTCTGTGCTATACCTCAGGTTCCCACTAGCTATCTATTTAACACACGGTAGTGTATTTATGTCAAACCTAATCTCCCAATTCAGCCCACCCTCCCCTTCCCCCTCTGCGTCCACACGTCTGTTCTCTACGTCTGCATCTCTATTCCTGCTCTGCTAATTATTAGAGAAATGCAAATCAACACTACCGTGAGGTATCACCTCACACCGGTCAGAATGGCCATCATCAAATGATCTACAAACAGTAAATGCTGGAGAGGGTGTGGAGAAAAGGGAACCCTCTTGCACTGTTGGTGGGAATGTAAATTGATACAGTCACTATGGAGAACAGCACGGAGGCTCCTTAAAAAACCAAAAATAGAACTACCATATGACCCAGCCATCCCACTACTGGGCATATACCCTGAGAAAACCATAATTCAAAAAGACACATGCACCCCAATGTTAATTGCAGCACTACTTACAAGAGCCAGGACGTGGAAGCAACATAAATGTCCATGGACAGATGAATGGATAAAGAAGATGTGGTGTGTGTATATATATATGTGTGTATATATACACACAGATATTAAATACCTCTTATGTGTCAGGTGTTTGTGTGTTGTTTTGTTATTTATTTATTTGGATATGTGATAACTAAATTTATGAACAGGGTTAGAAAAAAATGATACTAAGAAAATAGAGTTAAGAAACAAGCCCTATCCCCCAGCCACTCAGATCTTATTCCCAGAGCATCTGTCACTAGTATCCTATGTACCCTTCCAGGGCCAGGCTAAGTGCACACAGGCATATGCATCGTATGCTCTTCGCTTCCTCCTTCCTCCCTTTCTTTCTTTTCTCCTCTCTTACTCATGCCTTCCTTTCTTTTAAACAAATGGTCCTGGGGAAGCATTCTATATCAGTTTATATGGGCTGGCTTCATTCTTTTCCATAGATGCACAGTAAGCCATATATGGATAGATGACCATTTATTTAGCCAGTGCCCTAGAGGTGGCTATTTATGGCTGTTTCCAAGCTTTTGTCACTTCAGACTCTCCTCATACAATCAGCACTTCACACATGTGCAAGTTTGTCTGTAGAATGGACTTCTAGAAGTGGAATTGCTGGGTCAAAGGATTTGTGCATTTAAAAATTTGTAAGATCCAAAGTAATCTCCACAGAGGCTGTAGTATTTGTGCAGCATTTGAAATTTATGAGGGTGTCTGTTTCTGCACAACCTTGACAACAGGATGTCTTGTCTAACTTTAAAATTTCTGCCAATCTGATATAATTATACCTCATTGTAGTTTAACTTACACTTATAATAAGGGAAGTTGAATATCATTTCACATGCTTAAATGCCATTTGTATTTCCTTTTCTGTTCTCTTTCTTTCACCACTTTTTTCCTGTGAGGTTAGATCTTTTTTTTATTATTGATTGGTAGGGACTCTTTATATATTAAGAAAATTAGCTCAGGTCTGGGATATCTGTTTGTCACTATTTTTTCCAAGTAACTCATTTGTCTTTTGACTTTGCTTATAGTATTGTTATGAAGACATTTAAAATATTTAGGTATTAGAATTTACCAAAAATTTGGTATATTGTTGATTATACATTATACTTAGGAAGGCCTTCCCCACTTTGAGATTATTTTCAAAATCTCTTATTTCTTCAGGTAGTTGTATTTAAGCTTTTAAAAAAATGTACATGATCCATCTGGAGTTAATTCTGGTGAAAGGAGTGAGCTGCATCCAGGTGGTTCTCCAATTGTTCCAACACCCTTTATTGAGTAATCTATCTTTTCTCCAGAGATTTTCCATGTCACCTTACTATTTCTGGACTCTCTTCTGTTCTGTGTAACTGTCTGCCTGTTTATTCTAGAGCCACTTTTATACATGATCACATTAAACCAAAGCACCCTAGTGGGGTAGGTGAGGCCAGAACCAGGTCTCCCAGCCTGTGCTACTTCACCTCCCATAACTGGGTGGTCTCCTAACTCTAGGGTGGGTTAGGGAAAGTCAGAGAGGTCCCAGATCCTGATCCTCCAAAGCAGGGTGATAAACAAGCATAACACACAGCCTTTCCCTCCCCTTCACTCGCTCAGAGGCAGTGAGTGGCCTCTGCCAGCTCCGATCTGGACTCCAGCTTTCTCGAGAGTGAAGTGGTTTGCCCTTGGGTAAGTCAGCTCCTCTCTTAGAGCCTCAGTTTCCCAACTGCAAAACGGTAATAGTAATAATAACACTGATGTCATGTTTCGAGGATGCAATCATCTGATGCTGGACAAAGATGCTGTAGTAAAAAGCCCCAGCTAGGATGACAGAGGACACTGCACCATGGCAGAGCCGCTCTCCCTCCTTCTGAGGCCAATAACGCCCATCACTTGGGCTACGATTTAGCAGGGACTGAGCTATGCAGCTTTCTGACAGCCGGTTCATCAGTCTAAAGGTCTGGCTGTCCACACCCCAAGGACACAGGACTTGCAAGGCCAGGTCCTCCGAAGAGAGGGGGGCGGAATTAACTCTGACCTCAGAGCCACTGAGGTGTAAAGGGCTCAGCATAGGGCCCCATCCAGCTTGGCAGGGGCCCAGGAACCCTTGAGGAGCCCTGCAAGGTGGGCAGGAAAGGAAGGGAAGCTGGGCAGAGTGGGAACGCTGGGAAGGTGGTTGGAGGTTGAGTCTTCCACACAACATCCAAGAGCCAGCGGTACTGTTCCCCAGAACCGTCACCTGCTTCTTTTTGGAACTTCCACCCGCCCTCACCAAGTGCTGTGAGCCCAGGGAAAAGCAGGCCCAGAACCCAGAAGTCATGTGAACAACATCTCTCGGAGCACCCACATTCCAGAACAGGAACAACACAGCCCCCAGGCCACCTGCTCCCACACATACCAGCACCACACCTCGGGTTTAAGCACCATTGCACTGTTTGCCTATATCAGCTGAGCTCCTCCGAGAGGGAGGGATTAATATTATTCCCATTTTCCAGATGAGCAAACTGAGACTCAGATGGAGCACATGAGCGGCCCAAAGTCAAAACGACAGCAAGTGGCAAAGTTAGAAATCAGGTCTTTTCAGCCTGAAAGCCTGACCACGATACGCTCCAAACAGGGGCTGCAGTGGACTGCTGAGTCATCTGTTTGTTCAACAAACATTCATTGAGCACCAACTTTATATCTGGCAACGGAATAGGTGCTGGGTGTACAGAGGCAGATAAGACACAATTCTTGTTCAAAAGGACCAAATACAATAGCTATTCTATGATGTCAAGTCTAATGGGTATACAAAGGGCTGTGGGAGGTCAGGGAAGAAGTGATTACCTACTTTGAATCAGGGCAGGCTTCCCAGAGGAGGCAACTTGTAGGATGGAACTTGAATCATGCTTCCATTGTCAATGGTGAGCAGGAGTTTTATTCCTCAGTGGCTGAAAATGGAGGTTCCTGGGCTCCAGTGCTATGTTCCAGGCTCCTGCCCTCTCTGGCGGACCTTAGAATTTCCAGGGAAGCTTGTTAGAAATACCCATTTCTAGGCCTCTCCTCAGACCTTCTGAATCCAAATTGCAGCCCTAGCATCCAAGCACTTGCATTTTTTCACAGTCCCCTCCTTTTTTAAATTTAATTAATTTATTTTTTATACAACAGGTTCTTATTAGTTATCTATCTTATACATATTAGCATATATATGTCAATCCCAATATCCCAATTCATCCCACCACCACCATGACTCCCCCGCCCTGCTTTCCCCCCTTGGTGTCCATACATCTGGTCTCTACATCTGTGTCTCTATTTCTGCCTTGCAAACCAGTTCATCTGTATAGCTGATTCACTTTGTTATAAAGCAGAAACTAGCACACGATTGTAAAGCAATTATACTCCAATAAAGATGTTAAAAACAAACAAAAAACTAAAAATAGAATTACCATATGACACAGCAATCCCACTATTGGGCATATATCCAGAAAAAAACATAATTCAAAAAGACATGTGCACCCCCATGTTCACTGCAGTACTATTTACGATAGCCAGGTCATGGAAGCAACCTAAATACCCACTGACAGATGAATGGATAAAGAAGATGTGGTACATACATTCAATGGAATATTACTCAGCCATAAAAAAGAACGAAATTGGGTCATTTGTAGAGGTGTGGATAGACCTAGAGCCCCCTAGTTTTTTATTGAAGGATGTGTATTTGGGACGTGCCATCCAACGGGCAGCTATTGGCAGGTTTTTTTTTTTTTCTTTTATGAACATCAGTCATTTTAAGAAAAACTCTAAACACCATGGAAAAATAAAGCCAGAAGCCCCAGGGACAAAGCCCGCACCCAGTTAGCCTGTCATAATGAGTGATTCTCTCTCTCCCTTGTGCTTGGAAATCATTATCTGAGCACCTTAGGAAAGTGCTTCCTCCCCTCCTACTGTTAATGCCTGACATGGTGAGAGAGACTCTTTCTCCCATGCCTGCCTGAGAGAAAGGGAGCCTCCTTTCAAGACACGAGGGAGGGAGGGCCGGTTGTGTTTCACTGGCAGTTTTTAAGAAAGGGAGCAAAACATTCAGTGGTACAGAGCATGGAGCCAGACCGCTTGTGTTCAGATTCTGCCTCTATTACTTCTGAGCTGTGCAATTTCAGACAAGTGACTTAACCTCTCTGTTTCAGGTTCTTCATCTGTAAAATGGGAGTAACAGTAATATCTATCTTATAGGTTGTGTGAAGATTAACTGAGTTAATATATGTAAAGGACTTAGAATAGTGCCAATCAGATATAGTAAATTTTATATAACTATTTGCTTTCATTATATTAACATGTCAGTTGGAGGTGGAAAGTCAGGGGCTGACCACAGGTAAGACTTAATCAGCAGAAGGCAACTCTCTGACCAACTGTTATCATTCACCAAGTGCTGCCTGAGAACCAGCTATGATGGTTTACAGTGCTGGGCACTGGTGATACAGAAGAGGAAGAAACAGAGCACCCGCCCCAAGAGACCCCACCTCCACCCCCAGTGAGGAAGCAGATTTGCCTGACTTCTAGAAGGAGAGGCCCAACGGATCTTTGCCCCCAAACTCAGCACAATCTAGGCTGGGGTTGGCCTTGGAGATGGTTAAACTTCTGGCCTCCCCAGGTCATCCCTTTATAAAGGTGGGACTCAGCTAGGCCTGGATTGCATTTGAAAGTATCAGGTAAGGAGATCTAAGAAGTGATAAAAGCATTCTCTTTTTCCTCAGGTTTCCTCTGTGGTTATTAGAAAGTTTATGATATAACCACAATAAATATCAGAAAATGAAGAAAAAGGGAAAAGTGCTCCCCAGGAGGCACAGCAGAAGAGAGGACAGGTGTTGGTGTTGGAAAATCCTGGGACTGAATCCTGATGCTGTCACTTCCTAGACATGAGCCCCTGGGCAAGGGACTTCACTTCTCTGAGTATCGGTTTCCACATCTGTGAAATGGGCAGGTGGGAACACCTACGACTTAGTGAAGTTGGGAGAACTGAGCGAGATTACATTTTTCAGACAGCCCTTGCACACATGAGATGCTCAGGGCCAGCTAGCTGTAACCCCCTCCCTCACATCTGTTTTGCAAATGAAACCACTGAGGTGGAAGGAGAGGAGGTGACTTGCCCACATGGTCAGGGCTCCATCCCAGATCTGCTTTAAGCCATTTCTGAAGCCAAGAGAAAGAAGTAACCTCTCTCTGGCCTGAGTTGCTTCATCTGTGAAATGGGTAGATAGAGGGGAGGGTCAGATCAGATAATACCTAGAGGCTTATCTGGCCCTGTGAATTAAAAGAATGTTCCAGTAATGATAACAGCTAACAGCTACCCAGGATGTGTCAGGCACCTTACATACTCTGTGCCTAATTTGAGGAACACAGCAAGTCACAAACAAAGGAACTGAGGCCTCATGTAGCTGATAAGGGAAAAATATCCAGAAAATATAAAGAACTTATGCAAATCAACAATAAAAATACATTTAACCCAATTATAAAATAACCAAAGACTCTGAATGGACATTTCTCCAAAAAAGATATATAAATGGCCAATAAGCACCTGAAAAGATGCTCAACGTCATTAGCTATCAGGGAAATGCAAATTAAAACCACAGTGAGATATCACTTCACACCCACCAGGATGGCGACAATCAGAAAGACAATAACAGGTGCTGTCGAAGATGTGGAGAAATTGGAAACTTCAAACATGCTGTTGAGATTGTAAAATGGTGCCGCCTCTTTGGAAAGCAGGCAACCGCTCAAAAAGTTAAAAATGCAGTTACCGTATAACACAGAAATTCTACTCCTAAATATATACATATATGTCTGAGAGAAATAAAAACGTTTGTCCGTACAAAAACCTGTTCAGAGCAGCACTATTAACAATAGCCAAAAAATGGAAACAACCCAAACGTCCATCAACAGATGAATGGATAAACAACATGTGGTATGTCCATACAGGGGAATATTATTCAACCACGAAAAGGAATGAAGTACTGACACATGATACAACATGGAGGAACCTTGAAAACATCATGCTGAGTGAAAGAAGCCAGCCATCATCAAAGACCACACACTATATGACTACACTTATATGAAATGTCCAGAATAGGGAAATCGGTAGACACAGAAAGTAGATCAGTGGTTGTCATGGGTTTGGGTTGGGGTGGGAGGAAATGGGGAGTAACTGTAATGGGTAGGGGCTTTCTTTCTGGGGTGATGAAAATGTTCTAAAATTAGATTGTAATGATGGTAGTACATCTCTGTGAACATACTGGAAACTCCTGAATTGTTTACTTTAAATGCGTGAATTGCACGCTGTGTAAATTACATCTTAATAAAGCTGCTGAAAGAAAAAGAAAGAAAGAAAGAAAGAAAGAAAGAGAGAGAAAGAAAGAAAGAAAGAAAGAAAGAAAGAAAAGAAAAGAAAAGAAAAGAAAGAAAAAGAAAGAAACTGAGGCTTAGGGAGGCAAAGATATTTACTAAAGGATGATCAGCGATTTTAGAACAAGAGTCAGGCCTCCCATTCCCAGGCCAATGCCCCTCTGGCTGACTTTCCGAAAAGAGGGATCCCTAAGAGGAACTGTGCACTCACTACTTGCCCCACGCCAGGCACTTTGCATACTATTTTATCTAATCCTGCCAACAAGCCTAAGAAGTATACACGACTAACCCCAAGTTACAGATGAGAAAACCAAGGCTCTGAAATGTGCAGGGACCTGCCCAAGTCACTGTCTTAATTCAGGTTCCCCGAAGCAGACCCAGAGACAAGAGATACATGAAGGAAGTGCTCTGAGGAAAAGGCAGAAAAGGGGTGGGTGGGGAGGCAGCAGAGCAGGCGGGCATCTCAGGCAGCGTCCTGCCCACCCTACAGTGTGAGTCACCCCCAGGCTTGGCCCCAGCCACGCACGGGAGAGGGGCTCTCCGACTCCCGTACTCCACAGCGTTTGGTAATGGACATCAGGGATGGGGGTGGGAGGCGTAAATTCCTGGGCCTGTCTAGACTTCTGCACTTGTGGCCCATCAGCAGCCTCCAGAGGAGGGTTGCAGGTGCAAGCCTTTGGTGGCAAAAGCACAGCTGACTTGGAGGAGAGTTCCCCCAGAAACTGCAAAGGACCCGAGGGGCTGTGGGTGAAGCACCAACACCATCTGCCCCGGCACCTAACTAGGAAATTAGGGATCTGGGATTTGTACCCAGGTCTGCCCCCACGGCCCATGAGCTCCTCACCCTCTCCAAGAAGGATGCGTCCATAGACTGAGCTGGGGAAGTGCATGGCCCACAGGGGTGAGGATGACAAGCAGAGCTAGAGGAAAAGGAGGACGGTGCCCAGTGGCTGGAGAGGGTTATGAGCCTGGATCCCAAGGAAGACAGAAGAGGACAAAGCAGGCATGAGGTGGGAGTTGGGGGCTGTGGGGTGACGACAGGGTCAGGTGAGCAGCACCTCCGCCCTCCGTGGCCTGGAGCTAAATGCGGTCCGACCCCCTCTTCTTGGCTGCTGAGAGCTCTGGCTAGGGGGTGGAGGGACCCAGACAACAGAGACAACTACAGGATGCAGACGTGTTTGAAAGAAACCCCATGGAAGGCTTCTTCAGAGGGAGGCTGGATTGAGGCAGGGACACGCTGACTCCTGTCTCCATCTGCGCCAGTAGAGAAGCTGCAGTGTTTAAAGAGAGGCCATCAACAGCTGGTAAATCCCAGGTGACTGTGACCTGTTCCACTTAGTCACCCAGTACAAAAGGTCTGCTCTGACAGCAGCTCAGCAGGCAAAGTGAGTTGATTCAATCAAACACTCCTTCATTCTGCACTTATTCATGGCTGTGATGCACCCGGCTGGCATTATGTTGGACACCGGGGGTGAAGGGAAGGCACTGGGGGTCTTAAAAATGAATCAGATAAGCTCTCTACTCTCAAGGAGCTCATCATCAAGAAAGGGAGACAGAGCAGGAATCACAACACAGGGTGCTTAGTGCCATGGTGAGAGTTAGGGATGGGAGCTTAGGAGCCCAGAAGAGGCAATACTCCCTTGTCCTGGAGGAGTTGGGGATAACTCACAAACAAGGTGAAGTTTGAGTTGGGACTTGAGGGATGAGTAGGAGTTTACCAGAAAGAATGAAAGAAATGCCATTTCAAAGTTACTTGGCTGATAAAGAGTAGGATTGGGGTTGTGCTTGAATCCAAGTTGTGCTCTGAACACGATACAATACTGTCTATCTTGAGACTCCCATTCCATTAATCCCCCAAGTTACAACCTTAACTTTTTAAAGTATGATAGAAATCATCCCCTTTCGAGTCAGTCCTGTTTGAATCCTGCCTTCACCACTCATTAATCATATGACCTTGGGCCCAGCTGAGACTAAACTGTGTTCATTAATTCTTCACCCTTTTCTTACTTGGCTACAGCCTTAGCCTGCCCACTCCTTGGCCACTTTCAGGTTCACCAGGAGGTGGCACCTGAAGCTGTGGCCAGAGGGCCTGGAATTCACTGTTTGTTGGAGGGGTGGGAACTGTCGGTGCCACTGTGCCTCTGTAAACCTCAGACCCCCACCTAGCCCCACCATGCAAGCCTAGGAGAGTAGTTTCAAGCGGGGGGATGGGGGGTACCACCTTCTATAGTGCATCTGGAAACAGGGGGCGTTCTGAGTTATCACAATGATGTGGAAGACATAAGTGGCATTAGTGGTCAGTGGCCAGTGGAGTTCCACACAACGGAGCATTGTCCTCTGTCCTGCCACCTTCTAAACATCCCCCAGAAGACACGTAGGTGGAAAAAACTTGTTTATAACTATCTAAATCCACCCCCCAATCCATTTACATATGAACACAAAAGCTCACTGCACAGCTTTAATCTGCTCTAAATTGTCTAAGGTTGCTCCGATGATATAAACTGAGGGAAGGTGATGTACTGTTCTGTTTGGAGCTTTCCCATCGGTTGAATCACTTGATGGTGTTTGCCAGTTCAACACATCTGTACCCATCTGCACTGGTAGCTGTGTATTTACCCGATTCTAGATGTGACTACAGGCAATGACTGCTTCAGAAAATCTTCAAGTGTGGGCGTGCCCAAGCATTTATGTCGTGGAATATATATCATTATTTTATTACAAATGGCTTTCTGGGCTTCCTTGGTGGTGCAGTGGTTAAGAATCCACCTGCCAATGCAGGGGGACACAGGTTCGAGCCCTGGTCCGTGAGGATCCCACATGCCGCGGAGCAACTAAGCCCATGAGCCACAACTACTGAGCCTGCGCTCTACAGCCCGCGAGCCACAACTACTGAAGCCCGCGCGCCTAGACCCCGCACACCACAACTAGAGAAAGCCCACACGCAGCAACAAAGACCCAATGCAGCCAAAAGAACCAGAAACAAACAAAAAAATGGCTTTCCTTTTATTTCTCCTTTACCATGTGATTAGCGTATTACTATTACTATTTTCAGTATTTGTAGATAGATTATATGATCTATGCATGAACTGCATTTCAGGATTGTAAAGAGAGCCTCACAATTTGTTATAAAGGTAACATTGAGACTGAAGGATTCAGACCCACTGGCCTGGTCTAGACAACTGGGAATCTATCCAATTTCCCTTGGGATGACAGACAGTACAGCCTGAGGATCAGAGCCAGGGTCTGGGAGCCAGAAAGACTGAAATTTGAAACCCAGCACTGTTGCTTACTAGCTATATGACCCGGGGGAATATGTATAATCTTGCTAATTCTTAGCATCCTCACCTGCAAAATGGGGATAAAACACCCACCTCAGAGGGTTGTAGTGGGGGTTATATGAGGTTGACTGTAGAAAGACACCAATTAAGTGTTCAGCGATAACAGAAGCTGCTGTCACCGTTATTGTTGCTATTATCATTTCTCCAGGGAATCCTCCCCAGCTGGGACCCTGAAATGTGACCGGGCCTTGGCATCCCCCACCATCCACTGCCCACATCTAGTCTGGCTCAGCACCCTGATCTCCAGACACTGATGGGGGGATGGGTCCTGATCCGCATGAACCATGAAACTAAGCCTCCCCCATCGGGACCGTATTCGACCCAGGCCTCAATCAGGCCTTACCCTCTACTGAGCGTTGCCCTGGGTGGTGACGGGGGAGCAGGCTACTGCCCAACAGCTCCCTGAGCCTCCACGCTGGCTTCCAGCTCACCTTCCCCGCTTTTCCCATCGCTGCTGGGGTCCTGGCGTGCCCTGCGCTGAGCCCCTCGGCTGTGGGGGCAGCAGGGTCCGGCCCCTGGTTCCAGCTTTGGCCTCTGAGCCTCCGGATCAGCCCCTCTGCACTAGGCCCGCCCCTGGCCTGCAGAGCTGTCTCCTTCCAAGGTTAAGCATCCACAGGGCCCTCACCTAGCTCTCAACAAACCACCAACATGACGGGTCATGGTGTATGAACTCTGGAGTGGGTGCTGGGAGCTGCCCTTTCTTTTCTTTTCTTTTCTTTTTTTTTTTTTGTGGTACGCGGGCCTCTCACTGCTGTGGCCTCTCCCACTGCGGAGCACAGGCTCCGGACGCACAGGCTCAGCGGCCATGGCTCACGGGCCCAGCCGCTCCGCGGCATGTGGGATCTTCCCAGACCGGGGCACGAACCCGTGTCCCCTGCATCGGCAGGCGGACTCTCAACCACTGCGCCACCAGGGAAGCCCCTTTCTTTTTTTAAAAAAAACCATTTATTTATTTATTTAGGCTGCACCGGGTCTTAGTTGCAGCATGAGGGATCTTTTTTTACTTATAGTGTGCAGGCTTCTTAGTCGCGGCATGCGGACTCTTAGTTGCAGCATGCATGCGGGATCTAGTTCCCCGACCAGGAATCGAACCCAGGGCGCCTGCATTGGGAGCGCAGAGTCTTACCCACTGCACCACCAGGGAAGTCCCAGGGAGCTCCCTTTTCTTACCATCATTCCTCTGTGGTTCTCTCTGCCCTTCCACAGCAGGAATCCCTGCGTTCATCTCTGCTCCCTGGGCCTCTGCACTCAGGGACCCCAGGAAGGTCTTGAACCGTGCATTTGGCAGTCAGAGGGAACTGATTCTTTCTCCCAAGGCAATGGGAACCAGCAGAGTTGTCAGAGCTGAGATGGCGCCCCCCAGCCTCATAAGACCCAGAGCTACCTCTTCATTCCTCCTGTCTTTGGCGGAGTCGTTAGGAATCCCTAGAAGGTGATGGATGAAATCTGGTCTTGATCTAGTGCTGCCTGAGAGTACTGAGATGACACACGTGATGCCCACCCTGAAGAAGTTCACGGTCCAGCTGGGAGAGGCAGTCATGTAACAGATAACTGCGGTTTTGACATGGTCCGTGTTAAGTGTGATGTATGCACTAGAGGCCGTTGGCCTTCTTATGTGGGAATGGCCAACTAACTCTGCCTGGGCAAGGTAGGAAGGCTTCTGAGCAAAGTTAACATGGGAATGGGGTATTGAAGGATGAGCAGGAGTTTTCCAGGCCTGGGCTACTCTCAAGCCTCACCACCTATTTCTAAGCCCTACAATCCTGGCATGGTTAGCCCATGCCTTTCTTCCTGAATGACAATCTTGGGGGAAGAGGAGATAGAGGAGAAACTGAGGAGGGAACACAACTCTTTACACCCAGAAGGATCCATGTTTGGACTGGATCCTAGTTCAGAGACATTGGCTTCCCCAGACTATTCCCAAAACACAAAAATCAGTATTTCCCAGAGGCCCAAAGAGCATGAATTCCTTAGGAAAGTCCTATATGTAATGTGAAAAAGGAGACTCCAAGATCAAATACATTTCAGAAACACTGAGTAAGCAAAGCCAAGCAGATTTTACTGCAGGACTTCTCAGAGCCTTTAAAGGTAAAATAAGATAATAGTTCACATATTTTAAATAAATTTTGATAACTAATAATTTAATAAATATTAAAAATATAATAATTTTACAGCTACCTTTTATTTGGCATTTCCTAATGTGCAAGACGTGCTATGCATTATCTCATGAATTCCCATAAAACTTTGTGTCATCAGTACTGTCATTATCCCCATTTGTCATTATCCCCATTATCCCCATTCAGAGAGGCTGAATCAACCCAAGTAGTGAAGTTCACTGCCCAAGATCACACAGTACATGGTGGAGCTGAGATTCAGTCAAGCTCTGTCCGACCCAAAGTCTCCACCTTTCCTGGGTATTGTGAATCCCTAAGACGGGGATGCGACATACAGCATCTCCAAACTTCTTCAGCCATGGACCCTCCTTATACCTAGGGTTCCACAGAGCAACTCTGGGAAACACTGCTCTCGTTTGTTCCCAGAAGATTCACCAAAAGCAACAAAAGGACTTCTGAGGCTCTGCTTCTCTTCTTCCTCTGTGCTCCACAGCTGGGCTCCGGGTCCAAGTCCCTCAGGAGGCCCTCTGTGTTCACTCCAGGGGCTGGAGTGAGAATTAGGAGGGGTTCCCAGGAAAGGCTGGGATTCCAGCCGACAGCTCCTAGTCTGTCTAGATCTAAACAGCTGACATCATTGGCCACATATGACCCACGGAGGGTTCCAAATTTTCAGCCCAGCCAGTTCTGAGCTGCTGCTTCAAACTTAGCTGCTGCTCGATTGCCAGCAGACTAGATAGGTTATGAACTCAGCATCATTGCGCCACTGCCCGCTTAGCAAGAAAAAGGATGGGCCCTCTGAGGCCTAATGCAGTTGACCAAGGAAGGCCACTGGCCGAACCCAGGCCTTGTCTTTCACACTTGGGCCCCTATGTGGCCTCTGCACTCATGTCTCCAGACCCTTCCCACCACCTCCTCACTGCTGGCAGAGGGGTCTTTCAACAGGCAACATTCAACTCGTTACTCCTTAGAACTCTTCTATGGCTCCCTAGTGCCCCCGGCAGAAGTCTAGATCACTGCGCCTGATTTTCAAGGTCTTTGGAGATGGGGGAGACTTTGCAGTCATTTTCCCTTTCTCAAGAGGACACGTAGATGAACGAATGGGGGCCGTCAAGCAAGTGACACTCACAAGGTCTGGGTGCCCCGTCCCTGAAGATAAGCCATCTCCTGGAAGGAGCCAAGCGGCACTTGCCGACTCTCTTGCCCAAATATCTTTCATGTGGAGACTGTTTTTATCAAGGAGCAGAGAAAAGATTTCCCTTGACTGAATAAGTAAGAAAGTTGTGCTTAGATGTCCCACTTGCCCCTGCTTTAGATGAGGCCACCCTACCAGCGGGCTGGAAGCAGACTGGGGCACGCCCGCATGCCTCTTGGCACCACGTGCATCTCAATCTGTAAGGTGCATCCGTGTCACCTTGTTAAAATGCAGATTCTGATTCTGCAGGTCTGGGTGAGGGCTGAGAGTCTGCATTTCCAACAGTCTCCCACGTGATGTCAGTGCTGCTGGTCCTAGGACCACCCCACAAAGAGCAAGGTTCCTCCCACAACCCTTGGTCCCATGGTGACCCTGAAACTACCACTCATTGCCATTAAAATATTCCAGGTCCGGGGACTTCCCTGGCGGTCCAGTGGTTAAGACTCCACGTTTCCAGTAAAGGGGGCGTGGGTTCAATCCCTGGTCGGGGAACTAAGACCCCACATGCTGTGTGGCGCAAATTAAAAAAATAAATTAATTAAAATAAATTAAAATATTCCAGGTTAGACCAAGACAGGGAGGGAGGCGATCCCTGACGGCCCTGCTTACCTCTCTAGGAGGGTCCATTTGCCCCCGCCCCCTACCCTCAGGCTTTACTTTATGCCCTGGCAAAACCTAATCCCTTACGGTTTCCTGCACACATCACACTATTGTGGATGCTACGTTGCTCGGCTCAGGCTGTACCTTCTGCCTGTAAAGTTCTTCTCACCTTACTTTGCTGAATTAAGACCTATTCATCTTTGAAAACCCTGCTGGCACGTCCTCAGGCTGAGATCAGGGCCCCACCCCTCCACCGCTACCCCAGCTTCTGCGCACACATAACCCTTGTGAATGTCTAGACCATAGCGCATATCTTACTATATGGAGACTGCCCGAGTCTGGGTCTGCCTCCCCCGCAGGCTTTAAGTTCAAAAGCACGGATCATGCCTTGTCCCCTCTGTCTCCTCGGTGCCTAGCACACAGCTTGGCACACAGTAGGTGCACAATAAATGTTTGCCAAACTGATCCAAAGCTGGCAACATCGCTAAGGGAAGAGTTTAGTCGATTCTTTCCATCTCAAAGAAAGATGACTTAATTTTATACACAAAATGTGTGTGTGTGTGTGCGTGTGTTTTCTGCTTCCTTCTTTGTTCCTGAGTTTAAAGAAAGGTGTGAAATGATAATGATAGTAATGCAGTTTGCAGGTGCCTAACCTGGGTTAACCCATTGAATCTTGTGATGTGGGTCCCGCTATCAACCCCCTGGAACAGATAAGAAAACTGAGACTCACAGGGACCAGTGAGCTGTGAATAGCACCTGAGTGGCCGAGCACATGGGGATTCCAACACAGCTCTGTGTGACACCAAGCGAAGGGGCCCTTCTGCTGAGTTCCCAAAGCTGCAAAGCTTGAGGTCTGCATTGGAAATGGGGGAGGTGCAGACCTGACAGTGGTTACACGCTGCAGAGGAGGAGGTGGTGAGAGCAGAAGGACACTGGGATGGGGGACCAGGTCCTCAAACAGAGCTGTTCCTGCCTGCAAGGCAGTGAGCACCTCACTTGGACATCTATTCAGAAAGGCAGCCAGAAGCGCCATGGCTCTGACCTGATGGAGATGGGGCGGGGAGGTTGTTACAAAGGGAAAGGCAGTGAATGCATCTCCTCTTGAAGAGGGACGGGCAGAGGAACAGGGATTCTAGAATGAGTCACATCCCACTCCAGCCAGCCCAAGCCTCAGGCGCCTGGGAGGTGGCCGCACGTGGCCCTACAGCTGGGCCCCTGTATTCCACACTCTCTACAGGAACCAAGCCTCCAGGGGAGCCCAGCAGCCTGTCTCCATCACCGCCTCGACGCCCGCCCGCACTCCGTTCCTCTGAGCCATAACTGCTGTAACGAGCCAGCCGAGGTGGGCCGGAGGGTGAGTGCGGGAAGGACGTCCCCTCCCCCACACCTCCTCTGGGCCTCTCCTATTCCCCCATCCCTTGGTTTCCATGGCAGCGTCTGGCAACGAGGTGTCTACTTCAAAGTGCTGGCAGGGACGCCAGGCAGGAGCCACGGAGACACAGGCCTGGGGGTGAGGGCAGGGAGCTCTCATCTGTTGAGTGCCTACTCCGAGCGGGTGCTGTCCAAGACTCCACGTCCATCGCCTCCCTTACTCCTCATCCCAGCTAGGGGAGGAACCTGTTATTATCTCATTTTACAGATAAGGAGACTGAGGTACGAGGGGTAAAGGCCATGCCCAGGGTCATACAGCCAGTCAGTGGCAGAGCCAGGATTCAAACTCAGACTTCTGTGGTTGAAGCCCAGGCCTTTAATCACTTCCTGCCTCTTGGCCAGGGCTCAGCTGTTCAGGCTGGAGCTCTGCCTCGTGCCGCAGGCCCTTGGGTGAATCCCTTCGCCTCTCTGAGACTCTGTAAAATGGGGTGGTGAATCCCATTGCTCGGAGGGGCTGGGAGGACTGAAGCACGTTGGGGGAAGCCCTGGGCTCCTGGCTGGGGTTCGGTAAAGGGCTCCGCTCCTCCATCTCCAACTGGAGAGACTCCCATCCCAGGATTCCCGGACAAGCAGAGCACAGCTGCCCGGATCCACGGGGAGAAGTCGGCCCGGAAGCCCCCCCGGCGTGCCGCCCCCGACGCAGTGCTCCTGAAAAGAACAGCTCTGGTCCGCTGGACATCCACTTTGCGCCAGGAGCCCCACTAGGGCCCTGCACACTCCCAGTGACCCTGGGAGGGAGACACGCTTACTATCCTCTTGTTATAGAGCAGGAAACCCAGTGGTGGCACCCACAGCGAGCACCCCAGGAGCAGAAAGGTCGGTACTTGCACCGACCTGGGTGACTGGAGGAAAGTGACTCAGAGAGACACCCGTTATGTTCGGCTGTACGTTCCAAATAGACCTGCAATCTGATCCCCTCCCTTCACGTCCACGTCATCCCCTGGCGTGGCTACCTCGGCCCCTGCTCAAAGGACAGCAAGCCTCCCTCGGAGGCCTCACTTGGCCACTGTGCCCTTTCCTTTGTGTTTCGTCCACACAGAGGGCTGGGCGATGCTTCTCATCACACATTTGATCCTGTCATCCGAGGTCCCAAACCCTCCGGTGGCTCACAATGTCTTCCGAACAAAAGCCAGGTCCTCACGATGGCCGACAAGGGGACATCCAGCCCGTGACCTCTCGGACCCTATCCCCTACACTCACTCTTGTTCACTCTGCTGCAGCCACTGAGGCTTCCTCACTCTTTCTAGAACATTCCAAACCACCTGCAGCCCAGGACCTTGATGTTCCCTCTGCCCAGAATGCTTCTCCCTCGACACAAACATGATTCAATTCCTCACGTGATGCAGAGGGTATCCCTCCCATTCTCCCACACTGCTCATCATCAACAACTGCTCAACACTGCAGTTTACATTCATTTGTCGACGTCCTCCTTTCACGAGAGTGAAAGCTCTAGGAAGGCAGGACTGTCCATGTTGCGCATCCCTGTCCCTCACCACCTACAAGAGTCCTTGACCCCCATTCATGGGCTATCTGTGGAGTGGCCTGGGGCAACATTTTTGGGCAACCAAGGGCTGGCTAACTGAACTAGTAAGATTCTCTCTAGAAAGGCTGAGTGTGAAACGCACAAAGCAGCAGCAGTTGGTAGGAATCAGGGGCAGAAATCAAAAGCCACGAGGCTGCAGAAGCCAGGAGCCACGGAAACCACGAGGCAGCAGATGTCATGAGCCAGGAGGTAGAAACAGGCTCCACCTGAGCAGGCATCTTTGTCTGCTTTCTTCTGCAGGAAATCCCAAGGGCCTGGAGGAGGGCCTGGTGCACACAGGTGCTCAGTAAATGTTTGCTGAATAAATGAAAGGTGGAGCGGAGAAAAGAGAAGAGTTAGTTGGCATAAGCAGGAACAGCCAAAGTGGGGCAAGGAGTGGAGACGCCGTGGACACGGCTGCAGGGAAAACAGCCTCCGGGGCATCCGGACAAGCCTTCAGTCTCTGTGGGGCTTGGCAGTGTGATGGCGACACTGCTTTCTGTCTTTGCTACATCCCCCTATATCCAGGCAATAAGCCCCATTAACTGAGGCTAACTTGGACATGTCTCTAGTCCCTGCAACCCCAAACAACCTGCTAACAGGGAGGCCTCCCTGGAAGAGGCACCACTGAAGGGGGAACTTGGAACAGGCAACCCCAGACCCCACTTCTTACTTTCTTTTTTTTTAAACAGCTTTACTGAGATACAATTTACATACCATGAGATTCACTTATTTTGCTATGTATATTTTATCACAATTAAAGAACCTCAGAATAAAACTTTTGGGGACTTAGGGTTTGAGTGGGCAGAGGAGGGTCTGTTGGCAGCAAAGTCACAGTGATGAGGAAGCATGAGGTGTGCCTGGGGAAGGGCGAGGTGTCCCACATGGACGGGCAGATGAAGAGTACGGGGGTGGGGGGTGAAAGGCGGCCAGGGCGAGCCTGCCAAGAGCCTATGTATAGCACTCTGGCTCGGGGGCTGGATCGGCTGTGATGAGCCTCGGAAGGAGAACGGTCTGCCCAAAGCCAGTGGTGGTGCCCGCAGAGGTCAGCAGAGCTGGGTTCTAGAGCCGGCTCTGCTGTTAGAGCAGGTGTGGCCCCGGGCAGGTCACCCTCCCTCTCCCGGCCCCTCGCTCCTCCCTCCGGCATCTCTCAAAGTCCCTTGCTGCTCTAATTTCCCCTAAACAAATGTGGTAAGGAGAATGGGGCTGGGAGCCAGACCCGGCTTAGAAGGCCGGGTCCGTCACTTTCCAGCGGCATGACCCTGGGTTCCTCATCTCTAGGACGGGGACCACAGTCCCGACCACACATGGCTGCTTAGAGGGCCAAATGGGGCAACAAACAGAGAGGGCTTGGCACGAGGCCCTCACACGCTGGCGCCACCCGTACCACCACCTCGTGTTAGCCGATGCTGATGCGATGCTGAGGGCAATCCTGTAAACCAGAAAGCACAGAAGCGGAGACCTGCTCCCAGCTGCAGCGTTTGCAAAGTAACACTTAGTGCGTGGACAGACACACAGCTTGGTGCCTGGGATGAAAGGGAGTAAAAGGCATTCGTTAGAAAAATGCTGGGTTTCCCTTAGTGACCAAGGACGCAGAGAAAGCTCTGGGTGTTCAGAACTGGCATGGTGTCCTTGCTGTTACGAAGCCCAGCACCGATGGGGCAACCAGGCCCCGCATCAGCCCAAACGAACCTGGGGTGTCCATCCTGTACCTCACTCAAGCTTTCCCTTCAATCCACAGAGCCAAATGCTCATTTGATTCCTCTTCCCTGTTCGCCTGTGTGTGTTTTCTGCTTGTAATAGAAAACAACAACATCTCTGGCTATCAGTGAGCATTCAACATTGGAAACCCAAGGCTTAGTTTCATGACTTATTCCTACTATGTAGCCTGGAACTCGGGAAGAAGGGTACGGACAGGGTCTAGCACCTAGAAACACCCTCTTTTTATATTTATAGGACGGACTGAATGGACAAATGCAACGTAAGCTACCAAGCGAAAAAATGGAAGGGTTACCTAGGGCTGAGCAATTTCCAAAAACACTTCAGGCAATTAGCATCTCACCGTGAGGGGCTTCCTAGCACAGAAGAAAGGGATCCAAGTATCTCGGTTCAAACCCCAGCTCAGCTAAGCTAGCTGTGTGACCTTAGGCCAGCCACTTAGCCTCTCTGAGCCTCTGTCAGCACTGAGCTTCCCCATCTGAGAACATCACATCCCACTTTGTTGTTGTTCTTCCAGCATCTGTCTTCATCACCCTGCAAAGCCAACAGCTGTGTCTGCCTGTCCACTGTAGTGTCACCTGTGCACAGCAGGGGCACGATCCCTACGAACTCTCCAAATCCAGCTCTACCTTACCACTCCTCTGCTGCTGGCCCGGACGTTGCCTCTTTGGGTTTGGCAAAGATTTCGTTCAGCCCCAAGAACTTAAGTGAGGACTTTTTCTTCTGCAGGCCACTGGTCAAAGGCCAATGTCATTGTCTGACCCCGTAATGAACTGCAAGGCTGTTCTCGTTTCTGGCTTGATTTAAGAACTCCATAAAGGAAGCAGAGTCAGGTGAATGGTTTGATTAAGTGGAGAAGCTATAGATCATCTACTCCCAGAAGAACTGGAGTGACTTCTACTAGGATCCCGATATCAGAACACACAACACAATCTATGTCTGTACCCCTACGTGGCAGAGAAAAAGCAGGGGTGGATGAGGAAACAGCTTATCTTTATGGGCAAGAAGAGTTTTAGAAAAAAGAGGGGGAAAACACCACACATTTCCATCTCTCGAGGAGTTTACAATCTGCTGATGGAAAGAGACAGGTAAAGCAGGTATTTATTTTACATTATGATGAGTGCATGGTGTCACAGAAGCACCTGGCCAGTCTGGGGGAGCAGGAAGAAATGAGAGAAGGGGATGACGGCCCTATAGATCCTTTCCTTGCCCATGCCCACCCCTATTACATCTGCTTCCCCTACACAGAACATCTCTCATGCCCCCTGCCCACCTTGCCCACCTTAATTGCTTCCTGTTACCCTCTCTAATCACATGCTATGATGTGGCCTGACCAGGTCACCTGCTGGATGACCACATGCCTTCCCACCTCTGCCCAGAATATCCTTCCTTCACATCTCTACCCCTCGAAACCTTATGTTTCAAAGCCCTGCTCACACTCATTCATTCTTTCATTCAAGAAGTATTTCTGAGGGCTTACTATGTCCCTGACACTGTGATGGGCACTAGGGATATAATGGGGAAGCCGCAGCCCATGTCCCCAAGCTACTTAAAGCCGTGGGGAGACAGACAGTCACAGTAAGGAGTAATACGTGTGTGGTAGATGTGAGTCCAGAGAAGGGTCCTAGCCCAGCCTTGGTGGGGTGTGTTCACGGAAGGCTTCCTGGAAGAGGCTTCTGAGCCCTGACAAATGAGGTTAAAATGGAGAGAGGTGCCTATTAATGTATGTGAACCTATATAGTTATAATAATAGCTGACATTTATGGATGCAACTAGGAGCCAAGCACTGGGCTAAGCACTGTACACATATTAACTCCTTTTCAGTCCTTACAACCCTATGGGAGTGAGTACTGTTATCATTCCCATTGCCAGATGAGGAATCTGAGGCACAGAGAAGTTAAGAACTTGCTCCTGGTCACACAGCTACTAAGTGGCAGAGCCGAGGTTCAAACTCAGTGCAGCCCAGAGCCCAGGCTTCTGACCACTGCATTCTGTTGTCTCAGGCTGCCAGTGTTATTCTGACATTTCCTCTTTTCATTTAACCATGAACTCATCACAGACATCCTTCTAAATGGTGCAACCCAGGCCCCATTCTACTTAATGGCTGCAGAGGGAGGATGACACTGGAATTCGAGCAGGGAAGTGATTTGATCAGATTCTTCCCTGGGAAACAGGCAGGGGGCCACCTAGGGGCAGGGGAGCTCTCTTGGAGTCCTGGGGAGGGAGGACCAGGCCTAAGCTCAGGCTGGGATAGGGAGGACGCTGAGGGGGGCTGGGCTCCGGGAACATGACCGGGCAGCAGCACCTTTCAGGGGATTCTGGAAGTGGAAGAAGGGGTCCTGAGATACCCCCCCCCCCAACCTTCTGCTTACAAGCCTCTTACAGACCCAGCATCTTTCCCTCTCACCCCACCCTAGCCCGGCGTGTCTGATTCTCCCTGAGAATCTCCCTAAGCACACCCCAGCTTGCACTTCCAATTAAGAGTTATCGACCATCGGGGCTTCCCTGGTGGCGCAGTGGTTGAGAATCCACTTGCCAATGAAGGGGACACAGGTTCGAGCCCTGGTCCGGGAAGATCCCACATACCGCAGAGCAACTAAGCCCATGCACCACAACTACTGAGCCTGCGCTCTAGAGCCCGCGAGCCACAACTACTGAGTCCACGTGCCACAACTACTGAAGCCCACGTACCTAGAGCCCGTGCTCCACAACAAGAGAAGCCACCACAAGGAGAAGCCCGCTCGCCGCAACTAGAGAAAGCCCATGCGCAGCAACGGAGACCCAAAGCAGCCAAAAATAAATAAATAAAATAAATAATTTTTTTTAAAAAGAGTGATTGACCATCAGTTTCAGTTCAGCTGACATGTGCAGGTGTGCTGTCTATGGAATCCTTAATTCATTGAATATTCTTTGCCCAGGAGGGTCACATCTATTCTATCCAAAGTGCAAAAAACAAAACAAAAACACCACAAGTTACCCAGAAGCACTGCTTTAACACTGTCCTCTAGTACCACCCCATCCAGCCCCACCACATTCGGCCACCTGTCAGTCCTACTGCACCTGCTCCAACAGTCTTAGTCTGTCCACTTCTCTCCAGGGCCACCACCGCTGGTCTGAGTGACCTTCCTCTCTCACCTGGACGACTGCAATAGCCTCATTCCTGGTCTCCCAGCTCCACTCTAGCATAAGTTAGTCCACATCTCTAGCCTCAGTTTTCCTATCTCTAAAATGGGCACACTGACACTTCTCTCACAGGACTGTGGAGAGGACGGGGTGACATGATGAACCAAAAGCCCTGGCCGGGAGTGCCTTCTCAATAGATGACAGCTCCTTTCCTCCATCAGCTGGCTGGGAGGGATGAGAAAGGTGAGGGACTCTTCTGCTTTCATACTCTGCTGGTGCACATACGAAGCAGGCACCAGCGGCCTCTGCACATCCCTGCCTCTCTTGACCTCACTCCCCCAGCTACAGGGCTTCTTGCCTGTTTCCTGCCTCTTGTTTCCTTCCATAGAGTGGGAGCTCCTCTAGCTTCAGACCCTGGCCTCTCTCCCACTCCTCATTCACTCTCCGGGGCCCGTGCACGGTGCCACGTATTTATAAGAGAGTTTGAGAGATGAAATAGGCAAGTCATACTCAGGCTCTTCTGGGCTGCTCTTAGGATCCAGCCTGCCTGCTGGGAGCCTGCATCCGACTGGGCTCTCAGTCAGCAGACCGAGCCCAGGAGAAAGACCTAGGCTCTGCAGGGATCCAGCCCTGCCCACCCCTGGGGCAGGCGGGAAACCCATCCGATTCTAGCCTTCAGCATTAGCCAGCCCACATGCTCCAGTGTCACTCGGATCAGTAATAACGGTGACGTTTTGTTCTCCGGCTACCTTGCTTTTTGTCTTAATACTCAGCTGGTGCAGAACTCAGGCCGGGCAGAGGAGTGCTATTTACTGGCCCCTCCCGCCCCCCAACAGGACTGAGCAGCGGGAGAAGACCCTGTCCGCTGTTCCTACCTTGTTAATGGAGATTCTCAGGGCCTCCCTCATCAAGCCCGGTGCTCGGTGCTGTGAGAACCAATCAATAAATGACTGACAAATACTTACTGAGCTCCTGATACAACCGTGAAAATAACTCATCTTTGCTCAGTGTTACTTACTACTTTCGAGATGCCTAAAAAGCATTTTCAGGTACTCGAACGCTACGAAGTGCTGGTATCTTCACCAACTTGGTGGTCTTTACTGCCATTTGCATGATCAGGGCACGCCCTTGTCTTTCAGGATCTAGCTGTGAACTCACTTCCTTCATCCAGTAAGTTTTCATTACACACCTACTAGGTGCCAGGTGCTATTAACGAAGGCACTGCAGGTATAGCTGTCAACCAGGCAGATGACACCCCTCCACTCCTGTACTGGCGATCTGGTAGCAGTGACGAAGAAAATCAACAGACAGGGACTGGATTGGGCAGGGGTCAAAACGGGGTAGTCGGGGAAGGGCTCTCCAAGGAGGGAACATCTGAGTCCTCAGTGATGGGAAGGTGCCAGCCATTGCAAGACCTGGGGGAAGGGGCTCTCAATAACGCTGTGAGTGGTGGTACTATTATTAATATTAGGATTCCCCTTTTACAGATGTGGAAACTGAGGCCAGGAGGTTAAAACGCTTCCTCCGAGGCCAAAAAGGTAACTATTTATGGCACCAGGTCAAAACTCTGAAACCCCAACTATTGCCACCAAACTCACTTGCCTGTAGGTTCTAGAACTTTTAAAAAGAATCTTAACCTCGGAGGTCTTCAACAAAGTAGCATGCGGCACACCCTCAAGAAGGCTCCAGTTTAATCTGAGAAAACATCTTTACACAAAAACACTCATCACACAAGGTGGGTCACAAATTAATATATAGGATTAAAACAGTTTCAAAAATTTTAAATCCACTGGGATTTATTTTGAAACCTGACAAAATGACCCCCAATTTCTTGGGGAAAAAGAAATCCATGTAAGATAGTTATTTATTCATCGGTTTGTTTAATAAACACCTACAAGTTGCCAGGTTCTGCTGTCAGTGCTTTTCAAATATTAATTCTTTCAAACCTCATGACTCATTTAATACTCATAACAATCCTGTAAGTTAATACAGTCACTAACCCCACTTTCTAATCGACGGAATCAAGGCAAAGATAGGGTGGATGGCCTGCCTGAGACACACTGCAAAGTGGGGGAGCCAAGAGCCAAACCTACGTCGTCTGGCCCTGGAACCTTTGCTCTTTGCCGTAAACTGAATTTACAAGTATCATTTACACAATTGAATTTATAGGTACGATTACATTTTGTCTCTTTGTCTCTTTCTACCTGACATGAACTTGTTTTCAGAAGGTCTGATTTAAATGCAGAATTCATGGTTTCCCCCAAATTTGCTGTGGGAAGCCCTCGACAGGCTCTTGGAAAAGTTAGACCATCATCCTCCAGGGAGGCGGACACTAGCTCTATCAGGGGCCCCTCAGGGTGGACGTGCCATAAGAACAGTTAGATGCTTCGGACCAAGGAAAGAAAACAGGCTTCCATTGGGGGCCAGCATCAACAGTCACACTGGCAGACACTCGGGATCACATGTGTGCAATGGCGATGGAACTGGGCTTCACTTGCACTGGGGGAAAGGGCCAGCAGGATGGGTTTATTTAGTGATGATTCTCTCCAGGAACAGAGAAAAGCCATCTAGTAAATAAATGAAGTCCTTCTAAAAGAATAAACCGAGTGAGAACTGACTAGAAAGTTTGAAAGAAAGAAAAAAAAGAGAGAAAAAGAAGGGGAAAGCAGATGCCTTTGGGAGCTGTTAACTTCTATTCTCCGCAGAGAATCCTCCGAGCAGCATGGCACAGACCTGCACTGCTCTCCTCCACCTGCCTGGCGCCCAGCCAGCGTCTGCCCTGGTCCTGCCATGACCCTGTCTGATGCTTGGCCGCCCGAATCAGCAGAAAGTTCAACACCTGAACAGCTGGGAAGGAGACCCGTTGCTGAGGAGTGGGTGTCCAGGCTGCAAACCCTGAAATAGAAAACCGTGTGAATGGTGCTCCCTGGAATTGTACGGCGCTGCAGCTCTGCCTCTGAAGATGCAGAGCAATTGAGGATCTGACGCAGGCGGCAGAGGCGAGGAAAGGAAGAGCGAGCCAGCAGATGGGATGGGTACAACTAGAGAAATACGTGAAAAGAGAACTGAGTGAGACCTTCATCTCACACCCAAACCCAGACACGTTAGACAGTGGTAATTTACTGTGAAAGATGAAACTATTAAAACAATTCACAACTAGAAACCTTGTCTCCCTAGTCTGAATAATGGAGGTAAGAGTAGCTACCTCATGGCCTTGTTATGGGGATTAAGAGAGATGATCCACCGAGCTGACTCCCTGTGCTATGCGGCTGCTTCCCGCTAGCTAGCTACCTTACGTTTGATAAAGCAGAAACCAACACACCATTGTAAAGCAATTATACTCCAATAAAGATGTAAAAAAAAAAAAAAAGAGAGATGATCCAAATTAGCACAGGGCCTCATGTTTTAGTAAAAGAGGATTGAGGAATGATTTAGCCGAGAAACTTGCCCAAATCTAGCCACCCTGGGGGTCAGAGGGAAATGGCTGGAGGGGTGTGGCCCCAGGTCATAATCTGGTGACTTCAGGCAAACTGATATCACAGAGGGGGAAAGAGGACGTGTGCATGGATGGAGTCAAGTCCCTTCATCGCGGGCACCGGAGAGTAGTAATTCACAGCATACACTGTCTGCAGACGCAGCAATTTTAGAAACAGGAGGAGATGGGTACCAAACTTTCACCCTGGGCTGAACTTCCTTCATCTGGGATCCTTGGCTGGAAGGACCCTACCCAGAGCCCAAGGCGGGCTCTCCCCACAGCACTCAGGACACCTGGGTTCACAGACCCTGCCCACTTCCCCCTGAGGCAGCCTGAGCCTCTCCCTGTTGGAAAGTTCTGCCTTGGACTGAGCTGAAACCAGCTGTCCTCCCCACCCTGCACTTAGCTTCCACCCACTGGGGATCCTATTGGTCCATTCTACCAAACTCTCAACAAGAACACCACCCAGCTTACATAATCTCTTCTAGAGAACCAAGGAAATGGGAACACAGCCCACCTTGTTTTATGAGGCCAGCATAACAGTGAAACCAAAGTCTGACAAGTAAACACCAAACAGGAAAATTGCCAGTGAATCTCACTCATGAACTCATGATGTTAAAGTCCTCAGCAAAAAGGTGATGAGAAATAGCCCAGCAAAAGAGATGCAACAGGACAACCCAAGTTGGGTTTATTCCAGAAATGCAAAAATCAGGGTAATTCACCATGTTAACAGATTGAAAACGGAAAATCACGGCCATCTGAGCAGAAGCAGGAAAAACATCCACTTCCATTTATGACTAAAAAGGAAAGAAACACTTGGCAAACTGGGAATAGAAAGGAGCTTCTTTAATCTGGTAAAGATTATCTGCCAGGGAAATTCCCTGGCCGTCCAGCGGCTAGGGCTCACCGTCCAGCGGCTAGGGCTCGGCGCTTTCACTGCCGGGACCTGGATTCAATCCCTGGGCAGGGAACTAAGATCTCACAAGATTATCTACCAAAACCCTAGATAAACATTATACCTAACTGTCAAATGTAGACAGCTCTTCCATGAGAGAGAGAGAGAGAGAGAGAGAGAAAAAAAAACCCAAAGGGAAGAAAGGATTGGAAAGGAAGAAACAAAACTTATTTGCACCTCCTATAATTGTATACACAGTATCTCCAAAATAATCTACAAATACATTTTTTTGAATTAGAAAGTTTAGCAAGATTTCTGCATACAAAATCGATGTGCAAAATATTTCTCCAAAAAAGCAACCAACATAGCATAATTTTTTAAAAAATATATGTGTAGATAGATATAGATATACCATTTACAATAGCATATAAAATGTCAAATAACTAGGAATATATCTAACAAAAGATGTGCAAGACCACCAAGGGACATTAGGAAACTGGACCTAAACTGTATCCTAAATAATGAAGAGAGATACCATGTTCATGGAAGTCTAAATACTGCACCCTCCACCCCCAAGGGGCAATAGAGAGCTCAGCAGGAACACCTGGCAGATCAGAGTAACCCGGGCTTATATTCTACCTCCTGTTGCTTCTAAAATGTGTGACTCTGGTGTGTTTGACCAAGCCCTCTGAACCCCAGTTTCCTCACCTGTAAAACATGGATAGCCATTCCTGTCTAGTTGTGAGGAGTCAATAGATAATAAAGCACTTTGTGGGGGGAGAGGAGGGATTAATTTGGAATTTGGGATTAACAGAAACACACTACTATATATAAAATAAATAAAGAACAAGGACCTAATAGGAAACTATATTCAATACCTGTTTTATATATATATATATATATATATATATATATATATATATATATATATATATTTGACTGAATCACTATGCTGTACACCTGAAACATTGTAAATCAACTATACCTAAAAAAAAAAGAAAAGAAAGAAAGCACTTTGCAGAGTGTTGTATAAAAACAGGGATTCTTATGACTAGCATTTTTGCCCCTTGTTGGTCTAAGGGTAGGGAAAAAGCTCTCTCTCCCAGATTAGCCCAGCTGTGTCTTTGCTTTTGCTCATCAACTTGTCATCAAAGGCACTGTCGAGTGCTTATTCTGTATACAACATTTTTTTCATTCAGTGTTCACAGCAACCTATAAGACGGGTGCTATGTTAGCCCCATTTTACAGATGAGAAAGGTGAGGCTCAAACAAGCAACCTGTCACTCATATATTCATTCATTCATTCGACATTCATGAGCCCCTTCTATGTACCAAGAGTTGTGAATACCCTGGTGAGTAAGTTGGCCATGGTCCCTGCTCTTTTAGAACTGATAGTCGAGGTGGGAAGACAGACAAAAATCATACCACAACTAACAAGCTGGCAGAACCAAGATTCAAACTCAGGTCTGCTGGACATGAGAATCCATGCTTTTAACCACTCCCCGAGGTGCCTTCCTCAGCCTCCTCTGCTCCATCCTCTCTGTTGTGATGTAATGGTTTCTAACATCCACTCTGCTGGCAGCAACAAGTTTCAATGGGTCTTGCCATCCAAGCTGCTGCACAGATTGAGAGCTGTCAGCTTCGATCCTGGCCCATGTGATTCTCATGCATTACCACCGGAGAATTACAGCAGGGAAGACGAACGCATAAAGAGGAGAGGCATCCTGTCCCCCCCTCCCCCCAGCATCAGCAGCACTGTTCCCAATGAGTGTGCGCCTGAGTCCTCTGCCACCATTAACGGCAGAAGTGAGTCACTTATAAGTAAGATACAGGAGCTTTAGTATAATTACATCCCGAGATTCAGAAATGCTCAGCGTCACTGTGAAAGGGAGAGCAGCAGGTGACTGGGCTTGAATGATCCTCTGCCAGGTACGTCTTTCAGATAAAACGTCTTGGATCAGGTGCAATTACAGCTAATGCCCCGCCTGAATGCTAATGAGAATTACTTACAATTGCCTGTAATTCTTTGCCATTTACACTACCTGTTTTATTCCTTTTCTTTTCCACCCTGGCATTAACCCTGAGAAACAGGGTTTCTAGAACCTGAAACTAGAAGGTATGATTAATGGCCACTTTGCAGATGAGGAAATTGATGCTCAAGGTCACTCAGCTCAAAGGGCCAGGGCTGGGGTTCTAATCCTGAGCTTTTTTTACGACACCATTCTGTCTTTAAGGGGGAAAAACCCCCAGAACTCTGGATATGTCTTCTCCACCTGGAAGGGGCACAAAATATCAATCTGAAAGGCAGCTGGGGTGGCGTGTTCTGCTGACGTCCTTGCGTTGGTGAGGACAGGGCAGACCTTATGAAATGAACTTCATACCTACCTTCTGCCTTCCCACAACCATCAAGAGGCCCACACTTGTCCCTGAGAAATGACCATGAAGAGAGAACCTGGGCAGAAAGGTAAGAAGAATCCTTCTCGTGCCCCACAAGCCAGAAAACTGTCCCAAATCCATGCCCCTCAGAAACATGCCAGAGCATCAAGTTCAAGGTGCAGTGTGAAGGACTGAGGTTTGCCGTTAACAGTGGTAATCATGGTAATGCCCAGCGTTTGCTGAGTGCCTCGCAGAGCACCAGAAGTTTTAAACAAGTTTGCACTGGAACTTGAGGTTTTAGGCTACTTAAAGCTTGAGTCTACACTAAGACTTCTTACATTACATCTAACACTAGACTACTCGCACCTCATAGACGGAAAAGCAAGAGTCTTAAGGAGAT
Organism: Orcinus orca; assembly: GCF_937001465.1. Taxonomy (NCBI): domain Eukaryota; kingdom Metazoa; phylum Chordata; class Mammalia; order Artiodactyla; family Delphinidae; genus Orcinus; species Orcinus orca. Next base: position 6,040,664 of record NC_064568.1, read on the forward strand.
CGGGCAGGCAGCTCGCAGGTGGCAGAGCCAGGTTACCAAGCGGGGCCTGTTTGACCTTAACAGTAACAACAGTGACAACTAACATCTAAATAGCACTTTTATGTACTGCCTCATAGAAGTGTATTGTATCTAGGTGCTTTATGCGCATAAACACAATTAGTTCTCTCACCAACCCAGTGAGGAATGTGCTAGGAATACTCCCATCCTAAAAATGGAACAGAGAGGTGTAGCAACTTGCTCCAGGCCACAGAGCCCATAAGTGACAGCTCTGGGATCCGAGCCAGCTCCAGAATCCACACTTTTGATCTCTTTGCCATCCCTCCTCTTTGTTATAGAAAGGCCACACCGCTTCCACCACAATCCTGGACGGTAAAAAGGAAAGCGCAAACAGGAACATGGAATTCTGAGAGAGTCCGAGGAAAGGAAGATCAGGTACGAGTTCTTCCTACCTCGGACAGCCAGCCAAGGGGGGAGCACTCCCAGCCCAGCACTGTCCAAACTCCTCTGGGCTGCAGGGGCTTGGAGGCAGCTCCTGCCTCCACCCAGCTCTGAAATCATGTTCAGGCAGTGCAGAGCCATCTCCACCCTCTATCCTGGAGGGATTCTCTCTCACACATGAAAATGGTATCAGGCTTCCCTACAGACTTTGCCTCCATCAGGGGAAATACCTCTTGAGACAGCAGGGTAGCCTCAGGCAGCCTCAGGCTTCCGTGTGAGGGTCCAACTAGCCCTGGGTCGGATTAGGAAATTTATGTGGGGCTGTCAGGGATTCCTGTGAGTGATAACCACTCAGCAGCAGGCCTCCTACACGACACCTGTCACAGAGAGAGGAGAGCGGTGCACGGGCATCAGGGACCCTGTTGCCTGGCATCTCTCTATTTTCATCTTTGCTGCTGCCAATCACAAGCAGAAGGGACCTAAGGTCCCATCTACAGCCTGAGTGTCACTGACAATCTGGAAGGAGTCAAGGAAAACCTGTGTTCAAATCCCAACTCCTCCACGGACCACGTGGGCAACCCCAGGCAAGTTATTTAACCCCTGCGCGCCTCAAAAGACAATCTGTTCAATGAGCCTAGTAATAATAGTGCCCACTCTGCAAGGCTGCTGTGAAAACTAAGTGGGATAACGCATAATGATACTCTGACGGGTCCATTCTCTCTCTCTCTCCCAGTCTCTGTTCCTGCCTGACTCCAAGATTAAAGCTAAGATTGGGGCATTCCAGACCGCCCTATCAGATCCCCAGCCCTGCTCTCCTTCATGCTCTGGAGACACGCTCCATCTGTGCTCCAGTCACAGGGACCTAGCCCCCATCATGGAATGAGTGCCCCAGGTACCTTCCGGCCGGGGGACCTGGTTCACGAAGTACTTAGCCCCAGCACCATTCCTTCATCATCGAGCTCCAGGCCTGAGACGGGAGCCCCCTGCTGGAGGACAGCAACCCTGCCTGGAGCATCTCACATTACCAGCTCCCAGGCGGAGCGGACACCTCAGAGAGATTAAGGGATTGGGGTGGGGTCTCTTTGGGGGGCGGGGGGGAGGGGAGAGTCACCCAGAGAAGGAAAGAAGTTTCCGCGAAGAACTGCTGCGCTTCAGCTCCTGACTTCCTTGGCTCCTTCCAGAAAAATCGAGAGTAGCTTCTGGAATTTGGCTCCTGTCACCTGAAAGGGCAGCCCCAACGGGCTTCTGCCGCCAGAATCCACTCCCTGTCAGTAAGGGCCACTCATCTTTCCACAGGATCCTCTGCGAGGCACAATGAGGCGGTGGTGGTCCGCCCCGGGTTTGCAGCCGTGCTGTAGGAGAGCGTGGGCAGTGGTCTCCACACTTCCCACACCAGACCGCTGGTGACGCTGAACCTGGGGCTTGCCCGCATGTGATTAAGTGGTGTGGGTCCGGCTGACTCGGGTTCAAAATCCTGGCTCTCTCCTTGACTCGGTGGTGCTCCTGGTCACAACTTTCCCTCTCTGAGCCTCTTTCCTTCTCTGTAAAATGGGTATAATAATGCCGGTTCATCAAGTTAAAGGGAGAACCGAAAGAGATCACGGATACCCAGTGCCTGGCATATTCAACGCACTCAAGAGATGGGCTCGGACTGTGGGGAACATCAAACTCAGAGCCTAGGGCAGCTCTGGGAATAACGGAGACTCGCCCCTCCTGTCGGAGCCAGAGGCAGACGCCTGGGGCGCGCACGCTGGCGAACCCAGGCAAAGCCACAGGTGTGTGCGCGTCGGGGCGGGGGCCAGAGCTGGGTATCAGACAGGGTGCCGCGGAGCCAGCCGCGCTCCGGAACCCTACCCGCGCCGCCCACAGTCGCCAGGGCCCCGGAGCGCGCCCACCCAACGCCGGCGGCTTCGGGAGCTCTGCGGCTCCGTGGGGATGCCCAGACCCAAGCCCGGCCACGCACAGCCTCGCCCCGCAGCCGCGGCCGCGCTCCAGCCCCTGCCCGCGCCCTGCCCGCGCCCTGCCCGCTCTCCGCTCCGACTCACCGGCGCCGGCTCCCGGGAAAGTTTGGTGGCGAGGCGGCCGCGGCAGCCAGGCTGCTCGGTGCTCGGCTGCGGCGGCAGGAGCGCCGAAGGAGCGGACCCGGAGGCGGGGCGCGGTAGGAGGAGCTGCGCCGAGCGGCGCCAGCCCGGAAGGCGGGAGGGAGGCGGAGACCTGGGCCCCCGGGCCTGCAGTGCCCCCGCCTCCCGCTCTGTGCTCCTAGGCCGCCCCCCTCTCCGCGCACGCTGGAAGGGGAGCGAGGGGGCGCCACGGGCTCGGACCCCTTCTCCCACACCTGCCCCAGGGTCAAAGCTGCTCCCGCAGAGCGCCCCGGCCTCCGGCTCTGCACGGTGCGGAGGTTCCTGGGGTCTGGAGGGAGAAGTTGAAAGCAGGATCAGAACCCTGGCGAGAACATCCTCCCCGCCACACACACACACACACACACACACACACACACACACACACACCCGAGGGCAGACAAAAACAGATGAGTCAAAATAAAGAAGCAGAGAGAGAGAGAGAGTCAGAGATGCGATGATGTTTGGCAAAGTGAACCACAGCCCGACTGACAAAGACATCTAGTGACACCCCACTTCTCCGTGTCCCTGCCAGAGAGGCCAAACTAGGAAAAGACAGACAAAGCCAGGCAAAGACTGGGATTGACAGATAGAGACCCTACCCCTAGAGCTTCCACGGGGAACTAGAGAGACCCCCAAGGTCTAGAACCCCACACTCCTCAGCTGTTTCTCCCCAGCCGCTCAAATGAGCTCGTTTCAAAATTCAATGTGTTCCAATTAGCATCCTGAAGCGTAAGGATGGGGGTGTGGTTCTTCTGCAGGTCTCCTCTGCCCTGACTCTAGGAGCCTGAGAATTCTTACCGGCTGCCTTCATTTCCAGAGCTGGGGAAGAGAAGCAGTTTCCCCTCTCTCCTCAGCGCCAGGAAAACTCCACTGGAACCGCTCAACTGTTATCTTATCTTAACACTCCAAAAGAGACACTCAAACTGAGTGGGAGAGGTGGGTGTTTTTGAAGGAGGGAGGGAATTCCCTGGCGGTCCAGCGGTTAGGACTCCGTGCTTTCACTGCAGGGGGCCCGGGTTTCATCCCTGGCCCGCCTCGCGTCCAAAAAAAAAAAAAAAACAAAGGAGGGAACTGGGAGGGGTGGCTGTGTGTGAGTTTGGGGATATTTCATTTGATGGGGGTATCTTAGTGTCTTCTGAATAGAGGGAAATTCCACTCAGTGGTGGTGAAATGGTGTAGAGCCAGTTTGAGGCCCAGCTTCATGAGCTGTGTATGGTACGTGAGTGATCTCTCTTTCCCGCCTCAGTGTCCACATCTGTGAAATGAAGGTTAATTAAAACAGCTGCCATTGTGCCATGCACTTTTCTAAATGCTGCAGGTGCTTACTCATTTAATCCTCACAACACCCTGAAAAAGCAGGAACTATTATTATCACTCTTTTGCAGAGAAGAAAACTGGGGTACAGAGAGGTTAAGCAACTTACTCAAGGTCACACAGGAGAACTGGGAATCCAACCTATGCAGCCTGGCTACAAGATCCAAAGTCGTAATTACTGTACTGTAATCTTCAACTTGATGGGGCTGCTGGTAAGTTCCATGAGGTCATTTATGTAAAGGACTTAGCAAGTGCTCCATAAATGGTAGCTCACAGACCACTGAGCCTGTCTACAAGGTGGGGATTAAAGGGCTGATGGTAATGCCCAGAAATAGGAGACTTTGGATTCTGGATAACTGACAGACCATGTTACTATCCTGGGCCCCAGCTCTGACTTTCATGAAACTGAGAGGCAAAGGATTCCCCATTTGTTCCTCTGACCAGCCCCCTGTGCATCAGCATAACCCCACAACCAGAACTCACCCTGAATCCATAGTAAGCCCCCTCCCATTCCCTGGTGAGTCTCCAATTTTACACTTTACCAGACTGATACACCCTTTGGAACTGAGTTAGCACTTGTGGTAGCAACTGTTATAAACTTTTTAAATTTTTAAAAATTTTTTATATTTATTTTTTTATACAGCAGGTTCTTATTAGTTATGCATTTTATACACATTAGTGTATATATGTCAATCCCAATCTCCCAATTCATCACACACACACACACACACACACACGCCACTTTCCCCCTTGGTGACCATACGTTTGTTCTCTACATCTATGTCTCAATTTCTGCCCTGCAAACCAGTTCATCTGTACGATTTTTCTAGGTTCCACATATATGTGTTAATATACGATATTTGTTTTTCTCTTTCTGACTCATTTCACTCCGTATGACAGTCTCTAGATTCATCCACGTCTCTACAAATGACCCAATTTTGTTCCTTTTTATGGCTGAGTAATATTCCATTGTATATAGGTACCATATCTTCTTTATCCATTCATCTCTTGATGGGCATTTAGGTTGCTTCCATGACCTGGTAATTGTAAATAGTGCTGCAGTGAACACTGGAGTTCATGTGTCTTTTTGAAATATGGTTTTATCTGGGTATATGCCCAGTAGTGGGATTGCTGGGTCATATGGTAATTCTACTTTTAGTTTTTTAAGGAACCTCCATACTGTTCTCCATAGTGGCTGTATCAATTGACATTCCCACCAACAGTGCAAGAGGGTTCCCTTTTCTCCACACCCTCTCCAGCATTTGTTGTTTGTAGATTTCCTGATGATGCCCATTCTAACTGGTGTGAGGTGATAACCTCATTGTAGTTTTGATTTGCATTTCTCTAATAATTAGTGATGTTGAGCAGCTTTTCACGGGCTTCTTGGCCATCTGTATGTCTTCTTTGGAGAAATGTCTATTTAGGTCTTCTGTCCATTTTTGGATTGGGTTGTTTGTTTTTTTTAATATTGAGCTGCATGAGCTGTTTATATATTTTGGAGATTAATCCTTTGTCTGTTGGTTCGTTTGCAAATATTTTCTCCCATTCTGAGGGTTGTCTTTTCATGTTGTTTGTGGTTTCCTTTGCTTTGCAAAAGCTTTTAAGTTTCATTAGGTCCCATTTGTTTATTTTTATTTCCATTACTCTAGGAGGTGGATCAAAAAAGATCTCGCTGTGATTTATGTCAAAGACTGTTCTTCCTATGTTTTCCTCTAAGAGTTTTACAGTGTCCGATCTTGCATTTAGGTCTCTAATCCATTTTGAGTTTATTTTTGTGTATGGTGTAGGGAGTGTTCTAATTTCATTCTTTTACATGGAGCTGTCCAGTTTTCCCAGCACCACTTATTGAAGAGACTGTCTTTTCTCCATTGTATATTTTTGCCTCCTTTGTCATAGATTAGTTGACCATAAGTGTGTGGGTTTATCTCTGGGCTTTCTATCCTGTTCCATTGATCTGTATTTCGGTTTTTGTACCAGTGGCATATTGTCTTGATTACTGTAGCTTTGTAGTATAGTCTCAAGTCAGGGAGTCTGATTCCTCCAGCTCCATTTTTTTCCCTGAAGACTGCTTTAGCTATTCGAGGTCTTTTGTGTCTCCATACAAATTTTAAGATTTTTTGTTCTAGTTCTGTAAAAGATGCCATTGGTAATTTAATAGGGATTGTATTGAATCTGTAGATTGCTTTGGGTGGTGTAGTCATTTTCACAATATGACTCTTCCAATCCAAGAACATGGTATATCTCTCCATCTGTTTGTATCATCTTTAATTTCTTTAATCAGTGTCATAGTTTTCTGCATACAGGTCTTTTGTTTCCCAAGGTAGGTTTATTCCTAGGTATTTTATTCTTTTTGTTGCAGTGGTAAATGGGAGTGTTTCCTTAATTTCTCTTACAGATTCTTCATCATTAGTGTATAGGAATGCAAGAGATTTCTGTGCATTCATTTTGTATCCTGCAACTTTACCAAATTCATTGATTAGCTCTACTAGTTTTCTGGTGGCATCTTTAGGATTCTCTATGTATAGTATCATGTCATCTGCAAACAGTGCCAGTTTTACTTCTTCTTTTCCAATTTGTATTCCTTTTATTTCTTTTTCTTCTCTGATTGCCGTGGCTAGGACTTCCAAAACTATGTTGAATAATAGTGGTGAGAGTGGACATCCTTGTCTTGTTCCAAATCTTAGAAGAAATGCTTTCAGTTTTTCACCATTGAGAACAATGTTTGCTGTGGGTTTGTCGTATATGGCCTTTATTATGTTGAGGTAGGTTCCCTCTATGCCCACTTTCTGGAGAGTTTTCATCATAAATGGGTGTTGAATTTCGTCAAAAGCTTTTTCTGCATATATTGAGATGATCATATGGGTTTTCTTCTTCAATTTGTTATTATGGTGTATCACATTGATTGATTTGCATGTACTGAAGAATCCTTGCATCCCTGGGATGAATCCCACTTGAATATGGTGTCTGATCCTTTTAATGTGTTGTTGGATTCTGTTTGCTAGTATTTTGTTGAGGATTTTTGCATCTATATTCATCAGTAATACTGGTCTGTAATTTTCTTTTTTGTAGTATCTTTGTCTGGTTTTGGTATCAGGGTGATGGTGGCCTCATGGAATGAGTTTGGGAGTGTTCCTTCCTCTGCAAGTTTTTGGAAGGATTTGAGAAGGATGGGTGTTAACTCTTCTCTAAATGTTTGATAGAACTTGCCTGTGAAGCCATCTGGTCCTGGACTTTTGTTTGTTGGAAGAATTTTTTTTTTTTTTTTTTTTGCGGTACGCGGGCCTCTCACTGTTGTAGACTCCCGTTGCGGAGCACAGGCTCCGGACGCACAGGCTCAGCGGCCATGGCTCACAGGCCCAGCCGCTCCGTGGCATGTGGGATCCTCCCGGACCGGGGCACAAACCCGCATCCCCTGCATCGGCAGGTGGACTCTCAACCACTGCGCCACCAGGGAAGCCCTGTTGGAAGATTTTTAATCACAGTTTCAATTTCATTACTTGTGATTGGTCTGTTCATATTTTCTATTTGTTCCTGGTTCAGTCTTGCAAGGTTATACCTTTCTCAGAATTTGTCCATTTCTTCCAGGTTGTCCATTTTATTGGCATAGAGTTGCCTGTAGTAGTCTCTTAGGATGCTTTGTATTTCTGCGGTGTCTGTTGTAACTTCTCCTTTTTCATTTCTAATTTTACTGATTTGAGTCCTCTCCCTCTTTTTCTTGATGAGTCTGCCTAATTGTTTATCAATTCTGTTTATCTTCTCAGAGAACCAGCTTTTAGTTTTGTTGATCTTTGCTATTATTTTCTTTGTCTCGATTTCATTTATTTCTGCTCTGATCTTTATGATTTCTTTCCTTCTACTATCTTTGGGTTTTGTTTCTTCTTCTTTCTCTAGTTCCTTTAGGTGTAAGGTTAGGTTATTTGAGATTTTTCTTGTTTACTGAGGTAGGCTTGTATTGCTATAAACGTCCCTCTTAGAACTGTTTTTGCTGCATCCCATAGGTTTTGGATCGTCGTGTTTTCATTGTCATTTGTCTCTAGGTATTTTTTGATTTCCTCTTTGATTTCTTCAGCGATCTCTTGGTTATTTAGTAATGTATTGTTTAGCCTCCATGTGTTTGTGTTTTTTACGTTTTTTTCCCCTGTAATTGATTTCTAATCTCATAGCGTTGTGGTCAGAAAAGATGCTTGATATGATTTCAATTTTCTTAAATTTACTGAGGCTTGATTTGTGACCCAAGATGTGATTTATCCTGGAGGACGTCCCGTGCGCACTTGAGAAGAAAGTGTAATCTGCTGTTTTCGGATGGAATGTCCTATAAATATCAATTAAATCGATCTGGTCTATTGTGTCATTTAAAGCTTGAGTTTCCTTTTTAATTTTCTGTCTGGATCATCTGTCCATTGGTGTAAGTGAGGTGTTAAAGTCCCCCACTATTATTGTGTTCCTGTCAATTTCCTCTTTTATAGCTGTTAGCAGTTACCTTATGTATTGAGGTGCTCCTATGTTGGGTGCATATATATTTATAACTATTGTATCTCCTTCTTGGATTGATCCCTTGATCATGATGTAGTGTCCTTCCTTGTCTCTTGTAACATTCTTTATTTTGAAGTCTATTTTATCTGATATGAGTATTGCTACTCCAGCTTTCTTTTGATTTCCATTTGCATGGAATATCTTTTTCCATCCCCTCACTTTCAGTCTGTATGTGTCCCTAGGTCTGAATTGGGTCTGAATTGGGTCTCTTGTATGTAGACAGCATATATATGGGTCTTGTTTTTGTATCCATTCAGCGAGCCTGTGTCCTTTGGTTGGAGCATTTAATCCATTCACGTTTAAGGTAATTATCGATATGTATGTTCCTATTACCATTTCTTAATTGTTTTGTTTTTTTTTTTAATTTAATTAATTTATTTATTTACTTTTTTGCGGTATGCGGGCCTCTCACTGCTGTGGCCTCTCCTGCTACGGAGCACAGGCTCCAGACGCGCAGGCTCAGCAGCCATGGTCCACGGGCCCAGCCGCTCCGCGGCATGTGGGATCTTCCCAGACCAGGGCACGAACCCGTGTCCCCTGAATCGGCAGGCGGACCCTCAACCACTGCGCCACCAGGGAAGCCCTTTGGGTTTGTTTTTGTACGTCCTTTTCTTCTCTTGTGTTCCCCACTTTGAGAAGTTCCTTTAACATTTGTTGTAGACCTGGTTTGGTGGTGCTGAATTCTCTTAGCTTTTGCTTGTCTGTAAAGCTTTTGATTTCTCCATGAAATCTGAATGAGATCCTTGCCGGGTAGAGTAATCTTGGTTGTAGGTTCTTCCCTTTCATCACTTTAAATATGTCATGCCACTCCCTTCTGGCTTGTAGAGTTTCTGCTGAGAAATCAGCTGTTAACCTTATGGGAGTTCCCTTGTATGTTATTTGTCGTTTTTCCCTTGCTGCTTTCAGTAATTTTTCTTTGTCTTTGATTTTTGCCAATTTGGTTACTCTGTGTCTCGGCATGTTTCTGCTTGGGTTTATCCTGTATGGGGCTCTCTGCGCTTCCTGGACTTGGGTGGCTATTTCCTTTCCCATGTTAGGGAAGTTTTCGACTATAATCTCTTCAAATATTTTCTCAGGTTCTTTCTCTCTCTCTTCTCCTTCTGGGGCCCCTACAATGCGAATGTTGTTCCGTTTAATGTTGTCCCAGAGGTCTCTGAGGCTGTCTTCAGTTCTTTTCATTCTTTTTTCTTTATTCTGTTCGGCAGCACTGAATTCCACCATTCTGTCTTCCAGGTCACTTATCCGTTCTTATGCCTCAGTTATTCTGCTATTGATTCCTTCTAGTATAGTTTTCATTTCAGTTATTGTATTGTTCATCTCTGTTTGTTTTTCAGTTCTTCTAGGTCTTTGTTAAACATTTCTTGCATCTTCTCGATCTTTGCCTCCATTCTTTTTCCGAGGTCCTGGATCATCTTCACTATCATTATTCTGAATTCTTTTTCTAGAAGGCTGCCTATCTCCACTTCATTTAGTTGTTTTTCTGGGGTTTTATCTTGTTCCTTCATCTGGTACATAGCCCCCTGCCTTTTCATCTTGTCTATCTTTCTGTGAATATGGTTTTTGTTCCACAGGCTGCAGGACTGTATTTCTTCTTGCTTCTGCTGTCTGGCCTCTGGTGGATGAGGCTATCTAAGAGGCTTGTGCAAGTTTCCTGATGGGAGGGACTGGTGGTGGGTAGAGCAGGGTGTTGCTCTGGTGGGAAGAGCTCAGTAAAACTTTAATCCGTTTGTTTGCTGATGGGTGGGGCTGGGTTCCCTCCCTGTTGGTTGTTTGGCCTGAGGCGACCCAACACTGGAGCCTACTTGCTCTTTGGTGGGGCTAATGCTCGACTCTGGGAGGGCTCACACCAAGGAGTACTTCCCAGAACTTCTGCTGCCAGTGTCCTTGTCCTCACGGTGAGACACAGCCACCCCCCACCTCTGCAGGAGGCCCTTCAACACTAGCAGGTAGGTCTGGTTCAGTCTCCTATGGGGTCACTGCTCCTTCCCCTGCGTACTGATGCACACACTACTTTGTGTGTGCCCTCCAAGAGGGGAGTCTCTGTTTCCCCCAGTCCTATCAAAGTCCTGCAATCAAATCCCACTAGGCTTCAAAGTCTGATTCTCTAGGAATTCCTCCTCCCGTTGCCAGGCCCCCAGGTTGTGAAGCCTGATGTGGGGCTCAGAACCTTCATTCCAGTGGGTGGAATTCTGTGGTGTGAGTGTTGTCCAGTTTGTGAGTCACCCACCCAGCAGTTATGGGATTTGATTTTATTGTGATTGCGCCCTTCCTACTGTCTCACTGTGGCTTCTCCTTTGTCTTTGGATGTGGGGTATCTTTTTTGGTGAGTTCCAGTGTCTTCCTGTCAATAATTGTTCAGCAGTTAGTTGTGATTCCGGTGCTCTCGCAAGAGGGAGTGACAGCACATCCTTCTACTCCGCCATCTTGAACCAATCACAACGTTATAAACTCTTGAGGAAATGCATTTCTGCTCTCTACAGCTGATAGGAGTGAAGGGGGAAAAATACCTCGGAAATGGCTGGGTCTACATCCATCCCCTCTCTCCTTTCTGCAACTCAGCAGAGGCTTGATTATTTGGAATTCCTCTCCAAAGTTTCACTTCTTGGGCTGGTTTTAGGCCTGCTCAGTCCATAGTGATCAGCACTTTTAGAAACATCAGCATTTGAGAAACAGTATGTCAGACATTATTTGAAGCCCCTGGTGACTAGGGTATGTGTTGTTTTCTTGTGCCATCTGAGACTGATGTATCATGAGATAACTCAGGCCATATCCTGGGTGTGTGGGGTGGAGAGGGAGTAGCCAACTTACTAAGAGTATACAGACAGCAGAAGAAAAATGGTTAGCCCTTGTGTCAGACTTACTCTGTGTCAGGCTATTCTAAGAGTGTTACATAATCTAATATGTCTGCTCACAACAATCCCATGAGGTAGGTACTATTATCCTATTTTGCAGAAGAGAAAACTGAGGCACAAAGAGATGAGGAGACTTGTTCAGAGAATACAGCCAGTGAGTCACTTCGAGATCAGACAGGTAGGAAGCAGCTGAACCAGGTCTGGAACCTGGATCAGTCTGGCTCCACAAGCCTATTCCTACTTCTGTGGTTTGTGAAAGAAAACTAAAAAGGGGGAACCACTTGAGCCCCTGCATAGAGACTAGAGGTATGGATTAAAAAGAAGTAGAGATAAATTACAAGTTTGGGATTAACATATACACACTATTATATATAAAATAGGTAAAAAAAACAAGGACCTACTGTATAGCACAGGAAACTATAAACAATATCTTGTAATAACTTATAATGGAAAAGAATCTGAAAAAGAATATATGTATAACGAATCACTTTGCTCTACACTTGAAACTAACACAACATTGTAAGTTAATTATACTTTAATTTAAAAAAGAAGTAGATTAAAAATATCTACTCTGCCACTTGTTAGTTCTCTGCTTACTTTGCTTCTCTGAGCCTCTGCCTCCTCACCTGTAAATGAGAATAATAACGCCTATGCCACATCTAGAATTTTAGTGATGATCTTTTGGTAGCAGGGTACATTAAACCCACTTATAACTAGCTTTAGCCTAAAGGGGCTTTAAACTGAAAAATGCAGGAAGTCATTCTGGATTCAGACACAGACCATGTCAGAAGCTCAAGGGAAGTTGTCATAAATCTGTCTCTTTCTATCTCTTGACTGTTTGCTTTTGTATCAGTTTTATTAGCAGGCTGGGTCTCTCCACAGGGACGCAGAAATGGCCAGTTAAGCAATCGCAAGCCAAGAGATCACTTCCTTCCCCAAACCTCCAGCAAAAATCCTAGGGTTGACTCCCATTGTCCTGGCTTGGGTCACATGCCCAGCCCTGAAACCATCATGGTTGCTCTGATTGGCCAAACCTGAGTCACATGCTTACAACTGGGGGGGGGGGGTCAGCCCCTCCCAAGTCACAGGACTAGAAGTGGGTTAGGGATGGTTTTGTAAAAGAAAATCAGGGTGCTATTAACAAAACAACAGGGCATCGGTGCTGGACAGGCACAGATGTCTACTTCCTCACAGAGCCGTTGTGTGTTAGATACTCTTATGTATGCAAAGTGTTTGCCTCTGGTGGGTGCTCAGGAACTGAGTCCCTCCATTCTCTCCTCTCCTCTAAGAAACAGGATACACATCCCACCAAATCTAGGCCAACTGCTTCCTTGTTCACGTGGGGAAACGAAGAAGGTCCAGAGAAGGGAGGGGACTTGCCCAAGGTGACCCTGCAACCAGCCACAGAACCCAGCTGATCAGTCACAGAATCTGTGTCTTTTGACCTGAAACCAATCTCAGTTAAAGTCTTAGCTGAGAACATTGAGATCCCCTACTAACCAAGGGAGTTATCTTCTCATTTGCACAGGGGAGACTGGAAAACTGCAAAGCGCTTAAGACCCAGAGGAAATGATGCCACTCACACTGGGCTCCAGCTATGCACCAAGCTGTGGACTGGTAGACCTGGCAGAGTGCCAGTCCAGCTCCCCACCCATCACATTATGAACCTGGCCACTTCCTCAGGGGACTGCACTCTGGAGGCTGAGAGACCCACGTGGGCATTTTTCATACGCCTGCCCAAAGTAGGCAAGATGGCCCTTCCCTCGTTTACTTTCCTGGTTAGTTTGTGAGAGCAGCTGTGTCTCCTTCAGGGCTAAAGTGGACCAAGTAGCAAGCATGTGACTTAGTGTTGTCAGAATTGATCCTTTCAACTTGACCCTTGACTCAGTTCTAGAGTTTCTGGCCTTGGGCAGGTAGTCTAACTTCTCCACTCTAAATTAATTAGACTGGCATGCTGTGAAGCTCTGTATGTCAAGGAAGGTGAGCAAGAATGGCGCACATCAAGCTGGAATGACAAGGCTGCTCCCTCCATCCCCCCTCAAGTAAAGCACATCGGTTCTGCGTACACACTGCTGCAGGGAGTGTACCTCGCTACAGGCTTCCTGGAGGGTAATTTGGAGCCAGATGTTGAGAGCTTTAAAAATGTTCAGACTATTATTCCATAGTCTAAGCATTTTTCCTGAGAAAATAATCATGGCTATCACTAAGATATGCATAAAGATGTTCATCGCAGGATTGCATATAATAGTAAAAGACTGAAAAGAATCCAGATGTCTAACCATAGGGGATTGGTCAAATAAATTATGGTACATCGATAGAGTGAGCTATTATACAGATATCAGAGATACAGATATCATATTAGAGAATACAGAATTATGTGAAACCTGATTATAATACGAATGTTAAAGGAGCAAGTTATAAGTGACTAGGTATGCATAAACTCATTTTGTGAAAAAATATACATATTTATGTATTAAAGAGCTTAAAGTGGCTGTAACAGGGATAGATGGGAAGGAGAGAAAAATTTGTGGGTGCTTTCGGTTTTCACTTATCTGTATGTTTTCTAACATTTCATTAATAAATTTGTATTACTTTGTTAATTAGGAAAAATGCCCAGTAATTTATAAAAGGGTTTGTGTTGGTTTCCTTTTTAAAAAGCACTTTCACTTATTAAAAGATCACAATCAGAAGTGAGGTTAAATTGATATCTCTCTCCCTCTCTCTCTGTCTCTCTCTCTCTGGCTAGGACGTGTGGAGAGGAATGGGGAGCTGAAGGCTGGAAGAGCAGCAACAGCTACAGAGCGATACAGTGCAAGAAGGGGTTGCACCAGGAGGCTGTACCCATTTGCTGTATGACCCTGGGCAAGTCACTCAACATCTCTGGGCCTCAGTTGCTACCTCCACAAAATGAAGTGTTTGGTTACATTATCTCTGGAGTTCTTTCCAGTGCGGAAATTCTAGTATGGGTAAGTTCTGTGACCTCCAGTGAATGTTCATATATGCTCCAGGGGAACATGTAATGGCCCAGAAATGTGTTCAGCAAAAATTATTTTTGTCTCTCCGGCCCTGTGAGACTGTGGAAAACTCTGCTTGGCCTCTCTGTGTCTTAGCATCTTCTTTCTGCTCAGTCTCTCCATCCAGCTACTTTGAAATTGGCAAATTCATGGAAAAGCACCTAGAATATCGGGCTCACCTCCATGTGTTTCTCTTACTCTGGGATCTTGATTCCTCAAGTCCTGGCTTTCTGGATAGCTCTTTGAAGCCTTCTAACAGATTTTATTTTTCTTTTCAACAATTTTATCTAGGTTTTCTAGTTGTTTATTGAGAGGATTGATCTCTACAAGCTAGTTTGTCATGGACGTAAGCACAAATCACTTCATATGTTAGTAAGTGAAACAACTATTTATAGAATGGTATGTACAGTGGGTTCTATTTATATGCAAAGTATATATACATATATGTGTGTGTGTTTATACAGAAGAATCAGAGAAAGAACAAAAGCTATACACAGTACCTGACTGGCAAGGTTTTCATTTTTTAACATAACTATTTCCAATTTTATATAACAAACACTGAGTATGTCCAAACTGGGATTGACTTTTGAGGTCATTTTTACCCATTTTGAAAATGAGGAAATTGAGGACAAGAACATTTAAATTTATTTCAATTTAACAATTACTGGAGACTTGTTGTGGCCAGAGAACCATACAAGGGGAATCAGAACTTCCAAAGAAATGTAATACCTAGTTACCTATTCCTCCATTAGAAGTGTCTCCAACGTGTGCTAGATTTTGGGATATGTGGATGCAGATGACAAGAATCTGCCCTCAAGAAATTCTAGCTGTGGAGACAGATATTCAGATAAACCATCCCATATATGATGTGATAAATGCTAACCTGATGATATGGCAGAGACTGATTTTCTTCTTAACAGCCATTCTCTCAACTTCCAACTAAAAGATTGTATTTCCCAGCCTCCCTTGTAGCGAGTTGTGATCATGTGACAAAATTTTGGTCCATGAGATGTAAGGGGAAATGTTGTGGGGGTTTCTGGGAAGTCTTTTAAAAGGGAACAGCCAATCTCCTTTTCTATTCTCTGCTACTTGGAATGTAGATGCAATGGCTGGAGCTTTAGTAACCCTTTTGACCTATACTGTCACCTTGTGAAGGGATCACAATACTAGGATGATAGAACAGATAAAATAGCCTTAGTCACCAACACAATGGAGCTGCTCTATCAGCCCCGGATTATATATCTTTATACTTATTTTACATAAGAAAGAAACAAACTTCTTATTTCTTATGCCACTATTACTTAGGATTTTCTCTTACATGCAGATAAACAAAATCCTTACTTATACAAATCCTAAAAATAAAGTGTTATGGGAGCAAAGGAGTGAAGGAGGGAAGAATGAATATTTCCATTCTTGAGCATCAAGGAAGTCAGAGTAGGTGTGGAGGTTGTGAAGAGTTCACCAGTGAGATGGGCAGGGATTAAAGAGGAAGAGTGGACCATGCAGGGAGCATGGTCACAGGGCTGGGAATGGGCCCGGGGGTGTTGGAATCATGCAGCCTGGATTCAAATCCCATCACAATCACGTCAGTGCTTCCATGCCTCAGTTTCCCCATCTGTAAAATGGGGGTAACAATAGTGTCAGCCTCATCAGCTTGTAGTGAGGATTACACGAGTTAGTATCTGTGAAGTGCCTGGTGCCTGGTGAGTGCTCAGTAAATTCTGGCTGTTAATGCGCTTATCTGCAAAATGGGATAATCATAGTCTGACCTCTCATGGCAGCCAATGTGGATAACACAGCACAGGGCTTTACCCATTGTAGGTGCTCAGCCGTGTAGCCCTCTTTCTTTCCCTGCCCTCAGGGAGCTTACAGTCGATATTTAACAAATTTTCACCAAGCCCCTACTCTGGGCCAGGAGGTCGCTGATTCCAGGATGAATCAGACCTTATCCCTGACCTCCAGTTACAGTCTCAAGGAGAGGAAAGTAATATAAAGAGACAAGCATAATATCATGTGGAAAGTGCAACAGTGGTCCAAGTTCAGTCCATGAGCTCAGGTGAGCAAGAAAGTTAACTTTATTTTGGTTAAACGAGCTCAGTCTCTGCTATGATCTCCCATATTGGGTGGGAAACCTTAATCTCAGGTAAGTTGAGATTTTCCTATTTCTCTGGGGGTGGTGTCTCAGTTCTAGGGATCTTGTGGGGAGCATCTGGGGTGCATCATCACTTATCCATGCTGACATCTGTTGAAACAACTTTATTTCTATCTGAGGAGGAGTCACCCACCTACGCAGGCCACTGCTAAGTTGTCCCTTGTTCTGAAGTCTCACCCCCTCTCTCAGCTGCTTCCAGGGCCCTTCCAAGTGCATGGGAACCACTGCTCAGCTCCGATGGCCCCCAGGGCACAGGGAACTCTGTTAGACATATGAGATTCTTCTGCCCAGCCACACACAGCCATTTTCCTACTAGAGAGTCTGCCCAGGAGAAGCGCACAGGTCCTTTCCACATTAAATTTCCTTGAACTTATCTGGCGATTCTGTGGTCTCTCCAAGTTTAGGGCTGTGCCCCTAGAAGAGGCAGGTTCTACTCTTACTTTCCTCAGGGGTTACACCATCCATATCCCCCTTTGCTGATGCTCCAGCCCTCTCCTCACTCTTCTCTAGAAACTTTTGTCTAGTTTCAGAGAGGCAGAACCTTACTCTTAAACCCCCTGCATTTTCCCATATCAATCACGTCATCAATGCACAAAAGCCTTTTCCTGTTGCCCTGAGACCCTAGATTTTTGAAACTCAAAATCCAGGAAAAGATTCTGGTTTCTCTTTTTCTGCAGGGCCAGAAAAGGACAGTAGCCTTGAAACAACAGCCTACTGTTTTTTTGTTGTAATGGTGGCGGCAGGGGATTACATGTGGGGATTACATGTAAGGCTTCCGGGTAACAGAAATTAGCAAGAATGAAAAACAACCCTGTGAGCTCCCTCCATTTCCCCCTGCCCCCAGAATAGCTAGAATTAAGAAGACTGACGACATCAAGTGTTGGCCAGGATGTGGAGCCGCTGGAACACTGGGAATGTGAAATTGTATAGGCACTTTGGAACGCCCCTTGGCAACTTTAATAAAAATAGATCTACCTTATGATCCAGAAATTCCACTCCTAGGTATATCTCCAAGAGAAATGAAAACAGATGTCTACAAAAGACAGTGCATAAATCATAACAACTTTATTCATAATAGCCCAAACTGGACACCACCCAAATATCCATCAACAGGAGTTTGAAAAACCAGATTCTGGTAAGTTCATGCTATGTGATACCACACAACCATAAAAGTAGATGAACTACTGCTGTCCACAAAACACAAAAGTCAAAACCATCATTCTGAATAAAAGAAACCAAACATGAAAGAGTAAATATTATATAATTCCATCAATACTTATATGAAGTTCAGTAACTGGCAGAACTAGTCTATAGTTTTAGAAGTGGTTACCTCTTGGGGAGAAGGAGGGTGACTGTTATTGACCTAGGAGGGGCACCGGAAGTGACTGCTGAAAAAGTTCTAAACTTTGATCTTTGGGATGATAACACAGGTAAATAGATAGGAAAAATTTTTAATATTTGTGCATTTTACCATATGTAAATTATACCTCAGTTTTAAAAAAATCAAATTTTCCTTAAAAACACAGAGGCTAACATTTCAAAAATAATATGCTACGCTGGTGCCACGAAGAGGTAAGCCCACAGCACTCTTTGAAAGCCCAGGAGAGGCAGTAACCACACAAAAAAGAGATGTGTGTGCCTGATGATATTGCTTGGGTTCCTAGATCCAGCCACGCCTGAAGACTAACCTGGACTTTTCATCTGTGTGAACCAATGGATTCTATTCCTAGAATAACTGTTTGAGTTGGCTTTTTGCCACTTGTAACTGGAAGAGTTCTAAGGAATATCGCCTCCACTAAAAACTTTTATATGGATACAGAGCATCTATTTGGGATGATTTAAATTTATGGAAATGGATACTGGGGATATGAATTGTGAATGTACTTAATGCCAGTGAATTGTACACTTAAAAATGGATAAATGATAAATTTAATGTTATGTCTATTTTAACATAATAAAAAATGTTAATAAAAACCTTTAAAATATGCAAATAGAGAGACAGGCAATGTCATTATGAAAGATATGCATTTTGAGATGGAGCTTGAAAGATAACTGATCAAGATCTGGTTCAGAGAGGCAAAGTATTTCAGGTAAAGGAACAGGGGGAACAAACCCTTGGAGGGAGGAAAGTAAAGAGAGCATTCAGGGATGGTGAGAAGCTGAGATGTCCTGAGCAAGCTGGAGATCATGGGAGGTGGGTCTGGAAGGTAGACTGGGGCCCAGATTGGGAGGGCCTTGAATGCCAGGGTGAGGGAGTTTATGTTAACCCAAACAGAGGTCAATTCCCATTGTCTAGAAAAGGCACTGGAAGTTCCAAGGCTGTTTGGGAAAACTTCATAGAGAATTTAAGGAATGGCTTCTGGGGCCCAAGCTCCAGGTTGCCTTTCCTGGCAACTGGCTCCCCTGGAGCCAACTTCCATGTCCCACTGGCCCTGCAAGATAGATGGCTGGTGAGCTCGGGGACTGGTGATACAGGGTGTCCTTGCCTTCCACGTCCCAGTCTGGGCTGTCTGGAGGTCTGGGCTGTCTGGCCAAAAAGAACCCAGACCCTTGCCCTCTGCAACCCACTCCCCACACAACAGGCAGAGGGCCCTTTTGACACACAGCAAGCCGCTCTCATTGAAAACCCTCTAAAGGATTCCCAACCCACTTAGAATTCAGCCCACATACCTCCTACACCCCTCTGTCCTCATCTCTCGCCCTTGTGCCTGGACTTACTCCCTCCAAGCACCCTGGCATCCCTGTTGTAAGTAGACACAGCAAACTTTTGTCCTGACTTGGGGCCTTTGCCTTCTGTTCCCTCTGCCTGGGATGCTCGTACTCCCGTCTCCCCAGAGACACCTCATCATCATTCAGTCTGTGCTCAGTTGCTGCTCTTTGGAGAAGGCTTCCCGGGATGAAGTCATGCTCCACCAATCGCTTCACCCTTCATAGTTCACAGGCTGTCTGTAGTGGTCTTTTTCCTGGTTTGTTGATTGTCTCTCAGCCTCCATTTGGATGTGAACAGCTGGAAGGTAGGGATTCTGTCATGTTCTAGCTCTGTCTCCAGCACTTAGCACAGTGCCGGGCCCATAGTAGGTACTCAATAAATGATAATTGAATGAATGAACTATTCACACAGTCAGGGTCCTTACAGGTAATTCTGCAAATGGGGAAGTTGAGCCCAGAGAGGAAGAGGGACTTATGAAAGGCATTCTGCAAATCAGTGTCAGAGACAGATCTTGACCCAGGATTTCTGGCTGCAAGTTCAGTTCATTTTCTGTAATTCCCCTCCACCTCCTTTTGCTAAAAGAGTTGCCAAGCTTCAGTGATTTCCCCCTGTGATGCAAGCATCCCAGAACAGAAAAGGTAGAAAAGGTAGTGAACTAGAAGCCAGGCTGCTTCAGAGCTGGATCTAGCTCTGCCACCCACACACCTTCCAGACTGTGAGTCTCCTTGAGGGCAAAGGCATCACCAGCATCTAGCACACTCATAGTACAGTAGGTGCTTAGACAAGGGTTGCTGAATGAATAAGTGGTTGCTTACATGGAGATCATGGGTGTGAGCATAGGGTAATGGTTAAGATCTCGGAGTCTGAGCTAGACACACTTAAATTCAAATCCTGGATGTGCCACTTTCTAGTGGCTGGACACTAGTGGTAGCTAATCCCAAGATGGGCCTCAATGACCCTCACCTGCTGGTATTTATGTTCATGTATAGCCCACATTAAATTAGGGCTGACCTGTGTGACCAACAGAATTCTGCAGAAGTGACAGTGTACGACTTCTGAATCTAGATCATAAAAAGTATTGCAGCTTCCCCCTTGGACTCGGATCGTTCAATGGGTAAGCCAGAAGCCATGTTGTAAGGACACTCAAACAGCTCTGTGGAGAAGCCCACCTGGAGAGGAACCAAGCCTCTGGCACTAATTTCGGGACATGTGAGTGAGCCACTTGGAAATGAATCCTTCCACCAAGTCAAACCTTCAGATTGGACTTCCCTGGTGGTGCAGTCGTTAAGAATCCACCTGCCAATGCCGGGGACATGGGTTTGAACCCTGGTCTGGGAAGATCCCACATGCCGCGGAGCAACGAAGCCTGTGTGCCACAACTACTGAGCCTGCTCTCTAAAGCCCACATACCACAACTACTGAGCCTGCGTGCCACAACTACTGAAGCCTGTGCGCCTAGAGCCCATGCTGCACATCAAGAGAAGCCACCACAATGAGAAGCCCATGCACCGCAACAAAGAGTAGCCCCCGCCCACTGCAACTAGAGAAAGCCCGTGCACAGCAACGAAGAACCAACGCAGCCAAAAAATAACTTAGTTAATCAATTAATTTAAAAATAAAAAGTGGTTGT
Source organism: Orcinus orca (assembly GCF_937001465.1). Classification (NCBI taxonomy): domain Eukaryota; kingdom Metazoa; phylum Chordata; class Mammalia; order Artiodactyla; family Delphinidae; genus Orcinus; species Orcinus orca. Next base: position 6,061,427 of record NC_064568.1, read on the forward strand.
ACCATTAAAAAAAAAAAAAAGCCTTCAGATGACTAAAACCCAGCCTCATGAGAGAACATGGGATAGAACTGCCTAGCCCAGGTGCTCCTGAATTCTTCACCCACGAAAACCATGAGAGAGAAAAAGTGATTACTGACGTTTTGAGTTACTACATGTCAGAGTGATTTGTTATGTAGCAAGAGACAACTAATTCATCATCTATATCTTTTTCTTTTTTCATCTTTATCTTCGTCACCAACATTTATTGTGAGCTTATCATGTGGTTTTTCATTTAACCCCTCCCCCCCAATAATGCTATGAGATAGGTACTCTTATTATCCCCATTTATAGACAAGAAAACTGAGGTTTAGAACAGTGAAGTCTCTCCCTGCAGAACCCCTGACCTTAAGGACTTTATGCTCAGGCCTGAGAGTCAGAAACTCAAATACCTATGATCCAAGGCAAAACACGGCTCTAGGATCCCAGGAGGGAGAGAATTTTGGATTCTGTCTTCTGGTAGTCGAGGCTTATAGGTTGAGAGAACACTCAAAAAGCAGCAGACACATCCCCTGCCCTTGAGCACCAGACTAGTAGAGGTCAGATGCTTGCAAAGAGTGTTTGGTATTTCCCTGAAGGGAAACACGTGCATGTCTATACATTAATGATGAAAAATAATAAGCCTTCATAGGGGTCTGGCACTTTGCGCTCACAAAGCTTTACACATCCATAATTCCATGGAATCCCATCTGGCAGATAAGCATAGCATTATGGACTGAATGTTTGTGCCTCCCCCCTCCCAATTTTATATGTCAAAGTCTTAACCCCCAATATGATGGTATATGGATGTGGGGCCTTTGGGAGGTAATTAGGGTTAGATGAGGTCATGAGGGTGGGGCCTCATCATGGGATTAGTGGCCTTATAAGAGACAGCAGAGAGCTTGTTTTCTCGCTCTCCATGCACATACACAGAGAGAAGGCCATGTGAGGACACAGTGGGAAGACAGCTATCTGCCACAAGCCAGGAAGAGAGTTCTCACCAGAACCCAACCATGCTGGCACCCTGATCTCAGATTCCAGCCTCCAGAACTGAGAAAAGATAAGTATATGTTGTTTAAGCCACCCAAGCTATGGTATCTTATGGCAGCACGAGCAGACCTTAGTCTTAGGACACTGAGACCCAGAGAAGTTATATGATTCTCACAAAGTCACACAGGCTTTAAGTGGCAGAGCCCAGGGTAAAACCCGGCAATTGGGTGTTTTTACAAGTGCAAATGGTTGATGGGAGGTCAGTGCGTTTCCTCTAAGAGAGGTTCCAGGAAGAGGTGAGCAGGCAGCAGGGTTTTAAAATGGGGAGGTGGTTTAGTGGAAAGGGTGGGGGCATGGGAGGGTCTGACGGGGCAGAGTGAGTCCCCGGGAGGCTCCCAGGGTATGTGAAGTCAAAAAAGGAGTGTAGCTGGAGTGACAGGAATGAGCAAGTCTGGGCGTGTGGAAGAGGCTTGGTTAGGGAATTTGTGTTGGTGGAATTTCAGCTGGAGGGCTGTGCAGAGAGACCTTGGAGCTGGCGCCAAAGTCAACCGTGTGCCTAAAGGGGAAGAAGGGCTTCTTTTGCTCCTTGGGTGGCTTTAGTACATTCCCAATTTTGTGCAACCATCTCCACTATCCATTTCCAGAACATTTCCACCCCCCCCACAAATAACTCCATATCTCCCAATTCCCCTTTTCCCCCATTCCTTCACAACCGCTAATCTACTTTCTGTCTCTATAGATTTCCCTATTCTTCACTTTCATATAAATGGAATCAACTCCACAGTGTTGTCTGATGTGACGGTCTTCTTTCATTTAGCATAACGTTTTCGAGGTTTATCTATGGTGCAGCATATATAGGTACCTCATTCCTTTTTATGGCTGTATAATATCCCATTGTGTGGACATTCCACATTTTGTGTATTCATTCATCAGCTGAGGGACACACAGGTTGTTACCTCTTTTTGGCTGTCATACAAAATGCTGCTATGAACATTCCTGTATGCTTGTATGAGGTTTTATATGAACCTATGGTTTTTTGGGGTTTTTTTTGCGATACGTGGGCCTCTCACCGTTGTGGCCTCTCCCATTGCGGAGCACAGGCTCCGGACGCGCAGGCTCAGCGGCCATGGCTCACAGGCCCAGCTGCGCTGCGGCATGTGGGATCCTCCCGGACCGGGGCACGAACCCATGTCCCCTGCATCGGCAGGCGGACCCCCAACCACTGCGCCACGAGGGAAGCCCTGAACCTATGTTTTTATTCTCTTAGATATATACCTGGGAATGGAATTGCTGGATCATATGGTGATTCTAGGCTTAATTTTTTGAGGAATCACCAAACTGCTCTCCAGGGCAGCTGCACCATTCTACATCTCCATCAGCAATGTTCAAGGGTTCCAAAGTCTCCACATCTTTGCCAACTTATCTGTTTTTTGTTTTGTTTTGTTTTGTTTTTCCTTTTACATATCCATTCTACTGGGTGTGAAGTGATATCTCATTGGTTTTGATTTGCATTTACCTAATGACTAATGATGCTGAGCATCTTTGCAAGTGCTTATTGGCCGTCTGTATATCTTCTTTGGAGAAATGTCTATTCAGATCTTTTGTCCATTTTTTTTTAAGTTGGGTTGTTTGCTTTTTAGCATTAATTTTAAGAATTTTTAATATATTCTAGATACTAGACCCATATCAGACATTTGATTTGCAAACATTTTCTCGCATTCTCTGGGGGTCACCTTTTTCTAATTCATACCAGGGTTCCTTTGGGTCTGATGGGGACTTTAACCCTGGTGCCACAGCCCTGGTCGCTCTCCTGCCATGAAAACAGAAACAGTCTCTCCGAGGTCTCACCAAGAGGACATGGAAGCACTTCAGCACCTTTACAACCGGTCTGCCACTCGGCACTAGGGGCTTAAATCTGGAGATAACATGGTCCCTTTCCTCCGCTTTCCCATCTCCTCAAACAGTGTCTACAATCAATCGCCAAGGCTCTCAAAGCCAGATACTCGGGCGCCCTTGACTCCGCCCCCTCGCGTCACCAGCCAATCAGCTACCGCAGCTGTCACCTCTCCTTCCTCCTCCTCTCCACACCCCAGCCTGCGCCGCGGTTACCTGAATGATCTCAAGCTTCACAGTCGTGTGCAGACCTCAAGGCTGGCTTCTTCCAGTCCATTCCCCCCTCCATCGACACAGGAGCAGAGTGACTTTTCTTAAGTAAAAATCCGTCCTGGGGTTCCCCCGGCTGACAACTTTGCCACGCCTATTGTCAGGACAAAAGACGCACAGGAAGCGACCTTTGGCTGGCACTGCTCTCCCCACCCCCTTCTTGAAGTGACTCAGCCAGGACGAGCCTTCTCCCAGTTTGCCAACTCACCCCACCTCCATGCTGTACAGAAACCATCCCCTCTGAAATAGGGGATAGTAAAGAGATGGCAGTGGAGATTTCCAAAAGAAATCACAGGATGGGCAACAACTGGCCAGGGAGGAGCGGGGGTTTGTGTGGGGAAGGGGAAGGGCGCCCGTGAGGGGAGGGAACCTCCCTCAGCATGTGCAGTGACACCCTTGGACACCCGGCCCGCCGGGGACTCAATCCAGTCACCTGAGAGGCTCCTGCGGGTGTGAGAGCCTAAGTCAGCCCCAAGCATCAGGAGGCAGAGTCCTCTGGCCCACTTGGGTCCCCTTAGACTCCTCAAACCAAGGCCTGGAGAAGCTGTCAGGCCACCTCTTCCTCCCTTTGCCTCCATAAACCTCCATCTAGACTCTTGCACTAACTTTGATATCAAATGGGGAAACCGAGACTCAAAGAGAGGAATAGGTAGTTTCCAACCTTGGCTGTGTCTTAGGGTCACCAGGGGAATTTGAGGTAAATAAGCTTCCCTAGATCCTACTACCAGCTTGGGGTAGGGGCCCTGTCATCTGCATTTTTTAACAGGTGATTCTGCTGGGAACAGGGGAGCAGCTGAGTGCTTGGCGGACACACAGAAAAGTGTGGGATCTTGGGGGGGCCCATCTCCTGATGGCGTCTGGCTCTCTTCCCAGAACCCCGAGGTGTGCTTCTGGCGAGGGGTCACTAAGCCTGGGATGTGTGTGGCTGGACCAAATTTGCTGGGAATGCTTCTCGCCTCTGTACTCTGGACTTTTGTTACGGATGTTCTTTGGAGAGAGAAGTCTCCTGGGAGGAAGCCCGGCTCCTCTGAGGAGTTTTCTCCTCGGAAACCTGAGAAGGAGAGATTTGGGGGCCTGAGGGAGAAGTGAGAGAGGAACAGAAGCTCCACCCCAGGGCAAGTAGAACTGAAACGAAATTAAAAAGGAGCCTGTTTGTCACCTGGGGGGGTGCGGACATGAGAGGTGGAGGTGCGGGCAGGCGAGTCAGCTGCCAGCCCCACTCCTGCCCCAGGCTCCCAGCACCCTCCTTGCTCCCTGCCTGCCCTTCCCATCACAACGTGTTCCCTGCGCAGGAGCTGAAACACATCCACCCTTTAGTGCAATTGCCTAATAACGCTGATCCAAAACATGACCATATTCCCCTCTTTCTTTTCTTCTCTCTCTTCCCTTCTTCCCTCCCTCCCCCTCCACGTGCTGCTTTCTCATTTTTGTCCTTGGTCTTGAGCTTTTAATCTGAGTTGCATTTCCTCAGGTCTTTATGTCTTCATTGATTATTTGTGTTTTCCACACTCACTTGGCAAAACCACAACTCTGGTCACGTGCACTCTCAGCCACCCCTGCCCCACCCCCGCACAGCTACCGCTGGGTGAGGCGATCGCTGTCTGGCAATTGGACCCTATCTCCCTATTCATTCACTCTGCAGCTCTGCTCCACGGCTGTTTTCACTCCTCTGCTCCCTAAACCCTTAGTGCCTCCTCCCCCGTCCTCACTCTTGGCTTCCTGTCCACTGAGAAAATCAAAGCAATCAGAACAAAGACATAAATAGACATTTCTCCAAAGAAGACATACAGATGGCCAACAAACACATGAAAAGACGCTCAGCATCACTAATTATTAGAGAAATGGTCTAATAATCAAATGGTCAGAATCAATGGTCAGAATGGCCATCATGGTCAGAATGGCCATCATCAAAAAATCTACAAACAATAAATGCTGGAGAGGGTGCAGAGAAAAGGAAACCCTCCTGCACTGTTGGTGGGAATGTAAATTGATACAGCCACTATGGAGAACAGTATGGATGTTCCTTAAGAAACTAAAAATAGAGCTATCATATGTCCCAGCAATCCCACTCCTGGGCATATACCCAGAGAAAACCATAATTCAAAAAGATATATGCACCCCAATGTTCACTGCAGCACTATTTACAATAGCCAGGACGTGGAAGCAACCTAAGTGTCCATCAACAGAGGAATGGATAAAGAAGATGCAGTACATATATACAATGGAATATTACTCAGCCAGAAAAAGGAACGAAATTGTGTCATTTGCAGAGATGTGGATGGACTTAGAGACTGTCATACAGAGTGAAGTAAAGAGAAAAACAAATATCGTATATTAACGCATATATGTAGAATCTAGAAAAACGGTATAGATGATCTTATTTGCAAAGCAGAAATAGTGACACAGACGTAGAGAACAAACATGGATACCACGGGGGAAGGGGGAGTGGGATGAATTGGGAGATTGGGATTGACATATATACACTACTATGTATAAAATAGCTAACTAATGAGAACTTACTGTATAGCACAGGAAACTCTACTCACTGCTCTGTGGTGACCTAAATGGGAAGGAAATCCCAAAAAGAAGGGGATATGTGTATATGTATAGCTGATTCCCTTTGCTGTACAGCAGAAACTAACACAACACTGTAAAGCAATTATACTCCAATAAAAATTAATTAAAAACAAACAGAAAAACCCAAAGCAATTGGAACATCCACAGACCATACACCGACCCTCCCACCAGCATCTCCACCCACTGCTCAGCCTTCCTACCTGTTGCCACAGGTGAGCTGATCACTCTTATGCACCTGTTTTGTGCACTGGACCCCATCCCCCTTCCTCTGCCCAAGGACATCTCTCTAGCAACCCTCTCTCTTCTTCCCCAGCATCATTTCTAACCTCCTGTGGGTCATTCTCATCAGCATACAAACACACCATTATTTTTCCCATCTTTAAAACAATAACAACAACAACATACCAATCTTCTCTACTCCTCTTTCCCTTCTAGCTACCCCTTTATGTCTCCCTGTTTGGGTTAGTTATTGCTGTGTAATGATCCACCCCAAACTTAGTGGCTTTCAAACAATCACCATTTTATTATCTCTTCAGGGCCATGAAATCCTATTGGATCTACCTTCAGAATATATCCAGACTCCAACCACTTCCCATCTTTTTGGCTGCCACCAACCCGGTGTGAGCTCCCATCCCCGCTTAGCTGGATGACTTCTCATTGCTCTTTCTGTTTCCACCGTAACCTCCTAAAGCCTGCTGATTTATAACAGAGTGGCCAGAGGGATCCTTTTAAAATCTAAGACAGATCACAGCCCTCCCCTGCTCAACACCCTACTAGGACTCCCTTGTTACTCAGCAAAAATGCCAAAGTCCTCACCATCACTTACAAGACCCTTTGTGGCCACCCCGTGACCTCTGACCCCCTTCTACTCTCCCCTTCACTCCCTCTGCTCCAGCTGCTTAGCCTCTGATACTATCCTTCAAACTCAGCTGGCGCACTGTCACCCAGAGCCTTTGCACAGGCCCTTCCCCCAGCTCGGAGGCTCTCCTCCTAGAGCTCTGCAGGGCTCCCTCCTTCGCCTCCTTCAACTCTTTGCTCAGAGGTCACCTCCTCCATGATGCCTTCCTTGATCTCCCCATTTAGAACTGCATCCCAACCCTGACTCTCTGGCTTTTCCAGTCTCCCTTTCCCTGTGCTCTTCTCTCACCAATAGCTCTTAGCCTTCTAATATACTCTATAATTTACTCATTTATTATCTTTATTGTTTATTGTCTGTCTCATGCTGCTCATATGTAAGGTTCACAAGGGGACACACCTTTGCCTCTTGTTCATGGATGTGTTCTAATGCCTAGAGCAGAGTCAAGTACAGAGAGGGTGCTAAAATTTTATTTTTTAATTTTACCATAAGTATCTCAAGTCCCTTTAAGTATGTCAAATCCTTTGTGACACAAGGCAGGGTGTAGACACATTTATTCTTGCATTCACTCATCCATCCATCCATCCATCCATCCAACCATTCAATCGACTGCCCATCCATCCATTTGTATCCATTTATCTGCTTCTCATCATCCATTTATTCTGCCTCTCTGTGTATCCATCTATTCGTTCGTCCTGTCTGGTATATATCTAAACAATCCTTCAACAAACATTTCTGAAGCTCGAATTTTGGCCAGCCCTGTGCTGGGCTCTGCACTCAAATCCATGACAATGACCGTCTGACCCCTGAGATGGCTGCTGTAAATAACTGCTCCAGGATGTCTGCATATGTTAAAAACAAAACAGAACAAAGCAGGCCCTCCAGCCTTAATGGAAAGGATGGCACCGTAAGTGACAGCTGTGAATTGCTTGGGTGGAGGTGGACTGGGGGAGGGAAAGGAAGTTCGTCTCCTCCTCTGTCTCTGCTCCAGGCTGCCCCTGCCCAGTACCAGACACAGACCTGGGACATCTGGGTTCTACTTTCTCCAGGTTCCTGAGCCCCAGGTTCCTCATTTGCAAAATAAAATAGTATTGCTCATCTGACCAAATTAACCAAAGCATGTGTGAAACTTCTTGTACCAGTGGATCTTGACCCTGGCTGCACATTCTAATCCCACAGGAAGCAGACACCCAGGCCCCCTTTTCAAACAATGAAATCTAAAAATCTTGGAATGGGGCCTGGGCATCAGCGTTTTAATTGCTCAGCTGTGGGGCCTGGGCATTGCTGCTTTTAGGAAGTTTCCAGGGGATTCTAATGTGCAGCCAGGCCTTTGTACCACCAGAGCTAGAGCTGTTTAATCAATGCCCTTTATCTAGTTAATTGATCTTGAATATTGCAGCTGGAGAAAAGCAGATTTAATTAGAGGAGGCGCAACATTTGTGAAGATGCTGATGACAATGTCTGGACATTTTCAAGGGCTTCACAAGTTGTATGTTGCTTGTTATTTTACTCTTAGTTGTTTTAGATTTAGGTTACATCATGGGAAAAACTCATGTTCATAAGGCTAATTTTTGGAGGGAGCAGTTAGAGAAAGAGTTGGAAACTATCAATGATTGAGCCCATGGGGAAGAAGATAAAGTGAGAGAAACAGAGACAGAGACACAGAGAGAGAGAGGAGAGAAGTTGAGGAAGAAATTTTCCCGAGCTAATCGGGCAAGAGTAAGTAGAGAAATGGCAAAGAAAGATCTGTGAAAGCACAGGAGCACGGGCCCGAGGTCATGCTCTCCGGCTGCTGACTACGAGCGATGGGAGAGCAGGCTGGGCTGGGGCTCCCCTCCTTCCAAGGGAAGAGGTGTGTCTTGGTGGGGAAACAACACTGGACCCTGGATCCCACCTTACAGTCTTACTGTGATGGAACACCTGTTCAGGTCCTCCAGGAAGCAGACCTCAAGACAAGAGGCATGCAAGGGATTTATTGGGGAGCTCCTCGTAAGGAATAAAGCAGAAAGAGAGACAAAGTAGACAGCAGAGCCTCAGGTTGCAGTGGTGGTTGGACACCTGTGAAAGGAGAGAGGCAAGAAGAGGCTTGGGCAGAAGGAGCCTCAGGCTGCCGTGTGGCGTTGAGAAAACGCTGGCTGGGCCAGCGGGGGTGGGGGCCCCGAAGAAAAGACTGGCTGTTAGAGGAGCCCCTGCTGGGAGGGGAAGGCCCAGCTCTGGTACCCCACCACCACCACCATGTGCAGTCATTGTCTGGGAGCAGCTGGGGCAGCAGCTGGAGGCTGTCAGCCAAACACACTCTTCCCAGGAGGGAATCTTCAAGGGGCAGCTCCACGGCCGCCATAGACACTTACAAAGTAATGAAAATATTCATTACCTAACCAATATTCGTTGAGCTCACATTAAACATAAAGCACTGTGCTAGGCACTGTGGATATAACAGTGAACTTGACGGGCATGTCCCTGCCCTCGGGAGCTTTTATACCACAGCTGGGAGACAGACATTATATGATGTCTTAGTCACCATTAAGAGATGCTCAGAGAATCTGTAATAGGTGGGATGAACATATGGTTTACCTTTGAAACCTGGACCCCTCTGAGATGAAAGTGAGTGCTACTCTAATAACGATGCCTGGACAAATGGCATAAACTGGGACTATCCTGGGCAAACTGGGATATATGGTGATTCTGAAATAGAGAAACATGATCTAGTCCAGGAAATCAGGGAAGATTTCCTTGAGAAAGGGATGTTGGAGCTCGAATCTGAAGGGTGTGTAGGCGTTAACTAGTTGCTCAGGTCCCATTGTATGTTATCAGAACCTGTCACCACAGGTGTTCACTGACCATTTGATGGCTAATTTCTCACTGTCTCAGGGACTCCCATATTGGGGATATCACTGTTGTCTGAAAAGGCCCTGCCTGGGATTCTTCTGATGGCACCGAAAAGGAAATGCAGGCACTGAGAGCCTGTCCATGGCTTTCCCTCTGCCTGGGTGATGTCATTCTGGACAGAGAATATGGGAACCTGACAACATGGATTATTACCCACTTTCAGCTTTTTAGAGCCTGTGTCCCCATTATACCTCTCCCAGCCCCCAGCCCCCACCACTCTGCTCTCTGTCCCTGTGAATTTAACCACTCTAGGGACCTCACAGAAGTGGAATCATACGATATTTGTCCTATTGTGCCTGGCTTAGTTCACTTAGCATATTTACCACATTTTATTTATCCATTCACCTGTCTGTGGACATTTGGATCATTTCCACCCTTTGGTTATTGTGAATAATGCTGCTATGAGCATGGGTGTACAAATACCTTTTTTTTTTTTTTTTTGGCGATACGCGGGCCTCTCACTGTCGTGGCCCCTCCGTTGAGGAGCACAGGCTCCGGACGCACAGGCTCAGCAGCCATGGCTCACGGGCCCAGCCGCTCCGCGGCATGTGGGATCTTCTTGGACCGGGGCACGAACCCGCGTCCCCTGCATCGGCAGGCGGACTCTCAACCACTGCGCCACCAGGGAAGCCCGCCTTACTGTTTTTAACAGTGTCTTCACCATTTCACATTCCCACCAACAATGCAAAAGGGTTCCGATTTCTCCACATCCTTACCAACACTTATTTTCTCCTCTAATCTTTTACAGGGATTTGAATTGCTTTTAATTTTGAGATAATTGTTGATTCACATGCAATTGTAAGAAGTACTGTGGGGAGGTCCCACATACTCTTCACCCATTTCCCCCAGCGGTGACATCTTTCGTAACTTTAGCATAATATCATGACTAGGACATCAACATTGACACAACCCACTGACCTTATTCAGATGTCACCACTTTTACATGTACTCGTTTGTGTGTGTGTGTGTGTGTGTGTGTGTGTGTGTAGAATCAGTTTTTTGCAAATGTATCCCACACATGGATTCGGGAGAGGCCGCGACAGTGAGAGGCCTGTGTACCGCCAAAAAAAAAAAAAAAAGTCCTTTAAAATCTTTTATTTTGGAAAAACTAAAGCTACACCAGAGAAAAGAGTGGAGTGTAACGAACACCCATGTACCATCGCCCAACTCCAGCAACTCTCAATTTATGGCGGAGTTTGTTTCCTCTCTAGCCTCACCCACTCCCATGTCACTACGCAGTAAATCTCAGCCTTCTTATCGTTTCATTGTAACCCAGCATTTCAGACTGCAACTCTAAGAGGCTCATCACTTTTAAGCAGAACCATAACACTATCATTGTGCTCCATCCCCTCCCCACAGCCACCAGTAATCCCCAGAGGCTTCACAGAGAATTTGAAGATATCCTAGGTTCTCCTTCGCCAAGTGACCTCCTAGAAAGGGTGCCCATGGGCTGTAAGTAAGTTGCTGAAGGATAATAGACAAGAGTAACAAGTTCTTTTTCTCCCACCTCTCACAGCCAGTCCATCAGAAAACTCCATTCCACCACCTGCGAAACAGAATCAGAATCCAATCCTGTGTCACCACGTCTGCTCCCATCATCCCTGTCCCAGCAATCATGTCTCCAACCTGGGCTGCTGCCCAGCCTCCTCCCTGCTCTCTCCCTGCCTCCACCTCTGCTCCACTCCGCCTGGTCTACGCACTGAGCCAGAGGGATGCTGTCAAAACCTAAGCCAGAGCACGCTCTCCTCTGCTCTGCACCCTCCAGGGCTGCTCATCACATTCAAGAGCCTAGACAATCAGTCTCTCCCCAGCACCCCTGCCATCTTGGGATTTCATGCACTCCTCTCTTTCTCTTTGCTGCCGTGTAGACATGCCAACCACTCTCCCACCACAGGGTCTTTGCCCATGCTCTGTCCTCTGCCTGGAATACTCTTCTCCAGATATCCATTTGACCTTGCTTCCTTCAGGTCTCTGCTCAAATGTCACTGTGCGAGTATCTTCTATTTGCACACCTGGATCTACTCAACACCTATTTCTACCCTGCTCTGCCCCCCAAGTACTGACTATAGGGACAAACCCCACAGACTCCTTTGTCCTCTGGCTCCCATTGGGTTTGGCCCGTGGGGGGGACCGTGAGAAGGTTGATGAGGGGAGAATAGAGTGAGGTCGGGTATTTATTCCCCAGGCTCCCTTCCCAGATGACTGTTGCAGGTCGTGTGCACACAGCCTTCCTCCTCTTTGTCCTCTGTCCTGTCTCCTCTTCTCCCACTCTCAGTGGGACGGTAGTCCCACGCCACTATCCCCGTGGTTTTCCTCCATCCTGCCCATATTGTTGTAAGTGGTCCCTCTGCTAACTCTCCTCCTGTGACCCCCTTGTCGTGCCAGCTGTTCCCTGCCGGGATGCTGACTGATGTAGTCATTTTCTCAGTGAGCCTGTCCCTGGCTATGCCAGCCTCCAGGACCACACCCTCCCTGTATTCTCTGCCTTGTGTTCCTCGGCATTTCTCACCACCTAACGTGGTACATACTCTACTCACCTATGTTTATTGTCTGTCTCCCCCAACTGGGTCAGCTGTGTCCTGTTGCACAGGCTGTGCACTGCACGGTTCCTGAGGTCACCATTTACACAGACGACAGTGTGATAGGTCAACGTCACCTCCTAGAGATGCACAACTGGGTGGCCCTGCTACCCACTGGAATACAAGCTCTGCCTTTTTCTTTTTTCCACTACTGTATGTCAAGTGCTTAGAACAGTGCTTAGCACATAGTAGTTCCCATAACATTGTCTTTAATGACAGTTCATCCTTTTTTACTTCCCATGAGGAGTGTAGGTATCCTTATAGGGTGGTGTCAGGAGGTCTTAGTGAGTTTTGGGAGGGTTTCCCTTGATATTTACCCCACGACTGTAAGGCCCGGACTGTTTTCCTTACCTACTGTATACCTGCTGTAATGTGTGCTCTTACTGCCCTTCTCAGTTCTCCTGAGAGTTGCCCTTGGCCAAGGAGGAGCCCCCTTGCCTTCCACACCTGGGATAGCCCATGGCCAGTGACGGACACAGGTACAAAATCCTGCCCGCTTGCCTCAAGGTGAGACCGACTCGGTGGTGCCGCCCTACAGGGCCAGGCGTCCTCACTTAGTACCCAGCCCACGGGCATAAGCATCCTGACTCGGGCTCCCCTTCCCGGGAACCTGCCCTGAGACACGTGTGCGCCCTCCACGCCTGGCATACCGTGCCGCGCACAGCAGGGCTGCTAAACATTTCTGAGTGCATGAATAAAGCAGCACGGGTTGGCTTTCCAGCTCTATAGCCTCCCCGAGTCATCTTGACCCTGAGCCTCAGTTTCCCAAAAGGCCTGGTGGAGGTAATCCTATTCACCGACATGACCCTACAGAGCTGTGAGGGACCAACGCTTGTTGGGAGCATTTAGATACACCCAGCAGAGTGCCAAGAAAGTCACACCCCCGAATTTCTCCGACAGCTTTGGGAGGCGGGTGCAGCAGTCTCCAGCCGGCTCCGCGCTTCCCTCCTCTCTGAACGGTAAACCTCGTCTGGCCGACTTACTTGTTAGCTCCTGGTAGGGTGGCTTTCTGTCTCATGGCCTCTTCCCCCCAGGGGCTGGGGCTCAGAAGCTCTGTGTGGATGCTCTCTGTCTGATTGAGAGTGCTTTGGGAACCAGGAGGGACTCGGGGAAAGACAGCAATCAGAATGTACCATTAGGTATTAATGCCACCTGCCATCAGTGCGCCGGCCAGACTGGCTTCCCTTGAGTCTGCTGGGCTGAGCTTAATTAGTTTTTGGATTTCTTAGCTGTGGGGTGTCTCTGTAATCATCGGCCACCTGGCCCCAGCTCAGCCCCAGCGGGAGAGAGGCCTCTAGAAGCATGAGCTGATGGGAGGCTATTCTTGCAGAGGGAGAGCCCCTCAGAGCTGAAGCCATGCTTCGGCAGCCAGACTGCCCACCTGCTCACCCCACTTGAGGAAATGGCGGCCTCCGGAGGTGGGAATGACCCTCAGCACACAGCAGAGCCGGATGAGAGCTCAGGCTTCCTGTGTTTCGGTCTGGGGTCTTGTGCACTTCTGAATCCCTCCATCCCTTCCCCCAATTCTTCCCCAGCACCTTCGCAGGCTGGGACGCTGGGATTTCATGGCTGACTAAGCCAGAGTAGCCCTCCCGTCCCAGGCTTACACAGTAGTGGAAGCCCGCGCCAATCAACAGGCAAGCGAGCTAATACACTGATAACGGCAAGTGGCGAAAAGGCCACGGAGGAGACAATAGCGCAGTGAAGGAACCTACCGTGGATCGCCTTACACAGGGACATCGGGGAAGACCTCTCTGAGGGGCTGACTATTCACTTAAGAATTTTCCTCATAGAATGGCAGTGAATACATCGAGGAAACAACAGAACAAGAAAATCATAATTTCGCAACCCCTATTAGTGGATCCAGGCTTTGGGCACCAGTGGTTGCAAACATCACTAAAAGGGAGGCCAGCAGACACTAAGTGCCTCGTGATGGAAGAACACCACAGGGCCCTGAAATTGCCATAAAATTAAACGGAAATCTGATCAAGTCCCTAGCCCAGCACTAGCCAGTGAAATACACATGGAGGCGAATCAACTTATCACACATGTAAGTTAAAATTTTCTAGGAAGCCCCCTGAAAAAGTAAAAAGAAACAGGTGGACTTAATTTTAATAGTATGCCTTATTTAACCCAACCTATCCAAAATCTTATCATTTCAATATATAATCAATATGAAAAATGATCAGTGAAATCGTTTGCATGCTTGTTTCATGGTTAATCTTTGAAATCTGGCGTGTGTTTGACACAGCACGTCTCAGTCTGGACGGGCCACATTTCAAGTCTTCGGTAGCCACAGGTGGCTGTTGACAGCCGTCCCGGACAGCACGGCTCTGAGTCAGCTATCAGCTTCCAGGAAACTCAGAGGACAAAGGAATACGTGAGACAACACCATGCTGATGCCATCAGCAAAATCCAGATACTCCGGACTTCTGGAAAACTACAGGAAAAGCAACCCAGCTTTTTTATTTTTCTTTAAAGAAATGCATTGTAAGGGGGAAAAATAACGGAGAGACAATCCATAAATTAACAGTCTTCAGAGACATACATATCAACCAATCACAATGTGTAACCAATTCCAAACAATACACAAAACACTTTATAGTGTTTATGAAATAACTGGATATCTGAACACTGAATGTTTGATGCTATTAAAGGGTAGTTATTTGTTGTAGGTGTGATAATGACGTTGTGGTTATTTATTTTTTTTGAGAGAGTCATTGTCTTTTAGAGAGACATACTGAAATATTTATGAAGGCATACTGAAAATAATATGAAGTCTGGAATTTGCTTCAGAATAATACAGGATGAGGGAGAAGAATGGAGGTGGGGGTAAAATGAAACAAACTTGATAATGGGTGATGCTAGGTGATGGATACATGGATTTTATTATACTATCCTGTCCACTTTTGTATATGTTTAAAGTTTTCCAGAGTAAAAAAATTTTAAGGAAACTGGGATGATATTGGAAAGGAATAGGGATAGTGGAGGCCACAAAACAACAAATTCCATGAGGGCAGGGATGTCTGCCTTATCCATCAGTGTTTCATAGCAACTCACACAGACATGACACATGGTAGATACTTAGCACATTTTTTTTCTTTTCTGCAGTTATTTTTGTCCTTAGGGCTCTTTGGCTATATCCCACCAGGGATGTACAGATTACTCTGTTTTTAAGAAATAATTCTTCTCTATGCGGTTATATCACCAACTTTTGCAAAGGTTTATTTGTTAGATTTTATTTTTTACTTAGTGATTTTTTTAACTTTAATTTTGTTTCATAATTGCGTAAAATATTTGAATGTTTCCCAAGTCAAATCTACAAAGGAAGGCACGAAGGAGCTCAACTTCAATCCTGACAATTTCCTTTCGAGGATTTATCTCTACTTCTTGGCTACAGCTAATGGGAGTGAAGTCACGGACTCCTAGCTAAAGGGCGTTGACCCATGGCCCATCAACTAGCCCACTGGTCACACCCTTTTGGAATCTGAGACTCCAACAGAGGGACAAAGAGATGAAAGTGGTTGGCTTTTACTCATCGGGGATGGCGTACTGACCAGAATGCCCTTGCTCTGGTCTCACTCCCAGGGTCCCGGCATCCAGCCCTCTGACGTTGCTTTGGATCCTGCATGGGTCCCAGGCAGGTCCTCCAGGTCCCAGGCAGGTCCTTCATGAAGTTCTGAGCCTCTGATATGAATTCACCAAATTCCCTCTGCCTTACGTTAGCCTGAGTCTGTTTCTGTTGCTTGCGCCTTAAGAAACCAAACTCACGCCCTTAGCCATTAGCAGACTCTTGTGTTGGGGTCCACGAGAGTCACACCCATCCCTGTGCGGAGCTGGCAGATTCTGGTCTTGGAATAGTGCTTCTGAGCACTCGCTCCGCCCTGGGTGAGGGACTGCATTCCTTGGTCCACAAAGCTTACTGTCTGGTTACTCAGGCCTGAGGGCCCGAGGGCTACGGTTTCCTGTGCTTTCCCACTTTGCCTGGCCTCTGAGTATCTCTGTGCCCCCAGCCCCAGCAGGGAAGCAGCCTACCTGGCCCCCACCAGTCTCAACCCAAGGAATGGAAGTCACAGCGGCTGGGCCAGGATGGGGCTGGGAGGGGGTCTTCCCTTGGTCTGCCCCCATTGCTTCCTGCTGGCTTCCTTTGATGAGCTTCTTCCTCCCCTGCTTCGCTGCCCACTTGGCTGTGAGGACACAAGAAGGCTCCTCAGTTGCTATAACAACACCCACCACCTTCCTCTGCACTTAGCCAGGCTCTTTATTCCCTCTCAGAGAATGGATCTGCCTGCAGTGACCAGGCTCCCTTTGGCCTCAGAGTTGGGTTTGAGCAATTATTATTATTACTGTCAGTCGTGTTATTGTTATTGTTGGTTTGGAGCTGCCGTTTACTGACAGCTCACTAGGATGAGCTCAGGATGCTAACTAAGCCTTTACAAGCACTATCTCATTTAATCTTCACAGTGACACTATGAGTCAGGGAATATGGCTCCCAATTTATGGCTAAGGAGAAAGTCGGTATGGTCTAGTTTATAACAGCAGGGGCCCTGTACCTGACTGCCCAGGTTCAAATCCTGACTCTGCTAGATGCTAGCTGTGAGGGCAAATTACATATCTGCTCCCTGCCTCAGTTAACCCATCTGCAAAATAGAGATAATAATGGTGCCTGGAGTAGTGCCTGTCATATAGCAAGGGCTTGTCTTGGTTATCCTAGAAGCATTTCCTGAGACAAGGATACCAGCAGAAGTATAGTTTGGGGGAGGTCTGAGGCCGGGAGTAGGGAATGAGGCGGGGAAAGGAAGGCAGCCCAGAAAGTGTGCTTTATTAATTAAGGGACCGCCGTGGACAACTGGAGATGAAGCCTGCTGGGAGCAAGCGAAGACACACGTGCAGTTACAGCATCTCAAGAGTGATGGACTCGGGCTATTTATCCACCAGCTCCCGTCAGCTATAGGTTGAGGATTGCTCCTGGGTGGGTATGAATTCCCCAGCACTACTGTCCTTCTCTATGGGCTCTGCAAAGTTACTCTGACAGCTGGAGAAAGCCTCCAACCAGGTGATGCAGGTGGCGGCAGCAGGAAGCTGCGGTGGGCATGTATTGAAGGCACCAGTGGTGTCTGCTACAAAGCTAATGAACACTTGTCGAATGAATGAACAAAGGAAAGGAAACTGCGGGTCGGTCGGTCGCCAGAATGCACCACCCCAGCCCCATCCACAGATGTCAACGGTCTAATCCCATCATGAATATGACAATATGTGATGTTACATGGCAAAGGGACTTTGCAGATGTAATTAAATGTACAGACCCTAAAACAGGGAGATTATCCTGGTGGACTCAATCTAATGACATGAACCATTAAAAGCAGACTTTCCCTGGTTGGAGTAGGAAAGGAACCACAGGAGAAGCTGGAGGGTTTCATCAAAGCAGGAGAAAGACTTGACCTGCATGAGAAGGAATGTGGGTGGCCCCAGGAGCAGAGACTAGCTCCCAGGTGACCACTGGCAAGGAAACGGGGCCTCGGTCCTACAGTCACAGGATCTGGATTCTGCCTACAAGCTGACTCTACTTGGAAGCGTGTTCTTTCCCAGAGCCTCCAGGTAAGGGCCTGGGCTGGCCGACACCTCTATTTCAGCCTGTGAGACTCTAAGCAGAATAGCCAGCTGAGCCCCCTGGACTTCTGAGCTGCAGGCTGCGAGATAACAAATTTATGTTGTTTTAAGCCACCGAGTTTGTGGGAATTCGTCACAGCAGCCTTAGGAAACCAGCACAGAAACTAAGGCTCAAAGTGCACCAGTGACGTGCTCGACGCCACACAGCCAATAAATGACAGGGCTGGGATGTGGACACAGACTTGCTTATCTTCAGTTCCCAGGTTCCTGACCTCTACGTAATGCTGTCTCCTGCTCCTTGAGGGGAAGGAGGGGAGAAGGGAACCCTGAGAAAGGGGAAAGGGGGAGAGTGAGGAGAGCCCAGGTGAACAATGTAGCATCAGCTAAGAGCACAAATTCTGAGCCGGACAGGTTTGTGTTTCAAGTCTGCTCTGTAACTAATTAGCTGGGTCACTTGGGGCAGAATCACGCTGCTTCCCTAAGCCTTATTTTCCTCATCTATAAAATGGGGATGATACTCCCTGATGGAGTCCATTGTGACGGTTAAATGAGATTGTGCTTGTACAGAGCTGTGTGTAATGCCTGGACGCAGGAAGCGCTCAGTAAACTTTACCTATTATTATAGTCATGTGTTCAGCATCTATTTTGTGTCAGGTGCCTTAGAGGTGCCCCAATGCACACGACCACTCTCTGAGGTAAGTACTGTTGTGCTCACTTTACAGATGAGGCAACAAGGCTCATGGAGATGAAGGGACTTGTCGAAAGTCACATAAATGGTGTCAGTGCTGGACTCAAACTCAGCTCTGCTTGGGTCCCAGACCCTGTGTCTTTCTCCTGCACTTCCCGGCAGTCCTGACCTCTCTGTTTGGGGCCTGAGCAGTGAGCCTGGGGAACCATCAGAGCCTTCCTCTCTCTGCCCTGAGCGCAGCCACGTCAAGTCCAGAGGTTCACAGAAAGGTTTCACCTCCCAATTTCATTTTGGTCTGGCTGATTCACGGTCCCTACCTGGTGCCAGAACAGGGCCTCCTGGCTTCCCGAAGCAAACACTCAGAGGGTCCTTGGCTGTGTCACTCCCTGTCCTGGGCACTGGGGGGCACTTAGCTCGGACAGCCCTGGGCACACCCAGCCCCTGAAGAGCACCCAGTCTCATGAAGGAGACAGACATGGGGATAATGACAGCACCACATGCCCAGGTTATAATCCAGGTCTGAACAGCGGGTGGTGATGACGATGGTAATAATAACACACTGTACTGGGATTGTTTTCAGAGCTGGCTAGTGAGATAATAGAAATTCAAGAGGAATAATGCAATGCCAGGGCATCGTATGTTTGTGAGAGGTGATAGGGATTTAAGGAAAAAAAGGAAGGAAATAGGAATGATTTGGAAAGGGTGTTGAAATTTAGACTGTTTCTAGAGGAAGCCTTACAGAGAAGATCCATCTAAATGAAGCCCTGAGGAAGTGATGGAGTGAGCTGTGAAGATACCTAGGAAGAGCTCCCCAAGGACAGGCAAGAGCCAGCTCAAAGCTCCCAGACGGATGTTAAATCAGCACGTGAAAAGATGCTCCACATCATTTGTTATTAGGTAAATACAAGTTATTCAAAGCGTGGTATTGAAGTCTCTGACATTACTGAGTTTTCTGTTTCTCCCTTCAATTCCGTCAGTTTTTGCTTCATGTATTTTAGGACTCTCTTGTTAGGTACATATATGTTTATAATCGTTACATCCTCTTGATGCATTGACCCTTTTATTATTATAAAATGTCCTTTGTCTCTACTAACAGGTTTCTTCTTAAAGTCTATTTTTTTCTCATATTAGTATAGCCACTCAAGCTGTTTTGATTATGGTTTGCATGATAGAGCCTTTCCCATCTTTTTATTTTCAACCTATTTTTTTCTTTGAATCTCAAAAAACAGCACAAAGTTGGACCATAGTAGGCCTTAAAACAAGTCTTTATACACTTTTAAAAGATTGAAAATCATATAAAACATGTCCTCTGGCCACAGTGGAATAAAATTAGAAATCATCATAGCTGTAAATACCTACAAAAAAGGAGAAAGATCTCAAATCAATAACCTAACTTTACACCTTAAGAAACTAGAAAAAGAAGAGCCAACTGAACCAAAAGCAAGCAGAAGGAAAGAGGAAGGAAGGAAAGAAGGAAGGAATTATTAGAGCTAATAATTAAATTCAGGAAGGTTGCAGGACACAGGATCTGTATCTGAAAATCAGCTGTATTTCTGTGGACTAGCAATGAATGGGCCAGAAGTGAAATTAAGAAAACAATTCCATTTACAACCAAAAGATTAAAATACTTAGAAAGAAATTTAACAAAAGAGGTGAAAGACTTCTTTTACATTGAAAATTACAAAGCACCTTTGAAAGTGACCAAAGACGTAGATAAATGGAAAGACATTTGTGTTCATGGACTGGAATACTTAATACTCTTATGATGGCAATACTGCCCAAATTTATCTATGGATTCATTGCATTCCCTATCAAAATTATAGTTGCCTTTTTTTTTTTTTTTTGCAGAAAATAACAAGCTGATCCTAAAATTCATATGGAAATGCGAGAGACCCAGAACAGTCCAAACAATCTTGAAAAAGAATAACAAAGTTGGGAAGAATCAAACTTCCTAACTTCAAAACTTAATTCAAACCTATCAAGTAATCAAGACTGTGGTGCTGGCATAGGGTAGACATACATTTGGAATAGAATTGACAGTCCAAAAATAAACCTCTGTCTTTATGACCAATTGATTTCTGACAGGGTGCCAAGACAATTCAACAGGAAAAGAAAAGTCTTTTCAACAAAAGGTACTAGGAGAACTGGATATCCACACGCAAAATGAATCATAGACACACATGTAAGAGCTAAAACTGGAAAACTCTTAGACAGAACATAGGTGTTAATTTTAGTGACCTTGGATTAGACAACAGTTTCTTAGATATGACACAAAAAGCACAAGCAAAAAAAGAAAAAAATAAATTGGACTTTATCAAAATTAAACCCTTTTGGGCTTCAAAGAACACCATCAAGGAAGTGAAAAGACAATGCACAGAAAGGGACAAAATATTTGCAAATCGTATATCTAATAAAGGGTCTAATGTTCAAAATACATAAAAACTCTTAGAACTCAACAGTAAAAGACAAATAATCCAGTTTAAAAATGGACAAAGGACTGAATAGACATTTCTCCGAAGAAAATATAAAAATGGCCAATAAGCACATGAAACAATGTTCAACATTTGGGAAATGCAAATCAAAACCACAATGAGATACCATTCCACATCAATTATGACGACTATAATAAAAGAGGAAAAACCAGCAACAGCAAGTGTTGACAAGGATGTGGGGAACCTGGAACTCTTATACATTTCTAGTTGGAATGGAAGTGGGGCAGCTGCTATAGAAAACAGAGTGGCAATTCCTCCAAAAGTTAAACACAGAATTACCACAAAAAAAAAAAAAAAAAAAAAAAAAAAAGAATTACCACAAAACCCAAAGATTTCACTCCTAGGTATATGCCCAAGACCTGAAAACGTATGTTCACAAGAAAACCTTTACACAAATGTTCATAACAGCATTATTCAAAAAAGCCAAAGAGTGGAAACAACCCAAATGTTCAGCAACTGATGAACTGATAAACAAAATGTGGTATATCCATGCAAAAGAATATTATTCAGTCATAAAAAGGAGTGAAGTACTTACACACGCTCAACATGGATGAACCTTGAAAATATTACGCCAAGTAAAAGAAGCCAGATAGAAAATGTCACTTATTGTATGATTTTATATATATATATATACGTACATACATATATATGCCAGAATACGCAAATTCAGATTCCGAAAGTAGATTAACAGTTGCCAGGAGCTGTGGGAGAGGCGAGTTTGGAATGACTGCTAGTGGGTACAGGTTTCCTTTTGGATGATGAAAATATTCTGGAATTAAATATTGGGGATAGTTGCACAACGTTGTGAATATACTGAAAACACTGATTGTGTACTTTAAATGTTATATAGTTTAATAAAAACAATTAAAAGAACAGCATGTATACCCAGCACTTGTATTAGGACCCTTTTAGCTGCGGATAACAGAAATACAACCTCCACTAATTTAATCAGCAAGTTTACTGGCTCGTGAAACTTGGAGTCCAGAGGCAGAAGGAGCCTTCAGGATTCATTGATCCAGTAACTGAATGTTGGTATCATGAATCCTGACTTGTTAAATCTCTCTGCTCGTAGCCCTCAGTGTCAGATTTTCTTCAGGCTGGTAGTAAGAGATCTCAAGTTACTCCGGGCATCACCTCACAAAGCACCATCCAAGGCAAAAAAGAGAGCTCATCTTCTTACAAGTTTTCTCTTAAGAAAGGGGAAACTTCCCCCAAAGCCCCCAACAGACATGCCCTCACAGCTCACAGTCAGAATTGGCTCATGTGCTCATCCTAAGGCAATCAATGCAAACAGGAATAGGATTACTTTCAGACCACTGAGGTCCAGTCTGGATCTTGGGGTCCAGCAGTTGGCTGGGTGGGGAAGGAGTGGATATCGAACGTAGTAAGAATTAGGAAAGAAGGGGAAAACGGATGCTTGATAGGAAACCAAGAGCTTAATTAAGTTATCTCAACAGAATATGACTGATTCAATTTTTATAAATTTGATTAACCTAATATTAATATATTTAATCAATGAACTAGAAAGAAGTGCATGGACAATGTGGAATCCAGTATTCTCTACAGAGATTTAAGATGTAATAGTACCAACCAAGGATGCATCATAACCTCCATCCTCACTGCAAGAGAATCTCCTGAGAGGTTCCATCTCCCAATAGCTGGAAATCCCCTAGCAAGAGACCTTAGCTACAGAATAAGAGGAACACTTTGGAACTACCTACGCGTGTCTCAACAGCACAAATGAGTTGATTTCTAATCATTCCTCTCTAAGAAAGGGTGATTTGCAGAATATTTCTCTCTTATTTATGAATGGAAAAATAGTTAATAAAAATAAACACATTTTTAAAAAGTAGGCAAGGGAATTCCCTGGTGGTGCAGTGGTTAATAATCCGCCTGTCAATGCAGGGGACACAGATTCAAGTCCTGGTCCAGGAAGATCCCACATGCCGTGGAGCAACTAAGTCCATAAGCCACAACTACTGAGCCCACGTGCCACAACTACTGAAGCCCGCGTACCTAGAGCCCATGTTCTGCAACAAGAGAAGCCACCACAATGAGAAGCCTGCGCACCGCATCAAAGAGTAGCCCCCACTCGCCGCAACCAGAGAAAGCCCGCGTGCAGCAGCGAAGACCCAACGACCCAACACAGCCAAAAATAAATAAATAAATTTATTTATTTTAAAAATAAATAAATAAAAATAGGCAAAAGACGTGAATAGATGCTTCACAGAATAATATATACCAATGGCCAATGAGCATGTGCAGAAGTGCTTGACTTCAAAAGTCAACAGGGAAACGCCACTTCTAAAATTAAAAGCACTGAAAAGCCAAATGTTTGTGACGCTATAAAGCAGCTCAAAATGTCAAATATTGCTGGTGGGAGTGTAGAATGATATGTTCACTTTAGAGAACAGTGTGTTAGTTTCCTATAAAGTTAGCAATACCACTTCCATGACCCACCGATTCTTCTCCTAGTTATTAAACCACGGGAAATGAAAACATATGTCCACAGCGTTATTCAAGAATGTTCATAGCAGTCTTATTCATAATAGACAAAAAGTAGAAACAACCCAAACGTCCCTCAACAGGACAATGGAGGAATAATTGCGGTGTATTCACACAATGAAATACCACTCAGTAAAAGACGGGAGTCACGACTGCTGCCTGCCCAGCATGGACGAATTTCACAGATAAGACGTTGAGTGAAAGATGCCAGACCCCCAAAAGTACATACGGTGTGGTTCCATTTATAAGATGTTCAAGAACAGGTACATCAAATTCATGGTGATAGAAATCAGAACAGCGATTGCCTACAGGGGTTAATCAGAAAGGAACACGAAAAACCTTCTGGGGTGATGGAAATGTTCTATATGCTGAGAAGTGTGTTCATTACACAGGTACACATTTATCCAAATTCACTTATTGGCACACCCAAGACTGGTACATTTCAGTGTATGTAAATTTGACTTCAATTAAAAGAAATGAAAAAGTTGAGAGCCAGAAGTTGTGACTGGAGGGAGGGTGTCTGGAGCCAAATGGGAAGAAGCAGGGATTCAGGGCTCAAGAGTTTGCCTCTGATGTTCTGGGCCCTGGGGACATGCAGGGGTGTGTGGCTCAGCGTTTGCTGCATGTTCTGGGGACACTGTCTCCCGTTACCCTGCTGTGCAGCTTTGGTGGCTGAGTCAACCGAGCTTCCTGAAACACCTTGGAGAGTTTGTCTCTGAGGAGAGGCTCAGGTGGAGGCACAGCAGCCTCTGGGTCTCCCTGCCTCCGATCCTGAAGCAACCAAGCGTGGGGAGGTACATCCTGCACAGCCCCCACTCTCCTGAGCAGAGCTGGACGGAGGCTTCTGAGAAATCTCATTTCAAGTGCCTGCTGCCCGCCCAGTCCTGCTCCATGATTTCTCACCGCTCTGCATGGGTGATGACTCAGTGCGGGGGAGGGAAACAGGAACCGCGCTCTGCCCGAGGAAGCCTGGGCTGCAGCTGGGGGAGGAGAAGCTGCCCATCCCTGCCAGGACTTGGGGTTTCCTCTCCTGATCTGTCTGCTGTCCATTCTGTCCAGGCAGGATGAAGGAACAGAAAGGGCTTGAACTTTGGGGACAGACTAAGCTGGGGCGGGGAGGGCATCCTATTTAAGCCTCAGTTTCCTGTTCTGTAAAATAGGGTGGGGGTATCTTAGGACATTGGGTGATTTATTGAGAAAGAGCACTTAGGAAAAAGCTTTAAGGGGTGAAGGAAACAGGATAGGGAAGCGGGGAGCCAAGTGGGGAAGTGGCCACAGGTAAGGTCCAGCCTTAGCCTGATCCACTGTGGGCTGTGGGACTGTTCATGTCACAGAGTTGTTACCCACTCCAGATGCATCCCCATGTCAGCATTGACTGTGCAGTGCTCTTGAAAGGACGTAACCACCTGGTGAGGTTCCTGTCAACAGACGGCAATTCTCTGGAGAAGGGGGGTGGCTGTGAGCTCTTGGCAGTCAACGTGCTGGAGAGTGGACATGCTGGCCTGGCGACGGAGACCTACTGGTGCTGGGACCCCAACAGCAACTACTCTAGGGGTAAAATACCCGTTGCCCAGGGCTTTTGTGAGTTCACACAATAGGCAGTGAAGAAACAGTAACTATTTCTTAGCTGCGTGAGAAAGTGTACCCAGTACCATAAATGTGTACGCTCTGCCTACTGCAGATTCAACATGTTTTAGGGATCAGGGCAGAGTGAGACCCCAATATCTATGTATCTAAGCATGAGCAATATAAAGAAACACTTAGCAGATGCGAACTATTGTATATAGAATGGATAAACAACAAGGTCGTACTGTATAGCACAGGGAACTATATTCAATATCCTCTGATAAACCATAATGGAAAAGAATATGAAAAAGAACGTGTGTATGTGTATATATATATATATATATATATATGAATTACTTTGCTGTACAGCAGAAATTAACACAACATTGTAAATCAACTATACTTCAATACAATAAATTAAAAAAAAAAAAAAAAGAAACACAACAGCCAGAAGTTGGCAGAGCAGCTGTGTCCTGAAGACCCCCTTTTATTCCTGGATCACAGGAAAGTTTGGGGTTCCCAAGGAAGGTAGCTGGAGCAGTGTGGGGAACCTTTAGGGACCTGGGGCAGTGGCTGCCTACCATCTGGCCTTACTGCCTTGCCACATAATTTCGCCTTCCTTCCATGTACCTAGAAGATCTTCATGCACACCTACCTGAGCCTCTGGTCATCTGTATCAACTCCTCCCCTTAACGTTTCTCTATTTTGTGCTTCTAAGAAATTGAGAATTGACCACTAGGTACCACCACCTGGTCCATCCAACCCAAGACTCTGCTTTTGCTGGGGCTTTCCAGAAACAGTGAGTGGGAAATGTTCCTGGGATGTCCACACTTCCTCTAATAGTGTACGTCATGGGAGGAAAGAGCAGTGACTTTAGAGTCAGACACACCTGGGTTTCACTCCAGCTCTGTCATCTGATGGCTGTGTGCTCTTGATCAAGTTGCTTTACCTCTCTGAGCCTCAGATTCAACCTCTGTAAAAATGTGTAAATTAATGTGCTTGCTCAGAACGGTGATTAGGAAGATGAAGAGCCTCATCACGTGAGGTGCTCAGCACACAGTAAGCCCCTGATAAGCACTGACTCTTTGCCGCTTGTCTCCTCTGGAATGATGTCATGTATTTGGTCCTGTCACCCCTGGGGGAGCAGCTTTCCTACGGTAACCACCTGCACTAGGGGGTCTGGCTTGTTTAGCCTAATGAACTTCTTTACCCTCTGGGAAGAGGCCCTCATCCTGTCGGTTTCTGGCCCCCGTTCCAGGAACTGCCCCACAAAGCCTCAATTCTTTCCTCTCAGCTGTTTCTTGCATCTCCCAGGAGACTATCTCTTTTACGAGCATCGTCTTTGTTCCCTCATCCGCACTTTTTCCTTGTAAAGATGGTTTGGCCAAGGTGGTGCCTTTGCCAGTAAGCTGTGTCTTTTGTTTGGAATCCTGGTAAGATGGTATGGAGCCCTAGTGGAATTTGCCATCACAGAGGAGGACTTGAAAGGGGCCAGTGGTCGGGTGCCTGAGCACCTGTTTCCTCCCTGTATTAGAGGTGCCTCTGCAGGTGAGGAGGGACTTCTAGGTCTAAAATGTCAGGGCACAGACAGAAATATCCCAGCCTGACCTCGGGGTAGCTAACAACTAAAATGTGTCTTTTGACACAGTCTGGGGGTTCAGAGAAAGTGGGAGAGAGACCCAAGCATGGAGGGGCCCTGCCCTGAGTTCTGGGACTATCACATGCAGGGGGAGGGGATCTGGGTTCAAGTTCTGGCATGGCCACTTACCAGCTACGTGATGTAGGGCATTTTATTGAACCACTTTGTGCCTCAGTTTCTACTCCTATAAAATGGGTATGATAATGACAATGAGCCTTTTTCCCCAACACTGGCTTTTTAACTCCTTTACACATGTGCATCGTCACTTCTATAATAGCACCTGCTTTCCCTGGGGAGAAACCCCTGCATACCCAGGCCCTGTGTTTGGGAAAGATTGGCCTTAACCTCCAGGCTTCAAGTTGGGCATGTATTTCAGCCCTAGCCTATGAGCACATTCTACCCTCACACCCTCCTTGATAATTCAGACATGGATGCTAGACCTCTGGGGCTCAATGACACTCCAGGGCTTCTGTTGGAAGTTGAAAAACGGAAGGTCTCTTTCTCCAGGGATTTCAGAGAGATTAGGGTTTCTGCTCGGAGCTGCTCATGGTCATTTTGCCTTCACAAAAGGAGAACATGATTGAGAAAGAAGCCGACACAGAGCCAGGAGATGAAGAGACAAAGGTTCTTTTTTTTTTTAAAGCATTTTTAAAAATTTATTTATTTATTTTTGGCTGTGTTGGGTCTTCATTGCTGCACACGGGCTTTCTCTTGCTGAGGTGAGCGGGGGCTACTCTTCATTGCGGTGCACGGGCTTCTCATTGTGGTGCTTCCCTTGTTGCGGAGCACAGGCTTTAGGCACCCGGGCTTCCGTAGTTGTGGCACACGGGCTCAGTAGTTGTGGCTCACGGGCTCTAGAGCACAGGCTCAGTAGTTGTGGTGCACGGACTCAGCTGCTCTGCAGCATATGAGATCTTCCCAGACCAGGGCTCGAACCCATGTCCCTTGCATTGGCAGGTGGATTCTTAACCACCGTGCCATCAGCGAAGTTCCGAGACAAAGGTTCTTGATAACATCCATTGAACGCCTGGATCCAGCTGGGCCTGAAGATCAGCCTCAGGGTTTTTAATCACTGTTTTTTGCTAAAGCCAGTTTCTGCTGGGTTTTCTGTCCCTTGCAGCTGCAGAGTCCTTCAGCCATATTGTATATACAATAGTATTGTACATCCCTCTCTGGTTGTTTGGAGAATTAAGGGAGACAAGCCATGTGAGGCTCTTAGCACAGGGCCTGGCATGCAGTAGGCACTTAATAAATGCCCCTTTCTCCCAGGGCTTCAGTTTTCTCATCTGTCAGATGGGTGCATTAAACTATATCCTATCACTTGTTAGTGGAGGTAGAGACCCTGAAGGAGAAGTCTGGGCAGTTTTTTTGTTGTTTTTTTTGTTTTTTTGCGGTACGCGGGCCTCTCACTGTTGTGGCCTCTCCCGTTGCAGAGCACGGGCTCCGGACGCGCAGGCTCAGCGGCCATGGCTCACGGGCCTAGCCACTCTGTGGCACGTGGGATCTTCCCGGACCGGGGCATGAACCTGTGTCCTCTGCATCAGCAGGTGGACTCCCAACCACTGCGCCACCAGGGAAGCCCTGGGCAGTTCTTTTAAAGTAACAATGAAGCACTGTGGTAGGAAGAGCAATGGTCCCACACAATGTCCACATCCTAAACCCTGTACCTGAGAGTAAGTTATGTTATGTGGCAAAAGGGCTTTTGTAGATGTGATTTAATTAAGGATTTTGAGATGAAGAGATTCTTCTAGATTATCTGGGTGGGTCCAACCTAATCACATGAGGTCTTAAAAGAACGTAAGAATTAGGTCAGAGAGATGCAACATTGCTGACCTTGAAGATAGAGGAAAGGGGCCTTGAACCAAGGAATGTGGGCAGCCTCTAGAAGCTGGAAAAGGTAAAGGGATGAATTCCCCCTATATCCTCCAGGAAAAAACGCAGCCCTGCCCACACACTGATTTTAGTCCAGGGAGAATGGCGTCAGACTCCTAACCTCTAGGACTGTCAGATAATCCATTTGTGTTGTTTTTAGCCACTGAGTTTATGGTAATTTGTGTTAAAAAAGAGACAACAGGCCCAAAATGGAGTCACTTATACTAAGCTCCATGTCACCAAACTGTGACTTACTACCTAATTTAATTATAATTTCAGACTCTCCCAGGAATAGAATCTTAAACCAGTCAGGAATGACCTGGTCAGCACTACTGAACCTGCCTGATAGAAGCCTGTGCCCCCACTAAAGGAAGGTCACCTGCATATCCAATTGCTTTGTGCTAGTATAACTTCCTCGTCCTGCTCCCGTCATAAAAGCCTTTCATTTTGTACAGCTCCTCAGAGCCCCTTTCCATCTGCTGGATGCGACACCACCTGGTTCATGAATCACTGAATGAAGGCAATAAGATCTTTAAAGTTTACTCAGGTGAATTTTGTTTTTTAATTTTGTAGCAGCAATGGGATCTGGAGGAAACTCCCAACAACTCTGGGGGCAACAAGAAACACAGGCAGTGGTACCCACAAATGCTTTTAGTTCTCTGCCTTTCTTGCCATTTCCAAGGGTTCTCCTTGGTTCAGAGCTATGTTCTCTTTGCATTGAGCCACTGATGTAATTGGCTTTCTAGCCCAGGGCAGGTCAGCTTGAGTTAGCAGACAGTTCTACTAGAATCCAAGTCCCAAGCTCTTGGCCCAGTCCCTGGTTCCACTTTGGGAAATGCTGCTGGTTTAGTCCACAGTGCCCCATTTGACTGGAATCCCAGTCCACAGTCCCCATATGTTGGGGATGTGCTGGTTCAGTCCTTTCCCCGGTTCTACACTGGAATTGCTGGTGGTGCGCACAAGGCCTTCTCCTGGCCAGTCCACAGTAACAGCTCTTTGGTTACTGCTGGTGTGTTAACATGCACAGGAGGGAAAGGCTATTTCTAATGGGAATCTCAGAAGCCAAAAGCTGCAACACTGGTGGACATGGACTGAGTACTTCAAAGCTGTTAGAGCACTCACCACCTAACTCCAGGACTCCTGTGTTAGAATACGCTGATCACAGAATGGGTTAGAGTAACACTAGGTCACTCAACATCCTCAAGAAAATTTCCACGCAGTGAGGTACACTGTAAAACACCACACAATCCCCGACCCAGGGGCACATGCTTCTTAGGTATTTATTTGGGTAATGGGATCCTGAAATTCCCAAGAACCGAGCACACCTTCTGGCACACCCGCTTGTTTATGCCTAAGAACTGTGGTCCCAGGAGCTGTGGATACCCACAAAAATGGCAGAATCTTACCAAGACAACCTAGAATTATAATGGCCTTTATGAGGAATGTTCCAAGACAAGATCAATTAAGAAATGCACTTTAAAACAAGGGCTCCCAAATCAAACAAGCAGAATAGGTTACCTAATTTAGTTGTCATGCAGAAGCCTCCAGAGGGCTTCAAAACTACAGAATAGTTTCATTAGAAGAGTCACTGCCAAAAGCTAATGAAAAATTAAAGATGTAAGATGCACATAAAATAAAAGACTATGACATAACTCATGCCACTCCCCTCCACCCCTCTTTATCTGCCATCTTCACCAAGCACCCTGGCCAAGGCTGGCGGGCTGGACGTAGCCAGACACTGCCCTCTCCTCAGCTTCCTTTCACTTCTGCTGACCGTGGGCCCTACCCAGGGCTGGAACGACTTAGACAGAATATTGTTGTGGGATGCAAAAGCTCTTACCCTCCGCTAGGACCGCTACACCACTTCTCGTGGGTCGGCTCCAATCCCACAGTGAAATGTACTGGAGGCGTAGCTGGATGGGATGCTTATACCCCCAAATTCATACCGTGTCACAACACAGGGTGGGATGGTTACGGTGTACAGTGGGAATGTAAGACTGATTTAGATATCAAGTACAAATTTGGAAAAACTGCCAGGCTGTAAAAGCTATGAATCCTCTGAAGGTACATACTAAGAGGCTCCTATACCTTGGAGTATAACTTAGATCACATGGAACCTGGCCTGAAGAAATTGAGAGAGTCTAGGGAAAACCATGGCTTTGACTCTTTATCTGATTATTATAAGAAGTTATACTCCCCAGACTCATGTGGCATCAGTGGACCGATTACCATCGTGGTGCTACTTGCTATTGACTTTGGGGTTTATATATTGCTCCTTAGTGATGGTCAAGATTCTCCTCCACCATATTCTGAGTATACTCCACATTCCCATCATTATCAGAGGTTCACCAACTCAGCAGGAGCCCCTCCTGTGGGCTTTAAGGCTGAGTTCACAGGTCAACATGGTGCAACCTCTGGTTTTGGCAGTGCTTGCATGGGCAGCAAGGAAATGAACATTCAGGACCAGGGTTCTGGACTGGCTTGGGAACTGGAGGAATATTAGAATATTTGGCAGCAATAGAGCAGCAACACCCTTCTCAGACTCATGGTACCACCCGTCTCACCCTCCCTCATACTCCAGCACGTGGAAGAGCCCTGCTTACCACTTCTTGGAGGCACAGGTCGCTCTTTGGCATATTCAAGCTCAGAGACCAGACCCAGAACAGCAGCAGGATATGGTGGTACTAGAAGATGATAAAGTAAAAAGTTGAAGTCAAACACTGGTTGCAAAATTTCTGATTTTTCATCACTTTCTTTTTAAAGCAGTGCTACCTGCTAACAACTGGGGAAAGGGAATATACAAAAGTTCTGTGGTGTTTTGTTCCGTAAAGATTTTTGTATTATTTGAGGCTAAGAGGTGATATATGACAAAATGCTTATGTAGAGAATTATATGTTTGTGTAACCTACAGATGTATATTACAGTTTTTGAAAGTGATGATTACTGTGGAACGCTAAAAATGTATTGTTTAATTTATAAAACCTGTGATGCCATAAGCAGCATTAAGAATGAAGTCTTTATACCAATAGACACTGAGTACAGAAAATTTCAGACTTAGGTGGTTTTAGTTTATGAGTCATTGCCTCCTAGAAACAATGCTGATATACTTGGTATTTATTACTGGGTGTTTCCTGTTCTTCAGATATTTAAGCCAAGCTTTGGACTACTAAGTATACTCAGCTGTGCGTTCTGATCACTTCTGAGCTCAGGAGCTTTGAATTCTTCAGTGGTGGGTGAGGTTCTAGTAAATGAGAATTACCTTTTTTGGAAAAGTAGAAAATATGTTATCTAGAAGATTGTTGTGAATGTTTGTGTGCTGAAAACAACACTTGAAACGTCCATTTCATTTTAAAAATTGAAATATTTCCATTTTTACAATATTGATTTACAATATTATATTAGTTTCAGATATACAACATAGTGAGTGATTCAATATTTTTATATATTATACTCCATTTCAAGTTATTATAAATTATTGGCTATATTCCCAGTGCTATACAATATATCCTTTTAGCTTAATTAATTAATTAATTAATGGGCACGCAGCACGGCTTGTGGGATCTTAATTCCCTGATCAGGGACTGAACCCAGGCCCTCGGCAGTGAGAGCACAGAGTCCTAACCACTGGACTGCCAGGCAATTCCCT
This sequence comes from Orcinus orca, assembly GCF_937001465.1. Classification (NCBI taxonomy): domain Eukaryota; kingdom Metazoa; phylum Chordata; class Mammalia; order Artiodactyla; family Delphinidae; genus Orcinus; species Orcinus orca. The sequence continues at coordinate 6,093,514 of NC_064568.1, forward strand.
AGCTTATTTATTTTATAGATAGGATTTTGTGCCTCTTAATCTCCTAGCCCTGTTTTGTCCCTCCCCACTTCCCTCTCCCCGCTGGTAACCACCAGCTTGTTCTCTACACCTGTGAGTTTGTTTTGTTATATTCATTCGTTTTGGTTTTTAGGTTCCACATATACGTGACAACATACAGCATTTGTCTTTCTCTGGCTGACTTATTTCACTAAGTATAATACTCTCTAGGCCCATCCACGCTGTTGCAAATGGGAGAATTTCATTCTTTTTTATGGCTATTCTGTTGTAGACATTTTATACACACACACACACACACACACACACACACACCACGTCTTCTTTATTCATTCATCTGTTGTTGACGGACCATATTCATTTTTTTAAAGAGGTAAAGTTCAAATACTTCAACAAATGTCTTCTAATAGCAAAATCATGCAGTTCTCTGTGGAATCTCAAGTGTTGCTGTAGCAGTCTGTTCAATCTTACATTAAAATGACAGAAAAATAAAATAAAATAAGACCGCCTGTGGGTGCAGGTGATCCTCTTCACTTCTTGGTCAAGGACCGAACTAAGGATTAAAGAATTTTCTAAACCGAGGGAGGATTCCCCAAAAGTTTTCGGAAAAATCTAGAGCCCTTACTGAGGCCTAGGACCCCAGGCTGCCAGGTCTTTATCAGCTTGTGCACATGCTGGTAGGACCTGGTGAAGCCCAAAAATGGATGCGGGAAGCAGAACGGCACGACCCAAGGATGACATTTGAGATCCTCAGTCTTCAACACGGTCTCCTTATGGATGAGGAAAAGCTTGCAAAATAGCAACTGATCTTTTAAAAGCTATTTCTAGAGTCTTCCCTGCCTGCACTGATCGGTCAAACATGCAAACAAAAGGAAGATAAATCTGTAGCGGACTTTAAAGCCCATCTGGAAGATCTCTTCCTATGGCGTTCTGGGTTCCATACAATAAATGATGTCACCCAACCTGCTCTAGCTGCCTCATTTGTAAATGGATTATCTCTTGAGGTTAGTGGTTTGATAAAAGGCAGAAAAAAGGATGGGAGGCCCTTGGCCTGACTGGACTTGTGACTATAGCTGAGCACTTGGAAAGGATTGTAAACAAAGGTCCATCAAGCTGCAATCACCCCAAGGCCAGAAACCTGTAATCTGCTAGGGGTCCATCATCAAAATGCTGGCCCGTGGGTCAATGTCTCATTTGTAATCACCTGGGACAGTGGGAAAATATTTTCCTCAAAGGTTTTATGCAAATCCTTCCACATCAAGTTGAATGCCCCCACATACCTACCATTGAAGGAGGACTCCCAAATGGTTCACTCCCAGGGTTGATGGGTCTCTGAAGGATTTTCTGGTAAACTGCTATGCTATTCCCTTAAATAGCCAAGGGAAACTAAAATTAAAATTAATGGAAAACCATGCCAAATTCTGGTAGATACTGGAGTCTGCAGATGGGATCCTGGGAAAACTGGCAGAAGCCAGTGAAGGGTGAGAATTCTTACCAAAAGCAGCTCTCCTGAATCTCTGCCTGTAGTGCTTGTTGGAAAGAGGAAAGTACACCTTCACACTGTCCCTTTGCAAATCCAGACCCATTGGTTATTGGTCCTTTCTCTCCCAGGGACAGCTGTAACCTTCTTGTTTGTCTTCTCTTGTGTCCTGACAGCTTGGCTTGGTGACTGCCAGGCTGGGGGCCTCAAAATATGGCCAGACAGAAATGTGGGTTGAACGTTTGTGGCTAGTGTCCATTGCCAGCCCTCCAGGGAAGTGTCTAGGTCCTTCTTTCTCTTGGCTCCCTTTGGGAGTGGCTCTAGACCTTGGGAGAGTATTGTATTTTGCACCCTCTTTGAGGATGCCTCTTGTATCCATGGGATTGTTCAATACTGCCAGAAATATTTACTGTTTGTCCCAGCTGAAACCTGGCAAGATATTTGAAAAGATTTTTAATGTAGTTCTATTGTCAGAAGTTGGCCAAATTGGAAGCTAATATTCAGAGCCTGATAGGAACTTTGTTTAGGCGTCTTCCCTTAAGCTAAATGTATCTAGAGAGAAAGTAAAACCTTCTGAAGCCCTTATGGAAAAATTTACTAAAACATTCCAAAGACAAACAGCCCTATACCCAGAACATAGAACTCACTGAATTTCCATCTTAGTTCTCCCTGATATAAAGAAGCAAATTGAAGATAATATAGCTGGAAGGAGAGATCAGCCCCTAGATATCATTTAGGCTACAGCCCATTCTTTGAAGAATTAAAAGTCCTTAGCTTTCAAATTTTTGCAAAACCAGAAACGCAGCTCTGGAAACAATTCAAAGTCCACTTATCCTTACCATCTCCAATTCCTAAGATTGAAAAAAAGAAAGAAAGAGGATTTTTAAAACCACAAACTGCCAGGGACTTCCCTGGTGGTCCAGCGGTAAAGAATCCACCTAGCAATGCAGGGAACGCAGGTTCGATCCCTGGTCAAGGAACTAACATGCTGCAGGGCAACTAAGCTCACGTGCCACAACTACTGAGCCTGCACACCACAGCTACTGAGTTGGCGCATCTCAACTAGAGCCTACAGGCTGCAAACTACAGAGCCCATGTGCCCTGGAGTCTGTGCACTACAACTAGAGAAGAGAAAACCCACACGCCACAACTATAGAGAAGCCTGTGCGCCACAACGAAGAGCCCACGCACCACAACAAAAGATCCCACATGCCTCAATAAAGATCTCGCATGCCACAACTAAAACCCAATGCAGCCAAAAATAAATGAATAAATAAATCTTTTTTTAAAAAAATACAAATACAAATACAAACTTCCAGAGAAGCTCCCTTGCCCAAAATCTAGTCCACAGCTTCCATAAGATGACTTGCCAAGGATGAATACAAATCTTAAGTGTCTTCTCTAAAAATATTAATAAAAAAACCTTTAGCCATCCTAGCAGGTAAACTTAACTTATTCCAACTGCCAAAAAAAAAAAAAAGTTTGAATCCAACTGTTCTTTTATAAGCCAGTGAGTTTTGCATTATCATACCCATTTCACAGCTAAAAATGTGAAGTTAAAGCTATAAGATCTCTGCTTGCATTTGTCTAAATGTTTATGTATGTCTATGAATGTATGTTGTAGCTGTGTGATATTTTTCTACCTTTGCGTGGCATTGCTAAGAGCAATTTGTAAAAGAACTTTAATTCACTTAAAGGAAAATACATGCTTCTAGACTCTCAAAAATATAGAAATTAACCCAAATGTTTTTCAACTTAACATGATTTAGGATAAATCTTTAGTAAATAAAAGCTAGTTTAAATTTTTTGGTTTAATTAAAAGAGGCCTGTCTTTAGACTTATCAGCATTAAATATAAAGCTTTTATTCTACTTAAGTTTACTAAAGTCAAATAAGCTCATGTTATCTTTGTTACAGAATTTGTCAGCAAGGAAAATAGCTTGGGATGACAGCAGACTTTGTCCAATGTCCCGAGAAGTTTTCGTGGATAGTTAAAACATAATTGTTAAGAACAACTGATGTAGACAGATATAAATGAGATAAAAGTTTTCAGGTGAACTTTCAGCAATAACTATGTGTAAAAGTATGTCTACTAAAAAATAGTTTGCCAAGTAGTTTTATAAACTGAAACTTTAAAGTTTTGATAAGTTAACTTAAATGATGGAAATTCATTGAAAATCTAGATCATTTCCAAATACAGAGCATTCATTACTGAATACAGATTTATCCATTTTTAGCTTTTTATCAGAGGAACTAATGCTATTTGGGTCTACCAGTAAACATGTCTTCTTCCACATTTAAAATATGGTACTGTGAGAAAGCATGTGCTTCTAGAGGTAATTCATGTATTCATCCATTTGCCAATCTAAAGAACGCTAGTGTAAGAGACAGTCTACAATTGCTTACTTCTTAGTTTTCCCTAGAAATTAAAGGTTCTTAGACTTAAGAATTCTAATCAATATATGTACTTAAAACTACTTAGAAATAATAAGGATGAAAGGAAACAAGTGTTTATGGAAATTAGGTAAAGAAAGCAAAATGACTGATCCAGGATGAGAAAGAGTAAAAACATAGGACAAAATCTGAAGGGGTATTAAAAAAAAACTTGTGGAAGTTTTGTGGAAAAGGAATCTTAGGAAAGGAATTTTATGCATGGTCAAGCTAAGACTGGAATGAATTAATTAAAAAAGGGAGTTTTTATATCAAAAGTACACTGGTACAAAATCAGAATTTGGTTTTCTCTTTCAAAGTTGTTTTGTTTTTTTTCTGACTTTTGGTCTGCTTTTGATAAGAATGATATTGTGAAAGGTTTTTCTTTACCTTTTGAGTAATCTGCCTAGAAAGCAAAGATTTTATGTCTTACCAAAATAATTTCCTGTGCTTCATGTTGTCTTAGGTCTTTGAATATTTAAGAAAACTGAGTTTTCTCAATTGTAAAGGAGCTAAGTTTTGCTTACTATGTAACCTTTTGTATATGCCTTGGAAATCTTTCACTGTCACTTTAGTTAAATATCTAAGCATTGTTTCATGACGATCTTTATTTAGTCAAGGGTCAAAAACTTTCTATATTTATTTACCAACTTTGTCAAATTCCAAATGAAGTCTTTTTGACTTAGAAGTAACTTAGGGATTTTTCCAGAGGATCCCTGGAACATCTCAGAAGATGTGGTCTCTCTCCTTATATTGATAAAAAAGAAGATGTTGAGCTAATTAGGCTTATTTAATATGTTAAATTATATGGGAAGCATTGTTAAATAAAAAGTAATACCAAGCCTTCTTTATGATGTACTCATAAAGGTATAAGTTATAAGTGTTCCAGAAATTATATGAAATTCCTAAAATTCTGACGTGTCCTGGAATGTTATCAGTCATAATTCTAGTTATCTTACAATACTGTATGTCTCAGAAATAACCAAATTTCTATTGCATTATAATGAACTCTAATCAGATCTTTAACTATCGCCATTATTAAAATCTTTTGTCATTTACAGGCAGTTATTGTCCTACTCTGATGCTTTTGTAAAAGTGAGATTCATGGAAAGGACCCTACCAAGTATTCTTCACCCCTGACACTACAGCCAAATTACGAGGTGTTGAAACTTTGGGACATATTTCACAGCTGAAGAAGACCCCATCTGACATCTGGTCTTGTGTAAATGCCAGAGACCTCAAAATCAAATTGAGTAGGAAGAGAAGTAGTCAACACTGAGGTAGACTGCTTCCTCCCAAAACATCAGATCAAGGGGATCAAGCACGTTTCCTTCCATTCCTCCTTCCCTTTCTGACCATTCTTTTCTTAATTCTTACACCATGAGGCTCTTTATGATTCCTTTGTCCACCTTTTTCCTTGCTCTGGCCTGAAAAGTTTACTGTTCACATATCTCAGGCCACTGTAAATGAGGATAAACTGACTGTTGGATTTGCTTTGATGCTGGTGATCCTGTAGTTCTTTCTGCCTGTCACAAATGTCTTCCTGATTTCCAACACCTCAGTTTCTCAAAAAAAAAAAAAAAAACCCACCACAAAAAGCAAAACTCATCCCCGTCTCTATTGTGTCAGACTCTCTGACCTTGGGAGTCCATTTCCTTGTCTCTGGTTAACAGCCTCAAACCCAGAGAACCTTGCATCCAGGCTGTGTATAAGGAAAGGAACCCAAGGCACAGGTAAGTAGAATAAAACCTCCTGTGTAGTCTACCGACTCTTAAATTTTACTGACCTGGCTGTCACTTTCTAGGCCTGAGCCACAGACTCAAACGGCAATTACCAGGAGGCATTCGTGATTCAAAATTAGCTTCCTTTGGTAGATCACTCCTCCCCTTGCTCAGAGTAAAGGCAAGCAAAGCTATGATCAGAAACCTCTCCTTAACTTTTGAAGATTTTGTAGAATCTGCAGCTAAAGCAATAGCTGCCCCACAAAAATTCTTAAATTCTCTGGCCACAGCTGTTCTTGCTAACAGGCTAGGCCTTGATTATCTTCTAGCTGAGCAAGGAGGTGCTTGTGCAATGGCCGACACCACTTGCTGAAACTGGATTAATACTTCTGAAGAAACTGAAACTCAGCTACATAAAATCACTGAACAAGGCACTTGGCTTAAGAAATTGACTCCTTTCTTTGACTTATTTGATTCTGATTGGTTTGGGTCTCGGGGAACATGGCTCTGAAATGCACTCCAGACACTGAGAATTATCCTGCTTATAATAATCATAGTAGTTCCCCTGGTGTACTGTATTCTCTCAGAAGCTTTAAATTCATGTTTGCAACTGCCAGTCACCAAACAAATGATCTCCCTAAGCCCAGAATGTCAGAAAAGGAATGAAGAGAATGACCAACCAAAGGAATGAAGAAATGAAGAGAATGACTGCACTTGTGACCTGTGAATACCACAGAGATCCAGCAAAAAGATGTCATGACCTGTAAATACCACACAGAGGGTCAGGAAAAACTGTGAGAACTCCGGAGAGGTAGCTGGGAGTAGCGTTAATGGCTTACATTTTGATAGCATCTCTGTTAGACTGAGAGCTTGACCAAAAGGGGGATATTGTTAAAAAAGAGACAACAGGCCCCAAATGGGGTCACTTATACTAAGCACCACACAACCAAATTGAGACTTAATACCTAACTTTATTATAGTTTCAGCCTTTCCCAGGAATGGAAACTTAAACCAGTCAATCAGGAATTACCTGGTCAGCACTAGTGAGGTCATCTGCTTGACAGACAACTGCCATTCTCTCTAGGAAGATGACCTTACCATAACCAGTCCACTTTTTGTTACCATAACTTCCCTGTCCAACCCCTTTCCGCCTATAAGATCTTTCATTTCATACAGCTCCTTGGAGCTCCCTTTTATCTGCTAGATGGGATGCTGCCCAATTCATGAATTATTGAATAAAGCAAGTAAGATCTTTAAAATTTACTCAGTTGAATTTTGCTTTGTAACATTTGTTACAGCAGCAACAGGAACTCATATAAGCATTCACATATATTCTTATTCTTTTCATTCATTCATTTATTCATCATTCAACACTATGTGCCAGGTCCTATTAGTAAAACACAATTTCTGCTCATAATCTACGTGGGGACACAGACAATTAATACCCACTTTGAAAATCTCTGTAATGGACAAATTAAAGCTCAGTTTGATGAGCACTACAACAAAGGTCAGACAGATTTCTATGGCAACAAAGAGGAGGCACCTAACACATCTTGGGAGTGGGGCTGATGGTGGTCAGGGAAGACTTCCTGTAGGAAATGCCATTTAAGCAGAGACCTAAAAGGATGAGCAGAATTGACCAGAATATGAGTAGTGTGGCCTGGGGCATGCTAAAAAGTGTATGGTGGTGTATTAGTTACGTTTCTCCAGAGAAACAGAACAAACAGAATGTGTACATATGTATATAGAGAGGTTTATTTCAAGGAATCGGCTCACATAATTGTGCAGGTTTGATAATTCTAAAATCTGCAAAGTAGGCCTGCAGGCTAGAGGCCCAGGGAAGAATTGCAGTTTGAGTCCAAGGGCCAACTGCTGGCAGAATTCCTTCTTGCTTGGTGGAGGTCAGTCTTTATTTTATGAAGGCCTTCAACTGATTGGATGAGGCCCACCCCCACTATGGAGGGCAATCTGCTTTACTCAGAGTCCACCAATTTAAATGTTGATCTCATCCAAAAAATGCAAACATCCAGAATAATGTTCGACCAAATATCTGTGGTCCAGCCAAACTGACATACAAAACTGACCATCACAGGTAGGCACCAACTTGCTCCACAACATATGGACACACAAAACATCACATTATCTTATTTGTCTCAATCGCGTAAGGGTGTCCCTCTGCCCACACTCACCCGACTGGCAAGCACTCAGTCTCAGGCATGGATTTGTGGGCTACTCTGTTTTAGGCTCAAACAAGAATCAAGGATGGGGGCTTTCTGTGACAGTGGGAAAACAGGGATGGGAAACAGGGATGGGGCCTGTTCTTCAGCTCACTGAGAGGCTACTGTGGTCATTTATTCTTCTGCTCTCCTTAGCAGCTGTTTAGCCTGCTTCTCTGTGCTCCATTGACCAGCCCCTGTTGACTCCAAAAGTTTCCTTCACCACCAGCCACATACCTGGCCATGGAAACCCTCCTGCCTCAAGCTCTCTGGGTGGTCTCTCCAGCCTCCCCAGGCATTCTGGAACCACAAAGACACTCCCTGTCTTCCTGCTTTGCAAAACCAACAACGCTGAGAAACCCTCCCTTCCCTTCCTGCCCCTTCCTCCCCAGTCAGATCTCTGCCTCTGCCGCCGCCTCCCTCCATGGACCCCCTCCCATCCCCACATTTGCAGTCTGGCACAGGTGAGGGCCCTTCCATAGGCCTGGAAAGTTCTGTCTGAGGTACTGAAAACAAAAGTTCCTGGAGGTATCAGAATCCACACTGAGAATTATAAAGGGGTTTGGGGGAGAGGGGAGGAATTAATACAGGCTTCTCATTTTTTGAGCCATGTGCAGGGGTGAGAATCAGTCAGAGATGAGTTCCTCAAGACACATGGACACATTAGACAAAAGGACTGCTTGTGCAAAGGCCCCAGGGCAGGGGCGGGGCAACAAGGAGGCGGGAGTAGACCAGGAGGGAGAATGGTGAGAGATGAGGAGGGTGCAGGAGGCAGGGCCAGACCACCGTTGGGCCTTGAGCCAGGGTGAGAAATTTGAAATGTATCCTGAGGATTGAGGGGAGACATGGAATGCTTCTGAGTGGGAAGCAACACAATCACATTTGTGCTTTGGAAAGCTCCCTTTGGCAACTGGATAGAAAGTGTCCTTGATGGGTGTTATGGGCTAAATCGTGTCCCCTTAAAACCCATATGCTGGGGACTTCCCTGGTGGTGCAGTAGTTAAGACCCCACGCTCCCAATGCAGGGAGCCTGGGTTCAATCCCTGGTCAGGGAACTAGATCCCACAACTAAGGAGCCTGCATACCGCAACTAAGGAGCTGGCGAGCCACAACTAAGAAGCCCACCTGCCACAACTAAGGAGCCTGCCTGCTACAACTAAGGAGCGGGCAAGCTGCAACTAAGACCCGGTGCAACCAAAAAATTTAAAAACCCATATGCTGAAGTCCTAACCCCGGTACCTCATGATGTGACTGCATTTGGAGATAGGGCTTTTAAAGAGGTTAAAATCAGCTCACATGGGTGGCCCGTAATCTAAGATTTCTGGTGTCCTTATAAGAAGAGGAAATTTGGACACACATACACACACGGAGAAGACAGTCACATACAAGGAAGGAGAGAGGCCTCAGCACCTTGATCTTGGACTTCCAACCTGCAGAAGAGTGAGGAGATACATTTCCGTAGGTTAAGCCCTCCGGCCTGTGGCCCTTGGTCACGACAGCCTGAGCTGATTCATACACTGGGGCAAGAGCAGCCGCCAGGACACCACCGAGGCAGCTGCTGTGGTTTCTCAGATGAGAACTGACTGTGACTCAGGGTGGGGCTCGGCCTGGGGGTGATGAGCAGATGGTCCTTGGAGGTGCTCAGAGGCCTGCACCTGGGCGGGGCCTGGACCAATCACATCGCTTCCCCTTAAGGGATTTGAGAAAGGCGGGGTTTGGTGGTGATTCGGCCACATCTGGAAAACAAGTCTCCCAGCCCCATTCCCACCATGACTTGCTGAGTGGGCTCCCCTGAGCCTGAAGCAGACTTCCTCAAACCTGAAGTTTTCTCTTCTCTCGTCTCTTTGACAAACTGGCATTTTCCAAAGCTTGGTCATACCGAGAATATGACCAAGTTCTTATCAAAAAGGATCAGACCGTTTTTCTTCCTTTTAGAGCACGAGCACACCCAGGGGTATACTTCGTTAATGGTTTTGTGAAAACTTGGCATTTGGACACTTCCAGTGGTTTTTATTGTGGACAGTTCTAGAAGCAATATACACACATATATGATTATATATATGTATATACACATACACAATATTTGTGTATTAAGATTTGTATAATTATATATTAATAGTGTTTTACTGAGTTGTTATTAAAGTACAGAAAAGTGCATAAATCTTAGGCGTACAGCTTGATGAATTTTCACCTCTGTTCATACTGCTGTAACCCCCACCCAGATCAAGGTGCTGAACACCTTCATCCCCCCCAAAAGTCCCCCATGCCCCCTCACAGTCGATAACCACCACCCCTCCACACTCACAAAGCAACCCCTCTATTGTCACTACAATTAAGTTTCGTCTGTTTTTAACTTTGTATAATGGACTCTTACAATCTGTAGTCTTTTATCTAGTTTCTTTCACTCGATGTAATATTTCTGAGGTTCATCTACGATGCTGCATTTACCGGCAGCCATTCTTTCTTATTGCTGAATAACATTCCATTATATGACTGGACCTCAATGCATTTACCCAGTCTCCAGCTGATGGACAGAGGCCAACTTATTTTGAACAAAACAGACATCGGTCATGTTGAATTTCAATGAACAAAATGTCAGGGCTGAGTAGAGGGAACCCTAGAGATCATCTGTTTCTATTTTCTTATTTTGTACATGAGGCCCAGGGAAGGAAGGTGACTAGCCCAAGGTCCCACAGCTTTGTCAAGGCACAAATAAGATCCAAACCAAGTCTTCTTCTTCTCTGGCCAATAGAGGCTCTTTTTTTTATTCAACTCCATATCTCACTATATCTCTTAAACAAATGTGAAAAAAATCAATCTTTTACATCCTAAATGGACACATCTTTTCGGCATGTAATGGCAAAGAAATGGGAATTCGCTCTGGAGTGTGTGAAACACAATTTTCTCCCTCTAAAGTTTGACAGTTTCCTTGGCAAGAGCTGCAAGCCTTTCAAGCCTCTGGTGCCTGGCCTCGTCTATCTGCTTTGCTCTCCCCACGGTTCCATCAAGAAAGGGAGGCTGGAAAAAGGGCAAGGTTCCCGTTGCCTGGAGGGCATAGGGCTGGGCAAAGACAGCCTTGGTGTACAGACCTAGCTTGGCACTGAGCCTGGTAAGGGTCAAACAGCAAGAAAAAAGGAAGAGAAAGGCCCCAAGTAGGTGACTGATGTGTTGTTTTGTTTTTAAATAAATTTATTAAATTAAATTTATTTATTTTAAATTTTAAATTTAATTTAATTTAAATTAAATTTATTAAATTTATCTATTTTTGGCTGCGTTGGGTCTTCGTTGCTGTGCGCAGGCTTTCTCTAGTTGCGGCGAGCAGGGGCTACTCTTTGTTGTGGTGCGCAGGCTTCTCATCACGGAGGCTTCTCTTGTTGCGGAGCACGGGGTCTTCGGTGGCTGTGGCACGCGGGCTCAGCAGTTGTGGCACACGGGCTCAGTTGCTCCGCGGCATGTGGGATCTTCCCAGACCAGGGCTCGAACCCACGTTCCCTGCATTGGCAGGTGGATTCTTAACCACTGCGCCACCAAGGAAGCCCGGTAACTGATGTTTTCTTTAACTTTTCAGGGCCTTAGGAGACCCTCATGAATGGAGCTTCAAGATTTGGGGTGTCCAGAGCAGAGGGAGAAACCCAGCTTGCTGGACAGCCCTGAGTTGGGATCCCTGCTCAACTAGCTGAAAATGACTTAGGTGAGTCATTTTCCTTCTTTGAGCCTGCGTTTCTTCCTTTGCAAGATGGGGAGAGTCATTCCCACTGGGAAGGTTCAAGGATCCAGTGAAAAGACAATGGGAGAATGGCGATGGGTCAGGCTGAGTTTCTTTTCCCTTCCTACAGTTGATGGCTGAGAAGACTCCAAGGCGCACCTACTAACTGAACTGCTAAGTTACTGAAGCCTCCCCACACCCCCACCCCAGATCCATGGCAAGTCTGGCAGCTTCCACAGGTTTGTCCACAATTCCCATCTGTCCAGCTCCAGGACAAGTAGGCAAGCCCAGCACCATGGTGGAGGAACATGGCTGTCATTTTCCAGGAGAATCAAGGGGTGTGTCTCTGGGACTTTTCTCGGGGACAGATACTACTTGCCATGTGACTTGAGCAAGTGTCTTCCTCTCCCCATTTCTGTTGCTTTAACTGTAAAGTGGGATTAAATAATTCCCCCTATATTGCAAGGTTATCACCAGGATTAAGTGAAGTAATGATTGCAAAGCACTTTACACAGAGCCCTGTTAAAAAAGAGGAAGCAGACCCAAATGGAGTCACTTGTGCTAAGTTCCATGTTACCAAACCAAGACTTAACACCTAACTTAACTACAGTTTCAGCCTTCCCCAGGCATGGAGTCTTAAACCAGCCAATCTGGAATTACCTGGCTAGCACAAGTGAGGTAATCTGTCTGATAGAAGCCAGCTGTCCCCTCAAGAAAGGTGACCTTGCCACAAACAAACAGCTCTTCCGAGGTGTAACTTCCTTGTCCCACACCCTGCTGCCTATAAAAGTCTTTCACTTTGTACAGCTCCTGAGAGCTCCTTCCTTTTTGCTAGTTGGGATGCTGACGATTCGTGAATAATTGAATAAAGGCAATAAGATCTTTACATTTACTCAGGTGAATTTCGTTTTGTTTTAACAGCCCAGCAAAGCACAGTGCTTACAAGAATGGGCCTGGGATTCAGTCTGGGTTCAAATCCTGTCTCCACCACTTCCTAGCCATGTAACCTTGAAAAACTCGCTTAAGCTCTTTGGGCCTCAATTTCCTCCTCTGTAAAATGGGGCTAGACCCCACTTCACAGATGGTTGAGTAGCACCAATAAGGTAACAGACGTAAAAAAAATAAAACGATTTGAAGCTGACCACAGGTTCTAGAATGGTAGGACACAGACATGGCCTGGGTGGGATGACAATGGTTAAGGATTCTCTGTTCTTAATACCCCTGTCTACCAATCACAGCAGTATAATGTAGCTTTAATCAGTTACAGGAATGCAACTGAATTCTATACTGCTACGGCAACCTCTTTTTCATTTTAAAAATGATTCCCTACCTAGCAGGGCCAACGTGACAACTGGAAAGAATGTGGACTTTGGGTTCAGACTGCGTGTTGAAGCCTAATTCAGTCACAGACCAGCCGTGTGAAACTGGGCAAGGGCACCCCCTCTCCTCCTCTGGAAAATGGGGGTGCTGTGCTGATCTTGCAGGAGTCCCCTGACGGTGAGATGACACATGGGGCCCAGCCCCCAGGCCACCCTCTGGCTGAGGCTCAACGCCCGCCCCCCACTCCCACCCCACCGGACAGGGCTTCCTGGTTTGCCTTTGTGTTGACGTTGCCATGGGAGTGGAAATTTGGCTCAGGGCGGATTGACTGCTGGCCATTAAGGGAATGTTGGTGTTTCTTTACTGTTGTGCGGACTCACCCTCACCCTTCTCATCTGCATTCTGCAAATGGACAGGAAGGCGCAGCCCCGGGTGCCAGGAAGTAATCAGGATTCCTGGCTTCCTTGCTTTCCTCTGGCCGTCCAGAAACAGGGCTCAGGGGGCTGCTCCAGGGAGCGCCAAGACCTCTGGGCTTTGATATCAGACAGACCTGGGCTTGAATCCGTCTCATTCATTTTAAACCGCGAGTGACTTCAAGCTGTGACTCTAGGTTTCCCCATCTGTCAAATGGGGATAACAATGGTCTTCCCATTCCCAGACAAATGGGGTGTCTTCTATTCTTGTTGTTGAAGAAGGGCCTGGTGTAGTTTTCTGACCCAACATTGAGTCCGCCAGCATGAGCAGAGCCGTGCCTTCCTATCACACCTCTCCCCAGGCTCCAGGGAGTGTGGCAGGATACATGCGCACTTGACAATGTCCACTGAGTGCTTGACACACAGCAGATGCTCATTAAGTGCTAATTCCTGCTCCTCCAAATCTCCAAGGCAGGTCTGAGAAGGTCCGAATTTTTTTGGAGGTCATGGTCATCATTTCCTTCTGCTCAGCCCCTTCCCACGTTCCAAGGGCCTAAGGTCTCCTTCCCCCAGGACAGCCCTGTGAGGCCTTGTTCCCTTGCAGGGGAGAAAACTCAGCAGGGAGACTCTCAGTGAGGCAGAGCTGGTGTGTGATAGTAACTATATCCTCTTCATCTGCTTCCCATCCATCAGTCATTCACTCAACAAATATTTAACGAGTACTTCCTATGTGTTCTGGCCATAAAGTGGTTAACAGGACAGACTCCTCTTGGCCTGTGGAGTTTATTTTCTAGCTGGGAGAGAGACATGAATAAATAACTACACAAAAGTGAAACAGCACCAGCTTAAACTGGTTTTGCCTCCTTAAATAGGTTGTTGATTGATCAAACCTTGAGTTATTTTGCAGAAACAGCAATGTGCATGTGCAAGACGGGAGCCCAAGCCTCCAGGATGACCCCAGATCCAAAAATCTTCAGTCTGCAGAACTCAAGGCATAGAAATGTTGCCACTGGAGCCCTTTATAAAGCAAGAAGTCCTTCAATAAGGAAAATCTGGCTTCCAGCAGCACAAGTACCAGTCAGCTTCCAAATTTGAAATTCCCCTAACCCTTGATCAGGGAGACAGATCTGAAAGCCTTGCCTCCTGTCTCCTTGCTGGTCGACCTGACAATAAAGCTCTCTTTCGTCAGAAGCTGGTGCCACAGTGTTGGTTTCTATGTGTGCTGGGCAGCAGGCTCTTGCCCAGTAACACAAGGATGACGGATCTTCTGCAAGGAAATGCAGGGGATGGCCAGTGTATGGGGGTGCCCCAGCCTGCTCTGAGGGGGTCAAGGAAAGCCTCCATGAGGAGGGTCTCAGCCCAAGTCCCCGAGAGCAGAGCTTGAGGCAGGGATTTGTCTGCAAGGGGTTTATTTGGGAAGGGTTAGGGTTAGGGAGGGATTAGAGAAGTGAGATGGGGCAGGAGGAAAGCCAATATCAAGAGGGGTCATCAAGGCCGTGACTGTGGGCACCTGGGCTAGCTCTCCTGAGACCACCTGAGGAGGGGACAGAGGGCCTCCTGGCAGTGTCTCCCCAAAGGGAAAAGGGAGCATCGTCCTTGTAGGAGGCCCAGCCAGCTTCCCCAGTGTCCCTCCCATGGAAGGAGCCCAAGGGCGGCCATCCAGGTCAGCCCCATCTGGACTAGAGCTTGGACCCAGATGAGATGGATGCAGGAGGTGACATTTTCCGTGCAGCTTGGAGGAGCCTTAGGGAGTGTGCCAGGTGGAGGGACAACTCCAAATTCACAACCTGGGCACCAGGCATTTCTACCAGGCCCTCTGAGTCTTGGAGTGGAAGTGTTTTCTGGAACAGCACATCTTTCCAAAGTCTCAGCTCCTCCTGGACACCTACCCAAAGCTGCACTTCTCGGAGTGTCCAGCAGGATCGCTGTCTCCACCAGCAGATCTCTGGATCTGCTATTGATCTAGGTGGGCATGGGGGGCGTTGGTGAGAAGTAGATTTGTTCCCTTCTCCTCCTCTCTGGACTTCCTGCCTCCCTGACCCTCAAAGGCTTTGGACAGCAGGAAATTCCCAGACAAGCTAAGGAGGACAGACGATGGCCTGTGCCTGGGGTTTGGGTTATGGAGGGGTAGCTCTGGAAGGCCCTTGGTGACCACAGAAACCCAAAGAAGACACTTCTCAAACACAGATCTCTCTCATGAAATTCAGGAACCCCAAGGCATTTTCCACCCTTGCACTGCTCTCCCCCAGCCTTCCTATTTGCTACACAAATGGCTTCTGGCCAGTGGCCCAGTCCCCAGTCGTCGGGCTGGAGGGAAGAATGCCTTCAAGGAGGTGGCAGAGCTGCATTTTGGCCCCTCCCAACTGGCGGGGACAGAGCAATGGCCTGGGAGTAAGGAGGACTGGTCACAGGCTCACTGACTCCTGCGGTCATTAGTGCAAAGAAACCTAAGAAAATCTGAAATGCACAAATGAGGTTCATTTTTGTGGGATCGTGTGAGGATTTGCAGCTTTCCCACAGTCTTGCTACCAGCCTACAATGAAAGCAAGTTGTGGACAGAATTGTGTCCCCACAATGACATTTATTAAGCAACCATTATAAGCAAGCAGGCCCCAAACAGTTCATGCAACACATTATTTTTTTTAATTAAAAAATTTTTTTTGTTTGCATTGGGTCATCGTTGTTGCACGCAGGCTTTCTCTAGTTGCAACGAGCGGGGGCCACTCTTCGTTGCGGTGCGCGGGCTCCTCATTGCGGTGGCTTCTCTTGTTCTGGAGCATGGGCTCTAGGCATGCAGGCTTCAGTAGTTGTGGCACAC
The DNA here is from genome assembly GCF_937001465.1 of Orcinus orca. NCBI lineage: Eukaryota > Metazoa > Chordata > Mammalia > Artiodactyla > Delphinidae > Orcinus > Orcinus orca. The sequence goes on from NC_064568.1 coordinate 6,109,632, forward strand.
GGGCTTAGTTGCTCCGCAGCATGTCCGATCTTCCCTGACCAGGGATCGAACCCGTGTCCCCTGCATTGGCAGGCGGATTCATAACCACTGTGTCACCAGGGAAGTCCCCAAATTAAATTATTAAATTTAATAAATATTAGACAGAGATAAGAATATTCCAGAGCCACATTCTGTGATAGTTAGAGTCCCCTTCAGGCAACCAGAATCGCCCTGCATCGGTGGCCAGATGCAGATGCAGAGGAAGCAGCCTGGACTGCCATCCCGAGAGCTCATGGAGTTTTACACCCTCTTCATGCCAGGGGAGGGAGTGTCTCTAAAATGTTTTAGCCAAGCTACACACTCTCAATGCCATCAATTTCATCAACAAGTGCCTGTTTCTAGCACTCATTAAGCTGGCTAACAAGCCACTGATTTCACCTCTGAAAACCCATTTTTTTTTAATTTTTAATTTTTTAGTTTTACTTATTTTTTATACAGCAGGTTCTTATTAGTTACCTATTTTATACATATTTGTGTATGTATGTCAATCCCAATCTCCCAACTCATCCCACCACCCACCCCCCTTTCCCCCCTTGGTGTCCGTATAGTTTTTCTCTACATCTGTGTCTCTATTTCTGCCTTGCAAACCGGTTCATCTGTACCATTTTTCTAGATTCCACATATGTGTGTTAATATATGGTATTTGTTTTTCTCTTTCTGGCTTACTTCACTCTGTATGACAGTCTCTAGGTCCATCCACATCTCTACAAATGACCCAATTTCGTTCCTTTTTATGGCTGAGTAATATTCCATTGTATATATGTGCCACATCTTCTTTATCCATTCATCTGTCAATGGGCATTTAGGTTGCTTCCATGACCTTGCTATTGTAAATAGTGCTGTAGTAAACACTGGGGTGCATGTGTCTTTTTGAATTATGGTTTTCTCTGGGTATATGCCCAGTAGTGGGATTGCTGGTTCGTATGGTAATTCTATTTTTAGTTTTTTAAGGAACCTCCATACTGTTCTCCATAGTGGCTGTATCAATTTACATTCCCACCAACAGTACAAGAGGGTTCCCTTTTCTCCACACCCTCTCCAGCATTTGTTGTTTGTAGATCTTCTGATGATACCCATTCTAACGGGTGTGAGGTGATACCTCATTGTGATTTTGATTTGCATTTCTCTAATAATTAGTGATGTTGAGCAGACTTTCATGTGCTTCTTGGCCATCTGTATGTCTTCTTTGGAGAAATGTCTAGGTCTTCTGCCCAGTTTTTGGTTTTTTTTTTAATAGATCTTTATTGGAGTATAACTGCTTCACAATACTGTGTTAGTTTCTGTTGTACAACAAAGTGAATCAGCCATATGCCTACATATATCCCCATATCCCCTCCCTCTTGAGCCTCCCTCCCACCCTCCCTATCCCACCCCTCTAGGTCACTGCAAAGCACCAAGCTGATCACCCTGTGCTATGCTGCTGCTTCCCACTATTTAACTATTTTACATTCAGTAGTGTATATATGTCGATGCTATCTCACTTCACCCCAGCTTCCCCCTCCCCACCCCGTGTCCTCAAGTCCATTCTACATGTCTATGTGTTTATTCCTGCCCTGCCACTAGATTCATCAATACCATTTCTTTTTTTAAGATTCCATATATATGTGTTACCATATGCTATTTGTTTTACTCTTTCTGACTTACTTCAATCTGTATGACAGACTCTAGGTCCATCCAGCTCACTACAAATAACTCAATTTCACTTCTTTTTAAGTCTAATATTCCATTGTATATATGTGCCACACCTTCTTTATCCATTCATCTGTCGATGGACATTTAGGTTGGTTCCATGCCTTGGTTATTGTAAATAGTGCTGCAGTGAACATTGTGGTACATGTCTCTTTTTGAATTATGGTTTTCTCAGGGTATACGCCCAGTAGTGGGATTGCTGGGTCATATGGTAGTTCTATTTTTAGTTTTTTAAGGAACCTCCACACAATTCTCCATAGTGGTTGTATCAACTTACATTCCCACCAACAGTGCAGGAGGGTTCCCTTTTCACCACACCCTTTCCAGCAATTATTTTTTCTAGATTTTTTGATAATGGCCATTCTGACCAGTGTGAGGTAACACGTCATTATAGTTGTGATTTGCATTTCTCTAATAATTAGTGATGTTGAGCATCTTTTCATGTGCCTCTTGGCCATCTGTATGTCTTCTTTGGTGAAATGTCTATTTAGGTCTATTGCCCATTTTTTAATTGAGTTGTCTGTTTTTTTGATATTTAGCTCCATGCACTGTTTGTATATTTTGGAGATTAATCCTTTGTCCATTGTTTCATTTGCAAATATGTTCTCCCATTCTGAGGACTGTCTTTTCGTCTTGTTTATGGTTTCCTTTGCTGTGCAAAAGCTTTGAAGTTTATTTAGGTCCCAGTTATTTATTTTTGTTTTTATTTCCATTACTCTAGGAGGTGGGTCAAAAAAGATCTTCGTGTGATTAATGTCAGAGTGTTTTTCCTCTAAGAGTTTTATAGTGTCCAGTCTTACATTTAGATCTTTAACATTTGGAGATTATTTTTATTTTTGTGCATGGTGTTAGGGTGTGTTCTAATGTCATTCTTTTATATGTAGCTGTCCATTTTCCCCAGCACCTTTACTGAAGAGACTATCTTTTCTCCATTGTATATCCTTGCCTCCTTTGTCATAGATTAGTTGACCATAGGTGCATGGGTTCATCTCTGGGATTTCTATCCTGTACCAATGATCTATATTTCTGTTTTTGTGTCAGTACCATATTGTCTTGATTACTGTAGCTTTGTAGTATAGTCTGAAATCAGGAAGTCTGATTCCGCTAGCTCCATTTTTTTCTCTCAAGATTGCTTTGGCTCTTGAGGGTCTTTTGTGTTCCCATACAAATTGTAAAATATTTTGTTCTAATTCTGTGAAGAATGCCATTGATAGTTTGGGGATTGCACTGAATCTGTGGATTGTTTTGGGTAGTATAATCATTTTCACAATATTGATTCTTCCAATCCAAGAACATGGTATATTTCTCCCTCTGTTTATGATCTTTGATTTGTTTCATCAGTGTTTTATAGTCTTCTGACTACAGTTCTTTTGCCTCCTTAGGTAGGTTTATTCCTAGGCATTTTATTCTTTTTGTTGTGATGGTAAATAGGATTGTTTCCTTAATTTCTCTGATTTTTTGTTGCTGGTGTATAGGAACGCCAGAGATTTCTGTGCATTAATTTTGTATCCTGCAATCTTACCAAATTCATTGATTAGTTCTAGTAGTTTTCTGGTGGTATCTTTAGGATTTTCTATGTATAGTATCATGTCATCTGCAAAGTGACAGTTTTACTTCTTTTCCAATTTGGATTCCTCTTATTTCTTTTTCTTCTCTGATTGCCATGGCTAGGACTTGCAAAACTATGTTGAATAATAGTGGTGGGAGTGGACATCCTTGTCTTCTTCCTGATCTTAGAGGAAATGCTTTCAGTTTTTCACCATTGAGTATGATGTCTGCTGTGGGTTTGTCATATATGGCCTTTATTATGTTGAGGTAGGTTCCCTGTATGCCCATTTTCTAGAGAGTTTTTATCATAAATCGGTGTTGAATTTTGTCACAAGCTTTCCGTGCATCTATTGAGATGATCATATGTTTTTTTCCCCTTAATTTGTTAATGTGGTGTATCACATTGATTAGTTTGCATATACTGAAGAATCCTTGCATCCCTGGGATAAATCCCACTTCATCATGGTGAATGATCCTTTTAATATGTTTGATTCTGTTTGCTAGTATTTTGTTCAGGATTTTTGCATCTATGTTCATCAGTTATATTGGTCTACAATTTTCTTTTTTTGTGATATCTTTTTCTGGTTTTGGTATCAGGGTGATGGTGGATTCGTAGAATGAATTTGGGAGTGTTACTCCCTCTGCAATTTTTTGGAAAAGTTTGAGAAGAATCAGTGTTAGCTCTTCTCTAAATGTTTGATAGAATTTGCCTCTGAAGCCATCTGGTCCTGGATTTTTGTTTGTTGGAAGATTTTAAATTACAGTTTCAATTTTATTACTTGTGATAGGTCTGTTTATATTTTCTAATTCTTCCTGGTTCAGTCTTGGAAAATTGTACCCTTCCAAGAATTTGTCCATTTCTTCATGGTTGTCCATTTTATTGGCATATAGTTGTTTGTAGTAGTCTCTTACAATCCTTTGTATTTCTGCAGTGTCAGTTGTGATTTCTCCGTTTTCATTTCTAATTTTATTGATTTGTGTCCTCTCCCTTTTTTTCTTGATGAGTCTAAGGGTTTATCAATTTTGTTTATCTTCTCAAAGAGCCAACTTCTAGTTTTATTGATCTTTGCTATTGTTTTTTTTGTTCCTATTTCATTTTCTGCTGCTCTGATCTTTATGATTTCTTTCCTTCTACTGACTTTGGGTTTTCTTTGTTCTTCTTTCTCTATTTGCTTTAGGTGTAGGGTTAGATTGTTTATTTGAGATTTTTCTTGTTTCTTGAGGTGAGACTGAATTGCTATAAACTTCCCTCTTAGAACTGCTTTTGCTGTGTCCCATAGGTTTTGGATCATTGTGTTTTCATTGTCATTTGTTTCTATGTATTTTTTTATTTCTTCTTTGATTTCTTCAGTGATCTCTTGGTTAATTAGTAGCATACTGTTTAGCCTCCATGTATTTGTGGTTTTTACAGTTTTTTTCCTGTAACTGATTTCCAATCTCATAATGTTGTGGTCAGAAAAGATGCCTGATATGATTTCAATTTTCTTAAAATTTCCGAGGCTTGATTGTGACCCAAGATGTGATGTATCCTGGAGAATGTTCTGTGTGCACTTGAGAAGAAAGTGTATTCTGCCACTTTCAGGTGGAATGTTCTATAAATATCAATTAAATCTATCTGGTCTATTGTGTCATTTAAAGCTTGTGTTTCCTTATTTATTTTCTGTTTTGATGATCTGTCCATTGGTGTTAAGTGGGGTGTTAAAGTCCCCTACTATTACTGTATTACTGTCCATTTCCCCTTTCATGGTTGTTAGCATTTTCCTTATGTATTGAGGTGCTCCTACGTTGGGTGCATAAACATTTATAATTGTTACATCTTCTTCTTGGATTGATCCCTTGATCATTATGTAGTGTCCTTCCTTGTCTCTTGTAACAGTCTTTATTTTAAAGTCTATTTTATCTGATATGAGTATTGCTACTCCAGCTTTCTTTTGTTTTCCATTTGCGTGTAATATCTTTTTCCATCCCTTCACTTTCAGTCTGTATGTGTCCCTAGGTTTGAAGTGGGTCTCTTGTAGACAGCATATATATGGGTTTTGTTTTTGTATCCATTCAGCCAGTCTGTGTCTTTTGGTTGGGGCATGTAATCCATTTACATTCAAGGTTATTATCGATATGTATGTTCCACTACCATTTTCTGATTTGTTTTGGTTTGTTTTTGTGGGTCTTCTTCTCTTGTGTTTCCCGCCTACAGCAGTTTCTTTAGTATTTTTGTAAAGCTGGTGTGGTGGTGTTGAATTCTCTAGCTTTTGCTTGTCTGAAAAGCTTTTGATTTCTCTGTCGAATCTGATGAGATCCTTATTGGGTAGAGTAATCTTTGTTGTAGGTTTTTCTCTTTCATCACTTAAGTACATCCTGCCACTCCCTTCTGGCTTGTAGAGTTTCTGCTGAAAAATCAGCTGATAACCTTATGGGGATTCCTTTGTACGTTGTTTTTTGTTTTTCCCATGCTGCTTTTAATATTTTTTCTTTGAAATTAATTTTTGTTAGTTTGATTAATATGTGTCTTGGTGTGTTTCTCCTAGGGTTTATCCTGCATGGGACTCTCTGTGCTTCCTGGATTTGGGTGACTATTTCCCATATTAGGGAATTCCACTATAATCTCTTCAAATATTTTGTTAGACTCTTTCTTTTTCTCCTCTTCTTCTGGGACCCCTATAATTCAAATGTTGGTGCGTTCAGTGTTGTCCCAGTGGTTTCTGAGATTGTCTTCAGTTCTTTTCATCCTTTTTTTCTTTATTCTGCTCCTCAGCAGTTATTTCCACCATTTTGTCTTCCAGGTCACTTATTCATTCTTCTGCCTCAGTTATTCTGTTATTGATTCCTTCTAGTGTATTTTCCATTTCAGTTTTTGTGTTGTTCATCTCTGTTTGTTTGTTCTTTAGTTCTTCTACATCTCTGTTAAACGTTGCTTGTATTTTCTCAATCCGGCCCTCCATTCTATTTCCGAGATTCTGGTTCATCTTTACTATCATTATTCTGAATTCTTTTTCAGGTAGATTGCCTATTTCCTCTTCATTTATTTGGTTTTATAGGTTTTTACCTTGCTCCTTCATCTGTGACATATATTCTTGCCGTCTCACTTTTTTTTCCCCATTTTTTAATGAGTGGGATTGTGTTCCTGTCTTACTGATTGTTTGGCTTGAGGCTTCCAACAGTGGAGTCCGTAGGCTGTTGGTTAGAGCTGGATCTTGGTGTTGAGATGAGGACCTCCGGGAGACCTCACTCTGATGAATATTCCTCGGGGTCTGAGGTTCTCTGTTAGTCCAGTTGTTCGGACTCGGAGCTCCCACCGCAGGAACTTTGGCCCGACCCCTGGTTCGTGAACCAAGATCCCGCAAGCTGCGGGGGGCGGCAAAAGAAAAAAAAAATAACAAAGTAAAAAATAAGATTAGACTAGGAAACTAACCGCTATGTTAGAAAAAATATAAAAATAAAAATATAGATGAAACAACAACCGGAAGGTAAAACAGAACCACAGTAGTAAAAAAGGGAACGGGGCTTCCCTGCTGGCGCAGTGGTTGAGAGTCCACCTGCCGATGCAGGGGACGCGGGTTCATGCCCCGATCCAAGAAGATCCCACATGCCGTGGAGCGGCTGGGCCCGTGAGCCATGGCTGCTGAGCCTGCGCGTCCAGAGCCTGTGCTCCGCAAAGGGAGAGGCCACAACAGTGAGAGGCCCGCGTACCGAAAAAAGAAAAAAAAAAGAGGAGGAAAAAGAAAAAAAAAGGTGGTAAAGGCCCTGGCTGTGGATTGCACTGAATCTGTAGATTGCTTTGGGTAGTGTAGTCATCTTCACAATATTGATTCTTCCAATCCAAGAACATGGTATATCTCTCCATCTGGAAAACCCATTTATTTTTAACAGTCATTATGCTAATCAGCAAAGTCTCTGGTGTTGATCAACACTGAAGGTAAAGCTCTTGTCCAAGTGGCTTCTGGAGCCAGCAAGGCCTTGCTGGAGAGGATGCCAGCTGGACTGTGAATTCTGGAATAAGCAACTGAAAACTCCTCTGGAGCTGCAGCTTGAACACAAACACATGTTCATATCAATTATCTTCTCTGAAGTGTTTTAGACTTGACATCCGACATCATGGTGGTAAACTTCTGACAGTCAGCTCCCCCAGTGGGCCTCAGTGTCCCCATCTCTAAGGCAGAGCTTTGGGCAAGGCTGGTTCCAGGCTCCCTGTGGACAAGCCTGGGCATTTTTCAACACCTACCTTTCCTCCTTTTTCCCTTCCTTCTCTCCCTCCCTCCCCTCCCCTCCCTCCCTCCCTCCCTCCCTTCTTTCCTTCCTTCCTTCTTCCCTCCCTCCTTCCCTCCCTCCTTCCCTCCCTCCTTCCCTCTCTTTCTGAGATATCATTGATATATAACATTTTATTAGTTTCAAGTGTACCACATAATGATTCAATATTTGTATATATTTTGAAATGATCACCACAGTAAGTCTAGTTAACATCCAACACCAGTTACAAATTTTTTCTTGTGATGAGAACTTTGAACACTCTCTTAGCAACTTTCAAATATCCAAGACAGTATTGCTAACTATAGTCACCATGCTGTACATTACATCCCATGACTTACTTAATTTACACACTGGAGGTCTGTGCCTTTTGAAGCCTTTACTCATTTCTCCCACTTCTCACCTCAACCGCCTCTGGCAACTATCGATTTGTTCTCTGTATCCGTGAGCTTGGATTTGTTTGTTTGTGTAGATTCCACATATAAGTGATGAGCTCACACAGTATTTGTCTTTCTCTGACTTATTTCACTTAGCATAATGACCTTAATTAAGGTCCATCCATGCTGTAGCGAATGGCAAGATTTCCTTCTTTTTTATGGCTGAATAATATTCCATTGTGCACGTGTTATGTATGTCAATAAATAAAATGTGACATATGCATATATCACATATCAACATCACATTTTCTTTATCCATTCACTCATTGATGGACACTTAGATTGTTCCTAAATCTTGGCTATTGTAAGTAATGCTGCAAGGAACACAGGGGTGCAGATATCTTTTTGAATTAATGTTTTTGTTTCCTTCAGATAAATACCCAAACATGGAATTGCTGGGACGTTTGGTAGTTTTTTTTATTTTTTGAGGGCCTCCATACTGTTTTCCATAGATGCTACACCAAATTATATTCCCACCAACAGTGCACAAGGGTTCCCTTTTTTCCACATCCTCACAAACACTTGTAGTTTCTTGTCTTTTCTGTGATAGCCATTCTAACAGATGTGAGGTGATATCTCATTGTGGTTTTGATTTGCATTTTCCTGATGATCAGTGATGTTGAGCACCTTTTCATGTACCTGTTCGCCATCTGTAGGTCTTCTCTGGAAAACTGTCTATTCAGATCCTCTGCCCATTTTTTTTTAAATTGATTAATTTTTGGCTGCACTGGGTCTTTGTTGCTGTGCGTGGGCTTTCTCTAGTTGTGGTGAGTGGGGGCTACTCTTTGTTGCAGTGCGTGGGCTTCTCATTGCTGTGGCTTCTCTTGTTGTGGAGCACGGGCTCTAGGCACACATGTTTCAGTAGTTGTGGCATGTGGGCTCAGTAGTTATGGCTTGCAGGCTCTAGAACTTAGACTCAGTAGCTGTGGCGCACAGGCTTAGCTGCTCCACAGCATGTGGGATCTTCCCAGACCAGGGCTTGAACCCATGTCCCCTGCATTGGCAGACGGATTCTTAACCACTGCGCCACCAGGGAAGCCCCCTCTGCCCATTTTTAAGTCAGATTCTTTGTTAACACCTTTCATTTTGGAACAGCAGTCCTGCCAGCCAGTTGGGCCTCCCTTTGTCAGAGGTCACAGATGGTCATCCAGAGGCTTCCATCCCAGAGTGCTCATCCTTAGGAAAATGTGCCTGATGGCTGCTGAAAGAACCAAGCCTTACCTCCAACACTCTTGTTCAACTAATCATTTGTTCATTAATATTCTGGGGGTTATTTTCCATGTGCCAGTGACTGTGCTGGTGTTAATTTTCTGTCTCCCCTGCTAGACCATATGCTGCACCCTCTGTGCCTAGTACAGTGCTGGCGCTCAGGAAATATCGAACTAGAGCGTGAAAGAATGGCAGGATAGGAGAAAGGGCTGTGGATGAGGGTAGCAGAGGTGTGGCTGCAAGCTGCTGTCACCCTGCCTCTCTCTGAGGTTTCCTTGGCCCCTCTGTCTTAATGCTTCTCCCAGGTTGGGTTAAGCCTTGAGAGAGACGTAGAATTAAGTGTGAAGCTTCCTTCACTGAGTGCCCTGGAAGAGCTACGCCAATTAGCCGATGGCCAGAGCGAGAGGCAGTTTTCCTCATCTGACTCCGCTGGGACTCTGAAAAGCCGAGGCCTGGTGAGGTTTCATGGACAGAGGGAGACAGAGGAAAAGGAAAAGCAAGGGCAGGTAGAGAGAGTCAGAGCCAACTAATACCAGCTGAGATCTCACTGCATGTCAGTCATGCTGGGAGGACCTAGAGGTCTGTTTGTAAAAATTAATCAGGCCCTGCCTTAATGGAGCTTGGAGTCTAGAGCAGAGGCTGGCAATCTCCAACCAGTGGTCCAACTCTGGCCCACAGATTGTTCTTATAAATTAGGTTTTATTGGAACACAGCCATGTTCATTCATTTGAGTACTGTTTATGGCTGCTTTCATCCAATGACAGCACTGAGTATTTGCAGCAGGGACTGTGTGTGGCCCACCAAACCAGAAGACTGACAGTCTGGCCCTCCACAGAAAAAGCCTTCCAGACCCTGGTGCAGAGCCCAAGCAGACACACAATCATAAAGAGAAGCAGAGAGAAGAGTGAGGGAAGTGAAAGTACACGCAGCCAGAAAACTGGGAGAGAACAGGAGACACCTGCCCATGTGACGTGACGCAGAAGGACAGCAGTTCCCCAAATATTCCACTTGCCAGGACAAAACTCCACCATCTGGAGGCTGCTCCTTTGGGATGAGCAATGCTTTCAAATATCCCCCTGAGGAGGGTCGTTCACCCTCACCTTACACCCTGACTGTGGGTTAGCGGACGAGATCTTGCAGGTGGAGACAAGGCTGCCAGAGGTTTCCAGAAGACTGGAAGAAGGGAGAGGGAAAGCCAGTAGCACTGTAAGCAAAAGCAATTGTGTTTATCAGAGATGAGCCAGTGCTGGAGTGTCTCCAAGCCACCCTGGGGTTTCTGAAAGGTGGGACTGCATTTGTGACTTAGGGGTCACTTGCCTCCTACTTGATTCCTCCTCCCCTTCCTGACCTTGGAGAGAGCCTGCCTGGGGTGCCTGCAGGCGTGTGGATGCCAAGATCTGCACACATGTGCAGGCACACATACATCCTGTACACTAGTGTGGGCTAGGGATGTGTTCACATTTTGGTTTTTTTTGGAGGGGGTTAAAGTTTATACAATTTGGGAGACCCTCATTAAGACAAAGATTTCAAAATTGTCAATACAAATTTAGGTACATATGTATTTAGAATTTTTAAAGATCACGTTTTTTTAAAAACTGACAAATACAAGAAAAATCACAAAAGCTAGAAAATTCACATATTTTATTAACTACCTGATACCATTGGAAATGCATTTTCTACTCTTTTTTTGGAGGGGCTGTAAACTCTTTGACAGCCTCTTCATATGTGCAGGATTTTTATATTTTTATATTTTCTATAGAGAGAAAAGAAAGATAAACCAGTCTTTTGTCTGGCATGGTGGTTGCAATTTGCTTTTATTAACAGTTAGAATGTAAATTGGTGCAGTCACTATGGAAAATAGTATGGAGGTTCCTCAAAAAACTAAAAATAGAGTTTCCATATGATCCAGCAATCCCACTCCTGGGCATATATCCAGACAAAACCAGAATTCAAAAAGACACACGCGGGCTTCCCTGGTGGCGCAGTGGTTGAGAGTCCGCCTGCCGATGCAGGGGATACGGGTTCATGCCCCGGTCCGGGAAGATCCCACATGCCGCAGAGCGGCTGGGCCCGTGAGCCATGGCCGCTGAGCCTGCGCGTCCAGAGCCTGCGTGTCCGGAGCCCGTGCTCCACAACGGGAGAGGCCACAACAGTGAGAGGCCCGTGTACCCCCCCCAAAAAAAAAAAAAAGACACATGCACCCCTATGTTCATAATAGCAGCACTATTCACAATAGCCAAGACATGGAAGCAACCTAAATGTCCACTGACAGAGGAATAGGTAAAGAAGATGTGGTACATACATACAATGGAATACTACTCAGCCATAAAAAGAATGAAATCATGCCATTTGCAGCAACACTGATGGACCTACAGATTATCATACTAAGTGAAGTATGTCAGAAAGAGAAAGATAAATACCATATGATATCACTTATATGTGGAATCTAAAATATGACAGAAATGAACATATCTAATAGACTCACAGACATAGAGAACAGACTTGTGGTTGCCAAGGGGGAGGAGGGGTGGAGGAGGGATGAAGTAGGAGTCTGGTGTTAGCAGATATAAGTGTTTATAAATAGAATGGATGAACAACAAGGTCCTACTGTATAACACAGGGAACTATATTCAATATCCAGTGATAAACCATAATGGAAAAGAATTTTTAAAAAAGAATATATACGGTTTCCCTGGTGGCACAGTGGTTCAGAGTCCGCCTGCCAATGCAGGGGACACGGGTTCGTGCCCCGGTCCGGGAGGATCCCACGTGCCACGGAGCGGCTAGGCCCGTGAGCCATGGCCGCTGAGCCTGCGCATCCAGAGCCTGTGCTCCGCAACGGGAGAGGCCACAACAGTGAGAGGCCGGCGTACCGCAAAAAAAAAAAACAACAACAAACAAACAAAAAAAAGAATATATACATATGTATAACTGAATCACTTTGCTGTACAGCAGAAACTAACACAACACTGTAAATCAACTATGCTTCAATTTTAAAAAATTTTATAAGGAATTAGGATGCGTAAAACTGGACTTTGTTCAGGTATTTGCTGCTTAGCGTGGCTTTTCATTTGGGCCCTATAGACACAGGGATTCTGATCAACTTCATTTTGTATGTTTCCTATCACATACTTGGATGTGTACTTGGAGTGATATACGTTGCAGATTTGGGCATATACTGCATTATCAAACATATGCCCAAAAAATTTTTGACTAGGTGTCAATGAGAACTGAATCCAACTATAATACTACATGTCTGATGATTAGAAGAATGTTTCACTTCCATTTCCAAGACTAACTTCTGGCTCTGTACCCATCCAACCTTGCTTCCTTTACCCATGTATTCCTGGCATGTGAGGCACCAGAGCACATACTGAGACAGCTCAGCCCAACCTCAGGCCTCACTCCTCCGGGTCCTGATGCAGTGGGAGTTGGCACCAAGCAGCAGAGCGATTCCTGGAGGCCACTGCTATGCCAGGGTGGCTAATGATAAAAAAATATAGGGTAGACATGAACCCCACACATACGCCACACGGCCCCACGTACCCTCAACTCAGCTTCCCCCAAAGGCTGCTGTCATGACCGAAGTATGGCTAAGGGGAAGGCAGAGCAGTCTTAACCAGCTGCGGGATGTGTTACTTTTCCCGAATGTTCATCAACTGATGAATGCATAAAGAAAACGTGGTCTATCCACACAACGGAATATTAGTCATAAAAAGAATGAAGTACTGATACATGCTCAACATGGATGAACCTTGAAAACATTACGCTCAGTGAAAGGAGCCCAACACAAAAAACCACATATTGCATAATTCCACTGACACGAAATGTCCAGAAGAGGCAAACCCGTCGAGTCAGAAAGTAGATTAGTGGTTGCCAGGGGCTGGAAGGAGAGGACGGAGAGTGACAGCTAATAAGTATGGGGTTTCTTTTGGGGTGATAAAAAAGTTCTGGAATAAGATAGTAGTGATGGCTGTACAACTCTGAATATGCTAAAAAAATACTGAATTGTACACTTTAGCCGAGTCTAATGGTATGTGAATTTAACCTCAAGCTGTTATTTAAAAAAGAAGGTTCCTTTTTCAAAATTTATGAAACCCTATCATCAGGTGAACACATTGCTAGGGTGCCCTCCCAGCTCTCTTAAAAGGCCAATGCACATCACCATAAATTCTCCTTTGGTATATATACGTATCCATTATCTACTGGTACAGTAACGCTGTGTAACAAACAACCGCAAAACCTCAGTGGCACCTAACAATAAATACTTATTTGGCTCATGAGTCGTGTGTGCTCTGCTGGGTGGTTCTGGTTTTGGCTAGTGTCCCACTTGTGATGGTTGGCCACGGGCTGGCTGATCTAGGTTGGATTCAGCTGGGACCACTGGGGTGACTTGGTTCTGCACCATGTGTCTTGTCTTCTAACATTCTAGGCATGTTTTCACAGTGAAGGCCAAGAGCAAGAAGCAGCACACAAGCACTTTTTCAAGGGTCTACTTGAATTGTGTCTGCTACCACTCCATTGGCTAAAGCAAGCCCCACGGCTGAGCCCAAATTCAACGGGTAGGGAAATAGATCCCCCTCTTAGAGGAGAGGAACTCAAAGCCCCATGTCAGAAGTGGATACGTGGAGGGATGGTAACTCAGGACCACTAAGGCAATCAATTCTGTGTGTGCTTCTATGTATATACAGGTATGTGCCTGCTTATGCGTTTGCAGGTGTATGTCCATGTGAACCTGCTTCTGTATGTTAATTTTCTTTGACTGTGTATACATGTGCTACATGCATGCATGTATGGACACATTCTGGAAGCTTTTCTGCTTGTTGGTCTGTGCAAGTGTGAACTTTCCTAGATAAGTGCCAGGTATAGTGGGCCACATGTAGTGTCAAGTCAATGCATGTGCCCCCCAACCCCAATCCCCATGGGGATTCTGGAGTCTCTGTGTCCTTGCCTGTCAGTTCCCCAAGATGGGCAACTATTACAGGAACAAGAGCACAGGCTTTGAAATCAAATACCAATCCTGCCACTGACTCCAGCCCCAGTTTTCTGATCTGTAAAATGAGGACACCACTTCCTAGCTTCCTTGTGAGTACCCCGTGAGGTAATGCTTGTGAAAGTGCTTTGTAACAGTCACTGTGCTATGGCTTTGTTAGTTACAAGGATGCCGGGGGAGTGATTTCCCTCCCTCCTCCATATCCCAAAGGCTTGACCCTTTCCAGATGCTGCAACTGAAGGTGGCTCTGCATCTCTGAATGTGCAGCCATGGCAACCACTGCCTCCTGCTCGTATGTCAACAGTGCAGGATGGGGTTCTGTCGCCCCATCACTGCGGGGCCTGGGCGGGGCAGAGGAGCAGGCTCACGGCAAGTCCTCCCTTCCTTCCCTTCCGAAGTGGTCAGGGAAGGATTCAGGGAGACTCTTATCTATCTTTGTCTGCTCTGCCCCCTCCAACAGCAGCTCGCTTTGGTGCTGGAGCAGTATCTTCCAACTTTAGCACACCCCAAAATCAACTGGGCAGCTTACAAAAATGCAGACTCCTGCGCCTCACTCCAGAAAGTCTGATTCAACAGGTCTGAGAGGGTACTGGGCACCTGCATTCTTACTCTGCTCCCCTGGAGCCACACCTGCAAAAACCCTGCACAGTGGGGCAACCCACTGGCTTATACTGCTAGTCTCCACAACATGGTCAGTCACTTCATTATTCATTCATTCTTTCATCCACTTATTCACTCATCAGTTTATTTGCTTAATCATTCAATTATTCATTCATCCACTCACATGTAAATAATCATTCCCTCATTTGTTTTCTTACTTATTTAAAGACATTTATTAATGTCTTAAGCTCTGGGAGATGAGGAGAGAATTAAGGCTGCAACCCTGCAGGAGGTTCCAGGCAGTGTTTTTCAGACTGTAGCAAAATGAATTTAATGGATCCACTAGCATATTTTAAAAAGTGAAACAGAATAGGCTATAATACAAAATATTAGTGTGCATAGCAGTTAGCAAGGGAAAATAGTGTTTGGGAAACTTTTGCATCCAGTGTACATGTGGGTGTGGGTATTGGATTTTAGTGTGAAATGTATTTTCCGCTGGGGGGCTGGTTTCATGGAAATAAATGTCAACGCTGCATGCTGGTTGCTATGGGGGGTGTGCTGGGGGGCAGCACAGCTCTATCCCTCTGCCAGGATGGCACTGGGAGGCTTCACACAGAAGGTGACATTTGAGCTGGGTCTTGAACCATGAGAGGAGTTTTTCCACTGAAGGAGGAGGAAGGGGGGTGCAGGTGGACGGAACAGCATGTGCAAAAGCACAGAGTCATGGAAAAGCAGAGAGAAGAGCCAGGTGACCAGTGGGCCTGCAGTGTGGAAGGTGCAGGTGGAAATGGAGTGAGTGGAGGCTGAAGATTAAGAGAAGACTGGATCCCAAAGGGTCTGAATGCCAGGGAAAGTGCTTGGGTTTTAGTATGATACCATCAGACCCCCTGGGGAGACAGCCAGGAAGTGACGTGGTCAGAGTGGCCATCTGGCGAGACCACACCAGCAAGGCTGGGGCAGGGGGGCCAGCGGACGACTGAGGCTGTTAGGTGGTGTGAGGTGGTGATAATCAGAGACAGGCAGTGGTCTGTGCTTGGGGTTGGGAGGTAAGGATACACGTGAGAAGGATGTGATGACTGGCCAGGTGGGGAGAGCATTCAGAAGAGTCTGCAGTGATGCCTGGGTTCCTGTTGTGGGAAGCTGGGTAGATGGAGAAACCGCTGATTCTCCTCCTCTTAAGGGTCCCCACGTGATCTCAGCACAGATACTCTCCCTGGGAAACGGAGGTAGTCGCTCAGTCCTCCAATCGGGAGAGGAGGTTTTATAGCCTTATAATTAAAAACATTAAGTTGGCAATATAGGCTCATTATACGAATCGTAAGAGCAGTGTGATGTCCATTGCTAACCCTACTTCCCCTTTTCTGAGTATCTGGAGGATTACACTTCCCCTCACCCCTGGGATGGCTAATTTTATATATTAACTTGACTGGGCCATGGGGTACCCAGATATCTGACCAAACATTATTTCTGGGTATGTTTGTAAGGGTGTTTCCGGAAGAAATTCATATTTGTGTTGGTGGGCTTCACCCAACCTGTGAAGGGCTTGAATAGAACAAAAAGTAACAGAAAGGGAGTATTTTCTCCCTCTGCCTGATTGCTGGAGCTGGGGCCTTGTTCTTCTCCTGCCTTCAGACCGGGGCTCACACCATTGGCTCTCCTGGTTCTCAGGACTTTGGACTCAGACTAGAAACATACCATCAGCTTTCCTGGGGCTCCAGCTTGAAGACAAAATATTGTGGAACTTCTCAGCTTCCATAATAGCACGAGCCAATTATTATAATAAACCTCTTTAGACAGATAAATAGATATAGATGCAGACAGATATCTATGTATCTCCTATTGGTTCTGTGTCTCTAGAGAACCCTGACCAATGCACCCTGAAAGCGGGGCATGGGCCTATGACTCACAGGGCTGCTGTTCTAATACTGGCCTGTCTCACACAAAGCGTGACAGCAATACCGTGTGAGGATTCTCATCTTTATCTGGAGTGTCTGGAGGGCTGTCACTTCAGACTGGTCCCACTGCCCAGGTCCCCCTTCCCAGCCTGGCAAAGACTGATCTGTGGGGTGGAGGGCTCTGGACTGTTGCTTCTGGGGCTTCTGAGTCAGGCAGCAGTGCCACCTGCTGGAAATATGAATCCCTCTGCATCTCTTGCTGCCTGGTGGCGGGGAGGGAAGGGGCCAGGCAAGCTCTGGGACTTAGCCCTGAGGCCCTCAAAGATTTGAAGTATGTGCCTACAGGGCATGAGTGGAGAGACCCCATCATTCCCACATTTATTCACAGCATGGTTAAGAGCTCCAGACCCGGGCTCTGACAGACCTGGGGTCTGACAGACCTGGGTTCAGTTCCTAGCTGGACCATTTTCTAGCTGTGGAACCCTGAGCTACCCCCGAGCCTCAGGTGCCTCATCTGTAAAACGAGTGTGATCATAACACCTACCTCATGGATGTGGTGAGGGTCAACCTGGTAATGCCCGCATAACACACCTCAAAAAGGCCTTCCCAGACTATGCCCTCCTGAGAGTTCCCCCATCTCCCTCCAAGCCATTTTTATCCTTTTACTTTGCCTTGTTTTTTCATTATATATATGTAGCACGTACCACCATCTGACATTTTAATATTCCTTGTTCACTATCTTTCCCACAAAATGACACGTCTGTCATGGTAAAGACTTCGTTCACTGCTGTATCCCAAGAGCCTCCTGCAGGGCTGGGTACATCGCACAGCTCAACAAAAATATTTATGTGTTGAAACACACTTTGTATTTTAACACTAAGTATTCAGTAAACATTACTGTTACTGTGATTATGCATTCATTTATGCATTTATGCATTTATTCATTTGCTCATCTCTTAGTTGATTCACTCACTCACATATATATATTTTTAATCGTGGTAAAACATATATAACACAAAACTTACCATTTTAACCATTATTTTCTATTTTTTTTATTGGAGTATAATTGCTTTACATTGTTGTGTTAGTTTCTGCTGTACAATGAAGTGAATGAGCTATTATGTATACATATCTCCCATCCCTCTTGGACCTCCATCCACGCCCCCATCCCACTCATCTAGGTCATCACAGAGCACAGAGCTGAGCTCCCTGTGCTATACAGCAAGTTCCCACTAGCTATCTATTTTACACATGGTAGTGTATTTATGTTAAACCTAATCTCCCAATTCGTCCCACCTTCCCCTTCCCTGCCATGTCCACACGTCCATTCTCTACATCTGCATCTCTATTCCTGCCTGCAAATAGGTTCATCTGTATCATTTTTCTATATTCCACATATATGCGTTAATATACAATATTTGTTCTTCTCTTTCTGACTTACTTCAGTCTGTACGACAGACTCTAGGTCCATCTGCATCTCTACAAATGACCCTATTTCGTTCCTTTTTATGGCTGAGTAATATTCCATTATATATGTGTACCACATCTTCTTTACCCATTCATCTGTCGATGGACATTTAGGTTGGTTCCATGCCTTGGCTATTGTAAATAGTGCAGCAATGAACATTGTGGTACATGTCTCTTTTTGAATTATGGTTTTCTCAGCGTATATGCCCAGTAGTGGGATTGCTGGGTCGTATGGTAATTCTATTTTTAGTTTTTTAAAGAACCTCCATACTGTTCTCCACAGTGGCTGTATCAATTTACATTCCCACCAACAGTACAAGAGGGTTCCCTTTTCTCCACACCCTCTCCAGCATTTATTGTTTGTAGATATTTTGGTGACGGCCATTCTGACCTGTGAGGTGATACCTCATTGTAGTTGTGATTTGCATTTCTCTAATAATTAGTGATGTTGAACATCTTTTCATGTGCCTCTTGGCCATGTGTATGTCTTCTTTGGAGAAATGTCTATTTAGATCTTCCGCCCATTTTTTTTATTGTATTTTTTTTGTTTTGATATTGAACTGCATAAGTTGTTTGTACATTTTGGAGATTAATCCTTTGTCCGTTGCTTTATTTGCAAATATTGGGGTGGCCAAAAAGTACCTTTGGTTTTTAAGTAAAAATAAAACACACATTTTTTATTTATTAATTTATTATTATTATTATTAATTAATTTATTTATTTTTGGTGATATGTGGGCCTCTCACTGTTGTGGCCTCTCCCATTGCGGAGCACAGGCTCCGGACGCACAGGCTCAGCGGCCACGGCTCAGCATGTCCATGGCTCATGGACACGGCACAAACCCGTGTCCCCTGCACCGGCAGGCAGACTCTCAACCACTGCGCCACCAGGGAAGCCCAAAAGACACATTTTTAATTTTCACCAAGAAGTTTATTGAATAACGTATTCACCCTTTTGTTCCACTACCTTCTGTCATCTTTCAGGCAACTTCATAATTCCATCTTCCCAAAATTTTTATCTTTTTGAGCAAAGAACTGTTCCAGGTGCCTTTTATAGTCTTCCAGTGAATTGAAATTTTTTCCATTAAGAGAATTTGGTAAAGACCAAAATAAATGGAAATCCGAAGGTGCAATGTCTGGTGAGTAAGATGGATGAATCAGAACTTCCCAGCTAAACTGTAACAGATTTTGCCCGGTCATCAAAGAAACACACGGTATTGCGTTATCCTGATGGAAGATTATGTGTTTTCTGTTGATTAATTCTGGACACTTTTCATCGAGTGCTGCTTTCATTTGGTCTAATTGGGAGCAGTACTTGTTGGAATTAATCGTTTGGTTTTCCGGAAGGAGCTCATAATAGAGGACTCCCTTCTAATCCCACCACTTACACAACATCACCTTCTTTGGATGAAGACCAGCATTTGGTGTGGTTGGTGGTGGTTCATTTCACCTGCCCCATGATCTCTTTCGTTCCTCATTATTGTACAGCATCCACTTTTCATCACCTGTCACAATTTGTCTTAAAAATGAAATGTTTTCATTATGTTTAAATAAAGAATCGCATGTAGAAATACGGCCAAGAAGGTTTTTTTCGCTTAACCTAAACATCAAAGCGATGAACACAACCAAGCTGGTGCAAATGATTTTCAACACTTGATTTGCATATTTTGAATATGTTGGCTGTCTCCCGCGTGGTGTAACGTTGATTGTTCTCAATGTCTCAATTTGATCGCTATCAACTTCAACTGGTCTACCCGACCGTGGAGCATCATCCAGCGGGAAATCTCCAGCATGAAACTTTGCAGACCACTTTTGACACGTCTGATCAGCCACAGCACCTTCTCCATACACTGCACAAATCTCGGTTGTGTTTTTACCTTTCCTGAAATAATCAAACATAATACACTGAAAATGTTGCTTTTTTAATTCCATTTTCAATATTAAAATGGCTACACAAAAATTCACCAATTTTGATAAATCTTTGTTTAAATGCATGCTGATATGACAGCTGTCACATACAATCTAACAAAATTGTTTCAAATGAAGTTAAAGACAACTAAGTGCTACTAGAGCCATCTTATGGAAAAAACCAAACAAACCTTTTGACCAACCCAATATTTTCTCCCATTCTGGGGGTTATCTTTTCGTCTTGTTTATGGTTTCCTTTGATGTGCAAAAGCTTTGAAGTTTCATTAGGTCCCATTTGCTTATTTTTGTTTTTATTTTCATTACTCTAGGAGGTGGGTCAAAAAAGATCTTCGTGTGATTAATGTCAGAGAGCGTTTTTCCTATGTCTTCCTCTAAGAGTTTTACAGTGGCTGGCCTTACATTTACGTCTTTAATCCATTTTGAGTTTATTTTTGTGTATGGTGTTAGGGAGTGTTCTAATTTCATTCTTTTACATGGAGCTGTCCAGTTTTCCCAGCACCACTTATTGAAGAGACTGTCTTTTCTCCATTGTATATCCTTGCTTCCTTTGTCATAGATTAGTTGACCACAAGTGTGTGGGTTTATCTCTGGGCTTTCTATCCTGTTCCATTGATCTGTATTCCTGTTTTTTGTGCCAGTACCATACTGTCTTGATTACTGTAGCTTTGTAGTATAGACTGAAGTCGGGGAGCATGATTCCTCCAGCTCCATTTTCTTCCCTCAAGGTTGCTTTGGCTATTCAGAGTCTTTTGTGTTTCCATACAAATTGTATAATTTTTTGTCTAATTCTCTGAAAAATGCCATTGGTAATTTGGTAGGGATTGCACTGAATCTGTAGATTGCTTTGGGTAGTATTGTCATTTTGACAATATTGATTCTTCTAATCCAAGAACATGGTATATCTCTCCATCTGTTTGCATCATCTTTGACTTCTTTCATCAGTGTTTTATAGTTTTCTGAGCACAGTTCTTTTGCCTCCTTAGGTAGGTTTATTCCTAGGTATTTTATTCTTTTTGTTGCGATGGCAAATGTGATTGTTTTCTTAATTTCTCTTTCTGATCTTTTGTTGTTAATGTATAGGAACACAAGAGATTTCTGTGCATTCATTTCGTATCCTGCCACTTAACCATATTCACTGATTAGCTCTAGTAGTTTTCTGGAGGCATCTTTAGGATTTTCTATGTACAGTATCATGTCATCTGCAAATGACATGATAGTTTTACTTCTTCTTTTCCAATCTGGATTCCTTTTATTTTTCTTCTCTGATTGCCGTGGCTAGGACTCCTAAAACTATGTTGAATAAGAGTGGAGAGAGTGGACATCCTTGTCTTGTTCCTGACCTTAGAGGAAATGCTTTCAGTTTTTCACCATTGAGAGTGATGCTTGCTGTGGGGTTGTCATATACGGCCTTTATCATGTTGAGGTAGGTTCCCTCTATGCCTACTTTCTGGAGAGTGGGTGTTGAGTTTTGTCAAAAGCTTTTTGTGCATCTGAGATGATCATATGGTTTTTATTCTTTAATTTTTTAAGTGTGCAGGTACATTCACACTGTTGTGCAACCATCACCGCCATCCATTTCCAGAACTTTCTCATCTACCCAAACTGAAATTCTGTCCCCATTAAACACCAACTCCCCATCCCCCACCCCCAGGCCCTGGAAACCACCATTTTACTTTCTGTCTCTATGATTTTGGATACTCTAGGGACCTCATACAAGAGGAATCACCATTTTATCTTTTTGTCACATGTATTTCTGAGTCCCTACTACATACACAGGAAGTGGTTCTTGTAGTGTTACAGTAAGGGTTGGATGAGATCAATGCAGGTAAACCACCTGGAACAGGGCCCGTCACAGGAGCTGTGAGGTGCTGCAGCCTGGGCAGGGAATTAATTCTCAGACTCCTGTCTCTATTTTTCTCTGTGGCTGCTATACTCAGCACGGACACCATGTGGCAGCCTCTCGCCATGAAGAGGCCTTTGGTTGCTGCCTTTAGGGGAGCAGAGATGCTGGCAGAAGAGGGGGCCTGTCTGGGGCTCCAGGGGCAGCAGGAAGTGCTTAAGAAGAAGATTCCAGGGGGTGGGATACAGGGGCCTATGTCCTTCAGGGTTTGAATCCAGTGCAGATGGGTGGCAAGGCCCCAACAAGGAGCAGGCAGAGGAGAAGAGAGGAAGGGGCAGCATTTATAGGGGAAAGTGCACGGGCTGGCATGGGACACATGTGGGCTCAAGCCCAGCTCAGCCACTTTTCTGCTGTGTGGTGTTGGGTGAGTCTCTTCACCTCTTTGAGCCTCCACTTCAGCATCTGTAAAATAGGTCTCCTGATAAGACCCTCTGCAGGGTGGTCAGGAAAAGTGAAAACACAGCAAGTGTTACTAGTTTATTGGCATTTATTTGTGTTTACTGATGTGGAGGAGAGAAAGTTTCTCTCTGTGACCATCGCAGAGCCAGGAGGTGAGGGGAATCTTTATTCCTCTTCCTGCCGTTCACACTAAAGGTCACCCTGTTCCCTACTTCCTAAGTTCTCACTGCCCGCCAGCCCCTGAGCCCGGTGTTTGGCCACCCTGGGAGGTCAGCAGTTCTCCAAACCACTTTATAGCCTGTGGCTCCGGAGGCTCTCCTGCCTGCTTCTCAGCCCCAGCTGCTTCTGCAAGCTCTTTTTCTTTCCAAGCAAGAGTGACCAGGCAGGAGTGGTCATATCCCCATTTTACAGATTCCTTGCTAATCTCAGAAACTAGTTTTTATTGCCCACAAGAAGTCTGATTTAAGAACCAGACACAAAAACTCACATATGGTATGATTCCATTTATATGAAATGTCCAGAGACGGTACATCCATAGAGACAGAAAGTAGGTTAGTGCTTACCAGGGCCTGGCGGAGGGGAGGATGAGGAGAAACTGTTTAGCGGGGTTTTATTTTGGAGTGACGAAATGTTTTGGAACAAGATAGAGGTGGTTGTGTAACGTTGTGAATGGACTAAACATCACTGAATTGTTCTCTATAAAATGGTTGATTTTTTGGTAATTTCACCTCAATTTAAAAAAAAAGAAGTCTGATTTAGGAATATGTTACTGTTATTGTGACTATCAAAGATAAGGCTGGTGGGCAGGTGCAGTGGCCTTCCAAACCTTGAAATCCAAGACTAGAGCTTTACTCCCTCTAATAATTGAGGAAGGACCGGCATTCATCTGTCTATGTGTCCACCAGCCTTCCAATCATTCATGTACCCACCCTCTCACCTACTCATCCACAAGTTATGATTAATCTATCTATACTCTTATTATTCATCCACCAATATATCATCCCCTCTTGCCACTCAGCTACTTGTCTGTTCATCCACCTACCCATCTATCCATCCATCCATCCACGCATCAATCCATCCATCCACCCATCCATCCACTCAGCAACCCATCTACCCAATCATCCACCAACCGCCCATTCATCCATCCATCCATCCATCCACTCATTCACCCATCCATCAGACCTTAAGCACCTTCTCAGTTCCAGGCACCATTATTTTAATGACAAGCAGCCCCAATTAGTCCCTAACCTCAAGGAGTTCCCTAAGCCCAATGGATGAGACATATTTTTAAGCAATTACAACAGAGTACGACAAATGCTCAAGGAGGGAAGCTGAGAAGTTGTGGAAACCCTTAGCAGGAGCAGCTAACTCAGCTTGGAGTTAGGGGAGTGTTAGGGAGGGCTTCCCCAAGTGCAGCAGTTTTCAGGAGGGGTGGGGTGGAGGAGGAGCAGGAAGGGAGCTTCCTGCAGAGGGAACTGCGAGTGTGGAGGTGAGACAGCACGGCAAAGGAATGTTCAGGGAGCTCAGAGTTAGTTAACAGTGGACGTGAGGGAGGGCAGTGACCAGAAAGGACGGAAGAGGGACCCCAGCCCCAGACCAGGTGGATGTGGGCTCCCCGGGTCATGGCAAAGAGTCTGGGCTTCATAGGGAGGGATGGAGGGAGATGGGGAGCCTTGGAAGGTTTTAGGCAAGAGAGTGACAAGATTAAATCAGATCTGCATCCTAGACAGATCCCTCTGCTGCAGCTGGAGGCTGGGTTGGAGGGAGCGGGACTCGAGGAAGGTGGGGAAGAGCCAGACGACGGGGTCCTGGGCTGCCTAGCTGTCTGTGGAAGTGACCGGACTGCAGTAGCCAGTGTTGTGGGGTTCTCACTCGCTGCCTCCCAGCCCCAGCTGCCCTCAGCAGGCCCCCCTTCCCTCCTCTAAGCCCAGCTGACTGGGCCCCCGCTGAGATCTCAAGTGATGGGAGCCTGTTGCTTCATCACTTTGCAGGAAGTGGTGGTTACGGGGTCCAGGGTTTTGCCTCTGGCTGTTCTGTGGACTCAGAACCACTGAGAGGGGCAGAGAGTGGAGGAGGGAGGAGGATCCCCTTCCAGGGGCAGGGGTCCAGGATCTACAGGGGACAGGCCCTTCTTCTGGTGGCCATACCCTCCCCACCCCATGTCACAACCCTGCACAGGGGCTGTTCCTGAAATGCCTCTTACTCTATTGCCTCCTTGAGAAGGGGCAGGGATCTCATTTCACAGACAAGGAAATTGAGGCACAGAGAGGCTGAGTGACTTGCCCAAAGGCACACACTGAGAAAGCAGCCCCATGGAGGCTTGAACACACCTGCCTGACCCCTGAGCCTCCGCCCTTTCAACTCTTATAGCCACTCCCTTAATATCTGTCATCTTAAAAAAACTGCTACAAAGTACAATGCATGCCTGATTTCCACATCCACACGTCCACACTGAGAAGCAGAATAAACTGAGGACCGAGCGTGCAGGCCAGGAGCCCTGGGGCCTGGCCCTGAATCCTGCTCCTCTCCTTACCAGAAGAGCTGTGTGACCTTGGGCAGGCTCCCTAGCCTCCCTGTGCCTCTGTGTTTTCATTTGCCAAACGGGATAATGAAAGTGACTACCAGGTGAGATATCGGGATGGACCAATGAATTAGCTTGTATAAATGTTTTAATAACAGTTAACATTTATTGAGTGCAGGTCATGTACCAGGCACTGTTCTTACAGTTCACACATATTTATTAATTTAATTCTCACAACAGCCTTATGAGACAGGACTCACTATTAACCCTATTTTACAGATGAGGAAACAGAGGCCCAGAGAGGTGGATCACTTTGCCCTCGGTCATATAGCTAGGGAGAGCAGAGGCTGAGCTCTTCAGTCCGTTCTCTCACTGGTGCACCCTGAGGGACAACCATGTTCAATAACTGCTGGCCACAATGACTGCACCCATCACCACCACCAGCACCAGCATCACCCACCATCACCTGAACCTCAGCCCTGCTGCCAGGCCTCTGGGGAGATGGCTCAAGAGAAGGGACAAACATGGGCAGGGAGGGTCCTTCCTCCCCTTCATTTTGTCTGAGTAGACAACCCGAGAAGCCAGGCCAGCCAGCAAGGGGGGCAAGGGGAGCAGGAGAAGGAGCAAGGAGGCCTGGAGATACAGAGCCCCTGTTCGCCCCTGTGGCCCACACCACATTCTCCCGCCTCCCCTACACTACTAACAGCTAGTAGTCACAGTAATCTCATCTGCGGGGAGGGGCCCTCTCGGGGGGGTCCTGGGTTCTGAGATCAGCCACCCTTCCTCACTGCAATTAGAAGACCCCAGTCCTGCAGGGGCCTCAGGAGGGAGCTGCAGGGATAGGAGGTGGCTCCCTCCCCACAGCCCAGCTCCCTCCGACCTCCACCCCAGCCTGCCCTGCCCTCCCTCACCGTTCAGCACACAGGGGTTTCAGAGCCACCCTGATTCTCACTTTAGTTAAAAGGAAATGTCCTCCCCAGAGTTGTTGGGCTGGTTTTTCTTTTCCTCCTTGGCACATTGGCTCAGCCTCTGAGCCGGAGCCTGGTGCCTGGTTAATTGAAAGTTACACATGAGCAAGGACACAGCCCTCTTGGGAGGGAAGGAGGAGAGACACAAGCTGGTGTTGGCATTTTTCCTGCAGGGAGGAGCGACCAGGGGCCGGGGGGCAGAAGGCGAGCAGGGGTCTGGAGATGCCAACCCCGCCCCCCCTCAGAGCAGGCCCCCTCCAGCTGCTGCAGACCCTGTGGAAGCCCCAGACACCAAACATATCCCAACTCTAAATAATGCCTGTGCTCACTTTCTACAGAAAAAAATGACAAAACAGAGCAAGATAAAGAGACCAGAATGCTCTAGTCCTCCCACCAGCTGGAGATAATTGTTGCAAACACCTGGGTATGTACAGCCTTCCAGAACTTCTGGACACTTTGCCTAAACAAATCATTTTATTGCCTTCCCCCTCTTGATTATATAAGTGATAGATGCTCATCGTAAACAGCTTAGAAAATAAGTTTTAAAAGCATACAAAAAGTTTTAACCACTTACCCATAAAGGCACACCGAGAGACTGTGTATAGAGAAGAGTGTAGAAAATGTGGGCTCTGGAGTCAGACAGTCTTGGCCTTGATGAGAAACTTAATTTCTTGTGCCTCAATCGTCCCACCTGTGGAATGGGAATCATAAAAGGCCATCTCAGGGGTTGTTATGAAGGGGAATGAGATCAATGCATATCCTGCCTTGCCCTGCTCAGTAAATTTAGCCAGTATTGCTGCATACAGTGTTAACCTTTGGGGAGATTTCCTTCCAGGCATACAATACAATACAATACAACCCAACCCAACCCAACTGAATACAATGTGAATGACACTATGTATGTATAATTTTGAATCCTACTTATTTTACTCATCATTGAATTTTCGACACTTTCAGAAAAATGACACTGACTTTTCTTTTACCACATCACTTCTAATGGCTGGGTCATGTTTCGTGGGCTGGGAGTGCCATCATTTATCCCACAAACCCTATTGCTGAACTAATGGGTGAATTCCTTTCTTCTGTTGTTGTTATATATAATACTGTAATGAAAAACTTTTAATACAAATTTTGCCCAGCATTGCTGAGTATTTTCTAAGAGATTCCTAGAAGTGGAATTGCTGAGTCAAAAAGAATGAGAGGGCCTTCCCTGGTGGCACAGTGGTTGGGAGTCTGCCTGCCGATGCAGGGGACACGGGTTCGTGCCCTGGTCTGGGAGGATCCCACATGCTGCGGAGCGGCTGGGCCCATGAGCCATGCCCTCTGGGCCTGTGCGTCCGGAGCCTGTGCTCCGCAACAGGAGAGGCCACAGCGGTGAGAGGCCTGCGTACCGCCAAAAAAAAAAAGAAAAGAGAATTCTTACTCTATTGCCAAATTATGTTCAGAAAGTTTTAAAAAAATCAATTTAGGTATCTGTCCTACATCTATAAATGTGTTCATTTCCCTGCATCCTTGCTGATACTGCCATTTATGTTTTTTTTTAATTTTGCAGATTTAATGGATGAGGAAGATTCTCTATAGAAGCTTTTTTAGTTACTAGGTGAAAAGATGAGTATCTTGGTATTTGGTGTTGAGTGTTTGGTAGCTAACAGAGCAAGTGTCTCATCTCTCTGCGCTTCTGGTCCCTTAACTGTAAACTGGGGATGATAATAATGTCTATTTCATAGGGTTGTTGTGAAGATAAAATGAGTTAATACATATAAACCTGCTAGAGTTCTTCTTGATAAATGTCAAATAAACCTCAGCAAGTATCTTTGTTGTTGTTGCTGCCAAATTTCACAGGCATAATTCAGGGCCTGTCTGCTAAAGGAAAGAACACTGTGTGATTCTGTGTAGGTCTCATGTCCTCTCTGGTCCTCAGTTTCGCGATCTGTCAAGTGGGGCTGAGAATGCCTGCCTTGTCCGTCTTGGAGGGTTGTTGGAAGAAATCAATGAGGGCTTCCCTCTCAGAGGGCTGGGCACATGTGAGCGTTTACGGCCTCTCTTCTTGCTTTATGGGCCTCATATTCCAAAAAGAGGTGCAGACAGTCCAGGAAGTCTGCCTGGAGGAAGGGCACCAAAGCCAAGACTTGAAAGAGAAGCTGGAGTCAGCCAGCTGGACATAAGGAGGAGGGGGCTGCAAGCAGAGCAAACAGCATGTGCAAAGGCCGAAGGTTAGAAGAGCCTCAGGAGGTGGGGGAAGCGGATGGTGAGAGAGAGGATGGGAGTCTGAAAATGCGACTTGTGACTGAACATTTGATCATTTCAGTCTTGGGCTGTTACAAACAGTGCTTCTATGAACATTCTTACACACACCTTTGAGTGAACATGAGCGTGCATTTCTGCTCTACCTAGGATAAAAATGGTTGGGTCATAGAGTATGCATATATTCAGCTTTAGTTGATACTCAGGCTTCATTTTTTAAAACATTTTGCTGTGAAAAATTTCAAACATACAGAAAAGCTGAAAGAATAGTATAGTGAGTACCCATATACCACCACCTAGATTCTATCATTAACATTTTATTATACTTGTTTTATCATATCTCCATCAATCCATCCATCTTCCATCCATTCATCCCCCTTTTTTTTTTTCCAGCATCTACATATTTTCAAGAACCAAAAAATTCCCCTACCTCTCTCACCATCTGGCTCCTCACACCTCATTGGCCATAACTGCTCCCATGCCTATGACTCTACCAATCACTGTCCAGGAGAACAGAAATCACATGATTGACATAGACCAATCAAGATTTACCCTCTGGAGCTGGGGAATAGGATCAGGGTTTGGTACTGAGGAAGAAGGGGGGAAATGGCTGTTGGTTCACTGTCTCCAGACACCACCTTTGCAGACAGAAAAATGGGCTGCGTGGGAGCTAAGCATCCCCCAAGGAAGGGAGCATCCCATACGGCTGAGAGCTGGGTGCCTCCAGTTGGCCGCCTTGCCTCCTTTACTCCTAGTTGTGACCCCCTTGGGTCTTGGCAGGCCTTGGGGGCCCTGGAAGCAGGGGATAGATCTGCTTCTTCCATCAGGGCAGGGGAGAAGCAGGAATACTGGTCTAGCTGAGTTGGAGCTGAGCTGCCATCAAGGACCTCCCATCCCTAAGTTCTGTTGACTGGAAAAAAAAAAAAAAAAAGCACAACCTATAAGTTGAGGATTCTGTTTCATTTGGGGCATTACTGAGGACTTAAGCCTGAGATAGCCTCTCAGATAGCTCTCGGGGACTGTTCCGAAGAGTTAAGTGAGAAGTCAGGATATACAGAAGTTTAAAAAAAAAAACAACCCAGGTAGTTAAACATCAAAAGATGACTGCTAATTAAAGAAAAACCAGACATCTCAGGTTAATGAATTTAGCGCTTTTCTATCTATGGGAAGATGCAAGAGTCTAGGCCTGTTGAAATTATTCCTTTGATATGAACCTTAACTAGATAGGCCCAGTATCCTGTTCTTCTTCATTCTGAATCCCATGTGCACCACTGGCGTGGCTGCAGTGGCTGAAGGCTTGATGGCCACAACACCCTTTGTTTACCGAAATGGAAGGTGACATTCTCTTTCCACAACTCCAACCTTGGGGTGCTGTGCCAACCTGGAAGAGGCCAGGTCTGAGTGAAGAGGCCTGCCCCCCAGTTCAGAACCATGCCTGGCACATAGCAAGTGCTCAATAAATATGCCATTAAATCAATTTTTAAAAAGATTTGATTCTAGGCTTTGGGCAAATTACTCATCCTCCCCAGGCCTCATCATAAAAATGGGAAAGTAAAGAAAAAGGAGAAAGACTGATAGAGCAATCCCTGTCCCACCCTTACATAGCTTCCTGCCCCAGGCCTGCACGCATTACTTGTCAACCCCTCCCATTCTTCTTTCTCTATAAAGGACTGGAGAGAAAGGGCTTCTAGAACCCTGGACCTCCAAGGGCACCCCAGCCAGTAGCACCAGCAGCATCTGGGACCCACCCCAGGCTTCCAGAATCAGGTGATGACCATGCTCATGTTGGAGGAACACTGATTTCCCAGGCAAAGCGGATGCTGCTGGTCCAGGGACCGCATTCTGACAACCACTCAGCCCTGGCTGCATGTCAGAATCACCAGGGGCTTTAAAAAGTCTGAAGCCTCAGCCTCCCCACTAGAGATTCTGAGTTAACTGATCCAAGATGGGGCCTGCCAAGATATTTTAAAAGCTCCTCAGGTGATTCCAACATGTAGCCAGGGTTGAGAACCATTGCTTTAAACGATCTGGGGGAATGCTGTCACTTATT
Organism: Orcinus orca; assembly: GCF_937001465.1. NCBI lineage: Eukaryota > Metazoa > Chordata > Mammalia > Artiodactyla > Delphinidae > Orcinus > Orcinus orca. The sequence continues at coordinate 6,139,761 of NC_064568.1, forward strand.
TACTGACATTTATATATTCATCTATTTAATCATTCATTTGTGTTTGTATTTGCTGGTTTGTTTCCGCCAGGAATACTGATTAATCTGTCTTCCTGTATTCTCACTGGTTCATCCATCCCCCCATTTCAATCCCCACATGGTTACTGAACTTTACAACCTGACAGGCATGTGCTTGGTGCCGAGGAAACAGGAGCGGAACAGTTCCTGTCCTCGTGGGACTAACAGTGTATCTGGGGAATGAGAATGGGAGGGGACATATCAATACAGTGCATTTGTGCACAGCCAGGCAGGTCTGGAGGCCCCCAGGGCATGCATGCAAGGGGTCTGGCTCAGAAAAGGGTTCTGGGCCTCTTGAAGTATAAGCAGGAGTTTACAAAGCAGAGCACAGTGAGAGGCGCAGGACGTACCTGGCAAAGGACAGGCACCTGCAAGGCCATGAGTGTGCAGAGGGCCAGGAGCAGCTGGATGTGGCCCAAGGTGGGAGACCAGGTGAGACAGGGCCTTGGGGGGTACAGCCAGGAGCTTGAACTTAATTCTCAGCACAGCAGGAGGCTGTTGGAGGGTTTCCAGCAGGTGAGTCTCATGAGTTGTGTAAGCTTTAGAAAGAGCTATGTGTGGACAGTGGGTTAGACAGTCAAGAGTGGAAGCCAGAGACCAGTGAGGTAGCCATTGCAGCCACCAGGTGAATCGTGAGATGGGGGAGAGGAGAGGCCTGAGCTGAGCTATATTTGGAGGGGGGAACTCCCAGATCAAGGGCTGGTGGGGGTCTGGGGTGGGAGAGCTAGGTGGGGTGGAGGTTGAGAGCCCGATCCTGCTTGAGGTTCAGAAGATGCAATTTTGAATGTCCCAGTTGGCTCTCAAGCCCCAGATGGGACCAGCTGTGGACCCCACGTGACCCTATTAGTCTCACTGGGAGTTGGCTCCCTTGCTTCAAATGAAGTCTAATGAGGCCATCGTTTTGTTAAAAAGCTTCAGCTTGAAAATATTCTAAGTGCAAGGGCCAATTTTTCAAATTAATGCTTTAATGGGCCAGGACTTGGCAACAAGCCCTTGGGGGAGTGTTATTCTTGGAGTGGGGGTAGCGGATGAGGAAAGAGAGTACATGCTTATCTTCAGGTATCTGGTGTCCCAAGTCCCTTTTCCTACTGGACCATTTCAGAAATCATCTCTACCAGAAGAATCGTAGAATCAGTCCCTCCCAGGTGGGCAGCCAACTCTCATCTTCCTGTCATCTCTATCAAGTGGATCCCTCTGCTTGCATACCTCCAGGGATGGGGACCTCACTCACTACCAAGGCAGCTTGTTCTATTGTTGGAGAGTCCTGACCAGGGGAATGTGCTTCCTTCAGTTGAACTGGAGTCCGTCACCCACCCACCCCTAATACACACACCTTTGGCCCCTCTGGGATCACAGAACACCCTGACCTGACCTTCTACCTTATTTGCTTACTCATTTATTCAATAACTGTTTCTTTTTAAAGCAAATCACTTCATTTTTCTAAGCATTATTTTTTCATCCATCAAATGGGAGTAATCAGGCCTACTGTCACCAGCAAAACCTGTGAACAATTCCTGGGGAATATAAATGGAATCTGGGTAATGAAAAAGTCTAACCTTTTTAAAAATTTTCCTTTGCCCTTAGTCTAGTTTCACTCGCTCATAGGGTGTTGCATGCAGAGATCTTGCACCCAGTTCCTCAGACCAGAGCTCCTAGTGCGACAAGGCCGCACCTGACACTTCTGCACACGACACTGCAATTCAAGATGGTGATGTCAGGCCATGTGCAGAGATGCTATGCCTGGCACCTGGATCTGAAGCCGTGAGCAGCACAACTGCGCCCAACCAGTAAGAACTCCACTCCCTCTCTGCTGGGGGGAACCCTATAAAGCAGCCCCACAGGTGGCCTTTTGGGGACAGCGTGTGCTCTAGATCCCGAGCTCACACCTCCCCATTCTTCGATCAAAGAATAAAACTTTCCTTTGCTCCTGAACCAAACTCAGTCTCGCTCTATTGACGCAAGTGACTCGGGGCAGGAGGACCCTTGTTGGGGCCTGACTCAGAAGGGCTGGTAATAAGTTTTGGTGACCCAGATGGGCTGGACCATGGCCTTTTGCCTGCACCTATCCACTAGGCTCCGGGCTTGCCCCGACTCCAGCAGGAGGATGGCAGAGGCTTTGGGAGGTTCACATGGAAATGATCTCCTCTGACTTGAGGACACTGATGGGGTAGGACGGCAGTAGCCTTCTGCGGAATACAGAGCAACTCTGCCCAGCAACCCAATACCCAGGTGTGCTACACATAGAGTACAGCCCCAGAGTCATCTGGACTATGCCCCCTTAAGGGATCACACTGTGGCATCACCGGGATCAGAGAGTGAAAACTCAGGCATGTCTGTCTCCTGCCTCTGGATGGCCTTCCAATGGTACCAGACGCCCAGGAAAGGTGGGGACCTGTGGATGAGAGGGAGGTCTCTTACTGGTGCCACTTACTCGGTTCTGAACACCAGATCAGGCATACTTGGTCACAAGAGTTGTAAAATTATTGGGTATCAGAAAAGGCCCAAGAACTGGCGTTCATAGAGCCATTAGAATGTAAAATGCATGAACACACTCTCATCCATTTCTTCCTATATGTCCCCAAATGCCCTATACCCCCCTGCTAGGAAGCGATATCTTACATAAATTGGGGGCTACTATCCACCTAACGGGAGACAAACTGGAGACTGTTGTCCCCTTAGACAAGGGGCACAAGATGATAATGTTAATGACTGAGGACAAACCTTCCCGGACAGAGCAAGTCAACCTCCCTGGAGTAAATCCTGAGGTCTGGGCCGAGGGACGGGTGGGATGAGCTGTAGGAGCCAGTCCCATGGTAGTCCATCTAAAACCTGGACATACATGGCCCAGTAGAAGACAGTACCCTCTCTGTGGGGAGGACTTGTTGGGCATCGCCCCTGTGATACAGGGCCTAAATGACCAGGGCCTTTTTAGGCCAGGCCAATCAGTCTGTAATACCCTCAATCTCCCCATAAAGAAACCCAGGGGGGAATATCTGATGGTACAGGACCTCAGGGTAGTCAGTGAAACCGCTGAGAATACACATCCAGTAGTCCTTAATCCCTACACACTGCTGGTCACTCTACGGTCCACAAGGACCTGATATTCTGTATTAGATTTAAAAGATGCCACCTTCTGTTACCCATTAGCCCCAGAGTCATGAGAAATTTTTGCATGGCAGGACCCAAACACACAACAAAAACAACAATACTGCTGGACAGTCCTGCCCCAAGCATTCGAAAACTCCCCCACCATCTTTGGGGAAACTTTAGCTGAAGACCTAAAAGATACACTCCAGCAAAAATACTGTAACCACCCTGAACCACCTAGCCGATAAAGGATATAATGTGTCCAAGAAAAAGGCTCAAATGTCACAAACTAGGGTGACCTACGTAGGCTTCATTCTCACAGAAGGTCAGAGGAGCCACCCCAGGAAAGAAAAGAAGCCATGTGCAGCCTCACCCCTCCTAAAGCTAGAAGACAGCTTACAGGCTTCCTGGGGATGGCTGCGTTTTGCCGCATCTGGATCCCTAACTACGATCTAATAGCTCGGCCTGTATATGAAAAGTTGAAAGGAGAGGATGATGACTCTTTTGAATGGAATTCAGAATGCAAAGGGACCTTTTAAGAATTGAAAAAGCAATTACATCAGGCCCTGGCCCTCCCAAATTTAACTAAACCTTTTGACCTTTACTTTCATGAGAGAAGGGGAAACCCCTTGGAGTGTTAGCTCAAAAACTGGGATCCCTTACTCAGGTGGTTGCTTTTTTCTCTGAACAATCAGATCAAACCACTAAGGGGTGGCCTCCTTGCCTATGGGCAGTAGCAGTTACTACAACCCTGCTAAAGGAGGCTTTAGTTAAAAGTTAATGTTCGCAAGAGGGAAGACATATGGGAACATATGTTTATGTATGACTGATTCACTTTGTTATAAAGCAGAAACTAACACACCATTGTAAAGCAATTATGCCCCAATAAAGATGTTAAAAATAAATAAATAAATAAATAAAATAAAGAGATGCCTGTAAAATCAGAAAAAAAAAAAAAAAAGTTAATGTTCGGTCAGCCCATCACTATATGGACCATACACCAAGTTCAGGCTTTAGTTAGTTCTAAGAGAACAGAATGGCTATCCCCCAGAAGGTCAGTTCAGATTCAGGCTATGCTTTTAGACAACCCAATAGCTACCACAAAAACCTGTCACACGCTAAATCCTGTCACCCTGCTACCCACAGAAACGGACCCCCTGGAGCATGACTGTATAGAAACCATAGACACGACCTACTCCAGCCACCCCAACCTAGGAAGTGAGCCTCTCCCAAACCCCAAAGAGGAGTGATTCACAGATGGGAGAAGCTTTATGGGCAGGGAAAAAGGCTGGTGGGACACGCAGTGACCTCTCAGACCCAAGTCATAGAAGCAAGAAGCTTACCTCCAGGGATTCTGCCCCCAAACTGCGCTGATAGCCCTCACCGGAGCTTTAGAGCTCGGTGATCTTAAATGTTTACACAGATTCCCGGTACGCATATGCCAACCTACATACACACGGGGCTATTTGTAAGGAAAGAGGTATGCTTACTGCAGAGAATAAACAGTGAAACCTGGCTTAAGCATACGGAAGCTCTTAGCACTAGTACAGCTTCCAAAAATCACGTGGCAGTGATTCATTGCCGGGGTCACCAACAGGGGGATGCAGAATTAATAAAGGGAAACAAGGTGGACGGAACTGCCAAAAGGGTGGCCCAGAACCAGTAACTTGGCGACCACTCCTCACACCCTGAAAGCCAGATCCATCCAATTATTCCCCCGTCTACACAAAGGAAGAATCAGACACAGTCCCCAAATGGGACTTCAGTAGAGATCTAGGGGTGGCTAGTTAAAGAACATGGGCAATCCTCCTTTCCCCAAACTGCAGCTTGTCAAGCCATCAGGGAGGCTCATCACGAAACTCACTACGGGAGGAAAGCCCGTTTTAACTGCTTAGTTGGTTGAGGTCGTGGTAACTCCTGGCATGATAGGTAACACCCCCAACACAAGACCCCCAAGAGGCCCCCAGATAAGGCCCATTCAGACCAGAGGAACATATCCTGGAGAAGACAGGCAGATTCACTGCACCGTCAGGCCGAGGGCACCGGCCAATTTCAGGCATCTCCCGGTGCTAGTAGACACAGCTGAAACGGCAGCTGAAGTGGTTAAGGCATTATTAAAAGAAATAACCCCCAGGTTTGGGCTCCCAGGATCCCTACAAAGTGATAACGGTCCAGCATTTGTGTCTGAAGTGACACAGGGGATAATGAGTGCCCTGGGCAAAGGATGGACCTTTCATTCAATCACTGGGGAACGGTGAGAGATCCCATCAGACCCTGAAATGGGCCTTAGCCAAGCTACGTCAGGAAACTCAAGAAAATTGGATTAAGTTGCTTCTGATTGCCCTGCTCCTTGCGCAATCAGCCCCGAGGGATGAGTTAAAGTTAAGTGCATTTGCACTCATGTACGGTAGACCCATTCTCCAAGCCCGAGAGATGGGGCACCTTAACCTCCTTGAAATGGAACCACGCAAGTGTGCCCTCCAAGTAGAAGAAACCAGGAAGCTCTCACGGAATATGGTGACCAGGTGCTGCCCGCACCCACCCACCAGGCCCCCAGCCCATCCGGCCAGGAGACCAAGTGCATCTAAAACCCTGGAAAACCGGCGGCCCGCCAGCCCAGCTCGCCCCTAAGCAGATGGACCCCACTCGGTGACCCTAACCCGTCACACCGGAAGTCACAGAGATCACTCCATGGGTGCCTCACACTCGAGGGAAGAGACCCCCCAACCTCCACAGAGACGACCTGGAGCAACGGCCCCTCGACTACCTGGGGGAACCTCTCTCTGAGCTGAAGCTTCTCTTCCGAAAAACGACCAAAGTGTGACCAGCGAGATTCGGCCCCAGCAGAGCCTCGACGTCAGGGCCCGCTCGCCCACGGCCCAAAGACTGAGAGACCCGTGTTTTCAGGAAAAACTTGACATGTGACCATTATTCTCTTGCTAATATTTGGGCCACGGATCTTAAATTGTCTGGTGTCCTTTGTCTCCAAAAGGTTAGACAAATGGGGGTCGCTCAGGGATGCAAACAGTCAGGGCTGAGGCCTGGGGGCAACCAAACGTACCTAAAGGCAGCCGCGGAGCAGTTCCGCGCCTCCACGGGGGCTATCATGATGCCCCAAACCAGCAGGAAGCAGCCACAGAAGACGAGCCAGGGCCCCTCAGCACCCCTCGACAGTGAGGAGGAGGACGCACGACACAGGGGGGATTTGTCACCAGCAAAGCCCATTAACAATTCCCGGGAAATAAAAATAGAATCTGGGTAATAAAATCAAGTCTAACCGTTTTTCTTTTTTTTTCCTTTGTGCTTTGTCTAGCTTCACTTGCTCAGAGGGCGCTGCAGGCAGACACTTCGTCAGACAAGAGTTACTGGGACAAAATGGCGGCGCCGACACCTCCGCTTGCGGGCTGTGTGCAGAGGCACTGCGCTCCGCACTGAGACCTGGAGCCGAGAGCCCCGTGAGAACTCCGCCTCCTCCCCTGCCCCGTCCAGGAGATCCCTACGCAGCAGCCCCGCCCACGGTCTGTCGGGAAGAGCACGCGCACTAGAGCGAGCTCGCACCTCTCCACGCGCACTAGAGCGAGCTCGTACCTCTCCAGGCTTTGGTCAAAGAAGAAAGCTTTCTTCTGCTTATGAGCTGAACTGGGTCTTGTTCTATTGGCTTGAACAACAGCAGGCAGGAGGACCCTTGTTGGGGCCCGACTCCAAAGGGTCAGTACCTTATAGGTTTTGTGGGTATTAATGAGATAGAGGCTAGGCAGGGCTTAATTAGCTAGTGTGTATTGTGAAATGCTGTATTTCAGGAATCAGAAACCAAAAGCGGATCTCTTTTGAGCACTGGCGTGTGATAAACTTCATGCCAGGACTAGGGACCCAAAGACCCATGAGACACAGCCACTCCCCTCCGGCCTCCAGAGGTTCGTGGGCCGGTGGGGAGACAGTGCGTGAGCAGAGAGGGGAGGACCCTGCCCCGCAGCTCTGACGGAAGCGAGGGGCCCCCCACGCAGCCTAGGAGGTGGTGAGCCTGGTAGGATCCAAGGAGGTGACTTCTGGGCTGAGACCTGAAGGCTTTCCAGGAGAAGAGGGGCAATTACAGCCATGGGAGTGCATGAGTGAGGAGTGGTCCTGGTCCAAACCAAAGACTGTGTCCATCTCTCCGCCCCCCTCACCCCGGCAGGAACCCCCATCCCCACAGCCCTGTACAGCGCTAATCAAATGAAGGTGACACCCAGGCCCTTCCTAGATTGTTTGAATAATTTCACACTTAGAAGTTGCAAAACTAGTATAAAGAGTTTCTGTACAACCTTCACGCAGATTCCTCAGGTGTTATTTCTCCACATTTGCCTGTTTCATCACTCTCCCACTCGACACATACAACACACACATACACATACCACATATGTGTAAATTATTTTTCCTCAATCATTTGAGAATAAATTGTAGACAAGATATTCCTTCACCCCTGAATATTTCCTAAAAGCAAGGACATTCTCTTACGTACCCACAATGCATTGATCAAAATCAGGAAATTAACACTGATAAAATATTATCTAATCTACATATCTTATTCAAATCTCACCTAGTGTCCCACTAATGCCCTTTATAGCAAAAGAAAAAAATTTGTTTTCCTCTGGCCCAGTGTCTAATTCAGGATCAGGCATTGCATTCAGTTGTCATAGCTCCTTCATCTGAAACTCTTCCATTTTGTCTTTTATGACCTTGACATTTTTTTAAGAGCATAGGTCGGTGGTTTTGTAAAATGTCCCTCAATTTGGGTTCCTAGATTCTTTTAAACAATGTTTCCTGATGTGATTGGCTACCAACTTTCTCCATCAGAAAGGCTTGGAGTGCTTTTTAGAAGGCAATTCCTGAGCCCCTGCCCGATGGCTCCAGCACCTGCGGGCTTCCTGCATCAGAACGACTTCCTGCATCAGAAAGTTTGAGATGGGGCCGGTGCCTTGTGCATTTGTCTGCCCAAGTAGACTGCTGTGGTGTCCAGTCCTGTGACTTAGAGCTGTGTGGCCTTGGGGGAGTTGCTGTCCCTCTCTGAGCCTTAGCATACTCATCTATAAATGGAAATAATAGCCTGCCGCTTTTTGCAGGTTGGTGGTGGGGAGTAAACAGCATTCCAGGAGAAAGTGCTGGGCAGGTAGAAGGCCTTCAGAAATGTAGACATCCTTTCCTTGTCCCTGCACTCCTGGAGAACTGCTGAGGGGAGTGCAGCTGGCTAGCGGTCTCCACTGCAGCTGTAGCATTTGCACAAGTCCACCTTCCCCCGGCAGCCCAGTCAGGACCCAGCATGGTGGAGGTGCTGTGGCCTGGGCAGTCCTCCATGTGGGGCTCCTTTCATGACAGCCGTGGCACTGGGGCTGTCCTTTGGTCTGGCTGACACCATCCCAGCCCTGCCCCATAGTCTGAGGCTCTTCCTACTCAAGCCTCCTTCCTTCTCTCTCTCCTGGCACAGGTGCCCGAGTGTTTCCCTGCTGGCTCCTGTCCTTTCTCCCCTGTACCATTTAAAGACATTTACCTCCCCCTTCAGATCTCTTGCACTTCTAGCTCTGTCTTTGGTGTCTTCTTCTTTCAGACCTGAGCGGACCCAAACCTCAAGGAAAACACCAGCAAATCCCCTTGAAAACATCAGGGGACACCTCCAGCAAGCAGGTCTCCGGAGCCCCTGATCTCTCCTTGATCAGTGTTATGATGTTATCGTCTTCATCATGGCTGGGCTCCCCGCTCCATGTCCCCATTAGCATTTTTTTTAGCACAAGAAGACTTTCCTTCAAGAGCAAAATATTCACAGTCCTTAAATGTATGTGCATCATGATGAGATGTTCTTGTCAGTAAATTGTCCGCCTCCACACTGGCAAGCCCACATGGCTTTGTGGGTTTTCTTGTTAAATACCGTTTGTTATGTATTTCCCATTATAAAAGGTAATAGCCACGTTTGTGGCACAGAGTGGAGGTGGTGGATATCGGAGCTGGTGCGCACAAAAAACGGAAACGAGAAGGGAGCCAGAGCAGGGGTGAGGCCAGGGCATGAGCGTGAGAGCGCCGACACATCATGGGGGTGTCCTGAGGGTCAGCTGAGAAAATGCTTGGGAGGAGTTGGTGCAGGGCCTGCTGCTTAGTGGAACCACAATGGATCTGTTATCATCATCACTGTTGTGACCATCCCCACGGCCAACCGCCCACAGGGCAGCTCCCCCAAGCAGCCCCACAACAGCTCAGTGAGCCTGAGGCGTGTCCCGGGGGAGGGTCTACGGAGGACCATGAAAGGGATGGTTTGCCAGGACCGAGAGGGGAGTAATCTGCTGGCGCTATCATGGGCACTCACAAAGCTGGTCTTCAGAATGGCCCCATCTGAGCATTGATGTGTACCAGGCCCACTCCTACCTCTCCTGCTCACCTGGTTAGTGACTTTCCTCTGATCTCCCAACTCTCTCAGACCGTTACTTCCTACCTTCTCCCACAACTGGATAAGGCTTGTTCCTCTAATAAACACCTTATTCCATAATACTCAGAGTGGTCCTGCTTCCCAGACTGAACCTTGACAGACAGACTTAAGGTGGCAACGTGTCAAAAACTGGTGAACCTGGGTGACTGTTGAACCTTTCTTACAACTTCTCTGTAGAATTCAAATTTTAAATAAGATTTTAAAATTAAATATTTTGAGGAATGAATCACGAGGGAATGAATGTTGTTAACTTAATGTGCTCCTATTATCCTAGTTTTAGACCTTCATTTAGTTGACCACATTTAAGTTTCTTAGAACAGTGAAAGCACCTCCCTTCTGTGGCTCAGAATCATTTTCTATCCACTCATTCCAAGACTTCTGGGGAAGTCCAGTTCCATGTCCCTGGATTTTGAGCCCAAATCTCTCTCTGTTGGGGAAAAATGTTTTCTGTGTATCTCTCGCTGTTTTGATGAAAGAGGCTATTTGTGACCCCCACCCCAAAGAACTGAAGGTCTGACATTGTATATCATAGAACCTTTATTATTTTTCCTCTATATTCTTAGAAACGTACATAACGCCCGTGCTCTAGTTATAACACCATTTATAGACATTTAAAATGCATCTTCATGTATAAATATTTTACATTTGGTCCATAGAACAGATAATTTTACTAAATAATACTGTAATATTTTTTAAAACAGGCTCTGTATATAGTTTGAATATGTATATATTACATATATTTTTTAATATAGAGATAGATTTACTTGGTGTTCTGAGAATAAATCCTTATTGCAAAAAAAAGCATATATGATAATACAATATCTTTCCCTCCCCAGGGCAAATACTAAAAAAAGTTACACATATTCACAGTTCTCACAGTAATTGTACGACACATAATATTGTGCTATATAAGTAGGTTTGGATGGAAATCAGTTAAGGGATTTCTTGCCAAACATCTCACTTAGATTTGATTACAAACATTAAATACGCTGCATTTGTCTTCGAAAGACTTGTTCTTAGTTTCAGAATGAAGAACAAAGAGAAAGTTAGAAGTCTTCCTGCCCTTATTCTAAAGGAATTCACACAAAGGATGGGGGCTGGGACCATGAGACACAGTGAAGGGTTCCTTTTGTTCTAAACCCTATAATTTAACAATACATATGCATTTTGATCCTGGATTCACCAGTTGGCATTTGGATGCCTTAGTAATGAGACTATTTTACAGATGACTTCAGGAAAAGCTTTTAGATTTCCTACACAATATCAAATGAGACCCTATGTACCAAGCATGAGGATGAATGTACATATGTGTGCATTTATATGTGTATGCAGACTTTTTGTTTTTTCTCTACAAGAATGTGCTTAATATTCTGAGGGTAATACCTTATTGCAAGAACTGGTATGCTGGTCACTTTTGGACGAGGATGACAGATTAAAAAACCCACAGTCACAGTTATTTACCATAGTTATTAAGGATTAGGCGTAAAACACAACTCGTGAGTTAACTAGCTAAGGAGTACAGGGCACAACATACGATTTGCTACATGGGAACCCATGTTCCTGGCAAATGAGAAGCGCTGAGTTGCTGGAGCTTGCAAGAAACTGTCTTCACCCGATTTGCTGCCACCACTGTGGAGCCCAGTTCTGGAACGGAACAAATACTACTTCCCAACGAAGCAGCTTTAATCTCGGAAGCACTTGGCGGGGCAGGTCTGGATTAACACTAGCTCCTCATTTACTGGGCTGGCAGATCTTAGTGGCAGTGAGGAGATTCTCACTGGGGGACTTCAGGGAAGGGGAGAGGGCAGCAGCCTTGACTGGGGTTGCAGTGAGGGAGACGTTTTAAGAAGGAGACAGAAAGATCGCTGGATCCACTTTGCCTCAAGGACAGAGCCTCACTCTGATTTCCTCTGCAACTGTTCTGTGCTCTGCAAAGCCGGGCAGCCTAGGAGAAACTGGGGCTCCTGATTAGGGAATTTCCCCAGCGGGATCTGAGGTCCCCGGAATGGTGATTAAAAAAATCAGTTGTGCTTGTGGCAGTTTTCCGAGGAGCAGCGCCCATCGGGAACGATCGCTGTTGGGCCAGGCGCAAGCAGAATGGCGTGGTGAGAAGCGGGGGGCGGGGGGGCCAGGAAAGCTTAGTGCACAGATGCTCATTCCGCCGGGCGGCAGGGAAACAGGACACTGGGCGGAGTGCTTGAGAAAGCAGTTCTGGGAATACCGAAGGGGCTGGGGGTTGTCAAGCTGCCTCGGGAAGGAGAAAACCAAAAAATGAAAGAGCTCTGCTGGCTCTCTGCTCTTAAGAGTGAGCTCTCCCTGGAAATGTCCATTATACAAAATGCCCTTTTCATGTGCACAGAGCAGTGTTCCGACGGAACCGAACTCCTGCCAAGTCCGAGATAACAGTCATGGGTTTCGGCAGTAAGAGAACAGTCAGGAATACAACTAAAAGCCAGGAGTGCGCGGCCTCTCCGCATCACACTCGCTGGCGGGATAAAAATGATCTATCACAGCGGTCACACAGGCCGACTGCTTGATGCTGATGGGGCCCAGATTAAAAAGGTCACCAGCCCGCAGGTGCTGGAGCCATCGGGCATCTTCTTTGCCCACGGCGGGGCCCACGGGGGTGTGACTGTCCCCACCTCCCTCTCTTTGCATGGTGATGGTGTCTGGACTCGCCACTCGAGGTAGGTTGAGATAGACGGTATCTTCAGACATCAAGTGGTGGTCGTGTACAGCCAGGGTCGGGGTGAGAGTGTGGGTGGGCGAGCCGCCCTGCACCCCTAGATGTAGGCCTCTTTGCTGGCGGAGCCACTGGCCTGCGGCTGCTCTGGGCCATTCTCGGGGCGGACAATGTCTTCGCTGGGCTGGATCATGACCTGGATGCGCTGTGGACAGCGGGAGGATTCAGGCTGGGAGGGAGGGGGGCTGGCCTCTCGTTGGCCCACCCTCTTCTCAAGTCTCCCCTGTTCGTTCTGCCTGCGAGGTGCTCCCAGGTGCCAGCCCCCTCCTGCACACCTTCCAAAGCTCCGCTGGGCCACACCCACTCCCTCTCACTTGGGTCCCTGCAGTAACTGCCCCCAGCCCTCCACTTCCATTCCTGCCCCTCATCCCCTTCATTCTACTCTCAACACCCCAGCCAGAGGGGGAATCACATCCCTCTGCTCCTCAGGACCCCACGAGGGCTCCCATTTCACCAAAGTCCTACACGGCCCCACAGGATCTGGCGCCCATCACTGCAGACCTCAGTGTTCTCCCCTCAGCCCCTTGCTCTCTACACTGCAGCCACACTGGCCTCCTCACAAGCACCAAGCAAGCACCTGCCCCAGGGCCTTTGCACTTGCCGGACCCTCTCCAGGGACACCCCTTTCAGACAGTGACACAGCTCAGTCTCTGTCTCCTTAGGTCTTGGCTCAGCGTTATCTCCTCAGCGAGGCCTTGCCCAGCACCCCCTACACCCTCTTTCTCCATATTCCTCATCCCCATCAAATGTGACTTTATTTTGTTAATTGCTGATCTTCGTCTCTCAGAATGTAAGGTCCATGAGGGTAGGATTTTGCTCATGGCTGTGTCCCCAGCACTGACAATAGTGTCTGGCACATAGCAGGTGCTCAATGCATGTTTGCTAAAGGGGTGCAACCTCCCCACCTTCTCTGCACACCCGCCCTGCCATCCTGCCCCATCAGCACTGTCCTCAGACGAGTCTTCCCTTTCCCACCGCTGGGCCTTTGCACAGGCTGGGCTCCCTTCCACAAATGCACCCCTTCTGCCTCTCTGCCACTCTCAGACCTGACTACCTTTTGAGACACAGCAGCGAATCATGGTAAACAAAAGTGTTGGACCTGGAGTTGGAAGAAAGGGCTGTAAGGCCCCAGCTCTGCTAATACCTGACTGCAAGGGATGGGGAAGCAGTTTCCCCACCCGGCACCTCATGTGCTCTTTCTGTGAAGGGAGGAGGCTGGCCCAGCAACTCCAGGGGCTGCGCACAACACGCCACCCCTATGATGCAGACCTTACAGACCCTCATTCTGGCTCTGAGTGTGTCTGGCAGGGACATCTTGGTGGGCAATAAGGCTGAGAGGCACAGATCTAGGTCCTCCCAGCTGTGGCCTTCCACCTCCTCAGTGAAATCTCCCCGGGCTACACTTACTTCATCAATGTCTCAGCACCTGGACCTCCAGCACTGCCTTGTTTCACTCAAGAATTCAATATAATTTAACAAAGAGCTGACGTGGACCTCACATATGCCAGTGGGTCCCTGCTGGGGGCAGCGTGCCTTACGTGAGGTCTAGAGTTAAGCTCTTAACACATCTGATCCCACCCTTACCTGCTCTGAAACCTCAATGGCTCCCCATTTGCCACTGGATAAACTCAGGATAAAGTCCAAAGCTCTTGTCCTGATTTTCAAAGCCCTTCATCATCTGGTCCAACCTTCTTACATTCCCAGCCTCATGTCTTATCACCTCCCTGCACCCCTCCCCACTCTACCCTCCAGCCTCACTGATCAGTTTATACCCCTGGGACTTCTCTCTGCTTCTACTTTTATTATTTATTTTTTAAAAAATTGAAGTAGAGTTGATTTTATGTTAGCTTCATGTGTACAGCACAGTGATTTGGTTTTATATATATGTGTGTATATATATATATGTATATACACATCCTTTTTCAAATTCTTCTTCCTTATAGGTTATTACAAAATATTAAGTATAGTTCCCTGTGTTATACTATGTCCTTGTTGTTTATCTATTTTATATATAGTAGTGTGTATATGGTTTTTTTTGTTATTGTTGTTGATTTTTTTGCGGTATGCAGGCCTCTCACTGTTGTGGCCTCTCCCATTGCGGAGCACAGGCTCCGGACGCGCAGGCTCAGCGGCCATGGCTCACGGGCCCAGCCGCTCCGCGGCACGTGGGATCCTCCCGGACCGGGGCACGAACCCGTGTCCCCTGCATCGGCAGGTGGACTCTCAATCACTGCGCCACCAGGGAAGCCCAGTAGTGTGTATATGTTAATCTCAACCTCCTAATTTATCTCCCTTTGGTAACCATAAGTTTGTTTTCTATGCCTGTAAGTCTACATCTGTTCTGTAAATAACTTCATTTGTATCTTTTTTTTCCCCCCTGCTTCTACTTTTAAGTCTGGATAGTCCTTAGTTCTCTTCTTTGCTGTCCCCTCTTTAGGAAGCCTTCTCTAACCCTCCATAATGCAGGAGGATGTCTCCCTGGTTCACCCCAATCGTGACCTCTGACACTCTACTTTCACTGGCTATCAAGTTGTCTGTCTCCCCAAATAGACTGTGCTCCATGAGTGTAGGCGTGGTGCCCAACAGAGTGGGGAAGGGGCCCAGCGACAAGAAGGGTGAAGAAGGGACTTACCTGCTTCAGGGAGCCCTTTAAGGTGAGGAACATGTAGGCCATGTACCCCGGGATGAGGACCATGGAAGACAGGGCCATGAGCCAGCCCACACCCTGGCCCCACTTGGGAAAAACGTAGCTTCCCATGGTGAGAGGGGTCATCTGCACAGCACTGAAAATGAACACACCCTGGGGAGGGACAGGAAAGAGGAGGGAGGCAGGCAGTCACCCAGGCTGGACTGCCAAGGCCCCTCCCTAGACCCTGCAGCTGATAGGTCCACTGCCCTCTACCCCTGCCCTGGGGCTGACCCTCACAAGGGCCCAGCATCTTGGGAATCCTGCACCCAAGGCCACTGCTAGGACATAAGGTGCCTTTGTGTATAACAGAAGAAGCCACTGTTTCCGGGAGGACCAACAGAAAAAGGTGCCTTCTCAGTGGCAACCAATAGAAAAGGGCATCCCTTCTGGGAAAGCCAATACGAAGAAGGTGCCCCCTCTGGAAGGACCAATAGCAAAAGGTAGCTTCTCCGGGAGGACCAACAGAAAAGGGCATCCCCTCCTCCAGGTTAACCAGTTTGTCAAGCAGAACAAGGGTGGGAGGTCGCCCCGAGTCGGCCATTGGCTGAGTGTCCCTGTGCAGGACACAACATATGCAGTGGCCCAGCCTCACTGCAAGGACCTGGGCAGCCCCTCCCAGGCCTGCTCGTGCCTCGGCTTCCCCTTGCAGGAGGGAACGAGGGATGCTGAGGATAAGAGGCCTCCCCGAGTGACTGGTTTGGCTTCAGAATCAGGTTTGAGTGCAGCACCAGCCCACTGGGTGATGCTGGCTGGTGAGCCCCAGTACCGACAGCAGTCAAGTGGGGCAATAACGCCTACTGTGCTGATGTTTGAGGATGCTGCAGCGTGTCTGGTACCATGCAGGGCACAGAGTAGATGCTCAGCACAAATGAGAGAATAGTATTCCTAGGGAACAGAGGTCTGTGGGTCTCTTCCCCCTGCCTTTGGCTCCAGAAGTGTCTCTCTGGACCTGAGTCACCCCAGGGCCCGGTCTGGCCCTGCCCTTACCGCCACAATGATGGGGGTGAAGAAGGACCAGCAGAGCTTCCACCAGATGCAGGGCCTGGAGCCAACCATCTCTTGGATGTTGTCATAGAATCGGTTGACACCTGTGACAATTGGAGCAAGAGCAGGAGGGATGGGCGAGCCGTGGGGACTGCAGGTTCAAGGCCCCGACCTGCTGTTTTGTCACAGTGTGACCACGGGCAAGTCACCTAACCTCTCTGAGCCTCAGTTTCCTCATCTGTAACATGGGGCTAATGCTCTGGGGTGGGGGTGGGGGTCCTTATTAGCTAAGGATTCAATAACCAAATCCCCCAGCAAACGAGTTGTATGGGAGAGCAAGTCACCTGAATGTGAAAACATCCACCAACAAAAGGATGTGCTTACAAAGAGCATCCCCGTCACTCTCAGTGTCCCTCCCACCCAACATCTCTCCCAGCCATTCCTTCAAAGCTTTGCTGGGCAGGGGTGGTTTTCCCTGCTGATCTGATGCATAAGCAACTGGTGATGGATTGCAAATTGCAAAGAAGAACTGCCAATCTTGCAAAAAAAACAAAACAAAAAAACCCACTGCAGATGTCCTGAAGTTCATGAGAGTGACACTGGGCACTGGGCACTGCTCAGATGATCAGCAAAGTCACTGACAGTGAGGACCTGACAGTGCTAGACCAGTTAGAAAGCAAGAAGAAAATGATGAGGAAGGGTGAGGTGGCAGGACTACAAACAACATACACAGAATACCAAGGACCCAGAGGGACTCTGGAGAACACTTCTTCCAAAAACATCATCTTGCTGTGACAACCAAAGTGCCCGGAAGGACAGCCTTTTCACTATCACGCAGTTGGGTCAGGAAACTTAGCCCACAAAATCAACAAATAAAAATCATCATGTCCTACATTCTAAGATAGTGCATACTTTTAATTATAGCCTAGCTTTTAAAAATATTTAACTTTAGAACTTTTTTATAGTTTCAGTTTCCTTTTTCTCGATAAAATCTCAAAGAGGTCTTTTATGGCAAAATTTATGAAGAAATTTTGACTCCCATTTTAAATGAGTTTATTTAACTCTTCTTCTTATGGTATCTTCTAAACATGGGACGTCCTGTGCTAACTTCATCGAACTGCAGTGAGGACCGAATAAATTAATGTATGGAGAGGGCCTGGTGCTCAAGTCGTATTTACTGAATGATGACTGAAGAAAGGGATGAATGAATGAATGAACAAATGAACGAGGGAGGGAGGGAGGCGGGGTTGGTGCTTACCATAAAACCAGGAAATGGAGACGCATTCAAAGAACACGAGGAACAGCAGGCTCATGCCACTGGCGGAGTAGTAATCAAAGAGTTTGAAGACGTAAATGCCCCCCTGCGAAAGCAAAAGAGCTGAGAGAGGGTCCACTTCCCCGGGGGACCAGTGCATTCAGTTCCTGGTCAACACAGGCTGTGTGGGTTGGGATTAGGCTACACTGCATCAAGAAGGCTTGAGGGTAGATGAGAGGAAGCACAGAGGTCTTTGCGACCCTGCAAGGATGTGGGCATGGACTCTGGGGAATGGGAAGAAAATGCCCAGGTGGCGGAGGGAAATGTCCCATTTCTGGGAGGGCTGGAGGGCAGAAAGAGGAGCTGGTCATCTGAGCCATCTGTTCACAATGTTAAACCAGTCATGTCTCTCTCCAGAAGCTCTTCCATAGTTTAAATAAGACTGTAATGTAATATATAAAATGTAAAGAGATATAAAGTAAAATAAAATAAAATAAAATCCAAATGCCCACCCTGGAAGGTCCTGCATGATCTGGCTCTGCATCCACTACGTACTCCCCCACTCCCTCTGTCGCTACCACGCTGGCCTTCTTTCTGTCCCTCAAGCTTGCCAAGCCCATTCCCACCCCAGGGCCTTTGCACCTGCTGTGCTTTCCTCCCCTAGCTAGATCTTCCCCTGGCTGACTCTTCCTCGCCATGTGAGTTTCAGCTGAAATGTCACTTCCTCAGAGGGACTGCCCTGACTACTCTGTCCAAGGCACCGTCCTTCCCACCCCTGCTGTTCATTCTCTGTCCCACTATCCTCTGTTCTTCATGGCATTTAATGATCTAATTTGCATGTCAGTCTTGTCCACCAAAATGAAAGGTGGGATGGGACAAGGCTGGGGCATAGAGGGCCTGGGAGTGGCCCCGGGCAGGCAGCAGCAGAGGTGTGCCAGGTGCTGACGCGCTCACCTGGGTGATGTTAGACAGGCCGATCAGGTAGGAGACGATGCAGACGGCGGCAATGAAGAGCTCCCTGCGGTTGCGGAGCAGCCTGGGGTACTCATCCACCAGGGCAGTGATGAAGCCTTCCACGGTGCAGAACTGCAGGGGGCGGAGGTCAGCCACCCCAGGCAGCCCCAGCCCCACCCACCCAAAGCCTCACCCTGTGGGGACGGCAGGGCCAGGGGAACCCTGGGTTCCAGGCCTGACTCTCCCTCTGCCTCCCTCTGTGACCTCAGGAGAATCCCTTCCCCCGGGCCTCAGTTTCCCCATCTGGAAAATGCAGAAGGTAGCTGAGCTGATCCCTGAAGTGTCATGTGGTAGAACATCCCGAGGGTTTGAAACTCTTGGCCAGCTTCTAGGGGGCCTAAGACAATGGGCTCCTCTCCCTGCTTGGTCCTGGACCAGTGAGGCTGGGTGGGGGCTCCTCAAGGCGCCAGGGAGGGTAACCTCACCTGGCTGTCAATGCCCAGCATGAGCAGCATGGAGAAGAAGAGGATGGCCCAGAGGGGAGAGATGGGCAGCTGTGTCACCGCCTCCGGATATGCCAGGAACGCCAGCCCAGGGCCTGTGGCAGGAAGGGCAGAAGAGGAAATAATACAAGGCGCTGAGCCCCTGCGGCATCCCCAGCGCATCCACTTCCTGAGCTTTATTTCATCTCATCTTCAGAGGAAACGTTTCAGTGAGTGTTATCAGCCTCCCTTTCCAGACAAGGAAACAGTTGGGGGGAGGGGCTGAGGAAGGGGGAGGCAGGAGGCTACAGAGTTGGGTCCAGAGGCAAGGGGACCAGTGAGATAAGAGGAGGGACTGCAGTGACCTGGCCAGCGGTGGGGACTGGGGACAGTGCAGGTGCAGACAGGGGGCCGGATGGAGAGATACTCAGGAGGCAGAGTGGGCAGGCCCTGGTTTTGGTTGGTTTGTGAGGGAAGGGGAGGGAAGACAAAGGAAGGGTCCAGGATGATGCTGGGGGCCTGGCCTGGGCACTAGACACTGGAACCCTTTGCTATGATGGGAGAACAGGGTAGGAGAAGGCTTGATGAGTTTGGGACACTGTGAGTGTCTGGGGGTGGGTATTCAGGAGATCAGGGAAAACAGTGGAAGAAAGAAAGAGTCTGTAACCCCTCTGGGGTCTGGCTCTGGAAAGGGGGTTGGCTGGGAAGTTCCAGAGAAATGAGATGCTGCGCTGCCCATGCAGGGGAGAGCAAGCCCTTGGAGGGGAATGTTCCTTTCCACACGACACGCCCAGCTCCCCACGACAGAGAAGGGACAGGTCACATTGCCTCCCTGAGCCTCTGCTGAGCACACAGTGGGTCCCCCGCGTTTGAGCAGGGAAGGGGGTGTGTCTGGGGCTGTCCTTGGACCCTGTGGCATGGATGACTGTGTGGAGAGCAGAGTGGGCACAGCCCAGTCGGTGAGAACCTTTTTGGAACTGGGACAAGAGCACCGATGCGGGCGCTTTGAGTCACGATGGTGAGGGTGTCTGGGTTGGACCGAAGTTGATATCCCAGGGGACAAGAGTAGGTCTGCTCCCCCCAGATGTCCAGGATCGTGCTGGAGGTGCCAGAATGGCCTGGCTTTGCAACCAGCCAGGTCTGGGGTCAACTCCAGTCCTACCACCTTTGAGCTCTGTTAATTTGGGTAGGTGACCTTGGTGAGTCTTGGTTTCCTCACCTATGAGATGAGGATAACAAGAGCACTGACCCCATAGTGTTGGGAAGATTCAGGGACACTGTCCATGTAAATGCTCAGGGCACTGCTGGCAGGTAGGGACACTCAACGCCAGCGAGCCACGGTGGTGATGACGGTGACAGCGATGAAGATGTACAAAGTCCGCGGGGTTAGCCCCTCCCCCCAGCCCTCCCCAGTGCGGTGCTGACCTGAGGCCGCCACATCAGCAATGGACCTCTTGGTGACATGGGCCATGAAGCCCACGATGGAGAAGATAACAAATCCTGCGAACATGCTGGTGCAGGAATTGATGCAGCAGACGATGATGGAGTCCCTGCAGAGAGGGAGGGGTGGGGTCAGGAAGGGTGGGGCTGGCGGGAAGGTGAGCTAGTGGGCCGTGGTTATCAAGGGGCCAGGCGGAGTAGAGTACCTGTGAGCCGAGCTACTGGTGTGCCCCTCCCCGCCCCCCCCCGGAAGGGGTGGAACCGGAAGGAGTGGCCAGAAGGTTTTGGCTCAGAGATGGGTGGAGTTGACAGGCCAAGGGAGGAGCGTGGTCTCGGAGGGGCGTGGCCGCGGGGAAGCACCTGTAGACGTTGTTGTGGAAAGAGTTGTAGCTGCCGAGAGCGATCAGGGATCCCAGGCCCAGCCCATAGGAGAAAAAGATCTGGGTAGCCGCATCCAGCCACACCTATAGGCAGAATGATTTAAAAAAAAAAAAGCGTCAAAGTCATAATCATAGCCCGGAACGCCCCAGGGCCTTTTACACGTGCTAACCAGCTCTACCAGGCAGCAACCCCAGTTCACATACGCGGGTCCCTCCGAGAGGTGCGATAACTTATCCTAAAGGTGGTAAACGATGGCTCAGGACTCAGATGTGCTCTTAACCCAGTGGGGGGCACTCCAGGACCAGGTTGGGAGGTCGCTCACCTCAGAGTCCGACAGCTTGCGGAAGTTGGGCGTGATGTAGAAGAGGATGCCCTCCTTGGCCCCAGGGAGCGTCACTCCTCGGAAGAACAGGATGATCAGCATGATGTAGGGATACGTGGCAGAGAAGTAGACCACCTGGGAGGAAAGGGGGCGAAGGGTTACGCCCCTTCCAGTGCACCCATGCTTTCCTTAACCACTTTACCTACATCCCTATCTGTTGTGGCTCTGGGCTTGGTTCCAATTCATCTTCCTCCAGGAAGCCTTCCTGGATTCCTAACCTGCTCCTCTTGGCCACTTTTCTGAAGCTGCTCCTTGGTGTCTGAATCAACCAGCTCAGCACCCATTTTTTCCCCTTTCCCTACCCTTCCTATTTTTTAATTTTTATTTAAAGTATTCAAATAATATATGTGGTGACAAGGAAATTTTTTAATTACATATGAATACACACACAAATTAGAGTTCCTTTCAACAGCCCGTAGAATACAAGTTACATGAGGGACAGGACTTGTCGTGTTCACTTCTCTGTTTTCCCAGTGCCTAGAACAGTCCATGGTATATAGTAGACACTCAGTAACTGCCTGACAAATACATAAGTGCATGGATGTTAATATTTTAATATTCTCTTTTGAGACTTGCATATATGATTACATTTTCTGACAAATGAGGCGCAAATTATATACTTGCCTTTTCATTTAACATGTTTAAAGTTAAAAAACACAGTACGTACAGCTTTGTTTCTTGTTTCGTTTACTGAATGCTGTTTTACTGTCTCATACACTGTGATTTTTAATTATACAAAACAGTCCCTCAGGAGGTCCCACCACCCTTTTTAAAATTTCCCCTACTGTTATCCGTTCAGGTTATTTCCAATTTTATGTGAGTCTCAATACTACTACACCGGACACCCTGTAGATAAAACTTTGTCTACAAAATTATTATACTATTCTCGAGAAAAATTCTTAGAAGTGGAATTACTGAGTAAAAAGGAATAAACTTCTGAAGGCTTTTCGATCCACATTGCCTAATTACCTCCCAGAAACTGAACTTCGTCCAGTACTACAGACAGTGCCTTTCCCACAAAGGGGCCAGCACTGAGGATAATCACATTACAAATTACTTTAAATTGATAATCAAGAGACTGACGTCACTGTCTGAAATGGCATTTCATTGCTCACCAGTGTGAAAGAGCAATTTTCAAGGTCAGTAACCTCTGTACCTCCAAGTCTGATGTGCCCCTACTTCCCGGTCAGCATAAATTATTCTCTGGGTTAGTCTCATCTCCCTGACGACTCTGAGACTCTTCAGGCTTAGGAAAGGCATCCATGATCCAGCAGAAAAAACACTGTACTTGGAAAAGGGGATTTAAAACCATCTGTGTCACCTACAAGCTGTGTGACACTGGGTCAATTTCTCATCCTCTCTGAACCTAGCTTTTTCTTGTCTGGGTACAATCAACCTTTTTGCTCAGACAGGTTGGGTGTGTGAGGACATACAACATGCTTAATCCATGTCATTTATGTCTTGCTCGTCACTGGGTCTTTGGCATGGAGCCAGATATACAGTAGGAGCTCAGTAAATGCTCATTGATAGACTGGTTGACTCACTCAAAAGATGCAGTGAGAGGGGCTCTACTCTCTGTCCCCAAGAAGTAGTCAGTCTCCTAAGGTAGCAGGAACTTTAGGTACCACCCACAACCCACAAATAATTATAACAGACATCATGTATTGAGTGCCGACTGTGTGCTAGGCAGACGCTCTACATTCCATGCAGACTGATTATCTCACTTAGTCTTTGAGACAACCCTGTAAGGCACTAATACTGTGACCGTTTAGCAGATGAGGAAACTGAGGCTCGGAAAAGTGAAGTGACTTGCCCAAGTGCACACAGCTAGGGCCCAGGGGACTGACATTCAAATTCAGCTCTGTCTCTGCCAAAGCCCTTGGGCCCTACATTCTTCTGCTGCCTGAAGTTGGGCTGGGAGACACCTGTGCCCTCCTCCTGCTCACCTAGCCTAGGGACAAAGCAGAGATGTTTGACGGCGGCCTTGGTTCTGAGAACCGGGTGGATCCGAAGGTCCCACCTGACTGCAGTTGGGCAGCTTCTCGTTAGCTGGGTCCGTGCCCAAGTGTGTAATTCACTAAGGTTCTGTTTTGCTCGATTCAGCTTCTTGGGCAGTCTGGACCTCCCTGTCTGAGCCGGATTCAGTTCAATTCCTTTCTTTCCCTTACTTGCTCTAAGACCTCAGACAATACCCTTGCCCTGTGAGTTTCCTTCTGGTCCAGGCCAGTGAGAGACTTGGCCATCTTCTGTCCCCAGACTCCTGGGATGGGGCTTGAAAACAGAAAGAGGTGGGGGTGAGGCCAGTCCCCACCTCACCCCCGATCTGATTGGCAATTTAATCCCCAGGTGTCCCCAGGCTGGACATCCCAGCTTGGCACGGCTCTGCCTTTGCCAAAAACAGAAACAACAACAACTCCTCTTGCTAGCTTCTGACTTCTTCACAAAAGCAGCAGCTCATTTGATTCACATAACAAACCAATGGATAAGCGGTTATTGGTCCTATTTTACAGAAGAGGACACTGGGTTTCAGAGAGGCAAAGCGATTTGTTCCAGGTCACACAGCCAAATAAATGGCCAAGATGGGTCAGAACCGTTTGAACACAGGGCCTGAGTATTTAACCATGAACCAATCCATCTCTATTACCTCCTCAAAGGCCGGGATGTAACTGTGCTCACCTCTGGATCACCTGCACCTAGAACAAAGCTTGGAACAGAGTAGATCTCAGGGATGGTTTGTCAAATGGTCCAGGAGCCACATTTGCCCTCCGCTTTGCAATGGTTCTGCCCGGCCCAGGGGAATCTCGATCTCAAGGGATTCACCATGAGCCTGGCACTGCACTAACAGCATGACTTGCAGTATTTCCTTTAATCCTTTTATTCCTATTTTACAGGAAAGGAAACTGAGGCACAGAGAGATGAAGGCATCTGCTTAAGTCAAAGCTGGATGGGGTTCCTGGGAGCTATTGACTCCTCACCCAGAGCAGAGATCCCTTTGTAGACCCATCCCCCTTGGGTCCCCACTGTGCACACCTCTTACCTTTCCAGTCCAGCCAACACCCTTCCAGATACAGAAATACACAAGGATCCAGGCGATGGCCAGGGTGATGGCCAAAGGCCAGCGGATTTGACCTGGCTTATCCAGCCCGTCTGTCATCTGATGCATGTTGCGCCTGGTGGAACATCGGAGGGAGGACAAAGTTACGTGGGGCTGGCGGGGGCTGGAGTGACCCGGGGGCGCCCAGGGCGTGATGGTGCTGATAGCTATGATCACTGGGCTCCAAGAGCTGGGCGGGGACCATGGGCCCCTTACACTAATCGGGAGAAAGTGCTGTTTGCTCAAGGGACCTGCCAGTGACTTAGTTCTGCCACCACGGCTGCTCACCTGGATGTCTGCCGAGGCCTCCCGGCAGGACCACCCCCCTTCACTTCTGCTCTGTCCCCACTCCAGCCCCTTCTAATGTCTGATCATGTCACTTTCCTGTTTAAAATCTTGCAGTGCATAGCTCGCTGTTGTTCTCACTGGCCCTGAGTGATACGCCACCGCCCCCAGGGGTGGCCCCGCACTCACTCCCAGAACTCC
Organism: Orcinus orca; assembly: GCF_937001465.1. Lineage (NCBI taxonomy): Eukaryota > Metazoa > Chordata > Mammalia > Artiodactyla > Delphinidae > Orcinus > Orcinus orca. Next base: position 6,164,246 of record NC_064568.1, read on the forward strand.
ACCACGGCGCTGGTCATGGTGCTGGTGTTGACGATGCTGTAGTTGGAGAAGCAGCGGTCTGTGTTCCAGGGGTTGTCGCACTGTTTCCACGGCAGCGTCTGCAAAGACACAGCGGCCCAGATAAACCACATAAGACCCCAAGAGCTGGCCCCAGTGGCCCCAGCACATCCCGTGTGTCCTCACAGTCCTCTGAGCCTGCTCACAGCCATTACCTCACCTCCCATTCCCAACAGCTCCAGATGCAGGTCATGTTGTGAGCCCCATTTTAGAGATCAGAGAGGGGCAGCAACTTGCTCAAGACCACACAGCTCCTACATGTCAGGGCTGAAATCTGAACCTCAGCCTTTTCACTCTGAAAACCAGCTCTCCGAGCTGTACCATAAGGTCACCTGTGTCCACCCTGGGGCCACTTCCCAGCTACGTGACCTTGGGTAAGTAACCGTGCCCGTCTGAGCCTGTGCACGATGAAGTTAACAGTGAACACTTACAGTGTTTGTTCTTTGCTGGGTATGGTTCTAAGCACTTTACACATATTACTCCTTAATCCTCACACAACCGTATGAGGTGAGGTGAGTTTTACCCTAAGCCCCATTTTATAAATGAAGGCACTGTGGCTCAGAGAGGTTAAGTCTCTTTCCTGAAGCGGCACAGTTGGTATAGACTAGGGTCAGGCTTTGAACCCAGGCTGTCTGGGTCTATATAACATGGGCGAATGGTGCTATGACGAGGACACAGGGCTGCTGAAGGCAAACCACGCCCGCCACCCGGAGGAATGGCCCTGTCGGCAGAACGGTGGTCCCAGTAGAGGGAGGGTGGGGTCTGGGTCTGGCTCCTTCTGGGGGGCGGGTGGTCCAAGGGGCCACTCACTGTGGTGAAGGAATTGTACAGGTAGTAGATGGCCCAAGAGATGATGACAATGTAGTAGATGTTCAGCCAGAACGACAGCACAGCAGCGGCAAGGCCCACACCTGGGACCAGACACATCATCACGACCTTCATTTAATACAGTAAGAATCATAACCATCCCAGCTCCTGTCATCGTTGTCATTTTCCAGGACATCTACAGTGTCACTGGAACTTGGAGAGAAGCAGGGACTTGGCTAAGGTCACACACACATGGCAAGTGAGGGAGCCAGGACTTGCGTCTGGGGCCCAGCACAGGCTGGTTGCAGGGCGGACCGGGGCCTTGGCTTGCCAGGCAAGCACGACCCTGCACGTGTCCACCCGAGTGTCCGTCAGGCACTGAGCAAGGAAGCAGAGGAAGTCGCGCCCAGCCCCTGCCGGGGAAATGAGCTCACGGGGCAGGGCAGGCTGACGTGCGTGCGGGGCCTCTGGACTGGGTCCTCCTCTGACCAGCATTGCCATGGGTCACCTGGCCCCTGCAAGGGCTCCCCGCTGCTCAGACGTGACCCAACAGCTCCCTCTGTCCAGGGCCCGGAGCTGTGGGCAGGAGCACGACCACAACCCACAGCTCCACTCTGCACACTCACCCTTGAACATGGGGGCCAGCTTCCACACCCCCAGGCCCCCGATGGACGTGTACTGGCCCAGGGAGCACTCCAGCAGGAAGAGCGGGACCCCCGCAAAGATGAGCGTCAAGAAGTAGGGGATCAGGAAGGCCCCTGCGGGGTCGAGAAGAGAGATGCTCGTGGCCTTGAGCTTTAGAAACCCGGTCGGTCAGAGAGAGCATCACAGCGGGGCGTTCTGGGGTCCCTGCCACAACTTCATTATATTCTGCCTTAAAAGCAGCACCCGAAGCCAAAGTGAGGCCCGAGGACGTCCTTTGCTCAAGACCCATGCCCTGCACTTTGCAGAATGAAGACGGGACCTTTCGGGCATCATTAACAGAGGACTACTGCCCTTTGGGAATCCTTTGGAAAAGGACAAGAAGCAGAAGTGGGGCCTGGCACTCCCATTGGAGTCTTCAGGGGACCCATTTCCCCAAGGTCACCCCAGAAAATGCCTAAGCAGGACACTCTCCGTGTGTGTGTGTGTGTATGTGTGTGTCGGGGGGGGGGTGTGTGCAGACCCAGCAGGAGGTCACCAGGCCAGCACCTACCGCCACCGTTTTTCCCACAGAGATATGGGAACCTCCAGACATTGCCCAGCCCGATGGCGTAGCCCACGCAGGACATGAGGAAGTCGAAGCGGCCCTTCCATGTGTCCCGGTCTGGAAGGTCTGCCGCCTTTTTCTGCACCTTGACCACCAGCGTTTTGGGCTTGTCATTGGCCACGGGGACCTCGCTGACCTCCGTGGAGATCTGCCCATCGGCCACCTTGCTGCCATTGGTCGCCATGTCTCGGAGTTTGGACGCAGGGGTCCTGGCAGACGGACGTGCGATGTCAGCCCTGGTCTACGTGGACAGCAGTTTTGCAGTTCAAGGTCACCCTAGGAGAACAGAGGGATAGGGTGACAGGCACTGAAGGTGTTAAGATCCTGGAGTCGCCCCAAAATAACAAAACAAAATAACCCACAAACCAAGGGACGAAGAGGGCTCTCCCTCTTTTTCCTGCCAGCTCCTGCCCCAGGAGGAAGGAAGATGCCTTTTGTTTCCAAAGTCACCATGTGAGAATGTGGTCTTGACGTCTCCTGGGCTAGCATCAACGCTGGCCATCTGTGTCACGTGCCCTCCGTTACGTGTCCATGTCAGAGAGTAGCCCCAGGCAACCAAAATTCCAAACAGAAATATTATGTGCACTTCACCTTTGCCTCCCAGGATGCAGTTGGGAGATTTTCCATTCGCTGAGGCCGTAATAGCCAAGGCAGGGTAAGCAATGCAGGATTTTCCTGTGAGGCTGAATAGGGAGGTTTCCTGGCTGCCCCGGTAGGTGAAGGCGGTATGTGAGCACAGACTCTGATCATGATCAAAGTCCTCTTTGCCACTTTGGAGCTGTGTAACTTTGAGTAAGCTTCTTAACCTCTCTGGGCCTCACTTTCCCTATCTTTTAATTTGAGGATGATCGTAGTGGACCCCTTACTGGGCTGTTGTTCTTCACTTAGTGAGCACCCAGTGGCTGCAAACAGTGAGGACCTGCTACTAATTCACCAGCAGTCCCCAAGCCTGGCTGTGTTTCCAAGTCATTTAGGAAGCTCTACAAAGACACAGGTCCCCAGGTCCCTCCCCAGATGTGCCACATCAGAATCTCTAGGAGACAGCCCCAGATCTATACTTTTTTTTTTTTTACATCTTTATCTGAGTATAATTGCTTTACAATGGTGTGTTAGTTTCTGCTTTGTAACAAAGTGAATCAGTTATACATATACATATGTTCCCATATCTCTTCCCTCTTGCGTCTCCCTCCCTCCCACCCTCCCTATCCCACCCCTCTAGGTGGTCACAAAGCACCGAGCTGATCTCCCTGTGCTATGCGGCTGCTTCCCACTAGCTATCTACCTTACGTTTGGTAGTGTATATATGTCAATGCCACTCTCCCGCTTTGTCACAGCTGACCCTCCCCCCCCCCATATCCTCAAGTCCATTCTCTAGTAGGTCTGTGTCTTTATTCCTGTCTTACCCCTAGGTTCTTCAGGACATTTTTTTTTTCTTAAATTCCATATATATGTCTTAGCATACGGTATTTGTCTTTCTCTTTCTGACTTACTTCACTCTGTATGACAGACTCTAGGTCCATCCACCTCATCACAAATAGCTCAATTTCGTTTCTTTTTATGGCTGAGTAATATTCCATTGTATATATGTGCCACAAATAGAACTACCATATGACCCAGCAATCCCACTACTGGCATATACCCTGAGAAAACCATAATTCAAAAAGAGTCATGTACCAAAATGTTCATTGCAGCTCTATTTACAATAGCCAGGAGATGGAAACATCATCAATGAACGGATCTATACTTTTAACAAATCCCGATAAAGGAGATTCTTAGGCCGGGAGCCCAGCCCAGCCCTCAGGCAAGGAAGGACTACCAGCTTGGATGACCTCTCTGACCCTCGGTCTCCCCCAGATGTTCTACCTACATTCTGTACCCTTCTTACCTCTTTAGTTGCAGAGGCAGCATGGGGTAGAAGACAGCATATGACACTGGATCAGACCTGTCCTGGATTCAAATCTCCAGTCCACCTTTTACCAGCAGAGTGACCCTAAGTACTACTCTTGATTTCTCTGGCCTCAGTTTTTCCACCTATAAAATGGTGGGAGGGGGGAATCCTATCTGGCTTGTAGAATTATGGCCAAAATAAACTTTAATGGCTATGAGGGTGCTTTTCACCCAAATGGTTCAGAAAAGAACTCCATAGATGGTTGTTTTGATTTTGGTTGTTGATGTTACCTGATGGTTTTCTGTGCTGGGTCAGCTCCAGAGCAGCTCCCTCTGCAACCCCTGGGTGAGAGCCTGCAAAGCAGAGGACAGGAGGGACGTTGAACAGACAGACGGGCTGATAGCAGCCCTGGGCAGAGAGCAGCAGGGGTGCAGGAAGCCTGCCAGCATCTGAGCTGCAGACGGGCCCCATGGAGCCACCCAGAAGGGGTGACCACAGCATGTGCACACAGCAAGATGCCAGTCCCCGGCGCTGGGAACGTGCAGGAGTGGGCTTGCTGCCCTCGGGACAGTAGTGGGGGTGGGCATGAGGGTGACATGAGGAAGACGTTCCATAATTTTACCAGAAGGAAAAGAGAAATCAAGAGAGGGGCTGCAGCTCCGCAGGGCCCCGTGGGGAGCCAATGAATGCAGCAGATATTTTTCTCCATCCTCCATCCAAACTTGCAGAAGTGTTGCCAAAGACCATGTACGAATATGGGAGAGAGTGAAGAAAGTAGGTTTCAAAACAGTTCATTTAGGTTTTTGCCCCATCCCCCCAAAACTGTTCATTAAAAAAAAATCAAAACCTAAAACACCAGAAGGATATACCCTAAGACATTCACAGTGAGTAGTTTCTAAGTGAGTTGTATTTTCTTCTTTATGCTTTTCTGGATTTCTATAATGTTCCACATTTTTTAAAAAAATTAAAATACCAGAATAAACTTATGGAACCCTCAGAGCAAACGGAGCACGTGAGCACTGGCCAGTGGGCTCTCAGTTGTAGGAGCTGAGCCAAAGCAACGTGTGGCGTGGGCCTGGCCCTGTCCCAGCAGCCCCTCCTCTCAGCTCTGCCCCACCTGGGGGCACCCTGTTTGCTGTGCACTCATCCCCCCATCACATGCAGTCCCCGTTACCAAACTCCACTGTCTCTTCCTAGAGTTCACAGAGAACAAGACCACCTTCGGATAATCCAAACTTTACCGCCAACCCTGCTTCTTGTTCTCAAGGATGGTCTCAGATGCCCATCTAGATCCTGGCCTGAGCAGGGGAACATCAGAGGGAACTCCAGACTCGGGTAGGGTGACTGCCTCCTAACATCAGGAATGGCAGGAGGCAGCCGATTCTATGTCCACCAGGGAATCTTGGGGACAGAGCAGCCTCAGGAAAGTGGGGAGAGGCTAAAGCAGACCCTCTTTTGGAGGAGGAAGGGTCAACCATTAACTGTTAAGACAATGATGCCCTTAACTGTCTCCACAATTTAACCTTACAGGTACTAGCCTCCATATTTGTTCAAAATGATCCAACCACTTTGCACCAGGGCTGATCACCTGACCCCGGCAAGTCAATCGAGCCTCCTTCCCTGGGAATCCGGCGCGGGGCCGAGAAAGAAGGCAGTCTCTCCAGCGACTTGGGAACTCTGAGGCGGCCATCTTTTGCCCACCTTGTCCTCAGAGCAGCAGAGAGAGTTGGTGTGCTGAGGAGGGAGGAAATCAGAGATCAAACGACAAAGAGAGGGTCTTCAAGGCATTCTACTCTGCGGTTCCAGGCTTTCTTAAGACTGGCTACGTTCCTGCTCTCGGAGTTTACAAAGCATCCCCATGGTTGTAAAACAAATTCCCCATTTTTGCAGGTTGGGTCCGGGGTTCCTGCTACAATCCTGAATCTCTGCACACACCCCTGTGTCCTGGAGGAACAGCAACTTCTGGGCTTCATTCTGGGTTTACTTGTTGATTCTCAGGGAGACTCAAATCAAACCAAACTCTAAAATCTACTGGGCTTTGGAAACTGGTGTGTGCCCTGGGCCACAGGGTCATCTGACGCCAGGGAGAGAGGTAGAAAGATGGCAGGGCGTGTTGAACCAGGTGGAACGGGGTGTGTATATCCTTTGCGGGAACCGTTCAAGGCTGAAGGAGGAGAGCTCCGGTTCACCGGGAAGTTTATTCCATCGTCTTCTCCATGAGTATATTGAAGCCCTCCGGAGAGATCAAAGAGGGCGGCTGCTCCAGAGAACTCACAACGAGGAAGACATATGAGCAATTTCCAGAACTAGGGCACGTATACAGATTCAGCCAAATGTCTGCAACTTCCCCATGAAGAGCCATATAAGCATACGTGCAGTTTTCCAGGATCAAGAATGTAAAGCCAGGAATTAATATAAATGATGCTTCTTTGAGGAATCAGACTGAAAAGGCCCTTCCTGCAAGGACCAGCCCAGGCCTAAATCAGACAGACCTTCGCTCCCTCCGACGCTTATGTTGGGCGAGTTACGTCACCTCTTTGATCCTCATCTGTAAAATGGGGGGAAGATAATGCCTCCCTCCAAGGGTTGTGGGAAGATTAAATGAGACATGCCTGTAAAGCATGGGAAAGAACACCCGGCTCATAGCGAGGGTGCAGGGAGTTTCAGCCGTTATCATCATTGTGATTGCTGCCATCTGTGTACGGATCGTGGCTCTTAATCTCGTGTTCTCAGCTTCCCAGAAGGCCACAGAGATGATGATGATGTAACAACCATAACTGTAATAAGAATAGCAGCTAACATTTATTGAGGGCTTATTATTCAGGCCCTGGAGCAACCTTCAGCATTTTCAGAAGCCAGATATAAATCAATCTTTTAGTCATCATGGGGAATACTAGCTAATAAAAATGTCAAGCCCTTTGCTTTGGGCTGTCTTTATACCAGCTCAGAGCGGTCTAGCTGATCACCTTGGGCCAGTCAGAAGCCAGCAGTGGTACCTTTGTGTGTTTGGTTAATAAGAAAAAGTATTGTTCTGTAGTAAATAAAATCTGGTAAGAAAAGAAATTCCAAAACATCTCAGCGATGGGAGGAAAATGATAAAAGGCCCCCATTAGTGAAAAAGCCTGGGACCCGGTGCTAACCCAGAGCGGCTCCAGGAAGCGGCCTCATTCACGCACTGCTCAGGTAACTTTAATTCCTGACCTGGCTGGTTCACCTGTCGCCCCCTCCCCCATGAAGAACGGCACACAGAAAGCACAGGCACATGCATGTTCATGGCAAGGGAACCCACTGTCTTTCTAGAAAATTAATGATCTCTGAAGCAGAAGCAACCTTTTCACCGGTGTTACTCTCTCTTTCCTGAAACTGGCACCCGTGCTCTGCAGTGCCGGCGCCGCTCGGGGTCAGAGGATGGCTCTGCGGGTCGGTGGCAGGGAGGCCCCACCTCTCTTTCCTCTTCCTCCTTTATCTGCTGGCGGAGCTGGTGGAAGGAGAGGCCTCACCACCTCAAGATTTGAAGGATGTTTCCAAGGACTTCTTCCAGAGTCTCCCCGTTCTTCCTCGTCAGGTGGCAATATTCTGCAGACCAAGAATCCAGTCGTTCACGTGCCAACATTCACTGAACTCCACCAAAGCAACGTTCTAAATGGTACAGTTAATGTGAGACCACAAGCGACAAGTTCTCTGTATTCACTCACCTTCACACCTTCATTCATTCAACGAGCATTTACTGAGCTCGTTCCAAGAGCTGAATTGGCGATGGGACAGTTGTTCCAAGCGTTTTGCATTCTGAACTACACACTGGTCACCAGAGTTTGAACCAGTGATCTAACAGGTGCCGGCAGAAAGATCCTATTTTGTAACTACATACTGAGAGCCTAATGTGTGCACGGAGCTGGGCTGGATGGTTAGGTGGCAAGGATTAATAAGACAAGGTTCCTGACCTTGACAAGGTCACAGCCTTTAAAGAGAAATAGCTCTGCTACAGTTATTCATAATACTCTGTGATGAGTGCTACAAGACTGTATGAACCAGAGAGGCCTAGAAGGAATGATTTAATTCAGCCAGAGAAGGTATTCCAGATGAAGGGACGTTTGAGCTGGGTTTTGAAGGTTGCATAGGTGTTCACAGGCTCAAAAAGAGGGAAAGGGCATCCCAAGTAGAGGGAAACACATGAACAAAGGTAGGGAGGTTTGAAGCTAGGAAGTTTAGTTTGTGAAGGGACTCAAAAGCCAGGCTAGGGAACTTAGGGACCAACTGCAGGGATGGGACAGGGGTGACAATGTGGTCAAGTTCATATTATAGAAGAAGACTCACTCAGGGATGCTCTGGGGAGGATGGAGTTAGAGAAAGAGATTCGAGACAGGAAGATGCTAAAGATGTTCCCATGATGCCCCATCCTTCCTCAATGAGCACCATCGATAAAAATGGGGCCAAAGCAAACAGGAAGAATATGTCTGCCAATCCCTGAATGAGGAAATGCTTTGTAAGGAAAAGAAAACATGTGGAGTTTGGAAGCTCTAGATCAGGAGTGGCAACACGGGTCAAAATTGGCCCTTGGGCTTGCTTTATTTGGCCTGAACAAAATTTTTTTTCAGTTTGAATTAGGAGCCAGAAATGTGATGCTCTAGAATACAGCATTTTAACGAGAGGGAACAGCAAGTGCAAAGGCCCTGAGGCAGGAATACGTTTGGCATGTTTGCGAGATGGCATGGAGGCCAGGGTCGTGGGAGTCCCAGGGCAGGAGGGGACAGATCTAGTTAGAGGCAGGCAGGGGCTAGATCATGCAAAGTCTCAGAGACCACGGCAAGGAGCTCAGATTTTATTCTAAAGGGGAACGGAGAAAGTGGAGGGTTTAAGTGGTGGTGGTGGCCTGACTTACATTTATGAGTCTCACCCTGGCTGCCCAGAAGAGGCTGCCCAAGAGCAAGGGTGGAAGCAGGGAGGCTCCTTAGGAGCTGAGAGTCCACGCGAGGGATGATGGTGACCTGAACAGTGGCAGCCAGGCCAGAGATGGTGAGGAGTGGACGGGGATCTATTTTGGAGGTGGGGCCCCGCAAACCTTGCTGGAGGATTGGCTGTCAGCAGCCCAGCCCTAGGCCAGATGGCAGGCTGGGGGAGGGGAGCATGTGGCAGCTGCCTTGGACAATCCCCCTCTGTCCTACTGCACCAGAGGGATGGGTGGCTGCGTGGGGTAGGGACCTGGGCAGAGGCAGAAAGGCCAAGGCCTAGTCTCAGGCTGTCATTGTCTAGGGCCAGGGCTGGGCCCAGAACCCACTGGGAGCGAGTGGGGCACCGGAAAGAGCCAGAGGTGGGGAGGGGGGGCAGCAGGCCGGGAGGGGGCCGCTCCCTCCCATGACGCTGTGCGCACTCCTGCTTTATTTTGCTCCCGTTCTGTAATTACAGAAATTACAGAGCCTTGCTTCAGACTGCAATCACTCTACTCCCTTTTCTTTCTTTTTGAAACTCTGCGGTTCAAGAAAAAAATTAATATTGGGTTTGGCAGCATGCCAAGGGGAAACAATACAGTTTATTCTCTCCTTTAGGGAGAAACGCTAGGCTCAGTCGATTGGACAAGGCTTTATTGAGCGCCTGTTGTGCACCCAGACCCACGCCAGCTCCTACCAAGGGAGAAGAGCCAGCATTTATTGAGCGCCTGTTGTGTGCCAGGCATTTCACAGGTGCTACGTCATCCAGTCCTCCTCCCATCTCTAGAAGCCAGGGGCTATTTCACCCATCTGACAGATGGGGAAACTAAGGCTTGCCAGCCTGAGGCTACTGTAAAGGAGTCTCACATGGCTCAGCGATCCAGAGCCTTGCTACTCAATGTGTGGTTCTCCGTGGGCAGCATGAGCATCACTGGCAGCCTGTCAGAAATGCAGAGTCCTAGGCCCCACTCCAGACCCACAGAATCAGAAGCTGCACTTTAACAAGGTCCCAGGGATTCAGGTGCACACGGCAGCTTCAGAGGCGGTAGGTTATGGGTGACCCTGATTATTTCACGGAGCTTGATTCAAATCCCTGCGTGACCAGGGGCTAGATATTTAGCTTGCTCGAGGCTCAGTTTCCTTGTCTGCAAATATAGACCCTTACACTTCATAGAATTGTTGTGAAACTCTGAAGTGAGATAATGCATGGAATGAGACCAGGGAAAGCAGAGGGCCTGGCACACAGGAAGCACTCAATAAATAGCAGCTTAGATTGCCATTCAAAGAGATGAATGGCCACGGAAGTGCTTTGTAATCGAAACACGCCATACAAATGTGAGGACCAATTAATAGCTGATGATCCAGTGCGGAAGGGTAGAGGGAGGGTGGACTGTGCAGGTGGAGGGCTGGTGCTGTGGGCGGCCCTTGCCACGGACTGCCCTGGAGGTCAGTGACGGCTCCCTGGAGAAGGTGCTCTGATGGAGAAGGGGCAGCTCGAGAGGATCTCCAAGGCCTCAGGGCTTAGGCCTCAGAGGCCTGAACCCAGTCTGGCGGTGAGGAGTCAGTCTTTGCCAGGGTGCAAGCTACAGGCTAAATGGATGGCTGCAGGTCCAGGCGTTAGGCTCTCATCCTTGGACCAGTGGGGCTTGGGGCCAGGACCAAGGCAGCCTCCTTCCTGGTTCAAGTCTGTTCCATGCCACACGGGTGCACCTGGCCTATAGCAACAGTCTACAGATGGAAAAAAAGGCCCAGAAAGGGCTGGTGGCTGGTCCAAAGTCACATAGCACATGAGTCATATGACCCTTACAGACCCCCACCACCCCAAATCTCAGCCCCCTGCACACTCTTACTTAAGACACGAAGGAAAGAAGCTTCACATCTAGGTGCAAAGCCCTCCGCTGGTTCAACAAACCTGAGAGGTAATCTGCAGCCCCAGGCGCACTTCCCAGTATTAAGTGTTGAATGCCTCTTCTCTACAACATCCCAGTGTGACTTTCATGTAAGTTATATATTTTCCCAAACTGTCTGTTCTAACAGGAAATGCGGCCAATGGTCACCACTTTACACAGGCCCAGGGCTAGATTTAGATTTTCTAGCCCTTGGCCTGGCCCAGCAAATGCTAAATACAGTGAAGCTAAAATGATTATTCGTCCCATTTTGCAGATAATGGTACTGGGGCTCAGAGAGGTCAAATAACCTGCCCAAGGTCACACAGGAATTTAGCCCAGGCCCTCTGCTCACCTACCACCTGCCTCCCAGACACTGGCCTGGGTGAAACTCTCTGAAGCGTCTGCCTGCTGGGTTCTGGGGAGGAAGAGAGGTGACAGCATGGAAAGGGGTTTGCCTGGTCCCACAGCCCTCGACAGACGATGAAACCGAGGTGCAAGCCCTTCTCCTCGGCCTGCAGCCTTGGAGAGCCTGGAAGTCTGGTTCTCTAGGGTGCCCCCTAAACCAGAAGGTACGAGAAGGTTAGAGGGCACCACCCCACACCAACAACCAGAGTGAGAAAAAAATCAGGTTTATATCAGCTGGATGCTTCCTAGACTCATTCAAAGGTGAAATAAGTCATGCTGCTCTTTTCTCTGCGGCTGCACACAGGAAAACATCCCCAACTTTTCATTAACAAAAAGGAAAGAGATAGGAGAGCTCACAGTACGAGAAAGAAGTCAGCTGAGTGCTTAGCTGACAATGCCAGGGCCTGCTCTAAATGCTTTATGGATAGTAAACGGCCATTCTCACCCCTCTCCCCCATTTTACTGATGGGTAAACCAAGGCAGAGGGAGGGAAAGGGAATTGCCAAAGGTCTCCCAGCTAGGAACATGGGGGGCCAGGACTGGAACCCAGGCAGCTGGGCTCCTGTGTCCACACTCAACCAGTGTCTCTAGCAGGGTGCCTGTGGAACCCCTGAGCCCCACCTTTAGGGTGTGGGAGAACGGTAATTCCTTCCAGGGCAAACCCCCAAGGACAAGGCCTGCTGCTCTTTATAGGAAACCCAAAAGAGGCTGCTGACACTCAACCTCTGAGGTCTGGCTTCATGAAAGGCTAACTTGTCCCCATGGTCATACTGGGCAAACCCTGCAGGGGTCCTGGGAGCCGACAAGAGGTCACGTGGGATCCAGGCTGAGCAGCTCTCACCAGGCCCCTGAGGCTGGGGCCCTAACGAGAGTCCCCCAGGAGACAGCCAGCCCCAGGGGTGGCGATCCCCTCTGGGAGTCCCCAGCTCTCCTCCCCCTGCAGACACGGCCTGTGCTTGCAGCAGGGAGAGGGCCTTTCTAGGGCCCAGCAGAGGAGGAAGCACAGTTAGCTTCAGACTCTGGAGTCTGCAGACCCCGGTCTGAATCCTCACTCCACACGCTACCAGCTGTGTGACCTTGAGCCAGGCCCTTTCCCTCTCTGTGCCTGGGTTCCCTTCTGTGTGAGAGAAGAGGAGTCAGACTCTAGCCGGCAGCATCGTCCTGACTCCCATCCTCATTCTCATCTCAGCCCCCCTGCCTCGCTCACACGATCAGCGGTTTGCTAACATCTGTTTGGCCGCTAATTGTCCACAATGCCTGACCGAGCACCTCGCTTTGTCGAGGTAATTTTCAATCCAATCCGACCTGCATCAACCTCGCACCTCCAGGGAGCCAGGTCCCACGCTGGGTGCAGAGGGATCGTCTGAGTCTGCCGCCACTGAGCGCTGGGGACAGCTGGGTGACGGGCCGCGTGGATAACCAACATCCATGCAGTAAGTTCTTCCATGGCCCAGATAGAGGGGGCCTGGGTTCAGGCAAGAAACTGGGAGATGATGGCATTTGGGCTAGTGGAAAGGGGACAGAAATGGGGACTTTCCTTTTATAATCACAGCTACAGAAGCAGGACTAGAATCCTTGCTCCAACCGCAAGCCTAACTGCTTCTGGTCCATCTCAGGCAGAGAGGACGGGGGGAAAGCATAATGTTTTTAGAGACAGTGAGGGGCCTGGCTTGGTTGGACAGAATCTGGGGTCATTTAGGGAGCTTGGCTGGGGAGGTGGCAGTAGCAGTAAAGGGCTCTGAATGCAGGAAACGGGGTGCCCTGTGTCCTGCAATAAGAACAGTGATCATGCCAAAGGTTTATTCAGTGCTTACTCTGTTCAGTGCATCTCATAGATGCTCGCATTTAATTTTCACAGATACGGAGACTGAGGCTCAAAGGAGGACAGCAACTTGCCCGCGGTCCCAGATCTGGAGATAACAGCTCAACTCCGAAGCCCATGCTTTTAATTGCCCCTCCCCACACTGAGTACTGGGAAGGCGGGAGCTTGGGGACCTTGGAGCCTTTGAAGGTGGAGAGATCTGATCTGATGGTGATTTGGCAAGAACCCGTCAGCTGTGTATGTGGGGAGGTCAGGGATGGAAGGACAGTGCCTGAGCTGGGACTGTGGGCGGGAGTGGGGGCCATGGGGAAGGCCCAGTCACTCTACACAACTTGGCTCCTATCCTGATGCGTAACTAATTCTTCTGTCCTACCGCCCCAGCTCCCCTGTCCCCTCTGTACCAATGGGACCTGGGTCTTCAACTTGCTCTGCTTCCCCCACAGCAGCTCACACAGTGCCAGACGCACATCCCGAGTCCCACCCTGGTGGCAGGGGACGTTGTTATTACAAGTCCTCGAGAAATGTCTGCTTCGGAGGAGGTGGCTGGCACCTGTCTCCAAAGCAGTGGTGTGCTGGTAAGCTTTAACAAAGGTCTCTCCGGAAAGCAAGCGATAGTCCTGACTGGGGGCATCTACTGATTCCTGTGGTGTCCATGTTCCCACCAAAGCCTGGTCAGGGTCCACCACGAGGTCACAGGATCAGAAAGAGATGCGCATACTCAGCAAACCTCACAGGCTCATTCCTGTAAGGAATGCCCTGGATGTCAAAAATGAGAGACAGGAGAGAGGGAGACTGGAGGGGAGCAGCAGAGTAACGGGGAGAAGGGGCAGGAGGTAGAGGGAAGGAAAGAGAAAAAGGAAGAAAAGACGGAAGGAAGGGAGGGAGGGACGAAGGAGAGAAGGAAGGAGACGCAGGTGTGCTGTTGATTTCCTCTGTGCTGCACCAGGCTCTGCTCTGTGATCGCACAGAACCTGCCCAAGACCCCAAGGACAGAGGGAGCCTATGTTTCAGAAACCCCCGGCAGAGCCCAAGGTCGCAAGTGGTTGAAGAGCTGTGATTGGAAGCAGGCCGCTGGGCCTCCCCTCCCCCCAGCTCCCTCCAGCCTTCCTAACTGGCTGTGCCAGGGCAGGCTCCAGCACCCCTGAGAACCACCCAGGGGTACAAGGGGACCCGCAGTGGAAGAGCCAAGGCTGCCGGCTTCCATGCCCCCGCAGTCTGCGAGGGAGTCTCTCTTCCTCCCTTCCTCTGCCTGGTGTGGGGAATTCTGGAGAATTCTGCTCCAGGGGACGCCTCTGAAAAGACCCTGCTCTACCAGCCAGAAAGGATTAATTCAGATCAGGAAATAAGAGGGACAGGATGCCCACCCAGCATTCTTTAACATTGCTCTTTGCCTTTTAAGACACACTTGTAAGAAAACCAGGGGGTTAAATAACCATTCTCTCCTGTTCGAGATGTTCTTCAAGGACTCTGAAGGGCATTAGGATTAAGGCCCTTTAAGAACTCAGATTTGGGAAAAAGAAAAACATAATACCGCAGGGACTGGCTGAACTAAATGGTGATCCGTAACAAGTCATGGGCAGACGCGCAGCTGGAATGGAGAGCTGAGTCCGTGTCACGGAACGGTACTTTGGTGACGGTGGCCCTGGGCAGCTCCACGGTTCCTTACCAAGCGTCCACACCTGGGACTCCATTTTCTCCTCTCGACGGCTCCGCAGCCTTTATCATCCCCCTTCTGGAGACGCACACACCAAAGCCCCAAAGACAAACTGTCTGGACTTAGATCACACAAAGTCACAATAAGGACCACCAGGAATGTCACACTGATGGCCTGCGGGCCGAATGGGTCCCACGCGTGTCTGGTTGCGTGCTTTGGGGACGGGGAGTCGGTATGTGTTTTCCAGTTTACTACAAGTCCCACCATGACCGTCACCTTGTTCCTGACCTCTTTACTCATTTCTTTGACCCGCATGGCCTTCCATGGCCTTTGAGTTCGCAATCCTAATATATAGGAGCAGTCTAGTCACTCCAGAGAGCTCTTTTCTCAAAGTGGTAGAAGAAGGGGTTACTGTTGCCCCTTCCCTAGGAAATATGCAAAATTTGGGGGCTGCTTAAAAAAGCGAGGTCAGCAATATGAGTTTATATTTGGGAAGCAACAGATCCTATTGTTCTTATAATACAGCTCAGTTAGATTTAAAAAATGCGGAGAGACATTGCTTCAGAATATTTTGCAAGAATGAGGAGGGAGTGTATTTTCAGAGTCGAATAAGGGTCAGATTCCTGGGTCTCAAACATTTCCCACAAGAGAAAGCTAATTTTGTTTTTAAAAGACTCGAGCGAATGCTCACTTTAGCCAACACATCTGTTCCTGATTCACTCACCAAGCTTTCCAAAGGAATCTTTAGAGCATGAATCCCCCCTTCTTTGTCAAGCGAAAAATCCCATGTAGTGAGAAGCACCTCTCCATTTGGGAAAGTGAGATTTTTATTAAGTAAACATCCTTAAGTCCCACGAACAATGAAGAAAGGCATGAGTAACTTCCACTTGAGAAGTCAAGGGTACTCAGAGGTTTATTTGTCACGAGACAAGACGGAATAGGGCAGTGGTTCACGGCACTGGCCCTGAGGTCAAGAAAGCCTGGTTTTGAGTCTCAGTTCGGATGCTGCGTGACTACAAAACCTCTCTAAGACAGAGGTGATGATATCTATTTTCATGGCCACTGTGAGAATTACATGGAGACTGTGTAAAGTGGTTCATACAGAGCCTGGTACATAGTACTTGCTTGTTACCTGGCAGAGATTATAATAAATCACCTGATTAGGGCTAGTATTATTACTTTTTAAGATAGCTATGGAAAAAAAGTCCTGGGCAGAATGCCACACTTATCTTTTTTTTTTTTTTGGCGTTATGCGGGCCTCTCACTGTTGTGGCCTCTCCCGTTGAGGAGCACAGGCTCCGGACGCGCAGGCTCAGCGGCCATGGCTCATGGGCCCAGCCGCCCCGCGGCATGTGGGATCTTCCCGGACCAGGGCACGAACCCATGTCCCCCGCATCAGCAGGCGGACTCTCAACCACTGCGCCACCAGGGAAGCCCCACACTTATCTTAACGCACATGCAACCGATAAAAGGGAATGGTTGAGCCACTGGCAGATGCCAATCATATCAAATTCTCAAACTGCTCATTAAACACGGTCCCTGAAGTGTTCATGGGTACCTATCCGTGTAATTAGCACGTGTGCTCAAATCCCGTTAAATGTCAACCGTCTTCATTTGTCCACAGAATGAATCTCCCTGACTCTCTCCCGCCTGCCGACGATGGAGGGGTCAGAACCTGGGGGGCTTGGGCTCACTGCTTTCCGTGCACCCTGCCATCCAGCCTCAGGAGCAGCAGCGAACAAACGACGCTCCCTCTCCAGGAACCCAGGAACAGGTTTCTACTCTGGGGGTGGATCTGCTTCAGACAGGTTTGTGGTAACAAACAAAATGGTTGC
The DNA here is from genome assembly GCF_937001465.1 of Orcinus orca. Lineage (NCBI taxonomy): Eukaryota > Metazoa > Chordata > Mammalia > Artiodactyla > Delphinidae > Orcinus > Orcinus orca. The sequence continues at coordinate 6,180,777 of NC_064568.1, forward strand.
TTGCCTCTAAGTAAGCAGGATCCCAGCTCTCACCACTGCTTTTGAAACAGCCCAAAACGCCTGAGTCCAGCACCCTCTTTCTGCTTCCAAAATGGAGTGGGGTTGTCTGCCAGCTTGCATCCCATCTTTGCCAGCATGCAAATGATATACTTTGGGGTTTCTTGGGGTGTTAACCCCATGATCCCCAACCCCCAACTAGGGAAGTGAATATATTGCACCAGCAGTTCGGGATAGAGAAATGAAGAGTGTGGGTGAGAGTATTTATTTTCCACGGGGCTGCAGCGCAGGGTCGTGTGGATAGCCGGCATAGAGCAAACACGGTTTCCCCGGATGTGGTTTGCAAATAGGCTGTTAGGGACAGTACCTTTAAAGTGAGGTACGCCAATCATGCCTTACAAAGACAAAATATTTATTTATATTTTTGGTGATGGGGACTGTTCATTTGTTCTGCTGATATTCACTAGCCTGGAATGAAGATCCCTGTTATTTATTGCTCTTGCACTTGTTTTAGCCAATTTCACTCTTCCAACACCACACCTTACAAGCTGATACACGGCTGGGAGCAGACCCTTCTCCAAGCCTCTTCTCTTTGGTTAATAACAGTGACTGTTTGTGCTCAGCAGTGGGGCTTGATGCTCTTCCTACCTTACCTTATTTGGTCTCATAACAATCATAAGAAGTAGGTCTTTTATTACCCATTTTACAGATGCGGACACTGAGGCTCAGAGAGGTGAAGTGACTTGCCCTGGGTCACACAGCTAGGATACGGGAGGGCGGGCTTCGACTTTGGACTTACTGTTTCCCATTCCTCTTGGGCTGGAACTGTTGCTCCTGGCCCACCAGAATCTTCATGTTTGAGACTCTTCTCAACAGTCTTTTGAGAGGTCCACGTGCTCCGAGTACACTGTGTCCCCAACTGCCCTCCCTCTCGCTGTGCCCCCTTACAGGCCCTCCGTAGCCTAGACTCCCTGAAGCCACTGGAGGTTTGAACGCCAGCTCTATCTCTTGCCCAGGTATGTGACCTGGGGGAAGTCACTTCCCCCTCTGCACCTCACTGTGCACCTCTATGAAGTGAAGGAAATTATCCCTTTCTGCGAGGTTGTAGCAAGGATGCTTCCAGACAAAGCAAGTTTCCCCGCAGCTGCCCTCACTACCAGCCTCTTTCTTGGGGAAGCTCAAGCCCTAGACACAGTCCCCTCCACTCACTCGCTCGCTCTAGCAGCTCCTGAATCAGCATTCAACACACATCACTCTGCCTTGTGCAACGCCATTATCTCCTGAGGACACAGGCTCCATTGCCATGGTAACCAGAGTCCTTCCAACAACTCTATTTAATGATTTCTCAGCAGCAGAGCTGGGCTGGCTTGGGGCAGGGGAAAGAGCACGGGGTTAGGGGTTAGGAGCTCTGGGTCCCAGCACCTGCAGGCCTTAGACCCCCCTCCTCTCTAGGCCTCAGTTTACCCATCTGTAACAGAGATGTCTGAAATGGGTGGCTTCTGTGACTTTCTCTGGCCTAGAAAAACCTGAGAAACAGATTTCAAGGTCCAGGAAGCAGGAGGCAGGGAACCAGAGTTACTGAAGAGGATTGAAGGTTTGAGTGACATTTTACATCCACAAGAAGAACCAGAAGCTGCCTTTGGTGACCACGTTCTCTCCTGAGGAGTTGCCATCACAGCCCTCGCTGTACCCAACTTGCAGGTGTGCAAACTGAGGCTCAGGGAGGGCAAAGGGGTCCATGGGCACCAGCAAGTAAAAGGTCCGACTCCCGGAAAGGCAGGAAGGGTGGTGCCTAGGGAAGTGCGACAGTCCCCTGCCTGTCCCTCTGCTCCATTCAGCCCACGGCTGGTTTTGCTCTGGCCCCCACTTGTGTGGCCTCTGGCTCCCACATAAGGAGCCACATAGACAATCACAAGCAAGAGCTAAGCACCTGCTACGCGTCCCCAACTATTCTGGGCACCAGAGACACCAGAAGACATGGCATTCCTGCTCCTGGTTTGCCTCCATGACCCACAGTAGGGCCCAGCACAGAGTAGGTGCTCAAAGTTTTATATGGTCCAGTTGTTGGCCCACATCTGCCTCTGACCCCCCAGAGGCCTCTAAGAAAATCTCCCAGAGCAGATCCCGATGTCTCAGCTCCAAGGAGCCGCTGCGGACCCCATGCTGGGGAGGGGCCAGTGCGAACGAGGCTTTGTGACTCCTGGCTGGCTCCCGGGTTGGGGAGGGGCGGTTCTGCCTTGGCGCAGGCTGATGGCGCTGCTTTTAGGCACACCCGTGGCCAGCCCAGTGGCACTATTTAACTCCTCCCAGGCTGGCGTTTTGGTTTAATACCCACGGCATAATTAACAGTGCTGCATCTGCTCTGTCATTAGCGGCATTCACTGCCATTTGGAGAAAGGGCTCTTAGTTTCCCAGTCATTAGTCTCAGGGACGCTATTATGGGGAAATGGAGGAGGAAGTGGGGCACGCAGCCCCTCTTTACCGCTTGGAGAGCTGGCGCCGGGCACAGGGAGCAGCCGATCGACGTGTCCGGTCCAAACCCCTTGGCTTTACAGTCTGAGAAAGCGACGCCCAGATTAGGGAAGGACCCGGCCCACTGTCCCCCAGGCTAACGGGCAGCCCGCATAGGAGGCAGCTCTCCCGCCACTTCCTGGGGTCTGCAAGCCCAGGCCTCGGGTCTCCCAGCACCTGTCAGTCAGGGGGGCGACCCGGGCAACCACAAGAGTGCCCTGGGCTCAGTGTCCTACTGAGGATCCTGGGACACGGCTTGTAAAGTGCTGGGCTCAGCGCCTGCATCAAAGTCAGCGCTCAGCACTGGGGCTTGTACGCATCTGATGACTTCGTGTCACAGCACTGAGACGACCTGTTAGGAGCGTACGTGCAGTACAATGAGTGCATTTAAATTCCTTCAGTAAAAAATAAATAAATAAATAAAGTCCTTCAGTAAGACTGCTTCTTCTCCATCCCCAAGCCCACTTTAAAAAAAAAAAAAAAAATCATAGGTGGGTCCTTGACCTCAAGCTCTGGAAACGGCCAACGTGAGTGCTGAGAGGCTCGGGCGGCGGCGAGGGCTGGACGCAGGTTGGACAGCGCACAGCGCGTGGGAAGCGGCGGCCTCTGGCTGTGGTCACTTTTGTGTTGTTTATCCTCCGCCTCACTGAGTGAAAGCCCCACCTCCCCCTACTACGCTCTCACTCAGGTGCTCTCCAGGGGCAGCGGGTGGCGTGGGAAGCGCAAGGGGCTGGCATCAGCAAGTCCTGGGTCTGAACTGTGCTGTGTACCCCGGGGAGAGTGATTCCACCTCCCTCAGCCTCAGGGTCCTGCTCCGGCCTATGGGGACAGCAACACTGATCCCCCAGCACTGCTCTCACCAGCCTCGGGCGGCCCACGACTGATGCCTGGGAGGTGCTCCTGCACCAGTGGTCAGGGCTGGGCTGGCCACGCAGCCAGGGGACATGTCAGACCCTCAAGTGTCCCTGCCACCCCCAGAAGGAAGCCCCTAGACCTCGTGATATTCCACAGTCTTCAGCATGGGCAGCAGTCCATGGGCAGACAGGAAGGGGGTACGGGCCAGGGTGAGTGGTTTGCATCCCATTCCCCCATCCCTTCCCTTCCCTCTTGGGTGGGGCAAGACTCCAAGGCACAAAGCGGGTCCCAAACCACCCGAGGCTCACATACAAACACTTGCCCACACCTCTCCTGGTTACCAAGGCCCTTGATCTTTCTAGATGATCTCACAGGACCCCTGGTGTTCATTTTCATCTAAATCCATCTAGGTACACACACGTGTGCGTGTGCCCGAGCATCTGAAAGCAACCATACTTCCTTTCCCCGGGTGCTGCCACCGCTGCGGAGTCCTGGCCAGATGAGCACACTTCAGACCCCAAACTGGATGCGACGGAGGACATGTCAGCTGCTGGCCAGGGCTCAGGGGAGGCTAGAACAAGATCAGGGACCCTGTCCTTCAAACCTCACGCTGTGCCTTTCCACACTATCTGGCAGGCTTGACCCCGGTGCTGTGTTCTGCCTCCTACAAATCGAGGCTCCTCTGGGTTCCTTCCAAGGGGCTACCTGGTGAATTCGGATTCGGGCTTAGGAAAGGTGATTCCCCTCAACTGGGAAACCAGAGGTCATGGGTGAGGGTGTTCAGGGCTTGCAGAGCTCCTGTTTCCCCAACCAAAAGGTGGAGATAATAATAGTAGTAATAATAATAATAATATTGCTTTCACCTGGAGCTCCCAGGGCTAACGCAAGCTTCAATGGAAAGCATTTTGAGAAATTCTGCTTAAGCGTTAAGTGTGTGTGTATTTTACGTGTGTACAAAGAGGCCTCATCTGAGCCAAGGTCATTCTGATTTGGGCTTTTTGAGAAAAGTCACTTACAGAAGATGTCTCTTTTTGTTTGACAGAGGACCCTTCTCCAGGATATCAAGAACCATATTTTCTTCCCCTGGCATACTTCATACAGGAGCAAAAGAAAGAACAGCCACAAGAGCTTTTTTTTTTTTTTTTTTTTGTAAACCGTGTTGTTCTGATGACTGGGAGAATTGTTATCAGCACTAGGTTCCAGAAAACTGCAACACTGATACCAAATGTCATTTCTCACCTTCTTGTGGCTGCTGCCTTCTCCCTGCACAGAACCTCCTTACCAAACAATAAGGCCATGAAAGCAACCTGCTGTCAATGTCTTTCCGGGCATCTTTGACCTTGAATGTCCCTCTGGTAAGAACTCAGTTATCTCCAGAGTTGGCATGCGACATCAATCTTGCAGACACTGGGCAGCTGACAGGTGGGCAGAGCTGCATGTCACTGTCCGAAGCAGCCACTAACTCCTGCATCCTCCAGGCTGACCTGCATGCCAGGATCCCATCCAGCCCTGGAAGCTGGGAGCCCCTTCTGTAGCCAAGAGGGCCCCTGGCACCCTAATGTGGCCCGTTCCACCTAGCTGCACACCCCCTGCTTGCACAGGGCTCCAGCCAATCGCTCCACAAGGCCTGGCCTCCTTGTAATTTCCGATTTGTGAGAAATGTAAAAATAGAAGGCCATTCGCTGCAGGCAGCTCTCATCAAATCGGATGCCACTTTCGTGTCATGTCAGATCACGGTACACAGAGCTGACGGCTTCCTCGGCTGCTCTCAATGGCTTCCAGAGCAGCAAGAGGGTGGTGACAAACTGGGGGGCACCGAGAGTCAGGGCAAGGTGGCTGGGTGCACAACGTCAACAGCAGCTTTAAATGAATCTACAGCGTAGGTCATGAATGCGCTGTACAGGGGGGCACCTGAGTGCAAATCCAGCAGAGGCATTAGCAACTGAGGGACACTGGGTACAAATTCATCTCTCTGCCTCAACCTCCCCAGCTAGCAAATAGCAGCTATCACGCTACTGGCCTCCTGAGCTGTGGCAAAGCTCAACTGATGGAACGAACTGGGAAGTGCTTTCTATTGCACAGTTCCTTAAACAGGGCATCGTGGGCCTTGCCAAGTGAGCAAGGCCAGGGCCTTTTCCGTGGCAGGGGTGTCAGTACCACGTGGCCGCCTCTGGGCTCCAGGGCCATTTCCTAGGCCAGCGATCTTGCAGCAGGTGCCTAAACCTCTCTCTTTCTCAGTTTCCTCATCAGTACAGGGACAACTCCACTATGTAGCTCACGGGGTTTTGTGAAAATTAAATGCAATACTAGCAGGAAGGCACACAGCACACTCCCTGGCAGATCACCAACTTGCAATAACTCTTAGTTATAACTGTTATTGATGATATTATCATTGGAACAACATTTAGTGGGTTTTTCTTTCCTGTTTATGACTGGATCCAAGTCTGTGCTGAAACATCACAGCTTGCGTTCACAGCTACGGTCTATGCCAGGCAACCCTATCTCCGCTATTAGCCGGCTTGCCGCTGACTCTCACCCCCTTCCCCTGCTCCGGAGGCCCTCAGGTGAGCTGGGAGTGAACATGCTGGACATTCCTAAAGCTCACAGAGGCACGTTTTCTGGGAAGCCCTATTTTGAGGTCCACATCGGGCCTCCCAGCCTTTCCCCCTCTCAAGTACCACCCTGTTTCCCACCACCTTCCAGCGACCTGCAGAGAATGGGGTAAAGGTGGCAGAAAGGCCCCTCGGTGCTGGGGCCATTTGGGGAGCTGGTGCCGAGGAATGCCACAGAGCAGTGGATGAACAGCTGATGGTCTCCCCACTGAGGGAGGTGCGGGGGGTGGCGGTGGGCTGTGGCTGCAGCTCTTTGCAATTGCTGTCGATTCAAGGTTGTTTTTATCGTGGCAGGTGTGCTCTGCCCACCGTCCAGACAACTTGGCCCAGTTGAATGGAAGGGGCGGTTCTGACATGGGCAAAGGTTGACACATCTCTGTTTCCATCTGGGGAGCAGGGGGATTAAGAGTCTCTAACTGGGTTTGGCGTTGAGATGTGGCTGAGGGAGAGGGCTTAGGTGATCAAAGGCAAGGAAGCGCTAGGCACGCCTCAGGCCAGGTGACAGGGAGGGACTCAGGCACTCCACCTGCTCCCAAGGACAAAGGGGATGGACTTTAGGATGCAGGGGGCTGGAGGCGACAGCAAGGCTTAATCAGCCGGGGATGATGCTCAGCCTGTGATCCACGCCCCACAAGAGGGACAAAATGACATCTCCAAATTCCAAGCGGCTTGGGATGTCTCTATCTCAGCTACTGAGCTCACAGACAAGCGTAGGAACAGCGTCTTTATGCGAAGGCAAGAAGCCGCCTGACACTGTGCTTTATTTAAGGTTGCTCTTAGCATATGTGGGAAGGCAAGGGAGCAGCCACTGCTCAGACGGCAGTCCAGAGGGGCCTCAGTGTCAGTCATCAAACCCTGACCATCGCCCCACCACCCCACTTTATGGAGGTGAAAAACAAGGCCCAGAGACCCATCAAAGGGGCAAAGTGTTGGCCTGGAAGTCAGAAGAGTGGGGTTCAAATCTCAACCCTGCCTCCTCCTGGCTGTGTGACCTTGGGCAAGTCACTTTCACTCTCTGTACTGCAGTTTCCTCACCTCTGAAGGGGGGGATTAGAAGAGTACCTGCTGCGCAAGGTTACTGTAGGAATTATAAGCGGGATACATTGGCAGCTTTCAATACTGCATTCCTACCTTCCCATGGGGATGAGAACTTGCCCAAGGTCACCTGCAGAAAATGGCAGCAGCCCAGCTCCAAGCCAATCCTTCTAGGGCTCGTTCCTGGCCGAGGTCTCGGAGGCCGTATTTTGTAGCCTTCCAGCTCAACGACGCAGGGAGGTCCATGCTAGGCTGTCCTCACCTTCCATCTATGTAGGCTTTATTGTAAGACATTGACTGAGTGCCTGCTGGGTGCTGGGCCACGCGCAGACACATTCATAGCACTTGGAGCTCCTGGTTGCCATGCGTATGAAATCCAGGGAGAGACAGGTCTATTGTGCTTCTGTCAGCTTTGAGGGACTTGCTCTTTCCTTTGCCCTCTGAGTTGCCTCCTCCTTGGCCTCTAGACGCCCCTTCCAGCCCCATCCTGAGTTCCTAGGGGACCCAGTTCTCACTGAGCCTCCAGCATGGACTAAAGGGTAGGACATCAGCAGAGATGGTTCCCTCTTCTCTCCCACAGCGGCCGCCTCTCTACTGTAATTCTGAGGGATCGCCCCACTCTCTAGATGCTCTGGCGGACAAGCCGGGCTGCGTCCCACTGCCTGGGACTCACTGTTTGTCCTCTGAGGACTGGCCACTGAGCCAGCGCTTGGCTAGAGAGAGAGCGCTTTCTTTGTTTGCCGCCTGCCTGACAATTTCTTTCTGAGGCTCAAGGGAGGCTCAGCCATTTTGCCCCATTGCTGGGGGGGGGGGGGGGCGGGGTCCCTCTCACTTCTCCAGGGACTTGTATCATCCTCTGTGTGTGGGGAGGAGGGGGAGGGAGGGTCTGAGGCTGCTCTGACCAGGACCAGAGCAGGGGCTAGGTCAACCCTTCCCAGAGAGAGCATTCCAAGGAGAAAGAGAGAGTACAGATGCCTGTTGTTCCCACTGACCTCCTTTGTTCTGGAATTTGGGAGTTGGGGTGCCTTTTCACACTCCCTTATGAATGCATTTCCCCCAAAGTTCCCAAAGAGAGAATCTAAGCAATACCCCAGCACCCAACACCCCCTCTCTTGCCAAACACCCACCTTGCCTGTCACAGATAAAGGTTTACACCAAAGTCCACTCACTTAGCCTGACACAGTCTCTGATTTGGGGGTGTCACCAAAGCTCAGGAGCCATTTTATTCAGAGCCCCCAGTTCTTCATGAAGATGAGGCTGAGCTTACTGGGAGAGGGAGAGAGAGCTCAAGCCCCACATCGGGAAGACACTAAACATCATCACTGGGCTTTTAAAAACCCAATCTTCTCCTTGGGGTTCACATCTATCTGGGGAGTAGATTAGCCCAGAGCCTCAGTGCCGGGCTGCCAGGTCTGAGTTCCTTGTCCAAAAAGCAAGCTACGCTAGAGCACGGCATCTGTGGGTGCCAGCCGTGGGGACGTGTGGGTACAAAGGGACCACGCATGAAGACCCGCTGATTATTTCCCCCCGGGCAACCTCGGGGAGCAGGGTCGTCCCTTTTTCCAATCCTCGGAAAGTAAATGCCAGGATGTAAGGCAAGAAGCTGAGAATGGTCCCTGCGGTAGCAAGGAGACACCGTCCTCAACCCCTCTGAGAGACCCCCCTCACTCCACATTCCTCGGGGAAAGAAGTGGGGAGACCGCGTCGCGAGCTTCAGCGCGCTCAGCTCAAGCCCGAGCTGTGGTGTGCTTTCTAGCCAACATTTCTTGACAGCTTAAGCGGCCCTAGGACAGAAAGGAGGTGTCCCATTCTCAAGTCGCCTGGTCCCCAGAGCCCGGAGAGAACAGGAGAGGGGCACAGCTCGACCTCGGCGCAGCTGACCCCAGACGGAGAAGTGGCGCACGACTAGCCAAACGTTATCATTCTTTCCCGGGTCCCCCGCCATCCCCTGGGGATGAACGCGGCGCTTCGACGGCTCCAGCAGAATTCAACACCAGCTGGGGGTCCAAGGGGCCCGCGACCAGGAAAAGGCAGGAGATTCTAGCGACCCTCGGTCCCTCTAGTTCCCCCGGTCCCCTACGCGTCCCATGGGGATGGCCGGGGTGCGCCTCGACTGTCGGAGCGGCACCTCAGGCTCCTTCCTGTGGCCCAAGGCCGGGCGAGGCGCCGGGGCTGGAAACTCGGCGTGGCCGACCCCATCCCGCCCGGCCCGCGGCGGCGGCTCTGGGCGACCGTCCGCGCTGTCCAGCCGTCCCGGACTCTGCGCCCCGCGTCCCGAAGCCGGCAGCCCCTTCCTACCTGCGGCCGGGGCTGCGCTGCCCGCGGCGGGCGCTGCGCCGGCAGCTCGGCCCCTCCGGTGCGCTCCGGACGCGGGGCCGCTCCCGCCTCGGGCCGCGCTGCGCTCCCCAGCTCCTCCGTGCCTCAGCTCCGCGTTTCTCGCCCGCAATCTCGCTGCTCGCTCAGTCTCTCGGGGGCGGGCTGAGAGACACCGGGAAGAGAGGGGCGGGGAGTGCGGGGGGCGGGGCGCGCGGGGGGCGGGGCGGAGGGCGCGCGGGCGGGGGCGGGGCCGGGGCGCCGGAGCCCGCCCAGCCCGGGGAGGGGGCTGCTGCGACCCCCCGCCAGCCGCGCGACCCGTTTCCGCGGCTTCTTCGGCGTCCCTTCACCCCACTCCCTTCCTTCCACTCCTGTCTTCCCTCCTTGTCTCTCCCGTTTCCCGCTTCCAGTTCTTCGCTCTCCATCTCCCCTCCCTCCCCCCTTTTCTCTCCTTTTCTTCTCTCTCCTCTCTTCCCCGCCCCATCCGCCTCGCCCGCTCCCCTCTCCCCCTCACTCTCTCCTTCCTTCGCCTTTCGTCTGGTGGCCTCTTCCCTGCCTTGGCCCGTCTGTCTGGGTCTCTGTGTCCCAGTCCTTTTCAACATGGATTTCCCTCTTGGCTTTTCTCTCTCCAGCCTTGCTGATCTGCTTCTGATGGTCTTTTTCGTTTCTCTTTCTCTGTTTCACCCTCTTCTCTCTCTCTAGGTCACAAGGCCCCCTCAGTGGGGGTGGGGTGTGGGCTCCTGCCCCCTCCCTGCTCCCCTGCCTGTTACACAGGGAACAGTTTCTGAGCTGAAGCAACAAGGCTTTTGATCCCAGGCAGGATGTGTGCATAAGGCGGGGAGGGGCGGGTTGGTGAGGACTCCCTCTCTGCTGCCAGGGGGTGGTGGTGGAGACACAAGTGGCTATGCGTGTGGATGGACAGATGGATAAACAGATGATTAAAAAGAGAAACACAGCCTGCAACAACACCCAGGGATGGCAGCAGAACACCCCCTCCCCCTCCCCTGCCCCCCCCAGCCCTGTCCCCCAGGTACCCTCCTCCTTCCAGTTCTTGAGATTTGAGGGATTGTCCCAGAGAAGCCTCTCTCCCAGCCAGTGCTCACCCAGTACCAGAGGACTCCCTCCCTACCCCTTGCCAAGTCCTGACCCCTGACTCCTTTCACAAAGACTCCTGGTAATGGGGCCATGACTGCCCTTCCATCTGGGTTCCCCAAGTACTCACAGAAAGGATCCCTTCTCTCTACCCCTGACCTACTCTTTGCCTCCTCTCTCTGGCCCCAGGGCTGGCATTTGCTGATAGACTTGCCATCCCCCACTCCACATTGCCCACCCACCATCCATCCTGGACCCCACAACCTCCAGTGCTCCCCAAGGTGACCCTGACTGCTCCTGGCTCTTTCCCACACTCTCACCCACAAGCATGGAATCTTGATATCTTCCTTGACCCATCCATTCCTCCCGTCTACTGGTCACCACCTGGAGACACCATGGTGAACAAGACAGGCCACAGACTCCAAGGTGGTCCTGGTCCGGTGTGGGAGACAGGCTTCTGTCAAATAACCACACAGGCCCAGAGTGACAAGCTCTGCTGGGAGCACACATTCCAGGCGATCCGGTCCAGCTTGGGATGGTTGGGAAAGGTTTCCTCAAGGAAGTGTCATTTGAGCTGATGGCCAAAGGATGAATAGATGCTATCTGGATGGAGATGCGGGACACAGATTTGAGCAAGGGTATGAGAGTAGCAAATATGGAAGCTATTTTTTCTTGCCTGACATTCATTTCAGCTTGTTCAGGCGACAGCACCTCAATTTTGATTTGGGGAACTTCCCCTTCTCCACTCATATTCGTATGGTTGGGTGGAGTTCCCTCCTTTCAGGGGTGGACATGTGACCCAGGCACAGCCAGAGCACATCACCCTGATCTCAATGGAAAGAACGTGTGACATATGGGTTGATGAGAACTGTTCCTGGGACTTTTGCTAAAACTACTGTCAAACACAAGTTTGATCTCCACCACTGTTCCTAAGCCTGCAACTGCTGGCAGCCAGCTTTGTCACTCCTTGAACAGATAATATCTGAAAATGAAGCCAACACAGAGGAAGGCAGAACTGAGAGAGGGACAATGGACAGAGTTCTGATGAGTATTGTTTGAGTCCCTGGACTCAGCCATGCCTGAAGGCAGTTTCATTATTGAAATCACATTAAGTTCCTTTTTTGTCACTTACGCAAGTTTGAGTTCAGTTTATGTTGATTAAAACCAAAAGAGTGCTGATCAATCCAGTTCTGGATTGAGAAATAGGAAGCATTACTGATATAAACGAATTATATTAACCATTTCCACTCCCCTTTCTTCCTTCAAGTCTCCTCGATAATCTCACAATCATCTCTCTTTTTTCTGTATTCCTATTCAGAAGTTAATTCCCCTCTATTTTCATTGCTCTAAATGTGTTTTGCAGGGGCTTCCCTGGTGGTGCAGTGGTTAAGAATCCACCTGCCAACGCAGGGGACACGGGTTCAAGCCCTGGTCTGGGAAGATCCCACATGCTGCGGAGCAACTAAGCCCATGTGCCGCAACTACTAAGACTGCGCTCTAGAGCCCACAAGCCACAACTACTGAAGCCCGTTCGCCTAGAGCCCGTGCTCTGCAACAAGAGAGGCCACCGCAATCAGAAGCCCGCTCACCGCAACTAGAGAAAGCCCGCGTGCAGCAATGAAGACCCAACGCACCCAAAAATAAATTAAATAAGTTTTTTTAAAAATGTGTTTTGCCTACAGCAAAGTCTGGCTGTCAGGTCAGTTTCATAGACTGGACCATCTAATGCTTGAATTATCTCCATAACATCCCCTGCTCCCCACTCCCCTCCCTCCCTGCCTGCCCATGACTGTCTAGCATCTGTCTGCACATCTCCAGTGATGGGAAACTCATTATTCCACCAGGCGGATGGTTTCAAACAACAAACTCTTATCTCACTGGTGTTCCAAGGACTGTCTACTGTGCAGAGGGGAGCTTCAGATAAGGGACCCTATACTATAAAGTTGAGATGTCTGATGCACCGTCTCCATGTCCTTCCTAAAAGCCTGGTTAAAGTCTTCCAGAGAACTTACATGCATCCCTCGTGGGCTAGAGGGATAGTTTCTGTTAGCAGAGTTCTCAGAATGTGGGCTGGCAACCATTGGTGGTAGCTAGGATAATTTTCAGTGAGGTGGAATAACTTGGTGCACAAAAGCTCTTCCATATTCATCTCCCTGTAACATCCTTGTGATTTCTGTCCATGGGCAAGTCTCAGGTTGGGGTAATTTGTCTTTAACACCTCTCACAGTACTGAGCCATCCCATTTTAACTAAGAGAGATAAGCCCTAGGACTGTAGCCCTGGTAGACACCAATATCTAGTTAGAATTGAACACATTGCTCAACTGTCCTTGTGTCTATTTTAGTGGAGACCTATTTCTGGCAAGTGATACTGATCTTCTAGTTACAGTGTGATGTACAGTTTCCTTTTCAGATACATTTATTTAATCTAAAAAAGGAAAATACTTAAGTAAATAAAAATAGACACAATGCACAGATTTTTGCAAAACTCTTGCGGCTGGTTTGCAAGTGACTGAAGTTTGCGTAGCCTAATTTAGAGAAACATTTCACCCATGTGTTCGTTCACTCAACAAATGTTCATTGAGCACCTCTGAGACGAGACACGGGGGAGGACTCGACAAAGAGACAACACAGCTGGTAGGAGATTCCATTGAAGAGGGCAAGGCCTCACCATGGAAGGTTTAATCACCACATGGAAGAACTGGATCTGACCTTGTGGGGCACTGGGGAGCCATTGAATGTGCTGGAGCAGAAACAGTAAGGTAGGATTTAAGATTGTTGAAACTGGCCAGGTATGCAAGGTGGATTGAAGGGGAGAAGATTGGAAGCCAGGAGACCAGTAGGGGGCTGCTGTAATGTTGTAGGCGTGACATGAGGGGGACTGGCACCTAACAGTGGGCACTCAATAAATGGTTGAAACTATTATTGTTAATATTATTGTTGTAGTCCCCTCCCTTCCCTTGACTTGGGGCAGTTCAATGAGTCATAGACTTACAGGGCATCAGACTGGAGATGGCCCTGAGATATTACCTAGTCGAATATCTTTATTTTAGAAATGGGTAAATTGAGGCCTGGAGAGACACAGTGACTTGCCTGCGAGCACCTGGCTACCTGGTAGCAGAGCCAGGAAGGTGATGACCGCTAGCTGTATTTTGGAGCACTGCTGTGTGCTAATCACTGACCCATGGGGAAACAGAGAGTCACTGGCCCGAAGTCTCACGGTAGAAATGGAGCAGAGCTGGGATCCCAAATGAAGCCTGGCCATCTCCACAGGTGGCACCCTGGGCCATTAAGTTCATTAATCTCGCCCCTGCACCCCCAGGCAACCTCTCATCAGGCCACAGGTGATGCTGTGGGAAGAGACCTGATTTGGGGGGGGCGGGGGGGGCGGGATGTCCAGATCTGTCATCAGCCCTCTGTGTGTCCTTGGGCAAGTCCCTTTCCCTCTCTGAGGCCCAGTTTCCTCACTTTCAAATTAAAGAGATTTCACTTCCCTTCTGACATCCCAAGTCCTCAGGCTGCTGGGTGAGGGGCTCAGGAGGAAGGCCATGCCTGAGTCTGCTCCCCACACCTTGCCCAGGCCTCCTGTCCTGAACCCTTCAGCTGCTCGTGGCAGACTCTGTTTCCACAGACAACACAATTCCATCATCCAGCTTGTCCAAAATTCTAGTAACACTGACAAGCCTCCCTTCGACCTAAGAAAATATCCCCTGTAGGGAAACAGGGCTTCGTGTTTTGTTTTCAGAAGGGATGCTATTACCTTAACCACACCCCCTTCACACCAGAAATTCCCCCATTAGCAAAAGAGCCACCACATTAATGTGTGTAACCACTTGAAAAACCACAATAAACCTCGCGGGGGATAATAGGACATAATATCATTTTGTTATCCTGTCCATGAGTCACGCTGGGGCAGATCCTTGGCAGCGGCCCTGTTGCTGAATGTTCAAATATTTGTGCATATCATACCATGCTGGGCTCAATACTGCAACACCCTGACAGACTGCCACTTCCAAAGAGGCAACCCCCCACAAGATGGGAAGCAGGCTGTTCTCAGTACAGACAGGGCCTGTCCCAAGGAGATGGCCCGATAAACTCTTCTCCACAGCGTACAGTTTGTGGGTAATGTGCAGACTTTGGAGCCAGACAGACCTTAGCCAAGTGACCGCACCTTCCTGGGCCTCAGTTTCCTCATCTATAGGATGGGAATAATAATAACAGTTATAGCTTCTACCTGACAGCATTGCTGGGAGAAAGCCAGCTCATGTTCTGGTACGTGGTAAATGCTCAAATACTCTTATTATGCAGGTGCCATTTGCAATCTGCTCTACCCCCGAGTCAATAAGATTCTGAGAGTTGAAGGCAATCTCAAATGCCACCACCTCCAAGAATCTTGTCTGGCTTTTGCCCAACTGCATATGATTTCTTCATGCCTCCAATTCCTACACAGATCTCATTCCTGCTTCCCTTTAAAGGTACTCACCACTCTACCTTCAATGGGGGCACAGACTGCTGTTCCTTGGAGCCCTGCACACAATAGGGGCTCAATATTCACTGACACTTTGTATCTGCTCCCAGGGCAGAGAGCCCAGGGCTATTGGGTTCCTTCCACACTCATTGCCAACATCCAGATATATGAGACTACTTTCAGTGCTCCTCAAGGGTCCCAACCTCTGGGCCTTTACATATGCTGTTCCCTCTGCCAGGAACACTGTTCCCTTATCCTCTTCTCTAGTGGACTTACCTTTACTCTGCAGGTTTTGACTTGGATGCCAGTGGGATGACTCCTGCCCTCACGGCCTGGCCCCGTTCCCTGGTTGGACTCACTCTGCACGTTTCCCCTTCATAGAAATGCGCACACTGGATTGTTTAACTCCTGGTTTCATCCTCTCTCTCTCTGGACTCTTAAGCTCTGCAAGGTCAGAAATGGGTACAGCCCAGTGCTTGGCACACAGGAACTGCTCACTAAATATCTGTTGAAGAGAGAAATGCACACATGAAAACCATGGGATCATGTCTTACTCATGTGGCAGGTTCTTGAGGACCTGCCCGTTGGCTCCTCGGATAGACAGGGTGCGAGAAGGGCTCGGAGTTCTGAGAATTCTGACTTTTTCTCCCCTGAGCACTGCCAGGCTCCTGGAAGTGAAAACCCTGCCTGCTGGCAAGCATCACAGTCACTCTCAGGACGGATCTGAATGTCACTGTCACCTGCGGGCATCTGAAAACCAACCCAGGCTGGTTCCCATGTGTAGGGCACTGAGGACCCCCAGGAGGAGATGGGGCGAGTGTGGTGACTGTGCTGGAGGGAAACCAGAGGCCTGGAAGAAAGGCACAAAGAGGGAATTAGTGATGCGAAAAGAATATGGGCCTCAGGGTGGGGAGACTAATTCACACCCCAGGAGCTGCATTACCATGGGCAAGTTCATGCCTTGAAAATTCTAAGTACTGTAACTATGTGAGTATTTATTGAGCTTCTACTTAGTGCCAAAGCCCTTCGCATGAATCATTGCAATCACCCTCCCAGTGACCCCACAGGATGGGAGGTGTTATACCAATTTCACAGCTTAAACGAAGACACAGAGGGTGTCTGGATCTTTTTTGGGTTCCCCATAGGCCAAGCTGAGGACAAGGACTTGAGTGCAAGTGGGTTATTTGGGAGGCAGAGCTAACACAGTAAGGAAGTAGGATGTCAGAAGGGCAGGCAGCCGGCGTAGGGTGTTTGATCCAGCCAGCTACCAGGTGGGCAGCCGGCACTTAATTCCAGGGACAAAACTCTAGGAAACAGGGTAGCACATGCATCTCAGAGTTACCCCACCTGAGGGGAAAGGGAGCTGGGGTATTGATACACCAATTCTTGCCAGCCTTTGGTTGAAGACTGCTCCAAGGGTGCTAATCTCCTGGCACTTCTGCACTAGGAGGCACTTGGCCGAGCAGCCTTCTGGGGGTGCGGGGAAGCCCCCAGGCACAGCATTACAGGAAAGAGAGTGGGAGGTTGGCCAGAGCCCCTGGGAAAGTCAGGTGCAGGGTTATGGGTGACATACTGTGTATCCTCCAGTAGGAAAGGGGTGGACACTGCAAAGGTAGCTGATGCCTGATGGGGCTGAGGCATGGAGCACTATCCAGAGTCTGCTCAACCTTATTCACTTTCTGGAATTTTCGCCTTCCAAGAGCGAGGGGCAGCTGGGGTAGACGTGTGAATCCTGATCTTAGGCTCAGGAGTTCCTGGCTCATTCTAGGACCTCTTGGCTGAGTGACATCCCTGGGCCACAGTTTCTTCCCCTGTTACACAGGCGCAGCCGTGATTACCTAGGAGAGCTGTTGAGAGGCAGAAGGAGTTCATGGCACTCAAACCCTGGCATGGAGTGGATGCCCCATCAGGGCTTTGGCATCCATACCTCTATCTCTATCTTAGGAAATCCAGAAGCAGCAAATGCCTGCTCCACTTTCATTATTTGCCATCCAAATGGCAGCTAATCACAATATTGTTATTTATGAGAGAAATGGATTCAGCATTTTTATTCCAAACAGAAGCTATTGACATTCCTAGAATAGTCCCGGGAGAGGGAAAGCCCATTGCAAAGTGCTCCTTCAGAAACAATTTGCAATCTGTGGCCCAGGCATGGGTCCAGAGATGTGGCCCTTGCTGGTTCTCACTGACTGATAAGGAGAATAAAGCACTCCACCGGAGGCCAGGGCTAGGGGCCGGCAGCAGCCAGGAGAGAGCTGACATCTTAATGGGAGAGAATATGGCAGCGCCCTGGGATTGCAGCTTGCCTGCCCAGGCTGAGGTGGGCCGGAGACATCTTGGCAGGTGGGTAAAGAGGGGGCCACAGGGCGTTCCTGTCCTCTTCTGCTTCCCCCCTTGCCCTCCCCCTCCCTCCCTTTCTCTCTGACCCTCTCTTACTTCTCTTTTTACCTTCCTTTTCTCTCCCTCCCTCTCTTCTTTCTTTCCTTATTTTGGTTTCCTTCATTTTTCCTCTTTAAAAAATATTATTAATTAGCCGAGTACTTCTGGTATTTACACCCTGTTAACGATCACAATATTTAAGACAAAAGTTCCCTTTGATCTTCCCATTTAATCCTCATTTACTCCTCCTCCCCTTTGCAGATATAATAGGAATAGTTTGCTGCATGTCCTTCCACATATTTTTTTCTTCCCATTTGGGTACATCTATAAATACCTAGTAAACATCTTTTTGTTTGTTTGTGTGTTTATATTATAAAAATAGCATTGTACTCTAGTTGTTATTCTGTCACTTGCTTTAAAACAACAACAAAACCTTTTTTTAAGCAAATTTTCAGTTCATGCAAAATTAAGAGGAAAGGACAGACATTTCCCATATACCTCCTGCCCCCGCATGTGCACAGCTTCCCCCATGATCAACACCACCCCGCAACGTGGTACATTTTTTACGACTGATGAACTTACGTTGACACAACGTTATCACCCTAAGTCCACAGTTTACCTTAGGGTTCACTCTTGGTGTTATTGTATATGTTCCATGGGTTTGGACAAATGTATAATGACATGTTCCATTATTATGGCACCCACTGCCCTAAAAATCCTCAGTGATCTGCCCACTCATCCCTCCCCTAGCCCCACTCTTGGGCAACCAGTAATTTTTTACTGTCTCCATAGTTTTGCCTTTTCCACAGTGTCGTATAGTCAGAATCATACAATATGTAGCCTTTTCAGATTGTCTTCTTTCACTTAGTAATACGCATTTAATATGTCTTTTTATGGCTTGATAGCTTATTTCTTTTCAGTGCTGAATAATGTTCCATTGTCTGGATGTACCACAATTTATGTTTCCATTCACCTACTGAATGGACATCTTGGTTGCTTCCAAGTGTTGGCAGTTATGAATAAAGCTGCTGTAAATATCTATGTTTGGTTTTTCTGTGGAGGTAAGTTTTCAACTCCTTTGGATAAATAACAATGAGTGGTATTGCTGCATAGCATTATAAGAGTATGGTTTTGTAAGAAACCAACAAAACGTCTTCCAAAGTGGCTGCACCATTTTGCAATCCCACCAGCAATGAACAAGAGCTCCCATTGCTCTAAATCCTTACCAGCATTTGATGTTGTCAGTGTTCCAGATTTTAGCCATTCTAATAGGTGTGTAGTGGTATCACATTGTTGTTTTAATTTGAATTTCCCTGATGACATATGATGTGAGCCATCTTTTCATATGCTTAGTTTTGATCTGCATATCTTCTTCTTCAGTGAGGTGTGTGTTAAGATCTTTTGAGTTTCAAATTGGGTTGTTTGTTTTCTTATTGTTGAGTTTTAAGAGTTCTTTGTGTATTGTGGATAGGTCTTTTGCAAATATTTTCTCCCAGTCTGTGGCTTGCCTTCTCATTCTTTTGACATCGTCATCTGCAGAAGTTTTTAATTTTAATGAAGTCCAGTCTATCCATTATTTCTTTCTTGAACTGTTCCTTTGGTGTTATTTAAAAAGTCATCACCATACCTAAAGTTATATAGATTTTCTCCTACATTATCTTCTAGGAGTTTTCTCCTTTTGCATTTTATATTTAGGTGTATGTAGGATCTATGATCCATTGTGAGTTAATTTTGTAATTTTTGTCTGTGTCTGGATTCATTGTTTTGCATGTGGATGTATAGTTGTTCCAGCACCATTTGTTGAAGAGACTAGCATTGCTCCATTTCATTTCCTTTGCTCCTTTATCAAGGATCAGTTGATTCTATTTATCAGGATCTATTTCTGAGCTCTTCATTCTGTTCCATTGACCTATTTGTCTCTTCTTTCACCAATAGCACACTGTCTTGATTACTATAACTTTATAGGAAGTCTTGAAGTCAAGTAGTGTCTGTCCCCCAGCTTTGTTCTTCTTCAATATTGAATTGTGTTCAAGGTCATACAGCTAGTGAACAGTGATGCCAACTCAAGTCTTGGACTCTTATTCCAGCATAGAAGAGTGGAAGAGACAAGGCTGAGAAAAACAACTAAAGTGAGGTCACAGGGGGCCTTGAGCACGAGACTGAGGCACGAGGACCTTGTCCTGATGGCATTGGGGACCCAAGGAAAGCTCTTGAGCAGGAGACTTACTGGGAAGCCTTGGGAAGATTAATCTGGTGATGGTGTGTGGTGTGGGTTGGATGGACAGAGAGTGAGAGGGACCAAGAGGCATTTAGGAGGTGGCTGCAGTTATCCAGGGAGGAATGATGACACCATGAGGAGAAACCCTAAGGACAATACCTGCACAAAGAACCCCCAACTGTCCACTGGGAGGGCCACATGGACGTCTCTTGATGTCCACTCCCAAGGCCACTCCATATACGACGGTGCATGTCATATCATGGAGCTGGACTCACCTTTGGCTCTAGAGATGGGCACGTGACCCAGGCCTGGCCAATCAGGGTAAATTCATCATTCCCACTTGAGTGATTGGTTCAGGGAGGAGCACATGACCAAGCTGGCCCAATCAGAATGAATCCCAGACCTCTGTTGTTGAAGAGTGCTTGCCTAAAATCAAGGCAAAATAGAGGCAAATGTAGTCAAGGAGAAGTGAGAGTGACACTCAGTCATAATGAGTCCTATTGATATAATCTGAGCCCCTGGATCCAGCAACACCTGAAGCCCCGCTAGGACTTCTTCTTTTATATGACCCAACGAGCCCCCTCCCCTAGACAATGTTTAGTGTAAGCCAGTATGCATTGGGATTCTTTTGCTTGCAACCTAAAGTGTCCTGACCAACACACCAGTAACCTAGATCAGGAGTCAGCAATCTATAGCCCATGGGCCAACGTCCGCCTACCACCTGTTTTGTTAAATAAAGTTTTTTTGGGAACACAGCCATGCCCATTTACTTACTTATTGTCTATGGCTGTTCTTGCACTGCAAGGCAAGTTGAGTAGTTGTTACAGAGACCCTATAGCCCACAAAGCCTAATATGTTTTTTATATGGTCGTTTACAAAAACATACATCAATGCCTGACCTAGATCAATCTCTCTCACCTCCTATTAAGGTGGAAACTGGGGCCCAGAGAAGGGCTGGCCTAACACTGGGGCAGAGCCAGGCCTAGAACCCAGGTTTTCTGATGCCCAGGCCAGAGTCCTTGTCCCCAGACACTGCCCCAAAGTGTTCTCTGTCCTTCTGGAGGGTGTTAGATTCACTTGGCAGTTGAATCCCCCTCATAGGCCCAGACAAAATCCTTCTCTGCAGCCTCCCTGTGATGCCCCTGGGAGTTGCAGGGAGCATGGGAAATTGAATTCCATAAATAACCGAACCTGACAGTCCAGCCAGTCCAGCCCGCCTCCCCTAGCGACTTGCTAACGGGAGCCGGAGCAGACATGGAGGACAATTGTCCTGATAGGGACCCCATCCAAATCCCGCAGATGCTCTCCTGGCCATGGCACCCAGGACCAGAGGAAGGTCCACTTGTAGAATGCTTGTACATCATCCAAATAAGATAGGGCAGGGACTCACCCATCATAAGGGGGCTGAGAGGTGATTTGGGTCACACGGGGTAGGGCTGGGAGGGCTCAGAGGCACGAGGAATGTGCAGTCAGAGAAGGTTCTCTGGAGTAGGCAGTCTGGAGCATTGAAGGACAAAATTAAAAACGTTCAGGAAACCCTTTGCTACCTCTCTGAACCCTTCCCCTCCCCCAGCTGTCTATACTCCAGCCACATGAGCATAACCCAAACGTGCCAGACCCACTTCTGCCTCAGGGCCTTTGTACTGGCTGTTTCCTCAGCCAGGAGTTGCCGACTCTCAGACCTTCACGTTGCTGCTTTCTTCTCATCATTCGGGCCTCAGCATACCTGTCACCGCCTCTGAGAAGCCTTCCCTCGCCGCCTATCTTGAAGCTGCTGGCTCAGCCTAGTCGGTCTCCCTCTCATCCTCCTTTCTTGTTTTCTTGTATCTCTGGCCTCTAGAACAGTCCCTGGCCTGGGGCAGGGGGAGATCAATAATATCTGTTAAGTGAGTGACCGGGGAAGCACCATGTGCCCCGGGTACTTACAGTTCAGTGTGGGAGACACAAATCCCCTGTGGTGTGAGAGGCTCCACGAAGGGAAGGGGAGGGGAGGGCAGCTTGGAGACGGGATCTGCCGTGGCCTTGGGGGGCAGGGAAGACTTCCGTGAGCAGGGCAGGGTGGGCAGGAGTGAGCTGGGAAAGTGTGAAGGAGACTGGTGGAGGGAAAGCAAAGCGTCAGAGGTGAAGGGGCGTGGGTGAGGAACTCAACGCAAGAGAGGAGGGGAGGTGGGGCTGTGAGGCTGGACGGGGCCAGGGTTGGGGGGCGGGGGCGAGGCCCGAGGCCAGGGCCAGCTGCGGCGTGTTAGGGAGGCTGGACTTCATTCCAAGCCAGGACGGTGGTGGAGCAGGGACATGACAAAAGCAGCCCTGGGCTTGAGAGGCTCATTTCAAGGAAGTGTTGGAATCAGAAGGCAGGACCAAGGCGGGAAGGTCTCTCTCCTGGGAAGGGGTAGGGTGGTCACCAGAGAAGAAGATGGGGTGACCTGGACCCTCTGTTCCACCGCCTCCCCCAGCATCCACACCCAGGGCTGCTGTCCTGCCACAGCCCAGGCCTGGCCCCTCCAGGATGCTAGGTGGGCAGCTTCCTGGAGGAGGTAACCTGGAGCAGCCCTGGACCCATTCGAACAGGGAGACCTTAGCCCAAGGCTTTTGCTACCAGTGGGTAGTGGGTAGTTTTGCTACCAGTGGGCTGTGTGAACGTGTGTACCTCTCTGTGCCTCAGTTTCCTTATCTGTTGAACAGGGAGAAGAGCAACACCAACATCTTGGTCTAAATGAGAGAGTGCATGTCAAGCGCTTAGCACGGAGCCTCACACAGGGTCAGCACCCGGAGGTGACTGTTAGGGGCTGGCTTGTTCTGGCTGGAGGTCCCCGCAGGGGGAGGAGGGGCGAGCTGGGAGTAGGGGAGGGTTGCTGGAGGTTTGGGGCTGTCTAAGGCATTTTGGAGAACCCCCAAGTCCCTTCTGGAAGAGACTCATCTTTGGGGATTGCTCAGGGCTGGGTCTGTCCCGCCTGGGCCCCCATCCCCCAGGGCAGCTCTGAGAGAGTCAGTCCTGGGACTGGAAGGGGACCTCAGTCTCTGGAGCTGGAGGCCGCGGACAGAATCCCTGCCTGCTGTCCTGCCACCATTCCTCTGCAGCCACAGTGTGCAGGCCAGGTGGAGACAGCCCAGCTGCCACGTGGAAGGTGACAGATGGCCACAAATGAGGGGTGAATGAACCTGCTAAATCATCAGCTGGGAAATTGAGCATCTCACCTCCCATCTGTGAGAGCTTCTTCCCTGTGGAAGGGAGCGTATGTTCGGGTGTGAGTGTGGGGGGCGTTTGCTGTACATACAGATGGACTCAGTGCCATGGCTAGGGCAAGTGGCATACACGTGCACACATGCTTGCACACGTGTGCGCACACTCGCACACATATGCACACACATAATTTGCACACATATGCTCACACCACCCTGACTCACATTCTTCCCATCACATGTGCACTCCCATTTGTCCATTCACCTACAGGCTCCTGCGCACACCACTTACACACTTGTTTTACATCCAGAAACACCTACCTACACCTGTCCACACCCAGAGCACAAGGTATCCCAAAAGGTAGATGTGTGCAGCTGCACTTTCTCACATTAACCAAGACCCACTGAGATGCAGCTTCTCACACCGCTGAATCAGAGTGGGGTAGGCTGCCTCCAGTTCAGGGGTGCCTCCTGGCTCTCCCTGAGGGAGGGGCCACTTCCCGTGAGGACAGACTCAGTCACGTGACCAGCTCCAGCCCCTGAAGTTGGAGGGGAAGAGCTGTGTGCCCCTCTGGGTGGGAGCCTCCGGAGCCAGCTTCCAGGTCCTCCAGGCTCTCTTTTCCCTCTGCTGTGGTGACCTGTGGCACTCCGGGTAGAGGCTGCCCATTTACTCTGGGTCCCAGGGTGTTGCTGACAGGAAGCAGCGCCATAGGTGACCCTCGAAGTAATGTAGATGCTGAGAAGTAACTCTACTTTGCTGTGAGCTATTGTGCTCTGGGGACCACTTGTTACTGCAGCATTGGCACTGCCTTGGGTGAGAGAGACAACACACACACATCCAAACATACGCACTGTGAGATAATATAAAAATTATACATACTGATCTCTGCTCCCAGTTCCTGGCACAGAGCTCCTGAAGCCCTTAGAATTTCCTGAATAATAGGAGCGATTTTTTTCTAATGATGTGACACTTGCTGGGCTCGTGGATGGCTTCAGGATGGGGGCTGGTCCCCAGAAAGACCCAGCCATGATTAGAAGCTTGGAACTTTCAGCCTTGTCCCTCATCCTCCTGGAAGAGAAGAGGGGCTGGAGACTGAGTTAATGATTGGCCGTGCCTCTATGATGAAGGCTCCACAAAAACCTCAAAGTGTTCCTAGAGCTTCTGGGTCGGTGAACATATCCACATGGTGGTGGTGCACTCCAGCTCCACAGGGATAGAAGCTCCTCTACTTGAGACATTTCTGGACCATTCCGTACATACTTCTTCGTCTGGCTGTACATCCGCATCCGTTGTTACACAATAAACTGGTAACCTAAGTAAGTGTTTCCCTGAGTTCTATGAGCCATTCTAGCAAATTATCAAACCCAACGAGGGGGTTATGGGGACCCTGACTTATATCTGCTTGGTCAGAAGTGCAGGCGATAACTCCGGACATGTGATTGATGTCTGAAGTGGGGGAAATCTTGTGGGACTGAGCACTTATCATGTGGAATCTGACGCTAACTCCAGGGAGACAGCGTCAGAACTAAGTTGAATTGCAGGACATCCAGCTGGGGTCACAGAATTGCTTGATGTGTGGAAAACCCACGTGTCTGGTGTCAAAAGTGTTGTGAGTGTGGTCGTAGTGTGAGAGCAAAGGAGAAACACAAGGGGGAGCATGTTTTCTTATGTACACACACATTCCTGCAGGGTTCACACACACACACACACACACACCCACACACACACACACACCCCCCACTCCCTGGGCTCACACACTCTCCACTGCACACTCCAGGCTAGTCTGACAAGCAGGGCATCCAACCTCTGGTCAGGAACAGGGAAAGCAGCGGGAACAGGGTGAGGTGGAAACAGATGTATGGTTCGGGGATGGAGCTGTGGTTGAATTATTTCCTTAGGGGATTTTCTGTTGTCAAAAGATGCAGAACTCAAGTGAGGCTGAGTGAAGTTCCTGAGGGTCAGGGAGCACTTCCTGGGGAGTCTGGAAACTTGGCTTTGGGCCTCATGTGGCCATGTGACCTCTGGTCTGCACCTCCCTGCGGACAGGAATTGCTTTGAATCCAGGAAGGGAGGCTGGTCAAATCTGAATAATAATAAACAACCCAACAGCAGCCTTCCCCCGGCACTGAGCCAGCCTCTTCCTGAGTGTCCACTCATGGAATCCTCACAGCAGCCCTCTGAGATCTCAGGTTCCATGGATTAAAGTCCCCTTGACAGACATCTGTGGGTGGCTCCCAGCCCGCAAAGTCCAGTGCTGGGTGTGGGTGTGGGTGATGCCATGATGATCCCCTGCCCATAGACACAGCTGATCGGAGCCCACGGCAGGAGAGGCAGGCATGATGTTGGGATGGAGTGATGTGGGGATCCCCAGGGGCGAGTGGCCACATCTTGGGGAGCTCTGGCAGGACTACTTGAGCAGGGCCTTCAGATGCTGATGAGAACATGAGTTTTGGTGACAGAAAGACTTGGTTTCAAGTCCCAACTCCTTTGCTTCCTGGCCGTGGAACCTTGGGTAAAGGACTTAGCCTGACTGGGCCTCAGTTTCCTCACCTGTGAAGTAGATATAATCATTGCTATAATCATCGCTGGGTTGTTATCGTGAGGATGATATGAGAAGATGCTCAGAGCAGCCCCAGGCAGGACCAGTCTGTGCCTCTTTGCATAAAGGCTCATTTCTGATGTTCCTTCCTCCAGGAAGCCTTCCTTGATCTCTTTTTCCTCCGAGCTCATGGAGCAGTGTGTACCTGATTAAAACACCTGTTCCCACTGGACATGAATTTGAGTTCACTGAGTCATGAATTTGTTCTACATTTTATCAAGCACGTCTCTGTATCAGGACCAGGGCTGGGGGCAAGGGTGTGGAGTTGAATAAGAGATAGCTGCCCTCCCCAAATGCCCCACCCATGTGCCTGTAGTCAGGCTTAGGGCCGTGGCCCTGCTGTGTCAGTTCCCACTGCTTGTGGGGCTCAGTGACTGGCACACAGGTCTGCATCAGGGGCTGGGAGACAGAAGAGTGGGGTGGGACGGGCTCAGGCATGGAGTCAAGTCCAAGCTCTGTTTCTTTCTTGCTCTGTGACCGTGGGCAAGTCCCTGCACCTCCCTGAGGCTTAGTGTCTCCGTCTGTGAAATGGCAGCAATTGGGCCTGATTGTCTCTAAGTGCCCCTGGGCGCTGGCCCTGCAGAGTTACTGAGCATGACCTTGTCCTCGCATGGGAGGATGGTGGGTGGCCCAGAGCCAATCCCAGGCTCACCCCCTCCAGGCCCCAAGTGTATCCTGCAGGGGCAGCAAGGGAGGGTTAAGGCCGAGCTTTCAGGAGGCCACCCTTTATTTGGAGTGGCTTGAATTAGCATCTGCAGGCCGATCAGAGTCCGGGTATTAATGAGCCATTGAGTCAGAGGCAGTTTTCCAGTGCACCATGTTGTTAATGAATTAATCACTTCTGACAGCTCCAAACGCCAACTCCGTGCTTACCCCCAGCAAGCCTGGGGTGGCCACTGGCTGAGCCACCCAGGGTCCAGGTTGGCTGAGCTGCCCTTGGCACCCCCTGCCCCCAGCAGCATTTCAGTAGTTCAGCTTGGGGTCTTGGCTTCTTTAATCTGAATCCAGCCTCTCTCCTTTCCATCCATCACTTTTCCCTGATTCCTAATCCAGTCCCATCCAGGCCAAATCATTCAGCCTCCCCAGCTAGAATAGTGGGTGGCCTCTTCCACTCCTGTCCTCCCACTGCATGAAAAAATACTCTCTCATCTCTTGGGTAACAATGTGCTGAAAATCATATGCTCTCAGAAGTTCATTTTCTCCCTAGGAAGAGAGGTGTTTTATTTGGATGAATACTTGTATACTTTTGGGGGGATCGGGGGTGAGGTCTCCAACAGGAATGCAAATTGAGGGCAGAGCAGAATTGCTCCAGCAGTAAAGGGGATTTTTAGAGACTATGTGGGGAGAAGAGAAAGGAAGAGATGCAGACACGCTTTGGCTGCTCCTTCTGCTTTGACCTTTTGGCAATTCCCTGGCCACTCCATGACCTTTCGTACCCCTCGGCCTTTGCTTGAGCTGTTCCCTCCACTTGGAATGCCCAGGTCTCTCTTCTTGGTTTGACACATCTCCTAATCATGCTTCAAAGCCCTCTCTACCTTCTCCAATCAACCCTTTCTGGGTTTCCACTCAACTCTGAAAAGATTGCCTCACAGGTGAAATTAAGGAAACAATCCCATTTACCATTGCATCAAAAAGAATAAAACACCTAGGAATAAACGTACCTACGGAGGCAAAAGACCTATACTCTGAATCTATAAAACACTGATGAAAGAAATCAAAGGTGAAACAAACAGATGGAAAGACATACCATGTTCTTGGATGAAGAATCAATATTGTCAAGGTGACTATACTACCCAAGGCAATCTACAGATTTAATGCAATCCCTATCAAGTTACCAATGGAATTTTTCACAGAACTAGAATTAAAAATATAAAAATTTGTATGGAAACACAAAAGACCCTGAATAGCAAAAACAATCCTGAGAAAGAAAAACAGAGCTGGAGGAATCAGGCTCCCTGACTTCAGACCATGCTACAAAGCTACAGTAATCAAAACACTATGGTACCATTGCAAAAACACAAATATAGATCAATGGAACAGGATAGAAAGCCCAGACATAAACCCATGCACCTATGGTCAACTAATCTATGAAAAAGGAGGCAAGAATATACAGTGGAGAAAAGACAGTCTCTTCAATAAGTGGTGCTGGGAAAACTGGACAGCTTCATGTAAAAGAATGAAATTAGAACATTATCTAACACCATACACAAAAATAAACTCAAAATGGACCAAAGACCTAAATGTAAGGCTGGACACTATAAAACTCTTAGAGGAGAACATAGGCAGAACACTCTTTGACATAAATTGTAGCAGTATCTTTTTTGACCCACCTCCTAGAGTAATGAAAATAAAAACAAAAATAAACAAATGGAACCTAATTAAACTTAAAAGCATTTTCACAGCAAAGAAAACCATGAACAAGATGAAAAGACAACCCACAGAATGGAAGAAAATATTTGCAAACAAAGCGACTGACACGGGATTAATCTCCAAAATATACAAATAGCTCACACAGCTCTATGTCAAAAAACCAAACAAGCAAATCAAAAAATAGGCAGAAGATCTAAATAGGCATGTCTCCAAAGAAGACACACAGATGGCCAAAAAGCACATGAAAAGATACTCAAAATCACTAATTATCAGAGAAATGCAAATTAAAACTACAAGGAGGTATCACCTCACACGGGTCAGAATGGTCATCCTCAAAAAGTCTACAAACAATAAATGCTAGTGAGGGTGTGGAGAAAAGGAAAACTTCCTACACAGTTGGTAAGAATGTAAATTGGTATAACCATTATGGAGAACAGCATGGAGGTTCCTTAAAAAACTAAAAACAGAGCTACCATATGATCCAGTGATCACACTCCTGGGTATACATCTGGAGAAAACAAAATCCAAAAACATACATGACTCCAATGTTCATTGCAGCACTATTTACAATAGGCAAGACATGGAAGCAACCTAAACGTCCATCGACAGAGGAATGGGTAAAGAAGTTGTGGTACATATGTACAACGGGATATTACTCAGCCATGAAAAAGAACAAAATAATGCCATTTGCAGCAACATGGATGGGCCTAGAGATTATCATACTAAGTGAAGTAAGTCAGACAGAGAAAGACAAGTATCATGATATTACTCACATGTGGAATCTAATTAAAAAATGATACAAATGAACTTATTTATAAAACAGAAGCAGACTCACAGATTTCGAAAACAAACTTATGGTTACCAAAGGGGAAAGGTTGAGGGGAGGGATAAATTAGGAGCTTGGAATTAACATACACACACTACTATATATAAAATAGATAATCAACAAGGACCTACTGTATAGCACAGGGAACTCTACTCAGTATTCTTTAATAATCTATACGGGTAAAGAATTTGAAAAAGAATGAATATATGTATATGTATAACTGAATCACTTTGCTGTACACCTGAAACTAACACAACTTTGTAAATCAACTATACTCTAATACAATTTTTTTAAAAAGATTGCCTCAGAGGCATTTATAATCCTGCTCTGGATGTATTTGTGTACCCATCTTCCTCCCCTGGAGCTGAGAGCTCCTTGAGGGCAGGGACCTTGTCTCATTCACCACTGTAGCCCCAGGGACAGGCGTGGAGCCTGTCATAGGGAGGAGCTCAGGCCATGGTAGGGAACGGATAGAATTAGTCAAATCCCCATTGATGGAAGAAGGTCCTTTGGGAGGAGTTGAAAGTTTCTACCCTGGGTTTTGGTCATGTGTGCCCCCTGGATTGGTAGCCCCATGAGGGCAGGGCTGAAGTCTGATTCCTCTCAGAGTCCCCAGCATGGCCTTGTCCATGGGTGGTGGCCAAGTGGAAAAACAAGGGTGCGTGGAGCTGAATGAGGCCTGGTGGCTGGACCCTTCCCTGTCCCTGGCTCCATGACTCACCTGGGACTGGAGCCCGGGCTCCAGGGATCTCAGGCTGCCCAGTCCTGACCCTACACAAGGACCAGGCACAGAATGTGCCACTCATCAGATTGGTAGCGTCAGCATCAGGATACAGAACCCCAGCTCTGCCACTTCCCCACCTGTGTCCTTGGGCAGGTGATTTAACCTCTCTGAGCCACATTTGCACCTCTGCGAAAGGCTCTGCTTCATGGGGCTGTTGTGCGGATTAAGTGAAATAGTGACTAGAAAGCCCAGGGTTGATGTTCACACAGGGTCTTCATTCCTTGTCCTCTTTCCTGTTCATCCTCTCTGCCTTCCTTCTTGTTCCTCCCCTTTCAGCTCCATCTCTTCCCTCCTCTCTGTCAACTTTCCCAATTTACGGTCCAAAGGTCGAGAGAAAAAGAGAGAGAGAGAGACAGAGAGACAGAGAGAGAGAGCATGAGAGAGAGAGGACACAGTGATGGTTCAAAGGATGGCTGCCCTGTGGGGGTCAGGCATCTGCGACCACACTCTGACCAGCCTCACCTGCAGCTATGGGCCTCCTCCCTTCAGAGCAGACCTCGCTTCATCACAGTGTTAGTATTTCAGCAACTGTGGACTGTTTCTCCTGTTGGGTAGAAGTGTCACGGCCTCAGCCTGCTGCTTAGGGGGCCAGTAGGCGGCCCAGGGGGCTTGAGGAGGATGAAAAGGGCCGCCCAGATGGCCTGGGGCCTCTCAGAAGCAGTGTTCTGAGGGAAAACAGCTGTCACAAGGCTTCTGATCATACTCCCTGCGTGGGGCTCCCTTTAATGTCTATGATCACACCAGTCCCCTGAGGCTCTGCTGGCGGTGGGAACACAGGGATGGTGGGGCAGCCGGACCACAGCAAAGCCCATCGGCCTCCTGCCAGGCCCAGCTGCCTGTCTGCTGGGCCTGCATTCCAGACTCTGTGTGCGGTGTGGTTTCCACCAGCACCTATTCCTCTGCTGCCTCTTGTCCCTCCATCAAGTAAGTGGTTAATCTGTGAAGAGGTACAAGGATGCTCACTCACTCGTTCATTCATTCACTCATTACTAAATTCTCTTCTCAGCCTGGTAGCCAGAGGGATTCTGTTAAGTGACCAGACCCCTGCGCTGCTTGGAAGCCACCTCCCTCAGAGTAGAAATCAAAGTCCCTGCCATGGCCTTCGAGGCACGATCTCGAAGGGGCCCCCTCCTCTGGGAAGCCCACCCCCTGTCTCAGCCACACTGGCCTCCCGGCTGTTCTGTTCACACACTGGCAGGCTCTCGCCTCAGCAGTTTATGTTTACCATTACCTCTGCCTGGAACGTTGTTCCCTCACACAAATCCTTCCTGCCCTCACCTCCTGTAAGTCCTTAAATGCTGCCGTCTCTGTAATCTTTCTCTGATCACTTTATTTCATTTCGTACCCCTCCCACAGCACGCCCAATCCCCCTTATTTTACATATATATATATATATATATATATATATCAAGTTTTCTCCACAGCACTTCTTGCCTTTTAAAGCCCTACACATTTGCTTGTCTCTCTACATCTCTGAGGATATACGGGACATCAGGGCAGGAATTCTCATTGATTTCGTTCACTTTCTAGCTGTCCAACCTTACAAAAGTCATGTAACCTCTATGCCTAGGTTTCCTCGTCTGTCAAGTGCAGACGACTGTTCGCACAACGGCACAACCTCACAGGGTTGTGTGAGGACTCCGAGAGAGGATGTGTAAGGGACAGATCCTGGCCCAGATGGTGGCCATGCAAACCCATGGACACAGTCATGACCAGGACCCACATCACAGGAGGCTCCGCCCTCTCGTGGGGGTAACTGAGGGTGCATTTCAGGTGGAGGGGGTGCAGGTAATTCCCACTGTGGGCCCTGTCACTCTCCACCCGACTGCTTTCTCTTGGCTCTGCAGGGCAGGCTGGGTGTGCTCCTGGAAGCAGCCCTGGCCAAAGATGGACAAGAGTGGGAGGATGGACCCCAGCTTCTTGCCCCTCCATGGCTCGAGGTGAACACTAAGCCCCAGCTACCCACAGTGGGAACCTACTCAGCAGTGAGCTGTTTCTTTACTCCCTTCCCTCCTCAGCTTCCTTGACTAGGGCTCCCTGGGGCCACCACCTAATAAGCTGCTTCCATTCAGATCCTTGTCTCAAGGTCCCCTTTAGGGGAGTCCATCCTGAGACAGGTGGATTCTTGGGGAGGTCTTCATGGGGCACCTCCACATCCCTCCTTTACCAGCCCAGCCAAGCCTTTCCATCCCAACAGTTGTCTCTGTGGTTTTCCTCAGAGTGTCCTTGGGGACTTCCCTGGTGGTCCAGTGGTTAAGACTCCGTGCACCTAATGCAGGGGTCTGGGTTTGATCCCTGGTCAGGGAATTAGATCTCTCATGCCACAACTAAGAGCCTGCATGCTACAACTAAAGGTTCCACATGCCACAACTAAAAAAAAAAAAAAAAGATCCTGCATGCTGCAGCTAAGATCCAGCGCAGACACACACACACACACACACACACACACACACACACACACACACACACAAACAGTGTCCTTGGCGTTTTCCTTTGAAATTCCACCTGCCCCTGCAAAGGGGCTCCTGGTCAGGACCTGGGCTGCATGGGAGAGGAAGAATTAATCAGAATGGTAGAAGAAGAAATCTTCCCTCCAACTAGTATTGTCACAGGTCAGGGGAGTGTGTATTCAGCTGAGTCAGAAGGTGACTGGGAGGAAGATGCCTTGTATGTGTGGGAGATTCTTCCACAACATCCTCAGGCCAAACGTGGAGGGGAGACTTTGTGTGAAATAAAGTGGGTCTAAAATACAGGAAGAGCTCAGCTGCCTCTTGTACTAGCTTATGGACTCAAGTGTTCATTCATCTGTTCACCCATTTATTCACTCAACACACATTTAAGAAGTCCCTGCTCCATCTGTCAGGATCCAAGGATGCAGTGGAGAACAAGACAGATATGGCCCTAACCCCAACCCTAACTGAACCGTAACCCAACAAGGCCATCCCAAGTCTGTGATGGCTCCATGGCTTGGGGGGTCTATGCAGTTGGGAATCAAGAGGAGTTGGGCCCCAGTGAAGGGAGCAGAACCTGCTCTTTGAGGGTCCCTGCACTGCTGTGCAGTGGCAGTGATCAGTTGGCATCCTTGCTGATGGTGCTGGCTCCACCTTTGCTACACTGGTCTTTTTACACTCCCTGGTCTTCTGTGGTCTCCTGATTACACCCGGGAAGGGGCAGTAGAGCTGTGAGGTGGTTTGCTCACCCAAATAGAGAGACACACCAAGCCCTGGCTTCTGTCTTTTGACGTAGAGCCCATGTGTCCCAGAGGAGGACCAAGGCTGCAGACACCCAAGTCTTGGTTGGAAGTGAGGCCTCCACAGGCCAGCTAGCTGGCTGGATCTTCTTAGAGGGAGGAGGGAAGAGAAAGGGAGAGAGACAGAGACAGAGAGAGAAAGAGAGAGAGAGAGATTCCCCAAATGAGAATTAATGTGCGTTGGTGGTATACTGGTGAGCATAGCTGCCTTCCAAGATGAGAATCATAGAGCAGCCTAGAGCCCGTGAGCTGGAAACAAGAGGTCCTTGGGAGCAATTTACAGTCCAAACGTCACTCCCAAAGCTGGAAACCTCTAGACACAGCTCTCTCTAGTTGTCTACACTCCACCGAATGAACTGTTTTCAGTAAAGTGGCTGGTGCCTGTGCATGTGTGTGTGTGTGCATGTGTTGGGAGGGTTGTGGCTGGGTAGGATAATAGCTAAGAGCTTTAGGCCTTTGGAGCTAGATAACCAATAGTAATAGTGAATTTTCGTTCAGTGTGTACTGTGTACCTGGACCATGCTGAATGTGTTACATGTGGGGTTTTTCTTAGCTTCCCCAGTAACTCCATGGGAGAGTGTATCAGGTGGGGTCCTGACAGGAAAGAGAAGGTACATACACAGGGAGGAATTCAGGAGAGTTTAACGAAAGGTTCAAGAAAACCAACAAAGGATGATGATGCACCTGAAGTCGGCAACTAGGGGCCTAAGTGGACCAAGGGAAGGAGGTGTTACTGGAACACAGAGAGAGTGGCCATAGCTTCTGGAGCAGGATGCCGGCCAGGGGAACGTAGGCAAACTGCAGTGACCCAACAGGGAGGGAGCCAGGGAAAACACCCCACTGAGGGATGGGTAGCATGCCCTTGAAGCTGAGCACCCATTCTCCTCCTGCCCTCCCATCTCCTGCCAGGGTGTCCCATTGGCTTGACCCAACTGTTCATCAGAGGACAAGGGAGCCTGAGGGTTAGTCCTTATAAGCCAACCTTCTGGGCCATAGGGCAGGGGGAGAAGGCTGGAGAGTAGGCCCAGAGTGGAAAACAGAATGTGTCCAGTAGAGGGAGGTGCTATGATTATCATTCCCATGCAGGAATAAGGAGCTAAATGAGCTTCAGGGCTGAGTGCAAAATGAAAATGCCCATCCCCCTGTTAAACAATTATTATGAATTTCAAGACAGTGACAGACGAAAATTAAACCACATTACATGCCCATGAACCCAGCCTTGGTCCCTTGTTACAGAAGAGACTGAGGCACAGAGATAAGCACCTTATCTAAGGCAGTTATACCTGGGCTTTGAGTCCGGCTCTGCCCTTCTAGCTACAGTGCTTCAGACAAACCACTTTGCTGACCTACAGGAGGGTCTCAAGACATCTAACTACTGTGGCGGTGTTGCTAACAAGGAGGGGGATGAAACCAGGTGAGGCCGGCCAAGCCTTTGGGAGCTGTCCGAGGTGCTGATGTGACATTGGGCTCCCTGGGCCCCGCACGGCCCTTGGACGCTTAGATCAGCAACAGCTTTTGAAATAACCCATTTCTACTCTCAGTCTGTCTCTGGGCTCCTCTAAGTGTCAGAGCACAGAGATCTGAAATGCTATTGTCTGGAGTTTGTGCTGTGGTGAGCTGGAAAGAGCACAGGAATCGGAGTCAGGAAATGTGGATTTAACAAGGGCAGTGTGGACACCATCTCATTTCATCCTCACGGCCATCCCTCAGAATGACCACTGTAGCCACATCACAGGCTTTATTGAACACTTACTATTTGCCAGGCACAACCACTGCTCAGTTACTCTGTCATGTAATTGTTGTTATCATCCTCACTTACAGATCAGGAATATTAGGGCAAGAGAGAGTCCCCACTGCAGTAGATTCCATTAGGGCATCACCCATTATGCTTACCCTGTGCACAGGGTAAGCTGAAAACACTGGAGGTGATGCCCATGGAAACGCCTCTCAACCAATGACAGGCAAGGGTTGGATGGAGAAATACCCTTGCGTCTTCACCTCAAGGTTGGGATGACACTGAGGCATGTTCTACACTGTCTTCCAGAGTCCCCTGTGGGGTTAAGCTCTAGTGGCCCACAGTGGGATCTGGCTTGATAACACACCCTCTACTGGCTTCCTTTGCTTCCCCTGTTTCACTTCCTGTCACAGCCAACCTCTAAGATGACCCAAATGATCCTCACCTCCTGGTATTCACACCCTTGTAGCCCCTCCCACACTGTATCAGGGTTGGTCTGTGTGACCAATAAAACATGACAAAAGTGATGGAGTGTCACTTCTGATATTAGGTTATGAAGGACACTGTGGCTCCTGTCTGGAGATCTCTGTCTCTGTCTATCTCTCTCTCTCCCCCATCACTCACTCTGGGGAGAGCCTGCTTCCATGTCATGGGAAGCAGTATGGAGAGGCCCACACTGTGAGACACTGAGGCCCCCAGCCAGCAGCCAACAAGGAATCTGGGCTGTCAACAACCATGAGAGGCAGCTTTGGAGTGAATCCTTCAGCCTCAGTCAATCCTTCAAATCGTCAGCCCTGGCTGACAGCTTGATTGAAACCTCATGAGAGACTCTGAGCCTGAACCACTCAGCTGAGCAACTTCCAGATTCCTGACCTTCAGAAACTATTAGATAACAGAACTTGTTGTTTTATGCATCTAAGTTTTGGGGTAATTTGTTATGGTGATAGTTAATTAATACACTCTCTTACTCCACTATCAAGGTTTCCTGGGTTCACCTCCCAAATGAACTATTTAAACTTGAATCTTCATTTCAGGCTCAGCTTCAAGAGGAACCCAAACTCAGACCTTTACCCAAGGGCATCTGCCTTGTAAGTGGAGGAGTCAGGATTCAAACCCGCAGTATATGAAGCGACTGCTCAAGAGCTCAGTGCTATATGCGTCGGTCACCCCTGGCTGCAGCCTGCAAGCACCTTGGCTATAGAGACCAGGTCTTGGCTCCCTTGGTGGTCTCCATACCTAGCTCAGTGCCTTCCACATACTGAGTGCTCAGGATACGTTACTTCCCTTCTGCTCCCTGCCTGGCCCTTTATTACAGATGTTTGACTTCAGAACTTCAGGTATTTAAGTACCTGAACCCTGGATTTAGGCTGTCTGTGTTCAAATTCTGACTCTGGAACGCACTAGCAGGGTAACTTTGGGCAAGTTATTTAATCATTTTGAGCCTCAGTTTCTTCCTCCATAAAATGGGGTGATAACGGTACCTACCTCACTGATAGGACAGTACATACCTAAATAAATGTGTACATAGTATTGGTCAATGCCAAGCACTTGGGAAATGGTGTATAAGCGTTGGCGTAACTAGGATCATTTCATGCCTGTCCCCACTCTCACCTGAAGGGCACACAACTCAGGCAGCAGTTGATTGGAGAAATGACTTAGAGAGACATGAGAGCTGAGTTCTCTCAATTCCCAGAGCCCCTTGGAGAGCCTTACCAGACATGTATAACTTGGAATGAGCTCTCACCTTACCCTGACAACAGAAGGAACAAAGCTCTTTGGGAGTGGGAGGGGAGATGAGGGGCTTGGGGGATGCAGAGCACACTCTGTGAACTTCAAAATTGTTTTTGCCAAGAATGAACCCTGGCTGCCTTCCCAGGTGCTCAGTAAATACACATGAAAGGATGAATTGGAAAAATGCTAAGATGAACATCACTGCCTTGAAGACAGGGGTGCGTTTTACATAAAACAACATCTCCTGGGGACAGTCACATAGCACCTCTCCTAACCACACACTTGCCCTCTTCTCCTCTACCTTCTGAACTGGTGACCCCAACCCCCGGCTGGTTTTGATAACTCTACCAGAGACCCTGAAGGCACCATAATTCATATTCATCTCCCATGTTGGGTTAGGAATATTGGCCATTTATGCCCTGATTATGCTAATTAACTGTTTTTTTTTTTAATAAAGGAGACATTACCTTCAGTTTGACAGCTTCTAGCTGCATTAGCAGTCGCAGCTGCCAACATCATGGTGTTGATTAGTTACCTTGAATTGCTTGGAGACAGGCAATTCTCACCAGGGTGCACCCCCAGAGTCTCCTGCATTATGCGGGTGCCGGGCTCAATGATTTCAACAGTCTAGGGAGATGAGGCCACAGCCGGCATGGTCACCAGCTCTGATCGCGGCTTAGGCGAAGGCAATGCGTTTGGAGCGGGAGGCCGCTAGAGTGGAGGTCCAGACAGCTGTGGTGCTGCTCTAGGATCAGAGGAGCCATGGTGACAGGAGATCCACTTTCCCCCAACAACGTCGCTTTCCATGGTCCTGAAACACGCTGCACTGGGGTTCATGGTTTCTCCTAACTCTTTGCTCCTGATTCTGGAAACTCATGGATTACTATCCCCACAGCTCATATACTTTCTTTACTTTTTTAAACTCTTTACCTCTTGATAAACATTTTTGTCGTTTTTTATACTGTCACCGATTAGTTAGGCCCGTGACTTATTAATAATTCACGGGAGTGATTTCATATACCTTTGACAGTTCCATAATGCTTCTGACAGTTACACACTTTATTTTTGTCTCTGAGAGGCTGGGAGGGGAGCTCGTGTGACCTTAGCTGCCTTCCCTGAGGTTCTGCTTTCGAGCAGTGGGTGCACCTGGGGGAGGGCGAGGATGAGACCTCTAGGAACGCTGACTTCCAACTTAGGGAGCCGAGGGCAAAAGTCTGACCAGTGCCACCAAAGGGACAGGAATGAGGGAGAAGGGGGCCTTCAGCAGGAAATAGGAGTCAAATCTTCCAGCATCTTCCAAGCAGTTGTCCGTCAGAACTGTGTCCTCCCGCTGGAGTTCCCTAGTGGTCTAGCAGTTAGGATTCTGGACTTTCACTGCTGTGGCCCAGGTTCAATCCCTGGTTGAGGAACTGAGATCCTGCAAGTTGCATGGCATGGCCAGAAAAGAAATAAAAGGACTGTGCCTTCCCAGAACTGCCCATTGACTCTGGTCCCCCATGTGTCAAGGGTTGTCTGGAATGGGGTGCTGATTCCCCAGAATCTCTGAGCTGCGTGTGCATGAGGTTCCCGTGAGCTCCATGGACACCCCCTCATTTAGGCAAAGACTCTGGCATGTCCTTGAGCAAAGTGAAAAGGAGACTGCACAGACAGCCATGGCTGAGATCGGCGCCAGGGTTGGGGGGCCATGAGGGGTGGAAAGCGTGTGAGTCAGAATCATTCCAGGCACCAAGATGCATCGGCCATTTACATTGGCTTCCTTTAGGTAGGTCCTTGATAATTCCCTGTCTGTGCTCCCTTCCCTAGCAGGACTGCTCACTCTGACAATATACCAGATAACACTCACTAAGCTTTGCTATGTGCAAGTCCTGTTCTCATTGCTTTACATCTGTGAACTCTTTTAAACTTCCCAACCATCCTGCAAGCTCAGTACTATTATTGTTGTTGTTTCCATTTTACAGATGAGAAAACTGGGGTCAAGGTAGTAAGTGGTGTAAGTTGGATATAAATTCGGCCCTGAAATCTGTCTCTAATTATTCTCCAATGATACCCCAAGTTCCAAGTTGCCTGACCCACCAGGAGGATATTTGGGGTATTTCTACCTCAGCAGCACGTGGCTATCCGCTGGCTCAGGTCACTTCCTGGGGAGGGCTTTTGGGCAGAGCAAGTTCCCAGCACTGGGGTGCTGGGGAGAATGGGGCTCAAAGCCTGGAGGAGGGTATCTTTTCTTAACCCCTGCAGGCCTCCCCTGGGACTGCTTTTGCAGACCTCGCCCAGCCCTTTCCTCTGTCTCTGGCCATTACCCTGGGCCTGGGTCTCAACAGAACCTCATCTCACATCCTGGAGGTGTGGGCACAGAGCTGCCGATCAATAGCCACCCAGAACCAGTGGCGTCCACAGCTTGACTCCCAGCAGCTGTGGCAGGACAGTTGCTGGGTCACTGACAGCTGGGCATCTCTCCAAGCCACAAGTGCCTACTGATTGCTTCTGAATGAACCACTCGAGGCCAGCTCCCCTCTGCCCACCCGAGGAGGGGCCACAGCTTCTCAAGGGGAGCAGGGGTGGTGTGGGAGGCAGCGTGGTGTCCTGGGTTACCTGGCCCCCCCACCCTGGCTGGATGACTGACTTGGGGTCCATCATTCTCCCTTGGACCTCTCTGGAGAGAAAAGAGATTGGGCTGCAACAGGTCTCCCCGCTCGGGATCACAGAGGATGGAGCAAGGTAATAACTTGCACTGGGATTGTTCATCCACTTGTCAGCAAGCTCTGTCTCTGGACCCAGAGCCAGATGTCTTCTCCCCTCCTAGATCCCAGCGCCGTGCACGCAGGTAAGTGCTCCACAGACGTGCAGCGAATAGATTCACACGCAGTTGCTCATTATCACTACTAATAGCTATTGCTGGCTGAGCGTTTACTCTGCACGAGGCTCTGTTACAGCATCCCTGCATGTGATCCTCACAGATCTGGGAGGGGAAGGTCTCCGTTTTACGGATATAGAAATGGCGGGGGAGAGAAGTTTAAGTCACTTGTCTCCAGTTGCACACTGCTCCAAGGGCCAGAGCCATGATTCCAGCCTAGGTCTGGCCAGCTCCCAAGCCTGGTCCCCAGCCTCTGTTATACTAGAGTAAGAATCACAGCTGCTGTTTGTAGATCAGGCTTCTCAGCAAGTCCCCAAGGAAGGATGTGTATAGATACCATCTCATTTAACCTTTGCAACAGCCCATTTTATGGATGAGGAAACAGAGGCTCGGAAGAAACAAAGCCAATTGCACAGGAGCACAGAGGGCCTGGAAGTGGGGGAATTGGGTTTGGAGCCCACATCTGGCTGCCCTAAATCCTATATTATTTTGATCACCTTACTGCCCCCCCCCGGAACCCCCACTCCAGATAAAGTTGGGACACGTGGGTGACAAGCCTTTCTGGAATACCCAGCATAAACCATAAGGCCATCCCTGCAATCCCCATGGGCTATGCTCGAGTTGTTCAAACACGCGTCCCCCTCCACTGGCAAGAGGTAGAAAACGGGGTCAAAGTCTCTGGCAGAAGAGGAGCAAATGCAAGATGACAGCCCGTGGCCGGCGGGCCTGCGGGCAGGAGGGCGTGGAAACGGGTTAGTGTCCAGGGCAGCACTGACCCACTTTGGGGCTCATCTCCTCTCTCTAAGCCTTTTTCAGGCCCCTCCTCCCCTGCCCATTGGGACTGGGTGAGTGGGCTGGCCCCTACCCACAGGGGAGCTAGGGACATTGGGAAGATCCTTCCCGCTTCGCCTCTGTTGGGGAAATCATGTGCCTGGTACCCTCAGTGCCAAGGAGACCTGCCTGAGAGATTTCAGCACGCCCATCTGAGCAGGAACAAGGGGCTGGCTCGGCGGGCCCTGGGAATCATTCGGGCAGCCATTACAAGCTAGTGGTTTCTCTCTAAACATCCACAAGAAGGACCTACGTCAAAGACAACGGTGAAAATTCCTCCCCTTAATTAAGCACCACTGTGTGCCGGGAACTTGGCGTACCTCATGAAGAATCTGCAGTGGGTGGAGGGACCAGAGTTATACTCAATTTTCCCATTACAGATGTGGAAAGCAAGGCTCAGACAGGTTCAGCAACGTGCCCAGGATCCCACAATAGGTCTGCTAGGACGTATCCCCGGCCTTTCTGCCTCCGGGGCCCCCAGCTTGCCCCTCTGTCCTGAGACTTGCCAGGTCTCTACTCCAGAACAGTGGTTCCCAGTCACAAAGAAACTTGCTAAAAATACAGGACTCCCTAGAAAATTCTGAACTGGCAAGTCAGGGATGGGCCCTGGGAAGCTGGATTTCTTAGAAGTTTCTGGTGGGGTCGGGAGCCCCATTTTAAGGAGGCATTGATCTGAATGTGGAAGGTGAGTTCTAGGGAGTGGTCTCAGTAAGTGGGGACTAGGTTTCCGGCTGCCTTCACCCTGTTTGATTCAACTGGATTGGGAGTCCAGGGGACCAAATGGCGGAACTCCTGGAACGTGAGGGAATTTGTTGTCTGAGCACCAGACCTCTTCAAAGCTCTTGTTTCAACCCCAGCAGGTGGGCCTCAGATGAGCGTCTCTGCCCAGGGCCTGCATGCCTGGAGCGGCTGAGGGTCAGGTGGAAGCAGCAAGGAGGGGATATTTTTGCAGCTGCTGCCCTAACCAGCTGCCTGGGGCCCCATCGGGCCTGTGGACACAGCCTCTCGGCTGCGGGGGCAGCCATGGACCACCCCCGACCGCCACCAACTTGATGAGGCATCTGGGTCTGGGGCACAGTAGACCCTCAACAAAACATGGCAGTGGCCTCCACTTACCCAAGGCAGAAATCGACTGGTCCCTGATTCCATTTTCTCCCCAGCACCCCTGGCTCCTGGCCGCCACACCTGTCCCCTCACCAGGGCCTGCCCACCTGTCCCGCCCACGTCATGCCTCCGCACCTCGCGCACCACCAGCCTCCTCTCTGTAATTCACACACACTTGGGCATTTTGCTCTCTCCTTTCCCGATCGATCATGCGGTTCTCTCCGCTCTGCCTGGCCAGCTCTTTCTCCTGCTGGTATCTCCTTCAGAGCAGTATTTCCTGACCGCCGTCACCAGCCTTAAGACTTACTGTCTCAGGCCACTGACCCCCCCTTTCTAGCGCAGATCATTGTCATTGTTTTGTCTACTTACAGATGGATATATTAAGGTATATACTCCACGCAGCAAGAACATGCCTCTGGCGTGGTGGTTGGCTCATAGTAGGTGCTCAAGAAGGTTTTATTTAGTGAGTTAATGAATAATTATTGAACGATCTCCAACCCGTGCTTCTAGCTGAATGTCTTTACTCCTGTTCCTGGCTCCCTGTCACTTCTGGATCTTTTGAAAATGGAAGATGAAAGGCACTGACAAAATCAGAGTGAAAAGATGACTTTAACAAAATGTAAAGAGAAATCTGGGCAAGGATGGTGTTGGTGAGAGTCCCCAGGCCCAGCAAAACAGACACACCAAGGCTGTGACAAAGTCCTCTCTCTCTAAATGAGGAGCGATGAGACCCGGCGCAGTTGGGGCAAGAGGCTGGGCAGAGAGGCCAGCCAGGCTACAGTCAGGGGAGCCCCTCTGTCCCCCAGTAAGGACTTGGGTCCCTCCCTTCAGATGGGCCAAGCTCACCAAGCCCTGGGTCCGAGCAGAGCTGACCACCAGGGGCCCTCGTGCCCGCACCCCGTGGTCCCTCGCCTGCTCTCAGCCACCCCGCATCCACAGGACCTGTGCTGCCAGCCTCAGCCCACGGCTGGAGGCCCTGATGGCTGCTGCCCAGTGTGGGAGCTGAGCCCCTGTGCTCCTTGGCCGAGTCAGAATGATCACATTCGAGATGAGACAATCAGGAAGACAATGGAAACATCTCAGGGGGAGAAGAAACCCAAACAGCTCTGCAGGAAAAGTCAGCATGTGTGCGTGTGCATGATATGGT
Organism: Orcinus orca; assembly: GCF_937001465.1. Classification (NCBI taxonomy): domain Eukaryota; kingdom Metazoa; phylum Chordata; class Mammalia; order Artiodactyla; family Delphinidae; genus Orcinus; species Orcinus orca. The sequence goes on from NC_064568.1 coordinate 6,222,667, forward strand.
ATGTGTGTGTGTCTGTGTGTGGTGTGGCGTGTGGTTTGTGTGTACACGCTCACGTGCAGGCACATTTCTCCCAGACCTTCTCCTTTCAAGTCCCCCCCTCCTGCTTAGAAAATCTTTACAAGAATCTCCTTCCAGCATGATTCTCCTCTGAACACCTCTCTCAATGCTCACCTCCTGGTCCACGGGGCAAACAATGCCACGACGTCCTTCCTGACTCAGGCAGAGGGCCTGTCCCTAGCAAAGGATGGACCAGGTGGACCCACACACCACAGCACTGGGGTGGGGTGACTCTCTCCCTCCCCTTCCCCACAGCAGCTGCTTCCTAATCCAGCTGCACACAGAGGGCAGGTCTCGGGAGTTATAAATCACGTTCAAGGATGCTCTGAACTGCAGAACCCAAGCATCTATTCTGCATCCTTATTTGACAGATGAGAAACTGGGATCAGGGAGGGGAGGCGCTTCCCCAAGGTCATACAGACAGCGACAGGCACACCCAGGGGCAGAACCCAGTCTCCTGACTCTCAGCTTAGTGCCTGAGCCAACACACAGCCCTGCTTTCAGGAAGGTTACAATCCAGCAGGCACGGAGCTGTGTTCTTTCATTCATCCATGCGTGTGTTCATTCGGGCATCTCTTCATTCATTCATGCACACGTGTGTACACTCAGCCCACGCTCACTGAGCACCGCTGCGTGCGCTTACCGAAAGCACCGACTGTGTGCTCTGGGTGCATTGCGCTGGCTAACCCAAGAGCTGCCTTCAGGGAGCCCTGCCTGGCTGAGGAGACAGGACCAACGGTGGGTTCGATGAGCACCCTCACCTTCCACGCTGAGGGCAGATGGGGGAGGGGCTCGCAGGCGGGTGGGATTGGTGGTGGGCTGGTGCCCAGCGTGTCCTGCATGGATTAGAGGAGCCAAGATGGGGCTGTCCAGTGGCAAGTGCCTGGTTCTGGGGCCAGTGACTCTTCCTGTGTCATAGGGTTGAATAAGCTCATTTGAGACGTATGCGCGTGGTGTGTGTGTGTGTGTGTGTGTGTGTGTTTGAAGGGGGAGCCCTTGCTGGTTTCTCCCCCAGCAGCCATGACAGGCAGAGCAGGGGTGGAGTCTGAGTCTGGCGGACAGAGAGAAAAAGAAGTTGAGGGAGGGAACTGGCTGACTCCAAACCTGCGCAACCAGCCAGACGCTCAAGGACCCCAGCGGCCAGGCAACCTTCCCCCTCCCCAGCCGATACCTGTCCCCCAGCCCCATCTTTTCTTTCCTCCTCCAGGGACACCAAGACCCAGGGGCTCAGTTCTGGCCCCTCCCTCTCTCCTCACACTTAACCCCACTTGCTGGGCAAACATCTGCCCCAGGAACGGAGCAGCTGGCAGAGCTGGGACTGAGGGACGTGTGTCCTGGGGAAGGGGATGCCTGGGTTCCAGCCTGGCTCCTGCCAAGCCCTGGAGGAGACAAACAAGAAAGGAAAGAAGGGGTCAAAAATTCCTCAAACACCACCTCTGCGCCCAGTGCCTGGGGAGTGCTTGCACCCACTCCCTGGTTTAATTTTCACAGGCGGGGACTTGCTGTCATCAAACCCATTCTACAACCGAGAGCCTGAGGTTCAGAGAGGTAAAGGGGCTTGTCCACGGTCACACAGCAAGACAGCACATGGCTTACACCTGAGCTTATCTGACTCCCAGGCCCCATGCACGTTTAATTCTGCCACATTTCTCTGGGCCTCAGTTTATCCATCTGTAAATGAGGGGGTCAGAGCAGGTTCGAGATAATAAATTGGTTTATCCTTCATGCCAACTCTGGTCCACTGTTAGAACTGCCTGACCACTGTTTTGAGAATTCTGAGCTAAGGCTGGGCTCGGTGGGAAGGAGTACGGTCATCCACTAGCAATGTCTGCCCTGGCTCAGGCATTGAGGGTTATAGCAAGCATGTTCTTTAAGAGCAGACATTCTAAGGGTCCTGCCAGCTCTGGCGTTTTGGTGCTAGGATGAGTTAACCCTCATCTCTAGTGGTCTTGGGTAAGTCCCTGCACATCTCCGAGGCTCAGGTTCTCACTGGGTCTGGCGTGGGAGCGGCTTCCACCAGCCCCTTTGTGAAGGACAGAGCCAGCTGCTCAGCCTCCCTCTACTCAACCTCTGCTTGTCCCCTCAGCCTTGAGCAGCTGTTGCCTAGCAACAGGGGGTGGGAAACTGGGAGGGGTTTGCAGAATCCTGGAATCTGGGCAAACATTCTGCCTATCTCCCACATCCCAGGCATGGGCCTTGGAGACCCCAAAGTAGCCCCGTGATGGTCCCCAGAGCTGGGGTCCAGGACCAGGTAATGGAGGGAGACAGTTCTCCAGGGGCCATGCAGCTGAGCTCAAGCCCTGGCCTTGCTAGACCAACTGTAGACCTGGGGCTTGTGGCCTCACCTTCCTGAGATGGGTTTCTTCATGCATAACACTGGGGTGACTCATCCCAACCCGGCCGAGGCACAGAGGGAGGGTTACAAAGATGATGGATGTGAAGGTGCCTTATGATTCTTAACCCTCCAGACCCTTCTCCCTCTGAGGACCTATGTAGAAACTCAGAGGGCGGCTCAGATGTTCATTCCCCTGCCCAGAGGTCAAGCCTGAGACCAAGGTCGGTCTCTAGCCATCTATTACAGTTCCCAAGCACCACTGTGTGTCAGGCAGGTGCTTAGGACATCAGGGGAAGACTGGGACTCGTGTCTCCCTTCTCAGGTTTGTGACATTGGGGTCCAGCCTGGCCTGGCCTGGCACTTGCAGCACTCCCTAGGACCCTAGGCAGGATGGACAGAGGTCCTTGGTCTCATACACAGATGGGAGCAGGGTCGGGGGAGGGGATCTGCAGAGAGAGAGAGAACCAGGGACGAGGTCTTCAGACAAAGAGGGGTGTAAAATGATGGGGAGGGGAGAGGAGACAGCAGGAGAGGTGAAAACCTATGGGAGAGGGGGAGGGAGGAGAAGTACCGAAGAGAAGAAGAAGAAGGGGGTAGGTGAAAGGCTGGGGGATGCTGGAGAGAGAAGGGGCCTCAGGGTAGCAGAGAGGAGAAGGGAGAGCTGATCTGCACGCTCCTCGGAAACCTCTCGGGGCTGGAAGGGCTGCCAACCAGGAGTCAGAGCGTTCCACTCCCCAGAGCTGCCCAGGACCCAGGGACCAAGTGGGAAGTAGAATGAGAATTCCAGTCTCTTTGCCAGAGCTCTGGAGCCCCCGCTGCTGCCAACAGGCCTTCGCTTAGGTTGCCTGGGATTCTGAGGACCAGGGCCAGGTCTCCACTGCCGCCTCGCTCCCCACACCCCAGGAGGGCAGGGCTCCCTTGTCCTAGAGGCCCACAGGCTCTCGCTGGTAGGGAGAGGGATCTAGGGCTCAGACCCAAAGCAGACATCCCCTCTGTGACCTCCTCCCAAGTGGATACTCAGAATCATCTTGCACTCCTCCCTGCACGGGGAGTTTACTATCCCCGTGGCAGCCCAGTCTCTCCCAGGATACTCCCAGGAAGTGAGGCTTAGTTCCATCTAATGAATGGACGGGAGTTAACTGGAAAAAGAAGGGAGAGGAGGTGCTCTAAGAAGAAGAAACAGCGATGCCAAGGCCCTCTGGTGGACCTTTGACTCACACAATGGGTCAAAGTCTGAAATCTGAAAGAAGACCCGGGCACTGCGGGGAGGGGCTGGGGGTTGGTGGTGTAAAATGAGGCTGGGGGTGGGGGAGCAGGTGCCAGTCCCTGCAGGGACGTGCAGACCATAGTGTGGGCTTCAGTCTTTGTGCCCGGAGCAATGAGGAGCCCTTGAAGCTTTAGGCTAGGAGGTGGTGCTGGTGTTTGGATTCGCATTTCAAGAAGATCCTTCAACCTGCAGTGTAGAAGACGGGTGAGAGGGGCCGGAGCGGCAGCAGGGCGTCCAGGGAGGAGGCTGCTGCAGTGCTTGGTGCACATGGTGATGGGAGCTGGGGCTGGGGGCAGGGAGTAGTGGGGGGCGCAGAGAACCAGACGGATTGGAGGCCCATTTTGGAGAACAGACCGGTCCTGTGCATGGATGGGGCTGGGGCGGGGGCCTGAGGAGTCTGGGGCAGAGTTGACTGCTGTCAGACAGAACAACTGACCCACACCTGTAGTGTCTTAAAACACTGCTTCCTGGGCCCATCCAGGCCTACTGATTTCAGATCTCTAATGACTGGGTCCAGAACCTACATTTTTAAAAGGTACTTTCAGATTATTCCAAGAATCAGTCCATTCATCATGGGCAATGGCTAGAATCTGGGATGCCCTGAGTCGATTCCCCATTTTACAGAGGAAGAAACAGGCCCCTGAAGGGGAAAAATGCTTTTCCAGGATCACACAGGACTAGAATAGTAGAAACAAATAGCATTAGATGCCTGATCTATTCTTCTTCTTCATGGTTTCCCTTAACCCTGGCCAAGAGCCCTGGGCAGGCTCTGGGGTGCTGGGAAGCACAGGCTTCGCCCTCACAACAATCTTGGTTCAAAGCCAGATTTCACCATTCCCTGGTTGGGTGGTATGGGCAAGTCACATCTCCTCTGGGAGCGTCAGGAACCTCACCTGCACAGCACATGAGATAGGTGCCTCAAAAGATGACTGAGGCGTTTGCACACGAGATCGTGTGCCCTAGGTGCCCAGCACGCGCTCAGTTAAGGGACGCTCTGGTTATTAAAGTTCACCCCCACTGCACCAAGGGCAGCCTCAAGTACAGGTGGGAGTGAGTTTGCATGTGTGTGTGTGTGCGTGTGTGTGTGTGTGTGTGAGACAGAAAGAGAGACAGACAGAGACAGAGACAGAGAGAGATGGGGGGCTTTGAAGTCTCCCCCTGGCCAAAACTATGTTCCTTCTCCTCATGACAATCACAACCACAATGTCTGAAAGCCCACCGTTGAAGCCACACTTCCCTATAGGCGCTATTCTTTTCCTTGCCTGCTTGAGCACAGAATTTTGCCGTGGAGGGAAGAGAGGCTGGAGAGGGGCGAGGTGACCTCCCCAAGTGCCACAGGCGGTGGAGGCAGAGCGAGGACCCCAGCCTGGCTATGCTGCACTCCTCGCGGGTCCAGGGCCCCTGGGTGCCGCGGGGCCACGGTCGGAGCAGGAGCATGGACTCCCCGCGGAGCCTGGGGAGGAGGCTGGGCTATGCGCTCGCCATAATCAAGGCGCAATCAGCGCTAATCAGCGTGTTCTTGAAATAGACCCAACTGGATGGGGGAAGCGAGCAGCCGCCTGGGTTTGTATAGCGGCAATCAGAGGGAGGCAATTTTAGATCCGCGGGAACAACAGCTCTTTGTCCGTGCGCAGGGACTCTGCCGAGCTCTGCGGAGCCCACTGCGGCTCGGGGATAAAAACACTCCAGTGGGGGCTGCAGCTGCCCCCGCCCACGAAGGCGGGGGGAGCATTCAGGCAGTGGGTCCAGCTGCCTCCAGGGTGAAGTCCAAACTCTCTAGCACTGTGGCCGGGCACCTACTATGTGCTGGGTGCACAGACAGCTGCTTTTTTGGTGAGTGGTGGGCTCCCTTTTGCAGGAGAGGGGTTGGAGGCTCAGAGAGGTGGTGGCTTCACTGTGGGTCACTGGGCTAGTAAGTGGCTGAGCTGGGGTGGGAATCCAGTCTGTCTGACTCCAGAGCTTGAGCCTGTTCCTTTTATGGGGGACCATCAGACCCTAGGACACCTTATCCTAAGTTAAGCGAACACCCTAATGGAACTCTCAGGTCTTGCAAAAATCACAAAGCCTGGGGATTATTGGTTCCAATTTGCAGATGAGGCAAATTGAGGCTCAGAGAGGCAAAGAGACTTGCTTGAGGTCACCCAGATGGTGTAAGTGGTGGAGCCAGAATTCAAACCACATCTGTGAGATGCCAGAGGCCCCCGTTGAAATCACTAAGCTCTGGACTTCTTCAAGGGCCCAATCCCCACCACCGCCTCCAGGAAGCCTTCTCTGCCAGCTCTGGGGCTGCCATTCTCTACCCCTCTGAATGACGCTTGGTTATGGAACTGGCCTGGTGGTTATGTGTGGCTGGGGTATGCACTTTTGGGGCTTTTGGTGACCCAGCATCATTCACCCCCTCTGTTGGTGCTGGTACCCCCTGATTTCCCTTTGGGGTCGTAACTCTCAGGCAGAAGGAAAGCTCCCTGACAGCCGGTGCTGAGTGAGGTGGGAAGTGCTCCAGTCAGTCAGGGGCACTGACAGGTGTGAAGGGCCTGATCACAAGCAGAGAATGCACCGGGGAGGGGCGGTGCAGGCCAGGCAGGAAGCCACGGCAGCAGCCCAGGTGAGGGCGCAGAGTCCAGCAGTGGCTGGAATGGAGGAGTGTGTGAATTTGAGAGGTACCAAGGAAGAGGATGGGGAGACTGGCTGATTGGTGGAATGTGGAGAGTGAGGAGGATTCTCAGTTGACGAGCTGGCCCACACGCCGGGCATCCTTGATTCCCCTCACAACCACTTCCAAACCCCCAGGAAATCCTACCTTCAAAATATGGCCACAATCTGACAACATCTGCCCTCTCTCTCCAGTCCAACCCCCAAGATCTCTTGCCTGGATGACAACAGCCTCCTCACTGGTCTCCCTGCCTCCACCCAAGACCCCCACAGCAGCCTATTACAGCAGAAATCAGATTATGTTCCTCTTCTGCTGAAAACCCTCCTGTAGCTCCTTAGCTCACATCTACACCAGCCTCCCAGCTGGTGATCTGCCCACCACCTCTCTCACCTCCTTTCTACACGCTCCCCTTGTTCCCCTTGCTTCAGCCATCCTGGCCTCCTAGCTGCTCTGGGAACAGTGCAGATAAGCCCTCACCCCAGGGCCGTTGCATATGCTGTTTCCTCTGCCTGGAATGCTCTTCCCCAGACAGCCACAGGCTCCCCGCCCTTCTCCCTCCCCCCCCTTCCCTGACCATCCTATTTAAAATTCCAACACAACTCCGTACTCCCTGGCCCTCCCTATACCTCTTCCCCACTTTCTTTCTGGCCCCATTATTTATCATCTTCTATACTGTATATTTTTACTCTTTAAAATATTCAGTCATCTTGTAATAACCTATAATGGAAAAGAATCTGAAAAAAATGTATATATGAATCATATATATATGATTCAGTTTTATAAATATATATAAAATTGAATCTCTTTGCTATACACTTGAAATATTGTGAATCAACCATACTTCAATTAAAAAATATTCATTGTCAAAAAAAAAAAAAAAGGGCTTCCCTGGTGGCGCAGTGGTTGAGGGTCCGCCTGCTGATGCGGGGGATGCGGGTTCGTGCCCCGGTCCGGGAGGATCCCACATGCCGAGGAGCGGCTGGGCCCGTGAGCCATGGCTGCTGAGCCTGCGCATCCGGAGCCTGTGCTCCGCGGCGGGAGAAGCCACAACAGTGAGAGGCCCGCGTACCGCAAAAAAAAAAAAAAAAATTCATTGTCTTGTCCTCCCACTAGAATGTAAGCTCTGTGAGGGCAGAGTCATTGTGGGTCCTCAACCAATATTTGCTGAATGGAGGAAGTGGTTGGATGGTGGTGTCATCTATTGAGACAGGAGGAACAGACTGGTGGGTGTGGGGTTAGAGGAGATGAATTCAACTGGGAAACTTGAGTTTGAGATGCCCCAGTGGACTCCCAAAAGGAGCTGTTCACAAAGCAAATATACAAGCATGGACCTTAGTTTCTTCATCTGTAAATTGGGCTAATAATCCCAGCTCCCTCAATGGGTGTGTGTGGGGAGGGCAGGTCTCCTGAGATAAAAGGGCGGCAGTAATGAGCACACAGTCAGCCCTTAACAAAGAGTGGCTTCTTTGCTAGTGTGTTTCCTTCTCCCCTCAAACAGCTGTGAGAAGCTCACTATAGACAAGTTCCCTGTGACAAGCTTGAAGCCGCTGGCACATCCATAAATATTTGGAGAATTACTTGGCGCAGAGGAGGGGTCCTGCCCCATTTGCTTCTCCCTCCTCCTGAGGCTTAGCTCACTGGGCGCCCAGAGGCCTCAGCAGAGGCTGGAGCCGAGGTTGAGGAACGTATGCAGTGGCAACATCCTCCCCTTCTCTCTCTTGCCATTTCTTCCAACCACATGAGAATCATTTTCCATTCCCTGCGGGCCTGCGTTTGTAACCAGCCTCCCACTGGTGAGGAGAGGATTGTTAAAAATAGGTTTATTGATTTTATTTTTTGGAATATAAAAGCAATAGATGCTCTTTGTTAAAGAAAAAATTAGATGGCATAGAAAGAAAGGAGAAAATTAAAGTCAGCCCAAAACGTATCACCCAGAGATAATCATCATCTACATCTCAGTGTCTGGCCTTCTCATCTGTGTGCTATATTTTTGTGTCCAAATGGGTTTGGGGCAGGACACCAGGGCAGACGGAGCAAGGTAGGGACTAGAGGGAGGCTGGGCAGGTACCAAGGCAGGGCCTAGTGGCGGGGCCTCTGTAATTGCTAGTACACGGTCAGAGCAAACCCACAGTCTGTCCCACGTCAGGTCCATCCCTGAGAAGCTTCCCTGTGCTGCTCATATTTTATCATCATTTTCATATTCACCTATCCACACTCCCCTGGAAATTTTCATATTTTTAATACCTTTCCTGTTTATTGGGAGCTCTATAAAACAAAGGCCATATAGCCGCTATCTCATTTAATCCTTAAAATAACCAAAAGAGAACATTCCTGTGATTAGCCCCATTTTACAGATGAGGAAACTGAGGCCCAGGGAGGCGAAATGACTTTGTCCAAGGCACAGAGCAAGTTCAGAACCAGGATGCAGGTCTCCTGACTACAGCATCCTGAGCAGAGCTACATGTAACAAGAAGCACACTCTCTCCATGTGCCAGACACTTTAGGCGCACACCATTGTCTCCTTTAAGCCCCTCAATGTCAGAGGGGCTTATTCTGTCCAGTTGCACAGATGAGGAAACTGACATCAGAGAGGTGAAGTCATTTGCCTAAGGCCACACAGCCAGTGAGTGAGGCTGTTGAGAACTGAAGGCAGGGGCCTCTGGGTGTTGCGGTAGCACTGCAGACACAGCTCAGGATGGGGCGGGGTGAGAAGGGTGAATCATGCCCTTCTGTCAAGGGCAGCCTCTCGGTCCCTCATCTGGAGCCTCTGGACCCTCTACTCTCGAGTTCCAGTCTCCAGTTCTGACCTCACTGGTCGGAGCCTGGATCCCAAGGACGGGGGTTGGGTTTAGCAGCAGCGCCACCTGGTGGCTGATTTGCTGCCACCAGAGCCCGTCTGAGCCCAGGACTCCGGGTAGGAGGGCCGTGATCAGGGGAGGGAGGTCCCCCAGCTCGTTCTTCCTTGTGGGAGCCCCAGGTCACCCAGTAGCCGCCTGGTATAGAGAAAAAAACCAAGGACTCTGGGTTTGATAGACTTGGCTTTGAATTCCAGCTCAGTCTGTGTGATGCTGGGCAAGTTCCCCCACTTACTTGAGTTTGTTTCCACAACTGCAAAGTCGGAATGAATCGCAGTTGCAGGGTGGTTTTGAGGCTAATGGAAAATACCTGACCCTATCCCAGGTGCACGGGAGGTGCTGAATAAATGATACTCTCAGCGATCAGTAAATGACACTTGCCTTTGCTCTGCTGTCTCCTCTGAGCCCTCTCCCCACTGTCTGCTCACGGGGACCCACAGATCAGGCCCAGACCCTCTGCTGGGCTTCTCCTAAGTCACCCTTCTTTGGTTGGGCCCAAGCTCCTGTTCAGACCAGGCCATGAGCGTCTCCTCACTCTAGAAATGGTTCGCTTTGGGAAGATACTCAAAAGGAAGGCAGAGAAGATTCCTGGGAGAATAACAAAAGCCAAGTGTTGGCTAGAATTAGTCTGACACACCTAGGTGGGGGGTGGGGGAGTCTCTCTGGAAGAGCAAAGCCTGTGCCACTCTCTCAAGGTCAAGGTCGCGGAGTCCTCAGCCCAGGCCCTCCTTGCCCACTGCCTCCCGTGGTTTGCAGTTCAGGCTGGGCCTCCCCATCACTGCCGGGCCGCCCCCTGCCTTCACTCACATTCACGTCAGATTCACTGCCTTGCCCCGCCCCCGGAAAGCATTTCTGAGCTCCCCTCCTCCCCTTTCCTCAAGGCTGCATCCTGCAGGGTGCTCTCCAGAAACACGCTTACCACAGGGTGACCCCAAGAGCCCCCTAGAACTCTGGATGGCTCCATAGCCCTGCAGTAATGACCAAGGGCCCTGATATTCTTACAACTCTGGATGGCCCTCAGTAACTCTGACATACTCTGCGATGATTCTCCATTTTCCCCAGCGGTCCCCTATGTGTGTGAGTACGGGTACCATCCAGTACCCTCAACCCCTCCTAGCTCCCAAAGGGCTCCATCACGTACTGACGGCTCCACATAATTCTGCTGGATTCCTAGGACCCCCTAACTTGTCTTTTAGGTCTCCAGGGGTCCCAATGGTCCCTTCCACTATCAACACCTCACTGGCCCCAAACGTTCCCTTGTCCCTCTCAGTGAACCCCAGTGGCAGGATATCATTTCTGGGAAACTCTGGAGACTTCTAGAGGTCCCTAGTGTCACCTGAGGTGTTTCAAGGCTCCTGAAGACCCTCAGATCTTTCCCACACGGCCTCCACCACCATCCGGTTCCCCATGGCCATGAATGATGCATCAGTGCTCATGGCGGCACTCAGTGCCTTCCAAAGGTGGTCTATGGAAAGTGCATGGGCCTTGGAGCCGGAGACCCCAGGCCTGTTACCATAGCTCTGCAGCTATCCAGTTCTGGGACCTGGGGCAGCCAAATCGACTTCTCTGAGCCCATTTGCTCATTGGTAGAAGGTGACCACCATGCCAACCCGCACAGGGAACAAGGGCAGGGTGCTACCTATGGGGGAGCCAGCATGGTTTCCAGCACCAGGTAGGTCTTCAGTGCCTGTTCATTCCCTTTCCCATAGCTCCCCACTCTCAGGCAAGCTGGGTGTTTATTCATCGAAGCCCCTGCCCCAGGAAGCATCTGCTCTGTGCCAGGACCTGCACTGATGTTGGTGTTACCCAAACCCCTTACTCTGAGAAACTGGGGAGGGCTCACCGCAGCCACACAGCAGGTGAAGTCGCACAATGTGTTGTAAGAGTAAACCAGGGCTGGGGGGCGGAACTCTGGCTTTCACCATGTTTCCCCAAAGACATTTTTCTGCCTCTGCCTTTCCCCGGGCTGTTCCCCCAACTCAAATGCGCTTCCCTGCCTGGCAAAGTCTTCCCATCCCTCAAGGTGCAACTCAAGTCTCCAGTCCTTGGTTAAGTGCTTTGGTATGTGGCCTCTAGGCAGACCCGGCAAACCTCGGTCCTACTCAGCTCCTCCACTCTCCAGGAGGTATATCTGGCATCATTTTTTGGCAAATTATTTGTGGTCTCTAAACATTAGTTCTTTTATATAAAAAAATGGGATAACACTTACCTGCTCGGTTTGTTGTGAGGCTCTGATGAGGTAATGCAGGCATGACCCCTGGAACATAGTAGGTGCTCAATAAACTGCTCTGATCCTGCCCTTGGCACTCCCTGAGCACTTGTCCCTGGCACGTTCTGCCCTGGAGTTTCTCGTGGGGGTGGTCCTGACAGTCCAGCTAGCCTGAAGCTCTGAGGGCAGTGCCTGTGTGGCTCCTCTCAGTATCCTTCACGAAGTGGACCTTATTCAAAAGTGAGAGACAGAGAAGGCCAAGAGTTGGCCACAAAGACTGGCTCTGCTCCCTAGCGGGTCAGGAAGTGCCCCGGCCAAGGGCTCATTTGATTTTTCACAGCCTGAGAGGGTGCAGGGGGCTGAGTATGAGACGGGAGGGCAGAGGACTTCCAGGGGCATCTTGAGCCCGCTATATTTCCTCTCTGGGTCACATTTTCTTCACCTTTCGACTAGTGGCCAATCCAAGGCCCGGAGAAGTGGGCACACTTGCCCGGGGCCACACTGCAGAGCTCAAACTGGCTGGTGAAGACTGGGGAAGACAGAGCAGCTTCTCCCCATGCACTTGCCCCTGTCCAGAGGAGTGTGGGCACCTCTCCTCTTGACTAGGAAGGGCAGGGACACTCAAGACAAGGGGCCGTTCCACTTTTCTCAATACCCCTAGTCCTGGGTCCAGGCAAGGAGCACGGTGCATGCTCAGTAAAACCTACCGAATACATGACTCTATTTTCCAGAATTTGCAGTTCTCAGCCCAAAGTGCCAGCTATTTGGTGCCTGATCCCCTCCCTCAACCCAGAGAAAGATATCTTAGGCCTCCCCTCTCCTCTGGTTAATTGCAGCACCTAATAGAGCTAGGCTGCAGAGTCACACTTGGCCAGCAGGGGTTGCTAGACACACTGCAGCCTGCAAGGTCTACTGGGTGAATGAATGCCACAAGTTACCAATTCTGTAAGCTCGGGAGTCTGCAAATCAGATTTCCTGGGAATGAGGGAGACCCACATTTCCATGACGCAGCCTCTTTGTGCCTTGCTGCTGATCACTGCCTAACACAATATACTTTCAGACACAAGGAGGGCACGTGGGCAGGGGACAGGTGACTGAACCGATCCCCGTGGCTCTGTGAAGTTATAAGGTACTCAGGGACCCTCTGGGGAGTCACAGGGATTTTCTGAATTCTGGATCTTTGTGGGATGCTTTCCCTGTGAGCAGATGTTACCACCTCACACGTGGCAAGAGGCCAAGACAGGTTCAGGTGGACCTGGATTTTAAGCAAAAGAGCCAACCAGATAGGAATGAGCAGACCCTGTGTGCAGACGACCTTGCTGTGCCATGTGCTAGCAGGACAAAGCACACTCCATGGTCCTGAGCCACTGTCTGGAAATCTCAGACACAGATTTAGAGATTTTTGTCTACGTTCTGAGCAACAACACACTTTGAGAGCTTAGGCACAATTCTTTCAGGATAATGATAACCAGTGTGAACACAAAGCTTTACCATTCACACCCAAAGTGCATAGGATCTCACAGTCATCCCAAGTTTGAAGCAGGAGGTATTATCCCCATTTTAGAGATGAGAAAACTGAGGCTGCCAAAGGTGGATCCCAGAGCCCAAAGCAGAGCTGCACGCTCCAAATCCTTGTCTCCTTCTACCCCCCGTTGCCTGCCTCAGACACGCAGGGCTGCCCCCTAGGACAGGTGCATGAGCTTTGTGGCAACCGTCGCTGCCATCACGGGGTGGCTCTCGCCTTCTCTGCGTCTTGCAGCCTGAGGGAGAGTAAGGTGTAGTGACAAGGGGACTGGGCTTTGGGTTCAGACAGAGCTGACTTCTCTTTCTGGTCCAGCTATTTACTAGCTGTGAGGCTCTGGGCAAATGGCTTGACTTCTCTGTGCCTCAATTTCCCCTGTCTGTAAAGCAGGGGAAGTAACAGACAAATAAAGTGGGGTTGTGGTAGGATTTAAAGAGAGAAATTTTGTAAAGCACTTAGCACACAGTAGACCTTCAGTGCATGGGGATCACATGAAAGGCAGTGTGGGCTCCTGAAACAGCCCTGGGTGTTTCTAACTTGTAATCCCCAGTTGAAACAGCAAATGCCAAGATGGTTTGGCAGGAATATCACGGAAGTAATAAAACAGGAAGAACCACCCGATGAATACCACTCTGCCAGGAACAGCCACAGAGAGTTTGTTCACTTCTTTAATTTTTAAAAATGAGTAAGCTGACAATCGTGTACCCTTTGAATACCCAATAAAAACGTTCATTATGCAAAACAGTACAACCTTGTTCATTTTTTAATAATACTGTAAATATTTCAGAAAGGATGTATTGTTTCTAATGAATATCAAAAAAGTCACTGCAATGACGTTTCGCCTGCCCCCGCATTTCCCTCCCCGCCCCCCAAAGTTACCCAAATACTAGTAGGAAATTACAAAAAGCAAAGAACAAAAACCCTCCCTCCGCCCTGCACCATGAGTCCCGTGAAGTAAGTGAAGTGTTAAGTGCCACAAGTACAATGCGGCTTGTCCCCAGCTAGGCCGTGGGGCTGTGCACTGGTGACAGTGGTTGGTGGAGAACCGGTAGCAGCAGCAGTGGGGAGACCCCCTCCCCAACCTGTTGGGAGAAAAGCAGACGACGATGGACACAGGCGGGGGCTCAGCCAGAGCCCCGGTCTTCCTGCATCCATTTCCTGGCTCCACCGGAGCAGACAGCTCATCCCGACTTGCCTGGGGGGCGCTTGGCATCCCTCTTAGCAAACGCGGGCTTCAGACGGGGGCTGGCCGGGGCAGAGAAGCTGGGCATTTGGGCCAAGCAAACACGCAGGTTTATTACAGGAAACTAAATCCTCTGTTTGGAGGAAACTCGCATTTCCACCGAATAAGATAGGGAACATAAAGGAAAAGGATAAAGAATGCACCTTCCCTGTCCCCAAATAACTCCGGATCCAAGGCAGAGGCTTGCCGTCAAATCCAATTAAAGAAGAGAGGGGTCAGCCAGGGAGGCCTGGCGCGGCACCAGCCACCTCCCCACACCCTAGGGCTGTACCGAGGGACGGGTGGGAGCCCCCATCTCCCCATCAGTGAGGCTGAGGCTTCTCAGCTCCCTGGCCAGGGAGGCAGGTGCTTTGGCTCCTGGGAAAAAGGTAGGGAAGAAGCCTTGTGAAAATTCCAGGGTTCTGCTGGTGACAGGAAGGGATGGGGAGGGACTGGAGGTCACAAGATGGCAGGAGAGGGAGGAGGGCAGGGACGACAGCGAGAGGGACCAAACGAGGCAGGGGGACAAAGAAGGGGCTGGAGGAGGAAACCAGGCTCCAGGCCCGACCACAGCTCCCTCCCTGGAGGCTGCTGGAAGGTCCTACAATGCAGATCCCGGTGGGGGCAGTGGCAGGACAGACAGCCGCAAGCAGAATAGAGGCTGCTGCCAGGGCCCGAGAACCAGCGCACAGGCAACTCCAGCCAGCCCTTCTGAGGACAGAGAGGCAGAGCGGAGGGTGTGAGCAGACGGCCAGGAGGAGCCCTGCCACAGGGCCGAGGACCTGGCTGGTCTCGAGGATGGGAATGCTCATGGATGAGATCAAACCACAAAGTTTCCGTGATAAACTTGACTTTAAATAAGGGGGTGAGGGGCGAGGGACTGCCCACCTGCAAGTCTTCAGAAGAACCCGAGATCAACAGCGGGTCTGCAAGCCAAGGAGGCACGCAGAGCACCCCCAAGAGATGAAGCCGGGTGGGCAGAACCTCAGAGGTCACCTGATCCAGCCCGCCCCACTGGGGACACGCGAGAGGGGAGGGAAGTGCCCCAGATCACCCGGTGGGACCAGGGAAGAGGAGGGCCTGCCACCCAGGAGTCCTGAGTCTGCCGGGACTTCTTCTCTGACACAGCCTTGCTGTCTGCAGACCCACCTCTAGGAAGCTGGGGATGGGAAAGGGAGGGGCTGAAGGGGAAGCATGGCAGCGCGGAGGAAGGGCAGCTGCACGGTCAGGGACCAAGGTGGGACACGAACCGGTGGGTTCAAAGGCTGACGGAGGGGGACAGGCATCGCTCCCGCCCACCTGCCCCACAGCCCGAGTATAAAAGTCTGACCCTATGATACAACTTCCTAACCCCTAGAAAATGCTGGTTAAAAGTGACCTAGCACAAGAGGATGATACTAGTCCCTGTACAGGATTATCTCTTCATATTGTTACTCACATGGCAACTGGGGGGCGAGGAGGGGATGTGACTTGAAACCAGAGTGGGTGCGGCCACCTTAAAATTAACTTGTTAATTAATCTTGTGCAAAACGAGCAAGCCTCTACCATTAGGTGAAGTACGTGGTTCAGGTATTCATTTGTACACAGGGCGGGGACGGCGGGGATGGCGGAGACGGGGCGGGCGAGGAGCGGAAGAGGCATCAGGGTGGCAGGGGCGCTCAGAAGTGCGTCTCCTTCTCTGTGATAGCTGCAATGGTCCCATCACCCTTGAGTTTGGCGTCACAGTCATTAACCATCACCGTCCGTGGGCCTGCCCCAAGCTTGCCCCGCGTGCTCAGATCGGCGCTGGGGGTCGTCAACTTCCGGAATTTCTACACGGTTGGAGAGGAAAAGAGCTGTCTGAGAGCGGCCGCCAGGGTCCTGGGCCTGCCTCGGCACCTCCCAACGGCACGGTGGACACCTCGGGGCAGTGAAGCCCCCAGCCCCAGCCCTGGCACTCAGAGCTCTGTCCTGGACGATGCGTGGACCTCCGGGTGTCCGTTTCCCGCCCCCACCCCCGGACATGGGGACAATCACTGGATGAGGAGTAAGGAGACAGTGAGCGGGAGTGCCCACGCTGTACCTGGCCCGCTGCAGGTGGCCGGGACGTGAGAGCTGTACCCGTGGAGACAGAGAAGCTGGGGTGTGAGCTGCTGCTTAGCCTCCCTACATGTGGGGCAAGTCACCCAACATCTCTGGGCTGTGTTTTCCCATCTGTGAAATGGGATGGGAGTACCTGCCCGAAGGGCTGCTGTGAGGATGAGCTACGGCACCTCCAGAGCCGTTCCTATAATGAGGTACGTTTCCCACAAAAGGCGGTCATCACGCTCCCCCACCCGGGGGAGCAGGCGGTGTGTGTCTAAAGACGGAAGCGTTACCCCTAAGGCCACAGCCTCACGCCGCCTGGCAGAGTGGCCGGCTCTGGGCTGGGCGCAGACAGGGCGGCCATCGTCGACTCTACCAATGAGGGAGTGGAGGCCACGGGCAGACCCTGGACACACGCTCCTGCCCCCTCGGCCCAGCCTCGGGTCCCACACCTCAGCCTCATGTGCACCTCCAGAAGACATCAGGCCAGGATTTGGGAGGCCTTTCCTGGGCATAAACCTTCTCCCCAGGAAGGCTGGGAAGACTTTGGGGTGGCTGGTTTCTTATGATCAAGGTTCTGTTTTCTCTTTCAGATCCTGCCGTGCCTGAGAGAAGCTGGACCTATCCTGCCCGGATGGGATTAACAGGCAGCTCCTGCACCCCCGCCCACCCCTTGGCAATGCCGAGCACCTCCTGGGTGCCCGGCATGGTGCTAGGCTCTTGATACAGGACAGGCGCTGGGAGCACGGGCTCTGGAACCAGACACCTGGGCTTGACTCCCAGTCCCACCACTTAACTGGGGCAAGAACTTAACCCTCTGTGTCTCGTTCCCTCACCTGTCCAAGGGGGTCACAGTGGCACCTGCCTCTAGCGTTGTCATGAGGTGGCCTCAGATTTGTTGACCCATCCACAGCTCTTAGCACAGACTACCCACCCTCACAGCAGTTCTCTGACCCCATTTTTCCTTCCAGATCCTTCCCATCAGCAGGCAGAACCTCCTGGAAATGGAAGGAGGTGAACTAACTGGCAGGGGCCTGCCATGGCCAAGGGGTTAGGGCTCCAGGGCTGCTCTCCTCTGGACACGTCTGGTCCCAAACCAGAATTAACAACTGCCCTTGACCTACATTCCCTGCAGGAGCAGAGGACCCTGACTTGCTTGAGGGCACGAGCAGGCTGGAGAAAGGGACCTTCCCTCTCAGCCTGCGCCTCCTGGCTGGATGGTGGCTTTTCTGGAGCTCAGGCCCCTGGGTGGGCAGGAGAGCTGGCTCTTGCCTGTGCGTGTCTGCACACAGGCCGCATGCTTGTGAGACGCAGGTCAGCCCCGAGAGCCCTGGGGTGCTGCGCTGGGGCAGGAACGAGGCGGGGGCAGGGGGCACAGGGTACCTGCTGCATCACTCAGAGGCTGTGTGCCCTTGGGTAACCTGCTTCCCTTCTCTGTGCTCAGCTTCCTCACCTGTGACATGGGGACAGGAAGCTCCTCCGCCTCACAGGACTGCTGTGAGGAGTCAGTGGCCTAGTGCTTGTAGACGGCTTAGAGCAGCGTCTGCCACACGGCAGACAGTTTGCAAAATGGGCGAGAAGCTGACTCAGACCTTCTGATCTGCCAGAGGGTGGGAAAGGAGAGTGAGGAGAGAGTGGGTGGGGGGGTGTGACGGGTTGGGGTCCAAATTCACTCTGCTGCCAAGAGACCACATACTGCAGGATTCCACTGGCAGGAAACGCCCATAAGAGCCACACACACAGAGACAGATTTGTGCGTGTCTGGGCTTGGGAACAGGGCTTACTGGGAATGGGCACCAGGGATCTTAAAAACAAATAAATAAGTAAATAAATAAATACATACAAATATTTGCAAACTGATTTATGGTGATGACTGCACTACACAGAAAGTTACTAAAAAAACCCCCACTGAATTGTATACCTGAAATGGGTGAATTTTATGATATAATATAGAAAACATACCTCAATAAGATTGTTAAAAAATTTTGGTTTGCTAATTTTTGGCTGTGTGATCCTAGGCGAATGACTTAATTTCTCTGAGGACTAGAGGAGATGCAGCACAGAGAGAGCTTGGCACAGCGACGACACAGGATAGATGTTCCACAAATGTCAGACCCTCTCCCTGTGCCCTGGGAATGGGGTCCTTAATGAACAGAATCAACAGAGCAGTAAGAGCTAACACTTGGTCTCTCTCTCTCTCCCAGGTCCTGGTCTAAGCGCTTTCCCTCTGCATACTCACTGAGTCCTCAAACAACCTCTGTAAGTGAGGGACTGCTGTTGACCCATTCTACAGATGAGGAAACTGAGGCTGAGCTCAGGGAAAATGTCTCAACCCCAAGGCTTCAGCACAGCAGTACTGACGAATACCCGCCAGGGAGGAGTTGGCCAGGCTTCCCTGGGAGACACGTAGGGACACGTTCTCATCACACCCATTGCCCAGATGAGGAAGCGGGGACCCAGACGTGCCCATGGCTGTGCCCACACTCACCAGTCCTCCCAGCACTGCCAGCCCTGCCCTGAGCCATACGCTCCACCTCTGAGCCGCCCTTCCTGACCCCTCCTCCCAGGCTGCTCACCTCCGGCAGTGTCCCTTCCGTCTTCCACACCTTGATGAAGACCCAGAGCGGGATGCAGAGCATGGAGGACAGGGCCATGAGCCAGCCAATGCCATAGCCCCAGGCGGGGTAGGTGTAGATGTTGTTGTACTTGAGGGGCTTGTACTTGACCAGGAAGAAGATGAAGATGCCCTGCGGGGAGACGGGGAAAGGTCCCTGGGGCGGCCCTCAGCCTGCGTGCGGGCAGCCAGCAGGGGAGACAGTCAACCCCGTGTGGCGGCCTCGGAGAGGTGACGCCCTGCTGGGTCCACAGAGAGAAACACGGGGAACTAACCCCCACAGATCCCAGGAGACCCTCCGCGACCCCCAGGAGCCTCACCCCCCGCCTCTGCCCAGTCAGGAATTATTATTTTTTCCTAGCTACTTCTCAGGGCTGGTTTCAAAGCTGCCTTTCAGAACTAAGATGGTTTGTGAAGATGCTCTGAGATACTTCCAGTGCCAAGAACTGGGTGAAGAGCAGGGGGTTTTGTCTTTTTAGTTAAACGTCCTCTCACAAAGGCCTCTCCCGGTCTGACGTGAGGGGCAGAGCGTGGGCCCCTTCACCCTCACACTGCTGCTTCACTGTGAACAGCAGAGCCAAATGCCTTTCACAGGACCCTCAGCCCCCACAGAGGCAGGTCCCAGCCACCTCTATACATATGCAGGCATAGAACCTGAGGTCCCAAGAAGGGAGGTGATTTGCTCACAATCACACAGCAAGCTGGTTGCAGGGCTGGGGTCCTAGTGAGGCTCCCTGGCCAAGCCCAGAGACTGTCCCCACAATGCCGGCTTTGAAAAGTGTCAGGTGCCTCGGACCTTCTGAGGGCACAGAGGGTCCCCAGGGGGACATCACCTCCTCAGTCTCGGCCTCAGCCAGGTCTGGGCTCTGGGGTGCAGAAGTACGTGGGTAGGTGGGTGGGTGGGTGGGTGGGATGCAGGCGGCTCCCGGCAGGGCCCTTACCGCACAGATCCCGGGGGTCACGACTTTCCAGCACCATTGGATGAGTGACAACGGCCGGTAGCCAATCATGTCTTCGATGTTATCATAGAAGCGGTTGCTTCCTGTCCAGAATAAAGAAGACGGGCACACACACCCCAGAAGATTTCTGTACAAGACTCAGAGGGAAGGCTATGAGTGTCTGGTTTCCCCAGCCCAAGACACATTGCGGCAGGAACCCTATTTACCGCTTAAAAACTACCAAGGTGTTACATATGTGAGGTGTCAGGATAAACTGCAGTAGAAGGGACTCTGGTTCAGTATTTGGAAGACCCCTTCTGACCCTGGGCAGTGAGGTCCAGGAAACGGGCAGGAGTTTCTGGGGGAAAGGAGGAAGGTGGTCCCTTTGAGGCAGGGCCAGGGGCTGGCTGACCTGCACGGGGGCGGGGGTCAGGGCTCTGAAGGTGAGGGCCGGACGGGCGGCCTGTGGGGTGTCTATTCCCAAACCACACTTGGGAGTGTGCATCACCATTGAGACCAGCAACCCTCATGCACTCATATGGTTTGGGGAACCAGAAGGCATGTGCTGACTGAGGGCCAGGCACTGGGCCGCCTGCTTTGCCTACACTACCTCCTGCTCGGAGACACTACTCCATTTTGCAGGTGGGAAAACTGAGCATCAGGGGCAGAAGGACAGAATCAAGGTCACAGTGTCCGAGCCTGGAACCCCTCCCTCTGCTGCAGGGATATAAAAGCAGGAGGGTCTCCCGACAAGTGGGAAAGGACAAGAAGTCCCTGAGGGGAGGACGAAGAGGTTGATGCAGATGGAGACCAGCCACAGGGAACCCAGGCCCAGCCGGGTCCCGGGTGTGCATGTGCTGGGCACCATGGCGGCCTCTGGGGTGTGCGAGGGGTCAGCCTCTACTCACCGTACACCCAGCCGATGCAGATGCATTCAAAGATGGCCACAAAGAGAAGGCACATCCCACTGGCGGCGTAGGAGTCAAAGAGCTGGAAGATGTACATGCCACCCTGGGAAGTGAGAGGACAGAAATATGGACAGAGGGACAGACAGCTGGAGAGCAGGGTCAGCCAGCTGGCCTTGGGAAGGGCTCTCTGCCCTGCAGCTACCACTAGCCGGGACTCACTTCCACCAGGACAGACTGGTCTCCCCAGGGTCCTGGAACACTGCGCCCACCACACCTGGGCGCCCCCTAAGACCACCCTCTGGGGGGTTGCTGAGATTGCAATAGTTTGTCTTGTCCCTGCTCCCCAAACGTCAGAGACAACACAGAAGACCAGAGACTGGAGATTGGGAAGGCTCAGCACCTCTCTCCAGGTGGCTGTGACAGCCTCCCCACTGGCCTCCCTGCCTCCAGCCTCCCTCTCCTACCCTTCCACACACCAGCTTTCACAGGGACCTTTCCAACCTGCAAATCTAACCATGTCACCCTACAGTTTACAATTACCCCTTGGCTTCCTTCAGCCTGCCAGCCAGGGCTGCCCTCCTCACTGGGCCTCAGCTCCCCTTCCCACAGTCCCCCTCAACATGCTCCCTCCTGGACACACCAAGGGACTGTCTCACTGCTGTGCCTTTGCACATGCTCTTCCCTTTCACTGGGTAAGTTCCTTCAAAGCTCATCTCAAATGTCACCTCCTCCAAGCAGCCCTCCCTGACAGGCTCGTTCTTTCTTTGGGCCTCCATAGCACATTTTAAGGATTCATAGTTTAAAAAAAAAAGTGTTCTGCCATCAGCTACTCTGTTAGCTCTGAGCTCCTGCTGGGAAGGCCCCCGCACTGGTCCTCTGTGTGTCTCCCACCCTCAGCGCAGGGCCCGGCTTGCAGTATGTCCCCGTAAGTGCAAATTGAATCATGTGAAGTGAGTGCCCCGTTGGGGAGGGACTCTGAATGGCTTGTCCACAGCTGTGTCCCTGTTTCTGGCCAAAGACTCGGCACACAGTAGGTGCGCAATCGTTGTGGGATGCAGGAACAAAGTGGGCCAGCTCTGTGCTATGCAAATGTCTGATGATTAAGTTCAGTGGAAGGCCAGGGAGGTGCAAGCTTGGCTGGCCAAGGTGCTCTGGAAGGATCTCTGGGAGGCAGGGGAGGCGTCTGGGTGGGCAGAGGAGGGGAGGCCAGATGCAGGTGTGGGAAGGGTTGGGATCCGTAAAGAAAATCCTACAACACAATGAGAGTCCTTGGCGGGACAATCGAAAGCAGCAGAAACAAAAGTACAAAAGGGAGGGAGGGTCGGGTTGGGGGAGGTGTTCCAAATGCCAGGAAAGGAGGGGGGTTAAGAGGCCAGGATGAAGCCTGGACAGCCTCCTTATGTGTCTGCCATGGGGACCTCTTGGGACTAAGCTTCTTCTCTGTGTTCCCCAAGCCCCCGGGCCTCCTTCTGTCATGTGAAAGACCACACACCCTGGGACTATTTGTTTCCTCATTCATCTCTTCAACTAGATCAGGGGCAACATCTCAGTGCTGAGTCCAAGTGGTCCTAGTGTGTGACAGCAGGGAGTGGTGGGGACTGTGGCTAACTGGAGAGCACAGGCCCCACGTGGCCACACAACTCCAGTCGATTGCTGCTGGGGGACGTAGGCCTGGGCAGCCAGGTCTGCAGATTTTCTGGAAGATGCCCCAAATCCAAATTTTCTTGAGAAATCTTTCTCTTTAATTTTGGTAACCTCTTCGTCTTCTTAAAAAATCACAGTGAGGGGGAAACAACATGGATCGCTGGGCCGTATCTGGTCTGGGGCCTCCTGTCTGTGACAGATATGGCAGGCGTTCGGGTCTCTGAGTGTAAGGAGCTTTCTGAGTTAAACCCAGGACTGCCCTCCTAATTGCTCTCCCGAGGGTCTCCTTCCACAAACATCATACATTAAAATAACCCAGAAGGAAGCCTTAACGCGGTGCTCTCCACGTGCCAGCTCTGTGGTACCTGGTCCCAGGTCTCAGTCTAGCTGTTCCTGCACAGTGTGATCACAGGGCAGGTGCTACAGTTAGACTCAGTGCTCACGTGGGGGAACCCGAGGCCCGGGCCAGTGAGAATACGCACCACAGGTCACCCAGCTGCCCAGCCGTGGGGCTGAGGACTGAGCCCAAGTGTCTGGCTGCAGAGCCCGTGCCCTTCACCACCCATCACACTGCCTCAGTGGAAGATCAGATATTTGCGGACTAGTTTTTCCCTAGAGCAGAGCTTTAAATGTGTTTAAATGAGGGAGAAGATCCTGCCAGCAATTACTGAGGCCGACAGGGCCCATTTGGCAGTGTGACCTTCCCGGTGTGATCACTCAAGGACACGCTGGTCCTGGGCAGACACAGCGCTGGCTCCCTCATGGGCGGGGGGGCCCCAGGTGCCCCGGGGCAGACCCGAGGCCTGGAGGAGGGTGGGCTGGAAGGCTCTGTGAGCAGGGCACCCAGGGCCGGTGTCCAGGAGGGCGCTCTACCTGCCTGCTGCAAGCCGGGGACGCCGGCCAATGCCTTCTCTTCTTGTAGTGCCACCAGCCTTTTTAAGGCGTCAGGTTAACCCCCCAATTTGTGCGTGACAAAAGACTCTACTTTGCCTAATTAATCAGCACTTAATGAGGCCCTGCTCACTGCCTCCCTGGGTCTCCGTGTGGGGAGAGCAGAGGAGGAAATGGGAAGTGCTTCACCATTCATTTGCTCAAATGCTGATTATCACTCCCGTTAATGTGACAATGACTAGGAGCAGTAATAACACCAGCCACCACGCCCCAGAGTGCACCCCATGCCAGGTCCCAAGGGTGCAGAGCAGGTCAAGGTCAGCTCCTGTTCTTGAGGACCTCGGGGCCTGGTGGGGGCAGCAGGTGAACAGACAGGTCATTGTAATGGCCAGAGGGAGGCTGAGCTGAGCTTAGAATGAAGTCCTGAGTGGGAAGGAAAGCAGAGGTGGCTTCCAGGAGGAGGTGGCATTTGAACTGAGAAGTGGAGGATGACAATCAACAGACCAACTTCAGTACCATATCAGCTGCTTTGACAGATTCTGAATTCCCTCATTTCTTTCCATGTTTCTTACAAAACCTTTTCTTGTCCCTAGACAACAGTTTTTAGGCTTTTTGGTGGGGGATGGTTTGGCTTTTAAAATTAATTAATTTTCTGAGTGTGGATAAAAAGATATCTAATCACACCTTCCCAAGGTACTTAAGAAAGTATTTATTTGACAGGATGGCTGCAGGAGCGAAGAGAAACATGGCTTTATGAGACAGTCTTAATTTAGGGTCATGATGAGCCCCTCCTGACCCCAGGCAGAGACAAGAAGAGGGTACACATGAAGGGCTGGGGCGGGAACACACAGTGCCTGAACGTGCCCAATTCCTCATGCCTATTCTCAGTGATGCCCCAGAAAAGCCTCCTCTGAACTTGAGGCCGATAATAGTAAATAGTTGAGGGTTCCGTAGCTGACACTGTCCCCTTCACCCAGAAGTTACTAAAAGGGGTGGCCCCGGCATCCGGACGTTCACGATGACCAGGTAAACCCAGCCTTTCCCTCTGGGAGTTTTATTCCTTCTGGCAGTGAAGTGGAGACCTTGAGCTGAGCACTTACACATGCAGGTCACTGTGCTAAGGGCTTAATGAAAACGTCCATGGAGTCTCACAACAACCCATTACAAACATAAGAACATGGAGTCCCCGAGAAGTGCTGGACCTGGAGCCAGGGTCACACAGCTAGTCAATGTCAGATCCGCTAACCCAAAGCCCAGGCGCTTAACCCTTGCGCTACCCTGTTCACATCACTTACCTGTATCCTCATCACTCACCTCCGTTAACATCACGAGGCCCAGAAAATAGGAGGTGACCGACAGGGCCAGGATGAGCAGCTCCCGCCGATAGCCCCTCCGGAAGACTTTGGGGTACATGTCCACCACAGCGGTCACCAGGCTTTCCACACACACAAACTGGACAGGGTAGAAATGATGGTGTGAAACCCAAGAGAAAGGCCGTTCCTACTGGCCCTGGCTCCAGGCAAGCAGAGCAGCCTTAAACCCTGGGCTTCCTTTCCACTGGGTCTCACCTTCATTCCCACACTTACCCTGACGGAGGACCCAAGAATAAAAACAATAATCCCGGCGTTTACAGAACTCCGGCGGGCCCATTTAACACATGAGGACCCTGAGGCTCAGAGACGGAAAGCGACCTGCCCAAAGTCTCTCAGCAAGGAAGTGGCAGGGTCAGGACTTGAAATGAGATCTCCTGACTCTAGAATTCCTTATCCCCCCCAAGCTGCCTATCACGTGCCTATGTGCTGGGCCCTGTTCTGGGGTCAACGACTTAAATGAGACCCAGCCTCTGCCTGGGAAGCAAGATGGGAATCCCTGTAACTGTCCTGAGAGCTGAGGGCTCTGCTGCTGGCAGGCTCTGGTCTGTGGGTGGGACTTGACTTGCTTTGTCCTCCAGGCCTGTGACATTTCCCCTGCCCTTTGCTTCTGGTGGGCAAGTGACCCTCTGCTGGGGGGAGGGCAGTCAGGTGAGCTAACACCCAGCTCTTGCGTTTGGGCTGGGCAGGCTTCAACGGCAGAGCCTGAGCCACTCGCCATCTGTGTCCTGCCATGCTGAGACAGGGCTGGGTATGGGCTAAGTTACACTCCTACTCACCCATCAACACCCAGCCCAAATATCCCAGCACGCCCCTACCGCCCTGCCCGGGTTCTTCCAGCACTGTGGGCAGACCTCCTGCATGAGCCTTTTCTTCGCTGCTCCTCCTTGCCTCCTACTTGGGCAGAACAGATCTCCCCTCTCTTCCCTCTAGTCCATATCCCTCATCTCGTGGGGCCCGTGACTGCCGTTGACCTGTCTCCTAGCAAGAAGGTGAGACCCTGGAAGGCAGAGGCCATGTCGTTTTCATCTATTTCCAGTGGCACAGAGGAGATGCTCAGAAAATGTTTAATAAATGAATAATAACAACAGTGGCAAACACATGGTGCTTGTCGTGTGCCAGGCTCAGTTCTAAGCAGTTAACATATTAATTTATTTAATCTCTAGGTGTTAGGTCCTATTATTACCCGTTTTGTAAATGAAGACACAGAAGCACAGGGGTGTAAGCAACTTTCCCTGAGATCAGAGGTATAACATATTAGGGCCAGAATCTGAACCAGGCAATCTTGTTCCAGAGGCTGGCTGTCACCTCTGTGGGGCACTCCCCCCCTTCCCTGGAGCCATTCTTTGGCTCCAAATCCTTTCTGGTTCATGTCCACCTCCTTAGGGTACGGATTTCTATCCTTATTGTGCAAAGGGACTGTAGCACAGAGAGGTGAGGTGACTAGCCCAGAGTCACACAGCTGGCCAGAGTCGTGCAGCTGGGACTCAAACCCAGCCCTGTCTGGCTTCAACACCTGGACTCCTAGCCTCCAGGCTGCCCTGCCTCTGCAGCAAGGCTGGCCGTGCTCGTCCTTTCTCCAGGGTCCCCAGGGAAGGAAGGAGGTTCCAGGGAGCCTGTTGATCCAGCACCTAAACTGAAGTGACATCAAAGCAGGTGGCTTAAGCAGCACACAGACCTGGGTGCACGTCCAGCAAGTCACTCAGCGTTTCTGAGCCTCACTTTCTTCCTCTGCAAAATGAGGATAACAAAAGGGGACCCCCCCCCCCAGCCCATGTCGCTATCATGACTGAGAACTGAGGACACAGCCCAGGCACAAAGCCCATGCCATGTACACCTGGGGGTGAGCAGAGCAGCCATCCAGGCCAGACCTCTGGGCCCCCAGTTCCCCTTTGCAAACCAAGTGTCTCCATCTTAATGCTGGCCTAGCTCAGCCCGGGGACTCACAGAGCCGAGGCTCAGACCCTGCACACCCTGCGGAGGCGGGCCTGTCACTGTCACACAAGCTGCCAACCCCTCCTGAGGCCTCTGCCCGCAACCACGGACGGGATGATTATCGGCAAAAACACCCGGTGCTGCGGCAGCTCGGCTCAGCAGTTTCTGAGAAACCATCCAGGGGAAGAAACAGGACTTGGCTGAATAGACAGACACACCAGCCACCAGGCCTGGGTGCTATGTGACTCACACAAGGTCACCGGTAGGGGGGTGGGCAGCACCTTGCCAAGAGACCCCTGTCTGAGAGCAGAGCACCTGGCTTTGGCTGGAAAACCTTCTCTGGGGCTCTTAGGAAACCCAGCCACGATGGGGCAGCAGGGCAAGGGGCAGATTTCTGGGACAGAAGAGAGACTGGAGGCCACAGGTTTCTGGCAGGAAAACCAAGGAGAGGATTAGAGGAGGGTGGGAGGGCGGGCTGGGTGGGTTTTACAGTGTGAGAAGGTGTAAGTGTACGTGTTCGTGTGGAGAGAAAGGAAAATGTGCACAGATAAACCGCTAGTTCTAACTCTACAGCCTTCACGGAGGAAGGCGGGCTGCCAAGTGGAGGGTGGGTCGGGAGAAGCCCACACTGAGAAGAGAGGCAGGCAGGTGGAATGTCGGGGGCAGCGGTAGCTGGTGGTGGTACCGAGGACCCATGTGGCCGCCAGTGGCATGCCATGGGGCCCCAATCCACAGATAAAGGAAGGAAGAAGAAGATGCTCTTCCACATCTCCGTGTACTCCAGGGTCTGGGCGGTTCTGACGACAAGGACCAGGACGTGGTGTGTAGGTCTCAGAGCTATTCTGGAGAGCGACATACCTGGCTCCCTGCCCTTCCAGCCTGGGCTCCCCTCTTACCTGGCTGTCCAGGCCCAGGAAGATGAGCATCATGAAGAACAAGGTGGCCCACAGTGGGGAGAGGGGAATCATGGTGACGGCCTTGGGGTAAGCGATAAAGGCCAGGCCGGGGCCTGGAGAGGAAGGAGAGAGAAAGGTGCTGAGTGGAGTTCAATGCCGCATTCAATTGTTATTTTAATCCAACATGTATTGAGTGCTTCCTTTGTGCCAGGTGCTGTACCTAATTTTACTCAAATCACGTAATCTCCCAGCCACATCATGCTATTGGTACTATTATGATGCCCATTGTACAGATGAGCAAGCTGAGGCAGAGAGGGGGAAGCAAGGGTCTGGAAGGGTCAAATTCAAGCCCAGGTTGGTCTGACACCCAGACCTTCCTCTGCACAGACCTGTCTCTACTCTTCCTACTGGGGTAGGTGGGGGTAGGAGGGGGACATTCTTGTTAAAATGCAGGCTCTCAGGCTCACCCCAGGGATTCTAATACAGTCGGTCTAGGGTGAGGCAAGGACCAGGCACCCGACGATTCCTATGTAAGTATTTAGAAGTCCAGGCTTGGACAAATGCTGGTCCCCACAGGCCACCTCTTCCTTTGGGCGTCTCCTCTCATTTCCCAGATCCACACTCACTTCTCTTAGCTGCTCCCAGTAGAGGGCTTGCTAGCACATCCTCAGGATAAGCTTTATTAATGTCAAGGGCGAGATTGTGATGTTCTAGCCCTCTAGCACAGTGTTCGAGGGCTCAGATCCTCATTCTTTACTGTGAGCTCTACCTCTGTCTCCTCAGCTAGAAAATGGAAACAATGTAGTCCTACCTAATAGGGTGGTTTGGGGAATTCAGTGCGATGATACAGAATATGGAAAGTATTTAAAAAGGTAAATGTTCAAAAAACATTCATTCTGATTGTTTTCTACCTTAAAAACAGCCTTGTTAAAGTCTAATTTACCTATAATAAGCATTCATTTTTAAGTGTACAGTTCAATGACTTTTGAAAAGTGGATGCACCCAGATAACCACCACTGCAATCAAGATATAGAATATTTTCATCATCACCCGGGGCCCCTGTGCAGTCTCTCCACCCTCATTCCCCGTCTTTGCACTGGTCAACCACTGATCTGATATTTTTTCACCTTAGATTAGCTTTATCCATCCTACCTGGAATTACCAGGTCATATGGTAATTATATGTTTAACTTTCTAAGAAATGCCCAACTGAATTCCGAAGTTAACTGTGCCATTTTACATTCCTACCAGCAATGTTTGAGAGTTCCAGTGGCTCAACATCCTTGTCAACACTTGATGTTGTTATTTATTTATTTATTTATTTATTTATGCATGCATGCAGCGCTGGGTCTTAGTTGTGGCACGCAGGATCTTCATTGTGGCATGCGGGATCTTTTAGTTGCAGCATGCAGACTTCTTACTTGCGGCATGTGGACTTCTTAGTTGCAGCATATGGGCTTCTTAGTTGTGGCATGCGAACTGTTAGTTGTGGCATGCACACAGGATCTAGTTCCCCGACCAGGGATCAAACCAGGCCCCCTGCATTGGGAATGCGGAGTCTTACCCACTGGACCACCAGGGAAGTCCCTGGGATATAAATCCTTTATGAGAGAGAAGTATTATAAATATTTCCTCCAAGTCTGTGGCTTGCCTTTTCATTTTTTCAATTGTGTCTTGTGAAAATCAGAAGTTTAAAATTTTCCAATTGTTTGTTGCTAGCATATACACAATACAATAGATTTTTGTTTATTATCTTTTTATCCTGTCATCTTACTAAATTCACTTAGTAATTTTTTTTTGTAGGTTTCTTAGGCCTTCTCTATGTGGTCAATCATGATGTTTATGAATGAAGACAGTTTTTATTCTTCCTTTCCAATCTTAATCTTTTTAATTTATTTTTCTTGCCTTATCACACTCTCTAGGAATTCCAGTATTATATGGAATAGAAGTGGAGACAGCATACATCTTTGCTTTGTTTCAGATTTTGGGGTAAAGCATTTAATATTTAATAGCTAGGAAATTAACATTGGTACAATACTATTAATTAAGCTACAGACTTTACTCATATTCCATCAGTTTTTTTTCCTTATGTCCTTTATTCTGTCCTAGTATCCAATTCAGGATTCCACTTTGCACTTCATGGCTGTCTGTCTTTAGTCTCCTCCATCCTGTGACAGTTCCTCAGCCCTTCCCTGTCTTTCATGACCTTTTGATGAGTACTGGTCATTATTCTGCAGAATGCTCCTCAATGTGAGTTTGTCTCATGTTCTCATTATTAAACTGAGATTATACATATTTTTGGCAAGAAAACTATAGAAGTTATACTGTGTCTTTCTCAGTTTATCATATAAGGGGACACAGGATGTCAATAAAACTTAGTACAGGAGATGTTTACCTTGATCATTTGGGTAAGTTGGTGAACGCCAGTTTTCTCCACTATAAAGTTACCATGTTTCCCTTTGTAATTGGTAACCATCTTGGGGAGGATACTTTGAGATCATGAAAATATCCTCTTTCAAGTCAAACCTTTACTCATTGATTTTATCATCCATTGGTGGATCTTGCCTGCAACGATTATCCCTATGGTGTTGGCCTAATGGGTTTATATTTTCTTCATTCCTTCTATACTTACTAATAAGAATTTTTCTGTAAGAAAGAGCTGCCCTGTCACACCCACTTATTTATTCAATTTTTATTAATTTCAGGTATGGACTCCTGGGTACTTAGATTATTCTAGGGGTCATAATCCAGTACTATCATTATTTATTTTGCTATTCAAATTATCCCTGGTTTGGCCATTGGGAACTTCTTCAGATTGATTCCTGTGTCTTTTTGACATACCTCCAACATTTTTCTGAGTACTTTCTTATTTTAGGGGCACCATGATATGTTCCAACTTCATCTTGTCCTTCCCCAGCACTCAAACCAATTGCTTCTCCAAGGGGTTCTGGTTCCTTTCTAAATGGCATTTAGAAACCAAGATCTGACCACTAGGTATGCTCATTGCTACTGGAGTATCATTGCTCACAGACCCTCTCAGCACACAAAGCTAGAAAACATGTATACGTATATTTACCCACAGAAACATACATGCTTATGTGTCTATATCTACCTGTATAAATATTAAAACCATAAGTCCAAACTTATACCTCCAATTCTAATACAGTTCATTCTAGCTTCTTTACTTTCCTTATTTGTAACATCTTTTTCAGGCGGTGAAAAATCTGCCTCAAATTATCTATATTGACTTGTTTGTTCAATCCTAACATAGCCATGTAATAGTTTAGAATTGCTAACCCATTTCCCTTTACCAACAAGGGTACAGTAATTTTTTTAGCCTTACAGTTTCCAGTCAACATACTGCTTCCTGAAATTCACTTATGTTAGCTCTTTTCTTCCCCATTCTCTTAAGTATGGTTGCATTGTTCGTTTGTAATATAGTTAAGTTCGTTTGTCACTATTTGTATTACATTTTGGTTCCACCCACAAAAAGCAACTATTTATTTTGGGTGGTATGTGAAATATTACTGTGACTCTAAGAGTCAGAACTAATAAAGATATATACTCAGGGAAGGGGTGCTTCCTTCTCATCCTTACTTCTTATTCTTCCCCCTTTTCTATCCCTTTTCTACCCACCCCTTCAGGTAACCATGCGCTTTCTTTTCTAGTTTCTTCTATTTATTTTTAAATAAATAAATAACAAGATTATTAATAATTAACAATATTTAATAGTTAAATATTAATAATTTGTTAATTATTAATAAATAATTATTGATAAAACAATAAGTTTTCTCCTTTCTATTTATTTATTTTCTGTTTATTTTTACACAAACACACAGATGTATTTTCTTTTATCTCCTTTCTTACATGATGGGTGGAATATCATAGATACTTGCTTTTTAAACTTTGATATGCATACCTATTTAAAAAAATATGCTTCAATTTCCATTTACTTGATTTTTTTTAATAGTGAATAAATGTTGAATTTTTCAAAGACTTTTTCAGTATCTATGGAGATAATTTTATGATTTATTTTATTTGGGCTATTAATAGAGTGTGTGATATTAAAGGCTTTCTTAGTGTTAAATCAACCTTACATTACTCCTGTAATAAACCCTACTTGGACATGGTATATTACCTTCTTAATGTGAGTGTGGATTCTAATATTTTGGATTTGAGTTTGCTAATATTTTATTTAGTATTTCTGCAGCAATACACATGAGTGATATTAATCTGTAGTTTTCTTTCTTTGCATTGTCTATTTGGTTTAGGTATCAATATTATACTTTTCATATAATAAGTTAGGAAAGTTTCCTCCCCTTTCAATGCTCTGGAATAATTTATAGAGCACTGGGCCTAGCTGGTTCCAAAGGTTTGGTAGAATTCTTCTGAGAAACCATCTGGGCCTGTTGTTTTTTTGTGGGGTAGTTCCTCAATAACTTTGTCTATCTCTTCTATGGAAATTGGCCTGTTTAAGCTTTCTAAATCAAATGGGGTCAATTTTAGCAATCTCTATTTCCCTAGGAAAATATTCATTTCATCTAGGTTTTCAAATTTATATGCAAAGAGGATTGCAAAATAATCTCTTATGATTTTTAAAAATGTCTTTTGCTTCAATGGTTATTTCCCCTTTGTCATTTCTAATTTTGCTATTTGCATGTTCTCCCCCCTCCTTTTATTTTCTTAATCATCTGGTGAGTTGTCTATTTTTATTTCTAAAAACCTAGAATTTTAATTTATTATTATTACTTTAACTTTTATTAGAGTATAGTTGATTTACAATGTTGTGTTAGTTTCAGGTGTACAGCAAAGTGAATCAGTTATACATATACTGATATATAAATCCACTCTGTTTTGATTCTTCTCCCAAATAGGCCATTACAGAGTACTGAGTAGAGTTCCCCGTGCTATACAGTAGGTCCTTATTAGGTATCTATTTTATATATAATAGTGTGTATATGTCAATCCCAATATCCCAATTTATCCCTACCCCCTGATCCCCTGGTAACCATAAGTTTGTTTTCTATACCTGTAACTCAACTTCTGTTTTGTAGGTAAGTTCATTTGTACCCTTTTTTCAGATTCCACATATAAGCAATATCATATGATATTTGTCTTTCTCGGTCTGACTTACTTCACTCAGTATGACAATTTCTAGGTCCATCCATGTTGCTGCAAATGGCATTATTTCATTCTTTTTTATGGCTGAGTAATATTCCATTGTATATATGTACCACATCTTCTTTATCCATTCCTCTGTTGATGGACATTTAGGTTGCTTAATTTATTATTTTTAAAAAACCAGATCTACTATTTTTCTATTTTCTACTTCATTACTTTCTGCTTTTATCTTTATTATTTCCTTCCTTGTGCCTTCTTTTAGTTCATTTTGCTGTTGTTTTTCTTATTTTTCTAAACAGGGGATGTAATCAATTTATTTTCATTCTTTCACTTTTATTGATAAATGTGTTTAGTAAAGTTTTCTCTTATTGTTAGTTTATTTCTATCTCTGTCTCCTTGCATCTCCTGCAGTTTTTGCTTCATAAAGATTATTGCTGTGTTATTTAGTGCATACATTTTTGTGTGTGTTATATCTTCACTGTGAATTGTGGCTTTTAACATTAAAAAGCATCCTTTGTCATGCTTAATGCATTTAGGCTTGAATGCTACTTTGTCTGATATCAGAATTGTTATCATCATCTATCCCTTTATTTTTAGGCTTTGGAATCGTTTTGTTTTAGATGTGTCTCTTATATATAGCACATAAAGGCATACCTCAAGAGATGTTGCAGGCTCAGTTCCAGACCACCACAACAAAGTAAATATCACAATAGAGTGAGTCACATGAATTTTTTTGGTTTCCCAGCAAATATAAAAGTTATGTTCACACTATACTGTAGTCTACTAAGTGTACAATACCATTATGTCTAAAAAAACAATAAATACCTTAATTAAAAAATACATGATTACTAAAAATGCTAACCATCATCTGAGCCTTCAGTGAGTCATAATTTTTTTGCTGGTGGAGGGTCTTGCCGCAACGTGGATGGCTGCTGACCGATCAGGTGGTGGACGCTGAAGGTTGGGGTCGCCATGGCAATGTCTTAAAATAAGACGACAGTGAAGTTTGCGCCATTGGTTGACTCTTCTTTTCCAGAGCGATTTCTCTGTAGCATTCCGTGCCATTTGATAGCATTTTTATCCGCAGTAAACGGGGTATGCAGGGTTGCCCCAAAGTATTAATTTGTAAAAAATGCAGTATCTGCGAAGCACAACAAAAGTGAAGCACGATAAAACAAAGTATGCCTGTGCGTAGGTCTTATTTTCTGAGCCAAATTGAAAATCTTTTTCTTTTAATAGTTAAGGTCATTCACATTTATTGATATATTTGGTCTTAACTGACAATATATTTTATAATTATGTATATTTTTATATGTATCTCTATGAGTTGTGTATTCTGTGTTCTTTTTTTATACTTTTATTATTATTATTTTGGTATTTAGGAAGGTTTATGTTTTTATTCTAGTGGTTACTTTTATACTTGTACCTTTTTAAAATGCTCTTAGGCCCTTGTTCTCTTATGTAAATCTTTACTATCTGGTTTTCCAGGTTTCACCCGCAGTATCCGTTACTATCACCTATTGTTCATACATCAGTGAGCTTTTTCTATTGATATTTTCTCTTGCCTCCTCTATTTTTTGGTTAATGATTTCTACTTTGTAACAGTATGTAGCATATTTCTACATTAGTCCTCTTTTTCCTCACCTTTGTTTTGGTCTTATATGTATACTTATATATATTTTAAGTGCTTACCATCAGTCCTATTTCTGAAGTTTTCCCAGTTGTTAATGGGTTGGATGAAGTTCGCCCTCTGGCAGATTCTTCCAAAGGGCTGAAGATTGTATAAGTCTCTAAGTTCTTGTATATTGAAAATGTTTTTTCTATAGCCTTCACATTTGAAGACATGGCCGGATATCAAATCTTTGGTTCACACTTCTTTGTGTGAATTTTTAAAAAATGCTGCCCCATAGTTGTCTTGTATGTGAGTTTTGAAAGGTATGATGCCAGTTTAATACTTTTGCTGTTATAAGTTATTTGATCTTTTTTTTGCCTGGAAGGCTTGAGGAATTTATCTTATCTTTGAAATCTAGTATCTTTACTAAGATGTCTTGGAGTTGATCACTCTGGGTTAATTTTCCCTAGTACCCAAGGAGTCCTTTCAATGTGTATATTCAGCTCTTTTTCTGTTTCTAAAAAAGTTTTCTTGGATTATAGTTTTAAATATTACCTCTGTTCCACTGTTTTATTTATTTATTTTTCTTCAGGGGCTCTGATAATATGAATATTTTCTTCTTTGCTGGTCTTCCCTCTACTTCTTTGGAGGGATCATTTTTACTGCCTTATGTCATTTTCATTCACTTGGTTGTTTTCCTTCCTTTTAAAAATGCCTTTTATTGAGACTATTCTCCATTTGATACTTTGCAATTTATTCTTCATTTCTTTTTTTTTGCGGTACGCCGGCCTCTCACTGCTGTGGCCTCTCCTGTTGCGGAGCACAGGCTCAGCGCCCATGGCTCACGGGCCCAGCCGCTCCGCGGCATGTGGGATCTTCGCGGACCGGGGCACGAACCCGTGTCCCCTGCGTCGGCAGACGGACTCTCAACCACTGTGCCACCAGG
Organism: Orcinus orca; assembly: GCF_937001465.1. Taxonomy (NCBI): domain Eukaryota; kingdom Metazoa; phylum Chordata; class Mammalia; order Artiodactyla; family Delphinidae; genus Orcinus; species Orcinus orca. Next base: position 6,257,725 of record NC_064568.1, read on the forward strand.
GAAGCCCTATTCTTCATTTCTGAGATAACAATATCTTTCCTTTTTTCTCATTTTTTCCCTGATTTCAATCAACTCCCTTTTCATTCATTCCTGTTCTCCCCCTCATGCATTTGTTAAAATTTCTGGTTCAAAGAGTTTTTTCCCATCCTCAGATGCTTGTTTGAGTATATTTAATTCTGTTTGGAGTGTTGACTTACAATTTTCTTCTATTTCATGGTTGTTTTTCAGAGGCACAGTGTGGTTCTTCATAGACACGTGGGAACTTTCCACTCCTGATTTTCCATAGTAGTTCTGCAGGGACTTGACTTTTCTCTTGTTCGTGTTCTTGGGTATTTTACAATAGTCCCAGCTTAACAGCGCCCTCTTCTGCCAGTATTGCAAAGTCCAGGCACATTAGCAGCCTTTTGTTCTGGTGATGGGGGAAGGGTGAGCTCCCATTTTCACACCCTCACTTTATGGTTCTCTTTTGTTTTGCAGGTATTTACATTTTATCCCCTTTTCTTGGTTTCCCTTCACCATCTCATTGTAAAAGGGTGTTTTTCCTTTCTTTTTGCCTTTTTTCTCCCCAAGAAGCTTTGTGTTTCACATGGTACCTCCTTTAAAATGTTCCTGTCCCTTTGAAATGGTCCGTGCCCCTTGAAATCACACCTACACTGAATCCCTTCTCTGTAGTCCCAGCTAAGGGATGTGTCTGGATCCTTTCCAGTACATTCAGGTTTAGAGTAGATTTAATCTTTCTGGTGGTTGCTCCAAATCACTTAGGTCCTTTCGCTAGCCTCTATCTTCTGTCTGTCCCACAGTTTTTCTCGGTTTGCCTCTGCGGTGGAGACTGTGAACTGGGATTGGTGATTTTTCTTTCTGTTACAGTTATCTGCAGCTTCGACATTTTCTGCTTCAGATTATGCAGGGGGCATGGTTTTCTGTAGAATATTCTTTTCCCTTCTTGTTTTTTTCTTTTCTGGGGGAAAAAATGGGGATATATGTAGCTATACAGCTGTCGTCCTCAGATACTCTTACTTCCTCTAATTTTTAAAAGAGTTTGTATAAGAGGGATGTTATTTCTTCTTTAAACAGTTGGTAGAACTCGCCAGTGAAACCAGCAGGGCTTGGAGTCTTCTTGGCAGAAAGATTTTTGACAATGAATTCAATTTCTTTTCAAAATATAGAGCCATTTAGTTTTTCTATTTCTTCTTGACTCAGTTTAAGTAAATTATGGATTTTTAGGAATCTGTCCATTTAATTTACATTATCAAGTATATTTGCTTTAAGTTGTTCATGATTCCTTATTCTCAGTTTTAATGTCTACAGTATCTGTAGCCATATTTCCTCTTTCATTCCTGATATCAGTAATTTGTGTTTTCTCCTGTTTTTTTCCTTAATTAGTCTTGCCAGGGTGTTATAAATTTTGCTATCTTTTCTAATACCAAATTTTGGCTTTGAAAATTTCCTCTATTGTTTGTATGTCTTAACTTTATTATTTATTTATTTTTAAAATATGGAACGCTTCACGAATTTGCGTGTCATCCTTGTGCAGGGGCCATGCTAATCTTCTCTGTATTGTTTCAATTTTAGTATATGTGCTGCCCAAGCGAGCATACCTTTATTATCTCTTTGCTTCTACTTATTCTGGGTTTAATTTGTACTTTTTTTTCAGCTTCTTCCGATAAAAACTTTAATTTTTTACTTTAAACCCTTCTTTCTAGTGAGAGAGTGGCATGGACATATATACACTACCAAATGTAAAATAGATAGCTAATGGGAAGCAGCTGCAGAGAACAGGGAGATCAGCTCGGTGCTTTGTGACCACCTAGAGGGGTGGGATAGGGAGGGTGGGAGGGAGATGCAAGAGGGAGGGGATATGGGGATATACATATACATATAGCTGATTCACTTTGTTATACAGTGGAAACTAACACAACTAACACAAGCAATTATACTCCAATAAAGATGTTAAAAAAAAAACACCTTCCTTCTAATTAGGTAATTAAAGTTGTAAATTTCACTGTAAGAACCTGATGAGAAGGGTGAGTGGGGGGGGGGCTACATACTTACAACATGCAATTGATCCAAATGGCGGGAACTCCTAAAGGGGATCTTGGTCTGATTCACACCCCTAACCATAGAGCAGGCTTACCTGCTTGACACCAGGAGTGACACAGGAGGGTGAAGCAGAAGAGGCTAGAGCCAGGCTGTACCACCTATGGGCTGTGTGGCCTTAGGGGACCCACTTCATGCTCTGAGTTACAGATTCCTCGTCTGTAATGGGCAGTATAAAGCCCAGGACTGCCGTCTATGTGAATGACGCCTCCTGGAGTTGTGCAGGGCACATTCTGCACAGCCACAAATGCAGGCCTTGATAAAGCATGCCTTGCAGAGGTGCTATGAGCATTTCATGAGGTAGTATATGAACAACCACCCCAGGGCCTGACAAGTGAGACACAGTAAATCAATTATGGTACATCCATTCAGTGGAATACTACACAGCCATTAAAACTCATGATTGAGATCTTTATTTACTGCGGCAGAAAGCTCTCATGCTTTATTGTGAATCGAAAAATGCAACCTAATATGATCTAGTTTTCATTAATATAGATATAGCTATGTATGTATGGAAAATCCTGGTAGGAGAACCCCAAAGTGTAGTGAGATTCAAATCGGAGATTTTCCTTTGTCAATATTTCAGCATTTTTCTACAGTGAATGTGCTTTCAATTTGAAATAAGAAAAAAAAAACAATAAAATTTATTTCTAGTTGGCTCTCTTGCTTTCTCTCCATGACTCTTCTCTGAGCTTCATCTGTAAAACGGAAATAACGATAAAAAGAGTAACAACAGTGCTGTAGATACCCTATAGCACTCAACACCTGAGGTGGGAATTAGTTTGCTCATTTTACAGAGGAAGAAGCAGATTCTCAGAGAGGTCAAAGGTCCCTCAGAGAGGGCAAAAGTCTCACAGAGAAGGTAATGCTGCCTCCTCACAGGGCTGCCCCGTGGTTTAATGCAAGGGAGGAACATGAATGTTTTGTGAAGTGCCAGGTGCCTGCCCCCAGCGGGCAACGGGATGGAGTGGTGAGAGCATGGCCTGGATTAAATCTAGCCCTGTTCTTTCCAGTCTGTGTGACCTTGGATAAGTGACAGCACGTCTCTGCACCTCAGCTTTCTCATCTGTAAAATGGGGGTGGCAATGGGCACCTCGGAGGGCTGAGTCGAGGATCATATGTGACAGTTCCTGCCCATGGCAGGCGCTCGATGATTGACAGCTTCAATCATATTAATATCCTCTGGTCCAGCTCTGGCCCCCTGATTTCAGCAGGGACTGTCTGTCCCTCTGACAGACACCATGCAGAGGAAGCTGGAGCCCATGTGGTCATGAAGCAGAGCTTGGCAACCAGCTTCCTGCTCCAGTGTCCACATCTACCACCCTGCCCAGCTTGGTGGGTCAGAGTGGTGCTTCCCTCTCTCTGCGCGCCAGGCAGAAGCAGCCACATCCTAGACCAGTGTACTCAGTGGAGGGAACGAAGCCCCAGGGGTGCGTCCTAACAAATGGACGGCATGACCGGCATTGAGTAGATGGAGGCCAGGGAGGCTGGGCCCCCTGTGAAGCTCCTGACTAACTGTCCTACCAGACATTCTTGCAGGTGAAAACCCTATTTAGATGTGTTGGAGGTGAGAGGCTAACTCTGTTATGGAAACGCAAACTATTTTTGTACTTTTAACTGTACATTGAATTTTCCCAGAATTCAAAAAAATGTCAATCAAGGGGAGAGTTATTCACCATTTTGCACAATTACCTTAGCAGCAATAACCCTACCTGTGGTGTGTTTGACACAAACACACGTCATCTTACACTAGGAATGTCACACTCATGGTGATTCTACATCTAGAACAAGGAAAGGGAAAGAGGTCCTCCAAGCAGAGGGAACAGCACGTGCAAAGGCCCTGGGGTGGCAGGGAGGGAGACAGCGATGTTGCAGAAGTGAAAGCAGACCACAGTGTGGTGGGGCAGAGTGAGCACAGGGGAGCGAGGTGGAGGGTGAGAGACCGCAGGAGCTGGGCAGTGCAGGGCCTTGGGGCCACACTGAGAGGTCAGCCCTAGGAGAAGCCAAAACAGGCAGTTCGTCAGGGAAGGACAAGTCCAGGTTTGCATTTTGAAAAAAAATCACTCTGCAGGGTGAGAGGTGCATGGAACAGAGGGGACAACAGGGGAGGCAGGGAGGCCAGTGAAAGCTCCTGTGGTCGACCAGGTGGCGGTTCTCTGGGCTGGTGGCTCCCTCCCAGGAGCCTGGTTTGTGGACGGACAGTGGGCCCCCTCCTGAGACCTGAGCCCAGGAGAAGAGCGAGTTGAGGAAGATCATAGTTCCTCTTTGGCAAACTTACCTGACTCTGCTACCTCGGCGATGGGCACCCCTTGCTCATATGCCATGAATCCCAGGACTGAGAAGATGGCAAACCCGGCTATGAAGCTGGTGCCGCTGTTCAGGCAACAGAGCATGATGCAGTCCCTGTGGGAAAGCAGCGAGAGAAGCTTGGGTCAGGGTGGGTGGAACCAGTACAGTACTGGAACGTTCTGTCTGAGTACCATGGCTGTCCCACTGCCTGAGGAAGCCCTTGTGGTTCAGAGAGCGTAGGTGGCTGGCCCATGATCACACCGCTTGTCCTGCATTTCTAGAAGGTAAGGTAGGTCACAGACCAGAAGCATGGAGAGGGGGTGGGAAGGAAGGGAAGCTGGCAAGTGGGAAAATGCACAACCGGTGAGGAAAGACTTGGAGACAAACCATCGCTCCTCCAAATTCCTGGCAGGAGAGAAAACCAAGGGAAGCGAGAGAGGATTGATTTTCTAGGAGCTCAAAACATGAGGATATAAGCCTCTGAGAGAAAGGACTGCTTCCCCGACAGTGGAGCAGCCTTGGGAGACACACCCCTCCTGGCCCAGCTCTTTACCGGAGCGGCATCTCCCAGACCTCACTGCAAGCGTCTGCTCTTCTGCTGCGAGGGGCAGCCCCTCCCAGGCCAGACTCCTCCTGGGGGCTTCACCAGAGCAGTGACTGCTCCCTGCTCTTGGGAAGGGCTCACAGCAAAGCAGCAGCAGCATAAAGCCGTGACCCAGGAGATTTCAGACTACAAATGACAGGGCTTTGCCAAGATGAAGAAGATGGAACCCTCACATCCGGGTCCCTTCAACCTCGGGCTGTGCATCCTCATGCAGATGGGTCAGGGAATCAGCCTCTCAGGATCTCAGCCGCCACAGAGGGTGCACATAGGAATCAGGCTTACAACACCTGTGATGCTCCACTTCAAAGGGAGGGGCTCTGGGCGTTTTGTCCAATCTCCTCCCTGAAGCACGACCAGCCTGGAGCATCCCTGCAACGGCGGCGAGCTGGCCTCTGCTCCCACCCTAGCAAGCAGGACCAGTCACCTTGCTCCGTGGTGCTTTTCTTCCCGGACCGCTCTTGCCGCTCACAGTGTAAGAACTTCCTCATGCTGGGTTCGACCCAAATCCACCTCCTCTGGGGAGTTTTAGTTCTACCCTCCCAAACAGCCTAAAGATCTGAAGATATCCCCTTCAGATCCCCCTGAGGTTTTAGCTCGCTCATTTAGACCTCCCAGTTCCCTTATCAGTGTTCCTCATCCTGCTGGTGATGTGAAATTCACTCCAGCTTGTCCAGACCCTTTTCCAATGTCATATCCAGGACTGAGCACTAGACTCAAGAACAGAGCAGGACTCTCACCTCCTCTTCTCCTGACACCATACTTTTTGTAAGGCAACCAGAGGTTACACTGATGTTGGTGATTGTGGCTCCCAGCTGCGTTGCATTGCATTGACCCTGGGAATCAAGGGCATGGTGGAAAGAGCATTAGACTTGGGGTCAGGAGCCTTGGGTTCCAATTCCCCTTGCAATACCTTCTCTCTGGGCCTGACCTTACCAGCTATATGACAAGGTGGCTTGGATAAGAGGGTCTCTTGGGCCTTGTGATTGATTAAGTCATTTTTCAGCAAGTGGTCACTTCCATACCTTCTTCCTTGGGGTAGAGTATATTTCCCTGCCCCAATGACTTTGGGCTTAGCCACGTGACTTGCTTTGGCCAATGAGCTATCAGCAGGTGTGACACAAGTGGAGGCTTGAGATGTGCTTGTGCAATTGGTCTTGTCCTTTATCCCTTCTGTGATGTGCCATGAGAAGGACTTTTCCAGGGGAGCTGCTGTCCCTGCAGCCTGGACCCCAGAATGTACACATGGAACAGGCTTGAGCCTGGCCTGGACCCTGGAGCCAAACCTGCCCAACCCACAGCCTGAAGGAGAGAGTCCCCAGCTGACCAGCAGACTGGTGAGCAATAAAAGCGAATGCTTGTTGTGGTGAGCTACTGAGTTCTGGGGCTGCTTGTTACACAGAATTCTTGTGGCAGTGAGTGACTGATACAGGTCCCTTTACAGAACTCTTCTGGCACTGTGGACAGAGGCTGGGCTGGCAGGCCTGGAGACTTTATCTGCAAGACTGATCACCTCCTCTCTAAGGGAAATTCAGCTCAGCCCAGGAGGGCAAAGTTATTCCTAAGGCTGGGGTAAATCTGCCCTGTTTCTGGCCCCTGACTTATCCAACAGTCCAAAACAAGGCAGCACTGGTGAGCAAAGTGTTTTCTCCATAGCCTCTCCATTCTGGAATTCTCCTGTGTTTTTTGGACCTGCCGTGTTGAATATTGTCACTGAATCCCGAGGCCCAGGGAGGATAGTCACACACTCAAACTGTTTTGTCATCTGCCGGGGAAGCTGGGATGTGAATCTAGTTGTCTCAAACACCAAAGCCCACTCTTTTTCTAGGAGCTACACAGTAACAATGCTCCCTAAGAATTCAGATTTCTAAATCCTGACTTTTGGAAAACAATCTTTGGGCGTCCATGTGGCTGTTGAAAACAAATGTCCCTTATTGCAAGGTTCCCCGCCCCCCCTCCACCCTGAGTGACTTCCTCACATCACAGAGGGACAGAAGCTCTGAGCAGACCCGAGGTGCTTCCAGTCCTGTGCCCTGCACCCCCTTCCTCAGAGCACCCCAACCTCCAAGCAGAGAGAGCTTAGCAGCCTGTGTTCTGAAGTGAGGATTTTCCCCATCTGGTTTGCTCCATCTCCAGCCCTCTAATTCCTTCCCCACGGGGCACCTTCTAGGTGAAGAGCTACGTAAGAAGCGCTTTGAAGTTGGCAGGAGCTGAGCTGGGCTTTGAAGACCTCCAGAAGCTATTATGCTGTCGGAAGAGAGGGTATTAATTTACTCCCTCTGAGTTGGGAAGATGTGCTCAGGGAAAAATTTGGAAACAGAAATAAAAGGAGCCCTCAGATTTTGCAATGTCACCTAGGGGATTTGCTTTCTGCTACTGACAGGAGGGGAAAAAACCTGCCTGTTGGAGGCGGAAGCAGAAGGGATCTGGGGCAGTCAGCATATTTCACCCACCTGCTTGGCGAGGAAGAAAGTTGCCATTGTCACTGCCCTGAGACAAGGCATGATATCCCAGCCTGATAACGACGCATTCTCGGCCAAATCCTTGTTGACTGCAGTAGTTGGGGAAGAACTGGCCAGGCCTGGGAGTGAGGGATAGGGGTGCAGGAGCCAGAAAGGCCCAGGTTCAAAGCCACGTTCCATCGAGCAAGTGGTCTACCCCCGGCCTCAGTTTCCTCATCTGGATAATGGTGTGGCTCCTTCCTTGCATCCTTACACTTCAGCCAGTGTTCTCCTAGGCTTGAGGAATGGTGGTGAACAAGAGGACCCAGACTGTATCCTCATGGAGCTGACGGCCAAGCTGGAGGTGATGGACAGTGACCTAGAGATTTCCGCAACGCCCAGCACGGAGGGCCCGCGCTGGACGCTGGCTGCTGACGTGCTGACAGCTGTACGCAGACTCCAGCACCCGGAGGGTGTCACACTCAACCCAGACCAGAGGTCTGCCCGCTGCTCTCCCTGTGCCTGCGCCCTTCTCTTCTTACCCGTGGTTCTATTTTCTATCGTGGCTGACAGTGTGCTACATCTCATCCCCCAGACCCACCTCCTGTGAATGCCTTGGAGGATGAGAGGCTCTTCTGGACAACCTGGTCTGACCTCCCACCTCTCTAACATCCCTCTGTCCAACAGTACCCAAATGACTTCTCTGCCTAATGGCCCAGGGACAGCAGAGCCCGCTGGCTTCCCCTGTGGCCTCTCCTCCAGCATGTTGGATCTGCCCCCTTTCATTGCCTTGGTTTCCCCAAGTGGCAGTCTCTATAGACTGGAGCTGTGTGTATCTCCAAAGGTAGCGATTTGGGCATCTCACACTTAGTGACACATACAGCACACGGCTGACTTAACAAATGGGTTGGTAAAGCGATCACAAAGCCAGCTTTCAGGGAGGATGCAGCAGAGTGGTAGGATGGGGATTAGAAGAACGTGGCCAGAGTCCAGGTCTACCACACCTAGCTGGAGGAATGACATCCATGAGCCTCAATTTCCCTCCCTCGAAGATGGGGATAACACGGGAGGGACTTCATCACTGACAAAAGTTCTCTGAAATGCTGCTCCCACTCGAGCCACACAACCACCAAGTGATGTGGCTGTCACCTCCGAGTTCCCATCCCACCAACAGACTGGGACATGGCCCCTCTCACTGTACCCTCACCTGCATCAAACAGGGGTCATTTTTAGACCACAGCTCATTTGCTAGTTAAGAAAAATAAGCTCATTATTTTAAGAGTGTGTTGCTGATTTTTCTCTTGGTGTTTTAGGGTTTCTCATATGGGCCTGTTTGTAATCTTTGGGTGTTAGGGGTGCCAACACTTTGAGTATCATATTATATGTTGTTCGTATGCCCTTTAACTTTGTAGATGATTTTCACGTTTTGCTTGGAGATGTAATGCAGGAGGTATATAGATAACATCTGTATTAATGTGACTTTTTAAAAATTATAAAAGCAATATGTACTCAAGAGTAAAGACAAGGCAAAACAAAACATTTAAACTGTACAGGAAGGTATAGGTAGAAAAAGCCTGTCTCCCCATCTCTGACTTCTGTGTCTCTCTTCAGAGGTGGCTCTTTTTAATAGTTTCCTCTGTATCTTTCCAGAAATTTAGAAGTTCTAGATATTTATGTGAATCAATCTGTCACTTCCTTCCTGATTTAATGATTTTGATGTTTCCATATCTTTCCCATTATGAAAACAATATTTTACTCCTCATTTTAGGATGGCTTTCTTTTAAAAAATATTTAACTGTTGAATCAATCTGACACTTATTATGGTGCATATGTGGGGCAAGGTGAGGATCTATCCTAATTACTTCCACCAAAATACTTATCCTGTCTCAGAATTGTCTGCTGAAAAACCCTTCCTTTTCCAATGAACCTGTGTTCAGGGACGGCTTCACTGCCATTAGTCCACGAGTTTCTACATTAGAATAAGGAGCTCTGGAACTCAGGGACAGAGATTTGCTGTCCAGCCTTCTCTGCATATTCACCGTCTACGACCAGGCACTATTCAGGGGTGCAGCGACCTCGGCCAACAGGCCTAGAGTTAGAGACCAGGGTGCAAAGTTCAATTCCGCCAGGCACTGCTGGGTGACCCTAGCCAAGTCCCTGGGCCTCTGTGGACTCAGCCTCTGGGTAGAAACCAGGCTGCAGGCATGAGGACCAGGCAGCCAGGGTCACACAGCCTCAGGCTCACCTCCCCATGTGGGCCCCTTCCCCACGCTGGGTGCGGCCAGCTGCAGGAAGCCAGGGAGGGAGGGAGGCCTGTCCAGAGAGGGGCGGCAGGGCACTGGCCATTCCAAGTGGGACTGGACAGGACCCTACAGTCAAGTGTAAAGAAGCAGGAAAGAAATTCCTGAACAGAAGGCAGAACAAGGCCCTTCGTGTCAGAAGACCTGGGTTCAAGTCCCAGCATTGCCACTTACTTGCCGTGTAACCTTGGGCCAATCATTCATCCTGGGATAAAGCTTTGCTGTGTAGGGTAGGATGGAGGCCTGAGTCCCATTCCCGGAGTAGACTCACTTTGCAGCCTGGAGCGCACTCTGATCATGTTTATTATTCTCCTAGCTCCTCTGTTGGACCATTCTTTGACCCTGGGGTGGGGAGAGGCTGACAAATAGCCCAGGGTCCTCTCCAGTTCCACCTGGAATGGCTGGTGCCCTGCCGCCCCTCTCTTAACAGGCCTCTTTCCCTCACCCAGACCTGCAAGGTGAGAAGATGACCGTGAACTAGCCGGGCAGCATGGAGGGCTCTCGGGTTTGGTGGAGAGCTGGCAGGGCCTGGGGAAATGCTCACCTGTAGCAGTTGTTGTTATAAGTGTTATAACTTCCCAGAGCAGTCAGACAACCCAGGCAGATGGCATAGGAGAAAAAGATCTGCGTCCCAGCATCTACCCAGACCTGTAGGAAGGCACAAAGAAGTTGGCAGAAAGAGAAGTCAGATGTGCGGCGAGGGGGTGGGTGGGTGGGATGGCCCTGTTCTCTGAAAGCCCCCACCCACACCCAACCTCCAAAAAGACTCCACAAAGGGACAATCAAATGTCCTCATCTCAGGAATGCATTTTTTTTAGAAGTTCTATTCTTGGGGTGATTAAATATAAACGGCCTTAGTTAAAACCAGAATTTTCTGGACTTTATGGACAGTAGTTCACCAAATAGCAAGAATTTGGGTTTTAGGACTCTGCTCCAGCTGTGTGACCTTGGAAAAGTTACTTAACCTCTCTGAGGCTTAGTCTCCTGAACTGCAAAGTGGGGAATAAACTTCGCTCTCAGGACTGTTGAAGCCAAAACAAGTGATTTTTTTCTGCTTTGCGATTAAGACCACCATGAGAAAAGCTCTCTCGGGTATTTTTGAACTCACAGAGCTTACTTACCATGTATACCAGGGGACCATTAACCATGGGGCCCAATTACAATGAAACCCCATTTTTCCTCCAGGTCTGGAGACTTCTCTCACTCTGCCCCATGTGCTCGGCCAGAGGACAGGGAAATGAGATGCGGGAGGCCCTCCCACCAAATCTTTACCACCTTTCCAAAGAGGTGCATTTGGGCTTCCTACGTGATACACGTGGAAACTACTTTCTTAGTCTCCAAGCTTCCCAACAAAACCTGCCGTGGAAGCCCTGACACGCACAACAGGAATTATGGTGGCTTCTCTAACACCCCCCTGGACTCTCTCTGAGCGCTGCTCCTAGAAGCTACCAAGGAAAATCCACAGCTAAAACCCAAATGCAGCTGATGAGACTGAAGCTTGAGAAGAAGCTGCCATCTAGAGAACGGGGCAACTTGCTCAAGACCACACAGCTGGGAGCGGCAGACGCAAGTCCAAGGAGACACACCGCTAGAGAAACATGTGTAGCCAACGCCAGAATTTCAAAAAACCTCTAGTGTAGGGCTTCCCTGGTGGCGCAGTGGTTGAGAGTCCGCCTGCCAATGCAGGGGACATGGGTTCGTGCCCCGGTCCGGGAGGATCCCACATGCCATGGAGTGGCTGGGCCCATGAGCCATGGCCGCTGAGCCTGCGCGTCCGGAAGCCTGTGCTCCGCAACGAGAGAGGCCACAACAGTGAGAGGCTGCGTACCGAAAAAAAAACCCCAAAAAAACATCTGGTGTAACCCCCCACCCAACACAGGACTCTCTTCTGAGTACTTTTGACAGAATGGTCTCTGCTTGACTACCACCAGTGATGCGGAGCTCACTACCTTTTGACACAGCCCCTTTCTTTTTCTTAAGAGAACTCTGACCATTAGAGCATTTCTCAAAATGAGAGAAAATCTCCCTTCCTGATTCCCTGGCTCTGGGGCCACCTCTCCCTCTCCCCTGTGGCAGCACTTTACAGATCTGAAGAACCCTCTGGAACACAGCCTTTTCCAGGCAAATTATCTTAACTTCCTCTCTCTTGGGGATTTGATTACACAGTACAGGTCACTCTACCCTGGGTTTGCTTGCTTGTTAAATCATTCAAGAAACATTTATTAAAAGTGAAGATCACAGTGCTGCTTTTCAACCTAAAAAGTGGTACACTGTCTTCCTCTAAAAGGAGCCTTCGGGTTCAGTGTCTCAGCGCTAAATGAGGAACGCAGGGAAAGCTCTTTCATGAAGTGTGTGTATGTGTGTGTGTGGAGGGGGTGCCGGCAGATCAGAGCGGGCGGAGACACGGCGAGGAGGAGATGGGAAGAGGGAATATTAAAAAACTTTTCCAAGAAAGGGGAGTTGGGAGACAGGGTGGTTGTGAGAGAGAAAATAATTTAGGGAGGATTTTTTAAAAATAGCAGAAACTTGAGGATGCTTAAATGTTGACAGGAAGGGCCCAATGCAAAAAAAACAATGTTGAAGATTTGGGAGAGAAATGGATGTATTTTAAAGTCCTCCTGCTGTGCCTCAGTCTCCCCATTTGCCACCTCAGCGCACTCCCTTTTCTCCTCGGTAAGGCCAGTAAACCATATGGAGAAGCAAAACACAGGGCAGCTCCTAACCCAGAAAGCAAGGCCAGATCCCAGCAGCGAGGTGCTGGGACGCTCAGCACGCGAACACGTGTGGTTTCTAGAGCCTCAGCAAACGGGGTGTCCCTCTCCCCAGAACCTTCACGGAGTGCACAGACCAGAGTGAGAGAAGCCTCCAGACCCGTGGGAAACCTGGGGGCTTCATCACAACTGGGCCCCATGGCGAATGGCCCCACCCTCCCCACATGGTACATAAACCCCTCCGTGAGTTCAAAAACACCCAAGAGAGCTTTCCATCCACACGTCCCAAAGATGGGGCCTCAAACCACGCTTTCCACCCGCAGGGGATTTTTCTTGCAGTTTGCTCGTTGCACCCAGCACTAAAACAGGCATCTGCTGTTTTTGCCCACCCGGCACCCATCTCCCCTTTTCAGGTAACAGCACCCCAATTTTACTTTGAAAAGCCACCTCTTCCCCACCCAGGCCAATCAAAGCATTTCTCTTGGCCACAGTGGCTGGTTCGGGGATGAGCATATGATGCAAACCAAGCCAATGAAACTCAGTCCTGGGACTTTTAGTGGAGCTACCGCAAATGGGACACATTCTTTTCTCTTAGAGATATTAAGCTTGTAACTGCTGGGGGTCATCGCTGACCATGAGTGAAGAGCCTGCCTGAGAATAAAGCCAATGCAGAGGAAAGCAGAGTTTAGAGCAAAGAAAGACTAATATTGGAGATATGACTCAAGTCCCTGGATCCAGCCACACCTGAAATCAGGCCTACCTGAGAGTATTTCAGTTTCAGAGGCCTATAATTCCTCTTTTTCTTAAGTCAGTTTGAATGGGACTGCTGTCACTTCAAGCACTTCAAGTGACTGCTGTCACTTCTGACTAATAGCAACATTAAGATCTTAGAAAAACCTAGGGGCTCTAAGCCCAAATTCTTCAATCAATCCTGAATTACCAATGACCAAGCATTTATTGAGTGCCTTCTGTATGCAGAACCCTGTGCCAGGCTCTGAAAGAGGTACTGTACAATTATTTATAGCACTCCATCTCTGTCTGCAGGTGAGATAAAAGGAAACATTCAGAGAACAAGATACCCAGTACCTGGGAGTGGTAGAGGAGGGGAAAGATTAACATGTGCTAGGGCAATCAGAGAAGGCTGTCTGGAGGAGGCACACCTTTAAAGAATAGAGAAGTGATGAAAGAGGACACATTGGGTATGGAGGTTCATGTGAGAGAGGAATGTGTTCTCAATGATTTTTTTTTCTTGCTCCCCTACCTCTGTAGGAAAAAGGCTGTCATTTTTATTCAGATGATTACCATTAAATCAACACCTTTATACAATACCCTTAGCCCTCCCCCTGTTGGCTCCCTACTATGAGGAATATTGAAATTAGCCACATCTTCTCTTTCTTTCTTCCCTTTCCTCTAGAATCTAATTTGAAGAAATATTCATTTGTTTCCAGTTAATACCTAAAGGCATTACGTGAATTTACTTTACTTTTCATATACACACTCCCTTCTCTCCCAATTTTTAATACTTGTACTGTATCTGTATTATCAGAACATACAACCATTTCATATTATACTGTCCCCCTTTTGCCGTTAGTTAGTGTGAGTTCTACAGGTGACTATAAATTTAATGCTCACCCCCAGCCATTATGTTAATACCTCTCCAGTCAACTTTGTTGTAGCTTGTTCTCTAGTAAATTCCTCTGGAAAGGCTTATGGGAAATATATTTCCTGGGTTCTTTCATGTTCCTAACAGTTGATCTGTGGCTTTTGTACCTGAAAGTTAGTTTGGCTGCATATAAAATCCTTGGTTCTCTTTTTCTCTTCCTGAGTACTTTGATGTTGCTTAGTTGTCTCCTGGCACAAAGCGATGGGGTAGAAAAGTCTGACGCCACTCTAATTTGTTTCCCCTTATAAAAGCATTTACTCTTTTTGTCTGAATTATCAACAGGTTTGTTGCTTTCTCTTGGAAGCCCAATAATTCTAATATTATTCTAATAACAACATGTCTTAATGTTGATTATTCTGGGTTATTTTTCCCAGGCTTGTGATATACTTCTTCAAGATGCAAATTCGAGTCTCCTCTTTTATTTCAGGGGGAAAAAATTCCTGAATAATTGTTTTTAGTATGTGTTCTCTTCCATGACTTTGGATTTCTCCTTTGGGGACTTGTTTGTATGTTGGATCTTCTTTATTTCTATACCTATCACTTTTTCTTACATTCTTTAAAAACTTTCTTCATTTGTTTTTTCTTTCATAAGCTGTCCTTCCTGTCAGCTCTCCTTTCAAATATTCTTTTTGCCTAACAATTTCATTTATGCTAGCGTTTCATAGCATCTATTGTTTCTTCATTTCTTTTAGCTTGTTGTGAAATATTAAGTTGCTGGGTCTTTGTGGAATGTGTTCATTATCTGTAGGAACACTATTCTGCTCCTAATTCTTTTTCTTATAATAGCTTTGTATGAGACTTGATCGCAATCCTTTTCTGGTGCTCACATGTAGGTGACGTGCTTTTTTTTTTTTTTTTTTTGGTACTCTTAGTAGGAGGTTTTCTTGTGTAGATTTTCTGGCCTCAAAGGTCTAGAGTTGCCTCTTCCGACAGTACCAAAAAGTCTTTAAAACTATAGCCACGCAGAGAGTACTTTCTGCAATTACTGTTCTCCACTCTTATCCAGAATTTCTCTTTGTTTCCTCTACTGTCTTTGTCCTGCTCAATTTGGATTCTGTTTTCAGTGGTTCCTCCTCAATGTGGGGGTCCTGTCTGACCACAGAGCCTCAGCTGGTCAGTCTGTAGAGTTCCCAGGTCCCAGACCCCTGCCTGAACTTCCCACAGTCCTCTCACACTCACCTGTGACTTGCAGCCTGAACACATCCCTCCTAGTTTCAGCTGACATTCTCAGATGGGTGCACCAACCTTCTATTCCCAGTGCCCTCTCCTTCTATGGGTGAATACATGTTAGAGATTTATGGGTTTCCTGTCTCTCAGCCTTCTGTATCCCTTTGCCTTCCTCTTCCTCTACCTCTTCATCTTCATCTCATCCCATAGAGTGGACACCATGCAGATGTTACTGCTGTTGGTATTTGACCTGTTCACCTTTTGTGGTTCATGGGGCCACCTAGTTATGCTGAAGGTACCATCCACATGCTTTTTGGTTTACTATCCTAGTTTCTCTGTTTAGGTGTGGAGATTCTGGAAAATTAAAAAAAAAATTTTTTCTGTTTTTCTTGTCTCCTTGGTTCTCAAGACATTTTCAGAGGGCAGATTAAAGAAGACTGGTCTTGACTGGGGGTGAGAGACGGATCCCCAGAACTGAGGGATGTGGTGGATGGGGGTGTAACACTAGAGGATGAGCCAGTTTTTTAAAGGGAGGTTCGAGGTACAATGTGGGGGAAGTGGGTACGAGTATAGTCTAGACAAGGCATTAGGTGAGCTGTTCAGGAGATAGGCAGAAAGTTTAGGGCTAAATATTGCAGTCTGGGCTTGAGACACAGATTAGCAAGTCATCAGGATTTTAGTACTAACTTATCGTCTCCTTGACTCCAGATCCAAAGCTCTGTCCACTGGCCTTTTCTATTTTCCACATTTGATAAACCAGTGTTGATTCAACTTTTCTGCTGAGATACATGCTTACTGGGCCTGCAGAGCCCGAGAAGCTTCAGGATTCGATTTCTTGAAAATGTCTCACAAAGAAGCATGATATGTCTTCACATGGACTCTACACCATCGGACTCCTCAGCAGACAGGCATACCTGATGCACGTCTATGCTCTTGAACACACCTGTGGCTGCGAAAATGCCACAGGGTTCCAACTGTTAGCCTCCCTACAACCTTTGTTTAGGAAGAAACGAATGAACTCACTGGGGGAGCTGTATGTGTTAAGGCTACGCTGAAATAAACAATAACCCCCCGAGCCTCAATGGCTTAGCACCACAGAAGTTTATTTCCCGCCTACACAAAGCACATGGCAGACTGTGGAGGGGCTGGCTCTCTTCCACCCAATGACAGCGAGCAAGCCCTCCTACCTCATCATGATACCCCCAGGTCAGCACAGCCTCTGACGCAGAGGAACAGACTACGAGAGCTTTGTTTGGGAAGGTGGGTTTTTTTTTTTTTTTAATTCATTCATTAATTTTTTGCTGCGTTGGGTCTTCACTGCTGCGCGCGGGCTTTCTCTAGTTGTGGCGAGAGGGGGCTACTCTTCGTTGCAGTGCGCGGGCTTCTCATTGCAGTGGTTTCTCTTGTTGTGGAGCACCGGCTCTAGGCATGTGGGCTTCAGTAGTTGTGGCACGTGGGCTTCAGTAGTTGTGGCTCGCAGGCTCTAGAGCGCAGGCTCAGTAGTTGTGGCGCACGGGCTTAGTTGCTCCGCAGCATGTGGGATCTTCCCAGACCAGGGCTCGAACCCATGTTCCCTGCACTGGCAGGCGGATTCTTAACCACTGCGCCACCAGGGAAGTCCCATGTTTGGGAAGTTTTTAGAACCAGACTTGTAATTACTAATACCACCCTGCCCACACACCACTGACCAGAACCAAGTCCCGTGATCCCAACTTAAAGACAAGGAAGTCTGGGAATGTCTCTTCCCATTTCACTCAGGAAGAGAAAAAATAGATGGTTAGTGAACAGAAAGCATTGCCTCTGCTACAGGCATTATCCCAAGTCTTTTTCACCTAAGGCGATTTCCTTCTTCAACTAGGAATTCCACAAACACCCAGAGATCAAACTAGATCATGGTGGCCACTGGAACGATTTGACAGAATGATTTGCAAAGAGAGGCTAATAAAACAGGCCAACAGGACATTCATGAACCTTCTAGCAGTTTGGTGATGCCTTAGGAAGTGGGAATCTTGAGTCACCATTTGTTGAAAACCTACCGTGTACGCAAGGCTTTCATGGAACCATCTCATAACTGACACAACCATCTCACTAGGCAGTACTGTCACCTCCATCTTTAGAGAAGAGGAAGCGATCCATAGACGGTAAAACAGCTAACAAGGGACAGAGTCAGGTTTGAACCCCAGGCGTTCTGGCTCCACATTTTAAAGAGAAAAGCTGGGGCCTCCTGGTGCACTGCGCAGGCCTGGACTCTCGGCAGGGGTTTAAACAGCTCTGTGGCTGTGAGGTCAACAAGACAAAAACAACCCCACCTCCATGAAAGGAAGACCAGGCAACTGAGCCCCACTGACCAGCATCTCCCAGGACGCCACAAAGGGGGCAGCTCAGTGGAGAAAGTCCTTCCTAGTTCTCAAGAGAATTTGAAGAGAAAACAGTCTCCACAGAACAAACCCTAAGGAAGCTGGGTCAGTAGCTGAGAAACGGATCGCTCCCCATGTTCTGCAGCAATGAATGGGGGGCGTTCTGGCTGCGTGGCAGGGGCCGTCCACATTCAGAGGTTTGGAGGACAGATGTGCATGGGAACCAGGGAGCAGAGCCCCTTTGGAAGAGAAGTGGTCCCGCCCTCCTAGCTCTGGTGTGACTTCACTGCTTTCAGACCAACTTGTTCCGATGAGCCCTGGTGCACAGTAGGTGTAGAAAGCAATGGATCAGGGTGTAACCTTCCCAACTGGATCGGTGGGGCCCAGCCGGGAGAAGCAAGGAAGGACGGACGGACCAGGACACACTCTTCCCTACCAAGCTCAGGAGCTACACTGTCAAGATGGACGCTTAGTACCCGCTGCCCCTGTCCACACGGACAGCACTTTGGAGCGCACAAGGCATCGTCCTACATCCTGTGACTGCCCTGGGGTGGGCATCATCACGCCCAGGTTAGAGACAGCCGTTGGCGGGGGGGACACGGAAAACGCCTGTCCTCTCTCCCTCTTCCCCCTTTGACCTCATATGTAGAATGTCTAATCTCCTAGAAGCTCGAAGGCAAAAGCGTCACGTCTTTTTCTCACCCCTTGGAGAGAAGAGACTACCCTGATTGGGGAGACCTGGGAGAGGGTCAGTGTGCATAGTGGTGAGCCCCTCCCTCCTTCTCTTGCGCACAGAAGATTAAATAAGATGATGTGTGTGAAACAAATACTCAGCACAGAGCCCAGCTCTTGGAGAGCCCTGAGGAAGTGCTCAGAAACCCAGCCGTGAGCTCCAACAGCAGGCACTTAGTCAATGTGAATCCCTTCTCAGGATCTACCGGTCCTCACAAATCTGGAGGAGAAGAAAAAAGCCTCTTTTCCCTTTTCTCCCCACGGTGCACAAGCACCAAGTGTCCACTATGTGCCAGGCAAAGTTCCAGGAGCTCCTGCCCTCAGGGAGCTTACTACCTTCTAGCAGGAGAGACAGGCCACAAACACGGGCAGATAGGCTGGAACACGGCATCTGGTGGAGACGAGCAAGTGGGCGGATGGTGAGAGGCAGGGGCGTGGGGCAGCGGGGCCGGGGCCCTGCTCTGTGAAGGGGCAGTTGCAGATGTGACCTGCTGCAGTGTCTTAAGGCAGCACGGGCTACAGAAAGAAGATCCCCCAGAAATGTGCTTTCATGTCGACAAAGAGCCGCCAGTCAGAGCAGAAGGGCAGCAACTCTGCCAGGGATCAAAGCTGGCGCCAGCAGGTGGGCCTGGTCCATCTGTCCCTGTGCCCTGGAGGAGATGGCGTTTGCTGCACTGATGCTCTGAGGTCTCTGACAAACGCAGCGTTAACCCATCCTGCCAGGAAAGCACCAGTGAGAGGAGCCAGTCATCAGAGCACCTGCTCACCTTTGGAAGCACCGATGACACAGCAGGGGCTGTTCTACACACTTCACAAATATTAGACTCACTGTTGAGATCAGTGCAATTATTATCTCCCTTTTATGGATAAAAAACTAACACCCAGAGAGGGGGAGCTTGTTGTCTATTTAGCTTTGGAGAGATGTACGCACTGGCCACTGTGTGAGGAGTCCCCTTGGGCTTAGGGACAAAACCTCCGGAACCTGGCCCGCCTTGGGGAGAAGGCACTGGAGCATCATATGAAGGGGACTATATCAAACCTGGGCTTTTCCCCAGTGCCTGGTTCCGCACCTCTCTGGGGCTTAATGGAAAGGGCATGAGCTTCAGGGTCAGGTAGACCCAGGCTGGAGCCCTGCACTGCCATTTACCTGCTGTGCAACTCTGGGCAAGTTCCTTCACTTCTCTGAGCCCCAACTTCCTTGTTCACAAAAGAAAGATACAATGAACGTAAAGTACATAAGGGGGTACCTGGTACAGCTCCCTTAATCTGCTTCCTTTTGGTGGCTAATGCTTTTCCACTTCTCATGTGGCTAACGCTATACACAGTATGTACGGTAGCTTCTCCACTGTACATGTTATGAAAACAGGCTCCCAGGTCTTTCCCACCATCCCAGCCCCCTCCCTACCAGGTGAACTAATCAGATTTCTGAGCGGTACCAAATGCGGCCACCGTCCATCACTAAAGCAGAGTCACCCGCCCTTAGGGCCGTGAGCTAGGGTACAACAGGGAGGGGCGGAGGAAGCCAGCACCCCACTGCTCCTGTGCTCCTTGCCCTGCCAAGAAGATGCTAAAACCTCCAGACCCAACAGCACACGCGGCGTCTGGCTCTCGGATCCAAGTAGCCAGGACAGGGCTTGGTGGCCGTCCTGGGCTCATGACCCACAGCCTTCTCTTTCTTTAACATTTTCTTTTCAGACAGACAGCCACACACAGACACACAAACACACACACAACACCACTTTTGTAAGCAGAGCCTTCCACTGAGGTGAAAACATAACGTATATGGCCCGGCAGAAAATAGCTGAATTAAGCTCTTTCTTTTGGCCATTTGTATTGGGAAATAGTCTCAGAAGATTAAAAGTAGGTTAGGAGAATAATACAACAGCTGTGTTTCCAGTGTGTACCTGACAACGGCTTTTGTAGAAGTGAATGATTACATGAATATCACTTCCTTCCCACCTCTTTCGCAGCCCCCTCTGGGTTGCTAGGCGCCCTCTCTTCTCCGCTCAGCTAATGCCACATACAGACACTGATGAATGCAGTATGGCCATTATGAGGAAGGGAGTCGAGGCAGGAGGATTCAAGTGCTCCCTCCCTGGTGCATTCAGGGAGGGGAGAGGGCTTTGGGGGAGCCGATTCTGGATATATTTAAATGCTAATGTGCTGGGCAGCCGGGCAGGGCCAGCGGGGACAGTGGTGGGAAGGGGCAGAAGCTCTTGGCCTGCAAGCTCCACTGGAAATATGTTCTGCAGCCTCTGGCTCTGGTGCCAGCCCTTCCCCGGGCAGCCAGCCTTGCCCAGAGGCCCTGCCAGCAAAGTGTCACTGGGCTGAAGGGTTGCACCGTGGGCGGTGAGGGGAGCCTGGGTGTGTCGGCTGACCCCGGTGGCCCCTTTGTGTGGAGCAGGGAGCGGGGTCACGGTGCTGGGCCTTTGCCCGGAGGCTGGACAGCTGTGTCCTGGTCACAGAGTGTGGAGGGAGTGGACGGGCAGTTGCTGGCACTGGGCTGATGGCAGTGACCTCCCTGCCTTATGTGATAGGATCCTGGGGCCATGCGCCTCTACCCCTTAAACCATCGCGTGAGACAGCGGAGCCCCATTTTACTAAAGGGCTAAAGAGAGGAGGTTTGGAGCAATGGAGGGCATGAGCAAGGCCTGGAGACAGCACGTTCTTGGTCCTGCGCTGTTCCCGGGACTGTCCACACGGCCTTGGGGGCTACATTTTAGGGCAAGGTCTTCCCCCTAAAGTGTTCCTCTAAGAGGGTGCAACTGGCCTTCTGGATAGGACATTCATTGTGCAGGACGATCCTGTTCATTGTAGGAGGTTTAGCATCACCCAGTCCCACTCTCTAAATGCCAGAGGTGCCCCCGTCATAGAGGAAACCAGAATTACTCCCCGATGTGTTACTAAATGACCCCTGGGCAGTGGTCCCACCTCTTCTTCTGGGAGAACCAGTGAGGCAGGGGAGTCTGAGCTGGCATCAGCGGTGGGGCTGCAGAACCCAGCTGCCGTTGCTGGGAACACAAGGCCAGGGTCTTCTGGGCCAAACCGAGCCCCAAGCAGGTGCGTTCTCCTGTGTCATCCGAGCAAGCACTGAGATGGAAACGAAACCTTGTCATCTCCCGCCTTAATCACTTCTCTCCTAAGAACCATGGAGCTGGTACAGAGGCAGAGAGCCAGGGAAAGAAAGGGCACACAAGGAGGCTCCAGGCCCTGGGAGAGCCAAGCAGTGGTGTATACTCCAGCCTAGAGAAGGGACTTCCTCAAGAGGAAAACAAAACAGCAAGCAGGCATGGTTGGTGAAGGCAGCTGCCTCTGCGTCTGCCCGGAGACAGAGAAGTCAATACATTTAATGACATCATTATGTTCGTTGATTTTTGTCTGTCTCCCCCCAGCTAGAACAGAAGTGCCAGGAGCGCAGGAAGTTCTGTTTTTTCACTGATGCATTCCCCAGCACTTTGCACATTGTCAGCACTCAAAAAATATGTATTGAATGCCACATCTGCTTAGTCTCCAGCACATAGGGATGGGGAATTCAAGGCTTATGCAGAATCCTAGCTACCAGGCCAAGTGGACAGTGTGTTAGACTGAGAGGGTCAGGACACCTGGTTGCAATTCTAGGTTGTCCCGAAAGTTCCTTTGTTTTCCCTAAAGTTCTTTCTTTCCTCCTGGCCTCAGTTTTCTAATCTTCAAAATAAGGAAACTGGAATGCAATGAGATGACAAATATATGGCATGTACATCCCATCCCTATTCCTGTCCATGGCAGACATTACTGATCAATCCCACCTATCATTCCTGCCCATGGCAGGCATTGCTAATCAACCACACAGTCCTTTTGCCCCCAGCTATGGTGGAAAAAGTCCACCACCTGTCAGAGTTGGTAAGCGAGTTAAAACCTGACAGTGATGTACACCGCAGACCTACATAGCAAGGATATGTTTGGGGGTCAGCTGTGACTCATTTTCCTTGGGGTTTTCTGCTGGGGTGTTTCAATCCTACAGTCTTGAAAGCCTAGGAAGACACTGTAACACCACGGAATTTAAGCTCCTACCCACATTACGAACAAACTTCAAGTCAAATGCACAGGGCAGAGAGTCTTTACAAAAGCAAGAAGGAGAACACCACCATGCTCATGGAGATTCACACTTTCAATGGATTTTTGGTACTTGCCCTGGCCTGGAAGGCTGGAGGTAAGTGGCATAAGCAAAGGCCTGGAGGTAGGGAAAAGAAAGGACTGTCTGGAGTTTCCTAGTGGGAACGCTAAGGACTGAGAGAGGGGATGGAACGCTCCTTCCTGAATCCCATGGATTCAGACAGCTGGTATTTCATTCATCACTTCGTCTTTGGCTGAGGTGGGAAAATACCTACGGTAGCCACACGGTGGATGCAGAAGATGCTACTCAATTCCACGTGAAAATAATTCTGACTGGGGCAAGGCAAAGTGCTCAAATTTTGGCCCGGAGCAGCCTCCCAGAGGGGAGCCATGGTGGCGGGGGAGGGGTGGGGAGGTCAGTCACAGTCAACAATGGAAGAGCTTCCTCCCTGGTTGAGACCCCCAGCCCTGGGATGAGTTCCCTGTTAGTAGAGGTAACCAAGCAGAGCTGGGGATGCGATTCTTGCATTGCCTTGGAAGTTAGGGCAGAAGATCTCTGAGGTTTTCTGCTGGTAAGAAACTTGATGGTCAGTGGGTCAATTCCCCTCAACAACGTTTTCTGAGCACCATATGTATCTGCCAGGCATGGCCAATACGGAGATAATTCAGAACGCTGATCCCCTGCTCAGAGGCTAGCAATCTAGCAAGTGTATGTGAGGAAAGGAAGTCAGCCAAGTGCCTTCCCTGGTCACACAGAGTCAGACAGATCTGGCTGGGTGCCAGCTCTGCTGGGCGACTTCAAGGAGGTCACTCCTCGAGCCTCAGTTTCTTTGTGGGCACAATGGGAAGAGCAACAGCTCCAGGGGGTTCTGGAGACATGACTCAGTGTGTGTAGAGCGCGTGCTGGCACCCGGCTCACAGTAACTGCTCATCCAGTGGGAGGGGCTGAGTGGCCACAGATGGCTCATGACTTCCGGCTTGAGAAGAATCTTTGAAGGGTCTGGGGGCTGCGTAGGTGTGTCCCAGGAGGGTAAGCAGAAGAAAAGTCAGCTCTTCTCGGCACAGTCAGGGGCTGGTCCCAGAGCCCTGCCACCTCCCCCACCTGCCATGAAAGCTCCACCAGGGGCAGGACGCTGGCCCCCTTGCAGAGGCTCAGAACTGCCCCGACAGCTGCCCAACAAGCCTCCTTCTCAGTCACACCTCCCTCCTCCCCCAGGCCCACAGACAAACCTCAGGGAGCAGGGCTCTGAAGGCCTCAGGGCACCTCTCTGTCTCCCTGGGGCCATCGCCTCCGGGTGGCATTAGGAGTGAGAATAAAGGGGAAACCCGCTGAGGCTGTGTGGGCCTTCATTGCTGCCTGTGTGAGCATCGCCTGGGGATGCAAAGACTCTCTGCTCCTGAAAAAAGAAGGTGGGTGGGTTCCTTAATCATCTCAGCCACAGAAATCCAGGATCCCAAGCCCTTGCAGACTCCCTCTCTGCTGGGGGCTTATGAAGCTGACTGTTCGTCTCATGTGGTCCTCGCCACACCTCAAGTCAGATGCTGTTATTATCTCCACTTACAGGCCAGGAAACAGAGGCCCAGAGAGGCTATGGAAGTGGCCCTGGATCAGGCAGCCAGTAGGAGGAAGACCCAAACCCAGACTTGCTGACCCCAAAGCCCTCCCTTTAATCTCCCCAATAGACTTCCACCATCTCAACCAAGAGGAGAGAGCCCCAGGCGACCAGCCTATCACTCGAGTCTCTGCTCCTCCCAGGCCCACATCCCAGGGGATGCGGTGCTTGACATCCGCGGACCTGCCTGTGTCCGCTCACAAATGCTCCCTCCACCGCCCACTCCCACCCCACGTCCTTGCCAGCCTTCACGGTCACATAGCCATCTGCTCCACACTGCCCCTCCTCTGCTCATCTGAACGGAGAGGTGACAGCCTTCAACGATACCAGATGCTCGGGAGGCTGACTAACAGAGCAGCAAGCCCAGAGTGCCCAGGAAGAGGGCAGAAGCAGGTCCAGAGACTGTGTGCGTGCACGACCGTCACAATATGGCAGGCTGCCCCCCACCCATAAGCTGCGAGGCTGTCTTCCTGACCACGCACGTCAAGGTCGTGCAGGGTGAGAAAACAGGAGCGATGGCGAACCTCACGTGAGCACGCAAGGAGACAAGACAGGCCGCCACAACACTCCCTCCCAAGTGATGCTACAGGAGGGTGGCCTCGGCTCTGGGCAAAGCCACCTGACAGAGGGACTGTCCTCACTCCTCACGCCTCTCTCAGTGACGTCCCCGGGCATCTGCTTGAGCAACAAAACCAAGAATGACAGAATGACCAGTTTAAAAATAAATCAAGACATGAATGTTGAAGTCTTTGGGGAGTGAAGTGTGCCAATGTCTGCAACTTACTCTGAAATGTATCCAAAGAGATAAAATGGATGGATAGATGCAAGTCCTGGGAAGGTCTGTGATGAAGCCAACACAGCAAAGTGTTGATGGCAGAATCTAGGTAGCGAGTAGTATGTGAGTGTTCCCTGGGCAGGTAGGACCAACAGGATGCTGGAGAGGACGCTCCCATCCAGCAATGGGAACTGTGGACTCACTGCGGAGATGGGTCCATAATTGCTAAGGGGGAGGGACACGCTTCCCAGGGACACGTCCGGGAGAAGATGTGTGTTTTGTGGCCAGTACCTCACGAGCGCGTCGGTGGGGACTAAACTGAGGAAATCGTAGCTCTGCCCAGGTGACAGTCAGGGGTCAAACCCAGTGTTCAGTCAGCGACCAGAAATCTCGGAGTTTTCTGGGACTCACAAGTCTCCTTGACCTCACCTCAAAGATTAAAAACACATCAGAATTCTTTAAATCCTCCAGCTGTGATTTGTGGATTTATCTGAGCAGGGCTTAAACCTCACTGTCAGCCACAATTCCTTTTAGGCTGAGGTGGAACAACCTTCCAGGGTTCAAGAGAGGTTCAGGAGTGGTGACCAAGAAGGCACAAGGGCACACACCCCCACCCACCCCCACCGTCGCCCTCTGCACGGTTTCACGGATACATTTGATGCTCTGTCTCTGAGGCATTCACTAAGATGTCCGTGTCTGTAATGTGTTTTCCTCACCTGTCTCTCTTAGAGAACATTTACTTTCTTCCTCCCTTTGTGTCTTCTCTACTCTGTCACCTATTTTGAGGTATAAACAATTATCATGGCAGCCCCTTTCCGGGCAGGAGCCTAGCGCTGAGATGATGGCATTCTACGACAGGTGTTTAGTGAGCACGTACTGGGTGCTGGGCAGCATGGAAGCCCCCATGGGGGAGGTATGGTTGAAAGAGATGCTGTCTATGTTCTGGAAGGGTAGTCTTGGGTGGTGAGCCTGTGTAGTTTGGATTAAGCCCCCAAGGATGTTAATCACACATTTGCTTAGAATGGCATTCATCCAACCCTCTTCCCCCACTTACTTACATGGCCTTGAGAACTCTTAACGTGCTATCATCTATAACCTTGGAGACATGTGGGTGATTTATAACATAAAAATATTCACATGCTCATAGATAAATCATCTCCAATCTCTGGGTCTAACTTTCATAGAAGGACATTTTAAAGACTAATTCCCGGGCTCTGGCACCTTTATTAATCATACACATACAACCGCTAATAGGAACTTCCTGTCAGCATGAAATAGCCCAGAATGGGTCCTAAGGGGAGAAAGAAAAGTCAAGGGTCATTGATCGTGAAAAGATTGAAAACCAGTGATTTTACTTGATGCCCTCATTATGGCTGAGGGAACTCAGCACAAGGAGGGACAACGACCCTTCAAGGTCAGTGATGGAGCTGGGTCCCCTGATCCTGAGCCTAGGAGTTTCCCACTGGGCAACAGTACCTCCTGCAGGCAGGAGAGGGTGGGAACGGCACGGAGGGAGCAGCTGAGCCAAGTGGGGTGTCTCTCAGCGCTCATCAAGGAGCCGGAGCAGCTCCCACCCTCTTTGTGAATGTCACGCAGGACTCAGGACTGGCCCTGAGGGTCCTTTCAGCTCTTGCTTGCACACGAGAAGTGAGGCAGGCGGAACATGAGATTCACACACCAGTGAGTTTTCAGCATCAAGAGTCCCAATCCCCAGCAAACTCAGATGTATCAAAGCCCCGTCACCTTGCTGCTCGCAGACAGAGGAAAGCCTTGCTCTCCTTGCTCCCATTCGTGCTGGGTCAGAAAACATCAGAATATGTTGCATTTGCAAAGCATGCGCCTTCCTCACTAAGGAGGTATCTGGGGAGGCGGTCTTAGCATCTTCCAGAAAAGAACGGCGTGCACCTCTCGGCAGCCCTGTGTTCCTCAGAGCTCTGTCGTACGGGTCAGCCCCACTGGTACTCTCAGCAGTCACCCGAGGTGGAGAGGGTCGGGCTTATAAAGATAGAAGCCCAGAGAGGTTAAGTGACCTGCTCAAGGTTACAAAGCTAGTGAGTCAGGACCTTATTCCATGTCTGCTCTAACCTCTTGATTTCATAGTTGGGGAAACAGGCTCAAAGGGTGGAAAGATAATAGATGTTTCAAACTGGAGGTTCTATGTCCTCATCCTGTTCTCCCCCAGCTGTGGCTGTGGGTAAGTCATGTCCTCTCTCTGGGACTCAGCAACTTGTCCACAAAAGAAGAAGGTGAATCTAGAAACTGACTCTCAAATTTGTTAAAACAGCAAATAATTGGGGCCCAGGGGGCTTTTTGTCAAAAACCTTGACGAATATGATTTTACTCCATGTGCTAGAGACAAATTCACTGTCAGAAAACATAATCATGGATAGTGTGGAATATGAAATCATCACCACAAACATATGACTTTATGAACAAAACTGAACTGTTGAATTAAGCACCCAGGGATACTTCCTTTACTATTAATTTCCTGCTTAAACATTCAGTATGTCATGTTCAAGACCAGCAGATGAAGAAAAGCAAATACCAAGGGTCCAACATATTTTTATGAGAGATACAGAAAACAAATAATTATGAAATGTAACAGATATTGAAAATTCATAACCTGTCTGGAAAGGGAGATAGAAAATTCTTCCAGATGCCAGAAATGAGAGTCAAAGCTAAAAGATGAAGACTAGGAATAGACCCAGCAACCCATGGGGACATCCAAGTAGAGAGACACCTGAGGATCTAGAATTTAAATTCCTTCCCAAGGACAGAATTAAGATTTCCGGCCCTGGCAAGAACACACAAAGGAGAAAAGACAGTCTCCTGAATAACTTGTGCTGGGAAAACTGGACAGCTACACATAAAAGAATGAAATTAGTATATTCTCTAACACCATGTACAAAAATAAACTCAAAATGGATTAAGGATCTAAATTTAAGACTGGAAACCATAAAATTCCTAGAGGAAAGCATAGGTAGAGCATTGCCTGACATGAATCACAGCAGTATTTTTTTTCGGCTCTGTCTCCTAAAGTAAAGGAAATAAAAGCAAAAATAAATAAATGGGACCTAATTAAACATAAAAGCTTTAAAGCAAAGGAAACCATCGACAAAATGAAAAGAAACCTACTGAATGGGAGAATATATTTGCGAACTATATGACCAGGAAGGGCTTAGTATTCAACATACACAAACAGCTCATACAACTCAACATCAAAAAAACCGAACAACCCAATTAAAAAACGGGCAGAATAGACATTTTTCCAAAGAGGACATGCAGATGGCCAACATGCACAGGAAAACATGCTCAGCACCACTCGTCACCAGGGAAATGCAAATCAAAACCACAATGAGCTATAACTTCACACCGGTTGGAACAGCTACCACCAAAAGAAACACAAATAACAAATGTCGGCGAGGATGTGGAGAAAGGAGAACCCTTGCACGCTGTTGGCGGGAAGGTAAATTGGTGCAGCCAGTGTGGAAAACGGTATGGAGGTTTCTCAAAAAACTAAAAATAGAACTACCATATGACCCAGCAATTCCACTCCTGAGTATGTATCTGAAAAAGACAAAAACACGAATTCGAACAGATACATGCACCCCAACGTTCATACCAGCATTATTTACAATTGCCAAGATATGGAAGCAACCTGTGTCCATCAACAGATGAATGGATAAAGAGGATGTTGTATGTTTATACAATGGAATACTATTCAGCCATAAAGAGAATGAAATAATGCCATCTGCAGCAACATGGATGGACCTAGAGATGATCATACGAAGTGAAGTAAGTCAGACAGAGAAAGACAATAATTCCATGATATCATTTATATGTGGAATCTAAAATATGATACAGAGACAAATATTGTATGATAGCACTTATATTTGGAATCTAAAAAATATAACAAACTAATGACTATAACAAAAAAGAAACAGACTAACAGATATAGAGAACCAACTAGTGGTTACCAGTGGGGAGAGGGAAGGGAGGCAACACAGGGGTAGGAGATTAAGAGGTACAAACTATCATATATAAAATAAACTACAAGGACATATTATACATCACAGGGAATATAGCCAGTATTTTATAAGTGGAGTATAAACTTTAAAAGTCACTACATTGTGAATCACTATATTGTACACCTGTAACTTACATAATACCGTACATCAACTATACTTCAATAAAACAAATTATTTAAAAAAAAAGATTCCAGGCCCTGGGCATGACCAGAAACTGAGTGGAATTACTGCAAAAACCTAGGAGCCAGAAAGGGATTGTCTTATGGTGAATGAGGTGTCAGAAAACTCTGCCCCTCAGCCCAGGACTCGATATGGAAATATCAGGTATGGGTATGATCACACGGTGCTCCTGCCAAGTGGGCATCCAAGTTTAAACTGACACTTTAAAACTACTGTCCTAGAATTGCATACCCAGCTAAACTCCCATTCCAGGGTGACAGTGAAATAAATACCTTTTCAGATATGAACTAAGAGAGCTCAGTTCCCAAAGGCCTTTGCTGAAAGAACTACTAAAGGATGTACTCCAACAAGAAGAAGTTTAATCTATTAGAAAAGAGTAAAAATAACAGGAAGCAAAGAAATCAGTAAACACATTGTAAAATCCAAATAAGTATCAACTCTATACAGTAATAAAGCAGAATTAAAAAGGGGTGGAAAACAATAACAAGGATGGGGAGAGTGTGGAAGCTGGAAGGAAATTTGTGTCCCATGGTATTTCTTGCTCAGAAAGAGAAAAAACCTAGTTAAGAGCCACTCTGACTAACTGGACACCTGCGTCTTCTGTCTTCCCACTGCTCTGGGGAAAGACCCTTTCCTCCCGTCCTGGGGCCACTGCAAATGCAGCTAGCGCAGCCTCCTCGGCATGTCACTGGGTGGAACTCCACTGCAGTCCACTCTGCCCAAGACAGCTGTGGCCACAGTTCTGGTCCTGATTCTTCAATGTGCATTCTTTGAACTCTTCTGGAAATAACCAGGCCTCTAAGGGGTAGAGGAAAGAAACCCACAATGCCAACAGCATGCCTTCAGAGAGCCAGGGCTCACTTGGCACCCGGTGCGATTGGAGTTTGAGTTTCCACAGACTCTTCTGCTTCTTGAGGCTTTATCCCTCTAGAGCACAAAAGTACAGCAGAACGGTCTGCGATGATAGAAACATTCTATACCTGCTCTGTCTGATATGGGAGGAACCAGCCACACGTGGCTATTGAGCATCTGAAATCTGACTCTTGAACCTGAGGAATGGAATATTGACTTTAATTTCAATGACTTTAAATTTAAATGGTTAGATATGGCTTGTGGCTCCTGTGCTGGACAGTGTAGTTTTAGAGGGTGGACGATCCCTGAAGGGATCCATTCCATTCTCAAACGATCCTGAGAGAGATGGGTACAGGAATTCCCAGAGTGATCTCTCCCACCCTCTGCCCCGGAACATGAGCGAGAGCAGGTAGGTGGCCCCAACACCCGGGAAAACCTTGCTCACCTTACTTGGCCCCAGGACCTCTTCCTCCCCGACCACAGCCTTCACTGATGTGTCTGATACGTCTCAGCCAGACCTGAATGCTCCTAGACCAGTGCTCCTCAAACTCCCACATTGTAAAACCAGTGAAGATGTTGCTGAGATGCAGACTCTGATGGGGCAAGTTGGGGATGGGGCCTGAGAATCTGCATTTATTAAAAACTCCCAAATAAGGCTACTGCTACTGCTGGTCTGGGGACCACACTTGGAGTCATAAGGTTTTAGACTTCTCGAAATGTCAGTTAGCTCTGCCTACATGTACGATGACAGCTAGCATAATAGCTTACGGTAACATCTGTATCTGTTCTCTCAAGGCGTTTAAAAGCATATTCTGTGAGAACAAGATAGGTTAACAAGTTCATACTATGTAGCACCACAAAAATGCCTGAAGTTTTGGTCAATAAAATTAAAGGCATATTCATCTCTTAAAGAAAATAACAGCTAATATTTACTGAGCATTTACTACGTGCTGGACACAATGCTATGCACACGATGAATGAGGATTATCTCATTTAATCCTCACAACAACCCTTTTTACAGATGAGGAGATCAAGGCACAGAGAGGCTAAGTAATGTGCCTGCGGTTACACAGTTAGTAAGCAGATGAGCCATGAAATCCAAGCAGTCTAATGGGACCCCACACTGTACCTGCAGCTTTGGTTGAAAGCTCAAGAACAGGGATCTCTGTTGGGGGTGAATGGACTCTTTTTAAGAAAAAGATGCTAACGAAATACCTGCCCACAGATATTCATAGCAGCTTTATTCACAATCATCAAACTTGGAAGTACCCAAGATGTCCATCAATAGGTGAAAGGATAAACAAATTGTGCTTCAAGCAGACAACAGAATATTACTCAGGGATAAAAAGAAAAGAGCTATCACGACACAAAAAGACATGCAAGAACCTTAAATGCATATTATTAAGTGAAAGAAGCCAATCTGAAAAGGTTACATAATGTATGGCATTCTGGAAAAGGCAAAACTATGGAGACAGTAAAGATCAGTGGTTGGCAGGGGTTTGGTGAGGAAGGAGGAGGGATGCCTAGTGCAGCAATTTTAAGGCAGTGAAACTGTCCTTCCTGTATGATACCATAATGCTGGATGATGCATTTGTCAAAACCCATAGCCTGCACCACACAAAGAGTGTGCCCTAATGTAAACAATAGACTTACTTAGTAACTACTGCAATAATAATGTGTCAATACTGACTCATCAATTTTAACAAATGTACCACAGAAATATAGGATGTTAATAATAGGGAAAAAGTGGGACCAGGGGAGAGGAGATATATGGGAACTCTGTATTTTCTGCTTAATTTTTCTGTATAGCTAAAACTGCTTTAAAAAAGTTTATTAATTGAAAAAGAACATGCTTAATATACAATATTTTATATATAACTTTGGGGAGGGGTGGCCAAAGACCCTCCCCCAATGAAAAAACTCCTGTCCTAGAATATATCGCTCATCCACCCCTCCACCCCACTCCCACAGAGCCCAGCAAATGTCTGGCAAGAGTGGATACTTTGTACATTTCTGTTGATTCATTTTCAAAGCAAAGACCAGGCGCAATACCTGGCATACAGTATGTGTTCAGTGATACTTGCCGGATGAATAAACATAAGACTGGAATTCTAAAACATTGGCCTAAGAACCCCTGGAGACGGGCTTGCAGCTGCTCCTCTCCTGTGCTGTAGAGCTGGAGTCCTCACTTTCCGTGGCTCTCACCAGCCCCAGCTGTGGCCACTCCTGGTGACATCTCAAGGGTAAAACCAGTGCCTGACTCATCCCTCATACTTCCCCCCCATGGGCAGGACTTGCACACAGTAGGTGCATCCTGAATGTTTGCTGACATCAGTCTCTTTTCTCTGTAGCGCCTCTCGGGCTTCTGCAAGTAGCTAGGCAAACTCACACAATGGCACTAACTCCAGCCACACCTGCCCATACACCTGTGACATCACAGCTGGAGGGCTGCTTCTCATATCCCCTATGACATGGCAAAGCTTCCCCTCTCCCCCAGATCAAGGTCATCTGGTACGTATCTCTGCTTCTTCCCTCTTTACCTCAAAACATACTCTACTTTCTTGCTCTTTCTATGCACCTGGAGAAGTTCCCCTGTGCTGTTTCATCTAACCGTACCATATCTACGAGGGCGCAGGAGGTGAGTAAAAGATGGGACCCTGCCTGTTAGAGGCTTACAAGAGAGGAAACCGAGTGTCAGAGAGTGAGTCACTTGCTCAAGGTCACACAGTGGGTGAGGGAGAGGCAGGCACTCAAATGCAGCTCCGTTTGACTTTAAAGCTCTCTGACGGCAAGCTCTGCTGAGCCTCTCTTGTCTGCATAATCTCCTGACGTTACAGCTTTGTTCATGCCGGTCAACCTCTTGCCCCGAAATGCTCGACAGCTCCCTACCGACCACTGGATGAAATCTTCAGCTCTCTGGCCTTGACACATGATGCTCCCAGATGGAGGGGTCTCAGTCAACTGTCTCAACCTTATTTCCTGTGATTCCCTGTCACAAAACCTATCCTGTAGCCACATTGAACTTCTTACCATTTCCTTCGTATACGTAGACTTGCTGGTCTTTGCTTATCTCCAGATAGCCTTCCCTTCTCCATCCTTCAAGGACGAAATGAAAGGCTACTTGTTTCATAAAATCTTCTCTGGGACATATAATTGGAAATAATTCTGTTCTCCTCTGTTAGCAGTCCTTCATCTAAACCACCATATGACATCCACCCACCCACTCACCCATCCACCCACCTACTCATCCAGTATTGACGGGAAGCCTAACATATGCTAGGCTCTGTGCCAGGTGCCAGGGAGTCCACATTCTAATTAAGGGAGGCTAACAGTGAGGCTTCAACAAATGAACACGCGATTGCTTCAGAGAGCCACCAGCCCCATGAATAAAATAAGACAGGGGCTTGGTTAAAGTCACGGGGTTTAGTGGGGATGCTTGAGCGCAGCTGATCGGAGAGGACTTTGAAGTGGAGACCTGTAGGGTGAGAAGGAGCTGGACACGGGAATATCTGATGGGGCAGTGGCCCAGACAGACAGGGTCTGTGGTAGGAAAGAGCCTGGGATGCCCAGCGCCACGTGGGACATGGGGCCAGGCCACGGAGGGCTCCTCAGCCTCGGCCACGGTGAGCAGTCTGGATTTTAATCCTCATGCAAGGGGAAGCTGCTAGGGCTTGTAAGCAGGAGAGTCAGACTTCTGCTTCTGGTCCTGAGGGACTGGTAAGGAATGGCCCTCCTGCCATAAGCAACTATCAGAGCAGACAAAAATATAACCATTTTCAGGCAGTAGATAACATGCAGGGCAAGACTGCTACCCCTGAGAGATGGGAAGATCCAAGAGGGGTGTGCTGAGCCCTCTGCCTGGGGACAAGAACTAGAGCCAAGCAGAACACACAGTCCCGCCAAGCTGAACAGGCAGGGCCAGAGAGCAGGGCAGCTGAAATAGCTGGAATCTGCAGTGTGGGGCACAGGAAAGGGGGAACTGTGCAGAGCGGATGCCCCAGATGTCCATGTGGAGGTTCCCACGAGGCTGTGGCTGATGTAAA
The DNA here is from genome assembly GCF_937001465.1 of Orcinus orca. Lineage (NCBI taxonomy): Eukaryota > Metazoa > Chordata > Mammalia > Artiodactyla > Delphinidae > Orcinus > Orcinus orca. The sequence goes on from NC_064568.1 coordinate 6,291,666, forward strand.
CATCCAGGGTGAGACCACCAAGACTTCCCAGATAGCACCGCTTGGGGCTGAAAATGCAAGAGACACTACAGGCCAGATGCCGCCAGGGAAAGAGCAGTGCCAGCGGATCGGGGCTCCCTCCCTGCCCGAGTAGACAGATCTGGCCAACGCCAAGTATTCACCCTTGGTACCTGGCTGAGACACAGAAAGACCTTCCATTAGGGGGAAGAACCATGTCCTAAAGCAGGGTTTCTACACTGTGACACTATGGACATTTGGGACCCGTAATTCTTTGTTGCAGGGGCTGTCCTGTGCATTGTAGAATGTTTAACAGCCTCCCTGGCCTCTACTCACTAGATGCCAGTAACCCCCCAAGTTGTAACAATCAATACTGTTTGCAGACATTTGCAAGTGTCTCCTGGGAGGCAAAATTTCCCTGGTTGAGAGCCATCACTCTAGAGTAATCACTACTCTAGCTCCATCCTCATAAAGCCTAAAGCCAAGCCCTGGCAAGATCTACTGGGGAGACAGAGTTCAGAATCCCATTAAGTCCTATCCACTCCTATCAAATTAGAGGAGCTTGGGAAACAGCTTGGGATTTCCACAGATCCACACTAGAAAACAAAGTTGAACCTATAGAAGTTTGAGGTGATCAGCCAATAACTGAACTACTGATTAAAATAAAAAAACAACACTCTGCAGAGGAAGATAACAAAATCCAGAGTGTGTACAACATATTATTCACAATATTCAGTCAAAAACTACCAGACATGCAAGAAAACAAAACAAAACAGGAAACCAGAAAAACGTGATCTATATCCTGAAAAATGTCAGATTTAGCAAACACTGTAAAGGAGTTATTATAGATATATTCAAAGCATTAAAGGAAAATACATTTGAATAACAACATCAGGAAGTTGCATGACCCAGATTCCTTTTTCAGAGCTCCCTGGGTCTGCTGTGTGAGGAAAAGAGTGAGTGAGTGAGTAAGAGGCCCACCTTGGAGGATGGGGCCCATCTTGGAGGCTATTCTATTAGCCCAGAGGAGGCTGGCTTGTGCCTCAGTAGTTTAGGCTCCATTTAAATTAGCGTGTTCAACCCTGGTGGATACTCTCAAAGTGGGGGACTGAAAACTTAGAGCAGATGAGTCAAGAAAGAATAAGCAAGTGAAAGAATAAATGAATATCTCAACATTGGGACCCCGGTGAGTAGAGGGCTGTCCCAAAGTAGAGGTGAGGGGCTTCCATGTCACAGGAGGGGCCACTCAGTGGCTGACCAGGTTTCTACAGAGGGGATTCCTGCACTGGGCACCTCGGGTGGGAATCTCACCCAATGCTGAGATTCTAGGATTCCTGCAAAATAGTCACATAGGTCTGGGATGCTCAAAGACCCCAGAAGCAGGACTGTCATCCCAGTGCTGGGCAGAGAGAGAGTGAGCCCAGGAAGATCAGATATGACAGAAAGTTTCAGCATTGAATCCTCTACATGGCCGAGTGAGACTCACCTGGGTTCAAGTGCTAGCTGTGTAAGCAAGACGCTAGTGCTTTAACCTCTTGGAGCCCTGACTCCTCATGTGAAAGCCTTTAGGTCATGGGTTTTAAGATTCTCAGGTCCTGTAAGATAGGACTTTTCTCTCAGAATCTAAGGACTTCTTATTGGTCATCAGAATTTAAGGTACTTATATATAGCACTTAGCTCCTGAGTCTGGAACAGAATAATTTTCAACACCTGACTATTTGCTGATTGAGTGAATTGGATAAATTAAATGACAAGTTCGTAAAGCACAGTAACTGACATAGAGTCAGGCATCAAGAAATGATAAGCAGTAACCAGTATCACTACTCTTACGGATACCTGAGCAGCTCCTCAACCACCAAGCCTGCAGGTTAATAAGGTGCCGCTAAAACTGCTGAAAACTAAAAGGCACAAACCTTCACCTTGAGTAAACCTGTGGTTGGAAGAATTTAGTGGGTGCCCAGCGATGTACAAAATCTCACTGGCGTGTACAGGAATTCTGATTCTAACAGCAGGCAATTCTGAAGGAATTTCAAGCAGTAAAGAAAGAAACAGTCACTGTCTTTAAGTGTACATGATGTCAGATCAATAACGCATCTCTAATTCCAGAGGCGTTTACCTGACGACTGGAAGGAGCACACCTGTGTCAGGTGAATTCCGACCACTGCACAGCCCTTCACCACTGACTTTATTGTTATTGTGTGTCTTTCCTAAGAGACTGTCATCTCCTTGAAGACAAGAACAACGTGTGATCTGATTCTGCATCCCCCTGCTTGGTACTGAGAGGAAAACAAGCCAGCATGGTGGGGCACTGACCCTAACCCTGAATCAAACATACCGAAGGGAGACCTTGGGGGATTTTCAGTCCCATGGCATGAGGTTTGCAACCCCCATGTCAGTGAGGTTTGTGATCTTTTCCAAAACACATCCAATGTCTCTAAGTCGATATCAATTTTGTAAATATTGGTTTGAGCGTCCAACAGCCAAGAGGCCCATTTTCCCTTGGGTCCCTGCCTGGAATCAGAGTACACTGCCAAATTCCATGGTCCCATCCCTGAGGTTCATCAGGTAGGGTTTTCTTTTATTTATTTATGCATTTATTTATTTTTAACATCTTTATTGGAGTATAATTGCTTTACAATGGTGTGTTAGTTTCTGCTTTATAACAAAGTGAATCAGTTATACATATACATATGTCCCCATATCTCCTCCCTCTTGCGTCTCCCTCCCTCCCACCCTGCCTATCCCACCCCTCTAGGTGGTCACAAAGCACCGAGCTGATCTCCCTGTGCTATGCGGCTGCTTCCCACTAGCTATCTATTTCACATTTGGTAGTGTATATATGTCCACACCACTCTCACTTCGTCCCAGCTGGGTAAGCAGGTAGGGTTTTAAACCGAGGTCTTGTTTTCCCTGATTTGTCCCCCTTTGGGGTGGGGAGGGGGATAGATTTGGTGTTCTACGGGCTCTCACTGTTCGGGCATCCTTGGACCCCATCCCCAGGATCTGACACCTTAGCTACAGGCTCCAGTTCCCTCCAGAGAGGAGGCCGACTCGGGGAACTTGTACACGCCCTGGGAAAGCAGACCCCACGACTTGGATCTGTGACAGGCTTTTCTATTCTTGCCCTGAAAACACACACTTGAAACACAATGAAGCGCGAGAGTGGCAGGAATCTGGGGCAGGGAAAATGTGATTTCCTGCAAGAGCCCCTCCACTCCCCAAAGACTGAAAAGGCAGAAAATAAAAATTTGAGGAGAAAAAAAAATGGAGTGGAAGCACTTCACACTTCAGAGAGAACACAGGGCTGACAGAGAAGACAAATAGATGTTTAGAAAGTTATAACAGACCACGGAATGCAAATTGCCAGGGGACAAAGGCGGCGAGTTGCTGTGTGGCTTCAAGGGCTCGATGAGAAACTTAATTTACTGGACCCATGATAAAAGCTCTCAGTTCTGAGTTCAAGGCCTCCCCTTTGGGCTGTGAGGCCTAGGCTTGCCCTGGCCAGCGCCAGTGGCGTGGACACAGGATGAGGAACACCGCCGACTTCTCGGCGTCCTCCTATGTGCCGGGCACCCAAACTGAAAACTAGAAGTGTGTTTGCATTCCCAGGCACACTGGCTTCACGGCTACTCTATGCAGTAGATATTCATACCTGGACGGACAGGTGAGTTCCTCGAGCCCAGAGAAGTAAAGGGATGGGCTGAAGGCCGCCCAGCAGCTCAAGGGCAGTAGTGTCTCAAATTTCTTTCCCTCGACACCAGATTCCACTGCACTGAAAACCCCTCTCTCTGGAGAGCAGACCCCCAACCACAATGTATGCTACGTCACCGTAATGCAAAGTCACACAGGCTCTGGTGGGAATCGTCCTTCCTTCACTCATTCAATAACTATTTATCGAGCGTGCACTGTGGGGCAGGCAGAGTTCTGGGGGCTGGAGTTCTGCAGCGAACGAAACAGATCAGTCACCTGCGCTCACTCATGGAGCCTACACTGTAGCGTGTGGGGGACAGTGATACACAATGAACAACATCTGAATGCTGGCAAGTGTCAGGGAGAAAGCAAAGCCGGGAAGGTGGGCAGAATGCGTGGAGGGTGGAAGGGGGCTGCAGTTTTAAACCAGGTGGTTGGGAAGCCCTCATGGACACTACAGCCTTTTAGACCTGGAAACAACTTCCATGGCTCTCTCGACCCCGCGTTTTCCTGTGAGGCAGGTGTTCTCCCAGCTCCCAGGCTCCCACAGCTTAGCTCTTTACCTGCTTTCGCTTTCTGGAGTTCTCTCTCCTGCTTCACTAGCTGGGAGACAGGAAGAGAGGGCTGTTGTGAATACTCCCTGACCCGGCCCGACAATCAGTTTTTTTTTTTTTTTTACATCTTTATTGGGGTATAATTGCTTTACAATGGTGTGTTAGTTTCTGCTTTATAACAAAGTGAATCAGTTATACATATACATATGTTCCCATATCTCTTCCCTCTTGTGTCTCCCTCCCTCCCACCCTCCCTATCCCACCCCTCTAGGTGGTCACAAAGCACCGAGCTGATCTCCCTGTGCTATGCGGCTGCTTCCCACTAGCTATCTATTTTACGTTTGGTAGTGTATATATGTCCACACCACTCTCTCACTTTGTCCCAGCTCACCCTTCCCCCTCCCCATATCCTCAAGTCCATTCTCTAGTAGGTCTGTGTCTTTATTCCTGTCTTACCCCCAGGTTCTTCATGACATTTTTTTTTCTTAAATTACATATATATGTGTTAGCATACGGAATTTGTCTTTCTCTTTCTGACTTACTTCACTCTGTATGACAGACTCTAGTGGGAATGTGAATTGGTACAGCCACTATGGAGAACAGTATGGAGGTTCCTTAAAAAACTACAAATAGAACTACCATATGACCCAGCAATCCCACTGCTGGGCATATACCCTGAGAAAACCATAATTCAAAAAGAGTCATGTACCAAAATGTTCATTGCAGCTCTATTTACAATAGCCCGGAGATGGAAACAACCTAAGTGCCCATCATCCGACAATCAGTTGTGATGGAGAATCCCTGCCACACAAGCCCAGAGGGGCCAGGAGAGTCTCTCAAAGGGAATTTTCCCTTGTCCAAGGCCCCGGAGCTGGGGTCCAGAGCTCTGCACCAGTCAGGCTCCCTGTGTCCCTTTGTAAATGTAAATGACACAGCAAACAGGCGTGTCTGAGCCCCTTGTAAGCAGGAGGGAAGGGAGCTGGGCCCGGACCTGGAATTAATAGAGATGCTGGATTCTGGGGAGGCTGCAGGGCTGCATCTAAGCTCCTCACCATTCTGGTCCAGATGCCGGGAGAAGAGCATCCTATGGGGAGGGAAGGCACCCTGGGGACCGTCTTTCTCCTGTGGGTCACTGCCTCCCCTCTCCCTGATGACATGCATGGGCACCCCCACCCCCACCCCAGGCCCCAGACTTCAGGGAACCCCCAACATGTCTGCAGAGAAGTGAAGCTCTGATGGTAATGTGCAGCCCCTCAGTTATCACTGGAGCCCCAGGACAGGGCCGGTGCCTCAGGCTGCGGGAGAGACCAGGAGAGCTAGGGGTTCTAACGCGTGCAGCCTCAGCCTTCAGCAACCCCCGCCCCTGAGGCCCCCACCAAGTAAGCCTCTAGAAGGCATGAGAGGGAAAGGCATGGCAGGAGTGCAGCCACTTCCCATCCCCGTGGGTGTACGTATAAAAGGCTGAATCGTTCACTGGCTTTGGCGCAAGGACGGTTATCAGTAACAAGCGGCCACATTCTTCTCAACTGACTGGAAGGAAGGACGGGAAGCTGTGATCTCGCCCAGTGCCTCTTCCCTCTTCTTACAGGGAGAGGAGCTCAGGCGAGGAGGGGTGACTCTGCCCTCTTACGCCAGACTGTGGGCCCCCTGAGGGGAAGGGGGGGTCTCACTCATTCTACACGCTGATGTCTGGCACATAGGTTCATGCAGCGAGCATCTGGAATAACGTAAGGTGCAGCTGTGCCAGGCTCTGGTGACAGATGAGTGGTACACAGGACTAACGGGATGCCCGTCCTCGTGGGGTCTGCAGATCAGGAAGGACTCCCAACCAAGTGCTCACTTCACCCCCTGCTGACCCCTCAGTGCACCTGAGATCACTGACCACCCCCCACTCCCCAGGGACCGGATGGAGCAGCCCCAGGGACCAACGACCTCCCCGTGGCTCACCTGTCCCCATCACCTCTCCTTCCCAGCTCTCCACCCAGGTGGCCCCGGAATCAACGCTTGAGTCCCTCACAGCCTGCACACTGCAACTTCTAGATCATCCCCACGAAACAAGTGTGTTCACACTCCGAGAGCCGCCAAACAACTAGACCGAGTGACACTTTCCAGGAACTTCCTTCTTGGTGCAATTTGAAGTACAAATGGGAAACTAACTTAAGATGATTATTCAGAAAAAAAAAAAATCTGCACTGGCTAAAAGGAGAACACTACCAAGAGACACAAGACCGAGGCTTTTACTGACCTCCTGATAAAATATGTCCAGCCAGCAGCTCTCTGACCAACTTTCTCTGTGAGAGCTGGCCTCTTGTGTCGAGTGGGAGCATGTGGCCACCTAAAGTCCTAACGCTACCCTGATGTCCCTCCAGCCCCGTCTGTGGCCCAAACTTCAGCCAACCACCTTTCACTTGCACTATTTTTGCCATGTCCATGTTTGTTCTAATATTCATTTAATACTGCCTTACTAACACAACACTGTAAAGCAATTATGCTCCAATAAAGATGTTACAAAAAAGAATGTTATGGCAAGATAATAAACATAATTTGCAAAATAAAAAAATTAACCTTGTCTATTTTATCATGCATATATATATATATATATACACACACACACACATATATATATATATATTTTTTTTTTTACCAGTCATTATTTGATGGATATTTATTTCCAATGTTTCCTCTGATAAACTATTTCTTTTTCTTTTTTTTAGCAAACCTCTATGTGCATGCCTCCTTATGCACACACATAAGGGATGTTCTGGGCGGCAGCCTATGCTCACTTCTGGTTTTCAAAGTTCTTGCCAAATTACCCTTCAGAGTATGTGTGTGAGGTTGTGGGGAGGGGTGTCACATATATACACGTGCGTGTGTATACTGTCGGGCCTCTGTATTCACGGGTTCCACATCCTCAGATTCAACCAACTGCAGATGGCAAATACTACATGGTCTGTGGCTGGTTCAGTCTGCAGATGCAGAACCTATGGATATGGAGGGCCAACAGTAAGGGACTTGAGGATTTGTGGATTTTAGTATCTTCAGAAGACTGGCTCCAGGACCTCACACAGAAACCAAAATCTGCAGATGCTCAAGTCCCGTAGTCGGCCCTCTGTACCTGGGGCTCGCATCCGGGGATTCAACCAACCACACATTGTACTGTAGCATTTACTGGGAAAATAAAAAAAAATCCATGTATAAGTGGACCCACACAGTTCAAACCCGTGTTGTTCAAGGGTCAACTCTGTGTGTGTGTGTGTGTGTGTGTGTGTGTGTGTATTTTGATTTGGTTGATATCCCAGATTTTTTTCTAATGCACATTAAAATAACTACAGAACTATAAAAGGAAAAGAATATTCCTCCATAGCTGGGTCATCATCCTAGACCTTCATGGTCATCTGATGGGGCAGGCAAGTACAGCCTGAGATCCTCATTCTAGAGAAGAGGGGACTCACCCCAGAGAGGTGAGGAGCCTTGCTTGAGGCCACATCTCCAATAACGGGAGAGTAGGAGTCAAAACCAGTGGCCTCTGCTTCTTCATGGTCTGGAATATGTACAAATGGGAACAGTTGTAACCGGGTGCTGTGGATCTGTTTTCTTCTTAAGACCTCACCTCCCTTCATTTAGGAGTTGTCCTTCCCAGAACCCAGGAACCCTGGGCTCTAAGTCTTCACTGGGTTGCTAAGCTGCTGTGTGGCCACAGGCAAGTGGCTCAGCCTCTCTGACCTGGATCTCTCTATCTGTCGAGTAGACATTCCAGCTGGGGCATTGTGATTCTACTGACCTGCTCAGATGCTGCCCTCTCTCCCCACAAGGAGACAAGCTTTGCGTGATGCACTAGCCTCCAAATTTGAGGAGCCATCAAAACCCTTATGCAGACTCATCATGACTGTACACTCCACTGCCTGCCTTTCAGCGCCCAGAGCAGATCAAGAGCAGGTTCGGGGCTGCTCCCACCTCCCTTTCCAGACCTCCCTTTCCTGAGCCGTTCCTGCAACACACCCCAGCTTCCAAAAAACACTAGCTACCTGGAGTTCTGTTTTCCTTGCCCTTTGGGGTCACTATCCGTATCTCTGTCCAGACAATCAGCTATGACTATTGCTTTTTGGTGGAGACACACACAACCATATCCATTTTCTGGCCATTACTGAGAGAGAAACAAAAAACATTGCAGCTCACAGATCTGGTGAGCTGGAGGTTTTTAGACTTCTTGCTAAAGCAACAAAATCTTTCTTTAAAAACCAAAATAGCTCTGGCTCTTATATTCATTCAGCAAACATTTACTGAGCTATTATGTACCAGGCACTGAGCTATCCAGGGCCTAGGGACACAGTGGTGGGCAAGGCAGATACAGACCCAGCTTCCAAGGTGCCTTCTTAGAGAGGCCCTTCCTGGCCACCTGTTGGGAATCACAGCTCTTTTCCCCAGCACTCTTTCCCCACGTCCATACTTTGTCTCCATGGTTCTTGCCACCATCTAATGGATGGCATCTTTGACTTGATTTTGTTTACTACCTTCCTCCCCAACCAGCATATAAATTCCATGGGGCAGGGATCACTCTTTTGTCCACTGTCTAATTCCATATGCCTAATACCTATAATAATCTCTGACACAAGAGTAGGCACTCAGTAAATATCTGTTGCAAATAAATGGAAAGTAAATAAATCATACAGGTCATACATATATATGACATATATATGTGATTATTTCATCGCAAACATGATACGTGCTCTGGAAAGTCAGTCCAGGGGTGCATGGTTGGCAGTTTGGACAGACCTGCCTGACCAAATAATGTTTAAACTGAACCCTAAAGGGTGACTGCGTGTTGCTCAGGCAACGTGGGGAAGGAGGGTCTCGGGGAGAAAGAGTGTTCCCAGTGGAGAAACAGCATGTGCGAAGGTCCTGGGGCAGAAAGGAGCCCAAAATCTGGAATTCTAAGGTGTGGAATGATAGAGGAGGAGAGTGATGGGGGATGCAGCAAGGAGGCAGCTCACGGAGGACCTCAGAGGCCCCTCCACTTGGATCTTATTCCAAAGACCACAGGGAACCCCAGAATGGATTTAAACAAAGAGGTGCCCACCAGATTTATATTTCAAAAAGATCACTCTGCTGCTGGGTGGGGAGTAGCCTAGAGGGGTTAAGAGCCACTTCTGGAAGACCAGTTAGGAGGCTTCTGTAGTTGTCAAATGGGAGATGGTGGTGGCCTGAATGAGGCTGGTGGCAGTAGAGGCAGAGGGCAACAAGGATGGAGTGGGGGGATCAGGTGGGGGTCGGAGCCCATCAACCTTCCCCTCACAGGTGTCTGAAGGTTCTTCAACTCAGGGGTCAGCAGACTTTCTCTAGAAAAGGCCAAACAGTGAATATTTAATGTTTTGCAGGTATGCAGGAAAGCGTTACCACAGCAGGCCTGACGCTGCTCTCCAGGAGGCATGGCTTGCCCTGGTGTCTAGGAACTCCGCTTCGACATTCCCTATGATGCCAAGGGATGCGGCTGTCCGCATGCCTGGGGCACTCAATTCTGCTGGACCAGCCTGCCTGGACTGTCCACACAAGCAATGCACTTTACAGTGAACGCCGGATTTCCTGATGGGGGTCTGGAATCCAGAGGACTGTGATCTATCATGCACTTAATAAAATGCCCCCATTAAAAACCCGGACTCCAAGTCCGGAGCAGTCTCCTCTGGGCAGAAGTGCTGCCCACGTGCTGCCGCATTTCGATACTGGAAGAAAGAGGACGTTCTGTGCAGCCTCTCCCGTCAGGAAGGGGAGAGACTGCTCTACGCCCGGTGTGGATTCCTCCAGACTTTGCCTGATGTGTCTTTTTCTCCCACTGATGATGGAAATAAACCAAATCCAAGAGAATAACTTCTTCTACGTCTTGCAAGCCCTTCTACTAAATCACTGGATATGGGGTGGTGATGGGGGGAGGTCTTGGAACCCTTGATACAGGGGGTCCTATGGTTTCTGCCTCAACTACCCAGTTCTGCCTTTGAAGAGCCACAGACAATATGTTAAAAAAAAATAATACCATGGCCATGTTCCAATAAGACCTTATCTATAAAAACGGGCAGAGGGCCGAATTCGCCGTGCAGGTCACAGTTTGCCGACTCATGCTCATGGAAAACCCAGGGCTCTCCAAATCTACTTTGAAAACCACTGACTGCATTCACCCTTTCATGTCATCAGCGGGGAACTGAGGCCCAGAAGGAGAAAGAGAGAAGGAACCTGTCGAAGGTCCCTCAGGACCAGTGGCGTAACCAGAGGAGGAATCCACGTCCTGACTCCCAGCCCCGTGTGCTTTCCACCACTCCAAGCAGCCGCTCCATAGGACAGCCTTGCCGATACGTGCTGGCCTGGGACCCAGAGGCCTAAAGGAAAGAGCCGGTAGGAAACTGGGATGATTCGGGCAGGTGGTCTGAATGGTGAACCGCCTGGCCTCACTTCTGTTCTGCGTGTGGTGTGTGTCTGTGTGTGCACACGTGTCTATGTGTAGGGCTCCAACGTTGTAGGTATCAGCTGGGTTTTTGCAAACTTTTCTGATCATCAGAATGGCCTCTGAAGCTTAAAGATACAGATGCCCAGGTGCCATCTCAGCCCCCCGAGAAAATGCATTTCAGCATGTGCCAAGGTGTTCTGAGGATCAGCCAGGTTTGGAAACTCTGGGAGATGCTCGGGACTGGCCAGCCCTGAGGACCGGGAGAAGGAAGCCGGTGGGCAGAGGAGGGAACAGGACGGCCATCCGGATCAAGGCAGAATTTGTGGACCTAACGAAAATGCACAGAGCAGTGACTGTGGAAATCTGTTTTCCAAAACTGCTTCTTCAACTGAGCCTTTGGCATCGGAGGTTGGAGTTAGTGAAGCCAGTCGTCAGGAGCTAATTTCTTTCTTCCTGGGATTCTGCTTGCAACTCAGGCTGCTCCTTGTTGGGGCCTGAGCCTCGGGGCCCTCACGGCGGGGCAAACTTAGAAACGAGCACACGGGCCCCGCCGCCGTCCACCTGAACCCACCGTAATGAGCTACAAGCTGAGCTGCGCGAACCAGCACTCCTCACAACCCCATTCTCCTAAGAGGGGGCGGCCGCAAGCCAGAGACGGAAGACTTGACATCTCTTGCAAGCCTCGTGATCAGCTGAACGCAGATTCCACACTCTACGGCACGATCTGTGTTTGTTTTCAAAGAAAAACGAGCGCCTCTTCACCCGCTAAGATATCTGTTGGGCATGTTATTTCACACATTGGAATTGCCAGGGGGCCTTCAAAAGATACTGAGACCTGAGACCCACCCCCAGAGGGTTTGTTTTAAATGGTAGGGGTTGTGCTCTGGGTGGGAATCAGGATGTTCAAAAGCTCCCCAGGAGTTTCTAACAAGTAGTGGAGGTTGCGAAGACCTGGGCCCCTAAGATGCTGCGTTCATCTGTTGTCTAACACCTCCCCCCTGCAGGCACACCACCCCTACCCACCTGGAGAGACTTCGACATAAACAGATCTACCCAGAATTCAGAACGGCTGATGCCTTTCCAAAGACAACTGACAGCTTAGCCAGGTCACCAGTTATTTTGTTTCTGTGACCTACCCCCGCAAGGAGAATCACCAACAAAGACCCAGTTTCTCTCAGAGAAGCACGCCTGCAGAGATCTGTGTTCTTAGGTGGAGAAAAAAGTGTATTTTTATTTTAAATGACCTCTCACTGAAATTTAGCATTTCCTTCAATTACAAAGGCAGGCAACAGACCACAGTACTGTCATCGGTAGAAATCCCACATATTTTCATATCACTGTACAGAGTTCTCCAAATATCATGTAGGCTCATCACTGCTTTGAAATCATGGAAATTATTCTCCTCATGCTGGATATTGCTACATTACCATGTCATAAATCTCTTTTTTTCATGTTTTGGTGATTGTATTTCAATGTATTTGATTCCCTGTGTATGTAATTTACGCATTGAAAAGTATTATTCTGAGAAGGGGCCACAGACTTCCCTCAGTGGGTCGTTGAGGCTCCGTGTAGAAGGCTTCCCAGAGGTGGAGGGCAGCTGTGCACGGAGCCAGCGACTCTTACCTGTGGGTCGGAGAGCCGGGAGAGGTCGGGGTATAGGTAGAACTTGATGCCTTCGGAGGCCCCGGGCAACGTGACCCCCCGGATCAGAAGGATCAGCAGCATGATGTAGGGGAACGTCGCGGTGACATACACCACCTGCCAGGAGAGGAGAGGGAAAATCAAGAAGGAGCGACAGTGGCAGGCAACGCGGCAGGCCCCTAACTTCTTGCTGGCAGCAAAGGGCCGCCCAGCGCAGCGGTAAGAAGTGAGCCCTAACACAGCTTGCTCTCGCACCCACCCCCGCAAGGCTGGGTCCTGCAGTGAACACCTACTGAGAGCCCACAGTGGTGCTGTATCAGTGCTTTCCAATCTTTTTTGGACCAGAACGGAAGAAAGCAATATATACGATATCACAACTCATACACACATAGAGCTGAAACAGGAAGTTTCACAAACTCATGCTCATCTCACATGTGTGATGCACTCTAGTATTTTCTATCATACTGTGTCATTTTTAAACACTGGTCATGGCCCTTTAAATTCATGTCAATTCACTAATGGGTCAAGACCAACATTTTTTTTTTTTTTTTTTGCGGTACGCGGGCCTCTCACTGCTGTGGCCTCTCCCGTTGCAGAGCACAGGCTCCGCACGTGCAGGCTCAGCGGCCATGGCTCACGGGCCCAGCCGCTCCGCAGCATGTGGGATCTTCCCGGACCGGGGCACGAATCCATGTCCCCTGCATCGGCAGGCGGACTCTCGACCACTGCGCCCCCAGGGAAGCCCCAAGAGGGGAGGGGAAGAGAGGAGAGGAGAGGAGAAAACAGAGAAGGGAATGGGAGGGGGAGAGGAGGATGGGAGCTGTTTAGGGTGGGAAAGACCCAGTGTTTTCCTGGAATCATTTCCGCTTGGTCTGCTTGGAAGCAAGCGATTGGACCCAATGAACCTGAGAGACCGTTGCAGCCCATGGAATCTGCAAGAATCAAGGCAGTGCAAGGAACGAAATCCCCCCTAAGCTTTCCTGAACAAAAGCTGCGTAGAAGGAGACAGCAACACCTTGACAGAGCACAGGAGCTCCTGTTCTACCTGAGGTGCCCTCAGGACTCAGCGTCCCCTCCTGGTCTTACTTTTTCTCCCTCGTCACATCCTGTCCTCCAATCACTTCATCCCTCCACCTATTTAGAGCATCACCTTGTTAATATTTGGGGGCCACAGACGCTTCTGAGAATCTGATGACAGTTATGGACCCTCTTCCCCTTTCCCCCAAGTGTGCACTTTCACAGATACGTGCACCAGCTTTTGGATGGTCCAGAGGCTCAGATTCCTCAAGGAAAGAACCTGTGCTCTAGGACCTAAGATCTTAATCCCTCCATCACTCTGGAGCCTCTCACCCCTTTGCCATGCAGGGTTTCTTTCACTAGTGGCTCAGGCCTTCACTCCACTCATTTATTTATTTACTCACTCATTCACCCACACACCCTAAACACTCCTATGTACCGAACACTGAGCTAGACTCCTGAATGAATGGGGGTCACAGGATGAAAGTTTCTGTTTCAAGAGGCTTCCCACTGACAGAAAAGACAGGCGGGTATGTAGGTAGATAATTAATGCACTGTGTAATCGGGGGAACGCAAAGGATGGTGGAGCACAGAGAAGGGAGTAGCTAATCTCAGGGGTAGTCAGAGAGGGCTTCTCCAAGGAGGTGATCCAGATGTTGTCCCGTAAAGGATGAATAGGAGCTCAGGACATGGGAAATGGAGACGGAAGGAAGAAGGAACAAATGAAATCTTACTATATGCTGTGCACTTTACACATGACAATAGAAATTGCTATGTTTATTCACCACTTCCACACACCAGGCATTCATTCTTCAGATAGTTATGAGTACCGTCTTTTTAGATATGAGGAATGTCAGAGAGGTCACTGCTAACTCACCTAGGGTGGCCCAGCTAAGGAATGGCCGATGTGGGATTCACAAGGAGGCCTGTCTGACTTCAAGGTCATGCAATCAACCATGAGGCTGTATATGTGACTCCCACGACAGCAATGCAAATTCAGTGTTATTTTCCCCATTTTTAGAGACGTGACTCTCAGAGAAGTTACGTCGTTTGGTTGATAAGTGACGAAGCAGGGATTTAACCTCAGTCCTGAACAACGGGAAATAAGAAGCAGCAGGGGGTGGTGTCCATGGGTCCTGCCAACACACCCTGGAAGCCTGGATGATCTCATCCAGACACTGTTCCTAACCTACCATGATGGTACCCACCTCAGGCCACCCACAACTCTGCCCCACAAATTTCGATGTCCATGGCCCCAGATCAACCACTGGCTCAATCAACAAGGCATATAATCAATACAAACAATTTTTTGCTGTCACATATACGGTCATCCAAAGAAGTTGAAAGCAAGTCAAATATATAACTATAGACCAGTAGACGATACTAGTAATAATAATAATAATAATAATAATAATAATAATAAATTAGAGACCAGTAAACAGTCAATGTCGATGGTTCCTGCCCAGAGAGCTAATTAAGATTGCTATAAAATCTCCAATTCCCTTAGCTTTGTAGGCACAATCTATCACAGATCTTCAGCATTTCACACAAATGCTTGATTCTCCTCCTGCAAAATGAACCCCCCTAATCAACCAGCTTATGTCTATGAAGCTGGGAAGGCTAAAATCTATTGCTTTCATCGTATAATTTCCACTTTGGTCTCTGTTGTACGGCAGAAGATTAATTATCCAAAATGCCCAGGACCTGATGAATGATATTTCTGGAGCTTAACCCCTAATGCTCACAAAATTTAGGGAAAAAGATGTTATCCCGTAAAACATAAGAGCAAACGAAAATCACAGACATTTGGCCTTCATCTATGGGACCATCTTGATGTGACTGAACGTGCTGGTTGTGCTCTGTCTGGTCTGTGGTGAGTGGACTGGGCCACTGGTGTGGCATCAGGGGTCCTTTATAACCTGGCCACACGCAGCCTGCCGTGCTCTCGGAGGTACACAGAGCAGACTGCTCCTCAGTCGGCACACGGGCAGGAGTTATTAAGTGGCTGATGAGTATTCTGAAACAATTCCAATGTTCAGAGTTCTGAATGGAGGCTCTGCTTCTATAGGACATTTAGGAGAACTCCACTCTCTCCACTGGCACCCACACCCTCCTTTTGACACTCATTTTGTAAAACCGTAAGGGAAATAAAATATTCAGGTAAATTGCCCGAAGACCACAGCGCGGACGCGTCAGCCTGCCAAAATGAAACCACTGGGTGTCAGGCCTCAGCGAGAACAATCCCTTAGTGAGCTGATGTTGGAGAGCCCGGAGCCGGGTACAAAAGGTGGTTCAGGAGGATCATTATGTAATGCACGCAAGCGGAGAGCAGTATGAAAACCGAGATGCATGGCGGGCCCAGCTCTCCTAAAAGCCCCTTGCAATCTGTCTCTACCCTCAGCCGTCCTAGACACGTGCACATCACCTTTGATTTCTCCCAAGAGTAGCTGGAGACTGTCCAAACAGTACACATCTTGCTATCGAGAACCTGCACGTAAATGGTACACATGCTGCCACATCCCTCCTGTGCCCGTGCCAGACATCACTCACTGATCATGATGCCTGGATGTGGCCCCAGAACCCTCCGCGTGGGACTCCAGGCAGCCCCGTTTTCAGCTGGGAAGAACCCGCTATCTGCTCCCCTTGCTCTAGTCCATTTCTCACTCATGCCTTCACCATCCACTGCAGGTCCTTAGTCCCGGCCCTCAGAATGGTGAGACCAGGTGTTGTGCTCAAGAACTGCTGGATGTGTGCGCACGGATGAGGTGCCCAGGGTCATGAACCCACCACAGCAGCGTGAAACCGGGAAAGGAGGCTAGAGAGACAGGTTGGAGGGTCTCCAGGAAGGGCTCTGGCCTTCTCTTGGCAGTGACAGCGGGGTTGGAGCTGGGTCTCCAAGGCTAAGCAGGAACGGGAGAGCTGAGTCAGGCGGGGAAGGTGTGGAACCAGCCAAAGAGGTGGAAATGAGCACAGATCTGGTCCCCTGGGATGTCTAGGCACCTCCAGGTTGTCCTGCGGGTGCTCAGGCTGCAGTCAGCCTCACCGAGGCTGCCCTCACATCCCAGCAGGAGCGTCAAGTCCTGCCAACGTGATCTCCAACTATACTCTGAAATTACACCCTGCTTTCATCCTCATCGGCAGGGCCCTTCATCACCTTTCTTCTCAGTCATGTGACAGCCCCATTCCATAGCCCAAGTTTTAAAACTAAGAATCTGGCCTGTGTCTTCCTGCTCCTGAGTCCACCTCCCAGTCTCTCACTCAGGGTCGTGGGATACAGAGCGAAGGGCTGGGCTTCACGTCAGGAACCCTGTGCTCCAACCCTGGCGCTGCCCCCACTTGCTGTGCGACTCCGTCGGTCTCCATCCCCCCCCCAACCACTTTGCTCTCACTGTGCCAGGTTCCCCGCCGCTGGGGCGCATGCCAGGCCTCCTTCAGGCCTCCCTGCCTTTTCATGCCTCCCTTTGTCCGGAACGTCCATCCCCGGCTCCTGGGCCACCCAAGGCGTTAGTCCTGGGTACGCCTGAATCCCCACAGGGCTGAGGACTCCTCACAGCCAGGGGCCCTGCCTTCCAGCTGCGATATCGTCCAATCTACTGTCCACATCAGGCAGGGAGGCCCCCGGTGGTGGGTTTCAAGCACCTCAGTCTTACGTCAGGAGCCACCCTCTTCACTATAAACCACGCCTGTCTGCCACGTCCTCCCTGCCCCTCACCCCACATCCATCCCTCAGTCACGCCAGCATCTGCCCAGCACTGTAGCTGTTCTCTGTCAGCTGTTTTATTGTCTTGCAAATTTAACATTTCTAAAATGTAAGTTCCACAGAAAAAGGGAGTTGGGTCTTTTACATTCTCTGCTGTACCCACAGTGCCCAGGCTGGCATACGGTACATACAATGTGCTCAATAAATATTCGTTAGAGAAACAAATCAGTAGTCTGACATCTGGACCCCGAGGTTAGAATGCAGGTCTTCAGAATAGCTCTTGTGCTTTGTCCATCTGAAATGCTAGAACCACATAAAATGGGGTTCAGAAAATTGCATCGGATTTTAGGGAGTGTTCATAAATAAGGAAACCACAGGAGATGTGGCTTTAAAAGACAGGCGAGTCCACTGATGGAGGGTAAGGAAGTTCAGGTGCAAAGTTCAGTTTCAAGATGTCTGACGCCCTAGGATCTGTCTGGAAGGGAGCCAAGCAGGGCTCAGGCATTATGCTAAATTATGCAGGGTCTGCTTACGGGCATAATAAGGTCACTGACAAGGTACCATCAAGCCTGGCTGTTCCTGGCCACTGCCAGTGGTGGCTTGGACCCAGAGAGGTGGGTGTGGGGGGAGGAGGGTCTCAGCTGTCAGACCTCTCAGGCCTCTGAAAGGAGACTCCTGACCAAAGCACACCCTTTGGTTCAGAAAGAGGTTGGGTTGGGTTTTTTTTGTTTTTTGTTTCACTATTGTTTAATTTCCTTTTAGCAGGTCAAGTCCTTCTGAATATAAAGGTTAGCACAATTGGTGGTAATTGTACTGTATCCTGCTTTAATTGACTCTAATTGCTCATTTGCATTCCAATACTGGAATTGTGGGGTGTTTTCTCCCTACTTCCAGGACAAAGCTATTTATTTCATAGGGGGAGGGGATGGTCGGATCACTGAGAATGCCACGAAAGTTGAAGAAGGGCTGCCCGTCCCTACGTTTTCTAGGATAATGGAGTCAATTGGAAAGCTGAGCATTGTTCAAAAGGCATTGAGCTAGCAGGGTGGTGTTGGGGCAAGGACCCAAGACCACAGGGTCAGAAGGTACAGTTTGCTGAGCAGTTCGGGCAAGTTCCATGCTCTCCCTGGGCTGGCATTCTACCATCGACAATGAGGCGAGGTTAACTAATCCAAACTGTAATCACTCTTACCATCTTGCCAATTTTTTTTTTTGCCACATACACATATCATCTTTGCATTATTTACTTAATATTTTCTATAAATCAATATGCTCTTTTACATTAAATAAATATTATGTAATAAGAAAACTGTAAGTTGCCGCGATAAACTGAAAACCATTCTCAATTACCACAAATAGAAGATAAATGCAAAAATAAATGCAATGAAGATAAAATGGGATTAAATTCTAAGCCAAAGGTTCTGAGTCTGAGCTGTGTTCTCTCTTAGTTTAAAACCAAGTATAGCAGGTGTCAAAGAGGTGCTAAAAAATAAGCCAGCTTACTGCACCTTTTGCCTTAAGACACATGAAAAGGGAATACTGTCTCATTATGTGATGGGATGTTCTTTAATCTGGGCTCATATACCACCAAAATCACCCTGTGGACCGCCAGGAGAAAGAACACTTCCCCTATGTGTGAGAAAGACAGGATGGATGAAGCTGACGTCCATCCCCGCAACTGCAGTGTTTCCTAGAGCAGCGGTCCCCAACCTTTTTGGCACCAGGGACTGGTTTCACAGAAGACAATTTTTTCACAGATGGCCGGGGGGTGGGGGAGAGTGCGGGGGTGGGGTTTGGGGGAGGCGGGTGTGTGTGTGTGGAGATGGTTCAGGTGGTAAATGCAAGCGATGGGGAGCGGCAGATGAAGCTTCGCTCACTCGCTTGCCCACTGCTCACCTCCTGCTGTGCAGACCGGTTCCTAACAGGCCGCGTGGTCCGAGGCCCAGGGTTTGGGGACCCCTGTCTAGAGCACAACCCTTTTCAAAGGACCAGGACTCCCTGGAGCTCTCCAGGGTCCTGATCCTGACTTGGGCTGAACCTTCCTCTAGCCAGCTAGCTGGAGCTTGGAAGACACTGAGGTTAACTGAGCACCTACTAGGTGCCTGAGATGTGTCACAGAGTATCTCTAACTGATCTTAATACCACTTGAATAAGTTCTATCCCCACTCTGCAGACAAAGAAAAAACTGAGGCTTGAGAGAGAAGTGGCTTGTTCCAGGTCACAGAGCTGTCAGTGATCAGGAGTTTGCCCTCTCCACCACATGTGCTGGGCTCTCTGCTGCAAACCTGGCGACACAATACTTTCCTGTCTTCTACTCCTGTTTGCTCCTCTGTCTGTCCTTAACCTCAGGGGCCCAGCTTGCCTGACTTTTGGCAGCAACTCATCATTGCCTGCTACCCCAGCCATGTTTGCCTCTGTGTCTGGGGTACATCTGCCCATCCCATATGGTTGGAAAGCAGGGTAATAAACATCCAATCCTTAGAGAATCACTGTTTTGAACACCAACAGATTTTTCCCAGCTTTGGGTTTTGAGAGAGCACTACCTGAACTCCTAGGAAAGAACGCTACAGCAGGCACCAAACAGTCTGGCATAACTTCCATTAAGATGTTATTGATCTCTAGGAACAAGTTGCCAGGAGAATGAGAATCTGCAAAGGGAGGTCACCATGGACACATCTGGCCTCTTCATCATTTTTAGAGGTGTTCTTAGACCGCTGTAGCAGAAACAGTAAACGAAGAAAAAACATTCTGTTTCAAGTAACCAAATTCTAAATAGGTGGAGGGAATCATGTTTGCAAAAGAAAATAGTGAAGGTATTCACTATTCAAGGAGGTAACAGTACTTTAGCAATGCAGCAATATTTCCACGAGGAGCTAAAGTTTTCATTTTTGTGCAGTGACAGTGGTTTGTCATTAGCACATGTGTGGAGCCTAAAAGAATATGCCAGAACATTGGCTTGCCTTGGGATCCAGGTAACATGGCATCAGCCCTGAGCTGGGCTGAGGAGTAAGTGAGGGAAAGTGACAAGGGACAGGATTAGAACTGAGAGGCAACAAGGGAGGGAGGGATAACTGGGTTCTAAGTCCCCATCCCACCACAACGGTAGAGACTCTGAGCTGTCCCCCACCAAAGATCCACTCTCCCTTCTTCAGCAGTAACAAAACCCCTAAGTTTGGACTGGATCCACGGCTGCCTAGAATAAAGACATTTCCCAGCCTCTCTTGCAGCTAGGTGTGACCATGTGACTACGTTCTGGCCAATCAGATACAAACAAAGGTGCCACGTACAACTTCCAGGTTGTATCCTTAAAGGGAAGGGCTGTACCCTTTCCTTTCCTTCTTGCCCTTCCCACGGGCTGGAATGAAGACCAGGTAGTAAGCCATCTTAGACCTTGGAAATAGGGACAACACCCACAGGAAGGCCGAGGAACAAAACAGAAGGAGCCTGGGTCCCCACAAGCAGGCAGCTTATGCCTGGACTGTTACAGGAGAGAGAAGTGAACCATCTTCTTCCTGCTATTGCTCTTTGAGGTCTTCATTACAAGGAGTCAAACATGTAACCTAAATATCTAACCCTTGAATCTAACCCCTGACTACCTCTGTGACTGTGGGTAGGGCCTGCTTCCAATCTTAGTCTATGCACCCACCCAGATGATCCGCACTATTCCTTTCTACTCAGAATGAAGCGAAGATGCTGAGGACAACCTGAGGATCTGAACGTGGACTCTTGAGAGCGACCATCCTACACCTGGGGTCAACCAGGAATAGGAATAAATAGAGTCAGGAAGCCTGCAGAAAGGTCCACTCCATCATATTAAAAGAGAAGTTAGAACAGACCTGCCAGAGATCACCATTTCTTGGAAATCCACAGTTGCAACCTTCTCTGTCACAGTTTAGACTGACCTGACTTGGTGATGTGGACACCATCACCAAGTACAAAGGTGTGTGCCTGGGTTAGAAGGTCTCTGCAGCCTTCCAGGGCCTCCATCTTCCTCAGTGTAAAATGAAGATAACACCTGTTTCCAAGGTCGATGTGAAGATTAGAGATCACCACGCCAAGCACATGACACAGACACCGACCGCTCAATAACTGGAAGGATTCTGACTGCCTTTGCTGGTATCACTGAGGCAAGACACAATGCCCTCCAGCCCAGTGGCCTTGGCTGGCCAAGAACAACATATCTGGGGGCTCAAAAATGCAAACAGAGAGGCTGTCTTAGCTATATGGGGAGGGACAGAGTGGTGTCTCCCAGAAATCCCTATGGGATCCCCTTACTGACAAAGGGAGTGACAGGCAATGTGGTGGCAGTGGAAGGCTGGTGTTAAGAGGTGGTTTATTCATTGGCTGGAAAATCTGGGTGAATCGGGTGAACAGGACTCAGAGATTAAAAAAAAAAAAAAGTCAGGACAGAGAGAAGTGTACACAGCCATCCTGAGGAGGTGTAGCAGCCAGACTCCGGGATAAAGGATGGAAGGCAGTGGGAGTGAGCCATAGGGGCCATTACGGATGGAATCCTCTGAAGTCCTAGCTCCAGCAGCGGCTGAGGGGCCAGGGGGCAGAGGGTGCTTAGATGGAATAGAAGACATTCTATCAGGCTGGACCAGTTAAGACAGAATTCCAATTTAAAAGAATAGAAGGGATTCAAAAGCTGAGTTGGAGGGAAGGACGGGTCCCAGATGTGCCATTGCAGACATGTTTATGTCAGGGATGAAGCTTGCCCTGCAAAGGGGGAAGCCGGGCTTCTGGAGAAGCTGAGGAAAACGAACATCACCAACCGCTGTGGGGCTCCAGGAACCCCGCGAGGAAGGGGCTCAGGGGCTCCCCACTGAGGGGTACGTGGTTGCTGGGGGCTCACGTGCAGCTTATGGAGAGGAACTTGCAGAGACTTCTCTGACACTGACCCCAAAATGTCACCCCCAGCCCTGGTAGTTCAGGAGAGAAGGATTCACTCAACATCTAATCTCATCATCAGGGTTGGGGCATTGTGGGCAGGAAGCCCAACATCTCAGGAGGCCAGGGAATGGTGTGACTCTTTCTTCTTGCTGATGGTTGGCACCAAAAAGATCATCCACACCCATGGCCTGTTCCAACCTTGAGATCCCATGGCTTTATTATTTAGTCGTCAGGGACATCCTGGTTGAAAGCAGAGGGCTCAAGAGGGAAAGTGCTCAGTTTGGGAGAAATGGAAGATCAGGGGATACTCGGTAACGACGTAATGATGGGACTAGTTTTTGTTGCTGGCTCTACACGCTTTGCTCTTACGCTATCGAATTCTAAAAGACAGAAAGTAGTATCATTCCCATTGCACAGAGGTGGAAACAGAGGCACCCAGAATTAGAGTATTTGGCCCACGGTTGCCCAGATAGAAGAAGGTAGGATTCAAGCTCAGAGCCATCCAACTCCAAAGCCGACACTCAACTACTACCCAGCCCCACAGGGGATTCAAGTGCAGCTTCATCTCACACCACATCTCCCTGTGTTCCCTGAACAAACCCTGCACTTTCCCACATGCAAGACTTTGCTTCTGTTCACCCAGAAGCTCCTTTCCTCCTTCTCTACTTACCAACATCTCGCCAGTCTTCAAGACCAGTTCAGTTACTATGTCTTCCAGGTCTCAGCATGAGGCCATCCAGGAAGGACAAAATGCTCCTTCCATAGCCTACAACACACTGGGCAATACAGCACACAGATACGGGATAGGCCTTGACTCCAGAAAATCCAAGTTCAAAACCCAGCCTCTGGTGCTTTCCATGTATGTGGCTGATTTTTGGCAAGCTGTCTTTCTAGGTCTTCCTATTCTTTTCCGTAAAGTGCGGACAATAATGCAGCAGATTGACTCAATCCCTCTGAGCCGTAAGTTTTGTTTTGTTTTTCAATTAATTTATTTATTTTTGGCTGCGTTGGGTCTTCGTTGCTACACACGGGCTTTCTCTAGTTGCTACGAGCACGGGCTACTCTTCGTTGCGGTGCGCGGGCTTCTCATTGCGATGGCTGCTCTTGTTGCAGAGCACGGGCTCTAGGTGCGCGGGCTTCAGTAGTTGTGGCTTGCGGGCTCTAGAGTGCAGGCTCAGGTGTGGCGCACAGGCTTAGTTGCTCTGCGGCATGTGGGATCTTCCCAGGCCATGGCTCGAACCTGTGTCCCCTGCATTGGCAGGTGGATTCTTAACCACTGCACCAACAGGGAAGTCCCTGAGCCGTGGGTTCTTAAGTCCATGGAATGTGGATAACAGTTCCCACCTCTCATGGCAGGTGTGAGTTACACGAGCCAGTGTCTACACAGCAGCAGGCACAGCAGCCCTACTCAACAGCTCTCCTTCCTCCTGAGCCCTTTTTCATTCTTTACTCTCGTGCACCTGCCTCTCCCTTACTGAGGGTAAGGGCCTTATCTTTGCGTGCTCTGCGTGCTCCTCGTTGAGGCCTATGAAAGCTGTAAACACTTGGTGAATGAGCCCATTCTGACCCCAATTACCCAGTGAGAATGAATGGGACAAAACAGGACATCAACCCATGTGTCTACAACGGGCTTTCAGTGCAAACAGTCTGCTCTCGCTCGAGCCTCTCCATCTGAAAGTAAAGGACATTCTGTCCAATTCGATTCACCAGCCATTTATTAAGCCCACTGGGTGCCAGGTCCTGTGCTGGTCTTCGACATCATGCTGATGAATGAGCCAGACCCAGACGGTGACAGTCATGACGAAGGACCACTGGGGGGACAGCAGCAGTGGGAGCTCAGGGACACAGAGGCAGCTCAGGTGGCAATGTGTCGCCAGAGAGGTCCTCCTGGAGCTGGGCTTTGAAGGGGAACAGGCTGTCCTGTTGCTCCCAAGGAGTCCTGATCTAGAACATGCTGTGTGAATACATTCTTTAGAACAAGAAGGGTCGGCACACAGGGCGCTTCAGCCTAGGAACCTCACCTCTAGGAAAGAAACAAGATCTGCACGGTGGCAGGGAAGCCATGTCCGCAGGGCACAAGAGACTTAAAGAACAACCACATGCACAAAGATTGCGGAGCCCAATTCAAGTCCTTGTCCACAGGATACCTAAAAAGAAAAAAAATCACTGGAAGGGGGAGTCTGGTGTTTAAGCCTATTTCATGGTGAATTAAGATGAGCGAGCGAGTCGATGCTATTGATATTTACACATCTCCACCACAAAGACCACAAAAATGAAAACGAATCCCCCGAATAGCCCAAGAACATAAATATTCCGTGCAGTGCCCAGCCAAGCTTCCACCAGCATTAGGAGCTATTATTTACGGCCTGGAAAAGACACTGGTACCTTGGCTTATAGAGATTTAAACACCATCCATCTCTCTTGGACTAGAAGGCTGCTGTCGCCATGGCAACCAAGGGCACCATGAAAGCACACCCCTAAATCCCGGGCAAGGGTTTACTGGTGCAGGGAGGTTATCGAACAAGAAACACCACTCCATGTCCTCTTACTTTAGTCTTCAACACACTCTTAGTGATGGAGGGGAGAGGAGAGCGTCCATGCTCAGGGGCTGTGTCTGCAGCCAGAAAGGGCAAGATGCTGCCTGGATCCTGTAAGCGTCACCTGTTCCCTAAGACAGACGGCTTCTCATCCATCCCACAGGGCAACGACTGGGGGGCTCTCCTGGGCCCTTTCTCAGGCGTCCTGAGCAACAAGGGTCCTTCCCAGACCACCTGCGCTAGCTGCAACACGCTCCTTCCAAAACAGCTTCATTGGTTGAAAGAAGAATCCATGCTTGCCTCCTGTTCTTGCCTCAGGTGATGGCCATCTGTCTTGTTTCCCAACTCGCCACTCAAGGGCCGCTCCCCAAGGACACCAGGGCACCTCATTAACGGACACGTCTTTCTCCCAGTTCCCAGCTTAAAAACTTTCCCCCATTAGATGCTTCTGCATTCCTGCTTCCTTTCCTCATGTTTTAGTCTTTTACCAGTTCATTTTTTCACACATTCTTTCCATCAATGAATCAACCAGTCAGCCAACTCTGATTAGCATCTGTTATGTGCCAGTTACTACAGTAGGCATAGAGGATGCGAAGGTAGATCAGGAGCGAGCCCTGCCCTCTGGCTGTCATGGTGGCTGCTTGCTGGGTCTGCAGATTTCTAAGCGGTTTCCCGGAAGTCCGGCCTCCTCCCACATCTGTTCTTTCTCTACACACTCCCGTGGCTTTTCTTACCTACTCCTGCGGTTCTTGGGGCCACTGATGTGCTCATGATCCTCAATGTCTCTCACCAGCCCAGTGGTATCTCTTGAGTTTAAGACCCATACTTTCAACACCCTTTTGTGTACATCCACCTGGATTTCCTACCTACAACCGCATGCTCAAAACAAAAATTGTTACTTTCTCCCCCAATCTGTTCCTCCTTCTGTGTCTCTTTCTTGGATAATAGTGTCACCTACACGACAACCTCACTGTGTCCTCTTTGAGTTCAACTTCTGAACTCAAACGAATAAAGCCTTTGAAAGGGAGAGACGCACAGTCGGGATCCACTGCCCTGCAGCCCCGATGCTGCCCTCCCCAGGCGTGGCCAGCTGCAGGGGGCCCTCCCTCTCCTACTCTCTTCCAGGTCCCCCCCCACCCCCGCAACCAGCCTTTCTCTACTTCCCAGAGAACTCGGCTTCCTCCACCGCTCATCTCCCCAAGTCCCATATCTTTACGCCTCGGTCCTTCTCTTGAATTCTCTCCCTGGGTATCCCACCCGTTCCCAGAGCTTTAATGCCATCAACTCTAAAATGCGTTCTTTTAGCACTATTTATCTTGTTGTCTCTGAAATCAGGATGTCCCCCAGGTGGCATGTAGTTAGCACTCTCTGAGTGTAAGGGACCTGGCTCAGAGCTGATCCTTTCATCATCACTTTGGCTGAGTTACGGGCTCTGTCGGTTAAAATATTTTTAAATCAATTTAATTTAAATCAATTGCTGTTTGATGTTTAGAACGTCTTTTTAAAAGATTACACTGTGTTTCACAGACAGAGGGTTCAAGTTGATACTGTAAAGCAAATATAAATCATTAGAGAAATGATCACGATCCTGTATTTTCTTGCAAAGAAACAACCAAGTACTTTATGGATCTGAGAAGATACGCACCAGTAGACGAAGCTGGGTTATGCTGTTACTGCAGTACATGCAAACTGATCGCTGTTGTACCTCAAACAATACACCTGCAGACAGGAGAACCTGCCGGTTCCTTTGGGAGAGAGAAATAATCTTCAAAGCAACAAGAGTCCGGTGTGGTTATTTCACGTGTCACAAAGGAATAACCAACGTTAACGTAATGTAGAGCAGATTAACTAGCAGTATTTCTGCTTCTGACGTACATCCTTCTTCACTGGACCTATTATGTACCTTCTGGCATATAAAATAACAGTGTAACTTAGAACAGGTAAAATATGGCATGTCAGAGGTTTCTCATCTTTTGGGGGACACAGGTCCTTTTGAAAATCAGATGATAGCTATGGACTCATACCCTAGAAAAATGTACTTATTCACATGATCCCATCATTTTTTTAAGATTTTTTTTTGATGTGGACCAATTTTAAAGTCTTTATTGAATTTGTTACAATATTGCTTCTGTTTTTTTATGTTTTGGTTTTTTGGCCGTGAGACACGTGGGATCTTAGCTCCCCAACCAGGGATCGAACCCATACCCCCTGCATTGGAAGGCGAAGTCTTAACCACTGGACTGCCAGGGAAGTCCCCTGATCCCATCATTTTTATACAATTCCGAGGGGTTTCAGGGGCCCCCCTGCAGCATCCCTGGGCACCAGGTAAAGAAATCCTAACACACAAACTGATGACTCTACTCCACATCCCTCTGTCCGAGCTCCAGGCTTCCCGTCCACCACCCGGACATCTCCACGTGCAGTCTCAGAGGCACTGCAAACGTAACGGGTCCCCAAAGAGAGGCATATCTCCCTCAGTTCCGGCCCAACTTCTCCCTCCCCTGACACCACCCCATCTCACTCAACAGCTCCACCAAGCACGGGCACTCAAGCCAGGAAGCTGCCTGGACTTCTCTGCCCCCGACACCCTCTGCGTTCAGTCACCGAGGGCGGATGCTCACCCTTGTGTACTTCTCAAACCGTCCTCTTCTCTCCGAAAGCTGCCACCACCTCCTACCGAACGACTACTATGTGGAATGCAGCCTCAGGTCCCATGTACCCATTCCCCATGCCACAAGCATGGTGGCCTTTCTCTAAAGAAAGCCCGGTCACGACACCCCTCTGCTTTAAGCCCTTGGTGGCTCTCCACCACTTTCATCTCGCTAGGTGCCTTCCTAAGCCACCCCTGCCTGCCACTCCAACCCGTCTCCCTCCGTTCCCTGTCAAGGACCGTGCACTGGCCACCCTGAACTTCTTTCTGTTCCCTTCCTGAGCCATGACCCCCCACTCCACCCTCTCTCTGTACCAGCCCACACTTTGCACAGGGACCACATCTTAGGTATTTGCCTCTGTGTCTCCAGGACTTACCAGGGTGCCTGTAATCCAGGAGGTGTTTAATAAATGCATGTCGAAGTAACCTTAAGGCACAGGGTTCCATAAAACACTAATGCAGTACTAAATGCTCTCCTGAGGCAGAAAAACAGAGAGCGTTCTGGTCCCAGCTCTGGGGCCTTGAGCAGGTTACGGCACCTCTCCAAGCCTCAGTGTGCAAATCCAGAAAATGGGAATGAAAACATCTACTTCAAAGGGTTGTTGCACAGGTTAAACAATTTAAGATAAGTTGGCAGTTGCTGCAAAAGCAGTATTGTCACCTAAAGGGCAACCTGGAGACACATAGGGCTATTTTAGGTGACCACAAAGACTGAGGGTCAGCATTTAATGACTCAGGCCTAGGAAAGCTGGCAATCCTGCACGCACAGGGACAGTCCCGCACAACAATACTGCCCTGTTTTTCATGATTTCTAAACGTGCCACCACACACTCATGGGTGTGGGCTGCTTATAATTATTAAGCCTAGAATCTGATTCTGCTTTACATATAACCTCAAAGTATATTTCACTTCATTTTAATATAAACTGAATTTTCCAGAAATGCAATTACCATATAAATTGAAGGTGGATGGTACTATCTTTTATTCAGTGCTTTACCAAATGTTATCCATCATTTAAGAAGATCACGTCACTACCGGCGATGCCACCAGTGGAACCTGAGTAGCCAGTGCCACTCCCTTCTATGAGTCCATGTTTGTAGCCACGGTATTCACGGAGATTCTATAATAATGTAGGTGCTAGCTCTTATTTCAAGATGTAAAACGTAGAGGAAAAGTACAGACAACATGTGGCTCTCCCATCTCGCAGCCAAATGCAATCACTCCAGGGTGGTGCTGGTACCCGTCGACTAGATGATGTTTGTGTCTGAGCCTTTACATGTTGAAACACATGTTGTTTTATTATAAGTTGCTTCCTTTCTGCTTTTCCTTTAAAATACAGCTGGGATATTATATAGATTTTCGCAGACTTATCTGTGCTGGTAGATTATTTATGACTTGCATTTCTAGGTGGCAAAGGCAGTGTTACAATCCTCACCATCAACAGGGGTGCTGGGTCTATAAACGGGGCTCGTAAAGGCTGTGGTGCCAGTGCTGGCACAGAGGCAGCACCTGTTTCCTGGTGTCAATACGATAACCGTCAGAGCACCGGGCCAGTCATAACTGTTACACAACATACTTGTGATTCAGGGCCACAGCAGTGTCTGGCTTCTGCAGAGTGAGTTACCACCTGCTCCAATGGTCTCACTGGGGGGCTCTCGTTTATTACCCACGGGCGGCTGTCAAACAGGAAGGCAGGCAGCTGCTGCCCAGCACAGAGTGCAATGTGAGGCGTGTCGGGGACCCCTCCACTCTCCTCAAATACATCCTTGCTCAAGAACTCTCAATGGCTCCCCGTTGCCCACCTGCCCACGGGACCTAGTCTAGCCCGACCCTGGAGTCTGGCCCAGCCTATCGCTTCCAACTTCCACAGCCATGCTTGATGGTCCCTTTCCTTACCCCTCCTCCTGCACATAGCCATCCTTCAGCGTGAAGCTCACGTCCCACCTCTCCCAGGGGCACTTTCCAGACAGCTCTGGGCCACAGCAACTTCTTTATCCAAACTCTGTACCAGCACTGACCAAGCCATCATTTGACAGTTCATCTATACTACAAAATGCTGTTAATTATCTTCAAGTGAGTGAATCCAATCTTACTGCCCCACTAGACTGAAAACTCTTTTAAGCTGGAGAATGGGTTTATAGAAATTACAAGGCATAAAATAAAAACAATAGCGATTTGTGTGTTTACTGTGTGATAAGCAGATAATTTAAAGGCAGCACCTCACTTAAGCTTCACAGCAACCCAACGAGATGGGTCCTCTGACTGCCCCCAGTGAAGGCTGAGGAAACAGCTCAGAGGCAAAGAAAGGCCCACCCCCAGGGTCATGCTGGAGGCAGAGCTGTGATGCAAACTCCTGTCCGCCGGGCTCTGCTCTCTCCCACCCTCCCACCACCGGTGGGCCCGTAGTGAGCACTCGGGCCGGGGGGCGGCTGAAGGTTCACTTACTGAGGGCTCTGCATTCACCAGTGGGAAGAACAGTGGTTGGGGATCGGCTTCCACCTTGGCGGACCTGGGTTCGAATCCTGCCTCTGCTAGCCATGTGACCCATGCCCATCACCTACGCCTCCGGGACTTAATTTATAAAGTGGGCGTGCTGACCCTCACCTGACCGTCTTCTGTAAAGTTAAATTAGACAATGAACAGAGAGTGCCGAGCCCAATGTCAGGCATACAGTAGGTGCTCTGTAAAAGGCATTTCCTTAGCTTGGGGGGAGGACCCGAGCTTTGAACCTGGGCAGCCTGACCCCTTAGCTTCTGTGCCCCCTGCTCATCTCCCTGCACCCCCTCGACCTGCAGTCACCCTCCATTTGCTCATCATCCCCAGAGAGGGTCTCGCACCTACAGCTGCACACAGGTCACACGCAGCTGCCATCCACCCTGCCTCCTTTTCCACTTCTCTCCCCCGAGAACGGTTTTCCCTCTGCTGTTTCTTTAGCCACAGGAGGGCAGGGGGCGGGCAGGGCGGGGAAGAGAGCTTGGTCGTGTGACTGCCAGGAAATGCTTTAGAACTTTCACCTCAATCAATCAAACAGGTCCTAGCATGTGACAGGCATCACACACTTGTTGGCTGATTGAATCAACACGCGATAGTTCCCAGCACCTACCACGTGGGCTACCCCGGGGACAGAGAAATGCACAAGGGCCCCCGACAAGCCAGGGGTGCTCTGTCAGCATACACAAAGAGGAAGAAAGAGGGAAGGAAAAAGGGAGGAGGGAGGAAACAGGATGTAAGCTAGCTTTTTGGCCTTTGTACGTGGTTCCTTTTACCTGGAATCTCCTTTCTCCTCTGCCTTTGGGTAATTAATAACCACCCGTACCTCCCCAGCCAGCATGGATCCCACTGCTTCCTGCATTTATCCCCAGCACAGTGATATTTTGTAACTGCCTGTTTACCTGTCTTCTAAACTCTAGCCTTTAAACTTGTTTAGAGTTGATATCTGTGGTCCTGGGCACAGGACACGGTACACAGGACATGTTTAATAAATATTTGCCCTACAGGGTAGGAAATCACTCTGGGCCCACAAGCCCAGCAGTCACGAGACGACGAGAGGCAAACTCAGGGCAGCTGGATGCTGCCGAGACGAGAGCCATCAGGGGAGTGAAGAGAAAGCCGCGAAGGATGAGGGTGGGAGGGGCCCTGAAGGCTTCCCGGAGGAGAAGAGAAAGCAAGAGCTGGAAGGGGGCAAAGTGCCCCGGTCACCCTGCTCATCTGTCAAGTGAACATGGAGAAGGGAGCGCTGGTGGAAAGTGGGGACAGGGAGGCGGGTCTGAGGGAACAGGTGTTTGGGGTGAAGGAGACTTACCTCTTTCATCCAATCCTAACATTTCCCAAATGCCAGGACCGGACTTGAGCTGGGCCTTCAACCATGAGCATCTGGGCATGAGGAGAGAGATGCTGGGGGGCCCAGCCCGGCTGGAAGCAGGGGGTGGGAAGGGAAAGTAGACAAAGATTCTTGGGGCAGATAAGACTGATTCTGGCAGAGGTTTCACACCCTGTCGCCTTCCTAGCAAAATGATCTCCCATAGGGAAGGAAAGCCACGTGAATGATCTCCCATAGGGAAGGAAAGCCACGTGAATCAAGCACTCCCATTAGCATTTTCAGTGACTGGAAAAACTGTAAGTATCTTGAGGCCAGTAAGTCATGGAAGAGTTTACGATGTCATGAAAGATTTATTCAATGGAATTTAAAAATCGTCTTTTGGCAAAATGGGGGCAGCAGGAAGGCTCTGTGATGAAAAAGGCAAAACATTCAATTCTATCATGTTATGATTAAATGAGGTACAAGCTATGGTTATACGAAATGTGTATAAGGATTGGAGGGCAACAGGGAAGTGATTTGGGGGGGACCATTGTTCACTTTGAAATAGCTATTGTTACATATTCTTTGGGCAATTTTTAAGACTCAGAGTAGGTGCTATAGATGCTGGGAAGCTATGGTGGAGTTCTGAGGGAACAGGTGCATAACGAAAGCCACGGTTAAGAAAGCAGAGTCTGGCAGTGGTCAACACGCGGCCTGGGTCTGGGTGGCCTGCTGTGCCAACATCCAGGGGTGAGGTGGGGGGCACGTGGATGAAGGTGCTGGGAAGGCTCTGCTAGGTGGCTAGGCTACAGTCCCAGTTATGCAAGCAAACACTAATCTGGGTGTTGCTGTGAAGGTGCTTTATAGATGTGATTGAAGTCCATAATCAGTTGACTTTAAGTAAGGGAGATTGTTCTAGATGATCTGGGTAGGCTGATCCAATCGGTTCAAAGGCCTTAAGAGCAGAACCAAGGTTTCCCTAATGGAGAACGCCCACCTGTGGGCATCGTTTCCTGCAGAGAGCTACAGCCCACCCTCTGGACGCCAGACTTGCCCAGGCAGCCCTCACCACCACCAATTCCTCAACGGAATCTCTGAATACGTATCTCCTGGCTCTGCTGCTCTGGTTGAATGCTGACCGACAAAGATGGCCACAGGGGTGGGGAGCAGAGGGGATCTGCAGACACCCTGGTGGGAGACAAGCGCAGTGGAGTGACGGACGCCTCCACAACACGCCAGTCCCCTGCTTAGCCCCCGGCCTGCATTCTGCACAGGCTCACGCCATCCCTCACTGCTCCCCCAGATGTCTCTTTGGGCCTTTGCCTGTCACTGTTCCCACCACATCTGTCAGAGCCAGCCCACCCGTCACCTGCCCGGAGCCTCCTGGACATGCTGACCCCTCCCACCCCACCCCCGGCATGCTCTGGCTGCCAGGACTCAAAAGTTCTCTCCCTAGTGACACCAGCGCAGCCCCCCCACCTGTCACTGCACCTGTCACGCTACCCTTGAAAGAAGGGGAAACGGAGGCCCAGGGAAATGGAGTAACACAGACAGCCAGGGAGGGCAA
The DNA here is from genome assembly GCF_937001465.1 of Orcinus orca. Taxonomy (NCBI): domain Eukaryota; kingdom Metazoa; phylum Chordata; class Mammalia; order Artiodactyla; family Delphinidae; genus Orcinus; species Orcinus orca. The sequence goes on from NC_064568.1 coordinate 6,324,144, forward strand.
TGGTGGCCGCACTAACTCATGCCGCTGGCGGGTTGTGGGGCAGGACTCTTGACACCAAACGTCGGCTCATTCCATCCTTCATCACTAGCTCTGTCTTCAGCTTCTCTGCCCAATTCTGGAGGGCAGGGTACACAGCTAGCCATTCTTTTAAACTCCCCCTTGCAGTGCTCAGCCTGGTGCTAATATTCAGGAGGCTCAACATAAACACTTCTGCCCGTTTCTGGTTCAGCCCATGACACCTCGCTTGGTCTCACATGGAGTGCAAAGCCGACTTGACTCCTTGACGCTGCCATGCGGGAGGGTGGCTCGTTTCCCAGGGAGACGGCCGCACGTGGATGGGCTGCGGGCAGGGCCGGGCTCCCCGGGGCGCTCCAGAAGGGTTAACAGCGCCCACTCCCCTTGGGCCCCCCTCTGTACTCCGAGGGCTTTCTCAGGAGGCGGCCAGCCCCGCGGGACCCCTCCCACCCAGAAACCACTCAGACTTTGGGGGGCCTTTGTGCTTTAATAAAGACGGTATTACTGAGTCGCAAAGCTTCCCTCCTTTCCAACCCTCCTCGCTGCCAGGGTTCCCGCTAAAGGTGAAGCGCCGTCATTCAAGGCCAAAGAAAGGGCTGAATCAAGACGCTAAACTCTTTTGACTTAATGTTACAATCTACGGCTCTCCCCGGACCAGTTGTGTGAGAAGTGCTCCCAACATCGCACAAAGGCCCCTCAGCAGTGGCTTGGGGTGTCCTCGGGCTCTGGGGGCGGAAGGCAGGGGATCTCCTTGCGGGGCTCTCTGCATGCATCTCATGAACGCTCTAGTTTCCTCTCTGAATGCAGACAGCAGCCGGGCGCTGGAAGAGCCCCACCACCAACGCCGTCCCCGCTTGCTTCAGGCTGCAACAAAGGCCACTTGAGGGCCGAGAGACAGCACTGCCCAGTTCCTTTCCTGGGCCTGTTCTCTCCCCTTTCACACATCTTTCCCTTTCATTCCCCCCTGCCCCCTTTACTCCTGCTTTATGCCTCATTGAATCCATCAGCCACTTTATGGGGCACTCCTGAAGCATAAATGTTCTGTGGGGGGCTCCTGAGGGTTTCCCTGCTGGCAGCTCCAAACCCCCTTGGTGGTAGTGGGAGGGAGGGAGAAAAAGGCACACACTCGAGGGAGGAGCCACGGATGGCCCCTCCAGGCTGCATCTCCGTCTGGCAGGTCTGGGATAAGCTGGAGGCAGCAGGCACCCTCACCGGCCAAGAGGCCCCGCCCTGCTCCTCCCTGCTCCCGAAGGGGTGTGATCCCTCACGATCTTAGGGCAAGCAGCTTAAGCCCGTGAGCCTTTGTCTTCCCATCTGTAAAATGGGGATAGCAATCGTACCTTTCTCATAGGGTTGTCTTAATGGCTCAGTGGGCTAATGTAGCAAGCGCCTTAGAACAGGGCCTGGATCAAAGTGCCACTGAAACATCTGCTTTACCATCACCATCATGCAGAGAACGCGGGCTGTTTAAGGGCCCTTGCACAAATGTAACAGGAACAGGCTGTGGTTATCAGCGGGAAGACAGGTGAAGGGGAGTAAGAGGTACAAACTACTAGGTATAAAATAAATGAGTTACAAGGATGATGTAAGTACAGCACAGGGAATATAGCCAATATTTCCCAATAACTTTATATGGAGTATAATCTATAAAAACATTGAATCGCTATGTTGTACACCTGAAACTAATATTGTAAGTCAACTACACTTTAATAAAAGAAAGAGTCCTTGTACTACCTCCAACTCCTCTACTTGTTTGTGAATGAAGGAAGGAAAAGAAAAAAATAAATCAATTCAAGGCTATTTGCAGCTGTTTCTGTGTGAGTGTGTCTGTGTGTGTTTTCTTCTTTCCTGCCTTGGTGTCCTGGAGCTCTGAAAAGAATAAAAACAGTGGCCTAAAGCAGTGAACAGGCAGGATTCTGCTTAAAACCCCAGCTAATCCTGCAGCTTCCTTTAAAGTGGCACTAGGAGGAGGCAGGGAAGAGGCCAGAACTATTTTTGTAGCACCCTCCCCTCCCAACCACTGCTCCTGGAGACCAGGAAACGAGGGGGAAAAATCCATAAATCATCCTCTGAGAGGAGGACAGAAGAAGGAACCGCCAGGGGGACAGAGCAAAGAACAGCGGCCAGCTGGGCAGGGAGTGCGGGTGGCATGAGGGGGCACCTGACTAGCTGGTGGGCAGGGAGGGCTGCCTGCAGAGGGCAGAGCATCTAGGCAAGAGCTGGGCAAGCCGCCCCATTCAAAACTCAAAAGAGAGAGAAAGGTCTTAGGATCCTGTGCAGCATCGGGTCCCGCAGAAGGAGGACGCCACACCAAAAGGTGTCTCTGATTGGACACTTCTCTCCATCCCGCTGCACCTTCCCCCTGGTCACCCGCTACTAGAGCTCCCCAGCCTCTCCGCTCCCACCCGTCCATTGTCCACGAGTAGCCAGAGCCAGCTTTTCAGGATGAAAGTCAGATCGTGCTACCCCTGCTTAAAAATTTTCAGCGGCTCTCCACAGCCCTTAGAATAAAATCCCCGACCCTTCACCATGGCTGTTAGTCTGCCCCCTGCCCCATCACGTGCTAACATCGACTCCATCTGGCCTCCACCTTTACTTTGCCTCTCAAATTCACCGAGTCCTTCCCACTTGAGAATTTCATCTGCGCTGCTCACCAGGCCAATCCCTTCACATCCTTCCCATCACAGATGGGGGCCTCTCTCAGGGAGGCTTTCCTGGCCCCCCCGTGAGAATGTCTCCTGCCCTAATTCTTCCCCCTCAAGGCCCCCGTCCTCCGCCCACAGCGTTTCTATAGCTGCTTGTTCTCCATCTCCCCCACCAACAGTCAGCTTCACAGTCTGACTCGCTCACCACTGAAAAGAGCCCCCAGCCTGGTACCTGGCACACAGTAGGTGAGCGATAAACATTTAATGAATGAACAGAAGAATCAATGAGTAACATCCATAGCAAGTGAGCATTTGGATACAAGAACCAGAACATTTAGGAGCTGGAAAGGCTGGGGTGAGATTTTAAGATTCCTTCAGAAAAGCTCTCCATTGCAAACAATCACTGTAGCTTTTCAGCATCTGAAGTGGTCCACGTTTGGGGTGACAGCAGTTTAGGTGTTAGTTTCTTGTTACATGGCAAATAGTTTGCATTAATTAGTTTAACAGAGGAGAGATCCATGAACTTTTTCTGTGAAGGGCCAGATAGTGAATATTTTAGCCTTTGTGGGTCACACAAACTCTGTTGCAACTACTCAGCTCTGCCATTGTAGTAGCACAAAAGCAGCTGAAGGCAACGCAGAAACATATGGATGTGGCTGTGTTCCAATAAAACTTTATTTACAAAAGCAGGCCATAGGTGAAATCTGGCCAAAGGCCAATGCTGACCGATCCCCGGGTCGGACTAAGGCCTAGCAAAGCCACAAGAGAAGGACACGTAGTAAGGACCGTTTTTTTCAGTCTTCAAAGAATATGCATAGCGGGGACTAGGCTATCACCATTCCCTAACGTTGCTTCCATGCTGTAGGATGACAACATAGAATAAAGACAGGAGCACCTCGAATTTATTTGAAATTATTGTTTCATAGAACATAAAGGATTTCAGTTGTGTCATTCTGCATGTCAGCAATATGTTTGTGCAAATGGGAAGTTCTAAGAGCAATTTTCACTCTGGAGGTCCTGGGGAGCTACTGTTGAATGTCTAGGTGGGTGGCTGAGTGGATGGACGGACAATAAAAATGGACAAGACAGGATGCTTTCTAGGGTGATTACAAAGTAGACTTGGTCAACAACTGGAGAGGTTAGGTGAGAAGTTGTCAAAACAAGTTAGTGGTTTGAGGCCTATGAGACCAGAGGGAGGACCTGGTGGCGGCGATGGGCAAGATGGATTTGGTGGGCAAATAAAAAAAAAAAAAACAAGGAAAGAGCAAAGCCAGTCTTTTCAACAAATGGACATCCACATGCAAAAATGAATCGAGACACACACCTCACACCCTTCACAAAAATTAACTCAAAACGGGTCATAGATCTAAATGCACAACTATTAAACTCCTAGAAGATAACATAAGGGAAAACCTAGATGACTTTGGGTATGGCAAAGACTTTTAGATAAAATACAACACCAAAAGTACAATCTATGAAAGAGCTAGTTGATAGGCTGGACTTCATTAAATTAAAAACGTCTGTTCTGCAAAAGACAATGCCAAAAAAATGTGAAAACAAGCCACAGACCAGGAGAAAATATTTTCAAAAGACCCATCTGATAAAGGACTGTTATCCAAAATACACAAAGAGCTCTTAAAACTCAACAATAAGAAAACAAACAACCGATTTCAAAATGGGTCAAAGACCTTAACGGACACCCCACCAAAGAGATATACAGACAGTAAATAAGCATATGAAAAGATGCTTCATATCACCTGTCATCAGGGAAATGCAAATTAAGACAATAAAGAGATACCACTACATATCTATTAGGATGGCCCACATCCAAAACGCCAACGATGCCAAATGCTGGCAAGGATGCAGATAACAGGCATTCTCTCATACTGCTGTTGGGAATACAAGATGGTACAGCCAATTTGGAAGGCAGTTCATGGTTTCATACAAAACTAAGCATGCTCTTACCATAAGAACCAGCAGTCACGCTCCTTCATATTAATACAAAGGAGTTGAAAACATATGCCCGTACAAATGCTTGCACGTGACTGTTCACAGCAGCTTTACTCCTAATTGTCCAACTTGGAAGCACCCAAGATGTCTGTCCATAGGTGAATGGATCAACAAACTGTGGTACGTTCAGACAGTGGAACATTACTCAGTGATAAAAAGAAATGAGCTATAAAGCCATGAAAAGACATGGAGGAAACGTAAATGCACATTACTAAGTGAAAGAAGTCAACCTAAAAAAGCTACATACAGTATAATCCCAATGATATGGCATTCTGGAAAAGTCTAAACTATGGAGACAGCAAAAGACTGGTTTTTTTTGTGTGTGTGTGTGGTTGCCAGGGATGGGGAAGGGGGGAGATGAACAGGTAGTGCACAGAGGATTTTTAGGGCGATGGGACTATTCTATATGATACTATAATGGTGGATCCATGCCATTACACATTTGTCCAAACCCACAGAATGTACAGCACCAAAAGTGAACCCTAATGTAAATTACGGACTTTGGGAGATTAGGATGTGTTTAAGTAGGTTCATCAGTTGTAACAAATGTACCACTCTGGCGGGGGATATTGATAATGGGGGAGGTTATACAGTGTTGGGGGCAGGGAGTGCATGAGAAATCCCTGTACTTTCTGCTTCATTTTGCTGTGAACCTAAATCTGCTCTAAAAAATAAAATCTTTAAAAACAAAAAACAAGGACACAAGAAAATCACAAAGATGTCTCCATGTCTTAGCCACTTGATTTCCATTATCAGTTGAAAATGATTATCATCCAGAAGATGACCAGTTATAAACAGCCTGGACGTTTCCTCCTGAAGAAAGCAAGTGTTTCAGAATCCTATATTTTCTCAGGACTTGATATACAATTGAGAAACGTTCTTATTTATTTTGTTAATCCAGACTTGTGAGAATTTCCAATATTGTCCAGAGAGAGAAGAAAAATAACCTTGTAGAGCTAAAACCAGGGCAAGAAAATAAATGGCTTACTAAGCCCCTGCCACGCGCTCAGAAATCGGATCCATGTGTTCTCTTTGAACCTGGACGTGAACCCACAGCTGGAGGTATGAGAACAGATGAGTACCAGGCCTAGGGAAGGCAGACAGATCTGGATTTGGATCCCAGCTCTGCTCTTCCCAAGCAGGGTGGTCTTAGGCAAATCTTGTGGCCTCTCTGGGCCTCCACTTCCTTATTTATATAATAGGGTTTGGACTTAAACCCTCCCAGCTCGGACAAGCTATATTCTAACATTCCAGAGCCAGTTCTCCGCCATTAGAAGCCCCACGTTCATAGGACCCGACTGTCTAACTGTTCCCCAGTGTGTGCCAGCACCTCGCAGGGAGGCCCTGCCCAGGCAGGATTCATCCGTTCCTCAAATGTTCACTAAGCAACAGCCATGTGCCACTCGCTATGTACCAAAGCTGGAACCTAGCTACTCTCTCTCCAGCCAGAGCAGCTTCTTCTGAGAGTTGATGTTGCTTGCCCTGACTCTGGGAGATGCTGCATGCGGGCCTCTGTGATGTCAGAAGGATGAAAAGCACTGAGGAAGGCGCAGGAGGAGATGGAGTGAAGGTCACATACAGCGATTGTCCTTGGTGGGAGCAATGACGCCAACACAGCGTCGGGGCCCACACACCGCCCCTCGGGCCGCTAGAGAGCACTGCTACACCTTCACCTATCACCTTGCCACGGCTTCATCTGTGATCTGCTTATTTGTGATGTGATCCGAAATCCCTACTTACAGAGCCACCTGCCAAGAGGCTGAGCCTGCAGCGTCTGCATGAACTCCTGAGCAGGGGATGGGCTCTCAATTGAGTTAAGGCTGGGGTTATAGTTTTTGCCTTGGAGACAGGATGCGGCCAGGAACTTTTTCCAAGTTAATGAAATTTCAGAAATTTCTGGTGCAGCCCAGGTATGGAGAGCACGCTGGAACTTGGGATGTAGAGGAAGAGCCAACTCGGGCGTGGCCTGGACAACAGCAGGAATATGGAGTTCTCGCTGCTTCCTTCAACTGACTCCTGAGGGCGGCTCTGGCCAGGGTCCCGCAGGCAGGCGGCAGGGGCAACCTCTGCCCACTCAGGAAGACTCAGATGACCCTGTGTTTATTTTTAACTGTTTTTGTACAAAATCGAAAAGCCTTTGGACACTGGGCTCATGTTCAAGGTGAGATGAATGATAAACAGCAACAAAAGCATCAGACCCTCTCCTGAGGAGCCCACATGCTGATCCGGGCTCTCCTGGTCTCCCCAAACTGTCAGCTGTGACCTACAGAACCTTGTCATTTATAAACAGCCAGGGAGCTGGGCCACCAGACCAGGTCCTAACCTGACACTTACTCACTGTGAGACCGTGGACAAGTCCCTTCTGCTCTCTGAGCCTCAGTTTCCTCATGCATAAAATACGGGTGCAGATGGACCAGATAATCTCTAAGGAACCTCACAGGTCCAGCAAACCACATCTCATCCTGGACACTTACCCTGGTCTTGGGCATGAAACATGGGGAAGAGCCCATGAAACCCAGTCTTGAGGAAAATACTGAATTGTTCATACGACTTCAGCATTTCCCTTAATAGCCCCATTTAGATCCAGCTGCAACCAACAACCATGGAGCACCCACTATGTTCTAGGCAGTCTCGTCAACGGCCTCTTCATAACCAATCCACGAGGAAACTGTCATTGCCCTCAGGTCACAGACGACAGGAATGATGGCACACTCACCCAGAGGCACGGGCTATGTGGTCACCGAGGCTTGGGGTTAATCCCAGCCCTCCCCTCCCTACCTGAGTGTCCTTGAGCAAGTTACGTCACCCCGCGAAGCCTCAGTTTCCTCATCTGTAAAATGGAGATAATGCTAGCCCCTGCGTCTCATGGGGTTGTTTCAAGGTCTGAATGGAAGGGGCATCTGAAGTACTTAATAACCGTCACCTTGCCTTCCCTAAATCTTCTCTGAAACCTCTCGGAACATAGCTCACCGGTTCTTCCTTGATACCCGGTCCCTGCCTTAGGATTCTCTGACACACAGGCTCAATGTCGCAGCCAATGGCAAGCTTCCTCCTGAGGGCCGAGTGGAATGAAATTCTGCCGTGGCCCAGGTCCAGGCCCGAGAGCCCAAAGCCACACATGCACGTGGACAGCCCATGCGCGCACCCGCACCAAAACCTCATCACTGCAGCCCTCGCTGGCCCAGCACGGACTCGCGGAAAGGTGGTCATCACAGTAGGAGCAATAAGAGCACCACCCATGATACCTCCTCCCTTTTTTCTATGGTTCACAAAGCACGTTCACATATGTCACCTGGGTAGGGTAGAGGCTGTGCTTTATTTTTCTTTACATACCCACTGAATAATGCTAGGTATTAAGCAGATTCTCAGAAACTACTTCTTGAATGAATAAGTTTTATAACAAGATGTTTTTAAATCACCGTCTACTCAGCACATATGATCAGTTCCCCATTCTGCTAAGTGCCGAAATGTGCAGCCTTGCATTTCACTCCTACAACCATCCCTGAGACGAGGTCACTCACCAATCCCTGTTTTGCAGAAGAGGAAACAGGCTCAGAGAAGTTAAATGATGCACCCAAGGTCTCAGCCAGTGAGAGAGAGAGACCTGAGATGTGGACCATGGTTCCAGACCCTGGTTCTCACCCCCTCCAGTCTTTCTCCTCTTCTTTAGCCAGAAGAGGCAGCAAGGGGGGCATGGGGGCAGGATGCATGTAGTCGATAATGCAATGAATTTTATGTTTGGAAAAACAAAAAAAATCCTATTGTCTTTAAGATACAAACCAGAGAAAGCAAAGATCAGCAAAATCACCTCGACTGAGGGGACATGAGAGTCTCTGTTCTACTCTCCGGTCCCTGAGGCACAGCTCTGACGACTTTCTAGTCCATCCTTGGCCTCCTTATAGCCCACAGCACGGGGCTTGTTGGTATCTCTTCTGTGTTCTCCTAAGCCCCTCCTGCAGGTCTGCCCGCCTCCCACATTCTAGCAGTTTCCTCTTCATCTCACCTACCCCTGTGGGAGCCAAGGGGACCATCTTTTGCAAAACGTCCCGGAGTTATTAAGTTCCTATTTCCTTGGACGTTTCGTCTTCACCCACTGCCCCAGCCAATAACTTAGAATAAAGTTTATGAGCAACTGCCTACCAGAAGCAGGCAGGCGGGGAGTGACACGGTCAGGGTGACACAGGCATTTAAAAAAAGTCTGATTTTCCTCTTTTCCACAAATGAGGAAACTAACAGCATTGACGCCCAGCCACAGGACCAGGGGTGATGGAAATGGTGGGGACGGGTCAACCTAGTATCCCTAAAAGCAGGTGGCTGCGGCCCAACTCAGCCCAATGCTACCGGGTAGGCGTGCAAGCCCAGCGTGGCCCAATCTTCCCACTCAGCCCACAGCTACTGGGTAGGTCATCAATCCCAGCATGGCCCAATCTTCCAACTTTCCGAGGGACAACAGAGTCCTACTTCTTTTTTCACATATTTCACATGAAACTTCCTGATTTCTGAACGTTGGTAACTAATTCTCCCCCACCTCTTTTCTTTTTAATATGATACATGAGTGGGCTGGACTTGGCCATGAGCTACACATTTATAACCTCTAGTGAGACTTGTGGTACAGATGGCTGTACTCGTCAGACGGCCCTTTGCTGCCCTCACTTCTAAGCCTCCCCGGCGGTTGGTAAGCCTGGGCCTTAGGCTCAGGCCAGTGGCCTGTGAGTGGAAGAGCCGCAGTACCTTCCAGGCCAGGGCAGTGCAGAGCTGGCTGTCTCCCCCCATTTCTCCTCCCCTGTGAGGCACTGGCCCTGGAGGCCACCTGCTGCAGCCGGCACAGCAAGGCTACAAGATGGAGGCTGGTGAGAACTCGGGATCTGTAGCAGAGGCACCCAGCACCACCTGCCCTAGCACACGCCTGGAGTGCAGGTCTTCATTACAAAAACCCCATGGTAGTAGTTCAGCATTTCCTGCTTTCCAAAGCACCTTAACTCTACTTTCCTTATATGACTCTCAACCCAGTTAGAAAACAGGACCAGGCTCTATTATTTCACAGGTGAGCAAACTGAGGCTCAGAAGGTAGAACCGAACACCCCGAGGTGTGTGGCAAACAGGCGGTGGACTGGGATTGCAGCTCTGGACTCCTTGTCTAGCACTCCTCCTAGCCTCCAACTCAGGAGCTGGCCTTCGCCACGTGAGCCCCCTGGCATTCTCTGGGTCCCCTGTGGCTTGTACAAGGACGACTCGCCCCTCCCCTGCCCACGGCTAGCTAAAGATCCACCTCTTACTTTTCCTGTGGACTTGGTCCCCTTCCAGATGCAGAAGTAACAGATGGTCCAGGCTGCCAGCAGACACAAGGCCAGCTCCCAGCGAAGGTTCCCGATGTGCTCGATCCCATCTGAGATGGCCAGGACCCGGCGCCTGCAGAAGGGAGGGCAGAGAGTCACGGGGGTTGGAGATAGCCCACACTGACCCCACCATAAGCAAAGCTAGTGCTGCAGAGGGGCAAGGACAGCCCACTCATTCGCCCACCATTCACCAAGGGTCTTCTCTGAGCCAAACTCAGGGCCGGGTGTGGGAGCCTCAGAAAGGAGAAAGACTCAGCCACAGCCTTCATGGATTCGCTCCATGGGGGATAGGATGCGGGTTAGCAGATGGTTTATGGAAACAGTATGGTAAGAGCTGCAATGGGAAGAAGCACAGGGACTTTGGGAAGACCGAGAAGTACCTAGCCCACCTCAGGGGTGCTGGAAGACGGCAGGACGGTCCATAAACATCCCAGGTCCCTCCCTCAGGGGAGATTACACAACCCTGCTGAACTCAACGGTGGCCAGAGGACTTGCTTTGGCCAGCGGCACACACTTCCCTTCAGACGGAGGCGTTCAGAGGCAGGCGGTGTGGTCCGCCATGTTCTCTTTGCCCTAGTGTGGCTCTCATAACAGAAGCATGTGTCAAGGTGGACCTCTAGAAGCCCAAGTTCCTAAGTGAGTACATGAGCCCTCCTGCCACCCCACATGAGCGGGGTGGCTTTTTTTAAATGCAAGAAGCAAGAAGCAATCTCTGCTGAAAGACAAATGCTGGATGATATCACTCTATGTGGAATCTAAAAAATACAACCAACTAGTGAATAAAACAAAAAAGAAGCCGGCTTCCAGATACAGAGAACAAACTAGTGGCTACCAGTGGGGAGAGGGAAGGGGGGAGGAGCAAGACAGGGGTAGGGTTTTTTTTTTTTAAGGGGTTATTATGGGATTATATAAATCATGGGTGTGAAAATTTTGAAAATTGTAAAGTACTGTAGAACTTAAATAACCTTTCATTCAAAAAAAAAAAAAAAGCCACAAAAACAAAAAGAAACCCAACTCTGTTGCTTCAAGCTACTAAGTAAGATCTTTGTTACTGCAGCATAACCCAAACTCTCCTGACTGCCACAGGTGTCAGAGAAAGCTTTCTGGAAGAAATGATATTTGAGCCAGATTTTGAAGGATGATAGAGTTTAGCCAGGAGAAGGAGGGGGTAAAGATTGTTTTAGGCCCAGGGACTAGCAAAAGCAAAGGCCAGAAAACGGAGCATGGGATACTTGGGGAACGAGGAAGCCCAGAGACCAGAAGCGAAAAGCAGGACAGATAAACAGAGGAGGCATCCTCGGGAGCCTTGAATAGTGTGCCAAGGGGCAGGAGTGTCCCAGAGGGCCCAGGCCACAGGAGAGGGGGACCCTGGCTGCGCTGAGCCAACGTGATCAGCCATGGCCCTCCCTCAGACCCCACCAGTCCTTCAGGGCTGACACAGGCCTGGCTCCTACAACCCAGCCTGGGGTTTGTGTTTCTCTAAAGTCAGACTCGCCACGCTCCATATTGTGCAGAACCATGGCACCAACACAAACCCCCTCCACACTCGCTCCACGAACCCCATGCCGGCTGCCAAGCCACCCCCACCGGGCCACGCCAGTCGCCTGGGCGCTCTGGGAACGTCCTTTGAGAAAGCAGCTCCCATCCCACCAAGCATGAAAGCCTCCCTCAGTGTCTGTCTCCCTGGGAATCCACTCGGGGCCTGATTTTGCATTAATTACTCAATGACACCAATTAGCGCTGGTCTGCAGGCTCCCTCCAGCCCCAGCCCCTGTCGGAGAAATCAGGCAGGCCCCCAAATAAAATTGGGCTGTGTGCAGCCGGGGACTTACTCGAAAGGAAGCCAGCCCTCACACCTATAGGCAGAAGGGGGGACATCTACTAAATATACATTTATTGAGCATGTACTAGGTACCAGGCACTATATTAACACTGAGGATAAAAAGGCACGCATGGTATGGGGCTTGCCCTGTACTAGGATAAGTTGGACAAAAAAAAGTCCAAGTTATCTGAGAAACAAAGGAGACAGCTGCTTAGCTATAACGGTTACTTTATTTGCTTCTTATATCTTAGCAGTCTTTGGCTTTAATTCGTTTTAAAACGACAGGCTGTATTAAATGAAACCTTTAAGAGTATCTATCATTAAAACAGAGCAGCAGGACCCAGAGCATGGCCCTTGTGGGGTGCTTGCCAAAAATACAAAAATTCCTGTGGACCCACTGAGTCTGAATCCTTACAAAATGGTTCCCGGGAAGCTACCTTTTCCTATGTTTCCCGGAGGATTGCTCATGCACAGCAAGGCTTGAGCAACACGGCAGAAGGAGAATTTCCTGGTGTTGGAGAAATGATGTACAGACTCCAAGGGTTTTGTTTGTTTGTTTCTGAGAGGACGTGGACAGGGAGTTAGGGATCCTCTGAGAGGGTACTGAAGGGATGTACTTTCTCCCCAGAGAAATACCCTGATGTGCCCATTCACTCCCCAAATTCTGCAGGAACTTCAGGGTGCTCACAAACTCCCCTGTCTCCAGACTTAGAGCCTCGCAACCGCAGATGCATAAGTACCACCTTACAAACTGCCCCCCGAAGCTTCCCAAACACCCATCAGGTGGCGAATGGGAAAGGACAACCCAGAGCAGGAAAGAAAGCGGCTATGGCAGACGGAAATGCCCAGGGTACTCTCTGTGCCTGTCACTGCAGCCTCGAAATCTCCATTAAAGAAACACTGAGACAGGTCTAGCAGGGCTGTATGCACACCCATGCCCTCTTGCTGGTGAGGTTGTTTCCTGAACAGAGAATCTGAAAACTGCAAACAGCACAGGGACAGAGGGAGAAAGAAGGGAGCAGACCCGCCAGGAGAGAGCTGGTGCAGGCCCCCCTCTTCCACAGTTTGGATGCTGCAAACTTTTGAGTCATGCAGCTGGCTTCGGCGCCCTCTCGCTTAATTGAACAATCTAATTCCCAAAATGGGAAGCAGATTACTAAAAGCTATGCAGGATGAATTGCTCTTTTGTTCCACCAGACATTATTTGAAAACATCCTCAAACTATTTTCTTTAGGTTTAACCAGCACTGACTCTAACTAGCAAGGGACATTGAGTTTCTAAAGAAAGGAGGCTCGGGGACCAGGTTCTCAGCCTGCAGGACTGCGGGGTTGTTTTCAAATCTACAAGGGCAGCCTTTGAGAGCATGGGAGCTGGGACACTCAACTCTGGAGACTTGGAGAAAGCACAGCTCTTCCTGGGAAAAAAACTTTCTTAATGACCCTCCCCCGTGAAGCGCTGGGACAGAAGAAAGGTCTGAATAAGGAAGAGTTTGCTGCCAACACCCTGGCAAAAAAGGACCCAGGAACAGACCTCCCGACACCGTTCAGGGGGCGGGAAATGTGGAAGACTGGATGGGGCCCTTCGGAAGGATTCATTTACCCGAGTAATATTGTGCACCTACTACGAGCCAGGCATGAAAGCAGGTTCTTCATGAAGCATTTTTTTCAGGCCATAAGACTATTTCTGGAGATTTCCACCCAGTACCTGGAGGTGTAATGCCTCTGCTTCTCCAGCCCTGGGCACACACAGAGATGGCTAGGCTCAAAAGCCAGCTCTGCTCCTGACAAGCTATGTGACCTTGGGGAAGGGACGTCACCTCCTTTCCATAGGTTTTCAAGCAGGAACTCATCTCGCCCTCCCAACAATCCTCGAGGTAGACGCAATTGTTATCATCATTTCAAAGATGGGGAAACCGAGGTGCCAGGCGGTTAGGTAACTTGCCCAAAGTCATGCCGAGAGCAAGTGACGGGCGGGATCTGAACCCAGGGATCCTGGCTCCAGGGCCCAGACTTGCAGCTGCAGTGCTAGCTCCTAGATTCCCCCATGACACTAAGAGGTGTTTGGGAAGCTTCGGGGGGCAGTTTGTAAGGAAGCCCTTCCTTCCTTTACAAGTTAAAGCCATGTTGAATGCACCCCCCCAAAGCTACCTCACGTGACTTCGTGCGCTGGGCAAAAGTAGTACACAGCACGCATCCTTCACGCATTTATTAATTTATTCAAGTGATACTTATTAAGGTGTTTTCAGTGTGTCAGGTACTGTGCTACACTTGGGGTCCTTCAAGAGCTCATGGTCCACGGGGGAAGATGGACAAGTGAACAGAGCAGAGTGTGGAGAGGGTCAGGACAGGGAAAAGCAGAGGAACCTCACTGCAGATCTGGCCAGTATCCGGACGTGGGAGCGGGGCTGTGGAGGCCCTGGAGGGTTAACAAAGAAGAGCGAGGCATTTGGGGCAGAAAGTCCACCAAAGGCAAAAGCCAGGAGGCTGGAACAAGGGCTCGATGTGCAGCAGGAAGCGGGGTAAGAAGTGGGGGCAAAGGATGAGGCTGGAGTGATGAGCAAGAGCTGGACTCTGAGCCTTGCTGAGGAGCTGGGGCTTCATCCTGAGGGTGATGGAAGCCGAGAAGAATCTTAAAAAAGAGGAAGACTCCATCAGGTGCATGTTTCCGAAAGCTCTCTTTGGCTGCACTGGAAAGACTGGAGGGTAAGGGTGGAATGGAGCAAGGTGCCCAGTGTGGAGACTTTTGCCTTAATCTGGACAATAAAGAGGGAAGGGCTGGACTAAGGTAGGGAAATGGCCCTGGAGGGGAACAGATGGGCTGGGGAGCAGCAGGGGTGCAAGGTGGCTGCCTGGGGGTGGCAGGTAGCAGGGAAGTTGGAGGTCCAGACGGACGCCAGGTTTGTACCTTCATGGATGGGGGTCATTAGCTGAGCAGGAATGAATTGTCAATCGGTGTAGAGGAGGAGGAGGTGGAAGGTCAATCTTTTTTTGTTTTGTTTTGTTTTGTTTTTTGCGGTACGCAGGCCTGTCATTGTTGTGGCCTCTCCCGTTGCGGAGCACAGGCTCCGGACGTGCAGGCTCAGTGGCCATGGCTCACGGGCCCAGCCGCTCCGTGGCATGGGGGATCCTCCTGGACCGGGGCACGAACCCGCGTCCCCTGCATCGGCAGGCGGACTCTCAACCACTGCGCCACCAGGGAAGCCCCGGAGAGTCAATCTTTTAGATAAGGTGATTTTGAGATGCTTGTGGAACACCCAGCCGGCTGCAAGGCCCAGAGGCAGCTGGGTGTCTGGGTACAAAGCTCACAATAGACATGCAGGCAGGAGATTCAGACCTGAGCCCTTGGCCATCAAGTGTCCTGGGAGAGCATGAGGCCGCCTGGGGAGAGCTGGAGAAACGGGAGGGAGAGTGCTGGCCACAGAACCCCCAGAACCCCATCACTTACAGGGCAGATGGAGGCTGAGAGGAGCCCTTTGAGGAGGCAGAGAAGGGTTAGGCATCCCTGAAGAAGGTGGCATCCCCAGAGGCAGAGGGAGAGGGCGTTCCAGGAGGGCAAGGAACCCATCTGCCAAGTGCCTCCAAGCGGCCTGGTGAGAGGGAGAGCGCTGCAGGATTCGGGGCCAGAGTGGCAGGTGAAGCAAGGAGAGCTGCCCAGCCCTGGCGGGGCAGACTTCAGACAGCGGCACGCAGGGAGCAGAGGGGAGGTGAGACCTGTTGAGGCGGCTCTTTGGGGAAGTTGCTCTGATGAGAATGCGAACTAGTAGTTCTTGGCCACAGGGCATCAGAGCTGTCTTACCTACACTTGTTTTAATTTTCAGGTTGGCATGACTGGGATACTTAATGGAAAAGAGCCAGGAGGGAGGGGAAGCTTCAAATGCAGAAGGGAATGGGGGGCGAGGGAGGAAAGAAGCAGGTAGAAGTCTCTGAGATGGGCAGCAGGGAAAGAATCCATGCGTGGAGACGTCATTTCTACAGGAAGAAGAGGGAAAGAATTGGGAATCCAAGAGGTGAGTTGAAAAGCAAACTATCCTCATTAAGAGACTCTCAGAGTAAGGAACAAGGAGCTGGTAGCAGAGGGGACTGTGGCAGGTGCCACCCAAGAGCCCTCACATCTCACTGCATTCAGTCCTCACACCAACATAACTACCATGAGGGCATTTTTATACCCATTCTACAGGTGGGGAAACTGAGGCCCAGAATGGTGAGGCAACTGGCCCAGATTGGGACCTGAAACCAGGTTCTTCTGATGGCCACACATCCTTCTGTCTCAGCACAAGCTGACCCCAGAGAGAGGATGCCTCCCACTCAAGGCTTCTGCTATGTCCTCCGCAGTCTGAGGGAAGTGGCTGGAATCCGATCCTGCAACACCCTCACTGTCCTCTCTGTGTCTCACATACACAGAGGGGCTGAGTCCAGAGGGAAGGAAACAGCCTCATACCTGGCGCTTTCCTTCCACACACTAGCTTCCAGAGCCGAGAGTCGTTTGACCAGAGAAAGCAGAGATGGAGTAGACCCTTCTCTCCCACCACCGCAGAGGGCCTGGGAGGGGCGCTGTGGGAACGGGTCCCAAGCCGACCGGGGAGGCCTCATCTCAGTGTCCAGCATGGAGCCGGCAAACGCATCACCTTTCTTTAATCTGCCATGGAGGGTAGCACTGCCAGGGATGCAGAGGCCGCCCTAAAAGCTGGCACTGAGGGACTGCGCTATAAATAGCCTTGCTCAGTCCTCCTTTCTGGTCTCCCAAAGCAACAAACAAAGACAGCCCATCACCCAAACAAATGCGCCTTCCCTGCCCCCTCCATAATCCCTCCACCTTTGGGGTCCTGCTCTCACTTCCCCGGCCCAGTGCAGGCCCCCAACTCTCCCCGTGTACGGGGTCTGCTCCTGCAGAGCCCTCGGTCAAGGCCCTAAACTGAGCTGGGGACTCAGGGCAAGGGCCCTCCTAGGCCTCTGCATCATGCATTCACTCAGGAGAGTGACTGGATGCTACCTGCGCGTTGCTGAGGGCCCTAAGAGCAGGGCCTGCAGTGATGAGGAAGGCAGGTGAGTCCTGCCCTCAGGGAGGAGAAAGGTGATGACAAGGTCAGTGACAGTCTGCACTCCCTTCATGCTTACTGAGGCCAGTGCAACCATGATTCCTACTTTACTGATGGGAAAACTGTAGCTTAGGGCAGCAACATGCCCAGAAACGCAGAGGCAGAACCTGAAGCCACATCTATCCCACTTCAGAGACAGTGCTCGGACCCATGGCCCCATCTTGGGGAAGATGGACTCGAAATTGTGTCACCCAGGGAAGACAACTAGGCAACGAAGCTGGTCTGTGGGGTCTGGAGCTCCCATGCCAACTTCTTCTATCACTGCAGAAATCCTCCTCCCAGGTCGCCAGGAAGTCCCCTCCAGTCCCCTCCACTTTCCAGGATTCATTCCATGGTTCTCTCTGCCAAGGATGTCCCTGTAAATTCTCACATGCCTTAAAAATTCTGCCTGTCCTTCAAGCACCAGCTCAAATAATACAAAGCCTCACCAAGTGCTTCCTTGGTCCCCACCTGTACCCTGAGGACGGGTCCCTCCTTCCCCATGAAGGTGCAGTGAGCATCTACACGCACCAGGCACTCCTAGGTCAGGGGTCAACAAACAGTTTCTGTAAAAGGCCAAATAGTACAGATTTAGGTTTCGCAAGGCATATGGTCTCTGTCCCAACTATTCAACTCTATCCTTGCAGTGTGAAAGCAGCCAGAGACAATATGTAAATGAACACTATGGCTGTCTTCCAATAAAACTTTATTTACAAAAACAGGCAGCAGATGGGATTTGGCCCATAGTTTCCTGACCTCTGTCCTAGGCTAATGCTTCCCAAAGAACACTAATCCTTTAATACACCCTGAGGTCACACTGGGACCTCACTGAGAAATGGCTGCACATTATAGCCCTCCTTAGAGAGTCCCAATGCTCATTAGACTATTAAAGGCTCTGAGACGTCCTGCAATAAAGACACCTCTATAGCTCTGTCTAACCCAATGTTTCCCAATCTTATTTAGAACTATTCCCCATTAAAGTGAAAATTAAAACCACAATGAGATACCACTAGGGTGCACCCAAGAGGACGGCTGTAATCCAAAAGACAGACAACAGGGCTTTCCTAGTCGCTCAGTGGTTGAGAGTCCGCCTGCCGATGCGGGGGACACGGGTTCGTGCCCCGGTCCGGGAAGATCCCACATGTCGCGGAGCGGCTGGGCCCGTGAGCCATGGCCGCTGAGCCTGTGCGTCCGAAGCCTGTGCTCCGCAACGGGAGAGGCCACAACAGTGAGAGGCCCACGTACCGCAAAAAAAAAAAAAAAAAAAAAAAGAGAGAGACAATGATAAATGTCCTCAAGAATACGGAGAAATGGAACCCTCACATATTTCTGGTACGAATATAAAATGTTCTGGCCACACTGGAAAAGTCTGGCAGTTTGTTAAGAATTTAAACATAAAGCTCAGCCATTCCACTCCTAGGTTATTCAAAAAGAGCCCAAAACTGAAAACCACCCAAATGTCCATCAACCAATAGACAAACTGGGGTCGATCCATACAATGGAATATTATTCAGCCACGAAAAGGAACAAAGCAGTGACACATGCTAGAATATGGATGAACCCTGGAAACATGATGCTAAGTTTCATGAGGACAGTAACAGAGACCACACACTGCATGACTCCACTGAATATGCAACGTCCAGACTACACAAATCCACAGAAACAGATAGCAGGTGAATGGCTGCCTGGCAGGGACAGTGAGATTAACTACAAATGGCATGAGAGATCTTGCTGGGGAAATGGAAATAGTACAAACCTATTTTGTGGTGACAATTTCACACTTGGCAAGTTTGCTCGAAAATCACCTGCTTGCACACCTAAAGAGCGTGCAGTTTATGGCATGTAAATTATACCACAAAGCTATTAAAAAGTTGTTAAGAAGGAAGTGCCCCATCACGTTTCTGCCTTTCCAGAGCAATACCTCCTAACTTCGTGTAGAACACACTTTGGCACAGAGCACTGGGCAGTCTCGCGTATGTTACCTTGTTTTACACCCACTGCCCAGAGCAGACTGAGGCTCCAAGTAGATATGGACCTTGCCATAGATCACAGACTGGAAAGTGGCAGAGCCTGGCCTGGCACACCAGTCTCCTGACCCCAAGTTCAATGCCTGTTCTGGTCCTGCATGGCTGGAGGGTAATATCCAGCAAGATAGGAAGCAGTAAGGAGAGGTGTCTATAAGTAGGGATCCCACGCCACGGAAAGGGCCTCACTGCTCCGTGGCTGGAATCCCAGCGCCCTCGGGTTCCTGCCCTTCTCCTCCTTACCAGGACTCAGCACAGCCTTCCCAGACCCCCGGGTTCCCCTGGTACAGCAGCTCTGCGTTATGAGTGGCCAAAAGCTCAGGGAGGGTCTGACACCTGGCGGGGTCGGCCCCTCCAGGACACTCTGTGTTAAGGCTGGCAGAGAGCCACTGTCTGCGACGGAGGGACTGTGGGCAGGAGAGGCACACGTGACATCAGGAAAAGCCCTGGACGAGAAATCCAGAGCAGGAGCGGGCATCTGCCCCCAGGTCCAGGGTATCCCACCAGGAGGCCTCTGTGTTTTGAATGACACCTCATCCACCTGAGCTGTTGGGTGGGAGAGTGGGGACAGGCTGAGAAAGGGCAAGATGCAGGGGTGAGCGGAGCCACCGTCGACTGGTCACTGCCCCCCTGCTTCCATCACTCTATGCTGACTGCACCTGGAAGGGTGGTGAGGTGCACCCATTTGCCAGGGAGGAAAGTGAGGTTCAGAATCACCTGCCCAGGGCCCCCAGGAGTGAGTGGGAGAGCCAGGTCCCAGCTCTGGTGCTTCTTCCTCATCTTAGAGGTCTTCCAGGGAAAGCATGGAGCAGAGTGTGTATGTGTGTGTGTGTGTCTGTGTGTATGTGTGTGTAAATCTGGAGAGTTTCAAACACTTTCTCCTGGTTTTATTAGAAGTAATAAGGAATCGAGATAACACGCTAAAATTTGGAAACAACCCCTTCTGAGTTACTCTCTGCCTGAGCCTGAATTCAAGTCATTCATGAACCTCTTGTGCCACCAGCTGCAGGGCCACAACATACTCCAGGAGGCCAGCATCAATTTCTCTCTCTCATCACAGTAGATCAGAGTCCGCTTGCCTCACACTCAAGGCCTGGCTCAGCTGGAAACCACAGTATTCTGTTAAAAGCAACATTCAAGTCATTTCCTAAAGGTACCTCTTGAAATCCAACAAGACAAAAGCCAACAGGTGTTTTGTGTTTTGTTTGTGCTGGGCGCTGGAGACAAGTCATTCCTCATTCGTTCCTCCCTCCCTCCACCAATTATACATCTCCATCTACAGCAAAACTCTCTCTTCAAGAACCTAGGGCCACAGGGCTGCAGATAGAAGGGACACACCAGTCGGATTCTGCCCCGTGATAAAACAGGAAGCTGATGGCATTTCAGACACGGGCGGGAGGAGCATGTACGGAAGCGTGGAGGGATGCAGGTGGGATCAGAGAGGGCCGGCTCTCAGCCCAGCTCCAGCTCTTGCTAGACAAGAGAGGCACTTTGGATAAGTCCCTTAACCTCTCCCTGCCTCAGAATCCCCTGAGTGAGATGGGAATCTATTCAGTGATGCTGTACCATGTATCCCCTGGGTGGGTGGATTAAATGAAGCGATAGGCCTGGAGGGCCATGCTCAGGGCCAGGGTACACAGTAGCTGCTTAGCAACTAACTGCAACTTCCCTTCCTTTACTTCATCCATCAGGATGTAAAAGGAACCTCAGTCAGAACTCTTGTGGTTCCGTAAATCACTGCTTCCCATTACTCGGTGTAAGACATCCACTATTTATGAAAACAAATGCCCTCATAGCTGATTTTATATACAAATATCTTTAATGATCAAGACTGGATAATACTAGGAGTTCTATAAAAGGGACCTGATCTAAGAGATGAATTACGTTTCTGAACCTGGGAACTTATACTCTTCAACAGACAGGGCAAAAGCAAAGTAAGAGGACACAACTCCACGAGGTTAAAAAACATTCATTCATTCATTCAATCTTCCATCCATGTGTTTGAATAAATATTTTGTGAGCACTTAGAATGTGCTGGCAGGACAACAGGGAACAAAACAGGACAGTCCTTGCTGGCATAGGGCTTATAGCCTAATGGAGGGAGAGAGAGAATAAACTAGTAAAAAAGACACAAGGACTTCAGATAAGTCCTATGCAGACAATAAAACAGACAGATGGGGTTGAGAGGGACCGGGGTGCCGATTCAGCTGATAAGTGGAAGCAACAGGATGGGCAGGGAGGGCTTCCCAAATGACACGTGAATTAAGACTCAATGATAAGAACGAGCCAGACACCCAAGGACTTGGTGAGGAAACTTCTAAGCAAAGGGACTCTTCTATGCAAAAGCTGGACACTGAGCCTAGGACAAGCCCAGGACATACGAAAGACAGAAAGAAGGCCGGTGCGGAGGAGGGCAGAGGGGAAGACGAAGGAAGCAGGGGCGGCCCCGGGCCCACAGCAAGAATTAAGAGTTTCACTTCAGCAACTTGGAGCCCAAATTTTGTGTCCAAATTAAAATCAGTTCAAGTGGCCACATGATTTAGAAATAAACAATTTTTTAAAACCTCCTCCAGGAAAGATAAACCAGAAAGACAAGACTGCATCCTTCTGAATAAAGATAGAGAACTGAATACCCTTAGAGCTTAATGCAGGCTCAGCACACAATATGCTCTCAACAAATGTGTGCTGAATGGATGCCACACAAAAGCGATTTCAACTGTATACATGGCGAGAATGCAGTTGCTTGCAAAACCCTGGGCGAGAGGGATGAGACGACTGAGAAAGGGAAGTGAAAATAGACCAAAGCCCATCTGATGCTACAATGCTGGTTACACTCTTATAGCACTCAATCCCTCCAGAGGACACAGGCTCAACATGTAAAACCGCAAACATATTGAGATAAACTCATGGGTGCCAGATGCATAATGAGTTACTAAGGGAAACCAGGGTGGCCTGATTTTGAAATCTGACATGAGGAAGACAAGCCGCCCCTGCCCCACAGGCCCCCTGCCTGAGCCAGAACCCAGGACTGACCCAGAGCCTGAGCTGTTCTCCCTGGCTAAGCCAGTAACATGAATTATTCCCTGAAAAGGAAAATGAACTTTCAAGATGCCAGATGCCCAAGGTCAGGGTAAAGCCATGGGCAGCCCTGCGGAGGGAAACAGCACCTTGTAACTGACTTTATGGGAATCTACAGGCTTGTCTCTCCTCCGCTTCTAGAGGGCTAGAACGGCGTCTTACATTCCCACCACTGCCAATTACGCCAAGTGTCCTTACATGCACCAGGAGCTCAGACGTTTGTTGAATGAATGAACAAGCACACAACTGAGGCAGTCCATTCTGACCAAGCAACGTGGCCCTGAAGAAGGTCCCTGGAGTTAGAGGCAGTGAGAGCGAGACAGTAAGAGCACACTATAGATGGGAACCAGCCACACAAGGAAACAGCAAAGAGAACTAGGAAAGAAACATTTTTAAGGACACTTGATCCAATACTTGAAGGGCTGTCACATGGGAAAGGAATTAGGCACGTTCTATCCAAAGCCCCAGAAGCCAAACTATGACTGAATTCAAGGAAGAACTTTCTCCTAGCAGAGCGTTTGCCAGGCTGTATTTAGTGGAATGCTAGCGTTCCGGGGTGGGGGATGGGTGGGGGATGAGGGGAAAGAGTCCAAATGATTGCACGGGAAAATATGTTTGGGAATTTGAGTTAATCAAAGGTAATGGATATTCTTACTGAAGGGCATGGCTTTCAGCCCTTCTCAAATTTATGTGGCTCCAAATAGCTTTTCATAGGATGCTACAAACATCTCACAGAGTCTCTACATTCCAAGTTCAGCTCTGAGGAGAAGATGAATGAGAGCTGTCTGATTAAAAACACCTTACGAAGGAAGGAGCGTCACACCAGCATTTGAGTACTTTTAGGATGCAGAATTCAACATTGCATAGATGATACAAATGCAATCAGAGTAGAAAACTAGAACGATGGGTTCATTCTCACATTGACTTTCATTTTGAATAACCAAGTAGCAGACAAAAAGGCCCAGTTACAAGTGAGGACACAGACTCGCTGCCCCTCCCACCACTTGGTGTCCAAATGAGTGGGTGACATGGATATGACAAAGGGATCCTCAAAGCCATCAGTGCTGTTCTGGGGAGCTTAGGGACAGGATGAGTTCTTGCCAGAGCCCACTTTGACTCTCCTCATGTAGTATTTTCTAGAAAATATTGCCTGCCACCTTCCTCCCATGTACCTGTACATTCTGTAAATATTCACTGGGGGCCTTCCATAGACCGGCAGTAGTGAGCAAAACCAGAAAAGGTACTGCTTCATGACTGCCTCCTGGGGAATTCACACAATAATCGAACGTATTGCACAAATAATAATTTAATCGAGGTTTTCCATACATGTTACAAAGGAAATGAATGGTACAAAGCAACATAAGTTACACAGAGAACTTATCCAGTGTAGGATTTGAGGTTGTGTTCCCTAAGGGAGCACAGAGACCATGTTTTGCAGACACTCAAATGTGCAGGTCCTAAACATTCCACTGGAAAACCATAGCCCAGTGAGGCTGGAAAAGGTCACACAGCACCTCCTCCCACCCCCCAAGAGCAGCCTCTGCTCTAGCATAATGTCATATGGATGCTCTATTGGGACTAAGACTCAGTAGGTCTGGAGAGAGCTAGAGTTTGCATTTCTAACCAGGTGATTCTAATGCTGCTTCTCTGACAACCACATCAGGCAGCACTACTTCATCAGGCATTTTAAAAGACCTAAATAGGAGCTTCCCTGGTGGTGCAGTGGTTGAGAGTCCGCCTGCCAATGCAGGGGACACGGGTTCGTGCCCCGGTCCGGGAGGATCCCACATGCCACGGAGTGGCTGGGCCCGTGAGCCATGGCCGCTGAGCCTGCACGTCCAGGGCCTGTGCTCCGCAATGGGAGAGGTCACAGCAGTGAGAGGCCCGCGTACGGCAAAAAAAAAAAAAAAAAAAGACCTAAATAAATGGAGGGCTATACCATGTTCATGGACAGACAGGCTGAATCACAAAGATGTCAGTTTTCCTCAAATTAACCTGTAAGTTCAATATTCTCCCAACCAAAATCCCCACAGAGTTGTTCTGTTATTATTGTTTTTTAACTCGACAAGCTGATTCTAAAATTCATTTGGAAGACCAGAACAATTTTGGAAAGAGCAAAGTGATGGACTTGCCTTATGAGGTCAAGGCTTAAAATTAAACTATAGGTATAGTATTGACACACAGTTAGCAAAAGAGATGAGCAGAACAGAGAGCCCCTAAACAGACATGTGCTTGTAGGAAAACTTTATATGGAACATGACATTACAAATCAGTAGGGATAGGATGAACAATTCAGCAAATACATATATACATGTGGCTGGATTCCTACCTTGTACCATATGCAAAAAGAAAATTCCAGGTAGATTATATTCCTGAATGTGAAAAAACAAAACTTTAAAACTCTTAAAAGAACACCACCCCCCAAAAAAAGAAAACCCAGAAAAACATTTTTTTTACAACTTTGGGGTAGGGAACTATATCTTAAATAAGACACCAAGTGTGCAAACCAAATAGAAAACTATTGGCAAATTTGAATTCAATACAATTTATGCCATACATAAACAAGAAAGAAAAGCCACACACTAAGAAAAGCTATTTGCAGCATGGGTACTAATACCTACAATGTATCAAGAACTCCTACCTATGAGAAAAGAGAAAAGGATATGAGCAGAAAGTTAATGGATGAGGAAACCCAAATGGAGCAAAAAAACCATGAAAAGATGTTCAACCTCATAAAGTAATTAGAGAAATGCAAATTTAAAACAGTGGGATACAATTTCATATCCATTACACTGGCAGAACTTAAAAACTCTGACCAGAACAAGTGCCTAGGTCTAGAATGGGGAGAAGTAGAAATTCTCATTCTACTCTTATTTGGAGAGTAAATTAGAACAATTCCTTTAAAAAGCAATTTGACATAATCTGATAAAAATGACAGTGCATGAACCCTACCTCCCAGTAATTCCACTGTTAGGTGTATGGCCTAGAAAACTTGATTTGTACAGAGAAGCACAAACAAGACATTCACTCAGCTTAATCATACTGGGAAATGCGAGACAGTCTAAATGCCCATCAAGAGGAGCCAGGTAAACACAATGTAGACTCTTTATATATGGAAATACTATACAGCAGGAACAGAATGAATGAACCGAAGCTACATGTATCAATATGGAGACCATCTCAAAACCAATATTGAGCAAAGAAACAAAGCTATAAGAAAGAGGGAGTAATGGATACCATTAATATAAAATTTTAAAACATTCAAGGAAGACTTAGCTATTATTTGGGAGATATACATAATATGAATATATATGTATATAGGCACATGTATGTACAGAGGGAAGTATTTTATTTATATTAATATTTATATAAATAAGTTATATTTATAATTATAAACTCATGTTCTTTACATTCATTTTATAGAATGATAAATCTAAATTCAGCATAATGACCTCTAGAGAGGGAAGGAGAAGAATGGTATCTGGGAATAGAATAAAAATCACTCCTAAAACCACTGTCCCTCTACACTATCATTAAAGTAGGGGAGGGTCTTCAATGAAGCCAGACCTTTCCAGATTAAAAAGCCTCAGAAAGCCTTTAGCCACCCTTCAACCCACAGAGGAAACTGCTCTTCAATTCCTGGGGCACTGCACAATTCTGCACATTCACAATGTAAATCATGCCCTCTAGGGGTGTGCAGTGAACAACTTATACAACCGTACGTGGCAGCTCTCGTAACTCCAGGGCCACAGACCTCTTTGGAATACTGATGAAAAATGCCCGTCTCTGGGAAAATGCCCACCCACACAACTACTGCCTATAACGTCTGTGGATTCAGGCACCTTCCCAACAACCATCAGCAGGCCTACACTGGTCAAACTCTTCCAGGAACAAGGGCTTACAACCTCCGGAAGTACTTGCAGACAACTCTGTGAGGCTAAAGCTCTTCCTAAGTACGTTGAAAACCTGCCTCTTCACAACCTGTACCCGTTAATGTTGATGTACTTCCTTTCCGCATGACATTGCTGCTACTGAGAGAAAGCTAACCTGCCCCCCCGGAGACGTCTGCTTTCAAGGCTAAATATATTCTTGACTTAGTTTATTGTAAACGTGCCAAATCTTATCTTTTGTTAAAAAATGAATTTTTAAACTGCCCATCATTTTACCAAGCACTTCTTGTCCCAGTAAGTAAATAGGCATGCTGACATGTCATCAAAGAACAAGAAAGCATTTCTCTCAGCTGCCCCTTTGGGAAACCTCTCAAGATCTCCATTCTGGCTTCCAAAGCAGCCAGATGCCCATAGAAGCCAGGAAGTACAAGGCTGGAGGTAGGGTCAGGCTTTTTCCAAGGGTGGGGGCAACGTTAACGGAGCAGCACCAGGACAGAGCCCCCCCCCCGGGGCCAAAGGAGACAAGATGTTTCCACTTACTCCCAAAACTCCATGACGGGAGAGGTGGCATTCTGTAGGGACACATGGCTGTGGTTGGTTGCGTTCAGTTTCTGGAACTCCACGCAGTTCTCTACAGTGGAAACAAGACAACAAACACAGGAAAATTACCCTCCGTGAGGGCTGGAGCTTGGAAAACCTTCAGGGCCGATGGAGCAACCAAGCGGCTTCACCCAGCCGCTCCGGGTAAACATGGCTCAGAGAGCACTGTGGGGAAAATCAATCACTTACAAGCAGTTTAAGAGGGAGGCTTGGCTCGATTCAAACAGGAGGAGAAGTCTGGGGGCAGGGTGTCTCCCCTCTCCTGCTCCCACCAATATGGCCTTTCCGATTCCCCCCTCTGGCCTGGTGCTTGAATCTTTCAGCTTTTCCACTTCCCTGCCTAAGGCCTGTCCAGAGCATTTACCTGTTCTGCTCAGTGGCCCCGGCAGGAACAAGGGGCCAAAGGGGGGCGTCAGCCATGGTGTCCCTGGGCCAGTAATGCAGGTGAGACTCAGTTTTTCTTCATGGAAGAAGAGGCTAATGTCGCAGCTGCCTCATAAAGACCTGATGACTGGATGAAATAACATCCAAATGTGTAAAGAATCCCTAATTCCTTCATCATTCCCTCAATCCAGGAAAGGACTTATTGAATATCTCTTCTCATTTCATGAAACTTGATGACCAAGAGAGATTTGAATCTCAAGTTAAAAACATCTGAGTGTTCATCCTCTAAGGCCCAGGTCAGCCCGTTAACCTCTCCTCCAAGAAGCCTTCCGTGATCTCTATCTCCTGAATTCTAAGAAAGTTAGAATTTAAAGGTCCTCCAAGGAACCTCCTTCTCCATGCCCTTTATTCTGAAGAGGAGGAATCAGGGTTCAGAAGTAGTCAAGGGACCCCACCCACACCCATTCCCCCCTCACAAGTCACCAGCCAGTTAGGGGAAGAAAACGGAATCAACTCCAACCAAGGCTCCACCTCCTTTGCCATGGTTATTGCCTGGTTCTGTCTGCCACCATGGGATCTGGGTTTCCTTCCTGCACCTCCCTGTTCACGGAGCTACCTCAGTCACCAGACTGTGAGCTCCCAGAGGACAGGGCCTCCTGCACCCATGCGCTTCAAAGCCCATGCACCCAGCACAGTGGCCAGCACGGAGCCCGTGTTCAGCCTCACTCTGGCCCTTCGCTCTCCTCATGTGTGCACGAGCCCTCCAACTCCATCTATAATCTCCAGAACAGGAAGCCTTCCTATATGTGATGTTTCACACAAGTGTTCACGCGCCCTCAGAGAAAAGGGAATGCAATCAGTGGAAGAAAGCTTTGCAGCCCACTGGGGAAAAGTTCCCCAAGTGTCTGCCCCCTTCCCACTTCTCTGGGCAAGTGCTAACCATATTAGGAAAGGAGATGGTCTGTGGGGTCCACAGACAGTCCTAAGAGAAGTCTGGGAACCTAATATTATAGGCAAAATGCCTGAATGTACACTTGTGCCTTTTTCTGGAGAGGAGCCCTTAGCTTTGATCAGATTCTCTAAAACACTGTTTCTCAAATATTTTTTTCTAGAGCAAAAAAATGTCTCAGACACCCAAGGTTGACATGGTATTTTTTATTAAAATGACATTTAATCTTTTACAAATAAGTAATGAATTATAAAGTCTGTGATTATAGTATTCAAACACCTATAAAACCAGAACTTACAAGTTAAATGCCAACTATACTATGGAACCAACACAATTCAAATTGATAGCATAAAACAGATGTGTATGATAATGCCATCTTGTGACATTAAATCGATTTCCCAACAGAAAAACAGAACTGACAGGTAGGAGGCAGGGTCTATGGAATTAAGCTTGCGTATTTTTTTTCTTTTTGCGGTACGCGGGCCTCTCACTGTTGTGGCCTCTCCCGTTGCGGAGCACAGGCTTCAGACGCACAGGCTCAGCGGCCATGGCTCATGGGCCCAGCTGCTCCGCGGCATGTGGGATCTTCCCAGACCAGGGCACGAACCCGTGTCTCCTGCATCGGCAGGTGGACCCTCAACCACTGCGCCCCCAGGGAAGCCCAAGCTTGCGTATTTTTCCATGCACTATTTGAGATTCAATTCTACCACCATTTTTCTCCGGTCACAAATTTGCAAAACCTTTGTTCCTACAGTTTGTTGCATTCTTGGCTGGACTTAGCATCAATGACCATTTATGAATTAAATCTCTCTGCTCTTTTTCCCTTGGCCACCATCATCCTGTTCACCAAGAATGCATCTTAAATTGTAAACACGGACAAAGTCAGGCACTGAGATCCCCCAACCGTCCTCATTTATAAGATGGCTGTGCAGATGATCCAGAACATGCACATATTTTTAGAATATCCTCAAAATAAAGATGCACAATTAAATTATCAGGGAGGACTCACAGCCCTCCAAGAACATGTCCTTGAATTTTAGTTTGATAAACAAGACCCCACAAAATGTGGTGGGTGGGGGAAGCAAGGCAAAGTCATGCAGGGATAGAAGCTAGCTCACAGCGTTTTCTTGGTCTAATGCCCACTGTTCCTTCTGCTGGTGACCAACATCCTACCCAGTCTTACTGTGTCTCAGCTTTCAGGATGACTGGCCACTTCCATTGACAACCTAACCACAGGTTACAACACAAATGGCAAACAGGTTAAAGCATGTGTGTTGATTCCAGTCAAAAGGTGGTGGCTGCCTAGACTACTGAGCAGAGTTCTGAGGCCAAGACTAGACTCAAAAGGAAAGCATTCTACAATCGACTAGTGATGTCTGCACTGAGCACAGCCTCCAAAGACAGGGGTTGAGAAGTATTTGCCTTCCCTAGATTGTAAGATTCAATCCTGACAGGATGACAAATTGAAAAGTAAACAGTATATTAGAATCCAAAGTAATGTAAAAAGTTACCCGTTCAAGGCAGGAGGAGGGTGGTGAATTCAAGTATCTACCTGGGTAGGACAGGTAGAGTAAATGAGCAATGTGAGCTGGGTGGGGACTGTGGCCAGCTTGAGGACAGAAGCTTCAAGCAAAGGCAACAGACGGTTCTCAGCTGCAGCCCCTGCTGCCAAGAATGTGGGAATGTGGCTCTGGTTTGGCCAGATCTTTTTAATTTTTCAAGAGAAGCTGAAAAATCTGGATTTTCATGTCAAGCCTTCTGATTTTTCAATTTTGACAACCAAATACATTTTTGAAATTTGCTGGTCACTGATCTAAAGCCTAACTGGCTGACAGGCCCCCTGTCTGCAACCCTTGATCTAGTCTAACCCCTTCATTTTACAGAGGAAAATCTGACACTCAGAGGCAGGGCTGCAATTGCAGCCCAACCCCCCGAACCTCAGTTTAGTACTTCTTCCCTGCATCCCTACTCTGTGCAGGAAGGGTCCAGTCTCTGTATTTGGCAAAGCAAGGAAAGAGCATCACAGTTCTTCTCCCTGTGCCAATCCCTGGGCCAGTACTCAGCTCAGGTTCAGAGCTGAAGAGTGTACAGAACAGGTACACTTTCACTGGAATCTGGACTCATGGCAAGAGACATGACATACCACCAATCCCAGGTCCCCCAGCAGGACCATCAGAGAGACCCTCCCTGGAGGCCATACCTGTGTTCCATTTGTGCCCACAGGTGGCCCAGGGGAGCTCGGTGGTGAAGCAGTTGCTCAGGTAGAAAATGGCCCACGCCAGGATGATGATGTAGTACACGTTTAGATGGGCCTCAATCACCTGCGTTGCATAGCCAATGCCTGAAAGAACGAAGGAAAGCCAGTGATTTGTCTCTCTCCGCCTTGTTAAAAGCTGCCCTTCACAACCTGACATCACCCAGGAACCCTTTTACTTTGTTATTAACTCAGTACTTACCTTCAAATAAAGGGCACACTTTCCTCCAACACGTAATGCCACCTTCACTCGTAAATTGTCCCAGAGCTGTTTCCAGGAAAAAAACAGGAATCCCACAGCATATAAAAAACACCACATAGGGAATCAGGAATGCCCCTGCAAGGATGCAAAGTAAGCGAATGAGGTTAAAATTGCCTCTACCACTTCACGTTCAGCCCTTTAATAAGCACCTACCAGAGGCAATACCTCATGTGCTCTGAGCTTGAGTTCAAGTTCCTGCTATGAGGACCAGAGTCAGAAAATGTGAGCCTGGGTTTGTGCTCTCTGCTGCCTACTCCCTTGAACAAGTTTATGTCACATCTCCCAGCCTCAACTTCCTCAACTGTAAAATAGGGCTTTAATACTTAATATCGGCACCACTTATCTCACAGAACTGTTGTGCAGCTAAGATGATAATGTAGAAGAAATTGTGTTATATGCTTGATTCTTTTATTTATGCATTCTACCCTCCAGCGCAGGTCAAATTCATTCCCTCCCTGAACGCTACATCCTTCTTTTATATTCTAAAGTAACCTCAACAGGCCAGGGGAGGGGGACCTCTTCTTCTTACTTGGGAAGTGACCTGCAAAAAGTCTTCATAAAGAAAGGCATTCTCAAGGAGATATACAATGAGCAGTAACAGGCCCTTGTACGTGAGCCCCAGGTATGAAGCTGAGTTATAAGCAGTTCGTAGCAAGAATCCATCCAGAGAGGCTGGCTTTGAGTCAATCTGAGAAAAGACCACCGTAAGCTTTAGTGCTCCCATCTTGAAACACAATACCCACTGCCTGAGCCTTTCTGTGAAACAAATTAAATAACTGAGGTGAACATGAGCCATTACAAGAAGAAAGGGATTTTCCCAAATCCCTCATTCTATCTCTCTTGTCTAATAACAAAGCATGAAAACACACGCTATTCCCCACCTTCTGATCTCACAAATGAAGGCTTTCACTGAAATTGCTTTTTGCTAAATGAGTCCCTTTAACCACAGGATTGAAAGCAACGATTTTGATCAATCCTGATAATAGGACAATATTTACCAGGTTTTGAAAAGGTCTTAGTTTTCTATTTTTACAAAGTTTCACCTTGGGAAAGAAATACTAAACTATTGTTGCAATTTATGAGTAGAGCTGTGTAGATTTTTTTAAAAAGGTAAACAGTTGATAAGCAGATACCCCAACTATATTAAAAGGCAAAAAGTGTGTAAAAGAAGATAAGAGGGTCTGTTTGCTGAATATAAATCTAAGTGATTAAAACAAGCCACAGAAGTTTCCTGAATATGCTGTAATTTACCTGTGAATCCTCTAGAACCTAACAGATGACACTTTCTGAAAGCCTTGTGGCCTCTCTGTTCACAAAGCTAGTAATCCTTTGGATAACTAGCTCAATTAAACCAGGATATCTGTGCACCCAACGGAGACTCTTGTCTCATTAGAGTAAAAAGAAAATGACTCATT
The DNA here is from genome assembly GCF_937001465.1 of Orcinus orca. Lineage (NCBI taxonomy): Eukaryota > Metazoa > Chordata > Mammalia > Artiodactyla > Delphinidae > Orcinus > Orcinus orca. The sequence continues at coordinate 6,355,902 of NC_064568.1, forward strand.
TTTAAACTTGACTCACTACAACCTGTTTTTTCATCTGAGGCAGAGTTTGTAATTAATGCAACTTACACTATTTTCTGATTTTAGGAATGCATTTTTTGTTGTTGTTTTGGCATAAGAATTTCCCGTATTTAAAAAAGAAAAAGAAAAAAGATGTTAAAACAGCTCTTGCCTGGGACTATCCCAAAGGGTTTCCACAGGCATCTAAGCGGACATGGCAGCTTACACAGGCTGAATGTGCAAAGAGAGGCGGATTCCCAGATGAGGGCACAGGGCACGTTCGGGGTCTCTGGGTCTGCTCCATCTCTCCCCCTTGCCAAGCCACCAACACTGGCGGCCACTTCATTACCAGTGCAGGGCAGGCTTGGAGCAGGCTGTGCCTTCAGGATGAATGTCTCCAAAGAAAGGGCCCTGGCCAAGCAGTACCCTTTTCACTCTCCCTGCAGCTGCCCGCACAGGAAGTCCCGCTCCATGAAGCCTAACAGTGTGGTCCCTGCCAACCTGTGAGCCACCTTCACTGGGGTCTGGGGATCTGCTGGAGGGACACAGCAAATAGAGGGAGGAAAACACAGACACAGACTTCTCCTTGCAGAAACTGTGCCACTCAAGGTTTCACAGAGTCCTCTGCCACGGAACTCCCAGCTGTCCTGCTGATATGACAGGTCGGGGGCTCCTAAAGCCTGGAGCCCCTTCCTTGGGCTGGGAGATTTGAGGACTCACTGCTGCATCTCCACCAAACTGAGTCGGACACGTTGTCTCTAGAAACAACCCCTCTCATCACCTTCCTTTCCCTGACCCCTGCAAGCCTTAAGCATCTTCTAAACATCCAATTATTATTGTTGCTATTTGTCATGAGTGACTGAGACCAGTAAAAGAAACTGTTTGCTGCCCATTTTCCCACCAGACAGTCCTGAAAATAGGCCCTAGAAAAGGCCCTACGAGCAAATGAAAGGCAGGGAATCAAACAGCAATGCCTCACCTAAAAGTTCTCCCTGTTGTCATCCAATCCCACTTTAAAACCAGGCCTTTGGTGTCAGAATCCCATCTTTACCCCTTATTAAGTGAGTGACTTCTCTGGCCCTTAGTTTCCTCATCTGCAAAACGGGTATAGCACTACCTACAAAGATGACTGTAGGATGAAATGAGACGGTGTAAGTAAAGTTTAGTACGGAGGCTGGCGTTTCAACAAGCGCTCAAAACCCGAGCCTACTCAGATTATGAGCCCCTTTCCTTCATGCAGGTTTCCAGTCAGGAAAGCTGAGGCTCAAAGGGTCTGTCTCCTGCCCCAAACATGAAGGGCTCCTCGTCTCGGTCTGCACCTCACGCTGGGACAGAACACACCTGGCGGACAAGTCCCCGCGTGCTAGCAGGTGGTACACGCAGGTGCGAGGCGCGCATGCGCACTGGGACAGCGGCCTTGCTCAGGGGTAAGCTCGCTCGCCAGGTGGGCCGGGCCGGCGTTCTCCGCGAGGGGCCCCCTACACGCAGGCGCGGGAGGGGTCTCGCGCTCACCCCTAGCTCCCCGCCCCCACAGGGCTGGCTTCCCCCAACGCATTCTCCTCAGGGCCGCGCGTCGCCTCACCTCCGCCGTTCTTGTAGCACAGGTAAGGGAAGCGCCACACGTTGCCCAGCCCGATGATTTCCCCTGCCACGCTCAGCACGAACTCCACCTTGTTATTCCAGTGGCCGCGCTCGTGGACTGCCTTGTCGCGCTTGTCGCGCGGGTCGCGGGCGGACGCCGCGCCCCCGCTGCCGCTGCCGCTACCCAGCACCTCGGACTCCCGCGCCTCCTCGGCAGCCTTCCCGTTGCCCAGAGGCAGCGCCTTCTCCGCCGTCATGGCCGCGCTGGCTGCCTCGTGCGCCGGGCCGGCTCTGCGCCGCCGCCCCGGGCGGGCTGGCTTTTCAGGAGGCGCGAGCAGGCGGGAGGGGGAGGCAGGGGGTGGAGCTGAGGGGCCGGGCCGGGCCAGCGCAGGGACGGGGACGCCGCGCGGCGGCCCGGCGGCCCGGCCCGCCCGGCGCCCGCGTCGCCTCAGCCCGGCTTGGCCGGGCCCGGGAGCCCCGTGAGCACCTTGCGCGCGCCGCACTGCGCGCGCCGAGCACTTTGCGCGCGCCGAGCACTTTGCTTGTCGCGCTACCCCTTCCTTCTCATGTCCTACCCACATGGCCTCTTAAGAGTGGAAGGGTCCGTTCAGGCCTAGGCTGGGCTCCAGGCACCAAGCCCTGAAGTTCCACCACTCTGTAACCTCCAACCTCCTGGGCCTCAGTTTCTCACCTCTAATAAGAGAAGTGGCTGTAGAACAGGCTTCTCCGACTTTAACGTACACACCAAGCACCTGCGGATCTTGTTAAACTGCACATCGTGATCCAGTGGGTGGGGCTGGGCTGGAGCTTTGGCGTTTGGAACATGTGCCCAGGTGATGCTAATGCTGTTGGCAGGGACCACACCTGGAGGAAGAACGGAGTAAATGAACTCCGGGTTTCTTCCCGGTGCTCAGACTGTGAGCTCCCCTAGGGAAGGGACACCTCCAGATCTTGTCCAGCCAGGCACCCACTGCTCTAAACACAGTGACTCAGGACAGTGTGGCAGTTAAGCACGTCTGTCCAGACTGGCAACTCTAATTTGAATCTCATGCTCCACCTATCTTAGTCTACTCAGTCTTGGGAAGAAGTCATCTGACCTCTCTGTGCCTCAGTTTACTGATTTGCAAAAAGGAATACCAACAGTGCTTTTCTTATGAGTTTGTGTGTGTGTGTGAGTTAATAAGAAAATGCTTATAAAGTATTTAGTGTTTTCGAAGTGCTCTATGAACATTAGCGATTATTAGTATTATACAATGTGTAGTCACTCACAAATATATTTGTGCATATTCTTGTTGAATATCTGTCTTTCCACTCAATTGAAAGGATGATGTACACTGTCTTGTTCATTATAACAGGTACAGAAGCCAGCACAAGACCTAGTACATAGTAGATGCTTACTAAATATTTGTGGAGAGAAGAAGGAAAAGGCCAGAGGAAGGAAGGGAGGAAGGAAAAACAAAAGCAAAAGAAGATTAGGTCTGCAAGGGGCCACAGAGATAATCAGACCCACCTCTCATTTCACAGCCCTGAAGAAGCCCAGCCACATGAACTGTCGCTAACACCACCCACTGAGCTCTCCATCCATCCCTTGGAGCTCCCCCGAACCTCTGAGGAAGAGCCTCCTTGTCTTGTGGCCTCAGCTTCTCCTTCATTCTAGCTAGCAACTGCTCTCCCCACCTCCATGCCCCCCAGAAAACCCTTCCAGTCACCGTTTTCCCCTTTCAAGCTTCCTTCCTCCCCTCCCCCTCACTATCATATTTCTTGAAAGAGTGAGTTTACATGCTGCCTGCCCTATCTTCACCTCCCACTCATTCCTCAGCCCACAGCAATCTGGCGCCCACCCCCGCCACTCCCCTGAAGATGCTGTCTGTGAAGCCCTGGAAGCACTCTTAAAGTGGCAAATCCTACAGTTCCTTGTCCATCGCCATCCTGCCTGACCTGTAGGTAACTTTCGGCACCATTATTCCCATCTCTCCCTCTTAAACTTCACACCTGCTTGGTTTCCTTGGTACTGCCTGCCTCTGTTACTGTTTCTCTCTCTGCTTCTCTAGTCTTCCTCTCTTTCCACTTAAATTGAGTCTTTCTCACGCTGTTAGCCATCCAACTAAATGCTGACAGCTCCCAAACCTCCACTCCCAGGTGCTGTCCAGCATATATTCAAAAGCAGAGATCCTGCAGAGAGTGAGAGTGAACTGAACTCAGGTGGATTCAGGCTCTGCCCCTTATTAGCTGTGTTACCTCTGCCTCAGGCTCCTCCTCTGTAAAGTGGGGTGAATATTAATTCTGACCTCATGGGGTGGGTGTGAAGGATAGAAACCTTGAGCACAATAGGTGCCCTGTGAATAGTATTTATTATTTTTACTGTGATCTTCATGATGATGATGGTGATGATGGTGATGTTGGTGATGGTGATGTCATTCCCTTGCTTAGAAGTCTTCATCGGGCCTTCTTTTCCTACAGGATAAAATCAAATCGCTGACCCTGGCATTTTGAATTACCACCACAATCTGATTGTCCCAGACTTTCCTTCTAAATTAATTCCATCTTCTCCCATGCTAAAGGTCCACATCAGTATTTTCATTTTCTTTGCAGTGATCCTCAATGCTGCATATAGAATATATAGACAGTCAGGATCATCTTCGATCTTCGTGGTCCCTGCACATAATAGGCACCTAGGAGTTCATTTGTTAAATGAACAGCTACATCAAAACTTAGAGATATATTCCTGGATTTTATTATTGCAATATTGGGCTATACCCCAGAATCTGTGGAAACCTCCTTTGAACCTAATTACATTTTCACTTTGTACAGCTGGTCAGCATAATTAGCTACAGGAGTTGACTTCCTCTGAGCAGCTATGATTTTCCAAGGCCTGCTTGGGAAGTAACGTGAACCAGCAGCACAGGGGGACCCCAGCTCAGTTCTGCTGACGAGCTCTGTGGCCTCGGGTGCATCCCCTCGCCTCTGAGCTTTGGTGTCCTCAGTTCGTAAAATGAGCCTGATTCTCGTCATCTCCCATGGTGATCTTAAAGATGAAGCAAGACCATATGCAGAGAGCGTTGTACAAATACTAATGTCTCAAACTCACCTGTCAAGTTTTAACATTTCCCTTTATGAAAGTTAACCAGGTCAGTGTTCTCCTGTTAGAATTTAGTAAATAAATATTTAAAGTCCATCCCCATGATTATTTCATGGCTCTTGAAAAGGCTTCATCTTTTTCTCTGTCTTTATCCAAAAGAGACCACATCTCCCTTATCATCTCACAGCCTCAACTCTGGACCTTTTCTATTTGGTTATTTCTTTGTTTAGGTTCAGTGACCTGACGAGCACACACCATGTCCATGGGGTAGATGTGCTTAGGTTGGAGCACAGATGGGGATATGAGCCAAGTCTCATTTCCGGAGCTGGTCCTGATGCAGCATCGCGTAGTGGTTAGGAACGTGGGCTCTGCAGTCATACTTCCTGGGTTCAAAGCCCAGCTCCGCCACCTTGGCAAACTACTCTCAGCCTCAGTTTCCTTATCTGTAAGATGAGGGTGCTAATAGTATCTGCCTTTTAATTGCTACGAGGGTTGAATGGGTTAGCGTTTGCAAAGTACTTGGATTTGTGCCTGATACAGACATTCTGTTAAATAAATATAGAAATAGTCTTTAGAGAACAGAAATGTCATGACTCCCTATTCTTCTTGGGCCAAGCATGCAAAGTCTTCTGTCTTCTAGAAACAGCAGTTGCTGTCCTGAAGGCCTGTTTAAACTTCAGGATTGCTCAGTCATTCATTCACCAAATACCTATGGCTCTTCAGTTGTTTTTCAGACACGGTATTGGTCACGAGGGGACAGGCACAAGGCCTGCCCCAGTGGGATGCTGGAACCCGCTCAGACGGCCTGGTGAAAGCTGATGATGAAGTTTTCAGGGATTTTGCAAGCCACAGTTGTTGGTAGCTTGAACTCTGTCGTGGTGTGGTGGTTGTATTTACACCACAGGAATCTGCCGATGCTACAGACACTACCAATCAGCTCCACCCCACTCAGCCAGTGTACCACCCACTGTTCTGGGAGGAGACAGCTGCTAGTCAAGTAGTCATGGCAATGACTGGGAAGTTGGTGCTATGTACCACGGAGGAGAGGTCTGTGGTGCTGACAGACCTTGTAACTGAGAGGTTGGACCTCGTCAAGGAGGTCAGGGAGCAAGTGACAGGTGAGCTGCAGCCTGAAGGGACAGGAGCAGTGACCTGGATGAGGAGGGGTTTGGGGGTCCTGAGTAGTGATCTCGAGGGCTGGGGCTGGAGCACAGAGTGCAACAGGATGTGCCTGAAAGGGAAGAGTTTTTAGCAGTGGGCAACATGAGCAGATTTGCATTATAATGAGATTACTGTGACTGACTGCAGTGTGAACAGTGGATTATGGGGCAGGGTGGGGGCGGTGAAGAAGCTACTGCAGTGGTCCCAGCCAGAGCTGATGGCAGCTTAGAGGAGGGAGGGGACAGTGGAGAGCGACAGCAGAAAGTGGAGTAGAGTGATATGGCGGGGGTGGGGGGCTGGGGAGGGGTGAAATCCAGAGGACTCAGCCTGGGACTGCATATGGAGGGCAAGGGAAGGGAAGCTGTCAGGTGCGTCTCCTGGTTGGTGGAGCTCTGGCACCCCACCGTGGGGTGATGGTCCTGCTGCACTTTGTGCAGGTGTGCCCACTGCTGGCTCGTTGGGGGACCAGAGCACTGTCCTCAATCATGTGAACGGCTGCTGGACCAAAAACCTACATGGCAGAACCAGGATCAAAGAGAGGAAGCAAAAAGGCGTTCGGTACCAGAAAGAACTTCCTGCAAACTGTCCATTCTGAATAGTCTGCTCCAGGAGGCGGTGAGCTTCTCAGAGCCGGAGATGTCAAAGTGGAAGCTGGATGCAGCACACGGCAGGGACACCGTGGGGGGGACTTAGGGATGGGATTTCCCAATCATGAGAGTCAGAGAGAGCATGGTTTCCCAGAAACACCTTGCCTCATTATTACCACCATCCTTTTTTTAATAAGTCTGCCTCAAGAATCTCAATTCTTCATCTTTTGTTGGATCACGCCATTAGCCACTCACTTCTTCAGGACACTCCCAGCCCTGGAGTTCGGCCATCTGACTTGCTTTGGCCACTAGAGCGAGGAAGAAGAGATGACGTGTGAGTTCCAAGCCTCGAGAGACTGTGTTTCTGTTCACCTGGTGAACAGGAAAAAGGATGTTTCTGGTCCGTCTGCTGATCCAGGAGGAAAACAAGGTACACACAGAGCAGAACTGCCCCAGCTGAGGTGCCCACAGACTGAAGCAGAGCCTGCAGCACCCCACAGAGGGATGAGCAAACCCAGCCTGGGCCAGCCCACCTCCCACCTCCTGACTTAAAAGCTGTAATAGTCAGTGCCTGTTGTCTTGAGCCTCTGAGTACAGGAGAGGCTCACACACTTTTGTTCAAGTCCTTCCCTTTCTTGAACACCCCTGTTTGCTCATCCGACGGAGCTCATTCCCTCAAGCCCAGATTAATGCTCGCCTTCTTCATGAATTCTAAAATGCTTTCTCTACCTCTAAACTCTCAGGGCTCCTTGATGACTCAACCTTCCAGCATGAGGCATCATTTTGCCATCCTTCCACACCAGATCTAGGACATGGCCCTGGGGAAGGTCCCTGTAGAAGCATTCTTCCCTAAGTGCCCTCAGTGCTGGCTTCGGGCAAGGTCTTTACTGGTAAGGCCAGAATTCAGATGGAAGGATGGGGGAGGCCTGCTGGCAATGCTGCCCTCCCCTTGACCTCTAGCGATCTCTTAAGTCTTTGCTCCGTCTGCGTATCTTCTGCCACAGTGTCTGGCACAGCCCTCTGTGATCGGAAGGAAATGCTGAAAGAACTGAAATGAGCGTGAGTAGATGATGACTCTGTCTGTATACTGTAGTAGATTGAATGATCGGTCCTGACTCTTCACTCCCCCGTAACTGTGTCTACAGCCTCATTCTTGCCATGGCCCCCTGATGGACAGACTGTCCTGCTTCTTGCCTTGGTTTTGGCCTCGGCCACGTGATTCACACTGGCGGTTTGACACGTGCTTGCACAGTTGGGTTTGCCCTCTTACCCGCTGACACTGCTGTGAGAACACAGCCCACGTGGCTGCTGCCCCCCCACCAGCCTCAGCCCCAGAAGGAGACAGTGGGGCTTGTTCCACAGCCAAAGCTGACCAATATGCTTATCACAGGCTGCGCTTGGGCCCTCCCGCAGCCCTTCTCTGTTATGCTGCGTGACACCACTGTGGGGTAGGGATGGTAATATCTTTGTTCTACAGATAACAGAACTGAAGCTCAGAGACGTTGAGCACCTTGTCCACACTCACACAGTGGAGCCAGAATTCGATCTCAGTTTTGTGATGATACTCTTTGACCTGCCAGGTTTGATTGCAGTCCTCTTCTAGCCAGTGATTTCACCCACATGAACTTTGTCTTTCCCTGTTTGATCTAAGCAGAAAAAGGAGGGGACAGAGGAGGAAGTCCATGTCCTCTTCCTCACCTAAGCCTGAGAACATTTGCTCAAAACTTAGTCATTATATCCTGGATGCCAACCCGGGAAGAGGAGTCCCCATCTGGGCCATTTCTGGAGGAGACTCTAAGTTCCCAAACCCTGATTTTACACTTGCACTCTGAGCTGCAGCCCTTCTGGAATTGGGCAGCATCTGTGTTGTGAACGCAACTGGTTCCTCACTTCCGAGTTTCCCTGTGCTTGTACCTAATCTCCCCGTTATCCTGCCTCAGGTGTCTAAAGCCAGTGGCATATCAAGATGCGTACATTTACCTACAGGTGGGGCTTCCAGAACCACTGCATCTGACAACAGGCTGTGTGTGCTCAGCTCCAGCGGCACCATTCACATTGTCACTCGAGAATTGTGCAACATGGTGGCCCTGATCCTGTTACGACACACGTCAACCCTGACCCTGGGTTACCCAGCTGGGAGACTGCTACGCTCCCCATGGGCCCCAGATATACAGTGCCTTATAGCTGTATATCAAGGTTCCTCAAATATTTCCTGTGAGGACCATACACTAAGAACTGAATGACTATTAACGATATGTCCAGCCCCAAATCATAGCTCTCTGGGTCCGTTTCTCTGGTAACAATGATATCCCAAGCAACATTTTATACACCACTTTCTTTTTTGTGATCCATTACCAAAAAAAAAAAAGGGGCTTCCCTGGTGGTGCAGCGGTTGAGAGTCCGCCTGCCGATGCAGGGGACGCGGGTTCTTGCCCCAGTTCGGGAAGATCCCACATGCCACGGAGCGGCTGGGCCCGTGAGCCATGGCCGCTGAGCCTGCGTGTCCGGAGCCTGTGCTCCACAACGGAAGAGGCCACAACAGTGAAAGGCCCGCGTACCACAAAAAAAAAAAAAAAAATTATTGGGGAACTTTTAACGAAATTTTCCTTGTGCCCTAACACCCTCATCCCAGAGAGAGCCCACAGTGGCCCCTAGGGTCTGCCATGTGCTAAGCAAGGTGCTTAGCAAGCAAGGTGCTGGTTCAGAAGTGGTCTTGGCCTTTCAACAAGTTAAACATAATCCAGCATGGTGGGCACTCGAATAGAGGGGGAAACAAGGTCTTATGGGAGCATCCTAGGGGGTTGCATAAGACTTCAGGGAGGAGGTGACATTTGCGCTAAGCCCTTGAAGTATGAGTAGGTGTTCAGATGGGCAAAGGAGAGGAGGCTGTGGCAAGTAGAAGGAACAGTGTAGGCAAAGGCACGGAGGTGTGGAGATGCTCGGTGGGTTCGGGGGATGCCAACTACCTAAAACAGAAGTGTCCAACAGAGCAGCCGCCAGCTGCACGTGGTTCCTAAGTGCTTTAAATGTAGCTGGTCCTACTGGAGATGTAAAACACATTCCAGATTTTGAAGGCTTAGTGTAAAAAAGAAGAATGTAAAATAGCTCACCAATATTTTTAACATTGATTACATGTTGAAATGATTTTTTGGATTTGTGGGTGTGATATTGTGATTTATAAGAAATATGTATTTGATCGTTCAGATGACCAAACTATAGTTCTCATATATATATGGTCTTCATCCACAGTTCCTGGCTCACAGCACCCAAAACCCTTGGAATTTCCTGAATGAAAAGGGCAACAGAAACATCTTTTGTCATATTTGGTCTCTTGTCCTCAGTCCCTGAAGTCCTTGAGAGCCATAAAGGGGAAATGGTATCTTGTTATTCGTAACAAGTCTCTTTCCACCACAACTGGGTTTTTGTTAGTGAGGTGACTTTTGGAAAACACCTGAAAATGAGGGCTGGTTGCCAGGGAACCAACCACTAAGAGAGGGGTGGGACTTTCACTCCCACTCCCTGATCCCAGGGAGGGGAGAGGGGTTGGAGTTTGAATTAATCACTAATGGCCAATGAATTGTGCGTATATAAGGAAGCCTCCATAAAAACCCAAGTGGACGGGGGTTGGGAGAACTTCTGAATCAGTGAACACAGGGAGACGTCCTTCCCCATACCTTGCCCTATGCATCTCTTCTATCTGGCTGTTCCTTAGTTATATCCCTTTGTAATAAGCCAATAATCTAGTAAGTAAACTGTTTCTCTGAGTTCTGTGAGCCACTCTAGCAAAGTAATCAAACGCAAGGAGGGGGGCATGGGATCCTGCGATTTATAGCCTCTTGGTCAGAAGCACAGGTGACAGCCTGGACTTGTGATGGGCGTCTGAAAGGGGGGAGGGTGCAGTCTTATGGGACAGAGCCCTTAACCCGTGGAATCTGATGCTATCGCATCAGATAGTGTTGAATTGAGCTGAATGGTAGGACACCCAGCTGGTGTCTGAGAATTGCTTGGTGGGGTGGAAAAACCCCACACATATTGGAACTGGTGATCAGAATCATCTATTGGGTTAAATATAATATAAGATTAAAGTGAATTTCATCTTTCTCCTTATAGTTTTTAAATGTGGCTACTGGAATATTTTAAATTACTTATGTGACATATTTATGTTAGCACTGGGCTAGAAAAACTGGAGCCACAGAGGCAATGAATTCAGATTCGAGCCTTTAGTTCAGCTGTGGGCTGAAAGGAGCCGGTAAGCACGCCCGATTTGCTACATAGCTCAGAGCAGCAGCCACTCACTGTTACATGGCAGCCAGCCTCTTCACAGTGTAACGTGCTCTGCCCAGTCCCTGAAGCATCTGTGCTTTAGATGCCGCTGTGAGCACCCGCGGTGGCCATACTCCGCAGAGTGGCAGCCAGAGCGTGAGTATCCCAGCTTTTCTGCACCAGTGCTGTCCTGTTGAGATATAACGAGAAGAGGTCCAGACCCTCATTCTTGGGCTGCCTGGGGAAAACGTTGGTCTATGCTGTAAACCCAGTCTGAGTCCTAACCAAGTAAACTCTCAGGAACCTATTTGAGGTCTTGAATCAAAGCTATTGCCAAACCCAAGACAGACAGCTTCCTGCCCGAGGCGGAATATTCAGCCATGACTTAGAGATCAGGCCCCCCCGCTGTGGGCCATTTGCTTCTCATCAAGCTGTGAGTTACGGAGTGCTGTGCCCATTTCTAAACGCCCATCTGTTCTCCTCTTTAGAGAATGGCAAGGGGACAGGTGTCTGTCGCTGCCCCAAGTAGATTTTTCTCAACTGTCTTTCTTGCAGATTCCCTCATTCAGTTCACACCACAAATAGTGTGTGGTTTGTATTATCATCATCTCCAATTTATATTTGAGCGAACCAGGCCAAAAGAGTTTGAATGGCCCACGTAGCTTGTAAGTGGGGTTGCGGGAGCTTGGATTTGGGTCTCCTGGCTCCAAAGTCATCTTCCCATTGCCTGATCTGGCCTCAGCCTTGTTGTGTTATCTGACTTCCCAAGCTCCAGTCATGAAGCTCTGTGTTAGTTAAGAGAATGCTGGCGGCCGTAATACATAAACACTGAAATCCCAGTGCTTTCACACATTTGAGGTTTACTCTCAGTATGCAAAGCTCTATCAGATGTTTGAGAGGCAGCCTTCCATGCAGTGATACAGGGATCCAGGTTCCACCCATGTTGGGGCTCTGTTAGTTTCAACATGGGGCTCACAAGATCTCTGCCGATCTCCTCCACGGCTGCCATGACAAGACAGAAAACCACCGACATCCTGTTGGGGGATGCTGGGGATGGAACATACATTAGGCAGCAATGGCATTCCACTTCTAGGACAGAGACCCCAGATGACAGTGTCTTAAAGAGAGGAGGCATGCCCCTTCTTCACCCTGCAGCTTAGGATCCTATACACGTGGTGGTAAGCCACCTTGAGCCACATGGTTGAGAAAAACGCCCTAGGGATGGCAGACTGCAAGAGCAGAGCCTGGGTCCCTGAATGACTACACGGGGCTGAGTCACCATGCCAGCTGTGCACTACCTGCCTCCAGAGACTGTGTGCAGGAGAAAGGGATTTCCGTCTCATTTAAGCCACTGTTGTTTTGGGTTCCTGTCCCATGCAGCTGAACCTGCATCCTAAATACAGGGTGCCCAGTCTTTTTGTCCGCAGTAGGACTCTCACAAACAGTGGCTGGAAAAAGAGTTAGTCAGCCCACAAGCCCCAGCCCTTACCACAGGTGCTTAGGGAGTCAGCAGAGGGAGTAACAACCTTTTGGGCATATCATGACATTTTTTATTATGATAAAATAGGTGTGACATAAATTTACCATTTTAACTATTGTTAAGTGTACATTTCAAAGGCATTAAGGACATTCACACTGTTGTGCAGCCATCACCACCATCCATCTCCAGAACACTTTTCATCTTTCCAAACTGAAACTCTGTCCCCATTAAACACTAACTCCCCCTTCTCCCTCCCTCAACCCCCTGGCAACCACTATTCTACTTCCTGTTTCTGTGACTTTGGCTGCTCTAGGGACCTCGTGTAACTGGAATCACATAGTCTTTGTCCTTTTGTGACTGGCTTATTTCACTTAGCACAGTGTCCTCAAGGTTCATCCACGAGCCAGAATTTCCCTTTTTTAAGACTGAATACTATTCTATTATATGGATGGGTCATATTTTGTTTATCCATTCATTTGTTGATGGACACTTGGATTGCTTCCACCCTTTGGCTATAGTGAGTAATGCTGCTATGAACGTGGGTGTGCAAATATCTGGGAGGAAAGGAAAGAGCTCTGTGGGAAGGGGAAGAGAAAGTAGAAAAGGCACGTTCGTATCGTGGACCTGGAAGTAGTGTGTAACTTTTCAGCTCACATATCATTGGCAGGAACTAGTCATAGGGTGTACTAGTTATCTACTGCTACATAACAAATTACCCCAAAACTTAATAGCTTAAAACAATAAATACACAGTACCTTATGGTTTCTGTGGGTCAGAAAATAAGGAGCAGATTCACTGAGTAGTTCTGGCTCAGGGCTTCTCATGAGGCTGTAGTCAAGAGATGGGCTGGGGCCGCAGTCGTCAGAAGGCTTGATGGGGCTAGAGGACCTGCTTCCAACATGATGCACTCACATGGCTGTTGGCAAAAGGCCTCAGTTGTTTGCTGTGTAGATCTTTCCACAGGGCTGATTGTCTTCAGAATGTGTCAGCTGGTATTCTCCAAAGGAAGGGATCCAACCTAGCCTCAGAAATTATACACCATCATTTCTGTGATAGTCTGTTGATTACATAGGTCAAAGCTGTAGGTAATGCTCACTGGTGTAGTTCAGACCGAAGTCTCAGAGAGACACCATTAGGGGAGAGGCATCATCAGGAAAAGTATGGATGGGAGCTAAATTCAAGGGTTGGGAGTCTAGGAAGCAGTATAACATGTCAGATAAGAGCACTGGTTTTGGAGTCAGTAGCCTGGGTTCGAAATCCACTTAAAATTCTTCGTTCTTGGATGAACACTCACCTCTCAAGAGTCCATTTTCCTGTATAACAGGAAAAAACAACATTTACCTCAGGATTTTTAGGATTGCTGATCCAATCCAGTGTTTCCTAAACTTTGCTTTATCTGTGTCCTTAATGCTTTTTTTCATATATGTATGCCACCTATAGTATTACCTAATATTTTTAGATATTTTATAACATCTTTATTGATATATAATTCACACAATACAACTCACCCATTTAAAGTGCACAATTCAGTGGTTTTCATATATTCACAGCTGTGTAAGCATTACCATAGTCAGTTTTTGAACACCCCAATTTTCTTCACCCTAGAAAGAAGCCCTGTACACTTTAGCAGTCACTCCGCATTTTTCCCCGGCTCACCGCTCCTCCAGCCCTAGGAAACCGCTGATCTACTTTCTATCTCTCTGGATTTTCCCATTGTGGACATTTCTTATAAGTGAAATCATAAAAATATGTGGTCTTGGTCTGGCTTTTTTCATTTAGCATGATGTTTTCAGGATTCATCCACATTGCAGCATTTATCAGCACTTTATTTTTTACGGCTGGATAACGCATTGTGTGGATATGCCACACTTTATTTATCCATTTATCTGTTGATGAACAGCAGGATTGTTTTCAGTTTTTCACTATTATGACTAATGCTGTGAACGTTCGTGTACAAGTTTTTGCATGGACGTATGTGTTCAGTTCTCTTGGGTATACCTAGGAGTGGAATTACCTGGTCGTATGATAAATCTGTGTTTAGCCTTTTGAGGAACTGTTACACTGTTGTACAAGGGTTACAATTTCTTCAACGCTTACTATTATTTTTTTTTTATTGTAGCTGTTCTACTTGGTGTGAAGTGGTAGCTCATTGTGGTTTTGATTTGCTTTTCCTTATTGTAGACTCATCTTGTTTATATTTAAAGGAGACTTCACATTGCTACCCTAAGCGGAAAGACAGTATCATTTACCACAAATAGTTGGTAACCTGCTAATAATGTAACTATGAGAATGACACTTGTCTGTGTATGCATGCTGTAATTGATGTTTACTGCATTTGGGGAAATACCAATATAGTCTATGTAATAAATGTGAAGCTATCATTTTATTATTGTTTGTGAATCATAGGCAAAGGCAGAAGAGGGTCTTTTGTTGTGTTTGGTTTTTTTGGGGTTTTATCCAGGAAGAGGGTGGGGTGAGATTCAGAAGATCTGTATTAAAGAGGGAGGTCTGGCTAGCGCGAGGGAGCAGCCTTAGAAAACTGAAAACAACCAGAATGTGGATAGCGGGAATTTATGAAGTAGTGTTAAGTATAAAATCTGCTGGATGGCAGAGGTGAGAGCTCAGGGATTCTTTTCTCCAATGTATGTTGATCTTAACTCTCTCTCGCATCCTTGCAAGGCAGGCTAAAGTATATATTCTTAGAGCTCATGGATGGTGAGGGGCCAGTGCTGGATCTGATTCCGCCTTAGATTCCCTGCCCTGCCCCCAATGCTGCAGCTCAGACACCTTGTGTGAGGAGAGAAGGGCTGGCTGGGGAGTCCTGACCTGGCAGCTGGGACTGAGGTTCAGAGACTGCAGAAACTTGTCCAAGTTCATGGGCTTATAGACAGGAGACCTGGGACTAGAATCTGGGTCTCCCGATCCCCCTACCATTATTGTTTCTGGAAGGCTCTTCTTGGCTCTTTATTTCACCTGTTTGTATAGTGAGATGCCCACAGATTTCTTGGTAATAGACTGAGCTTTGCTACTCACAGTGGGGTTCATGCCAGCAGCAGCAACAGCACCTGGGAGCCTATTAGAAATGCAGACTCTCGGGCTCCACCCAGACCTACTGAATCAGAATCTGCATTTTAACAAATCTCCAGGTAATTTGAATGCACATCGATGTTTCAGAAACACAGACTAAGATATTACTGTTGGGTTTATTCATCCAAAACCCTTATTTCAGCACCTACTATCTGCCAGGCTCTAGTAAGTGCTAAGCAAGCAGAGGGTCCCAGGCCAGTCAGTGAGACAGATGAGAAACCAGAGATCACAGACCTACCACTGACTTTTATTTATTTATTTACTGCTCGCTGAAACAGTAGTTGCTTTATTGATTTCCCTAAAGATGAATCACTGAGAATTCACTGGTGGCTGCTGTGGGTGGTGTATGTCCGTCCAGCATGCTTTGCCTTTTGTCTTCTTCCAGATCATTTGGAAACTTCTCCCCTACTCATTTTTTTTTAATTCAAAAATATTTATTGAGCACCTTTATATGCCAAGTCCTGTTCTAAACACTTGATACAGTGGTCAAGAAATCAGACAAAGCCCCTCTTTTCAAGGAGCTTCTTTATATTCTAATAAAAAATGAAAAATAAATAATATCAAAGAGTAATAAGTCTTCTGGAGAAAAATCAAAGTGACAACAGGGTCAGGGAGGAGTGTTCTTTGGGTAGAATGGTAGAAGAAGGCCTCTCTGAAGATGTAACATTCCCACCCAGGACCTGAGAAGGAGCCAGTCCTTTGACATCTCAAGCAAGAGCAGTCGGTTGGTTTTGGTGGAGCTGTCACTCAAGGTGCTAGAGCTGCCCTCTGGCAACAGTGATTGGTACAAGGATGAGCATGTGATCCCAAAAGAGCCAATAAGAGTCTTTCCTGGGGTTGATGTATAGACACGGGGAGAAACCAGTTGCTAAGGAGATTTCTTTGTGATCTTCAACAAGTCTCTTGCCTTCTCTGTGCCTCATTTTACTCATCTGTGAAGCAGAAGGGTTAGACCACATGCCACTTCAGCCTCTGCTACCTGGAACTTGCAGTTCTGAAAGATCCTGCTTTTTGAAACAAAGTATCACAATGCTGGCTTCTTTGGGGGGTCTGTCCTCCCTCCAGCCTTCTCAGATACATCTCAACAACAGTCTTAATAACTGAAGCTGACTCCTATTTGAAAATTTTAAATGGTCAGCCTCTGCCCAGCAGGGATTCTATCTTTTAGAAGTTTGTTGAGGTCCATCTACCATCCCTATATTTGTTTCACAACTGGAGGTTGGGAAGAAGGATCTAGGCTCAAATCCTAGTCTGCTTCTTATTCATCAGGTGACCCTGAACAAGAATTGTAACTTCTCTGAGTCTCAATTTCTTCATCTGAAAAGTCAATATAATAATAGCGTCCATCTCGTGAGGCCCTTTTGAGAAGTATATGAGCTGTCACAGGCACCTCTCATGCCCAGATCTGCGGTCTGTGGATCAATGTCCTTTCCCGCTAGACTGTAAGCGGCATGGGGGCGTGAACTGGGACTGATTTTACGTACAATACAGTTAGCCATTATTTTCTTTTATTACTGTTGAGAAAGTTAATGTTGATTTTTGTCCTTTTAAATAGCTATGCCAATCTGCTACCAAGATTATAGAAAGGGCTGGGGTAAGATAGGACTTTTTAGGGGCCTCTAATGAAAGTGTTTGCATAGAGTACATGGGAATAGCAAGAGGAAAAGAGAACAGACATCTATTGAGCACATCCAGTATGCCAGTCAGTGTGCAAGGAGCCTGTACATCCGGTGCCCATTAACCCCTCACCACAATCCCAAGAAGTGGGTAGGGTTGTTATCCCCATCAGGCGGATAAGAAATTGGAAGCTCAGAGAAGTTATGACACTTGTCCAGGATAACACAGCTAACGAGTGACTCAGATGAAATTCAAACCAGTCTGGCTCCAGGGCCAACTTCTTCCTACCTCTTTAAGATGTAGTTCTTCAGAGGTGATAGGAAGAATCCATCCTTGGTCAGGAGTCAGGGAAGTAGGTGTTCTCCGGTAATCAAGGAGGGAAGAGAGACCTTGCATGTAAACTGAGGCAGAGCTTCTGTGCTGAGAGGGTGATCCTGGGCTGAAAACAGAGGGCATCTACCTGTGTGGTCCTGTAGTGACCAGATCTCAGGTACTGTTTGTTGAATGTCACTGCTGTGCTATGCTCCATTTTTAGCTTTACAAGCATCACTCACAGGAGTGCCAGGAAATAGGGATGTTGTAAGCCAGACCTACCCAAAATCATGATCAGCAAGAATTGCAAACATACTTCCTTCAGTACAAACCTTTCTAAGTGAGCCACATTTCTAAGTTCTGCTCCATTAAAGCCATCAGAAAGCTTCACAATTGCTTCATAATCTATTTCACCGTGCTTTGGAATGGGACCTGCATGGATTTTCAATATATCTAACCTTGCTTGTTCGTTTGATAAATCAGTATGTATTTTTCTATCTAATCTGCCTGGACGAAGCAAAGTAGGATCCACTGTATCTGGCCTGTTGGTAGCCATGATCATTTTAACTCTATGGAGAGTATCAAATCCATCCACTTGATTCAGTAGCTCCGTTAAAGTTCTCTGAATCTCTCTATTAGCTGAAGTGCCCTCAGGAGACCGACGACCACCAATAGCATCTATTTCATCCATAAAAATGATGCATGGCTGATGGTCCCTGGCATAATTAAACATTTCTCTGATCACACGAGCACTTTCACCAATGTACTTGTCTATACTAGAACTAGATACAACCTTTAAGAAATTGCAGTCCAGCTTGCTAGCAACAGCTCACGCCATGAGTGTTTTTCCTGTACCTGGTGGTCCATATAGCAAACAGCCTTTTGGAGGTATTATTCCTACACGTTGGAATAATTATGGGTTTGTAAGAGGTCATTCTGTTACCTCTCTTAATTCCCGAATCTGTTCTGATAGCCCTCCGATCTCAGAATAAGGAACATTCCCAGGGTCCTCATGAGACATGTTGTGAACCAGTGGCTCTACCTCTCTTGGCAAATACCTCATGATAGTGTAGTCATATCCAAAGCAACTCTTGTTCCTGGCTTCAACTTACTTTTGTCAAGCCATCGACGACAACCCACAACATATCTTGGTCCATTTGTAGCTTTAACAATGAATTTTTCTTCAGTTAATTGCTTAAGTACTTCACCCACAATCTGCCCAACACTTTGTAGGGCCTTCACATCGTTTTCAGACTTTTCATACTGCTTGGCAAGTTCTTTTAATTGTTCCCTTAACTCCTTGAGACGGCTGTCCATCTCCTTGTGCTCCAGCAGCTTCTTTTTTTTTTTTTGCGGTATGCGGGCCTCTCACTGTTGTGGCCTCTCCCGTTGCGGAGCACAGGCTCTGGACGCGCAGGCTCAGCGGCCATGGCTCACGGGCCCAGCCCCTCCGCGGCACGTGGGATCTTCCCGGACCGGGGCACGAACCCGTGTCCCCTGTATTGGCAGGCGGACTCTCAACCACTGCGCCACCAGGGAAGCCCCGGGAAACTATTTTTAACTTTTTAAGCAACTATTATCTGTTTTCCAAAGTGACCATACTATTTTATATTCCCACCTGCAGAGTATGAAAGTTCCAGTTGCCCCATATACTCACTAACGTTTGGAGTGGTCACTCTTTTTAATTTGAGCCGTTCTAGTGGTTGTGAAGTGGTATCTCATTGTGTGTTTTTTTTTTCATTGTGGTTTTGAATTGAATTTTCCTAATGACTAATGATGTAAGGCATCTTTTTATGCACTTACTTGCCATCTTCTTTGGTGAAATGTCAGTTCAAATCTTTTACCATTTTCATTGGGCCATTTGTCTTACTATTGAGTTATACATGTAAAAAAATATATCCTACATAAAAATTCTTTGTTGATTCTGTTTTGCAAATATTTTCAGTCTGTGACATGCCTTTTCATTTTTATAACAGTATCTGTTGAAGAGCAAGTGTTTTTAATTTTGCTGGAAACCAACTAAATTATTTTTTCTTTTATAGTTTATGCCTTTTGTTTCCTATTTAGTTTTTTTTTTTCTTTTTTTTTTGCCAAATATAAGATCACTAAGATTTTCTCTCATGGTTTCTTCTAGAAGTTTTATAGTTTAAGCTTTTACATCTAGATCTATGATCCATTTTGAGCTAATTTTTATATATGGTGTGATGTGATAATGATCTGGTTCATTTTTTACTTCCAAATATGCAACTGTTCCAGAACCATTTTTTGAAAAGATTATCCTTTCTCCATTGAACTCCCTTGGCACCTTTGTTGAAAATTAATTAACCATAGGTATATGGATCTATTTCTGGACCTTCCATTCTATTTCACTGATGTATGTTTATACAGATGCCACATTACCTTGATTAGAGTTGCTTTATAATAAATCTTGTGATCAAGTAGTCTAAGTCCTCCAACTTTGTTCTTCCTGTTCAAAATTATTTTGGGTATTCAAGGTCCTTTGCATTTTAATATAAAATTTAAAATCAAGTTGTCAACTTCTACCAAAAAAAAAAAAAAACCTTCTGGGACTTTGATTGAGATTGATTGAATCTACAGATTGATTTGGTGAGAATTGCTGTCTTAGTATTGATTTTGCCAATTCTCAAACATGGTATATTTATCCATCTATTTGGTTTTCTATCATTTCTGTTAGCAATGTTTTGAAGTTTTTGAGGTACTAGCCTTGTATATCTTTTATTCAAACTTTTGATAAGTATTTTATATTTTTCATGCTATCATTAATAGTGTTTTTTAAAAATATGAATTCCTGATTGATTCTTTCTAGTACATAGAAATAGAATTGTTTTATGTTAACTTGGTATCCTGCAACCTTTCTAAATTCACTTATTCCAGCATTTTTTTTTGGTAAATTCCTTAGGATTTTCTACAGACTATAATTTCGCCTACAAATAAAGACAGTTGTATTTCTTCCTTTCGAAACTGTATGCCTCTTATTTGTTTTTTCTGTCCTATTGCACTGGGTAGAACCTCCAGTATAATGTCATGTACAAGTGGTAAGAACAGACATCTTTTTCTCTCTCCTGATCTTTGTGGGGACTGTATTCAGTCTCTCAGTAAGGTGATATTAGCTATATGTTTCTGTGGATCATCTTTATTGGGTTGATGAAGCTCCCGTCTATTCCTAGTTTGCCTAGAGCTTCTATTATGAATGGTTGTTGGATTCTATCAAATGCTGCTGTTGTGTCTGCTTCCTCCTCTTCCTACTCCCCCTCCACCTTCCCCTCTTCCTTCTCCTCCTCCTTTTCTTCTTTTTCCTCTTCCTCTTCCTCACATCTTTCGAGATGATAATATGCATTTTTCTTCTTCTTTTCCTTCCATAAGTATGGTGAATTACATTAATGTTGAATGTAAAACCAACCTTGCATTCCTGGGATAAACTCCACTTGGTCATGATCCTTTTACATATTGTAGTTATGATTTACTAAACTTCATTTTTTTGCATCTGTGTTCATGAAAGATGTTGATCTGTAGTTTTATTTTGCTTTTTCTTGTAATGTGTTTGTCTGGTTTTGCTACCAGGTTAATGCTTGCTTCATAGAATTTGTTAGGGTGTGATTTCTCCTTCTGTTTGATTTTCCAGAAGAGTGTATGTAAAACTGATATTATCTTTATTAAATGTTTCACAGAATTCACCAATGAAACCATCTGGGCCTGGAGTTTTTCTTTGTGGGAAGTTTTTTTTTTTAATTAATTTATTTTATTTTTGGCTGTGTTGGGTCTTCGTTGCTGCACGCGGGCTTTTCTCTGGTTGCAGTGAGCAGGGGCTACTCTTCGTTGTGGTGCTCAGGCTTCTCATTGCAGTGGCTTCTCTTGTTGCAGAGCACAGACTCTAGGCACGCAGACTTCCGTAGTTGTGGCATGTGGGCTCAGTAGTTGTGGCTTGCGGGCTCTAGAGCGCAGGCTCAGTAGCTCAGTAGTTGTGGCGCATGGGCTTAGTTGCTCCGTGGCATGTGGGATCTTCCCAGACCAGGGCTCAAACCCGTGTCCCCTGCATTGGCAGGCGGATTCTTAACCACTGCACCACCAGGGAAGCCCCCGTGGGAAGGATTTTAACTACAAAAGAAGTTCTTACTAGATATAGGGCTATTTAGGATATATATTTATTCTTGAGTGAGCTTTGGTAATTTGTATCTTGCAAGGAATTTATCCATTTCATTTAAATTGCTGAATTTATTGGTATATACTTATATATAATATTCCCTATTAGCCTTTACTCTCTGTAGGATCTATGGTCATGACCTTTTATTCCTGATATTGGTAATTTATGTCATCTTTCTTTTTCTTGATTAGTCTGGCTAGTGGTTTGTCAGTTTTAATAATTTTTTAAATAATCAGTTTTGCTTTGCTCTGTTACTTTTCTGTTTCAATTTCACTGCTGTTTAATTTTTTTTCTCTTTATTTTTTTTCTGCTTATTTTAGGTTTAAGTTGCTGTTCTTAGTTAGAATAACTTTGAATAGAATAATAAGTTAGAAACCTAGGTCATTGATTTGAAACTCTTCTTCTTTTCTACTATAAGCATATATTACTATAAATTTCCCTCTAAGCAGAGTTTTAGCTGCATCCCCCAAATTTTGATGTGTTGTATTTTTATTTTCATTCAATTCAAAATATTTTGTAATTTTCCTTGTAATTTCTTCTTTGATCCATAGGTTAATTAGAAGTGTGTTGTTTAGTTTCCTATATTTGAGGACTTTCCAGATCTATTACTGATTTCTAACGTAATTATATTGTAGTTTAAGAACATAATTTATATTATTTAAATTCTTTTAAATGTATTAATTTTTATGTTGATCCTGTATCTAGTGGTCTTGACAATTTCACTTGTTAATTCTAATTGTTTGCTTTTCCCCTAAGATTGTGAATGAGATTGTGGACATCCTTATCTCGTTCCCAAAAACTAGAGGAAAGAATGCAGTATTTTATCATTAACTATGATGTTAGCTGTGGATATCTTGTACATACTCATTATATAGTTAAAGAAGTTCCCTTCTATTCCTAATGCTGAGGAATTTGTTATAGATAGTTATTGATTTTATCAATTTTTTTTTTTTTTTTTTGTGGTACGCGGGCCTCTCACTGTTGTGGCCTCTCCTGTTGCGGAGCACAGGCTCGGGACTCGCAGGCTCAGTGGCCATGGCTCACGGGCCCAGCCGCTCCGCGGCATGTGGGATCTTCCTGGGCCGGGGCACGAATCCGTGTCCCCTGTATTGGCAGGTGGACTCTCAACCACTGCACCACCAGGGAAGCCCTTATCAAATGTTTTTAATAAATCTTTTGAGATAAGATTTTTCTCAGTATGGTGAACTGCATTGATTGATATTTGAATGTTACACTGTACTGGTATTTTTCAAATAAACTTCACTCAGTCGTGATAGATTATCCGTTTTAAAAAATATATCACTGTATTCAATTTGCTAATATTTTGTATAGTATTTTTGTATCTCTATTCATGAATGGTATTGTACAATAATTTTATTTTCTTATAATATCCTTGTCTGGTTTTGGTACCAGGGATGTGTTGATCTCAATATGTTGAGAAATGTTCCCGCTTTATTTTGGTGACAAAAAATTGTTTTTATTTAATGTGTAGAAAGAGTTGTTTGTATTTTTTTTAAGAATATAGGACTATTCAGATTTACTGTTTCTTCTTGTTTTCATTTTGGCAAGTTATGTTTTTCAAAGAATGATGGCATAAAAATTCCCCTTTTAGCAACATGAACGCCCGCTCTATATAAAGTATCCTAAAACACAGAGTGTTGGTTTTAGTTTATCAACACACCCACTGGCCAATGGCAAGACCAGGAAAGTCATCCCAACGTTTTAGGAGAAAAATTTATGGTAGTATATAACAACACTTTACACATTGTTAAGTGCATGTGTACAGTTTGTTGTTGGTTTTTAGCGAGGTGGGAACATATTTTGGAATGCCTGAGGTGCTCTTTGGCTAAGCCTATCAGCTGTCCTAAGATGGGTTGGAAAATATAGGTTGCTAAGAGTCTCCCAGCATCCAAGGAAAACTATTATACATATTTGTATTACGAGGTTCAGAGTAGCCAGTAGTTGAGCTCCTTTTGAGGGGTGACGGTACCTCACTGGAAATCACTTTGTTCAACCAGCAGCTCCCTGGAAGCTGGGACCAGGAAAAATAGTGCATGAATTGGAAACCAGAAGAATTCTCCAGAATCTGGGTGTGAGCTGGAGGTAGCAGCAAGGTCAGGGTGAGGGCCAGATAGGGCCATGAGCCCCTGAGCTAAAGTCACCTCCTAACTGAGAGGACTGGCTTCTCACCGGCAGCCTGCCTGTCCTCCCATCTCAGGGAGTAGGGACTGTCCTGGGTTCCAGGGTCACCAAGTGAGCCATCTCTGGCTGGAGTGGGTCAGATGTTAGGACATTCATTTATTTACCCACTTGCTCATGTTGGGTCACCACTGAGGTACCAGGGCCCTGGTGACTCCTAGCCAGGTGAACACAAGCCTTCCCCTCCGTCCGTACCCCATCTCATCCCCTTTTCTTCCTCAATTCATGTTTTCTCTCCTT
Source organism: Orcinus orca (assembly GCF_937001465.1). Taxonomy (NCBI): domain Eukaryota; kingdom Metazoa; phylum Chordata; class Mammalia; order Artiodactyla; family Delphinidae; genus Orcinus; species Orcinus orca. The sequence goes on from NC_064568.1 coordinate 6,379,667, forward strand.
TTGCATAATTCCTGCTTCCTCTCTCTTCCCCTTCTTTCCTCCCCTCTCTCTACCTTACCCTCCCTCATGTCTACCTTCTCCCCCCACCCCACTTAAGACACATTTCTCCCACTTCTTCCTCCCCACTGCCTTTCTTGTCAGACAGTAAGAACCTCGGAGGTGGTTGCCAGGATACTAGACTAAAACAGTGACAGAAATGCAAACCAGGAGTTGTTTGAGCAGAAATAGGAATGAAACAAAAATTCAGATCAATAGATGTCAAGCCACAGATCTTTCGGGTACAGCCCGCGTTTCTGATCCAGGAAGGAAGGACCAATAGATCTCTAGCCCTTTAAGGGGACTTAATGTTAAAGAACGTGGCTCTCCTCATCGGGCAGAGAAGGAGCTTTTAACTGTACTTCTGGTGCTGAGTGCCAAGAAGTTGGGAAAGAAGAAAGAAATTGGGAGAGTCATGACCCAGAATTAAGGAAAAAAAGGCAAATGTCCTTCCAGAGCCAGGGGTTCCACTTCACAATGGAAGTTCCAGGCATGTCCTAAGGATATCACGGTCCTATTAATTGGAACCTTTGGAGCATTTGGTACTCATGTTCCCACGTCATTCGTACCCTGAGACAAACACAGACCAGCAATCATTGTAAAACAAAGCTCATTGCCTTTGCCAAGGGGCCATGTGAAGACACAGGCGTGCAATTATGAATATGACCACCAGGGGAGGTAGTGATTACTGCAGATTTGGGGCAATGGACCAAGATATATTCTCTCTCTCTCGCTCTCTCTCTTTCACACACACACACACACACACACACACACATACACACACACACACACACACAGATGAGTCTATCTCCTTATCAAAACAATAGAAATATTACTCAACTGCTGTATCAGATTTAGACTGAGATAGGGAAAATTACAAATGTCTAGATCCAAATTGCATCTTTTCTCATCTTAAACAGTTTCTCACGTTGAGGTGGGGCCTTGGTGTGACATTAGGAAGACACAGCGGCTTTCTGGGCCTCCTGGGTCCCCAGCTCAACATCTTGCTTTTCTGTGTAGGGACTTCAAATTGATTCTTTTAAAAGCCTTTAACTATTCATTTGCTCTTTCAGATAGAATGAGGTAATTGCCCTTTTCAAACTATTTCTGCTTCAGAATTTCCTATGCTAACTGTCTCTCCTGCTTCACTCCCCCCACCCCATTCAAATACAAGAACTTTTCTTTCCACTTGAGAGCAAAGCTGAATTCTTATATGCCATAATCCAAGAAACGTTTCTTAAAACCTGGGATTATATACCTGAATCCTCACACCAGATTCTTCGTGATTCTTTTCCTTTTTAGTCAGGAGGGAGATCCCAGGCATCTCACTCCTTACCTCTCCCTTCCTCCCACTATCCAAGTTCAGGCTCACCAGGATGGAATACAAAAATAAATTACTTATTAAAACTCTATTAGGCCCCTGTCCCTCAGGCCTAACATTTTGCATTTTTCTTCCTCTGAATAGTTAAAAACCCATTTTGAGAACATTTGAATAAATGAGTTTTTAACCAAAATTTAAACAATGAATCTTCTTACACGATCACAGGTTCTTGGGAACAGAATTGCTGAGAAGCCAATGGGCAGTGCAAAGAGGCTTCTCTTCTGAGCCAGCTCATTTATTTGCTTGGGACAGTGAATGCTCTAATCACAACATATTTGGTTTCCTTTGTAATACTGGAATTCCTTAAGTGTCCTTGGCCACTTTCCACCCCCCAAATATTAGTCATGCCGCTTGGTGCTCAAACAAATCCCCAGCTCAACACTCCCGAACACATCCTTTCCTATTTGCATGGAAATTAGATTTTTAAAACTTTAAAATGAAAACAAGCTTCACAGCCCGTGTCCACAAAATGCCTCTTTGTCAGTGCGTGCACTGTAAACTTTGCTTCGAAGCAGTAGTTTTCAATTCCATCAGTTCATGAGGCTTAAGGAGCTGAGCTGGCGGCACACCCCTGTCAGTGGGGAACTTCTCCCTCAGTGCCAGCTTCGCCGGCTTTGGCTCTGCTTAGATCTGAATTGAAGCACCTGTGTGTCTTTTACCTTGGTGCTTTCAAGTCTGTAAGATAGCACATTGATTTTTTAAAATCAGAAGGTAAAAACCCCTCACCGTCTTTGGCAATGGATAGAAAAACTCATTGTCTCCAGTGTGGGCGCTGGGAACAATCATATCTCACAAGTCCATCCTGTGTAAATAACTACTGAATATTTTGTTGAGCACCTAATATGTACCAGGTGCTGGGGATGTGGAGAGAAATATGGTGGTGCTCACGCTGGTAGGGAGAAAGAGAGATGTGAAGAGATTTGAATAGAGACCATAGCCTGAGGTAATGAAAGCAGAGGGTAAATGAGGTCTGTGGGGAAGTGGATAACTTTCCGGAGAAGTGAGGTAAGGCTTCCCAGAAGAGGTGGCATTTGAGAAGCGCCTTGAATAAGAAGCAATGTCCTTGTTGGGAGTGGAGCGTATGGCAATTGGAAAGGGAGTTTGGGTCAGATGTGTGAAGGTCTCCAACTACCTGACCAGTAAGTATGGCCTCCATCCTCCTCACGTTCATCTAGAAACATTTGTTGGTTCATAAGTTTATTCTGCTATCTGAGTGGTTGGTCCCTGGGTGCCAGTGGTGCTACTGGTGTGCTGGGATCTTCCTTCAGGTCCACCAGGCACCTTACTCTGCACCGCCCTGGGCCCTGGAAGGCTGACCCGCGCACACTGCATCAGCGGGCACTGTGCCCTCTGGGTGCTGGTTAGAGGTGGCAAATTAGAGGCACTAGCAAGGGATCAGGGGGTAAAGGGAAAGAGAGATCGGCTTATTCGTCACCCCAGTTCCCTGCCTGTGGGGTTACAGTGCCCAGATCTCCCAAGCCACAGCTGCCGTCTGTCTACCCTCTCCACATAGCTCTCTTGGGGTCTCCTTGGTCCTCAGGCCTCGGGGGGCGATGACTCCCTGCTGATACTTGTCCTGGGCGCTGCACCATCTCTGTTGCTCTCCTTAGACTCTGCCCACACCTTTGCAAGTAGTCCGTTTGTTAAGCTGCCCTCCGTTACCCAGCTTGGTGTGTGTGCCATGTGTCTCCTCCCAGTACCATGACTCATAAGAATGGCGAGTGAGGTCCCAACCCCCATGCAGCTTATCATCTAATCCTCTTGGACTTGTTTAAGCAGGAGAGTGATCAGATTGCCTATGTATGTTTTGGGAAAATCACCTGGATGGCAGTGAGGAGAGAGATTTCAGTGGAGGGGAGAACCATGAGGGAAGGGGTGTCGCTGTAGTCCTTGCAACAGATGCGGGTGGTCCACTTCAGGGAGGGACAGAGGGAGAGGAAGGGGATGAAAGAGTGAGAAGGAACAGTGCAGGGGGGCACTCACATCCTGGCTGGGACAACTGGGCAGATGTTCTCTGGGGAACCCCGGAGAAAGAGTTGTTTGGCAGGGAGGGGAAATGAGAACGTTGGTGTTGGTGTGTCTTTCGCCAGCGGCACAGCCAGATGGATGTGTCCAGCCAGATCTTGGAATTGTGGTTTTGAGTCTGTGGGAGAGGTCAGGGTGGGAAATATGGATCTGGGCGTCCTTGGAGTCTAGTTCGAGGGGGTGGGTAAGACCCAAGAGAGAACGTGCTGGGTGAGCAGTGCAGCTGGCCTGCGAGAGGGCCTGTGGGGCCTGGATATGTGCAGAGCAGCTCAGCACTGATGCAGGTGCCTGGAACTCCCCACACTGGGTGGTGAGTCCCCTCGTCTCAGCCCAGGGCTCATGGGGGGCCTTACACCACCCCCATGTCTAGGGAATGCCGCTGAATCTGTCCTTGGTGCTTCAGGTTTGCCAAGCACCCCAGGCTCTCCATTCTGCTGAATATGGAGATGGGTAAGGAAGAGGCAGGACATTTAATTTGATTAAATTAAACGCTCCGTCCACGAGCGTTTTCTTTGGTCGTGTCCTCTCATTTTGGGGCCGGGGTGCCTGCTGTCTTCTTTGGGAAGCCCTGTGGCTTCGAGTTAGGGTGGCTCAGCTATGTTTTGAGTTTGGTACGAGGGAAACTGCTGACCAGCCTCACCGACAGATGCAGTGACCTGGCAAAGGTCACACCCGTGGCTGGAGCTCTTGAGCTGCTGTGAGTCTTGGGAAACTGCATGCCTGAGCTCGCAAGACAGCCTGAAACCCCATGTTGGGGAGTAGTTACAGGGTTGGAAGGTGTAATAGGTTGAGCTGTGTCCCCTCAAAATTCATATGATGAGGTTCCAACCCCCAGTACCTTATAATATAACCTTATTTGGAGATATGGTCTTTAAAGAGCTGGTTAAGTTAAAATGAGGCCAGTAGGGTAGGGCCCTAATCCAATAAGACTGGCGTCCCTAAGAGAAAGAGACCCCGGGGGACCTGCACGCAGGGAGGGATGACCATGTCAAGAGGCTGCAGGAGGGTGGCCAAGGGGAGAAGCCTCAGAGGAAACCAACCCTGCTGACACCTTGATCTTAGACTTCTGGCCTCCAGCACTGTGGGAAAATAAATTCCTGTTGTGTCGACCACCCAGTCGGTGATACTTTGTTGTGGCAGCCTGAGCTGACTGGCACAGAGGGAAGGTGACATGTGCACTAGTAAGTTACCCTGCCTCTGAATCACACTGCTACACCGAGCACAACCGATCACCTCCTGCATCTGCTTTTCACCCCAAAAGGACAGAAACTGTTGGAAGGATGAGATACTCTCTATGCCTACATGCCCTGACATTTTCAAATAAATAAATAAATCATTCGAGAAAAGCAAGCAGTAACCAAACTGATTGACAAGGAAGAAAGGAAGAAGGGCCAGCGGATAGTGACCATATGCAGCCCAGCTTCCCTGTGCTTTATATATAATCCCGTTTAACCCCAAGTCCCTTTGCAGCACACCTTATGAGCCCCTGGGGTGCAGACAGGGTAGGTAACTTGCCCCAGTTCACAGCCATAAGTAGCAGAGCTGCTAACAAACCTGCCCCAGCCAGCTCTAGAGGCCCAGTTATTTCCACTGTCCTCTGCACTTAGCTCCCGGGGAATTAAAAAGAAGACAGGACACTGCACCCCTCTCTCCCAGTCTTACTGTCTGGCTCACAAGATGAGACGTACACAAGTGGAAAAGTGATGGGCAGTCAAGATGATTGACCTACTTGCTGTGTGGTTGGAGCTCTTGGACTCTGCTCTCAGAAACGCCCCATGACTGCCTGGTGGAGCTGGGCTTCACAGAGAGACCCACAGGGGGGTGCCCCTGGAGGCTTTGCTCTCAGACTTCACCGCAAGATGTGCAGTTTTCTTGGTTCTTACCACCCAGCTCAGTTTTGCCTTAGCAACTGGTTAACTGTGGCTGTGGCCCTGCATCCTCAGCTAAATATTCGTGGTCCCTCGACCTTGGCCTCTAACCTCCCCATCTGTCCTGGCTGCAACCATGGACTCCTTTCCCTTTTGACTCCAGTGCTGTAATGATGCCACAGCTGGCTCGCCGCCTCCTGGATCTGATTCCACGTGGTGATAAGAGGCAGAAATCATCCTGGGCAGGTAATGATCAGGTGTAAGAGGAAGAAGCACCCACGGGAGACAGAAAGCCAGAGGCCTTGAACAGAGCCTTTTGATTTTTATTTTTTAATAAGTTTATTTATTTTATTTATTTATTTAGGCTGTGTTGGGTTCTCCTTGCTGTGTACGGGCCTTCTCTAGTAGTGGCGAGCAGGGGCTACTCTTCTTTGCGGTGCGTAGGCTTCTCGTTGTGGTGGCTTCTCTTGTTGCGGAGCATGGGCTCTAGGCACGTGGGCTTCAGTAGTTGTGGCTCGTGGGCTCTAGAGCGCAGGCTCAGTAGTTGTGGCGCACAGGCTTAGTTGCTCCACGGCATGTGGGATCTTCCCGGACCAGGGCTCGAACCCATGTCCCCTGCATTGGGAGGCGGATTCTTAACCACTGTGCCACCAGGGGAGCCCCCAAGAGCCTTTTTAGACATAAAGTGGAAAGACTTGCCACTTCAGACACTTTCCAGCAGTAATGGCTTTGGCATTCTGCTCTGTACAATTCTCTCCTCCTTTCTGAAAATCCATGTGCACGCTCGACCTGACTCGCTGACAGCGCCTGTGAGGAGGCATCAGCAGGCACAATGCACACAAAACAGAGAGCAGAGGAATTTACGGGCAACCTGGAGTGGAGCACGCTCAGACGAGTGGAGCAAAGAAATACAAAAGACACATGGGAAAAAGAGGGGCGAGGGAGAAGAGACAGGCAGTGTCTGGGTAAAGCAGAGCACAGACGGAATGCCGGTCCTTGCAGGGCAGAAGCTTCTTGTTCTTCCTACATTGTGCTCAAGGTGGCATGGAGCAGGTGGCCCCTGCTGGCTGGCCAATTGAGTGATGGCTCCAGGAAAACATAAAATGAACAGTTCATGCTTAGAGAAGGCTGGAGAAGATGGCCACAATATGCCTGATGAAGCCTGGCTTTTGTCCGACTTTCAGAGGTTCCAATCTTGGCTCTGTACCCTCGATTCTTCCCGGGGAAGCTCCTTGGGGGTCAGACTCAAGTTTGCGCTCTTTGTCAAATATCTTCTTTAGAGACATCCCAGCAGCAGGGTTGGCCAGCTTGGTTTTAGGAAAGAAGGCACTGTTGGAGAGCTTACTCCATCCGATGTATTTTCCAAACGGGGAAATTGTGGCCCTGTTTGGGTCAGGGGCTGTCAGTGGTCTCTACCACCTCCTGCCTTTGCTCAGCTGCAGCTCTGGTGCTCTTGAACTTGGAGACTCAGCCCCCGCTGCCTTCCTTAGTCAATCCTGGCCCACAGGGGTGTGTGTGGGGAAGGAGGCATTAGGAGTCCCTGCCCCACTGGCGTGATGAAGCTGAGTTTCATCTACGGCTGGGGTCCAAGAGCAGTACCCCCAATATTAGGTGAAGGACTCCAGTCTCTCACACCCACCCCTTCTCCAAGGCTTCATCTGTAAATACAGAGACAGCAAGTTGACTTAATTTCATTTGACAACTCTCATTGAGAAGGATTGGGAGACTTCCAGGGACCACTCTGTGATGTATTAGTTACGTCTGCCAGAGACACAGGCTGCAGAGTGGGGGTAGGTAGGCCACGGATTTGGCATCCCAATTAAGCCACATCCATTGCCTACTAGACCTCAAGTATCACTGCAACGTGGGTTCTGCGGCCCCACCCATCTATGTCACCTCTGACATAGATGCCTGCTGCACCCAACCCCAAGTGTGGTATGCCCAGTGTCCCCTGCTGACCACCCACCTGGACCCTCCCTTACGTCTCGGTTAGTTTGTCCAGTCTCCACTTCTACCTGAGCCCAGCTTCCTGCTTGAGAGCAGTAAACAAGCAAATGCCCCTAGAGTATTTGGCAGTGTCCACACATAGTAGGTACTCCGTAAGGTACTAGTACATGTATTATATCACAACTGTCTGTCTTCCTTAATAAATAATTGATTGTCTACTACATATCAGGTATGTTTTGTAGCTTGTCCCACTTAATCCTCCTGACCTCTGGGAAGATAGGTACTACTATCCTAGTTCCAATTTTACAGATAAGGAAACTGAGGCGCAAGAGGTGACATCATCTGGTCAAGGTCAGATAGCTTGTAATCAATGAACCTTTGGATGTTTGATCCAAAGCTCTGTCTCTTTTCAGTGTTTGCCATGTGGGCTCTTTCCAAGTTGAACCCCCATCGCCAATCAGCATTCTTTCCCTCTCAGCCCGCTATGCACAGGCTAAGGAGTTTCAGTACTGACACTGCTGGGTGTCAGCCTGCACTTCTCTACGGAACACCGAGATGCCTTCTGGGTGTCCTTGTGCACGTCTGATAGGATAAAGTCATGGGCTCATGCCCAGCAACCCGTTCCACCCCCTCCAAACTCTCCAAACCTCTCTGGCCACAAATCTGGGACCTCAAGAATTGGCTGAAGAATGCTGCTGTTCTCACCAGTCCCCAGCTGCCTTTGCATTTCTGGCAGGGAAATTACACTACATGACCTTTCCGTGCATTTAATTCCGCATTTATTCTGGCTGATATCTTCCACAGAACCTTTTGAAATAGGGGAGGAAAGTCCTCGGACGTGTGACTTAAAGGGCTTTCTGCCCTGGGGCTGGGCTGGCTCCCTGGGGGGCACTGCTCCCCTCAGAGGGAGGTGTCCTGGCCACCTGGCCACCAGGCTTGCATGGGTGCTGGCTTCGCTGTCCGGCTATGCCATGTGGTGAATTGCTGTGTGCTCTGGGTTTGCTGAGGCCGTCTGGATATGGACTTGGAAGGGACAGAGGGAGAGCGGGAGCGGATGTGACCTGCCAATGGTGAGCCTCGGGACAGTGGCTGGGGTGCCTCAGGCGTCCTCCATGCCTTCGTGCACCTTCTTGGAGGATACTGTTACTTCCCTCCCTCCCACATCGTGGGGTCATACCTGCCCCTTTGCTGCCTGCACACGGCCATGGATTCACCCCAATTTCTAAGCCAATCCTAGTCAAGGCAGGACATACACCAGCCACCCTAGCCCCACACCCAGCCGCTCCCCATAATTCTGAGCCCTGGGATAATACCCAGGGAGCAGATGCCGTTGATTCTGTACTGGTAACCCATCTGTGTGCTGATGGTGCCTACTGTGGGGACCTGGTGGATTAAAACTCCTCTCGGGGTAGCTCTGAGGCATGTTCTACACTGTCCCCCAGAGGTCTGCAGCACAGCTGGGCTCTAGTTGCCCACAGGGGTCATCTGCTTAAAAACAGCCTTCGCCTCCTTGTCTCCTGCCCCACCTCCCTTACTGAAATTTCCTAGAATCACCTTCCAAATACACATGCCTCAAGTCTGTTTCTGGGAAAACCAAACCAAGACACCCTCCACACCATTCCTAGAGCCTGCTGGCTGCCCCCCAGCTCAGGGACCAGCTCCCCGGAAGACACATGCTGGTTCAGCCCCGTGGGCTCGGCCTCTTCTCCCTACCCTTCATTTCTCATCCCTGCCACCCTCAGACCTGGGCTCTGGCTCCCAGCCAGCATCTTGCCCACTGAGGCCTTAAACGTGGGCCACTGTCTGGGTTCCTTCCACTCTACTCCATCTGTCCCAATAGCAGCCTTTTCCAGTGTCAGCTAAGACCCTTGAATCTGCTCAGACCATGTGGCTGGTGCAGCTACAATTTCAGAGTCAAGTCCTCACCCTTTCCCTCAGACAGGAGGAGAGGCAACGCCCCGGCCGGAGGCAGGGCTGCTCGGTGGAGGGACAAGTTTAGGAGGCAGATGGACCTGAGCTCAGGTCTCAGCACCACCATTTACAAACTTCTCTGCTTGAGGCAGTCCATCTCTCTGCGATTCAGCATTTTTATCCTTAAATGACAGGTGTCAGAGAAAGCTAACTGTCCTCCATGGTTTGTGCTCCCCCTTCCACAGTACAGAGCTGGAGTGGCCGCCCAGCCTGGGACAGGATTTCTCAGTGCTCCTTGCACTTCAGTGACGGGTTCTCGCCAACAGAATGTGAGTGGAAGGACTGTATGTTACTTCCAGGCCAATGCGACTAAGAAGCACGTGTATCTTCTCCATCATCTCTTTCAACTTCCTCCTAGATGCAGAGTTCTAAGCCTGGGTCCTTGAATCACCATGTGGAGCAAAGCTGCCAGCCAACCAGAGACATCATTGGAGCACGTGAGTAAAAAATATTTCTAAAGCTACTGAATCGTGGGAGTTTATTTGTGCCAGTAGTTGGCATTGTGCTAACCGATACATAATTATGTCTCCACGTTGTGAAAACCTAAGTAGATAATACAGAGAACCTCTACTGTAATGAGCACTTACTGTGTAATGAGCACTTACACTTACTGTGTGCTGGGTACTGTCCTTTACATGCATGGTCTTACTGAATCTTCAAAGCAGCCACATGAGCCACATCTTGGAGCTGGAGAAACCCTAGCACAGAGAGGTGAGGTGGCATGGCCAAGGTCACACAGCTAGGAAGTGCTAGATTTGACTCTAAAGCTATTTCTTAACCATTAGGCTAAGCTGCCTCTAGTGCCTGCCACAGAGGGATGCTTCCTAAATGGGTACCATCTTTGTTAATCAGGCCGAGCAGTTTGGCCAGGGCCTCCTGCCACCTAGACGGAACCTTTGTCTACATGGGGCAAAGCGCCACCCCCTGGGCAGGTGAAGGGGACAAGGGAGCCTCGCCAGAGCCCTCTTGGCCTAGCACTTGCTCAGGACACAGCCCTGAACACGGACACCCCAGAGTCGCTGCTCCCCAGAGATGCCCTGAGTCATTCCTCCACTGGACACCTGGCTGGTGGGGAGCCTGAGAGCAAACCCAATGTCCCAGGTTTCCGGAGGTGAAGACACTCCCTCAGAATCCGTCCCTGCAGCCAGCAGCCCCCGGGGACCTGGCAAGCAGCTCCCCTCGAGAGGCCTCCCTGGGCCCCCTGGGATGGCTTCTCTCAGCCTTTGGCCTGAGCCCAGCCTCCAGCAGGGCTATTTCTGGCCAGGCGGGTAATAGATTTCTGTCTCCTTTTTGAGAGCCTTTTGTGTGCCCTCAAACCCATAGCCAAATGCTCCCCCTCCAAAAAAAAAAAAAAAAAAGCCGTGTTTCCAGCCCCCGTGTAAGGACACTTCTTACAGAGCTGGAAGACCCTGGGGGAGAGCTGGCCGGAGGTTTCATTTATGTTAATTGCCCACCTCTCTTCCCGAGCCCTCGCTTCACAAAGCTCCCTTGTGGGGCACCAGTGAAGCATCTAATGTGTGGTATATATCGAGGCACGGGTGCTGCCCTGCGTTTCCTGGCTCGTGATTTATGAGGTGGGGCTGGGCTTGCCGCCCTGACCCTGCCTTGTCGAGGAGAGGCAGCCTAGAATCCTCTCGGATGGGGATCCGGGATCTGGCGCCCTGCCGCACCACTCCAGGAGCTTACTGAACCTCTGCCGGCCACTATTTCCATGGTATGATGGGGAAACTGAGGCACGGTGAGGTGGCTAGACGTGGGTGCCAATGAGGGGAGCTTGGGTCAGCAGAAACTGTCTTAACTGGAGCCCCGTGTTTCTCACCTTTACTCATGGCACTTCTCCGGGAGCTGCTTAAAAATACTGACTCAGTCACGCTTGGGGCCTGTGGTCCTAGAAGGTCAACATGAAACATGATTAGGCACCAGAGAGTGTTTCAGGGATCATGTTGAAACGCACAGACGTCCCAGCCCCACCGGAACCTGGACACCATCTTGAATCTTCAGGGATGGGGCCTGGGTGTTTTGCTTTCACTGAGGTCTGAGAAATACCGAAATATGAAAGCCAAAAGGGACTATGAAATTCATAGAGTCCAGATTTCCTGTTTGCTAGATGACAAGATTGAGGCTTAGAGGGAGATGGGGTATCGGCCAAGGTAACACACCAGAGTTACTGAGAACCAGAGGAGAGAGGGGTGAGGGTGGTCCTGGAGGAGGTAAGAGGAAGCAGAGGTATCGCCTCACCAGCTTGAAGCCCCCAGACCTCTGGGAGGCTGGAGCTGGCACCTGATCCCAGGCATCCTGTCCCTTTACCACTCAGTCTCAGAAAACCCTTTCCCACTTTCTCCAGGTGGGAAAGAGTCCTGCTGTCCTGTTTTGTCAGGACTTGGCATCCATAGAGGTGTTTTGCAGGTTGTATCAGGCCAACGGGCAGGGGTTCTGGGCTGTTCTAGAGGAAGAAGACACAGCTTCCCTTAGACTGTTGTGGACATGGCCCTGGTCTGCCTTTCCCTATCACCCAGCCCAACACGCTGGGGACCCCTGGGGCACCCGGTCCCTGGGACCGCAGGTAGACTGCTTTGATCGTGGCTGCATGTGTATTTGTGTGCCTTAAACAGAAATGGAGGGGTGGAAAGGAAACAACTTATAATTAATGAAAGGTGGTGTTTGATTTAGAATTTCCTTTCCTTTTAAGTTTCACAACTTTTGCTCCAATGTGAGCAGGCAGCGGTGACCTGACAGAGGAATGCTGGACTCAGAGCCAAATTCCAAGGGCTCACATCCCTGTCTGGCATGTGGCCATGTGGCCTTACGAATGCCATCCACCCTCTCTGAGCCTTGGCTTCCTTATCTGTAAAATGTGGGTCATTATCGCTCCTTCACAGGTTGTTGGGAGCATGACACGAGATGCCATGGGTGGAAGTTCCTAGCACACTGTGGGTGCTGGGTATTTGCAGAGCGAGCCCTCTCACCTGTCCACACAGAGATTCTGCAGACCGAGCACAATCTTTTTGGAGAGGCATATTTTAGCAGACATGGTTATTCTTTCATTGTTGCCTAAAGGGGCAGGAATGTTGTCAGGTAAATATTTTTCAGGAAATATATTTCTCTCACAACTTTCTCTGCCCTCACACATATGTGAAAATGGAGGGAGTGAACACAGAAATACCTTCTTAAAGCTTTTCCCCTTAATTTTTACCGAAGTCTTATAGACATGCAGAAAAATGCACAAATCGTACATGATTTGTGCTAATGACGCTAGCTGATGACATCCATGAAACTAGCACCAGCTCAAGAAGGTTCTAGAACCAGAACCAGCATCCCAGAAGCCCCTGCTGTATCCTTTCCAGGCCACTCTCCTGAGTCCCACTTTGGAACTTTGTAAGAACAGACTCTAGAGTCTGTAGTATTGTGTCTGGTTTCTTTCCTTCAGTGTTGTGTTGGTGAGATCCGTCTATACACTTCCAACATCCTTGCAAACACCTGTATTGTCTGTCTTGCATTTTAGCCATTCTGGTGGGTGTGTAGAGGTATCTCATTGTGGTGTTAATTTTCTCTTCCCTGATCAGTAATGAGGTCTTACCTCCTTGCATTTACTTGTTGGGCATTTGGACATTCTCTTTCTACAGCTCCTGTTGAAGTCTTTTACCCAGATGTCTACTGGGCTAGCTGTCATCTTATTGATGTGTAGGAACTCTTTATATATTTTGGATACTCTTTAGGTATTTAGGGCTTTAGAGGGCTTCCCACTGCTTTCCCAGACCTTTCACCCTGAGTACATCAGGAGCTCTGGTCTTGATGGAAACCCATTGAGTACGAGCATTCAAGAGACGTTCTCCTCCCAGCTTGATGCTGCCATGTTGCCCTTCAGAATGCAAGGTGCTCCTCTGCACATAGAAGCTGGAGAACCTTGTCTCTGGTCCCCTCCCCCCTCTACCTCCCTCTGTGTCTCTTTTTCACTTTTTGGTGCCCACTACCTAGGTTCCCTTCCCATGGACCTTGTGCTCAGCTGGTGAAAAAAACCAAATCACTTTCAAGGTATCTTTTGCCCAAGAGTCTCCAATCCTTTGGTTGATAGATGGAGGAGAGGGTTGGGGGGAGTGGACCTTACAGAGTGTCTGGGGCCTTCCCACCACTGGTCACTGCACCTGAGACTCCACCATTAAAGCGTTAATCCTCAAAGACAGCAGCTAGTTACAACATGAGGACAATTTCTGTGTCGTAGCAGAAGGTTTAGGTGCCCCAGTAGATACCAGCTGAATACTAGCCATGCTCAGTGCTGAGCCCTGACCAGGTCTGTGGCACCAGGCTTATTCTTGTCTTAGCCTCCCCCTTGCCTGGTTCTGGAAGGAGTAGCTCCAGGTGACTCCTCCGGCTCACTTCCATCCCATAAAGGATCTACCCTTTAGATCCTCAAACCTGATGCCAGTTGCATATCTCTATTCATAAGACAGCAGGCTCACTGTTCCATTCTGCTCAGCTCCATCATAGGGCACTGTGGGAGGCTGGAAGGAATAAAGCTTCCCTGGTGGAATTACAGGCATCATGGTAGCTGATTGAGGGAGGTTCGCACAGGAGGTCCAACCGAGGGGATCCAGCTGCCTTAAGTGGACCAGTGAAAGGATGAGCTCCGTGCTATTCTTGGACATCTTTCCAGAGGGTGGATATACATTACTCTTTGCTGCCTAATTGTCCCCAGTGCAGGAAACCGAAAGGTCTTGTGGAAGTTATTGCCTTGACATTTTGACTGAGCTATTTCCCCTCCAGGTGGGTGACCCAGTGCCTGTGTGTGTTGGGCAGAGACCAAAAATAAGATCCACTGGTTTTAAAGCCATGTCCCCCAAAGTGTTTCCTTCTGCACATCGAAGCTCCGAAAGGATATCTTTAAAAGGTTAGGCATCTCCGCCAGGAAAGGCATTTTGTTGTCTTGCTTGAGCAAAAATGTCCTTAAAAAGCTTCTAGTTGACCCTGCCAGCCTGAGCAGAAGTAAGATTTCATCTACAAAGGCCAATATGAGGGTAAAACTTGAAACACATTTAAACCAGTTACTTTTTTAATGAAATACATGCTCAAGAGGAAAAATTCAAATAATACAGAAGATCCGAATACTCAGCTTAATTTTTCAGCCCTTTATGGCAAAAACAAGCATGTTACTGGCACCATTTCCGTGGGTGCATCAGTCAGCATAAGCTAAGTTATGCTGTGATAACAAGTAACCCCAAGATCTCAGTGGCTTACAACCACCAAGATTTATGTCTTGCTCAAGCTACTTTTCCAGTGGGGATTGACCGTGGGGTGTGTCATGTCTCTTTCACTCTAGGACTCAGGCTGACAGAGCAACCCCTGTCTGAGATGTTGCTGTCTCACAGTAAAAGTAAAAGAGAGAACTCAGTGGCACCAGGCAATGACTCTTAAACCTTCTGCCTGCAAGGGATATGTGTCACTACCTCTCATGTTTCATTGCCCAGAGGAAATCACATGGCCACACCAGAGGTCAGTGTAGAGAGATCAAATATTTTGATCAATTATACAACCTTTCATCACAGGCAAAAGTCAGAATGATCTGTCTCCATAGGCCCTTTATTCCCATCACACCACGGACGCCTTCACCCTGGAGAACGCTCTATCCCCGGCACATCCTAGGCATGTTCTGCAGAATGCTATTTTCCCGATGTCAGTAAGTGCTGGGAGATGAAAGGGTTCCATGGTTAAATAAGTTTGGGAAACACTGGGTTAAAGGGAGGTCTTCAAGACACGGGCTCTCAGAATCTGTAGTAGAGTGTGAATTGTTGCTTTTAAAGAAGGAGAGAGTCAGTTGGGCCTACTGCCTGGTCCCTCTAGGCCAGTGTTCCTAACTTTGGCTGCACATCGGAACCACCTGGGGAGCTTTCAAAGAAATCCTAATGCCCAGGCCACATCCTAGACCAGTGGCCTAAGCATCTCTTGGGGTTAGACTCAGTGTGGGTACTTCTTTCTTTTTTTTTCTTATATTCATTAGTTTGCTTGATTTTTTTTTAACATTTTTTTAACATCTTTATTGGAGTATAATTGCTTTACAATGTTGTGTTAGTTTCTGCTGTATAGCAAAGTGAATCAGCTATACATATACATATATCCCCATATCCCCTCCCTCTTGCGCCTCCCTCCCACCCTCCCTATCCCACCCCTCTAGGTGGTCACAAAGCACCGAGCTGCTGATCTCCCTGTGCTATGCGGCTGCTTCCCACTACCTATTTTACATTTGGTAGTGTATATATGTCGATGCCACTTTCTCACTTCGTCCCAGCTTACCCTTCCCCCTCCCTGTGTCCTCAAGTCTATTCTCTACGTCTGTGTCTTTATTCCTGTCCTGCCCCTACGTTCTTCAGAACCATTTCTTTTTTAGATTCCATATCTATGTGTTAGCATATGGTATTTGTTTTTCTCTTTCTGACTTACTTCACTCTGTATGACAGACTCTAGTTTCATCCACCTCACTACAAATAACTCAGTTTTGTTTCTTTTTATGGCTGAGTAATGTTCCATTGCATATATGTGTCACATCTTCTTTATCCATTCATCTATCTGTGAACACTTAGGCTGCTTCCATGTCCTGGCTGTTGTAAATAGTGCTGCAGTGAACATTGTGGTACATGACTCTTTTTGAATTATGGTTTTCTCGGGGTATATGCTCAGTAGTGGGATTGCTGGGTCGTATGGTAATTCTATTTTTAGTTTTTTAAGGGACCTCCATACTGTTCTCCATAGTGGCTGTGTCAATTTACATTCCTGCCAACAGTGCAAGAGGGTTCCCTTTTCTCCACACCCTCTCCAGCATTTATTGTTTGTAGATTTTTTCATGATGGCCATTCTGACCGGTGTGAGGTGATACCTCATTGTAGTTTTGATTTGCATTTCTCTAATGATTAGTGATGTTGAGCATCCTTTCATGTGTTTGTTGGCAATCTGTATGTCTTCTTTGGAGAAATGTCTATTTAGGTCTTCTGCCCATTTTTGGATTGAATTGTTTGCTTTTTTTGACACTGAGCTGCATGAGCTGCTTGTATATTTTGGAGATTAATCCTTTGTCAGTTGCTTCGTTTGCAAATATTTTCTCCCATTCTGAGGGTTGTCTTTTGGTCTCGTTTATGGTTTCCTTTGCTGTGCAAAAGCTTTTAAGTTTCATTAGGTCCCATTTGTTTATTTTTGCTTTTATTTCCATTTCTCTAGGAGGTGGGTCAAAAAGGATCTTGCTGTGATTGATGTCATAGAGTGTTCTGCCTATGTTTTCCTCTAAGAGTTTGATAGTGTCTGGCCTTACATTTAGGTCTTTAATCCATTTTGAGTTTATTTTTGTATATGGTGTTAGAGAGTGTTCTAATTTTATTCTTTTACATGTAGCTGTCCAGTTTTCCCAGCACCACTTATTGAAGAGGCTGTCTTTTCTCCATTGTATATTCTTGCCTCCTTTATCAAAGATAAGGTGACCATATGTGCGTGGGTTTATCTCTGGGCTTTCTATCCTGTTCCATTGATCTATATTTCTGTTTTTGTGCCAGTACCATACCGTCTTGATTACTGTAGCTTTGTAGTGTAGTCTGAAGTCAGGGAGCCTGATTCCTCCATCTCCATTTTTCTTTCTCAAGATTGATTTGGCTATTCGGGGTCTTTTGTGTTTCCATACAAATTGTGAAATTTTTTGTTCTGGTTCTGTGAAAAATGCCATTGGTAGTTTGATAGGGATTGCATTGAATCTGTAGATTGCTTTGGGTAGTAGAATCATTTTCACAATGTTGATTCTTCCAATTCAAGAACACGGTATATCCCTCCCTCTGTTTGTATCATCTTTAATTTTTTTCATCAGTGTCTTATAGTTTTCTGCATACAGGTCTTTTGTCTCCTTAGGTAGCTTTATTCCTAGGTATTTTATTCTTTGTGTTGCAGTGGTAAATGGGAATGTTTCCTTAATTTCTCTTTCAGATTTTTCATCATTAGTGTATAGGAATGGAAGAGATTTCTGTGCATTAATTTTGTACCCTGCTACTTTACCAAATTCATTGATTAGCTCTAGTAGTTTTCTGGTGGCATCTTTAGGATTCTCTATGTATAGTATCATGTCATCTGCAAACAGTGACAGTTTTACTTCTTCTTTTCCGTTTTGGATTCCTTTTATTTCTTTTTCATCTCTGATTGCTGTGGCTAAAACTTCCAAACTATGTTGAATAATAATGGTGAGAGTGAGCAACCTTGTCTTATTCCTGATTTTAGTGGAAATGCTTTCAGTTTTTCACCATTGAGAACGATGTTGGCTGTGGGTTTGTCATATATGGCCTTTATTATGTTGAGGTAAGTTCCCTCTATGCCTACTTTCTGGAGAGTTTTTATCATAAATGGAGTGTGAGTGCTTCTTACTGCTCCCCTGGCAGCCACTGATTCCAGTAGGACCCCCTTCTAGGGGGTTGGTAAATCTGGGAATTGACCTTCCACCAGCTTGATCCAGAAGCCAACACTCAGAGGGGACTAGCATTGATTTGTAGCAGTTTCTTGCATCTATTGTGCAGATAAGCTCTAGCCAGAATGTTCAGAATGGTCTAGATGGGCAAGAGGAGTGTAACTACCCCAAAGAACCCAGTGATTTAATATTGTGTTGCTGACAAAAGGCCTCTACCATATAATTAGTAGCACGGGCGACCTGGTGTCTCTTGGGGGAGACTTAGCACTGCCAGGGGCATGAGCCCCCACCAGGCACGTGCCAGAACATCACCAGGTTTGTCTCTGAACTCCACACGAAAACCAGGTCCCTTTCTATGGCCTTTGCCTTTAAGGAAACATTCCACTCTTTCATGACATCACTGGTATCTTTCAGTCAATCCCAATCCATCCTGCTGGGACCCCTGCGTGTTCTCAGACTTACTGGATCATAACCCTCTTCCTGGAAGGTGTCAAGGCACTGGCGTTCGCCCCACAAAAGAAGCTTTTCGAAAGTGTGTAGGAGAAATTAGGAGCCCAGTTAAGGAGACACTCACTCTGCTCCTCTTGAATTGTGTCTCCTTGGTGTTCCTCTCTGGCAGGAAGGATGAGCTGTTGTCTCCAGATGATGTTGACTAAATGCCTCCCTGGTTTGAGTGATCTCTTGGCCGAGCCCTGCTCTGGTTGAACAGGAACGTGTTAAAGATGCCTTAGCTTCCAGCTGGGGTGCTCTCCCCAGTGCATCAGGAACACTGGAAGCCAGTTGAAAAATAGAGGACGAATCTCTGAAGCATTTTGTGCTCAGATTCCTCTCATCAGTTGTCTTTAGAAATGAGTCTGGAAAGAGTGGGAAAGGGGCGAGTGTAGAAACTGCCCCAGGTGGTTTCTGTTTCAGGTTCAACCTGGACTCGCACCAGGGTCGGCAACTGAGTATTGCATCCCTCAGTACCTCACGGTGCCAGGGCTCCGGGCTCAGGGTCATGCCCTTGACCCTCGGACATCCCCCCATCAGTCATCACATGCACCCTATGGTAAGGAAGTCACCCACTGCTCTGTCTGTCTCTCCAGCCATGCACTTGCCCTGTGCATCCCCATGACCCAGCACCAGGCCTAGCACATAGTACGTGCTCACTCAATGTTGAGAACACAATGCAAACACATCTCCAACCTCCAAGGACCCCTCGTGAACTCTAGGCTTCAGTTGCCATGTGTGTTTTGGGGGCTAAATTCAGATAAGCTCCAGGGAAGCAAGATGAGCTTTTCGATTCCCTGGATGTCCACATGAGACCCAACAGCGCAGGTTTAAAGGTTAACAGCTTTAAACCTCTATTTCCTCTGTGGCGGCAGAGAAAATTGAAAATGAAGGCCTCTGTTTTGGGTTACAGAATGGAATTGGTTCCCTTTATGCCTCTCTGTGGAAGAGAGAAACATATCCATCATCTCAGTTTATAAAAAGCAAGCGTAAGGCCAAGAAGAGATGAGTGGAGTAATTTCAGAAACTCTCAATTCGGGCAGTTTCTTAAATCCTCAAAGTCTGAAATTGCTGCACATGAACCTTTCTGCAAGCATTGCATTTCCTGGGCCGGCTGCTTCTTGGAGAATAATTGGGCAGGTTGAGGGGGCTGTAGCCTAGGGGGCTGGGACAGGGACAGGGACAGGAAGGCAAGGGTGGGAGGCAAGTGTGGTGGCGACTGTGAGTGGCAGCCTAGGATACAAAGGGTCTCCTTGGCCAAGATTTTAGTGGATGAGGATTATATGGGATTGTCTTAAAACCACGTCTGCCTGTACCTTCCCACCCCTCCAACCCCGCACAAGATTCGTGTTCAGCAGCTGTGGTGTAGGGAGCTACTCAGCAAGTGAATTTGAGCAGGCAAGTGACATCATAGCGTAGGAAACCCAGCCACCTGGGGTTCCCAGCACTGTCATCGGCATCCTGCTCTAGCCTCCCACCCCGACATCAGGCACACCGGCCTGACTTCTACCTGCCAGCCCTGCATCCCTTTCTTGAGGGCTCTCTCTTGCCCCAGAGCCCCTCTGCCCTCCCAGCAGCAGGCCAGAAGTGCCAGGGGAAGTAACACCTTCCTTCCCTGTCTCACTTCCTACTCCCCGGCTGTGTTTCTGGGGATCACCTCCCAATAAACCTCTTGCCCTCAAACACTTGTCTCAGGCTCTGCTTCTGGGAGAACCCAAACCACACAGCCCATGGGAGCTGAATGACCTTGGACAAGTAGCTTAAACACTCAGAGTCCAAGTTTCCTCATCTGTGCAATGGGGATAATGTTACCTGAGCCACAGGGCAGGTGCCACAGACAGGAGGCCTGGGGACTAGACGTGGCCTCCAAGTAGGTTTTATTTGGTCTCCAGGTGGTTTTAAAATAGTTTATTATGGAGTCCGTGTCATGCATTCCAAAGAAAATATATCACGTTTATATAAGGTATGAAGATTCATGTCATAAATATCCACGTATCCACCTCCTAGCTTAAGAAACAGACCAACCCCAAGACTGCTGAGCCCTCTGGATACCCTCCCAGTCTGTGCTCCCAACCCCCAGGAGGTCACCACTATGATGAATTTTGTGCTTATCATCCCCATGCTTTAGGCACAGTTTTACTTTAGATATAAAATGACATACTGTTTAGTTTTGCATTTCTACAGATTGATATATTTCACATCAAAATCCAAATTTCCAACCTCCTCTAAGATCCAGCCAGGGGACTTCCCTGGTGGTGCAGTGGTTAAGACTCCATGCTCCCAATGCAGGGGGCCCGGGTTCGATCCTTGGTCAGGGAACTAGATCCCACATGCATGCCGCAACTAAGAGTTCTCATGCCACAACTAAGGAGCCCGCCTGCTGCAACTAAGGAGCTGGCAAGCTGCAACTAAGGAGCCTGCCTGCTGCAACTAAGGAGCCCATCTGCTGCAAGTAAGACTCAGTATAGATAGATAGATAGAAAGATAGATAGAAGATCCAGCCAGGCTGGACCCACATTGCCACGTGGTAACAGTTGTAGGCACTGAGTCATTGGGGACCTACCAGGTGGTGTGGGGATCTTCAAGGACCCACAGTTGCCAGTCCCTGCTGTCCCCTCCCTGGGCTCTGCACTCCTTCATTTACCTGCCCGTTGTTCCCTGTGGACGCCTGGCCTGGTGAGTTCTCATCGTGAGAACCTTTCCAATGAGATAGCCCACAGGACGCCCTTTGAGGAGAGCCTGGCCCAGGAGCAGTACTACATCAAATTGCTCCTTATCACTGCCAGTATCAGTGACATCCTAGGAGGCAGCCAGGGTCAGCAGCCTTGTCTTGAGACTGATGAGGTGACGTGCTGAGGCCAAGGCCACTTGTGTGGACAGAGGTGGGATCAGGGCTCCACCCAGCACTGGGGCACAGGCGGGAGTGTCTGCAAATCCACTGGGCCTCAACCTCGGGCTGGGGTTTGGGCCAGGCCGCCCTCCCCCAGGCCTCATGTGCGTACCAGCTGAGTCCTCACGCTGCTCCCCGCCCAGGCCCACCTGCCTCTTCCACAGCCCTCACTTTGAAGCCAGAGGCAGGGACAGGTAGGGGAGACCGGTGGCTCACGTCTCATCCTCCCGCAGGAGCAGGAAAGGGCTGCGCCGGAGTTCTGCACCCCTGAGTGGGTCTGCCGGTCTCTCTGGGCCCCTGAGTAGGTCTGCCGGTCTCTCTGGGCCCCTGAGTAGGTCTGCCGGTCTCTCTGGGCGCGGAGGTGGGCGCTGGGGCCTGTGCATCATCGCCCGCGGAGGGAGCTTTGTTTGCCTCGCTGAGTCCCCGGACCGGGGGCCGGCCAGAGAGAGGGCTCTTTCCTGAGGGGCTGGACTTTCCCACAGGAACAAAGTGGGGCTTGTTCGCTGGGCATGAATCTTGGCGTGGGGCAGCCCAGGCTAGGCTCGGAGCTGCCAGGCGGCGGCTCCACGATATCAGGCAAATTCCGCCTTCCCCACAGCTGGGGCTGACAGCAGGAAGCCCCAGGGAGGCTCCGAACAAAGGCAGAAAAATGGGCCACGTTTATTCATTCACTGACCAGCCCGGGCCTGGCTGGGCCACAGGGCCCTGTCTCCATGGCGATGGGCAGCCTTCGGAGCTCCCGGTTGGCTCGTCCGTTGACCACTGCCCCTCGGTTCCTGCACACCCCCAGCACACAGGGACACAGCATCCCGTGGCTCCCCCGGTACGGCCTTGCTCTGTGGTGTCTGGGGGAACGTGGGCCAAGCCAAACGGGAATCAAGGGCTTGTAAACAGACAGGAGGGAGCCGGTGTTGCGTTCTGAAAGCCGAACACATGGCCAGTCTTGGGTGAGTGGGGTGAAGGTGTTGGTGCAGATCCCTACACTAGCCAGGCACCTACTGTGTGCCTGGCCAGGGGACGCCCACATCAAGCCAGCTCCGCTTGGCCTCTCCAGTCTCATTCTAATACAGCAAAAATGGAGAGCTGTTTGAGCCCAGAGAGCGACTACTACTTCTGCCTGGGGGAGGGGGTATCAGACAGGGAGGCCTTCCAGAAGAACTGTCATGGACACTGGGTCTTGAAGGATGCATAGGAGTTTGCCAAGCAGGGAGGGAAAGGGCGCTCCGGGCAGAAGGACAGGTACTGAGACCTGAAAGTACGTGGTGTGATAGACAGTAACAGAAAATTTTTTTTCACTGGAATGAAGAAGGGACATAGCTGGAAATGAGGCAGGTGTAGGGGTGGGATGGCTGTGAGATATGACTCAGGGAAGCAGGGCCACCATCTCCCCAGTCACTGCCCAGAAGGCGCCCCTGGGACTGACTCTGAGTTGTGAATTCTGTATATTGGCCTCTTCTCAGAGTGGTTTTGGTTGTGGGCTAAAGAAGAAATGACAATAATGATACCTTACAACAATTTAGGTCAAAAATGACAGACAGACAGCATAGGAGGGAGTGCCCGCCCATCTTGCCCCCGTGGCAGACGTAGCTAAGCAATCACAGCCTGCTTTCTGGTCTGGCTTGGCCTCAGCTTCAGAATCCTTCTCAACACGGTGATGATCAGGCAGCCACTACCAAGCAGAGGTGACACCCGAGAGAACATGTGTTTGTCATTCCTGGTCCATCCCTCTGTGCCCTCCGAACAGCCTGCTCACATCTGAGCCTCATTTTTGCCCCATTCGTCAGGGTGAGTGTAACTGTCTTCGTTTCACAGATGAGGAGACTGAGGCCCAGAGTGACTTCCTCTGTAACACACAGCAACTTAAGCACAGAATGAAGGACGAGAACAGAGGGATCTCGGCTCTTACTCGGTTTAGGACGTGTTTAGAAGGCCCAGTGCAATCAAGGTGGTGGCATTCACGTAGATTTTTCTTCCTTTTTTGCTCTGGAAACCCACCCAATCCCATCTTCCACTGCTTTGGCCAGGACATAAGTCCCCTGATACCATCCAGAGATCTAAGGCATCACTACATCTGGCCATTCCCTGAAGTGCCCGGCCTCACCGGCTTCCTGGAGCGTGGATGACGCTGCGGCGTCAAATGTGCTGTGACAGCTGCTGACGAGGACGGAAGAGCAACGTTTGTGCAGCTCTGTTGGGCCAGAGAGAGCTGCTCAGGGAAGCTCCCCAGGCTGGCGGCCGGGGCACCTTGAGAGCAATAAGGGCAATGGAGGGATGGGTTCATGGCCCCCAGCTGACTGCTGATTCCAGGGTGCGGGCATGGATGACCCAGCCTCCCTGACCTTGTGTGTTTGTTTGCTGCTGAACTGAATGAAGCCTCATTCTTGGAGCCAAGCCCCTGCTGGGTACGCTACTCTCTCCTGTTCTCCTTCACACCTCCACCCTCAGTGAGTGCCAACTGACTACCAGCCACCTGGACCCCTGCCCGTCACCTGCTCCCAGGTGGCTGTGTCTCACTGGCTAGGACATCCACCAGGCACCTTCTCCTTGCTGCTCTGCCTTCACCTGGGCGGGACTGGCTCACCTGCCCCAGCCCACCTTCCAGGCTTGCCTTCTTCCCCATCACCTGCAGGTCAGTACTTCCCCAGACACACCTGCCCTGCTCTGGCCACTTGGTGTGGCGAGACCCTCAACCCCCTTCTCTCCTGGGTACCATGAGCTCTCTAGACACAATCTCAACTTTTCTTGATCTGGCTCTGTCCCAGAAATTGCCACCTTTGCAGTAACAAATACCTGTGTTAGCTTCCAGGTGAAGTGACAAGTACTTATCATGCACTCACTGTTCTCAGGCACTGGTGGGTGACTTTTTCATTCTGTGTCAGGCTCCGGGGAGCATGTCTGGCTTGCGAAATTTCATATCAGGAAAAATAGCAAAGAGGTTTCATTTCAGCTGTCAACGCTGATTATCTGGGGATGTCTCTTTGAGTACGCTGTGGGATAGGCATCTAAGGCAGCCATGGACTCAGTGGGAAAAAGTTCAGCAATCAGTTATTAATGTCTGTTTGGGGCACAGGAGTGGGTAGTAAATGTCCATGTGCCACAGATTTCATTTCTCTCTGTCTACACAGTGGATAACATGGGAGTTTCTAATAAGTTCCTAATTATGTAAAGCAGACAATAAAGGAAAGAGAAAGAGACTGGTGTCTCCTAGGAAGGGCTGCTTGAGGAAGGGAGGAGATGAGCTTTTGGAGTCACTGCACCCCCTGGGATCTGAGGTATCATCTGGGCCAGGTTGAATTTACTTAGATGTGATAAAAAGTTTGATTCTTCCCTCTGCCTTGGTTCTGCTTCTCTAAAACAAGTTAATTCTGTCAAACTAAGATCTGGAAGGTCCTTTCTGACTCCAGTGTTCCTAAGTAATGATGTCTCATAAGTGTAGAATGCTTTACAGCTCCCAGCCTCCTCTCATACCCACTAGCCCACCTGTACTTCACAACAAGCCCATGATGCAGCCATTCTAAAGATGAAAAAACAGAGGCCCAGAGACCTTATGTACCTCTTACCAAAGGTCTGCCCAGGTCTGCAGAAGAGTTACCTGAACTCAGTTCTCCTAACTCTAGTTATTCTACACCTGAAAGTGTATTTATACATTTCCAAACAATCAGGACATGTAGGTTATGTTTAAAAGTTCCTCGGGTGATTCTAGTGTTCAGCTATGGTTGAGACCATTGCTAAAAAGTTAGTTTTATGACTGACTTCAGAGGAGGCTCAGAGAAGTTAAGCAACTTGCTCAACGTCACACAGCTAGAAGATAGTGAATTCCATGCCAGACAGGATGACTGTGTAACCATGTGTTTACCATGGTCCAGGGACTCTTGTATATTGATTCATTTCATGCTCTTGACAAGTTTATTCTTTAAAAAAAAAACCTGAGGAAACTAAACCAGGAAGGTTAAATAAGCAGCCCAGAGCTACAGAACAATTAAAAGGCAGCAAATAATGGTTTATGCCTTGATTAGATTTGGGTACACAAGTGTGTACTTTTTATAACTCATGCATTGGTTCATTTAAGATCTGTGCCTTTTACTGTGTATCAATTTTACCTTTAAAAGAGCATGAACTCTAGTCCTGCTTTAGAGCAGAGAGAGAGATTTACAACTTACTTTGAAATGCACGAAAAAAGTCGGATAGATGAATAGAGGAAGAAATAAGTGGATAGATATGTGATAAAGGTGTTGGGTCTGTGGGTGTTCACTGTACAATTTTTTCAACTTTTCTGCATGTTCGAAATTTTTTGTAATAAAATATGTGAGGGGAGGCAGCTAATAACTTGCCTTAGACTGTGAGCTCAGTGAGAACAGGGATCGTTGTCTGGGTTGTGACCGCTGAGTCCCCGGCACCTAGAATAGTGGCATGAAGCAGGTTTTCAGTAAAAAATGGCCGAATGGAAAGTGATAGGAGAATATTTAGCTTGTGTCTTTAAACCTTAAACTAAGCACTTACATTACAGAGAGGACTTGGTGGTATCTGTGAAGCAGAAGGTAGGGAAGAGGAACACTGGGCAGAGTAGAGTGGGTGGGGGCACAGTGGGGAGGGCTCTCTCCACTTTCTGTGCATGAGTTCAGCGCCCACTTCCCTGGCAGCAGCAGTGAGAGCCCCTTGCCCCAGAATTGCTGTGCCAGGAGCTGGGCGTTGTGTGGGTGCATGCTGCCCTCATGTGGCCAAGATGAATATTGCACTAGTGTTGGAAGGGCCTCTGCCCCTTGAGGCCCACTGGGCAGTACTCGGGAGGCCACAGGCACTGGAAAACCAACGCTGGGTCCAGAGGGGCTGCATCTCTGGGCCTGGGTCCACTTGTTGGCACGCTCCCCTATCAGCTAATGGTTCTCCCGGTGGGGGGGGTGTGGATCTCCCATGACCTCACTGCCGTCCTGAGGTTTGGGAGAAGTAACTGACATGTGTTGGCACCCCTACTTCCTAACGCTCTTCCGTGGTCTGTCCGATATGATCATCACACTGACCCTGCCAGGTAGGTGGCATGATGGCTCAGAGAGATCAAAGCCGCACAGCAAACTAGGGACAGGGAAACTGCCTCTAGGAATTCCAGAATATGGCAAAGAGGATGCTAGCCTTCCTCTGGCAGGATTCAGAGGACTCCAGCTCTGGAAGGGGCAAGGAGTCAGGGCAGTTTGGAAAAGCCCCAGTACTCACATCCACACCTGGAGCCCTTCAGCTGTCACCGAGGCACCATAGGTGGGCTCTTTACCTGCCCCTTCCATGCCTTGCTGGACCCAGCTGTGTGACCCTGGGGAAAGTTACTTAACCTCTCTGAGCCCTGCCTCAGTGTGCCAAATGGGGATGACAATGTCCTTTACCTTCTAGGGTGGTCATATAAACAATTGAGTGAATGTAAGCAAAGTACAGTGCATGCTCAGAAATTACCCCCCATCCTCCCTCCGCATTGCAGCTTCCACATGGGCAGGGATTGTACGTGTTGTGTTCACTCCTGTAACCCCAGCACAACTGGAGGGGTCATTTCTCAAAGAAGAGTAAGGTCAGAATTATGAGTGAGGTCTTTGCAATCAGATACCTGAGTCTGGGTCGTGGTGCTGGGTGACCTTGACAAGACACCTGGCCTAAGACTCAGCTTCCTCCTCTGTAAAACGGGGATAACCGTTGCTGTATAGCCTGGTGCAGTGAATGGGCTGATGTGACTAAAGCCCCCGACACAGAGCCTGGAACATAGTAAATGCGCAAATAAATCCTGGCTAGTGGTCGATGGTTCTCAGGTGCTATTCAACATGAGCTGTGGCCATTGTGAGGCGTGGCGGTAACAGTCCATCGGGCAGACTGATTTCCCGTTCAAGGCTGCACCAGCCGCAACTCTAACCTGACCCTGTCTGAATTCACGTGTTGGTGGAGGGGGAGGAAGGGCAGTGATGGCATTGCCCTCTGGTCCCCTGGGCCCAAACGACCCTGGACACCAGCACAGGGCCCCCAGCCCTCAGTAATGATGGTCCCGGACAAGAGGAGCGGGCTGTGGACTTGCCCACGATGGAGACATCGCTCTGCCTGACCTGGGGTGGGGATGGTGCTCAGGGCTGGGACACAAGGAGGGACGCTTCCCTCTTCTGGGGCAGATCAGACTGGTCTTAGTGCTGGGTGCAGAGCCGGCCTGCAAGGTGGGAGGAGAAGGTGATGTGAGTGTGGTCAGCTTTCAGACCGTGAGCCTTGGCTTCAGCATAGGACTCGCCGGGGGTCTTATGGGAATGCAGACCTCCATCAGTGGGTCTGGGCGGCGTGGGGGGCCTGGGGTTCTACATTTCTAACAAGCTCCCCAGTCATCTCGATGCTGTGGGGTCCAGGCCACACTTGGAGCGTCAGGTTTAAGGAAAAGCAGGCTGACTTATCTTACAGGTACGGTGTGGGAGGATTGCAGCAGGCCTGGGGTCACCCTGGGCTGTTTTGCTGAAGTAAGAGGGGTACCTGCCTGGCACTGAGCCCTGGTCAAGGCATAAAGGGCACTGACCTGTGACCACGGGTCCGAGGCCACCAGCTTGTCAACAGTGCTTATGGTTAATAATGGGGTCAGTGATGTGTACCTGGTCTCAGAGAGCCCCTCCAAGGACTCTGCTGTCAGCGTAGTTACCTGGCAAGAGCACGGCTGCCCGGCCAGGGGGGCACAGGAAGCTGGTCTACATCCCGTCGTGAGCCTCCTGCTTCTAATATCCCATGTGTAGACATCAGTGGTCCCTGATCCGGTATGGCTGTGCCTTGTCAGTGTGACAACTGGAGGCCTCACCTGGCCTCTTGGGCCCCCTTGCTGTGAGAGAGCCTTTGGCTGTGATGCACATCCTTCCTTTAATACTGCTACTACTGTTTTTCCCCAGCTTTATGGAAGAATGACTGACAAAAACTGTGTACATTGAAGATACATTTAAGGTACACAATGTTGTTTTGATATATAAAACATTGTGAGAAATGATTGTGAAGTATGAAACGATTACCACAATCAAGGTAATTAACATACCCCTTGCCTCACATAGTTATTCTGTGTGTGTGTCGGGGGGGAACACTTAAGATCTACCTCCTTGTCAAGTTTCAAGTGTGCGACACATTACTGCTAACCATAGTCATCGTGCTGCACGTCAGGCCATGCTGTTCCTATCTTGTGTCTTTTTCCTGCAATAAACCTTAGATGCTGTGAGTTTTCTTTGCTGTGGAGCCCAGCCTAACTGCCACTAATGCAACAGGCATTGACATACTGCATCCTGTGGGCATGTCCTGAGCTCCACTCAGTGGGGACAGAGGTGGTTAAGGTTCTTCTCTGCTCTCCCAGGAGAGCTGTGGTTCTCAACCTTGTATATACATTGGTATCACCTGGGGAGCTTCAAAACTACTGAGGCCTAGGCCCCATCCCCAGAGATTCTGATGTAATGTTGTGGTCGGGGGGGTGGCCTCGGCACTGGGGTTTTAATTTTTTTTTATTTTTTAATTTTTTTTGTGGTACGCGGGCCCCTCTCACTGTTGTGGCCTCTCCCGTTGCGGAGCACAGGCTCCGGACACGCAGGCTCAGCGGCCATGGTTCATGGGCCCAACCGCTCTGCGGCATGTGGGATCTTCCTGGACTGGGGCACGAACCCGTGTCCCCTGCATTGGCAGGCGGACTCTCAACCACTGCACCACTAGGGAAGCCCGGCACTGGGGTTTTTAAAAGCCCCGCAAGTAGTTAGATAGATAGATTATATATGTGTGTGATTATATATGTGTGTGTATGTATATATATATATATATATATATATATATATAAAATCTAGGATATCTGTCTGTCTGTCTATGTATCTATGTATCTATCTATCCTATTGGTTCTGTTTCTCTGGAGAATCCTGACTAGTGCACCATCCCACTACCCAAGGCTAGAGAGCAACCTTGGAAGTCTTTCACCTTTGAGGTGCTAGCTGCATTCTGAATGAGCACAAAGAGAAGAACAATACCCAACCCCAAAGAAAGATTGTCATCTGCAAGAGTGGAATTTCTGACTTCATCGTGCCTAGATGAGGGGACACCTGGGGACAGGAGACTACATTTTTATGCCTCTCATAACATACACTCGGGATAAGACCCAGTGCCAGACACTCAAAAGCATCCCACAGGCCCCCGAAGATGAGTCGTGTTGGCTTTGCTTTGAGGTGTGATTCTCTCTTCCGGGCTCTGAAGCAGTCCCTGTCCACAGCTCTGGGTCACAGAACTGTGTACTTGCTCTTGACCTTGAGCGTTTTCTCTCTCCAAGCCGTATTGTGATTCTTGCTTCAGAGAGCTGGCGTCAGGATCCAGCTCTCTTGCGTTGCTGTAGTCACCAGGGCCTCACAGCTTTTCCTGCGCTCACAGCTGACTAGCTGCACAGGAATGAGCCCCAGAAGGGACTAAGCTTTATCCAGACCAGAACCAAAGAAAATTTTGTCAATGTGGGAGCTCATAAGTTGTCCAACCAGCAAGGAGTCAGGACAGGCACAATGACTGTGACATAGAAAGTAAACCATTTGTTGGTTTTCAAGTAGGCTTTCTGATGGGAAAAGAGGGAAAGCAAGATAAAGAGAGATACGAAGAACTTTAGAGCCTGGAGTCTTTGTGCACCGCTGGTCTGGGGCTGTTAGATAGGGATACCTGCAGGAACCCCAAAGCATCCAGTGCGGCCCTCTGAGGAAGTCATAGTGCAGCAGCCCCCCAAATCTTTTCCGCACATCTGCTTCCCCTTTAGAATGTGAGTCATCATCTCAGGATGACTTGGGGTAGTTCATTTCCATTTCTCTGGGGCTCGGTTTTCTCACCTATAATATGGGCAGAGTAGGGGACCAGTGGTGTCTAGAATCAAGTACACACAGGACCCAGAAGTCGGCAGTGAGGTGGGGTGATGGGTGGTGGAGTTGGATCCGAGGTTAGACTCAGAGGGAGACCCGTGACAGCTACTTTCAGCTCCAAGTTTCCATTTTTCAGTCTCTGCATCCCTGGTTAGCACAAGGCCTCAGCCAGGAGGGAAAGTCTCCAGTCCTTAATCCTCAGAAGGGGTTTGGGGGAAGGAGACTTGTCCCCGCCTGGCCAGATTTGCTGGGCAAGCTGAGCGCCTCGCAGCCTCCTGCCGGCTCGGCGCTCTCCAGGGTCCTGACCTGGCCCTGGTTTTGGTTCCCTGTCCTGGAGGCTGGCGGCTCCGCCCAGGTTCCTGATGGCAGGACCCAGGGCTCAGGGGCACAGCTCTGCCACACCACCCTGGAACACATTCAGAAACATAATAGTAACCAACTTTAAAAACGATTTTTAAAACCTGGTTCTACCTTTCCCTGCCAGTGTTTTAAACTGAGTTATTGAACAAATGTTTTCAACATAGGTCTGGAACATTTTTACTTTTTTTTCTTAGATTGCATTTGTCCGTCAAGTCACATATTCTCCTCTCTTATCTGTCTGTTCTCCCTTTCACCTTTCTCTCTCTTTTCTCCTCTCTCATTTTCTCTCCCTTTCCCCTCTCTCCTCAGAATGGGTGTCCCCTTTCTCAAAGGAGAGAAAGAAACACTTCTAATCATCTTCTTAAAAGCTGATTCTCAGGACTTCCCTGGCAGTCCAGTGGTTAGGACTCCGTGCTTCCACTGCGGGGGGCACGGGTTCAAACCCTGGTTGAGGAACTAAGATCCTACAAGTGGTGCAGTGCGGGGGGAAAAAAAAGATTCTCAATGACTTCACTTTATTTACAGTCTGGATTTGAACTTGAATAACCCTGAAGCTCTCCAGGCTAGAAAAGACATATTTCTCCCTAAACTGTCATGTTGTTAGAACACTGTCTTGCCCTTTGGGGCTGAAAGCTATGATTTGTAATGGCCTGACCGTGCTTCCTACACCAGACGCAAATCACAGTGGAGGGACTTGGGGGCAACACACATATGTGCCGAACCCCTGCTCTGTGCCCAGCACTGGTGTAGATGCAGGAACTGCGCTGGTGGACAAGACAGATACAAACCCCTGCCCACAGGGGGCTGACACATGTCCCTCATCGGGGAGATAGTATGATATGCTCCCGGGTGAAGCTGAGAAATCATGTAGAAAAAACATACCTCCTTCTTCAGAACTAAGAATAAGATACTCCCAGACATCCACAGTGATCTCCAAGGGTGCCAGTTTTGGGTGCAGTCTCAGATTCCCATCCTGGCGGGTGTGAGAGGCACCAGGGCTGTAGGCCTCCTCATTAGCGGAAAGGGAGTGATGTGACAGGTCCACAGGAGGAAAAGCAAGGGGGTAATGTTTCTTTCTCCAAAATCTTTTGTTTGTTTCAGGCGTCAGAGAATTGGGGAGAAGGAGGAACCTAGATCTGGGTAAAGAAGGAGAGGGTTTGAGGCCCCTGGGGCTTTCAAGGGGTTGGCTTTGAGCCACATCACAGATTTGCTTGAAGGTGGACCAGCTTTTCCCCTGAAATTCACATCTTCCTAAAGCCCCCACCTGTCTGAGATGTCTCAAGAGGGTTCCAGATATTCTTGCAGCTAACATTTATGACCCTTTCCTATAGCCACTCCCTGGCACTCCGTGTGTGGTTGTGAAGTGGTCTGAGCCTGTGGGAGGGCCGCTGGCCAAGGAGGATTAGACCCACATGCTTTGTTCCAGGAATGCCAGTTCTGGACATTTATCCTGTGAGATAATTCAGAAATAGGGGAAAATGCTGTTATGAGGGGAAAAACATGTTTACAGCAGTGAGAATTAGAACTGTGAAAGGCCAAAAACTATATGAATGTTCCATAGTGGGGTTAAGTGAGTTGTGATGTATTAATTTAGTGGGATATTAAATTTATCACTCAAGTGATTAACATAAGGTCTCAACGGATTATAAATGTCAAAAATCCTCCATATCAGCTGCTGCTCTCAGTGGTGAGGAAACTGAGTTCCAGAGAGCAGAAGTGAGTTCTCTGAGATTGTGTGCAGGGCTGGAACGGGGCAAGGACTGGCCTTGGCGTGGCTCGCAGCCCAGCTCCCTTTCCGCCATTCTAGAATCTTCCAAAGGGAGATGTACGCCTCGCTCAGAAAATGAGTTTGAATTGGGGGAGGGAAGGCAGGCAGGACGTTAAGTGCCATGAGTTCAGGGACATTAAATGCCATTGAGTGACGCTGAGAATGTCAGTGCATCTCCAGGTTCCTCCAGTCCTGATGACTCCACTAGAAGGTGGGGAGAACCTAGAAGAAACTAGAAGGAACTCCCGGGTCCTTTTTTTCTCCCAGCTTTATTGAGGCATAATTGACAAATAAAATTGTGTATATTTAAACGGTGCAGCACTTTGAGTTGATATACATACAGATTGTGAAATGATTACTACAAGGTAATTAACACATTGCTTAAGGTCTGCTCTCTTAGCAAACTTCCAGGATACAATGCGGCACTGTTAACAGTAGTCACCATGTGACGGCCCCGGGTCGCTGACGTGTCTCTGACACTCCCTGAGCTCTCTTTCCACAAAGAGCAAAGGAGGTGAGGGACGTTGCAGCCCAGAGCCCCCAGCAGGTTTCATCCTCTATCTAGAATTTAATCACTTTGTTTTTATTTCATTTTTACAGTTGCATTGTAATTATGGAGAGTCACACTAATTTCCTATTTCTGGTAGCATTATAAGATCTCTTTTTAAATAACTTAAATAAATAGATGAGTTATTTAAAGAAAGGTAATGAATTGAAGAGTGTAAAGGAAGTGCAAGGATGTGGCAAAAGCTGGGAGGTGCTTCCAGAGTTGGGGAAACATGGGAAGCCCTGCCCCAAGCCACCTGGAATCTAGAACATTCATCAGCATATGCAGGGAATGGTGAGTTGAGAAAGGAGAACTCCAAGCTGCATGTGCACATTGATAGCAGTTATGGAGAAAAGAGTTCTGCATCTGGGTGGTGATGAAAGGAAAAACAAAGATGGTAAGCTAAATAGGCAAGGGGAGATTTTTGTTTTGTTTCATTTGTTTTAAAAATAGACGCTTGGATGTGTTTGCAGGCTGAAGGGAGAGACTGACTAGAGAGGGGGGCATTTATTCATTCCTGCATTCATTCATTCCATAGAGGTATCGAGCCCCTACTTTGTGCCAGGCACTGTGAGAGATGCTGCAGGTACAGCAGTGAACAAAACCAGAAAAAGCCCCTGCTTTCAGGGGTTTGCATCCTCGTGGGGGAAGACAGCAACAAAGAGATAAAAAATATATTATGTGCACAGTGGTAGAAAATGTCATGAGAGAAAATAAGGCAGGGAAATGAGATGGGGAGTGGTGACCGGTGGGATGCTATTCTTTGGTGGTGGTTGGAGAAAGCCTTGCTGAGGAGGGATATTTGAGTAGGTCTCAAATGAAGGGAGAGAGTGAGCCATGGGAGATCTGGAAGGAGAGGGCTCTAGGTGGAGGGAATTCCAAGTGCAAAGGCCCTGGGGTAGGTGTGTGTTTGAGAAACAGCGAAGTATGGTTGGCGTGGAGTGATGTGGGGAGGGCAGCAGGAGAGTCAGAGAGATGAGTGAGGAGGCTACTGCAGTGGTCCAGACCAGAGTCTCAGTGGCTCAGACCAGAGAGGTAGTTGTTGGATATGAACATGAAATAGACAGTAATGTGGGTGGTAATTACTTGGGTAATTAATAGTAAGGCAAGGGGCTGCAGAGGGCAGGAAAGAATGAGATGAAGAGGACTGAAGTGAGGGGCATGAGGAATTTGCCTAGAAAGGGAAGTGCAATGGTCTTACCCCTGGGGATGGAGCAGATGCAGACCATTGAGGCACAGAGACATGTAGGGGAGGAGGTAAGGGAAAGTGAAGTTGGGCAGGGCAGGACCTTGGGTACCCCAGGAAACAGTACCCATCACTTCCTGTAAATAATGGTAGGGGAGGGGAGATGCTCAGCCAGAAGCAGAACAAGTATTTGTTCCTGTCTGTCATCCCTCTTCTATTGTAAGCTCCAAGAGGTTAAGTTCTTTCCTGCTGGGTTCAGCACTGACTACTGAGCCCCCAGTAATGGGCATGGCTTACAGTGGCACCCAACCAATTTTGAGTGAATTAATGGATGGAAAGAAGGTTGGATGGAAAGATGGATGGAAGGATGAATGGAAGAATGGATGAAGAGAGGATAGATAGATGGAGAAGGGATGGGAGATCAGATGGGTGGAAGAAGAGATGGAAAGAAGGATAGATGGATAGAGGGACGAAAAGATAATATGCTAGAATCAGACTTAAAACTCCTAGTTCAAAGTTACTTTGAAATGAAGGAATGGGTGAAAGAATAAAAAGTTTTGAATAGTGCATTGGGGAATAATTTGAATCAGATTTGAATGGATGAAAACCAATTTATAGGTCAAGGTTTCCTTGGAGGATTGGAATTAGAGCAGAAGGAGTTGGTATTGTGAACGGATGTTTTAATCAAGCTGCCTAGCCTGACAAGTGCAGTTCGTTATGCAGTATGGGGTTGGGAAAATTGCGCTATTCTTAGAGTTAAGGAATCTGGATTCTAGTGAAGCAGTTGCTCCCCTTAAGCAGGTAAAGAGTTCAGAGCCCAGTCTGACAGAGCTCAGTCCCCTGGAAGAATTTGGGCTGGAGAGACAAGTCATCAGGCTCCCAGCCAAGCAGAGCTGCACTTCAGACTTGGGTAGAATCAAAGCTTTCAACATAAATTGAGTCATATGACATACAATCTTTTTCTCCCCTACACCTGAATTTATTTCTTCTGTATTGCATTCCTTCAAGATGCTCCTAGGAAACTAAGCTAATCAGATAGGCTAATTTATACTAAAGTGGTAGTGACTCTTGAGGGGAATCAGCCGTTCTACTACTTTCCACCAATTACAGTCATTGAAACTAGGACCCAAAGAGAGGAAGTGACTTGATCAACCTGGAATAGACACCTGTTTAGAGGTCACACTTGTGCTGAGTTTGCAAGGTAGAATAGGTGTTAGTGCAGGAGAAGAGAATCCCAGGCATGAATGAAGGGAATATAGGGAATATATAGGGAATATAGAGGGATGAATGGGGATATAGGCTCTTCAAGTGGTTCCTATGCATGGGGCAGGGGTGAGGCTTGGAGAAAGATGAGGCTGGAGAGGTGAGATATACCAAGTCACGGATGCCATTGTGTGCTGAGCTAAGGAATTTTGACTTAATCTTGTAGGCTGTGGGAAGCTCCTGAAGAATCTGGAGCCAAACACATTAGAGGCAGTAAATTATAGTGGCTAAGAGCATGGACTCTGAAGTCAGGCTGTCTGAGTTCAGATGTTGCCTCTGATGCTCATCAGCTGTGTGACCTTGGGAAAATCACTTCACCTCTCTGGGCATCAGTGCCCCATCTGTAAAATTGTACCTTCCTCATAAAGGTTGTTGTGAAGATAGTAGGTGTTATTTAAGTGCTACGAACCATGACTAGGATATACTAAATACTCGGTGTTTCTATGCTAGCAGCTATCTTCTAATCATCATCATTATTATTACTATTAGTTAGGTTTTAGAAAGCATGTTCTAATATCCAATGTTTTTGTGTGGATAGAAGCAGGATTAGACTGCACATAGGAAGACCAGGTGTGGTAATTCAGGTGGGATGGAACAGATTGTTACCCGAAAGCCAAATCCAGACTGCTGCCTGTTTATAAATAAAGTTTTATTGGAACATGGCCACACCCACTTATTGACATACTGCTATTGCCTTCATGCTACACCAGCAGAATTGAGTAGTTGCAACAGAGACTATCGGGCCCTCGAAGCTGAAGATATGTACTATCTGGCTCTTTACAAAATAAGTGTGCTGACCCCTCAGCCCGGGGGGCAGTTCAGCTTTGGGGCAGTGTCATGCTTCTGTGCACCTCCAGCCACCTTCCAAAGGGACTGCCACCCTTTAAGGCTCAGGACACACCTGGCTCTGCATTTCCCAGCAGGGTCATCCCCAACAGATGGGCGAGATGTTTAGATTCTCCCAACTCGATTTCCTCTCTGACTAGTTTGTACTGCTTTATTGTTCTTTTGCATATTAGTTCTTGTATCTTCAGATCTGTAAAGGCAAAAAATATTGAGAGCAGCCCATGACCTTTCTGGCAGTTTTCAATTTCTTTTGTCTTCATTTTTAGCTTTCATTACCCCCAGGATAGCATCTAATTATTTCCTGAATAATCGTGTCTCCCAGGCTCTGAGGAAATTTGAGAAGTTTGCTCCCCATTATGTCTTCCAAATTAGTTTCTCTTCAATTTTGGTGCACTTACTTTTGTCTTTTCATCTTGGTTCAGCCAAAAATAGTCTCTCAAATTGAGTGCTAAATTCTTTGGGATTTCTTTCATTCCAATTAACTTTCCTCAGGGCTCTCTTTGGTTTTATAAACGAGGTCTTTGCTCGTTGGGATCTTGGTCCTAAGCCACTGGGCTGTCTTTTCACGCCAGCCTCGCTTCTTGTCTTCATCCTTGTGAAGGATGGGGGTGGGGTGGGGGGAGAGCAGGGGGAGCTGTAGCAAGAGGCAGAGAATCTGGTGTGTCTGGACTCTGATGCTTACAGGCTGAGAGATACGGGGCAAGTCAACCTTAGCTGACTACAAAATGGGAGGAGATGCCTGCTGCATTGGGGAGCACATCAAGGAGAGGTATCAGCGTTTTGATAATGGGAGCTGGGGAGCAGGTGTGGGGGAGGATTAACACTCCTTCCCTGTTTCTGAGCCCCTATGAGTGTTACCGAGATCAAGCCCACTCTCAGATTCTCATAGTCTAATGATCAAGCCCTTAGCACCAGCTTCAGTTACAGGAGAAATTTCAAAAGCAATCAACAATTCTTTATTAAAAGTGTAATATCATCTGTGTAGTGAAATGCTTTTCAGTTTACAGATCGCTTACATACCTGTTACGTTATTTCCCAGCCTTCTGGAGTAGCCTGAGCCAAGGCATCAACCCGTTTTACAGATGAGGAAACTTAGCCCAGAGAGATTAAGTAACTTGCCCAAGGTCACACAGCTAACCAGGACGGAGTCACTTAAAACACTGAATCTCACCTCTCTTTTTTTGACATATGCTCACTCCTTCCTTTGTTAATTTTTTTAGTGTCCAAGTGGAGAGCATTGTCTTCTTAAGAATCCTTTTGCTGGGTGTGTAATATTCCAACAGTCTGAAAGCCAGGACTGGCGTAGCCTGAACCAGGAGTCTGGACATACAAGCCTCACTGGACATGAGGTTCCAGTCCAGCCCAAGCTGCTGGAGGCCAGGAGCTGGGTCATGTTCATCTGCCCACTTCCCCCGCCCCAGCTCCCAGCATGTGCTGGTCTCACTCCAGGGGCTCAGAGAACACGCACTGAACTCCACACAAGAAGTCGAGGAGACTGGGTGTGACTTTTCGTTCTACCACTTTCTAGCTGGGTGGCATCAGACAAGTCCCCGCACCCATGGGAGCCTCAGTCTCTTCATCTTTTAAATGGGGGTAGTGCCCATTCCATAGGTTGGCAGCAGGGTTCACATAAGAGAATATGAGAACATATCTGGAAGCGTGTCTGTGCTCAATAAACCCCAGGGTTCCCTTCCTCTCCCTTGCCTCCCTCCTTCTGCCTGAAATTCCACCTTTAAAGCCTTATTTGCTATCACTCTTTTTTGATCCATTGATCAGGACTTTTCCTGAGAGCAAGTGTTTCAAAACTAGGAAGAGGAGAGGCTGAAGATGGGGACAGGATCCTAACAAGGGAGAGAAAGAGGACAGAGAGCAGAGGTTCAGAAGTCAGCATTCCCTCCACAAAGCCACCATGGACCAGCCCTGTCGGTGGTAGAGATTTCCCTCTTTTTTTCCCCCCTCTCTCTCTCTTTTAAAAATATAAAACTATTTATAAAGGATGACTAAAGAGGAGATGTATGAAACTATTTCTTGGTAGACGTTTAAAAAAATTATTTTTTCAAGAAAGTATCTTTTCCTCCAGTATTTGTATTGATGACCTGAAGAAGCTTGTAAGACCATGAAGCCTCTATGGCATCGTGGCTTAGAAGCCCAGGCCCCGGGGCCAGGACCAGGGTTCAAATCCTGGCTCTGACTCATCCTGGCTCTATGACCCTGGACCAATTACTTCACCTCTCTGTGCCTCAGTTTTCTCATCTGTAAAGTGGGGGAAATGATGGTTCCTAGGTCACAGGGCAGTGTGAGGATTAATGAGATAATGTGTCTCAAAGTCCTAGGACAGTGCTGGGCAATGGAGTACTACTAATAAAATAAAAATAAACATTTTTAAATTAAATAATTAAAATAAAATATAGAATATATAATTATATAGGAACATAATAGTGAAATATATGTATGTTTCATATATGTGTATATAACTATATATGATATAATAAGTATAAAAGGAGAATCCGTGAACCATTCTTCCACCTAATCCAAATGCCTATGAACAGCAAGGACGGACCCAGCAGAAAGTTGTTCTCAGGCCCTTTGCCTTTCTGATACAGCGTCACTGACACCTTGCCCGTAAGCCCAGACCTCACATTCAACATTTTTCACGAGTACCTGATATTCCATCGAGTCCTCTGCCTGTGGCCGCTCTGGGTCCTCAGTTATTTCCTGCTGTGAGTCACTCCAGCCACACGGGACCTTCTTGGCACCTTCTGGGCTTCCCACCTGGAGTCTCAAGGCCCCCTGTTGACTTGTGAGTTGATTGAAGAGTCAGGTGTGAGAATGATTTCTCAGGTGAGGAGGGGAGAGTGGCAACTTGGGTCATCAGAGACCTAAAGGCCACTGTGGTTCTCAGGGCCAGGGCCAGGCCCGGGCTGGGGGACACACGGTGGAGCCAGGAGAGGCAGCTGCTCGGCCCAGCTGCTGTGGTGGCACCTAGCAGCACTGGGTGGCAGGCTTGTCCTGCTTTTATGGACACCAGTGTCCCCACAGTGTCCCTGCCGTGGAGGAGGCTCTGCTGGCGTGACACCGCCCCTCCTCTTCCCATGCTCATGCACTCCCCTGTCCTCCCCCACCTCTGTGCCCACCGGGGGGCTCACGCCTCCCACTTCCTAAGAAAGTCTGGGAACGATAACAGCCCGTACCGCCGAACAGGCACGGGGCTCATGATTTAATCTTGTCTCCTCCTCGCCACCAGCCACATGGTCCAGGAGGGTACACACGTCACAGCAGAAGAGACTAGGCCCAGAGAAGTCAGGGTGCTTTCCCAGCCAGGGGAGGAACCTAGGTCTGGGTCCAGAGCCTGCGCCCGCGGCTGTCAGAGTTTCTCAACTGGGTCACGCCCCTCGTTCGGTGGCCTTGGCTCCAAGTGGCTGAAGGCGGTCAAGGACCGAATCCAAGGCTGAGCGGCGGGGTTTGCGTATCTTGAATATATTCAAAGGGACTCAATGTCATCATTTATTTGCCCAAGTGCCCCTTCCATCAGGCATGGGACTTCTGAGTCAGGATCACACCTTGTTCACTTTGACTCTCAAGCACAGACCTGGAGCTGACACCTGAGCCCCACTTCTGCGCTGCTTTCGGAATGGGAGTTCCCAGAAGGGAGCCACAGGAGCTGCTTGGAGGGAAGTGGATACTCTCCTCCCAAGGGTCCCGAGGGAAGCTGTGGGACCACCATGGTTTGAGCACCTACTGTGGGTCAGGAACCGTGATGACACTTCTCATATGTCCTAGGGCACCCCCCCCCCCACCTTCAAGGCTGGATCACTGTCCCATCCCACAGATGAGGAAACTGAGGCAGCTGTGTATATGCAGGAGCAGGTGCAGGAGAGGCTGGCAGCCTTCCACTCCGGCCAGGCTGCTGTTGTGGGCCCTGCTACTTCTGCCTACAGTTTCCTAGGCTTGAATCTGGGACAGATCCCAAGTCCCGATCAGGTCATTCTGAGCTGATTCATCTTCATCTTTCCTCTCTGCCTCCCAGGGAGATGTCCCTGTCTCATCCTGGCAGACCCTGCACTGTTTCCTCTCAGTGCTAATTCCTGTCATCTCCACCGGGACCCCTTGGCAATTCCAGGAGCTGACCATCCACTAGCAGGGTCTGTGACCCCAGCCCTGGCCTCTGCTGACACCCCATCTCTTGCGCTGGTCGTGCCCAAACCCATCCCGCCAGGGCAGGGTCATGTCAGCATCCCAGCTCCATAAATCATGTGTGTGGGACTTGAAAAGGTTTGGGGCCAGCCCATCCTGATCAGCCCTAGCCCCCAGACAGTCTCTACAAGCCCCCTCCCCATTCTGGGGGGCTAAGCTTTTGCTTCAAGTCCTGTCCTGAGGTCCACCTAGGGCCCTGCCTCGGCCCTCAGTCTCCCTCTAGAGGCACCCCCAGACCCCATGCAACAGCCAGCCCATGCTGCCTGACCCCAAGTTCTGACCTCCCACCTGCCCTCTATCACCACGGGACTGGTTCTTCCTGGGATCCTTCCTCACCTGCATCCAGCCGACCGCCCATCCACGGGCCTGGAGTCACACAGACTTAGCTTCTTGGCCCAGGTCCCCTAACTGCTGTGTGACCCTGGGTAACTCAGTCTCCTCACTTAGCTGAGCCATCATTACTTTAAAAAAGGGCCAGTAATTCCTACTTTGCAGCATGGGTGGGAGGATAGGTGTAAAATCATCCAGCTAGTACTCATGGTCTCCTCCACTGGTGGTAGCACTCATTCATTCATTCATTCACGATTTACTGAGCGTCTCCTGTGAATCCAGCACTGGGATTACAGTGGTGAGCAAAGCCCAAGCCTGGTCCTGGTGCCTCTGTGCTCCTTGCCCTCTGGTGAGAGAGACATACAATAATGGACACACAGCAAGTACAGTGATGAGGGTGATGACTAGTGCTGTGGGAGAGGATAGCAGGGTATGGGGAGAGGGCTGGGAGGGGCTGCCTTGGTGGAGGTGTCTGGGGAGGTGGCCTTTGAGCAGAGACCTGAATCACTTGAGGAGCTAGCCGTGTGGCTCTCTGGGGAGGAGGGAACGGCCATGCAAAGGCCCTGAGATGGGCCTTGCCTGGTGCACTTGGGGGCCGCGAGGAGGCCAGCGTGGCTGAGCAGACAGAGTGGCAGGGAGCACGGGGGAGGTGGGGTCAGCGAGGGTGGCAGGGGCTGGACTGAGAGGGAGTCTTGTTTTATTCCAGGTGTGGTGGGTGCCAGCGGAGGGTGGCAGGTGTTGAGGACCCAGTGCCTATTACTGGTCCATGCTGGATCAGCGACAACTCCACCCCATCACTGTGACGGCCTGGGAGGACACGGGCCTCTGCCAGGTGGGGAGGGGAAGACAGGCAAGCTCCCGAGGGTCCCGGCCCCCCAGGCCCCCCACCCCTGCAGCCAGCCAGACAGTGCAGTTTCCCAGCTGCTGGCCACACGGGAGAGTGAGGAGGAAGGCTGGCAGCAGGCAGGGCTCCAACTGTGGATTTGAATCCTAGGCTGACTCGCTTCAGTGAGGAAGTTGGTGAAAGAGGAGAGGAAGAGGAGGAGGGGGAGGGGAAGAGGGAGGAAGAGGAGGGGGAGGAGGGGGAGGAAGAGAAGGAGGAGGAAGAGGGAGGAGGGGGAGGAGGAGGAGGGGGAGGAGGGGAGGGGGAGGAGGAGGAGGGGAAGGGGGAGGGAGGAGGAGGGGGAGGAGGGAGGAGGAGGAGGAAGAGAAGCAGGAGGAAGAGGGAGGAGGAAGAGGGGAGGAGGAGGAGGGGGGAGGAGGAGGAAGAATGGGGGAAGAGGAGGGGAAGGAGGAAGAGGGGAAAGAGGGAGGAAGAGGAGGGGGAGGAGGGGGAGGAAGAGAAGGAGGAGGAAGAGGGAGGAGGGGGAGGAGGAGGAGGGGAGGAGGGGAGGGGGAGAAGGAGGGGAAGAGGGGGAGGGAGGAGGAGGGGGAGGAGGGAGGAGGAGGAGGAAGAGAAGCAGGAGGAAGAGGGAGGAGGAGGAGGAGGGGAGGAGGGAGGAGGAGGAAGAGGGAGGAGGAGGAGGGGAGGAGGAAGAGAAGGAGGAGGGAGGGGGAGGAAGAGGAGGAGGGGGAGGAAGAGGGAGGAGGAAGAGGGGAGGAGGAGGGGGAGGAGGAGGGGGGAGGAGGAGGAAGAACGGGGAGGAGGAGGGGAAGGAGGAAGAGGGGAAAGAGGGAGGAAGAGGAGGGGGAGGAGGGGGAGAAAGAGAAGGAGGAGGAAGAGGGAGGAGGTGGAGGAGAAGGAGGGGGAGGAGGGGGAGGAGGGGAGGGGGAGGAGGAGGGGAAGAGGGGGAGGGAGGAGGAGGGGAGGAGGGAGGAGGAGGAGGAAGAGAAGCAGGAGGAAGAGGGAGGAGGAGGAGGAGGAGGGGGAGGGAGGAGGGGAGGAAGAGAAGCAGGAGGAAGAGGGAGGAGGGGGAGGGAGGAGGCGGGGGAGGAGGGAGGAGGAGGAGGAAGAGAAGCAGGAGGAAGAGGGAGGAGGAGGAGGAGAAGGAGGAGGGAGGGCGAGGAAGAGGAGGAGGGGGAGGAGGGGAGGAGGAAGAGCGAGGAGGAGGGGAGGGGGAGGGGGAGGAGGAGGGAGGGGGAGCGTGGAGGAGGGTGGAGGGAGGAGTTGGGGAAGGAGGAAGAAGAAGAGGAGGAGGAGGGAGAACAGGAACAGGAAGAGGGGGAGGAGGAGGAGGAGGAGGAGGAGTGGAGCATC
Organism: Orcinus orca; assembly: GCF_937001465.1. NCBI lineage: Eukaryota > Metazoa > Chordata > Mammalia > Artiodactyla > Delphinidae > Orcinus > Orcinus orca. Next base: position 6,422,245 of record NC_064568.1, read on the forward strand.
AGTGCATCTGCTTTCCTGGAACAGGATTTCAAATTCTATGCACCGCTCACACTTGGGGGAAACTATGTCAAAACCCTTCTGGACCCATCAGTATAAGATGCCCATGAGTTTTAGGAGTTGGAAACCAAGTAGTTTTAGGGAAAAAAAAAAAACTGTCTTAGTTCTGTAATTGGCTCCCAAGGCTCTGTTCAACGATTGTTAAAATACTGACACGAAACCTCCGAGAAAAATCGCTCCAGACCCTATATTTATCATTGTGTCGCTAGACAAGCAGAGGCCTTCCCATGGAGTGTCAGCTATGGTATGTTTCAAAGTCAGATAATTGACTTTATTAAGGAAGAGTCAGATTTGCAAAGGGAGCAGGGACTGAGACTCAGGTGTGGTCCACGGACCCTCCCACTGCCCAAAGTGCGCGAGAGGCTACAGGAGCTCCACGAACCTCCTGAAACCACAGATACCATATTTCTAGGTCGGTAGTTCTCACAGTGTGAGTCCACAGCAGCAACCTCACCTGGGCATGTGCTAGCAAATGCAGATTCTCAGGCAGTGCCCCAGACCTTCTGAATTGCACGCTCGGGGTCTGGGGCTCAGGCATCTGTGCTTTCATGAGGCCTCCAGGGGTTCTGATGCATGCTTCAGGTTGATGGTAGCTAGGGCCGAGCACTATAGAAGGACACAGTGGCCTAGAGTGGGGGTCTTGAGAATCACACTGTCCAGGGTTCAAATCCCAGTGCTGCCACTTAGTAGCTGTGTGAGCTTGGTCATTCACTAACCTCTCTGAGCTTCGTGTCCCCACCTATGAAGTGAAATCATACAAACCTTGGGACACAGAGGGGATTTTTAATCCAACAGTGATGATGGGTTCAGTCTTCATCAAATAAGAGTCCTAATGATAATGATGATAAGAATGTTTTGAAGAGGGGAGGGGTGTGAACGGAAGTGTGGTCCGAAAGACAACTCTCCAGGGCGGCCTGAACACCTGAGTGGCTACAGGTAGCATCACCAATGACTAGGGTCTTGGCTAGAGTGGCAGCAGAGAGAGGCATGAAGGGGGGGTTGTGAAAGAGTCATCAGAGGTCAGGTGGAGAGGGGTCACAAGCAATTCGATTCGCCCAGCAAATATTTCCTGAGCACCTAGGATGTGCCAGGCCCTGTTCTGGACCCTGGGTGTGCAGATGGCAGAGTTCCTGCCCTCGTGGAGTTCATGTGTCTGCAGGAGATAAAGTCGGTGAGCAGGCAAGCGGGAACGCACGAGGATTTCAGCACATGGTCGGTGCCACAAAGAAGGCTGAACAGGAAGGTGGGGCAGAGGGTGACATGGGACAGGCAGGGTGGCCAGAGCAGGTGACATTGAGCTGAGACCTGAATGACGAGCAGGAGCCGGTCAGGAGAAGGTTCTGGGGAACGAACAGAGGGCAGAGCCCATGCACAGGGATGAGCATGGCGTGTTAGAGGAGCAGGAAGAAGGGCAGAGCCTGGAGAGCGGACCCAAGCGTGTCCAGGGCACCACGGTTCTCACCTCTGAGACCCCACTCCTCCACGAAGAGCCGTGGTGGGGAATTGCCGATGTGATGAATGTAACCAAGCCCAGCACAGGCTGGGCCCTAGGAAATGTCCACCGCTGCCCCGTGATGGCCAGCTCCATACCCCCTGGCATCACAGGAGGAGTTCAGCCAGATGTCAAAACCAAAATCAGCTTGGGCATTGTAAATAAAAGTTCTGATGGCTTTAGCCCAATATCAGGTGTTAAAACAAGAGGCAGTTTCCTTAAAGCATCAGATATTGCTTGAGCCTCCACCAAGGAGGATGGACATGGGGGACACGGAGAAATGTACAAGTCCTTGATCCCAGTGCACGTCCCGGCCCTGCTGTTGCCAGCTTGTGGTTCTCCCTGGTCTCCTCTGAGATGGGAGGAGATGTCCAATAATAGTTTAGCTTACGAAGTACTAGGGAGCCAGGCCCCCAGAATGTGCAAGGTGATGGGATCAGAGCTGATCTCTGAGATAAGTGGGAACCTTCCGGGGATGGAACAGCAGGGGGAAAATGGGGAAAATGAGTGCAGACCACGTGGAGCCTCAGACTCAGTGACTGGAAGGTGATCAGCGAGATTCCCTCCTTAACTTCACTGAGCCTTAGTTTCCTCATCTGTAAAATGGGAATAATCTCAGCGGTAGTGGAGGATTACATGACATAATATTGTACAGCTGTGAGCGTGGTGCCTGAAACAAACTCAGACTCACTAAATGGTAGCTGCTATTATTAATATCAATATCGTTGTTGTCATCAGTACTATAACCAGCAGGGGAAGTTATGCCTCAGGGCTGCCTGGAGGGACTCGCTGAGCTGTGAAGCCTCTGTGGCCAGGTGTAGGACCCCGGGAGAGTGGCCCTCTGTCAGCCAGGCCTAGACAGAGCCAGTAGCCCCCGAGAAGAGGGTATGGGCTTTGGAGAGCTCCCGGCTGGTGACAGCAGGGGGCACAAAGGAGACAAATTGTGGCAAGACTGAATCCTGGAAGACTTCCCAGATTGTTTTGGATGCTCCCAGAGCCCCTTGCACTTACCTTTAGCACAGGGCACAGGTCCTGATGTGGTGTAGTAATCAGGCCCTTTATCATACTGAGAGCTCTTTGATGTTAAGTCCAGGGAATGACCCATGTTTGTACTTCCTGGGTAAGGCACAGCCACGTGGAGAGCAGTGATTGCTTGAATGAACAAATAAATGAACAAACAAACAATATAAAGAATTAAAGCCTCAATGAATGGGAGTAAGTGGGCTGGCTGGTCCAAGGAGGAGTGAATTTAGGGTGGGGACGGTGCGGAGGTATCATGCCTCTCTCCCCCATGGAAGGATCTTGGCTTAAGGCAACTGCACCTCTTTTGTTGGACACAAGGGGGCGCCATCACCGCAAACCCCACATTGGGAGGCTGAAGGAATCGGAACACTTGCCCGTAAAACTGACCTGATGCTTCAGTCCGAAGGGACCCAGTCCTTCTAGGGTGCAGATCAGCCTCCCTCAGACCTGAGCTGTCGATTACAAGAGGAAGAACCTGCTAATGATGACAGTCAGCTTACCACACAGGTGGTGAGCTCGGCATTGCTGCAGGTGTGCAGGCGAAGGCTGGCCTCAAACCTAGGTCTCTGGAGTGAGCCCCAGGCCTTTTCCTGACATACCTGCAGCTGCTGACGCTGCCCAAGGTGGGAGGAACCTGGAAAGCACCCCCAACGCCTGCCTGCCTGCCTGGGAGGGGAAAGGAAAGCCTTTCTGTGGGTCTCTTCAGAAAGTGCCCCATCTCCTTCCCCCGTGCAAACACCTTCATTCTATAATAGCTGAGGCAAGTTTTCCCCAAAGTAGCTTTGTTTCCTTTTTCTTTTATGGAATCACTTCAAATTTTACAGAAAGTTGCAGCAGTAGTACAAAGAGCTTTTCCCCCCAACCATTTGCTAACATGATACCCTGTCACCCCCAAATATTTTGTATTTCTTACAAACAAGGATGCTGTCTACCTCACCACAAGCTCCCACATCAGAATCAATACTTGATTCTTGCCTGAATCAAGTATTAGTACTAAGACGGTTGCCAAATGGTGATTTTCTGATTCTACCTTTCCTTCTAAATTTATCGATCGGCAATCCAGCCATATGGAAAAGCTTTCTCCTCTCCCATTTACTCACTCATTTATGTGTGGACTCAGTGTGGACGCATGGATTCCCATCGTATTTAATAGGTTACGGTCTATTACGGTGATTGTTTATTCTGATGCCCAGGTCTGGCCAGTGGGAGCTCCTTCACACTGGATCCTGTGTCCTTTTCATGTGCCCTCCTCCCACATTCTCTGGATACGTCTTTACTTTCTGGCACAAGATATTGCAGGCTTATCTTGTATTCCTGCCCTTTTTCTCTGTGTAAGAGGACCGTGAATTTATTATCCTGCAGAGGGGCATTTGCAAACTGTGTTGCTCTAACCCGCGGACCCTAAGAAGCCTCACTGTGCAGGAGGGAAGGGGCTCGACGCTGCAGTCAGACTGACCTGGGTTCACATCCTACCACTTACTAACTGTTTCCTCGGGCAACTCTCTCAACCCCCATAAGCCTTTCCTCATCTGTAAAATGGGTATAATTTTCCTACAACCCCACAGGGGAAGAAATGAGGGAAACCTCTCCTAAACGTGAGTGGCCATCTCCTGGAGCTCACTTTGCTGCTGCTGTTTTAACACCACCAGCACCAGCAGGTGGCCAGTGGCTGGGAAATTGATAAGGGAATTCCTGGACCCCCCGTAGAGGGTAGAGAGCTGAGTTAGAGACCCTAACTCAGTTGGGCTCACCAGTGGTATGCTTTGCCTATCCAAGTTGTCACTTCTTTCCTCCCAACAGGACTTGACATTTATTCCCTGTCTTCCAGCACCTTATCATGGGGAAAGATAGACATTTGTAGGAATGAGAAACGTGCACCTGGGATTTTGTGAGGGAGAGCCCTGACATCTTAGAGGTGCCCTGACAGCCCGGCTGCAGGGAAAGCACCTGGCATGCAGCGAGTGCTCAATAATTGACAACTGCTGCTATGCTTCTGCTCTTTAAATGGTCGAATGAGTTTGGGAAATGTTGCATTCTGGAGCATTCTTAGAGATTCATGATGCAGGTTGGGATGATACAGATGCTGGTAATACACACTTAACATTTTGCTTTTGGAAGGTGGGATCTGAGCCTTCCCTATCTCTGAACTCTCCCCAGTGCCAACAGCTCAAGGCTTGTCATATACTAGATGACAGTAAATGCTAAAGGGATCAGCATCCCTCCTCCAACTCGAACCTTCCCACCCACTAACCATTCCTCCTCCTCATTTTCCCATTTTTATGTTATGGACGTGTCTCCTGGTCCCTTTGGCTCAAATTCTCTCCTCCTTCTCCTGTCCTCCACCTTCTGCCTTTCAGTCCCTCCTTTGAGGTCTCTCAAACACATCACGCATCTCTAGCTGCCTCTGTAGTAGTTCAAGCCTCCATAACCCCTTGCCTAACTGCGTCTCAGTCTCCAGTCCCCCACCCCCATGCATTCCAAACCCTGCAGGGAATCTGTTGCCTGGTCCATGCCACCTCTTCAGCCTGGCATTTGAGGTCCACAACCTCCTAGCCCTGTGGGGTGGTCCCGTCCCCCATAGAATCTAGGAAGCCACTTTTTAACCAGTTTTCCCCAAGGAATCCTGCTTCACTGCAGGATATTAATATAGCCACCTCGGTTCTCTTTAAATAAGTCTTTGCTTGGTAGATCCTTTCCTGTCCTTTCCCTTTAAACGGATTTGTATCTGTATATTCAGAGTAGGTTGCTGTAGACAACATATGGTTGGGTCTTGCTTTTTTATCCAGTCTGAAAATATCTACTTCCTAACTGGGGTGCTTATGCTATTTAAATTTTATGTGACTATTGGTAAGATTGGGTTTAAATCTACCATTTTGCTGTTGCTTTCTATCTGTCCTACCCATTCTTTATTCCCCCCCTTTTCTGTTTTTTTCTTTCTTTTGCCCAATCAACTATATTTATGGTTCTATTTTATCTCCCTTGTTGGCTTATTATATGCCCAATTGTTAAGCAGTTGATTTCGGGTTTATGTACTACATCTTTAACTTATCACAGTCTCCGTTCAAGTATGCCACTTGTCATGGGATGGAAGAATCTACAACAGGACATTTCATTGCCCCCCTCTTGGCTTTTGAGCTATTGCTGCCATGCATTTTATTCACTTTATGTTGTAAACCCACAATAAATTATTATTTTTGCCTTAAACAGTTAATTATCTTTTAAAGAGATTTTTTAAAGACTATTTCTTATTAACCCGTCTGTTTCTCATCTCCAGTACTCCTCATTCCATTGTATGGGTCCATGTTTTCCATCTGATTATAATTCCCCTTCTACCTAAGGGAGTTCCTTTAACATTTCTTGAGGTGCTTGTGATAGAGTCTGAAGAAAAGGGTCTGAAAAAAGTCTTTTTTCAAAATAACCGCTCCATTGAAACATAATTTACATATAAAACTCACCCGTTTAAAATGTAAAATTTGCTGTACAATTCAACAATCACCACTGTCTACCTTTAGAACATTTTTATCACCCCCCAAAAGAAACCCCATACCTGTTTGCACTCACCCACTCACTCTTCATTCCCCTCTTCTCCCCAGCAACTATTGATCTACTTTCTCTCTCTGTGGATTTGCCCACTCTGGACATTCATATAATTGGAAACACATACTATGTGGCATTTTGTGTCTCACTTCTTTCATTTAGTATGTTTTTGAGGTCCATCCGTGTTAGAGTATGAATCAGTACTTCATTTTTCTCATGGCCAAATATTCCATCATAGGGTTATTCCACGTTTTGCTTATTTATTCATCAGTTGGTGAAGATTTGGGCTGTTTTCACTCTCGGCTATTACAAATAATTCTGTTATGTATGTACATGCTTGTACAAGTTTTTGTGTGGAAATTTGTTTTCAGTTCTCCTGGGTATATACCTAGGAGTGGAATTGCTGGGTCATATAGTAGCTCTATATTTACCCTTTTGAGGAACTGCCAGACTTCTTTCCATAGCACCTGTGCCATTTCACAATCTCATCAGCAACGTACCAGTTTTCCATATCTTCACCAACCCTTGTTGTTTGTTCTCCTTCATTTTTGAAAGATATTTTCACTGTGGATGGAATTATAGGTTGACAATTTTTTCTTTCAGTACTTTAATCATGTTGTTCCACTTTCTTCTAGCTTTCATTGTTTCCAGTGAAAAGTCTGCTGTTATTCTTTTCTTTCCATTGTTTCTCCATATACAGTGTATGCTTTCTCTCCTGCTGCTTTTAAGATTTTCTCTTTATCACTAGTTTTAAGCAGTCAGATTATGGTGTAGTTTTGTTTCCTTTGCTTGCGGTTGGTTGAGTTTCTTGAATCTGTGGATTAATAGTTTTCATCAACATTTTAAAATGTTTGACCATTATTTCTTAGAACATTTTTTTTTTTTTGGTCCCTCTAACAACCTCTTTTTTCTTTCCTTTGAGGACTCCAATTGTATGAATATTAGGCCCCTTGTTTCATAGCTCACAGGTGCTTTATTCTCCCCCCCTCCCCCCCCTTCTTCTTCCTTCTCCTCCTCCTCCTTCTTCTTCTCTCCCTGTATTTCATTTTGGGTAGTTTCTACTGCTATTCATAAAGTTCACTAATATTTTCTTCTGCTGGAAGTAACTTGCTGTAAATCCCATCCATATCCCAGACATTCTACTTTTAATCGCTAGATGTTTGATTTGGGAGTTTTTATATCTTCCATATCTCTCCTTTACATGCCTATTCTTTCCTTTATCTTCTTGTTACATACAGAGTAGTTTCAAATAGCTGTTTTAATATTATTCTACCAAATCTCTCACCTGCATTATTTCTGGATCTGTTTCAGTTGGATTAGTTTTCTCCTTAGTATGGCTCACATTTTTTCTGCTTCTTTGCATGCCTAGTAATTTTTTTAAAAAGTTATTGTGGATTTAATGTTGAGTGACAAATTTCTTGAATTTTCTTTAAATCTTTTTGAGCTTTGTTCTGAGATGCAGTTAAGTTAGCAGGAAACAGTTTGATTCCTCTGCAGCTCACCTTTAAGCTTTGTTGTGTGGAAACAGAACATCCTTTAGTCTAGGACTAATTTGACCCCACTACCAAGGAAATAGCCTTCTGAGTACTCTACTTGTTGCCCTGTGTGTGAGAAGGTCTTCCCTGGCTGGATCTTAGGTTTGCCTATTTGAACTTAGTATAAGTAGAGTCATGGGATATATCTTTTTGTGTCCAAGTTCTTTCATTCAACGTTATGGTTGTGGGATTGTTGTTGCATGCAGTAGTAAATGTTTTCCATTCAGTACTTGTGAGTACACCACAATTTATTTATCTATCCTACTGTTGATGGAAATTTAGGTTGTTTCTAATTTTTATCTATTTTGAATAACACTGCTTTGTTTTATCTTTCACATTTAGATCCAGAGTCCAGCTGGAATTAATTTTTGACTGTGGTGTGAGGTAGGCATCTGGGCTCATTTTTCCCCATGTGATTACTCAGTTAATCCAGCTCTGTTTGTTGAGATCTATCCCATTCCACTGGCCTATTTGCCTACCTGGGTTTTAATACCACAGTCTCCATTACTGCAAGTTGATCATATATCTTGATATCCAGCAGTGTACATCTTCTAACATTGTTCTTTCCATTTGTTTCCTTTTGTTGTTGCCCATGATCACATACATGATCAATTGAGGTGAGCTCTGCTTAAGCTGAGTCTTTGCTTCTTGTTCAGTCCGCCGTGGTTGTGAAGCTCAGTTTCTTCTCCTTGCAAACCAAAACACTGGTAAAACTAACTGTGCCTGAATTCTCTACTATGGAAGCCTCCCAGTGCTCACGCCTGCAGTCCCTTAACCCACACTCCCCACATACATCTGCATTTGAGACTCTGGAGTCTGACTCTCCTGAGGTTGAATCTTACCTCTGCCACTGTGAGGCCTGGGGCACAGGTTGGACATGGGGCAAGTTGCTCCTTTGTTCTGGGCCTCGGTTTCATCATCTTTGGAATGGGAGAGGTCATAGTAACTAACTAACAGGGTCATTGTGAGGACTAAATAAGATTATGTAAAATGTTTAATACATGGAGTAATCGACAGGTACTATCATCGTCATCATCATCTTTATCATTATTGCCCCATAGTCCCTCCCAGCCTGTCACCAGGAGGGGCCAGACCCCAAGCTGACCATCCTGCTACATTCACACTGATCATGTGGTCCCTTCGGGAAATGGGCTTCTGCCTTCCTCTTGGGTCAAGGCATGCCTGACCTGTGACCCATCTCTACCACCCTCCTCACAATTCCCAGTTACCCAGCTCTCAGCCCCAGAGACTCAGTCCCTGTCTTCTCCCATGTGCTGTTGTGGGCCCAGCTCTGGACAAGATTTCAAAAATGAAGACAAATGTCACCTCCATGGAGAGGCCTTTGCTCCCCACACCCCTGTCCCGTGAGTCTCTCTTCCTGCTGTATTTTTCCTTGTGACACCTAATGGTCCCTGCCATTAGATCACATATTTCTTTATTGGCTGTCCATCTTTGCCACTAGATGGAACCTCAGTAGGGGCTGGGACTTTGTTTTGTCATTGCTGGGTCTCCAGCACCTTGAGCAGTGGCTGGCACATAGTAGGTGTTCAATAAATATTAGTTGATTGGATGGATGAACCGTTTTTGCCAATGTTATTCATCCATTGATTCCATCGATACTTGCCCAGCACCTACTGTGTTTCTGGGTCTTGGCATTTGTTATGAATTGAATTGTATCCCCCAAAAGACATATTGGAGTTCTAACCCCAGTACCTCAGAATGTGACCTGATTTGGAAATAGGATCATTGTAGATATAATTAGTTAAGATGAGGTCATACTGGGGTAGGGTGGGACCTTAATCCAATATATCCTTATAAGAAGAGGAGAAGAGATACAGACATACAGGGGAGAAGGCCATGTGATGATGAGGGTTAGGGTTGAAGTGCTATAGCTGCCAGCCAAGGAATGTCAGTGTTTGCTGGCAAACCACCAGAAGCTAGGAGGAGGCAAGGAAGGATTCTCCTCTGCAGATTTCAGAGAGAGCATGGCCTTGGTTTGGGACTTCCATCCCCCAGAACTGAGAGAGGATAAAATTCTGTAGCTTAAGCCACCCAGTGTGTGGTACTTTGTACTTAGTTAAGAAACCAATACAGCATTCCTCTGCTCATTTGCCTAACAGGACACCAAATCTTTACCCCTGCCTGGATATCCCCATTCAGTCAACATACTTGATTTCCAGTGACAGACACCAGGAAAGGATTAAGCAGAAGAGGACCTCAGGCAGTATATGGAATCTCCTGGAAGGCTGGAGAGGGGGTCTTTGGGAGTGGGCTGGGATCAAGGGAGGAAGACACTGGAAACATCCCAAATCCAATCATAGGATCCATTGGGTGTGCGGTAGGCAGATTATACAGTGGCGCCCAGTGACCCCCACCTCTTTGTATCCAAGCCTGTGTATTCCCCTCTGGAGTGTGTGCTGGGTTTAGTGACTCACTTCTAATGAATAGATTACTGTAGAAAGTGATAGGGGCATGTTAATTCCTACATTCAGTTATAAAAAGGCTCCTGATTCCTCTCTTGCTCTCATGCGCTTGCTCTGCTGGAAGGCAGATGCTGTGTTGAGAGCTGCCCCGTGGAAAAGCCACAGCCACTGAGGAACCAAGGCCCTGCATCCAACACCCTCTGTGGAACCAAATCTTGCACCTGAATGATCCTGGAAGCTGATCTTTTCCTGGTGAAGCCTGGGGCCCTGGCTGATACCTTGACTGCAGCCTCATGAGAGACCCTGAGCCAGAGGACTCAGCTGAGCAGTACCTGGATTCATGACCCACAGAAACAATGAGATCATAAATGTGTGTGTTCTTCTAAGCTGCTCAGTTTGGGGTAATTTGTTATGCAGCAGTAGATAACTAGTACAGAATGCAACTACTGTGGAAAGCTCTGCTTGCTAGCCTGATAATCTGTGCTTACCTCCTGCCCCTTCAGGATGAATCACCTACTCTCTCTGCTCCTTTGTTCCCTCACTCCAGATATAAAAACTCCTAAGTGGGAGCATTTGATTGGTGGAATTTAGGTCATGTGCTAAAAAAAAAAATACAGATGCTGTATGGACAGAAAAAAAAAATCTCTTCTTTAGGTTTCCTGCTTACATGCTTATAGTAACCTTGACTTCTTCTTAGCACTTATTAATTAATGGATCTATGCCACTAAGTCGCTAAGGTCTTGTCCACTAAACTGTAGGCTCCCAGAAGGCAGAAACTGTCTGTTTTGTTTGTTACTCATTCCGTTGCCCCAACACGTGGCCTGACCCATAGTAGGTGCTCATTAAATGCTTGATGAATGAATGAGTGAATGAAAGCTTGACACCTCTCACTCTAGTTTATACACGTTGTCTTCTCAACATGGAGTAATATCTCTCAGACTTTCCTTATCATAAGAATCAGTTGGGATGCTTCTTTAAAATGCAGAATTATAGGCTCCATCACAAGTCTGGGATGAGGCCCAGAAAACTGTAATTTAACAAGCCCCCTGTGTTATTTAAGTAGCTGGGAGCTATAACATCACTTATCTCTAAGACCCGGTCCCCCTCAGCCCAGCTCACCACTAGCTGAAACCCAGCTGGATATTTTGTAGCCTTCTTCTCTGGGACAAGTGACCCTCATTTCTTTCCTCTTTCTCTGGACCTGCTGATCACCCCCTTTAGTCACCTGCAGGGTCTTTGCTTCTCCTGATTTCTCCATGACCTTCAAGCATCAGTCCAGCTATGGACACGGAGGCATTCTTATGCAGGAGTGTGCGTGGGCATCTCACTCACAGGCAGCATTGGGTTATGGGACTCATTCGATATTGGGTTCAGGGGATGGCCAGAAAAGATCTGGTCCCTGAAGATGGGCAGGAAAGACAATGCTTATAAAAGCAATCCATCTGCTAAGTGCCAGATGAACAGTAGGGATGGTAAGTGCCACAGGGAGTAATGTAGGGAGTGAGGCCAAGAATGGAAGCATTCAGGGAGGTCTGCATGGAAGAAGAGTATCCTAAGCTGGGCCTCAAAGAGAGATGCTTGAATCCAGTGAAGAAGTAATGAAAAGGAAAAAAGAAAAGGAAGGAGTATACCAGGCAGGAGGAATTGAGTGAGAACAGCTGTGGAGTTGAAAATGGCCAGGGCAAGTGTTCTGGCTAGCTATTACCACATAATAAATCACCCCCAAATTTAGTGGCTTAAAATAGTAACAATTAATTTATTCTCTCTCATGGTTTTTGTGGGTCAGGAAATCAGGAAAGGCCCAGCTAGATGGTTCTGGTTTGGGGTGTCTCATAGGGTTGCAGTGAGAGGGAGAGAGTGGCTGAGCTGGGACAGTGGGGGCGGGGCTGGAGCAGCTAGAAGGTAGCCTCCCTCTCCCTTTCTCTCTCTGTCTCTCTGTCTCTCTCTCTCTCTCCATTTACGCAGTCTCAGGGCCTCTCCTGTGGACTGTCTGCATGGGCTACTTTGGGCTTCCTCACAGCATGGCAGCCTCAGGGCCATTAGCTGGCTTACATAGCAGCTAAGGGCCCCAAAGGTGACCGTCTAAAGAAACCCAGGTGGAAGCTATAATGCCTTTTAGGACCAAGCCTCAAAGTGAAATAATGTTGTCTCTGCTGAACTCCGTTGGTCAAAACAGTCGGAGAAGCCCACCTAGTTTGAAGGGGAGGGGACATAAACCCCGCTTCTCAATGGGAAGAATGTCAGCGTCACATTATAAGAAGAGCGTGTGGGCTGGGAGATACTGTTGTGGTCCTCTTTGGAAAATACAATCTATCACAGTTTAAGGAACATGCAGACCATCTTGGTTGTACCAAGAGGTGTCAGTTTACCTGGGCTAAGGAATGCCCAGGTGGCTGGTAAAACGGGATTCTGATTGTGTCTGTGAGGTTGTTTCCAGAAGAGATTAGCATTTGAATTGGTGAATTGAGTAAAACAGATTGCCTTCCCCAATGTGGGCGGGCACCAGCCAATCCTTTGAGAGCCCAAATAGAACAAAAAGGCAGGGGGGGCTTCCCTGGTGGCGCAGTGGTTGAGAGTTCCCCTGCTGATGCAGGGGACACGGGTTCATGCCCCGATCCCACATGCCGAGGAGCGGCTGGGCCCGTGAGCCATGGCCGCTGAGCCTGCGCATCTGGAGCAAAGGCAGGGGAAGGGAGAATTCTCTGTCTCTCTCTCTGTCTCTCTGTTTCCCTCTGTCTCTCTCTCTAAGTATATATATTTTTTTTTCCTACTTCTCAGGAGAACCCTAATATAGGGTCTATGTGGTAGCTTAAGGAATTAAGCTTGCAGAGATTGGGTGGGGTGAGATTATTGGGAGGGATGAATTTGAACTCGGCCTGAAGGCTAAGGGGAACCATGAAGGTTTATGAAACGGGAGTGAGCTTTGCATGGCTTTAGGGGAAGTAAAATTTGGTGCTGCTGGGGGAAAGGGTGAAGGAATGAGAGCCATTTAGGGATGGCAACAGCATCCTATTGTTGACTCAGCTTGTGAGCGTCTATAACCCTTGGGTTGTTTGCTTCTGTGTCTGGGCTCATTCCCCCATTGGTATTGCCTTTTCATCTTTACTAACGTCAAAGTCATTACTTTCCCATCTCCAAGAATTTGGTACTTTGTTTTGCAGGATCATGATTTTCCTCTGGTCAGGAGCACTCTCTGAGGGTTCCCTTCCTTTCTCCCATGTATTAGCAACTTCTCCTAATGCAGCATCAGCAGTTTTGATGAGCTCCCTCTAGGTCCCTTTGCCTGCGCCGCGAATCGAGCTAGGCGGGTGCTGGTCCTTATTTCAGGAGGCCTCGTGATGCCTGATGCCAGACTGTGAGCCACCTCCTGTAGAGGGAGCTCCCAGCACTGCCCCTTCCCTGGCTGCCTGACTTGGTAAAACTACTTAACCTGTCTGCAACTCAGTTTCTTTATCTGTACGTGGAGATTATAACAGTGCCTACCCCGTAGAGTCAGGCTGAGGATTTAGCCAGATAAGCCATGAAAAACGCTCGGCTCAGAGCCCTGCCTGTAGTGGCCTCTCCATGAGCATGAGCTGCTGTTACTAAGGTCTGGAGAGGAGCGTCTGTTGCAGGATCAAAAGCTCCAGACAGGGCTTCCCTGGTGGCACAGTGGTTGGGAGTCCACCTGCTGATGCAGGGGACACGGGTTTGTGCCCCGGTCCGCGGAGCGGCTGGGCCCGTGAGCCATGGCCGCTGAGCCTCAGACAGTAAAGTAGAAAGAGTGCGGCCCCGCCAGCAGAGAATGCGTTCAAAGTCCAGCAGGGCCGTCTGCTAGGAGTGCGACTTTGGGTGAATCACTTCATCCATCCATCTCTCTGTCCATCTGTCCATTCAAAAAGTGTTTCTTGAGTGTCAGTACTTTGCCTGCAAGTGAGTTCTGTGCTGAGGATTCATCGATGGGTAGGGCAATCCCAGCTCCTGCCCTCATGAAGCTTAGTCTCTCAGGGAGGACAGATGCTGAACACGCAGTGACCTGCAGGCTGTGTGTTCATGGTGGAGGAACAAGGTGCTGACCCAGTGGGTCTTGCTTCCCCCACTGCACATTTGGAAATGTCTACAGATGCTTTTGGTTGTAAAGCTTGGGGGGTGCTACTGGCATTTGTGGATAGAGGCTGGGGATGCTGATAAACATCCCATAATACACAGGCAGCCTCCACAACTAAGAATTGTGTAGACCAAATGTCAAAAGTGCCGCCGAGGTTGAGAAAGACTGTGCTGTAGGAATGCATGGCGGGGGGAGGGCCTCAACGAGTGGGGGTGGGTGGGCAGCAGTCAGGGAATGCTCCCTTGAAGAAGTGACATCAGAGACCTCAAGGACGTGTTAGCCAGGTAGTGTGTATGTAGGTGGAAGGGGCGCTCGGAGAGTGGAAGAGTGTTCCTGGCAGAGGGAACAGCATTGCAAAGGCCTGGAGGCAAGAGAGAACAGGGCCCCTGAGGAAAGTTCATTGCTCCTGGGATATAGAGAGTGGAGGGGGTTCAGGGGACAGATAAGATGGCACGTGTGAAGCACATACTACAGGAAGCGCTCAGGGGGCCTGAGCGTTTTCCATGCCTTATCTCACTGAATTCTCACGGCAACCCTCTAAAGTATGTGTTATTGTTTTGCCCTTTTACAGATGGTTCAGAGAAGTGAGAAGTGGATGGTCATGATGTTTTTGTTGCCGTAAAGTCCAGCATCAAACACATGTAAGTTCAGGCACCAAGGAGGGGCTCGTGTTGTGTTTGTTGATTGAGTGAGTGAGTGACAGAATGAATAAACCAAGCACATATCTGGGGGTCCTAAAGTGGAGCTGGGCTAAACAGAAATGACTGTCCCATGGGGCCTGGGAATTGAGGCACAGCCACAACTGTCCTTGAGACAAGCAAGGAAGTGTCCCAGCACCCAGGTGTGCTTCACCTGCAGGGCCCTGGAAGTCCCGGCTTCTCTCATTCCTTCCTCCCCGCTAGATGAAGAACACGTCCCAAAGGCCACCTACATCATCAGCTCGCTGTCCTGTCACATCATCGTGGAAGGATGTGGAATCGGGCTGGCACGATCTGCTTCTCAAAGGCCATATCGTTGCAGGGGGGTCACCTGAGGATGCAGTGACCTACATTGTGCCTTTTGACGACATGGCCTTTGGCATCCTCAGCCACCCAGGAGGAGCTGGCAAAGCGCAGGTTCCCAGACCCCATCCCAGACTCTGGGGGCAGGATGATATAGCAGTCTGTAGGTTGTAGATTTTCACAATCTCCCCGGATGACTTTTAGGCTAATGTGTGGGAAATGACACCACGAACCAGCAAAACAGCCAGCCTTTTGGCGGGCAGCCTGCGTCTCACAGAGGTCCCAGCATGTCGTGGGATGGCTGCATCTGCTGAGATCTGACTCTGTGCCAGGATCCAGGCTGAACCCTCACTCAGGGATCCGCAGGACGTGCTCATTTTACAGATGAGGAAACTGAGGCCCAGTGCATTGAAGTACCTAGCCATCCGAGCACGATCTCTGGCTCAAAAAATGAGACCTCATTAAACACAGGTGCTGAAACCTGTTTGTGGCCTGAAGGAGGTAATTTGGTTGAGTTCACCTTGCTGGATGGTGAAATAGCCCAGCTTTTCCTCTTTTTTCCCCCAGGTCATTTACTCAAGAGAAAGTCCTGTGGAGGTTATTGGAATGAGCTTGGGGAGATGGTGTGAAGCCCAACTCCAAGGGAGGAATGGAAGAGTCAGAGGGCAGGTAGGTCAGAAAACTCCAGTGAGGAGCTGGAACAGGAACCCAGCAAGGCTGGCATCCTTTGTCGGGGAGGTGATTGTCTGGGACCTCCGGGCAAAGCCGTCTTGTACCCAAGAAGCAGAGTGATGGCAGTAAGCTTGTGTGTAAACACAGGATAGCTGCAAAGAATGAGCCCACTGGGTTGGGTCCAAGACCCAGAAATGCCTCCAGAAATCCTTGTCTGGCACCAGGCAGTGTGTTGAGAAGGATGCATTGGAGTGGCATTGAGGGCTTTGGGCTGGGGATCCAGAGAGCTGAGTGACTTCCGGTTTGTTCCCTTTGCTGTGTGAGCTTGAATCAACATTCGTCCCTCTCTGAGCCCGTGTTTCCCTGTATGATGTTGGGTTTGAACCAACTGCTCTCTAAGGGTCTTCTTGTTCTAGACTAAATCCTTAACCTCAGGGCCTGACACAGAATAGCTGCTCAGTAAATCTGCGTTGAATAAGTGGATGTGCTTCTCCTCCTCCTTTGTTGGAACCGAGGTTGGCGTGGTATTCCACTCCTTCTGCCCACTCCTTCCCCACACATACAGACCTTCAGTGGTCAAGTGCTTTCTCTAGCGCCTGTGTGCAGCCTGTTTGACCCTCTGTCCTCCAGGCCACACCATCTGGCTGAGTGCCCCATCTTCTTACTGCCCCTCCCTCCCTCCCGCCACCTGCAGCTTGTCCCTTTTGACCCAGCCCCCTGCAGTGCAGCCAGCGGGGTCTCCCTAGGACGCAGTCAGAACCAGCACATCCCTCTTCCCAAACCCCAGCTGCCCACGGCCTGCCCACTGGCGCCTCTCCCCAGTGACCCCACATTTGGCCCCAAATCGCCTTTCAGTCTGGTGCCCACCATTCTCTCAAAGCCTGGCCCCTTGGAGCTTCACAGCTCACCTGAGGAAGCTGGGAAGAGCAAGGTAGGATGAGGCCACCTCACTGTGGGCCCCCGTCTCCAGTAACTCGTGGCTCTGCGATTGACTGGTCCGCAGATACACGTACGGTGCCTCGGCAGCTCCGCCCGTGATGCAGGACACATCACAATGTTATAACTGATGACCCATGGGTGAGGGTGACGGGGCAGGTGCAGGGAGCACCAATGTTGGGCCCTTTTTTTTTTTTTAATATTTACTTATTTGGTTGCACCGGGTCTTAGTTGTGGCTCGCCGGTTCCTCAGTTGTGGCATGTGAACTCCCAGGCGCGGCATGCATACGGGATCTACTTCTCCGGCCAGGGACAGAACCCGCCCCCCCCCCGCCCCCCGCACTGGGAGCGCGAGTCTTAACCACTGCGCCACCAGGGAAGTCCCTAATGGGCCCTTTTGTGGTCAACCCGAAGACGACAGAGCGTAGATCTGCGGGCAGAGCAGCCAGTGGGGAGCTCAGCCCTGTTTG
Organism: Orcinus orca; assembly: GCF_937001465.1. Lineage (NCBI taxonomy): Eukaryota > Metazoa > Chordata > Mammalia > Artiodactyla > Delphinidae > Orcinus > Orcinus orca. The sequence continues at coordinate 6,439,478 of NC_064568.1, forward strand.
TTGCGGCTGCTTCACTGACGAGTTATGTGGCCGCGTGAATCACTCAGCCTCTCTTAACCTCAGTGTCCCCATCTGCACGTGGGGCTGGTGCGACTCACCCCTCTCGGGGTTGCTGGGAGGATTGCCCAAGATAATGGGCCTGAGGTATGCGGGTGCTTTGCCTGTGCTGGACTCTGTTGTGGGGCGTCACCACGGAGGGCTGGCCCCCGTCCAGAGCCCGTGATCTCTGAATCCTTCCGCTTTCAGCTGCTCCCCATAATGGCCTGCGTGGCGAGGCTGCGTTTCCGATTTTGGCTCGAGGCAAGCATCGATCTGGGGTGTGCTTTGTGAGGGTGGATGAGTGGACACCCAGCCACTCTCCAGATTGGATCTTGGCCTTTAAATGATTAATGTGTTCAGGCTGCAAATAGTACCGTATGTCCCAGTGCCTCCGGGATGCTTGGGGAAAAGTCCGGTCCCCCTCAGCACTTTGGAACAGGAGGCCCGAGGCCAGAATGTGGTTCTCTTTGCTGAATTTAGGGCTGGGCGCTCCTTCGTGTCAATAGGACGCTGCAGTGTTGGAGGTGGGGCCTGTCCTCTCTTCTGTTCAGGTGGGTTTGTGGTTTTGTTTCCTTCTTGGTGGACTGGAAGGAAGCCTGGGTTAGGAATTGAGATGTGGACTTGGGTTTTCACAGTCTGTTCAACTGGTTGTGTGACTTCTCCAAGTTCTGTCTTCCCGCTTGCAGAATGGAGACATCAGTCTCGCCCTGGAAAAGCTCTTTGGGAACTAGGAAGCAAGCACAGGGCAGGCACTTCTGGGTTTGGTGGTAGACTCTGTGCACTGAGTAAAAATAGCATGGGGCCATCTACATCTACATGCTCTCATGCCCACAGAGGGGGCATAATGGGATGTCATTTAGCTCCGAGCTCATGCTTGTCCCTGAGCCCAGGGCAGAGCCTCTGGGTCTCAAAGATGCTCCCCTTCCTGTCTTCATCCCTTGGTACCCACAACAGGCCCAGCACATAGTAGGCGTTCAGAAAAATGGTCATTGGATAGATGAGGGCACTGCTGCGGTGGTGAAGGCTGATTACCCACCCATCCCCACGAGGAAAATGCACTGCGTGAAAACATCCCAAATACACCAAATCTTGCCTGTAGGCGCCCCCCGTCCTGTGATCCTCTGAGGGCAGGGACAGTGGTGCGGAATTCCATTCTATTCATTTAATTTAGATGCTCACCCTAGCTCTACCCACAGAAACATCCATTAGAGCGAGCAATGCCTGGAAGGTCTTTGTATGAGGACAGAGCTGACAGGTGCGGACTGGTAGGAACACGGTGCCCTTGCCACCTCCAGGGCTGCAACTGTCACCTCAAAATCTTGGAACAACCAGACCCCTGCGTTCAGGGTCTTTCCCTCTAGTCTGGCTCACTGGTTTGCAAACTTGACTGGACCTAAGAGTAACCCACACGGAGTTCTGCTTTCTAGACCATTGCAACAGTTAGGATTATCCAAGGACAGTTGGAGACTGGGTCACACGCCCATCCCAGGCCCCGTCTCCCCTGCCACTGTGTTAGGCACGATTCTGCTGTGTACACACCCTTTGATCACTGCTGTAACCTTGGCACCTGGCGCCATGCTTGGCATGTATCATGTACGATAACTGCCCAATAAATGTTGCTTGGTTTACCTGGTATATTAATTAATGAAGCAGAAGAACCTCTGACATCTCAGTGGCTTCATATTAAAAAGGTGTATTTCTTGCTCATGCAAAGTCTCTTCCCCATCTGGTGACTCTGGGACCTCATGGTTCTGTCATCTCCACTGTGGCCCCACAAGTGTCCTGTGGCACAGAGGGAAGAGGAGGGGAGCAGGGCGTCAGCTTTTCTCTCTTTCAGCCCAGAAATGCGTATATCCCCGTGGCTCGTCTGCCAGGGCTGGTCGCACAGCCCCAAGTCAATGGCAAGGAGGGCGGGCAAATGGAGGGAGCCCCCTGGGCTCTTAGGAGCCTCCCCACTGCTGCACCACAGCCGAGACTCCACCCGCAGATGGCCCTTTATGGTCCAGCTCAGGCTCACCGGGCAGCTGAGCGTGCCTGGCACCGTCCGAGGCTTTGGCGGCTCCTCCCTCACACCCTCCTCCAGCGCCGCAGGGACGGAGAAATGAATAACTCCACTCGGCAGGTGAGGAAACTGTGGCTCAGTGTGGTTGACCACTTGTCCAAGGTCACACGGCCACCAAGGAGCAAAACCAGGACTCAAACACAGATGTGTTTCTTAACTCCAACCCCAGTGCTTTCTCCACCTTGGTCCAGATGTCCTGTGGGCACAAGGGTCCCGGGGATTCAAGGCAAAGAAGGGATGAAACCTGAGACTCTTTGGGAACATGGGTCGGGAGAGACGGGGAGAGGGCCAGATGGGGGTGGGCAGCGGCCAGAGGACTACGTGTACCGCCAACTTCACATCGTGTTGTCCGGGAAGGAGGCCCAGGACTGGGGAAAACAGCTACTTGCACGATAAGAGGTGAAGAAAGGAGGTGCCTTACAAATGTGACTCAATGTATTGGACGCTCCGGAGAGTCATTTAGATTTGGCCTCATCTTTGAGAAATGAGGACTGTCTCTGAATGCCCTCAGGTTTTGTATTGAAAGGAACATTTCCTCCACCCCACAGAGAACTTGTTATGCAGAGGGATTTTTTCCCCCATCAACTTCTTTTTTGGTCTAGTTGAATGCCAGAGGGGATAATAAATATATACAGTAGGAAGCAAAACAAAAAAAAAGAGAGGGGCGGCCTCACTTTTCAACAAACTACCTTCAACAAGTACGTTCAGACTTGTTGACAGGTCTTTCTCTGCTCTGCACAAACCTTTAAGAGGCTCTGTTCTGAAAACAATAACGACAGTTTGGAGACGCGGAGCAGTGGAGTCGGGGAAGGGATGATCCATTTTTATCTGGGGGAGCCCTGTCCGTAGTCCCGATCACATCCTCTCTTCTCGTGGGTGTTAGCCTTGGTCAACAGCCGCCCTGCCCAGGCCCGTCTGGAAGCCTGGGGAGTCAGCTCTGTTAAGCAGCTCTGCTGAGTGACTCAAGGAAGACCATTCGGTCACCAGGCAGCTCTGACTGTGAGAACGTTCACCTTCCTACTGACTCCACATCTGCCTCCCTGGCCCTAGACTTACACCCCCTAGTTCTGCCCCGTTCGTCTTTCCCAGGACAATCTACAGGGGCACCTGTTTGATCAAATTTCTCACTTAGTGTATAAAAAGTAGGTCATTGATGAGGTTCGCAGAACCTGAAGCCTTGAACATCAAGACTTTTCAGGTTGTGTTACATCAGGTCATAGGTGGCAGCCATCGCCAGGGAAGTGTGGAAGCCCGGAGGACAGGACTTAGGTCCTGCAGCCACACACGTGGCCTCGGTGTACATGTGTGCTGGTTGTGGAGTGGGTGTGGAGTGGCAGAAGCTCTCCCAGAAATGCATCGCTCTCACTCCGATCATGTCGTAGCCTGCTTAAGCCCACCCACCGCTCCTGACACCCTCGGGATGGAATCCAGCCATCCTCATGGGACTTCTGAGGCCTCTCCTGAGGGGAAATGGTGCTTCATCTCCCGTTATACAAGCTCCCACTTCATCCTGCAAACGCTGAGTTGCTCGAGTCGCCTCCACGCACCGCACTCCCTCCCCTCCTGCTGTTCCTGCTGCCTGGTGCACCCTTCCACCCACTCGTTCGTGTGCACACGGCCCTGTGCAACTCCTACTTCTCACCCAAGATTGAACTCCAGCTCTCCTCCTTCCAGAAACCTCTTGGGTCGTCCTGGCCTAAGGTAGCATACTTTATCCGTCCTGGCTGGTCTCAGTCTCGCTTGGGCCTGTGAGCTCTGGACCTGGAGGAGAGGATTTCCTTCCAAGCAGCATGGGGCCCAGTTCCCAGGAGCTCAGCAGACAGGTAATGATGCAGTGAAGCCCGCACATCCCCCACGGTAGCTCACGTCTCAGATCCCATCATGCAAGTCCACAGAAATACAGGATTTGGTCCCTGGCAGCTCTCAAGCTCAGGAGACTGCTGAGTCCACAGTCAACAGAAAGATGCCTGTTTTGGGTAGAAAGTACAGGAAGAGGGCCAAGAGGACAGAGGCCATCAGGACTCATTCTCTTCTGATTTGCTTTTCTTGAAAGGATAGAACAGTATTAAAGGAAAATAATTAAAACGAGACAAAACCCAAAACTGTTTTCGTTCTCTATCTTTTCTTCTCGTTCTTCACATTTATACATAATTTTATGTGAGGGGTTGGCAAACTTTGCATTTCCCCTCCTAAGGTTTTCCCCCAGGGGGCCTAGCCTCAGGCTCCACCCCAGGGAGATGGGGTGGGGTATTTCACCATCTGCGGCAGCCCCTTTCCCGAGCCCTCCCCTCCTAGAGCTTGGGCTCTGGCCCTGTTCCAGGCCTCGCCCCAACTCCTCCTCTCTCCACCCTGCCCCTGACACCCCAATACCATCACCCTGGCTTTATCCTAAGGGGGAGGGACTCGGTACATATGGAGCATGCTCAGTGTGTTACCAGGAAAAGCCCATGTTGTGCTCACAACAGCCCTGCAAGGTAAGCACGATTTCCCCTGCCTACAGGTGTGGAAACGGAGGCTCGGAGGGGAGGCGTCTTGCCCACCAAGCAGGCCTTCTCACTCTGAGGCCTGGGCCCTCGGCTCCCCCTGAATCAGCGGATCCCACGTTCCTGCTCCAACCACGTGGCCGGTACCTGGTTCTCGCCCAACAAACTGGACCGACCAGATGTCTGACGCCCATGAGGGCCCAGTTGTCCGGTTCAGGGGTGAGATGGGTCCTACTCCTGAAGTCCCTGTTTCACGAGAGCCAGGAGAGTCTAGGCTGAGCGCACAGACGGGACCATTATGCCGCTTACAGGCTATAACCTGGCAAGTGTCTCAAGCTCTCCATGTTTCAGTTTCCTCATCTGTGACATGGGATCTTGTGAGGATTAAATGAGTTGATAAAAGCAAACCACTTAAAACAGTGCCTGGCACACTACCAGTGCTACATAATTGCCATTTATCATTGTCATTATTCTAATTATTATCTCTCTGACTGTGACATGTCATTTCTAGGCAGAATGTGCTCACGCCTCCCCCATTGGACTGTCTGTGACTTTTTTTTTTTTTATTAGGGGGTTGAGGTCTCACAGGCCATGAAGTCTTCCTGATAGATAACATTTATTGCAGCTTTACTATGTGTCAAGCCTTTTGTATCCGCGTCTAACAACCACCCTGCAAAACAGGTATTATTACCACCAGTTTTCAGTTAAGAAAACGGAGGATCAGCCTCCCACGCTGGCCAGAGGCAGAGCCCGGAATCAAACCAGGGTGATCTGGTGTCAGAGCCCTGAATCTCTCTTTCATCCCCCACACTTCCACTGGAAGATGCAGTGTTCACGCTGGCCTCTTGTCCTTGGGGCTTCTTTCTGATGGGAGTGCAGTTCTCACTCTGATGACATGCCGCCCTCTTCAGCAAGGAGCAGCGGCTTTGGGCCGCGGGGGGTGGACTTGATTTTCCAGATTGTCACTGCTGTTGGCCACAAGAGGCTGGGAAGACCAGGACCCTGTCCCCTGAGTCCTCAGGACAGGTCACCGTGTTGGCCACAGCACTCCTCCCCAGGTCTCTGGAAAGTTCTCTTGGGGAAGCTGGAGCCGAGACGCTTTCTCTATCCTCCCTCCTTTTGCCTTCTTCATTCATCACCAAGTATGTTTTGAGCCCTACTATGTGCCAGGCCCTGAGATAAGTGGAGTAGTGCGTGCAAAGGCCCTGTGGTGGGAGGGAGTTAGGTGTGTTGGGAAACAGAGAGGAGGTCAGCGTGAGCTGAAGCTGGGGAAGTGGGAGATGAGTGCGGAGAGGTGGGCGGTGGCCAGAGCTTGGTGGCTTCCTCTGCCCTGTGGGGAATTGAGGTTGTATTCTAAACGTGGATGCCCTCGGTTGTTCTGAGGCTGTGAGACCCAGTGTGCGCTTCTTGGTGGCCCCACGCACACCTACTCCACCCACCAGGATCCCTCCGTTCTTGTTCTCCCCATCCCCTTAGCTACTCAAGCTAGAACTACAGAGTCATCTTCAACTCTGCTCTCGCCCTCACCGTCTGTTGTCTTATCCACATCCCCTTCTAGAAGTTTCTCAAACCCATCCCTTATTATCCAGCCCTGGGCCCCTGCTTTGGGTTCAGGTCAGGGTCAGTTTCTCTCCCCTCTGCATGACCTTGCTGTAGCCATTCCCCTTCAGCTGTCTTCAACCTCCAGCGGCTCCCCTGGAATCCATCCTTCACACATGCCCTCAAACTAAAATCAGGCTGTGTTATTCCCCACCTGCAGAACCTTCCACGGCTCCGCACAGTCTAAGCTGTGCCCTGCAGTGTGGCAGCCCCTAGCCACAGGTGGCATTTAGATGTACGTTAACTAACGTGAAATAAAATTTTCAATGCACTTCCTCAGTCCCATGAGCCACATCTCAAGTGCACAGGAGCCATGTGAGGCTACCGTATTGGAACGCACAGATACAGAATGCTTCCTCACCGCCAGAAGTTCTGTTGCACAGCACTGGGCTTTGACAAGCTAAAATCCAAGCTGGTTAGCCTGGTATTTAAGGCCTTAAACAATCTGGCCCCAAATAGCCTGTTCTGGTTCATTTCCCACCAGCCCCTCCTGTGCACACTCAGTTCCAGCCACATCACACAACTCTACAATGCCCAGTCACACTTGTGTTAGTGTCTTGTGTATCCTTCTAGGATTATGCAAACGCATGCAGATATGTATGGTGTGTGTACATATGTGTGCCTGCGTGTCCATTTTCTTGTTTCTCCTCTTTTCTTATACAAAATATAGAGTACTAAAGTTCCTTTTGGAACTTTGATGAAAATGTTATAAAGTTTAGATTATGGCGATGGTTGTGCAACTCTTAAAGATACTAAAAGCCATTGAATCATCACTTTAAACAGATAAACCTTATGGTAAGCAAATTATATCTCAACAAATCCATTTTTTCTTACGAATGCTACATTTACTGATACAGACTGTTTTGTATCTTGCTCTTTTCATTTCACAGTTTAGCCTGGAACTCTCTTCCAATGACTGTATACAGAGCTTCCTCATTCTTTATGTAGCTGCAGATTATTGCATTGTGTAAATGTTTCATTGTTATTTACCACGGCTCCAGCTGACAGACACTTGGGGTCATTCCAGCCCTTTGCTGCTCTGGACAATGCTATAGAAGTAACATGTTCCCTGTGTGGGCTGGTGTATCCGTAGGACAGATTTCTACAAGTGGATTGCTGGGTCAAAGGGTAGCTGTATTTGTCATTTTGACAGATTGTGCAAACCTCTCTCCAGAGGGTTGTACTGATTTGCCCTCCCACTGGCAATGTACGAGAGTATTTGCTCCCCCAACCTTCGCCTACAGCTTGCGTCAGACTTTTGAATGGTTTATCAGTGCAGTTTTAAATTAAAATTTTCTTATGAGGGAGATTGAGCAGATTTTCATATGTTTAAGAGCCCTTTGGGTTTATTTGGGGGGAATTGCCTATTCATGTCCTTTGCCCATTTCTATTACGTTGCTGGTCTTTTCCATCTTGATTTCTAGAAGCACTTTATATATTGTGGCAATCGACCCTTTGTCCATGATGTAAGATACACTTTTTTCCCCCAATTTGTCATTTGCCTCTTGTAATTTCATTTATGTATTTTCCCCCACATAGAAATGGGAAAGATTTTTTTATCTTGTTAAATTCAACACTCTTATCTTTTCTGACTTTTGGATTTTGGATGATAGAAAGACCTTACCCACTCCAAAGTATTAAAGGAGTTTGCCCAAGCTTTATATTGATAATTTATGGGTTCATGTTTTTGTTATTAAGTTAGAATTTCAATCTTCTTGATCCATTTGGCATACAGTATAGGGTATGGATCTAATCATATCTTTTCCCAAATGATTGCCCATTCGTCCCAGTGCCATTTATTAATAAGTCCATTTGAACCCCACTGATTCGAGATGTTGCCTTTATCGTATACCAGCTTCCTATATGGATTTGAGCCTATTCCTGGACTTTCTATTCTGTTCTGTTGTTACACCTGCCTCTTTATTTGCCAGTGTCACAGTGGTTTAATGACTGAGGTTTTACGGTATAAATCCAACTTAAATCCACCTCCTCATGATGCTTTCCAAGATATCCTTAAACAAATGGGACCTCCTGTCTCCTCTGATCTTAATGTACTGTATGTCTCTGACCCCCAACAGATTGCAAGCTCCTTAAAAGCAGGGCCTTGTCTTCTATAACTGCCCACCCAAGGTGCTTGGGGTGGGGCCTGGCACAGGTCAGGCCACTGACACCCACATTCGTCCCTCTTGTCACAGTGATTGCCTTTGAGCATACAGGGCTGTAGTTTCTGGACATCACATTTTTCCTTGTTTGAAAAGCAAGACACAATTTCCCTGTCTCCAGCCTTCTGGCATTTCTCCCAGAGTCCTCCCAGATGTCTCAGGACCTGGGCTGGTGACTCTGCAGTGAACTTGGGTGTCTTTTTAGGACTGGATGCTCCTCTTTGGACCCTGGACACTCAAGAGCTCCCGGGGGCTAGGCTTTCCTTTCTCCTTTCGGACTTTGGCCCATGGACCCAGCCCTTCTGTATCCAGTGGGAAGTTCCCTCCCTTTGTGGTGAAAGTGGGGTTGGAATCCTGTTTTTCTTTCTTCTGTCAGCATGACAAGGAGGGCACTTTGCCCTGCTTTTGGAATCCACCCTGCACTGAAAAGTGTGCGATGGAAAAAAGCCTTTTCTGTTGAGCCTAGAGATGCTTCCTTAAGTCTGGGCCAGTTCATGACTATCTGCTCTTTTTAAACATCAGGCCACTGTAAGGGCTGTGCACCCTAGTTAAACGTTTTGCAGCCTATCCTCCACATGAGCCCCTGCACCAGGTGCCAGGGGCACAGTGATGCCCCATCTGCCCAGGGAGAGCTGAATTTCCAGCAGGGCACCTGCACAGACATAGAAAACACCAACGGCATGGTGTTCAATATGACAGCGTGTGCACTGGGGGGCTTTTTTGGTCCCCAGGTCCCTTTCCTGATGTAGAGGTTAGCACGGCGTGGCATTTTCTCAAGCTGGGGTGGCCTTGAGCCTGTCTAGTGCAGCTCACCCCCACATTTTACCCATGACAACACTGAGCCCCAAGGAAGTGACAGCACCCCAGGTCCCCAGCAAGTCAGACTCCAGGCTGAGAACTGCGGCCCGAGCCTATGTCACTGATCTTCCACCAACCTCACAGTTTTCTCTCTCTACCTCCCTCCCAACCAAACCAGCTCCACGGCCAGGCACCATAAACCTCACAAACATCTCTTAATTCCCTGTATTTCCCACACACAAGATCCAAGGCAGCATCATCTCTCACCTGGATCATTTCAGTGCCTCTGCTTCCCCCTCTGGTCCTCAGGGAAGCCAATGGAATCCTATAAAAATGCTGTTTTGATCAGGTCACCTTATTGCTTAAGAACTCTCAGTAGCTCTCTATTGCTTTTTTAAAAAATTCCTTAAACTCTTTATTTTGAAATAATTGTAGATTTGCATGCAATTTCAAGAAATCATAGAGGTTCCACGTACCTTTTGAAACCCAGTTTCCCCCTATGGCACTATCTTGAATCACTGTTCTTGTGCCTTTTAAGATAAAGATGGAGATTGTTATTCTAGTTTGACCCTGGAGTCAGAGAGATCTGGGTTCAAATTCTGACTTCACCACTCACTGGGCGACCTTGACAAGTTATTTTGCCTTTCTGAGCTTCAGGGTTTTGGGGGTATAAGATTTATAATAAAAATACTCACCTCAAAGAGTTGCTTGAGTCTTAATGAGATAATACATACAAAGAGCTTAAAACAGAGACTGACATATTGATTGGCATTCGATAAATGGGAGAATGGCTTGGAATGGTCTGGCCCCTGCCTACCTCTTCCTGCTCACAATCCTTCTTGCTCTCTCTGCTCCAGTCACACTTAACTTCTTTCTGATTCTTACTCTTGTCCTTCTCCTACCCCACCCCAGGACCTTTGCAATGCTGTTCACGTTCCTTCTCTCATAGTGCAGTGTGTTTTATTTTCCCTTACAAGTAGTGATTTTAGCATGTCAGTGTCTAGTGATATTTGGGGTTTTTTGTTATTATTCTTCTCCACTAGACTACGAGTCCACAAAAGTCAAGATAATGTTTGTTTTGCTCACCAAAGTATCCCCAGCACCTCGCAGAGGGTCTGGCACTGAGGAGGGACCCATACGTATTTCTCATCTGAGTCAATGAGCAAACGGCAGGGGTGGGTGGGAAGAGAAGGTGATGGTGGGGATGGTGGTGACGATTTTATTAGCAAACATTTATTGAATGGCTATTGTGTGCCTCACAGTACGCTTGACACTGTGTGAACTCTCTCATTTAATTCACTTACATTTAAAATAACCTCCATCATTCTCTACCCAGGTTTATTTTTTCCTTGGCTTTTTATCACTGCCTGATATTATATGTTTATTTAGTATCTGATTTCCTCAATAAGGTAAACTTCATGAGCTCAGAAATTTAGTTTTGTTCCCTGCTGTGTCCCTAGAGCGTAGAACAGTGCCTGGTACATGGTAGGCACTCAATGAATATTTGTGGAATGAATGAATGATCGCGTGAAATCTGTGAGGCAGGTACAATTATGACCCCACCCTCATTTTAAACACGAGGAGATGGAGGCTTGGAGAAGTTAAGTACCTGGTCCAGGTGAAGGCCAGAGCTGGGGCTTGAACCTGAGTCCTCTGACTGCAAAGCCCCTAAGTTTAACTGTGATGCTCTCCTGCTTTGGGTTCCCCCAAACAGACACTGAGACCAGGATTCAAGCTTAAGTAGCTCATGTGGGAGGTGATTCCAGGAAACCAGGAGGGGCGAGGGAAGTGAGACAGGGAAGGGAAGAGAAGGAGGCCAGCAAAGGGTCATCATCAAGCTGCTTGCCCTTGGGACCGCTGGAGCTGACTCCCACCAAGGTGGTCTGGTTGCTGCTAGAGACCAGCAAGCTCAGAGTTATCCTGCCCAGTGGGCGGGGGAGCTGGAGAACTCACACCCCAGCTCCCATCAGCCACTAGCTGAGGGCTGCTCCTGGGAGGAATGACTCTCTAGCCTTGCCCCACGGATGGGCTGATGCTCCCCCGGTCAGACAGAATTTCTTGCAAAGACTGGCACTCATTTGCCAGGGGACTGCAGTGGGGCACTACCAGCACCTCTTTCAGATGCCACACAGACTCTCACCCTCAAAAGGTTGCTGTATTTTCTCCAAAGATGACATTTAAAGACCACATATTTATAGGAGAGAAGCCCTTCCTCCTCCCTCCCCCGGGCTTGGCAGCTCTCCTCACCCACACCCTCTTGGTCTCACTTCTTGGGGTCCTAATATCCTTCAAAGTCTGGTTTAGATCCCATCCTAGGTCCAGGCCGGAGGAAGCCCCAGAGATTACTTGCTGCACCTTCTGACTCTGTGAGGGGCTTCATCGTAGCTCTGGTGGAAGGTCATCCTGGCAGGGCTGCAGTCTGACCTCTGGGGGCCCTATCCTACCCTCCCTAGTCCTACAGATGCTTCTGGTCCCTTTGCTACGTCATGGTTCATACGTGTGGCCTAAGCACCCTCCTCTCTCTCCCCAGCTTGCGCTGCAGATCCCATCCCGATGGGGTTTCCTGCCTCCAACTGCATTAGCTTTTCCAGCAGCCACCTTGGTGTATATTAAGCCTAATCTGAATCCCCAGGGTTCTGCATCCAACCCCTGTCTTCCGAGGCAGATGGAGAGTCCCCGATGGGAACTGGAAGGAGTGCATCTTCACAACCACAGTACAGAACAGGCTCTTGGTCTGTGTTAAATTTCATCTTGATAAACACAGTCCTGCGGAAGAACACACTTGTCCCTCCCTGCCATGCTGGTTCACGGTCAGCCCAAGCATCATTTTCTTTCATGGAGAGGTGGAGTTGAACACATTTCCCCTATTTCTATCTTTCCTCCTTCTGTCTCACTCTGTGCCTCCCTTCTCTAACTACAGAACCAGCTACAATTGCCCGATTTTGCTTTCCTGAGCATTTGGGTTTGGGTCTATCCCCTTTCCTTAACCCCCTTCCCATTCCACTAGCCCCTGTTGAGGAAGAGGATTCATACACATTCATCTCTGAATCCTGCATATCGTGCAAGGGCCTGGCTCACCGTTGGTGCACACACACCAGATAACTGAATGGATGAGTCCTTGGCTGGGGCCAAACCCCTTCTATGGCTGCACAGCCACTGTCCTTCCTGCCTCCCTCCCCATCTCACTTGACACACCCACGCTCCAGGCACATCAGACCCCTCACCCCCACATTCTCATGCCCCGTCTCTCTCTCGTCTCTCTCTCTGACATGCCCTTGACATGCCCCTCGTCCCCTTGGAGAAATCCTTCTGGGACTGGAGAAGAGGCAGCTGGCCTGGCTCTTCCTTTTTCTAGATCATTGCCTTAGCTGATCCGTGCCCTCGCTTGTTCAACTGCAAAATGGGAATAGGAAAATGAACTCAGGTCTGGCTCCTCAGAAGCAAAGCCTGGGATGGGCATTCTTGTGCATGGCATTTACTGAAAGAGTGCTCTCAGGAGAAACCTGAAGGGGAAGGAGTGGGGCAGGACAGGGAAGGGAAAGGTGCTTGGCAAAGATGTGGTTTCAGGACAAGTCCACCCTCAGCCTGATCCCTGGGGGAGCCCTGGAGGGTGAATTGCACCATAGAGGCTGTTGCTACCTAGTGGTTCCCATCGGCCAAGGACCATATCCTCTGGAGAAGGGTGCAGGTGTGAGAAGCCAGACCCCAGAGAGCAAGGGGCTGGGCGTACCTGCCAGGTAGAGGGCAGGGTGGTGCATCAGTAGCGTCTGCTAACAAACCCCTGCCTGACAGACTCGTTGGGAGGATGAAATCAGTATATTCAAAATACTAAGAATAGTAATCGACACAGTAGAGTTCAGCTATTGTTTCTGTCATCTGTCCTCTTCAAAACCCTGTAGAATTCCACCTCCGAAGTCTTCCTCACTGGCTGTCTTGAGAATTAATCATCCGTCCCCTGGCTGCCTCAGCACTGGGTGTTTTTCCTTCTCATTTAAGTTTTAAAACTGCACAAATAAAACATGGGAGATTGTTAGTGTAAAAGATTCTCACAGAGCCTGAACTATACCGGGTATACGCAGAATGTTCTCTCTGCCCTCCTATCTTCCCCAGAGGAAATCCCCGTTCAGTCTCCGTTGGTGGTATTTTGTGACTCAAGTGTATTGATCAACCTGCCTTGTATTTGGGGAGTTGGGTTTTCCCAGCTGCATTTAGAGACCCTTAATGGGAGGGATCCGGCTTGCCATTTCCTCTCCCCTGCTCAATAAACATTTGCTCAGCTCCGTCTCCAGAGCTTCTAGAGGACAGGATGGGGGTGGGGCAGGAGGTCGTCAGCCTCCTCTCCTTGGAGATTCCGACTCTGGACCTGAGTCAGCCCAGGAATCTCTTTACAGATTCCGGTACCAAGTTCTCCAGGTAGGTGAGATTAAAAATGTGTCTGAGAGAATGCAGTTTTAAAGGTGGCTTCTACCTGATGAAGACCTTGCTCATCAATTTATTTAGATGTCCCCTCCTTCTTGCTTAGTAGGAATATCATTTTGTGTGTGTGCATTGAATGACTTTTACTATGACTAAAATAGTAAGACACAGTCCTTGTGGGGGATTGGAAAATAAAGTTGGCTTTAATCCCATCCCATCAAAATCACTTTTGAGGGGCTTTCTCGCAGTCCTGGGATCACGCCATCCTGGCCAGTTTAGCTCTCAGCCACTTCTGGCCCTGCCCCTCTAACAGGCCACTGGGTACCCGCACTTCTTTCTCTTCTTGTTGTGAACTCAGAGATGATGAGCCCACCAGCTCGCCAAGCGCCGGTCACCTCCCTGCCTCTTCTTCCTGGTCTGGTGGAGGGAAGCGGCCATTTCCCTCTTTATCTGCTGCCAGTTCTGTCGCTCAAGAAGTCTTCAAGCTGCAAGGGTCTGTCAGGGGCCTATTTTTAGTAGAGTGGGACTTCTGGGCATCCAGATCGCCGAAGCTCCCTCGCTACCAGATGCTCTTCTGAGCTGTCACTGGAACCCCCATGTCCTCACTTCTCACACACTTGTCACTTCACATAAACTTTGCCACAGCCGAGCAGTTCCTCCCCCCTCCACCATTCTCAAATGAGGAAACTGAGAGGGGGCTTGTCTAGGTTCCCATGTGCAGTAGTGAGCCCAGTGCCTCACCTGACCCCCCCATCCTGTCCACTCCACTCCCACGACCCCTTGTGCCTCTTAGGTGGACAGGACCACATTCTGCCGGAGAGAGAAGGGGCGTGTGTGTCTGTGTAAATAGATGACATTGATCTTTCTCCTGCTAATCCAGAGGTCATAAGCTGCCGGCCTGCTGGCCAAAAACCTGCCACAGCTATACAGTGTTTGCTCCTCTCAGAGTTTTAAATTTTTATAAATTGTTGATGACATTTACAGATCAAGAGTATTCACATAAAAATCCAGATGTCCGGCTTCTCTTGAAAAAATAGAAAAATGGTGGTCTAGACTCACATCCCTGCTTGGCCAACAGTTGCATGGAGCTGAGTAGCAGCTGTACCCATTTGACAGGGCAGATGCCACAGTCCCCACCACTCCTTGTTACCTCCCCCAATAGAGCCAGTGTCAGCTGCTATTTGTCACCTCACATGCACTGTTGCTTTTTCTTATTGGTAGATTCCAGAGGAGAGAGCCGTAAGTCAGAACCAGCCCACCTCACTCAGTATTGCCTGGTCCTTATAGGCATTCTCTCTGCTGTCCATCAAATCCCTACCAAGTCATCCTTGCAAATCCCAGAGCCTTAGCACACAGTAGGTGCTCAAGAGTAGCTACCGTGTGTTGCGTGTTTACCTTGGAGGAGGCTATGGAATTATCACCCTTTAAATAAACTAACAGGCTCAGAGAGGTTGAGGGCATGCCCAAGGTCACCCAGCTGGTGAGTTTTGTCACTAGGACTTCTGTGGTGTAGTTTACTTTTACGCTGAGTTGCCCCACCTTTTGCAGCTTTTCGCACCCATTTCTTTTGGCTTTCAACTTGTCTGCTGGTTTCTGAAGGTTTCATAAAAGAAATAGTAACTAAAGCTGAGCCTTGACACTATGACTGGACAGGGACTGACTGAGAGAGGGAGAAAGGCATTTTCATCACAGGAGCAGAAGAGAGACAAGAGACCTGGTATAGGGCCAAATGTGCATCATGGAGGGGAGTTGGAAACCAAGGTGGGAACAGAGTGGAAAGGGCACCTGGGGCCAGAGCAGGAAACCTGGAATGGCAGACCGAGGCTATGGGACTTCCGAGGGCACTAGGGAGCTATGGAAGGTTTTACAGCAGGAGCAGATGTGATCCATGTCTGGCTTCATGAAGGCTAGTGTGAGAGCTGGATGGAGGCAGAGAGGAGGCAACTGTGAGAATCCAGAAGAGAGGTGTTGGGGCCCTTCAACAGATTCCTGAGGGACTGTGGAGGCTCCGTCAGTGAGGACTTGGTGATGGGAGAGCCTGGAGCTGGTCATCTGGAGGCCTGCAGTGTCATTCAGTGGGATGGGGAAGGGGGGCGTCCGTGGGGAGATGTCCTCTGGGCACCTGGGGAGAGCAGAGGGCTGCAGCAGGAGATGCGGTGCCGCCTGCCAAGCCAAGTGTGGAGCAGTGAGAACGGAGCGTTCTGAGCCAAGAGCCTGGAGACACCTCCTCTCACACCTGCTGGATTTCCTTTTGGTCACGGCCTCCCAGGCCCCCTCTTCCCTCTATGCCTAAACCCCCAAGAGTGAATATCCTCTGCGCCATCCCAGGGCTTCAGAGCACAGGCCGTGATGAATTTGGGCCCCATGAATGGTAGCAGGATCCCAGCTGTTCCTAGGAAGCAGGCTTTCCAGACACCTAGAGCCCAGGGTCTCCCCCACACCCTAGCTCCTCTTTCAACAAACCAAGGCCTGGGGATGGGGCGTTACCATGGTCCGGCCCTCCCTGCCCCCCCCGCACCTCATGGGGGCCCATCTTCTCTCTTCCTGCGAGCAGAGCAGTGCATTTGGCTTTTTATAAAGACAATAAATAAATAAGCAAGTGGGCATGATTAATTGATGGCGTGGAGCAGACTGAGGCACTGGGAGTCAGGTGGCCCGGCCTCCTGGTGGCCCTAGGCTTTTCAGCGACCTGCGGCCTGTGCCAAGGAGGGGAAGCCTGCCTTGGGGAAGCGCTTTCAGTGTGTGCCTGGGGCGTTCACCTTTCTCCTTCGCAGGGCCTCTGTCCTGGCCTTCTCTAGGCTCTAGGCCAGGCCAGGCTGGAGGCTGGGGGCCCACAGGTGCTCCTGAACTAGCCCCATTTTTCTTGGGGTCTGAGTGCCCTCAGGCTAAACACCCTAGGATTGGTCCAGCCAGCCCCTCCCCTCAAAGCTAGGTCTCTCATGTACCCACTACACAGCCACAGGTTCCAGGTGTGTTGGGAATGGAGGGGTGGGGCACCCTGACCCAAGGGGAAGGGAGGGAAGGGGTGCCCCCAAGGGCCAAGCTGATGGTGGGGGGTGGCGGGGCGGGGTGGGGTAAGGGGCCGGTACCGATGGAGGTACCTGAAGGCGGAGCCCTGGGAGAGGCCAGAGACCCCTCCCCGGGACACCCAGCACGTGCGCGTGGGGGAGGGCGAGGGCTGGACAGCGAGCTCCGGTCCTGCAGGGCGCTCTCCGTGCAGAGTTTGGGGAGGGCCGAGGGGGAGCGAGCGGGGGAGGAGGGAGCGGGAGGGGAGGAGGAAGGGAGGGAGGCGGGCAGAGCGCAGTGCAGCGGTGGCAGAGGCGACGGCGGAGGGAGGGAGGCAGGCGGGCGGCGGCGGGGCCGCGGGGCGAGGCGAGCGCGGGGCAGCCGCGGCACAGGAGCCGCAGCCTCAGCGGGGCCGGGCCGGGCCGGGCCGGGCCGGGCGCGCACCAGTGGCGACGGCAGCGGCAGCGGCAGCGGCAGCGGCAGCAGCAGCATCTCATTCGCGGAGCCGGCGCAGGTGAGGCAGGGGCGGCCGGGCCCGGGGCTCTGGGCCTCCTCCCCTCTTCCTCGGTCTCTATCTCCCTCCTGGCCGGCTTCCCTTCCACGGGCGCTCGGCCCCGGGACCCCTACCGGGCGAGAGCCCGAGCCGGAGCGCGTCCTGGGTCCCCTCGCCCCGCGGAGGCAGGCGCCTTGTCAGCGGTGACCTTGAGCGGGCACCAGGCGCGGGCGGGGCGGGCTGGGGTGGGCGCCTGTGGACCCGGCGCCTGCGGGCGCGGGGAGGGGGCGCGCCGTGTGCCTGCCGCGCGCAAACTTTCAGGGGCTCCGAACAGCCCCTGAGCGGGGGTGGGGGGGCGTTCAGGGCGCTAGAACCCCCCCAATTTCTTCCTTCCCAGCTGGCTCTGACTTCTCTGCCTGTCTTCCCCCCCAGTATTGGGGGGCCCCCTTTCTCCAGGCCCCGATTCCTGCAGTCTAGGGACGTGAGCAGAGCTATGGACGTTGACCCGGGGCTGGGGGCTTCTCCCCTCCGCAAAGGCGGTTTCCAGGCTTCTAAGGGCTGGAGCGCTGCAGGACCCTCTGCCTGGTGCTCTCTGCATCTTCGGCATTGCCTTTTCCTGACGCCCCTCTCCCTGACCGCAACCCTTCCTCAAGCACCAGGAGTCCCCTACCTGGTGACACAAGAGCTCCAAAGTCGCACACTCGGTTGGACTCTCAGATCCGAAGCTTGATTTTTCAGCCCAGCTTCAAAGGGTCCTTGAGAAAGTGGGCTCAGGCAGGTACCCCCTAGGGCCCCAAAGTGGGGCAGTATGTACCTGCACACCTGGACTCACCCCAGGGCCTGGTCACTCTGAAGCGCTGTGGTCTCTGGAGAAACTATGTCTGGCTATCGGGTGTGTCTTAGTATCCTGGATCGTAAGTCTTTGAAAAGGGAAGTGAGGCCCAGAGAGGGTGAGCCAGCCTCAAGGTCACACAGCCAACCCCAAGAAGGAGCAAGAACTGGGCTTTCTTATAGGGGGTTGGGGAGGGATGGAGAGGACTCCTGTTTGGTTCCTACACCTGGGGGATTTGGGCTCTGTCTCTTACTAGCTGTGTGACCTCTGACAAGTCATTTCCCTTCTGACTCACTTTTCCCGTGTGTAAAATGGGGGTAGCTACCTCACAGGGCTGTTTTGATGGCTGGGTTAATATTCTTAAAGTTCTTACAGTCATGCCTAGTACACGGTCTGTGTGCAAAAATTTTTGGCTACCAACATGTGAAATTTCCTTTCTGGGCCTGGAAGGGAAGAAACCATTCCCATCCTCTCCCTTCTGCTTCTGACACCTAGACTTAGGTGGGTTCTCCCCTGTGGCTATGTGGGCTGCTGGGGAGCAGCATCTGCTGAAACCCTGAACCCCTGTGCCCTGTACGGAATGTTCAGTGGTGGCAAGGGTCCCAGACCCTCAAGCGCCCTCTGGACCTACGGGTTCGGCTAATGTAGGCTGTGGTTTCTTGCTGCTTCCATGGGGAGAACAATCCCTAATTTCTAGCTGGGAAATGAAGAGAGGACCTTGCTGCGGCCCCAGGAAGACTCCCCCCTCCTCCCCACAGTCTCATGGGGGAGCATCAGCCTCACCTTCCCCATCTGACCCACTCTTCTCCCTACCTCTGTGAGATGTCATTCCTTCTCTCAAAGGTACTACTGACAACAGAGGAGATGGGGCAGGGGGAACTCATTCATTCATTCATTCATTCTCCAAGCCTTGATTCATGCCTTCTCTGAGTCAAGAGGTGCTTGGAAATACTGTGAAATCAGCCATGTCTTGTAGTTATAAAGCTCCTACCAGGTGCCAGGTACCTGCTGGGCCCTGGAGACACATTCATTCATTTGATAAATTTTTATTAAACACTTAATATGTGCTAAGCACTGTTTGATGTGCCAGGGAGACACTGGTAAATAAAACAGATCTGGTCCCAGCTGTCTAGGGTGACCATATAATTCGCCATCCAAACCGAGATACTTTTGAGAACAAGAGCGGGCATTATTAATAATAACACCAGGACCACAGACATGAACCAGGACTGTCCAGCCAAACTGGGATGCGTGGCCATCCTGTGACCTCGTGTTTATACATCAGTGTTCGCGGAGAACTGTTAGTGTTTTTTAAGCTTGCTTTCTGCCAGGCTCTGTTAAGCACTTTCAGGTTATCATTTGATTTAATCCTCCTGGGGCTGTGAAGCTGCTGTTACCATCTGCATGCAGCTGGTTAGTGGTGGGGCTGGGACCACCTCTGCTACTTAACTGCTGGGTCGCCCTGCCTCCCCAGAGATGGACAAGACCCAGGGCCCACGGGCGCTCTCACTCTCTCTCAAAGAGGCTCACAAACGACTGTTAGGAACACAGATGCTGTAATAGATGTGCCGCGGGGGGCAGACGGAGGCACAGGTTCTGCCTGGAAAAGTCAGAGGCAGCTTCCTGGAGGAGAGGACCTTTGAGCTGGACCTTGAAACATGAGTTAGGATTTTGATAGACTATACAGTTGAGAGGAGGGCATCCAGGCCCAGGTTGCTAAGGCTTGGAGGTGTGGGTTATGTAAACTGGAGCTACCACCCCAAGATAGGTCTGGGTCTAACTGTGACAGGACGAGAGTTAGAGCTGAAACAGCAGAGCCAGTGAAGATTAAGTCCGAGACTGGCGTGCTGTGGAATTTTAGAAGGATGCTCTGAAGATGTGACTGTTCTAGAAGCAGGGTGTAGAGAGAATTTGTTGTACTAGATTTCCCTTTGAAAAGAATTTATAACCTGACCTGTACTATGGAACAATTTCAGGGAGATTGTTTCGTTACATAGAATCACTGCAGAAGAATTTTACCATCATCTGCAGCAGTAAAAATGTTTCACCAGGCAAAGTGATTGCTGACAAGAGAAATATTAACCTACTTAAGGGAGAGAGTGTTTAGTAGCATCATTTTCAAATAAGGAATGTGCTCATTACAAGTTAAATCTTTTCTATTTGTTAAATCACATCCCCAAACTCTAACTTCCTCTTCTCCTCCCTCCTCTCCATGTCACCTCTGTCACAATATAAATCTGCAAATATCAATAATAAAATGGTATTTCTATAGTAAAGTCTTATTTCTTAGACTTTTCATTAATTCAGACTGGCCTCCTTTCCTATCCCCACCAATGAAGTGGAATTATTAGCTGTATGTTATCTGAAAATTTGAATCCATTAGTAGAGAACAAGAACAAAGGGGATCAAATTGGGGCCTTGAGATTGGAAAATCAGGCTTGAAAGATTTGAGAAGCAGAAGAGAACTTGATGGAAGACAGGGAAGGAGGAAGGAGCAGGGCCAGCTCCGTGGGCATGTGACCTGTGAGTGAGGCGGGGCCCTGTGTGAGAATGGCCCTACACTTGATTTAATTCTCTGTGGTTGCCATATTGAAATTCTTAATACTTTTTGAACAGGGGACCCCAAATTTTCATTTTGCATTGGGTCCCACAAATTATATAGCCAGTCATGGGAGGGAGAGAGGAAGAGAGAGATGGGGGTAGGAAGACAGAGGGGAAAAGATAGAGCTAAGGGAGAGAGAAAAGAAAGTAACATTTCTAAAGCCCCTGCCATATGCCAGATGCTGTGTGAGACCATTTTCCATGTTTATCTACCTTATTCTTCATGACAATCCTATGCGGTAGGCAATATCATCCCTGTTTGAAAATGTAGATTTTATATGATTCAGGTGTGGTAAGGCCAATAGATCAGGAGATGACTGCCATTGAAAAGACAGCTTGTGACTCACGGTTCCCAAGAGGAGGGGGCACAGCACGCCATGGGAGGCCAGACAGGGAAGCACCAGGGTCAGTCAGGAGGCCGAGGGAGCAGAGGAAAAAACACCCACAGCAGCCTTTATTGTGGTTTCCACGGAAAGGAACAGGAGAGGCAAGGTAAGCAGGTTTAGGTTGGGCTAGTTAGAATAATTTCAGCGAGCTCTGGGGCATAGGGACTGTCCCTAGTTGTCTGGTATCTGGCCCTGGGGTGATTAGGGCAGGCAGAGCACATGAGCTCCATAACGGAGGTGGCGGACAGGAGCATGGGAGACTGTCCATGCTTTCTCTGCCCCTTCCCACCTGTCCTCACCCCAGCAGGTCATAGAACTGTAGAGCTAGGATAGCCCTTGAAGAGTATCTGGGCCAACTCCTTGATTTCACAGAAAAAGTGAAAAGATAGGTCCAGAGAGGGAAAGTGACTTCTTCAGGGTCACACAGCATTTTGAGGAGTCTGAACTAGACCTAGAATTCATGTCTCCTGCCACTTGAACTACTACTTGTTATTGTTTATTTCTTCCTAGAGTAGAGTTAGGACTAAGCCAGATCCACCAAACTGAACATGGTAGGGTCTGAGTTCCTGTCTCACTTACCGTCATATCCCCAGGGTGCCTGTAGCAGTAGGTGCTCAATACACTATTGTATCAGTTTCCTAGGGCTGCCATAACAAATTAGCACAAACCGGGACACTTGAAACAACAGAAATCTATTCTCTCTCAGTTCTGGAGGCTAGTAGTCTGAAATCAAGGGGTCAGCAGGGCCGCACTCCTTCTGAAACCTGTAGGGAAGCTTCTGATGGTTGCCAGTCTTTGTTGTCCCTTAGCCTGGAACTACATGACTCCAATTTCTGCCTCTGTCTTCACACAGCTGCCCGGCCTCTGTCTGTCTCTATTTTCAAATCTCTCTCTCCTTATAAGGACAACAGTCATTTTAGAATAGAGCCCACCCTCATTGAGGATGACCTCATCTAAACTTGATCACATCTGCAAAGACCCTATTTCCAAATAAGGTCACGTTTACAGGTGCCAGGGTTAGGACTCCAGCGTATCTTTGGGGAGGACACAACTCAATGCGCAACAACAATGAACCAGAGTGAGTGAATGTTTATGATTTGGGCCAAGAAGGAACTCCTCTCGCCCCCAAGATTAATACCAGTTCTGAAGAATCGAAAGTTCTTTAGAAGGAGCAAACAACTACTGTTCAATCCACATCTAGAGAGAAAATCAATCCACATTTAGAGAGAAAACAGCCCAAAGTGTACACGGTAGCATCTCTGTGTGAGCCAGCCTGCTTGCCCCGCAGTCCTTGTGCCATCACTTTCTAATCCTGCCTCTGTGATCCTGGGTGAGTGAGGGGCTTCAGCTCTCTGTTTCCTTATCTGTAAAACAGGATACCATGCCTACCTCATGGGTGCTTTTGTGAGGAATAAGAGGAATTAAGATAAGTGATTCTTAGAACAGTGCCTGGCACACAGGTATTACTGTTAACCACCATCATCATCTTGTAACTTACATAACTTTTCACGTATCTTTGTGTCTTTCAGTCTTCTTCACAGCAAGCCCGTAATATGGCTCTATAAATACCAGCTTCCTTTCCCCATAAGGTGGTTACTCATTGATGAAGCCAGATCTCAAACCCCGTCCTCGGGTTTCCAAGTTCCAAGCTGGCCTTACAGTGTGGCACCTGCTCCGGTAGCTGGAAGCCCACTGGTATGAAGATGTTGCTAACCGATACTTCCTGGTTTCATGGTGTTGGGAGGTTGGAGAGGAGTGATATGTCAGGCCCTGGTAGGGGAGGATGTGAGGGGAAGAGGGCGGTACCCAGAAAGGGGAAACAGCCTCAGTAACCGTTGCCCCCTTGTCACTGTGCTTCTCAGAGGTGGCACAGACTGGGTCTTTTATTTTTAACTTTGCATCCTCAGGCCCTGGCACATAGTAGGTGCCTAATAAATGTGTTGGATGAATGGATTTCTTATAAAACACAAATAGTCACTGCCCCCCACCCAACAACAATAACAGAATCCTGGGACGAGGCCCCCTTGCCTAAGCAGTGATGGCTGTCCACAACTCACAAGTGGGCCATCGATGTGTGAGGAACTTCAAAAAACGTGCTTTTGATGCTATTTGAGGAAACTGGGTGAGCTGTGAAGGCTGGGGGTGTAAAGAAGGTCCAGTACGTAGGTGGGATAGAAAAGGCACAGAGTGTGATGAACCGGCATTGGAGAGAGATGCCACGTTGAATGAATCCCCCAAACGTTGTCATCAGCAGTAGATCAAGAACAGGAGGCCAAGGGAGTTCTCGCTCAGCAAATCAGTGCAAAGGGCAACCAGCTGAATTCCGAAGTGACCACGTGTTTTTATCGGCACTGATTCACATTTGACTGTTTGGTAACATCACAGTAGTTAAGAGTGCCTAGGAACAAATTCTGGACAGACCTTTAACTAGCTGTGTGACTTTGGGCAAGGGGCTTAACTTCTCTGTGCCCGTTTCCTCAGCAGTAAGAGAGGAGAATAAAAGTAGTGCATGGGATTGTTTTAAGAATTAAGATTTGTAGAGTGTTTAGCAAAAAACCTGGACCGTAAATATCATCTCCCTCCTTTGCTGTCTTCTTCCTCCTCCCCAACCCTTCCTCTTCTCTCTTCTTTGTAATGTATTAATTGAATTAGTCATTAGTGCTATGGAAATATTTCCAGCTCCTTACTTTCTAGGTGCATGGTAAGTGGAACTTCCTTGCCTGTTTTGATATCGGTTATAGCTGTGTGTCTTGCTTTGGCCAGTGAACTTTGAAAAGTGACACGTGTCACCCCTGGATGGAAACTTTAACACCCAGCATGCTGTTAGCTACTGCCCCCTTTTCCTCCCTTGGCAACCGAGGCAGCATGGAGACAGAGCCTCCCCCAGCCTGATTCCTGAGCGAGGGTGACGCAGAGCAGAGCCCTCGGCCAGACCGTGATGGACATGCAGCATCAGTGAGAAGGGAGCCTTTGCTTTAAGTCACGGACACTTTGCTCTTGCTTGTTACTGCAGCACAACCTGGCCCGTCCTGTCTGATACGGGCAAGGCGTGAGTTAAAATAATGACAGCTTGTTTAAAGATATGTTTGTCTTTTAATTCCTTCACACGTAATGCCAAAAATTGTGTAGTGTTTGAAGGTGCTGTGAAGACAAAACGTGTGAGAACCACTGCTCTGTGAGGCGAAGGCCAGTCTCCCTAGCACAGAATATGTGGACCTTACCAATTTCACCCCAGCCTCATCTGCTTCTGTCCCACGTGGTCCATGCTCTGCCTGACAAGTCCTCGGCATCCTCGAAAGGGGCCACGTACTTGCACATCTCCAGGCCTTTGCCCATGCTCTGCCTAGAATGGGGCATCCCCCAGGAAATCATGTCACTTGATGAGTGGCTGTGGAGGGTGACAAGTGCATGGGGGGAGAGGGGGACATTTGGTTTGTCCTGAGAGACACAGAAGACCAGAATTAGGACTGAGAGTGAGATTGCTGTTCAATGTGAGAGAGGATTTTAGCCATTAGGGCTTGGCCTGGCACAGTAGCAAGCTCACCACACTGGGGAGCTTCCACGTAGAGGTGAGGTATCATGGCTGAGGTTTCAGGTCAGCAGAACTAGCGTAAACTTTTGAATCCCCTCACATTTGACTTTAGGTGAGATTGTCCAAAGAAGGTGGATCTTGGCTGCAATTCTCTATTTCTTTTTCCCTTTTAAAAATAAAAGTAGGGGCTTCCCTGGTGGCGCAGTGGTTGAGAGTCCGTCTGCCGATGCAGGGGACACGGGTTCGTGCCCCGGTCCGGGAAGATCCCACGTGCCGCGGAGCGGCTGGGCCCGTGAGCCATGGCCGCTGAGCCTGCGCGTCCGGAGCCTGTGCTCCGCAATGGGAGAGGCCACAACAGTGAGAGGCCTGCGTACCGCAAAAAAAAATAAATAAATAAAAAATAAAAGTAGCTCCCTCCCCCCCCCCAAATTATAGACATGTTACATAATGATTATATAATTATAAACAGTATTGGAAAGTATAAATGAAGTAAAACTTAAATGAAATGCCGTAAAACAGAGCTAACCTCCATTAACATTTGTCAGATGTCCTTCCAGACATTTGTCTGTGATTGATAGGTAAATAGATAGATATTGCTTTTTTCTGTATCTTCTCTCACTCCGTAATAGAGTATGGACATCTTAAATATCAATAAATATGCCTCTGCCTTGTCTCTTATAAGTGGCTCTGCCACAATTTATTTAATGCATCCTTTCCTGATGGGCACTTAGGTTTTCTCCTGAATTGTGCCATTATGGATGACACCGTGATGAATGTCTTGTCTTTGGACCCCTGGGCATGTGTCCAGGCATCTGCTGAGGACACATTCCTAGAAGTGAAGTTGCTGAATCAGGCAAAACTGTTTGGGTTGAAAACAGAGACGAGAGCCGTGGTATGATCAGGTAGAGCAGTCCCTTCTGGCAGAAGGGCAGCCTGCAAAGGGTCTGAAGGAGGAGGGAGATGAAAGGGAGGTGGTGGCTGGTCTGGAAGGCTGGAGAGAGTGGAACAGATGGGGAGGGCAAGGAGGGGGCTGGTTTTAGAGGCCTCCAGTCCCGGTTTCGGGTGAGCCATTCCCAAGGCAAAGGCTAACTGTGATGGCAGTTAAGATTTACACAGAGCCAGATAATTACAAGCGTGTTCATATGCACGGTCCATTAGAGCCTCACCACCACCGTGCAAGGAAGGTCTCTGTCCCCGTTTTACAGAGAAACAAAGTGAGGCCTGGAGAGCACGTGGCCAAGGAGCTGTTGTCTCCATCTGCAGTGTGTGGGCTCCTGCAGAGTCCAGACCTTTCCTCTGCACACACCCTGGGCTAGCTCATGCCTCCCATCTGGACAGATGCCACCTTGGCTGACAGGCCAGCTCTTTCTCACTCTTGAAAAGGAAGACTGATTGTCGGCGACTTCTTTGTGAAGCTTTTCCTCGCAGCCCCTCACCCACGCCCGAAAGCAAGGCAGAGCTGCTCAGGGCTCAGAAGGATGTCCTGCAGGCCATCGCCAGAGTGTTAACTCTTGTGTTTTCACTGTTGAACCAGGGAGTCTGCTTATGGCTTCAGTGAATTGGATCCCCTGACTCAACTGACAAACAATATGACCCTTTCTTATCTCACATGATCAAAAGCTCTGGAGTCGGTTAATTCAGCAGATCACGCCATGCCATCAAAACCCACAGTCTTTCTGTCCTTCTCCTCTGCCGTCATCATCCAAAAGGATTCCTCTGTCCCGAGCATGCCCTGCAGATGCCACAGCATCCAGGGGACAAAGGGCAGAGGCATCTCTGTGTGTCTTTTATCAGGAGGAATTCTTTCCCAGAAGCCCCCACCCCCACCCCACCCCCACCCCCACGCCAACCCTTCTGTCTCATTGGCTACAATTGGGTCACGTGGCCATGCCTAAACCAATCACTGCCAAGGGAATGTGACTAAGGGCTTTAAAGGACTTATCTCTGCATCAGTTGGGAGCACAGGTAGACACCCAACACAGTCAGGGCTCTGCCAGCCAGGACGGGAATGGCCACTGGGGAGGCAGTCCCCAGGGTCTGCCCAGCTGTGCTCACACTCCTGGCTCCTCTGCTAGGCTGGGAGGTGTGAGAGGTCAGGGAATTGAGACTTACTCCTTCCTGTGTCCTCTACAGGCTAGCACAGGGCTTAGCACGTGGTGGATATTGAGCAAAATATTGGTTGAAGGAATGAATGAAATGAATCAGTAGGTGTTTCTGGAGACTCCATTGAACCCTGACATTTTAGGATTCTCTGTGCACCAGCAATGCCAGTGCTCTGTCGATCGGGGCACGGGGTGGTTTAGGCATTTCGGAAAGTATAGGAATGGCTTTGTCCTCAGAGATGTTGTAATTTGGTTGTAGGGGAAACACTAGAACCTAAACAATGTGTAGAATTGGGTCCTGGACTGTGGCACTGACCGGACGTGTCATAGAAGGTAAATGCCTCCATAGGTGCCCAGAAAAGTAGGACGAGGCCCGTTAGGGACCAGATGCTGTGAAGGGCAGAGGTGGGTGGTGGAGAAAAACACAGTGTGCTCAGAGAGTGGGTGTGAGTGTGGTGGATATGAGGCAGTGAAGGCACCCACTAGGCCTGAAGGGGACTTACTCCTGAGGGCCTACTATGTGCTGGGCATCGTACTTGTACTTATTTTGTCATATCTTTCCTGTGTCTCTATGAAGTGGATCATTTTATCCCCATTTTGTAGACAGGGAAGCTGAGGCTCAGCGGGTGAGTTTGCTTGTCCAACATCACAGAGCCAGGAAGTGGTGGAGTTTGGCTGAGAAAGCAGAGCTGTTCTGAAAAGCTGGCTCCGTTCTGCAAAAGGGCCGGATGGCCTTCGAGGGCCCACCTAAGACCAGCAGGTGGTGGAATGAATGGGATAGGGGAGCCTGGAAACTGGCAGGAGGGCCTCGAGAAGCTTGGTGCCGTGCAGACAGGGGGAGAAACATCTCAGTGGAAGAGGTGTTTATGACAGGATTCAGGGTGGGCCTGAGGCGCCACGGTCTTCAGCGTCGAACCTGACTTCACATCCCTGATCTGCCAGTTAACAGCTGTGACCTTGACAGGACATTTCCCTTCTCCTTACCTCAGTTTCTCCATCTATAAAATGATGATAATAATTAAGTATGCGTCCAGTGCCTGGCACATAAGAAGAATTTAATAAGTGGAGCTATTACAATTATCAACATTGTGGTTGCTGTTGGTTTAGGACTTGGTGGATAATCCCATCTAGAGGTGACTCCCTTGGTGAGGGGTACTGTGTTCCAGCTCTGCCTTTGTCACCACCTCCACATCTGACCTTGACTGCATACCCCACCAGCCCGGCTCTCCAGGCTTCATCTGCAAACTAAGGGGGTGGGCCAGTCGAATTCTAGCATCCTCCTTGTTCCAAAAGCCATACTTGTGTGAGGTGAAAGGGGGAGGCTGCGATGACAAAAGGGATCAGAATGGAGTGAGGGGGTGTCGGGGATGCCTTTGTTCTGGGAAAGCAAAGGAAGGGAAGGGCAGTGGTTAGAAGGAAGAGCAAAGAGGAGCCAGAGCAGGCCAGCAGCCAGCAAGGACCAGGCAGGTGTGCAAACCGGAGGCGGGCAATTTAGAGGTGGGCAGAGGCAAACTGCTGAAACCAAACAGGCAGAAGCACGTTGAGAACAGCTGTGTCTGACACCTGCCCGCGTTGTGGGAGAACCAGAGAGAAAGAGAAATCAATCACAACTCTTCCCGATGTTTAAAACCTGGGGGGCAGGGCATTGAAGAGCCTGTGTTCAAAGACCGAAATTGAATTTCTCCAAAGTTTGCAGGAACACTGCAGTTATGCCTGAGAACATGTCTATGAAATCCCCTTGAAATCTATTTTTGGGCACAAGGTTTTATAACCAGAGTCAGAAATTGAGTGGAAGTGTGTGGGAGGCTGACCCTGGACAGTTTCCATGTTTGAGAGGAGGGGAAAGAGTATTTTTAACTGTAAACACCCTTGTCTCCTACGGTGAGACTGGGGAAGAGGCAGTTTCACCACTTTGGGTTTCTCACCCGCTGTCATGTTAAGACGGCAGCTGTCTTTGACAGAGTTGTTAAAGTTCCTTACTCAGAGTGGGTGGCCAGGGGCTGGAGATTGAGCGGGGGAACTTGCCTGGGACTTTTGTGTATTGGAACAGAGATGTACGAATCTTCATTTGCCAGAGGCTCCTTCAAATCTATCTTGTGCAGTTGTCCCCGTGCCCAGGGAGCTGTGTCTGGCTGGAGATTTCTCCGGCACTGTTGTATCAGTTCGCTGTTGCTGTGTAACAAACTGCCTCAAACTCCTGTGTCTTGAAGCAGTTGGTTTGTATTATTGTTGATGAATCTACACGTCAGCTGAATGGCTCGTACTGGGTTCCCTCGCATGTCTGTGGTCTGCTGTCGGTCAGATGGGCAGCTCTGTGATCCTGGCAGGCTCTTTCACAGCTGTGGGGGTGGGCTGGCTCTGGGCTGGCCTAGGACAGTCTCCACGGGACGGCTCGGCTCTGACCTGTGCCGTGTCTCTTCCTCCAGCAGCGTGCCTGGGTCTGTCCGTGTGGTGTTGGCAGGGCTGTGAGAGGCAGCAGAGGCACCCAAGGGCTCTTGAGACCTGGGCTCAGAATCGGCACAGTGTCACTTCCGTTGGCCGAAGCAAGTTAGAAGTCACCCCAGATTCAGGGGTTGGCGAAATATGATGACACCTCTTGATGGCAGAGTCGCACTGGCGAGGGCTGGGATCCAGGCAGGCCTCTAACTGGGGCCGTCAACGCCTTCAGTCTGCACACATGCCAGCGCCAGCGTCGGCCTCTGGGCTGTCAAACGGTGGGTGGTTGTCTCTCTTTACAGTCATCCTGATGCTCAGGAGTCCCTTGCTGTGCACAGAGTTTTCCACAAGAGTCTTACCTGTGGAATCAGGAAAGTATATGCCCACAAATAATGTGAGATCAATTTTCACTCATGAGACGGGCAAAAATTAAAAAGTTTGATGCACTCCAGTGTTGGTGAGCATGTGGGGGAAATAGATGCTCTGTCTACTGCTGATCAGGATTTCCGTGCCATTTGAGGGGGCAACTCGGCTGTATTTCTTAGAATTAAAAATACATGTAAAGGTTAAACACCGTGTGGTATGAGCATCTCGTGGATAAACTATTAATACATGCAACCACCTGGATGAACCTCAAGGAGTGGAAAAGCCCAGTCCCAAAGGCTTACACGCTACATAACTCCATTTAGGTAGATGGGTGAAATGACATAATTATAGGGATGGAGACCAAGTTGGCGGTTGTCAGGGGTTAGGGATGGGGAGAGGGGCATGCAGCATAGAGGGGAAGTGCGAGAGGGCCTGGCGGGGCTGGTGCACTTGAGTGTCTTGGTGGGGCTGGTGTTTACACAAAGGTACACATGATAAAATTGCAGAGAGCTGCACGCGCACGCATACACACCCGTATGACTGGTGCAGTCTGAGTAAGCTCTGGGGATTGTGGAATGTCCATTTCTTGGTTTTGACGTTGTGCTCTGTTTATGCAAGATCCTGACTTTGGGGGAGGCTAGGGGAAGGGTGTCTGAGTCTTCCCTGTACATTTCTTTGCAACCCCCCTGTGAATCTATAATTATTTACAAATAAAAGTTAAAAATAAATACACAGGCTCTCTGGCCTGGTGAGTCCACAGTGATGCTAGTATCTGCCGTACAGCATGGTCCTGTGCACCAGGAGGCTTACGCAGATGGTCACCGAACATTCTTTGATATCAAAGCATTGGAAATGACCTGGAAACAACCTGAATGTATCCTTTCACCTAATAATCATTTATTGAGTACCTACTCTGAGCCACGCACTATGCAGGCTCTGGGGACATAGCCATGAGCAAAGTAGTCCAAGCCCCTGCCCGTATGGGTTCACATTCTACTGACTGTCCCACCACAGGGAGCTGATTCAACCTCAGAGTAGCTGTGCCAAGGAATCTCGTGTAACAGAAACAAAGAGGTGAGGTGGATCCCAGTCTCTGTGGACTCATGTGGTTCTGTCTCCAGACCACATCACCGTGAGGAAAGAGCAAGAAGCAGAATCAGGCATTTGGTACGACATTTATTTAGGAAAGAACAAAGAACCACAGTCAAATAAAGGACGGGCCAAGCTTTGGCGTGCACTTTGCAGGCTGTTAAGTGGGCCCCCCTACCCAGAGTGGAAGGCCCATGAGGGCAGGGAGTTGTGGCTGTTTTGCCCTTGCACCCCGGCCTGTGCAGGCCTGGCACATAGGAGGCACTCAGATATCTGCTGAAGGAAGGAGTGAATTGTACCCATTTTACAGGTTGGCCAATGGAAGTGTGAGGTCCTTAGTGATGATATACCGGCTTTACCCCTCGAAAGAGCTGCAAAGTGTGGATCAAATACCCTTGACCTTGAGGCTACCGCATACTTTTCTTTCACACATTTCCCAACCCCAGGAGGCTATGATTGTCAAGTCTTAGGTCTTCTTGTCCACACTGGCTGTTGGTTGTGGAATGAGGTCATCCTTTTGTGGTTCGTGATATAGTGTGTCAGGCATGCCTGTGCCATTATCTCATTTAATCCTCCTATTAATCCTGTTTTGGGGGAAACATACATTCACACATTTTCTATCTGATCTCAGGCCCCAGCCCCTCCTGTAGGTTTTCAGGCACACAGTGCCAGATGGCTGGAAGCAGAAGAGTCCGTTATGGGACACATAGACGTTCCCTGGAGCTTGCATGAGTGGCGGGGGGGGGAGGGGTGGTGGTGCTGTGGCACGTGCTCTTTATTCTCTGCTCCCCCCTCAGCCCATTAGTGAGCCCACCGTGTATCCTGGGGTCCACGGGGGCGGCTCCTCTCGGATGGGAGAGCCTCTGCAGCCTGCTGCGTCCCTTCATCTCTATAAGCCCGGCATGTGGCTTCGAACAGAACGGCAAATAGACTCTTGGGAACGATTGCTGGGTTGATATGAGTTGAGATTCTTTAATGGCAGGTGCTGAATTTTCAATCACAAGTAACACGCGTACAGCACTTAGCTTTTAAGGTAAGAGAAGAGCGGGTTCACTTCCCTTAACCCACGTGGCAGTTTGTGTGGTGGGATAACTTGACCAGTGAGGACACCGGTTGATGAAACCAGCTCACTCATTCACTCACTCATTCATTCACCAAACATGTCTTGAGGCCCTGGTTTGAGCCCGTGGCTGGCCCTGAACGTGTGGTTCGACCCAGCGCCATTCTCAGGATGAGGAAGCACGGACACAGTTTACCCAGTGTCACCTAGGAATCTCCATCCTGGGGGGTCACAGCACACGATTTGCTGGGGCAGCTTCCTGTCCCTACCCGAGGACCACAAACCATCCTTCCAAGTGCTAGCCAAGACAGTGAAACTGAAGGTGCTCTCGGGGTCACTGAGGGGATCAGTTCAGACCAGGGATCCCCTGGAATGTGGGCAGCCAGTCGTTGTGATCGTGACCTCCATGTGTCCCATCATCCGTTTCCTGCCAGGTCCCCTCAAACATTTATCACCCAGTTGCAGAAAAAAGCTGCAAGGCCAGATGACTTGTCTGCAGCCAATGAGCCTCGGCACCCACAAAGCAGAAATTAATGAATGATGGTTGGGGAGAGAGGCAGGGAAGAGGACAGCAGCTATTTTAGGCTCACTCTGCCAAAGCAGAGCCTAATGCCTGCATCTGTGTATTAACTCTGTCTGCTCTCTGAGCAGAAATCGAAGTCACGTGGGCTTGGGTTTTGTTTGCTCGCCAATTCCAAGCTCCTCAAGTTGGTACATCTTGTAAAAATATGCAGATTTTAAATTAATAAAAAGAAAATAGAGCTACTGTAAAGACTGATTCCATTCCCACTCTCTCTTCCTAACTTAATATGATTCATCAAAACCTTCTCTGAGCCAGCCAGTAAAATAGACTAAGGTCAGAATGACCTGAGTTCAAATCTCGACATTCCCACTTTCTGTCACATGACCTCTCTGGGATTTAGTTTTCTCAATTGTAAAGTGGGGGTTGGAAGATTAAGGGAGATACTCTGTGGGAAAGTTCCCGGCACCTGTGACTCCTGCACTGAC
The DNA here is from genome assembly GCF_937001465.1 of Orcinus orca. Taxonomy (NCBI): domain Eukaryota; kingdom Metazoa; phylum Chordata; class Mammalia; order Artiodactyla; family Delphinidae; genus Orcinus; species Orcinus orca. Next base: position 6,471,948 of record NC_064568.1, read on the forward strand.
GTTAGACTCATATACACAAAGAAAACCATTGCCCCCCTGCAGCCTTTTCCTGGGATGAGTGTGGTCTCAGGTTATTGAGATTTAGATGTGAGCTGCTGTGTGATCCTGGGGAAATTAACATTACTGGGTTCATCCACTGGAGACGTGGGAGGATGGAAAATCTCCATCCTTCTGCCTCAGTGTTCAGGTCTGGGGCAGAGGAATGGAAATTAAATGTTCATTGATTATCAGATGTTGCTGAGCACCTCCTAAGTGCATTCACAGGGAGACCGTGGGGACCTCCTGGTGACTTCCGCTGCTGGCCCTCGGCACTGGGCTGACGCATCACGGAAATGGACCTGTGTTGGGTGTGGCTGTTCTCTGAAGAGTGGCAGTTCATTGTCATGGATAGACCTGAGCACTTCCCCTCCTGGTGTTGGTGTCAGGCTCTAGGTAGAGGACCTGGCGTGGAGGACCCGGAGAAATAAATGTGAGTTGGGTGCTAACAGCAAAGGCTGTCAGGGTAAAGCCCAAGGGATCTACAGAGGGGCTGCCTTGGTGGTGGGTCCAGAAAACCACAGCTGGAGCAGCCACGGGCCCAAGCCCTCTCCTGGCCAGATGGACCTGCTGGTCTGGTCCTCCCGTAGCTGCTGGGGCATGTGGGGCCTGGGAAGCAGCAAAGGGAGAGTGGCTTAAAGTGATGGCCCCAAGGGCCTGCCTCATGGTACTCAAAGCCTAGAATGCTTTCCTTCTCGGCATGATCCACTGTGTGGTTATTTATGAATGTCACCCTATGAACAGTCCTGGGAGGTAGAGATCTGTCTATCCCCATTTTGCAGATGAGACCCTGAGCCTCCAGGAAGCTAAGGAACCTTCCAGAAATCACAGAGCCAGCAAGTGGCTCAGCCAGAATCCACCCCCCCCAGCCCCACCCCAAGGCCTGTACTGTTTCCATTCTTATTTTTAAAGAAATATTCCCATTTTTACTGGAAAGCATCTGCTAGGAAGAAGTGGAGACCTGGAGCAGGGCTTCAGAAAGGGCCTTCCCCATGGACAGTGATTCAGTGAAGACTCAGCAAACACTTGTCGACTCGCATCAGGCTGTTTGGGTGTTTGGGAGTCACAGGTGGACGGAGAGGAGCTCAACAGGGGGTTATGGATGGAGTTTAAAAATCACGATTCAAAGGCTTTTCTAAAATGGATTTGGGTATGTTGTAATTCAAAGCCAGGTGAAAGTTATCAGACCATCTTTCCCATAGCTATGGGAGTGATTTCCCTCTAGGAGTGGATTTTGCTGCCCTTCTCTTTCTTGCCGTACAGCATTGCTGTCTCCAGGTGCAAAGTCACTTCTCTGTCTCCGGAGGTGATTCTGAGAAAAGTTTTATGCATCGACCTCACACAGTTTAATCATCAAAAGGTAGAGAGTCAAAATTGCTTAACACCTTGAGTGAGTGACTAGAGCAAGTAACAAACTTTGGAAGCCTCAGTTTCCTCATCTATAAAATAGAGAAAATAGTACCTTGTTTTTTGTAAGGAGATATTGAGATACGGGGATATATATTTCTATGTCTGTTTATCTTTATGTATGTATCTATCCATCCATCCATCTATCCATCTGTTCATCCATCCATCCCTCCATCCATGTACACATCCATCCGTTTATCTATCTATCCACCCATCATCCATCCACCCATCACCCAACCATCCGTCCATCCGTTTGTCCATCACTTATACTGGCACGTGTGAGTGCTCAGTAAGTGTCCGTTGTTCAGAGGATGATGGGACAAGGTTCTGCAGTAGTGACGGCTCACCCTGTGGGTTGGACGTTGCTCCTCCTATCGATCTTAAAGGGGCCTCATTCACGAATCGGGGTGTATCCTCTTCTGTGTCAGTCCCCAATGATGAACAGTCATAGCTATGACTTAGCTCCCTCCCAGTCCCTTTTCTGCTTTGCCCTTTCCAAATGAAGACTCTCATTCTTTTGACATGAACATTATTTCCACAGTTTGTCCCCAGAGCCTTTGTGTCCACTCTGCAGTATGAGGACAGAAATCTCTGTAGGTGGTGGGTGATGGAGGTGGATTGGTGTGTATGGGCAGGGACTTGGCCCCCTCCCTTAGTTTTAATCTCTGCATGATCTCTGGGACTGGCCTCTGCTCTCTCTAGAATGTTCTTCCGTCTCCTGTTCACTCCAGCCTCATTGAACACCTACTCCGTTGAGCACCTGAGTCCTGCCCACACAAAGCCCACCACTTGTGGGGTGGGGGGGATAGGATGTGCAGCAAATACCATAACAGCACGGCAGAGTGTGACAAATAAGGCAGGGTACTAATATCCACCAGGCTTCCTCTGTGTGCAAAGTACATCATCTTCGTGGTTTCCCAGCAACCACGTGAGGCCACTGCTGGTCCTCAGCAAGGTTCTCTGCTCCGAGGCAAATTGGACGACGGTGGGGAGCTTTCCATAAAGTAAGAGAGAAGAAGGCCCTTTTGACCTGGGATTTCAATCTCCCTACTCTTTCTGTGTTAAAATGGACTTTCTTTGATGATGCTGATGCTAGAAGGAGGTCTTTTTCTTTTCATATTTGTATTTGGTAACACTAGATTGATTTACCTAATGTTATTTTTGATTGGTTGGTTCGTTGGTTGGTTTTGTTTTGCTTTTTAAATTTTACTGGCCCAGGATATCCCTGAATCTGGGGAACACTGAGTTATCTTATTTTGGGAGGGGTTTATCTTACTTAATTGCAATTACCAACAATTCTGTGAGCTCAAAGTCGATCCCCTCCACCAGTCACGGCCTGCCCTCCTTCCCAGCCCCTCACACCAGGTCATGGCAGCACGAGTGTCTCCACAGGTGGTTTCCACGTTGGAACAGTGACGGGAGAGGCTCTCATGATCCTCCATTTTGCCTTTTTAAACTGAGGGCCCCACGAACAGCTTTCTGGGCTGCATCCCCTTCTCTTTTCGCTGCTGCATCCTCATCACGCCAGGGCCTCCATCTTGCCCATCTGACGTCCAGGGGAAACTAATGGCCTGTGTTTTGGTGCGTAAGCACTTTGTGGGTTTTGTAAAACTACTTTGCTGACTTGGCTGCTCCCGTTGTGTGTAGGTGGGCTCACAAGGGATAAATCATGCCAACGTGGAGGTCTGTTTGCCTCAACTTCGTCCCCCTCTGAGAGCACATTTTCTTTTTCTGGTGGCTTTCTTGGAGGACTCGGGTTATTTGGTGCAAAGCAACAGGAACAAATCTAAACTAAAATGGACTCAGGCTAATTTCTGAACCAAGTGTTTTCCCTACTGATCTTGAACAGTAGGCATTTGAAGCAAAGGACGTGCGGAAGAGTGTTGAAAAGTAAGACATGCCCCTTATTCTAGAGCTGTGCTCTCAGGAGTCAACTGCTGTTGAGGACAGGTTCTCTCAGGGCAGGTGCCACACCTTGGAGTTGGGGCGTCCTACCCACAGGCCCCTCTGTGGCTGGAGCTCCTCCAGGTGGCTGACGTCTGGCGGCACCGACCAACTCTCGTCGTATTCTAGGACTTTGGGTCTGAGAAGCAGCCTCACGTGCCTGTTTTCTGGGTATTCCTGATAGACAGATGCATACGTGAATGGATGGATGGGAACCCCATGGGGTGGACCAGCGTGCACTGGCCTCTCTCACCATCGGAGAAACTGAGGCTGGGAGAGGTAAACAGGAAAAAACCCCAATACCTTCCTGACAGGGGTCATGGTGAGAATTTCATGAGTATATGACATGAATGATGACAATGAATATATTTGGGTGTATATATAAATCAAAACAAGTGCTTGACACAAAGGAAGTATTCAGTAAATATTGGCTATTGAGCATTATTAATATTCTTTCTTTTATTTTAAAAGAACATAGGTCTTTATTTTAAACATTTATTTTATTTTAATAACATTTCATTTTATTTTTTATAAATTTATTTATTTTTGGCCGCATTGGGTCTTCGTTGCTGGGCACGGGCTTTCTCTAATTGCAGCTACCAGGGTCTACTCTTCGTTGCAGTGTGCAGGCTTCTCATTGCGGTGGCTTCTCTCATCGCAGTGGCTTCTCTCATTGCGGAGCATGGGCTCTAGGCACGCGGGCTCAGTAGTTGTGGTGCACGGGCCTAGTTGCTCCGTGACATGTGGGATCCTCCTGGACCAGGGCTCGAACCCGTGTCCCCTGCATTGGCAGGTGGATTCCTGACTACTGCGTCACCAGGGAAGCCCCTTTTATTATTTCTGAGGCCACACAACTCATAACTGGCAGATGTTTTGAGTCCCAGTGACCCTTTTTATTCCCATGATGTTATCATCTAATTCTTTGTTTTTCCACTAAGATTGAAAAGTCTAATTTGAGCAAATTTCCTCTAAACTTATTCCCAGGGGTTTCTAATCTGAAGAAAACAGTGTTGGCCTGAAATGCCGTTGGAAAGGCATCTTCTATTCGATTCATTTTGTTTCAGAAGCATGAAGAGTGTTCTTTAGCCCCCTGAGATAACACAGGTCAACGATACTTGAGCAGTTAGTACGCGCCGAGCACCACACTGAGCACTTTACGTGGATTATCTCACTTAATCCGCATGGCAATGCTTTGAGGGAAAATGTATTTGTATCGTTCCCATTTTACACATGAGGAGACTGGAGTGCAGAGTGTTTGATTGTTTACCCGAGGCTGCCAGTAAGAGGCAGAACTGAGTCTCCAAGCCCATGGTCTTTTTTTCCTAAGGTGTGTGTGTGCCGGGGAGTCCACGTGGAGCCACTTCTGTGGGCCGTGCACAGCGATATCAGCTGTGGCCTGGGATGCTCAGTCCTCTGTGTGCTTTCAGAGGACAGGGTTCCAGCCCCTCATCTGTGCCCCTCTAACAGCCCAGGCTCCTCTCTGGGCCTCAGTCTCCCCATCTGTAAAGCGAGCCTGTTAGGTGGCACCAGCACCGCACCCCAGCGCCACCCCAGCATTCCAGAGCTAGACGTCTCTATGAATCGAGCCTAAAGCCTTTTGTTCTTCGGACGGCATAGGAACTACTATTTAGAAAATGCTCTCAGTTTTCCTATCTGTGAAATAGGGTTGTTGTGACCATTCGGTGAGAATGCAATAAGCCCCTGGGATGTAGTGAGTGCGTGAGAATTGCTCACTTTAAAAAACAGACGTAGTTCTAGTCTCTTGGGCCACCTGTCACAGATTCCCGTGGGGCTCCCAAGACCCACTCCCTGTCCTCCAGAATCCCAGCATCTATTTGAGGAATCCGAGCACAGAGTTTGGTGTCTCGGGGCTTTTCTGTGGAGAATGTGTAAGCCTGACCGCCCTTTATCAGAGGGGCACTGACCTCTCTGCCTAGACAAACTCGGCCTCCCATCCCACGTGGCTCTCCTGGGGGCTACTGTGAGGTCCCAGGTTAGTGGGAATCCAAAAGGGAGGGGAGAGAGATGAGGAACCCAGGAGGGAGGAAGGGATGGAATCAGCATTTCACAGTTCATCCATTAGAGAATGAGTGGCTCATTAGAACAAAGTCACCCCGGCTCCGAGGGGACCTGCTTGGTGAAAGGTTGTCCTTTGGTGTCTTTAGCTAAAAAAAAAATCCAAGATGTCGTATAAGAAGGAATTTCACTTTAGAAATGGGAAGCCTTTGAGTTGGGGCTTCAAGGACAAATAAGCGAAGAATGGAATTAGGATTCTGGTTGTCAAAGATTTGTCCCTCACCTGCAGCTGTCGTGCACGTATGTGCTCACGTGTGTGTGCATGCGCTTGTGCCTGCACACGCCAACCACTAGACCAGAGGGCACCTCTGTGCACATTAGGAGAAGGTGCCCCTTCAGGGCAGAAGCAGCTCCAAGGCACACTCGTTAGCAAGCAGACAGTGGCTTCAGGTAACCCCTACTCACCTTCTCAGCCAGGACTGCACAAAGGAGACTGTGGCCATGTGCACGCACACACACACACACACACATACATACAAACACTCGCAGGCGGTGAGGTGACTGTTAGCTGAGGGCTGGTAATGTCCCAGTGAAGTGGAGACACCGCAGCTGGAGTCTCCCCAGGGGGCCAAGCAGTGCTTGCTCTTCAAGACTCATGTCTACAAAACCCACAGCTTCCCTCTGCTTGCTCAGCCACCTTCTTGAAGATAATCTGTTTTCTTCTGTGCCTCTTCACAACCCGTCTGGTCCCAGCAATCACACGTCCTGGTCTGACTCCAGAGTACAGATTTTATTCCTTCAATCGAGTATCCGCTTCCACTGGAAAACGAGCTTGGGTCCTGCCATTTATGGAGCGCCTCATCTAATCCTCACAGAAACCCTGAGGATTAGATGGTAGGAAATTAATACACCCATTTTACAGATGAGGAAGTGGGCTCTAGGAAGGAACTTCAGAGGAGCAGAATGTCATGTGTCGTCTGGATTTAGAGACTTTGTCACCTGGTCTTGAGTGACTCTACAGCTCAATTTACCTTCTGGGAAATTCCCTCGGAAGTGTGAACATTCGTGATCTCTCAGGCTTAGCTTCACTTCCCCTGCCCCTCTGACCTGAACCCCTGTCCTGACCAACTGTCTTCCGTGATGAACTCCCAACAGCAGAAATTCAACCACTGTCTTGGCTGTGTCATTGTCCCACGTAAAATAGCCATCCAGTTGACAGTGATCTCTATGGGAACTTGTTGCCGTATATTCCATTAGCCTTTGGTGCTAGTATGACCCCTGCTGTGGTCACTGCTGAGGTCCTCACTTCTACAAACCTGCTCCTAAGAGCTGGACCTGAACCCAGGCACGTTGGATGCTTCTCTTTAGAAATTGCCTTTAGAGCCTTGGTCCCATTGCTCTAAATATTGTAAGATGATAAATCTTTATCCTAATTTCCATTTAGGCAGATGGCATATCAGTGCCAGGCCCAGAGTAGGTACTAAATAGATCATTGCTGAATGAGGCAATTAATTGATGAATCCTTTGAGGCTGGTATTTAATAGAAAGAAATCTTTCAGTTGCCAGTGGCCAAATCACAACACAAATTAGTTTAAGCAAAAAATGAATGTATTGGCTCACATGACTGCAAAGTACAGGTGTGAGGGCGTCGGGTACAGCTGAAACCAGAGGCTCAAGTCCTATGGTGAGGGCTCGGTTTTCCTTTTCTCTAAGCTCTGCTTCCAGTGTTGGCTTCATTCTTTCCTCATGGTAGATCAGATGGCTTCCAGTAGTTCTGGGCTGACGGGGTTCTTCCAGCCAGTTTACAAACTTAGACAAAGGATTGTCTTCTCCCTCCTTTGTTCATAAAGTGAATCTTGTGGGTGGACTGGGGTTGGCCCAACTTAGGTCACATGCCTTCCCCTTAGACCAATCACTGTGGATAGAGGGATGGGTTTCCCTGATTGGCCCGGGGAGGCACAGTGATTGACAGCTTCACCCAAGCCCATGGAATGGGGGAGGAACCATTCTCTAGTGGAGACTGGGACTCAGCAGACAGTACATGCTCACTGCAAGGGCAGGTGAGTTTTCTGAAAAGGGCAAAATGTCAGTAGGACAGTCTAGTGTAGATTATAAATCTAATGATGAGGCTTCGGGTCAAAATGAGAAATAAAGATACATTTTCTTGGGTGATTCATCATCAACCTGGAAAAGGGTGTTGGCAGCGATGTTCTCAGTGGTAGCAGCCAGAAGGAGCAAGTCTGATGCTTCTCCTGGAGACTGCTTTGATGGGCAGAGAAGCTTGAGGTTGGAGTTCATATTATCCAATCACCGCACCCCCTACCTCTATTCCACATGAAGAAATGGGCAGAGCTATAAAGTCAGAAAAACTCACGTTTAACCAGCACTGAACCCCATTCCCATCTTCCCAGCCCGTGAAGAAGTTTTCCACTATCATAATTCAGTAGCAGTACCTTTCCTCAGTATTGCCCTCCTGCGCCTCTTTTTCTGAATCATCCTTGGGATGACAAAGCATGGTTAAGGGCACAGGCCCTGCAGCCACACAGAGCTGGGTTCTAATCCCAGAATTACCCCTTAGTGGTTTAACTTATCTCAGCCTCAGTTTTCTCATCTGTAATATGGACCTAATAACAGTACCTGGCAGGGATGTTGTTAAAGTAAATGTGAAGGTAAATGACGAGGTGAAGTGCACACAGCAAAGACTTGACGGGCATATGACTGATCACTATTAGTAACCACATTCATTTTGTACCCCCATCTTTTAATATATCAGATTCCATAGAGAGGGCACAGCACTTAACAGTCTACGGTCCAGGAACCAGGCGCACACAAAGAACAGGTCGGTCTTCCATTCCAGTCCTCATCCCAGTTGCAAAACTGCTTCCTGCAGGGTACCCGGTGGTTGTCCTGTCTGAAGCCAGTGGGATTGCGAGCTGACCTGTGAGGCTTTCTGCCCTCAGTCCTTCTTTAACCAGGTTCAGACTAGGTATGGAGGGTTCTAGAATTTCTGGTGTTTCTCCTGGATTTATTCACCTAAAACCTCCATCTGGCCCTGCTTCTACCCTGGCTGGGAGTCCTCATACTCAGAGTCCACTGGGACCCCCTCATCCCCAGGTCTGTCCTCTTCATAGATCTTCATGCGGCTGTTCTGTCTTCCCAGGAACCTCCCAGGTTTAGAATATTGATTTAAAAGACATACTCTACTTACTAAGCATTTCCTGTGGCACTTTGTAAACACTTTACATCTACTGACTGATTGAACCACCACCACAGCCCTACAAGGTACGTAGTGTTGTGCTCTTCATTTTATGGGGGAAGGAACTGAGGCACAAAGGAGTTAAGTAACTTACCCACAGTCACACAGCCAATTAATGGGGAAGCTGGGATTTGAACCCAAGTCTGTCTCCTCCAAAGCCCATGGTCTCGGCCAGTGTCTGGTTCTGCATCTCTGATTCATGCTTCCTGTCTTAAGTTTTAGTCTTGGGGACCTCCCTACCTTCTGAGGTAACACATGCATTTAAATGGTACTCAGTCTCCAAACTTGCTGTCAGACACAGGGCAAAGAGGATTTCAGACCTGGTGGTGGAGGCAAATGGAAAGTCCTTCATGGCAGACCTTTGTAAGGTGTGAATGAGAACCCTGTACCCCTTCCCATCAGTCTCTGATCATTATGGAATCAGTATGGCTTGTTGAAAGAACAGGGAATCTGGATGTGGGGTCCTGGTGAACTCCTACTCATCCCTCATGACCCAGCTCCAGTGCCTCCTCCTCAGGGAAGCCTTCCCTGACTGCCTCAGGTATCTCTGATCATCCTATACTGCCAATCATACATTCATTTAACAAATACTTTCTGAGATCTACTCTGCAAACTCTCAAAAACAGGGACCAGATTAGCAGAATAGTTAACTCTGCAGGCGTTGGAGCCAGACTGTGTGTTTGAATCCTGGTTCCTCTGTTTACTAGCAGGATGACTTTGGATAAATTTCTTAACCTTGATAAGTCTCAGTTTCCCCCTCTGTTAAATGAGCCTAAAAATAGTGCCTGCCTCTCAGTGTGTGGTTGTAACAATTAAGTGAGTTAATAGTAGGTACCTAATAATTGCTGCCAGGTAGAAGGTGCTTAATAAATGTTACTGTTGTTATTGAGGCTGTTTTTCATTTTTGTATCTTGAGGATCAAACACAGTCCCTGCACCCAGCAGGTGCCCCCTGAATGTCTGTGTGAACAGGAGAGGGACTGAGTGAGTGACGTGGACACTTCACCCTTCTGCACGTGAATCCCCCCATATGTGGAGTAGGGGGACGTGAGCCTGACTCCCAGCTTGTTGTGGGGATTAATGGGGGTGCATGGGATGTGACAGCGCCTTGGAAACAGGGAGGTGCCTGTACATGGTGGAGAGATTGCAGTCATGTTGGCTATAGGGACAAATGACCTGGGGCTGGGCCTCCAGCGTGGGATCCAGCCTGGGAATGTGGCCAGTCAGGGAGGGTTGGAGAAGCCGTAGGAACCTGCTGACTGAGACATCCCACCTGCAGGGGGTCAGCCTTGGGCGAGTCCTGAGAGCACTCTCTGTTCTCCACAAAACTTGTACTGGTCCTTGCATTTGTGGGGCACAGAGTGGGACCTAAAAGGGCTGTCCCGCTGGTCACAGCCTCTGACTGACAGGTTGAGGATGGATTGCGGTCCTCCCTTTCTGGATGAGAGCACTAAAGCATCAGGAGGTAGACAGCCTGTCCAAGGTCGCACTGCTAGCAAGGACCAGAGCTGGTACATCCCAGCAAAGTCTACCACAAGCCCTGCAAGGAATGATAAGGACTCAATAAAGGGCTCAATAGAGGGAGAAATCCCTCAGGGACGGGTCTCAGCCACACTAGTCTTCGACAACCCCATACCCAACCTGCCACTCACCTGGGCCTCCAGAACCCTCCAGAGACCACAAGTTTCCTCCTGCAGCAGGAGGAAACTGAGGCCAGCTTATGCAGCCCCCCCACCCCCGTTTTACAGATGGCAAAGTGAGACCCTAAGAGGGCTGGTGATCTCCCCCAGGGCCACAGGGCAAGTTGGTGGCTGGAGATGGGATGTCTCTGGTGCCAAGGGATCTTCAAGGTTTTTTGTTTTTTGTTTTTTTAAGATGCGTGTTAGGATCTAATAGAGGGTAATGTAACCAGGACTATTCACTCATTCATTTATTCATTGAACTAATGTTTATTGCACACCAGGCCAGGCTTAGCTGGGTCCTCTGCTCAGGGTCTCACAAAGCTGCAATCCAGACTGGGGTTGGGGGGTCTCCTCTGTGGCTCAGGGTCCTCTACCAAGCTCATATGTTTGTTAGCAGAATTCATTTCCTTGCAGCTATAGAACTCACTGGTTTTCCAAGGCCAGTGAGGGAGAGACTCCAAGTCTCTGGCTTCTAGAGCCTCTTCTAAAATGATCACCTGATTAGGTCAGGCCCACCCAGGGATAATCCCCATTTGGCTTAATTTAAAGCTAACTGATAAGGAACCTTAATTACGTCTGCAAAACCCTTTCATCTTTGCTGTGTAACCTACCATGACCACAAGAGTGATAGCCCATCATATCCACAGGCCCTGCCCACACCAAAGGGGAGGGAATTATTCAGGGTATGTACACCAGGGGTTAGGAATCTTGAAGGCCATTTAGAATTCTGCTTATCATAGGTTGGTACTATTACTATCCCCCTTTTAACTCAGCACAGTGAATTGGTTAACCCAGGTCACACATCGAGCAGGAGGGTGGAGGTGGGATTCAAATTCTAGTCTAACTGGGGAGCACGAGTTCTCTCTCTGCCTCCAGGACCTCTCAATACTTGTGAGAGGGGAGAAGGGACCCCCCCCTCCTCAGACCTCACAGACTTGTGCTGTCTCAGGCATTGTGCCCTCCAGGCCCCTTCTAGGAGAAAAGCCAGCTCCTCGGCTGGACCTGGACTCCCAGAAGCCAGACCCAGTCCCTTAACCACCCAGGTAGCTCCAGTGCTCAGTAGGTACTCAGCAGATGTTAGCTTGCTGCAGGCAGCTGTATCTCCTTTCTTTTCTTCCTCCAAGCCAGCCGCCCCAGGGGACTGCTCAGTACCTCTTTCATTCCCAGAAAGGGGTCCGGGAAACACAGGGTTTATGCTACAGAATTTCATTACAGATCGTTTGGTGAGGACACACCCCCTGGTTAACAGAGGGATGCCCATCCAGGCTTATTAAACATTTTTATGGTTTCTTATTATAAAAGCAACACATACTCATTTTATCATAGAAAATACCAATGATCAAAGTAACAATATAAACAATTTTTTAAGCACCAGAATACTAGCCCATGGGGAGAACCACTGCTAGCACATTCTTCAGCAGGCAGTGTAGCCCAGCGGTTAGGAGCGCAGACCCTGGGGCCCCACTGCCTGGGCTTTAACTCTAGCTTCCCCATTGCCAGCCTTGTGACCTTGGATAAGTCATTTAACCTCTGTGTCTCAGTTTCCTCATCTGTAAAATGGGCGTGTCTGTAGTGCCTACCTCATAAGGCTGTGGGAGGTGTAAATGGGAAAGTGCATGAAAGGCCTTAGAACAGGGCCTGGCACACAGCACGTTTTATGTGTTGTTAGTCAATAATATTGTTTTGATAAAAAATAAGATCCTATTTAACCTACTGTCTTATAACTTTTCTTCACCTCACATATCTTTCCTTGTCAATAAATATTCATCCATGACATAGTTTAAATGGCTTAACTACCTTCCACATAATATAATTAAGCAATCCTCTAATATGGACCTAGATATGTTTTCATTCTTTACCTATTATAAATAACACATATAATAGAGGGAACTGCCTTGTGGCTAGGTCTGTGTACACATCCTTACTTTTGTTTCCTGTGGAATGGCTTTCTAGAAGTGGGGTCCATGGGCCAAAGACCCTTCACTTCCTTAAGGAAATCTCCGTGACCCTCCTATTGTATGCAGGCATAGGGAGTCCAGTCGACATGCAGAGACACTTTGCCACCAGTTTGGTCCTCACAGGAGTGTGTGCATGGTTCTGTGCCCCACCCTGTTGCACAGGGGATCGATGTTTAATGGTGAGCGACGGGCTGCTCCCCACCGGGAAGATGATGGTGTTCCTGTGGGTGTGATAGCTGCTCACAAGAGCTGTTTGCCACCACCTTGCTCATGGAGAATCAGGCTGGACCCCTGGGGTGGCCACAGGGCTCCCCAGGGTGATGTGTCACCCCATCCCTGGCAGCAGAAGTACCTGGAACCTGCAAAGGGAGCCAGCTGAGGATCAGTGGCCAGGGCCTGCTTCCCTCCCTCCCTCCCTCCTTCCTTCCCTCCCTCTCTCCTTTATTTCCTCTCTCCTTCCTTTCCTCCTTCTTCATTGAACTTAGAAGGTGCCTGTGCTAAGTGTTAAATGGGCCCTAAAAACAAAGCAAATATCTGCCCTCATGGAGCTAGTAAAAGAGAGAGAAAATAGATACATTCACAAATACAGCACCTCCATTCGTCATAACAGGGTCATAACAAAAGGGAAGTCTGTGCGCTATGGGAGAGGGTGACAGCGACCTGACATTCACCATGGTCATCACGGAAGGCCTCTCTGGGGAAGTGGCATTTGCACCAAGTCCTGAAAGATGATCACAGAAAATGAGTAGAGGAAGGGCATTCCAGGCAGAAAGCTCAGCACGTGCAATGGCCCTGAGGTGGGAACTGAAAAGAGGCCAGTGTGGCTGGAGTGCCCCGGGTGAGGTGCTAGTGAATGAAGAGGGAGGTGGGGCAGATTGCCAGGCCTGGCAGTTCTGAGCAGCAAATCCAGAGGCTGCTGGAATGGGTGGCCCAGCTCAGGGTCAAGGCCAAGATTTGAGGTGGGTGAGGTCAATGTGAGTGGGAGTGGGCCAGGGCCAGGTCATCAGGCATCCTGGACTATGCCTGGATCCCTGGCGGTATTTGCTGCTCAACTTATGAGCAAGGAGGTGCCCAGTGAGTGGCAGGCCAGGCCGGCTTAGAGGGCCAGGACAGTGCCAGGCCCTCCAGTTTGTTCTTGTGGCTGAAAGCATATGTGACCTGATTCACATTTTGTTCCTATGAAAATAATAAATCATAATAAATCAGTAATCATAAATGCTGTGAAGAACAGATCCATGTAGCAACACGCCTAAATCTCACAAAATGGTGTTGAGTGAAGGAAGGCAAACCCCAGAGGGAATTTGCTGAATGATCCCATCCGTGTGAAGGTCAAGAACAGGCAGAGCTAATCTGTGATGACAGAATTCACAGGGCAGGAAGGGGCCTCTGAGAAGCTGGTCCTTCCTGTGTTTGACCCAGGGGCTGGATATAGAGGTGTGTTCAGTTTGTGAAAATGCAGTGCTGGCCACTTCTCTGTATGTCTGTGACACTTCAGTACAATGTGTACTACAACTAAATCCATTCCCTCAACATCACCTGTGTAGTTGTTTAATACGGATCTAATTGTGAGAAACAATGAGATGAATCCAAGTAAGAGACTTCCCCCTAATAATGATATTGCAAGAAAGAAAAAGTCTGGAGAGCTGTTCTAAATTAAAGGAGACTAAAGTGACATGACAACAACCATAATGCCTGATCCTGGATAGAAAAAGTGTAGTTGTAAAGACATGGGGACACCTGGGGAAACTTGAACATGGGCTGCAGGTTGGATGATACAGTGTTGAGTTTCCTGGGTGGGATGCTGGAGTCGCAGTTGTGTGAGAGGATGTCTTCATTCTAGGAGAGTCACGCTCAAGTCCTTAGGATTGAAACAGACCCATGTCTCAATTAAAGGGAAAGGGAGGGGGATAAGGTGGGAAACAGAGCACAAATGGGGTAAAAGGTTAACAGTTTGTATATATAAGTGAAAAGTAGGTGAACACAAATTGAACTATTCTTGCAAATCTTTTGTAGGATTAAAATTTTCTAAACTAAAAATTTGGGAAATAAAATAATGAAAAAAGTACTCCTATTTTTAAAGAAGAATAAAAAAACTACCACTTAATCAAGTTATGGCTGTGTGTCCATAACTGTTAGGCTTTTAATATGTATTATATATAATCTCATGAGTCAGTTAGGTCTTAATAAGCACCAAATAACTGAAGTGGATAGTTATTGGTCCATAGAGCTGAATAATCCAGGGACCTCTAGATTCAGGTCAGGCTTGATCTAGGACCTATTCTTGTTCCCTCTGTTTCTGAGCTCTGCTTCTTCTAGTTTGGCCTCATTTTCAGACTCACTTTCCCCTCCTGAGCATTAGGTGGCTGCCAGGAACAATGGGGAAGAGAGTAAATTCCCCAAAGACAGGAGAGAGAGGATGCTAGGAACCGCCCCCCAACATGTTTTCCACGCTTGAATGTAATCCATGAGGCAGATGGTCTTACCCACTGTGTATATCCCACGACTCAGAGAGATTATGTGATTCGTCCAAGGTCTCACCACAAGGAAAGGAAAGCTGGGATTTGAACCTGGGTCTTCTGCCCCAAAGCCTGCACTCCCCTCATTTTTATATGACCACTTCTCTTATTACAAAAAGTCTAGGGAAATGGAAGGGCAAAGAGAACCTATAACTCCACCCTGACACCATCATTTTGTATGTTCTCCTCTAGTTTTTCTCCACCTCTAAAGGCTTTTTTTTTTTTAAGAAGAAGCACATTGAAATTAGATATTGATATGAGACCCCCTGAAGACCCCTGAGCTACCTGGACACGCTCCATGTGGGAGTACCTAGGGCTGGTGTTCCAGCCTGAATGTGAGGCTAACCCTTTCCAATGCAGGGGTCGAGATCCGCCTTTACGGTTTGGTAAACCACATCTACTCAGGCAGCTGACACATACTTAGAAAATAAAAGCAATGATGATGAATTGATGGGAAGCCCTGCACGTCCCGACTTGCTCATACTGGCAATCACAGCCTTCCTTAGAGTCGACGTTACAACCTCTGTTTTTCAGAGGAGGAAACTGAGGCTCTGAAGGACAAATGACGGGCCAGGTCACCATCCAGCAGGTGGCAGGGGCAGGAGCCACGCCATGTCCTGTGACAGCGCCACACATGACGGCCTTGAACTTCCCACCAGGCCTTCTCTGAAGAATTCTGGGAGCGTCTTACCCCCTCTGCAGAGAACCCTGGGGACTTCAGCGTTGATTCCCCTGTGGGTTATAAGAACCTGAATCAAAGGCCCCTCTGTTGTTGGAGAAAACACTCCAGCTTTGCTTCAGCCCAGACACTTTCTGTCAAGGGCTAGGATCCATGCTAATAAAAACAAGTGTCATTTTACAGTGCTTTCTATAAATCTGTTAGTGACCTTTAATAAAAGTTTATGACCCTAATAATCCTGTTCTGCACACCCTGGTCCTATGGCCGCTCACTGGCCAGTAATCTGCAAACCTTTACAATTTAGTGACTGTGCCTGGGCCCGTGCCAGGGATCCGGCTCCAAGTGATGGGAATGGCATGAATAATGATTAATCCAAACTGCCCGGTGCTGAGCGCAGAGCTGTTTTCCTGATGCAGGCCATTGGGCCGAGAACCCTAGAAAGAGCAGAGCTGAAGACACCTGGGCTTTCCAGAGAGCCCATCAAAGCTGCTGCTCACCGAGCTGAGCCCCACCTGCCTGACCTTTTCCCCGGCGTCCTTCGCTTCCTCCACGTCATCAGAGCAAGAAGCCAAAAATGGAGTGGGCTGCATACATACCCAGCTGTTGTGGACAAAATCCAGGGGCCTCTCCTGAACTTCTGAGCTTGTCCACACTTTGTTTATGGGGTTGGAAACTGGAGTGCCAGGAGGTTGGGAAAGCCGGGGCGGACATGGGCTTTCAGCATCTTGTGGTGTGTGATTTAACCAGTGGGGGCTTATGATTTCAAAGGAAGGGCCCAAAGGTGTTTTGCAGGCCCAAAACACCTTGTTAAATGTTCGCGTGGCTGTCATATTGCGTAAAATCATACTGCTTTCGCTCTGAGGCTCTCCAACAGGCAAATACAGACATTTCCACAAATAGCACCATGTACCTTGAGGCCCACCCACAGTGCATACTGCAGAGGTCCCAGCAGCTTCGGCTCCATTACTTGGGGTCCATGGGAATGACGCATCATGGGTACTTCAGGAGGTGTGTTTTCCTACAGGGAAGGGCCCCCTCCGAGGCCGCCAGTGTCCTAGGGCTCCTGTTAGCCAAGCAGGCGAGTGCAGTCACCACCTCATCCTACGCTAGGTGGCTTCAGAGCTTCCTCACCTGTTTCCCAGTTTGAAGAAGAGGACTTTGTAAGTCATGTGGGCACCCACCCCAAGCTCTTCCTTTCCTTTGTGGGGGAGGGAGCAGGCATTCTGGAATCCCACACTGTCCCAACAAAGATGGACCTGGAGATTGCTAGATCCTAGTTCCTCAAAGTGGGGGCCCCTGTCAGCCACATAAGAATCACCAGGGAACTTGCCATAAATGCAGAATCTCAGGCCAGGCTTCCTGGGACTTGGGATTTCAGGGCTCAGACGGGATGGGTACCGGACCCGCCGAGGTGAAATCTTCACTTCAACAAGACGTGCAAGTGATCCATGTACACGTGGAAGTTTGAGACACGTTGGTATAGCCTACATTCCTCACTGTGTACTTTGGAAACTGAGGCATAGAGAGGGCCCCATAACACACAGCAAGTCAGTGGCTGAACTGAAGCCAGTTCTCCGGGCTCCTGGCTCTCTGCCCCTGCATGCTGAGTGTGCTTTCTGCCGTGCTCCTGGCTGGCTGGGAGAACAGGAGGGATCCTGAATTCTTGGGGTGTCTCTAGGGCAGCATACTTCCAGCCGGCCTGCTGGTTCCACCTGTTGCCCAGAGGGTAACTGTTCACAGAAGAAATGACCGTATTTGAACCTGAAACATCCTGAGATCTTGGGGCCAAAGGAACCTTAGCGATCATCTGACATACCTTCCCACCCAACGCAGAAACCCTTTTTACAGCCTCCCTGCATCAAGGCCAGCCAGCTCTGCTTGGATACCTGTAGTGACAGGGAAGTCACTACCTCATAGGGCATGAGCTCTGTGGTTGGAAAACATTAATTGTTTTTGTATTCACTTCTAGTATTAGATATAATGTTTCCTTGCTGCAGCTTCTACCCACCAATCCTACTTCTGTTCTCTAGAGTAACTTAAAAAGGTCCAGGCCCTCTTCCACACAAAGTCCTTTAGATATTTAAAAACTAGTATCAGAACTTACCTTCTCCAGGCTAAACTTCCCTGATTTGTTATTTTTACTCTCTTCTCTCAGTAATATGACTTTTAGATGCCCCCCCAGCCCTGCAACCCCAAACCACCATCTTAATCATTATTTTCAGAGTGATAGCTACCTGTCAATATCCCTCTTCAAGGGAGTTGAATCTCACATTCCAGCTGAGGCTGGCTTAGTCCAAAGAGAGGACACCATCAGCTCCGATGATTAGATATTCTACCTCTTTTAATGTAACCAAATTTTGTTTGGCTTTTTTACCTTAAGCAACCACATCACGCTGTTAGCTCATATCAGCCCTGTCAGATATGCCTCTCACATCTTTCTCACATAAACTACTACCAAACAAATGTCCCCACTGATTTGTACTTAATTTTCTGAGTCCAGATACCCGGCTTTCATCTATCCTTGTATGTCCTTCTGTCTTTGGTCCAGAGATTTTGCCTTTTTGGATAATTTTGGCTCTCGAGTGTTTTACCTCGTGAATTAGCCATTCCTCCCAGCTGGGCTGACCTCAGCCAACCGTCAAGAATTTATTGAGCACCTACTGAGCGTTCAGGGTCAGACTTAGAGGATAAAAGTGTGACACACATCCCTGTCTCTTCGGGGGTTTACAGCCTGGTTGTAAAATGAGGACTCACCTCTAGGGCACCCAGGTGAGTACAAACCAAGGCCACAGTTGTGAGGCAGTCCCTGAGGGAGCTGTTGTTCTGGGAGGATCACCCTTGTTACGACTGCCTGGGAGCTTATCAAAAATATAGGCACCTGGACCCGCTCAGCTCAGGGGCCCAGAGCCTGGGGCAGGGGCCCAGCCTCTTATTTATAACTCCCCTGGGGATTCTGACACAAACCAAAGTTAGAATCCACAGTTTAAAGGGCTAAAGGAGGTGAGCCCAGGACACAGGGATGGGGAGGCAGCTCTGGGAGGGGAGGGAAGAAGTGGGAACCTCTAGATGCAGAATAAAATGGGCCATGGGCTACAGGTCAGAAGGGGCTGGGCAGGGTAGAGGAGGCCAGCCTCAGGCATGCCCCCAGCCATGCCTGCTTAGCAAAGTCCTGTAGCATCTCTGCTGTCACCCCCAAAGATGTGGCCCTGGGTTTGAAATGCCATCATTTTCTTGCCTGGGGTCCCAGACTGAGTCCTCTTTTGGACAAGAAGAGAAGAGCATTTGGCAAATAGCACCACACCCTGGCTTCCCACAGGTGCCCCCCTTCCTGATTCCAAAAACGGGTCACCTCCCCCTGTTGTATTCTTAGTGTCTCAGTCGTTGGATATTCGCGTCCTGGGGCTGAATTTAGCTTTACAAGCGTGTGAATCAGAGCAGGTTCTGGAATGCCCGAGGGCCAGTTTAAAGTGATCTGGCATATCATGTGTGATTTAATTGCTCAACATTAACAGTAATATCCTTGTTAGTATTGATAATCTCGGTAGACGGGCTTCCCTGGTGGCACAGGGGTTGGGAGTCCTCCTGCCAGTGCAGGGGACACGGGTTCGAGCCCTGGTCCAGGAGAATGCCACCTGCCATGGAGCAACTAGGCCCGTGTGCCACAGCTACTGAGCCTGCGCTCTAGAGCCCACGAGCCACAACTTCTGAAGCCCGCACGCCCTAGAGCCCGTGCTCCGCAGCAAGAGAAGCCACCGCAATGAGAAGCCCGCACACCACAACGAAGAGTAGCCCCCGCTCACTGCAGCTAGAGAAAGCCCGTGCGCAGCAGCGAAAACCCAACGCAGACAAAAATTAAAATTAATTAATTAATTAATTAAAAAAAATTCTTGGTAGAGCCATAGCATTTCACTCCTGAAGTGTGTGGCAGTTAGAGCCCAAATCAGGATTAGATCAGTCTGGGTTTGAATCCCAACTCTGCAGTTCTCAAGCTGTGTGATCATGGCCTAGTCACTTAACCTCTCTGAACTTCCACCCAATGTTGATGACAAGGAGACCTATAGTTCAAGTTTGTCGTGAGGATCCAATGCACAGAAGCCTGGAGTTGACCCTAAAGTGTGGGTGCTAGTGGATTACTGTGAGCCCCCGGCGTCACTCTCCCACCTTTCCCCAATGCTGCCGCCTGTCTGCCCAAGGTCACATGCACCAGGAGGCCAGAAGCCAGGGTGGGGCCCCAGCAGCTACCAGGAGGGCCTGTGAGTTCCCCCACCCCTGCCCACCCCCATGCTTTCTATCCTAGTTCAGCTATTTCTTTTTTAAAATGAAGCAGCAGCCCTTGATTTTGAAAATAGATCACTGAGTTCTCCTCCCTCTAATTAGGTTGTCTCACTTGTTTGTTTTGCATAGTGAGGAAGGGAGCTTGGAATTTACCCAGAGGACTGGAGAGAGTCCTGAGCTGAGAGTTTTTTGGCCACCAATCACGTCTGCCCGTCTCTCTCCATCTTGTTCTTTCCGAATGCAGCTCCTGTTCAGAGCATGCTGGATCTCGGATCCAAGGATTTGGGTTTGAATTGGGGCTTGAGCAAGGACCCTCCCTCTCAAGGCCTCATTCCCGCATCTATAGAGTGGGGTTCCCAGAAGCTCAGGGGCTCTTTGTGAAGATCCAGGGACCAGGGAGGCGGGCAAGTCCCTGGCCAGTGCTGACCGTGGGAGTGTTCAGATGTCACTGTGGCAGTTTCGTGGCATTTCGGGATGTGGAATGCAGCCCAGGTTGACAGGCTAAGGCAGGAAAGTCAGAAGGGCCATGCTTTAAGCCGTCTTTCCCTGCCACCTTGTTTCTGGAGGGATTTATACTAAGAAATGTTGACCTCCGAAACCATCCAGGCTACCCAGCCCCCGGAGATGTCTTGGAGTCACCCAAGGGCGTCACGTTGTGGTGTCGGAGAGCACGGACACCTCCGAATTAGAGAGGCCCAGGCTGAGCTCCCCCCACTGCCAACCAGCTGGGGGCCTGGGCCAGTGCCTTTGCCTTTCCACCTCGGCTTCCTCATCTACAAAATGGGGGGACTATCTAACTCCTCTAGGTCCATTGCCAAGGACTTCTGGGTGGTGCCCGGCAAGGAGTGGTGTCAGGGGGACCACCTCTGAGAGGTCCTGCCTAGCCCCTTCATTTTCCAGATGGGGAACCTGAGGCCCGGGAGGGGAAAGGGTCTGCTCAAGGTCACACAGCTGGGCAGTGGCCAGGCTGGGTCTCCTGAATCTCCAGAGCTCCATCCTTCTGGGACCCCAGTGAGGGTGGAAACACTGCCTGGATCCTCACGGAGTCTAGCTGGGGGAAGAAATAACCCTCGTTGCCTGGTAACCCCACTCAAGTGGGAAGCCTGGAAAACATCAATCAGGTGGTGGAATT
The DNA here is from genome assembly GCF_937001465.1 of Orcinus orca. Classification (NCBI taxonomy): domain Eukaryota; kingdom Metazoa; phylum Chordata; class Mammalia; order Artiodactyla; family Delphinidae; genus Orcinus; species Orcinus orca. The sequence continues at coordinate 6,492,848 of NC_064568.1, forward strand.
TTAAAGCTCGGAGAGTCGTGTGGGCAGAATTCTGTGTTCCCGAAGGGGCGAGACCCTCTCCTCCCGGCCTGCCATCCCCACCAGGCTCCGGAGAAGAGTGAGTCTGGGGGTGGGGCCTGTGTCCCTCGGCCACATGCCGGCTCTCCCAGGACAGTGAGATTAAGCACACGTCGGGCTGCACAGGCTGGGAGGTGAGTGGGAGAAAGATGGCGTGGGGCTTGCTGGGAGCCGGGCCCATCCATCCATCCATTCTCTCCTCCTCTGGGCTTCCAGCTGGGCACCATGTAGTGTGCTGAGCAGACAGAGGAGACCATCGGATCTGCCCAGAGTTCCTTCATCTGGGTAGACAGATGTACACGTGGAAATTCCTAGTGCACAACAAGAGGTTACAGGGCCTGGGAGCCAGTGAGAGCCGGGCACCCCCGGCAAGGGCCTGGGAGGGCTTCCTGTAAGAGGCGGGCATTGGAGAACTCATTGGACTACTGGCTAGGGCTCTGTGCAGATCAGCACTGGGAGTTCCAGGGAGGAAGGGGCCAGTGTCGTGGAGGAGAGAGTTCTTCAGGGTTCAGAGGAGCATCCAGCATTGGACGCAAGGCCACGCTTTTACCCCCGATTGGAAGGGTTGCTTCCCCTGACCCTCTGGTTGTCTCTCTCACTTGCTGCCAAGTTTCTGCTTTCAGAAGCAGCAGTTTTGTGGGGTGGGGAGGAGGGGAAGAGGGACTCTCTGACCCACCAGATCCCTCAGGCACTTCTAAGTAAGTGTCTTTGGGGACCCAGGCCAGCAGCCAGGAGCACAGTGCACAGCAGGAAAGCTTTAAGCGCTGAACTGGATTCCATCCCTGCTCTGCCACCGGCTTCTTAAAATCAGAAGCAAGTCCTTAAACGTATCTGACTTTTGCTTACTCTATGAAATGGATAGTGGGGGCCTTTCAAGAGGCTCTTAGAGGTTTCTTCCATCCTAAAGACTCTCCTCTAGGTTTTCCCGACAATGAGGACAGAAGCACAGACCCCTCTCCTCGTGGGTCAGGTGGAGCCCTTGGTCTGTCCTTCCTCTGTGATGGCTTTCTCTCTGCCACCAGCTCTGCCGCCTGCCTCTCCCTGTGCTGGGGTGGGTGGGACCCCCTGAGCAAGAGGTAGCCCCATGCCTGTCTTTCCTTCAGGAGCTTAAGGTGTCAGGAGGGGACATGGAACATAAATTTTAGGAAGAAATTAATCTTTGGCAGATCCTCCGTGCAACCTCAAAAGAGGTTTCAGCCACAAATTCCCATGTCTTTGCTTTCATTCACTCGTCCAGGCAATATTTACTGAAGTCCTACTATGTGCCAGGCACTGTGGACATGCTGGGGACACAACAATGAGCAAAACCAGATGAGGTCCCTTCCCAGTGCAGTGGGGAGACAGACGTTAGTCAAGGGATCACACAGCTCTGTGTGAAGTTCTGTCTGTGGCGAGAGATGCATGCATGCCGTGCACAGGGCTATGGGAGGATAGTAGGGGTGCAGGTGGGCCGCGTGGTCGAGGAAGGCTTTCCTGAAGAAGTGATGCTGAGCTAAGGCCTGCAGGATAGGGAAGAGTTAGCCAGGCTAAGGGGAGAATGAAGAGGCAGGTCAGCCTGTGCAAAGGGCCTGTGGCCTGAACTCTGAGAGCAAGGAGGGGGTGGTACAGGCTGCGATGGGAGGAGCCAGACCTGGAGTTGTTAGGCCTGCGTGGAATTTATTCTTCAACCCCAGTGCAAAGGGACGTTTCATGGGTGTTTGAAGCAGGAGAGCAGGGGAGAGGCTTATGAGGTGTCACAGATCGGAATGCTTTACCAAAAGCTCAGATGGAAAAGGGCTGGGGGGATCAGGAAACCCAGGGAGGAGCCACCGCAGTCATCTGGGCAGGAGGCTGGGATGCGGGCAGCGGCTGCGATGGGAATGGAGGAGAGCGGCTGGACTTGAGAGCAACTTGGATGTGATGAGTGAACGGGGTGGGGCGGGGGGAGGCGGTATCCGGGTGACTCCTGGGTTTCTGGTTTAGGCATCTGGGCATTTACTCGCGGCTTTTCCTGCGAAGGGGAGACTGGAAGAAGACTAAAATTTGTGGGAAAAGATGAATGTTTTCTTCCTCCCCAAATTAGACAAAGGCAGCCTTCTCCATTTCCTTTTATTTTCAAGGCAACTGGGAGATCAGATACCTTTGCTCTTGTGTTTCCAACGATCTTTTATCATCTCTCTTACCTCTGCGAGAAGGCAAATTAAAAACATGCCCAGCAGACCCAGGTCCGAGGATCACAAAAGAGTTTTGGTGAAGTAGGATTAGTCCCTAAGTCTCAGCAAAGCTCGTGGGGTCATGCCAGGCGGAGGGGGGCCTAAACCTGCAGAGAAGCCGAGTCCCATGACCAGGGAGCTGTGCAGAGGTGCCCTTGGGTGACGCCTGCTTGTCGCAGACACCAGTCTTTCAGGAAAGGAGCTCCGGCCTTCATGAGTGAGTAACTCACTGGCCCTGGGGTGGGGGGCCAGGCGAGAGGGGCTTTGCTTTGGGGGGAGCGGACGTGTCAGGTGGGGTCTCCTTGGGGACCCCAGAGGCTGCTCTGTTTTAAGAACAAATCAATCCTCACAGCCACAGGGCCCCGGGGGGCTACGGGAACAGGAGACGTGATCTTCCCACCAGAAAACTGCCAGGGGGGCGACAGACGCCCAGGATGCAAGGACACAGGGTCCCGGCTCCGGAGTGAAGCAGATCAGGGCTCAAACCCCGTGGACCACCCCTTGGCTCTGGAACCTTGCCCTGGGCTTCTGTTTCCTCATCTGCAACATGGGGGCGATGCCCTTCCTGAGCTTTCAGGGGAGCTGCGAGCCGTCACCGCGCCCCCTTGTAAAATGCTCGCTTGTGTTGCTGGCGCACGGGCTCTGAGGCGAGTTGGTGCCTTTATAAGACAGTATCAGTAACCTCAAGGCATTCCCTCCCTCAGTAACGTCCTTCCGTGAACGATGGAGGGGACCCAGTCCTGTCCTCGGAGAGCCCAGAGTCTCCTGATAAAGGGTCATACCTGGGCCTCCACTCCCTCAGGGGCAGGAGGGAGGCGGCGGGGGGAGTGATCCTGTCAAGGCCCCGACCAGGTGTAGCGGGTGAAGCATGATCCCTCGCGTCCCCTGCTGTGTCTGTGCTCCCCTCCCCCAGCAGTGGTGTGCTTTTGCTTCAGATTCCTGCACCTGCGACTCTTCTTTGGCCCTTGGTTGGGTTCCTGGAGCAGACTTGCCAGCACCTGCAGAACCAAAAATGCCTGGGAGTTTATGTCCCCTCTGGTGGGGGGGGGGGGTGCCCTTAGGTGGTGCCTGGTGGGTGTGGGAGGGTGAAAGCCCAGCTCCCTTCCCTGGGCCCGGCAACCCAGAGATGTGATCCCAACCCCCACCCCTCCCCTGCCCAGAGCTCCCTGCAGCATCGGGCTGGAGCTGCTGCCAGAGGTGACACCCTTGCTCCCCGCTTCGTGTCTCTGTCCTGCTTCCCCCTCCCTTACTGGTCTCCCCTGAGAGTGCTCCCTTTATACATCACTCACATGGGAATCCTCCTCTTAGGGTCTTCAGTAAAGGGCACTGTTTTCCCATTCTCCAGATGAGGGAACTGAGGGGCAAGACGCTTCAGCCACTTTCTCAGGTGTCCCACAGCCAGCGGTGGCTGAGCCGGGCCTTGGGCCAATTGTGGTCTGACTCCACAGCCCAGGTTTTTTCCATGCCACAGCATGTGATAAGGGCTAATGCAGAGAGAGAGATCAATTTCCAAATGAGGCCAGAGGAAGGGGCAGCAAATTGTCATGTTTGGGCATGAGAGCCAGTGGTGTGTGGCTGGCACTGAGCAGCCCTTGGAAGCACAGGTGGGGTTTTTTTAGATGGAAATGGTGGGAATGGCACTGTAGGAAGAGGAACAGCATGTGCAAAGGCACGGGGGTATGAGAAACACTGCTTCTTGGGGAAGTACATGTGCCCCCTTCTTCCAGCCTTATCATTTCTCACCTCCTGACTGCTTCCCTGCTTCCACCCCAAGCCCCTCCAATCTGTTCTCCAAACAGAAGCAGCCAGAGCTGTCTTTTTAAAATGTAAATCTGATCATGTCTCACTGAGCCTCCTCCAAAAATAAAACCTTCAATGACTTCCTCTTCCACTTAAAAAAAAGAAAAAAGAAAAACACAGTCTAAGCATCTTTCTATGTCCAACCAGCCCTGGTGATCTGGCTCAGCCAGCCTCTGTCCTCATTTCCTGCCCTGCCCCCCTTCACACCCTCCAGCCACCTTGGCTGATTATGTTTTCTGAACACTGTAAGCTTGTTCCCGCCCCAGGGCCTTTGCACTTACTGTGCTCTCTTCTGGAGGAAGAAACTTTCTTCCTCCTGATCCTCACAGGTCTGGCTTCTTTTTGTCCTTGAGGTCTCAATATACATCATGCCTTAGAGAAGTCGCACCCCAGCCCATTGCCCTGTTGGATTCCTTCATAATACTTCTGACAGCTCCAGGCATTGGACTTGTTCGGTTGTTCTGTTGTCTGTCTCACATCTCTCCACTAGAATGTGAGCTGTCTGAGGGCAAAGACCTTGTCTCCCTCACCTCTTTATCCCAAGTGCCTCTAGCAGTGCCTGGCAGATAGTAGGTGCTCAGGAATCAGTGCTGCCTTTGACTGGTGTGTGTGGAAGGATCATTGACAGGAAGGGCCAGAGCTAGGTGGTGAAAGGCTTTGAATGTCAAGGTAAGGCATTTGGACATTATCCTTTGAGTAATAAGGAGCTACCCGTTATGGCCGCTGCCTCCGCCAGTTCCGGTACTGAGGGGAAGGTTAGATGGATTGCTTAGATGCATTGGCTCTCAGTCTGAAAATGGACTGGACGCTTCTCCCTGTGCTCAATTCCAGCCCCATCCTGTTTTAGGGGGTACAAAGGAGAACTGATGGACAGAAGTTGGCCCAGACCCGTGGAGAGGTACAGTCCCCTCCCACTAGAGCCCCCATCTCTTTGCTCCCCAGACACTGCCTCCCCATCTTTCCCCCCACCACCCTCCTTCCTCAAACCCCTCCACCCATGCCACCCCTACTGCCTATTAACTAAGTCAGATGCCTTATTCAAGTTTCTCCAGAAACTTTAACCCATCCCTGAGGACATCACTGTGCAACTAAAAGCTTATTTTGCTTGGGCTCATCGATCGAGGGTTTATTTTCCTTGCCCTCAGATATGTTTCCAAAAGGAAAAAGGTTTTGTCCTTTCATGGCATTGGCTTGTAACGATTTGGAAAGGGTTATTAAGTGTACCAATTAACTGTAAATCAAGCGTTGACAGAGAAGAAGGTGGCGTGTGACTTGGATAGATGTTTTAAATCAGGTTTCCACAGTTTATCATGGGGAGGTTTTCTCCTGGTATTCCTGAAAGCAGGTACTGAGTCAGGCTGTTTAAAAGGAAGGAAGGAAGAGAGGCAGGGAGGGAGGGACTTCTCTCAGCAAGAGGAAACACAGAGGATAGCTTCCAAAGTGGCTAAGTGGGAGGGCAGGTACCGAGAGGGCTACGTGGGCAGGTGACTCCAAAAAAATGAGGGAACATGGGGCTGTCCTCCGACTGTCATGTGGTCTGAACCACCTGGGGTCCAGGTACACTGCAGAATGGGATGAGCCCTGAGGGCTTGCAACTCTGGTGCCTCCCAGGTAATGCTGACGCTGGTGGTCCATGGACCACACTTCAGTAGTCGGGGTCTAGGGGACTAGAGTGCAGCGGATGCAGGCAGGTTGAATTCTTCTGGAGTACCTGGGGAATTTGAAAAGTAGAGTTCATTTGTCCTAATATTGGGGATTCTGATGGAGCGGGTCTGGGGTGGGGCCTGAGAGTTTGCATTTCTGACCTGCTCCCAGGTGGGGCCAGTGCTACTGGGGCGTGGACTACATTAGGTCTTCGAGAAGAAGGTCAAGCCAGGGAGTTGAGGAACTGAGAGGCCAGACTGTCTTAAAGGACTTCAAATCCCAATAGTAGTAGAGGGAGGAGCCTGGAGGGAGAAGGGAAAGGGAGGAGCAGAGGGAAGCTAAGAATGATTGGTACAGTTGAAGCTGAGCGAAGTTGTGTCCAGCAAGTACATAGCTTGGGCATTTCCATTTGACCACCATAATTCTAAATATTGTACCTTGACCTGTGGCCAAGCTGGTTCTTTGTGACTTGTCAGGCCTTTTATTTACTAGTTCTAGCTTATAGGAAAGCTAAAATGGCAGCATTTAAAAACTGGGTGGGGCTCCCCTGGTGGCGCAGTGGTTGGGAGTCCGCCTGCCTATGCAGGGGACACGGGTTCGTGCCCCGCCTCGGTCCGGGAAGATCCCACATGCCACGGAGCGGCTGGGCCCGTGAGCCATGGCCGCTGAGCCCGTGCGTCCGGAGCCTGTGCTCCGCAGTGAGAGAGGCCACAACAGTTAGAGGCCCGTGTACCACAAAAAACAAAAACAAAAACAAAAAAAAACTAGGTGGGTCCCTTAAGCGCTCCCAGGCCCGAGGGGCCCCTGGTGACAGCTCCTGGAATGGAGGCGTGGTGACCAGGAGGCCACGTCACCATCCCTATGGGGGTGTTTCTCTTGCCCTGAGGGTGAATTGAAAAAGCCACACAGGGAACCTGTGGATACCATTACATTATAGTCCCACCTTGTTTCTTCCCCCAAATGGCTCACCCACAGCCAGTGAAAATTGAGCACTTTTAAGTCTTGAAAAGAATGTTCCCAGGATGGGTTGATGGGATAAGAGTTGCTGCTTCCAGCCTTCCACTCTGCCTGCTCCGGGGCACACCAGTGAACGGAAGTCAAGTCAGCGGTGCCCTGTCATAGCCCCCTTGTGGGACTCGTGCCCACCGGCTGCTCTAAGCGCTTGCCGTAGAAATACCCAGTAGCAGACATTCCCTTTTTTTTCTTTTTTTTTTTTTTTGTATTGGGGTAAAATATACATAACATAAAATTACCATTTTATGTTATGTATATTTTAGATATACAGTTCAGTAACATTAACCATTTTAGATATACAGTTCAGTAACATTAAGTATAATCATGTTGTTGTGCAACCATCCCCAGAAGTCCACTCATCTCCAGAATTTTTTTCATCTTCCCCAACTGGAACTCTGTATCCATTAAACACTAAGTTCTCATTCACATCTGCCCCTGCCCCTGGCGCCCACCCTTCTACTTTCTGTCTGTACGAGTCTGGCTGCTCTAGGGGCCTCGTGTAAGTGGAATCACACAGTATCTGTCCTTTGTGTCTGGCTTATTTCACTGAGCACAGTGTCCTCAAGGTTCATCCATGCTGTGGCATGTGACAGAGTTTTATGCCTTTTTCAGGCTGAATAATATTCCATTGTGTACGTAGAGAACACATTTTGTTTATCGATTCAGCCATCGATAGACGCTTGGGTTGTTTCTACCTTTTGGCTGCTGTGAATGTGGGTGTGCAAGTGTCCATGCGAGTCCCTGCTTTCAGTCCTTCTGTGCATATACACAGGAGTGGAGTTGCTGGAACGTGTGGTCTTCTACTTTTAATTGTTTGAGGAACCTCCATACCGTGGTCCACAGTGGCTGCATTTGCTGCCTTCCTCCAAGTACTTATGCAGCCAGGAGCTCCTTGGATTCAGGTCACCCTGTACCGCCAGTACGTGGTGTTAAAACAACACTTAAATGACTGAGTTAAGGCTAAACTCTAGTTTGCTAAAGTAAACATAACCGGAAATGGGACCTGTCTGCTTTGTGGGTTTGAAAGATTTTCCGTTACAGCTTCACCTCATGTCTGACCCCTAGAGGAGATTGACAACGCTTATTTTCCTTGATGTAATTACGGATGTGTGATAGATTTCTCTGGAAATGATGGAAACCTTTCTGCCTGAGGATGGCCCGGAGCATCTGCCCTTCTGGGCAGTATGTAGGGTCATCAGCCATCAAAGACCATTCGCACCACCCAGGCCACATGTGGGGCTGGAGTGGACACAAGAAAGCCCATTTATTCATTGATGATGAAAAATAGCCCCGTTTTTCTGGATCAGAATATTCTCTCCTTAAAGCCCTAGGTTCTGTGGGAAAACAATTCAGTATAGAAGGCCATTGAATGATTTACCACAGAATCACTCTTATCTGACCAGAAACCCGAGACTGACACGGTCCGTGCATTCTCTCCTGGTTTACAGGGTTATGTGGGTATCAGAAGATAGCCCCACATTGAAGCAGGGGAGTGAGATGGAAGGAGTGTGGGTTGACATCAGCTAAAGGACTCCATCTCTCAGTGGGCAAGGGCTGGCCCAAAGATTACAACCCTTGATGCTAGCAAAACTCTCCTACTACCTTCATCCACCCACCCACCATCCCTACATCTGTATGTCAGTCCATCCAACCATCCATCCAGTTCATCCCTGAGCTGAGTAAGAGCGTGAGTAAGAGTTAACTAGTCCAATATGACAGAGAAGAATGCTCCAAGCTGAGGGAACAGTCTGTGCAAAGGGCCTGTGGGGGGAGGGAGTTTGTCAGCCAGTAGGGCTGGATCAGGGAGATGAACAGGAGAATGGCACAGGAAAAGGCTGCAGGGATAAGCAGAGGCCAGACCACGCAGTCGTGTGGGAGACCCTAGGGGGTTCTGACTGTACCAAGGATAACCAACCGAACGTTCTGTGATGATGGAAATGTTCTGCAGTTGTGGGTCCAATATAATAGCCAGTAGCCCCATGTCACTGCTGAGCACTCGAAATGTAGATAATAGGACTAAGAAACTGAACTTCTGTTTTTATGTCATTTTATTTAGTTTAAAACAGTGGGAGTTCACGTGAAGTGTCTTAGCAAGGGGTGAATCAACGTGATCACAGCTGTCTGGGGCTGCTGAGTGGAGAATGGATTGGGAAGGGGATGGGAGGATGCAGGGGTACCCAGTAAGGAGGCTTCTGTAGTGGTCCAGAGAAAAGGAGTCGTCACCTGGGCTGGGGAAGGGGTGAGATGAAGGCAGAGAAAAGACCAGGGATGGAAAACCAGCAGGACTTAGTAGTGAAGGAGATGGTGATTTGGAATCGGAGGCGTCAGGATAATTCCCAGTCTCTGGCAAACACAGCAGGATGGAGAGTGGTGCTTTCTCTGAGGCAGGGACCCCTGGAGGAGGACCAGATTTAGGGAGTTTGGGGGTCCTGAGTCCTGCTTGGGTCACAGTGGGCACAAGTGGCTTTTGAGTTGTCTGACAGGAAATGCCATTGGGAGTTGGAGCTCAGGGGAGAAGTATGGGTCAGAAATAGAAGGCGGGGAGTCATTTGTGAGTGGGTAGAAATTGAGGCCCAGCGTGTGGGTGGGAGAGGGGACGGCATAGGCCCCAGCCATGAGGGCCCCAGCCGCGGTGCTGGGCGCAGGTAAGTGCATCCATAGAGTGATGGAGAAGGCACGGCCGGAGACGTGGGAGGAAACCCAGGATGGGATTGGTCATGGAGGCCGAGGGAAGAGATTGTTTCCTGTTGGAGGGTGGGGAGTGGCGGCAAGAGCTCGTGAGAGGACAGAGCCACGTGCATCCAAGATATGGGTGCGGAAGCTAGTGGTGACCTAGCTCAAGGGCAGTCAGCTGGGGACAGCCCGCGTCTGCCTCTGGGCTCTCCCACTTCTGCAGCACATGTCTGCCCAGCATGTCACATCTCTGGCTTCCAGTAACTTCCATGGAGTTACAGTCAACACTTGCAGACTTGGGAACTGACTGAAGGTGACTTTGGGTTGCTTTTACAGTGAGGCTCTTGGCCAGACTCTGGTTCCCTCTTTTCCATCGTATGATAACCCCCAAGTGCTGAAAGCAGTATTGACCTGTCACAAAGAAGGTAGGCCCCCCACATCTGGTTATAAAGGCATCTGGCTCTGCCCCGTTGTCTCTTTAATTTAGCTTAATTAATCTGCATTTCCACCATCCTCATTCCCACCTAGAGCATGAACGACTGAGAACTTCCTTCTGAACTCCACATCTGGTCCCCTCTGTGTTCTGCTCCTGCATAGATGTCATTCACCCCACTTTTCCCAGTCATTTCCGTATGTGTTAGGACACTTTTGATTGTTGGGGATAGAATCCAATTCTGGTTTCCATATGCAAAATGGGGGAATTGGCATGCTGCAAAGAACCCATTCATTCACTCATTCATTCATGTATGCATTCATTTATTCATTCAGTGTTCCAGCTGTGTGCCAGACACTGTTCTGGGCACAGGGGAGACAGTCAATAAACAAACAAGTAAAGCACCGTGTATGTTACATGGTGATAAGTGCTGTGGAGACAGATAAATCAGGGAAGAAGTATTGGGCGTGATAAGGGAGAGGGTTGCGGTTTTCAAACAGGGCCATCAGGGAAAGCCTCACTGAGGTGGGCACATTGGAACAAGGCCTGGAAAGGAGTGAAGGAGAGAGCCATGAGGATGGCTGAGGCAGGAGTGGGCCTGGGTGTCTGCAGACCAGTGTGGCTGGAGTGGAGGGAGTGTTGGGGAGAGGAATATGGTGGGTGACAGCAGAATGGCAGTGGGATGTGAGAGGTCATTGCAAGGACTTTGCTTTCATTCTGAAGGCAATGGGAAGCCATTGGAGAGATTCAAGCCAAGAAATCACCTGATGTGACTTGCATTGAACAGGACCTGTCCTATTAGGAGGAGGCCTAGGGCAGAAGCAGGGAGACCACGGTGCCATAATCCAGGACAGAGATGATGGTGGTGGAAAGAGACAGTAGGTAGTGGTGGAGACGGTCAGACTCTGGATAACTTCTTAAAGGTGGACTGGATGTGGGAGAGGTGTCAAGGATGACACCAAGCCTTTGAGTTTGAGAACTGGAAAGATGGAGTTTTCATTAACAAAGATGGAGAAGATGATTAGAAAAGCAGGGTGGGGAGGAGTATCAGGAGTTTGGATTTTGGATATATTAAGTTTGAGATGCCTGTTAGGAATCTAAGAGGAAATGTCAAACAGGCGTGTGGCTACAATGGTCCAGGCTGGAGATATATATTAGGGAGTCATCAGCATAGAGAAGGTCTTTAGATGGGGTGAGATCATCTAGGCAGTGAATGTACATAGAGAAGAGGACCAAGAACCCTGGAAGATTCTCTGGCTCTGCCTATTCTGTTCCTCTCTCTCTCTAAGTCTTTCATCTTTTGTTCTTACCATCAACTGCCCTTTACCGTCCGTCACTCTACCCAGGCATCAAGAACATCTGAGTTTACCAGTCCTAAGTTTTGACCACAAGAAAGGCGAGGCTAACTTCCCTTTGTCAATTCAAGTTCTGAAATCTCAGGGAAGGAATCTGATTGGTCTAGTTGGGTCAGGTGCCTACCCCTGAACCAATCAGCTTTGCCAGGACATGGAGTCTTGCTATGTACATATGGTGGCTCCCTCATTAACCATGTGGGTTCAGTGAAGTGAGGCACAGTTCCCTGAAATGGCTGGGCGTACTGGGCAGGCACAAGTGCAGTAGGGTTTTCAAACATGGATTTAAGGGCACAGAGGTGACTTTCCCTGCAAGAAGACTGGCCAGCAAGACATGGACTGTGGAATGCCTGTGTGAGGCGTGCCTCCTGTCTATAGACCATCACCGTCCCTTCCCTCAGCTCCTCAACTGGCCCAGCTTTGCTGGAGCGCGTCATTTGATGGAGCCAATTCTTGACTGACTACTGCCCCTGTGGCTTCTACTGCTGCTACTGTCATCCTCTCAGCGCCTCAGTGAGCCCAGCAGTCTTCATGTTGATTTCCCTGCTGATTTGCTGACAAGGCTGTTTTCAACCTTCTCCCAACTTCGGCTCCCGAGAGCACCCATCTCTGCAGCCGAAAGCACCCCCTGCTTTGCTGCTAGTCCTTCATGTGATTCCCATGTTATGCCATCTTGTCAGGAATACATCGTGGAGGAAGGGAGAGAGCAGCCTGGAATCACATGATGAGGACCACTGTGAATGAACTTCATCATCTTCCCTTTACACCTTTTCCAGATGTCTGTCCTCCCTTCCCTCTGTGAAGGCAGGCGTCTCCTTTTCTGCACTTCTCTGGACTTCACCCCTGAGTTTTATCTCCTCATCTGCCCATTCTTTTATTGATCACCATCAACTTCTTTTCCTTTCTTCTCAGACATGCTCAGGCTTCCTCTACTGAGGGAAAAATACTCCTTCCTTTGGTGCTTTCACTGTACAAGAATCATCTTTTAGCCTCTCCTTCCTTCTCCAGCCTGAGTTTCCAAAAGAGAGCTCTCCATCTGCTGCCCACCCCGCCAGCAGGGCGCCCACCCATCGTGGACAGACCCAGGGGACCCTTTTCCTTTCCGTGGTCCCCACTTCCCCACAGCAGCTGTGGTCAGGTGGCGGAAGGCAGCCCCACCCATCCTCTTCTCCATGGAACTCTGTTCCTCGGCTTCTGTAATGGCAACTTTTGAACCTAGATGATTGGGGGAGAGAGAAGAAAATTTTCCAGTCGGATGTGAGGATGCTTTCCCATCCCCCCCAGCCTGCTGGCCCAGCCTGAATCCCACCACTCACCTTGCCCTTTCCCAGACTGACCTACTCAAGGACCCTGAGCAGACCTCCTCCCCACCCCCAAGTTCACTTTTATGAGCCCATTTCTGAGCCAATGTTGTCTTCTCCTGCAGAAACCCTCCACGTGGGCTGGACACAACTCGAATCTCTTTCCCTACAATCCTTCCCCTTCCCAAATCCTTGCACTGCGTAAGGGGCTGCCCACACTCACTCTCACCCCAGTCACCCCCAGCACGTGCCATGCGCCAAAGCCCCACCGCTTTGCTGAATCACAGCATCACATAATGTCCCTTTGTAGTCCCTCATTCACCTGGCGATTAATCACATCCTGCTGTACCCCATCTCCGATGCTGCTGATTTGCAGGGCGCTTCATGCCTTGTATTATTATGCAACTCCCCACGTGCTGTCTCTTCAACCTGAATTAAGTTCCGGTGGGGGCTGGGAGGGGAGCAGGCAGGGGTGCCTTATCTGTCTCTGAATCCTCCCAAGCTCTTAGCAGAGTGGCTCACACAGAAGAGGCTCAATAAGTGCGTGATGATTGATGGGCTTGCTTTTGGTTTTCCTCCAGCCCATCCTTTATGCTGCTGTCAAAAAAGTCTTTCTCGAGGATTGTTCTCATTACATAACTCATCTGGCTCCCTTGATTTCGTCCGCCAGCATTATTGAGTGTTTGCTGGGTGGGTGGTACCGGGTAGGGACTCTGGGGGTGATGAAGAGGCGAGTGAAGAAACAGCTGTAGAGGCCTCTGCAGGAAACGATTGGATGCAGAGACATACACGGAATTAAGGGATGAATGGAGGGCCATGGGAAGTCAGAGAAATGGAGGTGTCCTCCCAAGCTCTGATCATCCAGGCTGACTTTGGGAGGTAGAAAGGCTTGAGCTGATCTCTCAGATGGGTAGGTTTGGGACGGCAAGAGATGAAGGGATTCCTGGCAAGGAGAATTTGAGGAGCAAAGTGATGCAGCTGCTAGGGCCATCCTTGCAGCATCCTAGGAGTCTATAGATTTCAGGAGGTCATCAACGTCCCCGAGGAGGCAATTCGCCCAGCTCATAAATGCAAACTTGCACAATGACTCCAGTCAGAACCCTCTGGACACCGATTTGCTGTCCCATCTCCTGCCAGTTTGCCCCCAGTCCTGTCACTGTGGCAGCCCTCAGCCCCTGATATGCTGTGGCATCTGAATCCAGAGAGGCAGAAGGGTGGACTTCGGGTGCTTGCCTCTGGGCAGGGTGGTTCTGGGGCCCCTGGTCGCCTGTGATTGACAGCATCTGCCAAGCAGCCCTGAGCAAGGCTCTGCGCCTCAACGTCTTTGCAACAGGGACCCTGCTGGGGGCCAGGCAGGTCCTCCCACGTTCCACGGGGCCGTGTCAAAGATCCTGTGCGTGCCATGGTCCCCCAAACACAGGAGGGTGAGCCTCCTGGTCCCCGCTTTGACTCTATCCTAGTCACAGAAGGAGACTCTGAAATGTTCTGGGATGAAAGGACTATCACCCCAGCAGGAAGCAGCTGTAGATGAAGGAGAGATGGGGACCGTGTGCGGGGTGTGTGTTGACCATGTTTCCGGGCATCGTCCAGGGCGGTGTCAGAGGAGATAAATGCAAACCCACCTTGCAGACCTTGTTTCTCACACCTGTCTCCATGATGGCCTCTTCCTTTTTCTGACTTTTTTAGGGGTGTCATTTCAAATTGCAACAATAATATAAAGCACTCTCGCAACTTTTGCTCACAGTACCCGTTGTTTATCTCCTTCTCCTTTGCTGTGTGTGTGTGTGCGTGTGCGTGCGCGCACACACACTTATACATGCACATCTTCTGAGCATGTTGCAGACCTCCTTGCATGTCACCTCTGATTACTTCAGTGTGTGTATTTCCTAAGAACAAACAGTTGTCAACATCTGGAAATTTAACATTAATCCAATACCATTGAGTAATCTGCTGTCCTTATTCACATATCAACTGTCCCAGTGATGCCCCTTAAAGCTTTTCTCCCTGACTTCTTTTGATCACACACCCCTCTTTTTCTTATTTTTAACTTTTTATTTGGAAATAATTTCAAGATCACAGAATAGTTGCAAGAACGCTATAGGGAACACCTGTGTATTGTACGTAGCTTCACCTGTTGTTGACGTCGTACTCCACTTGCTTTCTCATTTACACAGACTATCTCTACTTTTCCATCTACACACAAAACATTTTTTCCAAAACTACTCGAGAGTAACTTGCATACAATGTATCCCTTTACCCCTAAATACTTCAGCATGTATTTCCTAAGAAGAGGGATGTTCTCTTACATGACCACAGTACAGTTATATGCTCCATAAGATTCACACTGATATCCTATTTTTATGGAGATGAAATTCACATAACATAAAAGTAACCATTTTAAAGTGAACAATTCAGTGGGCTTTAGCACATCACAAGATCGTACAACCACCACCTCTGTCTAGTTCAAAAACATTTTTATTACCCACAAAAGTAAACCCTGGACCCATTAAGCAGTTTCTCCCCATTCCTCACCTCCAGCCCGTGGTAACCACTGATGTGTGTTCCATCTCTATAGATTTACCTATTCTGTACATATCAATGTAATCATATAATATGTGATCTTTTGTGTCTGGCGTCTTTTACTTAGCATAATGATTTCAAGGTTCATCCATGTTGTAGCATGTATCAGAACTTCATTCCTTTTTATGGCTGAATAATATTCTATTTTATGGATCAACTGCATTGTGTTTATCTGTCCATCAGTTGAGGGACATTTGGGCTGTTTCCACCTTTTGGCTATTGTGAATAGAGCTGCTATGAACATATGTATACATACACTTTCTGACTACCTGTTTTTGTATCTTTGGGGCACATACCTATCATTGGAATTGTTCATTTTTATTACCTGGGAAAGGTACTATTTAGTTTGTCCACTGTATCCTTACTATTTTATCCCCAACCTCTGGGGAGACCCTTGAGGGCCATGTGCACATCCTGCCTCGCCAGTTTCCCCTGGACTTAGCATCCACTGATAATTCTTACCTGATACATTCTTTACTATGATGGCTGTGAAATCCTGAGTGTGCAATCCTAGCACCCTCTTCTGCATTTACCAGGGGGACTAGGCATCCCACTCTAAGCAAGACTGCTCCCTTCCCCCCAACTGATTCATTGATTTATCAGTTTTTCTATGTAAATACATGAATTCCTGTTTTTTACCCCAAAGTCTTATAATTCATTGCTGTATTTAATTACTTTGGTGCTCAAATCACCCCAGAATTGGCCAATGGGAGCCCCTACAAGCTGGTGTTTGTATCCTTATGACATGCCTCCGTCTTTGTTCTGTTCTTGGTTTTGTGTGTGTGTGTGTGTGTGTGTGTGTGTGTGTGTGTGTGTGTACCTCCTTAACTTTCTGGCATGACAAGATGTTCCTCCTGGCTTATCTTGAACCTATCCCACCCCAGTCCTGCAGTCAGCCATTCCTGGGATCTGTGGTTCATCTTAGAGGAAAATGGCATTTGGGAGCAAGGTCTGGGCACAGGTGAGCACACACCTTTGCCAGGCCTCCTCCATGCATGGGCGGGGAGGACTAAGCTCAGGGTGTAGGAGGCAGAGCTGCTTGCCTACCTCGCCCTGGTGCTGCAGCCTCCTTCAAGGTCACAAGTGTGAAATATGCAGCCCACCATGGCAAGTACTCAGAACAGATTGGACTTGGGCACCATTTCATGCTGCATCTCTTTTTAGCTAAATCTCTGTGCATACCTGTGATTATTTCCATAGGAGTGGACCTACTGGGTCATAAAAAATCATGTGTTCTTTAAATATAGAAACATTATTTTGACGATATGTGAACACAGGGCTCTGCTGTGTTTTTACACAGGCTGGACACTGGTGTGTGTGTGTGCGTACATGTACACAGTGTCTTCTTTTGTCTAAAAGGTGAGAATGTAAGGTTACCTGTCTACTAATCTGTCTCCTCCAGGTGTGTAGGATCCTTGAGGTCAGTGACTGTGCCTCTTTTATTTACCACCGAGCACCCAATACAGTGCCTGGCGCATGCCTGAAATTCTATAAATGACTGTTGAGTGAACACTAATAGCCAAGTATAGGTCCCATGTATGGGGCACATACAACATGCCAGGTGCTATTCAAAGTGCTTTACGTGAGTTAACTCTTTCAATCCTCGCAACGACTCTACTGTATCTTCCCCATTTTACAGATGAGGAAACTGAAGCTCAGGGGGGTTGAATGCCCTGCCCAAGTTCATACATCCAGGAAATGGTAAAGCTGGGTTTCACTCCCAGACCATCTGGCTCCAGATTCATGCTCTTAACTCTAATAGCACACTATGGAATGGGTCGATGATGGATGGATGCATGAGTAGATGAATGTGTCGGTAGGTGGGTGGGTAGGTAGGTGGATGGTTGGATGGACGGATGTGTGGGTGGATGGATGGATGGGCGGATGAGTAGGTGAATGTGTGGGTGGTGGGTAGGGAGGTAGGTGGATGGGTGGGTAGATGAATCAATCATACATGGTGGCTCATCCCTTCCTCTCCTGCTGTCTTTGACCTATAGCTTCTCACTGGGAGTGTCTCCACGTCCTCCCTTCCTGCTCCCTTGGAACTCCCTTTCACAGTGTGTCTCCTGGAGCTACAGCCCCAGATGCATTTGCAGTTACAGCTGAGGCAAGAGACACACGCAGAGAGAGAGAGAGAGAGGGAGAGGGAGAGAAGGGACAATTGCCATCCTTGGTGTAGACCAAAGGTCACCAAGTGTCAAGTTAAGGGCCAGATCTGGCCCCTGGACATGTTCCATTTGATCCACAGAGCATTACAACAAAACAAAGTTTAGTTGTTTTAAAATGGGGGAGTTACCTTGAATTTTGATTTCCACCTTCTCATTAATAAAAATTGGAAGATCGGAGAACATGGGCCTTCATATGTGCTGGGCCACTCTGAGCTGGGCTGAGAATGAGTGATCTGTGACATGAGACTCGAGGCTCTCCGTGTGCTGCTGTCTTCACCCATCCCTCCTCACTCGTCACCTGCTTGGTCCCTGGAGGGCCTGAGTTTACAATCCCTGGTCAATACGCTGCCCCTAGTCAGCTAGTCCAAGGTGAGATTCGTTTTCTTGGCTGCAGCATTCCCCTTTGACTCTGTTGAGCAAACTGTTGTCTACAAAAGTGATACTGCCCCATCGTCCACCCGTACCCCTCCCGTAGTGGACCTTGCTCCATTTCTGTGTGTTTCCTTCTGTTCACTTGAGATCCCAAGGTTGTTAGTTACCCTGAGTTCAGTTGAAAGTCTGAGGTTGCCACTCACCCTAGGGGTTCCCTAATCCTCCTGGCCTTGGGCCACAGGCGCACGCACACACACACACACACACACACACACACACACACACACACACACCCCGCCCGCTCCGCCACTGTTGGTCTTTCTCCTCCAGATCAAAGATCAATGTGTTGAAGGCACAGGGCCAGGCCATGTGCTATCAGAGACACCCCTCTGGTCAATACTTCCAAGTTCATTTGGTTATCCAGAGACTATGAATCCCTCTGTTGTTCTGAAACCTGGTCCTCCTTTCTCCACCGTTTCCTCAAAAGCATAGGAGACACCAAGCGCCTGCCCTGCTCTCGTTCCTCTAGCCAGAGAGCCCTGGGTGAGAAGGCAGGAGGCAGGAGTGTGCTAGACAGGGATCGGGGGCCCAGCTCAATGGCCCATCCATGGTGAGTCAATAATCTGCTGTTTTTACCCTTATCATTATGCTCATTTCTAGCCGTCACGTTTTTAATCTGAGTGTGTTAGACGGTATACTGGACTTGTAGGCAGAAAAGTCTCAGTGTGGGTCCTGACTCTTAGTTACTGAGTGTATGGCCTTGGGCAAATCTCTTCACCTCTCTGAGCTTCAATTTCCTCATCCGTGAAATGGAGTTTATAACAGTAACCCCTACAGTGGCTGCTGACTAATGGATGTCTTGTCCAAAGAGGTGATTGGTGGTGCAAGACCTTCCCCATGGCCTTCACTGACCTGTGAGCAGGATGAGGACCGCTCTTCACCCTAGAAGATGTATATCTGGGCCAGAGAATGCTGCTTCTCTGTCTTCGTTTGTTCCTAAGCAAGCGTCAGTGACAAATACCAGTCAGGAAGTCTCTGTCCTGGCCTCTGGTCCCATAGCAGCCCCTTCACTCATCCTTTCCATCTGCAGGTTGATAGGAGGATGCGAAGTGTGGGTTTCCGCCCAGCCGCCCAGTCAGCACAGCTTCCCATCTGTGAAACGGGTGTGCAGCACTTCCTCAGCACTCCCTTTGTGTTAGTTGAAGCGGAATTTGAGCAGCTATCTCTGAGCACTGCCAGCGTGTCTCCTAGGGAGGTGTGGAGAGAACGAGGGTGCAGGACTTAACACTGGTTTTAGAAAACTCCCATCTTGAGTTGAATGGCCAGTGTGGCCGGCAGGTGTGATGATTAGCATATTACATACTTAGAACCCTAAGATCCCTTCCAGCTCTGAGATTCTGAAATTCTTGTGTCCCCTATTACCATGGCCTGTATTAGTACCCTGTCTTGTATCATTATTAGTACCCTGTCTTGTATCATTATTTGATCATTCTGATTGAAAATTGTACAAATTCAGTTCCAACTGTTGTAAATTTTTAAAAAAGAAGCATATAGGTTATCAATACTAAAACAGTATAGCTTCAGGCAAAGCTGGGTGCAGAGACACCCACTGTTGCCGCTCGTTTGTCTGCATCCACCTGTCTGCTCTGATTTCTTCTGCACCTCCTCATGATGTTTAAAGATGGACCCCAGTAGCTCCAAGCTTATGTCTCACCAGCTCAGAGACCCCAGAAAGAAAGCCAGTGCCTTTTGCTCAGCAGCTCCAGCAAAAGTCCTGGAATTAGGTTTTGTTGAGCCTCGTCAACCAGGCTTGGGTCACGTGCCCACTCCTGACCAACCACCCTGGCCAGGGGCATGTGACGACCTGATTCGCTGGGCCCGGTGCCTCACTGGCATGAGAGGTGTCAGGCTCCCCAGAACCTCAGGGCATATTGAGAGGTTGGACTTGACGACTCCAAAGCCATTTTGAGGTCTAATGTTTGAAACTTCTGCAGTTCTCACTTGTTCACTTCATCAGCAGCAGAGCCCTGTGGTTAAGAGCCAGACCACCTAGATTCAAGTGCTGGCTGTACCACTTTCTGGCTATGTGAACTTGAGCAAGTTACTCAACCTTCCTGAGCTGCAATTTTCTCATCTGGAAAATGACAACAATAATCATGTGTACCTTGGAGGCATGCTGTGAAGATTAAATGAGTTAATCCTGGCAGAGCCCTTAGAACAGGTTCTGGCAAATAGTCAATTCTCTGTGCGTGTGCTTGGTGCCGGGGATTCCAAGATAAACCAACCAGACTTGCTTCCTACACTTAACGAGTGCATGGTCTGGGGGCAGGCTGGGGTTCTTTTAATCAACACATTTGGAACGAGGACATAATGTTAGAAATCAATTGAGCAGGTGATTATAATGCAAACTGATAAGCGTGAGACCCCCGGAGGGTTACTTAATGAGAGTTTCCAGAACCGAAGGATAAGCAGGAGTTACCTGGGTGAATTTGGAAGTGGGAAGAGTGTACCTGGCAGACGGAACAGCAAATACAGAAGCCAGGAGACAAGACTGAGCGTGCTGCCTCGAAGAGGCAGAGAAGTTGAGCGTGGCTAGAGGCTGGCGTTTGAGGTTGAGGTTGGGAGATAGGGGTGAGGGTAGCAGGCAGAGCATCTACAGCGAGGCTGGAGAGGGCACTGGACGACAGATTGCCCTCCCAGGGTCTTGGAAGCTCTTGTAGGAATCTGGGCTTCAGCTTAAGGGCTGTGCAGATGCCCTGAAGAAATTTTTATTTTGTTTAGTTTTTTAAATTGTTTTATTTTTAACAGCTCTTTTGAGGTATAATTGATGTATGACAAACTGCACACATTTAAAGGGTACAATTTGATAAGTTTGTGATATGTGTACACCAGTGAAGCCGTCACCACCAGCAAGAACGAACATCTCTATCACCCCCCGAAAGTTTCCTTGTATCCCTTTGTAGCAGCCTCCCTCCTGCCACTTCCAGATGCCCCAGCCCTAGTCAACGACTGATCTGCTTCCTGTCACCATAAATTATTAATGTGCATTTTCTAGAAGTTTATATGGGACAATGGAATCCTATAATTTGTACTTTTTTTTTTAGCCTGGCTTCATTCACTCAACACAATTATTTTAACAATCCTCGACATTGTAGCATATATCAATACTTCATTTCCTTTTATTCCAGTGGAGTGATAGTCTGTGGTAGGGAATATATCACAGTTTGTTATCTGTATACCTACAGATAGGCAACTGAGTCTCTTCCTCTTTGGGAATATTACAGATAATCCTGTTATGACCATTCATGTAAAAATCTTGGTGTGGACATACATATTTTCATCTCTCCTGAGTAAATACTTAAGGGTGGAATGGCTAGATCATATCATAGGTACAATAACAAACTTTTAAAGAAACTGCTGAGCTGTTTTCCAAAGCTGTCTTAACCATTTTACGCTCCCCTGCCAACAGTTCGTGAGACCTCCAGTTACATCACATCCTCAGCAACACTTGCTGTTGCCAGTCCTTTGCTTCAGTTCTTCTAACACTTGGGTAGTGGTGCTCATTGTGGTTTTAATTTGCATGTCCCTCATGACTAATGATGTTGAGCATCTTTCCACATATTTACTTGCCAAGTGTATATCTTCTTTGGTAAAGTGTCTGTTAAAACCTTTCTCTCATTTTGTATTGGGTTGTTTGTTTTCTTATTATTTAGTTTTGAGAGTTCTTTATATCTTCTGGATATGTGTCCTTGATCAGATATACGGTTTGCAAATATTTTCTCTGAGTCTGTGACTTGACTTTTCATTTTCTTAGCAGTGTCTTTCAGAGAGCAGAAGCTCTAAGTTCTGACAAGGTCCAAGAATCAATTCATTCTTTTATGAATGGTGCTTTTGGTGGTGTATCTAAGAAATATTTCCCTAGATCTTTGCCTAAGATTGTAAAAGTGTTCTCCTGTTTCTGTCCCTTGTTCGATCAGTTATGAAGAGAGGGAATTGATATCTCCAACTATGATTGTAAATTTGACTATTTCTCCTTGCATTTGCAAAAGTTTTTGCTTAGTGTATTTTAAGCTCTCTTAAACATTTAGGATTGCTGTGTCCTCTTGATCAATTGAATCCCTTATCATTGTGAAATGACCTTCTTTATCCCTGCTTATAGTCTTGGCTCTGAGATCCACTTTGTCTGATATTAATACGGCCACTCTAGCTTTTGATTAGTTAGTAGGGTGTATCTTTTCCATAGTTTTGCTTTTAACATATTTGTGTCTTTATGTTGAAGTGCATTTCTTGTAGGCAGCATAGAGTTGTGTCTTGCTTTTTAATCCAATTTGACAATCTCTGCCTTTTAATTGGGGGACCTTAGACCACTTACATTTCTTGAGATCATAGATATGGTTAGCATTAAATCTCTCATCTTGTTGTTTGTCCCTTCTGTTCTTTGTGTCCTTTTTCTCCCTCTTTTCCTGCTGTCTTTTGGATTGATTGAATATCCTTATGATTCTATTTAATTTCCTTTGTGATTATACTAGCTCTAATTCTTTGTTTTGTTACTTTAGTGGTGTCTTTAGTATTTATAGAACAGATCTTTAACTTATTGGTCTGTCTTCAAGTGTATCACATCACATGGAATATGTCTTAGTATACTTCCATTCCCCCCACACCGGACCTTTCTACTATTATTGTCATACACTTTACTTTTGTGTATACAGTTGACCCTTGAACAACACAGCTTTGACTACGTGGGTCCACTTATAAGTGGATTTTTTTCAATAAATATGCTCTACAGGACTACATGATCCGTGGTTGGCTGGCTGAATCTGTGAATGCAGAACTGTGGATATGGAGGGCCAACTATAAAATTATACATGGATTTTTTTACTTCATGGGGTCGGCACCCCTAACCCTCACCTTGTTCAAGGGTCAAATGTATTATAAACACCACACTACCTTATTTTTGTTTAAACAGTCCATATCTTTTTTAAGGGTTTGTATAAATTTTAATATCTTACATATTTGCCTATGTAGTTACCGTTTCCAACGGTCTTCATTCCTTGTGAAGATCTGTAGTCCCATCTGGTGTCATTTTCCTTCTGTCTGAAAGACTTCCTTTAACATTTCTTGGAGTATGACTGCTGGTGATGAATTCTTTTAGGTCTTGTGTGTCTGAAAATGTCTTTATTTTGCCATTGTTTTCAAAAGATATTTTTGGCGGTAGATTTACACTTCTTTCTTTTTTCCTTAGATTCCATATATATGTGTTAGCATGTGGTATTTGTTTTTCTCTTTCTGACTTACTTCACTCTGTATGACAGACTCTAGGTGCATCCACCTCACTACAAATAACTCAATTTCGTTTCTTTTTATGGCTGAGTAATATTCCACTATATATATGGGCCACATCTTCTTTATCCATTCATCTGTTGATGGACACTTAGGTTGCTTCCATGTCTTGGCTATTGTAAATAGAGCTGCAGTGAACATTTTGATACATGACTCTTTTTGAATTATGGTTTTCTCAGGGTATATGCCCAGGAGTGGGATTGCTGGGCCGTATGGTAGTTCTATTTGTAGTTTTTTAAGGAACCTCCATACTGTTCTCCATAGTGGCTGTATCAATTTACATTCCCACCAACAGTGCAACAGTGTTCCTTTTTCTCCACACCCTCTCCAGCATTTATTGTTTCTAGATTTTTTGATGATGGCCATTCTGACTGGTGTGAGATGATATCTCATTGTAGTTTTGATTTGCATTTCTCTAATGATTAATGATGTAGAGCATTCTTTCATGTGATGTTGGCCATCTGTATATCTTCTTTGGAGAAATGTCTGTTTAGGTCTTCTGCCCATTTTTGGATTGGGTTGTTTGTTTTTCTGTTATTGAGCTGCATGAGCTGCTTGTAAATTTTGGAGATTAGTCCTTTGTAAGTTGCTTCATTTGCAAATATTTTCTCCCATTCTGAGGGTTGTCTTTTGGCCTTGTTTATGGTTTCCTTTGCTGTGCAAAAGCCTTTAAGTTTCATTAGGTCCCGTTTGTTTATTTTTGTTTTTATTTCCATTTCTCTAGGAGGTGGGTCAAATAGGATCTTGCTGTGATTGATGTCATAGAGTGTTCTGCCTATGTTTTCCTCTAAGAGTTTGATAGTGTCTGGCCTTACATTTAGGTCTTTAATCCATTTTGAGTTTATTTTTGTGTATGGTGTTAGGGAGTGTTCTAATTTCATAATTTTACATGTACTTGTCCAGTTTTCCCAGCACCACTTATTGAAGAGGCTGTCTTTTCTCCACTGTATATTCTTGCCTCCTTTATCAAGGATAAGGTGACCATATGTGCATGAGTTTCTCTCTGGGCTTTCTATCCTGCTCCATTGATCTATATTTCTGTTTTTGTGCCAGTACCATACTGTCTTGATTACTGTAGCTTTGTAGTATAGTCTGAAGTCAGGGAGCCTGATTCCTCCATCTCCATTTTTCTTTCTCAAGATTGCTTTGGCCATTCGGGGTCTTTTGTGTTTCCATACAAATTGTGAAACTTTTTGTTCTAGTTCTGTGAAAAATGCCAGTGGTAGTTTGATAGGGATTGTGTGGAATCTGTAGATTGCTTTGGGTAGTAGAGTCATTTTTGCAATGTTGATTCTTCCAATCCAAGAACATGGTATATCTCTCCATCTATTTGTATCATCTTTAATTTCTTTCATCAGTGTCTTATAGTTTTCTGCATACAGGTCTTTTGTCTCCTTAGGTAGGTTTATTCCTAGATATTTTATTCTTTTTGTTGCAGTGGTAAATTGGAGTGTTTTCTTAATTTCACTCTCAGATTTTTCATCATTAGTGTATAAGAATGCCAGAGATTTCTGTGCATTAATTTTGTATCCTGCTACTTTACCAAATTCATTGATTAGCTCTAGTAGTTTTCTGGTAGCATCTTTAGGATTCTCTATGTATAGTATCATGTCATCTGCAAACAGTGACAGCTTTACTTCTTCTTTTCCTATTTGGATTCCTTTTATTTCTTTTTCGTCTCTGATTGCTGTGGCTAAAACTTCCAAAACTATGTTGAATAAGAGTGGTGAGAGTGGGCAACCTTGTCTTGTTCCTGATCTTAGTGGAAATGGTTTCAGTTTTTCACCATTGAGGATGATGTTGGCTGTGTGTTTGTCATATATGGCCTTTATTGTATTGAGGAAAGTTCCCTCTATGCCTACTTTCTGCAGGGTTTTTATCATAAATGGTGTTGAATTTTGTCGAAAGCTTTCTCTGCATCTATTGAGATGATCATATGGTTTTTCTCCTTCAATTTGTTAATATGGTGTATCACGTTGATTGATTTGCATATGTTGAAGAATCCTTGCATTCCTGGAATAAACCCCACTTGATCATGGTGTATGATTCTTTTAATGTGCTGTTGGATTCTGTTTGCTAGTATTTTGTTGAGGATTTTTGCATCTATGTTCATCAGTGATATTGGCCTGTAGTTTTCTTTCTTTGTGACATCTTTGTACACTTCTTTTCTTTCCATATTTTAAAGCTGTTACCCCGCTATCTTCTCACTTGCATTGTTTCCAGTGAGAAGTCTGTCGCCATTATCTTTGTTTCTTTGTATATTATGCATCTGTTTTTTTATGGCTACTTTTAAGATTTTCTCTTTATCACGTGTTTTGAGAAATTTGATTTTGAAGATCCTTGATACAGTTTTCTTTATGTTCCTTTCGGCTTCCTGAGTGGGTGTGTTTATAGTTTTCATCCAATGTTGTAAAATTTTCAGCCATTGTTTCTTCAAATACTTTTTCTGCATTTTCTCCCCTTTCTCCTCTCCTTTGAGGACTCTAGCTGCACAAATATTAAGCAACTTAAAATTGTCCCACAGTTCACTGATGCTCTATTCTGTTGTTTCTTCTCTCTAATCATTGTGTTTCCTTTTAGTTTCTATTGCTGTCTTCAAGTTCATTAATCTTTCCTTCCACACTGTCTAATCTACTGTTGGTCTCATCCAGTGTCTTTTTCATTACACACATTGTAGTTTTCATCTCTAGACATTAGATCTGTCTTTTCTGTATCTTCCTTATCTCTACTTACCTTTTTGAATATATGGAATTCAGTTATAATAACTTATTGCATCCCTATCTGCTCATTCTAATGTATAGATCAGTTCTGGGTCACTTTTGATTGCTTTATCTTCTCATTATGATTGTAATTTCCAGCTTCTTTGCATACCTGATAATTTTTTAATGGGTTCCAGACACTGCGTGTTACCTTGTTGGGTGCTAGATGTTTTTGTATCCCTATCAATATATTTGAGCTTTGTCTGAGAGGCAGTTAAGCTACTTGGAAGCAATTTGATCCTTTTGGGTCTTGCTTTGAGTATTTGTCTCATGGAACCAGAGCAGTGCTCAGTTTGGAGCTATTTGTTGCCCCCTTCTGAGTACTTGACTTAGTGTCCCATGAATCCTGAGCATTGCCAGTCTGGCTGGTGGCTATGGGCACTATTCCCAGCCCTACCTGAGTGTCAGGCCTTGTTCTCTGTAGTCCTTTTGGGTGGTTCTTCCCCTGGCCTTCGGTAGTTTCCTCATACACAGGCCAGATCGGTACTCAGCTGCGTACTGCAGGGTTCCCTCTGCGATCTCCAGATCTCTCTGCACTGCTCTTGTCTCTCCAGTGTCCAGTCCTGGACCCTCAGCTCCATCTCCTCAATGCAAGGAGTCCACTAGTTTCCACCTGGGTTCCCCCTGCTGAGCCATGGCCTGGAAACTTCTCAAGTCAGTAAGCTGGGGCAGTCACTGGGCTCACTTCTTATTTCTCATCTTTCGGTTACCACTGTCCCTCATTGTCTGATGTCCAGTTGCAAACAAATTATTGTTTTGTACGTTTTGCCCACTTTTCAGTCTTTGCAGGCTTGAGGGTAAGCTGGTCTCTGTTACTCCATCCTAGCTGGAAGTGAAAGTCCCCTGAGCAGTTTAAATCAGGGAAGAAATGGACCGTCTTCACCTTTTAGAACAATCCCTGTTTCTAGAAGTTCTTTCTAATCTGCGTGGGGCCATAGGCAACCAGGTCCCTCGGCCTGAGT
Organism: Orcinus orca; assembly: GCF_937001465.1. Classification (NCBI taxonomy): domain Eukaryota; kingdom Metazoa; phylum Chordata; class Mammalia; order Artiodactyla; family Delphinidae; genus Orcinus; species Orcinus orca. The sequence goes on from NC_064568.1 coordinate 6,519,495, forward strand.
GAGCTCATTTTTCCAGCCTCCTCCAACTCAGAAAGGTGGTGTGGGCATGAAGCCAGACCTTCAGGACCGGCCCTGTGCATCTCCTGGGAAGTGGCCCAGCCTCCCCCACTGTCACCTCACGTTCCTGTCTGTGGGTCCCGGGCTCTCAGAGGCAGGGAGCATTTGGGTGAGCGAAGCAGCTCATCACTGATGCCAGGAGAGCACTCAGGGGCCACAGGAAGAGAAACTTGCCTTTACATTACAACAGCACTTCTGCATCGGGCTTGCCCACATCCTGCCCCTGTAGGGTCAGCAGACCGAGGATTTTATCCCCTTCTTAGAGGCTGAAGTTGTGGGAGGTCATCCAGTTGCTAAGTGGCATGGTTTGTATCTCTGGACACTTGTGCAAGTTTTGGGACCCAAGGCTTCAATTTGGGTGGCCCTGAGGGGTCCTTTGCCCCTGCACATGTCCCAGGAGGCCCAGCAGGAAAGCCTGGGAGTGAGCGTCAGAGCCACCGACACAGCCTCTCTCGCCACAGGAATCTCTTTGAGCTGAGGCCAGGAAGCACTCAGTGAAACACCCCCCAGGGGACCATTTGCAGAGGGTGGTCTTGCCTGGTCAGTGCAAAGCCAGCAGGGATTGACGAGGATGACCGAGAAGGTGCCATCCTTGTCAGGGAAGAGCAGGGCTTTGTGGGAGGATGCCCTTGGCTACTGTGTTGTCGCTGTGCACAAAGTGCTACCTAGGAGGAGCCAGTGGAATTTTCCACCAAGGCCAAATCATGGCAGACTGTGCTGGACAGCAGCGTCTGATTCCTGTCTGTCCCTGCGTCCCAAGTGCTCAGAACACTGGAGAGGGTGGCGGGAAGGGATGGGGTGGACTTCCGAGTCTCCAGACATGGGAAGAAATGGCACAGGGGTACGATGGAGAAACTTCACCACCGTACATACCTAAGAGCCAGGAAGTCGCATTGCCTGGTGTCCTCAGGGTGTCATTGGTGGAGGGAGGGGCACTGCATGTGGATTTTAGAGCTGCTTCCTGATTACTTGACCTGCAACACTCCTAACCCCTGAGACTCTGACTCAGAGCCTCCAAACTGGGGGGTCTTCGGGCTAATCCTGTGGATACATGTTTAATTCTGTGTACGTTGCATTATCCCACCTGCTGTTTTAAACTGGAATTAGCTGCCCAAATCCCCAAACTGAGAGATGTTGTGGAAAAACCTGAGTTTCCAACTCCTTTTGAAAATTTTAGAAGCTCGGGCAACTGTGAGCTGAGCGGTGGCCACTCTGCAAGCCCCCACAGTCCCCACCACTCCCTATTGCCTCCCACACAGCAGGGCCACTGGGAACTCACCAGTTCCTGTGGATGGACACTCACCTGGTGATCCTGTGGATGTTGGAAGGCCCGTCCTCTGTCAGGTACGGCCTGCCCCCTCTAGTATCCACGGAAGGGTCCCTGAAGCCACACTTAAGGGGTCATCTCCCTTTCCTCGAGCTGAGTAACATGCTGCCGTGTCTCCCTGGCACCCAGCTCAGACCTGTGAGCCCTGACTCCCTATGTGATGGGGCTTCCCTAGCAAACCTGTCCCTCGAGAAAGTTCTGTGAAGCTCAGTCCTAGAAAGAGTGGAGCAATTTGCATGTTGGCAGAGGGCAGAGCCTCACGCCAAAGGCTCCTGCAGGGGGCCTGGCAGAGCTGGCCCATCCTCTTTAGAGGCGAAAAGAGAAGCCCAGGAGAAAGGCAGGGACCCCTCCATGACAGGTGTCCCTCTGTCGCAGGGTAGAGCTCAAGGCCAGGCTCTCCCACTTCGTTCAGGGCTCGTTCCACCGTCAACTTTGTCTCAGAAGTCTGCTTCATCAAAAAATTGTGATGCACCTGCCACGTGCTGGGCCCTGGGGTAACCAGGGCAAGGAGGCGAGGTCCCTGTTCCCACAGGTCCTCAGAACAATGACAGCTAACATGGAGGGACACTCTTGAAACCAGTAACTGTTAATGCTTACAGGACCCACAGAGGATACTGACTGCATGGGTGGCAAACTCAGATGTCCCCAGGGCCAGACTGATGCCAGGTTGCAGGAAGGTGGGGGGAGGTGGGTATAAGCAGCGAGGAATAGTGGGACTTAGAGGGACTTTGGTGCCTCTAAGGGAACAGTCACACTCATGCCATCCAATAGTTCACCTTGTGGGAAGGTGAGATCCAGGAGCCAGATATTCCCATTTTCAAGAAAATCCAGAAATCTGCACTTTTATATGTAAGTTTCCTAATTGTTAAACCTATCTCCCTGCCAACAACAAAAAATCGTCTCCAGACTGGATACAGCCTCTGGCCACTTCCCACTGCTCATGAGACATAGAGAAGGAAAGGCTTTTCCTGAGGTCACACAGCAAGATAGTGACCGAGCCAGGCCTCAAACCTGAGCCTCCTGATCCAGGCGAGGGACCTCATGGGCCTGCTTCACATTAACTTCAAAGTCCCTTCTCTCTTCTGGATGTGGGACAATATTTTAGCTTTGGGCACAAACCACTCAGGGTGAGAAATACAGCCCTCCTGAAACTTCTGTAACAAACAGATTGGGAAATTGCCATCAAGTCATGTTAATTCTTCTGCCACCTTCTGAATTTTAATCCTGACGTTGTATTTGACGTGGAGCCGCTTTTGCTCCTTCCTGCCAGAATGCAGGGGACCCCATGCCTCTTGTTAAAGGAGGCAGGGCCTGTTTCGCATGGGGCGTATGGAGCCCGGAGTTCTCTTCTGGGGGCAGGAGTGGGGTCCACTCTGCATGGTCTGTCCCACTGTGTCCACAGCAGCCCCTTGGCAACGACCTTCTCTCCCAAAGCCTGGGCCTCCAGGAGCCTGTCTCAGTTAGCAGGAGCTTAGGCACCGCTGATCAGATGGGAGGCACAGGTCTTTTTGCTGGATTTGAAACCTGGCTCTGCCACTTACCAGCTATGTGACCTCGGGCAAGTCACTTCACCTCTCTGAGCCCCAGGAGTCTTCATCTATAAAACGGGTTCAGTACTATTTACACGCAGAGTTGTCGTGTAACTCTGTTCCTACCTGAAGTTGCTATAGGTAGGAAAGATGGACTTACCACGTGGCTGTTAATAGTAGTGTTAATTAGAGCATATAAACATGGAGTTCAACTGAATTAGAAGATTGATTTGGCAAATGCTTTCCCCTTCTGATTTACACCTAGGTTAATTTTGTTTAATTTTAATAAACATTTACATGGCACTTACGAAGTGGCAAACTCTATGCTAAGCACTTTGCAAATATTGACTCATTTAATCCTTGCAGCCACTCTCTGTGGCAGATACTACTTTAGAGATTTCCAGATAAGGAAACTGAGACACAGAGAGAATCAGTAACTTGCTCCAGGACGTGCAGCTGGCAGGTGGCAGGGCTGGGCTGCAAAACCGATCCACATGGGATAGGGTCAGTGCGCACAGCTATGTACTTCCCCTTTTCTGCTTCTGAAACACAAGTTCCAGTTTGGAATGGACCAACTCAGAGGAAGAAGCCGTCCTTTCTCTACATGAGGAAGCGATTGAAAGACAGTGCCTTGGGAGACAAAAGACATGGGATCAAATCCCCGCTCTGCCTCTTGCCTGGCTGTGTGACATCGGGCAAAGGATTCCCCTCCCCTGAGCCTCGCTTTCCTCGTCTCTCCACTGGGCTAATACCACCACCTACCTCTCAGTCGGAGGAAAGTGGAGTCAGCCATGGATGTGAAAGTGCTTTAGAAAGTCTTAAATGCAGGATTTGGCATTTGGGGGAGTTAAATAGTCAGGATCATAAAGCTGGTTTTCACTAAAAAGTGTCCAGCCCTTAAGCATTGCCCTCCCTTTTCTATGAGGATCCCATGAAACTGTCAGGCAAAGAGCTGTGCCTGCCCCCCACCATGGCGAGTGGTCATCCTGTCCTGGGGGCGGGCCGTGTCTCTTAGGCCAGTCCTCTGGCCCTGCCTGGACTCTTTGCTCCAGGATTTGGGTGTGTTGACAATCCAGCAGTAAGAGGCTCAGCCCTCCCTCAACGCCAAGCATCGATACCCATGTGGGTCGTAAGAGGATTTCTGCCTTTGTGTTGCTTGGCAATATTTTGTTTAAATGAATTTCTGCCAGGGATTAATATAGTTTGTGAGCTGAACTGCTTACTTGGCAGGAAGGCGGAAATGAATCAGGGTTTTAAGAAACCTGATGTAAAGACAGTTTTTAGAATGAGGGCATGCAGATGAAGCTTAGGGGTGCGGTTAACATCCCTGCTGGGCCACTCCCCCGCTCTGGGACCCTCCACCTGCAGCCAGAGCTCGCCATCTCCTCTGCAAAATAACCGTCACAGGGTGGTGAGGGTGCATGACGCCTGGCAGGCAGCGCGCACTCTGCAGATGAAGGGTCAGCCCTGGGAGAGCGGGCTCTGCGCCCCCAGCACCCAGAGGGCCCGGCGTTGGGGGATCCTCATGCTTCTCAGATTCCGTGTTACTCATTAAATCTGCCTCCTGACTCAATTTTAGTTGTAACCCTCAAATCAGTACTCACGGTGCTTTTGCAGTCATTTGCAGATATGTGCAAAGCGGTGAAAACTTTGAGTCACCCGACGTGAAGGTTCCCAGCTGAGGTTGAACAGGGTGTCGCTCTGCTTTCTTGTTTCAGCTCTCGTGTGTCAACAAGTGTGCTTCCTGGTGGTCTACTTGGTGCCACGTTTTTCACGTTTTTGCACTTTTTGTTGGTGATTTGGCTGTTTTAAATGGCCCCCACGCACGGTGCTGAAGTGCTGTCTAGTGTTCCTAAGCCAGGAAGGCTGTGATGCGTCTTATGAAGAAAATACATGTGTCCGATGAGCATCGTTCAGGCGTGAGTTCACTGTTAGCGAATCAACAGTGGATACTAAATAAGGTGTCTTTATACAGAAACACACATAAAACAAGGTTATGTATGGATCAGCTGATGAAAATGTTGTCAGTTGAGGCTCACAGGAACCTATCCCTGTATTTCCGCTAGGACCACTGTTTCAGTATTCGCTAATTCGGTGTTTGTCGAGATTTTATAGAACGTAACTACCACTAATAATAAGAATCAACTGTATAGCAATAGTTATTATCATTATTATGGTTTTTATTCTTCAAAAGGGAGTCAGGAAAGAGGTTGGATTTGGAGTTCTCCCACCTTGACAGCGGTTGTGAGGATCAAATGTGATAAAGGCTGTGAAGGGTGGTTGTAAACTGTAAAGTCTGTGGATAAGCATTACCTTAACTATCACATGGACATCCCGCTCCAGGGAAGTCATCCCGCACTGAGGACTCCGGGGAGGGCCTGCCTTGTTCCTCGGGGCTGAGATTGAGCTTTAGGGCCTTTAAGAGACCTCGCTGAAATGGGACAGGGGATGTCCTGGTGCCTCACAGGCGCCACTTCCCTGTATATTAGTCATTTGCCAAAGCTTGGATGAGGGCTGTTCCTGGCTGATGTCCATTCTGTGGCCACCAACCAGCCTGGGCCCCCTCGCCTGGACAGAGGCGTGGCTGCCCTACTGCTCCTAGCATCCCCTCTGGGTTCCGTACATCCATTCTCCACATCACAGTAACTGGACTCCTCACCCTTCCACTTTCTGCCCTTTAATAGCTTCCCATTTTTCCCAGGAAAAAACCCTAAGCCCTGCCCATGGCCCACGAGTCGCTGGGCGCTCAGGCTCTTGCCTACGTCTCCAGCTTCATTTGATACCACGCTGCCTCTTGCTGTCTGCTCCAGCCCCACTGGCTTCCTCCCAGATCCTTGAATACATTGTGTCCCTCCTACCACTCTGCACTTGCGAAACCTCTCTCCCTATTCCCATTACCCACTCCCCACCTCCAACACCTTTACCTGTTCACAGCCTGCACACCCTTCAGGTCTCAGCTGAAGTCACTTCCCTGATGACCCTTGCTTGCCCCAGGACAAAGGGATCCCCGTGACGTAGCCTCCGCTCCACCCCACTTTCCCCTTTATAGAACCTGTCTCAGGGACAGTTCACATTCATTGGAGTGACCATTTTGTAAATGACCATCTCCCCATCTCTTCCCCGAGACTTTAAACTCCACGAGGTTAGACACTAGGGCTGCCTTAGTAAACCACTGAGGCCCCAGAGCAGAGCAGAGGGCCTGGCATGTCTAGGTGCTCAAAAAACACTTAGCATTTGAGCAAACAGCCATCCCCATGCAGCCCACTGGGGAAGCGGAGCCCAGCCATGCACACGGATTATCTTCTTTGACTCACAACCGCGCAGTGAAGTGGCGAGCTAATAGGTGCCCCGCGTTGGAAGAAAACGATGATGAGGCTCAGAGAGACTGGCCTAAGGTCACACAGCTAAGAAGGGGCAGGGGCCGGATTTGCACCCAGGCCTTTCTGACCCAGGGGCCTGTGCTCTGAGCCTCTCCCTCCCGCCCCTCCCTTGTCTTCCCACCTTTGGTTTGTCCACACCCTGTGCATGACAGTTTTATATGTGAAGGGATGCATCATTTAGGGGACGCAGGACTTGACTCCATGTCACCAGCCTTTCTGATGTTTTCTCCTTTATATACGCTGGTGCCAAAGGCACAGCAAGATGGAGCCCATGGCTGATCTGTTCTTGGGGCTCTTGCTTGGCTGGCTGCCCTCAGCACATCACTTTGCAGAAAGGTGCTCACCTCTTAGAAAAGCCGAGTCTGACTGAAGGATTCAGTGCCTACTGGCAGCATCGGACATGCTTGGAGGGGCTTTGGCCTCTGATAGGCCTTGGGCGGGGGGGTGGGGGTCGGTCCTAGGAGGCTGAGATAGCGGGACTCATTTGACTTGCCTCCCACCCCCCATTTTATGCATGAGAAAAGCGAGGGCCAGGAAAGGGAGAGAATTCATCCAAGGTCATAGAGTAAGTTTCAAAAGCCAAATGAGAAGCTGAGGCCCTGGGCTCCCTGAGCAGTGTCACTCACTTTTGTCTCGAGGTCTCACTGGTGAAATGGGGACAGGGGAAGGTTCTTTGTCTCTCCCAGTCTGTCATGGTATCTGAAATTTCACCATGAATTCTTTTGTCTTAGAGAAATTTCTGCTAGTTCTCTAACAGAATGAAAATACCCTTAGATGGGTGAAGTTGGGAGGGAGAGCCTAAGTCATCAGCCACATAATTTATTCATTAATGTCTCCGTCCATCCCCTTCTTTCTCCTTCTGCATCTTCTTCTATCCACTTACCTGTCTCTCCAACCATCCATCCGCCCACCCATCCATCCATCCATCTACCCATCCATCCCCGCCATCCATTCCTTTCACCAGATTCTTACTGAACACCAATTCTGTGACTGGCTCTGTGGCATAGAGAGATGAATATGGCTCAGGTCCGGCCTCTGCAGAGCCCCCAGTACCCTGGAGGCAGCAGGTTTCCCCTGCACCGTGAGGACCACACTGGGGGAGCTTCACAACCTGGCTTCACAGAGAAGAGATGGCCCAACAGAAAGACCCTGACCCTGAGTTCTTCATCCCGACTCTTGCTATCAACCAGCTGTGTGTGCTCGGGGAAGATCCCTCCCCTCTGGACTCCGTGTATGCATCTGGGATGTGGGCAGGTTGGGCTAGATGAGAGTTGCCCAGATTCCAGTCATTGTCATACCTCCTCCTCACCTGTAGATGAGGTCACCTGTCCTGAAAAGTACTTTGTGTTTCTATTCAAATGAGCTCACTTTTTAAAAAATCAAAATGAAACTTATTGCTACCATAAATGGAAAAAAAATGGTAACAGCAGTTATGAATAGAAAGTAACCATAAAAACACTAAAAAAAAAAAAAAAGGCAAACTGCTGGTTAAATTGAGGTGGACATTGCTTCCCACCAGTGGAGCCCTGCTGTCCTGGCTCTGTCCTGGCCACTCTCTCCTGCACCCTTTGGATGTGCCCCGGGCCTGGCCCCTCCTGAGAACTCACACCTCCTCTGCAAGGTCAGGAAGCCATGAGCCGGATTCTGTAACTCAAACCGGGTGGTATCTGCTTCAAATCCTGATGGCGGAGAGAAACCAATATGGAAATCTGAAGCCGTGCCATCCGCTAGCTCCACGGCGTCAGGTGCTGCCCGTCCCTCGGAGAGGACCCTGACCCGTTCTAATCTTACCTTCAGCCACCAGACTCCTCCACTCCGTCTCCACCCCCCCACCCTTGACCCAGGGCCCCCAAAGCCCATGACCCTGTAGGGCCCCCAGGGCATGGCCTTCCAGAATCTCCCTGTGGCCTTAGCAGGTCTGATCAGAGAAAAATGTCTCTTGGATACTCCAAGGCCTGAAATGCCCCCACTCTTCTTGCCCCTGGAAGGCAGGCAGCCTGGGGGAGCCAGGAGACCTGGCTTTGGGGTGCGCTGTGCTCTGACGGCTCCCTGTGCCGCCCCACCTCTGAAGTTCAGGGGGCTGTGGTGCCCTGAACTGACTTCAAGGGTATTATTTACTCGAAAAAATGTTCCATTTTGGATTCAGATTTCAGAAGGATATTTGAAATGCTGAACCTACTGCCAGCTCTTTTGAGGACACAGAAAAGCCCACTTTCTCCTCTGGCATTGGCTCCCGCCTGGGGCACTGGGGGGAGGGTTATCTTCGTAGCACCCAGCCCCCATACCCAGATCTGAATAGCCAAGCCAGGAAAACCCAGAAGGGGAAAAAATGTTAAAAACAGAGCACTGGGCTTTGCATTAGAAAGTGCTTTTTCTCTCTATTTAATAGTTATGTTCTCTCCTACAGGTCTTGTCGTTCATTCATTCATTCATTCCACCAGGCTGGTGTTCAACTGACAAGCACCTGTAGGTTATTTATAGCTTGAGTCCCTCTTGGTACATGCCCCGTGTAAAATATTTTAAACATCATCCCTAAACATATTTATTGAGCACACACTGTGTATGTATGTGTTTCAGCCTCTGAGTTTGTCAAGCCCTTGGACACACCAGTGTCCAGACACGGTCCATCCCTCAAGAGCTTATGGTCCATTGTGGGAAGAGACACACCCACCATTGCAGGGCAAGGATGGCTGTGATGGAGATCCAGACACGGCACCTGCCATGGGAGCTGGAGGAGGGCACCCTCCCATCTTGGTCAGAAATGCAGCAGAGACGTTTTGGAAAAATTACCCAGAGGGTGAAATTCCACACCCCAGACTCTTATTGAATCCCCTTATTGACAGAGCAGGAAGGTACCTGAGAGATCTTTGAGGCCAGCATTCCCAAAGTGGGTTCTGAGGAATGCTAGTTTTGTGGGTGTTAATAGACATTACTCCCCCAAAAAAGTTTGAAAGTCAAGTTAGTTTGGGAAATGCTGGGTCCAGCAAAACTAAGCCGGTTTCTATGTTGCAGGACTTATCAGAGCCTGATGTGTTCATTGCTTTGTGAAATCTACAAGGGCGGCAGGGGCTGCAGCATGAACCATGGCCCCCTCTAAGCAGCCTCTCAAAAGTCTAGTGCTTCCCAGAGCTTATTCAGGGGGATTCTAATTTAGTGCATCCCCCGGGCACAGCTAGGGAAGCTGTGGCGCAGAGAGTGGCTGGCACTTGGTCAACATCTCACAGGAAGCAGGGGGCCGAGCTGGGACTAGAACCCAGGGCTCTACCCCTGCTAGCAGGCTGTTCAGGGCATGTGGTTTGGGCTTTGGCTGCTAGTGCCACGTGAGAAGCATGGAATCCACATGGGCTGAAGCAATCCTGGGAAGATTCCTGGAAGAAAGTCTGGGGCCCCTGGGAGCCAATGATTCGTGACTTTATTGGCTAAACAGTGGTATTACTGAGAAGCAGTCCTCACTGTAACCTCATCGATGCCCAATTTGCTGAAAGGGGACTTCAGGATGGGGAAGGCCTCCCACCAGCGATTAGTCCCTGAACTCACAAAGGATGGAGGTACTTGGAGGTGTATTTTCCGGGTCCCTTCTTCAGGGGAGCCTCCCCTGATTGCTACCTCTAAATCAAAATGATCGCCCACACCCCAAGTTCTCATTCCGGGTGTTTTGTAGTGTCGTTTTACCCTTACTTCATCTTCCTTGTGATTTTTGTTCTTAGCCGGTGTGAGATCCCCACTAGTTTATAAGTAATTTGCAAGCGGAGCTGGTGGTTCTTTCTTCCTTGTTATGGTTAATGTTTATCAAGAACTCACTGTATGCCGGGCACAGCCCTCCATGTTTTCCCTGCATCCTCTCAGTTTCTCTTCATCACTGCCCTCTCCAGTGGCTATTTCTATTCCCATTTTATGGAGGAGAAAACTGAGGCACAGGAGGTTGAAGTGACTTGCTCGAGAACATGGGCCAGTAAAGATGAAGTGAAGATTTGAACTCAGGCCTTCATTTCTCTTTATGGGCTGACTTGTGAAATCGGATGGAGTTGAGTTGTGGATAATCCCAGAGGCTTGCTGCTCTCCTGGATCAGTGACCTGAAGCCCGGGGGTTGGGGCCCCCACCCAGGGACCGTGCTCCAAGCTCAGCCCTGTCTCGGCTGGTTCACCGTTAGAGGATCCAGGGAGCGAGGTGCATCACCTGCATTTTAGAAGGGCAAGAGCTGTTGACTGACAGCCGGCAAGGCCTTCAGTTTCCCATACCCCCTACCCCCGTGCCTGGCCTTGCCCCAGGCCTTCTGGAGACCTAGTCTCACTCACCCTCATGTCACTTCAGAACTTTCCATGCCGGGGGTCTGGCGGTTTTCCCGCCAATCACCCCTCATCTTAGCCTTTCACCTTCATTTACGGACAGAAAAACGTGGACGCAGGGTTCATAGCTGTTGTCAGTGTGGATAAAATGTTAACAGTGGTGACACCCAAGCACCACCCTCCCTGCAGTGCTGGCTGGGCCAGGGGCCGGGGTCTCCTTTCTTCCATAATTAAAAATTTGCCAGCGAGGACAGATTGCTCATCAGGCTTTCATCCCAGCAGTCCCTGTTGGAGAAGACAGGGCACCGCCGATGAGGCAGGCCTGGCTGTCCACAGCCTGGGCCCTTGCCACTGTGTGTGTGAGTTCAGGGCCTCAGGTGAAGAGCAGGTGGGCCCAGCTGAGCCTGGGGAGGCCCCTTGAACATCATGGAAGGGTACTGGGCGTGACAGGTGGCTGATTCTGCTTTCTGCCTCGTACAGGCTGAAATGTCAGGGAGAGGCCCGCAGAGGGTCAGAAAATGAGTGTGTGGAAACTAGTCAGGAGTCATCTAAATAACCCATAGCTAGTCCTGTCCGGTTAAAACTATGGGATATATACACTGGAAAGTTGCTAAGGGAGCAGCTCTTAAATGTTCTCACAGCAAAAAAGAAATGGTAATTATGTGATGTGATGCAGGTATTAGCTAACGCTACAGTGATCATCACTTTGCAATATATAAGCATATCACATGACACATACACCTTACACTCACATAATGTTATATGTCAATTATGTTTCAGTAAAGCTGATATATATACCCTCCACATTCTAACCAAGTGGGAAGAGTTCATTAAAAACTCCCAAAACAGGGCTTCCCTGGTGGCGCAGTGGTTGAGGGTCCGCCTGCTGATGCAGGGGACACGGGTTCGTGCCCCGGTCCGGGAAGATCCCACATGCCGCGGAGCGGCTGGGCCCGTGAGCCATGGCCGCTGCACCTGCGCGTCCGGAGCCTGTGCTCCGCGATGGGAGAGGCCACAACAGTGAGAGGCCCGCGTACCGCAAAAAAAAAAAAAAAAAAAATACACACAAAAACTCCCAAAACAACAAGACGCTTCATGGGCTAGTGTGTGTGAGGACCTAAGCACGGGGCCAGTTTGGAGAAAACATCCTCGTCGGCAGTGCTCGTTATCATTATTGTCCGTCAATGTTGTTGCCCCTGCTACAGAACTCCCTTGCCGTGCTGGTCTAAGGCGTGCTGGGTAACTCCTCTGGGACTCACCTTCCTTATCTGTAGCATCACTACAGTACCTGCCTCACAGATTTGGGATGAAGACAGGATGAACCAGGACCCCTTGATGTTGGTGCTTATTAGTAAAACCATTATTGAGAAAACTGAACCTGACACCAGTCTCCTGATTCAGCCGGGTCCTCGTGTGTCCCAGGCCAGGAGGCAGGGACAGCCTGGCAGGCCAACAGGACAGCGGCTCTGCCACTTTCTGGCTGTGTCTGCGGTGCAAGCCTCCCCCACTTCTCCTGGCCTCAGTTTGCCCATCTGCATAGAGCAGGTGCCAGAGCAGGTGATCTCCCGGGTCACTTCCAGCTCTGGGTTCCACGAAACCCTGCACTTGGCCGCCTCTTGTCAGGCCTCTGTTCTTACTAGCTGGCCGCTCTCTCCGTGACTGCTCTGTGTCAGCCCCGTGCCTGTGGATTCCCCGTAGCTCTGCTCCCAGACCTCTGTGAACCCTGTGCTGGGCTGTCTTCTGGGAAGGGGACAGCCCGGCTCCATAGTGAGAGGAATTTGACTGGTGTCCAGTGGAAGAGAATAGGTGCGGGTGGCGAGGTGAGCTCAGGGCCCCCCGGATGGGGCTCCAGGTGCTGGGGGAGAGGGGGTAGCTGTAGGATGGGGCAGAAGACTCAGGCTGAGGCCAGGTGAGCAGAACAGAGAGGCTTTGGAAGGTTGGGGGCCAACTAATAGTGGTTGGAGTGGAACCGAGCTTCTGACCCCTTGAAGGACCTGGTCGGCCTTGGCTTACGGCCTGAGGGGTGTGGATCCAGTGGGTGAACGGGGCACGGGAGGCAGGGCCACTGCCCTGGATACCTGCCATTCACCCCTGGAGACCCACTGTCTGCCCTTCTCCACCCCGCCCTGTGCCAGGAGGGGACCTGTAGGGCTGCATCCGTTCAGTCCCTCCCTCTCCAGCTTCCTGTTGGCTTTGGCCAATGGGGAGCCCTGACAAGCTGTAGAGTGAGGGGTGGGGGAGATGTTGGGGTATTTAGTCTCCCAGCTGTCCCTCTCAGGGTCACCTTGGGCTGGCTGCGTGCCTTGCCCACAGGTGACAACTCCTATCAGGAGTCTTCCCACGCAGCCCACCGTGTGCCTGGGTCTGGAAACTATTTCTTCCTCCCACCCCCTTCCAGATTAGGGATGGTAGCAACGGGACCGCCACTTTGGCTCTCGCTGGGGAACTGCACCACTCCTGCTCACATCTTTGTCAAGAGGTCCTTTATTAAACCCTCAGAACACTACCTGATTCAGCCCCCCAGAGCTGCAGAGCAGAGATACTGGAAAGGGACCCCGGAGAGGGGGTGGCAGGGCCCCTGACCCAAACTTTGCCTGGAGTCTGACTCAATCTTCTCACCCTTGATTATTCCAAGGGACGGGCCTGGCGTTCTCTCCCCGGAATTCTCAGTTTGTGTATCTGGAGCAGAGAAGGGAGGGGTGAGGGAGGGAGCCTGGCAGGGCCGAGAGGGGGAGCAGCCTGGGCTGTGCAGGTCGCACAGTCAGATGCCCGAGCAGGGCTGCTAACTCCAGCGCCCACGGAGGCAGATGGGTGGGATTGGGGAGCATCTGTGGGCCTAGAGGGACAGCCCCACGCAGCTCCAGCCCATGACTGTCCAATCTGCACGTGGCCCAGAGATGCAGCTCTCCCCGGAGGGGTCAGAAAGCCGGCTTTTAAGTGTGCAATCCCTCGGTTTCTAAATACTGGGATCAGTTCAAATATTAAATTTTAAACAGCCAGATCCGCATCCCTGGCCACCAGAAAATACAAGCCCCTCTGACAGGCGTTTCTGATCTCTGCTTATAGGTTTCTCACACCTGGAAAGCAGACTGAGAGCAGCCCAGGAGACAGGTGAGTGTGAGACCAAGACCCCTGGTTCACCTGGGGGGCTCAGAATCCCCACGTACACTTCAGCGCCGTCAATGGCCCCGATTAGGAAACACCTGGTTTGCAAACCACCGCTCCGTACAGTCAACTATCCCCACCTACACTTCAGCGCCGTCGACCTCCCCTCCCCACCCCGACTGCCCGGACTGCCCCAGCCTCCCTAACGCCTTCCTGACACCAAGGCTCTGGGCCGCTGCTCCCCAAACTCTGTGGACCTGTAAGTAGCTGGGGAGGAAAAGGAAGCAAGAAACAGATGTAAAACGGAGGTTTGGACACATTTGCTGCAGGTGTGATCTTCTCCCTTCCCTGTCCCCACAGAGCCTGTATGTTGCCACTTTACCTTGCTGAAATATTCCACTGAAACAGAGGTGTGCTTGGGTTAGTCAATGTCTTTGTTCTTTTCTTTCTTTCTTTCTTTCTTTCTTTTTTTGGATGCATTGGGTCTTCGTTGCTGCGCGCCGGCTTTCTCTAGCTGCGGCGAGAACTAGTTGGGGCTACTCTTCGTTGCAGTGCACGGGCTTCTCGTTGTGGTCGCTTCTCTTCGTTGCAGAGCACAGGCTCTAGGCGCGCGGGCTCAGTAGTTGTGGCGTGCGGGCTCTAGAGTGTAGGCTCAGTAGTTGTGGCGCACAGGCTTAGTTGCACCACAGCATGTGGGATCTTCCCAGACCAGGGCTCAAACCTGTGTCCCCTACGTTGGCAGGCGGATTCTTAACCACTGCGCCACCAGGGAAGTCCCAGCCAATGTCCTTTTGAGATAAAGAGCAATGTTCCCGGGTGGGTTACATGGCTATCATTTCAGTCATTCACGCTTGAGTATCTTTTAATGCTGTCAGATTATTTTTCAATTTGTGTCTGACGGAGGTCAGCCACACCGAGGGGTATTATTGACTTGGGGACTTGAGAAGGGGGAGCCCTGTGCGGAGGGCCCTGCCTCAGCCTGGGTGGGGCCTGGGACGGAACGAGGGCCTGGGAGCCCACAGAGGACTGTCCCAGAGCTTCATGACTGTTTGTCCGTCCGTTTACAAACATTCAGAGACACAGCCCCTTTGCCTGGGGGACTGCCTGGGAGTTCTGCCAACGGCCCTGGGCTGCCGCTTACCTAGCAACCTCGGAGAAATCGGAGAATCAGAGAAACCGTCCTTTCACGGGGTACAAGTGTGGGGAGCTGGCTCTGTGCCTGGGTGGAATCAGCAGTCACTCCAGGGCGTTTGATAGGAGAGAGGCTTCTCCACCCAACACCCACTCCCTGCCACCATCTGCGTCACTCCTTGGGAAAGGATGAGGTAGCTCTGAAAGCTTCTGTCCAGATGTCATCTGTAGGTTAGTTACAAGAGAATGGGCAATTTGGGTTTTCGGTGTTTCCTGAGTTTTACGTAATAAGCCTGTGTTGCTTGCATTGTTTTTTTCCAAACGCTATCTGGAGTGGTCTAGGAAGCCCTGGGCATGCATGTCTACTGCAGAACTTCTCTGACCAGGTTAGCCGTTAGCAGATAGCAGGGTTTGGGGAACCAAGACATGGGCAGGTAAGTTTTGATGGAGAAGTAAAAGGTGGTAGTGAGGAAGGATTAAAGCTCTGTCGAAGGTGGCGTGGCCTCCTCCTCTGCTTTTGCTGTGGTTGTGAGCTAGGAAGCCAGATCGTGACCATTTTCCAAAAATAACGTGGGCTTGATTGTTCCCTCCGCCAAGGTGCTTCTCACCTCAGGATACAATTGGCCCTTCCTCTCCCTGCTCAGCTCCTCCGAGAGCAGGGCCCTATCGCCTTCCCTCCGCATTTCCAGGCCTCAGCAAGGCATTAGTGTGCATGGCAACTGGTATTTGCTGAGTCCCTGCCATGTGTAGGGAAGGTGCGCAGGGTGTGGTGGGAATCTCTCGCTTCAGTTCATCCTGAGAACAAGATGAAATGCTTATCCCCATTCTGCAGGTGAGGAGACTGAGGCTTAAATAATTTTACTGAGAAACTCTCAAGCATGTCTACTGCAGTAAGAAGCAGTGACTTAGCTATAAGCAATTAAATCATTCAAATGGGCTTCTGAACACTCAAATTCAAAAAAATAATTTTTCTTAGTGTCCACTTGAAAGTGATATTGATTTATAAAATCAACGGTGGGCAGAAGGCATAGGATAAGCGAGTCGGGTGTGGAAGGTGGTGGTCGTTGAATCTGGTAGAAGCAAAGCTGATTACGTCAGAGAGTCATGAGCAAGAATGTCCCTGAGAGTGAGAGAGGTAGGGAGAGGCTGAGGCAGGCGTCCAACGGCAGGCAGGCACCTTAGGTTTAAGCTAGAGGGTAGTAGGGAGCTATAGCAGGTTCTTGAGCGAAAATGAGAACAAAGCGGCAGAAAAATCTAGTTAGGAGGATTTGCAGAAGTGCTGGGATGAGGATCTAGATCTAAGTTCTGGAAATAAAACTCCAGAGGAGATTTGGGAGATGTTGTTAGTGCTGTTTATTTATCCGGGCCTTTTGTGCATGCTGTTCTCTCTAGTCCACCCCCAACCTGGCAAACTCCTAAGCATCCTGTAAGGCCCCATTCACGGAGCCCCTCTGCCTGGAAGCTTTTCTTGACCTCCCAGGCAGTCACTCCTCCTCTCGGGCTGCCCCCCATTAGAGCACTGTTATACCACATCATGGGGACTTGTCTGCACACCTCCCTGTTTGTTGCCAGGCTTCACTGGGCTGAGGAGTTGGTCCTCAGCAAGTGTCCGTGGGTTGAGGTTGGTGGTGTAAAGGAAATCAGTGATTAGATGTAAGCTGCAGAGGTAGGTGGAGCATAATTCCAAAATGATTCCGGGGTGACAATTTTATTAGTTATCAATCTCCGATTATGAGTGTGACTCTGGTGAGAGCGGAGTGAGCAAGGCCGACATGGTCCCTTCCTCATGGCGCTTACAGCCTAGTGGGGGAAACAGATAATAAAGTAATAATTACAATGCAGTGAGTGCTATGAAGCCCAGTCTGCTGTGAGAGCCTAATGGTGGGGTAGGGGTGATGGAATCAAGATGCACTTCCTTGAGGAAGTGCTTATTAAAGAAATTGGAGGGTGTGTGGGAATGCATCTACTTGACGAGGTCATAGATGTGAGATGATGGACCGAGATGAAGGTGAGGAAAAGGGAAGCCCAAATAAGGGGAAAATGTATTCCTGCAAAGGCACAGACTGCAGAGGTCCTGTGGTGAGCAAGGAGTATTAGAAACACAGAAGCTGAGCATTACTAGAATACAAAGAGCAAGGGGTTCCACATATAAGCGATATCATATGCTATTGGCCTTTCTCTCTCTGACTTACTTCACTCAGCATGATGATCTCTAGGTCCATCCATGTTGCTGCAATGGCATTATTTCATTCTTTTTTCATGGCTGAGTAATATTCCATTGTATATATGTACCACATCTTCTTTATCCATTCCTCTGTTGATGGACATTTAGGTTGCTTTCATGTCCTGGATCTTATAAATAGTGCTGCAATGAATATTGTGGTACATGTATCTTTTCGAATTATGGATTTCTCCAGATATATGCCCAGGAGTGGGATTGTTGGATCAGATGGTAGCTCTATTTTTAGTTTTGTAAGGAACCTCCATACTGTTCTCCATAGTGGCTGTACCAGTTTACATTCCCACCAACAGTGTAGGAGGATTTCCTTTTCTCCACACCCTCTCCAGCATTTATTGTTTGTAGACTTTTTGATGATGGCCATTCTGACTGGTGTGAGGTGATGTTGAGCATCTTTTCATGTGCTTTTTAGCCATCTTCATGCCTTCTTTGGAGAAATGTCTATGTAGATCCTCTGCTCATTTTTTCATTGGATTGTTTGTTTTTTTGATATTGAGCTGCATGTGCTATTTGTATATTTTGGAGATTAATCCCTTGTTGGTTGCTTCATTTGCAAATAGTTTCTCCCATTCTGAGGGCTATCTTTTCATTTTGTTTATGGTTTCCTTTGCTGTGCAAAAGCTTTTAAGTTCAATATGTGGAATATAAAAAAGGGGTACAAATGAACTTATCTGCAAAACAGAAATAGAGTTACAGATGCAGAAAACAAACTTATGGTTACTGGGGGTAAGGGGTGGGGAGGGATAAACTGGGAGATTGGGATTGAGATATCCACACTATATATAAAATAGATAACTGATAAGGACCTACTGTTTAGCACAGGGAACTCTACTCGGTACTCTATAATGGCCTATATGGACAAATAATCTAAAAAAGAGTGGATATATGTATATGTATAACTGATTCACTTTGCTGTACACCTGAGACTAACACAACATTGTAAATCAACTGTACTCCAGTAAAAATTAAAATATATGTATATATATAAATTGAAAATTTCAGAAAAAAGAAGAGCAAGGGGGTGAGGCTGGTGAGATGAAAGGTCAGAGGTGAAGGCAGGAGGACAGCATCGTGAGGCCACTGTTGTCAGGAGGGTTTGGATCTTAGCCTAAGAATATCAGGAATCTCTCAGAGGGTTATAGTCAGGGAGTGACGGGAACAGACTTGTGTTTTTAAAGGACTGATCTGGCCGCTGCGTTGGAGTGAATAGATGGCCAGGAGCAGGAAGGGGACCAGTTAGGAGGCTGATGCAGTTGTCCTGGTGAGAAATGGCAGTAACCTGGACTCGATGGTGTCTGTGGGTGACAGGAAGTAAACAGAAGAGAATGACAGTCAAGATGTGGGCAGGAAGGAGGAGAGTCACAGGTGACTCCAGGTTTGGGATTTAGGCAAGGGCAGATAGGAGGACACTCCCAGAGATATTTGGGGGTGTCTTTACCAAACTCTCACCCCACACCGAGCTCCAACAGTCCAACTGCCAGCCCCTCAGAGGGACTCTGCCTCACAGTGGCCGTGGCAGTCGGCCCCCAGGGACCTCAAGGTCCAGGGAGGTGGAGAGACCGCCTGCCTGCGGCCCTGTATCAGGGCCCAGGCTGGGACCCAGGACTGTGCCCGGGATTTCAGAGTTGTGGAGGGGACAGCTGTTGAGAAAATTTTGCCCCACCATGCATGACAACTTGGTTTAGCATTTTCTTCTAATTCAGCAAAATCTCTTCCGTCAGCATCTTTCCTGGGAAATGTCCTGGGACTCCTGCCCCAGTGGATGTTAGCACAGCAGTAAACTGAGTAACATCCTACAGGCCTGCCTCCATCTGCCTCTCACGGGACCCTCACAGCGACACTGGGACACAGGCCGGGAGGCCTTATTAGCGTCCCCCCCATTCTACAGATAACAAAACTGAGGCTCAGGGGGAGGATGCCACTTGTCCAAAGTCACACAACTTGGAAATGAGAAAAACAAGACCAAAACCCAAGTTAGGAGATTCCACATTCAATGCATTTTTCCCAGTTGCCTTTTTTGTCTTTCATCTCTCAGTAACTTTTGAAGTAAATGACCTGGCACATTTTTCTTTCAGAGCATCTGTTGGTTACCTACCAACAAAACATTTTTTATCTTTCACTCGAACTGTTTGAACTCTTGTACCGCCCTGTTGTGGTTCCTTCCACATCCGTGTAAATACATCTTTATTACAACCAGCTGCAAAGCAAAAGGTTCGATGAAACACACCATCCTTGGTACGATGCCCTTCTCAGCATCTGACCAGCCTTCTTGGTGGGCCTATTTACTCATTCATTTGATAGCTATTTATTGAGTCAAATAGTGGGAAGACAGCAGCAAACAAGACAGACGTGGCCCCTGCCCTCAAGCGCTGCCGTTGCACTAAGGGAGGTGGACAGTCAACAACGAAGCTGCTGTCTATTAGACTGTCCAGGCTATCGGGGAGAGTGAAGCCGGTGAGAAGAGGTGGTGGGGAGGGACTGGGGGTGGGGCAGTTTTACACAAGGTGGTCACGGAAGGCCTCTCTGAGGAGGTGACCTTTCAGACTGAATGAAAGGAATGAGAACATTCCAGATAAAGGGAAAGTCCTGAGGCAGGCCGAAGCTTGTCTGGGGGCATGGAGAAGCCAGTGTGGCCAAATGGACAGAGCAGGGGAGCACATGGTGGCAGCTGAGGTCAGGGAGGGAAGTGAGGGCAGATGGCAAGGACTCTGCCTTAACTCCAGGACGGATGGGGGCAGGCTTCAAGGTTTCGAGCAGGGGCACGTGGCCGACTTGCAGCCCCCTGGCTGCTCTGTGGAGCGTAGGCGGCAGGAGGCAAGGGTGGAAGCAGGGAGATCAGGGAAGAGGCTTCAGCGGCAGTAATTCAGGTGAGAGAGGCTGGTGGCTGGACCGGGTCGGTACAGTGGGGGTGGGGAGGAGTGGCGGTGTTCTGAACAGATGTGAAGGTTGAGCTGATTGGACTCTCTCTTTTATTGGATATGGGGGAAGAGAGAAGGAGAGGAATCATGGGTGACTCTTGGCACACGGGGGTAATTCTGACACTGCTGGCGTGCTGACGTTCAAACCTGGCACTAACCACCCAGAGTTAGCACAGACCCTATGAGATAAACGGCACGGTTCCCAACAAAACCATCCCCACCTCAGATGCCAGCCACCAGTGGTGTCCCCAGGCTACCATACTTCTAATGGGCTGGCTACAAATTTGGGGGTTCCTACAACCCGTCTGGTTTCGTAATTCACTAGAATGACTCAGAACTCAGGCAAGTGCTATACTTACAATTACAGTTTTATGATAAGGGATCCAGGTCGAGACCAGCCAAATGAAGAGACACGTAGGACGATCGTGATTAAACTGCATCTCTAGCCCTCCCCCTCCCTGGAGGCAGGGCTGGCCCATACGCCCCAACCCTCTGTTCCCCTGGTTGGTCTTTTTGGTGGCCCGCCCCCATCCTGACTCAGCGCATTAGCATAAACTCAGGTGTGGTCCCAGGGGCTCAGGAACAGCAAAGACACCGCTATCTCTTGGGAAATTCCAAGAATTTAGAGTCTCCTTCCCAGGAACCAGGGACAAAAAGCAGTTCAATTCTTTATGATACAACAGGGTAGATGCTGGCGCCATTTACTAAGACCCGCAGAAGAAGGGAGACCAGGGGTGGGGCCTGGGACTAGTAGGTTTGGTGGGGGAATGAAGGGTAGTGTTTGGGGCATGTTGACTCTCAGATGCTCATTAGACATCCAGGTGGAGATGGGGAGGAGGCAGTTGGATCTAGGAGGCTGGCAGGTGTTATTATTTCCTCCCTAAATCTTTTTATGTAGGGGAGGGAGGGAGGGAGGGCAAAAGAGGACATGGGAAAGGGATGAGACCCAGGGTGCTGTGTGGGTTTGGGAGGATGGAGGCTCATCCTTGCTTTCAAGAAGGGAACTAGGAATCCTGGCTCCTTGGAGAGCAAGTGAGGCCTAGGACATTCTCAATTTGGAACCTGTCGAGCCGGTCACTTTACCTGGAAGTCTGTGTCCCAACTGTTTCATTCTCCTTTTGCAGCAAATGTATTGATGGCTTGGTCTCAGTTGTGTGGGCAGAAGCATCTAGCAGGAGATAGCACTTAGTGATATAGGGTAGAGGGCATGACATCCTGCCACTCCCATGCACAAGTGACATGGAAAGGGGCTCGAAACTGTGGGCCCAGGGGCGTGGGTTTGAAAATGTCTGGGATCAAGAGGCAGGTGGTGAACAAGTCTGAGGGATGCTGGCCCTGTCTGCTTTCACCCATCCTCCCCGGGCAGCCACAGGGCCAGTTCTTGAAAAGCCGGAGCGCTTTCAACTCTCCCGGGGGTTCCGTGCTGCCTTCCAGAAACCCTGACTCCCGAACCTCCTTGGCTGGATCTGGGCTGCAGGTCGTATTTCACAGCTTTTTCTGGAGCTTCCTTCCTTAGTTCTTGGCGTCTCCATGTGCCCCTTGGGAGATCTGAAGGAGGGGCAGTTAGGAGGAAGCGGTCACGGCTCTAAAGCGGTGCCGAGCCTGGAGACTTGTGTGAGCTGTTTCACTCCAGACTGCTGCCACTTCACACTCGAGCAAACTGACTCACAGAGAGGCTAAGGAATTTGCCTAGATGACCCAGACGACAAGCAGGAGAGCAGGATGGGAAGCTGGGCCCACGGGGTCTGGAGCCTGGGTCCAGAGTCTGCCTGCTACTGCCCACGTGCATGCCCTCAACTGAGTTTCTGAGGCTGGTGCCGCCGTTGATCCTGATCTGGTCCCTCAGTTGGCTTGGCTGTTCTTTTCTCCTTCCCCTCTATCATCTTTGCAAGTCCCAGGGGCCCACTCTCCTCAAACGCAGTTCATGGCAGACCGCAATTTGGGAATCCCTTGGCTCAAATCCTGGAAGAGCCCCAAGGTCCTGGAAATGCCCCCAAATTGGGCCACTCCAAAAATAACCGAAGGGAATGAGAGGCTTCCAGAGTCCAGAGTCCAGAACTGATTGGTCAGGGATTGGCTGGAAGGAAGGCTCATGCCCTTTGGTGGCCGGGAATGTAATCATCAGATCTTCAAGGCCAGAGTCTGGAACAGTGGGCCAAAAAAAGGATGATCGCTAGCTAGCTAGGTAGCTAGCTAGCTAGAGAGATAGGTGAGGAAAAAAAAAAAAAAGAATAAAAGGGGAATGGGGAGAAGCAAAGGAACCAGCAGTGGTCTGGGAGGTTAGACTGGGTCACAGGTTTTTCCAGACCTGTGATGAGTCCACTGGGAATGTGCAGTGACATCAGGAACAGTACAGGGCAGTGGGCAGCACAGCATCACAGGGGGATGGAGAGCTCAGTTGGTTGAGGGGTGACCAGCACTACGGGGTCATTCAGTGTCTGACCAAACAGCCCGCTCACCTGGGAATAGAGCGGAGGCACTGCAGCGTCCCAGCGTGTTCACCTCAACAGCTCTGAGTCATCAAAAGATGCTTAAATTACAAGGGAGGTCTGCTACACATTACCTTGTGAGTTTTATGCCCATTCCCATTAAAACCAACCCAGAAACCTGGTAGGCAAAGGAGTTGGCTCTTATTGGGTTAACCTTCAGTTATCTGGAAATCCCTCTGCCACCCCTCCCCTTGCAGGAAGGTCGGGGGCCTTCCTGCACCCCGGCCAGTATCATTTCTGTATTGGCAAATGGTGTACTGTCCAGCCCCCACCGATGGCCTTTTCTTAGATGTTTTTCTTTAACTTTCTATTTCTTTTTACGCACACTTGCAAAGCTCCCGGCTTCAGCCAGGCGCGCCGAGGAGGCTTGTAGTAGCAGGACTGATCGATGCCGGGAGGTTAATTGCGGCTGCCACAGCCGCAGTCCTGCGTGGGGGCAGCTGCGGGCTCTGCAGCAGCGGCTGCCCGCCTCTGCTACTGGCAGCCAGAGGTCTGGACAGCTCCGCACCCTGCAGACCCCTCCAGCCCGGAGCCCCGGCGCCCGGGGCGTGGGAGAGGCCCACTCCTCTGGCACAGCTGGCCCGGGACACACTCGGAGGGGTGAGGGGCTGCAAGTGCCGTGGACCCACAGAGGCTGGGAAGGAGCCATGGGCTCTGGGACTTCTAGAAAAACAAAGCTGGTAAAGCTGTTGTTGCGGAGATTGAAGGAGGAAACAGCTCAAGAGCCCGTTCCTGGTGATTCTGTGAAGCAGCAGCAGGACTTGGCTCTGCCCCCACTTGAGGTGGCCCAGAATTCTGGGGAAGGAAGGTTGCTATTGACTCACGGCCAGAGCAAGACAGTTATAGGACTTCCCTGAAGAACCTTAGCTCCTTCCCTCATTCTTTGCCAGATGTTAACTGAGGGCCATGTACATGCCAAGCTCCCTGCTGGGTACCAGGGCGTTCAAGGAGGACAAGAATGAGGCCTCTACCCAGAAGTGCCCCTAGTCTTGCCAGGAGGATGGTTGCTTAAATAACTGTAGTGTCATGTGATGCATGATAAGAAAGGGTCTGTCTAGGGGAGGAAGAGGCCAACTGGACTTCAGGGTGCTAGAGAAGATTTTTTAGGGGAGGGGCCATTTGGATTGGCTCCTGAAGGATGAATAGGAGTTCTTCAGGGGACAAAAGACAGCCAAGATGTTATCAATGAGTGCAAAGAGGTCTGAACACACAAACACGTAATAGGGTGTGGTGACAGGCTCAGCAGGCCTGACCAGAGACTGCAGAAAGTAAGCAGAAAAGATTGACAGGGCCACAGCATGAAAGGCCTCAAATGCCAGGTGAAGGAGTTTGGACTTGGTCCTGCAGGCAGGTGAGAGATGCTGAAGATTTGAAAACAGTGATATGATGTGGTCAGTTTTACATCTTAGAAAACTCAGTCTGGCTGCAGTATGGACAGGATGAGAAGGGACACAGGAAGACGTCTGAGGAGGAAGCTGTGTCCTTAAACTCTTGGAGGCCCGTTCTCTAGACCAAGGTCATCGGGAGGTGAGGAACAGGGTACAGCTCTGCTTTTTTCTGAGTTTGAGCGTCAAGATAGGGTGGAAGTTCAACTGTAAGGGGAAAGCAGGAGTCTGGGGTGATTTCAAATTGTACCGCGGGGACTGGATGGGCAATGGGGCCTCTTGATGAGACAGGGAACGAAGGAGGGGGAGCAGGTGGCAGGGGGGCAGGAAGGACACGTAATGAGCTCAGATGTGGCCATACTGAGCTGGAGGTGCTAGAGGGACATCACTCTAAGATGGTGGCACTGGCAGGTACCCTCAGTCCCTTATCCCGGCGGGCTCCACGGTAATGCCTCTGGGGATTCTGAGTCAAAGCCACATGTATGACTCCATACCCTGAGATTCCTGGTCCTCCACCTGTGGTTGATGAATTGTGTGTCAGCCATCGGTCAAGCAGTAAGACCTCACCCTGCACCTCCTGTGTGCTTAGAATCTTCACTGCTTGGGAGTACATAATCCTGTGTGCATGTATGAAGGAGGGGTGCTGCATCCCTACTGGGCAGATTCCCCAACTGTGAATGGGATGCTGCTGAGCAGGTTGTGGTGGTGTAGAGCCTATGATGGAAATTGGACCTTGAGAAAGTCTTGTGTGCTGGCCACATGCCCAGAGACCCTCGACAGAGCGGCAGGGGGGCGAAGGAGGGGCAACTGGAGTCTGGCTGATCGAACATTGCCCTGGCCCCCCACTCACCGCCTTCTGGGATCCTGCTTGGCTTTGGAAAAGACCTTGGGGTTAGGAGAAATAGAAACAGAGATTAGGGAATAGAAATAAATAACAGAATAAATAAATAACATAAACAGGAAGTAGAGATCATTTCTGAGGTGGGATGCCCCAGTGCTAGAGGTCTGGGGGTGCCTGGTTTTGTGGGGGATCCCCAGGTCAGAGTCACTTGGACAGACAACTCCATTGTGTTGCGCTCTGTGCGGACTTTTCCCCTGTCCAGGCATATTCAATCCTCACACAAGGGGATCAGAGCGGTGAAGCAATTGGCCAGTGTCACACAGCCAATACGTAGCAGAGCTGGGTTCCTGCGCAAGCCTGGCCGGCTCCGGAGCAGGGCTCTCCTCTCTCTCCACCCACTGCCATGCCAGTGGCAAACCTTGGTCTCTGCCTAAAGTTGAGAAAGATAGAACATTTGCCAACAGTATGAGATTCATCCTGGAATCACCAACTTAAGTGTTTTTATAAACAGACTGATTGGGAGCAGCAGAAGGGTGTGTGTGTGTGTGTGTGTGTGTGTGTATCTGTGTATGTATATAGACACATATTATCACACTTATGTATTACTGAGCACCTACTACGTGCCAGATCCTGGGGACACAGCAGTGACTGAGGCAGACTTTTTCTAGGCTCTTGGGGAGTCACGGGAGGGCCCATGGGGAGGGGTGCAAACACACATGTATGCACGCATTAGTGTTCCAAGACAATGTCATAAGGATAGGCACATTGGCCTCACATAGATCCACACGGATACGTGCCCCAGTCTCACACGCCCACGTGTGCTCACCCCCACGCACACACATCCACCCACAGGGTTAACTCAGCAGAGGGTACTGGACCCTCAGCCTGATACGTTAGCCCAGAGGATTTGACGTGCAGCCCATCCTATTTCACCACAAAGCCCAGCCCAGGACCTCAGTCCCGCTCTTGTCTCCACCCCGCCCATCAGCCAGGGCCCAAGCTCCTGGAGGTGATGGTGCAGGTGCAGCTTTGCCGGAGATTCTGCTGAGGGTCACCACCACCATCTATTCAACACGGCCCGGGGCACTTGGCATGTGTTGTTTCCTCTCACATTTACTCCAGCCCTGGAGGTGGGTCCAGTTATTACCCCATCTTAGAGCTGAGGAAACTGAGGCTCAGAAAGATGGGGCATCTCACCCAGGATGTCACGCAACTCACGAGTGGTAGAGTACACACCTGAACTCTGAACTCCTTGATGAAAACAGCAGCCCAAAGCTGGTGTTGCTTAGGGTGACCCCGATGCCCAGAGCCTCCGTGGATGGTGGGGTCCTCGGGCCTTTCCTATAACTTCCTGACAATCTGAGGCCTCCTGGGACATGGGGCACTTCTCTCCTGATGCCCCAGGCCTGGTTCCGAGAGCCACTGTCCAGTTTTCTCACAGCCTGGCCTCTCTGGGCAGTGACTTATCAAGTGGGAAGAAGGCACCTCAGAGCTGCGAGGAGGCTGCCGCTCAGGGGTGGTGAACAGGCTGCTTTGCAGCAAGACGCCTGCCCCACTCCAGCCTCAGTCTCTCTAGCCATTAAATGTGCATAATAAGTGTACCAACATTGGGTTTTATTCGGTGTTAAATGAGATCGCACGTAACATCCTTAACCTAGAGCCCGACACAGAGGGGGTACTGTTGTGTCATTATTCCTGGCGTCTGTTCATCCACCCATCAGTGATTCCCTATGGGCCCATTTGGTGGGGGAATTAGCGTGTTATGCTCTAGACATATGGGGCAGACTTACACTCTAGTGGGAGAGATGGAAGTATTAATAAGTAAAGATACTTTGGTGCAAGAGATGCTGGGAAGGAGGTCTGAATGGGATACAGTGGGGACACAGAAGGCTGTGGTACGTTATGTCAAGAAGCTAGGGGAGCCTTGGAGTGGAGCTTCCTAAGAGGGGGATATTTTCCCATCAGATAGGGTGATTGCAGGACGAGGGACCAGTAGAGGCAAAAATTCAGGACAAGAAGAGTCAGTGCACTAGAGAAAGTGTTCATGGACCCGGGGAGCAGGTCCTGATATCCACGGCCCTGGCGTGTGAGCTAGGGGAGAGAAGCAGGCAAGGGTAGGAAAACATGGAGTGGTGGGAACTTGACGACTCTAAAGGGGAAGTGGGACTTAGCTCCAGGCAGCGGTTGCTGGGAATGAAAGCTGGCCTCGTGTTGCTAAGTCTTGCAAGTTGTCAAGAGATGCCAGGAACCCAGGTTTTTATGTGAAATCTCCTGACTTTGAAACACTGACCCAACACTGAGGAAGCCAAACACAGTATACCTGGGGGCCACCAGTTTGCAGCGTCTGGTTTAGAGGCTGTGCGTGAGGTGGGCTGTGAGTGGTGGCACCAGAGGAAGTGAAACTATGGATCCTAGACTCTGCTTTGTGCCGGTGGGCCTGTGTCTGCGTTGGGGCCAGGACCTGGCACATGGCAGTGCCTAATCATGCTTGTTCTGAGGGTGCGTCAGGCAATTTGGACTTTATCTAGAAGGTTAGGGGAGACTAAGTTTTGGGGCAGAAGAGCAAAGCGATGGGACGGCTGTTTTTTTGTTTTTGTTTTTGTTTTGCGGTACGCGGATCTCTCACTGTTGTGGCGTCTCCCGTTGCGGAGCACAGGCTCCGGACGCGCAGGCTCAGCGGCCATGGCTCACGGACCCAGCCGCTCCGCGGCATGTGGGATCCTCCCGGACCGGGGCACGAACCTGCATCCCCTGCATTGGCAGGTGGACTCCCAACCACTGCGCCACCAGGGAAGCCCGGGACGGCTGTTTTATGGCCATTACTCCACCTGCCAGCTGGAGGCTGGCTTGGAGGGGGGAGATGGGAGGCCAAGAGCTGGGTCAGGATGCTTAACAGGGCTCCATGCAGAAGGTATTGGTGGCCGGGGCCAAGGCTGTGGGGTACAGGAGAGGAGGGCTTCTAGAGGCATCACCTCTGCAGAGATGGACTTGGAGCACAAAAGAGCTTCCCGATCCACCTGGGGGACTCAGTGGTGCATCTCACTGACGCGGCGAACCTGCAGGGAGAAGTGCGTGGGGGGCAGTGGAGGAGGGGCGATGAGCCTGGTTTGGGCCGTGTTAAGTTTCCATGCCCTTGGAACACCCAAGAGAAGCTGTGCCATGTGTCCAAACATGCAGCTGTCAAGAGAGGGAGGGCTGAGGACTCAGAATCACACCCGCACCCGGATCTTACCCTTTCCAGGGGCACCGAAGATCTCTGTCCTCTCTGTGGTTGCTCTGTGGTCTGAGAGTTGAGAAGTTTATTTCCTGGGTGTTAGTTTGTGTTTTGTTCCTAGAAAGCCCTGAAGAGGGAGAAAGCAGATTGAGACTTAAGGCCAGAACAAAGATCTGTGAATTCATCAGCTCTGATGGCGTCTCCCCACCCCCACCCCGTGACGTGGGTACCTGGCGGGAGGACAGGCAGTGGACATACGGGTTACCCAGGGCACACAGCTACCATGTGGTGAAATCCCAATCCCGTGCCCAGAAGCAGTCTCTGAGCTCTGCTCTCCTGAAATCTTGCGACAGGGTTTTACCTGTACTTGAGAGGAGAAAAGGATTTGCTAAGCAGATTGATGGTTTAACAAGCCCACTTAGGAGCGCGGGCTTTTAGCAGCAACATTTGCATTCCAACAATGAGTGTACAAATTATAAATGACTCCTTATCTATTTTTAAAGCGGTTTAAGACTTCTCATCTGCTGTCAAGAGTGTCACTGAGCCTACCAAGGACATTCAGAGCAACGCTGCTGCACTCCTTATGAAAAAGAATCTCTTAGGGAACTCACATTTACCGACCAGCTCACATACCCCAGGTGCTGTGCGGGCATGGGAGAGGCACCGGCTCATCTAAGCCTCTCACGGGTGCCCAGAAGGGGTGGCATTATCACTCCTTACAGAGGAAAGGAGGCCAGGCCCAGAGGAGGTGAGCTGCGGGTGCAGGTGCGCTCAGCTGCAAGGGGCAGCGTCACCCAGGGCTGCTACCAGGTCTGAGTTCTTTCTGCTACACCTCAGGGTGCTTTCTCCCTAATTCAGGTTTCCATCCCTCGACCAGAGCAAGGATGGTCTGAAATGGAGCGTCACAGGGTTTGGAGAGCAGGGGAAGAGGGGAAAGGATGGAGAGAGGGGGCAGAGAAGTCAGGAAAAGGAGGAGGTGGTCTCTGAGGGCTGGTACTGGGTGCAGCCTGATTCACATCCCAGGTTTGCAACGAGCACCCTGTGGGCGAGTCCTTTCCCCTCTCCAGGCCCCAGTTTACCCATCTGCAGAGGGTGCAGTTTGTCCTCTGGATCAGCTCTCCCCAACTTGGGTCATTTGTGTCCCCCTTCACAAGTCTCACCGCCTCTGAAAACCACCTGCACTGTTACCCACTTATTCTTGGTTTTGTCAGTTCCATTTTTATTCAATTGCATTTTTTTTAGATAAACTTTATTATGTACCTTCAGTGGACTAGAATATCCCTCATATGCAGAAGCTAACCATCAAAATGTATACAAAGAAATGAAAAATAATAATGTGGTTAAATTCTACCCAGCTGTGTGGCCTGAGGTCCTCTCTCTCTCTGTCTCTCTGTTAAGAGAGAAGGGGCTCATCAGGTGCCAGGGGGTGGATGTTAAAGACCCATTGACCCTGAGTGGAGTCCTTCCTCCTTGAGGGAGCCAGCCGGAAGCCCATTTCCACACGTGGGGCAGCATTTCGTGCCTCCTGAAATCACCTCTGCGAGCCCCAGGGTCTGGGGTCACGCTCTGCAGAAAGCCAGCCAGAAGTCATGCGCTGACCTTCCAGCACTGAATCTGGGAAGTTCTGGGATGGAGAAGCCACAAGAGGTGCTCGAAAGAGAGCAGAAAGGGGTGGGATTCCAGGACGGGCCCTACTTTCTGTGACAAGAGGTGGACGCGTTTCCCATGCTTTCTCCCTTTTGATGGGGTGGGGAGGGGCAGGTGGGGTTCCGAGGGGGCTTCAGCCCAGCACTCCCTCTGCCCTCCAGGGAGAGCTGCTGGAGCCTCGGCTTCTTCCTCCACCTGGCGGGGAGGACGTCTTGAGGCCCCTCGAGTTTGCCCTCGATCACCTGCAGGGTGGGGCAGCCTGTAATCCCCGTAATCCCATATTAATGAATTTATGTGCCCCAGAGCTGGCTTAGGTGGGGGAAATGAAACTAAGCAAGCTCCTCTCCCTCCCTGGGAGGCTGGAGGGGAGCCGGGGGATTGCTCCCAATGGGGTCAGAGTCGTCCCCGTCAACCCTGAGCTCCAGGCAGCCTCCCTCTGGGCTCTGCCCAGGTTCTGGGGGTGTGGGTCCCCCTTTCACCTTTCCCTGCGGTCACGTGCGAGCTTGTACGGCGTGTGCGTGCTCGTGAGAGTCCCCTCCTGGCCTCCGAGGGGGCCTTCGCTCAGCTCCTGGCCTTAATGAGGAGGGGGGCGGGGGTGGAAGGGAGAGATGCCTTCTGAACAACCAAGAGCAGAGAGAGAATGTTAGATTGAAAGAATCTTAGAGACCATCTAGTTCATTGTTACTCCACGGCCAGGGGTGCAAATTATGACTTCCCATTTTACAGATGAGGAGACCAAGGCCCAGAGCGGGGAAGGTCTGACAGCCTGTCTGGGGCTGAGCCAAGCCAGACCTCAGTCTCCTGACTCTGGCCCAGGCCTCTCCCCCTGCATGATTCCTCCTCTCAGGGGGGCTGGCGAGTGGCTTCAGAACCCGCCCCAAGGACCTGCCAGGTGGGTGTCCCTGTTATGCAGGCCTTGAGCTCGGGGTTCAACCCAGCTAGACTCATATCTGTGCCTAGCCTGTTCCAGCAGCATCTTTGCTCACACTCACCTTGGATCATGGCCTCTGGGGACACCTTCCCCTTTTCTGCCTGGAGACTGTGGCCTCTTCCCCTGCCCTCTGCCAAGCATGCCACACAAAGTCTCCTCCACCTGCAGAGATTCTGAAATGATCTCCGCCGGGCAGTTTGGCAAGGCCGGGAGGCTTCCAGCACATGGGAGGAGACCTCCATGCCCCTAACCCCGGGCGCCCTCCCTGCATGCACCAGGACCTCCCCTTTCAGAGCAGCTGGGTTTTGCAGATCAGAGTGTGTCCAGGTCTTGGAAACTGGGGGTCTTGCTCAACTGCAGGTTGGGGGTCCTTAACTGCAACTGCAGAGCCAGCCTCTCTCCCAGGATCCTTAGTTTTTCCAGCCCCTAATACTTCATCTGGTTTCTGCCCGACCTCCATCGGTTTTCCATGGTCAACCCCCCTACCCCAGCGCACACACCACCCGCCTCCCACTTCTGTCCCATCTTCCCAGGCCCCCTCCCCTTTGCAGGGAGGAAAAAGGTTGGTGTCCTGGTGAGCAAGGTATGCAGTCTGCAGCTGCCCCCAGGACAGTCAGTCGCCGTCAGCCTCTCTGAGCCCCCTGCAAGCCGGAGTCAGGATTGGCACGGGCTGGGCAGGGGGCAGGGAGAGGGCTGCAGATCCTGCTGATGGAGAACCACAGCACCAGCCCGTCTGGAGTTTGAAACCAGAGGCTTGTGAGGGAAGCTGTAGCCGACGCCACTGATGCCACCGAGCCTGTTCCCACCGTGAAAGGGCCTTTTGTTCCACACACCCCCCGCGCACCCCCGGGTTCCTGGGTGAGCAGTGATTCCATTTTAATTAAATCCTCAGAGGCGGGGGTTGAGCAGGCTGCCCGAGCCCTCTCCTCGGGGCCCAGGGGGAGCCACTCGGCAGAGGCAGGTGCGGGCCCCACCCTGGCTGGAAAATGATGAATAGGAGGTGGGCTGGGAGCCCTGGGCGGCTATTTCCATGCCAGTCAGCAGACGGTTAATGTCAGTGCAGAGGAATCCGCGCTGCAGGATGCCAGCGCTCCTGGATATCCAGTTAGCGGCACCTTTAGGGACACACTTAGGAAATTAAACCCAAGAGCAGGAGAAAGATATTTTCTGATGTCACACAGGGCCAGCAGGGGCTCAGAAGGGAGCTGATGGGGGGCTGTGCTGGGGTGGCAGCCTGTTCCCCCACCCGCCCCAGCCCCTCTGCTCTCTGATGGCATCCTCTGTGCCTGCCACACGCTGGTTTCTCGCCCAGAAAGAGTCCACTGTTCAGCAAGCCAGGCCAAACTAAACTCTGAGTCGAGGGGCCTGTGGGAAAAGAGCCCACGCTACCCATCCCACCTTCCCCTTGATCCATAGAATTCCTGCTCACACGTCTCGTCCTCCAAACACCCTCCAGAATATGGGTTATGCCCTTCCACCCCACACTCCCTGTCACCCAGCACTCGAAAAGCACTTTCTGTTTATTTGAATTCTTGTGAATTGGCCATCTCTCCCCTGTAGAGCGTAAGCTCTGTGAGGACAAGGGCTTTGTCTGTTTTGCTCACTCAGCGCCTGGCACAGATCACATACTCAGCAGTGGTTGAGTGAATACACTTAGGTAAAACCTGGGGGGCGAAGACTCCACTTAAAAACATGACATAGGGCTTCCCTGGTGGCGCAGTGGTTGAGAGTCCACCTGCCGATGCAGGGGACACGGGTTCGTGCCCCGGTCTGGGAGGATCCCACATGCCGCGGAGCGGCTGGGCCCGTGAGCCATGGCCACTGAGCCTGTGCGTCCGGAGCCTGTGCTCCACGACGGGAGAAACCACAGCAGTGAGAGGCCCGCGTACCGCAAAAAAAAAAAAAAAAAGCCATAATTTCAGGAGTGTCAAGGTCTATTGTGACCACTTTGATTCTGGGGCTTGTGCAATCAGCAGAGGTTCCCTGAGCCCCTGTTTCACTCTGTGCCTGTCCCTGCGCTGGATCGTGCTGAGGGTACAGAGATGAAGCCGGCACCGTGCCCACCCTCGAGGGGCTCTCAGTCCAGGGGAAGACAGACATGAGATCACAGTTCAGCAGGATACGGCTGTAAGGGAGGGCTGGAGGAAGTGCATCCAGGGGAAGGGAAGCTTCCTGGAGAAGGAGACAATCCAGGAGGATGAGCAGGAGTCTAGCTGGGAGAGAAGAGGGTGCAGTGCCCCAGAGGGTGAGGCTGTTCTGAGAACCTATGGCGAGGAATGGTGAAGCCTAGGGTTGGAGGGTTGGTGAAGACGTGTCCCTAAGGGGCTTCAAATGGCACACCCAGACTCCAGACCTTGTCCAGAAGGCAGTGGGAAGCCACTGAAGGTTATTCAGCAGGGGCAGGGCACCAGCAGCTGTATTTTAGGAGCATTCCTCCAGCAGCAGCTCAGAGCGTGGACCGGAGCTCCAGAAGATTCGGGGCCTGCCTTTGCTTCCACAAGGGAAATGGAATATGACACCAGGCACTGGGCCCCTCTCTGAGGACGACTGACAGTGCAGGCCTCTGCAGAGGGCCCGGCAGTAAAATGCAGGGCAAGGGGGATCACATACCTGTTATAAGATATGCTTTCCTCTGAAGGGGATAAACGTCTTCCTAGATTAGTGGCCGAGAGGACAGGTACCACATCCGTGTACCCCGGGTGTGTTCTTCTCCAGGCCTGGGACTTCAGGTCATCACCCTTGCTTGGTTCATTCTTGGCACTTAGAAATGCCATCCTCTTGGTTAAATGCATGTTGTGCAGTCAATCAACAAACACTTGTTTAGTGCAGATCCAGGTTTTTGTTTGCTCACTTGCTTATTTACTTTATTCAACCACAGATTCTCCTGGAGGTTGGGTGGGTGGGGAAGCTTCATGGGCAGAGGCTCAGAGCTAAGAATTCGTTTGGAATTAGTTGAAGAGGAGGCTAAGGCTCTTTAATTTTAAACCCTTATAGCCTTGGGGTGGAGTTCCCTCCTTCTCAAGAGAAGGACCAGTTGGGAGGCGTAAAAATGACATTTCTTTGTGTTCACCCCACATCTTTGTCATTTAAGAACATAAAGTTTGTGGCATTAGGCTAAGTGCTTAACATGTGTCATCTCTTAATCTTTCTAACAACCCATGAAAGTAAGAAGTGTAATTACCTCCATTTCACAGGTGAGTAAGCTAAGGCTCAGAGAGGGTAAGTCACTTACTCACAGTCACATAGTTTGGAAGCAGAGTAACTGGGTTTTGAACCCAGGAGCTCTGACCCCATAAACCCTATTTTGAGATAGCATAGCCAATCTTCCTCATACTGCTACAGCTAGCTCAGCTCACCCCGAATCGTGCTCAATTTACCTCTTCGTGAGGCCTTTCTGGAACACACATCTCAGAGGATCTTGTCCCCTTCCGCCGAATCCCAAGGAGGGCTGTGCATTCGGAGGAGTCTCCTTTGCTGGTGGTCTTATCACTTATCTCCCCCTGATATCTGCCTTTTGGAAGAGCTGTGATATCTGGGCCCCTCTCCCCAGTAGCCCAGCCTGGAATCTAATCTGAGGTCTTGTTCTCATCCTTCCCCTCCTAATTATGTGATGTTCACCGTTTGCAAGTCCTTTTCCCGCTTAATCCCTGCCACCTCCTTCTGAGGTGACACTGACGGCCATTTGACAGAGGAGGTGACCAGGGCTCAAAGACTTGAGGACAATGGCAATAATAAAAATTGCAGCAGCTAAAATGTATGCTGAGCTTACGTACAGGCAGTAGGTACTGTTATTGCTATTCCCTTTTAGCACTTGGGGAAACTGAGGCACCGGCTTCTAGAGTAACTTATCCAAGGTAACAGCTAGTGGGAGGCAGAACGGAGGTTCACATTCAGGAAGTCAGGCTCCAGAACCACAGCCTGACCCATTTCACTCAGCTGGCTAGTGGGGAAGAGGGCAGAGGACTTGGCAAATTGTGTGTGTGGGGGTGACTTGATTACTCATTACTGACCCCTCCTTCAGCTCCACTGGTGGCATCCTCTTTCTTTCCTTCTCAGCCTAGGGTTTCTGAGTGTCCTGCCACCACAGAATCCCACATGCTACAGGGGCTGGTTTAAGTGCTGTTGGTCACTGAGAGGCTGTGCTCCTGTGTGTGTGTGTGTGTGCGTGCATGTGTCTTCATGCCTGCGGTGTGCTGTGTACCAGTTTGCTGAGATTCCTTGCAGCCTGGGGAAGCCTCACACATCACGGCTCTCTCTGACTCCCTGCAGCCTCCTTCATTTGGGGATAAAGGCTTTCTTGACTGTGTGTTTCTCCCATCCCTGGGCTGCTGCTGGCAGCTGACTGTCGGGATTTCATCTTAAGGGCCAGAGAGAAGTGGGGGTCCTTCAGAATGATTTGAGCCTTCTTCGGGAAACTCCAGTTTTCTTTTGAAACTAAGCCACAGAAGCATGACAGCCAAGAAATTCACAATCCTGCCTGGGACTGTGTTTTCTTCTTTGAAAAAAAAATATATGGGCTCTTTTGACTACCAACGTGACTCTCAACCACCCTAGAGTGACAGCCTCACACTCTACAACTGTGATATGGGGCATGCTCATCTAAAAAACAATTTTAAGAACTCGTTTTCAAAGCCTTGGCACCTCCCTTGAGGTCATCATAGACACACTGGAGACCTGGAAAATCTAAATCTGTGGTCACTGGGAGATGAATGGTGAAGTTTGTTCACTCAGCGGGCATTTCTTGGGTGTCTACGCTGCGCCTGATGCTGGAGTTATGGGGGTGTTCAGATCTGCGTACTCCCTGCCCTCGCGGAACTTGGGTTCTACACAGAGAGAAAGATAATGCGCTAATAAATCAAGTCGATCGTTTCAGATGGTGGCGACTGCCTGAAAGAATGTGGCACAGGGTGACATGACAGAGTGACAAGAGGCCACCTAGCTCAGGTAGTCAGGTAGTCTGCAGAGGGGGCCTTTCAGCTGAGAGCGGAGTGACAAGCAGAAGATTGGAGGGAAATGCGCTTCAGTCAGAGGGTATAGTCAATGCAGAAGCACCAAGTTGGGAATAAGCGTGGTGATTTCAAGGAGTGGCAAGGAAGGTGACAGCGGTGGGAGATGATGTCAGAGAGCTGGACAGAGGCCAGTTCGTATAGAAACCTGTTAGCCATGCAGAGAGCTTGGATTTTATTCTATTAAGTAGACTGCATTTTCTGTTGATTAACAAGTGATGTTTTGGGGTTTTTTTTAAAGCATTTTAAAATTTTTATTTATTTATTTTTGGCTGCATTGGGTCTTCGTTGCTGCACGCAGGCTTCCTATAGTTGCGGCGAGCGGGGGCTACTCTTTGTTGTGGTGCGCGGGCTTCTCGTTGCGGTGGCTTCTCTTGTTGCGGAGCACAGGCTCTAGGCGCGAGGGCTTCAGTAGCTGTGGCGGGCGGGCTCCGTAGTTGTGGCTCACGGGCTCTAGAGCACAGTCTCAGTAGCTGTGGTGCACGGGCTTAGTTAATCCGCGGCATGTGGGATCTTCCCAGACCAGGGCTCAAACCCGTGTCCCCTGCGTTGCCAGGAGGATTCTTAACCACTGCACCACCAGGGAGGTCCAACAAGTGATGTTTGAATTCAGGAAAGGTGATGGATTATGGTCACATTTACTGTTTTGTTCTCACAAAATTTTCAAGCATCGGGTAAACACAATTTTGATGAAGGTAATATCCTCAATGGAAGGTGAAAGGGTCTTTTTAAATGAGTCATGGAAAGTTGGTGTAATGATCACAGGGCTCAAGGTTCACTCTGAGGTTTCCTAACTGTGTGACCTTGGGCAGGTCATCTGCTATTTCTGAGCCACTGGTTCCTTGTATGTGCAGAGGGGTGATATTTGAGTCACAAGGCTATTGTGAAAATGAAAAATGATAATTCCACAGAAAAGTATTTTATAAACTGCCAGGTGGTATGCAGCTGGAGACGTGTATGATTCCATTGAGAATTCTCTACTGTGGCATCCCTCAGCAATTAGGACCTTAGATTGCACCTAGGGGAGAAGATGCTCACTAGAGATGTTTAAAAAAAAAAAGTCTTGGAAGACCTAAACACTAGGGGAGGGAGGAAGATATCAAAGAAGAGTATCTAATACCCCACCTCGTGCCCTGAAGACCTCCAGCACCCCTCCTTCCCCCAAAGTCCCCCCAGACACCTGACAATGCCCTTTAAGTAAAGGCCCACTTATAGCAGAAGATGCCAGCCCTACTGTGGCTCTCCGGTCCTGGAGCCAATCCCACAGGGCGCTTGGAACTCTCCAAGGTCCTGACCAGCAGGTGCTCCCAGAATATTGCGGTGACCTTAGTATATAGCTCTGACTCCAATTGCACTGTCTTAGAAATGGATTGTGGTAATCACATCTGGACCTAGAACAAGTATCTGGGAAAAGAACCACATTGGGATCAGGCAGACCTGGCTTAAAATCTCTAACCAGATGATGACCTTAACTACTTAAACTTCCATTTCCTCATCCTTAAAATGGGGGTGGTGATAGCTGTTTCATACTGGTTTGTATAGGTGCTCATTAAATAGATGTTCCTCTGCCTGGGTGGTGAGCTCTCAGATAAGTCCATTCTAGACCAGAGGACTGGTTATGAGGGTATGGATTCTGGGGTCCCTCAGACCTCATACAAGTTCCAGCTCTGCTTCTTCCTGATGGTGTGAGTAACTAAGCCACTCACCTGTTAAACGGGGCTAATCTTGCATACTTGATAGCTAGAGTTTAATAAGTACCAAGCAAAGACTTGTGGATTTCGATTGAATTTTCAGGTGACCTTCTTTTCCTTTTTAAAACAGAATTTAATTTGAAGTCCGTCTCTAACCTAACAGCAGGTTTATGATGTTTCCCTGAACTCCCTTAAAAGGGGGCAGACAGTAAATCGAAGCAAATGGTCGTGTTCCAATGTGACAGCGTGAAATGAAGTGAAAACTGACGTGTTTGAGTTGAGCAGATATAACCACTATGGGAAACCATCGCTCTTAGGTGGAGTCTACACATACGACCATCAGTGTTAAATGGTCATGACCCCAAGAAAAAGATCTGTTCTCAGAAGGGATAGAACCCTTGGTGTGTGTCAGAACAAAACTATTTATGAGGTTTGTTTCTAAAGTATCCATATTCATAGGGGAAGAAGAACGAAGCTGTGGGTCTTTGAGTGCCTGAAACTTTTCCAACACAAAAGCACAAAGCTGGGATGGACAGAGTCCCTGTGGGCAGAGAGAAAAGCACATCACCTAGGCTTGACTTCAGTTGTCTGCTCCACCACTTTGCTGGGCAACTTTATGTTTAACTTCTAATTTTGGAAAATTTCAAACATATCGAAAAATAGACTAGTATGGCAAAGCCCCATGTACTCATTACCCAGTGGCAGTAATTATCAACCATTGACTAATCTTGTTTCATCTCTCCCCCATCCGTCTCCCTCCCTCCTACTACTACCATAGTGAGGCAGATCAGCTGGGTGGCAGTAAGTATTCACCTCTCTGAGCCCAGTTTCCTAAGCTGTAAATCAGGGCTGACCGTGACATCAGAAACACAGGGTATCTGGGAAGATGAAGAAGGAGAAAGGTGAAGTCCTGACAGCGGTTGTTCTCAGTGTCTGTGAGTTCTCTCTTCTTCCCAGCCGCCCCTCTGGTTGAGCCTTGGATCAGTGCAGACTTGGCCCTCAGACCCTCTTCTCCAGGGTAAGGCTCTCTGATCTGCCTCCTGTTCACACGTAACCTTTGTGTGCGGACCTGCCTTCTGGAACTTGGCCCCCATTATCCTAGTTGCCCCTCACCTTTGGGAATTGAGGCTGCCCCTCCGTTCCTCTGGTCTGTCCTAATCCAGGGCTGAGGAAGATGCCATGGAATGGAAAGTCAGGAAACGTGGATTGCTATCATGCTAGTTAAATGGCTGTCCCCAGTGCAGATCTCAGCTTCCTCCTCTGGAATAGTGCTGCCTTCATGTTATAAAGGGCTTTGCAGGATTTAAGCTATGAGGACTATTACAGTGCCTGATATTCTGATATTCATCCCCTTTGGAGTAAGCATTGTAGAAAGGGATTGTAGGAGTCAAGGAAAACAGAGAAGTGGAGCAAGAGGAAAAGCCTGAGGTCAAGAGAGGGTATGTTTTTACGATGGAATAGAGTACAGCATGCTCAGGACGTAATGGGAATGATCTGCTAGAGAAGGAACAAGAGGATGGTTCAGGGGAGAGGGGAGCGGGGGTACCCATGAGGGCGAGCCTGTGTATGAGGCTTCACTGTCAGCAGCCCATGGTTGCAGAGGCCTTGGGGGTCAGCTGGTGTGTTTGAACTTTATCCTGACATCAGTGGGGCCATTGAAGAGCTTTGAGCAGAGGAGGTGATATGGCCATGCCTGCCGTGGGGAGGGCAAGACTGCTTGAGGAGACCCATTGAGGAGGGTTGGGGAATGCTCCAGTGAAGGGTATCCCAGTGAATCCCAGTGCTGAGCTGTCCGCTGAGCCCAGTCACCAGGGATAACAAGGCGCTTTTGAGCCTTCAGCAGGAAGCCCTTCTTGCCCATTGTCACCACACCACAGCTTGTGAAGTGCGGGGACCAGGAGGCAGGGAGTCCAGGAGCTGAGCCTTCGTGTCAGCAGACATGGATGGCTGGTCTTTGAAACCTGGTCCCCAGTCCCTGGGTCTAAGGCACATGTACAGGTGCACATGCTTCAGATCCTCTTTCCCGAGGCCAGGATTGGGAGCACAGCTGCCCCTCCCTCAGCTTCACCGATTTCAGCTGGGGAGGAGGGAGCATCGGGGCTCCACATAGGAGAAGCTACAGAAGCCACTGCTCCCATGGGCCTGGGCAGCTGCTGGGGGAAGTCCCAGGCTAATGATGGGGGCAGAGTGAATCCAAGAGCTGCTCTGCCTCCCTTTCTAGCTCGGGGTGGAGAAGATTGGGCTTCCAGGCAGGACGAAGTGAGGACCTACAAGCCCTGGGCGGTCCTGGGGAGGAAGGATTGGTCCAGGGGTGGTCCTGGAGCTTACAGGAGGCCAACATCATTCTAGAAGTTTTTTTTCTAATTTTTTAAATTAAGGTATAATTTTCATGCAGTAAAATTCCCCTGTTTTGGTGTACAGTTCTGTGAGTTTTGACAAATGCATACGGTTGTGTAACCACCCCTCTAATCAAGGTATAGAGCGCTTCCATCACCCCGAAATTTCCCTGTCACTTTTTTTTTTTTTGCAGTACGCGGGCCTCTCACTGTTGTGGCCCCTCCCATTGCAGAGCACAGGTTCTGGACGTGCAGGCCCCACGGCCAGGGCTCACGGGCCCAGCGGCTCCGCGGCATGTGGGATCCTCCTGGACAGGAGCACGAACCCGTGTCCCCTGCATTGGCAGGCGGGCTCTCAACCACTGCGCCACCAGGGAAGCCCCCCTGTCACTTTGTAGTCAGCCTCTTCCCCTCCCCCAAGTCCCCAACAACCACTGATCTGTAGATTTGCCTTTTCCATAACAGCATATCGACGGAATCATACAGTATGCGACCTCTGAGCCTGGCCTCTCCCCCTCAGCATAGTGTGGTCGCAGTTGTCACTTCTCTCAGCAGTTCACTCCTTTCTGACACTGAGGAGTATTGCATTGTCAGGACTCACTGGAGCTTGTTTATCCAGTCACTAGGTCATCCCTGGAGAGGCATTAGGGCTGTTTGCAGGTTTTGGAAATTATGAATAAAGCCACTTTATTTTTGTATAAACTTAAATTTATAGAAGTGGGATTTCTGGGTTGTATGATTGATAGGTTTCTGTTTAATTTTGTTAGACACTGTTCAGTTCTTTTTCCCATTTTGCATCCCCACCAGCAACGGACGAGAGCTCGTTGCTCCACATCCTCGCCAGCACTTAGTATTGTCGTTGTTTGTTTCTTTGTTTATTTTTAGCCATCAATAAGTATTGGGGGCCTTCCTAAGTACCTCCTAAGTGCTAGGCACTGAGCTAAGTGTTTGATACCTATCTCATCAAGTGCTGAGCATTTTGCAGGTTTGGAAACTGAGGCCCAGAGGAGTCTCCAAGGTCCTGCAGAACAAGGGCTGGCCCAACGTGTGGAAACTCCACTGTCTATTCCAAAGCTCAGCCAACCTGAGAGGTTCTGCCCCAGTGTGGGGATAGTACTGATACATGCTCACACCACAGGAAAACGGGTTCAGCCCCAGGCTCGCCTCTCCCTCTACTCTCCCCTGACAGCCGCTTCTTAGCCTGTCTGCCTCCTTTGATGGTCTGTAAGCCCCCTGAGGGACTGTGTCCTGGTCATCTCTGTATCTCCAGGCCTGGGACAGACCCAGCAAAAGCGTGCGGCAGCCAGTGTATGAGCTCCTGCTGCAAGGCTGACTCCTACGCTGGTGCCGGAGGAACCTCAGTCCTTTCCCTGGATTCTAGCAGCCTCTCTGGGCCGCTCTCATCCCATAGAGAGGGAGCCACTAGGAAAGATGGGGCCAGAGTTTGGGAAGACCAGGCCAGGTGTGGACAGCTCTGTCAGCTGAACCCTTCACGGGGGCCCGTCCTGACCTGTGCCAGCCCCCCAGGTCCTCCCAAGATCTGGTGTCTCAGAGCCAGGCCCAAACCACCCACCCTCCAAGGTCTATGGGCTTTGTTTCCCCCTTGCTGCACCAGCTCATGCCCAGGAGAGAAGTCAGGGTCTGGGAAACTTGCTACTGTCTCTCAGTCCTTCCTAATATTAATATACAGGCTTATGAGGTATTGCCAGCCACGGGCAAGGCAAGTCTCTTTGGGAATCTGGCAGGACTTGAATGTAAAAGAGGAGGTTATTTCCTGTTGGGTCCATTTTTTTTCTTCTTAATAATTTCTGGTCACTTAACCTCTCTGAGTTTCACTTTGTCTGTAAAAATGGACGTGAAAAGCATCTCTCCCTGTAAAGACTGTGGTAGAGATTCAGTGAGATAATCGGTGGATTGCTCCGTAGGGGAGCCCCACAGGCGGTGCTCCATGCTGGATGAGAGCAGCTATCATGCCGCACCCACCGTTCTCTCTCAGCCTCCGTCTCATTTGAGTCTTACCATGGCCCTAAGAAAATGGTGCCAAAACCCCCTTAGGACATTCATGCCAGGAGGTGACCAGCCTTACCTTCTCCTGGCCACAGTTTCCACATCTGTGAAATGGGAATGTTGAACGGGACAGTCTCAACCAGCTCCCCTGCTCTAAGAATCTCCCCATTGCAGGTTCTATTTTCCCATCCCTTCTGTAGTGCAGGGAGTGAGTAGGTGTGGTGAGGAGGCTCCGGGAGAGGATTTGGGGGCTTGATGCCCTGTGTAGCCAGGAAGACATATGGCCCGAGACCTTTTCCTCCAGAAATCCAAGGCGGTGCTTGTGGCTGTTAGGCTGGGTGAGGCTGGCCAGAGTTAGGCAGTGGGGCCCCCTGTTCTTCCGGGCTCTGCCTTTGACTCAGAGTCAGGTACACAACCTAAGTGTCCAGCTGTGTGGACACTTGTGCAACAAGTTGTGCAACAGACAGCCATCAGAAAGGGGTCTGGGGACTTGGAAATAGGTTCACAAACCTTGATGAGTGACAGCCCTTAGGCACTTAAGGCAAGGTACAGTGTAAGCCTCTTAAACATCTGTTTCCTCCTCTAGACCAGCGGGTCTCAATGGGGTGATGTTTGCCTAGCTTACCCACCCCACCCCAGGGCCATTGGGTAATGTCTAGAGACATTTCTGATGGTCATAACTAGGAAGGAGCTACTGGCATCCAGTGCATAGAGACCAAGGCACGTGGCAACCCCTACAGCAAAGAATTATGCAGCCCAAATGTTTACAGAGTGCCATGGCTGAGGATCCGTGCCCCGGTCCAGGAT
The DNA here is from genome assembly GCF_937001465.1 of Orcinus orca. Classification (NCBI taxonomy): domain Eukaryota; kingdom Metazoa; phylum Chordata; class Mammalia; order Artiodactyla; family Delphinidae; genus Orcinus; species Orcinus orca. Next base: position 6,561,822 of record NC_064568.1, read on the forward strand.
CCCGTGAGAGCCAGTGCCGCGCACAGCGCCTGCAATACAGTGAACCTGCAATATGTCATTTTCAAACAATGTACCTCTGGATAAGTAAAATCTGGTAAAATCTCCTAAATGTACCATTGGCATGGTGAGATTGCTGGAGATTCCTATTTTCCTCTTTGCTTATCTGTATTTTTTTTTAATTTATTTTTATTTTTGGCTGCGTTGGGTCTTCGTTGCTGCACGCGGGCTTTCTCTACTTGCAGAGAGCGGGAGCTAGTCTTCGTTGCGGTGCACGGGCTTCTCATTGCAGTGGCTTCTCTTGTTGTGGAGCACAGGCTCTAGGCGCACAGGCTTCAGTAGTTGTGTCTCGTGGGCTCTAGAGCGCAGGCTCAGTAGTTGTGGCGCACGGGCTTAGTTGCTCCGTGGCATGTGGGATCTTCCCGGACCAGGGCTCGAACCCGTGTCCCCTGCATTGGAAGGCGGATCCTTAACCACTGTGCCACCAGGGAAGCCTGCTTATCTGTGTTTTTAAAAAATTTCCCACTATGATTTGTAATGCTTATATAATGAAAACTTTATTTAAGGAAGGAAAAAACAGGGTAATGTCAGAAAGGCATAAAATGTGTACTGACTCTATATAGTAATTAAATTCATTCATTCATTTAAACAATATTTATTGATCCCCCAATATATACCAGACATCGTTCTAGGCACTGGGGCTACAACAGTGGAGGAAAAAAACAGATAAAATTGCCTTCTGGGAGCTTATGTTCTAGCAGAAGAAAACAATAAAGGACTAAACACATAAATATGTGATATTTATAATACAACAGAACAGCTGGTGGTGACAAGCACTGTGAGAGAAAGTAAAATAGGGCAGGGAGAGGGTGTGATGAAGAGCTGATCGGAGGAGACCTCTCAGAGGAGGTGACTTTTGAAAAGGGACCTGAGCAGAGCTGGGGAGCAGGACATGATAAATGGACAAAATGTGGATGTCATGTGTGTTTAAAGCAGAGACATGTACGCCCTTCTCTGGAAGGTCTCGGTCAAGCTTTGAGAAATGGCAGGAATTCTTATTTTGGAAATGCAGTCCATTTGAGATGCTCCCTCTGATACCTCTGAGGAGAGGCTGATGACAGTTTCTAAGCAGTACCTTCCTCTGAGGACTGGAAGGATGCACAGACACTTAAAGACTGGACCTGTGAGGATGGGGAAAAGGTTCTGTCGAGGACCCACAGAGGTTCTCTTCCCGGCGAGGCAGCCTAGAGTTCCACTCCCACCACTTGCCAGCTGTGTGACCTTGGGCAGGTTGCTTAAACTCTCTGAGCCTCAATTCCTCATCTGTAAAATGGCAACAGTAACACCCATCCCCCTGGAGTGATGGAGACTCAGATGAGGTGATACTAAGGAAGCTCTGCCACGGATCCCGGCACGTAGAGGTGCTATACGTGTGCCTCTCCTCCCTCTTCTTCTCTGTTGCCGGCATCCTTCTCTCGTTCTTGCTGGTGATATGAGTTAAGGGGCCCCAGGTTGCAGATGTGAGGAAGATGAAGTCTCCAATACCACTCTTTGAATAATGGCAGCGTATGGACATCACCGAGCAAAAGCGAGGATGCTGTGGTTTTGATCAGAAGCAAACCAGTGCCACTATTTGTCTTCTCTCAACATGTCTTTGGCTAATAAACAGGACTGCTAAGGGGAAAGCCCTACAGCGAGGAAGCAGTCTGAGCAAAGGCGCTGAGTGAGTCAGTGAGGCGGCAGGTGTTTACTGAGTACCTGCCATTTTCTGGGCACAGCTCTGGATGCTGGAGATACCCCAGCAATCTAAACAGAGAGGACGGAGAGGACGGTGGCATTAAACTCATAAACAAATAGAGAAGCTAGTTTTGACCACGATGTGAAAGAAAGTGATGGGGAGGCAGCCTCAGAGAAGGCCTCTGTGAAGAGGCACATTGGGGTTGGATCTGAATCATGGGAGGGAGGGAGGCGCACATCTGGGGAAAGCGGTCCAGGTGGGGGGAATAGCAAGTGCAAAAGCCCTGAGGCAGGAGCAAACCTGTGTGTTGGTGAAAGGGAACGAAGGCAGGTATAGAGAGTGATGGAGGAGGAGAGGCAACGGAGAAGCTGGAGAGGCCAACAGAGCCAGACCACGTAGGATCCTGCAGGCCATGGAGTGGAGCTGGCACTGGATTCTAACTACAGTGCAAACCATTGGAGAGATTTGAGCAGGGGAGTAACATGATCTGATCTGTGCTTTGAAAAGACCCATTCTGGCTGCTCTGCCTGCTACAGAGTTGTAATAGACAGTGGTGGCTTGGACCTGGGTGGTGGAGAGGAGGAGAGAAGGCTCCTGTTTGGGATATATTTGGAGATCGCACCATTAGGACTTGCCAGGGGATTGGACGCAAGGGCTGGGGAAACAAGAAGAGTCATGGACGGCTTCCTGGTTTTCTCCTGAGCACCTGGGAAGATTGTGGCCATTTGCCCAGGTAGGGAGCCCAGGGCAGAAGGATTGGTGGAGTGGGGTCATGTTGGGATGCCTGTTAGATATCCCAGCCGTGATGCTAAGGCGGCAGGTGGATTGTGTTTCTGGAATCAGGGGTGAGTGCTGGGAAGTGATGGAATGGAAAGTTAGAGCCTTAAGATTGCCCAGAAGTAGAAAGTAAAGAATAGGAAGCTAAGGCAGGATGTTCAGGGAAAATAGCCCCTGGGAGCCGTGGTTGTGAGGACATATCATGTGAACATCAGCCACGAGCTAAATGTGGCCTTCCTTCTGGAGAGAGCGGCCAGCTCGGCTCTGCACGGCTCTTCAGGACTGCGATCTGTGCTTCTCTGGTTCTGTAGTAGTTGCAGGTACTGCTGGGTACAGAAGTGCTCACGTGTGTCAGGAAGCCTGGTAAAGATCCAGGGGTCACTTGGAGAGCCCCCATTTGGACCCCTGTAGGCTATGTCAGACCAACAGAAGGGGAGCAGGAAAGATCTCCTCCCCCAGCCATCAGACCCCTCAGGGGAGGTACCACGGTAGCCTCGCCCCTGCCTGTCGCTCCCCGTTCCCCATCTCCCCACCCTGGCCTCTGCCTCCCTCTTTCTGCGCGTCCCTCCCCTCCCTGGGCCTTCCCGCTACCTTTTCTCACCACCTCTGCCTGGCCAGCACCTGCCCTTCCCTCAAGACCAAGCTCACAGTTCACTTCTCGGCAAGTCTCTTTTGCTTAATAACCACCGTGCAGCCGCACTGTCCACTGCAGGAGGGTAGTGGCCGCCACTGTCTAGTTTGCTGCGATGTTCCCAGGGCCCAGCAAGCAGCAGGGCTCGGCCAGTGACTTGCTGACTTGGATTCCCCAAGGAGCTGTCATCAGGGTCCCAGGCACAGCTGCTCCATTTGGTTTCCAGTCTGCGCTGAGGAGTTGCTGGTGACCGAGGCTCGGTGACCCTCGTAGCTCCCTCCCAGCTCATGACATGACACTCAGCGTCCACATTTGTACTGGCCCCTTAGAGTGGAGGCAGAAGACCCAGGTAAATCTGAACACCACCAGATACAAATCCTGTTCGTCACGTAACTTCCTTGGGTCTCAGTTTCCTCATCTGTAAACTGGGAATCACAGATTCCCTCACAGGGGGATTCAACGCGGTCATGTTTACAAAGCTACCTGATGGTGTTCATGAAATATGTTTAAAACAACTTGTATCTTTTGTAGTCAGTCAGCTGAAATAAGAAATGCCTGGATGAAAGGTGGGAAGAGGGCAGGGAGCATACAATCCCATAGTTTCTTCACCACAAAGGACTGAATATGCTCGGGCTGGGAATAAACGGGGCTTAGGGTCAAGGAATCAGTCTTTTCTTCATGAGGCCTTCTGGATGTGTTGTGGGATAGGCCACGCACGCCTCCAGCATTATCTTGGGAGTCCAGGAAGTGCTGAAAGAAATGATTCGTTAGTGGGCAGACTCTCCTCTCTTTGTTGTTCCTTGAGCACTTGGACATCAGCGTTTCACTGCAACCCCAAGCATCGATCAAAATGCAGTCCTCCCAGCCATGGGACTTGTGAGTGACAGGACCACGATGTCTCTGCCTCCTTGCAGGGGCTTCAAAAGATGCCACACGGTCGGTCTAGATCACATCAAGTGTTCCTTTTGCCCAACAATCCAGCTAACCAAGGTGATGAGAAGAGATACACAAGAATCGTCTGAAAGCAGAAAGTGCGGGAAGCATGCACTTTGTTTCAAAACAAGCAAATTTGCTGGAGATTGGGAGCCTGTCACAGACATTGAAGCGAAGGTGGTTTTAATGACTATTCATTAAACCTTCATTAAATACCTACTCTGTGCCCAGCACGGTGCCAGTACAGAACTGCCAGGTTAAGTGATCAAAGGGACACCTGTTCACAGGAAGGCAGCTGGGTTTGTGCGGTGGCTTCCCCACGGCTCCCTGAGCCACTGTCCCCACCCAGCACCTCTTCCCATGAATCCTGCAGGGGCCCTTACTTGGGTCTCCACGTCCTGTGTGGTGGCCCTGCCACTGCATCTCGGCCGCTCTCCCCATAGCCCGTCACACTCCAGTACCCCACCCTTCTGCTGGTTCTTAAATCACCAGGCTCCACCCTACCTCTGCCCTCAGCACTCCTCCCCAGATCTTACAGGACTAGCTCCTCTTCCTCATTCCATTCTCACCGCAAATGTCACCACCTCCCAGAAGCCCATCCTGACCATCCTAACACCCTCACCCCCACCATGCACACAGGAGTCCCATCTTCCCCTTTGATTTTCTCCGAAGCACATGTAACCCCCTGGAATGATCTCATTGGCTTGTTTACTCATCTCCATGTTCACTGTCTCCCCACTGGAATGTGAGCCCCAGGACTTAGGACCCATCCCCGTGTCCACAGGTCAGTAGGCATCCCCGTGTGTTTGCTGAATGAAAGAAGATGCAGAATCTCTGTTTGAGGGCCCCCAGTCACAGGGGAGCAAGCAGACTGGCAGGTGTCAACTTGGGTGTTTGATCAACAATCTGCGAATTCTCTTTCCTACTCTTAGCCCCGGACGCCCATAGCAGCCTCTACAGCAACTCTGGCCAACACCCCTCCCCGGAGCCCAGCTCCCGGAGAAAACAGTGACCCCAAAACTAAGGATTTCTCCCTGGACCTGGTTACTGCTTTGGAATAGGGAAGGTATTTTTAAATGTTCTTGCAAGTGCCAAAGTGTGTCTTGTTAAAAATAAGGTTTGTGTTCATTGAAATGCCGTGCAGGCTCACCACTCTGCAGCAGTGTTTAAATTAACCACATCGTGCACCGAGCGAATTCCAAACAGCCTGGGAATCATTTGGGGCAAAAAAATTGGGAGCTGATATTTGCTGAAGCCGGATCTCATTTATGTTCTGTATCACCTAGCAAACCTTTCTATAGCGCTTACTCTGTGCCGGGCGCTGTTTGACGTGCTTTGCAAATATCAATGCCTTTACCCCTGCCACCAGCCCATGGTGTTCCCCATTTTACAGTTGAGGAAATCAAGGCATGGAGTTAAATCGCTTGCCCAAGTTCACATGGCTAGTGCCCTTGCGGGAGTTTTCGCCAATATTTTGGCCACAGGAAAAACCTTGCTTATAACCCACGCTGTCAAAAGGTACCCAGCTTTCACGTGTGCCCTTTTTAGGAAATTAGGAATCCTTGCAATGCCTCGGTAAGGAACTTCCTGCATCATTTCTCTCCTTTTCCTGTGAACCTGGCAGCCCTTTGGGGTCCTCAGACAAATCATCGCTCGTAAGCATCATTTCAAGAGTGTCTTTCTGTGGTTGCCCGTCACCCCAGCTTTGGGCCAGCCTTCCCCAGCTGGCTCATGCCCCTGCCTTGTCCCAGTTAGCGGGACCACGCTTCCACATTTCCTTCCTGTGCTCTTCTAGATCTCTCCCCTCCTCCCATCCAGCTAAATCTCCTCTCCCTGACTGACTCAGCTAAGATCCTGCCTCTTCCAAGAGCCTTCTGGGCTGCTCTGGCCCCATTTACCCTCATCTACAGAACTTCTCTTGTGCTTGTGGAATCTACTTACATCTTGCAAGCTAGACCTGGTGTGTTTGCCTCGTTTGTAATTAGACTGTTCGTGGAATCTAGGACATTGGTGGATTCAAATCCCAGCGCTGTCGCCCACTGCAGGGGTCCCCAATCCCCGGTCCGCGGACCGCTACCTGTCTGTGGCCTGTTAGGAACCGGGCCACACAGCAGGAGGTGAGTGGCAGGCGAGCTTCATCTGCGTCTCCCCATCGCTTGTATTACTGCCTGAACCATCACTCACATTACCACCTGAACCATTGCCTTCATCACTGCCTGAACCATCGATTGCATTATCGCCTAAACCATCCCCCACCCTCATCCGTGGGAAAATTGTTTTCCACGAAACCTGGTTCCAAAAAGGTTGGGGACCGCTGGCCTACTAGATACATGACCTTGGACAAGTCCCTTCATCTCTGAGCCTTTACATCCATAAAATGGGCATAGCAGTGGTTCCCAAGCCCTATAGGGTTGTTGTGAAGATGTAACAAAATAATGTGTAAGATCTCATAGTCTGCACTTAATCTCTGTCAGAGGTCAGCAGATTTTTTTCTGCAAAGAGCCAGATAGTAGCTATTTTAGGCTTTGCAGGTCAATTTCTGCAGCAGCTTTTCAGCTCTGCTGTTGTAGTGTGTAAACAGCCATAGACAAAGGAGGTAGCTGTGTTCAAATAAAACTTTATTTACAAAAACAGATGGCGGCCAAACTTGACCCACAGACTGGAGTTGGCTGACAGCTGGTCTTCGGAGCAACCTTATTATGATTGTCTCTGAAATGCTGTAAAAATCAGAAAAGAGAGGGCTCTCACTTCCCTCCCAGGCATGGAAGTTTCTGCACAGAGCAAGGCATGGGAGCAGACAGGCAAGAAGGGTGAGTCGGGAGGAGGTGCCCTGGACAGGGGTGAGGCCCAAAGATAAGAAGCAGAGGGTGAGGGGAAGAGGCTCTGTGTGCAGGGGTAGCGTGGGAGGGCACCTGGCAATGTCAGTTTGGGCCAGGCCAGGCTGACCTTGAATGCTACACACATTCACGGAATCACCAATTCTGTGTGTAACAAGTATTTCCTGAACACCTACCACGTGCCACGTACTGTGCTGCATGCTGAGGCCATAGGAGAGCAAGACACACAGAAAACCCTGCCCTCATAAGAGCTTATGTTCCCTTGAAGGAGGGAAACTGAGGCCCAGGACACCTTCCTGGGGATCACGTAGCTGGTAAGCATCCTTTGGTTTGCAGTGCATTTCCAAGGTCACTGTTGCTGCAATGGGACGAGCACAGGATATGAGGTCACACTGACCTGGGCATGAGCCTCACTGCCCTGCCGTTCTGCCCCTTTACTTTTGTGAGCCTCCGTGTTCCTGACTCTAACACGAGGCCTGTGATCTGTGCTTCCCGCCGTTGACACAGGATGGTGGGACCTTGGACCATCCTCACCATTAGAGCCCCTGGTTGTGGTTGCATGCGTCTCCCTGGGCCTCTCTGTGACCAGGGCGCCCAGAGCTCCCACGTGTCGGGGGGTGTTAGCGACGTTGTCAAGCTTGATGGGTTGACTTGTACCACGTTTATGGAAGGGGACAGCAAGGGGCCATTACAGGTTGTCCATCTATCCTCCTGCGGGTGGACGTGTGGGGTGTTTCCAACTTAAGGCTGTCATGAATTAGGTCTCTAGGAATATTCAAGTTTGTGAGTGGACATACATTTTCATTTCTTTTATTCAGAGTAGGAGTTGGGGGCCCCAGGATAGGTGTAGGTTTAGCTTTCCTAGAAACTGTCAAAACTCTTTCCAAAATGGCTGTTCTATTTCATGCTCCCGCCAGCAGTGTCGGAGAGTTCCTGTGGCTCCACGTTCTCAACGATACTTGTACAGTCCGTCATACTCATTTTAGCCATTTTGTCAGGTGTGTAATCATACCCATTTCATGGAAGCAGAAACTGAGGCTCACACACGCTGAGCCCTTTGCCCCAGAGACTACACACCTCCTAATGGCGGAGCAGAGACTCGGGTTCCGTGAGATTCTGGGACTGTGTTGTAGCCAGGGTTCAAGGCACAGAGCTCAGGACAGAATCAGAATGGAAGAGGAGGTGCTTGTGTCAGTGTTTTCTGAATGTGAAGCACTCATCAGTGGCAGCGATGGGCCAAGCCGGTCCTCTTCCTTGGTGGCACGGTGCCCTGGGTCCACGCCATCCTCTCCATGGAGAGCCCGGGCTCCCTGGTAACTCTGCTCTTCCCTGCCACGCTGCTGGGAACGCGTCCCCATGAGCTTGCCAGGAAAGACTGTTCTTTTGTGAGCTGGCAGGACACAGTCTACATTCTGTAACTCCGGGCTCTGTCAGAGTCCCCGTCCAGGGGCTCTACTGTCCCCAAAGGCACTGGTTGTTCCTCTCAGGAAAACAACCCCTTCTGAGGTTGGGAGATTAATGAGGATGCCGGGGCTGCCTCAGACTCCCGGTCGGCTTGGCCCAGCCTTGGGTTTCTAGAGCCCTGTGTTCCTCTGGGTGTGCCTTGGAAATGAAGGCTAGGGCCTGAGACACCAAAACCCCGAGATCCTGGGCCAGCTCTGCTACTGTCTTGCTGGGTGACGTTGGGAAAGTCGCCTTTCCTCTCTGAGCCCCTGTCACTGTGCGTAAAATGGAGATACTAAGAAGTCAGGGAGGGTGGGCTGGTGTATGGGGCTCGAAGGCCTCTCTCAGCATTTCCTTTGGCAACTTGGTGGCTTTGACACATTTGTTTATCATCCAGCTCAGTGCTTCTCGAGTTCTAATGTACATACGGTTCTCCTGGGAATCTTGTTAAATACAGATTCTGACTCAACAGGTCTGGTCTGAGAACCTGGCCTTCTGTAGAGCTCCCAGAAGATGTTGGCACTGCGCGTCTGAGGACCACACTTTGGGTAGCAAGAGCCCAGGAGCCCCGCCCTCAATCCATGTGTTTCTTTAAATCACATTTTTTGAAAACTTAGATTTCTCTTAACCAGTGACATAAATGAACCACTGGTTTGAAGTACCAGGCATATCTTTTGCCAAACACGCAATAAAATGAACACGTTGACCTGCTGGTGCAAGCATGACACCCCTTCCCCACCCTGCTGAGACCTGTTTGTTCTTTTTTTTTCTTTTTAACATCTTTATTGGAGTATAATTGCTTTACAATGGTGTGTTAGTTTCTGCTGTATAAGAAAGTGAATCAGCTATACATATACATATATCCCCATATCCCCTCCCTCTTGCGTCTCCCTCCCACCCTCCCTATCCCACCCCTCTAGGCGGTCACAAAGCAACCAGCTGATCTCCCTGTGCTCTGCGGCTGCTTCCCACTAGCTATCTGTTTTACATTTGGTAGTGTATAGATGTCCATGCCGCTCTCTCACTTTGTCCCAGCTTACCCTTCCCCCTCCCCTGTTTATTCTTTTAAAATGAATATCGTAGGCTCTGTCAGGTTCCTTACACTCATGACCTAATTTAATCTTTAAAACATCATGCAAACTACTCCTTTTAAATGTCTTTTCTCCATGTTATGCAAGTAGTATAGTTATAGTGAAACCTGAAGACCAGTTCGAAATTAGAGATAAGGGAAAAAAGAAAATAATAATCACCCAAAATATCACATTCATATCTCAAATGGGAAATTGAGGCACAGACCCACAGACTGGCTCATCTAAGGGCACACAGTTGGCAAGTCTCAGAGCTGGGGTTTGGATTGGGTCTGTCTGGTGGTTTTCTGTGATCCCATACTGCCTAAATTTCAAGCTACTTTTCTAAAAGATTTTAAAAGTAATAACTCAACATTATAGAAATGTTTTAAATAGAAGAAAAATATGACCACTATCGTATTTTGCATTCCCTTCTGGCCTTTTCTTTATTCTGTTATTTTACAGATATAATTATGAAGTATGGCCAATTTTATATTGTACTAGTTTTACTCTGATTCATTTCTCAGTGTTCTCATCTGTAAAGTGGGGATGATAATGGAGCCGACCCTGCAGGGTTGGGATGGGGGAGGAATGACATCCTGCAGGGAGAGTACGGGGCCCAGCACCTCGTAATTCAGAGCTCAGTCAAAGCAAATGCTCTTGTGCTGTGGACGTTATGACTATGATTATAAACAGCCACATCCTAGAACATCAAGTCCATCTACTCTGATCTCTGTGTTGCTGAGCAAAGAGGGGGCTTATAATTCTTTTGTTTTAAATAACACAGTGATGAGCTAGACTGTGGCCTCCCATTACTTTCCATGGCTGCTTCCAGCATCCAGCCGAAGGGACTCTATGCACTGAGGTTGAGGAAGAGAAGGGTGAACATTTATTGATCACCAGCGGTGTACCTAGTATTAGGCCGGGTACATTTACCCTTGTCTCTTTTAATTCTCAAGCATCTGTGAGATTTATTATTCCCATTTTACAGATGAGGAAAACTGAGTCTCGGGCAGAAAAAAAAACACAAAGAAAATAACCTGCTCTCTATTAGCTGAGGCTTGTTTAATTATAGTGTCACTTTTCTTAATATGGACTTTTAAAAGAAAGCAAACACACACACACACACACACACACACACACACACACTCCTTTAAAGCTTTTAAAAGAAAACAAACTCTACATGCCCTCTAGCATCTGTCTGGGGGTAGATCTAGGAGTGGTTCACCCCTTAACCTTCTCCTTCCCTAGCCCTGGCTGGAGAGGACCTGAGGGCTGAGAGGGGGCTCGGTTATGAAAGCCTGCAGAGTACAAGAAAGACAGAATTCCTATGCAGCTTCTGGCCCCCTGAGACAGTAGTAACCAATGCTTGTGTTGGGGGGAGAGGTGGGCAGCGGGGACACGAGGAGGCCAGTGTGAGTGTGGGCCTGAGATTTGGGAACCCGGGCTGTCCTTTCACCTCTGCACCCCTCTCTGTGTGACCTTGAACGAGTCCATTTTCCTCTCTGGGCCTTGGCTTCCCCATATGCTCAGTGATCCTAAAAGGAATCTTCAGCTCCGACATTTGGTGAAGTTTTTAACAATAAGTTGAAACAAACAAAGTATTTTCAATTGCTTTTCTTAATGTTCTCAATTAATAAGAACATAGAAGAGACAGTGGGATGAGGCATCAGGGAGCTTTCACCTGTATCCCATGTATCTTTGTGTTGTGGGATGTGTTTTGCACTAAACAGAATTCCATTCAAAAGAAAGAAAGGAGTCTGGTCCCTGCTCCATGCTTCCGAGGTTCTTTCTGAGGCCCTGACCCTGGGGACTTATGGTCTCCCTCCTCCCTCATCCCTAGAGATGAAAGCAGCAGAGCCCTGGACCCTGTTCCCAGTAGGCTGTGTCCACCACCTGCCCTCACACGAGACCTTTTCTCCTCGCGAATGGGCTGCACGCTCAGCTCGAAGTCAGAACGTAAAGTAGCAGACAGAAGAGCTGGTGTTTCCCAGGCGTGCCCTGTGCCAGGTGCTGTGCTGGGTTTCCCACACAGCCTCTCTCTCATCCTCTTAAGGAGGAAGTGCTGCTCTCACGCCCCTTTCCCAGGACAGGGACCCCAGGAGATCCTGAATCCAGGCAGTCTGACTCCAGAGCCTGTGCCCTTGACCACCTGGCTAGGTACGTGAGACTCAGGAGGGGCTGCAGGGCTGCCTGGGGTGACGGGAAGGCTGCCCAGAGGTGGGGCATGCAAGCTGTGCCCTTAGTGGGCATCCACCAGGGCCTGGAGGGGAGGGAGAGCCAGTGCCAGGGAAGCTGGAACCAACAGTCTCAGGGAGCGGGAGTGGTCGAATGCACTGACGGAACGTGGGTTGAAGGCACAGTTGAAGATGAGGATGGTGTTAGAGGCCATGTTAGGAGGGGATGGAGTGAAAGTCAATAGAAGAAAAGGTCGATATGGGGAAAACCTCTTGACTAGTTTGCTCTGAGAATGCCTGCAGCCAGGTCGATCCCCCAGGCAGAGGACTGGATGATTCAGCTCTCAGGAGACTCACCAGTACCCAAAGAAACACCCACGGACACTGCCATGTTGGGGCCTCCCAGTGCACAGCTCACCTCAGCCACCTTCAGTGAAGCCCGCCCTTCACCGATCACCCCTACCCCACAGAGCTCCCAGTCAGCTCTTCGTGCTTCTCCCCTCAATGGAAATAGACATCCAGGCTCAGCAGGCATCTGAAGGAAGCAGGAACTAAAACAGAAAAGAAACAGAGAAAATAGAGATGATGCAGGAAACAGAAGATAACTGCCAGAAACCACTGTAATTAGCATCTCAGAGAGGTAAGATACTGCGTCTATGAAACAGAGAGGCAATAGGAGGACCATTGGGAAAGCAAAAAGGACTCTTGGAAACCTACTTTTAAAGTTGCAGAAAAGAATCCTAATTCAATAGGATTTGTAATGGGGAGAAACAGGCAAGTCTGGCTGCTGCATGGATGTTTGGGGAAGGGCTGGTAAGAACAGAAGAGGCTTCTGGGCTTGAGCAAGTAGTGCCGGGCAGAGCCCATATTTGCTGAGCTGGCAGCTGGCAGAGGAAAAGCAGGTTGTGGGAGGCCCATCATGATTCTTTTTATTTTTTTTATTTTTAAATTTTTATTTATTTATTTGGCCTGACTGCGCGGGTTACGGGATCTCAGTTTCCCGACCAGGTATTGAACCTGGGCCACAGCAGTGAAAGCCTGGACTCCTAACCACTAGGCCACCAGGGAACTCCCACGGATTCATTTTAGATGAGTTGGGCTGGAGAGAGATCCACCAGCAAAGAAGCAGAGGGTTGAAACCCACTGAGAGGAAACCGTTGCTCTCAGAGTCTGGAGCCTGGCACCTCATAAGGCATCTCTACCTCAGCCAGCTCTTTTCAAAAGGAAACCCCCAACCCTGCCTCCGAGATACTTATTAACAATACAGAGTCCCGGGTTTGCCAGGTCAAAACCAGGGGGCTGGGAGTATGCATTTCAACAAGCTTCCCTGGGAGTCGTATCAGACCACCGTTTGAGACCTGCTGGTGTCAGGAGTGGGTGGTAGACGAGGACCCAGGGAAGAAATGGAGAAGTCAGGATGAAAGGAGTGAACAGGAAATGGAGGTAGGTTTAAACCCAGGAGGACACTCGTGGCGCATTCTGCCATCCGCATGCGATGAAATTATTACCAACTTCAAAATAGCAACAGCTCTTGAGTATTCAGTAGCAAAATCACTGATTCAGGGAGCAATTAACATAGACATTCAATCAATTATTCATCGCATTACGAATGTGTAGCAGTAATCAAATTGGCCTTTTAATATGTATTTTTTTGTTTTAATTAACCCTGTCCAAAAGTGGAGTAAAGATCCCATGCAGAGATATATTGGGCTTAATTAAAACAAGAAGGAGGAGAGGGGAAAAACCCAATGTTTTATATCCTTCCCGTGTGTCAAAGGAGCCTGAGGGCAGGAATTGCTTTGTGTGTGGTGGTTGTCTTGTGCGTGTGGTTTGAGGTGCACCAGGAAGCCCCAAATCCTGTCTGCAGGCGTCTGAGAGTATACACAGTTAGTGGTTAGATGAAACTTTACTGTGTCCCTCTCTATGGCAGAATAGAAAGAGCACTGGCCTTGGAGTCAAGAGATCCAGCTTCCAATTTCAGATCTGCCGCCAAGTTCCTGAGTGACCGTGGGGTTGCCTCTCTGAGCCTCAGCTTCTCTCAATGAGGGGGCTGAGTTAGACACTGCTGAACAGTCTTCCGGCTCCGACCTTCTGTTCTTTATCACATGGCCACTGCAGATGCCCTTTCAGCCTGTTAGTATGAATGAGTTTATGCCCCTTCCTTGAAGAAATGAGCAGAGAGGCCAGTCACTGCAGAGTCATTTACCTGGGAGCTTCACTGATCACCCTTGTAGTGTGGCTGGAGTGTGTAGTTTCACCACACACCTCCTCCTACCTTCTATTAATAATTGCTAATTATTATTAGCAATAATTGGTAATAATTTATCAAGCACTCCCTATGTGCCAGGCACCAAGTGTGTGTTTTTGTTTTTGTGTTTTTACTGTCGTAAGATATACATAGCATCAAATTTACCATTTTAACCATGTTTAAGTGTACAGTTCAGTGGCATTAAGTATACAGTCATCTCTAGGTATCCATGCGAGACTAGCTCCAGGACCTGACATGAGTCAACTAAAAAAAATATACACAACCTAAATATGGAGAGTTATGTTTTATTTGGTGGACATACTGAGGCCTTCAAGCCCGGGAGGCAGCAACTCAACCCTGAGAAAACTGCTCCGAGGTGAGGGGGGAGCTCTCACAAAGGGCAGGTAGTAGGAACAAAAGATTACTGTTATTAAAGGAAAACTAGATATCTCAAGTTAAGGAATTTAGCGCTTTTCTCTGTATGGGAAGATGCAAGAGTCTGGACTCTCTGAAGTCATTCCTTTGATAGGCACCTCAGCTCTCTGGGGCCAGTATCCTGTGTTTTCGCATCCTGAGTTTCCTCAGGGCTCACCGTAGGGGCTGCAGCCTGATGGCTGCTAGATGACAGGTATTCTTTGTTTCCTTCCTGACTTCTCTCAGAGCTCACCAGCTCACCTTCAGGGGTGGCTGCAATGGCTGATGACTGTGACATCCTTTGTTTACTGATGTGGCAGACAGTATTTTATTTCTCACATGGATACTAAAATGTACCTAGTCAGCTCTGCTTATCTGGGGTTCCACATCCATGGATTCAACCAACCACTGATCGTAGACATAATACCATATTTATGGAAAGAAATCCATGTGTAAGTGGACCCATGCAGTTCAAACCCATGTTGCTCAAGGGTCAACTGTATTCACATTGTTGCACAACCATCACCACCATCCATCTCCAATAATCTTCATCTTCCCAAACTGAAACTCTTGTCTAAGAGTTTTAGGTGGATTATTTTTATTGGATCCTCACTACAACTCTGAGAGATAGGGTCTATTATTATCCCTGTGTATCAGTGAGGCATGGCCAGCATAATGCTGTGTAACAAACAGCCACAATACCTCAGCCAGAGGCGATAATGAGCACTTCTTTAGCTCACGCGTCTGCACGGGGGCCAGGGTTTGGCTGACCCAGGCTGGCTTTGTTTGTCTCTGAGGCTCTGCCTGGAGCCAGCAAACTCATTGAGAGTAATATTTTTCTCATGGTGGCAGCAGCGGTCCACGGGGGGCAGATTGAAACCTGCAACAGCTTTTAAGGTCTAGATTCCAAGTGGCACCCCTCAGTCCATTGGCCAAAGCAAGTCACATGGCCAGATGCAAAGCCCCGGGCAAGGAAATTGACTGCACTCCTTGAATGGGAATAACTGCAAAGTCAGTTAACAAGAGGCATGAATCCAGGGCAACCTCAAGAATGAGGGCCTGTGATATGACCTTCCATAGCTCCATTTCAGAGATGACTAATTCCTACCTCACAGGGCATTTAAGGCGTCATCCAGGAGGCCATGGGAAGTCACGCAGGACACTGCTGGGTGCAGAGGAGGAGCCCAGCTGTACTCACTTCCATTAGGAAAGGGTTCATCCAGGGCGCACTTAAATAAGGGCACTCCCACCACAGTGGTTTTAGCGTTCTTCAACAGTTTACAACTCCATCCAAAGCTTTTAGCTTGGCGTTCAGTGCTGGGAGGTGAGCCTGAATGGCCCAGCCAAGCTTATCTGGCTCTCCCCGCCCTTCCAAGCCCCCAGCTTTTTCCAGACTGTTTGCTGCACACCCATGTCTGTGCCTCTGTTCATGTGGACTGCTTCGTGGAAACCACCCAGGCTTCTGCATCCAGGGCAGGGCCCCCTCCTCCAGGCTGTCTGTCACTAGGGGCTCCAGGCAGAGAGCTGGCTCCCCTGGCCTTGAGCACAGGCTCCCCTGGCCTTGAGCGGCACAGCTGGCTCTCCCAGCCCATGAGTCACCTGCCCCACCCCCGGCATCCGTGCTGAAGGTTCTGTCCCTGGCACCACTGGGCAATCCTCTCACCCCCAGACAAGGGCCTTCCCCAGCTTCTGCCCACCTCGGGGAGCTGGAGAGCCCCGGGGGGGAGGCACTCACCCCGTGGGCACCAAGTCAGTGTTGGCAGTAGCCTCCTCCTCTTCACTTGGGTAGCCAGAGAACAGAGCTTCCAGATGTCTCCCCTTCTCAACCCCTGGAGTTTCAGACTGAACTGTTGGAAGAACTGAAACATGGAGAAATTTCTCTTTTCATTTGGGGCCCAAGATAGACAAAAAGGATGAAGTAGGCCAGCTCGCTGACCCAGAATGTTATATTTAAACTCAGCTTTGCGTATGTGCTTCAGTAATGACAGCGAGAATTTATCTCCATTAAGGACCAGGGAGCAGGGTGGGCTCAGGTGGACAAAGTGGGCCTTTCTGGGTGTAGCCGAGGGAGGGGTCTTTCAGGCCTGGGTCAAGGTGGCGGGATATGTTGGGGGGCTGAGAAGTTGTGGGAAAAGCGGGCTGTCCTTGGAGGAGCAGGAAGCCCTCAGCTCCTGGCCAGTGGAGCATCAGGCTGGGCTCCAGCGATGCCGACCTGTGCCAGTTCATTGCTCAACACGCCGGGGGGTTTACATGCAACTCTCTCCACCAAGAAGCAGCCTCTGTGTTCACATAATTTTGGCCAGAGAGAGTGAGGAATCTACCTTCTTATCCTTGCCTGAATTATGGGGGAAAATCAGTTGGGATAGTTGACAACTATTTCGTTGGTTCAGGTGCAACAGCTAGGATCCATTACAGCTCCAGCCCAGCCTGCTGGGAAGACATTGACTTCTTAAAATCACAAATAATGGACCAAGCTGACCTCACGGCTAGGCAGAGTGGGTGGTCACCTTAGTGATGTGACTTGAGGGGTGCCAGGAAGCTTCGCTTGCTACAAATCCCACCCACTCACCAAACTGCTGCTGCCTGCAGTTCCACCATCAGCACTTTAATCATCAAATCGTAAAATGTCAGGCTGTAATTAGCCTAGGAACCTGTCTAGTTCAGTGTCCTGGCTCAAAGTGTTCCTAGAGGGTACCTGAACAGGCCCCTTATTTCAGAGTGAATCATGGCAGAGCAGGGTTCAAGTCCAGGGGTGAGATTCTCCATCCAGTGCGAAATTCCCAACACCAGACTTTGCTATGCGTCTCTATCTCCCAGGGATTTTGTCAAAAATGCACATTCTGGGTCAGTAGGTCTGGGGTGTGGCCTGAAATTCTCCATTTCTGACAAGCTCCCTCATTCGGTCCTCATGACAATCATGGGAGGGATGTTATTATTCCCATTTTGTAGATGAGAAAATTGAGGGTCAGAGAGTTGGGTAATATGGCATGCAGAATAATAGCCCCCCAGAGATGTCAGCGCTCTAACCCTTGGAACCGATGGATGTGTTACCTTCCATGGCCAAAGAGACTTTTCAGCTGTGATTAAGGTTAGGACTTTGAGGTGGAAGATTAACCTGGATTACCCAGGTGGGCCCAGTCTAATCACAAGAGTTCTTAAAAGTAGAGAACCTTTCCCAGCTGTGGTTAGAGAGATCCGTGATGATGGAAAGGGGGTCAGAGAGATATGACGTTTGCTGGCTTTGAAGATGGAGGAAGGAGGCATAGGCCAAGGAATGCAGACTGCCTCTAGAAGTTGGAAAAGGCAAGAAAATAGATTCTCCCTTAGAGCCTCCAGAAAAGAATGCAGCCCAGCCATCAACTTAATTTTAGCCCAGTGAGCCCTGTTTGGAATTCTGACCTATAGAATTGTGAGATAATGCATCCGTGTTGTTTGAAGTCTCTACATTTGTGGTAATTTGTTATGACAGCAACAGTTTTTAAAAATGCTGAATTTGGTGCCCAGAGTGGCCTGTTGCTTTAACAAATACCTAAAAATGTGGAGTGGCTTTGGAACCGGGCAGTGGGCAGAGGCTGGAAGAATTTTGAGACACATGATAGAAAAAAACGTAGTTTGCCTAGACTATACTGTTAGTAGAAACATGGTTATTGACAACTTGATTAATGATGACTCAGAGGTAATGAGGATCATGTTGTTGGAAACTGGAGGAAAGGGGATCCTTGTCATATGGGGACAGAAATCTTAGAAGGACTGTGTCCTGCATTTTTGTGGAAAACAGAACTTGTAAATGATGAACTTAAATGTTTAGCTGAGATTTCCAAGCAAAGTGTGGAAGGTGTGGCCTGCAGGGCTCTTCCTGTTGCTTATAGAAAAATGTGAGCAGAAAGAGATGAATTTGAGAGAAGAACTGTTATACAAAAAGGAAGCAGGACTTGATGATTGGGGAGTTCTCTGCCTATCTCACTGGGAAAAGATGCTAAAATTAAGAGGTTTGCTGTCAAGAAATCATGCTCTAGAGAAAGGCTCTGTGTGCAGCTGTACAACTTGCTGCTAGTACCTTAGAAAACCCAAAAGTTCAAAGTATTCAGTCACACAGAAGGCTCTTTGAAGAGATTAAAGGCGTGAGTCACAGATCCCTTCAATCAAACCCAAGAGTATCTCAGAAGCTTAAGGATGTGCATTTCCTAAGCCATCTCAGCAAATTCCAAAAATAAAGAAGGGATTTACAAGGAAAGGATGTGTGGAGCCTCTTGTGTAATGGAGTGAATCCCCATGACATACACAGGAGACCCACAGGGTTCTTGAGAATGTTATACCAGCAGAAACACTGCCAGATGGGCCTGAAAGAAAATACGAAATGAAAGTAGGCTGTCAGATGCCTCAAATTCTACTGACAAGGCACAGGCTGTTAAAAGTACTCATCTGCAAACACATGCTACCTTAGTGGGCATATGGGACAGACATGAATCTTAGTGGGCCACAGGGCAACCTGTCATAGACAGAATGATGGCCCCCAAATTCATATCCTAATCCCCAGAACCTATGACTTTGTTACCTTACATGGCAAAAGGAAGTGATTAAGGTTAAGGAAATAGATTCTCCCCTAGAGCCTCCAGAGTGAACACAGCCCTGCCAACACCTGAATTTGAGCCCACTGAGATCCATGTTGGAATTATGACATACAGAACTGTAAAATGATAAACATGCATCGTTTGAAGCCACTAAACTTATGATAATTTGTTGTGGCAGTGATAGAAAACTAATACAAGCAACCGGCCCCAAGTGGCACAGCTCGCATAGATGGTACCACAACTTGGGTCCTTTAGATCCCTGTGCTTCTCTTCTTCCCCAGTAAGGAACTTCTTCCTAGTGGAAGTTAGCATTGACCTCTTTCTAGGGGGCCTCTTACTATAATTCTAAATGATCCTGCGTAAGTAACCCACAGAGTGCTGGCTCTGACTGGATTTTAGACTACAAACAACAGAGACTGAACCTGGATAATCTGGGCAGAAAAGGAATCTGTTTAAAGTACCTTGGGTCTTGAAGGAACTCACGGCAAGGGCTGGGAACCAGGCTCAGGGCTGCTTCACCAGGATGAAGTCTCCACACTTCACAGTGAAACCAGCCTGGGAAAGACCCCACTCCCAAGGTTACTGCCTCTGCACTCCCTAGCTCCCAATGACAGGTCTGGGGTGTCTGGCCAGTGGAACCTGGGTCACGGGCCTGACCCTGTGCAGCAAAGGAGGTGGAAAGCCAGCCACAGGCATTTTCAGCTTCTTGAGTGGGAAGGTGGACTCTGAGTCAAAAGTTGGGCAGCTCCTAAATAGAGGAAAGGGTTCAGGCACCAGGCAGCCAAAGTAAATGACAAGTATCCCAGGGACAATGTGTTGGGTTAGGCTGGATTTTAAACATAATTCCTGTGTTCCAAATAAGCCATATAATGGCCCCCCAGAGGTGCTAGTGCAGCTTCCCAATTTTATTTTCTCTCTTTCCACGCCTGGAAATTCTCCACAGTCTCTTGGCCAACCAGGTGTCCCAGTCTGTGCTTGTAAAATAGAGTCCGTAGGTAGAGGCAGCCCCAGGGGGTGTAAAGAGGGGTGTGTGCTGTGAACCCTACCAGCCTGGAGTGGCTGACCCTCCACAGGACCCTTCCCTTCTCGGGTCTTGCCTCTTCCACTGTCATCCCAGAGGGCTGAGCCTGAGCCCCTTCTCGCTCCGACACTCCAGGAGGTTCTGAATGGCTCAGCTTAGTATTTTTCCTTGAGCTCACTCACTTTCATCATTTATTTTCTTTTTCTTCTTTCTTTTTTAAATTTCGTTTATTGAAGTGTAGTTCATTTACAATGTGTTAATTTCTACTGTACAGCAAAGTGAGTCCGTTATACATACATATACATTCTTTGTCATATTCTTTTCCATTATGGTTTATCACAGGATACTGAATATAGTTCCCTGTGCTATACAGTAGGACCTTGTTGTTTTTCCATTCTCTATATAATAGTTTGCATCTGCTAATCCCAAACTCCCACTCCACCCCTCCCCGATGCCCCTCCCCATTGGCAACCACAAGTCTGTTCTCTATGTCCGTGAGTCTGTTTCTGTTAAACATCGTCCTTAGCTTTGTCATAAGGAATAATGTCCAGGAGGTCAGGGTTTACATTCTAGTTAAATTTTGTTCCACTTCATGCCACTAATCCATAACTACTCAAATAAAAACGGATTGTCAGGATAGTATTTAAAAGCATCTGTATCACTCTTTGGGACAGGAAAGGAGTCAAGTCCTGTTTCTACCACTTCCCCCTTGGGCGAGTCACTTCACGTCTCTAAGCGTCTGTCCCCTCGCCTACAAAATAGGCTGCATCCTTCCCAGTAGGATGTGAGTGAGGAGTGGAGACAATTCAACTATATCAGCTGTATGACAGGATAGTGCCTTGCACATAGGATGGGCTCAGTAAAGAGCAGCACTGTTTTCACAGTTGTCACCTTTGTCACTATTACTCTTGGATGGAGTGTGGGCTGTGGAGCCACATGAGGATTTGACGTCTGGCTCTGACGTCCCCAGAATATGAGCTCAGAAACTCAAAAGAGGGCAGCAGCTCCACGTCACTGAGTTCACCGGAGGCTCCGTCAAAATGGGACGGCTCTGCAAATAGCGGCATCGTGCTTATTGTTTCCTGTTGACAGCAAATCTCTATCCTTTCTTTTTTTCCCCCGGGCACTGGTCAGTTGGTAGGTTTTTAGTCTGCCTGTTTGTTGTTCAAACAAAACTGAGGCAGGGAACATGGAAAACCAAGGCTACACGCCTGCAATCTAAACAGCAGGAACCATGCAAGCGGAAGGAGATGGTTTTGGGGTCGGAACACATTCCGAGCATCGTCGGAGCCGCTCTTAGGGGATGTTGCCTGAGCTTATCCAGGAGGTCATGTGTGGTGCTCAAACCAAAGGAGAGACAATGACTCCCAGGCCTCTCTCCTGAGAGGACGTTTCTGAAGCAGTGGGGGACAGAAATAGCCGGTAGTAAACTGATTGTTCAACAGTCAGAGTTGAGGTGTAGGAAGCAAACTTCCCATGAGTTCCAGCCTCCTGAAAACCTGTATCTCTTTAGATCTTGGAATATTTAGGTTTTCTCTGGGAGGTTTTTCTTTCTTTCTTTGAACATCAGGTGGGTGGATTTTCACACCACAGGCCACCCAACCCCTGATCCTGCCAGGGGCCTAAAAGCCCAGGCCTGCTTTGAACAGCTCTTCCCTGACCTCCGTGCCTTTGGAGTGTGGACGGCAGAGAGGTGGGAACAGGCTGGCTTAGCTCCAGTGTCGAGGTCAGGAAAGCCCCTGCTGCCCTCCTGGGTCTCCCACTTGAGGGCTGAGCAGAGGCAAAGGGATGCCTTTCATTCAGTGGCAGCTCTACACTTGATGCTGGCAGGGTCGGCAGCGTCAGGGACATGGCCTGGGCCTTGGGCCCCCCAAGAAAGAACCAGGGAACCAGGCCCACACTCCTTGGTTCTCCTTTACTCCCTTGAGGGACAGGCCCCAACACCTTCAACTCGCCTGAGGGGCAGGGCTCATTTCGGGAGTTGGCCAAACAGGAGATGCTGTCTTAGCCCTTCTCAGAAAGTCCATGCTGCCTTCTTCACACAATTCCCTCCCTCTCCATTGACCCTCTGGGTCCCGAGGACCACTCAGTGATGCTCTACATGAACCCAATAGCCATTCAGTCATTCCCTGAGCACCCGCTAGGTACTGTGGATAAAACACAGTCCTGGCCTGCAGGGCGTGCCAAAACCTTTCCTTGTTTCCATCACCACGTCCCATTCCCCAAGCCTAGGACATATTCCTCATGTTCATAATAGTCATAAATAGAAATGACAACAGTACTGGAGCTAACATTTCTTGAGAATTTGCTCGGGCTGAAGCACCTCTGCAAAGCACTTGGCCTGAATTTTCTCTTGAAAATCTCACAACTATCTTGTGAAGCAGCCCCTGTTATCATCTCCATTTTATAGAAGAGGAAACTGAGACTCAGAGAAGTCAAGCATCTTGCCCAAGGCCACACAGCTGATAGATGGGGTCATCAGATGGCCAAAAGCCAGGCTGGCGAGCCCTCTCTTGCCTCTGTGCCTCTCCTGTCAGTGTGAACAAAGTCAGGATTGGCAAATGCAGGTTTGATTTGGCCTCTTCCTAACACAGGAGACATTATTAGTCTGACTTAGTGATTCCAGAAACTGAGGCTCAGAGAGGCCAATAGAATTCCCTCAGGTCACCCAGCTGAGACTTTGGTTTCTGGACTTCCAGCTGCAAAACTCCTTTTGCTGTGACATATGGCCCCTTCATTCCAAAAGGGCATTGTGTCCTTCTGCGGGCTTTGATGAGCTGTGGCTAAGATGAAGGCTTGTAGGTTGCAGATATGCCTTGGATCCCTGCCCCTGGCAGACTCTGGCTGGGAGGAGGCACTGGCTCCAGAAGACTCAGCCCTGAAAGGAATGGGCCCGGTCTGGCTGTCAGTGGCGAGAATGGAGAGCATTCTGGGTTGTCACAATGGCTGGGGGCTGCCGGCATTTCTGGGCGAGGATCGGGGGTGCAACAGGCCCTGCAATGCATGTGGACCTATCCTCAGTCTGACAGTGGTCAATGTCTTGTTGAACGCTGATGCTGGTGAAGATCCTGTTTGTTCGTATCTAAGCCCAGAACCTAACTCTGTGTTACAAATTGACTCTTGATATATCCTAGAATTTCCAGCAAACTACCAAGTAAATCAAGGGAAATCTATACTTCATTTTATTCAGAACTTCACCAAGAACTGTCCCCAATTTAAAACGGGACCAGCAATGTCACCCGTGGTTTTTGAGATGCTGATACAATAGCTGTGCCTGTGTTAGTAACTGTCACATTTTCAGTGATTCAATGTGATATGTAAGAACTTATTTATTTAGCCCTCACTTCAAAATGCCCAACGTGAAGAAAAGAGTTGACAACACTCAGTTGAATGGTGTTTTCTCTTCCAAACTGTTCATCCCCAGTAGGATCCATTGTCTGATGGCTTCATCGTGTCTTCCGGAGCCGTCACAGGCAGGCACTGTGATGTGGACGTGCGCTCTGTGTTGTTAGAGATGACTTTCCTTTCACTTCTCCTTTGTATTACAGTTGGGGCATTACAGGCCCTTTAAATTATGTGTATTGCTAGGTAGTATTGCTGTGAATTTACTTTCTACATAGTAAAAGGGGTATTGGATCAGATGGGGCCAAGAACCACTGGCATAGTGGACAGAAACAGAGTTGTGGATGCTGCCCTGCCCCTAGTTAGCTGGGACCTCAGATACAAGTGTGAGCATTAGCTCTTACCCCAGGCCTCTGACATCATCTCTTTAACTTGGTTCTCCCACTGGACTAGCAGGTGAACAGGAGGTGTTGACAGATAATGGATGATGGGCATTTGGAGGGACCGACAGGTGGGTGAATGGATGGATGGACGTTTAGGTGGGTACGCAGATGGAGAGGCAAGTGGATGGATGGACATGATAGGTGAGCAGACAGATGAGTGGGTGGCTGGGTGGATGGAGAAGAGAGGTGGGTGGATGGAGAAGATGGGTAGGTGGACGGATGCGTGGGTGAGTGCACAGTCAGGTGGTAAACAGATGGTCCGATGGGTGGACAGATGCAATGGCTAGGCAGACACAGATGGATGGGTGGATGGACAAATGGGAAAGCGGGTGGGCAGACAGACAGGTGAGTGGGTAGTTAGGGGGAAGGATGAGTGGATGGAATGAGGAAGGTGTAAGATGAGGCACAGAGACTTTTACTCACTTTCCTGAAGTCACACAGCTGGCCTGTAGAATTGGAACCCAGGCAGTCTGACTCCAGATCCCATTCTCTTAATCACTGCATTACATTTGATGAAGTAACTTGCCCAAGTCCCCATTTAGGATGGATTAAGGCAAGATTTGAAGCCAGGTCTGTCTGACTCATTACTGCCCCAATGGGCTGAAGACTGGAGAAGAACACTGGGGATCAGTTGTGAATGCCATGGGAGCCTGGACCTCATCCTCAGGCAACCAGGGAGCTGACATAGGGTTTTGTGTAAGTCTGGCCATCACACCATCCGTTCTGGGTTTAGAAAGACAATTCACCCAGCAACGTAGTGGCCAGGTTTTAAGGGAGCCCACCTGTGAGGAGGCTGTTGTAGTAACAGTCAATGAGGAATTGAGCCAGAGATAGAGCTGAGGGGGCAGAGAAGCAAGAATGGATTCAGGAGGCTTCCAGAAGCCCAAGTTGTCAGGACGTGGTGGCTAAGCCCAAGTGAGAGAGGAGGAGCAGCGAAAATCACAGAGGTCTGTGTGACCTTGAATGCAGTCACTTACCTTTCCTGAACCTTACCTCCTGCATCGAATGTATGTATTAGTTAGGGCAATAAAGGCAGTGCTGTTACAACAAAGAGGCCCCCGAATACTGCTGCTTAGGCAAGCTAGAAGCATTTTTCTAGGGTAACAGGTGGCTGCTGTAGCCTGACACGGGGCTCTGCTCCACAAGGTCACTCACTGACCAAGGTTCCCTCCCTCTTCTGGCTCTGCCACCACTTAGGATGTTACTCTCATCTGCACGGTTGAAACTGGGTCCCAGGCATGTCACATTCCAGCCCACAGGGAAGGGAACCAGGGGAAGGACACACACCCAAATGTTTTAAGTCAAGGTCCAGAAGTGACACACATTATTTCCACTCATATGCCACTCCAGGATTGGCCCCATGGCTACACCTAGCTGCAGCAGAGGCTGAGAAGTGTAGTCTATCTGAGCAGCCATGTGCCCAGCCACAACTCCATTACTCTGGAAGGAGAGGAAAATGCCTTTGGGAGGACAAGAGGATATCTGTCACACCTGGGAAATGTTGGGACGCAGGCTTATCATTGGGACAGAATGAGATAATGTTCATGGAGCACCCGACATATACCTGGCATGAGGTGGAAGCTTAGCAATGGCAGGTGTCATTACCATTATTCTTAATGGATGTGCAAGGGTGCATGAGGGCACTCCCAGAGCTAGGAGGGTCTGACCACAGATCAGCACATGATGAAAGAGATCATAGATGCCTAGAGGCAGTTTCAAAATGGAAAGGAAGCTTTCATGCCAGAATCTGGGCAGGATAGGGTCAGGAGAGGAAATGTTTTAGGAGAAGAGGGAGGCAAGGTCAGCCTGAAGCCAGGGTTGAGCAGAAGGCAGAAGGATGTTGGTAAGGCACATGCCCCCTATTGGGGAGCAGGGGAGGAGGGGCTGCTGGCCTGATAGTCCACCTGTGTGTCAGCTTAGCTCAGGTGTAGACGTGGAGGTATGGGAGGCCAACTGGGACAACAGAAACCACTCCAGGTACTTCAAACAGAGGGAATTTAATGCAGGGAATTGGTTGCATGGTAATAGAAGAACTTAAGCCACATGAACGACAGGGGGGCAACCCAGAGATTAGTAACAGCAGAAAGTGACGGTCATGCTGTGGATCTTATATTTATAAGCCCTCTGGTTTGGCCAGTGTGATCCTTTTCTGCATGGATAGATCCACTTGGCCTTAGCTGCCAGAGACAAGATTCCAAGTCTGAGAGGGGAGGCTAGCCCAGAATGGAGATCTGGCTGTATCCTTAACACTTCCTTCTCACCAGGGCTTGGTGGAAGTTTCCGGAGTGGCAGCCCTATGGAAACACTCTGTGTGGGGCTTGCGTGCATGCAGACACAACCATGTGTGGTTTCCCATAACTTCTGCTCATCCCCCTCTATCCATTTCTGCCCTTCTGCCTGCCTCTCTGCCTGCCCCTGCCTCACCATATCTCCCATGCCCAGGAGACAGAAGAGAGCAGCCTCCAAACATCTGAAGGGTCACCTTGGTCAGAAGTGTAGGCTTGTTTGCTATGGCTCCCATGGGTGGAACTGGGCTCCACAGGTGGAATTTAAAGCATAAGACGACTGGGTTCTAAACCTGGCTCCACTACTTAAGAGCTGTGTGTCCTTGAACAAGTTTCGGAACCTCTCTGAGCCTCAGTTTCCTCTTCTGCAGAATGAGGATGCCAATACTGCCCTTGGACAATTGTTTGCAGGGATCAAATGAAATAATCATAGCAAGGTGGCTGACACAGTGGCCTGGTTTTTCTTGTTCATTGTTGTTATTAATGATATATGGTTACAGGGAGGCAAATTTCAGTGTAAGCAAAAGATTTCCAACAGTCTGAGCCAACTGATGTGGAGAAGATGCCTTGGTAGATGGTGAGCTCCCTTTTACAAAAGGTATGCAATAGAAGCCTGACGATCGCTTGTCAGGATCCAGAAAACCCCTAGGAGACAAGGAGGTGTTGCCCTGGATGCCCTCTGAGGTCCCTGCCAGCCCTGAAAAGCCGTGACTGATGTATTTCCTGCACCATTTCAACAGCAATCTGGGGGATGCCCAAGTTCAAGGAGGCTCTGATTCTCAAACTTGATAAGTTCAACCCCAAACCAGCAATGCCTGGCTCTCTCACCTATAAGAGTAGAAGGAGAAAAGCCATATAAGATCTTGACCAAACAGTGAGGGTCAGAGTGGTTCCATGGTGACTTGATTGGATTGTTAAGGTACCAGGAGGTAGTGTTGAATAGTGGTTAGGACTCCAGGGTCCTGAGGTCAGGCAAAACTGGGACTGAGCAGTTGTCCTTGCAAAGGTGACTTAGCCTCTCTGGCATCAGTGTCCCCATCTGTAAAGTGGTGATGATAGTACCTTCCTCATGGGTTGATACGAGAATTGGATGAACTAATACCTGCAAAGTTCTTGGCTCTGTGTTGACCCATAGCCAACACTCAGTATAAGGTGCTCATTAGTACTCTAACAATTTTTTTGTTGTTGTTGTTTGTTTGTTTTTGCGGTACATGGACCTCTCACTGCCGTGGCCTCTCCCGTTGCGGAGCACAGGCTCCGGACGTGCAGGCTCAGCGGCCATGGCTCACGGGCCCAGCCACTCCGCGGCATGTGGGATCTTCCCGGACCGGGGCACGAACCCGTGTCCCCTGCATCGGCAGGCGAACTCCCAACCACTGCGCCACCAGGGAAGCCCTCTAACAATTTTTATAAAAAGAAACAAAAGTTTTGTGTCAGCCTGTTTATATAATGCAACAAGGTGGAAGAGAAATGAACTAGGGATTCAGAAAATAATGGTGGGAAAATAAGATGGAACCATGGGAAAGTTAGTTCACAGCCTATGGCTTAGATTTGGTTTTGAGTCTCTCAGAAGCCAAAGCAGAGAGGGAAACCATATGTGTTTCACATACGTACATAATTGTAACCATACCTAAGGCAAAACCAATCATATTCATTATAGAACATATGGGTGGGTATTCCATAATTTATTTACTTAATCCCCATTGGTGGGCATTTAGGTTGTTTCCGATTTTACTCTATCATAAACAATGTTACCATGAACATCCTAGTACCCACATGTTTAACTGATTCTTAATATTTACCCAACGTTGCTATCAATTCAGTGACCAAGTTGAGGCGCAGACCTGCCTAGTCTTCCAGAAGGGAACAAACAGAGCTTCGATGAGATGGGGGTCCTGAGAAGAAATTAGGGACTGGAGATTGAGAAGGGCCGGTGGGTGGAGGGGACAGGGCAAGAGGTGAATCAGGGAATAAGACATCCAGCCATCGTTTCCCTGCCGGGTTTTCCCTCCTTCCCCAAGGCCCAGTGGGAGAGATCCTGCAGGCCAGGAAGGGAAAATGAGGCAGGATCCCCACCACAGGGAGGGGAGCAGCTCATCACGAGATCAGACCAGATATGAGACAGAGAATAGCAACCCCCTCTCTCAGCAGGAGCAAGCTCATGCCTAACTCTGCAGCCATGCCGGACTACGCACCATTCCCCGTCATGCCACCTTGCCTCTGCTCCTGCCGTCCCTCCAGCATGGAACACCCTCTCACTGGTTCTGGCCCCTGGTAATCATCTTTAGATGCAGATCAAATGGTCTCCCTTCCATAACGGCTTTTGTCGCCACCCCACAGCACTCTAGAGGATCATAGTACCTCCCACGATGTAGTGCCGTGACTGTTTATATATTGGTGATCTCACCCACCCTACCCTCCAGAGTCTGAGTTCCCCAAGCGCAGGGATGTTGTCTTGTTGAGTCCCTCATGAAAGCATGTTCTAGAAATGCACAAAGGATGCAGCTTTTGTGTAAGGTGCTCTTGGAGATGCAGGATAGTCTAGCAGTTAAGTGCAGCAATTTTAGAGTCAGAAAGCGTTCGAATCACGGCTCTGCCTCTTGCTGTGGGACCTTGGGCAAGTCACTTCACCTCTCTGAGCCTCAGCTTCTTCATCTGTAAAATGGGGATGATAATACTAGCAGACATGTTCTGATCCGTGTGCCAGACATTGCAGATATTTGCCTATGGAAATGTCAGGGGACTCCTGGGGAGTCAGCCACTATGATGCCATACGACACTTAGCACATGTGCCATGGAAGCGAGCCGCTGCCACATCCCATTCTGGCCAGGCATCCGGAGATCAGCTGACTTCTCTCCATTGCTCATTCAGACTATCAGTTGAGCACTGACTGCGTACCAGGTGCAGTGTTAGGCTCTGAGAGACTAGCTAAACACAGGACAAGTGCTCTCTGCTCCCAGGAGCTCTCAGTCTGGTGGAGGAGACAAGAATCAAATCATCACACAGATAACTGTACAGTCTCCATCCCAGGAACTGCTATGAGAGACACGTACAGATGCTCTGTAAGCACGTCGGGAATGGCTTCTGATTAGAGTGTCAGGGAAGACCATTCTGCACCGGTGACCTGGATGATCGGAAGAATTTGCCGGGAAGAAAGCAGGCCATGAGGGGTACAAGACAAGGGAGCAGGATGTGCAAATGCCCTGAGGTGGGAACAGGTCTCATGCGCTGGGAACACTGAAGGAGGGCCAAAGTGACTAGAGTCCACAGAGCAGGAGGCGGCACTGTGAGGAGGGTGTGTAGGGGCCGGCAGGATGTGTGTAGACTTTGGACGTTATCCTAACTGCAGGAGAGCCGTTAAAGCTTCCTGTAATGGGATCTGGCTTCCAGAAGACCCTTCTGTTGGAGAGTGGATTGATTATGGGGGTGAGAGTGAAGGCCACAGACCAGGTCAAAGGTACGACGTTCATTCAGGCCAGTGATGACAGTGGACCGATGGGCTGGTGACCGTGTAGGGGAGAGAGGTGAGAGGGATGCAGAACCTGTGGGACTGGGCCGTGGGCTGGCTGTGAGCTATTGATGGGTGGCAGGCAGCTGATTGGCTGTGGGAGCCGTATCCTGAGACTGGAGGAGGAGGAGAGAAGGAAAGGGCTCAGCTGGGCCCGTGGGGCATTTGAGGGGCTTCTCAGCTGTAAGGCCAGGCACTCAGAAGAGGGGCCGGCCATGGGGAGGTTCCTTTGTTTTCAGAACACGTCAGAGAGAGAGCCTCAGCGAGACAGCACAGGTTGTCAGCCCCTGCCTTGAGCACCTGCCGAGCCGCGTCCCTCCTCAGAGGCCAGGTCCTGGCTGTCCACAGCCATGTCAGAAGCTTGGCACGTTCCGACTGAGGGGCTCTCACACCCGAGGCTCCCCACCCTGGTCTGCCTGTGACACCTCGTTATAGAGGGCGTCCACTACACCGTGCTTTTCCCTGGTTTGTTCAGAAGCCCAGCTGCCGCCTTTGAGTTTCAGCCATCTCATTATCCCTGGAGTTTCTACTTCTTTTTGTGAAAATTTAATTGCCTGCTAGATTTGAAAGGGCCTGGACCAGCTGTTCAGGTTTGGGAAGTCAGAGTTAAATGCACCCAATGATCAAAGGCTGCAAGAGGCCAGCATCCTTCTTCTCAGCAGCGCCTTTAAACCGGGGCAACTTCACTCCTCCCAAAATGGAAACCAAATCGCTCAGCATGGAAACTTGAAAGGAAGAGTGTTAAGCAATTCCCAGCACTTGAACTGCCTGCTGCATCTTTAAATCATTTCGCTTTGGAAGCGGAATACCCAGGATTCCTGAGCTCCCCTTGAGGGAACATGAGCGGGGACGTCATCTGTGGGCCTTGTGCCTCCTTGAAGATTCTTTCCAGTCAAGCCCAGGATGAATCTTGAGAAGCCAGTGAGGTCTGCAGATAACCTCCAAGCTCCCACTTTGCCCCACGTGGCTCCCCACCACATTTCAGAGGGCAGGACTGGAAGTCAAAGGACCTGGACGCAAACCCAGCATCCCTGGCTGGGCGGCCTGGAGCGTGTCTGTCCTCGCCCTAGGTCTGCTCACCTGTAAAATGGGCTGATTACGTCCCTATCTACCTCACGGGTTTTTGAGAGGCCTCCATAAGACACGAAGTGTGAAAGTGGACAAAAGCATCACAGCCCCAGTGGTCACCAATTATTCTGCCTATTACCCCTCCCAGGGACACACATGTTTCAAAAAATAAGGAACTTAGAGAAACAGGCAGAGTTTCTCAGGGAAGAAAGGAATTTCTAAAATGTTGGAAAACAAATTAGTGTTTGAAGGGCAGGTATAACAAGTGTGAAGTTACCTGGAGAGCCATGAGGTATAAAAATAGAAGAGTAGGTGACAGGAGCAGCTGGCCTCACTCCTGGAGGCTGCGTGGCCACCTTCTGTCATTCTCCTCTTCCCTCTCCTCCTCTCACCTCTCCTGCCTTCCTTTCCTCCCCTTTCTGTTCTACTGTCTCCCCTCACCCATTTTTTTTACACACTGGTTTTTAAAAAGTTACCACCTTAACCATTTTTAAGTGTACAGTTCAGTAGTGTTAAGTGTTTTCACATTGTTGTGCAACAGATCATCTTTTCATCTTGCAGAACTCTGAAACTCTACACCCATTAAACGCTAATTCTCACTCCCCCCTCCCCACACCCATCTCTCTCCTTTTTTTCTTCTGAGTTCCATTCTCTCTTTTTTGTTCCAAGAAAGTTATAAGCTATGTAAGTCAAGAGACTTTCTGTGGAAAGTGACTCAAACTGGCTGAAGCCCAAAAAGGAATTTATTGGCTTGTGTTAACTGAAAAGTCCTAGGGCAACAGGCTTCAGGTATAGCTGGATCCAGGGGCTGGAACAATAATATCAGAACTTATTCTCTTCCTCTCTCTCCATCTCTCATTTCTGCCTCTTGCTGTTCGTGCTGCACCCTCAGGCATTCTCTCCTTGTGTGGGGGTAATTGTGGCCCCCAGCAGCTTCAGGTTTACATGCTAACAGCTCAGCCACCCCAAAAGAAAGAAAGCACTTCACTCCCTGTAGCCTTAGCAAAGCTCTTAAGGCTAACTCTCAAAGGCTCACAGGTCATGTGCACATACACAGACCGGTCACTGGGTGGGGACTGCAAAGCTTTTGGCCAAGGCTGGGATTTACACCCATCCTGGGAGTCCCGTCAAAGTCCCACAGTCTGAGAGTCAGGGACGAGCAATTTCCCAAAGGCAATCCAGGCTGCTCTGACCCAAAGGAAGAGGCACAGATGCCAGCAGAGGCACCACAGGCACCACCATGCCAGGCAGCACACTTCATTCTGCCAAGCAGCTTATTACGATCCTGTCCTTCCTTCCTGGTATTGCCTTACTTCTGGATATGGGGGAAATGTCCCCGGATTACTCGCTTGCCATGCCGCCTTCATAGTACCATCTTCAGCCAGCATGCAGCGCTACGCCCCCCCAGCTTTGGGCCATGCCTGGTTCTGCCACTGGACCTCTGATACCTGTCCTCCCCAACCACCTTGGTCCTTTCACCGTGATGCCCCACCTTCTGCTTCTTAGCAAGAGAGTGTATAAACAGCATGAGCCTCAGACTCACACAGATCCAGGTTCGAATCTCTGCTCTGCCACTCACTGAGATAAACGATGGCAGGGGAAGGATAAAGACCGAATAATGGTACAGAACTTTGCCCTCTGGTACAACACTTGTTCCAGCCGCTTCTGACCCCTCTCCCCACCCTGGACACAGCCCTTGGTGACTGCGCCCTGTGGTACCCGACTCAATGCCCAATCCATTTCTCCTCCCTCCCTGTGAAGTTGGCCCCAGTACCCTGTCCTCTGGGAATCCTATCCCCTCCACGCCCACTCCCTGCATCGCACTGCAGCCTGGTCTCTCCTGGAGCCCCGCCCTGGGATCTCTCTGCCACCTCCCTCCATCAGCTCTTCTATTAGAATGTTCTTCTGTCTCCTTCCCTTACACTGCTGAGGCACGATCTCCCTGGGGATCCAGGCTCGTCAAGGCACCCAGATGCTGCCCAACAAGGCCATGAGAGACCTGAGCTGAGCTGGTGGGGCATCTGCAGTTTGACTTTTTTGATGTACTTCTTAGAAGCCCATGTTTCCCAAGCATCTGCCTGCCCTCCAGCATCTTCATTTATCTCCTCAGCCACTCCTGGGCCCCTGGAACTGGAACTGGATCCCTGAGGCCACAGTGGCCACCCCAGGGTCCACTCCCCATGCTTACCTCTGTGTCTCAGAACAGAGACCCAGGCTGGAGGCCATAGAAACCAGTTATAAATACCCGGCCAGGGAAGGAAGGAGGGAGGTCACCACCTGGGGCTCAGAGTAACTCATGGTGGGGGAGCAGGAATCGGGGGGCATGAGCACCACTGAAGCCTGGCGTCCTGGGAGAAAAAGCAAGAACTGAAATATCACACAGTCCTGGGTTCAAATCCTGACTTAGACATCCACCTGCTGTGTGACCTTGGGCAAAGCACTTCACCTCTCTGAACCTTAGTTTTGCACATCTGCAAAGTGGGGACAATGGCACCGCCCCCAAAGGGTTGCTGTGAGCATTCAGTGACGTAATACTCGGAAGAAGCTCAATGAATATGATTCCAATTAATAAAATAGGAAAGAATAAATAAATGGGTATAGCAGTATTTTTTCTATAATAGTATAAATAATGTAATAACATGTCAGTTCTGCATACGTGTTCTGAGCACACACTACGTGGCCTCCTTGCTGTTTCTCAGACACGCCAGACACAGTCTTTGGGGATTTTGCCCTTTCTGTTCCCTCCCCAGGAATGCTTCTCCCCACATGTCTACGTGGCTCACTCTACTCGCTGACTCCGATAGGGGTGTAAACACCACCTTCTCCGAGAGGCCTTCCCTGGACCCTTATCCAAAGCAGAGGCTCCCCTGTCATTCCCTGCCCCTTGCTGTGCCCCCATGCTTCCTCACAGTGACACCCCCACCTGGTACATTCTATTTTGATTTGTGCAGATTGTTCCATGTCTGTCTCCCCCACCACTGGAAAGTCAGCTCATGGGGGCAGGGACCTTGTTCCCCACTATCCTCCCAGGGCTAGAGGAGAACTTGCCACGTAGTAGGTGCTCAGTAAAGATTTGAGGTCTGTCAGAGATGAATCAGACACGCCCCTGCCCTGGGGACCGTGGTTTTACGCTAGGAAGCATCTAAGATAACAACCTTTCTAATGAAAACAACAGCCATTTACTACAAGTCTACTCTGTGCCATCACTATGCTAAACCCTTCCCATGTAGCACCTTACGTGCTCCTCCCGACAGCCCAGAGATGGAACAGAGGAGACGAAGCTCAGAGAGGAGGTGTAACTGGCCCAGAACCACACAGGCAAGGCCAGGACTGGAGCCCAGGGGTATCTGACAGCATGGCTTGAGCCCTAAACATGAAAACCAGGGTGCCACAGAAAAGCTGGAAACCCAGCACAAAGAGTACCCCTTGCACCCTTGACCTTGCACCTTGACGTCAAGGAAGGCTGCTTGGAGGAGGTGGCATGTGAGCTGGATCTTGATGGACACATGAGGAGCCTTCTAGGCAAAGCAGAGGAAAAGGAACATTCAGGTGTCAATCCTGTGGTCCATTCCACAAGCATTCATTGAGCGCCTTGTGTGTACCAGGCAGAGATAACGCTCTTCTGGGAATGAGGCTCTTGAATTCCAAACGCTTTAGAGCCAGTGGCCTTGGGGGACCCATGGCAGGCCTGGTCCTGACTGAGAGAAAGCAGGGAGCAGGCATTGAGTGCCAGGCGTGTGCCTCAGGCTTCCCCTTTGTCCTTTTGCACTGTGTTCTCTCCACCTGATGTGAAGGGTGCTGTGCCCATATTCGGATGAGGAAACTGAGGCTACAAGGTCGTGGGCTGTGAATGCTGGCTCCAGGCCACCTGGGTTTGGTGGTGGGACACAGGAGGAGAGCGCCTTCTACCTGGCATAAAACGAGCCACTGGCCTGCCGAGAGAGACAGAGGGGACAGGGTTTGGGGCCCCGGGTCCCAATGAGACCTGTCGGTGGAGAATCAGCAGAGAAGTGGCCTAGAAGATCCAGCCCCTCGGCGGATCGTGTCGGTAGCCTTGGGGAGGTCTCTGTCATTATCTGTGTCTCATGCTTTGTGACCTTGAGCAAATCACTCATTTCTCTGGGCCTCTCCTTTCCTTAACTCCAAGTTCGCTAAATGATCTCCAAGGCCCCCGCTTCTGGCTCAGACCTTGCAGATTTCTAACCCTAGCACGTTAGTTTCCTGTTGCTGCTACGACAAATTCTCACAAAGCAAGTAGCTTAAAATAAATCAGCTAATAGTTCTCTAAGTCAGGAGTCAGGTGCAGGTCTACAGGGCTAAAATCAAGGGCTCTGTCCCCTTCTGGAGGCTCCTGTGGAACATCCGATTCCCTGCCTTTCCCAGCTTCCAAAGGCTGCCGTGTTTCTCACAGGCCCTTCCGCCATCTTCAGGTCAGCTGACGAGCAACCTCGATGCCGTCTGCAACCTTCATTCCCGTTTGCCGCATAACCTGACACAGTCACAGGCTCGGGGATCAGAACCCGGGTGTCTTTGGGTGGCTGCTGTTCTGTTCCCCACACCTGGCAAACATCTGGGGAGGCTTTGGGCAGCTGCTGCTTCTCGCTGGACCTCAGCTTCCTATATTTTGAACTGGGGTGATCATTACAACCTCCCCGCCCATATGGTTGCTTTGGAAACAAACTGAGATGATGTCTTAGGCACTGTTCATGGGCTAGTTCTCTATTCCTGGGGTGTTTCTGCTGCTAGTATCAGCTGCTGATGGCTCTCACTGGGTACCCAAACTTCCCGTGCTCTGCTCTGAAAGGCTGCAGCCCCTCCACCCCTTAGCCCAGAAAGCAACCATGTTTCTCTCAATTGCTGCTGCTCGTTATAATCTCTCATGTCTTTTCCCATAACCCCAGGGGCCCCTGGCGTTTGGGAGTTGAGGAATGTCACTCAAGGAGGCTTATTGAACGCTGAACAGTAGCCCTCAGGAGGTCATATGGCCGCTTAGCAACTCCTGAGGCCCTTAATAACCAGACCAGAAGTGTTGATATTTACCCAGCAGAAACTTTGGCCTATGTGGAGAACACGAGTTCCTTCCAGAGAGCGGCAGGCCCTCCAAAGCAAGCTCCACCCACTCGTAGCTGCTGTTCTGGCTCTTTTGAGAGTAGGCCTGTGAGGGCACAGGGAGCCTTGGGTTGCGCCTGGCTCCGTGCCTCCTGCTGGGACTCAGTTTCCCTCGCAACGTGGGGATCAGATAAAATGATCAGCAAATAGGGTGACCATATGTCTTGGTTGGCCTAGAACAGCCCTGGCTTATCATGACTATTAAAAATGTCCTTTTTATTCTCAAAAGTGTCCCCATCTGGAAGATCAATCTTCTGATCACCCTAAGGCCACCTCCAGCCCTTGAATGTAGTTTTCTTCCCCTCTACCCTCTCCTGCTGTCCTGAATTAATCCTGAATAGTTCAGCCAAGATTTTTCAAGGGCTCTTTCTGGGCCATCCCCAGAGCTGGGAACCGAGGCGAAGCAGATGCGATCCCTGCTCTCGGGAGCTTCCAGTCCAGGGAGGAGTGCCACTTAAGCGCTCTGCCGGATCTAGGATCGCATCCAGAGCCCTGTCATTCTCAGCCTCACTTGCACTCTCCCCACTCAGCTATTTTAGTAAATAATAATACTCCTTGGTATTCGGGTGGCATTTTGCAGTTTCTAAAGCGTTTCCCTTCTGTTCCCTCATTTAACCCTGACGTATTGGAGGGTGTGATTTCAAGTCCCCATTGCACAGATGAGGAGCTGGAGGCCAGGAGTCACAGGGGGTGGTGGTCAAGACAGTGAATGGCTGGGTGCCCTTGGGAAGCAACTCAACATCCACCTCCGCGGGCTTCCCTGGTGGCGCAGTGGTTGAGAGTCCGCCTGCCGATGCAGGGGACACGGGTTCGTGCCCCGGTCTGGGAGGATCCCACGTGCCGCGGAGCGGCTGGGCCCGTGAGCCATGGCCGCTGAGCCTGCGCGTCCGGAGCCTGTGCTCCGCAACGGGAGAGGCCACAACGGTGAGAGGCCCGCGTACCGCAAAAAAAAAAAATCCACCTCCTCACCTGTGAAATAGAAATATTAGCACCTGCTGCAGAGAACGGTCGTGAAGAGTACACGCGACAGCGCAGAAAAATTCCTTAAAAAATGACAGCTGCCTAAAATGAGCGCCTCCAGCCTGAGCTGTTGTGGCCCCAACAACTGCATTTCGGGAACATTCTCCTGCTCCTCATGTGCCCACAGACACCTGTTTGGGGGTCTCCCGAAGCTTCTCAGAGCACTGGGAATGTCTCGTTGGAATCCGAGCTCTGCCTCGGGGCAGCAGTGTGACGTGCTTTCAGCCTCAGCCTCTTCGTTTGTAGAATGGGCGTGAGAATCGGTCGTTGTGAGGATGGGCTGAAGCAAAGCACGCAGAGGGCTTGGTAGGGGGCCCAGCACACAGGCGTGGTGCTCGGAAGGCTTCTGTGTTGCCTTCCTGACGTGAAGTGTCGGAGGGGTGTTCGAACCCGTTGCAGGGGGGAGGAGTCCCCACAGGTGGGACTCGCCCCCCACCCCCCGACCCCGGAAGCCTGTGCCACCGCGTGCTTTAGGTCCTCTGCGTCCAGCCGCGCTGGCAGGGAGGGGGTTCGGCTGATGAAAACTGTTCCCTCACGCCCCACTCACCTTGCGGGAGGGAGCAGGGCCCCTCTTCCCCTTTGCTTTTACAGAGCAGCTCCACGGGGGCAAATCTGTCAGATTCCATGGTGATGCCTAAGTGGTTTCCCGCCCACGCCCCTTGCAGCACTGAGTCACCACCCAGCGCTGAGACGAGGCGGAGGCCGTGGGAAGGGTGTTCCCTCTCGGGCTGCAGCAACGCTGCACAAGATTGCTCCAGAAAACCAGAACCGTGCCCCACGATAAGCACGGCTACCCTCCTTATGCAACTTTTTGACATTGTTCAAAAGCAAGGCTAATGTTCCTTCACTTCCATTTGCTGAGGGCCCTAGAGAGCCGGCCCAGCCAGACCTTATGTCCTGCTTCCTGCAGCCCAGGCAGAGGCCGGCCTCCACACTGTACAGGTGGTGAAACTGAGCCGTGCCTGTGACCGCATGGCTAGGACACTCGCAGCCCCGGCCCTCTGCACCAGCCCTCAGACCTCCCCCTCTATGGCCTGCCGGCTCCTTACTTAGCTTTTGGAACCAGAGACAGCGAAACAGGTAACTATGATACATTTTATTCTTTGTCAAATGAAACGTCATTGTGAGCAGTTATGTCCGGTTGGTGGGCTAGAAGTTTGAAGTCGATTTCTCATAAAAGGAAAGAAAAATCTATTTCTAAATATAAGTTCCCATAAACTAGAAGCACGTTTTAGGGGGAATATTTCTTTATACGAAACTTCAGAACTTCTTCGTAGTGCAAAGCTGGGCCTGTGGAGGATGCATGTGGTAACTGAGTATTAAAGGGAAAGGACGTGGTGCAGAGGATCATACTTTGCAGATAGCAGCCACGGTGATCACAGGTCCTAGCTTGGATCTGAGTTGCTGAGGCTGGCACTCTTGCCCCATCGTCACTGTGCTGCAGTATGTGGGCATCCATTCACCTTTGCCTTGCCTGGTCCTAAAAACAGCCCTACCTGCTTCTCCAGGGGCTGTGTCTTTCCTCTTTCCCCACTGAATTCACTAATTGTTCTTCCATCAGGTACTCAACTCACTGTCCTGTGAGCTAATTAGGACTCAAGCTCGGCTTGGGAGGCCCTGTGTTGGTGGGGGAGGGGATAGAAAATATTTGCATAGTCATTCCGGTGACTTTGCATGTTGGCTGCCTCTGGCTGGAGTCTGCCAGGTGAACCGCTATGCTGTCTGGCTCAGGCCAGAGGGAAATAGCCATAAATGAGAGTGGAGGGGGCAGAAAGGGTCCACAGGCGTTCCCACCAACCTCAGGCCTGTGTGAGCCTTAAACTTGCTTGACCTGGGTCGAGAAAAGCCAGACTGCCCTTTCAGCCAGCGGAGCAGCGGGCTGAGTCATATCCTGCCAGCAGCCTGGCCTGATTGGAGTTTATGCTCTGCTCTGCATCAGGTCTTGGCCGCTCTGCCTAACAGCTTCCTTCTCTCCCAGAGCAACTGTGAATGTTTCCCCTTCCTTTTCACCATGACCTCAGCCGGCATGGATTTCCTACTATTTAAAACTCTTCTGCAGCTCATTCGGTAGAGTTTGGGGTGACACTGATCTTCACCATAATCAGAAGAGTGTGTGATGTTGGTGCCCAGGCAGCCTGGGTTCCTGGAATTGTCTTGACAAGGTTTCTATAAAATGAATTTCTGTATATGAAAACCTGGGTTCTGGTTGACTTTCACTGGAGCATTTAGAATGTCTCCTTCTGGAAGGGAGAAGTTTTTAACCCCAAAAGTTAAGAGAGCTGTATCTCAGATTGCTCCAGGTCTTAAAAAAAAAAAAGAAAAGAAAAGAAAAAATCAGAGAAAAATGTGCTTTCTGAAAACAAACACAACAAAAATCTGATTTATAGAATTAGGATCTAATTTATTTCTGTGTTAAAGAGGAAAAAATAAAGATATTGTTATGTGGTTGAATTAATCTTGAGATGACTGAAAAGAAAAACAGTCATCTGCAGCAAGATAAAATGCCCTAAGTTCCAACTTATTCTTCAGTAAAGTGTCTTGTCACATTTCCACTATTTGCTCAGTTTCTAATTCTTAGAAAAATATGTCTTATCAGCTTCCCTTTGAAATAAATATTTATTGCTTTCATATTGTTCTCAACTCTTCGGTTGCTCATACTGTTGAGACTTCAGAGGCTCTGTTCTCTGTGGCTAGTCAGCCACAAAAGATTCCCTTGGGCTCAGTCCCCAAGACCTATCTTGCAATGGAAGTCATTGTTATTATGATTTCCTTGGGGCTCTTAACAGAATGTGACCACATGGCAGGATACCAGAAATCATATGAAATTTGGAGTCAGAACAACCATTTATTTGCTTTGTGGCCTTGAGCAGGTGACTTAACCTTTCTGACTCCCCTCAATTTCAGCATCAATGAGCAGGGTCAAGTGCTCCTCCTCGTGCTCCCCTGCCATTGTGTGGGCCTTTGTTCGCCACATTGAGCTATGTGGTTCCCTTGTCTACCTCCTCAATCCCTCCCGGGCCCTGAGAGCTACCTGGGGAGAGAGTCTTGTCATCTCTGTGTCCCCATGCCTAGCACAGAGGCTGGCAAGGAGCAGAGGGCAGGGGTTTCGTGTGGGTGGGGAAAAGAAAGGAAGGAAGGGGAGGGAAGGAGGGAGAAAGGAAGGAAAAGTAGGGGGAAGTACAAATTTTCAACTCCTCTGGAACTCATAGTTATTTATTTTAACCACAGACTGGCCTAAGTGATAAGACATGCTAAAAACAATAGTATTGCTGCCACCTATCACGTCCCAGTTTTCAGCACTGATTTTACCATCATCTTATAGCTGATGCATATTGAGCACTTATTTATACATGTGAGCCTGTTTACTCTCCTAGCAGCCTGTGTGGTAGCCACCACCATGATCCTCCATTGACAGATGACAAACCAGAGGTCAGGAGAAGTTGAATCACTTGCCCGTGTCACACAGCTGGCACATGGTTGGACCCTGGATTTGAGCCCAGGTCCCCAAGATTCTAGAGCTGGTGCATTTAACCAGTGTACCCTCAGCACCCAGTTTAGGACCTGACAAGCAGTTGATTTCAATAAAGAGTC
Organism: Orcinus orca; assembly: GCF_937001465.1. Classification (NCBI taxonomy): domain Eukaryota; kingdom Metazoa; phylum Chordata; class Mammalia; order Artiodactyla; family Delphinidae; genus Orcinus; species Orcinus orca. Next base: position 6,602,043 of record NC_064568.1, read on the forward strand.
TTTGAATGATTGAGTGAGTGAGTGAGTGAATGTTTTTCCATGGCCATTCTCTCACTAGACTTTCAGTCACACTGTTAGTTCTTTCTTCCTGGAATGTGTGATGATTAAAACAGAACATCTCAGACCTGGGTTCAGATCTGAGCTTTCCACGTCACTCTGGGAAAGTTACCCCTCTCTGAGTGTCAGCTTCTTTCCTGTCGACATGGGAATAATATCAGTGCCTTTCATCTCAGCCTGGGTTCTCCCAGAAGCAGACCATGAGACAGTGATTCAAGTGTAAATAATTTATTTGGGAGGCACAGGAATGCAAGTAGGGGAACAGGAAAGTGAGACAGGAACGGGCAGGAGGTGTTTTCAAGCAAGTTAATTATCAGTATAGGCAACTGAGGCTCAGTTGCTCTGGGGGGACTCTGAGAGCTAGCATAGAGCTCACAGCTCATGGTTTTCCCACCCAAGGAGCAAGGGAGCTGGGGTATTTATATACCAACTCCCAGCTCCCATCAGTCATTGGCCAAGGGCTGCCAGGGTTGGGGGAGTGGCTTTACTTCTCTAGAATTTGTGGATTCTCTGCCCACCAGAGAAGGTCCTCTGGCAAAGAGATGCAGAATCTGTGGCGGAAATGACACCACAGTGGTTAGATCTGTGGGATTATGGGTGGGGCAACAGTGGCATCTCTGCACTCTTAGCCGTCACTGTGAGGATTAAGTAGGATTATTTAGAGTTTGGAAGCAATTATACTCCAATAAATATGTTAAAATATAAAAATAAAGTTTGGAGAGTAGACCCTGACACATATTAAGCGCTCGATGAGTGACGGCCTCGAGGGGCCTTTTCCCGGGACCCTCTGTGTGATACAAAATAGCTGTCCTCGGGATTTGCTCCTTAGAACCCCACCATCAGTCTGCAAGTGGTAACATGGTCCTACTGAGTACCAGATACTAGGGTACAAGCAGTGAGCTTAGCCAGCAGGGTTCTGGCCATCCAGCATTCATGGCCGCTCCTGGCTGACAAAAGATGAATGAGAAATGACAGACATGCCTCCAGGAATGACGGGGACAGTGCTCGGAATGGTGAGGACCCTGGGAGCCACCCTGTCCACCCCCAACACTTCGCAGAGAGGGACTCATCCCAAGGCACGTGGCTAAGCGGGAAGTGCTGGGACTGGACTCCTCCCCCATTGCTCTTCCCACCTGCCTTGGAAGTGAGCATAACGCATGTGGAGGGCGTTGGGCAAACCCTCCACCTGGGATTCCCAGTGGTTATTTTTGTAACACAGGAAACAGGTTCAGGAAATGCCTAAATCGAGGAATTTCCTGGGTGGAGAGTCCTTCCCACTTTTGGACTTTGCCTTACAAGGGGCTTCCCTGGAGAGGTATCTGGAAAGTTCATGCCTACAGCTCCCTGGGGACTAAAACTCAGACGTTTCATGGAACAGATGCATGGGAATAAGGATCTGTCCTCCCTGCCACAGGGCAGCTGTGTGGCTTTAGGCTGTTCCCTCTCCCTCTCTAATCCTGTTTCATCATCTGTAAAATGGGGACTGTGAATGAAATAATGGGCGTGGGAGTGCTTTGGGAGAAACAAGCTGTGTGCATCTTATGAGTAGGGAAGCATTATTATCACTGCTGTTGATGTTATTGCTGTTAGGAATGGTGTCACCTTGGGCCAGCCGGTTCCTCTCTCTAAGGATCCTCTCTCCTCCCCACCGGCTGTCGTCGACCCCAAAGGGCCAGGAATGTGGAGGCAGCCCCCCCAGACCTGCAGCCGTAGAATATGACCTTGTCAGGCCTGTAAAGGATCAAATGTTCCAACCCCTTGTAGTGGGGCAGCTGAGGCTCAGTGGAGGGGAAAGGACTTGCCCAAGGCCACCCAGCCTCAGCGGCAGTCGGCTTTGGCCCAGGGATGCTGACTCATAGCCCATAGCTCTCCCCCACCACCTGTCAAGGACTGTGCCTGCCCCGGCCCCTCTGCCCCCTACTCTGCCCCAAGGCCCTCTCCCCTCCCCGGCCTCCAGCCAGGGAAGCTCGCTGCTCAGTTCCGAGTGCGGGAGTGCACCCTCTCTGCACAGCAAGTCAACATCCCTGCCTCGGAGTCGGGGTGTGGCAGATGGCAGAGCAGAACTGAGCCTCGGTTTACTCTTGACTCATAGAGGACATCGCACAAGTGCACAGCGCTCGCTGGTGGGGGCAACAGGTCTGGCACGTGGGGCAGCAGAATCTGCCGGCTTTGAGAGCCACGCAACCCGAGTTCGAATCCTGGCGTGGCCACCTTCAGCCGTGCGCCCTCAGGTACACAGTTTTCCTTCTGAGAGCCACCGCTTCCCCATTTGTAAAGTGGAGCAGTGAGGCCCAGAGGCCATCCTTTATCAATTTCATAGGCACATGGCTTCATGGAGGGAGAAGATGCACATGTGGTGAGGGGACTTTGGGGGCTGCTTTCTATCTCTAGAGAGGGGAAGTGATGGGAAAGTGGTGTCAGAAGGGAGGATCCCTGGCAGGCCCCGAGTTGGGGCCAGGAGCGGAGCTGTCCCAGGTGTGACCCCGCCGTGCCCCCGTGTAGGGGTGTATTGGCTGGTGGCTGGGGCGGAGCCAGGCAAAGCCCGGGGACCCAGACCCTTCCTCTGTTCCCCATAGGTAACCCTGGACAGAGGGACTGGGTAGGGTGGGCCCAGGGAAGGAGAGGTCGGACCGAGGTGGGCAAGGGGCACACTGAGAGGGTCTTTGGTCTTCAGTGGGGAGACTGAAGGGTGGGAGGGAGGGGAGGTGAGCGGCCTCCTTCCCTCCCTCCTCTGCCCCCTGATCGAGTCAGGCTGATGGAGGCTTCTCAGACTAAGGTCCAGCCTCTGGATGATGGGATAATCATTTGAGGGGAGGGGGCTGTGAGAGTGATGGGGGATGGGCAAACCCATCTTCCTGACTGATGTACCATGTGCAAGCATGTTTTCCTACATATATGTTTACTATAGAAAACAGGGAAATACAAACACTTTATAGAAGAACCGAAACTTTCACCCCACAGTGTTGACATTTGGGGAACACTATGTCTTTCAAAATTACTATATCTTTTTTTTTTCTAGGCTATAAACAATACATTTCTTGTTGTAGGTCATAGAAATTGAGATCTTATCTACTCTGAATTTTTCACCTCAGGTTATTAAGATATTTTCCTGGGTTATTAAAAATTATTTGAAAACATGATTATTGATAGATACATAATATTCTGTCCTGTGGCTTCTCAGTAATTTACGTAACTAATCTCTTAGATTAGAAATTTAGATTGTGTCCAGATTATTGCCATGATTAAAAAGAAAAACACCGTGATCAACATCGATATGGCTCAAACATCGTTTGCATTTCTAATTCCTTCCGTTAGAATAAGTTCTTAAGCAAAATGACTGGGTAAGAGGATGTACATTTTTTCCTTTATTTTGTTTTTTTACTATTATATTTGATACATACAAAGGAAATTATGTAGCATATATGTTAGTTTAATAATACAATGTATATCGTGGACTTAGAATGTCACCAATAACTTGCATATTCCTGTGTGAGTGTCCCCATCCCAACCCCCTGCCTCTTTCAGAGGAAGTGACCATCCTGTGTTTATCATTTCCTTGCTTTTTTTTTTTTTTTCTATAGACTGTATTTTTTAGAGCAATTTTAGGTTCACAGAAAAACTAAATAGAAAGTACAGAGAATTCCCATATGCTTCTTTTAAAAAAACATTTCTATCTCGTGTGTGTATGCTTACACCATCTATTGTTTAGTTTTGCTTTTGCCTTAGTTCTTTAAAATGTCATTGCGCAGTATGTAACCTTTTGAGTCTTGCTTCTTTCCGGCAACATTCTGTTTCTCTGATTCATCCACGTGGTTGCTGCAGCTGGAGCTGGTGCATTTGTATGGCTGTATAGTATTCCGAGGCATGAAGATATTGCACTCTCGTTGATCTGTTCTCCTTCTGGTGAACATGGGGGTGGTTTCCAGAGCAGCTGTTGCCATCAGTGTTGCTGGGAACATTCTTGGCCATGGCGCCATCACCTAGAAAAGGAACACGCGAGGTTAAAGCAGATTTGGGAGGGGGTAGAATCCAGAGTGGAGCACACACAAGCTTGAGCTGAGGTGTCCACAGGCCATGAACTGATCTGGCTTTGGAGGAGGGCTGCTACACAGAACGTCTCGTGGGCTTGCCTGAGCTGGAATGCGCCATTTCTCATCCCTCAAGCTCAGCTGCCAGGGTCATTGTCTTGGGCTTGGGAGCAAGAGTAGAACCCTCTCCCCTGCCCGCCTTCAAGGAGGCAGAAGCACTGTTTGTGAAGGGAATCACTGTCCCTCCCCCTTTAGCCTCAGTGCCATTAAATCTGAGTATCCCTAACTGTGGATGGTATACCCCTGATGGTACCTAAGAGGATACTAGGTGGTATGAAATAACAGCCCATCACCTGGTGAGAAAACTCATCTGTTTCCAGTTCTCTTTCAGTCTTCCAGGTCACCTCAAGGCTAAAGGTTCTGTCTGGAACTAGTGTGTCTTTAATTATGGCCCCCTCCCTGCCTGAACACTGGCTAGACTCTAGGCAGAGAGCAAGCCATCTTTGGGCTCAGGGCCTCAGGCAGGCAATAGAATCCACTAAACATCAGGACATCCTGTTATAATTTTTCTGTTGTGGTCATCTTTTATTTGTGGTGAGTGGCACTGGTTTTCCTTTTAAAATAGATGTGTTTAAGTTTTAATAAGGCAAGCTATTAAGAGAAAATGAGATTGATTAAAGGACAGATAGTAATCATCTTGACAGTCATATTTGATTGATCCGGGTTGGGGAAATTCTGACCTCAATCAGCCATTCTCCAACTTTCTGTCTCCGGACGCTTTACATTCTTAAAAATGATTGAGGACCCCAAAGAGTTGTGCTTATGTGAATATTATCTCTTCATATTTACCACATTCGAAGTCAAAACTGAGATTGTAATAATACTTGTATGTTAATTCTTTTAAAAATAACAATAATAAATCCATTATGGTAACATACTTTATGAAAAATAACTATATTTTCCAAAAAAAAAACAACTAGGAGAGTAGTGTTGTTTTATGTTTTTGCAAGTCTTTTTAATGACTTAATTGAAGACAGCTGGATTCTCATCTGCTTCAGCATTCAATCTGTTGCCATATGATGTTTGGCTTACTGTGAAGAAATTCCAGCCTCACAGAGATATGTTGTGGGAAAGGGAGGAGGATTCTAATAGCCGTTCAGATAATTGTAGATATCCTTCTTTGATACTACACCCAAACTCAACAAGTGATAGCGTATTCGTTTGCTAGGGCTGTTATTCAACCAAATTTGGGCCCACTCATCCGTGCACAGTAAAGCCAATCTGTTGACACCAGGTTGTGGTAAAGGCAAGTATAGCACTTATTGCAAAGCACCCAATATGGGGCCAAACAAGGAGAATGGGAAGCTCATGTTCAAAAGACCTGAACTCCTCTATGGCTCTTGGGGAAGGGTTTTGAAAGGCAACATTAGGGGTGAGGGTTGTAGGGTACTTGATCAGCTTGTGGACATTCTTCTGATTGGTTGGTAGTGAGGTAATAGGGTGGCTTTTCAGGAGTTAACATCATCATCCTTCTGGTTTCAACCGGTCTGGGGTCTACATGCTGGTGGTCAGCATGCAGTTAGCTTCTTCTACCTGGAGGGATTTTAGTATCCACAAAACAACTCAAGGATATGGCTCAAGAGATTACCTAGAGCCCTTGAAGAAGAACTAAAGGTCCTTGACTTTGTTTTATGGCTAAGCTGTTATTATTTTGTCTTGCTTGACTGTTTTCCTTTGTTTCTGCATTTTCTCACTTCTCTGATTAAATTTGCTCTTTGGAACTCGGGGAAGGCCTAAGAAGCTAAAACTTTTTTATAAACAAGAGGTGGGGGGACATGGTGGGGGGAGTCTGTCCGCAAGAAGGCCCCACGGGGTCCTGCTCAGTTACAGGGCTGCCATAACAAAATACCACAGACTGAATGACTTCAACAACAGAAATGTATTTTGTCATAGTTGTGGCAGTTAGAAGCCCAAGATCAAGGCTTGCTGGCCTCTATCCTTGGCTTGCAGATGGCTGTTTTCTCACTATATCCTCACAGGGTCCTTCCTCTTGTGTGCACATCCCTGGTATCTCTCTGTGTGTCCAAATTCCCTCTTCTTATAAGGACAGTAGTCATTTTGGATTAGGGCCCATTTAATGTCCTCATTTTAACTTAATTGCCTCTTTAAAAGGCCCTATCTCCAAATACAGTCACATTCTGAGGTACTGGGAGGTTAAGACTTCAAGATATGAATTTTGGGAGGGACACAATTCAGCCCAGAGCAGACAGTATTTTTAAAATTAGTTGCAATGAAGAATCTGAAGCCATGGCAATGAACTTTTCATATTGTACCTTATAATCCATTTTTTTTCTTTCGCTTTGATGAATTTTTTTACCTATGCATGGTTTTGCGACATCCTGCACTGGTCATTTAGAAAATATTGGCTCATTGAGTTATGCAGATCTTTTAAATGTTTGTGTATTTCACTATACAATATCATAAAATGTCACATTTGTTATCTTAGCACTGACCTCATCAGAAACGTCTCTAAGTATTGGGGAAGCTGTCAAGTTCATGATGGCACATACAAGTCTTCCAAAATTCTAATTTTCACTTTGGAAGCTCAAAGCTTATCATTGGCAACAAATACTGTCATTTGTTTTCCTTGAAATGATAGGCTCACTCTGTTCATTTTTGAGAAAATGTCTGCCAGATACCCAAGTCTGAATAACTATTGTGTGTCTGTCAGTTGTTCTTTTATGTAAAAATGGGTTTGGTGAAAACAGAGGCAAGTTCAGCTCACAACTCAAATGCTCATAGGAGAACCTCTCCTCCAACACCCATCATACTTGGGTTACAGCAGAATGCTTGATGCATATATTTCCCATTCCATGTTCCCATGTTGAGAGTTAATAAAATTAGTCATTTTTACTGCTTCATCCGGGACATTCCTTAGTGAAGCTGGCATTTTTTACCGCCCGCGTGTGGTGATGAAGAATAGGATGACGACTAGTACAGTTTGGTGCCACTCCCTGATTCATGCTAGGGCACCAGCAGTTTTTGCACCAGCAGTGCAAATATCAACAGGTGAAGGTGGTAAATAACATCTAAGTGTTATTAGGAAGATGGTTTTGATCTCTCAGCCCCCCGTGTAAGCGTCTTGGGAACCCTCACGGGCATGTGGACCACACTTTGAGAACCATTTTGACCTAGATAAAAAATACGGAGATGATTTGAGGCCTCGAAAATGACCTTGGTGCCAGAGTGACAAGACCTGGGTGTGATTCTAGCTCTGCCAGTGTGGAACTAAGGGGCCTTGGATAGCTCACTGACCTCTAGAAGCCAGGCACTTTACACATAAAGGGTGGTGGGAGCTTCCTGCCTCCCAGAGCTGGGGAGGGAAGGAAATAAGGTACAGACTTGAGAGCCTTTTGTGAAAGGTAATGCACAGCCCAGGCAAGAGGAACCAGCTGTGATGGGGAATGAGGCAAAGTTATGAACTTTCATGCCCTGGCTTAAGTCATTTTTGATTAGCGACACTGCCCAGATCCCTGTATTCCCCTGAAGAGACCTCAGAAGCTTAGACCTAGAGACCCTGAAAGAGATGCCCAGCAGGATTTCTAGTTTTAACAAATCGGCATCTTTGGGGCTCTGCTCCAGGTCACCCATTACCACCTACAGCTTTGAAAGGAAAAGGCCTCCTAAAAGCCTGGAGTCCTTCAGGTCCTTGACTGGACAGGTAGGCATTCACCTGGGTCAGGTAGAAAGCTGGGAGCCCATGGGAAATGACAGGCATCTTAGAAAATCTGATTTGTTTAGCTGTGTTAAGACGATAGAGGTGATTCTGGAAAACTCCAGGGAGCTGGAAAGCACATGTTCAGAGGGCTTCAGGTGGGCTCCTGCTTCCGGGATGGTGGAGTAAAGGTACTTGTCCCTAGGTGCAACTGAGAACCCTAGACATTCTATACAAAATAAGCATAAGAAAATTCTAAAAGATAGAGAGAAGACAGACCTGCTTCTTGGGACCTGGGGACCCAAGAAACAGCATAGCAGTGAGTTCCTGGTGAGTTTTCTTTTTGCCTCATATAGCCCCCAGAGTTGGAGCTGAAGAAGCCAGAAATGAGGAAATGCCAATGGGCAGGCAAAAAAATGCCCCAACAGAAACCTGGTCTCTCTAGCTAAAGAAGCAGGAAAGGGGCAGCCTAGCAGAACAGACACTTTTAGGCAAAAACTGCTCTACTCTAAACACCATAGAAAACATTGTGGCTCCACCCCCACCAGCAAAGATCCAGTGGGGAGATTAGACTTCCCCCTTCACCAGACTGTAACGAAGCATCCCAAGTCCCCCACGGGAGTGGTGTCAGAGAAGGCCAAGTAGGGAGCCAGGATTTTCATTCCCCACTGGGTGGTGACAAGACCTCACCCCAGTCCTTGTCATGATAGTGGAGAGACCACACTGGGAGCAGTAACAAGGCACTCCTGTACCTCCCAGCCATGGAGGTATCAGTGGGAGCCTGATGGGGAGCTGGATTTCCCAACCAACCCCCTTTCTCTGCTGGAGTAGTGTCAGAGGAAGCCAGCTGAAACAGAAGGTTTAAATGAGATCCAGTCTCATAACATAATACCCCAAATGCCCAAGTTTCTGTAGAAATTCACTTATAACAAGAGCTAGGAAGATCTCAAACTGAATGAAAAAAGGCAATCAATAGAAGCCAACGCCAAGATGACAGAGATGTTGAAATTATCTGACAAAGATTTTAAAGCAGGCATCATAAAAATGCTCCAAGAAACAGCTATAAACACACTTGAAACAGATGAAAAAAATAGAGTGTGTCAGCAAAGAAACAGAAGCATAGAGAAGAACCAAATAGAAATTTTAGACTGAGATATATGATAAATGAAATTTAAAAGAAAAATTCAATGGATGTGCTTTACTGAAGGCCGGAGGGGACAGAGGAAAGAATCACTGAACCGGAATATAGGACAATAGAAGTTACCTAAGCTGAATAACCAAGAGAAAAGAGACACAAGATAAATAAGTAAACACAGCCTCAGGGACCTGTGAGATTGTAACAAAAGATCTCATGTTTATGTCGTTGGACTCCTGGAAGGAGATAAGAGAGGAAGTGAAACTGAAAAAATACTTGAAGAAATAGTGGCTGAAAACTTCCCAAATTTGGCAAATAACATAAACCTACAGATTCGTAAAGCTGAGCAAAATTCCAAAGAGAATAAACTCAACAAAATCCACACCAAGGTAAAAAATAGGTGAACTTCTGAAAACTAAAAACAAAACAGAAGTCTTGAAAGCAGTGAGAGAGAAATGACACCTCATCTATAAGGGGGAAACAATTCAAGTGACAGTGAATTTCTCATTGGAAACCATGGAGGCCAGAAGGAAGTGGCACAACATTTTTCAAATGCTGAAAGGAAAGAACAGTCAACTCAGAATCCTATATCCAGCAAAAATATTCTTCAAGAATGAAGGGGGGTCTTCCCTGGTGGCGCAGTGGTTGAGAGTCCACCTGCCGATGCAGGGGACGCAAGTTCGTGCCCTGGTCTGGGAAGATCCCACCTGCCACGGAGCGGCTGAGCCTGTGAGCCATGGCCGCTGAGCCTGTGTGTCCGGAGCCTGTGCTCCGCAACGGGAGAGGACACAACAGTGAGAGGCCCGTGTACCGCAAAAAACAAACAAACAAAAGAATAAAGGGGAAATCAAGACAGTCTCAGATGAAGAAAAACTGAGAGAATTTATTGCCAGGAGACCTACCCTAAAAGAGTGCTAAAAGAAGTTTTCTAAACAGAAAATAAACAATAAAAAATGAATCTTGGGGCTTCCCTGGTGGCACAGTGGTTGAGAGTCCGCCTGCCGATGCAGGGGACGCGGGTTCATGCCCCAGTCCGGGAAGATCCCACATGCTGCAGAGCGGCTGGGCCCGTGAGCCATGGCCACTGAGCCTGCGCGTCCGGAGCCTGTGCTCTGCAACGGGATAGACCACAACAGTGAGAAGCCCGTGTACTAAAGAAAAAAAAAAAGAATCTTGGAACATCAGGAAGGAAAAAAAATATGGTAAGCAACAATATGGGTAAATGCAATTGACCCTTTCTTTCTCTTCTTGAGTTTTCCAAATTATATTTGACAATTGAAGCAAAAATTATAACACTTTCTGATGTAGTTTTAAGTGATGTAGAAAGAACAAGTAGCAAACAAAAATTAAAATTGCAGACTTAAAGTTTAACGTATCAATAATTACATTAAATGTAAATGGTTTAAATACACCAATTAAAAGACTAATATTGACAGAGTGGCTTGAAAAACATGACCTGACTATACACTATCTACAAGAAACTCACTTCAAATATAATAATACAGGCAGGCTGAAAGTAAAAGAATAGACAAAATGTATATCCTACCAACATTAATCAAAAGAAAATAGGAGTAGCTATATTAATATCAGATAAAGTAGACTTCAGAGCAAAGAAAATTACTAGAGTAAGAAAGGAATGTTATATAACAGTAAAAGAGTCAAGCCACCAAGAAGATATAGCAATCCTAAATGTATATGCACCAAACATCAGAGCTATAAAATATGTGAAGCAAACAGTGATGGAACTGACTACAATTATAGTTGGAGACTTCAACACCCCTCTCTCAATAATCGATAGAGCAATTAGACAGAATATCAGAGCAAGGATATAGAAGAACTCAACAACACCGTAAACCAACAGGATCAAATCAACATTTATAGAACGCATTCTTTTCAAGTGTCCACAGAACATACACCGCGATAGACCATATTCTGGGACATAAAATAAACTTCAGCAAAATTAGAATTTAAATCAAAGAGAATGTGTTCTCCAATTACAGTAAAATCGAACAAGAAATCAATAATAGAAAGATAACAGAAAAATCTCCAGGCACTTGGAAGCTAAATAATACACATCTAAATAATCCATGGGTCAATGATAAAGTCTAAATGAAAAATTTTTAAATATATTGAACTGAATTGAAATAAAAATACAACATATCAGAATGTGTGTGACATACCTAAAGCAGTGCTGAGACAGAAATTTATAGTACTAAATGCATAATTAGCAAAGAGAAAAGCCTCAAATCAATAATCTAAGCTCCATCTTGACAAAATAAAAAAGGAAGAGCGAAATAAACCCAAATCAAGCAGGAGGAAGGAAATAATAAAGAGCAGAAATCAGTAAAATTGAGAACAGAAAATGAATAGAGAAGACGCAATGAAACAAAGAGCTGAGTCTTTGAAAATATCAACAACATTGACAAAACTTTAGCAAGACTAACAGGGAGAGAGAAAGAAAGAGAGAAATTACCAAAATTAGAAATGAAATGTGATATCACTATAGACCTTGCAAGTACACAATTGGATGGTAAGGGAATACTATGAATAACTCTACGCACATAGATTTGACAACCTAAATGAAATGGACCAGTTCCTCAAAAAATACAGACTACTACAGTTCACCCATATGAAATAGATAATTTGAATAGCACTATAATTATTGAGGAATTTTAATTTTTAAATACCCTAAAAAGAAATCCCCAGACCAGATAGTTTCACTGGAGAATTTTACCAAATGCTTAAAAAATTAACACCAACTCTACACAATGTTTTCCAGTAAGCAGAAGAGGAAGGAACACTTTCCAATTTATCTTATGAAGCTAGAATGACCCTGATATCAAAACCAGACAAAGACAATACCAAAAAGAAAAACTACAGGCCAACATCCCTCATCAATATAATGTGAAAATCTTTAATGAAACATTAGCAAATAAAATTCAGCAATGTATAAAAGCAATTATGCATCATGACCAAATAGGGTTTATTCCAGGAATGCAAGGTTGGTTCAACATTTAAAAATCAGTTAGTATAATTGACCATGTTAATGGTCTAAAGAAAAATCACATGATAAATCCATCAATGCAGGAAAAACATTTGATAAAATTCAACAACCATTCATGGTATAATGTTCAGAAACATAGGAATAGAGGGGAATTCATTCAATTTGATAAAGAACATCTACAAAAACTACAGGTAATATTATCTTAATGGTTAAAGACTGAATGGTTTCTCCTAAAATTCGGAATAAGGCAAGATGTTAGCTCTCACCGCTTATATTCAAATCGTGCTGGAAGTTCTAGCCAATGCAACAAGACAAGAAAAGGAGTATGGATTGGAAAGGAGGAAATAAACGGTCCGTATTTGCAGCTAACTTCATCATGTACATGAAAAATCCAAAAGAATCTATTAAAGAAAAAAAAACCTCCTAGGAGTAATAAGTGATTTCAGGAAGGTCATAGGGTACAAGATAAACATACAAAAATCTATTGTATTTCTGTATACTAGCAATGAACATGTGGGCACCATAATTTAAAATGCAGCGCCATTTACAGTCACTCAGAAAATGAAATACTTAGGTGTAAATTTAACAGGACATGTACAAGATTTGTATGCTGAAAACTACAAAAAAAAACTGATGAAAAAAATTAAAAAATATCTAAAAAAATGAAGCAACATATATGTTCATGGATTGGAAGACTCACCATAGTAAAGATGTCAGTTCTCTGCAGTTCCTACCAAGATCCCCCAACATTTTTGTAGATGTAGAAAAGGTTATTCTAAAATTTATATGGAACAGCAAAGGAGCTAGAATAGCTGAAATGGTCTTGAAAAAGAATAAGTAAGAAGAGTCAGTCTACCTGATTTTAAGATTTATTATATAGAAATCAAGACTTTGTGGTATCAACAGAGAGGTGACACATAGAGCAATGGGATGGAATAAAGGACCCAGAAGTAGACCCACACAAATAAGCCCAAATGACTTTTGACCAAGGTGCAAAAGCAGTTCAGTGGAGGAAAGATGATAACCTTTTCAATAACTAGTGCTGAAGCAATAGGACATCCATAAAGAAAAACAAACAAACAAACAAACAAAAACCTATCTAAGTCTTATGCCTTATACAAAAATTAACTCAAAATGGGTCATGGTCTTAACTATAAAATTAAAACTATAAAACTTTTAGGGGAAAAATGTAAGGGGAAAATCTCCGGGATCTAGGGCTAGGCAAAGAGTTCTTAAGCTTGACCCCAAAGCATGATCCATAAAAGAAAAAAAAATGATAAGTTGGATTTCACCAAAGTTAAAAGCTCATGATCCACAAAAACAAACAAACAAAAAAACCTGTTATAAAGATGAAGACAAGCTACAAACTGGGAGAAAATATTTGCAAACCACAAAATCTGACCAAGTACTGGTATCTGATATGTATAAAAAACTCTCCAAACTCAACCATAAAAAGAAATCAAACAATCTAATTAGAAAATGGACAAAAATCATGAAGAGAAATTTCTATGAAGAGAATATACAGATGGCAAATAAGCACATGAAAAGATGTTCAACATCATTAGTCATTAAAGATAGGCAAATTAAAACCACAGTGAGATATAATTGCACACCTGTCGGAACGGCTAAAATAAAAAATGACACCACCAAATGCTGGTGAGGATGCAGAAAAACTGGTTCACTCATACATCGTAGGCAGGATGTAAACTGGTACTATAAAACCATTGGGAAGTTTGTTTAAAAACAAAAAACAACTAAATATACAACTACCATGTGACCCAATAATTGTCCTATTGTGCATTTATCCCAAATAAATGTAAACTTATGTTCACAAAAAAATCCTGTACAGAAGGTTATAGTAGCTTTACTAATAATTGCCAAAAATTGGAGATAAGCCAGATGTCCTTTAATAGATGATTAAGCTACCTACGGTCCACCCACATCAGGGAGTGGTACTCACCCATCAAAAGGATTGAACTGTCTATACACACAACAACCTGATGAATCTCCACTGAATTGTGCTGAGTGAAAAAAGCCCATCCCAGAAGGTCACACATAGCATGATTCCATTTATAGATATCATTAAAAAAGCAACATTATTGGAGAACAGATTCATGATAGCCAGGAGTTAGGGAGGCATGCGGCGCGGTGGGGGGAGGTGCTGACTATAATGGGACAGCCCAAGGAAGCTTATGGTGACAGAAAGTTCTGTATCTTGATTGTGATTGTGGCTACATAACACTACACACATGATAAAACTGCACGCACACACACGCACGTACACACAAGTGCATGTAAAAGTAGATATTATTATCCTATCCTGCAGATGGAGAAACAGAGGCTTGGAAAGGTCCAGCCACGAGCCCCAGAGCCTCTGTCTCTCCAGAGCACATGCCCATGGCCACTCTGCCTCACTCCCTCTGCCCTTGCAGGCCACACCAGGCAGCAGACAGAGGACAGGGAGACCCCACCTTGACACCCTGCTGGCAGTAGACTAGCTCCCCTGAGATGGGGCCTGGGAGGGGTGAAGCCCACCCAGGCAGGTCTTTTTTCTTTCTTTTTTTTTTTTTTTGCGGTACGCGGGCCTCTCACTGTTGTGGCCTCTCCCGTTGCGGAGCACAGGCTCCGGACGCGCAGGCTCAGCGGCCATGGCTCACGGGCCCAGCCACTCCGCGGCATGTGGGATCTTCCCGGACCGGGGCACGAACCCGTGTCCCCTGCATCGGCAGGCAGACTCTCAACCACTGCGCCACCAGGGAAGCCCCCCAGGCAGGTCTTGATGGAGAAGGCAGGGGCAGCGTTCCCCTGCTTCTCTTCCATCTCCACCCCACCTGACCCTGGCACTAGCCCAGTGCCAGCACACAGGGGACGCTCCACACCGCTGTTCCCTTCCTACTCCTTGCTGACTTGAGTCCCCATTGGGTCACCCACCCCTAACCAATGCCATCTCCCCTTTTCCAGAGCTGAACTTCGTCACCCAGTCCCCAGAGCTGGCAAGACATGGGCCCTATTTTCCAAACCCTGACGCCTTTCATTTAACCAGAAGACGTGGAGGGGTGAGTTGGAGACTGGGGTTTTGCTGGAGCTGGAGATGGGGAAGATCTGGAAAGAGAGCACCCTTGCAGGGAGTGCTGATGGAGGGTCTGATAAGCAGGAAAACACTGTTTGACAGCAGCTGCCTTCCTTCTGCCATTCTAGCGGGGACACTTGAATTATTTATGCACCATTGTGCAGGTGTGGGGAAATCCCCCCACGTGTCTTTGCGTTTGAATAGGGAGAACGGCTAGGAAGCGTAGAAGGAAGGCAGCATCACTGCACACAGTGAACTGAGTCTCAGGTCCCTCGTCAGTAAAATGGGGCGGCAGCAGCATCTCCCTTTTGTCAAGGTCAAGCAAAGATAATCCACGTAAAATGATTAGAAGAGTAGCTGGAACATAGTAGGTGCTCAATAAATGCTAGTTGCCTAGTGCATGTTAGTTAAATGGGGCAGCCCTCTCTGGGGTCAAAATGCCACTTAGCCTTCCAGAGCCAGCCCATATTGCAGCTCTGTGAGATTTCTTTGGCTCCTAGCTGGGATTAACCACATCTTCCTCTGTTCTCCCAAAGCCCTTTCTTTGGGCCTCTGTTATTGCCTTGCTCGATCCGCCCTGCGTTATATACCTAAGAACCTCAAAGTCCATGCCTGCTCCCCCAGACCCACCCCTGTCAGGGAACAGAGGTCACACTGCTCATCTTTGAGCATCAGAAGCAACTGACCTTCCGAAAGAACAGCCCCTGAGCTAGAGCTCAGAGTCAGGATCTCATCTGACCTTCCCAGAAGGTGTCGTCAGCCCTTTCACAGGTGAGAACACTGAGACCCAGAGAGAAGTAACTTTCAGCCAGGAGCTGGGAGAGCCAGGGTGCAACTCAGAGATTCTGAGCTCACTTTCTATTACCCTGCCCTGCCGGCATCAAGGAAGATGAGTGACTCCAGACCCAAATAAGGGAGGAAGCAGACAGGCAGACCAGCGGCGTGCCTCTCTCCTCAGCCCTCAGAGATCACCCAGATCTCTTACCATGCCGAAGTTTTGTTTCTTGCCCAAGCACTTTGGGACTAACCAGGTTGTTTCCAAACACATTACCTAATTGTGCACATATTTATTTAATGCCGTCTCTTGAATATTAAACAATCGGTAATTCGGAACAGAAACACGGGCGTCTAAACCCAGCAGCTTTTGACAGGTGTGGGTGGGGAAGGAGGCTGAGGAGAGCCATCTATGAGCCATTACCGGGTAAAGAGGTGACACCCCCCTCCTCCTCCCAAGATGGGTTGAAAGGCCTCCCAGGTTTATGGTTGGCAAAAACGTCGTGGAATTTTCACCATTGGGGTTCCACCTCTTTTATTATATAACAACAAAGATGCATTAGCTCTTCCCTAAAGGATGCCTGGAGCCGGGGCTTGGCCACCTGTTTATCTGTTTATGAGTGTTTACTGAGCATCCTCTGTGTGCAGTCTCTGTTACACTCTGATTCACCCTTGGGGTGCCTTCGAGTATGAAACACATGAGACTTGGTCCTCATACAGGAGACCAAATAAATACAGCAGATGGCTTCTGGGCGTGGTAGGCACTGTGAAGAAAACAAAACAGGGCTGCAGGGTGGGGACCGGCGGGCAGTCCCTGAGGAGGGGACTTCTGACCAGAGGTCCCGATGGGAGAAGCAGCCAGCCATGCAGAGGTCAGGGTGGTGGGGAGAGCATTCCAGGCAGATGGGGACGGGGGCAAGGAGCAAGTGGCCCTAGTGGGGTTGAGGAAGAGCGAGAAAGGCAGTGGGCTGGGGAGGGGTGAGTGAGGGCCCCATGTAGGCTACGCAGGCAGAGGGATACCCCTCTGCCAGAATTGTTGGGGCCAGACCGAGAGGGTCCCCATGAGGAATTGGAATTGCAGTCTGTGTGCAGCGGCAAAGCTGTTGGAGGGCTCTAGCAATCTGATGAATGTTAGGAAGACATCTTTCTGCAGCTGGGAGAGGACTGGGGGGTGGCAGGCATGCAGGGAAGAGCTGGGTCGAGGTTCTAGGGCTGGAGTGCTGGGGGTGGGCAGGGAGACTCCAGGGAAGGCACAGGAGGGGCTGACCGGGCCCCAAATGCTAAAGGATCTGTCCAAGGTGTTTCTCCCAGGGCAGCTGTGGAGGGCCTGGCCTGAGCCTGCAGGAATCACAGTAACTCTGATATTGATGATAATAATAGTACCTAGGATTTACTAAGCACTTACTGGCTGTGAGCCAGACATTGGGCCGAGCCCCTCATCCTCACCAGCAGCCTGTGATATATGTACGTTCATTATCTCCATTTCACAGAAGAGGGAGGGGACCAAGGCGCAGAGTGGTGAAGTGAAATGCCCAGGGTTGCTCAGCGAGTTAGTAGCAAAGGTGGGATTTGAACCTCGTCCATCTGACTCCGCACGTATGGCCCTCAGTCCATGCTGGCTGAATGAACTGATAACAATAACAGCAATAGCAATAATGAGAGCAGTCACTTAACTATGGTGCTGGCTATGTGCCTGGCCCTACTCTAAGTGCTTTAAAAAAACACTAATCGTTTAGCCTTCACAACAGCCCATGAGGCAGGCACGACCATTATCCCCATTTTACAGAAGGAGAAACTGAAGCATGGAGCTTACCCTAGCCAGGATTTGAAACCGGGAGTTCTGGCTCCAGAGTCCAGGCTTTTAGCAAAATGCAGTGTAAGTTGGGGGAAGCGGACCACCTACGATCTGACTTGGCGCCATCTGCATTTCCAAGTCTGGGGCCAGGCCCCAGGCCTGCGGGTGGGGCAGGCCCTCCGGGAGCCTGTGGGAGACCACGAAGGGCTGAGCTGTCCCCCACAGAGCCTGCTGGCTCCTCAGTGGCCAAAGCAGAAGGCCTCCCAGAGCCTGGCCCTCCTATAGCTGCCAAGATGAGCCAGTGCGGCCTGAGCAGAGAAAGTCCTTGACAACAGAATGGAGAAATCCCACCACTCTCTTTGCCGACAGGCACGTACAGAGAGAAGTGAACCGAGAGGGGTTCATCAAGCCAGAGAACGTCCATGGGAAATGTTTACTCCAAGTCTGTTCAGGAACAACCCCCAAAACAGTCCCAGTGGAACCTCTTTTAAGTAAAAACTACAGGCATCGTTCCCTATAAATAAATCCAACGCAGAGTTTCCACATCAGAGCAACATATTAGGCCGTCGTAACTAAGGCCAGTTTACAAGTAAGTCAGCCGTCCTTCAGAGGTGGACGGTAATTCCCATCTGAGGGGCAGTGCTGGGGCCGGGGAACAATGCATGCGAAAGTGCTGTGTGAAAGGTGGAAACTTACACACATAAGGGCTTTTGAAGTATTCGCGGATTCGTAAACATCTCATCCTTTCCTTGCATCCTGTTCTCCTCAATGAGAGAACAGAGAAAAACATGGGCCCATGCCCTGGCCAGTCTGCCCAAGAGTCTGCAATACCAGGGATGGAGCAGAGAGGCTGGGGCAACGCACCCCAAGCCCCGGAAACTCCTCAAAACAGGTTCTGTATTGGGGAGGTGGGCGTGGCAGACGACCAAGCTCCGCGGCTCTCCTGCGGGTTTCAGGTCCTGACCGTGCAATCCTTGGCAAGGCGTTTAAATTTCTGCCACTGCAGTTTTATGTCTTTAAAATGAGAGTAAGAAGCCCTCCCTCTTGAGACTGTTGGAAGGATTAAGTGGGAGAGGACATCTCAGGGCATGGAGTGTCACCTGCTGCTCATTGGGTCTCTGCCCCCGGCGGCCCCAGTGGGAACGGCTGCCTCAGGTGTGAGGACCCCGGACCCCTTCCCACTGGAAGCACATCAGTTTCTCTGAACCGTACAAACACTGGGAACACGTTGCCACCTGTGTTAGTTTGCTGGGGCTCTTGTGACAAAGCACCACAAGCTGGGTGGCTTAAATTAGCAGACGTTTAGCGTCTCACAGATCTGCAGACTGGAAGTCTGGCATCACGGGGTTGATTCCTTTTGAGGGCCGGGAGGGAGACTCTGTTCCCGGCCTCCCCTGCAGCTTCTAGTGGTTGGAAGGTTCATGATCCTTGGTGATCCTTGGCTTGTGGATGCATTTCCCCATCCCCACCTTCACATCATCTTCCCTCTCTGCTTGTCTATCTCTGTGTCCAAATTTCCCCTTTATAAGGACACCAGTCCTGTAGGGGCAGAGTTCACCCTAATAACCCTCTCTTAACTTGCTTACCTCTGAAAAGACCCTATTTCCAAATGAGGTCATATTCACAGGTACTGGGAGTTAGGACTTCAACATCCCTTTTGGGGGACACACAACACCCTCCTAATTGTTTGAAGCTGACTCTGAATGGGCTCCAGGTTCATTCACGACATTTCTGAAATAGGCTCAAAGAATATTTTACATCATTTTCTAAAAGAACAGTGTCCTCAGAATCACTGACTCCTTAGCTTCCAGTAGATCCCTCATGAACGCTTGGCCTTAACAAACCCCAGTCTGGCTCTCTCAGCCATTATCTTATATGAAGAGCAGGTGGGTTTGAACCCAAGCCCTTGGTCAGCCCTGACTGTGAACTGGACTCCAGGAACATGGGAAGCCACGGTCCCAGCTGTTGATGCGGTCACAGGGGAAGGCCACAGGACAGATAGGAGTGCACCAGGGTCCTTCCCAGCAATGATCTTTGAGAGGTGAGGGGAAGAGGCTTCCTTCCCGGGAAGGAAGCCTTTGTCTCCTTGCAGGTGAACATGAGTGCTCCCAGGGCCACAAGAGAACCCTCACCTGCTCTTTCCGTGGTCAGATAACTAATCAGTCACTCAACTGTCATTCTGGGATGAGACCCACTCCCGGGCCTCTGTGTACACAGGAAGTGCAGGGGAACCCCGAGCCCATCATCCCCACGGCACCCCCAGCCCGGGTCCCTGGAGAGTGAGGGGTCAGTAGTAGACCCCACCTTCTTGCCTGATCTCCATTCTTAAAATAATCTCCCCCACCTTGAATATTGGAGGTGCCCACTTCACTTGCACTGAGAGCCAGGAATCCGTTTCCAAACACGCCGGGACCGGGTAGGAGTGCCCTGGACTCGGCACAGGCAGGCCTGGATGCTGGGCCGAGTCCCAACGCTGCCAGTCTGAGCTCTCTGATCCCAGGTGAATCTTGCACTGTTCCAGCCTCAGTTTCCCATGTACAAAGTGGAGATGGTTCCTACCTCACGAGTGAGGGCCATCTCTAAAGGGCTCGTGCAGTGCCGGGCATCCAGTCGGCATGCTCCCTCTTCTCTCTCTGGGCTTCAGTTTCCTTCCCTGCCAGCAAGGCTGTTGGACCAAACGGGCTCTGGCAAGCTCCATGTGGCTCTTGGGGTGTCCTCCAGGGAGTCCAGCGTCTGGCCGGGCAGAAGAAACCTCCCAGCCCATAGGCCTGCTCTGCCGGGAGCTCGCTGAGTGAGCTGGGGCAACTGCTCCCCACTGCTCACAGGCCTGCTGGCTCAGGGTGACCGTGGCGAGGTTCCTGGAGACTCTGACCTCATGCAGCCATCCAGAGGTCTGAGTTTGTGCCTCACCAGGTGCCCTAAATTCTCATACCCCATTCTTTTCTTGGCCATCTCAAAGGCTCTGAGAATGCCAGTCAGATGCTCCCTACCCATCTCCAGGTACCCAGGCCACCTCCGGCATGCTGGAGGCAAAAGCATCTTCATGGGGACACCGCCCAGCGCCTCGCACATGCCATGTCCTGTGCTCGGCACCCGACAAGTACTTGTGCAGCTGAATGTATTATGGGATCCGCTCACCCAGGTTGAAGTCCAGGGGGCAGAATGTTTTACCCCTTCTGGGGGAGGGAGGTAAATGTCCCAGGGACATTTCTATTCTCAGAGTGGAGCCGCAGTAGAAGAAGATGCATAACAGAAGCCACTAGTGCACTCGTGGTGGGCTTGTGGGCAGGAAGGCTAGGGATGGGCTGCCTTCAAGTCAGCCTTTCTCTGCAACTCTTGTTGTGGAGTGAGGTCTGACCCTGAGCCTTGAGATGGTACTGTTGGTGCCTTTTCACTGTCTCTGGGGGAATTCTGCTCACCGCACTGCACCAAGGTGAGAATGAAACAAGGAAATATGTAGGAAGTAGCGTGGGCACGTGGCGTGGTAGAGAGAGCATGGACATTGGGTTCATACCTGGCCCTGCTGGGTGACCTTGAGCAAGTGACCTCCCCTCTCTGGGCCTTAGCTGACTGATCTAGAAACAGGTCACAGTGTTGTCATGAGGACCAAAGGCGCTTCTGTAGGCCACGTGCCCACCCCAGCCTCTCCCCCCACCGCCCCCAACCCCACCAGCTGATTGCATGACAGGCCTTGCCCCCCTTTGCGGGGCTCCTGGCATCATGCAGACAGGCCAGATGCCCAACGTCAGGTGCCAAGAGCCGAATCCCCTGGGCCCGGCCTGGGAGGGGTCCTGCCCTCCAGGTCTTTCCTTTCACCTGGTCTATCTTCGCTGGGTGCTGGCAGCTGCAGTAGCAGAAGCACTGTGCTCAGGCTTGGAAAGACCAGTGTCAGTCACTCAGTGTGGGGCCCTTTCCTCTCTGTGCCTCAATTTGCCTGTCTGTAGACTGGGCGCAGCACCCCCTGCCTCAGGGGCTGGCATGGGGGCTACTGAGGTAACCAATATGCAAGGGCCTGGTAGGTAATTGCTCAAAACTATTTGCTGCGTCAGAGTCCAATGGGGTCAAAGGCCACTGGGGTCCCAGGCATTCCTGAGCTCCCTCAGGCCTCACTCTCAGCCTTGGCCTGCCTGGGGTCGAGGGTGCCCCCTCCCCAGGGTCAGCGGAAGAAATAAGAAGGGACCTGCCTTCCCTTCAGTAGGGAAGAACAATAAAAACTTATAGCATCTTATTGTTAGAAGGAACCAAAGAACTCCTCAACAACCCCACCCAATGACTGGTAACTTTTTAATTTCTTGCTGGTTACCTCCAGGGACAGGGACCTCACTACCTCTTGCGTGACCCAGAGCAGAGATGGCACCCAGTTCACACACCTTGTGCTCAGGCGTTTTATGCATGTATAAACCCAGTGCTCCTTACTCAGGGCATTATGACTTTTAGTTTACACACAATTTTAACCACATGAGTTATCTGATTTCTGTAGCTTAATTGAAGACCCTGCTCGGGTTTCACCTCCCCTGAAACATCCCCAGCAGGACTTCCATCCCCAGGAAAATTAACCACTCACCCTCTGTCCCTGCAGCTCTTCAGATACGTCTCTGTTGTAGAATGTATCCTATTGTGTTTTACTTGGCTGTTCAGTTACATCTCTCTCACTAGATCCTAACTCCCTA
The DNA here is from genome assembly GCF_937001465.1 of Orcinus orca. Classification (NCBI taxonomy): domain Eukaryota; kingdom Metazoa; phylum Chordata; class Mammalia; order Artiodactyla; family Delphinidae; genus Orcinus; species Orcinus orca. The sequence continues at coordinate 6,624,291 of NC_064568.1, forward strand.
GAAGGAGTGGGGCAGTGGAAAGAGCTTGCTTGGACCTTAACTCAAATAAGTCTGACCTTCATGCCCTATTGCCTCCTGGCTGTGTGACCCAGAGGAAATGATCTAACCTCTCTGAGCACACGGATCAACGTCAGAGTCTTCATGAGCCTCTCGCCCTCCTTGAGCAGAGTCCAAGTCTTCCTACCCCTGCCTCCATAGTCCCTGACCCACAGTGGGTGCTGAGTACTTGTTGAGGAGAGGAAGCGCAAGGAGGCCATGGGTACAAGTTATGAGGTGGCAGGGGAGGGAGTTTTTCTGCTGGAAGAGCCAAGAGACAAAACAGTCAGGAAACTAAGATGCGCAGGCCAGACACGTGCAGCAGTCTGGGGCTACTTAGGGAAGGGGCAGCAGAGGGAAACACATCACCACCCAGGAGCCACCCCAGGCAAGCTGCCAGCACTGTGGTCCCTGAACCAACTTTGTTCAACAGGAGAGTGTTCATCTAGTACCTGTGTGACTTAAACTGCCTTTTAAAAAGCAAAAGGCTGAGAAGCGAAGGAAATCGCGAGGGCGACTAAATAATATGTTTGCGACATAGATGTTCTACTGGTTGTCAAATAGGAGCTGTTGTGATCAGCAAAATATCAATTCATGTAAAAGTGAAAAACATAGTCAAGGGCGGGTTCCTCACACCTGAAAGGTTTAAAATAAAACAAACGTCAGCACGCAAAGGGGAAGATTACAGGAGCTGGGAAGTCCCTCGTGTGGAACTGCTCTTCTCCAGAGATGCTGGAGAAAGTCTGGCTCTCCGTTCGACAGGAAACAGGTGTGTTTTCTTCCTGTTCTCTGTCAGTGGACAGAAGGGAATCGGGCGCGCTCTAAGGGAACAAGCGAGGAGTGTCATGGGGCCACGAGACAGGATGAGTGGGGGAGTGTGTCACCTTTTTTCCCTTTAGTCTAGAGAGGCTTCCTGGAGGAGGCGAGATCCAGGCTGTTTGGTCCAGGCCCTCCCCACTGCCCCTGGCCTGGCCTCTCCCCAGTGCTCACACACACGTGGCTGCTTCGTTGGAAGCCTCTATGCTCGGGTCTGGCCAGATGCACATGTGGTGGCTGCCCTTTCCCGACGTTCCCAGGGCCACTCTATACCAGTGACTTGTACAGGGAGTCCTCAGAACAAAAGGACTTCCAGGTAACAGGATTGGAGCCAGGGCACCGCTGATAGGATCAGAAGCCTCAAGTGAACGGTAGCCCAGGAGGAAGCCAGGGCCACAGAGAAGTGCTCACCACCCACACTGCTTTTGGCAGTGGCACTGTTTTGCCGAGCATAGGCGCTGTGGAGGCCGGCCATGCTCCCCCGCCCCTCCCCACCCTGGCCTCCCCCTCGCTGGTCCCAAGACCAGAGAGGGAGGCAGCCCTGCTGGCAGCTGGACCAGGCGCCGTGGCCACCTCACAGGGTATAGCCACAGGCTGCAGACTTCTGTGGTTGCTGTCGGTGCTGAAGCCAAGAGGTCAGAGTGGGGGTTTGTGTCCGTGGCCTGGGATGCAGCGGGGACACCGGGGGATTCGCCACCATCTCTAGCCCAGGTATGGGTGAGTGGTTCACCGGCACAGCCCGCAGCCCTGGTCTGGCTGGGCCCCTCGGGGGCCTGGGACTGCAGCGCAGGGCGGGCACTGAGATGGAAGCAACTTAGTGCAAGGGGAGGGGCCGCAAGCCTGTGAGTGCTGGGCCGGGAGGGAGGCTGGAGGGCAGGCACGCCCTTTGGAAGTTTATGAGGAGCCCCACGGGGTCAGTCTCTGGCCCTCACTCAGCTCTCTGGGCACCCTTCCTGCGGAGGGCTGCTAACGTGAGCGAGAGAGTGAGATAGCCCAGGTTCAAATCCAGACCCCTGTGTGACTTTGCACATTTACCTCCGCTCTCTGTGCCTCAGTTTCCCACCCTATAAAATGGGAGTGGTGATAGTGGGACCTATTTCTTAAGGCTGTTACGAAGATCAGATAAGATGGTAGATGCAGCCGCAGAGCTCTGGGCATCTCCACTGCCCCCTGCTACTCCCTGAACAAGGGACCCACCTTCAGAGGGCGCCTGATCAGCGCTGGAAGGAAAATTAGGAGACTCCTTAGGTTATCGGCCTGATTCACAGGTGCAGCTGCAAAGGAGATGATCTAGGTTATAGCCTCAGACTGTCTGCAAACTTTTCAGCTGGAAGCCTCAGACAAGTTCTTGACCCTCTGACCCCCATTCTTTCATATGTGAAGTGGAGATAATTATAGGATCTACTCCATGGGATACTTGCGAGGATGAAATCATGCCTCACACATAAAAGTTTATCCTGTGCTTCATACTTAAATCGGGAGCCACTATCACCACCACCATCATCACTATTGTTACTATTATTGTTGTTGCCATTGTTGTTGATGATGATGTTTCGAGGAAAGGGAGACTCGGAGAGGGAAAGGGACCTGCCAGCAGTCACACAGCAAGTCAGAGGGCAAGACAGGGTCCAGCCCCGACCTCCTAACCCCCAGTCCCTGTTCTTTCTGCTTCCCTCACCATCTCATTGAACCTCATTGGTCTTCGCCGCCCCTCAGCACATCCTGCCTAGAGCTTGGTTTCCGCTTGCAAGAGGTCACCCTAAAGCATATAAGACCTATCTTTTAGTGACCTCATTGCTTCTGGGCACAGTTTGGGGGCACCACACAAGGGAAGCTGGCATCCCCCAAGATGCTGGGCCAGCAGAGAGCTGGGGGAGGCTATCTTCTCCCCATGATTTCCTCAGTGCCCCTCCAAAAGCCCACAGCTTCCCTCTGTGCCCAGGGATCCTTGGCCAGGGAGACCCCTGAGGGGGGCAGGATACAGCTTTTGAGGGCAGAACTCCTTGTTTTCCAAGAGGCTCCTTAGGAAGGGAAGGATTGGGACCTCAACTTCCACCAAGGTTTCCTTGGATGTTGAGGACAGATCTGGGGTCACCCTCAGGGGTCTCCTGGTTCCTTAGCTGATCTGGGGCACCTCTGAAGGCTTGCCTCTGTCTCTCTACCTTCTAGCCATCTGAGCTTGGGCCTTCCCTGGCAGGGAGGGACGGAGACACAAGAGGAGGCTGAGGAGGGAGAGGAGAGAGAGGATGGAGTTTGCTTTAAGGAGAAAGAAGAGTTATGTACTTGTTTTAATAATATAAATATTACATGAGCAATGATAATTATTATGATTCCCATTTATTGAACACTTACTATGCACCAGGCACTGTGCTAAGAACTTTATATATGTTATTTCAATTAATCTTGACCATAGCCTAATCAGGTAGAAAATATCATGATACCCATTTTACAGATGAGTAAACTAGAAGAGACTTATTTATATACCATGTGGTAACTACAGATGCCAAGCAGATGAAATAAAGAAGGATAGATTCTGAGTGAGATAATAGGGAGTGCTGGGGACTGTGGCAAATTGGAGAGAGCCATTCAGTTGTTTTTTTGTTGAGGCATGATACACATACATTAAAGCATGTACACAGCACTGATCTCAAATGTACCATCTGATGATTTTTACACATATTTACACCACCCAGATCAAAATACATATAGAATATTTCTAGTACCCCAAACATTCCTTCTGAGGCATACAAATTTAATTTTTTTTTTAATTCTGCAAAACTATCACAGCCAAGAGGCACCTAAGGAAGCATGATGACTAAATATAATCTGGTATCCTGGATGGGATCCTGCAAGAGAAAAAGGACTTTAGGTAGAAACTAAAGAAATGTGACTCAAGTATGGACTTTAGTTAATATTAGCATATCAGTATTGATTCATTAATTGTGAAAAATGCACCATAGTAATGTAAGCTGTTAATAATAAAGGGAACTGGACGTGTGGTAGGTGGGAACTCTCTGTACTATTCTTAGCAAATTTTTTGTAAATCTGAAACTGTTCTAAAACAAAAAGTCTATTAAAAAAAAAAAAAAAGCACTCTTCAGATATTTAAGCAAAATATATCCATGGGCAGGGTCTGGCCTTTGAGCTGCCAGTTTCTGACCTCCAGTGGTCTAATGCCCTTATTTTACAGATGAGGAAACTGAGTCCCCCCAAAAGGGGAAGGCACTCGTCAGGGCCCCAGAGTAGGTCAGTGGCAGAGCCAGGACTGAAAGGCTGGTCAGTGCTCAGCTGTAAAGGTTGTGGTTTGGGGCGTGGGTTCAGGGCTGCCAGGGTCTCCCTGAATCCTGAGTGCCTTGCTGAGGACTCGCCCTACAGGAAGCTGCCAGGTGCCACCGGCTTCCCTCTACTGCTTCCCCCTGAGCTCTCCAGGGCTGTCAGTTGGCAACCAGTTCTCCCACTGGCCTCGGCCCCAAAGGGAGTGGTCATGGGCAGTTCCTGTTCTGGGAGCAGGGTGTTGCCTTCCCACTCCCCCCTCCCCAGCCTGGATACACCTGATACATGTCCCCATGGCTAGCACGGGGTCTGAGTTGAGTGTTGGATGGATGGGGAGTGAAGAAATGAAGGGGGGAAGAAATGAATGGAAAGCGTGGATGGTTGGGAGAGAGTGGGGGGAATAAAGGGTGCCAGGAGTGCAGACTCTGCAGCCAGATGGCCTGGGCCTGCCACCTCCAGCCACAGCACCTTGGACAAGTCAACCTCTCTATGCCTCAAATTCCTCATCTGAAAGTGGAGATGATGGTAGCTCCTGTGCCTTACAGGAGTGTGGAGAGGATTAAAGGAGCTGATTGACACGAGGGAGGGAAGTTATAAATATAGGCCAGGAGGGAAGGAGAAATGGGGGAGGGGTGATGATTTCGTTTTCATATTGGGACATGGAAACCTGGATGAAGCCACAGGACTGGCCACTGACCCAGAAAAGGGGTTGGGTAGCTTCACACAGTGGTTAGAGCACAGATTCGGGAGCCAGGCTGCCAGGAATCAAATTCCAAGGCCACCACTTACTAGCCACGTGGCCTTGGGCAAGTGAGTTAACCTCTGTGTGCGCCAGTGTCTTCTCTGTAAAATAGATGTGATAACAGCAGCACTCGCTTCACGAGGTTGTTATGAGAATTAAGTGGTTGTTTGGTATGTGTGTAGCCCGTGGGACTATACCTGGTATGTTTAAAACAACCTCTGGCATATAACAAGTATTTGTTAAATACCTGGGAGAGGTTTTGTACCAGAAACCCACTCCTCTCTCTGGAAGGCGCTGACTCTTGCCAGAGATCGAGGTCCAGGCGTTATAAATTCTCTTACCTCCTGAACCCAGGCAGGAAACTGCCCTTCACGAAGCCAGATGGGGTGAGGGTCGAACTGTTGACCAGTTGCCCATCTATATGGCCTCACCCACTCCAGCCAACCCCGGGGTGAGCAGCATTTCTCATATTTTAAGAGAAGCCAGAAATCTGGATTCTGCACAATTCCCCAATTTTTAAACATTGGCTCTTAGTTCAACTTTATTTTAAGCTCTGAGTAAAACAAACAAATTTATTTTAAGCTGGCTGCTCTCCCAAACAGTTGATTTGCAGCTTCCACCCCAGTCTAGCCCTGCCAGTTTGCTTTCTTTTATTATTTTTTTCCTGCATTTTAGAGAAAAGGAAACTGAGGCACAGAAAGAAATGCTTGAACCTGTGTGTCTGACATTTTATTGGAGGCAAGAAGCAATCTCCTAGTTTCCCTCTCCCGGCTGCAAGCGACACGGGGTCCCCGGGGAATCCACCAGGCTTTGCAGCAGGTGAGGGAGGGGGACTTGAGGGAGAATTTTCCCCTCCGCCTGGGTTCTTCCAGTAGCATATTTGAAATACGATGTTTGCTGACCAGATGCTATCTGCGCCATGCATCAGGGGTGCAGCGGATACGAAGCAGAGTTTCCCCACTTCCAAAGCCTTAGCAAAGATTAGGGATGCTGGGACCCCCAGCGTCCCTTCCAGCACTGGCCCAGCAGATGGGAGGCCACGATTCCAAGGGGTTCCTGACCCTCAGTCTGTGGGAAAGAGCTAGCAATAAACTCTATGTGAAGGAAGTCGCCTAAGTGAGAACTAAAGGGGTTGAGGAATGAGGGGAGGCATGTTCTGGAGGGATTTTTTTTTTTTTTTTTTTTTTTGCAAGAGGGTTAATTTACAGACCTGTCCTACTCTGAACCTGAGTTGTTTTTTCTTTTCTGTTGAAAAACTGCCCTTTGGTTCCCATTTACTTAACCTGTCTGTGCCTCCATTTCCTCATCTGTAAAATGGGGATAAACATTGTATTAACCTCCTGCAGCTTACGATGAGGATGCAATAAGACAGCATGTGCCAAGGATTAAGCAATAAAAACCAGTGTGGCTGTCATTGTCGGCTGCAGCCCGCCTCCCTGTCTGCACAGGTGGGGACTTGAGGAGCTGTGGCTCTTGGCCTTTCTTCCCCCTGACTCTCTACGTGTTTGTGATCTTAGCTTTGTCTGGAGACCTACCAGCTGTGGAGTGCCTCTCATAGGTCAGCTTCTATGCTAGACCCTCCCACCCATTTTCTCTTCCTTAACCCTCAGAGCAACACTGGGAAGGCAACACCATCATCAGCTTTGCAGATGAAGAACCTGAGGCTTTCAGAGGAAACATGACTTATCCAAGGTCACACCCACAGGGGGACCTGACCTTGAGCACACCCTGTTACCTTCCTGAGCCTCTAGCTTCCTCATCTGTAAAAGGAGGTTCAGGACACCCACCCCAGGGCTGCTCTGAGGACCTATGAGGTAATGACTTGGAAAGTGCACTGTCAGCTGCAAATCCCAGCCAAATGGGCAGCATTGATGTGAGTCCTGCAGAGGCCTGATCCCTTTCGGGGTTCAGTGCGCTTTGGCAGCAAGAGTTACAGAGGAAAGTTATTTCAAGTGTCTTTTTCTTGGGTGGGTTCCAAAATGCATCTCCTCTCTCCATCTAACAAGTGCAAAGCTGGCTTCGGCAGGGCCTATGCCTAACGCAGGTAACCTCCGGTGCAATGACCTGCGAGGCGGAAGGAGGTGGGCGTGGTGGCCGCAGGGGAGACAGGGTCATGCGGAAGGCCTCAGGCTATGGAGTCCGATAGACATGAGATGAAATCCCGGCTCTTCCACTTCCTAGCTGGGTGACCTTGAACCTGCTATTCAACCTCTCTGAGCCACACACAGAGTATTGTTATGACGGGGGGTCGGGGTGGGGTGGTGCTGAGCACAGCTGCTGCGAAGCACGAGGATCCACAGACATCCAGCGAGACAAGTGCCAGGTCCCAGGCTGGGGCAGCAGACCTTGCAGAGGGTGGGCGGCTAGAGAGAAACCAGCCTCAGGGCCGGGGGAGAAGGGTTCCTGCTGAACCTGGGAAGGGAACACGGGTCAAGCAGGATTTAGCAGGACACACACTGGGAAGGAACGCCAGCCAAGTAGGTCCTAGCGGCGCATGTACACTGGCCCATGAGGAGCTGGAGGGCAGGCACCGTGTACTCTTCGTCCCTGTGGCCTGGCTCCCGACCAGTGCACAGACTAGATTTTAAAAACTGAATTTAGCGTCCACTTTCCTTTCTGCCTCAAATCCTCCTTGTCCTTCAGTCTCCAACCCCACCACCCGCCTCTGTGAAGTATAGAAGAACACAGGCTCCGGTATCGGACAGATTGGGATTCAAATCCAAACTTTGCCCTTTCTGGCTGAGTAGCCTTGGGCAAATCACCTCCCCTTTCTGACCCTCAGTTTCGTCTTGTCAGTGAGCTAACACTGTCCCTCCCCCCAGCAGAGTTACTGTAGGAGAGGATGTAGATGAAAGCACCTCGCATGGGCCCTGACACAGAGTAGGCATTCCAACAGTGGCACTGCTGCCGTTCCTTCCAAGTGTAGCCCGGGGCCACCTCTGGCTCCGCTGTTCTCCCCAAGGCAGACTGAACTCCCCAAGGAGTTCACGATTTGTCTTTACATCTCAGATGACAGGAGACAAGCACCTAGGCTGTATACCTCAGTGAAGAGTAAGTGTCACCCCCATTCCCACAGTCTCTTTACATGATTTCCACACTGCTCCTATGTTGATTGGACATGGTGGGCTTAATAACATCCATAAAACACCTCGAAAATGAGCATCAGAAGGCAGATCACTGGGGATGAAGGGATAAACCACCCTCAGGGACTAAAACGCCATCCTCTAGCTGTGAGAATGTACAAGTTCATTAGTGTCTCTGAAAGTTCTCATGTTGAAAGTTCATGAATGAAGGGCTTTCTGGCCCCAGATCCCATGTCTTATTCCCAAGGATCGCCTGGAAACCCTGTGCCGTTGCTCAGCTGACTATTTATGGGTGCCTGTCTGGCACCTCCTGGTCACGCTGCGTTCCTGAAAGGGGGCCCTGGCTCTGATCCCTGCGGCAGGAATCCCACTAAGGTGGGGCTGGTGGGGTCTGGGCCCGTAGAAGGGTCCCCTACCCATCTGGGATGTGTGTGCCCTTGAAGCCTGAAGCCTGTCTGTGCCTGGCTCACACCCCCTTACCCTACATGCAGTGCAGGCCCTGTTCTGGGAGCCTCCTCCTCAGAACTGGAAACGGGGTTCCCCCTGTTATTAGCTGGGAAATCCTGCTTTAACACCCAGCACTGTTGCAGCATCTCCACGGCCCTCGGCAAGGGCCTCGGAGAGATTATCTGCAGCAGCGTGGTCTCACTGCCACCCCCTGAGCCCCTGGTGACGTGGTGCCTACAAGTCATGCAGTTTGGTCCAACATAATCACAACCTAAAGGAACAGTCCCTAGCCCACTCTTGGCCCCTCCGGCCCATCTCTTCTTCCGTGTTACTTAGGATTTCTCTCCACTCACCTCCCACGGGCACGGAGGGGTTCACCGCCGGTGCAGGACCGGGCGTCTGAGCTTAAAGCTGGCCCCCAGCCCCCTTACCGCCTGCTCCAGTGCTGGCTCCCACACCCGGCCTCTCCCTCTGGGCCCCTGAGCTAATTACGGGCTTACCTCAATGATTCTACGGAAAAGCTAACTAAATCAGGGTCGGCCATCAATTTTCCGGCTAAGGACAGGCAGCCCGACCCCTCCTTCTCCGTTCCAGGATTCTGAAGCCCTGGCTGCAGCTTTGCTTGAGTCTGAGAACAGAGTTTATGTCTTAGGGCTGATGTGAGGAACAGCAGCAAGACGGGACATTTCCCTCGCTGCCCCTCTGCCCCGTGTCGGGGTGACCATGTGGGAGCAGGTAGGGGGCTTGAAGGACTGGGGTGCAGCCAGATGTGAGCCGCTCGGGGAAGGTGTGTGAGGAGATGAAGCAGGTGACAACCTCTCACATGCAACATATAAAGCAGCCAGCGTGGCGCAGGGGCTGAGCCAATGTTTGTTGAATGAAGGAGTGACTATAAAGCGCCTGGCCCAGTGCCGCTTACAGAGTAAAACACTGAACGATGTTCATTCTCTTGTCCTTCCTGGAATTCCCATTTGTAACTATAAATATTCATAGGACAAGGTGGCTAAGTTCCTAAAACCTTTATGTGAATACGTTTATTGCACATGTTTCCCCTTTGAAATGTGAGGGCAAGAAAGGTCAGGGATGGCTGGGGGCAGTGGGGGTGGGAACTGAGGGCTCTGCTGCCACCGCCTGGCTTCCTTTATCTGGGACTCAGCATCCCCTCTGTAAGGAGGGGTGCCTTGATACGAGTCCCACCTGTGATTTTCAGCCCCTCCCTGCTTTGTCCCCTCATTCGCCGTGGCCTCCTAACCTCCTCGCTGGGGCTGATGTCCGCAGCCAGCACGTGGCCGTCGTTATTTGTTTACTCAGTGCCCACTTGATTGCAGGCAATGAGTGACATGCCTAACTAATTAAGGAGACCCCGAAGGCAGGGAACACGTGGGGGCTGAGGACCCACTCTGTGTGCCAGGTTCAGCAGAGCACTCAGGACACAGGCTGTGGAGTCTGATTTGAATCCCAGCTAGCTGTGTGACCTTCGGCAAGTCACCTAACCTTTCTGTGCCTCAGTTTTCTCCTCTGCAAAATGGGCGTGATAGTAATAGTATCTCTCTCATAAGGTGGTTGTAAGAATTAAGTGAGTTCATACGTGCCAAGTGCTCAGAACAGGGCCTAGAATGTAGTTGGCGCTCCCTAAGCATTAACCATTACTCGTATTTCAGAACTAGGAGCTCACTGATTCCTCACCAAAGCCTGGCCTGTACGACGGCTCCCGTTTTACAGATGAGGTTTGGGGAGCAGGAACCACTTGGCCCCGGTTACCCAGAATGAAATTGCGGCTCCACTGCTCTCTCTCAAAGAGGAGGGTCTGGCAGTGCTTGTCAGGACAAGCAGGGCTGGGGCGGCACAGAGGTGGCGAGAGAAGAGCTGGGCCTCCCTCAGAGGCGCGAGCTGAGTCCGGAGGTGGCTATAAATACAAGAGGCGAGGGGCTTTCTAACTAGGCCAGGAATGTGTGTTAATCATTGAGGTCAGCCGGGCCGCGGCAGCTCTTGGCTGGAAAAGGGTGTATCCAGGAGCGCGCTCTCTCAGAGAAAGGAGCTGAGGAGGAGGGGGGGGCGACAGGCAGTGCCCAGCGGGGGGGCACGCTGGCACCCGGGCTTTGTCATGGGGCAGGGGCCGACCCCCAGGAAGGCCTCTCCTGCCCCTTGTGAACCTTGCGAAACCCTCCTGTAACCCAGATCAGATCAGCCGCCTCAAACCCACCGGCCGGCCAAGGCCACAGCTGTGGTTCGCAAAGGGCATACCCGGGCCGCATTCTGGAGAGTGAGCACTTATTTTAATGTGTTTGGGGGGAAAACACAACTGGCAAAGCAAATCCATGATCTCGTGGCTGTGAATGCTTAAGATAATATACTAAGAAGGTATATACGTTTTTTAAAAGGGAGTTGAGTGAAAGAAGGATGTGAAGTGTGTGCTATACCTGTGGAGGCGGCAAGCATCATTCCTGAGGTGTAGGGGCTTCTGGTCCCCAGGCGAGCTGCCAGCCCCCTTGCCGTGGGGTCCCAGTGGCCTCTGCCACTCCCAGACCACAGCCCAGCCCCGCCCTCCCCAAACAGGCCAGGCACTGGCACCCCACCCCACCTCCACTCTCTCTGTGCCTGTCCCCCTTTCCTGGCAAGGACCAGGAGAAATGAGGCCCTCGCTGGGACCTCCTCCGGGCTGCCCTAGGCCCTTGTCCATCCACGGCCACTCCCTGCCTATGTGAGAGTCACCATAGCTGGGACCATGGCTCCCTTGGTGATGGGGAAAGCGAGCTCTGGGTGTTTCTGTCCTCCTGCTATGCCCAGGAGGCAGACACCCGGTCACATTCTGGAGCCGTCACTGCCTGGTGCCAGTCCGTGCACGTGCACTGTCACCCTCGGGGCTCCGTCCCCTCCCTCATCTGTCAGATGGGGTCACCAACTTTCCTAACCTGGGGTTGGTGGGGGGGGGGACGGTGCACGGAGTCAGCGTGCTTACTCCACCTGAAGGCCCACGTCAGCGCTCCACAAACATTGTCCTGATTATTCGCATCATCAGCACAATTGTCATCATCAGGGGCCGATGGACGTTCAGTAAGTGAGTCCACGGGGGTGCAGGGTGGAGGGGAAGGGAATAGGGCATCTTTGCATTTAGGGTCAGGAGAAAGTTCGCAGTGCCTACTGGCTCCGCCCCTCTCACTTTGAATACGGGGCAGCTGAGGCCGGCGCTGCAGCCCTGGAACCAAGGCCCAATCTCCTGATGCCCCACCGCCATCTCCCTCCCCAGGCTGGGGGAGGAGGTGACTGAGGCCCCACTCACCTGCCCAGTGAGGCACAGCAGGCCTCCCAAGCTTCCCAGCGAGCCTGGGGAGGAATTCCAGGGGCTGCAGCAGCGGAATTCTCACTTCACCCAGGCAGTGAATCGAAAGCCTCATTCTTTGTAGATTCCTCCCATAGGTGGGAGCAGATGTGACCTTTGTCATTTGTTATTTTTAGCAGAGCAGGCGAAGAATGATAAAAACCTGTACGGAGCTGACTATAAATAACATGCCTGTGGCGTTTTTTTTCTTTAACACATCTAAAAATTGTAGATCTCAACAAGCATTGCCCTTCAGAGCAGAATAACAGCATTAGCACGGCGCTGTACAAATAGAGTCAACCTCACCCCAGCTATTAATGGGGATCACCGTGCAAGTCCCCAGGGCAGACAGTTTTCTCATCCCCATCCTGCAGGTGAGGAAACAAGGATGAGCTCGGCTGGTAGAGCTGTTGGCACGGTGCCTGACCCATGGCAAGAGCCCGATTTATATCACCATCCTTACCGAGGAGTCTCTGAAAGGCCGAGAAGCTTGTTCGGTGTCACAGGGGAAAGGCCCGGGGCCGGGACCTCCTCGGGGCCACCTGTCTCCAAACGCAGTAGTTCACTGGCTGCTGATGGGCCTTATGGGGCTGGAGGAAGAAGAGGTGGGCGTGGAAAGATCAGAGGAGTGGGTGCCAGGCATCGTGGAACTTCAGGATGAGAGTGTGAGCGAGAAGGTTGTGGCTGGGATACTGGAGGCTGAGAGGAGGACTGACAAGGGTTCAGAAAAGGGAGCGAGGGAGAGGGAAGATAACTGGCCACCAGGCTTCTAGGGCTGTGGCTCACCAGGCTCACCTCATCTGACTCCGAAATCCCTGTGGGCAGAGCAGCTATCCTTAGCCCTCCCTGTGGCAGAGAATAAGAGAGACCCAAGGGCAGGTTACCAACGCTGGGGTGGGTGAGGGTGGCCAGGTGTGGAGGAGCAGGTGGAGAGAAACCAGGGCAGAAGAGGTCCCGAGACCCGGAAGGCAACAGACTCCAGGCAGCAGGTTTGCGCTCCTGACCAGGGCTCGGTGGTGTGCTGGGGAACGTTCTAGACCGGCTCGTAGGGAGGTGAGGGCCCTGATACGTAGCGTTTGCTGGTGTCTGTGGTGTAAGTGCTCCCACCCTGGCAGGTCGCAAGCTACCAACGTGAGGTGGCCATAGACGTGATCAGTTCTCACGAGCCACTCGGAGTGACTCCAGAGCACCCCAGGCAAGACTGCCGCTGTGCCAGCCACACAGGGTGGGATACTTATGTCCCAGTTGCTTCAAGGCAAGAGAGGAGGGCCTTGTGTGCCGTTTTAAACTACCATTAACTGTGGACAGGTGAAGCATTTTACATGCAGTAGCTCAGTTAATTCAAAGCACAATCCTCTGAGCTAGACATTATGTCTATCGTCCTGATGAAGAAACTGAGGCTCAGAGAGGTGAAGTGACTTGCCCAAGGTCACACAGCCAGTGAGTTATGGAGCCTGGATTTGAACCCAGGAGTCTGTGAGTTCAAAGCCCCCACCCCAGCCACACACACCCCCAGCCTCCAGCCAGGTAGTTCTAGGACCTGAGTTGGGGCTGGATTTTCAGGCAGGAGTTCATGGGATCCCTCTGTGGGGCTGGCAGCCGAGAGTCCTGACCAAGGCCCAGAGGAGATGCTTACCTCCCTTGGGGGAGGTTCTGAGAGGTCTGAGACACCCCCACATGGGTGGGGCACTACCTAGCCCTCACCCAGGGCAGAGGCACCACTCAGCACCCCCAGGGCTCCTCAGACCCTCCCTCCCTTCTTTGCAGTTGAGTGTCCTGCCCCAGGAGGCAGCCCCCACACTGCCAGGCATGTAGTACGTGCTCAATTCACACTGAAGAAGTGAACCAATGATATCTTCTGATTCTCTCTCGTTTTGTTTGAAATCAAAGACCAGATTTCCTATGGCTTCAAAGTGTTATCACCTTGCAGAAGAGGGACGGAGAAGCAAGCCAGACTTTGCTGAGCACCTACTATGTGTCACATGCACATGTTACTCATTCATGCCTCCCAACACTCTCACAATTGCAGGTATTATTTCCATTTCACAGATGTAGAAACTGAGGTTCAAATTGGCCAAATGACTAGCTCAATAGTAAGTGGCAGAGCTGGGGTTCAATCCCATATCTTTGATCCCCAAGCCCCTGCTCTACTCCTCTGCTGTGCCGAGTCCCCCAGAAAGAAACAGCTCCTTTTATCCAGGAAGCTACTTACAGTTTGTCAAGACTTGTCCATTTCCTTCTTGTATTTTGTCATTGCAAATTGACCCATGGTGGTGGCAGGGCAGGAAAGCTGGGGGAGAGGAAGGTGGGCTCAGGAGAGAAGGATGCCCCCTGCCCCACAGCATTTGGTCCCACCCCGGCCGACTCCTGGTCCAGGACTCACCCCACCTCCCAGGGCAGCCTGTCAGTGGTCTTGTAGTGAGAGTGTTGGCCCAGCCTTGAGGGCAGTCCCACGCACAGAGGACCCCACTGATGCAGGGTCTCCTTAGAAGGTGGCCCTGGCCCCTGTGTAGGTGCTTGCTTTTGGAGCCGTATCTGATGAAGAGGGGTGCTGAACAGGTAGCCCCACGAGGTGACACGAGAGTTTTCTTATAGGGTTAAAGGTCTGCCCTGGAGCCAGCACTTGCCTCCGAGCCCTGGCTTAGCTGTGGCGTGTCCAAGGCAGATGGCTGCCTGACTAGGCCTCAGGCTCCCCATCTGTAAAACGGAAGGGTAGGCTGCCAGAGGGGCATGGCAGCGTCTCCCAGCCCCGACGGGCCCCGATTCCACATAAACCAGCTCCACAGGCAGATCCCAAATGGAATTCCCTCTGGGGAGAAAAGTGGGATGCCTTTGTGGGGACGACTTTGGAGGCCATCAGCATTGCCCACTGCCCACCTCCCTCTTCAGCCAGCTCTGACTCCACATCTCACTTCTACCCTGCTTCCGTAGGCCACTTGCTGGACACCCTAGTGGGGCCCCAGCGTTCCCCAGACCTCTGGCAGGGTAGGAAGGAGATATCTGAGTTCAAATCCCAACTCCACTTACTGAACAACCTTGGCCAAGGTCCCTGACCTGTCTGTGCCTCAGTTTTATCATCTATAAAATGGGGATAATAGTCAGAACTATCTTAAGGGGTGAGAATTGAATGAGCCAAAACACGAAAAGTTCTTAGAACAAACGTACCTGGCATGTAATAATTGTTCGGCCAATACCACCTCTCAGTACTACTATTTAGGATTCATAGTAATACCATCTATTCTGCCCAGCAGGGCAACCATCAAGGCCCTGGAGGGAGCACTGGATTGAGAGTCCTGAGCCCACAGCTCTCATCTCAAGTCACCCACGACCCTGGGGACAAGGGCCCCCTTCCCCTCTCCTGGCCTGTTTCTCCTTCTGTCAGGTGGCTCCCCTCAGCTCTCAGCACATCTGGGAGTCCGTATGTGTCTATTGGATGTGCTTTTCCTCCCAGCCGAGGCTGACGTGTCCCTGGCCCAGAGTCTGTCCCAATCCCGGTTAGTAGAATGGGCACGTTCCTTGGGGAAGGTGGGTGTTACGTGGTGCGGCTGTCCCACGGCACTGTGGAATTCTGTCCTGCGGCAGGCCCTTGCCACGGGCCTTATGTTCCTCATCCTGTTTAATCCTTCACACCCTTCTAAGGTTCCTCCTATTCCCAGGATAAGGACAGGACTCTGTAACTGGTCCACAGGCCCCTGCCCGCTCCTGCCCCTTGCCCACTCTCCCTGTCTAAGTCATCCGGGCCTCCTTTCCACCCCCTGAGAAAGGCTATGCCCTTTCCGGCCTCAGGCCCTTTGTCACCACCCCGTCCTTTTACCTAGTGAGCTCCTGCTCAGTCACCACCCCCTCGGGGAAACCTCCAGCTGCCCCCCTCACTCCCACGAGAGACATTTCTGCCTAACGTGCTCATGGCCTCCGCCCCTTTATCGCAGACCCCTTGGTAAATTTACATTCGTTTGTGCGCTCATTTCATTTCACAACTGTCTCTAAACCCTCCTGAGAGCGGATACCGTGAGCCCTTCTGCTCACCGCCGTATTCTCAGCACCTAGCAAGGAGCCTGACGAGTAGTGGACATCAGTGGATGTTGCTGAGCAAGTGAGCCGCCAGAGAGGCAGGAAGCAGATGGTGCCGTGCCTGTTTTACAGATGAGGAGCCTGAGGCCAGAGAGATGCAGAGATTTGCCCGAAGTCACACAGCCCATCAGGGTGGAGCAGGGTTTGAGCTAGTCCATCGGGCTCAAGCTCCCAAGCTTGGTGCACCCACCCCCACTTCCTTGCTACCTGTGGGTGCAAAGAGGGACTGAGACAGCTGAGCCCCTTCATGTCCCAGAGGCAGGGGTTTGAGTGACAGGTCAAGGGCTTCGGTTATGCTGAGAGCCCTGGCTGCTTGGAAACCTCATAAGGGGTGAACCCCCAAGCCTGCCGCCCCTCTGCAAGCCTTCCAGGAGACATCTGAGTTCTAACTCTGGCTCCAGCTGTTTGGTCCTGGGCTTGTCCCCTCCACTCTGCAGACCTCGGTCTCTTCATCAGTAAAACAGGAGTGATCTGCTCCACATAGCAGGTTCATTGTGTGTTAGCACCCAGGAAAACACTCAGCAGACAGTTGATATGGCCCCCGCAGCCTCCGTCCCGTTCTGATGAGCCGCAGACCACGGGCGTGGCCACGTTCATGCCTGAACTTCTTACTGATCACAACTCCAGTTGTGTCCGGCTCTCCTGCCAGTCAGCAGGCAGGCCTCTCAGCTTGTAGGATCTCAGTTGTCACCCCTCTGCCCTTGTCCTCCCTGGGAGGTCCTCTTTCCCTGCTGGGTCCTTACAGCCTCCTCAGTGGGAGGACGTCCGCAGAGATCACAGGCTTCAGGGCAGTGGGCGTTAGGTTTGAATGCTCAGTCCTGTGCCACCCAGCTCTGTGCCCTGAAGCAAGACACTCACCCTCTCTGGGCTTGATCTTCTCCTTTAAACTGAGGGCTGAGAACACTCAATTCTCCTGGGGTGGTGATGACGAGTAAATGACATCTCTTGTGTTAAGTGTCTGGCACATAGTAGGCGCTCAGCAAATGACAGATTTTCTTCCCTCTTCTCCTGACAGTCCTGGATTCATCGTCCCCTCTCCCTCTGTTTCCTCCTTCCTCCTCCTTTTCTTCCTCCAGGGAGTCAGCCTTCTGGCAGGAGTGAAAACACATACATACACACAAATGTTAAATAGGGACCCCAGCACAGTACCTCACATTTAGTGAGGGCTGAATAAATATTTGATGACTGAATAATCCAAAGAAATGAATTACTGACGGTAAAATGTCAGGCTCTAGGTACCTTGGAGAGAGCATTTAGGGACAGGGGCTCCTCTCTGGTTGCTTAACTCACCTTGAGTCCAGCCCTGGGCTCAGGCATCCTGAGCCTGTTGAGACATCTCTGGACAGGGTTTCTGAGTGAAGTTGGGGGGGTCTTCCTTTCCTCTTCCCAAGGTGGGCATACAGAGGAAGCCCCATTCATTGACAGGTTCAGGAAATAGCAACTCTTAAATCAGGACCTCCAAGCAAGCCCAAAGGATATTTCCAGAGCCATAGAGAGATGCAAATACCAGTTTAAAACCACCAGGGGAATTGCATTTTCATTCAACAAACCTGTATTCATCGGTTCAATCAATATTTATTAAGGCTCTGTGCCCAGTGCTGGGACACAACAGGCTAATTAGACTTGTTCCCTATCCCTAAGGATCCCCCCAGACTGATGGACAAGACAGATGTACATAAAAAATTTAATTGCAGCAAATCTTTTGAGGGGGAGTAGGGGAGGCAGGGATGATGGAGGGGAAATCAGGGAAGGCTTCCTGGAGGAAGGATTGTTGGAGGATGATAGAAGTTCTCCTGGCAGAGAAGTGGGGAAGCAAGCCATCCCTGGAGTGTAGACGGTACACACAAATACACAGAAGCATGGAAATGCAAGGGTGTGTTTCAGAAGCAAGGAAGGCTTGATGTAGGGAAAGTGGACAGAGGATAAGGGGAGGGGTCTGGAACAGTCATCCAGGCCTCATGAGTCATGGTGAGGAATTTGGGTTTTATGCTGAAGGCACAGGGCAGCCAAAGAGGGGTTTAGAAGAATTAAGGAAGGTCCTTAGGGTGCAGGGGGTGGGTAAACGGGAGGAGGATGGCAGGCGGAGCAGCAGGGAGACCGAGGTGAGGAGGCAGGATGGACGGATGGGAGTGGGCAGTGTGTAAGTGCGTGTGCATTAACAAGGCGGCATTAACCTGAAGGGCTAGCTGCCCGTGGATGAGACCGTGTTTCTCGGGCCTGGAAAAGGCAGCCTCCCCCAGGGAGTCCTCCCAGAGTAGCTCTTGACTCACTAGGCTCTGTGTTCTGCCAGGTGGGAAAGTGCCTGCTCCCTAATTGGCCCCTATTCCTGCCCTCGCAGTGAGGTGGCAAGTCAGCCATAGCCACATACCTGCCCCGCCCCGCTGGAGGATTGGGGTGGGCCCTCTGGGCTGAGGTTTTCTGATCTGTGGGAAATTGAGGTCCCGCGTGGCTCCCTGGACCCAGGCTTATGCCTGCCTCCGACAGTCCCTGGACTCAGCGTGGGGCCTCGCGCAGCCCTGGTTTTAGGCCCCGGTTCCCCTACTCTATGACCTTGGGCAACATCATTTCACCTGTCTGTACCTCAGTTTCCTCATCTGTAAAATGGTGGGGGGGAAGGGTAAAAATAGGACCTACCTCCCAGGATTTTGTGACGCTCACACCACATGAGACACACGGTAGGATGTCGATGTGAATGGCAGCTGGAGTTAGCCAGGGGTCAGGCCTGTACCCTCCTTCCTGAGGGAGCAAGACCCAGTGGGAGGAGCTGGGAATCGGGGACCTGGGTTCGAGTCTCAGCAGAGCTGTCTGGGCCTTCAGAGTCCTAGAGACCAGCCCTGCCTAGGCCCCACTGGTGGTATCTGAGAACCATTACAAGCCAGTGGGATGAGGGGCTGGGAGAGGCCCACTCCCCCAACCTTTCCCAGGGGCCTTCGGAAGAAGTTCACCCCTATGTTTTTTCTATGAATAACCACTGCCATTCTCCTCTAGCAAACCTGCCAAATAGGTATTATTGTCCCCACTTTGCAGATGAGAAAACTGGGACTCAGGGAGGTTGAGTCATTTGCCCAAAGTCACATAGCTGGTAAATGAAGGAGTCAGGATTTGAACCCAGGTTTGTCTGACCGCAAACCTGGGCTGTCTTGTCTCAGCCCAAGATCAGGTTGTCTTGAAGGACTTTTGGACTTCGGTGGGAGTGGGTATAGGACCCCAATATGGTAGAGGAAAGACTTAGGACAAGCTGGGCCACATAGCCCCCTAGACATTCCGTGGCCCCTCGAGGTCATGGGCCTAGGAGAGCCTGAGTCATGGGCCTCAGAGTTGGGTGGCTTGAGGCAAGGACAGAGGGAAGAGCCTAAAGCTCGAGTGGGACAGATCTGGGCTCAAATCTCAGCTCTGGCCCTCGCTGGTCCTCACTGGCCCTGTAATTCCTAAGCAAGTTGTTCAAAATCTCCAGGCCTCAATTTTCTCCTGCAAAATGGGAAGAAGCCCGATCTCTCCGTGAGTGATTAGTGGAAGTCAGACAAGGCAGGGATGGGAGGGGCCTTTGGAAATAGCTTCTCATCCCCTGAGAGGCCCAGCCAGCAGCTCACTGTGACGGCAGCTGCCCCAGGACCCCCGGCCCGGCTCCAGAAGACCCTGAGCTGGGCAAGGTGAGGGCAGGTATAGCCTTCGTTCCTGCTTCCCCTCAAGGGGGAAAAGCCCCAGAGGGCCCGCATCTCCTAGAGAGGACACAGCTGGCCTCGGATTGCTTTCCATTCTGCCTGCCTCAGACCTGTCTGGACCTACCTCATCAGTCTCCCTTATGCAAAATGCCTCCATCAGCTGGGGCCAGGCTCCCCACCCTCATGCCTGGGTGGACTGACCCTCTCTACTCCCCCTCTCTCTCCGGCCCCAGGATCTGCCCCAAGGGGAGAAAACTGGGCAACTAAACACTGTTTGAAATATGACTGGACCGGCTCTCCCCTCACCCCTGCCCTATTTCTCATATCTTCCCCCAACCCTGACCCTCAAGCCATGTCCACCATAAGCCAGATCATGCTGGAGGCAGAAGCTGTGGGTAATCCTCCTGGCTGGACTCCTGCCTCTCTCCCCCTCTTCCCTGTGAGGGACCCTGACCTGTCGTTTCCAACCTTCCCAGAGTTGCGACACTGGGCCATTGTTTGTCTGATTTCACAACACCTCTGCCTGTCCAGTACCTCCTGCCCCCAACATATCCTGGAAGGACAGGCCAGATGCCCCAGGTGTGTCTGCTGCAGGAAGGGGAGGCAAAGGGGGCAGGGCAGGGGACGAATGTCTGTGGCCAGATTCGACCCTCAAGGATGACCTTGGCAAGCCACTTACATTCTTTTCTTGAGGCCTCAGTTTGCTCCACTATAAAATGGGAGAACTGGATAAGAGTCTTTCTAGTTCTGGTATTTGAACTTAAAATCACATAGCAGCAGATTTCATTCAAGCCTTTATTGCGGCACCCACTACGTGCTGGGAGCTGGGAGCTGGGACTCTGGAGACAGAGTTGATGTGGTCACAGCCCAATGAGGGAGACAGATGTGAAACCATCACAATATGTTGTGATCAGAGCTGGGCCAGAGTTATGAACTAGTTCTGTTGCTGGAATCAGGAAGGACTGTCCAAGGAAGGGGCATTTGAGCTGGACTTTGAAGGATGAGTAGGAGTTCATAGGCCTAACATAAGAAAAAACTTCCAAACTCTGCTATTTAACGTTTGGACTGCCTCAAAAGTTAGGGAATATCCTGTACTTGAGGTATGGATGCAGAGGCTGAAGTACACAGGCCTGAAATGCCAAGAAGCTGGGAGCTTAGCCAGGTGCCGTGTTAGTCTTACATCCTGAGAACCAAAATCCATAAGCTCCTGAGAGTTTGGTGTCTGTTGGTGAAGGCCCAGCCCACCCCTCACAGGGGCTAGTGAGCAGGCAGGACTTAGAACTGCCAAGTGGATGAGTACTGGGGCCCCCAGGCGGCCTGTGCCATGCTGGCCTTCACATGTAGGGAGCCCTGGGCTTGGAGTCCTCAGGCTTGGGTCACAGGTTCAGTCTACCCCTTCCCAACCAAGGGACTTTGTGCTGGCCACCACACGCCTCTGAGCCACACGCAGATTCCTAATCTGTAACATGGGTGCTCACAGAAGCCATTCCAGCAGTACTTGTGAGAAGCAAGCGATGTACTGTTTTGCAGGTGGCCTTTGTGAACAAAAGTGTGCCGGACATGGACAGGATTGTCATTGCTGAGATGGTAGCTCATAACCGGCCCCTGGTGGGACTGTTTGTTTTGTAATCACAGGGAAAGGGTTTTGCCCCCATTAATGTCACGGTAATGACGGTGGGATTCCTGGCCCAGACAGTTGCTCCAACAGATGGGAGCTGGAGTGGTCCTTTCCCCTCTGCCGGTCTGTGCTCACCCTCACCCCAGTGTCTCCGACACTTTTACTTGGCCCCGTGTTGGAGGGCAGAGGCTGGCCTGGCCCCTCCTGAAGTAGAGTTTGTCTTAGAAGTCTGACTGGAGAGGGGCCAGTGGAGTCCCCCGTCTGCACCCCCAAGAAGGGGCCAAGGTGGGAGGTCCCTGTCGCAGGCTATCGGTAGAGGATGAAAGCCTCCCTAAGTGGTGTCCTGGGCTGCTCCCTCGGAACCCAGCCTGGTGCCTTCCCTGCCTGCCCTACTGGAGCCCAGGGCCACCCAGTGCCCAGCACCCTAAGCTTCTCAGCAGCCTCCCTGCATCTCACTCTGCCTGGCCCAGAGACAGAAGGGGACCCCTTAGTGGGGTTAGGGGGATGAAGGGCAAGGGGGTATCAGCGTGGCCTTGTTGACAGGGGCCCTGCCACTGGCGCTCCCGGCTCTATGCCTCCTGTGGCCCCTCTGCCCGGCCAGGTTCTGATTTTGGTGCAGTGCAGACTTTCAGCTTAACGAGACAAATTGATATTCTGTGCCAGCCCAGGGATGGAGTGGCAGCTTGGGACGCTCGCTTGGGCGGGCAGCTCAGAAGTGGTCAGGGGGTGGGGGCAGTGGAAGGAGGCAGCTCTAGTCTGGAACTCCCTCCTGGGGCACCCCCCAGCCCTCACACACCCCCTCCACGCGGACAGGTGCCCCAAGGTACTCCTGAAGGTCCTTCCACCTTCAGTGCCCTCCTGCCAAGCAGGGCAACCCTCCTGGAGGGGGCACGGCAGTGGAGGGGAGCCTCCTGAATCTGAGAGGAGCCCCTTCACCCACTGTGACCTCCTCCCCTTGTTCCTGGGGCTGTCCTCCCACCTGGCTGGATTTAAAGAGGCAGCAGGTCTGCCAGAGATGAGGCAGGAAGGAGCAGGCAGCTGGGTGGGGGAATCCCATTCCTGCAGACTCCTTGTTGGGGGTCCCTAGGGTCCTCTGGACATCACCAGCCCCCGGCAACTCACCACAGATGTCCCTGCAAATTCTGTAGATGTGCGAGGCATACGCAGTGGGCACCCGTGAGTAGAGAAATGGCCTCTTGAGGGGGTCCTCTGCAGACCTGCAACCCCCAGGCAGATGGGGCTGCACACAGTCCAACCCTGGGGCTGCAGGGGTTCAGGGGTTGTGCTTCCACGGCAGCAGGGAGTTCGCTGCAGGCTCTGCTCCGTCGATCCTGCAACCACAGTTGTGTTTAGACTGTGTTGAGTCCACTGCTCCTCATGTGACCTTTGCCCCCTAGGTCTGGGGGTGTCCTGATCAAAAAGAAGGGGCACCAGAGCCCCTGCCCAGCCGAATGGGTCCCCCAGAAAGTAAAGGAAGACTTAGGGCCATTTGAGCAAAATCCTCTTCTCTCTTTCACTGACCCCCACTCCACTACTCGAAGGACCCCCCCTCCCCTCCAGCGCAGCCCCAAGTCTACCCTCACCATGCCCTTGACATTCCCTCCTACTTCGGGGGAGCGGGCGTATTCCTGGGACTCCGCCAGCTTCAGTTCCTCATGATCCCACGGGAAGAATTAAAACCGCAAACAACACCGTGGTGGTTCGGTCCACGCCCCCACGCCCCCCACTCTCCTCCCCCAGTCCCCCCACCAGAATGAGGCCTCCCCGCGTCCCTCCCTCGTCCTCCTGCCCCCTCCCCCAGCCTCCAGCAGCGCAGCGGCCTCTGCCTCCCCGGAGACTGCATTTTGCCGGGCGAGATGCTCTCCTAGAAGCCGGCGCCTCCCCCCCCCCGCCCCCCCCCCTCCTCGGGCAGGATGGTACAGTCTGCAGAGGGACCCGGGCACACTGGCTGGGCTCAGCCGCGGCACCAGCTGCCGCACCGAGATTACGGGGCTGCCCGCCTGGAAACCGTGCCGGATTTGTGGCGATTTTCATAGCCAAGTAAGTACCGGCATCCCCCAGCATGAGAAATAAAAAATAAAAAGCGCCCCACTCCGCTCTCCCCTTCCTCCCTCACCCATTTTATTTTGTTTAATTTCATTTGGTTTTTTTCAGCGCTGATGGTGGTGGCGGCGGCGGCAGCGGGGGGTGGGGGGGGGCGGGGGGGGGAGCCGGGCTTGTTTATCTGACAGCAGCTGAGGCTGCATTGGGAGCCGCTGCTGAGGGAGGCACTAGTGTGAGGGTCCGTGTGTTGGGGGGAGGGCTGGGGCGCTGGGGACACGGGCAGGGGGGCCTCGGACAGGCGGATACCCGGGATCTCAGGCAGATTCCGGCAGCCTCTGGACAGCAAATGCCCCTAATGGATGTTACGCAAGGGCCGGCCAGGCGACAGTGTGGGGCAAGGTTCTTTTCCCTCTGAGCTGCGTCCCAGGGAAACAGAGGACCAGAGGGTGCCCCCTGCCCACTGCGGCCAGAGTCCCAGGAAAGAGGCAGAGGGATGCCCCCGTGGAGGGTCCCCTTGGTGGGGTGGGCTGCTGTGTGCCCCGGGCCACCGGGTCAGGCCAGCCAGGGTGTGTGGTGGCATGGACAAGTCCCCCGGTCCCTGAGATGGCCAGGAGAGGGGCAGGAGTGGGGTGGCCAGGCCATTGTGTAGCGGTCATGCTGGGTGGTGGAGTTGGCACTTTCTCCCCAAAGCCCCGTTCCTCTGCCAGCCTCGGTGGCCTCTGGCTGAGCCCTAGGCACCTGGGGCTCCTCCCTGCTCCCTGGCAGGGTCAAGATTGGGAAATCCAGCAAGGGGCCTCTGCACTCCCCAAGGGTGGGCTGCTATGGGCAGCCACTCTTTCTAGCCAAGTGGCCGTTCCACACCACGGCTGTCCTCTGCTCACCCAGGTCACGTGGCAAGGGGTCTCTGTGACTGGACTGCCCCAGTCAGGCAAGAGCCCCGGGGATCTGGGGGCCTCCACCCAGAGACCCAGCCTGGCTCGACCTTCAGAAGGGTAAGTGAGCAGCAGGCTGGACCAGCAGAGGGTCTTCGTGTGACTCTGAGCCCCCTTGCCTGGCACAGAACGGGCTCCTTTCCTCACCTGCATTGCTCTCCAAATCACTGGGAGGAGGCAGAGCTGATGTTTGGGGCATTTCCAGGAGTGGCGGGCGCCCTCCGGAGAAATTCTGCTTTGACGTGTGCAATGCGAGGGGGCTTGGGGCACAGGCCTTGGGGGCCTCCGCCTGTTAACTTCATTGAAGGAGCAGTGGCAGGGAGGGGGCTGCAGCTCTGGGGGAACCCTGCTGGCAGGGTCCAGGAAAGAGGTTGATGGCCCATATTATTTAGCCACCTTTGTACCCCCAGTCCCATTCTCATCAAGGCATATATACATCCACAGATTTGCACAGGTGCACATGTACAAATATAGTACACAGAGTAGTGCATCGTATTTGTTCAAATCACACACACACATACGGCGTGCCCATGCCCTCAGATACACCCAGCACATGTGAATACAGCTCACATTCCTGAATACCACTGCTCACCTGCAAAATACAGCATATACACGAATGCAGCATGCGCGCGCGCACACACACACACACACACACTCACACTCATACCTGGGAGTGCAGCATGCCCGCACATGCATGTAGCACCAACACAGGAATGCAGTAGGCTGCCCGTGGGTGAATCGGCCTGCACACCGCGGTGCCCTGCAGCAGCCGCAAATGTGGCATGCGTCCATGTGAGGGCTGGCCCCTGTGAAAGTGACAGGCACACACATGTGGTGTCCTGAGTGCCATCTGCATGCCTGTCTGGGCATTGGCAGGCACACAGCCTGCTGGAATGTGCCCACAGGTGAATGTACGTTGCACAGGTACAAAGACAGCCCAGGCACACAGATGCAGCACCTCTGCAGGTGCTCTGTGCGCACACCTGCCCCTCAGCAGCTAGGCATCCTCCGTGGGAGCGAAGGTGCCTCTCTAGGCGCTGGGGAGAGGCTTGCATCTTAGGAACTGCCTGTGGGGACAGAGGGACACCTGCTCCCACACAGGCCTAAGGGGAGGGCCAGGCTTCATTCCCAGGAAGCCACGATTGGGCTCAGCAAGGCCATCTTGGGTTATTGATGTTCTGCAAAGAGGGCTGCCCGGAGTTGGAAAGGAAACAGAGGAGGGGGCGGGAGCTACTGCCCACCAGGGCAGACCAGCTACCGGTCTAGAGGCAGCTCCAGACCACCAGGAGCCTGGACTAGCCCCACCACCCCCTTCTCTGGCACCAGAAAACCGGCACATGGCTGTGGGGTCTCAGAAAGCTGGGGCCTGGGATGCCTCCAGCAGCCTCCAAAGTCCTCTTCAAACCGAAGGTCAGAAAAGCTGCCCGTGGCTGGTCCCTTCCCGCTGTTTTCCCACTACCCCCACCCCACTTCTCCCTGCCCAGCACAGGTGCGGGTCAAGGGGCAGGGGTAGATGATAATGAGCCCTCTAGCATTCGCTGAGCTGATGACTCTGCGTGCGTCGCTTCAGTGGGGCCTCTCATAGCCTCATTATTCTCACGCCCCAGATGCGGAAGCTGCGCAGAGAAGTGAAGACACTTACCCAAGGTCACACAGCTGGAACGTGTCAGAGATGGGTTGGAAGCCAGGCCATCAGGCTCCCTGCCTGCC
The DNA here is from genome assembly GCF_937001465.1 of Orcinus orca. Classification (NCBI taxonomy): domain Eukaryota; kingdom Metazoa; phylum Chordata; class Mammalia; order Artiodactyla; family Delphinidae; genus Orcinus; species Orcinus orca. The sequence goes on from NC_064568.1 coordinate 6,650,043, forward strand.
CTCCTGGACCCTGTCCTCCTTTCCCCTCCTGGGTGAGGCCAGCTCCAATTTGGGGTGCCAACTTCCTGAGCACCAGTAGGCCAAGAACTTAGGATTTGGGGGTGAGGCTCCAAGAAAGGGTCCAGAGGGTCTCCTGTGGGTGAAGGCGGAGCCCTCCACAGGCAGGCGTGGCCTTGTCCTAGGCAGCCAGACAGTTCTGCCATCCCAGGACCCCATGGAATTGACAGCACCTAGAAAGCCAAGCAGACTGTGCGCTCTAAAGTTCCCTGGCCCAGACCCAATGAGAAGAGGGAAACTGAGGCCCAGCCAGGGGAAGGGACTTGTCCAAGGTCATACTGTACTCTAGGGAGAGTGGGGAGTCTTGCTAGCCCGTCTCAGGTCCCAGGCATGCAGCAGCAAAGGCCTGTTTGGGCCCCTGGTTTCCCCCAGATGTTTGAGTCCAAGTTAAAAGGATGCTTACGCCAGACCCAGGCTCTGCTCCTGGCCAGCTGTGTGACCTTGGGCAAGTCGCTTTGTCTCTCTGCTCCTCAGTGTCCTCGTGTGTGACCAGGGTAGACCTGTCCCTGCCCTGCCTTAGCCCACAGTGGCCGGGGCCCTGGACTCCTGTAGAGGACTGTGCACAGAGCTGTGACTGGCGTCAGGGCTGGGAGCCAGGGCAGCAGAGCACCTTGGTGCTGCGATGGGCCAAGGTCACGAGGGGGAGCAAGGATGGGAACTTCTAGGTCCGTGAGTCTCAAGCACGACTGCACTTAAGGAATCACCTGGTGGGGGCAGATTTCTGGGTCTCCCAGGAAGTCAGGAGGTCCTGGGGGCTGCCTTTTCACGGGAGCCCCAGGGTTCTCATCTCTATGGCTCTGTGCCGTGGGGGAGCCGAGGTGCATGAGAATGAGCTCGGGGAGCTGACAGGCTCTTGGAGCTGGGGGTGACCTGGGCATCATGCTGTTCCCCTGCCACTGCCACATCTGGGGAAACTGAGGGTGCCTGGCACGTTGGTGCCGGAGGGAGACTGAAACTCGGGTCTCCAGCCCTCCAGTCCCCCGTCCCACCCCCAGCCCCTGGCTTCAGCCTGCACAGTTAAATCAGGCCCTTCTGGGAGCAGGGCAACCTTCAAATCCAGTGTGGCTGCAATGAGGGCTCCAAAAAGAGTCACTGGACCGTGGCCTTGAGTCCTAGTGGTGCCTCTCCCCAGCCATCTGACAGTGGGGGACATGTAAACCTCATTCTGCCCTTCCCTAGAAGGGGGATAGATTTAGGACAGAGCTGCTTAATTAAAATTAAGAAACAGCTGTCACATAGTAGTTGCATGGTCAAGGTTGGGGCCATGGGGGAGCCTGAGGTACAGACTATGACTCCTCTCAGCCTCCCTTAGCTCCCAAAGGGCTGCAGTGGAGGTGTCTGAGGTGCAGGATCTGGGTGCCACGTGCACACACACGCTGTAGGGGGTGGACAGGTCCCTCCCCCAACCCTGCCTGGAGCACACAGTGCAATGTGGGAGGCAGGGGTGGGTGTCCTGCCTGGAATCTGGGCGCCCCCCAGCCCACCCTGCACTTTCCAAAGCCAGAACATTGAACCTGCAGTAATTCATTTCTCCGTCCCCGTGGGAACCTCAAACAAATTATTTTGGGAGAATGTCCCCCTGGCTGGAGACAACTGGATGTCTGGCTTTACCCCTCATTAAGAGCTGGAAGTAGGTGGAGATGGCAAGGCCCTGGTGTTCCACATGGTTGGGTGGAGCCTCAGTTCACCCATCTGTAGAATGGATGACAATGGTACCCACTTCTCAGGCCGTGGCGAGGGGCAAGTGGAAGAGTGCTGGGCTCAGGGTGTGGCCCATATTTATGGCTTAGTGAATGGAAGGCGTCGAGATTGAGAATCAGAAGGTGTGAGCTTAAAACCTACCTCTGCTGCTTAAGAGTGCCCTTGTGTCAGCCCCTTTGCCTCTTCAAGCCGTGGTTTTGGATCTGTAAAATGGGACTGTGTTTCCCAGGCTGCCCACTACATAGGACTGCAGTATGACAACAATAAAAAATAAGTGATGCTTTCAGCATCTCTGGAGAACCTGCCATGTGCCAGGTGATGTGCTAAGGGCTTCACCCTGGTCTCCAGACGTTGGAATCATCATGCACAATCCAGGAAACCTCTGCAGGGTCAGATGCAGGGCGAGATGGCTGGGCCTGATGGGGCCAAGGGGAGGGACACCAAGGCTGGGGTTCCTGAGGCTGCAGAGACCCCTGGGTATAGGGGAGACGGCCTTGGTCTGAGGGTCAGGTGACCTGGTTTCCAGGCCCACCTCAGGCACTGGCAGGTGACCTTGGGCAAATTGTGTCAGCGCCCTGGTCCCATGCTCTCCCCTTGAAGGAAGGGACAGTGATCCTGCCTGCTTCATGTCCTCAGTGGGAGCAGATTCTCCTGCCCTTAGGCCCTTAGGGTAAAGGGTCTGAGCCACTGCAAGTCAGAGGCATTAACAACTGCAGTAGTTACAGCTGCTGTGTGTGTTTCCTGTGGTCACCGTAACAAATGACCACAAACTGAGTGGCTTAAAACAGCTGAAATTTATTTTCTCACAGTTCCGGAGGCTGGGTTTCTGAATGCACGATGTTGGCAAGGCCAGTTCCCTCTGGGGGCCCTGAGGGAGACTCCACCCTCTGCCTCTCTCCCAGCTTCTGGTGGTGCCTGCAACCCGCGGCATTCCTTGGCTTGTAGCCGCATCCCTCCATCTCGAGGCCGTCTTCACTTCACCCTCTGTGTGTCTCCTCTTTGTATCAGGACACCGGTTATTGGATATAGGGCCCACCTGAAATCCAGGATGACTGAGATCTCTAACTAACTACATATACAAAGACACTATTTCCAAATACGGGCACATTCTGAGGTGCTGGGTAGATGTGAATTTGGGGAGACACTATTCAACCCGTTACAGTCATGATTGTAGTCAGCCTTCACGTCTGCAGATGTGGAGCCCACGGATGCGGAAGGCCCCCTGGAAGGGACTTGAGCATCCTCAAAGTTTGGTATTTGCAGGGGGTCTTGGGACGACTGTATTTATTGAGTATTTACTGCTAGTAAGTCCTTTTGCAAAGTGCCGCGTTTCCTCACTATCACCCATTTTACAGACAAAGAAACCAAGACCTGGGGAATTAAGAGGTGCCCGAGTCACACGGCAAGTGGGAGCAGAGCTGGGATTGAACCCAGGTCTCTGGTGCGCTTTCTCCTTTCTACCTTTTTGGAGCTGCATGGGAGCTGCCCGCAGCCAGGAACCCATGGGGTGCGACCTCCAGCCAGCCTTGTGTTCACCCGGGGCCTGCGGGGCTCCTGGGCCCCAGAGAGAAGAGCTGAGGATGGACAGGGCAGCCCGGGGGCATGAGTGAGCCCCGCTGGCCCCAGGAGACCAGTGTGGGGCAGAGGGTTGAGAGCCCACAGTCCCTTCTTATCTGCTACTTATTCTCCGTGAACCTCAGTGTTCTCATCTGGAGAATGGGAACAGCAACACCACCTCGTGGGGTAATTGGCAAGTTCTAAAATGCTAATCATCATAGTCATCACTGATAGCTAAAATGTATACAAAAGCACTTTGCAAATTTTTTTAATTTAATGTGTGGGAGGGTAATTGCTTATTCCAAGCCACATCCTAATGAGTGGCTCTACCATGAAATAGCTGTGTGTGGTTGAACTAGTGTCTTAACCTCAGTTTACTCCTGCACTAAAGGGGGTAACATTAGTACCCACCTTCTTTGATGCTGTGAGAGGCAAATGGGATTCAAGTAAGGTGCCTTGCCTGGGGTTATGTTCTAGTTGAAGGCCCAGGGGATATTTCCTTATGTGTAAGATGGGGGTAATAATAGTGTTGTGTTATAATAGTGTTATTATCATACTATTACTTGTGTGAGAATTTGGTGAAGTAATGCAGAGGAAGCACTTGGCTCAGGGCCTGCCCAGAGATCGATGTTAAAGTGGCCTCCTCTCGTGCCATTAGAAAGACTTGAATTGAAATCCTAATGCCAGCGTTTACTGCTGTGTGACCTTGAGTCAGTAGCTTTGCCTCTCTGAGCTTGGCATCCTGACATGTAAAGTGGGGTTAAAGAAACCTGTCTCACAAGATAGTGTATGTGACATGATGGACAGAAAACTGTCACAGGTGGAGCCCCAGTCATGTCAGACATTTGAAAGAAGTTGAATTTCTGCCCTGCTCCTGGGGAAACACCCCCAGAGGACTTCCTTAAAGATGTCCTTAGAAGGGGCAAATCCTAGTCAAAGGGGTGGGGTGGATTCGATCTTCAAAGACCCAGAGAAGTTGTGCTGTAGTGGAGCTTGGGGTTGCGAGAGCTTGTGGGAGGAAGCTGTGAGTGGATGACCCTGTTTTGGGTCCAAGAACCATGTAGCTTCCAAGGAAAGAAGCAGGTCGCTTAGGCCACCACGAGGGAAGTTGTCTATGAAGTGGTGGCCTTCTCCACACTGGCCTGGGCAGCTCCACCCATCCATGCCTGGATGCCTGGGGTCTCCACTGCAGGGGCCTTGGGGAGTTTCGTACAGCCTGGTGCCCGATACCCCTGCCTCGCTGGGCTGAGGGCCGGCTCCAGGGTGGCTCGGGAGCTGAGCTGTCACTGCATTCTGTCGAGGCCATGGCGGAGAGGAGGATCCTTGGGAAGCTGTTGGGGAAACAAGGGGCTCTGGTCTCCAGCTGACTGATTCTTCTCCGCGTCCTAATGTGCTGGGGGCGGGGGGCACGTCCCACGTGGTCTGACTGAGCAGTGATGTAAATGATGGTTCAGGACCAAGTCTGGGCCCAGCCAACCCAGCCTCAAACCTGAGGCCCGAGCCCTGCCCAGCTGTGTGTCTTTCATCTCTGAGCCTCAGTTCCCTCAGCTGTAAAATGGGAGTGATAACAGTGCCTATTTTGTAGGGTGTGGTGATGAAAGCTGAATCGCGTGGATTCCCAGATGCACGTTTTGACGTATCTGAGTCAGGGTGCCTGTTACAACGGGTGGCGCATCATAGTAGACCCAGCCATGCCTTTCTCTTTCTTAACGATACATAAAGTAGCGATGCTTCTTGTAGTGGATGCACCTGAGATTCGGTGAAATATGGTAAATAAGATAAAACCTGTAAAGGACTTAGGGCCACCAGGCTGATGGGAACAAACCCGTCTCCCACCTGCGTCCCCAGCTCAGTCACAGTGGGATCTTGGGCATCTCTGTGCATCTCATAGGAGCTTTCATTTCCTCTTCTGAAACAATGGGCCTGATAATCCTGGCCTCCCAGGGCTGTTGTGAGAAGTTAGCAAGCTCGTGTATATCACATGCCCAGCAGAGTACCCATATGCAGTAGGTGCCTAATCATTGGCATTCCAAAGGAAACAGCAAGGATGGTAGTGCAGGGAGGGATTTAAAGCACAGACTCCGGGGTTCCCACTCCTGCTCCACCGCTTCCTTGCCATGTGACGTTGTGCCAGTTTCCTGACTTCTCTGCGCCTTGGTGCCCACCATCTGTAAAATGGAGATAACAGAAGTATCCAACTCATACGATTGCCGTGAGAATTAAAATTAAAGTGCCTAAGGCAGTGCGTGACAGACGTGTAAGCAATTATTATTTAATGGGCTCCTAATGAGTCTCTTCTAGTTCCATAAATAGAGCTAAAATGGACACTGGGCTCAATAAAGTCATAAGAAGACAGACTGCACCCGTTTTATAGATGGGGCAGCTGAGGCCCAGGCTGCACGTTGGTTTGCCCAAGGTCACACAGCTGGCCCTCCCCAGAGCTGGAACCTCACCCCAGCATCCAGGCAGCAGCCTGATGTTGCCTCCTCGCCCGTGTCAGTCTGGGACTGTGTGACTCTTATGGAGAAGGGAGTTCTTGCCAGGGGAGGAAGGCTTTCGAGAAGAAGCTGCAGCCAGATGCAGTATCTGATGGGTTAGGGTTCTCATCAGAAGTGGTTTGCTTCTTCCTTTACGTTTCTGCCTGTTCGCCACAGCACAGGTGAAGGGGCTGCGCTGGGCTGTGCCCAAGGTCAGCAGAGCCTGCCAACCACCCTGCAAGTCTACCCGCCAGCACTTCCTGGCCTCCAAGTGCCTTCTCGGTGGTTGCTGCAGAGTTGACACAGCAAAACTCCCTCCTGGAGGGAGCAGAAGCCCCACTGCCGAGCTGGTCCGGACACCAGGCAGCGCCAGGGCCACGGGATGGATTGGGATGGGAGAGGGGGAGCAGAGACCTGGGTGCAGCTTGGCCTTGACAAACACTCCAAGTAACCTTGGATCTGTCACGGTCCTTCCCTGGGCACCAGTTTCCCATCTTTGAAACAAGGACTTTGGAGCCAGTTGGGCCCCCTGGGACTTTAAATGTGTAAGATTTGAAATTTCCCAGGCATTGCTGATGGTCAAGGTCACGGGGAAGGGACAGGGCTGGAGTGAAAGAGCTTGCGGCTGTGTGCGCGCATCAGTGTGGATCTCGGCTTGGGGTCCGTGGAGGCAAGCCTGAGACAGCAGGAGCTCCTTTTCATCCCAGGACGATTCCTCAAGAGGAGGAGGTAGGCAGAAGGTATAACAGCCCAGCGGCTGGGGTACGGGTGCTGCAGGCCGGTGAGGGGGACCCGGGCGGGGCACCGACAGTGGCCGTGTGGTCATGTGTATTTGCAACGCAGAGGTTGCTGAGAACCAGCCTCTTCCTAGCAACTATCTGAAGGCAGGAGATTAAGAGCTCTTTAGGCCACTTCTAAATTTATCAACTTACATGACTCACTTCAGATTAAAACGAGGCCCTTCTCCCCATCCCACCCCCAGCCAATTTCGGGTTTCCAGACTCAGAGGATCTTGAAAAGGGAAGAGGATAGAAATCAATAAGACCAATATTGGCTGAGTACTTAGCGTGTGTCAGGCCACGTGCAGCCCTCGGTCGAAGGTGGTAGGCGATGGCAGATACCCAGTTGGGGGCTGGACCATGAACACCTCCTGTGCCCAAGGCTTGGCCTCTTCAACCACAGTCTTTGGAGCTCACTGGGCCTCAGTTTCCTCATCTTTGAAATGGGGCCAGTGTAGGGAGGAGTCAGTGGCCGTGGCCACCCCATGCTTAGGCAGTGGTAATAGAATTAAGAGTGGCTGGGCGTTGGGGTGCAGGCTCTCAGAGGCCGGAGTCTGCACAGACGTCCTCAGGGGGAGGGAATTCCAACAGCTTCCCTCAGCCTGGGACCTCCAAAAGCTTCTCCCGGGAATCTCTGAACTCCAGAGTCAGACCTCGACAGTGGGACTGCGGCAGCTAAAGGTGAATGCGGGCGGCGCTGGTGCTGAACGGTGACCGGTGAGCCTTCACCTGGTGGCCTCCCCCAGCCTCACTGCAGCCTTCACGGTAACCGGTTTAACGATAAGAGTGTCACTGACCAAGGGCTTCTGTGTGCAGTGCTGTCTGCGCATGCGTCCCCTCACCCCTCATGGCCGTGACGGGACCCCTTTACAGAGGAGGACACCCGGGCTGGGGGAAGTGCGGTGGCTCAGGCCAGCTCTCCCGACTGGGAAGGGCACCGCTGGGGGGAAGCCGACCCCCCCCGCCCCCATCATCCTGCTGTGTGCACTGGACTCAAGGGGAGACCGAGGCCCAGACCAGAATCGCCCAAGGTTGCCCAGTGAGAGCCCAGAAGGCCAGGACTCTGTCCGTGGTACCGGCTGCTACCCCCAAAGGTTATGTGCTGTCCCAGCCCTCCAGGGGAGATGGCGAGGCCTCAGGCCAGACATCAAGCCGGGAACAGGGCCATTCACACCCGGCCCAGTTGCCCAACACAGCTGCCCATGGGCACAGGGGACATTCAGGAGACCCTGAAGGTAGACACCTCAGCAACAACAGGCCTGGACCCCAGGAATGAGCATGTCCTGCTCTTCATTCTAGCCCCCTAAAGACACCCGGTAACCCTGGTGGGGTCAGAGCCACACTGGGTCCACATTTGGGCAAGAGGGATGACTACATTTCTTAAGCGTGTACTAGGCACTGTTGAGCGAACTGTAGTTCCAACCCCAGCTCTGCCACTGGCAAGCTGTGTCCCCCTGGGTGAGTTGTTCTTTTCTGGGCCTCATGTTTTTCACCTCTAAAATGGGAGAAATGACTGTAGCTGTTGTGGAGATGAGGTGAGGCGTAAGTCAAAGGCTCTGTGCGTCCCCTGCCCGGTGCCTCCTAGCTACCTCATGTGGCTAGCAACACATGGTTCTCGTACACATCCTGCAAAGAAGGTGTTCTCATCCCCACTTTGCAGACCGGACACAGGTCCCTCAGAGACGTCCAGGGACTCACCCTGGTCTCACAGGTCAGCAACAGAGCCGTGAGTGGGAGCTGGTCAGTCCACATGCTTTGAGGGGCTTGTTGACGTATTCTTGAAACCTCAGAAGGCAGCCAGGGGCACTGTTGAGCATATAGGATTGTGGGATCCTAGGTAGAGGAGACAGCCAAGGTCAGTGGTTAAGAGTGGACTCTGGAGTCTGAGAACCTGGGCTCGATTCCCAGCCGTAATCCTTCCCTGCTTTGTGACCTTGAGCAAGTGACTTAACCTCTCTGAGCTTCAGTCGCCTTACCTGCAAAATGGGAGTAAATCACAGTACCAACTTTATAGTGTTCTTGTGTTGATTAAATGAGCTAATCGGTGTGAAGTGCCTAGAACAGTGCCTGACACATAGGAAGCTCTATGAAATATCAGCTGTTTATTATTAATCATAGAATCAGAACGGGCAGGGTAGCCAGGCCCCACCCTTCACCCTCTCTCCCTGGGTCTTGCCCCAGCCTCCTGCACGGCCCCGTATGGCCGCCAGTGCAGGGGGCCCTTCTCAGAATGTCCATCTGGCTGGCCCCTCTCTGGGCAAGGCCTTCAGTGTTCCTGTTGCCAAGCAGATAGAGCTCAGGCTCCTTGGCCCCCATTCGGTGCGCCCATGATTTATACCCCACCTACCCTTCCAGCACCTTCCTCCAGCTTCACCTTCATACTACTTCTCCCTCATCAGTTATTTCATCCACTAAGTTGGTCAGGACGTTAGTCATTCAATACAAATTGGAGTACAGCTCCAGTTCACACTGACCCTTTCCCCACCTCAGAGCCTTTGCCCAGGCTGTGCCCATCCATGAACACCCTTTAGCCATCCTTCAACCCCACTTACATGCCTCCTTCTGCAGGAAGACTTCCTGCCTCTCCCTTTATTGTAAGCTCCCGGTGGCAGGCCCTGGACCTCTGGAGTTGGGCCTCAGCTGATGAGTGTTCTTTGTTTTCATCTTTGTGTTTGTCAGAGATTTCATTAGAACATTGTTGAATAAACACATGTGGAATAAGTGAAAGGATGACCTTCCTCACTGGTCCCCCATATCCTGTCTTGCTCCCCCCAAATCATCTATTCTCCCTAAGTGGCCAGATGGATCCTTTTAACCATATAAATCAGATCGTGGTGCTTTCTGCTTAAAGCTCTGCAGTCCTCCCCACGCTGCACAGGATAAAACCCAGACTCCTTCCATGGCCCATAGGCCCCTCACCACACCCCTCTCCTCACTCGTCTCCTGTAGCTTACTGGTGTTCTTCCCATTCCTCAAACTCATCAGCCTCTTTCCTGCCTCCCGGCCTTTGCACATGCTGTTTCCCCATCTAGACTGTTATTCCCCCTTCGCTTTACATTATAGGTTCCTTCTCATTGGTCACCATTGAGGTCCTCCCTGATCTATGTAAAAGAATTTTCCCTGTCACAGCAGTTGTTTTTCCAAAGCATTTATCACAATTGACATTGGTTTCAGTGTTTATTGTCTTATTTGTTGTCTGTCTACCCTCTAGACAACCAGCTCCTGGAGGACAGTCCCATTCACGGTTGTATTCAAGGGCCTAGATCAGGGGAGGGTGTCTGTTTTGGGAGGCTGTGAAGGGCAAAGCAGTGTCCTTCCTCAACATCACACTTGACCCTGTATATACAAGATGAAGAGAAATGATTCTGGGGGTTGCCTGGGAACCCCATGCACACCCTACCTGCCTCTAGTAGGCCTCGTAGGGAGGGACCAGAGAGGGAGAGAGTGGGTGAGGGGTGCAGCCCTAAACAAGACATATGCAATCCACACACTCCTGTTTACGTTCTAGCTGGAGAGAGGGCAGTAAACAGACAGCCGGGTCTTTAAATGGTTCAACACCAGGTAGCAGTGACCATGCAGATGCAGCAGAGGAAGGTGCAGGAGGAAGAGCCCTCGGCTATCCCGTGCTCTGAGGAACTGGGCTTTGTTGCATTGTTTGTGGCTCCGCCGAGTACTCTCAGACTTGGGGAGCCCTTAATGAGGAGTCTGGGGGCCAGGCCTTAATAAGAGGACATTTCTACTGGCAAGCCTCACCCAGGACAAGCTCTGGAAAGTCTGTGCGTGCCTGACGCTCACTGGCCTCCCCTCCGCAGCTCCCACAGCGGGCACCAGGAGCTGCCAGTTACTACGTCCCCAACCCATGAGGCGGCTAGAAAAGAAACCAGGCAGCGACTGCTTGGAAAACCTATTTCCTTTGTACAAACTGCAGTCTTTGGATTAAAAAATAACGGCATGTTTACTGAAACAGACAGAATGATACAGAAGGATTTATAACCAAACAACTAATTCTCCTCTCCCCACATCCAACTTTTTCCTGATGTAACCATTGTCGACACCGTGTTTCCTCAATTCTGGGATGCACGTTTTCCCACATTTTCACAGCCCTGAGAAAGGGATAAATATTGCAGCTGACAACACATTATAGTTTGGTTTTTTTTTTAAGTATAGCTGATTTACAATATTCCGTTGGTTTCAGGTGTACAGTATAATCTGAAAAAGAAATGAAACAAACCTGAATCGTGTTACAGTTTATCGGAACCGCTTTCCCTTTCTTAGTGGTCCGTAGGATCGTGGTGCGGCCCAGTCTGACGAAGTCTGGCAGTTTGCTGTTTCCCTCCCTTGCTTGTATTTTCACTTCCTGGAACATATATGTTCGGAGGGATTTTGTTTCCTTTCTTCGAAATCCTTTTGTTCACACCGTGGCTTTGTCACGTCCTTAGGGTACTGTGGCCATCCTGGTGGCTCGGCAGTCTTTCAGAGACGCAGAGGCTAGTGCAGGTGACAAGGGCTTGGGAGCTGCTAACTCTGCCATTTACCAGCTGTGGTGTGCCCTCTCTGCGCCCCCAGCACTGCACACGTGCAGTGCCCAGCACAGACTGGCACCAAGCGTGCACCCGGGGCCGGTTCTTCCCCGCTTCTCCCATGTAGCCCTGAGACCCAGAGGAGGGGCAGGGAGTCTGAGCTCAGATAAAAAGGTTGGATGCAAAAGGTCGGCTAAAAAAAGCCACATGCAAACAAGGGCAGGAGGCAAAGTCAGAAAACAGGCACAAGGGTCAGAAGAAAGAAAACGAAGGGCATTAACCACAAACGTGAAAAGATGCTTCTGTCACCCCCAAAGCAAATAAGACACGTTTTTAAAAATCAGCTGAAGCAAATAGAGACTTCTTAGAGGAAGGCCACAGAGAGGCCAAGGTGATGCTCTGGACGGTGGCCCAGCCCTCACCAGGGTAGGTCCAGCACCAGGAGGCCTGGAGCAGCCCGGTGCACCTACGCGCCAGGGCCTTCGGGTCCTTCCCTGCGCCGGTTTCTCCATCTGAATGCCGGTGACTGACGCATATACAGATGCTGCTCTAAGTGCTTTCTGGGATTTATTTAATACAACATCCCTGTGGCAGTTATTATCCCCACTTTACAGGTGAGGGAATGAGGCTCTGCGACATACAGTGACCTGCCCAAGGGCACCCAGCCAGCAGGCTGGCTCCAGAGCCCCCAGCTTAACCGTGACGACAGCAGCCTTACGGTCCCCGAGTGCTCAGTCTAGCAGGGACAGCAGTAATTGCAGATTAGTGTGCTAACTGCCCAGCGAGGGGAAGCCACAGGGATGCGGGGCCCAAAGGAGGCCTCCCGTCGTTGGAGCTGTCAAGGAACAGCCCCAGGAGGGTGTCACGCGGCCGAATGGAAGGATAAATAAGAGCCAGCCAGCTGGAAGGAAGGTAGGAGGTGGGAAGGGTGCCCCAGGCAAAGGCACCGCCTAAACGGGCGGAGGCCAGCAGCTGCAGCCAGAGCAGAAGGCTCCAGGCCAGCGTGGTGAGCACTCAGCAGGGAGGTGGCAGGGCCAAGCCAAGGGCAGTGGGCTGGCCGGTTTTAAGCTGAGCAGTGATGTGGCCGGATTGGCCCGTTTGGAAGATCCTGTGGCCCTAGTGAGGATAATGGGTTGGAGAGACGAGGCTGGAGGCTGGAGGCCCGTGAGGTGGAGGCTGGACAGGCACCTGGGTAATTAAGGGGCAGGTTCTGGGGCGGGGGGGGGGGGGGGGCGTAGTGTGAGCTGACAAGGCTTTGGGACTTAAGAGGGCAGCCAGGGGGAGGCCGCATAGAGCCCCAGCTGACACTGGGGCCATTTAGAAAGGAATGGAGATGGTGAGAGGGGAAGCAGGTCAGGGAAAGCCTACGAATCTATTTAATGAGAGCCCAGAGGGATGATTACAAACAGACATAATCATCAGATTATGACAGATCACTGACAAAAGGAATGGGAACGTCCTTCATAAAATGGAAACGACTACCCATCCCTAAAGGTGGAGGGCATTCCTTCAGGCCACAAACGTCAGTGCAGGGCCCACTGTGTGCCAGGCACTGAGGATGCCACACTCGGTACAGCAGACCCGTTCACTGCCTCGTGGTTTGCATTCGAAGGGGTGGAGATAGACAGTAAACAAAGATGCAAGCCGGTGGCATGTCAGGGAGTGGTTCATGGATGGAGAAAAATAAGGCAGAGGAAGGAAGATGAAGAGGGCTGTTTCAAGTATGGGGCCAGGGAAGACCTCCCTGAGAAGGTGGCATTTGGGCAGAGACTCGAGGGAGCCCTGTGGCTGTCTGGGGAAGAGGGAGCAGCCAGTGCAAAGGCCCTGAGGTGGGTGCGTGCTCAGTAGGTTCAAGGGACAGCGAGGAAGACAGTGAGGTGGAAGGGAGCGAACGAGGGGGAGCGGAGGGGATGAGGTCAGAGAGGTAACAGGGTGGGGGGTACAGATTATGTAGGGCCACTGCAGGGACTTTGGCTTTGCCTTGGAGAGTGACAGGAACGCAGGAGGTTCTGAAAAGAAAAGGACTAGATTTGTTTGTGGAGAGCAGACTGGCGTGGGTTGATGGGGGTGAGAGGCAGGGAGACCAGGGAGGAGGCTCCCCAATGAGCACAGTGAGTGAAGACGGTGCCTTGGCCCAGGGTAGAGGCTGTGACACTGGTGAGAAGTGATCACATTTGGGGTATGTTTTGAAGGTAGAGCAGACAGGATTTGCAGATCAATATTTGGTGAGATAATTTTATTATAGAACTGAAGAGCTGGGTTGACCCCAGCACCTAGCACATTGTCTAGAACCTTGGAACCACTTAGTAAATGTTGGATGAAAGGATGGATGGGTGGATGGAGGGATGAGTGGAGGAAAGGAGGGAGGGAGGGAGGAAGGAGTATATGTGGGTGGATGGGTGGAGGGACAGAGGGATGGATGGATGGATGGATGGGCAGGCAGATGGACAGATGGATGGGTAGAGGGGCAGGATGGATGAACGGATGGAGGCAGGGAGAGAGGCAAGGAGGCAGGCCTTGAATGCCACATTAAGAAATCCAAACATTCTCAGAGGCAGTGGGAGCCACTGCAGGTTCTTGAGCAAGGGCATGACAGGACGTGAGGACTGTTGGAGACACTGTCAGATGGTGGCACTGGGCAGTGTCTGGTACCATCTCCCAAGCTGGTAACCTCTATGGCCGATCCTTTCTGTTCTCCTGCTGTGCAACACCCCACCCTCATTCATTTATACATTACAAGTATTCTGTGAGCTCACTCCATGAGGGCACTCTGGGGACCTGGTGTGAATGAACCAGACGCAGTCTCTGCGCACAGGACACATTCTCACCCTCCCTTGGGCCTCAGAGACAGGATGCAGATTAGTCTTGGGGCTCAGCGGCCCACCAGCTTCATGCTGAGAAGTGATGGGTTGCTTTCTGCCCTTCCCAGAGACCTTGACTTTCTGCAGCCCCCGTGGAGACCCTCCAGTAATCCAGGCAAGACCTTATGACTGGCCTTGGGACCTAGTGACCCCTAGCATCCTCCTCCTAGCTTGGGGTTTTCTTGTTTGGGATTTTTGTTCTTTGGTTTCATCTGAGGATTTTGTGTGTGTGTGTGTGTGTGTGTGTGTGTGTGTGTGTGTGTACATGTGCGCACTTGCTTGGGAGGAAAGACTGTGCTGGGAATGGGTAAAGGTAAAGGGACCAGCGTGCATTTAATGCCCACTGTGTTTCAGGCTCATTACATATTTGTTCACTTAACAAATATTTCTTGAACTGTCGCTACATGCCAGGCACTGTTTGAGGCAGTAGGAATACAGCGGTGAACAAGACAGGTCTCACTAATAAATAAAATAAATAATTCCAGGCAGTGGTGAGTGTCACAAAGAAAATGACCAGGGCAATAGAAGGGGCCGCCTGGGACAGCTTGAGCAGGATGGTCAGGGAGGCCCTCCCCTAGGAGGTGACGTTGGAGATGACGAGAAGTACCTTGCCGTGCCACCATCTGGGGGAAGAGCCATCCCAGCGAAGGAGCCAGAATGTGCAAAGGCCCTGAGGTGGGAACGAGTGAGGCGTGTTCAGAGATGGAGGCCACTGTGGCTGCTGTAGGTGCTCAGAAGGGAGAGGGGTGGATGAGGCAGAAGAAGCGATAAGGGGCCAGGTCGTGGGGGCTTTATAGGTCATGGAATGATGTTTGGATTTGATCCTGACCCTGAAGGGTCTTAAGCAGGGGTGAGACACACACGCAGCCCCCTTTGGCTGCTATGTGGAAAAGGGATCGTCATCTCATTCATTCCTTGCAACAGTTCTGGGCAGTTGATGAGGAAATTCCCATTTCACAGATAGAGAAACTGAGTTGCACAGCTAGTAAGTGACAGAGCAGGGTTTGAACCCACATCTGCATGACCAAGTCCTGCACGTGATCGTGGGCACCCACGGAAGGACCCCGGACCGGGAAATGGCATGGTGCTGGTCGGGCTGCAGGATGCTGACGCGGCCATTGACCGGTTAGGGGCCTCTGGTTTGGCCCCTTCCTGGGTGCCTCTGTGCCCCTAAGGCAGACGCCCCCTCATCTCACTCACCGCCCCCTTAGCTCCAGTTCCAGAGGCACTGGTTCATTCCCTGATGCTTTGGACCTGCCTCCGCTCGGGGGCCTTGAGGGGTGGGCGCCAGGAGCCTGGATTTCACAGGATTCTGTCAGCAGCTTCTGCAAAGGCCTTCCCCTGCCCTTGGCATACAGCACGCTTGCAGACTGACCTCCCGACTCCTAGGCCCTGAGAGCCAAGTCCCAGCTGAGACTTGGCGGAGACCAGGGGAGCAAGCAGCCCAGGACAGCTGGTGTGCAGCCCTGGCCTCTGTGGCTCTGTGGAGTGGACAGGAGGGATGGACAAGATTCTCCCCGACCCCGCTCCACCCCCTGTCCCCGCCCACCCCTGGAGAAAATTTGGAGACAGGCAGAGTAAATTTGGTTCCTTTGCTGTGATCACAAGGGCCTGCTTTACACAGGCTCCACAAGGAGACAAGCAGAAAGCAAAGAAGAGGGGTCCCCGGGGCAGGAGGCAAGAGAGGAACCTGTTGAGGGTCCACCAAGGCATGAGGGGGCTGTGCCCTGTGTGCCCGACTCACCCTGAGCAGCTGCTCAGGGGCACAGCGAAGGGGGCACAAAACCATCACCCACCTTGTCTGCTAAGCCCTCTTGTCACCCCGCTGCTTCCCTCCTGCGCCCTCACCAGCGCAGAGCTCGGGGGTAAAGGTCCTGGCTGTGTCACCCACCAGCTAAGGGACCTCACCGCTCTGAACCTGTTCAACAGCTGCAAAACAAGGTGATAAACCTTCCCGGGCAGGACGTTACTGAGGGAGCTGCAAGAAGCCCTCAACTTGGTGCCTGGCATATACTAAGTCAGTTTAAAAAGCAGACAGCACGTCTGTGATGGTGGGGATGATGGTGGCCACCCATCTTCCTAAAACCCGCCTCGCCTCTTACCCCCTGCCATCTCCCCCATCTCACGCTCCCCGCCACGCCCCATCTGAGCCCTGACCCAGCCCCGTTCACGGAGGGGGTCCCAGCGGGTCAGGTCTGCCCAGGGTCTGCTGTAGGCCAGGCTCTGGGCTCAGGGCTTCTGGCTTGTTCTCATTCCATCCTCAGGACAACAGTGTAAGGGCCATGGCCTCACCCCCACATCACGGCTGAGGAAATAGCCTCCCCGCTGTGAAGGCGTCTGTCTAGGGGGACTCAAACCCAGGTCTGCAGGGGAAATCGCCACTTTTCCTACCTTTGGGGATTCTTCTTAGGTTGTGTGTGGAGGCTGTGCTCCATTGTGGGCCTTGGTGTGTGAGGGTGTTTCCTGCATTGGGAGGAGAGGTTTCAGGTGGAGGGAGACCTGATTTTCCGGGTTATTGCCCCTCTTCTTCCCCAGCGGGGAGTTAGGGCCCTGGGGGCCCTCAGCAGGACAGGGTCAGAGCGGGGATGGGCAGAGACCAGCCTGGCTGGTGAGTAGAGGCGGAGCCGGGAGTGGGGCAGCCTGGGGATGGTGGGAAGGAACCACCGAGGCAGGCGTGGGTAGCGGCTGCAGCAGGTGGGTGTGGAGAGCTCAGAATGCCACCAAGACCCTCAGGGATGGCTGTGGGGGTGACAGCAGGCAAGATGCTGGGGGGAGGGCGTCCCCAGGATCCTCACCTTTGTGCAGACCCCTCCGTGTGTCCCTTCCTCTCGCAGAGGGCAGCGGGGGTAGCTGCGTGCCTGTGGGAGAAGCAGATGGTGGCTGGGCGGTGAGGGAGCTGCCTGCTCACCTGAAAGCTCGCACTCTCCAGGACATGTGGGCCCTTCTCTCCCTCCCAGGAAGCCTCTGGGCCCTTTAGATTCCTCAAGTGTTCCCAGGGACTCGGTTTCTCTGCACCCTTTCTGGCCTCAGTCCCCAGAACTCAGGAGACCCAAAGTCAGAGCCAGCACACATCACTGATGCTTCAGACCCTAAAGAGCTTCCCACCAACTGCCTCCTTTCCTAGGGGAGGAACTGGACTCCGAGAGGTCTAGTCACTGCTCAAGGTCACACAGCGAGTGGATGGCAGAGAAAACGGACTCTGGGCTTGTGACTCGCTCCCAGGGGAGCAGCTGCTTTGTCCTTCCACACTTCCCTCCAAGAGAAGAAAAGCTCCCCGTTCTCCTTGATCCCTGGGCCTCTGGTGCCCAGCCCCATGCTGGGGGCTGATGCCCACACGCTGGCCCCGAGCCCTTCCGTGGGTGGCTCCAGTGTCTGCTGGCTCTGCAGTGGCCCAGTCCAGAGGTTTGGTTTTGGAAGTTTTTTCAGGGACATGTTTGGAGGGTGGCCAGCAGGTCTTTTCCACCGCCGTGGAAATTTCCAGTGATGGAATTATTGAAACCTTCCGTGGCCCTTCTCCCACCCCACTTTGTTCTGAAAAGCAACTCCTTGGTGGCTAGGAAGGGGGGAGAGCAGCTGAGATCACACATTGAAACCTGTGGAGAAGAATTCCCCAGTGAGAGACTCCCAAGTAGATCTCTAATAGGACCCAGGGGATCCTGGTTTGGAATCCGGGCAGCCTTTCCGGAAGGGATTTCCAGCTGCTCTGGGCCAGGAGCCAGGACAGCCACTGCAGCCCAGGACATCCTCCTGTTCTGTGCTGGGGTGGTGTCGGTGCCTCACTGTCACTCAGTGAACGCTGATTGGTTATGAGATAGGTGCGATAGGTGCGTAGGTGGGTGGGTAGGGAGCAAGGAAAGGAGGGAGGGAAGCACGTTGGTAAGACGGGCTCCACTAGGAATCATCCAGGCCTTGTGACCTTGGGCAGCCACTTCACTCCTGTGCTGTCCGACTTCCTGAAAAATGGACACAATCATACCTACTGCACGAGGTTGAAATGAGAACTAAGGCGTGGGAAATGCCTGGCTCGGTAGACGACAGAAACTCGGATCATCTCCAACACAGAATAGGGAGATAATGCGTGAGCTTGGGAGACAGCCCTGACTCTGTCTCTATGAGCTGTGTCGCGTGGGGCAGGTGACTTCACCTCTCTGGGCCTCGGTTTCCTCATCCACGAAATTGGGATAAGAAAGAGCACATGTCACCAGGATTGCTTGTAGGGGTCAGATGAGAGGTAAATTGGCCTGTCCCCGCTCCCAGTGCTGTTCTGGTTCTGATGGCGAGTTGGGGTGGGGGAGGGCAGCAGGCCTGGGATGGCAGAGAAGCCTTTCCCTTAACTGGGGTGGGAAGGATGTTTTAGTTTAGGCCCCTGTGGGTGGGCAGAAAACAGGCTTTCTCCAGCTCAGTCACAGGGGATAGGACCAGCTGAGAAGGCAGCTGTGATTGACAAACCCCCAGGGAGACGTGAAGCCAGTGGAGCCTGGACTGGAAGTGCCCTGGGGATGCACAGCTCAGGGAGGTGGCCACCACGCTCTAGGGTTCCCGCCTTAGTGCAGCTCGACTCCAGCCCCTGAACTGCCTGCTCTCCCTCTCCTCTGGCCAAGAACAAGCCACCCCTGGGTGAGTTCTCATCCAGCTGGGTGGGGCAAGGTGAGGGGTGAGCTGCTCTGGGCCCAGATGGGGCCGTTTTGGCGACAGGGGTTGAGGGTCAGTTGGCGTAAGCAGAGCAGGCTGTAACTGGGAGGCAAGCTGCCCAAGCCCCTGTAAAATGGGGATAATAGAGCCCACCTCCTGGGCTGGCTGTGAGGATGAAACAAAACAGTGTACACAAATACGGCATGGCGCCCCGTGGCCCAGGGCGGGCATTCTACCCACTCAGCTGTGTACTGAGCATCTACCGTGTGCCAGCCCTGATCTGGGCAATGGGATGTTACAGTAAACAAACAAAGCTGTCTGGGGTCGTCAGATTGTCCAGGACATTCTGGTTTTAGCACTAAAAGTCCCACACCCCAGAAAACCCCCCATTCTCAAGAAAATCCGGACAGTTGGACATCCTAACACAATCCCTACCCTTATGGAGTTTAAAGTTTAGTAGAGGGAGACAGGCAGTAAGTAAACATATAACATTCATGGTGGTTGAAAGTATTATTTTTTAAAATAACCCAGAGTAAGGGAGTAGGGGGTGATGACGAGACTCGTCATTTTTGACGGGGTGGGCAGGGCGGGCCTCGCTAAGGAGGTGACATTTGAGCAGGGACCTGAAGAGGTTAGGGAGTGAGACATGTGGACATCTGGGAAAAGAGCACTGCAGGCAGAGAGAACAGCGTGGGCAGAAGCCCTGAGGTGGGAGTGTGCTGGCATATCGGAGGAACAGAAAAGGAGATGAAGCGGGGTGAGGAAGGGTTGGCCAGTTGGATTACTTTGGGCTCCTTTCAGAAGCAAGTCGTATAAATGTCAACGCAAGTTAACTTAAGAAAAAAAGATGTGTTGACTTCAGGTAGGGCTGTATCTTGGTGCTCAAAGGAGTTTTTTGATTCGTCAGCTCTGCTTGCATCTGTGTTATCTTCGTTCTCAGGAAGGTCCCAACAGCCCCAGCCAGAGGTCCTATGTGTCTGTAACTGCAGCACAAAGAGATGCTCTGTTGTAAGGTCCATGGCATGGCAGGTGAGAGGAGGCTGAGGGAAGAGCATGGGAGGTAAAGAAATGGGAGGGGGAGGGGGAGGGGGAGGGTCGGCAGAGCCAGCGCACCTGGGCCCCCGCCTCGTAGACCCTGGACTTTGGGCTTAGTTCCGAGTGTGCTGGAAGCCATAGAAAGTTTTCAGCTAGGAAGTGGCATAATCATTTATGTTTTATGGATGTCATTCTGGTTGTTGTGTGGTGAATGGATTGTAGGAGCAAGGGGTTAGCAGGGAGATCGATGAGGAGGCTAGTACGATCACCCACCCAGGTGAGCCTCGATGATGGACGTAGGGATGGAGGGAAGGGGATGGACTGGCGGGGAGGGGACTTAGGGGAAACCCTGGACCATGTCTGGGGCCCAGGTGGGAATAGGGTCACCAGCAAGGACTATGGCAGAGTCTACACTCCAGATGGACTGGGGTGTGGGAGGGAGCTCTGTGCCAGGGGCAAGGCAGGAGCCAGTCCCTAGAGTTGGGGCCTATTTGCCCAGATGGCATGAGCCCCCTGAGCTGGTGGCCTCAGATCTTGGACTCCTCTCCCAGTTAGGGTCCCATTGAGCCCAGAGCCTGGAGCTTGTAGGTAGGGCCCAAATGGCCCCAGCTGTGAGGAAAGGAGAGTTGAAAGGTCCAGGAGCCCACCCAGCAGACAACAGGAGGCCCAGAATTGAGGAAGCCTCCTACTTCAGACATGGCCATTGCCCCTTCCACCAGTGCTGGGTCCAGGGCAGAACAGTATCCCCTGTGAGCAGCATCAGGGTCCTAGGTAAGTCCCAGAGCTTCTCAGGACTTGTCCTGACGTACTCTAGGTGCCTAAGGGCAGCTAAGGGGTCTGCCCTGCCTTGAGTCACGGAGACTGACTCACGTCACATGCAGGAGAAGAACTGCCCAGAGTCTAGGCTTATGGAAGATGGTGGGACCACCCTGGGTCACCCATCTCTGACCCACCAGACTAGACTAAGTCTTGGGCCATTTCCAAACTTTCCAAAAAAAAAAAAATGTCCAGTCAGATGGAACATGAGCATTTTTCTAAGGTTCCTGCTCTGAGCAGGCTTCAGGTAAGGGGAGATCCAGCTATATCTGAGTTAAGCTTCCCAGGGCATGTACCTAGGGCAGTTCTCAAAGACTGCATGCTTCAGAAGGGACTTGTGTCTCCACGTACCATTTAAGGATGCGTCCATGCCCAAATCTGGTGGCTAATGAAGACAAGACTACGGCACAGAGAACCTAGGAGAGTTTGGCTGTATCTGGGAGCATGGCTGGACTCAGGGCCATCTATGGAGCACCTGTTTGGGGCTCACCACCTTCACATACATCATCTCTTCTTATATGACAGTCCTACAGGGGAATGTTATTATCCCCACTTTACAGATGAGGGAACTGAGGCTGAGAAAGGGGCTGCATGATGTTTGTCACATAATAAGTGAAATTGACAGAAAGTGAGTGTCACTCCCTGCCCTTTGGAAATGATGAACACCATAGCGGCCCACTTTGGGAAGAATCTTGTGAAGCAGAGGGAATCAATCTTTTCACTCCATGCATCCACCCTCCCTCCCTTCCTCCCTTCCTTCCTTCCTTTTTTCTTTCGCTCCTTCCTTAACTGTTTACAGATGACCTGCTATGTGCTAGACACTGTGCAAGGCCCTGGGAATGTATAGCAGTGATTAAAAAGCAGACACAGACCCTGCACTCATTGATCTAGTGTCAGACAGTAATCCAGCAGTCACACAGACACGTGTAAAATACAACCATGATGAGTTCGACAGCAGAGCATATAGTAGGCAAGTCGGGAAAGGCCTCCCTGAGGAGGTGGGATTACGCCGAGAATAGTAGAATGAGGTGGAGTTTGCTAGGTGCTCATGGGGCAGGAAACGCATTAACATTCAGGCCAGGGAACAGAGCAAACAGAGGCCTAGTGGGGAGAGTGAGCAGTGTGGCTGCAGCAGAGAACGTGAGAGAATGGGGTGTTGGGCAGGGCTGGTGGAGCTGGGCCAGGCCACCCGGGGCTTTGAAGGTCACTTAATAAGGAGTTCTGTTTTAATCCTAAGAGCAAGATGGGGAGGATGTGATGTAATCAGATTTGCATTTCTGAGTGGAAGCGGAGAGGCCAGTTAAGAGGCTACTGCAGCCACCCAAGGAAGAGATGAGGAAAGCTTAAGAGCAGGGGATGTGGAGATGCAGGGAAGTGAGTGGTTTCAAGGAAATGTAGGAAGGAGTGAAATCAACAGGACTTGGATGATGGAGAGGGAAGTGACAGGGGTAACTCTTGAGTTCTGAGCTGTCCGCCTGAAGAGAAGATGAGGCCATTCATGGGGGTGGTGAACCCCAGGGGAGAATGAGGTGGGGGTGGGGAAGTTTAAGGGTTGGATTTCAGACATGTTAAGTTGAACTCCTACCTCACACCATACACAGATCAAAGTGAGAGGGAAGAAAACAGGACAGGGGAAGTTTTGGGCAAATATTTCTTAGCTATGACAACAGAAGCATGAGCAACAAAAGAAAAACAGTTAAACTGGACTTCGTCAAACTTAAAAAGTTTTCTTCATCAAAGGATACTCTCAACAGTGAAAAGACGTGAAAAGATGATCCATGGAATAGGAGAAAATATCTGTGAATCATATATGTGATAAGGGATTAATATCCAGAATATATAAAGAACTCCTACAGCTCAGCCACAAAAAGCCAAACAACCCAATTCAGAAATGGGCAAAGGGCTTGACTAGACATTTCTCCAAAGACAATACATAAATGGCCAATAAGCACATGAAAATATGCTCAGCATCACTAATAATTAGGGAGATGCAAATCAAAACCACAGTGAGATTCCACTTCACACCCATTAAGATAGCTATTATAAAAAACAAAGCAAAACAGAGACTTCCCTGGTGGCGCAGTGGTTAAGAATCCACCTGCCAATGCAGGGGACACAGGTTCGAGCCCTGATCCGGGAAGATCCCACATGCCGCGGAGCAACTAAGCCCCTGCGCCACAACCACCTGAGCCTGCACTCTAGAGCCCGCAAACCACAACTACTAAGCCCACATGCCACAACTACTGAAGCCTGCGTGCCTAGAGCCCATGCTCCCCAACAAGAGAAGCCACCACAATGAGAAGCCTACGTGCTGCAACAAAGAGTAGCCCCCGCTCGCTGCAACTAGAGGAAGCCCGTTCACAGCAACCAAGACCCAATGCAGCCAAAACTAAATAAATTTATGGAAAAAAAAAACAAAATAACAAGTGTTGGCGAGGATGTGGAGAAATTGAGACCCTTCTTCACTGTTGGTGGAAATGTAAAATCATGCAGCTGCTGTAGGAAATTGTATGGTGGTTCCTCAAAAAATTAAACAGAATTACCACATGATCAGCAATTCCACTTCTGGGTATGTACCCAAAAGAATTGAAAACAGGGACTCAAACAGATACTTGCACATCCATGTTCATAGCAGCATTATTCATAATAGCCAAAAGGGGGAAGCAACCCAAGTGTCCATCAACAGAAGAATGGATAAAATGTATGTCTGAACATACAACGGAATATTATTCAGCCTGAAAAAGGAAGGAAGGTCTGACACATGCTGCAACACGATGAATCTTGAAGACATCATGCCAAGTGAAATAGACACAAAAGGACAAGTGCTGTGTGATTCCACATACATGAGGCCCCTAGAGTAGTCAAAATCATAGAGACAGAAGTTGAATTGTGGTGCCAGGAGCGGGGGGGAGGGGGAGGGGGAGTTAGTGTCTAATGGGGACAGCGTTGCAGTTGGGGAAGATGAGAAAGTTCTGGAGATGGGTGGTGGTGATGGTTGCACAACAATGTGAATGTATTTAATGCCACTGAACTGTACACTTAAACATGGTTAAGATGGTAAATTTTATGTTATGTAGATTTAACCACAATAGGAAAAAAGGTAGAGGGGAAAAATTAGATTGAGATGACACATAGATCCGAACGTAAAATCTGCAACTGTAAAGCTTCTAGGAGACATAGGAGAACATCTTCACCACCTAAGAAAAAGACTTTTTCAGAGAAGACACAAAAAAGCATTTATCGTAAAGAAAAAACTGACAAGTTGGACTTGAGATCGGTTGAGTGTGAGGGGTGGGGACATCCGGGTGGAGAGGCCAGGTAGGAAGCTGGTTGTCGCTCGTGATGAGGTGTGGGCTGGAGGAACCAGGTTGAGGCCCCAAAGTCAGCTGATGTTTCTAGCTACAATCTGCCTTTGGAGCCGCCAATGGGGTCACCCACCTTAGGATCCACCAGACTAGAATAAGTGACTTTGGGCCACCTCTGGAATAGGTCTAGTTGTGGATGTCCAAGCAGATGAGCCCCTGAGCATTTTCCCAAGGTATCTTCTCTGAGTGGCATCTCGCTGGGCTGTAGCTTATACCGTCCATCTACTTCTCTGGCCAGATTCGGGGTGCATCTGTGATCACAGCTCTCTGCACTGCACTGTCGCTTTCTCTCCCATCCCTGGGGCTAATGGAGGAGTCGGATGAAATCTCATTTCCTCTAAACAAGAGGCTGATCAATTATGGTGACCAGAACTTGCTGTCTGGAAGAATTAGCTTTGCATTTCTCTTGGGAAAGACCAGTGTCCGAGCTCTTTCCCCTCCGCCAGGCTGGCCTGGAGGGGAGTTGGTTACTACAGTACCCAGACCCACAGGACTGCGGGAAAGCTGTAGAGTGAGAGGTGATTTTCAAGTGGCCTTGCCTTGCTGAGGGCCCCCAAGCCTGGGGTCCCAGCCTCAAACCTTGCTCTCTCTGACCATCCCCAGGCCCCTGGATTTCCTGGCTCCACCATCTTGGTACTGTTTCTACACAGCATTCATTGGAAAGCAGGGAGTTGACTTGGTCGCGCTGCAGAGTGATTCTGGGTCTTTGTGGGACAAAGGGGTCAGGGACTGCTTTGAGAAGCTGATGAAAGCCATAGGTTTCCTCCTCAGAAAAAAAATGCAAATCTACACAAACCTTTACAAAGGACCTTTACATGGACCTCGGCTAAAGACAGCCTGATCTGGGGCTCCCTGCAATGGCGCCAAGCCTACCTAAATGCTTTTCTGCTTAACCCTCTGGTTATCTTCAGGGGGAGGTACAATTTATGCCAGTTTTGCAGATGGAGAAACTGAGATTCAAAGGAGTAATCCTAGCGGCCTGCCTGGTCCCAAAAGGAGTAACTGGGCCTGTCAGCTGGGAATTCCCAAATTATTTCTCCTCCTGTACAGTTGGGAGTCCCCACCCCACCCTCCCATTCACAGCTTCTCTGATTGGGAGGAGGGGATATCAAGTAATCAGTGGTGGGAGGCCTTGACCCCCAAAGGGTGGAGCTTTTGCCTGATTCACCTTTGAGTTCCCAGCATCCAACCCGAGGCCCCAAAATCAACTGACTGAATGACAACTAAGAGAATGCATGGGGCATCACAGGGGGAGGGACCTTTGGCTTTGGAAACAGAAATGCTCCTAGACCTCAGCTCTGTCCATCCCAGCTCTGCAGTCTGGGCCTCTCAGAGCCTCAGTTTCCCTGTCTGTAAAATGGGAGCAGCAGCGCTCCTCTGACAGGGCTATTAGAAAGATGAAAGGAGACAGCTGTGTGACAGGCACTGTGCTCAACATTCCGCAGCCATTGTCACACATCTCCTCCCCCAAAGCCTAAGCACGCACGCACGTGTAAATATCCCCCTCTTGCAGATGAAGAAACTGAGTCCCAGAGCAAGGCCATGACCTGCCCAAGGCCGTGAAGAAGTAGCAGAGCTGGAATCAGAGCCCAGGTCTGCCGAAGCCCAGTCCGTGCCCTTGAACAAACGCATGGTGCCTGACACCTACTAGGTGCTCATTAAATGGGCAAGGTGCCGCCCCCAGCCCCCCAGCTAGAGAGGCTTTCCGCAGGAGCCTGCGGGTGGTAACATCAGACACAATACAGAATAACAGTGGCCTGGGAGCATGCAGGAGCTTTGCTGTGACCCCTCCAGGCGAAGTCCCCCTCTCCCCAAGACCTCTTTGAGTTCCTACACAATGAAGTCTCTAGTCACGAGCTGGGGCAGTAGTGAGGAAGATGAACTTGAGTGCTGTTTGGGCCCTGATTTTGTCTTTTCACTTTTTTCCCCTCCTGCTGCAGCGGCAGGTGGGAGGCCCGGCAAATGCCCAGTGGCCGCCCCTCATTCTCACACCCACTCACCTACTCCCTCTCTGCAGCTTCCTTCCTGTGAGTCTGTGCAGAGCCGCAGCCCAGGCTCAGGATGGAAGGAATGAAGTCCACATTCTTGGCCCCCTCCCAGCTCAGATGGCACTTTTCCAACTCTTGGGTGACACGGAGATGGATGCTGAGTACACGAGGGCTGTCCGTGAGCCTCGGACGTGCCAGGTCCAGGACGCGGAGGTGGACCAGCCTCCTCCCCCAGGGGGCTCCCAGAAAGACAGTGACAGTGTAGCACGTTGAGAAGGCCATAGAAACACAGACGCGGGGTTGCAAAGTCTGCCTGGAAGATCAGAGAAACTTTAGAAGAGCAAGAGTTAGAATTAGCCTTTGCCCAAAGAAGGAGCTCCCCCTGCTTCGGGGGAGCAGCCCGGGCGAGAGCCTGGGGGTGTGGAACTTCACAAGGTGCTTATTACAATTGGAAGGAAGGATACAAGTGAGGGGCCGAAGGCCGTGAGACTGGAGTAGGCAGGACCTGTGTGTTAAGCTGCGGATTTTGAACCTTGTTCTGAGGGTACTAGGGAGCCATTGAAGGCTTCTGAGCAGGGAGTCACCTGACAGGTCAGCCAGCAGGCTGCGTGGCTCCATCCTCCTCTGCTTGACCTCCAAATGCTGGGGGCTCGGCTCCGAGCTGCTTCCCTTCTCTCACTCTGCTCTCTCATTGGTGATCTCACCCCGTCCCATGGCTTTAAATATCATCTTTAAGCTGCTGATTCCCATATTTTTATCTTCAGCCAGAGTCTCTCTTCTGCATTCCCAACTCATCATCCAACTGGCCGCTTGGCATCTCTACTTGGACGTCTCACAAAACATCTCAAAGTTAACAAGTCCAAAACAGGATTCTTGATCGTGCCCACCCAACCCCCAAAACCTGCTCCTTCCCCAACTTACCATCCCAGTAAATGGCACCGTCACCCACCCTCTCGCTGAAGGCGGAGCCCTCACCGGCCATGCTCCTGCGCCTGCCTCTCCCCCGCTCATCCTCTTGGTTCCTCTTCCTATCTCCCACCTGCCCACGGCCCTGCAGCCGGCACCCTGTCCGCGCTCGCCCGGATGACGCAGTAGCCGCTCTTTCTTCCCACCCTCTCTCCCTCTCACCCTGACAGTGTATCCTCCAATAGATGATGGATCTTAAAAACAAACGAACAAACTTCGTGCTAATCTGCCACCTGAAAGTCTTTAGAGGCGTCCCTCTGCACCTGGAGTAAAACCCAAACTCCTCACCATGGCTTCGAAGCCTCACACAGTCTGGCCCGTGTCCTTCTCTGAGCTCGCCTCATCCCTCTGCCTCACTCACAAGGCCCAGCCATGCTTTGCGTTATTAAAACCATGCTCCACCCCTTCCTGCCTCAGGGTCTTCGCCTGTGCTCTTCCCTCTGCCTGGCACACACTGGCCCCAGCTCTTTGCACATCTACTTGGCAAAATAAGTCCCCTGGCAGTCGGTCATAATGCCTTAGTGTCTTCATAGCACTCTTCACAGCCTGTCTTTTCCAACAGAAGCAAGCACAGTGTGTCTGGCACACAGTAGGTGCTCATTAAATAACTCTTGAGTGAGTAAATCACAAAAGGCCAGAGCAGAGGGGACCTAGAAGCAGGAGATCGGGGGGAGAGAATGAGACCTGAAAGGACAATGGCAGGACAAATAGAGGAAAGGAATTAGTACCAGGTGGGACATTTGGATTTGATCTTAGAGGCACTGGGGAGCCACGGAAGGATCTTGAGCAGAGTCCTGGGAGGGGAAGTGATCCTTAGAGCAGGGGAGGCTGTATGCCCGGTGGCCATGTGACTGGGCTCTAAAATCGGACTGCCATGGGTCGGACCTTGGTTCAGCAACTTCCAGCTGTGAAACCACAGGCAAACCCCTTAGCCTCTCTGTGCCTCAGTGTCTTCCTCTGTAAGCCAGGGCTTGCTCCTGAAGCCTCCGCAAGGGCAGCGGAGAGGCTAAATGGGATGGTGCATGTCAAGTCCTTGCTCAGTAAACATGGAGCTCACAGTCTAACGGGGGAGATGGGTAGATACACCCTGGCTCTGGTTCCCCAGGACGAGCACTGGACCGGACATGCAAGCAGAGAATGTAATGCGGGAGGGTCAGGAAAGGCCTCCCAGAAGAAGTGACATTGGACTTCGGGGAGACACTTTCCTTGAGAGAATGTTTCGAGTCAGCAGCCACTGGCCCACGAACAAGGGAGGAGGAGGTGGGCTCTGGCTGCTCAGCTCCCAAAATAACCCCGATCCGAGGGCGGACAGCCCGGCAAGCCCCGGGAGCCACCACCATGCCTCTCCTGGCTGAGTTCCGGAGACCTTGGAGCCGCCCTTGTGCTGCCCTGTGTCCCCGGGTGGCAAGGGGACTGGAGGAGGGATGCCCAGCCCAGAGTTCCAGGCCCGGGCCGAGGGGGCTGGGTGGTCAGTGCAGGCACCGTGGCCCAGGCCCTCTCTCCCCGACACACAGGCTGCTGAGCCACCCCGCGAGTACCCAGTCGTGTTTGCATTTCGGCTTCTGGACCCGCGGCTTGACCACCAGGGCAGAGAGGACGCGATGCTCTGTCCTTCCTCTCTCTGTCTCCCATCGTCCCAGTTTCTCTGTGTCTCTCTGGCTCTGTGTCTGTCTGTCCGTTTCCCTCTCTCTCTCTCTCTCTCTCTCTCTCCCCCTCTTCCTCCGTCCTGCTGTCCACCTCCCTGCCCCTATCCTGCTTCTCTCTCTCATTGTGTCTCACTTTATCTATTTCCAAGTCTGCCTCTGTTTCTCTCCCCCTCCTCCACCTCCTTTCCTCCCCCGTCCCTCCCACCCCAGCCTCTCAAGTTCCTCTCTGCCTTACGGCTTCTCTTTCTCCCCTTTCTTTGCTCTCCACCCAACCCCCTCCTCCCCCTCCAGTGGGAGGCATCCTGGAACACACACACACACACACACACACACACACACACACACACACACCCCATCTCTGAGCCTAGCACCACCACCCCCAGCCTCCCACACTGGCCGAACCTGGCCCAGGACACAGTGATGAGGGCAGGGTCGGCCAGAGGGGTGGATGCGGAGGGTAATGGATGTGGTGGGGGAGGTGTCCTATCCTCCCCACTTCCCTCAGCCCTGTGCTCAGAGCTGGGAACCAGGGGTGGGGGAGTGGGGTGGAGGTTCCTGAGCTGTGTCCTCCCCTCTGTGCGACTGCTGGGCTTCCCGGCCCTTGGACTGCAGGTCGGGTCATTGGGCCCATTCAGCAGAATTATAAATAGCATCCTGTGCCCAGCCTGGCCCACAGAGCAACCACGGCCGCCGCAGGGCCCCCAGGCCCCCCGTCCTCCGTCCCTCCAGCCATCCCTCTGAGGCAAGGCTTGCCCATCCCCTGTGCTGCCAGCGGGTCCCCAGGTCAGTATCCGATGTGCTGTCACCATGGCAACCTGCGTGTCCCCGTCCAGCCCAGGCTCAGGTTGCGGGAGGCGTGGGCCACTGAGGGAGAGGTCCAGTGGCCTGGAATCAAAGGTCGCCGCTCTAGGCTGGGGCTTGCCGGCTCTCTCCGGGGCTGGGGAGTGGGGTCCTGTCCCCTGAGAAATCTCACGCTGCTGAGGGTGGGGGAGGGACAGAGATGCCTGACGCTGGAAGGCCTGGCAAGAGGGGCACTGCCCCAGGCTTCTGCCAGCGAACTGGGCAACTTGGGCCAGCCTGGGCCTTGAAGCCAGAGAGATGTGGGTTCAGATCCTACGTCCCCACCTACTACTTTGGTCACCTTGGGACCACCACTTAACCCCTGAGTTCAGCATCCTCAGTGTCGAGACAGGAAGAGTGATACGCCTCCCTCTCCTGGGGCTGCTGGAGAGATCAGAGACCACCAGCTGTGAGGCAGGCCCCTGAGTTCTCACCCATCCTCTCCTTAGTCCCCGAGGGCGGTACCGGTCGGGGCGAAGCTTACGGACTTCAGAGTCACACTGGCCTGCATTCCTATCTGGCCTCTGTCATTTACCAGCTCCATGATTTCAAGTAGGCTACACAATCTCTCTGAGCCTCAGTTTCCCCATCTATAAAATGGGCATGAAAACAACATCTGCCCCTCATTGTTGTTTTGCGGATGAGTTGGGCTGAGGTGGGAGAAGCCTCTGGCACGGTGCCACGCACATAGTCAGTGCCTGCACGTGGCAACTGCACTTTCCATCACTTTCTGAATTTTTATTTCTCAGCGAGATGACCCTACCTTCATCACTGACTCAATGGTCACTTCAGGCAACAACTCCCTTTCCCTCCCAGGGCTCAGTTTCTCCATCTGCAAAATGACCACAGGACCACCCAGGCCCTGCCCAGGTCTGAGATTTGTATATCTCAAGCAGCCCCACCGGGCTGGGCTGTATTATTATTAACTGATGCCCTCACCCGAGCCCTGTCCTCAGCCCCCGAAACCTGAGCTGCCTGGTTGCCTGGCAACTGAGGCGCGAGCTGGGGAGGCTTGGGTGTCAGGGTGTCCAGCTGCAGCCCCCTCCCTGCAGGCCGGAGCCCCGTCACTATGGTCACTATGTGGCCGGGAAGCAGGAGGGCTCAGGGCTGGGACCCTTGACCGGGGCAGCCCAGGAGAGGCCTCCTCTTCCTCTCATACCTGCCCAGGGCCGACCTGTCTCAGAGCCCACTTTCTCGGGGTAAAAGGGGCCATCAGCCTGGGATATTTTTATAGATGGGGCACGTGGTCAGGCTCACAGAGGGAGAAATCGGAGCTTCCTCGCGCTGCTAACTGATACGGTGGCCGTCACTGTCACCCTCTTCTTGGAAGCCTGCAGCCGAAGTTTGCCCAAAAGCACAGATAATTCCCTGACCCACTCCTAGCGCTGCCCTCAGGAGGCCTGATGCCGCTTCTTGGAGCTCTGAGGGCACTTTGCATGGTCACATTTAACCAATCACATCACCCCTGCACGACCTGCCCTACGTTTTCATTCATTCACTCACCAAACATTGTACTGAGCATCCATCCCAGCCCTACTGTATTCTGCCTGGCCGTGGGCAAGTCGCTTCACCTCTCTTTGCCTCATTTTTCTTTTCTGCAAAATGGGATACTAAGAATACCTGCCTCAGAGTTGTGGTGTGGATCAAATGAGACGACGACTGTAAAATGCTTAGCACAGATCTTGGCACATAGAAAATGCTGCATAAATGTTAGTTTATCATGATTATTTGCCTGAAATTGTTACAGTGTGCAGAACCCGTGCTGCACAGGGAGGGAACAGGGCTGTGTCCAATTCCTTTCTGTCCACGTCGCATCCCACAAGTCCAGGCATGTAGTGGGCCCACAGTGAAAGTTTGCCAAGTGAGCGGAAGTGAGAAGTGAACTCTTTGCCCCAAAATCTGTTGCTGCTCAGGGCACTGATGGCTAGGACATCGACTTTAAACATCTTTTACAATTCTGGGTACTTCTTAGAATCTATTACGGCTGCGTCATCTTCACAATTACCAAAATGGGGTTAAAGTCACTTTGTAGATTCTCACTCTCTTCCCTGTGTTTGGGGCGGGGCTGGGGCAAGTAGGCGCATGGCTAATGCAGGTGGGCTTGAACTGCAGGACAGACAGCTAGGGGAGGGATGGGCAGGAGCCTGAGAATGAGCACTGCCTTGCATTTTGCACCCTGGGCGCCTCCCTTGCCTCACAGGCCCGGCACTGTGAGGGGCCTGCGTCAAGGAACTTGCTTGTCTTCTTTGAGCCTCAGTCTCCTCATCTTTAAAATGGGCACCCTGCTCCCTCTGCCCCAGAGTCACAGGCAAGACAAAGGGGGTAGTACTGTGAAGAACCCCTTCCAGTAACAGTCCTTAATTATAAGAAGATAGCGATGCTCTCCATGGAAAAGGGCTGGGCTGGCACCTCCCCAGGCCTACCATGCGTCAGCAGAGCCACGTTGGGTGGCCGCCAGCCCTCTGGCCCAGGGGCCGTTTCTAACAGCAGGTGATGCGGCCAGGCTGACGGCTCCAGGATTTCACCCTTGACTTCTTCCAAACACAGGAAGGGGCTGCCATCTGCTTCCCGCCCCTCATACCCAGCCTGCCAGGTCAGCCAAAGCCCCCGCCTCGCACCTGTCAGCAGTGTTGCAGACAAGAATCCCACTGGGGGGTTTCCTATAGATGCTGAAGTTGGCAAAAGCCTGGGGGCCTCCTCCCAGCCCCCAGCCCACCTGGACACCAGGAGCTCAGACCCGGGGATCTGTTAAGTGCCAAGGTCAAGAGTACAGCCTTGGGAGTCAGACCATAGTGCAGACCCTGATGTGACCTTAGGCAGTCACCCCACCATCTGAACCTCAGTTTCATCATCTGTAAAATGAAGGAAATTAGAGTATCGACCTCAGGGGCTGTTACGCATATGAGCGAGATCGTGCGTAGAAAAAGCTACATGGCATTTGGCAGTGATAACGCTTAGTTGCTCTTATGATTATTTTTATTACTGTTACTGATACTCTGCTGCCATGATTACTGTGACCATCTCCCTGCCAGGGAGGTGATCTCATTTCCTCTAGTTAGACCACAGCATCTATCCTTCCCGGAGGCCAGTGCTGGGTACACAGTAGGCGCTCAGTGCATGCTCTCCACCTCAAAAGCAAGCAGCTGTTGAAGAAGTGGGGGAGCCCAGGACCCAGGCAATCTTGTTCTCTCTCAGTTTCTGAGGTCAAGCTGTGGGTTCCTGTGGTCACTCAGCAAGCTTCTGTTAGACACTGACTCTGTCTGTCAGGTGCACTGGGGACCTGGAGATAGATGGACACAGTCCCCTGACCTCGATGGTGTCAACGGTCAAGCCCAGTGGAGGGATCAGTTGTCTCTGCCTGGAGAGTGGGGTCGGCATAGTGTTCACTGAGAAGGGGCCCTCTGAGCTGGGCCCTGCAGGGTGAATAGGAGTGTAACAGGCAGAGAAGCAAATGGAAGGGAAGAGCTTGTGCTAAGGCATGTTCACAAGGAAGCTCTGCGCTGATTTTTTTATTTTTTAAAACAGGAGATTTCCCCCCCATCGATGTCCCAGTATCCAGAAGGTAGCTCTGGCTGATCCAAGGGCAAACACATGGCCACTGGGGGGCGGATTCCGAGAGCCATAGAAGCCCCCTCCCCTGTGCCCAATCCAGTGTCCAAGACTTACCACAAGCCAGTACGTGAGGGTCTCTTATAAGCTATCTAGTCCAAGCTCCTCATTGTACAGATGGAGAAACTCAAGCCAAAGAGGGAAGATGGTGGCCCGGGGACAGTTGATGGCAGACCTCCTGGCCAAGCCCGCCCAAAGCCCATCCACCCATGGCTGGGGGTGACCAGCCCCGGAGTTGTATGTTCTGTGCAGAATCCTGATGCCCCAGGTTGCCCCCCGGGGACATCACTCTCTGCAGGGCCCACCAGAGGCCCCTGCATCTTTCTCGCCTTAGTTCCTTACTTCTGAAATGTAAATCATCAGTGGGTTCTTTGTGAACTTCAAGCTGAAAAGCAGTTCATGGCTCGTATAAAATGATACTCTGTCGTCACTGTCATTTTGTTCAGATCGGGCCCTAATGGCAGAGTTCCCTGGAGATAAAGTCATCTGATGGCACAGTGTGGGGTTCAGAGGTTCAGGGCCACCTTGCAGACAGCCACAGAGACAGTGACAAGGCATCTTCTACAGGTTGGCCTTCTGTTCTGGAGCCTTTGTGGGTGCCCCCTCTCGCCACCCACCCATCTCCCAAACTGTGAGACTAAGGTTGTCTCGAGGTGGTAGTAAGAGTCCTTGCCATGACCCCATGGCTCCCTAACATCCCCCTACAGGCACCATCTAGAGTCTTATTTCCAAAATACATACATTTCTGCAAATCTCAGCACAGCCCCCGCTGCCCCCGCCCCCAGCTCACACATGTTCAAGCAGGCTTATGCATGCCCTCGTGCAACCACACGTGTGCTCCCTGGCACACGTTCTGCCCTGGCACACACATATGTATGCGTCCACGGTCATGAACTTCAAGTGGAGAAGAGGGAGCAGGGTTGTTCTGTGTGAGCTGGAAAGCGCCCATTAACTGTAAAACAATAAAAAGTTAGCAAGAAGAAAATTTCAGCTCAACCCAAAGAACTCGGTAATTCCTAGCGCGGACATAGATTATCATGGAAGGAGGGCGTGAACCCCCCGTCAAGGGAAGCATGCAAGCCCAAGCAGGACTCTACACAGGTGCTATGAAGGGGCTTGGGCATCCCAGGGATTTTCACCTCTGAGGTCCCTTCTGGTCTGTGGATTCAAGGAAGCTTGTGGAATCGGGGCCTCTTCTGGCTTTCCCTCAAGTTTTGCAAACAGTGATACCCCTTTGGTGTTCTCTGCCCTGGGGCGGGGCTTCCTGGAGTACCCCCGCAGTTCAGGACGTGGTGCACAAGGACCAGCTCCGAGCAGGCCTGATATCGTTGGCATCTGTGGCCCCCGCTAAAGATGCCCACACCAGAGCCCCCGGAACCTGGCACCCATTTCACGCCAGGCCTGACCCTGGAGAGGGAGAGAGGTGACGGCTCTGGCTTTGTCAGTCAGTTGTAACAAGGAGTCTGGGGTAGCAAAAGCCCTGATTTAGCAGAAGGTGTCAGGGACTGAGATATCTAGAGAGGTCGGGAGTGAGTGAGGTAGGCTGGAGAAAGCTCCCAGGACTTGGAATTGTGCACGATTTGAGCATAGGTTCTGACCGCATCTGAACCCCAAAATCTAAACTCCCCTGTATTACACCCAGCAGAGAGCAGGCCTTAGAAGCAGCGTGACATGAGGTTTGAAATCTAGGGGAGAGCAGGCTCCCCCCACCATGGGTCCCTGTACCCTTTCTCTTCTGGGAGACCCCCCAGAGCCATGGGGAACTCCAGGAGAGAAAGGAAGGGCAGACATGGCTGGAGCAGGACTTTTGAAAAGCAGAATAACGGTGATGGGGTGGGGGAGGGGGTCTGGGCCGTGCCCCATGGGGAGAGGAAGGGAAATCAGAGGGAGTGGCACCTTTGGGGGCCATTGTGGGAGGTCTGCTGATGTGGATACCTCCAGGGTCCAAGGTTTGGGGTCTCCTGGGGCCTTGGAAGCACTTTGGCTTTTGAGCTCTTAAACTTTCTGGCAGGACTTGAACTTCCTTGAGAAGCCGGAGGGGTCAGGCTGGGGCTCAGGGCTGGTTCTTAGTGAGAAATGGGGAGGGGGTATCTTCAGGGCGTCCCTTAGGCCTCCTGGCCAGCTCCCAGGATTGGAGATGAACTGGCACTCAGGGAAAATCCTGCACAAGGATGAAGGTGAGACATATCCCTGGAATATCCCAGAAACAGAGGAGAATGTCTTAGGAGGGTCAAAGCTCTGGCAGAGGCCTTGGGCCTGAAGCTGGCTCTGCCAGCACCTGCTCTGAGGACTTGGGCCAGTGCCTTCACTCAGGGCCTCCATTTCCCCGTCTAGAAATCACTATCATTCCAGCTGATTGTGTGTCTCTCACTAGCCAGACTCTGGGCTGAACCCTGTGCCCTGCATCAACTCACATTATCTTCCCAGCCACCCTGCACGGAAGGGACCATCTCCATTTTAGAGACGCGGTAACTGAGGCCAGAGAAGTGCCTTGATTTACCCACGATCCCTCAGTGATGGCAGATTGAGGGTTCTTACCCAGATCTCTCTGACTCTAAGCTCAAAGAAAGGGATTCTGACCCTACTAGGTTGCAAGTCCACTGAAAAGTGGTTTAAGAAGTCACAGAGGGAAGAAGAAGCTTCTGGGAGTGGGAGGAAATTCCCAAGAGAAGATGGCACTAGGAATTGTGGGTATAGGGGCCCCGATATGGGGTAGAAGCAGCAGGCGAAAAAGAACGGGTGTTCCAGGTGGGAATCCCAGCCACGCAACGTGTGGAGGAGGGGCTGCCGGGGCTCCACGATGATGGGGAGAGAGGGGAGCCAGGCTACACACACCCGTCGTCGCCGCCTTACATTCGCTTCAGGGAAGGTAAGGCCCACGGCTCTGCACAGCCTCAGTGAGGCTGGGGTCCCCTGGGCCCACGGCCCCCGGGAGGCTGCGTTCGCATCTGTCCCTGTGCAGATGGCTGGTGAGCACAGCTAGCAGCGCCCACCCGCACCCGCTTCTGTCGCCGGGGCTGGCTGCGCCGGGGAGCGTGGTGCGGCGTTATTTTTAGAAGTGACGCCATCTGTTCAAGGTGCCGGGCGGATTCTGTTTGTCTCCGCAGTGGCCGGGACAGCCATGCCAAGTCAGGGGAAGAGCTGCAGAGCTGGCCTGCTGGGTGAGGGGGCCAAGGAGATTCTGCAGGCCCGTGAGGCGTGGGATTCTGGGGTCGGGGGTCTGGGGCTGCCAGAGGGGAGGCTCCGGAGCCAGGCACGGTCATCGCAGGGCGTCCTGTGCTCCCAGCGCCCCGCCTAGTCCCTGGGCCTGAGCCTGGACCTGCCTCCTGACAGATTCTGACCTGACCTTATCCCTGTTCTCCAGCTTTGGGTTGGGGGGGAGAACAGTACGATGACCAGACCACAGGGATCCTCTGTGGGATGTAACACTGGGTGTGGCAGAAGACACGGGTCTGATCAGTGTGGTCCAGGAGGGCCAGGACATCTCCCCCCTAGACCCCAGATGCTTCTGTGTGTCACACTGTCTTAGCCACCACCATCTTCTGGCTTCTGAGTCATCCTGGGAGGGACTTAGGCAGGGTTTCTGATGGCGGATTGCCTGGGTTCGACTCCAACCGTGATGTGACCCTGGGCAACTTCCTTAACCTGGCAAAGCCTCCACTTGCTCACCTGTGAAATGGGATGCTGGAGCAGCTGCTTCCCAAGGTTCAGGTGCAGATTTGCCAACTTGCTTTCTGTAATGCACGCTGCCTGGGTGCATTCAGCACCCGCTCATCCAGCCACTCGGCTGACCAGTTTTCACTTTCCAGATGCAGGCTGCATCCCCAGATCTGTTGTCCCCAGTGTCCTTCCGTAGTCAGATTGCTTTCTCAGTGATGCAACCAGCATTGGTGGAGGCTGGTCCTATGCTGGGGGCTGGAGAGGCCCTGTTCTCAGAGAGTTCACAGTCTAGCCGGGGAGGCAAGCTGGTAGAACCCACCCCAAGACCGAGGGTGGAGGGTGCAAAGTTGAGGAATGAGCCACATGTGATAAGCTGGCAGTGGGAAGGGGGTTGAAATGTGTAGCAGAGGAATTAGAACTTCGCAGATTGGCATTGGGACTGGACCTTAGAGAGGAAGGTTTGGATTAGTGGCAAAGTGGGTGTAGACCATCCCGGATGGAGGGAACAGTATATACAGAGGGTCGGAGACCGGAACATGTGTTAGTTGTTCAGCAAATACAAGGAGTTGACTTACACCAGAGCCCAGAGAAGTTGGCTCTGAGCCAATCAGGCAGGATCCTGGATGCAGTGGTTGTGAATATGTTTTTGTTTAATAGACACCAAGGAGCCAGTGGTGGTTTTTAATCCAGAGGGTGGCATGTTCAAATCCAAGAGGTTTTTAGCGCCGGACAGGTCCCAGCTCTACTCCTGGCTCTGCCACTTGTGAGCTTTGTGGCCTTGGCATGATGTTATTTCACCTCTTTGAGTCTCAGTTTCCTCATCTGTAAAATAGGCATAAGAATGCCGACCTCATGGGGTTATTGTGGAATAAGATGTTTTCAGAGCCTAACAGAGCTCCTGACACATGGAAGCCACTGAGTAAATGAGAGTCCCTGTCAGCATCACTCTGGGGACAGTGAAGGTGGAGGGGGCGGGTTGTGAGGAACCGGTTGAAAGGTTGTGGATAAGGAACCTGAACTAGGTCAGGAGCCCAGGGCGGCAAGGAAGACAATGAAGCTTGAGCTCTTACCCCAGTGGTCCCTGGGTCTGGGTACCTGACTGAGTGTAAGGAGGGAACGGAGTCGAGGGCTACCCTGATAGTCCCATTCTGGGAATCTGAGCGGACGCTTTACATGCCGTAATTGGCACAGAGGTCACAGAAGGGTGAGGACATGTGGAAGAGTCTGAGAGCCTGGAGAACCTTCAGAGGGGACATTTGAGAGTCCTGGAAAGTTTGGTTCTGGAGCTTAGGAGAAAGGGCAGGGTGGAAAGGGCAGTTTGGGAATCACTCATGTTAGGATGCAGGTTGATGTCAGGTGGGTGACATTGCCAGGGAGAGGTGAGGCATTAAGAGGGTCAAGGGCAGGACTGTGGGAAAAGACTGCAGTTCACCCAAAACAGGGAAGCCATAGGAGAGTGGGAAGAAGGGATGGGGGTCATCAGGTGTGGGCAAGGGTGTAAAGACAGAAGGGCCCTGGAGCGGTTGGTGGGAGTCATTCCCAGAAGACACCTAGGGCCTGGCCTAGCCAGAAGTGGCATTTGGAAAAGCAGGGACAGGGAGCTGGAAAAGATTTTGAGCCGTAGGCTGGGCTACAAGAGCAGGACAGGATTCTAGAACGCAGAACCAGGGGAATGTTGGCTACAAGAGGAAGAAGGCCGAAAGAGGGGCTGGAATGGGAACCCCAAGGCAGTGGTTCTATTTGTTTAACACTCCCAGCCACACCACCAGAGATTGACCCATCTCTGCAGGCTTGGGCATGGGAATCTGTGTTTCAACCAGCCCCCAAGTGATGCCAACACAGGTGGCCCTTGGGGAACCACACTTTGAGTGGCCCTGCTCTGGGGTCCCCGAGCTCCACTCAGAGAAGCTTTTATCAAGAGAGGAAGGAGAGGAAACCTTGACCAGGGGAGGCAGTTCCTGCTCTGGGCTCCTCCTCTGGCTTCCAGACCTTCTGATTCACCCCCTTCAGGTCTGAAGCCAAGTCAGTGTCCCGACAGACATCACTAGCTTTCCACCAAGGAGACTCTGAGGGAGAGAACCTGGGCTGGGGGCAGGAAAGGCAGTGAGTGCACAGTCACCAAACCAGGGATAGTTCCGCTTGAGCCTGGAAGACTCACTGCAGTAGTGAGAAGTAGAATCTGAAAAACACCCCCGAACACATACAAACACCAACCCCTGCCAGTGCCTGCACCAGTCTGACTCCCCTTCTCCTTGGAATCTAGGAGTCCTGCTTTTCTGCCTTTTCCCCTTTTCTATATAGTTCTATTTCCTGGCCTCTTTGTTCTCAGGCCACATAGAATGACTTTCCCCAAGCCTTAGCTTCCAGCTTCTCTGATTTGGACCCCAAAGGACTTACCCAGCTATTCGAAAGTAATCTCCCAACTTAAACTCATCCCTTGGCATCTCTTTGGGTGAATTTTCCTTCCCCATTCCATGGAGGAAAGAATTTAATAAATTCAGACAGAATGAGATGCCACCACTGAACTATGGTCCCAGCAGGAACCAGAGGGAAGGGACCAAGCACAACACAAAAGAATGAATCATTAGTGGTGGGATTTCTGGCATTGGTGACAGGTGGCACTGATGGGCCAAGGTGAGTCTTCTGTGCATGCATGTAAGTGGCCCCAAGTGACCTTTTGCCTGGTGTCATTTTCTGGGCTCAGGCCCGCTCACTAGGACACCTCATTGCCTGACAACCTGGCTTTGAGCGACAGCACAAATACCTGGGGTCAGCTACCCATGCCTGCTCACATAACTCAAGGAAAATGCCCTGCGCCCTCCCTACTGCACCCAGTTCCTCAGGCTTCCCAACCCTGCGCTCCGTTGGTCAGCACTGCTATCCTGGGTAGCTCTAAGGGCACTCTAACCCTTTGCCCTATGTCAGCACCACAGAACATGGACAGCTCCTTGGCACGTGGTCCCTAAAACCAACTCAGATCCCGAATCAGCACTGTGGCCTTGGGGACAGCTCCCAGTGGAGACCGTTCCCCACTGCGTGTTTCTTTGTCCTCCCCAGGGGGGCTGTCAGTCAGCACCACAAGCACGTGGGCAGCGCTCACTCCCGGCCTCTGCTAGTCAGCCTGCAGCAGAGAGAGGGGGGCCTGTGGTTATCAGATTCCCTGACCTTAGCTACCCAATCCCTCCCAGCACCCACCTCCATCCATCCATCAACACTTCATCCCCAGAGACGGCTCCCTGGGCCCCAACCCTCCATGGTCAGAGGTGAAGCCTGAAGACTCCCCAAGGAGCCAGCGACCTGCTGTTGTTTACGGTCAGAGCACTGACATGGCAGAACCCTGTGCTTCATTATAGAAACCAGAAAAAAGGGTAGGAGCCTGGTCTGCTGGAAAGAGGGATGGGAGTGAGCCCTTAAGAGTGTCTGTGTGTGTGTGTGTGAGACCCGCCTCTGCCGCCCTCACCCCTCCAACCAAAGACCTATGCCAATCACTGCACTCTCTTTTTCTGTTTCTCCTGTGGAAAACGAGAGTGTGGCAATACCCATGGCCTAGGGTTGTTGTGAAGGATTAAATGAGATAACAAATGTGGAGCGCATAGAATGGTACTTGGCACATAGCAGGTATGATCCAAGCGTTGCTGTTATCATTTTTTGTCCTTTCTTCAGGCCTCTGCTTGTAATCCACGGAGACAAAGCTGGAGGCAGGAGAGAAGGAGGCAGATGAAGACAGGAAGGGACAGTGTCACCCTAGCCAGTTAGGATCTGGAGGCTGGGGGCAGCCAGGGAAGTCATTGCATCTGTAGGGAAAGTTGGGCAGGGCAAGAAATGAGGCTGGGGAGGTGGCTGAGACATTTGACTGAAACCAGAGGACACTTTCCAGGACAGCTGGTCCATCTTAGGCAGAGTCACCATCCCCAGCCTTCTCACTGCATGTCCCCTCTCTTGCAGGCCAAAGCGAAGTCTCCCCCAACACTTTTCTGCCTCAGCTAAGCTTTCTTGCCTTGATATGCTGATGACTTTACTGTTTTTGCTTCATCGGAAAACTCTCCTTTTTAAAGGGAAGATTTCTAAACAAGGAGCACATAAAGGGTACAAATCGTGGAAGGCAGGCACCGCCATGCAGAGGCTGAGGGGGGCGGGCAGTGGATGTCAGAGGCACCAGGTGAATTCTCGTCAGCCTGTGACTCCCAGGTTCTAGGGCATTTCTCCTTCCTTAGGCCTCCAGCCAAGCAGGAGTTGGCTTGCAACTAGAATGGTGCTCTGCTGGGGACGGCAGGACAGCAAGGAGGCTTGGGGAAGTGTGTGTGCCCTTAGAAGCCAGTATCCGGTGACGGGAGAATCCTTGAGGATGGCGCTAAAATGGCCCCTTAAGACTGAGTATCTGTCCAATCCCCCTCTCACTTTATAGGACAGGAAACTGAGGCACAGGGAAGAAGGCATTGGTCCGAGGCCATACCGTGAGTTGGTGAAAGGCATTGGGACACAGAGGAAACACAGAGGCTTTGGACTCAAGCAGGCATATTTAAACTATGCCGGGTCCCATCTGTACGGCACTGGCCATCTGTAACCCTCTGAGTCCCAGCTCTCTTGCCTGTAAACAGGGACAGTGATACTACACAGCCCATGGAAGCGTGTGCTAAGCAATCTCTATTAATAGTAGTGGTCAAGCCAAGACTGGGGCTCAGCAGATCTGGTTCCCAGGCAAGTGCCATTTGGATTACATCCTCCCAAACTCTGAAGCAAAAGTTGTGCAGGAATCATTCAACTTGGTCTGCAGAGCCTGACCATGGGGTTTCGGGGGACTCTGTGTGGCAAAGTGAGCATAACTTCAACAGCTAGAAGGAGGGTCTGTGCACCTCCCTTGCTCTCTTCAGAGTCCCAGTGCTTGGGGCAGGGCCTGAGATGCAGCTTTTTATTGGAGAGGTGGATGGATGGATGGATGGACGGACAGGTGGATGGACAAATGGATGGATGGATGGATGGGTGAGTGGATGAGTGGGTATGTAAGACACCTAGAGGACCAGAAATGTGGGGGATTTGCTACCATGTAACACTGGAAACTCCTTTGGAGAACAGGGGAAGTAGAGAGAGTTGACCCTGCTGGGCAGCTAAGGGCTGGGGACCTACCCTCCCTTGAGCCAGGCAGGAGAGTGAGAAGCTATGTGAGACACCCTGAGTGCCTAGCAGCCCACGCCCTGGCCCTGCTTCCGCCATCTGTGCCTTTGAGGCTGGTGCGTGGCTGCTTCTGTGGAATATATATATATATATATATATATATATATATATATATATATATATATATATAAAATTTTTTTTTTTTAGATTTTCCTTTTCTGGTTAACAGGATAGGAGTTTTCTAAAAATAGCACTAAACTCGCCTCTGAGGTATTCATTTTCAATTCCCTTCCTCTTTCCCCATTCTGTCTCCTTGACTGTGAGGATTCAAAGCCGAGACTGTCATTGTCAGCTTTGATGCATACACACACATACACACACGCAGATCGTGGGGCTTGCACACTCAGAGGCGGGCATGGGGACACACATCTCTGGCTCACTCACACTCACAGGTACACACTCATCCTGACGTACTCCGGTAGACCTGCACAGCACACCTTGTCCTCCAGGGTCACCCAGAGTCAGTACACATCTGCTGACACACCACAGGTACCCTCTGACACACACATACACGGAACATTCCCTCCCCCAGAGAGGGGCGGCTAAGACAATGGCTACAACGCTTTGACTCTCCCAGTGAGGCTGAGGGAAGAAGAGCAGTTGTCCCTCTGCCCCCAGCTGCCTGGCTGAGGTCACCCGTTTCCCCGGTCAGCACCGAGGAGGGTCCCCTCAGCTGGGGCGGGGCAGGGTGGGGACCACAGAAAGGCCAGAATTTGCATCCAGGAGAGGAAAGAAAATGTCCTGCCTGTGGGGATTAGTCAGTCAGGACCAGAGCAGAGGAGAGGCTAGCCCTGTAAGCTGTGCCTACAAACTGGGACCCTCCCCAGCCTTCCAAGCAGTGCTGGGAGCTTTGTGGGGA
This sequence comes from Orcinus orca, assembly GCF_937001465.1. Lineage (NCBI taxonomy): Eukaryota > Metazoa > Chordata > Mammalia > Artiodactyla > Delphinidae > Orcinus > Orcinus orca. The sequence goes on from NC_064568.1 coordinate 6,692,583, forward strand.
TGGCATGGTTGGCCTGAGCCCCATGTTCAGGACAGTAGCGTGGGGGACAGTCTGAGAGCAGACTTGTGGGGGTGAGCTGAGAGCAGAGGGAAGGAGCGAGTTAAGTTACCATCAGAAGAACAGTCCCTGTTGAACAAGTCTTACGCTGTGCCGGGAACTGCTCTAAGCTCTAGCTCAGGTAGGCCTCGCAAAGCCCTGTGCGGGAGGGAGGCGTGCGTGCGGGTAAGAGGGGATGGAGGCCCAGGGAGGGGCTAAGACCTTGCCCCCCCCCACTCCACCCCCATCACAAAACTACCAAATGGCAGCATCAGGCCTCGTCATCAGGGATCTCCAGACAGGGCCTGTGTGCCCACATCTGTCACTGGTGCCAGGGGCGATTCAAAGTAAAGGGTAACTTTATAAATACATATGAAGATGGCATTTAAATTCCGCAGGTCAGAAAACAGGAGGATTCGGCATCCGAAAATTATTTTTAGCACGTAATTCATTTGCGATGTCCCGTCCTTCAATTAGGATTTGAAAAGCTGATGGTTTAGGTTTTGGGGTGTTTTTTTTAAAACCTTCTTTCGAGAGATAGATTTCTTCTTTGTTAAATTAACTCCAAAAAAAAAAAAATCCATTGCTCCTTCCTCTGCCAGAGTCTCTCTTGGCAAAGACTTTTTATTAAGGTGCCCCAACCTATTCTTGAGTCACTGAAATGTAACAATACAGAGTCATTTAAATGCTAATAAGAGGAAACCGAGATGCATAAACCCAATATTGTCAGAACATTCATTCTGGATTCTGAAGGAGCTGGCGCATCAGAGCCTGAAGGGACCCCAGAGAACACCAGTCCAATCTCTTCAGTTTCCACATGGGAAACTGAGGCCCAGGGAGGAAAGGGGCTTGGTCAAGGTCACACAGCAGGAGCTTGGAAAACAGGGAGGGGCTTTTCAGTGGGCTGTGACCCCAGTTGGCTGTGTGCCCCCTAGTTGTGTTGCTCAACCTCTCTGGGCCCAGGACTGGCTGCCCAGACTTCTGCCCTGCCCAGGCACACGTCTTAGCTCGGGTTGCTATAACAGAATACCATAGGCTGTGTGGCTTAAACAACAGAAATTTATTTTTCATAGTGCTAGAGGTTGGGAAGTCTAAGGTCAAGGTACCAGCAGATTCAGTTCCTGGTGAGAACCCACTTCCTGGATTACAGATGGCCACCTTCTCACTGTCCTCACACGACCAAGAAAGATCATCTCTGTCATGTCTCTTTTTTATAAGAAGACTAATCCCATTTGTGGGGGTTCTACCCTCATGACCTAATTACCTCCCAAAGGCGCCACCTCCAAATATCATCACACTGGGGATTAGGGCTTCAACATATGAATTTGGGGCAGGGGTACACATTCAGTCCATAGTAGCCAGTGTGCCCATCAATTAGGACAGGGGTGACTGTCAGTGTGGTATTAAGAACTGGCTACAAATGAACCTCATCTCAGCCTTGAGGGAGGTGCAGTTGCTAATAACAGGGTGCGTAGGTAGGAGGGAGGTTGGAGGAGGTGCAGAAGCCAGCACTGTAGAGTATCTGCTCCAGGCCAGGAGCCACACAGAGACCCACACATAAGGGCCTCAATGGGTACTTACAGCAGCCTGTAAGACAGATGGGTCAACCTCACTGGGCAGATGAGGCCCAGAAAGGTTAGGTGACTTCTCCAAAGTCACACAGCCCATTTTCCTGAAGGGGAAAAAGCTCCCTACTCATGTTAAAAGGAAAAATCTTCTCTGATACCCTGGGCCAGGTCACATCTTCCTGCTCTGGACATGCACAGCACCTGGGACTCCCTGTCATGGCAAACCCATCATATTATGGAGGTCACTCATCTAATTGTCTCTCTTCCCCCTTGTCAGCACAAAGTAGGTGCACACAACACAATTAATGAGTGGTTGGTTGGATGAATGGATGGATGGACATATGGGTAGACGGATGGATAGTTGGTTGAAGATCATTGTTCATCTTAACACAATAGTCATTAAAATCACCAGTAGCCCATTAACTCATCTCTGCTGTTGTCATCACAGATATAATTACTGCTAACGGGTCTCATAGCTCGTGCTGTCAGAGATGTAATTATCAGTGCCTGTAGGACACGCCACAGGTAGCAGGAAGACAGATAGAAGACAGCACCTCGGCATTAGAGTCCCTTGTGGTTTTTGCAAAGCACTTTCATTCACATATAGCGCTTCATTTAAGCATTGTAAGAACACTCTAGGGCGATGCACCAGGGAAGGCAGCAGAGCATCCTGATGAATAACAGTGTCTCTGGATCCAGACTGCCTGAGTTCAAATCCCAGCTCTTCCGCTCGCCAACTCTGTGACCTTGGGCAAGTGACCTCACCTCTCTTGGCCTCGGTTTCCTCATATGTTCTAGGGAATAACAAGACTACCTGTCTCATAAAGTGGTTGTATGGATTGCTAATAATCACAATAATTAGTGCTTACCATGCGCTTGACTCAATTCTTAGTATTTTGCATGAAATAATTCACTTAAGCCTCATAATACCTATGAAGTAGATACTATTACTCCCCCTCCCTTTGTTTAAGATAATGAAACTGAAGTGAATTGGCCTCCCAGTCTGTTGAGAGGTGGCAGAACTTGAGCCCAGAGGCTGTGTCTTCTGGAGCCCGTCCAGTTAACCTCCACGGCATCTCTGCACCCAGGCCTGCTTGGTCCCTGCCTCACCTGCTCCTCTCGGGGATATACCGCTGGGGTCAAAACTCACGGGTTATGGTGGTGGTGCATGCCTGGATGGCCAGGGACCCCGAGTATTCCTGCAGGACTGCGGGTGGGAATCCCAAGCACACACTTTCTTTGGCGTCTCATGTCTCTGCTTAAGGCATCAGGCCCATTTTAAGTTCTACTCGGTAAGATACCAGTTGGTCCCAGTGTGAAAATAAGGCTTCCTGTTGCATCCTTGAGTGCAACTGCCCTCCTGTGAGGTATGACAGGCTTCTCCTGTGGCTCCAGCACCCCCTGATCCAGGCTGGGAAGCTCTGTACCCCGGGTGGAAGCTCACTGGATTTGAACACGGTGGTTCACAATTAGTTCCCAGTAAACTGGGAAGTAGCTGGGGCACAGGGGAGAATGACTTATTTTACAGATGAAGAAACTGAGCCTCGGAAAAGTGAAGGGACTTGCCCAGGATCCCACAGCCGGGGTTCAGGAGATCTCGGATTTGAACCCGGATTGCTGTGATTTAGGATCCTGTGTTGTTCTTTAGAGAGAGGGGAGGGAGCGCCCCCTAGTGGGAGGGGAAAGAGCAACGGGCTGGCAGTCGGGAGATCCCAGCCCAGCTCTGGGCTCCGTCCACTCTTGCTCTGTGTGTCTCTGGACAAGTTCCTTTCCCTCTCTGAGCTTCAGGTTCCTCACTGGGAAAATGAGATTAGCCCTAAATTACCTCCAGGTCTAAAACTCTGTGCAAGAGGAAAGGATTGTGAAGGAAAGAGATGGGGCAGGGGAGGGGGACACGAGGGAGGAGTTGGGGCTGGAGTGGGGCTCAGTCCCACCTTGCTGCCCCCACCTCTTCCCCCTCACTGTTCTGGGCCTAGGACGGCCAGCTTTCCGCGGCTGCTGGGCGGGGCCAGTCCCTGTGCCAGACCCAGCTGAGCTCAGCAGAGGCCCTTTGTCACCCAACGCTTGCCGGGGCCTTGGCCACCGGTGTTGGGTATCTGGGTGGATTGGGTTCTCTCCTGGCAGCTCCACAGATGCCACACTCCGGCAAGGGTGGCCAGGCGGGCAGGGAGTAGCCGGGGCTCCCTCCTCCTCCTGGGCTCCCTAAGGGACGTGGCAGCCGCGGTCCATGGTTCCGGACTCTGGGGCCCCAAGGTGAGGGTTCTGTTGACCCCGGTTCATTCTGAGGGCCACAGTGACATCCTGGTGAATATGCATGAGACGGACCCTCTGGCGAGGCTGAGGCCCTCGATCAGTGTAGCTGTGGGCTGCGGGTGCAGGCAGGTTGCTTTCTCCCATCCCCACGCCTGTGAGACTCATTGGGGAGAGCAGTGCGTTTCGGCAGATATAGGAGGCGTGGACAGGGGAAGCATCCGTGCTGGGGCGTCTGGGAGCTGTTTCTTGGGGGCAGGGGTTAGGCCCCTGATTGTGTGGGCATGGCATGTGTGTACACAGGGTTGTGAGCACTGGTATTTTTGAGGGGAGGAGGTGGGGATGTTAAGATGACGCCTGTAAATGTGACTACATGTGACAGTGTGCCTGGTGGGGAGGGGGTGTTCGCCACCGTGTGTGTGAAGGGGGCCCTGTGTTGGTGTGTGTGTATGGCAGTGGGTGGGCCCTAAAAATAGTAGGCAGGTGGGGTGTTGCACCCCAAGCGGCATGTCACAGGGTGTGTGTACACCAGGGTTCGTTTCGCGAAGTCAGTGTGTCCATAGTGGACAATTAGGGGGTTAGCATGTGTTATGAGGGTACATCAGGCTATGCCGGGGGTGGGGTGTAGCATGGAGGGCCTAGTGGGTGTCAGTACGTTTGGATTTGCAGTGGGTGCCGGTGCATGATGGGGTATTGTACGAACATCCATGCCCAGGTATGTGTATGTGTGGTGGGTGTTATTTGGGGTGGGGGGCGTGTGTGTAGCACCTGCAAGCCGGGCCTTCCTGGGTACCTGCCCCATGAGGCCTCCAGTGTCTGACCCCTGTCCCCTCTCTGCTTGCCCCTGCAGGAGCCATCACCCCGACCATGTAGATGCCAGCTCCAGGGAGCAGCATGGGCCCCGCTGAATGGAGACTCCTGGGTCTACAGCCCTGAGCCCCTCCGGCCCCTGGACCTTGCCCCACGCCCGGGGACGCCCCTCAGAGCCCACCGCCACTGTCGCCAGCCCACCTCGGCTGCCCCCTGGAGTCAGCTGCCAGGAGCCACAGCCGTCCAGTGAGGGTGTGCTGAGGACAGCCACACGGAGCCGTCGCCTGGCAGCCTCCTGTCCAGCACTGACCCTCGGACCCACCCCGAGCGGGGACTGCGGCAGACATGGGTGACATGACCAACAGTGACTTTTACTCCAAAAACCAAAGAAATGAGTCGAGCCATGGGGGCGAGTTTGGGTGCACGATGGAGGAGCTGCGCTCCCTCATGGAGCTGCGGGGCACCGAGGCCGTGGTCAAGATCAAGGAGACCTACGGGGACACTGACACCATCTGCCGGCGCCTCAAAACCTCACCTGTCGAAGGTAGGTGCACAAGGCTTAAACACGGGGTTTGAATTCGGGGGTCAGTCAGACTGGGCTCCCTTACCCAGGCCCCAGGAACCCCCTCGTCTGGGCTTGAGCATGGAACCAATGAGCCAATTCCAGCTCCCCAGCCCCTGCTGCTGGGCTGCGTCATGTCCGACTCATCCAAATCCAGACTCTGATTGGGGATCCCTCGGTCTCTGGGGCAGCCGTGGAGCTGCTGGGAAGACAGGGCAGGCAGGAAGATGGGCTGTCACGGGAAAGGTGACAGATGCCCATGTGTGTCTTGCCCTGGAGCTGGGCGTGGGGCTTTCTTACAACTGCCAAAATGAGCAGGCCTGCGATCTCCAGACAGGGAAGGTTTCAGCTTTCTGGAGGGGACCAAAGCCATGTCATCTGCCACAAGGCAGAGAGGAAGGGCACCAGCCCAGCTTGCGCACCAGAGCTCAGAGTTTGGGTTCCATCCCTGCAGTTACCTTCCCCTCACGAGGAAGAAGAAAAGTTCCCTAAATAAACCCCAAAAGCACAGGTGTGAGGTACTCTGCCCTGGCACTCCCAGTCCTGCAGCTTGGTGCAAAGAAGCTGCAGAGCTTCACTTTCTTCCTCGGGAAAATGGCCGATACCTACCTCACAGGGCCCAGTGGAAGCCTGAACATACAGTAGGTGCTCAGTAGGTACAGTGGCAGCCGTTATTACTCTAAAGAGAGTGGATGACAATCCCTCCACCAGGTATAGACCACACCCTGGGAGGCAGGCAGCATTTGAAGTCTCATCCCCACCGACAGACAAGAAATCTGAGGCTGCCTGTGGACCTAGCTGCTCAGTCAGGGCCAGACGGCCCGTTGCTGTGCCGGCACCCACTGTGCCCTGCGGCGCCAGGGGTCAGTGTCCCTCTTCGTCTGGGGCCCTCCTCTCTTGGGTCAGGAGGAAAAGCTAAGTCTGGTCCTTCTTCCCAGATTCGCTGCTGTCTCTGATGTTTTGCCCACCTTGCTGAGTCTGGGCAGTAGTTTAGAAACGCCTTTTGTTTTTTGGATATTGTTTGGTTTTGTTTTGGCGGGGAGGGTGGAAATAGGGGAAGCGTCGTTTCTTCCCTGCGTGATTCTAGCTCAGGGCTTGAGAACAGCCACGTGTGGCCCTGAGATGGGAGTGGGCTCAGCCTGGGGGGCTCCTGGGCCCCGGCCTCATGTAAACATCGATCTGTGGCAGAATGGCCCATGCTCACCTCCACCATCAGTTTGGCACACCTGACCTGCTAGGAGGCAGGGTTGTCCCAATGGTCTTTGCCTTTTGAATGGGACCAGGAGATTCTCTTGAGTCAGGAATTATTAAGTGTCTCTGGACCCCAGACTCTGTGGTGAACCTGATGGAATCTATGGCCCCTCCCCGCAGAAGAATAGTCAACTGTGTGCAACAGTGTGGTCCACGCTACCAGCATGTTCGCAGAGCCCCTCAAAGCTAGGCCCTGGACCCCAGGTTAAGAAATCCACCCTCCCCTCCCACCTGACAGGCTCGGGGACCTGGGAAATCGAGTGGCTCATGGCCACGCTCCAGCTGGGGACAGCAGGTGTGCACCTGAGGGCAGGAATCCTGTCCTGCTCCTCTCTGAACATCCAGCACCCAGCCTGGTGCCTGGCACAGAGGAGGGTGGGTAACTGACCCATAAAACCCTGAGATGTGGCCACTGAGTCCCCAGCCCAGAGAGAAGCTCTCAGATGGCTGAGCAGCCAGAACAGCAGATAATCCAGACCAAGTGCAGCAAGGACCCCAGGGATCGAGGAGAAACGAGATGGGTGGGCAGTGGAGGTTAGGGAAGGCTACCTGGAGGAGGAGGTGTTTGAACTTGGCTATGGAGGGAAGAGAAGGGAAAGCATGTGATGTGGCACAGAGCCACCTTTCTTAGATAGAATTTCCCTGACTGCTGATGTGCTGCAAGAAGTTACATGAAAAGAAAAATAAAGGAGACTTTGTTTTCTCATCTGTAAAATGGAAACGATAATGACAGCTCTGACTGTTGCTCTGCTGCCTGTCAGCTGTGTGCCTTTGAGGCTTTTGTCTGACCTCTCTGGGCCTTGGTTTTCTAATATTTCGTGAGCATCAAGTGAGATCTCTCATGGGAAACGTCCCTGAGAAGGAGGAAAGCCCACAGTAGGATTAACCAGAGCCCCTGCTGCCTTGATCCCCTGAAGGATTTCCCAGGGTGCAGATGGAGCTGAAAGAGGTTTGGGGAAGGACAGAGGAGCGTAATGCTACTCTTGGACTTGGACTTGGACAACTTGGGTTCAAATCCCAGCTGTGTCACTTAACAGCTGTGTGATTCTGGGCAAGTTATTCAGCCTCTCTGTGCCTTAGTTTCCTCATCTGAAAAATGGGATAATAATAGTGACTACCTCATAGGGTTGTGGTGAGGCTAAAGTGAAGTAGCTTAGTACCCCGCCTACCAGGCACATGGACAGCACTGTGGGTTAGAATTCAGCCCCAGAGACTAAACGCCTCCATTTCCCCATCAGTAATATGGGTTTTGAACATTGAGATCAGGCCAAGTTCCCGGCATAGAAGTCCTCAGTCAACATCAGCTTTTGTTGTTTCCAGTATGATTATCACTACTCTGGAAGAAGCAGTCACGTTCTCCGGAAACGGTGAAATCTGACGCTTCTGGGACACTGGCCAGTGTCCGAGCTGATGCTACACGTTTTACTAGGCTGTTCTGCATCCTTATCACGCACATTCCTGGCAGCAGGTGGTGTTACCCATTTCACAGATGGGAAGCATGAGGGCTCAAGGTCACCACCATGGCTCACATCAGCTCAGACTTTGAACACAGCTGTGTCAGACACCACAGCCAGGTGTGCCCTCCGCCCCCAGCCACGCGCGTGTACCTAGGAACAGTCCTGCGAAGGTGCCTTCTGTCTGCCAAGGGTCTGAGGAGGGTGGAGCCGCCAGGGCACTTTTCAGTTTCCCTCTCATGCTCAGCATTTGTTCTGCCCTGTTTAGCCCTCTTCTGACTCAGAGAAATGCTTGGCCTCCAGCCCCAGCCCCCAACTTCAAAGCCCTGTGGTCTGGAGCTGTCCCAGCTCCAGCCTGTCCCAGGGTCCCAGGTTGGCCATTCCCGACACCCCCTGGCCTAGTCTGCTGACGTCAGCAGGGAGCAGCCTCTGAGTCACACTCCCGGAAACTGCTCCAGGCCCCGCATAAATTAGCCTTCCTGTTCACATCCAGCTAATTTTAGGCAAAAAGATCTCTGCAAGTGATAGAGGGGATCTGAAGCCATAGAAATCAACTCCCATCCGGGGCACCACCTGCTGCCCGCACAGGCCGTGAACTCAGCGCCCGTGGTCTGGCAGTGTTGGGTATTTCACTGGGCCATTGAGTGCCATTGCTTTCCTCTCCCACTGCTGGTTCTCTTCCATCCTGGTCATGCCCCTCCCTTCGTGCCCTCCACTGCTCCCTTCTTTTCATACCTGTCCAGCCTAGGACAGTAGAGCCCCTGAGACCCAGGTTTGAATCCTGACTGGCTTACTCTTCAAGGGACACTGAGAGAGTTCAGTGAATCCTCTCTGAGCCTCAGTTGTCTTATCTGTAAAATGGGCATAACACTACCTACCTCACAGGATGATGTGAGAAATAAATCAGGTCATCCACATGAAGGGCTTAGCACTGTGTGGCAGTCCCTAGACACTTACAAAATGATGTTCGTTATCATTGTTATTATTATACCCAAGTATCTCTTTTTTTTAAAAAAAATCATGATCTGGCCCCATCCCTGTACAAAAATTAGGCAATTAAATAAGATGGTGCCCAACAAAGGGTCAGTGTGCTATCAGAGGAGGCTTCCCAGAGGAGGCGACGTCTCATTGTCTGGAAAGATGGGTAGTGGGTGCTGGGGTGGCCTGTGAGCCCTGAGGCAGGAGCTGACTGTCATTCTCCACTGTATCCCAGCACCTGCTGCAATGCCTGGGGCTCAGAAAGCATCAGCAGAATGAAGGAAGGGAGGGAGAAGGAAGAGGTGGGGTGCTTAGCGTCCCTCTCTGTGTAGTATGGAAGGTTGCAGTGTGGGGACAGGACACAGGACACCCTGCGTCACCCAGAGAACACTTAGCTTCGGTTCCCGGGAGCCCGGAGTGGCAGTGCCCTGAGCCACTCACTCGGCATGCATGGCTCTCGTCCTTCACTCCTGACCCTGCACCACCAGCTGTCAGCAGGGGCAGCGCAAGAGGCCCTGCTGGGCGCTCCCTGCATTGCATATTTCATGGTGGGGGAGAAAGGGGACAAAGAAGACAGGGCAGCCGCAGGGTAGGGTGGGAACCGGATACATCGGAGTGTTGTGAAATGGAACCTCCAGTTAATTTTGTATGAATCCTATGGCCTGCCCAAGTCGGGGAGAGAGAGGGGCTGAGGGAGGACAGGAGAGCAGATCATGGGAGATGGTACCCCATGTGGCATGAACACGATGATGAACGAGACACCCCTCAGACCTGGCAGGGCCCACATTGCGCAGAGCCACCACTGCGCAGGCACAGGGCGGGGGGGGGGGGGCATGAAGGCAGCAAAGGGGGTCTCCTGTTTGTCACTGTGATGCTTTGTTTCTCCGTGTGCTCCGTCTCCCCAGGTATCTCTGGAGCCCTGAGAGGTCAACAGGGAAAGTGAGGCAGACACAGCTGTAGCAGTGTCCCAGGCAGGGTGGAGCTGGGGGCCCGCTCAGACACAGGGTCCATGCAGGGAATTCATACCTGGCCAGAGATGAGGGAGGACGCCTTCCCCCACCAGCCCCTCCCCACCGCCGTCTTCATGTGAAGCAGCCCAGGACGCTGTCAGGGGTGAGGCCTGGAGGAGCAAAGCCCCTCCAGGTATTTAAGAGGCTGAGGTAACCAACCACCTTCTCAAATACATGCAGGGGTGGAGGAGGGCCAGGCGTGAAGCCTGGGGAGGCTTCCCAGCCTTGCCTCTGTCACTAAGTAGGTTCATGACCTCAGGCAAGATATTTAGACTAATAACTTCAGCTTTCTCATCTGTAAAATGGGAATTGTGCTACTTCGCTCTCTGCCATTTGGAGATAGTGAGTTGAAAGTGCTTTGAAGGTTTTCTACCAAACAATCATCACCATTTCTATCTATTAGGATTCTATTTGATAGAAACCCATCTCAAACTGGCTTATGCAACAAGGGGATTTTCTGGCTTGTGCACCTGAGACGTCCAGGGATTGTTCTGGCCTCAGGCATGGCTGGATCCAGGGCCGCCAGTGCTGAGAAGGGTTTTGTCCATCCCTCTTCTGCTCTCTTCCACCTCCACCGCCCTCTGTATTGGCTTCATTCTCGGGCAGGCCTTCACCCCGTGAGGCCCCCAGCAGCCAAAGGCACCTCTTTCTCAGGGTTTCCCCCCTACTGGGTCACCTGGAGCCACTCTTGAACTAATCCCCGTGGCCAGAGGATGGAATAGGCTGATAGGCCAGACCAGGTCATATGCTCACCCCAGAGGGGTGTGGTCCTACTGTGTGCGGGGGAGGTATGGAGGAAGAGCAGGCATGCTGCATGCCCTTGAGGATGGGGAGAAAGTAGAGAAGTGTGGAGGCAGGATTCAGGAGCACCAAGTCTGGAGTGATCATAATGACACTGTTAATAATTACACCAGGGAAGCAGGCAGGGTGGACGGGGGTCTACGACTAGTGTCCCAGCAGTGAAGGGGCCAACTCTGTGTCATGGTCAAGTCCTGGCTCCATTCTTATCCAGCTGTGGAACACTGGGCCAGTTACCTAACCTCTCTGTGCCTCAGTTTCCTCATCTGTGCCATGAGGTTATAACAGTGCCTCTTTCACAGGGTCGCTGTGAGGACCACAGTAACACGTGTCAAGCGCTGAGTGCATGGCAGGTGCTGTCTCAGTGTCAGCTGGGGACTCTGAGTGACTTGAAGGGACAGGTTGGGTTTAAATTAGTGGAGAAGAAAGAGGCAGCTTACCAGGGCAGATAATGGGCTTAAGCAACACGTGTGAGTCTATGGGTTTCAAAACATGAGTGCCGTATTTGATTTGCAAGGCTTATATTCCCTCCCCAACCCCCAGCGCCACCGGGAAAAATAAATCCCTTAGAAGCACAGCTTTCTGCGAAAGTCGGATGAATCACGTGTAGACGCTTTCCAGAAGGCCACCTGCACATCTTTCTGAATCATCAATAAAATAAACCCACGTGCTGATTGATACGTGCTCTCCATCTTCCCAGGCTGGGGCAGCGGAGTCTGTGCTGGGCAAACGGTTCTGCAGGCCTGGGGAGAATGCAGAACAGTTAGAGAAAGGGCCCGACCTGCCACTGACGGGGCTCCTGGGGGCTTCCAGCAGGGCTAGAGGGACCGCACCTTCCTTGAGCGATGCCGCTTGGCTTGGTCAGTGCTTCGTCGTCAGGCACCCAGAGCGGGCGTGGAGGATGTGGGCTGGGGGGAGCGTTTCAGGTAGGCCTCTCACTAGGTGGACCCACCATCCACAAAGCCTGCTTCCCAAAGCCACCTACTGGCTGTAACAGACTGTGAGCACTGACCTGAGTTCCAGCTCTACCCTCGGGGCCCTTGAGCACGTCACTCCATCCCTCTGAGCCTCAGTTTCCCCATCTGTAAATGGTATGATCAGAATACCCACCTGCCAGAACCAGTGGATACAGGGGTTCAAGATTATCCCAGGTTTCCCCCTGTTTCTGTCATACTGAGCGGAGATGTAAGCTGACACACATTCACGCATTGAACAAATGTGTGTTGTGCACCTGCCATGCACGGGCTTGGGCCACGTTGTTCCTCTGGATTCCGTATGCTCCTCAGGCGGTATCTGTGTGATGTGGCTGAACATGGGACAGGTGGGAGGCCGGGACGGGGCAGCCTTCCAGCACATTCCCTCTTGGTCCAGGGTCCAGGACGGTGGAGCCCCTTCCTGACCCCCTTCTGCTCCAGAGCTCCCTAAAGATTCCCTGGAAAGGGGGGGGGGTACAGAGCTGGGTTGTAAATCTCCCCGCCCTGAAGACTCTTTCCAGTCTAGCTGTGATAGGTCTGCCAGCTGTGATCCCAGTTCCAGCTATGATTCCAGGTACAGCTGTGAAACACGGTTCAGCTATGATTCCAGGTACAGCTGTGAAACACGGTTCAGCTGTGACCCCAGTTCCAGCTGTGATACCAGGTACAGCTGTGATACACGGTTCAGCTGTGACCCCAGTTCCAGCTGTGATACATACCAGGTACAGCTGTGATACACGGTTCAGCTGTGACCCCAGTTCCAGCTGTGATACATACCAGGTACAGCTGTGATACACGGTTCAGCTGTGACCCCAGAGACTCATTAACACGTATTGAGGGCTCACAGAAGGCCAGCTCTTCTGCTGAGGCTTCACGGCATCACCTCATTCAATCCACACCCTGTGAAGCAGAAACTGTTTGTATCCCAGCTTTCCGATGAGGAAATCAGGGTGCAGGGCACCACCGCTAACAAGGGGCCCAGCCAGGACCGGTACCCAGACAGGCTGGCTGCCAAACGTGCCCTTAATCTACCGTCTCCTGTTGACACGAATAACTCTACAGCAAGGGGGAGTGAGCTTCCAGGCGAAGGAGGGAGCGGTCTCTGCCTGGCCGGAGACAGAGTCAGGAGAGGCCTCCTCTGAGCCAGGTCTCAAAGGGCGGGGAGCAGTTGAGCACACAGAGATGGGGAAGACAGCACGTTCTTCATGAGAGGGGCACCTGAGCAAAGGCCCTGGGGTTAGAGCCGGCACATGCATGGGGAGAAGTGAGGGATTCATTGTGCCTGGAGCCTAGGATGTATCTCAAAGGACAGAGGACTCCAGCCCACGGACTGTGGATTGATTTTTGTAGGCTGGGTTTTAGCTGGTATGTTCATGCCGTGTGTGCAGACTGTCAGCCTGATGATTGTGTTTATGTTTGTCTATGCTGTGCTGTCCACGTGAGTGTGAAATGGGCCGTGAGCTCCATGAGGGCGAGTCGTGAGTACAGCTCCTCTTCAGGGGCCGAAGAACCAAAGAACTCGCTGAAGGCAGAGAGACTGAGGTCTGGGTGAGGTTGTTCTGATACGAGGTTCCCTGGGGGTCCATGGAGGTGCCCCAGGGGTCAGAGAGATGCTGAGTGGGGGGCTCTGGCCTTTCTGCCCCACCATGTAACAGAGCAGCTCCTTTTTTTTTTTTTTAATTTGTTTTGCATGGTAAAGCATCTGGTGAGATTTTTTTTTAAACAAAGAATTTTTTAAAAAGAAAAGAAAAAAATGTGTAAACCTCTGGTACTAGAGAAAGATACTGAACTGTAGTGACTAAAAGCCTGAGTTGGAGCTCAGGTTCTGTAAATTCTCAGTGCCTCAGTTTGTACATCTGTAAAATGGAGTGGGTGAAATCCAGCCCCCAGGGCCCATACTGGTCTCTGGATTAAATGAGAAAACACACTCAGAGAGCCTGGCCCACAGTGGGGCCTCAGGAGGTTCGTCTTGCAGCCACTCCACCCTAACCACGTTCTGGCCTCGTGCGTGGCCCACCCACCTGTGTTAGAGGACCCACGGGGCTGGAAAGCCTCGAGTGGGGACCAACCTGGCTCTGGTCCCTATGGACTGAGACATCTCCAAGCCCCACCACCAATGAAGAGGGCAGGTCTAGGAGTCCCTGGGGCCCCTCCAGGTCCTCAGGAACCACCAACCCCCCCAAGAGCAGTACAGACATCAGACTGGCCAAAGGGTGACTAACTCAGAGCCAGCCCCCAGATCCCTCTTCCCTTGAAAGACTATAACTTCATATCTTTGGGGTGTAGCTGAGGCCCCGCCCCAGCCCTGGCCGGGGCAGTGCCCTCGGCCCCTTGCCCCAAGCCCCCGCCCAGCCTCCCTACCAGGCGGCTTCGGAGTCCTGCCCACACTGGCTTCCAAAGACCCGTGTGGGGTTCCCATGCAATTGGTCTGCCCTGGACACCAGTCTCTGGTTACTTCACCTCCCTGAGTCTCAGTTTCCTCATCTGTCAAGTGGGCTGAGGGGGGAGAGATGCTGCTTGGTAACCACAGGCTACACTGTCTCTGGCGTTAGGGCGACCTCAGTTGTCCACCCAGCCCAGGTCCCACAAAGCGCAAGAGAGCTGAGGCCGCCTGTCCCTCCAGGCCTGCCTGTCACACGAGAGGCCCCGACAGGGCAGGTGAGTTACTTATACAGGCCCTCCCGTCTCCCCACAGCGATTATCTTACTCCTCCTGGCACAATCCCGGCCCTGCTGTGGTTTCAGACACACAGTTATTTATAGTCAGTGGAAATTAGGGCCTCTGCAGATGGTTCCCTCGTACCCACCTGCCAGTGTCAGCCTCCACCCCAAAGGGAGGCCCCCTAGAAATTTCTATGGCCCCAGAAAATGATCCCAGGGACCATTTCTGAGCAGAGAAGACTCAGAGGCTCTTTCTATAGGATAACTTTGGAGAAGATGCCAGAGAGTTGAGAAGCAGAAGTGAGCCCCTCCCATGGGAGGATCTGGGAGGGCTGCATGGAGGAGGCCGTATTTGAGCAAGATGCTGAGGGATAGGCAGGGTTTGCAGTGGAGAAGGACACTCCACGTAGAGGGAAAAGTGTAGACAAAGGCACAGAGGCAAAGAAGGTTATGTAAAAGGAAGAGCCGATCATTCTGTTTGGTTACGGCTTGAAGGACGGAACCACAGTGGTAGTGATAATAATTAAGGAGTAACTGAGAATTGCAGATGCTCCAGACACTGTTCTAAGAGTCTTACGCACGTCATCACCTCATTCGATCCTCCTGACAACCCTGTGGAGTAGGCACTAGTAGTATCCCCATTTTTACAAATCAAGAACCTGAGGCACAGAGAAATTAAGTCACTTGCCCGTGGTCACACAGCTAATGAGTGGAGGAATCCAAACCCAGGCCGGCAATGCCAGAGTCCATACTAGGACTCCGGATGTCAAGGCACAAAGTTTGGGCTTAAATTAAGAGGCAAGAGGGAGGCCTTGAAGGTTCTCGAGCAGAGGAACAGTGCGGCTGGGACAATTGGTCTGGCAACCGTGAGTATGGGTTGGATGGGGAGATACCCCAGGAAATAAAGCCAGTGAGGAGGGAAGGACAGACATCCAAAAGAGAGGGCTGGACCCAGCCGGGGATGGTGATGAAGAGGAGAGTGCACCATACAGCAGGACATAGCCTGTGATAGACGGTCAAGGGCGAGAGTGTCATGCAGACTCGGTTTTCAAGACAGCAGCTGGCCGTTTGTGGTGGAGACGGGCCAGCAAGGAGAGGAGCAAGGCTGGGGTGAAATGAAAGGTCTCTGCTGGGCACTGTGCATCCTCAGGGCCCGGGGGATAGGAAGGCAGGCCCGGAGGCAGGACATCTAGATGACAAAGACACCTACAGAGAAGTCCTGTCTCTGCTAACAGGTCCCAAAGCTGCATGGGGGGAGGGCAGAGATCTGGGCCTGTGCTGTTCACTGCTGTATACTAGTGCCTGGAACAGTGCCCGGCAGAGAGTACAGTCAATAAACGTGCAGGAATGAATTCACCTGGGGTGCTCGTCAAGCACAGGTCCTTAGGGAACACCAGCCGCTAAGGGAGCAGGCAACCAGCAATGCAGGAGAAGTCAGAGAGGTAGAAGGAGAGTGTCACCTGCAGGTAGGGTGTGGTCAGGGTGTCTGACACTGGATAGGCAATCAGTTAGTAAGGGTTGCCAGGAGGGGTCCAAGGAGGATAAATGAAGGAGTAATAGCCCCAGGGACAGGCTGCTGCATGAGATCTTGGGAAACCTCTGCTGGACAAAATACAGTAAGTCCCCTACATACGAACCTTCAAGTTGCGAACTTTCAAAGATTTGAACGTGCCCCTGTGTGCCAGCTGTTGTACTGTACTACTGTAATTTTCCAAGGTACTGTACTGTAAGATTAAAAACGTTTTCTTTATTTTTTGTGTTTGTTTTTAATTATTTGTGTGAAGAGTGTTATAAACCTATTACAGTACAGTACTATATAGCCAGCTGTGTTAGTTGGGTACCTAGGCTAACTTTGTTGGACTTACAAACAAACTGGACTTACGAATGCACTCTCGGAATAGAACTTCTTCGTATGTAGGGGACTTACTGTAGCAGAATAGAATGTTCCCTAGGGCTGCCCCGACACACACCAGCTCAGTCAGGTCAAGGCAGATGGGACGATAGCCTGAGGGACTCGCAAACCCGTGGGACCACAGGTCTGGAGTGGCTCTCAGGGACCATCTCAGCCAGCAATCCCAGGGTGCACTGAGGGCCAGGAGGGAAGGGACCTGCCCGGGTGTACCGTGGGTGAGGTCCTGACCCAGGCCCGGGGCCCCTGAGTCGCCCCTGCACATGGTGAAGGGGGAAGACGTCCCTCTTCCCTGCCCCCATCGTAGCCGCCTCACCTCCCCGCAGAACCTCAGCTCTCATTCATCCCTGCCCTGCTGCTGTATACATTTCCAGGGGCCACCATAACGAAGGACCACAAACTGAGTGGCTTAAACAACAGAAACGTATTGTCTCACCATTCTGAAGGCTGGAAGTCTGAGATAGAGGTGTCAGCAGGGTTGGTTCCTTCTGAGGGCTGTGAGGGAAGGGTCTGTCCCAGGCTTCTCTTCTTACCTTGTAGGTGATCGTCCTCTCCCTGTGTCTTCACATCGTCTTCCCTCTGTGTGTGTCTGTCTCTGACTGCAAATTTCCTCTACGTAAGGACACCAGTCATACTGGAGCAGGGCTCACCCTCAAGACCTCATCTTAACTTAGCAACTACTCACCTCTGCAGTGACGCTATTTGGTCACATTCTGAGGTTCTGGGGCTTAGGACTTCAGCATATGGACTGGGGCAGGGGCGTAATCCACCCAGAACATTCTCACTTGAGACAATCACTTCTATACTTGGAGCCACGGTTTCTCTCCTGTCACGTGGGAATGTACAGGGGGACAGATGAGGACTGTGGTGAGGGCAGATGAGCTCCCTTGCATGTGAACACGTATGTCTCCGAGAGCCCGTCACACAGTGGGCATTAGGAAGCAGCGATACAGCCTAAGTGTTCAGCAGCAGGCGTCCTGGGTCTGATCCCAGCTGTGCCACTTACTAACCAGCTGTGTTGTGCGAAGCAGATGACTTCACCTCTCAGAACCTGTCTACTCATCTGTGAAACAGTACTTGCTTGTGATCCGTTGTAAGGAACAAATGAGCTGCTGTGAGCAAGAACACACAGCTCAGTGCAGGAAGCCTGCAGGGGAAACTGCCATTATTGTTATTACTGTTATCACTGTCGTCATCATTATTACATATTATAGGTTCAAGACGCTGAGGCCCAGAGAGGGAAAGATCTTGCCCAAGCTCAACAGCCGTCTGGCACAAAACCAAATGAGAACAAACTCAAACCAAATGAGAATGCAAACGTTTAACATGCAGGTCTCCTGACCCGCAGTCCCAGCTTTTTTTAACCACATCCCTGTGTGATTTTTTTTTTTTTTTTTTTTGCGGTACGCGGGCCTCTCACTGCTGTGGCCTCTCTAATTGCGGAGCACAGGCTCCGGACGCGCAGGCCCAGCGGCCATGGCTCACGGGCCCAGCCGCTCCACGGCATGTGGGATCTTCCCAGACCGGGGCACGAACCCGTGTCCCCCGCATCGGCAGGTGGACTCTCAACCACTTGCGCCACCAGGGAAGCCCTGTGTGATATTTTTTTAAAGTAATTCCTGAATGCCTAACATTAGGAAAGCAATTAAGCCGCCTTCAGCTTCTCCGTGTGCCTGATGGAACAATGTGGGAAATTGTTGTTACAGAGAACAAAAAGCAATGTGGATGGGGCTCGTGATATAGTGCAACGTGAGAAAAGCAGGGTGTAGCATGGTACATGGCAACAACTCCATAGGAACAGATGCGAGGAAAAAGGGCTGAAAAGAAACATCCAGAAAGTGCCGGTGTTGTGGTTACGGGTGAGATTAGGGGTGATGGTTTTTCTCTCAGCTTCTCTTTCTGCACTGCTGGGGATGTTCTAAGGTGGGTCAGCTAAGGCATGCTGGTTGTAAGCAACAGAAGCCATCTGGGCAGCATACCGCAGATCTGAGGGCAGAACAGGTCCCTCTGTGTCAGAGCAGAGGCTAGAAAACCGAGGGAAATAGGGACGTGCAGGGATGGGTGGCAGGACTGACAGAACAAATGCATCCTTGGGGAATGTGGGTGGTGGGGGTGGAATCTGCTCCAGCCATCTTGGGTCCTTGTATTGCTGAAGATTCCAGGCAGCGCTGCGCTGGCAAACGTTTAACATGCAGCCCTCTGGGTTGAGAGGGTGTTCTCGTGTGTAGTGTGTGCTAATTTCCGTGGTGGCTGCCCTGGGAGACAAGCATTTTCAGCCTCCCATCTTATAATAAAGAAACTGAGACTCAGAGAGGACTTGTGTGGGATCACACAGTGAGTGGGTGACAGTTGGGACTTGTCCTTGGGTCTCCTCACTTTCCCAGTCCTGTGCCCCTTGCCCCACCTCTTTCCTTGCTGGGATGTGTTTGGAGGAATCACAGTGTCAGAAAGAAAAGCTCCCTAGTCTATTAGAAGCTGGAGCTGGGAGCTGGGAGAGAGCCAAGTCCCAAGAAACCACTGAGTATTCATTGAGAAAAAGTGGTCACCAAACTGTTCCCATCCCAGAGAAGGAGGCATGTGGGGAAATCCTGGGCAAGCCCCACTGCAGGGGAAAAAAAAAAAAAAAAAATATATATATATATATATATATATATATCCCTGCAGAGGCAAACTGTAGAGTGCAGAGGGTAGCTTTGTAAATTACCACATTTTGGCTCAACTCCTAAAGGGCCAAAGTGTTTTCCTTCCACTTGATAGAGGCAGCTATAGGCTATCTGGTGAGTGGGCAGGCACCATCATAGACTTCTGGATCTTAAGCTTCCTGAGGACAAGGGCAGTCTCATTTGCCTCTGAAACCTCAGCACCTAGCAGGATTCTGCATAAATGAAAATATGAGTGATGATGACATGTGTAAGCATGCTAAGGGCTCCCTAGTCCACCTGCCCCCAACCTGAACCCTCAGCCCAGCTCAGCTTGAGCATCACAGAGATATCAGAAAACCTACCCCTGGCCAAAGCTGCCAGCAGTGTCTCCACCACCTCCCTGTACATGCACCAGGCCAGCTTCCCTGCATTCCCACTGTCTCCTTACCTGAAAAGGTATGTTCCTTTCATCCCCACCTAGAGGTCAGGTCCCGGGGGGAGGGTGCCAGCTGGGAGAGGCTGTGATCTAACAGAGATGAACATCCTGCTGCCCCCTTGCCAGCCTCAAGGACGCATGAGCTGGCACGAAGCTGCCAGCATCCTCTTGAAGTCCTGGGAGATCTAATTATCCAGACAAGGGGAAAGTGTTGAGTGAGTGAACGCTGGGGTTTGGAATAATCCGTTTTCTGACTGCTGCAGTTAATGTGAGGCCAGGCTGCAAAACTGTCCCTGTGATGTTCTGACAATGGGCTTCCGGGACAGCTGGCTGTTTGATCTGGAACTGCCAGCTTTTCTGTCTCCCCCGAAGGTTTCCTAAATTGTCCTAACAATTACCATCTCAGGGAGCCAGCCATGTTTCCGGCCTCGGCACAGTAACAAAGAAAGTGCAGCCACGATGTGGGAGGCTGACGGAGACCAGCCTTGGGGCTGCAGTGAGTCCCAGCCCCGAGGTTTCATTCTGAGCACTGGAGGGTGGTGGGGATTGGGGAACGTGCCTTTTACGTACGGCATCTCTTTTCAATATTGTTACCATTTTAGAGATGAGGAAACTGAGGTACCGTGTGCCAAGGTCATTTGCCAACAGGTTGCCAAGGTGACATCCGAACCCAGGCCCACCTGGCCCAAGCCCCCACTCTTCAGACGCTCTCAGATCTTAGATTTTTTTTCCTATCTGCGGGTATTTCAATTTCAGAGCCTCTTGGGACACATCCTACCAGCTCTGTCCTGAAGTTTTGTCCCTGAAAAGTGCCAGGGATGATGATTTCATGCTAGCATGTTTCTCAATTCATGTATATTTTTACCTTCTGCTGTAAATATCTAAGAAAGAATTGCCTCCAGTCGATGCTGGACCAAGTAGTATGGAGTTGGAAGGTGTCAGCAGAAAAACCTAGAGTGGAACAAAAGGCTAGAAGTTCCCAAGCACCTATCAAGCTCCAGGCATCAGAAAGCTCTTTCATTTGTTCATTCATTCATTCATTCATTCAGTAGATGTTTCTTGAACACTTACTATGTGCTAGACATAGTTCTAGGCCCTGGGGATAGATACAGCAGCGAATGAACCCAAAAATGTTGCTGGCCTTGTGGGGCTTGTGTATGAGTGTGGGCGGCAAGAAAAAAAGCCAAGTAAATGGAAAAATAATTGAGATCATGCATTGTCATAAGGGCTCTGGAGGAAATAAGCAAGGGCCTGGGGAGTAATAACAGAGGGATAGTCTGAGATCCTGGGATCAGGAGGCAGAGAGGACCTGGAGAACGAAAGGAAGGCTGCCCTGTGGAATGAGGGCAAGTGCGGACAGAGGCTTGCAGTGGGGGCCTGAGGGCAAGCCAGCGAGGGCTGGACAACCACAGGAGCTGCAGGAAGGCTGTGGGGGTTTCCTCTCAAGTGGGGCAGCTGCCGGAGAGCTGAGAACAGGAGAGGGACATGATAATGTTATCCCGTTCATTCTTGCCAGGGCCTACAAAGCAGGGACCAAATCCACACTCCAGAGGGTGAGGAGAGACCAAGGCACTGAACGGCTATGGCTTATCCAGTGAGGAGGTGGTGACAGGGCCACTTTTTAAACCCAGACCTGGGTGAGGGTCTCTGCATCGCCCAGCCAGCCAGGGGTCAGCATGGCCAGAAACCCAGCTCTGGTCTCCTAGCACAGTGCCCTGTCCCCAGAGGTCTTACTGCTTTGTTCTGTTCCTTTTGGTTTTGTTGCTGGGCCACGGGCTGAACAGAACTCAATGGAGTGTGATTTCAGGGTTCATCGGAAACATTTTGTTTCCCTGTATAATTACAAGCCGAGGCCGAGATGTGTGTTGCTGGTTGCTAGGCAACCAGGTGTGACCCAGTGAGTGGTGGGGGCGATGATTCTTCCCAGACAGCAGTGGCAGGTCCGCCCACCCTCCCCTCTCCGTAACCCCTCAAGATCCAGACCCTCGCAGCCAGGCAGGAGAACCCCAGGGACTCATGATGAGGGAGACAAAATGCAAAGTAAGTGCTAACAGGAGAGGGTAACAACTCCAAATCAACATGAAATGAGTTCAGGCCCACAGGAAAAATAGAGAAGGACCTATGTAGGGAAGGCCCTTTATGACCATAATAGTGGCCCACACTTTTACCTTGTGCCGAATACTGTTCTAAGTACATTAACAAACATTAACTCGTTGTATCTTCGCAGCAAGCCTATGAGGCTGTTACTATCAAAATCCCCATTTTAAAGATGGGAAAACTGAAGCACCTGGGGGTTAACATACCCATCCTGTAAGTGGCAGAGGCAGGCAGTCCAGCCCCAAGCCCAGTACCAAAGCAAATGGGTGGATGGCCTGTCTGAGAGATGAGATTGGGGGTCAGTGAGGAGAAATAGAACACATGAGAGATTTACTCAAAAACGGAAGTTGAATCAGTTCAGCTCGTGTTGCGGCCCTACTGTGTGCTGGATAGTTTGCGTTATACAGAAATGAGGTAAAGATCTGGAGCTGGTGGAAAGGGAGTGATGGCAAATAGACCCAAGCAGGCCATCGGAATATTTACCAGGGTGTGGTGGGGACTATGAGAGAAGAGAAAGATGCTGGGAGAGGGTGGCGTTGAGGCAGACCCCAGAGGAAAGGAGACAGGCCCAGGCCTGGAAAAGGAACCAAAGGTAGAAGGAGAGGCATTGCAGGTGGCACTTTATCACCTGGAATTAGAATGAATTTTTAAGGTGTCTGTCTCCACCCCAGACTGCGAGCTCCTCAAAGCAGGAGTAACATGGGCATTAAGGGAACTAATAACCTGGGCGGGGTTGTGAATTTCACATACCTTGGACTGGACTTATCTACCACAGGAAAACAGGACTGCATCAGCACCTGCAGGATTTGAAGCTGCAGGGGAAGTATTTATTTTTGTGTCCTTAGGAGACAATACATATCTGACATTTTGGATGCAGCGATCATGGAATGTTTATTTAATAAATATGTGAATAAAGAAGAAAGGGGAATAAGAGAATGAATAATCCCACTACTGGGTATATACCCTGAGAAAACCATAATTCAGAAACAGTCATGTACCACAATGTTCATTGCAGCTCTATTTACAATAGCCAGGACATGGAAGCAACCTACGTGTCCATCGACAGACGAATGGATAAAGAAGATGTGGCACATATATACAATGGAATATTACTCAGCCATAAAAAGAAACGAAATTGAGTTATTTGTCGTGAGGTGGATGGACCTAGAGTCTGTCATACAGAGTGAAGTTAAGTCAAAAAGAGAAAAACAAATGCCGTATGCTAACACATATTTATGGAATCTAAAAAAGAAAAAAAAGTGGTTCTGAAGAACCTAGGGGCAGGACAGGAATAAAGACACAGATGTAGAGAATGGGCTTGAGGGCACAGGGAGGCGGAAGGGTAAGCTGGGACGAAGTGAGAGAGTGGCATGGACATATATACACTACCAAATGTAAAATAGCTAGTTAGTGGGAAGCAGCCACCTAGCACAGGGAGATCAGCTCGGTGCTTTGTGTCCACCTAGAGGAATGGGATAAGGAGGGTGGGAGGGAGACGCAAGAGGGAGGGGATGTGGAGATATATGTATACGTATAGCTGATTCACTTTGTTGTACAGCAGAAGCTAACACACCATTGTAAAGCAATTATACTCCAATAAAGATGTTTTAAAAAAAGTGAATGAATGAATGAGAGAGAGAGATTAGTCTTAACTGTTCCACAGGGGATGTTAGACACTACTTGTTGAACATTTAGAGCCATTGCGACTTCCAGAGTGGGGAAATAAATGTCTAATGGACACTTAAGGAGAATCAGAGCAGCGTTCACTGTGGGTCAGAGGTTGGTGGTTCTGGGAGGGAGACCCACCAAGGAGCCATTGCAGACAGGGCCAAATGAGAGGCACTAGGGTCCCGAACTCAGATGATGACCTCAAGAGTGAACAAGAAAGGTCAAACCCAAGAAATCCCAGGGAGGCTGGTCCGTATGGTCTGAAGGAGGGATAGATTTGAAGGAAATGAAGAGCTTGGTCTTAGACCTCCCGAATTGGAGATGTAAATAAAACAACCAGGTGGGGCTACCTTGTGGGCCCCTCAACATCTTGGCCCAGGGATTGAAAGAGAAAGAGGACAGGATGAGAGATACCGTGAATACCTGAAACACAGGCCCCCACATCCTGAACCCACACCTATGGCAGACATCACTAATCAATCCCCATTCTCAGACTCCTCAAATTCAACTCCAGGTAACCCCTGCTAATCAATCACAGTTGACTTGCAAGATGAAACTTATTTGTGGCCCCTGTCCTAGGGGTGGCAAGGGGAGCCTTCAGATTGGACCACTCTCTGAAAGCCAGAATAGAAGAAGAAAGGGGCTGATGAAGGAGCAGAGGTGGGAACAGGGAGGCCTCGAAGTTAAGGTTGGGTGTAAACCACCTGAGGTCCAGGTCAGAACCATGTATCTTCCGTCCGTAAGAAAGACTTTAAAGGCTTACAGAGTTTAAACACTTAAACTTTTTTTTTTTAACATCTTTATTGGAGTATAATTGCTTTACAATGGTGTGTTAGTTTCTGCTGTATAACAAAGGGAATCAGCTATACGTATACACATATCCCCATATCACCTCCCTCTTGCGTCTCCCTCCCACCCTCCCTATCCCACCCCTCTAGGTGGACACAAAGCACCGAGCTGATCTCCCTGTGCTAGGTGGCTGCTTCCCACTAACTAGCTATTTTACATTTGGTAGTGTATATATGTCCATGCCACTCTCACTTCGTCCCAGCTTACCCTTCCCCCTCCCTCAGGTCCATTCTCTACGTCTGCATCTTTATTCCTGTCCTGCCCCTAGGTTCGTCAGAACTTTTTTTTTTTTTTTAGATTCCATATATATGTGTTAGCGTACGGTATTTGTTTTTCTCTTTCTGACTTACTTCACTCTGTAGGACAGACTCTAGGTCCATCCACCTCACTATAAATAACTCAATTTCGTTTCTTTTTATGGCTGAGTAATATTCCATTGTATATATGTGCCACATCTTCTTTATCCATTCGTCTGTCGATGGACACGTAGGTTGCTTCCATGTCCTGGCTACTGTAAATAGAGCTGCAGTGAACACTGTGGTGCCTGACGCTTTGAATTATGGTTTTCTCAGGGTACACGCCCGGGAGTGGGGTTGCTGGGGCGTGTGGTAGTTCTTTCTTTATAAACACTTAAACTCTTTAAGAGTTTATTTTTTAAGGAACCCTTTTTTAAGCAAAATCACCCAGCTATTATTATTCATTCATTCCAATTAGTGAAAAAGAATCCATCCTTATGAAGAATAATATTCTGAGGGTACAGTTTGATAACTTTCCTGAGAAGCCTAACTCTTCTCAAGTGACTTCAGTTTTATCGTTCGGTGAAGACTTTAGGAGTGTGCTTTTCTCCTACTGTGGGCTCTGTGGCCTGCCAGCCATTCATGCCACACCTGTTTCATGAGCACTTACTATGTGCTGGGCTCTATTCGAAGTAACAGGACAGTCTCCACCATGGAGCTTACAGCCTGGCAAACTAGGGCAAGAGCTGGCCTCAGAGCCATGTATGGCTTCACCGGTGACTGGCCCTGGCGACCCTTCCTCCTTCACAGCCAGCTTAACAGCTAGAAAAAAGAGAGAGTGTTCTGTCACCTTCCAGTTATCAAGAAAGCATCACAGTCGACCTGCCAGCATCCCTGCCCCCAACCTGGCAGGAGCAGGGGCATGGCTGGTCAGCAGAGTAACCGTCTCTCCACCCCCCAGAGGAGGATGGACTCACCTCCCAGCAGGACCAGCACTGCAGGGCTGGCTGGGGACCTGTGGGCCCTCAAGCCTCACAAGAACCAGGTTCCTAAAAGCAGGCATACAAAACTTCTCTAGCGCTCAGAGTTAGCAAAACTACAGCAACAGCTTGCTAAAGGAAGCGCACGCTCCCAGAGCAACACACCTCTAAATAAAACACTTCAGAGAGAATGTGGCAGGTTTCTAGAGAGAAACATCACTGGGTTTTGCCACTAATCAGGAGATGGATGTGGTGATGACCATGTCTGCTCCAGTTGGAGTCCCTGAGTGTGTTTTCCCGGCGGTCCCCGTGCTCTTGGTATTAGCGTGAGCCTGGGTCAGTGAAGCATCTTTATCAAGCCCCATGCTGCACCCACCGCCATGCCAGGCCCTTGAGTGAGGGGACGGGAAGTACCCTGCCCCTGAAATGAAAGCGGTGCTGACCCTTCTCTGTTGCATGGGCAGCGACAGAGGTGGCCTTTGTCAAGTTACTGGAGAGACACACAAAACACTTAAACCACAAAAGAACGCCCAGCAGTGTGCAGCGAAGCATCAACATCAGTGATAGATTCCTGGCGCAAATGCTCAGCTGGTCCCGAAAGAGCCTGTGTCACAGAGCACAGCCTACATCGTAGAACAGGGGAATGGGGTCTTGGCATCTCGAGACCTGGGTTCTAGTCCCGGTTACGCTGCTAATGGCTTCATGCGCTCGAACAAGTCACTTCACCTCCCCAAGCCTCAGTTTCCTCCTCCATGGAGTGTCCAAAGGCTATTGGCTTCTGTAGTTGAAGCCCTTTAACCTGTATATTTAGGGAATAATTCTCAATGCACACACTATACTAAGCACTCTATGCCAGGCATTGCCTCACATAACCCTCTCATCAGCCCTCTGAGGTCTGCAGGATCTCCCCTTTTCATAGCCCAAGAGGCCCAGAGAAGGTGAGTGACTTGTCGCAGGTCACACAGCTGTGGAAAGTGGTACAGCCGGAGCCATGGTTAGTTGTTGGAGGCTGTGACCACACAGTTCTAAGCCCAGAGGACCCAAATTAAGTGCATATCTCACCTGCCCCCGGAAGATTATGAGGCCATGTATGGCAACAGCACTACACAGTTAGGGCCCCAGGTGGGTGTAGCAAAGCCAGGGAGGGTGGGAAGCAACATTTCTGCTCACCAGTGTGTGACTGGTGCTTGGTGGGATGCTGGTGCAGGGAGGTGCACAGTCACAGTTTACTGAGTGAATAAATGAATGAACGAACAAACGAATGAGGCCGCACACACACTAGTTCAGAACAGGACTCAAGCCAGCTTCCCTGGGTTCAGTTCTAGCTCTGTCCCTTCCTAGTTGTGTGTAAAATGGGATGATAATAGTATCTCCTGCAAGGAGCCACTTGGAGGATTAAATGAGTTTGTATATGTGAACGCGGTTAGCACAGAACCTGGCACGGAGTAAACACTAAGTGTTGCCTGTGATGATGGTGAGAACAAGGGATTTAACCAGAGGGTTGTGTATCTGTGTTGTGATTGAGCATTAGAGCTATTGGCCCAAGTGTTTTCACAGCCAGTGATTCCCCCTCCCTTCTTCTCCCCCTTTCTTGCTCCCTCCCCCTCTCTCTCCCCTCCCTCTGTTTTTCCTCCACAAGCACACAGTGAGTGTTTCCTGTGTGCCAGCCATAACCAAGGACACAAAATGAAATGACACAGGTCTTGCCTTTCAGGAGCTCAAAATTAAGTAATCCCAGGAGTCAGTTAAAATACCACTTAATACAGCCATAAAAAGAAACGAGATTGAGTTATTTGTAGTGAGGTGGATGGACACAGAGTCTGTCATACAGAGCGAAGTAAGTCAGAAAGAGAAAAACAAATACCATATGCTAACACATATATATGGAATCTAAAAAAAAAAAAAAAGGTTCTGAAGAACCTAGGGTCAGGACAGGAATAAAGACGCAGACATAGAGTGTGGACTTGGGGACACGGGGAGGGGAAGGGGTGGGCTGGACGGGGTGAGAGAGTGGCATGGACTTATAAATACTGCCAAGTGTGAAATGGATAGCTAGTAGGAAGCAGCCGCATAGCACGGGAGATCAGCTCGGTGCTTTGTGACCACCTAGAGGGGTGGGATAGGGAGGGTGGGAGGGAGACGCAAGAGGGAGAGGATATGGGGATATATGTATACGTATAGCTGATTCACAGTGTTAGACAGCAGAGGCTGGCACACCATGGTAAAGCAATCATACTCCAATAAAGATGTTAAAAAGACAAACAAAAAATAAATAATAAAATACAGAGTACAAAATGTTCAGCCTTAAGAGTACAAATAGCATGGTATCAGAGAAGGGATAAATGACAATAAAAATATAGAACTGTCCAAAAAAATACCACTTAATAACTTCCGTGGGGGCTGAGCAGTGTAGAGGGGCCACTAGATCAGAGCGGGACCAGTCAGGGTGGCTTCCTGAGGAAGGCAGTGACCCATCCCAGGAGGTGGCGGGCCAGCAGAGCAGCGAGGCAGGCAAACGGCCAGGCGGAGAGAGCGCAGGCGCACTGGAGCTAGAGCAAGAGGAGATAAGAGGTTTTCCACCAAAGTGACATCATCGGTGGGACACCCTGTGCCCGGTGTGCCTCCACACAGGGCAGGCTCACGCCCTCCCCCGGTTGGCAGCACCTCCGCTGAGTGCGGGGACACCGGCTGACCCAGCAGCTTTAGAAGGCCCCTCGGTTAACGGTTTTATGAATGGATGATACGGTTACAAGACAAGTGTGCAGGAGGATCTCGGAATTTTTGAGCAAGCGGAGCCCTCACAGGGCTAATCCCAGCCCCTCAGTTGAGAGGAAGCAGAGGCCCAGCGAGGTCACACGGCCAGAGGTGGGAGGAAAATCAAGGTGGGACGCCAGATCCCCGGCTTTCTCACGTGCTCACTCCCCGCCGGCCTGTCTTTGTTTGGGTTCCCCAAAAGCGGTGTGAGTCGAGGATGGGGTGCAGGTGGTGTGTTTGGGAATCATCTCAGGAGTGAGAGAGCAAGGAGAGGAAAGCAGGGAAGAGAGAAATGCCGATGGGAGGTGAGCTGGTCACTGCTGCGGGCAGTGGGGGCTCAGCCCCGCTGGACCTTTGCAGGGAGTGTGTGGGATGCATTTCAGAATTGTCCCTCTAAGGGTGCAAGCCTGGGGCATCTGATTCCCGGCTCCCGCTGGGTGTGGTCTGGGTAACTGCCGGCACTTCTGGGCCCCCTGCTTGGGGACACCCAGCTACAGGAAGAGCCCTGAAGCAGAAGACAAATTCGGGGGGCACATGGGGGTACGGCTGTTGTGCTCCAGAGCTGCCCACCGCGGCTGCAGCTTGGAGTCACAGAGGACCAAGGGGCTCTGGCCCTGGACACAAAAACAAATGTCACAGCTCCTTAGCAGATAATAATAGTACCAGTAATGATTTCCATTCATCAGAGTATTTCCCTGCACCAAGTGTGATGCTGCGTGTATTATGTGCGTCCCCCGAGGAAGTAGGTACCAATTATCCCCCTCGCACAGATGAGGAAACCAAGGTCCATAACTGTTGATGTAAATAACTTGGTTAAGGCCATATAGCTAGAAAGTGACAAAGCCAGAATTCAAACTCAGGTCTACCTGATTCCACAGACCTCCTTAAGCCTCCAGCCATGTAGCCTTTCAGGTGCTCAGAACCTGCCAGGTGACCCAAGTGCAAGGGGCATGTCAGGGTTCAAGGCTCTGAAACA
Organism: Orcinus orca; assembly: GCF_937001465.1. Taxonomy (NCBI): domain Eukaryota; kingdom Metazoa; phylum Chordata; class Mammalia; order Artiodactyla; family Delphinidae; genus Orcinus; species Orcinus orca. The sequence continues at coordinate 6,721,481 of NC_064568.1, forward strand.
TTACCCTTCAAAGGAGGGAGAGTGCAGCTGTGGATGGCCCAGAGTGCAGATCCCTGAACTCTCAAGAATTCGCCTTGGGGAGAGTCACTTTCTCCCCTCTCTGTGCCTCAGTTTCCTCATCTGTAAAATGGGGCTATTCCTGATGCCTTTCCAGCCTCCCTCATGAGGATCAGCCCGGCTGGAAGAGCTTGCAATGGTTACATACAGTGAAGAGACCCAGGTTCATGTTCTGGGGGTCATGATACAGTGGTTCAGACATAGACTCTAGATTCAGACAGATTTGGAGTTGCCCTCCAGAGGAGAGGTTTCTTGACATCCCCATGCCTCAGTGTCCCCATCTGTAAGATGGGGATAACAAAATGCTGTCACAGGGAAAACATGAGTATCATCACTGTTTTGAGGTTTAGGTATGCGAACTCAGGTTGGTCCCTAAACCTCTGTGAACCACAGTTTCCTCATCTGCAACGTGGACCTCTTAATACACCCTCTGCAGAGTCGAGAGGCCCAAACAAGATCAGGGATGAGGGCCCATTTCCTAAAATTTTTTCAAGGGAGTTACTCTCTGCTTTCTGGGGTCTTCATGGGTAAAAACTGTCACACCACCATCCTTCTCCCTTGCTCCCGTCTCTCCCATCCCCCCCAGAATTCTTTCATCCTGAGAGAGACTCTATTTCTAAGAGATGCCTCCTGGTCCTCTATAAAGCTGCCTTTTTGAAGAGTAGGAGAAACTACTATCACAGAAATGAAGGCCTCTTCTTTCCTGATGTTTATGTCAGATACTGGATCTCACCAACAGTTTCCCCCAGTAACTTCAGGTACCTCCCTAAGTGTGAGGGATACCACAGGGTGAGGCTGTGGCTGGACATGTGTGTTTCCCCAACAAGTCCTTTCGTGGAGATCTGGTTGGAGGCTTCTCCATCCCTCTCATCAGCAAGAAGGACAGAGGAGACCACCGCCTTGGACACAGGAGGAGACTCTGAGTATCTCCCCTGCCCCCCAGCCCTGGCCTCAGCCTGAAAATACCTCAGAGCAGACATTGCTTTGGAGTTAAGTATTGCACCCTCCTCACCTCCTTTCTTCCTATGCACCTGTTTATTGAACAGCTAGTGTGTATCAGACCAAGACAGATGCAGTCCCTGCCCTCATGGTGCTTAATAGTCAGCAGGAGAGTCCAACATTAAGAAAAAAAAATTACATTATTAATTATTAAAATTAAAATGAAAGGGATTTTCAGTGAGGTATGAGAGCATTCAAAAAGGGGTCCAACCTGGGCAGGGAGAGAGACAGGTTCAGCTGAGTTAGATGCAAATGAGGGGAAGAGGATTCCAGGCAGAGGGAACAGCACATGCAAAGGCTCTGAGGCAGGAGGGCACTGTGTTGAAGCCATACTACTGAGGCTGGTGGCACTGGAGTATAGTGGTGGGGAGGGGATGATAAGACTTCAGAAGAAAGCAGGGACCACACTGTACAGGGCCTTCCAGATCTGGGCAAGGAGAATGGATTTTCTCTGTGCAGTGAAGCCCCTGGAGCATTTCCAGCAAGGATCTGACATTCACACAGTGCACTTTATGCTTTTAAACCATCCCTCTGACCACTAGGTGGAGAATGGATTGAGGGTCGCAGTAGGGAGATGGCTACGACTAATATGCAGGTAGTGAAGGGGAGTGGTGGGATCTGAGTTAAGTATTTCTTTGGGCGGAGGTACACACAGGTACTAAGTGTTGAAGCCAAGATTTTAACCCAGAAATATTTGTCTCCAAGTTCATGTCTAAAGGTTACATGGAAAAAAACATGTATTTTCTTACAGTACCTATTGATTTCCCCCTTTAAATTAAACTTTGAATCATTCAAATAAAACATGAATACATTCTCCTGGTTAAAATCAAAATATTTCAGTCAAAGCTAGAGTCCCAACCACTGCAACCAATCAGAGTGCCCTTTTCCTCCCCAGAGGTTCCACTGTCATGGGTTTGGAGCAGATCCTTACAGACATTTTGCTACATATTTACATATATATGTACCCACAGAAAATATAAATTATGGTTTTCCTGAGTTTTCTGTTTTACATAAATGGAATCAAACTATACACATTGCTCTGCAACTTGATCTTTTCACTCAGTTTGTACTATGTTAGTACATATAAATGGATTGCATTTTTAAAAATTGTTACATAGTATTTTATGGACTGGATGCACCACAGTTGATTTAGCCCACTCACTTTCCAAAGACAGAAATGCATTTTTCTATAAATGTTGTAGCTTTTGAAGGGCTTATGGGGGTTTTTTTCTTTCAAAATATAAGGCTTTTATTTATGCTAATGGAGGAACCTACACCACAGCGACAACAGAAATATTTAGCAACACCCAGCCTGGTGACTAAATTTTCCCATTTTCTTCAGGTGCTTGGCATCCCTGGGAGCTAGCTCTTGTCTGTTGCCAAGTCTCTGTTTATAGCCAAAGGCTGTCTCGAGAACAAGGAGAACAGTGGAGTTGTTAGCTTTTAGGTCCTGGGCCCTAAAATAGGCATCCTGGCACGATGTAGAAATAGTACAGCTGTGGAGACTCAGAGACCTGGGTTCAAATCCCAGCTTTAGCTGTGTGACCCTGAGCAAGTCACCTTACCTCTCTGAGCCTCAATTTTTCCATCCATGAAATGGAGTTTAGAATTGCCATCTTATAGAATGGCCAGGAGAAGTGAATGCAAGCCACATGTAAAGCGATGATCACCTAAGAGCACGTATGTGTGCATTTAGTGCCCCGCTGTCTGCAGCCCCAACATAGTGGAGGGAATGGGGTGGCGGGGGCGGGGGGGGCGGGGGTGTAGGTCTTGCATCTCTAAAGGGTCACTCAGGGTCCCAGAACAGTGAAAAGACGAATACTCTGCCCCTGCTGGCAATGCCGTATGGGGGTGGCATATGAGTTCAAAGGGATTTTCTGCCCAGATTCTGGGCACCTACTGTGTGCCAGGCATTTCCCATATTGCACGGCCTTTCACCTTCTCCCCAGCAGGCAGAGCAGAGGGTTGTCCCTCTGCCCCAGTTTGCAGGTGAGGCAACTGAGGTTCTGAGAGAAGGGGTGCCACTTGCCCAAAGTCTCAGTTAGTGGCAGGTTGAGACTGGAATTTGGTCCCTCTGTTTCTGAAAGCTGTCCTGAGGCTGCAGCCAGCTGCTCTGCAGAGCGCCCCCTCCTGGAAAGATAGGGAAGCTCCTCTCATGATGACATCTCAGATGTCTGCATTCAACCATCAAGAACCCTTTGCAGGAGGAGAGAAAAATGGCTTTTCTGGCCTCCCTTTTTCCAAGGAGATGAGATAAAGGCTACTCAGAGGTCACCTCAGGACAGTCTGAATCAAATCTCTTAAATGAGGTTGACAGAGAGAGTATGAAATGTCCATACTTTTGTGTGTGCAATAAGGCTTAGTTTTTTAAAGCTCACTCACTTCTCATTTGAGCAAGATGAGAAGCCCCTCCCTTGGTGAAAAGGGCCTGGGCCAGGAGTCAGGAGTCCAGCCCCAGCTCTGCAGCTGAATCACTGTATCTGGGCCAAGTCATTTCCCCATTTCTGGGCCTCAGTTTTCCTGCCTGTCAAATGGGAGAGTGAGACTGGGTGACCACAGGACTTGTCCTACTCCAACAATGGGAGAACCGTGGGGGAGGGGATGGGGGGGTTGCTTTAGGGGTAGGGTTGCTAGATTTAACAACGTGAAGTACAGGTATCCAGTGAAATTTGAATTGAGGTAAAAAATAATTTTTATTAGTATGTCCCCAGTATTATAGGGGACATAACTTATACTAAAAAATTATTTGCTGTTTATCTGAAATTCAGATTTAACTGGTCATCCTGTATTTTATCGGGCAGCCCTATTCAGGGCCTTCACCTCCACTGGACCGCCTCCCCCCCCCACCGCCCGTTTCTTTGATACAGATAATTTATGTCTTCACAGCTTCTAGATGAAGTCCTGGCCACCCACCTTCCAACCAGGTCCTCACCACCCACTGCCACCCTCCTGCCAGTGCCCACTTTCCTGCCTACATAGACATTCTAGAGCCATGGGCTGACAGGTTTCATGGGTCTAGGAATTCCTACAGCGGAGATAGGGGTGGAAACTCAGCCAGACTAGGGGACTTAAATCAGTGGAGACATTTATGTCCACGTGTGTCACGACGGCTAGAGGGACACAGTGTCTGGCTGCTCACAAGCGGCTGGTCCCACTCTGTGCCACGTCCACACGTGTGCACATAAACTAGCGGTGCTGCATCCACGTGTTATCGAGAAAACTGTCTTTGGATATAAGGTATCAGAGCTACCAGTCCCCGGCCTTCCACCAAGCCCATCCTTCATGTCACGTGTGGGGAAACTGAGGTCCAGAGGGAAGTGGCTGGTCTGCGGTCACATGGCCTTCCCCTGTGCCTGTCCTCAGCTTGACCGCCCTCCTCCCCACCTTACTGGGGGGAAGTCTTCCTGCAGTCTTCTTCCTCCAGGAGGTCGTGATTAATTACTCCACCTCCTAAGACTGGACAATAATAACCCAATATCCCCACCTGGTGCCTGGCATAGCACTAGGCACCTTACACGGACAGCCTGCCAAAGCCTCGTCCTGCCCCTGTGAGGTAGGCCCGGCCGTTGCCCACATTTTACAGAAGGGGAAACTGAGGCACTGGTAAGTCACTCCAAGTTGGGATTTGAGCCCATGACATCTGACTCCCAGCCCCACCCGAGTTCTTGGTGCTTGGTCTCAAACTAGCCACCTACGGGCTAAATCCAGTTTACGGATATGTTGTGTTTGGCCCTGGAATGTTTTTAATGGGGAAATTTTACATCAAATTCCAGGTGTCCAGTTTGTCTTAGAAGACCAGAGAGTCTACCACACTGGGCCCACAGTCCCCCACAGGAGATGAGAAATATCCCCTTTAGAAGGGCTGAGATTCTTCACTTTGCCCCAGTCCCCATCACTCCCTGTTGCCTCCCACCCACCTACTTCACTCATTCACAAAACCTGCCCGACCCCACAGCTATTCTCATTTGCAGCTCCTGCCCTGTGCTCTGACCCAGGACCCAGGATCTCAATGTTAGGCCTGTGAACAACCGGATGACAGAACCTCTAAGCCATGGCTAGACCCCCTGACCTGGAGGACACCCATATTTTCTACTGGTCACACTACTGGTAGACTCCAGAACATTTGAATCACAGACACTCAGGAGATTCAAAGACTCATCTCTCCTTGAATCAATCAGGAGGAGCCCAGGAGGTGGGCTGGTCCCACTGTCACCAAACTTCTTAGTGAAACCTTCATTTACTCCAAACCTTATGAGGAGCCCCAAAATGTGAACAGACCCCAGCAAGATCACTTCAGGGCCTGTAGACCTTGAAATCCCTGGGCTCCTCAGGGTCTGTACATTCTACTGAGCTCTCCTATTTTCATGATGGGGAAACTGAGGCTCAGAGAAAGGAACTGGCTGACCAAAGGCATAGCTAACTGCTGTAACAGGCCACTGTTGACTGTGCCTAGCCCCTTCCTCAGAGGCCCACCACCCTCTCAAATTCTGCCTTCTTCCCCTCATCAAAACCCACTCCCAGGAAAAAGCCTGAAGCTCGTTCACACTATGGTGTCCAGAACCAACGATGGCCTCCCCTCCCAGGGAGTCTAAAGGAGTTGGAGCTTTTAGGTAAAGGGAAGCATTTCAGACATTGTCTGTGGGTAGAACTGGGCAAAGGAAGGAAGACAAGGACCTCCCTGCAGTCCCTGAATCATGCTACATCGTGCCTGCCTGCTCTGGGTATGGAGCTCCCAGGTATGAAGCACAACATTTCCATGTGCTTCGAACAGGGCTGGCCTGGGTTCTCAGGTCCCAGGAGCGGCGTCAAGGCCACCTCTGGGTCTCATGAAGGCCTTGGTCTCTTCCTCTATGAAATGGGCGTAACTCAGCTCGGGCTCCTCCCTCCCGTGCACAGGCAGGACAGCGGATCTCCAGTGCTTACCTGCACTGATAGGCAAGGCAGGTGTGGGGTTTCTTTGGGAACGAGCCGCCCCCGGCTTTCCCAGGAGGTCTCGCCAGCCCGGCTCTCGGCGGCGGTAGGTGGGTGTCTCACGGTCGGCATCAGCACCTAGAAACCCAGACAGGAGGCGGCATGGCCATGTCCTGTACCCCTGAGCCGTAGGCTGCAGGACTCCCAGGACCGCTGAGCTCCTGCATCCCGGAGTGTGGGGCTTTTCCCTTCTCGGGACACTCCCCAGCCTTCACACCGGCCGGGCCTGCAGCAGCGAGAGAAGCACGGGTTGAATGAATAACTGGATGAATGAGCGAATGAACGACAGACTATTGGAGTTCTAGAAGCTGCGATGTGATAACTTATCTATGATAGTAGATATTAGACCACGAGGCCCCACAACTGTAACAGCAGAATGTTCCAGTCCTCCAACCCCAGCACGCTAGTGTCTCTGTTCAGGAGACCCTCTGGGCCAAAGCGAACACTGGGCGCCGTGCTCCTGGTGGGTGCCTGCCAGCCCCCTGCCTCGTTTTTGCCTCTCTCCCCTTCTCTCCTCCCTCCACCGTGTGGATGATTCCCAGAACGTGTGTGTGTCTCCTGGGCCCCCAGGCCAACCTCTCTGCACTCTGTCCGCAGGTTTGCCGGGTACCGCTCCAGACCTGGAAAAGAGAAAGCAGATTTTTGGGCAAAACTTTATACCTCCAAAGAAGCCAAAAACCTTCCTGCAGCTCGTTTGGGAGGCACTGCAAGACGTGACGCTGATCATCCTGGAGATCGCGGCCATCATCTCCCTGGGGCTATCCTTCTACCACCCGCCCGGTGAAAACAACGAAGGTAAGACAGGGCCTGGGACCCCTGCTGCCCACCCGGCAACACGCGTGCCTGGCCACACAGGAGGGCACTAGGAGCTCGCGGCCGTGGCTCCCTCCAGGTGAGGAAACCAAGGCCCAAGGGGCAGGGCCTCACCCACAGCTAGTGGGTGGCTGAGCCTGACCCCATGCTGAGAGTGTCCGGCCCCCATTCTCCCATGTGTGAAATGCAGGGGTTGGACCAACAACGGTCATGTTAGAGTGAGTGTTTATTGAGCACTTACAGGGTGCCGAACTCTGGGCTGAGATGCTGTCCTAACAACCCCATGAGGTAGGGTCCATGATTATGCCCATCTTAAAGATGAGGAAACCAAGGCACAGAGAAGTGAGTTAACTGGCTCGAGGTCACCCAGCGAAGAAATAGTCCCCAGGTTTTGCACCGGGGCTTGTTAAAAACACCACTGCCCAGACCACTCCCTGAGAGACTCTGGTTGTGTTGGATGGAGCCCAAGGGTGGGTGACCCCGAACTCCTGTCCAGGCTGCTCTCTAAGAGCTCCCCACTCTCACAGCTGGAGACACAGCCCCCGAATCGCTCACCCGGGGCCCACATCCACGCTCTGATCTGACAGGGCATCAGCCCTGTGCTCAGGTGCCCTGCTCCCTGGGTGCTCCAGCTTCTGAGCGACCCTGTTTCAGCTCCAACACTGGGTTTCTCCTCAGAACCCCGAAATTGCTGGCTCCTCAAGGCCTGCAACTACGAAAAAATCCATGATGACGTCCGAGCTCTGTGCACCTGATATTCCACAACAGGGACCACAGACTTCAGCCCACAGCCGACTCTGGCTCACCTCCTGTTTTTATATGGCCCGTGAGCTAAGATTGGTGTTTACATTTTTAAGCGGCTGAAAGAAAATCAAAATAATACTATTTCGCGGCACGTGACTATTGTATGAAAATTCATGTCATCATCTAAAAATGCAATTTCGTTGGGACACCCCCATTTCTTTTCCATGCTGTCTGTGGCTGACTTCCCACCACGACGGCAGGGTTGAATGACTGTGACAAAGACAGCAAGGCCCACAAAGGCTGAAATATTCACTTTCAGGCCTTTTATAGAGAAAGTTCGCCAGCCTCTGTCCTAGAAGATCAGGAAGGGAAATTTTGCTCCAAGAAAGCCATTCTCGGGCTTCCCTGGTGGCGCAGTGGTTGAGAGTCCGCCTGCCGATGCAGGGGACACTGGTTCGTGCCCCGGTCCTGGAAGATCCCACATGCCGCGGAGCGGCTGGGCCCGTGAGCCATGGCCGCTGGGCCTGCGTGTCCGGAGCCTGTGCTCCACGGCGGGAGAGGCCACAACAGTGAGAGGCCCGCGTACCGCAAAAAAAAAAAAAAAAAAAAAAAAGCCATTCTCCCTCTCCCCGGCCAGCCACCGCTCTCTGAGTGTGGAAGGAGAATAAAGTGGATGAAGACTCAGTTTCTGAAGTGAGCCCGTTCTCCCGGGTTAGAATCCTGTCTCCATCACCTCCCGGCTGTGTGCCCTTAAGCAAGTCACTTTCCTTCTCTGAGTCTCAGTTTCCTCATCTGCAAAACAGGGCGACAGACCTCACCTCGAAGGGTTATTACAGGGAGGTGGTGAAGGGCCGTGTGGACAGCGTGGCACACACAGAGGGCACCTGGAGGTGCTGGACCTGCAGCCACTGCGGGGAGACTGCCCCGGGTTTCCTTCCCTGCATCCCCGTCGGGGATCCCACACTGTGTGACCTGCGGGGGAAGGACTCTCAGTCCCGGTCCTAGCTTGCTTCAGTGTCACGCACACCCTTGTGGGCCTGACGCTGAACATGCTTTCCCACGTGATGAGTCTCAGCCTTGAGAGGGCATCCCGAAACCTGTCCTGGGTTCTGAACGGGGACATTGTTTTGTGGGTGGAGGAGACAGTGTGCCACTCACCCAGGGAGGGTTCTGGGGCAAACCCACCTTCTCAAAGTCAGGACTTAGAAGTCCTAATGGAAAACCTCATAAATAAATGAGGAGTTTGGGGTTAACATATACACACTACTATATATAAAATAGATAACCAGCAAGGACCTACTGTATAGCACAGGGAACTCTACTGAATATTTTGTAATAACCTATAAGGAAAAAGAATCTGAAAAAGAATATATATGTGTGTGTGTGTATGTGTGTGTGTGTGTGTGTGTGTGTGTGTGTATGTATATACACACATGCATGTATAACTGAATCACTGTGCTCTACACCTGAAACTAACACGACACTGTAAGTCAGTTATACTTCAATTTTTAAAAAAGAAAGGAAAGAAAACCTCAACCTCCATTCATCCTTCATTCCAGAAACTGAGCACCCCCCAAGGGCTAGGGCTTCACCAGCTCCAATGACAGCTTTCCTTTATGATGACAAAGTCTTTTAAACCTGTATCACTCTACGCATATATACATAGATAGATCGGCAGACAGATATATATGCACACACATACCATGAGATATGTGGGATCACCTATTTTTGTTGTTAGCTTTTTATAATCTGATTTGGCGTTAGTAGAAAAGTATAAACACTTTTCTTCGTTATTAATTATAATTAGACATTTCCTCATCAATGTGCTGTGTAAGTAGATAATCCTACTAGGGTCACTGCTTCAGGCAAGCAAATAAAAAGTGAAAAGCATGTAAGAAATCACCCTTATGGGCCTCCTTTCCCCAAATGAGAAAGTGGTCTCTGAGGTTCCTTGAACAGCTGTCACCCCACCTCCTCCCAGGCCAGAGTTTTCTGAGAAACTGGATAGCCAAGTCTCTCTGGCCAACTACCTCAGTTTTATACCTCGTATTACTGGCTGATTTCTTTTCTCTGCATGCCCTCTTTCCAAAGAGGGTTTAAAGCAGATAAATGTGCTACCACGATTGAGGTATAAATTTGACTTTGAACTTCCTGGCAGCCAAAGCAGAAAGTGAATTAGGATGATTCGCATAGCTCAAGTAATCAACAAGGAGGAAAGCTAGTCCTTTAGGAAGACAGCATGTCCCCTGACAACGAATTCTGGGATGAACTTTCACGTAGGATATTATGAGAGATGCATAATGGGCAGCATTCTCTGCAGAAGTTTTCCAGAAAATATAGAAGATGGCTCACGGCTACTTGCATGAGCCTTGAACAAAGCTAAGGGTGCAACACAAAGCGTAATAAGAAGGGAATTCCTACTATTTTTAGAGCCACCACTGGTTGGAAGCTTTTAGGGTAACAGCTCATTTGATCCTCACTTGACCCTCACAACAACCCCGTGGGCAGGTGCTATTATCACCCAGGAAACCAAGGCCCTGAGATGGTAAATGACTTGGGAGGAGCTCAGACTTTGGGAAGCGGCAGAACCGTGACTCAGACCAAGGCGTTCCAGCTCCCGAGCCCACGCTCCTATCCCTCGGCTACGTTTCCTCAGAAAGTGACCAGGTTGAGTCAGTGGAGAAGTGACCTCATGTGACCCAATTTAATGCAAGATTAGAACTCAGCAGGCAGATGATAGAGGGGGTGCAGTGGGAACATGGATCAGGCTCCCAGGCTGTACCAGGAGGAGCCTTCCCCCAGCCCTGCACACGGATGGCTGTGATCACCTCCATCTTAGAGAGGTGGGAGCCAAGGCCCAGAGAGGGGAAGGACTTGCCTAAGGTCACACAGCTTTTAGACAGTAGGGCTGGATTTTAAACCCAAGGCTTCTGGTTCTTTCTACTGCCCTCCCTTCCTGCAGCTGAGACAGTAGCTCAGGCCACACTCAGTTGATGAGCACAGATACACACACTCTAGTCCCACAGAATGAAGTTCCTGCACTTCGGGACTGTGCTACCTCCTCCCCAGCACCCAGGCCCTGGCCTGAGCTCTGAGCTCTGGACCTTCCGTGTTGCCTGGACCACCCCCTGCCATGTCAGACTCAGGCTGCCTCAGTTATGTATAAAACGACGCTGGTGATGAACTAACAGGCTCTAGGCTGCCTTGCCCTTCCCTGTTGGCTTTCTTGGCTCAGAGACCTCCAGACACTTGTCAGAGGTCACACAACACTTTTGTGGCAGGGCTGGGATAGGCATACCCCATGTTTCCCACTCCCTGCCTGTGACAGCTCCCCTAGTGCCAGAGTGCCAGCAGAGCGACCGGCACATAGTAGGTGCTTGGAAAATGTTTGTGGCTTGACCCGTTTTGAGAGCCCTTATTCGATGCCAGGCCCTGGTAACCACCTAGACAGTAGTTTCCCCATTTTACTGATGAACAACTAGAGGGAAGCCCAGAGAGGCCAAGTGAATTCCCCAAGGTCACACAGACAGTATGTGGCCACACCCTAGAAAACCCCGCGTCCAGGGAGGGCAGCTGCAGGTTTCCCAGACGCTGTGGTCACGATCTCCAGATCCTGTCCCTGCCCCAGTCCAAGGGAGCCCCAGAGGAGACCTCAGCAGGGCCCACCCATGCCCCTCTTTCTTCCCCTTTCTCATCTCTTTCCCTTAATTGCACCAGAGCAGCAGGAGTTGTTTTCAGGGTTTGGCGGCTCCCAATAGCTTAAGCAATCTGCATCCCTACTTTCTTGCCATCCCAGGGCACCATGTAGTCATCAGATAGTTCTCAAAAAGCTAATGGAATTTTTGCTGGCCAAGTGAGTGCCCTCAAAGGCCCAGAGGGCTCCTTGGTATTGAATCAGCAAGGGCAGCAGACGGGGCTTGGAGACAAGGTAACAGGTAACAGGTCTCAGCTACCATGCCCTTGGTTCTCAGAAGTCAGTCCAAAGAGAGAAGCTCATGAAAAGGAGAGGACCAATGTCTGCCGTGTACTCACCACATGCCAGGCCCTTACTAAGCCCTGGGCTCACAAAGTCCCTGGGGTCATCCCACTTTATAGCTGTCCAAACCGAGACTCAGAGAGGCCAAGTCACTTACCCAAGATCACACAGCAGAGCCTGGATTTGAAGCCATGTCTTTCCAGTTCCAGGGCCCAAAGGCTTTTCATTGTCCTGGACTGTCTCTGAGTGTCCTGAACATTTCAGTAACTAAAGCGGGGGGCCATTGATGAAGCACAGGACAGGGACAAAACAGCCCTCCCACTTACAGAGCATGTGGCAGGGGCAGGGGATAACAAAGGTCCCAGAAGGAGAAGCACTGGGCTCTGTATCTTGAATCACTCCCCCAAGTCCAAGAGAATGCATCTCCGTGTACTGGGTTTCTCTTTAGCAAGGTTCACCTGTGTTTCCCAGTTTGGGGGATTTCACTGGTGTTGTTCACTAGTAGAGGGGCACCTTAGTTCCCCTCCTCCCATCTTCACGTGGTTCTGAAGTCCAACTGGATCCCCTCTGCCACGTGGGGGCTCGAGGCCCCATTCAGGCTGCCTGTGTGATGATGTCACGTGCTGGACAAGAAGCCACCCTTACACTGAGCGTTTACTGTGTGCTTGCTGCGTCAGGTGCTTTACGTACAGCTTCTCCCCAGACTTCACCACCACCTAGGAGGGAGCACCTGTCATTACCCCAGTTTTGCAGATGAGAAAACCAGGGCACAGCGGTTAAGCAGCTAGCTCCGGGCACGCAGCTGGGATTTGAGCTCAGAGCTATAGCCCGAGGTCAGTTACCATCGCCATGATAACGATTATCATCACCACCAAAGGCTGGTTCAGTTCAACAGTTTAAAATTATTGGAAAAGTCTGAAATTCCCAAAGAAAAGAAAAGTGGCTTTGAGAACGCCACACAGTGGTATAGTTGTTTATTAGCCAATGAGGAGTGGCTGGTTCAGCCAGAGATGTGGAATTTTCTAGTGACCCACACCGCCGGCCTGCAGTGACTCTGTATCATCTCGAGCACGGGCCCACCAGCTGAGCCTTGACCCTTCCAGGAGCTGAGAGCCAGAAAACATTCCCTGGTACCACCTGGCCTTCTGGTCATGTTGCTTTCGACCCCTCGTTTCCCAGAGAGTCATGCTGGGGACTCTTGAAACCGCTGTTCTCTATTCCTTGGGACTGAACTAGACTTCCAGACAGTCGACCATGGGTCTTTGGCAACATTTTCTACTTTCCCAGTGAGGCCAGCGTGTGGCAGAGAGGGCCGCTGGGCTCAGGGGTAGTGGGCAGGCCAGGTCCAGTGTCAGATTCCAGGCCTGGATTCAGACTCCAGATCTGCTGTGTGATCCTGGCTGAGTTGCTGTCCCTCTCTGAACTGCTTCCCTCCTCTCAGCCAGCTTGAGGATTAAAGTGGATGCCTGGCACACAGCAGGCCTTGCGAATGGCCCAGTGGGGCCCAGCCTCGGTGGAAGGGGCCCGCTCTGAGTTTTCTAGGAGTGGATCGTCAGATGCTGTCCATGGAGAGACACTTCTCCACCCCCCGACCCCTGCCCATTGGAAGGAAGGGCCTAGGCCAGTCCTGGTGTGGCACTCATCTCTCTGGGCCTCAGTTTCCACATCTGTCCATGGGGGTAATACCTCTGACTTTCCGGATCCTTCTGGGGATGCAGGAGACGGGATGTGCGGAGGGGCTTGGAAAGGCGCTAGGGCTCAGCACTGCGTGGGCAGGACCTGCCTTCCAGTCCGAGGCCTTGGCATCAGATGTGTCTGGTGTCCTCTTTTTCTTTGTCACATGGTGGGTCTGGCAGGCCTTAAGCAATGTGGGGCCCAGACCTGGAGGTTCAATGGTGCAAGGGTGTGGGGTGGAGGGTCACCGTGGATCAGACAAGTGGCTCGGAGTGTCGGTGTCCTCACTGTGCAGTCGGGGCTCAAATCCAACAAGGGCTGAGTAAGAACCTCCTGGTGCTAAGCACAGGCTGGAGCTTTTGCCTTCCTCCCCTTGAGTCTGGAATGTGGTCTCAGTGACTCCCATTTTGCAGATAAGGACACCAACCAAAGCTTAGGGAAGGCTTACCCAGGACCATAGAGTGCCAGCAGCAGGATTCAGACCAGCTTGTTGGAGGGCAGGTCCAGCACTATGGCTCCCGCCGCAGCCTAGAAACCTGCCGTACAGTTGCTGGAAGAAGGGAAGGAAAGGACATCAGCCAAACTGCATTTTAGACCCTAAAGCACTTGCACTATTGATTGCTGTGAGGCCCCTTCTGCCTGGCTGACCCACCCCACCTGCTTCCTTCTGCCGTCTGCAGGATGTGCAACGGCCCAGGCGGGGGCAGAAGATGAAGGGGAGGCGGAGGCGGGCTGGATCGAGGGGGCCGCCATCCTCCTCTCGGTCATCTGCGTGGTCCTGGTCACGGCCTTCAATGACTGGAGCAAAGAGAAACAGTTCCGGGGCCTGCAGAGCCGCATTGAACAGGAGCAGAAGTTCACCGTGGTCCGGGCTGGCCAGGTGGTCCAGATCCCTGTGGCTGAGATCGTGGTTGGGGATATCGCCCAGGTCAAATATGGTAAGTGACCCAACCACAGAGCCACATGCTGGAGCTGGCATCTGGGCACAGGTGGGACCCAGATAGTCTGGTCCAGGGCAGGGGGTGGATTCCTGAAGGCTGAGCCCAAGCCAGGTTGTCTTCTGAGCTCCTTGGAGAGGTGGAAGGCTCCTTTCTGGAGGTAAGATTCCAGAATCCATTTAAATCAGAAATGGCAAATACATGGCACACGTACCACAACTCTCCAGACTTCTACCCTTAGCAGACATTCCTAATCAATCTCAGCTCAAAGCCTAGATACATCCTCAGATGCCTTCTCAGTATAACACTCCAAGGACCACTAACACTCAGAATGGGTTGATGAGGTGAAATCCATTTCCCACCTCTGATTCGGCTGTTAATGGATGGTTGTTGGGCTAGAGAAGGTGTTACAGGGAGTGGACATGGATGAGTGAACATTCTAGGCCTGTGATACTGCCATGGAGAACGTGAGCAGGCTGGTGCCAAAGGGGATTTAGATGAGATATGTCCTAGGTAAGTAGAGGCCAAAGATGGGGGAAAGATTGGCAGGCCTCTCCTCAGTCAGCCCTAGGGGGCTTGGTTTCCTCTGATAACATGCCTGTCTTGGGGGGCTCTTCAGCCTAGTCAAGAGAGATTAATCCCTTCCAAAAGAATTTCCCCAAAACATAGTTGAGACCAGAGAAGATTGAATCATTGAGAAAACTGGGCCCCAAGTCCATGCCATGCCAAGAGAAGCACTTTATAAACTGAAGGATACGCCCACCCAAGCGAGGATTATTGCGGGACCTAACCTCAGCCCCCCAGGCCTCATGCCCTTCACTGGCCCCAGGCTTCAGCTGTCTGTGGTCCTTTGATGGGCGCCATCTTGGCTCCTGTATCCTGGGAACTCTAGGCAGCCAGTTCCCAAGGGCGAACCTTCCTTGCAACCATACCTTGAAGAGAATACTCCAGCCTCTCCAGCCACCTGAGACCCTGCTGACTGACCCCCTCACCCTTCTTCCTACCAGGCGACCTCCTCCCTGCAGATGGCCTCTTCATCCAGGGCAATGACCTCAAGATCGATGAAAGCTCCCTGACAGGGGAGTCTGACCAGGTGCGCAAGTCTGTGGACAAGGACCCCATGCTGCTGTCAGGTGAGCTGTGGCCCACGGTGGGCTCACTCCCATTGCCGATTCCTGCCCCCATGCCCAGGGGGCATCCATGTCCCCTTTATGAGGCTGGAGGGTCTCAGAGACTTTGGTCCTTGTCTCCAGATCTCTGGCCAACTCGGCCCCAAACGAGAACTCCCTCCCTTTTCCCCTGCAGTCGTACATTGAGCCTACTGTGCACTGAGCAGCACTGCAGGCCCTGGGGCGAGCACAGTGAATAAAACTGACAACGAATTCCTGCCCCCATGAAACTTACCTTCTAGTAAGTTGATTTTCTGAAAAGTCGAACATGGAAGTCTGTTCTCGTTAGAGATGAGAAAGAATCAGTCTGATGATGCCTACTTTAGATGCGTGCTGTGTGCCAGGCATTGGGCTGGAGGCTGGGGACACAGCAGTGTACAAGGCAGATGAGGCCCCAGCCTTGAGAAGCTTGTAGTATAGTGTGGAGAGACAGACAGTGTTAAAATTCCAGAGGGTAATACATATATGATGAAAAAAAAGCAGGGCGATGGAGTGCAGGTGGTGGGGAGGTCGGGGCGGCCACGTGTGAGCTGAGGTGTGAATGATGGAAAGGAGCTGGTCTTGCAACTTTCCAGGGAAAGAGTATAGCAGGGAGCAGGAGTAGCAAGTGCAAAGGCCCTGAGGCAGGACCGGGAGCAAGAGGGAGACCTTGTGCACCATGGTCAGGAGTTTATAAATTTTCTGCGTACGATGAGGATTCTCTGGAATCGGCAGTAAGCTGATCATGTTTACATTTTTAAGATCTCAGTCTGGCTGCTTCAGGGGGCAAGAGAGGAGGGGAGGCCCTGCAGAGGTGAGGCACCAGACAGGTGAAATACCCGCCCTCCAAGCAGGGACACCAAAAAGGCTTTATTGTCCAGCAGCGCTCAGCAAACATCCTCTGAGCAGTTGCTCTGGGCCAGGCCCTGGGCCCTCCCTTCCATGATGATACAGACTCATCCCCTGGCATTGGAAGCCCCCAGCTTGAGTAAGCTGGGGGAAGCAGACCAGCAAACAGCTGATTCCACAGTAGAGGAGTGAGGAAGGTGTGAGAAAACCGACAGAACAGAACTATCCAGAGAGGTGGAATTGAGCTGGGTTTTAAGGGGTGAGTAGGAGTCCACCAAGCAGAGTTGTGGAGAAAGGGCCCTCCTAGCAGAGGTGCAGCGGGATTTCCTAGAAATACAGAGGAGGAGGGCAGCATGTCTGCAGGGTACGACGGTAAAAAGGAGTGAGAATTGGGTCTGGGGCATTTATTATCAAGAACTATCCAACCAACATTTATTAAGCACCTACTGTGTGCCCGTGGTTAATGAGACAAACAAGGTCCCTGCCCTCCTGGAGCTTAGAATCTAGTAAAATAGACAAACAAGGAAGGAACAAACAAGCAGATATTTAACATAATTTCAGATGGTGATAAGTCAGGTGAAGACATTACACCATTATAGTGAGATAGAGACCCTGAGGAAGGGGACGGGAATCTTAGTTGATCAGGGAAAAGCCTGTCTGAAGAGGTTGCATTTGAGCTAAAACCAGAACAATGAGAAGAAAGAGCATTCTAGGCAGAAGGATAGCGAGTGCAAAGACCCGGGGCGGGGTCTGACCAAGTGATCATGGAAAGCCTCAAATGCCCTCTTGGAACTTAGAGCCACATGAGAGCTCAGTAAATGGTCATTGCCCTGTGGCCCTGGTTCTGACCTCTGGGCTTAAGTGGTTGTCAGACAGGCGAGCATCCTTGGGAGAAGTGGCCAGGTGGGTCACGGGGATCAGTGGAGGTCGAGGGGAGGAGCTAGGCCTGAGTGGATGAGTGATGAAGGTTCCAGACAGTTTGGAGGAAGGAGAAGAGGGATGGTTCCCTGACAGGAGACTGGGGAGAGAAAATGTTCAGGGTCACTGACCTGAAGCATGAGCAACCAGCCACAGAGGTGGGCACAGGTGCAAAGACGTTGGAAAAGAGCAACAGGGCAGAGTTGGATGGGAAGTCGGCTGGCCAGCTGGAGTGGAATCAACCACTCTAGTCTCGACCTTCCATCTGGCTGGAAGCCCAGGCAAATGGAGTAGACCCTGGGCCTCTGGATGTCAGGAAACGGGAGCCAAGGTCTCCCGTGGTGTCTTTGTGGGCAAGATGGAGAAGACTGTGCTGAGGCCAGGGGATTTCGGTCAGTTTGTGCTGACTCTTGAACTGCTGGCAATCTGGTGAAAGGTTTCTAGCGGCCTTCCCTGGAGCTCTGTCCTGTTGTGGTATGGAATGTATGCCCATCAAGTTCACAGAGACCACAAGTCCAGGAAGGCTGACAAAGAGAAAGCAAGGGTCAGTACCCGCAAAGATGGCCAGAGTGCAGCGTGAACTAGACTCAAGAAAATGAAACTTGACCGTGAGCTGCAGTACTGACATTCAGAAACCCAGCTGCCTGGCGGAGAGGGAGGGCAGTGGCTTAGCCCAGGCTCCTGGGGAAAAGACAGTGAGAAAGGGGCATGGTCAGCCCGATGGAAAGCAATCTAATTGGAAAGAGAAGGATTCTGTAACAGTCAGAACCATTCTAGGAACAAAAGAGGCTGCCTGTATGGTAGTGAGTTCCCCGTCACTGATTGTGTGTGAGCAGGGCCTGGACAGGCTATGGGTGGGTATGTTGTAGAGGAGGCCGAAACCCTGAATGGGCGCTGCATTCAGTGCTGCTCCCTGCGGTGAGAGTCACAGATTCAGTACACCTGTTCTCACCTGCACCTCTGCTATAGACCCACCTTGTTTCCTTCCTTCTGCCCTGCCTCTGCTGAGGCCGTTCCCTCCTCCCACACGGCTCTCTCCCTTCCCCACTGCACATTTAACTCCTGCCCGTCTGCTCAGTCCCACCTCCTCCATGAAGTCTTCCCTGACCACCCCTGCCCTGTGCCACCTGGGACCCATGCATTAGCCTGTGACGTCACACTGCGCTCGGCCCATTTGGGCACAGCCTCATCATGCTGATTGAGTTTTGTGCTGCGCAAAGCATCTCAAGTAAAATAAAGAGCAAACCCATCCACAGTCCCATCACCCAAACAAATCCAACAGGTCTCACTTCTATGGGCCCCTTCCGTCCTTGGCCGGTCCAAGAGGGTGGGAGCCCGAGCCTGAGGCTGTCGGGAGGTCAGCCCAGCTCCACCCCAGGCCCTGCACACCTTAGGGCTCAGGCACTGTCTGCCAGAGTGAGGAGGGAGGCTGCGCTGCACTGTAGAAAGAGCAGAGTTGGGCAGGCTGAGCCAGATCTGGGCTCTGAAATGAACTTGCTTTGTGGCCTTGGGCATGTCGCTTCACTTCTCTGAGCCTCAGTTTACCTGTGAGGAGAACAGTGGCGTCCTGGTGTGTGATGTAGGTGAGGCCCCTACCTAGCACAGTGCTGCCGGAGGGATGCTCACGGTCGGCTGGTTCCCTTCCCTGTTCCTCGGACGGAGCCTGGACTTGGGAGTGAGATAGCCTGGCTTCACATCCCGACTCTGCCCTTCACTGGCTGGGAGACCTTGGACAATCTTCTTATACCCTTTCTGAGCCTCCATTTTCTCACTTGTAAAGTGGGAGAGTAACCCCAGCTTATATGTCCATTTCCCCTCCCTTCCTTCTTCTTGAATGTGTCCCCTTTCCCCCTCTCTGGGCTGGCCCTGTCTCTCCCCCATCCAGCTCCTCTCCACCTTCAGCCTGCCCAAGCCTGCCTCCTCCAGGGGGTTCCCCTGGATTGCTGTCTTCCCCAGTGCTCTGAACCCTGCATAACTGCCATTTGGACTCTCACATGACCAGACATCTCGGACCCTTCCCCTGTGCCAGTGGCTTTGCTGGGCCTTCTGGTCAGATGACCCTCAGAAAACACAGAGGGACCATGCTGGGGGCCCCTGCAGGGTCCTCATGGTAGTTCAGACGCCCCCACATGGCATCTGGCACACTGGCTCAGCCTAGAGGAAGGCAAAGAATGCTCAGTTCTGGATCAGGTGGCCTGCCATGCCCGACCTTTGACCCTGGAAATGTCCCTTCCTCTCTAAGCCTCCATGTCTGTGTCTGTGCAGTGAGCCGGTGAGGAGCCCTTCCCCCCTGCCTGCGCCACAGGGCTGTTGTGGGGAGCACATGCCTGGACAGATGTGACTGTCCTCTGTGAACGGTGCACGTGTGAGATGCTGTGTGCTGTGGAATGAACACAGCCTTTGGAGGCAGAACCTCCAGGTTCCAGCCCTGCATTGGCTCCCGCTATGACCTCTGCCCATCAGGACCTCAGTCTCCCCATCTGACAAGTGGGGGCAGACGAGCCTTCAGAAAGATTCAGATGTCTCCAAAGCTGTGGGCACAAAGGAAATCCTAAAGGCCTGGAGCTCGCCCCCCAGGACACACAGGCAGACACAGGCCCATGTCTGCAGTGGCTTCAGCCCAGGCAGAGTAGAAACATGCAGAAATCGCAGGTCCCTACATCCACGGGGTGAGGTGGGGGGAGTGTGGACACCAAACTGAGCACTCACTTGCTTCCCCTGCTGCCTGTGGACGTGCCCCCGTGTGGCCGCAAAGTCCACTCTCTGCAAGGGGAGCAAGAGATTCAGATTTTTCAGGTCAATCTCCCGATGTTGAAGACGTTGGGAAGAAATTCCAATTTTTCAAAAGCCTGTGTGGGTCAGACACCCTGTGGGTGGGCCCTGGAATACAAACTCTGACCTCGGCCTATTTTTTTTCTTAGTTTTGTATTTTAATATAATTTCAAACTTTCAGAAAAGTTGCAGGACTAGTACAATGAACGCCTGAATGGCCTCCCCTCTGGTTCAACTGCTGTTGCCATTGTGCCTCCCTTGCTCTCAGGAGCCTCCCTCTCTCCTTCGTCAGGGCCTCTTCCTACTTCAGGTGTGTCTCCGAAGAAAAGGTGTCCTCGTGCATAACCACAGCACAGTGATCAATTCAGGAAGCGTTGATGCAGTACTGATACCCGACATACCATCCATGTTCACACGTGCCAGCTGTCCCCACAGCGTCCCCCAGGCTGGGAGCCAGCGCAGGATGCCGCGTGGCATTTAGGTGTCCTGCCTCTTCAGCCTCCTTTAGCACAGAGCAGGTCCTCAGCATTCTTTCCCTTTCCTGGAAGGCCAGTGGTTTTTAACCTGCCTGGGTCATGAACCCCCATGAGAGTCCCATGAAAGCAATAATCCCTCTTATGAGAAGTAAATGTCCGGACTTGTCACCTTACAGCCTGTCAGTGGACTCACAGATCCCTAGAGAACCATGGTCTGGTCTCGATTTGCAGCTGGGGAAACTGAGGCCCCAAGCAGGCGTGTAAAGGCCCACCGAGGCCAGGGCCAGAGGGAGACTCCAGCCCGGCAGCCTCCTAGCGCCCACATGCGAGCGCACCTCCGAGGACCCCTTGACTTCATTACCCAGCGGCGTGGCCTGTTTGAAGCACCTGATAGTGAATTCCACGGGGAAACCAACAACCAGGCACCATCGATGTGGCCATGGAAGGGACAGGGGCCAGCGGGCCAGGGTGGGGACCGTCCTCAAAAGCAGCAGGCCCATTGGCTCGGTCCCCTGCAGGACCCCACCCTCCTCCATCACCCCTGGAACCAGAGCATGAACAGCATGAGGTTACCCAGGACATCGACAAACTCTCTCGGGCCTGCCGAGCGGAAGGCCAGGCACGGGGAGCCGGACCTACCACCACTGCCGCTGCCACCAGGGAGCCTAGGACAGCACCGTGACCGCAGGAAGGCCCAGTGTGCCGCTCGGCCCGCGCTCTCTCCATTACACTACCCTGCCTCTTCTCCATGAGAGGCAGCGGGGTGTAGTGGATAGAGCACGGGTTCAAGTCCCGGCTCCACCGCTCACGGTTGTGTGACCCTGGGCCATCGCTTAACCTCTCTGAGCCAGAGAGGCCACAGGTGGGCGGAGGGCCTTGGGGTTGTGCCTGCACTAAAACCTACCTCACAGGGCTGTTGTGAGGGGGATGGGCTTGTGGGCCATGAAATGCTTTGCCGACTGTCTAATGCTCTGTGAGCATGCGTTATTACTGTTATCAACTGCGTTGATAACAATAATGAAGACAGAACCGCGTCTGGCGTGGCAATCGCATTGGCTTTGCTTGGTGCTTGTGCCGGAGGCAGGTAATAATCCCCAGAGAAGGCCTCCGTCCCTTCTTCCCTTCTCTACCCCCAGGAAAAGACCTTTTAGAAGGTCTGACCTCCCCGCTCTCCCTGTCCAAAGAGAGGCTTAGGAAGTCAAAATCAGGAGAGTGAGGAGCTCTGGGTTTAAGCCCCTACCTGTGCCTCATGTGCTGTGCAACCTCACTGAGCCATTTGCCCTCTCTGGGCTAAGAAGGTTCATTTTGTAAAGTTAGGTTCCTCTAGCTCTGCCACCTGGGACTCAGTGCACCCCACTTGCCATCGCATGAGACTTTGGCCCCGAGATGCCATCTGGACCAGGCCTGCAGCAAGTCTGAGGCAGAGATGGGCTTTGAGTCTGCAGTTGGGAAAGTTCTGGCCGACACTCAGCTGCCAGGTTAGAGGCCACAGAAGTCATCTGCAGGGAGCGGAGATGAAGGTTCAGGTGGGGCAGGACAGGCCGTCCCGTTGGTGGGAGCCCGCAGTGTTCCCTGGGCCCGAGCTCCTTTCTGGCTCACGGATGGATGGACAGACGGATGGGCGGGAGCTAGATGCTGACAGAGCTCCCTCACCGCTCGCCTGCCTCCCTCTCGCTCCTCGGGGCTGTGTCCCCAGACAGCTCTGCCTCTGACTTTGTGCACAAGCCTTCCCAGCAAGGGAGAGAGAATAGGAGCCGGGAGCCACCCGGCCGCCCCAGCAATGCCCTGTGAAATGCGGGTGATGATAATGACCTCACCCGGGGACTGTGGCCACCGAGTGGGAAAAGGGGCTCAGATAGTATGGGGTACATGGGAACGTCCATAAATATTAGCTCTCTTCTTCCCTCCCCCCAGAATACTTCCGGCGGCTCCCTACTGAACCCCGAGGAGACACCCAACCCTGCAGCTCTGCACTCAGGCCACCCTCAGCTTCAGCCCAGCTGATCCGCAGCTGTCACACTGTCCCATCTGCCCCCTTTGCCTGGGCTGTGTCCCCCGCCAGCCACGGGACCCTTGGGTCTCTGTTGTCCTGTGTTGTTGCTGGTGTGTGTGCCTGTCTGTTCCCCTCAGCCCTAACTAGACTGTGAGCCCCTGAAGGGCAGGGACCACCAGAGGCCCCTTGGGCCCCAGAGCCCGGCACAGAGCTGGACTCCACCACACCTGTCCATCCCATGAACAAGCGTGGCCCTGGAAGGGAGTGACACATGGTCAGTTTGTCTGCTCAGGCCTCTGCTGGCCCGTCAGAACTCCCCGAGATGCTGCCTTTTCATGGAGGCTGCCCTACCCCACCCAGGAGTGGCCCTCATCTCCTTGGGACCTAAGGTGCCCAGACTTCACCATTGAGAGGTGATGACCTAAGCCAGACCTCCCCATTTTACAGAGGACAAAACTGAGGTCCACAGAGGAGACGGCTGGCCTCAGGTCACACAGCACATCAGCAGCAGACACCAGACTTGTTCCCAGTCTCCTCCCCGTCAGCCTAGGGTCCTCTCTATCAACCACCCCCCATGCTGTGTGTTCTGAGGGGCTCCATGGGAGCATAAGGAGGTGAAGGATGGTACCCAAGGGACCATGGACTTGGGAGCCTGGTGCAAGGCCCAGCCAGGGCCCCCCTCCCCAAAAGGTTCTCAACCTCTGTCCGCACCCAAAGACCCATGGCTTATATGCCTCTGGTTCCGCTGCTGGAGCTGCAGCCCTTGGGGTTAAACATTGTCCCCTGCAGGGGATCCTGGAGCTGGGGAGTTGCAGCCTGGGGGTGACCTGGTCCGCTCTGTTCTTCCTCCTGCAGGAGGGGCAACCAGGCTGTGAGGTCCTGGTGCGGGAGAGGGGCAGCCCAGGGAGGACAGCTGGGCTGGTTGAATTTGACCCTTTGTGAAACCATAAAGATGGCTTATTGAGGGTGTGTGGATTCTCCGTTATAAATGTAATACATGTCCACCATGGGAGATACAAAAAAGGAGGTAGCAGGGAGGACAGTGCTAGATTCCAGCTACAAGCCTCCACTGTGGCAGGAGGAGAGGACTCGCCCTCAAACCTGCCCTCCAGGGGCTCACAGGCTAGTGGGGACACCGGGCTGGGAGGCACCCCCAGGGGAAACCCCGGGGGGCAGTCCAGAGGAGAGAGGTGATGTCCTTTTGTTGGGGTCAGGGAAGTCACCTAAGAGGAGAGGCATTTGTCCTGAGCCTTGAGGAGGAGGTTTTGGAGAAGAGGTGTGGGAAGGGCATTCAGGCAGTGATAACTATGTGAGCAGAGGCGGGAATGGGGCTGGGGACCAGGGCTGGACAGAAGGGCCCAGTGAGCTGTGCTGCGCCCAGGGCAGAGGGTGCAGTGTGGGAGTCAGTGGTCAAGGGCCGGAAGAAGGTTGAGGTGTGATCCAGGGGGTGCTGACCAAGGTGTTTGGACTTTGGGGAGCTATGGGGGGGGGTGTCTGAGCTGGGGGGGCAATGGTCAGAGCGAAGGCTGGGCGTGATGCCGGGGCACAGAGGGAGGGAGGGCCAGAGGGGGAGTTTGATGCCCCCAACTTCTCTGGCCCATCTGATGCTAGGGCCTGGAGGACTCCCCAGGGCTCATCGAGGCTGGGTGGGGGGCATGCTATGCCTTCACCCCATGTCCCCGCATCCCCATGTTGCGGGCAGAGGCCACCTCCCTGGCTTCCTCCTCCTTCCTCCCTCCTCCCTGGCCTCCCAGTGCTGAGATGGGAGTGATTAGATTAGAAGGTGATTTGGGGTCTGATTATCTTGGGTGGAAATTGGCCCCCTGTGTCTTTTTCCATCCCGCCCAGGACTGGGGAGGTGGGGAACAGCTTCTCCATCACCAGCCAGGCAGAGCCAACTTTTTCACAAGCATGTTTGAGACCAGAGTGTGAAGCCTTCTTTCCTGGGGAAGAGCAGTATGTGAGAAACCGGACAAGGGCTTGGTCCCTCTCCAGCTGGTGACCCTGGGCAAGCTACTTCTCCCTCGGTTTCCTGTTCTGTCGACCGAGGGCCAGTATGAGGACTAATGAGATGATTGCGTGTGAAGGATTAGGGTTAGGGTTAGGGCACAAAGCCTGGAGCGGAGTAGGTGTCCTACAGAAGGTAGCACTGGTTGCTGTCCCTGCCATCTACGCCCTGTGAGTGCACTGCAGTGTGTTCAGCCCTCACCTTTAAAGATCTACAGTGACCCCACCCTCACCCACGTGTGACCTCTCTGGGCCTCAGTTTCCTCCTCTAATACTGCTGGTATTTAACAGTCCATCCTGCCAGCTCCCACACAAGCTGAGCCCGTGCATGAGAAAGCATTTTGTCAGCAAGTTATTGTAGCTCCCAGAGTCCCATAGTTGGGCCCAGATTCTCCCTGTTTGTGCCCCTTGTGGGGTGCGTGTGCTTCAGGGTCTGACTGTGATGGGAAGACACCAGGCCTGGGCTGATCGGCCTGGAGTTAGTGTCCGAGCTCATTCTGTGGTCCCCACTGTGCCCGGCTCGGGGACCGAAGAGGCTGGGAATGGGTAAAGAACCAGCTGAGGAGCTCACCCCCTGAGAGCCCAGGTCCTGGTACAGCTTGCTGGGCTCCATGCTGCCTCTGGGAGCCTTCATGACTTGGTTTACCCATCGGGGATGGACAGACCAACCTTTACCACCTCAAAGGAGCTTACTGGAGGGCATCTGTCTGTCTGTAAAGCACTTTAAGATCCCGAGATCCTGGAGGCCAAGAGGCTGGAACACCACACATGCACACGCACACAGGCACGTGTGCAAACACACACACAGTCTCAGGACATCTCTCAGATCCCAGAAGGAAAGGGAAGGGGTGGGTGAAACCTCTTGAAAAGTGAAAAGAGATTCCTTGCTTTAAGGAAAGTGCTTCTTGCCCTGACTCAGAACCTCTTGACTCTTATTTTAGATACAATCCTAATGAGTTTGTCCACCTAGACTTCAAGTCTGAAGCAAAGTGGGAGGCCAGGAGAAGGCCATCAGTGACAAGTGAGCCTGAAAACAGGAGGAAATGACCATGATCTTGAGGGGAAAGAAGGAAAATCTCTCAACAGCAGAAGGAGTTCAAGAAGCAAGTCATCAGGGCCGTGTAGTGGCTGGGGTCAGTGGCCGTGGCTGTCTGTCTGGTAGACCAGGTATAGCTCTTCCTGTGCAGCCTGGGGATGGCCGGAGACCCTGCACCAGGCAGGATTGGACTGTTAGTTCTCTGCTGAAGGAGAAACTGCATGCTGCATTGTAGAGAGCTTTCTAGCCAGAGTGGTAAAAATGAAAATCGGAAAAAAGGAACACCTGACAGGCCAAACTTCATTTATCTAGATTCTTTACTCAGCAGAGTGCCCTCTTGTCAAATAAAAGCTGACACAGAAACCCCAAAGATGAATAAACTTGGGGCCACACTGACCAAAGGCCTCCCTTGCCCCGTCCTGCCCCCTGAAAGAATTCCAGGACCCTTTGGAACCCAGTTTTAAAAATCTAAAATTCTAGGAAAGGAGTTCTTAACTTTTCTTGCACCGCAGACCCCTGGGGAGGTCTGAGGTCATCATGAGCCACCCCTATTCAGAATAAAGCTTTGAAATACATAAAATAAAATACACTGGATCACAAAGGAAGCCAATTAGATTGAAATAGTTAAAGTAATTAAAAAAGAATTAATGTGTGGTGTAGTAACATGTGTGCTTCTTTATTAGAATAACAAGATCCAGCAGTCAGTGTAATAACTGCCTTAGTTGTAAAATAAGGATAAGCCTAAAAAGTATCTGCAACAGCTATAAAGTGATATTAAAAAAAAACCCAAGATTTCTGTAACATATGTAATGGTGTTGTGGCCACCACTGACACTCCTGGGGTTTATTGCCTATGTTCTTAATAGGGGGAAATGCGAAATTTCAGTTTGATGTTTGTGAAAATAAAGAGGTCATTGTTTTCTCATTCAACTTCATAGAGCCCTGAATTCTTTCCCCAGATCTTTGGGAAGTTGGTGCACCCCATTTTAAGCAGTCCAGTCCAGGGCTTAGTTGGCATTTTTTTTTTTTGCTGGTTGCAGGGCAAGGTCTGGTTCTAGATATATCATTAAGGAAAAGAGGGAGTGGTCCCTGCTTGGCCCGTAAGACTGGGAGAGGGGGAAGGGGAGAGGGAGGAGAGAAGAAGGGATTCTCTAGGAGCAGGTAGGAGGTGGTAGGAGCTTTCTGGGGGCCTAAGAATTGAGGTATAGCAGTGTTTGAGCTCCAGGCCCATCACAGCACTATCCCAAGGTGAAATCATCTTTAAAGGACCCACCTTGAGTACACACCTTGAACCTTAACTGTAGGTGGTGCCCTAGGACCTCAGCAGGCAAATTGCCTCGAGTCAACTGAGACCGAGTGCCTTCCGCTCCTTGCGGGAGGGGGCTTGGGCCGTGCAATGGTAACTTGGCTTTCGTCCCCTTCCCCAGGGACTCATGTGATGGAGGGCTCTGGACGGATGGTGGTGACCGCCGTGGGTGTGAACTCTCAGACCGGCATCATCTTTACCCTGCTGGGGGCCGGCAGTGAGGAGGAAGAGAAGAAGGACAAGAAAGGTAAGCCCAACGCTCTTGTGGACCAGAAAAGGAGCTCTTAAGGCCACATTTTTTTTGTTGTTGACTCATTCACTAGACAAAATAGTTATTGAGTGCCTTTTATGTCCATACCCTGTGCCAACAGCTTCCTCCTGTAACCCCAAGGCCCTTCTTGGGCCAGGAGGCTCTGTCTGTTCCATCTCCAGGGTCTCGTTCCAGTCTCTGTCTTGTCCAGTCATGTCATGGGGGGCCCCCCTTCCCCCTGGGCCAGGCCAAGGGGGCTGAGCCTTTTCTTGAGTCTCCAGCCTCAAGTGTGACCTGTTCCCATCATCACCCCTGATATTACGTAGAAATCCCCACCTGGGCGAATTCCTCCACTATTCTCAACTCCACTGAGCAGAGCTGCACACTCACCCAGTATAGACTCTCCCCAGAGGTGGGTCTTCTGGGGAAGGTGGCCAAATGTGTGCCTGCAAATCAACTGCTGTGAGCCTCTCCCCATTGTCCCCAGAGCTGCCATCTCAGCTGGGTTCTGTCTCCTCCTCCCCCTGCAAACAAGATTCCTCACTCCATGGGCTGCCCTTGGTGCAGCAGGTTGTCGGCCTGGGCTACAGCTGCCTCTCAGAGCAGAGGAGGGGTGGTTGGAAAACATGAGCCCCAATCCCATCAGACCAGGCCCAAATCCAAGGCCCAGCCTCTGGCCCAGAACAGCTGACTACTTTCCCGACACTCACACTTGGTGTCGGGGACACCCCCCACTCTCACATCTGCAGTCTTTTTTCTCCTTCCCCAAGCTCCAGAGGAGGCGCCCAATACCCAGACCTTCTGGAGTCCAGGGGAAGGAGATGAGGTAATAGATGACCCCTTCTTCAGTTTGAGGGGCAGCCAGCCTCCCTCCAGCTCTCAGAGGTCAGCCAGGCACCAAGTCTGGGTCACGATCAAAGGATACTTGTTCCCAGGGGCAAAACCCGTTTCCTGGTGGGGTACCCCTAAGATTACGATGGCCCATCCAGCAGCAATGGAAATAAGCTGTGATCTGGGAGAGCTGAGGTTGAGACTGAGGACCAAGTCTTGGCCAAGAGGCCCGGAGCACGTCAGGACAGCGTCCGCGCAATGCCGTAGCAGCTGTGGCCAGCTGTGGCCCCAGGTGCGGGCAGTTGGGCAGGCTGCAGCAGCTCTGCCCACTTCCTTGGCCTCACTGGGGCCTGGGTGAGGGGCACAAGCACCCAGAAGCTCCCATGGGCCAGACCGGTGTTTCTTAAAACTCCAGTAAAAAAACAGGCCTCTTCTGCCCCAAAGCACAGGTCAGTCCCTTGCTGAACATTTACCTGCACTCCAACGAGATGGGGACATCAGTGTAGAAGGAAGAGGTGGGATGTGCAGGGGACGTGACAGAGGAATCTGGGAGGCCAGCCCAGCCCCTCAGGCCCCCACGAGCAGCACAGCCAGGCTGGACCTCCTCGGCACTTCCATTCCATCACCTCCACCAGGGACATTGCTTAGAGCCTCCCGTTTCAGGATGACCCCAGGCGTACCGGTGTGTGTGTGTGCGTGTGCGTGTGCGTGTGTGTGTGCGCGTGCACACACAAAAGGCTGTATGTGCTTCTCCTTCATTAACATGTCTCAAAAATCATCACACAGGTGTGAAGAAGGGGGATGGCCTTCAGCTACCAGGTACAGTAAGACACTCCTCAGGGTAGTTGGGGTTTTAGAAGTAGCAGCAGCCATTGACCCCTGAGCCCTGGCCCTAGATCCCCAGCACACAGCTAAAGGGGGTACCTGACTGCGGGGGGCTCTGCCCCACCAGACCTCCACTGTGCCCCCGTGCACTCCCGGTCTGCCTACCTTCCAGGGCTTTCAGTGCAGATGGTACCGCCACCACCTCCACACGCCCTCAGCCCACTCAGCACGCCATGACCCCACAGAGCCCGTCCCACCTTCCCCTCGCCTCACAGCACAGCCACCTTACCCAGCATCTCTTCCCTCTCCTTCCCGCAGAACCCGTTTCCCCACCCCAAGAAAAACCAGCAAGAGTGAATTGGAGCACATCCTATCATTTCTGATTCCTAAATTAAGGAAAACTCGCTAGTACCTTCTCTGTCTCACGCACAAAATACCACATGCTTGATGTCACCTTTTAAGTGGTGGGGCACCTCCTATGGGGGTCACCAAGGCGATCTTTTGAATGCCAGTTAGGGAAGGAGGAGTTGGCCATGGGCAGTAGCCTGAGTCAAGGGCATGAATCCTAAGTCACTGCCGTGGACGGACGTTCTTCCGGGACACAGCAATGGTCATAGCAAACACCCCTTCAGAACGGCCAGTGCCCGCACTGCACTGCTCGCTGAATATTTTGAATCGACTCCTGGCCATGAGCGCCTCTGGCCCTGATGGTCAGCCAGACCCTCTCCTAGAACCCTGTCTGAAAGGCCCCCGCCTGATTGCTTGGGCCAACGGGGTGCCTCAGTCCGGAACCTCACCACCAGCAGTGCCACCCCGCGTAACCACATTGATCATCCTCCATATTTTATTTCAAAGACCCTCCACGTCTGAGTTTTTCCCCCCGACTTCTGTGGCATCTCTATGGGAACATTTCACCTCCACCCCCAAATTTGAGTTTCTTGATCTCCAACGGAGATGTTTTTTTAAGAATGTAGTCATCTTATTTCCCGCAAGTTGGTTCATGTCGATTGTTGTTGCTGTCCTGCGTTGTTGCTTTTCTCCATTGTGACACACTGCATTTTCCATCCCTCCCACCCCCGCAGCGGCCGATGGTGCGGCAGGTTCAAATGCTGCAGATAGTGCAAATACCAGCCTAGTCAATGGTACGTGTCCCACTCCCAGGGCGAGCTCTCGGTCTCGGTTGGATGGGCGTCTCCCGCACCCTCAACTCTGGGCTTGCCTCTCCCTAGTCTGGACGGCACAGACTTGGATGTGCATGGGCAGCTCGGGGACGGTCGTCCTCTCACACGGGGCAGGCGCTTAAGAGAGAAGCCACCACCGGGGATCCAGCTCTGCCCCCACTCATGGCTGCCACGACAGCACTGGCTCCTGTTGGGCCCTTGACCCCCGGTGAAGCCCGGAAGAGGGACGTGACCTTGGCTTCAGATCTGGCCCCCCAAGAAGCAGCGTCCCGCCCGGCGTGGCCCTCTCCTAAGCCCGTTCCTGGCCCCGGCTTTGGGAAGAAGACCCGGGGTCAGGACCTAGGCTGAAGCTGGCGTCTGGGTCCCCACTGAAGGCTCCGGTCCTCGACTCGCCAGTTCCCTCGAGGCAGGGGGACCCAGGCCAGAGCTCAGCTCCTGGACCCCACCCCGTAGCATGGCTGAGCCACTAGTAGACATTCTTTCTCTTCTCTCTCACGGAGCGAACGGGCCGGGGGTTCGCTTGGGCTCGGGCCTGGTTCTGCCCCTGGGATGTGGACTGGTGTTTCTTGCTGTTGCCTGTGCTGGAGCGTTTGTTCTGAGTCTCTGCATTCTTACTGGCCTCCTCGGGGATGAGTGGTGGGGGCAGAGGGCTGCCACTGTACCTGAGAGCTGCATCTTAACCTCCTGACACACAGGCAGGAAGGAATTCCATTCATGTGCCTCCAAGATTTCTTATCTCTGTACCCTCCCATCTTCTCAGATACGTCCCCGTACCCAAATTAGGTAACGTAAAGTCACCCAGACTGCTCCTGGGAGCTGTTAGGGCTTGGTCGTGAAACCGTTGCCCTGGAGAACTGAAGGGGAGGGAAAGTTTTCTTTTCTCCAGCGTCACGCATCCCAGGCATCTCTGGCTGCGGGTTTCTCATCCATTATATCATTTACTCTTCACCACTCCTGGAAAACATGGAACTCTGGTCCCGCCTCATCCTCCCGTCCCCTGCCCTAGACCTCTGGCTGAGCCACCCGGATTCAAAGTGACCAAAGATGGAAGCACCCCCCACACACACCGTAGATGTCAGGGGCTGGGCAAGACTGCCCTGTGAGCAGGGCCTCACCAAGAAGGGCTAATTCGGGTATGGGTCTATTTCAGGCACAGGAGGAGAAATCAGGACAGCCTGAGGTGTGGGAGGTGTCATGTGTGAGGGAGGGGTGGCGAGAGATAACAGGAAGAACCAAAGTAGGCAAACCCACGTGGGGGGCTGGGGGGTGGCAGGGAGGAAACAGGAAGTGGCATCCTGCTTCCCCCAGGATGAGAAGCCTGCTGGGCTCGGGGAAC
The DNA here is from genome assembly GCF_937001465.1 of Orcinus orca. Classification (NCBI taxonomy): domain Eukaryota; kingdom Metazoa; phylum Chordata; class Mammalia; order Artiodactyla; family Delphinidae; genus Orcinus; species Orcinus orca. The sequence goes on from NC_064568.1 coordinate 6,752,580, forward strand.
ATATAGACCGCATCCAGACTAGTGGGTCCCAGAAAAGGGGCAGCCTCACTTGCAGCTGTAGCAGAAAACTCCAAGTGTCCCAAGAAAAGCTGCAGGAAAAGACGGGGAACTGTCATTCCTTAACCACCTCCTGTGCACCAGGCACTTTGCAAGCATCTCATTGAATCCTCACAATAACCCTATGATTCAGAGGTTTTTGTCCCCACTTTAAAGATGAGGAAACTGAGCCTCAGGGAGATCAAGACACTAGTCCAACGTCACAGAGCTAGAAAGTAGCAAAGCTGGGATGTGAACCCAGGCCTGCCTGGCTCGAAAGTGTGTGCCACTCTTGCTAATGTCTTGTAAACTTCACAAGGATGTTAAGAAGTCTTCCCCACCACCAACGCCCCTGCCCAAGGAAAGGATTCCTGTAGTCAAGGGTGTTTAAGAACCCACTGGGTAAAACTGGTTTCTTCCTTGTTGCAGAGGGACAGCCTTGATTGTGCTGTGTCCTGGCTGAATGTCATGGGATTGGTAGGCCCCCAAACTATACTTTGGAACCAGTACTCTAAGCTTTTGCTACTCGAATTGTGGTCGGAGGACCAGAAGCCTGGGCATCACCCAGGAGTTTGTTAGAAATGCAGAATCTCAGGCCCCACCCAGACCTGAATGAGAACCTGCGTTCTAACGTGCTTTCCAGGCTCCAGGCAGAGTGCACTAAAGGCTGAGGGGTGCTAAGCTGAGCCTTGGTGAGTGAGAGAATTAACTGTTCCTTTCCCCTCCTTCGTCTGAGCCAAATCAGGATGACCTGGATGTGGAAAACACACTCAGGTGGCAGGATGCCCCCCTCACTCCACCCCCCAAGCCCCTCCCAACTGAAAGGTAGGGGTGTTCCATTCATTTTGGAGGCATTATAATTGCCATTTTTATTTTATTATTTCTTTTATATTTATTGATATATCACTATAGAATACATCACGATTAATTATACATCACTCTTAACTCTGGACATTAACAAGGTACTTTGCAGTGCTTTTCATAAGCATCACCTTGGTTGAAAGTGTTGTTTTTCACAGAGAGAGAAACAGAGGCACAGGGAAGGGAAGTGACACCTCCCAGGTCTCCTATTTAGGACCGGGTCTTCTCACCGTGGACCTTCCACATCGAAGCTTTCTGCACCCATGACCCTCACAGTGCATGGAGAGGACAGACCCATTTGGCAAAGCTGCATCTAGCATCTGATACAGAGGGGCCTCCAGGTCTCCACCCCGGTTCCCCATCTTGGGTCCTGTCCTCCATCTCAGCTCCCCTGAATCACAGCCCATCTTCCACGTCCCATGGGGGACCAGAGCAACGTCCCACCACAGTTCCAGGGCCAGGCAAGTACCCATCTGGCTAAGGAGAACCCCACATGAGTCGCTTGCTTCTGAGAAGCCAGGCCATCTGCACCAAAGCACCCCCAGGATATGGCTCCCTCCCTCAAACATACGCTTTGTTGATTATTTTTCTGGCCGTGTGGTCACTATGCAAATAAAAGAGGAAATTGCTAGCTTGGTTGCTGGGCATATGCGGGCTATTGCATCTGATAATATGCAATGCAGATAGAGGCCCCTTTGTGCCATCTAACACCAGACTACTGAAGAGGAGTCCTCTGGTGCCCTTTAGCCCAGTTAGTAAAATTATTTTTAAAAATAAAAATAATTATTGTAGTTAATTTCTATTGGTTCCAAAACGCCTTTTTCTGTTTTGTTTCTAATCCAGTAGAAAGAATTTTACAATAGAGCAACGGGGATTTTTCTCTTTAAACCCCGGGGCGGGTCACTAACCCTTCGCTGGGAGAGGCAATGGGAACAGCCCTGCACTGACCCTGGAGTGATGGTGCGGGGCTGGCATCCAGGAAGCCACTTCTCCCCTCCGAGTCACCTATGACGGATATGGTGGTGGGGATGACAGTGTTTATTGAACTTCTCACGCAGCCTCAGGACAGTCATCAGGATGCTCTATAAATGACAGCTGCCTCTGAACCTCCCTCAGCCCCAGTTTCCTCATCTGTAAAATAAGAGTGATGAAAACGCCTCCCGCCCCACCTTGCAGGGTATCAGGAAAACTGCCAAGATCGGAGACACTTGCAAAGTGCCAAAGGCTGCTGGGCGAGCGGTTGTCACTAAGGCAACTTTTAGGAGCTCCGGGGAGGCGATGTGGCCACCCCTGGTTACAGAGATGGAAGCGAGGCTGGGAGAGGTGAAGCCACACGGCTAGTTGGTTTCGAAACAGCAGCTTCAGGAGCCCAGTCCCACCAGTGCCGCCTCAACACCTGCCCTCCCCCTGGCGCGGGGGACTGAGGGTGGCTGCATTCTCCCCGATGGGGGCAGAAGTGTGCATGGACTTTGGGGCCAGCTCTCCATTTACCAGCTGAGACCTGGCAGAGACCCTGCTGCGTGTCCCTCCCTGAGCCGCAGTTTTTCATCGTCAGTGGGTGTGATCTGGAGCGGCCCGGTAGGGATGTGGTGAGGCCCAGATGAAACTGTGGTGGTCATGTATGCGCCTGGAACATGAGCTGTGAAAATCTCGTTCTCAGCAAACGGCTGGGGCTGGGGGCACCCTTCTCAGAGTCCTTCTGAGGTGGCGAGCCATTGGGCAAAGCTCGGGGTGAGCCCGTGGGACAGGAGGGTGCCCCCCGACCCCTGCAGTGCCAGCAAGTGAAGACAGGTGTCTGGCTGCCAGGCAACAGGTCACCAATACCTCCTACCCTGTGAATGCAGGCCACGCGCCTTGGGCTGAGACTGGGTAGGCGGCCTCCCGGCGGCCCTGATTAGGGGGTGGGGAGCCCCAGACCCAGCACTAGGCAGCATCTGTCCCTGATAGGCAGGGCTGGGGTGGGGGGCTGGGGGCACCCAGGGGATCCCATCAGCCAGACTTCACTTGCCTGCTGTGGCCTGAGCTGGTCAACCCAGAATAAAGAGCACACAGCTCAGTGGAGGGGAGGGGTAGGCAGCTTCCCCTTGGGAGCCAGGGCACTGCCACCAGGCCCCTGGACACATGTGGGCACCTCAGAGCCCACCACTGGGGAGCCCCTGCCCACCCTTTGCCTGAGTCACTCTCAGTGAGGCTGGGTGGGGGTTTCTCCATGTTGTGGCTTCACACCCCTTCACCAGGAGAAGCAGAAAGTGGAATCATCCCTCCTGGAGCCAGAAACTAAGGACACATTGACCAAACTCCTACCCATCCTAGAATCAACCTCTCTCTCTCTCCCTCCCTCCCTCTCTCTCTCTCTCTCTCTCATCTTTCCCTTTGCCTCCTCTCAGCCCACAAAAGGCACCAACCAAATTCCACATTAATCACTGGGGACCTTAGATCTCCCACTCCTTCTGCTTCCTGCCAACCAACTATGGTTCCTTTACCCTCAAAGGCTGCTGGTTAATCTGTAAAATGCTTAGGGCCAAAATAATCCCAGAAGCGCTCTCTCTGTGCCCCCAGAGAATCAAGAGAAAGCCTGCAGCCACCACGGGTTTGCTCTTGTCTCAGGGGCCTCCCCGGCGTCCCTGCACAGACGGGCGGAGCCGGCTTGGCCCTCCCTCCATCTGACAAGAATGTCTGTGGCCCTGTTGCGTCTTCATGGTGACCAACGTGTGTTGTCTGATTCTCTGTTGTCTGTTAAAATTCTTTGTCGTATAGGTAAAATGCAGGATGGCAATGTGGACGCCAGCCAGAGCAAAGGTAACCCTTTTGTATTAACCTGTGGTCCCTGCGGCCCCTCCCCGCCGGTTCTGAGGGCCACAGCAGAGGCAGACGTCCATGCCTATGGGCGCCTGACACCTTTGGGGGGAGGGGGTAGCTGTGATCACATGGTGCCAGGTCAAATGGAGGCATTACCCGTTGAGGACAGGCCACCACAAGCCAGCTTCTCCCCAGCCTTTGAGCTATGCTGCCCATTCAGCTGAAGACTTGAAATTGGGTCTTTGAGGTCTTTAGGGGCTAAGGGGTCAGGCCGCAGGCCCTGTGCTGTCCTGTCAGGCCACGGGCCTGTGCTGAAGGGGGAGGAGCTTGACACCTGTGGATGGGGACACTCTCTTCTACTCTTGAAGCCCCCTTTGTGTCCCTTCTGTCTAGTGACTACTTAATATCCAGCAACATGGCCCAAGGACCAACTGGGCAAAGCCCAAGCCTGTGTCTTGTCTGAATGTGGAGAAGTTGAAGAGCCATTGGGGGAAGGGTCTGCGGGCTTGTTCAGGCCCAGAGGGGACCCTAGCCCACTCCTGCTGGAAATCCAGGGTGGAGCCGTGTCACTCCCTGCTATGTCCTGAATTCCAGGTGCAAGGCAGCCAGTGGCCCTGGGACCAGGGTCTCCAGCAGGAAGAAACCAACCCCCCATCACGGGGATTGTGTGCCGGCCATGCCAGGGCCCAGGCTGGGGAGTGAGGGCCTCACCGTGCTCTGCTGGGCCGTTGGGTGGGTGCCAACATCCCCACCCTGCAGGCTAACCTGTGTGTGTGTGTGTGTGTCTGTGTGTGTCTGTGTGTCTGTGTCTGTGTGTGTGCACGTGTGCTCTGCCCCCTGCAGCCAAACAGCAGGACGGGGCGGCCGCCATGGAGATGCAGCCCCTCAAGAGTGCCGAGGGCGGCGACACTGACGACAAGAAGAAGGCCAGCATGCACAAGAAGGAGAAGTCGGTGCTGCAGGGCAAGCTCACCAAGCTGGCTGTGCAGATCGGCAAGGCGGGTGAGCACGCGGCCCCGGGAGATGGCACAGGACACGGGGCATGCAGGGGGACCCCGGGCAGGGCCCTGCCCCTACCAGGGCCTCAGTTACCTCCTCTGCAAAGCGAGGGCTTGCATGAGACCCACCTTCTCTGCCACAAAACCAGTCTGAGTCCTTATACAGTAGGCACTCAGTTCGCACTTAGGCAGAAGAGTGAAGGTAGAAGCGTGGGCTCTGGGGGCAGCCTGCCTGTGTCCTCGTCCAGCTACAGCTCTGAGAACTTGGGCAGGTACCTTCACCGAGCTCTGAGCCTCCGCCTCCTGGTCTGTGGACTTGGGATCCCGTAGTCCCTACTTCACAGGTTGCTATGAGGAGTAAAGGAGATTATCTACCCGTACAGGCGCCAGCGTTTGGCAGGTGCGGTGGCTGCACAGGGGGCAGACCCTGTAGGGCCTGGAGTTTGCAATGCAGGCTTTATTCTGAGGACAGTGGGAGCCCTGGAAGAGGTGTGAGCAGGGGAGGGCAGGGATGGAGTTGAGCTGTATGATGACCGCCCAGCTGCCGTGCAGAGGAAAGACTGAAGAAGTAGAGGGCAGTGCCAGGAGCCCGGTGAGAAGCCCCTTGTTTGAGGCCCAGCAGAAGCCGGGTTTCCCGAGTTAGTAGCTGCAGGTGATGGCTGATGACGGCCCCTCTTGCCCTGGAAGCCAAGCCCGGAAGCAAGGTGAGCCCTGCAGCCCTGACACGGCCTTGGCCTCCCCTCCCGGGTAAGGATGTGGCAGATGCCAAGGCCTCCCCACCTGGCTGCCTGCTCCTCCATGGCTGTCTCCCGGCTCTAATTATAGGCACCACAGCGTGGAGAAAAGAGGCAAATTACAGGCTTGACTGTCTATATTTAAACTTGGGGGCCTGATGACAGCTCCCAGCTGCTGGGAGCTTGGCTTCCCGCCTCTGCAACTGTCAGACAGGGATCGAGCCGGCTCTGGGTCTCCGCAGCTGGCGGTGCGGGCGGGGCAGTGATGGGTCCAGGGATTTCCTCCATCCCCGCCACGGAGACAACTCCACGGAAACGTGGCTCTGGAGGGCAGGGAACAAAGCGACGAGAACCACCCCGTGGCCTTCACAGTCCTCACTCATCTCCCTCCCCTACTCAGCCCTGCCGGGCATGGAGTTCAGAGTCGAGCACTTCTGGTTCACGTCCCACCTCTGCTTCTCTCCTGGGCTGAATTCCTTGAAAGCAGAACCTGAGATGGGTGGGCACAGGATCTGGCGGGGTGCTCTCAGGTGAGACCAGTAAAGGGTCAGGGATGCAACAGAGCCCAGGAAGAAGCACAGGCAGCCGGGGTTTCTGGAGGAATCTCAGTCTCCACCTGATCTTACAGGGAGCTCTGGAGCATGGTACCTCTGCAGGGTCTGACCTGCCCTGCAGCAAGGTGTCTGGGCTTCTGGACCTCCACCTCAGCCATTGGATACTGGCCATCAAATTGGGGTGGGTGGACTCCCAGGCACTTTGTGACAAGGAGACACCAGTTGCCCAAACATCATCCTCCTCTGCAGAGGCTTCAGGTGTGGGCAGCCTCAGCGGCAGCTGTACAGCACATGCAGCAGTTGGGGGTAGTTGGGCGCACGGGGCTGGCAAGAGAGATCCTGCCAGCAGCCAGTAGCCACCTGCAGGTGCTAATTCTACAGTGCCTCCCTGGCCTGTGGCCTCGGGCAAGTCACTTCCCCTCCCCGAGCCCCTGCTGTTTCCTCAGCCTGGAACACCCTTCCCCCAGGTCACTACCTGGCTGCTCATCGTTCCTCTGTCTGCTCAAATATCACCTCCTCCAGGAAGTCTTCCCTGGCCACCCTAGCTAAAGTAGCCACTGGATCTACCAGGCCATGTCGCATTTGTTTTCTTTTTCTTTTTAGTTTTATTAAGGTATAATTTATATATTAAAAAATTGCACACGTTTAATACACACATGATGAGTTTCCACATATGCATATGCCCATGATACCAGTCACCACAACCAAGGTACTAAACCTATCCACCACCTCCAAAAATTCCCTTGTGTTCTTTCATGGGTTTTTCGGTTTTTGTGTTTTGGGTAAGAACACATAAGATCCTCTTAAGCAATTATGAAGTGCACAATACCGCGTTGTTAAACTATCGGCGCTATGCTATACGGCAGAGCTCTAGAACTTTCTCATCTTGCATAACTGAAACTTTTTCCCCACTAAAAACAACGCTCCTTTTCCCCTCCGTGCAGCCCCTGGCAACCTCCCTTCTATTCTCTGCTTCTATGGGTCTGACTATTTTAGATTATTCAGATAAGTCCTCCTGTGTCTGGCTTATTTTACGGAGCATAACGCCCTTCAGGTCCAGCTACGTTGTTGCAAATGGCAGGATTTCCTTCTTTTTAAAGCGGAATAATATTCCATTGTACGCGTAGCCCACATTTTCTTTATCCATTCATCTGTCAATGGACATTTGGGTTGTTTTCGTATCCTCAGCCCATGTCACTTCCTACCACGTCATCCTGGAGTTTTTCTTGACAGCGTTATCTGTATCTGAATTATCTTGTTCGTGTGTTTGTTTCTTGTCTGCCTCCCCCTCTAGAATCTCAGCTTCCCAAGGGCTGAAAGGGACTCTGTCCTCTTTACTGCTGTGTCCCTAGTTCCTGGAATAGGAAAGAGTATGTACGTGAAGGCAGGAGGAAATAAGTGGTACCCTCTGCACATCCTGTTGTGTGAGGGCACCGTGCAAGTAGTTACTGATTCACATGATCACTCAGCACCTACTCTGCGTCGGGCACTGTGCTAGGCAGTTTACATGTATTCATCGCATTTGATCCTTACAAAACCATGTGAAATGAATATGCATCCCCATTGTACAGAGGAAGAAACTGAGGCTCTTTGAGGATTAAGGACTTGCCCCACGCCACCAAGCTGAGCTGAGGTGTGAGCTAGGGCCTGCCTGACCCCAGAGCCCTTTGAGCCAAGGCTTTGGTCCACATCTCCCTTCCCGGGGCCCCACACCCCCAGGAAATCCCCTGACAGGTCTCCTCCCACCCGTGTCATAGGTCTGGTGATGTCAGCCATCACAGTGATCATCCTGGTGCTCTACTTCACCGTGGACACCTTCGTGGTCAACCAGAAGCCATGGCTGCCCGAGTGCACGCCCGTCTATGTGCAGTACTTCGTCAAGTTCTTCATCATTGGTGTGACGGTGCTGGTGGTCGCCGTGCCCGAGGGGCTCCCTCTGGCTGTCACCATCTCACTGGCCTACTCGGTGAAGGTGAGGAGGGGAGAGCAGGGCGGGCCAGCTGATGCCACTGAGATTGGCTGCCCCCAGCTGGGGGTCCGTGGGGTGGCTGGCGGGGCCAGTGCCGGGACTGAGAGAAGAGCTAAGTAGCAGGAGTGGGGACAGAGGAAGCTCGGAGAGAGGATGCATGCAGGTGGCTGAAACTCACATGCCTCCAGGAGAGCCACACCCTGGCTAAGGGGACAGCTGTTATTCAGCACAGCCAAGTGTCGCCTTGTAGGGATGGGGTCCAGTGTTGCCAGATATTCAGATTTTTTCCAAGAGAAGCCAGAAATCTGGACTTAACATAAACTCTCCTGATTTTTAAACATTGACAATCAACTCAACTTAAAAAAAATAAATTAGATGCAGGTATCACCCTACAGGCCCACACCCACCCTTGTCCCACCAAACGTAGGCAGAAGCCTGGCCGTCGCAGCCTTAGGCCCCGCTGTAGCCATAGTACTTGTATGAGTAATCTCGGAGTTTGCTCCCTGAAGTTTGAAAGGGATAAGCCTAAAATAAAAAGGATGTCTGGTTTTATGGAAGCCCCTCCTCAGACTTCCCTGGTGGCACAGTGGTTGAGAATCCGCCTGCCAATGCAGGGGACACGGGTTCGAGCCCTGGTCCAGGAAGATCCCACATGCCACGGAGCAGCTAAGCCCATGCGCCACAACTACTGAGCCTGCGCTCTAGAGCCCACGAGCCACAACTTCTGATCCCACACGCCACGACTACTGAAGCCCACGCACCTAGAGCCCGTGTTCCGCAACAAGAGAAGCCACCGCAATGAGAAGCCCGTGCGCTGCAACGAAGAGTAGCCCCCGGGCTTCACCTGGTAGCGCAATGGTTGAGAGTCCGCCTGCCGATGCAGGGGACACGGGTTCGTGCCCCGGTCCAGGAGGATCCCACATGCTGCAGAGCGGCTGGGCCCATGAGCCATGGCTGCTGAGCCTGTGCGTCCGGAGCCTGTGCTCCGCATACCGCAAAAAAAAAAAAAAAAAAGAGTAGCCCCCGCTCACCACAACTAGAGAAAGCCCACGCGTGGCAACGAAGACCCAATGCAGCCATAAATAAATAAATAAATATTTTTAAAAAGAAAAGAAAATTTTTTTAATTAAAAAAATAAATAAAAACAGTATCTTCTATTATTAAAAAAAAAAAAAAAGCCCCCTCCTCTCAGGAGATGGGCTAAAAATATGAAGTTTTAAAAGCAATTCAATAAACGGCAAGTAGGCCCATGAGTGCCTTGGGTCTGGCGGTTGCTCCAAAATGCCACCCTGATGGCAGAGCCCCACCTCCTTCTGCTCCCAGGCCCATGGCCGTCGGTAGAGCCCAAACGCTGGGGTATGGGGCTGGCATCTCATGAGCACTGGGCGCCTGACCCTCTTGGAGACACTTCAAGCCTGGCTCACCCCCCAGGTCCTCACACCCTGGGCTCATCATTTTCCCTTGGTCCCGTGGTTTCCCCACCTGGGAGAGCAGGGCCCTGTGCTCCTGTTTCCCAGGGCCCTGAATCCAGGATGTCCCTGCCAGGGCAGAGGCCAGGCCATGTTTAAAAACAAGGCGTTCGCTCCGAGAATGCAGAGCCGCCAGAGGGCACGATCAGCGTCAGTTTCCAAGCTGGAATTTGGGCTGGGCTCACCGATGTAATTTCACACAGAAAAGAGATCTCAGGGCAGGTGCCAGAAAGTGGCAGCTATGTGTAAAGGATACCGCCCTTATCATCTCCTTGTTTTGGGGTTCTCGAAGAAACTCCATCCCACAAACCAAAGCCCAAACAGGTCACAGCACAATGCTGATCGGGGGCCTGGGGCCCGGAGATTGAGACCTCCTGCTGCTGTGAGCCGGGACCCCACAAGCCGCCCAGTTGAGCTCGAGGTCTCCTTAAAATCTCACAGCTTTGGTTTCGGGGCTTCCCATACAGACATTGTTAGGCCTCTACACCTGTAGTTTGTATCTCTGGCACCTGTGCCTTCAGCTGCCTTAGGTAGTGTTACTTGTACAGTCACGTGATAAACTTAGTACAGCTCCCCCAACCCAGGAGGGGCAAACTCTCCCCTTTCTGAGCCTGGACCTAGCCCCTGGGAGCCGTCATCAAAAGAACAGTGGTGACCACTTAGATCAGCGCTGTCCAGTAGAGACATAATGTCAGCTGCACGTGTGATTTTAAATGTGCTGGTAGCCACGTTAAAAAGAAAAATCAGAAAGAAACAGGTGAAATTAATTTTAATAATGTACTTAAGCTGATATGTCCAAGTTATTATCAAGCCAATTTGTAATATTTGATAATATACAAGTTATTAATGAGGTATTTTACATTTCTCTTTTCATAATAAGTCTTCAAAACCGGATGTGTAATTTGCACTTACAGCACATTTCACATCAGACCAGCCCTGTTTCCAGTACTTAATAGCCTCACGTAGCAACCATATCGGGAGGCTCAGGCCTATAGATTCTTAAGCCCCAGAGACGAACCCTCTTCACAGAGGACAGATGGGCAGAGTCCTGATGGAATGATCCAGGCTGTGAGGTTAAACAGAGCTGGGTTCAAAGGCCAGCTTTAACCCTCAGTAGGTGTGTCATCCTGGTCAAGCTGCTTTGCCTTGGCTTCTTTGGTTGCCAGAATGGAGTACAAGAGTCCATGAAGGTTTCATAGGATCCTCGTGACATCAGATGAGAAAATAAGGGCGGAAGAACTTTACAAACTGTGAAGTGTGTTGCAAACTCAAATCGCTGCTGAATGCATCCATTCAACATACATCCATTCCACATACATTTATTGTTACTATTATCACAGGTTATGATAAGAGACACTGCAAGAGCACATAATTCTACCAATACTCATTTTTTAGTAACATGACCTACTATAAGATTATTCTAATTGCACTCCTTTTTTACTCTTGGTATAAAGAGTTATAATGAGGGCAAGAATAAAGGAAATCAGATTCCTAGGCACAGACTAGAACAACATCTGACTCAGCCTTTAGCTAAATGCACCTTTTCACATCCGTCCTTGCCAGATAGGGTCACTGTGTCATAAGGGCCTGCAGTAAGAGTGGTGGTTCCTTGAGAATCACTTTATGTACGTTATTTGCTTGAGAACCTGGAAGAAGCTAGGAGTGTGATGCTGGGAAGAGAGAAAGGACAGTGACTATAAGAAAATTAATAATATGTCAAGTAGGAGTTCATTTTTGTCATAAATTTTAAAAGAAAGGATATTGATATGTAAGATGTATCCGTGCTAGGTGGTAGGATTATGGTTGATCTACTTTCTTGGTTGTGTATCTATATTTAAAAGAAATTTGTGATTTTTATTACACAAGTTATAGTATGTATTTATTGTAGAAAAATAGAAGCTATAGATTTTTAAAAGAAGGCAATAACAATCCTATAACTCTACCACCCAGAAATAATGACGCTAATATTTTGTTTATTTCCAGATAGTATCCTATGTCTATTAACATAGGTATAACTTAAATTTATTCAGTTTGGGTGAAACCAAAGTGACAGTGAAAACCAAGCACCAGTGAAAGATGGTACCTTTGAAAAAACTCGTAACCAAATAAGGAATTTATTTCTGTTAGGGTGTAAGAGGAAACTATTTGAAGTAATCAGAAAGGACCCAATCTTCATTTATCATCCTTTTCCCTATTTTTTCCATAAAGAATACAGATTACTTCTGTAATCCAAATTAATAAAGTCAACTAATCAACTCTTTTAAATGCCTCAAATAATTTAAAAGAAACGAAAAAGAGAGAGAGAGAGAGAAAAAAAGGGCTGCACACAGAAAAGGAGTCCAGATGACAGGGGCTGTAGCCAGCAAGATCCTTCGCACATGTGTGAAGCAAAGGGGCAGCTCTGCCTCATTTCCTGCGTGTTTACACCGTGACCCTGCCTCCCAGCTCCCTCTCCTCACTGTTGCCATCTCATCTGCCCTTTCCCCCAGAAAATGATGAAGGACAACAACCTGGTCCGCCACCTGGACGCCTGTGAGACCATGGGCAATGCCACGGCCATCTGCTCGGACAAGACGGGCACACTCACCACCAATCGCATGACGGTGGTGCAGGTTTACGTGGGCGACGTCCATTACAAGGAGGTCCCCGACCCCAGCTCCATCAACGCCAAAACCATGGAGCTGCTGGTCAACGCCATTGCCATCAACAGCGCCTACACCACCAAGATTCTGGTAAGTGGTGCAGCCTCCACCAGAGGGAGGAGCGTCCGGGGGCGATACAGAAGTACTGGGCAGGCTAAGCAGTGTGATGCATAATTCTAAATCCGACTGATGTGTTTTGGGTGGTCAGATAGTAAGCAGCCTGTTTCTCTTTGACTTAGCTGTGCTGTTCGCATGACACAAAAAAGAAGATTGTTGTTAATTGTGTTTTCTAGACCCTGTCATTGCCCTCCCTACCAAAAAAATAGTCTTTTTATTAGTTAGCTTCTGCTGTATAACTACTCCAAAATGTAGTGGCTGAAAACCAGGCTGTGTATCTAGCTCACATTTCTGTGAGTCAGGAGTTCAGGCTGGGCTCAACTGGGGGACCATGTCCTCGTGTATCTGAGGTGGGTCACATCCACAACTCTGCTGATCTTGGCAGGACTCTAGGCTGATCTGGGATGACCTCGGCTGGGACGGTTCATCTCTGCTCTGTGTGGTCCCCCTCCTCCAGCAGGCTAATCTGGGCTCTTCACGTTGTCATTTTGCCACATCCTGTTGGCCAACACAAGTCGAGAGGCCTGTCCAGATTCAAGCAGCAGGGAAATAGACTCCACCTCTAATGGGAGGAACTTCAAAGTCACATTGTAAAGGGCGTGGATTCAGAGAGGGTACTAATTGTGGCCATTTATACAATCTACCACTGGCGACAACATTGTTGTTAGTAATAGTAGTGGTAGTACTCGTTTTGTTAAGAAAAACTCTCATATTCCTGTCTCAGTTCAGCTGCCTGGACGCATCATGCTAGAATCCCTGATTGGGTTAGAAGCATAGGTTGCCTTTTGGTGATTAACCAGTATTCGAATGAAGAGAAATACAAACTTGTCCATCCAGAGCCCATTTCTACAGTGTGAGCATCTGGGTGAGCAGCTGAGCTTTCCTGCTTACCCCGCCAACGTGCCCTAGCCCTGACCTCTCCTTCGGCTCCTGAGCCGGCCTGAACCTTCAGGATCAGGCTGGGTGGCGGGAGTGCCAGAAGCTTTATCAAGTCTGGGAGAAGAGCACGAGTCCGCGGCAAAGGGCCAAAGGCTGGTGGGGGGTACGGGACACTGGGGCTGCAAGGACTGCACCCGCCCCTGCGGTTGAGCAGGTACTCCTGCATCAGCCCTGAGCTGCAGGCTGGGGAGGCAGCACTGACAGAAGGAGAAAGTAGGTCGGGAGAAAGCGTGCAGATGGATGATAGAGGATGCTGGGGGCGGCAGGAGCGCGGGGCGGGGGAATGCCAGAAAAGACGGCGTTTTTGTCTTCTCCCCACCCCACCCCATCCCCTACCTCCCAGCCCCGATTTGGGAATCAAGGGAGGTTGACGATGCTTTATTCTGTTCCCCAGGCCTTCCTAAAATAACTGAGATGCTGTTAATGATCTCGTCCCGCAGAGAGGGGAGTGGGGCAATTCCCAGAACAGGCTTCTGGTGATGGGGGTGGCTGTGTGGGCAGAGCCCTGCAAGATGGGCTTGAATTGAGATGTATATTATGCAATTACAGTCGAAAAGGAGTTCTCGGATCTGCCAGGAGGGCTGCGAAACATCTTTGCAGCGATAAGGCTCCATTAGGCAGCTTCACAGCACCGGTGGCACAGCTCAAATTCATTTCCAGATGTCGGTGACTGAGGCTGTATCCAGGTGGCTTAAAGGCCAGGGGTCCATCAGTCCACCTTGGGGAAGAGTGTGTCTGCCAAGCCTGGAAAGAGCTCAAGGACCTGGGAACCGGGATCCTTGGTTTGTAAACAGGCCAAGTCACTTACCTCTCGGGCACCAGTGTCCCCTTCTGTGCCTTGAACCCTGGCATCCTAGAACCCTTGTGCCTTTCTTTCTGGGGCTTCCCTGAAAGAACCCTGGCCACACGGTTCTCTTTGCTGGGTGCTGATGGCCGTCAATGTGGAAGGGACAGCAGAGGCCCCTGGTATGTCTGGGTGGTAGTTAAAGCTCACACTCTGGAGCCAGACGGCCTGGGTTCAAATCCCTCACTAGCTCTGTGACTGTAAACAAGTTACTTAACCTCTCTGTGCCTCAGTTTCCTGGGGGAGATGATAGGATTACTGTGAGGATGAAATGAGTTAGTAAGTGGAAAGTGCTTAGCACAAGGCCTGGCACATATTCAGCGCTCAGGGTGATTAGCATTGTTGTTCGTCAGCAGTAAAATCATCCCCTGGTAACCAGGCAGAGGTTAATCAATAAACAAATAGACAGCAGAGGCATCAGGGCTACAGAGGGAAAGGGTCTTGCGCAAAGTTACACAACCAATTAGTGGCAAAGCCAACTTATAGATACCCTAAAGCCAGCTATTGAGTAGGGTGTCCAGATTCGGTTCTTGGTCCTTGAAACAAATCCTGCAGCATCTTTAGTATTGGTTGGTCTCAGGAAGGAAGGCGTGGAGTCTAGAGGGTCCGATTCACAGCCAGGGCTGTCAGCCATATTGGGAGAAGGGGCCCCCAGGGACTGCCCTTCTAGGCCTAGAGGAATTTTGAGAAGAGTCACAGGCTGCTCAGTTGAGGGTGGAAGTCCAGCCACCCTCCAGACCAGTCTGGGAAATCTAGACTGAAAAACATCCTTACCATGCAAGAGGAGTCGGGCAGGAAAGGCACGCAATGTCCCCACACTACCCATAAGCTTTGGTTGGGAAATGAGCTTGGCCTGGGAAACAGACCATGGGCAAGGCTGTATTTCCCCCTGTACGAGGGTGCCGATTCTTCTGTGTCTTCTTGCAGTCTGATGCAGGCTGTGTGCTCTTTGAGAGGGAGAGACACAGCTGAGTTATCTCTGCTCCCCCCCAGCATAGGCTCTTGGGAAGTACTGGTTGGGCGGGTGAGGTCAGTGAATTGACTGGTGAATAAATTTATAGATATGTATCAGTGAGATGAAGACTAGGTAGGGAGAGGGATGGATGGGTGGGTGGGGCATGGATGGAGAGATGGGTGGGTAGGTGGATGGATGGATGGATGGATGGGTAAATGGAAGAGTAGACAGACAGATGAATATGTGGGTGGTGGATGGATGAATATGAATTGATAAGAGGCTCAGGACAGGGCTACCTCTATGTTCTACTTTCCTATTCTTGTGACAGCAAGAAGTAGTAGTTGGCCTTGGTCCCAGTCCCACGGCTAATACCAGTGCTCTCTTGGTACCTCCAGCATGCCGAGCGAATCTATGCTGAAACTGCCCTCAACTCTCTAGTCTGCATTGATCCGGAGACTTCCAAATTCGCTAGTGCCTGTTGTTCTAAAAGATTTTTTTTTGAACTAGATGAGTATTTGCAGGGGTAGGTTGTGTAGGTATAATCTACATGGATCCGCGGACCTTAAGGACCACCTGGTCCAGCCCCCTTGCTTTACTCTGAGGCCCAGAAATGGGAGAGAGGACTTGGGCCAAGTCACCCTGTGGGTTAGTGGAGTTAGAATCCAGACGTCCTGACACCCAGTCCAGTAAGCAGAGGTTAGGAGCTTTGGCTCTGAAGTCTGACAGACCAAGATTCAAACTTCAGCTGCAGCACTTACCACCCATGTGACCCTGAGCAAGTTAACTAACCTCTTCAAGCCTCTGTTTTCCAATCTGTAAAATGAGTATACAATGAATCATAATCACTAATATTCACTTAGCCAGACTCATTGCTGAGTGCTTAACCCATGTTGCCTTGTATGAGGACCCCATGAAGTAGGTGACATCACATCTCCAATTCATAGATAAGGACACTGTTGCTGGGAGAAGTTAAAGAACATGCCCAGAGCCCCAGAGCAGATGAGAGGCTGAGCCAGGGTTCACATCCAGGTCTGTCCAGTCCAGAGCCTGCACAGCTCACCACCACTCCTTCTCCAAGTCCTCTGGCTGCACCTTTGCCTTGAGGCAGTTCCAGGGCTGCTCTGAGATCAGATGAGAAGGTGTGTGTGTGGCTGTCAGCACAGTGCTGGACACGTAGCAAGCGCTCAGACCGCTCCAGTTGTTACTCTTATCACTTCTATTATTATTTCTGAGCCTTACCCTCCGTAGTTTGCTTTGCCAGCCACTGTCTGGTTTGACCCTCCACATCCCTTCCAGGTACTCAAGGCAAATAGGACAATTCCCGTCTTGGAGCTAAGAAAACAGAGCTGCAGAAATATCGAGTAACCTGCCCAGGGCTGCTCCTGCCACCAAGTGACAGAGCTGAGTCCCGAGAACTCTGGAGGAGTTTACCCAGCGGGCGAAGGAGCAAGGTCATTCCAGGCAGGGCCACAGCCTGCCAAAGCCCAGAGACCTCTCAGGAGATGTGGCGGTCTGTGGCCTGGACCTTTCCCAGGGCCACGGGGATGAGAGGCGAGGCTGAGAAGGCTGAGGGGGAGTTGGGTGGCAGCAGATAAGCCCTTAGTAGGCTTTCTCATCACAGTGCCCAGAACCAGCCAGGCACGGGTGGAGGGTGGTGTGAGAGCCAAGGCTGCCAGCGGGAAGGCCAGAAAAAGTGACCCAGGATGCGCCTCTCAGAGGGCCAGCCCCAACCCCATGCCCCATCCCTTCTGCGGATGGCAGAACTTTCTTCTTTCCACTCCTATTTCTAATCATTAGGAACGAAACTTGCCCTCTGAGGGAAGCTACATGAATCATCTTGTAGTCAGAAATTGCTTCCCCAGCTCAGAAATCCTGGCACACCCTCAGATTTGCCTTGTCGCTTCCGACTCTTTGAACGTCAAGACTTTTGCTAGCTTCTTCTTCTTGTAGCCCTGCTGCTTCTTGAGCTGCAGCTGAGCTTTCGAATGGAAATAGCTCCTCCTCAGACTTTAGAGGCACGAAGCTTTCTTGGGAAAACATTCTCCTTTTCCACCCACGTTTATTCTGTGTGCTGAAACCATCCAAGCGGACTTTCAGTTTATATTTTATGAGACCTCTTTTAACGTAGGTTGACACTACAGTTAACATTTGAATTATTAAAATGAAGATGGGCACTTGTGGAGCCGAATTGTTGGAAGTTTATGGTGTATGTTCTGGAAACATGAACTACTGAAAGAAAAATCTCCTTGGAGTCCCTGAAGTGGTTCTGGAAGAAGGAGCAGGGAGGATCTGCCTGGAAGGATGGTTTTCCTGAATAAATGAGCCACACTTCACCTCGTTAGAAACTCCAGGTCTTCAGTCTACCCCGTTCCCAAACTGAGGCGGCTTCATCCACAGACAGCCCCCAGGACCCCCAAAGGCAGGAAGAATCTGCTCGATTGTATTTCACACAAATCTTAGACCTAGAGCTCCTGAGAGGAGGGGAGAGTGGGGAGGTGACTCTGGGAAGCAGTCAGCCCTTGAACTCAGACGGCTCCAAACCCAGGGTGCAACTAAATATTCCAATGAACCTCAAACCCCCGAGTCAAGCCAGCTCTGCGAGGGGCTCTGGCCAAAACAGGGGCTCCAGAGGGCACAGAAGCCCCTGGAAGTGGCTTAGCAGGGCCTTAAGATGGGGAGGTGGGGCGGCCCTTCGTTCTGGTCTGTGAAGCGACAGGGGCCTTTGTGTTGGATTCAGCAGCTGTTTTGGTTCTGTTTGGTTTTGTTTGTTTGTTTGTTTGTTTTTGCAAACACCATCCCTAGGAGAACAGTTTAAAGCACATAACCCTGAATGGAGAATTCTGATTTTTAACAGCACTGTTAATCCCTATATCCCACCTTCTCACCCTGTGCACGTGACACAAAACACACAGCACACACACACTATACCACACACACACACGCACACACAGCACATACACTCACCACACAATACTCTACACGCAAATCACACAGGTATATGCACAAATATACACACACACACCACATGCGCATACCACACACTGCACTACACACAGCACACACACACCACATGCACAGTGCATGGGCAAGCTCGGGAAGGTCCCCAGGAAACCTGCTTTCCAGCGTGTGTCTCCCCAGGGCGTTTCAGCCTGTCCCAGCTGTTCAGGACACACACCCCGCCCGAAGCCTTTGCAGTCTCTGGGGAAAGTCCACGATTCTGCCCCCTGCTGCTCCTCGAGGCCCAGCACCTGAGAGGCTCCTGGGGAGGCAGACCCTCAGATGACAATTCCGGAGGCCAAAATTCTGACAAAATCCCATCCCACCTGGCCTCCCATCAGCAGCTCTCCACACCCACAGACACCAAATTATTCATTTATTCATTCAACGCACATTCATTAATTACCCCAAGTGGGAAGTAGAGATAAGCAAGACAGCCCTCTCCCCCACCCCCGACCATGGGCTCTACACCAATCACCCACCAGTTACCTCGTTAAACAACCATCTCAAATGCTAGTGAAGAGAGGCAGGGCATGTGCTGTGTGGGCTCAGAGCTGAGAACAGCTGGGGTCAGATCCTAGCTCGGCCACTTACTAGCTGTGTGACCTGGTTTCTCTAGGCCTCCCTGTGCACAGGGGAATAATAACAGCCCGACCCCTGGGGAGCCATGAGGATGCAACCGAGGACGCACGTGCAGAGCTTGGTAAAGAGCTAGCGAGGTCACTGCCGCAGCTGCCGAGGCTGCCTGGTGGTCCATCTGGGCGTCGGGGAGGCTCGTCTGCCGGTGCCTGTCCTCAAGGGGGGAGGGGGAGGGGCTAGGCCACGAGAGACAGCCAGCAAGCAGAAAGTCATTTTCTCATGCGCTCTCACAGTCGGCATCCTATGGCATTTGCTGCGATTTACCGTGCTATGGTGGCCGCGTTCGGGGGCACAGGGAGGACGGGGTGTTGAGGATGTTTTAATATTGTAGTAAAATACACAGAACGTAAAATTGATCATCTTAGCCGTTTTAGTGTACAGTTCCGTGTCATCAAGTACGTTCACATTGTACAACCATCGCCACCACCCATCTCCAGAACGTTTCATCTTCCCCAAGTGCAGCTCTGTCCCCATTAGACACTAACTCCTCCCCCCCCTCCCCCAGCCCCTGGCGCCCACCCTTCTACTTTCTGTCTGTACGAGTCTGGCTGCTCAAGGGACCTCGTGTAAGTGGAATCACACAGTATCTGTCCTTTTGTGTCTGGCTTATTTCACTGAGCACAGTGTCCTCAAGGTTCATCCATGTTGTAACATGGGTCAGAATTTCCTTCCTTTTTAAGGCTGAATAATATTCCACTGTATGTGTAGATCACGTTTTGCTTATCTCTTCATCTGTCAGTGGACACTTGGGTTGCGTCCACCTTTCTGCTACTGTGAATAATCCTGCTGTGAACACGGGTGTACAAATATCTTCTCAAGTCTCTTGCTTTCAATTCTTCTGGGTATATACCCAGAAGTAAAAATTGCTGGATCATATGATAATTCTATGTGCAGTTTTTTGAGGAACCTCCACACTGGTTTCCACAGTAGCTGCACCATCTTACATTCCCATCAACAGTGCACAAGGGTTCCAATTTCTCCACATCCTCGCCAGCACTTGTTTTCTGTTTTGTTTTGGGTAATGGGCATCCTCATGAGTGTGAGGCAGTACCTGCCAGCTATGTTTCTTTTCATCTCATTTTTGCAGATGTTATTTATAACTTGTCACTCTTCAAGTCATCATTCCTTGGGCTTAGCTCTAGTGACCCCCAAGCATCCCAGAACAGGAGCATGAATTGTCCTCTCAAAGTTACACCCATAGCTGCACCCAGCACTCCCAAAGGGCTTAGTGCCCATACAGGGAAATGTGCTGGATACGGTGTGGCACTAGGAATCAGGGGAATTGGGGGTAGCCCCAGGCCTGCCCCCCTGCAGGTCTGTGATGAGGAGCAAATCACTTCCCCCCGGGCCTGCTTCCTGCCCCTCAAAACCAACGCCTTAACTCCCTTACAGAATTAGAGCCCTGGAGAGCAAGCCTCATGGAAAGTCTACAGCAATAGTAAAACCCCTGGGTTTGTCAAGATAAAAAAAGCCAAAAGAGAAAAGGGACGAGTCCCTACTTCTTAATAATGCACGTAGGCGATTTTAGAGCTCAAGTTCATGGTAACAAATTGAATTACGGAGGAGGCAGCTCTGCCATTTGCAACCATAGATTGTTTGAAATCCTTTTAGGGGAAAATTAAAATATCTCACAGAGGGTAATAAAATGCTGCCTGTTTCACAGGCATAACTGCTTAGCTCTCTTGGGCAAATAAGTAATTAGGCATTTTTATTTCAGTCCTCCGTGTCATCATCTTCTTTCATTAGTGGAGGGGGAAAAAACTGTTTTGGAAGATACATAAAACCCTGGAAATCACCAGAAGGTTAATTATAAAATTGTAAAAAAAAATGATAAGTAAATAAATATATAAATTTTAAAAACACAACATAACTGCATACTGCAGAGACTAAGGGGTGTACTTTGAATTTCTTCTCCCAAACATCAGAAAGGGGAAACTGTCAGATTCCTCTGCTTCCAGATCAAATCCCACCAAAGAGCTTCGGTGTGGGGAGGCTTCCAAGGCCCATGATGCCTGGACATAGTTGAACATGGCATGGAGCAGGGAGGGTGTTCTAAGGCTTGACCCGTGGCCCCCAGACCCCCTCTGAGGGACCTGCAGCTCTGCCTTGTTCTACCATCCTTCACCGCCATCCACCATCCACTTGAAGGAGTGGGTTGATTTGTCTCTCAGCTAGAAGTCATCTGCTAGAGCCTCTCCATTTTACAGGTGGGGAAACTGAGGACAAGAGCTTAGGGTCTAAGGGTATGTACGCCTAGGTCAATGCCCATGACCCGACAGGGCTCGGGTCTGCTCCCAGGGCCCGAGTCCTAACTGTGGATGGGGCAGTTGGCCAGGGACATATCCTATTGCCATCCTGCCCCCCTCACAGCCAGTCCATGCAGCATCTTCTAGACTCCGTCTTCTTCTTGCCTGCTGCTCTTTGGAACAACACGAAGGGTTCCTGTGCAAGGCTGCCCTGAGACCCACAAAGAGCCCCTCATGGCGGGGTTGGGGGACACAGAATGCTCATAGTATTATTCCTCTTCAGTATCTCTCTGGTCTTTGGGTTTATCCGTGGTGGCTTTTACCACTCCCAAAGCCAGCTCCACCTGAGTCGCTGCACGTTAATTTTATACCAGTGGTCTGAGTGTGTGTATGCACGTGTGGCGGCTGCCCACGGGAGGTGAGTTTACCTGCCTTATGAACTTCCCTCAGCCGCCTGCCAGTCCCACCATTAGCGCCCACGTGGAGGCGTCTCGTTCTTACCTATTCGCCTGTGCCTCCCGCACCCCAGACTGGCCTGCGTTGAGCGATCCAGCAAACAATGAGCAAATGCCTACTGTGTGCTGGGCTCTGTGCTGCCCTGAGAACCCAGGGGGGAAAGAATACAGCAAGTGCTACTCGGGGTGACAAACCCACAAAGCAATTCTCAAAGACAAGGAAATATCTGTGCTGGTCCTTAAAGGGCAAGGAGGAGTTTGCCTGGCAGGGAAGGAGGAAGCAGGGGTGAAGGCACAGAGGCATGAAACAGCTCGTGTTCGGGCAGCCGCACGAGGAAGTGAGAGGCGCTGGGGAGATGTGGTCGGTGGTTTGACTGAGGCTCAGGGCAGGGGCTGTGGTGTCCAGTTAAAAAGAAACGAACTAACGCTGTGAATGGGGATGACTCTCAAAAATTGAACGTTCCATGAGTGAAGCAAGCTACGGAAGAATATGTACAGCCTCCTTACATGACGTTTTCAACATGCAAAACAGTGCTGCACATATGTACGTTAGGTCAAACTACATGAAATTGCCAATGGCTGGCCATTGTGACGTACCAAAATAGCAGTTGCATTTGGTTCAACCTCAACTGAAGTCACAAGGGACATTGCATCCAGAGCACAGAATACTACCCAGTCATGGAAAGGAACACGCTCCTGACACATGCGACAGCTTGTCTGCATTGCCAGGGCATTGTGCTGAGTGAAAAGAAGCCCGTCTCCGAAGATCACATACTGTATGATTCCATTTATATAACATGCTCAAAATGACAGAATCATGGGGCTGGAGAACAGCTTAGTGGTTGCCAGGGGCAGGGATGGGGAAGGGAGGGAGGTGACTGCAGTCACATAAGGGTGGCACAGGGAGTGCTGTGATAAACTGTTGTGTGTCTTGATGACGGTTGTCACAGGAATCTACATGTGATGCCATTGCTCAGAACTAAACACACACACATACACACACACACACACACACACACACACACACACACACACACACACAGAGAGTACACTAAAACTGGTGAAAT
The DNA here is from genome assembly GCF_937001465.1 of Orcinus orca. Classification (NCBI taxonomy): domain Eukaryota; kingdom Metazoa; phylum Chordata; class Mammalia; order Artiodactyla; family Delphinidae; genus Orcinus; species Orcinus orca. Next base: position 6,774,901 of record NC_064568.1, read on the forward strand.
CTGAATCCAGCGGGTTAGATTGTATCAGTGTCAGCATCTTGGTTGTGACATTGTGCTACAGCCATACAGGAAGTGAGCACTGGGGGAAACGGGATGAAGGATGTATGACATCTCTCTGTGTTATTTTTTATTGCCTGTGAAACTAGCACTATCTCGAAATAAAAAGTTAAAACACACAGGGCAAGGATTAATGCCAAATTTAAGTTAGAGTTTCTTTCTGGGACAAGGGGTGCGTTATGCAGATGCGGAGAGGTATATAGGGGGGTTCAACTTTATCTGTTAGGCTTTACTTCTTAAAAAAGAAAAATCTGAAGCAAACATGGCCTAGAACTAAGGTTCTCCAGAACTGGAGGGTCTGGGCACAAATATTTTTATCATTCGGTCACAGGTTTATGTTTGACATAGTTCATAATTTTTAAACAGCTGATCTTGCTTAATTCCCTTCAAACAGAGCCCGGATTGGGTCTGGGACGCAGAAGCCTAAGGTGGGGGGGAGGGGTGGCCCCACCCACAGGCAAGCGGCAGCCCGGTGAGCACCCCGCCTCTCCCCGCAGCCCCCGGAGAAGGAGGGCGCCCTGCCCAAGCAGGTGGGCAACAAAACAGAGTGCGGCCTGCTGGGCTTCGTGCTGGACCTGAAGCAAGACTACGAGTCTGTGCGCAGCCAGATGCCGGAGGAGAAGCTATACAAGGTCTACACCTTCAACTCCGTGCGCAAGTCCATGAGCACCGTAATCAAGCTGCCCGACGAGAGCTTCCGCATGTACAGCAAGGGCGCTTCGGAGATCGTGCTCAAGAAGTAAGCGGTGCGGGAGCGGGGGGCGGGGCGCGGGGCGCAGGCACAGGCCGCGGGGAGGGGCCGGGGGCACCCAGGGTCACGGGAAGGGCCGTGCCCAACGTCCCGCAGCAAGACCGCCTGCACGTGCCCTCCCCCAGGGCTTTGCTACTGTTTCCTCTTAAAGGTTTCTGCAGGGAGTCCTCCCTCTTCTCCTCCCTAAGTCACTGGCTCATCAGGAAGTTCTTCCCATTATCCCTGTCAGAGCCCCCTCACGTCACTTCCCTGAGCATAGAGTTGGTAGACGGCGTGACTTTTCACTGTGAGCAGGTGTCCTCTGACTCCAGGTGCCAGAAGTAAGCCTGGAGAACTAAGCAAGTCAGCCCCCCTCTCTGGGCCCCAGTTTACCCATTTGTACCTTGAGGGGGACTCAACCCTGGTCACACATAGAATCGCCCCAGGGAGCTTTTAAAAAAAAACACTGATTCCTGGACTCGCCCCCAACAAACTGAATTGGAACCTCTGGCGTGGGGCCCACAGTGTGGTGGTGGGGGGGGTTATTCAGTGCTTTCCCAAGCCATCCTGATGCGCAGGCAGGGTCAGGAACCACTAGCGGAGGTTTCATGCCCTCTGAAAACCATTTTCGCTGTGGAACTATTTTTTTCAGATGAAATCTTGTGAAGATGAAACAGAGCAAAGTAGATCTGCTCTTGCTGAAATGGCCTGGGGCAGATATTACAACAAGGCCGCCTGATTTCTTTTTGGCTGGTCCTGATTTCATCCCTGCCTGGGGCCCAGGGGCCAGGACCACCCCTGAAGCATTATGGGAGATGGTCTGGACGAGCCCTGGATGACCAACCACGGCCAGTGGGACGTCCGTCACTGGGGAGGTGGGGGTGAGCTCCGAACCCGTCGGAGGGAGGGTTTTTGGGCCCTTGGCTGGACCTTACCCGGCCCCCTCCCACCTCCCCCAGGTGCTGCAAAATCCTCAACGGGGCGGGTGAGCCCCGGGTCTTCCGGCCCCGCGACCGGGACGAGATGGTGAAGAAGGTGATTGAGCCCATGGCCTGCGACGGGCTCCGCACCATCTGCGTGGCTTACCGCGACTTACCCGGCAGCCCCGAGCCCGACTGGGACAACGAGAATGACATCCTCAACGACCTCACCTGTATCTGCGTGGTGGGCATCGAGGACCCCGTGCGGCCCGAGGCAAGTGCCCCGCCGTGGAGCTTGGGGAAGGGGGTGAAGCTGGGCGTCCAGCCTGCTGGGTGACCTGGAGTACGTCGCCTCACCCCTCTAAGCCTCAGTTTCCCTGCAAGGCCCACGGGGTCTTCTCTGTACCTACTCCTAATCATTCAGACTCTTAAGGCTAGCATAGCCACACTTATCTGCTTGGGACATGGGGTGCAACCCACAGCCTGCCAGCCGGCGTTGCTCTACCGTGAAGGCTGCCCTGCCCTAGAAGCCTCAGAGGAGCCAGGATCTCCTGTCCAAACCCATAGGCCCAGATTCAAGGGTCCCTGCAAAGGAGACACCCAATAACAAAGGTTACCACACTCAAGAAGGCCCCAAATGTGGGCATCCCCATCAGCATTTAGAGTTCTCCCCATCCAGACCAAGTTTACCGGTTAGTTTTCCCTAGTGATGCAGCGGGCAGTCTGCCTCTATCAGGTTTCCAGGGGAACAGAGCTGGAAAGTTAACCAAAGGTCAAATTCTCAAGCAGAAGGGAAGGGGCGGGTGACAGCACCCCCTCCCCGTAAAGACCGAGAAAAGTGATGTAATATGTGCACCTACTGGGGTGCTCAGATGACAGTGGGTCTTCAGTCTCCTTTAGCTGAATCTGCATCTGGGGGGAAAGCCAAGAATTCAGTGCCGGGAATTTGCAGGGTTGGGGAAGGATGGGACGTGCGGGGTCGGTCGAGCTGCCCAGGCTGGGAAGAGGGTGTGGGAAGAGGAGAGAGCTGCCTCGAGTCTCCGAAATGCTGCTGTGGGCAGAGCTCGCTCGCTCACCCTGGGAGCCCGGGAGGCAAGGCACAGGAGGGGCTGGCCTCCTCTTCCTCGAGGACTAATGCTGCTGGGCCCAGACTGGCCTTGGCAGTGGGATTTGGTGACGCTGCCCCTTGGGACTGTTTCTGACCAGGGTTCTTGGCCCCCTTAATCAATAGAAATTGATAGGAGGCCATACAAGAAATTCAGGCAAGGCTTTATTGGGGCTCCTGCTGCAGCAGGGGGGAGTGAGAACAAGTAACAGGTTCCTTTGCTCTTGGCTCCTTCTGTGGGGTGACGGTAGGGGTGTGTCCAGGGGTCGGGCCGAAGGGGGGGCTTAGGTGGTCTGCCCACCCCTTTGGTGGTGCTGTGTGCAGGGGGCGCACCCAGTACCCTGCTTTTGCTCCCGACTCTTGGGAAGTGGCAGTTGGGTTCTTTTGGTCTTTTTTGTATCTTGTTGTCTATAATTTGCCCCAACTGGGCATGCACGCGGTTATTTTTGGTCGCTTATAGTTTCTTTGTATGTGGTTGCTCGAGGAGACGTCTGTCCAGGTGCAAGCACTGCAGCAAACGGTCCCAGGTCCCAGCCTGTCTCAGGGCCGCCTTCCTCCACCAAGGGCAACTTCAGTGTCCCCCGCTTACCCTGACACCATCCTCTGGGGCCTCTGGCTGTTCCCTGCTCCTCCTGGAGCCTCCATGTCCCCTTCTTTCAAGTGAAAGGAAGCAGGCAAGATGCCCTCCAAGCTCCTGGCCCCGCTGTTTTAAGACTCTGCATTCCAAAGACTAAGTGAAACTTGAAGGTCACAGACGTGGACTTTCACATTTAGGCAGCAGGGAGAGGGGTCAAAAGTGTGAGTTCGGGCATCAGATATACCTGGGATTTTGAGTCCCTTGGCATTACGAGCTGTGTGACCTTGGGCCAGTTACATAACCTCTCTGAGCCTCCATTTCCTCATCTGAAGACTAGGGACAATAATAGTATTCTACACACATGCACACACACACACACACACACATACATGCCTCCTCACTCCCACCCCAAGCCTAAAACAGCAGGGCTGGGAACACGTTCAGCCTATGTCGGAGAAAGGGAGCCTGGTTCCAACCCCAGCTCTGCCACTAACAAGCCACTTCTCCTCTCTGTGCCTCAGTCCCCTCATCTGTAAAATGGGTGGTCGGCCTGGGGGCCCCTCAGGTCCCATCCAGCTCTAAGGTTCTGAGCCAGCTGCCTGGGAGGCTCACTCTCATGCCTTTCTTTGCTTCCCTCCATCAACACATCCCTGTGGGTGACCTTCTCTCTCCCCTGGGCTCACCCCGGGATGTGGATTTGGAAGCTGTAACTGTGTTGGAGGGCAGGGACGTACTGGAGGGACACAGCAGTCTAGTCTAGTCTCATCCCGCCCCTGCTGCTCCTTCACAGAAGACCTCCAGTGTATCACTGTCCCGGGCCTCAGTTTTTCCATCTGAACAATAAGAAAGTTGGACGTCAACTAGTGAGGGACACAGTGGAGTTACTGGTGATGCTGCCTGAAAGTATGAAAGCTCAGGGACTTCCCTGGCGGTCCAGTGGTTAGGACTCCGGGCTTCCACTGCAGGGGGCATGGGTTCTATCCCTGGTCAGGGAACTAAGATTCCTGCATGCTGCGTGGCACAGGGAAAAAAAGAAAAAAAAAAGAAAGTATTAAAGCTCTGACCTGTTGACTCAGCATCTCCCGTGGGGTGGGGGTGGACGCAGAGCCTCAGGAGACAGGCAGGTATGGTTTTTGATTTGTTTGTTTTTTTTAGGCTTCGTGATATATCATCGCCAAATTCAAAAGGTTCGATAGCACAAACAGGGTGAAGTAGCCCCCCATGCCACCACCAGACCCCAGTGACCACCTCCGAGGCAGCCACAGTCACTAGTTTCTCGGGTGACCTTTGGAGAGGGTCCCTGCCTCTGGTGAGCATGTGTGTGTATGTTGCCAGGACAACCGTGAGGCCGGCCAGAGAAAAAAATCCCCACCCAGACCGCCTCTAGGGTCCCACAAGCCTGGTCAGATTCATTTGCTGCAGGAAAAGAAACTCGGCCTCCCTCCCTTAGTTTCCCCGTCTGTCAAGGGAAAGAAGCTCCTATTCCCTTCCTCCCTTGAGAAGACAAAGGACAGAACAGATAAAAACAGGGTTGCAAATCCCCCCTCCCCCAAGATGCTACAGTGGTGCATTTTCCAAGTCTGATGGAAGCCAGTGAGGATGAAGCCATCAGGAGAGCAGCGGCCTGGGATTTGCCGGGTTATCCGGGGGTGTTTGGAACCCTCGAAGTCACAGACAACTGCTGTCACCACAAACAACAGATGTTTAAAAGCCTTTATTTAATGAAAACAGGAAGCACCCATTTGCTGGCTGGTTTTCCTCAGTGAGAAATATCTAGGATAATTTTAGCAAAAGAAGGAATCTTTTTTTACAGCTATTTTATCTATGGGGAAAGCACATTTCAACCAGATCAATGCCTCTGGGGCTCGGGTCTTCATCCTCTCTGCACCCTCCCTGCCCGGAACAGTTAGATGTTCCATAGCTGTTCGTTGCATAAATGAGTGAGTGAAGCGATAAAAGGAAGGGCTGAGCAGCTGCAGGAGGTGTCCCACTGGGTTGGAGGGACCAAGGATAGCTTGCTGAACAGAGAGCATTTCATGTGCAAGATGGGAAAGATTTGTGACACACAGAGATTCAGGGAGAGAGGGCATCCCAGGGAGAGGGGACAGCACAGGCAAAAGCACAGAGGTGGGGAGGGATGCTACGTGTTTGGGAACTAGTGAAAACCCTAGCTGGGTTTATGAGAGAAAAGGCTGGGAAGGGAGCTTGGAGCCAAACTGTAGAGGATTTGCATGTGCCTGTCCAAATCCATTCACCCGGGTCAGGCTTCGAGGGACTTAAGCACAAAGGTGTTTCACAGTGACCCACATTGACCAAGCACCTACCCTGCACGAGGCCCCTGAGAGGGTTCTGAGCGGCTGGCAGCCCCTGCCCTCCAGACCCACAGCCTAGTGAAATGAAGGTGTAAAACCTTCCAGAGTGTGAAACCGGACAGGACTGAAGCACGACAAGGTCGTCCAGTTAGGGGCCCATTGCCTATAAAGGAAGTGGAGTAACTCGTGGTGGCCAGGGGAGGCTCCTCTGGTGTTTCCAGATCTGTCCTGAATCCCCCCCACACCTTCAAGGCAGGTCACAGGCCCTTAATATACCTGATCCAAGGGTCACGGTGGGGAGCCCAGCCCATCCCACCGCCCCAGACACCTGCGCCTCCAAATGCTCTACACCGCTGCACCCCCATCGCACACCCTGCATCTGTATCCTTCCTCTGTGTCCCTGTACCCACCCTGAAGCGGAAAGAGCAAACAAGGGAGCCCGGGGTCAAGCGTCTTGCCAGCCTCCTCCACCCACACGTCACCAACATGTGCTGGCCCTGAGCTTGGTGACCTTTCCTGCTGTCACAGAATTCTCCAGCCTCAGTGAAGGGCAGAGGCTATCACTCCATTTTACAGATGAGGAAACCAAGGCTTAGGTGGGAGCCCAGGGCAAAGCCCAGGCCAGCCTTTTGGCCCCTGAGCCCTCTCTCCACAGGGCAGAGGCACTTCCACTGCACAGAGTAAAGTGTGGGGACCATAAAAATTAGCCTCCTCCTTTTTCCCCAGTCTGGCTTGTTCAGTGGAAGCCCAGAGGGTAGGGATTCCAAGCAGGCAGATTTCAGCTTCCTGAGACAGTCTTGAAAACAGAAGTCTTCCTAAGACATGGCATCCATCACCTCACTCCCAGTTCAGAACTTTCCATGCCTCCCAGGCCTGAAGGAACAAGGCCCTGACTCCCACACCTTTGGACCTGAAGCCCCTCTCCAGCTCCAAGGCCACTTGCCCCTACCCCACATCTTCCCTTGGCCTCAGCCACCCAGATCACCCACAGCACTGTCTGCAGTGCCCTCCCCTTCTCTGTGTACCTCATGGGACGGTTGTCTGCAGCCAGGACCACAATGAACTGGTCATCTCTGCAGCCCCAGCATGGGCACAGTGCCAGGCATCAGAGCCTCAGCTAGTGTTGGCTGAAAAGAAGCAGATCAAGTATCCCCTCCTCCAGGAAGCTCCCACAGATTTCTTCTCCCCACACACTTCCTTCTAAAGTAACAGTGTGCTCCGCTGTGCTCCCAGAACTCTGTACACATCTTTACCAAAGACCCTGTCTCTGTACCAGAGAATGGGTCTGACCCAAAGTAACTGCTCTCTTATCCGAAAAAAGAACAATTATGTGAAAGGGGGACTTCCCTGGTGGTGCAGTGGTTAAGAATCCGCCTGCCAATGCAGGGGACATGGGTTCGAGCCCTGGTCCGGGAAGATCCCACGTGCCACGGAGCAACTAAACCCGTGAGCCACAACTACCGAGCCTGCGCTCTAGAGCCCACGTGCCACAACTCCTGAGCCCGCGTGCCACAACTACTGAAGCCCGCACACCTAGAGCCTATGCCCTGCAACAAGAGAAGCCAGCACAATGAGAAGCCCGTGCACTGCAACAAAGAGTAGCCCATGCTCACCACAACTAGAGAAAGCCTGCACGCAGCAATGAAGGCCCAACGCAGCCAAAATTAAATTAATTTTTTAAAAACGGAAAGATTATGTGAAAGGATACAAGAGACTTGTTCTACCTTAGAGCAGTCAACCGTAGAGGGGATGAGCACCTTGTCAACAGAGGCAAGTAAGTAGAGGCTCTCTGACCATCTGTCAGGGATGCGTGGGAGGAGATCTAGGCAATGAGCAGAGGGTCAGAGTCATGACCCAGAGTCCCTTCCAACTCCAAGCATCTTTTAAACAAGCATAACCTAAATTATTCCTTTCAGGGCAGAAGCCAGATGAGGTGTGTGTTCCCAAAAGAACAGCGGCTCTTTCCTGTCCCCTGGGCCAGGAGACAGCAGGGGGCTGCAGCCAGGTTACAGCCATTGTGAGGACATCGATAAATTATGTAAACGGGATCTTGGACCTCCCACATCCCCACTCCCTCCGGCTCTATAAAAGGAGGTCACTTTGGTTATGTGAGCAGCCACCATGGCACGAGGCAGAAGCCTTGCTCACGTGGCCCCAAGCCCTGAGTGGGCCCCAGAAGGCTCCTCCCCAGACTCTGGAAATACACTGAGAGGAGGCCCATGATCAGCTCGCCCCGCTCCAGCCCTTCAACAACAGGGAGATCACTACCTGCCACCACAGAGCCGGCCTGTTAGAGGACTGGGGGAGCTGGAGGGGCCTCCCCCAACCTTGACCTAGGCCCTGCCTGTGCCCGGCATTTGTTTCTCACTCCACCGCAGGATGGCCGTGCTCAGGAGTTGGGATTTTCTCTATCAGCGGCGGGGTGGAGGCCCAGAAAGGGAGCGGCACACAGGCTAAACCTGGGGCAGGTAGCTGGTGGTCAGGGTAGGGGCAAGATGGAAGAGGCGGGGCCAGAGGCAGGGAGACTGGGAAGGGGCTGGGCAGTGACCTCTGCTTGAGATGGTGGTGTGGACGGGATGTGGATAGAGGCAAGATACTTTCAGTGTCAGTTCTTGTTCTTAAAATTCCTGAGCGCAGAAAGGGACCGGTGGGCATAAGTTGTCCGCAGTCAGGTTTTGGACCAGCGTTCTAACTCTTTGCACTCTTTGCTAGGGCTGCCATTACAGAGTACCACCAACAGCAGAATCGCGTTGTCTCCTGGTTCTGGAGGCTGGAGGTCTGAGACCGAGGTGTCGGCAGGGTTGGTTCCTTCTGAGGGCTGTGAGGGAGGCTCGGCCGCGGGCCTCTCCCCCAGCTTCCGGTGACGAGCTGGCAGTCTTCAGCCCTGCTAGCACGTAGCAGCATCGCCCAGATCTCTCCCTGCCTCTTCCCATGATGATGTCTTCCCTGTGTGTGTGTGTTTCTGTCCAGATTTCCCCTCTTTATGAGGACACGAGTCACATTGGATGCAGGCCCACCCTAATGGCCTCATCTTAACTTGATTACCTCTATAAAGAGCCTGTCTCCAAGGAAGGTCACATTCTGAGGTACTGGGTGTGAAGAGCTTTCTGGGGTGGGGGAGGGAGGGGGCGGGGAAACGACACAATTCAGCCCGTGACACCTTTAAACTCTCTCAGCAGTGACTTGTCAGGGTCGGGGTGGAAGTGAGTTCTCAGACCCCAGGATGTGGAAGAGGAGAGTCGGATTCAGGCCCCCCTTCCCGCCAGGTCTGAGATTCTAAAGTACTTTTAGTACAACTGGATTTTCTGCCCTTGACGTGTCCTCTCCCACTGAAGGACATTTTACAGCAAATACTGCCTTATTATTTTGTTATTTGTCACTGGGTGAGAATCACTTATTCAGTTGATCTGTGCTGTGTGTGAAGGGCCATGGCAGCTCCAGGCTGGTTTTTTTGTTTTGTTAACATCTTTATTGGAGTATAATTACTTTACAATGGTGTGTTAGTTTCTGCTGTATAACAAAGTGAATCAGCTATACGTATACATATTCCCTCCCTCTTGCGTCTCCCTCCCTCCCACCCTCCCTATCCCACCCCTCTAGGGGGTCACAAAACACCGAGATGATCTCCCTGTGCTATGCGGCTGCTTCCCACCAGCTATCTATTTTACATTTGGTAGTGTATATATGTCCATGCCACCCTCTCACTTCATCCCAGCTTACCCTTCCCCCTCCCCGTGTCCTCAAGTCCATTCTCTACGTCTGTGTCTTTATTCCTGTCCTGCCCCTAGGTTCTTCAGAACCTTTTTTTTTCCGACTCCAGGCTGGTTTTTGCATCCCAATTGCTGGGCAGATCCAGCGCCCTGCAAAGTTGGGGGGGGGGGGCGACAGCTTCTGATTGGCTGGGTCTGCTCTGGCTAAATGGCCCAGATGTCAGTCTATTATTACAAAGAGGGCAGTAGGCAGCCCTTACTTTCGCAGGGAGATGTCATGTTTTACACAAAGCCTAATCATTCACATTTATTCTAAGCCAATGTCACATTATATAAATAAATTATCCTAAAATGCAATGTCCTTCCCCTGCCCGCCCCCCTGGCAAAAAACTGAAAACACACAAACATATTTATCATTGAGTTTGCAGGAAATGTGCATGTTGATGAAGCAGGGACATGATCCTGTTCAGCAGTGGAGTGTTCTGTACTCTTGCCTGGGGCCATATCCAAGAGGATGTTTATTGTGGTCTTTCTCAAAGTCCTTGTCCAGGTCAGGATAGCCAATGGTTTCATCTTAGGATGCAGTATCATGGGTGATAGGTGGTGGCTGTCTGGGACACTGCAGAAAAGAATTGTGAGACCACATCAGGGTTTCATCAGAGGGTGCTGTGATCGATTAACAATGCCTACCACGGCCACAGGAAAGGAGGAGATGGTCTGTGTGCCATCAGTACCTCTTGGTCATCTAGGCCCCTTACAGTGGCGTTGCCTGTGAGCAGGGCTCACTCTGGAATCTGTGAGGGCAGGGAGGGCCTGCACGAGACGACGTCCACTCCATGGCACACGCCCTCCCACCCAGGTCCCGGAAGCCATCCGCAAGTGCCAGCGAGCAGGCATCACTGTCCGCATGGTCACCGGTGACAACATCAACACAGCCCGGGCCATCGCCATCAAGTGTGGCATCATCCATCCTGGGGAGGACTTCCTGTGCCTTGAGGGCAAGGAGTTCAACCGGAGAATCCGCAACGAGAAAGGGGAGGTATGTGGCCCAGTGCAGAGGGTCCTCAGAGGGCAGGGCTTTGGACGGGGAGCTGGGAGGCACGGGCATGCATGAAGCCCCAGCAGCCAGCCAGTGTGCCACTCAGAGCCCAGTGATCGAGGCAAGTCCCCTCCCTTCTCTGGGCCTCAGTTTCTCTCCCCGCCCCACCGACCCGCCCCTCCCCCATCCCTCTCCAGATTGAGCAGGAACGAATCGACAAGATCTGGCCAAAGCTGCGGGTGCTGGCTCGCTCCTCCCCCACGGACAAGCATACCCTGGTCAAAGGTAAGACTTGGGCGGGCACGGGCAGCTCTGAGGCCCAGGCGCCAGGCCTCCCCAGGCCTTCCTGTCCTGGCGCCTTCAGCTTCTTTCCAGGATGGGAGGGGCTCCTGCCTGGGGCTCCCCGCACCTGGGGACGCCCCGGGAGGCCTGCTAAGGGCCACAGTGAAATAAGGAGGCGGCGCATCTGCTCCCTGGGCCCCACCTCCCATGGGCAGCAATGGGATTGCCTATCCAGGGGCCAAAAGTCATGGCCTGAGGGCTGAATGGGGCCCACAGACAAGTTTATTTGGGTGGTGTGTCTTCTTCAATGTTCAAGTTGAATGACTTTATACAGACCCTGCTTGCTCCCATCTGATGCCGTCTTAACCACTGCTGTCTGACACTCCGCCCATTTCATTTACTAATGTTCTCAGTCTGGCCCCAGAGCTTGTGAGTTTGAGACCCTTGGTCTGCCTGTTCTCTAAGGATGCTATCTGACATGTGTAACCAGGACGCCGGGAATGGGCTGTCCTGGGAATAGCAATCTGAGAAATGAGCCAAAACTCAGCGTCCTTCTTCCCTGAGTCCCTCCAGGGAGAGGGCACACCCCTCGCTGAGCTCATCTAGCTGGTCAGATGCTGGGCACTTTCAGAGTCCCATAGGCCTGGGTTTAAATCCAGACTCTGCCCCTGCCCTGCTCTGTGGCCTTGGGCAATTGCCCAGCACCAGGGCTCAATTTTTCCATCTGTAAAATGGCCGTAGGGGGAAGGTTTCTGGCTGAGGTCATCCCTAGGGCATCTTGGATTCCTCTCCTAAAGGTGCTGCCCAAAGACATTAAGGAAGGCAGATCTGGCCTTGGAACAGAAACACAAAGCCCCAGAACCACAGATACCCAAGCAGGAGACCACCCCCAACCCATCCCCAGTTCCTGTTCAATCATGCACTCATTCATTCACTCATTCTCTTGATAAATGTTTCCTGAGGATCTAGTATGTGCCAGGCCCAGGTCTAGGCCGACGTGGTCCTCCCGTTTTGGAATTTGTGGTCCAGTTTATCCAGCAGACATTGAATAGGTGGTTTCCCTACGTAGAGCTAAAGGCTGCACTGGTGGGAGAGAAGGGTGATCTGGGCCCTCTGCCGGCCTCTAACGAGCTGGGGAGGGTGTCATATTGCAGGCCGTGGAAGGTGGGATGGGGGGCCAGGGGGAAGGGCCTGTGTTTCAGGCAGGACAGGGAACTACACTGTGAAAGCCCAGAGGCAGAGATTGCCAGGCACTGTCAAGGACTTGAAAGAAGTTCACTTGGCTGGGCTGGAGCCTCAAGTGAGAGAGAGACAGGAGGAGGCGGCCAGAGAAGGGGGTGCCGGCCTCAGATCACACAGGGCCAGAGAAGGGGGTGCCGGGCTCAGATCACACAGGGCCAGAGAAGGGGGTGCCGGCCTCAGATCACACAGGGCCAGAGAAGGGGGTGCCGGCCTCAGACCACACAGGGCCAGAGAAGGGGGTGCCGGCCTCAGACCACACAGGGCCAGAGAAGGGGGTGCCGGCCTCAGACCACACAGGGCCAGAGAAGGGGGTGCCGGCCTCAGATCACACAGGGCCAGAGAAGGGGGTGCCGGCCTCAGATCACACAGGGCCAGAGAAGGGGGTGCCGGCCTCAGATCACACAGGGCCAGAGAAGGGGGTGCCGGCCTCAGATCACACAGGGCCAGAGAAGGGGGTGCCGGCCTCAGACCACACAGGGCCAGAGAAGGGGGTGCCGGCCTCAGACCACACAGGGCCAGAGAAGGGGGTGCCGGCCTCAGATCACACAGGGCCAGAGAAGGGGGTGCCGGCCTCAGATCACACAGAGCCAGAGAAGGGGGTGCCGGCCTCAGACCACACAGGGCCAGAGAAGGGGGTGCCGGCCTCAGACCACACAGGGCCAGAGAAGGGGGTGCCGGCCTCAGACCACACAGGGCCAGAGAAGGGGGTGCCGGCCTCAGACCACACAGGGCCAGAGAAGGGGGTGCCGGCCTCAGACCACACAGGGCCAGAGAAGGGGGTGCCGGCCTCAGATCACACAGGGCCAGAGAAGGGGGTGCCGGCCTCAGATCACACAGGGCCAGAGAAGGGGGTGCCGGCCTCAGATCACACAGGGCCAGAGAAGGGGGTGCCGGCCTCAGATCACACAGGGCCAGAGAAGGGGGTGCCGGCCTCAGACCACACAGGGCCAGAGAAGGGGGTGCCGGCCTCAGACCACACAGGGCCAGAGAAGGGGGTGCCGGCCTCAGACCACACAGGGCCAGAGAAGGGGGTGCCGGCCTCAGATCACACAGGGCCAGAGAAGGGGGTGCCGGCCTCAGATCACACAGGGCCAGAGAAGGGGGTGCCGGCCTCAGACCACACAGGGCCAGAGAAGTGGGTGCCGGCCTCAGATCACACAGGGCCAGAGAAGGGGGTGCCGGCCTCAGACCACACAGGGCCAGAGAAGGGGGTGCCGGCCTCAGATCACACAGGGCCAGAGAAGGGGGTGCCGGCCTCAGATCACACAGGGCCAGAGAAGGGGGTGCCGGCCTCAGATCACACAGGGCCAGAGAAGGGGGTGCCGGCCTCAGATCAAACAGGGCCAGAGAAGGGGGTGCCGGCCTCAGACCACACAGGGCCAGAGAAGGGGGTGCCGGCCTCAGACCACACAGGGCCAGAGAAGGGGGTGCCGGCCTCAGATCACACAGGGCCAGAGAAGGGGGTGCCGGCCTCAGACCACACAGGGCCAGAGAAGGGGGTGCCGGCCTCAGATCACACAGGGCCAGAGAAGGGGGTGCCGGCCTCAGACCACACAGGGCCAGAGAAGGGGGTGCCGGCCTCAGATCACACAGGGCCTTGATCGCCAAGCACGACCTGCACAGTCAGCCCAGGTGGGGAGCCGAGGGAGGGCCTTGAAGGGGAAAGCGCCCTCCCTGCCGCTGTGTGGCGAGTGGCCTGGAAGCAGAGGGCCCACCAGGACTGTCCAGCTGTGAGCGGTGACACCTGGGCAGGGGTGGTGACAGTGCAGGTGCACTGGAAGGGGACGGGTCTGAGAACTCTTTGTGGGCAGGAGGGGCCTGGGCCCGGCGATTGTTCAGATGGGGCGGAGGGATGGGGGAGAGGGGAGTCCAGGATTGCTCGGTCTATACCTGCTTGAGAGCCTGCTGCACAGTTTACAAAGGGGCAGCTAGGTGTCAGGAGTCGCACAAGGGACCAATTTGAGGGGAAACTGATGCACTTGCTTTAGGAGGCCGAGCTGGAGGCCCTCTGACATCCAAGTGGAGATGTCCATGGAGTCAGGGCCCAGGAGAGAGAGCTGGCCCCCGATGAAGACATAGGTGGGGTGTGACGAGTGGGGGTAAGCAGAGGAGCTGCTGGACCCAGGAACCTCCCACCTGAGCGGTGAGCAGAGGCTGAGACCTGTCAGCGGGTCTGTCACCAAGAAGAGGCAGCCAGAGGGGTCCGGGGACAAGCAGGCCGAGGCAGGAGGCCTGCTGAGGGGGGAGGCGTGGTCCACGGTGTGAATGGCTGCTGAGAGGTCCAGAGATAGGACAGGAACCATAGGAGTCAGCCACAGGGAGGTCCCTGGGGACCATGCACTGCGGGGCGTGTCAGCACTGGTGGTGGAGGAAAGAGGTCTGGGGGAAGGAGCTCTTGCAGCTCCCCGCTCTATCGGAAGCCGTAGGAGAGCTGGGCCAGCCTGGGGAGCCACAGGGGAAAACTGGCCCCCTCCTTGCCTCGGAGCAGCACCCAGGAGGGCCCAGGGAACCGGCGGGGTGAAGGCCTCAAATGCCAAGTGCACAGAGATTGGATAATCCGGGGCAGCAGAACAGCTTGGGGGAGCGGCCAGGAGGACTTCCGGTGCACGCGTCCTGAAGCCAGACCTTGAAGAGGGTGGAGCTTTGACCCTTGCAGGGAGCTGCAGGGAGACAGGGTCTGGGGCTACAGTGCCCCAGGTCAGGGAACTCATTCCCTCCTTCCAGAGGCTGCTGCGGTTTGCCAATTGCAGGACATACGTGTGGGAGCAAAAGTGACCTGATTAGGGTGGGCGGGGGTCCTCAGGGTGTCACAAAGGCTTCCCAGGGAAAGCAGTATCTGGGCTGAGATGGGGTGACTGGGTGACGGGGACAGCTGGCCCAGGGAACAGCCTGTGCAAAGACGGGCAGGTGGCCAGCTGCATGGGACGGAGAGCTGTTCCCGTGGCAGAAGCACAGGCTGGGGGTGGCTGGGGGAGGGAAGAGATCAGAGAATGGGCGGGGTGTGACCACGGAGGACCAAGCGGGTGGAGCCGAGAACTCGGAGTCATCCTGAGGCTGAGGGCAGTGAGAGTGTGACTCTCAGCTGGTGCTGGGGGCTGGGTTCAGACTCAGGTGTCAGAGAGAAAGGCCCTGGGGCTGCTATGAAGATTGGAGGGGAGGGCTTCCCTGGTGACGCAGTGGTTGAGAGTCAGCTTGCCGGTGCAGGGGACACGGGTTCGTGCCCTGGTCTGGGAAGATCCCACGTGCCGCAGAGCGGCTGGGCCCGTGAGCCATGGCCACTGAGCCTGCACGTCCGGAGCCTGTGCTCCGCAACGGGAGAGGCCACAGCAGTGAGAGGCCTGCATACCGCAAAAAAAAAAAAAAAAGATTGGAGGGGAGCCTGGTGTTAGGGAGAGGGGGAGTGGAGGCACTGCATGTGGGGTGGCGGAGAGGAGGATAAGGATCCCAGTGGGGCTTCGGGGCTGTAGGACCCGCAGACGCAGTGATGCATCTGATGTGCGGAATGGGACAGGGATGTATCAAGGTTGACACCCGAGTTTCTGTCCTGCCATGGATGTCTCTGCTTGGGGCCCCGCAAACTCCACACACACCCAGTGACGACTTCTGTCACGCATCCTTTTCTACTGGCCCCAGAGCAGTGACAGGGGCCGTGTGTCATCTGTTCGCTCTGTTATTTGCTGAAGATTTTACTGAGGATGAACGTCTGGAGAGCAGGCATTGGCAAACGGCAGAGCCCAGGCCTCCTCGGGTGCGACTGACACCGCCCGCCCCACCCCCAGGCAGAAGGTGCTGAGGGAGCAGATAGTAGGCCCCCCGGCCAAACCCTGGTGCCCCAGGAGGGCAGAGGGGCGCCTGGGGTATAGGCAGAGGGGAGGTGCGTCCGGCCAGGGTGGCTGCCACTGTGGCCACGGGCTGCAGAAAGCAAAGAGGATGCTGGAGAGGCGACAGGCCCGGACCACAGAGGGCCGCAGCCGGCCCCAGACTCAGGGGCGCCAGGTCCCCTGCAGGTGCTGGGAAGAAGCTCGACGGGAGGGGGTGGCAGGGCAGGGGCCAGAGAGGAGGCTGTCCCCGCCCCGCTGGGAGTCCCAGGGCCCTCAGTACATGCTCACCCCACCCACAGGCATCATCGACAGCACACACACGGAGCAGCGGCAGGTGGTGGCCGTGACGGGGGACGGCACCAATGATGGGCCCGCTCTCAAGAAGGCCGATGTGGGCTTCGCCATGGTAGGAGCTCGCGGGGGCCCGGGGCAGCATCCGGCAGGAGCCCGCAGGCAGGGGGTTAGGGGAGCGTGGACCACACAGCCTCCTGCAGGGAGTGCAGCACCCCCAGTGCACACTCCACCCACCCTCCGTCCACCTGATGCTCCCAGCACTCTTGAGGCTCGGCCTGGCCTCCGGGTCTCCCTGGAAGGGTAGAGGGGGCTTCCTGTAGCGATGGGTCTGGGGGAGGGAGGGGGAGGGAGTGGAGGGCCCCCCTTCCTGAAGGCAGACCGTTGGCCTCAGGGCTGGGTCTGTGAGGAGCAGGGCTGTGGTGTGCATGCGTGTGCACGCACGTGCATGCCTCGTGTGGCCTGGCGGTGTGGGGGTGGGTGGGTGTGTGCGGGGGCTGGTGTAGGGGTGAGGACAGTGTCGCTAGCGCTGCTCGCCTCTCCGGTCGCCCCACCCAGGCTCCTGTCCCCATCCCCACAGGGCATCGCAGGCACGGATGTGGCCAAGGAGGCCTCGGACATCATCCTAACGGACGACAACTTCAGCAGCATCGTCAAGGCGGTGATGTGGGGCCGCAATGTCTACGACAGCATCTCCAAATTCCTGCAGTTCCAGCTGACGGTCAACGTGGTGGCCGTGATCGTGGCCTTCACGGGCGCCTGCATCACGCAGGTGGGTCCACCAGGGGCAGGCAGGATGGCGCAGGCCAAAGCCTGGGGAGGGCGGACACCCACACGGGGTGTCCCAGATCATCACACCTGCACGCTGAGGGCCAGGAGCTGCATCACAGACCCACCCACGTAGGCGCCAGCCCCTCAGGGTGCAGGAAATGAGGCTCAGAGAGGTGGCGGGATTTGCCCAAGGTCACCCAGCAAGTGGAGATGCCAGGCCCACCTCCACATCTGCCTGACCCAGGCACAGGCCTGGCCGTTGCTCCAAGAGGCAGGAGAGGTGATCCTCAAGGGAAGGCAGGACCCCTGGCTGCATAAAGGGCCAGAGAGAGGCTGGGGCAGGACAGGCAGCCAGCTGGGGGTGCGGAGCTGGCAGGGCCCTGGGGGCCTCAGCTCCGGCGTGGAGTGCTCTGTGCCTGGGTTCCTGGGCTCGTGGAGCCGACAGGCAGGCCCCAGCACCTGCAGCCTCACTGCTTCCTCAGCCGCCTCACGAGGCGGGAACTGTGGTGATCCCCATTTCACAGAGGCAGAAGCCGAGCCTCAGAGGATGGGCCTGCCAGGCACCTGCCATTGCCCGCGCAGCCTCCTGCCTCACCCCAACAGGGCCTGACCAGGAGAGGGCAGGTGTTCCGAGGCCTGGCCCCTCCCAGAACCAGGTGGGCAGGCAAGGTCCTGCCCATAAGAGCACAACAGAGGCCCAGAGGCCAGCACTGCCCTGAAGAGCTGTGTGGCCCTGGGAATGCTGTCCCCTCTGGGGTGCTCTGAGCCCTTGAGGGTGCACGTGGCAGCACCCAACACCCCGGCCCTGACTGAGAGCCCTGGGCGGTGCCTAGGGCGGGGGGGAGGCGGGGGTCCCTTCTGCTCCTAAGGGCCTTGTCTCCTGCTCTGTGGACAAGAGGCTCCCTCTAGTGGTGGCTTGAGGGACACTCCAATGGTACAGCTGCTCACACCAGGCTTCTTGGAGACCAGCTAGTGCCAGATGAGGAAACTGAGGCGCCAAGGGTTGTCTCCTGCTCTGTGGACAAGAGGCTCCCTCTAGTGGTGGCTTGAGGAACACTCCCATGGTACAGCTGCTCACACCAGGCTTCTTGGAGACCCGCTAGTGCCAGATGAGGAAACTGAGGTGCCAAGGGGGCCATCAGTTTGCCTGAGGTCTTGGATTGAGTTGGTGGCAGGGTTGTGAAGGCCTTGGTGGGGAGATGGGGGCCCTGACCCCACGGTGCATAGAGGAGGCTGATGGGCAGGAGGAAGCTGAGGGGAGTGGGGAGTGTGACTGAGCCTGGGCAGAGGTGGGAGAGGTGGCCTGGACGCGGGGCGGTGATAAATATCTAGGAGGTGAGTGAGTGTGTAAGGCATAGGCGGAGGGGCCTCAGGAGCCAGCTCAGTCCAGGCTGCTGGGTGTATAGGATCTGCGGGCTTCCTGGAGGAGGTGCTCGGGCAGTGTAGACCACATGGTACGACTGTGCGCAGACAGTATGAATATGCGATCCCTGTCTCAGCCAGAGAGAAGTGTGGGGATCCACACCAGAATGTGCACGGTGGGAACCTGTAAATGGTGAATGTTGATGAGTTTTAGCTTCTTCTGTTCCTTACTTGCCCAAATTTTCTACCAGGAAAATACATTATTTTTGGCGTCACAGACACGCATAATAATTGCTTAAAGTAAACATAAGAGGTAAAGAGAAATTGGGTGGTAGTAAAAAAGGGACAGGGTCCCAGGCATTGTTTGTGGGATAGGAGAGGCCCGAGCCATTGGTGGTCGAGGGGAAAGAGGCAGCAGGAAGCAGAGGAGGTGGGGTCTGGGCGGGAGGTGGTTGTGGGAGGGTCGTGACCTTAGCCTGGAAGAGAGGCTCGTCCAGACGGGGGCTGGAGAGGCGGAGGAGGGAAGATGGCGGGGATGTGGCTGTATTTACGGGGGCTGGGCTGTGGAACTGGTGGCCATCGGGCCTGGGGCTCAATTTTCTCCTTGTGGGAGAAGACAGGTCTGAAGTGGGCGGGTCTGGGCTGTTCCCCAGGGAAGGCCTAGCAAACCTGCTCCACGTCTGCTCTGGAACCCAGGGGGTGGGCCAGCCGAGGAAGACCCACGGGGAGAGCCGGCCTCAAGGCTCCGGTGGGAAGCTGCTGACACCGCAGGAAGGAGCCCCACCCCGGGCACTTCGGGCCAGCAGGCGGGCCGGCCGCCCCGTGACAGCCCCCTCTCCACTCGCTATCCCCAGGACTCCCCTCTGAAGGCCGTGCAGATGCTCTGGGTGAACCTCATCATGGACACGTTCGCCTCGCTGGCGCTGGCCACCGAGCCACCCACGGAGACCCTGCTTCTGAGGAAGCCATACGGCCGCAACAAGCCCCTCATCTCGCGGACCATGATGAAGAACATCCTGGGCCACGCCGTCTACCAGCTAACCCTCATCTTCACCCTGCTCTTTGTTGGTGAGTCCCCCTCCCTGCCCACCGGGGACACCATGGCCCAGACCCCGTGCTCTGGACTCACAGCTGCCTGCCTGTCTGCTGGTGAGGTGATGGAGGCCTAGGGAGGTGAAGTTAGTTGCTCAGGGTCACACAGCAAATCTTGGGTAGAGACTGGCCCTGCCCCAGGTCTGGCTGACTCCAAAGCCGGGGATTTTTCCACTGATGACAGCTCCAGACACTGTGTACACAGTGCAAGGTGGTGCCTCACGCCAGCCCCGCAGAAGCCTGAAGCTCTAGGGGGAGTGGCCAGCCCCTTCTCTCATTGCTCCCACACTCGGAAGGATCCTCACCACGCCATCCTCAGAAAAGAGCCGCATGCCTGCCTACCCGCCAGCTGTTTCCACAACATGTTTATTTAGGACCCTCTACCACCAACCCCCATGACAATGAGGGCACCGAGCACAGAGAGGGGAGGTGACTTGCCCGAGGTCACACAGCCAGTCTGAGGTGGCACCCTAGCTGGTTCTAAGACTGGCCTGGCTTCCAGGGTGCTTCAGAGATGATCCGGGCGAAGCCCACCCCTGGCACCTGGACAGGCCCAGAGGCGGGCAGGAGCTGGCCCACAGCCACATGGCAAGTTGGGGCCAGCTTGGAGTCCCCAGAGCCTCTCTGAGCTGGGTTTTCAATGCCAACGAGCCCTTGCCCTCAAGTCCAGAGTACAGATGGCGATGGGGCACGATCCCATTCCTCAGAGTGCAGTTCCCTTCCATTGTGCTGGCAGGACGGTTGCAAAGATGATCATGAAAAGCCTTGGAGGATGTTCGGGGAATGCAGAATTAGTAGAGACGCGGAGAAAGCTGTCAGGCTGGGGAGAGAGGGGGGCGAGGTGGGCTCCTGCTCTACTCGCTGGCTTCCCCACTTGAGCGCCTGCTCTGGGCAGTCCTGGACTCAGCTAGATCCTCACACTCAGAAAACCCCACAAGCCCTCCCAGCACCAGCTCATGCAGCTTTGCAAAAGGACGCAGGACGGCATCAGGCATGCCATGGGTGGGTGTCCACGCAGCAGCCCGGGGCTGTGTCCCCCACACACTGCCACGTGGCAGCTCCTGTGACAGAGAGTTAGGCCACCTGGGTGAGTCCAGAGCCAGCCTGGCCTGGAAGCTCCAGCCTCCATGCAGGAACTGGTCTCTCCTGTAACAGCCCCTTGCGCTTCCAGAGGTCTCAGCAAGGACGTGCTCAGTTACAAGCAGCAAGACTTTCGGGGGGACCCAAAGCCATGGTCTCCCGCCAGGTATTCCAAGATCACTCTACATCCTCCCAGTCCGGATGAGTTTGCCAACCAGGGGTTGCTTTTTATAAGCCCTGTCGCCTTGTAGCACAGCTGGCCTCCCACCTTTATCAGATTTCTGCAGAAAAAGTGGAAGAAAGTCCACCCAAGGCCTTTCTCCCCTAGAGGAGAAAGGGTTTTGTTACCCCTTCACTTACACCCCACAGCTCAGGCCCACCTGCCCCCCAGTGTCCAGAGAGCACCTCCCGCATCTGGGTGACCCACCCGGCTGCTCAGAAGAGGCCCCCACGCAGGGCCAGGCGTCCCCCCGGCTCCGTCCCTCAGCCCGGCTCCCGCCCTCTCGGCTTGGCAGGCGAGAAGATGTTCCAGATCGACAGCGGGAGGAACGCGCCCCTGCACTCGCCGCCCTCCGAGCACTACACCATCATCTTCAACACCTTCGTCATGATGCAGCTCTTCAACGAGATCAATGCCCGCAAGATCCACGGCGAGCGCAACGTCTTCGACGGCATCTTCCGGAACCCCATCTTCTGCACCATCGTGCTGGGCACCTTCGCCATCCAGGTACCGGGCCCCCACCCTGACCTGGCCGGGGTGGGCAGAGGGCAGCAGGCCGCCGGGGCCCCTCGGCAGTGCCCTGAGAGCCCGGACCTCGAGCTGGCCCCTGACGGCCTGTCCCTCTGTCTCTCTCTCTCTGCTCCCTGTGGCCTCCAGATAGTGATTGTGCAGTTTGGCGGGAAGCCGTTCAGCTGCTCTCCGCTGCAGCTGGACCAGTGGTTGTGGTGCATATTCATCGGGTTAGGAGAGCTTGTCTGGGGCCAGGTGAGTGCTGGGGGAGCTGCAGGAGGGGCCTCTCGGCAGGGGAAGGGAAAGAACACTGTACGGGGAATCCAGGAGCCCCAGGAGTGGGTCATGGCTCCTCCACGGATCAGCTGTCTGGCTCCGGGCAAGGGCCTCCCCGTCTCTGGAGACCGGAGCCGTGGGGGGTTGGCCCAGGGCTTGAATGCTGGTCATTTGGGTATCGCCACCGTGATTTTTGCTTCTGTCTCTACACCCCGCTCATCCTGTTATTTACTTGGTACTTTCTTTTAGTCACATCTGTTTTTCGAACTGAAATTTATTTCAAAAGGTAATTTATATTACAGATATGATTGGAAAGTCAGTCTCACTTGTCATAAACAGAAGCTAACCAAAAAACTGTAACAAGCGCGATGTTTTTAAACTCTGACTAGAGGCCACGGCCAGCCAAGGCTCAGAGCTCGAAGCCGGCTTGTGGTAAAGAGCATTAGTAGCTGCTGTGACACCAAGCAGAGGCTCCTTCAGAGAGCTCGGAGGGAGCGTAAGAGGGGCAAACCCTGTTGCATCGCAGTGCTGTGTCTGCAGCCATCTGTGGCCCTCCCCAGCTTCGGGGAACCCGGGGCTGGATCCTCTCTAGGGGCCCTTCTAGCCATGACCCCAGAACGTTCTCCCACCAGGCACATGCACACACACACGCACACGCACCATCATGGAACTCACAGCTTGCAGCTCAAAGACGCCTGACCAGGACATGGTACCCGGAGCTGGATCCAGGCAGTGGGTGCCCCAACAGGCCTAAGACGTTGGTCTTGCCTTCAAGCTGCTCCCAGGCTAGAGTGGGAAATTCCAGTGAGAGAAATTAACTAGAAGGTAAAGAATAAAATTTAGTTTCCTTCAGAACAATCTTCTTTAAACTTTGGAGCTTCTTTGGAGAGTTGATAAACTAGGTTTGACTTAACAACGCCATTCCCTGGGCACCCTCAGGGCCTGGGCATCTTCGTCCCACTGGACAATCCCTCAGGGAGCCCTCGGCGTCTGGATGAGCAGGTTCCTGACACCTAAGGAAGATGCCAGCGGGCAAGGCCCACCTTAAACCCCCGGGGAACCCCTGAGAGTGTGCAGGGCAGCCCCTGTCAGTCCCTAGAGGAGATGTCAGGGGCCTCTGACCTCTGCCACCTCAGCTGCCCCACAGGGCCTGCCGCTCAGGCCTCAGCCCCACGGACAAGCCCTTTGGAGGAAGAGTAACAACAAAGGCATATCCCCCTCCCATCTTGCCTTCCCTTTCCGGGAGGGCAGCCATTCCAAGAGTCCCAGGATTGACTGCCCCCAAGGCACGCAAGCTCTGAGCTCCTGTTGCCCAGGGTTGGGCACCCCAGGACCCGGTGACCTCAGGAAGAATAAGCCAGAGACCTGAGGGCCAGTGACTTAGACACAGCATCTCCAACTCTGAGAACCGGTCCCAGCTTTCCAGATGGGAAGGCCGGAGCTCACAGAGGTTAAATGACTTGCCCAAAGTCACAGGACTTGTAAGGTCTGGGGTATCCAAAGTCCCACGTGTCCAATTCCTCAGATTTCCCACGATTTCCACCTGCCTCTGGATGAGTGAGCGAATTAAGAAGCAAATTAAAAAGAAATCTAAAGTTGACTTGAGGAGGAGGTGCGACGAGTTAAGGAGTGAGTCGAACGTAACTAGGTCAGTGGGTAAGAAGAGCAAGAGGGAGGAAGGGAGGCCGAGCCCTCCGCTGACAGCCCTCTGCTGGCCCCTCGCAGGTCATCGCCACCATCCCGACCAGCCGGCTCAAGTTCCTCAAGGAGGCGGGCAGGCTCACGCAGAAGGAGGAGATCCCGGAGGAGGAGCTGAACGAGGACGTGGAGGAGATAGACCACGCCGAGCGAGAGCTGCGGCGGGGCCAGATCTTGTGGTTCCGAGGCCTGAACCGGATCCAGACCCAGGTACAGGCGGCTCCTGGGGCTGGGCCCGTGCCCGGCGGGGTGGGTGGCGATGGGGATGCGGGGATGAGGGTGGGTCCAGACCCGCTCTCACCATCTCACCAGCCTCCTGTGCACCCATGTTCCCCACACACACACTCTGCGTTGCCGCTGAAGAGCGGCCTCCTCGGGAAGGTCCTACCTCCCTGTCCACCTGGCTGGGGTCGGACTGGGGTCACACCCACTGTGGGCTCTGGGGCGGGGGGCAGGGGGTGCCCCTAAGGTGGAGGAGGGGTGACCCTGAGGGCCGAGGTGAGTGAGGGACTCCTGTCAGGGTTGCTGGGGGACCGCCAGGAGGGTCAGGTGAAGCTGGAGACTGATCCACGTGAGGCCAGGATGGCAGCTTCAGGCCGGGGTGGGCCCCAGATTCTCCCGGCCACGTGGTCAGGCCTGCATCTGCATGTACATCTTCCTCCACGGGGGGCTTCAGACACTCTCCTAGCCCCCACTGGGGCATTGAGTCAGTTCTGGGGACCAAAGGTTGGTTTTCCACACACACACCACATGCACGCACACGCACCCCAAGGACACACATGTAGAGCACACGTGCGGGATGTGTGTCCGGCCAGAAGCAGGTCTCTGCCTCAGAACGGGACTGCGTGGCCACCACCTGACACATGCCACGAACATGCAGCCCCCGTGTTCCCACACGGCCCCTCTCCCTGAGTCAGGGCTGCAGTTCTCGGGGTGCTTTCACAGCCCTGTAGGATGAGGAACAGAGGGACCAGGAAACCGAGAGAGGCTCAGTCTCCTGCCCAGCCGGCCTGGAACAGCCGTGCTGGGACGTTCATGGTCACCCTGCCCCCGTCACGCTCTGGGAAGTGCGTCAGGGCCCCCCAGCTCGGGTCTGCGGTCCTGCAGTCCTACGTGGCCTACCACTGCATTTCCACCTAGCACAAAAACAGGTCACCTGGGCTGCCTCACACCCTACAGGGACTGTCCCAAACATCATCTCATTGGCCTTCCCAGCCCCCTGAGAGGTCGGTATGCCCCGCACCTAGTTTTAGGGGTAACCGAGGTTCAGGAGACAGCCCTTTCTGGGCACTGGGTCGGGGGAGCAGGTTGCACACCCAGAGCCTCCTGACAGACAGCAGTCTGTGCTCCGGGACTAGACCTCCGGGTAGCCCCCATCCCGCACTTCCCAGGCGGGCCCGGCAGCTCTCAGCACACACACAGCCCTGGTGCTGTCACCAGCCTGGCCACAAAGCCTTTGAGGAGGACGCCGGGACTGTAGTTTCTTGAGTGAGCACGAGTCCTATCTAGCCTGACTCTCACGGACCACTAAGTGGGCCAGTGCTTTGCCCCTCGCAGCTAACCCTGCCAGGTAGGTGGCATTGCCCCTTCTGAAGGACAAGAAGCTGCCGCTGGGCAGTGACTTGCCCAAGGCCGTCTAGCTCGTAAGTGATAGAGCTGGGGTCTGGGCCAGGGTCTGTCCACCCCAGAGCTCCCAGCACACCACTCTGGCTCCACGCCTGGTCCCGAGGGCTGAGCACCCCCTCTGCCTCCAAACACCATGTTTAACGCCCCACCCGCGGGCCCCCGCCCAGCCCATTGGCCCCTGAGTCACTAGAGCAGGACCAAGGCCGGGCCCCTGTGGCTCCCCCCTCAACCGGGCCCTGGGGACCCCAGGTGCCCGAGCTGAGCAGACGTCTCTCAGAGCCTTGGCACGTGCCTGGTATTGTTGTTTTGGTTTAAGTGGCGTGCTGTCTTGCCGTGGCTGCGGCTGTCCTCATGGCCTGGCGCCTGTCAGTCGTGTAGCTGTCGTGTCCATTCTTTTCGCAACTTGTCTCGTTCTCTCCTCCGTTGCAGATTGAAGTAGTCAATACTTTCAAGAGCGGGGCCTCCTTTCAGGGAGCCCTGCGGAGACAATCCTCCGTCACCAGCCAGAGCCAGGACGTAGCCAATCTCTCTAGCCCTAGTCGCGTGTCGTTGTCCAATGCTCTTTCCTCTCCGACCAGCCTTCCTCCTGCTGCAGCCGGGCGTGAGTGTGAATCCTTACCGCCTCGGGTGCCACCGCCGCCAGCGCCGGGCGGCCAGGAGGGCAGGGGCCGGGGCGCCAGGGACTCGGGGGGCAGGAGGTCGTGATTAGGCCCAGGGGTCTGAGGGGCCCCGGCCATTGAGGAGGGTCCCAGGCGGTCAGCAGACCACAGCCAGGCACGGGGTGGCAGTCCTTTAGGGGGTCAGGGTCAGCTGGGGTCAGGGTCAGGGGTTATGACCAGGCAGTCATGGGGTCCTGAGGGTCACAAGTAGTCAAAAAGTCTGGGTCAGTCAAAGGATCACCGTTGGTCAGGGAGGTTTCAGTGATCGAATGTCACAGTCCCCCACAGGGCCACGGTGGCCAGAGGGGAGCAGTCAGCTGGGGGCGTGGAGCACACCAGTCAGTGTAGGGTCATACCCGGTCAGGAAAAGCCTGGCTTGTGAGGGCCAGGGTCAGAGCTGGCCAGGAGATCACAGTCCTGCGGTCGAAGTCAGGCCAAGGGTTACTGTGGGTCAAGGGAGGAAAGGCTCTCAGGGGTCACAGTCAGCCACAGTGAGGTCCAACCCAGAGGGGTCACTATAGATCAGAGGTCACAGTTGGTCAGGGGACCCAGGTCCCCAAGGACATCACAGCCTGGAGGCCCGCTACCAGTAGTTCAGCCCCTTCTGCCCTCTCTCCTTGTACACCTGCGAGCACCAGCTACCTTACACACACTTCTCCCTGCAGCGGGGCTTGGAGCACAGCGAAGGCCTGAGCCCTTCCTGGAAGGGACAAGGCTCCTGACCCATTCCACCTGACCTCAGGTAGAGCACAGTGGGGGGTCTCATCTTGGCCGGCTGACAGCAGGCCCGAGGGACCCAGTCTAACCTGTGGCTTCCTCCTTCCTCATTGGAGGGACACCTGGGACTCCGACCCCCTCCATCACCTCCCTCCCTCGAGCTCATCTCCTCACACCAGGGCGTCTGACACAAGTTTCTCAACTCTGGCCTTGTCTAGATCTTTATGAACCCCCCATGGCTCCAGGCCCCAGACGGCATGAGGAGTTTCTATTTGCCACCTGCCTCCCTTCCCTGTCTCTAGTCAGCCCCTCCTAAACCACAAGGGAGCTGCAGTCTGGTCCTCTCACGTTGCTGTTCACTCAGCCAGCCCTTGGGCTTCTCTGATGAGACTCCAGGCCTCGTCTCTTGATACTTTATAAGGTGCCAGTACCCCCCACCCTCCCAAGCACAGAACATCCAAAACACACACCTCTGCCACCGGGCAGGAGAGGACCATGTGCTGGGTGAGAATGATGCCATCTGAGCCCTTGGACAAGAGGCGTGAGCCGCACAGTGCTGTCGGTGGCGTGTGCTCACGTCCCACGGCCTTTCCGTGGGTGCAGTCCCGCCAAGTACACAAAATGACAGGGAGGATGCAGAAACGGGGGAAAGCCCCTGTGCTCGTTCATCAGCACGAAAACACAGCGATGGGGAGGCCAGACGAGCCCAGGTGAAGTGAGGCCACGTTTGAGCAGACGGTGTCTGAGTCGCGTTCCCATGAGGCACTGTCACCGGCAAGTCACTGCCAGGCTTTCTCAGAGCAGGAGACACTTCGCTCCCACCCTTTCCCGCTCCATACAGAGCGCCCTCGCCTCGTTGGGAGGCCCGCGCCCAGCTGCCCTACTCCTGCGCCAGCCGAGCTCCAGCCTTGGTCAGCGCTGCCTCCTGTCGTGAGGTGCAGAGACCAAAAGTGCTCAGGGCTGGAGAGCCACCTGGGGAAAGGATCTCTTCCTCTCAGGGTTCCCACTGCCCTCCCATTGCCTCCTGCATGCCTCCGGCCGGTCTGACTGCCAGAAGGTGGCCTCCGGGTCCAGGCCCAGGTCTTCGTCCTCCCCGGTTCGGCCTCTTTCTGGAAGCGTGGTGCCTCACGCTGGCCAACACGGGGCTCACGACACTCCTGGGTACCTGCAGCCTCTCCCTGGGTTAGGCCCCGCATCTTAGCTCTTCCAGTCTCGAAGAAAGAGCGCAGTCATCTTGAACCTTTTCTTCTGCCCTTTAGAAAACCATTCAATAAGGCCAGTCCTGTGACAATTGGTTCTCAACACTTTTCCTTCAGAGAAATGCCCATTTCTGCCTGCCCTTTGCTTCCTATCTCTAAGCCAATCTCCTTCTAGCCCAGATTAATCCCTTTATCCCATGGTGACCCAACTATGGAACAGCCTTTGAGAAGGATGCTATAGGCCTTGCCCATGACCCGTCATTTTCTCAGAGGACCCAAAGGGGCTGATCAAGCATGACTCCCTCACCCAAGTGCTGTCTTGCCTCTCCCTCAGGCATCACGCCTCCTTAGGAATCTTGCATTCCTACCTGCAATTGTAGAATCCAGCCTGTAATTCTGGGTCCCTTCTGGGACCCTTTCTTGGGCATGGGGTCTCAAAAAACGCCTGACCATCCCCTTGCTCAAGGGTACTGGTTCCAAAATTGATCACAACCTCTGTGGTTTCAACAGACGCATTTTGGTCAACACAGTCACGACGTGAAATATCCCCTAGTTCCTCCTTTGCTTGAATAGTTTCTATAGCAATGTCACCTCCTCTGGTCTCCAAGGACTCTGAGAGCCCTCTAGATACCAGGCAGGGTCCCTACAGAAGCCAAAAGGCTTTCTTCCCACAGGGTGTGAAGCAGGGGGCCAGGAAGTAAGAGAAGGGGTCCCCGATTGGGTGGGTGGAGGGGCGGGCTCCCCCCACCCCCTGCCTCCTCCGAGCAGGATCTTCTTCCCAGGATTCTCCAGGAGAGTAGGGTGCCTGTTGAGTTGAAAACACCTGGGCTCTCTGTGCCCTGGAAGGAGTCAAACCACCGTCCTTTGGGCTATCAGAAGTGACCACCAAGTCCTGGGGCAGGGTGGCGTGTGCCTGGCTGACTTCTGACTCATGACCTGGGGTGAGGAACCCCCCAGCACATCACACATCCCTCCCTCAGCACCACTGTGAGGCGGAGGGCCCCAGGCAGACACATACCATGCAGTGACAGGACAGTCTGTCTGGTCAGACTGGCATTGGAATGATCGGGAGGAAACTCTGGTCCACTGCCTTGCTTTCCTCTTCTGACTTACTCAAAAGCGAGTTTCTTTTTTTCTCCCAGAAACTTAATGGCACACCCCTAATGCCTTATACTCAAGCCTCACCCAAAATTTTCCAAAGCAGTTCAGCACATCCTTCACTCAGGCTCAGAGAACTGAACTGACTTGGTCAAGATCACACAGTATGTAAGTGACAAGAGCTCTGACTCCAAAGTCCCTCATTTTTCTCACCACCCACACCACTTCCCAGATAAGCCCACAGACCTAGAGCCCACAGAGGTTGAATTTCCACTGTGGAACCAGTACCCACGCCCACAGCCTCATCCGGTGAAAAGGAGGAGCCAATCCTCTGGGGTCTAGAAGGCCAGGGAAGCTCTTTCTCTGCTTGAGTTTCCACCAGCCTGGCAGGGACTGAGAAGAGAGGCATTTTCCCATCGGTGATCAGGAACAGAATTAGCATTTAGCTCTTAGATCCAAGGCCAAGCTACAGAGCTCCTCTCTCTTATTGCCACAAATTCCTAACCCATCTCAAGCTACCTTTGTATTTAGCAAGTTCATAGCATGCTCCACGTTCATGAGTAAAGGTCCTGTTCCTTCAAACCAACCAGGCCCAGAGCATCAGACTCCTAACCCCAGACCAGCCACTTTCTGGACGCCGCACCCTGCTAGATAGGGCATCCCCCATCCCACTCCCCCTTCAGATTCCCGGTTCTGAGGACTGCTAGGGCAAGGAGTTTGCATCTCTTAGGCGGAGAAGTGAAGAAGGGAAGGAAAGGAAGCTGGACCTCTCATTAGCATTCTGGTAACTAACTTAGTGCAACCTTGGGTTGGCGAGAAAATGGCTTGCTTCTGGGGGGGAGCCCAGACCTCTCCGCTGTCTGAATATTCCATGTGTTTGTTTCCCTAGAGGGCTAGAGAACCCTGGACACAGAGTTCAGCAAGAGAGAGTGAAATTAAAAGAGGTTGTGAGTCTTTAACCTTGAGCCTGAAATGAATGTGAATCAATCCCAGACTCTTGGCTTCCTTGAAGCCGGGTAAACATTCGAGTATGTCGAACCCGCCCCAGACCGGGGCCCATGCATTTGCTCAGAGCCATCGACAACGGGCATGGGGCTCCCCACCCGCTTTGTGCTGATGGAACCAAAACGTCCGAAAGCCCACAGACCGAGGCCCTTCCTCTCTTCCCCCTCACCCCACGCCCCAGTGCAGCTCATGCCAGCAAGGCCCATCACCAGGGCAGGCAGGGAGGGGAGATGGGAGAGCTTTTTTTTCTTCCCATACTTTTTTCCATTTCAGCCGCGAGAGATCCGAAGTGGAGACTTGAGACGGCCGTGGCGGGGTGTCCCGAAAAGTCTTGTCCCCACAGTCTTGTCCAGAGCAGTTCATTCTTTCTGTTGTCTCCATTCCAGGGGGAGGGGGAGGGGCCTACATCTCATTGTGTGTCATCCCCTCCGCGTTGTCAGTCACACGACAGGGTCCTGCCACCATCCCTCCTCCTCCACCAGGCGCTCCCGGCTGGCATCTTATTGCAGTTCAGCCAGGCTCTGGGCTGAGCAGCTACAATGATCATTATTATTGCCATTTTACAGTTAAGAAAACTGAGGCCTGCAACATCTTTTTTGTTGTTGTTTTCACTTAGTCAAGGGAGTAGTGGCCCAGTTATCAGGATATCAGAATACTGAATAATCTCTACAGAGCCACAAATAGGGAATCCAGGGAGAAAGAGACCTCAGAGCAGCCAGATGGCCATCACGGACGACCAGCACTAATGCATGGCGTCTGGCTGGCTCTCTCTTGGCACCCGATGCCTCTTACTGAAAGCAGGATTCCACCAGGCAGGTTTCCCTGGAGTCCCCCGCTCATAGCACATAAGAAGGAGAGGGGACAGAGATGCTTTTGAGAAGACAAGGGAAAGCCAGAACTAGTAAGTGATGGCTGACAGCAAAGGAGAAAAACTTAAAAAAAAAAAAATCAAAACTGTGGGGTCTTACACAAGACCAAGAAGGCTTATTGACAAACTTAAATTCTTCTCTGTGTTCTCTAAACTAAAAGGCAGAGGAGCTTAGGATGTGCTTTAGAAAGACTGCTCTCTGAAACAGTCAAGCAAACCCTGAGCTGTGACACTTAAAACCGTCAGCCACAGTCACTGTGAAAATTCACTCCCACACACAGGGCTTTCCCCCCTGAGCCCCACCAACGAGCTACCTCTGGGTTTAGCTCCGCAAATCCTGGGACCACGAGGGCCTCCCCACAACTGCCCTGTCAGGTCCTCTGTCCCCCTACAGGCCTGTGATGTGGGGGGAGGGAAGGCCAAGACGGACGGCCTCAGCACCCCGGCCGCCTCAGCTGAGGCTCTGCTCCTTGGAAGCATGGATACCGCCTTGCTTTCCCCACCACTGGCTCCGCTCTGAGTTGGGGCTGGGAAGAGAGGAGGAGGCGCCTTTGTCCCGAGTCCCATCAGCCCCTTGACATGGCAGGCTTGGCTCCCCCTCCCAGGAGTCCAGAGAAGGGATGCCTCTCTTCAAAGTGAGGGTCCGGTTCCTGTGCACCCTGTGAGGTGGGACAGGGGACGGCCAGGCCGGTGGTGTGGCTCGCCCGCAGTGGCAGAGCCCGGACGCAGACTCGGGTCTTCCCGACTCTGGATCCAGTGCTCTGCCCACTGGCCTGGACGACTCAGCGTCCAGCCTCCTTCCATTCTTCAGGGAACCCAGCTTCCAACTGAGACACAGAAAATGAAAGAACTTGCCGTTTTGTGGCTCAGTTCCACAGCCTCTTAGAATCCTACCCAGGGCCTGGATTTGGCCCTCTGATTTTGGCCTCGTTTTTTGGTATTGTGTTTTCAAAGCACAAATAAAGAAAGGAGGAAAAATCCCCAGGAAATAAGGGACCCCAAAGCCAACTCCAATGAGTGGCCAGGGCTTTGAGTCTATACTCGAGTGTTTACCTCCCAAATGCATGAAGGGAAGAAACGTTGGGTACAAACGACCTCCATTCACATTGTCCAGGCTTCCAAGTGTAGCCGTGTGTCGTCTGTGTGTGCCGTGTGGCTCCCGCCCCCCACCCCGCCCCGTAGCATGCTCGTGTCCCTGAACGTCATCAGCCGCTGCCTCCGTCGTGCTTTCTGGCTGCCTCTGCTCTGCACCCCAGAAAGCCCCGAGTTGGCTTCGGTTTGCTGTGCTGCTTCGGTTTGATGTTGCCCTTCTCTGTTTGGCCCTCGTGTGTCCCTTCTCATCCCGGCTCATCCAACTGTCTCTCCTTTCTGTTCCTTTTCTGTTTGTGACACGTTATCTGTTCCATGTCGTGTGGTTTCTTAACCGCGTGTGGTTTTTCTAAGATTAATTTTTTACAAATAAATAGCCTCTCCTCCTTCCTCCTTTATTCCCACCTGGTCTCGCACCCCTTCTGCATGGTCGAACCTCTGCTTTAAAGTTAACAAGGCTCAGTCTCTCACTAGGTCTGGGTGCCCGCTGGAGTGGACTAAGCTTCCTCTAACCACAGTTTCCCATCATCGCTATGATGGGCCTTCCTTCCTCCTGTCCTAATACTGTAGTCTTTACCCAAACCCAAGCAATCTTAAAAACCTCACGGATGAACACAACCTAAATCCCCGCTTCCGTTCTTCCCTCTCCTCTCCGTGCTCATGACACCCAGCGACTGTGGATTCCAGCCACCTGCTGTGCCCGAACCCCCTCTCCCCCACCCGCCCCTCCTCCGAGCCCCCCAGAGCTTGGCCGCCGGCCCCCCTGGGGGCAGCGCTCCTCACCCCCGTGCTTCCCTTGCAGATCCGCGTCGTGAAGGCGTTCCGTAGCTCTCTCTATGAAGGTCTAGAAAAGCCTGAGTCTCGAACCTCCATCCATAATTTCATGGCTCATCCTGAATTCCGGGTCGAAGATTCACAGCCCCACATTCCCCTCATCGACGACACCGACCTGGAAGAAGATGCCGCGCTCAAGCAGAACTCGAGCCCGCCGTCCTCGCTCAACAAGAACAACAGCGCCATCGACAGCGGGATCAACCTGACGACCGACACAAGCAAATCAGCTACCTCTTCAAGTCCAGGGAGCCCCATCCACAGCCTGGAGACGTCGCTTTAGCTGAGGACCCCGCCACCACCCACCTCCCGGGCACCCACCCGTCCAGGCACCCGACTCACCCAAGCAGCAGCAAGCCACAGCAGGAAACCAAATACTGGCGAGAAAACCGTTTCCACCCAACAGACCCTTTTTCTGGCTGCGATGCTGTTTGAACTCTTTTTCACTTCGAGGCGAGGGCGGGATCTCCTCCGGGAGCTTAAGGGAGTGAGCGGTTTTTCCCAGAACTAGCCCTTCCTGGCTCCCACCCGACATGGACCAGCCATGCACCCGCCCGGCGCCATGTCCCCTGCATGAATGTACTGTACACTTCCGGTCCTCCCCTTGTTTGGTTTTTGGGGGGTTGGGGAGGGGGTTTTTTTGTTTGTTTGTTTGTTTTCTTAGGCGGGAACTGCAGACAGACTCTTTTCTGAGACTATTTATCCAATCCACTGGTCTGTGAGTTTTTGAAATGCTTGCGCAGCATGGTCTCAGTTGTATAGGTTAATTTAACAACTTTTTGAAATTGCAGAGCTTAACTCGCCTAGTAAATTTGCACCAATGGAACCGAAGAACTTCAGACACTCACAAGGTTATATCCATTTCTTTGTATCTATATCAACGTATACTTCCCCAAGACTGTATACGTCCATATAGATAGGTAGATATAGATGTGTCTATATGTATATATATATATATATATATATATATATATATACACACATGGATATATAAAGTTTCTTTGCCGGCATGTTGCCTTGTTTCTGCTTAAATTGCTCTATTTTAACTTATTTATGTCCTAAAAGAAGAATGTAATTTGTTTACAAACCTGTAGATAACGTCTTCGGCTATTTGTACGGTTTAAGAACACTGGTGGCTGAGATGCTATAAGAACAGTTCAGCCTGATAGACACCTCCCTGGATTGCATCCTTGATGTTTTACGATAGCCATGCTCCGATTTTTGCCTGCTACTTCCGTTCAATTATGTGACTACCGAGGGAGGCTCAGGCAGAAGCCAAATGTTAGCGAGTATCCATCCCGAGGGGTCCCACAGCGTGCTCCGTAGACAAAGGGGGAGGAGGAGAGAAGTCTTCCTGCGCTCAAAGCACTGATGGCCAGCCCGGCCCCAGGGTGACGGGGTTGGCAAAGCACTGGGTGAAGACTTTTCTCTCAATGAAACTCACTTGAGTTTACTAAGAGCATTTCAAATAGAGATTCTCTCTGGCGCTGTCTGTACAGAGACTGAGGTAGTTTTGCAATATTATAAACGCTATTGTGTTGATTTTTTTTTCAGTTAGTAATTTCGAGGCTTGTTTCCTTACGAACTGCAGCAGATGAGCTGTTGGCCTATTGGATGAGGATCATTATGGTTTGCTGCTCTTATTTTTATTTTTGAAGAAGAACAGCCTTTTTCTCTGCACTATTTAGATCCGAACGAACCTTATGACGTGTATATTGAGATGTATTCAGTGTGATTTTTTTAAACCAAATTGTCTTCCTGTAGTCGCAATATATACTGTAGCCTTTGAACAGCAAGTCTTGCTTTCCCAGACAGAAAGCCATTCTGAAACCCTACAGTATCACAGGTGAGAAAAGGTGGTTATTTTTTCCCTGAGACAATAACAGCACTAGTAATCCCACTTAATAAGAGCTTATTTAATTGTATGTCAGCCTCTTAACTGCTAAGCACTTTGTGGGTATCAGCTTTTTTCATAAAAGAACTTTTGTATTTAATACAAAGTTTGCTTTGAGACTTTTCAGCATACGATCTTTTTCCATAAACTTGTACAGTGCAAAAGACATTTTGAATACCATGATCGATGATGTCCCATGCTTCAAGGAAAACCAAACGCTTCTGCCTCGCTTGCAAAATGCATTCTTCACACTGACCCTTCCCACAGTTGCTCTGTGTCTACCCGGGCCCTTCCCTTCTCCAGGCCCAGAGAATTCTTCCACAAACAAGATGAGAGCCACTCGGGAAAAGAGCCATAGTCAGCTGGGAGGGCCTGCATCTGGATGGCTGTGGAGAAACCCGAGGGTTTAGGACCCCAAGTCAGCCCATCCCACCTGGCAACACCTTCCTGGAAGGAGGACCTTCTTTGCGCAAGAGCATCTCCTGAATGTCGTGAAGAAATATCTCTGAATGTACCCAGCAGAGGAAACTGCATCCCCCGAGGGGTGACCACCCTCAGATATGCTTATGGGATTCCAAGACCAATACCGCCCACTGTTCTCCTCAGAGAAAGGAAAGACCCGCTCCTGTAAAACCTGGGGCAGCTTTGGAACATGGTGTTTTTTGTAGTTTCCTTTTTCAAGGTTCTCCATCTCCCGCTTTGTTCCAACCTTGTGTCCGTGACCTCATTCCATGACACCAGGAAAGCCCCGCTTGCACACCACGCTCCCTGCTCATTCGGAGCCAGGACGCAAGGGAAGCAGGAGGGGGTCTCCCCTAGTGGGACCCAGCCCAGGGGAGAGGGAGCCATGGAAGCTACCGAGAATGCCCCACGTCAGTGTTGGTCTTTTCTTGTCAGGAATGATGGTTGCTCACACACACACACACACACACACACACACACACACACACACACACCCTCGCCCTCACACTTGCACACACACATCCACACACACAGGAAATGATTGGTTTGTCAGAACTCCCTGTAGTACATAGAGCTTGCACTCGGCGTCCTATATCTAGCAGCATGGGGTACGTTTGGCAGTTCACCCCATTAGGGGGTAAATAATTTATGACCATTCATCTGTTTTTATGAATTTTTTTATCTAGACAATAACTGTAAATAAAGAACTCACCATCTCTGTTCATTTAATACTATGCAATGGTGATGCTTTCAATTGCTGACTCTTCTTACTCCGCAACATGGTTCTGAAATGTCTGTGGTCTTAAAAAAAAAAAAGGCAAAAACCAACATAAAACAGAACATAGTAAATATGTACTCTGTAATGTATACTTTTTGCTGGTTTTGGACTGCACCATCCCCTCAGCTTCTTGTCTGCCCTCTGGACAGGGGCTCCAGGAGAAGGTAGCATATTCAGTTCCAAGGTCTAAGCTCACCAATCTGTCTCCGCCTAACAGATGACGGAAGACCAGGGGACCCATTCAATGAGTCACCCACCTTTGGAGGTGGACAGGGAGGAAACTGAAGAGTTTCCTTCCCTAACTCAGCAGCAGCCTGGGTTGCTCCCACCAGCCCCCCACCGTAGCCCCTTGCCCCCTTGTCCCAACCAGAGCAGAGAGTGGACAAGAAGGAGGGCCCCCTGCTTCTGAGACCAGACCAATGATAGTGACTGCACTGGGACAAGGACCCTGGACCTGTCTCAGCCCGGACATCCCAGTTATTGAACAGCCGCTCTTCCCCAACTGTGCTGAAATTCCCGCTTTACCACATCCTGACAGCTCAGAGAGACTTGGGTCTATTTCTGGAATATCTCCTCTGTTCCCTTATCTGGGTGTCTCATCTGGCACCAACCACACAGTTTTAATTATTGTCACTTTATATAATGTTTCATTATGTGGTGGGATAAATACCCTTCGCTTTTTTTTTTTTTTTTTTTACAAAATTTCCTGGTTATTCTCTCACATCTATTCTTCCAAGTAAACTTAAAATTTTGCCGAGTCCTGCATCCTCCTGCCCTCCTCTCACTCCAAATATTGGGCCCTTTCATTGTAGGTGCAAACATCTTCCCACCATTGTAAGCACTGTCCACCCCAGCTCACTAAATAGAGAGCCCTCTATGGAGAAATAAAAAGGACATCCTGAATCTTGAGGGAAGCCAGATAGTCCTCCCATCATCTCACCTGTCCCCTAAGCCAGGGTGTCGTTAGGAGAGGCCACCAAGCCCCCACCCCATCTCAGTGTGGGACCCAAAGTCACCCACCTTGGCTGTACTGAGGTGGACCCGCCATCTGCCCTGGTCCAGGCAAGAAAGAGGGGTCTCTCCCAGACCTGGAGCTACCGGAATGTGTAGCCCAGTTACCAATTCTCCTCATGGAGAAATGTTTATTCCTATATCCCTTTCCTGAACTATTTTGGTGGGGAGAGGGTCACTTCTTGCTCATTATTCACAGTTTTCAGCAGTTGTGATACGTCCTTTGGGATGCAGCAATCTCTTGCCTGGACCTTCTCACCACCCTGATGACTCCCCCTAGTGGTTCTGGCTCTACTTACAGGATGCTGTCAAACGCACACTGTGACGTGCCTCCCACACAAAACTCTCTCCGTAGGGTCGGAGATCCCACCATTAGAAGATGGCGGGTGGGGTGGAGATGGGTTGCGTTTCTCTGAAGGCTTCTGGGTCCTCCAGAGACGAGGCTGAAATCAAACAACAGCAGAAAATCCCCAGGTCTTTCCCAAGTTCCAAAGCAAGCTCTCCTGATTTTGATGTAAAGATCCTGTTCATCCAAGTGGGGGGGGGGGGATCCCAGGCCCTGGGCATCAGCCATCACCCCCTCCACCGAAAACAAGATATTTAAGGCTGCTTTGGGACTGCCCTTCTCGGCTCCCCAAGTCTGTTCTGTAACGCCTGTGGTGCTCTCCTCACCTTTCCTCTCGGGGCGGGGAGGGGTTAGTCGCCACACTTTGCTAACTCTCACGTGCACATATTTTATACCAGAGTAGCGAGGAAATGGTGCCGCCTCCAGCTTCCACGAGCTACCCGGGCTCTGGGGGGCTCTGGGGAAATCGGGGCTGGGACGTGACTGTGCTTTTATTGTACACTCTTGATTTCTCTGTATCTCTGGCTTGTGCTCTTTGTAATTAATGGGATTTGTCTGCCTTTTCAACACTATACTGAGCAATAACAATAAATGCACACGTGGAAATGCAGACACAGTACACATCACAAGGCCTTTTTCCGTGGGACAGCTGGGTCCCCGCCCTCCGTGGATTTGAACTCGGAAGCCAAGGGCCTGGGAGGGAAAGGCACTTTGCCCAAGGGTGCATGGCTCAGAGGTGGTCTCTCTCCTTCCGCCGAGTCACACCTTTTGAACAGTCACCATTTGAGGGAGGCAAGTTCAGCTTGCCATGAGTCATTAACCCTCCACGAGGAACAGCTGACAATCCCAGAGGGCAAGACTCTGGGGGAAGAGGCCTCAGGAGGATGAAGAAGAGGTGGAGCTTCAGGGTCTGGGAGGTCAGGGCACAGATTAGGGAAAGCTTTTTAGCTTTGGGGTCTGGGATTAACCGGAGGGAGCTGATGGGAGATGTGGACAAATGATGTAGGTGGTATCCCCCACTGGGGACAGGGGGATGCAGAAGGGACCCTGGCACACTAAGAGTCTGAACTTTGCACACCTCTGGTGGACATCAACAAAGAACGAGAATGTGCCCAGACCAAGAGACAGTGCCAACGTTGGTTCAAAGGTTGATGGTTGCACATGCGCGTGCGCGTGCACACACACACACACACACACACACACACGAAAATTCAGCTCTTCTCAGGGAAAACTGATCCCCAGATCAAGCGCTGTAGGCCCAGCTGCTTCCAAACCCAAACCCAGTTTCACATCCAAAGGTCCATTTACTCCCAAGATCAACCTTCCAGAGGAGGTATTATTACAATTCCCACTTAACAGAAGAGGAGACGGCAGCTCAGAGAAGAGAAGGGTGTGCCCACCTAGTAAGTAGGGGATACAGTATTGATACCTTGCAGTCTTGATGCCAGAATCAGCACTTAAAACTTTTCACCTCCACCAGCAAATACTCTAATGAATAGGATAACAGTTGCACTGTTTGTCCCAAATCCTCAATCTCTCCAACTTCAATGCCTACACCAGGGAATTCCTTAAATAACAACTATGCCCCAGGCATTGTGTTTGTATTTTATCTAACGTGTCATCGTCCCCACTTTCTACTGGAGGAAAGTGAGGCTCAGAAGGAAATGATATGATTTTATCACCCAGAGAATCAGTAGTACATCTACAGATCTGAGATCAGGGGATGTCCCTTGAAGAACAGGAGACCCAAGGGCCCCTCCCACTCTGTTCCCTGCAGTATTTCCACCATAAGCACCACCCCTCACACCCCTGCAATCTTTTTCCATTAGAGGGAAATTATGGGTCTTGAAAGCTGGGGTGGGGGTGGAGGGTGAGTTGCTACCCGGAGGCCCAGCCCTGAGTTCTGTAAGACCCCATTCCCCGACACCCTCTCCAAAGCTCCTCGATGGTCTGGGTCTATCACACCCTCTGAGCCTTAACATCGTCCCTCCAGCAGTGACCATCTCCTGCTAGGACTCTTCCCTCCAGTTTCAAGAGGGGAAACAGGGATTTTGACTCACCCAAGGGAAGCCTGGACTCCATCCTGGGTCACTCAACTCCTTAAAGCCATGAGAGATCAAGGGCTGCCAGACCATGTGTGGCTGAGGGGAGGCCCCAGGCTCTGTCCAGCTGTACAGCATTCTCACTGTGCCGATGGGAAGCCAGGGACCTAGGGGTTGGGGAAACTGGCGATTGGGTCCTGGGCTCTAGCTGCAGGAGTCTGGCTGAGATCCTTCCTTGCCTGGGGAATCTACCTGGTGGGCCAGACTCACAGGATCCCAGAGCTATGAGGAAGGGGCAGTTTGAAGGCATGGGTCCTCTGGCCTGGAGAGGGCAGGGCGAGAGGCTCAGCCTCTGGCTAGGGGGTTATTCCCTGGGCTTCTTTGCCCCTGGTCCCAGCCTTGGGTCCTGAGGAGAGACTGACAAGGAAGCACTAAGACCAGTCTGGCCACTACTCCCAAAATTAGTCATCCTAAATTGTTCACCATAAGGCCAGTCGCACCCAGAACCACAGAGAGGTGGGTGGAAGTGTAGTTACGTATGAGTTCCTTTTTTCATGTATGGATCTCAGGAAAAGGGAAGGGTTGGTAATGAGAGAAGACAGGTTAGAGCTTCAGATTTCAAGTCCCGGGCCTGGCTCGCCTGGAAAACGAGAGTCCCACCCCTTTGGTCTCGAGCGTCACGCACGGAGAAGGGGAGGGGCCGTGGGAAGGCTTAGCACCGCCCCAGAAAGGACGGAACCTTCGTGCGAGCGGAGCGCGCTGCTGCCCGGAAGCTCCTGCGCCCGGGCCAGACCGCCTGCGAGCCCGGCACCGGAAGTGAGCTGTTCCGAGGCGCCTCCGGGACCTGCCACGTCCGAGGCCTGGCGCTGCCGCTGCCGCTGCCGCCGCCGCCGCCGCCGTCGCCGCCGCAACCATGGTGAGTGCTGGGGCCGGGGTCGCCGAGCGGAGTTCTGGCCGTAGTCGCGGCCCTCCCGGGTTCTTCGCCGCGCTAAGGTTCAAGCCCCGAGTTGGGGCCGTTCAGCTCTCCCGCACCGCTTCGGGTCTGGGGGTCTCTGGCCCTGCCCGTCCGGACCTTTCGGAGGGGGAGGCCAAGCGGAGGCCGCGGAACCGCCCAGAACTCTGCGGGCCGCGTCTCCTGCTTCTTCTTTTCCTTCTCTTTCCCCAACAATTGAAAACAAAACCCCAAACACCGTTGGAGCTACTGTGGCCTGAGCCCTTACTAGTTTCCAAGCATTGTTCCTAATCTCAGCCTACTAACAGCCCCATGAAGTCGGGGCTGTTATTATCGACCTTTGACAAATGAGGAAGCTGGAGGTTCAGAGGTGAAGCCTCTTGCACAGGGAACAAGTGGCAGAGCTGAGATTCAAACCCTCACAACCATTCCCTTCTCCCACCTCCCGCCTCTCCCAGCAGAGATGTTTGTGGAACGGGTGCTTAGCCCAGGGCCCCGAGGTAGGACGGGCACTTCAGGAAACTGATGTAAGGATGAGCTGAATGTTCCTGTGATGCAGGGGCTCGGGTTTTTAAACCTCTGTGGTATCCACAGTGTACATTCACTCCACACTTACTCATCCAGTGAATGACCGCCAGTGGGAACTAACGGATAGAAGCATCTAGCCTGAGCCTGGCACAGAGGGGGGGTTCAGTAAGCCGGTGCTCTCGGGAAATGGCTGTGCCTGGGTTTTTGAGGAAACGTGGGTGAACCCAGAAGTCTGGACGCTGGGTTTGGTTCTTGCTTTGCAGGGCACTGGGTTTTAAATTTCTCGGGGGTTTTTTTGGTCTCTGATTCTTCAGCTGCTAAGTAGAGTTGGGGTCTCTTACACCCTGTCACTCCACTCTTTTTAAATGAGTTTTTAACTCATTAAGTAATTCTGAAGAGCTTAATTGTTTTGAGGGCTGTCTTTTACTACTTAAGGAAGACCGTACATCTTGAGGTGCTTAGGAGGAGGGACTTTTTTTTTTTTTTAAGGAGCTTTAAAAAAAAAAAGCACTTGTTCATCAATCCTGGTTGGTGCGTGAGAGTGGTTCAAAATAAATGCTGGTTATCTCCAAGGTCCTCTGGCGAACTAGTATGAAACTATCAGTAAGCTTTCTTCCTGCCTCTGCTTAGCCCTCAGCCATTGATTTAGGGAATTGGATGTAACAACTAGATGGGCAGCCTAGTCCATCTAGTTGTGGGCTGGGAGTTAGCAGGTGGGGCTGGGAGTTAGCAGGTGGGGCTCTTCTCCCAGCTCCACCTTTAACTAGCTCTGTGACTTGAGCAGGTGC
This sequence comes from Orcinus orca, assembly GCF_937001465.1. Taxonomy (NCBI): domain Eukaryota; kingdom Metazoa; phylum Chordata; class Mammalia; order Artiodactyla; family Delphinidae; genus Orcinus; species Orcinus orca. The sequence goes on from NC_064568.1 coordinate 6,815,889, forward strand.
TTTCTATTCCCTGGGCTTCTTCATCTCCTTAGTCCATCGGACAGCTGTGATGAACTCTGCCCTTCGGCCTTCCCAGTGCACGTGTGAGAGTACTTTGTGTCCCCTTATCTTCCTTACTTGCCTTTGCAGACCTCGGGGGCTGCTTTGTGGGGCATCTAGACTTTGGTGAGAGAACCTATGCTTACTTGACATGTACATTTTGAACTGCTTTGCAGCCATCCTCTTCTAGTATCCACCTTTCTGAAAAGTCAGGTCAGACTCTATACCTGCAGGGCTTGTGCTGGAAAAAGATGACATGGGGGAAATGGTAAGAAATATCACTTCCAGTCTGAAACTTCCTTTTCCATCCCTTTTCTATCCCAAGAGTTTTGAAAGAATAGTGGTTGAACAAAGTAAAGCTGTGCATTTTTGTTCATTTACTTATTCATTCAGCAGATAGTCACTGAGCTCCTTCTGGTTGCAAAGCACTGTACTGGGTGATTTGAGAGGATTCAGAACGGCCAATGACACCGACCCTGGCTCCAGGGAGCTCACCTTCTAGTTGGGAGAAGAAACAGTGTAAAGTGTTGTAGACATTCAGTGTTGATATTCAGAGGAGTCCAGCCAGTTGGGGAATCTGGGAATCTTCAAGATGGGGCAGGGGGCAGCGTAATTTGAGCTGCACCTCAGAGAATGGGTAGGAAGGTGATGACCATGGCAGCTCTGTTCCAGCCCTATAAACTGGGCTCTGTCACAGATGGTGTACCAGGGAGCAGCCTCAGGAGAATCAGTTGAATCAATTAGTGTTAAGTGTTAACCCTGTTGTGCAAAAAACTGCCTGGAACATCAGAGGCTCTGTCATCCGGGAAGGAACCCCGGCCATGGCTCCCTCAGGGTCCCTCTTCAACGTCAAATGTAGCCAGGACCGCTCATGCCGCCATCCCCCCTTCTTTGCTCATGTTTTGCCCTCTGATTGGACTGTACTTTTTTTCCCCTGTGCCACCTGGCAAATTCCTCATCACCTGAGCCGAGTTTATGTCCACCACCACCAGCCCCTCAGACTGCTATAGCACATGTTAACCACCATTAAAGTATTTATCTTGCCTTGTTGGGGTTACTTATGTGCAGGCTTCTCAGGGGCAAGAAGTACCTCTTTTGCATGTCTGTATCTCCAGTCCCTGGCACAGTGCCTGGCAAAATGAAGGCACTTAGAGTGAACATTTACTGAATGAATGAATGAATGAACAGATGCAGTCAAGAACTTTAAAAATGATCAGTGGATTCAATGAGATGATTGCATTCTAACTATCAGTGCATTTACCAACAATATCTTTGGTTCTAGGTGTCAGTAATTAACACTGTGGATACTTCCCATGAGGACATGATTGTAAGTATTCCTTTAGCACTTCCTCACATGCTGTGGACATGGGCATTTCTGTTGATCATTTATGAATCCACTGTGGCTTTGCAGCCTTTGATAGTTAGGCTGTAACCCGAGGGGTATGGTCAGTCTCCCAGCAGTGCCCTCTGAGTTGGCAGGGCTGTGATAGTCTGGTCACTGTACGGCAGGAGAAACCTGGAAACAATTTGTAGCTCAAGGTCCTCGGTCTCCTGGCCAAAAAAGTAACTGTCTCTGGGATGGGATGGAAGTGGGTGCAGAGGTTTGAATTAGTCTTCCCACCTGTATTCCTCCTGCTGTCACTTCTTAGCCCCATGGGAAAGGGAAGAAAGAAATAGGAAGATGACTCAATACAAAGGCAGAGCCAGGTAGGACCGGCACAGACAGCAGGCCAGACAGTACTCTTTGAACCGGAAGTCATTAACTCAAGGCGTTTCCTGAGAGGCAAACATAGGGTTTGGTGTAAAAGACAGGGCAGTGGTAGAAGGTCCAGAGGTTAAAGTCTCCAGCAGCAAAGATGTGGACTCTGCTTCTTGCAGTGCAAGGAGTCCAGGTAGCCTTTGAACAGGACCCAGGTCAGTCAGCCTACAGCATTTCATCCCAGGCATCCTGCCATCACATCCTTCCTACCAGCAGTTGCTTTGGGACTTCTGAGGGGCTGCCTAGTCTCAGAATTGTATGTTCCCTGGGTGGGATCATGTGTGTTCTAGCTGTGAGACCACACCTCCTTGGAGACAGCGTGGCACCTTGGGTAAGAAGATCCAGTCTAAGATCCCTAGTCAATCTCTTTTTTTTTTTTTTGAATTTTATTTTATTTATTTTTTTATACAGCAAGTTCTCATTAGTTATCCATTTATACATATTTGTGTATACATGTCAATCCCAATATCCCAATTCATCCCACCACCACCACCCCTGCCGCTTTCCCCCCTTGGTGTCCATACGTTTGTTCTCTACCCCTGTGTCTCTATTTCTGCCCTGCAAACCGGTTCATGTGTACCATTTTTCTAGGTTCCACATATATGCGGTAGTATACGATATTTGTTTTTCTTTTTCTGACTTCACTCTGTATGAGAGTCCCTAGATCCATCCACGTCTCTACAGATGACCCAATTTCGTTCCTTCTTATGGCTGCGTAATATTCCGTTGTATATATGTACCACAAATTCTTTATCCATTTGTCTGTCGATGGGCATTTAGGTTGCTTCCATGACCTGGCTATTGTAAATAGTGCTGCAGTGAACACTGGGGTGCATGTATCTTTTTTTTTTTTTTTTTTTTTGCGGTACGCGGGCCTCTCACTGTTGTGGCCTCTCCCGTTGCGGAGCACAGGCTCTGGACGCGCAGGCTTAGCGGCCATGGCTCACGGGCCCAGCCTCTCCACGGCATGTGGGATTTTCCCAGACCAGGGCACGAACCCGTGTCCCCTGCATCGGCAGGCGGACTCTCAACCACTGCACCACCAGGGAAGCCCTGCATGTATCTTTTTGAAATATGGTTTTCTCTGGGTATGCGTGCAGTAGTGGGATTGCTGGGTCATATGATAATTCTATTTTTAGTTTTTTAAGGAACCTCCATACTGTTCTCCATAGTGGCTGTATCAGTTTACATTCCCACCAACGGTGCAAGAGGGTTCCCTTTTCTCCACACCCTCTCCAGCATTTGTTGTTTTTAGATTTTCTGATGATGCCCATTCTCATGGTGTGAGGTGATACCTCATTGTAGTTTTGATTTGCATTTCTCTAATGATTAGTGATGTTGAGCAGCTTTGCACGTGCTTCTTGGCCATCTGTATGTCTTCTTTAGAGAAATGTCTATTTAGGTCTTCTGCCCATTTTTTGGATTGGGTTGTTTGTTTTTTTAATATTGAGCTGCATGAGCTGTTTATGTATTTTGGAAATTAATCCTTTGTCTGTTGGACAAATATTCTCTCCCATTCTGAGGGTTGTCTTTTTGTCTTGTTTGTAGTTTCCTTTGCTATGCAAAAGCTTTGAAGTTTCATTAGGTCCTATTTGTTTATTTTTGGTTTTATTTCCATTACTCTAGGAAGTGGATCAAAAAAGATCTTGCGGTGATTTATGTCAAAGAGTGTTCTTCCTATGTTTTCCTCTAAGAGTTTTATAGTGTCCGATCTTACATTTAGGTCTGTAAACCATATTGAGTTTATTTTTGTGAACAGTGTTAGGGAGTGTTCTAATTTCATTCTTTTACATGTAGCTGTCCATTTTGCCCAGCAGCACTTATTGAAGAGACTGTCTTTTCTCCATTGCATATCCTTGCCTCCTTTGTCATAGATTAGTTGACCATAGGTGTGTGGGTTTATCTCTGGGCTTTCTATCCTGTTCCATTGATCTATATTTCTGTTTTTGTGCCAGTACCATATTGTCTTGATTACTATAGCTTTGTAGTATAGTCTGAAGTCAGCGAGGCTGATTCCTCCAGCTCTGTTTTTTCCCTTAAGACCGCTTTGGCTATTCGGGGTCGTTTGTGTCTGCATACAAATTTTAAGATTTTTTTTGTTCTAGTTCTGTAAAAAATGCCATTGGTAATTTGATAGGGATTGTATTGAATCTGTAGATTGCTTTGGGTAGTATAACCATTTTCACAGTATTGATTCTTCCAATCTAAGAACATGCTATATCTCTCCATCTGTTTGTATCATCTTTAATTTCTTTCATCAGTGTCTTATAGTTTTCTGCATGCAGGTCTTTCATCTCCCTAGGTCAGTTTATTCCTAGGTATTTTATTCTTTTTGTTGCAGTGGTAAATGGGAGTGTTTCCTTAATTTCTCTTTCAGATTCCTCATCATTAGTGTATAGGAATGCAAGAGTTTTCTGTGCATTACTTTTGTATCCTGCAACTTTACCAAATTCATTGATGAGCTCTAGTAGTTTTCTGGTGGCATCTTTAAGATTCTCTATGTATAGTATCATGTCATCTGCAAACAGTGATAGTTATACTTCTTTCTTTCCAATTGGTATTCCTTTTATTTCTTTTTCTTCTCTGATTGCCATGGCTAGGACTTCCAAAACTATGTTGAATAATAGTGGTGAGAGCGGACATCCTTGTCTTGTTCCTGATCTTAGAGGAAATGCATTCAGTTTTTCGCCATTGAGAATGATGTTTGCCGTGGGTTTGTCGTATATGGCCTTCATTATGTTGAGGTAGGTTCCCTCTATGCCCACTTTCTGGAGAGCTTTTATCATAAATGGGTGTTGAATTTGGTCAAAAGTGTTTTCTGCATCTACTGAGATGGTCATATGGCATTTCTTTCTCAGTTTGTTAATATGGTGTATCACATTGATTGATTTGCGTATATTGAAGAATCCTTACATCCCTGGGATAAATCCCACTTGATCATGGTGTATGATCCTTTTAATGTGTTGTTGGATTCTGTTTGCTAGTATTTTGTTGAGGATTTTTGCATCTGTATTCGTGAGTGATAATAGTCTGTAATTTTTTTGTAGTATCTTTGTCTGGTTTTGGTATCAGGGTGATGGTGGCCTCATAGAATGAGTTTGGGAGTGTTCCTTCCTCTGCAGTTTTTTGGAAGTGTTTGAGAAGGATGGATGTTAGCTCTTCTCTAAATATTTGACAGAATTCACCTGTGAAGCCATCTGGTCCTGGACTTTTGTTTGTTGGAAGATTTTTTTTTTTTTTTTTTGCGGTACGCTGGCCTCTCACTGTTGTGGCCTCTCCCGCTGTGGAGCGCAGGCTCCGGACGCGCAGGCTCAGCGGCCATGTTTCCTTTGCCTAGCCGCTCCACGGCATGTGGGATCTTCCCAGACCGGGACACGAACCTGTGTTCCCTGCATCGGCAGACGGACTCTCAACCACTGCGCCACCGTGGAAGCCCTGTTGGAAGATTTTTAATCACAGTTTCAATTTCATTACTTGTGATTGGTCTGTTCATATTTTCTCTTTCTTCCTGGTTGAGTCTTGCAAGGTTATACCTTTCTAAGAATTTGTCCATTTCTTCCAGGCTGTCCATTTTATTGGCATAGAGTTGCTTATAGCAGTCTCTTAGGATGCTTTGTATTTCTGTGGAGTCTGTTGTAACTTCTCCTTTTGTATTTCTAATTTTATTGATTTGAGTCCTCTCCCTCTTTTTCTTGATGAGTCTGGCTAAAGGTTTATCAATTTTATCTTATCAAAGAACCAGCTTTTAGTTTTATTGATCTTTGCTATTGTTTTCTTTGTTTCTATTTCATTTATTTCTGCTCTGATCTTTATGATTTCTTTCCTTCTACTACCTTTGGGTTTTGTTTGTTCTTCTTTCTCTGGTTCCTTTAGGTGTAAGGTTAGATTGTTTATTTGAGATGTTTGTTGTTTCTTGAGGTAGGATTGTATTGCTATAAACTTCCCTCTGAGAACTGCTTTGCTTCATCCAGTAGGTTTTGGATCGTTGTGTTTTCATTGTCATTTGTCTGTAGGTATATTTTGATTTCCTCTTTGATTTCTTCAGTGATCTCTTGGTTACTTAATAACGTATTGTTTAGCGTCTATGTGTTTTTGTTTTTTACATTTTTTTCCCCTGTAATTGATTTCTAATCTCATAGCATTGTGGTCAGAAAAGATGCTTGATATGATTTGAATTTTCTTAAATTTACGGAGGTTCGATTTGTGACCCAAGATGTGATCTGTCCTGGAGAATGTTCCATGTGCACTTGAGTAGAAAGTGTAATCTGCTCTTTTTGAATGGAATGTCCTATGAATATCAGTGAAATCTGTCTGGTCTGTTGTGTCATTTAAAGCTTGCGTTTCCTTATTTTCTGTCTGGATCATCTGTCCATTGGTGTAAGTGAGGTGTTAAAGTCCCCCACTATTATTGTGTTACTGTCGATTTCCTCTTTTATAGCTGTTAGCAGTTGCCTTATGTATTGAGGTGCTCCTATGTTGGGTGCATATATATTTATAATTGTTATATCTTCTTCTTGGATTGATCCCTTGATCATGATGTACTGTCCTTCCTTGTCTCTTGTAACATTCTTTATTTTGAAGTCTATTTTATCTGATATGAGTATTGCTACTCCAGCTTTCTTTTGATTTCCATTTGCATGGAATATCTTTTTCCATCCCCTCACTGTCAGTCTGTACGTGTCCCTAGGTGTGAAGTGGGTCTCCTGTAGGCAGCATATATATGGGTCTTGTTTTTGTATCCATTCAGTGAGCCTGTGTCTTTTGGTTGGAGCATTTAATCCATTCACGTTTAAGGTAATTATCGATATGTATGTTCCTATGACCATATTCTTAATTGTTGTGGGTTTGTTTTTGTAGGTCGTTTTCTTCTCTTGTGTTTCCCACTTAGAGAAGTTCCTTTAGCATTTGTTGTACAGCTGGTTTGGTGGTGCTGTATTCTCTTAGCTTTTGCTTGTCTGTAAAGCTTTTGATTTCTCCGTCGAATCTGAATGAGATCCTTGCTGGGTAGAGTAATGTTGGTTGTAGGCTGTTCCCTTTCATCACTTTAAATATGTCATGCCACTTCCTTCTTGCTTGTAGAGTTTCTGCTGAGAAATCAGCTCTTAACCTTATGGACGTTCCCTTGTATGTTATTTGTTGTGTTTCCCTTACTGCTTTCAATAATTTTTCTTTGTCTTTAATTCTTGCCAATTTGATTACTATGTGTCTCGGCATGTTTCTCCTTGGGTTTGTCCTGCCTGGGACTCTCTGTGCTTCCTGGACTTGGGTGGCTATTTCCTTTCCCGTGTTAGGGAAGTTTTCGACTATAATCTCTTCAGATATTTTCTCAGGTGCTTTCTGTCTCTCTTCTCCTTCTGGGACCCTTGTCATGCTAATGTTGTTGTGTTTAATGTTGTCCCAGAGGTCTCTTAGGCTGTCTTCATTTCTTTTCATTATGTTTTCTTTATTCTGTTCTGCAGCAGTGAATTCCACCATTCTGTCTTCCAGGTCACTTATCCGTTCTTCTGCCTCAATTATTCTGCTATTGATTCCTTCTAGTGTATTTTTCATTTCAGTTATTGTATTGTTCATCTCTGTTTGTTTGTTCTTTTATTCTTCTAGGTCTTTGTTAAACATTTTCTTGCATCTTCTTGATCTTTGCCTCCCTTCTTTTTCTGAGGTCCTGGATCATCTTTTTTTTTTTTTTTTTTCTTTTGCGGTACGCGGGCCTCTCACTGCTGTGGCCTCTCTCGTTTCAGAGCTTAGGCTCCAGACGCACAGGCTCAGCGGCAATGGTTCATGGGCCCAGCCACTCTGTGGTATGTGGGTTCCTCCCGGACCAGGGCACAAACCCGCATCCCCTGCTTCAGCAGGCGGACTCTCAATTACTGCGCCACCAGGGAAGCCCGCTGGATCATCTTTACCATCATTATTCTGAATTATTTTTCTGGAAGGTTGCCTGTCTCCACTTCATTTAGTTGATTTTCTGGGGTTTTATCCTGTTGCTTCATCTGGTACAAAGTCCTCTGCCTTTTCATCTGTCTGTCTTTCTGTGAATGTGGTTTTCCTTCCACAGCTACAGAATTGTAGTTGATCTTGTTTCTGCTGTCTGCCCTCTGGTGGATGAGGCTATCTAAGAGGCTTGTGCAAGTTTCCTGATGGGAAAGACTGGTGGTGGGTAGAGTGGTGTTGCTCTGAGCATAGCTCCATAAAACTTTAACCCACTTGTCTGCTGATGGGTGGGGCTGGGTTCTCTCCCTGTTGGTTGTTTGGCCTGAGGCGACCCAACAGTGGAACCTACCCGGCTCTTTGGTGGGGCTAATGGTGGACTCTGGGAGAGTTCACACCAAGGAATACTTCCCAGAACTTCTGCTGCCAGTGTCCTTGTCCCCACGGTGAGCCACAGCCACCCCCTGCCGCTGCAGGAGACCCTCCAACACTAGTAGGTAGGTCTGATTCAGTCTCCCCTGGGGTCACTGCTCCTTCCCCTGGGTCCCCATGTGCACACTACTTTATGTGGGCCCTCCAGGAGTGGAGTCTCTGTTTCCCCCAGTCCTGTCAAAGTCCTGCAATCAAACCCCACTAGCCTTCAAAGTCTGATTCTCTAGGAATTCCTCCTGCCGTTGCCGGACCCCCAGGTTTGGAAGCCTGACGTGGTGCTCAGAACCTTCACTCCAGTGGGTGGAATTCTGTGGTGTGAGTGTTCTCCAGTTTGTGAGTCACCCACCCAGCAGTTATGGGATTTGATTTTATTGTGATTGCGCCCCTCCTACCATCTCATTGTGGCTTCTCCTTTGTCTTTGGATGTGGGGTATCTTTTCTGGTGAGTTCCAGCGTCTTCCTGTCCATGATTGTTCAGCAGTTAGTTGTGAATCCGGTGCTCTCACAAGAGAGAGTGAGGGCATGTCCTTCTACTCTGCCATCTTGAACCAAACTCATGGTCAATCTCTTAACTTTTCTGAGCCAGCCCTGATTTCCTCATAGCTAAGTTGGGGAAAATTATGGATATGCTACCTCTCTCTGTGGGTTCATCTTGGGGAACAGATGAGACAAAGTAGTAATGACTAACGTCTGCATGCTCACTGTGCATCACACCCCATGCTGAATACTTCTCATTTAAGCTTCATAACAACCCTCGAAGTAGACGCCATCATCAGGCCCATTTAAAGATAAGGAAACTAGGTTCAAGGGTATTAGGAAATTTTTCTAAGGTTGCACAGCAGGTAACTTGAGATAGGATTTAAATCTCTTAGGTTCTTTGCCGTACTTCCTCCCAAAGTGTGTGATAGCACTCTGCAGCAGCAGTGCTTCAGAAAAACACTTGCAGAGAAGCTCTGTCATAGCACCTGCCCTGCCTGCCTTCCAACAAGCCAAGACCTGGAATGGTGGAGGGGGTTGGCCTCCCAAGAAGAATCAGGATGTTTTCCTTGGGTAGGGAGGTGAGGAAGGAATGTTGAAGCAGACGAAATGATTGCTTCCCTCTGAAAGGATGTGATTGCCCCTGATGACCACAAGAGTGACAGCTAATAGTTCCTGAAACCCCCAAGGCGCAACAGTGAAGAAAGTGTCATCCATTGGAATAGGCAGGGCCAGCAAACAGGAGGGGCCAGTAAGTACAGTGAGGCAGCAGGTGGATTGGCTCAGAGGAGCCATCGCCCAGATGGAAAAGGAGCTGTGGGCAGGGCCCAGCCCTAGGTCTGGATGGCCAGGCAGCATCGATGAAGTTGGTTCATCAGTGATGGGACCAGTGACATTTAAGACATGAGTGGAGAGTCTGGGGTACTGGCGTGCATCATGGAGGACCTGATTGGGGCCTGCAGGCAGTCAGTGGCCTGCTTCTTTGGGTCAGCATTAGCCCTGGGTTCTGGCGCTGAGCCAAACCTCCCTGGCGACCCACGGAGCCTCGGAACACAGTGGGGCGTGAGGAAGGAGGAAGAAGAGGGAAGCTAGGCAAGCTTCTCTTCTCCCATATACCCACCCTGCAGAACAGGACTGGGAAGGACTTCCCCTGTGATGTAAAGGGTCTAAAAGCACCTGGGTGTGGTTTTTCTTGTCCCTTTCAGAAGGAAATTACCTGTCAGAGAAGTGAGAACATTGACATGCTAGCTTCCTGCCTGATAGTGATGATTCTTTGAGGTTTGATTAACTTCAGGTAGATTCTGGTCCCTACTAGACTCAGTCCTGGTGACTGCCCCCACCCCACCCCGCTCCGCCCAGCCTGCCGGCTTCCCGAGCTGTCCTCTCTTTGCAGCATGATGCCCAGATGGACTACTACGGCACCCGCCTGGCAACCTGCTCATCAGACAGGTCCGTCAAGATCTTCGACGTGCGCAACGGAGGGCAGATCCTCATCGCCGACCTCAGGGGGTGAGTGCAGCCAACCCCGGGCAAGGTCTCAGAGAGTGGGCTTCTCAGACATGGCAGGAAGGGCTGAGGGCCAGATCAGAGCAGCCCGCAGTGCAGTCAGCGGAGCGGACACCTGGTCCCAGCCAGCCGGCTGCCCTCATCAGGTATCCCAGGCCGATGGAGCCAGGAGCAAATCCCAATTCTGCCGCCCAAATGCCCACTGGCAGACCTGGGGCGAGGGAGTCAGTTATAGGCTCTCAGAGCCTCCACCCACTCACCCCCAACACAGGCTGCCGCTGTCTCCACCCAGTTAGAGCCTACTTGCAACAAGCGTCCAGTGGCCACTGCTATTTTCAAAAGTGGGAAACTAACTTTTTTTTTTTAAACAAGTTTAGCTACCACATGATCTAAAGTGACTCAAGGCTGGTGATCTAAGAATGTAATAGTAATTATATAAATCCCATAATTCTGCCTGTTTGCCCGTGGTAGGTACTCAGTGAATATTTGCAAACGTTTCATTTACCTTTCTCCCTGTTGAGATTCTTGAGATCCTGGCTCCCAGTTTTGTGGCCGCACTCTAGTGCTTTCCCTCAGTTCACTACCTCAGGTAGATGGGGTTCTTAACCTGGGTACCATGGATCTCCAAGTGTTCTGTGGGTAGAATTCAGGAGGTGGTGAACTGGGAAAGGGAAAACATCACCTCTTTATTTTCAGTGACTCTGATATTTAGCATTTCCTTCAATTATGGCTATAGGCCAGGAACTACAGTAGTATTCATAGTACCTGTCACTTTGTTACCAATAGGAGTCATAGATTTTTGTTTTTAATAAATTTATTTATTTTTGGCTGCGTTGGGTCTTCGTTGCTGCACGCTGGCTTTCTCTGGTTGCGGTGAGCGGGGTCTACTCTTCATTGCGGTGCGCGGGCTTCTCATTGTGGTGGCTTCTCTTGTTGCGGAGCACGGGCTCTAGGCGTGCGGGCTTCAGTAGTTGTGGCTCGTGGGCTCTGGAGGACAGACTCAGTAGTTGTGGCACACGGGTTTAGTTGCTCCGCAGCATGTGGGATCTTCCTGGACGAGGGCTCGAACCCGTGTCCCCTGCATTGGCAGGTGGATCCTTAACCACTGCGCCACTAGGGAAGACCGTCACAGATATTTTTATATCACATTACAGTTGTTGAAGCTTTCTCAAAACAGCATTTATGCTCATCACTACTTTGAAGTTAGAATGGTTATTAGACTTGCCACTAGAGTTTGTTACTTAAAGCGTTAACAAAGAAGCACACGTATCACTAATAACATAAATTGTTCTTGAACGTTTTGATAACTGTATATCAGTATAATTGGGTTTTCTTTATAATCCTAGCTCTATGTATTGTTTTTTGTTTTTTGTTTTTTGTTTTTTTTGCGGTACGTGGGCCTCTCACTGTTGTGGCCTCTCCCGTTGCGGAGGACAGGCTCCGGACGCGCAGGCTCAGCGGCCATGGCTCACCGGCCCAGCCGCTCTATGACATGTGGGATCTTCCCGGACCAGGACACGAACCCGTGTCCCCTGCATCGGCAGGCGGAGTCTCAACCACTGGGCCAGCAGGGAAGCCCTAGCTCTATGTGTTTTATCCATTGTTCTGAGAAGGGACCATAACGTTCACCAGACTGCACAGGAGAAGTTAAGAATCGCTGACAAGTGGGTGTTCAGTACATATTTGTGAATGGGTTAAAACAGACATAGCTAAGTCAGTAGCCGTTTCAGGAGATAGGCCTAGAAGTTCCACCTCTTCCTGAGTGTCAGGAGTCAAGTGACTCAGGAGCCAGATGCCGCCTTCCCTGCTCAGCAGCCCGTGGCTGAGTGGAGAGCTCTGGGGGTGAGGCCTGGCTGCCATCTGGGCATCATGCTGCAAAGAGAGGACAGCTCAGGAAGCCGGCAGGCTGGGCGGAGGGGGGTGGGGTGGGGGCAGTCACCAGGACTGAGTCTGCTGTCACTCAGTCCTCTGCTCTGCGTTTTTCTTCTGCTCTAAGTATGAAAAGTATTGGAGGGTAATAAATTCAGGCCCCCATTCTTTATTCCCTCAGTTAAAATTACACTAGTTGTAGGACGTTTGAGTCTACAAGAGTTTCATTAGCAGCTCCTTTGTAGAGACTGGGGTTGGACCACTGTCCCAGCTGGAGGGAGGAGAACTCTGAGTGTCAGCAGTCCCGGGGTGGATGGGGAGCAGGGAGCAGCACCAGAGCTAGCAGTCATCAAGCTTGTGTTTTCTCCTTTTCTTGTACCAAGCACTGTTGTAAGCTCTTTATTGAGTTATCACAAACATTTCCCTCATGACCGCCATGTGAAAGAAGTCTTGTTGACACCTCTATTAAGAGACAAAGCCAAAGAGAGGATATGGCCCTGGCCTAAAGTCAGGCAGCAAGTGAGTGTGGAATAGGTGTGAAAGAGCCTGTCCCATCCCCTCTGTGCCATCCCCCTCTGTGTGCTGGGTGCCCCCCGTTCTGAGGGACGGCCCCAGTACAGAGCCTGGCACAGGGTACGTGCTCAGACAGTGAACGCACAGAGATGGGAAGAGAAGAGAGAGACATGCCTGTTGATAAAGTTAAAAGAGTAGTGGCAGGTATCAAAATGAAATAGTCACTGCCGCCTCAAGAAGGTGACTGGGAAGATGAGTAGTGATTCATCTACAGATATATCCTGAGCACTTGTGGGGGTAAACCCTGGATCTGTTGGTGACTGTGCTGATGACAGTACATGTAGGCTACGCTGGCCACCATCTGGGGTAGGTGAGGGCTCTGCCGTGTCGGGACAGAGGGGCTGACTCGCCTTCGGCCTCAGGGTCCTCACTGCCCAATGACGGTCCCTTTTGGAGTGACATTATACACGGCTTTCCGTTTTGAAATTTTTAGGCAGTTCTGTCCTGAGAAGCCATTCACTTCTGTCCAAAGTAGTGGCTGACAGAGCACTGTGGGTTCCTTTGGCCCATTTGAGCAACCTCTGACCCTCTCCCCTTGCAGTCATGAGGGTCCTGTGTGGCAAGTGGCCTGGGCCCACCCCATGTATGGCAATGTCCTGGCATCCTGCTCCTATGACCGCAAAGTCATTATCTGGAAAGAGGAAAATGGCACCTGGGAGAAGACACATGAGCACACGGGACACGACTCCTCAGGTACACAGTGTGGCGGGAGAAGAGGGCGGCGGGCAGAGGGCCCTGGGGGAGAGGGGGAGGCCTCTGTCTTGGCTAACCTTCGGCTTTCCCCTTGTGATGCTCGTCATTTGTCCCCTGGGCTTTGGTTGCTTTTCTGTTACTCTTTCCACAGCAGAGGTAAGTAAGGCCTTAAGACCTAAAGCCAATCCAAAGCAAAATGAGAAAAGCAAAGACAACATAGTGAGATTTTTGTTTTTTTAAGGTTTATTCATTTCAAGTACTGGCCTTGTTCTCAGATTATAAGATAGGCTTTAGTTTATGATGATATTAGTAGTGATGGGTTTTTTAAATCTCCTTAATTGACAAAATTACAACCTCCCCCTGGTGATCCCTACAATTTTTTTTTTTTAGAAATTTAGTAAAATAGTAAGTCTCAACTGAAAGTCTGCTCACTGTTCCTCCCTCCTTCCTGCAGTAAACTCTGTGTGCTGGGCCCCCCATGACTACGGCCTGATCCTAGCTTGTGGGAGCTCAGATGGAGCCATCTCTCTGCTGACTTACACCGGGTTGGGCCAATGGGAAGTGAAGAAGATCAACAATGCTCACACTGTAAGTCACACCCTTCCTGTGTATAGGGGGTAGCTCTGTGGCCTTGCCTCGTGTCCCCTGTTCACTCCTTAGAGCGTGGCAGGAACAGTGTCACTGCTGTGCGGTGGGCCAGGGGAGGGGGCTGCTGATCAGACATGCTTGGGAGAGCAGCTCTGAGCCTCTCTGCTCTGAAGCCAGACAGGCTGCATCCAGGGAGGCCAGGCTGCACCAGCCTCATTCAGCCCACGGCAGGGTTGGCACTGGTTCCTCCAAGTTGGGGAGGGCCAGGGCACTGGCAAGGTGGCAACAGTAGGCTGCCTCACTGCCACCCTTGCTATGGACACCTCAAGTTGACATGGCCTGCAGTGGTCATTGGGACCCCTGGAACTGAGTGGTGTTAAAAATCATCATAGGGGGCTTTCCTGGTGGCGCAGGAAAGTCCTGAGAGTCCGCCTGCCGATGCTGGGGACATGGGTTCGTGCCCTGGTCCAGGAAGATCCCACATGCCGCGGAGTGGCTGGGCCCGTGAGCCATGGCCGCTGAGCCTGCGCGTCAGGAGCCTGTGCTCCGCAACAGGAGAGGCCACAGCAGTGAGAGGCCCGCGTACTGCAAAAAAATAAAAAAACAAAAAAATAAAACATAGGAATTTAGTTCTCTACTTATAGTCATTGGACATTAAGGTTAAAACAGTCAAGAAAGCACAGTGGGGCTTCCTTGGTGGCGCAGTGGTTAAGAATCCACCTGCCAATGCAGGGGACACGAGTTCGAGCCCTCATCGAGGAAGATCCCACATGCTATGGAGCAGCTAAGCCCCGTGTGCCACAACTACTGAGCCTTCACTCGAGAGCCCGTGAGCCACAACTACTGAGCCCGTGCACCACAACTGCTGAAGCCCACGCGCCTAGAGCCCATGCCCTGCAACAAGAGAAGCCACTGCAATGAGAAGCCCACATACCACAATGAAGAATAGCCCCCACTTGCCGCAACTAGAGAGAGCCCGCATGCAGCAACAAAGACCCAACGCAGCCAAAAATAAAATAAATTTAAAAAAAGATGGGCTTCCCTGGTGGCGCAGTGGTTGGGAGTCCGCCTGCCGATGCAGGGGACGCGGGTTTGTGACCCGGTCTGGGAGGATCCCACATGCCGCGGAGCGGCTGGGCCCGTGAGCCATGGCCGCTGAGCCTGCGCGTCCGGAGCCTGTGCTCCGCAACGGGGGAGGCCGCAGCGGTGAGAGGCCCACGTACAGCAAAAAAAAAAAAAAAAAAGAAAGAAAGAAAGAAAGCACGGTGGACAGTGAGGGGAAATCTCACATTTCTTGAGCGTCTATTGTATGTCATGTAATCCTCTCAAATGTTTGTGAATGAAAGAAAAAATAACAAATGTACAGATTTGCAAGGCCACCAGTCCTGTTCTCATTTTATGATTAGGTAAGTGAGGCTTAGAAAAAGTAAGTGACTTAGAGAAGGTACTGTGCTGAGGTTAGAATCCTGGAATCCATCTACCTTCTGTCTACACAGCAGTCCAGCTTTCATGGCCCCAGCACTTCTGAAAACTACGCAGATGGAAGTCAGCAGCCCCAAGTTTGACACTGTACTTCTGCAGTTCTCAAATTCATGGGGTCCATAGCCTGCCCAGGCTTCAGGGCCCCAGGAGCCTGTCTCAGGGTCTTGTTACTTGGGACCCTGTGATCCCCATCTGCTGACTAACTTGCAAAACTGAATAGGCTGAGAGGCTTCTGGGAAGATGGTGGGGAATGGCAACATAGTGCTTGAGTCTTTTCCAGTCTTTGCGTAGAAACCAGCAGAGCAACTAGGTAGCAAAACCAAAACCTCCTGAACAACAGTTAACAACAAAATTGGGTAGCAAGGTATTTCCACAAACTCCAAAATACAAGCAGAGAGCAGTGGACCACCGACAGCCGCAAGACTGTGAGGTATTGGCATCCGAGCAGGAGGAAGAAGTAATGCGATGCCTTCCACCACACCTGAGGAGTACCCCCAGAAGAGCCAACAGGTGTTCACTGGAAAGCATTGCTGGCCAGTTGGCAAACAGCAGCTGTTTGAGAACAGGAATTTTGTACTTTTGTTTGTAACTTTTTTTAAAAGTAAGATAAAATTCACATATCATAAAATTCACCCTTTTTTAAAAGTGTACAGTTCTGTAGTTTTTAATATACTCACGAAGTTGTACAACTCTCACTGCTAGTATCCAGATCTTTTTCATCACCCGAAAAGAAACCCCATTAGCAGTCACTCTCCACCCCACCCTACCCCTAGCCCCAAGCAATGCTAATCTGCCTTCTGTCTGTATGGACTTGCCTATTCTGGACATTTCCTGTAAATGGAGTTATACAGTATGTGGTCTTCTGTGAGTGACTGCTTTCACGTAGCATGTTTTCAAGGTTCATCCATATCATAGCATGTATCGGTGCTTCATTCCTTCTTATGGCTGAATAATATTCCATTGTGTGAATATACACATTTTATTTTGCCATTCATCAGCTAGTGATCATTTTCAGCTCTTATGAATAATGCTCCTACAAACATTTGTGTGTCCGTTTTTGTGTTTTGAACTTTCTTGGGAGTAAAATTGCCAAGTCATGGAATCTCTGTGTTTAACTTTTTGAAGTACTGCTAACTGTTATCCAAATTAACTGCACCATTTTACATTCCTGCCAGCAGTGTATGAGGATTTCAGTTTCGCCACATCCTTGCCAACACTTGTTGTCTTCTTTTTTTTTTCTTTTTGTCTTCTTTTTGATGATAGCCATCCAGGTGGGTGTGAAGTAGTACCTTATTGTGGTTTTGATTTGCATTTCTCCAGTGACTAATGGTGTTGGGCATCTTTTCACGTGCTTATTGGCTATTTGTATCTCTTCTTTGGAGAACTGACATGGGGCCTGGGGGTTGCATGACCTCATACCAGGTGAGCGCAGGGGGCCCACCAAAAGAGAGACTAAAGGGACTTGGGGAAATCGGACCCTCATGACCCACTGGGCTTGCTTCCACAATAGTGCCCCTTGTGAGCAGAGGGACACAGAGCCAGAGAGGGACACACACTGAAAGGAAAGAGGGATATAGACCAGAGTGGGGGAGAGGAACAGAGCCATGAAATCCCAGAAGCAAGCTGTCACATTTGTTACTACTACACAAAAACAGACACTTCTGAACTTAGAAAGGCTTTCCTGAACCTCATTTGATCAGGAAAACTAATTTCACTTAAAAATAACAAAGAAGGGCTTCCCTGGTGGCACAGTGGTTGAGAGTCTGCCTGCCAATGCAGGGGACACGGGTTCGTGCCCCGGTCCGGGAAGATCCCACATGCCGCGGAGTGGCTGGGCCCGTGAACCATGGCCGCTGAGCCTGCGCGTCCGGAGCCTGTGCTCCGCAACGGGAGAGGCCACAACAGTGAGAGGCCCGCGTACCGCAAAAAAAGAAAAAAGAAGTATTTGAGGTGAAATCTCAGAGGTTTTCCTTTAAGAAAGTTTTTTCCTTTAAGAAAAAATGAATATGCAGAATAACATTCTCACGGGCAGTGAAAGAAAGACATGCCCACAAAAACAACCAGTTGTCACCCGCTATTTCCAGTCAAGCTAAGAGAGTTTTTTTAAATGACATAAGACATTTAAAAATAGCATAAATCAAAATTTGAAAGACTCAGAAGAAATGAGGTGACAGAACTCAGGAAAGAGAAATTAAAAATTATTTCATAAAGACTAAACTAGAAGGAATACCAGAGCAAATAAACACAACAGATAATGCCTTAAGAGAAATAGTGTGAAAAAGGAAAAAAAGAAAAAAATGAAGAAATAAAAAGATTTTGACAAAAAGTGAAGACAAGCAGAGATCAAACGTGAATATTAGGTGTCCAGAAGAAGAAAACAGAACAAATACTAAAAACTGATTCAAGAAAACTACCTTAAAATTTAAAAACCATATTTGAAACTACATATTGAGAGAGCATACCCTATACTTAAGACTATCAACCCAGAATCACCAGCAAAAAGGCCTAAGTATAGTGAAATTACTGGCCTTAAAGGAAAAAAAAAAAGTCCTTTGGGCATCTAGGCAAAAGGAGCCATGTAACTTACAAGGGAAACAATTGGATTATCTGGCTTTTCAACAGCAATGATCTGTGCATGAGAAAGTGGAGAACACATTTACAATACTCAAGGTAAGAATGTGTGAGCCAAGGATTTATAACTAGCGAAGCTGACTTTCAAGTTCACACAAAGACTTAAATACCAAAGTTCATAGCAACTTTAATAGCCAAAACCTGGAAATAATCCAAATGTGTATGAACAGGTGAATGGGTCAACAAATTGTGGTATATCCGTACTACAGAAATGCTATCTCGCAATAAAAAGAAATGACTATTGAGATAAACGAATTTTAAAATAATTATGCTGACTGGAAAAAAATCAGACAAAATGTACGTACTGTGATTTCATAGTATGGAAAAGCAAACTAGTGACAGCAGATCAGTGGTTGCTGAGCGTAGGGAGGTAGGCAGCAGAGATGGATTGCACAGGGATCCCAGGAAACTTGGGGATGATAGATGTGTTCATTCTCTTCTTTACCAGTAATTATCTTTTTAATCACTTCTTTTTTTTATTGAGGTATTAACTAATCACTTCTTTTTTTTCTTGAGGTATTAACTAGTCACCAAGCTGTACATCACATCCCTATGACTTACTTATTTTATAACTGAAAGTTTGTATCCATTCAGCCAGTCTGTGTCTTTTGGTTGGAGCATTTAATCTGCTTATGTTTGAGGTAATTACTGATATGTATGTTCTTATTGCCATTTTGCTAATTGTTGTGGATTTGTTTTTGTAGGTCTTTTTTCTCCCCGTCCTCCTTTGGTTTTCTCTTGTGATTTGATGACTAACTTTAATGTTGCGTTTGGATTCCTTTTTCTTTTTTGTGTGTGTATCTATTGTAGATTTTCAGTTTGTGGTTACCATGAGGTTTTGATATAGCAGTCTATATATAAACAAGGTTGTTTTAAGTTGCTGGTCTTTTCATTTTAAATGCATTTCCAGTATCCTGCATTTGTCCTCTCCTCTTCTCATGATTGCTGGTTTTGATGTCATATTTGTGTGCGAATGATTTCCTACCTTTACTGTATGTTTGCCTTTACCGGTGAGCTTTTCTATTCGTAATTTTCCTGTTTCTAGTTGTGGCCTTTTTTTCCCGCACCTAGAGAAGTTCCTCTACCATTTGTTGCAAAGCTGTCTGGTAGTGCTGAAACCTCTTAGCTTTTGCTTGTCAGTAAAGCTTGTGATTTCTCCATCGAATCTGAATGAGAGCCTTGCTGGGTACAGTATTCTTGGTTGTAGGTTCTTCCCTTTCATCACTTTAAATATATTGTGCCACTCCCTTCTGGCCTGCAGGGTTTCTGCTTAAAAATCAGCTGATAACCTTATGGGAATTCCCCTTGTGTGTTATTTTTTTTTTTTCCCTTGTTGCTTGTAATATTTTCTCTGTCTTTAATTTTTGTCATTTTGATTATTATGTGTCTCAGCCTGTTCCTCCTTGGGTTTATTCTGCCTGGGACTCTGCACTTCCTGCACTTGGGTGACTGTTTCCTTTCCCATGTTAGGGAAGTCTTCAGCTATTATCTCTTCAAATATTTTCTCAGGTCCTTTCTCTCTCTTCTCCTTCTGGGACTCCCATAATATGAATGTTGCTGCATTTAATGTTGTGGCAGAGGTCTCTTAGACTGTCTTCATTTCTTTTCATTCTTTTTTCTTTATTCTGTTCCATGGCAGTGATTTCCACCATTCCGTCTTCCAGCTCACTTAACCGTTCTTCTGCCTCACTTATTCTGCTATTGATTCCTTCTAGTTTATTTTTCATTTGAGTTATTGTATTTTTCATCTCTCTTTGTCCTTTAGATCTTCTAGCCCTTTATTAAACATTTCTTGTATCTTCTCAGTCTGTGCCTCCATTCTTTTTCCAAGATCTTGGATCATCTTTACTATCAGTACTCTGAATTCTTTTTTGGGTGTATTGCCTATCTCCAGTTCACTTAGTTGTTGTTCTGGGGGTTTGTCTTGTTCCTTTGTCTGGGACATATTCCTCTGCCGTCTCATTTTGTCTAACTTTCTGTGATTGTGTTTTCTGTTCTGCAGCTGCAGGTTTGTAGTTCTTCCTGCTTCTGGTGGATGAGGCTGGTCTGAGAGGCTTCTGCAGGCTTCTTGATGGGAGGGACTGGTGGATGGAGCTGGGTCTTGTACTTCTGGTGGGCAGGGCCGGCTGTGGGCTCAGGAAGATTTTAGGCAGCCTGTATGCTGATGGGTGGGGCTGTGTTCCCGCCCTGTTGGTTGTTTAGCCTGAGGCATCCTGGCACCGGAGCCTATAGGCTGTTATAACTGAAAGGTTGTACCTTTTGACCTCTTTCACCCATTTTGCCCATCCCTCATCCCCACTTCTGGAAACCACCAATCTGTTCTTTGTATCCATGAGCTTGGGGATTTTTATTAATTTCACATGTAAGTGAGATCATACAGTTTTTGTCTTTTTCTTTCTGACTTATTTCACTTAGCATTATGCCCTCAAGGACCATCCATGTTGTTGCAGATGGTAAGATTTCATTCTTTTTTTACGGCTGAATAATATTCCTGTGTGTGTGTGTACACACCCCACCTATTTATCCATTCATCCACTGATGGACACTTAGCTTGTTTGCATATCTTGGCTATTATAAATAATGCTGCAGTGAGGATGGGGGAGTGCAGATATATTTTGAATTAAGGGGGTTTTGTTGGGTTTTTATTTGGTTTTTGGTATTAATAGCCAGAAGTGGAATTGCTGGGTCATAAGATAGTTCTCTTTTTCATTTTTTGAGGATCCTCCATACTGTTTTGCATAGTGGCTGCACCAATTTACATTCTCACCAACTGTGCACAAAGAGGTTCCCTTTTCTCTGCACTTGCTGTTTCTTGTCTGTTTGATAATAGCTATTCTTTTTTTTTTTTAACATCTTTATTGGAGTATAATTGCTTTACAATGGTGTGTTAGTTTCTGCTTTACAACAAAATGAATCAGTTATATATATACATATGTTCCCATATCTCTTCCCTCTTGCGTCTCCCTCCCTCCCACCCTCCCTATCCCACTCTCCAGGCAATCACAAAGCACCGAGCTGATCTCCCTGTGCTATGCAGCTGCTTCCCACTAGCTAACTACCTTACATTTGGTAGTGTATATATGTCCATGCCTCTCTCTCGCTTTGTCACAGCTTACCCTTCCCCCTCCCCATATCCTCAAGTCCATTCTTTAGTAGGTCTTTGTCTTTATTCCTGTCTTACCCCTAGGTTCTTCATGACATTTTTTTCTTAAATTCCATATATATGTGTTAGCATATGGTATTTGTCTCTCTCTTTCTGACTTACTTCACTCTGTATGACAGACTCTAGGTCTATACACCTCATTACAAATAGCTCAATTTCGTTTTTTTTTATGGCTGAGTAATATTCCATTGTATATATGTGCCACATCTTCTTTATCCATTCATCTGATGATGGACACTTAGGTTGTTTCCATCTCTGGGCTATTGTAAATAGAGCTGCAATGAACATTTTGGTATATGACTCTTTTTGAATTATGGTTTTCTCAGGGTATATGCCCAGTAGTGGGATTGCTGGGTTATATGGTAGTTCTATTTGTAGTTTTTTAAGGAACCTCCATACTGTTCTCCACAGTGGCTGTATCAATTTACATTCCCACCAACAGTACAAGAGGGTGCCCTTTTCTCCACACCCTTTCCAGAATTTATTGTTTGTAGATTTTTTGATGATGGCCATTCTGACTGGTATGAGATGATATCTCATTGTAGTTTTGATTTGCATTTCTCTAATGATTAGTGATGTTGAGCATTCTTTCATGTTTGTTAGCAGTCTGTATATCTTCTTTGGAGAAATGTCTATTTAGGTCTTCTGCCGATTTCTGGATTGGGTTGGTTGTTTTTTTGTTATTAAGCTGCATGAGCTGCTTATAAATTTTGGAGATTAATCCTTTGTCAGTTGCTTCATTTGCAAATATTTTCTCCCATTCTGAGGATTGTCTTTTGGTCTTGTTTATGGTTTCCTTTGCTGTGCAAAAGCTTTGAAGTTTCATTAGGTCCCATTTGTGTATTTTTGTTTTTATTTCCATTTCTCTAGGAGGTGGGTCAAAAAGGATCTTGCTGTGATTTATGTCATAGAGTGTCCTGCCTATGTTTTCCTCTAAGAGTTTGATAGTTTCTGGCCTTACATTTAGGTCTTTAATCCATTTTGAGCTTATTTTTGTATATGGTATTAGGGAGTGATCTAATTTCATACTTTTACATGTACCTGTCCAGTTTTCCCAGCACCACTTATTGAAGAGACTGTCCTTTCTCCACTGTACATTCCTGCCTCCTTTATCAAAGATAAGGTGACCATATGTGCGTGGGTTTATCTCTGGGCTTTCTATCCTGTTCCATTGATCTATCTTTATGTTTTTGTGCCAGTACCATACTGTCTTGATTACTGTAGCTTTGTAGTATAGTCTGAAGTCAGGGAGCCTGATTCCTCCAGCTCCGTTTTTCGTTCTCAAGATTGCTTTGGCTATTTGGGGTCTTTTGTGTTTCCATACAAATTATGAAATTTTTTGTTCTAGTTCTGTGAAAAATGCCAGTGGTAGTTTGATAGGGATTGTGTTGAATCTGTAGATTGCTTTGGGTAGTAGAGACATTTTCACAATGTTGATTCTTCCAATCCAAGAACATGGTATATCTCTCCATCTATTTGTATCATCTTTAATTTCTTTCATCAGTGTCTTATAATTTTCTGCATACAGGTCTTTTGTCTTCTTAGGTAGGTTTATTCCTAGATATTTTATTCTTTTTGTTGCAATGGTAAATGGGAGTGTTTTCTTGATTTCACTTTCAGATTTTTCATCATTAGTGTATAGGAATGCCAGAGATTTCTGTGCATTAATTTTGTATCCTGCTATTTTACCAAATTCATTGATGAGCTCTAGCAGTTTTCTGGTAGCATCTTTAGGATTCTCTATGTATAGTATCATGTCATCTGCAAACAGTGACAGCTTTACTTCTTCTTTTCCGATTTGGATTCCTTTTATTTCCTTTTCTTCTCTGATTGCTGTGGCTAAAACTTCCAAAACTATGGTGAATAAGAGTGGTGAGAGTGGGCAACCTTGTCTTGTTCCTGATCTTAGTGGAAATGCTTTCAGTTTTTCACCATTGAGGACGATGTTGGCTGTGGGTTTGTCATATATGGCCTTTATTATGTTGAGGAAAGTTCCCTCTATGCCTAGTTTCTGCAGGGTTTTTAAATGGGTGTTGAATTTTGTCAAAAGCTTTCTCTGCATCTATTGAGATGATCATATGGTTTTTCTCCTTCAGTTTGTTAATATGGTGTATCACGTTGATTGATTTGCGTATATTGAAGAATCCTTGCATTCCTGGAATAAACCCCACTTGATCATGGTGTATGATCCATTTAATGTGCTGTTGTATTCTGTTTGCTGGTATTTTGTTGAGGATTTTTACATCTATGTTCATCAGTGATATTGGCCTCTAGTTTTCTTTCTTTGTGACATCCTTGTCTGGTTTTGGTATCAGGGTGATGGTGGCCTCGTAGAATGAGTTTGGGAGTGTTCCTCCCTCTACTATATTTTGGAAGAGTTTGAGAAGGATAGGTGTTAGCTCTTCTCTAAATGTTTTATAGAATTCACCTGTGAAGCCATCTGGTCCTGGGCTTTTGCTTGTTGGAAGATTTTTAATCACAGTTTCAATTTCAGTGCTTGTGATTGGTCTGTTCATATTTTCTTTTTCTTCCTGATTCAGTCTTGGCAGATTGTGCATTTCTAAGAATTTGTCCATTTCCTCCAGGTTGTCCATTTTATTCGCATAGAGTTGCTTGTAGTAATCTCTCATGATCTTTTGTATTTCTGCAGTGTCAGTTGTTACTTCTCCTTTTTCATTTCTAATTCTATTGAGTCTTCTCCCTTTTTTTCTTGATGAGTCTGGCTAATGGTTTATCAATTTTGTTTATCGTCTCAAAGAACCAGCTTTTAGTTTTACTGATCTTTGCTATCGTTTCCTTCATTTCTTTTTCATTTATTTCTGATCTGATCTTTATGATTTCTTTCCTTCTGCGAACTTTGGGGTTTTTTTGTTCTTCTTTCTCTAATTGCTTTAGGTGCAAGTTTAGGTTGTTTATTCGAGATGTTTCCTGTTTCTTAAGGTAGGATTGTATTGCTATAAACTTCCCTCTTAGAACTGCTTTTGCTGCATCCCATAGATTTTGGGTCGTCGTGTCTCCATTGTCATTTGTTTCTAGGTATTTTTTAATTTCCTCTTTGATTTCTTCAGTGATCACTTCGTTATTAAGTAGTGTATTGTTTAGCCTCCATGTGTTTGTATTTTTTACAGATCTTTTCCTGTAATTGATATCTAGTCTCATAGCGTTGTGGTTGGAAAAGATACTTGATACAATTTCGATTTTCTTAAATTTACCAAGGCTTGATTTGTGACCCAAGATGTGATCTATCCTGGAGAATGTTCCATGAGCACTAGAGGAAAATGTGTATTCTGTTGTTTTTGGGTGGAACGTCCTATAAATATCAATTAATTCCATCTTGTTTAATGGATCATTTAAAGCTTGTGTTTCCTTATTTATTTTCATTTTGGATGATCTGTCCATTGGTGAAAGTGGGGTGTTAAAGTCCCCTACTATGAATGTGTTACTGTCGATTTCCCCTTTTATGGCTGTTAGTATTTGCCTTATGTATTGAGGTGCTCCTATGTTGGGTGCATAAATATTTACAATTGTTATATCTTCTTCTTGTTTTGATCCCTTGATCATTATGTAGTGTCCTTCTTTGTCTCTTCTAATAGTCCTTATTTTAAAGTCTATTTTGTCTGATATGAGAATTGCTACTCCAGCTTTCTTTTGGTTTCCATTTGCATGAAATACCTTTTTCCATCCCCTTACTTTCAGTCTGTATGTGTCTCTAGGTCTGAAGTGGGTCTCTTGTAGACAGCAAATATATGGGTCTTGGTTTTGTATCCATTCAGCCAATCTGTGTCTTTTGATGGGAGCATTTAGTCCATTTACATTTAAGGTAATTATCGATATGTATGTTCCTATTCCCATTTCCTTAATTGTTTTGGGTTTGTTATTGTAGGTCTTTTCCTTCTCTTGTGTTTCTTGCCTAGAGAAGTTCCTTTAGCAGTTGTTGTAGAGCTGGTTTGGTAGTGCTGAACTCTCTCAGCTTTTGCTTGTCTGTAAAGGTTTTAATTTCTCCATCAAATCTGAATGAGATCCTTGCTGGGTAGAGTAATCTTGGTTGCAGGTTTTTCTCCTTCATCACTTTAAATATGTCCTGCCAGTCCCTTCTGGCTTGCAGAGTTTCTGCTGAAAGATAAGCTGTTAACCTTATGGGGATTCCTTTGTGTGTTATTTGTTGTTTTTCCCTTGCTGCTTTTAATATGTTTTCTTTGTATTTAATTTTTGACAGTTTGATTAATATGTGTCTTGGCGTGTTTCTCCTTGGATTTATCCTGTATGGGACTCTCTGTGCTTCCTGGACTTGATTAACTATTTCCTTTCCCATATTAGGGAAGTTTTCAACTATAATCTCTTCAAATATTTTCTCAGTCCCTTTCTTTTTCTCTTCTTCTTCTGGAACCCCTATAATTCGAATGTTGGTGCGTTTAATGTTGTCCCAGAGGTCTCTGAGACTGTCCTCAGTTCTTTTCATTCTTTTTTCTTTATTCTGCTCTGCAGTAGTTATTTCCACTATTTTATCTTCCAGGTCACTTATCCGTTCTTCTGCCTCAGTTATTCTGCTATTGATCCCATCTAGAGTATTTTTCATTTCATTTATTGTGTTGTTCATCATTGTTTGTTTCATCTTTAGTTCTTCTAGGTCCTTGTTAAATGTTTCTTGCATTTTGTCTATTCTATTTCCAAGATTTTGGATCATCTTTACTATCATTATTCTGAATTCTTTTTCAGGTAGACTGCCTATTTCCTCTTCATTTGTTAGGTCTGGTGGGTTTTTATCTTGCTCCTTCATCTGCTGTGTGTTTTTCTGTCTTCTTTTGCTTATCTTACTGTGTTTGGGGTCTCCTTTTTGCAGGCTGCAGGTTCGTAGTTCCCATTGTTTTTGGTGTCTGTCCCCAGTGGCTAAGGTTGGTTCAGTGGGTTGTGTAGGCTTCCTGGTGGAGGGGACTAGTGCCTGTGTTCTGGTGGATGAGGCTGGATCTTGTCTTTCTGGTGGGCAGGTCCACGTCTGGTGGTGTGTTTTGGGTTGTCTGTGGACTTATGATTTTAGGCAGCCTCTCTGCTAATGGGTGGGGTTGTGTTCCTGTCTTGCTAGTTGTTTGGCATAGGATGTTCAGCACTGTAGCTTGCTGATCGTTGAGTGAAGCTGGGTGCTGGTGTTGAGATGGAGATCTCTGGGAGATTTTCGCCGTTTGATATTATATGGAGCTGGGAGGTCTCTTGTGGACCAGTGTCCTGAAGTTGGCTCTCCCACCTCAGAGGCACAGCACTGACTCCTGGCTGCAGCACCGAGCCTTTCATCCACACGGCTCAGAATAAATGGGAGAAAAAATAGAATTAGTAGAAGAAAGAAAGAAAGGAAGGAAGGAGGGAGGGAGGGAGGAGGGAGGGAAGGAAGAAAAAAAGAAAGAAAGAAGATAAAGTAAGATAAAATAAAGTAAGATAAAATATAATAAAGTTATTAAAATAAAAAGTAATTATTAAGAG